>NC_133568.1:5000-4805000 GCF_048773025.1 Camelus bactrianus | reverse complement strand
CGTTCATTCATTTAGCACCAAGGGAACGGGTTGCAGGAGGAACTTTTGCTCTGGTTTCTCAGTCTGTTTCCTAGTGCCGGTTTGAAGTTCCTACTGGTTTTACTGTTAAACCGTTGTGGAACTTGTACCTCCCCATATATATATTTGGATTGGAGTTTGCAACTGAAAAGAAACTTTGTTTTCCCTTCAACTTGGTGAAGGACGCCTTTCACACACACTTATCTCTCAGAAATGAGCTTGTGGGTAGAAGTTCGTTCATCTAGCACCAAGGGAACAGGTTGCAGGAGAAACTTTTACTCTGGTTTCTCAGTCTGTTTCCTAGTGCCGGTTTGAAGTTCCTGCAGCTTTCACTGTAAAACCGAGTTGGAGCTTGTACCTCCCCATATATATGTAAGGAGTGGACTTTGCAACTGAAAAGAAACTTTGTTTTCCCAACAAGCTAGGTGAAGGACAGCTTTCACACACACTTATCTCTCAGAACTGAGCTTGTGGATAGACGTTCCTTCATCTAGCACCAAGGGAACGGGTTGCAGGGGAAACTATTACTCTGGTTTCTCAGTCTGCTTCCTAGTGCCGGTTTTAAGTTCCTGCAGTTTTCAATTTAAAACCGAGTTGGAACTAGTAACTCCCCGTATATATGTATGGAGTGGAGTTTGCAAAATAAAAGAAACTTTGTGTTCCCAACAAGCTAGGTGAATGACGGCTTTCACACACATTTACCTCTCAGAAATGAGCATGTGGAGAGACGTTCGTTCATTTAGCACCAAGGGAACGGGTTGCAGGAGAAACTTGTACTCTGGTTTCTCAGTCTGTTTCCTAGTGCCGGTTTGAAATTCCTGCTGGTTTCACTGTAAAACCGTTTTGGAACAAGTACCTCCCCATATATATGTAAGGAGTGGAATTTGCAACTGAAAAGAACTTGGTTTTCCCTTCAACCTATGTGAAGGACGACTTTCACACACACTTAATTCTCAGTACTGAGCATGTACAGAGAAGTTCGTTCATCTAGCACCAATGGAACGGGTTGCAGGAGAAACGTTTACTCTGGTTTCTCAGTCTGTTTCGTAGTGCCGGTTTGAAGTTCCTGCAGGTTTCACTGTAAAACTGAGTTGGAAATAGTACCTCCCCATATATATGTATGGAGTGGAGTTTGCAACTGAAAAGAAACTTTGTGTTCCCAAAAAGCTAGGTGAAGTTCGGCTTTCACACACACTTACCTCTCAGAACTGAGCATGTGGAGAGACGTTCGTTCATCTAGCACCAAGGGAACGGGTTGCAGGGGAAACTTTTATTCTGGTTTCTCAGGCTGTTTCCTAGTGCCGGTTTGAAGTTCCTGCAGCTTTCACTGTAAAACAGTTTTGGTAGTAGTACCTCCCCACATACATGTATGGAGTGGAGTTTGCAACTAAAAAGTAACTTTGTGATCCCTTCAAGCTAGGTGAAGGACGGCTTTCACACACACTTATCTCTCAGAACTGAGCATGTGGAGAGACGTTCGTTCATCTAGCACCAAGGGAACGGGTTGCAGGAGAAACTTTTACTGTGTTTTCTCAGTCTGTTTCCTATTGCCGGTTTGAAGTTCCTGCAGGTTTCACTGTAAAACAGTTTTGGAACTAGTACCTCCCCATATATATGTATGGAGTGGAGTTTGCAACTGAAAAGAAACTTTGTGTTCCCAACAAGCTAGGTGAAGGATGGCTTTCAAACACACTTACCTCTCAGATCTGAGCATGTGGACAGACGTTCGTTCATCTACCACCAAGGGAACGGGTTTCAGGGGAAACTTTTACTCCGGTTTCTCAGTCTGTTTCCTTGTGCCGGTATGAAGTTCCTGCAGGTTTCACTGTAAAATAGATTTGAAGCTAGTACCTCCCCATATATATGTATGGAGTGGAGTTTGCACCTGAAAAGAATCTTTGTTTTCCCAACAAGCTTTTTAAATGACGGCTTTCACACACATTTATCTCTCAGAACTGAGCATGTGGAGAGACGTTCGTTCATCTAGCACCAAGGGAACGGGTTGCAGGGGAAACTTTTACTCTGGTTTCTCAGGCTGTTTCCTAGTGCCGGTTTGAAGTTCCTGCAGCTTTCACTGTAAAACACTTTAGGTACTAGTACCTCCCCATATACATGTATGGAGTGGAATTTGCAACTAAAAAGTAACTTTGTGATCCCTTCAAGCTAGGTGAAGGACGGCTTTCACACACACTTACCTCTCAGAACTGAGCATGTGGACAGACGTTCGTTCATCTACCACCAAGGGAACGGGTTTCAGGGGAAACTTTTACTCCGGTTTCTCACTGTGTTTCCTAGTGCCGGTATGAAGTTCCTGCAGATTTCACTGTAAAATAGATTTGGAGATAGTACACCCCCATATATATGTATGGAGTGGAGTTGGCACCTGAAAAGAATCTTTGTGTTCCCAACAAGCTTTTTGAATGACGGCTTTCACACACATTTATCTCTCAGAACTGAGCATGTGGAGAGACTTTCGTTCATCTAGCACCAAGGGAACGGGTTGCAGGGGAAACTTTTACTCTGGTTTCTCAGGCTGTTTCCTAGTGCCGGTTTGAAGTTCCTGCAGCTTTCACTGTAAAACATTTTTGGTAGTTGTACCTCCCCATATAAATGTATGGAGTGGAGTTTACAACTAAAAAGTAACTTTGTGATCCCTTCAAGCTAGGTGAAGGACGGCTTTCACACACAATTATCTCTCAGAACTGAGCATGTGGAGAGACGTTCGTTCATCTAGCACCAAGGGAACGGGATGCAGGAGAAACTTTTATTCTGGTTTCTCAGTCTGTTTCCTAGTGCCGGTTTGAAGTTCCTGCAGTTTTCACTGTAAAACCTAGTTGGAGCTTGTTACTCCCAATATATATGTAAGGAGTGGAGTTTGCAAATGGAAAGAAACTTTGTGTTCCCATCTATCTAAGTGAACGACGGAATTCACACACACTTATCTCTCAGAACTTAGCTTGTGGATAGACGTTCCTTCAACTAGCACCAAGGGAACGGGTTGCAGGAGAAACTTTACTCTGGTTTCTCAGTCTGCTTCCAAGTGCCAGTATTAAGTTCCTGCAGTTTTCACTTTAAAACGAGTTGGAGCTAGTAACTCCCCAGATATATGTATGGAGTGGAATTTGCAAAAAAAAGAATCTTTGTGTTCCCAATAAGCTAGGTGAAGGACGGCTTTCACACACACTTATCTCTCAGAACTGAGCTTGTGGATAGACTTTCGTTCATCTAGCACCAATGGATCGGGATCCGGATAATCTTTTACTCTGTTTTCTCAGCCCGCTTCCTAGTGCCGGTTTGAAGTTCCTGCAGTTTTCACTTTAAAACCGAGTTGGAGCTAGTAAATCCCCATATATATGTATGGAGTGGAGTTTGCAAAAGAAAAGAAACTTTGTGTTCCCAACAAGCTAGGTGAAGTAAGGCATTCACACCCATTTATCTCTCAGAACTGAGCATGTGGAGAGACGATCGTTCATCTAGCACCAAGGGAACGGGTTGCAGAAGAAACTTTTACTCTCGTTTCTCAGTCTTTTTCCTAGTGCCGTTTTGAAGTTAATGCAGTTTTCACTGTAAAACCCTGTTGGAGCTAGTACTTACCCATATATATGTAAGAAGTGGAGATTGCAACTGAAAAGAAACTTTGTGTTCCTTTCGAGCTGGCTGAAGGACGGCTTTCACACACACTTATCTCTCAGAACTGAGCATGTGGAGAGATGTTCGTTCATCTAGCACCAAGGGAACGGTTTGCAGGAGAATCTTTTACTCTGGTTTCTCAGTCTGTTTCCTAGTGCTGGTTTGAAGTTCCTGCTCGTTTCACCGTTAAACCGTTGTGGAACTAGTACCTCCCCATATATATGTATAGATTTTAATTTGCAACTGAAAAGAAACTTTGTTTTCCCTTCAGCTTGTTGAAGGACGACTTTCACACACATATATCTCTCAGAACTGAGCTTGTGGGTAGAAGTTCTTTCATCTAGCACCAAGGGAACGGGTTGCAGGAAGAACTTTTACTCTGGTTTCTCAGTCTGTTTCGTAGTGCCGGTTTGAAGTTCCTGCAGTTTACACTTTAAAACCGAGTTGGAGCTAGTACCTCCCCATATATATTTATGGAGTGGAGTTTGCAACTGAAAAGAAACTTTGTGTTCTCAACAAGCTAGTTGAAGGACGGCTTTCACACACACTTATCTCTGAGTAGTGAGCATGTGGATAGACGTTCCTTCATCTAGCACCAAGGGAACGGGTTGCAGGGGAAACTATTACTCTGGTTTCTCAGTCTGCTTCCTAGTGCCGGTTTTAAGTTCCTGCAGTTTTCACTGTAAAACCTAGTTGGAGCTTGTTACTCCCAATATATATGTAAGGAGTGGAGTTTGCAAATGGAAAGAAACTTTGTGTTCCCATCTAGCTAAGTGAAGGACGGATTTCACACACACTTATTTCTCAGAACTGAGCTTGTGGATAGACGTTCCTTCAACTAGCACCAAGGGAACGGGTTGCAGGAGAAACTTTACTCTGGTTTCTCAGTCTGCTTCCAAGTGCCAGTATTAAGTTCCTGCAGTTTTCACTTTAAAACGAGTTGGAGCTAGTAACTCCCCATATATATGTATGGAGTGGAATTTGCAAAAAAAAGAATCTTTGTGTTCCCAACAAGCTAAGTGAAGGACGGCTTTCACACACACTTACCTCTCAGAACAGAGCATGTGGAGAGACGTTCATTCATTTAGCACCAAGGGAACGGGTTGCAGGAGGAACTTTTGCTCTGGTTTCTCAGTCTGTTTCCTAGTGCCGGTTTGAAGTTCCTACTGGTTTTACTGTTAAACCGTTGTGGAACTTGTACCTCCCCATATATATATTTGGATTGGAGTTTGCAACTGAAAAGAAACTTTGTTTTCCCTTCAACTTGGTGAAGGACGCCTTTCACACACACTTATCTCTCAGAAATGAGCTTGTGGGTAGAAGTTCGTTCATCTAGCACCAAGGGAACAGGTTGCAGGAGAAACTTTTACTCTGGTTTCTCAGTCTGTTTCCTAGTGCCGGTTTGAAGTTTCTGCAGCTTTCACTGTAAAACCGAGTTGGAGCTTGTACCTCCCCATATATATGTAAGGAATGGACTTTGCAACTGAAAAGAAACTTTGTTTTCCCAACAAGCTAGGTGAAGGACAGCTTTCACACACACTTATCTCTCAGAACTGAGCTTGTGGATAGACGTTCCTTCATCTAGCACCAAGGGAACGGGTTGCAGGGGAAACTATTACTCTGGTTTCTCAGTCTGCTTCCTAGTGCCGGTTTTAAGTTCCTGCAGTTTTCAATTTAAAACCGAGTTGGAACTAGTAACTCCCCGTATATATGTATGGAGTGGTGTTTGCAAAATAAAAGAAACTTTGTGTTCCCAACAAGCTAGGTGAATGACGGCTTTCACACACATTTACCTCTCAGAAATGAGCATGTGGAGAGACGTTCGTTCATTTAGCACCAAGGGAACGGGTTGCAGGAGAAACTAGTACTCTGGTTTCTCAGTCTGTTTCCTAGTGCCGGTTTGAAATTCCTGCTGGTTTCACTGTAAAACCGTTTTGGAACAAGTACCTCCCCATATATATGTATGGAGTGGAATTTGCAACTGAAAAGAACTTGGTTTTCCCTTCAACCTATGTGAAGGACGACTTTCACACACACTTAATTCTCAGTACTGAGCATGTACAGAGAAGTTCGTTCATCTAGCACCAATGGAACGGGTTGCAGGAGAAACGTTTACTCTGGTTTCTCAGTCTGTTTCGTAGTGCCGGTTTGAAGTTCCTGCAGGTTTCACTGTAAAACTGAGTTGGAAATAGTACCTCCCCATATATATGTATGGAGTGGAGTTTGCACCTGAAAAGAAACTTTGTGTTCCCAAAAAGCTAGGTGAAGTTCGGCTTTCACACACACTTACCTCTCAGAACTGAGCATGTGGAGAGACGTTCGTTCATCTAGCACCAAGGGAACGGGTTGCAGGGGAAACTTTTATTCTGGTTTCTCAGGATGTTTCCTAGTGCCGGTTTGAAGTTCCTGCAGCTTTCACTGTAAAACAGTTTTGGTAGTAGTACCTCCCCACATACATGTATGGAGTGGAGTTTGCAACTAAAAAGTAACTTTGTGATCCCTTCAAGCTAGGTGAAGGACGGCTTTCACACACACTTATCTCTCAGAACTGAGCATGTGGAGAGACGTTCGTTCATCTAGCACCAAGGGAACGGGTTGCAGGAGAAACTTTTACTGTGTTTTCTCAGTCTGTTTCCTATTGCCGGTTTGAAGTTCCTGCAGGTTTCACTGTAAAACAGTTTTGGAACTAGTACCTCCCCATATATATGTATGGAGTGGAGTTTGCAACTGAAAAGAAACTTTGTGTTCCCAACAAGCTAGGTGAAGGATGGCTTTCAAACACACTTACCTCTCAGATCTGAGCATGTGGACAGACGTTCGTTCATCTACCACCAAGGGAACGGGTTTCAGGGGAAACTTTTACTCCGGTTTCTCAGTCTGTTTCCTTGTGCCGGTATGAAGTTCCTGCAGGTTTCACTGTAAAATAGATTTGAAGCTAGTACCTCCCCATATATATGTATGGAGTGGAGTTTGCACCTGAAAAGAATCTTTGTTTTCCCAACAAGCTTTTTAAATGACGGCTTTCACACACATTTATCTCTGAGAACTGAGCATGTGGAGAGACTTTCGTTCATCTAGCACCAAGGGAACGGGTTGCAGGGGAAACTTTTACTCTGGTTTCTCAGGCTGTTTCCTAGTGCCGGTTTGAAGTTCCTGCAGCTTTCACTGTAAAACACTTTAGGTACTAGTACCTCCCCATATACATGTATGGAGTGGAGTTTGCAACTGAAAAGAAACTTTGTGTTCCCTTCAAGCTATGTGAATGACGGCTTTCACACACACTTATCTCTCAGAACTGAGCATGTGGAGAGACGTTCGTTCATCTAGCACCAAGGGAACGGGATGCAGGAGAAACTTTTATTCTGGTTTCTCAGTCTGTTTCCTAGTGCCGGTTTGAAGTTCCTGCAGTTTTCACTGTAAAACCTAGTTGGAGTTTGTTACTCCCAATATATATGTAAGGAGTGGAGTTTGCAAATGGAAAGAAACTTTGTGTTCCCATCTAGCTAAGTGAACGACGGAATTCACACACACTTATCTCTCAGAACTGAGCTTGTGGATAGACGTTCCTTCAACTAGCACCAAGGGAACGGGTTGCAGGAGAAACTTTACTCTGGTTTCTCAGTCTGCTTCCAAGTGCCAGTATTAAGTTCCTGCAGTTTTCACTTTAAAACGAGTTGGAGCTAGTAACTCCCCAGATATATGTATGGAGTGGAATTTGCAAAAAAAAGAATCTTTGTGTTCCCAATAAGCTAGGTGAAGGACGGCTTTCACACACACTTATCTCTCAGAACTGAGCTTGTGGATAGACTTTCGTTCATCTAGCACCAATGGATCGGGATCCGGATAATCTTTTACTCTGTTTTCTCAGCCCGCTTCCTAGTGCCGGTTTGAAGATCCTGCAGTTTTCACTTTAAAACCGAGTTGGAGCTAGTAAATCCCCATATATATGTATGGAGTGGAGTTTGCAAAAGAAAAGAAACTTTGTGTTCCCAACAAGCTAGGTGAAGTAAGGCATTCACACCCATTTATCTCTCAGAACTGAGCATGTGGAGAGACGATCGTTCATCTAGCACCAAGGGAACGGGTTGCAGAAGAAACTTTTACTCTCGTTTCTCAGTCTTTTTCCTAGTACCATTTTGAAGTTAATGCAGTTTTCACTGTAAAACCCTGTTGGAGCTAGTACTTACCCATATATATGTAAGAAGTGGAGATTGCAACTGAAAAGAAACTTTGTGTTCCTTTCGAGCTGGCTGAAGGACGGCTTTCACACACACTTATCTCTCAGAACTGAGCATGTGGAGAGATGTTCGTTCATCTAGCACCAAGGGAACGGTTTGCAGGAGAATCTTTTACTCTGGTTTCTCAGTCTGTTTCCTAGTGCTGGTTTGAAGTTCCTGCTCGTTTCACTGTTAAACCGTTGTGGAACTAGTACCTCCCCATATATATGTATAGATTTTAATTTGCAACTGAAAAGAAACTTTGTTTTCCCTTCAGCTTGTTGAAGGACGACTTTCACACACACATATCTCTCAGAACTGAGCTTGTGGGTAGAAGTTCTTTCATCTAGCACCAAGGGAACGGGTTGCAGGAAGAACTTTTACTCTGGTTTCTCAGTCTGTTTCGTAGTGCCGGTTTGAAGTTCCTGCAGTTTACACTTTAAAACCGAGTTGGAGCTAGTACCTCCCCATATATATTTATGGAGTGGAGTTTGCAACTGAAAAGAAACTTTGTGTTCTCAACAAGCTAGTTGAAGGACGGCTTTCACACACACTTATCTCTGAGTAGTGAGCTTGTGGATAGACTTTCGTTCATCTAGCACCAATGGATCGGGTTGCAGGATAATCTTTTTCTGTAGTTTCTCAGTCCGCTTCCTAGTTCCAATTTGAAGTTCCTGCAGTTTTCACTTTAAAACCGAGTTGGAGCTAGTAAATCCCCATATATATGTATGGAGTGGAGTTTGCAAAAGAAAAGAAACTTTGTGTTTCCAACAAGCTAGGTGAAGTACGGCTGTCACACACATTAATCTCTCAGAACAGAGCATGTGGAGAGACGTTCGTTCATCTAGCACCTAGGGAACGGGTTGCAGGAGAAACTTTTTCTCTGGTTTCTCAGTCTGTTTCCTAGTGCCGGTTTGAAGTTCCTGCAGTTTTCACTGTAAAACCGAGTTGGAACTAGTACCTCCCTATATATATGTATGGAGTGGTGTTTGCAACTGAAAAGAAACTTTGTGTTCCTTTCGAGCTGGCTGAAGGACGGCTTTCACACACACTTATCTCTCAGAACTGAGCATGTGGAGAGATGTTCGTTCATCTAGCACCAAGTAAACGGTTTGCAGGAGAATCTTTTAATCTGGTTTCTCAGTCTGTTTCCTAGTGCCGGTTTGAAGTTCCTGCTGGTTTCACTGTTAAACCGTTGTGGAGCTAGTACCTCCCCATATATATGTATAGATTGGAGTTTGCAACTGAAAAGAAACTTTGTTTTCCCTTCAACTTGATGAAGGACGACTTTCACACACACTTATCTCTCAGAACAGAGCTTGTGGGTAGAAGTTCTTTCATCTAGCACCTAGGGAACGGGTTGCAGGAGAAACTTTTTCTCTGGTTTCTCAGTCTTTTTCCTAGTGCCGGTTGGAAGTTCATGCAGGTTTTACTGTAAAATAGATTTGAAGCTAGTACCTCCCCATATATATGTATGGAGTGGAGTTGGCACCTAAAAAAAAACTTTGTGTTCCCAAAAGGCTAGGTGAATGACGGCTTTCAAACACACTTATCTCTCAGAACTGAGCATGTTGTGAGACGTTCTTTCATCTAGCACCAAGGGAATGGGATTTCAGTAGAAATTTTACTCTGGTTTCTCAGTCTGTTTCCTAGTGCCGGGTTTAAGTTCCTGCAGGTTTCACTATAAAACGGTTTTGGTAGTAGTACCTCCCCATATACATGTATGGAGGGGAGTTTGGAACTAAAAAGAAACTTTGTGTTCCCTTCAAGCTAGGTGAAGGACGGCTTTCACACACACTTACCTCTCAGAACTGAGCATGTGGAGAGACGTTCGTTCATGTAGTACCAAGGGAACGGGTTGCAGGAGAAACTTTTACTCTCGTTTCTCAGTCTGTTTCCTAGTGCCGGTTTGAAGTTCCTGCAGTTTTCACTGTAAAACCCTGTTGGAGCTAGTACCTACCCATATATATGTAAGGAGTGGACTTTGCAACTGAAAAGAAACTTTATGTTACCAACAAGCTAGTTGAAGGACGGATTTCACACACACTTTTCTCTCAGTACTGAGCTTGTGGATAGACGTTCCTTCATCTAGCACCAAGGGAACGGGTTGCAGGAGAAACTTTACTCTGGTTTCTCAGTATTCTTCCTAGTGCCGATTTTAAGTTAATGCAGTTTTCATTTTAAAATCGAGTTGGATATAGTAACTCCCCATATATATGTATGGAGTGGAGTTTGCAAAAGAAAAAAACTTTGTGTTCCCAACAAGCTAGGTGAATGTCGGCTTTCACACACACTTACCTCTCAGAACTGAGCATGTGGAGAGACGTTCGTTCATCTAGCACCAAGGGAAAGTGTTGCAGGAGAAATTTTACACTGGTTTCTCAGTCTGTTTCCTAGTGCTGGTTTGAAGTTCCTGCATGTTTCACTTTAAAGCCGTTTTGGAACTAGTACCTCCCCATATACTTTTAAGGAGTGGAGTTTGCAACTGAAAAGAAACTTTGTTTTCCCATCAACCTAGGTGAAGGACGACTTTCACACACACTTATCTCTCAGAACTGAGCTTGTGGATAGAAGTTCGTTCATCTAGCACCAAGGGAACGGGTTGCAGGAGAATCTTTTACTCTGGTTTCTCAGTCTGTTTCCTAGTGCCGGTTTGAAGTTCCTGCAGTTTACACTTTTAAAACGAGTTGGAGCTAGTACCTCCCCATATATATGGATGGAGTGGAGTTTGCAACTGAAAAGAAACTTTGTGTTCCCAACAAGCTAGTTGAAGGACGGCTTTCACACACACTTATATCTCAGAACTGAGCTTGTGGATAGAATTTCATTCATCTAGCACCAATGGACCGGGTTTAAGGATAATCTTTTACTCTGGTTTCTCAGCCCACTTCCTAGTGCCGGTTTGAAGTTCCTGCAGTTTTCACTTTAAATCCGAGTTGGAGCTAGTAAATCCCCATATATATGTATGGAGTGGAGTTTGCAAAAGAAAAGAAACTTTGTGTTCCCAACAAGCTAGGTGAAGTAAGGCATTCACACCCATTTATCTCTCAGAACTGAGCATGTGGAGAGACGTTCGTTCATCTAGCACCAAGGGAACGGGTTGCAGAAGAAACTTTTACTCTCGTTTCTCAGTCTTTTTCCTAGTGCCGGTTTGAAGTTCCTGCAGGTTTCACTGTAAAACCGTTTCGGATCTAGTACCTTCCCGTATACATGTATGTAGTGGAGATTGCAACTGAAAAGAAACTTTGTGTTCCATTCAACCTAGGTGAATGACGGCATTCACACACACATATCTCTCAGAAGTGAGCATGTGGAGAGACGTTCGTTCATCTAGCACCAGGGGAACGGGTTGCAGGAGAAACTTTTACTCTGGTTTCTCAGTCTGTTTCCTAGTGCCGTTTAGAAATTCCTGCAGTTTTCACTGTAAAACCCTGTTGGAGCTAGTACGTACCCATATATATGTAAGAAGTGGAGATTGCAACTGAAAAGAAACTTTGTGTTCCCTTCGAGCTGGCTGAAGGACAGCTTTCACACACACATATCTCTTAGAACAGAGCATGTGGAGAGATGTTCGTTCATCTAGCAACAAGGGAACGGGTTGCAGGGGAAACTTTTACTCTGGTTTCTCAGTCTGTTTCCTAGAGCCTGTTTTAATTTCCTGCAGGTTTCACTGTAAAAAATTTTTGGTAGTAGTACCTCCTCATATATATGTATGGAGTGGAGTTTACAACTAAAAAGGAACTTTGTGTTCCCTTCAAGCTGGCTGAAGGACGGCTTTCACACACACTTATCTCTCAGAATTGAGCATGTGGATAGACGTTCGTTCATCTAGCACCAAGGGAACGGGTTGTAGGAGAAAATTTTTTTCTGGTTTCTCAGTCTTTTTCCTAGTGCCGGTTTTAAGTTCCTGCTGTTTTCACTTTAAAATGAGTTGGAGCTAGTAACTCCCCATATATATGTATTTAGTGGAGCTTGCAAAAAAATAAACTTTGTATTCCCAACAAGCTAGGTGAAGGACGGCTTTCACACACAGTTACCTCTCAGAACTGAGCATGTGGAGAGACGTTCGTTCATCTAGCACCAAGGGAACGGTTTGCAGGAGAATCTTTTACTCTGGTTTCTCAGTCTGTTTCCTAGTGCCGGTTTGAAGTTCCTGCTGGTTTCACTGTTAAACCGTTGTGGAACTACTACCTCCCCATATATATGTATAGATTGGAGTTTTCAACTGAAAAGAAACTTTGTTTTCCCTTCAACTTGGTGAAGGACGACTTTCACACACACTTATCTCTCTGAACTGAGCTTGTGGGTAGAAGTTCTTTCATCTAGCACCAAGGGAACGGGTTGCAGGAAGAACTTTTACTCTGGTCTCTCAGTCTATTTCCTAGTGCCGGTTTGAAGTTCCTGCAGTTTACACTTTAAAACCGAGTTGGAGCTAGTACCTCCCCATATATATGTATGGAGTGGAGTTTGCAGCTGAAAAGAAACTTTGTGTTCCCAACAAGCTAGGTGAATGTCGGCTTTCACACACACTTAACTCTCAGAACTGAGCATGTGGAGAGACGTTCGTTCATCTAGCACCTAGGAAACGGGTTGCAGGAGAAATTTACTCTGGATTCTCAGTCTTCTTCCTAGTGCAGGTTTGAAGTTAATGCAGTTTTCACTTTAAAATCGTGTTGGAGATTGTAACTCCCCATATATATGTATGGAGTGGAGTTTGCAAAAGTAAAGATACTTTGTGTTCCCAACAAGCTAGGTGAATGTCGGCTTTCACACACACTTAACCCTCAGAACTGAGCATGTGGAGAGACGTTCGTTCAGCTAGCACCAAGGGAAAGGGTTGCAGGAGAAATTTTACTCTGGTTTCTCAGTCTTTTTCCTAGTGCCGGTTTGAAGTTCCTGCATGTTTCACTTTAAAACCGTTTTGGAACTAGTACATCCCCATATACATGTATGGAGTGGAGTTTGCAACTGAAAAGAAACTTTGTGTTCCCTTCAAGCTAGGTGAAAGACGGCTTTCACACACAGTTATCTCTCAGAACTGAGCATTTGGAGAGACGTTCGTTCATATAGCACAAAGGGATCGGGTTGCAGGAGTAAATTTTACTCTGGTTTCTCATTCTGTTTCCTAATGCCGTTTTGAAATTCCTGCAGGTTTCACGGTAAAACCATTTTGGAACTAGTACCTCCCCATATACATGTATGGAGTGGAGTTTGCAATTGAAAAGAAACTTTATGTTCCCTTTAAGCTAGGTGAAGCCCGGCTTTCACACACACTTATCTCTCAGAACTGAGCATGTGGAGAGACGTTCGTTCATCTAGCACCAAGGGAACGGGTTGCAGGAGAAACTTTTATTCTGGTTTCTCAGTCTGTTTCCTAGTGCCGGTTTGGAGTTCCTGCAGTTTTCACTGTAAAACCCTGTTGGAGCTAGTACCTACCCATATATATGTAAGGAGGGGAGTTTGCAACTGAAAAGAAACTTTGTGTTCCCTTCAAGCTGGCTGAAGGACGGCTTTCACACACACTTATCTCTCAGATCTGAGCTTGTGGATAGACTTTCGTTCATCTAGCACCAAGGGAACGGGTTGCAGGAGAAAGGTTTACTCTGGTTTCTCAGTCTGTTTCCTAGTGCCGGTTTGAAGTTCCTGCAGGTTTCACTGTAAAACCGTTTTGGAACTAGTACCTCCCCATATATATGTATGGAGTGGAGTTTGCCACTGAAAAGAAACTTTGTTTTCCCTTCAACTTATGTGAAAGACGACGTTCACTCACACTTATCTCTCAGAACTGAGCATGTGGAGAGACGTTCGTTCATCTAGCACCAAGGGAACGGGTTGCAGGAGAAACTTTTACTCTGGTTTCTCAGTCTGTTTCCAAGTGCCGGTTTGATGTTCCTGCAGATTTCACTGTAAAACCGAGTTCAGCTAATACCTCCCCATATATATTTATGGATTGGAGTTTGCAACAGAAAAGAAACTTTGTGTTCCCTTCAAGCTAGGTAAAGGACGGCTTTCACACACACATATCTCTCAGAAATGAGCTTGTGGATAGACGTCCGTTCATCTAGAACCAAAGGGAACGGGTTGCAGGAGAAAATTTTACTCTCGTTTCTCAGTCTGATTCCTAGTGCCGGTTTTAAGTTCCTGCAGTTTTCACTTTAAAACCGAGTTGGTGCTAGTAACACCCCGTATATACGTATGGAGTGGAGTTTGCAAAAGAAAAGAAACTTTGTGTTCCCAACAAGCTAGGTGAATGACGGCTTTCACTCACACTTTCCTCTCAGAACTGAGCATGTGGAGAGACGTTCGTTCATTTACCACCAAGGGAACAGGTTGCAGGAGACACTTTTACTCTGGTTTCTCAGTCTGTTTCCTAGTGCCGGTTTGAAGTTCCTGCAGGTTTCACTGTAAAATGATTTGGAGCTTGTACCTCCCCATATATATGTATGGAGTGGAGTTTGCACCTGAAAAAAAACTTTTTGTTCCCAACAAGATATTTGAATGACGGCTTTCACACACATTTATCTCTCAGAAATGAGCATGTGGAGAGACGTTCGTTCATCTAGCACCAAGGGAACGGGTTGCAGGGGAAACTTTTACTCTGGTTTCTCAGTCTGTTTCCTAGTGCCGGTTTGAAGTTCCTGCAGGTTTCACTGTAAAATCGTTTTGGAAGTAGTACCTCTCCATATACATGTATGGAGTGGAGTTTGCAACTAAAAAGAAACTTTGTGTTCCCTTCATGCTAGGTGAAGGACGGCTTTCACACACACTTATCTCTCAGAACTGAGCATGTGGATAGACGTTCTTTCATCTAGCACCAAGGGAACGGGTTGCAGGAGAAACTTTTTTTCTGGTTTCTCAGTCTTTTTCCTAGTGCCGGTTTTAAGTTCCTGCTGTTTTCACTTTAAAATAAGTTGGAGCTAGTAACTCCCCATATATATGTATTTAGTGGAGCTTGCAAAAGAAAAGAAACTTTGTAATCCCAACAAGCTAGGTGAAGGATGGCTTTCACACACAGTTACCTCTCAGAACTGAGGATGTGGAGAGACGTTCGTTCATGTAGCACCAAGGGAACGGTTTGCAGGAGAAGCTTTTACTCTGGTTTCTCAGTCTGTTTCCTAGTGCCGGTTTGAAGTTCCTGCTGGTTTCACTGTTAAACCGTTGTGGAACTAGTACCTCCACATATATATGTATAGATTGGAGTTTTCAACTGAAAAGAAACTTTGTTTTCCCTTCAACTTGGTGAAGGACGACTTTCACACACACTTATCTCTCTGAACTGAGCTTGTGGGTAGAAGTTCTTTCATCTAGCACCAAGGGAACGGGTTGCAGGAAGAACTTTTACTCTGGTTTCTCAGTCTGTTTCCTAGTGCCGGTTTGAAGTTCCTGCAGTTTACACTTTAAAACCGAGTTGGAGCTAGTACCTCCCCATATATATGTATGGAGTGGAGTTTGCATCTGAAAAGAAACTTTGTGTTCCCAACAAGCTAGTTGAAGGACGGCTTTCACACACACTTATCTCTGAGAACTGAGCTTGTGGATAGACTTTCGTTCATCTAGCACCAATGGATCGAGTTGCAGGATAAGCTTTTATTCTGGTTTCTCAGCCCGCTTCCTTGTTCCAATTTGAAGTTCCTGCAGTTTTCACTTTAAAACCGAGTTGGAGCTAGTAAATCCCCATATATATGTATGGAGTGGAGTTTGCAAAAGAAAAGAAACTTTGTGTTTCCAACAAGCTAGGTGAAGTACGGCTGTCACACACATATATCTCTCAGAACTAAGCATGTGGAGAGACGTTCGTTCATCTAGCAACTAGGGAACGGGTTGCAGGAGAAACTTTTTCTCTGGTTTCTCAGTCTGTTTCCTAGTGCCGGTTTGAAGTTCCTGCAGTTTTCACTGTAAACCCGAGTTGGAACTAGTACCTCCCTATATATATGTATGGAGTGTTGTTTGCAACTGAAAAGAAACTTTGTGTTCCCAACAAGCTTGGTGAATGTCGGCTTTCACACACACTTAACTCTCAGAACTGAGCATGTGGAGAGACGTTCGTTCATCTAGCACCAAGGAAACGGGTTGCAGGATAAACTTTACTCTGGTTTCTCAGTCTTCTTCCTAGTACAGGTTTGAAGTTAATGCAGTTTTCACTGTAAAATCGTGTTGGATATAGTAACTCCCAATATATATATATGGAGTGGAGTTTGCAAAAGAAAAGAAACTTTGTGTTCCCAACAAGCTAGGTGAATGTCGGCTTTCACACACACTTAACTCTGAGAACTGAGCATGTGGAGAGACGTTCGTTCATCTAGCACCAAGGGAATGGTTTGCAGGAGAAACTTTTCTCTGGTTTTTCAGTCTTCTTCCTAGTGCAGGTTTGAAGTTAATGCAGTTTTCACTTTAAAATCGTGTTGGAGATAGTAACTCCCCATATATATGTATGCAGTGGAGTTTGCAAAAGAAAAGAAACTTTGTGTTCCCAACAAGCTAGGTGAATATCGGCTTTCATATACACTTAACTCTCAGAACTGAACATGTGGAGAGAGGTTCGTTCATCTAGCACCAAGGGAACGGGTTGCAGGAGAAATTTTACTCTGGTTTCTCAGTCTGTTTCCTAGTGCCGGTTTGAAGTTCCTGCAGGTTTCACTTTAAAACTGTTTTGGAACTAGTACCTCCCCATATATATGTATGGAGTGGAGTTTGCAACTGAAAAGAAACTTTGTGTTCCCAACAATCTATGTGAAGGTCGGCTTTCACACACACTTATCTCTCAGAACTGAGCTTGTGGAGAGACGTTCGTTCATCTAGCACCAAGCGAACGGGTTGCAGGAGAAACTTTTACTCTGGTTTCTCAGTCTGCTTCCTAGTGCCGTTTTGAAATTCTTGCAGTTTTCACTCTAAAAGCGATTTGTAACTAGTACCTCCCCATATATATGTATGGAGTGGAGTTTGCAAAAGAAAAGAAACTTTGTGTTCCCAACAAGCTAGGTGAATTACGGCTTTCACACACACTTACCTCTCAGAACTGAGCATGTGGAGAGACGTTCGTTCACCTAGCACCAAGGGAAAGGGTTGCAGGAGAAACGTTTACTCTGGTTTCTCAGTCTGTTTCTTAGTGCCGGGTTTAAGTTACTGCAGGATTCACTGTAAAATCGTTTTGGTAGTAATACCTCCCCATATACATGTATGGAGGGGAGTTTGCAACTAAAAAGAAACTTTGTGTTCACTTCAAGGTAGGTGAAGGACGGCTTTCACACACACTTTTCTCTCAGAACTGAGCATGTGGAGAGACGTTCGTTCATCTAGCACCAAGGGAACGGGATGCAGGAGAAACTTTTATTCTGGTTTCTCAGTCTGTTTCCTAGTGCCGGTTTGAAGTTCCTGCAGTTTTCACTGTAAAACCTAGTTGGAGCTTGTTACTCCCAATTTATATGTAAGGAGTGGAGTTTGCAACTGGAAAGAAACTTTGTGTTCCCATCTAGCTTAGTGAAGGACGGATTTCACACACACTTATCTCTCAGAACTGAGCTTGTGGATAGACGTTCCTTCATCTAGCACCAAGGGAAAGGGTTGCAGGAGAAACTTTACTCTGGTTTCTCAGTCTGCATCCTAGTGCCGGTATTAAGTTCCTGCAGTTTTCATATTAAAACGAGTTGGAGGTAGTAACTCCCCAGATACATGTATGGAGTGGAGTTTGCAAAAAAAAGAATGTTTGTGTTCCCAACAAACTAGGTGAAGGATGGCTTTCACACACAGTTACCTCTCAGAACTGAGCATGTGGAGAGACGTTCGTTCATTTAGCACCAAGGGAACGGGTTGCAGGAGAAACTTTTTCTCTGGTTTCTCAGTCTGTTTCCTAGTGCCGGTTTGAAGTTCCTGCTGGTTTAACTGTAAAACCGTTTTGGAACTAGTACCTCCACATATATATGTATAGATTGGTGTTTTCAACTGAAAAGAAACTTTGTTTTCCCTTCAACTTGGTGAAGGACGACTTTCACACACAATTATCTCTCTGAACTGAGCTTGTGGGTAGAAGTTCTTTCATCTAGCACCAAGGGAACGGGTTGCAGGAAGAACTTTTACTCTGGTTTCTCAGTCTGTTTCCTAGTGCCGGTTTGAAGTTCCTGCAGTTTACACTTTAAAACCGAGTTGGAGCTAGTAACTCCCCAGATATATGTATGGAGTGGAGTTTGCAACTGAAAAGAAACTTTGTGTTCCCAACAAGCTAGGTGAAGGACGGCTTTCACACACACTTATCTCTGAGAACTGAGCTTGTGGATAGACTTTCGTTCATCTAGCACCAATGGATCGAGTTGCAGAATAAGCTTTTATTCTGGTTTCTCAGCCCGCTTCCTTGTTCCAATTTGAAGTTCCTGCAGTTTTCACTTTAAAACCGAGTTGGAGCTAGTAAATCCCCATATATATGTATGGAGTGGAGTTTGCAAAAGAAAAGAAACTTTGTGTTTCCAACAAGCTAGGTGAAGTACGGCTGTCACACACATATATCTCTCAGAACTAAGCATGTGGAGAGACGTTCGTTCATCTAGCAACTAGGGAACGGGTTGCAGGAGAAACTTTTTCTCTGGTTTCTCAGTCTGTTTCCTAGTGCCGGTTTGAAGTTCCTGCAGTTTTCACTGTAAACCCGAGTTGGAACTAGTACCTCCCTATATATATGTATGGAGTGGTGTTTGCAACTGAAAAGAAACTTTGTGTTCCCAACAAGCTAGGTGAATGTCGGCTTTCACACACACTTAACTCTCAGAACTGAGCATGTGGAGAGACGTTCGTTCATCTAGCACCAAGGAAACGGGTTGCAGGAGAAACTTTACTCTGGTTTCTCAGTCTTCTTCCTAGTGCAGGTTTGAAGTTAATGCAGTTTTCACTGTAAAATCGTGTTGGAGATAGTAACTCCCAATATATATATATGGAGTGGAGTTTGCAAAAGAAAAGAAACTTTGTGTTCCCAACAAGCTAGGTGAATGTCGGCTTTCACACACACTTAACTCTGAGAACTGAGCATGTGGAGAGACGTTCGTTCATCTAGCACCAAGGGAATGGTTTGCAGGAGAAACTTTTCTCTGGTTTTTCAGTCTTCTTCCTAGTGCAGGTTTGAAGTTAATGCAGTTTTCACTTTAAAATCGTGTTGGAGATAGTAACTCCCCATATATATGTATGCAGTGGAGTTTGCAAAAGAAAAGAAACTTTGTGTTCCCAACAAGCTAGGTGAATGTCGGCTTTCATATACACTTAACTCTCAGAACTGAACATGTGGAGAGAGGTTCGTTTATCTAGCACCAAGGGAACGGGTTGCAGGAGAAATTTTACTCTGGTTTCTCAGTCTGTTTCCTAGTGCCGGTTTGAAGTTCCTGCAGGTTTCACTTGAAAACTGTTTTGGAACTAGTACCTCCCCATATATATGTATGGAGTGGAGTTTGCAACTGAAAAGAAACTTTGTGTTCCCAACAATCTATGTGAAGGACGGCTTTCACACACACTTATCTCTCAGAACTGAGCTTGTGGAGAGACGTTCGTTCATCTAGCACCAAGCGAACGGGTTGCAGGAGAAACTTTTACTCTGGTTTCTCAGTCTGCTTCCTAGTGCCGTTTTGAAATTCTTGCAGTTTTCACTCTAAAAGCGATTTGTAACTAGTACCTCCCCATATATATGTATGGAGTGGAGTTTGCAAAAGAAAAGAAACTTTGTGTTCCCAACAAGCTAGGTGAATTACGGCTTTCACACACACTTACCTCTCAGAACTGAGCATGTGGAGAGACGTTCGTTCACCTAGCACCAAGGGAAAGGGTTGCAGGAGAAACGTTTACTCTGGTTTCTCAGTCTGTTTCTTAGTGCCGGGTTTAAGTTCCTGCAGGATTCACTGTAAAATCGTTTTGGTAGTAATACCTCCCCATATACATGTATGGAGGGGAGTTTGCAACTAAAAAGAAACTTTGTGTTCACTTCAAGGTAGGTGAAGGACGGCTTTCACACACACTTATCTCTCAGAACTGAGCATGTGGAGAGACGTTCGTTCATCTAGCACCAAGGGAACGGGATGCAGGAGAAACTTTTATTCTGGTTTCTCAGTCTGTTTCCTAGTGCCGGTTTGAAGTTCCTGCAGTTTTCACTGTAAAACCTAGTTGGAGCTTGTTACTCCCAATTTATATGTAAGGAGTGGAGTTTGCAACTGGAAAGAAACTTTGTGTTCCCATCTAGCTTAGTGAAGGACGGATTTCACACACACTTATCTCTCAGAACTGAGCTTGTGGATAGACGTTCCTTCATCTAGCACCAAGGGAAAGGGTTGCAGGAGAAACTTTACTCTGGTTTCTCAGTCTGCATCCTAGTGCCGGTATTAAGTTCCTGCAGTTTTCATATTAAAACGAGTTGGAGGTAGTAACTCCCCAGATACATGTATGGAGTGGAGTTTGCAAAAAAAAGAATGTTTGTGTTCCCAACAAACTAGGTGAAGGATGGCTTTCACACACAGTTACCTCTCAGAACTGAGCATGTGGAGAGACGTTCGTTCATTTAGCACCAAGGGAACGGGTTGCAGGAGAAACTTTTTCTCTGGTTTCTCAGTCTGTTTCCTAGTGCCGGTTTGAAGTTCCTGCTGGTTTAACTGTAAAACCGTTTTGGAACTAGTACCTCCCCATATACATGTATGGAGTGGAGTTTGCAACTGAAAAGAAACTTTGTTTTCCCATCAACCTAGGTGAAGGACGACTTTCACACACACTTTTCTCTCAGAACTGAGCTTGTGGATAGAAGTTCGTTCATCTAGCACCAAGGGAACGGGTTGCAGGAGAATCTTTTACTCTGGTTTCTCAGTCTGCTTCCTAGTGCCAGATTTAAGTTCCTGCAGTTTTCACTTTAAAACGAGTTGGAGCTAGTAACTCCCCATATATATGTATGGAGTGGAGTTTGCAAAAAAAAGAAACTTTGTGTTCCCAACAAGCTAAGTGAAGGACGGCTTTCACACACACTTACCTCTCAGAACAGAGCATGTGGAGAGACGTTCATTCAATTAGCACCAAGGGAACGGGTTGCATGAGGAACTTTTGCTCTGGTTTCTCAGTCTGTTTCCTAGTGCCGGTTTGAAGTTCCTACTGGTTTTACTGTTAAACCGTTGTGGAACTTGTTCCTCCCCATATATATATTTGGTTTGGAGTTTGCAACTGAAAAGAAACTTTGTTTTCCCTTCAACTTGGTGAAGGACGCCTTTCACACACACTTATCTCTCAGAAATGAGCTTGTGGGTAGAAGTTCGTTCATCTAGCACCAAGGGAACAGGTTGCCGGAGAAACTTTTACTCTGGTTTCTCAGTCTGTTTCCTAGTGCCGGTTTGAAGTTCCTGCAGCTTTCACTGTAAAACCGAGTTGGAGCTTGTACCTCCCCATATATATGTAAGGAGTGGACTTTGCAACTGAAAAGAAACTTTGTTTTCCCAACAAGCTAGGTGAAGGACAGCTTTCACACACACTTATCTCTCAGAACTGAGCTTGTGGATAGACGTTCCTTCATCTAGCACCAAGGGAACGGGTTGCAGTGGAAACTATTACTCTGGTTTCTCAGTCTGCTTCCTAGTGCCGGTTTTAAGTTCCTGCAGTTTTCAATTTAAAACCGAGTTGGAACTAGTAACTCCCCGTATATATGTATGGAGTGGAGTTTGCAAAATAAAAGAAACTTTGTGTTCCCAACAAGCTAGGTGAATGACGGCTTTCACACACATTTACCTCTCAGAAATGAGCATGTGGAGAGACGTTCGTTCATTTAGCACCAAGGGAACGGGTTGCAGGAGAAAATAGTACTCTGGTTTCTCAGTCTGTTTCCTAGTGCCGGTTTGAAGTTCCTGCAGGTTTCACTGTAAAACTGAGTTGGAAATAGTACCTCCCCATATATATGTATGGAGTGGAGTTTGCAACTGAAAAGAAACTTTGTGTTCCCAAAAAGCTAGGTGAAGTTCGGCTATCACACACACTTACCTCTCAGAACTGAGCATGTGGAGAGACGTTCGTTCATCTAGCACCAAGGGAACGGGTTGCAGGGAAAACTTTTATTCTGGTTTCTCAGGCTGTTTCCTAGTGCCGGTTTGAAGTTCCTGCAGCTTTCACTGTAAAACAGTTTTGGTAGTAGTACCTCCCTATATATATGTATGGAGTGGAGTTTGCAACTAAATAGTAACTTTGTGATCCCTTCAAGCTAGGTGAAGGACGGCTTTCACACACACTTATCTCTCAGAACTGAGCATGTGGAGAGACGTTCGTTCATCTAGCACCAAGGGAACGGGTTGCAGGAGAAACTTTTACTGTGTTTTCTCAGTCTGTTTCCTATTGCCGGTTTGAAGTTCCTGCAGGTTTCACTGTAAAACAGTTTTGGAACTAGTACCTCCCCATATATATGTATGGAGTGGAGTTTGCAACCTAAAAGTAACTTTGTGTTCCCAACCAGCTAGCTGAAGGATGGCTTTCAAACACACTTACCTCTCAGATCTGAGCATGTGGACAGACGTTCGTTCATCTACCAGCAAGGGAACGGGTTTCAGGGGAAACTTTTACTCCGGTTTCTCAGTCTGTTTCCTTGTGCCGGTATGAAGTTCCTGCAGGTTTCACTGTAAAATAGATTTGAAGCTAGTACCTCCCCATATATATGTATGGAGTGGAGTTTGCACCTGAAAAGAATCTTTGTTTTCCCAACAAGCTTTTTGAATGACGGCTTTCACACACATTTATCTCTCAGAACTGAGCATGTGGACAGACGTTCGTTCATCTACCACCAAGGGAACGGGTTTCAGGGGAAACTTTTACTCCGGTTTCTCAGTGTGTTTCCTAGTGCAGGTATGAAGTTCCTGCAGATTTCACTGTAAAATAGATTTGGAGATAGTACACCCCCAGATATATGTATGGAATGGAGTTGGCACCTGAAAAGAATCTTTTTGTTCCCAACAAGCTTTTTGAATGACGGCTTTCACACACATTTATCTCTCAGAACTGAGCATGTGGAGAGACTTTCGTTCATCTAGCACCAAGGGAACGGGTTGCAGGGGAAACTTTTACTCTGGTTTCTCAGGCTGTTTCCTAGTGCCGGTTTGAAGTTCCTGCAGCTTTCACTGTAAAACAGTTTTGGTAGTAGTACCTCCCCATATAAATGTATGGAGTGGAGTTTACAACTAAAAAGTAACTTTGTGATCCCTTCAAGCTAGGTGAAGGACGGCTTTCACACACACTTATCTCTCAGAACTGAGCATGTGGAGAGACGTTCGTTCATCTAGCACCAAGGGAACGGGTTGCAGGAGAAACTTTTACTGTGTTTTCTCAGTCTGTTTCCTATTGCTGGTTTGAAGTTCCTGCAGGTTTCACTGTAAAACTGTTTTGGAACTAGTACCTCCCCATATATATGTATGGAGTGGAGTTTGCAACTGAAAAGAAACTTTGTGTTCCCAACAAGCTAGGTGTGGACGGCTTTCACACACAGTTATCTCTCAGAACTGAGCTTCTGGGTAGACGTTCGTTCATCTAGCACCAAGGGAACGGGTTGCAGGAGAAACTTTTACTCTGGTTGCTCAGTCTGCTTCCTTGTGCCGGTTTGAAATTCTTGCAGTTTTCACTCTAAAAGCGATTTGGAACTAGTACCTCCCGATATATATGTATGGAGTGGAGTTTGCAAAAGAAAAGAAACTTTGTGTTCCCAACAAGCTAGGTGAATGACGGCTTTCACACACACTTACCTCTCAGAACTGAGCATGTGGAGAGACGTTCGTTCACCTAGCACCAAGGGAAAGGGTTGCAGGAGAAACGTTTACTCTGGTTTCTCAGTCTGTTTCGTAGTGCCGGTTTGAAGTTCCTGCAGGTTTCACTGTAAAACTGAGTTGGAAATAATACCTCCCCATATATATGTATGGAGTGGAGTTTGCAACTGAAAAGAAACTTTGTGTTCCCAACAAGCTAGGTGAAGGACGGCTTTCACACACACTTACCTCTCAGAACTGAGCATGTGGAGAGACGTTCGTTCATCTAGCACCAAGGGAACGGGATGCAGGAGAAACTTTTATTCTGGTTTCTCAGTCTGTTTCCTAGTGCCGGTTTGAAGTTCCTGCAGTTTTCACTGTAAAACCTAGTTGGAGCTTGTTACTCCCAATTTATATGTAAGGAGTGGAGTTTGCAACTGGAAAGAAACTTTGTGTTCCCATCTAGCTAAGTGAAGGACGGATTTCACACACACTTATCTCTCAGAACTGAGCTTGTGGATAGACGTTCCTTCATCTAGCACCAAGGGAACGGGTTGCAGGAGAAACTTTACTCTGGTTTCACAGTCTGCATCCTAGTGCCGGTATTAAGTTCCTGCAGTTTTCACTTTAAAACGAGTTGGAGCTAGTAACTCCGCAGATACATGTATGGAGTGGAGTATGCAAAAAAAAAAATGTTTGTGTTCCCAACAAGCTAGGTGAAGGACGGCTTTCACACACACTTACCTCTCAGAACTGAGCATGTGGAGAGACGTTCGTTCATTTAGCACCAAGGGAATGGGTTGCAGGAGAAACTTTTTCTCTGGTTTCTCAGTCTGTTTCCTAGTGCCGGTTTGAAGTTCCTGCTGGTTTAACTGTAAAACCGTTTTGGAACTAGTACCTCCCCATATACATGTATGAGTGGAGTTTGCAACTGAAAAGAAACTTTGTTTTCCCATCAACCTAGGTGAAGGACGACTTTCACACACACTTTTCTCTCAGAACTGAGCTTGTGGATAGAAGTTCGTTCATCTACCACCAAGGGAACGGGTTGCAGGAGAATCTTTTACTCTGGTTTCTCAGTCTGTTTCCTAGTGCCGGTTTGAAGTTCCTGCAGTTTACACTTTTAAACCGAGTTTGAGCTAGTAACTCCCCAGATATATGTATGGAGTGGAGTTTGCAACTGAAAAGAAACTTTGTGTTCCCAACAAGCTAGTTGAAGGACGGCTTTCACACACACTTATCTCTCAGAACTGAGCTTGTGGATAGACTTTCGTTCATCTAGCACCAATGGATCGGGATCAGGATAATCTTTTACTCTGTTTTCTCAGCCCTCTTCCTAGTGCCGGTTTGAAGTTCCTGCAGTTTTCACTTTAAAACCGAGTTGGAGCTAGTAAATCCCCATATATATGTATGGAGTGGAGTTTGCAAAAGAAAAGAAACTTTGTGTTCCCAACAAGCTAGGTGAAGTAAGGCATTCACACCCATTTATCTCTCAGAACTGAGCATGTGGAGAGACGATCGTTCATCTAGCACCAAGGGAACGGGTTGCAGAAGAAACTTTTACTCTCGTTTCTCAGTCTTTTTCGTAGTGCCGTTTTGAAGTTCCTGCAGTTTTCACTGTAAAACACTGTTGGAGCTAGTACGTACCCATATATATGTAAGAAGTGGAGATTGCAAATGAAAAGAAACTTTGTGTTCCTTTCGAGCTAGCTGAAGGACGGCTTTCACACACACTTATCTCTCAGAACTGAGCATGTGGAGAGATGTTCGTTCATCTAGCACCAATGGAACGGTTTGCAGGAGAATCTTTTACTCTGGTTTCTCTGTCTGTTTCCTAGTGCTGGTTTGAAGTTCCTGCTCGTTTCACTGTTAAACCATTGTGGAACTAGTACCTCCCCATATATATGTATAGATTGGAGTTTGCAACTGAAAAGAAACTTTGTTTTCCCTTCAATTTGATGAAGGACGACTTTCACACACACTTATGTCTCAGAACTGAGCTTGTGGGTAGAAGTTCTTTCATCTAGCACCAAGGGAACGGGTTGCAGGAAGAACTTTTACTCTGGTTTCTCAGTCTGTTTCCTAGTGCCGGTTTGAAGTTCCTGCAGTTTACACTTTAAAACCGAGTTGGAGCTAGTACCTCCCCATATATATGTATGGAGTGGAGTTTGCAACTGAAAAGAAACTTTGTGTTCCCAACAAGCTAGTTGAAGGACGGCTTTCACAGACACTTATCTCTGAGTACTGAGCTTGTGGATAGACTTTCGTTCATCTAGCACCAATGGATCGGGTTGCAGGATAATCTTTTACTGTGGTTTTTCAGTCCGCTTCCTAGTTCCAATTTGAAGTTCCTGCAGTTTTCACTTTAAAACCGAGTTGGAGCTAGTAAATCCCCATATATATGTATGGAGTGGAGTTTGCAAAAGAAAAGAAACTTTGTGTTTCCAACAAGCTAGTTGAAGTACGACTGTTACACACATTTATCTCTCAGAACTGAGCATGTGGAGAGACGTTCGTTCATCTAGCACCTAGGGAACGGGTTGCAGGAGAAACTTTTTCTCTGGTTTCTCAGTCTGTTTCCTAGTGCCGGTTTGAAGTTCCTGCAGTTTTCACTGTAAAACCGAGTTGGAACTAGTACCTACCTATATATATGTACGGAGTGTTGTTTGCAACTGAAAAGAAACTTTGTGTTCCAAACAAGCTAGGTGAATGTCGGCTTTCACACACACTTAACTCTCAGAACTGAGCATGTTGAGAGACGTTCGTTCGTCTAGCACCAAGGTAATGTGTTGCAGGAGAAATTTTACTCTGGTTTCTCAGTCTGTTTCTTAGTGCCGGGTTTAAGTTCCTGCAGGTTTCACTGTAAAACCGTTTTGGTAGTAGTACCTACCCATATACATGTATGGAGGGGAGTTTGCAACTAAAAAGGAACTTTGTGTTCACTTCAACGTAGGTGAAGGACGGCTTTCACACACACTTATCTCTCAGAACTGAGCATGTGGAGAGACGTTCGTTCATCTAGCAACAAGGGAACGGGATGCAGGAGAAACTTTTATTCTGGTTTCTCAGTCTGTTTCCTAGTGCCGGTTTGAAGTTCCTGCAGTTTTCACTGTAAAACCTAGTTGGAGCTTGTTACTCCCAATATATATGTAAGGAGTGGAGTTTGCAAATGGAAAGAAACTTTGTGTTCCCATCTAGCTAAGTGAAGGACGGATTTCACACACACTTATCTCTCAGAACTGAGCTTGTGGATAGACGTTCCTTCAACTAGCACCAAGGGAACGGGTTGCAGGAGAAACTTTACTCTGGTTTCTCAGTCTGCTTCCAATTGCCAGTATTAAGTTCCTGCAGTTTTCACTTTAAAACGAGATGGAGCTAGTAACTCCCCAGATATATGTATGGAGTGGAATTTGCAAAAAAAAGAATCTTTGTGTTCCCAACAAGCTAGGTGGGGGACGGCTTTCACACACACTTATCTCTCAGAACTGAGCTTGTGGATAGACTTTCGTTCATCTAGCACCAATGGATCGGGATCCGGATAAACTTTTACTCTGTTTTCTCAGCCCGCTTCCTAGTGCCGGTTTGAAGTTCCTGCAGTTTTCACTGTAAAATAGATTTGGAGCTAGTAACTCCCCATATATATGTATGGAGTGGAGTTTGCACATGAAAAGAAACTTGTGTTCCCAACAAGCTAGGTGAAGGATGGCTTTTACACACACTTACCTCTCAGAACTGAGCATGTGGAGAGACGTTCGTTCATCTAGCACCAAGGGAACGGGTTGCATGAGAAACTATTACTCTGATTTCTCAGTCTGCTTCCTAGTGCCGGTTTGAAGTTCCTGCAGTTTTCACTTTAAAACCGAGTTGGAGATAGTAACTCGCCATATATATGTATGGAGTAGAGTTTGCAAAAGTAAAGAATCTTAGTTTTCCCAACAAGCTAGGTGAATGTCGGCTTTCACACACACTTAACTCTCAGAACTGAGCATGTGGAGAGACGTTCATTTATCTAGCACCAAGGGAAAGGGTTGCAGGAGGAATTTTACTCTGGTTTCTCAGTCTGTTTCTTAGTGCCAGTTTGAAGTTCCTGCATGTTTCACTTTAAAACCGTTTTGGAACTAGTACCTCCCCATATACTTGTAAAGATTGGAGTTTGCAACTTAAAAGAAACTTTGTGTTCCCTTCAAGCTAGGTGAAGGACGGCTTTCTCACACTCTTATCTCTCAGAACTGAGCATGTGGAGAGACGTTTGTTCTTATATCACCAAGGGAACGGGTTGCAGGAGAAACTATACTCTGGTTTCTCAGTCTGTTTCCTAGTGCCGGTTTGAAGTTCCTGCAGGTTTCACTGTAAAACTGAGTTGGAACTAGTACCTCCCCATATATATGTATGGAGTGGAGTTAGCCACTGAGAAGAAAGTTTGTTTTCCCTTCAACCAAGGTGAAGGACGACTTCCACACACATATATCTCTCAGAACTGAGCATGTGGAGAGACGTTCGTTCATCTAGCACCAAGGGAACGGGTGCAGGAGAAACTTTTATTCTGATTTCTCAGTCTGTTTCCTAGTGCCGGTTTGAAGTTCCTTCAGTTTTCACTGTAAAACCGAGTTGGAGCTTGTACCTCCCCATATATATGTAAGGAATGGAGTTTGCAACTGAAAACAAACTTTGTGTTCCCAACAAGCTAGGTGAAGGACGGCTTTCTCACACACTTATCTCTCAGAACTGAGCTTGTGGATAGATCTTCCTTAATCTAGCACGAAGGGAACGGGTTGCAGGAGAAACTTTTACTCTGGTTTCTCAGTCTGCTTCCTAGTGCCAGATTTAAGTTCCTGCAGTTTTCACTTTAAAACGAGTTGGAGCTAGTAACTCCCCATATATATGTATGGAGTGGAGTTTGCAAAAAAAAGAAACTTTGTGTTCCCAACAAGCTAAGTGAAGGACGGCTTTCACACACACTTAACTCTCAGAACAGAGCATGTGGAGAGACGTTCATTCATTTAGCACCAAGGGAACGGGTTGCAGGAGGAACTTTTGCTCTGGTTTCTCAGTCTGTTTCCTAGTGCCGGTTTGAAGTTCCTACTGGTTTTACTGTTAAACCGTTGTGGAACTTGTACCTCCCCATATATATATTTGGATTGGAGTTTGCAACTGAAAAGAAACTTTGTTTTCCCTTCAACTTTGTGAAGGACGCCTTTCACACACACTTATCTCTCAGAAATGAGCTTGTGGGTAGAAGTTCGTTCATCTAGCACCAAGGGAACAGGTTGCAGGAGAAACTTTTACTCTGGTATCTCAGTCTGTTTCCTAGTGCCGGTTTGAAGTTCCTGCAGCTTTCACTGTAAAACCGAGTTGGAGCTTGTATCTCCCCATATATATGTAAGGAGTGGACTTTGCAACTGAAAAGAAACTTTGTTTTCCCAACAAGCTAGGTGAAGGACAGCTTTCACACACACTTATCTCTCAGAACTGAGCTTGTGGATAGACGTTCCTTCATCTAGCACCAAGGGAACGGGTTGCAGTGGAATCTATTACTCTGGTTTCTAAGTCTGCTTCCTAGTGCCGGTTTTAAGTTCCTGCAGTTTTCAATTTAAAACCTAGTTGGAACTAGTAACTCCCCGTATATATGTATGGAGTGGAGTTTGCAAAATAAAAGAAACTTTGTGTTCCCAACAAGCTAGGTGAATGACGGCTTTCACACACATTTACCTCTCAGAAATGAGCATGTGGGGAGACGTTCGTTCATTTAGCACCAAGGGAACGGGTTGCAGGAGAAACTAGTACTCTGGTTTCTCAGTCTGTATCCTAGTGCCGGTTTGAAGTTCCTGCTGGTTTCACTGTAAAACCGTTTTGGAACAAGTACCTCCCCATATATATGTATGGAGTGGAATTTGCAACTGAAAAGAACTTGGTTTTCCCTTCAACCTATGTGAAGGACGACTTTCACACACACTTAATTCTCAGTACTGAGCATGTAAAGGGAAGTTCGTTCATCTAGCACCAATGGAACTGGTTGCAGGAGAAACGTTTACTCTGGGTTCTCAGTCTGTTTCGTAGTGCCGGTTTGAAGTTCCTGCAGGTTTCACTGTAAAACTGAGTTGGAAATAGTACCTCCCCATATATATGTATGGATTGGAGTTTGCAACTGAAAAGAAACTTTGTGTTCCCAAAAAGCTAGGTGAAGTTCGGCTTTCACACACACTTACCTCTCAGAACTGAGCATGTGGAGAGACGTTCGTTCATCTAGCACCAAGGGAACGGGTTGCAGGGGAAACTTTTATTCTGGTTTCTCAGGCTGTTTCCTAGTGCCGGTTTGAAGTTCCTGCAGCTTTCACTGTAAAACAGTTTTGGTAGTAGTACCTCCCCACATACATGTATGGAATGGAGTTTGCAACTAAAAAGTAACTTTGTGATCCCTTCAAGCTAGGTGAAGGACGGCTTTCACACACACTTATCTCTCAGAACTGAGCATGTGGAGAGACTTTCGTTCATCTAGCACCAAGGGAACGGGTTGCAGGAGAAACTTTTACTGTGTTTTCTCAGTCTGTTTCCTATTGCCGGTTTGAAGTTCCTGCAGGTTTCACTGTAAAACAGTTTTGGAACTAGTACCTCCCCATATATATGTATGGAGTGGAGTTTGCAACTGAAAAGAAACTTTGTGTTCCCAACAAGCTAGGTGAAAGACGGCTTTCACACACACTTATCTCTCAGAACTGAGCATGTGGAGAGACGTTCGTTCATCTAGCACCAAGGGAACGGGTTGCAGGAGAAACTTTTACTGTGTTTTCTCAGTCTGTTTTCTATTGCCGGTTTGAAGTTCCTGCAGGTTTCACTGTAAAACAGTTTTGGAACTAGTACCTCCCCATATATATGTATGGAGTGGAGTTTGCAACTGAAAAGAAACTTTGTGTTCCCAAGAAGCTAGGTGAAGGATGGCTTTCAAACACACTTACCTCTCAGATCTGAGCATGTGGACAGACGTTCGTTCATCTACCACTAAGGGAACGGGTTTCAGGGGAAACTTTTACTCCGGTTTCTCACTGTGTTTCCTAGTGCCGGTATGAAGTTCCTGCAGATTTCACTGTAAAATAGATTTGGAGATAGAACACCCCCATATATATGTATGGAGTGGAGTTGGCACCTGAAAAGAATCTTTGTGTTCCCAACAAGCTTTTTGAATGACGGCTTTCACACACATTTATCTCTCAGAACTGAGCATGTGGAGAGACGTTCGTTCATCTAGCACCAAGGGAACGGGATGCAGGAGAAACTTTTATTCTGGTTTCTCAGTCTGTTTCCTAGTGCCGGTTTGAAGTTCCTGCAGTTTTCACTGTAAAACCTAGTTAGAGCTTGTTACTCCCAATATATATGTAAGGAGTGGAGTTTGGAAATGGAAAGAAACTTTGTGTTCCCATCTAGCTAAGTGAAGGACGGATTTCACACACACTTATCTCTCAGAACTGAGCTTGTGGATAGACGTTCCTTCAACTAGCACCAAGGGAACGGGTTGCAGGAGAAACTTTACTCTGGTTTCTCAGTCTGCTTCTAAGTGCCAGTATTAAGTTCCTGCAGTTTTCACTTTAAAACGAGTTGGAGCTAGTAACTCCCCAGATATATGTATGGAGTGGAATTTGCAAAAAAAGGAATCTTTGTGTTCCCAACAAGCTAGGTGAAGGACGGCTTTCACACACACTTATCTCTCAGAACTGAGCTTGTGGATAGACTTTCGTTCATCTAGCACCAATGGATCGGGATCCGGATAATCTTTTACTCTGTTTTCTCAGCCCGCTTCCTAGTGCCGGTTTGAAGTTCCTGCAGTTTTCACTTTAAAACCGAGTTGGAGCTAGTAAATCCCCATATATATGTATGGAGTGGAGTTTGCAAAAGAAAAGAAACTTTGTGTTCCCAACAAGCTAGGTGAAGTAAGGCATTCACACCCATTTATCTCTCAGAACTGAGCATGTGGAGAGACGATCGTTCATCTAGCACCAAGGGAACGGGTTGCAGAAGAAACTTTTACTCTCGTTTCTCAGTCTTTTTCCTAGTGCCGTTTTGAAGTTAATGCAGTTTTCACTGTAAAACCCTGTTGGAGCTAGTACTTACCCATATATATGTAAGAAGTGGAGATTGCAACTGAAAAGAAACTTTGTGTTCCTTTCGAGCTGGCTGAAGGACGGCTTTCACACACACTTATCTCTCAGAACTGAGCATGTGGAGAGATGTTCGTTCATCTAGCACCAAGTAAACAGTTTGCAGGAGAATCTTTTACTCTGGATTCTCTGTCTGTTTCCTAGTGCCGGTTTGAAGTTCCTGCTGGTTTCACTGTTAAACCGTTGTGGAACTAGTACCTCCCCATATATATGTATAGATTGGAGTTTGCAACTGAAAAGAAACTTTGTTTTCCCTTCAACTTGTTGAAGGACGACTTTCACACACACTTATCTCTCAGAACAGAGCTTGTGGGTAGAAGTTCTTTCATCTAGCACCTAGGGAACGGGTTGCAGGAGAAACTTTTTCTCTGGTTTCTCAGTCTGTTTCCTAGTGCTGGTTGGAAGTTCATGCAGGTTTCACTGTATAATAGATATGAAGCTAGTACCTCCCCATATATATGTATGGAGTGGAGTTGGCACCTGGAAAAAAACTTTGTGTTCCCAAAAGGCTAGGTGAATGACGGCTTTCACACACACTTATCTCTCAGAACTGAGCATGTTGAGAGACGTTCTTTCATCTAGCACCAAGGGAATGGGATTTCAGTAGAAATTTTACTCTGGTTTCTCAGTCTTTTTCCTAGTGCCGGGTTTAAGTTCCTGCAGGTTTCACTGTAAAACCGTTTTGGTAGTAGTACCTCCCCATATACATGTATGGAGGGGAGTTTGGAACTAAAAAGAAACTTTGTGTTCCCTTCAAGCTAGGTGAAGGACGGCTTTCACACACACTTACCTCTCAGAACTGAGCATGTGGAGAGACGTTCGTTCATGTAGTACCAAGGGAACGGGTTGCAGGAGAAACTTTTACTCTCGTTTCTCAGTCTGTTTCCTAGTGCCGGTTTGAAGTTCCTGCAGTTTTCACTGTAAAACCCTGTTGGAGCTGGTACCTACCCATATATATGTAAGGAGTGGACTTTGCAACTGAAAAGAAACTTTGTGTTCCCAACAAGCTAGTTGAAGGACGGATTTCACACACACTTTTCTCTCAGTACTGAGCTTGTGGATAGACGTTCCTTCATCTAGCACCAAGGGAACGGGTTGCAGGAGAAACTTTACTCTGGTTTCTCAGTATTCTTCCTAGTGCTGATTTTAAGTTAATGCAGTTTTCACTTTAAAATCGAGTTGGATATAGTAACTCCCCATATATATGTATGGAGTGGAGTTTGCAAAAGAAAAAAACTTTGTGTTCCCAACAAGCTAGGTGAATGTCGGCTTTCACACACACTTACCTCTCAGAACTGAGCATGTGGAGAGACGTTCGTTCATCTAGCACCAAGGGAAAGTGTTGCAGGAGAAATTTTTACTCTGGTTTCTCAGTCTGTTTCCTAGTGCCGGTTTGAAGTTCCTGCAGTTTACACTTTTAAAACGAGTTGGAGCTAGTACCTCCCCATATATATGTATGGAGTGGAGTTTGCAACTGAAAAGAAACTTTGTGTTCCCAACAAGCTAGTTGAAGGACGGCTTTCACACACACTTATATCTCAGAACTGAGCTTGTGGATAGAATTTCGTTCATCTATCACCAATGGACCGGGTTTAAGGATAATCTTTTACTCTGGTTTCTCAGCCCACTTCCTAGTGCCGGTTTGAAGTTCCTGCAGTTTTCACTTTAAATCCGAGTTGGAGCTAGTAAATCCCCATATATATGTATGGAGTGGAGTTTGCAAAAGAAAAGAAACTTTGTGTTCCCAACAAGCTAGGTGAAGTAAGGCATTCACACCCATTTATCTCTCAGAACTGAGCATGTGGAGAGACGTTCGTTCATCTAGCACCAAGGGAACGGGTTGCAGAAGAAACTTTTACTCTCGTTTCTCTGTCTTTTTCCTAGTGCCGGTTTGAAGTTCCTGCAATTTTCACTGTGAAACCCTGTTGGAGCTAGTACGTACCCATATATATGTAAGGAGGGGAGTTTGCAACTGAAAAGTAACTTTGTGTTCCCTTCGAGCTGGCTGAAGGACGGCTTTCACACACACTTATCTCTCAGAACTGAGCATGTTGAGAGACGTTCGTTCATCTAGCACCAAGGGAACGGGTTGCAGAAGAAACTTTTACTCTCGTTTCTCAGTCTTTTTCCTAGTGCCGTTTTGAAGTTAATGCAGTTTTCACTGTAAAACCCTGTTGGAGCTAGTACTTACCCATATATATGTAAGAAGTGGAGATTGCAACTGAAAAGAAACTTTGTGTTCCTTTCGAGCTGGCTGAAGGACGGCTTTCACACACACTTATCTCTCAGAACTGAGCATGTGGAGAGATGTTCGTTCATCTAGCACCAAGTAAACAGTTTGCAGGAGAATCTTTTACTCTGGATTCTCTGTCTGTTTCCTAGTGCCGGTTTGAAGTTCCTGCTGGTTTCACTGTTAAACCGTTGTGGAACTAGTACCTCCCCATATATATGTATAGATTGGAGTTTGCAACTGAAAAGAAACTTTGTTTTCCCTTCAACTTGTTGAAGGACGACTTTCACACACACTTATCTCTCAGAACAGAGCTTGTGGGTAGAAGTTCTTTCATCTAGCACCTAGGGAACGGGTTGCAGGAGAAACTTTTTCTCTGGTTTCTCAGTCTGTTTCCTAGTGCTGGTTGGAAGTTCATGCAGGTTTCACTGTATAATAGATATGAAGCTAGTACCTCCCCATATATATGTATGGAGTGGAGTTGGCACCTGGAAAAAAACTTTGTGTTCCCAAAAGGCTAGGTGAATGACGGCTTTCACACACACTTATCTCTCAGAACTGAGTATGTTGAGAGACGTTCTTTCATCTAGCACCAAGGGAATGGGATTTCAGTAGAAATTTTACTCTGGTTTCTCAGTCTTTTTCCTAGTGCCGGGTTTAAGTTCCTGCAGGTTTCACTGTAAAACCGTTTTGGTAGTAGTACCTCCCCATATACATGTATGGAGGGGAGTTTGGAACTAAAAAGAAACTTTGTGTTCCCTTCAAGCTAGGTGAAGGACGGCTTTCACACACACTTACCTCTCAGAACTGAGCATGTGGAGAGACGTTCGTTCATGTAGTACCAAGGGAACGGGTTGCAGGAGAAACTTTTACTCTCGTTTCTCAGTCTGTTTCCTAGTGCCGGTTTGAAGTTCCTGCAGTTTTCACTGTAAAACCCTGTTGGAGCTGGTACCTACCCATATATATGTAAGGAGTGGACTTTGCAACTGAAAAGAAACTTTGTGTTCCCAACAAGCTAGTTGAAGGACGGATTTCACACACACTTTTCTCTCAGTACTGAGCTTGTGGATAGACGTTCCTTCATCTAGCACCAAGGGAACGGGTTGCAGGAGAAACTTTACTCTGGTTTCTCAGTATTCTTCCTAGTGCTGATTTTAAGTTAATGCAGTTTTCACTTTAAAATCGAGTTGGATATAGTAACTCCCCATATATATGTATGGAGTGGAGTTTGCAAAAGAAAAAAACTTTGTGTTCCCAACAAGCTAGGTGAATGTCGGCTTTCACACACACTTACCTCTCAGAACTGAGCATGTGGAGAGACGTTCGTTCATCTAGCACCAAGGGAAAGTGTTGCAGGAGAAATTTTTACTCTGGTTTCTCAGTCTGTTTCCTAGTGCCGGTTTGAAGTTCCTGCAGTTTACACTTTTAAAACGAGTTGGAGCTAGTACCTCCCCATATATATGTATGGAGTGAAGTTTGCAACTGAAAAGAAACTTTGTGTTCCCAACAAGCTAGTTGAAGGACGGCTTTCACACACACTTATATCTCAGAACTGAGCTTGTGGATAGAATTTCGTTCATCTATCACCAATGGACCGGGTTTAAGGATAATCTTTTACTCTGGTTTCTCAGCCCACTTCCTAGTGCCGGTTTGAAGTTCCTGCAGTTTTCACTTTAAATCCGAGTTGGAGCTAGTAAATCCCCATATATATGTATGGAGTGGAGTTTGCAAAAGAAAAGAAACTTTGTGTTCCCAACAAGCTAGGTGAAGTAAGGCATTCACACCCATTTATCTCTCAGAACTGAGCATGTGGAGAGACGTTCGTTCATCTAGCACCAAGGGAACGGGTTGCAGAAGAAACTTTTACTCTCGTTTCTCAGTCTTTTTCCTAGTGCCGGTTTGAAGTTCCTGCAATTTTCACTGTGAAACCCTGTTGGAGCTAGTACGTACCCATATATATGTAAGGAGGGGAGTTTGCAACTGAAAAGTAACTTTGTGTTCCCTTCGAGCTGGCTGAAGGACGGCTTTCACACACACTTATCTCTCAGAACTGAGCATGTGGAGAGATGTTCGTTCATCTAGCACCAAGGGAACGGTTTGCAGGAGAATCTTTTACTCTGGTTTCTCAGTCTGTTTCCTAGTGCTGGTTTGAAGTTCCTGCTCGTTTCACTGTTAAACCGTTGTGGAACTAGTACCTCCCCATATATATGTATAGATTTTAATTTGCAACTGAAAAGAAACTTTGTTTTCCCTTCAGCTTGGTGAAGGACAACTTTCACACACACATATCTCTCAGAACTGAGCTTGTGGGTAGAAGTTCTTTCATCTAGCACCAAGGGAACGGGTTGCAGGAAGAAATTTTACTCTGGTTTCTCAGTCTGTTTCCTAGTGCCGGTTTGAAGTTCCTGCAGTTTACACTTTAAAAACGAGTTGGAGCTAGTACCTCCCCATATATATGTATGGAGTGGAGTTTGCAACTGAAAAAAAACTTTGTGTTCTCAACAAGCTAGTTGAAGGACGGCTTTCACACACACTTATCTCTGAGTACTGAGCTTGTGGATAGACTTTCGTTCATCTAGCACCAATGGATCGGGTTGCAGGATAATCTTTTACTGTAGTTTCTCAGTCCGCTTCCTAGTTCCAATTTGAAGTTCCTGCAGTTTTCACTTTAAAACCGAGTTGGAGCTAGTAAATCCCCTTATATATGTATGGAGTGGAGTTTGCAAAAGAAAAGAAACTTTGTGTTTCCAACAAGCTAGGTGAAGTACAGCTGTCACACACATTAATCTCTCAGAACAGAGCATGTGGAGAGACGTTCGTTCATCTAGCACCTAGGGAACGGGTTGCAGGAGAAACTTTTTCTCTGGTTTCTCAGTCTGTTTCCTAGTGCCGGTTTGAAGTTCCTGCAGTTTTCACTGTAAAACCGAGTTGGAACTAGTACCTCCCTATAAATATGTATGGAGTGGTGTTTGCAACTGAAAAGAAACTTTGTGTTCCTTTCGAGCTGGCTGAAGGACGGCTTTCACACACACTTATCTCTCAGAACTGAGCATGTGGAGAGATGTTCGTTCATCTAGCACCAAGTAAACTGTTTGCAGGAGAATCTTTTACTCTGGTTTCTCAGTCTGTTTCCTAGTGCCGGTTTGAAGTTCCTGCTGGTTTCACTGTTAAACCGTTGTGGAACTAGTACCTCCCCATATATATGTATAGATTGGAGTTTGCAACTGAAAAGAAACTTTGTTTTCCCTTCAACTTGATGAAGGACGACTTTCACACACACTTATCTCTCAGAACAGAGCTTGTGGGTAGAAGTTCTTTCATCTAGCACCTAGGGAACGGGTTGCAGGAGAAACTTTTTCTCTGGTTTCTCAGTCTGTTTCCTAGTGCCGGTTGGAAGTTCATGCAGGTTTCACTGTAAAATAGTTTTGAAGCTAGTACCTCCCCATATATATGTATGGAGTGGAGTTGGCACCTGAAAAAAAACTTTGTGTTCCCAAAAGGCTAGGTGAATGACGGCTTTCACACACACTTATCTCTCAGAACTGAGCATGTTGAGAGACGTTCTTTCATCTAGCACCAAGTGAATGGGATTTCAGTAGAAATTTTACTCTGGTTTCTCAGTCTGTTTCCTAGTGCCGGGTTTAAGTTCCTGCAGGTTTCACGGTAAAACCGTTTTGGTAGTAGTACCTCCCCATATACATGTATGGAGGGGAGTTTGGAACTAAAAAGAAACTTTGTGTTCCCTTCAAGCTAGGTGAAGGACGGCTTTCACACACACTAACCTCTCAGAACTGAGCATGTGGAGAGAAGTTGGTTCATGTAGTACCAAGGGAACGGGTTGCAGGAGAAACTTTTACTCTCGATTCTCAGTCTGTTTCCTAGTGCCGGTTTGAAGTTCCTGCAGTTTTCAATGTAAAACCCTGTTGGAGCTAGTACCTACCCATATATATGTAAGGAGTGGACTTTGCAACTGAAAAGAAACTTTGTGTTCCCAACAAGCTAGTTGAAGGACGGATTTCACACACACTTTTCTCTCAGTACTGAGCTTGTGGATAGACGTTCCTTCATCTAGCACCAAGGGAACGGGTTGCAGGAGAAACTTTACTCTGGTTTCTCAGTATTCTTCCTAGTGCCGATTTTAAGTTAATGCAGTTTTCACTTTAAAATCGAGTTGGATATAGTAACTCCCCATATATATGTATGGAGTGGAGTTTGCAAAAGAAAAAAACTTTGTGTTCCCAACAAGCTAGGTGAATGTCGGCTTTCACACACACTTACCTCTCAGAACTGAGCATGTGGAGAGACGTTCGTTCATCTAGCACCAAGGGAAAGTGTTGCAGGAGAAATTTTACACTGGTTTCTCAGTCTGTTTCCTAGTGCTGGTTTGAAGTTCCTGCATGTTTCACTTTAAAGCCGTTTTGGAACTAGTACCTCCCCATATACTTTTAAGGAGAGGAGTTTGCAACTGAAAAGAAACTTTGTTTTCCCATCAACCTAGGTGAAGGACGACTTTCACACACACTTATCTCTCAGAACTGAGCTTGTGGATAGAAGTTCGTTCATCTAGCACCAAGGGAACGGGTTGCAGGAGAATCTTTTACTCTGGTTTCTCAGTCTGTTTCCTAGTGCCGGTTTGAAGTTCCTGCAGTTTACACTTTTAAAACGAGTTGGAGCTAGTACCTCCCCATATATATGTATGGAGTGGAGTTTGCAACTGAAAAGAAACTTTGTGTTCCCAACAAGCTAGTTGAAGGACGGCTTTCACACACACTTATATCTCAGAACTGAGCTTGTGGATAGAATTTCGTTCATCTAGCACCAATGGACCGGGTTTAAGGATAATCTTTTACTCTGGTTTCTCTGCCCACTTCCTAATGCCGGTTTGAAGTTCCTGCAGTTTTCACTTTAAATCCGAGTTGGAGCTAGTAAATCCCCATATATATGTATGGAGTGGAGTTTGCAAAAGAAAAGGAACTTTGTGTTCCCAACAAGCTAGGTGAAGTAAGGCATTCACACCCATTTATCTCTCAGAACTGAGCATGTGGAGAGACGTTCGTTCATCTAGCACCAAGGGAACGGGTTGCAGAAGAAACTTTTACTCTCGTTTCTCAGTCTTTTTCCTAGTGCCGGTTTGAAGTTCCTGCAGTTTTCACTGTAAAACCCTGTTGGAGCTAGTACGTACCCATATATATGTAAGGAGGGGAGTTTGCAACTGAAAAGAAACTTTGTGTTCCCTTCGAGCTGGCTGAAGGACGGCTTTCACACACACTTATCTCTCAGAACTGAGCATGTGGATAGACGTTCGTTCATCTAGCACCAAGGGTACGTGTTGCAGGAGAAATTGTATTCTGGTTTCTCAGTCTTTTTCCTAGTGCCAGTTTGAATTTCCTGCAGTTTTCACTGTAAAACCGAGTTGGAACTTGTACCTCCCTATATATATTTATGGATTGGTGTTTGCAACTGAAAAGAAACTTTGTGTTCCCAACAAGCTAGGTGAAGTAAGGCATTCACACCCATTTATCTCTCAGAACTGAGCATGTGGAGAGACGTTCGTTCATCTAGCACCAAGGGAACGGGTTGCAGGAGAAACTTTACTCTGATTTTTCAGTCTTCTTCCTAGTGCAGGTTTGAAGTTAATGCAGGTTTCACTTTAAAATCGTGTTGGAGATAGTAACTCCCCATATATATGTATGCAGTGGGGTTTACAAAAGAAAAGAAACTTTGTGATCCCAACAAGCTAGGTGAATGTCGCCATTCACACACACTTAACTCTCAGAACTGAGCATGTTGAGAGACGTTCGTTCATCTAGCACCAAGGGAACGGGTTGCAGGAGAAATTTTACTCTGGTTTCTCAGTCTGTTTCCTAGTGCCGGTTTGAAGTTCCTGCATGTTTCAATTTAAAACAGTTTTGGAACTAGCACCACCCCATATACATGTATGGAGTGGAGTTTGCACCTGAAAAGAAACTTTATGTTCCCTTCAAGCTAGGTGAAGGACGGCTTTCACACACACTTATCTCTCAGAATTGAGCATGTGGAGAGACGTTCGTTCATCTAGCACCAAGGGAACGGGTTGCAGGAGAAACTTTTACTCTCGTTTCTCAGTCTGTTTCCTAGTGGCGGTTTGAAGTTCCTGCAGTTTTCACTGTAAAACCCTGTTGGAGCTAGTACCTACCCATATATATGTAAGGAGTGGAGTTTGCAACTGAAAAGAAACTTTGTGTTCCCTTCAAGCTGGCTGAAGGACGGCTTTCACACACACCTATCTCTCAGAACTGAGCATGTGGAGAGACGTTCGTTCATCTAGCACCAAGGGAACGGGTTGCAGGAGAAACGTTTACTCTGGTTTCTCAGTCTGTTTCCTAGTGCCGGTTTGAAGTTCCTGCAGGTTTAACTGTAAAACCGTTTCGGAACTAGTACCTTCCCTTATACATGTATGTAGTGGAGATTGCAACTGAAAAGAAACTTTGTGTTCCATTCAACCTAGGTGAATGACGGCATTCACACACACATATCTCTCAGAAGTGAGCATGTGGAGAGACGTTCGTTCATCTAGCACCAAGGGAACGGGTTGCAGGAGAAACTTTTACTCTGGTTTCTCAGTCTGTGTCCTAGTGCCGGTTTGAAGTTCCTGCAGGTTTCACTGTAAAACCCTGTTGGAGAGAGTACCTACCCATATATATGTAAGAAGTGGAGATTGCAACTGAAAAGAAACTTTGTGTTCCCATCAATCTGGCTGAAGGACGGCTTTCACACACACTTATCTCTCAGAACTGAGCATGTGGAGAGACGTTCGTTCATCTAGCACCAAGGGAAGGGGTTGCAGGGGAAAATTTTACTCTGGTTTCTCAGTCTGTTTCCTAGTGCCTGTTTTAATTTCCTGCAGGTTTCACTGCAAAACAGTTTTGGTAGTAGTACCTCCCCATATATATGTATGGAGTGGAGTTTGCAACTAAAAAGAAACTTTGTGTTCCCTTCAAGCTAGGTGAAGGATGGCTTTCACACACACTTATCTCTCAGAACTGAGCTTGTGGATAGACTTTCGTTCATCTAGCACCAAGGACACGTGTTGCAGGAGAAACTATTACTCTGGTTTCTCAGTCTGTTTCCTAGTGCCGGTTTGAAGTTAATGCAGTTTTCACTGTAAAACCGATTTGGAACTAGTTACCTCCCCATGTATATGTATGGAGTGGAGTTTGCACCTGAAAAGAAACTTTGTATTCCCAACAAGCTAGATGAAGGACGGCTTTCACACACACTTATCTCTGAGAACTCAGTTTGTGGATAGACTTTCGTTCATCTAGCACCAATGGATCAGTTTGCAGGATAAGCTTTTACTCTGGTTTCTCAGTCCGCTTCCTAATTCCAATTTGAAGTTCCTGCAGTTTTCACTGTAACACCGAGTTGGAACTACTACCTCCCTATATATATATATGGAGTGGTGTTTGCAACTGAAAAGAAACTTTGTGTTCCCAACAAGCTAGGTGAATGTCGGCTTTCACACACACTTACCTCTCAGAACTGAGCATGTGGAGAGACGTTCGTTCATCTAGCACCAAGGGAACGGGTTGCAGGAGAAACTTTACTCTGGTTTCTCAGTCTTCTTCCTAGTGCAGGTTTGAAGTTAATGCAGTTTTCACTTTAAAATCGTGTTGGAGATAGTATCTGCCCATATATATGTATGCAGTGGAGTTTGCAAAAGAAAAGAAACTTTGTGTTCCCAACAAGCTAGGTGAATGTCGGCTTTCACACACACTTAACTCTCAGAACTGAGCATGTGGAGAGACGTTCGTTCATCTAGCACCAAGGGAACGGGTTGCAGGAGAAACTTTACTCTGATTTTTCAGTATTCTTCCTAGTGCAGGTTTGAAGTTAATGCAGTTTTCACTTTAAAATCGTGTTGGAGATAGTAACTCCCCATATATATGTATGCAGTGGGGTTTACAAAAGAAAAGAAACTTTGTGATCCCAACAAGCTAGGTGAATGTCGCCATTCACACACACTTAACTCTCAGAACTGAGCATGTTGAGAGACGTTCGTTCATCTAGCACCAAGGGAACGGGTTGCAGGAGAAATTTTACTCTGGTTTCTCAGTCTGTTTCCTAGTGCCGGTTTGAAGTTCCTGCATGTTTCAATTTAAAACAGTTTTGGAACTAGTACCACCCCATATACATGTATGGAGTGGAGTTTGCACCTGAAAAGAAACTTTATGTTCCCTTCAAGCTAGGTGAAGGACGGCTTTCACACACACTTATCTCTCAGAATTGAGCATGTGGAGAGACGTTCGTTCATCTAGCACCAAGGGAACGGGTTGCAGGAGAAACTTTTACTCTCGTTTCTCAGTCTGTTTCCTAGTGGCGGTTTGAAGTTCCTGCAGTTTTCACTGTAAAACCCTGTTGGAGCTAGTACCTACCCATATATATGTAAGGAGTGGAGTTTGCAACTGAAAAGAAACTTTGTATTCCCTTCAAGCTGGCTGAAGGACGGCTTTCACACACACTTATCTCTCAGAACTGAGCATGTGGAGAGACGTTCGTTCATCTAGCACCAAGGGAACGGGTTGCAGGAGAAACGTTTACTCTGGTTTCTCAGTCTGTTTCCTAGTGCCGTTTTGAAGTTCCTGCAGGTTTCACTGTAAAACCGTTTCGGAACTAGTACCTTCCCGTATACATGTATGTAGTGGAGATTGCAACTGAAAAGAAACTTTGTGTTCCATTCAACCTAGGTGAATGACGGCATTCACACACACATATCTCTCAGAAGTGAGCATGTGGAGAGACGTTCGTTCATCTAGCACCAAGGGAACGGGTTGCAGGAGAAACTTTTACTCTGGTTTCTCAGTCTGTGTCCTAGTGCCGGTTTGAAGTTCCTGCAGGTTTCACTGTAAAACCCTGTTGGAGAGAGTACCTACCCATATATATGTAAGAAGTGGAGATTGCAACTGAAAAGAAACTTTGTGTTCCCATCAATCTGGCTGAAGGACGGCTTTCACACACACTTATCTCTCAGAACTGAGCATGTGGAGAGAATTTCGTTCATCTAGCACCAAGGGAACGGGTTGCAGGGGAAAATTTTACTCTGGTTTCTCAGTCTGTTTCCTAGTGCCTGTTTTAATTTCCTGCAGGTTTCACTGTAAAACAGTTTTGGTAGTAGTACCTCCCCATATATATGTATGGAGTGGAGTTTGCAACTAAAAAGAAACTTTGTGTTCCCTTCAAGCTAGGTGAAGGATGGCTTTCACACACACTTATCTCTCAGAACTGAGCTTGTGGATAGACTTTCGTTCATCTAGCATCAAGGACACGTGTTGCAGGAGAAACTATTACTCTGGTTTCTCAGTCTGTTTCCTAGTGCCGGTTTGAAGTTAATGCAGTTTTCACTGTAAAACCGATTTGGAACTAGTTACCTCCCCATGTATATGTTTGGAGTGGAGTTTGCACCTGAAAAGAAACTTTGTATTCCCAACAAGCTAGATGAAGGACGGCTTTCACACACACTTATCTCTGAGAACTGAGTTTATGGATAGATTTTCGTTCATCTAGCACCAATGGATCAGGTTGCAGGATAAGCTTTTACTCTGGTTTCTCAGTCCGCTTCCTAATTCCAATTTGAAGTTCCTGCAGTTTTCACTTTAAAACCGAGTTGGAGCTAGTAAATTCCCATATATATGTATGGAGTGGAGTTTGCAAAAGAAAAGAATCTTTGTGTTTCCAACAAGGTAGGTGAAGTACGGCTGTCACACACATTAATCTCTCAGAACAGAGCATGTGGAGAGACGTTCGTTCATCTAGCACCTAGGGAACGGGTTGCAGGAGAAACTTTTTCTCTGGTTTCTCAGTCTGTTTCCTAGTGCCGGTTTGAAGTTCCTGCAGTTTTGACTGTAAAACCGAGTTGGAACTTCTACCTCCCTATATATATATATGGAGTGGTGTTTGCAACTGAAAAGAAACTTTGTGTTCCCAACAAGCTAGGTGAATGTCGGCTTTCACACACACTTACCTCTCAGAACTGAGCATGTGGAGAGACGTTCGTTCATCTAGCACCAAGGGTACGGGTTGCAGGAGAAACTTTACTCTGGACTCTCAGTTTTCTTCTTAGTGCAGATTTGAAGTTAATGCAGTTTTCACTTTAAAATCGTGTTGGAGATAGTAACTCCCCATATATATGTATGGAGTGGAGTTTGCAAAAGAAAAGAGACTTTGTGTTCCCAACAAGCTAGGTGAATGTCGGCATTCACACACACTTAATTTTCAGAACTGAGCATGTGGAGAGACGTTCGTTCATCTAGCACCAAGGAACGGGTTGCAGGAGAAACTTTTATTCTGGTTTCTCAGTCTGCTTCCTAGTGCCGGGTTGAAGTTCCTGCAGTTTTCACATTAAAACCGAGTTGGAGCTAGTAACTCCCCATATATATGAAAGGAGTGGAGTTTGCAAAAGAAAAGAAACTTTGTGTTCCCAACAAGCTAGGTGAAGTAAGGCATTCACACCCATTTATCTCTCAGAACTGAGCATGTGGAGAGACGTTCGTTCATCTAGCACCAAGTGAACGTGTTACAGAAGAAACTTTTACTCTGGTTTCTCAGTCTGTTTCCTAGTGCCGATTTGAAGTTCCTGCAGTTTTCACTGTAAAACCCTGTTGGAGCTAGTACGTACCCATATATATCTAAGAAGTGGAGATTGCAACTGAAAAGAAACTTTGTGTTCCCTTCGAGCTGGCTGAAGGACGGCTTTCACACACACATATCTCTTAGAGCAGAGCATGTGGAGAGATGTTCGTTCATCTAGCACCAAGGGAACGGGTTGCAGGGGAAACTTTTACTCTGGTTTCTCAGTCTGTTTCCTAGAGCCTGTTTTAATTTCCTGCAGGTTTCACTGTAAAAAAGTTTTGGTAGTAGTACCTCCCCATTTATATGTATGGAGTGGGGTTTGCAACTAAAAAGAAACTTTGTGTTCCCTTCAAGCTGGCTGAAGGACGGCTTTCACACACACTTATCTCTCAGAATTGAGCATGTGGATAGACGTTCGTTCATCTAGCACCAAGGGAACGGGTTGTAGGAGAAACTTTTTTTCTGGTTTCTCAGTCTTTTTCCTAGTGCCGGTTTTAAGTTCCTGCTGTTTTCACTTTAAAATGAGTTGGAGCTAGTAACTCCCCATATATATGTATTTAGTGGAGCTTGCAAAAAAAAGAAACTTTGTATTCCCAACAAGCTAGGTGAAGGACGGCTTTCACACACAGTTACCTCTCAGAACTGAGCATGTGGAGAGACGTTCGTTCATCTAGCACCAAGGGAACGGTTTGCAGGAGAATCTTTTACTCTGGTTTCTCAGTCTGTTTCCTAGTGCCGGTTTGAAGTTCCTGCTGGTTTCACTGTTAAACCGTTGTGGAACTATTACCTCCCCATATATATGTATAGATTAGAGTTTTCAACTGAAAAGAAACTTTGTTTTCCCTTCAACTTGGTGAAGGACGACTTTCACACACACTTATCTCTCAGAACTGAGCTTGTGGGTAGAAGTTCTTTCATCTAGCACCAAGGGAACGGGTTGCAGGAAGAACTTTTACTCTGGTTTCTCAGTCTATTTCCTAGTGCCGGTTTGAAGTTCCTGCAGTTTACACTTTAAAACCGAGTTGGAGCTAGTACCTCCCCATATATATGTATGGAGTGGAGTTTGCAACTGAAAAGAAACTTTGTGTTCCCAACAAGCTAGGTGAATATCGGCTTTCACACACACTTAACTCTCAGAACTGAGCATGTGGAGAGACGTTCGTTCATCTAGCACCTAGGGAACGGGTTGCAGGAGAAATTTACTCTGGATTCTCAGTCTTCTTCCTAGTGCAGATTTGAAGTTAATGCAGTTTTCACTTTAAAATCGTGTTGGAGATAGTAACTCCCCATATAAATGTATGGAGTGGAGTTTGCAAAAGAAAAGATACTTTGTGTTCCCAACAAGCTAGGTGAATGTCGGCTTTCACACACACTTAACCCTCAGAACTGAGCATGTGGAGAGACGTTCGTTCAGCTAGCACCAAGGGAACGGGTTGCAGGAGAAATTTTACTCTGGATTCTCAGTCTTTTTCCTAGTGCCGGTTTGAAGTTCCTGCATGTTTCACTTTAAAACCGTTTTGGAACTAGTACCTCCCCATATACATGTATGGAGTGGAGTTTGCAACTGAAAAGAAACTTTGTGTTCCCTTCAAGCTAGGTGAAAGACGGCTTTCACACACAGTTATCTCTCAAAACTGAGCATTTGGAGAGACGTTCGTTCATATAGCACCAAGGGATCGGGTTGCAGGAGTAAATTTTACTCTGGTTTCTCATTCTGTTTCCTAATGCCGTTTTGAAATTCCTGCAGGTTTCACGGTAAAACCATTTTGGAACTAGTACCTCCCCATATACATGTATGGAGTGGAGTTTGCAACTGAAAAGAAACTTTGTGTTCCCAACAAGCTAGTTGAAGGACGGCTTTCACACACACTTATCTCTGAGAACTGAGCTTGTGGATAGACTTTCGTTCATCTAGCACCAATGGATCGAGTTGCAGGATAAGCTTTTATTCTGGTTTCTCAGCCCGCTTCCTTGTTCCAATTTGAAGTTCCTGCAGTTTTCACTTTAAACCCGAGTTGGAGCTAGTAAATCCCCATATATATGTATGGAGTGGAGTTTGCAAAAGAAAAGAAACTTTGTGTTTCCAACAAGCTAGGTGAAGTACGGCTGTCACACACATATTTCTCTCAGAACTAAGCATGTGGAGAGACGTTCGTTCATCTAGCACCTAGGGAACGGGTTGAAGGAGAAACTTTTTCTCTGGTTTCTCAGTCTGTTTCCTAGTGCCGGTTTGAAGTTCCTGCAGTTTTCACTGTAAACCCGAGTTGGAACTAGTACCTCCCTATATATATATATGGAGTGGTGTTTGCAAAAGAAAAGAAACTTTGTGTTCCCAACAAGCTAGTTGAATGTCGGCTTTCACACACACTTAACTCTGAGAACTGAGCATGTGGAGAGACGTTCGTTCATCTAGCACCAAGGGAATGGGTTGCAGGAGAAACTTTTCTCTGGTTTTTCAGACTTCTTCCTAGTGCAGGTTTGAAGTTAATGCAGTTTTCACTTTAAAATCGTGTTGGAGATAGTAACTCCCCATATATATGTATGCAGTGGAGTTTGCAAAAGAAAAGAAACTTTGTGTTCCCAACAAGCTAGGTGAATGTCGGCTTTCATATACACTTAACTCTCAGAACTGAACATGTGGAGAGAGGTTCGTTCATCTAGCACCAAGGGAACGGGTTGCAGGAGAAATTTTACTCTGGTTTCTCAGTCTGTTTCCTAGTGCCGGTTTGAAGTTCCTGCAGGTTTCACTTTAAAACTGTTTTGGAACTAGTACCTCCCCATATATATGTATGGAGTGGAGTTTGCAACTGAAAAGAATCTTTGTGTTCCCAACAATCTATGTGAAGGACGGCTTTCACACACCCTTATCTCTCAGAACTGAGCTTGTGGATAGACGTTCGTTCATCTAGCACCAAGCGAACGGGTTGCAGGAGAAACTTTTACTCTGGTTTCTCAGTCTGCTTCCTAGTGCCGGTTTGAAATTCTTGCAGTTTTCACTGTAAAACCGATTTGGAACTAGTACCTCCCCATATATATTTATGGAGTGGAGTTTGCAAAAGAAAAGAAACTTTGTGTTCCCAACAAGCTAGGTGAATGACGGCTTTCACACACACTTACCTCTCAGAACTGAGCATGTGGAGAGACGTTCGTTCATGTAGTACCAAGGGAACGGGTTGCAGGAGAAACTTTTACTCTCGTTTCTCAGTCTGTTTCCTAGTGCCGGTTTGAAGTTCCTGCAGTTTTCACTGTAAAACCCTGTTGGAGCTGGTACCTACCCATATATATGTAAGGAGTGGACTTTGCAACTGAAAAGAAACTTTGTGTTCCCAACAAGCTAGTTGAAGGACGGATTTCACACACACTTTTCTCTCAGTACTGAGCTTGTGGATAGACGTTCCTTCATCTAGCACCAAGGGAACGGGTTGCAGGAGAAACTTTACTCTGGTTTCTCAGTATTCTTCCTAGTGCTGATTTTAAGTTAATGCAGTTTTCACTTTAAAATCGAGTTGGATATAGTAACTCCCCATATATATGTATGGAGTGGAGTTTGCAAAAGAAAAAAACTTTGTGTTCCCAACAAGCTAGGTGAATGTCGGCTTTCACACACACTTACCTCTCAGAACTGAGCATGTGGAGAGACGTTCGTTCATCTAGCACCAAGGGAAAGTGTTGCAGGAGAAATTTTTACTCTGGTTTCTCAGTCTGTTTCCTAGTGCCGGTTTGAAGTTCCTGCAGTTTACACTTTTAAAACGAGTTGGAGCTAGTACCTCCCCATATATATGTATGGAGTGGAGTTTGCAACTGAAAAGAAACTTTGTGTTCCCAACAAGCTAGTTGAAGGACGGCTTTCACACACACTTATATCTCAGAACTGAGCTTGTGGATAGAATTTCGTTCATCTATCACCAATGGACCGGGTTTAAGGATAATCTTTTACTCTGGTTTCTCAGCCCACTTCCTAGTGCCGGTTTGAAGTTCCTGCAGTTTTCACTTTAAATCCGAGTTGGAGCTAGTAAATCCCCATATATATGTATGGAGTGGAGTTTGCAAAAGAAAAGAAACTTTGTGTTCCCAACAAGCTAGGTGAAGTAAGGCATTCACACCCATTTATCTCTCAGAACTGAGCATGTGGAGAGACGTTCGTTCATCTAGCACCAAGGGAACGGGTTGCAGAAGAAACTTTTACTCTCGTTTCTCTGTCTTTTTCCTAGTGCCGGTTTGAAGTTCCTGCAATTTTCACTGTGAAACCCTGTTGGAGCTAGTACGTACCCATATATATGTAAGGAGGGGAGTTTGCAACTGAAAAGTAACTTTGTGTTCCCTTCGAGCTGGCTGAAGGACGGCTTTCACACACACTTATCTCTCAGAACTGAGCATGTTGAGAGACGTTCGTTCATCTAGCACCAAGGGAACGGGTTGCAGAAGAAACTTTTACTCTCGTTTCTCAGTCTTTTTCCTAGTGCCGTTTTGAAGTTAATGCAGTTTTCACTGTAAAACCCTGTTGGAGCTAGTACTTACCCATATATATGTAAGAAGTGGAGATTGCAACTGAAAAGAAACTTTGTGTTCCTTTCGAGCTGGCTGAAGGACGGCTTTCACACACACTTATCTCTCAGAACTGAGCATGTGGAGAGATGTTCGTTCATCTAGCACCAAGTAAACAGTTTGCAGGAGAATCTTTTACTCTGGATTCTCTGTCTGTTTCCTAGTGCCGGTTTGAAGTTCCTGCTGGTTTCACTGTTAAACCGTTGTGGAACTAGTACCTCCCCATATATATGTATAGATTGGAGTTTGCAACTGAAAAGAAACTTTGTTTTCCCTTCAACTTGTTGAAGGACGACTTTCACACACACTTATCTCTCAGAACAGAGCTTGTGGGTAGAAGTTCTTTCATCTAGCACCTAGGGAACGGGTTGCAGGAGAAACTTTTTCTCTGGTTTCTCAGTCTGTTTCCTAGTGCTGGTTGGAAGTTCATGCAGGTTTCACTGTATAATAGATATGAAGCTAGTACCTCCCCATATATATGTATGGAGTGGAGTTGGCACCTGGAAAAAAACTTTGTGTTCCCAAAAGGCTAGGTGAATGACGGCTTTCACACACACTTATCTCTCAGAACTGAGTATGTTGAGAGACGTTCTTTCATCTAGCACCAAGGGAATGGGATTTCAGTAGAAATTTTACTCTGGTTTCTCAGTCTTTTTCCTAGTGCCGGGTTTAAGTTCCTGCAGGTTTCACTGTAAAACCGTTTTGGTAGTAGTACCTCCCCATATACATGTATGGAGGGGAGTTTGGAACTAAAAAGAAACTTTGTGTTCCCTTCAAGCTAGGTGAAGGACGGCTTTCACACACACTTACCTCTCAGAACTGAGCATGTGGAGAGACGTTCGTTCATGTAGTACCAAGGGAACGGGTTGCAGGAGAAACTTTTACTCTCGTTTCTCAGTCTGTTTCCTAGTGCCGGTTTGAAGTTCCTGCAGTTTTCACTGTAAAACCCTGTTGGAGCTGGTACCTACCCATATATATGTAAGGAGTGGACTTTGCAACTGAAAAGAAACTTTGTGTTCCCAACAAGCTAGTTGAAGGACGGATTTCACACACACTTTTCTCTCAGTACTGAGCTTGTGGATAGACGTTCCTTCATCTAGCACCAAGGGAACGGGTTGCAGGAGAAACTTTACTCTGGTTTCTCAGTATTCTTCCTAGTGCTGATTTTAAGTTAATGCAGTTTTCACTTTAAAATCGAGTTGGATATAGTAACTCCCCATATATATGTATGGAGTGGAGTTTGCAAAAGAAAAAAACTTTGTGTTCCCAACAAGCTAGGTGAATGTCGGCTTTCACACACACTTACCTCTCAGAACTGAGCATGTGGAGAGACGTTCGTTCATCTAGCACCAAGGGAAAGTGTTGCAGGAGAAATTTTTACTCTGGTTTCTCAGTCTGTTTCCTAGTGCCGGTTTGAAGTTCCTGCAGTTTACACTTTTAAAACGAGTTGGAGCTAGTACCTCCCCATATATATGTATGGAGTGGAGTTTGCAACTGAAAAGAAACTTTGTGTTCCCAACAAGCTAGTTGAAGGACGGCTTTCACACACACTTATATCTCAGAACTGAGCTTGTGGATAGAATTTCGTTCATCTATCACCAATGGACCGGGTTTAAGGATAATCTTTTACTCTGGTTTCTCAGCCCACTTCCTAGTGCCGGTTTGAAGTTCCTGCAGTTTTCACTTTAAATCCGAGTTGGAGCTAGTAAATCCCCATATATATGTATGGAGTGGAGTTTGCAAAAGAAAAGAAACTTTGTGTTCCCAACAAGCTAGGTGAAGTAAGGCATTCACACCCATTTATCTCTCAGAACTGAGCATGTGGAGAGACGTTCGTTCATCTAGCACCAAGGGAACGGGTTGCAGAAGAAACTTTTACTCTCGTTTCTCTGTCTTTTTCCTAGTGCCGGTTTGAAGTTCCTGCAATTTTCACTGTGAAACCCTGTTGGAGCTAGTACGTACCCATATATATGTAAGGAGGGGAGTTTGCAACTGAAAAGTAACTTTGTGTTCCCTTCGAGCTGGCTGAAGGACGGCTTTCACACACACTTATCTCTCAGAACTGAGCATGTTGAGAGACGTTCGTTCATCTAGCACCAAGGGAACGGGTTGCAGAAGAAACTTTTACTCTCGTTTCTCAGTCTTTTTCCTAGTGCCGTTTTGAAGTTAATGCAGTTTTCACTGTAAAACCCTGTTGGAGCTAGTACTTACCCATATATATGTAAGAAGTGGAGATTGCAACTGAAAAGAAACTTTGTGTTCCTTTCGAGCTGGCTGAAGGACGGCTTTCACACACACTTATCTCTCAGAACTGAGCATGTGGAGAGATGTTCGTTCATCTAGCACCAAGTAAACAGTTTGCAGGAGAATCTTTTACTCTGGATTCTCTGTCTGTTTCCTAGTGCCGGTTTGAAGTTCCTGCTGGTTTCACTGTTAAACCGTTGTGGAACTAGTACCTCCCCATATATATGTATAGATTGGAGTTTGCAACTGAAAAGAAACTTTGTTTTCCCTTCAACTTGTTGAAGGACGACTTTCACACACACTTATCTCTCAGAACAGAGCTTGTGGGTAGAAGTTCTTTCATCTAGCACCTAGGGAACGGGTTGCAGGAGAAACTTTTTCTCTGGTTTCTCAGTCTGTTTCCTAGTGCTGGTTGGAAGTTCATGCAGGTTTCACTGTATAATAGATATGAAGCTAGTACCTCCCCATATATATGTATGGAGTGGAGTTGGCACCTGGAAAAAAACTTTGTGTTCCCAAAAGGCTAGGTGAATGACGGCTTTCACACACACTTATCTCTCAGAACTGAGTATGTTGAGAGACGTTCTTTCATCTAGCACCAAGGGAATGGGATTTCAGTAGAAATTTTACTCTGGTTTCTCAGTCTTTTTCCTAGTGCCGGGTTTAAGTTCCTGCAGGTTTCACTGTAAAACCGTTTTGGTAGTAGTACCTCCCCATATACATGTATGGAGGGGAGTTTGGAACTAAAAAGAAACTTTGTGTTCCCTTCAAGCTAGGTGAAGGACGGCTTTCACACACACTTACCTCTCAGAACTGAGCATGTGGAGAGACGTTCGTTCATGTAGTACCAAGGGAACGGGTTGCAGGAGAAACTTTTACTCTCGTTTCTCAGTCTGTTTCCTAGTGCCGGTTTGAAGTTCCTGCAGTTTTCACTGTAAAACCCTGTTGGAGCTGGTACCTACCCATATATATGTAAGGAGTGGACTTTGCAACTGAAAAGAAACTTTGTGTTCCCAACAAGCTAGTTGAAGGACGGATTTCACACACACTTTTCTCTCAGTACTGAGCTTGTGGATAGACGTTCCTTCATCTAGCACCAAGGGAACGGGTTGCAGGAGAAACTTTACTCTGGTTTCTCAGTATTCTTCCTAGTGCTGATTTTAAGTTAATGCAGTTTTCACTTTAAAATCGAGTTGGATATAGTAACTCCCCATATATATGTATGGAGTGGAGTTTGCAAAAGAAAAAAACTTTGTGTTCCCAACAAGCTAGGTGAATGTCGGCTTTCACACACACTTACCTCTCAGAACTGAGCATGTGGAGAGACGTTCGTTCATCTAGCACCAAGGGAAAGTGTTGCAGGAGAAATTTTTACTCTGGTTTCTCAGTCTGTTTCCTAGTGCCGGTTTGAAGTTCCTGCAGTTTACACTTTTAAAACGAGTTGGAGCTAGTACCTCCCCATATATATGTATGGAGTGAAGTTTGCAACTGAAAAGAAACTTTGTGTTCCCAACAAGCTAGTTGAAGGACGGCTTTCACACACACTTATATCTCAGAACTGAGCTTGTGGATAGAATTTCGTTCATCTATCACCAATGGACCGGGTTTAAGGATAATCTTTTACTCTGGTTTCTCAGCCCACTTCCTAGTGCCGGTTTGAAGTTCCTGCAGTTTTCACTTTAAATCCGAGTTGGAGCTAGTAAATCCCCATATATATGTATGGAGTGGAGTTTGCAAAAGAAAAGAAACTTTGTGTTCCCAACAAGCTAGGTGAAGTAAGGCATTCACACCCATTTATCTCTCAGAACTGAGCATGTGGAGAGACGTTCGTTCATCTAGCACCAAGGGAACGGGTTGCAGAAGAAACTTTTACTCTCGTTTCTCAGTCTTTTTCCTAGTGCCGGTTTGAAGTTCCTGCAATTTTCACTGTGAAACCCTGTTGGAGCTAGTACGTACCCATATATATGTAAGGAGGGGAGTTTGCAACTGAAAAGTAACTTTGTGTTCCCTTCGAGCTGGCTGAAGGACGGCTTTCACACACACTTATCTCTCAGAACTGAGCATGTGGAGAGATGTTCGTTCATCTAGCACCAAGGGAACGGTTTGCAGGAGAATCTTTTACTCTGGTTTCTCAGTCTGTTTCCTAGTGCTGGTTTGAAGTTCCTGCTCGTTTCACTGTTAAACCGTTGTGGAACTAGTACCTCCCCATATATATGTATAGATTTTAATTTGCAACTGAAAAGAAACTTTGTTTTCCCTTCAGCTTGGTGAAGGACAACTTTCACACACACATATCTCTCAGAACTGAGCTTGTGGGTAGAAGTTCTTTCATCTAGCACCAAGGGAACGGGTTGCAGGAAGAAATTTTACTCTGGTTTCTCAGTCTGTTTCCTAGTGCCGGTTTGAAGTTCCTGCAGTTTACACTTTAAAAACGAGTTGGAGCTAGTACCTCCCCATATATATGTATGGAGTGGAGTTTGCAACTGAAAAAAAACTTTGTGTTCTCAACAAGCTAGTTGAAGGACGGCTTTCACACACACTTATCTCTGAGTACTGAGCTTGTGGATAGACTTTCGTTCATCTAGCACCAATGGATCGGGTTGCAGGATAATCTTTTACTGTAGTTTCTCAGTCCGCTTCCTAGTTCCAATTTGAAGTTCCTGCAGTTTTCACTTTAAAACCGAGTTGGAGCTAGTAAATCCCCTTATATATGTATGGAGTGGAGTTTGCAAAAGAAAAGAAACTTTGTGTTTCCAACAAGCTAGGTGAAGTACAGCTGTCACACACATTAATCTCTCAGAACAGAGCATGTGGAGAGACGTTCGTTCATCTAGCACCTAGGGAACGGGTTGCAGGAGAAACTTTTTCTCTGGTTTCTCAGTCTGTTTCCTAGTGCCGGTTTGAAGTTCCTGCAGTTTTCACTGTAAAACCGAGTTGGAACTAGTACCTCCCTATAAATATGTATGGAGTGGTGTTTGCAACTGAAAAGAAACTTTGTGTTCCTTTCGAGCTGGCTGAAGGACGGCTTTCACACACACTTATCTCTCAGAACTGAGCATGTGGAGAGATGTTCGTTCATCTAGCACCAAGTAAACTGTTTGCAGGAGAATCTTTTACTCTGGTTTCTCAGTCTGTTTCCTAGTGCCGGTTTGAAGTTCCTGCTGGTTTCACTGTTAAACCGTTGTGGAACTAGTACCTCCCCATATATATGTATAGATTGGAGTTTGCAACTGAAAAGAAACTTTGTTTTCCCTTCAACTTGATGAAGGACGACTTTCACACACACTTATCTCTCAGAACAGAGCTTGTGGGTAGAAGTTCTTTCATCTAGCACCTAGGGAACGGGTTGCAGGAGAAACTTTTTCTCTGGTTTCTCAGTCTGTTTCCTAGTGCCGGTTGGAAGTTCATGCAGGTTTCACTGTAAAATAGTTTTGAAGCTAGTACCTCCCCATATATATGTATGGAGTGGAGTTGGCACCTGAAAAAAAACTTTGTGTTCCCAAAAGGCTAGGTGAATGACGGCTTTCACACACACTTATCTCTCAGAACTGAGCATGTTGAGAGACGTTCTTTCATCTAGCACCAAGTGAATGGGATTTCAGTAGAAATTTTACTCTGGTTTCTCAGTCTGTTTCCTAGTGCCGGGTTTAAGTTCCTGCAGGTTTCACGGTAAAACCGTTTTGGTAGTAGTACCTCCCCATATACATGTATGGAGGGGAGTTTGGAACTAAAAAGAAACTTTGTGTTCCCTTCAAGCTAGGTGAAGGACGGCTTTCACACACACTAACCTCTCAGAACTGAGCATGTGGAGAGAAGTTGGTTCATGTAGTACCAAGGGAACGGGTTGCAGGAGAAACTTTTACTCTCGATTCTCAGTCTGTTTCCTAGTGCCGGTTTGAAGTTCCTGCAGTTTTCAATGTAAAACCCTGTTGGAGCTAGTACCTACCCATATATATGTAAGGAGTGGACTTTGCAACTGAAAAGAAACTTTGTGTTCCCAACAAGCTAGTTGAAGGACGGATTTCACACACACTTTTCTCTCAGTACTGAGCTTGTGGATAGACGTTCCTTCATCTAGCACCAAGGGAACGGGTTGCAGGAGAAACTTTACTCTGGTTTCTCAGTATTCTTCCTAGTGCCGATTTTAAGTTAATGCAGTTTTCACTTTAAAATCGAGTTGGATATAGTAACTCCCCATATATATGTATGGAGTGGAGTTTGCAAAAGAAAAAAACTTTGTGTTCCCAACAAGCTAGGTGAATGTCGGCTTTCACACACACTTACCTCTCAGAACTGAGCATGTGGAGAGACGTTCGTTCATCTAGCACCAAGGGAAAGTGTTGCAGGAGAAATTTTACACTGGTTTCTCAGTCTGTTTCCTAGTGCTGGTTTGAAGTTCCTGCATGTTTCACTTTAAAGCCGTTTTGGAACTAGTACCTCCCCATATACTTTTAAGGAGAGGAGTTTGCAACTGAAAAGAAACTTTGTTTTCCCATCAACCTAGGTGAAGGACGACTTTCACACACACTTATCTCTCAGAACTGAGCTTGTGGATAGAAGTTCGTTCATCTAGCACCAAGGGAACGGGTTGCAGGAGAATCTTTTACTCTGGTTTCTCAGTCTGTTTCCTAGTGCCGGTTTGAAGTTCCTGCAGTTTACACTTTTAAAACGAGTTGGAGCTAGTACCTCCCCATATATATGTATGGAGTGGAGTTTGCAACTGAAAAGAAACTTTGTGTTCCCAACAAGCTAGTTGAAGGACGGCTTTCACACACACTTATATCTCAGAACTGAGCTTGTGGATAGAATTTCGTTCATCTAGCACCAATGGACCGGGTTTAAGGATAATCTTTTACTCTGGTTTCTCTGCCCACTTCCTAATGCCGGTTTGAAGTTCCTGCAGTTTTCACTTTAAATCCGAGTTGGAGCTAGTAAATCCCCATATATATGTATGGAGTGGAGTTTGCAAAAGAAAAGGAACTTTGTGTTCCCAACAAGCTAGGTGAAGTAAGGCATTCACACCCATTTATCTCTCAGAACTGAGCATGTGGAGAGACGTTCGTTCATCTAGCACCAAGGGAACGGGTTGCAGAAGAAACTTTTACTCTCGTTTCTCAGTCTTTTTCCTAGTGCCGGTTTGAAGTTCCTGCAGTTTTCACTGTAAAACCCTGTTGGAGCTAGTACGTACCCATATATATGTAAGGAGGGGAGTTTGCAACTGAAAAGAAACTTTGTGTTCCCTTCGAGCTGGCTGAAGGACGGCTTTCACACACACTTATCTCTCAGAACTGAGCATGTGGATAGACGTTCGTTCATCTAGCACCAAGGGTACGTGTTGCAGGAGAAATTGTATTCTGGTTTCTCAGTCTTTTTCCTAGTGCCAGTTTGAATTTCCTGCAGTTTTCACTGTAAAACCGAGTTGGAACTTGTACCTCCCTATATATATTTATGGATTGGTGTTTGCAACTGAAAAGAAACTTTGTGTTCCCAACAAGCTAGGTGAAGTAAGGCATTCACACCCATTTATCTCTCAGAACTGAGCATGTGGAGAGACGTTCGTTCATCTAGCACCAAGGGAACGGGTTGCAGGAGAAACTTTACTCTGATTTTTCAGTCTTCTTCCTAGTGCAGGTTTGAAGTTAATGCAGGTTTCACTTTAAAATCGTGTTGGAGATAGTAACTCCCCATATATATGTATGCAGTGGGGTTTACAAAAGAAAAGAAACTTTGTGATCCCAACAAGCTAGGTGAATGTCGCCATTCACACACACTTAACTCTCAGAACTGAGCATGTTGAGAGACGTTCGTTCATCTAGCACCAAGGGAACGGGTTGCAGGAGAAATTTTACTCTGGTTTCTCAGTCTGTTTCCTAGTGCCGGTTTGAAGTTCCTGCATGTTTCAATTTAAAACAGTTTTGGAACTAGCACCACCCCATATACATGTATGGAGTGGAGTTTGCACCTGAAAAGAAACTTTATGTTCCCTTCAAGCTAGGTGAAGGACGGCTTTCACACACACTTATCTCTCAGAATTGAGCATGTGGAGAGACGTTCGTTCATCTAGCACCAAGGGAACGGGTTGCAGGAGAAACTTTTACTCTCGTTTCTCAGTCTGTTTCCTAGTGGCGGTTTGAAGTTCCTGCAGTTTTCACTGTAAAACCCTGTTGGAGCTAGTACCTACCCATATATATGTAAGGAGTGGAGTTTGCAACTGAAAAGAAACTTTGTGTTCCCTTCAAGCTGGCTGAAGGACGGCTTTCACACACACCTATCTCTCAGAACTGAGCATGTGGAGAGACGTTCGTTCATCTAGCACCAAGGGAACGGGTTGCAGGAGAAACGTTTACTCTGGTTTCTCAGTCTGTTTCCTAGTGCCGGTTTGAAGTTCCTGCAGGTTTAACTGTAAAACCGTTTCGGAACTAGTACCTTCCCTTATACATGTATGTAGTGGAGATTGCAACTGAAAAGAAACTTTGTGTTCCATTCAACCTAGGTGAATGACGGCATTCACACACACATATCTCTCAGAAGTGAGCATGTGGAGAGACGTTCGTTCATCTAGCACCAAGGGAACGGGTTGCAGGAGAAACTTTTACTCTGGTTTCTCAGTCTGTGTCCTAGTGCCGGTTTGAAGTTCCTGCAGGTTTCACTGTAAAACCCTGTTGGAGAGAGTACCTACCCATATATATGTAAGAAGTGGAGATTGCAACTGAAAAGAAACTTTGTGTTCCCATCAATCTGGCTGAAGGACGGCTTTCACACACACTTATCTCTCAGAACTGAGCATGTGGAGAGACGTTCGTTCATCTAGCACCAAGGGAAGGGGTTGCAGGGGAAAATTTTACTCTGGTTTCTCAGTCTGTTTCCTAGTGCCTGTTTTAATTTCCTGCAGGTTTCACTGCAAAACAGTTTTGGTAGTAGTACCTCCCCATATATATGTATGGAGTGGAGTTTGCAACTAAAAAGAAACTTTGTGTTCCCTTCAAGCTAGGTGAAGGATGGCTTTCACACACACTTATCTCTCAGAACTGAGCTTGTGGATAGACTTTCGTTCATCTAGCACCAAGGACACGTGTTGCAGGAGAAACTATTACTCTGGTTTCTCAGTCTGTTTCCTAGTGCCGGTTTGAAGTTAATGCAGTTTTCACTGTAAAACCGATTTGGAACTAGTTACCTCCCCATGTATATGTATGGAGTGGAGTTTGCACCTGAAAAGAAACTTTGTATTCCCAACAAGCTAGATGAAGGACGGCTTTCACACACACTTATCTCTGAGAACTCAGTTTGTGGATAGACTTTCGTTCATCTAGCACCAATGGATCAGTTTGCAGGATAAGCTTTTACTCTGGTTTCTCAGTCCGCTTCCTAATTCCAATTTGAAGTTCCTGCAGTTTTCACTGTAACACCGAGTTGGAACTACTACCTCCCTATATATATATATGGAGTGGTGTTTGCAACTGAAAAGAAACTTTGTGTTCCCAACAAGCTAGGTGAATGTCGGCTTTCACACACACTTACCTCTCAGAACTGAGCATGTGGAGAGACGTTCGTTCATCTAGCACCAAGGGAACGGGTTGCAGGAGAAACTTTACTCTGGTTTCTCAGTCTTCTTCCTAGTGCAGGTTTGAAGTTAATGCAGTTTTCACTTTAAAATCGTGTTGGAGATAGTATCTGCCCATATATATGTATGCAGTGGAGTTTGCAAAAGAAAAGAAACTTTGTGTTCCCAACAAGCTAGGTGAATGTCGGCTTTCACACACACTTAACTCTCAGAACTGAGCATGTGGAGAGACGTTCGTTCATCTAGCACCAAGGGAACGGGTTGCAGGAGAAACTTTACTCTGATTTTTCAGTATTCTTCCTAGTGCAGGTTTGAAGTTAATGCAGTTTTCACTTTAAAATCGTGTTGGAGATAGTAACTCCCCATATATATGTATGCAGTGGGGTTTACAAAAGAAAAGAAACTTTGTGATCCCAACAAGCTAGGTGAATGTCGCCATTCACACACACTTAACTCTCAGAACTGAGCATGTTGAGAGACGTTCGTTCATCTAGCACCAAGGGAACGGGTTGCAGGAGAAATTTTACTCTGGTTTCTCAGTCTGTTTCCTAGTGCCGGTTTGAAGTTCCTGCATGTTTCAATTTAAAACAGTTTTGGAACTAGTACCACCCCATATACATGTATGGAGTGGAGTTTGCACCTGAAAAGAAACTTTATGTTCCCTTAAAGCTAGGTGAAGGACGGCTTTCACACACACTTATCTCTCAGAATTGAGCATGTGGAGAGACGTTCGTTCATCTAGCACCAAGGGAACGGGTTGCAGGAGAAACTTTTACTCTCGTTTCTCAGTCTGTTTCCTAGTGGCGGTTTGAAGTTCCTGCAGTTTTCACTGTAAAACCCTGTTGGAGCTAGTACCTACCCATATATATGTAAGGAGTGGAGTTTGCAACTGAAAAGAAACTTTGTATTCCCTTCAAGCTGGCTGAAGGACGGCTTTCACACACACTTATCTCTCAGAACTGAGCATGTGGAGAGACGTTCGTTCATCTAGCACCAAGGGAACGGGTTGCAGGAGAAACGTTTACTCTGGTTTCTCAGTCTGTTTCCTAGTGCCGTTTTGAAGTTCCTGCAGGTTTCACTGTAAAACCGTTTCGGAACTAGTACCTTCCCGTATACATGTATGTAGTGGAGATTGCAACTGAAAAGAAACTTTGTGTTCCATTCAACCTAGGTGAATGACGGCATTCACACACACATATCTCTCAGAAGTGAGCATGTGGAGAGACGTTCGTTCATCTAGCACCAAGGGAACGGGTTGCAGGAGAAACTTTTACTCTGGTTTCTCAGTCTGTGTCCTAGTGCCGGTTTGAAGTTCCTGCAGGTTTCACTGTAAAACCCTGTTGGAGAGAGTACCTACCCATATATATGTAAGAAGTGGAGATTGCAACTGAAAAGAAACTTTGTGTTCCCATCAATCTGGCTGAAGGACGGCTTTCACACACACTTATCTCTCAGAACTGAGCATGTGGAGAGAATTTCGTTCATCTAGCACCAAGGGAACGGGTTGCAGGGGAAAATTTTACTCTGGTTTCTCAGTCTGTTTCCTAGTGCCTGTTTTAATTTCCTGCAGGTTTCACTGTAAAACAGTTTTGGTAGTAGTACCTCCCCATATATATGTATGGAGTGGAGTTTGCAACTAAAAAGAAACTTTGTGTTCCCTTCAAGCTAGGTGAAGGATGGCTTTCACACACACTTATCTCTCAGAACTGAGCTTGTGGATAGACTTTCGTTCATCTAGCATCAAGGACACGTGTTGCAGGAGAAACTATTACTCTGGTTTCTCAGTCTGTTTCCTAGTGCCGGTTTGAAGTTAATGCAGTTTTCACTGTAAAACCGATTTGGAACTAGTTACCTCCCCATGTATATGTTTGGAGTGGAGTTTGCACCTGAAAAGAAACTTTGTATTCCCAACAAGCTAGATGAAGGACGGCTTTCACACACACTTATCTCTGAGAACTGAGTTTATGGATAGATTTTCGTTCATCTAGCACCAATGGATCAGGTTGCAGGATAAGCTTTTACTCTGGTTTCTCAGTCCGCTTCCTAATTCCAATTTGAAGTTCCTGCAGTTTTCACTTTAAAACCGAGTTGGAGCTAGTAAATTCCCATATATATGTATGGAGTGGAGTTTGCAAAAGAAAAGAATCTTTGTGTTTCCAACAAGGTAGGTGAAGTACGGCTGTCACACACATTAATCTCTCAGAACAGAGCATGTGGAGAGACGTTCGTTCATCTAGCACCTAGGGAACGGGTTGCAGGAGAAACTTTTTCTCTGGTTTCTCAGTCTGTTTCCTAGTGCCGGTTTGAAGTTCCTGCAGTTTTGACTGTAAAACCGAGTTGGAACTTCTACCTCCCTATATATATATATGGAGTGGTGTTTGCAACTGAAAAGAAACTTTGTGTTCCCAACAAGCTAGGTGAATGTCGGCTTTCACACACACTTACCTCTCAGAACTGAGCATGTGGAGAGACGTTCGTTCATCTAGCACCAAGGGTACGGGTTGCAGGAGAAACTTTACTCTGGACTCTCAGTTTTCTTCTTAGTGCAGATTTGAAGTTAATGCAGTTTTCACTTTAAAATCGTGTTGGAGATAGTAACTCCCCATATATATGTATGGAGTGGAGTTTGCAAAAGAAAAGAGACTTTGTGTTCCCAACAAGCTAGGTGAATGTCGGCATTCACACACACTTAATTTTCAGAACTGAGCATGTGGAGAGACGTTCGTTCATCTAGCACCAAGGAACGGGTTGCAGGAGAAACTTTTATTCTGGTTTCTCAGTCTGCTTCCTAGTGCCGGGTTGAAGTTCCTGCAGTTTTCACATTAAAACCGAGTTGGAGCTAGTAACTCCCCATATATATGAAAGGAGTGGAGTTTGCAAAAGAAAAGAAACTTTGTGTTCCCAACAAGCTAGGTGAAGTAAGGCATTCACACCCATTTATCTCTCAGAACTGAGCATGTGGAGAGACGTTCGTTCATCTAGCACCAAGTGAACGTGTTACAGAAGAAACTTTTACTCTGGTTTCTCAGTCTGTTTCCTAGTGCCGATTTGAAGTTCCTGCAGTTTTCACTGTAAAACCCTGTTGGAGCTAGTACGTACCCATATATATCTAAGAAGTGGAGATTGCAACTGAAAAGAAACTTTGTGTTCCCTTCGAGCTGGCTGAAGGACGGCTTTCACACACACATATCTCTTAGAGCAGAGCATGTGGAGAGATGTTCGTTCATCTAGCACCAAGGGAACGGGTTGCAGGGGAAACTTTTACTCTGGTTTCTCAGTCTGTTTCCTAGAGCCTGTTTTAATTTCCTGCAGGTTTCACTGTAAAAAAGTTTTGGTAGTAGTACCTCCCCATTTATATGTATGGAGTGGGGTTTGCAACTAAAAAGAAACTTTGTGTTCCCTTCAAGCTGGCTGAAGGACGGCTTTCACACACACTTATCTCTCAGAATTGAGCATGTGGATAGACGTTCGTTCATCTAGCACCAAGGGAACGGGTTGTAGGAGAAACTTTTTTTCTGGTTTCTCAGTCTTTTTCCTAGTGCCGGTTTTAAGTTCCTGCTGTTTTCACTTTAAAATGAGTTGGAGCTAGTAACTCCCCATATATATGTATTTAGTGGAGCTTGCAAAAAAAAGAAACTTTGTATTCCCAACAAGCTAGGTGAAGGACGGCTTTCACACACAGTTACCTCTCAGAACTGAGCATGTGGAGAGACGTTCGTTCATCTAGCACCAAGGGAACGGTTTGCAGGAGAATCTTTTACTCTGGTTTCTCAGTCTGTTTCCTAGTGCCGGTTTGAAGTTCCTGCTGGTTTCACTGTTAAACCGTTGTGGAACTATTACCTCCCCATATATATGTATAGATTAGAGTTTTCAACTGAAAAGAAACTTTGTTTTCCCTTCAACTTGGTGAAGGACGACTTTCACACACACTTATCTCTCAGAACTGAGCTTGTGGGTAGAAGTTCTTTCATCTAGCACCAAGGGAACGGGTTGCAGGAAGAACTTTTACTCTGGTTTCTCAGTCTATTTCCTAGTGCCGGTTTGAAGTTCCTGCAGTTTACACTTTAAAACCGAGTTGGAGCTAGTACCTCCCCATATATATGTATGGAGTGGAGTTTGCAACTGAAAAGAAACTTTGTGTTCCCAACAAGCTAGGTGAATATCGGCTTTCACACACACTTAACTCTCAGAACTGAGCATGTGGAGAGACGTTCGTTCATCTAGCACCTAGGGAACGGGTTGCAGGAGAAATTTACTCTGGATTCTCAGTCTTCTTCCTAGTGCAGATTTGAAGTTAATGCAGTTTTCACTTTAAAATCGTGTTGGAGATAGTAACTCCCCATATAAATGTATGGAGTGGAGTTTGCAAAAGAAAAGATACTTTGTGTTCCCAACAAGCTAGGTGAATGTCGGCTTTCACACACACTTAACCCTCAGAACTGAGCATGTGGAGAGACGTTCGTTCAGCTAGCACCAAGGGAACGGGTTGCAGGAGAAATTTTACTCTGGATTCTCAGTCTTTTTCCTAGTGCCGGTTTGAAGTTCCTGCATGTTTCACTTTAAAACCGTTTTGGAACTAGTACCTCCCCATATACATGTATGGAGTGGAGTTTGCAACTGAAAAGAAACTTTGTGTTCCCTTCAAGCTAGGTGAAAGACGGCTTTCACACACAGTTATCTCTCAAAACTGAGCATTTGGAGAGACGTTCGTTCATATAGCACCAAGGGATCGGGTTGCAGGAGTAAATTTTACTCTGGTTTCTCATTCTGTTTCCTAATGCCGTTTTGAAATTCCTGCAGGTTTCACGGTAAAACCATTTTGGAACTAGTACCTCCCCATATACATGTATGGAGTGGAGTTTGCAACTGAAAAGAAACTTTGTGTTCCCAACAAGCTAGTTGAAGGACGGCTTTCACACACACTTATCTCTGAGAACTGAGCTTGTGGATAGACTTTCGTTCATCTAGCACCAATGGATCGAGTTGCAGGATAAGCTTTTATTCTGGTTTCTCAGCCCGCTTCCTTGTTCCAATTTGAAGTTCCTGCAGTTTTCACTTTAAACCCGAGTTGGAGCTAGTAAATCCCCATATATATGTATGGAGTGGAGTTTGCAAAAGAAAAGAAACTTTGTGTTTCCAACAAGCTAGGTGAAGTACGGCTGTCACACACATATTTCTCTCAGAACTAAGCATGTGGAGAGACGTTCGTTCATCTAGCACCTAGGGAACGGGTTGAAGGAGAAACTTTTTCTCTGGTTTCTCAGTCTGTTTCCTAGTGCCGGTTTGAAGTTCCTGCAGTTTTCACTGTAAACCCGAGTTGGAACTAGTACCTCCCTATATATATATATGGAGTGGTGTTTGCAAAAGAAAAGAAACTTTGTGTTCCCAACAAGCTAGTTGAATGTCGGCTTTCACACACACTTAACTCTGAGAACTGAGCATGTGGAGAGACGTTCGTTCATCTAGCACCAAGGGAATGGGTTGCAGGAGAAACTTTTCTCTGGTTTTTCAGACTTCTTCCTAGTGCAGGTTTGAAGTTAATGCAGTTTTCACTTTAAAATCGTGTTGGAGATAGTAACTCCCCATATATATGTATGCAGTGGAGTTTGCAAAAGAAAAGAAACTTTGTGTTCCCAACAAGCTAGGTGAATGTCGGCTTTCATATACACTTAACTCTCAGAACTGAACATGTGGAGAGAGGTTCGTTCATCTAGCACCAAGGGAACGGGTTGCAGGAGAAATTTTACTCTGGTTTCTCAGTCTGTTTCCTAGTGCCGGTTTGAAGTTCCTGCAGGTTTCACTTTAAAACTGTTTTGGAACTAGTACCTCCCCATATATATGTATGGAGTGGAGTTTGCAACTGAAAAGAATCTTTGTGTTCCCAACAATCTATGTGAAGGACGGCTTTCACACACCCTTATCTCTCAGAACTGAGCTTGTGGATAGACGTTCGTTCATCTAGCACCAAGCGAACGGGTTGCAGGAGAAACTTTTACTCTGGTTTCTCAGTCTGCTTCCTAGTGCCGGTTTGAAATTCTTGCAGTTTTCACTGTAAAACCGATTTGGAACTAGTACCTCCCCATATATATTTATGGAGTGGAGTTTGCAAAAGAAAAGAAACTTTGTGTTCCCAACAAGCTAGGTGAATGACGGCTTTCACACACACTTACCTCTCAGAACTGAGCATGTGGAGAGACGTTCGTTCATCTAGCACCAAGGGAACGGGTTGCAGGAGAAACTTTTACTCTGGTTTCTCAGTCTGTGCCCTAGTGCCGGTTTGAAGTTCCTGCAGGTTTCACTGTAAAACCCTGTTGGAGCGAGTACCTACGCATATATATGTAAGAAGTGGAGTTTGCAAAAGAAAAGAAACTTTGTGTTCCCATCAAGCTGGCTGAAGGACGGCTTTCACACACACTTATCTCTCAGAACTGAGCATGTGGAGAGACGTTCATTCATCTAGCACCAAGGGAACGGGTTGCAGGGGAAACTTTTACTCTCGTTTCACAGTCTGTTTCCTAGTGCCTGTTTTAATTTCCTGCAGGTTTCACTGTAAAAGAGTTTTGGTAGTAGTACCTCCCAATATATATGTATGGAGTGCAGTTTGCAACTAAAAAGAAACTTTGTGTTCCGTTCAAGCTAGGTGAATGACGGCTTTCACACTCACATATCTCTCAGAACTGAGCATGTGGAGGGACGTTCGTTCATCTAGCACCAAGGGAACGGGTTGCAGGAGAAACTTTTTTTCTGGTTTCTCAGTCTGTTTCCTAGTGCCGGATTTAAGTTCCTGCAGTTTTCACTTTAAAACGAGTTGAAGTTAGTAACTCCCCATATATATGTATGGAGTGGAGTTTGCAAAAGAAAAGAAACTTTGTGTTCCCAACAAGCTAGGTGAAGGACGGCTTTCACTCACACTTACCTTTCAGAACTGAGCATGTGGAGAGACGTTCGTTCTTTTAGCACCAAGGGAACGGGTTGCAGGAGAATCTTTTACTCTGGTTTCTCAGTCTGTTTCCTAGTGCCGGTTTGAAGTTCCTGCTGGTTTCAGTGTTAAACCGTTGTGGAACTTGTACCTCCCCATATATATGTATGGACTGGATTTTACAACTGAAAAGAAACATTTTTTCCCCTCAACTTGATGATGGACGACCTTCACACACACTTATCTCTCAAAACTGAGCTTGTGGGTAGACGTTCGTTCATCTAGCACCAAGGGAACCGGTTGCAGGAGAAAATTTTACTCTGGTTTCTCAGTCTGTTTCCTAGTGGCGGTTTGAAGTTCCTGCAGTTTACACTTTAAAACCGAGTTGGAGCTACTAAATACCCATATATATAAGTATGGAGTGGAGTTTGCAACTGAAAAGGATCTTTGTGTTCCCAACAAGCTAGATGAAGGACGGCTTTCACACACACTTATCTCTCAGAACTGAGCTTGTGGATAGACGTTCGTTCATCTAGCACCAAGCGAACGGGTTGCAGGAGAAACTTTTACTCTGGTTTCTCACTCTGCTTCCTAGTGCCGGTTTGAAATTCTTGCAGTTTTCACTGTAAAACCGATTTGGAACTAGTATCTCCCCATATATATTTATGAAGTGGAGTTTGCAAAATAAAAGGAACTTTGTGTTCCCAACAAGCTAGGTGAATGACGGCTTTCACACACACTTACCTCTCAGAACTGAGCATGTGGAGAGACGTTCGTTCATCTAGCACCAAGGGAACTGGTTGCAGGAGAAACTTTTACTCTGGTTTCTCAGTCTGTGTCCTAGTGCCGGTTTGAAGTTCCTGCATGTTTCACTTTAAAACCGTTTCGGAACTAGTACCTCCCCATATACTTGTATGGAGTGGAGTTTGCAACTGAAAAAAAACTTTGTGTTCCCTTCAAGCTGGTGAAAAACGGCTTTCACACACAGTTATCTCTCAGAACTGAGCATTTGGAGAGACGTTCGTTCATGTAGCACCAAGGGATCGGGTTGCAGTAGTAAATTTTACTCTGGTTTCTCATTCTGTTTCCTAATGCCGGTTTGAAATTCCTGCAGGTTTCACCGTAAAACCATTTTGGAACTAGTACCTCCGCATATACATGTATGGAGTGGAGTTTGCAATTGAAAAGAAACTATGTTCCCTTTAAGCTAGGTGAAGGACGGCTTTCACACACACTTATCTCTCAGAACTGAGCATGTGGAGAGACGTTCGTTCATCTAGCACCAAGGGAACGGGTTGCAGGAGAAACTTTTATTCTGGTTTCTCAGTCGGTTTCCTAGTGATGGTTTGGAGTTCCTGCAGTTTTCACTGTAAAACCCTGTTGGAGCTAGTACCTACCCATATATATGTAAGGAGGGGAGTTTGCAACTGAAAAGAAACTTTGTGTTCACTTCAAGCTGGCTGAAGGACGGCTTTCACACACACTTATCTCTCAGAACTGAGCTTGTAGATAGACTTTCGTTCATCTAGCACAAATTGAACGGGTTGCAGGAGAACATTTTACTCTGGTTTCTCAGTCTGCTTCCTAGTGCCGGTTTCAAATTCTTGCAGATTTCACTGTAAAACCGATTTGGAACTAGTACCTCCCCATATATATGTATGGAGTGAAGTTTGCAAAAGAAAAGAAACTTTGTTTTCCCAAAAAGCTAGGTGAAGGACGGCTTTCACTCACACTTATCTCTCAGAAATGAGCATGTGGAGAGACGTTCGTTCATGTAGCAACAAGGGAATGGGTTACAGGAGAAACTTTTACTCTGGTTTCTTAGTATGTTTCCTAGTGCCTGTTTGAAGTTCGTGCAGGTTTCACTGTAAAACCGTTTCGGAAATACTACCTTCCCGTATACATGTATGGAGTGGAGATTGCAACTGAAAAGAAACTGTGTGTTCCCTTCAAGCTAGGTGAAATACGGCATTCACACACACATATCTCTCAGAACTGAGCATGTGGAGAGACGTTCGTTCATTTAGCACCAAGGGAACGGATTGCAGGAGAAACTTTTACTCTTGTTTCTCAGTCTGTTTCCTAGTGCCGGTTTGAATTTCCTGCAGTTTTCATTTTAAAACCGAGTTGGAGCTAGTAGCTCCCCATATATATGAATGGAGTGGAGTTGGCAAAAGATAAGAATCTTTGTGTTCCCTTCAAGCTAGCTGAAGGATGGCTTTCACACATACATATCTCTCAGAACTGAGAATTGGATATGACGTTCGTTCATCTAGCACCAAGGGAACGGGTTGCAGGAGAAACGTTTACTCTGGTTTCTCAGTCTGTTTCCTAGTGCCGGTTTGAAGTTCCTGCAGGTTTCACTGTAAAACCCTGTTGGAGCGAGTACCTCCCCATATATATGTATGGAGTGGAGTTTGCCACTGAAAAGAAACTTTGTTTTCCCTTCAAACTATGTGAAAGACGACTTTCACTCACACTTATCTCTCAGAACTGAGCATGTGGAGAGACGTTCGTTCATCTAGCACCAAGGGAACGGGTTGCAGGAGAAACTTTTACTCTGGTTTCTCAGTCTGTTTCCAAGTGCCGGTTTGATGTTCCTGCAGATTTCACTGTAAAACCGAGTTGGAGCTAATACCTCCCCATATATATTTATGGATTGGAGTTTGCAACAGAAAAGAAACTTTGTGTTCCCTTCAAGCTAGGTAAAGGACGGCTTTCACACACACATATCTCTCAGAAATGAGCTTGTGGATAGACGTCCGTTCATCTAGAACCAAAGGGAACGGGTTGCAGGAGAAAATTTTACTCTCGTTTCTCAGTCTGATTCCTAGTGCCGGTTTTAAGTTCCTGCAGTTTTCACTTTAAAACCGAGTTGGTGCTAGTAACTCCCCGTATATATGTATGGAGTGGAGTTTGCAAAAGAAAAGAAACTTTGTGTTCCCAACAAGCTAGGTGAATGACGGCTTTCACTCACACTTACCTCTCAGAACTGAGCATGTGGAGAGACGTTCGTTCATTTACCACCAAGGGAACAGGTTGCAGGAGACACTTTTACTCTGGTTTCTCAGTCTGTTTCCTAGTGCCGGTTTGAAGTTCCTGCAGGTTTCACTGTAAAATGATTTGGAGCTTGTACCTCCCCATATATATGTATGGAGTGGAGTTTGCACCTGAAAAGAAACTTTTTGTTCCCAACAAGATATTTGAATGACGGCTTTCACACACATTTATCTCTCAGAAATGAGCATGTGGAGAGACGTTCGTTCATCTAGCACCAAGGGAACGGGTTGCAGGGGAAACTTTTACTCTGGTTTCTCAGTCTGTTTCCTAGTGCCGGTTTGAAGTTCCTGCAGGTTTCACTGTAAAACCGTTTTGGAAGTAGTACCTCTCCATATACATGTATGGAGTGGAGTTTGCAACTAAAAAGAAACTTTGTGTTCCCTTCATGCTAGGTGAAGGACGGCTTTCACACACACATATCTCTCAGAACTGAGCATGTGGATAGACGTTCTTTCATCTAGCACCAAGGGAACGGGTTGGAGGAGAAACTTTTTTTCTGGTTTCTCAGTCTTTTTCCTAGTGCCGGTTTTAAGTTCCTGCTGTTTTCACTTTAAAATGAGTTGGAGCTAGTAACTCCCCATATATGTTTATTTAGTGGAGCTTGCAAAAGAAAATAATCTTTGTAATCCCAACAAGCTAGGTGAAGGACGGCTTTCACACACAGTTACCTCTCAGAACTGAGGATGTGGAGAGACGTTCGTTCATGTAGCACCAAGGGAACCGTTTGCAGGAGAATCTTTTACTCTGGTTTCTCAGTCTGTTTCCTAGTGCCGGTTTGAAGTTCCTGCTGGTTTCACTGTTAAACCGTTGTGGAACTAGTACCTCCACATATATATGTATAGATTGGAGTTTTCAACTGAAAAGAAACTTTGTTTTCCCTTCAACTTGGTGAAGGACGACTTTCACACACACTTATCTCTCTGAACTGAGCTTGTGGGTAGAAGTTCTTTCATCTAGCACCAAGGGAACGGGTTGCAGGAAGAACTTTTACTCTGGTTTCTCAGTCTGTTTCCTAGTGCCGGTTTGAAGTTCCTGCAGTTTACACTTTAAAACCGAGTTGGAGCTAGTACCTCCCCATATATATGTATGGAGTGGAGTTTGCAACTGAAAAGAAACTTTGTGTTCCCAACAAGCTAGTTGAAGGACGGCTTTCACACACACTTATCTCTGAGAACTGAGCTTGTGGATAGACTTTCGTTCATCTAGCACCAATGGATCGAGTTGCAGGATAAGCTTTTATTCTGGTTTCTCAGCCCGCTTCCTAGTTCCAATTTGAAGTTCCTGCAGTTTTCACTTTAAAACCGAGTTGGAGCTAGTAAATCCCCATATATATGTATGGAGTGGAGTTTGCAAAAGAAAAGAAACTTTGTGTTTCCAACAAGCTAGGTGAAGTACGGCTGTCACACACATATATCTCTCAGAACTAAGCATGTGGAGAGACGTTCGTTCATCTAGCAACTAGGGAACGGGTTGCAGGAGAAACTTTTTCTCTGGTTTCTCAGTCTGTTTCCTAGTGCCGGTTTGAAGTTCCTGCAGTTTTCACTGTAAACCCGAGTTGGAACTAGTACCTCCCTATATATATGTATGGAGTGGTGTTTGCAACTGAAAAGAAACTTTGTGTTCCCAACAAGCTAGGTGAATGTCGGCTTTCACACACACTTAACTCTCAGAACTGAGCATGTGGAGAGACGTTCGTTCATCTAGCACCAAGGAAACGGGTTGCAGGAGAAACTTTACTCTGGTTTCTCAGTCTTCTTCCTAGTGCAGGTTTGAAGTTAATGCAGTTTTCACTGTAAAATCGTGTTGGAGATAGTAACTCCCAATATATATATATGGAGTGGAGTTAGCAAAAGAAAAGAAACTTTGTATTCCCAACAAGCTAGGTGAATGTCGGCTTTCACACACACTTAACTCTCAGAACTGAGCATGTGGAGAGACGTTCGTTCATCTAGCACCAAGGGAATGGGTTTCAGGAGAAACTTTTCTCTGGTTTTTCAGGCTTCTTCCTAGTGCAGGTTTGAAGTTAATGCAGTTTTCACTTTAAAATCGTGTTGGAGATAGTAACTCCCCATATATATGTATGGAGTGGAGTTTGCATCTGAAAAGAATCTTTGTGTTCCCAACAATCTATGTGAAGGACGGCTTTCACACACACTTATCTCTCAGAACTGAGCTTGTGGATAGACGTTCGTTCATCTAGCACCAAGCGAACGGGTTGCAGGAGAAACTTTTACTCTGGTTTCTCAGTCTGCTTCCTAGTGCCGGTTTGAAATTCTTGCAGTTTTCACTGTAAAACCGATTTGGAACTAGTACCTCCCCATATATATTTATGGAGTGCAGTTTGCAAAAGAAAAGAAACTTTGTGTTCCCAACAAGCTAGGTGAATGACGGCTTTCACACACACTTACCTCTCAGAACTGAGCATGTGGAGAGACGTTCGTTCATCTAGCACCAAGGGAACGGGTTGCAGGAGAAACTTTTACTCTGGTTTCTCAGTCTGTGCCCTAGTGCCGGTTTGAAGTTCCTGCAGGTTTCACTGTAAAACCCTGTTGGAGCGAGTACCTACCCATATATATGTAAGAAGTGGAGTTTGCAACTGAAAAGAAACTTTGTGTTCCCATCAAACTGGCTGAAGGACGGCTTTCACACACACTTATCTCTCAGAACTGAGCATGTGGAGAGACGTTCGTTCATCTAGCACCAAGGGAACGGGTTGCAGGAGAAACTTTTACTCTGGTTTCTCAGTCTGTTTCCAAGTGCCGGTTTGATGTTCCTGCAGATTTCACTGTAAAACCGAGTTGGAGCTAATACCTCCCCATATATATTTATGGATTGGAGTTTGCAACAGAAAAGAAACTTTGTGTTCCCTTCAAGCTAGGTAAAGGACGGCTTTCACACACACATATCTCTCAGAAATGAGCTTGTGGATAGACGACCGTTCATCTAGAACCAAAGGGAACGGGTTGCAGGAGAAAATTTTACTCTCGTTTCTCAGTCTGATTCCTAGTGCCGGTTTTAAGTTCCTGCAGTTTTCACTTTAAAACCGAGTTGGTGCTAGTAACTCCCCGTATATATGTATGGAGTGGAGTTTGCAAAAGAAAAGAAACTTTGTGTTCCCAACAAGCTAGGTGAATGACGGCTTTCACTCACACTTACCTCTCAGAACTGAGCATGTGGAGAGACGTTCGTTCATTTACCACCAAGGGAACAGGTTGCAGGAGACACTTTTACTCTGGTTTCTCAGTCTGTTTCCTAGTGCCGGTTTGAAGTTCCTGCAGGTTTCACTGTAAAATGATTTGGAGCTTGTACCTCCCCATATATATGTATGGAGTGGAGTTTGCACCTGAAAAGAAACTTTTTGTTCCCAACAAGATATTTGAATGACGGCTTTCACACACATTTATCTCTCAGAAATGAGCATGTGGAGAGACGTTCGTTCATCTAGCACCAAGGGAACGGGTTGCAGGGGAAACTTTTACTCTGGTTTCTCAGTCTGTTTCCTAGTGCCGGTTTGAAGTTCCTGCAGGTTTCACTGTAAAATCGTTTTGGAAGTAGTACCTCTCCATATACATGTATGGAGTGGAGTTTGCAACTAAAAAGAAACTTTGTGTTCCCTTCATGCTAGGTGAAGGACGGCTTTCACACACACTTATCTCTCAGAACTGAGCATGTGGATAGACGTTCTTTCATCTAGCACCAAGGGAACGGATTGCAGGAGAAACTTTTTTTCTGGTTTCTCAGTCTTTTTCCTAGTGCCGGTTTTAAGTTCCTGCTGTTTTCACTTTAAAATGAGTTGGAGCTAGTAACTCCCCATATATATGTATTTAGTGGAGCTTGCAAAAGAAAAGAAACTTTGTAATCCCAACAAGCTAGGTAAAGGACGGCTTTCACACACAGTTACCTCTCAGAACTGAGGATGTGGAGAGACGTTCGTTCATGTAGCACCAAGGGAACGGTTTGCAGGAGAATCTTTTACTCTGGTTTCTCAGTCTGTTTCCTAGTGCCGGTTTGAAGTTCCTGCTGGTTTCACTGTTAAACCGTTGTGGAACTAGTACCTCCACATATATATGTATAGATTGGAGTTTTCAACTGAAAAGAAACTTTGTTTTCCCTTCAACTTGGTGAAGGACGACTTTCACACACACTTATCTCTCTGAACTGAGCTTGTGGGTAGAAGTTCTTTCATCTAGCACCAAGGGAACGGGTTGCAGGAAGAACTTTTACTCTGGTTTCTCAGTCTGTTTCCTAGTGCCGGTTTGAAGTTCCTGCAGTTTACACTTTAAAACCGAGTTGGAGCTAGTACCTCCCCATATATATGTATGGAGTGGAGTTTGCAACTGAAAAGAAACTTTGTGTTCCCAACAAGCTAGTTGAAGGACGGCTTTCACACACACTTATCTCTGAGAACTGAGCTTGTGGATAGACTTTCGTTCATCTAGCACCAATGGATCGAGTTGCAGGATAAGCTTTTATTCTGGTTTCTCAGCCCGCTTCCTAGTTCCAATTTGAAGTTCCTGCAGTTTTCACTTTAAAACCGAGTTGGAGCTAGTAAATCCCCATATATATGTATGGAGTGGAGTTTGCAAAAGAAAAGAAACTTTGTGTTTCCAACAAGCTAGGTGAAGTACGGCTGTCACACACATATATCTCTCAGAACTAAGCATGTGGGAGACGATCGTTCATCTAGCAACTAGGGAACGGGTTGCAGGAGAAACTTTTACTCTGGTTTCTCAGTCTGTTTCCTAGTGCCGGTTTGAAGTTCCTGCAGTTTTCACTGTAAACCCGAGTTGGAACTAGTACCTCCCTATATATATGTATGGAGTGGTGTTTGCAACTGAAAAGAAACTTTGTGTTCCCAACAAGCTAGGTGAATGTCGGCTTTCACACACACTTAACTCTCAGAACTGAGCATGTGGAGAGACGTTCGTTCATCTAGCACCAAGGGAATGGGTTGCAGGAGAAACTTTTCTCTGGTTTTTCAGTCTTCTTCCTAGTGCAGGTTTGAAGTTAATGCAGTTTTCACTTTAAAATCGTGTTGGAGATAGTAACCCCCCATATATATGTATGGAGTGGAGTTTGCAACTGAAAAGAATCTTTGTGTTCCCAACAATCTATGTGAAGGACGGCTTTCACACACACTTATCTCTCAGAACTGAGCTTGTGGATAGACGTTCGTTCATCTAGCACCAAGCGAATGGGTTGCAGGAGAAACTTTTACTCTGGTTTCTCAGTCTGCTTCCTAGTGCCGGTTTGAAATTCTTGCAGTTTTCACTGTAAAACCGATTTGGAACTAGTACCTCCCCATATATATTTATGGAGTGCAGTTTGCAAAAGAAAAGAAACTTTGTGTTCCCAACAAGCTAGGTGAATGACGGCTTTCACACACACTTACCTCTCAGAACTGAGCATGTGGAGAGACGTTCGTTCATCTAGCACCAAGGGAACGGGTTGCAGGAGAAACTTTTACTCTGGTTTCTCAGTCTGTTTCCTAGTGCCGGTTTGAAGTTCCTGCAGTTTTCACTGTAAAACCGATTTGGAGCTAGTACCTCCCGGTATATATGTATGGAGTGGAGTTTGCAACTGAAAAGAAACTTTGTGTTCCCAACAAGCTAGGTGAAGGACGGCTTTCACACACACTTATCTCTCAGAACTGAGCATGTGGAGAGACGTTCGTTCAACTAGCACAAAGGGAACGGGTTGCAGGAGAAACTATTACTCTGGTTTCTCAGTCTGTTTCCTAGTGCCGGTTTGAATTTCCTGCAGTTTTCACTGTAAAACCGATTTGGAGCTAGTACCTCCCGGTATATATGTATGGAGTGGAGTTTGCAACTGAAAACAAACTTTGTGTTCCCAACAAGCTAGGTGAAGGACGGCTTTCACACACACTTATCTCTCAGAACTGAGCATGTGGACAGACGTTCGTTCATCTAGCACAAAGGGAACGGGTTGCAGGAGAAACTTTTACTCTGGTTTCTCAGGCTGTTTCCTAGTGCCGGTTTAAAGTTCCTGCAGTTTTCACTGTAAAACCGAGTTGGAGCTAGTACCTCCCCATATATATGTATGGAGTGGAGTTTGCAACTGAAAAGAAACTTTGTGTTCCCAACAAGCTAGGTGAAGGACGGCTTTCACACACACTTATCTCTCAGAACTGAGCATGTGGAGAGACGTTCGTTCATCTAGCACAAAGGGAACGGGTTGCAGGAGAAACTTTTACTCTGGTTTTTCAGTCTGTTTCCAAGTGCCGATTTGAAGTTCCTGCAGTTTTCACTGTAAAACCGAGTTGGAGCTGGTACCTCCCCGTATATATGTATGGAGTGGTGTTTGCAACTGAAAAGGAACTTTGTGTTCCCAACAAGCTAGGTGAAGGACGGCTTTCACACACACTTATCTCTCAGAACTGAGCATGTGGAGAGACGTTCGTTCATCTAGCACAAAGGGAACGGGTTGCAGTGGAAAGTTTTACTCTGGGTTCTCAGCCTGTTTCCTAGTGCCGGTTTGAAGTTCCTGCAGTTTTCACTGTAAAACCGTGTTGGAGCTTGTATCTACCCTTATATATGTATGGAGTGGAGTTTGCAACTTGAAAGAAACTTTGTGTTCCCAACAAGCTAGGTGAAGGACGGCTTTCACACACACTTATCTCTCAGAACTGAGCATGTGGAGAGACGTTGGTTCATCTAGCACAAAGGGAACGGGTTGCAGGAGAAACTTTTACTCTGGTTTCTCAGTTTGTTTCCAAGTGCCGGTTTGAAGTTCCTGCAGTTTTCACTGTAAAACCGAGTTGGAGCTTGTACCTCCCCGTATACATGTATGGAGTGGAGTTTGCAACTGAAAAGAAACTTTGTGTTCCCAACAAGCTAGGTGAAGGACGGCTTTCACACACACTTATCTCTCAGAACTGAGCATGTGGAGAGACGTTCGTTCATCTAGCACAAAGGGAACGGGTTGCAGGAGAAACTTTTACTCTGGTTTCTCAGTCTGTTTCCTAGTGCCGGTTTGAAGTTCCTGCAGTTTTCACTGTAAAACCGAGGTGGAGCTACTACCTCCCCTATATATGTATGGAGTGGAGTTTGCAACTGAAAAGAAACTTTGTGTTCCCAACAAGCTAGGTGAAGGACGGCTTTCACACACACTTATCTCTCAGAACTGAGCATGTGGAGAGACGTTCGTTCATCTACCACAAAGGGAAAGGGTTGCAGGAGAAACTTTTACTCTGGTTTCTCAGTCTGTTTCCTAGTGCCGGTTTGAAGTTCCTGCAGTTTTCACTGTAAAACGGAGTTGGAACTAGTACCTCCCCATATATATGTATGGAGTGGAGTTTGCAACTGAAAAGAAACTTTGTGTTCCCAACAAGCTAGGTGAAGGACGGCTTTCACACACACTTATCTCTCAGAACTGAGCATGTGGAGAGACGTTCGTTCATCTAGCACAAAGGGAACGGGTTGCAGGGGAAAGTTTTACTCTGGTTTCTCAGTCTGTTTCCTAGTGCCGGTTTGAAGTTCCTGCAGTTTTCACTGTAAAACCGGGTTGGATCTAGTACCTCCCCATATATATGTATAGAGAGGAGTTTGCAACTGAAAAGAAACTTTGTGTTCCCAACAAGCTAGGTGAAGGAAGGCTTTCACACACACTTATCTCTCAGAACTGAGCATGTGGAGAGACGTTCGTTCAACTAGCAGAAAGGGAACGGGTTGCAGGAGAAACTTTTATTCTGGTTTCTCAGTCTGCTTCCTAGTGCCGGTTTGAAGTTCCTGCAGTTTTCACTGTAAAACCGATTTGGAGCTAATACCTCCCGGTATATATGTATGGAGTGGAGTTTGCAACTGAAAAGAAACTTTGTGTTCCCAACAAGCTAGGTGAAGGACGGCTTTCACACACACTTATCTCTCAGAACTGAGCATGTGGAGAGACGTTCATTCATCTAGCACCAAGGGAACGGGTTGCAGGGGAAACTTTTACTCTGGTTTCTCAGTCTGTTTCCTAGTGCCGGTTTGAAGTTCCTGCAGGTTTCACTGTAAAATCGTTTTGGAAGTAGTACCTCTCCATATACATGTATGGAGTGGAGTTTGCAACTAAAAAGAAACTTTGTGTTCCCTTCATGCTAGGTGAAGGACGGCTTTCACACACACTTATCTCTCAGAACTGAGCATGTGGATAGACGTTCTTTCATCTAGCACCAAGGGAACGGGTTGCAGGAGAAACTTTTTTTCTGGTTTCTCAGTCTTTTTCCTAGTGCCGGTTTTAAGTTCCTGCTTTTTTCACTTTAAAATGAGTTGGAGCTAGTAACTCCCCATATATATGTATTTAGTGGAGCTTGCAAAAGAAAAGAAACTTTGTAATCCCAACAAGCTAGGTAAAGGACGGCTTTCACACACAGTTACCTCTCAGAACTGAGGATGTGGAGAGACGTTCGTTCATGTAGCACCAAGGGAACGGTTTGCAGGAGAATCTTTTACTCTGGTTTCTCAGTCTGTTTCCTAGTGCCGGTTTGAAGTTCCTGCTGGTTTCACTGTTAAACCGTTGTGGAACTAGTACCTCCACATATATATGTATAGATTGGAGTTTTCAACTGAAAAGAAACTTTGTTTTCCCTTCAACTTGGTGAAGGACGACTTTCACACACACTTATCTCTCTGAACTGAGCTTGTGGGTAGAAGTTCTTTCATCTAGCACCAAGGGAACGGGTTGCAGGAAGAACTTTTACTCTGGTTTCTCAGTCTGTTTCCTAGTGCCGGTTTGAAGTTCCTGCAGTTTACACTTTAAAACCGAGTTGGAGCTAGTACCTCCCCATATATATGTATGGAGTGGAGTTTGCAACTGAAAAGAAACTTTGTGTTCCCAACAAGCTAGTTGAAGGACGGCTTTCACACACACTTATCTCTGAGAACTGAGCTTGTGGATAGACTTTCGTTCATCTAGCACCAATGGATCGAGTTGCAGGATAAGCTTTTATTCTGGTTTCTCAGCCCGCTTCCTAGTTCCAATTTGAAGTTCCTGCAGTTTTCACTTTAAAACCGAGTTGGAGCTAGTAAATCCCCATATATATGTATGGAGTGGAGTTTGCAAAAGAAAAGAAACTTTGTGTTTCCAACAAGCTAGGTGAAGTACGGCTGTCACACACATATATCTCTCAGAACTAAGCATGTGGGAGACGATCGTTCATCTAGCAACTAGGGAACGGGTTGCAGGAGAAACTTTTACTCTGGTTTCTCAGTCTGTTTCCTAGTGCCGGTTTGAAGTTCCTGCAGTTTTCACTGTAAACCCGAGTTGGAACTAGTACCTCCCTATATATATGTATGGAGTGGTGTTTGCAACTGAAAAGAAACTTTGTGTTCCCAACAAGCTAGGTGAATGTCGGCTTTCACACACACTTAACTCTCAGAACTGAGCATGTGGAGAGACGTTCGTTCATCTAGCACCAAGGGAATGGGTTGCAGGAGAAACTTTTCTCTGGTTTTTCAGTCTTCTTCCTAGTGCCGGTTTGAAATTCTTGCAGTTTTCACTGTAAAACCGATTTGGAACTAGTACCTCCCCATATATATTTATGGAGTGCAGTTTGCAAAAGAAAAGAAACTTTGTGTTCCCAACAAGCTAGGTGAATGACGGCTTTCACACACACTTACCTCTCAGAACTGAGCATGTGGAGAGACGTTCGTTCATCTAGCACCAAGGGAACGGTTTGCAGGAGAAACTTTTACTCTGGTTTCTCAGTCTGTGCCCTAGTGCCGGTTTGAAGTTCCTGCAGGTTTCACTGTAAAACCCTGTTGGAGCGAGTACCTACCCATATATATGTAAGAAGTGGAGTTTGCAACTGAAAAGAAACTTTGTGTTCCCATCAAACTGGCTGAAGGACGGCTTTCACACACACTTATCTCTCAGAACTGAGCATGTGGAGAGACGTTCATTCATCTAGCACCAAGGGAACGGGTTGCAGGAGAAACTTTTACTCTGGATTCTCAGTCTGTTTCCAAGTGCCGGTTTGATGTTCCTGCAGATTTCACTGTAAAACCGAGTTGGAGCTAATACCTCCCCATATATATTTATGGATTGGAGTTTGCAACAGAAAAGAAACTTTGTGTTCCCTTCAAGCTAGGTAAAGGACGGCTTTCACACACACATATCTCTCAGAAATGAGCTTGTGGATAGACGTCCGTTCATCTAGAACCAAAGGGAACGGGTTGCAGGAGAAAATTTTACTCTCGTTTCTCAGTCTGATTCCTAGTGCCGGTTTTAAGTTCCTGCAGTTTTCACTTTAAAACCGAGTTGGTGCTAGTAACTCCCCGTATATATGTATGGAGTGGAGTTTGCAAAAGAAAAAAAACTTTGTGTTCCCAACAAGCTAGGTGAATGACGGCTTTCACTCACACTTACCTCTCAGAACTGAGCATGTGGAGAGACGTTCGTTCATTTACCACCAAGGGAACAGGTTGCAGGAGACACTTTTACTCTGGTTTCTCAGTCTGTTTCCTAGTGCCGGTTTGAAGTTCCTGCAGGTTTCACTGTAAAATGATTTGGAGCTTGTACCTCCCCATATATATGTATGGAGTGGAGTTTGCACCTGAAAAGAAACTTTTTGTTCCCAACAAGATATTTGAATGACGGTTTTCACACACATTTATCTCTCAGAAATGAGCATGTGGAGAGACGTTCGTTCATCTAGCACCAAGGGAACGGGTTGCAGGGGAAACTTTTACTCTGGTTTCTCAGTCTGTTTCCTAGTGCCGGTTTGAAGTTCCTGCAGGTTTCACTGTAAAATCGTTTTGGAAGTAGTACCTCTCCATATACATGTATGGAGTGGAGTTTGCAACTAAAAAGAAACTTTGTGTTCCCTTCATGCTAGGTGAAGGACGGCTTTCACACACACTTATCTCTCAGAACTGAGCATGTGGATAGACGTTCTTTCATCTAGCACCAATGGAACGGGTTGGAGGAGAAACTTTTTTTCTGGTTTCTCAGTCTTTTTCCTAGTGCCGGTTTTAAGTTCCTGCTGTTTTTACTTTAAAATGAGTTGGAGCTAGTAACTCCCCATATATATGTATTTAGTGGAGCTTGCAAAAGAAAAGAAACTTTGTAATCCCAACAAGCTAGGTGAAGGACGGCTTTCACACACAGTTACCTCTCAGAACTGAGGATGTGGAGAGACGTTCGTTCATGTAGCACCAAGGGAACGGTTTGCAGGAGAATCTTTTACTCTGGTTTCTCAGTCATTTTCCTAGTGCCGGTTTGAAGTTCCTGCTGGTTTCACTGTTAAACCGTTGTGGAACTAGTACCTCCACATATATATGTATAGATTGGAGTTTTCAACTGAAAAGAAACTTTGTTTTCCCTTCAACTTGGTGAAGGACGACTTTCACACACACTTATCTCTCTGAACTGAGCTTGTGGGTAGAAGTTCTTTCATCTAGCACCAAGGGACCGGTTTGCATGAAGAAATTTTACTCTGGTTTCTCAGTCTGTTTCCTAGTGCCGGTTTGAAGTTCCTGCAGTTTACACTTTAAAACCGAGTTGGAGCTAGTACCTCCCGGTATATATGTATGGAGTGGAGTTTGCAACTGAAAAGAAACTTTGTGTTCCCATCAAACTGGCTGAAGGACGGCTTTCACACACACTTATCTCTCAGAACTGAGCATGTGGAGAGATGTTCGTTCATCTAGCACCAAGGGAACGGGTTGCAGGAGAAACTTTTACTCTGGTTTCTCAGTCTGTTTCCAAGTGCCGGTTGGATGTTCCTGCAGATTTCACTGTAAAACCGAGTTGGAGCTTATACCTCCCCATATATATTTATGGATTGGAGTTTGCAACAGAAAAGAAACTTTGTGTTCCCTTCAAGCTAGGTAAAGGACGGCTTTCACACACACATATCTCTCAGAAATGAGCTTGTGGATAGACTTTCGTTCATCTAGCACCAATGGATCGAGTTGCAGGATAAGCTTTTATTCTGGTTTCTCAGCCCGCTTCCTAGTTCCAATTTGAAGTTCCTGCAGTTTTCACTTTAAAACCGAGTTGGAGCTAGTAAATCCCCATATATATGTATGGAGTGGAGTTTGCAAAAGAAAAGAAACTTTGTGTTTCCAACAAGCTAGGTGAAGTACGGCTGTCACACACATATATCTCTCAGAACTAAGCATGTGGAGAGACGTTCGTTCATCTAGCAACTAGGGAACGGGTTGCAGGGGAAACTTTTTCTCTGGTTTCTCAGTCTGTTTCCTAGTTCCGGTTTGAAGTTCCTGCAGTTTTCACTGTAAACCCGAGTTGGAACTAGTACCTCCCTATATATATGTATGGAGTGGTGTTTGCAACTGAAAAGAAACTTTGTGTTCCCAACAAGCTAGGTGAATGTCGGCTTTCACACACACTTAACTCTCAGAACTGAGCATGTGGAGAGACTTTCGTTCATCTAGCACCAAGGAAACGGGTTGCAGGAGAAACTTTACTCTGGTTTCTCAGTCTTCTTCCTAGTGCAGGTTTGAAGTTAATGCAGTTTTCACTGTAAAATCGTGTTGGAGATAGTAACTCCCAATATATATATATGGAGTGGAGTTTGCAAAAGAAAAAAAACTTTGTGTTCCCAACAAGTTAGGTGAATGTCGGCTTTCACACACACTTAACTCTCAGAACTGAGCATGTGGAGAGACGTTCGTTCATCTAGCACCAAGGGAATGGGTTGCATGAGAAACTTTTCTCTGGTTTTTCAGTCTTCTTCCTAGTGCAGGTTTGAAGTTAATGCAGTTTTCACTTTAAAATCTTGTTGGAGATAGTAACTCACCATATATATGTATGGAGTGGAGTTTGCATCTGAAAAGAATCTTTGTGTTCCCAACAATCTATGTGAAGGACGGCTTTCACACACACTTATCTCTCAGAACTGAGCTTGTGGATAGACGTTCGTTCATCTAGCACCAAGCGAACGGGTTGCAGGAGAAACTTTTACTCTGGTTTCTCAGTCTGCTTCCTAGTGCCGGTTTGAAATTCTTGCAGTTTTCACTGTAAGACCGATTTGGAACTAGTACCTCCCCATATATATGTATGGAGTGGAGATTGCAAAATAAAAGAAACTTTGTGTTCCCAACAAGCTAGGTGAATGACGGCTTTCACACACACTTACCTATCAGAACTGAGCATGTGGAGAGACGTTCGTTCATCTAGCACCAAGGGAACTGGTTGCAGGAGAAACTTTTACTCTGGTTTCTCAGTCTGTGTCCTAGTGCCGGTTTGAAGTTCCTGCAGGTTTCACTGTAAAACCCTGTTGGAGCGAGTACCTACCCATATATATGTAAGAAGTGGAGATTGCAACTGAAAAGAAACTGTGTTCCCATCAAGCTGGCTGAAGGACGACTTTCACACACACTTATCTCTCAGAACTGAGCATGTGGAGGGACGTTCGTTCATCTAGCACAAAGGGAACGGGTTGCACGGGAAACTTTTACTCTGATTTCTCAGTCTGTTTCCTAGTGCCTGTTTTAATTTCCTGCAGGTTTCACTGTAAAAGAGTTTTGGTAGTAGTACCTCCCAATATATATGTATGGAGTGGAGTTTGCAACTAAAAAGAAACTTTGTGTTCCCTTCAAGCTAGGTGAAGGACGGCTTTCACACACACTTATCTCTCAGAACTGAGCATGTGGAGAGACGTTCGTTCATCTAGCACCAATGGAACGGGTTGCAGGAGAAACTTTTATTCTGGTTTCTCAGTCTGTTTCCTAGTGCCGGTTTTAAGTTCCTGCAGTTTTCACTTTAAAAAGAGTTGAAGCTAGTAACTCCCCATATATATGTATGGAGTGGAGTTTGCAAAAGAAAAGAAACTTTGTGTTCCCAACAAGCTAGGTGAAGGACGGCTTTCACTCACACTTACCTTTCAGAACTGAGCATGTGGAGAGACGTTCGTTCTTTTAGCAACAAGGGAACGGGTTGCAGGAGAATCTTTTACTCTGGTTTCTCAGTCTGTTTCCTATTGCCGGTTTGAAGTTCCTGCTGGTTTCACTGTTAAACCGTTGTGGAACTAGTACCTCCCCATATATATGAATGGATTGGAATTTACAACTGAAAAGAAACATTTTTTCCCTTCAACTTGGTGATGGACGACTTTCACACACACTTATCTCTCAGAACTGAGCTTGTGGGTAGAAGTTCGTTCATCTAGCACCAAGGGAACGGGTTGCAGGAGAAACTTTTACTCTGGTTTCTCAGTCTGTTTCCTAGTGGCGTTTTGAAGTTCCTGCAGTTTACACTTTAAAACCGAGTTGGAGCTACTAAATCCCCATATATATGTATGGAGTGGAGTTAGCACCTGAAAAGAAACTTTTTGTTCCCAACAAGATATTTGAATGACGGCTTTCACACACATTTATCTCTCAGAAATGAGCATGTGGAGAGACGTTCGTTCACCTAGCACCAAGGGAACGGGTTGCAGGGGAAACTTTTACTCTGGTTTCACAGTCTGTTTCCTAGTGCCGGTTTGAAGTTCCTGCAGGTTTCACTGTAAAATCGTTTTGGAAGTAGTACCTCTCCATATACATGTATGGAGTGGAGTTTGCAACTAAAAAGAAACTTTGTGTTCCCTTCATGCTAGGTGAAGGACGGCTTTCACACACACTTATCTCTCAGAACTGAGCATGTGGATAGACGTTCTTTCATCTAGCACCAAGGGAACGGGTTGCAGGAGAAACTTTTTTCTGGTTTCTCAGTCTTTTTCCTAGTGCCGGTTTTAAGTTCCTGCTGTTTTCACTTTAAAATGAGTTGGAGCTAGTAACTCCCCATATATATGTATTTAGTGGAGCTTGCAAAAGAAAAGAAACTTTGTAATCCCAACAAGCTAGGTGAAGGACGGCTTTCACACACAGTTACCTCTCAGAACTGAGGATGTGGAGAGACGTTTGTTCATGTAGCACCAAGGGAACGGTTTGCAGGAGAATCTTTTACTCTGGTTTCTCAGTCTGTTTCCTAGTGCCGGTTTGAAGTTCCTGCTGGTTTCACTGTTAAACCGTTGTGGAACTAGTACCTCCACATATATATGTATAGATTGGAGTTTTCAACTGAAAAGAAACTTTGTTTTCCCTTTTACTTGGTGAAGGACGACATTCACACACACTTATCTCTCTGAACTGAGCTTGTGGGTAGAAGTTCTTTCATCTAGCACCAAGGGAACGGGTTGCAGGAAGAACTTTTACTCTGGTTTCTCAGTCTGTTTCCTAGTGCCGGTTTGAAGTTCCTGCAGTTTACACTTTAAAACCGAGTTGGAGCTAGTACCTCCCCATATATATGTATGGAGTGGAGTTTGCAACTGGAAAGAATCTTTGTGTTCCCAACAAGCTAGTTGAAGGACGGCTTTCACACACATTTATCTCTGAGAACTGAGCTTGTGTATAGAATTTCGTTCATCTAGCACCAATGGATCGAGTTGCAGGATAAGCTTTTATTCTGGTTTCTCAGCCCCATCCTAGTTCCAATTTGAAGTTCCTGCAGTTTTCACTTTAAAACTGAGTTGGAGCTAGTAAATCCCCATATATATGTATGGAGTGGAGTTTGCAAAAGAAAAGAAACTTTGTGTTCCCATCAAGCTGGCTGAAGGACGGCTTTCACACACACTTATCTCTCAGAACTGAGCATGAGGAGAGACGTTCGTTCATCTAGCACCAAGGGAACGGGTTGCAGGGGAAACTTTTACTCTGGTTTCTCAGTCTGTTTCCTAGTGCCTGTTTTAATTTCCTGCAGGTTTCACTGTAAAAGAGTTTTGGTAGTAGTACCTCCCAATATATATGTATGGAGTGGAGTTTGCAACTAAAAAGAAACTTTGTGTTCCGTTCAAGCTAGGAGAAGGACGGCTTTCACACTCACTTATCTCTCAGAAGTGAGCATGTGGAGAGACGTTCGTTCATCTAGCACCAAGGGAACGGGTTGCAGGAGAAACATTTATTCTGGTTTCTTAGTCTGTTTCCTAGTGCCGGATTTAAGTTCCTGCAGTTTTCACTTTAAAACGAGTTGAAGCTAGTAACTCCCCATATATATGTATGGAGTGGAGTTTGCAAAAGAAAAGAAACTTTGTGTTCCCAACAAGCTAGGTGAAGGACGGCTTTCACTCACACTTACCTTTCAGAACTGAGCATGTGGAGAGACGTTCGTTCTTTTAGCACGAAGGGAACGGGTTGCAGGAGAATCTTTTACTCTGGTTTCTCAGTCTGTTTCCTAGTGCCGGTTTGACGTTCCTGCTGGTTTCACTGTTAAACCGTTGTGGAACAAGTACCTCCCCATATATATGTATGGATTGGATTTTACAACTGAAAAGAAACATTTTTTCCCTTCAACTTGGTGATGGACGACCTTCACACACACTTATCTCTCAGAACTGAGCTTGTGGGTAGAAGTTCGTTCAACTAGCACCAAGGGAACTGGTTGCAGGAGAAACTTTTACTCTGGTTTCTCAGTCTGTTTCCTAGTGGCGGTTTGAAGTTCCTGCAGTTTACACTTTAAAACCGAGTTGGAGCTACTAAATACCCATATATATAAGTATGGAGTGGAGTTTGCAACTGAAAAGAATCTTTGTGTTCCCAACAAGCTAGATGAAGGACGGCTTTCACACACACTTAACTCTGAGAACTGAGCTTGTGGATAGACTTTCGTTCATCTAGCACCAATGGATCGGTTTGCAGGATAAGCTTTTATTCAGGTTTCTCAGTCTGTTTCCTAGTGCCGGTTTGAAGTTCCTGCAGGTTTCACTGTAAAATGATTTGGAGCTTGTACCTCCCCATATACATGTATGGAGTGGAGTTTGCAACTGAAAAGAAACTTTTTGTTCCCAACAAGATATTTGAATGACGGCTTTCACACACATTTATCTCTCAGAAATGAGCATGTGGAGAGACGTTCGTTCATCTAGTACCAAGGGAATGGGCTGCAGGGGAAACTTTTACTCTGGTTTCTCAGTCTGTTTCCTAGTGCCGGTTTGAAGTTCCTGCAGGTTTCACTGTAAAATCGTTTTGGAAGTAGTACCTCCCCATATACATGTATGGAGTGGAGTTTGCAAATAAAAAGAAACTTTGTGTTCCCTTCAAGCTAGGTGAAGGACGGCTTTCACACACACTTATCTCTCAGAACTGACCATGTGGAGAGACGTTCGTTCCACTAGCACCAAGGGAACGGGATGCAGGGGAAATTTTTACTCTGTTTTCTCAGTCTGTTTCCTAGTGCCGGTTTGAAATTCCTGCAGGTTTCACTGTAAAACTGTTTTGGAACTAGTACCTCCCCATATATATGTATGGAGTGGAGTTTGCAACTGAAAAGAAACTTTGTGTTCCCAACAAGCTAGGTGAAGGACGGCTTTCACACACACTTATCTCTCAGATCTGAGCTTGTGGATAGACGTTCGTTCATGTAGCACCAAGGGAACGGGTTGCAGGAGAAACGTTTACTCTGGTTTCTTAGTCTGCTTCCTAGTGCCGGTTTGAAATTCTTGCAGTTTTCACTGTAAAACCGATTTGGAACTAGTACCTCCCCATATATATGTATGGAGTGAGTTTACAAAAGAAAAGAAACTTTTTGTTCCCAACAAGCTAGGTGAATGACGGCTTTCACACACACTTACCTCTCAGAACTGAGCATGTGGAGAGACGTTCGTTCATCTAGCACCAAGGGAACGGGTTGCAGGAGAAACTCTTACTCTGGTTTCTCAGTCTGTTTCCAAGTGCCGGTTTGATGTTCCTGCAGATTTCACTGTAAAACCGAGTTGGAGCTAGTAACTCCCTATATATATGAATGGAGTGGAGTTTGCAAAAGAAAAGAATCTTTGTGTTCCCTTCAAGCTAGCTGAAGGATGGCTTTCACACTTACATATCTCTCAGAACTGAGCATGGGGTATGACGTTCGTTCATCTAGCACCAAGGGAACGTGTTGCAGGAGAAACTTTAACTCTGGTTTCTCAGTCGGTTTCCTAGTGCCGGTTTGAAGTTCCTGCATTTTTCACTGAAAAACCGAGTTGGAGCAGGTACCTCCCAATATATATATATGTATGGTGTGGAGTTTGCAAGTGAAAAGAAACTTTGTTTTCCCATCAACCTAGGTGAAGGACGACTTTCACACACACTTATCTCTCAGAACTGAGCTTGTGGATAGAAGTTCGTTCATCTAGCACCAAGGGAAAGGGTGGCAGGGGAAACTTTTACTCTGGTTTCTCAGTCTGTTTCCTATAGCCTGTTTTAATTTCCTGCAGGTTTCACTGTAAAAAAGTTTTGGTAGTAGTACCTCCCCATATATATGTATGTAGTGGGGTTTGCAACTAAAAAGAAACTTTGTGTTCCCTTCAAGCTAGGTGAAGGACGGCTTTCACACACACTTATCTCTCAGAACTGAGCATGTGGATAGACGTTCGTTCATCTAGCACCCAGGGAACGGTTTGCAGGAGAATCTTTTACTCTGGTTTCTCAGTCTGTTTCTTGTGCCGGTTTGAAGTTCCTGCTGGTTTCACTGTTAAACCGTTGTGGAACTAGTACCTCCCCATATATATGTATAGATTGGAGTTTTCAACTGAAAAGAAACTTTGTTTTCCCTTCAACTTGGTGAAGGACGACTTTCACACACACTTATCTCTCAGAACTGAGCTTGTGGGTAGAAGTTCTTTCATCTAGCACCAAGGGAACGGGTTGCAGGAAGAACTTTTACTCTGGTTTCTCAGTCTGTTTCCTAGTGCCGGTTTGAAGTTCCTGCAGTTTACACTTTAAAACCGAGTTGGAGCTAGTACCTCCCCATATATATGTATGGAGTGGAGTTTGCAACTGAGAAGAATCTTTGTGTTCCCAACAAGCTAGATGAAGGACGGCTTTCACACACACTTATCTCTGAGAACTGAGCTTGTGGATAGACTTTCGTTCATCTAGCACCAATGGATCGGTTTGCAGGATAAGCTATTATTCTGGTTTCTCAGTCCGCTTCCTAGTTCCAATTTGAAGTTTCTGCAGTTTTCACTTTAAAACCGAGTTGGAGCTAGTAAATCCCCATATATATGTATGGAGTGGAGTTTGCAAAAGAAAAGAAACTTTGTGTTTCCAACAAGCTAGGTGAAGTACGGCTGTCACACACATTAATCTCTCAGAACTGAGCATGTGGAGAGACGTTCGTTCATCTAGCACCAAGGGAACGGGTTGCAGGAGAAACTTTTTCTCTGGTTTCTCAGTCTGTTTCCTAGTGCCGGTTTGAAGTTCCTGCAGTTTTCACTGTAAAACCGATTTGGAACTACTACCTACCTATATATATGTATGGAGTGGTGTTTGCAACTGAAAAGAAACTTTGTGTTCCCAACAAGCTAGGTGAATGTCGGCTTTCACACACACTTAACTCTCAGAACTGAGCATGTGGAGAGACGTTCGTTCATCTAGCACCAAGGGAATGGGTTGAAGGAGAAATTTACTCTGGATTCTCAGTCTTCTTCCTAGTGCAGGTTTGAAGTTAATGCAGTTTTCACTTTAAAATCGTGTTGGAGATAGTAACTCCCCATATATATGTATGGAGTTGAGTTTGCAAAAGGAAAGAAACTTTGTGTTCCCAACACGCTAGGTGAATGTCGGCTTTCACACACACTTAACTCTCAGAACTGAGCATGTGGAGAGACGTTCGTTCATCTAGCACCAAGGGAACGGGTTGCAGGAGAATCTTTTATTCTGGTTTCTCAGTCTGTTTAATAGTGCCGGTTTGGAGTTCCTGCAGTTTTCACTGTAAAACCCTGTTGGAGCTAGTACCTACCCATGTATATGTAAGGAGGGGAGTTTGCAACTGAAAAGAAACTTTGTGTTCCCTTCAAGCTGGCTGAAGGACGGCTTTCACACACACTTATCTCTCAGAACTGAGCTTGTGGATAGACTTTCGTTCATCTAGCACCAAGGGAACGGGTTGCAGAAGAATCTTTTACTCTGGTTTCTCAGTCTGCTTCCTAGTGCCGGTTTGAAATTCTTGCAGTTTTCACTGTAAAACCGATTTGGAACTAGTACCTACCCATATATATGTATGGAGTGGAGTTTGCAAAAGAAAAGAAACTTTGTGTTCCCAAAAAGCTAGGTGAATGACGGCTTTCACTCACACTTACCTCTCAGAACTGAGCATGTGGAGAGACGTTCGTTCATCTAGCATCAAGGGAACGGGTTGCAGAAGAAACGTTTACTCTGGTTTCTCAGTCTGTTTCCTAGTGCTGGTTTCATGTTCCTGCAGGTTTCACTGTAAAACCGTTTTGGAACTAGTACCTCCCCATATATATGTATGGAGTGGAGTTTGCCACTGAAAAGAAACTTTGTTTTCCCTTCAACCTATGTGAAGGAAGACTTTCATTCACACTTATCTCTCAGAACTGAGCATGTGGAGAGACGTTCGTTCATGTAGCACCAAGGGAACGGGTTACAGGAGAAACTTTTACTCTGGTTTCTTAGTATGTTTCCTAGTGCCTGTTTGAAGTTCCTGCAGGTTTCACTGTAAAACCGTTTCGGAAATACTACCTTCCCGCATACATGTATGGAGTGGAGATTGCAACTGAAAAGAAACTGTGTGTTCCCTTCAAGCTAGGTGAAATACGGCATTCACACACACATATCTCTCAGAACTGAGCATGTGGAGAGACGTTCGTTCATCTAGCACCAGGGGAACGGGTTGCAGGAGAAACTTTTACTCTTGTTTCTCAGATTGTTTCCTAGTTCCGGTTTGAAGTTCCTGCTGGTTTCCCTGTAAAACCGTTTTGGAACAACTACCTCCCCATATTTATGTATGGAGTGGAGTTTGCAACTGAAAAGAACTTTGTTTTCCTTTCAAGCTATTTGAAGGACGACTTTCACACACACGTATCTCTCAGTACTGAGCATGTGCAGAGACGTTCGTTCATCTACCACCAAGGGAACGGTTTGCAGGAGAAACTTTACTCTGGTTTCTCAGTCTGTTTCCTAGCGCCGGTTTGAAGTTTCTGCAGTTTTCACTGTAAAACAGAGTTGGACCTGGTACCTCCCCATATATACGTAAGGAGTGGTGTTTGCACCTGAAAAGGAACTTTGTGTTCCCAACAAGATACGTGAAGGACGGCTTTCACACACACATACCTCTCAGAACTGAGCATGTGGAGAGACGTTCGTTCATCTACCACCAAGGGAACGGGTTTCAGGAGAAACTTTTACTCCGGTATATCATTCTGTTTCCTAGTGCCGGTATGATGTTCCTGCAGGTTTCACTGTAAAATGATTTGGAGCTAGTACCTCCCCATATATATGTATGGAGTGGAGTTTGCACCTGAAAAGAAACTTTGTGTTCCCAACAAGCTATTTGAATGACGTCTTTCACACACATTTATCTCTCAGAACTGAGCATGTGGAGAGACGTTCGTTCATCTAGCACCAAGGGAACGGGTTGCAGGGGAAACTTTTACTCTGGTTTCTCAGTCTGTTTCCTAGTGCCGGTTTGAAGTTCCTGCAGGTTTCACTCTAAAATCGTTTTGGAAGTAGTACCTCCCCATATACATGTATGGAGTGGAGTTTGCAACTAAAAAGTAACTTTGTGTTCCCTTCAAGCTAGGTGAAGGACGGCTTTCACACACACTTACCTCTCAGAACTGACCAAGTGGTGAGACGTTCGTTCATCTAGCACCAAGGGAAAGGGTTGCAGGAGAAACTTTTACTCTGTTTTCTCAGTCTGTTTCCTAGTGCCGGTTTGAAGTTCCTGCAGGTTTCACTGTAAAACTGTTTTGGAACTAGTACCACCCCATATATATGTATGGAGTGGAATATGCAACTGAAAGAAACTTTATGTTCCCAACAAGCTAGTTGAAGGACGGCTTTCACACACACTTACCTCTCAGAACTGAGCATGTGGAGAGACGTTCGTTCATCTAGCACCAAGGGAACGGGTTGCAGGAGAAACGTTTACTCTGGTTACTCAGTCTGTTTCCTAGTGCCGGTTTGAAGTTCCTGCAGGTTTACTGTAAAACCTTTTCGGAACTAGTACCTTCCCGTATACATGTATGGAGTGGAGATTGCTACTGAAAAGAAAATTTGTGTTCCCTTCAAGCTAGGTGAATGACGGCATTCACACACACATATCTCTCAGAACTGAGAATGTGGAGAGACGTCCGTTCATCTAGCACCAAGGGAACGGCTTGAAGGAGAAATTTTACTCTGGTTTCTCAGTCTGTTTCCTAGTGCCGGGTTTAAGTTCCTGCAGGTTTCACTGTAAAACCGTTTTGGTAGTAGTACCTCCCCATGTACATGTATGGAGTGGAGTTTGCAACTAAATAGAAACTTTGTGTTCCCTTCTAGCTAGGTGAAGGACGGCTTTCACACACACTTATCTCTCAGAACTGAGCATGTGGAGAGACGTTCGTTCATCTAGCACCAGGGGAACGGGTTGCAGGAGAAACTTTTTCTCTTGTTTCTCAGTTTGTTTCCTAGTTCCGGTTTGAAGTTACTGCAGTTTTCACTTTAAAACCGAGTTGGAGCTAGTAACTCCCCATATATATGAATGGAGTGGAGTTTGCAAAAGAAAAGAATCTTTGTGTTCCCTTCAAGATAGGTGAAGAATGGCTTTCACACACACATATCTCTCAGAACTGAGCATGTGTTGAGACGTTCGTTCTTATAGCTCCAAGGGAACGGGTTGCAGGAGAAACTTTTACTCTGGTTTCTCAGTCTGTTTCCTAGTGCCGGTTTGAAGTTCCTGCAGTTTTCACTGTAAAACTGAGTTGGAACTAGTATCTCCCCATATATATGTATGGATTGGAGTTTGCAACTGAAAGAAACTTTATGTTCCCAACAAGCTAGGTGAAGGACGGCTTTCACACACACTTACCTCTCAGAACTGAGCATGTTGAGAGACGTTCGTTCATCTAGCACCAAGGGAACGGGTTGCAGGAGAAACGTTTACTCTGGTTACTCAGTCTGTTTCCTAGTGCCGGTTTGAAGTTCCTGCAGGTTTTACTGTAAACCTTTTTCGGAACTAGTACCTTCCCGTATACATGTATGGAGTGGAGATTGCTACTGAAAAGAAAATTTGTGTTCCCTTCAAGCTAGGTGAATGACGGCATTCACACACACATATCTCTCAGAACTGAGAATGTGGAGAGACGTCCGTTCATCTAGCACCAAGGGAACAGCTTGCAGGATAAATTTTACTCTGGTTTCTCAGTCTGTTTCCTAGTGCCGGGTTTAAGTTCCTGCAGGTTTCACTGTAAAACCGTTTTGGTAGTAGTACCTCCCCATGTACATGTATGGAGTGGAGTTTGCAACTAAATAGAAACTTTGTGTTCCCTTCAAGGTAGGTGAAGGACGGCTTTCACACACACTTATCTCTCAGAACTGAGCATGTGGAGAGACGTTCGTTCATCTAGCACCAAGGGAACGGGTTGCAGGAGAAACTTTTATTCTGGTTTCTCACTCTGTTTCCTAGTGCCGGTTTGGAGTTCCTGCAGTTTTCACTGTGAAAACGAGTTGGAGCTTGTACCTCCCCATATATATGTAAGGAGTGGAGTTTGCAACTGAAAAGAAACTTTGTGTTCCCAACAAGCTAGTTGAAGTACGGCTTCCACACACACTTATCTCTCAGAACTGAGCATGTGGAGAGAAGTTTGTTCATCTAGCACCAAGGGAAAGGGTGGCAGGGGAAACTTTTACTCTGGTTTCTCAGTCTGTTTCCTATAGCCTGTTTTAATTTCCTGCAGGTTTCACTGTAAAAAAGTTTTGGTAGTAGTACCTCCCCATATATATGTATGTAGTGGGGTTTGCAACTAAAAAGAAACTTTGTGTTCCCTTCAAGCTAGGTGAAGGACGGCTTTCACACACACTTATCTCTCAGAACTGAGCATGTGGATAGACGTTCGTTCATCTAGCACCCAGGGAACGGTTTGCAGGAGAATCTTTTACTCTGGTTTCTCAGTCTGTTTCTTGTGCCGGTTTGAAGTTCCTGCTGGTTTCACTGTTAAATCGTTGTGGAACTAGTACCTCCCCATATATATGTATAGATTGGAGTTTTCAACTGAAAAGAAACTTTGTTTTCCCTTCAACTTGGTGAAGGACGACTTTCACACACACTTATCTCTCAGAACTGAGCTTGTGCGTAGAAGATCTTTCATCTAGCACCAAGGGAAAGGGTTGCAGGAAGAACTTTTACTCTGGTTTCTCAGTCTGTTTCCTAGTGCCGGTTTGAAGTTCCTGCAGTTTACACTTTAAAACCGAGTTGGAGCTAGTACCTCCCCATATATATGTATGGAGTGGAGTTTGCAACTGAGAAGAATCTTTGTGTTCCCAACAAGCTAGATGAAGGACGGCTTTCACACACACTTATCTCTGAGAACTGAGCTTGTGGATAGACTTTCGTTCATCTAGCACCAATGGATCGGTTTGCAGGATAAGCTATTATTCTGGTTTCTCAATCCGCTTCCTAGTTCCAATTTGAAGTTTCTGCAGTTTTCACTTTAAAACCGAGTTGGAGCTAGTAAATCCCCATATATATTTATGGAGTGGAGTTTGCAAAAGAAAAGAAACTTTGTGTTTCCAACAAGCTAGGTGAAGTACGGCTGTCACACACATTAATCTCTCAGAACTGAGCATGTGGAGAGACGTTCGTTCATCTAGCACCAAGGGAACGGGTTGCAGGAGAAACTTTTTCTCTGGTTTCTCAGTCTGTTTCCTAGTGCCGGTTTGAAGTTCCTGCAGTTTTCACTGTAAAACCGATTTGGAACTACTACCTACCTATATATATATATGGAGTGGTGTTTGCAACTGAAAAGATACTTTGTGTTCCCAACAAGCTAGGTGAATGTCGGCTTTCACACACACTTAACTCTCAGAACTGAGCATGTGGAGAGACGTTCGTTCATCTAGCACCAAGGGAACGGGTTGAAGGAGAAATTTACTCTGGATTCTCAGTCTTCTTCCTAGTGCAGGTTTGAAGTTAATGCAGTTTTCACTTTAAAATCGTGTTGGAGATAGTAACTCCCCATATATATGTATGGAGTTGAGTTTGCAAAAGAAAAGAAACTTTGTGTTCCCAACACGCTAGGTGAATGTCGGCTTTCACACACACTTAACTCTCAGAACTGAGCATGTGGAGAGACGTTCGTTCATCTAGCACCAAGGGAACGGGTTGCAGGAGAATCTTTTATTCTGGTTTCTCAGTCTGTTTAATAGTGCCGGTTTGGAGTTCCTGCAGTTTTCACTGTAAAACCCTGTTGGAGCTAGTACCTACCCATGTATATGTAAGGAGGGGAGTTTGCAACTGAAAAGAAACTTTGTGTTCCCTTCAAGCTGGCTGAAGGACGGCTTTCACACACACTTATCTCTCAGAACTGAGCTTGTGGATAGACTTTCGTTCATGTAGCACCAAGGGAACGGGTTGCAGAAGAATCTTTTACTCTGGTTTCTCAGTCTGTTTCCTAGTGCTGGTTTCATGTTCCTGCAGGTTTCACTGTAAAACCGTTTTGGAACTAGTACCTCCCCATATATATGTATGGAGTGGAGTTTGCCACTGAAAAGAAACTTTGTTTTCCCTTCAACCTATGTGAAGGAAGACTTTCATTCACACTTATCTCTCAGAACTGAGCATGTGGAGAGACGTTCGTTCATGTAGCACCAAGGGAACGGGTTACAGGAGAAACTTTTACTCTGGTTTCTTAGTATGTTTCCTAGTGCCTGTTTGAAGTTCCTGCAGGTTTCACTGTAAAACCGTTTCGGAAATACTACCTTCCCGCATACATGTATGGAGTGGAGATTGCAACTGAAAAGAAACTGTGTGTTCCCTTCAAGCTAGGTGAAATACGGCATTCACACACACATATCTCTCAGAACTGAGCATGTGGAGAGACGTTCGTTCATCTAGCACCAGGGGAACGGGTTGCAGGAGAAACTTTTACTCTTGTTTCTCAGTTTGTTTCCTAGTTCCGGTTTGAAGTTCTTGCTGGTTTCCCTGTAAAACGGTTTTGGAACAACTACCTCCCCATATTTATGTATGGAGTGGAGTTTGCAACTGAAAAGAACTTTGTTTTCCTTTCAAGCTATTTGAAGGACGACTTTCACACACACGTATCTCTCAGTACTGAGCATGTGCAGAGACGTTCGTTCATCTACCACCAAGGGAACGGTTTGCAGGAGAAACTTTACTCTGGTTTCTCAGTCTGTTTCCTAGCGCCGGTTTGAAGTTTCTGCAGTTTTCACTGTAAAACAGAGTTGGACCTGGTACCTCCCCATATATACGTAAGGAGTGGTGTTTGCACCTGAAAAGGAACTTTGTGTTCCCAACAAGATACGTGAAGGACGGCTTTCACACACACATACCTCTCAGAACTGAGCATGTGGAGAGACGTTCGTTCATCTACCACCAAGGGAACGGGTTTCAGGAGAAACTTTTACTCCGGTATATCATTCTGTTTCCTAGTGCCGGTATGATGTTCCTGCAGGTTTCACTGTAAAATGATTTGGAGCTAGTACCTCCCCATATATATGTATGGAGTGGAGTTTGCACCTGAAAAGAAACTTTGTGTTCCCAACAAGCTATTTGAATGACGTCTTTCACACACATTTATCTCTCAGAACTGAGCATGTGGAGAGACGTTCGTTCATCTAGCACCAAGGGAACGGGTTGCAGGGGAAACTTTTACTCTGGTTTCTCAGTCTGTTTCCTAGTGCCGGTTTGAAGTTCCTGCAGGTTTCACTCTAAAATCGTTTTGGAAGTAGTACCTCCCCATATACATGTATGGAGTGGAGTTTGCAACTAAAAAGTAACTTTGTGTTCCCTTCAAGCTAGGTGAAGGACGGCTTTCACACACACTTACCTCTCAGAACTGACCAAGTGGTGAGACGTTCGTTCATCTAGCACCAAGGGAAAGGGTTGCAGGAGAAACTTTTACTCTGTTTTCTCAGTCTGTTTCCTAGTGCCGGTTTGAAGTTCCTGCAGGTTTCACTGTAAAACTGTTTTGGAACTAGTACCTCCCCATATATATGTATGGAGTGGAATTTGCAACTGAAAGAAACTTTATGTTCCCAACAAGCTAGTTGAAGGACGGCTTTCACACACACTTACCTCTCAGAACTGAGCATGTGGAGAGACGTTCGTTCATCTAGCACCAAGGGAACGGGTTGCAGGAGAAACGTTTACTCTGGTTACTCAGTCTGTTTCCTAGTGCCGGTTTGAAGTTCCTGCAGGTTTTACTGTAAAACCTTTTCGGAACTAGTACCTTCCCGTATACATGTATGGAGTGGAGATTGCTACTGAAAAGAAAATTTGTGTTCCCTTCAAGCTAGGTGAATGACGGCATTCACACACACATATCTCTCAGAACTGAGAATGTGGAGAGACGTCCGTTCATCTAGCACCAAGGGAACGGCTTGAAGGAGAAATTTTACTCTGGTTTCTCAGTCTGTTTCCTAGTGCCGGGTTTAAGTTCCTGCAGGTTTCACTGTAAAACCGTTTTGGTAGTAGTACCTCCCCATGTACATGTATGGAGTGGAGTTTGCAACTAAATAGAAACTTTGTGTTCCCTTCTAGCTAGGTGAAGGCCGGCTTTCACACACACTTATCTCTCAGAACTGAGCATGTGGAGAGACGTTCGTTCATCTAGCACCAGGGGAACGGGTTGCAGGAGAAACTTTTTCTCTTGTTTCTCAGTTTGTTTCCTAGTTCCGGTTTGAAGTTACTGCAGTTTTCACTTTAAAACCGAGTTGGAGCTAGTAACTCCCCATATATATGAATGGAGTGGAGTTTGCAAAAGAAAAGAATCTTTGTGTTCCCTTCAAGATAGGTGAAGAATGGCTTTCACACACACATATCTCTCAGAACTGAGCATGTGTTGAGACGTTCGTTCTTATAGCTCCAAGGGAACGGGTTGCAGGAGAAACTTTTACTCTGGTTTCTCAGTCTGTTTCCTAGTGCCGGTTTGAAGTTCCTGCAGTTTTCACTGTAAAACTGAGTTGGAACTAGTATCTCCCCATATATATGTATGGAGTGGAGTTTGCAACTGAAAAGAAACTTTCTGTTCCCTTCAATCTAGGTGCAGGACGGCTTTCACACACACTTATCTCTCAGAACTGACCATGTGGATAGACGTTTGTTCATCTAGCAACAAGGACACGTGTTGCAGGAGAAACTTTTACTCTGGTTTCTCAGTCTGTTTCCTAGTGCCGGTTTGAAGTTCCTGCAGTTTTCAGTGTAAAACCTAGTTGGAACTAGTTACCTCCCCATGTATATGTATGGAGTGGAGTTTGCACCTGAAAAGAAACTTTGTATTCCCAACAAGCTAGCTGAAGGTCGTCTTTCACACACACTTATCAATCAGAACTGAGCATGTGGAGAGATGTTCGTTCATCTAGCACCAAGGGAACGGGTTGCAGGAGAAACTTTTACTCTGGTTTCTCAGTCTTTTTCCTAGTGCCGGTTGGAATTTCCTGCAGTTTTCACTGTAAAAACGAGTTGGAACTATTACCTCCCCATATATATGTATGGAGTGGGGTTTGCAACTGAAAAGAAACTTTCTGTTCCCTTGAAGCTAGGTGCAGGACAGCTTTCACACACACTTATATCTCAGAACTGACCATGTGGATAGACGTTCGTTCATCTAGCAACAAGGAAACGTGTTGCAGGAGAAACTTTTACTCTGGTTTCTCAGTCTGTTTCCTAGTGCCGTGTTGAAATTCCTGCATTTTTCACTTTAAAACCGAGTTGGAGGTAGTAAATCCCCATATATATGAATGGAGTGGAGTTTGCAAAAGAAAAGAATCTTTGTGTTCCCAGCAAGCTAGGTGAAGGACGGCTTTAACACACACTTACCTCTGTGAACTGAGCATGTGTAGAGACTTTCGTTCATCTAGCACCAAGGGAACGGGTTGCAGGAGAAACGTTTACTCTGGTTTCTCAGTCTGTTTCCTATTGCCGGTTTGAAGTTCCTGCTGGTTTCACTGTAAAACCGTTTTGGAACAAGTACCTCCCCATATATATGTATGGAGTGGAGTTTGCAACTGAAAAGAACTTTGTTTTCCCTTCAAGCTAGGTGAAGTACTGCCTTCACACACACTTATATCTCAGTACTGAGCATGTGAAGAGACGTTCGTTCATCTACCACCAAGGGAACGGTTTGCAAGAGAGACTTTTATTCTGGTTTCTCAGTCTGTTTCCTAGTGCCGGTGTGAAGTTCCTGCAGTTTTCACTGTAAAACCGAGTTGGAGCTTGTACCTCCCCATATATATGAAAGGAGTGGAGTTTGCAACTGAAAAGAAACTTTGTGTTCCCAACAAGCTAGTTGAAGGACGGCTTTCACACACACTTACCTCTCAGAACTGAGCATGTGGAGAGACGTTCGTTCATCTACCACCATGGGAACGGGTTTAAGGAGAAACTTTTACTCTGGTATCTCAGTCTCTTTCCTAGTGCCAGTTTGAAGTTCCTGCAATTTTCACTGTAAAACCGAGTTGGAGCTTGTACTTCCCCATATATATTTAAGGAGTGGAGTTTGCAACTGAAAAGAAACTTTGTGTTCCCAACAAGCTAGGTGAATGACGGCTTTCAAAAATTAATCTCTCAGTACTGAGCATGTGGAGAGACATCGTTCATCTAGCACCAAGGGAGCGGGTTGCAGGAGAAACTTTTACTCTAGTTTCTCAGTCTGTTTCCTAGTGCCGTTTTGAACTTCCTGCAGGTTTCACTGTAAAATCGTTTTGGTAGTAGTACCTCCCCATATACATGTATGGAGTGGAGTTTGCAACTAAAAAGAAACTTTGTGTTCCCAACAAGCTAGGTGAAGTACAGCTTTCACACACAATTATCTCTCAGAACTTAGCTTGTGGATAGACGTTCCTTCATCTAGCACCAAGGGAACGGGTTGCAGGAAAAACTTTTACTCTGGTTTCTCAGTCTGCTTCCTAGTGCCGGTTTGAAATTCCTTCATGTTTCACTTTAAAACCGTTTTGGAACTAGTACCTCCCCGTATACATGTATGGAGTGGAGTTTGCAACTGAAAAGAAACTTTGTGTTCCCTTCAAGCTAGGTGAAAGACGGCTTTCACACACACTTATCTCTCAGAACTGAGCATTTTGAGAGACGTTCGTTCATATAGCACCAAGGGATCGGGTTGCAGGAGAAACTTTTACTCTGGTTTCTCATTCTGTTTCCTAATGCCGGTTTGAAATTCCTGCAGGTTTCACGGTAAAATCATTTTGGAACTATTACCTCCCCATATACCTGTATGTAGTGGAGTTAGCAACTGAAAAGAAACTTTATGTTCCCTTCAAGCTAGGTGAAGGACGGCTTTCACACACACTTATCTCTCAGAACTGAGCATGTGGAGAGACGTTCGTTCATCTAGCACCAAGGGAACGGGTTGCAGGAGAAACTTTTACTGTCGTTTCTCAGTCTGTTTCCTAGTGCCGGTTTGAAGTTCATGCAGTTTTCACTGTAAAACCCTGTTGGAGCTAGTACCTACCCATATATATGTAAGGAGTGGGTTTGCAACTGAAATGAAACTTTGTGTTCCCATCAAGCTGGCTGAAGGACGGCTTTCACACACACTTATCTCTCTGAACTGAGCATGTGGAGAGACGTTCGTTCATCTAGCACCAAGGGAACTGGTTGCAGGAGAAACTATTACTCTCGTTTCTCAGTCTGTTTCCTAGTGCCGGTTGGAAGTTCCTGCAGGTTTCACTGTAAATCCGTTTTGGTAGTAGTACCTCCCCATATACATGTATGGAATGGAGTTTGCAACTAAAAAGAAACTTTGTGTTCCCTTCAAGCTAGGTGAAGATCGGCTTTCACACACTTATCTCTCAGAACTGAGCATGTGGAGAGACGTTCGTTCATCTAGCACCAAGGGAACTGGTTGCAGGAGAAACTATTACTCTCGTTTCTCAGTCTGTTTCCTAGTGCCGGTTTGAAGTTCCTGCAGTTTTCACTGTAAAACCGAGTTGGAGCTTGTACCTTCCCATATATATTTAAGGAGTGGAGTTTGCAACTGAAAAGAAACTTTGTGTTCCCAACAAGCTAGGTGAAGTAAAGCTTTCACACACAATTATCTCTCAGATATTAGCTTATGGATAGACGTTCCTTCATCTAGCACCAAGGGAACGGGTTGCAGGAGAAACTTTTACTCTGGTTTCTCAGTCTGCTTCCTAGTACCGGTTTGAATTTCCTGCAGTTTTCACTTTAAAACCAAGTTGGAGCTAGTAACTCCCCGTATATATGTATGGACTGGAGTTTGCAAAACAAAAGAAACTTTGTGTTCCCAACAAGCTAGGTGAATGACGGCTTTCACACACAGTTACCTCTCAAAACTAAGCATGTGGAGAGACCTTCGTTCATTTAGCACCAAGGGAACGGTTTGCAGGAGAAACTTTTACTCTGGTTTCTCAGTCTTTTTCCTATTGCCGGTTTGAAGTTCCTGCTGGTTTCACTGTAATACCGTTTTGGAACAAGTACCTCCACATATATATGTATGGAGTGGAGTTTGCAACTGAAAAGAACTTTGTTTTCCCTTCAAGCTAGGTGAAGTACTGCCTTCACACACACTTATATCTCAGTACTGAGCTTGTGGAGAGACGTTCGTTCATCTACCACCAAGGGAACGGTTTGCAGGAGAAACTTTTATTCTGGTTTCTCAGTCTGTTTCCTAGTGCCGGTGAGAAGTTCCTGCAGTTTTCACTGTAAAACCGAGTTGGAGCTTGTACCTCCCCATATATATGTAAGGAGTGGAGTTTGCAACTGAAAAGAAACTTTGTGTTCCCAACAAGCTAGTTGAAGGACGGCTTTCACACACACTTACCCCTCAGAACTGAGCATGTGGAGAGACGTTCGTTCATCTACCACCAATGGAACGGGTTTAAGGAGAAACTTTTACTCTGGTATCTCAGTCTGTTTCCTAGTGCCGGTTTGAAGTTCCTGCAGGTTTCACTGTAAAATAGATTTGGAGCTAGTTCCTCCCCATATATATGTATGGAGTGGAGTTTACACCTGAAAAGAAACTTTGTGTTCCCAACAAGCTAGGTGAATGACGGCTTTCACACACATTAATTTCTCAGTACTGAGCATGTGGAGAGACGTTCGTTCATCTAGCAGCAAGGGAGCGGGTTGCAGGAGAAAATTTTACTCTAGTTTCTCAGTCTGTTTCCTAGTGCCCGTTTGAATTTCCTGCAGGTTTCACTGTAAAATCTTTTTGGTAGTAGTACCTCCCCATATACATGTATGGAATGGAGTTTGCAACTAAAAAGAAACTTTGTGTTCCCAACAACCTAGGTGAAGTACAGCTTTCACACACAATTATCTCTCAGAACTTAGCTTGTGGATAGACGTTCCTTCATCTAGCACCAAGGGAACGGGTTGCAGGAAAAACATTTACTCTGGTTTCTCAGTTGCTTCCTAGTGCCGGTATTAATTTCCTGCAGGTTTCACTGTAAAACCGTTTTGGTAGTAGTACCTCTCCATATACATGTATGGAATGGAGTTTGCAACTAAAAAGAAACTTTGTGTTCCCATCCAGCTAGGTGAAGAACGGCTTTCACACACACTTATCTCTCAGAACTGAGCATGTGGAGAGACTTTCGTTCATCTAGCACCAAGGGAACTGGTTGCAGTAGAAATTTTATTCTGGTTTCTCAGTGTGTTTCCTAGTGCCGGTTTGAAGTTCCTGCAGTTTTCACTATAAAACCGAGTTGGAGCTTGTACCTCCCCATATATATGTAAGGATTGGAGTTTGCACCTGAAAAGAAACTTTGTGTTCCGAACAAGCTAGGTGAAGTACAGCTTTCACACACAATTATCTCTCAGAACTTAGCTTGTGGATAGACGTTCCTTCATCTAGCACCAAGGGAACGGGTTGCAGGAAAAACTTTTACTCTGGTTTCTCAGTCTGCTTCCTAGTGCCGGTTTGAAATTCCTTCATGTTTCACTTTAAAACCGTTTTGGAACTAGTACCTCCCCGTATACATGTATGGAGTGGAGTTTGCAACTGAAAAGAAACTTTGTGTTCCCTTCAAGCTAGGTGAAAGACGGCTTTCACACACACTTATCTCTCAGAACTGAGCATTTTGAGAGACGTTCGTTCATATAGCACCAAGGGATCGGGTTGCAGGAGAAACTTTTACTCTGGTTTCTCATTCTGTTTCCTAATGCCGGTTTGAAATTCCTGCAGGTTTCACGGTAAAATCATTTTGGAACTATTACCTCCCCATATACCTGTATGTAGTGGAGTTAGCAACTGAAAAGAAACTTTATGTTCCCTTCAAGCTAGGTGAAGGACGGCTTTCACACACACTTATCTCTCAGAACTGAGCATGTGGAGAGACGTTCGTTCATCTAGCACCAAGGGAACGGGTTGCAGGAGAAACTTTTACTGTCGTTTCTCAGTCTGTTTCCTAGTGCCGGTTTGAAGTTCATGCAGTTTTCACTGTAAAACCCTGTTGGAGCTAGTACCTACCCATATATATGTAAGGAGTGGGTTTGCAACTGAAATGAAACTTTGTGTTCCCATCAAGCTGGCTGAAGGACGGCTTTCACACACACTTATCTCTCTGAACTGAGCATGTGGAGAGACGTTCGTTCATCTAGCACCAAGGGAACTGGTTGCAGGAGAAACTATTACTCTCGTTTCTCAGTCTGTTTCCTAGTGCCGGTTGGAAGTTCCTGCAGGTTTCACTGTAAATCCGTTTTGGTAGTAGTACCTCCCCATATACATGTATGGAATGGAGTTTGCAACTAAAAAGAAACTTTGTGTTCCCTTCAAGCTAGGTGAAGAACGGCTTTCACACACTTATCTCTCAGAACTGAGCATGTGGAGAGACGTTCGTTCATCTAGCACCAAGGGAACTGGTTGCAGGAGAAACTATTACTCTCGTTTCTCAGTCTGTTTCCTAGTGCCGGTTTGAAGTTCCTGCAGTTTTCACTGTAAAACCGAGTTGGAGCTTGTACCTTCCCATATATATTTAAGGAGTGGAGTTTGCAACTGAAAAGAAACTTTGAGTTCCCAACAAGCTAGGTGAAGTAAAGCTTTCACACACACTTATCTCTCAGATATTAGCTTGTGGATAGACGTTCCTTCATCTAGCACCAAGGGAACGGGTTGCAGGAGAAACTTTTACTCTGGTTTCTCAGTCTGCTTCCTAGTACCGGTTTGAATTTCCTGCAGTTTTCACTTTAAAACCAAGTTGGAGCTAGTAACTCCCCGTATATATGTATGGACTGGAGTTTGCAAAACAAAAGAAACTTTGTGTTCCCAACAAGCTAGGTGAATGACGGCTTTCACACACAGTTACCTCTCAAAACTAAGCATGTGGAGAGACCTTCGTTCATTTAGCACCAAGGGAACGGTTTGCAGGAGAAACTTTTACTCTGGTTTCTCAGTCTTTTTCCTATTGCCGGTTTGAAGTTCCTGCTGGTTTCACTGTAATACCGTTTTGGAACAAGTACCTCCACATATATATGTATGGAGTGGAGTTTGCAACTGAAAAGAACTTTGTTTTCCCTTCAAGCTAGGTGAAGTACTGCCTTCACACACACTTATATCTCAGTACTGAGCTTGTGGAGAGACGTTCGTTCATCTACCACCAAGGGAACGGTTTGCAGGAGAAACTTTTATTCTGGTTTCTCAGTCTGTTTCCTAGTGCCGGTGAGAAGTTCCTGCAGTTTTCACTGTAAAACCGAGTTGGAGCTTGTACCTCCCCATATATATGTAAGGAGTGGAGTTTGCAACTGAAAAGAAACTTTGTGTTCCCAACAAGCTAGTTGAAGGACGGCTTTCACACACACTTACCCCTCAGAACTGAGCATGTGGAGAGACGTTCGTTCATCTACCACCAATGGAACGGGTTTAAGGAGAAACTTTTACTCTGGTATCTCAGTCTGTTTCCTAGTGCCGGTTTGAAGTTCCTGCAGGTTTCAATGTAAAATAGATTTGGAGCTAGTTCCTCCCCATATATATGTATGGAGTGGAGTTTACACCTGAAAAGAAACTTTGTGTTCCCAACAAGCTAGGTGAATGACGGCTTTCACACACATTAATCTCTCAGTACTGAGCATGTGGAGAGACGTTCGTTCATCTAGCAGCAAGGGAGCGGGTTGCAGGAGAAAATTTTACTCTAGTTTCTCAGTCTGTTTCCTAGTGCCCGTTTGAATTTCCTGCAGGTTTCTCTGTAAAATCTTTTTGGTAGTAGTACCTCCCCATATACATGTATGGAATGGAGTTTGCAACTAAAAAGAAACTTTGTGTTCCCAACAACATAGGTGAAGTACAGCTTTCACACACAATTATCTCTCAGAACTTAGCTTGTGGATAGACGTTCCTTCATCTAGCACCAAGGGAACGGGTTGCAGGAAAAACATTTACTCTGGTTTCTCAGTTGCTTCCTAGTGCCGGTATTAATTTCCTGCAGGTTTCACTGTAAAACCGTTTTGGTAGTAGTACCTCCCCATATACATGTATGGAATGGAGTTTGCAACTAAAAAGAAACTTTGTGTTCCCATCAAGCTAGGTGAAGAACGGCTTTCACACACACTTATCTCTCAGAACTGAGCATGTGGAGAGACTTTCGTTCATCTAGCACCAAGGGAACTGGTTGCAGTAGAAATTTTATTCTGGTTTCTCAGTGTGTTTCCTAGTGCCGGTTTGAAGTTCCTGCAGTTTTCACTATAAAACCGAGTTGGAGCTTGTACCTCCCCATATATATGTAAGGATTGGAGTTTGCACCTGAAAAGAAACTTTGTGTTCCGAACAAGCTAGGTGAAGTACAGCTTTCACACACACTTATCTCTCAGAAATTAGCTTGTGGCTAGACGTTCCTTCATCTAGCACCAAGGGAACGGGTTGCAGGAGAAACTTTTACTCTGGTTTCTCAGTCTGCTTCCTAGTACCGGTTTGAATTTCCTGCAGTTTTCACTTTAAAACCAAGTTGGAGCTAGTAACTCCCCGTATATATGTATGGACTGGAGTTTGCAAAACAAAAGAAACTTTGTGTTCCCAACAAGCTAGGTGAATGACGGCTTTCACACACAGTTACCTCTCAAAACTAAGCATGTGGAGAGACCTTCGTTCATTTAGCACCAAGGGAACGGTTTGAAGGAGAAACTTTTACTCTGGTTTCTCAGTCTTTTTCCTATTACCGGTTTGAAGTTCCTGCTGGTTTCACTGTAATACCGTTTTGGAACAAGTACCTCCACATATATATGTATGGAGTGGAGTTTGCAACTGAAAAGAACTTTGTTTTCCCTTCAAGCTAGGTGAAGTACTGCCTTCACACACACTTATATCTCAGTACTGAGCTTGTGGAGAGACGTTCGTTCATCTACCACCAAGGGAACGGTTTGCAGGAGAAACTTTTATTCTGGTTTCTCAGTCTGTTTCCTAGTGCCGGTGAGAAGTTCCTGCAGTTTTCACTGTAAAACCGAGTTGGAGCTTGTACCTCCCCATATATATGTAAGGAGTGGAGTTTGCAACTGAAAAGAAACTTTGTGTTCCCAACAAGCTAGTTGAAGGACGGCTTTCACACACACTTACCCCTCAGAACTGAGCATGTGGAGAGACGTTCGTTCATCTACCACCAATGGAACGGGTTTAAGGAGAAACTTTTACTCTGGTATCTCAGTCTGTTTCCTAGTGCCGGTTTGAAGTTCCTGCAGGTTTCACTGTAAAATAGATTTGGAGCTAGTTCCTCCCCATATATATGTATGGAGTGGAGTTTACACCTGAAAAGAAACTTTGTGTTCCCAACAAGCTAGGTGAATGACGGCTTTCACACACATTAATTTCTCAGTACTGAGCATGTGGAGAGACGTTCGTTCATCTAGCAGCAAGGGAGCGGGTTGCAGGAGAAAATTTTACTCTAGTTTCTCAGTCTGTTTCCTAGTGCCCGTTTGAATTTCCTGCAGGTTTCACTGTAAAATCTTTTTGGTAGTAGTACCTCCCCATATACATGTATGGAATGGAGTTTGCAACTAAAAAGAAACTTTGTGTTCCCAACAACCTAGGTGAAGTACAGCTTTCACACACAATTATCTCTCAGAACTTAGCTTGTGGATAGACGTTCCTTCATCTAGCACCAAGGGAACGGGTTGCAGGAAAAACATTTACTCTGGTTTCTCAGTTGCTTCCTAGTGCCGGTATTAATTTCCTGCAGGTTTCACTGTAAAACCGTTTTGGTAGTAGTACCTCTCCATATACATGTATGGAATGGAGTTTGCAACTAAAAAGAAACTTTGTGTTCCCATCAAGCTAGGTGAAGAACGGCTTTCACACACACTTATCTCTCAGAACTGAGCATGTGGAGAGACTTTCGTTCATCTAGCACCAAGGGAACTGGTTGCAGTAGAAATTTTATTCTGGTTTCTCAGTGTGTTTCCTAGTGCCGGTTTGAAGTTCCTGCAGTTTTCACTATAAAACCGAGTTGGAGCTTGTACCTCCCCATATATATGTAAGGATTGGAGTTTGCACCTGAAAAGAAACTTTGTGTTCCGAAAAAGCTAGGTGAAGTACAGCTTTCACACACAATTATCTCTCAGAACTTAGCTTGTGGATAGACGTTCCTTCATCTAGCACCAAGGGAACGGGTTGCAGGAAAAACTTTTACTCTGGTTTCTCAGTCTGCTTCCTAGTGCCGGTTTGAAATTCCTTCATGTTTCACTTTAAAACCGTTTTGGAACTAGTACCTCCCCGTATACATGTATGGAGTGGAGTTTGCAACTGAAAAGAAACTTTGTGTTCCCTTCAAGCTAGGTGAAAGACGGCTTTCACACACACTTATCTCTCAGAACTGAGCATTTTGAGAGACGTTCGTTCATATAGCACCAAGGGATCGGGTTGCAGGAGAAACTTTTACTCTGGTTTCTCATTCTGTTTCCTAATGCCGGTTTGAAATTCCTGCAGGTTTCACGGTAAAATCATTTTGGAACTATTACCTCCCCATATACCTGTATGTAGTGGAGTTAGCAACTGAAAAGAAACTTTATGTTCCCTTCAAGCTAGGTGAAGGACGGCTTTCACACACACTTATCTCTCAGAACTGAGCATGTGGAGAGACGTTCGTTCATCTAGCACCAAGGGAACGGGTTGCAGGAGAAACTTTTACTGTCGTTTCTCAGTCTGTTTCCTAGTGCCGGTTTGAAGTTCATGCAGTTTTCACTGTAAAACCCTGTTGGAGCTAGTACCTACCCATATATATGTAAGGAGTGGGTTTGCAACTGAAATGAAACTTTGTGTTCCCATCAAGCTGGCTGAAGGACGGCTTTCACACACACTTATCTCTCTGAACTGAGCATGTGGAGAGACGTTCGTTCATCTAGCACCAAGGGAACTGGTTGCAGGAGAAACTATTACTCTCGTTTCTCAGTCTGTTTCCTAGTGCCGGTTGGAAGTTCCTGCAGGTTTCACTGTAAATCCGTTTTGGTAGTAGTACCTCCCCATATACATGTATGGAATGGAGTTTGCAACTAAAAAGAAACTTTGTGTTCCCTTCAAGCTAGGTGAAGAACGGCTTTCACACACTTATCTCTCAGAACTGAGCATGTGGAGAGACGTTCGTTCATCTAGCACCAAGGGAACTGGTTGCAGGAGAAACTATTACTCTCGTTTCTCAGTCTGTTTCCTAGTGCCGGTTTGAAGTTCCTGCAGTTTTCACTGTAAAACCGAGTTGGAGCTTGTACCTTCCCATATATATTTAAGGAGTGGAGTTTGCAACTGAAAAGAAACTTTGAGTTCCCAACAAGCTAGGTGAAGTAAAGCTTTCACACACACTTATCTCTCAGATATTAGCTTGTGGATAGACGTTCCTTCATCTAGCACCAAGGGAACGGGTTGCAGGAGAAACTTTTACTCTGGTTTCTCAGTCTGCTTCCTAGTACCGGTTTGAATTTCCTGCAGTTTTCACTTTAAAACCAAGTTGGAGCTAGTAACTCCCCGTATATATGTATGGACTGGAGTTTGCAAAACAAAAGAAACTTTGTGTTCCCAACAAGCTAGGTGAATGACGGCTTTCACACACAGTTACCTCTCAAAACTAAGCATGTGGAGAGACCTTCGTTCATTTAGCACCAAGGGAACGGTTTGCAGGAGAAACTTTTACTCTGGTTTCTCAGTCTTTTTCCTATTGCCGGTTTGAAGTTCCTGCTGGTTTCACTGTAATACCGTTTTGGAACAAGTACCTCCACATATATATGTATGGAGTGGAGTTTGCAACTGAAAAGAACTTTGTTTTCCCTTCAAGCTAGGTGAAGTACTGCCTTCACACACACTTATATCTCAGTACTGAGCTTGTGGAGAGACGTTCGTTCATCTACCACCAAGGGAACGGTTTGCAGGAGAAACTTTTATTCTGGTTTCTCAGTCTGTTTCCTAGTGCCGGTTTGAAGTTCCTGCAGGTTTCAATGTAAAATAGATTTGGAGCTAGTACCTCCCCATATATATGAATGGAGTGGAGTTTGCAATAGAAAAGAATCTTTGTGTTCCCAGCAAGCTAGGTGAAGGACGGCTTTCACACACACTTATCTCTCTGAACTGAGCATGTGGAGAGACGTTCGTTCATCTAGCACCAAGGGAACGGGTTGCAGGAGAAACGTTTACTCTGGTTTCTCAGTCTGTTTCCTAGTGCCGGTTTGAAGTTCCTGCAGTTTTCACTGTAAAACCGAGTTGGAGCTTGTACCTCCCCATATATATTTAAGGAGTGGAGTTTGCAACTGAAAAGAAACTTTGTGTTCCCAACAAGCTAGGTGAAGTAAAGCTTTCACACACACCTATCTCTCAGATATTAGCTTGTGGATAGACGTTCCTTCATCTAGCACCAAGGGAACGGGTTGCAGGAGAAACTTTTACTCTGGTTTCTCAGTCTGCTTCCTAGTACCGGTTTGAATTTCCTGCAGTTTTCACTTTAAAACCAAGTTGGAGCTAGTAACTCCCCGTATATATGTATGGAGTGGAGTTTGCAAAACAAAAGAAACTTTGTGTTCCCAACAAGCTAGGTGAATGACGGCTTTCACACACACTTACCTCTCAGAACTAAGCATGTGGAGAGACCTTCGTTCATTTAGCACCAAGGGAACGGGTTGCAGGAGAAACTTTTACTCTGGTTTCACAGTCTTTTTCCTATTGCCGGTTTGAAGTTCCTGCTGGTTTCACTGTAAAACCGTTTTGGAACAAGTACCTCCACATATATATGTATGGAGTGGAGTTTGCAACTGAAAAGAACTTTGTTTTCCCTTCAAGCTAGGTGAAGTACTGCCTTCACACACACTTATATCTCAGTACTGAGCTTGTGGAGATACGTTCGTTCATCTACCACCAAGGGAACGGTTTGCAGGAGAAACTTTTCTTCTGGTTTCTCAGTCTGTTTCCTAGTGCCGGTGTGAAGTTCCTGCAGTTTTCACTGTAAAATCGAGTTGGAGCTTGTACCTCCCCATATATATGTAAGGAGTGGAGTTTGCAACTGAAAAGAAACTTTGTGTTCCCAACAAGCTAGTTGAAGGACGGCTTTAACACACACTTACCCCTCAGAACTGAGCATGTGGAGAGACGTTCGTTCATCTACCACCAAGGGAACGGGTTTAAGGAGAAACTTTTACTCTGGTATCTCAGTCTGTTTCCTAGTGCCGGTTTGAAGTTCCTGCAGGTTTCACTGTAAATTAGATTTGGAGCTAGTTCCTCCCCATATATATGTATGGAGTGGAGTTTACACCTGAAAAGAAACTTTGTGTTCCCAAGAAGCTAGGTGAATGACGGCTTTCACACACATTAATCTCTGAGTACTGAGCATGTGGAGAGACGTTCGTTCTTCTAGCAGCAAGGGAGCGGGTTGCAGGAGAAAATTTTACTCTAGTTTCTCAGTCTGTTTCCTAGTGCCCATTTGAATTTCCTGCAGGTTTCACTGTAAAATCGTTTTGGTAGTAGTACCTCCCCATATACATGTATGGAATGGAGTTTGCAACTAAAGAGAAACTTTGTGTTCCCAACAACCTAGGTGAAGTACAGCTTTCACACACAATTATCTCTCAGAACTTAGCTTGTGGATAGACGTTCCTTCATCTAGCACCAATGGAACGGGTTGCAGGAAAAACTTTTACTCTGGTTTCTCAGTTGCTTCCTAGTGCCGGTTTGAAATTCCTTCATGTTTCACTTTAAAACCGTTTTGGAACTAGTACCTCCCCATATACATGTATGTAATGGAGTTTGCAACTGAAAAGAAACTTTATGTTGCCTTCAAGCTAGGTGAAGGACGGCTTTCACACACACTTACCTCTCTGAACTGATCATGTGGAGAGACGTTCGTTCATATAGCACCAAGGGTACGGGTTGCAGGAGAATCGTTTACACTGGTTTCTCAGTCTGTTTCCTAGTGCCGGTATTAATTTCCTGCAGGTTTCACTGTAAAACCGTTTTGGTAGTAGTACCTCCCCATATACATGTATGGAATGGAGTTTGCAACTAAAAAGAAACTTTGTGTTCCCTTCAAGCTAGGTGAAGGACGGCTTTCACACACACTTATCTCTCAGAACTGAGCATGTGGAGAGACGTTCGGTCATCTAGCACCAAGGGAACTGGTTGCAGTAGAAACTTTTATTCTGGTTTCTCAGTGTGTTTCCTAGTGCCGGTTTGAAGTTCCTGCAGTTTTCACTATAAAACCGAGTTGGAGCTTGTACCTCCCCATATATATGTAAGGATTGGAGTTTGCACCTGAAAAGAAACTTTGTGTTCCGAACAAGCTAGGTGAAGTACAGCTTTCACACACACTTATCTCTCAGAAAATAGCTTGTGGCTAGACGTTCCTTCATCTAGCACCAAGGGAACGGGTTGCAGGAGAAACTTTTACTCTGGTTTCTCAGTCTGCTTCCTAGTGCCGGTTTGAAGTTCCTGCAGTTTTCACTTTAAAACCGAGTTGGAGCTAGTAACTCCCCGTATATATGTATGGAGTGGAGTTTGCAAAACAAAAGAAACTTTGTGTTCCCAACAAGCTAGGTGAATGACGGCTTTCACACACACTTACCTCTCAGAACTAAGCATGTGGAGAGACCTTCGTTCATTTAGCACCAAGGGAACGGTTTGCAGGAGAAACTTTTACTCTGGTTTCTCAGTCTTTTTCCTATTGCCGGTTTGAAGTTCCTGCTGGTTTCACTGTAAAACCGTTTTGGAACAAGTACCTCTCCATATATATGTATGGAGTGGAGTTTGCAACTGAAAAGAACTTTGTTTTCCCTTCAAACTAGGTGAAGGACGGCTTTCACACACACTTATATCTCAGTACTGAGCATGTGCAGAGACATACGTTCATCTACCACCAAGGGAACGGTTTGCAGGAGAAACTTTACTCTGGTTTCTCAGTCTGTTTCCTAGTTCCGGTTTGAATTTCCTGCAGTTTTCACTTTAAAACCGAGTTGGAGCTAGTATCTCCCCATATATATGTAAGGAGAGGAGTTTGCAACTAAAAAGAAACTTTGTGTTCCCAACAAGATACGTGAAGGACGGCTTTCACACACACATACCTCTCAGAACTGAGCATGTGGAGAGACGTTCGTTCATCTACCACCAAGGGAACGGGTTTCAGGAGAAACTTTTACTCTGGCATCTCAGTCTGTTTCCTAGTGCCGGTTTGAAGTTCCTGCAGGTTTCACTGTAAAATAGATTTGGAGCTAGTACCTCCCCATATATATGAATGGAGTGGAGTTTGCAATAGAAAAGAATCTTTGTGTTCCCAGCAAGCTAGGTGAAGGACGGCTTTCACACACACTTATCTCTCTGAACTGAGCATGTGGAGAGACGTTCGTTCATCTAGCACCAAGGGAACGGGTTGCAGGAGAAACGTTTACTCTGGTTTCTCAGTCTGTTTCCTAGTGCCGGTTTGAAGTTCCTGCAGGTTTCACTGTAAATCCGTTTTGGTAGTATTTCCTCCCCATATACATGTATGGAATGGAGTTTGCAACTAAAAAGAAACTATGTGTTCCCTTCAAGCTAGGTGAAGAACGGCTTTCACACACTTATCTCTCAGAACTGAGCATGTGGAGAGACGTTCGTTCATCTAGCACCAAGGGAACTGGTTGCAGGAGAAACTATTACTCTCGTTTCTCAGTCTGTTTCCTAGTGCCGGTTTGAAGTTCCTGCAGTTTTCACTGTAAAACCGAGTTGGACCTTGTACCTCCCCATATATATTTAAGGAGTGGGGTTTGCAACTGAAAAGAAACTTTGTGTTCCCAACAAGCTAGGTGAAGTAAAGCTTTCACACACACTTATCTCTCAGATATTAGCTTGTGGATAGACGTTCCTTCATCTAGCACCAAGGGAACGGGTTGCAGGAGAAACTTTTACTCTGGTTTCTCAGTCTGCTTCCTAGTACCGGTTTGAATTTCCTGCAGTTTTCACTTTAAAACCAAGTTGGAGCTAGTAACTCCCCGTATATATGTATGGAGTGGAGTTTGCAAAACAAAAGAAACTTTTTGTTCCCAACAAGCTAGGTGAATGACGGCTTTCACACACACTTACCTCTCAGAACTAAGCATGTGGAGAGACCTTCGTTCATTTAGCACCAAGGGAACGGGTTGCAGGAGAAACTTTTACTCTGGTTTCTCAGTCTTTTTCCTATTGCCGGTTTGAAGTTCCTGCTGGTTTCACTGTAAAACCGTTTTGGAACAAGTACCTCCACATATATATGTATGGAGTGGAGTTTGCAACTGAAAAGAACTTTGTTTTCCCTTCAAGCTAGGTGAAGTACTGCCTTCACACACACTTATATCTCAGTACTGAGCTTGTGGAGATACGTTCGTTCATCTACCACCAAGGGAACGGTTTGCAGGAGAAACTTTTATTCTGGTTTCTCAGTCTGTTTCCTAGTGCCGGTGTGAAGTTCCTGCAGTTTTCACTGTAAAACCGAGTTGGAGCTTGTACCTCCCCATATATATGTAAGGAGTGGAGTTTGCAACTGAAAAGAAACTTTGTGTTCCCAACAAGCTAGTTGAAGGACGGCTTTCACACACACTTACCCCTCAGAACTGAGCATGTGGAGAGACGTTCGTTCATCTACCACCAAGGGAACGGGTTTAAGGAGAAACTTTTACTCTGGTATCTCAGTCTGTTTCCTAGTGCCGGTATGAAGTTCCTGCAGGTTTCACTGTAAAATAGATTTGGAGCTAGTTCCTCCCCATATATATGTATGGAGTGGAGTTTACACCTGAAAAAAAACTTTGTGTTCCCAAGAAGCTAGGTGAATGACGGCTTTCACACACATTAATCTCTCAGTACTGAGCATGTGGAGAGACGTTCGTTCATCTAGCACCAAGGGAGCGGGTTGCAGGGGAAACTTTTACTCTAGTTTCTCAGTCTGTTTCCTTGTGCCTGTTTGAATTTCCTGCAGGTTTCACTGTAAAATCGTTTTGGTAGTAGTACCTCCCCATATACATGTATGGAGTGGAGTTTGCAACTAAAAAGAAACTTTGTGTTCCCAACAAGCTAGGTGAAGTACAGCTTTCACACACAATTATCTCTCCGAACTTAGCTTGTGTATAGACGTTCCTTCATCTTGCACCAAGGGAACGGGATGCAGGAGAAACTTTTACTCTGGTTTCTCAGTCTGCTTCCTAGTGCCGGTTTGAAATTCCTGCATGTTTCACTTTAAAACCGTTTTGGAACTAGTACCTCCCCATATACATGTATGGAGTGGAGTTTGCAACTGAAAAGGAACTTTGTGTTCCCTTCAATCTGGCTGAAGTACGGCTTTCACACACACTTATCTCTCAGAACTGAGCATGTGGAGAGACGTTCGTTCATCAAGCACCAAGGGAACGGGTTGTAGGAGAAACATTTACTCTGGTTCTCAGTCTGTTTCCTAGTGCCGGTTTGAAGTACCTGCAGGTTTCACTGTAAAATATATTTGGATCTAGTACCTCCCCATGTATATGTATGGAGTGGAGTTTGCACCTGAAAAAAAAATTTGTGTTCCCAACAAGCTAGGTGAATGACGGCTTGACACACATTTATCTCTCAGAACTGAGAATGTGGAGAGACGTTCGTTCATCTAGCACCAAGGGAACGGGTTGCAGGAGAAACTTTTACTCTGGTTTCTCATTCTGCTTCCTGGTGCCTGGTTGAAGTTCCTGCAGTTTTCACTTTAAAAACGAGTTGGATCTAGTAACTACCCATATATATGAATGGAGTGGAGTTTGCAAAAATAAAGAATCTTTGTGTTCCCAACAAGCTAGGTGAATGACGGCTTTAACACCCACTTACCTCTCAGAACTGAGCATGTGGAGAGATGTTCGTTCATCTATCACCAAGGGAACGGGTGGCAGGAGAAACTTTTACTCTGGTTTCTCAGTCTGCTTCCTAGTGCCGGTTTTACGTTCTTGCAGTTTTCACTTTAAATCTGAGTTGGTGCTAGCAACTCCCCGTATATATGTATGGAGTGGAGTATGCAAAAGAAAGAAACTTTGTGTTCCCAACAAGCTAGGTGAATGACGGCTTTCACACACACTTACCTCTCAGAACTAAGCATGTGGAGAGACCTTCGTTCATTTAGCACCAAGGGAACGGGTTGCAGGAGAAACTTTTACTCTGGTTTCACAGTCTTTTTCCTATTGCCGGTTTGAAGTTCCTGCTGGTTTCACTGTAAAACCGTTTTGGAACAAGTACCTCCACATATATATGTATGGAGTGGAGTTTGCAACTGAAAAGAACTTTGTTTTCCCTTCAAGCTAGGTGAAGTACTGCCTTCACACACACTTATATCTCAGTACTGAGCTTGTGGAGATACGTTCGTTCATCTACCACCAAGGGAACGGTTTGCAGGAGAAACTTTTCTTCTGGTTTCTCAGTCTGTTTCCTAGTGCCGGTGTGAAGTTCCTGCAGTTTTCACTGTAAAATCGAGTTGGAGCTTGTACCTCCCCATATATATGTAAGGAGTGGAGTTTGCAACTGAAAAGAAACTTTGTGTTCCCAACAAGCTAGTTGAAGGACGGCTTTAACACACACTTACCCCTCAGAACTGAGCATGTGGAGAGACGTTCGTTCATCTACCACCAAGGGAACGGGTTTAAGGAGAAACTTTTACTCTGGTATCTCAGTCTGTTTCCTAGTGCCGGTTTGAAGTTCCTGCAGGTTTCACTGTAAATTAGATTTGGAGCTAGTTCCTCCCCATATATATGTATGGAGTGGAGTTTACACCTGAAAAGAAACTTTGTGTTCCCAAGAAGCTAGGTGAATGACGGCTTTCACACACATTAATCTCTGAGTACTGAGCATGTGGAGAGACGTTCGTTCTTCTAGCAGCAAGGGAGCGGGTTGCAGGAGAAAATTTTACTCTAGTTTCTCAGTCTGTTTCCTAGTGCCCATTTGAATTTCCTGCAGGTTTCACTGTAAAATCGTTTTGGTAGTAGTACCTCCCCATATACATGTATGGAATGGAGTTTGCAACTAAAGAGAAACTTTGTGTTCCCAACAACCTAGGTGAAGTACAGCTTTCACACACAATTATCTCTCAGAACTTAGCTTGTGGATAGACGTTCCTTCATCTAGCACCAATGGAACGGGTTGCAGGAAAAACTTTTACTCTGGTTTCTCAGTTGCTTCCTAGTGCCGGTTTGAAATTCCTTCATGTTTCACTTTAAAACCGTTTTGGAACTAGTACCTCCCCATATACATGTATGTAATGGAGTTTGCAACTGAAAAGAAACTTTATGTTGCCTTCAAGCTAGGTGAAGGACGGCTTTCACACACACTTACCTCTCTGAACTGATCATGTGGAGAGACGTTCGTTCATATAGCACCAAGGGTACGGGTTGCAGGAGAATCGTTTACACTGGTTTCTCAGTCTGTTTCCTAGTGCCGGTATTAATTTCCTGCAGGTTTCACTGTAAAACCGTTTTGGTAGTAGTACCTCCCCATATACATGTATGGAATGGAGTTTGCAACTAAAAAGAAACTTTGTGTTCCCTTCAAGCTAGGTGAAGGACGGCTTTCACACACACTTATCTCTCAGAACTGAGCATGTGGAGAGACGTTCGGTCATCTAGCACCAAGGGAACTGGTTGCAGTAGAAACTTTTATTCTGGTTTCTCAGTGTGTTTCCTAGTGCCGGTTTGAAGTTCCTGCAGTTTTCACTATAAAACCGAGTTGGAGCTTGTACCTCCCCATATATATGTAAGGATTGGAGTTTGCACCTGAAAAGAAACTTTGTGTTCCGAACAAGCTAGGTGAAGTACAGCTTTCACACACACTTATCTCTCAGAAAATAGCTTGTGGCTAGACGTTCCTTCATCTAGCACCAAGGGAACGGGTTGCAGGAGAAACTTTTACTCTGGTTTCTCAGTCTGCTTCCTAGTGCCGGTTTGAAGTTCCTGCAGTTTTCACTTTAAAACCGAGTTGGAGCTAGTAACTCCCCGTATATATGTATGGAGTGGAGTTTGCAAAACAAAAGAAACTTTGTGTTCCCAACAAGCTAGGTGAATGACGGCTTTCACACACACTTACCTCTCAGAACTAAGCATGTGGAGAGACCTTCGTTCATTTAGCACCAAGGGAACGGTTTGCAGGAGAAACTTTTACTCTGGTTTCTCAGTCTTTTTCCTATTGCCGGTTTGAAGTTCCTGCTGGTTTCACTGTAAAACCGTTTTGGAACAAGTACCTCTCCATATATATGTATGGAGTGGAGTTTGCAACTGAAAAGAACTTTGTTTTCCCTTCAAACTAGGTGAAGGACGGCTTTCACACACACTTATATCTCAGTACTGAGCATGTGCAGAGACATACGTTCATCTACCACCAAGGGAACGGTTTGCAGGAGAAACTTTACTCTGGTTTCTCAGTCTGTTTCCTAGTTCCGGTTTGAATTTCCTGCAGTTTTCACTTTAAAACCGAGTTGGAGCTAGTATCTCCCCATATATATGTAAGGAGAGGAGTTTGCAACTAAAAAGAAACTTTGTGTTCCCAACAAGATACGTGAAGGACGGCTTTCACACACACATACCTCTCAGAACTGAGCATGTGGAGAGACGTTCGTTCATCTACCACCAAGGGAACGGGTTTCAGGAGAAACTTTTACTCTGGCATCTCAGTCTGTTTCCTAGTGCCGGTTTGAAGTTCCTGCAGGTTTCACTGTAAAATAGATTTGGAGCTAGTACCTCCCCATATATATGAATGGAGTGGAGTTTGCAATAGAAAAGAATCTTTGTGTTCCCAGCAAGCTAGGTGAAGGACGGCTTTCACACACACTTATCTCTCTGAACTGAGCATGTGGAGAGACGTTCGTTCATCTAGCACCAAGGGAACGGGTTGCAGGAGAAACGTTTACTCTGGTTTCTCAGTCTGTTTCCTAGTGCCGGTTTGAAGTTCCTGCAGGTTTCACTGTAAATCCGTTTTGGTAGTATTTCCTCCCCATATACATGTATGGAATGGAGTTTGCAACTAAAAAGAAACTATGTGTTCCCTTCAAGCTAGGTGAAGAACGGCTTTCACACACTTATCTCTCAGAACTGAGCATGTGGAGAGACGTTCGTTCATCTAGCACCAAGGGAACTGGTTGCAGGAGAAACTATTACTCTCGTTTCTCAGTCTGTTTCCTAGTGCCGGTTTGAAGTTCCTGCAGTTTTCACTGTAAAACCGAGTTGGACCTTGTACCTCCCCATATATATTTAAGGAGTGGGGTTTGCAACTGAAAAGAAACTTTGTGTTCCCAACAAGCTAGGTGAAGTAAAGCTTTCACACACACTTATCTCTCAGATATTAGCTTGTGGATAGACGTTCCTTCATCTAGCACCAAGGGAACGGGTTGCAGGAGAAACTTTTACTCTGGTTTCTCAGTCTGCTTCCTAGTACCGGTTTGAATTTCCTGCAGTTTTCACTTTAAAACCAAGTTGGAGCTAGTAACTCCCCGTATATATGTATGGAGTGGAGTTTGCAAAACAAAAGAAACTTTTTGTTCCCAACAAGCTAGGTGAATGACGGCTTTCACACACACTTACCTCTCAGAACTAAGCATGTGGAGAGACCTTCGTTCATTTAGCACCAAGGGAACGGGTTGCAGGAGAAACTTTTACTCTGGTTTCTCAGTCTTTTTCCTATTGCCGGTTTGAAGTTCCTGCTGGTTTCACTGTAAAACCGTTTTGGAACAAGTACCTCCACATATATATGTATGGAGTGGAGTTTGCAACTGAAAAGAACTTTGTTTTCCCTTCAAGCTAGGTGAAGTACTGCCTTCACACACACTTATATCTCAGTACTGAGCTTGTGGAGATACGTTCGTTCATCTACCACCAAGGGAACGGTTTGCAGGAGAAACTTTTATTCTGGTTTCTCAGTCTGTTTCCTAGTGCCGGTGTGAAGTTCCTGCAGTTTTCACTGTAAAACCGAGTTGGAGCTTGTACCTCCCCATATATATGTAAGGAGTGGAGTTTGCAACTGAAAAGAAACTTTGTGTTCCCAACAAGCTAGTTGAAGGACGGCTTTCACACACACTTACCCCTCAGAACTGAGCATGTGGAGAGACGTTCGTTCATCTACCACCAAGGGAACGGGTTTAAGGAGAAACTTTTACTCTGGTATCTCAGTCTGTTTCCTAGTGCCGGTATGAAGTTCCTGCAGGTTTCACTGTAAAATAGATTTGGAGCTAGTTCCTCCCCATATATATGTATGGAGTGGAGTTTACACCTGAAAAAAAACTTTGTGTTCCCAAGAAGCTAGGTGAATGACGGCTTTCACACACATTAATCTCTCAGTACTGAGCATGTGGAGAGACGTTCGTTCATCTAGCACCAAGGGAGCGGGTTGCAGGGGAAACTTTTACTCTAGTTTCTCAGTCTGTTTCCTTGTGCCTGTTTGAATTTCCTGCAGGTTTCACTGTAAAATCGTTTTGGTAGTAGTACCTCCCCATATACATGTATGGAGTGGAGTTTGCAACTAAAAAGAAACTTTGTGTTCCCAACAAGCTAGGTGAAGTACAGCTTTCACACACAATTATCTCTCCGAACTTAGCTTGTGTATAGACGTTCCTTCATCTTGCACCAAGGGAACGGGATGCAGGAGAAACTTTTACTCTGGTTTCTCAGTCTGCTTCCTAGTGCCGGTTTGAAATTCCTGCATGTTTCACTTTAAAACCGTTTTGGAACTAGTACCTCCCCATATACATGTATGGAGTGGAGTTTGCAACTGAAAAGGAACTTTGTGTTCCCTTCAATCTGGCTGAAGTACGGCTTTCACACACACTTATCTCTCAGAACTGAGCATGTGGAGAGACGTTCGTTCATCAAGCACCAAGGGAACGGGTTGTAGGAGAAACATTTACTCTGGTTCTCAGTCTGTTTCCTAGTGCCGGTTTGAAGTACCTGCAGGTTTCACTGTAAAATATATTTGGATCTAGTACCTCCCCATGTATATGTATGGAGTGGAGTTTGCACCTGAAAAAAAAATTTGTGTTCCCAACAAGCTAGGTGAATGACGGCTTGACACACATTTATCTCTCAGAACTGAGAATGTGGAGAGACGTTCGTTCATCTAGCACCAAGGGAACGGGTTGCAGGAGAAACTTTTACTCTGGTTTCTCATTCTGCTTCCTGGTGCCTGGTTGAAGTTCCTGCAGTTTTCACTTTAAAAACGAGTTGGATCTAGTAACTACCCATATATATGAATGGAGTGGAGTTTGCAAAAATAAAGAATCTTTGTGTTCCCAACAAGCTAGGTGAATGACGGCTTTAACACCCACTTACCTCTCAGAACTGAGCATGTGGAGAGATGTTCGTTCATCTATCACCAAGGGAACGGGTGGCAGGAGAAACTTTTACTCTGGTTTCTCAGTCTGCTTCCTAGTGCCGGTTTTACGTTCTTGCAGTTTTCACTTTAAATCTGAGTTGGTGCTAGCAACTCCCCGTATATATGTATGGAGTGGAGTATGCAAAAGAAAGAAACTTTGTGTTCCCAACAAGCTAGGTGAATGACGGCTTTCACACAAACTTACCTCTCAGAACTGAGCATGTGGAGAGACGTTCGTTCATTTACCACCAAGGGAACGGGTTGCAGGAGAAACTTTTTCTCTGGTTTCTCAGTCTGTTTCCTAGTGCCGGTTTGAATTTCCTGCTGGTTTCCCTGTAAAACCGTTTTGGAACAACTACCTCCCCATATATATGTATGGAGTGGAGTTTGCAACTGAAAATAACTTTGTTTTCCTTTCAAGCTATTTGAAGGACGACTTTCACACACACTTATCTCTCAGTACTGAGCATGTGCAGAGACGTTCGTTCATCTACCACCAAGGGAACGGGTTGCAGGAGAAACTTTACTCTGGTTTCTCAGTCTGTTTCCTAGCGCCGGTTTGAAGTTCCTGCAGTTTTCACTGTAAAACCGAGTTGGACCTGGTACCTCCCCATATATACGTAAGGAGTGGTGTTTGCACCTGAAAAGGAACTTTGTGTTCCCAACAAGATACGTGAAGGACGGCTTTCACACACACATACCTCTCAGAACTGAGCATGTGGAGAGACGTTCGTTCATATACCACCAAGGGAACGGGTTTCAGGAGAAATTTTACTCCGGTATCTCATTCTGTTTCCTAGTGCCGGTATGATGTTCCTGCAGGTTTCACTGTAAAATGATTTGGAGCTAGTACCTCCCCATATATATGTATGGAGTGGAGTTTGCAAAAGAAAAGAAACTTTGTGTTCCCAACAAGCTATTTGAATGACGTCTTTCACACACATTTATCTCTCAGAACTGAGCATGTGGAGAGACGTTCGTTCATCTAGCACCAAGGGAACGGGTTGCAGGGGAAACTTTTACTCTGGTTTCTCAGTCTGTTTCCTAGTGCCGGTTTGAAGTTCCTGCAGTTTTCACTGTAAAACCGAGTTGGACCTGGTACCTCCCCATATATATGTAAGGATTGGTGTTTGCACCTGAAAAGAAACTTTGTGTTCCCAACAAGATACGTGAAGGTCGGCTTTCACACACACATACCTCTCAGAACTGAGCATGTGGAGAGACGTTCGTTCATCTACCACCAAGGGAACGGGTTTCAGGAGAAACTTTTACTCCGATATCTCATTCTGTTTCCTAGTGCCGGTATGATGTTCCTGCAGGTTTCACTGTAAAATGATTTGGAGCTAGTACCTCCCCATATATATGTATGGAGTGGAATTTGCACCTGAAAAGAAACTTTGTGTTCCCAACAAGCTATTTGAATGACGTCTTTCACACACATCTATCTCTCAGAACTGAGCATGTGGAGAGACGTTCGTTCATCTAGCACCAAGGGAACGGGTTGCAGGGGAAACTTTTACTCTGGTTTCTCAGTCTGTTTCCTAGTGCCGGTTTGAAGTTCCTGCAGGTTTCACTGTAAAATCGTTTTGGAAGTAGTACCTCCCCATATACATGTATGGAGTGGAGTTTGCAACTAAAAAGTAACTTTGTGTTCCCTTCAAGCTAGGTGAAGGACGGCTTTCACACACACTTATCTCTCAGAACTGACCAAGTGGTGAGACGTTCGTTCATCTAGCACCAAGGGAAAGGGTTGCAGGAGAAACTTTTACTCTGTTTTCTCAGTCTGTTTCCTAGTGCCGGTTTGAAGTTCCTGCAGGATTCACTGTAAAACTGTTTTGGAACTAGTACCTCCCCATATATATGTATGGAGTGGAGTTTGCAACTGAAAAGAAACTTTGTGTTCCCAACAAGCTAGGTGAAGGACGGCTTTCACACACACTTACCTCTCAGAACTGAGCATGTGGAGAGACGTTCGTTCATCTAGCACCAAGGGAAAGGGTTGCAGGGGAAACGTTTACTCTGGTTTCTCAGTCTGTTTCCTAGTGCCGGGTTTAAGTTCCTGCAGGTTTCACTGTAACACCGTTTTGGTAGTAGTACCTCCCCATATACATGTATGGAGTGGAGTTTGCAACTAAATAGAAACTTTGTGTTCCCTTCAAGCTAGGTGAAGGACGTCTTTCACACACACTTATCTCTCAGAACTGAGCATGTGGAGAGACGTTCGTTCATCTAGCACCAGGGGAACGGGTTGCAGGAGAAACTTTACTCTTGTTTCTCAGTTTGTTTCCTAGATCCGGTTTGAAGTTACTGCAGTTTTCACTTTAAAACCGAGTTGGAGCTAGTAACTCCCCATATATATGAATGGAGTGGAGTTTGCAAAAGAAAAGAATCTTTGTGTTCCCTTCAAAATAGGTGAAGGATGGTTTTCACACACACATATCTCTCAGAACTGAGCATGTGTTGAGACGTTCGTTATCTAGCACAAAGGGAAAGGGTTGCAGGAGAAAGTTTTACTCTGGTTTCTCAGTCTGTTTCCTAGTGCCGGTTTGAAGTTCCTGCAGTTTTCACTGTAAAACTGAGTTGGAACTAGTATCTCCCCATATATATGTATGGAGTGGAGTTTGCAACTGAAAAGAAACTTTGTGTTCCCAACAAGCTAGTTGAAGGACGGATTTCACACACACATTTCTCTCAGAACTGAGCTTGTGGATAGACGTTCGTTCATCTAGCACCAAGTGAACGGGTTACAGGAGAAACTTTACTCTGGTTTCTCAGTCTTCTTCCTAGTGCCGTTTTGAAGTTAATGCAGTTTTCACTTTAAAATCGAGTTGGAGATAGTAACTCCCCATATATATGTATGGAGTGGAGTTTGCAAAAGAAAAGAAACTTTGTGTTCCCAACAAGCTAGGTGAATGTCGGCTTTCACAAACACTTACCTCTCAGAACTGAGCTTGTGGAGAGACGTTCGTTCATCTATCACCAAGGGAACGTGTTGCAGGAGAAACTTTTACTCTGGTTTCTCAGTCTATTCCTTAGTGCCGGTTTTAAGTTCCTGCAGTTTTCACTGTATAACCGTTTTGGTAGTAGTACCTCCCCATATACATTTATGGAATAGAGTTTGCTACTAAAAACAAACTTTGTGTTCCCTTCAAGCTAGGTGAAGTACGGCTTTCACACACATTTATCTATCAGAACTGAGCATGTGGAGAGACGTTCGTTCATCTAGCACCAAGGGAACGGGTTGCAGGAGAAACTTTTATTCTGGTTTCTCAGTCTGTTTCCTAGTGCCGGTTTGGAGTTCCTGCAGTTTTCACTGTGAAACCGAGTTGGAGCTTGTACCTCCCCATATATATGTAAGGAATGGAGTTTGCAACTGAAAAGAAACTTTGTGTTCCCAACAAGCTAGTTGAAGTACGGCTTTCACACACACTTATCTCTCAGAACTGAGCATGTGGAGAGACGTTTGTTCATCTAGCACCAAGGGAACGGGTTGCAGTAGAAACTTTTACTCTGGTTTCTCAGTCTGCTTCCTAGTGCCGGTTTTACGTACCTGCAGTTTTCACTTTAAAACCGAGTTGGTGCTAGCAACTCCCCGTATATATGTATGGAGTGGAGTATGCAAAAGAAAGAAACTTTGTGTTCCCAACAAGCTAGGTGAATGACGGCTTTCACACAAACTTACCTCTCAGAACTGAGCATGTGGAGAGACGTTCGTTCATTTACCACCAAGGGAACGGGTTGCAGGAGAAACTTTTACTCTGGTTTCTCAGTCTGTTTCCTAGTGCCGGTTTGAAGTTCCTGCTGGTTTCCCTGTAAAACCGTTTTGGAACAACTACCTCCCCATATATCTGTATGGAGTGGAGTTTGCAACTGAAAATAACTTTGTTTTCCTTTCAAGCTATTTGAAGGACGACTTTCACACACACTTATCTCTCAGTACTGAGCATGTGCAGAGACGTTCGTTCATCTACCACCAAGGGAACGGGTTGCAGGAGAAACTTTACTCTGGTTTCTCAGTCTGTTTCCTAGCGCCGGTTTGAAGTTCCTGCAGTTTTCACTGTAAAACCGAGTTCGACATGGTACCTCGCCATATATATGTAAGGAGTGGTGTTTGCACCTGAAAAGAAACTTAGTGTTCCCAACAAGATACGTGAAGGACGGCTTTCACACACACATACCTCTCAGAACTGAGCATGTGGAGAGACGTTCGTTCATCTACCACCAAGGGAACGGGTTTCAGGTGAAAATTTTACTCCGGTTTCTCATTCTGTTTCCTAGTGCCGGTATGATGTTCCTGCAGGTTTCACTGTAAAATGATTTGGAGCTAGTACCTCCCCATATATATGTATGGAGTGGAGTTTGCACCTGAAAAGAATCTTTGTTTTCCCAACAAGTTTTTTGAATGACGGCTTTCACACACATTTATCTCTCAGAACTGAGCATGTGGAGAGACGTTCGTTCATCTAGCACCAAGGGAACGGGTTGCAGGGGAAACTTTTACTCTGGTTTCTCAGTCTGTTTCCTAGTGCCGGTTTGAAGTTCCTGCAGGTTTCACTGTAAAACTGTTTTGGAACTAGTACCTCCCCATATATATGTATGGAGTGGAATTTGCAACTGAAAGAATCTTTGTGTTCCCAACAAGCTAGGTGAAGGACGGCTTTCACACACACTTACCTCTCAGAACTGAGCATGTGGAGAGACGTTCGTTCATCTAGCACCAAAGGAACGGGTTGCAGGAGAAACGTTTACTCTGGTTTCTCAGTCTGTTTCCTAGTGCCGGTTTGAAGTTCCTGCAGGTTTTACTGTAAAACTTTTTCGGAACTAGTACCTTCCCGTATACTTGTATGGAGTGGAGATTGCTACTGAAAAGAAAATTTGTGTTCCCTTCAAGCTAGGTGAATGACGGCATTCACACACACATATCTCTCAGAACTGAGAATGTGGAGAGACGTTCGTTCATCTAGCACCAAGGGAACGGCTTGCAGGAGAAATTTTACTTTGGTTTCTCAGTCTGTTTCCTAGTGCCGGGTTTAAGTTCCTGCAGGTTTCACTGTAAAACCGTTTTGGTAGTAGTACCTCCCCATGTACATGTATGGAGTGGAGTTTGCAACTAAATAGAAACTTTGTGTTCCCTTCAAGCTAGGTGAAGGGCGGCTTTCACACACACTTATCTCTCAGAACTGAGCATGTGGAGAGACGTTCGTTCATCTAGCACCAGGGGAACGGGTTGCAGGAGAAACTTTTACTCTTGTTTCTCAGTTTGTTTCCTAGTTCCGGTTTGAAGTTACTGCAGTTTTCACTTTAAATGCGAGTTGGTGCTAGCAACTCCCCGTATATATGTATGGAGTGGAGTATGCAAAAGAAAGAAACTTTGTGTTCCCAACAAGCTAGGTGAATGACGGCTTTCACACAAACTTACCTCTCGGAACTGAGCATGTGGAGAGACTTTCGTTCATTTACCACCAAGGGAACGGGTTGCAGGAGAAACTTTTACTCTGGTTTCTCAGTCTGTTTCCTAGTGCCGGTTTGAAGTTCCTGCTGGTTTCCCTGTAAAACCGTTTTGGAACAACTACCTCCCCATATATATGTATGGAGTGGAGTTTGCAACTGAAAAGAACTTTGTTTTCCTTTCAAGCTATTTGAAGGACGACTTTCACACACACTTATCTCTCAGTACTGAACATGTGCAGAGACGTTCGTTCATCTACCACCAAGGGAACGGGTTGCAGGAGAAACTTTACTCTGGTTTCTCAGTCTGTTTCCTAGCGCCGGTTTGAAGTTCCTGCAGTTTTCACTGTAAAACCGAGTTGGACCTGGTACCTCCCCATATATACGTAAGGAGTGGTGTTTGCACCTGAAAAGGAACTTTGTGTTCCCAACAAGATACGTGAAGGACGGCTTTCACACACACATACCTCTCAGAACTGAGCATGTGGAGAGACGTTCGTTCATCTACCACCAAGGGAACGGGTTTCAGGAGAAATTTTACTCCGGTATCTCATTCTGTTTCCTAGTGCCGGTATGATGTTCCTGCAGGTTTCACTGTAAAATGATTTGGAGCTAGTACCTCCCCATATATATGTATGGAGTGGAGTTTGCAAAAGAAAAGAAACTTTGTGTTCCCAACAAGCTATTTGAATGACGTCTTTCACACACATTTATCTCTCAGAACTGAGCATGTGGAGAGACGTTCGTTCATCTAGCACCAAGGGAACGGGTTGCAGGGGAAACTTTTACTCTGGTTTCTCAGTCTGTTTCCTAGTGCCGGTTTGAAGTTCCTGCAGGTTTCACTGTAAAATGGTTTTGGAAGTAGTACCTCCCCATATACATGTATGGAGTGGAGTTTGCAACTAAAAAGTAACTTTGTGTTCCCTTCAAGCTAGGTGAAGGACGGCTTTCACACACACTTATCTCTCAGAACTGACCAAGTGGTGAGACGTTCGTTCATCTAGCACCAAGGGAAAGGGTTGCAGGAGAAACTTTTACTCTGTTTTCTCAGTCTGTTTCCTAGTGCCGGTTTGAAGTTCCTGCAGGTTTCACTGTAAAACTCTTTTGGAACTAGTACCTCCCCATATATATGTATGGAGTGGAGTTTGCAACTGAAAGAAACTTTATGTTCCCAACAAGCTAGGTGAAGGACGGCTTTCACACAAACTTACCTCTCAGAACTGAGCATGTGGAGAGACGTTCGTTCATCTAGCACCAAGGGAACGGGTTGCAGGAGAAACGTTTACTCTGGTTACTCAGTCTGTTTCCTAGTGCCGGTTTGAAGTTCCTGCAGGTTTTACTGTAAAACCTTTTCGGAACTAGTACCTTCCCGTATACATGTATGGAGTGGAGATTGCTACTGAAAAGAAAATTTGTGTTCCCTTCAAGCTAGGTGAATGACGGCATTCACACACACATATCTCTCAGAACTGAGAATGTGGAGAGACGTTCGTTCATCTAGCACCAAGGGAACGGGTTACAGGAGAAACTTTACTCTGGTTTCTCAGTCTTCTTCCTAGTGCCGTTTTGAAGTTAATGCAGTTTTCACTTTAAAATCGAGTTGGAGATAGTAACTCCCCATATATATGTATGGAGTGGAGTTTGCAAAAGAAAAGAATCTTTGTGTTCCCAACAAGCTAGGTGAATGTCGGCTTTCACAACCACTTACCTCTCAGAACTGAGCTTGTGGAGAGACTTTCGTTCATCTAGCACCAAGGGAAATGGTTTCAGGAGAAATTTTACTCTGATTTCTCAGTCTGTTTCCTAGTGCCGGTTTGAAGTTCCTGCAGGTTTCACTGTAAAACTGTTTTGGAACGAGTGCCACCCCATATATATGTATGGAGTGGAGTTTGCAACTGAAAGAAACTTTATGTTCCCAACAAGCTAGGTGAAGGACGGCTTTCACACACACTTACCTCTCAGAACTGAGCATGTGGAGAGACGTTCGTTCATCTAGCACCAAGGGAACGGCTTGCAGGAGAAATTTTACTCTGGTTTCTCAGTCTGTTTCCTAGTGCCGGGTTTAAGTTCCTGCAGGTTTCACTGTAAAACAGTTTTTGTAGTAGTACCTCCCCATGTACATGTATGGAGTGGAGTTTGCAACTAAATAGAAACTTTGTGTTCCCTTCAAGCTAGGTGAAGGACGGCTTTCACACACACTTATCTCTCAGAACTGAGCATGTGGAGAGACGTTCGTTCATCTAGCACCAGGGGAACGGGTTGCAGGAGAAACTTTTTCTCTTGATTCTCAGTTTGTTTCCTAGTTCCGGTTTGAAGTTACTGCAGTTTTCACTTTAAAACCGAGTTGGAGCTAGTAAATCCACATATATATGAATGGTGTGGAGTTTGCAAAAGAAAAGAATCTTTGTGTTCCCTTCAAGATAGGTGAAGAATGGCTTTCACACACACATATCTCTCAGAACTGAGCATGTGTTGAGACGTTCGTTCATATAGCTCCAAGGGAACGGGTTGCAGGAGAAACTTTTACTCTGGTTTCTCAGTCTGTTTCCTAGTGCCGGTTTGAAGTTCCTGCTGGTTTCCCTGTAAAACAGTTTTGGAACAACTACCTCCCCATATATATGTATGGAGTGGAGTTTGCAACTGAAAAGAACTTTGTTTTCCTTTCAAGCTATTTGAAGGACGACTTTCACACACACTTATCTCTCAGTACTGAACATGTGCAGAGACGTTCGTTCATCTACCACCAAGGGAACGGGTTGCAGGAGAAACTTTACTCTGGTTTCTCAGTCTGTTTCCTAGCGCCGGTTTGAAGTTCCTGCAGTTTTCACTGTAAAACCGAGTTGGACCTGGTACCTCCCCATATATACGTAAGGAGTGGTGTTTGCACCTGAAAAGGAACTTTGTGTTCCCAACAAGATACGTGAAGGACGGCTTTCACACACACATACCTCCCAGAACTGAGCATGTGGAGAGACGTTCGTTCATCTACCACCAAGGGAACGGGTTTCAGGAGAAATTTTACTCCGGTATCTCATTCTGTTTCCTAGTGCCGGTATGATGTTCCTGCAGGTTTCACTGTAAAATGATTTGGAGCTAGTACCTCCCCATATATATGTATGGAGTGGAGTTTGCAAAAGAAAAGAAACTTTGTGTTCCCAACAAGCTATTTGAATGACGTCTTTCACACACATTTATCTCTCAGAACTGAGCATGTGGAGAGACGTTCGTTCATCTAGCACCAAGGGAACGGGTTGCAGGGGAAACTTTTACTCTGGTTTCTCAGTCTGTTTCCTAGTGCCGGTTTGAAGTTCCTGCAGGTTTCACTGTAAAATCGTTTTGGAAGTAGTACCTCCCCATATACATGTATGGAGTGGAGTTTGCAACTAAAAAGTAACTTTGTGTTCCCTTCAAGCTAGGTGAAGGACGGCTTTCACACACACTTATCTCTCAGAACTGACCAAGTGGTGAGACGTTCGTTCATCTAGCACCAAGGGAAAGGGTTGCAGGAGAAACTTTTACTCTGTTTTCTCAGTCTGTTTCCTAGTGCCGGTTTGAAGTTCCTGCAGGTTTCACTGTAAAACTGTTTTGGAACTAGTACCTCCCCATATATATGTATGGAGTGGAGTTTGCAACTGAAAGAAACTTTATGTTCCCAACAAGCTAGGTGAAGGACGGCTTTCACACACACTTACCTCTCAGAACTGAGCATGTGGAGAGACGTTCGTTCATCTAGCACCAAGGGAACGGGTTGCAGGAGAAACGTTTACTCTGGTTACTCAGTCTGTTTCCTAGTGCCGGTTTGAAGTTCCTGCAGGTTTTACTGTAAAACCTTTTCGGAACTAGTACCTTCCCGTATACATGTATGGAGTGGAGATTGCTACTGAAAAGAAAATATGTGTTCCCTTCAAGCTAGGTGAATGACGGCATTCACACACACATATCTCTCAGAACTGAGGATGTGGAGAGACGTTCGTTCATCTAGCACCAAGGGAACGGGTTACCGGAGAAACTTTACTCTGGTTTCTCAGTCTTCTTCCTAGTGCCGTTTTGAAGTTAATGCAGTTTTCACTTTAAAATCGAGTTGGAGATAGTAACTCCCCATATATATGTATGGAGTGGAGTTTGCAAAAGAAAAGAATCTTTGTGTTCCCAACAAGCTAGGTGAATGTCGGCTTTCACAACCACTTACCTCTCAGAACTGAGCTTGTGGAGAGACTTTCGTTCATCTAGCACCAAGGGAAATGGTTTCAGGAGAAATTTTACTCTGATTTCTCAGTCTGTTTCCTAGTGCCGGTTTGAAGTTCCTGCAGGTTTCACTGTAAAACTGTTTTGGAACGAGTGCCACCCCATATATATGTATGGAGTGGAGTTTGCAACTGAAAGAAACTTTATGTTCCCAACAAGCTAGGTGAAGGACGGCTTTCACACACACTTACCTCTCAGAACTGAGCATGTGGAGAGACGTTCGTTCATCTAGCACCAAGGGAACGGCTTGCAGGGGAAATTTTACTCTGGTTTCTAAGTCTGTTTCCTAGTGCCGGGTTTAAGTTCCTGCATGTTTCACTGTAAAACAGTTTTGGTAGTAGTACCTCCCCATGTACATGTATGGAGTGGAGTTTGCAACTAAATAGAAACTTTGTGTTCCCTTCAAGCTAGGTGAAGGACGGCTTTCACACACACTTATCTCTCAGAACTGAGCATGTGGAGAGACGTTCGTTCATCTAGCACCAGGGGAACGGGTTGCAGGAGAAACTTTTTCTCTTGTTTCTCAGTCTGTTTCCTAGTGCCGGTTTGAAGTTCCTGCAGTTTTCACTGTAAAACTGTGTTGGAACTAGTATCTCCCCATATATATGTATGGAGTGGAGTTTGCAACTGAAAAGAAACTTTGTGTTCCCAACAAGCTAGTTGAAGGACGGTTTTCACACACACATTTCTCTCAGAACTGAGCTTGTGGATAGACGTTCGTTCATCTAGCACCAAGGGAACGGGTTACAGGAGAAACTTTACTCTGGTTTCTCAGTCTTCTTCCTAGTGCCGTTTTGAAGTTAATGCAGTTTTCACTTTAAAATCGAGTTGGAGATAGTAACTCCCCATATATATGTATGGAGTGGAGTTTGCAAAAGAAAAGAAACTTTGTGTTCCCAACAAGCTAGGTGAATGTCGGCTTTCACAAACACTTACCTCTCAGAACTGAGCTTGTGGAGAGACTTTCGTTCATCTAGCACCAAGGGAAATGGTTTCAGGAGAAATTTTACTCTGGTTTCTCAGTCTGTTTCCTAGTGCCATTTTGAAGTTCCTGCATGTTTCACATTAAAGCCGTTTTGGAACTAGTACCTCCCCATATACATTTAAGGAGTGGAGTTTGCAACTGAAAAGTAACTTTGTGTTCCGTTCAAGCTAGGTGAAGGACGGCTTTCACACACTCTTATCTCTCAGAACTGAGCATGTGGAGAGACGTTCATTCATATAGCACCAAGGGAACGGGTTGCAGGAGAAACTTTTACTCTGCTTTCTCAGTCTGTGTCCTAGTGCCGGTTTGAAGTTCCTGCAGATTTCACGGTAAAGCCATTTGGAACTGTTACCTCCCCATATATATGTAAGGAATTGAGATTGCAACTGAAAAGAAAGTTTGTGTTCCCTTCAAGCTGCGTGAAGGACGGCTTTCACACACAATTATCTCTCAGAACTGAGCATGTTGAGAGACTTTCGTTCATCTAGCACCAAGGGAACGGGTTGCAGGAGAAATTTTTACTCTGGTTTCTCAGTCTGTTTCCTAGTGCCGGGTTTAAGTTCCTGCAGGTTTCTCTGGAAAACCGTTTTGGTAGTAGTACCTCCCCACATACATGTATGGAGGTGAGTTTGCAACTAAAATGAAACTTTGTGTTCCCTTCAAGCTAGGTGAAGGACGGCTTTCACACACATTTATCTCTCAGAACTGAGCATGTGGAGAGACGTTCGTTCATCTAGCACCAAGGGAACGGGTTGCAGGAGAAACTGTTATTCTGGTTTCTCAGTCTGTTTCCTAGTGCCGTTTTGAAGTTCCTGCAGTTTTCACTGTAAAACATTGTTGGAGCTTGTTACTCCCAATATATATGTAAGGAGTGGAGATTGCAACTGAAAAGAAACTTTGCGTTCCCAACTAGCTAGGTGAAGGACGGATTTCACACACATTTATCTCTCAGAACTGAGCTTGTGGATAGACGTTTCTTCATCTAGCACCAAGGGAACAGGTTGCAGGAGAAACTATTACTCTGCATTCACAATCTGTTTCCTAGTGCCGGTTTGAAGTTCCCGCAGATATCACACTATAACCGATTTGGAACTTGTACCTCCACATATATATGTATGGAGTGGAGTTTACAAAAGAAAAGAAACTTTGTGTTCCCAACAACCTAGGTGAATGACGGCTTTCACACACACTTACCTCTCAGAACTGAGCATGTGGAGAGACGTTCGTTCATCTAGCAACAAGGGAACGGATTGCAGGAGAAACGTTTACTCAGGTTTCTCATTCTGTTTCCTAGTGCCGGTTTGAAGTTCCTGCAGGTTTCACTGTAAAACCGTTTCGGGACTAGTACTTTCCCGTATACATGTATGGAGTGGAGATTGCAACTGAAAAGAAACTTTGTGTTCCCTTCAACCTAGGTGAATGACAGCATTCACACACATATATCTCTCAAACTGAGCATGTGGAGAGACGTTCGTTCATCTAGCACCAAGGGAACGGGTTGCAGGAGAAACGTTTACTCTGGTTTCTCATTCTGTTTCCTAGTGCCGGTTTGAATTTCCTGCAGTTTTCACTTTAAAACCGAGTTGGAGCTAGTAACTCCCCATATATATGAATGGAGTGGAGTTTGCAAAAGAAAAGAATCTTTGTGTTCCTTTCAAGCTAGGTGAAGGATGGCTTTCCCACACACATATTTCTCAGAACTGAGCATGTGGTAAGACGTTCGTTCATATAACACCAAGGGAACGGGTTGCAGGAGAAAATTTATTCTGGTTTCTCAGTCTTCTTCCTAGTGCCGGTTTGAAGTTAATGCAGTTTTCACTTTAAAATCGAGTTGGAGATAGTAACTCCCCATATATATGTATGGAGTGGAGTTTGCAAAAAAAAGAAACTTTGTGTTCCCAACAAGCTAGGTGAATGTCGGCTTTCACAAACACTTATCTCTCAGAACTGAGCATGTGGATAGACGTTCGTTCATCTAACACCAAGTGAAAGGTTTGCAGGAGAAATTTTACTCTGGTTTCTCAGTCTGTTTCCTAGTGCCGGTTTGAAGTTCCTGCATGTTTCACTTTAAAGACGTTTTGGAAATAGTACCTCCCCATATACATTTAATGAGTGGAGTTTGCAACTGAAAAGAAACTTTGTGTTCCCTTCAAGCTAGGTGAAGGACGGCTTTCACACACTCTTATCTCTCAGAACTGAGCATGTGGAGAGACGTTCATTCATATAGCACCAAGGGAACGGGTTACAGGAGAAACTTTTACTCTCGTTTCTCAGTCTGTTTCCTAGTGCCGGTTTGATGTTCCTGCAGTTTTCACTGTAAAACCCTGTTCGAGCGAGTACCTACCCATATATATGTAAGGAGTGGAATTTGCAACTGAAAAGAAACTTTGTGTTCCCTTCAAGCTGGGTGAAGGACGGCATTCACACACACTTATCTCTCAGAACTGAGCATGTTGAGAGACGTTCGTTCATCTAGCACCAAGGTAACGAGTTGCAGGAGAAATTTTACTCTGGTTTCGCAGTCTGTTTCTTAGTGCCTAGTTTAAGTTCCTGCAGGTTTCACTGTCAAATCGTTTTGGTAGTAGTACCTCCCAGTATACATGTATGGAGGGGAGTTTGCAACTAAAAAGAAACTTTGTGTTCACTTCAAACTAGTTGAAGGACGGCTTTCACACACACTTATCTCTCAGAACTGAGCATGTGGAGAGACGTTCTTTCATCTAGCACCAAGGGAACGGGTTGCAGGAGAAACTTTTATTCTGGTTTCTCAGTCTGTTTCCTAGTGCCGGTTAGAAGTTCCTGCAGTTTTCACTGTAAAAACTAGTTGGAGCTTGTTACTCCCAATATATATGTAAGGAGTGGAGTTTGCAACTGAAAAGAAACTTTGCGTTCCAAACTAGCTAGGTGAAGGACGGATTTCACACACACTTATCTCTCAGAACTGAGCTTGTGGATAGACGTTCCTTCATCTTGCACCAAGGGAACGGGTTGCAGGAGAAATTTTACTCTGGTTTCTCAGTCTGCCTCCTAGTGCCGGTATTAAGTTCCTGCAGTTTTCACTTTAAAACGAGTTGCAGCTAGTAACTCCCCATATATATGTATGGAGTGGAGTTTGCAAAAGTAAAGAAACTTAGTGTTCCCAACAAGTTGGTGAAGAACGGCTTTCACACACACTTATCTCTCAGAACTGAGCTTTTGGATAGACTTTCGTTCATCTAGCACCAATGGATCGGGTTGCAGGATAATCTTTTACTCTGATTTCCCAGCTCGCTTCCTAGTGCCGGTTTGAAGTTCCTGCAGTTTTCACTTTAAAACCGAGTTGGAGCTAGTAAATCCCCATATAAATGTATGGATTGGAGTTTGCAAAAGAAAAAAACTTTTTGTTCCCAACAAGTTAGGTGAAGTAAGGCATTCACTCCCATTTATCTCTCAGAACTGAGCATGTGGAGAGGCGTTCGTTCATCTAGCACCAAGGGAACGGGTTGCAGAAGAAACTTTTACTCTGGTTTCTCAGTCTGTTTGCTAGTTCCGGTTTGAAGTTCCTGCACTTTTCATTGTAAAACCCTGTTGGAGCTAGTACGTAGCAATATATATGTAAGAAGTGGAGATTGCAACTGAAAAGAAACTTTGAGTTCCCATCAAGCTGGCTGAAGGACGGCTTTCACACACACTTATCTCTCAGAACTGAGCATGTGGAGATACGTTCGTTCATCTAGCACCAAGGGAACGGGTTGCAGGGGAAACTATTACTCTGGTTTCTCAGTCTGTTTCCTAGTGCCTGTTTTAATTTCCTGTAGGTTTCACTGTAAAACAGTTTTGGTAGTAGTACCTACCCATATATATGTATGGATTGGAGTTTGCAACTAAAAAGAAACTTTGTGTTCCCTTCAAGCTAGGTGAAGGATGCCTTTAACACACACTTATCTCTGAGAACTGAGCTTGTGGATAGATTTTCGTTCATCTAGCACCAATGGATCGGGTTGCAGGATAAACTTTTACTCTGTTTTCTCAGTCCGCTTCCTAGTTCCAATTTGAAGTTCCTGCAGTTTTCACTTTAAAACCGAGTTGGAGCTAGTAAATCCCCATATATATGTATCGAGTGGAGTTTGCAAAAAAAAGTAACTTTGTGTTTCCAACAAGCTAGGTGAAGTACGGCTGTCACACACATTTATCTCTCAGAACTGAGCATGTGGAGAGACGTTCGTTCATCTAGCACCTAGGGAACGGGTTGCAGGAGAAACTTTTTCTCTGGTTTCTCAGTCTGTTTCCTAGTGCCGGTTTGAAGTTCCTGCAGTTTCCACTGTAAAACCGAGTTGGAACCAGTACCTCCCAATATATATGTATGCAGTGGTGTTTGCAACTGAAAAGAAACTTTGTGTTCCCAACAAGCTAGGTGAATGTCGGCTTTCACACACAATTAAATCTCAGAACTGAGCATGTGGAGAGACGTTCGTTCATTTAGCACCAAGGGAACGGGTTGCAGGAGAAAGTTTACTCTGGTTTCTCAGTCTGCTTCCTAGTGCCGGTTTGAAATTCCTTCATGTTTCACTTTAAAACCGTTTTGGAACTAGTACCTCCCCTTATACATGTATGGAGTGGAGTTTGCAACTGAAAAGAAATTTGTGTTCCCTTCAAGCTAGGTGAAAAACGGCTTTCACACACACTTATCTCTCAGAACTGAGCATTTTGAGAGACGTTCGTTCATATAGCACCAAGGGATCGGGTTGCAGGAGAAACTTTTACTCTGGTTTCTCAGTCTGTTACTTAATGCCGGTTTGAAATTCCTGCAGGTTTCACGGTAAAATCATTTTGGAACTAGTACCTCCCCATATACATATATGGAGTGGAGATTGCACCTGAAAGGAAACTTTGTGTTCCCAACAAGCTAGGTGAATGACGGCTTTCACACACATTAATCTCTCAGAACTGAGCATGTGGAGAGACGTTCGTTCATCTAGCACCAAGGGAGCGGGTTGCTGGAGAAACTTTTACTCTAGTTTCTCAGTATGTTTCCTAGTGCCGGTTTGAAGTTCATGCAGTTTTCACTGTAAAACCCTGTTGGAGCTAGTACCTACCCATATATATTTAAGAAGTGGAGTTTGTAACTGAAATGAAACTTTGTGTTCCCTTCAAGCTGGCTGAAGGACGGCTTTCACACACACTTATCTCTCAGAACTGAGCATGTGGAGAGACGTTCGTTCATCTAGCACCAAGGGAACAGGTTGAAGGAGAAACTTTTACTCTGGTTTCTCAGTCTGCTTCCTAGTGCCGGGTTGAAATTCCTGCATTTTTCACTTTAAAACCGAGTTGGAGCTTGTAAATCCCCATATATATGAATGGAGTGGAGTTTGCAAAAGAAAAGAATCTTTGTGTTCACAGCAAGCTAGGTGAATGACGGCTTTAACACACACTTACCTCTCTGAACTGAGCATGTGTAGAGACGTTCGTTCATCTAGCACCAAGGGAACGGGTTGCAGGAGAAACGTTTACTCTGGTTTCTCAGTCTGTTTCCTAGTGCCGGTTTTAAGTTCCTGCAGGTTTCACTGTAAAACCGTTTTGGTAGTAGTACCTCCCCATATACATGTATGGAATGGAGTTTGCAACTAAAAAGAAACTTTGTGTTCCGTTCAAGCTAGGTGAAGAACGGCTTTCACACACACATATCTCTCAGAACTGAGCATGTGGAAAGACGTTCGTTCATCTAGCACCAAGGGAACTGGTTGCAGGAGAAATTATTATTCTGGTTTCTCAGTCTGTTTCCTAGTGCCGGTTTGAAGTTCCTACAGTTTTCACTGTAAAACCGAGTTGGAGCTTGTACCTCCCCATATATATGTAAAGAGTGGAATTTGCAACTGAAAAGAAACTTTGTGTTCCCAACAAGCTAGGTGAAGTACAGCTTTCACACACACTTATCTCTCAGAAATTAGCTTGTGGATAGACGTTCCTTCATCTAGCACCAAGGGAACGGTTTGCAGGAGTAACTTTTACTCTGGATTCTCAGACTGCTTCCTAGTGCCGGTTTGAAGTTCCTGCAATTTTCACTTTAAAACCGAGTTGGATCTAGTAACTCCCCGTATATATGTATGGAGTGGAGTTTGCAAAACAAAAGAAACTTTGTGTTCCCAACAAGCTAGGTGAATGACTGCTTTCACACACACTTACCTCTCAGATCTAAGCATCTGGAGAGACATTCGTTCATTTAGCAACAAGGGAACGGGTTGCAGGAGAAACTTTTACTCTGGTTTCTCAGTCTTTTTCCTATTGCCGGTTTGAAGTTCCTGCTGGTCTCACTGTAAAACCATTTTGGAATTAGTACCTCCACATATGTATGTATGGAGTGGAGTTTGCAACTGAAAAGAACTTTGTTTTCCCTTCAAGCTAGGTGAAGAACGGCTTCCACACTCACTTATATCTCAGTACTAAGCATGTGCAGAGACGTTCGTTCATTTACCACCAAGGGAACTGTTTGCAGGAGAAACTTTACTCTGGTTCTCAGTCTGTTTCCTAGTGCCGGTTTGAATTTCCTGCAGTTTTCACTGTAAAATCGAGTTAGAGCTAGTACCTCCCCATATATATGTAAGGAGTGGAGTTTGCAACTGAAAAGAAACTTTGTGTTCCCAACAAGCTAGTTGAAGGACGGCTTTCACACACACTAACCTCTCAGAACTGAGCATGTGGAGAGAATTTCGTTCATCTAGCACCAAGGGAGCGGGATGCAGGAGAAACTTTTACTCTGATTTCTCAGTCTGTTTCCTAATGCCGGTTTGAAATTCCTGCAGGTTTCACGGTAAAACCATTTTGGAACTAGTACCTCCCCATATACATGTATGGAGTAGAGTGTGCAACTGAAAAGAAACTTTATGTTCCCTTCAAGCTAGTTGAAGGACGGCTTTCACACACACTAACCTCTCAGAACTGAGCATGTGGAGAGAAGTTCGTTCATCTAGCACCAAGGGAGCGGGTTGCAAGAGAAACTTTTACTCTAGTTTCTCAGTCTGTTTCCTAGTGCCGGTTTGAATTTCCTGCAGGTTTCACTGTAAAATCGTTTTGTAACTAGTACCTCCCCATATACATGTATGGAGTTGAGTGTGCAACTGAAAAGAAACTTTATGTTCCCTTCAAGCTAGGTGAAGGACGGCTTTCCACACACTTATCTCTCAGAACTGAGCTTGTGGATAGACTTTCCTTCATCTAGCACCAAGGGAACGGGTTGCAGGATAAACTTTTCCTCTCGTTTCTCAGTCTGTTTCCTAGTGCCGGATTGAAGTTCATGCAGTTTTCACTGTAAAACCCTGTTGGAGCTAGTACCTACCCATATATATGTAAGGTGTGGATTTTGCAACTGAAATGAAACTTTGTGTTCCCTTCAAGCTGGCTGAAGGACGGCTTTCACACACATTTATCTCTCAGAACTGAGCAAGTGGAGAGACGTTCGTTCATTTAGCACCAAGGGAAAAGTTTGAAGGAGTAACTTTTACTCTGGTTTCTCAGTCTGCTTCCTAGTGCCGGGTTGAAATTCCTGCAGTTTTCACTTTAAAACCGAGTTGGAGCTAGTAAATCCCCATATATATGAATGGAGTGGAGTTTGCAAAAGAAAAGAATCTTTGTGTTCACAGCAAGCTAGGTTAAGGACGGCTTTCACAGACACATATCTCTCAGAACTGAGCTTGTGGATAGACGTTCGTTCATTTAGCACGAAGGGATCGGGTTGCAGGAGAAAGTATTACTCTGGTTTCTCAGTCTGCTTCCTAGTGCCGGTTTGAAATTCTTGTAGTTTTCACTGTAAAACCGATTTGGAACTTGTATCTCCCCATATATATGTATGGAGTTGAGTTTGCAACTGAAAAGAAACTTTGTGTTCCCAACAAGCTAGGTGAAGTACGGCTTTCACAACACATTTCTCTCAGAATTGAGCTTGTGGATAGAAGTTCGTTCATCTAGCACCAAGGGAACGGGTTGCAGGAGAAACTTTACTCTGGTTTCTCAGTCTTCTTCCTAGTGCCGGTTTGAAGTTAATGCAGTTTTCACTTTAAAATCGAGTTGGAGATAGTAACTCCCCATATATATGTATGGACTGTAGTTTGCAACTGAAAAGGAACTTTGTGTTCCCTTCAAGCAGGGTGAAGGACGGCTTTCACACACACTGGTCTCTCAGAACTGAGCATGTGGAGAGATGTTCGTTCATCTAGCACCAAGGGAACGGGTTGCAGGAGAAACTTTTACTCTGGTTTCTCAGTCTGTTTCCTAGTGCCGGTTTGAAGTTCCTGCAGTTTTCAATGTAAAACCGAGTTGGAACTAGTACCTCCCCATATATATGTATGGAGTGGAGTTTGCAACTGAAAAAAACTCTGTGTTCCCTTCAAGCAGGGTGAAGGACGGCTTTCACACGCACTTATTTCTCAGAGATGAGCATGTGGAAAGACGTTCGTTCATCCTGCACCGAGGGAACGGGTTGCAGGAGAAACTTTTACTCTGGTTTCTCAGTCTTTTCCTAGTGCCGGTTGGAAGTTCCTGCAGTTTTCACTGTAAAACCGAGTTTGAGCTAGTACATCCCCATATATATGTATGGAGTGGAGTTTGCATCTGAAAAGAAACTTTGTGTTCCCTTCAAGCTAGGTGAATGACGGCTTTCACACACACTTATCTCTCAGAACTGAGCATGTGGAGAGACGTTCGTTCATCTTGCACCAAGGGTACGGGTTGCAGGAGAAACTTTTACTCTGGTTGCTCATTCTTTTTCCTACTGCCGGTTTGAAGTTCCTGCAGTTTTCACTGTAAAACCGAATTGGAACTAGTACTTCCCATTATATATGTATGTAGTGGAGTTTGCAACTGAAAAGAAACTTTGTGTTCCCTTCAAGCAGGGTGAAGGATGGCTTTCACACACACTTATCTCTCAGAACTGAGCATGTGGAGAGACGTTTGTTCATCTATCACCAAGGGAACGTGATGCAGGAGAAACTTTTACTCTGTTTTCTCAGTCTTTTTCCTACTGCCTGTTTGAAGATCCTGCAGTTTTCACTGTAAAACCGAGTTAGAGCTAGTACTTCCACATATATATGTATGGAGTGGAGTTTGCAACTGAAAAAAACTTTGTGTTCCCTTAAAGCAGGGTGAAGGACGGCTTTCACACACACTTATCTCTCAGAACTGAGCATGTGGAGAGACGTTCGTTCATCTTGCACCAAGGGTACGGGTTGCAGGAGAAACTTTTACTCTTGTTGCTCAGTCTTTTTCCTACTGCCGGCTTGAAGTTTATGCAGTTTTCACTGTAAAACCGAGTTGGAACTAGTTACCTCCCCATGTATAAGTATGGAGTGGAGTTTGCACCTGAAAAGAAACTTTGCATTCCCAACAAGCCAGCTGAAGTACGGCTTTCACACACCCTTATCAATCAGACCTGAGCATGTGGAGAGAAGTTCGTTCATCTAGCACCAAGGAAACGGGTTGAAGGAGAAACTTTTACTCTGGTTTCTCAGTCTGTTACCAAGTGCCAGTTTGAACTTCCTGCATTTTTCACAGTAAAATCGAGTTGGAACTAGTACCTCCCCTTATATATATTTGGAGTGGAGTTTGCAACTGAAAAAAACTTTGTGTTCCCTTTAAGCATGGTGAAGGATGGCTTTCACACACACTTATCTCTCAGAACTGAGCATGTGGAGGGACGTTCTTTTATCTAGCACCAAGGGAACGTGTTGCAGGAGAAACTTTTACTCTGGTTTCTCAGTCTTTTTACTACTGCCTGTTTGAAGTTCCTGCAGTTTTCACTGTAAAACCGAGTTGGAGCTAGTACTTCCCCATATATATGTATGGAGTGGAGTTTGCAACTGAAAAAAACTTTGTGTTCCCTTCAAGCAGGTTGAAGGACGGCTTTCACCCACACTTATTTCTCAGAACTGAGCATGTGGGGAGACGTTCGTTCATCTAGAACCAAGGGAACGGTTTGCAGGAGAAACTTTTACTATGGTTTCTCAGTCTTTTTCTACTGCCGGTTTGAAGTTCCTGCAGTTTTCACTTTAAAACCGATTTGGAACTAGTAGTTCCCCAAATCTATGTGTGGAGTGGGGTTTGCAACTGAAAAGAAACTTTGTGTTCCAAACAAGCTAGGTGAAGTACGGCTTTCACACACACTTATCTCTCAGCACTGAGCATGTGGAGAGACGTTCGTTCATCTAGCACCAAGGGATCGGGTTGCAGGGGAAACTTTTACTCTGGTTTCTCAGTCTTTTTATACTGCCGGTTTGATGTTCCTGCAGTTTTCACTGTAAAACAGATTTGGAACTTGTACTTAACCATATATATGTATGGAGTTGGGTTTGCAACTGAAAAGAATCTTTGTGTTCCAAACAAGATTGCTGAAGGACGGCTTTCACACACACTTATCTCTCTGAACTGAGCATGTGGAGAGACTTTCGTTCATATAGCACCAAGGGAACGGGTTGCAGGAGAAACTTTTGCTATGGTTTCTCAGTCTGTTTCCTAGTGCCGGTTGGAATTTTATGCAGTTTTCACTGTAAAATCGAGTTGGAAATAGTTACCTCCCCATGTATATGTATGGAGTGGAGTTTCCACCTGAAAAGAAACTTTGGTTCCAAACAAGCTTGCTGAAGTACGGATTTCACACACACTTATCTCTCAGAACTGAGCATGTGGAGAGACGTTAGTTCATCTAGCAACAGGGGAACTGGTTGCAGGAGAAACTTTTACTCTGTTTCTCAGTCTTTTTCCTAGTGCCGGTTGGAAGTTCCTGCATTTTTCACTGTAAAACCTTGTTCGAGCTAGTACCTCACCATATATATGTATGGAGTGGAGTTTGCAACTGAAAAGAAACTTTGTGTTCCCTTCAAGCTGGGTGAATGACGGCTTTCACACACACTTGTCTCTCAGAACTGAGCATGTGGAGAGATGTTCGTTCATCTAGCACCAAGGGAACGGGTTGCAGGAGAAACTTTTACTCTGGTTTCTCAGACTGTTTCCTAGTGCCAGTTTGAAGTTCCTGCATTTTTCACTGTAAAACCGAGTTGGAACATGTACCTCCACATATATATGTATGGAGTGGAGTTTGCAACTGAAAAAAACTTTGTGTTCCCTTCAAGCAGGGTGAAGGACGGCTTTCACACACACTTATCTCTCAGAACTGAGCATGTGGAGAGACGTTCGTTCATCTAGCACCAAGGGAACGGGTTGCAGGAGAAACTTTTACTCTGGTTTCTCAGTCTTTTTCTACTGCCGGTTTGAAGTTCCTGCAGTTTTCACTGTAAAACCGATTTGGAACTTGTACTTCCCCATATCTATGTGTGGAGTGGGGTTTGCAACTGAAAAGCAACTTTGTGTTCCAAACAAGCTTGCTGAAGGACGGCTTTCACACACACTTATCTCTCAGCACTGAGCATGTGGAGAGACGTTCGTTCATGTAGCACCAAGGGAACGGGTTGCAGGAGAAACATTTACTCTGGTTTCTCAATCTGTTTCCTTGTGCCGGTTGGAATTTCCTGCAGTTTTCACTGTAAAACCGAGTTCGAACTAGTACATCCCCATATATATGAATGGAATGGAGTTTGCAACTGAAAAAAACTTTGTGTTCCCTTCAAGCAGGGTGAAGGACGGCTTTCACAAACACTTGTTTCTCAGAACTGAGCATGTGGAGAGATGTTCGTTCATCTAGCACCAAGGGAACCGGTTGGAGGGGAAACTTTACTCTGGTTTCTCAGTCTGTTTCCTAGTGCAGGTTGGAAGTTCCTGCAGTTTTCACTGTAAAACCGAGTTCGAGCTAGTACCTCCCCATATATATGTATGGAGTGGAGTTTGCAACTGAAAGAAACTTTGTGTTCCCAACAAATTAGCTGAAGGACGGCTTTCACACACACTTATCAATCAGAACTGAGCATGTGGAGAGATGTTCTTTCATCTAGCACCAAGGAACGGGTTACAGGAGAAACTTTTACTCTGGTTTCTCAGTCTGTTTCCTAGTGCCAGTTTGAAGTTCCTGCATTTTTCACTGTAAAACCGTGTTGGAACTAGTACCTCCACATATATATTTATGGAGTGGAGTTTGCAACTGAAAAGAAACTTTGTGTTCCAAACAAGCTAGCTGAAGGACGGCTTTCACACACACTTAAATCTCTGAAGTGAGCATGTGGAGAGACTTTCGTTCATATAGCACCAAGGGAACGGGTTGCAGGAGATACTTTTACTCTGGTTGCTCAGTCTGTTTCCTACTGCCGGTTTGAAGTTAATGCAGTTTTCACTGGAAAACCGAGTTGGAGCTAGTACTTAACCATATATATGTATGGAGTGGAGTTTGCAACTGAAAAGAAACTTTGTGTTCCCAACAAGCTAGCTGCAGGTCGGCTTTCACACACACTTATCTCTCAGAACTGACCATGTGTATAGACGTTCGTTCATCTAGCACCAAGGACACGTGTTGCAGGAGAAACTTTTACTCTGGTTTCTCAGTCTGTTTCCTAGTGACGGTTTGAATTTACTGCTGTTTTCACTGTGAAAACGAGTTTTAGCTAGTAACTCCCATTATATATGTATGGAGTGGAGATTGCACCTGAAAAGAAACTTTGTGTTCCCAACAAGCTAGTTGAAGTACGGCTTTCACACACACTTGTCTCTCAGAACTGAGCATGTGGAGAGATGTTCGTTCATCTAGCACCAAGGGAACGGTTTGCAGGAGAAACTTTTACTCTGGTTTCTCAGTCTGTTTCCTAGTGCCGGTTGGAAGTTCCTGCAGTTTTCACTGTAAAACCGAGTTCGAACTAGTACCTCCCCATATATATGTATGGAGTGGAGTTTGCAACTGAAAAAAACTTTGTGTTCCCTTCAAGCAGGGTGAAGGAAGCCTTTCACACACACTTATCTCTCAGAACTGAGCATTTGGAGAGACGTTCGTTCATCTAGCACCAAGGGAACGGGTTGCAGGGGAAATTTTTACTCTGGTTTCTCAGTCTTTTTCTACTTCCGGGTTGAAATTACTGCAGTTTTCACTGTAAAACCGATTTGGAACTAGTACTTCCCCATATATATGTATGGAGTGGGGTTTGCAACTGAAAAGAAACTTTGTGTTCCAAACAAGCTTGCTGAAGTACGGCTTTCACACACACTTATCTCTCAGAACTGAGCATTTGGAGAGACGTTCGTTCATCTAGCACCAAGGGAACGGGTTGCAGGGGAAACTTTTACTCTGGTTTCTCAGTATTTTTCCTAGTGCCGGTTGGAAGTTCCTGCAGTTTTCACTGTAAAACCGTGTTCGAGCAAGTACCTCACCATATATATGTATGGAGTGGAGTTTGCAAAAGAAAAGAAACTTTGTGTTCCCTTCAAGCTGGGTGAATGACGGCTTTCACACACACTTGTCTCTGAGAAATGAGCATGTGGAGAGATGTTCGTTCATCTAGCACCAAGGGAACGGGTTGCAGGGGAAAGTATTACTCTGGTTTCTCAGTCTGTTTCCTAGTGCCGGTTGGAAGTTCCTGCAGTTTTCACTGTAAAACCAATTTCGAGCTAGTACCTCCCCATATATATGTATGGAGTGGAGTTTGCAACTGAAAAGAAACTTTGTGTTCCCAACAAGCTAGCTGAAGGATGGCTTTCACACACACTTATCAAACAGAACTGAGTATGTGGAGAGACGTTCGTTCATATAGCACCAAGGGAACGGGTTGCAGGAGATACTTTTACTCTGGTTGCTCATTCTGTTTCCTACTGCCGGTTTGAAGTTAATGCAGTTTTCACTGGAAAACCGAGTTGGAGCTAGCACTTCCCCATATATATGTATGGAGTGGAGTTTGCAACTGAAAAGAAACTTTGTGTTCCAAACAAGCTAGCTGAAGGACGGCTTTCACACACACTTATCTCTCAGAACTAACCATGTGGATAGACGTTCGTTCATCTAGCACCAAGGACACGTGTTGCAGGAGAATCTTTTAATCTGGTTTCTCAGTCTGTTTCCTAGTGACGGTTTGAAGTTACTGCAGTTTTCACTGTGAAAACGAGTTTTAGCTAGTAACTCTCATTATATATGTATGGAGTAGAGATTGCACCTGAAAAGAAACATTGTGTTCCCAAAAAGCTAGGTGAAGTACGGCTTTCACACACTTGTCTCTCAGAAATGAGCATGTGGAGAGACGTTCGTTCATCTAGCACCAAGGGAACGGGTTGCAGGAGAAACTTTTACTCTGGTTTCTCAGTTTGTTTCCTAGTGCCGGTTGGAAGTTCCTGCAGTTTTCACTGTAAAACCGAGTTGGAACTTGTACCTCCACATATATATGTATGGAATGCAGTTTGCAACTGAAAATATACTTTGTGTTCCAAACAAGCTAGCTGAAGGACGGCTTTCACACACACTTATCTCTCAGAACTGACCATGTGGAGAGACGTTCGTTCATCTAGCATAAAGGACACGTGTTGCAGGAGAAACTTTTACTCTGGTTTCTCAGTCTGTATCCTAGTGCCGGTTTGATGTTCCTGCAGTTATCACTGTAAAACCGAGTTGGAGCTAGTACTTCCTCATATATATGTATGGAGTGGAGTTTGCAACTGAAAAAAAATTTTGTGTTCCCTTCAAGCTAGGTGCAGGACGGCTTTCACACACACTTATCTCTCAGAACTGACCATGTGAATAGACGTTCGTTCATCTAGCACCAAGGACACGTGTTGCAGGAGAAACTTTTACTGTGGTTTCTCACTCTGTTTCCTAGTGCCGGTTTGAAGTTCCTGCAGTTTTCACTGTGAAAACGAGTTTTAGCTTGTAACTCCCCTTATATATGTATGGTGTGGAGATTGCACCTGAAAAGAAACTTTGTATTCCAAACAAGCTAGCTGAAGGACGGCTTTCGCACACACTTATCTCTCTGAACTGAGCATGTGGAGAGACGTTCGTTCATCTAGCACCAAGGGAACGGGTTGCAGGATAAACTTTGACTCTGGTTTCTCAGTCTGTATCCTAGTGCCGGTTTGATGTTCCTGCAGTTTTCACTGTAAAATCGAGTTGGAGCTAGTACTTCCCCATATATATGTATGGAGTGTAGTTTGCAACTGAAAAGAAACTTTGTGTTCCCTTCAAGCTAGGTGCAGGACGGCTTTCACGCACACTTATCTCTCAGAACTGAGCATGTGGAGAGAAGTTCGTTCATCTAGCACCAAGTGGACGGGTTGCAAGAGAAACTTTTACTCTGGTTTCTCAGTCTTTTTCCTCCTGCCGTTTTGAAGTTCCTGCAGTTTTCACTGTAAAACCCATTTGGAACTAGTACTTCCCCATATATATGTATGGAGTGGAGTTTGCAACTGAAAATAAACTTTGTGTTCCAAACAACCTAGCTGAAGGACGGCTTCCACACACACTTATCTCTCTGAACTGAGCATGTGGAGAGACGTTCGTTCATCTAGCACCAAGGGAACGGGTTGCAGGAGAAACATTTACTCTAGTTTAAAGGTCTGTTTCCTAGTGCCGGTTGTATGTTCCTGCAGTTTTCACTGTAAAACCGAGTTGGAACTAGTACCTCCCCATATATATGTATGGAGTGGAGTTTGCAACTGAAAAATACTTTGTGTTCCCTTCAATCAGGAATGAAGGACGGCTTTCACACACACTTATCTCTCAGAACTGAGCATGTGGAGAGACGTTCGTTCATCTAGCACCAAGGACACGTGTTGCAGGAGAAACTTTTACTCTGGTTTCTCAGTCTGTATCCTAGTGCCGGTTGGAAGTTTCTGCATTTTTCACTGTAAAACCGAGTTGGAGCTAGTACTTCTCCATGTATATGTATGGAGTGGAGTTTGCAACTGAAAAGAAACTTTGTCTTCCCTTCAAGTTAGGTGAAGGACGGCTTTCACACACACTTATCTCTCAGAACTGAGCATGTGGAGAGACGCTCGTTCATCTAGCACCAAGGGAACGGGTTGCAGGAGAAACTTTTACTCTGGTTTCTCAGTCTGTTTCCTACTGCCGGTTTGAAGTTCCTGCAGTTTTCAGTGTAAAACCGAGTTGGAACTAGTTACCTCCCCATGTATATGTATGGAGTGGAGTTTGCACCTGAAAAGAAACTTTGTATTCCCAACAAGCCAGCTGAAGGTCGTCTTTCACACACACTTATCAATCAGAACTGAGCATGTGGAGAGATGTTCGTTCATCTAGCACTAAGGGAACGGGTTGCAGGAGAAACGTTTACTCTGGTTTCTCAGTCTGTTTCCTAGAGCCGGTTGGATGTTCCTGCAGTTTTCACAGTAAAACCGAGTTGGAACATGTACCTCCCCATATATATGTATGGAGTGGAGTTTGCAACTGAAAAAAAATTTGTGTTCCCTTGAAGCAATGTGAAGTACGGCTTTCACACACCCTTATCTCTCAGAACTGAGCATGTGGAGAGACGTTCTTTCATCTAGCAGCAAGGGAACGGGTTGCAGGAGAAACTTTTACTCTGGTTTCTCAGTCTTTTTCCTACTTCCGGTTTGATGTTCCAGCAGTTTTCACTGTAAAAACGATTTGGAACTAGTACTTCCCCATATATATGTATGGAGTGGAGTTTGCAACTGAAAAGAACTTTGTGTTCCAAACCAGCTAGCTGAAGGTCGGCTTTCACACACACTTATCTCTCTGAACTGAGCATGTGGAGAGACGTTCGTTCATCTAGCACCAAAGACTCGTGTTGCAGGAGAAACTTTTACTCTGGTTTCTCAGTCTGTTTCCTATTGGCGGGTTGAAGTTCCTGCAGTTTTCACTGTGAAAACGAACTTAGCTAGTAACTCCCGTTATATATGTATGGAGTGGAGATTGCACCTGAAAAGAAACTTTGTGTTCCCAACAAGCTAGGTGAAGTACGGCTTTCACACACACTTGTCTCTGAGAACTGAGCATGAGGAGAGATGTTCGTTCATGTAGCACCAAGGGAACGGGTTGCAGGAGAAACTTTTACTCTGCTTTCTCAGTCTGTTTCCTAGTGCCGGTTGGAAGTTCATGCAGTTTTCACTGTAAAACCGAGATGGAACTAGTACCTCCACATATATATGTATGGAGTGGAGTTTGCAACTGAAAAGAAACTTTGTGTTCCAAACAAGCTAGCTGAAAGACGGCTTTCACACACACTTATCTCTCTGAACTGAGCATGTGGAGAGACGTTCGTTCACCTAGCACAAAGGGAACGGTTTGCAGGAGAAACTTTTACTCTGGTTTCTCAGTCTGTTTCCTAGTGCCGGTTCGATGTTTCTGCAGTTTTCACTGTAATACCGAGTTGGAGGTAGTACTTCCCCATATATATTTATGGAGTGGAGTTTGCAACTGAAAAGAAACTTTCTTTTCCCTTCAATCTACGTGCAGGACGGCTTTCACACACACTTATCTCTCAGAACTGACCATGTGGATAGACGTTCGTTCATCTAGCACAATGGGAACGGGTTGCAGGAGAAACTTTTACTCTGGTTTCTCAGTCTGTTTCCTAGTGCCGGGTGGAAGTTCCTGCAGTTTTCCCTATAAAACCGAGTTGTAACTCGTACCTCCCCATATATATGTAAGGAGTGGAGTTTGCAACTGAAAAGAACTTTGTATTCCAAACAAGCTAGCTGAAAGACGGCTTTCACACACACTTATCTCTCAGAACTGAGCATGTGGAAAGACGTTCGTTCATCTAGCACCAAGGGAACGGGTTGCAGGAGAAACTTTTACTCTTGTTTCTCAGTCTGTTTCCTACTGCCGGTTTGAATTTCCTGCTGTTTTCACTGTAAAACCGAGTTGGAACTAGTTACCTCCCCATGTATATGTAAGGTGTGGAGTTTGCACCTGAAAAAATCTTTGTATTCCCAACAAGCTAGCTGAAGGACGGCTTTCACACACAGTTATCTTTCAGAACTGAGCATGTGGAGAGAAGTTCGTTCATCTAGCACCGAGGGAACGGGTTGCAGGAGAAACTTTTACACTGGTTTCTCAGTCTTTTTCCTAGTGCCGTTTTGAAGTTCCTGAAGTTTTCACCGTAAAACCGATTTGGAACTAGTACTTCCCCATATATATGTATGGAGTGGAGTTTACAACTGAAAAGAAACTTTGTGTTCCCTTCAAGTTAGGTGAAGGACGGCTTTCATACACACTTATGTCTCAGAACTGAGCATGTGGAGAGACGGTCGTTCATCAAGCAAAAAGGGAACGGGTTGCAGGAGAAACTTTTACTCTGGTTTCTCAGTCTGTTTCCTACTGCCGGTTTGAAATTCCTGCAGTTTACACTGTAAAACCGTGTTGCAGCTAGTACTTCCTCTTATATATTTATGGAGTGGAGTTTGCACCTGAAAAGAAACTTTGAGTTCCAAACAAGATAGCTGAAGGACGGCTTTCACACACACTTTTCTCTCTGAACTGAGCATGTGGAGTGACGTTCGTTCATCTAGCACAAAGGGAACGGGTTGCAGGAGAAACTTTTACTCTGGTTTCTCAGTCTGTATCCTAGTGCCGGTTTGAATTTCCTGCAGTTTTCACTGTAAAACGGAGCTGGAGCTAGTACTTCCCCATATATATATATGGAATGGAGTTTGCAACTGAAAAGAAACTTTGTGTTCCCTTCAAGCTAGATGCAGGACGGCTTTCACACACACTTATCTCTCAGAACTGAGCATGTGGAGAGACGTTCGTTCATTTAGCACCAAGGGAACGTGTTGCAGGAGAAACTTTTACTCTGGTTTCTCAGTCTTTTTCCTAGTGCCAGTTGGAAGTTCCTTCAGTTTTCACTGTAAAACCGAGTTCGAGCTAGTAACTCCCCATATATATGTATGGAGTGGAGTTTGCAACTGAAAAGAAACTTTGTGTTCCCTTCAAGCTAGGTGAATGACGGCTTTCACACGCTGTTATCTCTCAGAACTGAGCATGTGGAGAGACGAATTTTCATCTAGCAACAAGGGTACGGGTTGCAGGAGAAACTTTTACTCTGGTTTCTCAGTCTTTTTCCTACTGCCGGTTTGAAGTTCCTGCAGTTTTCACTTTAAAACCGATTTGGAACTAGTACTTCCCCATATATATGTATGGAGTGGAGTTTGCAACTGAAAATAAACTGTGTGTTCCAAACAAACTAGCTGAAGGACGGCTTTCACACACACTTATCTCTCTGAACTGAGCATGTGGAAAGACGTTCGTTCACCTAGCACAAAGGGAACGGGTTGCAGGAGAAACTTTTACTCTGGTTTCTCAGTATGTTTCCTTATGCGGGTTCGATGTTCCTGCAGTTTTCACTGTAATACCGAGCTGGAGGTAGTACTTCCCCATATATATTTATGGAGTGGAGTTTGCAACTGAAAAGAAACTTTCTTTTCCCTTCAATCTAGGTGCAGGATGGCTTTCACACACACTTATCTCTCAGAACTGACCATGTGGATAGACTTTCGTTCATCTAGCACAAAGGGAACGGGTTGCAGGAGAAACTTTTACTCTGGTTTCTCAGTCTGTTTCCTAGTGCCGGGTGGAAGTTCCTGCAGTTTTCCCTGTAATACCGAGTTGTAACTCGTACCTCCCCATATATATGTATGGAGTTTAGTTTGCAACTGAAAAGAACTTTATGTTCCAAACAAGCTAGCTTAAGGACGGCTTTCACACACACTTATCTCTCAGAACTGAGCATGTGGAGAGACGTTCGTTCATCTAGCACCAAGGGAACGGGTTGCAGGAGAAACTTTTACTCTTGTTTCTCAGTCTGTTTCCTACTGCCGGTTTGAATTTCCTGCAGTTTTCACTGTAAAACCGAGTTGGAGCTAGTTACATCCCCATGTATATGTAAGGAGTGGAGTTTGCACCTGAAAAGAAACTTTGTATTCCCAACAAGCTAGCTGAAGGACGGCTTTCACACACACTTATCTTTCAGAACTGAGCATGTGGAGAGAAGTTCGTTCATCTAGCACCGAGGGAACGGGTTGCAGGAGAATCTTTTACACTGGTTTCTCAGTCTTTTTCCTAGTGCCGGTTTGAAGTTCCTGAAGTTTTCACTGTAAAACCGATTTGGAACTAGAACTTCCCCATATATATGTATGGAGTGGAGTTTGCAACTGAAAAGAAACTTTGTGTTCCCTTCAAGCTAGGTGAAGGACGGCTTTCACACACACTTATATCTCAGAACTGACCATGTGGATAGACGTTCGTTCATCTAGCACAAAGTGAACGGGTTTCAGGAGAAACTTTTACTCTGGTTTCTCAGTCTGTATCCTAGTGCCGGTGAGAATTTCCTGCAGTTTTCACTGTGAAACCTGTTTTAGCTAGTAACCCCCCTTATATATGTATGGAGTGGAGATTGCACCTGAAAAGAAACTTTGTGTTCCCAACAAGCTAGGTGAAGGACGGCTTTCACACACACTTTTCTCTCTGAACTCAGCATGTGGAGACACGTTCGTTCATCTAGCACAAAGGGAACGGGTTGCAGGAGAAACTTTTACTCTGGTTTCTCAGTCTGTATCGTAGTGCCGGTTGGAATTTCCTGCATTTTTCACTCTAAAATCGAGTTGGAGCTAGTAATTCCCCATATATATGTATGGAGTGGAGTTTGCAACTGAAAAGAAACTTTGTGTTCCCTTGAAGCTAGGTGAAGGACGGCTTTCACACACACTTGTCTCTCAGAACTGAGCATGTGGAGAGATGTTCGTTCATCTAGCACCAAGGGAACGGGTTGCAGGAGAAACTTTTACTCTTGTTTCAAGGTCTGTTTCCTAGTGCCGGTTGTAAGTTCCTGCAGTTTTCACTGTAAAACCGAGTTGGAACTAGTACCTCCACATATATATGTATGGAGCGGAGTTTGCACCTGAAAAGAAACTTTGTGTTCCAAACAAGCTAGCTGAAGGACGGCTTTCACACACACTTATCTCTCAGAACTGAGCATGTGGAGAGACGTTCGTTCATCTAGCACCAAGGGAACGGGTAGCAGGAGAAACTTTTACTCTGGTTTCTCAGTCTTTTTCCTAGTGCCGGTTGGAAGTTCCTTCAGTTTTCACTGTAAAACCGAGTTCGAGCTAGTACCTCCCCATATATATGTATGGAGTGGAGTTTGCAACTGAAAAGAAACTTTGTGTCCCTTCAAGCTAGGTGAATGACGGCTTTCACACACTGTTATCTCTCAGAACTGAGCATGTGGAGAGACGAATTTTCATCTAGCAACAAGGGTACGGGTTGCAGGAGAAACTTTTACTCTGTTTTCTCAGTCTTTTTCCTACTGCCGGTTTGAAGTTCCTGCAGTTTTCACTCTAAAACCGATTTGGAACTAGTACTTCCCCATATATATGTATGGAGTGGAGTTTGCAACTGAAAATAAACTGTGTGTTCCAAACAAGCTAGGTGAAGTACGGCTTTCACACACACTTGTCTCTGAGAACTGAGCATGAGGAGAGATGTTCGTTCATCTAGCACCAAGGGAACGGGTTGCAGGAGAAACTTTTACTCTGCTTTCTCAGTCTGTTTCCTAGTGCCGGTTGGAAGTTCATGCAGTTTTCACTGTAAAACCGAGATGGAATTAGTACCTCCACATATATATGTAAGGAGTGGAGTTTGCAACTGAAAAGAAACTTTGTGTTCCAAACAAGCTAGCTGAAAGACGGCTTTCACACACACTTATCTCTCAGAACTGAGCATGTGGAGAGACGTTCGTTCATCTAGCACCAAGGGAATGGGTTGCAGGAGAAACTTTACTCTGGTTTCTCAGTCTTTTTCCTAGAGCCGGTTGGAAGTTCCTGCAGTTTTCACTGTAAAACCGAGTTCGAGCTAGTACCACCCCATATATATGTATGGAGTGGAGTTTGCAACTGAAAAGAAACTTTGTGTTCCCTTCAAGCTAGGTGAATGACGGCTTTCACACACACTTATCTCTCAGAACTGAGCATGTGGAGAGACGTTCGTTCATCTAGCACCAAGGGTATGGTTTGCAGGAGAAACATTTACTCTTGTTTCTCAGTCTTTTTCCTACTGCCGGTTTGAATTTCCTGCAGTTTTCACTGTAAAACCAATTTGGAACTAGTACTTCCCATTATATATGTATGGAATGTAGTTTGCAACTGAAAAAAACTTTGTGTTCACTTCAAGCAGGGTGAAGGACGGCTTTCACACACACTTTTCTCTCTGAACTGAGCATGTGGAGACACGTTCGTTCATCTAGCACAAAGGGAACGGGTTGCAGGAGAAACTTTTACTCTGGTTTCTCAGTCGGTATCCTAGTGCCGGTTGGAATTTCCTGCAGTTTTCTCTCTAAAACCGAGTTGGAGCTAGTACTTCCCCATATATATGTATGGAGTGGAGTTTGCAACTGAAAAGAAACTTTGTGTTCCCTTCAAGCTAGGTGAAGGACGGCTTTCACACACACTTGTCTCTCAGAACTGAGCATGTGGAGAGATGTTCGTTCATCTAGCACCAAGGGAACGGGTTGCAGGAGAAACTTTTACTCTTGTTTCAAGGTCTGTTTCCTAGTGCCGGTTGGAAGTTCGTGCAGTTTTCACTGTAAAACCGAGTTGGAACTAGTACCTCCACATATATATGTATGGAGCGGAGTTTGCACCTGAAAAGAAACTTTGTGTTCCAAACAAGCTAGCTGAAGGACGGCTTTCACACACACTTATCTCTCAGAACTGAGCATGTGGAGAGACGTTCGTTCATCTAGCACCAAGGGAACGGGTTGCAGGAGAAACTTTTACTCTGGTTTCTCAGTCTTTTTCCTAGTGCCGGTTGGAAGTTCCTTCAGTTTTCACTGTAAAACCAAGTTCGAGCTAGTACCTCCCCATATATATGTATGGAGTGGAGTTTGCAACTGAAAAGAAACTTTGTGTTCCCTTCAAGCTAGGTGAATGACGGCTTTCACACACTGTTATCTCTCAGAACTGAGCATGTGGAGAGACGAATTTTCATCTAGCAACAAGGGTACGGGTTGCAGGAGAAACTTTTACTCTGTTTTCTCAGTCTTTTTCCTACTGCCGGTTTGACGTTCCTGCAGTTTTCACTGTAAAACCGATTTGGAACTAGTACTTCCCCATATATATGTATGGAGTGGAGTTTGCAACTGAAAATAAACTGTGTGTTCCAAACAAGCTAGCTGAAGTACGGCTTTCACACACACTTGTCTCTGAGAACTGAGCATGAAGAGAGATGTTCGTTCATCTAGCACCAAGGGAACGGGTTGCAGGAGAAACTTTTACTCTGCTTTCTCAGTCTGTTTCCTAGTGCCGGTTGGAAGTTCATGCAGTTTTCACTGTAAAACCGAGATGGAACTAGTACCTCCACATATATATGTAAGGAGTGGAGTTTGCAACTGAAAAGAAACTTTGTGTTCCAAACAAGCTAGCTGAAAGACGGCTTTCACACACACTTATCTCTCAGAACTGAGCATGTGGAGAGACGTTCGTTCATCTAGCACCAAGGGAATGGGTTGCAGGAGAAACTTTACTCTGGTTTCTCAGTCTTTTTCCTAGAGCCGGTTGGAAGTTCCTGCAGTTTTCACTGTAAAACCGAGTTCAAGCTAGTACCACCCCATATATATGTATGGAGTGCAGTTTGCAACTGAAAAGAAACTTTGTGTTCCCTTCAAGCTAGGTGAATGACGGCTTTCACACACACTTATCTCTCAGAACTGAGCATGTGGAGTGACGTTCGTTCATCTAGCACAAAGGGAACGGGTTGCAGGAGAAACTTTTACTCTGGTTTCTCAGTCTGTATCCTAGTGCCGGTTTGAATTTCCTGCAGTTTTCACTGTAAAACGGAGCTGGAGCTAGTACTTCCCCATATATATATATGGAATGGAGTTTGCAACTGAAAAGAAACTTTGTGTTCCCTTCAAGCTAGATGCAGGACGGCTTTCACACACACTTATCTCTCAGAACTGACCATGTGGATAGACGTTCGTTCATCTAGCACAAAGGGAACGGGTTGCAGGAGAAACTTTTACTCTGGTTTCTCAGTCTGTTTCCTAGTGCCGGGTGGAAGTTCCTGCAGTTTTCCCTCTAATACCGAGTTGTAACTCGTACCTCCCCATATATATGTATGGAGTTTAGTTTGCAACTGAAAAGAACTTTGTGTTCCAAACAAGCTAGCTGAAGGACGGCTTTCACACACACTTATCTCTCAGAACTGAGCATGTGGAGAGACGTTCGTTCATCTAGCACCAAGGGAACGGGTTGCAGGAGAAACTTTTACTCTTGTTTCTCAGTCTGTTTCCTACTGCCGGTTTGAATTTCCTGCAGTTTTCCCTGTAAAACCGAGTTGGAGCTAGTTACATCCCCATGTATATGTAAGGAGTGGAGTTTGCACCTGAAAAGAAACTTTGTATTCCCAACAAGCTAGCTGAAGGACGGCTTTCACACACACTTATCTTTCAGAACTGAGCATGTGGAGAGAAGTTCGTTCATCTAGCACCGAGTGAACGGGTTGCAGGAGAATCTTTTACACTGGTTTCTCAGTCTTTTTCCTAGTGCCGGTTTGAAGTTCCTGAAGTTTTCACTGTAAAACCGATTTGGAACTAGAACTTCCCCATATATATGTATGGAGTGGAGTTTGCAACTGAAAAGAAACTTTGTGTTCCCTTCAAGCTAGGTGAAGGACGGCTTTCACACACACTTATATCTCAGAACTGACCATGTGGATAGACGTTCGTTCATCTAGCACAAAGTGAACGGGTTGCAGGAGAAACTTTTACTCTGGTTTCTCAGTCTGTATCCTAGTGCCGGTGAGAATTTCCTGCAGTTTTCACTGTGAAACCTGTTTTAGCTAGTAACCCCCCTTATATATGTATGGAGTGGAGATTGCACCTGAAAAGAAACTTTGTGTTCCCAACAAGCTAGGTGAAGGACGGCTTTCACACACACTTTTCTCTCTGAACTCAGCATGTGGAGACACGTTCGTTCATCTAGCACAAAGGGAACGGGTTGCAGGAGAAACTTTTACTCTGGTTTCTCAGTCTGTATCGTAATGTCGGTTGGAATTTCCTGCATTTTTCACTCTAAAATCGAGTTGGAGCTTGTAATTCCCCATATATATGTATGGAGTGGAGTTTGCAACTGAAAAGAAACTTTGTGTTCCCTTGAAGCTAGGTGAAGGACGGCTTTCACACACACTTGTCTCTCAGAACTGAGCATGTGGAGAGATGTTCGTTCATCTAGCACCAAGGGAACGGGTTGCAGGAGAAACTTTTACTCTTGTTTAAAGGTCTGTTTCCTAGTGCCGGTTGTATGTTCCTGCAGTTTTCACTGTAAAACCGAGTTGGAACTAGTACCTCCACATATATATGTATGGAGCGGAGTTTGCACCTGAAAAGAAACTTTGTGTTCCAAACAAGCTAGCTGAAGGACGGCTTTCACACACACTTATCTCTCAGAACTGAGCATGTGGAGAGACGTTCGTTCATCTAGCACCAAGGGAACGGGTTGCAGGAGAAACTTTTACTCTGGTTTCTCAGTCTTTTTCCTAGTGCCGGTTGGAAGTTCCTTCAGTTTTCACTGTAAAACCGAGTTCGAGCTAGTACCTCCCCATATATATGTATGGAGTGGAGTTTGCAACTGAAAAGAAACTTTGTGTCCCTTCAAGCTAGGTGAATGACGGCTTTCACACACTGTTATCTCTCAGAACTGAGCATGTGGAGAGACGAATTTTCATCTAGCAACAAGGGTACGGGTTGCAGGAGAAACTTTTACTCTGTTTTCTCAGTCTTTTTCCTACTGCCGGTTTGAAGTTCCTGCAGTTTTCACTGTAAAACCGATTTGGAACTAGTACTTCCCCATATATATGTATGGAGTGGAGTTTGCAACTGAAAATAAACTGTGTGTTCCAAACAAGCTAGGTGAAGTACGGCTTTCACACACACTTGTCTCTGAGAACTGAGCATGAGGAGAGATGTTCGTTCATCTAGCACCAAGGGAACGGGTTGCAGGAGAAACTTTTACTCTGCTTTCTCAGTCTGTTTCCTAGTGCCGGTTGGAAGTTCATGCAGTTTTCACTGTAAAACCGAGATGGAATTAGTACCTCCACATATATATGTAAGGAGTGGAGTTTGCAACTGAAAAGAAACTTTGTGTTCCAAACAAGCTAGCTGAAAGACGGCTTTCACACACACTTATCTCTCAGAACTGAGCATGTGGAGAGACGTTCGTTCATCTAGCACCAAGGGAATGGGATGCAGGAGAAACTTTACTCTGGTTTCTCAGTCTTTTTCCTAGAGCCGGTTGGAAGTTCCTGCAGTTTTCACTGTAAAACCGAGTTCGAGCTAGTACCACCCCATATATATGTATGGAGTGGAGTTTGCAACTGAAAAGAAACTTTGTGTTCCCTTCAAGCTATGTGAATGACGGCTTTCACACACACTTATCTCTCAGAACTGAGCATGTGGAGAGACGTTCGTTCATCTAGCACCAAGGGTATGGTTTGCAGGAGAAACATTTACTCTTGTTTCTCAGTCTTTTTCCTACTGCCGGTTTGAATTTCCTGCAGTTTTCACTGTAAAACCAATTTGGAACTAGTACTTCCCATTATATATGTATGGAATGTAGTTTGCAACTGAAAAAAACTTTGTGTTCACTTCAAGCAGGGTGAAGGACGGCTTTCACACACACTTTTCTCTCTGAACTGAGCATGTGGAGACACGTTCGTTCATCTAGCACAAAGGGAACGGGTTGCAGGAGAAACTTTTACTCTGGTTTCTCAGTCTGTATCCTAGTGCCGGTTGGAATTTCCTGCAGTTTTCTCTCTAAAACCGAGTTGGAGCTAGTACTTCCCCATATATATGTATGGAGTGGAGTTTGCAACTGAAAAGAAACTTTGTGTTCCCTTCAAGCTAGGTGAAGGACGGCTTTCACACACACTTGTCTCTCAGAACTGAGCATGTGGAGAGATGTTCGTTCATCTAGCACCAAGGGAAAGGGTTGCAGGAGAAACTTTTACTCTTGTTTCAAGGTCTGTTTCCTAGTGCCGGTTGGAAGTTCGTGCAGTTTTCACTGTAAAACCGAGTTGGAACTAGTACCTCCACATATATATGTATGGAGCGGAGTTTGCACCTGAAAAGGAACTTTGTGTTCCAAACAAGCTAGCTGAAGGACGGCTTTCACACACACTTATCTCTCAGAACTGAGCATGTGGAGAGACGTTCGTTCATCTAGCACCAAGGGAACGGGTTGCAGGAGAAACTTTTACTCTGGTTTCTCAGTCTTTTTCCTAGTGCCGGTTGGAAGTTCCTTCAGTTTTCACTGTAAAACCAAGTTCGAGCTAGTACCTCCCCATATATATGTATGGAGTGGAGTTTGCAACTGAAAAGAAACTTTGTGTTCCCTTCAAGCTAGGTGAATGACGGCTTTCACACACTGTTATCTCTCAGAACTGAGCATGTGGAGAGACGAATTTTCATCTAGCAACAAGGGTACGGGTTGCAGGAGAAACTTTTACTCTGTTTTCTCAGTCTTTTTCCTACTGCCGGTTTGACGTTCCTGCAGTTTTCACTGTAAAACCGATTTGGAACTAGTACTTCCCCATATATATGTATGGAGTGGAGTTTGCAACTGAAAATAAACTGTGTGTTCCAAACAAGCTAGCTGAAGTACGGCTTTCACACACACTTGTCTCTGAGAACTGAGCATGAAGAGAGATGTTCGTTCATCTAGCACCAAGGGAACGGGTTGCAGGAGAAACTTTTACTCTGCTTTCTCAGTCTGTTTCCTAGTGCCGGTTGGAAGTTCATGCAGTTTTCACTGTAAAACCGAGATGGAACTAGTACCTCCACATATATATGTAAGGAGTGGAGTTTGCAACTGAAAAGAAACTTTGTGTTCCAAACAAGCTAGCTGAAAGACGGCTTTCACACTCACTTATCTCTCAGAACTGAGCATGTGGAGAGACGTTCGTTCATCTAGCACCAAGGGAATGGGTTGCAGGGGAAACTTTACTCTGGTTTCTCAGTCTTTTTCCTAGAGCCGGTTGGAAGTTCCTGCAGTTTTCACTGTAAAACCGAGTTCGATCTAGTACCACCCCATATATATGTATGGAGGGGAGTTTGCAACTGAAAAGAAACTTTGTGTTCCCTTCAAGCTAGGTGAATGACGGCTTTCACACACACTTATCTCTCAAAACTGAGCATGTGGAGAGACGTTCGTTCATCTAGCACAAAGGGAACGGGTTGCAGGAGAAACTTTTACTCTGGTTTCTCAGTCTGTATCCTAGTGCCGGTTGGAATTTCCTGCAGTTTTCACTCTAAAACCGAGTTGGAGCTAGTACTTCCCCATATATATGTATGGATTGGAGTTTGCAACTGAAAAGAAACTTTGTGTTCCCTTCAAGCTGGGTGAAGAACGGCTTTCACACACACTTATCTCTCAGAACTGACCATGTGGATACACGTTCGTTCATCTAACACCAAGGACACGTGTTGCAGGAGAAACTTTTACTCTGGTTTCTCAGTCTGTTTCCTAGTGTCGGATTGAAGTTCCTGCAGTTTTCACTGTAAAACCGGGTTGGAGCTAGACCACCCCATATATATGTATGGAGTGGAGTTTGCAACTGAAAAGAAACTTTGTGTTCCCAACAAGCTAGTTGAAGTACGGCTTTCACACACACTTGTCTCTCAGAACTGAGCATGTGGGGAGATGTTCGTTCATCTAGCACCAAGGGAACGGGTTGCAGGAGAAACTTTTACTCTTGTTTCAAGGTCTGTTTCCTAGTGCCGGTTGGAAGTTCCTGCAGTTTTCACTGTAAAACCGAGTTGGAACTAGTACCTCCACATATATATGTATGGAGTGGAGTTTGCACCTGAAAAGAAACTTTGTGTTCCAAACAAGCTAGCTGAAGTACGGCTTTCACACACACTTATCTCTCAGAACTGAGCATGTGGAGAGACGTTCGTTCATCTAGCACCAAGGGAACGGGTTGCAGGAGAATCTTTTACTCTGGTTTCTCAGTCTTTTTCCTAGTGCCGGTTGGAAGTTCCTTCAGTTTTCACTGTAAAACCGAGTTCGAGCTAGTACCTCCCCATATATATGTATGGAGTGGAGTTTGCAACTGAAAAGAAACTTTGTGTTCCCTTCAAGCTAGGTGAATGACGGCTTTCACACACACTTATCTCTCAGAACTGAGCATGTGGAGAGAAGAATTTTCATCTAGCAACAAGGGTACGGGTTGCAGGAGAAACTTTTACTCTGTTTTCTCAGTCTTTTTCCTACTGCCGGTTTGAAGTTCCTGCAGTTTTCACTGTAAAACCGATTTGGAACTAGTACTTCCCCATATATATGTATGGAGTGGAGTTTGCAACTGAAAATAAACTTTGTGTTCCAAACAAGCTAGCTGAAGGACGGCTTTCACACACAATTATCTCTCTGAACTGAGCATGTGGAGAGACGTTCGTTCACCTAGCACAAAGGGAACGGGTTGCAGGAGAAACTTTTACTCTGGTTTCTCAGTCTGTTTCCTAGTGCCGGTTCGATGTTCCTGCAGTTTTCACTGTAATACCGAGTTGGAGGTAGTACTTCCCCATATATATTTATGGAGTGGAGTTTGGAACTGAAAAGAAACTTTCTTTTCCCTTCAATCTAGGTCCAGGACGGCTTTCACACACACTTATCTCTCAGAACAGACCATGTGGATAGACGTTCGTTCATCTAGCAAAAAGGGAACGGGTTGCTGGAGAAACTTTTACTCTGGTTTCTCAGTCTGTTTCCTACTGCCGGTTAAAAATTCCTGCAGTTTACACTGTAAAACCGTGTTGGAGCTAGTACTTCCCCATATATATATATGGAGTGGAGTTCGCAACTAAAAAGAACTTTGTGTTCCCTTCAAGCTAGGTGCAGACGGCTTTCACACACACTTATCTCTCAGACCTGACCATGTGGATAGACGTTCGTTCATCTAGCACCAAGGACACGTTTTGCAGGAGAAACTTTTACTCTGGTTTCTCAGTCTGTTTCCTAGTACCGGGTGGAAGTTCCTGCAGTTTTCCCTGTAAAACCGAGTTGTAACTCGTACCTCCCCATATATATGTATGGAGTGGAGTTTGCAAGTGAAAAGAAACTTTGAGTTCCCAACAAGCTAGGTGAAGGACGGCTTTCACACGCACTTATCTCTCAGAACTGAGCATGTGGAGAGACGTTCGTTCATCTAGCACCAAGGGAACGGGTTGCAGGAGAAACTTTTACTCTTGTTTCTCAGTCTGTTTCCTAGTGCCGGGTGGAAGTTCCTGCAGTTTTCCCTGTAAAACCGAGTTGTAACTCGTACCTCCCCATATATATGTATGGAGTGGAGTTTGCAAGTGAAAAGAAACTTTGAGTTCCCAACAAGCTAGGTGAAGGACGGCTTTCACACGCACTTATCTCTCAGAACTGAGCATGTGGAGAGACGTTCGTTCATCTAGCACCAAGGGAACGGGTTGCAGGAGAAACTTTTACTCTTGTTTCTCAGCCTGTTTCCTAATGCCGGTTTGAATTTCCTGCAGTTTTCACTGTAAAACCGAGTTGGAGCTAGTTACTTCCCCATGTATATGTAAGGAGTGGAGTTTGCACCTGAAAAGAAACTTTGTATTCCCAACAAGCTAGCTGAAGACGGCTTTCACACACACTTATCTTTCAGAACTGAGCATGTGGAGAGAAGTTCGTTCATCTAACACCGAGGGAACGGGTTGCAGGAGAAACTTTTACACTGGTTTCTCAGTCTTTTTCGTAGTGCCGGTTTGAAGTTCCTGAAGTTTTCCCTGTAAAACCGATTTGGAACTAGTACTTCCCCATATATATGTATGGAGTGGAGTTTGCAACTGAAAAGAAACTTTGTGTTCCCTTCAAGCTAGGTGAAGGACGGCTTTCACACACACTTATATCTCAGAACTGACCATGTGGATAGACGTTCGTTCATCTAGCACAAATGGAACGGGTTGCAGGAGAAACTTTTACTCTGGTTTCTCAGTCTGTATCCTAGTGCCGGTGAGAATTTCCTGCAGTTTTCACTGTGAAACCGGTTTTAGCTAGTAACCCCCCTTATATATGTATGGAGTGGAGATTGCACCTGAAAAGAAACTTTGTGTTCCCAACAAGCTAGGTGAAGGACGGCTTTCACACACACTTATCTCTCAGAACTGACCATGTGGAGAGACGTTCGTTCATCTAGCACCAAGGGTATGGTTTGCAGGAGAAACTTTTACTCTGGTTTCTCAGTCTGTATCCTAGTGCCGGTTGGAATTTCCTGCAGTTTTCACTCTAAAACCGAGTTGGAGCTAGTACTTCCCCATATATATGTATGGAGTGGAGTTTGCAACTGAAAAGAAACTTTGTGTTCCCAACAAGCTAGGTGAAGTACGGCTTTCACACACACTTGTCTCTCAGAAATGAGCATGTGGAGAGATGTTCGTTCATCTAGCACCAAGGGAACGGGTTGCAGGAGAAACTTTTACTCTTGTTTCTCAGTCTGTTTCCTTGTGCCGGTTGGAAGTTCCTGCAGTTTTCACTGTAAAACCGAGTTGGAACTAGTACCTCCACATATATATGTATGGAGCGGAGTTTGCACCTGAAAAGAAACTTTGTGTTCCAAACAAGCTAGCTGAAGGACGGATTTCACACACACTTATCTCTCAGAACTGAGCATGTGGAGAGACGTTCGTTCATCTAGCACCAAGGGAACGGGTTGCAGGAGAAACATTTACTCTGGATTCTCAGTCTTTTTCCTAGAGCCGGTTGGAAGTTCCTTCAGTTTTCACTGAAAAACCGAGTTCGAGCTAGTACCTCCCCATATATAAGTATGGAGTGGAGTTTGCAAGTGAAAAGAAACTTTGAGTTCCCAACAAGCTAGGTGAAGGATGGCTTTCACACGCACTTATCTCTCAGAACTGAGCATGTGGAGAGACGTTCGTTCATCTAGCACCAAGGGAACGGGTTGCAGGAGAAACTTTTACACTGGTTTCTCAGTCTGTATCCTAGTGCCGGTTTGAATTTCCTGCAGTTTTCACTGTAAAACGGAGTTGGAGCTAGTACTTCCCCATATATATATATGGAATGGAGTTTGCAACTGAAAAGAAACTTTGTGTTCCCTTCAAGCTATGTGCAGGACGGCTTTCACACACACTTATCTCTCAGACCTGACCATGTGGATAGACGTTCGTTCATCTAGCACCAAGGACACGTGTTGCAGGAGAAACTTTTACTCTAATTTCTCAGTCTTTTTCCTATTGGGGGTTTGAAGTTCCTGCAGTTTTCACTGTTAAAATGAACTTAGATAGTAACTCCCATTATATATGTATGGAGTGGAGATTGCACCTGAAAAGAAACTTTGTGTTCCCAACAAGCTAGGTGAAGTACGGCTTTCACACACACTTGTCTCTGAGAACTGAGCATGAGGAGAGACGTTCGTTCATCTAGCACCAAGGGAACTGGTTGCAGGAGAAACTTTTACTCTGCTTCTCAGTCTGTTTCCTAGTGCCGGTTGGAAGTTCATGCAGTTTTCACTGTAAAACCGAGATGGAACTAGTACCTCCACATATATATGTATGGAGTGGAGTTTGCAACTGAAAGGAAACTTTGTGTTCCAAACAAGCTAGCTGAAAGACGGCTTTCACACACACTTATCTCTCAGAACTGAGCATGTGGAGAGACGTTCGTTCATCTAGCACCAAGGGAATGGGTTGCAGGAGAAATTTTACTCTGGTTTCTCAGTCTTTTTCCTAGAGCCGGTTGGAAGTTCCTGCAGTTTTCACTGTAAAACCGAGTTCGAGCTAGTACCACCCCATATATATGTATGGAGTGGAGTTTGCAACTGAAAAGAAACTTTGTGTTCCCTTCAAGCTAGGTGAATGACGGCTTTCACACACACTTATCTCTCAGAACTGAGCATGTGGAGAGACGTTTTTTCATCTAGCACCAAGGGTATGGTTTGCAGGAGAAATTTTACTCTTGTTTCTCAGTCTTTTTCCTACTGCCGGTTTGAAGTTCCTGCAGTTTTCACTGTAAAACCGATTTGGAACTAGTACTTCCCATTATATATGTATGGAATGTAGTTTGCAACTGAAAAAAACTTTGTGTTCCCTTCAAGCAGGGTGAAGGACGGCTTTCACACACACTTTTCTCTCTGAACTGAGCATGTGGAGAGACGTTCGTTCATCTAGCACAAAGGGAATGGGTTGCAGGAGAAACTTTTACTCTGGTTTCTCAGTCTGTATCCTAGTGCCGGTTGGAATTTCCTGCAGTTTTCACTCTAAAACCGAGTTGGAGCTAGTACTTCCCCATATATATGTATGGAGTGGAGTTTGCAACTGAAAAGAAACTTTGTGTTCCCTTCAAGCTAGGTGAAGGACGGCTTTCACACACACTAGTCTCTCAGAACTGAGCATGTGGAGAGACGTTCGTTCATCTAGCACCAAGGGAACGGGATGCAGGAGAAACTTTTATTCTGATTTCTCAGTCTTTTTCCTACTGCCGGTTTGAAGTTCCTGCAGTTTTCACTGTAAAACCGAGTTGGAACTAGTACATCCCCATATATATGTATGGAATGGAGTTTGCAACTGAAAATAAACTTTGTGTTCCAAACAAGCTAGCTGAATGACGGCTTTCACACACACTTATCTCTCTGAACTGAGCATGTGGAGAGACGTTCGTTCATCTAGCACAAAGTGAACGGGTTGCAGGAGACACTTTTACTCTGCTTTCTCACACTGTATCCTAGTGCCGGTTTGATGTTCCTGCAGTTTTCACTGTAAAACCGAGTTGGAGGTAGTACTTCCCCATATATATGTATGGAGTGGAGTTTGCAACTGAAAAGAATCTTTCTGTTCCCTTCAAGCTAGGTGCAGTACGGCTTTCACACACACTTATCTCTCAGAACTGACCATGTGGATAGACGTTCATTCATCTAGCACCAAGGACATGTGTTGCAGGAGAAACTTTTGCTCTGGTTTCTCAGTCTGTTTCCTAGTGCCGGTTTGAAGTTCCTGCAGTTTTCACTGTGAAAACGAGTTTTAGCTAGTAACTCCCCTAATATATATATGGAGTGGAGATTGCACCTGAAAAGAAACTTTGTGTTCCCAACAAGCTAGGTGAAGTACGGCTTTCACACACATTTGTCTCTCAGAACTGAACATGTGGAGAGATGTTCGTTCATCTAGCACCAAGGGAACGGGTTGCAGGAGAAACTTTTACTCTGGTTTCTCAGTCTGTTTCCTAGTGCCAGTTTGAAGTTCCTGCAGTTTTCACTGTAAAACCGAGTTGGAGCTAGTTACCTCCCCATGTATATGAATGGGGTGGAGTTTGCACCTGAAAAGAAACTTTGTATTCCCAACAAGCTAGCTGAAAGTCGTCTTTCACACACACTTATCAATCAGAACTGAGCATGTGGAGAGACGTTCGTTCATCTAGCACCAAGGGAACGGGTTGCAGGAGAAACTTTTACTCTGGTTTCTCAGTCTGTTTCCTAGTGCCGGTTGGAAGTTCATGCAGTTTTCACTGTAAAACCGAGTTGGAACTAGTACCTCCACATATATATGTATGGAGTGGAGTTTGCACCTGAAAAGAAACTTTGAGTTCCAAACAAGATAGCTGAAGGACGGCTTTCACACACACTTATTTCTCAGAACTGAGCATGTGGAGAGACTTTCGTTCATCTTGCTCCAAGGGAACGGAATGCAGGAGAAACATTTACTCTGGTTTATCAGTCTGTTTCCTAGTGCCGGTTGGAAGTTCCTGCAGTTTTCAGTGTAAAACCGATTTGGAACTAGTTACCCCCCCATGTATTTGTATGGAGTGGAGTTTGCACCTGAAAAGAAACTTTGTATTCCCAGCAAGCTAGCTGAAGTTCGTCTTTCACACACACATATCAATCACAAATGAGCATGTGGAGAGATGTTCGTTCATCTAGCACCAAGGGAACGGGTTGCAGGAGAAACTTTTACTCTGGTTTCTCAGTCTGTTTCCTAGTGCCGGTTGGAAGTTCCTGCAGTTTTCACTGTAAAACCGAGTTCGAACTAGTACCTCCACATATATATGTATGGAGTGGGGTTTGCACCTGAAAAGTAACTTTGTGTTCCAAACAAGATAGCTGAAGGACGGCTTTTACACACACTTATCTCTCAGAACTGAGCATGTGGAGAGACGTTCGTTCATCTACCACCAAGGGAACGGGTTGCAGGAGAAATTTTTACTCTGATTTCTCAGTCTGTTTCCTAGTGCCGGTTTGATGTTCCTGCAGTTTTCACTGTAAAACCGAGTTGGAGGTAGTACTTCCCCATATATATGTATGGAGTGGAGTTTGCAACTGAAAAGAAACTTTCTGTTCCCTTCAAGGTAGGTGCAGGACGGCTTTCACACACACTTATCTCTCAGAACTGACCATGTGGATAGACGTTTGTTCATCTAGCAACAAGGACACGTGTTGCAGGAGAAACTTTTACTCTGGTTTCTCATTCTGTTTCCTAGTGCCGGTTTGAAGTTCCTGCAGTTTTCACTGTGAAAACGAGTTTTAGCTAGTAACTCCCCTTATATATGTATGGAGTGGAGATTGCACCTGAAAAGAAACTTTGTGTTCCCAACAAGCTAGGTGAAGGACGGCTTTCACACACACTTGTCTCTCAGAACTGAACATGTGGAGAGATGTTCGTTCATCTAGCACCAAGGGAACGGGTTGCAGGAGAAACTTTTACTCTGGTTTCTCAGTCTGTTTCCTAGTGCCGGTTTGAAGTTCCTGCAGTTTTCAGTGTAAAACCTAGTTGGAACTAATTACCTCCCCATGTATATGTATGGAGTGGAGTTTGCACCTGAAAAGAAACTTTGTATTCCCAACAATCTAGCTGAAGGTCGTCTTTCACACACACTTATCAATCAGAACTGAGCATGTGGAGAGATGTTCGTTCATCTAGCACCAAGGGAACGGGTTGCAGGAGAAACTTTTACTCTGGTTTCTCAGTCTGTTTCCTAGTGCCGTTTGGAAGTTCATGCAGTTTTCACTGTAAAACCGAGTTGGAACTAGTACCTCCACATATATATGTATGAAGTGGAGTTTGCAACTGAAAAGAAACTTTGTGTTCCAAACAAGCTAGCTGAAGTACGGCTTTCACACCCACTTATATCTCAGACCTGACCATGTCGAGACACGTTCGTTCACCTAGCACCAAGGGAACGGGTTGCAGGAGAAACTTTTACTCTGGTTTCTCAGTCTGTTTCCTAGTGCCGGTTTGAATTTCCTGCAGTTTTCCCTGTAAAACCGAGTTAGAGCTACTACCTCTCCATATATATGTATGGAGTGGAGTTTGCAACTGAAAAGAAACTTTGTGTTCCCAACAAGCTAGGTGAAGGACGGCTTTCACACACACTTATCTCTCAGAACTGAGCATGTGGAGAGACGTTCGTTCATCTAGCACAAAGGGAACAGGTTGCAGGAGAAAATTTTACTCTGGTTTCTCAGTCTGTTTCCTAGTGCCGGTTTGAAGTTCCTGCAGTTTTCACTGTAAAACCGGGTTGGAGCTAGTAACTCCCCATATAAATGTATGTAGTGGAGTTTGCAACTGAAAAGAAATTTTGTGTTCCCAACAAGATAGGTGAAGGACGGCTTTCACACACACTTATCTCTCAGAACTGACCATGTGGAGAGACGTTCGTTCATCTAGCACCAAGGGTATGGTTTGCAGGAGAAACTTTTACTCTGGTTTCTCAGTCTGTATCCTAGTGCCGGTTGGAATTTCCTGCAGTTTTCACTCTAAAACCGATTTGGAGCTAGTACTTCCCCATATATATGTATGGAGTGGAGTTTGCAACTGAAAAGAAACTTTGTGTTCCCAACAAGCTAGGTGAAGTACGGCTTTCACACACACTTGTCTCTCAGAACTGAGCATGTGGAGAGATGTTCGTTCATCTAGCACCAAGGGAACGGGTTGCAGGAGAAACATTTACTCTGGATTCTCAGTCTTTTTCCTAGTGCCGGTTGGAAGTTCCTTCAGTTTTCACTGAAAAACCGAGTTCGAGCTAGTACCTCCCCATATATAAGTATGGAGTGGAGTTTGCAAGTGAAAAGAAACTTTGAGTTCCCAACAAGCTAGGTGAAGGATGGCTTTCACACGCACTTATCTCTCAGAACTGAGCATGTGGAGAGACGTTCGTTCATCTAGCACCAAGGGAACGGGTTGCAGGAGAAACTTTTACTCTTGTTTCTCAGTCTGTTTCCTACTGCCGGTTTGAATTTCCTGCAGTTTTCACTGTAAAACCGAGTTGGAGCTAGTTACTTCCCCATGTATATGTAAGGAGTGGAGTTTGCACCTGAAAAGAAACTTTGTATTCCCAACAAGCTAGCTGAAGGACGGCTTTCACACACAGTTATCTTTCAGAACTGAGCATGTGGAGAGAAGTTCGTTCATCTAGCACCGAGGGAACGGGTTGCAGGAGTAACTTTTACACTGGTTTCTCAGTCTGTATCCTAGTGCCGGTTTGAATTTCCTGCAGTTTTCACTGTAAAACGGAGTTGGAGCTAGTACTTCCCCATATATATATATGGAATGGAGTTTGCAACTGAAAAGAAACTTTGTGTTCCCTTCAAGCTAGGTGCAGGACGGCTTTCACACACACTTATCTCTCAGAGCTGACCATGTGGATAGACGTTCGTTCATCTAGCTCCAAGGACACGTGTTGCAGGAGAAACTTTTACTCTTGTTTCTCAGTCTTTTTCCTATTGGGGGTTTGAATTTCCTGCAGTTTTCTCTGTGAAAACGAACTTAGATAGTAACTCCCATTATATATGTATGGAGTGGAGATTGCACCTGAAAAGAAACTTTGTGTTCCCAACAAGATAGGTGAAGTACGGCTTTCACACACACTTGTCTCTGAGAACTGAGCATGAGGAGAGACGTTCGTTCATCTAGCACCAAGGGAACGGGTTGCAGGAGAAACTTTTACTCTGCTTCTCAGTCTGTTTCCTAGTGCCGGTTGGAAGTTCATGCAGTTTTCACTGTAAAACCGAGATGGAACTAGTACCTCCACATATATATGTATGGAGTGGAGTTTGCAACTGAAAGGAAACTTTGTGTTCCAAACAAGCTAGCTGAAAGACGGCTTTCACACACACTTATCTCTCAGAACTGTGCATGTGGAGAGACGTTCGTTCATCTAGCACCAAGGGAATGGGTTGCAGGAGAAACTTTACTCTGGTTTCTCAGTCTTTTTCCTAGAGCCGGTTGGAAGTTCCTGCAGTTTTCACAGTAAAACCGAGTTCGAGCTAGTACCAACCCATATATATGTATGGAGTGGAGTTTGCAACTGAAAAGAAACTTTGTGTTCCCTTCAAGCTAGGTGAATGACGGCTTTCACACACACTTATCTCTCAGAACTGAGCATGTGGAGAGACGTTTTTTCATCTAGCACCAAGGGTATGGTTTGCAGGAGAAACTTTTACTCTTGTTTCTCAGTCTTTTTCCTACTGCCGGTTTGAAGTTCCTGCAGTTTTCACTGTAAAACCAATTTGGAACTAGTACTTCCCATTATATATGTATGGAATGTAGTTTGCAACTGAAAAAAACTTTGTGTTCCCTTCAAGCAGGGTGAAGGACGGCTTTCACACACACTTTTCTCTCTGAACTGAGCATGTGGAGAGACGTTCGTTCATCTAGCACAAAGGGAATGGGTTGCAGGAGAAACTTTTACTCTGGTTTCTCAGTCTGTATCCTAGTGCCGGTTGGAATTTCCTGCAGTTTTCACTCTAAAACCGAGTTGGAGCTAGTACTTCCCCATATATATGTATGGAGTGGAGTTTGCAACTGAAAAGAAACTTTGTGTTCCCTTCAAGCTAGGTGAAGGACGGCTTTCACACACACTAGTCTCTCAGAACTGAGCATGTGGAGAGACGTTCGTTCATCTAGCACCAAGGGAACGGGATGCAGGAGAAACTTTTATTCTGATTTCTCAGTCTTTTTCCTACTGTCGGTTTGAAGTTCCTGCAGTTTTCACTGTAAAACCGAGTTGGAACTAGTACATCCCCATATATATGTATGGAATGGAGTTTGCAACTGAAAATAAACTTTGTGTTCCAAACAAGCTAGCTGAAGGACGGCATTCACACACACTTATCTCTCTGAACTGAGCATGTGGAGAGACGTTCGTTCATCTAGCACAAAGTGAACGGGTTGCAGGAGACACTTTTACTCTGCTTTCTCACACTGTATCCTAGTGCCGGTTTGATGTTCCTGCAGTTTTCACTGTAAAACCGAGTTGGAGGTAGTACTTCCCCATATATATGTATGGAGTGGAGTTTGCAACTGAAAAGAATCTTTCTGTTCCCTTCAAGCTAGGTGCAGTACGGCTTTCACACACACTTATCTCTCAGAACTGACCATGTGGATAGACGTTCATTCATCTAGCACCAAGGACATGTGTTGCAGGAGAAACTTTTGCTCTGGTTTCTCAGTCTGTTTCCTAGTGCCGGTTTGAAGTTCCTGCAGTTTTCACTGTGAAAACGAGTTTTAGCTAGTAACTCCCCTAATATATATATGGAGTGGAGATTGCACCTGAAAAGAAACTTTGTGTTCCCAACAAGCTAGGTGAAGTACGGCTTTCACACACACTTGTCTCTCAGAACTGAACATGTGGAGAGATGTTCGTTCATCTAGCACCAAGGGAACGGGTTGCAGGAGAAACTTTTACTCTGGTTTCTCAGTCTGTTTCCTAGTGCCGGTTTGAAGTTCCTGCAGTTTTCACTGTAAAACCGAGTTGGAGCTAGTTACCTCCCCATGTATATGAATGGGGTGGAGTTTGCACCTGAAAAGAAACTTTGTATTCCCAACAAGCTAGCTGAAAGTCGTCTTTCACACACACTTATCAATCAGAACTGAGCATGTGGAGAAATGTTCGTTCATCTAGCACCAAGGGAACGGGTTGCAGGAGAAACTTTTACTCTGGTTTCTCAGTCTGTTTCCTAGTGCCGGTTGGAATTTCATGCAGTTTTCACTGTAAAACCGAGTTGGAACTAGTACCTCCACATATATATGTATGGAGTGGAGTTTGCACCTGAAAAGAAACTTTAGTTCCAAACAAGATAGCTGAAGGACGGCTTTCACACACACTTATTTCTCAGAACTGAGCATGTGGAGAGACTTTCGTTCATCTTGCTCCAAGGGAACGGAATGCAGGAGAAACATTTACTCTGGTTTATCAGTCTGTTTCCTAGTGCCGGTTGGAAGTTCCTGCAGTTTTCAGTGTAAAACCGATTTGGAACTAGTTACCCCCCCATGTATTTGTATGGAGTGGAGTTTGCACCTGAAAAGAAACTTTGTATTCCCAACAAGCTAGCTGAAGTTCGTCTTTCACACACACATATCAATCACAACTGAGCATGTGGAGAGATGTTCGTTCATCTAGCACCAAGGGAACGGGTTGCAGGAGAAACTTTTACTCTGGTTTCTCAGTCTGTTTCCTAGTGCCGGTTGGAAGTTCCTGCAGTTTTCACTGTAAAACCGAGTTCGAACTAGTACCTCCACATATATATGTTTGGAGTGGAGTTTGCACCTGAAAAGTAACTTTGTGTTCCAAACAAGATAGCTGAAGGACGGCTTTCACACACACTTATCTCTCAGAACTGAGCATGTGGATAGACGTTTGTTCATCTAGCAACAAGGACACGTGTTGCAGGAGAAATTTTTACTCTGGTTTCTCAGTCTGTTTCCTAGTGCCGGTTTGATGTTCCTGCAGTTTTCACTGTAAAACCGAGTTGGAGGTAGTACTTCCCCATATATATGTATGGAGTGGAGTTTGCAACTGAAAAGAAACTTTCTGTTCCCTTCAAGGTAGGTGCAGGACGGCTTTCACACACACTTATCTCTCAGAACTGACCATGTGGATAGACGTTTGTTCATCTAGCAACAAGGACACGTGTTGCAGGAGAAACTATTACTCTGGTTTCTCAGTCTGTTTCCTAGTGCCGGTTTGAAGTTCCTGCAGTTTTCAGTGTAAAACCTAGTTGGAACTAATTACCTCCCCATGTATATGTATGGAGTGGAGTTTGCACCTGAAAAGAAACTTTGTATTCCCAACAATCTAGCTGAAGGTCGTCTTTCACACACACATATCAATCAGAACTGAGCATGTGGAGATATGTTCGTTCATCTAGCACCAACGGAACGGGTTGCAGGAGAAACTTTTACTCTGGTTTCTCAGTCTGTTTCCTAGTGCCGTTTGGAAGTTCATGCAGTTTTCACTGTAAAACCGAGTTGGAACTAGTACCTCCACATATATATGTATTAAGTGGAGTTTGCAACTGAAAAGAAACTTTGTGTTCCAAACAAGCTAGCTGAAGTACGGCTTTCACTCACACTTATCTCTCAGACCTGACCATGTCGAGACACGTTCGTTCACCTAGCACCAAGGGAACGGGTTGCAGGAGAAACTTTTACTCTGGTTTCTCAGTCTGTTTCCTAGTGCCGGTTTGAATTTCCTGCAGTTTTCCCTGTAAAACCGAGTTAGAGCTACTACCTCTCCATATATATGTATGGAGTGGAGTTTGCAACTGAAAAGAAACTTTGTGTTCCCAACAAGCTAGGTGAAGGACGGCATTCACACACACTTATCTCTCAGAACTGAGCATGTGGAGAGACGTTCGTTCATCTAGCACAAAGGGAACAGGTTGCAGGAGAAAATTTTACTCTGGTTTCTCAGTCTGTTTCCTAGTGCCGGTTTGAAGTTCCTGCAGTTTTCACTGTAAAACCGGGTTGGAGCTAGTAACACCCCATATAAATGTATGTAGTGGAGTTTGCAACTGAAAAGAAATTTTGTGTTCCCAACAAGCTAGGTGAAGGACGGCTTTCACACACACTTATCTCTCAGAACTGACCATGTGGAGAGACGTTCGTTCATCTAGCACCAAGTGTATGGTTTGCAGGAGAAACTTTTACTCTGGTTTCTCAGTTTGTATCCTAGTGCCGGTTGGAATTTCCTGCAGTTTTCACTCTAAAACCGAGTTGGAGCTAGTACTTCCCCATATATATGTATGGAGTGGAGTTTGAAACTGAAAAGAATCTTTGTGTTCCCAACAAGCTAGGTGAAGTACGGCTTTCACACACACTTGTCTCTCAGAACTGAGCATGTGGAGAGATGTTCGTTCATCTAGCACCAAGGGAACGGGTTGCAGGAGAAACTTTTACTCTTGTTTCTCAGTCTGTTTCCTTGTGCCGGTTGGAAGTTCCTGCAGTTTTCACTGTAAAACCGAGTTGGAACTAGTACCTCCACATATATATGTATGGAGTGGAGTTTGCACCTGAAAAGAAACTTTGTGTTCCAAACAAGCTAGCTGAAGGACGGATTTCACACACACTTATCTCTCAGAACTGAGCATGTGGAGAGACGTTCGTTCATCTAGCACCAAGGGAATGGGTTGCAGGAGAAACATTTACTCTGGATTCTCAGTCTTTTTCCTAGTGCCGGTTGGAAGTTCCTTCAGTTTTCACTGAAAAACCGAGTTCGAGCTAGTACTTCCCCATATATATATATGGAATGGAGTTTGCAACTGAAAAGAAACTTTGTGTTCCCTTCAAGCTAGGTGCAGGACGGCTTTCACACACACTTATCTCTCAGACCTGACCATGTGGATAGACGTTCGTTCATCTAGCACCAAGGACACGTGTTGCAGGAGAAACTTTTACTCTTGTTTCTCAGTCTTTTTCCTATTGGGGGTTTGAAGTTCCTGCAGTTTTCACTGTGAAAACGAACTTAGATAGTAACTCCCATTATATATGTATGGAGTGGAGATTGCACCTGAAAAGAAACTTTGTGTTCCCAACAAGCTAGGTGAAGTACGGCTTTCACACACACTTGTCTCTGAGAACTGAGCATGAGGAGAGATGTTCGTTCATCTAGCACCAAGGGAACGGGTTGCAGGAGAATCTTTTACTCTGCTTCTCAGTCTGTTTCCTAGTGCCGGTTGGAAGTTCATGCAGTTTTCACTGTAAAACCGAGATGGAACTAGTACCTCCACATATATATGTATGGAGTGGAGTTTGCAACTGAAAGGAAACTTTGTGTTCCAAACAAGCTAGCTGAAAGACGGCTTTCACACACACTTATCTCTCAGAACTGAGCATGTGGAGAGACGTTCGTTCATCTAGCACCAAGGGAATGGGATGCAGGAGAAACTTTACTCTGGTTTCTCAGTCTTTTTCCTAGAGCCGGTTGGAAGTTCCTGCAGTTTTCACTGTAAAACCGAGTTCGAGCTAGTACCACCCCATATATATGTATGGAGTGGAGTTTGCAACTGAAAAGAAACTTTGTGTTCCCTTCAAGCTAGGTGAATGACGGCTTTCACACACACTTATCTCTCAGAACTGAGCATGTGGAGAGACGTTTTTTCATCTAGCACCAAGGGTATGGTTTGCAGGAGAAACTTTTACTCTTGTTTCTCAGTCTTTTTCCTACTGCCGGTTTGAAGTTCCTGCAGTTTTCACTGTAAAACCGATTTGGAACTAGTACTTCCCATTATATATGTATGGAATGTAGTTTGCAACTGAAAAAAACTTTGTGTTCCCTTCAAGCAGGGTGAAGGACGGCTTTCACACACACTTTTCTCTCTGAACTGAGCATGTGGAGAGACGTTCGTTCATCTAGCACAAAGGGAATGGGTTGCAGGAGAAACTTTTACTCTGGTTTCTCAGTCTGTATCCTAGTGCCGGTTGGAATTTCCTGCAGTTTTCACTCTAAAACCGAGTTGGAGCTAGTACTTCCCCATATATATGTAAGGAGTGGAGTTTGCAACTGAAAAGAAACTTTGTGTTCCCTTCAAGCTAGGTGAAGGACGGCTTTCACACACACTAGTCTCTCAGAACTGAGCATGTGGAGAGACGTTCGTTCATCTAGCACCAAGGGAACGGGATGCAGGAGAAACTTTTATTCTGATTTCTCAGTCTTTTTCCTACTGCCGGTTTGAAGTTCCTGCAGTTTTCACTGTAAAACCGAGTTGGAACTAGTACATCCCCATATATATGTATGGAATGGAGTTTGCAACTGAAAATAAACTTTGTGTTCCAAACAAGCTAGCTGAAGGACGGCTTTCACACACACTTATCTCTCTGAACTGAGCATGTGGAGAGACGTTCGTTCATCTAGCACAAAGTGAACGGGTTGCAGGAGACACTTTTACTCTGCTTTCTCACAGTGTATCCTAGTGCCGGTTTGATGTTCCTGCAGTTTTCACTGTAAAACCGAGTTGGAGGTAGTACTTCCCCATATATATGTATGGAGTGGAGTTTGCAACTGAAAAGAATCTTTCTGTTCCCTTCAAGCTAGGTGCAGTACGGCTTTCACACACACTTATCTCTCAGAACTGACCATGTGGATAGACGTTCATTCATCTAGCACCAAGGACATGTGTTGCAGGAGAAACTTTTGCTCTGGTTTGTCAGTCTGTTTCCTAGTGCCGGTTTGAAGTTCCTCCAGTTTTCACTGTGAAAACGAGTTTTAGCTAGTAACTCCCCTAATATATATATGGAGTGGAGATTGCACCTGAAAAGAAACTTTGTGTTCCCAACAAGCTAGGTGAAGTACGGCTTTCACACACACTTGTCTCTCAGAACTGAACATGTGGAGAGATGTTCGTTCATCTAGCACCAAGGGAACGGGTTGCAGGAGAAACTTTTACTCTGGTTTTTCAGTCTGCTTCCTAGTGCCGGTTTGAAGTTCCTGCAGTTTTCACTGTAAAACCGAGTTGGAGCTAGTTACCTCCCCATGTATATGAATGGGGTGGAGTTTGCACCTGAAAAGAAACTTTGTATTCCCAACAAGCTAGCTGAAAGTCGTCTTTCACACACACTTATAAATCAGAACTGAGCATGTGGAGAGATGTTCGTTCATCTAGCACCAAGGGAACGGGTTGCAGGAGAAACTTTTACTCTGGTTTCTCAGTCTGTTTCCTAGTGCCGGTTGGAAGTTCATGCAGTTTTCACTGTAAAACCGAGTTGGAACTAGTACCTCCACATATATATGTATGGAGTGGAGTTTGCACCTGAAAAGAATCTTTGAGTTCCAAACAAGATAGCTGAAGGACGGCTTTCACACACACTTATTTCTCAGAACTGAGCATGTGGAGAGACTTTCGTTCATCTTGCTCCAAGGGAACGGAATGCAGGAGAAACATTTACTCTGGTTTATCAGTCTGTTTCCTAGTGCCGGTTGGAAGTTCCTTCAGTTTTCACTGAAAAACCGAGTTCGAGCTAGTACTTCCCCATATATATATATGGAATGGAGTTTGCAACTGAAAAGAAACTTTGTGTTCCCTTCAAGCTAGGTGCAGGACGGCTTTCACACACACTTATCTCTCAGACCTGACCATGTGGATAGACGTTCGTTCATCTAGCACCAAGGACACGTGTTGCAGGAGAAACTTTTACTCTTGTTTCTCAGTCTTTTTCCTATTGGGGGTTTGAAGTTCCTGCAGTTTTCACTGTGAAAACGAACTTAGATAGTAACACCCATTATATATGTATGGAGTGGAGATTGCACCTGAAAAGAAACTTTGTGTTCCCAACAAGCTAGGTGAAGTACGGCTTTCACACACACTTGTCTCTGAGAACTGAGCATGAGGAGAGATGTTCGTTCATCTAGCACCAAGGGAACGGGTTGCAGGAGAATCTTTTACTCTGCTTCTCAGTCTGTTTCCTAGTGCCGGTTGGAAGTTCATGCAGTTTTCACTGTAAAACCGAGATGGAACTAGTACCTCCACATATATATGTATGGAGTGGAGTTTGCAACTGAAAGGAAACTTTGTGTTCCAAACAAGCTAGCTGAAAGACGGCTTTCACACACACTTTTCTCTCAGAACTGAGCATGTGGAGAGACGTTCGTTCATCTAGCACCAAGGGAATGGGATGCAGGAGAAACTTTACTCTGGTTTCTCAGTCTTTTTCCTAGAGCCGGTTGGAAGTTCCTGCAGTTTTCACTGTAAAACCGAGTTCGAGCTAGTACCACCCCATATATATGTATGGAGTGGAGTTTGCAACTGAAAAGAAACTTTGTGTTCCCTTCAAGCTAGGTGAATGACTGCTTTCACACACACTTATCTCTCAGAACTGAGCATGTGGAGAGACGTTTTTTCATCTAGCACCAAGGGTATGGTTTGCAGGAGAAACTTTTACTCTTGTTTCTCAGTCTTTTTCCTACTGCCGGTTTGAAGTTCCTGCAGTTTTCACTGTAAAACCGATTTGGAACTAGTACTTCCCATTATATATGTATGGAATGTAGTTTGCAACTGAAAAAAACTTTGTGTTCCCTTCAAGCAGGGTGAAGGACGGCTTTCACACACACTTTTCTCTCTGAACTGAGCATGTGGAGAGACGTTCGTTCATCTAGCACAAAGGGAATGGGTTGCAGGAGAAACTTTTACTCTGGTTTCTCAGTCTGTATCCTAGTGCCGGTTGGAATTTCCTGCAGTTTTCACTCTAAAACCGAGTTGGAGCTAGTACTTCCCCATATATATGTATGGAGTGGAGTTTGCAACTGAAAAGAAACTTTGTGTTCCCTTCAAGCTAGGTGAAGGACGGCTTTCACACACACTAGTCTCTCAGAACTGAGCATGTGGAGAGACGTTCGTTCATCTAGCACCAAGGGAACGGGATGCAGGAGAAACTTTTATTCTGATTTCTCAGTCTTTTTCCTACTGCCGGTTTGAAGTTCCTGCAGTTTTCACTGTAAAACCGAGTTGGAACTAGTACATCCCCATATATATGTATGGAATGGAGTTTGCAACTGAAAATAAACTTTGTGTTCCAAACAAGCTAGCTGAAGGACGGCTTTCACACACACTTATCTCTCTGAACTGAGCATGTGGAGAGACGTTCGTTCATCTAGCACAAAGTGAACGGGTTGCAGGAGACACTTTTACTCTGCTTTCTCACAGTGTATCCTAGTGCCGGTTTGATGTTCCTGCAGTTTTCACTGTAAAACCGAGTTGGAGGTAGTACTTCCCCATATATATGTATGGAGTGGAGTTTGCAACTGAAAAGAATCTTTCTGTTCCCTTCAAGCTAGGTGCAGTACGGCTTTCACACACACTTATCTCTCAGAACTGACCATGTGGATAGACGTTCATTCATCTAGCACCAAGGACATGTGTTGCAGGAGAAAATTTGCTCTGGTTTCTCAGTCTGTTTCCTAGTGCCGGTTTGAAGTTCCTGCAGTTTTCACTGTGAAAACGAGTTTTAGCTAGTAACTCCGCTAATATATATATGGAGTGGAGATTGCACCTGAAAAGAAACTTTGTGTTCCCAACAAGCTAGGTGAAGTACGGCTTTCACACACACTTGTCTCTCAGAACTGAACATGTGGAGAGATGTTCGTTCATCTAGCACCAAGGGAACGGGTTGCAGGAGAAACTTTTACTCTGGTTTCTCAGTCTGTTTCCTAGTGCCGGTTTGAAGTTCCTGCAGTTTTCACTGTAAAACCGAGTTGGAGCTAGTTACCTCCCCATGTATATGAATGGGGTGGAGTTTGCACCTGAAAAGAAACTTTGTATTCCCAACAAGCTAGCTGAAAGTCGTCTTTCACACACACTTATAAATCAGAACTGAGCATGTGGAGAGATGTTCGTTCATCTAGCACCAAGGGAACGGGTTGCAGGAGAAACTTTTACTCTGGTTTCTCAGTCTGTTTCCTAGTGCCGGTTGGAAGTTCATGCAGTTTTCACTGTAAAACCGAGTTGGAACTAGTACCTCCACATATATATGTATGGAGTGGAGTTTGCACCTGAAAAGAAACTTTGAGTTCCAAACAAGATAGCTGAAGGACGGCTTTCACACACACTTATTTCTCAGAACTGAGCATGTGGAGAGACTTTCGTTCATCTTGCTCCAAGGGAACGGAATGCAGGAGAAACATTTACTCTGGTTTATCAGTCTGTTTCCTAGTGCCGGTTGGAAGTTCCTGCAGTTTTCAGTGTAAAACCGATTTGGAACTAGTTACCCCCCCATGTATTTGTATGGAGTGGAGTTTGCACCTGAAAAGAAACTTTGTATTCCCAACAAGCTAGCTGAAGTTCGTCTTTCACACACACATATCAATCACAACTGAGCATGTGGAGAGATGTTCGTTCATCTAGCACCAAGGGAACGGGTTGCAGGAGAAACTTTTACTCTGGTTTCTCAGTCTGTTTCCTAGTGCCGGTTGCAAGTTCCTGCAGTTTTCACTGTAAAACCGAGTTGGAGCTAGTTACCTCCCCATGTATATGAATGGGGTGGAGTTTGCACCTGAAAAGAAACTTTGTGTTCCCAAGAAGCTAGGTGAAGGACGGCTTTCACACACACTTGACTCTCAGAACTGAACATGTGGAGAGATGTTCGTTCATCTAGCATCAAGGGAACGGGTTGCAGGAGAAACTTTTACTCTGGTTTCTCAGTCTGTTTCCTAGTGCCGGTTAGAAGTTCCTGCAGTTTTCAGTGTAAAACCTAGTTGGAACTAGTTACCTCCCCATGTATATGTATGGAGTGGAGTTTGCACCTGAAAAGAAACTTTGTATTCCCAACAATCTAGCTGAAGGTCGTCTTTCACACACACTTATCAATCAGAACTGAGCATGTGGAGAGATGTTCGTTCATCTAGCACCAAGGGAACGGGTTGCAGGAGAAACTTTTACTCTGGTTTCTCAGTCTGTTTCCTAGTGCCGTTTGGAAGTTCATGCAGTTTTCACTGTAAAACCGAGTTGGAACTAGTACCTCCACATATATATGTATGAAGTGGAGTTTGCAACTGAAAAGAAACTTTGTGTTCCAAACAAGCTAGCTGAAGTACGGCTTTCACACACACTTATCTCTCAGACCTGACCATGTCGAGACACGTTCGTTCACCTAGCACCAAGGGAACGGGTTGCAGGAGAAACTTTTACTCTGGTTTCTCAGTCTGTTTCCTAGTGCCGGTTTGAATTTCCTGCAGTTTTCCCTGTAAAACCGAGTTAGAGCTACTACCTCTCCATATATATGTATGGAGTGGAGTTTGCAACTGAAAAGAAACTTTGTGTTCCCAACAAGCTAGGTGAAGGACGGCTTTCACACACACTTATCTCTCAGAACTGAGCATGTGGATAGATGTTCGTTCATCTAGCACAAAGGGAACAGGTTGCAGGAGAAAATTTTACTCTGGTTTCTCAGTCTGTTTCCTAGTGCCGGTGTGAAGTTCCTGCAGTTTTCACTGTAAAACCGGGTTGGAGCTAGTAACTCCCCATATAAATGTATGTAGTGGAGTTTGCAACTGAAAAGAAATTTTGTGTTCCCAACAAGCTAGGTGAAGGACGGCTTTCACACACACTTATCTCTCAGAACTGACCATGTGGAGAGACGTTCGTTCATCTAGCACCAAGGGTATGGTTTGCAGGAGAAACTTTTACTCTGGTTTCTCAGTCTGTATCCTAGTGCCGGTTGGAATTTCCTGCAGTTTTCACTCTAAAACCGAGTTGGAGCTAGTACTTCCCCATATATATGTATGGAGTGGAGTTTGAAACTGAAAAGAAACTTTGTGTTCCCAACAAGCTAGGTGAAGTACGGCTTTCACACACACTTGTCTCTCAGAACTGAGCATGTGGAGAGATGTTCGTTCATCTAGCACCAAGGGAACGGGTTGCAGGAGAAACTTTTACTCTTGTTTCTCAGTCTGTTTCCTTGTGCCGGTTGGAAGTTCCTGCAGTTTTCACTGTAAAACCGAGTTGGAACTAGTACCTCCACATATATATGTATGGAGCGGAGTTTGCACCTGAAAAGAAACTTTGTGTTCCAAACAAGCTAGCTGAAGGACGGATTTCACACACACTTATCTCTCAGAACTGAGCATGTGGAGAGACGTTCGTTCATCTAGCACCAAGGGAACGGGTTGCAGGAGAAACATTTACTCTGGATTCTCAGTCTTTTTCCTAGTGCCGGTTGGAAGTTCCTTCAGTTTTCACTGAAAAACCGAGTTCGAGCTAGTACTTCCCCATATATATATATGGAATGGAGTTTGCAACTGAAAAGAAACTTTGTGTTCCCTTCAAGCTAGGTGCAGGACGGCTTTCACACACACTTATCTCTCAGACCTGACCATGTGGATAGACGTTCGTTCATCTAGCACCAAGGACACGTGTTGCAGGAGAAACTTTTACTCTTGTTTCTCAGTCTTTTTCCTATTGGGGGTTTGAAGTTCCTGCAGTTTTCACTGTGAAAACGAACTTAGATAGTAACTCCCATTATATATGTATGGAGTGGAGATTGCACCTGAAAAGAAACTTTGTGTTCCCAACAAACTAGGTGAAGTACGGCTTTCACACACACTTGTCTCTGAGAACTGAGCATGAGGAGAGATGTTCGTTCATGTAGCACCAAGGGAACGGGTTGCAGGAGAATCTTTTACTCTGCTTCTCAGTCTGTTTCCTAGTGCCGGTTGGAAGTTCATGCAGTTTTCACTGTAAAACCGAGATGGAACTAGTACCTCCACATATATATGTATGGAGTGGAGTTTGCAACTGAAAGGAAACTTTGTGTTCCAAACAAGGTAGCTGAAAGACGGCTTTCACACACACTTATCTCTCAGAACTGAGCATGTGGAGAGACGTTCGTTCATCTAGCACCAAGGGAATGGGTTGCAGGAGAAACTTTACTTTGGTTACTCAGTCTTTTTCCTAGAGCCGGTTGGAAGTTCCTGCAGTTTTCACTGTAAAACCGAGTTCGAGCTAGTACCACCCCATATATATGTATGGAGTGGAGTTTGCAACTGAAAAGAAACTTTGTGTTCCCTTCAAGCTAGGTGAATGACGGCTTTCACACACACTTATCTCACAGAACTGAGCATGTGGAGAGACGTTTTTTCATCTAGCACCAAGGGTATGGTTTGCAGGAGAAACTTTTACTCTTGTTTCTCAGTCTTTTTCCTACTGCCGGTTTGAAGTTCCTGCAGTTTTCACTGTAAAACCGATTTGGAACTAGTACTTCCCATTATATATGTATGGAATGTAGTTTGCAACTGAAAAAAACTTTGTGTTCCCTTCAAGCAGGGTGAAGGACGGCTTTCACACACACTTTTCTCTCTGAACTGAGCATGTTGAGAGACGTTCGTTCATCTAGCACAAAGGGAATGGGTTGCAGGAGAAACTTTTACTCTGGTTTCTCAGTCTGTATCCTAGTGCCGGTTGGAATTTCCTGCAGTTTTCACTCTAAAACCGAGTTGGAGCTAGTACTTCCCCATATATATGTATGGAGTGGAGTTTGCAACTGAAAAGAAACTTTGTGTTCCCTTCAAGCTAGGTGAAGGACGGCTTTCACACACACTAGTCTCTCAGAACTGAGCATGTGGAGAGACGTTCGTTCATCTAGCACCAAGGGAACGGGATGCAGGAGAAACTTTTATTCTGATTTCTCAGTCTTTTTCCTACTGCCGGTTTGAAGTTCCTGCAGTTTTCACTGTAAAACCGAGTTGGAACTAATACATCCCCATATATATGTATGGAATGGAGTTTGCAACTGAAAATAAACTTTGTGTTCCAAACAAGCTAGCTGAAGGACGGCTTTCACACACACTTATCTCTCTGAACTGAGCATGTGGAGAGACGTTCGTTCATCTAGCACAAAGTGAACGGGTTGCAGGAGACACTTTTACTCTGCTTTCTCACAGTGTATCCTAGAGCCGGTTTGATGTTCCTGCAGTTTTCACTGTAAAACCGAGTTGGAGGTAGTACTTCCCCATATATATGTATGGAGTGGAGTTTGCAACTGAAAAGAATCTTTCTGTTCCCTTCAAGCTAGGTGCAGTACGGCTTTCACACACACTTATCTCTCAGAACTGACCATGTGGATAGACGTTCATTCATCTAGCACCAAGGACATGTGTTGTAGGAGAAACTTTTGCTCTGGTTTCTCAGTCTGTTTCCTAGTGCCGGTTTGAAGTTCCTGCAGTTTTCACTGTCAAAACGAGTTTTAGCTAGTAACTCCCCTAATATATATATGGAGTGGAGATTGCACCTGAAAAGAAACTTTGTGTTCCCAACAAGCTAGGTGAAGTACGGCTTTCACACACACTTGTCTCTCAGAACTGAACATGTGGAGAGATGTTCGTTCATCTAGCACCAAGGGAACGGGTTGCAGGAGAAACTTTTACTCTGGATTCTCAGTCTGTTTCCTAGTGCCGGTTTGAAGTTCCTGCAGTTTTCACTGTAAAACCGAGTTGGAGCTAGTTACCTCCCCATGTATATGAATGGGGTGGAGTTTGCACCTGAAAAGAAACTTTGTATTCCCAACAAGCCAGCTGAAAGTCGTCTTTCACACACACTTATAAATCAGAACTGAGCATGTGGAGAGATGTTCGTTCATCTAGCACCAAGGGAACGGGTTGCAGGAGAAACTTTTACTCTGGTTTCTCAGTCTGTTTCCTAGTGCCGGTTGGAAGTTCATGCAGTTTTCACTGTAAAACCGAGTTGGAACTAGTACCTCCACATATATATGTATGGAGTGGAGTTTGCACCTGAAAAGAAACTTTGAGTTCCAAACAAGATAGCTGAAGGACGGCTTTCACACACACTTATTTCTCAGAACTGAGCATGTGGAGAGACTTTCGTTCATCTTGCTCCAAGGGAACGGAATGCAGGAGAAACATTTACTCTGGTTTATCAGTCTGTTTCCTAGTGCCGGTTGGAAGTTCCTGCAGTTTTCAGTGTAAAACCGATTTGGAACTAGTTACCCCCCCATGTATTTGTATGGAGTGGAGTTTGCACCTGAAAAGAAACTTTGTATTCCCAACAAGCTAGCTGAAGTTCGTCTTTCACACACACATATCAATCACTACTGAGCATGTGGAGAGATGTTCGTTCATCTAGCACCAAGGGAACGGGTTGCAGGAGAAACTTTTACTCTGGTTTCTCAGTCTGTTTCCTAGTGCCGGTTGCAAGTTCCTGCAGTTTTCACTGTAAAACCGAGTTCGAACTAGTACCTCCACATATATATGTATGGAGTGGTGTTTGCACCTGAAAAGTAACTTTGTTTTTCAAACAAGCTAGCTGAAGGACGGCTTTCACACAACTTTTCTTTCATAACTGAGCATGTGGAGAGAAGTTCGTTCATCTAGCAACGAGGGAACGGGTTGCAGGAGAAACTTTTACTCTGGTTTCTCAGTCTTTTTCCTAGTGCCGGTTTGAAGTTCCTGCAGTTTTCACTGTAACACCGATTTGGAACTATTACTTCCCCATATATATGTATGGATTGGAGTTTGTAACTGAAAAGGAACTCTGTGTTCCCTTCAAGCTAGGTGAAGGACGGCTTTCACACACACTTATCTCTCAGAACTTACCATGTGGATAGACGTTCGTTCATCTAGCACCAAGGGAACGGGTTGCAGGAGAAACTTTTACTCTGGTTTCTCAGTCTGCTTCCTACTGCCGGTTTGAAGTTCCTGCAGTTTTCACTGTGAAAACGAGTTTTAGCTAGTAACTCCCCTTATATATGTATGGAGTTCAGATTGGACCTAAAAAGAAACTTTGTGTTCCCAACAAGCTAGGTGAAGTACGGATTTCACACACACTTGTCTCTCAGAACTGAGCATGTGGAGAGATGTTCGTTCATCTAACACCAAGGGAACGGGTGGCAGGAGAAACTTTTACTCTGGTTTCTCAGTCTGTTTCCTAGTGCCGTTTGGAAGTTCATTCTGTTTTCACTGTAAAACCGATTTCGAGATAGTACCTCCCCATATATATGTATGAAGTGGAGTTTGCAACTGAAAAGAAACTTTGTGTTCCAAACAAGCTAGCTGAAGGACGGCTTTCACACACACTTGTCTCTCAGAACTGAGCATGTGGAGAGACGTTCTTTCATCTAGCACCAAGGGAACGGGTTGCAGGAGAAACTTTTACTCTGGTTTCTCAGTCTTTTTCCTAGTGCCGTTTGGAAGTTCCTGCAGTTTTCACTGTAAAACCGATTTCGAGATATTACCTCCCCATATATATGTATGGAGTGGAGTTTGCACCTGAAAAGAAACTTTGTATTCCCAACAAGCTAGCTGGAGGTCGTCTTTCACACACACTTATCTCTCAGAACTGAGCATGTGGAGAGACGTTCTTTCATCTAGCACCAAGGGAACGGGTTGCAGGAGAAAATTTTACTCTGGTTTCTCAGTCTGTTTCCTAGTGCCGGTTGGAAGTTCCTGCAGTTTTCACTGTAAAAACGAGTTGGAAATTGTACCTCCCCACATATATGTATGGAGTGGTGTTTGCAACTGAAATAATCTGTGTGTTCCCTTCAAGCAGGGTGAAGGACGGATTTCACACACCCTTATCTCTCTGAACTGAGCATGTGGAGAGACGTTCGTTCATCTAGCACAAAGGGAACGGGTTGCAGGAGAAACATTTACTCTGGTTTCTCAGTCTGCTTCCTACTGCCGGTTTGAAGTTCCTGCCGTTTTCACTGTAATACAGGGTTGTAACTCGTACTTCCCCATATATATGTATGGAGTGGAGTTTGCAACTGAAAAGAACTTTGTGTTCCAAAAAAGCTAGCTGAAGGACGGCTTTCACACACACATATCTCTCAGAAATGAGCATGTGGATAGACGTTCGTTCATCTAACACCAAGGGAACGGGTTGCAGGAGAAACTTTTACTCTTTTTTCTCAGTCTGTTTCCTACTGCAGGTTTGAAGTTCCTGCAGTTTTCAATGTAAAACCGAGTTGGAACTAGTTACCTCCCCATGTATATGTATGGAGTGGAGTTTGCACCTGAAAAGAAACTTTGTGTTCCCAACAAGCTAGGTGAAGTACGGCTTTCACACACACTTGTCTCTCAGAACTGAGCATGTGGAGAGAAGTTTGTTCATCTAACACCAAGGGAACGGGTGGCAGGAGAAACTTTTACTCTGGTTTCTCAGTCTGTTTCCTAGTGCCGTTTGGAAGTTCATGCAGTTTTCACTGTAAAACCGAGTTGGAACTAGTATCTCCACATATATATGTATGAAGTGGAGTTTGCAACTGAAAAGAAACTTTGTGTTCCAAACAAGCTAGCTGAAGTACGGCTTTCACACACACTTATCTCTCAGACCTGACCATGTCGAGACACGTTCGTTCACCTAGCACAAAGGGAACGGGTTGCAGGGGAAACTTTTACTCTGGTTGCCCAGTCTGTTTCCTAGTGTGGTTGGAAGTTCCTGCAGTATTCACTGTAAAACCGAGTTGGAACTAGTACCTCCCCATATATATGTAAGGAGTGAAGTTTGCAACTGAAAAGAAACTTTGTGTTCCCTTCAAGCTAGGTGAAGGACCGCTTTCACAAACACTTATCTCTCAGAAATGAGCATGTGGAGAGACGTTCGTTCATCTAGCACCAAGGGTACGGGTTACAGGAGAACCTTTTGCTCTGGTTTCTCAGTCTGTTTCCTACTGCCGGGTGGAAGTTCCTGCAGTTTTCACTGTAAAACAGGGTTGTAACTCGTACCTCCCATTATATAAGTATGGAGTGGAGTTTGCAACTGAAAAGAACTTTGTGTTCCCTTCAAGCAGGGTGAAGGACGGCTTTCACACACACATATCTCTCAGAACTGAGCATGTGGATAGACGTTCGTTCATCTAACACCAAGGGAACGGGTTGCAGGAGAAACTTTTACTCTGTTTTCTCAGTCTGATTCCTACTGCAGGTTTGAAGTTCCTGCAGTTTTCAATGTAAAACCGAGTTGGAACTAGGTACCTCCCCATGTATATGTATGGAGTGGAGTTTGCACCTGAAAAGAAACTTTGTATTCCCAACAAGATAGCTGAAGGACGGCTTTCACACACACTTATCAATCAGAATTGAGCACGTGGAGAGATGTTCGTTCATCTAGCACCAAGGGAACAGGTTGCAGGAGAAACTTTTACTCTGGTTTCTCAGTCTGTTTCCTAGTGCCGGTTGGAAGTTCCTGCAGTTTTCACTGTAAAACCGAGTTGGAACTAGTATCTCTCCATATATATGTATGGAGTGGAGTATGCAATTGAAAACAAACTTTGTTTTTCAAACAAGCTAGCTGAAGGACGGCTTTCACACACACTTATCTTTCAGAATTGAGCATGTGGAGAGAAGTTCGTTCATCTAGCAACGAGCGAACGGGTTGCAGGAGAAACTTTTACTCTGGTTTCTCAGTCTTTTTCCTAGTGCCGGTTTGAAGTTCCTGCAGTTTTCACTGTAAAACCGAGTTGGAACTAGTACATCCGCATATATATGTATGGAATGGAGTTTGCAACTGAAAATAAACTTTGTGTTCCAAACAAGCTAGCTGAAGGACGGCTTTCACACACACTTATCTCTCTGAACTGAGCATGTGGAGAGACTTTCGTTCATCTAGCACAAAGTGAACGGGTTGCAGGAGAAACTTTTACTCTGGTTTCTCACACTGTATCCTAGTGCCGGTTTGATGTTCCTGCAGTTTTCACTGGAAAACCGAGTTGGAGGTAGTACTTCCCCATATATATGTATGGAGTGGAGTTTGCAACTGAAAAGAAACTTTCTGTTCCCTTCAAGCTAGGTGCAGAACGGCTTTCACACACACTTATCTCTCAGAACTGACCATGTGGATAGACGTTCGTCCATCTAGCAACAAGGACACGTGTTGCAGGAGAAACTTTTACTCTGGTTTCTCAGTCTGTTTCCTAGTGCCGGTCTGAACTTCCTGCAGTTTTCACTGTGAAAAAGAGTTTTAGCTAGTAACTCCGCTTATATATGTATGGAGTGGAGATTGCACCTGAAAAGAATCTTTGTGTTCCCAACAAGCTAGGTGAAGTACGGCTTTCACACACACTTGTCTCTCAGAACTGAACATGTGGAGAGACGTTCGTTCATCTAGCACCAAGGGAATGGGTTGCAGGAGAAATTTTACTCTGGTTTCTCAGTCTTTTTCCTAGAGCCGGTTGGAAGTTCCTGCAGTTTTCACTGTAAAACCGAGTTCGAGCTAGTACCACCCCATATATATGTATGGAGTGGAGTTTGCAACTGAAAAGAAACTTTGTGTTCCCTTCAAGCTAGGTGAATGACGGCTTTCACACACACTTATCTCTCAGAACTGAGCATGTGGAGAGAAGAATTTTCATCTAGCAACAAGGGTACGGGTTGCAGGAGAAACTTTTACTCTGTTTTCTCAGTCTTTTTCCTACTGCCGGTTTGAAGTTCCTGCAGTTTTCACTGTAAAACCGATTTGGAACTAGTACTTCCCCATATATATGTATGGAGTGGAGTTTGCAACTGAAAATAAACTTTGTGTTCCAAACAAGCTAGCTGAAGTACGGCTTTCACACACACTTATCTCTCTGAACTGAGCATGTGGAGAGACGTTCGTTCACCTAGCACAAAGGGAACGGGTTGCAGGAGAAACTGTTACTCTGGTTTCTCAGTCTGTTTCCTAGTGCCGGTTCGAAGTTCCTGCAGTTTTCACTGTAAAAACGAGTTGGAAATTGTACCTCCCCACATATATGTATGGAGTGGAGTTTGCAACTGAAGAAAACTGTGTGTTCCCTTCAAGCAGGGTGAAGGACGGATTTCACACACCCTTATCTCTCTGAACTGAGCATGTGGAGAGACTTTCGTTCATCTAGCACAAAGGGAACGGGTTGCAGGAGAAACTTTTACTCTGCTTTCTCAGTCTGTTTCCTAGTGCCGGTTGGAAGTTCATGCAGTTTTCACTGTAAAACCGAGTTGGAACTAGTACCTCCACATATATATGTATGGAGTGGAGTTTGCAACTGAAAAGAAACTTTGTGTTCCAAACAAGCTAGCTGAATGACGGCTTTCACACACACTTAACTCTCAGAACTGAGCATGTGGAGAGACGTTCGTTCATCTAGCACCAAGGGAACGGGATGCAGGAGAAACTTTTATTCTCATTTCTCAGTCTTTTTCCTAGTGCCGGTTTGAAGTTCCTGCAGTTTTCACTGTAAAACCGAGTTGGAACTAGTACATCCCCATATATATGTATGGAATGGAGTTTGCAACTGAAAATAAACTTTGTGTTCCAAACAAGCTAGCTGAAGGACGGCTTTCACACACACTTATCTCTCTGAACTGAGCATGTGGAGAGACTTTCGTTCATCTAGCACAAAGTGAACGGGTTGCAGGAGAAACATTTACTCTGGTTTCTCACACTGTATCCTAGTGCCGGTTTGATGTTCCTGCAGTTTTCACTGTAAAACCGAGTTGAAGCTAGAACCTCCCCATATATATGTATGGAGTGGAGTTTGAAACTGAAAAGAAACTTTCTGTTCCCTTCAAGCTAGGTGCAGGACGGCTTTCACACAGACTAATCTCTCAGAACTGACCATGTGGATAGACGTTCGTCCATCTAGCAACAAGGACACGTGTTGCAGGAGAAACTTTTGCTCTGTTTTCTCAGTCTGTTTCCTAGTGCCGGTCTGAACTTCCTGCAGTTTTCACTGTGAAAAAGAGTTTTAGCTAGTAACTCCGCTTATATATGTATGGAGTGGAGATTGCACCTGAAAAGAATCTTTGTGTTTCCAACAAGCGAGGTGAATTACGGCTTTCACACACACTTGTCTCTCAGAACTGAACATGTGGAGAGACGTTCGTTCATCTAGCACCAAGGGAATGGGTTGCAGGAGAAATTTTACTCTGGTTTCTCAGTCTTTTTCCTAGAGCCGGTTGGAAGTTCCTGCAGTTTTCACTGTAAAACCGAGTTCGAGCTAGTACCACCCCATATATATGTATGGAGTGGAGTTTGCAACTGAAAAGAAACTTTGTGTTCCCTTCAAGCTAGGTGAATGACGGCTTTCACACACACTTATCTCTCAGAACTGAGCATGTGGAGAGACGTTCGTTCATCTAACACCAAGGGTATGGTTTGCAGGAGAAACTTTTACTCTTGTTTCTCAGTCTTTTTCGTACTGCCGGTTTGAAGTTCCTGCAGTTTTCACTGTAAAACCGATTTGGAACTAGTACTTCCCATTATATATGTATGGAGTGGAGTTTGCAACTGAAAAAAACTTTGTGTTCCCTTCAAGCAGGGTGAAGGACGGCTTTCACACACACTTTTCTCTCTGAACTGAGCATGTGGAGAGACGTTCGTTCATCTAGCACAAAGGGAACGGGTTGCAGGAGAAACTTTTACTCTGGTTTCTCAGTCTTTTTCCTAGTGCCGGTTGGAAGTTCCTTCAGTTTTCACTGTAAAACCCAGTTCGAGCTAGTACCTCCCCATATATATGTATGGAGTGGAGTTTGCAACTGAAAAGAAACTTTGTGTTCCCTTCAAGCTAGGTGAATGACGGCTTTCACACACAGTTATCTCTCAGAACTGAGCATGTGGAGAGAAGAATTTTCATCTAGCAACAAGGGTACGGGTTGCAGGAGAAACTTTTACTCTGTTTTCTCAGTCTTTTTCCTACTGCCGGTTTGAAGTTCCTGCAGTTTTCACTGTAAAACCGATTTGGAACTAGTACTTCCCCATATATATGTATGGAGTGGAGTTTGCAACTGAAAATAAACTTTGTGTTCCAAACAAGCTAGCTGAAGGACGGCTTTCACACACACTTATCTCTCTGAACTGAGCATGTGGAGAGACGTTCGTTCACCTAGCACAAAGGGAACGGGTTGCAGGAGAAACTTTTACTCTGGTTTCTCAGTCTGTTTCCTAGTGCCGGTTCGATGTTCCTGCAGTTTTCACTGTAAAAACGAGTTGGAAATTGTACCTCCCCACATATATGTATGGAGTGGAGTTTGCAACTGAAGAAAACTGTGTGTTCCCTTCAAGCAGGGTGAAGGACGGATTTCACACACCCTTATCTCTCTGAACTGAGCATGTGGAGAGACTTTCGTTCATCTAGCACAAAGGGAACGGGTTGCAGGAGAAACTTTTACTCTGCTTTCTCAGTCTGTTTCCTAGTGCCGGTTGGAAGTTCATGCAGTTTTCACTGTAAAACAGAGTTGGAACTAGTACCTCCACATATATATGTATGGAGTGGAGCTTGCAACTGAAAAGAAACTTTGTGTTCCAAACAAGCTAGCTGAATGACGGCTTTCACACACACTTATCTCTCAGAACTGAGCATGTGGAGAGAAGTTCGTTCATCTAGCACCAAGGGAATGGGATGCAGGAGAAACTTTTATTCTCATTTCTCAATCTTTTTCCTAGTGCCGGTTTGAAGTTCCTGCAGTTTTCACTGTAAAACCGAGTTGGAACTAGTACATCCCCATATATATGTATGGAATGGAGTTTGCAACTGAAAATAAACTTTGTGTTCCAAACAAGCTAGCTGAAGGACGGCTTTCACACACACTTATCTCTCTGAACTGAGCATGTGGAGAGACTTTCGTTCATCTAGCACAAAGTGAACGGGTTGCAGGAGAAACTTTTATTCTGGTTTCTCACACTGTATCCAAGTGCCGGTTTGATGTTCCTGCAGTTTTCACTCTAAAACCGATTTGAAGCTAGAACCTCCCCATATATATGTATGGAGTGGAGTTTGAAACTGAAAAGAAACTTTCTGTTCCCTTCAAGCTAGGTGCAGGACGGCTTTCACACACACTAATCTCTCAGAACTGACCATGTGGATAGACGTTCGTCCATCTAGCAACAAGGACACGTGTTGCAGGAGAAACTTTTGCTCTGGTTTCTCAGTCTGTTTCCTAGTGCCGGTCTGAACTTCCTGCAGTTTTCACTGTGAAAAAGAGTTTTAGCTAGTAACTCCGCTTATATATGTATGGAGTGGAGATTGCACCTGAAAAGAATCTTTGTGTTCCCAACAAGCTAGGTGAAGTACGGCTTTCACACACACTTGTCTCTCAGAACTGAACATGTGGAGAGACGTTCGTTCATCTAGCACCAAGGGAATGGGTTGCAGGAGAAATTTTACTCTGGTTTCTCAGTCTTTTTCCTAGAGCCGGTTGGAAGTTCCTGCAGTTTTCACTGTAAAACCGAGTTCGAGCTAGTACCACCCCATATATATGTATGGAGTGGAGTTTGCAACTGAAAAGAAACTTTGTGTTCCCTTCAAGCTAGGTGAATGACGGCTTTCACACACACTTATCTCTCAGAACTGAGCATGCGGAGAGAAGAATTTTCATCTAGCAACAAGGGTACGGGTTGCAGGAGAAACTTTTACTCTGTTTTCTCAGTCTTTTTCCTACTGCCGGTTTGAAGTTCCTGCAGTTTTCACTGTAAAACCGATTTGGAACTAGTACTTCCCCATATATATGTATGGAGTGGAGTTTGCAACTGAAAAAAACTTTGTGTTCCCTTCAAGCAGGGTGAAGGACGGCTTTAACACACTCTTTTCTCTCTGAACTGAGCATGTGGAGAGACGTTCGTTCATCTAGCACAAAGGGAACGGGTTGCAGGAGAAACTTTTACTCTGGTTTCTCAGTCTTTTTCCTAGTGCCGGTTTGAAGTTCCTGCAGTTTTCACTGTAAAACCGAGTTGGAACTAGTACATCCCCATATATATGTATGGAATGGAGTTTGCAACTGAAAATAAACTTTGTGTTCCAAACAAGCTAGCTGAAGGACGGCTTTCACACACACTTATCTCTCTGAACTGAGCATGTGGAGAGACTTTCGTTCATCTAGCACAAAGTGAACGGGTTGCAGGAGAAACTTTTATTCTGGTTTCTCACACTGTATCCAAGTGCCGGTTTGATGTTCCTGCAGTTTTCACTCTAAAACCGAGTTGAAGCTAGAACCTCCCCATATATATGTATGGAGTGGAGTTTGCAACTGAAAAGAAACTTTCTGTTCCCTTCAAGCTAGGTGCAGGACGGCTTTCAAACACACTAATCTCTCAGAACTGACCATGTGGATAGACGTTCGTCCATCTAGCAACAAGGACACGTGTTGCAGGAGAAACTTTTGCTCTGGTTTCTCAGTCTGTTTCCTAGTGCCGGTCTGAACTTCCTGCAGTTTTCACTGTGAAAAAGAGTTTTAGCTAGTAACTCCGCTTATATATGTATGGAGTGGAGATTGCACCTGAAAAGAATCTTTGTGTTCCCAACAAGCTAGGTGAAGTACGGCTTTCACACACACTTGTCTCTCAGAACTGAACATGTGGAGAGACGTTCGTTCATCTAGCACCAAGGGAATGGGTTGCAGGAGAAATTTTACTCTGGTTTCTCAGTCTTTTTCCTAGAGCCGGTTGGAAGTTCCTGCAGTTTTCACTGTAAAACCGAGTTCGAGCTAGTACCACCCCATATATATGTATGGAGTGGAGTTTGCAACTGAAAAGAAACTTTGTGTTCCCTTCAAGCTAGGTGAATGACGGCTTTCACACACACTTATCTCTCAGAACTGAGCATGTGGAGAGACGTTCGTTCATCTAACACCAAGGGTATGGTTTGCAGGAGAAACTTTTACTCTTGTTTCTCAGTCTTTTTCGTACTGCCAGTTTGAAGTTCCTGCAGTTTTCACTGTAAAACCGATTTGGAACTAGTACTTCCCATTATATATGTATGGAGTGGAGTTTGCAACTGAAAAAAACTTTGTGTTCCCTTCAAGCAGGGTGAAGGACGGCTTTCACACACACTTTTCTCTCTGAACTGAGCATGTGGAGAGACGTTCGTTCATCTAGCACAAAGGGAACGGGTTGCAGGAGAAACTTTTACTCTGGTTTCTCAGTCTTTTTCCTAGTGCCGGTTGGAAGTTCCTGCAGTTTTCACTGTAAAACCCAGTTCGAGCTAGTACCTCCCCATATATATGTATGGAGTGGAGTTTGCAACTGAAAAGAAACTTTGTGTTCCCTTCAAGCTAGGTGAATGACGGCTTTCACACACAGTTATCTCTCAGAACTGAGCATGTGGAGAGAAGAATTTTCATCTAGCAACAAGGGTACGGGTTGCAGGAGAAACTTTTACTCTGTTTTCTCAGTCTTTTTCCTACTGCCGGTTTGAAGTTCCTGCAGTTTTCACTGTAAAACCGATTTGGAACTAGTACTTCCCCATATATATGTATGGAGTGGAGTTTGCAACTGAAAATAAACTTTGTGTTCCAAACAAGCTAGCTGAAGGACGGCTTTCACACACACTTATCTCTCTGAACTGAGCATGTGGAGAGACGTTCGTTCACCTAGCACAAAGGGAACGGGTTGCAGGAGAAACTTTTACTCTGGTTTCTCAGTCTGTTTCCTAGTGCCGGTTCGATGTTCCTGCAGTTTTCACTGTAAAAACGAGTTGGAAATTGTACCTCCCCACATATATGTATGGAGTGGAGTTTGCAACTGAAGAAAACTGTGTGTTCCCTTCAAGCAGGGTGAAGGACGGATTTCACACACCCTTATCTCTCTGAACTGAGCATGTGGAGAGACTTTCGTTCATCTAGCACAAAGGGAACGGGTTGCAGGAGAAACTTTTACTCTGCTTTCTCAGTCTGTTTCCTAGTGCCGGTTGGAAGTTCATGCAGTTTTCACTGTAAAACAGAGTTGGAACTAGTACCTCCCCATATATATGTATGGAGTGGAGTTTGCAACTGAAAAGAAACTTTGTGTTCCAAACAAGCTAGCTGAATGACGGCTTTCACACACACTTATCTCTCAGAACTGAGCATGTGGAGAGACGTTCGTTCATCTAGCACCAAGGGAACGGGATGCAGGAGAAACTTTTATTCTCATTTCTCAATCTTTCTCCTAGTGCCGGTTTGAAGTTCCTGCAGTTTTCACTGTAAAACCGAGTTGGAACTAGTACATCCCCATATATATGTATGGAATGGAGTTTGCAACTGAAAATAAACTTTGTGTTCCAAACAAGCTAGCTGAAGGACGGCTTTCACACACACTTATCTCTCTGAACTGAGCATGTGGAGAGACTTTCGTTCATCTAGCACAAAGTGAACGGGTTGCAGGAGAAACTTTTACTCTGGTTTCTCACACTGTATCCTAGTGCCGGTTTGATGTTCCTGCAGTTTTCACTGTAAAACCGAGTTGAAGCTAGAACCTCCCCATATATATGTATGGAGTGGAGTTTGCAACTGAAAAGAAACTTTCTGTTCCCTTCAAGCTAGGTGCAGGACGGCTTTCACACACACTTATCTCTCAGAACTGACCATGTGGATAGACGTTCGTCCATCTAGCAACAAGGACACGTGTTGCAGGAGAAACTTTTGCTCTGGTTTCTCAGTCTGTTTCCTAGTGCCGGTCTGAACTTCCTGCAGTTTTCACTGTGAAAAAGAGTTTTAGCTAGTAACTCCGCTTATATATGTATGGAGTGGAGATTGCACCTGAAAAGAATCTTTGTGTTCCCAACAAGCTAGGTGAAGTACGGCTTTCACACACACTTGTCTCTCAGAACTGAACATGTGGAGAGACGTTCGTTCATCTAGCACCAAGGGAATGGGTTGCAGGAGAAATTTTACTCTGGTTTCTCAGTCTTTTTCCTAGAGCCGATTGGATGTTCCTGCAGTTTTCACTGTAAAACCGAGTTCGAGCTAGTACCACCCCATATATATGTATGGAGTGGAGTTTGCAACTGAAAAGAAACTTTGTGTTCCCTTCAAGCTAGGTGAATGACGGCTTTCACACACACTTATCTCTCAGAACTGAGCATGTGGAGAGAAGAATTTTCATCTAGCAACAAGGGTACGGGTTGCAGGAGAAACTTTTACTCTGTTTTCTCAGTCTTTTTCCTACTGCCGGTTTGAAGTTCCTGCAGTTTTCACTGTAAAACCGATTTGGAACTAGTACTTCCCCATATATATGTATGGAGTGGAGTTTGCAACTGAAAATAAACTTTGTGTTCCAAACAAGCTAGCTGAAGTACGGCTTTCACACACACTTATCTCTCTGAACTGAGCATGTGGAGAGACGTTCGTTCACCTAGCACAAAGGGAACGGGTTGCAGGAGAAACTGTTACTCTGGTTTCTCAGTCTGTTTCCTAGTGCCGGTTCGAAGTTCCTGCAGTTTTCACTGTAAAAACGAGTTGGAAATTGTACCTCCCCACATATATGTATGGAGTGGAGTTTGCAACTGAAGAAAACTGTGTGTTCCCTTCAAGCAGGGTGAAGGACGGATTTCACACACCCTTATCTCTCTGAACTGAGCATGTGGAGAGACTTTCGTTCATCTAGCACAAAGGGAACGGGTTGCAGGAGAAACTTTTACTCTGCTTTCTCAGTCTGTTTCCTAGTGCCGGTTGGAAGTTCATGCAGTTTTCACTGTAAAACCGAGTTGGAACTAGTACCTCCACATATATATGTATGGAGTGGAGTTTGCAACTGAAAAGAAACTTTGTGTTCCAAACAAGCTAGCTGAATGACGGCTTTCACACACACTTAACTCTCAGAACTGAGCATGTGGAGAGACGTTCGTTCATCTAGCACCAAGGGAACGGGATGCAGGAGAAACTTTTATTCTCATTTCTCAGTCTTTTTCCTAGTGCCGGTTTGAAGTTCCTGCAGTTTTCACTGTAAAACCGAGTTGGAACTAGTACATCCCCATATATATGTATGGAATGGAGTTTGCAACTGAAAATAAACTTTGTGTTCCAAACAAGCTAGCTGAAGGTCGGCTTTCACACACACTTATCTCTCTGAACTGAGCATGTGGAGAGACTTTCGTTCATCTAGCACAAAGTGAACGGGTTGCAGGAGAAACATTTACTCTGGTTTCTCACACTGTATCCTAGTGCCGGTTTGATGTTCCTGCAGTTTTCACTCTAAAACCGAGTTGAAGCTAGAACCTCCCCATATATATGTATGGAGTGGAGTTTGCAACTGAAAAGAAACTTTCTGTTCCCTTCAAGCTAGGTGCAGGACGGCTTTCACACACACTAATCTCTCAGAACTGACCATGTGGATAGACGTTCGTCCATCTAGCAACAAGGACACGTGTTGCAGGAGAAACTTTTGCTCTGTTTTCTCAGTCTGTTTCCTAGTGCCGGTCTGAACTTCCTGCAGTTTTCACTGTGAAAAAGAGTTTTAGCTAGTAACTCCGCTTATATATGTATGGAGTGGAGATTGCACCTGAAAAGAATCTTTGTGTTCCCAACAAGCGAGGTGAAGTACGGCTTTCACACACACTTGTCTCTCAGAACTGAACATGTGGAGAGACGTTCGTTCATCTAGCACCAAGGGAATGGGTTGCAGGAGAAATTTTACTCTGGTTTCTCAGTCTTTTTCCTAGAGCCGGTTGGAAGTTCCTGCAGTTTTCACTGTAAAACCGAGTTCGAGCTAGTACCACCCCATATATATGTATGGAGTGGAGTTTGCAACTGAAAAGAAACTTTGTGTTCCCTTCAAGCTAGGTGAATGACGGCTTTCACACACACTTATCTCTCAGAACTGAGCATGTGGAGAGACGTTCGTTCATCTAACACCAAGGGTATGGTTTGCAGGAGAAACTTTTACTCTTGTTTCTCAGTCTTTTTCGTACTGCCGGTTTGAAGTTCCTGCAGTTTTCACTGTAAAACCGATTTGGAACTAGTACTTCCCATTATATATGTATGGAGTGGAGTTTGCAACTGAAAAAAACTTTGTGTTCCCTTCAAGCAGGGTGAAGGACGGCTTTCACACACACTTTTCTCTCTGAACTGAGCATGTGGAGAGACGTTCGTTCATCTAGCACAAAGGGAACGGGTTGCAGGAGAAACTTTTACTCTGGTTTCTCAGTCTTTTTCCTAGTGCCGGTTGGAAGTTCCTTCAGTTTTCACTGTAAAACCCAGTTCGAGCTAGTACCTCCCCATATATATGTATGGAGTGGAGTTTGCAACTGAAAAGAAACTTTGTGTTCCCTTCAAGCTAGGTGAATGACGGCTTTCACACACAGTTATCTCTCAGAACTGAGCATGTGGAGAGACGAATTTTCATCTAGCAACAAGGGTACGGGTTGCAGGAGAAACTTTTACTCTGTTTTCTCAGTCTTTTTCCTACTGCCGGTTTGAAGTTCCTGCAGTTTTCACTGTAAAACCGATTTGGAACTAGTACTTCCCCATATATATGTATGGAGTGGAGTTTGCAACTGAAAATAAACTTTGTGTTCCAAACAAGCTAGCTGAAGGACGGCTTTCACACACACTTATCTCTCTGAACTGAGCATGTGGAGAGACGTTCGTTCACCTAGCACAAAGGGAACGGGTTGCAGGAGAAACTTTTACTCTGGTTTCTCAGTCTGTTTCCTAGTGCCGGTTCGATGTTCCTGCAGTTTTCACTGTAAAAACGAGTTGGAAATTGTACCTCCCCACATATATGTATGGAGTGGAGTTTGCAACTGAAGAAAACTGTGTGTTCCCTTCAAGCAGGGTGAAGGACGGATTTCACACACCCTTATCTCTCTGAACTGAGCATGTGGAGAGACTTTCGTTCATCTAGCACAAAGGGAACGGGTTGCAGGAGAAACTTTTTCTCTGCTTTCTCAGTCTGTTTCCTAGTGCCGGTTAGAAGTTCATGCAGTTTTCACTGTAAAACAGAGTTGGAACTAGTACCTCCACATATATATGTATGGAGTGGAGCTTGCAACTGAAAAGAAACTTTGTGTTCCAAACAAGCTAGCTGAATGACGGCTTTCACACACACTTATCTCTCAGAACTGAGCATGTGGAGAGACGTTCGTTCATCTAGCACCAAGGGAACGGGATGCAGGAGAAACTTTTATTCTCATTTCTCAATCTTTTTCCTAGTGCCGGTTTGAAGTTCCTGCAGTTTTCACTGTAAAACCGAGTTGGAACTAGTACATCCCCATATATATGTATGGAATGGAGTTTGCAACTGAAAATAAACTTTGTGTTCCAAACAAGCTAGCTGAAGGACGGCTTTCACACACACTTATCTCTCTGCACTGAGCATGTGGAGAGACTTTCGTTCATCTAGCACAAAGTGAACGGGTTGCAGGAGAAACATTTACTCTGGTTTCTCACACTGTATCCTAGTGCCGGTTTGATGTTCCTGCAGTTTTCACTCTAAAACCGAGTTGAAGCTAGAACCTCCCCATATATATGTATGGAGTGGAGTTTGCAACTGAAAAGAAACTTTCTGTTCCCTTCAAGCTAGGTGCAGGACGGCTTTCACACACACTAATCTCTCAGAACTGACCATGTGGATAGACGTTCGTCCATCTAGCAACAAGGACACGTGTTGCAGGAGAAACTTTTGCTCTGTTTTCTCAGTCTGTTTCCTAGTGCCGGTCTGAACTTCCTGCAGTTTTCACTGTGAAAAAGAGTTTTAGCTAGTAACTCCGCTTATATATGTATGGAGTGGAGATTGCACCTGAAAAGAATCTTTGTGTTCCCAACAAGCGAGGTGAAGTACGGCTTTCACACACACTTGTCTCTCAGAACTGAACATGTGGAGAGACGTTCGTTCATCTAGCACCAAGGGAATGGGTTGCAGGAGAAATTTTACTCTGGTTTCTCAGTCTTTTTCCTAGAGCCGGTTGGAAGTTCCTGCAGTTTTCACTGTAAAACCGAGTTCGAGCTAGTACCACCCCATATATATGTATGGAGTGGAGTTTGCAACTGAAAAGAAACTTTGTGTTCCCTTCAAGCTAGGTGAATGACGGCTTTCACACACACTTATCTCTCAGAACTGAGCATGTGGAGAGACGTTCGTTCATCTAACACCAAGGGTATGGTTTGCAGGAGAAACTTTTACTCTTGTTTCTCAGTCTTTTTCGTACTGCCGGTTTGAAGTTCCTGCAGTTTTCACTGTAAAACCGATTTGGAACTAGTACTTCCCATTATATATGTATGGAGTGGAGTTTGCAACTGAAAAAAACTTTGTGTTCCCTTCAAGCAGGGTGAAGGACGGCTTTCACACACACTTTTCTCTCTGAACTGAGCATGTGGAGAGACGTTCGTTCATCTAGCACAAAGGGAACGGGTTGCAGGAGAAACTTTTACTCTGGTTTCTCAGTCTTTTTCCTAGTGCCGGTTGGAAGTTCCTTCAGTTTTCACTGTAAAACACAGTTCGAGCTAGTACCTCCCCATATATATGTATGGAGTGGAGTTTGCAACTGAAAAGAAACTTTGTGTTCCCTTCAAGCTAGGTGAATGACGGCTTTCACACACAGTTATCTCTCAGAACTGAGCATGTGGAGAGACGAATTTTCATCTAGCAACAAGGGTACGGGTTGCAGGAGAAACTTTTACTCTGTTTTCTCAGTCTTTTTCCTACTGCCGGTTTGAAGTTCCTGCAGTTTTCACTGTAAAACCGATTTGGAACTAGTACTTCCCCATATATATGTATGGAGTGGAGTTTGCAACTGAAAATAAACTTTGTGTTCCAAACAAGCTAGCTGAAGGACGGCTTTCACACACACTTATCTCTCTGAACTGAGCATGTGGAGAGACGTTCGTTCACCTAGCACAAATGGAACGGGTTGCAGGAGAAACTTTTACTCTGGTTTCTCAGTCTGTTTCCTAGTGCCGGTTCGATGTTCCTGCAGTTTTCACTGTAAAAACGAGTTGGAAATTGTACCTCCCCACATATATGTATGGAGTGGAGTTTGCAACTGAAGAAAACTGTGTGTTCCCTTCAAGCAGGGTGAAGGACGGATTTCACACACCCTTATCTCTCTGAACTGAGCATGTGGAGAGACTTTCGTTCATCTAGCACAAAGGGAACGGGTTGCAGGAGAAACTTTTACTCTGCTTTCTCAGTCTGTTTCCTAGTGCCGGTTGGAAGTTCATGCAGTTTTCACTGTAAAACAGAGTTGGAACTAGTACCTCCACATATATATGTATGGAGTGGAGCTTGCAACTGAAAAGAAACTTTGTGTTCCAAACAAGCTAGCTGAATGACGGCTTTCACACACACTTATCTCTCAGAACTGAGCATGTGGAGAGACGTTCGTTCATCTAGCACCAAGGGAACGGGATGCAGGAGAAACTTTTATTCTCATTTCTCAATCTTTTTCCTAGTGCCGGTTTGAAGTTCCTGCAGTTTTCACTGTAAAACCGAGTTGGAACTAGTACATCCCCATATATAAGTATGGAATGGAGTTTGCAACTGAAAATAAACTTTGTGTTCCAAACAAGCTAGCTGAAGGACGGCTTTCACACACACTTATCTCTCTGAACTGAGCATGTGGAGAGACTTTCGTTCATCTAGCACAAAGTGAACGGGTTGCAGGAGAAACTTTTATTCTGGTTTCTCACACTGTATCCAAGTGCCGGTTTGATGTTCCTGCAGTTTTCACTGTAAAACCGAGTTGAAGCTAGAACCTCCCCATATATATGTATGGAGTGGAGTTTGAAACTGAAAAGAAACTTTCTGTTCCCTTCAAGCTAGGTGCAGGACGGCTTTCACACAGACTAATCTCTCAGAACTGACCATGTGAATAGACGTTCGTCCATCTAGCAACAAGGACACGTGTTGCAGGAGAAACTTTTGCTCTGGTTTCTCAGTCTGTTTCCTAGTGCCGGTCTGAACTTCCTGCAGTTTTCACTGTGAAAAAGAGTTTTAGCTAGTAACTCCGCTTATATATGTATGGAGTGGAGATTGCACCTGAAAAGAATCTTTGTGTTCCCAACAAGCGAGGTGAAGTACGGCTTTCACACACACTTGTCTCTCAGAACTGAACATGTGGAGAGACGTTCGTTCATCTAGCACCAAGGGAATGGGTTGCAGGAGAAATTTTACTCTGGTTTCTCAGTCTTTTTCCTAGAGCCGGTTGGAAGTTCCTGCAGTTTTCACTGTAAAACCGAGTTCGAGCTAGTACCACCCCATATATATGTATGGAGTGGAGTTTGCAACTGAAAAGAAACTTTGTGTTCCCTTCAAGCTAGGTGAATGACGGCTTTCACACACACTTATCTCTCAGAACTGAGCATGTGGAGAGACGTTCGTTCATCTAACACCAAGGGTATGGTTTGCAGGAGAAACTTTTACTCTTGTTTCTCAGTCTTTTTCGTACTGCCGGTTTGAAGTTCCTGCAGTTTTCACTGTAAAACCGATTTGGAACTAGTACTTCCCATTATATATGTATGGAGTGGAGTTTGCAACTGAAAAAAACTTTGTGTTCCCTTCAAGCAGGGTGAAGGACGGCTTTCACACACACTTTTCTCTCTGAACTGAGCATGTGGAGAGACGTTCGTTCATCTAGCACAAAGGGAACGGGTTGCAGGAGAAACTTTTACTCTGGTTTCTCAGTCTTTTTCCTAGTGCCGGTTGGAAGTTCCTTCAGTTTTCACTGTAAAACCCAGTTCGAGCTAGTACCTCCCCATATATATGTATGGAGTGGAGTTTGCAACTGAAAAGAAACTTTGTGTTCCCTTCAAGCTAGGTGAATGACGGCTTTCACACACAGTTATCTCTCAGAACTGAGCATGTGGAGAGACGTATTTTCATCTAGCAACAAGGGTACGGGTTGCAGGAGAAACTTTTACTCTGTTTTCTCAGTCTTTTTCCTACTGCCGGTTTGAAGTTCCTGCAGTTTTCACTGTAAAACCGATTTGGAACTAGTACTTCCCCATATATATGTATGGAGTGGAGTTTGCAACTGAAAATAAACTTTGTGTTCCAAACAAGCTAGCTGAAGGACGGCTTTCACACACACTTATCTCTCTGAACTGAGCATGTGGAGAGACGTTCGTTCACCTAGCACAAAGGGAACGGGTTGCAGGAGAAACTTTTACTCTGGTTTCTCAGTCTGTTTCCTAGTGCCGGTTCGATGTTCCTGCAGTTTTCACTGTAAAAACGAGTTGGAAATTGTACCTCCCCACATATATGTATGGAGTGGAGTTTGCAACTGAAGAAAACTGTGTGTTCCCTTCAAGCAGGGTGAAGGACGGATTTCACACACCCTTATCTCTCTGAACTGAGCATGTGGAGAGACTTTCGTTCATCTAGCACAAAGGGAACGGGTTGCAGGAGAAACTTTTACTCTGCTTTCTCAGTCTGTTTCCTAGTGCCGGTTGGAAGTTCATGCAGTTTTCACTGTAAAACAGAGTTGGAACTAGTACCTCCACATATATATGTATGGAGTGGAGCTTGCAACTGAAAAGAAACTTTGTGTTCCAAACAAGCTAGCTGAATGACGGCTTTCACACACACTTATCTCTCAGAACTGAGCATGTGGAGAGACGTTCGTTCATCTAGCACCAAGGGAACGGGATGCAGGAGAAACTTTTATTCTCATTTCTCAATCTTTTTCCTAGTGCCGGTTTGAAGTTCCTGCAGTTTTCACTGTAAAACCGAGTTGGAACTAGTACATCCCCATATATAAGTATGGAATGGAGTTTGCAACTGAAAATAAACTTTGTGTTCCAAACAAGCTAGCTGAAGGACGGCTTTCACACACACTTATCTCTCTGAACTGAGCATGTGGAGAGACTTTCGTTCATCTAGCACAAAGTGAACGGGTTGCAGGAGAAACTTTTATTCTGGTTTCTCACACTGTATCCAAGTGCCGGTTTGATGTTCCTGCAGTTTTCACTCTAAAACCGAGTTGAAGCTAGAACCTCCCCATATATATGTATGGAGTGGAGTTTGAAACTGAAAAGAAACTTTCTGTTCCCTTCAAGCTAGGTGCAGGACGGCTTTCACACAGACTAATCTCTCAGAACTGACCATGTGGATAGACGTTCGTCCATCTAGCAACAAGGACACGTGTTGCAGGAGAAACTTTTGCTCTGGTTTCTCAGTCTGTTTCCTAGTGCCGGTCTGAACTTCCTGCAGTTTTCACTGTGAAAAAAGAGTTTTAGCTAGTAACTCCGCTTATATATGTATGGAGTGGAGATTGCACCTGAAAAGAATCTTTGTGTTCCCAACAAGCTAGGTGAAGTACGGCTTTCACACACACTTGTCTCTCAGAACTGAACATGTGGAGAGACGTTCGTTCATCTAGCACCAAGGGAATGGGTTGCAGGAGAAATTTTACTCTGGTTTCTCAGTCTTTTTCCTAGAGCCGGTTGGAAGTTCCTGCAGTTTTCACTGTAAAACCGAGTTCGAGCTAGTACCACCCCATATATATGTATGGAGTGGAGTTTGCAACTGAAAAGAAACTTTGTGTTCCCTTCAAGCTAGGTGAATGACGGCTTTCACACACACTTATCTCTCAGAACTGAGCATGTGGAGAGACGTTCGTTCATCTAACACCAAGGGTATGGTTTGCAGGAGAAACTTTTACTCTTGTTTCTCAGTCTTTTTCGTACTGCCGGTTTGAAGTTCCTGCAGTTTTCACTGTAAAACCGATTTGGAACTAGTACTTCCCATTATATATGTATGGAGTGGAGTTTGCAACTGAAAAAAACTTTGTGTTCCCTTCAAGCAGGGTGAAGGACGGCTTTCACACACACTTTTCTCTCTGAACTGAGCATGTGGAGAGACGTTCGTTCATCTAGCACAAAGGGAACGGGTTGCAGGAGAAACTTTTACTCTGGTTTCTCAGTCTTTTTCCTAGTGCCGGTTGGAAGTTCCTTCAGTTTTCACTGTAAAACCCAGTTCGAGCTAGTACCTCCCCATATATATGTATGGAGTGGAGTTTGCAACTGAAAAGAAACTTTGTGTTCCCTTCAAGCTAGGTGAATGACGGCTTTCACACACAGTTATCTCTCAGAACTGAGCATGTGGAGAGAAGAATTTTCATCTAGCAACAAGGGTACGGGTTGCAGGAGAAACTTTTACTCTGTTTTCTCAGTCTTTTTCCTACTGCCGGTTTGAAGTTCCTGCAGTTTTCACTGTAAAACCGATTTGGAACTAGTACTTCCCCATATATATGTATGGAGTGGAGTTTGCAACTGAAAATAAACTTTGTGTTCCAAACAAGCTAGCTGAAGGACGGCTTTCACACACACTTATCTCTCTGAACTGAGCATGTGGAGAGACGTTCGTTCACCTAGCACAAAGGGAACGGGTTGCAGGAGAAACTTTTACTCTGGTTTCTCAGTCTGTTTCCTAGTGCCGGTTCGATGTTCCTGCAGTTTTCACTGTAAAAACGAGTTGGAAATTGTACCTCCCCACATATATGTATGGAGTGGAGTTTGCAACTGAAGAAAACTGTGTGTTCCCTTCAAGCAGGGTGAAGGACGGATTTCACACACCCTTATCTCTCTGAACTGAGCATGTGGAGAGACTTTCGTTCATCTAGCACAAAGGGAACGGGTTGCAGGAGAAACTTTTACTCTGCTTTCTCAGTCTGTTTCCTAGTGCCGGTTGGAAGTTCATGCAGTTTTCACTGTAAAACAGAGTTGGAACTAGTACCTCCCCATATATATGTATGGAGTGGAGTTTGCAACTGAAAAGAAACTTTGTGTTCCAAACAAGCTATCTGAATGACGGCTTTCACACACACTTATCTCTCAGAACTGAGCATGTGGAGAGACGTTCGTTCATCTAGCACCAAGGGAACGGGATGCAGGAGAAACTTTTATTCTCATTTCTCAATCTTTTTCCTAGTGCCGGTTTGAAGTTCCTGCAGTTTTCACTGTAAAACCGAGTTGGAACTAGTACATCCCCATATATATGTATGGAATGGAGTTTGCAACTGAAAATAAACTTTGTGTTCCAAACAAGCTAGCTGAAGGACGGCTTTCACACACACTTATCTCTCTGAACTGAGCATGTGGAGAGACGTTCGTTCACCTAGCACAAAGGGAACGGGTTGGAGGAGAAACTTTTACTCTGGTTTCTCAGTCTGTTTCCTAGTGCCGGTTCGATGTTCCTGCAGTTTTCACTGTAAAAACGAGTTGGAAATTGTACCTCCCCACATATATGTATGGAGTGGAGTTTGCAACTGAAGAAAACTGTGTGTTCCCTTCAAGCAGGGTGAAGGACGGATTTAACACACCCTTATCTCTCTGAACTGAGCATGTGGAGAGACTTTCGTTCATCTAGCACAAAGGGAACTGGTTGCAGGGGAAACTTTTACTCTGGTTTCTCAGTCTGTTTCCTAGTGCCGGTTGGAAGTTCATGCAGTTTTCACTGTAAAACAGAGTTGGAACTAGTACCTCCACATATATATGTATGGAGTGGAGTTTGCAACTGAAAAGAAACTTTGTGTTCCAAACAAGCTAGCTGAATGACGGCTTTCACACACACTTATCTCTCAGAACTGAGCATGTGGAGAGACGTTCGTTCATCTAGCACCAAGGGAACGGGATGCAGGAGAAACTTTTATTCTCATTTCTCAATCTTTTTCCTAGTGCCGGTTTGAAGTTCCTGCAGTTTTCACTGTAAAACCGAGTTGGAACTAGTACATCCCCATATATATGTATGGAATGGAGTTTGCAACTGAAAATAAATTTTGTGTTCCAAACAAGCTAGCTGAAGGACGGCTTTCACACACACTTATCTCTCTGAACTGAGCATGTGGAGAGACTTTCGTTCATCTAGCACAAAGTGAACGGGTTGCAGGAGAAACTTTTACTCTGGTTTCTCACACTGTATCCTAGTGCCGGTTTGATGTTCCTGCAGTTTTCACTGTAAAACCGAGTTGAAGCTAGAACCTCCCCATATATATGTATGGAGTGGAGTTTGCAACTGAAAAGAAACTTTCTGTTCCCTTCAAGCTAGGTGCAGGACGGCTTTCACACACACTTATCTCTCAGAACTGACCATGTGGATAGACGTTCGTCCATCTAGCAACAAGGACACGTGTTGCAGGAGAAACTTTTGCTCTGGTTTCTCAGTCTGTTTCCTAGTGCCGGTCTGAACTTCCTGCAGTTTTCACTGTGAAAAAGAGTTTTAGCTAGTAACTCCACTTATATATGTATGGAGTGGAGATTGCACCTGAAAAGAATCTTTGTGTTCCCAACAAGCTAGGTGAAGTACGGCTTTCACACACACTTGTCTCTCAGAACTGAAAATGTGGAGAGACGTTCGTTCATCTAGCACCAAGGGAATGGGTTGCAGGAGAAATTTTACTCTGGTTTCTCAGTCTTTTTCCTAGAGCCGGTTGGAAGTTCCTGCAGTTTTCACTGTAAAACCGAGTTCGAGCTAGTACCAACCCATATATACGTATGGAGTGGAGTTTGCAACTGAAAAGAAACTTTGTGTTCCCTTCAAGCTAGGTGAATGACGGCTTTCACACACACTTATCTCTCAGAACTGAGCATGTGGAGAGACGTTCGTTCATCTAACACCAAGGGTATGGTTTGCAGGAGAAACTTTTACTCTTGTTTCTCAGTCTTTTTCGTACTGTCGGTTTGAAGTTCCTGCAGTTTTCACTGTATAACCGATTTGGAACTAGTACTTCCCATTATATATGTATGGAGTGGAGTTTGCAACTGAAAAAAACTTTGTGTTCCCTTCAAGCAGGGTGAAGGACGGCTTTCACACACACTTTTCTCTCTGAACTGAGCATGTGGAGAGACGTTCGTTCATCTAGCACCAAGGGAATGGGTTGCAGGAGAAACTTTTACTCTGGTTTCTCAGTCTTTTTCCTAGTGCCGGTTGGAAGTTCCTTCAGTTTTCACTGTAAAACCCAGTTCGAGCTACTACCTCCCCATATATATGTATGGAGTGGAGTTTGCAACTGAAAAGAAACTTTGTGTTCCCTTCAAGCTAGGTGAATGACGGCTTTCACACACACTTATCTCTCAGAACTGAGCATGTGGAGAGACGAATTTTCATCTAGCAACAAGGGTACGGGTTGCAGGAGAAACTTTTACTCTGTTTTCTCAGTCTTTTTCCTACTGCCGTTTTGAAGTTCCTGCGGTTTTCACTGTGAAACCGATTTGGAAATAGTACTTCCCCATATATATGTATGGAGTGGAGTTTGCAACTGAAAATAAACTGTGTGTTCCAAACAAGCTAGCTGAAGGACGGCTTTCACACACACTTATCTCTCTGAATTGAGCATGTGGAGAGACGTTCGTTCACCTAGCACAAAGGGAACGGGTTGCAGGAGAAACTTTTACTCTGGTTTCTCAGTCTTTTTCCTAGTGCCGGTTGGAAGTTCCTGCAGTTTTCACTGTAAAACCCAGTTCGAGCTAGTACCTCCCCATATATATGTATGGAGTGGAGTTTGCAACTGAAAAGAAACTTTGTGTTCCCTTCAAGCTAGGTGAATGACGGCTTTCACACACAGTTATCTCTCAGAACTGAGCATGTGGAGAGAAGAATTTTCATCTAGCAACAAGGGTACGGGTTGCAGGAGAAACTTTTACTCTGTTTTCTCAGTCTTTTTCCTACTGCCGGTTTGAAGTTCCTGCAGTTTTCACTGTAAAACCGATTTGGAACTAGTACTTCCCCATATATATGTATGGAGTGGAGTTTGCAACTGAAAATAAACTTTGTGTTCCAAACAAGCTAGCTGAAGGACGGCTTTCACACACACTTATCTCTCTGAACTGAGCATGTGGAGAGACGTTCGTTCACCTAGCACAAAGGGAACGGGTTGCAGGAGAAACTTTTACTCTGGTTTCTCAGTCTGTTTCCTAGTGCCGGTTCGATGTTCCTGCAGTTTTCACTGTAAAAACGAGTTGGAAATTGTACCTCCCCACATATATGTATGGAGAGGAGTTTGCAACTGAAGAAAACTGTGTGTTCCCTTCAAGCAGGGTGAAGGACGGATTTCACACACCCTTATCTCTCTGAACTGAGCATGTGGAAAGACTTTCGTTCATCTAGCACAAAGGGAACGGGTTGCAGGAGAAACTTTTACTCTGCTTTCTCAGTCTGTTTCCTAGTGCCGGTTGGAAGTTCATGCAGTTTTCACTGTAAAACAGAGTTGGAACTAGTACCTCCACATATATATGTATGGAGTGGAGTTTGCAACTGAAAAGAAACTTTGTGTTCCAAACAAGCTAGCTGAATGACGGCTTTCACACACACTTATCTCTCAGAACTGAGCATGTGGAGAGACGTTCGTTCATCTAGCACCAAGGGAACGGGATGCAGGAGAAACTTTTATTCTCATTTCTCAATCTTTTTCCTAGTGCCGGTTTGAAGTTCCTGCAGTTTTCACTGTAAAACCGAGTTGGAACTAGTACATCCCCATATATATGTATGGAATGGAGTTTGCAACTGAAAATAAACTTTGTGTTCCAAACAAGCTAGCTGAAGGACGGCTTTCACACACACTTATCTCTCTGAACTGAGCATGTGGAGAGACTTTCGTTCATCTAGCACAAAGTGAACGGGTTGCAGGAGAAACTTTTACTCTGGTTTCTCACACTGTATCCTAGTGCCGGTTTGATGTTCCTGCAGTTTTCACTGTAAAACCGAGTTGAAGCTAGAACCTCCCCATATATATGTATGGAGTGGAGTTTGCAACTGAAAAGAAACTTTCTGTTCCCTTCAAGCTAGGTGCAGGACGGCTTTCACACACACTTATCTCTCAGAACTGACCATGTGGATAGACGTTCGTCCATCTAGCAACAAGGACACGTGTTGCAGGAGAAACTTTTGCTCTGGTTTCTCAGTCTGTTTCCTAGTGCCGTTCTGAACTTCCTGCAGTTTTCACTGTGAAAAAGAGTTTTAGCTAGTAACTCCGCTTATATATGTATGGAGTGGAGATTGCACCTGAAAAGAATCTTTGTGTTCCCAACAAGCGAGGTGAAGTACGGCTTTCACACACACTTGTCTCTCAGAACTGAACATGTGGAGAGACGTTCGTTCATCTAGCACCAAGGGAATGGGTTGCAGGAGAAATTTTACTCTGGTTTCTCAGTCTTTTTCCTAGAGCCGGTTGGAAGTTCCTGCAGTTTTCACTGTAAAACCGAGTTCGAGCTAGTACCACCCCATATATATGTATGGAGTGGAGTTTGCAACTGAAAAGAAACTTTGTGTTCCCTTCAAGCTAGGTGAATGACGGCTTTCACACACACTTATCTCTCAGAACTGAGCATGTGGAGAGACGTTCGTTCATCTAACACCAAGGGTATGGTTTGCAGGAGAAACTTTTACTCTTGTTTCTCAGTCTTTTTCGTACTGCCGGTTTGAAGTTCCTGCAGTTTTCACTGTATAACCGATTTGAAACTAGTACTTCCCATTATATATGTATGGAGTGGAGTTTGCAACTGAAAAAAACTTTGTGTTCCCTTCAAGCAGGGTGAAGGACGGCTTTCACACACACTTTTCTCTCTGAACTGAGCATGTGGAGAGACGTTCGTTCATCTAGCACAAAGGGAACGGGTTGCAGGAGAAACTTTTACTCTGGTTTCTCAGTCTTTTTCCTAGTGCCGGTTGGAAGTTCCTGCAGTTTTCACTGTAAAACCCAGTTCGAGCTAGTACCTCCCCATATATATGTATGGAGTGGAGTTTGCAACTGAAAAGAAACTTTGTGTTCCCTTCAAGCTAGGTGAATGACGGCTTTCACACACAGATATCTCTCAGAACTGAGCATGTGGAGAGAATAATTTTCATCTAGCAACAAGGGTACGGGTTGCAGGAGAAACTTTTACTCTGTTTTCTCAGTCTTTTTCCTACTGCCGGTTTGAAGTTCCTGCAGTTTTCACTGTAAAACCGATTTGGAACTAGTACTTCCCCATATATATGTATGGAGTGGAGTTTGCAACTGAAAATAAACTTTGTGTTCCAAACAAGCTAGCTGAAGGACGGCTTTCACACACACTTATCTCTCTGAACTGAGCATGTGGAGAGACGTTCGTTCACCTAGCACAAAGGGAACGGGTTGCAGGAGAAACTTTTACTCTGGTTTCTCAGTCTGTTTCCTAGTGCCGGTTCGATGTTCCTGCAGTTTTCACTGTAATACCGAGTTGGAGGTAGTATTTCCCCATATATATTTATGGATTGGAGTTTGCAACTGAAAAGAAACTTTCTTTTCCCTTCAATCTAGGTGCAGGACGGCTTTCACACACACTTATCTCTCAGAACTGACCATGTGGATAGACGTTCGTTCATCTAGCACAAAGGGAACGGGTTGCAGGAGAAACTTTTACTCTTGTTTCTCAGTCTGTTTCCTACTGCCGGTTTGAATTTCCTGCAGTTTTCACTGTAAAACGGAGTTGGAAGTAGTTACCTCCCCATGTATATGTAAGGAATGGAGTTTGCACCTGAAAAGAAACTTTGTATTCCCAACAAGCTAGCTGAAGGACGGCTTTCACACACACTTATCTTTCAGAACTGAGCATGTGGAGAGAAGTTCGTTCATCTAGCACCGAGGGAACGGGTTGCAGGAGAAACTTTTACACTGGTTTCTCAGTCTTTTTCCTAGTGCCGGTGTGAATTCCTGAAGTTTTCACTGTAAAACCGATTTGGAACTAGTACTTCCCCATATATATGTATGGAGTGGAGTTTGCAACTGAAAAGAAACTTTGTGTTCCCAACAAGCTAGGTGAAGGACGGCTTTCACACACACTTATCTCCCAGAACTGAGCATGTGGAGAGACGGTCGTTCATCTAGCACCGAGGGAACGGGTTGCAGGAGAAACTTTTACTCTGGTTTCTCAGTCTGTTTCCTAGTGCCAGTTGGAAGTTCCTGCAGTTTTCACTGTAAAACCGAGTTGGAACTAGTACCTCCCCATATATATGTATGGAGTGGAGTTTGCAACTGAAAAAACTTTGTGTTCCCTTCAAGCTAGCTGAATGACGGCTTTCACACACACTTATCTCTCAGAACTGAGCATGTGGAGAGACGTTCGTTCATCTAGCACCAAGGGAACGGGATGCAGGATAAACTTATATTCTGATTTCTCAGTCTGTTTCCTACTGCCGGTTTGAAGTTCCTGCAGTTTTCACTGTAAAACCGAGTTGGAACTAGTACATCCCCATATATATGTATTAAATGGAGTTTGAAACTGAAAAGTAACTTTGTGTTCCAAACAGGCTAGCTGAAGTACGGCTTTCACACACACTTATCTCTCAGAAATGACCATGTCGAGACACGTTCGTTCACCTAGCACCAAGGGAGCAGGTTGCAGGGGAAACTTTTACTCTGGTTTCTCAGTCTGTTTCCTAGTGCCGGTTGGAAGTTCCTGCAGTTTTCACTGTAAAACCGATTTCGAGATAGTACCTCCCCATATATATGTATGGAGTGGAGTTTGCAAATGAAAATAAACTTTGTGTTCCAAACAAGATAGCTGAAGGACGGCTTTCAAACACACTTATCTTTCTGAACTGAGCATGTGGAGAGACGTTCGTCCATCTAGCAACAAGGACACGTGTTGCAGAAGAAACTTTTGCTCTGGTTTCTCAGTCTGTTTCCTAGTGCCGGTCTGAACTTCCTGCAGTTTTCACTGTGAAAAAGAGTTTTAGCTAGTAACTCCTCTTATATATGTATGGAGTGGAGATTGCACCTGAAAAGAATCTTTGTGTTCCCAACAAGCTATGTGAAGTACGGCTTTCACACACACTTGTCTCTCAGAACTGAACATGTGGAGAGACGTTCGTTCATCTAGCACCAAGGGAATGGGTTGCAGGAGAAATTTTACTCTGGTTTCTCAGTCTGTTTCCTAGTGCCGGTTGGAAGTTCCTGCAGTTTTCACTGTAAAATCGAGTTGGAACTAGTACCTCTCCATATATATGTATGGAGTGGAGTATGCAATTGAAAACAACTTTGTTTTTCAAACAAGCTAGCTGAAGGACGGCTTTCACACACATTTATCTTTCAGAACTGAGCATGTGGAGAGACGTTCGTTCATCTAGCAACGAGGGAACGGGTTGCAGGAGAAACTTTTACTCTGGTTTCTCAGTATTTTTCCTAGTGCCGGTTTGAAGTTCCTGCAGTTTTCACTGTAAAACCGATTTGGAACTAGTACTTCACCATATATATGTATGGATTGGAGTTTGCAACTGAAAAGGAACTTTGTGTTCCCTTCAAGCTAGCTGAAGGACGGCTTTCACACACACTTATCTCTCAGAACTTACCATGTGGATAGACGTTCGTTCATCTAGCACCAAGGGAACGGGATGCAGGAGAAACTTTTACTCTGGTTTCTCAGTCTGCTTCCTACTGCCGGTTTGAAGTTCCTGCAGTTTTCACTTTGAAAACGAGTTTTAGCTAGTAACTACCCTTATATATGTATGGAGTGGAGATTGCACCTGAAAAGAAACTTTGTGTTCCCAACAAGCTAGGTGAAGTACGGCTTTCACACACACTTGTCTCTGAGAACTGAGCATGTGGAGAGATGTTCGTTCATCTAGCACAAAGGGAACGGGTTGCAGGAGAAACTTTTACTCTGGTTTCTCAGTCTGTTTTCTAGTGCCGGTTGGAAGTTCCTTCAGTTTTCACTGTAAAACCGAGTTGGAACTTGTACCTCCCCACATATATTTATGGAGTGGGGTTTGCAACTGAAAAAAACTTTGTGTTCCCTTCAAGCAGGGTGAAGGACGGCTTTCACACACCCTTACCTCTGTGAACTGAGCATGTGGAGAGACGTTCGTTCATCTAGCACCAAGGGAACGGGTGGCAGGAGAAACTTTTACTCTGGTTTCTCAGTCTGTTTCCTAGTGCCGGTTGGAAGTTCCTGCAATTTTCACTGTAAAAACGAGTTGGAACTAGTACTTCCACATATATATATATGGAGTGGAGTTTGCAACTGAAAAGAAACTTTGTGTTCCAAACAAGCTAGCTGAAGGACGGCTTTCACACACACTTATCTGTCAGAACTGAGCATGTGGAGAGACGTTCGTTCATCTAGCACCAAGGGAACGGGTTGCAGGAGAAACTTTTACTCTGGTTTCTCAGTCTTTTTCCTAGTGCCGTTTGGAAGTTCCTGCAGTTTTCACTGTAAAACCGATTTCGAGATAGTACCTCCCCATATATATGTATGGAGTGGAGTTTGCAACTGAAAATAAACTTTGTGTTCCAAACAAGATAGCTGAAGGACGGCTTTCAAACACACTTATCTCTCTGAACTGAGCATGTGGAGAGACGTTCGTTCATCTAGCACCAAGGGAACGGGATGCAGGAGAAACTTTTACTCTGGTTTGTAAGTCTGTTTCCTACTGCCGGTTTGATGTTCCTGCAGTTTTCAGTGTAAAACCGAGTTGGAACTAGTTACCTCCCCATATATATGTATGGAGTGGAGTTTGCAACTGAAAATAAACTTTGTGTTCCAAACAAGATAGCTGAAGGACGGCTTTCAAACACACTTATCTCTCTGAACTGAGCATGTGGAGAGACGTTCGTTCATCTAGCACCAAGGGAACGGGTTGCAGGAGAAACTTTTACTCTGGTTTGTAAGTCTGTTTCCTACTGCCGGTTTGATGTTCCTGCAGTTTTCAGTGTAAAACCGAGTTGGAACTAGTTACCTCCCCATGTATATGTATGGAGTGGAGTTTGCACCTGAAAAGAAACTTTGTATTCCCAACAAGCCAGCTGAAGATCGTCTTTCACACACACTTATCAATCAGAACTGAGCATGTGGAGAGATGTTCGTTCATCTAGCACTGAGGGAACGGGATGCAGGAGAAACTTTTACTCTGGTTTCTCAGTCTGTTTCCTAGAGCCGGTTGGAAGTTCCTGCAGTTTTCACAGTAAAACCGAGTTGGAACTTGTACCTCCCCATATATATGTATGGAGTGGAGTTTGCATCTGAAAAGAAACTTTGTGTTCCAAACAAGCTAGCTGAAGGACGGCTTTCACACACACTTATCTATGAGAACTGAGCATGTGGAGAGATGTTCGTTCACCTAGCACCAAGCGTATGGGTTGCAGAAGAAACTTTTACTCTTGTTTATCAGTCTTTTTCCTACTGCCGGTTTGAAGTTCCTGCAGTTTTCACTTTAAACCGATTTGGAACTAGTAATTCCCCATATATATGTATGGAGTGGAGTTTGCAACTGAAAAATAATTTGTGTTCCCTTCAAGCAGGGTGAAGGACGGCTTTCACACACACTTTTCTCTCTGAACTGAGCATGTGGAGAGACGTTCGTTCATCTAGCACAAAGGGAACGGGTTGCAGGAGAAACTTTTACTCTGGTTTCTCAGTCTGTATCCTAGTGCCGGATTGAATTTCCTGCAGTTTTCACTGTACAACCGAGTTGGAGCAAGTACTTCCCCATATATATATATGGAGTGGAGTTTGCAACTGAAAAGAAACTTTGTGTTCCCTTCAAGCTAGATGAAGGACGGCTTTCACACACACTTGTCTCTGAGAACTGAGCATGAGGAGAGATGTTCGTTCATCTAGCACCAAGGGAACGGGTTGCAGGAGAAACTTTTACTCTGGTTTCTCAGTCTGTTTCCTAGTGCCGGTTGGAAGTTCATGCAGTTTTCACTGTAAAACCGAGATGGAACTAGTACCTCCACATATATATGTATGGAGTGGAGTTTGCAACTGAAAAGAAACTTTGTGTTCCAAACAAGCTAGCTGAAAGACGGCTTTAACACACACTTATCTCTCAGATCTGAGCATGTGGAGAGACGTTCGTTCATCTAGCACCAAGGGAATGGGTTGCAGGAGAAACTTTATTCTGGTTTCTCAGTCTTTTTCCTAGAGCCTGTTGGAAGTTCCTGCAGTTTTCACTGTAAAACCGAGTTCGAGCTAGTACCACCCCATATATATGTATGGAGTGGAGTTTGCAACTGATAAGAAACTTTGTGTTCCCTTCAAGATAGATGAAGGACGGCTTTCACACACACTTATCTCTCAGACCTGACCATGTGGATAGACGTTCGTTCATCTAGCACCAAGGACACGTGTTGCAGGAGAAACTTTTTCTCTGGTTTCTCTGTCTGTTTCCTAGTGCCGGTTGGAAGTTCCTGCAGTTTTCACTGTAAAAACGAGTTGGAAATTGTACCTCCCCACATATATGTATGGATTGGAGTTTGCAACTGAAAAAAACTGTGTGTTCCCTTCAAGCAGGGTGAAGGACGGATTTCACACACCCTTAAATCTCTGAAATGAGCATGTGGAGAGACGTTCGTTCATCTAGCACAAAGGGAACGGGTTGCAGGAGAAACTTTTACTCTGGTTTCTCAGTCTGTTTCCTAGTGCCGGTTGGAAGTTCATGCAGTTTTCACTGTAAAACCCAGTTGGAACTAGTACCTCCACATATATATGTATGGATTGGAGTTTGCAACTGAAAAGTAACTTTGTGTTCCAAACAAGCTAGCTGAATGACGGTTTTCACACACACTTATCTCTCAGAACTGAGCATGTGGAGAGACTTTCGTTCATCTAGCACCAAGGGAACGGGATGCAGGAGAAACTTTTATTCTGATTTCTCAGTCTTTTTCCTACTGCCGGTTTGAAGTTCCTGCAGTTTTCACTGTAAAACCGAGTTGGAACTAGTACATCCCCATATATATGTATTAAATGGAGTTTGCAACTGAAAATAAACTTTGTGTTCCAAACAAGCTAGCTGAAGGACGGCTTTCACACACACTTATCTCTCTGAACTGAGCATGTGGAGAGACTTTCGTTCATCTAGCTCAAAGTGAACGGGTTGCAGGAGAAACTTTTACTCTGGTTTCTCACACTGTATCCTAGTGCCGGTTTGATGTTCCTGCAGTTTTCACTGTAAAACCGAGTTGGAGGTAGTACTTCCCCATATATATGTATGGAGTGGAGTTTGCAACTGAAAAGAAACTTTCTGATCCCTTCAAGCTAGGTGCAGGACGGCTTTCACACACACTTGTCTCTCAGAACTGAACATGTGGAGAGATGTTCGTTCATCTAGCACCAAGGGAACGGGTTGCAGGAGAAACTTTTACTCTGGTTTCTCAGTCTGTTTCCTAGTGCCGGTTTGAATTTCCTGCAGTTTTCAGTGTAAAACCTAGTTGGAACTAGTTACCTCCCCATGTATATGTATGGAGTGTAGTTTGCACCTGAAAAGAAACTTTGTATTCCCAACAAGCTAGCTGAAGGTCGTCTTTCACACACACTTATCAGTCAGAACTGAGCATGTGGAGAGATGTTCGTTCATCTATCACCAAGGGAACGGGTTGCAGGAGAAACTTTTACTCTAGTTTCTCAGTCTGTTTCCTAGTGCCGGTTGGAAGTTTCTGCAGTTTTCACTGTAAAACCGAGTTGAAACTAGTACCTCCCCATATATATGTATGGAGTGGGGTTTGCAACTGAAAAAAACTTTGTGTTCCCTTCAAGCAGGGTGAAGGACGGCTTTCACACACCCTTATCTCTCAGAACTGAGCATGTGGAGAGACGTTTGTTCATCTAGCAACAAGGGAACGGGTTGCAGGAGAAACTTTTACTCTGGTTTCTCAGTCTGTTTCCTAGTGCCGGTTGGAAGTTCCTGCAGTTTTCACTGTAAAACCGATTTGGAATTATTACTTCCCCATATATATGTATGGAGTGGAGTTTGAAAATGAAAAGTAACTTTGTGTTCCAAACAGGCTAGCTGAAGTACGGCTTTCACACACACTTATCTCTCAGAAATGACCATGTCGAGACACGTTCGTTCACCTAGCAACAAGGGAACGGGTTGCAGGGGAAACTTTTACTCTGGTTTCTCAGTCTGTTTCCTAGTGCCGGTTGGAAGTTCCTGCAGTTTTCACTGTAAAACCGAGTTGGAACTAGTACCTCTCCATATATATGTATGGAGTGGAGTATGCAATTGAAAACAACTTTGTTTTTCAAACAAGCTAGCTGAAGGACGGCTTTCACACACACTTATCTTTCAGAACTGAGCATGTGGAGAGACGTTCGTTCATCTAGCAACGAGGGAACGGGTTGCAGGAGAAACTTTTACTCTGGTTTCTCAGTCTTTTTCCTAGTGCCGGTTTGAAGTTCCTGCAGTTTTCACTGTAAAACCGAGTTGGAACTTGTACCTCCCCACATATATTTATGGAGTGGAGTTTGCAACTGAAAAAAACTTTGTGTTCCCTTCAAGCAGGGTGAAGGACGGCTTTCACACACCCTTATCTCTGTGAACTGAGCATGTGGAGAGACGTTCGTTCATCTAGCACCAAGGGAACGGGTGGCAGGAGAAACTTTTGCTCTGGTTTCTCAGTCTGTTTCCTAGTGCCGGTTGGAAGTTCATGCAGTTTTCACTGTAAAACCGAGTTGGAACTAGTACTTCCACATATATATATATGGAGTGGAGTTTGCAACTGAAAAGAAACTTTGTGTTCCAAAGAAGCTAGCTGAAGGACGGCTTTCACACACACTTATCTGTCAGAACTGAGCATGTGGAGAGACGTTCGTTCATCTAGCACCAAGGGAACGGGATGCAGGAGAAACTTTTTCTCTGGTTTGTAAGTCTGTTTCCTACTGCCGGTTTGATGTTCCTGCAGTTTTCAGTGTAAAACCGAGTTGGAACTAGTTACCTCCCCATGTATATGTATGGAGTGGAGTTTGCACCTGAAAAGAAACTTTGTATTCCCAACAAGCTAGCTGGAGGTCGTCTTTCACACACACTTATCTCTCAGAACTGAGCATGTGGAGAGACGTTCGTTCATCTAGCACCAAGGGAACGGGTTGCAGGAGAAACTTTTACTCTGGTTTCTCAGGCTGTTTCCTAGTGCCGGTTGGAAGTTCCTGCAGTTTTCACTGTAAAAACGAGTTGAAAATTGTACCTCCCCACATATATGTATGGAGTGGAGTTTGCAACTGAAAAAAACTGTGTGTTCCCTTCAAGCAGGGTGAAGGACGGATTTCACACACCCTTATCTCTCTGAACTGAGCATGTGGAGAGACGTTCGTTCATCTAGCACAAAGGGAACGGGTTGCAGGAGAAACTTTTACTCTGGTTTCTCAGTCTGTTTCCTTGTGCCGGTTGGAAGTTCATGCAGTTTTCACTGTAAAACCGAGTTGGAACTAATACCTCCACATATATATGTATGGAGTGGAGTTTGCAACTGAAAAGAAACTTTGTGTTCCAAACAAGCTAGCTGAATGACGGCTTTAACACACACTTATCTCTCAGAACTGAGCATGTGGAGAGACGTTCGTTCATCTAGCACCAAGGGAACGGGATGCAGGAGAAACTTTTACTCTGGTTTCTCAGTCTGTTTCCTAGTGCCGGTTTGAATTTCCTGCAGTTTTCAGTGTAAAACCTAGTTGGAACTATTTACCTCCCCATGTATATGTATGGAGTGTAGTTTGCACCTGAAAAGAAACTTTGTATTCCCAACAAGCTAGCTGAAGGTCGTCTTTCACACACACTTATCAGTCAGAACTGAACATGTGGAGAGACTTTCGTTCATCTAGCACCAAGGGAACGGGTTGCAGGAGAAACTTTTACTCTGGTTTCTCAGTCTGTTTCCTAGTGCCGGTTGGAAGTTTCTGCAGTTTTCACTGTAAAACCGAGTTGGAACTAGTACCTCCCCATATATATGTAAGGAGTGGAGTTTGTACCTGAAAAAACCTTTGTATTCCCAACAAGCTAGCTGAAGGACGGCTTTCACACACACTTATCTTTCAGAACTGAGCATGTGGAGAGAAGTTCGTTCATCTAGCACCGAGGGAACGGGTTGCAGGATAAACTTTTACACTGGTTTCTCAGTCTTTTTCCTAGTGCCGGTTTGAAGTTCCTGAAGTTTTCACTGTAAAACCGAGTTCGAGCTAGAACCACCCCATATATATGTATGGAGTGGAGTTTGCAACTGAAAAGAAACTTTGAGTTCCAAACAAGATAGCTGAAGGACGGCTTTCACACACACTTTTCTCTCTGAACTGAGCATGTGGAGAGACGTTCGTTCATCTAGCACAAAGGGAACGGGTTGCAGGAGAAACTTTTACTCTGGTTTCTCAGTCTGTATCCTAGTGCCGGTTTGAATTTCCTGCAGTTTTCACTGTAAAACGGATTTGGAGCTAGTACTTCCCCATATATATATATGGAGTGGAGTTTGCAACTGAAAAGATACTTTGTGTTCCCAACATGCTAGGTGAAGTACGGCTTTCACACACACTTGTCTCTGAGAACTGAGCATGAGGAGAAATGTCGTTCATCTAGCACCAAGGGAACGGGTTGCAGGAGAAACTTTTACTCTGCTTTCTCAGTCTGTTTCCTAGTGCCGGTTGGAAGTTCATGCAGTTTTCACTGTAAAACCGAGATGGAACTAGTACCTCCACATATATATGTATGGAGTGGACTTTGCAACTGAAAAGAAACTTTGTGTTCCAAACAAGCTAGCTGAAAGACGGCTTTCACACACACTTATCTCTCAGAACTGAGCATGTGGAGAGACGTTCGTTCATCTAGCACCAAGGGAATGGGTTGCAGGAGAAACTTTACTCTGGTTTCTCAGTCTTTTTCCTAGAGCCTGTTGGAAGTTCCTGCAGTTTTCACTGTAAAACCGAGTTCGAGCTAGTACCACCCCATATATATGTATGGAGTGGAGTTTGCAACTGAAAAGAAACTTTGTGTTCCCTTCAAGCTAGATGAAGGACGGCTTTGACACACACTTATGTCTCAGACCGGACCATGTGGATAGACGTTCGTTCATCTAGCACCAAGGACACGTGTTTCAGGAGAAACTTTTTCTCTGGTTTCTCAGTCTGTTTCCTAGTGCCGGTTCGATGTTCCTGCAGTTTTCACTGTAATACCGAGTTGGAGGTAGTACTTCCCGATATAGATTTATGGAGTGGAGTTTGCAACTGAAAATAAACTTTCTTTTCCCTTCAATCTAGGTGCAGGACGGCTTTAACACACACTTATCTCTCAGAACTGACCATGTGGATAGACGTTCGTTCATCCAGCACAATGGGAATGGGTTGCAGGAGAAACTTTTACTCTGGTTTCTCAGTCTGTTTCCTAGTGCCGGGTGGAAGTTCCTGCAGTTTTCCCTGTAAAACCGAGTTGTAACTCGTACCTCCCCATATATATGTATGGAGTGGAGTTTGCAACTGAAAAGAACTTTGTATTCCAAACAAGCTAGCTGAAGGACGGCTTTCACACACACTTATCTCTCAGAACTGAGCATGTGGAAAGACGTTCGTTCATCTAGCAACAAGGGAACGGTTTGCAGGAGAAACTTTTACTCTTGTTTCTCAGTCTGTTTCCTACTGCCGGTTTGAATTTCCTGCAGTTTTCACTGTAAAACCGAGTTGGAACTAGTTACCTACCCATGTATATGTAAGGAGTGGAGTTTGCACCTGAAAAAAACTTTGTATTCCCAAAAAGCCAGCTGAAGGACGACTTTCACACACACTTATCTTTCAGAACTGAGCATGTGGAGAGAAGTTCGTTCATCTAGCACCGAGGGAACGGGTTGCAGGATAAACTTTTACACTGGTCTCTCAGTCTTTTTCCTAGTGCCGGTTTGAAGTTCCTGAAGTTTTCACTGTAAAACCGATTTGGAACTAGTACTTCCCCATATATATGTATGGAGTGGAGTTTGCAACTGAAAAGAAACTTTGTGTTCCCTTCAAGCTAGGTGAAGGACGGCTTTCACACACACTTATATCTCAGAACTGACCATGTGGATAGACGTTCGTTCATCTAGCACCAAGGACACGTGTTGCAGGAGAAACTTTTACTCTGGTTTGTAAGTCTGTTTCCTACTGCCGGTTTGATGTTCCTGCAGTTTTCAGTGTAAAACCGAGTTGGAACTAGTTACCTCCCCATGTATATGTATGGAGTGGAGTTTGCACCTGAAAAGAAACTTTGTATTCCCAACAAGCCAGCTGAAGATCGTCTTTCACACACACTTATCAATCAGAACTGAGCATGTGGAGAGATGTTCGTTCATCTAGCACTGAGGGAACGGGTTGCAGGAGAAACTTTTACTCTGGTTTCTCAGTCTGTTTCCTAGAGCCGGTTGGAAGTTCCTGCAGTTTTCACAGTAAAACCGAGTTGGAACTTGTACCTCCCCATATATATGTATGGAGTGGAGTTTGCAACAGAAAAAAAATTTGTGTTCCTTTGAAGCAATGTGAAGTACGGCTTTCACACACCCTTATCTCTCAGAACTGAGCATGTGGAGAGACGTTCGTTCATCTAGCAGCAAGGGAACGGGTTGCAGGAGAAACTTTTACTCTGGTTTCTCAGTCTTTTTCCTACTGCCGGTTTGAAGTTCCTGCAGTTTTCACTGTAAACCGATTTGGAACTAGTAATTCCCCATATATATGTATGGAGTGGAGTTTGCAACTGAAAAAAACTTTGTGTTCCCTTCAAGCAGGTTGAAGGACGTCTTTCACACACACTTTTCTCTCTGAACTGAGCATGTGGAGAGACGTTCGTTCATCTAGCACAAAGGGAACGGGTTGCAGGAGAAACTTTTACTCTGGTTTCTCAGTCTGTATCCTAGTGCCGGTTTGAATTTCCTGCAGTATTCACTGTACACCCGAGTTGGAGCTAGTACTTCCCCATATATATATATGGAGTGGAGTTTGCAACTGAAAAGAAACTTTGTGTTCCCTTCAAGCTAGGTGCAGGACGGCTTTCACACACACTTATCTCTCAGACATGACCATGTGGATAGATGATCGTTCATCTAGTACCAAGGACACGTGTTGCAGGAGAAACTTTTACTCTGGTTTCTCAGTCTGTTTCCTAGTGCCGGTTGGAAGTTCCTTCAGTTTTCACTGTAAAACAGAGTTGGAACTTGTACCTCCCCACATATATTTATGGAGTGGAGTTTGCAACTGAAAAAAACTTTGTGTTCCCTTCAAGCATGGTGAAGGACGGCTTTCACACACCCTTATCTCTGTGAACTGAGCATGTGGAGAGATGTTCGTTCATTTAGCACCAAGGGAATGGGTTGCAGGAGAAACTTTTACTCTGGTTTCTCAGTCTGTTTCCTAGGGCCGGTTGGAAGTTCCTTCAGTTTTCACTGTAAAACCGAGTTGGAACTTGTACCTCCCCACATATATTTATGGAGTGGAGTTTGCAACTGAAAAAAACTTTGTGTTCCCTTCAAGCAGGGTGAAGGACGGCTTTCACACACCCTTATCTCTGTGAACTGAGCATGTGGAGAGACGTTCGTTCATCTAGCACAAAGGGAACGGGTGGCAGGAGAAACTTTTACTCTGGTTTCTCAGTCTGTTTCCTAGTGCCGGTTGGAAGTTCCTGCAGTTTTCACTGTAAAAACGAGTTGGAACTAGTACTTCCACATATATATATATGGAGTGGAGTTTGCAACTGAAAAGAAACTTTGTGTTCCAAACAAGCTAGCTGAAGGACGGCTTTCACACACACTTATCTGTCAGAACTGAGCATGTGGAGAGACGTTCGTTCATCTAGCACCAAGGGAACGGGTTGCAGGAGAAACTTTTACTCTGGTTTCTCAGTCTTTTTCCTAGTGCCGTTTGGAAGTTCCTGCAGTTTTCACTGTAAAACCGATTTCGAGATAGTACCTCCCCATATATATGTATGGAGTGGAGTTTGCAACTGAAAATAAACTTTGTGTTCCAAACAAGATAGCTGAAGGACGGCTTTCAAACACACTTATCTCTCTGAACTGAGCATGTGGAGAGACGTTCGTTCATCTAGCACCAAGGGAACGGGATGCAGGAGAAACTTTTACTCTGGTTTGTAAGTCTGTTTCCTACTGCCGGTTTGATGTTCCTGCAGTTTTCAGTGTAAAACCGAGTTGGAACTAGTTACCTCCCCATGTATATGTATGGAGTGGAGTTTGCACCTGAAAAGAAACTTTGTATTCCCAACAAGCCAGCTGAAGATCGTCTTTCACACACACTTATCAATCAGAACTGAGCATGTGGAGAGATGTTCGTTCATCTAGCACTGATGGAACGGGTTGCAGGAGAAACTTTTACTCTGGTTTCTCAGTCTGTTTCCTACAGCCGGTTGGAAGTTCCTGCAGTTTTCAGAGTAAAACCGAGTTGGAACTTGTACCTCCCCATATATATGTATGGAGTGGAGTTTGCATCTGAAAAGAAACTTTGTGTTCCAAACAAGCTAGCTGAAGGACGGCTTTCACACACACTTATCTATGAGAACTGAGCATGTGGAGAGATGTTCGTTCACCTAGCACCAAGCGTATGGGTTGCAGAAGGAACTTTTACTCTTGTTTCCCAGTCTTTTTCCTACTGCCGCTTTGAAGTTCCTGCAGTTTTCACTGTAAACCGATTTGGAACTAGTAATTCCCCATATATAAGTATGGAGTGGAATTTGCAACTGAAAAAAACTTTGTGTTCCCTTCAAGCAGGGTGAAGGACGGCTTTCACACACACTTTTCTCTCTGAACTGAGCATGTGGAGAGATGTTCGTTCATCTAGCACAAAGGGAACGGGTTGCAGGAGAAACTTTTACTCTGGTTTCTCAGTCTGTATCCTAGTGCCGGTTTGAATTTCCTGCAGTTTTCACTGTACAACCGAGTTGGAGCTAGTACTTCCCCATATATATATATGGAGTGGAGTTTGCAACTGAAAAGAAACTTTGTGTTCCCTTCAAGCTAGATGAAGGACGGCTTTCACACACACTTGTCTCTGAGAACTGAGCATGAGGAGAGATGTTCGTTCATCTAGCACAAAGGGAACGGGTTGCAGGAGAAACATTTACTCTGCTTTCTCAGTCTGTTTCCTAGTGCCGGTTGGAAGTTCATGCAGTTTTCACTGTAAAACCGAGATGGAACTAGTACCTCCACATATATATGTATGGAGTGGAGTTTGCAACTGAAAAGAAACTTTGTGTTCCAAACAAGATAGCTGAAAGACGGCTTTCACACACACTTATTTCTCAGAACTGAGCATGTGGAGAGACGTTCGTTCATCTAGCACCAAGGGAATGGGTTGCAGGAGAAACTTTAGTCTGGTTTCTCAGTCTGTATCCTAGAGCCTGTTGGAAGTTCCTGCAGTTTTCACTGTAAAACCGAGTTCGAGCTAGTACCACCCCATATATATGTATGGAGTGGAGTTTGCAACTGAAAAGAAACTTTGTGTTCCCTTCAAGCTAGATGAAGGACGGCTTTCACACACACTTATCTCTCAGACCTGACCATGTGGATAGACGTTCGTTCATCTAGCACCAAGGACACGTGTTGCAGGAGAAACTTTTTCTCTGGTTTCTCAGTCTGTTTCCTATTGGCGATTTGAAGTTCCTGCAGTTTTCACTGTGAAAATGAACTTAGCTAGTAACTCCCCTTATATATGTATGGAGTGGAGATTGCACCTGAAAAGAAACTTTGTGTTCCAAACAAGCTAGCTGAAAGACGGCTTTTACACACACTTATCTCTCAGAACTGAGCATGTGGAGAGACGTTCGTTCATCTAGCACAAAGAAAACGGGTTGCAGGAGAAACTTTTACTCTGGTTTCTCAGTCTGTTTCCTAGTGCCGGTTCGATGTTCCTGAAGTTTTCAGTGTAATACCGAGTTGGAGGTAGTACTTCCCGATATATATTTATGGAGTGGAGTTTGCAACTGAAAATAAACTTTCTTTTCCCTTCAATCTAGGTGCAGGACGGCTTTCACACACACTTATCTCTCAGAACTGACCATGTGGATAGACGTTCGTTCATCTAGCACAATGGGAACGGGTTGCAGGAGAAACTTTTACTCTGGTTTCTCAGTCTGTTTCCTAGTGCCGGGTGGAAGTTCCTGCAGTTTTCCCTGTAAAACCGAGTTGTAACTCGTACCTCCCCATATATATGTATGGAGTGGAGTTTGCAACTGAAAAGAACTTTGTATTCCAAACAAGCTAGCTGAAGGACGGCTTTCACACACACTTATATTTCAGAACTGAGCATGTGGAGAGAAGTTCGTTCATCTAGCACCGAGGGAACGGGTTGCAGGATAAACTTTTACACTGGTTTCTCAGTCTTTTTCCTAGTGCCGGTTTGAGTTCCTGAAGTTTTCACTGTAATACCGATTTGGAACTAGTACTTCCCCATATATATGTATGGAGTGGAGTTTGCAACTGAAAAGAAACTTTGTGTTCCCTTCAAGCTAGGTGAAGGACGGCTTTCACACACACTTATATCTCAGAACTGACCATGTGGATAGACGTTCGTTCATCTAGCACCAAGGACACGTGTTGCAGGAGAAACTTTTACTCTGGTTTCTCAGTCTGTTTCCTAGTGCCGGTTTGAAGTTCCTGCAGTTTTCACTGTAAAACCGAGTTGGAGCTAGTACCTCCCCTTATATATGTATGGAATGGAGATTGCACCTGAAAAGAAACTTTGTGTTCCCAACAAGCTAGGTGAAGGACGGCTTTCACACACACTTATCTCTCAGAACTGAGCATGTGGAGAGACGGTCGTTCATCTAGCACAAAGGGAACGGGTTGCAGGAGAAACTTTTACTCTGGTTTCTCAGTCTGTATCCTAGTGCCGGTTTGAATTTCCTGCAGTTTTCACAGTAAAACGGAGTTGGAGCTAGTACTTCCCCATATATATATATGGAGTGGAGTTTGCAACTGAAAAAAACTTTGTGTTCCCTTCAAGCAGGGTGAAGGACGGCTTTCACACACCCTTATCTCTGTGAACTGAGCATGTGGAGAGATGTTCGTTCATTTAGCACCAAGGGAACGGGTTGCTGGAGAAACTTTTACTCTGGTTTCTCAGTCTGTTTCCTACGGCCGGTTGGAAGTTCCTTCAGTTTTCACTGTAAATCCGAGTTGGAACATGTACCTCCCCACATATATTTATGGAGTGGAGTTTGCAACTGAAAAAGACTTTGTGTTCCCTTCAAGCAGGGTGAAGGACGGCTTTCACACACCCTTATCTCTGTGAACTGAGCATGTGGAGAGACGTTCGTTCATCTAGCACCAAGGGAACGGGTGGCAGGAGAAACTTTTACTCTGGTTTCTCAGTCTGTTTCCTAGTGCCGGTTGGAAGTTCCTGCAGTTTTCACTGTAAAAACGAGTTGGAACTAGTACTTCCACATATATATATATGGAGTGGAGTTTGCAACTGAAAAGAAACTTTGTGTTCCAAACAAGCTAGCTGAAGGACGGCTTTCACACACACTTTTCTCTCTGAACTGAGCATGTGGAGAGACGTTCGTTCATCTAGCACAATTGGAACGGGTTGTAGGAGAAACTTTTACTCTGGTTTCTCAGTCTGTATCCTAGTGCCGGTTTGAATTTCCTGCAGTTTTCACTGTAAAACGGAGTTGGAGCTAGTACTTCCCCATATATATATATGGAGTGGAGTTTGCAACTGAAAAGAAACTTTGTGTTCCCAACATGCTAGGTGAAGTACGGCTTTCACACACACTTGTCTCTGAGAACTGAGCATGAGGAGAGATGTTCGTTCATCTAGCACAAAGGGAACGGGTTGCAGGAGAAACATTTACTCTGCTTTCTCAGTCTGTTTCCTAGTGCCGGTTGGAAGTTCATGCAGTTTTCACTGTAAAACCGAGATGGAACTAGTACCTCCACATATATATGTATGGAGTGGAGTTTGCAACTGAAAAGAAACTTTGTGTTCCAAACAAGCTAGCTGAAAGACGGCTTTCACACACACTTATATCTCAGAACTGAGCATGTGGAGAGAAGTTCGTTCATCTAGCACAAAGAAAACGGGTTGTAGGAGAAACTTTTACTCTGGTTTCTCAGTCTGTTTCCTAGTGCCGGTTCGATGTTCCTGCAGTTTTCACTGTAATACCGAGTTGGAGGTAGTACTTCCCCATATATATTTATGGAGTGGAGTTTGCAACTGAAAAGAAACTTTCTTTTCCCTTCAATCTAGGTGCAGGACGGCTTTCACACACACTTATCTCTCAGAACTGACCATGTGGATAGACGTTCGTTCATCTAGCACAATGGGAACGGGTTGCAGGAGAAACTTTTACTCTGGTTTCTCAGTCTGTTTCCTAGTGCCGGTTTGAAGTTCCTGCAGTTTTCACTGTAAAACCGAGTTGGAGCTAGTACCTCCCCTTATATATGTATGGAGTGGAGATTGCACCTGAAAAGAAACTTTGTGTTCCCAACAAGCTAGGTGAAGGACGGCTTTCACACACACTTATCTCTCAGAACTGAGCATGTGGAGAGACGGTCGTTCATCTAGCACAAAGGGAACGGGTTGCAGGAGAAACTTTTACTCTGGTTTCTCAGTCTGCTTCCTACTGCCGGTTTGAATTTCCTGCAGTTTTCACAGTAAAACGGAGTTGGAGCTAGTACTTCCCCATATATATATATGGAGTGGAGTTTGCAACTGAAAAAAACTTTGTGTTCCCTTCAAGCAGGGTGAAGGACGGCTTTCACACACCCTTATCTCTGTGAACTGAGCATGTGGAGAGATGTTCGTTCATTTAGCACCAAGGGAACGGGTTGCAGGAGAAACTTTTACTCTGGTTTCTCAGTCTGTTTCCTAGGGCCGGTTGGAAGTTCCTTCAGTTTTCACTGTAAAACCGAGTTGGAACTTGTACCTCCCCACATATATTTATGGAGTGGAGTTTGCAACTGAAAAAGACTTTGTGTTCCCTTCAAGCAGGGTGAAGGACGGCTTTCACACACCCTTATCTCTGTGAACTGAGCATGTGGAGAGACGTTCGTTCATCTAGCACCAAGGGAACGGGTGGCAGGAGAAACTTTTACTCTGGTTTCTCAGTCTGTTTCCTAGTGCCGGTTGGAAGTTCCTGCAGTTTTCACTGTAAAAACGAGTTGGAACTTGTACTTCCACATATATATATATGGAGTGGAGTTTGCAACTGAAAAGAAACTTTGTGTTCCAAACAAGCTAGCTGAAGGACGGCTTTCACACACACTTACTGTCAGAACTGAGCATGTGGAGAGACGTTCGTTCATCTAGCACCAAGGGAACGGGTTGCAGGAGAAACTTTTACTCTGGTTTCTCAGTCTTTTTCCTAGTGCCGTTTGGAAGTTCCTGCAGTTTTCACTGTAAAACCGATTTCGAGATAGTACCTCCCCATATATATGTATGGAGTGGAGTTTGCAACTGAAAATAAACTTTGTGTTCCAAACAAGATAGCTGAAGGACGGCTTTCAAACACACTTATCTCTCTGAACTGAGCATGTGGAGAGACGTTCGTTCATCTAGCACCAAGGGAACGGGATGCAGGAGAAACTTTTTCTCTGGTTTGTAAGTCTGTTTCCTACTGCCGGTTTGATGTTCCTGCAGTTTTCAGTGTAAAACCGAGTTGGAACTAGTTACCACCCATGTATATGTATGGAGTGGAGTTTGCACCTGAAAAGAAACTTTGTATTCCCAACAAGCTAGCTGGAGGTCGTCTTTCACACACACTTATCTCTCAGAACTGAGCATGTGGAGAGACGTTCGTTCATCTAGCACCAAGGGAACGGGTTGCAGGAGAAACTTTTACTCTGGTTTCTCAGGCTGTTTCCTAGTGCCGGTTGGAAGTTCCTGCAGTTTTCACTGTAAAAACGAGTTGAAAATTGTACCTCCCCACATATATGTATGGAGTGGAGTTTGCAACTGAAAAAAACTGTGTGTTCCCTTCAAGCAGGGTGAAGGACGGATTTCACACACCCTTATCTCTCTGAACTGAGCATGTGGAGAGACGTTCGTTCATCTAGCACAAAGGGAACGGGTTGCAGGAGAAACTTTTACTCTGGTTTCTCAGTCTGTTTCCTTGTGCCGGTTGGAAGTTCATGCAGTTTTCACTGTAAAACCGAGTTGGAACTAATACCTCCACATATATATGTATGGAGTGGAGTTTGCAACTGAAAAGAAACTTTGTGTTCCAAACAAGCTAGCTGAATGACGGCTTTAACACACACTTATCTCTCAGAACTGAGCATGTGGAGAGACGTTCGTTCATCTAGCACCAAGGGAACGGGATGCAGGATAAACTTTTACACTGGTTTCTCAGTCTTTTTCCTAGTGCCGGTTTGAAGTTCCTGAAGTTTTCACTGTAAAACCGAGTTCGAGATAGAACCACCCCATATATATGTATGGAGTGGAGTTTGCAACTGAAAAGAAACTTTGAGTTCCAAACAAGATAGCTGAAGGACGGCTTTCACACACACTTTTCTCTCTGAACTGAGCATGTGGAGAGACGTTCGTTCATCTAGCACAAAGGGAACGGGTTGCAGGAGAAACTTTTACTCTGGTTTCTCAGTCTGTATCCTAGTGCCGGTTTGAATTTCCTGCAGTTTTCACTGTAAAACGGATTTGGAGCTAGTACTTCCCCATATATATATATGGAGTGGAGTTTGCAACTGAAAAGATACTTTGTGTTCCCAACATGCTAGGTGAAGTACGGCTTTCACACACACTTGTCTCTGAGAACTGAGCATGAGGAGAAATGTCGTTCATCTAGCACCAAGGGAACGGGTTGCAGGAGAAACTTTTACTCTGCTTTCTCAGTCTGTTTCCTAGTGCCGGTTGGAAGTTCATGCAGTTTTCACTGTAAAACCGAGATGGAACTAGTACCTCCACATATATATGTATGGAGTGGAGTTTGCAACTGAAAAGAAACTTTGGTTTCCAAACAAGCTAGCTGAATGACGGCTTTAACACACACTTATCTCTCAGAACTGAGCATGTGGAGAGACGTTCGTTCATCTAGCACCAAGGGAACGGGATGCAGGATAAACTTTTACTCTGGTTTCTCAGTCTGTTTCCTTGTGCCGGTTGGAAGTTCATGCAGTTTTCACTGTAAAACCGAGTTGGAACTAATACCTCCACATATATATGTATGGAGTGGAGTTTGCAACTGAAAAGAAACTTTGTGTTCCAAACAAGCTAGCTGAATGACGGCTTTAACACACACTTATCTCTCAGAACTGAGCATGTGGAGAGACGTTCGTTCATTTAGCACCAAGGGAACGGGATGCAGGATAAACTTTTACACTGGTTTCTCAGTCTTTTTCCTAGTGCCGGTTTGAAGTTCCTGAAGTTTTCACTGTAAAACCGAGTTCGAGATAGAACCACCCCATATATATGTATGGAGTGGAGTTTGCAACTGAAAAGAAACTTTGAGTTCCAAACAAGATAGCTGAAGGACGGCTTTCACACACACTTTTCTCTCTGAACTGAGCATGTGGAGAGACGTTCGTTCATCTAGCACAAAGGGAACGGGTTGCAGGAGAAACTTTTACTCTGGTTTCTCAGTCTGTATCCTAGTGCCGGTTTGAATTTCCTGCAGTTTTCACTGTAAAACGGATTTGGAGCTAGTACTTCCCCATATATATATATGGAGTGGAGTTTGCAACTGAAAAGATACTTTGTGTTCCCAACATGCTAGGTGAAGTACGGCTTTCACACACACTTGTCTCTGAGAACTGAGCATGAGGAGAAATGTCGTTCATCTAGCACCAAGGGAACGGGTTGCAGGAGAAACTTTTACTCTGCTTTCTCAGTCTGTTTCCTAGTGCCGGTTGGAAGTTCATGCAGTTTTCACTGTAAAACCGAGATGGAACTAGTACCTCCACATATATATGTATGGAGTGGACTTTGCAACTGAAAAGAAACTTTGTGTTCCAAACAAGCTAGCTGAAAGATGGCTTTCACACACAATTATCTCTCAGAACTGAGCATGTGGAGAGACGTTCGTTCATCTAGCACCAAGGGAATGGGTTGCAGGAGAAACTTTACTCTGGTTTCTCAGTCTTTTTCCTAGAGCCGGTTCGATGTTCCTGAAGTTTTCAGTGTAACACCGAGTTGGAGGTAGTACTTCCCGATATATATTTATGGAGTGGAGTTTGCAACTGAAAATAAACTTTCTTTTCCCTACAATCTAGGTGCAGGACGGCTTTCACACACACTTATCTCTCAGAACTGACCATGTGGATAGACGTTCGTTCATCTAGCACAATGGGAACGGGTTGCAGGAGAAACTTTTACTCTGGTTTCTCAGTCTGTTTCCTAGTGCCGGGTGGAAGTTCCTGCAGTTTTCCCTGTAAAACCGAGTTGTAACTCGTACCTCCCCATATATATGTATGGAGTGGAGTTTGCAACTGAAAAGAACTTTGTATTCCAAACAAGCTAGCTGAAGGACGGCTTTCACACACACTTATCTCTCAGAACTGAGCATGTGGAAAGACGTTCGTTCATCTAGCAACAAGGGAACGGTTTGCAGGAGAAACTTTTACTCTTGTTTCTCAGTCTGTTTCCTACTGCCGGTTTGAATTTCCTGCAGTTTTCACTGTAAAACCGAGTTGGAACTAGTTACCTACCCATGTATATGTAAGGAGTGGAGTTTGCACCTGAAAAAATCTTTGTATTCCCAACAAGCTAGCTGAAGGACGGCTTTCACACACACTTATATTTCAGAACTGAGCATGTGGAGAGAAGTTCGTTCATCTAGCACCGAGGGAACGGGTTGCAGGATAAACTTTTACACTGGTTTCTCAGTCTTTTTCCTAGTGCCGGTTTGAGTTCCTGAAGTTTTCACTGTAAAACCGATTTGGAACTAGTACTTCCCCATATATATGTATGGAGTGGAGTTTGCAACTGAAAAGAAACTTTGTGTTCCCTTCAAGCTAGGTGAAGGACGGCTTTCACACACACTTATATCTCAGAACTGACCATGTGGATAGACGTTCGTTCATCTAGCACCAAGGACACGTGTTGCAGGAGAAACTTTTACTCTGGTTTCTCAGTCTGTTTCCTAGTGCCGGTTTGAAGTTCCTGCAGTTTTCACTGTAAAACCGAGTTGGAGCTAGTACCTCCCCTTATATATGTATGGAGTGGAGATTGCACCTGAAAAGAAACTTTGTGTTCCCAACAAGCTAGGTGAAGGACGGCTTTCACACAAACTTATCTCTCAGAACTGAGCATGTGGAGAGACGGTCGTTCATCTAGCACAAAGGGAACGGGTTGCAGGAGAAACTTTTACTCTGGTTTCTCAGTCTGTATCCTAGTGCCGGTTTGAATTTCCTGCAGTTTTCACAGTAAAACGGAGTTGGAGCTAGTACTTCCCCATATATATATATGGAGTGGAGTTTGCAACTGAAAAAAACTTTGTGTTCCCTTCAAGCAGGGTGAAGGACGGCTTTCACACACCCTTATCTCTGTGAACTGAGCATGTGGAGAGATGTTCGTTCATTTAGCACCAAGGGAACGGGTTGCAGGAGAAACTTTTACTCTGGTTTCTCAGTCTGTTTCCTAGGGCCGGTTGGAAGTTCCTTCAGTTTTCACTGTAAAACCGAGTTGGAACATGTACCTCCCCACATATATTTATGGAGTGGAGTTTGCAACTGAAAAAGACTTTGTGTTCCCTTCAAGCAGGGTGAAGGACGGCTTTCACACACCCTTATCTCTGTGAACTGAGCATGTGGAGAGACGTTCGTTCATCTAGCACCAAGGGAACGGGTGGCAGGAGAAACTTTTACTCTGGTTTCTCAGTCTGTTTCCTAGTGCCGGTTGGAAGTTCCTGCAGTTTTCACTGTAAAAACGAGTTGGAACTAGTACTTCCACATATATATATATGGAGTGGAGTTTGCAACTGAAAAGAAACTTTGTGTTCCAAACAAGCTAGCTGAAGGACGGCTTTCACACACACTTTTCTCTCTGAACTGAGCATGTGGAGAGACGTTCGTTCATCTAGCACAATTGGAACGGGTTGCAGGAGAAACTTTTACTCTGGTTTCTCAGTCTGTATCCTAGTGCCGGTTTGAATTTCCTGCAGTTTTCACTGTAAAACGGAGTTGGAACTAGTACTTCCCCATATATATATATGGAGTGGAGTTTGCAACTGAAAAGAAACTTTGTGTTCCCAACATGCTAGGTGAAGTACGGCTTTCACACACACTTGTCTCTGAGAACTGAGCATGAGGAGAGATGTTCGTTCATCTAGCACCAAGGGAACGGGTTGCAGGAGAAACATTTACTCTGCTTTCTCAGTCTGTTTCCTAGTGCCGGTTGGAAGTTCATGCAGTTTTCACTGTAAAACCGAGATGGAACTAGTACCTCCACATATATATGTATGGAGTGGAGTTTGCAACTGAAAAGAAACTTTGTGTTCCAAACAAGCTAGCTGAAAGACGGCTTTCACACACACTTATATCTCAGAACTGAGCATGTGGAGAGAAGTTCGTTCATCTAGCACAAAGAAAACGGGTTGTAGGAGAAACTTTTACTCTGGTTTCTCAGTCTGTTTCCTAGTGCCGGTTCGATGTTCCTGCAGTTTTCACTGTAATACCGAGTTGGAGGTAGTACTTCCCCATATATATTTATGGAGTGGAGTTTGCAACTGAAAAGAAACTTTCTTTTCCCTTCAATCTAGGTGCAGGACGGCTTTCACACACACTTATCTCTCAGAACTGACCATGTGGATAGACGTTCGTTCATCTAGCACAATGGGAACGGGTTGCAGGAGAAACTTTTACTCTGGTTTCTCAGTCTGTTACCTAGTGCCGGTTTGAAGTTCCTGCAGTTTTCACTGTAAAACCGAGTTGGAGCTAGTACCTCCCCTTATATATGTATGGAGTGGAGATTGCACCTGAAAAGAAACTTTGTGTTCCCAACAAGCTAGGTGAAGGACGGCTTTCACACACACTTATCTCTCAGAACTGAGCATGTGGAGAGACGGTCGTTCATCTAGCACTGAGGGAACGGGTTGCAGGAGAAACTTTTACTCTGGTTTCTCAGTCTGTTTCCTACAGCCGGTTGGAAGTTCCTGCAGTTTTCAGAGTAAAACCGAGTTGGAACTTGTACCTCCCCATATATATGTATGGAGTGGAGTTTGCATCTGAAAAGAAACTTTGTGTTCCAAACAAGCTAGCTGAAGGACGGCTTTCACACACACTTATCTATGAGAACTGAGCATGTGGAGAGATGTTCGTTCACCTAGCACCAAGCGTATGGGTTGCAGAAGAAACTTTTACTCTTGTTTCCCAGTCTTTTTCCTACTGCCGCTTTGAAGTTCCTGCAGTTTTCACTGTAAACCGATTTGGAACTAGTAATTCCCCATATATAAGTATGGAGTGGAGTTTGCAACTGAAAAAAACTTTGTGTTCCCTTCAAGCAGGGTGAAGGACGGCTTTCACACACACTTTTCTCTCTGAACTGAGCATGTGGAGAGATGTTCGTTCATCTAGCACAAAGGGAACGCGTTGCAGGAGAAACTTTTACTCTGGTTTCTCAGTCTGTATCCTAGTGCCGGTTTGAATTTCCTGCAGTTTTCACTGTACAACCGAGTTGGAGCTAGTACTTCCCCATATATATATATGGAGTGGAGTTTGCAACTGAAAAGAAACTTTGTGTTCCCTTCAAGCTAGATGAAGGACGGCTTTCACACACACTTGTCTCTGAGAACTGAGCATGAGGAGAGATTTTCGTTCATCTAGCACCAAGGAAACGGGTTGCAGGAGAAACATTTACTCTGCTTTCTCAGTCTGTTTCCTAGTGCCGGTTGGAAGTTCATGCAGTTTTCACTGTAAAACCGAGATGGAACTAGTACCTCCACATATATATGTATGGAGTGGAGTTTGCAACTGAAAAGAAACTTTGTGTTCCAAACAAGCTAGCTGAAAGACGGCTTTCACACACACTTATTTCTCAGAACTGAGCATGTGGAGAGACGTTCGTTCATCTAGCACCAAGGGAATGGGTTGCAGGAGAAACTTTAGTCTGGTTTCTCAGTCTGTATCCTAGAGCCTGTTGGAAGTTCCTGCAGTTTTCACTGTAAAACCGAGTTCGAGCTAGTACCACCCCATATATATGTATGGAGTGGAGTTTGCAACTGAAAAGAAACTTTGTGTTCCCTTCAAGCTAGATGAAGGACGGCTTTCACACACACTTATCTCTCAGACCTGACCATGTGGATAGACGTTCGTTCATCTAGCACCAAGGACACGTGTTGCAGGAGAAACTTTTTCTCTGGTTTCTCAGTCTGTTTCCTATTGGCGATTTGAAGTTCCTGCAGTTTTCACTGTGAAAATGAACTTAGCTAGTAACTCCCCTTATATATGTATGGAGTGGAGATTGCACCTGAAAAGAAACTTTGTGTTCCAAACAAGCTAGCTGAAAGACGGCTTTTACACACACTTATCTCTCAGAACTGAGCATGTGGAGAGACGTTCGTTCATCTAGCACAAAGAAAACGGGTTGCAGGAGAAACTTTTACTCTGGTTTCTCAGTCTGTTTCCTAGTGCCGGTTCGATGTTCCTGAAGTTTTCAGTGTAACACCGAGTTGGAGGTAGTACTTCCCGATATATATTTATGGAGTGGAGTTTGCAACTGAAAATAAACTTTCTTTTCCCTACAATCTAGGTGCAGGACGGCTTTCACACACACTTATCTCTCAGAACTGACCATGTGGATAGACGTTCGTTCATCTAGCACAATGGGAACGGGTTGCAGGAGAAACTTTTACTCTGGTTTCTCAGTCTGTTTCCTAGTGCCGGGTGGAAGTTCCTGCAGTTTTCCCTGTAAAACCGAGTTGTAACTCGTACCTCCCCATATATATGTATGGAGTGGAGTTTGCAACTGAAAAGAACTTTGTATTCCAAACAAGCTAGCTGAAGGACGGCTTTCACACACACTTATCTCTCAGAACTGAGCATGTGGAAAGACGTTCGTTCATCTAGCAACAAGGGAACGGTTTGCAGGAGAAACTTTTACTCTTGTTTCTCAGTCTGTTTCCTACTGCCGGTTTGAATTTCCTGCAGTTTTCACTGTAAAACCGAGTTGGAACTAGTTACCTACCCATGTATATGTAAGGAGTGGAGTTTGCACCTGAAAAAATCTTTGTATTCCCAACAAGCTAGCTGAAGGACGGCTTTCACACACACTTATATTTCAGAACTGAGCATGTGGAGAGAAGTTCGTTCATCTAGCACCGAGGGAACGGGTTGCAGGTTAAACTTTTACACTGGTTTCTCAGTCTTTTTCCTAGTGCCGGTTTGAGTTCCTGAAGTTTTCACTGTAAAACCGATTTGGAACTAGTACTTCCCCATATATATGTATGGAGTGGAGTTTGCAACTGAAAAGAAACTTTGTGTTCCCTTCAAGCTAGGTGAAGGACGGCTTTCACACACACTTATATCTCAGAACTGACCATGTGGATAGACGTTCGTTCATCTAGCACCAAGGACACGTGTTGCAGGAGAAACTTTTACTCTGGTTTCTCAGTCTGTTTCCTAGTGCCGGTTTGAAGTTCCTGCAGTTTTCACTGTAAAACCGAGTTGGAGCTAGTACCTCCCCTTATATATGTATGGAGTGGAGATTGCACCTGAAAAGAAACTTTGTGTTCCCAACAAGCTAGGTGAAGGACGGCTTTCACACACACTTATCTCTCAGAACTGAGCATGTGGAGAGACGGTCGTTCATCTAGCACAAAGGGAACGGGTTGCAGGAGAAACTTTTACTCTGGTTTCTCAGTCTGTATCCTAGTGCCGGTTTGAATTTCCTGCAGTTTTCACAGTAAAACGGAGTTGGAGCTAGTACTTCCCCATATATATATATGGAGTGGAGTTTGCAACTGAAAAAAACTTTGTGTTCCCTTCAAGCAGGGTGAAGGACGGCTTTCACACACCCTTATCTCTGTGAACTGAGCATGTGGAGAGATGTTCGTTCATTTAGCACCAAGGGAACGGGTTGCAGGAGAAACTTTTACTCTGGTTTCTCAGTCTGTTTCCTAGGGCCGGTTGGAAGTTCCTTCAGTTTTCACTGTAAAACCGAGTTGGAACATGTACCTCCCCACATATATTTATGGAGTGGAGTTTGCAACTGAAAAAGACTTTGTGTTCCCTTCAAGCAGGGTGAAGGACGGCTTTCACACACCCTTATCTCTGTGAACTGAGCATGTGGAGAGACGTTCGTTCATCTAGCACCAAGGGAACGGGTGGCAGGAGAAACTTTTACTCTGGTTTCTCAGTCTGTTTCCTAGTGCCGGTTGGAAGTTCCTGCAGTTTTCACTGTAAAAACGAGTTGGAACTAGTACTTCCACATATATATATATGGAGTGGAGTTTGCAACTGAAAAGAAACTTTGTGTTCCAAACAAGCTAGCTGAAGGACGGCTTTCACACACACTTTTCTCTCTGAACTGAGCATGTGGAGAGACGTTCGTTCATCTAGCACAATTGGAACGGGTTGCAGGAGAAACTTTTACTCTGGTTTCTCAGTCTGTATCCTAGTGCCGGTTTGAATTTCCTGCAGTTTTCACTGTAAAACGGAGTTGGAACTAGTACTTCCCCATATATATATATGGAGTGGAGTTTGCAACTGAAAAGAAACTTTGTGTTCCCAACATGCTAGGTGAAGTACGGCTTTCACACACACTTGTCTCTGAGAACTGAGCATGAGGAGAGATGTTCGTTCATCTAGCACCAAGGGAACGGGTTGCAGGAGAAACATTTACTCTGGTTTCTCAGTCTGTTTCCTAGTGCCGGTTGGAAGTTCATGCAGTTTTCACTGTAAAACCGAGATGGAACTAGTACCTCCACATATATATGTATGGAGTGGAGTTTGCAACTGAAAAGAAACTTTGTGTTCCAAACAAGCTAGCTGAAAGACGGCTTTCACACACACTTATCTGTCAGAACTGAGCATGTGGAGAGACGTTCGTTCATCTAGCACCAAGGGAACGGGTTGCAGGAGAAACTTTTACTCTGGATTCTCAGTCTTTTTCCTAGTGCCGTTTGGAAGTTCCTGCAGTTTTCACTGTAAAACCGATTTCGAGATAGTACCTCCCCATATATATGTATGGAGTGGAGTTTGCAACTGAAAATAAACTTTGTGTTCCAAACAAGATAGCTGAAGGACGGCTTTCAAACACACTTATCTCTCTGAACTGAGCATGTGGAGAGACGTTCGTTCATCTAGCACCAAGGGAACGGGATGCAGGAGAAACTTTTACTCTGGTTTGTAAGCCTGTTTCCTACTGCCGGTTTGATGTTCCTGCAGTTTTCAGTGTAAAACCGAGTTGGAACTAGTTACCTCCCCATGTATATGTATGGAGTGGAGTTTGCACCTGAAAAGAAACTTTGTATTCCCAACAAGCCAGCTGAAGATCGTCTTTCACACACACTTATCAATCAGAACTGAGCATGTGGAGAGATGTTCGTTCATCTAGCACTGAGGGAACGGGTTGCAGGAGAAACTTTTACTCTGGTTTCTCAGTCTGTTTCCTACAGCCGGTTGGAAGTTCCTGCAGTTTTCACAGTAAAACCGAGTTGGAATTTGTACCTCCCCATATATATGTATGGAGTGGAGTTTGCATCTGAAAAGAAACTTTGCGTTCCAAACAAGCTAGCTGAAGGACGGCTTTCACACACACTTATCTATGAGAACTGAGCATGTGGAGAGATGTTCGTTCACCTAGCACCAAGCGTATGGGTTGCAGAAGAAACTTTTACTCTTGTTTCCCAGTCTTTTTCCTACTGCCGCTTTGAAGTTCCTGCAGTTTTCACTGTAAACCGATTTGGAACTAGTAATTCCCCATATATATGTATGGAGTGGAGTTTGCAACTGAAAAAAACTTTGTGTTCCCTTCAAGCAGGGTGAAGGACGGCTTTCACACACACTTTTCTCTCTGAACTGAGCATGTGGAGAGATGTTCGTTCATCTAGCACAAAGGGAACGGGTTGCAGGAGAAACTTTTACTCTGGTTTCTCAGTCTGTATCCTAGTGCCGGTTTGAATTTCCTGCAGTTTTCACTGTACAACCGAGTTGGAGCTAGTACTTCCCCATATATATATATGGAGTGGAGTTTGCAACTGAAAAGAAACTTTGTGTTCCCTTCAAGCTAGATGAAGAACGGCTTTCACACACACTTGTCTCTGAGAACTGAGCATGAGGAGAGATGTTCGTTCATCTAGCACCAAGGAAACGGGTTGCAGGAGAAACATTTACTCTGCTTTCTCAGTCTGTTTCCTAGTGCCGGTTGGAAGTTCATGCATTTTTCACTGTAAAACCGAGATGGAACTAGTACCTCCACATATATATGTATGGAGTGGAGTTTGCAACTGAAAAGAAACTTTGTGTTCCAAACAAGCTAGCTGAAAGACGGCTTTCACACACACTTATTTCTCAGAACTGAGCATGTGGAGAGACGTTCGTTCATCTAGCACCAAGGGAATGGGTTGCAGGAGAAACTTTAGTCTGGTTTCTCAGTCTGTATCCTAGCCTGTTGGAAGTTCCTGCAGTTTTCACTGTAAAACCGAGTTCGAGCTAGTACCACCCCATATATATGTATGGAGTGGAGTTTGCAACTGAAAAGAAACTTTGTGTTCCCTTCAAGCTAGATGAAGGACGGCTTTCACACACACTTATCTCTCAGACCTGACCATGTGGATAGACGTTCGTTCATCTAGCACCAAGGACACGTGTTGCAGGAGAAACTTTTACTCTGGTTTCTCAGTCTGTTTCCTAGTGCCGGTTCGATGTTCCTGAAGTTTTCACTGTAATACCGAGTTGGAGGTAGTACTTCCCGATATATATTTATCGAGTGGAGTTTGCAACTGAAAATAATCTTTCTTTTCCCTACAATCTAGGTGCAGGACGGGTTTCACACACACTTATCTCTCAGAACTGACCATGTGGATAGACGTTCGTTCATCTAGCACAATGGGAACGGGTTGCAGGAGAAACTTTTACTCTGGTTTCTCAGTCTGTTTCCTAGTGCCGGGTGGAAGTTCCTGCAGTTTTCCCTGTAAAACCGAGTTGTAACTCGTACCTCCCCATATATATGTATGGAGTTGAGTTTGCAACTGAAAAGAACTTTGTATTCCAAACAAGCTAGCTGAAGGACGGCTTTCACACACACTTATCTCTCAGAACTGAGCATGTGGAAAGACGTTCGTTCATCTAGCAACAAGGGAACGGTTTGCAGGAGAAACTTTTACTCTTGTTTCTCAGTCTGTTTCCTACTGCCGGTTTGAATTTCCTGCAGTTTTCACTGTAAAACCGAGTTGGAACTAGTTACCTACCCATGTATATGTAAGGAGTGGAGTTTGCACCTGAAAAGAAACTTTGTATTCCCAACAAGATAGCTGAAGGACGGCTTTCACACACACTTATCTTTCAGAACTGAGCATGTGGAGAGAAGTTCGTTCATCTAGCACCGAGGGAACGGGTTGCAGGATAAACTTTTACACTGGTTTCTCAGTCTTTTTCCTAGTGCCGGTTTGAAGTTCCTGAAGTTTTCACTGTAAAACCGATTTGGAACTAGTACTTCCCCATATATATGTATGGAGTGGAGTTTGCAACTGAAAAAAAAATTTGTGTTCCCTTCAAGCTAGGTGAAGGACGGCTTTCACACACACTTATATCTCAGAACTGACCATGTGGATAGACGTTCGTTCATCTAGCACCAAGGACACGTGTTGCAGGAGAAACTTTTACTCTGGTTTCTCAGTCTGTTTCCTAGTGCCGGTTTGAAGTTCCTGCAGTTTTCACTGTAAAACCGAGTTGGAGCTAGTACCTCCCCTTATATATGTATGGAGTGGAGATTGCACCTGAAAAGAAACTTTGTGTTCCCAACAAGCTAGGTGAAGGACGGCTTTCACACACACTTATCTCTCAGAACTGAGCATGTGGAGAGACGGTCGTTCATCTAGCACAAAGGGAACGGGTTGCAGGAGAAACTTTTACTCTGGTTTCTCAGTCTGTATCCTAGTGCCGGTTTGAATTTCCTGCAGATTTCACAGTAAAACGGAGTTGGAGCTAGTACTTCCCCATATATATATATGGAGTGGAGTTTGCAACTGAAAAGATACTTTGTGTTCCCAACATGCTAGGTGAAGTACGGCTTTCACACACACTTGTCTCTGAGAACTGAGCATGAGGAGAGATGTTCGTTCATCTAGCACCAAGGGAACGGGTTGCAGGAGAAACTTTTACTCTGCTTTCTCAGTCTGTTTCCTAGTGCCGGTTGGAAGTTCATGCAGTTTTCACTGTAAAACCGAGATGGAACTAGTACCTCCACATATATATGTATGGAGTGGAGTTTGCAACTGAAAAGAAACTTTGTGTTCCAAACAAGCTAGCTGAAAAACGGCTTTCACACACACTTATCTCTCAGAACTGAGCATGTGGAGAGACGTTCGTTCATCTAGCACAAAGAAAACGGGTTGCAGGAGAAACTTTTACTCTTGTTTCTCAGTCTGTTTCCTACTGCCGGTTTGAATTTCCTGCAGTTTTCACTGTAAAATCGAGTTGGAACTAGTTACCTACCCATGTATATGTAAGGAGTGGAGTTTGCACCTGAAAAAAACTTTGTATTCCCAACAAGCTAGCTGAAGGACGGCTTTCACACACACTTACCTTTCAGAACTGAGCATGTGGAGAGAAGTTCGTTCATCTAGCACCGAGGGAACGGGTTGCCGGATAAACTTTTACACTGGTTTCTCAGTCTTTTTCCTAGTGCCGGTTTGAAGTTCCTGAAGTTTTCACTGTAAAACCGATTTGGAACTAGTACTTCCCCATATATATGTATGGAGTGGAGTTTGCAACTGAAAAGAAACTTTGTGTTCCCTTCAAGCTAGGTGAAGGACGGCTTTCACACACACTTATATCTCAGAACTGACCATGTGGATAGACGTTCGTTGATCTAGCACCAAGGACACGTGTTGCAGGAGAAACTTTTACTCTGGTTTCTCAGTCTGTTTCCTACTGCCGGTTTGAAATTCCTGCAGTTTACACTGTAAAACCGTGTTGGAGCTAGTACTTCCCCATATAAATTTATGGAGTGGAGTTTGCACCTGAAAAGAAACTTTGAGTTCCAAACAAGATAGCTGAAGGACGGCTTTCACACACACTTTTCTCTCTGAACTGAGCATGTGGAGAGACGTTCGTTCATCTGGCACAAATGGAACGGGTTGCAGGAGAAACTTTTACTCTGGTTTCTCAGTCTGTATCCTAGTGCCGGTTTGAATTTCCTGCAGTTTTCACTGTAAAACGGAGTTGGAGCTAGTACTTCCCCATATATATATATGGAGTGGAGTTTGCAACTGAAAAGAAACTTTGTGTTCCCAACATGCTAGGTGAAGTACGGCTTTCACACACACTTGTCTCTGAGAACTGAGCATGAGGAGAGATGTTCGTTCATCTAGCACCAAGGGAACGGGTTGCAGGAGAAACTTTTACTCTGCTTTCTCAGTCTGTTTCCTAGTGCCGGTTGGAAGTTCATGCAGTTTTCACTGTAAAACTGAGATGGAACTAGTACCTCCACATATATATGTATGGAGTGGAGTTTGCAACTGAAAAGAAACTTTGTGTTCCAAACAAGCTAGCTGAAAGACGGCTTTCACACACACTTATCTCTCAGAACTGAGCATGTGGAGAGACGTTCGTTCATCTAGCACAAAGAAAACGGGTTGCAGGAGAAACTTTTACTCTGGTTTCTCAGTCTGTTTCCTAGTGCCGGTTCGATGTTCCTGCAGTTTTCACTGTAATACCGAGTTGGAGGTAGTACTTCCCCATATATATTTATGGAGTGGAGTTTGCAACTGAAAAGAAACTTTCTTTTCCCTTCAATCTAGGTGCAGGACGGCTTTCACACACACTTATCTCTCAGAACTGACCATGTGGATAGACGTTCGTTCATCTAGCACAATGGGAACGGGTTGCAGGAGAAACTTTTACTCTGGTTTCTCAGTCTGTTTCCTAGTGCCGGGTGGAAGTTCCTGCAGTTTTCCCTGTAAAACCGAGTTGTAACTCGTACCTCCCCATATATATATATGGAGTGGAGTTTGCAACTGAAAAGAACTTTGTATTCCAAACAAGCTAGTTGAAGGACGGCTTTCACACACACTTATCACTCAGAACTGAGCATGTGGAAAGACGTTCGTTCATCTTGCACCAAGTAACGGGTTGCAGGATAAACTTTTACACTGGTTTCTCAGTCTGTTTCCTAGTGCCGGTTGGAAGTTCATGCAGTTTTCACTGTAAAACTGAGATGGAACTAGTACCTCCACATATATATGTATGGAGTGGAGTTTGCAACTGAAAAGAAACTTTGTGTTCCAAACAAGCTAGCTGAAAGACGGCTTTCACACACACTTATCTCTCAGAACTGAGCATGTGGAGAGACGTTCGTTCATCTAGCACAAAGAAAACGGGTTGCAGGAGAAACTTTTACTCTGGTTTCTCAGTCTGTTTCCTAGTGCCGGTTCGATGTTCCTGCAGTTTTCACTGTAATACCGAGTTGGAGGTAGTACTTCCCCATATATATTTATGGAGTGGAGTTTGCAACTGAAAAGAAACTTTCTTTTCCCTTCAATCTAGGTGCAGGACGGCTTTCACTCACACTTATCTCTCAGAACTGACCATGTGGATAGACGTTCGTTCATCTAGCACAATGGGAACGGGTTGCAGGAGAAACTTTTACTCTGGTTTCTCAGTCTGTTTCCTAGTGCCGGGTGGAATTTCCTGCAGTTTTCCCTGTAAAACCGAGTTGTAACTCGTACCTCCCCATATATATGTATGGAGTGGAGTTTGCAACTGAAAAGAACTTTGTATTCCAAACAAGCTAGCTGAAGGACGGCTTTCACACACACTTATCACTCAGAACTGAGCATGTGGAAAGACGTTCGTTCATCTAGCACCAAGTAACGGGTTGCAGGATAAACTTTTACACTGGTTTCTCAGTCTTTTTCCTAGTGCCGGTTTGAAATTCCTGAAGTTTTCACTGTAAAACCGATTTGGAACTAGTACTTCCCCATATATATGTATGGAGTGGAGTTTGCAACTGAAAAGAAACTTTGTGTTCCCTTCAAGCTAGGTGAAGGACGGCTTTCACACACACTTATATCTCAGAAATGACCATGTGGATAGACGTTCGTTCATCTAGCACCAAGGACACGTGTTGCAGGAGAAACTTTTACTCTGGTTTCTCAGTCTGTTTCCTAGTGCCGGTTTAAAGTTCCTGCAGTTTTCACTGTAAAACCGAGTTGGAGCTAGTACCTCCCCATATATATGTATGGAGTGGAGATTGCACCTGAAAAGAAACTTTGTGTTCCCAACAAGCTAGGTGAAGGACGGCTTTCACACACACTTATCTCTCAGAACTGAGCATGTGGAGAGACGGTCCTTCATCTAGCAAAAAGGGAACGGGTTGCAGGAGAAACTTTTACTCTGGTTTCTCAGTCTGTTTCCTACTGCCGGTTTGAAATTCCTGCAGTTTACACTGTAAAACCGTGTTGGAGCTAGTACTTCCCCATATATATTTATGGAGTGGAGTTTGCACCAGAAAAGAAACTTTGAGTTCCAAACAAGATATCTGAAGAACGGCTTTCACACACAATTTCTCTCTGAACTGAGCATGCGGAGAGACGTTCGTTCATCTAGCACAAAGGGAACGGGTTGCAGGAGAAACTTTTACTCTGGTTTCTCAGTCTGTACCCTAGTGCCGGTTTGAATTTCCTGCAGTTTTCACTGTAAAACGGAGTTGGAGCTAGAACTTCCCCATATATATATATGGAGTGGAATTTGCACCTGAAAAGAAACTTTGTGTTCCCAACATGCTAGGTGAAGTACGGCTTTCACACACACTTGTCTCTGAGAACTGAGCATGAGGAGAGATGTTCGTTCATCTAGCACCAAGGGAACGGGTTGCAGGAGAAACTTTTACTCTGCTTTCTCAGTCTGTTTCCTAGTGCCGGTTGGAAGTTCATGCAGTTTTCACTGTAAAACCGAGATGGAACTAGTACTTCCACATATATATGTATGGAGTGGAGTTTGCAACTGAAAAGAAACTTTGTGTTCCAAACAAGCTAGCTGAAAGACGGCTTTCACACACACTTATATCTCAGAACTGAGCATGTGGAGAGACGTTCGTTCATCTAGCACAAAGAAAACGGGTTGTAGGAGAAACTTTTACTCTGGTTTCTCAGTCTGTTTCCTAGTGCCGGTTCGATGTTCCTGCAGTTTTCACTGTAATACCGAGTTGGAGGTAGTACTTCCCCATATATATTTATGGAGTGGAGTTTGCAACTGAAAAGAAACTTTCTTTTCCCTTCAATCTAGGTGCAGGACGGCTTTCACACACACTTATCTCTCAGAACTGACCATGTGGATAGACGTTCGTTCATCTAGCACAATGGGAACGGGTTGCAGGAGAAACTTTTACTCTGGTTTCTCAGTCTGTTTCCTAGTGCCGGGTGGAAGTTCCTGCAGTTTTCCCTGTAAAACCGAGTTGTAACTCGTACCTCCCCATATATATGTATGGAGTGGAGTTTGCAACTGAAAAGAACTTTGTATTCCAAACAAGCTAGCTGAAGGACGGCTTTCACACACACTTATCTCTCAGAACTGAGCATGTGGAAAGACGTTCGTTCATCTAGCACCGAGGGAACGGGTTGCAGGATAAACTTTTACACTGGTTTCTCAGTCTTTTTCCTAGTGCCGGTTTGAAGTTCCTGAAGTTTTCACTGTAAAACCGATTTGGAACTAGTACTTCCCCATATATATGTATGGAGTGGAGTTTGCAACTGAAAAGAAACTTTGTGTTCCCTTCAAGCTAGGTGAAGGACGGCTTTCACACACACTTATATCTCAGAACTGACCATGTGGATAGACGTTCGTTCATCTAGCACCAAGGACACGTGTTGCAGGAGAAACTTTTACTCTGGTTTCTCAGTCTGTTTCCTAGTGCCGGTTTGAAGTTCCTGCAGTTTTCACTGTAAAACCGAGTTGGAGCTAGTACCTCCCCATATATATGTATGGAGTGGAGATTGCACCTGAAAAGAAACTTTGTGTTCCCAACAAGCTAGGTGAAGGACGGCTTTCACACACACTTATCTCTCAGAACTGAGCATGTGGAGAGACGGTCGTTCATCTAGCAAAAAGGGAACGGGTTGCAGGAGAAACTTTTACTCTGGTTTCTCAGTCTGTTTCCTACTGCCGGTTTGAAATTCCTGCAGTTTACACTGTAAAACCGTGTTGGAGCTAGTACTTCCCCATATAAATTTATGGAGTGGAGTTTGCAACTGAAAAGAAACTTTGAGTTCCAAACAAGATAGCTGAAGGACGGCTTTCACACACAATTTCTCTCTGAACTGAGCATGCGGAGAGACGTTCGTTCATCTAGCACAAAGGGAACGGGTTGCAGGAGAAACTTTTACTCTGGTTTCTCAGTCTGTATCCTAGTGCCGGTTTGAATTTCCTGCAGTTTTCACTGTAAAACGGAGTTGGAGCTAGAACTTCCCCATATATATATATGGAGTGGAATTTGCACCTGAAAAGAAACTTTGTGTTCCCAACATGCTAGGTGAAGTACGGCTTTCACACACACTTGTCTCTGAGAACTGAGCATGAGGAGAGATGTTCGTTCATCTAGCACCAAGGGAACGGGTTGCAGTAGAAACTTTTACTCTGCTTTCTCAGTCTGTTTCCTAGTGCCGGTTGGAAGTTCATGCAGTTTTCACTGTAAAACCGAGATGGAACTAGTACTTCCACATATATATGTATGGAGTGGAGTTTGCAACTGAAAAGAAACTTTGTGTTCCAAACAAGCTAGCTGAAAGACGGCTTTCACACACACTTATATCTCAGAACTGAGCATGTGGAGAGACGTTCGTTCATCTAGCACAAAGAAAACGGGTTGTAGGAGAAACTTTTACTCTGGTTTCTCAGTCTGTTTCCTAGTGCCGGTTCGATGTTCCTGCAGTTTTCACTGTAATACCGAGTTGGAGGTAGTACTTCCCCATATATATTTATGGAGTGGAGTTTGCAACTGAAAAGAAACTTTCTTTTCCCTTCAATCTAGGTGCAGGACGGCTTTCACACACACTTATCTCTCAGAACTGACCATGTGGATAGACGTTCGTTCATCTAGCACAATGGGAACGGGTTGCAGGAGAAACTTTTACTCTGGTTTCTCAGTCTGTTTCCTAGTGCCGGGTGGAAGTTCCTGCAGTTTTCCCTGTAAAACCGAGTTGTAACTCGTACCTCCCCATATATATGTATGGAGTGGAGTTTGCAACTGAAAAGAACTTTGTATTCCAAACAAGCTAGCTGAAGGACGGCTTTCACACACACTTATCTCTCAGAACTGAGCATGTGGAAAGACGTTCGTTCATCTAGCACCGAGGGAACGGGTTGCAGGATAAACTTTTACACTGGTTTCTCAGTCTTTTTCCTAGTGCCGGTTTGAAGTTCCTGAAGTTTTCACTGTAAAACCGATTTGGAACTAGTACTTCCCCATATATATGTATGGAGTGGAGTTTGCAACTGAAAAGAAACTTTGTGTTCCCTTCAAGCTAGGTGAAGGACGGCTTTAACACACACTTATATCTCAGAACTGACCATGTGGATAGACGTTCGTTCATCTAGCACCAAGGACACGTGTTGCAGGAGAAACTTTTACTCTGGTTTCTCAGTCTGTTTCCTAGTGCCGGTTTGAAGTTCCTGCAGTTTTCACTGTAAAACCGAGTTGGAGCTAGTACCTCCCGATATATATGTATGGAGTGGAGATTGCACCTGAAAAGAAACTTTGTGTTCCCAACAAGCTAGGTGAAGGACGGCTTTCACACACACTTATCTCTCAGAACTGAGCATGTGGAGAGACGGTCGTTCATCTAGCAAAAAGGGAACGGGTTGCAGGAGAAACTTTTACTCTGGTTTCTCAGTCTGTTTCCTACTGCCGGTTTGAAATTCCTGCAGTTTACACTGTAAAACCGTGTTGGAGCTAGTACTTCCCCATATAAATTTATGGAGTGGAGTTTGCAACTGAAAAGAAACTTTGAGTTCCAAACAAGATAGCTGAAGGACGGCTTTCACACACACTTTTCTCTCTGAACTGAGCATGTGGAGAGACGTTCGTTCATCTAGCACAAATGGAACGGGTTGCAGGAGAAACTTTTACTCTGGTTTCTCAGTCTGTATCCTAGTGCCGGTTTGAATTTCCTGCAGTTTTCACTGTAAAACGGAGTTGGAGCTAGTACTTCCCCATATATATATATGGAGTGGAGTTTGCAACTGAAAAGAAACTTTGTGTTCCCAACATGCTAGGTGAAGTACGGCTTTCACACACACTTGTCTCTGAGAACTGAGCATGAGGAGAGATGTTCGTTCATCTAGCACCAAGGGAACGGGTTGCAGGAGAAACTTTTACTCTGCTTTCTCAGTCTGTTTCCTAGTGCCGGTTGGAAGTTCATGCAGTTTTCACTGTAAAACTGAGATGGAACTAGTACCTCCACATATATATGTATGGAGTGGAGTTTGCAACTGAAAAGAAACTTTGTGTTCCAAACAAGCTAGCTGAAAGACGGCTTTCACACACACTTATCTCTCAGAACTGAGCATGTGGAGAGACGTTCGTTCATCTATCACGAAGAAAACGGGTTGCAGGAGAAACTTTTACTCTGGTTTCTCAGTCTGTTTCCTAGTGCCGGTTCGATGTTCCTGCAGTTTTCACTGTAATACCGAGTTGGAGGTAGTACTTCCCCATATATATTTATGGAGTGGAGTTTGCAACTGAAAAGAAACTTTCTTTTCCCTTCAATCTAGGTGCAGGACGGCTTTCACACACACTTATCTCTCAGAACTGACCATGTGGATAGACGTTCGTTCATCTAGCACAATGGGAACGGGTTGCAGGAGAAACTTTTACTCTGGTTTCTCAGTCTGTTTCCTAGTGCCGGGTGGAAGTTCCTGCAGTTTTCCCTGTAAAACCGAGTTGTAACTCGTACCTCCCCATATATATGTATGGAGTGGAGTTTGCAACTGAAAAGAACTTTGTATTCCAAACAAGCTACCTGAAGGACGGCTTTCACACACACTTATCACTCAGAACTGAGCATGTGGAAAGACGTTCGTTCATCTAGCACCAAGTAACGGGTTGCAGGATAAACTTTTACACTGGTTTCTCAGTCTTTTTCCTAGTGCCGGTTTGAAGTTCCTGAAGTTTTCACTGTAAAACCGATTTGGAACTAGTACTTCCCCATATATATGTATGGAGTGGAGTTTGCAACTGAAAAGAAACTTTGTGTTCCCTTCAAGCTAGGTGAAGGACGGCTTTCACACACACTTATATCTCAGAACTGACCATGTGGATAGACGTTCGTTCATCTAGCACCAAGGACACGTGTTGCAGGAGAAACTTTTACTCTGGTTTCTCAGTCTGTTTCCTAGTGCCGGTTTGAAGTTCCTGCAGTTTTCACTGTAAAACCGAGTTGGAGCTAGTACCTCCCCATATATATGTATGGAGTGGAGATTGCACCTGAAAAGAAACTTTGTGTTCCCAACAAGCTAGGTGAAGGACGGCTTTCACACACACTTATCTCTCAGAACTGAGCATGTGGAGAGACGGTCGTTCATCTAGCAAAAAGGGAACGGGTTGCAGGAGAAACTTTTACTCTGGTTTCTCAGTCTGTTTCCTACTGCCGGTTTGAAATTCCTGCAGTTTACACTGTAAAACCGTGTTGGAGCTAGTACTTCCCCATATAAATTTATGGAGTGGAGTTTGCAACTGAAAAGAAACTTTGAGTTCCAAACAAGATAGCTGAAGGACGGCTTTCACACACACTTTTCTCTCTGAACTGAGCATGTGGAGAGACGTTCGTTCATCTAGCACAAATGGAACGGGTTGCAGGAGAAACTTTTACTCTGGTTTCTCAGTCTGTATCCTAGTGCCGGTTTGAATTTCCTGCAGTTTTCACTGTAAAACGGAGTTGGAGCTAGTACTTCCCCATATATATATATGGAGTGGAGTTTGCAACTGAAAAGAAACTTTGTGTTCCCAACATGCTAGGTGAAGTACGGCTTTCACACACACTTGTCTCTGAGAACTGAGCATGAGGAGAGATGTTCGTTCATCTAGCACCAAGGGAACGGGTTGCAGGAGAAACTTTTACTCTGCTTTCTCAGTCTGTTTCCTAGTGCCGGTTGGAAGTTCATGCAGTTTTCACTGTAAAACTGAGATGGAACTAGTACCTCCACATATATATGTATGGAGTGGAGTTTGCAACTGAAAAGAAACTTTGTGTTCCAAACAAGCTAGCTGAAAGACGGCTTTCACACACACTTATCTCTCAGAACTGAGCATGTGGAGAGACGTTCGTTCATCTATCACAAAGAAAACGGGTTGCAGGAGAAACTTTTACTCTGGTTTCTCAGTCTGTTTCCTAGTGCCGGTTCGATGTTCCTGCAGTTTTCACTGTAATACCGAGTTGGAGGTAGTACTTCCCCATATATATTTATGGAGTGGAGTTTGCAACTGAAAAGAAACTTTCTTTTCCCTTCAATCTAGGTGCAGGACGGCTTTCACACACACTTATCTCTCAGAACTGACCATGTGGATAGACGTTCGTTCATCTAGCACAATGGGAACGGGTTGCAGGAGAAACTTTTACTCTTGTTTCTCAGTCTGTTTCCTACTGCCGGTTTGAAGTTCCTGCAGTTTTCCCTGTAAAACCGAGTTGTAACTCGTACCTCCCCATATATATGTATGGAGTGGAGTTTGCAACTGAAAAGAACTTTGTATTCCAAACAAGCTAGCTGAAGGACGGCTTTCACACACACTTATCACTCAGAACTGAGCATGTGGAAAGACGTTCGTTCATCTAGCACCAAGTAACGGGTTGCAGGATAAACTTTTACACTGGTTTCTCAGTCTTTTTCCTAGTGCCGGTTTGAAGTTCCTGAAGTTTTCACTGTAAAACCGATTTGGAACTAGTACTTCCCCATATATATGTATGGAGTGGAGTTTGCAACTGAAAAGAAACTTTGTGTTCCCTTCAAGCTAGGTGAAGGACGGCTTTCACACACACTTATATCTCAGAACTGACCATGTGGATAGACGTTCGTTCATCTAGCACCAAGGACACGTGTTGCAGGAGAAACTTTTACTCTGGTTTCTCAGTCTGTTTCCTAGTGCCGGTTTGAAGTTCCTGCAGTTTTCACTGTAAAACCGAGTTGGAGCTAGTACCTCCCCATATATATGTATGGAGTGGAGATTGCACCTGAAAAGAAACTTTGTGTTCCCAACAAGCTAGGTGAAGGACGGCTTTCACACACACTTATCTCTCAGAACTGAGCATGTGGAGAGACGGTCGTTCATCTAGCAAAAAGGGAACGGGTTGCAGGAGAAACTTTTACTCTGGTTTCTCAGTCTGTTTCCTACTGCCGGTTTGAAATTCCTGCAGTTTACACTGTAAAACCGTGTTGGAGCTAGTACTTCCCCATATAAATTTATGGAGTGGAGTTTGCAACTGAAAAGAAACTTTGAGTTCCAAACAAGATAGCTGAAGGACGGCTTTCACACACACTTTTCTCTCTGAACTGAGCATGTGGAGAGACGTTCGTTCATCTAGCACAAATGGAACGGGTTGCAGGAGAAACTTTTACTCTGGTTTCTCAGTCTGTATCCTAGTGCCGGTTTGAATTTCCTGCAGTTTTCACTGTAAAACGGAGTTGGAGCTAGTACTTCCCCATATATATATATGGAGTGGAGTTTGCAACTGAAAAGAAACTTTGTGTTCCCAACATGCTAGGTGAAGTACGGCTTTCACACACACTTGTCTCTGAGAACTGAGCATGAGGAGAGATGTTCGTTCATCTAGCACCAAGGGAACGGGTTGCAGGAGAAACTTTTACTCTGCTTTCTCAGTCTGTTTCCTAGTGCCGGTTGGAAGTTCATGCAGTTTTCACTGTAAAACTGAGATGGAACTAGTACCTCCACATATATATGTATGGAGTGGAGTTTGCAACTGAAAAGAAACTTTGTGTTCCAAACAAGCTAGCTGAAAGACGGCTTTCACACACACTTATCTCTCAGAACTGAGCATGTGGAGAGACGTTCGTTCATCTATCACAAAGAAAACGGGTTGCAGGAGAAACTTTTACTCTGGTTTCTCAGTCTGTTTCCTAGTGCCGGTTCGATGTTCCTGCAGTTTTCACTGTAATACCGAGTTGGAGGTAGTACTTCCCCATATATATTTATGGAGTGGAGTTTGCAACTGAAAAGAAACTTTCTTTTCCCTTCAATCTAGGTGCAGGACGGCTTTCACACACACTTATCTCTCAGAACTGACCATGTGGATAGACGTTCGTTCATCTAGCACAATGGGAACGGGTTGCAGGAGAAACTTTTACTCTTGTTTCTCAGTCTGTTTCCTACTGCCGGTTTGAAGTTCCTGCAGTTTTCCCTGTAAAACCGAGTTGTAACTCGTACCTCCCCATATATATGTATGGAGTGGAGTTTGCAACTGAAAAGAACTTTGTATTCCAAACAAGCTAGCTGAAGGACGGCTTTCACACACACTTATCACTCAGAACTGAGCATGTGGAAAGACGTTCGTTCATCTAGCACCAAGTAACGGGTTGCAGGATAAACTTTTACACTGGTTTCTCAGTCTTTTTCCTAGTGCCGGTTTGAAGTTCCTGAAGTTTTCACTGTAAAACCGATTTGGAACTAGTACTTCCCCATATATATGTATGGAGTGGAGTTTGCAACTGAAAAGAAACTTTGTGTTCCCTTCAAGCTAGGTGAAGGACGGCTTTCACACACACTTATATCTCAGAAATGACCATGTGGATAGACGTTCGTTCATCTAGCACCAAGGACACGTGTTGCAGGAGAAACTTTTACTCTGGTTTCTCAGTCTGTTTCCTAGTGCCGGTTTGAAGTTCCTGCAGTTTTCACTGTAAAACCGAGTTGGAGCTAGTACCTCCCCATATATATGTATGGAGTGGAGATTGCACCTGAAAAGAAACTTTGTGTTCCCAACAAGCTAGGTGAAGGACGGCTTTCACACACACTTATCTCTCAGAACTGAGCATGTGGAGAGACAGTCGTTCATCTAGCAAAAAGGGAACGGGTTGCAGGAGAAACTTTTACTCTGGTTTCTCAGTCTGTTTCCTACTGCCGGTTTGAAATTCCTGCAGTTTACACTGTAAAACCGTGTTGGAGCTAGTACTTCCCCATATATATTTATGGAGTGGAGTTTGCACCAGAAAAGAAACTTTGAGTTCCAAACAAGATAGCTGAAGGACGGCTTTCACACACAATTTCTCTCTGAACTGAGCATGCGGAGAGACGTTCGTTCATCTAGCACAAAGGGAACGGGTTGCAGGAGAAACTTTTACTCTGGTTTCTCAGTCTGTACCCTAGTGCCGGTTTGAATTTCCTGCAGTTTTCACTGTAAAACGGAGTTGGAGCTAGAACTTCCCCATATATATATATGGAGTGGAATTTGCACCTGAAAAGAAACTTTGTGTTCCCAACATGCTAGGTGAAGTACGGCTTTCACACACACTTGTCTCTGAGAACTGAGCATGAGGAGAGATGTTCGTTCATCTAGCACCAAGGGAACGGGTTGCAGGAGAAACTTTTACTCTGCTTTCTCAGTCTGTTTCCTAGTGCCGGATGGAAGTTCATGCAGTTTTCACTGTAAAACCGAGATGGAACTAGTACCTCCACATATATATTTATGGAGTGGAGTTTGCAACTGAAAAGAAACTTTGTGTTCCAAACAAGCTAGCTGAAGTACGGCTTTCACACACACTTATCTCTCAGAACTGAGCATGTGGAGAGACGTTTGTTCATCTAGCACCAAGGGAATGGGTTGCAGGAGAAACTTTACTCTGGTTTCTCAGTCTTTTTCCTTGAGCTGGTTGGCAGATCCTGCAGTTTTCACTGTAAAACCGAGTTCGAGCTAGTACCACCCCATATATATGTATGGAGTGGAGTTTGCAACTGAAAAGAAACTTTGTGTTCCCTTCAAGCTAGGTGAAGGACGGCTTTCACACACACTTGTCTCTCAGAACTGAGCATGTGGAGAGATGTTCGTTCATCTAGCACCAAGGGAACGGGTTGCAGGAGAAACTTTTACTCTTGTTTCAAGGTCTGTTTCCTAGTGCCGGTTGGAAGTTCCTGCAGTTTTCACTGTAAAACAGAGTTGGAACTAGTACCTCCACATATATATGTATGGAGTGGTGTTTGCACCTGAAAAGAAACTTTGTGTTCCAAACAAGCTAGCTGAAGGACGGCTTTCACACACACTTATCTCTCAGAACTGAGCATGTGGAGAGACGTTCGTTCATCTAGCAACAAGGGAACGGGTTGCAGGAGAAACTTTTACTCTGGTTTCTCAGTCTTTTTCCTAGTGCCGGTTTGAAGTTCCTGAAGTATTCGCTGTAAAACCGAGTTCGAGCTAGTACCTCCCCATATATATGTATGGAGTGGAGTTTGCAACTGAAAAGAAACTTTGTGTTCCCTTCAAGCTAGGTGAATGACGGCTTTCACACACAGTTTTCTCTCAGAACTGAGCATGTGGAGAGACGAAATTTCATCTAGCAACAAGGGTACGGGTTGCAGGAGAAACTTTTACTCTGGTTTACCAGTCTGTTTCCTTGTGCCGGGTGGAAGTTCCTGCAGTTTTCCCTGTAAAACCGAGTTGTAACTCGTACCTCCCCATATATATGTATGGAGAGGAGTTTGCAACTGAAAAGAACTTTGTATTCCAAACAAGCTAGCTGAAGGACGGCTTTCACACACACTTATCTCTCAGAACTGAGCATGTGGAGAGACGTTCGTTCATCTAGCACCAAGGGAACGGGTTGCAGGAGAAACTTTTACTCTTGTTTCTCAGTCTGTTTCCTACTGCCGGTTTGAATTTCCTGCAGTTTTCACTGTAAAACCGAGTTGGAACTAGTTACCTCCCCATGTATATGTAAGGAGTGGAGTCTGCACCTGAAAAGAAACTTTGTATTCCCAACAAGCTAGCTGAAGGACGGCTTTCACACACACTTATGTTTCAGAACTGAGCATGTGGAGAGAAATTCGTTCATCTAGCACCGAGGGAATGGGTTGCAGGAGAAACTTTTACACTGGTTTCTCAGTCTTTTTCCTAGTGCCGGTTTGAAGTTCCTGAAGTTTTCACTGTAAAACCGATTTGGAACTAGTACTTCCCCATATATATGTATGGAGTGGAGTTTGCAGCTGAAAAGAAACTTTGTGTTCCCTTCAAGCTAGGTGAAGGACGGCATTCACACACACTTATATCTCAGAACTGACCATGTGGATAGACGTTCGTTCATCTAGCACAAAGGGAACGGGTTGCAGGAGAAACTTTTACTCCGGTTTCTCAGTCTGTATCCTAGTGCCGGTGAGAATTTCCTGCAATTTTCACTGTGAAACCGGTTTTAGCTAGTAACCCCCCTTATATATGTATGGAGTGGAGATTGCACCTGAAAAGAAACTTTGTGTTCCCAACAACTAGGTGAAGGACGGCTTTCACACACACTTATCTCTCAGAACTGAGCATGTGGAGAGACGGTCGTTCATCTACCAAAAATGGAACGGGTTGCAGGAGAAACTTTTACTCTGGTTTCTCAGTCTGTTTCCTACTTCCGGTTTAAAATTCCTGCAGTTTACACTGTAAAACCGTGTTGGAGCTAGTATTTCCCCATATATATTTATGGAGTGGAGTTTGCAACTGTAAAGAAACTTTGTGTTCCCTTCAAGCTAGGTGAAGGGCGGCTTTCACACACACTTTTCTCTCAGAACTGAGCATGTGGAGAGACGTTCGTTCATCAAGCACAAAGGGAACGGGTTGCAGGAGAAACTTTTACTCTGGTTTCTCAGTCTGTATCCTAGTGCCGGTTTGAATTTCCTGCAGTTTTCACTGTAAAACGGAGTTGGAGCTAGTACTTCCCCATATATATATATGGAGAGGAGTTTGCAACTGAAAAGAAACTTTGTGTTCCCTTCAAGCTAGGTGCAGGACGGCTTTCACACACAATTGTCTCTGAGAACTGAGCATGAGGAGAGATGTTCGTTCATCTAGCACCAAGGGAACGGGTTGCAGGAGAAACTTTTACTCTGCTTTCTCAGTCTGTTTCCTAGTGCCGGTTGGAAGTTCATGCAGTTTTCACTGTAAAACCGAGATGGAACTAGTACCTCCACATATATATGTATGGAGTGGAGTTTGCAACTGAAAAGAAACTTTGTGTTCCAAACAAGCTAGCTGAAAGACGGCTTTCACACACACTTATCTGTCAGAACTGAGCATGTGTAGAGACGTTCGTTCATCTAGCAGCAAGGGAATGGTTTGCAGGAGAAACTTTACTCTGGTTTCTCAGTCTTTTTCCTAGAGCCGGTTGGAAGTTCCTACAGTTTTCACTGTAAAACCGAGTTCGAGCTAGTACCACCCCATATATATGTATGGAGTGGAGTTTGCAACTGAAAAGAAACTTTGTGTTCCCTTCAAGCTAGATGAAGGACGGCTTTCACACACACTAATCTCTCAGAACTGAGCATGTGGAGAGACGTTAGTTCATCTAGCACCAAGGGTATGGTTTGCAAGAGATACTTTTACTCTTGTTTCTCAGTCTTTTTCCTACTGCCGGTTTGAAGTTCCTGCAGTTTTCACTGTAAAACCGATTTGGAACTAGTACTTCCCATTATATATGTAAGGAATGTAGTTTGCAACTGAAAAAACTTTGTGTTCCCTTCAAGCAGGGTGAAGGACGGCTTTCACACACACTTTTCTCTCTGAACTGAGCATATGGAGAGACGTTCGTTCATCTAGCACAAAGGGAACGGGTTGCAGGGGAAACTTTTACTCTGGTTTCTCAGTCTGTATCCTAGTGCCGGTTGGAAGTTCCTGCAGATTTCACTGTAAAACCGAGTTGGAACTAGTACCTCCACATATATATCTATGGAGTGGAGTTTGCACCTGAAAAGAAACTTTGTGTTCCAAACAAGCTAGCTGAAGGACGGCTTTCACACACACTTATCTCTCAGAACTGAGCATGTGGAGAGACTGTCGTTAATCTAGCACCAAGGGAACGGGTTGCAGGAGAAACTTTTACTCTGGTTTCTCAGTCTTTTTCCTAGTGCCGGTTTGAAGTTCCTGAAGTTTTCGCTGTAAAACCGAGTTCGAGCTAGTACCTCCCCATATATATGTATGGAGTGGAGTTTGCAACTGAAAAGAAACTATGTGTTCCCTTCAAGCTGGGTGAATGACGGCTTTCACACACAGTTATCTCTCAGAACTGAGCATGTGGAGAGACGAATTTTCATCTAGTAACAAGGGTATGGGTTGCAGGAGAAACTTTTACTCTGGTTTCCCAGTCTGTTTCCTTGTGCCGGGTGGAAGTTCCTGCAGTTTTCCCTGTAAAACCGAGTTGTAACTCGTACCTACCCATATATATGTATGGAGTGGAGTTTGCAACTGAAAAGAACTTTGTATTCCAAACAAGCTAGCTGAAGGACGGCTTTCACACACACTTATCTCTCAGAACTGAGCATGTGGTGAGACGTTCGTTCATCTAGCACCAAGGGAACGGGTTGCAGGAGAAACTTTTACTCTTGTTTCTCAGTCTGTTTCCTACTGCCGGTTTGAATTTCCTGCAGATTTCACTGTAAAACCGAGTTGGAACTAGTTACCTCCCCATGTATATGTAAGGAGTGGAGTCTGCACCTGAAAAGAAACTTTGTATTCCCAACAAGCTAGCTGAAGGACGGCTTTCACACACACTTATCTTTCAGAACTGAGCATGTGGAGAGAAATTCGTTCATCTAGCACCGAGGGAATGGGTTGCAGGAGAAACTTTTAAACTGGTTTCTCAGTCTTTTTCCTAGTGCCTGTTTGAAGTTCCTGAAGTTTTCACTGTAAAACCGATTTGGAACTAGTACTTCCCCATATATATGTATGGAGTGGAGTTTGCAACTGAAAAGAAACTTTGTGTTCCCTTCAAGCTAGGTGAAGGACGGCTTTCACACACACTTATATCTCAGAACTGACCATGTGGATAGACGTTCGTTCATCTAGCACAAAGGGAACGGGTTGCAGGAGAAACTTTTACTCTGGTTTCTCAGTCTGTATCCTAGTGCCGGTTGGAATTTCCTGCAGTTTTCACTCTAAAACGGAGTTGGAGCTAGTACTTCCCCATATATATGTATGGAGTGGAGTTTGCAACTGAAAAGAAACTTTGTGTTCCCTTCAAGCTAGGTGAAGTACGGCTTTCACACACACTTATCTCTCAGAACTGACCATGTGGATAGACGTTCGTTCATCTAGCAAAAAGGGAACGGGTTGCAGGAGAAACTTTTACTCTGGTTTCTCAGTCTTTTTCCTAGTGCCGGTATGAAGTTCCTGAAGTTTTCGCTGTAAAACCGAGTTCGAGCTAGTACCTCCCCATATATTTGTATGGAGTGGAGTTTGCAACTGAAAAGAAATTTTGTGTTCCCTTCAAGCTAGGTGAATGACGGCTTTCACACACAGTTATCTCTCAGAACTGAGCATGTGGAGAGACGAATTTTCATCTAGCAAGAAGGGTACGGGTTGCAGGAGAAACTTTTACTCTGGTTTCCCAGTCTGTTTCCTTGTGCCGGGTGGAAGTTCCTGCAGTTTTCCCTGTAAAACCGAGTTGTAACTCGTACCTCCCCATATATATGTATGGAGTGGAGTTTGCAACTGAAAAGAACTTTGTATTCCAAACAAGCTAGCTGAAGGACGGCTTTCACACACACTTATCTCTCAGAACTGAGCATGTGGAGAGACGTTCGTTCATCTAGCACCAAGGGAACGGGTTGAAGGAGAAACTTTTACTCTTGTTTCTCAGTCTGTTTCCTACTGCCGGTTTGAATTTCCTGCAGTTTTCACTGTAAAACCGAGTTGGAACTAGTTACCTCCCCATGTATATGTAAGGAGTGGAGTCTGCACCTGAAAAGAAACTTTGTATTCCCAACAAGCTAGCTGAAGGACGGCTTTCACACACACATATCTTTCAGAACTGAGCATGTGGAGAGAAATTCGTTCATCTAGCACCGAGGGAATGGGTTGCAGGAGAAACTTTTACACTGGTATCTCAGTCTTTTTCCTAGTGCCGGTTTGAAGTTCCTGAAGTTTTCACTGTAAAACCGATTTGGAACTAGTACTTCCCCATATATATGTATGGAGTGGAGTTTGCAACTGAAAAGAAACTTTGTGTTCCCTTCAAGCTAGGTGAAGGACGGCTTTCACACACACTTATATCTCAGAACTGACCATGTGGATAGACGTTCGTTCATCTAGCACAAAGGGAACGGGTTGCAGGAGAAACTTTTACTCTGGTTTCTCAGTCTGTATCCTAGTGCCGGTGAAAATTTCCTGCAATTTTCACTGTGAAACCGGTTTTAGCTAGTAACCCCCCTTATATATGTATGGAGTGGAGATTGCACCTGAAAAGAAACTTTGTGTTCCCAACAAGCTAGGTGAAGGACGGCTTTCACACACACTTATCTCTCAGAACTGAGCATGTGGAGAGACGGTCGTTCATCTAGCAAAAAGGGGACGGGTTGCAGGAGAAATTTTTACTCTGGTTTCTCAGTCTGTTTCCTACTGCCGGTTTCAAATTCCTGCAGTTTACACTGTAAAACCGTGTTGGAGCTAGTATTTCCCCATATATATTTATGGAGAGGAGTTTGCAACTGTAAAGAAACTTTGTGTTCCCTTCAAGCTAGGTGAAGGGCGGCTTTCACACACACTTTTCTCTCTGAACTGAGCATGTGGAGAGACGTTCGTTCATCAAGCACAAAGGGAACGGGTTGCAGGAGAAACTTTTACTCTGGTTTCTCAGTCTGTATCCTATTGCCGGTTTGAATTTCCTGCAGTTTTCACTGTAAAACGGAGTTGGAGCTAGTACTTCCCCATATATATATATGGAGTGGAGTTTGCAACTGAAAAGAAACTTTGTGTTCCCAACAAGCTAGGTGAAGTACGGCTTTCACACACACTTGTCTCTGAGAACTGAGCATGAGGAGAGATGTTCGTTCATCTAGCACCAAGGGAATGGGTTGCAGGAGAAACTTTTACTCTGCTTTCTCAGTCTGTTTCCTAGTGCCGGTTGGAAGTTCATGCAGTTTTCACTGTAAAACCGAGTTCGAGCTAGTACCACCCCATATATATGTATGGAGTGGAGTTTGCAACTGAAAAGAAACTTTGTGTTCCCTTCAAGCTAGGTGAATGACGGCTTTCACACACACATATCTCTCAGAACTGAGCATGTGGAGAGACGTTCGTTCATCTAGCACCAAGGGTATGGTTTGCAGGAGAAACTTTTACTCTTGTTTCTCAGTCTTTTTCCTACTGCCGGTTTGAAGTTCCTGCAGTTTTCACTGTAAAACCGATTTGGAACTAGTACTTCCCATTATATATGTAAGGAATGTAGTTTGCAACTGAAAAAAACTTTTTGTTCCCTTCAAGCAGGGTGAAGGACGGCTTTCACACACACTTTTCTCTCTGAACTGAGCATGTGGAGAGACGTTCGTTCATCTAGCACAAAGGGAACGGGTTGCAGGGGAAACTTTTACTCTGGTTTCTCAGTCTGTATCCTAGTGCCGGTTGGAATTTCCTGCAGTTTTCACTCTAAAACCGAGTTGGAGCTAGTACGTCCCCATATATATGTATGGAGTGGAGTTTGCAACTGAAAAGAAACTTTGTGTTCCCTTCAAGCTAGGTGAAGTACGGCTTTCACACACACGTATCTCTCAGAACTGACCATGTGGATAGACGTTCGTTCATCTAACACCAAGGACACGTGTTGCAGGAGAAACTTTTACTCTGGTTTCTCAGTCTGTAGCCTAGTGCCGGTTGGAATTTCCTGCAGTTTTCACTCTAAAACCGAGTTGGAGCTATTACCTCCCCATATATATGTATGGAGTGGAGTTTGCAACTGAAAAGAAACTTTGTGTTCCCAACAAGCTAGGTGAAGTACGGCTTTCACACACAATTGTCTCTCAGAACTTAGCATGTGGAGAGATGTTCGTTCATCTAGCACCAAGGGAACGGGTTGCAGGAGAAACTTTTTCTCTGGTTTCTCAGTCTGTTTCCTACTGCCGGTTTGAAATTCCTGCAGTTTACACTGTAAAACCGTGTTGGAGCTAGTACTTCCCATATATATTTATGGAGTGGAGTTTGCACCTGAAAAGAAACTTTGAGTTCCAAACAAAATAGCTGAAGGACGGCTTTCACACACACTTTTCTCTCTGAACTGAGCATGTGGAGAGACGTTCGTTCATCTAGCACAAAGGGAACGGGTTGCAGGGGAAACTTTTACTCTGGTTTCTCAGTCTGTATCCTAGTGCCGGTTGGAATTTCCTGCAGTTTTCACTCTAAAACCGAGTTGGAGCTAGTACTTCCCCATATATATGTATGGAGTGGAGTTTGCAACTGAAAAGAAACTTTGTGTTCCCTTCAAGCTAGGTGAAGTACGGCTTTCACACACACGTAATTCTCAGAACTGACCATGTGGATAGACGTTCGTTCATCTAACACCAAGGACACGTGTTGCAGGAGAAACTTTTACTCTGGTTTCTCAGTCTGTTTCCTAGTGCCGGTTTGAAGTTCCTGCAGTTTTCACTGTGAAAACGAACTTAGCTAGTAACTCCCCTTATATATGTATCGAGTGGAGATGGCACCTGAAAAGAAACTTTGTGTTCCCAACAAGCTAGGTGAAGTACGGCTTTCACACACAATTGTCTCTCAGAACTGAGCATGTGGAGAGATGTTCGTTCATCTAGCACCAAGGGAACGGGTTGCAGGAGAAACTTTTACTCTTGTTTCAATGTCTGTTTCCTAGTGCCGGTTGGAAGTTCCTGAAGTTTTCGCTGTAAAACCGATTTGGAAATAGTACTTCCCCATATATATGTATGGAGTGGAGTTTGCAACTGAAAAGAAACTTTGTGTTCCCTTCAAGCTAGGTGAAGTACGGCTTTCACACACACTTATATCTCAGAACTGACCATGTGGATAGACGTTCGTTCATCTAGCACCAAGGACACGTGTTGCAGGAGAAACTTTTACTCTGGTTTCTCAGTCTGTTTCCTAGTGCCGGTGTGAATTTCCTGCAGTTTTCACTGTGAAACCGGTTTTAGCTAGTAAGTCCCCTTATATATGTATGGAGTGGAGATTGCACCTGAAAAGAAACTTTGTGTTCCCAACAAGCTAGGTGAAGGACGGCTTTCACACACACTTATCTCTCAGAACTGAGCATGTGGAGAGACGGTCGTTCATCTAGCAAAAAGGGAACGGGTTGCAGGAGAAACTTTTTCTCTGGTTTCTCAGTCTGTTTCCTACTGCCGGTTTGAAATTCCTGCAGTTTACACTGTAAAACCGTGTTGGAGCTAGTACTTCCCCATATATATTTATGGAGTGGAGTTTGCAACTGAAAAGAAACTTTGAGTTCCAAACAAAATAGCTGAAGGACGGCTTTCACACACACTTTTCTCTCTGAACTGAGCATGTGGAGAGACGTTCGTTCATCTAGCACAAAGGGAACGGGTTGCAGGAGAAACTTTACTCTGGTTTCTCAGTCTGTATCCTAGTGCCGGTTTGAATTTCCTGCAGATTTCCCCGTAAAACGGAGTTGGAGCTAGTACTTCCCCATATATATATATGGAGTGGATTTTGCAACTGAAAAGAAACTTTGTGTTCCCTTCAAGCAGGGTGAAGGACGGCTTTCACACACACATTTCTCTCTGAACTGAGCATGTGGAGAGACGTTCGTTCATCTAGCACAAAGGGAACGGGTTGCAGGAGAAACTTTTACTCTGGTTTCTCAGTCTGTATCCTAGTGCCGGTTGGAATTTCCTGCAGTTTTCACTCTAAAATCTAGTTGGAGCTAGTACTTCCCCATATATATGTATGGAGTGGAGTTTGCAACTGAAAAGAAACTTTGTGTTCCCTTCAAGCTAGGTGAAGGACGGCTTTCACACACACTTATTTCTCAGAACTGACCATGTGGATAGACGTTCGTTCATCTAACACCAAGGACACGTGTTGCAGGAGAAACTTTTACTCTGGTTTCTCAGTCTGTTTCCTATTGGCGGTTTGAAGTTCCTGCAGTTTTCACTGTGAAAACGAACTTAGCTAGTAACTCCCCTTATATATGTATCGAGTGGAGATTGCACCTGAAAAGAAGCTTTGTGTTCCCAACAAGCTAGGTGAAGTACGGCTTTCACACACACTTGTCTCTCAGAACTGAGCATGTGTAGAGATGTTCGTTCATCTAGCACCAAGGGAACGGGTTGCAGGAGAAACTTTTATTCTTGTTTCAAGGTCTGTTTCCTAGTGCCGGTTGGAAGTTCCTGCAGTTTTCACTGTAAAACCGAGATGGAACTAGTACCTCCACATATATATGTATGGAGTGGAGTTTGCAACTGAAAAGAAACTTTGTGTTCCAAACAAGCTAGCTGAAGGACGGCTTTCACACACACTTATCTCTCTGAACTGAGCATGTGGAGAGACGTTCGTTCACCTAGCACCAAGGGAACGGGTTGCAGGAAAAACTTTTACTCTGCTTTCTCAGTCTGTTTCCTAGTGCCGGTTGGAAGTACCTTCAGTTTTCACTGTAAAACCGAGTTCGAGCTAGTACCTCCCCATATATATGTATGGAGTGGAGTTTGCAACTGAAAAGAAACTTTGTGTTCCCTTCAAGCTAGGTGAATGACGGCTTTCACACACAGTTATCTCTCAGAACTGAGCATGTGGAGAGACGAATTTTCATCTAGCAACAAAGGTACGGTTGCAGGAGAAACTTTTACTCTGTTTTCTCAGTCTTTTTCCTACTGCCGGTTTGAAGTTCCTGCAGTTTTCAGTGTAAAACCGATTTGGAACTAGTTCTTCCCGATATATATGTATGGAGTGGAGTTTGCAACTGAAAATAAACTTTGTGTTCCAAACAAGCTAGCTGAAGGACGGCTTTCACACACACTTATCTTTCTGAACTGAGCATGTGGAGAGACTTTCGTTCACCTAGCACAAAGGGAACGGGTTGTAGGAGAAACTTTTACTCTGGTTTCTCAGTCTGTTTCCTAGTGCCGGTTCGATGTTCCTGCAGTTTTCACTGTAATACCGAGTTGGAGGTAGTACTTCCCCATATATATTTATGGAGTGGAGTTTGCAACTGAAAAGAAACTTTCTTTTCCCTTCAATCTAGCTGCAGGACGGCTTTCACACACACTTATCTCTCAGAACTGACCATGTGGATAGACGTTCGTTCATCTAGCACAAAGGGAACGGGTTGCAGGAAAAATTTTACTCTGGTTTCTCAGTCTGTTTCCTAGTGCCGGGTGGAAGTTCCTGCAGTTTTCCCTGTAAAACCGAGTTGTATCTCGTACCTCCCCATATATATGTATGGAGTGGAGTTTGCAACTGAAAAGAACTTTGTATTCCAAACAAGCTAGCTGAAGGACGGCTTTCACACACACTTATCTCTCAGAACTGAGCATGAGGAGAGACGTTCGTTCATCTAGCACCAAGGGAACGGGTTGCAGGAGAAACTGTTACTCTTTTTTCTCAGTCTGTTTCCTACTGCCTGTTTGAATTTCCTGCAGTTTTCACTGTAAAAACGAGTTGGAACTAGTTACCTCCCCATGTATATGTAAGGAGTGGAGTTTGCACCTGAAAAGAAACTTTGTATTCCCAACAAGATAGCTGAAGGACGGCTTTCACACACACTTATCTTTCAGAACTGAGCATGTGGAGAGAAGTTCGTTCATCTAGCACCGAGGGAACGGGTTGCAGGAGAAACTTTTACACTGGTTTCTCAGTCTTTTTCCTAGTGCCGGTTTGAGGTTCCTGAAGTTTTCACTGTAAAACCGATTTGGAACTAGTACTTCCCCATATATATATATGGAGTGGAGGTTGCAACTGAAAAGAAACTTTGTGTTCCCTTCAAGCTAGGTGAAGGACGGCTTTCAAACACACTTATATCTCAGAACTGACCATGTGGATAGACGTTCGTTCATCTAGCACAAAGGGAACGGGTGGCAGGAGAAACTTTTACTCTGGCTTCTCAGTCTGTATCCTAGTGCCGGTGAGAATTTCCTGCAGTTTTCACTGTGAAACCGGTTTTAGCTAGTAACCCCCCTTATATATGTATGGAGTGGAGATTGCACCTGAAAAGAAACTTTGTGTTCCCAACAAGCTAGGTGAAGGACGGCTTTCACACACACTTATCTCTCAGAACTGAGCATGTGGAGAGACGTTCGTTCATCTAGCAAAAAGGGAACGGGTTGCAGGAGAAACTTTTACTCTGGTTTCTCAGTCTGTTTCCTACTGCCGGTTTAAAATTCCTGCAGTTTACAGTGTAAAAACGTGTTGGAGCTAGTATTTCCCCATATATATTTATGGAGTGGAGTTTGCAACTGTAAAGAAACTTTGTGTTCCCTTCAAGCTAGGTGAAGGACGGCTTTCACACACATTTATCTCTCAGAACTGAGCATGTGGAGAGACGTTCGTTCATCTAACACAAAGGGAACGGGTTGCAGGTGAAAATTTTACTCCGGTTTCTCAGTCTGTTTCCTAGTGCCGGTTTGATGTTCCTGCAGTTTTCACTGTAAAACCTAGTTGGAGCTAGTACCTCCACATATAAATGTATGTAGTGGAGTTTGCAACTGAAAAGAAATTTTGTGTTCCCAACAAGCTAGGTGAAGGACGGCTTTCACTCACACTTATCTCTCAGAACTGAGCATGTGGAGAGACGTTCGTTCATCAAGCACAAAGGGATAGGGTTGCAGGAGAAACTTTTACTCTGGTTTCTCAGTCTGTTTCCTAGTGCCGTTTTGATGTCCCTGCAGTTTTCACTGTAAAACCGAGTTGAAGCTAGTACCTCCCCATATATTTGTATGGACTGGGGTTTGCAACTGAAAAGAAACTTTGTGTTCCCTTCAAGCTAGGTGAATGACGGCTTTCACACACAGTTATCTCTCAGAACTGAGCATGTGGAGAGACGTTCGTTCATCTAGCACAAAGAGAACGGGTTGCAGGAGAAACTTTTACTCTGGTTTCTCAGTCTGTTTCCTAGTGCCGGTTTGAAGTTCCTGCAGTTTTCACTGTAAAACCGAGTTGGAGATTGTATCTCCCCATATATATGTATGGAGTGGAATTTTCAACTGAAAAGAAAGTTTGTGTTCCCTTCAAGCTAGGTGAATGACGGCTTTCACACACAGTTATTTCTCAGAACTGAGCATGTGGAGAGACGAATTTTCATCTAGCAAGAAGGGTACGGGTTGCAGGAGAAACTTTTACTCTGGTTTCCCTGTCTGTTTCCTTGTGCCGGGTGGAAGTTCCTGCAGTTTTCCCTGTAAAACTGAGTTGTAACTCGTACCTGCCCATATATATGTATGGAGTGGAGTTTGCAACTGAAAAGAACTTTTTATTCCAAACAAGCTAGCTGAAGGACGGCTTTCACACACACTTATCTCTCAGAACTGAGCATGTGGAGAGACGTTCGTTCATCTAGCACCAAGGGAACGGGTTGCAGGAGAAACTTTTACTCTTGTTTCTCAGTCTGTTTCCTACTGCCGGTTTGAATTTCCTGCAGTTTTCACTGTAAAACCGAGTTGGAACTAGTTACCTCCCCATGTATATGTAAGGAGTGGAGTCTGCACCTGAAAAGAAACTTTGTATTCCCAACAAGCTAGCTGAAGGACGGCTTTCACACACACTTATCTTTCAGAACTGAACATGTGGAGAGAAATTCGTTCATCTAGCACCGAGGGAATGGGTTGCAGGAGAAACTTTTACACTGGTTTCTCAGTCTTTTTCCTAGTGCCGGTTTGATGTTTCTGCAGTTTTCACTGTAAAACCGATTTGGAACTAGTACTTCCCATTATATATGTAAGGAATGTAGTTTGCAACTGAAAAAAACTTTTTGTTCCCTTCAAGCAGTGTGAAGGACGGCTTTCACACACACTTTTCTCTCTGAACTGAGCATGTGGAGAGACGTTCGTTCATCTAGCACAAAGGGAACGGGTTGCAGGGGAAACTTTTTCTCTGGTTTCTCAGTCTGTATCCTAGTGCCGGTTGGAATTTCCTGCAGTTTTCACTCTAAAACCGAGTTGGAGCTAGTACTTCCCCATATATATGTATGGAGTGGAGTTTGCAACTGAAAAGAAACTTTGTGTTCCCTTCAAGCTAAGTGAAGTACGGCTTTCACACACACTTATATCTCAGAACTGACCATGTGGATAGACGTTCGTTCATCTAGCACCAAGGACACGTTTTGCAGGAGAAACTTTTACTCTGGTTTCTCAGTCTGTTTCCTAGTGCCGGTGTGAATTTCCTGCAGTTTTCACTGTGAAACCGGTTTTAGCTAGTAAGTCCCCTTATATATGTATGGAGTGGAGATTGCACCTGAAAAGAAACTTTGTGTTCCCAACAAGCTAGGTGAAGGACGGCTTTCACACACACTTATCTCTCAGAACTGAGCATGTGGAGAGACGGTCGTTCATCTAGCAAAAAGGAACGGGTTGCAGGAGAAACTTTTTCTCTGATTTCTCAGTCTGTTTCCTACTGCCGGTTTGAAATTCCTGCAGTTTACACTGTAAAACCGTGTTGGAGCTAGTACTTCCCCATATATATTTATGGAGTGGAGTTTGCACCTGAAAAGAAACTTTGAGTTCCAAACAAAATAGCTGAAGGACGGCTTTCACACACACTTTTCTCTCTGAACTGAGCATGTGGAGAGACGTTCGTTCATCTAGCAAAAAGGGAACGGGTTGCAGGAGAAACTTTACTCTGGTTTCTCAGTCTGTATCTTAGTGCCGGTTTGAATTTCCTGCAGATTTCCCCGTAAAACGGAGTTGGAGCTAGTACTTCCCCATATATATATATGGAGTGGAGTTTGCAACTGAAAAGAAACTTTGTGTTCCCTTCAAGCAGGGTGAAGGACGGCTTTCACACACACATTTCTCTCTGAACTGAGCATGTGGAGAGACGTTCGTTCATCTAGCACAAAGGGAACGGGTTGCAGGAGAAACTTTTACTCTGGTTTCTCAGTCTGTATCCTAGTGCCGGTTGGAATTTCCTGCAGTTTTCACTCTAAAACCTAGTTGGAGCTAGTACTTCCCCATATATATGTATGGAGTGGAGTTTGCAACTGAAAAGAAACTTTGTGTTCCCTTCAAGCTAGGTGAAGGACGGCTTTCACACACACTTATCTCTCAGAACTGACCATGTGGATAGACGTTCGTTCATCTAACACCAAGGACACGTGTTGCAGGAGAAACTTTTACTCTGGTTTCTCAGTCTGTTTCCTATTGGCGGTTTGAAGTTCCTGCAGTTTTCACTGTAAAACCGAGATGGAACTAGTACCTCCACATATATATGTATGGAGTGGAGTTTGCAACTGAAAAGAAACTTTGTGTTCCCTTCAAGCTAGGTGAATGACGGCTTTCACACACAGTTTTCTCTCAGAACGGAGCATGTGGAGAGACGAATTTTCATCTAGCAACAAAGGTACGGTTGCAGGAGGAACTTTTACTCTGTTTTCTCAGTCTTTTTCCTACTGCCGGTTTGAAGTTCCTGCAGTTTTCAGTGTAAAACCGATTTGGAACTAGTTCTTCCCCATATATATGTATGGAGTGGAGTTTGCAACTGAAAATAAACTTTGTGTTCCAAACAAGCTAGCTGAAGGACGGCTTTCACACACACTTATCTCTCTGAACTGAGCATGTGGAGAGACGTTCGTTCACCTAGCACAAAGGGAACGGGTTGCAGGAGAAACTTTTACTCTGGTTTCTCAGTCTGTTTCCTAGTGCCGGTTCGATGTTCCTGCAGTTTTCACTGTAATACCGAGTTGGAGGTAGTACTTCCCCATATATATTTATGGAGTGGAGTTTGCAACTGAAAAGAACTTTGTATTCCAAACAAGCTAGCTGAAGGACGGCTTTCACACACACTTATCTCTCAGAACTGAGCATGAGGAGAGACGTTCGTTCATCTAGCACCAAGGGAACGGGTTGCAGGAGAAACTGTTAGTCTTGTTTCTCTGTCTGTTTCCTACTGCAGGTTTGAATTTCCTGCAGTTTTCACTGTAAAAACGAGTTGGAACTAGTTACCTCCCCATGTATATGTAAGGAGTGGAGTTTGCACCTGAAAAGAAACTTTGTATTCCCAACAAGATAGCTGAAGGACGGCTTTCACACACACTTATCTTTCAGAACTGAGCATGTGGAGAGAAGTTCGTTCATCTAGCACCGAGGGAACGGGTTGCAGGAGAAACTTTTACACTGGTTTCTCAGTCTTTTTCTTAGTGCCGGTTTGAAGTTCCTGAAGTTTTCACTGTAAAACCGATTTGGAACTAGTACTTCCCCATATATATATATGGAGTGGAGGTTGCAACTGAAAAGAAACTTTGTGTTCCCTTCAAGCTAGGTGAAGGACGGCTTTCACACACACTTATATCTCAGAACTGACCATGTGGATAGACGTTCGTTCATCTAGCACAAAGGGAACGGGTTGCAGGAGAAACTTTTACTCTGGCTTCTCAGTCTGTATCCTAGTGCCGATGAGAATTTCCTGCAGTTTTCACTGTGAAACCGGTTTTAGCTAGTAACCCCCCTTATATATGTATGGAGTGGAGATTGCACCTGAAAAGAAACTTTGTGTTCCCAACAAGCTAGGTGAAGGACGGCTTTCACACACACTTATCTCTCAGAACTGAGCATGTGGAGAGACGTTCGTTCATCTAGCAAAAAGGGAACGGGTTGCAGGAGAAACTTTTACTCTGGTTTCTCAGTCTGTTTCCTACTGCCGGTTTAAAATTCCTGCAGTTTACAGTGTAAAAACGTGTTGGAGCTAGTATTTCCCCATATATATTTATGGATTGGAGTTTGCAACTGTAAAGAAACTTTGTGTTCCCTTCAAGCTAGGTGAAGGACGGCTTTCACACACACTTTTCTCTCTGAACTGAGCATGTGGAGAGACGTTCGTTCATCTAGCACAAAGGGAACGGGTTGCAGGAGAAACTTTTACTCTTGTTTCTCAGTCTGTTTCCTACTGCCGGTTTGAATTTCCTGCAGTTTTCACTGTAAAAACGTGTTGGAACTACTTACCTCCCCATGTATATGTAAGGCGTGGAGTTTGCACCTGAAAAGAAACTTTGTATTCCCAACAAGCTAGCTGAAGGACGGCTTTCACACACACTTATCTTTCAGAACAGAGCATGTGGAGAGCAGTTCGTTCATCTAGCACCGAGGGAACGGGTTGCAGGAGAAACTTTTACACTGGTTTCTCAGTCTTTTTCCTAGTGCCGGTTTGAAGTTCCTGAAGTTTTCACTGTAAAACCGATTTGGAACTAGTACTTCCCCATATATATATATGGAGTGGAGGTTGCAACTGAAACGAAACTTTGTGTTCCCTTCAAGCTAGGTGAAGGACGGCTTTCACACACACTTATATCTCAGAAAACACCATGTGGATAGACGTTCGTTCATCTAGCACAAAGGGAACGGTTTGCAGGAGAAACTTTTACTCTGGCTTCTCAGTCTGTATCCTAGTGCCGGTGAGAATTTCCTGCAGTTTTCACTGTGAAACCGGTTTTAGCTAGTAAACCCCCTTATATATGTATGGAGAGGAGATTGCACCTGAAAAGAAACTTTGTGTTCCCAACAAGCTAGGTGAAGGACGGCTTTCACACACACTTATCTCTCAGAACTGAGCATGTGGAGAGACGGTCGTTCATCTAGCAAAAAGGGAACGGGTTGCAGGAGAAACTTTTACTCTGGTTTCTCAGTCTGTTTCCAACTGCCGGTTTAAAATTCCTGCAGTTTACAGTATAAAACCGTGTTGGAGCTAGTATTTCCCCATATATATTTATGGAGTGGAGTTTGCAACTGTAAAGAAACTTTGTGTTCCCTTCAAGCTAGGTGAAGGACGGCTTTCACACACACTTTTCTCTCCGAACTGAGCATGTGGAGAGACGGTCGTTCATCTAGCACAAAGGGAACGGGTTGCAGGAGAAACTTTTACTCTGGTTTCTCAGTCTGTACCCTAGTGCCAGTTTGAATTTCCTGCAGTTTTCACTGTAAAACGGAGTTGGAGCTAGTACTTCCCCATATATATATATGGATTGGAGTTTGCAACTGAAAAGAAACTTTGTTTTCCCTTCAAGCTAGGTGCAGGACGGCTTTCACACTCACTTATCTCTCAGACCTGACCATGTGGATAGATGTTCGTTCATCTAGCACCAAGGACACGTGTTGCAGGGGAAACTTTTACTCTGGTTTCTCAGTCTGTTTCCTATTGGCGGTTTGAAGTTCCTGCAGTTTTCACTGTGAAAACGAACTTAGCTAGTAACTCCCCTTATATATGTATGGAGTGGATATTGCACCTGAAAAGAAACTTTGTGTTCCCAACAAGCTAGGTGAAGTACGGCTTTCACACACACTTGTCCCTCAGAACTGAGCATGTGGAGAGACGTTCGTTCATCTAGCACCAAGGGAACGGGTTGCTGGAGAAACTTTTACTCTGGTTTCTCAGTCTGTTTCCTAGTGCCGGTTGGAATTTCCTGCAGTTTTCACTGTAAAACCGAGTTGGAACTAGTACCTCCACATATATATGTATGGAGTGGAGTTTGCACCTGAAAAGAAACTTTGAGTTCCAAACAAGATAGCTGAAGGACGGCTTTCACACACACTTATCTCTCAGAACTGAGCATGTGGAGAGACTTTCGTTCATCTTGCACCAAGGGAACGGGATGCAGGAGAAAATTTTACTCTGGTTTCTCAGTCTGTACCCTAGTGCCAGTTTGAATTTCCTGCAGTTTTCACTGTAAAACGGAGTTGAAACTAGTACCTCCCCATATATATGTATGGAGTGGAGTTTGCAACTGAAAAAACTTTGTGTTCCCTTCAAGCTAGGTGCAGGACGGCTTTCACACACACTTATCTCTCAGAAGTGACCATGTGGATAGACTTTCATTCATCTAGCAACAAGGACACGTGTTGCAGGAGAAACTTTTGCTCTGGTTTGTCAGTCTGTTTCCTAGTGCCGGTTTGAAGTTCCTGCAGTTTTCACTGTGAAAACGAGTTTTAGCTAGTAACTCCCCTTATATATGTTTGGAGTGGAGATTGCACCTGAAAAGAAACTTTGTGTTCCCAACAAGCTAGGTGAAGTACGGCTTTCACACACACTTGTCTCTCAGAACTGAACATGTGGAGAGATGTTCGTTCATCTAGCACCAAGGGAACTGGTTGCAGGAGAAACTTTTACTCTGGTTTCTCAGTCTGTTTCCTAGTGCCGGTTTGAAGTTCCTGCAGTTTTCAGTGTAAAACCTAGTTGGAACTAGTTACCTCCCCATGTATATGTATGGCGTGGAGTTTGCACCTGAAAAGAAACTTTGTATTCCCAACAAGCGAGCTGAAGGTCGTCTTTCACACACACTTATCAATCAGAACTGAGCATGTGGAGAGATGTTCGTTCATCTAGCACCAAGGGAACGGGTTGCAGGAGAAACTTTTACTCTGGTTTCTCAGTCTGTTTCTTACTGCCGGTTTGAAATTCCTGCAGTTTACACTGTAAAACCGTGTTGGAGCTAGTACTTCCGCATATATATGTATGGAGTTGAGTTTGCAACTGAAAAGAAACTTTGTGTTCCCTTCAAGCTAGGTGAAGGACGGCTTTCACACACACATATCTCTCTGAACTTAGCATGTGGAGAGACGTTCGTTCATCTAACACCGAGGGAACGGGTTGCAGGAGAAACTTTTACTCTGGTTTCTCAGTCTGTTTCCTAGTGCCGGTTTGATGTTCCTGCAGTTTTCACTGTAAAACCGAGTTGGAGGTAGTATTTCCCCATATATATGTATGGAGTGGAGTTTGCAACTGAAAAGAAACTTTCTGTTCCCTTCAAGCTAGGTGCAGGACGGCTTTCACACACACTTATCTCTCAGAAGTGACCATGTGGATAGACGTTCGTTCATCTAGCAACAAGGAAACGTGTTGCAGGAGAAACTTTTGCTCTGGTTTCTCAGTCTGTTTCCTACTGCCGGTTTTAAGTTCCTGCAGTTTTCAGTGTAAAACCGAGTTGGAACTAGTTACCCCCCCATGTATTTGTATGGAGTGGAGTTTGCACCTGAAAAGAAACTTTGTATTCCCAACAAGCTAGCTGAAGTTCATCTTTCACACACACATATCAATCAAAACTGAGCATGTGGAGAGATGTTCGTTCATCTACCACCAAGGGAACGGGTTGCAGGAGAAACTTTTACTCTGGTTTCTCAGTCTGTTTCCTAGTGCCGGTTTGATGTTCCTGCAGTTTTCACTGTGAAAACGAGTTTTAGCTAGTAACTCCCCATATATATGTATGCAGTGGAGTTTGCAACTGAAAAGAAACTTTCTGTTCCCTTCAAGCTAGGTGCAGGACGGCTTTCACACACACTTATCTCTCAGAAGTGACCATGTGGATAGACTTTCGTTCATCTAGCAACAAGGACACGTGTTGCAGGAGAAACTTTTGCTCTGGTTTCTCAGTCTGTTTCCTAGTGCCGGTTTGAAGTTCCTGCAGTTTTCACTTTAAAACCGAGTTGGAGCTAATAATTCCCCAAGTATATGTATGGAGTGGGGTTGGCAACAGAAAAGAAACTTTGTGTTCCCAACAACCTAGGTGAAGTACGGCTTTCACACACACTTATCTCTCAGAAATGAGCATGTGGAGAGACGTTCGTTCATCTAGCACAAAGGGAACGGGTTGCAGGAGAAACTTTTACTCTGGTTTCTCAGTCTGTTTCCTAGTGCCGTTTTGATATTCCTGCAGTTTTCACTGTAAAACAGAGTTGAAGCTAGTACCCCCCCATATATATGTATGGAGTGGAGTTTGCAACTGAAAAGAAACTTTGTGTTCCCAACAAGCTAGGTGAAGGACGGCTTTCACACACACTTATCTCTCAGAACTGAGCATGTGGAGAGACGTTCGTTCATCTAGCACAAAGGGAACGGGTTGCAGGGGAAACTTTTACTCTGATTTCTCAGTTTGTTTCCTAGTGCCGTTTTGAAGTTCCTGCAGTTTTCACTGTAAAACCGAGTTGGAGCTAGTACCTCCCCATTTAAATGTATGTAGTGGAGTTTTCAACTGAAAAGAATCTTTGTGTTCCCAACAAGCTATGTGAAGTACGGCTTTCACTCACAAATATCTCTCAGAACTGAGCATGTGGAGAGACGTTCGTTCACCTAGCACAAAGGGAACGGGTTGCAGGAAAAACTTTTACTCTGGTTTCTCAGTCTGTTTCCTAGTGCCGGTTTGAAGTTCCTGCAGTTTTCACTGTAAAACCGGGATGGAGGTAGTACCTCCCCATAGATATGTATGAGGTGGAGTTTGCAACTAAAAAGAAACTTTGTGTTCCCATCAAGCTAGGTGAAGGACGGCTTTCTCACACACTTATCTCTCAGAACTGAGCATGTGGAGAGACGTTCGTTCATTTAACACAGAGGGAACGGGTTGCAGGTGAAAATTTTACTCCGGGTTCTCAGTCTGTTTCCTAGTGCCGGTTTGAAGTTCCTGCAGTTTTCACTGTAAAACCGAGTTGGAGCTAGTACCTCCCCATATAAATGTATGTAGTGGAGTTTGCAAGTGAAAAGAAATTTTGTGTTCCCAACAAGCTAGGTGAAGGACGGCTTTCACTCACAATTATCTCTCAGAACTGAGCATGTGGAGAGACTTTCGTTCACCTAGCACAAAGGGAACGGGTTACAGGAGAAACTTTTACTCTGGTTTCTCAGTCTGTTTCCTAGTGCGGGTTTGAAGTTCCTGCAGTTTTCACTGTAAAACCGAGTTGGAGCTAGTACCTCCCCATATATATGTATGGAGTGGAGTTTGCAACTGAAAAGAAACTTTGTGTTCCCAACAAGCTAGGTGAAGGATGGCTTTCACACACACTTATCTCTCAGAACTGAGCATGTGGAGAGACGTTCGTTCATCTAGCACAAAGGGAACGGGTTGCAGGAGAAACTTTTACTCTGGTTTCTCAGTCTGTTTCCTAGTGCCGGTTTGAAGTTCCTGCAGTTTTCACTGTACAACCGGGATGGAGGTAGTACCTCCCCATAGATATGTATGAGGTGGAGTTTGCAACTGAAAAGAAACTTTGTGTTCCCAACAAGCTAGGTGAAGGACGGCTTTCACACACACTTATCTCTCAAAACTGAGTATGTGGAGAGACGTTCGTTCATCTAGCACAAAGGGAACGGGTTGCAGGAGAAACTTTTACTCTGGTTTCTCAGTCTGTTTCCTAGTGCCGGTTTGAAGTTCCTGCAGTTTTCACTGTAAAACCGGGTTGGATCTTGTACCTCCCCATATATATGTATGGAGAGGAGTTTGCAACTGAAAAGAAACTTTGTGTTCCCAACAAGCTAGGTGAAGGACGGCTTTCACACACACTTATCTCTCAGAACTGAGCATGTGGAGAGATGTTCGTTCATCTAGCACAAATGGAACCGGTTGCAGGGGAAACTTTTACTCTGGTTTCTCAGTGTGTTTCCTAGTGCCGGTTTGAAGTTCCTGCAGTTTTCACTGTAAAACCGAGCTGGAGCTAGTACTTCCCCAAGTATATGTATGGAGTGGGGTTTGCAACAGAAAAGAAACTTTGTGTTCCCAACAAGCTAGGTGAAGTACGGCTTTCACACACACATCTCTCAGAACTGAGCATGTGGAGAGACGTTCGTTCACCTAGCAGAAAGGGAACGGGTTGCAGGAGAAACTTTTACTCTGGTTTCTCAGTCTGTTTCCTAGTGCCGGTTTGAAGTTCCTGCAGTTTTCACTGTAAAACCGGGTTGGAGCTAGTACCTCCCCATATATATGTATGGAGTGGAGTTTGCAACAGAAAAGAAAATTTGTGTTCCCAACAAACTAGGTGAAGTACGGCTTTCACACACACTTATCTCTCAGAACTGAGCATGTGGAGAGACGTTCGTTCATCAAGCACAAAGGGAACGGGTTGCAGGAGAAACTTTTACTCTGGTTTCTCAGTCTGTTTCCTAGTGCCGTTTTGATGTTCCTGCAGTTTTCACTGTAAAACCGACTTGAAGCTAGTACCTCTCCATATAAATGTATGGAGTGGAGTTTGCAACTGAAAAGAAACTTTGTGTTCCCAACAAGCTAGGTGAAGGACGGCTTTCACACACACTTATCTCTCAGAACTGAGCATGTGGAGAGACGTTCGTTCATCTAGCACAAAGGGAACGGGTTGCAGGGGATACTTTTACTGTGATTTCTCAGTTTGTTTCCTAGTGCCGTTTTGAAGTTCCTGCAGTTTTCACTGTAAAACCGAGATGGAGCTAGTACCTCCCCATTTAAATGTATGTAGTGGAGTTTTCAACTGAAAAGAATCTTTGTGTTCCCAACAACCTATGTGAAGTACGGCTTTCACTCACAAATATCTCTGAGAACAGAGCATGTGGAGAGACGTTCGTTCACCTAGCACAAAAGGAACGGGTTGCAGGAGAAACTTTTACACTGGTTTCTCAGTCTGTTTCCTAGTGCCGGTTTGAAGTTCCTGCAGTTTTCACTGTAAAACCGGGATGGAGGTAGTACCTCCCCATAGATATGTATGAGGTGGAGTTTGCAACTAAAAAGAAACTTTGTGTTCCCAACAAGCTAGGTGAAGGACGGCTTTCACACACACTTATCTCTCAGAACTGAGCATGTGGAGAGACGTTCGTTCATCTAGCACAAATGGAACGGGTTGCAGGAGAAACTTTTTCTCTGGTTTCTCAGTCTGTTTCTTAGTGCCGTTTTGAAGTTCCTGCAGTTTTCACTGTAAAACCGAGTTGGAGCTAGTACCTCCCCATTTAAATGTATGTAGTGGAGTTTTCAACTGAAAAGAATCTTTGTGTTCCCAACAAGCTATGTGAAGTACGGCTTTCACTCACAAATATCTCTCAGAACTGAGCATGTGGAGAGACGTTCGTTCATCTAGCACAAAAGGAACAGGTTACAGGGGAAACTTTTACTCTGGTTTCTCAGTCTGTTTCCTAGTGCCGGTTTGAAGTTCCTGCAGTTTTCACTGTAAAACCGGGATGGAGGTATTACCTCCCCATAGATATGTATGAGGTGGAGTTTGCAACTAAAAAGAAACTTTGTGTTCCCAACTAGCTAGGTGAAGGACGGCTTTCACACACACTTATCTCTCAAAACTGAGCATGTGGAGGGACGTTCGTTCATCTAACACAAAGGGAACGGGTTGCAGGTGAAAATTTTACTCCGGTTTCTCAGTCTGTTTCCTAGTGCCGGTTTGAAGTTCCTGCAGTTTTCACTGTAAAACCGAGTTGGAGCTAGTACCTCCCCATATAAATGTATGTAGTGGAGTTTGCAAGTGAAAAGAAATTTTGTGTTCCCAACAAGCTAGGTGAAGGACGGCTTTCACTCACACTTATCTCTCAGAACTGAGCATGTGGAGAGACTTTCGTTCACCTAGCCCAAAGGGAACGATTTACAGGAGAAACTTTTACTCTGGTTTCTCAGTCTGTTTCCTAGTGCCGGTTTGAAGTTCCTGCAGTTTTCACTATAAAACCGAGTTGGAGCTAGTACCTCCCCATATATATGTATGGAGTGGAGTTTGCAACTGAAAAGAAACTTTGTGTTCCCAACAAGCTAGGTGAAGGACGGCTTTCACACACACTTATCTCTCAGAACTGAGCATGTGGAGAGACGTTCGTTCATCTAGCACAAAGGGAACGGGTTGCAGGAGAAACTTTTACTCTGGTTTCTCAGTCTGTTTCCTAGTGTCGGTTTGAAGTTCCTGCAGTTTTCACTGTAAAACTGGGATGGAGGTAGTACCTCCCCATAGATATGTATGAGGTGGAGTTTGCAACTGAAAAGAAACTTTGTGTTCCCAACAAGCTAGGTGAAGTACGGCTTTCACACACACTTATCTCTCAAAACTGAGCATGTGGAGAGACGTTCGTTCATCTAGCACAAAGGGAACGGGTTGCAGGAGAAACTTTAACTCTGGTTTCTCAGTCTGTTTCCTAGTGCCGGTTTGAAGTTCCTGCAGTTTTTACTGTAAAACCGGGTTGGATCTTGTACCTCCCCTTATATATGTATGGAGAGGAGTTTGCAACTTAAATAAAACTTTGTGTTCCCAACAAGCTACCTGTAGGTCGTCTTTCACACACACTTATCAATCAGAACTGAGCATGTGGAGAGATGTTCGTTCATCTAGCACCAAGGGAACGGGTTGCAGGAGAAACTTTTACTCTGGTTTCTCAGTCTGTTTGTTACTGCCGGTTTGAAATTCCTGCAGTTTACACTGTAAAACCGTGTTGGAGCTAGTACTTTCCCATATATATTTATGGAGTTGAGTTTGCAACTGAAAAGAAACTTTGTGTTCCCTTCAAGCTAGGTGAAGGACGGCTTTCACACACACATATCTCTCTGAACTTAGCATGTGGAGAGACGTTCGTTCATCTAGCAACAAGGACACGTGTTGAAGGAGAAACTTTTGCTCTGGTTTCTCAGTCTGTTTCCTAGTGCCGTTTTGATATTCCTGCAGTTTTCACTGTGAAAACGAGTTTTAGCTAGTAACTCCCCTTATATATGTATGGAGTGGAGATTGCACCTGAAAAGAAACTTTGTGTTCCCAACAAGCTAGGTGAAGGACGGCTTTCACACACACTTCTCTCTCAGAACTGAACATGTGGAGAGATGTTCGTTCATCTAGCACCAAGGGAACGGGTTGCAGGAGAAACTTTTACTCTGGTTTCTCAGTCTGTTTCCTACTGCCGGTTTTAAGTTCCTGCAGTTTTCAGTGTAAAACCGAGTTGGAACTAGTTACCCCCCCATGTATTTGTATGGAGTGGAGTTTGCACCTGAAAAGAAACTTTGTATTCCCAACAAGCTAGCTGAAGTTCATCTTTCACACACACATATCAATCAAACTGAGCATGTGGAGAGATGTTCGTTCATCTAGCACAAAGGGAACGGGTTGCAGGAGAAACTTTTACTCTGGTTTCTCAGTCTGTTTCCTAGTGCCGGTTGGAAGTTCCTGCAGTTTTCACTGTAAAACCGAGTTGGAACTAGTACCTCCCCATATATAAGTATGGAGTGGAGTTTGCAACTGAAAAAACTTTGTGTTCCCTTCAAGCAGGGTGAAGGACGGCTTTCACACACACTTATCCCTCAGAACTGAGCATGTGGAGAGACGTTCGTTCATCTACCACCAAGGGAACGGGTTGCAGGAGAAACTTTTACTCTGGTTTCTCAGACTGTTTCCTAGTGCTGGTTTGATGTTCCTGCAGTTTTCACTGTGAAAACGAGTTTTAGCTAGTAACTCCCCATATATATGTATGGAGTGGAGTTTGCAACTGAAAAGAAACTTTCTGTTCCCTTCAAGCTAGGTGCAGGACGGCTTTCACACACACTTATCTCTCAGAAGTGACCATGTGGATAGACTTTCGTTCATCTAGCAACAAGGACACGTGTTGCAGGAGAAACTTTTGCTCTGGTTTCTCAGTCTGTTTCCTAGTGCCGGTTTGAAGTTCCTGCAGTTTTCACTTTAAAACCGAGTTGGAGCTAATAATTCCCCAAGTATATGTATGGAGTGGGGTTGGCAACAGAAAAGAAACTTTGTGTTCCCAACAACCTAGGTGAAGTACGGCTTTCACACACACTTATCTCTCAGAACTGAGCATGTGGAGAGACGTTCGTTCATCTAGCACAAAGGGAACGGGTTGCAGGAGAAACTTTTACTCTGGTTTCTCAGTCTGTTTCCTAGTGCCGTTTTGATATTCCTGCAGTTTTCACTGTAAAACAGAGTTGAAGCTAGTACCCCCCCATATATATGTATGGAGTGGAGTTTGCAACTGAAAACAAACTTTGTGTTCCCAACAAGCTAGGTGAAGGACGGCTTTCACACACACTTATCTCTCAGAACTGAGCATGTGGAGAGACGTTCGTTCATCTAGCACAAAGGGAACGGGTTGCAGGCGAAACTTTTACTCTGATTTCTCAGTTTGTTTCCTAGTGCCGTTTTGAAGTTCCTGCAGTTTTCACTGTAAAACCGAGTTGGAGCTAGTACCTCCCCATTTAAATGTATGTAGTGGAGTTTTCAACTGAAAAGAATCTTTGTGTTCCCAACAAGCTATGTGAAGTACGGCTTTCACTCACAAATATCTCTCAGAACTGAGCATGTGGAGAGACGTTCGTTCACCTAGCACAAAGGGAACGGGTTGCAGGAAAAACTTTTACTCTGGTTTCTCAGTCTGTTTCCTAGTGCCGGTTTGAAGTTCCTGCAGTTTTCACTGTAAAACCGGGATGGAGGTAGTACCTCCCCATAGATATGTATGAGGTGGAGTTTGCAACTAAAAAGAAACTTTGTGTTCCCAACAAGCTAGGTGAAGGAAGGCTTTCACACACACTTATCTCTCAGAACTGAGCATGTGGAGAGACGTTCGTTCATCTAACACAGAGGGAACGGGTTGCAGGTGAAAATTTTACTCCGGTTTCTCAGTCTGTTTCCTAGTGCCGGTTTGAAGTTCCTGCAGTTTTCACTGTAAAACCGAGTTGGAGCTAGTACCTCCCCATATAAATGTATGTAGTGGAGTTTGCAAGTGAAAAGAAATTTTGTGTTCCCAACAAGCTAGGTGAAGGACGGCTTTCACTCACACTTATCTCTCAGAACTGAGCATGTGGAGAGACTTTCGTTCACCTAGCACAAAGGGAACGTGTTACAGGAGAAACTTTTACTCTGGTTTCTCAGTCTGTTTCCTAGTGCCGGTTTGAAGTTCCTGCAGTTTTCACTGTAAAACCGAGTTGGAGCTAGTACCTCCCCATATATATGTATGGAGTGGAGTTTGCAACTGAAAAGAAACTATGTGTTCCCAACAAGCTAGTTGAAGGATGGCTTTCACACACACTTATCTCTCAGAACTGAGCATGTGGAGAGACGTTCGTTCATCTAGCAAAAAGGGAACAGGTTGCAGGAGAAACTTTTACTCTGGTTTCTCAGTCTGTTTCCTAGTGCCGCTTTGAAGTTCCTGCAGTTTTCACTGTAAAACCGGGTTGGATCTTGTACCTCCCCATATATATGTATGGAGAGGTGTTTGCAACTGAAAAGAAACTTTGTGTTCCCAACAAGCTAGGTGAAGGACGGCTTTCACACACACTTATCTCTCAGAACTGAGCATGTGGAGAGATGTTCGTTCATTTAGCACAAATGGAACGGGTTGCAGGGGAAACTTTTACTCTGGTTTCTCAGTGTGTTTCCTAGTGCCGGTTTGAAGTTCCTGCAGTTTTCACTGTAAAACCGAGCTGGAGCTAGTACTTCCCCAATTATATGTATGGAGTGGGGTTTGCAACAGAAAAGAAACTTTGTGTTCCCAACAAGCTAGTTGAAGTATGGCTTTCACACACACATCTCTCAGAACTGAGCATGTGGAGAGACGTTCGTTCACCTAGCAGAAAGGGAACGGGTTGCAGGAAAAACTTTTACTCTGGTTTCTCAGTCTGTTTCCTAGTGCCGGTTTGAAGTTCCTGCAGTTTTCACTGTAAAACCGGGTTGGAGCTAGTACCTCCCCATATATATGTATGGAGTGGAGTTTGCAACAGAAAAGAAAATTTGTGTTCCCAACAAACTAGGTGAAGTACGGCTTTCACACACACTTATCTCTCAGAACTGAGCATGTGGAGAGACGTTCGTTCATCAAGCACAAATGGAACGGGTTGCAGGAGAAACTTTTACTCTGGTTTCTCAGTCTGTTTCCTAGTGCCGTTTTGATGTTCCTGCAGTTTTCACTGTAAAACCGAGTTGAACCTAGTACCTCCCCATATATATGTATGGAGTGGAGTTTGCAACTGAAAAGAAACTTTGTGTTCCCAACAAGCTAGGTGAAGGACGGCTTTCACACACACTTATCTCTCAGAACTGAGCATGTGGAGAGACGTTCGTTCATCTAGCACAAAGGGAACGGGTTGCAGGGGATACTTTTACTGTGATTTCTCAGTTTGTTTCCTAGTGCCGTTTTGAAGTTCCTGCAGTTTTCACTGTAAAACCGAGATGGAGCTAGTACCTCCCCATTTAAATGTATGTAGTGGAGTTTTCAACTGAAAAGAATCTTTGTGTTCCCAACAAGCTATGTGAAGTACGGCTTTCACTCACAAATATCTCTCAGAACAGAGCATGAGGAGAGACGTTCGTTCACCTAGCACAAAAGGAACGGGTTGCAGGAGAAACTTTTACTCTGGTTTCTCAGTCTGTTTCCTAGTGCCGGTTTGAAGTTCCTGCAGTTTTCACTGTAAAACCGGGATGGAGGTAGTACCTCCCCATAGATATGTATGAGGTGGAGTTTGCAACTAAAAAGAAACTTTGTGTTCCCAACAAGCTAGGTGAAGGACGGCTTTCACACACACTTATCTCTCAGAACTGAGCATGTGGAGAGACGTTCGTTCATCTAGCACAAATGGAACGGGTTGCAGGAGAAACTTTTACTCTGGTTTCTCAGTCTGTTTCCTAGTGCCGTTTTGAAGTTCCTGCAGTTTTCACTGTAAAACCGAGTTGGAGCTAGTACCTCCCCATTTAAATGTATGTAGTGGAGTTTTCAACTGAAAAGAATCTTTGTGTTCCCAACAAGCTATGTGAAGTACGGCTTTCACTCACAAATATCTCTCAGAACTGAGCATGTGGAGAGACGTTCGTTCATCTAGCACAAAGGGAACAGGTTACAGGGGAAACTTTTACTCTGGTTTCTCAGTCTGTTTCCTAGTGCCGGTTTGAAGTTCCTGCATTTTTCACTGTAAAACCGGGATGGAGGTAGTACCTCCCCATAGATATGTATGAGGTGGAGTTTGCAACTAAAAAGAAACTTTGTGTTCCCAACAAGCTAGGTGAAGGACGGCTTTCACACACACTTATCTCTCAGAACTGAGCATGTGGAGGGACGTTCGTTCATCTAACACAAAGGGAACGGGTTGCAGGTGAAAATTTTACTCCGGTTTCTCAGTCTGTTTCCTAGTGCCGGTTTGAAGTTCCTGCAGTTTTCACTGTAAAACCGAGTTGGAGCTAGTACCTCCCCATATAAATGTATGTAGTGGAGTTTGCAAGTGAAAAGAAATTTTGTGTTCCCAACAAGCTAGGTGAAGGACGGCTTTCACTCACACTTATCTCTCAGAACTGAGCATGTGGAGAGACTTTCGTTCACCTAGCCCAAAGGGAACGATTTACAGGAGAAACTTTTACTCTGGTTTCTCAGTCTGTTTCCTAGTGCCGGTTTGAAGTTCCTGCAGTTTTCACTGTAAAACCGAGTTGGAGCTAGTACCTCCCCATATATATGTATGGAGTGGAGTTTCAAACTGAAAAGAAACTTTGTGTTCCCAACAAGCTAGGTGAAGGACGGCTTTCACACACACTTATCTCTCAGAACTGAGCATGTGGAGAGACGTTCGTTCATCTAGCACAAAGGGAACGGGTTGCAGGAGAAACTTTTACTCTGGTTTCTCAGTCTGTTTCCTAGTGCCGGTTTGAAGTTCCTGCAGTTTTCACTGTAAAACTGGAATGGAGGTAGTACCTCCCCATAGATATGTATGAGGTGGAGTTTGCAACTGAAAAGAAACTTTGTGTTCCCAACAAGCTAGGTGAAGGACGGCTTTCACACACACTTATCTCTCAAAACTGAGCATGTGGAGAGACGTTCGTTCATCTAGCACAAAGGGAACGGGTTACAGGAGAAACTTTAACTCTGGTTTCTCAGTCTGTTTCCTAGTGCCGGTTTGAAGTTCCTGCAGTTTTCACTGTAAAACCGGGTTGGATCTTGTACCTCCCCTTATATATGTATGGAGAGGAGATTGCAACTGAAAAGAAACTTTGTGTTCCCAACAAGCTAGGTGAAGGACGGCTTTCACACACACTTATCTCTCAGAACTGAGCATGTGGAGAGATATTCGTTCATCTAGCACAAATGGAACGGGTTGCAGGAGAAACTTTTACTCTGGTTTCTCAGTGTGTTTCCTAGTGCCGGTTTGAAGTTCCTGCAGTTTTCACTGTAACACCGATTTGGAGCTAGTACTTCCCCAAGTATATGTATGGAGTGGGGTTTGCAACAGAAAAGAAACTTTTTGTTCCCAACAAGCTAGGTGAAGTACGGCTTTCACACACACATCTCTCAGAACTGAGCATGTGGAGAGACGTTCGTTCACCTAGCACAAAGGGAACGGGTTGCAGGAGAAACTTTTACTCTGGTTTCTCAGTCTGTTTCCTAGTGCCGGTTTGAAGTTCCTGCAGTTTTCACTGTAAAACCGAGTTGGAACTAGTACTTCCCCATATATATGTATTGAGTGGAGTTTGCAACTGAAAAGAAACTTTGTGTTCCCAACAAGCTAGGTGAAGGACGGCTTTCACACACACTTATCTCTCAGAACTGAGCATGTGGAGAGACGTTCGTTCATCTAGCACAAAGGGAACGGGTTGCAGGGGATACTTTTACTCTGATTTCTCAGTCTGTTTCCTAGTGCCGTTTTGAAGTTCCTGCAGTTTTCACTGTAAAACCGAGATGGAGCTAGTACCTCCCCATTTAAATGTATGTAGTGGAATTTTCAACTGAAAAGAATCTTTGTGTTCCCAGCAAGCTATGTGAAGTACGGCTTTCACTCACAAATATCTCTAAGAAGTGAGCATGTGGAGAGACTTTCGTTCACCTAGCACAAAAGGAACAGGTTACAGGAGAAACTTTTACTCTGGTTTCTCAGTGTGTTTCCTAGTGCCGGTTTGAAGTTCCTGCAGTTTTCACTGTAACACCGATTTGGAGCTAGTACTTCCCGAAGTATATGTATGGAGTGGGGTTTGCAACAGAAAAGAAACTTTTTGTTCCCAACAAGCTAGGTGAAGTACGGCTTTCACACACACATCTCTCAGAACTGAGCATGTGGAGAGACGTTCGTTCACCTAGCACAAAGGGAACGGGTTGCAGGAGAAACTTTTACTCTGGTTTCTCAGTCTGTTTCCTAGTGCCGGTTTGAAGTTCCTGCAGTTTTCACTGTAAAACCGAGTTGGAACTAGTACTTCCCCATATATATGTATTGAGTGGAGTTTGCAACTGAAAAGAAACTTTGTGTTCCCAACAAGCTAGGTGAAGGACGGCTTTCACACACACTTATCTCTCAGAACTGAGCATGTGGAGAGACGTTCGTTCATCTAGCACAAAGGGAACGGGTTGCAGGGGATACTTTTACTCTGATTTCTCAGTCTGTTTCCTAGTGCCGTTTTGAAGTTCCTGCAGTTTTCACTGTAAAACCGAGATGGAGCTAGTACCTCCCCATTTAAATGTATGTAGTGGAATTTTCAACTGAAAAGAATCTTTGTGTTCCCAACAAGCTATGTGAAGTACGGCTTTCACTCACAAATATCTCTAAGAACTGAGCATGTGGACAGACTTTCGTTCACCTAGCACAAAGGGAACGGGTTGCAGGAGAAACTTTTACTCTGGTTTCTCAGTCTGTTTCCTAGTGCCGGTTTGAAGTTCCTGCAGTTTTCACTGTAAAACCGGGATGGAGGTAGTACCTCCCCATATATATGTATGAGGTGGAGTTTGCAACTAAAAAGAAACTTTGTGTTCCCAACAAGCTAGGTGAAGGACGGCTTTCACACACACTTATCTCTCAGAACTGAGCATGTGGAGAGACGTTCGTTCATCTAGACCAAAGGGAACGGGTTGCAGGAGAAACTTTTACTCTGGTTTCTCAGTCTGTTTCCTAGTGCCGTTTTGATATTCCTGCAGTTTTCACTGTAAAACAGAGTTGAAGCCAGTACCTCCCCATATATATGTATGGAGTGGAGTTTGCAACTGAAAAGAAACTTTGTGTTCCCAACAAGCTAGGTGAAGGACGGCTTTCACACACAATTATCTCTCAGAACTGAGCATGTGGAGAGACGTTCGTTCACCTAGCACAAAGGGAACGGGTTGCAGGGGAAACTTTTACTCTGGTTTCTCAGTCTGTTTCCTAGTGCCGTTTTGAAGTTCCTGCATTTTTCACTGTAAAACCGAGTTGGAGCTAGTACCTCCCCATTTAAATGTATGTAGTGGAGTTTTCAACTGAAAAGAATCTTTGTGTTCCCAACAAGCTATGTGAAGTACGGCTTTCACTCACAAATATCTCTCAGAACTGAGCATGTGGAGAGACGTTCGTTCATCTAGCACAAAAGGAACGGGTTTCAGGAGAAACTTTTACTCTGGTTTCTCAGTCTGTTTCCTAGTGCCGGTTTGAAGTTCCTGCAGTTTTCACTGTAAAACCGGGATGGAGGTAGTACCTCCCCATAGATATGTATGAGGTGGAGTTTGCAACTAAAAAGAAACTTTGTGTTCCCAACAAGCTAGGTGAAGGACGGCTTTCACACACACTTATCTCTCAGAACTGAGCATGTGGAGAGACGTTCGTTCATCTAACACAAAGGGAACGGGTTGCATGTGAAAATTTTACTCCGGTTTCTCAGTCTGTTTCCTAGTGCCGGTTTGAAGTTCCTGCAGTTTTCACTGTAAAACCGAGTTGGAGCTAGTACCTCCACATATAAATGTATGTAGTGGAGTTTGCAAGTGAAAAGATATTTTGTGTTCCCAGCAAGCTAGGTGAAGGACGGCTTTCACTCACACTTATCTCTCAGAACTGAGCATGTGGAGAGACTTTCGTTCACCTAGCCCAAAGGGAACGATTTACAGGAGAAACTTTTACTCTGGTTTCTCAGTCTGTTTCCTAGTGCCGGTTTGAAGTTCCTGCAGTTTTCACTGTAAAACCGAGTTGGAGCTAGTACCTCCCCATATATATGTATGGAGTGGAGTTTGCAACTGAAAAGAAACTTTGTGTTCCCAACAAGCTAGGTGAAGGACGGCTTTCACACACACTTATCTCTCAGAAATGAGCATGTGGAGAGACGTTCGTTCATCTAGCACAAAGGGAACGGGTTGCAGGAGAAACTTTTACTCTGGTTTCTCAGTCTGTTTCCTAGTGCCGGTTTGAAGTTCCTGCAGTTTTCACTGTAAAACTGGGATGGAGGTAGTACCTCCCCATAGATATGTATGAGGTGGATTTTGCAACTGAAAAGAAACTTTGTGTTACCAGCAAGCTAGGTGAAGGACGGCTTTCACACACACTTATCTCTCAAAACTGAGCATGTGGAGAGACGTTCGTTCATCTAGCACAAAGGGAACGGTTTGGAGGAGAAACTTTAACTCTGGTTTCTCAGTCTGTTTCCTAGTGCCGGTTTGAAGTTCCTGCAGTTTTCACTGTAAAACCGGGTTGGATCTTGTACCTCCCCTTATATATGTATGGAGAGGAGTTTGCAACTGAAAAGAAACTTTGTGTTCCCAACAAGCTAGTTGAAGGACGGCTTTCACACACACTTATCTCTCAGAACTGAGCATGTGGAGAGATGTTCGTTCATCTAGCACAAATGGAACGGGTTGCAGGAGAAACTTTTACTCTGGTTTCTCAGTGTGTTTCCTAGTGCCGGTTTGAAGTTCCTGCAGTTTTCACTGTAAAACCGAGTTGGAGCTAGTACCTCCCCATATATTTGTATGGACTGGGGTTTGCAACTGAAAAGAAACTTTGTGTTCCCAACAAGCTAGGTGAAGTACGGCTTTCACACACACATCTCTCAGAACTGAGCATGTGGAGAGACGTTCGTTCATCTAGCACAAAGTGAACGGGTTGCAGGAGAAACTTTTACTCTGGTTTCTCAGTCTGTTTCCTAGTGCCGGTTTGAAGTTCCTGCAGTTTTCACTGTAAAACCGGGTTGGAGCTATTACCTCCCAAGTTAAATGTATGCAGTGGAGTTTTCAACTGAAAAGAATCTTTGTGTTCCCAACAAGCTATGTGAAGTACGGCTTTAACTCACAAATATCTCTCAGAACTGAGCATGTGGAGAGACGTTCGTTCACCTAGCACAAAAGAAATGGGTTTCAGGAGAAACTTTTACTCTGGTTTCTCAGTCTGTTTCCTAGTGCCGGTTTGAAGTTCCTGCAGTTTTCACTGTAAAACCGAGTTGGAGCTAGTACCTCCCCATATATATGTATGGAGTGGAGTTTGCAACTGAAAAGAAACTTTGTGTTCCCTACAAGCTAGGTGAAGGACGGCTTTCACACACACTTATCTCTCAGAACTGAGCATGTCTAGAGACGTTCGTTCATCTAGCACAAAGGGAACGGGTTGCAGGAGAAACTTTTACTCTGGTTTCTCAGTCTGTTTCCTAGTGCCAGTTTGAAGTTCCTGCAGTTTTCACTGTAAAACCGGGTTGGATCTTGTACCTCCCCTTATATATGTATGGAGAGGAGTTTGCAACTGAAAAGAAACTTTGTGTTCCCAACAAGCTAGGTGAAGGACGGCTTTCACACACATTTATCTCTCAGAACTGAGCATGTGGAGAGATGTTCGTTCATCTAGCACAAATGGAACGGGTTGCAGGAGAAACTTTTACTCTGGTTTCTCAGTGTGTTTCCTAGTGCCGGTTTGAAGTTCCTGCAGTTTTCACTGTAAAACCGAGTTGGAGCTAGTACTTCCCCAAGTATATGTATGGAATGGGGTTTGCAACAGAAAAGAAACTTTGTGTTCCCAACAAGCTAGGTGAAGTACGGCTTTCACACACACATCTCTCAGAACTGAGAATGTGGACAGACGTTCGTTCACCTAGCACAAAGGGAACGGGTTGCAGGAGAAACTTTTACTCTGGTTTCTCAGTCTGTTTCCTAGTGCCGGTTTGAAGTTCCTGCAGTTTTCACTGTAAAACCGGGTTGGAGCTAGTACCTCCCCATATATATGTATGGAGTGGAGTTTGCAACAGAAAAGAAACTTTGTGTTCCCAACAACCTAGGTGAAGTACGGCTTTCACACACACTTATCTCTCAGAACTGAGCATGTGGAGAGACGTTCGTTCATCAAGCACAAAGTGAACGGGTTGCAGGAGAAACTTTTACTCTGGTTTCTCAGTCTGTTTCCTAGTGCCGTTTTGATGTTCCTGCAGTTTTCACTGTAAAACCGAGTTGAAGCTAGTACCTCCCCATATATATGTATGGAGTGGGGTTTGCAACTGAAAAGAAACATTGTGTTCCCAAAAGCTAGGTGAAGGACGGCTTTCACACACACTTATCTCTGAGAACTGAGCATGTGGAGAGACGTTCGTTCATCTAGCAGAAAGGGAACGGCTTGCAGGGGAAACTTTTACTCTGGTTTCTCAGTCTGTTTCCTAGTGCCGGTTTGAAGTTCCTGCAGTTTTCACTGTAAAACCGAGTTGGAGCTAGTACCTCCCCATATAAATGTATGGAGTGGAGTTTTCAACTGAAAAGAATCTTTGTGTTCCCAACAAGCTACGTGAAGTACGGCTTTCACTCACAAATATCTCTAAGAACTGAGCATGTGGAGAGACGTTCGTTCAACTAGCACAAAGGGAAAGGGTTACAGGAGAAACTTTTACTCTGGTTTCTCAGTCTGTTTCCTAGTGCCGGTTTGAAGTTCCTGCAGTTTTCACTGTAAAACCGGGATGGAGGTAGTACCTCCACATAGATATGTATGAGGTGGAGTTTGCAACTAAAAAGAAACTTTGTGTTCCCAACAAGCTAGGTGAAGAACGGCTTTCACACACACTTATCTCTGACAACTGAGCATGTGGAGAGACGTTCGTTCATCTAGCACAAAGGGAACGGGTTGCAGGAGAAAATTTTACTCTGGTTTCTCAGTCTGTTTCCTAGTGCCGGTTTGAAGTTCCTGCAGTTTTCACTGTAAAACCAGGTTGGAGCTAGTAACTCCCCATATAAATGTATGCAGTGGAGTTTGCAACTGAAAAGAAACTTTGTGTTCCCAACAAGCTAGGTGAAGGACGGCTTTCACTCACACTTATCTCTCAGAACTGAGCATGTGGAAAGACGTTCGTTCATCTAGCACAAAGGGAACGGTTGCAGGAGAAACTATTACTCTGGTTTCTCAGTCTGTTTCCTAGTGCCGGTTTGAAGTTCCTGCAGTTTTCACTGTAAAACCGGGTTGGATCTAGTATCTCCCCATAGATATGTATGGAGAGGAGTTTGCAACTGAAAAGAAACTTTGTGTTCCCAACAAGCTAGGTGAAGGACGGCTTTCACACACACTTATCTCTCAGAACTGAGCATGTGGAGAGACGTTCGTTCATCAAGCACAAAATGACGGGTTCCAGGGGAAACTTTTACTCTGGTTTCTCAGTCTGTTTCCTAGTGCCGGTTTGAAGTTCCTGCAGTTTTCACTGTAAAACCGGGATGGAGTTAGTACCTCCCTTAGATATGTATGAGGTGGAGTTTGCAACTAAAAAGAAACTTTGTGTTCCCAACAAGCTAGGTGAAGGACGGCTTTCACACACACTTATCTCTCAGAACTGAGCATGTGGAGAGACGTTCGTTCATCTAGCACAAAGGGAACGGGTTGCAGGAGAAAATTTTACTCTGGTTTCTCAGTCTGTTTCTTAGTGCCGGTTTGAAGTTCATGCAGTTTTCACTGTAAAACCGAGTTGGAGCTAGTAACTCCCCATATAAATGTATGTAGTGGATTTTGAAACTGAAAAGAAATTTTGTGTTCCCAACAAGCTACGTGAAGGACGTCTTTCAATCACACTTATCTCTCAGAACTGAGCATGAGGAGAGACGTTCGTTCATCTAGCTCAAAATGAACGGGTTCCAGGAGAACTTTTACTCTGGTTTCTCAGTCTGTTTCCTAGTGCCGTTTTGATGTTCCTGCAGTTTTCCCTGTAAAACGGAGTTGAAGCTAGTACCTCCCCATATATATGTATGGAGTGGAGTTTGCAACTGAAAAGAAACTTTGTGTTCCCAACAAGCTAGGTGAAGGACGGCTTTCACACACACTTATCTCTGAGAACTGAGCATGTGGAGAGACGTTCGTTCATCTAGCACCAAGGGAACGGCTTGCAGGGGAAACTTTTACTCTGGTTTCTCAGTCTGTTTCCTAGTGCCGGTTTGAAGTTCCTGCAGTTTTCACTGTAAAACCGAGTTGGAGCTAGTACCTCCCCATATAAATGTATGGAGTGGAGTTTTCAACTGAAAAGAATCTTTGTGTTCCCAACAAGCTACGTGAAGTACGGCTTTCACTCACAAATATCTCTAAGAACTGAGCATGTGGAGAGACGTTCGTTCAACTAGCACAAAGGGAAAGAGTTACAGGAGAAACTTTTACTCTGGTTTCTCAGTCTGTTTCCTAGTGCCGGTTTGAAGTTCCTGCTGTTTTCACTGTAAAACCGGGATGGAGGTAGTACCTCCCCATAGATATGTATGAGGTGGAGTTTGCAACTAAAAAGAAACTTTGTGTTCCCAACAAGCTAGGTGAAGAACGGCTTTCACACACACTTATCTCTGAGAACTGAGCATGTGGAGAGACGTTCGTTCATCTAGCACAAAGGGAACTGGTTGCAGGAGAAAATTTTACTCTGGTTTCTCAGTCTGTTTCCTAGTGCCGGTTTGAAGTTCCTGCAGTTTTCACTGTAAAACCGGGTTAGAGCTAGTAACTCCCCATATAAATGTATGCAGTGGAGTTTGCAACTGAAAAGAAACTTTGTGTTCCCAACAAGCTAGGTGAAGGACGGCTTTCACACACACTTATCTCTCAGAACTGAGCATGTGGAGAGACGTTCGTTCAACTAGCACAAAGGGAACGGGTTGCAGGAGAAACTATTACTCTGGTTTCTCAGTCTGTTTCCTAGTGCCGGTTTGAAGTTCCTGCAGTTTCCACTGTAAAACCGGGTTGGATCTAGTATCTCCCCATAGATATGTATGGAGAGGAGTTTGCAACTGAAAAGAAACTTTGTGTTCCCAACAAGCTAGGTGAAGGACGGCTTTCACACACACTTATCTCTCAGAACTGAGCATGTGGAGAGACGTTCGTTCATCTAGCACAAAATGACGGGTTCCAGGGGAAACTTTTACTCTGGTTTCTCAGTCTGTTTCCTAGTGCCGGTTTGAAGATCCTGCAGTTTTCACTGTAAAACCGGGATGGAGTTAGTACCTCCCCATAGATATGTATGAGGTGGAGTTTGCAACTAAAAAGAAACTTTGTGTTCCCAACAAGCTAGGTGAAGGACGGCTTTCACACACACTTATCTCTCAGAACTGAGCATGTGGAGAGACGTTCGTTCATCTAGCACAAAGGGAACGGGTTGCAGGAGAAAATTTTACTCTGGTTTCTCAGTCTGTTTCCTAGTGCCGGTTTGAAGTTCATGCAGTTTTCACTGTAAAACCGAGTTGGAGCTAGTAACTCCCCATATAAATGTATGTAGTGGATTTTGAAACTGAAAAGAAATTTTGTGTTCCCAACAAGATACGTGAAGGACGTCTTTCAATCACACTTATCTCTCAGAACTGAGCATGTGGAGAGACGTTCGTTCATCTAGCACAAAATGAACGGGTTCCGGGAGAAACTTTTACTCTGGTTTCTCAGTCTGTTTCCTAGTGCCGTTTTGATGTTCCTGCAGTTTTCACTGTAAAACGGAGTTGAAGCTAGTACCTCCCCATATATATGTATGGAGTGGAGTTTGCAACTGAAAAGAAACTTTGTGTTCCCAACAAGCTAGGTGAAGGACGGCTTTCACACACACTTATCTCTCAGAAATGAGCATGTGGAGAGACGTTCGTTCATCTAGCACAAATGGAACGGGTTGCAGGGGAAACTTTTACTCTGGTTTCTCAGTCTGTTTCCTAGTGCAGTTTTGAAGTTCCTGCAGTTTTCACTGTAAAACCGAGTTGGAGCTATTACCTCCCCAGTTAAATGTATGTAGTGGAGTTTTCAACTGAAAAGAATCTTCGTGTTCCCAACAAGCTATGTGAAGTACGGCTTTCACTCACAAATATCTCTCAGAACTGAGCATGTGGAGAGACGTTCGTTCACCTAGCACAAAAGGAACGGGTTACAGGAGAAACTTTTACTCTGGTTTCTCAGTCTGTTTCCTAGTGCCGGTTTGAAGTTCCTGCAGTTTTCACTGTAAAACCGGGATGGAGGTAGTACCTCCCCATAGATATGTATGTGGTGGACTTTGCAACTAAAAAGAAACTTTGTGTTCCCAACAAGCTAGGTGAAGGACGGCTTTCACACACACTTATCTCTCAGAACTGAGCATGTGGAGAGACGGTCGTTCATCTAGCACAAAGGGAAAGGGTTGCAGGTGAAAATTTTACTCCGGTTTCTCAGTCTGTTTCCTAGTGCCGGTTTGAAGTTCCTGCAGTTTTCACTGTAAAACCTAGTTGGAGCTAGTACCTCCCCCATATAAATGTATGTAGTGGAGTTTGCAACTGAAAAGAAATTTTGTGTTCCCAACAAGCTAGGTGAAGGACGGCTTTCACTCACACTTATCTCTCAGAACTGAGCATGTGGAGAGACGTTCGTTCATCAAGCACAAAGGGAAAGGGTTGCAGGAGAAACTTTTACTCTGGTTTCTCAGTCTGTTTCCTAGTGCCGTTTTGATGTTCCTGCAGTTTTCACTGTAAAACCGAGTTGAAGCTAGGACCTCCCCATATATTTGTATGGACTGGGGTTTGCAACTGAAAAGAAACTTTGTGTTCCCAACAAGCTAGGTGAAGGACGGCTTTCACACACACTTATCTCTTAGAACTGAGCATGTGGAGAGACGTTCGTTCATCTAGCACAAAGAGAACGGGTTGCAGGAGAAACTTTTACTCTGGTTTCTCAGTCTGTTTCCTAGTTCCGGTTTGAAGTTCCTGCAGTTTTCACTGTAAAACCGAGTTGGAGATTGTATCTCCCCATATATATGTATGGAGTGGAATTTGCAACTGAAAAGAAACTTTGTGTTCCCAACAAGCTAGTTGAAGGACGGCTTTCACACACACTTATCTCTCAGAACTGAGCATGTGGAGAGACGTTCGTTCATCTAGCACAAAGGGAACGGGTTGCAGGGGAAACTTTTACTGTGGTTTCTCAGTCTGTTTCCTAGTGCCATTTTGAAGTTCCTGCAGTTTTCACTGTAAAACCGAGTTGGAGCTATTACCTCCCCAGTTAAATGTATGTAGTGGAGTTTGCAACTGAAAAGAAATTTTGTGTTCCCAACAAGCTAGGTGAAGGACGGCTTTCACTCACACTTATCTCTCAGAACTGAGCATGTGGAGAGACGTTCGTTCATCAAGCACAAAGGGAAAAGGTTGCAGGAGAAACTTTTACTCTGGTTTCTCAGTCTGTTTCCTAGTGCCGTTTTGATGTTCCTGCAGTTTTCACTGTAAAACCGAGTTGAAGCTAGTACCTCCCCATATATTTGTATGGACTGGGGTTTGCAACTGAAAAGAAACTTTGTGTTCCCAACAAGCTAGGTGAAGGACGGCTTTCACACACACTTATCTCTTAGAACTGAGCATGTGGAGAGACGTTCGTTCATCTAGCACAAAGAGAACGGGTTGCAGGAGAAACTTTTACTCTGGTTTCTCAGTCTGTTTCCTAGTGCCGGTTTGAAGTTCCTGCAGTTTTCACTGTAAAACCGAGTTGGAGATTGTATCTCCCCATATATATGTATGGAGTGGAATTTGCAACTGAAAAGAAACTTTGTGTTCCCAACAAGCTAGTTGAAGGACGGCTTTCACACACACTTATCTCTCAGAACTGAGCATGTGGAGAGACGTTCGTTCATCTAGCACAAAGGGAACGGGTTGCAGGGGAAACTTTTACTCTGGTTTCTCAGTCTGTTTCCTAGTGCCGGTTTGAAGTTCCTGCAGTTTTCACTGTAAAACCGAGTTGGAGCTAGTAACTCCCCATATAAATGTATGTAGTGGATTTTGAAACTGAAAAGAAATTTTGTGTTCCCAACAAGCTACGTGAAGGACGTCTTTCAATCACACTTATCTCTCAGAACTGAGCATGTGGAGAGACGTTCGTTCATCTAGCACAAAATGAACGGGTTCCGGGAGAAACTTTTACTCTGGTTTCTCAGTCTGTTTCCTAGTGCCGTTTTGATGTTCCTGCAGTTTTCACTGTAAAACGGAGTTGAAGCTAGTACCTCCCCATATATATGTATGGAGTGGAGTTTGCAACTGAAAAGAAACTTTGTGTTCCCAACAAGCTAGGTGAAGGACGGCTTTCACACACACTTATCTCTCAGAAATGAGCATGTGGAGAGACGTTCGTTCATCTAGCACAAATGGAACGGGTTGCAGGGTAAACTTTTACTCTGGTTTCTCAGTCTGTTTCCTAGTGCAGTTTTGAAGTTCCTGCAGTTTTCACTGTAAAACCGAGTTGGAGCTATTACCTCCCCAGTTAAATGTATGTAGTGGAGTTTTCAACTGAAAAGAATCTTCGTGTTCCCAACAAGCTATGTGAAGTACGGCTTTCACTCACAAATATCTCTCAGAACTGAGCATGTGGAGAGACGTTCGTTCACCTAGCACAAAAGGAACGGGTTACAGGAGAAACTTTTACTCTGGTTTCTCAGTCTGTTTCCTAGTGCCGGTTTGAAGTTCCTGCAGTTTTCACTGTAAAACCGGGATGGAGGTAGTACCTCCCCATAGATATGTATGTGGTGGACTTTGCAACTAAAAAGAAACTTTGTGTTCCCAACAAGCTAGGTGAAGGACGGCTTTCACACACACTTATCTCTCAGAACTTAGCATGTGGAGAGACGGTCGTTCATCTAGCACAAAGGGAACGGGTTGCAGGTGAAAATTTTACTCCGGTTTCTCAGTCTGTTTCCTAGTGCCGGTTTGAAGTTCCTGCAGTTTTCACTGTAAAACCTAGTTGGAGCTAGTACCTCCCCCATATAAATGTATGTAGTGGAGTTTGCAACTGAAAAGAAATTTTGTGTTCCCAACAAGCTAGGTGAAGGACGGCTTTCACTCACACTTATCTCTCAGAACTGAGCATGTGGAGAGACGTTCGTTCATCAAGCACAAAGGGAAAGGGTTGCAGGAGAAACTTTTACTCTGGTTTCTCAGTCTGTTTCCTAGTGCCGTTTTGATGTTCCTGCAGTTTTCACTGTAAAACCGAGTTGAAGCTAGGACCTCCCCATATATTTGTATGGACTGGGGTTTGCAACTGAAAAGAAACTTTGTGTTCCCAACAAGCTAGGTGAAGGACGGCTTTCACACACACTTATCTCTTAGAACTGAGCATGTGGAGAGACTTTCGTTCATCTAGCACAAAGAGAACGGGTTGCAGGAGAAACTTTTACTCTGGTTTCTCAGTCTGTTTCCTAGTTCCGGTTTGAAGTTCCTGCAGTTTTCACTGTAAAACCGAGTTGGAGATTGTATCTCCCCATATATATGTATGGAGTGGAATTTGCAACTGAAAAGAAACTTTGTGTTCCCAACAAGCTAGTTGAAGGACGGCTTTCACACACACTTATCTCTCAGAACTGAGCATGTGGAGAGACGTTCGTTCATCTAGCACAAAGGGAACGGGTTGCAGGGGAAACTTTTACTGTGGTTTCTCAGTCTGTTTCCTAGTGCCGTTTTGAAGTTCCTGCAGTTTTCACTGTAAAACCGAGTTGGAGCTATTACCTCCCCAGTTAAATGTATGTAGTGGAGTTTGCAACTGAAAAGAAATTTTGTGTTCCCAACAAGCTAGGTGAAGGACGGCTTTCACTCACACTTATCTCTCAGAACTGAGCATGTGGAGAGACGTTCGTTCATCAAGCACAAAGGGAAAAGGTTGCAGGAGAAACTTTTACTCTGGTTTCTCAGTCTGTTTCCTAGTGCCGTTTTGATGTTCCTGCAGTTTTCACTGTAAAACCGAGTTGAAGCTAGTACCTCCCCATATATTTGTATGGACTGGGGTTTGCAACTGAAAAGAAACTTTGTGTTCCCAACAAGCTAGGTGAAGGACGGCTTTCACACACACTTATCTCTTAGAACTGAGCATGTGGAGAGACGTTCGTTCATCTAGCACAAAGAGAACGGGTTGCAGGAGAAACTTTTACTCTGGTTTCTCAGTCTGTTTCCTAGTGCCGGTTTGAAGTTCCTGCAGTTTTCACTGTAAAACCGAGTTGGAGATTGTATCTCCCCATATATATGTATGGAGTGGAATTTGCAAATGAAAAGAAACTTTGTGTTCCCAACAAGCTAGTTGAAGGACGGCTTTCACACACACTTATCTCTCAGAACTGAGCATGTGGAGAGACGTTCGTTCATCTAGCACAAAGGGAACGGGTTGCAGGGGAAACTTTTACTCTGGTTTCTCAGTCTGTTTCCTAGTGCCGTTTTGATGTTCCTGCAGTTTTCACTGTAAAACGGAGTTGAAGCTAGTACCTCCCGATATATATGTATGGAGTGGAGTTTGCAACTGAAAAGAAACTTTGTGTTCCCAACAAGCTAGGTGAAGGACGGCTTTCACACACACTTATCTCTCCGAAATGAGCATGTGGAGAGACGTTCGTTCATCTAGCACAAAGGGAACGGGTTGCAGGGGAAACTTTTACTCTGGTTTCTCAGTCTGTTTCCTAGTGCCGTTTTGAAGTTCCTGCAGTTTTCACTGTAAAACCGAGTTGGAGCTATTACCTCCCCAGTTAAATGTATGTAGTGGAGTTTTCAACTGAAAAGAATCTTTGTGTTCCCAACAAGCTATGTGAAGTACGGCTTTCACTCACAAATATCTCTCAGAACTGAGCATGTGGAGAGACGTTCGTTCACCTAGCACAAAAGGAACGGGTTACAGGAGAAACTATTACTCTGGTTTCTCAGTCTGTTTCCTAGTGCCGGTTTGAAGTACCTGCAGTTTTCACTGTAAAACCGAGTTGGAGCTAGTACCTCCCCATAGATATGTATGAGGTGGAGTTTGCAACTAAAAACAAACTTTGTGTTCCCAACAAGCTAGGTGAAGGACGGCTTTCACACACAATTATCTCTCAGAACTGAGCATGTGGAGAGACGTTCGTTCATCTAGCACAAAGGGAACAGGTTGCAGGAGAAACTTTTACTCTGGTTTCTCAGTCTGTTTCCTGGTGCCGGTTTGAATTTCCTGCAGTTTTCACTGTAAAACCGAGTTGGAGCTACTACCTCCCCATATATATGTATGGAATGGAGTTTGCAACTGAAAAGTAACTTTGTGTTCCCAACAAGCTAGGTGAAGGACGGCTTTCACACACACTTATCTCTGAGAACTGAGCATGTGGAGAGACGTTCGTTCATCTAGCAGAAAGGGAACGGCTTGCAGGGGAAACTTTTACTCTGGTTTCTCAGTCTGTTTCCTAGTGCCGGTTTGAAGTTCCTGCAGTTTTCACTGTAAAACCGGGATGGAGGTAGTACCTCCCCATAGATATGTATGAGGTGGAGTTTGCAACTAAAAAGAAACTTTGTGTTCCCAAAAAGCTAGGTGAAGAACGGCTTTCACACACACTTATCTCTGAGAACTGAGCATGTGGAGAGACGTTCGTTCATCTAGCACAAAGGGAACGGGTTGCAGGAGAAAATTTTACTCTGGTTTCTCAGTCTGTTTCCTAGTGCCGGTTTGAAGTTCCTGCAGTTTTCACTGTAAAACCGTGTTAGAGCTAGTAACTCCCCATATAAATGTATGCAGTGGAGTTTGCAACTGAAAAGAAACTTTGTGTTCCCAACAAGCTAGGTGAAGGACGGCTTTCACTCACACTTATCTCTCAGAACTGAGCATGTGGAGAGACGTTCGTTCATCTAGCACAAAGAGAACGGGTTGCAGGAGAAATTATTACTCTGGTTTCTCAGTCTGTTTCCTAGTGCCGGTTTGAAGTTCCTGCAGTTTTCACTGTAAAACCGGGTTGGATCTAGTATCTCCCCATAGATATGTATGGAGAGGAGTTTGCAACTGAAAAGAAACTTTGTGTTCCCAACAAGCTAGGTGAAGGACGGCTTTCACACACACTTATCTCTCAGAACTGAGCATGTGGAGAGACGTTCGTTCATCTAGCACAAAATGACGGGTTCCAGGGGAAACTTTTACTCTGGTTTCTCAGTCTGTTTCCTAGTGCAGGTTTGAAGATCCTGCAGTTTTCACTGTAAAACCGGGATGGAGTTAGTACCTCCCCATAGATATGTATGAGGTGGAGTTTGCAACTAAAAAGAAACTTTGTGTTCCCAACAAGCTAGGTGAAGGACGGCTTTCACACACACTTATCTCTCAGAACTGAGCATGTGGAGAGACGTTCATTCATCTAGCACAAAGGGAACGTGTTGCAGGAGAAAATTTTACTCTGGTTTCTCAGTCTGTTTCCTAGTGCCGGTTTGAAGTTCATGCAGTTTTCACTGTAAAACCGATTTGGAGCTAGTAACTCCCCATATAAATGTATGTAGTGGATTTTGAAACTGAAAAGAAATTTTGTGTTCCCAACAAGCTACGTGAAGGACGTCTTTCAATCACACTTATCTCTCAGAACTGAGCATGTGGAGAGACGTTCGTTCATCTAGCACAAAATGAACGGGTTCCAGGAGAAACTTTTACTCTGGTTTCTCAGTCTGTTTCCTAGTGCCGTTTTGATGTTCCTGCAGTTTTCACTGTAAAACGGAGTTGAAGCTAGTACCTCCCCATATATATGTATGGAGTGGAGTTTGCAACTGAAAAGAAACTTTGTGTTCCCAACAAGCTAGGTGAAGGACGGCTTTCACACACACTTATCTCTCAGAAATGAGCATGTGGAGAGACGTTCGTTCATCTAGCACAAATGGAAAGGGTTGCAGGGGAAACTTTTACTCTGGTTTCTCAGTCTGTTTCCTAGTGCCGTTTTGAAGTTCCTGCAGTTTTCACTGTAAAACCGAGTTGGAGCTATTACCTCCCCAGTTAAATGTATGTAGTGGAGTTTTCAACTGAAAAGAATCTTCGTGTTCCCAACAAGCTATGTGAAGTACGGCTTTCACTCACAAATATCTCTCAGAACTGAGCATGTGGAGAGACGTTCGTTCACCTAGCACAAAAGGAACGGGTTACAGGAGAAACTTTTACTCTGGTTTCTCAGTCTGTTTCCTAGTGCCGGTTTGAAGTTCCTGCAGTTTTCACTGTAAAACCGGGATGGAGGTAGTACCTCCCCATAGATATGTATGTGGTGGACTTTGCAACTAAAAAGAAACTTTGTGTTCCCAACAAGCTAGGTGAAGGACGGCTTTCACACACACTTATCTCTCAGAACTGAGCATGTGGAGAGACGGTCGTTCATCTAGCACAAATGGAACGGGTTGCAGGAGAAAATTTTACTCTGGTTTCTCAGTCTGATTCCTAGTGCCGGTTTGAAGTTCCTGCAGTTTTCACTGTAAAACCGAGTTGGAGCTAGTAACTCCCCATATAAATGTATGTAGTGGAGTTTGCAACTGAAAAGAAATTTTGTGTTCCCAACAAGCTAGGTGAAGGACGGCTTTCAATCACACTTATCTCTAAGAACTGAGCATGTGGAGACACATTCATTCATCTAGCACAAAGGAACGGGTTGCAGGAGAAAATTTTACTCTGGTTTCTCAGTCTGTTTCCTAGTGCCGGTTTGAAGTTCCTGCAGTTTTCACTGTAAAACCGGGTTGGAGCTAGTAACTCCCCATATAAATGTATGTAGTGGAGTTTGCAACTGAAAAGAAATTTTGTGTTCCCAACAAGCTAGGTGAAGGACGGCTTTCACACACACTTATCTCTCAGAACTGAGCATGTGGAGAGACGATCGTTCATCTAGCACAAAGGGAACAGGTTGCAGGGGAATCTTTTACTCTGGTTTCTCAGTCTGTTTCCTAGTGCCGGTTTGAATTTCCTGCAGTTTTCACTGTAAAACCGAGTTAGAGCTACTACCTCTCCATATATATGTATGGAGTGGAGTTTGCAACTGAAAAGAAACTTTGTGTTCCCAACAAGCTAGGTGAAGGACGGCTTTCACACACATTTATCTCTCAGAACTGAGCATGTGGAGAGACGTTCGTTCATCTAACACAAAGGGAACGGGTTGCAGGTGAAAATTTTACTCCGGTTTCTCAGTCTGTTTCCTCGTGCCGGTTTGATGTTCCTGCAGTTTTCACTGTAAAACCTAGTTGGAGCTAGTACCTCCCCATATAAATGTATGTAGTGGAGTTTGCAACTGAAAAGAAATTTTGTGTTCCCAACAAGCTAGGTGAAGGACGGCTTTCACTCACACTTATCTCTCAGAACTGAGCATGTGGAGAGACGTTCGTTCATCAAGCACAAAGGGAAAGGGTTGCAGGAGAAACTTTTACTCTGGTTTCTCAGTCTGTTTCCTAGTGCCCTTTTGATGTTCCTGCAGTTTTCACTGTAAAACCGAGTTGAAGCTAGTACCTCCCCATATATTTGTATGGACTGGGGTTTGCAACTGAAAAGAAACTTTGTGTTCCCAACAAGCTAGGTGAAGGACGGCTTTCACACACACTTATCTCTTAGAACTGAGCATGTGGAGAGACGTTCGTTCATCTAGCACAAAGAGAACGGGTTGCAGGAGAAACTTTTACTCTGGTTTCTCAGTCTGTTTCCTAGTGCCGGTTTGAAGTTCCTGCAGTTTTCACTGTAAAACCGAGTTGGAGATTGTATCTCCCCATATATATGTATGGAGTGGAATTTGCAACTGAAAAGAAACTTTGTGTTCCCAACAAGCTAGTTGAAGGACGGCTTTCACACACACTTATCTCTCAGAAATGAGCATGTGGAGAGACGTTCGTTCATCTAGCACAAAGGGAACGGGTTGCAGGGGAAACTTTTACTGTGGTTTCTCAGTCTGTTTCCTAGTGCCGTTTTGAAGTTCCTGCAGTTTTCACTGTAAAACCGAGTTGGAGCTATTACCTCCCCAGTTAAATGTATGTAGTGGAGTTTTCAACTGAAAAGAATCTTTGTGTTCCCAACAAGCTATGTGAAGTACGGCTTTCACTCACAAATATCTCTCAGAACTGAGCATGTGGAGAGACGTTCGTTCACCTAGCACAAAAGAAACGGGTTACAGGAGAAACTTTTACTCTGGTTTCTCAGTCTGTTTCCTAGTGCCGGTTTGAAGTTCCTGCAGTTTTCACTGTAAAACCGGGATGGAGCTAGTACCTCCCCATAGATATGTATGAGGTGGAGTTTGCAACTAAAAAGAAACTTTGTGTTCCCAACAAGCTAGGTGAAGGACGGCTTTCAGACACACTTATCTCTCAGAACTGAGCATGTGGAGAGACGTTCGTTCATCTAGCACAAAGGGAACGGGTTGCAGGAGAAACTATTACTCTGGTTTCTCAGTCTGTTTCCTAGTGCCGGTTTGAAGTTCCTGCAGTTTTCACTGTAAAACCGTGTTGGAGCTAGTAACTGCCCATATAAATGTATGTAGTGGAGTTTGCAACTGAAAATAAATTTTGTGTTCCCAACAAGCTAGGTGAAGGACGGCTTTCAATCACAATTATCTCTCAGAACTGAGCATGTGGAGAGACATTCATTCATCTAGCACAAAGGGAACGGATTGCAGGGGAAACTTTTACTCTGGTTTCTCAGTCTGTTTCCTAGTGCCGTTTTGAAGTTCCTGCAGTTTTCACTGTAAAACCGAGTTGGAGCTATTACCTCCCCAGTTAAATGTATGTAGTGGAGATTTCAACTGAAAAGAATCTTTGTGTTCCCAACAAGCTATGTGAAGTACGGCTTTCACTCACAAATATCTCTCAGAACTGAGCATGTGGAGAGACGTTCGTTCACCTAGCATAAAAAGAACGGGTTACAGGATAAACTTTTACTCTGGTTTCTCAGTCTGTTTCCTAGTGCCGGTTTGAAGTTCCTGCAATTTTCACTGTAAAACCGGGATGGAGGTAGTACCTCTCCATATATATGTATGGAGTGGTGTTTGCAACTGAAAAGAAACTTTGTGTTCCCAACAAGCTAGGTGAAGGACGGCGTTCACACAAACTTATCTCTCAGAACTGAGCATGTGGAGAGACGTTCGTTCATGTAGCACAAAGGGAACGGGTTGCAGGAGAAACTTTTACTCTGGTTTCTCAGTCTGTTTCCTAGTGCCGTTTTGATGTTCCTGCAGTTTTCACTGTAAAACGGAGTTGAAGCTAGTACCTCCCGGTATATATGTATGGAGTGGAGTTTGCAACTGAAAAGAAACTTTGTGTTCCCAACAAGCTAGGTGAAGGACGGCTTTCACACACACTTATCTCTCAGAAATGAGCATGTGGAGAGACGTTCGTTCATCTAGCACAAAGGGAACGGGTTGCAGGGGAAACTTTTACTCTGGTTTCTCAGTCTGTTTCCTAGTGCCGTTTTGAAGTTCCTGCAGTTTTCACTGTAAAACCGAGTTGGAGCTATTACCTCCCCAGTTAAATGTATGTAGTGGTGTTTTCAACTGAAAAGAAATTTTGTGTTCCCAACAAGCTATGTGAAGTACGGCTTTCACTCACAAATATCTCTCAGAACTGAGCATGTGGAGAGACGTTCGTTCACCTAGCACAAAAGGAACGGGTTACAGGAGAAACTTTTACTCTGGTTTCTCAGTCTGTTTCCAAGTGCCGGTTTGAAGTTCCTGCAGTTTTCACTGTAAAACCGGGATGGAGTTAGTACCTCCCCATAGATATGTATGAGATGGAGTTTGCAACTAAAAACAAACTTTGTGTTCCCAACAAGCTAGGTGAAGGACGGCTTTCACACACAATTATCTCTCAGAACTGAGCATGTGGAGAGACGTTCGTTCATCTAGCACAAAGGGAACACGTTGCAGGAGAAACTTTTACTCTGGTTTCTCAGTCTGTTTCCTGGTGCCGGTTTGAATTTCCTGCAGTTTTCACTGTAAAACCGAGTTGGAGCTACTACCTCCCCATATATATGTATGGAGTGGAGTTTGCAACTGAAAAGTAACTTTGTGTTCCCAATAAGATAGGTGAAGGACGGCTTTCACACACATTTATCTCTCAGAACTGAGCATGTGGAGAGACGTTCGTTCATCTAACACAAAGGGAACGGGTTGCAGGTGAAAATTTTACTCCGGTTTCTCAGTCTGTTTCCTAGTGCCGGTTTGAAGTTCCTGCAGTTTTCACTGTAAAACCGAGTTGGAGCTAGTATCTACCCATATAAATGTATGTAGTGGAGTTTGCAACTGAAAAGAAATTTTGTGTTCCCAACAAGCTAGGTGAAGGACGGCTTTCACTCACACTTATCTCTCAGAACTGAGCATGTGGAGAGACGTTCGTTCATCAAGCACAAAGGGAAAGGGTTGCAGGAGAAACTTTTACTCTGGTTTCTCAGTCTGTTTCCTAGTGCCGTTTTGATGTTTCTGCAGTTTTCACTGTAAAACCGAGTTGAAGCTAGTACCTCCCCATATATTTGTATGGACTGGAGTTTGCAACTGAAAAGAAACTTTGTGTTCCCAACAAACTAGGTGAAGGACGGCTTTCACACACACTTATCTCTCAGAACTGAGCATGTGGAGAGACGTTCGTTCATCTAGCACAAAGGGAACGGGTTGCAGGAGAAACTTTTACTCTGGTTTCTCAGTCTGTTTCCTAGTGCCGGTTTGAAGTTCCTGCAGTTTTCACTGTAAAACCGAGTTGGAGATTGTATCTCCCCATATATATGTATGGAGTGGAATTTGCAACTGAAAAGAAACTTTGTGTTCCCAACAAGCTAGGTGAAGGACGGCTTTCACACACACTTATCTCTGAGAACTGAGCATGTGGAGAGACGTTCGTTCATCTAGCACAAAGGGAACGGGTTGCAGGAGAAACTTTTACTCCGGTTTCTCAGTCTGTTTCCTAGTGCCGGTTTGAAGTTCCTGCAGTTTTCACTTTAAAACCGAGTTGGAACTAGTACCTCCCCATATAAATGTATGGAGTGGAGTTTTCAACTGAAAAGAATCTTTGTGTTCCCAACAAGCTATGTGAAGTACGGCTTTCACTCACAAATATCTCTCAGAACTGATCATATGGAGAGACGTTCGTTCACCTAGCACAAAGGGAACGGGTTGTAGGAGAAACTTTTACTCTGGTTTCTCAGTCTGTTTCCTAGTGCCGATTTGAAGTTCCTGCAGTTTTCAATGTAAAACCGGGATAGAGGTAGTACCCCCCCATAGATATGTATGAGGTGGATTTTGCAACTAAAAAGAAACCTTGTGTTCCCAACAAGCTAGGTGAAGGACGGCTTTCACACACACTTATCTCTCAGAACTGAGCATGTGGAGAGACGTTCGTTCATCTAGCACAAAGGGAACGGGTTGCAGGAGAAAATTTTACTCTGGTTTCTCAGTCTGTTTCCTAGTGCCGGTTTGAAGTTCCTGCAGTTTTCACTGTAAAACCGGTTTGGATCTAGTACCTCCCCATATATATGTATGGAGAGGAGTTTGCAACTGAAAAGAAACTTTGTGTTCCCAACAAGCTAGGTGAAGGACGGCTTTCACACACACTTATCTCTCAGAACTGAGCATGTGGAGAGACGTTCGTTCATCTAGCACAAAGGGAACGGGTTGCAGGGGAAACTTTTACTCTGGCTTCTCAGTCTGTTTCCTAGTGCCGGTTTGAAGTTCCTGCAGTTTTCACTGTAAAACCGAGTTGGAGCTTGTACTTCCCCAAGTATATGTATGGAGTGGGGTTTGCAACAGAAAAGAAACTTTGTGTTCCCAACAAGCTAGATGAAGTACGGCTTTCACACACACTTATCTCTCAGAACTGAGCATGTGGAGAGACGTTCGTTCATCTAGCACAAAGGGAATGGGTTGCAGGGGAAACTTTTACTCTGGTTTCTCAGTCTGTTTCCTAGTGCCGGTATGAAGTTCCTGAAGTTTTCACTGTAAAACAGAGTTGGAGCTAGTACTTCATCAAGTATATGTATGGAGTGGGGTTTGCAATAGAAAAGAAACTTTGTGTTCCCAACAAGCTAGGTGAAGGACGGCTTTCACACACACTTATCTCTCAGAACTGAGCATGTGGAGAGACGTTCGTTCATCTAGCACAAAATGACGGGTTCCAGGAGTAACTTTTACTCTGGTTTCTCAGTCTGTTTCCTAGTGCTGGTTTGAAGTTCCTGCAGTTTTCACTGTAAAACCGGGATGGAGTTAGTACCTCCCCATAGATATGTATGAGGTGGAGTTTGCAACTAAAAAGAAACTTTGTGTTCCCAACAAGCTAGGTGAAGGACGGCTTTCACACACACTTATCTCTCAGAACTGAGCATGTGGAGAGACGTTCGTTCATCTAGCACAAAGGGAACGGGTTGCAGGAGAAAATTTTACTCTGGTTTCTCAGTCTGTTTCCTAGTGCCGGTTTGAAGTTCCTGCAGTTTTCACTGTAAAACCGAGTTGGAGCTAGTAACTCCCCATATAAATGTATGTAGTGGATTTTGAAACTGAAAAGAAATTTTGTGTTCCCAACAAGCTACGTGAAGGACGGCTTTCAATCACACTTATCTCTCAGAACTGAGCATGTGGAGAGACATTCATTCATCTAGCACAAAGGAACGTGTTGCAGGAGAAAATTTTACTCTGGTTTCTCAGTCTGTTTCCTAGTGCCGGTTTGAAGTTCCTGCAGTTTTCACTGTAAAACCGAGTTGGAGCTAGTACCTCCCCATATATATGTATGGAGTGGAGTTTGCAACTGAAAAGAAACTTTGTGTTCCCAACAAGCTAGGTGAAGGACGGCTTTCACACACACTTATCTCTCAGAACTGAGCATGTGGAGAGACGTTCGTTCATCTAGCACAAAGGAAACGGGTTGCAGGAGAAACTTTTACTCTGGTTTCTCAGTCTGTTTCCTAGTGCCGGTTTGAAGTTCCTGCAGTTTTCAATGTAAAACCGGGATAGAGGTAGTACCCCCCCATAGATATGTATGAGGTGCATTTTGCAACTAAAAAGAAACCTTGTGTTCCCAACAAGCTAGGTGAAGGACGGCTTTCACACACACTTATCTCTCAGAACTGAGCATGTGGAGAGACGTTCGTTCATCTAGCACAAAGGGAACGGGTTGCAGGAGAAAATTTTACTCTGGTTTCTCAGTCTGTTTCCTAGTGCCGGTTTGAATTTCCTGCAGTTTTCACTGTAAAACAGGGTTGGATCTAGTACCTCCCCATATATATGTATGGAGAGGAGTTTGCAACTGAAAAGAAACTTTGTGTTCCCAACAAGCTAGGTGAAGGACGGCTTTCACACACACTTATCTCTCAGAACTGAGCATGTGGAGAGACTTTCGTTCATCTAGCACAAAGGGAACGGGTTGCAGGGGAAACTTTTACTCTGGCTTCTCAGTCTGTTTCCTAGTGCCGGTTTGAAGTTCCTGCAGTTTTCACTGTAAAACCGAGTTGGAGCTTGTACTTCCCCAAGTATATGTATGGAGTGGGGTTTGCAACAGAAAAGAAACTTTGTGTTCCCAACAAGCTAGATGAAGTACGGCTTTCACACACACTTATCTCTCAGAACTGAGCATGTGGAGAGACGTTCGTTCATCTAGCACAAAGGGAACGGGTTGCAGGGGAAACTTTTACTCTGGTTTCTCAGTCTGTTTCCTAGTGCCGGTATGAAGTTCCTGAAGTTTTCACTGTAAAACAGAGTTGGAGCTAGTACTTCATCAAGTATATGTATGGAGTGGGGTTTGCAATAGAAAAGAAACTTTGTGTTCCCAACAAGCTAGGTGAAGGACGGCTTTCACACACACTTATCTCTCAGAACTGAGCATGTGGAGAGACGTTCGTTCATCTAGCACAAAATGACGGGTTCCAGGAGTAACTTTTACTCTGGTTTCTCAGTCTGTTTCCTAGTGCTGGTTTGAAGTTCCTGCAGTTTTCACTGTAAAACCGGGATGGAGTTAGTTCCTCCCCATAGATATGTATGAGGTGGAGTTTGCAACTAAAAAGAAACTTTGTGTTCCCAACAAGCTAGGTGAAGGACGGCTTTCACACACACTTATCTCTCAGAACTGAGCATGTGGAGAGACGTTCGTTCATCTAGCACAAAGGGAACGGGTTGCAGGAGAAAATTTTACTCTGGTTTCTCAGTCTGTTTCCTAGTGCCGGTTTGAAGTTCCTGCAGTTTTCACTGTAAAACCGAGTTGGAGCTAGTAACTCCCCATATAAATGTATGTAGTGGATTTTGAAACTGAAAAGAAATTTTGTGTTCCCAACAAGCTACGTGAAGGACGGCTTTCAATCACACTTATCTCTCAGAACTGAGCATGTGGAGAGACATTCATTCATCTAGCACAAAGGAACGGGTTGCAGGAGAAAATTTTACTCTGGTTTCTCAGTCTGTTTCCTAGTGCCGGTTTGAAGTTCCTGCAGTTTTCACTGTAAAACCGAGTTGGAGCTAGTACCTCCCCATATATATGTATGGAGTGGAGTTTGCAACTGAAAAGAAACTTTGTGTTCCCAACAAGCTAGGTGAAGGACGGCTTTCACACACACTTATCTCTCAGAACTGAGCATGTGGAGAGACGTTCGTTCATCTAGCACAAAGGGAACGGGTTGCAGGAGAAACTTTTACTCTGGTTTCTCAGTCTGTTTCCTAGTGCCGGTTTGAAGTTCCTGCAGTTTTCAATGTAAAACCGGGATGGAGGTAGTACCTCCCCTTAGATATGTATGAGGTGGAGTTTGCAACTGAAAAGAAACTTTGTGTTCCCAACAAGCTAGGTGAAGGACGGCTTTCACACACACATCTCTCAGAACTGAGCATGTGGAGAGACGTTCGTTCATCTAGCACAAAATGAACGGGTTCCAGGAGAAACCTTTACTCTGGTTTCTCAGTCTGTTTCCTAGTGCCAGATTGAAGTTCCTGCAGTTTTCACTGTAAAACCGGGATGGAGGTAGTACCTTCCCATAGATATATATGAGGTGGAGTTTGCAACTAAAAAGAAACTTTGTGTTCCCAACAACCTATGTGAAGTACGGCTTTCACACACAATTATTTCTCAGAACTGTGCATGTGGAGAGACCTTCGTTCATCTATCACAAAGGGAACGGGTTGCAGGAGAAACTTTTACTCTGGTTTCTCAGTCTGTTTCCTAGTGCCGTTTTGATGTTCCTGCTGTTTTCACTGTAAAACCGAGTTGAAGCTAGTACCTCCCCATATATATGTATGGAGTGGAGTTTGCAACTGAAAAGAAACTTTGTGTTCCCAACAAGCTAGGTGAAGGACGGCTTTCACACACACTTATCTCTCAGAACTGAGCATTTGGAGAGACGTTCGTTCATCTAGCACAAAGGGAACGGGATGCAGGGGAAACTTTTACTCTGGTTTCTCAATCTGTTTCCTAGTGCCGTTTTGAAGTTCCTGCAGTTTTCACTGTAAAACCGAGTTGGAGCTAGTACCTCCCCATTTAAATGATTGTAGTGGAGTTTTCAATTAAAAGAATCTTTGTGTTCCCAACAAGCTATGTTAAGTACGGCTTTCACTCACAAATATCTCTCAGAACTGAGCATGTGGAGAGACGTTCGTTCACCTAGCACAAAGGGAACGGGTTACAGGAGAAACTTTTACTCTGGTTTCTCAGTCTGTTTCCTAGTGCCGGTTTGAAGTTCCTGCAGTTTTCACTGTAAAACCGGGATGGAGGTAGTACCTCCCCATATATATGTATGGAGTGGAGTTTCCAACTGAAAAGAAACTTTGTGTTCCCAAAAACCTAGGTGAAGTACGGCTTTCACACACACTTATCTCTCAGAACTGAGCATGTGGAGAGACGTTCGTTCATCAAGCACAAAGGGAACGGGTTGCAGGAGAAACTTTTACTCTGGTTTCTCAGTCTGTTTCCTAGTGCCGTTTTGATGCTCCTGCAGTTTTCACTGTAAAACCGAGTTGAAGCTAGTACCTCCCCATATATATGTATGGAGTGGAGTTTGCAACTGAAAAGAAACTTTGTGTTCCCAACAAGCTAGGTGAAGGACGGCTTTCACACACAATTATCTCTCAGAACTGAGCATGTGGAGAGACGTTCGTTCATCTAGCACAAAGGGAACGGGTTGCAGGGGAAACTTTTACTCTGGTTTCTCAGTCTGTTTCCTAGTGCCGTTTTGAAGTTCCTGCAGTTTTCACTGTAAAACCGAGTTGGAGCTAGTACTTCCCCATGTAAATGTATGGAGTGGAGTTTTCAACTGAAAAGAATCTTTGTGTTCCCAACAAGCTAAGAGAAGTACGGCTTTCACTCACAAATATCTCTCAGAACTGAGCATGTGGAGAGACGTTCGTTCACCTAGCACAAAGGGAACGGGTTACAGGAGAAACTTTTACTCTGGTTTCTCAGTCTGTTTCCTAGTGCTGGTTTGAAGTTGTTGCAGTTTTCACTGTAAAACCGGGATGGAGTTAGTACCTCCCCATAGATATGTATGAGGTGAAGTTTGCAACTAAAATGAAACTTTGTGTTCCCAACAAGCTAGGTGAAGGACGGCTTTCACACACACTTATCTCTCAGAACTGAGCATGTGGAGAGACGTTCGTTCATCTAGCACAAAGGGAACGGGTTGCAGGAGAAAATTTTACTCTGGTTTCTCAGTCTGTTTCCTAGTGCCGGTTTGAAGTTCCTGCAGTTTTCACTGTAAAACCGAGTTGGAGCTAGTAACTCCCCATATAAATGTATGTAGTGGATTTTGAAACTGAAAAGAAATTTTGTGTTCCCAACAAGCTACGTGAAGGACGGCTTTCAATCACACTTATCTCTCAGAACTGAGCATGTGGAGAGACATTCATTCATCTAGCACAAAGGAACGGGTTGCAGGAGAAAATTTTACTCTGGTTTCTCAGTCTGTTTCCTAGTGCCGGTTTGAAGTTCCTGCAGTTTTCACTGTAAAACCGAGTTGGAGCTAGTACCTCCCCATATATATGTATGGAGTGGAGTTTGCAACTGAAAAGAAACTTTGTGTTCCCAACAAGCTAGGTGAAGGACGGCTTTCACACACACTTATCTCTCAGAACTGAGCATGTGGAGAGACGTTCGTTCATCTAGCACAAAGGGAACGGGTTGCAGGAGAAACTTTTACTCTGGTTTCTCAGTCTTTTTCCTAGTGCCGGTTTGAAGTTCCTGCAGTTTTCAATGTAAAACCGGGATGGAGGTAGTACCTCCCCTTAGATATGTATGAGGTGGAGTTTGCAACTGAAAAGAAACTTTGTGTTCCCAACAAGCTAGGTGAAGGACGGCTTTCACACACACATCTCTCAGAACTGAGCATGTGGAGAGACGTTCGTTCATCTAGCACAAAATGAACGGGTTCCAGGAGAAACCTTTACTCTGGTTTCTCAGTCTGTTTCCTAGTGCCAGATTGAAGTTCCTGCAGTTTTCACTGTAAAACCGGGATGGAGGTAGTACCTTCCCATAGATATATATGAGGTGGAGTTTGCAACTAAAAAGAAACTTTGTGTTCCCAACAACCTATGTGAAGTACGGCTTTCACACACAATTATTTCTCAGAGCTGTGCATGTGGAGAGACCTTCGTTCATCTATCACAAAGGGAACGGGTTGCAGGAGAAACTTTTACTCTGGTTTCTCAGTCTGTTTCCTAGTGCCGTTTTGATGTTCCTGCTGTTTTCACTGTAAAACCGAGTTGAAGCTAGTACCTCCCCATATATATGTATGGAGTGGAGTTTGCAACTGAAAAGAAACTTTGTGTTCCCAACAAGCTAGGTGAAGGACGGCTTTCACACACACTTATCTCTCAGAACTGAGCATTTGGAGAGACGTTCGTTCATCTAGCACAAAGGGAACGGGATGCAGGGGAAACTTTTACTCTGGTTTCTCAATCTGTTTCCTAGTGCCGTTTTGAAGTTCCTGCAGTTTTCACTGTAAAACCGAGTTGGAGCTAGTACCTCCCCATTTAAATGATTGTAGTGGAGTTTTCAATTAAAAGAATCTTTGTGTTCCCAACAAGCTATGTTAAGTACGGCTTTCACTCACAAATATCTCTCAGAACTGAGCATGTGGAGAGACGTTCGTTCACCTAGCACAAAGGGAACGGGTTACAGGAGAAACTTTTACTCTGGTTTCTCAGTCTGTTTCCTAGTGCCGGTTTGAAGTTCCTGCAGTTTTCACTGTAAAACCGGGATGGAGGTAGTACCTCCCCATATATATGTATGGAGTGGAGTTTCCAACTGAAAAGAAACTTTGTGTTCCCAACAAGCTAGGTGAAGGACGGCTTTCACACACACTTATTTCTCAGAACTGAGCATGTGGAGAGACGTTCGTTCATCTAGCAAAAACGGAACGGGTTGCAGGAGAAACTTTTACTCTGGTTTCTCAGTCTGTTTCCTAGTGCCGTTTTGATGTTCCTGCAGTTTTCACTGTAAAACGGAGTTGAAGCTAGTACCTACCGATATATATGTATGGAGTGGGGTTTGCAACTGAAAAGAATCTTTGTGTTCCCAACAAGCTAGGTGAAGGACGGCTTTCACACACATTTATTTCTCAGAACTGAGCATGTGGAGAGACGTTCGTTCACCTAGCAAAAAGGGAACGGGTTGCAGGAGAAACTTTTACTCTGGTTTCTCAGTCTGTTTCCTAGTGCCGTTTTGAAGTTCCTGCAGTTTTCACTGTAAAACCGAGTTGGAGCTAGTACCTCCCCAGTTAAATGTATGTAGTGGAGTTTTCAACTGAAAAGAATCTTTGTGTTCCCAACAAGCTATGTGAAGTACGGCTTTCACTCACAAATATCTCTCAGAACTGAGCATGTGGAGAGACGTTCGTTCACCTAGCACAAAAAGAACGGGTTACAGGAGAAACTTTTACTCTGGTTTCTCAGTCTGTTTCCTAGTGCCGGTTTGAAGTTCCTGCAGTTTTCACTGTAAAACCGGGATGGAGGTAGTACCTCCCCATAGATATGTATGAGGTGGAGTTTGCAACTAAAAAGAAACTTTGTGTTCCCAACAAGCTAGGTGAAGGACGGCTTTCACACAAACTTATCTCTCAGAACTGAGCATGTGGGGAGACGTTCGTTCATCTAGCACAAAGGGAACAGGTGGCAGGAGAAACTTTTACTCTGGATTCTCAGTCTGTTTCCTAGTGCCGGTTTGAAGTTCCTGCAGTTTTCACTGTAAAACCGGGATGGAGGTAGTACCTCCCCTTAGATATGTATGAGGTGGAGTTTGCAACTGAAAAGAATCTTTGTGTTCCCAACAAGCTAGGTGAAGGACGGCTTTCACACACACTTATCTCTCAGAACTGAGCATGTGGAGAGACGTTCGTTCACCTAGCACAAAGGGAACGGGTTGCAGGAGAAACTTTTACTCTGGTTTCTCAGTCTGTTTCCTAGTGCCGGTTTGATGTTCCTGCAGTTTTCACTGTAAAACCGGGTTGGAGCTAGTACCTCCACATATATATGTATGGAGTGGAGTTTGCAACAGAAAAGAAACTTTGTGTTCCCAAAAACCTAGGTGAAGTACGGCTTTCACACACACTTATCTCTCAGAACTGAGCATGTGGAGAGACGTTCGTTCATCAAGCACAAAGGGAACGGGTTGCAGGAGAAACTTTTACTCTGGTTTCTCAGTCTGTTTCCTAGTGCCGTTTTGATGCTCCTGCAGTTTTCACTGTAAAACCGAGTTGAAGCTAGTACCTCCCCATATATATGTATGGAGTGGAGTTTGCAACTGAAAAGAAACTTTGTGTTCCCAACAAGCTAGGTGAAGGACGGCTTTCACACACACTTATCTCTCAGAACTGAGCATGTGGAGAGACGTTCGTTCATCTAGCACAAAGGGAACGGGTTGCAGGGGAAACTTTTACTCTGGTTTCTCAGTCTGTTTCCTAGTGCCGTTTTGAAGTTCCTGCAGTTTTCACTGTAAAACCGAGTTGGAGCTAGTACTTCCCCATGTAAATGTATGGAGTGGAGTTTTCAACTGAAAAGAATCTTTGTGTTCCCAACAAGCTAAGAGAAGTACGGCTTTCACTCACAAATATCTCTCAGAACTGAGCATGTGGAGAGACGTTCGTTCACCTAGCACAAAGGGAACGGGTTACAGGAGAAACTTTTACTCTGGTTTCTCAGTCTGTTTCCTAGTGCCGGTTTGAAGTTCCTGCAGTTTTCACTGTAAAAATGGGATGGAGCTAGTACCTCCCCATATATATGTATGGAGAGGAGTTTGCAACAGAAAAGAAACTTTGTGTTCCCAACAAGCTAGGTGAAGTACGGCTTTCACACACACTTATCTCTCAGAACTGAGCATGTGGAGAGACGTTCGTTCATCTAGAAAAAAGAGAAAGGGTTGCAGGTGAAACTTTTACTCTGGTTTCTCAGTCTGTTTCCTAGTGCCGGTTTGAAGTTCCTGCAGTTTTCACTGTAAAACCGAGTTGGAGCTAATACTTCCCCAAGTATAAGTATGGAGTGGGGTTTGCAACAGAAAAGAAACTTTGTGTTCCCAACAAGCTAGGTGAAGGACGACTTTCACACACACTTTTCTCTCAGAACTGAGCATGTGGAGAGACGTTCGTTCATCTAGCACAAAGGGAACGGGTTGCAGGAGAAACTTTTACTCTGGTTTGTCAGTCTGTTTCCTAGTGCGGTTTTCAAGTTCCTGCAGTTTTCACTGTAAAACCGTGTTGAAGCTAGTACCTCCCCATATATATGTATGGAGTGGAGTTTGCAACTTAAAAGAAACTTTGTGTTCCCAACAAGCTAGGTGAAGTACGGCTTTCACACACACTTATCTCTCAGAACTGAGCATGTGGAGAGACGTTCTTTCATCTAGCACAAAGGGAACGGGTTACAGGAGGAACTTTTACTCTGGTTTCTCAGCCTGTTTCCTAGTGCCGGTTTGAAGTTCCTGCAGTTTTCACTGTAAAACCGAGTTTGAGCTAGTACCTCCCCATATAAATGTTTGTAGTGGAGTTTGCAACTTAAAAGAAATTTTGTGTTCCCAACAAGCTAGGTGAAGGACGGCTTTCACTCACTCACACTTATCTCTCAGAACTGAGCATGTGGAGAGACGTTCGTTCATCTAGCACAAAGGGAACGGGTTACAGGAGAAACTTTTACTCTGGTTTCTCAGTCTGTTCCTAGTGTCGGTTTGAAGTTCCTGCAGTTTTCACTGTAAAACCGAGTTGGAGCTAGTACCTCCCCATATATATGTATGGAGTGGAATTTGCAACTGAAAAGAAACTTTGTGTTCCCAACAAGCTAGGTGAAGGACGGCTTTCACACACACTTATCTCTCAGAACTGAGCATGTGGAGAGACGTTCGTTCATCTAGCACAAAGGGAACGGGTTGCAGGAGAAACTTTTACTCTGGTTTCTCAGTCTGTTTCCTAGTGCCGGTTTGAAGTTCCTGCAGTTTTCACTGTAAAACCGGGATGGAGGTACTACCTCCCCATAGATATGTATGAGGTGGAGTTTGCAACTGAAAAGAAACTTTGTGTTCCCAACAAGCTAGGTGAAGGACGGCTTTCACACACACTTATATCTCAGAACTGAGCATGTGGAGAGACGTTCGTTCATCTAGCACAAAGGGAACGGGTTCCAGGAGAAACTTTTACTCTTGTTTCTCAGTCTGTTTCCTAGTGCCGGTTTGAAGTTCCTGCAGTTTTCACTGTAAAACCGGGTTGAAGATAGTACCTCCCCATATATATGTATGGAGAGGGGTTTGCAACTGAAAAGAAACTTTGTGTTCCCAACAAGCTAGGTGAAGGACGGCTTTCACACACACTTATCTCTCAGAACAGAGCATGTGGAGAGACGTTAGTTCATCTAGCACAAAGGGAACGGGTTGCAGGGGAAACTTTTACTCTGGTTTCTCAGCCTGTTTCCTAGTGCCGGTTTGAAGTTCCTGCAGTTTTCACTGTAAAACCGAGTTGGAGCTAGTACTTCCCCAAGTATATGTATGGAGTGGGGTTTGCAACAGAAAAGAATCTTTGTGTTCCCAACAAGCTAGGTGAAGTACGGCTTTCACACACACTTATCTCTCAGAACTGAGCATGTGGAGAGACGTTCGTTCATCTAGCACAAAGGGAACGGGTTGCAGGAGAAACTTTTACTCTGGTTTCTCAGTCTGTTTCCTAGTGCCGGTTTGAAGTTCCTGCAGTTTTCACTGTAAAACCGTGTTGGAGCTAGTACCTCCCCATAGATATGTATGGAGAGGAGTTTGAAACTGTAAAGAAACTTTGTGTTCCCAACAAGCTAGGTGAAGGACGGCTTTCACACACACTTATCTCTCAGAACTGAGCATGTGGAGAGACATTCGTTCATCTAGCACAAAGGGAACGGGTTGCAGGAGAAACTTTTACTCTGGTTTCTCAATCTGATTCCTAGTGCCGGTTTGAATTTCCTGCAGTTTTCACTGTAAAACAGGGTTGTATCTAGTACCTCCCCATATATATGTATGGTGAGGATTTTGCAACTGAAAAGAAACTTTGTGTTCCCAACAAGCTAGGTGAAGGACGGCTTTCACACACACTTATCTCTCAGAACTGAGCATGTGGAGAGACGTTCGTTCATCTAGCACAAAGGGAACGGGTTGCAGGGGAAACTTTTACTCTGGTTTCTCAGTCTGTTTCCTAGTGCCCGTTTGAAGTTCCTGCAGTTTTCACTGTAAAACCGAGTTGGAGCTAGTACTTCCCCAAGTATATGTATGGAGTGGGGTTTGCAACAGAAAAGAAACTTTGTGTTCCCAACAAGCTAGGTGAAGGACGGCTTTCACACACACCTATCTCTCAGAACTGAGCATGTGGAGAGACGTTCGTTCATCTAGCACAAAGGGAACGGGTTGCAGGAGAAACTTTTACTCTGGTTTCTCAGTCTGTTTCCTAGTGCCGTTTTGAAGTTCCTGCAGTTTTCACTGTAAAACCGAATTGAATCTAGTACCTCCCCATATATATGTATGGAGTGGAGTTTGCAACTGAAAAGAAACTTTGTGTTCCCAACAAGCTAGGTGAAGGACGGCTTTCACACACACCTATCTCTCAGAACTGAGCATGTGGAGAGACGTTCGTTCACCTAGCACAAAGGGAACGGGTTACAGGAGAAACTTTTACTCTGGTTTCTCAGTCTGTTTCCTAGTGCCGGTTTGAAGTTCCTGCAGTTTTCACTGTAAAACCGGGATGGAGGAAGTACCTCCCCATAGATATGTATGAGGTGGAGTTTGCAACTAAATAGAAACTTTGTTTTCCCAACAAGCTACTTGAAGGACGGCTTTCACACACACTTATCTCTGAGAACTGATCACGTGGAGAGACGATCGTTCACCTAGCACAAAGGGAACGGGTTGCAGGAGAATCTTTTACTCTGGATTCTCAGTCTGTTTCCTAGTGCCGGTTTGAAGTTCCTGCAGTTTTCACTGTAAAACCGTGTTGGAGCTAGTACCTCCCCATAGATATGTATGGAGAGGAGTTTGCAACTGTAAATAAACTTTGTGTTCCCAACAAGCTAGGTGAAGGACGGCTTTCACACACACTTATCTCTCAGAACTGAGCATGTGGAGAGACATTCGTTCATCTAGCACAAAGGGAACGGGTTGCAGGAGAAACTTTTACTCTGGATTCTCAGTCTGTTTCCTAGTGCCGGCTTGAAGTTCCTGCAGTTTTCACTGTAAAACCGAGTTGGAGCTAATACTTCCCCAAGTATATGTATGGAGTGGGGTTTGCAACTGAAAAGAAACTTTGTGTTCCCAAAAAGCTACGAGAAGTACGGCTTTCACTCACAAATATCTCTCAGAACTGAGCATGTGGAGAGACGTTCGTTCACCTAGCACAAAGGGAACGGGTTACAGGAGAAACTTTTACTCTGGTTTCTCAGTCTGTTTCCTAGTGCCGGTTTGATGTTCCTGCAGTTTTCACTGTAAAACCGGGTTGGAGCTAGTACCTCCACATATATATGTATGGAGTGGAGTTTGCAACAGAAAAGAAACTTTGTGTTCCCAAAAACCTACGTGAAGTACGGCTTTCACACACACTTATCTCTCAGAACTGAGCATGTGGAGAGACGTTCGTTCATCAAGCACAAAGGGAACGGGTTGCCGGAGAAACTTTTACTCTGGTTTCTCAGTCTGTTTCCTAGTGCCGTTTTGAAGTTCCTGCAGTTTTCACTGTAAAACCGAGTTGGAGCTAGTACCTCCCCATATAAATGTATGGAGTGGAGTTTTCAACTGAAAAGAAACTTTGTGTTCCCAACAAGCTATGTGAAGTACGGCTTTCACTCACAAATATCTCTCAGAACTGAGCATGTGGAGAGACGTTCGTTCACCTAGCACAAAGGGAACGGGTTACAGGAGAAACTTTTACTCTGGTTTCTCAGTCTGTTTCCTAGTGCCGGTTTGAAGTTCCTGCAGTTTTCAATGTAAAACAGGGATGGAGGTAGTACCTCCCCATATATATGTATGGAGTGGAATTTGCAACTGAAAAGAAACTTTGTGTTCCCAACAAGCTAGGTGAAGGACGGCTTTCACACACACTTATCTCTCAGAACTGAGCATGTGGAGAGACGTTCGTTCATCTAGCACAAAGGGAACGGGTTGCAGGGGAAACTTTTACTCTGGTTTCTCAGTCTGTTTCCTAGTGCCGTTTTGAAGTTCCTGCAGTTTTCACTGTAAAACCGAGTTGGAGCTATTACCTCCCCAGTTAAATGTATGTAGTGGAGTTTTCAACTGAAAGAATCTTTGTGTTCCCAACAAGCTATGTGAAGTACGGCTTTCACTCACAAATATCTCTCAGAACTGAGCATGTGGAGAGACGTTCGTTCACCTAGCACAAAAGAAACGGGTTACAGGAGAAACTTTTACTGTGGTTTTCAGTCTGTTTCCTAGTGCCGGTTTGAAGTTCCTGCAGTTTTCACTGTAAAACCGGGATGGAGGTAATACCTCCCCATAGATATGTATGAGGTGGAGTTTGCAACTAAAAAGAAACTTTGTGTTCCCAACAAGCTAGGTGAAGGACGGCTTTCAGACACACTTATATCTCAGAACTGAGCATGTGGAGAGACGTTCGTTCACCTAGCACAAAGGGAACGGTTTGCAGGAGAAACTTTTACTCTGGTTTCTCAGTCTGTTTCCTAGTGCCGGTTTGAAGTTCCTGCAGTTTTCACTGTAAAACCGAGTTGGAGCTAGTAACTCCCCATATAAATGTATGTAGTGGAGTTTGCAACTGAAAATAAATTTTGTGTTCCCAACCAGCTAGGTGAAGGACGGCTTTCAATCACACTTATCTCTCAGAACTGAGCATGTGGAGAGACATTCATTCATCTAGCACAAAGGGAACGGATTGCAGGGGAAACTTTTACTCTGGTTTCTCAGTCTGTTTCCTAGTGCCGTTTTGAAGTTCCTGCAGTTTTCACTGTAAAACCGAGTTGGAGCTATTACCTCCCCAGTTAAATGTATGTAGTGGAGTTTTCAACTGAAAAGAATCTTTGTGTTCCCAACAAGCTATGTGAAGTACGGCTTTCACTCACAAATATCTCTCAGAACTGAGCATGTGGAGAGACGTTCGTTCACCTAGCATAAAAGGAACGGGTTGCAGGAGAAACTTTTACTCTGGTTTCTCAGTGTGTTTCCTAGTGCCGGATTGAAGTTCCTGCAGTTTTCACTGTAAAACCGGGATGGAGGTAGTACCTCTCCATATATATGTATGGAGTGGAGTTTGCAACTGAAAAGAAACTTTGTGTTCCCAACAAGCTAGGTGAAGGACGGTTTTCACACACATTTATCTCTCAGAACTGAGCATGTGGAGAGACGTTCGTTCATCTAGCACAAAGGGAACGGGTTGCAGGAGAAACTTTTACTCTGGTTTCTCAGTCTGTTTCCTAGTGCCGTTTTGATGTTCCTGCAGTTTTCACTGTAAAACGGAGTTGAAGCTAGTACCTCCCGATATATATGTATGGAGTGGAGTTTGCAACTGAAAAGAAACTTTGTGTTCCCAACAAGCTAGGTGAAGGACGGCTTTCACACACACTTATCTCTCAGAAATGAGCATGTGGAGAGACTTTCGTTCATCTAGCACAAAGGGAACGGGTTGCAGGAGAAACTTTTACTCTGGTTTCTCATTCTGTTTCCTAGTGCCGTTTTGAAGTTCCTGCAGTTTTCACTGTAAAACCGAGTTGGAGCTATTACCTCCCCAGTTAAATGTATGTAGTGGAGTTTTCAACTGAAAAGAATCTTTGTGTTCCCAACAAGCTATGTGAAGTACGGCTTTCACTCACAAATATCTCTCAGAACTGAGCATGTGGAGAGACGTTCGTTCACCTAGCACAAAAGGAACGGGTTACAGGAGAAACTTTTACTCTGGTTTCTCAGTCTGTTTCCTAGTGCCGGTTTGAAGTTCCTGCAGTTTTCAATGTAAAACCGGGATGGAGGTAGTACCTCCCCATAGATATGTATGAGGTGGAGTTTGCAACTAAAAAGAAACTTTGTGTTCCCAACAAGCTAGGTGAAGGACGGCTTTCACACACACTTATCTCTCAGAACTGAGCATGTGGAGAGACGTTCGTTCATCTAGCACAAAGGGAACAGTTTGCAGGAGAAACTTTTACTCTGGTTTCTCAGTCTGTTTCCTAGTGCCGGTTTGAATTTCCTGCAGTTTTCACTGTAAAACCGAGTTGGAGCTACTACCTCCCCATATATATGTATGGAGTGGAGTTTGCAACTGAAAAGAAACTTTGTGTTCCCAATAAGCTAGGTGAAGGACGGCTTTCACACACATTTATCTCTCAGAACTGAGCATGTGGAGAGACGTTCGTTCATCTAACACAAAGGGAACGGGTTGCAGGTGAAAATTTTACTCCGGTTTCTCAGTCTGTTTCCTAGTGCCGGTTTGAAGTTCCTGCAGTTTTCACTGTAAAACCGAGTTGGAGCTAGTACCTCCCCATATAAATGTATGTAGTGGAGTTTGCAACTGAAAAGAAATTTTGTGTTCCCAACAAGCTAGGTGAAGGACGGCTTTCACTCACACTTATCTCTCAGAACTGAGCATGTGGAGAGACGTTCGTTCATCAAGCACAAAGGGAAAGGGTTGCAGTAGAAACTTTTACTCTGGTTTCTCAGTCTGTTTCCTAGTGCCGTTTTGATGTTCCTGCAGTATTCACTGTATAACCGATTTGAAGCTAGTACCTCCCCATATATTTGTATGGACTGGAGTTTGCAACTGAAAAGAAACTTTGTGTTCCCAACAAGCTAGGTGAAGGACGGCTTTCACACACACTTATCTCTCAGAACTGAGCATGTGGAGAGACGTTCGTTCATCTAGAACAAAGGGAACGGGTTGCAGGGGAAACTTTTACTCTGGTTTCTCAGTCTGTTTCCTAGTGCCGGTTTGAAGTTCCTGCAGTTTTCACTGTAAAACCGAGTTGGAGATTGTATCTCCCCATATATATGTATGGAGTGGAATTTGCAACTGAAAAGAAACTTTGTGTTCCCAACAAGCTAGGTGAAGGACGGCTTTCACACACACTTATCTCTGAGAACTGAGCATGTGGATAGACGTTCGTTCATCTAGCACAAAGGGAACGGGTTGCAGGAGAAACTTTTACTCTGGTTTCTCAGTCTGTTTCCTAGTGCCGGTTTGAAGTTCCTGCAGTTTTCACTTTAAAAACGAGTTGGAGCTAGTACCTCCCCATATAAATGTATGGAGTGGAGTTTTCAACTGAAAAGAATCTTTGTGTTCCCAACAAGCTATGTGAAGTACAGCTTTCACTCACAAATATCTCTCAGAACTGAGCATGTGGAGAGACGTTCGTTCACCTAGCACAAAGGGAACGGGTTGCAGGAGAAACTTTTACTCTGGTTTCTCAGTCTGTTTCCTAGTGCCGGTTTGAAGTTCCTTCAGTTTTCAATGTAAAACCGGGATAGAGGTAGTACCCCCCCATAGATATGTATGAGGTGGATTTTGCAACTAAAAAGAAACCTTGTGTTCCCAACAAGCTAGGTGAAGGAAGGCTTTCACACACACTTATCTCTCAGAACTGAGCATGTGGAGAGACGTTCGTTCATCTAGCACAAAGGGAACGGGTTGCAGGAGAAAATTTTACTCTGATTTCTCAGTCTGTTTCCTAGTGCCGGTTTGAAGTTCCTGCAGTTTTCACTGTAAAACCGGGTTGGATCTAGTACCTCCCCATATATATGTATGGAGAGGAGTTTGCAACTGAAAAGAAACTTTGTGTTCCCAACAAGCTAGGTGAAGGACGGCTTTCACACACATTTATCTCTGAGAACTGAGCATGTGGATAGACGTTCGTTCATCTAGCACAAAGGGAACGGGTTGCAGGAGAAACTTTTACTCTGGTTTCTCAGTCTGTTTCCTAGTGCCGGTTTGAAGTTCCTGCAGTTTTCACTTTAAAACCGAGTTGGAGCTAGTACCTCCCCATATAAATGTATGGAGTGGAGTTTTCAACTGAAAAGAATCTTTGTGTTCCCAACAAGCTATGTGAAGTACGGCTTTCACTCACAAATATCTCTCAGAACTGAGCATGTGGAGAGACGTTCGTTCACCTAGCACAAAGGGAACGGGTTGCAGGAGAAACTTTTACTCTTGTTTCTCAGTCTGTTTCCTAGTGCCGGTTTGAAGTTCCTGCAGTTTTCACTTTAAAACCGAGTTGGAGCTAGTACCTCCCCATATAAATGTATGGAGTGGAGTTTTCAACTGAAAAGAATCTTTGTGTTCCCAACAAGCTATGTGAAGTACGGCTTTCACTCACAAATATCTCTCAGAACTGAGCATGTGGAGAGACGTTCGTTCACCTAGCACAAAGGGAACGGGTTGCAGGAGAAACTTTTACTCTGGTTTCTCAGTCTGTTTCCTAGTGCCGGTTTGAAGTTCCTTCAGTTTTCAATGTAAAACCGGGATAGAGGTAGTACCCCCCCATAGATATGTATGAGGTGGATTTTGCAACTAAAAAGAAACCTTGTGTTCCCAACAAGCTAGGTGAAGGAAGGCTTTCACACACACTTATCTCTCAGAACTGAGCATGTGGAGAGACGTTCGTTCATCTAGCACAAAGGGAACGGGTTGCAGGGGAAACTTTTACTCTGGTTTCTCAGTCTGTTTCCTAGTGCCGGTTTGAAGTTCCTGCAGTTTTCACTGTAAAACCGGGTTGGATCTAGTACCTCCCCATATATATGTATGGAGAGGAGTTTGCAACTGAAAAGAAACTTTGTGTTCCCAACAAGCTAGGTGAAGGACGGCTTTCACACACACATATCTCTCAGAACTGAGCATGTGGAGAGACGTTCGTTCATCTAGCACAAAGGGAACGGGTTGCAGGGGAAACTTTTACTCTGATTTCTCAGTCTGTTTCCTAGTGCCGGTTTCAAGTTCCTGCAGTTTTCACTGTAAAACCGAGTTGGAGCTTGTACTTCCCCAAGTATATGTATGGAGTGGGGTTTGCAACAGAAAACAAACTTTGTGTTCCCAACAAGCTAGATGAAGTACGGCTTTCACACACACTTATCTCTCAGAACTGAGCATGTGGAGAGACGTTCGTTCATCTAAAATAAAGGGAACGGGTTGCAGGGGAAATTTTTACTCTGGTTTCTCAGTCTGTTTCCTAGTGCCGGTATGAAGTTCCTGAAGTTTTCACTGTAAAACCGAGTTGGAGCTAGTACTTCATCAAGTATATGTATGGAGTGGGGTTTGCAACAGAAAAGAAACTTTGTGTTCCCAACAAGCTAGGTGAAGGACGGCTTTCACACACACTTATCTCTCAGAACTGAGCATGTTGGGAGACGTTCGTTCATCTAGCACAAAATGACGGGTTCCAGGATAAACTCTTACTCTGGTTTCTCAGTCTGTTTCCTAGTGCTGGTTGGAAGTTCATGCAGGTTTCACTGTAAACCCGGGATGGAGTTAGTACCTCCCCATAGATATGTATGAGGTGGAGTTTGCAACTAAAAAGAAACTTTGTGTTCCCAACAAGCTAGGTGAAGGACGGCTTTCACACACACTTATTTCTCAGAACTGAGCATGTGGAGAGACGTTCGTTCATCTAGTACAAATGGAACGGGTTGCAGGAGAAACTTTTACTCTGGTTTCTCAGTCTGTTTCCTAGTGCCGGTTTGAAGTTCTTGCAGTTTTCACTGTAAAACCGAGTTGGAGCTAGTAACTCCCCATATAAATGTATGTAGTGGATTTTGAAACTGAAAAGAAATTTTGTGTTCCCAACAAGCTACGTGAAGGACGGCTTTCAATCACACTTATCTCTCAGAACTGAGCATGTGGAGAGACATTCATTCATCTAGCAAAAAGGAACGTGTTGCAGGAGAAAATTTTACTCTGGTTTCTCAGTCTGTTTCCTAGTGCCGGTTTGAAGTTCCTGCAGTTTTCACTGTAAAACCGAGTTGGAGCTAGTACCTCCCCATATATATGTATGGAGTGGAGTTTGCAACTGAAAAGAAACTTTGTGTTCCCAACAAGCTAGGTGAAGGACGGCTTTCACACACACTTATCTCTCAGAACTGAGCATGTGGAGAGACGTTCGTTCATCTAGCACAAAGGGAACGGGTTGCAGGAGAAACTTTTACTCTGGTTTCTCAGTCTGTTTCCTAGTGCCGGTTTGAAGTTCCTGCAGTTTTCAATGTAAAACCGGGATGGAGGTAGTACCTCCCCTTAGATATGTATGAGGTGGAGTTTGCAACTGAAAAGAAACTTTGTGTTCCCAACAAGCTAGGTGAAGGACGGCTTTCACACACACTTATCTCTCAGAACTGAGCATGTGGAGAGACGTTCGTTCATCTAGCACAAAATGAACGGGTTCCAGGAGAAACCTTTACTCTGGTTTCTCAGTCTGTTTCCTAGTGCCGGTTTGAAGTTCCTGCAGTTTTCACTGTAAAACCGGGATGGAGGTAGTACCCTCCCATAGATATATATGAGGTGGAGTTTGCAACTAAAAAGAAACTTTGTGTTCCCAACAACCTAGTTGAAGTACGGCTTTCACACACAATTATCTCTCAGAACTGAGCATGTGGAGAGACCTTCGTTCATCTAGCACAAAGGGAACGGGTTGCAGGAGAAACTTTTACTCTGGTTTCTCAGTCTGTTTCCTAGTGCCGTTTTGATGTTCCTGCAGTTTTCACTGTAAAAACCGAGTTGAAGCTAGTACCTCCCCATATATATGTATGGAGTGGAGTTTGCAACTGAAAAGAAACTTTGTGTTCCCAACAAGCTAGGTGAAGGACGGCTTTCACACACACTTATCTCTCAGAACTGAGCATGTGGAGAGACGTTCGTTCATCTAGCACAAAGGGAACGGGATGCAGGGGAAACTTTTACTCTGGTTTCTCAATCTGTTTCCTAGTGCCGTTTTGAAGTTCCTGCAGTTTTCACTGTAAAACCGAGTTGGAGCTAGTACCTCCCCATTTAAAAGATTGTAGTGGAGTTTTCAACTAAAAAGAATCTTTGTTTTCCCAACAAGCTATGTGAAGTACGGCTTTCACTCACAAATATATCTCAGAACTGAGCATGTGGAGAGACGTTCGTTCACCTAGCACAAAGGGAACGGGTTACAGGAGAAACTTTTACTCTGGTTTCTCAGTCTGTTTCCTAGTGCCGGTTTGAAGTTCCTGCAGTTTTCACTGTAAAACCGGGATGGAGGTAGTACCTCCGCATATATATGTATGGAGTGGAGTTTCGAACTGAAAAGAAACTTTGTGTTCCCAACAAGCTAGGTGAAGGACGGCTTTCACACACACTTATCTCTCAGAACTGAGCATGTGGAGAGGCGTTCGTTCATCTAGCACAAAGGGAACGGGTTGCAGGAGAAACTTTTTCTCTGGTTTCTCAGTCTATTTCCTAGTGCCGTTTTGATGTTCCTGCAGTTTTCACTGTAAAACGGAGGTGAAGCTAGTACCTCCCGATATATATGTATGGAGTGAAGTTTGCAACTGCAAAGAAACTTTGTGTTCCCAACAAGCTAGGTGAAGGACGGCTTTCACACACACTTATCTCTCAGAACTGAGCATGTGGATAGACGTTCGTTCACCTAGCACAAAGGGAACGGGTTGCAGGAGAAACTTTTACTCTGGTTTCTCAGTCTGTTTCCTAGTGCCGTTTTGAAGTTCCTGCAGTTTTCACTGTAAAACCGAGTTGGAGCTAGTACCTCCCCAGTTAAATGTATGTAGTGGAGTTTTCAACTGAAAAGAATCTTTGTGTTCCCAACAAGCTATGTGAAGTACGGCTTTCACTCACAAATATCTCTAAGAACTGAGCATGTGGAGAGACGTTCGTTCACCTAGCACAAAAGGAACGGGTTACAGGAGAAACTTTTACTCTGGTTTCTCAGTCTGTTTCCTAGTGCCGGTTTGAAGTTCCTGCAGTTTTCACTGTAAAACCGGAATGGAGGTAGTACCTCCCCTTAGATATGTATGAGGTGGAGTTTGCAACTGAAAAGAAACTTTGTTTTCCCAACAAGCTAGGTGAAGGACGGCTTTCACACACACTTATCTCTCAGAACTGAGCATGTGGAGAGACTTTCGTTCATCTAGAACAAAGGGAACGGGTTGCAGGAGAAACTTTTACTCTGGATTCTCAGTCTGTTTCCTAGTGCCGGTTTGATATTCCTGCAGTTTTCACTGTAAAACCGGGTTGGAGCTAGTACCTCCACATATATATTTATGGAGTGGAGTTTGCAACAGAAAAGAAACTTTGTGTTTCCAAAAACCTAGGTGAAGTACGGCTTTCACACACACTTATATCTCAGAACTGAGCATGTGGAGAGACGTTCGTTCATCAAGCACAAATGGAACGGGTTGCAGGAGAAACTTTTACTCTGGTTTCTCAGTCTGTTTCCTAGTGCCGTTTTGATGCTCCTGCAGTTTTCACTGTAAAACCGAGTTGAAGCTTGTACCTCCCCATATATATGTATGGAGTGGAGTTTGCAACTGAAAAGAAACTTTGTGTTCCCAACAAGCTAGGTGAAGGACGGCTTTCACACACACTTATCTCTCAGAACTGAGCATGTGGAGAGACGTTCGTTCATCTAGCACAAAGGGAACGGGTTGCAGGGGAAACTTTTACTCTGGTTTCTCAGTCTGTTTCCTAGTGCCGTTTTGAAGTTCCTGCAGTTTTCACTGTAAAACCGAGTTGGAGCTAGTACCTCCCCATGTAAATGTATGGAGTGGAGTTTTCAACTAAAAAGAATCTTTGTGTTCCCAACAAGCTACGAGAAGTACGGCTTTCACTCACAAATATCTCTCAGAACTGAGCATGTGGAGAGACGTTCGTTCACCTAGCACAAAAGAAACGGGTTATAGGAGAATCTTTTACTCTGGTTTCTCAGTCTGTTTCCTAGTGCCGGTTTGAAGTTCCTGCAGTTTTCACTGTAAAACCGGGATGGAGGTAGTACCTCCCCATAGATATGTATGAGGTGGAGTTTGCAACTAAAAAGAAACTTTGTGTTCCCAACAAGCTAGGTGAAGGACGGCTTTCAGACACACTTATATCTCAGAACTGAGCATGTGGAGAGACTTTCGTTCACCTAGCACAAAGGGAACGGGTTGCAGGAGAAACTTTTACTCTGGTTTCTCAGTCTGTTTCCTAGTGCCGGTTTGAAGTTCCTGCAGTTTTCACTGTAAAACCGAGTTGGGGCTAGTAACTCCCCATATAAATGTATGTAGTGGAGTTTGCAACTGAAAATAAATTTTGTGTTCCCAACAAGCTAGGTGAAGTTCGGCTTTCAATCACACTTATCTCTCAGAACTGAGCATGTGGAGAGACATTCATTCATCTAGCACAAAGGGAACGGATTGCAGGGGAAACTTTTACTCTGGTTTCTCAGTCTGTTTCCTAGTGCCGTTTTGAAGTTCCTGCAGTTTTCACTGTAAAACCGAGTTGGAGCTATTACCTCCCCAGTTAAATGTATTTAGTAGAGTTTTCAACTGAAAAGAATCTTTGTGTTCCCAACAAGCTATGTGAAGTACGGCTTTCACTCACAAATATCTCTCAGAACTGAGCATGTGGAGAGACGTTCGTTCACCTAGCATAAAAGGAACGGGTTACAGGAGAAACTTTTACTCTGGTTTCTCAGTCTGTTTCCTAGTGCCGTTTTGAAGTTCCTGCAGTTTTCACTGTAAAACCGAGTTGGAGCTAGTACCTCCCCATGTAAATGTATGGAGTGGAGTTTTCAACTAAAAAGAATCTTTGTGTTCCCAACAAGCTACGAGAAGTACGGCTTTCACTCACAAATATCTCTCAGAACTGAGCATGTGGAGAGACGTTCGTTCACCTAGCACAAAGGGAACTGGTTACAGGAGAAACTTTTACTCTGGTTTCTCAGTCTGTTTCCTAGTGCCGGTTTGAAGTTTCTGCAGTTTTCACTGTAAAAATGGGATGGAGCTAGTACCTCCCCATATATATGTATGGAGAGGAGTTTGCAACAGAAAAGAAACTTTGTGTTCCCAACAAGCTAGTTGAAGGACGGCTTTCACACACACTTATCTCTCAGAACTGAGCATGTGGAGAGACGTTCGTTCATCTAGCACAAAGGGAACGGGTTGCAGGAGAAACTTTTACTCTGGTTTCTCAGTCTGTTTCCTAGTGCCGTTTTGAAGTTCCTGCAGTTTTCACTGTAAAACCGAGTTGGAGCTATTACCTTCCCTGTTAAATGTATGTAGTGGAGTTTTCAACTGAAAAGAATCTTTGTGTTGCCAACAAGCTATGTGAAGTACGGCTTTCACTCACAAATATCTCTCAGAACTGAGCATGTGGAGAGACGTTCGTTCACCTAGCACAAAATGAACGGGTTACAGGAGAAACTTTTACTCTGGATTCTCAGTCTGTTTCCTAGAGCCGGTTTGAAGTTCCTGCAGTTTTCACTGTAAAACCGGGATGGAGGTAGTACCTCCCCATAGATATGTATGAGGTGGTGTTTGCAACTAAAAAGAAACTTTGTGTTCCCAACAAGCTAGGTGAAGGACGGCTTTCACACACAATTATCTCTCAGAACTGAGCATGTGGAGAGACGTTCGTTCATCTAGCACAAAGGGAACAGGTTGCAGGAGAAACTATTACTCTGGTTTCTCAGTCTGTTTCCTAGTGCCGGTTTGAATTTCCTGCAGTTTTCACTGTAAAACCGAGTTGGAGCTACTACCTCCCCATATATATGTATGGAGTGGAGTTTGCAACTGAAAAGAAACTTTGTGTTCCCAATAAGCTAGGTGAAGGACGGCTTTCACACACATTTATCTCTCAGAACTGAGCATGTGGAGAGACGTTCGTTCATCAAGCACAAAGGGAAAGGGTTGCAGGAGAAACTTTAACTCTGGTTCCTCAGTCTGTTTCCTAGTGCCGTTTTGATGTTCCTGCAGTTTTCACTGTAAAACCGAGTTGAAGCTAGTACCTCCCCATATATTTGTATGGACTGGAGTTTGCAACTGAAAAGAAACTTTGTGTTCCCAACAAGCTAGGTGAAGGACGGCTTTCACACACACTTATCTCTCAGAACTGAGCATGTGGAGAGACGTTCGTTCATCTAGAACAAAGGGAACGGGTTGCAGGAGAAACTTTTACTCTGGTTTCTCAGTCTGTTTCCTAGTGCCGGTTTGAAGTTCCTGCAGTTTTCACTGTAAAATCGAGTTGGAGATTGTATCTCCCCATATATATGTATGGAGTGGAATTTGCAACTGAAAAGAAACTTTGTGTTCCCAACAAGCTAGGTGAAGGACGGCTTTCACACACACTTATCTCTGAGAACTGAGCATGTGGATAGACGTTCGTTCATCTAGCACAAAAGGAACGGGTTGCAGGAGAAACTTTTACTCTGGTTTCTCAGTCTGTTTCCTAGTGCCGGTTTGAAGTTCCTGCAGTTTTCACTTTAAAACCGAGTTGGAGCTAGTACCTCCCCTTATAAATGTATGGAGTGGAGTTTTCAACTGAAAAGAATCTTTGTGTTCCCAACAAGCTATGTGAAGTACGGCTTTCACTCACAAATATCTCTCAGAACTGAGCATGTGGAGAGACGTTCGTTCACCTAGCACAAAGGGAACGGGTTGCAGGAGAAACTTTTACTCTGGTTTCTCAGTCTGTTTCCTAGTGCCGGTTTGAATTTCCTGCAGTTTTCAATGTAAAACCGGGATAGAGGTAGTACCCCCACATAGATATGTATGAGGTGGATTTTGCAACTAAAAAGAAACCTTGTGTTCCCAACAAGCTAGGTGAAGGACGGCTTTCACACACACTTATCTCTCAGAACTGAGCATGTGGAGAGACGTTCGTTCATCTAGCACAAAGGGAACGGGTTGCAGGAGAAAATTTTACTCTGGTTTCTCAGTCTGTTTCCTAGTGCCGGTTTGAAGTTCCTGCAGTTTTCACTGTAAAACCGGGTTGGATCTAGTACCTCCCCATATATATGTATGGAGAGGAGTTTACAACTGAAAAGAAACTTTGTGTTCCCAACAAGCTAGGTGAAGGACGGCTTTCACACACACATAACTCTCACAACTGAGCATGTGGAGAGACGTTCGTTCATCTAGCACAAAGGGAACGGGTTGCAGGGGAAACTTTTACTCTGGCTTCTCAGTCTGTTTCCTAGTGCCGGTTTGAAGTTCCTGCAGTTTTCACTGTAAAACCGAGTTGGAGCTTGTACTTCCCCAAGTATATGTATGGAGTGGGGTTTGCAACAGAAAAGAAACTTTGTGTTCCCAACAAGCTAGATGAAGTACGGCTTTCACACACACTTATCTCTCAGAACTGAGCATGTGGAGAGACGTTCGTTCATCTAGCACAAAGGGAACGTGTTGCAGGGGAAAATTTTACTCTGGTTTCTCAGTCTGTTTCCTAGTGCCGGTATGAAGTTCCTGAAATTTTCACTGTAAAACCGAGTTGGAGCTAGTACTTCATCAAGTATATGTATGGAGTGGGGTTTGCAACAGAAAAGAAACTTTGTGTTCCCAACAGGCTAGGTGAAGGACGGCTTTCACACACACTTATCTCTCAGAACTGAGCATGTGGAGAGACGTTCGTTCATCTAGCACAAAATGACGGGTTCCAGGAGTAACTTTTACTCTGGTTTCTCAGTCTGTTTCCTAGTGCTGGTTTGAAGTTCCTGCAGTTTTCACTGTAAAACCGGGATGGAGTTAGTACCTCCCCATAGATATGTATGAGGTGGAGTTTGCAACTAAAAAGAAACTTTGTGTTCCCAACAAGCTAGGTGAAGGACGGCTTTCACACACACTTATCTCTCAGAACTGAGCATGTGGAGAGACGTTCGTTCATCTAGCACAAAGGGAACGGGTTGCAGGGGAAACTTTTACTCTGGTTTCTCAGTCTGATTCCTAGTGCCGTTTTGAAGTTCCTGCAGTTTTCACTGTAAAACCGAGTTGGAGCTATTACCTCCCCAGTTAAATGTATGTAGTGGAGTTTTCAACTGAAAAGAATCTTTGTGTTCCCAACAAGCTATGTGAAGTACGGCTTTCACTCACAAATATCTCTCAGAAGTGAGCATGTGGAGAGACGTTCGTTCACCTAGCACAAAAGAAACGGGTTACAGGAGAATCTTTTACTCTGGTTTCTCAGTCTGTTTCCTAGTGCCGGTTTGAAGTTCCTGCAGTTTTCACTGTAAAACCGGGATGGAGGTAGTACCTCCCCTTAGATATGTATGAGGTGGAGTTTGCAACTAAAAAGAAACTTTGTGTTCCCAACAAGCTAGGTGAAGGACGGCTTTCAGACACACTTATATCTCAGAACTGAGCATGTTTAGAGACGTTCGTTCACCTAGCACAAAGGGAACGGGTTGCAGAACAAACTTTTACTCTGGTTTCTCAGTCTGTTTCCTAGTGCCGGTTTGAAGTTCCTGCAGTTTTCACTGTAAAACCGAGTTGGAGCTAGTAACTCCCCATATAAATGTATGTAGTGGAATTTGCAACTGAAAATAAATTTTGTGTTCCCAACAAGCTAGGTGAAGGACGGCTTGCAATCACACTTATCTCTCAGAACTGAGCATGTGGAGAGACATTCATTCATCTAGCACAAAGGGAACGGATTGCAGGGGAAACTTTTACTCTGGTTTCTCAGTCTGTTTCCTAGTGCCGTTTTGAAGTTCCTGCAGTTTTCACTGTAAAACCGAGTTGGAGCTATTACCTTCCCAGTTAAATGTATGTAGTGGAGTTTTCAACTGAAAAGAATCTTTGTGTTCCCAACAAGCTATGTGAAGTACGGCTTTCACTCACAAATATCTCTCAGAACTGAGCATGTGGAGAGACGTTCGTTCACCTAGCATAAAAGGAACGGGTTACAGGAGAAACTTTTACTCTGGTTTCTCAGTCTGTTTCCTAGTGCCGTTTTGATGTTCCTGCAGTTTTCACTGTAAAACGGAGTTGAAGCTAGTACCTCCCGATATATATGTATGGAGTGGAGTTTGCAACTGAAAAGAAACTTTGTGTTCCCAACAAGCTAGGTGAAGGACGGCTTTCACACACATTTATCTCTCAGAAATGAGCATGTGGAGAGACGTTCGTTCATCTAGCACAAAGGGAACGGGTTGCAGGGGAAACTTTTACTCTGGTTTCTCAGTCTGTTTCCTAGTGCCGTTTTGAAGTTCCTGCAGTTTTCACTGTAAAACCGAGTTGGAGCTATTACCTCCCCAGTTAAATGTATGTAGTGGAGTTTTCAACTGAAAAGAATCTTTGTGTTCCCAACAAGCTATGTGAAGTACGGCTTTCACTCACAAATATATCTCAGAACTGAGCATGTGGAGAGACGTTCGTTCACCTAGCACAAAAGGAACGGGTTACAGGAGAAACTTTTACTCTGGTTTCTCAGTCTGTTTCCTAGTGCCGGTTTGAAGTTCCTGCAGTTTTCACTGTAAAACCGGGATGGAGGTAGTACCTCCCCATAGATATGTATGAGGTGGAGTTTGCAACTAAAAAGAAACTTTGTGTTCCCAACAAGCTAGGTGAAGGACGGCTTTCACACACACTTATCTCTCAGAACTGAGCATGTGGAGAGACGTTCGTTCATCTAGCACAAAGGGAACAGGTTGCAGGAGAAACTATTACTCTGGTTTCTCAGTCTGTTTCCTAGTGCCGGTTTGAATTTCCTGCAGTTTTCACTGTAAAACCGAGTTGGAGCTACTACCTCCCCATATATATGTATGGAGTGGAGTTTGCAACTGAAAAGAATCTTTGTGTTCCCAATAAGCTAGGTGAAGGACGGCTTTCACACACATTTATCTCTCAGAACTGAGCATGTGGAGAGACGTTCGTTCATCAAGCACAAAGGGAAAGGGTTGCAGGAGAAACTTTTACTCTGGTTTCTCAGTCTGTTTCCTAGTGCCGTTTTGATGTTCCTGCAGTTTTCACTGTAAAACCGAGTTGAAGCTAGTACCTCCCCATATATTTGTATGGACTGGAGTTTGCAACTGAAAAGAAACTTTGTGTTCCCAACAAGCTAGGTGAAGGACGGCTTTCACACACACTTATCTCTCAGAACTGAGCATGTGGAGAGACGTTCGTTCATCTAGAACAAAGGGAACGGGTTGCAGGAGAAACTTTTACTCTGGTTTCTCAGTCTGTTTCCTAGTGCCGGTCTGAAGTTCCTGCAGTTTTCACTTTAAAACCGAGTTGGAGCTAGTACCTCCCCATATAAATGTATGGAGTGGAGTTTGCAACTGAAAAGAATCTTTGTGTTCCCAACAAGCTATGTGAAGTACGGCTTTCACTCACAAATATCTCTCAGAACTGAGCATGTGGAGAGACGTTCGTTCACCTAGCACAAAGGGAACGGGTTGCAGGAGAAACTTTTACTCTGGTTTCTCAGTCTGTTTCCTAGTGCCGGTTTGAAGTTCCTGCAGTTTTCAATGTAAAACCGGGATAGAGGTAGTACCCCCCCATAGATATATATGAGGTGGATTTTGCAACTAAAAAGAAACCTTGTTTTCCCAACAAGCTAGGTGAAGGACGGCTTTCACACACACTTATCTCTCAGAACTGAGCATGTGGAGAGACGTTCGTTCATCTAGCACAAAGGGAACGGGTTGCAGGAGAAAATTTTACTCTGGTTTCTCAGTCTGTTTCCTAGTGCCGGTTTGAAGTTCCTGCAGTTTTCACTGTAAAACCGGGTTGGATCTAGTACCTTCCCATATATATGTATGGAGAGGAGTTTGCAACTGAAAAGAAACTTTGTGTTCCCAACAAGCTAGGTGAAGGACGGCTTTCACACACACATATCTCTCAGAACTGAGCATGTGGAGAGACGTTCGTTCATCTAGCACAAAGAGAACGGGTTGCAGGGGAAACTTTTACTCTGGCTTCTCAGTCTGTTTCCTAGTGCCGGTTTCAAGTTCCTGCAGTTTTCACTGTAAAACCTAGTTGGAGCTTGTACTTCCCCAAGTATATGTATGGAGTGGGGTTTGCAACAGAAAAGAAACTTTGTGTTCCCAACAAGCTAGATGAAGTACGGCTTTCACACACACTTATCTCTCAGAACTGAGCATGTGGAGAGACGTTCGTTCATCTAGCACAAAGGGAACGGGTTGCAGGGGAAAATTTTACTCTGGTTTCTCAGTCTGTTTCCTAGTGCCGGTATGAAGTTCCTGAAGTTTTCACTGTAAAACCGAGTTGGAGGTAGTACTTCATCAAGTATATGTATGGAGTGGGGTTTGCAACAGAAAAGAAACTTTGTGTTCCCAACAAGCTAGGTGAAGGACGGCTTTCACACACACTTATCTCTCAGAACTGAGCATGTGGAGAGACGTTCGTTCATCTAGCACAAAATGACGGGTTCCAGGAGAAACTTTTACTCTGGTTTCTCAGTCTGTTTCCTAGTGCTGTTTTGAAGTTCCTGCAGTTTTCACTGTAAAACCGGGATGGAGTTAGTACCTCCCCATAGATATGTATGAAGTGGAGTTTGCAACTAAAAAGAAACTTTGTTTTCCCAACAAGCTAGGTGAAGGACGGCTTTCACACACACTTATCTCTCAGAACTGAGCATGTGGAGAGACGTTCGTTCATCTAGCACAAAGGGAACGGGTTGCAGGAGAAAATTTTACTCTGGTTTCTCAGTCTGTTTCCTAGTGCCGGTTTGAAGTTCCTGCAGTTTTCACTGTAAAACCGAGTTGGAGCTAGTAACTCCCCATATAAATGTATGTAGTGGATTTTGAAACTGAAAAGAAATTTTGTGTTCCCAACAAGCTACGTGAAGGACGGCTTTCAATCACATTTATCTCTCAGAACTGAGCATGTGGAGAGACATTCATTCATCTAGCACAAAGGAACGGGTTGCAGGAGAAAATTTTACTCTGGTTTCTCAGTCTGTTTCCTAGTGCCGGTTTGAAGTTCCTGCAGTTTTCAATGTAAAACCGGGATGGAGGTAGTACCTCCCCTTAAATATGTATGAGGTGGAGTTTGCAACTGAAAAGAAACTTTGTGTTCCCAACAAGCTAGGTGAAGGACGGCTTTCATACGCACTTATCTCTCAGAACTGAGCATGTGGAGAGACGTTCGTTCATCTAGCACAAAATGAACGGGTTCCAGGAGAAACCTTTACTCTGGTTTCTCAGTCTGTTTCCTAGTGACGGTTTGAAGTTCCTGCAGTTTTCACTGTAAAACCGGGATGGAGTAGTACCCTCCCATAGATATATATGAGGTGGAGTTTGCAACTAAAAAGAAACTTTGTGTTCCAAACAACCTAGGTGAAGTACGGCTTTCACACACAATTATTTCTCAGAACTGTGCATGTGGAGAGACCTTCGTTCATCTAGCACAAAGGGAACGGGTTGCAGGAGAAACTTTTACTCTGGTTTCTCAGTCTGTTTCCTAGTGCCGTTTTGATGTTCCTGCAGTTTTCACTGTAAAACCGATTTGAAGCTAGTACCTCCCCATATATATGTATGGAGTGGAGTTTGCAACTGAAAAGAAACTTTGTGTTCCCAACAAGCTAGGTGAAGGACGGCTTTCACACACACTTATCTCTCAGAACTGAGCATGTGGAGAGACGTTCGTTCATCTAGCACAAAGGGAACGGGATGCAGGGGAAACTTTTACTCTGGTTTCTCAATCTGTTTCCTAGTGCCGTTTTGAAGTTCCTGCAGTTTTCACTGTAAAACCGAGTTGGAGCTAGTACCTCCCCATTTAAATGATTGTAGTGGAGTTTTCAACTAAAAAGAATCTTTGTGTTCCCAACAAGCTATGTGAAGTACGGCTTTCACTCACAAATATCTCTCAGAACTGAGCATGTGGAGAGACGTTCGTTCACCTAGCACAAAGGGAACGGGTTACAGGAGAAACTTTTACTCTGGTTTCTCAGTCTGTTTCCTAGTGCCGGTTTGAAGTTCCTGCAGTTTTCACTGTAAAACCGGGATGGAGGTAGTACCTCCCCATATATATGTATGGAGTGGAGTTTCCAACTGAAAAGAAACTTTGTGTTCCCAACAAGCTTGGTGAAGGACGGCTTTCACACACAATTATTTCTCAGAACTGTGCATGTGGAGAGACCTTCGTTCATCTAGCACAAAGGGAACGGGTTGCAGGAGAAACTTTTACTCTGGTTTCTCAGTCTGTTTCCTAGTGCCGGTTTGAAGTTCCTGCAGTTTTCACTTTAAAACCGAGTTGGAGCTAGTACCTCCCCATATAAATGTATGGAGTGGAGTTTTCAACTGAAAAGAATCTTTGTGTCCCCAACAAGCTATGTGAAGTACGGCTTTCACTCACAAATATCTCTCAGAACTGAGCATGTGGAGAGACGTTCGTTCACCTAGCACAAAGGGAACGGGTTGCAGGAGAAACTTTTACTCTGGTTTCTCAGTCTGTTTCCTAGTGCCGGTTTGAAGTTCCTGCAGTTTTCACTGTAAAACCGGGATAGAGGTAGTACCCCCCCATAGATATGTATGAGGTGGATTTTGCAACTAAAAAGAAACCTGGTGTTCCCAACAAGCTAGGTGAAGGACGGCTTTCACACACACTTATCTCTCAGAACTGAGCATGTGGAGAGACGTTCGTTCATCTAGCACAAAGGGAACGGGTTGCAGGAGAAAATTTTACTCTGGTTTCTCAGTCTGTTTCCTAGTGCCGGTTTGAAGTTCCTGCAGTTTTCACTGTAAAACCGGGTTGGATCTAGTACCTCCCCATATATATGTATGGAGAGGAGTTTGCAACTGAAAAGAAACTTTGTGTTCCCAACAAGCTAGGTGAAGGACGGCTTTCACACACACATATCTCTCAGAACTGAGCATGTGGAGAGACGTTCGTTCATCTAGCACAAAGGGAACGGGTTGCAGGGGAAAATTTTACTCTGGCTTCTCAGTCTGTTTCCTAGTGCCGGTTTCAAGTTCCTGCAGTTTTCACTGTAAAACCGAGTTGGAGCTTGTAATTCCCCAAGTATATATATGGAGTGGGGTTTGCAACAGAAAAGAAACTTTGCGTTCCCAACAAGCTAGATGAATTACGGCTTTCACACACAATTATCTCTCAGAACTGAGCATGTGGAGAGACGTTCGTTCATCTAGCACAAAGGGAACGGGTTGCAGGGGAAACTTTTACTCTGGTTTCTCAGTCTGTTTCCTAGTGCCGGTATGAAGTTCCTGAAGTTTTCACTGTAAAACCGAGTTGGAGCTAGTACTTCATCAAGTATATGTATGGAGTGGGGTTTGCAACAGAAAAGAAACTTTGTGTTCCCAACAAGCTAGGTGAAGGACGGCTTTCACACACACTTATCTCTCAGAACTGAGCATGTGGAGAGACGTTCGTTCATCTAGCACAAAATGACGGGTTCCAGGAGAAACTTTTACTCTGGTTTCTCAGTCTGTTTCCTAGTGCTGGTTTGAAGTTCCTGCAGTTTTCACTGTAAAACCGGGATGGAGTTAGTACCTCCCCATAGATATGTATGAGGTGGAGTTTCCAACTAAAAAGAAACTTTGTGTTCCCAACAAGCTAGGTGAAGGACGGCTTTCACACACACTTATCTCTCAGAACTGAGCATGTGGAGAGACGTTCGTTCATCTAGCACAAAGGGAACGGGTTGCAGGAGAAAATTTTACTCTGGTTTCTCAGTCTGTTTCCTAGTGCCGGTTTGAAGTTCCTGCAGTTTTCACTGTAAAACCGAGTTGGAGCTAGTAACTCCCCATATAAATGTATGTAGTGGATTTTGAAACTGAAAAGAAATTTTGTGTTCCCAACAAGCTAGGTGAAGGACGGCTTTCACTCACACTTATCTCTCAGAACTGAGCATGTGGAGAGACATTCATTCATCTAGCACAAAGGAACGGGTTGCAGGAGAAAATTTTACTCTGGTTTCTCAGTCTGTTTCCTAGTGCCGGTTTGAAGTTCCTGCAGTTTTCACTGTAAAACCGGGTTGGATCTAGTACCTCCCCTTATAAATGTATGGAGAGGAGTTTGCAACTGAAAAGAAACTTTGTGTTCCCAACAAGCTAGGTGAAGGACGGCTTTCACACACACATATCTCTCAGAACTCAGCATGTGGAGAGACGTTCGTTCATCTAGCACAAAGGGAACGGGTTGCAGGGGAAAATTTTACTCTGGCTTCTCAGTCTGTTTCCTAGTGCCGGTTTCAAGTTCCTGAAGTTTTCACTGTAAAACCGAGTTGGAGCTTGTAATTCCCCAAGTATATATATGGAGTGGGGTTTGCAACAGAAAAGAAACTTTGTGTTCCCAACAAGCTAGGTGAAGGACGGCTTTCACACACACTTATCTCTCAGAACTGAGCATGTGGAGAGACGTTCGTTCATCTAGCACAAAGGGAACGGGATGCAGGGGAAACTTTTACTCTGGTTTCTCAATCTGTTTCCTAGTGCCGTTTTGAAGTTCCTGCAGTTTTCACTTTAAAACCGAGTTGGAGCTAGTACCTCCCCATTTAAATGATTGTAGTGGAGTTTTCAACTAAAAAGAATCTTTGTGTTCCCAACAAGCTATGTGAAGTACGGCTTTCACTCACAAATATCTCTCAGAACTGAGCATGTGGAGAGACGTTCGTTCACCTAGCACAAAGGGAACGGGTTACAGGAGAAACTTTTACTCTGGTTTCTCAGTCTGTTTCCTAGTGCCGGTTTGAAGTTCCTGCAGTTTTCTCTGTAAAACCGGGATGGAGGTAGTACCTCCCCATATATATGTATGGATTGGAGTTTCCAACTGAAAAGAAACTTTGTGTTCCCAACAAGCTAGGTGAAGGACGGCTTTCACACACACTTATCTCTCAGAACTGAGCATGTGGAGAGACGTTCGTTCATCTAGCACAAAGGGAACGGGTTGCAGGAGAAACTTTTACTCTGGTTTCTCAGTCTGTTTCCTAGTGCCGTTTTGATGTTCCTGCAGTTTTCACTGTAAAACGGAGTTGAAGCTAGTACCTCCCGATATATATGTATGGAGTGGAGTTTGCAACTGAAAAGAAACTATATGTTCCCAACAAGCTAGGTGAAGGACGGCTTTCACACACACTTATCTCTCAGAACTGAGCATGTGGATAGACGTTCGTTTACCTAGCACAAAGGGAACGGGTTGCAGGAGAAACTTTTACTCTGGTTTCTCAGTCTGTTTCCTAGTTCCGTTTTGAAGTTCCTGCAGTTTTCACTGTAAAACCGAGTTGGAGCTAGTACCTCCCCAGTTAAATGTATGTAGTGGAGTTTTCAACTGAAAAGAATCTTTGTGTTCCCAACAAGCTATGTGAAGTACGGCTTTCACTCACAAATATCTCTCAGAACTGAGCATGTGGAGAGACGTTCGTTCACCTAGCACAAAAGGAACGGGTTACAGGAGAAACTTTTACTCTGGATTCTCAGTCTGTTTCCTAGTGCCGGTTTGAAGTTCCTGCAGTTTTCACTGTAAAACCGGGATGGAGGTAGTACCTCCCCATAGATATGTATGAGGTGGAGTTTGCAACTAAAAAGAAACTTTGTGTTCCCAACAAGCTAGGTGAAGGACGGCTTTCACCCAAACTTATCTCTCAGAACTGAGCATGTGGGGAGACGTTCGTTCATCAAGCACAAAGGGAACAGGTGGCAGGAGAAACTTTTACTCTGGTTTCTCAGTCTGTTTCCTAGTGCCGGTTTGAAGTTCCTGCAGTTTTCACTGTAAAACCGGGATGGAGGTAGTACCTCCCCATAGATATGTATGAGGTGGAGTTTGCAACTAAAAAGAAACTTTGTGTTCCCAACAAGCTAGGTGAAGGACGGCTTTCACACACACTTATCTCTCAGAACTGAGCATGTGGAGAGACGTTCGTTCACCTAGCACAAAGGGAACGGGTTGCAGGAGAAACTTTTACTCTGGTTTCTCAGTCTGTTTCCTAGTGCCGGTTTGATGTTCCTGCAGTTTTCACTGTAAAACCGGGTTGGAGCTAGTACCTCCACATATATATTTATGGAGTGGAGTTTGCAACAGAAAAGAAACTTTGTGTTCCCAAAAACCTAGGTGAAGTACGGCTTTCACACACACTTATCTCTCAGAACTGAGCATGTGGAGAGACGTTCGTTCATCAAGCACAAAGGGAACGGGTTGCAGGAGAAACTTTTACTCTGGTTTCTCAGTCTGTTTCCTAGTGCCGTTTTGAAGTTCCTGCAGTTTTCACTGTAAAAACGAGTTGGAGCTAGTACCTCCCCATGTAAATGTATGGAGTGGAGTTTTCAACTAAAAAGAATCTTTGTGTTCCCAACAAGCTACGAGAAGTACGGCTTTCACTCACAAATATCTCTCAGAACTGACCATGTGGAGAGACGTTCGTTCACCTAGCACAAAGGGAACGGGTTACAGGAGAAACTTTTACTCTGGTTTCTCAGTCTGTTTCCTAGTGCCGGTTTGAAGTTCCTGCAGTTTTCACTGTAAAAATGGGATGGAGCTAGTACCTCCCCATATATATGTATGGAGAGGTGTTTGCAACAGAAAAGAAACTTTGTGTTCCCAACAAGCTAGGTGAAGTACGGCTTTCACACACACTTATCTCTCAGAACTGAGCATGTGGAGAGACGTTCGTTCATCTAGAAAAAAGGGAAAGGGTTGCAGGGGAAACTTTTACTCTGGTTTCTCAGTCTGTTTCCTAGTGCCGGTTTGAAGTTCCTGCAGTTTTCACTGTAAAACCGATTTGGAGCTAATACTTCCCCAAGTATAAGTATGGAGTGGGGTTTGCAACAGAAAAGAAACTTTGTGTTCCCAACAAGCTAGGTGAAGGACGGCTTTCACACACAGTTTTCTCTCAGAACTGAGCATGTGGAGAGACGTTCGTTCATCTAGCACAAAGGGAACAGGTTGCAGGAGAAACTTTTACTCTGGTTTGTCAGTCTGTTTCCTAGTGCGGTTTTCAAGTTCCTGCAGTTTTCACTGTAAAACCGAGTTGAAGCTAGTAACTCCCCATATATATGTATGGATTGGAGTTTGCAACTTTAAAGAAACTTTGTGTTCCCAACAAGCTAGGTGAAGTACGGCTTTCACACACACTTATCTCTCAGAACTGAGCATGTGGAGAGACGTTCGTTCATCTAGCACAAAGGGAACGGGTTGCAGGAGAAACTTTTACTCTGGATTCTCAGTCTGTTTCCTAGTGCCGGTTTGAAGTTCCTGCAGTTTTCACTGTAAAACCGAGTTGGAGCTAGTACCTCCCCATATAAATGTATGTAGTGGAGTTTGCAACTGAAAAGAAATTTTGTGTTCCCAACAAGCTAGGTGAAGGACGGCTTTCACTCACACGTATCTCTCAGAACTGAGCATGTGGAGAGACGTTCTTTCATCTAGCACAAAGGGAACGAGTTACAGGAGAAACTTTTACTCTGGTTTCTCAGTCTGTTTCCTAGTGCCGGTTTGAAGTTCCTGCAGTTTTCACTGTAAAACCGAGTTGGAGCTAGTACCTCCCCATATAAATGTTTGTAGTGGAATTTGCAACTGAAAAGAAATTTTGTGTTCCCAACAAGCTAGTTGAAGGACGGCTTTCACTCACACTTATCTCTCAGAACTGAGCATGTGGAGAGACGTTCTTTCATCTAGCACAAAGGGAACGGGTTACAGGAGAAACATTTACTCTGGTTTCTCAGTCTGTTTCCTAGTGCCGGTTTGAAGTTCCTGCAGTTTTCACTGTAAAACCGAGTTGGAGCTAGTACCTCCCCATATATATGTATGGATTGGAGTTTGCAACTGAAAAGAAACTTTGTGTTCCCAACAAGCTAGGTGAAGGACGGCTTTCACACACACTTATCTCTCAGAACTGAGCATGTGGAGAGACGTTCGTTCATCTAGCACAAAGGGAACGGGTTGCAGGGGAAACTTTTACTCTGGTTTCTCAGTCTGTTTCCTAGTGCCGGTTTGAAGTTCCTGCAGTTTTCACTGTACAACCGGGATGGAGGTTGTACCTCCCCATAGATATGTATGAGGTGGAGTTTGCAACTGAAAAGAAACTTTGTGTTCCCAACAAGCTAGGTGAAGGACGGCTTTCACACACACTTATATCTCAGAACTGAGCATGTGGAGAGACGTTCGTTCATCTAGCACAAAGGGAACGGGTTCCAGGAGAAACTTTTACTCTGGTTTCTCAGTCTGTTTCCTAGTGCCGGTTTGAAGTTCCTGCAGTTTTCACTGTAAAACCGGGTTGAAGATAGTACCTCCCCATATATATGTATGGAGAGGAGTTTGCAACTGAAAAGAAACTTTGTGTTCCCAACAAGCTAGGTGAAGGACGGCTTTCACACACACTTATCTCTCAGAACTGAGCATGTGGAGAGACGTTCGTTCATCTAGCACAAAGGGAACGGGTTGCAGGAGAAAATTTTACTCTGGTTTCTCAGTCTGTTTCCTAGTGCCGGTTTGAAGTTCCTGCAGTTTTCACTGTAAAACCGTGTTGGAGCAAGTACCTCCCCATAGATATGTATGGAGAGGAGTTTGCACCTGTAAAGAAACTTTGTGTTCCCAACAAGCTAGGTGAAGGACGGCTTTCACACACACTTATCTCTCAGAACTGAGCATGTGGAGAGACGTTCGTTCATCTAGCACAAAGGGAACGGTTTGCAGGGGAAACTTTTACTCTGGTTTCTCAATCTGATTCCTAGTGCCGGTTTGAATTTCCTGCAGTTTTCACTGTAAAACAGGGTTGTATCTAGTACCTCCCCATATATATGTATGGAGAGGAGTTTGCAACTGAAAAGAAACTTTGTGTTCCCAACAAGCTAGGTGAAGGACGGCTTTCACACACACTTATCTCTCACAACTGAGCATGTGGAGAGACGTTCGTTCATCTAGCACAAAGGGAACGGGTTGCAGGGGAAACTTTTACTCTGGTTTCTCAGTCTGTTTCCTAGTGCCCGTTTGAAGTTCCTGCAGTTTTCACTGTAAAACCGAGTTGGAGCTAGTACTTCCCCAAGTATATGTATGGAGTGGGGTTTGCAACAGAAAAGAAACTTAGTGTTCCCAACAAGCTAGGTGAAGGACGGCTTTCACACACACTTATCTCTCAGAACTGAGCATGTGGAGAGACGTTCGTTCATCTAGCACAAAGGGAACGGGTTGCAGGAGAAACTTTTACTCTGGTTTCTCAGTCTGTTTCCTAGTGCCGGTTTGAAGTTCCTGCAGTTTTCACTGTAAAACCGAATTGAATCTAGTACCTCCCCATATATATGTATGGAGTGGAGTTTGCAACTGAAAAGAACCTTTGTGTTCCCAACAAGCTAGGTGAAGGACGGCTTTCACACACACTTATCTCTCAGAACTGAGCATGTGGAGAGACGTTCGTTCACCTAGCACAAAGGGAACGGGTTACAGGAGAAACTTATACTCTGGTTTCTCAGTCTGTTTCCTAGTGCCGGTTTGAAGTTCCTGCATTTTTCACTGTAAAACCGGGATGGAGGATGTACCTCCCCATAGATATGTATGAGGTGGAGTTTGCAACTAAAAAGAAACTTTGTTTTCCCAACAAGCTAGTTGAAGGACGGCCTTCACACACACTTATCTCTGAGAACTGAGCACGTGGAGAGACGTTCGTTCACCTAGCACAAAGGGAACGGGTTGCAGGAGAAACTTTTACTCTGGTTTCTCAGTCTGTTTCCTAGTGCCGGTTTGAAGTTCCTGCAGTTTTCACTGTAAAACCGTGTTGGAGCTAGTACTTCCCCATAGATATGTATGGAGAGGAGTTTGCAACTGTAAAGAAACTTTGTGTTCCCAACAAGCTAGGTGAAGGACGGCTTTCACACACACTTATCTCTCAGAACTGAGCATGTGGAGAGACGTTCGTTCATCTAGCACAAAGGGAACGGGTTGCAGGGGAAACTTTTACTCTGGTTTCTCAGTCTGTTTCCTAGTGCCGGTTTGAAGTTCCTGCAGTTTTCACTGTAAAACCGAGTTGGAGCTAATACTTCCCCAAGTATATGTATGGAGTGGGGTTTGCAACTGAAAAGAATCTTTGTGTTCCCAACAAGCTACGAGAAGTACGGCTTTCACTCACAAATATCTCTCAGAACTGAGCATGTGGAGAGACGTTCGTTCACCTAGCACAAAGGGAACGGGTTACAGGAGAAACTTTTACTCTGGTTTCTCAGTCTGTTTCCTAGTGCCGGTTTGATGTTCCTGCAGTTTTCACTGTAAAACCGGGTTGGAGCTAGTACCTCCACATATATATGTATGGAGTGGAGTTTGCAACAGAAAAGAAACTTTGTGTTCCCAAAAACCTAGGTGAAGTACGGCTTTCACACACACTTATCTCTCAGAACTGAGCATGTGGAGAGACGTTCGTTCATCAAGCACAAAGGGAACGGGTTGCAGGAGAAACTTTTACTCTGGTTTCTCAGTCTGTTTCCTAGTGCCGTTTTGATGCTCCTGCAGTTTTCACTGTAAAACCGATTTGAAGCTAGTACCTCCCCATATAAGTGTATGGAGTGGAGTTTGCAACTGAAAAGGAACTTTGTGTTCCCAACAAGCTAGGTGAAGTACGGCTTTCACACACACTTATCTCTCAGAACTGAGCATGTGGAGAGACGTTCGTTCATCTAGCACAAAGGGAACGGGTTGCAGGGGAAACTTTTACTCTGGTTTCTCAGTCTGTTTCCTAGTGCCGGTTTGAAGTTCCTGCAGTTTTCACTGTAAAACCGAGTTGGAGCTAGTACCTCCCCATGCAAATGTATGGAGTGGAGTTTTCAACTGAAAAGAATCTTTGTGTTCCCAACAAGCTACGAGAAGTACGGCTTTCACTCACATATATCTCTCAGAACTGAGCATGTGGAGAGACGTTCGTTCATCTAGAACAAAGGGAACGGGTTGCAGGGGAAACTTTTACTCTGGTTTCTCAGTCTGTTTCCTAGTGCCGGTTTGAAGTTCCTGCAGTTTTCACTGTAAAACCGAGTTGGAGCTAATACTTCCCCAAGTATATGTATGGAGTGGGGTTTGCAACAGAAAAGAAACTTTGTGTTCCCAACAAGCTAGGTGAAGGACGGCTTTCACACACACTTTTCTCTCAGAACTGAGCATGTGGAGAGACGTTCGTTCATCTAGCACAAAGGGAACGGTTTGCAGGAGAAACTTTTACTCTGGTTTGTCAGTCTGTTTCCTAGTGCCGTTTTCAAGTTCCTGCAGTTTTCACTGTAAAACCGAGTTGAAGCTAGTACCTCCCCATATATATGTATGGAGTGGAGTTTGCAACTGAAAAGGAACTTTGTGTTCCCAACAAGCTAGGTGAAGGACGGCTTTCACACACACTTATCTCTCAGAACTGAGCATGTGGAGAGACGTTCGTTCATCTAGCACAAAGGGAACGGGTTGCAGGGGAAACTTTTACTCTGGTTTCTCAGTCTGTTTCCTAGTGCCGGTTTGAAGTTCCTGCAGTTTTCACTGTAAAACCGTGTTGGAGCTAGTACCTCCCCATAGATATGTATGGAGAGGAGTTTGCAACTGTAAAGAAACTTTGTGTTCCCAACAAGCTAGGTGAAGGACGGCTTTCACACACACTTATCTCTCAGAACTGAGCATGTGGAGAGACGTTCGTTCATCTAGCACAAAGGGAACGGGTTGCAGGAGAATCTTTTACTCTGGTTCTCAGTCTGTTTCCTAGTGCCGGTTTGAAGTTCCTGCAGTTTTCACTGTAAAACCGAGTTGGAGCTAATACTTCCCCAAGTATATGTATGGAGTGGGGTTTGCAACTGAAAAGAAACTTTGTGTTCCCAACAAGCTACGAGAAGTACGGCTTTCACTCACAAATATCTCTCAGAACTGAGCATGTGGAGAGACGTTCGTTCACCTAGCACAAAGGGAACGGGTTACAGGAGAAACTTTTACTCTGGTTTCTCAGTCTGTTTCCTAGTGCCGGTTTGATGTTCCTGCAGTTTTCACTGTAAAACCGGGTTGGAGCTAGTACCTCCACATATATATGTATGGAGTGGAGTTTGCAACAGAAAAGAAACTTTGTGTTCCCAAAAACCTAGGTGAAGTACGGCTTTCACACACACTTATCTCTCAGAACTGAGCATGTGGAGAGACGTTCGTTCATCAAGCACAAAGGGAACGGGTTGCAGGAGAAACTTTTACTCTGGTTTCTCAGTCTGTTTCCTAGTGCCGTTTTGATGCTCCTGCAGTTTTCACTGTAAAACCGATTTGAAGCTAGTACCTCCCCATATAAGTGTATGGAGTGGAGTTTGCAACTGAAAAGGAACTTTGTGTTCCCAACAAGCTAGGTGAAGTACGGCTTTCACACACACTTATCTCTCAGAACTGAGCATGTGGAGAGACGTTCGTTCATCTAGCACAAAGGGAACGGGTTGCAGGGGAAACTTTTACTCTGGTTTCTCAGTCTGTTTCCTAGTGCCGGTTTGAAGTTCCTGCAGTTTTCACTGTAAAACCGAGTTGGAGCTAGTACCTCCCCATGCAAATGTATGGAGTGGAGTTTTCAACTGAAAAGAATCTTTGTGTTCCCAACAAGCTACGAGAAGTACGGCTTTCACTCACATATATCTCTCAGAACTGAGCATGTGGAGAGACGTTCGTTCATCTAGAACAAAGGGAACGGGTTGCAGGGGAAACTTTTACTCTGGTTTCTCAGTCTGTTTCCTAGTGCCGGTTTGAAGTTCCTGCAGTTTTCACTGTAAAACCGAGTTGGAGCTAATACTTCCCCAAGAATATGTATGGAGTGAGGTTTGCAACAGAAAAGAAACTTTGTGTTCCCAACAAGCTAGGTGAAGGACGGCTTTCACACACACTTTTCACTCAGAACTGAGCATGTGGAGAGACGTTCGTTCATCTAGCACAAAGGGAACGGTTTGCAGGAGAAACTTTTACTCTGGTTTGTCAGTCTGTTTCCTAGTGCCGTTTTCAAGTTCCTGCAGTTTTCACTGTAAAACCGAGTTGAAGCTAGTACCTCCCCATATATATGTATGGAGTGGAGTTTGCAACTGAAAAGGAACTTTGTGTTCCCAACAAGCTAGGTGAAGGACGGCTTTCACACACACTTATCTCTCAGAACTGAGCATGTGGAGAGACGTTCGTTCATCTAGCACAAAGGGAACGGGTTGCAGGGGAAACTTTTACTCTGGTTTCTCAGTCTGTTTCCTAGTGCCGGTTTGAAGTTCCTGCAGTTTTCACTGTAAAACCGAGTTGGAGCTAGTACCTCCCCATGTAAATGTATGGAGTGGAGTTTTCAACTGAAAAGAATCTTTGTGTTCCCAACAAGCTACGAGAAGTACGGCTTTCACTCACAAATATCTCTCAGAACTGAGCATGTGGAGAGACGTTCGTTCACCTAGCACAAAGGGAACGGGTTACAGGAGAAACTTTTACTCTGGTTTCTCAGTCTTTTTCCTAGTGCCGTTTTGAAGTTCCTGCAGTTTTCACTGTAAAACCGAGTTGGAGCTAGTACCTCCCCATGCAAATGTATGGAGTGGAGTTTTCAACTGAAAAGAATCTTTGTGTTCCCAACAAGCTACGAGAAGTACGGCTTTCACTCACATATATCTCTCAGAACTGAGCATGTGGAGAGACGTTCGTTCATCTAGAACAAAGGGAACGGGTTGCAGGGGAAACTTTTACTCTGGTTTCTCAGTCTGTTTCCTAGTGCCGGTTTGAAGTTCCTGCAGTTTTCACTGTAAAACCGAGTTGGAGCTAATACTTCCCCAAGTATATGTATGGAGTGGGGTTTGCAACAGAAAAGAAACTTTGTGTTCCCAACAAGCTAGGTGAAGGACGGCTTTCACACACACTTTTCTCTCAGAACTGAGCATGTGGAGAGACGTTCGTTCATCTAGCACAAAGGGAACGGTTTGCAGGAGAAACATTTACTCTGGTTTCTCAGTCTGTTTCCTAGTGCCGTTTTCAAGTTCCTGCAGTTTTCACTGTAAAACCGAGTTGAAGCTAGTACCTCCCCATATATATGTATGGAGTGGAGTTTGCAACTTAAAAGAAACTTTGTGTTCCCAACAAGATAGGTGAAGGACGGCTTTCACACACACTTATCTCTCAGAACTGAGCATGTGGAGAGACGTTCGTTCATCTAGCACAAAGGGAACGGGTTGCAGGAGAAACTTTTACTCTGGTTTCTCAGTCTGTTTCCTAGTGCCGGTTTGAAGTTCCTGCAGTTTTCACTGTAAAACCGGGATGGAGGAAGTACCTCCCCATAGATATGTATGAGGTGGAGTTTGCAACTAAAAAGAAACTTTGTTTTCCCAACAAGCTAGTTGAAGGACGGCTTTCACACACACTTATCTCTGAGAACTGAGCACGTGGAGAGACGTTCGTTCACCTAGCACAAAGGGAACGGGTTGCAGGAGAAACTTTTACTCTGGATTCTCAGTCTGTTTCCTAGTGCCGGTTTGAAGTTCCTGCAGTTTTCACTGTAAAACCGTGTTGGAGCTAGTACCTCCCCATAGATATGTATGGAGAGGAGTTTGCAACTGTAAAGAAACTTTGTGTTCCCAACAAGCTAGGTGAAGGACGGCTTTCACACACACTTATCTCTCAGAACTGAGCATGTGGAGAGACGTTCGTTCATCTAGCACAAAGGGAACGGGTTGCAGGAGAAACTTTTACTCTGGTTTCTCAGTCTGTTTCCTAGTGCCGGTTTGAAGTTCCTGCAGTTTTCACTGTAAAATCGAGTTGGAGCTAATACTTCCCCAAGTATATGTATGGAGTGGGGTTTGCAACTGAAAAGAAACTTTGTGTTCCCAACAAGCTACGAGAAGTACGGCTTTCACTCACAAATATCTCTCAGAACTTAGCATGTGGAGAGACGTTCGTTCACCTAGCACAAAGGGAACGGGTTACAGGAGAAACTTTTACTCTGGTTTCTCAGTCTGTTTCCTAGTGCCGGTTTGATGTTCCTGCAGTTTTCACTGTAAAACCGGGTTGGAGCTAGTACCTCCACATATATATGTATGGAGTGGAGTTTGCAACAGAAAAGAAACTTTCTGTTCCCAAAAACCTAGGTGAAGTACGGCTTTCACACACACTTATCTCTCAGAACTGAGCATGTGGAGAGAAGTTCGTTCATCAAGCACAAAGGGAACGGGTTGCAGGAGAAACTTTTACTCTGGTTTCTCAGTCTGTTTCCTAGTGCCGTTTTGATGCTCCTGCAGTTTTCACTGTAAAACCGAGTTGAAGCTAGTACCTCCCCATATATATGTATGGAGTGGAGTTTGCAACTGAAAAGAAACTTTGTGTTCCCAACAAGCTAGGTGAAGGACGGCTTTCACACACACTTATCTCTCAGAACTGAGCATGTGGAGAGACGTTCGTTCATCTAGCACAAAGGGAACGGGTTGCAGGGGAAACTTTTACTCTGGTTTCTCAGTCTGTTTCCTAGTGCCGTTTTGAAGTTCCTGCAGTTTTCACTGTAAAACCGAGTTGGATCTAGTTCCTCCCCATGTAAATGTATGGAGTGGAGATTTCAACTGAAAAGAATATTTGTGTTCCCAACAAGCTACGAGAACTACGGCTTTCACTCACAAATATCTCTCAGAACTGAGCATGTGGAGAGACGTTCGTTCAAATAGCACAAAGGGAACGGGTTACAGGAGAAACTTTTATTCTGGTTTCTCAGTCTGTTTCCTAGTGCCGTTTTGAAGTTCCTGCAGTTTTCACTGTAAAACCGAGTTGGAGCTAGTACCTCCCCATGTAAATGTATGGAGTGGAGATTTCAACTGAAAAGAATCTTTGTGTTCCGAACAAGCTACGAGAAGTACGGCTTTCACTCACATATATCTCTCAGAACTGAGCATGTGGAGAGACGTTCGTTCATCTAGAACAAAGGGAACGGGTTGCAGGGGAAACTTTTACTCTGGTTTCTCAGTCTGTTTCCTAGTGCCGGTTTGAAGTTCCTGCAGTTTTCACTGTAAAACCGAGTTGGAGCTAATACTTCCCCAAGTATATGTATGGAGTGGGGTTTGCAACAGAAAAGAAACTTTGTGTTCCCAACAAGCTAGGTGAAGGACGGCTTTCACACACACTTATCTCTCAGAACTGAGCATGTGGAGAGACGTTCGTTCATCTAGCACAAAGGGAACGGGTTGCAGGAGAAACTTTTACTCTGGTTTCTCAGTCTGTTTCCTAGTGCCGGTTTGAAGTTCCTGCAGTTTTCACTGTAAAATCGGGATTAGGTACTACCTGCCCATAGATATGTATGAGGTGGAGTTTGCAACTGAAAAGAAACTTTGTGTTCCCAACAAGCTAGGTGAAGGACGGCTTCACACACACTTATATCTCAGAACTGAGCATGTGGAGAGACGTTCGTTCATCTAGCACAAAGGGAACGGGTTCCAGGAGAAACTTTTACTCTGGTTTCTCAGTCTGTTTCCTAGTGCCGGTTTGAAGTTCCTGCAGTTTTCACTGTAAAACCGGGTTGAAGATTGTACCTCCCCAAATATATGTATGGAGAGGAGTTTGCAACTGAAAAGAAACTTTGTGTTCCCAACAAGCTAGGTGAAGGACGGCTTTCACACACACTTATCTCTCAGAACTGAGCATGTGGAGAGACGTTCGTTCATCTAGCACAAAGGGAACGGGTTGCAGGGGAACCTTTTACTCTGGTTTCTCAGTCTGTTTCCTAGTGCCGGTTTGAAGTTCCTGCAGTTTTCACTGTAAAACCGAGTTGGAGCTAGTACTTCCCCAAGTATATTTATGGAGTGGGGTTTGCAACAGAAAAGAATCTTTGTGTTCCCAACAAGCTAGGTGAAGTACGGCTTTCACACACACTTATATCTCAGAACTTAGCATGTGGAGAGACGTTCGTTCATCTAGTACAATGGGAACGGGTTCCAGGAGAAAATTTTACTCTGGTTTCTCAGTCTGTTTCCTAGTGCCGGTTTGAAGTTCCTGCAGTTTTCACTGTAAAACCGGGATGGAGGGAGTACCTCCCCATAGATATGTATGAGGTGGAGTTTGCAACTAAAAAGAAACTTTGTTTTCCCAACAAGCTATTTGAAGGACGGCTTTCACACACACTTATCTCTGAGAACTGAGCACGTGGAGAGACGTTCGTTCATCTAGTACAAAGGGAACGGGTTGCAGGAGAAACTTTTACTCTGGTTTCTCAGTCTGTTTCCTAGTGCCGGTTTCAAGTTCCTGCAGTTTTCACTGTAAAACCGAGTTGGAGCTAGTACCTCCCCATATATATGTATGGAGTGGAGTTTGCAACAGAAAAGAAACTTTGTGTTCCCAACAAGCTAGGTGAAGGACGGCTTTCACACACACTTATCTCTCAGAACTGAGCATGTGAAGAGATGTTCGTTCATCTAGCACAAAGGGAACGGGTTGAAGGGGAAACTTTTACTCTGGTTTCTCAGTCTGTTTCCTAGTGCCGGTTTGAAGTTCCTGCAGTTTTCACTGTAAAACCGTGTTGGAGGTAGTACCTCCCCATAGATATGTATGAGGTGTTGTTTGCAACGGAAAAGAAACTTTGTGTTCCCAACAAGCTAGGTGAAGGACGGCTTTCACACACACTTATCTCTCAGAACTGAGCATGTGGAGAGACGTTCGTTCATCTAGCACAAAGGGAACGGGTTGCAGGAGAAGCTTTTACTCTGGTTTCTCAGTCTGTTTCCTAGTGCCTGTTTGAAGTTCCTGCAGTTTTCACTGTAAAACCGGGTTGGATCTAGTACCTCCCCATATATATGTATGGAGAGGAGATTGCAACTGAAAAGAAACTTTGTGTTCCCAACAAGCTAGGTGAAGGACGGCTTTCACACACACTTATCTCTCAGAACTGAGCATGTGGAGTGATGTTCGTTCATCTAGCACAAAGGGAACGGGTTGCAGGGGAAACTTTTACTCTGGTTTCTCAGTCTGTTTCCTAGTGCCGTTTTGAAGTTCCTGCAGTTTTCACTGTAAAACCGAGTTGGAGCTAGTACCTCCCCAGTTAAATGTATGTAGTGGAGTTTTCAACTGAAAAGAATCTTTGTGTTCCCAACAAGCTATATGAAGTACGTCTTTCACTCACAAATATCTCTCAGAACTGAGCATGTGGAGAGACGTTCGTTCACCTAGCACAAAAGGAACGGGTTACAGGAGAAACTTTTACTCTGGTTTCTCAGACTGTTTCCTAGTGCCGGTTTGAAGTTCCTGCAGTTTTCACTGTAAAACCGGGATGGAGGTAGTACCTCCCCATAGATATGTATGAGGTGGAGTTTGCAACTAAAAAGAAACTTTGTGTTCCCAACAAGCTAGGTGAAGGACGGCTTTCACACAAACTTATTTCTCAGAACTGAGCATGTGGGGAGACGTTCGTTCATCTAGCACAAAGGGAAGAGGTGGCAGGAGAAACTTTTACTCTGGTTTCTCAGTCTGTTTCCTAGTGCCGGTTTGAAGTTCCTGCAGTTTTCACTGTAAAACCGGGATGGAGTTAGTACCTCCCCTTAGATATGTATGAGGTGCAGTTTGCAACTGAAAAGAAACTTTGTGTTCCCAACAAGCTAGGTTAAGGACGGCTTTCACACACACTTATCTCTCAGAACTGAGCATGTGGAGAGACGTTCGTTCATCTAGCACAAAGGGAACGGGTTGAAGGGGAAACTTTTACTCTGGTTTCTCAGACTGTTTCCTAGTGCCGGTTTGAAGTTCCTGCAGTTTTCACTGTAAAACCGAGTTGGGGCTAGTACTTCCCCAAGTATATGTATGGAGTGGTGTTTGCAACTGAAAAGAAAGTTTGTGTTCCCAAGAAGCTAGGTGAAGTTCGGCTTTCACACACACTTATCTCTCAGAACTGAGCATGTGGAGAGACGTTCGTTCACCTAGCACAAAGGGAACGGGTTGCAGGAGAAACTTTTACTCTGGTTTCTCAGTCTGTTTCCTAGTGCCGGTTTGATGTTCCTGCAGTTTTCACTGTAAAACCGGGTTGGAGCTAGTACCTCCACATATATATGTATGGATTGGAGTTTGCAACAGAAAAGAAACTTTGTGTTCCCAACAACCTAGGTGAAGTACGGCTTTCACACACACTTATCTCTCAGAACTGAGCATGTGGAGAGACGTTCGTTCATCAAGCACAAAGGGAACGGGTTGCAGGAGAAACTTTTACTCTGGTTTCTCAGTCTGTTTCCTAGTGCCGTTTTGATGCTCCTGCAGTTTTCACTGTAAAACCGAGTTGAAGCTAGTACCTCCCCATATATATGTATGGAGTGGAGTTTGCAACTGAAAAGAAACTTTGTGTTCCCAACAAGCTAGGTGGAGGACGGCTTTCACACACACTTATCTCTCAGAACTGAGCATGTGGAGAGACGTTCGTTCATCTAGCACAAAGGGAACGGGTTGCAGGGGAAACTTTTACTCTGGTTTCTCAGTCTGTTTCCTAGTGCCGTTTTGAAGTTCCTGCAGTTTTCTCTGTAAAACCGAGTTGGAGCTAGTACCTCCCCATGTAAATGTATGGAGTGGAGTTTTCAACTGAAAAGAATCTTTGTGTTCCAACAAGCTACGAGAAGTACGGCTTTCACTCACAAATATCTCTCAGAACTGAGCATGTGGAGAGACGTTCGTTCACCTAGCACATAGGAAACGGGTTGCAGGAGAAAATTTTACTCTGGTTTCTCAGTCTGTTTCCTAGTGCCGGTTTGAAGTTCCTGCAGTTTTCACTGTAAAAATGGGATGGAGCTAGTACCTCCCCATATATATGTATGGAGAGGAGTTTGCAACAGAAAAGAAACTTTGTGTTCCCAACAAGCTAGGTGAAGGACGGCTTTCACACACACTTATCTCTCAGAACTGAGCATGTGGAGATATGTTCGTTCATCTAGCACAAAGGGAACGGGTTGCAGGGGAAACTTTTTCTCTGATTTCTCAGTCTGTTTCCTAGTGCCGGTTTGAAGTTCCTGCAGTTTTCACTGTAAAACTGAGTTGGAGCTAATATTTCCCCAAATGTATGTATGGAGTGGGGTTTGCAACAGAAAAGAAACTTTGTGTTCCCAACAAGCTAGGTGAAGGACGGCTTTCACACACACTTATCTCTCAGAACTGAGCATGTGGAGAGACGTTCGTTCATCTAGCACAAAGGGAAAGGGTTGCAGGAGAAACTTTTACTCTGGTTTGTCAGTCTGTTTCCTAGTGCGGTTTTCAAGTTCCTGCAGTTTTCACTGTAAAACCGAGTTGAAGCTAGTACCTCCCCATATATATGTATGGAGTGGAGTTTGCAACTTAAAAGAAACTTTGTGTTCCCAACAAGCTAGGTGAAGGACGGCTTTCACACACACTTATCTCTCAGAACTGAGCATGTGGAGAGACGTTCGTTCATCTAGCACAAAGGGAACGGGTTGCAGGAGAAACTTTTACTCTGGATTCTCAGTCTGTTTCCTAGTGCCGGTTTGAACTTCCTGCAGTTTTCAATGTAAAACCGGGATGGAGGTAATACCTCCCCATATATATGTATGGAGTGGAGTTTGCAACTGAAAAGAAACTTTGTGTTCCCAACAAGGTAGGTGAAGGACGGCTTTCACACACACTTATCTCTCAGAACTGAGCATGTGGAGAGACGTTCGTTCATCTAGCACAAAGGGAACGGGTTGCAGGAGAAACTTTTACTCTGGTTTCTCAGTCTGTTTCCTAGTGCCGTTTTGATGTTCCTGCAGTTTTCACTGTAAAACGGAGTTGAAGCTAGTACCTCCCGATATATATGTATGGAGTGGAGTTTGCAACTGAAAAGAAACTTTGTGTTCCCAACAAGCTAGGTGAAGGACGGCTTTCACACACACTTATCTCTCAGAAATGAGCATGTGGAGAGACGTTCGTTCATCTAGCACAAAGGGAACGGGTTGCAGGGGAAACTTTTACTCTGGTTTCTCAGTCTGTTTCCTAGTGCCGTTTTGAAGTTCCTGCAGTTTTCACTGTAAAACAGAGTTGGAGCTATTACATCCCCAGTTAAATGTATGTAGTGGAGTTTTCAACAGAAAAGAATCTTTGTGTTCCCAACAAGCTATGTGAAGTACGGCTTTCACTCACAAATATCTCTCAGAACTGAGCATGTGGAGAGACGTTCGTTCACCTAGCACAAAAGGAACGGGTTACAGGAGAAACTTTTACTCTGGTTTCTCAGTCTGTTTCCTAGAGCCGGTTTGAAGTTCCTGCAGGTTTCACTGTAAAACCGGGATGGAGGTAGTACCTCCCCATAGATATGTATGGAGTGGAGTTTGCAACTGAAAAGAAACTTTGTGTTCCCAACAAGCTAGGTGAAGGACGGCTTTCACACACATTTATCTCTCAGAACTGAGCATGTGGAGAGACGTTCGTTCATCTAACACAAAGGGAACGGGTTGCAGGTGAAAATTTTACTCCGGTTTCTCAGTCTGTTTCCTAGTGCCGGTTTTAAGTTCCTGCAGTTTTCACTGTAAAACCGAGTTGAAGCTTGTACCTCCCCATATATATGTATGGAGTGGAGTTTGCAACTGAAAAGAAACTTTGTGTTCCCAACAAGCTAGGTGAAGGACGGCTTTCACACACAATTATCTCTCAGAACTGAGCATGTGGAGAGACGTTCGTTCATCTAGCACAAAGGGAACAGTTTGCAGGAGAAACTTTTACTCTGGTTTCTCAGTCTGTTTCCTAGTGCTGGTTTGAATTTCCTGCAGTTTTCACTGTAAAACCGAGTTGGAGCTACTACCTCCCCATATATATGTATGGAGTGGAGTTTGCAACTGAAAAGAAACTTTGTGTTCCCAACCAGCTAGGTGAAGGACGGCTTTCACACACATTTATCTCTCAGAACTGAGCATGTGGAGAGACGTTCGTTCATCTAACACAAAGGGAACGGGTTGCAGGTGAAAATTTTACTCCGGTTTCTCAGTCTGTTTCCTAGTGCCGGTTTGAAGTTCCTGCAGTTTTCACTGTAAAACCGAGTTGGAGCTAGTACCTCCCCATATATTTGTATGGACTGGAGTTTGCAACTGAAAAGAAACTTTGTGTTCCCAACAAGCTAGGTGAAGGACGGCTTTCACACACACTTATCTCTCAGAACTGAGCATGTGGAGAGACGTTCGTTCATCAAGCACAAAGGGAAAGGGTTGTAGGAGAAATTTTTACTCTGGTTTCTCAGTCTGTTTCCTAGTGCCGGTTTGAAGTTCCTGCAGTTTTCACTGTAAAACCGAGTTGTAGATTGTATCTCCCCATATATATGTATGTAGTGGAATTTGCAACTGAAAAGAAACTTTGTGTTCCCAACAAGCTAGGTGAAGGACGGCTTTCACACACACTTATCTCTGAGAACTGAGCATGTGGAGAGACGTTCGTTCATCTTGCACAAAGGGAACGGGTTGCAGGAGAAACTTTTTCTCTGGTTTCTCAGTCTGTTTCCTAGTGCCGGTTTGAAGTTCCTGCAGTTTTCAATGTAAAACCGGGATGGAGGTAGTACCACCCCATAGATATGTATGAGGTGGATTTTGCAACTAAAAGGAAACCTTGTGTTCCCAACAAGCTAGGTGAAGGACGGCTTTCACACACACTTATCTCTCAGAACTGAGCATGTGGAGAGACGTTCGTTCATCTAGCACAAAGGGAACGGGTTGCAGGGGAAACTTTTACTCTGGTTTCTCAGTCTGTTTCCTAGTGCCGTTTTGAAGTTCCTGCAGTTTTCACTGTAAAACCGAGTTGGAGCTATTACCTCCCCAGTTAAATGTATGTAGTGGAGTTTTCAACTGAAAAGAATCTTTGTGTTCCCAACAAGCTATGTGAAGTACGGCTTTCACTCACAAATATCTCTCAGAACTGAGCATGTGGAGAGACGTTCGTTCACCTAGCACAAAAGGAACGGGTTACAGGAGAAACTTTTACTCTGGTTTCTCAGTCTGTTTCCTAGTGCCGGTTTGAAGTTCCTGCAGTTTTCACTGTAAAACCGGGATGGAGGTAGTACCTCCCCATAGATATGTATGAGGTGGAGTTTGCAACTAAAAAGAAACTTTGTGTTCCCAACAAGCTAGGTGAAGGACGGCTTTCACACACACTTATCTCTCAGAACTGAGCATGTGGAGAGACGTTCGTTCATCTAGCACAAAGGGAACAGGTTGCAGGAGAAACTTTTACTCTGGTTTCTCAGTCTGTTTCCTAGTGCCGGTTTGAATTTCCTGCAGTTTTCACTGTAAAACCGAATTGGAGCTACTACCTCCTCATATATATGTATGGAGTGGAGTTTGCAACTGAAAAGAAACTATGTTCCCAACAAGCTAGGTGAAGGACGGCTTTCACACACATTTATCTCTCAGAACTGAGCATGTGGAGAGACGTTCGTTCATCTAACACAAAGGGAACGGGTTGCAGGTGAAAATTTTACTCCGGTTTCTCAGTCTGTTTCCTAGTGCCGGTTTGAAGTTCCTGCAGTTTTCACTGTAAAACCGAGTTGGAGCTACTACCTACCCATATAAATGTATGTAGTGGAGTATGCAACTGAAAAGAAATTTTGTGTTCCCAACAACCTAGGTGAAGGACGGCTTTCACTCACAATTATCTCTCAGAACTGAGCATGTGGAGAGACGTTCGTTCATCAAGCACAAAGGGAAAGGGTTGCAGGAGAAACTTTTACTCTGGTTTCTCAGTCTGTTTTCTAGTGCCGTTTTGAAGTTCCTGCAGTTTTCACTGTAAAACCGAGTTGAAGCTAGTACCTCCCCATATATTTGTATGGACTGGAGTTTGCAACTGAAAAGAAACTTTGTGTTCCCAACAAGCTAGGTGAAGGACGGCTTTCACACACACTTATCTCTCAGAACTGAGCATGTGGAGAGACGTTCGTTCATCTAACACAAAGGGAACGGTTTGCAGGTGAAAATTTTACTCCGGTTTCTCAGTCTGTTTCCTAGTGCCGGTTTGAAGTTCCTGCAGTTTTCACTGTAAAACCGAGTTGGAGCTAGTACCTCCCCATATAAATGTATGTAGTGGAGTTTGCAACTGAAAAGAAATTTTGTGTTCACAACAATCTAGGTGAAGGACGGCTTTCACTCACACTTATCTCTCAGAACTGAGCATGTGGAGAGACGTTCGTTCATCAAGCACAAAGGGAAAGGGTTGCAGGAGAAACTTTTACTCTGGTTTCTCAGTCTGTTTCCTAGTGCCGTTTTGATGTTCCTGCAGTTTTCACTGTAAAACCGAGTTGAAGCTAGTACCTCCCCATATATTTGTATGGACTGGAGTTTGCAACTGAAAAGAAACTTTGTGTTCCCAACAAGCTAGGTGAAGGACGGCTTTCACACACACCTATCTCTCAGAACTGAGCATGTGGAGAGACGTTCGTTCATCAAGCACAAAGGGATAGGGTTGCAGGAGAAATTTTACTCTGGTTTCTCAGTCTGTTTCCTAGTGCCGGTTTGAAGTTCCTGCAGTTTTCAATGTAAAACCGGGATGGAGGTAGTACCCCCCCATAGATATGTATGAGGTGGAGTTTGCAACTAAAAAGAAACCTTGTGTTCCCAACAAGCTAGGTGAAGGACGGCTTTCACACACACTTATCTCTCAGAACTGAGCATGTGGAGAGACGTTCGTTCATCTAGCACAAAGGGAACGGGTTGCAGGGGAAACTTTTACTCTGGTTTCTCAGTCTGTTTCCTAGTGCCGTTTTGAAGTTCCTGCAGTTTTCACTGTAAAACCGAGTTGGAGCTATTACCTCCCCAGTTAAATGTATGTAGTGGAGTTTTCAACTGAAAAGAATCTTTGTGTTCCCAACAAGCTATGTGAAGTACGGCTTTCACTCACAAATATCTCTCAGAACTGAGCATGTGGAGAGACGTTCGTTCACCTAGCACAAAAGGAACGGGTTACAGGAGAAACTTTTACTCTGGTTTCTCAGTCTGTTTCCTAGTGCCGGTTTGAAGTTCCTGCAGTTTTCACTGTAAAACCGGGATGGAGGTAGTACCTCCCCATAGATATGTATGAGGTGGAGTTTGCAACTAAAAAGAAACTTTGTTTTCCCAACAAGCTAGGTGAAGGACGGCTTTCACACACACTTATCTCTCAGAACTGAGCATGTGGAGAGACGTTCTTTCATCTAGCACAAAGGGAACAGGTTGCAGGAGAAACTTTTACTCTGGTTTCTCAGTCTGTTTCCTAGTGCCGGTTTGAATTTCCTGCAGTTTTCACTGTAAAACCGAGTTGGAGCTACTACCTCCTCATATATATGTATGGAGTGGAGTTTGCAACTGAAAAGAAACTATGTGTTCCCAACAAGCTAGGTGAAGTACGGCTTTCACACACATTTATCTCTCAGAACTGAGCATGTGGAGAGACGTTCGTTCATCTAACACAAAGGGAACGGGTTGCAGGTGAAAATTTTACTCCGGTTTCTCAGTCTGTTTCCTAGTGCCGGTTTGAAGTTCCTGCAGTTTTCACTGTAAAACCGAGTTGGAGCTAGTACCTCCCCATATAAATGTATGTAGTGGAGTTTGCAACTGAAAAGAAATTTTGTGTTCCCAACAACCTAGGTGAAGGACGGCTTTCACTCACAATTATCTCTCAGAACTGAGCATGTGGAGAGACGTTCGTTCATCAAGCACAAAGGGAAAGGGTTGCAGGAGAAACTTTTACTCTGGTTTCTCAGTCTGTTTCCTAGTGCCGTTTTGAAGTTCCTGCAGTTTTCACTGTAAAACCGAGTTGAAGCTAGTACCTCCCCATATATTTGTATGGACTGGAGTTTGCAACTGAAAAGAAACTTTGTGTTCCCAACAAGCTAGGTGAAGGACGGCTTTCACACACACTTATCTCTCAGAACTGAGCATGTGGAGAGACGTTCGTTCATCTAACACAAAGGGAACGGTTTGCAGGTGAAAATTTTACTCCGGTTTCTCAGTCTGTTTCCTAGTGCCGGTTTGAAGTTCCTGCAGATTTCACTGTAAAACCGAGTTGGAGCTAGTACCTCCCCATATAAATGTATGTAGTGAAGTTTGCAACTGAAAAGAAATTTTGTGTTCCCAACAAGCTAGGTGAAGTACGGCTTTCACTCACACTTATCTCTCAGAACTGAGCATGTGGAGAGACGTTCGTTCATCAAGCACAAAGGGAACGGGTTGCAGGAGAAAATTTTACTCTGGTTTCTCAGTCTGTTTCCTAGTGCCGGTTTGAATTTCCTGCAGTTTTCACTGTAAAACCGAGTTGGAGCTAGTACCTCCCCATATAAATGTATGTAGTGGAGTTTGCAACTGAAAAGAAATTTTGTGTTCCCAACAAGCTAGGTAAAGGACGGCTTTCACTCACACTTATTTCTCAGAACTGAGCATGTGGAGAGACGTTCTTTCATCAAGCACAAAGGGAACGGGTTACAGGAGAAACTTTTACTCTGGTTTCTCAGTCTGTTTCCTAGTGCCGGTTTGAAGTTCCTGCAGTTTTCACTGTAAAACAGAGTTGGAGCTAGTACCTCCCCATATATAGGTATGGAGTGGAGTTTGCAAATGAAAAGAAACTTTGTGTTCCCAACAAGCTAGGTGAAGGACGGCTTTCACACACACTTATCTCTCAGAACTGAGCATGTGGAGAGACGTTCGTTCATCTAGCACAAAGGGAACGGGTTGCAGGGGAAACTTTTACTCTGGTTTCTCAATCTGATTCCTAGTGCCGGTTTGAAGTTCCTGCAGTTTTCACTGTAAAACCGGGTTGTATCTAGTACCTCCCCATATATATGTATGGAGAGGAGATGGCAAATGAAAAGAAACTTTGTGTTCCCAACAAGCTAGGTGAAGGACGGCTTTCACACACACTTATCTCTCAGAACTGAGCATGTGGAGAGTCGTTCGTTCATCTAGCACAAAGGGAACGGGTTGCAGGGGAAACTTTTACTCTGGTTTCTCAGTCTGTAACCTAGTGCCCGTTTGAAATTCCTGCAGTTTTCACTGTAAAACCGAGTTGGAGCTAGTACTTCCCCAAGTATATGTATGGAGTGGGGTTTGCAAAAGAAAAGAAACTTTGTGTTCCCAACAAGCTAGGTGAAGGACGGCTTTCACACACACCTATCTCTCAGAACTGAGCATGTGGAGAGACGTTCGTTCATCTAGCACAAAGGGAACGGGTTGCAGGAGAAACTTTTACTCTGGTTTCTCAGTCTGTTTCCTAGTGCCGGTTTGAAGTTCCTGCATTTTTCACTGTAAAACTGAATTGAATCTAGTATCTCCCCATATATATGTATGGAGTGGAGTTTGCAACTGAAAAGAAACTTTGTGTTCCCTACAAGCTAGGTGAAGGACGGCTTTCACACACACTTATCTCTCAGAACTGAGCATGTGGAGAGACGTTCGTTCACCTAGCAAGAAGGGAAAGGGTTACAGGAGAAACTTTTACTCTGGTTTCTCAGTCTGTTTCCTAGTGCCGGTTTGAAGTTCCTGCAGTTTTCACTGTAAAACCGGGATGGAGGAAGTACCTCCCCATAGATATGTATGAGGTGGAGTTAGCAACTAAAAAGAAACTTTGTTTTCCCAACAAGCTAGTTGAAGGGCGGCTTTCACACACACTTACCTCTGAGAACTGAGCACGTGGAGAGACGTTCGTTCATCTAGTACAAAGGGAACGGGTTGCAGGAGAAACTTTTACTCTGGTTTCTCAGTCTGTTTCCTAGTGCCGGTTTGAAGTTCCTGCAGTTTTCACTGTAAAACCGGGTTGTATCTAGTACCTCCCCATATATATGTATGGAGAGGAGTTTGCAACTTAAAAGAAACTTTGTGTTCCCAACAAGCTAGGTGAAGAACTGCTTTCACACACACTTATCTCTCAGAACTGAGCATGTGGAGAGACGTTCTTTCATCTAGCACAAAGGGAACGGGTTGCAGGGGAAACTTTTACTCTGGTTTCTCAGTCTGTAACCTAGTGCCGGTTTGAAATTCCTGCAGTTTTCACTGTAAAACCGAGTTGGAGCTAGTACTTCCCCAAGTATATGTATGGAGTGGGGTTTGCAAAAGAAAAGAAACTTTGTGTTCCCAACAAGCTAGGTGAAGGACGGCTTTCACACAAACCTATCTCTCAGAACTGAGCATGTGGAGAGACGTTCGTTCATCTAGCACAAAGGGAACGGGTTGCAGGAGAAACTTTTACTCTGGTTTCTCAGTCTGTTTCCTAGTGCCGGTTTGAAGTTCCTGCATTTTTCACTGTAAAACTGAATTGAATCTAGTATCTCCCCATATATATGTATGGAGTGGAGTTTGCAACTGAAAAGAAACTTTGTGTTCCCTACAAGCTAGGTGAAGGACGGCTTTCACACACACTTATCTCTCAGAACTGAGCATGTGGAGAGACGTTCGTTCACCTAGCAAAAAGGGAAAGGGTTACAGGAGAAACTTTTACTCTGGTTTCTCAGTCTGTTTCCTAGTGCCGGTTTGAAGTTCCTGCAGTTTTCACTGTAAAACCGGGATGGAGGAAGTACCTCCCCATAGATATATATGAGGTGGAGTTAGCAACTAAAAAGAAACTTTGTTTTCCCAACAAGCTAGTTGAAGGACTTCTTTCACACACACTTACCTCTGAGAACTGAGCACGTGGAGAGACGTTCGTTCATCTAGTACAAAGGGAACGGGTTGCAGGAGAAACTTTTACTCTGGTTTCTCAGTCTGTTTCCTAGTGCCGGTTTGAAGTTCCTGCAGTTTTCACTGTAAAACCGGGTTGTATCTAGTACCTCCCCATATATATGTATGGAGAGGAGTTTGCAACTTAAAAGAAACTTTGTGTTCCCAACAAGCTAGGTGAAGAACTGCTTTCACACACACTTATCTCTCAGAACTGAGCATGTGGAGAGACGTTCGTTCATCTAGCACAAAGGGAACGGGTTGCAGGGGAAACTTTTACCCTGTTTTCTCAGTCTTTTTCCTAGTGCCGGTTTGAAGTTCCTGCAGTTTTCACTGTAAAACCGAGTTGGAGCTAGTACTTCCCCAAGTATATGTATGGAGTGGGGTTTGCAACAGAAAAGAAACATTGTGTTCCCAACAAGCTAGGTGAAGGACGGCTTTCACACACAATTATCTCTCAGAACTGAGCATGTGGAGAGACGTTCTTTCATCTAGCACAAAGGGAACGGGTTGCAGGAGAAACTTTTACTCTGGTTTCTCAGTCTGTTTCCTAGTGCCGGTTTGAAGTTCCTGCAGTTTTCACTGTAAAACCGAGTTGGAGCTAGTACCTCCCCATATATATGTATGGAGTGGGGTTTGCAACAGAAAAGAAACTTTGTGTTCCCAACAAGCTAGGTGAAGGACGGCTTTCACACACACTTATCTCTCAGAACTGAGCATGTGGAGAGATGTTCGTTCATCTAGCACAAAGGGAACGGGTTGAAGGGGAAACTTTTACTCTGGTTTCTCAGTCTGTTTCCTAGTGCCGGTTTGAAGTTCCTGCAGTTTTCACTGTAAAACCGTGTTGGAGGTAGTACCTCCCCATAGATATGTATGGGGTGGAGTTTGCAACTGAAACGAAACTTTTTGTTCCCAACAAGCTAGGTGAAGGACGGCTTTCACACACACTTATCTCTCAGAACTGAGCATGTGGAGAGACGTTCGTTCATCTAGCACAAAGGTAACGGGTTGCAGGAGAAACTTTTACTCTGGTTTCTCAGTCTGTTTCCTAGTGCCGGTTTGAAGTTCCTGCAGTTTTCACTGTAAAACCGGGTTGGATCTAGTACCTCCCCATATATATGTATGGAGAGGAGTTTGCAACTGAAAAGAAACTTTGTGTTCCCAACAAGCTAGGTGAAGGACGGCTTTCACACACATTTATCTCTCAGAACTGAGCATGTGGAGTGATGTTCGTTCATCTAGCACAAAAGGAACGGGTTGCAGGGGAAACTTTTACTCTGGTTTCTCAATAGGATTCCTAGTGCCGGTTTGAAGTTCCTGCAGTTTTCACTGTAAAACCGGGTTGTATCTAGTACCTCCCCATATATATGTATGGAGAGGAGTTTGCAACTGAAAAGAAACTTTGTGTTCCCAACAAGCTAGGTGAAGGACGGCTTTCACACACACTTATCTCTCAGAACTGAGCATGTGGAGAGACGTTCGTTCTTCTAGCACAAAGGGAACGGGTTGCAGGGGAAACTTTTACTCTGGTTTCTCAGTCTGTTTCCTAGTGCCGGTTTGAAGTTCCTGCAGTTTTCTCTGTAAAACCGAGTTGGATCTAGTACTTCCCCAAGTATATGTATGGAGTGGGGTTTGCAACAGAAAAGAAACTTTGTGTTCCCAACAAGCTAGGTGAAGGACGGCTTTCACACACACCTATCTCTCAGAACTGAGCATGTGGAGAGACGTTCGTTCATCTAGCACAAAGGGAACGGGTTGCAGGAGAAACTTTTACTCTGGTTTCTCAGTCTGTTTCCTAGTGCCGGTTTGAAGTTCCTGCAGTTTTCACTGTAAAACCGAATTGAATCTAGTACCTCCCCATATATATGTATGGAGTGGAGTTTGCAACTGAAAAGAAACTTTGTATTCCCAACAAGCTAGGTGAAGGACGGCTTTCACACACACTTATCTCTCAGAACTGAGCATGTGGAGAGACGTTCGTTCACCTAGCACAAAGGGAACGGGTTAGAGGAGAAACATTTACTCTGGTTTCTCAGTCTGTTTCCTAGTGCCGGTTTGAAGTTCCTGCAGTTTTCACTGTAAAACCGGGATGGAGGAAGTACCTCCCCATAGATATGTATGAGGTGGAGTTTGCAACTAAAAAGAAACTTTGTTTTCCCAACAAGCTAGTTGAAGGACGGCTTTCACACACACTTATCTCTGAGAACTGAGCACGTGGAGAGACGTTCGTTCATCTAGTGCAAAGGGAACGGGTTGCAGGAGAAACTTTTACTCTGGTTTCTCAGTCTGTTTCCTAGTGCCGGTTTGAAGTTCCTGCAGTTTTCACTGTAAAACCGGGTTGTATCTAGTACCTCCCCATATATATGTATGGAGAGAAGTTTGCAACTTAAAAGAAACTTTGTGTTCCCAACAAGCTAGGTGAAGAACGGCTTTCACACACACTTATCTCTCAGAACTGAGCATGTGGAGAGACGTTCGTTCATCTAGCACAAAGGGAACGGGTTGCAGGGGAAACTTTTACTCTGTTTTCTCAGTCTGTTTCCTAGTGCCGGTTTGAAGTTCCTGCAGTTTTCACTGTAAAACCGAGTTTGAGCTAGTACTTCCCCAAGTATATGTATGGAGTGGGGTTTGCAACAGAAAAGAAACTTTGTGTTCCCAACAAGCTAGGTGAAGGACGGCTTTCACACACACCTATCTCTCAGAACTGAGCATGTGGAGAGACGTTCGTTCATCTAGCACAAAGGGAACGGGTTGCAGGAGAAACTTTTACACTGGTTTCTCAGTCTGTTTCCTAGTGCCGGTTTGAAGTTCCTGCAGTTTTCACTGTAAAACCGAGTTGGAGCTAGTACCTCCCCATATATATGTATGGAGTGGAGTTTGCAACAGAAAAGAAACTTTGTGTTCCCAACAAGCTAGGTGAAGGACGGCTTTCACACACACTTATCTCTCAGAAATGAGCATGTGGAGATATGTTCGTTCATCTAGCACAAAGGGAACGGGTTGAAGGGGCAACTTTTACTCTGGTTTCTCAGCCTGTTTCCTAGTGCCGGTTTGAAGTTCCTGCAGTTTTCACTGTAAAACCGAGTTTGAGCTAGTACCTCCCCATATATATGTATGGAGTGGAGTTTGCAACAGAAAAGAAACTTTGTGTTCCCAACAAGCTAGGTGAAGGACGGCTTTCACACACACCTATCTCTCAGAACTGAGCATGTGGAGAGACGTTCGTTCATCTAGCACAAAGGGAACGGGTTGCAGGAGAAACTTTTACACTGGTTTCTCAGTCTGTTTCCTAGTGCCGGTTTGAAGTTCCTGCAGTTTTCACTGTAAAACCGAGTTGGAGCTAGTACCTCCCCATATATATGTATGGAGTGGAGTTTGCAACAGAAAAGAAACTTTGTGTTCCCAACAAGCTAGGTGAAGGACGGCTTTCACACACACTTATCTCTCAGAAATGAGCATGTGGAGATATGTTCGTTCATCTAGCACAAAGGGAACGGGTTGAAGGGGCAACTTTTACTCTGGTTTCTCAGCCTGTTTCCTAGTGCCGGTTTGAAGTTCCTGCAGTTTTCACTGTAAAACCGAGTTTGAGCTAGTACCTCCCCATATATATGTATGGAGTGGAGTTTGCAACAGAAAAGAAACTTTGTGTTCCCAACAAGCTAGGTGAAGGACGGCTTTCACACACACTTATCTCTCAGAACTGAGCATGTGGAGAGACGTTCGTTCACCTAGCACAAAGGGAACGGGTTAGAGGAGAAACATTTACTCTGGTTTCTCAGTCTGTTTCCTAGTGCCGGTTTGAAGTTCCTGCAGTTTTCACTGTAAAACCGGGATGGAGGAAGTACCTCCCCATAGATATGTATGAGGTGGAGTTTGCAACTAAAAAGAAACTTTGTTTTCCCAACAAGCTAGTTGAAGGACGGCTTTCACACACACTTATCTCTGAGAACTGAGCACGTGGAGAGACGTTCGTTCATCTAGTGCAAAGGGAACGGGTTGCAGGAGAAACTTTTACTCTGGTTTCTCAGTCTGTTTCCTAGTGCCGGTTTGAAGTTCCTGCAGTTTTCACTGTAAAACCGGGTTGTATCTAGTACCTCCCCATATATATGTATGGAGAGAAGTTTGCAACTTAAAAGAAACTTTGTGTTCCCAACAAGCTAGGTGAAGAACGGCTTTCACACACACTTATCTCTCAGAACTGAGCATGTGGAGAGACGTTCGTTCATCTAGCACAAAGGGAACGGGTTGCAGGGGAAACTTTTACTCTGTTTTCTCAGTCTGTTTCCTAGTGCCGGTTTGAAGTTCCTGCAGTTTTCACTGTAAAACCGAGTTTGAGCTAGTACTTCCCCAAGTATATGTATGGAGTGGGGTTTGCAACAGAAAAGAAACTTTGTGTTCCCAACAAGCTAGGTGAAGGACGGCTTTCACACACACCTATCTCTCAGAACTGAGCATGTGGAGAGACGTTCGTTCATCTAGCACAAAGGGAACGGGTTGCAGGAGAAACTTTTACACTGGTTTCTCAGTCTGTTTCCTAGTGCCGGTTTGAAGTTCCTGCAGTTTTCACTGTAAAACCGAGTTGGAGCTAGTACCTCCCCATATATATGTATGGAGTGGAGTTTGCAACAGAAAAGAAACTTTGTGTTCCCAACAAGCTAGGTGAAGGACGGCTTTCACACACACTTATCTCTCAGAAATGAGCATGTGGAGATATGTTCGTTCATCTAGCACAAAGGGAACGGGTTGAAGGGGCAACTTTTACTCTGGTTTCTCAGCCTGTTTCCTAGTGCCGGTTTGAAGTTCCTGCAGTTTTCACTGTAAAACCGAGTTTGAGCTAGTACCTCCCCATATATATGTATGGAGTGGAGTTTGCAACAGAAAAGAAACTTTGTGTTCCCAACAAGCTAGGTGAAGGACGGCTTTCACACACACTTATCTCTCAGAACTGAGCATGTGGAGATATGTTCGTTCATCTAGCACAAAGGGAACGGGTTGAAGGGGAAACTTTTACTCTGGTTTCTCAGTCTGTTTCCTAGTGCCGGTTTGAAGTTCCTGCAGTTTTCACTGTAAAACCGTGTTGGAGGTAGTACCTCCCCATAGATATGTATGAGGTGGAGTTTGCAACTGAAAAGAAACTTTGTGTTCCCAACAAGCTAGGTGAAGGACGGCTTTCACACACACTTATCTCTCAGAACTGAGCATGTGGAGATACGTTCGTTCATCTAGCACAAAGGGAAAGGGTTACAGGAGAAACTTTTACTCTGGTTTCTCAGTCTGTTTCCTAGTGCCGGTTTGAAGTTCCTGCAGTTTTCACTGTAAAACCGAGTTGGAGCTAGTACCTCCCCATATAAATGTATGTAGTGGAGTTTGCAACTGAAAAGAAATTTTGTGTTCCCAACAAGCTAGGTGAAGGACGGCTTTCACTCACACTTATCTCTCAGAAATGAGCATGTGGGGAGACGTTCTTTCATCTAGCACAAAGGGAACGGGTTGCAGGGGAAACTTTTACTCTGGTTTCTCAATAGGATTCCTAGTGCCGGTTTGAAGTTCCTGCAGTTTTCACTGTAAAACCGGGTTGTATCTAGTACCTCCCCATATATATGTATGGAGAGGAGTTTGCAACTGAAAAGAAACTTTGTGTTCCCAACAAGCTAGGTGAAGGACGGCTTTCACACACACTTATCTCTCAGAACTGAGCATGTGGAGAGACGTTCGTTCATCTAGCACAAAGGGAACGGGTTGCAGGGGAAACTTTTTCTCTGGTTTCTCAGTCTGTTTCCTAGTGCCGGTTTGAAGTTCCTGCAGTTTTCACTGTAAAACCGAGTTGGAACTAGTACTTCCCCAAGTATATGTATGGAGTGGGGTTTGCAACAGAAAAGAAACTTTGTGTTCCCAACAAGCTAGGTGAAGGACGGCTTTCACACACACCTATATCTCAGAACTGAGCATGTGGAGAGACGTTCGTTCATCTAGCACAAAGGGAACGGGTTGCAGGAGAAACTTTTACTCTGGTTTCTCAGTCTGTTTCCTAGTGCCGGTTTGAAGTTCCTGCAGTTTTCACTGTAAAACCGAATTGAATCTAGTACCTCCCCATATATATATATGGAGTGGAGTTTGCAACTGAAAAGAAACTTTGTGTTCCCAACAAGCTAGGTGAAGGACGGCTTTCACACACACTTATCTCTCAGAACTGAGCATGTGGAGAGACGTTCGTTCACCTAGCACAAAGGGAACGGGTTACAGGAGAAACTTTTACTCTGGTTTCTCAGTCTGTTTCCTAGTGCCGGTTTGAAGTTCCTGCAGTTTTCACTGTAAAACCGGGATGGAGGAAGTACCTCCCCATAGATATGTATGAGGTGGAGTTTGCAACTAAAAAGAAACTTTGTTTTCCCAACAAGCTAGTTGAAGGACGGCTTTCACACACACTTATCTCTGAGAACTGAGCACGTGGAGAGACGTTCGTTCATCTAGTGCAAAGGGAACGGGTTGCAGGAGAAACTTTTACTCTGGTTTCTCAGTCTGTTTCCTAGTGCCGGTTTGAAGTTCCTGCAGTTTTCACTGTAAAACCGGGTTGTATCTAGTACCTCCCCATATATATGTATGGAGAGAAGTTTGCAACTTAAAAGAAACTTTGTGTTCCCAACAAGCTAGGTGAAGAACGGCTTTCACACACACTTATCTCTCAGAACTGAGCATGTGGAGAGACGTTCGTTCATCTAGCACAAAGGGAACGGGTTGCAGGGGAAACTTTTACTCTGTTTTCTCAGTCTGTTTCCTAGTGCCGGTTTGAAGTTCCTGCAGTTTTCACTGTAAAACCGAGTTTGAGCTAGTACTTCCCCAAGTATATGTATGGAGTGGGGTTTGCAACAGAAAAGAAACTTTGTGTTCCCAACAAGCTAGGTGAAGGACGGCTTTCACACACACCTATCTCTCAGAACTGAGCATGTGGAGAGACGTTCGTTCATCTAGCACAAAGGGAACGGGTTGCAGGAGAAACTTTTACACTGGTTTCTCAGTCTGTTTCCTAGTGCCGGTTTGAAGTTCCTGCAGTTTTCACTGTAAAACCGAGTTGGAGCTAGTACCTCCCCATATATATGTATGGAGTGGAGTTTGCAACAAAAAAGAAACTTTGTGTTCCCAACAAGCTAGGTGAAGGACGGCTTTCACACACACTTATCTCTCAGAAATGAGCATGTGGAGATATGTTCGTTCATCTAGCACAAAGGGAACGGGTTGAAGGGGCAACTTTTACTCTGGTTTCTCAGCCTGTTTCCTAGTGCCGGTTTGAAGTTCCTGCAGTTTTCACTGTAAAACCGAGTTTGAGCTAGTACCTCCCCATATATATGTATGGAGTGGAGTTTGCAACAGAAAAGAAACTTTGTGTTCCCAACAAGCTAGGTGAAGGACGGCTTTCACACACACTTATCTCTCAGAACTGAGCATGTGGAGATATGTTCGTTCATCTAGCACAAAGGGAACGGGTTGAAGGGGAAACTTTTACTCTGGTTTCTCAGTCTGTTTCCTAGTGCCGGTTTGAAGTTCCTGCAGTTTTCACTGTAAAACCGTGTTGGAGGTAGTACCTCCCCATAGATATGTATGAGGTGGAGTTTGCAACTGAAAAGAAACTTTGTGTTCCCAACAAGCTAGGTGAAGGACGGCTTTCACACACACTTATCTCTCAGAACTGAGCATGTGGAGATACGTTCGTTCATCTAGCACAAAGGGAAAGGGTTACAGGAGAAACTTTTACTCTGGTTTCTCAGTCTGTTTCCTAGTGCCGGTTTGAAGTTCCTGCAGTTTTCACTGTAAAACCGAGTTGGAGCTAGTACCTCCCCATATAAATGTATGTAGTGGAGTTTGCAACTGAAAAGAAATTTTGTGTTCCCAACAAGCTAGGTGAAGGACGGCTTTCACTCACACTTATCTCTCAGAAATGAGCATGTGGGGAGACGTTCTTTCATCTAGCACAAAGGGAACGGGTTGCAGGGGAAACTTTTACTCTGGTTTCTCAATAGGATTCCTAGTGCCGGTTTGAAGTTCCTGCAGTTTTCACTGTAAAACCGGGTTGTATCTAGTACCTCCCCATATATATGTATGGAGAGGAGTTTGCAACTGAAAAGAAACTTTGTGTTCCCAACAAGCTAGGTGAAGGACGGCTTTCACACACACTTATCTCTCAGAACTGAGCATGTGGAGAGACGTTCGTTCATCTAGCACAAAGGGAACGGGTTGCAGGGGAAACTTTTACTCTGGTTTCTCAGTCTGTTTCCTAGTGCCGGTTTGAAGTTCCTGCAGTTTTCACTGTAAAACCGAGTTGGAACTAGTACTTCCCCAAGTATATGTATGGAGTGGGGTTTGCAACAGAAAAGAAACTTTGTGTTCCCAACAAGCTAGGTGAAGGACGGCTTTCACACACACCTATATCTCAGAACTGAGCATGTGGAGAGACGTTCGTTCATCTAGCACAAAGGGAACGGGTTGCAGGAGAAACTTTTACTCTGGTTTCTCAGTCTGTTTCCTAGTGCCGGTTTGAAGTTCCTGCAGTTTTCACTGTAAAACCGAATTGAATCTAGTACCTCCCCATATATATATATGGAGTGGAGTTTGCAACTGAAAAGAAACTTTGTGTTCCCAACAAGCTAGGTGAAGGACGGCTTTCACACACACTTATCTCTCAGAACTGAGCATGTGGAGAGACGTTCGTTCACCTAGCACAAAGGGAACGGGTTACAGGAGAAACTTTTACTCTGGTTTCTCAGTCTGTTTCCTAGTGCCGGTTTGAAGTTCCTGCAGTTTTCACTGTAAAACCGGGATGGAGGAAGTACCTCCCCATAGATATGTATGAGGTGGAGTTTGCAACTAAAAAGAAACTTTGTTTTCCCAACAAGCTAGTTGAAGGACGGCTTTCACACACACTTATCTCTGAGAACTGAGCACGTGGAGAGACGTTCGTTCATCTAGTGCAAAGGGAACGGGTTGCAGGAGAAACTTTTACTCTGGATTCTCAGTCTGTTTCCTAGTGCCGGTTTGAAGTTCCTGCAGTTTTCACTGTAAAACCGGGTTGTATCTAGTACCTCCCCATATATATGTATGGAGAGGAGTTTGCAACTTAAAAGAAACTTTGTGTTCCCAACAAGCTAGGTGAAGAACGGCTTTCACACACACTTATCTCTCAGAACTGAGCATGTGGAGAGACGTTCGTTCATCTAGCACAAAGTGAACGGGTTGCAGGGGAAACTTTTACTCTGTTTTCTCAGTCTGTTTCCTAGTGCCGGTTTGAAGTTCCTGCAGTTTTCACTGTAAAACCGAGTTGGAGCTAGTACTTCCCCAAGTATATGTATGGAGTGGGGTTTGCAACAGAAAAGAAACTTTGTGTTCCCAACAAGCTAGGTGAAGGACGGCTTTCACACACACTTATCTCTCAGAACTGAGCATGTGGAGATATGTTCGTTCATCTAGCACAAAGGGAACGGGTTGAAGGGGAAACTTTTACTCTGGTTTCTCAGTCTGTTTCCTAGTGCCGGTTTGAAGTTCCTGCAGTTTTCACTGTAAAATCGTGTTGGAGGTAGTACCTCCCCATAGATATGTATGAGGTGGAATTTGCAACTGAAAAGAAACTTTGTGTTCCCAACAAGCTAGGTGAAGGACGGCTTTCACACACACTTATCTCTCAGAACTGAGCATGTGGAGAGACGTTCGTTCATCTAGCACAAAGGGAACGGGTTGCAGGAGAAACTTTTACTCTGGTTTCTCAGTCTGTTTCCTAGTGCCGGTTTGAAGTTCCTGCAGTTTTAACTGTAAAACCGGTTTGGATCTAGTACCTCCCCATATATATGTATGGAGAGGAGTTTGCAACTGAAAAGAAACTTTGTGTTCCCAACAAGCTAGGTGAAGGACGGCTTTCACACACACTTATCTCTCAGAACTGAGCATGTGGAGTGATGTTCGTTCATCTACCACAAAGGGAACGGGTTGCAGGGGAAACTTTTACTCTGGTTTCTCAGTCTGTTTCCTAGTGCCGGTTTGAAGTTCCTGCAGTTTTCACTGTAAAACCGGGTTGGATCTAGTACCTCCCCATATATATGTATGGAGAGGAGTTTGCAACTGAAAAGAAACTTTGTGTTCCCAACAAGCTAGGTGAAGGACGGCTTTCACACAAACTTATCTCTCAGAACTGAGCATGTGGGGAGAAGTTCGTTCATCTAGCACAAAGGGAACAGGTGGCAGGAGAAACTTTTACTCTGGTTTCTCAGTCTGTTTCCTAGTGCCGGTTTGAAGTTCCTGCAGTTTTCACTGTAAAACCGGGATGGAGGTAGTACCTCCACTTCGATATGTATGAGGTGGAGTTTGCAACTGAAAAGAAACTTTGTGTTCCCAACAAGCTAGGTGAAGGACGGCTTTCACACACACTTATCTCTCAGAACTGAGCATGTGGAGAGACGTTCGTTCATCTAGCACAAAGGGAACGGGTTGCAGGGGAAACTTTTACTCTGGATTCTCAATCTGATTCCTAGTGCCGGTTTGAAGTTCCTGCAGTTTTCACTGTAAAACCGGGTTGTATCTAGTACCTCCCCATATATAAGTATGGAGAGGAGTTTGCAACTGAAAAGAAACTTTGTGTTCCCAACAAGCTAGGTGAAGAACAGCTTTCACACACACTTATCTCTCAGAACTGAGCATGTGGAGAGACGTTCGTTCATCTAGCACAAAGGGAACGGGTTGCAGGGGAAACTTTTACTCTGGTTTCTCAGTCTGTTTCCTAGTGCCAGTTTGAAGTTCCTGCAGTTTTCACTGTAAAACCGGGATGGAGGATGTACCTCCCCATAGATATGTATGAGGTGGAGTTTGCAACTAAAAAGAAACTTTGTTTTCCCAACAAGCTAGTTGAAGGACGGCTTTCACACACACTTATCTCTGAGAACTGAGCACGTGGAGAGACGTTCGTTCATCTAGTACAAAGGGAACGGGTTGCAGGAGAAACTTTTACTCTGGTTTCTCAGTCTGTTTCCTAGTGCCGGTTTGAAGTTCCTGCAGTTTTCACTGTAAAACCGGGTTGTATCTAGTACCTCCCCATATATGTGTATGGAGAGGAGTTTGCAACTGAAAAGAAATTTTGTGTTCCCAACAAGCTAGGTGAAGGACGGCTTTCACACACACTTATCTCTCAGAACTGAGCATGTGGAGAGACGTTCGTTCATCTAGCACAAAGGGAACGGGTTGCAGGGGAAACTTTTACTCTGTTTTCTCAGTCTGTTTCCTAGTGCCTGTTTGAAGTTCCTGCAGTTTTCACTGTAAAACCGAGTTGGAGCTAGTACTTCCCCAAATATATGTATGGAGTGGGGTTTGCAACAGAAAAGAAACTTTGTGTTCCCAACAAGCTAGGTGAAGGACGGCTTTCACACACACCTATCTCTCAGAACTGAGCATGTGGAGAGACGTTCGTTCATCTAGCACAAAGGGAACGGGTTGCAGGAGAAACATTTACTCTGGTTTCTCAGTCTGTTTCCTAGTGCCGGTTTGAAGTTCCTGCAGTTTTCACTGTAACACCGAGTTGGAGCTAGTACCTCCCCATATATATGTATGGAGTGGAGTTTGCAACAGAGAAGAAACTTTGTGTTCCCAACAAGCTAGGTGAAGGACGGCTTTCACACACACTTATCTCTCAGAACTGAGCATGTGGAGAGATGTTCGTTCATCTAGCACAAAGGGAACGGGTTGAAGGGGAAACTTTTACTCTGGTTTCTCAGTGTGTTTCCTAGTGCCGGTTTGAAGTTCCTGCAGTTTTCACTGTAAAACCGTGTTGGAGGTAGTACCTCCCCATAGATATGTATGAGGTGGAGTTTGCAACTGAAAAGAAACTTTGTGTTCCCAACAAGCTAGGTGAAGGACGGCTTTCACACACACTTATCTCTCAGAACTGAGCATGTGTAGAGACGTTCGTTCATCTAGCACAAAGGGAACGGGTTGCAGGGGAAACTTTTACTCTGGTTTCTCAGACTGTTTCCTAGTGCCGGTTTGAAGTTCCTGCAGTTTTCACTGTAAAACCGGGTTGGATCTAGTACCTCCCCATATATATGTATGGAGAGGAGTTTGCTACTGAAAAGAAACTTTGTGTTCCCAACAAGCTAGGTGAAGGACGGCTTTCACACACACTTATCTCTCAGAACTGAGCATGTGGAGTGATGTTCGTTCATCTAGCACAAAGGGATCCGGTTTCAGGGGAAACTTTTACTCTGGTTTCTCAGTCTGTTTCCTAGTGCCGTTCTGAAGTTCCTGCAGTTTTCACTGTAAAACCGAGTTGGAGCTAGTACCTCCCCAGTTAAATGTATGTAGTGGAGTTTTCAACTGAAAAGAATCTTTGTGTTCCCAACAAGCTATGTGAAGTACGGCTTTCACTCACAAATATCTCTCAGAACTGAGCATGTGGAGAGACGTTCGTTCACCTAGCACAAAAGGAACGGGTTACAGGAGAAACTTTTACTCTGGTTTCTCAGTCTGTTTCCTAGTGCCGGTTTGAAGTTCCTGCATTTTTCACTGTAAAACCGGGATGGAGGTAGTACCTCCCCATAGATATGTATGAGGTGGAGTTTGCAACTAAAAAGAAACTTTCTGTTCCCAACAAGCTAGGTGAAGGACGGCTTTCACACACACTTATCTCTCAGAACTGAGCATGTGGGGAGACGTTCGTTCATCTAGCACAAAGGGAAAAGGTGGCAGGAGAAACTTTTACTCTGGTTTCTCAGTCTGTTTCCTAGTGCCGGTTTGAAGTTCCTGCAGTTTTCACTGTAAAACCAGGATGGAGGTAGTACCTCCCCTTAGATATGTATGAGGTGGAGTTTGCAACTGAAAAGAAACTTTGTGTTCCCAACAAGCTAGGTGAAGGGCGGCTTTCACACACACTTATATCTCAGAACTGAGCATGTGGAGTGATGTTCGTTCATCTAGCACAAAGGGAACCGGTTGCAGGGGAAATTTTTACTCTGGTTTCTCAGTCTGTTTCCTAGTGCCGTTTTGAAGTTCCTGCAGTTTTCACTGTAAAACCGAGTTGGAGCTACTACCTCCCCAGTTAAATGTATGTAGTGGAGTTTTCAACTGAAAAGAATCTTTGTGTTCCCAACAAGCTATGTGAAGTACGGCTTTCACTCACAAATATCTCTCAGAACTGAGCATGTGGAGAGACGTTCGTTCACCTAGCACAAAAGGAACGGGTTACAGGAGAAACTTTTACTCTGGTTTCTCAGTCTGTTTCCTAGTGCCGGTTTGAAGTTCCTGCAGTTTTCACTGTAAAACCGGGATGGAGGTAGTACCTCCCCATAGATATGTATGAGGTGGAGTTGGCAACTAAAAAGAAACTTTGTGTTCCCATCAAGCTAGCTGAAGGACGGCTTTCACACAAACTTATCTCTCAGAACTGAGCATGTGGGGAGACGTTCGTTCATCTAGCACAAAGGGAACAGGTGGCAGGAGAAATTTTAATCTGGTTTCTCAGTCTGTTTCCTAGTGCCGGTTTGAAGTTCCTGCAGTTTTCACTGTAAAACCGGGATGGAGGTAGTACCTCCCCTTAGATATGTATGAGGTGGAGTTTGCAACTGAAAAGAAACTTTGTGTTCCCAACAAGCTAGGTGAAGGGCGGCTTTCACACACACTTATATCTCAGAACTGAGCATGTGGAGAGACGTTCGTTCATCTAGCACAAAGGGAACGGGTTGAAGGGGAAACTTTTACTCTGGTTTCTCAGACTGTTTCCTAGTGCCGGTTTGAGGATCCTGCAGTTTTCACTGTAAAACCGAGTTGGGGCTAGTACTTCCCCAAGTATATGTATGGAGTGGGGTTTGCAACAGAAAAGAAACTTTGTGTTCCCAACAAGCTAGGTGAAGTACGGCTTTCACACACACTTATCTCTCAGAACTGAGCATGTGGAGAGACGTTCGTTCACCTAGCACAAAGGGAACGGGTTGCAGGAGAAACTTTTACTCTGGATTCTCAGTCTGTTTCCTAGTGCCGGTTTGATGTTCCTGCAGTTTTCACTGTAAACCCGGGTTGGAGCTAGTACCTCCACATATATATGTATGGAGTGGAGTTTGCAACAGAAAAGAAACTTTGTGTTCCCAACAAGCTAGGTGAAGGACGGCTTTCACACACACTTATCTCTCAGAACTGAGCATGTGGAGAGACGTTCGTTCATCTAGCACAAAGGGAACGGGTTGCAGGAGAAACTTTTACTCTGGTTTCTCAGTCTGTTTCCTAGTGCCGTTTTGATATTCCTGCAGTTTTCACTGTAAAACAGAGTTGAAGCTTGTACCTCCCCATATATATGTATGGAGTGGAGTTTGCAACTGAAAAGAAACTTTGTGTTCCCAACAAGCTAGGTGAAGGACGGCTTTCACACACACTTATCTCTCAGAACTGAGCATGTGGAGAGACGTTCGTTCATCTAGCACAAAGGGAACGGGTTGCAGGGGAAACTTTTACTCTGATTTCTCAGTCTGTTTCCTAGTGCCGTTTTGAAGTTCCTGCAGTTTTCACTGTAAAACCATGTTGGAGCTAGTACCTCCCCATTTAAATGTATGTTGTGGAGTTTTCAACTGAAAAGAATCTTTGTGTTCCCAACAAGCTATGTGAAGTACGGCTTTCACTCACAAATATCTCTCAGAACTGAGCATGTGGAGAGACGTTCGTTCACCTAGCACAAAGGGAACGGGTTACAGGAGAAACTTTTACTCTGGTTTCTCAGTCTGTTTCCTAATGCCGGTTTGAAGTTCCTGCAGTTTTCACTGTAAAACCGGGATGGAGGTAGTACCTCCCCATAGATATGTATGAGGTGGAGTTTGCAACTAAAAAGAAACTTTGTGTTCCCAACAAGCTAGGTGAAGGACGGCTTTCACACACACTTATCTCTCAGAACTGAGCATGTGGAGAGACGTTCGTTCATCTAACACAAAGGGAACGGGTTGCAGGGAAAATTTTACTCCGGTTTCTCAGTCTGTTTCCTAGTGCCGGTTTGAAGTTCCTGCAGTTTTCACTGTAAAACCGAGTTGGAGCTAGTACCTCCCCATATAAATGTATGTAGTGGAGTTTGCAAGTGAAAAGAAATTTTGTGTTCCCAACAAGCTAGGTGAAGGACGGCTTTCACACACACTTATCTCTCAGAACTGAGCATGTGGAGAGACGTTCGTTCATCTAGCACAAAGGGAACGGGTTGCAGGGGAAACTTTTACTCTGATTTCTCAGTCTGTTTCCTAGTGCCGTTTTGAAGTTCCTGCAGTTTTCACTGTAAAACCATGTTGGAGCTAGTACCTCCCCATTTAAATGTATGTAGTGGAGTTTTCAACTGAAAAGAATCTTTGTGTTCCCAAGAAGCTATGTGAAGTACGGCTTTCACTCACAAATATCTCTCAGAACTGAGCATGTGGAGAGACGTTCGTTCACCTAGCACAAAGGGAACGGGTTACAGGAGAAACTTTTACTCTGGTTTCTCAGTCTGTTTCCTAATGCCGGTTTGAAGTTCCTGCAGTTTTCACTGTAAAACCGTGATGGAGGTAGTACCTCCCCATAGATATGTATGAGGTGGAGTTTGCAACTAAAAAGAAACTTTGTGTTCCCAACAAGCTAGGTGAAGGACGGCTTTCACACACACTTATCTCTCAGAACTGAGCATGTGGAGAGACGTTCGTTCATCTAACACAAAGGGAACGGGTTGCAGGGAAAATTTTACTCCGGTTTCTCAGTCTGTTTCCTAGTGCCGGTTTGAAGTTCCTGCAGTTTTCACTGTAAAACCGAGTTGGAGCTAGTACCTCCCCATATAAATGTATGTAGTGGAGTTTGCAAGTGAAAAGAAATTTTGTGTTCCCAACAAGCTATGTGAAGGTCGGCTTTCACTCACACTTATCTCTCAGAACTGAGCATGTGGAGAGACTTTCGTTCACCTAGCACAAAGGGAACGGGTTACAGGAGAAACTTTTACTCTGGTTTCTCAGTCTGTTTCCTAGTGCCGGTTTGAAGTTCCTGCAGTTTTCACTGTAAAACCGTGTTGGAGCTAGTACCTCCCCATATATATGTATGGAGTGGAGTTTGCAACTGAAAAGAAACTTTGTGTTCCCAACAAGCTAGGTGAAGGACGGCTTTCACACACACTTATCTCTCAGAACTGAGCATGTGGAGAGACGTTCGTTCATCTAGCACAAAGGGAACGGCTTGCAGGGGAAACTTTTACTCTGGTTTCTCAGTCTGTTTCCTAGTGCCGGTTTGAAGTTCCTGCAGTTTTCACTGTAAAACCGAGTTGGAGCTAGTACCTCCCCATATAAATGTATGGAGTGGAGTTTTCAACTGAAAAGAATCTTTGTGTTCCCAACAAGCTACGTGAAGTACGGCTTTAACTCACAAATATCTCTCAGAACTGAGCAGGTGGAGAGACGTTCGTTCATCTAGCACAAAGGGAACGGGTTGCAGGAGAAACTTTTACTCTGGTTTCTCAGTCTGTTTCCTAGTGCCGGTTTGAAGTTCCTGCAGTTTTCACTGTAAAACCGAGTTGGAGCTAGTAACTCCCCATATAAATGTATGTAGTGGAGTTTGCAACTGAAAAGAAATTTTGTGTTCCCAACAAGCTAGGTGAAGGACGGCTTTCACACACACTTATCTCTCAGAACTGAGCATGTGGAGAGACGTTCGTTCATCTAGCACAAAGGGAACGGGTTGCAGGAGAAAATTTTACACTGGTTTCTCAGTCTGTTTCCTAGTGCCGGTTTGAGGTTCCTGCAGTTTTCACTGTAAAACTGAGTTGGAGCTAGTAACTCCCCATATAAATATATGCAGTGGAGTTTGCAACTGAAAAGAAATTTTGTGTTCCCAACAAGCTAGGTGAAGGACGGCTTTCACTCACACTTATCTCTCAGAACTGAGCATGTGGAGAGACGTTCGTTCATCTAGCACAAAGGGAACGGGTTGCAGGAGAAACTTTTACTCTGGTTTCTCAGTCTGTTTCCTAGTGCCGGTTTGAAGTTCCTGCAGTTTTCACTGTAAAACCGGGTTGGATCTAGTATCTCCCCATAGATATGTATGGAGAGGAGTTTGCAACTGAAAAGAAACTTTGTGTTCCCAACAAGCTATGTGAAGGACGGCTTTCACACACACTTATCTCTCAGAACTGAGCATGTGGGGAGACGTTCGTTCATCTAGCACAAAGGGAACAGGTGGCAGGAGAAACTTTTACTCTGGTTTCTCAGTCTGTTTCCTAGTGCCGGTTTGAAGTTCCTGCAGTTTTCACTGTAAAACCGAGTTGGAGCTACTACCTCCCCATATATATGTATGGAGTGGAGTTTGCAACTGAAAAGAAACTTTGTGTTCCCAACAAGCTAGGTGAAGGACGGCTTTCACACACACTTATCTCTCAGAACTGAGCATGTGGAGAGACGTTCGTTCATCTAGCACAAAGGGAACGGGTTGCAGGGGAAACTTTTACTCTGGTTTCTCAGTCTGTTTCCTAGTGCCGGTTTGAAGTTCCTGCAGTTTTCACTGTAAAACCGAGTTGGAGCTTGTACTTCCCCAATTATATGTATGGAGTGGGGTTTGCAACAGAAAAGAAACTTTGTGTTCCCAACAAGCTAGGTGAAGGACGGCTTTCACACACACTTATCTCTCAGAACTGAGCATGTGGAGAGAAGTTCGTTCATCTAGCACAAAATGACGGGTTCCAGGAGAAACTTTTACTCTGGTTTCTCAGTCTGTTTCCTAGTGCCGGTTTGAAGTTCCTGCAGTTTTCACTGTAAAACCGGGATGGAGTTAGTACCACCCCATAGATATGTATGAGGTGGAGTTTGCAACTAAAAAGAAACTTTGTGTTCCCAACAAGCTAGGTGAAGGACGGCTTTCACACACACTTATCTCTCAGAACTGAGCATGTGGAGAGACGTTCGTTCATCTAGCACAAAGGGAACGCGTTGCAGGAGAAAATTTTACTCTGGTTTCTCAGTCTGTTTCCTAGTGCCGGTTTGAAGTTCCTGCAGTTTTCACTGTAAAACCGAGTTGGAGCTAGTAACTCCCCATATAAATGTATGTAGTGGATTTTGAAACTGAAAAGAAATTTTGTGTTCCCAACAAGCCTCGTGAAGGACGTCTTTCAATCACACTTATCTCTCAGAACTGAGCATGTGGAGAGACGTTCGTTCATCTAGCACAAAATGAACGGGTTCCAGGAGAAACTTTTACTCTGGTTTCTCAGTCTGTTTCCTAGTGCCGTTTTGATGTTCCTGCAGTTTTCACTGTAAAATGGAGTTGAAGCTAGTACCTCCCGATATATATGTATGGAGTGGAGTTTGCTACTGAAAAGAAACTTTGTGTTCCCAACAAGCTAGGTGAAGGACGGCTTTCACACACACTTATCTCTCAGAAATGAGCATGTGGAGAGACGTTCGTTCATCTAGCACAAAGGAAACGGGTTGCAGGGGAAACTTTTACTCTGGTTTCTCAGTCTGTTTCCTAGTGCCGGTTTGAAGTTCCTGCAGTTTTCACTGTAAAACCGAGTTGGAGCTAGTACCTCCCCATATAAATGTATGGAGTGGAGTTTTCAACTGAAAAGAATCTTTGTGTTCCCAACAAGCTACCTGAAGTACGGCTTTCACTCACAAATATCTCTCAGAACTGAGCATGTGGAGAGACGTTCGTTCATCTAGCACAAAGGGAACGGGTTGCAGGAGAAACTTTTACTCTGGTTTCTCAGTCTGTTTCCTAGTGCCGGTTTGAAGTTCCTGCAGTTTTCACTGTAAAACCGAGTTGGAGCTAGTAACTCCCCATATAAATGTATGTAGTGGAGTTTGCAACTGAAAAGAAATTTTGTGTTCCCAACAAGCTAGGTGAAGGACGGCTTTCACACACACTTATCTCTCAGAACTGAGCATGTGGAGAGACGTTCGTTCATCTAGCACAAAGGGAACGGGTTGCAGGAGAAAATTTTACTCTGGTTTCTCAGTCTGTTTCCTATTGCCGGTTTGAGGTTCCTGCAGTTTTCACTGTAAAACTGAGTTGGAGCTAGTAACTCCCCGTATAAATGTATGCAGTGGAGTTTGCAACTGAAAAGAAATTTTGTGTTCCCAACAAGCTAGGTGAAGGACGGCTTTCACTCACACTTATCTCTCAGAACTGAGCATGTGGAGAGACGTTCTTTCATCTAGCACAAAGGGAACTGGTTGCAGGAGAAACTTTTACTCTGGTTTCTCAGTCTGTTTCCTAGTGCCGGTTTGAAGTTCCTGCAGTTTTCACTGTAAAACCGGGTTGGATCTAGTATCTCCCCATAGATATGTATGGAGAGGAGTTTGCAACTGAAAAGAAACTTTGTGTTCCCAACAAGCTAGGTGAAGGACGGCTTTCACACACACTTATCTCTCAGAACTGAGCATGTGGAGAGACGTTCGTTCATCTAGCACAAAGGGAACAGGTTGCAGGACAAACTTTTACTCTTGTTTCTCAGTCTGTTTCCTAGTGCCGGTTTGAATTTCCTGCAGTTTTCACTGTAAAACCGAGTTGGAGCTACTACCTACCCATATATATGTATGGAGTGGAGTTTGCAACTGAAAAGAAACTTTGTGTTCCCAACAAGCTAGGTGAAGGACGGCTTTCACACACACTTATCTCTCAGAACTGAGCATGTGGAGAGACGTTCGTTCATCTAGCACAAAGGGAACGGGTTGCCGGGGAAACTTTTACTCTGGTTTCTCAGTCTGTTTCCTAGTGCCGGTTTGAAGTTCCTGCAGTTTTCACTGTAAAACCGAGTTGGAGCTAGTACTTCCCCAAGTATATGTATGGAGTGGGGTTTGCAACAGAAAAGAAACTTTGTGTTCCCAAAAGCTAGGTGAAGGACGGCTTTCACACACACTTATCTCTCAGAACTGAGCATGTGGAGAGACGTTCGTTCATCTAGCACAAAATGACGGGTTCCAGGAGAAACTTTTACTCTGGTTTCTCAGTCTGTTTCCTAGTGCCGGTTTGAAGTTCCTGCAGTTTTCACTGTAAAACCGGGATGGAGTTAGTACCACCCCATAGATATGTATGAGGTGGAGTTTGCAACTAAAAAGAAACTTTGTGTTCCCAACAAGCTAGGTGAAGGACGGCTTTCACACACACTTATCTCTCAGAACTGAGCATGTGGAGAGACGTTCGTTCATCTAGCACAAAGGGAACGCGTTGCAGGAGAAAATTTTACTCTGGTTTCTCAGTCTGTTTCCTAGTGCCGGTTTGAAGTTCCTGCAGTTTTCACTGTAAAACCGAGTTGGAGCTAGTAACTCCCCATATAAATGTATGTAGTGGATTTTGAAACTGAAAAGAAATTTTGTGTTCCCAACAAGCCTCGTGAAGGACGTCTTTCAATCACACTTATCTCTCAGAACTGAGCATGTGGAGAGACGTTCGTTCATCTAGCACAAAATGAACGGGTTCCAGGAGAAACTTTTACTCTGGTTTCTCAGTCTGTTTCCTAGAGCCGTTTTGATGTTCCTGCAGTTTTCACTGTAAAACGGAGTTGAAGCTAGTACCTCCAGATATATATGTATGGAGTGGAGTTTGCAACTGAAAAGAAACTATGTGTTCCCAACAAGCTAGGTGAAGGACGGCTTTCACACACACTTATCTCTCAGAAATGAGCATGTGGAGAGACGTTCGTTCATCTAGCACAAAGGGAACGGGTTGCAGGGGAAACTTTTACTCTGGTTTCTCAGTCTGTTTCCTAGTGCCTGTTTGAAGTTCCTGCAGTTTTCACTGTAAAACCGGGTTGGATCTAGTATCTCCCCATAGATATGTATGGAGAGGAGTTTGCAACTGAAAAGAAACTTTGTGTTCCCAACAAGCTAGTTGAAGGACGGCTTTCACACACACTTATCTCTCAGAACTGAGCATGTGGAGAGACGTTCGTTCATCTAGCACAATGGGAACAGGTTGCAGGACAAACTTTTACTCTGGTTTCTCAGTCTGTTTCCTAGTGCCGGTTTGAATTTCCTGCAGTTTTCACTGTAAAACCGAGTTGGAGCTACTACCTCCCCATATATATGTATGGAGTGGAGTTTGCAACTGAAAAGAAACTTTGTGTTCCCAACAAGCTATGTGAAGGACGGCTTTCACACACACATATCTCTCAGAACTGAGCATGTGGAGAGACGTTCGTTCATCTAGCACAAAGGGAACGGGTTGCAGGGGAAAATTTTACTCTGGTTTCTCAGTCTGTTTCCTAGTGCCGGTTTGAAGTTCCTGCAGTTTTCACTGTAAAACCGAGTTGGAGCTAGTACTTCCCCAAGTATATGTATGGAGTGGGGTTTGCAACAGAAAAGAAACTTTGTGTTCCCAAAAGCTAGGTGAAGGACGGCTTTCACACACACTTATCTCTCAGAACTGAGCATGTGGAGAGACGTTCGTTCATCTAGCACAAAATGACGGGTTCCAGGAGAAACTTTTACTCTGGTTTCTCAGTCTGTTTCCTAGTGCCGGTTTGAAGTTCCTGCAGTTTTCACTGTAAAACCGTGATGGAGTTAGTACCACCCCATAGATATGTATGAGGTGGAGTTTGCAACTAAAAAGAAACTTTGTGTTCCCAACAAGCTAGGTGAAGGACGGCTTTCACACACACTTATCTCTCAGAACTGAGCATGTGGAGAGACGTTCGTTCATCTAGCACAAAGGGAACGCGTTGCAGGAGAAAACTTTACTCTGGTTTCTCAGTCTGTTTCCTAGTGCCGGTTTGAAGTTCCTGCAGTTTTCACTGTAAAACCGAGTTGGAGCTAGTAACTCCCCATATAAATGTATGTAGTGGATTTTGAAACTGAAAAGAAATTTTGTGTTCCCAACAAGCCTCGTGAAGGACGTCTTTCAATCACACATATCTCTCAGAACTGAGCATGTGGAGAGACGTTCGTTCATCTAGCACAAAATGAACGGGTTCCAGGAGAAATTTTTACTCTGGTTTCTCAGTCTGTTTCCTAGTGCCGTTTTGATGTTCCTGCAGTTTTCACAGTAAAACGGAGTTGAAGCTAGTACCTCCCGATATATATGTATGGAGTGGAGTTTGCAACTGAAAAGAAACTTTGTGTTCCCAACAAGCTAGGTGAAGGACGGCTTTCACACACACTTATCTCTCAGAAATGAGCATGTGGAGAGACGTTCGTTCATCTAGCACAAAGGGAACGGGTTGCAGGGGAAACTTTTACTCTGGTTTCTCAGTCTGTTTCCTAGTGCCTTTTTGAAGTTCCTGCAGTTTTCACTGTAAAACCCAGTTGGAGCTATTACCTCCCCAGTTAAATGTATGTAGTGGAGTTTTCAACTGAAAAGAATCTTTGTGTTCCCAACAAGCTATGTGAAGTACGGCTTTCACTCACAAATATCTCTCAGAACTGAGCATGTGGAGAGACGTTCGTTCACCTAGCACAAAAGGAACGGGTTACATGAGAAACTTTTACTCTGGTTTCTCAGTCTGTTTCCTAGTGCCGGTTTGAAGTTCCTGCAGTTTTCACTGTAAAACCGAGTTGGAGCTAGTAAATCCCCATATAAATATATGTAGTGGAGTTTGCAACTGAAAAGAAATTTTGTGTTCCCAACAAGCTAGGTGAAGGACGGCTTTCAATCACACTTATCTCTCAGAACTGAGCATGTGGAGAGACATTCATTCATCTAGCACAAAGGAACGGGTTGCAGGAGAAAATTTTACTCTGGTTTCTCAGTCTGTTTCCTAGTGCCGGTTTGAAGTTCCTGCAGTTTTCACTGTAAAACCGGGTTGGAGCTAGTAACTCCCCATATAAATGTATGTAGTGGAGTTTGCAACTGAATAGAAATTTTGTGTTCCCAACAAGCTAGGTGAAGGACGGCTTTCACACACACTTATCTCTCAGAACTGAGCATGTGGGAGACTTTCGTCCACCTAGCACAAAGGGAACGTTTTGCAGGAGAAACTTTTACTCTGGTTTCTCAGTCTGTTTCCTAGTGCCGTTTTGAAGTTCCTGCAGTTTTCACTGTAAAACCGAGTTGGAGCTATTACCTCCCCAGTTAAATATATGTAGAGGAATTTTCAACTGAAAAGAATCTTTGTGTTCCCAACAAGCTATGTGAAGTACGGCTTTCACTCACAAATATCTCTCAGAACTGTGCATGTGGAGAGACGTTCGTTCATCTAGCACAAAGGGAACGCGTTGTAGGAGAAATTTTTACTCTGGTTTCTCAGTCTGTTTCCTAGTGCCGGTTTGAAGTTCCTGCAGTTTTCACTGTAAAACCGGGATGGAGGTAGTACATCCCCATAGATATGTATGAGGTGGAGTTTGCAACTAAAAAGAAACTTTGTGTTCCCAACAAGCTAGGTGAAGAACGGCTTTCACACACACTTATCTCTCAGAACTGAGCATGTGGAGAGACGTTCGTTCATCTAGCACAAATGGAACAGGTTGCAGGAGAAACTTTTACTCTGGTTTCTCAGTCTGTTTCCTAGTGCCGGTTTGAATTTCCTGCAGTTTTCACTGTAAAACCGAGTTGGAGCTACTACCTCTCCATATATATGTATGGAGTGGAGTTTGCAACTAAAAATAAACTTTGTGTTCCCAACAAGCTAGGTGAAGGACGGCTTTCACACACATTTATCTCTCAGAACTGAGCATGTGGAGAGACGTTCGTTCATCTAACACAAAGGGAACGGGTTGCAGGTGAAAATTTTACTCCGGTTTCTCAGTCTGTTTCCTAGTGCCGGTTTGAAGTTCCTGCAGTTTTCACTGTAAAACCTAGTTGGAGCTAGTTCCTCCCCATATAAATGTATGTAGTGGAGTTTGCAACTGAAAAGAAATTTTGTGTTCCCAACAAGCTAAGTGAAGGACGGCTTTCACTCACACTTATCTCTCAGAACTGAGCATGTGGAGAGACGTTCGTTCATCAAGCACAAAGGGAAAGGGTTGCAGGAGAAACTTTTACTCTGGTTTCTCAGTCTGTTTCCTAGTGCCGTTTTGATGTTCCTGCAGTTTTCACTGTAAAACCGAGTTGAAGCTAGTACTTCCTCATATATTTGTATGGACTGGAGTTTGCAACTGAAAAGAAACTTTGTGTTCCCAACAAGCTAGGTGAAGGACGGCTTTCACACACACTTATCTCTCAGAACTGAGCATGTGGAGAGACGTTCGTTCATCTAGCACAAAGAGAACGGGTTGCAGGAGAAACTTTAACTCTGGTTTCTCAGTCTGTTTCCTAGTGCCGGTTTGAAGTTCCTGCAGTTTTCACTGTAAAACCGAGTTGGAGATTGTATCTCCCCGTATATATGTATGGAGTGGAATTTGCAACTGAAAAGAAACTTTGTGTTCCCAACAAGCTAGGTGAAGGACGGCTTTCACACACACTTATCTCTGAGAACTGAGCATGTGGAGAGACGTTCGTTCATCTAGCACAAACGGAACGGGTTGCAGGAGAAACTTTTACTCTGGTTTCTCAGTCTGTTTCCTAGTGCCGGTTTGAAGTTCCTGCAGTTTTCACTTTAAAACCGAGTTGGAGCTAGTACCTCCCCATATAAATATATGGAGTGGAGTTTTCAACTGAAAAGAAACTTTGTGTTCCCAACAAGCTATGTGAAGTACGGCTTTCACTCACAAATATCTCTCAGAACTGAGCATGTGGAGAGACGTTCGTTCACCTAGCACAAAGGGAACGGGTTGCAGGAGAAACTTTTACTCTGTTTTCTCAGTCTGTTTCCTAGTGCCGGTTTGAAGTTCCTGCAGTTTTCACTGTAAAACCGGGACGGAGGTAGTACCTCCCCATATATATGTATGGAGTGGAGTTTGCAACTGAAAAGAAACTTTGTGTTCCCAACAAGCTAGGTGAAGGACGGCTTTCACACACACTTATCTCTCAGAACTGAGCATGTGGAGAGACGTTCGTTCATCTAGCACAAAAGGAACGGGTTGCAGGGGAAACTTTTACTCTGGTTTCTCAGTCTGTTTCCTAGTGCCGTTTTGAAGTTCCTGCAGTTTTCACTGTAAAACCGAGTTGGAGCTATTACCTCCCCAGTTAAATGTATGTAGTGGAGTTTTCAACTGAAAAGAATCTTTGTGTTCCCAACAAGCTAGGTGAAGGAAGGCTTTCACACACACTTATCTCTCAGAAATGAGCATGTGGAGAGACGTTCGTTCATCTAGCACAAAGGGAACGGGTTGCAGGGGAAACTTTTACTCTGGTTTCTCAGTCTGTTTCCTAGTGCCTTTTTGAAGTTCCTGCAGTTTTCACTGTAAAACCGAGTTGGAGCTAGTACCTCCCCTTTTAAATGTATGTAGTGGAGTTTTCAACTGAAAAGAATCTTTGTGTTCCCAACAAGCTATGTGAAGTACGGCTTTCACTCACAAATATCTCTCAGAACTGAGCATGTGGAGAGACGTTCGTTCACCTAGCACAAAAGGAACGGGTTACAAGAGAAACTTTTACTCTGGTTTCGCAGTCTGTTTCCTAGTGCCGGTTTGAAGTTCCTGCAGTTTTCACTGTAAAACCGGGTTGGAGCTAGTAACTCCCCATATAAATGTATGTAGTGGAGTTTGCAACTGAAAAGAAATTTTGTGTTCCCAACAAGCTAGGTGAAGGACGGCTTTCACACACACTTATCTCTCAGAACTGAGCATGTGGGAGACGATCGTCCACCTAGCACAAAGGGAACGGTTTGCAGGAGAAACTTTTACTCTGGTTTCTCAGTGTGTTTCCTAGTGCCGTTTTGAAGTTCCTGCAGTTTTCACTGTAAAACCTAGTTGGAGCTAGTACCTCCCCATATAAATGTATGTAGTGGAGTTTGCAACTGAAAAGAAATTTTGTGTTCCCAACAAGCTAGGTGAAGGACGGCTTTCACTCACACTTATCTCTCAGAACTGAGCATGTGGAGAGACGTTCGTTCATCAAGCACAAAGGGAAAGGGTTGCAGGAGAAACTTTTACTCTGGTTTCTCAGTCTGTTTCCTAGTGCCGTTTTGATGTTCCTGCAGTTTTCACTGTAAAACCGAGTTGAAGCTAGTACCTCCCCATATATTTGTATGGACTGGAGTTTGCAACTGAAAAGAAACTTTGTGTTCCCAACAAGCTAGGTGAAGGACGGCTTTCACACACACTTATCTCTCAGAACTGAGCATGTGGAGAGACGTTCGTTCATCTAGCACAAAGAGAACGGGTTGCAGGAGAAACTTTTACTCTGGTTTCTCAGTCTGTTTCCTAGTGCCGGTTTGAAGTTCCTGCAGTTTTCACTGTAAAACCGAGTTGGAGATTGTATCTCCCCATATATATGTATGGAGTGGAATTTGCAACTGAAAAGAAACTTTGTGTTCCCAACAAGCTAGGTGAAGGACGGCTTTCACACACACTTATCTCTGAGAACTGAGCATGTGGAGAGACGTTCGTTCATCTAGCACAAAGGGAACGGGTTGCAGGAGAAACTTTTACTCTGGTTTCTCAGTCTGTTTCCTAGTGCCGGTTTGAAGTTCCTGCAGTTTTCACTTTAAAACCGAGTTGGAGCTAGTACCTCCCCATATAAATGTATGGAGTGGAGTTTTCAACTGAAAAGAAACTTTGTGTTCCCAACAAGCTATGTGAAGTACGGCTTTCACTCACAAATATCTCTCAGAACTGAGCATGTGGAGAGACGTTCGTTCACCTAGCACAAAGGGAACGGGTTGCAGGAGAAACTTTTACTCTGGTTCTCAGTCTGTTTCCTAGTGCCGGTTTGAAGTTACTGCAGTTTTCAATGTAAAACCGGGATGTAGGTAGTACCTCCCATATATATGTATGGAGTGGAGTTTGCAACTGAAAAGAAACTTTGTGTTCCCAACAAGCTAGGTGAAGGACGGCTTTCACACACGCTTATCTCTCAGAACTGAGCATGTGGAGAGACGTTCGTTCATCTAGCACAAAGGGAAAGGGTTGCAGGGGAAACTTTTACTCTGGTTTCTCAGTCTGTTTCCTAGTGCCGTTTTGAAGTTCCTGCAGTTTTCACTGTAAAACCGAGTTGGAGCTATTACCTCCCCAGTTAAATGTATGTAGTGGAGTTTTCAACTGAAAAGAATCTTTGTGTTCCCAACAAGCTATGTGAAGTACGGCTTTCACACACACTTATATCTCAGAACTGAGCATGTGGAGAGACGTTCGTTCATCTAGCACAAAGAGAACGGGTTGCAGGAGAAACTTTTACTCTGGTTTCTCAGTCTGTTTCCTAGTGCCGGTTTGAAGTTCCTGCAGTTTTCACTGTAAAACCGAGTTGGAGATTGTATCTCCCCATATATATGTATGGAGTGGAATTTGCAACTGAAAAGAAACTTTGTGTTCCCAACAAGCTAGGTGAAGGACGGCTTTCACACACACTTATCTCTGAGAACTGAGCATGTGGAGAGACGTTCGTTCATCTAGCACAAAGGGAACGGGTTGCAGGAGAAACTATTACTCTGGTTTCTCAGTCTGTTTCCTAGTGCCGGTTTGAAGTTCCTGCAGTTTTCACTTTAAAACCGAGTTGGAGCTAGTACCTCCCCATATAAATGTATGGAGTGGAGTTTTCAACTGAAAAGAAACTTTGTGTTCCCAACAAGCTATGTGAAGTACGGCTTTCACGCACAAATATCTCTCAGAACTGAGCATGTGGAGAGACGTTCGTTCACCTAGCACAAAGGGAACGGGTTGCAGGAGAAACTTTTACTCTGGTTTCTCAGTCTGTTTCCTAGTGCCGGTTTGAAGTTCCTGCAGTTTTCAATGTAAAACCGGGATGGAGGTAGTACCTCCACATATATATGTATGGAGTGGAGTTTGCAACTGAAAAGAAACTTTGCGTTCCCAAAAAGCTAGGTGAAGGACGGCTTTCACACACACTTATCTCTCAGAAATGAGCATGTGGAGAGACGTTCGTTCATCTAGCACAAAGGGAACGGGTTGCAGGGGAAACTTTTACTCTGGTTTCTCAGTCTGTTTCCTAGTGCCGTTTTGAAGTTCCTGCAGTTTTCACTGTAAAACCGAGTTGGAGCTATTACCTCCCCAGTTAAATGTATGTAGTGGAGTTTTCAACTGAAAAGAATCTTTGTGTTCCCAACAAGCTAGGTGAAGGACGGCTTTCACACACACTTATCTCTCAGAAATGAGCATGTGGAGAGACGTTCGTTCACCTAGCACAAAAGGAACGGGTTACAGGAGAAAGTTTTACTCTGGTTTCTCAGTCTGTTTCCTAGTGCCGGTTTGAAGTTCCTGCAGTTTTCACTGTAAAACCGGGTTGGAGCTTGTAACTCCCCATATAAATGTATGTAGTGGAGTTTGCAACTGAAAAGAAATTTTGTGTTCCCAACAAGCTAGGTGAAGGACGGCTTTCACACACACTTATCTCTCAGAACTGAGCATGTGGGAGACGATCGTCCACCTAGCACAAAGGGAACGGTTTGCAGGAGGAACTTTTACTCTGGTTTCTCAGTCTGTTTCCTAGTGCCGTTTTGAAGTTCCTGCAGTTTTCACTGTAAAACCTAGTTGGAGCTAGTGCCTCCCCATATAAATGTATGTAGTGGATTTTGCAACTGAAAAGAAATTTTGTGTTCCCAACAAGCTAGGTGAAGGACGGCTTCCACTCACACTTATCTCTCAGAACTGAGCATGTGGAGAGACGTTCGTTCATCAAGCACAAATGGAAAGGGTTGCAGGAGAAACTTTTACTCTGGTTTCTCAGTCTGTTTCCTAGTGCCGGTTTGAAGTTCCTGCAGTTTTCACTGTAAAACCGGGATGGAGGTAGTACCTCCCCATAGATATGTATGAGGTGGAGTTTGCAACTAAAAAGAAACTTTGTGTTCCCAACAAGCTAGGTGAAATACGGCTTTCACACACACTTATCTCTCAGAACTGAGCATGTGGAGAGACTTTCGTTCATCTAGCACAAAGGGAACAGGTTGCAGGAGAAACTTTTACTCTGGTTTCTCAGTATGTTTCCTAGTGCCGGTTTGAATTTCCTGCAGTTTTCACTGTAAAACCGAGTTGGAGCTACTACCTCTCCATATATATGTATGGAGTGGAGTTTGCAACTGAAAAGAAACTTTATGTTCCCAACAAGCTAGGTGAAGGACGGCTTTCACACACACTTATCTCTGAGAACTGAGCATGTGGAGAGACGTTCGTTCATCTAGCACAAAGGGAACGGGTTGCAGGAGAAACTATTACTCTGGTTTCTCAGTCTGTTTCCTAGTGCCGGTTTGAAGTTCCTGCAGTTTTCACTTTAAAACCGAGTTGCAGCTAGTACCTCCCCATATAAATGTATGGAGTGGAGTTTTCAACTGAAAAGAAACTTTGTGTTCCCAACAAGCTATGTGAAGTACGGCTTTCACTCACAAATATCTCTCAGAACTGAGCATGTGGAGAGACGTTCGTTCACCTAGCACAAAGGGAACGGGTTGCAGGAGAAACTTTTACTCTGGTTTCTCAGTCTGCTTCCTAGTGCCGGTTTGAAGTTCCTGCAGTTTTCAATGTAAAACCGGGATGGAGGTAGTACCTCCCCATATATATGTATGGAGTGGAGTTGGCAACTGAAAAGAAACTTTGCGTTCCCAACAAGCTAGGTGAAGGACGGCTTTCACACACACTTATCTCTCAGAAATGAGCATGTGGAGAGACGTTCGTTCATCTAGCACAAAGGGAACGGGTTGCAGGGGAAACTTTTACTCTGGTTTCTCAGTCTGTTTCCTAGTGCCGTTTTGAAGTTCCTGCAGTTTTCACTGTAAAACCGAGTTGGAGCTATTACCTCCCCAGTTAAATGTATGTAGTGGAGTTTTCAACTGAAAAGAATCTTTGTGTTCCCAACAAGCTAGGTGAAGGACGGCTTTCACACACACTTATCTCTCAGAAATGAGCATGTGGAGAGACGTTCGTTCATCTAGCACAAAGGGAACGGGTTGCAGGGGAAACTTTTACTCTGGTTTCTCAGTCTGTTTCCTAGTGCCTTTTTGAAGTTCCTGCAGTTTTCACTGTAAAACCGAGTTGGAGCTATTACCTCCCCAGTTAAATGTATGTAGTGGAGTTTTCAACTGAAAAGAATCTTTGTGTTCCCAACAAGCTATGTGAAGTACGGCTTTCACTCACAAATATCTCTCAGAACTGAGCATGTGGAGAGACGTTCGTTCACCTAGCACAAAAGGAACGGGTTACAGGAGAAACTTTTACTCTGGTTTCTCATTCTGTTTCCTAGTGCCGGTTTGAAGTTCCTGCATTTTTCACTGTAAAACCGGGTTGGAGCTAGTAACTCCCCATATAAATGTATGTAGTGGAGTTTGCAACTGAAAAGAAATTTTGTGTTCCCAACAAGCTAGGTGAAGGACGGCTTTCACTCACACTTATCTCTCAGAACTGAGCATGTGGAGAGACGTTCGTTCATCAAGCACAAAGGGTAAGGGTTGCAGGAGAAAATTTTACTCTGGTTTCTCAGTCTGTTTCCTAGTGCCGGTTTGAAGTTCCTGCAGTTTTCACTTTAAAACCGAGTTGGAGCTAGTACCTCCCCATATAAATGTATGGAGTGGAGTTTTCAACTGAAAAGAAACTTTGTGTTCCCAACAAGCTATGTGAAGTACGGCTTTCACTCACAAATATCTCTCAGAACTGAGCATGTGGAGAGACGTTCGTTCACCTAGCACAAAAGGAACGGGTTACAGGAGAAACTTTTACTCTGGTTTCTCAGTCTGTTTCCTAGTGCCGGTTTGAAGTTCCTGCAGTTTTCACTGTAAAACCGGGATGGAGGTAGTACCTCCCCATATATATGTATGGAGTGGAGTTTGCAACTGAAAAGAAACTTTGTGTTCCCAACAAGCTAGGTGAAGGACGGCTTTCACACACACTTATCTCTCAGAACTGAGCATGTGGAGAGACGTTCGTTCATCTAGCACAAAGGGAACGGGTTGCAGGAGAAAATTTTACTCTGGTTTCTCAGTCTGTTTCCTAGTGCCGTTTTGAAGTTCCTGCAGTTTTCACTGTAAAACCGACTTGGAGCTATTACCTCCCCAGTTAAATGTATGTAGTGGAGTTTTCAACTGAAAAGAATCTTTGTGTTCCCAACAAGCTATGTGAAGTACGGCTTTCACTCACAAATATCTCTCAGAACTGAGCATGTGGAGAGACGTTCGTTCACTTAGCACAAAAGGAACGGGTTACAGGAGAAACTTTTACTCTGGTTTCTCAGTCTGTTTCCTAGTGCCGGTTTGAAGTTCCTGCAGTTTTCACTGTAAAACCGGGATGGAGGTAGTACCTCCCCATAGATATGTATGAGGTGGAGTTTGCAACTAAAAAGAAACTTTGTGTTCCCAACAAGCTAGGTGAAGGACGGCTTTCACACACACTTATCTCTCAGAACTGAGCATGTGGAGAGACGTTCGTTCATCTAGCACAAAGGGAACGGGTTGCAGGGGAAACTTTTACTCTGGTTTCTCAGTCTGTTTCCTAGTGCCGTTTTGAAGTTCCTGCAGTTTTCACTTTAAAACCGAGTTGGAGCTATTACCTCCCCAGTTAAATGTATGTAGTGGAGTTTTCAACTGAAAAGAATCTTTGTGTTCCCAACAAGCTATGTGAAGAACGGCTTTCACTCACAAATATCTCTCAGAACTGAGCATGTGGAGAGACATTCGTTCATCTAGCACAAAGGGAACGGGTTGCAGGAGAAACTTTTACTCTGGATTCTCAGTCTGCTTCCTAGTGCCGGTTTGAAGTTCCTGCACTTTTCACTGTAAAACCGAGTTGGAGCTAGTAACTCCCCATATAAATGTATGTAGTGGAGTTTGCAACTGAAAAGAAATTTTGTGTTCCCAACAAGCTAGGTGAAGGACGGCTTTCAATCACACTTATCTCTCAGAACTGAGCATGTGGAGACACATTCATTCATCTAGCACAAAGGAACGGGTTGCAGGAGAAAATTGTACTCTGGTTTCTCAGTCTGTTTCCTAGTGCCGGTTTGAAGTTCCTGCAGTTTTCACTGTAAAACCGAGTTGGAGCTTGTACCTCCCCATATAAATGTATGTAGTGGAGTTTGCAACTGAAAAGAAATTTTGTGTTCCCAACAAGCTAGGTGAAGGACGGCTTTCACACACACTTATCTCTCAGAACTGAGCATGTGGAGAGACGTTTGTCCACCTAGCACAAAGGGAACGGTTTGCAGGAGAAACTTTTACTCTGGTTTCTCAGTCTGTTTCCTAGTGCCGGTTTGAAGTTCCTGCAGTTTCACTGTAAAACCGAGTTGGAGCTAATACTTCCCCAAGTATATGTATGGAGTGGGGTTTGCAACAGAAAAGAAACTTTGTGTTCCCAACAACCTAGGTGAAGTACGGCTTTCACACACAATTATTTCTCAGAACTGAGCATGTGGAGAGACGTTCGTTCATCTAGCACAAAGGGAACGGTTTGCAGGAGAAACTTTTACTCTGGTTTCTCAGTCTGTTTCCTAGTGCCGTTTTGATGTTCCTGCAGTTTTCACTGTAAAACCGATTTGAAGCTAGTACCTCCCCATATATATGTATGGAGTGGAGTTTGCAACTGAAAAGAAACTTTGTGTTCCCAACAAGCTAGGTGAAGGACGGCTTTCACACACACTTATCTCTCAGAACTGAGCTTGTGGAGAGACGTTCGTTCATCTAGCACAAAGGGAACGGGATGCAGGGGAAACTTTTACTCTGGTTTCTCAGTCTGTTTCCTAGTGCCGTTTTGAAGTTCCTGCAGTTTTCACTGTAAAACCGAGTTGGAGCTAGTACCTCCCCAGTTAAATGTATGTAGTGGAATTTTCAACTGAAAAGAATCTTTGTGTTCCCAACAAGCTATGTGAAGTACGGCTTTCACTCAAAAATATCTCTCAGAACTGAGCATGTGGAGAGACGTTCGTTCACTTAGCACAAAATGAACGGGTTACAGGAGAAACTTTTACTCTGGTTTCTCAGTCTGTTTCCTAGTGCCGGTTTGAAGTTCCTGCAGTTTTCACTTTAAAACCGGGATGGAGGTTGTACCTCCCCATAGATATGTATGAGGTGGAGTTTGCAACTAAAAAGAAACTTTGTGTTCCCAACAAGCTAGGTGAAGGACGGCTTTCACACACACTTATCTCTCAGAACTGAGCATGTGGAGAGACGTTCGTTCATCTAGCACAAAGGGAACGGGTTGCAGGAGAAACTTTTACTCTGGTTTCTCAGTCTGTTTCCTAGTGCCGGTTTGAAGTTCCTGCAGTTTTCACTGTAAAACCGAGTTGGAGCTAGTAACTCCCCATATAAATGTATGTAGTGGAGTTTGCAACTGAAAAGAAATTTTGTGTTCCCAACAACCTAGGTGAAGGACGGCTTTGAATCACACTTATCTCTGAGAACTGAGCATGTGGAGAGACATTCATTCATCTAGCACAAAGGGAACGGGTTGCAGGGGAAACTTTTACTCTGGTTTCTCAGTCTGTTTCCTAGTGCCGTTTTGAAGTTCCTGCAGTTTTCACTGTAAAATCGAGTTGGAGCTAGTACCTCCCCAGTTAAATGTATGTAGTGGAGTTTTCAACTGAAAAGAATCTTTGTGTTCCCAACAAGCTATGTGAAGTACGGCTTTCACTCACAAATATCTCTCAGAACTGAGCATGTGGAGAGACGTTCGTTCACTTAGCACAAAAGGAACGGGTTACAGGAGAAACTTTTACTCTGGTTTCTCAGTCTGTTTCCTAGTGCCGGTTTGAAGTTCCTGCAGTTTTCACTGTAAAACCGGGATGGAGGTAGTACCTCCCCATAGATATGTATGAGGTGGAGTTTGCAACTAAAAAGAAACTTTGTGTTCCCAACAAGCTAGGTGAAGGACGGCTTTCACACACACATATCTCTCAGAACTGAGCATGTGGAGAGACGTTCGTTCATCTAGCACAAAGGGAACGGGGTGCAGGAGAAACTTTTACTCTGGTTTCTCTGTCTGTTTCCTAGTGCCGGTTTGAATTTCCTGCAGTTTTCACTGTAAAACCGAGTTGGAGCTAGTAACTCCCCATATAAATGTATGTAGTGGAGTTTGCAACTGAAAAGAAATTTTGTGTTCCCAACAAGCTAGGTGAAGGACGGCTTTCAATCACACTTATCTCTGAGAATTGAGCATGTGGAGAGACATTCATTCATCTAGCACAAAGGGAACGGGTTGCAGGGGAAACTTTTACTCTGGTTTCTCAGTCTGTTTCCTAGTGCCGTTTTGAAGTTCCTGCAGTTTTCACTGTAAAACCGAGTTGGAGCTATTACCTCCCCAGTTAAATGTATGCAGTGGAGTTTTCAACTGAAAAGAATCTTTGTGTTCCCAACAAGCTATGTGAAGTACGGCTTTCACTCACAAATATCTCTCAGAACTGAGCATGTGGAGAGACGTTCGTTCATCTAGCACAAAGGGAACGGGTTGCAGGAGAAACTTTTTCTCTGGATTCTCAGTCTGTTTCCTAGTGCCGGTTTGAAGTTCCTGCACTTTTCACTGTAAAACCGAGTTGGAGCTAGTAACTCCCCATATAAATGTATGTAGTGGAGTTTGCAACTGAAAAGAAATTTTGTGTTCCCAACAAGCTAGGTGAAGGACGGCTTTCAATCACACTTATCTCTCAGAACTGAGCATGTGGAGACACATTCATTCATCTAGCACAAAGGAACGGGTTGCAGGAGAAAATTGTACTCTGGTTTCTCAGTCTGTTTCCTAGTGCCGGTTTGAAGTTCCTGCAGTTTTCACTGTAAAACCGAGTTGGAGCTAGTACCTCCCCATATAAATGTATGTAGTGGAGTTTGCAACTGAAAAGAAATTTTGTGTTCCCAACAAGCTAGGTGAAGGACGGCTTTCACACACACTTATCTCTCAGAACTGAGCATGTGGAGAGACGTTCGTCCACCTAGCACAAAGGGAACGGTTTGCAGGAGAAACTTTTACTCTGGTTTCTCAGTCTGTTTCCTAGTGCCGGTTTGAAGTTCCTGCAGTTTCACTGTAAAACAGAGTTGGAGCTAATACTTCCCCAAGTATGTGTATGGAGTGGGGTTTGCAACAGAAAAGAAACTTTGTGTTCCCAACAACCTAGGTGAAGTACGGCTTTCACACACAATTATTTCTCAGAACTGAGCATGTGGAGAGACGTTCGTTCATCTAGCACAAAGGGAACGGTTTGCAGGAGAAACTTTTACTCTGGTTTCTCAGTCTGTTTCCTAGTGCCGTTTTGATGTTCCTGCAGTTTTCACTGTAAAACCGAGTTGAAGCTAGTACCTCCCCATATATATGTATGGAGTGGAGTTTGCAACTGAAAAGAAACTTTGTGTTCCCAACAAGCTAGGTGAAGGACGGCTTTCACACACACTTATCTCTCAGAACTGAGCTTGTGGAGAGACGTTCGTTCATCTAGCACAAAGGGAACGGGATGCAGGGGAAACTTTTACTCTGGTTTCTCAGTCTGTTTCCTAGTGCCGTTTTGAAGTTCCTGCAGTTTTCACTGTAAAACCGAGTTGGAGCTAGTACCTCCCCTTTTAAATGTATGTAGTGGAGTTTTCAACTGAAAAGAATCTTTGTGTTCCCAACAAGCTATGTGAAGTACGGCTTTCACTCACAAATATCTCTCAGAACTGAGCATGTGGAGAGACGTTCGTTCACCTAGCACAAAAGGAACTGGTTACAGGAGAAACTTTTACTCTGGTTTCTCAGTCTGTTTCCTAGTGCCGGTTTGAAGTTCCTGCAGTTTTCACTGTAAAACCGGGATGGAGGTAGTACCACCCCATATATATGTATGGAGTGGAGTTTGCAACTGAAAAGAAACTTTGTGTTCCCAACAAGCTAGGTGAAGGACGGCTTTCACACACACTTATCTCTCAGAACTGAGCATGTGGAGAGACGTTCGTTCATCTAGCACAAAGGGAACGAGTTGCAGGAGAAACTTTTACTCTGGTTTCTCAGTCTGTTTCCTAGTGCCGTTTTGATGTTCCTGCAGTTTTCACTGTAAAACGGAGTTGAAGCTAGTACCTCCCGATATATATGTATGGAGTGGAGTTTGCAACTGAAAAGAAACTTTGTGTTCCCAACAAGCTAGGTGAAGGACGGCTTTCACACACCCTTATCTCTCAGAAATGAGCATGTGGAGAGACGTTCGTTCATCTAGCACAAAGGGAACGGGTTACAGGGGAAACTTTTACTCTGGTTTCTCAGTCTGTTTCCTAGTGCCGTTTTGAAGTTCCTGCAGTTTTCACTGTAAAACCGAGTTGGAGCTATTACCTCAACAGTTAAATGTATGTAGTGGAGTTTTCAACTGAAAAGAATCTTTGTGTTCCCAACAAGCTATGTGAAGTACGGCTTTCACTCACAAATATCTCTCAGAACTGAGCATGTGGAGAGACTTTCGTTCACCTAGCACAAAAGGAACGGGTTACAGGAGAAACTTTTACTCTGGTTTCTCAGTCTGTTTCCTAGTGCCGGTTTGAAGTTCCTGCAGTTTTCACTCTAAAACCGGGATGGAGGTAGTACCTCCCCATAGATATGTATGAGGTGGAGTTTGCAAATAAAAGGATACTTTGTGTTCCCAACAAGCTAGGTGAAGGAAGGCTTTCACACACACTTATCTCTCAGAACTGAGCATGTGGAGAGACGTTCGTTCATCTAGCACAAAGGGAACAGGTTGCAGGAGAAACTTTTACTCTGGTTTCTCAGTCTGTTTCCTAGTGCCGGTTTGAATTTCCTGCAGTTTTCACTGTAAAACCGAGTTGGAGCTACTACCTCCCCATATATATGTATGGAGTGGAGTTTGCAACTGAAAAGAAACTTTGTGTTCCCAACAAGCTAGGTGAAGGACGGCTTTCACACACATTTATCTCTCAGAACTGAGCATGTGGAGAGACGTTCGTTCATCTAACACAAAGGGAACGGGTTGCAGGTGAAAATTTTACTCTGGTTTCTCAGTCTGTTTCCTAGTGCCGGTTTGAAGTTCCTGCAGTTTTCACTGTAATACCGAGTTGGAGCTAGTACCTCCCCATATAAATGTATGTAGTGGAGTTTGCAACTGAAAAGAAATTTTGTGTTCCCAACAAGCTAGGTGAAGGACGGCTTTCACTCACACTTATCTCTCAGAACTGAGCATGTGGAGAGACGTTCGTTCATCAAGCACAAAGGGAAAGGGTTGCAGTAGAAACTTTTACTCTGGTTTCTCACTCTGTTTCCTAGTGCCGTTTTGATGTTCCTGCAGTTTTCACTGTAAAACCGAGTTGAAGCTAGTACTTCCCCAAGTATATGTATGGATTGGGGTTTGCAACAGAAAAGAAACTTTGTGTTCCCAACAAGCTAGGTGAATGACGGCTTTCACACACACTTATCTCTCAGAACTGAGCATGTGGAGAGACGTTCGTTCATCTAGCACAAAGGGAACGGGATGCAGGAGAAACTTTTACTCTGGTTTGTCAGTCTGTTTCCTAGTGCCGGTTTGAAGTTCCTGCAGTTTTCACTGTAAAACCGAGTTGGAGCTAGTACCTCCCCATATATATGTATGGAGTGTAGTTTGCAACTGAAAAGAAACTTTGTGTTCCCAACAAGCTAGGTGAAGGACGGCTTTCACACACAATTTTCTCTGAGAACTGAGCATGTGGAGAGACGTTCGTTCATCTAGCACAAAGGGAACGGGTTGCAGGAGAAACTTTTACTCTGGTTTCTCAGTCTGTTTCCTAGTGCCGGTTTGAAGTTCCTGCAGTTTTCACTTTAAAACCGAGTTGGAGCTAGTACCTCCCCATATAAATGTATGGAGTGGAGTTTTCAACTGAAAAGAATCTTTGTGTTCCCAACAAGCTATGTGAAGTACGGCTTTCACTCACAAATATCTCTCAGAACTGAGCATGTGGAGAGACGTTCGTTCACCTAGCACAAAGGGAACGGGTTGCAGGAGTAACTTTTACTCTGGTTTCTCAGTCTGTTTCCTAGTGCCGGTTTGAAGTTCCTGCAGTTTTCACTTTAAAACCGGGATGGAGGTAGTACCTCCCCATATATATGTATGGAGTGGAGTTTGCAACTGAAAAGAAACTTTGTGTTCCCAACAAGCTAGGTGAAGGACGGCTTTCACACACACTTATCTCTCAGAACTGAGCATGTGGAGAGACGTTCGTTCACCTAGCACAAAGGGAACGGGTTGCAGGAGAAACTTTTACTCTGGTTTCTCAGTCTGTTTCTTAGTTCCGTTTTGATGTTCCTGCAGTTTTCACTGTAAAACGGAGTTGAAGCTAGTACCTCCCGATATATATGTATGGAGTGGAGTTTGCAACTGAAAAGAAACTTTGTGTTCCCTACAAGCTAGGTGAAGGACGGTTTTCACACACACTTATCTCTCAGAAATGAGCATGTGGAGAGACGTTCGTTCATCTAGCACAAAGGGAACGGGTTGCAGGGGAAACTTTTACTCTGGTTTCTCAGTCTGTTTCCTAGTGCCGTTTTTAAGTTCCTGCAGTATTCACGGTAAAACCGAGTTGGAGCTAGTACCTCCCCAGTTAAATGTATATAGTGGAGTTTTCAACTGAAAAGAATCTTTGTGTTCCCAACAAGCTATGTGAAGTACGGCTTTCACTCACAAATATCTCTCAGAACTGAGCATGTGGAGAGACGTTCGTTCACCTAGCACAAAAGGAACGGGTTACAGGAGAAACTTTTACTCTGGTTTCTCAGTCTGTTTCCTACTGCCGGTTTGAAGTTCCTGCAGTTTTCACTGTAAAACCGGGATGGAGGTAGTACCTCCCCATAGATATGTATGAGGTGGAGTTTGCAACTAAAAAGAAACTTTGTGTTCCCAACAAGCTAGGTGAAGGACGGCTTTCACACACACTTATCTCTCAGAACTGAGCATGTGGAGAGACGTTCGTTCATCTAGCACAAAGGGAACAGGTTGCAGGAGAAACTTTTACTCTGGTTTCTCAGTCTGTTTCCTAGTGCCGGTTTGAATTTCCTGCAGTTTTCACTGTAAAACCGGGTTGGAGCTACTACCTCCCCATATATATGTATGGAGTGGAGTTTGCAACTGAAAAGAAACTTTGTGTTCCCAACAAGCTAGGTGAAGGACGGCTTTCACACACATTTATCTCTCAGAACTGAGCATGTGGAGAGACGTTCGTTCACCTAGCACAAAAGGAACGGATTACAGGAGAAACTTCTACTCTGGTTTCTCAGTCTGTTTCCTAGTGCCGGTTTGAAGTTCCTGCAGTTTTCACTGTAAAACCGGGATGGAGGTAGTACCTCCCCATATATATGTATGGAGTGGAGTTTGCAACTGAAAAGAAACTTTGTGTTCCCAACAAGTTAGGTGAAGGACGGCTTTCACACACACTTATCTCTCAGAACTGAGCATGTGGAGAGACGTTCGTTCATCAAGCACAAAGGGAACGGGTTGCAGGAGAAACTTTTACTCTGGTTTCTCAGTCTGTTTCCTAGTGCCGTTTTGATGTTCCTGCATTTTTCACTGTAAAACGGAGTTGAAGCTAGTACCTCCCGATATATATGTATGGAGTGGAGTTTGCAACTGAAAAGAAACTTTGTGTTCCCAACAAGCTAGGTGAAGGACGGCTTTCACACACAATTATCTCTCAGAAATGAGCATGTGGAGAGACGTTCGTTCATCTAGCACAAAGGGAACGGGTTGCAGGGGAAACTTTTACTCTGGTTTCTCAGTCTGTTTCCTAGTGCCGTTTTGAAGTTCCTGCAGTTTTCACTGTAAAACCGAGTTGGAGCTAGTACCTCCCCAGTTAAATGTATGTAGTGGAGTTTTCAACTGAAAAGAATCTTTGTGTTCCCAACAAGCTATGTGAAGTACGGCTTTCACTCACAAATATCTCTCAGAACTGAGCATGTGGAGAGACTTTCGTTCACCTAGCACAAAAGGAACGGGTTACAGGAGAAACTTTTACTCTGGTTTCTCAGTCTGTTTCCTAGTGCCGGTTTGAAGTTCCTGCAGTTTTCACTGTAAAACCGGGATGGAGGTAGTACCTCCCCATATATATGTATGGTGTGGAGTTTGCAACTGAAAAGAAACTTTGTGTTCCCAACAAGCTAGGTGAAGTACGGCTTTCACACACACTTATCTCTCAGAACTGAGCATGTGGAGAGACGTTCGTTCATCTAGCACAAAGGGAACGGGTTGCAGGAGAAACTTTTACTCTGGTTTCTCAGTCTGTTTCCTAGTGCCGTTTTGGTGTTCCTGCAGTTTTCACTGTAAAACGGAGTTGGAGCTGGTACCTCCCCGTATATATGTATGGAGTGGAGTTTGCAACTGAAAAGAAACTTTGAGTTCCAACAAGCTAGGTGAAGGACGGCTTACACACACACTTATCTCTCAGAAATGAGCATGTGGAGAGACGTTCGTTCATCTAGCACAAAGGGAACGGGTTGCAGGGGAAACTTTTACTCTGGTTTCTCAGTCTGTTTCCTAGTGCCGTTTTGAAGTTCCTGCAGTTTTCACTGTAAAACCGAGTTGGAGCTATTACCTCCCCAGTTAAATGTATGTAGTGGAGTTTTCAACTGAAAAGAATCTTTGTGTTCCCAACAAGCTATGTGAAGTACGGCTTTCACTCACAAATATCTCTCAGAACTGAGCATGTGGAGAGACGTTCGTTCACCTAGCACAAAAGGAACGGGTTACAGGAAAAACTTTTACTCTGGTTTCTCAGTCTGTTTCCTAGTGCCGGTTTGAAGATCCTGCAGTTTTCACTGTAAATCCGGGATGGAGGTAGTACCTCCCCATAGATATGTATGAGGTGGAGTTTGCAAATAAAAGGATACTTTGTGTTCCCAACAAGCTAGGTGAAGGACGGCTTTCACACACACTTATCTCTCAGAACTGAGCATGTGGAGAGACGTTCGTTCATCTAGCACAAAGGGAACAGGTTGCAGGAGAAACTTTTACTCTGGTTTCTCAGTCTGTTTCCTAGTGCCGGTTTGAATTTCCTGCAGTTTTCACTGTAAAACCGAGTTGGAGCTAGTACCTCCCCATATAAATGTATGTAGTATAGTTTGCAACTGAAAAGAAATTTTGTGTTCCCAAAAAGCTAGGTGAAGGACGGCTTTCACTCACACTTATCTCTCAGAACTGAGCATGTGGAGAGAAGTTCGTTCATCAAGCACAAAGGGAAAGGGTTGCAGGAGAAACTTTTACTCTGGTTTCTCAGTCTGTTTCCTAGTGCCGTTTTGATGTTCCTGCAGTTTTCACTGTAAAACCGAGTTGAAGCTAGTACCTCCCCATATATTTGTATGGACTGGAGTTGGCAACTGAAAAGAAACTTTGTGTTCCCAACAAGCTAGGTGAAGGACGGCTTTCACACACACTTATCTCTCAGAACTGAGCATGTGGAGAGACGTTCGTTCATCTAGCACAAAGGGAACGAGTTGCAGGAGAAACTTTTACTCTGGTTTGTCACTCTATTTCCTAGTGCCGGTTTGAAGTTCCTGCAGTTTTCACTGTAAAACCGAGTTGGAGCTAGTACCTCCCCATATATATGTATGGAGTGTAGTTTGCAACTGAAAAGAAACTTGTGTTCCCAACAAGCTAGGTGAAGGACGGCTTTCACACACACTTATCTCTGAGAACTGAGCATGTGGAGAGACGTTCGTTCATCTAGCACAAAGGGAACGGGTTGCAGGAGAAACTTTTACTCTGGTTTCTCAGTCTGTTTCCTAGTGCCGGTTTGAAGTTCCTGCATTTTTCACTTTAAATCCGAGTTGGAGCTAGTACCTCCCCATATAAATGTATGGAGTGGAGTTTTCAACTGAAAAGAATCTTTGTGTTCCCAACAAGCTATGTGAAGTACGGCTTTCACTCACAAATATCTCTCAGAACTGAGCATGTGGAGAGACGTTCGTTCACCTAGCACAAAGGGAACGGGTTGCAGGAGAAACATTTACTCTGGTTTCTCAGTCTGTTTCCTAGTGCCGGTTTGAAGTTCCTGCAGTTTTCAATGTAAAACCGGGATGGAGGTAGTACCTCCCCATATATATGTATGTAGTGGAGTTTGCAACTGAAAAGAAACTTTGTGTTCCCAACAAGCTAGGTGAAGGACGGCTTTCACACACACTTATCTCTCAGAACTGAGCATGTGGAGAGACGTTCGTTCATCTAGCACAAAGGGAACGGGTTGCAGGAGAAACTTTTACTCTGGTTTCTCAGTCTGTTTCCTAGTGCCGTTTTTAAGTTCCTGCAGTTTTCACTGTAAAACCGAGTTGGAGCTAGTACCTCCCCAGTTAAATGTATGTAGTGGAGTTTTCAACTGAAAAGAATCTTTGTGTTCCCAACAAGCTATGTGAAGTACGGCTTTCACTCACAAATATCTCTCAGAACTGAGCATGTGGAGAGACGTTCGTTCACCTAGCACATAAGGAACGGGTTACAGGAGAAACTTTTACTCTGGTTTCTCAGTCTGTTTCCTAGTGCCGGTTTGAAGTTCCTGCAGTTTTCACTGTAAAACCGGGATGGAGGTAGTACCTCCCCATAGATATATATGAGGTGGAGTTTGCAACTAAAAAGAAACTTTGTGTTCCCAACAAGCTAGGTGAAGGACGGCTTTCACACACATTTATCTCTCAGAACTGAGCATGTGGAGAGACGTTCGTTCACCTAGCACAAAAGGAACGGGTTACAGGAGAAACTTTTACTCTGGTTTCTCAGACTGTTTCCTAGTGCCGGTTTGAAGTTCCTGCAGTTTTCACTGTAAAACCGGGATGGAGGTAGTACCTCCCCATATATATGTATGGAGTGGAGTTTGCAACTGAAAAGAAACTTTGTGTTCCCAACAAGCTAGGTGAAGGACGGCTTTCACACACACTTATCTCTCAGAACTGAGCATGTGGAGAGACGTTCGTTCATCTAGCACAAAGGGAACGGGTTGCAGGAGAAACTTTTACTCTGGTTTCTCAGTCTGTTTCCTAGTGCCGTTTTGATGTTCCTGCAGTTTTCACTGTAAAACTGAGTTGAAGCTAGTACCTCCCGATATATATGTATGGATTGGAGTTTGCAACTGAAAAGAAACTTTGTGTTCCCAACAAGCTAGGTGAAGGACGGCTTTCACACACACTTATCTCTCAGAAATGAGCATGTGGAGAGACGTTCGTTCATCTAGCACAAAGGGAACGGGTTGCAGGGGAAACTTTTACTCTGGTTTCTCAGTCTGTTTCCTAGAGCCGTTTTGAAGTTCCTGCAGTTTTCACTGTAAAACCGAGTTGGAGCTAGTACCTCCCCAGTTAAATGTATGTAGTGGAGTTTTCAACTGAAAAGAATCTTTGTGTTCCCAACAAGCTATGTGAAGTACGGCTTTCACTCACAAATATCTCTCAGAACTGAGCATGTGGAGAGACGTTCGTTCACCTAGCACAAAAGGAACGGGTTACAGGAGAAACTTTTACTCTGGTTTCTCAGACTGTTTCCTAGTGCCGGTTTGAAGTTCCTGCAGTTTTCACTGTAAAACCGGGATTTAGGTAGTACCTCCCCATATATATGTATGGAGTGGAGTTTGCAACTGAAAAGAAACTTTGTGTTCCCAACAAGCTAGGTGAAGGACGGCTTTCACACACACTTATCTCTCAGAACTGAGCATGTGGAGAGACGTTCGTTCATCTAGCACAAAGGGAACGGGTTGCAGGAGAAACATTTACTCTGGTTTCTCAGTCTGTTTCCTAGTGCCGTTTTGATGTTCCTGCAGTTTTCACTGTAAAACGGAGTTGAAGCTAGTACCTCCCGATATATATGTATGGAGTGGAGTTTGCAAATGAAAAGAAACTTTGTGTTCCCAACAAGCTAGGTGAAGGACGGCTTTCACACACACTTATCTCTCAGAAATGAGCATGTGGAGAGACGATCGTTCATCTAGCACAAAGGGAACGGGTTGCAGGGGAAACTTTTACTCTGGTTTCTCAGTCTGTTTCCTAGTGCCGTTTTGAAGTTCCTGCAGTTTTCACTGTAAAACCGAGTTGGAGCTATTACTTCCCCAGTTAAATGTATGTAGTGGAGTTTTCAACTGAAAAGAATCTTTGTGTTCCCAACAAGCTATGTGAAGTACGGCTTTCACACACAAATATCTCTCAGAACTCAGCATGTGGAGAGACGTTCGTTCAACTAGCACAAAAGGAACGGGTTACAGGAGAAACTTTTACTCTGGTTTCTCAGTCTGTTTCCTACTGCCGGTTTGAAGTTCCTGCAGTTTTCAATGTAAAACCGGGATGGAGGTATTACCTCCCCATATATATGTATGGAGTGGAGTTTGCAACTGAAAAGAAACTTTGTGTTCCCAACAAGCTAGGTGAAGGACGGCTTTCACACACACTTATCTCTCAGAACTGAGCATGTGGAGAGACGTTCGTTCATCTAGCACAAAGGGAACTGGTTGCAGGAGAAACTTTTACTCTGGTTTCTCAGTCTGTTTCCTAGTGCCGTTTTGATGTTCCTGCAGTTTTCACTGTAAAACGGAGTTGAAGCTAGTACCTCCCGATATATATGTATGGAGTGGAGTTTGCAACTGAAAAGAAACTTTGTGTTCCCAACAAGCTAGGTGAAGGACGGCTTTCACACACACTTATCTCTCAGAAATGAGCATGTGGAGAGACGTTCGTTCATCTAGCACAAAGGGAACGGGTTGCAGGGGAAACTTTTACTCTGGTTTCTCAGTCTGTTTCCTAGTGCCGTTTTGTAGTTCCTGCAGTTTTCACTGTAAAACCGAGTTGGAGCTAGTACCTCCCCAGTTAAATGTATGTAGTGGAGTTTTAAACTGAAAAGAATCTTTGTGTTCCCAACAAGCTATGTGAAGTACGACTTTCACTCACAAATATCTCTCAGAACTGAGCATGTGGAGAGACATTCGTTCACCTAGCACAAAAGGAACGGGTTACAGGAGAAACTTTTACTCTGGTTTCTCAGTCTGTTTCCTACTGCCGGTTTGAAGTTCCTGCAGTTTTCACTGTAAAACCGGGATGGAGGTAGTACCTCCCCATAGATATGTATGAGGTGGAGTTTGCAAATAAAAGGATACTTTTTGTTCCCAACAAGCTAGTTGAAGGACGGCTTTCACACACACTTATCTCTCAGAACTGAGCATGTGGAGAGACGTTCGTTCATCTAGCACAAAGGGAACGGGTTGCAGGAGAAACTTTTACTCTGGTTTCTCAGTCTGTTTCCTAGTGCCGGTTTGGTGTTCCTGCAGTTTTCACTGTAAAACGGAGTTGGAGCTGGTACCTCCCCGTATATATGTATGGAGTGGAGTTTGCAACTGAAAAGAAACTTTGAGTTCCCAACAAGCTAGGTGAAGGACGGCTTACACACACACTTATCTCTCAGAAATGAGCATGTGGAGAGACGTTCGTTCATCTAGCACAAAGGGAACGGGTTGCAGGGGAAACTTTTACTCTGGTTTCTCAGTCTGTTTCCTAGTGCCGTTTTGATGTTCCTGCAGTTTTCACTGTAAAACCGAGTTGAAGCTAGTACCTCCCCATATATTTGTATGGACTGGAGTTTGCAACTGAAAAGAAACTTTGTGTTCCCAACAAGCTAGGTGAAGGACGGCTTTCACACACACTTATCTCTCAGAACTGAGCATGTGGAGAGACGTTCGTTCATCTAGCACAAAGGGAACGGGTTGCAGGAGAAACTTTTACTCTGGTTTCTCAGTCTGTTTCCTAGTGCCGGTTTGAAGTTCCTGCAGTTTTCACTTTAAAACCGAGTTGGAGCTAGTACCTCCCCATATAATTGTATGGAGTGGAGTTTTCAACTTAAAAGAATGTTTGTGTTCCCAACAAGCTATGTGAAGTAAGGCTTTCACTCACAAATATCTCCCAGAACTGAGCATGTGGAGAGACGTTCGTTCACCTAGCACAAAAGGAACGGGTTACAGGAGAAACTTTTACTCTGGTTTCTCAGTCTGTTTCCTACTGCCGGTTTGAAGTTCCTGCAGTTTTCACTGTAAAACCGGGATGGAGGTAGTACCTCCCCATATATATGTATGGAGTGGAGTTTGCAACTGAAAAGAAACTTTGTGTTCCCAACAAGCTAGGTGAAGGACGGCTTTCACACACACTTATCTCTCAGAACTGAGCATGTGGAGAGACGTTCGTTCATCTAGCACAAAGGGAACGGGTTGCAGGGGAAACTTTTACTCTGGTTTCTCAGTCTGTTTCCTAGTGCCGTTTTGAAGTTCCTGCAGTTTTCACTGTAAAACCGAGTTGGAGCTAGTACCTCCCCAGTTAAATGTATGTAGTGGAGTTTTCAACTGAAAAGAATCTTTGTGTTCCCAACAAGCTATGTGAAGTACGGCTTTCACTCACAAATATCTCTCAGAACTGAGCATGTGGAGAGACGTTCGTTCACCTAGCACAAAAGGAACGGGTTACAGGAGAAACTTTTACTCTGGTTTCTCAGACTGTTTCCTAGTGCCGGTTTGAAGTTCCTGCAGTTTTCACTGTAAAACCGGGATGGAGGTAGTACCTCCCCATATATATGTATGGAGTGGAGTTTGCAACTGAAAAGAAACTTTGTGTTCCCAACAAGCTAGGTGAAGGACGGCTTTCACACACACTTATCTCTCAGAACTGAGCATGTGGAGAGACGTTCGTTCATCTAGCACAAAGGGAACGGGTTGCAGGAGAAACTTTTACTCTGGTTTCTCAGTCTGTTTCCTAGTGCCGTTTTGATGTTCCTGCAGTTTTCACTGTAAAACGGAGTTGAAGCTAGTACCTCCCGATATATATGTATGGAGTGGAGTTTGCAACTGAAAAGAAACTTTGTGTTCCCAACAAGCTAGGTGAAGGACGGCTTTCACACACACTTATCTCTCAGAAATGAGCATGTGGAGAGACGATCGTTCATCTAGCACAAAGGGAACGGGTTGCAGGGGAAACTTTTACTCTGGTTTCTCAGTCTGTTTCCTAGTGCCGTTTTGAAGTTCCTGCAGTTTTCACTGTAAAACCGAGTTGGAGCTAGTACTTCCCCAGTTAAATGTATGTAGTGGAGTTTTCAACTGAAAAGAATCTTTGTGTTCCCAACAAGCTATGTGAAGTACGGCTTTCACTCACAAATATCTCTCAGAACTCAGCATGTGGAGAGACGTTCGTTCACCTAGCACAAAAGGAACGGGTTACAGGAGAAACTTTTACTCTGGTTTCTCAGTCTGTTTCCTACTGCCGGTTTGAAGTTCCTGCAGTTTTCAATGTAAAACCGGGATGGAGGTAGTACCTCCCCATATATATGTATGGAGTGGAGTTTGCAACTGAAAAGAAACTTTGTGTTCCCAACAAGCTAGGTGAAGGACGGCTTTCACACACACTTATCTCTCAGAACTGAGCATGTGGAGAGACGTTCGTTCATCTAGCACAAAGGGAACTGGTTGCAGGAGAAACTTTTACTCTGGTTTCTCAGTCTGTTTCCTAGTGCCGTTTTGATGTTCCTGCAGTTTTCACTGTAAAACGGAGTTGAAGCTAGTACCTCCCGATATATATGTATGGAGTGGAGTTTGCAACTGAAAAGAAACTTTGTGTTCCCAACAAGCTAGGTGAAGGACGGCTTTCACACACACTTATCTCTCAGAAATGAGCATGTGGAGAGACGTTCGTTCATCTAGCACAAAGGGAACGGGTTGCAGGGGAAACTTTTACTCTGGTTTCTCAGTCTGTTTCCTAGTGCCGTTTTGTAGTTCCTGCAGTTTTCACTGTAAAACCGAGTTGGAGCTAGTACCTCCCCAGTTAAATGTATGTAGTGGAGTTTTCAACTGAAAAGAATCTTTGTGTTCCCAACAAGCTATGTGAAGTACGACTTTCACTCACAAATATCTCTCAGAACTGAGCATGTGGAGAGACATTCGTTCACCTAGCACAAAAGGAACGGGTTACAGGAGAAACTTTTACTCTGGTTTCTCAGTCTGTTTCCTACTGCCGGTTTGAAGTTCCTGCAGTTTTCACTGTAAAACCGGGATGGAGGTAGTACCTCCCCATAGATATGTATGAGGTGGAGTTTGCAAATAAAAGGATACTTTTTGTTCCCAACAAGCTAGTTGAAGGACGGCTTTCACACACACTTATCTCTCAGAACTGAGCATGTGGAGAGACGTTCGTTCATCTAGCACAAAGGGAACGGGTTGCAGGAGAAACTTTTACTCTGGTTTCTCAGTCTGTTTCCTAGTGCCGTTTTGATGTTCCTGCAGTTTTCACTGTAAAACCGAGTTGAAGCTAGTACCTCCCCATATATTTGTATGGACTGGAGTTTGCAACTGAAAAGAAACTTTGTGTTCCCAACAAGCTAGGTGAAGGACGGCTTTCACACACACTTATCTCTCAGAACTGAGCATGTGGAGAGACGTTCGTTCATCTAGCACAAAGGGAACGGGTTGCAGGAGAAACTTTTACTCTGGTTTCTCAGTCTGTTTCCTAGTGCCGGTTTGAAGTTCCTGCAGTTTTCACTTTAAAACCGAGTTGGAGCTAGTACCTCCCCATATAATTGTATGGAGTGGAGTTTTCAACTTAAAAGAATGTTTGTGTTCCCAACAAGCTATGTGAAGTAAGGCTTTCACTCACAAATATCTCCCAGAACTGAGCATGTGGAGAGACGTTCGTTCATCTAGCACAAAGGGAACGGGTTGCAGGAGAAACTTTTACTCTGGTTTCTGTCTGTTTCCTAGTGCCGGTTTGAAGTTCCTGCAGTTTTCAATGTAAAACCGGGATGGAGGTAGTACCTCCCCATATATATGTATGGAGTGGAGTTTGCAACTGAAAAGAAACTTTGTGTTCCCAACAAGCTAGGTGAAGGACGGCTTTCACACACACTTATCTCTCAGAACTGAGCATGTGGAGAGACGTTCGTTCATCTAGCACAAAGGGAACGGGTTGCAGGAGAAACTTTTACTCTGGTTTCTCAGTCTGTTTCCTAGTGCCGGTTTGAAGTTCCTGCAGTTTTCACTGTAAAACCGAGTTGGAGATTGTATCTCCATATATATAAGTATGGAGTGGAATTTGCAACTGAAAAGAAACTTTCTGTTCCCAACAAGCTAGGTGAAGGACGGCTTTCACACACACTTATCTCTCAGAAATGAGCATGTGGAGAGACGTTCGTTCATCTAGCACAAAGGGAACGGGTTGCAGGGGAAACTTTTACTCTGGTTTCTCAGTCTGTTTCCTAGTGCCGTTTTGAAGTTCCTGCAGTTTTCACTGTAAAACCGAGTTGGAGCTATTACCTCCCCAGTTAAATGTATGTAGTGGAGTTTTCAACTGAAAAGAATCTTTGTGTTCCCAACAAGCTAGGTGAAGGACGGCTTTCACTCACAAATATCTCTCAGGACTGAGCATGTGGAGAGACGTTCGTTCATCTAGCACAAAGGGAACGGGTTGCAGGAGTAACTTTTACTCTGGTTTCTCAGTCTGTTTCCTAGTGCCGGTTTGAAGTTCCTGCAGTTTTCACTGTAAAACCGGGATGGAGGTAGTACCTCCCCATAGATATGTATGAGGTGGGGTTTGCAACTAAAAAGAAACTTTGTGTTCCCAACAAGCTAGGTGAAGGACGGCTTTCACACACACTTATCTCTCAGAACTGAGCATGTGGAGAGACGTTCGTTCATCTAGCACAAAGGGAACAGGTTGCTGGAGAAACTTTTACTCTGGTTTCTCAGTCTGTTTCCTAGTGCCGGTTTGAAGTTCCTGCAGTTTTCACTGTAAAACCGGGATGGAGGTAGTACCTCCCCATAGATATGTATGAGGTGGAGTTTGCAACTAAAAAGAAACTTTGTGTTCCCAACAAGCTAGGTGAAGGACGGCTTTCACACACACTTATCTCTCAGAACTGAGCATGTGGAGAGACGTTCGTTCATCTAGCACAAAGGGAACAGGTTGCAGGAGAAACTTTTACTCTGGTTTCTCAGTCTGTTTCCTAGTGCCGGTTTGAATTTCCTGCAGTTTTCACTGTAAAACCGAGTTGGAGCTACTACCTCCCCATATATATGTATGGAGTGGAGTTTGCAACTGAAAAGAAACTTTGTGTTCCCAACAAGCTAGGTGAAGGACGGCTTTCAGACACATTTATCTCTCAGAACTGAGCATGTGGAGAGACGTTCGTTCATCTAACACAAAAGGAACGGGTTGCAGGTGAAAATTTTACTCCGGTTTCTCAGTCTGTTTCCTAATGCCGGTTTGAAGTTCCTGCAGTTTTCACTGTAAAACCGAGTTGGAGTTAGTACCTCCCCATATAAATGTATGTAGTGGAGTTTGCATCTGAAAAGAAACTTTGTGTTCCCAACAAGCTAGGTGAAGGACGGCTATCACTCACACTTATCTCTCAGAACTGAGCATGTGGAGAGACGTTCGTTCATCAAGCACAAAGGGAAAGGGTTGCAGGAGAAACTTTTACTCTGGTTTCTCAGTCTGTTTCCTAGTGCCGTTTTGAAGTTCCTTCAGTTTTCACTGTAAAACCGAGTTGAAGCTAGTACCTCCCCATATATTTGTATGGACTGGAGTTTGCAACTGAAAAGAAACTTTGTGTTCCCAACAAGCTAGGTGAAGGACGGCTTTCACACACACTTATCTCTCAGAACTGAGCATGTGGAGAGACGTTCGTTCATCTAGCACAAAGGGAACGGGTTGCAGGAGAAACTTTTACTCTGGTTTCTCAGTCTGTTTCCTAGTGCCGGTTTGATGTTCCTGCAGTTTTCACTGTAAAACCGAGTTGGAGATTGTATCTCCCCATATATAAGTATGGAGTGGAATTTGCAACTGAAAAGAAACTTTGTGTTCCCAACAAGCTAGGTGAAGGACGGCTTTCACACACACTTATCTCTGAGAACTGAGCATGTGGAGAGACGTTCGTTCATCTAGCACAAAGGGAACGGGTTGCAGGAGAAACTTTTACTCTGGTTTCTCAGTCTGTTTCCTAGTGCCGGTTTGAAGTTCCTGCAGTTTTCACTTTAAAACCGAGTTGGAGCTAGTACCTCCCCATATAAATGTATGGAGTGGAGTTTTCAACTGAAAAGAATCTTTGTGTTCCCAACAAGCTATGTGAAGTACGGCTTTCACTCACAAATATCTCCCAGAACTGAGCATGTGGAGAGACGTTCGTTCACCTAGCACAAAGGGAACGGGTTGCAGGAGAAACTTTTACTCTGGTTTCTCAGTCTGTTTCCTAGTGCCGGTTTGAAGTTCCTGCAGTTTTCAATGTAAAACCGGGATGGAGGTAGTACCTCCCCATATATATGTATGGAGTGGAGTTTGCAACTGAAAAGAAACTTTGTGTTCCCAACAAGCTAGGTGAAGGACGGCTTTCACACACACTTATCTCTCAGAACTGAGCATGTGGAGAGACGTTCGTTCATCTAGCAGAAAGGGAACGGGTTGCAGGAGAAATTTTACTCTGGTTTCTCAGTCTGTTTCCTAGTGCCGTTTTGAAGTTCCTGCAGTTTTCATTGTAAAACCGAGTTGGAGATTGTATCTCCCCATATATAAGTATGGAGTGGAATTTGCAACTGAAAAGAAACTTTCTGTTCCCAACAAGCTATGTGAAGGACGGCTTTCACACACACATATCTCTGAGAACTGAGCATGTGGAGAGACGTTCGTTCATCTAGCACAAAGGGAACGGGTTGCAGGAGAAACTTTTCTCTGGTTTCTCAGTCTGTTTCCTAGTGCCGGTTTGAAGTTCCTGCAGTTTTCACTTTAAAACCGAGTTGGAGCTAGTACCTCCCCATATAAATGTATGGAGTGGAGTTTTCAACTGAAAAGAATCTTTGTGTTCCCAACAAGCTATGTGAAGTACGGCTTTCACTCACAAATATCTCCCAGAACTGAGCATGTGGAGAGACGTTCGTTCACCTAGCACAAAGGGAACGGGTTGCAGGAGAAACTTTTACTCTGGTTTCTCAGGCTGTTTTCTAGTGCCGGTTTGAAGTTCCTGCAGGTTTCAATGTAAAACCAGGATGGAGGTAGTACCTACCCATATATATGTATGGAGTGGAGTTTGCAACTGAAAAGAAACTTTGTGTTCCCAACAAGCTAGGTGAAGGACGGCTTTCACACACACTTATCTCTCAGAACTGAGCATGTGGATAGACGTTCGTTCATCTAGCACAAAGGGAACGGGTTGCAGGAGAAACTTTTACTTTGGTTTCTCAGTCTGTTTCCTAGTGCCGTTTTGATGTTCCTGCAGTTTTCACTGTAAAACGGAGTTGAAGCTAGTACCTCCCGATATATATGTATGGAGTGGAGTTTGCAACTGAAAAGAAACTTTGTGTTCCCAACAAGCTAGGTGAAGAACGGCTTTCACACACACTTATCTCTCAGAAATGAGCATGTGGAGAGACGTTCGTTCATCTAGCACAAAGGGAACGGGTTGCAGGGGAAACTTTTACTCTGGTTTCTCAGTCTGTTTCCTAGTGCCGTTTTGAAGTTCCTGCAGTTTTCACTGTAAAACCGAGTTGGAGCTAGTACCTCCCCAGTTAAATGTATGTAGTGGAGTTTTCAACTGAAAAGAATCTTTGTGTTCCCAACAAGCTAGGTGAAGGACGGCTTTCACTCACAAATATCTCTCAGGACTGAGCATGTGGAGAGACGTTCGTTCATCTAGCACAAAGGGAACGGGTTGCAGGAGAAACTTTTACTCTGTTTTCTCAGTCTGTTTCCTAGTGCCGGTTTGAAGTTCCTGCAGTTTTCACTGTAAAACCGGGATGGAGGTAGTACCTCCCCATAGATATGTATGAGGTGGGGTTTGCAACTAAAAAGAAACTTTGTGTTCCCAACAAGCTAGGTGAAGGACGGCTTTCACACACACTTATCTCTCAGAACTGAGCATGTGGAGAGACGTTCGTTCATCTAGCACAAAGGGAACAGGTTGCAGGAGAAACTTTTACTCCGGTTTCTCAGTCTGTTTCCTAATGCCGGTTTGAAGTTCCTGCAGTTTTCACTGTAAAACCGAGTTGGAGTTAGTACCTCCCCATATAAATGTATGTAGTGGAGTTTGCATCTGAAAAGAAACTTTGTGTTCCCAACAAGCTAGGTGAAGGACGGCTATCACTCACACTTATCTCTCAGAACTGAGCATGTGGAGAGACGTTCGTTCATCAAGCACAAAGGGAAAGGGTTGCAGGAGAAACTTTTACTCTGGTTTCTCAGTCTGTTTCCTAGTGCCGTTTTGAAGTTCCTGCAGTTTTCACTGTAAAACCGAGTTGAAGCTAGTACCTCCCCATATATTTGTATGGACTGGAGTTTGCAACTGAAAAGAAACTTTGTGTTCCCAACAAGCTAGGTGAAGGACGGCTTTCACACACACTTATCTCTCAGAACTGAGCATGTGGAGAGACGTTCGTTCATCTAGCACAAAGGGAACGGGTTGCAGGAGAAACTTTTACTCTGGTTTCTCAGTCTGTTTCCTAGTGCCGGTTTGAAGTTCCTGCAGTTTTCACTTTAAAACCGAGTTGGAGCTAGTACCTCCCCATATAAATGTATGGAGTGGAGTTTTCAACTGAAAAGAATCTTTGTGTTCCCAACAAGCTATGTGAAGTACGGCTTTCACTCACAAATATCTCCCAGAACTGAGCATGTGGAGAGACGTTCGTTCACCTAGCACAAAGGGAACGGGTTGCAGGAGAAACTTTTACTCTGGTTTCTCAGTCTGTTTCCTAGTGCCGGTTTGAAGTTCCTGCAGTTTTCAATGTAAAACCGGGATGGAGGTAGTACCTCCCCATATATATGTATGGAGTGGAGTTTGCAACTGAAAAGAAACTTTGTGTTCCCAACAAGCTAGGTGAAGGACGGCTTTCACACACACTTATCTCTCAGAACTGAGCATGTGGAGAGACGTTCGTTCATCTAGCACAAAGGGAACGGGTTGCAGGAGAAATTTTACTCTGGTTTCTCAGTCTGTTTCCTAGTGCCGTTTTGAAGTTCCTGCAGTTTTCATTGTAAAACCGAGTGGAGATTGTATCTCCCCATATATAAGTATGGAGTGGAATTTGCAACTGAAAAGAAACTTTGTGTTCCCAACAAGCTAGGTGAAGGACGGCTTTCACACACACTTATCTCTGAGAACTGAGCATGTGGAGAGACGTTCGTTCATCTAGCACAAAGGGAACGGGTTGCAGGAGAAACTTTTCTCTGGTTTCTCAGTCTGTTTCCTAGTGCCGGTTTGAAGTTCCTGCAGTTTTCACTTTAAAACCGAGTTGGAGCTAGTACCTCCCCATATAAATGTATGGAGTGGAGTTTTCAACTGAAAAGAATCTTTGTGTTCCCAACAAGCTATGTGAAGTACGGCTTTCACTCACAAATATCTCCCAGAACTGAGCATGTGGAGAGACGTTCGTTCACCTAGCACAAAGGGAACGGGTTGCAGGAGAAACTTTTACTCTGGTTTCTCAGGCTGTTTTCTAGTGCCGGTTTGAAGTTCCTGCAGGTTTCAATGTAAAACCAGGATGGAGGTAGTACCTACCCATATATATGTATGGAGTGGAGTTTGCAACTGAAAAGAAACTTTGTGTTCCCAACAAGCTAGGTGAAGGACGGCTTTCACACACACTTATCTCTCAGAACTGAGCATGTGGATAGACGTTCGTTCATCTAGCACAAAGGGAACGGGTTGCAGGAGAGACTTTTACTTTGGTTTCTCAGTCTGTTTCCTAGTGCCGTTTTGATGTTCCTGCAGTTTTCACTGTAAAACGGAGTTGAAGCTAGTACCTCCCGATATATATGTATGGAGTGGAGTTTGCAACTGAAAAGAAACTTTGTGTTCCCAACAAGCTAGGTGAAGAACGGCTTTCACACACACTTATCTCTCAGAAATGAGCATGTGGAGAGACGTTCGTTCATCTAGCACAAAGGGAACGGGTTGCAGGGGAAACTTTTACTCTGGTTTCTCAGTCTGTTTCCTAGTGCCGTTTTGAAGTTCCTGCAGTTTTCACTGTAAAACCGAGTTGGAGCTAGTACCTCCCCAGTTAAATGTATGTAGTGGAGTTTTCAACTGAAAAGAATCTTTGTGTTCCCAACAAGCTAGGTGAAGGACGGCTTTCACTCACAAATATCTCTCAGGACTGAGCATGTGGAGAGACGTTCGTTCATCTAGCACAAAGGGAACGGGTTGCAGGAGAAACTTTTACTCTGTTTTCTCAGTCTGTTTCCTAGTGCCGGTTTGAAGTTCCTGCAGTTTTCACTGTAAAACCGGGATGGAGGTAGTACCTCCCCATAGATATGTATGAGGTGGGGTTTGCAACTAAAAAGAAACTTTGTGTTCCCAACAAGCTAGGTGAAGGACGGCTTTCACACACACTTATCTCTCAGAACTGAGCATGTGGAGAGACGTTCGTTCATCTAGCACAAAGGGAACAGGTTGCAGGAGAAACTTTTACTCTGGTTTCTCAGTCTGTTTCCTAGTGCCGGTTTGAAGTTCCTGCAGTTTTCACTGTAAAACCGGGATGGAGGTAGTACCTCCCCATAGATATGTATGAGGTGGAGTTTGCAACTAAAAAGAAACTTTGTGTTCCCAACAAGCTAGTTGAAGGACGGCTTTCACACACACTTATCTCTCAGAACTGAGCATGTGGAGAGACGTTCGTTCATCTAGCACAAAGGGAACAGGTTGCAGGAGAAACTTTTACTCTGGTTTCTCAGTCTGTTTCCTAGTGCCGGTTTGAATTTCCTGCAGTTTTCACTGTAAAACCGAGTTGGAGCTACTACCTCCCCATATATATGTATGGAGTGGAGTTTGCAACTGAAAAGAAACTTTGTGTTCCCAACAAGCTAGGTGAAGGACGGCTTTCACACACATTTATCTCTCAGAACTGAGCATGTGGAGAGACGTTCGTTCATCTAACATAAAAGGAACGGGTTGCAGGTGAAAATTTTACTCCGGTTTCTCAGTCTGTTTCCTAGTGCCGGTTTGAAGTTCCTGCAGTTTTCACTGTAAAACCGAGTTGGAGTTAGTACCTCCCCATATAAATGTATGTAGTGGAGTTTGCAACTGAAAAGAAATTTTGTGTTCCCAACAAGCTAGGTGAAGGACGGCTTTCACTCACACTTATCTCTCAGAACTGAGCATGTGGAGAGACGTTCGTTCATCAAGCACAAAGGGAAAGGGTTGCAGGAGAAACTTTTACTCTGGTTTCTCAGTCTGTTTCCTAGTGCCGTTTTGAAGTTCCTGCAGTTTTCACTGTAAAACCGAGTTGAAGCTAGTACCTCCCCATATATTTGTATGGACTGGAGTTTGCAACTGAAAAGAAACTTTGTGTTCCCAACAAGCTAGGTGAAGTACGGCTTTCACACACACTTATCTCTCAGAACTGAGCATGTGGAGAGACGTTCGTTCATCTAGCACAAAGGGAACGGTTTGCAGGAGAAACTTTTACTCTGGTTTCTCAGTCTGTTTCCTAGTGCCGGTTTGAAGTTCCTGCAGTTTTCACTGTAAAACCGAGTTGGAGATTGTATCTCCCCATATATAAGTATGGAGTGGAATTTGCAACTGAAAAGAAACTTTGTGTTCCCAACAAGCTAGGTGAAGGACGGCTTTCACACACACTTATCTCTGAGAACTGAGCATGTGGAGAGACGTTCGTTCATCTAGCACAAAGGGAACGGGTTGCAGGAGAAACTTTTACTCTGGTTTCTCAGTCTGTTTCCTAGTGCCGGTTTGAAGTTCCTGCAGTTTTCACTGTAAAACCGGGATGGAGGTAGTACCTCCCCATAGATATGTATGAGGTGGGGTTTGCAACTAAAAAGAAACTTTGTGTTCCCAACAAGCTAGGTGAAGGACGGCTTTCACACACACTTATCTCTCAGAACTGAGCATGTGGAGAGACGTTCGTTCATCTAGCACAAAGGGAACAGGTTGCAGGAGAAACTTTTACTCCGGTTTCTCAGTCTGTTTCCTAATGCCGGTTTGAAGTTCCTGCAGTTTTCACTGTAAAACCGAGTTGGAGTTAGTACCTCCCCATATAAATGTATGTAGTGGAGTTTGCATCTGAAAAGAAACTTTGTGTTCCCAACAAGCTAGGTGAAGGACGGCTATCACTCACACTTATCTCTCAGAACTGAGCATGTGGAGAGACGTTCGTTCATCAAGCACAAAGGGAAAGGGTTGCAGGAGAAACTTTTACTCTGGTTTCTCAGTCTGTTTCCTAGTGCCGTTTTGAAGTTCCTGCAGTTTTCACTGTAAAACCGAGTTGAAGCTAGTACCTCCCCATATATTTGTATGGACTGGAGTTTGCAACTGAAAAGAAACTTTGTGTTCCCAACAAGCTAGGTGAAGGACGGCTTTCACACACACTTATCTCTCAGAACTGAGCATGTGGAGAGACGTTCGTTCATCTAGCACAAAGGGAACGGGTTGCAGGAGAAACTTTTACTCTGGTTTCTCAGTCTGTTTCCTAGTGCCGGTTTGAAGTTCCTGCAGTTTTCACTTTAAAACCGAGTTGGAGCTAGTACCTCCCCATATAAATGTATGGAGTGGAGTTTTCAACTGAAAAGAATCTTTGTGTTCCCAACAAGCTATGTGAAGTACGGCTTTCACTCACAAATATCTCCCAGAACTGAGCATGTGGAGAGACGTTCGTTCACCTAGCACAAAGGGAACGGGTTGCAGGAGAAACTTTTACTCTGGTTTCTCAGTCTGTTTCCTAGTGCCGGTTTGAAGTTCCTGCAGTTTTCACTGTAAAACCGAGTTGGAGTTAGTACCTCCCCATATAAATGTATGTAGTGGAGTTTGCATCTGAAAAGAAACTTTGTGTTCCCAACAAGCTAGGTGAAGGACGGCTATCACTCACACTTATCTCTCAGAACTGAGCATGTGGAGAGACGTTCGTTCATCAAGCACAAAGGGAAAGGGTTGCAGGAGAAACTTTTACTCTGGTTTCTCAGTCTGTTTCCTAGTGCCGTTTTGAAGTTCCTGCAGTTTTCACTGTAAAACCGAGTTGAAGCTAGTACCTCCCCATATATTTGTATGGACTGGAGTTTGCAACTGAAAAGAAACTTTGTGTTCCCAACAAGCTAGGTGAAGGACGGCTTTCACACACACTTATCTCTCAGAACTGAGCATGTGGAGAGACGTTCGTTCATCTAGCACAAAGGGAACGGGTTGCAGGAGAAACTTTTACTCTGGTTTCTCAGTCTGTTTCCTAGTGCCGGTTTGAAGTTCCTGCAGTTTTCACTTTAAAACCGAGTTGGAGCTAGTACCTCCCCATATAAATGTATGGAGTGGAGTTTTCAACTGAAAAGAATCTTTGTGTTCCCAACAAGCTATGTGAAGTACGGCTTTCACTCACAAATATCTCCCAGAACTGAGCATGTGGAGAGACGTTCGTTCACCTAGCACAAAGGGAACGGGTTGCAGGAGAAACTTTTACTCTGGTTTCTCAGTCTGTTTCCTAGTGCCGGTTTGAAGTTCCTGCAGTTTTCAATGTAAAACCGGGATGGAGGTAGTACCTCCCCATATATATGTATGGAGTGGAGTTTGCAACTGAAAAGAAACTTTGTGTTCCCAACAAGCTAGGTGAAGGACGGCTTTCACACACACTTATCTCTCAGAACTGAGCATGTGGAGAGACGTTCGTTCATCTAGCACAAAGGGAACGGGTTGCAGGAGAAATTTTACTCTGGTTTCTCAGTCTGTTTCCTAGTGCCGTTTTGAAGTTCCTGCAGTTTTCATTGTAAAACCGAGTGGAGATTGTATCTCCCCATATATAAGTATGGAGTGGAATTTGCAACTGAAAAGAAACTTTGTGTTCCCAACAAGCTAGGTGAAGGACGGCTTTCACACACACTTATCTCTGAGAACTGAGCATGTGGAGAGACGTTCGTTCATCTAGCACAAAGGGAACGGGTTGCAGGAGAAACTTTTCTCTGGTTTCTCAGTCTGTTTCCTAGTGCCGGTTTGAAGTTCCTGCAGTTTTCACTTTAAAACCGAGTTGGAGCTAGTACCTCCCCATATAAATGTATGGAGTGGAGTTTTCAACTGAAAAGAATCTTTGTGTTCCCAACAAGCTATGTGAAGTACGGCTTTCACTCACAAATATCTCCCAGAACTGAGCATGTGGAGAGACGTTCGTTCACCTAGCACAAAGGGAACGGGTTGCAGGAGAAACTTTTACTCTGGTTTCTCAGGCTGTTTTCTAGTGCCGGTTTGAAGTTCCTGCAGGTTTCAATGTAAAACCAGGATGGAGGTAGTACCTACCCATATATATGTATGGAGTGGAGTTTGCAACTGAAAAGAAACTTTGTGTTCCCAACAAGCTAGGTGAAGGACGGCTTTCACACACACTTATCTCTCAGAACTGAGCATGTGGATAGACGTTCGTTCATCTAGCACAAAGGGAACGGGTTGCAGGAGAGACTTTTACTTTGGTTTCTCAGTCTGTTTCCTAGTGCCGTTTTGATGTTCCTGCAGTTTTCACTGTAAAACGGAGTTGAAGCTAGTACCTCCCGATATATATGTATGGAGTGGAGTTTGCAACTGAAAAGAAACTTTGTGTTCCCAACAAGCTAGGTGAAGAACGGCTTTCACACACACTTATCTCTCAGAAATGAGCATGTGGAGAGACGTTCGTTCATCTAGCACAAAGGGAACGGGTTGCAGGGGAAACTTTTACTCTGGTTTCTCAGTCTGTTTCCTAGTGCCGTTTTGAAGTTCCTGCAGTTTTCACTGTAAAACCGAGTTGGAGCTAGTACCTCCCCAGTTAAATGTATGTAGTGGAGTTTTCAACTGAAAAGAATCTTTGTGTTCCCAACAAGCTAGGTGAAGGACGGCTTTCACTCACAAATATCTCTCAGGACTGAGCATGTGGAGAGACGTTCGTTCATCTAGCACAAAGGGAACGGGTTGCAGGAGAAACTTTTACTCTGTTTTCTCAGTCTGTTTCCTAGTGCCGGTTTGAAGTTCCTGCAGTTTTCACTGTAAAACCGGGATGGAGGTAGTACCTCCCCATAGATATGTATGAGGTGGGGTTTGCAACTAAAAAGAAACTTTGTGTTCCCAACAAGCTAGGTGAAGGACGGCTTTCACACACACTTATCTCTCAGAACTGAGCATGTGGAGAGACGTTCGTTCATCTAGCACAAAGGGAACAGGTTGCAGGAGAAACTTTTACTCTGGTTTCTCAGTCTGTTTCCTAGTGCCGGTTTGAAGTTCCTGCAGTTTTCACTGTAAAACCGGGATGGAGGTAGTACCTCCCCATAGATATGTATGAGGTGGAGTTTGCAACTAAAAAGAAACTTTGTGTTCCCAACAAGCTAGTTGAAGGACGGCTTTCACACACACTTATCTCTCAGAACTGAGCATGTGGAGAGACGTTCGTTCATCTAGCACAAAGGGAACAGGTTGCAGGAGAAACTTTTACTCTGGTTTCTCAGTCTGTTTCCTAGTGCCGGTTTGAATTTCCTGCAGTTTTCACTGTAAAACCGAGTTGGAGCTACTACCTCCCCATATATATGTATGGAGTGGAGTTTGCAACTGAAAAGAAACTTTGTGTTCCCAACAAGCTAGGTGAAGGACGGCTTTCACACACATTTATCTCTCAGAACTGAGCATGTGGAGAGACGTTCGTTCATCTAACATAAAAGGAACGGGTTGCAGGTGAAAATTTTACTCCGGTTTCTCAGTCTGTTTCCTAGTGCCGGTTTGAAGTTCCTGCAGTTTTCACTGTAAAACCGAGTTGGAGTTAGTACCTCCCCATATAAATGTATGTAGTGGAGTTTGCAACTGAAAAGAAATTTTGTGTTCCCAACAAGCTAGGTGAAGGACGGCTTTCACTCACACTTATCTCTCAGAACTGAGCATGTGGAGAGACGTTCGTTCATCAAGCACAAAGGGAAAGGGTTGCAGGAGAAACTTTTACTCTGGTTTCTCAGTCTGTTTCCTAGTGCCGTTTTGAAGTTCCTGCAGTTTTCACTGTAAAACCGAGTTGAAGCTAGTACCTCCCCATATATTTGTATGGACTGGAGTTTGCAACTGAAAAGAAACTTTGTGTTCCCAACAAGCTAGGTGAAGTACGGCTTTCACACACACTTATCTCTCAGAACTGAGCATGTGGAGAGACGTTCGTTCATCTAGCACAAAGGGAACGGGTTGCAGGAGAAACTTTTACTCTGGATTCTCAGTCTGTTTCCTAGTGCCGGCTTGAAGTTCCTGCAGTTTTCACTGTAAAACCGAGTTGGAGATTGTATCTCCCCATATATAAGTATGGAGTGGAATTTGCAACTGAAAAGAAACTTTGTGTTCCCAACAAGCTAGGTGAAGGACGGCTTTCACACACACTTATCTCTGAGAACTGAGCATGTGGAGAGACGTTCGTTCATCTAGCACAAAGGGAACGGGTTGCAGGAGAAACTTTTACTCTGGTTTCTCAGTCTGTTTCCTAGTGCCGGTTTGAAGTTCCTGCAGTTTTCACTTTAAAACCGAGTTGGAGCTAGTACCTCCCCATATAAATGTATGGAGTGGAGTTTTCAACTGAAAAGAATCTTTGTGTTCCCAACAAGCTATGTGAAGTACGGCTTTCACTCACAAATATCTCCCAGAACTGAGCATGTGGAGAGACGTTCGTTCACCTAGCACAAAGGGAACGGGTTGCAGGAGAAACTTTTACTCTGGTTTCTCAGTCTGTTTCCTAGTGCCGGTTTGAAGTTCCTGCAGTTTTCAATGTAAAACCGGGATGGAGGTAGTACCTCCCCATATATATGTATGGAGTGGAGTTTGCAACTGAAAAGAAACTTTGTGTTCCCAACAAGCTAGGTGAAGGACGGCTTTCACACACACTTATCTCTCAGAACTGAGCATGTGGAGAGACGTTCGTTCATCTAGCAGAAAGGGAACGGGTTGCAGGAGAAACTTTTACTCTGGTTTCTCAGTCTGTTTCCTAGTGCCGGTTTGAAGTTCCTGCAGTTTTCATTGTAAAACCGAGTTGGAGATTGTATCTCCCCATATATAAGTATGGAGTGGAATTTGCAACTGAAAAGAAACTTTCTGTTCCCAACAAGCTAGGTGAAGGACGGCTTTCACACACACTTATCTCTGAGAACTGAGCATGTGGAGAGACGTTCGTTCATCTAGCACAAAGGGAACGGGTTGCAGGAGAAACTTTTACTCTGGTTTCTCAGTCTGTTTCCTAGTGCCGGTTTGAAGTTCCTGCAGTTTTCACTTTAAAACCGAGTTGGAGCTAGTACCTCCCCATATAAATGTATGGAGTGGAGTTTTCAACTGAAAAGAATCTTTGTGTTCCCAACAAGCTATGTGAAGTACGGCTTTCACTCACAAATATCTCCCAGAACTGAGCATGTGGAGAGACGTTCGTTCACCTAGCACAAAGGGAACGGGTTGCAGGAGAAACTTTTACTCTGGTTTCTCAGGCTGTTTTCTAGTGCCGGTTTGAAGTTCCTGCAGGTTTCAATGTAAAACCAGGATGGAGGTAGTACCTACCCATATATATGTATGGAGTGGAGTTTGCAACTGAAAAGAAACTTTGTGTTCCCAACAAGCTAGGTGAAGTACGGCTTTCACACACACTTATCTCTCAGAACTGAGCATGTGGAGAGACGTTCGTTCATCTAGCACAAAGGGAACGGGTTGCAGGAGAAACTTTTACTTTGGTTTCTCAGTCTGTTTCCTAGTGCCGTTTTGATGTTCCTGCCGTTTTCACTGTAAAACAGAGTTGAAGCTAGTACCTCCAGATATATATGTATGGAGTGGAGTTTGCAACTGAAAAGAAACTTTGTGTTCCCAACAAGCTAGGTGAAGGACGGCTTTCACACACACTTATCTCTCAGAAATGAGCATGTGCAGAGACGTTCGTTCATCTAGCACAAAGGGAACGGGTTGCAGGGGAAACTTTTACTCTGGTTTCTCAGTCTGTTTCCTAGTGCCGTTTTGAAGTTCCTGCAGTTTTCACTGTAAAACCGAGTTGGAGCTATTACGTCCCCAGTTAAATGTATGTAGTGGAGTTTTCAACTGAAAAGAACCTTTGTGTTCCCAACAAGCTAGGTGAAGGACGGCTTTCACTCACAAATATCTCTCAGGACTGAGCATGTGGAGAGACGTTCGTTCATCTAGCACAAAGGGAACGGGTTGCAGGAGAAACTTTTACTCTGGTTTCTCAGTCTGTTTCCTAGTGCCGGTTTGAAGTTCCTGCAGTTTTCACTGTAAAACCGGGATGGAGGTAGTACCTCCCCATAGATATGTATGAGGTGGAGTTTGCAACTAAAAAGAAACTTTGTGTTCCCAACAAGCTAGGTGAAGGACGGCTTTCACACACACTTATCTCTCAGAACTGAGCATGTGGAGAGACGTTTGTTCATCTAGCACAAAGGGAACAGGTTGCAGGAGAAACTTTTACTCTGGTTTCTCAGTCTGTTTCCTAGTGCCGGTTTGAAGTTCCTGCAGTTATCACTGTAAAACCGAGTTGGAGTTAGTACCTCCCCATATAAATGTATGTAGTGGAGTTTGCAACTGAAAAGAAATTTTGTGTTCCCAACAAGCTAGGTGAAGGACGGCTTTCACTCACACTTATCTCTCAGAACTGAGCATGTGGAGAGACGTTCGTTCATCAAGCACAAAGGGAAAGGGTTGCAGGAGAAACTTTTACTCTGGTTTCTCAGTCTGTTTCCTAGTGCCGTTTTGAAGTTCCTGCAGTTTTCACTGTAAAACCGAGTTGAAGCTAGTACCTCCCCATATATTTGTATGGACTGGAGTTTGCAACTGAAAAGAAACTTTGTGTTCCCAACAAGCTAGGTGAAGGACGGCTTTCACACACACTTATCTCTCAGAACTGAGCATGTGGAGAGACGTTCGTTCATCTAGCACAAAGGGAACTGGTTGCAGGAGAAACTTTAACTCTGGTTTCTCAGTCTGTTTCCTAGTGCTGGTTTGAAGTTCCTGCAGTTTTCACTGTAAAACCGAGTTGGAGATTGTATCTCCCCATATATATGTATGGAGTTGAGTTTGCAACTGAAAAGAAACTTTGTGTTCCCAACAAGCTAGGTGAAGGACGGCTTTCACACACACTTATCTCTGAGAACTGAGCATGTGGAGAGACGTTCGTTCATCTAGCACAAAGGGAACGGGTTGCAGGAGAAACTTTTACTCTGGTTTCTCAGTCTGTTTCCTAGTGCCGGTTTGAAGTTCCTGCAGTTTTCACTTTAAAACCGAGTTGGAGCTAGTACCTCCCCATATAAATGTATGGAGTGGAGTTTTCAACTGAAAAGAATCTTTGTGTTCCCAACAAGCTATGTGAAGTACGGCTTTCACTCACAATTATCTCTCAGTACTGAGCATGTGGAGAGACGTTCGTTCATCTAGCACAAAGGGAACGGGTTGCAGGGGAAACTTTTACTCTGGTTTCTCAGTCTGTTTCCTAGTGCCGGTTTGAAGTTCCTGCAGTTTTCACTGTAAAACCGAGTTGGAGCTTGTACTTCCCCAAGTATATGTATGGAGTGGGGTTTGCAACAGAAAAGAAACTTTGTGTTCCCAACAAGCTAGGTGAAGTACGGCTTTCACTCACAAATATCTTCAGAACGGAGCATGTGGAGAGACGTTCGTTCACCTAGCACAAAAGGAACGGGTTACAGGAGAAACTTTTACTCTGGTTTCTCAGTCTGTTTCCTAGTGCCGGTTTGAAGTTCCTGCAGTTTTCACTGTAAAACCTGGATGGAGGTAGTACCTCCCCATATATATGTATGGAGTGGAGTTTGCAACTGAAAAGAAACTTTGTGTTCCCAACAAGCTAGGTGAAGGACGGCTTTCACACACACTTATCTCTGAGAACTGAGCATGTGGAGAGACGTTCGTTCATCTAGCACAAAGGGAACGGGTTGCAGGAGAAACTTTTACTCTGGTTTCTCAGTCTGTTTCCTAGTGCCGTTTTGATGTTCCTGCAGTTTTCACTGTTAAACGGAGTTGAAGCTAGTACCTCCGATATATATGTATGGAGTGGAGTTTGCAACTGAAAAGAAACTTTGTGTTCCCAACAAGCTAGGTGAAGGACGGCTTTCACACACACTTATCTCTCAGAACTGAGCATGTGGAGAGACGTTCGTTCATCTAGCACAAAGGGAACGGGTTGCAGGGGAAACTTTTACTCTGGTTTCTCAGTCTGTTTCCTAGTGCCGTTTTGAAGTTCCTGCAGTTTTCACTGTAAAACCGAGTTGGAGCTATTACCTCCCCAGTTAAATGTATGTAGTAGAGTTTTCAACTGAAAAGAATCTTTGTGTTCCCAACAAGCTATGTGAAGTACGGCTTTCAATCACAAATATCTCTCAGAACAGAGCATGTGGAGAGACATTCGTTCACCTAGCACAAAAGGAACGGGTTACAGGAGAAACTTTTACTCTGGTTTCTCAGTCTGTTTCCTAGTGCCGGTTTGAAGTTCCTGCAGTTTTCACTGTAAAACCGGGATGGAGGTAGTACCTCCCCATAGATATGTATGAGGTGGAGTTTGCAACTAAAAAGAAACTTTGTGTTCCCAACAAGCTAGTTGAAGGACGGCTTTCACACACACTTATCTCTCAGAACTGAGCATGTGGAGAGACGTTCGTTCATCTAGCACAAAGGGAACAGGTTGCAGGACAAACTTTTACTCTGGTTTCTCAGTCTGTTTCCTAGTGCCGTTTTGAATTTCCTGCAGTTTTCACTGTAAAACCGAGTTGGAGCTACTACCTCCCCATATATATATATGGAGTGGAGTTTGCAACTGAAAAGAAACTTTGTGTTCCCAACAAGCTAGGTGAAGGACGGCTTTCACACACATTTATCTCTCAGAACTGAGCATGTGGAGAGACGTTAGTTCATCTAACACAAATGGAACGGGTTGCAGGTGAAAATTTTACTCCGGTTTCTCAGTCTGTTTCCTAGTGCCGGTTTGAAGTTCCTGCAGTTTTCACTGTAAAACCGAGTTGGAGCTAGTACCTCGCCATACAAATGTATGTAGTGGAGTTTGCAACTGAAAAGAAATTTTGTGTTCCCATCAAGCAAGGTGAAGGACGGCTTTCACTCACACTTATCTCTCAGAACTGAGCATGTGGAGAGACGTTCGTTCATCAAGCACAAAGGGAAAGGGTTGCAGGAGAAACTTTTACTCTGGTTTCTCAGTCTGTTTCCTAGTGCCGTTTTGATGTTCCTGCAGTTTTCACTGTAAAACCGAGTTGAAGCTAGTACCCCCCATATATTTGTATGGACTGGAGTTTGCAACTGAAAAGAAACTTTGTGTTCCCCCACAAGCTAGGTGAAGGACGGCTTTCACACACACTTATCTCTCAGAACTGAGCATGTGGAGAGACGTTCGTTCATCTAGCACAAAGGGAATGGGTTGCAGGAGAAACTTTTACTCTGGTTTCTCAGTCTGTTTCCTAGTGCCGGTTAGAAGTTCCTGCAGTTTTCACTTTACAACCGAGTTGGAGCTAGTACCTCCCCATATAAATGTATGGAGTGGAGTTTTCAACTGAAAAGAATCTTTGTGTTCCCAACAAGCTATGTGAAGTACGGCTTTCACTCACAAATATCTCTCAGAACTGAGCATGTGGAGAGACGTTCGTTCACCTAGCACAAAGGGAACGGGTTGCAGGAGAAACTTTTACTCTGGTTTCTCAGTCTGTTTCCTAGTTCCGGTTTGAAGTTCCTGCAGTTTTCAATGTAAAACCGGGATGGAGGTAGTACCCCCCCATAGATATGTATGAGGTGGAGTTTGCAACTAAAAAGAAACCTTGTATTCCCAACAAGCTAGGTGAAGGACGGCTTTCACACACACTTATCTCTCAGAACTGAGCATGTGGAGAGACGTTCGTTCATCTAGCACAAATGGAACGGGTTGCAGGAGAAACTTTTACCCTGGTTTCTCAGTCTGTTTCCTAGTGCCGGTTTGAAGTTCCTGCAGTTTTCACTGTAAAACCGGGTTGGATCTAGTACCTCCCCATATATATGTATGGAGAGGAGTTTGCAACTGACAAGAAACTTTGTGTTCCCAACAAGCTAGGTGAAGGACGGCTTTCACACACACTTATCTCTCAGAACTGAGCATGTGGAGAGACGTTCGTTCATCTAGCACAAAGGGAACGGGTTGCAGGGGAAACTTTTACTCTGGTTTCTCAGTCTGTTTCCTAGTGCCGGTTTGAAGTTCCTGCAGTTTTCACTGTAAAACCGAGTTGGAGCTTGTACTTCCCCAAGTATATGTATGGATTGGGGTTTGCAACAGAAAAGAAACTTTGTGTTCCCAACAAGCTAGGTGAAGGACGGCTTTCACACACACTTATCTCTCAGAACTGAGCATGTGGAGAGACGTTCGTTCATCTAGCACAAATGGAACGGGTTGCAGGAGAAACTTTTACCCTGGTTTCTCAGTCTGTTTCCTAGTGCCGGTTTGAAGTTCCTGCAGTTTTCACTGTAAAACCGGGTTGGATCTAGTACCTCCCCATATATATGTATGGAGAGGAGTTTGCAACTGACAAGAAACTTTGTGTTCCCAACAAGCTAGGTGAAGGACGGCTTTCACACACACTTATCTCTCAGAACTGAGCATGTGGAGAGACGTTCGTTCATCTAGCACAAAGGGAACGGGTTGCAGGGGAAACTTTTACTCTGGTTTCTCAGTCTGTTTCATAGTGCCGGTTTGAAGTTCCTGCAGTTTTCACTGTAAAACCGAGTTGGAGCTTGTACTTCCCCAAGTATATGTATGGATTGGGGTTTGCAACAGAAAAGAAACTTTGTGTTCCCAACAAGCTAGGTGAAGGACTGCTTTCACACACACTTATCTCTCAGAACTGAGCATGTGGAGAGACTTTCGTTCATCTAGCACAAAGGGAACGGGTTGCAGGGGAAACTTTTACTCTGGTTTCTCAGTCTGTTTCCTAGTGCCGTTATGAAGTTCCTGAATTTTTCACTGTAAAACCGAGTTGGAGCTAGTACTTCCCCAAGTATATGTATGGAGTGGGGTTTGCAACAGAAAAGAAACTTTGTGTTCCCAACAAGCTAGGTGAAGGACGGCTTTCACACACACTTATCTCTCAGAACTGAGCATGTGGAGGGACGTTCGTTCATCTAGCACAAAATGACGGGTTCCAGGAGAAACTTTTACTCTGGTTTCTCAGTCTGTTTCCTAGTGCTGGTTTGAAGTTCCTGCAGTTTTCACTGTAAAACCGGGATGGAGTTTGTACCTCCCATTGATATGTATGAGGTGGAGTTTGCAACTAAAAAGAAACTTTGTGTTCCCAACAAGCTAGGTGAAGGACGGCTTTCACACACACTTATCTCTCAGAACTGAGCATGTGGAGAGACGTTCGTTCATCTAGCACAAAGGGAACGGGTTGCAGGAGAAAATTTTACTCTGGTTTCTCAGTCTGTTTCCTAGTGCCTGTTTGAAGTTCCTGCAGTTTTCACTGTAAAACCGAGTTGGAGCTAGTAACTCCCCATATAAATGTATGTAGTGGATTTTGAAACTGAAAAGAAATTTTGTGTTCCCAACAAGCTACGTGAAGGACGGCTTTCAATCACACTTATCTCTCAGAACTGAGCATGTGGAGAGACATTCATTCATCTAGCACAAAGGAACGGGTTGCAGGAGAAAATTTTACTCTGGTTTCTCAGTCTGTTTCCTAGTGCCGGTTTGAAGTTCCTGCAGTTTTCACTGTAAAACCGAGTTGGAGCTAGTACCTCCCCATATATATGTATGGAGTGGAGATTGCAACTGAAAAGAAACTTTGTGTTCCCAACAAGCTAGGTGAAGGACGGCTTTCACACACACTTATCTCTCAGAACTGAGCATGTGGAGAGACGTTCGTTCATCTAGCACAAAGGGAACGGGTTGCAGGAGAAACTTTTACTCTGGTTTCTCAGTCTGTTTCCTAGTGCCGGTTTGAAGTTCCTGCACTTTTCAATGTAAAACCGGGATGGAGGTAGTACCTCCCCTTAGATATGTATGAGGTGGAGTTTGCAACTGAAAAGAAACTTTGTGTTCCCAACAAGCTAGGTGAAGGACGGCTTTCACACACACTTATCTCTCAGAACTGAGCATGTGGAGAGACGTTCGTTCATCTAGCACAAAATGAACGGGTTCCTGGAGAAACTTTTACTCTGGTTTCTCAGTCTGTTTCCTAGTGCCGGTTTGAAGTTCCTGCAGTTTTCACTGTAAAACCGGGATGGAGGTAGTACCTTCCCATAGATATGTATGAGGTGGAGTTTGCAGCTAAAAAGAAACTTTGTGTTCCCAACAACCTAGGTGAAGTACGGCTTTCACACACAATTATTTCTCAGAACTGAGCATGTGGAGAGACGTTCGTTCATCTAGCACAAAGGGAACGGGTTGCAGGAGAATCTTTTACTCTGGTTTCTCAGTCTGTTTCCTAGTGCCGTTATGAAGTTCCTGAAGTTTTCACTGTAAAACCGAGTTGGAGCTAGTACTTCCCCAAGTATATGTATGGAGTGGGGTTTGCAACAGAAAAGAAACTTTGTGTTCCCAACAAGCTAGGTGAAGGACGGCTTTCACACACACTTATCTCTCAGAACTGAGCATGTGGAGGGACGTTCGTTCATCTAGCACAAAATGACGAGTTCCAGGAGAAACTTTTACTCTGGTTTCTCAGTCTGTTTCCTAGTGCTGGTTTGAAGTTCCTGCAGTTTTCACTGTAAAACCGGGATGGAGTTTGTACCTCCCATTGATATGTATGAGGTGGAGTTTGCAACTAAAAAGAAACTTTGTGTTCCCAACAAGCTAGGTGAAGGACGGCTTTCACACACACTTATCTCTCAGAACTGAGCATGTGGAGAGACGTTCGTTCATCTAGCACAAAGGGAACGGGTTGCAGGAGAAAATTTTACTCTGGTTTCTCAGTCTGTTTCCTAGTGCCTGTTTGAAGTTCCTGCAGTTTTCACTGTAAAACCGAGTTGGAGCTAGTAACTCCCCATATAAATGTATGTAGTGGATTTTGAAACTGAAAAGAAATTTTGTGTTCCCAACAAGCTACGTGAAGGACGGCTTTCAATCACACTTATCTCTCAGAACTGAGCATGTGGAGAGACATTCATTCATCTAGCACAAAGGAACGGGTTGCAGGAGAAAATTTTACTCTGGTTTCTCAGTCTGTTTCCTAGTGCCGGTTTGAAGTTCCTGCAGTTTTCACTGTAAAACCGAGTTGGAGCTAGTACCTCCCCATATATATGTATGGAGTGGAGATTGCAACTGAAAAGAAACTTTGTGTTCCCAACAAGCTAGGTGAAGGACGGCTTTCACACACACTTATCTCTCAGAACTGAGCATGTGGAGAGACGTTCGTTCATCTAGCACAAAGGGAACGGGTTGCAGGAGAAACTTTTACTCTGGTTTCTCAGTCTGTTTCCTAGTGCCGGTTTGAAGTTCCTGCACTTTTCAATGTAAAACCGGGATGGAGGTAATACCTCCCCTTAGATATGTATGAGGTGGAGTTTGCAACTGAAAAGAAACTTTGTGTTCCCAACAAGCTAGGTGAAGGACGGCTTTCACACACACTTATCTCTCAGAACTGAGCATGTGGAGAGACGTTCGTTCATCTAGCACAAAATGAACGGGTTCCTGGAGAAACTTTTACTCTGGTTTCTCAGTCTGTTTCCTAGTGCCGGTTTGAAGTTCCTGCAGTTTTCACTGTAAAACCGGGATGGAGGTAGTACCTTCCCATAGATATGTATGAGGTGGAGTTTGCAGCTAAAAAGAAACTTTGTGTTCCCAACAACCTAGGTGAAGTACGGCTTTCACACACAATTATTTCTCAGAACTGAGCATGTGGAGAGACATTCGTTCATCTAGCACAAAGGGAACGGGTTGCAGGAGAAACTTTTACTCTGGTTTCTCAGTCTGTTTCCTAGTGCCGTTTTGATGTTCCTGCAGTTTTCACTGTAAAATCGAGTTGAAGCTAGTACCTCCCCATATATATGTATGGAGTGGAGTTTGCAACTGAAAAGAAACTTTGTGTTCCCAACAAGCTAGGTGAAGGACGGCTTTCACACACACTTATCTCTCAGAACTGAGCATGTGGAGAGACGTTCGTTCATCTAGCACAAAGGGAACGGGATGCAGGGGAAACTTTTACTCTTGTTTCTCAATCATTTTCCTAGTGCCGTTTTGAAGTTCCTGCAGTTTTCACTGTAAAACCGAGTTGGAGCTAGTACCTCCCCATTTAAATGTATGTAGTGGAGTTTTCAACTAAAAAGAATCTTTGTGTTCCCAACAAGCTATGTGAAGTACGACTTTCACTCACAAATATCTCTCAGAACTGAGCATGTGGAGAGACGTTCGTTCACCTAGCACAAAAGGAACGGGTTACAGGAGAAACTTTTACTCTTGTTTCTCAGTCTGTTTCCTAGTGCCGGTTTGATGTTCCTGCAGTTTTCACTGTAAAACGGAGTTGAAGCTAGTACCTCCCGATATATATGTATGGAGTGGAGTTTGCAACTGAAAAGAAACTTTGTGTTCCCAACAAGCTAGGTGAAGGACGGCTTTCACACACACTTATCTCTCAGAAATGAGCATGTGGAGAGACGTTCGTTCATCTAGCACAAAGGGAACGGGTTGCAGGGGAAACTTTTACTCTGGTTTCTCAGTCTGTTTCCTATTGCCGTTTTGAAGTTCTTGCAGTTTTCACTGTAAAACCGAGTTGGAGCTAGTACCTCCCCAGTTAAATGTATGTAGTGGAGTTTTCAACTGAAAAGAATCTTTGTGTTCCCAACAAGCTATGTGAAGTACGGCTTTCACTCACAAATAGCTCTCAGAACTGAGCATGTGGAGAGACGTTCGTTCATCAAGCACAAAGGGAAAGGGTTGCAGGAGAAACTTTTACTCTGGTTTCTCAGTCTGTTTCCTACTGCCGGTTTGATGTTCCTGCAGTTTTCACTGTAAAACCGGGATGGAGGTAGTACCTCCCCATATATATGTATGGAGTGGAGTTTGCAACTGAAAAGAAACTTTGTGTTCCCAACAAGCTAGGTGAAGGACGGCTTTCACACACACTTATCTCTCAGAACTGAGCATGTGGAGAGACGTTCGTTCATCTAGCACAAAGGGAACGGGTTGCAGGAGAAACTTTTACTCTGGTTTCTCAGTCTGTTTCCTAGTGCCGGTTTGATGTTCCTGCAGTTTTCACTGTAAAACGGAGTTGAAGCTAGTACCTCCCGATATATATGTATGGATTGGAGTTTGCAACTGAAAAGACACTTTGTGTTCCCAACAAGCTAGGTGAAGGACGGCTTTCACACACACTTATCTCTCAGAAATGAGCATGTGGAGAGACGTTCGTTCATCTAGCACAAAGGGAACGGGTTGCAGGGGAAATTTTACTCTGGTTTCTCAGTCTATTTCCTAGTGCCGTTTTGAAGTTCCTGCAGTTTTCACTGTAAAACCGAGTTGGAGCTATTACCTCCCCAGTTAAATGTATGTAGTGGAGTTTTCAACTGAAAAGAATCTTTGTGTTCCCAACAAGCTATGTGAAGTACGGCTTTCACTCACAAATATCTCTCAGAACTGAGCATGTGGAGAGACGTTCGTTCATCTAGCACAAAGGGAACGGGTTGCAGGAGAAACTTTTACTCTGGTTTCTCAGTCTGTTTCCTAGTGCCGGTTTGAAGTTCCTGCAGTTTTCAATGTAAAACCGGGATGGAGGTTGTACCTCCCCTTAGATATGTATGAGGTGGAGTTTGCAACTGAAAAGAAACTTTGTGTTCCCAACAAGCTAGGTGAAGGACGGCTTTCACACACACTTATCTCTCAGAACTGAGCATGTGGAGAGACGTTCGTTCATCTAGCACAAAATGAACGGGTTACAGGAGAAACTATTACTCTGGTTTCTCAGTCTGTTTCCTAGTGCCGGTTTGATGTTCCTGCAGTTTTCACTGTAAAACGGAGTTGAAGCTAGTACCTCCCGATATATATGTATGGAGTGGAGTTTGCAACTGAAAAGAAATTTTGTGTTCCCAACAAGCTAGGTGAAGGGCGGCTTTCACTCACACTTATCTCTCAGAACTGAGCATGTGGAGAGACGTTCGTTCATCAAGCACAAAGGGAAAGGGTTGCAGGAGAAACTTTTACTCTGGTTTCTCAGTCTGTTTCCTACTGCCGGTTTGATGTTCCTGCAGTTTTCACTGTAAAACCGATTTGAAGCTAGTACCTCCCCATATATTTGTATGGACTGGAGTTTGCAACTGAAAAGAAACTTTGTGTTCCCAACAAGCTAGGTGAAGGACGGCTTTCACACACACTTATCTCTCAGAACTGAGCATGTGGAGAGACGTTCGTTCATCTAGCACAAAGGGAACGGGTTGCAGGAGAAACTTTTACTCTGGTTTCTCAGTCTGTTTCCTAGTGCCGGTTTGAAGTTCCTGCAGTTTTCACTGTAAAACCGAGTTGGAGATTGTATCTCCCCATATATATGTATGGAGTGGAATTTGCAACTGAAAAGAAACTTTGTGTTCCCAACAAGCTAGGTGAAGGACGGCTTTCACACACACTTATCTCTGAGAACTGAGCATGTGGAGAGACGTTCGTTCATCTAGCACAAAGGGAACGTGTTGCAGGAGAAACTTTTACTCTGGTTTCTCAGTCTGTTTCCTAGTGCCGGTTTGAAGTTCCTGCAGTTTTAACTTTAAAACCGATTTGGAGCTAGTACCTCCCCATATAAATGTATGGAGTGGAATTTTCAACTGAAAAGAATCTTTGTGTTCCCAACAAGCTATGTGAAGTACGGCTTTCACTCACAAATATCTCTCAGAACTGAGCATGTGGAGAGACGTTCGTTCACCTAGCACAAAGGGAACGGGTTGCAGGAGAAACTTTTACTCTGGTTTCTCAGTCTGTTTCCTAGTGCCAGTTTGAAGTTCCTGCAGTTTTCACTGTAAAACCGGGTTGGATCTAGTACCTCCCCATATATATGTATGGAGAGGAGTTTGCAACTGAAAAGAAACTTTGTGTTCCCAACAAGCTAGGTGAAGGACGGCTTTCACACACACTTATCTCTCAGAACTGAGCATGTGGAGAGACGTTCGTTCATATAGCACAAAGGGAACGGGTTGCAGGGGAAACTTTTACTCTGGTTTCTCAGTCTGTTTCCTAGTGCCGGTTTGAAGTTCCTGCAGTTTTCACTGTAAAACCGAGTTGGAGCTTGTACTTCCCCAAGTATATGTAAGGATTGGGGTTTGCAACAGAAAAGAAACTTTGTGTTCCCAACAAGCTAGGTGAAGGACGGCTTTCACACACACTTATCTCTCAGAACTGAGCATGTGGAGAGACGTTCGTTCATCTAGCACAAAGGGAACGGGATGCAGGGGAAACTTTTACTCTGGTTTCTCAATCTGTTTCCTAGTGCCGTTTTGAAGTTCCTGCAGTTTTCACTGTAAAACCGAGTTGGAGCTAGTACCTCCCCATTTAAATGTATGTAGTGGAGTTTTCAACTAAAAAGAATCTTTGTGTTCCCAACAAGCTATGTGAAGTACGACTTTCACTCACATATATCTCTCAGAACTGAGCATGTGGAGAGACGTTCGTTCACCTAGCACAAAATGAACGGGTTACAGGAGAAACTTTTACTCTGGTTTCTCAGTCTGTTTCCTAGTGCCGGTTTGATGTTCCTGCAGTTTTCACGGTAAAACGGAGTTGAAGCTAGTACCTCCCGATATATATGTATGGATTGGAGTTTGCAACTGAAAAGAAACTTTGTGTTCCCAACAAGCTAGGTGAAGGACGGCTTTCACACACACTTATCTCTCAGAAATGAGCATGTGGAGAGACGTTCGTTCATCTAGCACAAAGGGAACGGGTTGCAGGGGAAACTTTTACTCTGGTTTCTCAGTCTGTTTCCTATTGCCGTTTTGAAGTTCCTGCAGTTTTCACTGTAAAACCGAGTTGGAGCTAGTACCTCCCCAGTTAAATGTATGTAGTGGAGTTTTCAACTGAAAAGAATCTTTGTGTTCCCAACAAGCTATGTGAAGTACGGCTTTCACTCACAAATATCTCTCAGAACAGAGCATGTGGAGAGACGTTCGTTCACCTAGCACAAAAGGAACGGGTTACAGGAGAAACTTTTACTCTGGTTCTCAGTCTGTTTCCTAGTGCCGGTTTGAAGTTCCTGCAGTTTTCACTGTAAAACCGGGATGGAGGTAGTACCTCCCCATATATATGTATGGAGTGGAGTTTGCAACTGAAAAGAAACTTTGTGTTCCCAACAAGCTAGGTGAAGGACGGCTTTCACACACACTTATCTCTCAGAACTGAGCATGTGGAGAGACGTTCGTTCATCTAGCACAAAGGGAACGGGTTGCAGGAGAAACTTTTACTCTGGTTTCTCAGTCTGTTTCCTAGTGCCGGTTTGAATTTCCTGCAGTTTTCACTGTAAAACGGAGTTGAAGCTAGTACCTCCCGATATATATGTATGGAGTGGAGTTTGCAACTGAAAAGAAACTTTGTGTTCCCAACAAGCAAGGTGAAGGACGGCTTTCACACACACTTATCTCTCAGAAATGAGCATGTGGAGAGACGTTCGTTCATCTAGCACAAAGGGAACGGGTTGCAGGGGAAACTTTTACTCTGGTTTCTCAGTCTGTTTCCTATTGCCGTTTTGAAGTTCCTGCAGTTTTCACTGTAAAACCGAGTTGGAGCTAGTACCTCCCCAGTTAAATGTATGTAGTGGAGTTTTCAACTGAAAAGAATCTTTGTGTTCCCAACAAGCTATGTGAAGTACGGCTTTCACTCACAAATATCTCTCAGAACTGAGCATGTGGAGAGACGTTCGTTCACTTAGCACAAAAGGAACGGGTTACAGGAGAAACTTTTACTCTGGTTTCTCAGTCTGTTTCCTAGTGCCGGTTTGAAGTTCCTGCAGTTTTCACTGTAAAAACGGGATGGAGATAGTACCTCCCCATATATATGTATGGAGTGGAGTTTGCAACTGAAAAGAAACTTTGTGTTCCCAACAAGCTAGGTGAAGGGCGGCTTTCACACACACTTATCTCTCAGAACTGAGCATGTGGAGAGACGTTCGTTCATCTAGCACAAAGGGAACGGGTTACAGGAGAAACTTTTACTCTGGTTTCTCAGTCTGTTTCCTAGTGCCGGTTTGATGTTCCTGCAGTTTTCACTGTAAAACCGAGTTGGAGCTAGTACCTCCCCATATAATTGTATGTAGAGGAGTTTGCAACTGAAAAGAAATTTTGTGTTCCCAACAAGCTAGGTGAAGGACGGCTTTCACTCACACTTATCTCTCAGAACTGAGCATGTGGAGAGACGTTCGTTCATCAAGCACAAAGGGAAAGGGTTGCAGGAGAAACTTTTACTCTGGTTTCTCAGTCTGTTTCCTACTGCCGGTTTGATGTTCCTGCAGTTTTCACTGTAAAACCGAGTTGAAGCTAGTACCTCCCCATATATTTGTATGGAGTGGAGTTTGCAACTGAAAAGAAACTTTGTGTTCCCAACAAGCTAGGTGAAGGACGGCTTTAACACACACTTATCTCTCAGAACTGAGCATGTGGAGAGACGTTCGTTCATCTAGCACAAAGGGAACGGGTTGCAGGAGAAACTTTTACTCTGGTTTCTCAGTCTGTTTCCTAGTGCCGGTTTGAAGTTCCTGCAGTTTTCACTGTAAAACCGAGTTGGAGATTGTATCTCCCCATATATATGTATGGAGTGGAATTTGCAACTGAAAAGAAACTTTGTGTTCCCAACAAGCTAGGTGAAGGACGGCTTTCACACACACTTATCTCTGAGAACTGAGCATGTGGAGAGACGTTCGTTCATCTAGCACAAAGGGAACGGGTTGCAGGAGAAACTTTTACTCTGGTTTCTCAGTCTGTTTCCTAGTGCCTTTTTGAAGTTCCTGCAGTTTTCACTTTAAAACCGAGTTGGAGCTAGTACCTCCCCATATAAATGTATGGAGTGGAATTTTCAACTGAAAAGAATCTTTGTGTTCCCAACAAGCTATGTGAAGTACGGCTTTCACTCACAAATATCTCTCAGAACTGAGCATGTGGAGAGACTTTCGTTCACCTAGCACAAAGGGAACGGGTTGCAGGAGAAACTTTTACTCTGGTTTCTCAGTCTGTTTCCTAGTGCCGGTTTGAAGTTCCTGCAGTTTTCACTGTAAAACCGGGTTGGATCTAGTACCTCCCCATATATATGTATGGAGAGGAGTTTGCAACTGAAAAGAAACTTTGTGTTCCCAACAAGCTAGGTGAAGGACGGCTTTCACACACACTTATCTCTCAGAACTGAGCATGTGGAGAGACGTTCGTTCATCTAGCACAAAGGGAACGGGTTGCAGGGGAAACTTTTACTCTGGTTTCTCAGTCTGTTTCCTAGTGCCGGTTTGAAGTTCCTGCAGTTTTCACTGTAAAACCGAGTTGGAGCTTGTACTTCCCCAAGTATATGTATGGATTGGGGTTTGCAACAGTAAAGAAACTTTGTGTTCCCAACAAGCTAGGTGAAGTACGGCTTTCACACACACTTATCTCTCAGAACTGAGCATGTGGAGAGACGTTCGTTCATCTAGCACAAAGGGAACGGGTTGCAGGGGAATCTTTTACTCTGGTTTCTCAGTCTGTTTCCTAGTGCCGTTATGAAGTTCCTGAAGTTTTCACTGTAAAACCGAGTTGGAGCTAGTACTTCCCCAAGTATATGTATGGAGTGGGGTTTGCAACAGAAAAGAAACTTTGTGTTCCCAACAAGCTAGGTGAAGGAAGGCTTTCACACACACTTATCTCTCAGAACTGAGCATGTGGAGAGACGTTCGTTCATCTAGCACAAAATGACGGGTTCCAGGAGAAACTTTTACTCTGGTTTCTCAGTCTGTTTCCTAGTGCTGGTTTGAAGTTCCTGCAGTTTTCACTGTAAAACAGAGTTGGAGTTTGTACTTCCCCATAGATATGTATGAGGTGGAGTTTGCAATTAAAAAGAAACTTTGTGTTCCCAACAAGCTAGGTGAAGGACGGCTTTCACACACACTTATCTCTCAGAACTGAGCATGTGGAGAGACTTTCGTTCATCTAGCACAAAGGGAACGGGTTGCAGGAGAAAATTTTACTCTGGTTTCTCAGTCTGTTTCCTAGTGCCGGTTTGAAGTTCCTGCAGTTTTCACTGTAAAACCGAGTTGGAGCTAGTAACTCCCCATATAAATGTATGTAGTGGATTTTGAAACTGAAAAGAAATTTTGTGTTCCCAACAAGCTACGTGAAGGACGGCTTTCAATCACACTTATCTCTCAGAAGTGAGCATGTGGAGAGACATTCATTCATCTAGCACAAAGGAACGGGTTGCAGGAGAAAATTTTACTCTGGTTTCTCAGTCTGTTTCCTAGTGCCGGTTTGAAGTTCCTGCAGTTTTCACTGTAAAACCGAGTTGGAGCTAGTACCTCCCCATATATATGTACGGAGTGGAGTTTGCAACTGAAAAGAAACTTTGTGTTCCCAGCAAGCTAGGTGAAGGACGGCTTTCACACACACTTATCTCTCAGAACTGAGCATGTGGAGAGACGTTCGTTCATATAGCACAAAGGGAACGGGTTGCAGGGGAAACTTTTACTCTGGTTTCTCAGTCTGTTTCCTAGTGCCGGTTTGAAGTTCCTGCAGTTTTCACTGTAAAACCGAGTTGGAGCTTGTACTTCCCCAAGTATATGTAAGGATTGGGGTTTGCAACAGAAAAGAAACTTTGTGTTCCCAACAAGCTAGGTGAAGGACGGCTTTCACACACACTTATCTCTCAGAACTGAGCATGTGGAGAGACGTTCGTTCATCTAGCACAAAGGGAACGGGATGCAGGGGAAACTTTTACTCTGGTTTCTCAATCTGTTTCCTAGTGCCGTTTTGAAGTTCCTGCAGTTTTCACTGTAAAACCGAGTTGGAGCTAGTACCTCCCCATTTAAATGTATGTAGTGGAGTTTTCAACTAAAAAGAATCTTTGTGTTCCCAACAAGCTATGTGAAGTACGACTTTCACTCACATATATCTCTCAGAACTGAGCATGTGGAGAGACGTTCGTTCACCTAGCACAAAATGAACGGGTTACAGGAGAAACTTTTACTCTGGTTTCTCAGTCTGTTTCCTAGTGCCGGTTTGATGTTCCTGCAGTTTTCACGGTAAAACGGAGTTGAAGCTAGTACCTCCCGATATATATGTATGGATTGGAGTTTGCAACTGAAAAGAAACTTTGTGTTCCCAACAAGCTAGGTGAAGGACGGCTTTCACACACACTTATCTCTCAGAAATGAGCATGTGGAGAGACGTTCGTTCATCTAGCACAAAGGGAACGGGTTGCAGGGGAAACTTTTACTCTGGTTTCTCAGTCTGTTTCCTATTGCCGTTTTGAAGTTCCTGCAGTTTTCACTGTAAAACCGAGTTGGAGCTAGTACCTCCCCAGTTAAATGTATGTAGTGGAGTTTTCAACTGAAAAGAATCTTTGTGTTCCCAACAAGCTATGTGAAGTACGGCTTTCACTCACAAATATCTCTCAGAACAGAGCATGTGGAGAGACGTTCGTTCACCTAGCACAAAAGGAACGGGTTACAGGAGAAACTTTTACTCTGGTTCTCAGTCTGTTTCCTAGTGCCGGTTTGAAGTTCCTGCAGTTTTCACTGTAAAACCGGGATGGAGGTAGTACCTCCCCATATATATGTATGGAGTGGAGTTTGCAACTGAAAAGAAACTTTGTGTTCCCAACAAGCTAGGTGAAGGACGGCTTTCACACACACTTATCTCTCAGAACTGAGCATGTGGAGAGACGTTCGTTCATCTAGCACAAAGGGAACGGGTTGCAGGAGAAACTTTTACTCTGGTTTCTCAGTCTGTTTCCTAGTGCCGGTTTGAATTTCCTGCAGTTTTCACTGTAAAACGGAGTTGAAGCTAGTACCTACCGATATATATGTATGGAGTGGAGTTTGCAACTGAAAAGAAACTTTGTGTTCCCAACAAGCAAGGTGAAGGACGGCTTTCACACACACTTATCTCTCAGAAATGAGCATGTGGAGAGACGTTCGTTCATCTAGCACAAAGGGAACGGGTTGCAGGGGAAACTTTTACTCTGGTTTCTCAGTCTGTTTCCTATTGCCGTTTTGAAGTTCCTGCAGTTTTCACTGTAAAACCGAGTTGGAGCTAGTACCTCCCCAGTTAAATGTATGTAGTGGAGTTTTCAACTGAAAAGAATCTTTGTGTTCCCAACAAGCTATGTGAAGTACGGCTTTCACTCACAAATATCTCTCAGAACTGAGCATGTGGAGAGACGTTCGTTCACTTAGCACAAAAGGAACGGGTTACAGGAGAAACTTTTACTCTGGTTTCTCAGTCTGTTTCCTAGTGCCGGTTTGAAGTTCCTGCAGTTTTCACTGTAAAAACGGGATGGAGATAGTACCTCCCCATATATATGTATGGAGTGGAGTTTGCAACTGAAAAGAAACTTTGTGTTCCCAACAAGCTAGGTGAAGGGCGGCTTTCACACACACTTATCTCTCAGAACTGAGCATGTGGAGAGACGTTCGTTCATCTAGCACAAAGGGAACGGGTTACAGGAGAAACTTTTACTCTGGTTTCTCAGTCTGTTTCCTAGTGCCGGTTTGATGTTCCTGCAGTTTTCACTGTAAAACCGAGTTGGAGCTAGTACCTCCCCATATAATTGTATGTAGAGGAGTTTGCAACTGAAAAGAAATTTTGTGTTCCCAACAAGCTAGGTGAAGGACGGCTTTCACTCACACTTATCTCTCAGAACTGAGCATGTGGAGAGACGTTCGTTCATCAAGCACAAAGGGAAAGGGTTGCAGGAGAAACTTTTACTCTGGTTTCTCAGTCTGTTTCCTACTGCCGGTTTGATGTTCCTGCAGTTTTCACTGTAAAACCGAGTTGAAGCTAGTACCTCCCCATATATTTGTATGGAGTGGAGTTTGCAACTGAAAAGAAACTTTGTGTTCCCAACAAGCTAGGTGAAGGACGGCTTTAACACACACTTATCTCTCAGAACTGAGCATGTGGAGAGACGTTCGTTCATCTAGCACAAAGGGAACGGGTTGCAGGAGAAACTTTTACTCTGGTTTCTCAGTCTGTTTCCTAGTGCCGGTTTGAAGTTCCTGCAGTTTTCACTGTAAAACCGAGTTGGAGATTGTATCTCCCCATATATATGTATGGAGTGGAATTTGCAACTGAAAAGAAACTTTGTGTTCCCAACAAGCTAGGTGAAGGACGGCTTTCACACACACTTATCTCTGAGAACTGAGCATGTGGAGAGACGTTCGTTCATCTAGCACAAAGGGAACGGGTTGCAGGAGAAACTTTTACTCTGGTTTCTCAGTCTGTTTCCTAGTGCCGGTTTGAAGTTCCTGCAGTTTTCACTTTAAAACCGAGTTGGAGCTAGTACCTCCCCATATAAATGTATGGAGTGGAATTTTCAACTGAAAAGAATCTTTGTGTTCCCAACAAGCTATGTGAAGTACGGCTTTCACTCACAAATATCTCTCAGAACTGAGCATGTGGAGAGACTTTCGTTCACCTAGCACAAAGGGAACGGGTTGCAGGAGAAACTTTTACTCTGGTTTCTCAGTCTGTTTCCTAGTGCCGGTTTGAAGTTCCTGCAGTTTTCACTGTAAAACCGGGTTGGATCTAGTACCTCCCCATATATATGTATGGAGAGGAGTTTGCAACTGAAAAGAAACTTTGTGTTCCCAACAAGCTAGGTGAAGGACGGCTTTCACACACACTTATCTCTCAGAACTGAGCATGTGGAGAGACGTTCGTTCATCTAGCACAAAGGGAACGGGTTGCAGGGGAAACTTTTACTCTGGTTTCTCAGTCTGTTTCCTAGTGCCGGTTTGAAGTTCCTGCAGTTTTCACTGTAAAACCGAGTTGGAGCTTGTACTTCCCCAAGTATATGTATGGATTGGGGTTTGCAACAGTAAAGAAACTTTGTGTTCCCAACAAGCTAGGTGAAGTACGGCTTTCACACACACTTATCTCTCAGAACTGAGCATGTGGAGAGACGTTCGTTCATCTAGCACAAAGGGAACGGGTTGCAGGGGAAACTTTTACTCTGGTTTCTCAGTCTGTTTCCTAGTGCCGTTATGAAGTTCCTGAAGTTTTCACTGTAAAACCGAGTTGGAGCTAGTACTTCCCCAAGTATATGTATGGAGTGGGGTTTGCAACAGAAAAGAAACTTTGTGTTCCCAACAAGCTAGGTGAAGGAAGGCTTTCACACACACTTATCTCTCAGAACTGAGCATGTGGAGAGACGTTCGTTCATCTAGCACAAAATGACGGGTTCCAGGAGAAACTTTTACTCTGGTTTCTCAGTCTGTTTCCTAGTGCTGGTTTGAAGTTCCTGCAGTTTTCACTGTAAAACAGAGTTGGAGTTTGTACTTCCCCATAGATATGTATGAGGTGGAGTTTGCAACTAAAAAGAAACTTTGTGTTCCCAACAAGCTAGGTGAAGGACGGCTTTCACACACACTTATCTCTCAGAACTGAGCATGTGGAGAGACTTTCGTTCATCTAGCACAAAGGGAACGTGTTGCAGGAGAAAATTTTACTCTGGTTTCTCAGTCTGTTTCCTAGTGCCGGTTTGAAGTTCCTGCAGTTTTCACTGTAAAACCGAGTTGGAGCTAGTAACTCCCCATATAAATGTATGTAGTGGATTTTGAAACTGAAAAGAAATTTTGTGTTCCCAACAAGCTACGTGAAGGACGGCTTTCAATCACCCTTATCTCTCAGAAGTGAGCATGTGGAGAGACATTCATTCATCTAGCACAAAGGAACGGGTTGCAGGAGAAAATTTTACTCTGGTTTCTCAGTCTGTTTCCTAGTGCCGGTTTGAAGTTCCTGCAGTTTTCACTGTAAAACCGAGTTGGAGCTAGTACCTCCCCATATATATGTACGGAGTGGAGTTTGCAACTGAAAAGAAACTTTGTGTTCCCAGCAAGCTAGGTGAAGGACGGCTTTCACACACACTTATCTCTCAGAACTGAGCATGTGGAGAGACTTTCGTTCATCTAGCACAAAGGGAACGGCTTGCAGGAGAAATTTTACTCTGGTTTCTCAGTCTGTTTCCTAGTGCCTGTTTGAAGTTCCTGCAGTTTTCAATGTAAAACAGGGATGGAGGTAGTACCTCCCCTTAGATATGTATGAGGTGGAGTTTGCAACTGAAAAGAAACTTTGTGTTCCCAACAAGCTAGGTGAAGGACGGCTTTCACACACACTTATCTCTGAGAACTGAGCATGTGGAGAGACGTTCGTTCATCTAGCACAAAATGAACGGGTTCCTGGAGAAACTTTTACTCTGGATTCTCAGTCTGTTTCCTAGTGCCGGTTTGAAGTTCCTGCAGTTTTCACTGTAAAACCGGGATGGAGGTAGTACCTTCCCATAGATATGTATGAGGTGGAGTTTGCAGCTAAAAAGAAACTTTGTGTTCCCAACAACCTAGGTGAAGTACGGCTTCCACACACAATTATTTCTCAGAACTGAGCATGTGGAGAGACGTTCGTTCATCTAGCACAAAGGGAACGGGTTGCAGGAGAAACTTTTACTCTGGTTTCTCAGTCTGTTTCCTAGTGCCGTTTTGATGTTCCTGCAGTTTTCACTGTAAAACCGAGTTGAAGCTAGTACCTCCCCATATATATGTATGGAGTGGAGTTTGCAACTGAAAAGAAACTTTGTGTTCCCAACAAGCTAGGTGAAGGACGGCTTTCACACACACTTATCTCTCAGAACTGAGCATGTGGAGAGACGTTCGTTCATCTAGCACCAAAGGAACGGGATGCAGGGGAAACTTTTACTCTGGTTTCTCAGTCTGTTTCCTATTGCCGGTTTGAAGTTCCTGCAGTTTTCACTGTAAAACCGAGTTGGAGCTAGTACCTCCCCAGTTAAATGTATGTAGTGGAGTTTTCAACTGAAAAGAATCTTTGTGTTCCCAACAACCTAGGTGAAGTACGGCTTTCACACACACTTATCTCTCAGAACTGAGCATGTGGAGAGACGTTCGTTCATCAAGCACAAAGGGAACGGGTTGCAGGAGAAACTTTTACTCTGGTTTCTCAGTCTGTTTCCTAGTGCCGTTTTGATGCTCCTGCAGTTTTCACTGTAAAACCGAGTTGAAGCTAGTACCTCCCCATATATATGTATGGAATGGAGTTTGCAACTGAAAAGAAACTTTGTGTTCCCAACAAGCTAGGTGAAGGAAGGCTTTCACACACAATTGTCTGTCAGAACTGAGCATGTGGAGAGACGTTCGTTCATCTAGCACAAAGGGAACGGGTTGCAGGAGAAACTTTTACTCTGGTTTGTCAGTCTGTTTCCTAGTGCGGTTTTCAAGTTCCTGCAGTTTTCACTGTAAAACCGAGTTGAAGCTAGTACCTCCCCATATATATGTATGGAGTGGAGTTTGCAAATTAAAAGAAACTTTGTGTTCCCAACAAGCTAGGTGAAGGACGGCTTTCACACACACTTATCTCTCAGAACTGAGCATGTGGAGAGACGTTCGTTCATCTAGCACAAAGGGAACGGGTTGCAGGAGAAAATTTTACTCTGGTTTCTCAGTCTGTTTCCTAGTGCCGGTTTGAAGTTCCTGCAGTTTTCACTGTAAAACCGAGTTGGAGCTAGTACCTCCCCATATAAATGTATGTAGTGGAGTTTGCAACTGAAAAGAAATTTTGTGTTCCCAACAAGCTAGGTGAAGGACGGCTTTCACTCACACTTATCTCTCAGAACTGAGCATGTGGAGAGACGTTCTTTAATCTACCACAAAGGGAACGGGTTACAGGAGAAACTTTTACTCTGGTTTCTCAGTCTGTTTCCTAGTGCCGGTTTGAAGTTCCTGCAGTTTTCACTGTAAAACCGAGTTGGAGCTAGTACCTCCCCATATAAATGTATGTAGTGGAGTTTGCAACTGAAAAGAAATTTTGTGTTCCCAACAAGCTAGGTGAAAGACGGCTTTCACTCACACTTATCTCTCAGAACTGAGCATGTGTAGAGACGTTCTTTCATCTAGCACAAAGGGAACGGGTTACAGGAGAAACTTTTACTCTGGTTTCTCAGTCTGTTTCCTAGTGCCGGTTTGAAGTTCCTGCAGTTTTCACTGTAAAACCGAGTTGGAGCTAGTACCTCCCCATATATATGTATGGAGTGGAGTTTGCAACTGAAAAGAAACTTTGTGTTCCCAACAAGCTAGGTGAAGGACGGCTTTCACACACACTTATCTCTCAGAACTGAGCATGTGGAGAGACGTTCGTTCATCTAGCACAAAGGGAACGGGTTGCAGGAGAAACTTTTACTCTGGTTTCTCAGTCTGTTTCCTAGTGCCGGTTTGAAGTTCCTGCAGTTTTCACTGTAAAACCGGGATGGAGGTATTACCTCCCCATAGATATGTATGAGGTGGAGTTTGCAACTGAAAAGAAACTTTGTGTTCCCAACAAGCTAGGTGAAGGACGGCTTTCACACACACTTATATCTCAGAACTGAGCATGTGGAGAGACGTTCGTTCATCTAGCACAAAGGGAACGGGTTACAGGAGAAACTTTTACTCTGGTTTCTCAGTCTGTTTCCTAGTGCCGGTTTGAAATTCCTGCAGTTTTCACTGTAAAACAGGGTTGGATCTAGTACCTCCCCATATATATGTATGGAGAGGAGTTTGCAACTGAAAAGAAACTTTGTGTTCCCAACAAGCTAGGTAAAGGACGGCTTTCACACACACTTATCTCTCAGAACTGAGCATGTGGAGAGACGTTCGTTCATCTAGCACAAAGGGAACGGGATGCAGGAGAAACTTTTACTCTGGTTTCTCAGTCTGTTTCCTAGTGCCGTTTTGAAGTTCCTGCAGTTTTCACTGTAAAACCGAGTTGGAGCTAGTACCTCCCCGTATATATGTATGGAGTGGAGTTTCCAACTGAAAAGAAACTTTGTGTTCCCAACAAGCTAGGTGAAGTACGGCTTTCACACACACTTATCTCTCAGAACTGAGCATGTGGAGAGACGTTCGTTCATCTAGCACAAAGGGAACGGGTTGCAGGAGAAACTTTTACTCTGGTTTCTCAGTCTGTTTCCTAGTGCCGTTTTGATGTTCCTGCAGTTTTCACTGTAAAACGGAGTTGAAGCTAGTACCTCCCGATATATATGTATGGAGTGGAGTTTGCAACTGAAAAGAAACTTTGTGTTCCCAACAAGCTAGGTGAAGGACGGCTTTCACACACACTTATCTCTCAGAAATGAGCATGTGGAGAGACGTTCGTTCATCTAGCACAAAGGGAACGGTTTGCAGGGGAAACTTTTACTCTGGATTCTCAGTCTGTTTCCTAGTGCCGTTTTGAAGTTCCTGCAGTTTTCACTTTAAAACCGAGTTGGAGCTAGTACCTCCCCAGTTAAATGTATGTAGTGGAGTTTTCAACTGAAAAGAATCTTTGTGTTCCCAACAAGCTATGTGAAGTACGGCTTTCACTCACAAATATCTCTCAGAACTGAGCATGTGGAGAGACGTTCGTTCACCTAGCACAAAAGGAACGGGTTACAGGAGAAACTTTTACTCTGGTTTCTCAGTCTGTTTCCTAGTGCCGGTTTGAAGTTCCTGCAGTTTTCACTGTAAAACCGGGATGGAGGTAGTACCTCCCCTTAGATATGTATGAGGTGGATTTTGCAACTGAAAAGAAACTTTGTGTTCCCAACAAGCTAGGTGAAGGACGGCTTTCACACACACTTATATCTCAGAACTGAGCATGTGGAGAGACGTTCGTTCATCTAGCACAAAGGGAACGGGTTGAAGGGGAAAATTTTACTCTGGTTTCTCAGTCTGTTTCCTAGTGCCGGTTTGAAGTTCCTGCAGTTTTCACTGTAAAACCGAGTTGGGGCTAATACTTCCCCAAGTATATGTATGGAGTGGGGTTTGCAACAGAAAAGAAACTTTGTGTTCCCAACAAGCTAGGTGAAGTACGGCTTTCATACACACTTATCTCTCAGAACTGAGCATGTGGAGAGACGTTCGTTCACCTAGCACAAAGGGAACGCGTTGCAGGAGAAACTTTTACTCTGGTTTCTCAGTCTGTTTCCTAGTGCCGGTTTGATGTTCCTGCAGTTTTCACTGTAAAACCGGGTTGGAGCTAGTACCTCCACATATATATGTATGGAGTGGAGTTTGCAACTGAAAAGAAACTTTGTGTTCCCAACAACCTAGGTGAAGTACGGCTTTCACACACACTTATCTCTCAGAACTGAGCATGTGGAGAGACGTTCGTTCATCAAGCACAAAGGGAACGGGTTGCAGAGAAACTTTTACTCTGGTTTCTCAGTCTGTTTCCTAGTGCCGTTTTGATGCTCCTGCAGTTTTCACTGTAAAACCGAGTTGAAGCTAGTACCTCCCCATATATATGTATGGAGTGGAGTTTGCAACTGAAAAGAAACTTTGTGTTCCCAACAAGCTACGTGAAGGACGGCTTTCACACACAATTTTCTGTCAGAACTGAGCATGTGGAGAGACGTTCGTTCATCTAGCAAAAAGGGAACGGGTTGCAGGAGAAACTTTTACTCAGGTTTGTCAGTCTGTTTCCTAGTGCGGTTTTCAAGTTCCTGCAGTTTTCACTGTAAAACCGAGTTGAAGCTAGTACCTCCCCATATATATGTATGGAGTGGAGTTTGCAACTTAAAAGAAACTTTGTGTTCCCAACAAGCTAGGTGAAGGACGGCTTTCACACACACTTATCTCTCAGAACTGAGCATGTGGAGAGACGTTCGTTCATCTAGCACAAAGGGAACGGGTTGCAGGGGAAACTTTTACTATGGTTTCTCAATCTGATTCCTAGTGCCGTTTTGAAGTTCCTGCAGTTTTCACTGTAAAACCGGGTTGTATCTAGTACCTCCCCATATATATGTATGGAGAGGAGTTTGCAACTGAAAAGAAACTTTGTGTTCCCAACAAGCTAGGTGAAGGACGGCTTTCACACACACTTATCTCTCAGAACTGAGCATGTGGAGAGACGTTCGTTCATCTAGCACAAAGGGAACGGGTTGCAGTGGAAACTTTTACTCTGGTTTCTCAGTCTGTTTCCTAGTGCCGGTTTGAAGTTCCTGCAGTTTTCACTGTAAAACCGAGTTGGAGCTAGTACTTCCCCAAGTATATGTATGGAGTGGGGTTTGCAACAGAAAAGAATCTTTGTGTTCCCAACAAGCTAGGTGAAGTACGGCTTTCACACACACTTATCTCTCAGAACTGAGCATGTGGAGAGACGTTCGTTCATCTAGCACAAAGGGAACGGGTTGCAGGAGAAACTATTACTCTGGTTTCTCAGTCTGTTTCCTACTGCCGGTTTGAAGTTCCTGCAGTTTTCACTGTAAAACAGTGTTGGAGCTAGTACCTCCCCATAGATATGTATGGAGAGGAGTTTGCAACTGTAAAGAAACTTTGTGTTCCCAACAAGCTAGGTGAAGGACGGCTTTCACACACACTTATCTCTCAGAACTGAGCATGTGGAGAGACGTTCGTTCATCTAGCACAAAGGGAACGGGTTGCAGGGGAAACTTTTACTATGGTTTCTCATTCTGATTCCTAGTGCCGGTTTGAATTTCCTGCAGTTTTCACTGTAAAACCGGGTTGTATCTAGTACCTCCCCATATATATGTATGGAGAGGAGTTTGCAACTGAAAAGAAACTTTGTGTTCCCAACAAGCTAGGTGAAGGACGGCTTTCACACACACTTATCTCTCAGAACTGAGCATGTGGAGAGACGTTCTTTCATCTAGCACAAAGGGAACGGGTTGCAGGGGAAACTTTTACTCTGGTTTCTCAGTGTGTTTCCTAGTGCCGGTTTGAAGTTCCTGCAGTTTTCACTGTAAAACCGAGTTGGAGCTAGTACTTCCCCAAGTATATGTATGGAGCGGCGTTTGCAACAGAAAAGAAACTTTGTGTTCCCAACAAGCTAGGTGAAGGACGTCTTTCACACACACCTATCTCTCAGAACTGAGATTGTGGAGAGACGTTCGTTCATCTAGCACAAGGGGAACGGGTTGCAGGAGAAACTTTTACTCTGGTTTCTCAGTCTGTTTCCTAGTGCCGTTTTGAAGTTCCTGCATTTTTCACTGTAAAACCGAATTGAATCTAGTACCTCCCCATATATATGTATGGAGTGGAGTTTGCAACTGAAAAGAAACTTTGTGTTCCCAACAAGCTAGGTGAAGGACGGCTTTCACACACACTTATATCTCAGAACTGAGCATGTGGAGAGACGTTCGTTCACCTAGCCAAAGGGAACGGGTTACAGGAGAAACTTTTACTCTGGTTTATCAGTCTGTTTCCTAGTGCCGGTTTGAAGTTCCTGCAGTTTTCACTGTAAAACCGGGATGGAGGAAGTACCTCCCCATAGATATGTATGAGGTGGAGTTTGCAACTAAAAAGAAACTTTGTTTTCCCAACAAGCTAGTTGAAGGACGGCTTTCACACACACTTATCTCTGAGAACTGAGCACGTGGAGAGACGTTCGTTCATCTAGTACAAAGGGAACGGGTTGCAGGAGAAACTATTACTCTGGTTTCTCAGTCTGTTTCCTAGTGCCGGTTTGAAGTTCCTGCAGTTTTCACTGTAAAACCGTGTTGGGCTAGTACCTCCCCATAGATATGTATGGAGAGGAGTTTGCAACTGTAAAGAAACTTTGTGTTCCCAACAAGCTAGGTGAAGGACGGCTTTCACACACACTTATCTCTCAGAACTGAGCATGTGGAGAGACGTTCGTTCATCTAGCACAAAGGGAACGGGTTGCAGGGGAAACTTTTACTCTGGTTTCTCAATCTGATTCCTAGTGCCGGTTTGAATTTCCTGCAGTTTTCACTGTAAAACCGAATTGAATCTAGTACCTCCCCATATATATGTATGGAGTGGAGTTTGCAACTGAAAAGAAACTTTGTGTTCCCAACAAGCTAGGTGAAGGACGGCTTTCACACACACTTATCTCTCAGAACTGAGCATGTGGAGAGACGTTCGTTCACCGAGCCAAAGGGAACGGGATACAGGAGAAACTTTTACTCTGGTTTGTCAGTCTGTTTCCTAGTGCCGGTTTGAAGTTCCTGCAGTTTTCACTGTAAAACCGGAATGGAGGAAGTACCTCCCCATAGATATGTATGAGGTGGAGTTTGCAACTAAACAGAAACTTTGTTTTCCCAACAAGCTAGTTGAAGGACGGCTTTCACACACACTTATCTCTGAGAACTGAGCACGTGGAGAGACGTTCGTTCATCTAGTACAAAGGGAACGGGTTGCAGGAGAAAATTTTACTCTGGTTTCTCAGTCTCTTTCCTAGTGCCGGTTTGAAGTTCCTGCAGTTTTCACTGTAAAACCGAGTTGGAGCTAGTACCTCCCCATATATATGTATGGAGTGGAGTTTGCAACAGAAAAGAAACTTTGTGTTCCCAACAAGCTAGATGAAGGACGGCTTTCACACACACTTATCTCTAAGAACTGAGCATGTGTAGAGATGTTCGTTCATCTAGCACAAAGGGAACGGGTTGAAGGGGAAACTTTTACTCTGGTTTCTCAGTCTGTTTCCTAGTGCCGGTTTGAAGTTCCTACAGTTTTCACTGTAAAACAGTGTTGGAGGTAGTACCTCCCCATAGATATGTATGAGGTGGAGTTTGCAACTGAAAAGAAACTTTGTGTTCCCAACAAGCTAGGTGAAGGACGGCTTTCACACACACTTATCTCTCAGAACTGAGCATGTGGAGAGACGTTCGTTCATCTAGCACAAAGGGAACGGGTTGCAGGAGAAACTTTTACTCTGGTTTCTCAGTCTGTTTCCTAGTGCCGGTTTGAAGTTCCTGCAGTTTTCACTGTAAAACCGGGTTGGATCTAGTACCTCCCCATATATATGTATGGAGAGGAGTTTGCAACTGAAAAGAAACTTTGTGTTCCCAACAAGCTAGGTGAAGGACGGCTTTCACACACACTTATCTCTCAGAACTGAGCATGTGGAGTGATGTTCGTTCATCTAGCACAAAGGGAACGGGTTGCAGGGGAAACTTTTACTCTGGTTTCTCAGTCTGTTTCCTAGTGCCGTTTTGAAGTTCCTGCAGTTTTCACTGTAAAACCGAGTTGGAGCTTGTACCTCCCCAGTTAAATGTATGTAGTGGAGTTTTCAACTGAAAAGAATCTTTGTGTTCCCAACAAGCTATGTGAAGTACGGCTTTCACACACAAATATCTCTCAGAACTGAGCATGTGGAGAGACGTTCGTTCACCTAGCACAAAAGGAACGGGTTACAGGAGAAACTTTTACTCTGGTTTCTCAGTCTGTTTCCTAGTGCCGGTTTGAAGTTCCTGCAGTTTTCACTGTAAAACCGGAATGGAGGTAGTACCTCCCCATAGATATGTATGAGGTGGAGTTTGCAACTAAAAAGAAACTTTGTGTTCCCAACAAGCTAGGTGAAGGACGGCTTTCACACAAACTTATCTCTCAGAACTGAGCATGTGGGGAGACGTTCGTTCATCTAGCACAAAGGGAACAGGTGGCAGGAAAACTTTTACTCTGGTTTCTCAGTCTGTTTCCTAGTGCCGGTTTGAAGTTCCTGCAGTTTTCACTGTAAAACCGGGATGGAGGTAGTACCTCCCCTTAGATATGTATGGAGAGGTGTTTGCAACAGAAAAGAAACTTTGTGTTCCCAACAAGCTAGGTGAAGGACGGCTTTCACACACACTTTTCTCTCAAAACTGAGCATGTGGAGAGACGTTCGTTCATCTAGCACAAAGGGAACGGGTTGCAGGAGAAAGTTTTACTCTGGTTTGTCAGTCTGTTTCCTAGTGCCGTTTTCAAGTTCCTGCAGTTTTCACTGTAAAACCGAGTTGAAGCTAGTACCTCCCCATATATATGTATGGAGTGGAGTTTGCTACTTAAAAGAAACTTTGTGTTCCCGACAAGCTAGGTGAAGGACGGCTTTCACACACACTAATCTCTCAGAACTGAGCATGTGGGGAGACGTTCGTTCATTTAGCACAAAGGGAACGGGTTGCAGGGGCAACTTTTACTCTGGTTTCTCAGTCTGTTTCCTAGTGCCGGTTTGAAGTTCCTGCAGTTTTCACTGTAAAACCGAGTTGGAGCTAGTACCTCCCCATATAAATGTATGTAGTGGAGTTTGCAACTGAAAAGAGATTTTGTGTTCCCAACAAGCAATGTGAAGTACGGCTTTCACTCACAAATATCTCCCAGAACTGAGCATGTGGAGAGACGTTCGTTCACCTCGCACAAAGGGAACGGGTTGCAGGAGAAACTTTTACTCTGGTTTCTCAGTCTGTTTCCTAGTGCCGGTTTGAAGTTCCTGCAGTTTTCACTGTAAAACCGGGATGGAGGTAGTACCTCCCCTTAGATATGTATGAGGTGGATTTTGCAACTGAAAAGAAACTTTGTGTTCCCAACAAGCTAGGTGAAGGACGGCTTTCACACACACTTATATCTCAGAACTGAGCATGTGGAGAGACGTTCGTTCATCTAGCACAAAGGGAACGGGTTGAAGGGGAAAATTTTACTCTGGTTTCTCAGTCTGTTTCCTAGTGCCGGTTTGAAGTTCCTGCAGTTTTCACTGTAAAACCGAGTTGGGGCTAATACTTCCCCAAGTATATGTATGGAGTGGGGTTTGCAACAGAAAAGAAACTTTGTGTTCCCAACAAGCTAGGTGAAGTACGGCTTTCATACACACTTATCTCTCAGAACTGAGCATGTGGAGAGACGTTCGTTCACCTAGCACAAAGGGAACGCGTTGCAGGAGAAACTTTTACTCTGGTTTCTCAGTCTGTTTCCTAGTGCCGGTTTGATGTTCCTGCAGTTTTCACTGTAAAACCGGGTTGGAGCTAGTACCTCCACATATATATGTATGGAGTGGAGTTTGCAACTGAAAAGAAACTTTGTGTTCCCAACAACCTAGGTGAAGTACGGCTTTCACACACACTTATCTCTCAGAACTGAGCATGTGGAGAGACGTTCGTTCATCAAGCACAAAGGGAACGGGTTGCAGAGAAACTTTTACTCTGGTTTCTCAGTCTGTTTCCTAGTGCCGTTTTGATGCTCCTGCAGTTTTCACTGTAAAACCGAGTTGAAGCTAGTACCTCCCCATATATATGTATGGAGTGGAGTTTGCAACTGAAAAGAAACTTTGTGTTCCCAACAAGCTACGTGAAGGACGGCTTTCACACACAATTTTCTGTCAGAACTGAGCATGTGGAGAGACGTTCGTTCATCTAGCAAAAAGGGAACGGGTTGCAGGAGAAACTTTTACTCAGGTTTGTCAGTCTGTTTCCTAGTGCGGTTTTCAAGTTCCTGCAGTTTTCACTGTAAAACCGAGTTGAAGCTAGTACCTCCCCATATATATGTATGGAGTGGAGTTTGCAACTTAAAAGAAACTTTGTGTTCCCAACAAGCTAGGTGAAGGACGGCTTTCACACACACTTATCTCTCAGAACTGAGCATGTGGAGAGACGTTCGTTCATCTAGCACAAAGGGAACGGGTTGCAGGGGAAACTTTTACTATGGTTTCTCAATCTGATTCCTAGTGCCGTTTTGAAGTTCCTGCAGTTTTCACTGTAAAACCGGGTTGTATCTAGTACCTCCCCATATATATGTATGGAGAGGAGTTTGCAACTGAAAAGAAACTTTGTGTTCCCAACAAGCTAGGTGAAGGACGGCTTTCACACACACTTATCTCTCAGAACTGAGCATGTGGAGAGACGTTCGTTCATCTAGCACAAAGGGAACGGGTTGCAGTGGAAACTTTTACTCTGGTTTCTCAGTCTGTTTCCTAGTGCCGGTTTGAAGTTCCTGCAGTTTTCACTGTAAAACCGAGTTGGAGCTAGTACTTCCCCAAGTATATGTATGGAGTGGGGTTTGCAACAGAAAAGAATCTTTGTGTTCCCAACAAGCTAGGTGAAGTACGGCTTTCACACACACTTATCTCTCAGAACTGAGCATGTGGAGAGACGTTCGTTCATCTAGCACAAAGGGAACGGGTTGCAGGAGAAACTATTACTCTGGTTTCTCAGTCTGTTTCCTAGTGCCGGTTTGAAGTTCCTGCAGTTTTCACTGTAAAAGAGTGTTGGAGCTAGTACCTCCCCATAGATATGTATGGAGAGGAGTTTGCAACTGTAAAGAAACTTTGTGTTCCCAACAAGCTAGGTGAAGGACGGCTTTCACACACACTTATCTCTCAGAACTGAGCATGTGGAGAGACGTTCGTTCATCTAGCACAAAGGGAACGGGTTGCAGGGGAAACTATTACTATGGTTTCTCAATCTGATTCCTAGTGCCGGTTTGAATTTCCTGCAGTTTTCACTGTAAAACCGGGTTGTATCTAGTACCTCCCCATATATATGTATGGAGAGGAGTTTGCAACTGAAAAGAAACTTTGTGTTCCAACAAGCTAGGTGAAGGACGGCTTTCACACACACTTATCTCTCAGAACTGAGCATGTGGAGAGACGTTCTTTCATCTAGCACAAAGGGAACGGGTTGCAGGGGAAACTTTTACTCTGGTTTCTCAGTGTGTTTCCTAGTGCCGGTTTGAAGTTCCTGCAGTTTTCACTGTAAAACCGAGTTGGAGCTAGTACTTCCCCAAGTATATGTATGGAGCGGCGTTTGCAACAGAAAAGAAACTTTGTGTTCCCAACAAGCTAGGTGAAGGACGGCTTTCACACACACCTATCTCTCAGAACTGAGCATGTGGAGAGACGTTCGTTCATGTAGCACAAGGGGAACGGGTTGCAGGAGAAACTTTTACTCTGGTTTCTCAGTCTGTTTCCTAGTGCCGTTTTGAAGTTCCTGCATTTTTCACTGTAAAACCGAATTGAATCTAGTACCTCCCCATATATATGTATGGAGTGGAGTTTGCAACTGAAAAGAAACTTTGTGTTCCCAACAAGCTAGGTGAAGGACGGCTTTCACACACACTTATATCTCAGAACTCAGCATGTGGAGAGACGTTCGTTCACCTAGCCAAAGGGAACGGGTTACAGGAGAAACTTTTACTCTGGTTTATCAGTCTGTTTCCTAGTGCCGGTTTGAAGTTCCTGCAGTTTTCACTGTAAAACCGGGATGGAGGAAGTACCTCCCCATAGATATGTATGAGGTGGAGTTTGCAACTAAAAAGAAACTTTGTTTTCCCAACAAGCTAGTTGAAGGACGGCTTTCACACACACTTATCTCTGAGAACTGAGCACGTGGAGAGACGTTCGTTCATCTAGTACAAAGGGAACGGGTTGCAGGAGAAACTATTACTCTGGTTTCTCAGTCTGTTTCCTAGTGCCGGTTTGAAGTTCCTGCAGTTTTCACTGTAAAACCGTGTTGGGCTAGTACCTCCCCATAGATATGTATGGAGAGGAGTTTGCAACTGTAAAGAAACTTTGTGTTCCCAACAAGCTAGGTGAAGGACGGCTTTCACACACACTTATCTCTCAGAACTGAGCATGTGGAGAGACGTTCGTTCATCTAGCACAAAGGGAACGGGTTGCAGGGGAAACTTTTACTCTGGTTTCTCAATCTGATTCCTAGTGCCGGTTTGAATTTCCTGCAGTTTTCACTGTAAAACCGAATTGAATCTAGTACCTCCCCATATATATGTATGGAGTGGAGTTTGCAACTGAAAAGAAACTTTGTGTTCCCAACAAGCTAGGTGAAGGACGGCTTTCACACACACTTATCTCTCAGAACTGAGCATGTGGAGAGACGTTCGTTCACCGAGCCAAAGGGAACGGGATACAGGAGAAACTTTTACTCTGGTTTGTCAGTCTGTTTCCTAGTGCCGGTTTGAAGTTCCTGCAGTTTTCACTGTAAAACCGGAATGGAGGAAGTACCTCCCCATAGATATGTATGAGGTGGAGTTTGCAACTAAACAGAAACTTTGTTTTCCCAACAAGCTAGTTGAAGGACGGCTTTCACACACACTTATCTCTGAGAACTGAGCACGTGGAGAGACGTTCGTTCATCTAGTACAAAGGGAACGGGTTGCAGGAGAAAATTTTACTCTGGTTTCTCAGTCTCTTTCCTAGTGCCGGTTTGAAGTTCCTGCAGTTTTCACTGTAAAACCGAGTTGGAGCTAGTACCTCCCCATATATATGTATGGAGTGGAGTTTGCAACAGAAAAGAAACTTTGTGTTCCCAACAAGCTAGATGAAGGACGGCTTTCACACACACTTATCTCTAAGAACTGAGCATGTGTAGAGATGTTCGTTCATCTAGCACAAAGGGAACGGGTTGAAGGGGAAACTTTTACTCTGGTTTCTCAGTCTGTTTCCTAGTGCCGGTTTGAAGTTCCTACAGTTTTCACTGTAAAACAGTGTTGGAGGTAGTACCTCCCCATAGATATGTATGAGGTGGAGTTTGCAACTGAAAAGAAACTTTGTGTTCCCAACAAGCTAGGTGAAGGACGGCTTTCACACACACTTATCTCTCAGAACTGAGCATGTGGAGAGACGTTCGTTCATCTAGCACAAAGGGAACGGGTTGCAGGAGAAACTTTTACTCTGGTTTCTCAGTCTGTTTCCTAGTGCCGGTTTGAAGTTCCTGCAGTTTTCACTGTAAAACCGGGTTGGATCTAGTACCTCCCCATATATATGTATGGAGAGGAGTTTGCAACTGAAAAGAAACTTTGTGTTCCCAACAAGCTAGGTGAAGGACGGCTTTCACACACACTTATCTCTCAGAACTGAGCATGTGGAGTGATGTTCGTTCATCTAGCACAAAGGGAACGGGTTGCAGGGGAAACTTTTACTCTGGTTTCTCAGTCTGTTTCCTAGTGCCGTTTTGAAGTTCCTGCAGTTTTCACTGTAAAACCGAGTTGGAGCTTGTACCTCCCCAGTTAAATGTATGTAGTGGAGTTTTCAACTGAAAAGAATCTTTGTGTTCCCAACAAGCTATGTGAAGTACGGCTTTCACACACAAATATCTCTCAGAACTGAGCATGTGGAGAGACGTTCGTTCACCTAGAACAAAAGGAACGGGTTACAGGAGAAACTTTTACTCTGGTTTCTCAGTCTGTTTCCTAGTGCCGGTTTGAAGTTCCTGCAGTTTTCACTGTAAAACCGGAATGGAGGTAGTACCTCCCCATAGATATGTATGAGGTGGAGTTTGCAACTAAAAAGAAACTTTGTGTTCCCAACAAGCTAGGTGAAGGACGGCTTTCACACAAACTTATCTCTCAGAACTGAGCATGTGGGGAGACGTTCGTTCATCTAGCACAAAGGGAACAGGTGGCAGGAAAACTTTTACTCTGGTTTCTCAGTCTGTTTCCTAGTGCCGGTTTGAAGTTCCTGCAGTTTTCACTGTAAAACCGGGATGGAGGTAGTACCTCCCCTTAGATATGTATGGAGAGGTGTTTGCAACAGAAAAGAAACTTTGTGTTCCCAACAAGCTAGGTGAAGGACGGCTTTCACACACACTTTTCTCTCAAAACTGAGCATGTGGAGAGACGTTCGTTCATCTAGCACAAAGGGAACGGGTTGCAGGAGAAAGTTTTACTCTGGTTTGTCAGTCTGTTTCCTAGTGCCGTTTTCAAGTTCCTGCAGTTTTCACTGTAAAACCGAGTTGAAGCTAGTACCTCCCCATATATATGTATGGAGTGGAGTTTGCTACTTAAAAGAAACTTTGTGTTCCCGACAAGCTAGGTGAAGGACGGCTTTCACACACACTAATCTCTCAGAACTGAGCATGTGGGGAGACGTTCGTTCATTTAGCACAAAGGGAACGGGTTGCAGGGGCAACTTTTACTCTGGTTTCTCAGTCTGTTTCCTAGTGCCGGTTTGAAGTTCCTGCAGTTTTCACTGTAAAACCGAGTTGGAGCTAGTACCTCCCCATATAAATGTATGTAGTGGAGTTTGCAACTGAAAAGAGATTTTGTGTTCCCAACAAGCTATGTGAAGTACGGCTTTCACTCACAAATATCTCCCAGAACTGAGCATGTGGAGAGACGTTCGTTCACCTCGCACAAAGGGAACGGGTTGCAGGAGAAACTTTTACTCTGGTTTCTCAGTCTGTTTCCTAGTGCCGGTTTGAAGTTCCTGCAGTTTTCAATGTAAAACCAGGATGGAGGTAGTACTCCCCATATATATGTATGGAGTGGAGTTTGCAACTGAAAAGAAACTTTGTGTTCCCAACAAGCTAGGTGAAGGACGGCTTTCACACACACTTATCTCTCAGAACTGAGCATGTGGAGAGACGTTCGTTCATCTAGCACAAAGGGAACGGGGTGCAGGAGAAACTTTTACTCTGGTTTCTCAGTCTGTTTCCTAGTGCCGTTTTGATGTTCCTGCAGTTTTCACTGTAAAACGGAGTTGAAGCTAGTACCTCCCGATATATATGTATGGAGTGGAGTTTGCAACTGAAAAGAAACTTTGTGTTCCCAACAAGCTATGTGAAGTACGGCTTTCACTCACAAATATCTCTCAGAACTGAGCATGTGGAGAGACGTTCGTTCACCTAGCACAAAAAGAACGGGTTACAGGAGAAACTTTTACTCTGGTTTCTCAGTCTGTTTCCTAGTGCCGGTTTGAAGTTCCTGCAGTTTTCACTGTAAAACCGGGATGGAGGTAGTACCTCCCCATAGATATGTATGAGGTGGAGTTTGCAACTAAAAAGAAACTTTGTGTTCCCAACAAGCTAGGTGAAGGACGGCTTTCACACACACTTATCTCTCAGAACTGAGCATGTGGAGAGACGTTCGTTCATCTAGCACAAAGGGAACGGGTTGCAGGAGAAACTTTTACTCTGGTTTCTCAGTCTGTTTCCTAGTGCCGGTTTGAAGTTCCTGCAGTTTTCACTGTAAAACCGGGTTGGATCTAGTACCTCCCCATATATATGTATGGAGAGGAGTTTGCAACTGAAAAGAAACTTTGTGTTCCCAACAAGCTAGGTGAAGGACGGCTTTCACACACACTTATCTCTCAGAACTGAGCATGTGGAGTGATGTTCGTTCATCTAGCACAAAGGGAACGGGTTGCAGGGGAAACTTTTACTCTGGTTTCTCAGTCTGTTTCCTAGTGCCGTTTTGAAGTTCCTGCAGTTTTCACTGTAAAACCGAGTTGGAGCTTGTACCTCCCCAGTTAAATGTATGTAGTGGAGTTTTCAACTGAAAAGAATCTTTGTGTTCCCAACAAGCTATGTGAAGTACGGCTTTCACACACAAATATCTCTCAGAACTGAGCATGTGGAGAGACGTTCGTTCACCTAGCACAAAAGGAACGGGTTACAGGAGAAACTTTTACTCTGGTTTCTCAGTCTGTTTCCTAGTGCCGGTTTGAAGTTCCTGCAGTTTTCACTGTAAAACCGGAATGGAGGTAGTACCTCCCCATAGATATGTATGAGGTGGAGTTTGCAACTAAAAAGAAACTTTGTGTTCCCAACAAGCTAGGTGAAGGACGGCTTTCACACAAACTTATCTCTCAGAACTGAGCATGTGGGGAGACGTTCGTTCATCTAGCACAAAGGGAACAGGTGGCAGGAAAACTTTTACTCTGGTTTCTCAGTCTGTTTCCTAGTGCCGGTTTGAAGTTCCTGCAGTTTTCACTGTAAAACCGGGATGGAGGTAGTACCTCCCCTTAGATATGTATGGAGAGGTGTTTGCAACAGAAAAGAAACTTTGTGTTCCCAACAAGCTAGGTGAAGGACGGCTTTCACACACACTTTTCTCTCAAAACTGAGCATGTGGAGAGACGTTCGTTCATCTAGCACAAAGGGAACGGGTTGCAGGAGAAAGTTTTACTCTGGTTTGTCAGTCTGTTTCCTAGTGCCGTTTTCAAGTTCCTGCAGTTTTCACTGTAAAACCGAGTTGAAGCTAGTACCTCCCCATATATATGTATGGAGTGGAGTTTGCTACTTAAAAGAAACTTTGTGTTCCCGACAAGCTAGGTGAAGGACGGCTTTCACACACACTAATCTCTCAGAACTGAGCATGTGGGGAGACGTTCGTTCATTTAGCACAAAGGGAACGGGTTGCAGGGGCAACTTTTACTCTGGTTTCTCAGTCTGTTTCCTAGTGCCGGTTTGAAGTTCCTGCAGTTTTCACTGTAAAATCGAGTTGGAGCTAGTACCTCCCCATATAAATGTATGTAGTGGAGTTTGCAACTGAAAAGAGATTTTGTGTTCCCAACAAGCTATGTGAAGTACGGCTTTCACTCACAAATATCTCCCAGAACTGAGCATGTGGAGAGACGTTCGTTCACCTCGCACAAAGGGAACGGGTTGCAGGAGAAACTTTTACTCTGGTTTCTCAGTCTGTTTCCTAGTGCCGGTTTGAAGTTCCTGCAGTTTTCACTGTAAAACCGGGATGGAGGTAGTACCTCCCCTTAGATATGTATGAGGTGGATTTTGCAACTGAAAAGAAACTTTGTGTTCCCAACAAGCTAGGTGAAGGACGGCTTTCACACACACTTATATCTCAGAACTGAGCATGTGGAGAGACGTTCGTTCATCTAGCACAAAGGGAACGGGTTGAAGGGGAAAATTTTACTCTGGTTTCTCAGTCTGTTTCCTAGTGCCGGTTTGAAGTTCCTGCAGTTTTCACTGTAAAACCGAGTTGGGGCTAATACTTCCCCAAGTATATGTATGGAGTGGGGTTTGCAACAGAAAAGAAACTTTGTGTTCCCAACAAGCTAGGTGAAGTACGGCTTTCATACACACTTATCTCTCAGAACTGAGCATGTGGAGAGACGTTCGTTCACCTAGCACAAAGGGAACGCGTTGCAGGAGAAACTTTTACTCTGGTTTCTCAGTCTGTTTCCTAGTGCCGGTTTGATGTTCCTGCAGTTTTCACTGTAAAACCGGGTTGGAGCTAGTACCTCCACATATATATGTATGGAGTGGAGTTTGCAACTGAAAAGAAACTTTGTGTTCCCAACAACCTAGGTGAAGTACGGCTTTCACACACACTTATCTCTCAGAACTGAGCATGTGGAGAGACGTTCGTTCATCAAGCACAAAGGGAACGGGTTGCAGAGAAACTTTTACTCTGGTTTCTCAGTCTGTTTCCTAGTGCCGTTTTGATGCTCCTGCAGTTTTCACTGTAAAACCGAGTTGAAGCTAGTACCTCCCCATATATATGTATGGAGTGGAGTTTGCAACTGAAAAGAAACTTTGTGTTCCCAACAAGCTACGTGAAGGACGGCTTTCACACACAATTTTCTGTCAGAACTGAGCATGTGGAGAGACGTTCGTTCATCTAGCAAAAAGGGAACGGGTTGCAGGAGAAACTTTTACTCAGGTTTGTCAGTCTGTTTCCTAGTGCGGTTTTCAAGTTCCTGCAGTTTTCACTGTAAAACCGAGTTGAAGCTAGTACCTCCCCATATATATGTATGGAGTGGAGTTTGCAACTTAAAAGAAACTTTGTGTTCCCAACAAGCTAGGTGAAGGACGGCTTTCACACACACTTATCTCTCAGAACTGAGCATGTGGAGAGACGTTCGTTCATCTAGCACAAAGGGAACGGGTTGCAGGGGAAACTTTTACTATGGTTTCTCAATCTGATTCCTAGTGCCGTTTTGAAGTTCCTGCAGTTTTCACTGTAAAACCGGGTTGTATCTAGTACCTCCCCATATATATGTATGGAGAGGAGTTTGCAACTGAAAAGAAACTTTGTGTTCCCAACAAGCTAGGTGAAGGACGGCTTTCACACACACTTATCTCTCAGAACTGAGCATGTGGAGAGACGTTCGTTCATCTAGCACAAAGGGAACGGGTTGCAGTGGAAACTTTTACTCTGGTTTCTCAGTCTGTTTCCTAGTGCCGGTTTGAAGTTCCTGCAGTTTTCACTGTAAAACCGAGTTGGAGCTAGTACTTCCCCAAGTATATGTATGGAGTGGGGTTTGCAACAGAAAAGAATCTTTGTGTTCCCAACAAGCTAGGTGAAGTACGGCTTTCACACACACTTATCTCTCAGAACTGAGCATGTGGAGAGACGTTCGTTCATCTAGCACAAAGGGAACGGGTTGCAGGAGAAACTATTACTCTGGTTTCTCAGTCTGTTTCCTAGTGCCGGTTTGAAGTTCCTGCAGTTTTCACTGTAAAACAGTGTTGGAGCTAGTACCTCCCCATAGATATGTATGGAGAGGAGTTTGCAACTGTAAAGAAACTTTGTGTTCCCAACAAGCTAGGTGAAGGACGGCTTTCACACACACTTATCTCTCAGAACTGAGCATGTGGAGAGACGTTCGTTCATCTAGCACAAAGGGAACGGGTTGCAGGGGAAACTTTCACTATGGTTTCTCAATCTGATTCCTAGTGCCGGTTTGAATTTCCTGCAGTTTTCACTGTAAAACCGGGTTGTATCTAGTACCTCCCCATATATATGTATGGAGAGGAGTTTGCAACTGAAAAGAAACTTTGTGTTCCCAACAAGCTAGGTGAAGGACGGCTTTCACACACACTTATCTCTCAGAACTGAGCATGTGGAGAGACGTTCTTTCATCTAGCACAAAGGGAACGGGTTGCAGGGGAAACTTTTACTCTGGTTTCTCAGTGTGTTTCCTAGTGCCGGTTTGAAGTTCCTGCAGTTTTCACTGTAAAACAGAGTTGGAGCTAGTACTTCCCCAAGTATATGTATGGAGCGGCGTTTGCAACAGAAAAGAAACTTTGTGTTCCCAACAAGCTAGGTGAAGGACGGCTTTCACACACACCTATCTCTCAGAACTGAGCATGTGGAGAGACGTTCGTTCATCTAGCACAAGGGGAACGGGTTGCAGGAGAAACTTTTACTCTGGTTTCTCAGTCTGTTTCCTAGTGCCGTTTTGAAGTTCCTGCATTTTTCACTGTAAAACCGAATTGAATCTAGTACCTCCCCATATATATGTATGGAGTGGAGTTTGCAACTGAAAAGAAACTTTGTGTTCCCAACAAGCTAGGTGAAGGACGGCTTTCACACACACTTATATCTCAGAACTCAGCATGTGGAGAGACGTTCGTTCACCTAGCCAAAGGGAACGGGTTACAGGAGAAACTTTTACTCTGGTTTATCAGTCTGTTTCCTAGTGCCGGTTTGAAGTTCCTGCAGTTTTCACTGTAAAACCGGGATGGAGGAAGTACCTCCCCATAGATATGTATGAGGTGGAGTTTGCAACTAAAAAGAAACTTTGTTTTCCCAACAAGCTAGTTGAAGGACGGCTTTCACACACACTTATCTCTGAGAACTGAGCACGTGGAGAGACGTTCGTTCATCTAGTACAAAGGGAACGGGTTGCAGGAGAAACTATTACTCTGGTTTCTCAGTCTGTTTCCTAGTGCCGGTTTGAAGTTCCTGCAGTTTTCACTGTAAAACCGTGTTGGGCTAGTACCTCCCCATAGATATGTATGGAGAGGAGTTTGCAACTGTAAAGAAACTTTGTGTTCCCAACAAGCTAGGTGAAGGACGGCTTTCACACACACTTATCTCTCAGAACTGAGCATGTGGAGAGACGTTCGTTCATCTAGCACAAAGGGAACGGGTTGCAGGGGAAACTTTTACTCTGGTTTCTCAATCTGATTCCTAGTGCCGGTTTGAATTTCCTGCAGTTTTCACTGTAAAACCGAATTGAATCTAGTACCTCCCCATATATATGTATGGAGTGGAGTTTGCAACTGAAAAGAAACTTTGTGTTCCCAACAAGCTAGGTGAAGGACGGCTTTCACACACACTTATCTCTCAGAACTGAGCATGTGGAGAGACGTTCGTTCACCGAGCCAAAGGGAACGGGATACAGGAGAAACTTTTACTCTGGTTTGTCAGTCTGTTTCCTAGTGCCGGTTTGAAGTTCCTGCAGTTTTCACTGTAAAACCGGAATGGAGGAAGTACCTCCCCATAGATATGTATGAGGTGGATTTTGCAACTAAACAGAAACTTTGTTTTCCCAACAAGCTAGTTGAAGGACGGCTTTCACACACACTTATCTCTGAGAACTGAGCACGTGGAGAGACGTTCGTTCATCTAGTACAAAGGGAACGGGTTGCAGGAGAAAATTTTACTCTGGTTTCTCAGTCTCTTTCCTAGTGCCGGTTTGAAGTTCCTGCAGTTTTCACTGTAAAACCGAGTTGGAGCTAGTACCTCCCCATATATATGTATGGAGTGGAGTTTGCAACAGAAAAGAAACTTTGTGTTCCCAACAAGCTAGATGAAGGACGGCTTTCACACACACTTATCTCTAAGAACTGAGCATGTGTAGAGATGTTCGTTCATCTAGCACAAAGGGAACGGGTTGAAGGGGAAACTTTTACTCTGGTTTCTCAGTCTGTTTCCTAGTGCCGGTTTGAAGTTCCTACAGTTTTCACTGTAAAACAGTGTTGGAGGTAGTACCTCCCCATAGATATGTATGAGGTGGAGTTTGCAACTGAAAAGAAACTTTGTGTTCCCAACAAGCTAGGTGAAGGACGGCTTTCACACACACTTATCTCTCAGAACTGAGCATGTGGAGAGACGTTCGTTCATCTAGCACAAAGGGAACGGGTTGCAGGAGAAACTTTTACTCTGGTTTCTCAGTCTGTTTCCTAGTGCCGGTTGGAAGTTCCTGCAGTTTTCACTGTAAAACCGGGTTGGATCTAGTACCTCCCCATATATATGTATGGAGAGGAGTTTGCAACTGAAAAGAAACTTTGTGTTCCCAACAAGCTAGGTGAAGGACGGCTTTCACACACACTTATCTCTCAGAACTGAGCATGTGGAGTGATGTTCGTTCATCTAGCACAAAGGGAACGGGTTGCAGGGGAAACTTTTACTCTGGTTTCTCAGTCTGTTTCCTAGTGCCGTTTTGAAGTTCCTGCAGTTTTCACTGTAAAACCGAGTTGGAGCTTGTACCTCCCCAGTTAAATGTATGTAGTGGAGTTTTCAACTGAAAAGAATCTTTGTGTTCCCAACAAGCTATGTGAAGTACGGCTTTCACACACAAATATCTCTCAGAACTGAGCATGTGGAGAGACGTTCGTTCACCTAGAACAAAAGGAACGGGTTACAGGAGAAACTTTTACTCTGGTTTCTCAGTCTGTTTCCTAGTGCCGGTTTGAAGTTCCTGCAGTTTTCACTGTAAAACCGGAATGGAGGTAGTACCTCCCCATAGATATGTATGAGGTGGAGTTTGCAACTAAAAAGAAACTTTGTGTTCCCAACAAGCTAGGTGAAGGACGGCTTTCACACAAACTTATCTCTCAGAACTGAGCATGTGGGGAGACGTTCGTTCATCTAGCACAAAGGGAACAGGTGGCAGGAAAACTTTTACTCTGGTTTCTCAGTCTGTTTCCTAGTGCCGGTTTGAAGTTCCTGCAGTTTTCACTGTAAAACCGGGATGGAGGTAGTACCTCCCCTTAGATATGTATGGAGAGGTGTTTGCAACAGAAAAGAAACTTTGTGTTCCCAACAAGCTAGGTGAAGGACGGCTTTCACACACACTTTTCTCTCAAAACTGAGCATGTGGAGAGACGTTCGTTCATCTAGCACAAAGGGAACGGGTTGCAGGAGAAAGTTTTACTCTGGTTTGTCAGTCTGTTTCCTAGTGCCGTTTTCAAGTTCCTGCAGTTTTCACTGTAAAACCGAGTTGAAGCTAGTACCTCCCCATATATATGTATGGAGTGGAGTTTGCTACTTAAAAGAAACTTTGTGTTCCCGACAAGCTAGGTGAAGGACGGCTTTCACACACACTAATCTCTCAGAACTGAGCATGTGGGGAGACGTTCGTTCATTTAGCACAAAGGGAACGGGTTGCAGGGGCAACTTTTACTCTGGTTTCTCAGTCTGTTTCCTAGTGCCGGTTTGAAGTTCCTGCAGTTTTCACTGTAAAACCGAGTTGGAGCTAGTACCTCCCCATATAAATGTATGTAGTGGAGTTTGCAACTGAAAAGAGATTTTGTGTTCCCAACAAGCTATGTGAAGTACGGCTTTCACTCACAAATATCTCCCAGAACTGAGCATGTGGAGAGACGTTCGTTCACCTCGCACAAAGGGAACGGGTTGCAGGAGAAACTTTTACTCTGGTTTCTCAGTCTGTTTCCTAGTGCCGGTTTGAAGTTCCTGCAGTTTTCAATGTAAAACCAGGATGGAGGTAGTACTCCCCATATATATGTATGGAGTGGAGTTTGCAACTGAAAAGAAACTTTGTGTTCCCAACAAGCTAGGTGAAGGACGGCTTTCACACACACTTATCTCTCAGAACTGAGCATGTGGAGAGACGTTCGTTCATCTAGCACAAAGGGAACGGGGTGCAGGAGAAACTTTTACTCTGGTTTCTCAGTCTGTTTCCTAGTGCCGGTTTGAAGTTCCTGCAGTTTTCACTGTAAAACGGAGTTGAAGCTAGTACCTCCCGATATATATGTATGGAGTGGAGTTTGCAACTGAAAAGAAACTTTGTGTTCCCAACAAGCTATGTGAAGTACGGCTTTCACTCACAAATATCTCTCAGAACTGAGCATGTGGAGAGACGTTCGTTCACCTAGCACAAAAAGAACGGGTTACAGGAGAAACTTTTACTCTGGTTTCTCAGTCTGTTTCCTAGTGCCGGTTTGAAGTTCCTGCAGTTTTCACTGTAAAACCGGGATGGAGGTAGTACCTCCCCATAGATATGTATGAGGTGGAGTTTGCAACTAAAAAGAAACTTTGTGTTCCCAACAAGCTAGGTGAAGGACGGCTTTCACACACACTTATCTCTCAGAACTGAGCATGTGGAGAGACGTTCGTTCATCTAGCACAAAGGGAACAGGTTGCAGGAGAAACTTTTACTCTGGTTTCTCAGTCTGTTTCCTAGTGCCGGTTTGAATTTCCTGCAGTTTTCACTGTAAAACCGAGTTGGAGCTACTACCTCCTCATATATATGTATGGAGTGGAGTTTGCAACTGAAAAAAAACTTTGTGTTCCCAACAAGCTAGGTGAAGGACGGCTTTCACACACATTTATCTATCAGAACTGAGCATGTGGAGAGACGTTCGTTCATCTAACACAAAGGGAACGGGTTGCAGGTGAAAATTTTACTCCGGTTTCTCAGTCTGTTTCCTAGTGCCGGTTTGAAGTTCCTGCAGTTTTCACTTTAAAACCGAGTTGGAGCTAGTACCTCCCCATATAAATGTATGGAGTGGAGTTTTCAACTGAAAAGAATCTTTGTGTTCCCAACAAGCTATGTGAAGTACGGCTTTCACTCACAAATATCTCTCAGAACTGAGCATGTGGAAAGACGTTCGTTCACCTAGCACAAAGGGAACGGGTTGCAGGAGAAACTTTTACTCTGGTTTCTCAGTATGTTTCCTAGTGCCGGTTTGAAGTTCCTGCAGTTTTCAATGTAAAACAGGGATGGAGGTAGTACCCCCCCATAGATATGTATGAGGTGGAGTTTGCAACTAAAAAGAAACTTTGTGTTCCCAACAAGCTATGTGAAGTACGGCTTTCACTCACAAATATCTCTCAGAACTGAGCATGTGGAGAGACGTTCGTTCACCTAGCACAAAAGGAACGGGTTGCAGGAGAAAATTTTACTCTGGTTTCTCAGTCGGTTTCCTAGTGCCGGTTTGAAGTTCCTGCAGTTTTCACTGTAAAACCGGGTTGGATCTAGTACCTCCCCATATATATGTATGGAGAGGAGTTTGCAATTGAAAAGAAACTTTGTGTTCCCAACAAGCTAGGTGAAGGACGGCTTTCACACACACTTATCTCTCAGAAATGAGCATGTGGAGAGACGTTCGTTCATCTAGCACAAAGGGAACGGGTTGCAGGGGAAACTTTTACTCTGGTTTCTCAGTCTGTTTCCTATTGCCATTTTGAAGTTCCTGCAGTTTTCACTGTAAAACCGAGTTGGAGCTAGTACCTCCCCAGATAAATGTATGTAGTGGAGTTTTCAACTGAAAAGAATCTTTGTGTTCCCAACAAGCTATGTGAAGTACGGCTTTCACTCACAAATATCTCTCAGAACTGAGCATGTGGAGAGACGTTCGTTCACTTAGCACAAAAGGAACGGGTTACAGGAGAAACTTTTACTCTGGTTTCTCAGTCTGTTTCCTAGTGCCGGTTTGATGTTCCTGCAGTTTTCACTGTAAAACCGGGATGGAGATAGTACCTCCCCATATATATGTATGGAGTGGAGTTTGCAACTGAAAAGAAATTTTGTGTTCCCAACAAGCTATGTGTAGGACGGCTTTCACTCACACTTATCTCTCAGAACTGAGCATGTGGAGAGACGTTCGTTCATCAAGCACAAAGGGAAAGGGTTGCAGGAGAAACTTTTACTCTGGTTTCTCAGTCTGTTTCCTAGTGCCGTTTTGAAGTTCCTGCAGTTTTCACTGTAAAACCGAGTTGGAGATTGTATCTCCCCATATATATGTATGGAGTGGAATTTGCAACTGAAAAGAAACTTTGTGTTCCAAACAAGCTAGGTGAAGGACGGCTTTCACACACACTTATCTCTGAGAACTGAGCATGTGGAGAGACTTTCGTTCATCTAGCACAAAGGGAACGGGTTGCAGGAGAAACTTTTACTCTGGTTTATCAGTCTGTTTCCTAGTGCCGGTTTGAAGTTCCTGCAGTTTTCACTTTAAAACCGAGTTGGAGCTAGTACCTCCCCATATAAATGTATGGAGTGGAGTTTTCAACTGAAAAGAATCTTTGTGTTCCCAACAAGCTATGTGAAGTACGGCTTTCACTCACAAATATCTCTCAGAACTGAGCATGTGGAAAGACGTTCGTTCACCTAGCACAAAGGGAACGGGTTGCAGGAGAAACTTTTACTCTGGTTTCTCAGTATGTTTCCTAGTGCCGGTTTGAAGTTCCTGCAGTTTTCAATGTAAAACAGGGATGGAGGTAGTACCCCCCCATAGATATGTATGAGGTGGAATTTGCAACTAACAAGAAACCTTGTGTTCCCAACAAGCTAGGTGAAGGACGGCTTTCACACACACTTATCTCTCAGAACTGAGCATGTGGAGAGACGTTCGTTCATCTAGCACAAAGGGAACGGGTTGCAGGGGAAACTTTTACTCTGGTTTCTCAGTCTGTTTCTTATTGCCGTTTTGAATTTCCTGCAGTTTTCACTGTAAAACCGAGTTGGAGCTAGTACCTCCCCAGTTAAATGTATGTAGTCGTGTTTTCAACTGAAAAGAATCTTTGTGTTCCCAACAAGCTATGTGAAGTACGGCTTTCACTCACAAATATCTCTCAGAACTGAGCATGTGGAGAGACGTTCATTCACTTAGCACAAAAGGAACGGGTTACAGGAGAAACTTTTACTCTGGTTTCTCAGTCTGTTTCCTAGTGCCGGTTTGAAGTTCCTGCAGTTTTCACTGTAAAACCGGGATGGAGATAGTACCTCCCCATATATATGTATGGAGTGGAGTTTGCAACTGAAAAGAAATTTTGTGTTCCCAACAAGCTAGGTGAAGGACGGCTTTCACACACACTTATCTCTAAGAACTGAGCATGTGTAGAGATGTTCGTTCATCTAGCACAAAGGGAACGGGTTGAAGGGGAAACTTTTACTCTGGTTTCTCAGTCTGTTTCCTAGTGCCGGTTTGAAGTTCCTACAGTTTTCACTGTAAAACAGTGTTGGAGGTAGTACCTCCCCATAGATATGTATGAGGTGGAGTTTGCAACTGAAAAGAAACTTTGTGTTCCCAACAAGCTAGGTGAAGGACGGCTTTCACACACACTTATCTCTCAGAACTGAGCATGTGGAGAGACGTTCGTTCATCTAGCACAAAGGGAACGGGTTGCAGGAGAAACTTTTACTCTGGTTTCTCAGTCTGTTTCCTAGTGCCGGTTTGAAGTTCCTGCAGTTTTCACTGTAAAACCGGGTTGGATCTAGTACCTCCCCATATATATGTATGGAGAGGAGTTTGCAACTGAAAAGAAACTTTGTGTTCCCAACAAGCTAGGTGAAGGACGGCTTTCACACACACTTATCTCTCAGAACTGAGCATGTGGAGTGATGTTCGTTCATCTAGCACAAAGGGAACGGGTTGCAGGGGAAACTTTTACTCTGGTTTCTCAGTCTGTTTCCTAGTGCCGTTTTGAAGTTCCTGCAGTTTTCACTGTAAAACCGAGTTGGAGCTTGTACCTCCCCAGTTAAATGTATGTAGTGGAGTTTTCAACTGAAAAGAATCTTTGTGTTCCCAACAAGCTATGTGAAGTACGGCTTTCACACACAAATATCTCTCAGAACTGAGCATGTGGAGAGACGTTCGTTCACCTAGAACAAAAGGAACGGGTTACAGGAGAAACTTTTACTCTGGTTTCTCAGTCTGTTTCCTAGTGCCGGTTTGAAGTTCCTGCAGTTTTCACTGTAAAACCGGAATGGAGGTAGTACCTCCCCATAGATATGTATGAGGTGGAGTTTGCAACTAAAAAGAAACTTTGTGTTCCCAACAAGCTAGGTGAAGGACGGCTTTCACACAAACTTATCTCTCAGAACTGAGCATGTGGGGAGACGTTCGTTCATCTAGCACAAAGGGAACAGGTGGCAGGAAAACTTTTACTCTGGTTTCTCAGTCTGTTTCCTAGTGCCGGTTTGAAGTTCCTGCAGTTTTCACTGTAAAACCGGGATGGAGGTAGTACCTCCCCTTAGATATGTATGGAGAGGTGTTTGCAACAGAAAAGAAACTTTGTGTTCCCAACAAGCTAGGTGAAGGACGGCTTTCACACACACTTTTCTCTCAAAACTGAGCATGTGGAGAGACGTTCGTTCATCTAGCACAAAGGGAACGGGTTGCAGGAGAAAGTTTTACTCTGGTTTGTCAGTCTGTTTCCTAGTGCCGTTTTCAAGTTCCTGCAGTTTTCACTGTAAAACCGAGTTGAAGCTAGTACCTCCCCATATATATGTATGGAGTGGAGTTTGCTACTTAAAAGAAACTTTGTGTTCCCGACAAGCTAGGTGAAGGACGGCTTTCACACACACTAATCTCTCAGAACTGAGCATGTGGGGAGACGTTCGTTCATTTAGCACAAAGGGAACGGGTTGCAGGGGCAACTTTTACTCTGGTTTCTCAGTCTGTTTCCTAGTGCCGGTTTGAAGTTCCTGCAGTTTTCACTGTAAAACCGAGTTGGAGCTAGTACCTCCCCATATAAATGTATGTAGTGGATTTTGCAACTGAAAAGAGATTTTGTGTTCCCAACAAGCTAAGTGAAGTACGGCTTTCACTCACAAATATCTCCCAGAACTGAGCATGTGGAGAGACGTTCGTTCACCTCGCACAAAGGGAACGGGTTGCAGGAGAAACTTTTACTCTGGTTTCTCAGTCTGTTTCCTAGTGCCGGTTTGAAGTTCCTGCAGTTTTCAATGTAAAACCAGGATGGAGGTAGTACTCCCCATATATATGTATGGAGTGGAGTTTGCAACTGAAAAGAAACTTTGTGTTCCCAACAAGCTAGGTGAAGGACGGCTTTCACACACACTTATCTCTCAGAACTGAGCATGTGGAGAGACGTTCGTTCATCTAGCACAAAGGGAACGGGGTGCAGGAGAAACTTTTACTCTGGTTTCTCAGTCTGTTTCCTAGTGCCGTTTTGATGTTCCTGCAGTTTTCACTGTAAAACGGAGTTGAAGCTAGTACCTCCCGATATATATGTATGGAGTGGAGTTTGCAACTGAAAAGAAACTTTGTGTTCCCAACAAGCTATGTGAAGTACGGCTTTCACTCACAAATATCTCTCAGAACTGAGCATGTGGAGAGACGTTCGTTCACCTAGCACAAAAAGAACGGGTTACAGGAGAAACTTTTACTCTGGTTTCTCAGTCTGTTTCCTAGTGCCGGTTTGAAGTTCCTGCAGTTTTCACTGTAAAACCGGGATGGAGGTAGTACCTCCCCATAGATATGTATGAGGTGGAGTTTGCAACTAAAAAGAAACTTTGTGTTCCCAACAAGCTAGGTGAAGGACGGCTTTCACACACACTTATCTCTCAGAACTGAGCATGTGGAGAGACGTTCGTTCATCTAGCACAAAGGGAACAGGTTGCAGGAGAAACTTTTACTCTGGTTTCTCAGTCTGTTTCCTAGTGCCGGTTTGAATTTCCTGCAGTTTTCACTGTAAAACCGAGTTGGAGCTACTACCTCCTCATATATATGTATGGAGTGGAGTTTGCAACTGAAAAAAAACTTTGTGTTCCCAACAAGCTAGGTGAAGGACGGCTTTCACACACATTTATCTATCAGAACTGAGCATGTGGAGAGACGTTCGTTCATCTAACACAAAGGGAACGGGTTGCAGGTGAAAATTTTACTCCGGTTTCTCAGTCTGTTTCCTAGTGCCGGTTTGAAGTTCCTGCAGTTTTCACTTTAAAACCGAGTTGGAGCTAGTACCTCCCCATATAAATGTATGGAGTGGAGTTTTCAACTGAAAAGAATCTTTGTGTTCCCAACAAGCTATGTGAAGTACGGCTTTCACTCACAAATATCTCTCAGAACTGAGCATGTGGAAAGACGTTCGTTCACCTAGCACAAAGGGAACGGGTTGCAGGAGAAACTTTTACTCTGGTTTCTCAGTATGTTTCCTAGTGCCGGTTTGAAGTTCCTGCAGTTTTCAATGTAAAACAGGGATGGAGGTAGTACCCCCCCATAGATATGTATGAGGTGGAGTTTGCAACTAAAAAGAAACTTTGTGTTCCCAAAAAGCTATGTGAAGTACGGCTTTCACTCACAAATATCTCTCAGAACTGAGCATGTGGAGAGACGTTCGTTCACCTAGCACAAAAGGAACGGGTTGCAGGAGAAAATTTTACTCTGGTTTCTCAGTCGGTTTCCTAGTGCCGGTTTGAAGTTCCTGCAGTTTTCACTGTAAAACCGGGTTGGATCTAGTACCTCCCCATATATATGTATGGAGAGGAGTTTGCAACTGAAAAGAAACTTTGTGTTCCCAACAAGCTAGGTGAAGGACGGCTTTCACACACACTTATCTCTCAGAAATGAGCATGTGGAGAGACGTTCGTTCATCTAGCACAAAGGGAACGGGTTGCAGGGGAAACTTTTACTCTGGTTTCTCAGTCTGTTTCCTATTGCCATTTTGAAGTTCCTGCAGTTTTCACTGTAAAACCGAGTTGGAGCTAGTACCTCCCCAGATAAATGTATGTAGTGGAGTTTTCAACTGAAAAGAATCTTTGTGTTCCCAACAAGCTATGTGAAGTACGGCTTTCACTCACAAATATCTCTCAGAACTGAGCATGTGGAGAGACGTTCGTTCACTTAGCACAAAAGGAACGGGTTACAGGAGAAACTTTTACTCTGGTTTCTCAGTCTGTTTCCTAGTGCCGGTTTGATGTTCCTGCAGTTTTCACTGTAAAACCGGGATGGAGATAGTACCTCCCCATATATATGTATGGAGTGGAGTTTGCAACTGAAAAGAAATTTTGTGTTCCCAACAAGCTATGTGTAGGACGGCTTTCACTCACACTTATCTCTCAGAACTGAGCATGTGGAGAGACGTTCGTTCATCAAGCACAAAGGGAAAGGGTTGCAGGAGAAACTTTTACTCTGGTTTCTCAGTCTGTTTCCTAGTGCCGTTTTGAAGTTCCTGCAGTTTTCACTGTAAAACCGAGTTGGAGATTGTATCTCCCCATATATATGTATGGAGTGGAATTTGCAACTGAAAAGAAACTTTGTGTTCCAAACAAGCTAGGTGAAGGACGGCTTTCACACACACTTATCTCTGAGAACTGAGCATGTGGAGAGACTTTCGTTCATCTAGCACAAAGGGAACGGGTTGCAGGAGAAACTTTTACTCTGGTTTATCAGTCTGTTTCCTAGTGCCGGTTTGAAGTTCCTGCAGTTTTCACTTTAAAACCGAGTTGGAGCTAGTACCTCCCCATATAAATGTATGGAGTGGAGTTTTCAACTGAAAAGAATCTTTGTGTTCCCAACAAGCTATGTGAAGTACGGCTTTCACTCACAAATATCTCTCAGAACTGAGCATGTGGAAAGACGTTCGTTCACCTAGCACAAAGGGAACGGGTTGCAGGAGAAACTTTTACTCTGGTTTCTCAGTATGTTTCCTAGTGCCGGTTTGAAGTTCTTGCAGTTTTCAATGTAAAACAGGGATGGATGTAGTACCCCCCCATAGATATGTATGAGGTGGAATTTGCAACTAACAAGAAACCTTGTGTTCCCAACAAGCTAGGTGAAGGACGGCTTTCACACACACTTATCTCTCAGAACTGAGCATGTGGAGAGACGTTCGTTCATCTAGCACAAAGGGAACGGGTTGCAGGGGAAACTTTTACTCTGGTTTCTCAGTCTGTTTCTTATTGCCGTTTTGAATTTCCTGCAGTTTTCACTGTAAAACCGAGTTGGAGCTAGTACCTCCCCAGTTAAATGTATGTAGTCGTGTTTTCAACTGAAAAGAATCTTTGTGTTCCCAACAAGCTATGTGAAGTACGGCTTTCACTCACAAATATCTCTCAGAACTGAGCATGTGGAGAGACGTTCATTCACTTAGCACAAAAGGAACGGGTTACAGGAGAAACTTTTACTCTGGTTTCTCAGTCTGTTTCCTAGTGCCGGTTTGAAGTTCCTGCAGTTTTCACTGTAAAACCGGGATGGAGATAGTACCTCCCCATATATATGTATGGAGTGGAGTTTGCAACTGAAAAGAAATTTTGTGTTCCCAACAAGCTAGGTGAAGGACGGCTTTCACTCACACTTATCTCTCAGAACTGAGCATGTGGAGAGACGTTCGTTCATCAAGCACAAAGGGAAAGGGTTGCAGGAGAAACTTTTACTCTGGTTTCTCAGTCTGTTTCCTAGTGCCGTTTTGAAGTTCCTGCAGTTTTCTCTGTAAAACCGAGTTGGAGATTGTATCTCCCCATATATATGTATGGAGTGGAATTTACAACTGAAAAGAAACTTTGTGTTCCCAACAAGCTATGTGAAGTACGGCTTTCACTCACAAATATCTCTCAGAACTGAGCATGTGGAGAGACGTTCGTTCACCTAGCACAAAAGGAACGGGTTACAGGAGAAACTTTTACTCTGGTTTCTCAGTCTGTTTCCTAGTGCCGGTTTGAAGTTCCTGCAGTTTTCACTGTAAAACCGGGATGGAGGTAGTACCTCCCCATAGATATGTATGAGGTGGAGTTTGCAACTAAAAAGAAACTTTGTGTTCCCAACAAGCTAGGTGAAGGACGGCTTTCACACACACTTATCTCTCAGAACTGAGCATGTGGAGAGACGTTCGTTCATCTAGCACAAAGGGAACAGGTTGCAGGAGAAACTTTTACTCTGGTTTCTCAGTCTGTTTCCTAGTGCCGGTTTGAATTTCCTGCAGTTTTCACTGTAAAACCGAGTTGGAGCTACTACCTACTCATATATATGTATGGAGTGGAGTTTGCAACTGAAAAAAAACTTTGTGTTCCCAACAAGCTAGGTGAAGTACGGCTTTCACACACATTTATCTATCAGAACTGAGCATGTGGAGAGACGTTCGTTCATCTAACACAAAGGGAACGGGTTGCAGGTGAAAATTTTACTCCGGTTTCTCAGTCTGTTTCCTAGTGCCGGTTTGAAGTTCCTGCAGTTTTCACTTTAAAACCGAGTTGGAGCTAGTACCTCCCCATATAAATGTATGGAGTGGAGTTTTCAACTGAAAAGAATCTTTGTGTTCCCAACAAGCTATGTGAAGTACGGCTTTCACTCACAAATATCTCTCAGAACTGAGCATGTGGAAAGACGTTCGTTCACCTAGCACAAAGGGAACGGGTTGCAGGAGAAACTTTTACTCTGGTTTCTCAGTATGTTTCCTAGTGCCGGTTTGAAGTTCCTGCAGTTTTCAATGTAAAACAGGGATGGAGGTAGTACCCCCCCATAGATATGTATGAGGTGGAGTTTGCAACTAAAAAGAAACTTTGTGTTCCCAACAAGCTATGTGAAGTACGGCTTTCACTCACAAATATCTCTCAGAACTGAGCATGTGGAGAGACGTTCGTTCACCTAGCACAAAAGGAATGGGTTGCAGGAGAAAATTTTACTCTGGTTTCTCAGTCGGTTTCCTTGTGCCGGTTTGAAGTTCCTGCAGTTTTCACTGTAAAACCGGGTTGGATCTAGTACCTCCCCATATATATGTATGGAGAGGAGTTTGCAACTGAAAAGAAACTTTGTGTTCCCAACAAGCTAGGTGAAGGACGGCTTTCACACACACTTATCTCTCAGAAATGAGCATGTGGAGAGACGTTCGTTCATCTAGCACAAAGGGAACGGGTTGCAGGGGAAACTTTTACTCTGGTTTCTCAGTCTGTTTCCTATTGCCATTTTGAAGTTCCTGCAGTTTTCACTGTAAAACCGAGTTGGAGCTAGTACCTCCCCAGTTAAATGTATGTAGTGGAGTTTTCAACTGAAAAGAATCTTTGTGTTCCCAACAAGCTATGTGAAGTACGGCTTTCACTCACAAATATCTCTCAGAACTGAGCATGTGGAGAGACGTTCGTTCACTTAGCACAAAAGGAACGGGTTACAGGAGAAACTTTTACTCTGGTTTCTCAGTCTGTTTCCTAGTGCCGGTTTGAAGTTCCTGCAGTTTTCACTGTAAAATCGGGATGGAGATAGTACCTCCCCATATATATGTATGGAGTGGAGTTTGCAACTGAAAAGAAATTTTGTGTTCCCAACAAGCTAGGTGTAGGACGGCTTTCACTCACACTTATCTCTCAGAACTGAGCATGTGGAGAGACGTTCGTTCATCAAGCACAAAGGGAAAGGGTTGCAGGAGAAACTTTTACTCTGGTTTCTCAGTCTGTTTCCTAGTGCCGTTTTGAAGTTCCTGCAGTTTTCACTGTAAAACCGAGTTGGAGATTGTATCTCCCCATATATATGTATGGAGTGGAATTTGCAACTGAAAAGAAACTTTGTGTTCCAAACAAGCTAGGTGAAGGACGGCTTTCACACACACTTATCTCTGAGAACTGAGCATGTGGAGAGACTTTCGTTCATCTAGCACAAAGGGAACGGGTTGCAGGAGAAACTTTTACTCTGGTTTATCAGTCTGTTTCATAGTGCCGGTTTGAAGTTCCTGCAGTTTTCACTTTAAAACCGAGTTGGAGCTAGTACCTCCCCATATAAATGTATGGAGTGGAGTTTTCAACTGAAAAGAATCTTTGTGTTCCCAACAAGCTATGTGAAGTACGGCTTTCACTCACAAATATCTCTCAGAACTGAGCATGTGGAAAGACGTTCGTTCACCTAGCACAAAGGGAACGGGTTGCAGGAGAAACTTTTACACTGGTTTCTCAGTATGTTTCCTAGTGCCGGTTTGAAGTTCCTGCAGTTTTCAATGTAAAACAGGGATGGAGGTAGTACCCCCCCATAGATATGTATGAGGTGGAATTTGCAACTAAAAAGAAACCTTGTGTTCCCAACAAGCTAGGTGAAGGACGGCTTTCACACACACTTATCTCTCAGAACTGAGCATGTGGAGAGACGTTCGTTCATCTAGCACAAAGGGAACGGGTTGCAGGGGAAACTTTTACTCTGGTTTCTCAGTCTGTTTCTTATTGCCGTTTTGAAGTTCCTGCAGTTTTCACTGTAAAACCGAGTTGGAGCTAGTACCTCCCCAGTTAAATGTATGTAGTCGAGTTTTCAACTGAAAAGAATCTTTGTGTTCCCAACAAGCTATGTGAAGTACGGCTTTCACTCACAAATATCTCTCAGAACTGAGCATGTGGAGAGACGTTCATTCACTTAGCACAAAAGGAACGGGTTACAGGAGAAACTTTTACTCTGGTTTCTCAGTCTGTTTCCTAGTGCCGGTTTGAAGTTCCTGCAGTTTTCACTGTAAAACCGGGATGGAGATAGTACCTTCCCATATATATGTATGGAGTGGAGTTTGCAACTGAAAAGAAATTTTGTGTTCCCAACAAGCTAGGTGAAGGACGGCTTTCACTCACACTTATCTCTCAGAACTGAGCATGTGGAGAGACGTTCGTTCATCCAGCACAAAGGGAAAGGGTTGCAGGAGAAACTTTTACTCTGGTTTCTCAGTCTGTTTCCTAGTGCCGTTTTGAAGTTCCTGCAGTTTTCTCTGTAAAACCGAGTTGGAGATTGTATCTCCCCATATATATGTATGGAGTGGAATTTACAACTGAAAAGAAACTTTGTGTTCCAAACAAGCTAGGTGAAGGACGGCTTTCACACACACTTATCTCTGAGAACTGAGCATGTGGAGAGACGTTCGTTCATCTAGCACAAAGGGAACGGGTTGCAGGAGAAACTTTTACTCTGGTTTATCAGTCTGTTTCCTAGTGCCGGTTTGAAGTTCCTGCAGTTTTCACTTTAAAACCGAGTTGGAGCTAGTACCTCCCCATATAAATGTATGGAGTGGAGTTTTCAACTGAAAAGAATCTTTGTGTTCCCAACAAGCTATGTGAAGTACGGCTTTCACTCACAAATATCTCTCAGAACTGAGCATGTGGAAAGACGTTCGTTCACCTAGCACAAAGGGAACGGTTTGCAGGAGAAACTTTTACTCTGGTTTCTCAGTATGTTTCCTAGTGCCGGTTTGAAGTTCCTGCAGTTTTCAATGTAAAACAGGGATGGAGGTAGTACCCCCCCATATATATGTATGAGGTGGAGTTTGCAACTAAAAATAAACCTTGTGTTCCCAACAAGCTAGGTGAAGGACGGCTTTCACACACACTTATCTCTCAGAACTGAGCATGTGGAGAGACGTTCGTTCATCTAGCACAAAGGGAACGGGTTGCAGGAGAAAATTTTACTCTGGTATCTCAGTCGGTTTCCTAGTGCCGGTTTGAAGTTCCTGCAGTTTTCACTGTAAAACCGGGTTGGATCTAGTACCTCCCCATATATATGTATGGAGAGGAGTTTGCAACTGAAAAGAAACTTTGTGTTCCCAACAAGCTAGGTGAAGGACGGCTTTCACACACACTTATCTCTCAGAAATGAGCATGTGGAGAGACGTTCGTTCATCTAGCACAAAGGGAACGGGTTGCAGGGGAAACTTTTACTCTGGTTTCTCAGTCTGTTTCCTATTGCCGTTTTGAAGTTCCTGCAGTTTTCACTGTAAAACCGAGTTGGAGCTAGTACCTCCCCAGTTAAATGTATGTAGTGGAGTTTTCAACTGAAAAGAATCTTTGTGTTCCCAACAAGCTATGTGAAGTACGGCTTTCACTCACAAATATCTCTCAGAACTGAGCATGTGGAGAGACGTTCGTTCACTTAGCACAAAAGGAACGGGTTACAGAAGAAACTTTTACTCTGGTTTCTCAGTCTGTTTGCTAGTGCCGGTTTGCAGTTCCTGCAGTTTTCACTGTAAAACCGGGATGGAGATAGTACCTCCCCATATATATGTATGGAGTGGAGTTTGCAACTGAAAAGAAATTTTGTGTTCCCAACAAGCTAGGTGAAGGACGGCTTTCACTCACACTTATCTCTCAGAACTGAGCATGTGGAGAGACGTTCGTTCATCAAGCACAAAGGGAAAGGGTTGCAGGAGAAACTTTTACTCTGGTTTCTCAGTCTGTTTCCTAGTGCCGTTTTGAAGTTCCTGCAGTTTTCACTGTAAAACCGAGTTGGAGATTGTATCTCCCCATATATATGTATGGAGTGGAATTTGCAACTGAAAAGAAACTTTGTGTTCCAAACAAGCTAGGTGAAGGTCGGCTTTCACACACACTTATCTCTGAGAACTGAGCATGTGGAGAGACGTTCGTTCATCTAGCACAAAGGGAACGGGTTGCAGGAGAAACTTTTACTCTGGTTTATCAGTCTGTTTCCTAGTGCCGGTTTGAAGTTCCTGCAGTTTTCACTTTAAAACCGAGTTGGAGCTAGTACCTCCCCATATAAATGTATGGAGTGGAGTTTTCAACTGAAAAGAATCTTTGTGTTCCCAACAAGCTATGTGAAGTACGGCTTTCACTCACAAATATCTCTCAGAACTGAGCATGTGGAAAGACGTTCGTTCACCTAGCACAAAGGGAACGGGTTGCAGGAGAAACTTTTACTCCGGTTTCTCAGTATGTTTCCTAGTGCCGGTTTGAAGTTCCTGCAGTTTTCAATGTAAAACAGGGATGGAGGTAGTACCCACCCATAGATATGTATGAGGTGGAGTTTGCAACTAAAAAGAAACCATGTGTTCCCAACAAGCTAGGTGAAGGACGGCTTTCACACACACTTATCTCTCAGAACTGAGCATGTGGAGAGACGTTCGTTCATCTAGCACAAAGGGAACGGGTTGCAGGAGAAAATTTTACTCTGGTTTCTCAGTCGGTTTCCTAGTGCCGGTTTGAAGTTCCTGCAGTTTTCACTGTAAAACCGGGTTGGATCTAGTACCTCCCCATATATATGTATGGAGAGTAGTTTGCAACTGAAAAGAAACTTTGTGTTCCCAACAAGCTAGGTGAAGGACGGCTTTCACACACACTTATCTCTCAGAACTGAGCATGTGGAGAGACGTTCATTCATCTAGCACAAAGGGAACGGGTTGCAGGGGAAACTTTTACTCTGGTTTCTCAGTCTGTTTCCTAGTGCCGGTTTGAAGTTCCTGCAGTTTTCACTGTAAAACCGAGTTGGAGCTTGTACTTCCCCAAGTATATGTATGGAGTGGGGTTTGCAACAGAAAAGAAACTTTGTGTTCCCAACAAGCTAGGTGAAGTACGGCTTTCACTCACAAATATCTCTCAGAACTGAGCATGTGGAGAGACGTTCGTTCACCTAGCACAAAAGGAACGGGTTACAGGAGAAACTTTTACTCTGGTTTCTCAGTCTGTTTCCTAGTGCCGGTTTGAAGTTCCTGCAGTTTTCACTGTAAAACCGGGATGGAGGTAGTACCTCCCCATATATATGTATGGAGTGGAGTTTGCAACTGAAAAGAAACTTTGTGTTCCCAACAAGCTAGGTGAAGGACGGCTTTCACACACACTTATCTCTCAGAACTGAGCATGTGGAGAGACGTTCGTTCATCTAGCACAAAGGGAACGGGTTGCAGGAGAAACTTTTACTCTGGTTTCTCAGTCTGTTTCCTAGTGCCGTTTTGATGTTCCTGCAGTTTTCACTGTAAAACGGAGTTGAAGCTAGTACCTCCCGATATATATGTATGGAGTGGAGTTTGCAACTGAAAAGAAACTTTGTGTTCCCAACAAGCTAGGTGAAGGACGGCTTTCACACACACTTATCTCTCAGAAATGAGCATGTGGAGAGACGTTCGTTCATCTAGCACAAAGGGAACGGGTTGCAGGGGAAATTTTACTCTGGTTTCTCAGTCTGTTTCCTAGTGCCGGTTTGAATTTCCTGCAGTTTTCACTGTAAAACCGAGTTGGAGCTAGTACCTCCCCATATAAATGTATGTAGTGGAGTTTGCAACTGAAAAGAAATTTTGTGTTCCCAACAAGCTATGTGAAGGACGGATTTCACTCACAAATATCTCCCAGAACTGAGCATGTGGAGAGACGTTCGTTCACCTAGCACAAAGGAACTGGTTGCAGGAGAAACTTTTACTCTGGTTTCTCAGTCTGTTTCCTAGTGCCGGTTTGAAGTTCCTGCAGTTTTCAATGTAAAACCGGGATGGAGGTAGTACTCCCCATATATATGTATGAAGTGGAGTTTGCAACTGAAAAGAAACTTTGTGTTCCCAACAAGCTAGGTGAAGGACGGCTTTCACACACACTTATCTCTCAGAACTGAGCATGTGGAGAGACGTTCGTTCATCTAGCACAAAGGGAACGTGTTGCAGGAGAAACTTTTACTCTGGTTTCTCAGTCTGTTTCCTAGTGCCGTTTTGATGTTCCTGCAGTTTTCACTGTAAAACGGAGTTGAAGCTAGTACCTCCCGATATATATGTATGGAGTGGAGTTTGCAACTGAAAAGAAACTTTGTGTTCCCAACAAGCTAGGTGAAGGACGGCTTTCACACACACTTATCTCTCAGAAATGAGCATGTGGAGAGACGTTCGTTCATCTAGCACAAAAGGAACGGGTTGCAGGGGTAACTTTTACTCTGGTTTCTCAGTCTGTTTCCTAGTGCCGTTTTGAAGTTCCTGCAGTTTTCACTGTAAAACCGAGTTGGAGATATTACCTCCCCAGTTAAATGTATGTAGTGGAGTTTTCAACTGAAAAGAATCTTTGTGTTCCCAACAAGCTATGTGAAGTACGGCTTTCACTCACAAATATCTCTCAGAACTGAGCATGTGGAGAGACGTTCGTTCACCTAGCACAAAAGGAACGGGTTACAGGAGAAACTTTTACTCTGGTTTCTCAGTCTGTTTCCTAGTGCCGGTTTGAAGTTCCTGCAGTTTTCACTGTAAAACCGGGATGGAGGTAGTACCTCCCCATAGATATGTATGAGGTGGAGTTTGCAACTAAAAAGAAACTTTGTGTTCCCAACAAGCTAGGTGAAGGACGGCTTTCACACACACTTATCTCTCAGAACTGAGCATGTGGAGAGACGTTCGTTCATCTAGCACAAAGGGAACAGGTTGCAGGAGAAACTTTTACTCTGGTTTCTCAGTCTGTTTCCTAGTGCCGGTTTGAATTTCCTGCAGTTTTCACTGTAAAACCGAGTTGGAGCTACTACCTCCCCATATATATGTATGGAGTGGAGTTTGCAACTGAAAAGAAACTTTGTGTTCCCAACAAGCTAGGTGAAGGACGGCTTTCACACACATTTATCTCTCAGAACTGAGCATGTGGAGAGACGTTCGTTCATCTAACACAAAGGGAACGGGTTGCAGGTGAAAATTTTACTCCGGTTTCTCAGGCTGTTTCCTAGTGCCGGTTTGAAGTTCCTGCAGTTTTCACTGTAAAACCGAGTTGGAGCTAGTACCTCCCCATATAAATGTATGTAGTGGAGTTTGCAACTGAAAAGAAATTTTGTGTTCCCAACAAGCTAGGTGAAGGACGGCTTTCACTCACACTTATCTCTCAGAACTGAGCATGTGGAGAGACGTTCGTTCATCAAGCACAAAGAGAAAGGGTTGCAGGAGAAACTTTTACTCTGGTTTCTCAGTCTGTTTCCTAGTGCCGTTTTGAAGTTCCTGCAGTTTTCACTGTAAAACCGAGTTGGAGATTGTATCTCCCCTTATATATGTATGGAGTGGAATTTGCAACTGAAAAGAAACTTTGTGTTCCAAACAAGCTAGGTGAAGTACGGCTTTCACACACACTTATCTCTGAGAACTGAGCATGTGGAGAGACGTTCGTTCATCTAGCACAAAGGGAACGGGTTGCAGGAGAAACTTTTACTCTGGATTATCAGTCTGTTTCCTAGTGCCGGTTTGAAGTTCCTGCAGTTTTCACTTTAAAACCGTGTTGGAGCTAGTACCTCCCCATATAAATGTATGGAGTGGAGTTTTCAACTGAAAAGAATCTTTGTGTTCCCAACAAGCTATGTGAAGTACGGCTTTCACTCACAAATATCTCTCAGAACTGAGCATGTGGAAAGACGTTCGTTCACCTAGCACAAAGGGAACGGGATGCAGGAGAAACTTTTACTCTGGTTTCTCAGTCTGTTTCCTAGTGCCGGTTTGAAGTTCCTGCAGTTTTCAATGTAAAACCGGGATGGAGGTAGTACCCCCCCATAGATATGTATGAGGTGGAGTTTGCAACTAAAGAGAAACCTTGTGTTCCCAACAAGCTAGGTGAAGGACGGCTTTCACACACACTTATCTCTCAGAACTGAGCATGTGGAGAGACGTTCGTTCATCTAGCACAAAGGGAACGGGTTGCAGGAGAAAATTTTACTCTGGTTTCTCAGTCGGTTTCCTAGTGCCGGTTTGAAGTTCCTGCAGTTTTCACTGTAAAACCGGGTTGGATCTAGTACCTCCCCATATATATGTATGGAGAGGAGTTTGCAACTGAAAAGAAACTTTGTGTTCCCAACAAGCTAGGTGAAGGACGGCTTTCACACACACTTATCTCTCAGAACTGAGCATGTGGAGAGACGTTCGTTCATCTAGCACAAAGGGAACGGGTTGTAGGGGAAACTTTTACTCTGGTTTCTCAGTCTGTTTCCTAGTGCCGGTTTGAAGTTCCTGCAGTTTTCACTGTAAAACCGAGTTGGAGCTTGTACTTCCCCAAGTATATGTATGGAGTGGGGTTTGCAACAGAAAAGAAACTTTGTGTTCCCAACAAGCTAGGTGAAGTACGGCTTTCACTCACAAATATCTCTCAGAACTGAGCATGTGGAGAGACGTTCGTTCATCTAGCACAAAGGGAACGGGTTGCAGGAGAAACTTTTACTCTGTTTTCTCAGTCTGTTTCCTAGTGCCGGTTTGAAGTTCCTGCAGTTTTCACTGTAAAACCGGGATGGAGGTAGTACCTCCCCATATATATGTATGGAGTGGAGTTTGCAACTGAAAAGAAACTTTGTGTTCCCAACAAGCTAGGTGAAGGACGGCTTTCACACACACTTATCTCTCAGAACTGAGCATGTGGAGAGACGTTCGTTCATCTAGCACAAAGGGAACGGGTTGCAGGAGAAATTTTACTCTGGTTTCTCAGTCTGTTTCCTAGTGCCGTTTTGATGTTCCTGCAGTTTTCACTGTAAAACGGAGTTGAAGCTAGTACCTCCCGATATATATGTATGGAGTGGAGTTTGCAACTGAAAAGAAACTTTGTGTTCCCAACAAGCTAGGTGAAGGACGGCATTCACACACAATTATCCCTCAGAAATGAGCATGTGGAGAGACGTTCGTTCATCTAGCACAAAGGGAACGGGTTGCAGGGGAAACTTTTACTCTGGTTTCTCAGTCTGTTTCCTAGTGCCGTTTTGAAGTTCCTGCAGTTTTCACTGTAAAACCGAGTTGGAGCTATTACCTCCCCAGTTAAATGTATGTAGTGGAGTTTTCAACTGAAAAGAATCTTTGTGTTCCCAACAAGCTATGTGAAGTACGGCTTTCACACACACTTATCTCTCAGAAATGAGCATGTGGAGAGACGTTCGTTCATCTAGCACAAAGGGAACGGGTTGCAGGAGAAACTTTTACTCTGGTTTCTCAGTCTGCTACCTAGTGCCGTTTTGATGTTCCTGCAGTTTTCACTGTAAAACGGAGTTGAAGCTAGTACCTCCCGATATATATGTATGGAGTGGAGTTTGCAACTGAAAAGAAACTTTGTGTTCCCAACAAGCTAGGTGAAGGACGGCTTTCACACACACTTATCTCTCAGAAATGAGCATGTGGAGAGACGTTCGTTCATCTAGCACAAAAGGAACGGGTTGCAGGGGTAACTTTTACTCTGGTTTCTCAGTCTGTTTCCTAGTGCCGTTTTGAAGTTCCTGCAGTTTTCACTGTAAAACCGAGTTGGAGCTATTACCTCCCCAGTTAAATGTATGTAGTGGAGTTTTCAACTGAAAAGAATCTTTGTGTTCCCAACAAGCTATGTGAAGTACGGCTTTCACTCACAAATATCTCTCAGAACTGAGCATGTGGAGAGACGTTCGTTCACCTAGCACAAAAGGAACGGGTTACAGGAGAAACTTTTACTCTGGTTTCTCAGTCTGTTTCCTAGTGCCGGTTTGAAGTTCCTGCAGTTTTCACAGTAAAACCGGGATGGAGGTAGTACCTCCCCTTAGATATGTATGAGGTGGAGTTTGCAACTAAAAAGAAACTTTGTGTTCCCAACAAGCTAGGTGAAGGACGGCTTTCACACACACTTATCTCTCAGAACTGAGCATGTGGAGAGACGTTCGTTCATCTAGCACAAAGGGAACAGGTTGCAGGAGAAACTTTTACTCTGGTTTCTCAGTCTGTTTCCTAGTGCCGGTTTGAAGTTCCTGCAGTTTTCACTGTAAAACCGAGTTGGAGCTAGTACCTCCCCATATAAATGTATGTAGTGGAGTTTGCAACTGAAAAGAAATTTTGTGTTCCCAACAAGCTAGGTGAAGGACGGCTTTCACTCACACTTATCTCTCAGAACTGAGCATGTGGAGAGACGTTCGTTCATCAAGCACAAAGAGAAAGGGTTGCAGGAGAAACTTTTACTCTGGTTTCTCAGTCTGTTTCCTAGTGCCGTTTTGAAGTTCCTGCAGTTTTCACTGTAAAACCGAGTTGGAGATTGTATCTCCCCATATATATTTATGGAGTGGAATTTGCAACTGAAAAGAAACTTTGTGTTCCAAACAAGCTAGGTGAAGGACGGCTTTCACACACATTTATCTCTGAGAACTGAGCATGTGGAGAGACGTTCGTTCATCTAGCACAAAGGGAACGGGTTGCAGGAGAAACTTTTACTCTGGTTTATCAGTCTGTTTCCTAGTGCCGGTTAGAAGTTCCTGCAGTTTTCACTTTAAAACCGTGTTGGAGCTAGTACCTCCCCATATAAATGTATGGAGTGGAGTTTTCAACTGAAAAGAATCTTTGTGTTCCCAACAAGCTATGTGAAGTACGGCTTTCACTCACAAATATCTCTCAGAACTGAGCATGTGGAAAGACGTTCGTTCACCTAGCACAAAGGGAACGGGTTGCAGGAGAAACTTTTACTCTGGTTTCTCAGTCTGTTTCCTAGTGCCGGTTTGAAGTTCCTGCAGTTTTCAATGTAAAACCGGGAAGGAGGTAGTACCCCCCCATAGATATGTATGAGGTGGAGTTTGCAACTAAAAAGAAACCTTGTGTTCCCAACAAGCTAGGTGAAGGACGGCTTTCACACACACTTATCTCTCAGAACTGAGCATGTGGAGAGACGTTCATTCATCTAGCACAAAGGGAACGGGTTGCAGGAGAAAATTTTACTCTGGTTTCTCAGTCGGTTTCCTAGTGCCGGTTTGAAGTTCCTGCAGTTTTCACTGTAAAACCGGGTTGGATCTAGTACCTCCCCATATATATTTATGGAGAGGAGTTTGCAACTGAAAAGAAACTTTGTGTTCCCAACAAGCTAGGTGAAGGACGGCTTTCACACACACTTATCTCTCAGAACTGAGCATGTGGAGAGACGTTCGTTCATCTAGCACAAAGGGAACGGGTTGCAGGGGAAACTTTTACTCTGGTTTCTCAGTCTGTTTCCTAGTGCCGGTTTGAAGTTCCTGCAGTTTTCACTGTAAAACCGAGTTGGAGCTTGTACTTCCCCAAGTATATGTATGGAGTGGGATTTGCAACAGAAAAGAAACTTTGTGTTCCCAACAAGCTAGGTGAAGTACGGCTTTCACTCACAAATATCTCTCAGAACTGAGCATGTGGAGAGACGTTCGTTCACCTAGCACAAAAGGAACGGGTTACAGGAGAAACTTTTACTCTGTTTTCTCAGTCTGTTTCCTAGTGCCGGTTTGAAGTTCCTGCAGTTTTCACTGTAAAACCGGGATGGAGGTAGTACCTCCCCATATATATGTATGGAGTGGAGTTTGCAACTGAAAAGAAACTTTGTGTTCCCAACAAGCTAGGTGAAGGACGGCTTTCACACACACTTATCTCTCAGAACTGAGCATGTGGAGAGACGTTCGTTCATCTAGCACAAAGGGAACGGGTTGCAGGAGAAACTTTTACTCTGGTTTCTCAGTCTGTTTCCTAGTGCCGTTTTGATGTTCCTGCAGTTTTCACTGTAAAACGGAGTTGAAGCTAGTACCTCCCGATATATATGTATGGAGTGGAGTTTGCAACTGAAAAGAAACTTTGTGTTCCCAACAAGCTAGGTGAAGGACGGCTTTCACACACACTTATCCCTCAGAAATGAGCATGTGGAGAGACGTTCGTTCATCTAGCACAAAGGGAACGGGTTGCAGGGGAAACTTTTACTCTGGTTTCTCAGTCTGTTTCCTAGTGCCGTTTTGAAGTTCCTGCAGTTTTCACTGTAAAACCGAGTTGGAGCTATTACCTCCCCAGTTAAATGTATGTAGTGGAGTTTTCAACTGAAAAGAATCTTTGTGTTCCCAACAAGCTATGTGAAGTACGGCTTTCACACACACTTATCTCTCAGAAATGAGCATGTGGAGAGACGTTCGTTCATCTAGCACAAAGGGAACGGGTTGCAGGAGAAACTTTTACTCTGGTTTCTCAGTCTGCTTCCTAGTGCCGTTTTGATGTTCCTGCAGTTTTCACTGTAAAACGGAGTTGAAGCTAGTACCTCCCGATATATATGTATGGATTGGAGTTTGCAACTGAAAAGAAACTTTGTGTTCCCAACAAGCTAGGTGAAGGACGGCTTTCACACACACTTATCTCTCAGAAATGAGCATGTGGAGAGACGTTCGTTCATCTAGCACAAAAGGAACGGGTTGCAGGGGTAACTTTTACTCTGGTTTCTCAGTCTGTTTCCTAGTGCCGTTTTGAAGTTCCTGCAGTTTTCACTGTAAAACCGAGTTGGAGCTATTACCTCCCCAGTTAAATGTATGTAGTGGAGTTTTCAACTGAAAAGAATCTTTGTGTTCCCAACAAGCTATGTGAAGTACGGCTTTCACTCACAAATATCTCTCAGAACTGAGCATGTGGAGAGACGTTCGTTCACCTAGCACAAAAGGAACGGGTTACAGGAGAAACTTTTACTCTGGTTTCTCAGTCTGTTTCCTAGTGCCGGTTTGAAGTTCCTGCAGTTTTCACTGTAAAACCGGGATGGAGGTAGTACCTCCCCATAGATATGTATGAGGTGGAGTTTGCAACTAAAAAGAAACTTTGTGTTCCCAACAAGCTAGGTGAAGGACGGCTTTCACACACACTTATCTCTCAGAACTGAGCATGTGGAGAGACGTTCGTTCATCTAGCACAAAGGGAACAGGTTGCAGGAGAAACTTTTACTCTGGTTTCTCAGTCTGTTTCCTAGTGCCGGTTTGAAGTTCCTGCAGTTTTCACTGTAAAACCGGGTTGGATCTAGTACCTCCCCATATATATTTATGGAGAGGAGTTTGCAACTGAAAAGAAACTTTGTGTTCCCAACAAGCTAGGTGAAGGACGGCTTTCACACACACTTATCTCTCAGAACTGAGCATGTGGAGAGACGTTCGTTCATCTAGCACAAAGGGAACGGGTTGCAGGGGAAACTTTTACTCTGGTTTCTCAGTCTGTTTCCTAGTGCCGGTTTGAAGTTCCTGCAGTTTTCACTGTAAAACCGAGTTGGAGCTTGTACTTCCCCAAGTATATGTATGGAGTGGGGTTTGCAACAGAAAAGAAACTTTGTGTTCCCAACAAGCTAGGTGAAGTACGGCTTTCACTCACAAATATCTCTCAGAACTGAGCATGTGGAGAGACGTTCGTTCACCTAGCACAAAAGGAACGGGTTACAGGAGAAACTTTTACTCTGTTTTCTCAGTCTGTTTCCTAGTGCCGGTTTGAAGTTCCTGCAGTTTTCACTGTAAAACCGGGATGGAGGTAGTACCTCCCCATATATATGTATGGAGTGGAGTTTGCAACTGAAAAGAAACTTTGTGTTCCCAACAAGCTAGGTGAAGGACGGCTTTCACACACACTTATCTCTCAGAACTGAGCATGTGGAGAGACGTTCGTTCATCTAGCACAAAGGGAACGGGTTGCAGGAGAAACTTTTACTCTGGTTTCTCAGTCTGTTTCCTAGTGCCGTTTTGATGTTCCTGCAGTTTTCACTGTAAAACGGAGTTGAAGCTAGTACCTCCCGATATATATGTATGGAGTGGAGTTTGCAACTGAAAAGAAACTTTGTGTTCCCAACAAGCTAGGTTAAGGACGGCTTTCACACACACTTATCCCTCAGAAATGAGCATGTGGAGAGACGTTCGTTCATCTAGCACAAAGGGAATGGGTTGCAGGGGAAACTTTTACTCTGGTTTCTCAGTCTGTTTCCTAGTGCCGTTTTGAAGTTCCTGCAGTTTTCACTGTAAAACCGAGTTGGAGCTATTACCTCCCCAGTTAAATGTATGTAGTGGAGTTTTCAACTGAAAAGAATCTTTGTGTTCCCAACAAGCTATGTGAAGTACGGCTTTCACACACACTTATCTCTCAGAAATGAGCATGTGGAGAGACGTTCGTTCATCTAGCACAAATGGAACGGGTTGCAGTAGAAACTTTTACTCTGGTTTCTCAGTCTGCTTCCTAGTGCCGGTTTGAAGTTCCTGCAGTTTTCACTGTAAAACCGAGTTGGAGATTGTATCTCCCCATATATTTGTATGGAGTGGAATTTGCAACTGAAAAGAATCTTTGTGTTCCCAACAAGCTAGGTGAAGGACGGCTTTCACACACACTTATCTCTGAGAACTGAGCATGTGGAGAGACTTTCGTTCATCTAGCACAAAGGGAACGGGTTGCAGGAGAAACTTTTACTCTGGTTTCTCAGTCTGTTTCCTAGTGCCGGTTTGAAGTTCCTGCAGTTTTCACTTTAAAACCGATTTGGAGCTAGTACCTCCCCATATAAATGTATGGAGTGGAGTTTTCAACTGAAAAGAATCTTTGTGTTCCCAACAAGCTATGTGAAGTACGGCTTTCACTCACAAATATCTCTCAGAACTGAGCATGTGGAGAGACGTTCGTTCATCTAGCACAAAAGGAACGGGTTACAGGAGAAACTTTTACTCTGGTTTCTCAGTCTGTTTCCTAGTGCCGGTTTGAAGTTCCTGCAGTTTTCACTGTAAAACCGGGATGGAGGTAGTACCTCCCCATAGATATGTATGAGGTGGAGTTTGCAACTAAAAAGAAACTTTGTGTTCCCAACAAGCTAGGTGAAGGACGGCTTTCAAACACACTTATCTCTCAGAACTGAGCATGTGGAGAGACGTTCGTTCATCTTGCACAAAGGAACAGGTTGCAGGAGAAACTTTTACTCTGGTTTCTCAGTCTGTTTCCTAGTTCCGGTTTGAATTTCCTGCAGTTTTCACTGTAAAACCGAGTTGGAGCTACTACCTCCCCATATATATGTATGGAGTGGAGTTTGCAACTGAAAAGAAACTTTGTGTTCCCAACAAGCTAGGTGAAGGACGGCTTTCACACACATTTATCTCTCAGAACTGAGCATGTGGAGAGACGTTCGTTCATCTAACACAAAGGGAACGGGTTGCAGGGGAAACTTTTACTCTGGTTTCTCAGTCTGTTTCCTAGTGCCGTTTTGAAGTTCCTGCAGTTTTCACTGTAAAACCGAGTTGAAGCTAGTACCTCCCGATATATATGTATGGAGTGGAGTTTGCAACTGAAAAGAAACTTTGTGTTCCCAACAAGCTAGGTGAAGGACGGCTTTCACACACACTTATCTCTCAGAAATGAGCATGTGGAGAGACTTTCGTTCATCTAGCACAAAGGGAACGGGTTGCAGGGGAAACTTTTACTCTGGTTTCTCAGTCTGTTTCCTAGTGCCGTTTTGAAGTTCCTGCAGTTTTCACTGTAAAACCGAGTTGGAGCTATTACCTCCCCAGTTAAATGTATGTAGTGGAGTTTTCAACTGAAAAGAATCTTTGTGTTCCCAACAAGCAATGTGAAGTACGGCTTTCACTCACAAATATCTCTCAGAACTGAGCATGTGGAGAGACGTTCGTTCACCAAGCACAAAAGGAACGGGTTACAGGAGAAACTTTTACTCTGGTTTCTCAGTCTGTTTCCTAGTGCCGGTTTAAAGTTCCTGCAGTTTTCACTGTAAAACCGGGATGGAGGTAGTACCTCCCCATAGATATGTATGAGGTGGAGTTTGCAACTAAAAAGAAACTTTGTGTTCCCAACAAGCTAGGTGAAGGACGGCTTTCACACACACTTATCTCTCAGAACTGAGCATGTGGAGAGACGTTCGTTCATCTAACACAAAGGGAACGGGTTGCAGGTGAAAATTTTACTCCGGTTTCTCAGTCTGTTTCCTAGTGCCGGTTGGAAGTTCCTGTAGTTTTCACTGTAAAACCGAGTTGGAGCTAGTACCTCCCCATATAAATGTATGTAGTGGAGTTTGCAACTGAAAAGAAATTTTGTGTTCCCAACAAGCTAGGTGAAGGACGGCTTTCACTCACACTTATCTCTCAGAACTGAGCATGTGGAGAGACGTTCGTTCATCAAGCACAAAGGGAAAGTGTTGCAGGAGAAACTTTTACTCTGGTTTCTCAGTCTGTTTCCTAGTGCCGTTTTGATGTTCCTGCAGTTTTCACTGTAAAACCGAGTTGAAGATAGTACCTCCCCATATATTTGTATGGACTGGAGTTTGCAACTGAAAAGAAACTTTGTGTTCCCAACAAGCTAGGTGAAGGACGGCTTTCACACACACTTATCTCTCAGAACTGAGCATGTGGAGAGACGTTCGTTCATCTAGCACAAAGGGAACGGGTTGCAGGAGAAACTTTTACTCTGGTTTCTCAGTCTGTTTCCTAGTGCCGGTTTGAAGTTCCTGCAGTTTTCACTGTAAAACCGAGTTGGAGATTGTATCTCCCCATATATAGGTATGGAGTGGAATTTGCAACTGAAAAGAATCTTTGTGTTCCCAACAAGCTAGGTGAAGGACGGCTTTCACACGCACTTATCTCTGAGAACTGAGCATGTGGAGAGACTTTCGTTCACCTAGCAAAAAGGGAACGGGTTGCAGGAGAAACTTTTACTCTGGTTTCTCAGTCTGTTTCCTAGTGCCGGTTTGAAGTTCCTGCAGTTTTCACTTTAAAACCGATTTGGAGCTAGTACCTCCCCATATAAATGTATGGAGTGGAGTTTTCAACTGAAAAGAATCTTTGTGTTCCCAACAAGCTATGTGAAGTACGGCTTTCACTCACAAATATCTCTCAGAACTGAGCATGTGGAGAGACGTTCGTTCACCTAGCACAAAGGGAACGGGTTACAGGAGAAACTTTTACTCTGGTTTCTCAGTCTGTTTCCTAGTGCCGGTTTGAAGTTCCTGCAGTTTTCACTGTAAAACCGGGATGGAGGTAGTAACTCCCCATAGATATGTATGAGGTGGAGTTTGCAACTAAAAAGAAACTTTGTGTTCCCAACAAGCTAGGTGAAGGACGGCTTTCACACACACTTATCTCTCAGAACTGAGCATGTGGAGAGACGTTCGTTCATCTAGCACAAAGGGAACGGGTTGCAGGAGAAACTTTTACTCTGGTTTCTCAGTCTGTTTCCTAGTGCCGTTTTGATGTTCCTGCAGTTTTCACTGTAAAACGGAGTTGAAGCTAGTACCTCCCGATATATATGTATGGAGTGGAGTTTGCAACTGAAAAGAAACTTTGTGTTCCCAACAAGCTAGGTTAAGGACGGCTTTCACACACACTTATCCCTCAGAAATGAGCATGTGGAGAGACGTTCGTTCATCTAGCACAAAGGGAACGGGTTGCAGGGGAAACTTTTACTCTGGTTTCTCAGTCTGTTTCCTAGTGCCGTTTTGAAGTTCCTGCAGTTTTCACTGTAAAACCGAGTTGGAGCTATTACCTCCCCAGTTAAATGTATGTAGTGGAGTTTTCAACTGAAAAGAATCTTTGTGTTCCCAACAAGCTATGTGAAGTACGGCTTTCACACACACTTATCTCTCAGAAATGAGCATGTGGAGAGACGTTCGTTCATCTAGCACAAATGGAACGGGTTGCAGTAGAAACTTTTACTCTGGTTTCTCAGTCTGCTTCCTAGTGCCGGTTTGAAGTTCCTGCAGTTTTCACTGTAAAACCGAGTTGGAGATTGTATCTCCCCATATATTTGTATGGAGTGGAATTTGCAACTGAAAAGAATCTTTGTGTTCCCAACAAGCTAGGTGAAGGACGGCTTTCACACACACTTATCTCTGAGAACTGAGCATGTGGAGAGACTTTCGTTCATCTAGCACAAAGGGAACGGGTTGCAGGAGAAACTTTTACTCTGGTTTCTCAGTCTGTTTCCTAGTGCCGTTTTGAAGTTCCTGCAGTTTTCACTTTAAAACCGATTTGGAGCTAGTACCTCCCCATATAAATGTATGGAGTGGAGTTTTCAACTGAAAAGAATCTTTGTGTTCCCAACAAGCTATGTGAAGTACGGCTTTCACTCACAAATATCTCTCAGAACTGAGCATGTGGAGAGACGTTCGTTCATCTAGCACAAAAGGAACGGGTTACAGGAGAAACTTTTACTCTGGTTTCTCAGTCTGTTTCCTAGTGCCGGTTTGAAGTTCCTGCAGTTTTCACTGTAAAACCGGGATGGAGGTAGTACCTCCCCATAGATATGTATGAGGTGGAGTTTGCAACTAAAAAGAAACTTTGTGTTCCCAACAAGCTAGGTGAAGGACGGCTTTCACACACACTTATCTCTCAGAACTGAGCATGTGGAGAGACGTTCGTTCATCTTGCACAAAGGAACAGGTTGCAGGAGAAACTTTTACTCTGGTTTCTCAGTCTGTTTCCTAGTTCCGGTTTGAATTTCCTGCAGTTTTCACTGTAAAACCGAGTTGGAGCTACTACCTCCCCATATATATGTATGGAGTGGAGTTTGCAACTGAAAAGAAACTTTGTGTTCCCAACAAGCTAGGTGAAGGACGGCTTTCACACACATTTATCTCTCAGAACTGAGCATGTGGAGAGACGTTCGTTCATCTAACACAAAGGGAACGGGTTGCAGGGGAAACTTTTACTCTGGTTTCTCAGTCTGTTTCCTAGTGCCGTTTTGAAGTTCCTGCAGTTTTCACTGTAAAACCGAGTTGAAGCTAGTACCTCCCGATATATATGTATGGAGTGGAGTTTGCAACTGAAAAGAAACTTTGTGTTCCCAACCAGCTAGGTGAAGGACGGCTTTCACACACACTTATCTCTCTGAAATGAGCATGTGGAGAGACTTTCGTTCATCTAGCACAAAGGGAACGGGTTGCAGGGGAAACTTTTACTCTGGTTTCTCAGTCTGTTTCCTAGTGCCGTTTTGAAGTTCCTGCAGTTTTCACTGTAAAACCGAGTTGGAGCTATTACCTCCCCAGTTAAATGTATGTAGTGGAGTTTTCAACTGAAAAGAATCTTTGTGTTCCCAACAAGCTATGTGAAGTACGGCTTTCACTCACAAATATCTCTCAGAACTGAGCATGTGGAGAGACGTTCGTTCACCAAGCACAAAAGGAACGGGTTACAGGAGAAACTTTTACTCTGGTTTCTCAGTCTGTTTCCTAGTGCCGGTTTAAAGTTCCTGCAGTTTTCACTGTAAAACCGGGATGGAGGTAGTACCTCCCCATAGATATGTATGAGGTGGAGTTTGCAACTAAAAAGAAACTTTGTGTTCCCAACAAGCTAGGTGAAGGACGGCTTTCACACACACTTATCTCTCAGAACTGAGCATGTGGAGAGACGTTCGTTCATCTAACACAAAGGGAACGGGTTGCAGGTGAAAATTTTACTCCGGTTTCTCAGTCTGTTTCCTAGTGCCGGTTGGAAGTTCCTGTAGTTTTCACTGTAAAACCGAGTTGGAGCTAGTACCTCCCCATATAAATGTATGTAGTGGAGTTTGCAACTGAAAAGAAATTTTGTGTTCCCAACAAGCTAGGTGAAGGACGGCTTTCACTCACACTTATCTCTCAGAACTGAGCATGTGGAGAGACGTTCGTTCATCAAGCACAAAGGGAAAGTGTTGCAGGAGAAACTTTTACTCTGGTTTCTCAGTCTGTTTCCTAGTGCCGTTTTGATGTTCCTGCAGTTTTCACTGTAAAACCGAGTTGAAGATAGTACCTCCCCATATATTTGTATGGACTGGAGTTTGCAACTGAAAAGAAACTTTGTGTTCCCAACAAGCTAGGTGAAGGACGGCTTTCACACACACTTATCTCTCAGAACTGAGCATGTGGAGAGACGTTCGTTCATCTAGCACAAAGGGAACGGGTTGCAGGAGAAACTTTTACTCTGGTTTCTCAGTCTGTTTCCTAGTGCCGGTTTGAAGTTCCTGCAGTTTTCACTGTAAAACCGAGTTGGAGATTGTATCTCCCCATATATAGGTATGGAGTGGAATTTGCAACTGAAAAGAATCTTTGTGTTCCCAACAAGCTAGGTGAAGGACGGCTTTCACACGCACTTATCTCTGAGAACTGAGCATGTGGAGAGACTTTCGTTCACCTAGCAAAAAGGGAACGGGTTGCAGGAGAAACTTTTACTCTGGTTTCTCAGTCTGTTTCCTAGTGCCGGTTTGAAGTTCCTGCAGTTTTCACTTTAAATCCGATTTGGAGCTAGTACCTCCCCATATAAATGTATGGAGTGGAGTTTTCAACTGAAAAGAATCTTTGTGTTCCCAACAAGCTATGTGAAGTACGGCTTTCACTCACAAATATCTCTCAGAACTGAGCATGTGGAGAGACGTTCGTTCACCTAGCACAAAGGGAACGGGTTACAGGAGAAACTTTTACTCTGGTTTCTCAGTCTGTTTCCTAGTGCCGGTTTGAAGTTCCTGCAGTTTTCACTGTAAAACCGGGATGGAGGTAGTACCTCCCCATAGATATGTATGAGGTGGAGTTTGCAACTAAAAAGAAACTTTGTGTTCCCAACAAGCTAGGTGAAGGAGGGCTCCCACACACACTTATCTCTCAGAACTGAGCATGTGGAGAGACGTTCGTTCATCTAGCACAAAGGAACAGGTTGCAGGAGAAACTTTTACTCTGGTTTCTCAGTCTGTTTCCTAGTGCCGGTTTGAATTTCCTGCAGTTTTCACTGTAAAACCGAGTTGGAGCTACTACCTCCCCATATATATGTATGGAGTGGAGTTTGCAACTGAAAAGAAACTTTGTGTTCCAAACAAGCTAGTTGAAGGACGGCTTTCACACACATTTATCTCTCAGAACTGAGCATGTGGAGAGACGTTCGTTCATCTAACACAAAGGGAACGGGTTGCAGGTGAAAATTTTACTCCGGTTTCTCAGGCTGTTTCCTAGTGCCGGTTTGAAGTTCCTGCAGTTTTCACTTTAAAACCGAGTTGGAGCTAGTACCTCCCCATATAAATGTATGTAGTGGAGTTTGCAACTGAAAAGAAATTTTGTGTTCCCAACAAGCTAGGTGAAGGACGGCTTTCACTCACACTTATCTCTCAGAACTGAGCATGTGGAGAGACGTTCGTTCATCAAGCACAAAGGGAAAGGGTTGCAGGAGAAACTTTTACTCTGGTTTCTCAGTCTGTTTCCTAGTGCCGTTTTGATGTTCCTGCAGTTTTCACTGTAAAACCGAGTTGAAGCTAGTACCTCCCCATATATTTGTATGGACTGGAGTTTGCAACTGAAAAGAAACTTTGTGTTCCCAACAAGCTAGGTGAAGGACGGCTTTCACACACATTTATCTCTCAGAACTGAGCATGTGGAGAGACGTTCGTTCATCTAACACAAAGGGAACGGGTTGCAGGGGAAACTTTTACTCTGGTTTCTCAGTCTGTTTCCTAGTGCCGTTTTGAAGTTCCTGCAGTTTTCACTGTAAAACCGAGTTGGAGATTGTATCTCCCCATATATAGGTATGGAGTGGAATTTGCAACTGAAAAGAATCTTTGTGTTCCCAACAAGCTAGGTGAAGGACGGCTTTCACACGCACTTATCTCTGAGAACTGAGCATGTGGAGAGACTTTCGTTCACCTAGCACAAAGGGAACGGGTTGCAGGAGAAACTTTTACTCTGGTTTCTCAGTCTGTTTCCTAGTGCCGGTTTGAAGTTCCTGCAGTTTTCACTTTAAAACCGATTTGGAGCTAGTACCTCCCCATATAAATGTATGGAGTGGAGTTTTCAACTGAAAAGAATCTTTGTGTTCCCAACAAGCTATGTGAAGTACGGCTTTCACTCACAAATATCTCTCAGAACTGAGCATGTGGAGAGACGTTCGTTATCCTAGCACAAAAGGAACGGGTTACAGGAGAAACTTTTACTCTGGTTTCTCAGTCTGTTTCCTAGTGCCGGTTTGAAGTTCCTGCAGTTTTCACTGTAAAACCGGGATGGAGGTAGTACCTCCCCATAGATATGTATGAGGTGGAGTTTGCAACTAAAAAGAAACTTTGTGTTCCCAACAAGCTAGGTGAAGGACGGCTCCCACACACACTTATCTCTCAGAACTGAGCATGTGGAGAGACGTTCGTTCATCTAACACAAAGGGAACGGGTTGCAGGTGAAAATTTTACTCCGGTTTCTCAGGCTGTTTCCTAGTGCCGGTTTGAAGTTCCTGCAGTTTTCACTGTAAAACCGAGTTGGAGCTAGTACCTCCCCATATAAATGTATGTAGTGGAGTTTGCAACTGAAAAGAAATTTTGTGTTCCCAACAAGCTAGGTGAAGGACGGCTTTCACTCACACTTATCTCTCAGAACTGAGCATGTGGAGAGACGTTCGTTCATCAAGCACAAAGGGAAAGGGTTGCAGGAGAAACTTTTACTCTGGTTTCTCAGTCTGTTTCCTAGTGCCGTTTTGATGTTCCTGCAGTTTTCACTGTAAAACCGAGTTGAAGCTAGTACCTCCCCATATATTTGTATGGACTGGAGTTTGCAACTGAAAAGAAACTTTGTGTTCCCAACAAGCTAGTTGAAGGACGGCTTTCACACACACTTATCTCTCAGAACTGAGCATGTGGAGAGACGTTCGTTCATCTAGCACAAAGGGAACGGGTTGCAGGAGAAACTTTTACTCTGGTTTCTCAGTCTGTTTCCTAGTGCCGGTTTGATGTTCCTGCAGTTTTCACTGTAAAACCGAGTTGGAGATTGTATCTCCCCATATATAGGTATGGAGTGGAATTTGCAACTGAAAAGAATCTTTGTGTTCCCAACAAGCTAGGTGAAGGACGGCTTTCACACGCACTTATCTCTGAGAACTGAGCATGTGGAGAGACTTTCGTTCATCTAGCACAAAGGGAACGGGTTGCAGGAGAAACTTTTACTCTGGTTTCTCAGTCTGTTTCCTAGTGCCGGTTTGAAGTTCCTGCAGTTTTCACTTTAAAACCGATTTGGAGCTAGTACCTCCCCATATAAATGTATGGAGTGGAGTTTTCAACTGAAAAGAATCTTTGTGTTCCCAACAAGCTATGTGAAGTACGGCTTTCACTCACAAATATCTCTCAGAACTGAGCATGTGGAGAGACGTTCGTTATCCTAGCACAAAAGGAACGGGTTACAGGAGAAACTTTTACTCTGGTTTCTCAGTCTGTTTCCTAGTGCCGGTTTGAAGTTCCTGCAGTTTTCACTGTAAAACCGGGATGGAGGTAGTACCTCCCCATAGATATGTATGAGGTGGAGTTTGCAACTAAAAAGAAACTTTGTGTTCCCAACAAGCTAGGTGAAGGACGGCTCCCACACACACTTATCTCTCAGAACTGAGCATGTGGAGAGACGTTCGTTCATCTAACACAAAGGGAACGGGTTGCAGGTGAAAATTTTACTCCGGTTTCTCAGGCTGTTTCCTAGTGCCGGTTTGAAGTTCCTGCAGTTTTCACTTTAAAACCGAGTTGGAGCTAGTACCTCCCCATATAAATGTATGTAGTGGAGTTTGCAACTGAAAAGAAATTTTGTGTTCCCAACAAGCTAGGTGAAGGACGGCTTTCACTCACACTTATCTCTCAGAACTGAGCATGTGGAGAGACGTTCGTTCATCAAGCACAAAGGGAAAGGGTTGCAGGAGAAACTTTTACTCTGGTTTCTCAGTCTGTTTCCTAGTGCCGTTTTGATGTTCCTGCAGTTTTCACTGTAAAACCGAGTTGAAGCTAGTACCTCCCCATATATTTGTATGGACTGGAGTTTGCAACTGAAAAGAAACTTTGTGTTCCCAACAAGCTAGTTGAAGGACGGCTTTCACACACACTTATCTCTCAGAACTGAGCATGTGGAGAGACGTTCGTTCATCTAGCACAAAGGGAACGGGTTGCAGGAGAAACTTTTACTCTGGTTTCTCAGTCTGTTTCCTAGTGCCGGTTTGAAGTTCCTGCAGTTTTCACTGTAAAACCGAGTTGGAGATTGTATCTCCCCATATATAGGTATGGAGTGGAATTTGCAACTGAAAAGAATCTTTGTGTTCCCAACAAGCTAGGTGAAGGACGGCTTTCACACGCACTTATCTCTGAGAACTGAGCATGTGGAGAGACTTTCGTTCATCTAGCACAAAGGGAACGGGTTGCAGGAGAAACTTTTACTCTGGTTTCTCAGTCTGTTTCCTAGTGCCGGTTTGAAGTTCCTGCAGTTTTCACTTTAAAACCGATTTGGAGCTAGTACCTCCCCATATAAATGTATGGAGTGGAGTTTTCAACTGAAAAGAATCTTTGTGTTCCCAACAAGCTATGTGAAGTACGGCTTTCACTCACAAATATCTCTCAGAACTGAGCATGTGGAGAGACGTTCGTTCATCTAGCACAAAGGAACAGGTTGCAGGAGAAACTTTTACTCTGGTTTCTCAGTCTGTTTCCTAGTGCCGGTTTGAATTTCCTGCAGTTTTCACTGTAAAACCGAGTTGGAGCTACTACCTCCCCATATATATGTATGGAGTGGAGTTTGCAACTGAAAAGAAACTTTGTGTTCCCAACAAGCTAGGTGAAGGACGGCTTCCACACACACTTATCTCTCAGAACTGAGCATGTGGAGAGACGTTCGTTCATCTAGCACAAAGGAACAGGTTGCAGGAGAAACTTTTACTCTGGTTTCTCAGTCTGTTTCCTAGTGCCGGTTTGAAGTTCCTGCAGTTTTCACTGTAAAACCGAGTTGGAGCTACTACCTCCCCATATATATGTATGGAGTGGAGTTTGCAACTGAAAAGAATCTTTGTGTTCCCAACAAGCTAGGTGAAGGACGGCTTTCACACACATTTATCTCTCAGAACTGAGCATGTGGAGAGACGTTCGTTCATCTAACACAAAGGGAACGGGTTGCAGGTGAAAATTTTACTCCGGTTTCTCAGGCTGTTTCCTAGTGCCGGTTTGAAGTTCCTGCAGTTTTCACTGTAAAACCGAGTTGGAGCTAGTACTTCCCCATATAAATGTATGTAGTGGAGTTTGCAACTGAAAAGAAATTTTGTGTTCCCAACAAGCTAGGTGAAGGACGGCTTTCACTCACAATTATCTCTCAGAACTGAGCATGTGGAGAGACGTTCGTTCATCAAGCACAAAGGGAAAGGGTTGCAGGAGAAACTTTTACTCTGGTTTCTCATTCTGTTTCCTAGTGCCGTTTTGATGTTCCTGCAGTTTTCACTGTAAAACCGTGTTGAAGCTAGTACCTCCCCATATATTTGTATGGACTGGAGTTTGCAACTGAAAAGATACTTTGTGTTCCCAACAAGCTAGGTGAAGGACGGCTTTCACACACACTTATCTCTCAGAACTGAGCATGTGGAGAGACGTTCGTTCATCTAGCACAAAGGGAACGGGTTGCAGGAGAAACTTTTACTCAGGTTTCTCAGTCTGTATCCTAGTGCCGGTTTGAAGTTCCTGCAGTTTTCACTGTAAAACCGAGTTGGAGATTGTATCTCCCCATATATATGTATGGAGTGGAATTTGCAACTGAAAAGAAACTTTGTGTTCCCAACAAGCTAGGTGAAGGACGGCTTTCACACACACTTATCTCTGAGAACTGAGCATGTGGAGAGACGTTCGTTCATCTAGCACAAAGGGAACGGGTTGCAGGAGAAACTTTTACTCTGGTTTCTCAGTCTGTTTCCTAGTGCCGGTTTGAAGTTCCTGCAGTTTTCACTTTAAAACCGAGTTGGAGCTAGTACCTCCCCATATAAATGTATGGAGTGGAGTTTTCAACTGAAAAGAATCTTTGTGTACCCAACAAGCTATGTGAAGTACGGCTTTCACTCACAAATATCTCTCAGAACTGAGCATGTGGAGAGACGTTCGTTCATCTAGCACAAAGGGAATGGGTTGCAGGGGAAACTTTTACTCTGGTTTCTCAGTCTGTTTCCTAGTGCCGGTTTGAAGTTCCTGCAGTTTTCACTGTAAAACCGAGTTGGAGCTTGTACTTCCCCAAGTATATGTATGGAGTGGGGTTTGCAACAGAAAAGAAACTTTGTGTTCCCAACAAGCTAGGTGAAGTACGGCTTTCACTCACAAATATCTCTCAGAACTGAGCATGTGGAGAGACGTTCGTTCACCTAGCACAAAAGGAACGGGTTACAGGAGAAACTTTTACTCTGTTTTCTCAGTCTGTTTCCTAGTGCCGGTTTGAAGTTCCTGCAGTTTTCACTGTAAAACCGGGATGGAGGTAGTACCTCCCCATATATATGTATGGAGTGGAGTTTGCAACTGAAAAGAAACTTTGTGTTCCCAACAAGCTAGGTGAAGGACGGCTTTCACACACACTTATCTCTCAGAACTGAGCATGTGGAGAGACGTTCGTTCATCTAGCACAAAGGGAACGGGTTGCAGGAGAAACTTTTACTCTGGTTTCTCAGTCTGTTTCCTAGTGCCGTTTTGATGTTCCTGCAGTTTTCACTGTAAAACGGAGTTGAAGCTAGTACTTCCCGATATATATGTATGGAGTGGAGTTTGCAACTGCAAAGAAACTTTGTGTTCCCAACAAGCTAGGTTAAGGACGGCTTTCACACACACTTATCCCTCAGAAATGAGCATGTGGAGAGACGTTCGTTCATCTAGCACAAAGGGAACGGGTTGCAGGGGAAATTTTACTCTGGTTTCTCAGTCTGTTTCCTAGTGCCGTTTTGAAGTTCCTGCAGTTTTCACTGTAAAACCGAGTTGGAGCTATTACCTCCCCAGTTAAATGTATGTAGTGGAGTTTTCAACTGAAAAGAATCTTTGTGTTCCCAACAAGCTATGTGAAGTACGGCTTTCACACACACTTATCTCTCAGAAATGAGCATGTGGAGAGACTTTCGTTCATCTAGCACAAAGGGAACGGGTTGCAGGAGAATCTTTTACTCTGGTTTCTCAGTCTGCTTCCTAGTGCCGGTTTGAAGTTCCTGCAGTTTTCACTGTAAAACCGAGTTGGAGATTGTATCTCCCCATATATATGTATGGAGTGGAATTTGCAACTGAAAAGAATCTTTGTGTTCCCAACAAGCTAGGTGAAGGACGGCTTTCACACACACTTATCTCTGAGAACTGAGCATGTGGAGAGACTTTCGTTCATCTAGCACAAAGGGAACGGGTTGCAGGAGAAACTTTTACTCTGGTTTCTCAGTCTGTTTCCTAGTGCCGGTTTGAAGTTCCTGCAGTTTTCACTTTAAAACCGATTTGGAGCTAGTACCTCCCCATATAAATGTATGGAGTGGAGTTTTCAACTGAAAAGAATCTTTGTGTTCCCAACAAGCTATGTGAAGTACGGCTTTCACTCACAAATATCTCTCAGAACTGAGCATGTGGAGAGACGTTCGTTCATCTAGCACAAAAGGAACGGGTTACAGGAGAAACTTTTACTCTGGTTTCTCAGTCTGTTTCCTAGTGCCGGTTTGAAGTTCCTGCAGTTTTCACTGTAAAACCGGGATGGAGGTAGTACCTCCCCATAGATATGTATGAGGTGGAGTTTGCAACTAAAAAGAAACTTTGTGTTCCCAACAAGCTAGGTGAAGGACGGCTTTCACACACACTTATCTCTCAGAACTGAGCATGTGGAGAGACGTTCGTTCATCTTGCACAAAGGAACAGGTTGCAGGAGAAACTTTTACTCTGGTTTCTCAGTCTGTTTCCTAGTGCCGGTTTGAATTTCCTGCAGTTTTCACTGTAAAACCGAGTTGGAGTTACTACCTCCCCATATATATGTATGGAGTGGAGTTTGCAACTGAAAAGAAACTTTGTGTTCCCAACAAGCTAGGTGAAGGACGGCTTTCACACACACTTATCTCTCAGAATTGAGCATGTGGAGAGACTTTCGTTCATCTAGCACAAAGGGAACGGTTTGCAGGGGAAACTTTTACTCTGGTTTCTCAGTCTGTTTCCTAGTGCCGTTTTGAAGTTCCTGCAGTTTTCACTGTAAAACAGAGTTGGAGCTATTACCTCCCCAGTTAAATGTATGTAGTGGAGTTTTCAACTGAAAAGAATCTTTGTGTTCCCAACAAGCTATGTGAAGTACGGCTTTCACTCACAAATATCTCTCAGAACTGAGCATGTGGTGAGACGTTCGTTCACCAAGCACAAAAGGAACGGGTTACAGGAGAAACTTTTACTCTGGTTTCTCAGTCTGTTTCCTAGTGCCGGTTTAAAGTTCCTGCAGTTTTCACTGTAAAACCGGGATGGAGGTAGTACCTCCCCATAGATATGTATGAGGTGGAGTTTGCAACTAAAAAGAAACTTTGTGTTCCCAAAAGGTAGGTGAAGGACGGCTTTCACACACACTTATCTCTCAGAACTGAGCATGTGGAGAGACGTTCGTTCATCTAGCACAAAGGAACAGGTTGCAGGAGAAACTTTTACTCTGGTTTCTCAGTCTGTTTCCTAGTGCCGGTTTGAATTTCCTGCAGTTTTCACTGTAAAACCGAGTTGGAGCTACTACCTCCCAATATATATGTATGGAGTGGAGTTTGCAACTGAAAAGAAACTTTGTGTTCCCAACAAGCTTGTTGAAGGACGGCTTTCACACACATTTATCTCTCAGAACTGAGCATGTGGAGAGACGTTCGTTCATCTAACACAAAGGGAACGGGTTGCAGGTGAAAATTTTACTCCGGTTTCTCAGGCTGTTTCCTAGTGCCGGTTTGAAGTTCCTGCAGTTTTCACTGTAAAACCGAGTTGGAGCTAGTACCTCCCCATATAAATGTATTTAGTGGAGTTTGCAACTGAAAAGAAACTTTGTGTTCCCAACAAGCTAGGTGAAGGACGGCTTTCACACGCACTTATCTCTGAGAACTGAGCATGTGGAGAGACTTTCGTTCACCTAGCACAAAGGGAACGAGTTGCAGGAGAAACTTTTACTCTGGTTTCTCAGTCTGTTTCCTAGTGCCGGTTTGAAGTTCCTGCAGTTTTCACTTTAAAACCGATTTGGAGCTAGTACCTCCCCATATAAATGTATGGAGTGGAGTTTTCAACTGAAAAGAATCTTTGTGTTCCCAACAAGGTATGTGAAGTACGGCTTTCACTCACAAATATCTCTCAGAACTGAGCATGTGGAGAGACGTTCGTTCATCTAGCACAAAGGAACAGGTTGCAGGAGAAACTTTTACTCTGGTTTCTCAGTGTGTTTCCTAGTGCCGGTTTGAATTTCCTGCAGTTTTCACTGTAAAACCGAGTTGGAGCTACTACCTCCCCATATATATGTATGGAGTGGAGTTTGCAACTGAAAAGAAACTTTGTGTTCCCAACAAGCTAGGTGAAGGACGGCTTCCACACACACTTATCTCTCAGAACTGAGCATGTGGAGAGACGTTCGTTCATCTAGCACAAAGGAACAGGTTGCAGGAGAAACTTTTACTCTGGTTTCTCAGTCTGTTTCCTAGTGCCCAGTTTGAATTTCCTGCAGTTTTCACTGTAAAACCGAGTTGGAGCTACTACCTCCCCATATATATGTATGGAGTGGAGTTTGCAACTGAAAAGAATCTTTGTGTTCCCAACAAGCTATGTGAAGTACGGCTTTCACACACATTTATCTCTCAGAACTGAGCATGTGGAGAGACGTTCGTTCATCTAACACAAAGGGAACGGGTTGCAGGTGAAAATTTTACTCCGGTTTCTCAGGCTGTTTCCTAGTGCCGGTTTGAAGTTCCTGCAGTTTTCACTGTAAAACCGAGTTGGAGCTAGTACCTCCCCATATAAATGTATGTAGTGGAGTTTGCAACTGAAAAGAAATTTTGTGTTCCCAACAAGCTATGTGAAGGACGGCTTTCACTCACACTTATCTCTCAGAACTGAGCATGTGGAGAGACGTTCGTTCATCAAGCACAAAGGGAAAGGGTTGCAGGAGAAACTTTTACTCTGGTTTCTCATTCTGTTTCCTAGTGCCGTTTTGATGTTCCTGCAGTTTTCACTGTAAAACCGTGTTGAAGCTAGTACCTCCCCATATATTTGTATGGACTGGAGTTTGCAACTGAAAAGATACTTTGTGTTCCCAAAAAGCTAGGTGAAGGACGGCTTTCACACACACATATCTCTCAGAACTGAGCATGTGGAGAGACGTTCGTTCATCTAGCACAAAGGGAAAGGGTTGCAGGAGAAACTTTTACTCAGGTTTCTCAGTCTGTTTCCTAGTGCCGGTTTGAAGTTCCTGCAGTTTTCACTGTAAAACCGAGTTGGAGATTGTATCTCCCCATATATATGTATGGAGTGGAATTTGCAACTGAAAAGAAACTTTGTGTTCCCAACAAGCTAGGTGAAGGACGGCTTTCACACACACTTATCTCTGAGAACTGAGCATGTGGAGAGACGTTCGTTCATCTAGCACAAAGGGAACGGGTTGCAGGAGAAACTTTTACTCTGGTTTCTCAGTCTGTTTCCTAGTGCCGGTTTGAAGTTCCTGCAGTTTTCACTTTAAAACCGAGTTGGAGCTAGTACCTCCCCATATAAATGTATGGAGTGGAGTTTTCAACTGAAAAGAATCTTTGTGTACCCAACAAGCTATGTGAAGTACGGCTTTCACTCACAAATATCTCTCAGAACTGAGCATGTGGAGAGACGTTCTTTCACCTAGCACAAAGGGAACGAGTTGCAGGAGAAACTTTTATTCTGGTTTCTCAGTCTGTTTCCTAGTGCCTGTTTGAAGTTCCTGCAGTTTTCAATGTAAACACGGGATGGAGGTAGTACCCCCCCATAGATATGTATGAGGTGGAGTTTGCAACTAAAAAGAAACCTTGTGTTCCCAACAAGCTAGGTGAAGGACGGCTTTCACACACACTTATCTCTCAGAACTGAGCATGTGGAGAGACGTTCGTTCATCTAGCACAAAGGGAACGGGTTGCAGGAGAAAATTTTACTCTGGTTTCTAAGTCTGTTTCCTAGTGCCGGTTTGAAGTTCCTGCAGTTTTCACTGTAAAACCGGGTTGGATCTAGTACCTCCCCATATATATGTATGGAGAGGAGTTAGCAATGAAAGGAAACTTTGTGTTCCCAACAAGCTAGGTGAAGGACGGCTTTCACACACACTTATCTCTCAGAACTGAGCATGTGGAGAGACGTTCGTTCATCTAGCACAAAGGGAACGGGTTGCAGGGGAAACTTTTACTCTGGTTTCTCAGTCTGTTTCCTAGTGCCGGTTTGAAGTTCCTGCAGTTTTCACTGTAAAACCGAGTTGGAGCTTATACTTCCCCAAGTATATGTATGGAGTGGTGTTTGCAACAGAAAAGAAACTTTGTGTTCCCAACAAGCTAGGTGAAGTACGGCTTTCACACACACTTATCTCTCAGAACTGAGCATGTGGAGAGACGTTCGTTCACCTAGCACAAAGGGAATGGGTTGCAGGAGAAACTTTTACTCTGGTTTCTCAGTCTGTTTCCTAGTGCCGGTTTGATGTTCCTGCAGTTTTCACTGTAAAACCGGGTTGGAGCTAGTACCTCCACATATATATGTATGGAGTGGAGTTTGCAACAGAAAAGAAACTTTGTGTTCCCAACAACCTAGGTGAATTTCGGCTTTCACACACACTTATCTCTCAGAACTGAGCATGTGGATAGACGTTCGTTCATCAAGCACAAAGGGAACGGGTTGCAGGAGAAACTTTTACTCTGGATTCTCAGTCTGTTTCCTAGTGCCGGTTTGATGCTCCTGCAGTTTTCACTGTAAAACCGAGTTGAAACTAGTACCTCCCGATATATATGTATGGAGTGGAGTTTGCAACTGAAAAGAAACTTTGTGTTCCCAACAAGCTAGGTGAAGGACGGCTTTCACACACACTTATCTCTCAGAACTGAGCATGTGGAGAGACGTTCGTTCATCTAGCACAAAGGGAACGGGTTGCAGGGGAAACTTTTACTCTGGTTTCTCAGTCTGTTTCCTAGTGCCATTTTGAAGTTCCTGCAGTTTTCACTGTAAAACCGAGTTGGAGCTTGTACCTCCCCATGTAAATGTATGGAGTGGAGTTTTCAACTGAAAAGAATCTTTGTGTTCCCAACAAGCTATGTGAAGTACGGCTTTCACTCACAAATATCTCTCAGAACTGAGCATGTGGAGAGACGTTCGTTCACCTAGCACAAAGGAACGGGTTACAGGAGAAACTTTTACTCTGGTTTCTCAGTCTGTTTCCTAGTGCCGGTTTGAAGTTCCTGCAGTTTTCACTGTAAAAATGGGATGGAGCTAGTACCTCCCCATATATATGTATGGAGAGGAGTTTGCAACAGAAAAGAAACTTTGTGTTCCCAACAAGCTAGGTGAAGTACGGCTTTCACACACACTTATCTCTCAGAACTGAGCATGTGGAGAGACGTTCGTTCATCTAGCACAAAGGGAACGTGTTGCAGGGGAAACTTTTACTCTGGTTTCTCAGTCTGTTTCCTAGTGTGGGTTTGAAGTTCCTGCAGTTTTCACTGTAAAACCGAGTTGGAGCTAATACTTCCCCAAGTATATGTATGGAGTGGGGTTTGCAACAGAAAAGAAACTTTGTGTTCCCAACAAGCTAGGTTAAGGACGGCTGTCACACACACTTTTCTCTCAGAACTGAGCATGTGGAGAGACTTTCGTTCATCTAGCACAAAGGGAACGGGTTTCAGGAGAAACTTTTACTCTGGTTTGTCAGTCTGTTTCCTAGTGCCGTTTTGATGTTAGTGCAGTTTTCACTGTAAAACCGAGTTGAAGCTAGTACCTCCCCATATATATGTATGGAGTGGAGTTTGCAACTTAAAAGAAACTTTGTGTTCCCAACAAGCTAGGTGAAGGACGGCTTTCACACACACTTATCTCTCAGAACTGAGCATGTGGAGAGACGTTCGTTCATCTAGCACAAAGGGAACGGGTTGCAGGAGAAAATTTTACTCTGGTTTCTCAGTCTATTTCCTAGTGCCGGTTTGAAGATCCTGCAGTTTTCACTGTAAAACCGAGATGGAGCTAGTACCTCCCCATATAAATGTATGTAGTGGAGTTTGCAACTGAAAAGAAATTTTGTGTTCCCAACAAGCTATGTGAAGTACGGCTTTCACTCACAAATATCTCCCAGAACTGAGCATGTGGAGAGACGTTCGTTCACCTAGCACAAAGGGAACGGGTTGCAGGAGAAACTTTTACTCTGGTTTCTCAGTCTGTTTCCTAGTGCCGGTTTGAAGTTCCTGCAGTTTTCAATGTAAAACCGGGATGGAGGTAGTACCTCCCCATATATATGTATGGAGTGGAGTTTGCAACTGAAAAGAAATTTTGTGTTCCCAACAAGCTAGGTGAAGGACGGCTTTCACACACACTTATCTCTCAGAACTGAGCATGTGGAGAGACGTTCGTTCATCTAGCACAAAGGGAACGGGTTGCAGGAGAAACTTTTACTCTGGTTTCTCAGTCGGTTTCCTAGTGCCGTTTTGATGTTCCTGCAGTTTTCACTGTAAAACGGGGTTGAAGCTAGTACCTCCCGATATATATGTATGGAGTGGAGTTTGCAACTGAAAAGAAACTTTGTGTTCCCAACAAGCTAGGTGAAGGACGGCTTTCACACACACTTATCTCTCAGAAATGAGCATGTGGAGAGACGTTCGTTCATCTAGCACAAAGGGAACGGGTTGCAGGGGAAACTTTTACTCTGGTTTCTCAGTCTGTTTCCTAGTGCCGTTTTGAAGTTCCTGCAGTTTTCATTGTAAAACCGAGTTGGAGCTCTTACCTCCCCAGTTAAATGTATGTAGTGGAGTTTTCAACTGAAAAGAATCTTTGTGTTCCAACAAGCTATGTGAAGTACGGCTTTCACTCACAAATATCTCTCAGAACTGAGCATGTGAGAGACGTTCGTTCACCTAGCACAAAAGGAACGGGTTACAGGAGAAACTTTTACTCTGGTTTCTCAGTCTGTTTCCTAGTGCCGGTTAGAAGTTCCTGCAGTTTTCACTGTAAAACCGGGATGGAGGTAGTACCTCCCCATAGATATGTATGAGGTGGAGTTTGCAAATAAAAAGAAACTTTGTGTTCCCAACAAGCTAGGTGAAGGACGGCTTTCACACACACTTATCTCTCAGAACTGAGCATGTGGAGAGACGTTCGTTCATCTAGCACAAAGGGAACAGGTTGCAGGAGAAACTTTTACTCTGGTTTCTCAGTCTGTTTCCTAGTGCCGGTTTGAATTTCCTGCAGTTTTCACTGTAAAACCGAGTTGGAGTTACTACCTCCCCATATAAATGTATGTAGTGGAGTTTGCAACTGAAAAGAAATTTTGTGTTCCCAACAAGCTAGGTGAAGGACGGCTTTCACTCACACTTATCTCTGAGAACTGAGCATGTGGAGAGACGTTCGTTCATCAAGCACAAAGGGAAAGGGTTGCAGGAGAAACTTTTACTCTGGTTTCTCAGTCTGTTTCCTAGTGCCATTTTGAAGTTCCTGCAGTTTTCACTGTAAAACCGAGTTGGAGCTTGTACCTCCCCATGTAAATGTATGGAGTGGAGTTTTCAACTGAAAAGAATCTTTGTGTTCCCAACAAGCTATGTGAAGTACGGCTTTCACTCACAAATATCTCTCAGAACTGAGCATGTGGAGAGACGTTCGTTCACCTAGCACAAAGGGAACGGGTTACAGGAGAAACTTTTACTCTGGTTTCTCAGTCTGTTTCCTAGTGCCGGTTTGAAGTTCCTGCAGTTTTCACTGTAAAAATGGGATGGAGCTAGTACCTCCCCATATATATGTATGGAGAGGAGTTTGCAACAGAAAAGAAACTTTGTGTTCCCAACAAGCTAGGTGAAGTACGGCTTTCACACACACTTATCTCTCAGAACTGAGCATGTGGAGAGACGTTCGTTCATCTAGCACAAAGGGAACGTGTTGCAGGGGAAACTTTTACTCTGGTTTCTCAGTCTGTTTCCTAGTGTCGGTTTGAAGTTCCTGCAGTTTTCACTGTAAAACCGAGTTGGAGCTAATACTTCCCCAAGTATATGTATGGAGTGGGGTTTGCAACAGAAAAGAAACTTTGTGTTCCCAACAAGCTAGGTTAAGGACGGCTGTCACACACACTTTTCTCTCAGAACTGAGCATGTGGAGAGACTTTCGTTCATCTAGCACAAAGGGAACGGGTTTCAGGAGAAACTTTTACTCTGGTTTGTCAGTCTGTTTCCTAGTGCCGTTTTGATGTTATTGCAGTTTTCACTGTAAAACCGAGTTGAAGCTAGTACCTCCCCATATATATGTATGGAGTGGAGTTTGCAACTGAAAAGAAACTTTGTGTTCCCAACAAGCTAGGTGAAGGACGGCTTTCACACACACTTATCTCTCAGAAATGAGCATGTGGAGAGACGTTCGTTCATCTAGCACAAAGGGAACGGGTTGCAGGGGAAACTTTTACTCTGGTTTCTCAGTCTGTTTCCTAGTGCCGTTTTGAAGTTCCTGCAGTTTTCATTGTAAAACCGAGTTGGAGCTCTTACCTCCCCAGTTAAATGTATGTAGTGGAGTTTTCAACTGAAAAGAATCTTTGTGTTCCAACAAGCTATGTGAAGTACGGCTTTCACTCACAAATATCTCTCAGAACTGAGCATGTGAGAGACGTTCGTTCACCTAGCACAAAGGGAACGTGTTGCAGGAGAAACTTTTACTCTGGTTTCTCAGTCTGTTTCCTAGTGCCGGTTAAAAGTTCCTGCAGTTTTCACTGTAAAACCGGGATGGAGGTAGTACCTCCCCATAGATATGTATGAGGTGGAGTTTGCAACTAAAAAGAAACTTTGTGTTCCCAACAAGCTAGGTGAAGGACGGCTTTCACACACACTTATCTCTCAGAACTGAGCATGTGGAGAGACGTTCGTTCATCTAGCACAAAGGGAACAGGTTGCAGGAGAAACTTTTACTCTGGTTTCTCAGTCTGTTTCCTAGTGCCGGTTTGAATTTCCTGCAGTTTTCACTGTAAAACCGAGTTGGAGTTACTACCTCCCCATATATATGTATGGAGTGGAGATTGCAACTGAAAAGAAACTTTGTGTTCCCAACAAGCTAGGTGAAGGACGGCTTTCACACACATTTATCTCTCAGAACTGAGCATGTGGAGAGACGTTCGTTCATCTAACACAAAGGGAAAGGGTTGCAGGTGAAAATTTTACTCCGGTTTCTCAGTCTGTTTCCTAGTGCCGGTTTGAAGTTCCTGCAGTTTTCACTGTAAAACCGAGTTGGAGCTAGTACCTCCCCATATAAATGTATGTAGTGGAGTTTGCAACTGAAAAGAAATTTTGTGTTCCCAACAAGCTAGGTGAAGGACGGCTTTCACTCACACTTATCTCTGAGAACTGAGCATGTGGAGAGACGTTCGTTCATCAAGCACAAAGGGAAAGGGTTGCAGGAGAAACTTTTACTCTGGTTTCTCAGTCTGTTTCCTAGTGCCGTTTTCAAGTTCCTGCAGTTTTCACTGTAAAACCGAGTTGAAGCTAGTACCTCCCCATATATTTGTATGGACTGGAGTTTGCAACTGAAAAGAAACTTTGTGTTCCCAACAAGCTAGGTGAAGGACGGCTTTCACACACACTTATCTCTCAGAACTGACCATGTGGAGAGACGTTCGTTCATCTAGCACAAAGGGAACGGGTTGCAGGAGAAACTTTTACTCTGGATTCTCAGTCTGTTTCCTAGTGCCGGTTTGAAGTTCCTGCAGTTTTCACTGTAAAACCGAGTTGGAGCTAGTACCTCCCCATATATATGTATGGAGTGGAGTTTGCAACTGAAAAGAAACTTTGTGTTCCCAACAAGCTAGGTGAAGGACGGCTTTCACACACAATTATCTCTCAGAACTGAGCATGTGGAGAGACGTTGGTTCATCTAGCACAAAGGGAACGGGTTGCAGGAGAAACTTTTACTCTGGTTTCCCAGTCTGTTTCCTAGTGCCGGTTTGAAGTTCTTGCAGTTTTCACTGTAAAACCGAGTTGGAGCTAGTACCTCCCCATATATATGTATGGAGTGGAGTTTGCAACTGAAAAGAAACTTTGTGTTCCCAACAAGCTAGGTGAAGGTCGGCTTTCACACACACTTATCTCTCAGAACTGAGCATGTGGAGAGACGTTCGTTCATCTAGCACAAAGGGAACGGGTTGCAGGACAAACTTTTACTCTGGTTTCTCAGTCTGTTTCCTAGTGCCGTTTTGATGTTCCTGCAGTTTTCACTGTAAAACGGAGTTGAAGCTAGTACCTCCCGATATATATGTATGGAGTGGAGTTTGCAACTGAAAAGAAACTTTGTGTTCCCAACAAGCTAGGTGAAGTACGGCTTTCACACACACTTATCTCTCAGAACTGAGCATGTGGAGAGACGTTCGTTCATCTAGCACAAAGGGAACGGGTTGCAGGGGAAACTTTTACTCTGGTTTCTCAGTCTGTTTCCTAGTGCCGTTTTGAAGTTCCTGCAGTTTTCACTGTAAAACCGAGTTGGAGCTATTACCTCCCCAGTTAAATGTATGTAGTGGAGTTTTCAACTGAAAAGAATCTTTGTGTTCCCAACAAGCTATGTGAAGTACGGCTTTCACTCACAAATATCTCTCAAAACTGAGCATGTGGAGAGACGTTCGTTCACCTAGCACAAAAGGAACGGGTTACAGGAGAAATTTTACTCTGGTTTCTCAGTCTGTTTCCTAGTGCCGGTTTGAAGTTCCTGCAGTTTTCACTGTAAAACCGGGATGGAGGTTGTACCTCCCCATAGATATGTATGAGGTGGAGTTTGCAACTAAAAAGAAACTTTGTGTTCCCAACAAGCTATGTGAAGGACGGCTTTCACACACACTTATCTCTCAGAACTGAGCATGTGGAGAGACGTTCGTTCATCTAGCACAAAGGGAACGGGTTGCAGGAGAAACTTTTACTCTGGTTTCTCAGTCTGCTTCCTAGTGCCGGTTTGAATTTCCTGCAGTTTTCACTGTAAAACCGAGTTGGAGCTACTACCTCCCCGTATATATGTATGGAGTGGAGTTTGCAACTGAAAAGAAACTTTGTGTTCCCAACAAGCTAGGTGAAGGACGGCTTTCACACACATTTATCTCTCAGAACTGAGCATGTGGAGAGACGTTCGTTCATCTAACACAAAGGGAACGGGTTGCAGGTGAAAATTTTACTCCGGTTTTTCAGTCTGTTTCCTAGTGCCGGTTTGTAGTTCCTGCAGTTTTCACTGTAAAACCGAGTTGGAGTTAGTACCTCCCCATATAAATGTATGTAGTGGAGTTTGCAACTGAAAAGAAATTTTGTGTTCCCAACAAGCTAGGTGAAAGACGGCTTTCACTCACACTTATCTCTCAGAACTGAGCATGTGGAGAGACGTTCGTTCATCTAGCACAAATGGAACGGGTTGCAGGAGAAACTTTTACTCTGGTTTGTCAGTCTGTTTCCTAGTGCCGATTTCAAGTTCCTGCAGTTTTCTTTGTAAAACCGAGTTGAAGCTAGTACCTCCCCATATATATGTATGGAGTGGAGTTAGCAACTTAAAAGAAACTTTGTGTTCCCAACAAGCTAGGTGAAGGACGGCTTTCACACACACTTATCTCTCAGAACTGAGCATGTGGAGAGACGTTCGTTCATCTAGCACAAAGGGAACGGGTTGCAGGAGAAACTTTTACTCTGGTTTCTCAGTCTGTTTCCTAGTGCCGGTTTGAAGTTCCTGCAGTTTTCACTGTAAAACCGAGTTGGAGCTAGTACCTCCCCATATAAATGTATGTAGTGGAGTTTGCAACTGAAAAGAAATTTTGTGTTCCCAACAAGCTAGGTGAAGGACGGCTTTCACTCACACTTATCTCTCAGAACTGAGCATGTGGAGAGACGATCTTTCATCTAGCACAAATGGAACGGGTTACAGGAGAAACTTTTACTCTGGTTTCTCAGTCTGTTTCCTAGTGCCGGTTTGAAGTTCCTGCAGTTTTCACTGTAAAACCGAGTTGGAGCTAGTACCTCTCCATATAAATGTATGTAGTGGAGTTTGCAACTGAAAAGAAATTTTGTGTTCCCAACAAGCTAGGTGAAGGACGGCTTTCACTCACACTTATCTCTCAGAACTGAGCATGTGGAGAGACGTTCTTTCATCTAGCACAAAGGGAACGGGTTACAGGAGAAACTTTTACTCTGGTTTCTCAGTCTGTTTCCTAGTGCCGGTTTGAAGTTCCTGCAGTTTTCACTGTAAAACCGAGTTGGAGCTAGTACCTCCCCATATATATGTATGGAGTGGAGTTTGCAACTGAAAAGAAACTTTGTGTTCCCAACAAGCTAGGTGAAGTACGGCTTTCACACACACTTATCTCTCAGAACTGAGCATGTGGAGAGACGTTCGTTCATCTAGCACAAAGGGAACGTGTTGCAGGAGAAACTTTTACTCTGGTTTCTCAGTCTGTTTCCTAGTGCCGGTTTGAAGTTCCTGCAGTTTTCACTGTAAAACCGGGATGGAGGTAGTACCTCCCCATAGATATGTATGAGGTGGAGTTTGCAACTGAAAAGAAACTTTGTGTTCCCAACAAGCTAGGTGAAGGACGGCTTTCACACACACTTATATCTCAGAACTGAGCATGTGGAGAGACGTTCGTTCATCTAGCACAAAGGGAACGGGTTCCAGGAGAAACTTTTACTCTGGTTTCTCAGTCGGTTTCCTAGTGCCGGTTTGAAGTTCCTGCAGTTTTCACTGTAAAACCGGGTTGGATCTAGTACCTCCCCATATATATGTATGGAGAGGAGTTTGCAACTGAAAAGAAACTTTGTGTTCCCAACAAGCTAGGTGAAGGACGGCTTTCACACACACCTATCTCTCAGAACTGAGCATGTGGAGAGACGTTCGTTCACCTAGCACAAAAGGAACGGGTTGCAGGAGAAACTTTTACTTTGGTTTCTCAGTCTGTTTCCTAGTGCCGTTTTGAATTTCCTGCAGTTTTCACTGTAAAACCGAATTGAATCTAGTACCTCCCCATATATATGTATGGAGTGGAGTTTGCAACTGAAAAGAAACTTTGTGTTCCCAACAAGCTAGGTGAAGGACGGCTTTCACACACACTTATCTCTCAGAACTGAGCATGTGGAGAGATGTTCGTTCATCTAGCACAAAGGGAACGGGTTGAAGGGGAAACTTTTACTCTGGTTTCTCAGTCTGTTTCCTAGTGCCGGTTTGAAGTTCCTGCAGTTTTCACTGTAAAACCGGGTTGGATCTAGTACCTCCCCATATATATGTATGGAGAGGAGTTTGCAACTGAAAAGAAACTTTGTGTTCCCAACAAGCTAGGTGAAGGACGGCTTTCACACACACTTATCTCTCAGAACTGAGCATGTGGAGAGACGTTCGTTCATCTAGCACAAAGGGAACGGGTTGCAGGGGAAACTTTTACTCTGGTTTCTCAGTCTGTTTCCTAGTGCCGGTTTGAAGTTCCTGCAGTTTTCACTGTAAAACCGAGTTGGAGCTAGTACTTCCCCAAGTATATGTATGGAGTGGGGTTTGCAACAGAAAAGAATCTTTGTGTTCCCAACAAGCTAGGTGAAGTACGGCTTTCACACACACTTATCTCTCAGAACTGAGCATGTGGAGAGACGTTCGTTCATCTAGCACAAAGGGAAAGGGTTGCAGGAGAAACTTTTACTCTGGTTTCTCAGTCTGTTTCCTAGTGCCGGTTTGAAGTTCCTGCAGTTTTCACTGTAAAACCGAGTTGGAGCTAGTACCTCCCCATATAAATGTATGTAGTGGAGTTTGCAACTGAAAAGAAATTTTGTGTTCCCAACAAGCTAGGTGAAGGACGGCTTTCACACACACTTATCTCTCAGAACTGAGCATGTGGAGAGACGTTCTTTCATCTAGCACAAAGGGAACGGGTTACAGGAGAAACTTTTACTCTGGTTTCTCAGTCTGTTTCCTAGTGCCGGTTTGAAGTTCCTGCAGTTTCCACTGTAAAACCGAGTTGGAGCTAGTACCTCCCCATATAAATGTATGTAGTGGAGTTTGCAACTGAAAAGAAATTTTGTGTTCCCAACAAGCTAGGTGAAGGACGGCTTTCACTCACACTTATCTCTCAGAACTGAGCATGTGGAGAGACGTTCTTTCATCTAGCACAAAGGGAACGGGTTACAGGAGAAACTTTTACTCTGGTTTCTCAGTCTGTTTCCTAGTGCCGGTTTGAAGTTCCTGCAGTTTTCACTGTAAAACCGAGTTGGAGCTAGTACCTCCCCATATATATGTATGGAGTGGAGTTTGCAACTGAAAAGAAACTTTGTGTTCCCAAAAAGCTAGGTGAATTACGGCTTTCACACACACTTATCTCTCAGAACTGAGCATGTGGAGAGATGTTCGTTCATCTAGCACAAAGGGAACGGGTTGCAGGATAAACTTTTACTCTGGTTTCTCAGTCTGTTTCCTAGTGCCGGTTTGAAGTTCCTGCAGTTTTCACTGTAAAACAGGGATGGAGGTAGTACCTCCCCATAGATATGTATGAGGTGGAGTTTGCAATTGAAAAGAAACTTTGTGTTCCCAACAAGCTAGGTGAAGGACGGCTTTCACACACAATTATATCTCAGAACTGAGCATGTGGAGAGACGTTCGTTCATCTAGCACAAAGGGAACGGGTTCCAGGAGAAAATTTTACTCTGGTTTCTCAGTCTGTTTCCTAGTGCCGGTTTGAAGTTCCTGCAGTTTTCACTGTAAAACCGGGTTGGATCTAGTACCTCCCCATATATATGTATGGAGAGGAGTTTGCAACTGAAAAGAAACTTTGTGTTCCCAACAAGCTAGGTGAAGGACGGCTTTCACACACACTTATCTCTCAGAACTGAGCATGTGGAGAGACGTTCGTTCATCTAGCACAAAGGGAACGGGTTGCAGGGGAAACTTTTACTCTGGTTTCTCAGTCTGTTTCCTAGTGCCGGTTTGAAGTTCCTGCAGTTTTCACTGTAAAACCGAGTTGGAGCTAGTACTTCCCCAAGTATATGTATGGAGTGGGGTTTGCAACAGAAAAGAATCTTTGTGTTCCCAACAAGCTAGGTGAAGTACGGCTTTCACACACACTTATCTCTCAGAACTGAGCATGTGGAGAGACGTTCGTTCATCTAGCACAAAGGGAAAGGGTTGCAGGAGAAACTTTTACTCTGGTTTCTCAGTCTGTTTCCTAGTGCCGGTTTGAAGTTCCTGCAGTTTTCACTGTAAAACCGGGTTGGATCTAGTACCTCCCCATATATATGTATGGAGAGGAGTTTGCAACTGAAAAGAAACTTTGTGTTCCCAACAAGCTAGGTGAAGGACGGCTTTCACACACACTTATCTCTCAGAACTGAGCATGTGGAGAGACGTTCGTTCATCTAGCACAAAGGGAACGGGTTGCAGGGGAAACTTTTACTCTGGTTTCTCAGTCTGTTTCCTAGTGCCGGTCTGAAGTTCCTGCAGTTTTCACTGTAAAACCGAGTTGGAGCTAGTACTTCCCCAAGTATATGTATGGAGTGGGCTTTGCAACAGAAAAGAATCTTTGTGTTCCCAACAAGCTAGGTGAAGTACGGCTTTCACACACACTTATCTCTCAGAACTGAGCATGTGGAGAGACGTTCGTTCATCTAGCACAAAGGGAAAGGGTTGCAGGAGAAACTTTTACTCTGGTTTCTCAGTCTGTTTCCTAGTGCCGGTTTGAAGTTCCTGCAGTTTTCACTGTAAAACCGTGTTGGAGCTAGTACCTCCCCATAGATAGGTATGGAGAGGAGTTTGCAACTGTAAAGAAACTTTGTGTTCCCAACAAGCTAGGTGAAGGACGGCTTTCACACACACTTATCTCTCAGAACTGAGCATGTGGAGAGACGTTCGTTCATCTAGCACAAAGGGAACGGGTTGCAGGGGAAACTTTTACTCTGGTTTCTCAATCTGATTCCTAGTGCCGGTTTGAAGTTCCTGCAGTTTTCACTGTAAAACCGGGTTGTATCTAGTACCTCCCCATATATAAGTATGGAGAGGAGTTTGCAACTGAAAAGAAACTTTGTGTTCCCAACAAGCTAGGTGAAGGACGGCTTTCACACACACTTATCTCTCAGAACTGAGCATGTGGAGAGACGTTCGTTCATCTAGCACAAAGGGAACGGGTTGCAGGGGAAACTTTTACTCTGGTTTCTCAGTCTGTTTCCTAGTGCCGGTTTGAAGTTCCTGCAGTTTTCACTGTAAAACCGAGTTGGAGCTTGTACTTCCCCAAGTATATGTATGGAGTGGGGTTTGCAACTGAAAAGAAACTTTGTGTTCCCAACAAGCTAGGTGAAGGACGGCTTTCACACACACCTATCTCTCAGAACTGAGCATGTGGAGAGACGTTCGTTCACCTAGCACAAAAGGAAAGGGTTGCAGGAGAAACTTTTACTTTGGTTTCTCAGTCTGTTTCCTAGTGCCGTTTTGAAGTTCCTGCAGTTTTCACTGTAAAACCGAATTGAATCTAGTACCTCCCCATATATATGTATGGAGTGGAGTTTGCAACTGAAAAGAAACTTTGTGTTCCCAACAAGCTAGGTTAAGGACGGCTTTCACACACACTTATCTCTCAGAACTGAGCATGTGGAGAGACGTTCGTTCACCTAGCACAAATGGAACGGGTTACAGGAGAAACTTTTACTCTGGTTTCTCAGTCTGTTTCCTAGTGCCGGTTTGAAGTTCCTGCAGTTTTCACTGTAAAACCGGGATGGAGGAAGTACCTCCCCATAGATATGTATGAGGTGGAGTTTGCAACTAAAAAGAAACTTTGTTTTCCCAACAATCTAGTTGAAGGACGGCTTTCACACACACTTATCTCTGAGAACTGAGCACGAGGAGAGACGTTCGTTCATCTAGTACAAATGGAAAGGGTTGCAGGAGAAACATTTACTCTGGTTTCTCAGTCTGTTTCCTAGTGCCGGTTTGAAGTTCCTGCAGTTTTCACTGTAAAAACGAGTTGGAGCTAGTACCTCCCCATATATATGTATGGAGTGGAGTTTGCAACAGAAAAGAAACTTTGTGTTCCCAACAAGCTAGGTGAAGGACGGCTTTCACACACACTTATCTCTCAGAACTGAGCATGTGGAGAGATGTTCGTTCATCTAGCACAAAGGGAACGGGTTGCAGGAGAAACATTTACTCTGGTTTCTCAGTCTGTTTCCTAGTGCCGGTTTGAAGTTCCTGCAGTTTTCACTGTAAAACCGTGTTGGAGGTAGAACCTCCCCATAGATATGTATGGACTGGAGTTTGCAACTGAAAAGAAACTTTGTGTTCCCAACAAGCTAGGTGAAGGACGGCTTTCACACACACTTATCTCTCAGAACTGAGCATGTGGAGAGACGTTCGTTCATCTAGCACAAAGGGAACGGGTTGCAGGAGAAACTTTTACTCTGGTTTCTCAGTCTGTTTCCTAGTGCCGGTTTGAAGTTCCTGCAGTTTTCACTATAAAACCGGGTTGGATCTAGTACCTCCCCATATATATGTATGGAGAAGTGTTTGCAAATGAAAAGAAACTTTGTGTTCCCAACAAGCTAGGTGAAGGACGGTTTTCACACACACTTATCTCTCAAAACTGAGCATGTGGAGTGATGTTCGTTCATCTAGCACAAAGGGAACGGGTTGCAGGCGAAACTTTTACTCTGGTTTCTCAGTCTGTTTCCTAGTGCCGTTTTGAAGTTCCTGCAGTTTTCACTGTAAAACCGAGTTGGAGCTAGTACCTCCCCAGTTAAATGTATGTAGTGGAGTTTTCAACTGAAAAGAATCTTTGTGTTCCCAACAAGCTATGTGAAGTACGGCTTTCATCCACAAATATCTCTCAGAACTGAGCATGTGGAGAGACGTTCGTTCACCTAGCACAAAAGGAACGGGTTACAGGAGAAATTTTTACTCTGGTTTCTCAGTCTGTTTCCTAGTGCCGGTTTGAAGTTCCTGCAGTTTTCATTGTAAAACCGGGATGGAGGTAGTACCTCCCCATAGATATGTATGAGGTGGAGTTTGCAACTAAAAAGAAACTTTGTGTTCCCAACAAGCTAGGTGAAGGACGGCTTTCACTCACACTTATCTCTCAGAACTGAGCATGTGGAGAGACGTTCTTTCATCTAGCACAAAGGGAACGGGTTACAGGAGAAACTTTTACTCTGGTTTCTCAGTCTGTTTCCTAGTGCCGGTTTGAAGTTCCTGCAGTTTTCACTGTAAAACCGAGTTGGAGCTAGTACCTCCCCATATAAATTTATGTAGTGGAGTTTGCAACTGAAAAGTAATTTTGTGTTCCCAACAAGCTAGGTGAAGAACGGCTTTCACTCACACTTATCTCTCAGAACTGAGCATGTGGAGAGACGTTCTTTCATCTAGCACAAAGGGAACGGGTTACAGGAGAAACTTTTACTCTGGTTTCTCAGTCTGTTTCCTAGTGCCGGTTTGAAGTTCCTGCAGTTTTCACTGTAAAACCGAGTTGGAGCTAGTACCTCCCCATATAAATGTATGTAGTGGAGTTTGCAACTGAAAAGAAATTTTGTGTTCCCAACAAGCTAGGTGAAGGACGGCTTTCACTCACACTTATCTCTCAGAACTGAGCATGTGGAGAGACGTTCTTTCATCTAGCACAAAGGGAACGGGTTACAGGAGAAACTTTTACTCTGGTTTCTCAGTCTGTTTCCTAGTGCCGGTTTGAAGTTCCTGCAGTTTTCACTGTAAAACCGAGTTGGAGCTAGTACCTCCCCATATAAATGTATGTAGTGGAGTTTGCAACTGAAAAGAAATTTTGTGTTCCCAACAAGCTAGGTGAAGGACGGCTTTCACTCACACTTATCTCTCAGAACTGAGCATGTGGAGAGACGTTCTTTCATCTAGCACAAAGGGAACGGGTTACAGGAGAAACTTTTACTCTGGTTTCTCAGTCTGTTTCCTAGTGCCGGTTTGAAGTTCCTGCAGTTTTCACTGTAAAACCGAGTTGGAGCTAGTACCTCCCCATATATATGTATGGAGTGGAGTTTGCAACTGAAAAGAAACTTTGTGTTCCCAAAAAGCTAGGTGAATTACGGCTTTCACACACACTTATCTCTCAGAACTGAGCATGTGGAGAGATGTTCGTTCATCTAGCACAAAAGGAACGGGTTGCAGGAGAAACTTTTACTCTGGTTTCTCAGTCTGTTTCCTAGTGCCGGTTTGAAGTTCCTGCAGTTTTCACTGTAAATCCGGGATGGAGGTAGTACCTCCCCATAGATATGTATGAGGTGGAGTTTGCAATTGAAAAGAAACTTTGTGTTCCCAACAAGCTAGGTGAGGGACGGCTTTCACACACACTTATATCTCAGAACTGAGCATGTGGAGAGACGTTCGTTCATCTAGCACAAAGGGAACGGGTTCCAGGAGTAAATTTTACTCTGGTTTCTCAGTCTGTTTCCTAGTGCCGGTTTGAAGTTCCTGCAGTTTTCACTGTAAAACCGGGTTGGATCTAGTACCTTCCCGTATATATGTATGGAGAGGAGTTTGCAACTGAAAAGAAACTTTGTGTTCCCAACAAGCTAGGTGAGGGACGGCTTTCACACACACTTATCTCTCAGAACTGAGCATGTGGAGAGACGTTCGTTCATCTAGCACAAAGGGAACGGGTTGCAGGGGAAACTTTTACTCTGGTTTCTCAGTCTGTTTCCTAGTGCCGGTTTGAAGTTCCTGCAGTTTTCACTGTAAAACCGAGTTGGAGCTAGTACTTCCCCAAGTATATGTATGGAGTGGGGTTTGCAACAGAAAAGAATCTTTGTGTTCCCAACAAGCTAGGTGAAGTACGGCTTTCACACACACTTATCTCTCAGAAATGAGCATGTGGAGAGACGTTCGTTCATCTAGCACAAAGGGAACGGGTTGCAGGAGAAACTTTTACTCTGGTTTCTCAGTCTGTTTCCTAGTGCCGGTTTGAAGTTCCTGCAGTTTTCACTGCAAAACCGTGTTGGAGCTAGTACCTCCCCATAGATATGTATGGAGAGGAGTTTGCAACTGTAAAGAAACTTTGTGTTCCCAACAAGCTAGGTGAAGGACGGCTTTCACACACACTTATCTCTCAGAATTGAGCATGTGGAGAGACGTTCGTTCATCTAGCACAAAGGGAACGGGTTGCAGGGGAAACTTTTACTCTGGTTTCTCAATCTGATTCCTAGTGCCGGTTTGAAGTTCCTGCAGTTTTCACTGTAAAACCGGGTTGTATCTAGTACCTCCCCATATATATGTATGGAGAGGAGTTTGCAACTGAAAGGAAACATTGTGTTCCCAACAAGCTAGGTGAAGGACGGCTTTCACACACACTTATCTCTCAGAACTGAGCATGTGGAGAGATGTTCGTTCATCTAGCACAAAGGGAACGGGTTGCAGGGGAAACTTTTACTCTGGTTTCTCAGTCTGTTTCCTAGTGCCGGTTTGAAGTTCCTGCAGTTTTCACTGTAAAACAGAGTTGGAGCTAGTACTTCCCCAAGTATATGTATGGAGTGGGGTTTGCAACAGAAAAGAAACTTTGTGTTCCCAACAAGCTAGGTGAAGGACGGCTTTCACACACACCTATCTCTCAGAACTGAGCATGTGTAGAGACGTTCGTACATCTAGCACAAAGGGAACGGGTTGCAGGAGAAACTTTTACTCTGGTATCTCAGTCTGTTTCCTAGTGCCGTTTTGAAGTTCCTGCAGTTTTCACTGTAAAACCGAATTGAATTTAGTACCTCCCCATATATAAGTATGGAGTGGAGTTTGCAACTGAAAAGAAACTTTGTGTTCCCAACAAGCTAGGTGAAGGACGGCTTTCACACACACTTATCTCTCAGAACTGAGCATGTGGAGAGACGTTCGTTCACCTAGCACAAAGGGAACGGGTTACAGGAGAAACTTTTACTCTGGTTTCTCAGTCTGTTTCCTAGTGCCGGTTTGAAGTTCCTGCAGTTTTCACTGTAAAACCGGGATGGAGGAAGTACCTCCCCATAGATATGTATGAGGTGGAGTTTGCAACTAAAAAGAAACTTTGTTTTCCCAACAAGCTAGTTGAAGGACGGCTTTCACACACACTTATCTCTGAGAACTGAGCACGTGGAGAGACGTTCGTTCATCTAGTACAAAGGGAACGGGTTGCAGGAGAAACTTTTACTCTGGATTCTCAGTCTGTTTCCTAGTGCCGGTTTGAAGTTCCTGCAGTTTTCACTGTAAAACCGGGTTGTATCTAGTACCTCCCCATATATATGTATGGAGAGGAGTTTGCAACTGAAAAGAAACTTTGTGTTCCCAACAAGCTAGGTGAAGGACGGCTTTCACACACACTTATCTCTCAGAACTGAGCATGTGGAGAGACGTTCGTTCATCTAGCACAAAGGGAACGGGTTGCAGGGGAAACTTTTACTCTGTTTTCTCAGTCTGTTTCCTAGTGCCGGTTTGAAGTTCCTGCAGTTTTCACTGTAAAACCGAGTTGAAGCTAGTACACCCCCAAGTATATGTATGGAGTGGGGTTTGCAACAGAAAAGAAACTTTGTGTTCCCAACAAGCTAGTTGAAGGACGGCTTTCACACACACTTATCCCTCAGAACTGAGCATGTGGAGAAAAGTTCGTTCATCTAGCACAAAGGGAACGGGTTGAAGGGGAAACTTTTACTCTGGTTTCTCAGTCTGTTTCCTAGTGCCGGTTTGAAGTTCCTGCAGTTTTCACTGTAAAACCGTGTTGGAGGTAGTACCTCCCCATAGATATGTATGAGGTGGAGTTTGCAACTGAAAAGAAACTTTGTGTTCCCAACAAGCTTGGTGAAGGACGGCTTTCACACACACTTATCTCTCAGAACTGAGCATGTGGAGAGACGTTCGTTCATCTAGCACAAAGGGAACGGGTTGCAGGAGAAACTTTTACTCTGGTTTCTCAGTCTGTTTCCTAGTGCCGGTTTGAACTTCCTGCAGTTTTCACTGTAAAACCGGGTTGGATCTAGTACCTCCCCATATATATGTATGGAGAGGAGTTTGCAACTGAAAAGAAACTTTGTGTTCCCAACAAGCTAGGTGAAGGACGGCTTTCACACACACTTATCTCTCAGAACTGAGCATGTGGAGTGATGTTCGTTCATCTAGCACAAAGGGAACGGGTTGCAGGGGAAACTTTTACTCTGGTTTCTCAGTCTGTTTCCTAGTGCCGTTTTGAAGTTCCTGCAGTTTTCACTGTAAAACCGAGTTGGAGCTAGTACCTCCCCAGTTAAATGTATGTAGTGGAGTTTTCAACTGAAAAGAATCTTTGTGTTCCCAACAAGCTATGTGAAGTACGGCTTTCACTCACAAATATCTCTCAGAACTGAGCATGTGGAGAGACGTTCGTTCACCTAGCACAAAAGGAACGGGTTACAGGAGAAACTATTACTCTGGTTTCTCAGTCTGTTTCCTAGTGCCGGTTTGAAGTTCCTGCAATTTTCACTGTAAAACCGGGATGGAGGTTGTAAGTCCCCATAGATATGTATGAGGTGGAGTTTGCAACTAAAAAGAAACTTTGTGTTCCCAACAAGCTAGGTGAAGGACGGCTTTCACACAAACTTATCTCTCAGAACTGAGCATGTGGGGAGACGTTCGTTCATCTAGCACAAAGGGAACAGGTGGCAGGAGAAACTTTTACTCTGGTTTCTCAGACTGTTTCCTAGTGCCGGTTTGAAGTTCCTGCAGTTTTCACTGTAAAACCGTGTTGGAGGTAGTACCTCCCCATAGATATGTATGAGGTGGAGTTTGCAACTGAAAAGAAACTTTGTGTTCCCAACAAGCTAGGTGAAGGACGGCTTTCACACACACTTATCCCTCAGAACTGAGCATGTGGAGAAAAGTTCGTTCATCTAGCACAAAGGGAACGGGTTGAAGGGGAAACTTTTACTCTGGTTTCTCAGTCTGTTTCCTAGTGCCGGTTTGAAGTTCCTGCAGTTTTCACTGTAAAACCGTGTTGGAGGTAGTACCTCCCCATAGATATGTATGAGGTGGAGTTTGCAACTGAAAAGAAACTTTGTGTTCCCAACAAGCTTGGTGAAGGACGGCTTTCACACACACTTATCTCTCAGAACTGAGCATGTGGAGAGACGTTCGTTCATCTAGCACAAAGGGAACGGGTTGCAGGAGAAACTTTTACTCTGGTTTCTCAGTCTGTTTCCTAGTGCCGGTTTGAAGTTCCTGCAGTTTTCACTGTAAAACCGGGTTGGATCTAGTACCTCCCCATATATATGTATGGAGAGGAGTTTGCAACTGAAAAGAAACTTTGTGTTCCCAACAAGCTAGGTGAAGGACGGCTTTCACACACACTTATCTCTCAGAACTGAGCATGTGGAGTGATGTTCGTTCATCTAGCACAAAGGGAACGGGTTGCAGGGGAAACTTTTACTCTGGTTTCTCAGTCTGTTTCCTAGTGCCGTTATGAAGTTCCTGCAGTTTTCACTGTAAAACCGAGTTGGAGCTAGTACCTCCCCTGTTAAATGTATGTAGTGGAGTTTTCAACTGAAAAGAATCTTTGTGTTCCCAACAAGCTATGTGAAGTACGGCTTTCACTCACAAATATCTCTCAGAACTGAGCATGTGGAGAGACGTTCGTTCACCTAGCACAAAAGGAACGGGTTACAGGAGAAACTATTACTCTGGTTTCTCAGTCTGTTTCCTAGTGCCGGTTTGAAGTTCCTGCAATTTTCACTGTAAAACCGGGATGGAGGTTGTACCTCCCCATAGATATGTATGAGGTGGAGTTTGCAACTAAAAAGAAACTTTGTGTTCCCAACAAGCTAGGTGAAGGACGGCTTTCACACAAACTTATCTCTCAGAACTGAGCATGTGGGGAGACGTTCGTTCATCTAGCACAAAGGGAACAGGTGGCAGGAGAAACTTTTACTCTGGTTTCTCAGACTGTTTCCTAGTGCCGGTTTGAAGTTCCTGCAATTTTCACTGTAAAACCGAGTTGGGGCTAGTACTTCCCCAAGTATATGTATGGAGTGGGGTTTGCAACAGAAAAGAAACTTTGTGTTCCCAACAAGCTAGGTGAAGTACGGCTTTCACACACACTTATCTCTCAGAACTGAGCATGTGGAGAGACGTTCGTTCACCTAGCACAAAGGGAACGGGTTGCAGGAGAAACTTTTACTCTGGTTTCTCAGTCTGTTTCCTAGTGCCGGTTTGATGTTCCTGCAGTTTTCACTGTAAAACCGGGTTGGTGCTAGTACCTCCACATATATATGTATGGAGTGGAGTTTGCAACAGAAAAGAAACTTTGTGTTCCCAACAACCTAGGTGAAGTACGGCTTTCACACACACATATCTCTCAGAACTGAGCATGTGGAGAGACGTTCGTTCATCTAGCACAAAGGGAACGGGTTGCAGGAGAAACTTTTACTCTGGTTTCTCAGTCTGTTTCCTAGTGCCGTTTTGATGCTCCTGCAGTTTTCACTGTAAAACCGAGTTGAAGCTAGTACCTCCCCATATATATGTATGGAGTGGAGTTTGCAACTGAAAAGAAACTTTGTGTTCCCAACAAGCTAGGTGAAGGACGGCTTTCACACACACTTATCTCTCAGAACTGAGCATGTGGAGAGACGTTCGTTCATCTAGCACAAAGGGAACGGGTTGCAGGAGAAACTTTTACTCTGGTTTCTCGGTCTGCTTCCTAGTGCCGTTTTGAAGTTCCTACAGTTTTCACTGTAAAACCGAGTTGGAGCTAGTACCTCCCCATGTAAATGTATGGAGTGGAGTTTTCAACTGAAAAGAATCTTTGTGTTCCCAACAAGCTACGAGAAGTACGGCTTTCACACACAAATATCTCTCAGAACTGAGCATGTGGAGAGACGTTCGTTCACCTAGCACAAAGGGAACAGGTTACAGGAGAAACTTTTACTCTGGTTTCTCAGTCTGTTTCCTAGTGCCGGTTTGAAGTTCCTGCAGTTTTCACTGTAAAAATGGGATGGAGCTAGTACCTCCCCATATATATATATGGAGAGGAGTTTGAAACAGAAAAGAAACTTTGTGTTCCCAACAAGCTAGGTGAAGTACGGCTTTCACACACACTTATCTCTCAGAACTGAGCATGTGGAGAGATGTTCGTTCATCTAGCACAAAGGGAACGGGTTGAAGGGGAAAATTTTACTCTGTTTTCTCAGTCTGTTTCCTAGTGCCGGTTTGAAGTTCCTGCAGTTTTCACTGTAAAACCGTGTTGGAGGTAGTACCTCCCCATAGATATGTATGAGGTGGAGTTTGCAACTGAAAAGAAACTTTGTGTTCCCAACAAGCTAGGTGAAGGACGGCTTTCACACACACTTATCTCTCAGAACTGAGCATGTGGAGAGACGTTCGTTCATCTAGCACAAAGGGAACGGTTTGCAGGAGAAACTTTTACTCTGGTTTCTCAGTCTGTTTCCTAGTGCCGGTTTGAAGTTCCTGCAGTTTTCACTGTAAAACCGGGTTGGATCTAGTACCTCCCCATATATATGTATGGAGAGGAGTTTGCAACTGAAAAGAAACTTTGTGTTCCCAACAAGCTAGGTGAAGGACGGCTTTCACACACACTTATCTCTCAGAACTGAGCATGTGGAGTGATGTTCGTTCATCTAGCACAAAGGGAACGGGTTGCAGGGGAAACTTTTACTCTGGTTTCTCAGTCTGTTTCCTAGTGCCGTTTTGAAGTTCCTGCAGTTTTCACTGTAAAACCGAGTTGGAGCTAGTACCTCCCCAGTTAAATGTATGTAGTGGAGTTTTCAACTGAAAAGAATCTTTGTGTTCCCAACAAGCTATGTGAAGTACGGCTTTCACTCACAAATATCTCTCAGAACTGAGCATGTGGAGAGACGTTCGTTCACCTAGCACAAAAGGAACGGGTTACAGGAGAAATTTTTACTCTGGTTTCTCAGTCTGTTTCCTAGTGCCGGTTTGAAGTTCCTGCAGTTTTCACTGTAAAACCGGGATGGAGGTAGTACCTCCCCATAGATATGTATGAGGTGGAGTTTGCAACTAAAAAGAAACTTTGTGTTCCCAACAAGCTAGGTGAAGGACGGCTTTCACTCACACTTATCTCTCAGAACTGAGCATGTGGAGAGACGTTCTTTCATCTAGCACAAAGGGAACGGGTTACAGGAGAAACTTTTACTCTGGTTTCTCAGTCTGTTTCCTAGTGCCGGTTTGAAGTTCCTGCAGTTTTCACTGTAAAACCGAGTTGGAGCTAGTACCTCCCCATATAAATGTATGTAGTGGAGTTTGCAACTGAAAAGTAATTTTGTGTTCCCAACAAGCTAGGTGAAGAACGGCTTTCACTCACACTTATCTCTCAGAACTGAGCATGTGGAGAGACGTTCTTTCATCTAGCACAAAGGGAACGGGTTACAGGAGAAACTTTTACTCTGGTTTCTCAGTCTGTTTCCTAGTGCCGGTTTGAAGTTCCTGCAGTTTTCACTGTAAAACCGAGTTGGAGCTAGTACCTCCCCATATAAATGTATGTAGTGGAGTTTGCAACTGAAAAGAAATTTTGTGTTCCCAACAAGCTAGGTGAAGGACGGCTTTCACTCACACTTATCTCTCAGAACTGAGCATGTGGAGAGACGTTCTTTCATCTAGCACAAAGGGAACGGGTTACAGGAGAAACTTTTACTCTGGTTTCTCAGTCTGTTTCCTAGTGCCGGTTTGAAGTTCCTGCAGTTTTCACTGTAAAACCGAGTTGGAGCTAGTACCTCCCCATATAAATGTATGTAGTGGAGTTTGCAACTGAAAAGAAATTTTGTGTTCCCAACAAGCTAGGTGAAGGACGGCTTTCACTCACACTTATCTCTCAGAACTGAGCATGTGGAGAGACGTTCTTTCATCTAGCACAAAGGGAACGGGTTACAGGAGAAACTTTTACTCTGGTTTCTCAGTCTGTTTCCTAGTGCCGGTTTGAAGTTCCTGCAGTTTTCACTGTAAAACCGAGTTGGAGCTAGTACCTCCCCATATATATGTATGGAGTGGAGTTTGCAACTGAAAAGAAACTTTGTGTTCCCAAAAAGCTAGGTGAATTACGGCTTTCACACACACTTATCTCTCAGAACTGAGCATGTGGAGAGATGTTCGTTCATCTAGCACAAAAGGAACGGGTTGCAGGAGAAACTTTTACTCTGGTTTCTCAGTCTGTTTCCTAGTGCCGGTTTGAAGTTCCTGCAGTTTTCACTGTAAATCCGGGATGGAGGTAGTACCTCCCCATAGATATGTATGAGGTGGAGTTTGCAATTGAAAAGAAACTTTGTGTTCCCAACAAGCTAGGTGAGGGACGGCTTTCACACACACTTATATCTCAGAACTGAGCATGTGGAGAGACGTTCGTTCATCTAGCACAAAGGGAACGGGTTCCAGGAGTAAATTTTACTCTGGTTTCTCAGTCTGTTTCCTAGTGCCGCTTTGAAGTTCCTGCAGTTTTCACTGTAAAACCGGGTTGGATCTAGTACCTTCCCGTATATATGTATGGAGAGGAGTTTGCAACTGAAAAGAAACTTTGTGTTCCCAACAAGCTAGGTGAGGGACGGCTTTCACACACACTTATCTCTCAGAACTGAGCATGTGGAGAGACGTTCGTTCATCTAGCACAAAGGGAACGGGTTGCAGGGGAAACTTTTACTCTGGTTTCTCAGTCTGTTTCCTAGTGCCGGTTTGAAGTTCCTGCAGTTTTCACTGTAAAACCGAGTTGGAGCTAGTACTTCCCCAAGTATATGTATGGAGTGGGGTTTGCAACAGAAAAGAATCTTTGTGTTCCCAACAAGCTAGGTGAAGTACGGCTTTCACACACACTTATCTCTCAGAAATGAGCATGTGGAGAGACGTTCGTTCATCTAGCACAAAGGGAACGGGTTGCAGGAGAAACTTTTACTCTGGTTTCTCAGTCTGTTTCCTAGTGCCGGTTTGAAGTTCCTGCAGTTTTCACTGCAAAACCGTGTTGGAGCTAGTACCTCCCCATAGATATGTATGGAGAGGAGTTTGCAACTGTAAAGAAACTTTGTGTTCCCAACAAGCTAGGTGAAGGACGGCTTTCACACACACTTATCTCTCAGAATTGAGCATGTGGAGAGACGTTCGTTCATCTAGCACAAAGGGAACGGGTTGCAGGGGAAACTTTTACTCTGGTTTCTCAATCTGATTCCTAGTGCCGGTTTGAAGTTCCTGCAGTTTTCACTGTAAAACCGGGTTGTATCTAGTACCTCCCCATATATATGTATGGAGAGGAGTTTGCAACTGAAAGGAAACATTGTGTTCCCAACAAGCTAGGTGAAGGACGGCTTTCACACACACTTATCTCTCAGAACTGAGCATGTGGAGAGATGTTCGTTCATCTAGCACAAAGGGAACGGGTTGCAGGGGAAACTTTTACTCTGGTTTCTCAGTCTGTTTCCTAGTGCCGGTTTGAAGTTCCTGCAGTTTTCACTGTAAAACAGAGTTGGAGCTAGTACTTCCCCAAGTATATGTATGGAGTGGGGTTTGCAACAGAAAAGAAACTTTGTGTTCCCAACAAGCTAGGTGAAGGACGGCTTTCACACACACCTATCTCTCAGAACTGAGCATGTGTAGAGACGTTCGTACATCTAGCACAAAGGGAACGGGTTGCAGGAGAAACTTTTACTCTGGTATCTCAGTCTGTTTCCTAGTGCCGTTTTGAAGTTCCTGCAGTTTTCACTGTAAAACCGAATTGAATTTAGTACCTCCCCATATATAAGTATGGAGTGGAGTTTGCAACTGAAAAGAAACTTTGTGTTCCCAACAAGCTAGGTGAAGGACGGCTTTCACACACACTTATCTCTCAGAACTGAGCATGTGGAGAGACTTTCGTTCACCTAGCACAAAGGGAACGGGTTACAGGAGAAACTTTTACTCTGGTTTCTCAGTCTGTTTCCTAGTGCCGGTTTGAAGTTCCTGCAGTTTTCACTGTAAAACCGGGATGGAGGAAGTACCTCCCCATAGATATGTATGAGGTGGAGTTTGCAACTAAAAAGAAACTTTGTTTTCCCAACAAGCTAGTTGAAGGACGGCTTTCACACACACTTATCTCTGAGAACTGAGCACGTGGAGAGACGTTCGTTCATCTAGTACAAAGGGAACGGGTTGCAGGAGAAACTTTTACTCTGGATTCTCAGTCTGTTTCCTAGTGCCGGTTTGAAGTTCCTGCAGTTTTCACTGTAAAACCGGGTTGTATCTAGTACCTCCCCATATATATGTATGGAGAGGAGTTTGCAACTGAAAAGAAACTTTGTGTTCCCAACAAGCTAGGTGAAGGACGGCTTTCACACACACTTATCTCTCAGAACTGAGCATGTGGAGAGACGTTCGTTCATCTAGCACAAAGGGAACGGGTTGCAGGGGAAACTTTTACTCTGTTTTCTCAGTCTGTTTCCTAGTGCCGGTTTGAAGTTCCTGCAGTTTTCACTGTAAAACCGAGTTGAAGCTAGTACACCCACAAGTATATGTATGGAGTGGGGTTTGCAACAGAAAAGAAACTTTGTGTTCCCAACAAGCTAGTTGAAGGACGGCTTTCACACACACTTATCCCTCAGAACTGAGCATGTGGAGAAAAGTTCGTTCATCTAGCACAAAGGGAACGGGTTGAAGGGGAAACTTTTACTCTGGTTTCTCAGTCTGTTTCCTAGTGCCGGTTTGAAGTTCCTGCAGTTTTCACTGTAAAACCGTGTTGGAGGTAGTACCTCCCCATAGATATGTATGAGGTGGAGTTTGCAACTGAAAAGAAACTTTGTGTTCCCAACAAGCTTGGTGAAGGACGGCTTTCACACACACTTATCTCTCATAACTGAGCATGTGGAGAGACGTTCGTTCATCTAGCACAAAGGGAACGGGTTGCAGGAGAAACTTTTACTCTGGTTTCTCAGTCTGTTTCCTAGTGCCGGTTTGAAGTTCCTGCAGTTTTCACTGTAAAACCGGGTTGGATCTAGTACCTCCCCATATATATGTATGGAGAGGAGTTTGCAACTGAAAAGAAACTTTGTGTTCCCAACAAGCTAGGTGAAGGACGGCTTTCACACACACTTATCTCTCAGAACTGAGCATGTGGAGTGATGTTCGTTCATCTAGCACAAAGGGAACGGGTTGCAGGGGAAACTTTTACTCTGGTTTCTCAGTCTGTTTCCTAGTGCCGTTTTGAAGTTCCTGCAGTTTTCACTGTAAAACCGAGTTGGAGCTAGTACCTCCCCAGTTAAATGTATGTAGTGGAGTTTTCAACTGAAAAGAATCTTTGTGTTCCCAACAAGCTATGTGAAGTACGGCTTTCACTCACAAATATCTCTCAGAACTGAGCATGTGGAGAGACGTTCGTTCACCTAGCACAAAAGGAACGGGTTACAGGAGAAACTATTACTCTGGTTTCTCAGTCTGTTTCCTAGTGCCGGTTTGAAGTTCCTGCAATTTTCACTGTAAAACCGGGATGGAGGTTGTAAGTCCCCATAGATATGTATGAGGTGGAGTTTGCAACTAAAAAGAAACTTTGTGTTCCCAACAAGCTAGGTGAAGGACGGCTTTCACACAAACTTATCTCTCAGAACTGAGCATGTGGGGAGACGTTCGTTCATCTAGCACAAAGGGAACAGGTGGCAGGAGAAACTTTTACTCTGGTTTCTCAGACTGTTTCCTAGTGCCGGTTTGAAGTTCCTGCAGTTTTCACTGTAAAACCGAGTTGGGGCTAGTACTTCCCCAAGTATATGTATGGAGTGGGGTTTGCAACAGAAAAGAAACTTTGTGTTCCCAACAAGCTAGGTGAAGGACGGCTTTCACACACACTTATCTCTCAGAACTGAGCATGTGGAGAGACGTTCGTTCATCTAGCACAAAGGGAACGGGTTGCAGGGGAAACTTTTACTCTGTTTTCTCAGTCTGTTTCCTAGTGCCGGTTTGAAGTTCCTGCAGTTTTCACTGTAAAACCGAGTTGAAGCTAGTACACCCCCAAGTATATGTATGGAGTGGGGTTTGCAACAGAAAAGAAACTTTGTGTTCCCAACAAGCTAGTTGAAGGACGGCTTTCACACACACTTATCCCTCAGAACTGAGCATGTGGAGAAAAGTTCGTTCATCTAGCACAAAGGGAACGGGTTGAAGGGGAAACTTTTACTCTGGTTTCTCAGTCTGTTTCCTAGTGCCGGTTTGAAGTTCCTGCAGTTTTCACTGTAAAACCGTGTTGGAGGTAGTACCTCCCCATAGATATGTATGAGGTGGAGTTTGCAACTGAAAAGAAACTTTGTGTTCCCAACAAGCTTGGTGAAGGACGGCTTTCACACACACTTATCTCTCAGAACTGAGCATGTGGAGAGACGTTCGTTCATCTAGCACAAAGGGAACGGGTTGCAGGAGAAACTTTTACTCTGGTTTCTCAGTCTGTTTCCTAGTGCCGGTTTGAAGTTCCTGCAGTTTTCACTGTAAAACCGGGTTGGATCTAGTACCTCCCCATATATATGTATGGAGAGGAGTTTGCAACTGAAAAGAAACTTTGTGTTCCCAACAAGCTAGGTGAAGGACGGCTTTCACACACACTTATCTCTCAGAACTGAGCATGTGGAGTGATGTTCGTTCATCTAGCACAAAGGGAACGGGTTGCAGGGGAAACTTTTACTCTGGTTTCTCAGTCTGTTTCCTAGTGCCGTTATGAAGTTCCTGCAGTTTTCACTGTAAAACCGAGTTGGAGCTAGTACCTCCCCAGTTAAATGTATGTAGTGGAGTTTTCAACTGAAAAGAATCTTTGTGTTCCCAACAAGCTATGTGAAGTACGGCTTTCACTCACAAATATCTCTCAGAACTGAGCATGTGGAGAGACGTTCGTTCACCTAGCACAAAAGGAACGGGTTACAGGAGAAACTATTACTCTGGTTTCTCAGTCTGTTTCCTAGTGCCGGTTTGAAGTTCCTGCAATTTTCACTGTAAAACCGGGATGGAGGTTGTACCTCCCCATAGATATGTATGAGGTGGAGTTTGCAACTAAAAAGAAACTTTGTGTTCCCAACAAGCTAGGTGAAGGACGGCTTTCACACAAACTTATCTCTCAGAACTGAGCATGTGGGGAGACGTTCGTTCATCTAGCACAAAGGGAACAGGTGGCAGGAGAAACTTTTACTCTGGTTTCTCAGACTGTTTCCTAGTGCCGGTTTGAAGTTCCTGCAGTTTTCACTGTAAAACCGAGTTGGGGCTAGTACTTCCCCAAGTATATGTATGGAGTGGGGTTTGCAACAGAAAAGAAACTTTGTGTTCCCAACAAGCTAGGTGAAGTACGGCTTTCACACACACTTATCTCTCAGAACTGAGCATGTGGAGAGACGTTCGTTCACCTAGCACAAAGGGAACGGGTTGCAGGAGAAACTTTTACTCTGGTTTCTCAGTCTGTTTCCTAGTGCCGGTTTGATGTTCCTGCAGTTTTCACTGTAAAACCGGGTTGGTGCTAGTACCTCCACATATATATGTATGGAGTGGAGTTTGCAACAGAAAAGAAACTTTGTGTTCCCAACAACCTAGGTGAAGTACGGCTTTCACACACACATATCTCTCAGAACTGAGCATGTGGAGAGACGTTCGTTCATCTAGCACAAAGGGAACGGGTTGCAGGAGAAACTTTTACTCTGGTTTCTCAGTCTGTTTCCTAGTGCCGTTTTGATGCTCCTGCAGTTTTCACTGTAAAACCGAGTTGAAGCTAGTACCTCCCCATATATATGTATGGAGTGGAGTTTGCAACTGAAAAGAAACTTTGTGTTCCCAACAAGCTAGGTGAAGGACGGCTTTCACACACACTTATCTCTCAGAACTGAGCATGTGGAGAGACGTTCGTTCATCTAGCACAAAGGGAACGGGTTGCAGGAGAAACTTTTACTCTGGTTTCTCGGTCTGCTTCCTAGTGCCGTTTTGAAGTTCCTACAGTTTTCACTGTAAAACCGAGTTGGAGCTAGTACCTCCCCATGTAAATGTATGGAGTGGAGTTTTCAACTGAAAAGAATCTTTGTGTTCCCAACAAGCTACGAGAAGTACGGCTTTCACACACAAATATCTCTCAGAACTGAGCATGTGGAGAGACGTTCGTTCACCTAGCACAAAGGGAACAGGTTACAGGAGAAACTTTTACTCTGGTTTCTCAGTCTGTTTCCTAGTGCCGGTTTGAAGTTCCTGCAGTTTTCACTGTAAAAATGGGATGGAGCTAGTACCTCCCCATATATATATATGGAGAGGAGTTTGAAACAGAAAAGAAACTTTGTGTTCCCAACAAGCTAGGTGAAGTACGGCTTTCACACACACTTATCTCTCAGAACTGAGCATGTGGAGAGATGTTCGTTCATCTAGCACAAAGGGAACGGGTTGAAGGGGAAAATTTTACTCTGTTTTCTCAGTCTGTTTCCTAGTGCCGGTTTGAAGTTCCTGCAGTTTTCACTGTAAAACCGTGTTGGAGGTAGTACCTCCCCATAGATATGTATGAGGTGGAGTTTGCAACTGAAAAGAAACTTTGTGTTCCCAACAAGCTAGGTGAAGGACGGCTTTCACACACACTTATCTCTCAGAACTGAGCATGTGGAGAGACGTTCGTTCATCTAGCACAAAGGGAACGGTTTGCAGGAGAAACTTTTACTCTGGTTTCTCAGTCTGTTTCCTAGTGCCGGTTTGAAGTTCCTGCAGTTTTCACTGTAAAACCGGGTTGGATCTAGTACCTCCCCATATATATGTATGGAGAGGAGTTTGCAACTGAAAAGAAACTTTGTGTTCCCAACAAGCTAGGTGAAGGACGGCTTTCACACACACTTATCTCTCAGAACTGAGCATGTGGAGTGATGTTCGTTCATCTAGCACAAAGGGAACGGGTTGCAGGGGAAACTTTTACTCTGGTTTCTCAGTCTGTTTCCTAGTGCCGTTTTGAAGTTCCTGCAGTTTTCACTGTAAAACCGAGTTGGAGCTAGTACCTCCCCAGTTAAATGTATGTAGTGGAGTTTTCAACTGAAAAGAATCTTTGTGTTCCCAACAAGCTATGTGAAGTACGGCTTTCACTCACAAATATCTCTCAGAACTGAGCATGTGGAGAGACGTTCGTTCACCTAGCACAAAAGGAATGGGTTACAGGAGAAACTTTTACTCTGGTTTCTCAGTCTGTTTCCTAGTGCTGGTTTGAAGTTCCTGCAGTTTTCACTGTAAAACCGGGATGGAGGTAGTACCTCCCCATAGATATGTATGAGGTGGAGTTTGCAACTAAAAAGAAACTTTGTGTTCCCAACAAGCTAGGTGAAGGACGGCTTTCACACAAACTTATCTCTCAGAACTGAGCATGTGGGGAGACGTTCGTTCATCTAGCACAAAGGGAACAGGTGGCAGGAGAAACTTTTACTCTGGTTTCTCAGTCTGTTTCCTAGTGCCGGTTTGAAGTTCCTGCAGTTTTCACTGTAAAACCGGGTTGGATCTAGTACCTCCCCATATATATGTATGGAGAGGAGTTTGCAACTGAAAAGAAACTTTGTGTTCCCAACAAGCTAGGTGAAGGACGGCTTTCACACACACTTATCTCTCAGAACTGAGCATGTGGAGTGATGTTCGTTCATCTAGCACAAAGGGAACGGGTTGCAGGGGAAACTTTTACTCTGGTTTCTCAGTCTGTTTCCTAGTGCCGTTTTGAAGTTCCTGCAGTTTTCACTGTAAAAACGAGTTGGAGCTAGTACCTCCCCAGTTAAATGTATGTAGTGGAGTTTTCAACTGAAAAGAATCTTTGTGTTCCCAACAAGCTATGTGAAGTACGGCTTTCACTCACAAATATCTCTCAGAACTGAGCATGTGGAGAGACGTTCGTTCACCTAGCACAAAAGGAACGGGTTACAGGAGAAACTTTTACTCTGGTTTCTCAGTCTGTTTCCTAGTGCTGGTTTGAAGTTCCTGCAGTTTTCACTGTAAAACCGGGATGGAGGTAGTACCTCCCCATAGATATGTATGAGGTGGAGTTTGCAACTAAAAAGAAACTTTGTGTTCCCAACAAGCTAGGTGAAGGACGGCTTTCACACAAACTTATCTCTCAGAACTGAGCATGTGGGGAGACGTTCGTTCATCTAGCACAAAGGGAACAGGTGGCAGGAGAAACTTTTACTCTGGTTTCTCAGTCTGTTTCCTAGTGCCGGTTTGAAGTTCCTGCAGTTTTCACTGTAAAACCGGGATGCAGGTATTACCTCCCCTTAGATATGTATGAGGTGGAGTTTGCAACTGAAAAGAAACTTTGTGTTCCCAACAAGCTAGGTGAAGGACGGCTTTCACACACACTTATATCTCAGAACTGAGCATGTGGAGAGACGTTCGTTCATCTAGCACAAAGGGAACGGGTTGAAGGGGAAACTTTTACTCTGGTTTCTCAGACTGTTTCCTAGTGCCGGTTTGAAGTTCCTGCAGTTTTCACTGTAAAACCGAGTTGGGGCTAGTACCTCCCCAAGTATATGTATGGAGTGGAGTTTGCAACAGAAAAGAAACTTTGTGTTCCCAACAAGCTAGGTGAAGTACGGCTTTCACACACACTTATCTCTCAGAACTGAGCATGTGGAGAGACGTTCGTTCACCTAGCACAAAGGGAACGGGTTGCAGGAGAAACTTTTACTCTGGTTTCTCAGTCTGTTTCCTAGTGCCGGTTTGATGTTCCTGCAGTTTTCACTGTAAAACCGGGTTGGAGCTAGTACCTCCACATATATATGTATGGAGTGGAGTTTGCAACAGAAAAAACTTTGTGTTCCCAACATCCTAGGTGAAGTACGGCTTTCACACACACTTATCTCTCAGAACTGAGCATGTGGAGAGACGTTCGTTCATCAAGCACAAAGGGAACGGGTTGCAGGAGAAACTTTTACTCTGGTTTCTCAGTCTGTTTCCTAGTGCCGTTTTGATGCTCCTGCAGTTTTCACTGTAAAACCGAGTTGAAGCTAGTACCTCCCCATATATATGTATGGAGTGGAGTTTGCTACTGAAAAGAAACTTTGTGTTCCCAACAAGCTAGGTGAAGGACGGCTTTCACACACACTTATCTCTCAGAACTGAGCATGTGGAGAGACGTTCGTTCATCTAGCACAAAGGGAACGGGTTGCAGGAGAAACTTTTACTCTGGTTTCTCAGTCGGTTTCCTAGTGCCGGTTTGAAGTTCCTGCAGTTTTCACTGTAAAACCGGGTTGGATATAGTACCTCCCCATATATATGTATGGAGAGGAATTTGCAACTGAAAAGAAACTTTGTGTTCCCAACAAGCTAGGTGAAGGACGGCTTTCACACACACTTATCTCTCAGAACTGCGCATGTGGAGAGACGTTCGTTCATCTAGCACAAAGGGAACGGGTTGCAGGGGAAACTTTTACTCTGGTTTCTCAATCTGATTCCTAGTGCCGGTTTGAAGTTCCTGCAGTTTTCACTGTAAAACCGGGTTGTATCTAGTACCTCCCCATATATATGTATGGAGAGGAGTTTGCAACTGAAAAGAAACTTTGTGTTCCCAACAAGCTAGGTGAAGGACGGCTTTCACACACACTTATCTCTCAGAACTGAGCATGTGGAGAGACGTTCGTTCATCTAGCACAAAGGGAACGGGTTGCAGGGGAAACTTTTACTCTGGTTTCTCAGTCTGTTTCCTAGTGCCGGTTTGAAGTTCCTGCAGTTTTCACTGTAAAACCGGGATGGAGGTAGTACCTCCCCATAGATATGTATGAGGTGGAGTTTGCAACTAAAAAGAAACTTTGTGTTCCCAACAAGCTAGGTGAAGGACGGCTTTCACACAAACTTATCTCTCAGAACTGAGCATGTGGGGAGACGTTCGTTCATCTAGCACAAAGGGAACGGGTTGAAGGGGAAACTTTTACTCTGGTTTCTCAGACTGTTTCCTAGTGCCGGTTTGAAGTTCCTTCAGTTTTCACTGTAAAACCGAGTTGGTGCTAGTACTTCCCCAAGTATATGTATGGAGTGGGGTTTGCAACAGAAAAGAAACTTTGTGTTCCCAACAAGCTAGGTGAAGTACGGCTTTCACACACACTTATCTCTCAGAACTGAGCATGTGGAGAGACGTTCGTTCACCTAGCACAAAGGGAACGGGTTGCAGGAGAAACTTTTACTCTGGTTTCTCAGTCTGTTTCCTAGTGCCGGGTTGATGTTCCTGCAGTTTTCACTGTAAAACCGGGTTGGAGCTAGTACCTCCACATATATATGTATGGAGTGGAGTTTGCAACAGAAAAGAAACTTTGGGTTCCCAACAACCTAGGTGAAGTACGGCTTTCACACACACTTATCTCTCAGAACTGAGCATGTGGAGAGACGTTCGTTCATCAAGCACAAAGGGAACGGGTTGCAGGAGAAACTTTTACTCTGGTTTCTCAGTCTGTTTCCTAGTGCCGTTTTGATGCTCCTGCAGTTTTCACTGTAAAACCGAGTTGAAGCTAGTACCTCCCAATATATATGTATGGAGTGGAGTTTGCAACTGAAAAGAAACTTTGTGTTCCCAACAAGCTAGGTGAAGGACGGCTTTCACACACACTTATCTCTCAGAACTGAGCATGTGGAGAGACGTTCGTTCATCTAGCACAAAGGGAACGGGTTGCAGGAGAAACTATTACTCTGGTTTCACAGTCTGCTTCCTAGTGCCGTTTTGAAGTTCCTGCAGTTTTCACTGAAAAATCGAGTTGGAGCTAGTACCTCCCCATGTAAATGTATGGAGTGGAGTTTTCAACTGAATAGAATCTTTGTGTTCCCAACAAGCTACGAGAAGTACGGCTTTCACTCACAAATATCTCTCAGAACTGAGCATGTGGAGAGACTTTCGTTCACCTAGCACAAAGGGAACAGGTTACAGGAGAAACTTTTACTCTGGTTTCTCAGTCTGTTTCCTAGTGCCGGTTTGAAGTTCCTGCAGTTTTCACTGTAAAAATGGGATGGAGCTAGTACCTCCCCATATATATGTATGGAGAGGAGTTTGCAACAGAAAAGAAACTTTGTGTTCCCAACAAGCTAGGTGAAGTACGGCTTTCACACACACTTATCTCTCAGAACTGAGCATGTGGAGAGATGTTCGTTCATCTAGCACAAAGGGAACGGGTTGAAGGGGAAACTTTTACTCTGGTTTCTCAGTCTGTTTCCTAGTGCCGGTTTGAAGTTCCTGCAGTTTTCACTGTAAAACCGTGTTGGAGGTAGTACCTCCCCAAAGATATGTATGAGGTGGAGTTTGCAACTGAAAAGAAAATTTGTGTTCCCAACAAGCTAGGTGAAGGACGGCTTTCACACACACATATCTCTCAGAACTGAGCATGTGGAGAGACGTTCGTTCATCTAGCACAAAGGGAACGGGTTGCAGGAGAAACTTTTACTCTGGTTTTTCAGTCTGTTTCCTAGTGCCGGTTTGAAGATCCTGCAGTTTTCACTGTAAAACCGGGTTGGATCTAGTACCTCCCCATATATATGTATGGAGAGGAGTTTGCAACTGAAAAGAAACTTTGTGTTCCCAACAAGCTAGGTGAAGGACGGCTTTCACACACACTTATCTCTCAGAACTGAGCATGTGGAGTGATGTTCGTTCATCTCGCACAAAGGGAACGGGTTGCAGGGGAAACTTTTACTCTGGTTTCTCAGTCTGTTTCCTAGTGCCGTTTTGAAGTTCCTGCAGTTTTCACTGTAAAACCGAGTTGGAGCTAGTACCTCCCCAGTTAAATGTATGTAGTGGAGTTTTCAACTGAAAAGAATCTTTGTGTTCCCAACAAGCTATGTGAAGTACGGCTTTCACTCACAAATATCTCTCAGAACTGAGCATGTGGAGAGACGTTCGTTCACCTAGCACAAAAGGAACGGGTTACAGGAGAAACTTTTACTCTGGTTTCTCAGTCTGTTTCCTAGTGCTGGTTTGAAGTTCCTGCAGTTTTCACTGTAAAACCGGGATGGAGGTAGTACCTCCCCATAGATATGTATGAGGTGGAGTTTGCAACTAAAAAGAAACTTTGTGTTCCCAACAAGCTAGGTGAAGGACGGCTTTCACACAAACTTATCTCTCAGAACTGAGCATGTGGGGAGACGTTCGTTCATCTAGCACAAAGGGAACAGGTGGCAGGAGAAACTTTTACTCTGGTTTCTCAGTCTGTTTCCTAGTGCCGGTTTGAAGTTCCTGCAGTTTTCACTGTAAAACCGGGATGGAGGTAGTACCTCCCCTTAGATATGTATGAGTTGGAGTTTGCAACTGAAAAGAAACTTTGTGTTCCCAACAAGCTAGGTGAAGGACGGCTTTCACACACACTTATATCTCAGAACTGAGCATGTGGAGAGACTTTCGTTCATCTAGCACAAAGGGAACGGGTTGAAGGGGAAACTTTTACTCTGGTTTCTCAGACTGTTTCCTAGTGCCGGTTTGAAGATCCTGCAGTTTTCACTGTAAAACCGGGTTGAAGCTAGTACTTCCCCAAGTATATGTATGGAGTGGGGTTTGCAACAGAAAAGAAACTTTGTGTTCCCAACAAGCTAGTTGAAGGACGGCTTTCACACACACTTATCTCTCAGAACTGAGCATGTGGAGAGACGTTCGTTCATCTAGCACAAAGGGAACGGGTTGAAGGGGAAAATTTTACTCTGTTTTCTCAGTCTGTTTCCTAGTGCCGGTTTGAAGTTCCTGCAGTTTTCACTGTAAAACCGTGTTGGAGGTAGTTCCTCCCCATAGATATGTATGGAGAGGAGTTTGCAACTGAAAAGAAACTTTGTGTTCCCAACAAGCTAGGTGAAGGACGGCTTTCACACACACATCTCTCAGAACTGAGCATGTGGAGTGATGTTCGTTCATCTCGCACAAAGGGAACGGGTTGCAGGGGAAACTTTTACTCTGGTTTCTCAGTCTGTTTCCTAGTGCCGTTTTGAAGTTCCTGCAGTTTTCACTGTAAAACCGAGTTGGAGCTAGTACCTCCCCAGTTAAATGTATGTAGTGGAGTTTTCAACTGAAAAGAATCTTTGTGTTCCCAACAAGCTATGTGAAGTACGGCTTTCACTCACAAATATCTCTCAGAACTGAGCATGTGGAGAGACGTTCGTTCACCTAGCACAAAAGGAACGGGTTACAGGAGAAACTTTTACTCTGGTTTCTCAGTCTGTTTCCTAGTGCTGGTTTGAAGTTCCTGCAGTTTTCACTGTAAAACCGGGATGGAGGTAGTACCTCCCCATAGATATGTATGAGGTGGAGTTTGCAACTAAAAAGAAACTTTGTGTTCCCAACAAGCTAGGTGAAGGACGGCTTTCACACAAACTTATCTCTCAGAACTGAGCATGTGGGGAGACGTTCGTTCATCTAGCACAAAGGGAACAGGTGGCAGGAGAAACTTTTACTCTGGTTTCTCAGTCTGTTTCCTAGTGCCGGTTTGAAGTTCCTGCAGTTTTCACTGTAAAACCGGGATGGAGGTAGTACCTCCCCTTAGATATGTATGAGGTGGAGTTTGCAACTGAAAAGAAACTTTGTGTTCCCAACAAGCTAGGTGAAGGACGGCTTTCACACACACTTATCTCTCAGAACTGAGCATGTGGAGAGACGTTCGTTCATCTAGCACAAAGGGAACGGGTTGCAGGAGAAACTTTTACTCTGGTTTCTCAGTCTGTTTCCTAGTGCCGGTTTGAAGTTCCTGCAGTTTTCACTGTAAAACCGGGTTGGATATAGTACCACCCCATATATATTTATGGAGAGGAGTTTGCAACTGAAAAGAAACTTTGTGTTCCCAACAAGCTAGGTGAAGGACGGCTTTCACACACACTTATCTCTCAGAACTGAGCATGTGGAGAGACGTTCGTTCATCTAGCACAAAGGGAACGGGTTGCAGGGGAAACTTTTACTCTGGTTTCTCAGTCTGTTTCCTAGTGCCGGTTTGAAGTTCCTGCAGTTTTCACTGTAAAACCGAGTTGCAGCTAGTACTTCCCCAAGTATATGTATGGAGTGGGGTTTGCAACAGAAAAGAATCTTTGTGTTCCCAACAAGCTAGGTGAAGTACGGCTTTCACACACACTTATCTCTCAGAACTGAGCATGTGGAGAGACGTTCGTTCATCTAGCACAAAGGGAACGGGTTGCAGGAGAAACTTTAACTCTGGTTTCTCAGTCTGTTTCCTAGTGCCGGTTTGAAGTTCCTGCAGTTTTCACTGTAAAACCGGGTTGGAGCTAGTACCTCCCCATAGATATGTATGGAGAGGAGTTTGCAACTGTAAAGAAACTTTGTGTTCCCAACAAGCTAGGTGAAGGACGGCTTTCACACACACTTATCTCTCAGAACTGAGCATGTGGAGAGACGTTCGTTCATCTAGCACAAAGGGAACGGGTTGCAGGGGAAACTTTTACTCTGGTTTCTCAATCTGATTCCTAGTGCCGGTTTGAAGTTCCTGCAGTTTTCACTGTAAAACCGGGTTGTATCTAGTACCTCCCCATATATATGTATGGAGAGGAGTTTGCAACTGAAAAGAAACTTTGTGTTCCCAACAAGCTAGGTGAAGGACGGCTTTCACACACACTTATCTCTCAGAACTGAACATGTGGAGAGACGTTCGTTCATCTAGCACAAAGGGAACGGGTTGCAGGGGAAACTTTTACTCTGGTTTCTCAGTCTGTTTCCTAGTGCCGGTTTGAAGTTCCTGCAGTTTTCACTGTAAAACCGAGTTGGAGCTAGTACTTCCCCAAGTATATGTATGGAGTGGGGTTTGCAACAGAAAAGAAACTTTGTGTTCCCAACAAGCTAGGTGAAGGACGGCTTTCACACACACCTATCTCTCAGAACTGAGCATGTGGAGAGACGATCGTTCATCTAGCACAAAGGGAACGGGTTGCAGGAGAAACTTTTACTCTGTTATCTCAGTCCGTTTCCTAGTGCCGTTTTGAAGTTCCTGCAGTTTTCACTGTAAAACCGAATTGAATCTAGTACCTCCCCATATATATGTATGGAGTGGAGTTTGCAACTGAAAAGAAACTTTGTGTTCCCAACAAGCTAGGTGAAGGACGGCTTTCACACACACTTATCTCTCAGAACTGAGCATGTGGAGAGACGTTCGTTCACCTAGCACAAAGGGAACGGGTTACAGGAGAAACTTTTACTCTGGTTTCTCAGTCTGTTTCCTAGTGCCGGTTTGAAGTTCCTGCAGTTTTCACTGTAAAACCGGGATGGAGGAAGTACCTCCCCATAGATATGTATGAGGTGGAGTTTGCAACTAAAAAGAAACTTTGTTTTCCCAACAAGCTAGTTGAAGGACGGCTTTCACACACACTTATCTCTGAGAACTGAGCACGTGGAGAGACGTTCGTTCATCTAGTAAAAAGGGAACGGGTTGCAGGAGAAACTTTTACTCTGGTTTCTCAGTCTGTTTCCTAGTGCCGGTTTGAAGTTCCTGCAGTTTTCACTGTAAAACCGGGTTGTATCTAGTACCTCCCCATATATATGTATGGAGAGGAGTTTGCAACTGAAAAGAAACTTTGTGTTCCCAACAAGCTAGGTGAAGGACGGCTTTCACACACACTTATCTCTCAGAACTGAGCATGTGGAGAGACGTTCGTTCATCTAGCACAAAGGGAACGGGTTGCAGGGGAAACTTTTACTCTGTTTTCTCAGTCTGTTTCCTAGTGCCGGTTTGAAGTTCCTGCAGTTTTCACTGTAATACCGTGTTGAAGCTAGTACTTCCCCAAGTATATGTATGGAGTGGGGTTTGCAACAGAAAAGAAACTTTGTGTTCCCAACAAGCTAGTTGAAGGACGGCTTTCACACACACTTATCTCTCAGAACTGAGCATGTGGAGAGATGTTCGTTCATCTAGCACAAAGGGAACGGGCTGAAGGGAAAATTTTACTCTGGTTTCTCAGTCTGTTTCCTAGTGCCGGTTTGAAGTTCCTGCAGTTTTCACTGTAAAACCGTGTTAGAGGTAGTACATCCCCATAGATATGTATGAGGTGGAGTTTGAAACTGAAAAGAAACTTTGTGTTCCCAACAAGCTAGGTGAAGGACGGCTTTCACACACACTTATCTCTCAGAACTGAGCATGTGGAGAGACGTTCGTTCATCTAGCACAAAGGAACGGGTTGCAGGAGAAACTTTTACTCTGGTTTCTCAGTCTGTTTCCAAGTGACGGTTTGAAGTTCCTGCAGTATTCACTGTAAAACCGGGATGGAGGTAGTACCTCCCCTTAGATATGTATGAGTTGGAGTTTGCAACTGAAAAGAAACTTTGTGTTCCCAACAAGCTAGGTGAAGGACGGCTTTCACACACACTTATATCTCAGAACTGAGCATGTGGAGAGACGTTCGTTCATCTAGCACAAAGGGAACGGGTTGAAGGGGAAACTTTTACTCTGGTTTCTCAGACTGTTTCCTAGTGCCGGTTTGAAGTTCCTGCAGTTTTCACTGTAAAACCGAGTTGGGGCTAGTACTTCCCCAAGTATATGTATGGAGTGGGGTTTGCAACAGAAAAGAAACTTTGTGTTCCCAACAAGCTAGGTGAAGTACGGCTTTCACACACACTTATCTCTCAGAACTGAGCATGTGGAGAGACGTTCGTTCATCTAGCACAAAGGGAACAGGTGGCAGGAGAAACTTTTACTCTGGTTTCTCAGTCTGTTTGCTAGTGCCGGTTTGAAGTTCCTGCAGTTTTCACTGTAAAAATGGGATGGAGCTAGTACCTCCCCATATATATGTATGGAGAGGAGTTTGCAACAGAAAAGAAACTTTGTGTTCCCAACAAGCTAGGTGAAGTACGGCTTTCACACACACTTATCTCTCAGAATTGAGCATGTGGAGAGATGTTCGTTCATCTAGCACAAAGGGAACAGGTGGCAGGAGAAACTTTTACTCTGGTTTCTCAGTCTGTTTCCTAGTGCCGGTTTGAAGTTCCTGCAGTTTTCACTGTAAAACCAGGATGGAGGTAGTACCTCCCCTTAGATATGTATGAGGTGGAGTTTGCAACTGAAAAGAAACTTTGTGTTCCCAACAAGCTAGGTGAAGGACGGCTTTCACACACACTTATATCTCAGAACTGAGCATGTGGAGAGACGTTCGTTCATCTAGCACAAAGGGAACGGGTGAAGGGGAAACTTGTACTCTGGTTTCTCAGACTGTTTCCTAGTGCCGGTTTGAAGTTCCTGCAGTTTTCACTGTAAAACCGAATTGGGGCTAGTACTTCCCCAAGTATATGTATGGAGTGGGGTTTGCAACAGAAAAGAAACTTTGTGTTCCCAACAAGCTAGGTGAAGGACGGCTTTCACACACATTTATCTCTCAGAACTGAGCATGTGGAGAGACGTTCGTTTATCTAACACAAAGGGAACGGGTTGCAGGTGAAAATTTTACTCCGGTTTTTCAGTCTGTTTCCTAGTGCCGGTTTGAAGTTCCTGCAGTTTTCACTGTAAAACCGAGTTGGAGCTAGTACCTCCCCATATAAATGTATGTAGTGGAGTTTGCAACTGAAAAGAAATTTTGTGTTCCCAACAAGCTAGGTGAAGGACGGCTTTCACTCACACTTATCTCTCACAACTGAGCATGTGGAGAGACGTTCGTTCATCTAGCACAAAGGGAACGGGTTGCAGGAGAAACTTTTACTCTGGTTTCTCAGTCTGTTTCCTAGTGCCGGTTTGAAGTTCCTGCAGTTTTCACTGTAAAACCGAGTTGAAGCTAGTACCTCCCCATATAAATGTATGTAGTGGAGTTTGCAACTGAAAAGAAGTTTTGTGTTCCCAACAAGCTAGGTGAAGGACGGCTTTCACTCACACTTATCTCTCAGAACTGAGCATGTGGAGAGACGTTCTTTCATCTAGCACAAAGGGAACGGGTTACAGGAGAAACTTTTACTCTGGTTTCTCAGTCTGTTTCCTAGTGCCGGTTTGAAGTTCCTGCAGTTTTCACTGTAAAACCGAGTTGGAGCTAGTACCTCCCCATATAAATGTATGTAGTGGAGTTTGCAACTGAAAAGAAATTTTGTGTTCCCAACAAGCTAGGTGAAGGACGGCTTTCACTCACACTTATCTCTCAGAACTGAGCATGTGGAGAGACGTTCTTTCATCTAGCACAAAGGGAACGGGTTACTGGAGAAACTTTTACTCTGGTTTCTCAGTCTGTTTCCTAGTGCCGGTTTGAAGTTCATGCAGTTTTCACTGTAAAACCGAGTTGGAGCTAGTACCTCCCCATATATATGTATGGAGTGGAGTTTGCAACTGAAAAGAAACTTTGTGTTCCCAACAAGCTAGGTGAAGGACGGCTTTCACACACACATATCTCTCACAACTGAGCATGTGGAGAGACGTTCGTTCATCTAGCACAAAGGGAACGGGTTGCAGGAGAAACTTTTACTCTGGTTTCTCAGTCTGTTTCCTAGTGCCGGTTTGAAGTTCCTGCAGTTTTCACTGTAAAACCGGGATGGAGGTAGTACCTCCCCATAGATATGTGTGAGGTGGAGTTTGCAACTGAAAAGAAACTTTGTGTTCCCAACAAGCTAGGTGAAGGACGGCTTTCACACACACTTATATCTCAGAACTGAGCATGTGGAGAGACGTTCGTTCATTCTAGCACAAAGGGAACGGGTTCCAGGAGAAACTTTTACTCTGGTTTCTCAGTCTGTTTCCTAGTGCCGGTTTGAAGTTCCTGCAGTTTTCACTGTAAAACCGGGTTGGATCTAGTACCTCCCCATATATATGTATGGAGAGGAGTTTGCAACTGAAAAGAAACTTTGTGTTCCCAACAAGCTAGGTGAAGGACGGCTTTCACACACACTTATCTCTCAGAACTGAGCATGTGGAGAGACGTTCGTTCATCTAGCACAAAGGGAACGGGTTGCAGGGGAAACTTTTACTCTGGTTTCTCAGTCTGTTTCCTAGTGCCGGTTTGAAGTTCCTGCAGTTTTCACTGTAAAACCGAGTTGGAGCTAGTACTTCACCAAGTATATGTATGGAGTGGGGTTTGCAACAGAAAAGAATCTTTGTGTTCCCAACAAGCTAGGTGAAGTACGGCTTTCACACACACTTATCTCTCAGAACTGAGCATGTGGAGAGACGTTCGTTCATCTAGCACAATGGGAACGGGTTGCAGGAGAAACTTTTACTCTGGTTTCTCAGTCTGTTTCCTAGTGCCGGTATGAAGTTCCTGCAGTTTTCACTGTAAAACCGTGTTGGAGCTAGTACCTCCCCATAGATATGTATGGAGAGGAGTTTGCAACTGTAAAGAAACTTTGTGTTCCCAACAAGCTAGGTGAAGGACGGCTTTCACACACACCTATCTCTCAGAACTGAGCATGTGGAGAGACGTTCGTTCACCTAGCACAAAAGAAACGGGTTGCAGGAGAAACTTTTACTTTGGTTTCTCAGTCTGTTTCCTACTGCCGTTTTGAAGTTCCTGCAGTTTTCACTGTAAAACCGAATTGAATCTAGTACCTCCCCATATATATGTATGGAGTGGAGTTTGCAACTGAAAAGAAACTTTGTGTTCCCAACAAGCTAGGTGAAGTACGGCTTTCACACACACTTATCTCTCAGAACTGAGCATGTGGAGAGACGTTCGTTCACCTAGCACAAAGGGAACGGGTTACAGGAGAAACTTTTACTCTGGTTTCTCAGTCTGTTTCCTAGTGCCGGTTTGAAGTTCCTGCAGTTTTCACTGAAAAACCGGGATGGAGGAAGTACCTCCCCATAGATATGTATGAGGTGGAGTTTGCAACTAAAAAGAAACTTTGTTTTCCCAACAATCTAGTTGAAGGACGGCTTTCACACACACTTACCTCTGAGAACTGAGCACGAGGAGAGACGTTCGTTCATCTAGTACAAAGGGAAAGGGTTGCAGGAGAAACATTTACTCTGGTTTCTCAGTCTGTTTCCTAGTGCCGGTTTGAAGTTCCTGCAGTTTTCACTGTAAAAACGAGTTGGAGCTAGTACCTCCCCATATATATGTATGGAGTGGAGTTTGCAACAGAAAAGAAACTTTGTGTTCCCAACAAGCTAGGTGAAGGACGGCTTTCACACACACTTATCCCTCAGAACTGAGCATGTGGAGAGATGTTCGTTCATCTAGCACAAAGGGAACGGGTTGAAGGGGAAACTTTTACTCTGGTTTCTCAGTCTGTTTCCTAGTGCCGGTTTGAAGTTCCTGCAGTTTTCACTGTAAAACCGTGTTGGAGGTAGAACCTCCCCATAGATATGTATGAGGTGGAGTTTGCAACAGAAAAGAAACTTTGTGTTCCCAACAAGTTGGTGAAGGACGGCTTTCACACACATTTATCTCTCAGAACTGAGCATGTGGAGAGACGTTCGTTTATCTAACACAAAGGGAACGGGTTGCAGGTGAAAATTTTACTCCGGTTTTTCAGTCTGTTTCCTAGTGCCGGTTTGAAGTTCCTGCAGTTTTCACTGTAAAACCGAGTTGGAGCTAGTACCTCCCCATATAAATGTATGTAGTGGAGTTTGCAACTGAAAAGAAATTTTGTGTTCCCAACAAGCTAGGTGAAGGACGGCTTTCACTCACACTTATCTCTCACAACTGAGCATGTGGAGAGACGTTCGTTCATCTAGCACAAAGGGAACGGGTTGCAGGAGAAACTTTTACTCTGGTTTCTCAGTCTGTTTCCTAGTGCCGGTTTGAAGTTCCTGCAGTTTTCACTGTAAAACCGAGTTGAAGCTAGTACCTCCCCATATAAATGTATGTAGTGGAGTTTGCAACTGAAAAGAAATTTTGTGTTCCCAACAAGCTAGGTGAAGGACGGCTTTCACTCACACTTATCTCTCAGAACTGAGCATGTGGAGAGACGTTCTTTCATCTAGCACAAAGGGAACGGGTTACAGGAGAAACTTTTACTCTGGTTTCTCAGTCTGTTTCCTAGTGCCGGTTTGAAGTTCCTGCAGTTTTCACTGTAAAACCGAGTTGGAGCTAGTACCTCCCCATATAAATGTATGTAGTGGAGTTTGCAACTGAAAAGAAATTTTGTGTTCCCAACAAGCTAGGTGAAGGACGGCTTTCACTCACACTTATCTCTCAGAACTCAGCATGTGGAGAGACGTTCTTTCATCTAGCACAAAGGGAACGGGTTACTGGAGAAACTTTTACTCTGGTTTCTCAGTCTGTTTCCTAGTGCCGGTTTGAAGTTCCTGCAGTTTTCACTGTAAAACCGGGATGGAGGTAGTACCTCCCCATAGATATGTATGAGGTGGAGTTTGCAACTTAAAAGAAACTTTGTGTTCCCAACAAGCTAGGTGAAGGACGGCTTTCACACACACTTATATCTCAGAACTGAGCATGTGGAGAGACGTTCGTTCATCTAGCACAAAGGGAACGGGTTCCAGGAGAAACTTTTACTCTGGTTTCTCAGTCTGTTTCCTAGTGCCGGTTTGAAGTTCCTGCAGTTTTCACTGTAAAACCGGGTTGGATCTAGTACCTCCCCATATATATGTATGGAGAGGAGTTTGCAACTGAAAAGAATCTTTGTGTTCCCAACAAGCTAGGTGAAGTACGGCTTTCACACACACTTATCTCTCAGAACTGAGCATGTGGAGAGACGTTCGTTCATCTAGCACAATGGGAACGGTTTGCAGGAGAAACTTTTACTCTGGTTTCTCAGTCTGTTTCCTAGTGCCGGTTTGAAGTTCCTGCAGTTTTCACTGTAAAACCGTGTTGGAGCTAGTACCTCCCCATAGATATGTATGGAGAGGAGTTTGCAACTGTAAAGAAACTTTGTGTTCCCAACAAGCTAGGTGAAGGACGGCTTTCACACACACCTATCTCTCAGAACTGAGCATGTGGAGAGACGTTCGTTCACCTAGCACAAAAGGAACGGGTTGCAGGAGAAACTTTTACTTTGGTTTCTCAGTCTGTTTCCTACTGCCGTTTTGAAGTTCCTGCAGTTTTCACTGTAAAACCGAATTGAATCTAGTACCTCCCCATATATATGTATGGAGTGGAGTTTGCAACTGAAAAGAAACTTTGTGTTCCCAACAAGCTAGGTGAAGTACGGCTTTCACACACACTTATCTCTCAGAACTGAGCATGTGGAGAGACGTTCGTTCACCTAGCACAAAGGGAACGGGTTACAGGAGAAACTTTTACTCTGGTTTCTCAGTCTGTTTCCTAGTGCCGGTTTGAAGTTCCTGCAGTTTTCACTGAAAAACCGGGATGGAGGAAGTACCTCCCCATAGATATGTATGAGGTGGAGTTTGCAACTAAAAAGAAACTTTGTTTTCCCAACAATCTAGTTGAAGGACGGCTTTCACACACACTTATCTCTCAGAACTGAGCATGTGGAGAGACGTTCGTTCATCTAGTACAAAGGGAAAGGGTTGCAGGAGAAACATTTACTCTGGTTTCTCAGTCTGTTTCCTAGTGCCGGTTTGAAGTTCCTGCAGTTTTCACTGTAAAAACGAGTTGGAGCTAGTACCTCCCCATATATATGTATGGAGTGGAGTTTGCAACAGAAAAGAAACTTTGTGTTCCCAACAAGCTAGGTGAAGGACGGCTTTCACACACACTTATCTCTCAGAACTGAGCATGTGGAGAGATGTTCGTTCATCTAGCACAAAGGGAACGGGTTGAAGGGGAAACTTTTACTCTGGTTTCTCAGTCTGTTTCCTAGTGCCGGTTTGAAGTTCCTGCAGTTTTCACTGTAAAACCGTGTTGGAGGTAGAACCTCCCCATAGATATGTATGAGGTGGAGTTTGCAACTGAAAAGAAACTTTGTGTTCCCAACAAGCTAGGTGAAGGACGGCTTTCACACACAATTATCTCTCAGAACTGAGCATGTGGAGTGATGTTCGTTCATCTAGCACAAAGGGAACGGGTTGCAGGCGAAACTTTTACTCTGGTTTCTCAGTCTGTTTCCTAGTGCCGTTTTGAAGTTCCTGCAGTTTTCACTGTAAAACCGCGTTGGAGCTAGTACCTCCCCAGTTAAATGTATGTAGTGGAGTTTTCAACTGAAAAGAATCTTTGTGTTCCCAACAAGCTATGTGAAGTACGGCTTTCACTCACAAATATCTCTCAGAACTGAGCATGTGGAGAGACGTTCGTTCACCTAGCACAAAAGGAACGGGTTACAGGAGAAACTTTTACTATGGTTTCTCAGTCTGTTTCCTAGTGCCGGTTTGAAGTTCCTGCAGTTTTCATTGTAAAACCGGGATGGAGGTAGTACCTCCCCATAGATATGTATGAGGTGGAGTTTGCAACTAAAAAGAAACTTTGTGTTCCCAACAAGCTAGGTGAAGGACGGCTTTCACACAAACTTATCTCTCAGAACTGAGCATGTGGGGAGACGTTCGTTCATCTAGCACAAAGGGAACAGGTGGCAGGAGAAACTTTTACTCTGGTTTCTCAGTCTGTTTCCTAGTGCCGGTTTGAAGTTCCTGCAGTTTTCACTGTAAAACCGGGTTGGAGCTAGTACCTACACATATATATGTATGGAGTGGAGTTTGCAACAGAAAAGAAACTTTGTGTTCCCAACAACCTAGGTGAATTACGGCTTTCACACACACTTATCTCTCAGAACTGAGCATGTGGAGAGACGTTCGTTCACCTAGCACAAAGGGAACGGGTTACAGGAGAAACTTTTACTCTGGTTTCTCAGTCTGTTTCCTAGTGCCGGTTTGAAGTTCCTGCAGTTTTCACTGTAAAACCGAGTTGGGGCTAGTACTTCCCCAAGTATATGTATGGAGAGGAGTTTGCAACAGAAAAGAAACTTTGTGTTCCCAACAAGCTAGGTGAAGTACGGCTTTCACACACACTTATCTCTCAGAACAGAGCATGTGGAGAGACGTTCGTTCATCTAGCACAAAGGGAACGGTTTGCAGGGGAAACTTTTACTCTGGTTTCTCAGTCTGTTTCCTAGTGCCGGTTTGAAGTTCCTGCAGTTTTCACTGTAAAACCGAGTTGGAGCTAGTACCTCCCCATATAAATGTATGTAGTGGAGTTTGCAACTGAAAAGAAATTTTGTGTTCCCAACAAGCAAGGTGAAGGACGGCTTTCACTCACACTTATCTCTCAGAACTGAGCATGTGGAGAGACGTTCTTTCATCTAGCACAAAGGGAACGGGTTACAGGAGAAACTTTTACTCTGGTTTCTCAGTCTGTTTCCTAGTGCCGGTTTGAAGTTCCTGCAGTTTTCACTGTAAAACCGAGTTGGAGCTAGTACCTCCCCATATAAATGTATGTAGTGGAGTTTGCAACTGAAAAGAAATTTTGTGTTCCCAACAAGCTAGGTGAAGGACGGCTTTCACTCACACTTATCTCTCAGAACTGAGCATGTGGAGAGACGTTCTTTCATCTAGCACAAAGGGAACGGGTTACAGGAGAAACTTTTACTCTGGTTTCTCAGTATGTTTCCTAGTGACGGTTTGAAGTTCCTGCAGTTTTCACTGTAAAACCGAGTTGGAGCTAGTACCTACCCATATATATGTATGGAGTGGAGTTTGCAACTGAAAAGAAACTTTGTGTTCCCAAAAAGCTAGGTGAATTACGGCTTTCACACACACTTATCTCTCAGAACTGAGCATGTGGAGAGATGATCGTTCATCTAGCACAAAGGGAACGGGTTGCAGGAGAAACTTTTACTCTGGTTTCTCAGTCTGTTTCCTAGTGCCGGTTTGAAGTTCCTGCAGTTTTCACTGTAAAACCGTGATGGAGGTAGTACCTCCCCATAGATATGTATGAGGTGGAGTTTGCAACTGAAAAGAAACTTTGTGTTCCCAACAAGCTAGGTGAAGGACGGCTTTCACACACACTTATATCTCAGAACTGAGCATGTGGAGAGACGTTCGTTCATCTAGCACAAAGGGAACGGGTTCCAGGAGAAACTTTTACTCTGGTTTCTCAGTCTGTTTCCTAGTGCCGGTTTGAAGTTCCTGCAGTTTTCACTGTAAAACCGGGTTGGATCTAGTACCTCCCCATATATATGTATGGAGAGAAGTTTGCAACTGAAAAGAAACTTTGTGTTCCCAACAAGCTAGGTGAAGGACGGCTTTCACACACACTTATCTCTCAGAACTGAGCATGTGGAGAGACGTTCGTTCATCTAGCACAAAGGGAACGGGTTGCAGGGGAAACTTTTACTCTGGTTTCTCAGTCTGTTTCCTAGTGCCGGTTTGAAGTTCCTTCAGTTTTCACTGTAAAACCGAGTTGGAGCTAGTACTTCCCCAAGTATATGTATGGAGTGGGGTTTGCAACAGAAAAGAATCTTTGTGTTCCCAACAAGCTAGGTGAAGTACGGCTTTCACACACACTTATCTCTCAGAAATGAGCATGTGGAGAGACGTTCTTTCATCTAGCACAAAGGGAACGGGTTGCAGGAGAAACTTTTACTCTGGTTTCTCAGTCTGTTTCCTAGTGCCGGTTTGAAGTTCCTGCAGTTTTCACTGTAAAACCGTGTTGGAGCTAGTACCTCCCCATAGATATGTATGGAGAGGAGTTTGCAACTGTAAAGAAACTTTGTGTTCCCAACAAGATAGGTGAAGGACGGCTTTCACACACACTTATCTCTCAGAATTGAGCATGTGGAGAGACGTTCGTTCATCTAGCACAAAGGGAACGGGTTGCAGGGGAAACTTTTACTCTGGTTTCTCAATCTGATTCCTAGTGCCGGTTTGAAGTTCCTGCAGTTTTCACTGTAAAACCGGGTTGTATCTAGTACCTCCCCATATATATGTATGGAGAGGAGTTTGCAACTGAAAAGAAACTTTGTGTTCCCAACAAGCTAGGTGAAGGACGGCTTTCACACACACTTATCTCTCAGAACTGAGCATGTGGAGAGACGTTCGTTCATCTAGCACAAAGGGAACGGGTTGCAGGGGAAACTTTTACTCTGGTTTCTCAGTCTGTTTCCTAGTGCCGGTTTGAAGTTCCTGCAGTTTTCACTGTAAAACCGAGTTGGAGCTAGTACTTCCCCAAGTATATGTATGGAGTGGGGTTTGCAACAGAAAAGAAACTTTGTGTTCCCAACAAGCTAGGTGAAGGACGGCTTTCACACATACCTATCTCTCAGAACTGAGCATGTGGAGAGACGTTCGTTCATCTAGCACAAAGGGAACGGGTTGCAGGAGAAACTTTTACTCTGGTATTTCAGAATGTTTCCTAGTGCCGTTTTGAAGTTCCTGCAGTTTTCACTGTAAAACCGAATTGAATCTAGTACCTCCCCATATATATGTATGGAGTGGAGTTTGCAACTGAAAAGAAACTTTGTGTTCCCAACAAGCTAGGTGAAGGACGGCTTTCACACACACTTATCTCTCAGAACTGAGCATGTGGAGAGACGTTCGTTCACCTAGCACAAAGGGAACGGGTTACAGGAGAAACTTTTACTCTGGTTTCTCAGTCTGTTTCCTAGTGCCGGTTTGAAGTTCCTGCAGTTTTCACTGTAAAACCGGGATGGAGGAAGTACCTCCCCATAGATATGTATGAGGTGGGGTTTGCAACTAAAAAGAAACTTTGTTTTCCCAACAAGCTAGTTGAAGGACGGCTTTCACACACACTTATCTCTGAGAACTGAGCACGTGGAGAGACGTTCGTTCATCTAGTACAAAGGGAACGGGTTGCAGGAGAAACTTTTACTCTGGTTTCTCAGTCTGTTTCCTAGTGCCGGTTTGAAGATCCTGCAGTTTTCACTGTAAAACCGGGTTGTATCTAGTACCTCCCCATATATATTTATGGAGAGGAGTTTGCAACTGAAAAGAAACTTTGTGTTCCCAACAAGCTAGGTGAAGGACGGCTTTCACACACACTTATCTCTCAGAACTGAGCATGTGGAGAGACGTTCGTTCATCTAGCACAAAGGGAACGGGTTGCAGGGGAAACTTTTACTCTGGTTTGTCAGTCTGTTTCCTAGTGCCGGTTTGAAGTTCCTGCAGTTTTCACTGTAAAACCATGTTGGAGCTAGTACCTCCCCAGTTAAATGTATGTAGTGGAGTTTTCAACTGAAAAGAATCTTTGTGTTCCCAACAAGCTATGTGAAGTACGGCTTTCACTCACAAATATCTCTCAGAACTGAGCATGTGGAGAGACGTTCGTTCACCTAGCACAAAAGGAACGGGTTACAGGAGAAACTTTTACACTGGTTTCTCAGTCTGTTTCCTAGTGCTGGTTTGAAGTTCCTGCAGTTTTCACTGTAAAACCGGGATGGAGGTTGTACCTCCCCATAGATATGTATGAGGTGGAGTTTGCAACTAAAAAGAAACTTTGTGTTCCCAACAAGCTAGGTGAAGGACGGCTTTCACACAAACTTATCTCTCAGAACTGAGCATGTGGGGAGACGTTCGTTCATCTAGCACAAAGGGAACAGGTGGCAGGAGAAACTTTTACTCTGGTTTCTCAGTCTGTTTCCTAGTGCCGTTTTGAAGTTCCTGCAGTTTTCACTGTAAAACCGGGATGGAGGTAGTACCTCCCCTTAGATATGTATGAGGTGGAGTTTACAACTGAAAAGAAACTTTGTGTTCCCAACAAGCTAGGTGAAGGACGGCTTTCACACACACTTATATCTCAGAACTGAGCATGTGGAGAGACGTTCGTTCATCTAGCACAAAGGGAACGGGTTGCAGGAGAAACTTTTACTCTGGTTTCTCAGTCTGTTTCCTAGTGCCGGTTTGATGTTCCTGCAGTTTTCACTGTAAAACCGGGTTGGAGCCAGTACCTCCACATATATATGTATGGAGTGGAGTTTGCAACAGAAAAGAAACTTTGTGTTCCCAACAACCTAGTTGAAGTACGGCTTTCACACACACTTATCTCTCAGAACTGAGCATGTGGAGAGACGTTCGTTCATCAAGCACAAAGGGAACGGGTTGCAGGAGAAACTTTTACTCTGGTTTCTCAGTCTGTTTCCTAGTGCCGTTTTGATGCTCCTGCAGTTTTCACTGTAAAACCGAGTTGAAGCTAGTACCTCCCCATATATATGTATGGAGTGGAGTTTGCAACTGAAAAGAAACTTTGTGTTCCCAACAAGCTAGGTGAAGGACGGCTTTCACACACACTTATCTCTCAGAACTGAGCATGTGGAGAGACGTTCGTTCATCTAGCACAAAGGGAACGGGTTGCAGGAGAAACTTTTACTCTGGTTTCTCAGTCTGCTTCCTAGTGCCGTTTTGAAGTTCCTGCAGTTTTCACTGTAAAACCGAGTTGGAGCTAGTACCTCCCCATATAAATGTATGTAGTGGAGTTTGCAACTGAAAAGAAATTTTGTGTTCCCAACAAGCTAGGTGAAGGACGGCTTTCACTCACACTTATCTCTCAGAACTGAACATGTGGAGAGACGTTCTTTCATCTAGCACAAAGGGAACGGGTTACAGGAGAAACTTTTACTCTGGTTTCTCAGTCTGTTTCCTAGTGCCGGTTTGAAGTTCCTGCAGTTTTCACTGTAAAACCGAGTTGGAGCTAGTACCTCCCCATATATATGTATGGAGTGGAGTTTGCAACTGAAAAGAAACTTTGTGTTCCCAAAAAGCTAGGTGAATTACGGCTTTCACACACACTTATCTCTCAGAACTGAGCATGTGGAGAGATGATCGTTCATCTAGCACAAAGGGAACGGGTTGCAGGAGAAACTTTTACTCTGGTTTCTCAGTCTGTTTCCTAGTGCCGGTTTGAAGTTCCTGCAGTTTTCACTGTAAAACCGTGATGGAGGTAGTACCTCCCCATAGATATGTATGAGGTGGAGTTTGCAACTGAAAAGAAACTTTGTGTTCCCAACAAGCTAGGTGAAGGACGGCTTTCACACACACTTATATCTCAGAACTGAGCATGTGGAGAGACGTTCGTTCATCTAGCACAAAGGGAACGGGTTCCAGGAGAAACTTTTACTCTGGTTTCTCAGTCTGTTTCCTAGTGCCGGTTTGAAGTTCCTGCAGTTTTCACTGTAAAACCGGGTTGGATCTAGTACCTCCCCATATATATGTATGGAGAGAAGTTTGCAACTGAAAAGAAACTTTGTGTTCCCAACAAGCTAGGTGAAGGACGGCTTTCACACACACTTATCTCTCAGAACTGAGCATGTGGAGAGACGTTCGTTCATCTAGCACAAAGGGAACGGGTTGCAGGGGAAACTTTTACTCTGGTTTCTCAGTCTGTTTCCTAGTGCCGGTTTGAAGTTCCTGCAGTTTTCACTGTAAAACCGAGTTGGAGCTAGTACTTCCCCAAGTATATGTATGGAGTGGGGTTTGCAACAGAAAAGAATCTTTGTGTTCCCAACAAGCTAGGTGAAGTACGGCTTTCACACACACTTATCTCTCAGAAATGAGCATGTGGAGAGACGTTCTTTCATCTAGCACAAAGGGAACGGGTTGCAGGAGAAACTTTTACTCTGGTTTCTCAGTCTGTTTCCTAGTGCCGGTTTGAAGTTCCTGCAGTTTTCACTGTAAAACCGTGTTGGAGCTAGTACCTCCCCATAGATATGTATGGAGAGGAGTTTGCAACTGTAAAGAAACTTTGTGTTCCCAACAAGATAGGTGAAGGACGGCTTTCACACACACTTATCTCTCAGAATTGAGCATGTGGAGAGACGTTCGTTCATCTAGCACAAAGGGAACGGGTTGCAGGGGAAACTTTTACTCTGGTTTCTCAATCTGATTCCTAGTGCCGGTTTGAAGTTCCTGTAGTTTTCACTGTAAAACCGAGTTGGGGCTAGTACTTCCCCAAGTATATGTATGGAGTGGAGTTTGCAACTGAAAAGAAACTTTGTGTTCCCAACAAGCTAGGTGAAGGACGGCTTTCACACACACTTATCTCTCAGAACTGAGCATGTGGAGAGACGTTCGTTCATCTAGCACAAAGGGAACGGGTTGCAGGGGAAACTTTTACTCTGGTTTCTCAGTCTGTTTCCTAGTGCCGGTTTGAAGTTCCTGCAGTTTTCACTGTAAAACCGAGTTGGAGCTAGTACTTCCCCAAGTATATGTATGGAGTGGGGTTTGCAACAGAAAAGAAACTTTGTGTTCCCAACAAGCTAGGTGAAGGACGGCTTTCACACATACCTATCTCTCAGAACTGAGCATGTGGAGAGACGTTCGTTCATCTAGCACAAAGGGAACGGGTTGCAGGAGAAACTTTTACTCTTGTATCTCAGACTGTTTCCTAGTGCCGTTTTGAAGTTCCTGCAGTTTTCACTGTAAAACCGAGTTGGAGCTAGTACTTCCCCAAGTATATGTATGGAGTGGGGTTTGCAACAGAAAAGAAACTTTGTGTTCCCAACAAGCTAGTTGAAGGACGGCTTTCACACACACTTATCTCTCAGAACTGAGCATGTGGAGAGACGTTCGTTCATCTAGCACAAAGGGAACGGTTTGAAGGGGAAAATTTTACTCTGGTTTCTCAGTCTGTTTCCTAGTGCCGGTTTGAAGTTCCTGCAGTTTTCACTGTAAAACCGTGTTGGAGGTAGTTCCTCCCCATAGATATGTATGAGGTGGAGTTTGCAACTGAAAAGAAACTTTGTGTTCCCAACAAGCTAGGTGAAGGACGGCTTTCACACACACTTATCTCTCGGAACTGAGCATGTGGAGGGACGTTCGTTCATCTAGCACAAAGGGAACGGGTTGCAGGAGAAACTTTTACTCTGGTTTCTCAGTCTGTTTCCTAGTGCCGTTTTGAAGTTCCTGCAGTTTTCACTGTAAAACCGAGTTGGAGCTAGTACCTCCCCAGTTAAATGTATGTAGTGGAGTTTTCAACTGAAAAGAATCTTTGTGTTCCCAACAAGCTATGTGAAGTACGGCTTTCACTCACAAATATCTCTCAGAACTGAGCATGTGGAGAGACGTTCGTTCACCTAGCACAAAAGGAACGGGTTACAGGAGAAACTTTTACACTGGTTTCTCAGTCTGTTTCCTAGTGCTGGTTTGAAGTTCCTGCAGTTTTCACTGTAAAACCGGGATGGAGGTTGTACCTCCCCATAGATATGTATGAGGTGGAGTTTGCAACTAAAAAGAAACTTTGTGTTCCCAACAAGCTAGGTGAAGGACGGCTTTCACACAAACTTATCTCTCAGAACTGAGCATGTGGGGAGACGTTCGTTCATCTAGCACAAAGGGAACAGGTGGCAGGAGAAACTTTTACTCTGGTTTCTCAGTCTGTTTCCTAGTGCCGGTTTGAAGTTCCTGCAGTTTTCACTGTAAAACCGGGATGGAGGTAGTACCTCCCCTTAGATATGTATGAGGTGGAGTTTGCAACTGAAAAGAAACTTTGTGTTCCCAACAAGCTAGGTGAAGGACGGCTTTCACACACACTTATATCTCAGAACGGAGCATGTGGAGAGACGTTCGTTCATCTAGCACAAAGGGAACGGGTTGAAGGGGAAACTTTTACTCTGGTTTCTCAGACTGTTTCCTAGTGCCGGTTTGAAGTTCCTGTAGTTTTCACTGTAAAACCGAGTTGGGGCTAGTACTTCCCCAAGTATATGTATGGAGTGGGGTTTGCAACAGAAAAGAATCTTTGTGTTCCCAACAAGCTAGGTGAAGTACGGCTTTCACACACACTTATCTCTCAGAACTGAGCATGTGGAGAGACGTTCATTCACCTTGCACAAAGGGAACGGGTTGCAGGAGAAACTTTTACTCTGGTTTCTCAGTCTGTTTCCTAGTGCCGGTTTGATGTTCCTGCAGTTTTCACTGTAAAACCGGGTTGGAGCCAGTACCTCCACATATATATGTATGGAGTGGAGTTTGCAACAGAAAAGAAACTTTGTGTTCCCAACAACCTAGTTGAAGTACGGCTTTCACACACACTTATCTCTCAGAACTGAGCATGTGGAGAGACGTTCGTTCATCAAGCACAAAGGGAACGGGTTGCAGGAGAAACTTTTACTCTGGATTCTCAGTCTGTTTCCTAGTGCCGTTTTGATGCTCCTGCAGTTTTCACTGTAAAACCGAGTTGAAGCTAGTACCTCCCCATATATATGTATGGAGTGGAGTTTGCAACTGAAAAGAAACTTTGTGTTCCCAACAAGCTAGGTGAAGGACGGCTTTCACACACACTTATCTCTCAGAACTGAGCATGTGGAGAGACGTTCGTTCATCTAGCACAAAGGGAACGGGTTGCAGGAGAAACTTTTACTCTGGTTTCTCAGTCTGCTTCCTAGTGCCGTTTTGAAGTTCCTGCAGTTTTCACTGTAAAACCGAGTTGGAGCTAGTACCTCCCCATGTAAATGTATGCAGTGGAGTTTTCAACTGAAAAGAATCTTTGTGTTCCCAACAAGCTACGAGAAGTACGGCTTTCACTCACAAATATCTCTCAGAACTGAGCATGTGGAGAGACGTTCGTTCACCTAGCACAAAGGGAACAGGTTACAGGAGAAACTTTTACTCTGGTTTCTCAGTCTGTTTCCTAGTGCCGGTTTGAAGTTCCTGCAGTTTTCACTGTAAAAATGGGATGGAGCTAGTACCTCCCCATATATATGTATGGAGAGGAGTTTGCAACAGAAAAGAAACTTTGTGTTCCCAACAAGCTAGGTGAAGTACGGCTTTCACACACACTTATCTCTCAGAACTGAGCATGTGGAGAGACGTTCGTTCATCTAGCACAAAGGGAACGGGTTACAGGAGAAACTTTTACTCTGGTTTCTCAGTCTGTTTCCTAGTGCCGGTTTGAAGTTCCTGCAGTTTTCACTGTAAAACCGTGTTGGAGGTAGTACCTCCCCATAGATATGTATGAGGTGGAGTTTGCAACTGAAAAGAAACTTTGTGTTCCCAACAAGCTAGGTGAAGGACGGCTTTCACACACACTTATCTCTCAGAACTGAGCATGTGGAGTGATGTTCGTTCATCTAGCACAAAGGGAACGGGTTGCAGGGGAAACTTTTACTCTGGTTTCTCAGTCTGTTTCCTAGTGCCGTTTTGAAGTTCCTGCAGTTTTCACTGTAAAACCGAGTTGGAGCTAGTACCTCCCCAGTTAAATGTATGTAGTGGAGTTTTCAACTGAAAAGAATCTTTGTGTTCCCAACAAGCTATGTGAAGTACGGCTTTCACTCACAAATATCTCTCAGAACTGAGCATGTGGAGAGACGTTCGTTCACCTAGCACAAAAGGAACGGGTTACAGGAGAAACTTTTACTCTGGTTTCTCAGTCTGTTTCCTAGTGCTGGTTTGAAGTTCCTGCAGTTTTCAGTGTAAAACCGGGATGGAGGTAGTACCTCCCCTTAGATATGTATGAGGTGGAGTTTGCAACTGAAAAGAAACTTTGTGTTCCCAACAAGCTAGGTGAAGGACGGCTTTCACACACACTTATATCTCAGAACTGAGCATGTGGAGAGACGTTCGTTCATCTAGCACAAAGGGAACGGGTTGAAGGGGAAACGTTTACTCTGGTTTCTCAGACTGTTTCCTAGTGCCGGTTTGAAGTTCCTGCAGTTTTCACTGTAAAACCGAGTTGGGGCTAGTACTTCCCCAAGTATATGTATGGAGTGGGGTTTGCAACAGAAAAGAAACTTTGTGTTCCCAACAAGCTAGATGAAGTACGGCTTTCACACACACTTATCTCTCAGAACTGAGCATGTGGAGAGACGTTCGTTCACCTAGCACAAAGGGAACGGGTTGCAGGAGAAACTTTTACTCTGGTTTCTCAGTCTGTTTCCTAGTGCCGGTTTGATGTTCCTGCAGTTTTCACTGTAAAACCGTGTTGGAGCTAGTACCTCCCCATAGATATGTATGGAGAGGAGTTTGCAACTGTAAAGAATCTTTGTGTTCCCAACAAGCTAGGTGAAGGACGGCTTTCACACACACTTATCTCTCAGAACTGAGCATGTGGAGAGACGTTCGTTCATCTAGCACAAAGGGAACGGGTTGCAGGGGAAACTTTTACTCTGGTTTCTCAATCTGATTCCTAGTGCCGGTTTGAAGTTCCTGCAGTTTTCACTGTAAAACCGGTTTGTATCTAGTACCTCCCCATATATATGTATGGAGAGGAGATTGCAACTGAAAAGAAACTTTGTGTTCCCAACAAGCTAGGTGAAGGACGGCTTTCACACACACTTATCTCTCAGAACTGAGCATGTGGAGAGACGTTCGTTCATCTAGCACAAAGGGAACGGGTTGCAGGGGAAACTTTTGCTCTGGTTTCTCAGTCTGTTTCCTAGTGCCGGTTTGAAGTTCCTGCAGTTTTCACTGTAAAACCGGGATGGAGGTAGTACCGCCCCATAGATATGTATGAGGTGGAGTTTGCAACTAAAAAGAAACTTTGTGTTCCCAACAAGCTAGGTGAAGGACGGCTTTCACACAAACTTATCTCTGAGAACTGAGCATGTGGGGAGACGTTCGTTCATCTAGCACAAAGGGAACAGGTGGCAGGAGAAACTTTTACTCTGGTTTCTCAGTCTGTTTCCTAGTGCCGGTTTGAAGTTCCTGCAGTTTTCACTGTAAAACGGGATGGAGGTAGTACCTCCCCTTAGATATGTATGAGGTGGAGTTTGCAACTGAAAAGAAACTTTGTGTTCCCAACAAGCTAGGTGAAGGACGGCTTTCACACACACTTATATCTCAGAACTGAGCATGTGGAGAGACGTTCGTTCATCTAGCACAAAGGGAACGGGTTGAAGGGGAAACTTTTACTCTGGTTTCTCAGACTGTTTCCTAGTGCCGGTTTGAAGTTCATTCAGTTTTCACTGTAAAACCGAGTTGGGGCTAGTACTTCCCCAAGTATATGTATGGAGTGGGGTTTGCAACAGAAAAGAAACTTTGTGTTCCCAACAAGCTAGGTGAAGTACGGCTTTCACACACACTTATCTCTCAGAACTGAGCATGTGGAGAGACGTTCGTTCACCTAGCACAAAGGGAACGGGTTGCAGGAGAAACTTTTACTCTGGTTTCTCAGCCTGTTTCCTAGTGCCGGTTTGATGTTCCTGCAGTTTTCACTGTAAAACCGGGTTGGAGCTAGTACCTCCACATATATATGTATGGAGTGGAGTTTGCAACAGAAAAGAAACTTTGTGTTCCCAACAACCTAGGTGAAGTACGGCTTTCACACACACTTATCTCTCAGAAATGAGCATGTGGAGAGACGTTCGTTCATCAAGCACAAAGGGAACGGGTTGCAGGAGAAACTTTTACTCTGGTTTCTCAGTCTGTTTCCTAGTGCCGTTTTGATGCTCCTGCAGTTTTCACTGTAAAACCGAGTTGAAGCTAGTACCTCCCCATATATATGTATGGAGTGGAGTTTGCAACTGAAAAGAAACTTTGTGTTCCCAACAAGCTAGGTGAAGGACGGCTTTCACACACACTTATCTCTCAGAACTGAGCATGTGGAGAGACGTTCGTTCATCTAGCACAAAGGGAACGGGTTGCAGGAGAAACTTTTTCTCTGGTTTCTCAGTCTGCTTCCTAGTGCCGTTTTGAATTTCCTGCAGTTTTCACTGTAAAACCGAGTTGGAGCTAGTACCTCCCCATGTAAATGTATGGAGTGGAGTTTTCAACTGAAAAGAATCTTTGTGTTCCCAACAAGCTACGAGAAGTACGGCTTTCACTCACAAATATCTCTCAGAACTGAGCATGTGGAGAGACGTTCGTTCACCTAGCACAAAGGGAACAGGTTACAGGAGAAATTTTACTCTGGTTTCTCAGTCTGTTTCTTAGTGCCGGTTTGAAGTTCCTGCAGTTTTCACTGTAAAACTGAGATGGAACTAGTATCTCCCCATATATATGTATGGAGAGGAATTTGCAACAGAAAAGAAACTTTGTGTTCCCAACAAGCTAGGTGAAGTACGGCTTTCACACACACTTATCTCTCAGAACTGAGCATGTGGAGAGATGTTCGTTCATCTAGCACAAAGGGAACGGGTTGCAGGAGAAACTTTTACTCTGGTTTCTCAGTCTGTTTCCTAGTGCCGGTTTGAAGTTCCTGCAGTTTTCACTGTAAAACCGTGTTGGAGGTAGTACCTCCCCATAGATATGTATGAGGTGGAGTTTGCAACTGAAAAGAAACTTTGTGTTCCCAACAAGCTAGGTGAAGGACGGCTTTCACACACACTTATCTCTCAGAACTGAGCATGTGGAGAGACGTTCGTTCATCTAGCACAAATGGAACGGGTTGCAGGAGAAACTTTTACTCTGGTTTCTCAGTCTGTTTCCTAGTGCCGGTTTGAAGTTCCTGCAGTTTTCACTGTAAAACCGGGTTGGATCTAGTACCTCCCCATATATATGTATGGAGAGGAGTTTGCAACTGAAAAGAAACTTTGTGTTCCCAACAAGCTAGGTGAAGGACGGCTTTCACACACACTTATCTCTCAGAACTGAGCATGTGGAGTGATGTTCGTTCATCTAGCACAAAGGGAACGGGTTGCAGGGGAAACTTTTACTCTGGTTTCTCAGTCTGTTTCCTAGTGCCGTTTTGAAGTTCCTGCAGTTTTCACTGTAAAACCGAGTTGGAGCTAGTACCTCCCCAGTTAAATGTATGTAGTGGAGTTTTCAACTGAAAAGAATCTTTGTGTTCCCAACAAGCTATGTGAAGTACGGCTTTCACTCACAAATATCTCTAAGAACTGAGCATGTGGAGAGACGTTCGTTCACCTAGCACAAAAGGAACGGGTTACAGGAGAAACTTTTACTCTGGATTCTCAGTCTGTTTCCTAGTGCTGGTTTGAAGTTCCTGCAGTTTTCACTGTAAAACCGGGATGGAGTTAGTACCTCCCCATAGATATGTATGAGGTGGAGTTTGCAACTAAAAAGAAACTTTGTGTTCCCAACAAGCTAGGTGAAGGACGGCTTTCACACAATCTTATCTCTCAGAACTGAGCATGTGGGGAGACGTTCGTTCATCTAGCACAAAGGGAACAGGTGGCAGGAGAAACTTTTACTCTGGTTTCTCAGTCTGTTTCCTAGTGCCGGTTTGAAGTTCCTGCAGTTTTCACTGTAAAACCGGGATGGAGGTAGTACCTCCCCTTAGATATGTATGAGGTGGAGTTTGCAACTGAAAAGAAACTTTGTGTTCCCAACAAGCTAGGTGAAGGACGGCTTTCACACACACTTATACCTCAGAACTGAGCATGTGGAGAGACGTTCGTTCATCTAGCACAAAGGGAACGGGTTGAAGGGGAAACTTTTACTCTGGTTTCTCAGACTGTTTCCTAGTGCCGGTTTGAAGTTCCTGCAGTTTTCACTGTAAAACCGAGTTGGGGCTAGTACTTCCCCAAGTATATGTATGGAGTGGGGTTTGCAACAGAAAAGAAACTTTGTGTTCCCAACAAGCTAGGTGAAGTACGGCTTTCACACACACTTATCTCTCAGAACTGAGCATGTGGAGAGACGTTCGTTCACCTAGCACAAAGGGAACGGGTTGCAGGAGAAACTTTTACTCTGGTTTCTCAGTCTGTTTCCTAGTGCCGGTTTGATGTTCCTGCAGTTTTCACTGTAAAACCGGGTTGGAGCTAGTACCTCCACATATATATGTATGGAGTGGAGTTTTCAACTGAAAAGAAACTTTGTGTTCCCAACAACCTAGGTGAAGTACGGCTTTCACACACACTTATCTCTCAGAACTGAGCATGTGGAGAGACGTACGTTCATCAAGCACAAAGGGAACGGGTTGCAGGAGAAACTTTTACTCTGGTTTCTCAGTCTGTTTCCTAGTGCCGTTTTGATGCTCCTGCAGTTTTCACTGTAAAACCGAGTTGAAGCTAGTACCTCCCCATATATATGTATGGAGTGGAGTTTGCAACTGAAAAGAAACTTTGTGTTCCCAACAAGCTAGGTGAAGGACGGCTTTCACACACACTTATCTCTCAGAACTGAGCATGTGGAGAGACGTTCGTTCATCTAGCACAAAGGGAACGGGTTGCAGGAGAAACTTTTACTCTGGTTTCTCAGTCTGTTTCCTAGTGCCGGTTTGAAGTTCCTGCAGTTTTCACTGTAAAACCGGGTTGGATATAGTACCTCCCCATATATATGTATGGAGAGGAGTTTGCAACTGAAAAGAAACTTTGTGTTCCCAACAAGCTAGGTGAAGGACGGCTTTCACACACACTTATATCTCAGAACTGAGCATGTGGAGAGACGTTCGTTCATCTAGCACAAAGGGAACGGGTTGCAGGGGAAACTTTTACTCTGGTTTCTCAGTCTGTTTCCTAGTGCCGGTTTGAAGTTCCTGCAGTTTTCACTGTAAAACCGAGTTGGAGCTAGTACTTCCCCAAGTATATGTATGGAGTGGGGTTTGCAACAGAAAAGAATCTTTGTGTTCCCAACAAGCTAGGTGAAGTACGGCTTTCACACACACTTATCTCTCAGAAATGAGCATGTGGAGAGACGTTCTTTCATCTAGCACAAAGGGAACGGGTTGCAGGGGAAACTTTTACTCTGGTTTCTCAATCTGATTCCTAGTGCCGGTTTGAAGTTCCTGCAGTTTTCACTGTAAAACCGGGTTGTATCTAGTACCTCCCCATATATATGTATGGAGAGGAGTTTGCAACTGAAAAGAAACTTTGTGTTCCCAACAAGCTAGTTGAAGGACGGCTTTCACACACACTTATCTCTCAGAACTGAGCATGTGGAGAGACGTTCGTTCATCTAGCACAAAGGGAACGGGTTGCAGGGGAAACTTTTACTCTGGTTTCTCAGTCTGTTTCCTAGTGCCGGTTTGAAGTTCCTGCAGTTTTCACTGTAAAACCGGGATGGAGGTAGTACCTCCCCATAGATATGTATGAGGTGGAGTTTGCAACTAAAAAGAAACTTTGTGTTCCCAACAAGCTAGGTGAAGGACGGCTTTCACACAAACTTATCTCTGAGAACTGAGCATGTGGGGAGACGTTCGTTCATCTAGCACAAAGGGAACAGGTGGCAGGAGAAACTTTTACTCTGGTTTCTCAGTCTGTTTCCTAGTGCCGGTTTGAAGTTCCTGCAGTTTTCACTGTAAAACGGGATGGAGGTAGTACCTCCCCTTAGATATGTATGAGGTGGAGTTTGCAACTGAAAAGAAACTTTGTGTTCCCAACAAGCTAGGTGAAGGACGGCTTTCACACACACTTATATCTCAGAACTGAGCATGTGGAGAGACGTTCGTTCATCTAGCACAAAGGGAACGGGTTGAAGGGGAAACTTTTACTCTGGTTTCTCAGACTGTTTCCTAGTGCCGGTTTGAAGTTCATTCAGTTTTCACTGTAAAACCGAGTTGGGGCTAGTACTTCCCCAAGTATATGTATGGAGTGGGGTTTGCAACAGAAAAGAAACTTTGTGTTCCCAACAAGCTAGGTGAAGTACGGCTTTCACACACACTTATCTCTCAGAACTGAGCATGTGGAGAGACGTTCGTTCACCTAGCACAAAGGGAACGGGTTGCAGGAGAAACTTTTACTCTGGTTTCTCAGTCTGTTTCCTAGTGCCGGTTTGATGTTCCTGCAGTTTTCACTGTAAAACCGGGTTGGAGCTAGTACCTCCACATATATATGTATGGAGTGGAGTTTGCAACAGAAAAGAAACTTTGTGTTCCCAACAACCTAGGTGAAGTACGGCTTTCACACACACTTATCTCTCAGAAATGAGCATGTGGAGAGACGTTCGTTCATCAAGCACAAAGGGAACGGGTTGCAGTAGAAACTTTTACTCTGGTTTCTCAGTCTGTTTCCTAGTGCCGTTTTGATGCTCCTGCAGTTTTCACTGTAAAACCGAGTTGAAGCTAGTACCTCCCCATATATATGTATGGAGTGGAGTTTGCAACTGAAAAGAAACTTTGTGTTCCCAAAAAGCTAGGTGAAGGACGGCTTTCACACACACTTATCTCTCAGAACTGAGCATGTGGAGAGACGTTCGTTCATCTAGCACAAAGGGAACGGGTTGCAGGAGAAACTTTTACTCTGGTTTCTCAGTCTGCTTCCTAGTGCCGTTTTGAATTTCCTGCAGTTTTCACTGTAAAACCGAGTTGGAGCTAGTACCTCCCCATGTAAATGTATGGAGTGGAGTTTTCAACTGAAAAGAATCTTTGTGTTCCCAACAAGCTACGAGAAGTACGGCTTTCACTCACAAATATCTCTCAGAACTGAGCATGTGGAGAGACGTTCGTTCACCTAGCACAAAGGGAACAGGTTACAGGAGAAATTTTACTCTGGTTTCTCAGTCTGTTTCTTAGTGCCGGTTTGAAGTTCCTGCAGTTTTCACTGTAAAAATGGGATGGAGCTAGTACCTCCCCATAGATATGTATGAGGTGGAGTTTGCAACTGAAAAGAAACTTTGTGTTCCCAACAAGCTAGGTGAAGGACGGCTTTCACACACACTTATCTCTCAGAACTGAGCATGTGGAGAGACGTTCGTTCATCTAGCACAAATGGAACGGGTTGCAGGAGAAACTTTTACTCTGGTTTCTCAGTCTGTTTCCTAGTGCCGGTTTGAAGTTCCTGCAGTTTTCACTGTAAAACCGGGTTGGATCTAGTACCTCCCCATATATATGTATGGAGAGGAGTTTGCAACTGAAAAGAAACTTTGTGTTCCCAACAAGCTAGGTGAAGGACGGCTTTCACACACACTTATCTCTCAGAACTGAGCATGTGGAGTGATGTTCGTTCATCTAGCACAAAGGGAACGGGTTGCAGGGGAAACTTTTACTCTGGTTTCTCAGTCTGTTTCCTAGTGCCGTTTTGAAGTTCCTGCAGTTTTCACTGTAAAACCGAGTTGGAGCTAGTACCTCCCCAGTTAAATGTATGTAGTGGAGTTTTCAACTGAAAAGAATCTTTGTGTTCCCAACAAGCTATGTGAAGTACGGCTTTCACTCACAAATATCTCTAAGAACTGAGCATGTGGAGAGACGTTCGTTCACCTAGCACAAAAGGAACGGGTTACAGGAGAAACTTTTACTCTGGATTCTCAGTCTGTTTCCTAGTGCTGGTTTGAAGTTCCTGCAGTTTTCACTGTAAAACCGGGATGGAGTTAGTACCTCCCCATAGATATGTATGAGGTGGAGTTTGCAACTAAAAAGAAACTTTGTGTTCCCAACAAGCTAGGTGAAGGACGGCTTTCACACAATCTTATCTCTCAGAACTGAGCATGTGGGGAGACGTTCGTTCATCTAGCACAAAGGGAACAGGTGGCAGGAGAAACTTTTACTCTGGTTTCTCAGTCTGTTTCCTAGTGCCGGTTTGAAGTTCCTGCAGTTTTCACTGTAAAACCGGGATGGAGGTAGTACCTCCCCTTAGATATGTATGAGGTGGAGTTTGCAACTGAAAAGAAACTTTGTGTTCCCAACAAGCTAGGTGAAGGACGGCTTTCACACACACTTATATCTCAGAACTGAGCATGTGGAGAGACGTTCGTTCATCTAGCACAAAGGGAACGGGTTGAAGGGTAAACTTTTACTCTGGTTTCTCAGACTGTTTCCTAGTGCCGGTTTGAAGTTCCTGCAGTTTTCACTGTAAAACCGAGTTGGGGCTAGTACTTCCCCAAGTATATGTATGGAGTGGGGTTTGCAACAGAAAAGAAACTTTGTGTTCCCAACAAGCTAGGTGAAGTACGGCTTTCACACACACTTATCTCTCAGAACTGAGCATGTGGAGAGACGTTCGTTCACCTAGCACAAAGGGAACGGGTTGCAGGAGAAACTTTTACTCTGGTTTCTCAGTCTGTTTCCTAGTGCCGGTTTGATGTTCCTGCAGTTTTCACTGTAAAACCGGGTTGGAGCTAGTACCTCCACATATATATGTATGGAGTGGAGTTTTCAACTGAAAAGAAACTTTGTGTTCCCAACAACCTAGGTGAAGTACGGCTTTCACACACACTTATCTCTCAGAACTGAGCATGTGGAGAGACGTTCGTTCATCAAGCACAAAGGGAACGGGTTGCAGGAGAAACTTTTACTCTGGTTTCTCAGTCTGTTTCCTAGTGCCGTTTTGATGCTCCTGCAGTTTTCACTGTAAAACCGAGTTGAAGCTAGTACCTCCCCATATATATGTATGGAGTGGAGTTTGCAACTGAAAAGAAACTTTGTGTTCCCAACAAGCTAGGTGAAGTACGGTTTTCACACACACTTATCTCTCAGAAATGAGCATGTGGAGAGACGTTCTTTCATCTAGCACAAAGGGAACGGGTTGCAGGGGAAACTTTTACTCTGGTTTCTCAATCTGATTCCTAGTGCCGGTTTGAAGTTCCTGCAGTTTTCACTGTAAAACCGGGTTGTATCTAGTACCTCCCCATATATATGTATGGAGAGGAGTTTGCAACTGAAAAGAAACTTTGTGTTCCCAACAAGCTAGTTGAAGGACGGCTTTCACACACACTTATCTCTCAGAACTGAGCATGTGGAGAGACGTTCGTTCATCTAGCACAAAGGGAACGGGTTGCAGGGGAAACTTTTACTCTGGTTTCTCAGTCTGTTTCCTAGTGCCGGTTTGAAGTTCCTGCAGTTTTCACTGTAAAACCGATTTGGAGCTAGTACTTCCGCAAGTATACGTATGGAGTGGGGTTTGCAACAGAAAAGAAACTTTGTGTTCCCAACAAGCTAGGTGAAGGACGGCTTTCACACACACCTATCTCTCAGAACTGAGCATGTGGACAGACGATCGTTCATCTAGCAAAAAGGGAACGGGTTGCAGGAGAAACTTTTACTCTGGTATCTCAGTATGTTTCCTAGTGCCGTTTTGAAGTTCCTGCAGTTTTCACTGTAAAACCGGGATGGAGGCAGTACCTCCCCATAGATATGTATGAGGTGGAGTTTGCAACTAAAAAGAAACTTTGTTTTCCCAACAAGCTAGTTGAAGGACGGCTTTCACACACACTCATCTCTGAGAACTGAGCACGTGGAGAGACGTTCGTTCATCTAGTAAAAAGGGAACGGGTTGCAGGAGAAACTTTTACTCTGGTTTCTCAGTCTGTTTCCTAGTGCCGGTTTGAAGTTCCTGCAGTTTTCACTGTAAAACCGAGTTGGAGCTAGTACTTCCCCAAGTATATGTATGGAGTGGGGTTTGCAACAGAAAAGAATCTTTGTGTTCCCAACAAGCTAGGTGAAGTACGGCTTTCACACACACTTATCTCTCAGAAATGAGCATGTGGAGAGACGTTCTTTCATCTAGCACAAAGGGAACGGGTTGCAGGAGAAACTTTTACTCTGGTTTCTCCGTCTGTTTCCTAGTGCCGGTTTGAAGTTCCTGCAGTTTTCACTGTAAAACCGTGTTGGAGCTAGTACCTCCCCATAGATATGTATGGAGAGGAGTTTGCAACTGTAAAGAAACTTTGTGTTCCCAACAAGCTAGGTGAAGGACGGCTTTCACACACACTTATCTCTCAGAACTGAGCATGTGGAGAGACGTTCGTTCATCTAGCACAAAGGGAACGGGTTGCAGGGGAAACTTTTACTCTGGTTTCTCAATCTGATTCCTAGTGCCGGTTTGAAGTTCCTGCAGTTTTCACTGTAAAACCGGGTTGTATCTAGTACCTCCCCATATATATGTATGGAGAGGAGTTTGCAACTGAAAAGAAATTTTGTGTTCCCAACAAGCTAGGTGAAGGACGGCTTTCACACACACTTATCTCTGAGAACTGAGCACGTGGAGAGACGTTCGTTCATCTAGTAAAAAGGGAACGGGTTGCAGGAGAAACTTTTACTCTGGTTTCTCAGTCTGTTTCCTAGTGCCGGTTTGAAGTTCCTGCAGTTTTCACTGTAAAACCGAGTTGGAGCTAGTACCTCCCCATGTAAATGTATGGAGTGGAGTTTTCAACTGAAAAGAATCTTTGTGTTCCCAACAAGCTACGAGAAGTACGGCTTTCACTCACAAATATCTCTCAGAACTGAGCATGTGGAGAGACGTTCGTTCACCTAGCACAAAGGGAACGGGATACAGGAGAAACTTTTACTCTGGTTTCTCAGTCTGTTTCCTAGTGCCGGTTTGAAGTTCCTGCAGTTTTCACTGTAAAAATGGGATGGAGCTAGTACCTCCCCATATATATGTATGGAGAGGAGTTTGCAACAGAAAAGAAACTTTGTGTTCCCAACAAGCTAGGTGAAGTACGGCTTTCACACACACTTATCTCTCAGAACTGAGCATGTGGAGAGACGTTCGTTCATCTAGCACAAAGGGAACGGGTTACAGGAGAAACTTTTACTCTGGTTTCTCAGTCTGTTTCCTAGTGAAGGTTTGAAGTTCCTGCAGTTTTCACTGTAAAACCGTGTTGGAGGTAGTACCTCCCCATAGATATGTATGAGGTGGAGTTTGCAACTGAAAAGAAACTTTGTGTTCCCAACAAGCTAGGTGAAGGACGGCTTTCACACACACTTATCTCTCAGAACTGAGCATGTGGAGAGACGTTCGTTCATCTAGCACAAAGGGAACGGGTTGCAGGAGAAACTTTTACTCTGGTTTCTCAGTCTGTTTCCTAGTGCCGGTTTGAAGTTCCTGCAGTTTTCACTGTAAAACCGGGTTGGATCTAGTACCTCCCCATATATATGTATGGAGAGGAGTTTGCAACTGAAAAGAAACTTTGTGTTCCCAACAAGCTAGGTGAAGGACGGCTTTCACACACACTTATCTCTCAGAACTGAGCATGTGGAGTGATGTTCGTTCATCTAGCACAAAGGGAACGGGTTGCAGGGGAAACTTTTACTCTGGTTTCTCAGGCTGTTTCCTAGTGCCGTTTTGAAGTTCCTGCAGTTTTCACTGTAAAACCGAGTTGGAGCTAGTACCTCCCCAGTTAAATGTATGTAGTGGAGTTTTCAACTGAAAAGAATCTTTGTGTTCCCAACAAGCTATGTGAAGTACGGCTTTCACTCACAAATATCTCTCAGAACTGAGCATGTGGAGAGACGTTCGTTCACCTAGCACAAAAGGAACGGGTTACAGGAGAAACTTTTACTCTGGTTTCTCAGTCTGTTTCCTAGTGCTGGTTTGAAGTTCCTGCAGTTTTCACTGTAAAACCGGGATGGAGGTAGTACCTCCCCATAGATATGTATGAGGTGGAGTTTGCAACTAAAAAGAAACTTTGTGTTCCCAACAAGCTAGGTGAAGGACGGCTTTCACACAAACTTATCTCTCAGAACTGAGCATGTGGGGAGACGTTCGTTCATCTAGCACAAAGGGAACAGGTTGCAGGAGAAACTTTTACTCTGGTTTCTCAGTCTGTTTCCTAGTGCCGGTTTGAAGTTCCTGCAGTTTTCACTGTAAAACCGGGATGGAGGTAGTACCTCCCCTTAGATATGTATGAGGTGGAGTTTGCAACTGAAAAGAAACTTTGTGTTCCCAACAAGCTAGGTGAAGGACGGCTTTAACACACACTTATATCTCAGAACTGAGCATGTGGAGAGACGTTCGTTCATCTAGCACAAAGGGAACGGGTTGAAGGGGAAACTTTTACTCTGGTTTCTCAGACTGTTTCCTAGTGCCGGTTTGAAGTTCCTGCAGTTTTCACTGTAAAACCGAGTTGGGGCTAGTACTTCCCCAAGTATATGTATGGAGTGGGGTTTGCAACAGAAAAGAAACTTTGTGTTCCCAACAAGCTAGGTGAAGTACGGCTTTCACACACACTTATCTCTCAGAACTGAGCATGTGGAGAGACGTTCGTTCACCTAGCACAAAGGGAACGGGTTGCAGGAGAAACTTTTACTCTGGTTTCTCAGTCTGTTTCCTAGTGCCGGTTTGATGTTCCTGCAGTTTTCACTGTAAAACCGGGTTGGAGCTAGTACCTCCACATATATATGTATGGAGTGGAGTTTGCAACAGAAAAGAAACTTTGTGTTCCCAACAAGCTAGGTGAAGTACGGCTTTCACACACACTTATCTCTCAGAACTGAGCACGTGGAGAGACGTTCGTTCATCAAGCACAAAGGGAACGGGTTGCAGGAGAAACTTTTACTCTGGTTTCTCAGTCTGTTTCCTAGTGCCGTTTTGAAGTTCCTGCAGTTTTCACTGTAAAACCGAGTTGGAGCTAGTACCTCCCCATGTAAATGTATGGAGTGGAGTTTTCAACTGAAAAGAATCTTTGTGTTCCCAACAAGCTACGAGAAGTACGGCTTTCACTCACAAATATCTCTCAGAACTGAGCATGTGGAGAGACGTTCGTTCACCTAGCACAAAGGGAACGGGTTACAGGAGAAACTTTTACTCTGGTTTCTCAGTCTGTTTCCTAGTGCCGGTTTGAAGTTCCTGCAGTTTTCACTGTAAAAATGGGATGGAGCTAGTACCTCCCCATATATATGTATGGAGAGGAATTTGCAACAGAAAAGTAACTTTGTGTTCCCAACAAGCTAGGTGAAGTACGGCTTTCACACACACTTATCTCTCAGAATTGAACATGTGGAGAGATGTTCGTTCATCTAGCACAAAGGGAACAGGTGGCAGGAGAACTTTTACTCTGGTTTCTCAGTCTGTTTCCTAGTGCCGGTTTGAAGTTCCTGCAGTTTTCACTGTAAAACCGGGATGGAGGTAGTACCTCCCCTTAGATATGTATGAGGTGGAGTTTGCAACTGAAAAGAAACTTTGTGTTCCCAACAAGCTAGGTGAAGGACGGCTTTCACACACACTTATATCTCAGAACTGAGCATGTGGAGAGACGTTCGTTCATCTAGCACAAAGGGAACGGGTGAAGGGGAAACTTTTACTCTGGTTTCTCAGACTGTTTCCTAGTGCCGGTTTGAAGTTCCTGCAGTTTTCACTGTAAAACCGAGTTGGGGCTAGTACTTCCCCAAGTATATGTATGGAGTGGGGTTTGCAACAGAAAAGAAACTTTGTGTTCCGAACAAGCTAGGTGAAGTACGGCTTTCACACACACTTATCTCTCAGAACTGAGCATGTGGAGAGACGTTCGTTCACCTAGCACAAAGGGAACGGGTTGCAGGAGAAACTTTTACTCTGGTTTCTCAGTCTGTTTCCTAGTGCCGGTTTGAAGTTCCTGCAGTTTTCACTGTAAAAATGGGATGGAGCTAGTACCTCCCCATATATATGTATGGAGAGGAGTTTGCAACAGAAAAGAAACTTTGTGTTCCCAACAAGCTAGGTGAAGTACGGCTTTCACACACACTTATCTCTCAGAATTGAACATGTGGAGAGATGTTCGTTCATCTAGCACAAAGGGAACAGGTGGCAGGAGAACTTTTACTCTGGTTTCTCAGTCTGTTTCCTAGTGCCGGTTTGAAGTTCCTGCAGTTTTCACTGTAAAACCGGGATGGAGATAGTACCTCCCCTTAGATATGTATGAGGTGGAGTTTGCAACTGAAAAGAAACTTTGTGTTCCCAACAAGCTAGGTGAAGGACGGCTTTCACACACACTTATATCTCAGAACTGAGCATGTGGAGAGACGTTCGTTCATCTAGCACAAAGGGAACGGGTGAAGGGGAAACTTTTACTCTGGTTTCTCAGACTGTTTCCTAGTGCCGGTTTGAAGTTCCTGCAGTTTTCACTGTAAAACCGAGTTGGGGCTAGTACTTCCCCAAGTATATGTATGGAGTGGGGTTTGCAACAGAAAAGAAACTTTGTGTTCCCAACAAGCTAGGTGAAGTACGGCTTTCACACACACTTATCTCTCAGAACTGAGCATGTGGAGAGACGTTCGTTCATCAAGCACAAAGGGAACGGGTTGCAGGAGAAACTTTTACTCTGGTTTCTCAGTCTGTTTCATAGTGCCGTTTTGATGCTCCTGCAGTTTTCACTGTAAAACCGAGTTGAAGCTAGTACCTCCCCATAGATATGTATGGAGAGGAGTTTGCAACTGAAAAGAAACTTTGTGTTCCCAACAAGCTAGGTGAAGGACGGCTTTCACACACACTTATCTCTCAGAACTGAGCATGTGGAGAGACGTTCGTTCATCTAGCACAAAGGGAACGGGTTGCAGGAGAAACTTTTTCTCTGGTTTCTCAGTATGTTTCCTAGGGCCGGTTTGAAGTTCCTGCAGTTTTCACTGTAAAACCGAGTTGGAGCTAGTACCTCCCCATGTAAATGTATGGAGTGGAGTTTTCAACTGAAAAGAATCTTTGTGTTCCCAACAAGCTACGAGAAGTACGGCTTTCACTCACAAATATCTCTCAGAACTGAGCATGTGGAGAGACGTTCGTTCACCTAGCACAAAGGGAACGGGTTACAGGAGAAACTTTTACTCTGGTTTCTCAGTCTGTTTCCTAGTGCCGGTTTGAAGTTCCTGCAGTTTTCACTGTAAAAATGGGATGGAGCTAGTACCTCCCCATATATATGTATGGAGAGGAGTTTGCAACAGAAAAGAAACTTTGTTTTCCCAACAAGCTAGGTGAAGTACGGCTTTCACACACACTTATCTCTCAGAACTGAGCATGTGGAGAGACGTTCATTCATCAACACAAAGGGAACGGGTTGAAGGGGAAACTTTTACTCTGGTTTCTCAGTCTGTTTCCTAGTGCCGGTTTGAAGTTCCTGCAGTTTTCACTGTAAAACCGTGTTGGAGGTAGTACCTCCCCAAGATATGTATGAGGTGGAGTTTGCAACTGAAAAGAAACTTTGTGTTCCCAACAAGCTAGGTGAAGGACGGCTTTCACACACACTTATCTCTCAGAACTGAGCATGTGGAGAGACGTTCGTTCATCTAGCACAAATGGAACGGGTTGCAGGAGAAACTTTTACTCTGGTTTCTCAGTCTGTTTCCTAGTGCCGGTTTGAAGTTCCTGCAGTTTTCACTGTAAAACCGGGTTGGATCTAGTACCTCCCCATATATATGTATGGAGTGGAGTTTGCAACTGAAAAGAAACTTTGTGTTCCCAACAAGCTAGGTGAAGGACGGCTTTCACACACACTTATCTCTCAGAACTGAGCATGTGGAGAGACGTTCGTTCACCTAGCACAAAGGGAACGGGTTACAGGAGAAACTTTTACTCTGGTTTCTCAGTCTGTTTCCTAGTGCCGGTTTGAAGTTCCTGCAGTTTTCACTGTAAAACCGGGATGGAGGAAGTACCTCCCCATATATATGTATGAGGTGGAGTTTGCAACTAAAAAGAAACTTTGTTTTCCCGACAAGCTAGTTGAAGGACGGCTTTCACACACACTTATCTCTGAGAACTGAGCACGTGGAGAGACGTTCGTTCATCTAGTAAAAAGGGAACGGGTTGCAGGAGAAACTTTTACTCTGGTTTCTCAGTCTGTTTCCTAGTGCCGGTTTGAAGTTCCTGCAGTTTTCACTGTAAAACCGAGTTGGAGCTAGTACCTCCCATGTAAATGTATGGAGTGGAGTTTTCAACTGAAAAGAATCTTTGTGTTCCCAACAAGCTACGAGAAGTACGGCTTTCACTCACAAATATCTCTCACAACTGAGCATGTGGAGAGACGTTCGTTCATCTAGCACAAAGGGAACGGGTTACAGGAGAAACTTTTACTCTGGTTTCTCAGTCTGTTTCCTAGTGCCGGTTTGAAGTTCCTGCAGTTTTCACTGTAAAACCGTGTTGGAGGTAGTACCTCCCCATAGATATGTATGAGGTGGAGTTTGCAACTGAAAAGAAACTTTGTGTTCCCAACAAGCTAGGTGAAGGACGGCTTTCACCCACACTTATCTCTCAGAACTGAGCATGTGGAGAGACGTTCGTTCATCTAGCACAAAGGGAACGGGTTCCAGGAGAAACTTTTACTCTGGTTTCTCAGTCTGTTTCCTAGTGCCGGTTTGAAGTTCCTGCAGTTTTCACTGTAAAACCGGGTTGGATCTAGTACCTCCCCATATATATGTATGGAGAGGAGTTTGCAACTGAAAAGAAACTTTGTGTTCCCAACAAGCTAGGTGAAGGACGGCTTTCACACACGCTTATCTCTCAGAACTGAGCATGTGGAGAGACGTTCGTTCATCTAGCACAAAGGGAACGGGTTGCAGGGGAAACTTTTACTCTGTTTTCTCAGTCTGTTTCCTAGTGCCGGTTTGAAGTTCCTGCAGTTTTCACTGTAAAACCGTGTTGAAGCTAGTACTTCCCCAAGTATATGTATGGAGTGTGGTTTGCAACAGAAAAGAAACTTTGTGTTCCCAACAAGCTAGGTGAAGGACGGCTTTCACACACACTTATCTCTCAGAACTGAGCATGTGGAGAGATGTTCGTTCATCTAGCACAAAGGGAACGGGCTGAAGGGGAAACTTTTACTCTGGTTTCTCAGTGTGTTTCCTAGTGCCGGTTTGAAGTTCCTGCAGTTTTCACTGTAAAAACGTGTTGGAGGTAGTACCTCCCCATAGATATATATGAGGTGGAGTTTGCAACTGAAAAGAAACTTTGTGTTCCTAACAAGCTAGGTGAAGGACGGCTTTCACACACACTTATCTCTCAGAACTGAGCATGTGGAGAGACGTTCGTTCATCTAGCACAAAGGGAACGGGTTGCAGGAGAAACTTTTACTCTGGTTTCTCAGTCTGTTTCCTAGTGCCGGTTTGAAGTTCCTGCAGTTTTCACTGTAAAACCGGGTTGGATCTAGTACCTCCCCATATATATGTATGGAGAGGAGTTTGCAACTGAAAAGAAACTTTGTGTTCCCAACAAGCTAGGTGAAGGACGGCTTTCACACACACTTATCTCTCAGAACTGAGCATGTGGAGTGATGTTCGTTCATCTAGCACAAAGGGAACGGGTTGCAGGGGAAACTTTTACTCTGGTTTCTCAGTCTGTTTCCTAGTGCCGTTTTGAAGTTCCTGCAGTTTTCACTGTAAAACCGAGTTGGAGCTAGTACCTCCCCAGTTAAATGTATGTAGTGGAGTTATCAACTGAAAAGAATCTTTGTGTTCCCAACAAGCTATGTGAAGTACGGCTTTCACTCACAAATATCTCTCAGAACTGAGCATGTGGAGAGACGTTCGTTCACCTAGCACAAAAGGAACGGGTTACAGGAGAAACTTTTACTCTGGTTTCTCAGTCTGTTTCCTAGTGCTGGTTTGAAGTTCCTGCAGTTTTCACTGTAAAACCGGGATGGAGGTAGTACCTCCCCATAAATATGTATGAGGTGGAGTTTGCAACTAAAAAGAAACTTTGTGTTCCCAACAAGCTAGGTGAAGGACGGCTTTCACACAAAATTATCTCTCAGAACTGAGCATGTGGGGAGACGTTCGTTCATCTAGCACAAAGGGAACGGGTTGCAGGAGAAACTTTTACTCTGGTTTCTCAGTCTGTTTCCTAGTGCCGGTTTGAAGTTCCTGCAGTTTTCACTGTAAAACCGAGTTGGAGCTAGTACCTCCCCATGTAAATGTATGGAGTGGAGTTTTCAACTGAAAAGAATCTTTGTGTTCCCAACAAGCTACGAGAAGTACGGCTTTCACTCACAAATATCTCTCAGAACTGAGCATGTGGAGAGACGTTCGTTCACCTAGCACAATGGGAACGGGTTACAGGAGAAACTTTTACTCTGGTTTCTCAGTCTGTTTCCTAGTGCCGGTTTGAAGTTCCTGCAGTTTTCACTGTAAAAATGGGATGGAGCTAGTACCTCCCCATATATATGTATGGAGAGGAGTTTGCAACAGAAAAGAAACTTTGTGTTCCCAACAAGCTAGGTGAAGTACGGCTTTCACACACACATATCTCTCAGAATTGAGCATGTGGAGAGGTGTTCTTTCATCTAGCAAAAAGGGAACAGGTGGCAGGAGAAACTTTTACTCTGGTTTCTCAGTCTGTTTCCTAGTGCCGGTTTGAAGTTCCTGCAGTTTTCACTGTAAAACCGTGTTGGAGGTAGTACCTCCCCAAGATATGTATGAGGTGGAGTTTGCAACTGAAAAGAAACTTTGTGTTCCCAACAAGCTAGGTGAAGGACGGCTTTCACACACACTTATCTCTCAGAATTGAGCATGTGGAGAGGTGTTCTTTCATCTAGCACAAAGGGAACGGGTGGCAGGAGAAACTTTTACTCTGGTTTCTCAGTCTGTTTCCTAGTGCCGGTTTGAAGTTCCTGCAGTTTTCACTGTAAAACCGTGTTGGAGGTAGTACCTCCCCAAGATATGTATGAGGTGGAGTTTGCAACTGAAAAGAAACTTTGTGTTCCCAACAAGCTAGGTGAAGGACGGCTTTCACACACACTTATCTCTCAGAACTGAGCATGTGGAGAGACGTTCGTTCAATTAGCACAAAGGGAACGGGTTACAGGAGAAACTTTTACTCTGGTTTCTCAGTCTGTTACCTAGTGCCGGTTTGAAGTTCCTGCAGTTTTCACTGTAAAACCGGGATGGAGGAAGTACCTCCCCATAGATATGTATGAGGTGGAGTTTGCAACTAAAAAGAAACTTTGTTTTCCCAACAAGCTAGTTGAAGGACGGCTTTCACACACACTTATCTCTGAGAACTGAGCACGTGGAGAGACGTTCGTTCATCTAGTAAAAAGGGAACGGGTTGCAGGAGAAACTTTTACTCTGGTTTCTCAGTCTGTTTCCTAGTGCCGGTTTGAAGTTCCTGCAGTTTTCACTGTAAAACCGAGTTGGAGCTAGTACCTCCCATGTAAATGTATGGAGTGGAGTTTTCAACTGAAAAGAATCTTTGTGTTCCCAACAAGCTACGAGAAGTACGGCTTTCACTCACAAATATCTCTCAGAACTGAGCATGTGGAGAGACGTTCGTTCACCTAGCACAAAGGGAACGGGTTACAGGAGAAACTTTTACTCTGGTTTCTCAGTCTGTTTCCTAGTGCCGGTTTGAAGTTCCTTCAGTTTTCATTGTAAAACCGTGTTGGAGGTAGTACCTCCCCATAGATATGTAGGAGGTGGAGTTTGCAACTGAAAAGAAACTTTGTGTTCCCAACAAGCTAGGTGAAGGACGGCTTTCACCCACACTTATCTCTCAGAACTGAGCATGTGGAGAGACGTTCGTTCATCTAGCACAAAGGGAACGGGTTCCAGGAGAAACTTTCACTCTGGTTTCTCAGTCTGTTTCCTAGTGCCGGGTTGAAGTTCCTGCAGTTTTCACTGTAAAACCGGGTTGGATCTAGTACCTCCCCATATATATGTATGGAGAGGAGTTTGCAACTGAGAAGAAACTTTGTGTTCCCAACAAGCTAGGTGAAGGACGGCTTTCACACACGCTTATCTCTCAGAACTGAGCATGTGGAGAGACGTTCGTTCATCTAGCACAAAAGAAACGGGTTGCAGGGGAAACTTTTACTCTGTTTTCTCAGTCTGTTTCCTAGTGCCGGTTTGAAGTTCCTGCAGTTTTCACTGTAAAACCGAGTTGAAGCTAGTACTTCCCCAAGTATATGTATGGAGTGGGGTTTGCAACAGAAAAGAAACTTTGTGTTCCCAACAAGCTAGGTGAAGGACGGCTTTCACACACACTTATCTCTCAGAACTGAGCATGTGGAGAGATGTTCGTTCATCTAGCACAAAGGGAACGGGCTGAAGGGGAAACTTTTACTCTGGTTTCTCAGTCTGTTTCCTAGTGCCGGTTTGAAGTTCCTGCAGTTTTCACTGTAAAACCGTGTTGGAGGTAGTACCTCCCCATAGATATGTATGAGGTGGAGTTTGCAACTGAAAAGAAACTTTGTGTTCCCAACAAGCTAGGTGAAGGACGGCTTTCACACACACTTATCTCTCAGAACTGAGCATGTGGAGAGACGTTCGTTCATCTAGCACAAAGGGAACGGGTTGCAGGGGAAACTTTTACTTTGGTTTCTCAGTCTGTTTCCTAGTGCCGTTTTGAAGTTCCTGCAGTTTTCACTGTAAAACCGAGTTGGAGCTAGTACCTCCCCAGTTAAATGTATGTAGTGGAGTTTTCAACTGAAAAGAATCTTTGTGTTCCCAACAAGCTATGTGAAGTACGGCTTTCACTCACAAATATCTCTCAGAACTGAGCATGTGGAGAGACGTTCGTTCACCTAGCACAAAAGGAACGGGTTACAGGAGAAACTTTTACTCTGGTTTCTCAGTCTGTTTCCTAGTGCTGGTTTGAAGTTCCTGCAGTTTTCACTGTAAAACCGGGATGGAGGTAGTACCTCCCCTTAGATATGTATGAGGTGGAGTTTGCAACTGAAAAGAAACTTTGTGTTCCCAGCAAGCTAGGTGAAGGACGGCTTTCACACACACTTATATCTCAGAACTGAGCATGTGGAGAGACGTTCGTTCATCTAGCACAAAGGGAACTGGTGAAGGGGAAACTTTTACTCTGGTTTCTCAGACTGTTTCCTAGTGCCGGTTTGAAGTTCCTGCAGTTTTCACTGTAAAACCGAGTTGGAGCTAGTACCTCCCATGTAAATGTATGGAGTGGAGTTTTCAACTGAAAAGAATCTTTGTGTTCCCAACAAGCTACGAGAAGTACGGCTTTCACTCACAAATATCTCTCAGAACTGAGCATGTGGAGAGACGTTCGTTCATCTAGCACAAAAGAAACGGGTTGCAGGGGAAACTTTTACTCTGTTTTCTCAGTCTGTTTCCTAGTGCCGGTTTGAAGTTCCTGCAGTTTTCACTGTAAAACCGAGTTGAAGCTAGTACTTCCCCAAGTATATGTATGGAGTGGGGTTTGCAACAGAAAAGAAACTTTGTGTTCCCAACAAGCTAGGTGAAGGACGGCTTTCACACACACTTATCTCTCAGAACTGAGCATGTGGAGAGATGTTCGTTCATCTAGCACAAAGGGAACGGGCTGAAGGGGAAACTTTTACTCTGGTTTCTCAGTCTGTTTCCTAGTGCCGTTTTGAAGTTCCTGCAGTTTTCACTGTAAAACCGAGTTGGAGCTAGTACCTCCCCAGTTAAATGTATGTAGTGGAGTTTTCAACTGAAAAGAATCTTTGTGTTCCCAACAAGCTATGTGAAGTACGGCTTTCACTCACAAATATCTCTCAGAACTGAGCATGTGGAGAGACGTTCGTTCACCTAGCACAAAAGGAACGGGTTACAGGAGAAACTTTTACTCTGGTTTCTCAGTCTGTTTCCTAGTGCTGGTTTGAAGTTCCTGCAGTTTTCACTGTAAAACCGGGATGGAGGTAGTACCTCCCCTTAGATATGTATGAGGTGGAGTTTGCAACTGAAAAGAAACTTTGTGTTCCCAGCAAGCTAGGTGAAGGACGGCTTTCACACACACTTATATCTCAGAACTGAGCATGTGGAGAGACGTTCGTTCATCTAGCACAAAGGGAACTGGTGAAGGGGAAACTTTTACTCTGGTTTCTCAGACTGTTTCCTAGTGCCGGTTTGAAGTTCCTGCAGTTTTCACTGTAAAACCGAGTTGGAGCTAGTACCTCCCATGTAAATGTATGGAGTGGAGTTTTCAACTGAAAAGAATCTTTGTGTTCCCAACAAGCTACGAGAAGTACGGCTTTCACTCACAAATATCTCTCAGAACTGAGCATGTGGAGAGACGTTCGTTCATCTAGCACAAAAGAAACGGGTTGCAGGGGAAACTTTTACTCTGTTTTCTCAGTCTGTTTCCTAGTGCCGGTTTGAAGTTCCTGCAGTTTTCACTGTAAAACCGAGTTGAAGCTAGTACTTCCCCAAGTATATGTATGGAGTGGGGTTTGCAACTGAAAAGAAACTTTGTGTTCCCAACAAGCTAGGTGAAGGACGGCTTTCACACACACTTATCTCTCAGAACTGAGCATGTGGAGAGACGTTCGTTCATCTAGCACAAAGGGAACGGGTTGCAGGGGAAACTTTTACTTTGGTTTCTCAGTCTGTTTCCTAGTGCCGTTTTGAAGTTCCTGCAGTTTTCACTGTAAAACCGAGTTGGAGCTAGTACCTCCCCAGTTAAATGTATGTAGTGGAGTTTTCAACTGAAAAGAATCTTTGTGTTCCCAACAAGCTATGTGAAGTACGGCTTTCACTCACAAATATCTCTCAGAACTGAGCATGTGGAGAGACGTTCGTTCACCTAGCACAAAAGGAACGGGTTACAGGAGAAACTTTTACTCTGGTTTCTCAGTCTGTTTCCTAGTGCTGGTTTGAAGTTCCTGCAGTTTTCACTGTAAAACCGGGATGGAGGTAGTACCTCCCCTTAGATATGTATGAGGTGGAGTTTGCAACTGAAAAGAAACTTTGTGTTCCCAGCAAGCTAGGTGAAGGACGGCTTTCACACACACTTATATCTCAGAACTGAGCATGTGGAGAGACGTTCGTTCATCTAGCACAAAGGGAACTGGTGAAGGGGAAACTTTTACTCTGGTTTCTCAGACTGTTTCCTAGTGCCGGTTTGAAGTTCCTGCAGTTTTCACTGTAAAACCGAGTTGGAGCTAGTACCTCCCATGTAAATGTATGGAGTGGAGTTTTCAACTGAAAAGAATCTTTGTGTTCCCAACAAGCTACGAGAAGTACGGCTTTCACTCACAAATATCTCTCAGAACTGAGCATGTGGAGAGACGTTCGTTCATCTAGCACAAAAGAAACGGGTTGCAGGGGAAACTTTTACTCTGTTTTCTCAGTCTGTTTCCTAGTGCCGGTTTGAAGTTCCTGCAGTTTTCACTGTAAAACCGAGTTGAAGCTAGTACTTCCCCAAGTATATGTATGGAGTGGGGTTTGCAACAGAAAAGAAACTTTGTGTTCCCAACAAGCTAGGTGAAGGATGGCTTTCACACACACTTATCTCTCAGAACTGAGCATGTGGAGAGATGTTCGTTCATCTAGCACAAAGGGAACGGGCTGAAGGGGAAACTTTTACTCTGGTTTCTCAGTCTGTTTCCTAGTGCCGGTTTGAAGTTCCTGCAGTTTTCACTGTAAAACCGTGTTGGAGGTAGTACCTCCCCATAGATATGTATGAGGTGGAGTTTGCAACTGAAAAGAAACTTTGTGTTCCCAACAAGCTAGGTGAAGGACGGCTTTCACACACACTTATCTCTCAGAACTGAGCATGTGGAGAGACGTTCGTTCATCTAGCACAAAGGGAACGGGTTGCAGGAGAAACTTTTACTCTGGTTTCTCAGTCTGTTTCCTAGTGCCGTTTTGAAGTTCCTGCAGTTTTCACTGTAAAACCGAGTTGGAGCTAGTACCTCCCCAGTTAAATGTATGTAGTGGAGTTTTCAACTGAAAAGAATCTTTGTGTTCCCAACAAGCTATGTGAAGTACGGCTTTCACTCACAAATATCTCTCAGAACTGAGCATGTGGAGAGACGTTCGTTCACCTAGCACAAAAGGAACGGGTTACAGGAGAAACTTTTACTCTGGTTTCTCAGTCTGTTTCCTAGTGCTGGTTTGAAGTTCCTGCAGTTTTCACTGTAAAACCGGGATGGAGGTAGTACCTCCCCTTAGATATGTATGAGGTGGAGTTTGCAACTGAAAAGAAACTTTGTGTTCCCAGCAAGCTAGGTGAAGGACGGCTTTCACACACACTTATATCTCAGAACTGAGCATGTGGAGAGACGTTCGTTCATCTAGCACAAAGGGAACTGGTGAAGGGGAAACTTTTACTCTGGTTTCTCAGACTGTTTCCTAGTGCCGGTTTGAAGTTCCTGCAGTTTTCACTGTAAAACCGAGTTGGAGCTAGTACCTCCCATGTAAATGTATGGAGTGGAGTTTTCAACTGAAAAGAATCTTTGTGTTCCCAACAAGCTACGAGAAGTACGGCTTTCACTCACAAATATCTCTCAGAACTGAGCATGTGGAGAGACGTTCGTTCACCTAGCACAAAGGGAACGGGTTACAGGAGAAACTTTTACTCTGGTTTCTCAGTCTGTTTCCTAGTGCCGGTTTGAAGTTCCTGCAGTTTTCACTGTAAAACCGTGTTGGAGGTAGTACCTCCCCATAGATATGTAGGAGGTGGAGTTTGCAACTGAAAAGAAACTTTGTGTTCCCAACAAGCTAGGTGAAGGACGGCTTTCACCCACACTTATCTCTCAGAACTGAGCATGTGGAGAGACGTTCGTTCATCTAGCACAAAGGGAACGGGTTCCAGGAGAAACTTTCACTCTGGTTTCTCAGTCTGTTTCCTAGTGCCGGTTTGAAGTTCCTGCAGTTTTCACTGTAAAACCGGGTTGGATCTAGTACCTCCCCATATATATGTATGGAGAGGAGTTTGCAACTGAAAAGAAACTTTGTGTTCCCAACAAGCTAGGTGAAGGACGGCTTTCACACACGCTTATCTCTCAGAACTGAGCATGTGGAGAGACGTTCGTTCATCTAGCACAAAGGGAACGGGTTGCAGGGGAAACTTTTACTCTGGTTTCTCAGTCTGTTTCCTAGTGCCGTTTTGAAGTTCCTGCAGTTTTCACTGTAAAACCGAGTTGGAGCTAGTACCTCCCCAGTTAAATGTATGTAGTGGAGTTTTCAACTGAAAAGAATCTTTGTGTTCCCAACAAGCTATGTGAAGTACGGCTTTCACTCACAAATATCTCTCAGAACTGAGCATGTGGAGAGACGTTCGTTCACCTAGCACAAAAGGAACGGGTTACAGGAGAAACTTTTACTCTGGTTTCTCAGTCTGTTTCCTAGTGCTGGTTTGAAGTTCCTGCAGTTTTCACTGTAAAACCGGGATGGAGGTAGTACCTCCCCTTAGATATGTATGAGGTGGAGTTTGCAACTGAAAAGAAACTTTGTGTTCCCAGCAAGCTAGGTGAAGGACGGCTTTCACACACACTTATATCTCAGAACTGAGCATGTGGAGAGACGTTCGTTCATCTAGCACAAAGGGAACTGGTGAAGGGGAAACTTTTACTCTGGTTTCTCAGACTGTTTCCTAGTGCCGGTTTGAAGTTCCTGCAGTTTTCACTGTAAAACCGAGTTGGAGCTAGTACCTCCCATGTAAATGTATGGAGTGGAGTTTTCAACTGAAAAGAATCTTTGTGTTCCCAACAAGCTACGAGAAGTACGGCTTTCACTCACAAATATCTCTCAGAACTGAGCATGTGGAGAGACGTTCGTTCACCTAGCACAAAGGGAACGGGTTACAGGAGAAACTTTTACTCTGGTTTCTCAGTCTGTTTCCTAGTGCCGGTTTGAAGTTCCTTCAGTTTTCACTGTAAAACCGTGTTGGAGGTAGTACCTCCCCATAGATATGTAGGAGGTGGAGTTTGCAACTGAAAAGAAACTTTGTGTTCCCAACAAGCTAGGTGAAGGACGGCTTTCACCCACACTTATCTCTCAGAACTGAGCATGTGGAGAGACGTTCGTTCATCTAGCACAAAGGGAACGGGTTCCAGGAGAAACTTTCACTCTGGTTTCTCAGTCTGTTTCCTAGTGCCGGTTTGAAGTTCCTGCAGTTTTCACTGTAAAACCGGGTTGGATCTAGTACCTCCCCATATATATGTATGGAGAGGAGTTTGCAACTGAAAAGAAACTTTGTGTTCCCAACAAGCTAGGTGAAGGACGGCTTTCACACACGCTTATCTCTCAGAACTGAGCATGTGGAGAGACGTTCGTTCATCTAGCACAAAAGGAACGGGTTGCAGGGGAAACTTTTACTCTGTTTTCTCAGTCTGTTTCCTAGTGCCGGTTTGAAGTTCCTGCAGTTTTCACTGTAAAACCGAGTTGAAGCTAGTACTTCCCCAAGTATATGTATGGAGTGGGGTTTGCAACAGAAAAGAAACTTTGTGTTCCCAACAAGCTAGGTGAAGGACGGCTTTCACACACACTTATCTCTCAGAACTGAGCATGTGGAGAGATGTTCGTTCATCTAGCACAAAGGGAACGGGCTGAAGGGGAAACTTTTACTCTGGTTTCTCAGTCTGTTTCCTAGTGCCGGTTTGAAGTTCCTGCAGTTTTCACTGTAAAACCGTGTTGGAGGTAGTACCTCCCCATAGATATGTATGAGGTGGAGTTTGCAACTGAAAAGAAACTTTGTGTTCCCAACAAGCTAGGTGAAGGACGGCTTTCACACACACTTATCTCTCAGAACTGAGCATGTGGAGAGACGTTCGTTCATCTAGCACAAAGGGAACGGGTTGCAGGGGAAACTTTTACTCTGGTTTCTCAGTCTGTTTCCTAGTGCCGTTTTGAAGTTCCTGCAGTTTTCACTGTAAAACCGAGTTGGAGCTAGTACCTCCCCAGTTAAATGTATGTAGTGGAGTTTTCAACTGAAAAGAATCTTTGTGTTCCCAACAAGCTATGTGAAGTACGGCTTTCACTCACAAATATCTCTCAGAACTGAGCATGTGGAGAGACGTTCGTTCACCTAGCACAAAAGGAACGGGTTACAGGAAAAACTTTTACTCTGGTTTCTCAGTCTGTTTCCTAGTGCTGGTTTGAAGTTCCTGCAGTTTTCACTGTAAAACCGGGATGGAGGTAGCACCTCCCCTTAGATATGTATGAGGTGGAGTTTGCAACTGAAAAGAAACTTTGTGTTCCCAGCAAGCTAGGTGAAGGACGGCTTTCACACACACTTATATCTCAGAACTGAGCATGTGGAGAGACGTTCGTTCATCTAGCACAAAGGGAACTGGTGAAGGGGAAACTTTTACTCTGGTTTCTCAGACTGTTTCCTAGTGCCGGTTTGAAGTTCCTGCAGTTTTCACTGTAAAACCGAGTTGGGTCTAGTACTTCCCCAAGTATATGTATGGAGTGGGGTTTGCAACAGAAAAGAAACTTTGTGTTCCCAACAAGCTAGGTGAAGTACGGCTTTCATACACACTTATCTCTCAGAACTGAGCATGTGGAGAGACGTTCGTTCATCTAGCACAAAGGGAACGGGTTGCAGGAGAAACTTTTACTCTGGTTTCTCAGGCTGTTTCCCAGTGCCGGTTTGAAGTTCCTGCAGTTTTCACTGTAAAACCGTGTTGGAACTAGTACCTCCCCATATATATGTATGGAGTGGAGTTTGCAACTGAAAAGAAACTTTGTGTTCCCAACAAGCTAGGTGAAGGACGGCTTTCACACACACTTATCTCTCAGAACTGAGCATGTGGAGAGACGTTCGTTCATCTAGCACAAAGGGAACGGGTTGCAGGAGAAACTTTTACTCTGGTTTCTCAGTCTGTTTCCTAGTGCCGGTTTGAAGTTCCTGCAGTTTTCACTGTAAAACCGGGTTGGATCTAGTACCTCCCCATATATATGTATGGAGTGGAGTTTGCAACTGAAAAGAAACTTTGTGTTCCCAACAAGCTAGGTGAAGGACGGCTTTCACACACACTTATCTCTCAGAACTGAGCATGTGGAGAGACGTTCGTTCACCTAGCACAAAGGGAACGGGTTACAGGAGTAACTTTTACTCTGGTTTCTCAGTCTGTTTCCTAGTGCCGGTTTGAAGTTCCTGCAGTTTTCACTGTAAAACCGGGATGGAGGAAGTACCTCCCCATAGATATGTATGAGGTGGAGTTTGCAACTAAAAAGAAACTTTGTTTTCCCAACAAGCTAGTTGAAGGACGGCTTTCACACACACTTATCTCTGAGAACTGAGCACGTGGAGAGACGTTCGTTCATCTAGTAAAAAGGGAAAGGGTTGCAGGAGAAACTTTTACTCTGGTTTCTCAGTCTGTTTCCTAGTGCCGGTTTGAAGTTCCTGCAGTTTTCACTGTAAAACCGAGTTGGAGCTAGTACCTCCCATGTAAATGTATGGAGTGGAGTTTTCAACTGAAAAGAATCTTTGTGTTCCCAACAAGCTACGAGAAGTACGGCTTTCACTCACAAATATCTCTCAGAACTGAGCATGTGGAGAGACGTTCGTTCACCTAGCACAAAGGGAACGGGTTACAGGAGAAACTTTTACTCTGGTTTCTCAGTCTGTTTCCTAGTGCCGGTTTGAAGTTCCTTCAGTTTTCACTGTAAAACCGTGTTGGAGGTAGTACCTCCCCATAGATATGTAGGAGGTGGAGTTTGCAACTGAAAAGAAACTTTGTGTTCCCAACAAGCTAGGTGAAGGACGGCTTTCACCCACACTTATCTCTCAGAACTGAGCATGTGGAGAGACGTTCGTTCATCTAGCACAAAGGGAACGGGTTCCAGGAGAAACTTTCACTCTGGTTTCTCAGTCTGTTTCCTAGTGCCGGTTTGAAGTTCCTGCAGTTTTCACTGTAAAACCGGGTTGGATCTAGTACCTCCCCATATATATGTATGGAGAGGAGTTTGCAACTGAAAAGAAACTTTGTGTTCCCAACAAGCTAGGTGAAGGACGGCTTTCACACACGCTTATCTCTCAGAACTGAGCATGTGGAGAGACGTTCGTTCATCTAGCACAAGAGGAACGGGTTGCAGGGGAAACTTTTACTCTGTTTTCTCAGTCTGTTTCCTAGTGCCGGTTTGAAGTTCCTGCAGTTTTCACTGTAAAACCGAGTTGAAGCTAGTACTTCCCCAAGTATATGTATGGAGTGGGGTTTGCAACAGAAAAGAAACTTTGTGTTCCCAACAAGCTAGGTGAAGGACGGCTTTCACACACACTTATCTCTCAGAACTGAGCATGTGGAGAGACGTTCGTTCATCTAGCACAAAGGGAACGGGTTACAGGAGAAAATTTTACTCTGGTTTCTCAGTCTGTTTCCTAGTGCCGGTTTGAAGTTCCTGCAGTTTTCACTGTAAAACCGTGTTGGAGGTAGTACCTCCCCATAGATATGTATGAGGTGGAGTTTGCAACTGAAAAGAATCTTTGTGTTCCCAACAAGCTACGAGAAGTACGGCTTTCACTCACAAATATCTCTCAGAACTGAGCATGTGGAGAGACGTTCGTTCACCTAGCACAAAGGGAACGGGTTACAGGAGAAACTTTTACTCTGGTTTCTCAGTCTGTTTCCTAGTGCCGGTTTGAAGTTCCTTCAGTTTTCACTGTAAAACCGTGTTGGAGGTAGTACCTCCGCATAGATATGTATGAGGTGGAGTTTGCAACTGAAAAGAAACTTTGTGTTCCCAACAAGCTAGGTGAAGGACGGCTTTCACCCACACTTATCTCTCAGAACTGAGCATGTGGAGAGACGTTCGTTCATCTAGCACAAAGGGAACGGGTTCCAGGAGAAACTTTCACTCTGGTTTCTCAGTCTGTTTCCTAGTGCCGGTTTGAAGTTCCTGCAGTTTTCACTGTAAAACCGGGTTGGATCAAGTACCTCCCCATATATATGTATGGAGAGGAGTTTGCAACTGAAAAGAAACTTTGTGTTCCCAACAAGCTAGGTGAAGGACGGCTTTCACACACGCTTATCTCTCAGAACTGAGCATGTGGAGAGACGTTCGTTCATCTAGCACAAAGGGAACGGGTTGCAGGGGAAACTTTTACTCTGTTTTCTCAGTCTGTTTCCTAGTGCCGGTTTGAAGTTCCTGCAGTTTTCACTGTAAAACCGAGTTGAAGCTAGTACTTCCCCAAGTATATGTATGGAGTGGGGTTTGCAACAGAAAAGAAACTTTGTGTTCCCAACAAGCTAGGTGAAGGACGGCTTTCACACACACTTATCTCTCAGAACTGAGCATGTGGAGAGATGTTCGTTCATCTAGCACAAAGGGAACGGGCTGAAGGGGAAACTTTTACTCTGGTTTCTCAGTCTGTTTCCTAGTGCCGGTTTGAAGTTCCTGCAGTTTTCACTGTAAAACCGTGTTGGAGGTAGTACCTCCCCATAGATATGTATGAGGTGGAGTTTGCAACTGAAAAGAAACTTTGTGTTCCCAACAAGCTAGGTGAAGGACGGCTTTCACACAAACTTATCTCTCAGAACTGAGCATGTGGAGAGACGTTCGTTCATCTAGCACAAAGGGAACGGGTTGCAGGGGAAACTTTTACTCTGGTTTCTCAGTCTGTTTCCTAGTGCCGTTTTGAAGTTCCTGCAGTTTTCACTGTAAAACCGAGTTGGAGCTAGTACCTCCCCAGTTAAATGTATGTAGTGGAGTTTTCAACTGAAAAGAATCTTTGTGTTCCCAACAAGCTATGTGAAGTACGGCTTTCACTCACAAATATCTCTCAGAACTGAGCATGTGGAGAGACGTTCGTTCACCTAGCACAAAAGGAACGGGTTACAGGAGAAACTTTTACTCTGGTTTCTCAGTCTGTTTCCTAGTGCTGGTTTGAAGTTCCTGCAGTTTTCACTGTAAAACCGGGATGGAGGTAGTACCTCCCCTTAGATATGTATGAGGTGGAGTTTGCAACTGAAAAGAAACTTTGTGTTCCCAGCAAGCTAGGTGAAGGACGGCTTTCACACACACTTATATCTCAGAACTGAGCATGTGGAGAGACGTTCGTTCATCTAGCACAAAGGGAACTGGTGAAGGGGAAACTTTTACTCTGGTTTCTCAGACTGTTTCCTAGTGCCGGTTTGAAGTTCCTGCAGTTTTCACTGTAAAACCGAGTTGGGTCTAGTACTTCCCCAAGTATATGTATGGAGTGGGGTTTGCAACAGAAAAGAAACTTTGTGTTCCCAACAAGCTAGGTGAAGTACGGCTTTCATACACACTTATCTCTCAGAACTGAGCATGTGGAGAGACGTTCGTTCACTTGGCACAAAGGGAACGGTTTGCAGGAGAAACTTTTACTCTGGTTTCTCAGTCTGTTTCCTAGTGCCGGTTTGATGTTCCTGCAGTTTTCACTGTAAAACCGGGTTGGAGCTAGTACCTCCACATATATATGTATGGAGTGGAGTTTGCAACAGAAAAGAAACTTTGTGTTCCCAACAAGCTAGGTGAAGTACGGCTTTCACACACACTTATCTCTCAGAACTGAGCATGTGGAGAGACGTTCGTTCATCTAGCACAAAGGGAACGGGTTACAGGAGAAAATTTTACTCTGGTTTCTCAGTCTGTTTCCTAGTGCCGGTTTGAAGTTCCTGCAGTTTTCACTGTAAAACCGTGTTGGAGGTAGTACCTCCCCATAGATATGTATGAGGTGGAGTTTGCAACTGAAAAGAAACTTTGTGTTCCCAACAAGCTAGGTGAAGGACGGCTTTCACACACACTTATCTCTCAGAACTGAGCATGTGGAGAGACGTTCGTTCATCTAGCACAAAGGGAACGGGTTGCAGGAGAAACTTTTACTCTGGTTTCTCAGTCTGTTTCCTAGTGCCGGTTTGAAGTTCCTGCAGTTTTCACTGTAAAACCGGGTTGGATCTAGTACCTCCCCATATATATGTATGGAGAGGAGTTTGCAACTGAAAAGAAACTTTGTGTTCCCAACAAGCTAGGTGAAGGACGGCTTTCACACACACTTATCTCTCAGAACTGAGCATGTGGAGTGATGTTCGTTCATCTAGCAAAAACGGAACGGGTTGCAGGGGAAACTTTTACTCTGGTTTCTCAGTCTGTTTCCTAGTGCCGTTTTGAAGTTCCTGCAGTTTTCACTGTAAAACCGAGTTGGAGCTAGTACCTCCCCAGTTAAATGTATGTAGTGGAGTTTTCAACTGAAAAGAATCTTTGTGTTCCCAACAAGCTATGTGAAGTACGGCTTTCACTCACAAATATCTCTCAGAACTGAGCATGTGGAGAGACGTTCGTTCACCTAGCACAAAAGGAACGGGTTACAGGAGAAACTTTTACTCTGGTTTCTCAGTCTGTTTCCTAGTGCTGGTTTGAAGTTCCTGCAGTTTTCACTGTAAAACCGGGATGGAGGTAGTACCTCCCCATAGATATGTATGAGGTGGAGTTTGCAACTAAAAAGAAACTTTGTGTTCCCAACAAGCTAGGTGAAGGACGGCTTTCACACAAACTTATCTCTCAGAACTGAGCATGTGGAGAGACGTTCGTTCACTTGGCACAAAGGGAACGGGTTGCAGGAGAAACTTTTACTCTGGTTTCTCTGTCTGATTCCTAGTGCCGGTTTGATGTTCCTGCAGTTTTCACTGTAAAACCGGGTTGGAGCTAGTACCTCCACATATATATGTATGGAGTGGAGTTTGCAACAGAAAAGAAACTTTGTGTTCCCAACAACCTAGGTGAAGTACGGCTTTCACACACACTTATCTCTCAGAACTGAGCATGTGGAGAGACGTTCGTTCATCAAGCACAAAGGGAACGGGTTGCAGGAGAAACTTTTACTCTGGTTTCTCAGTCTGTTTCCTAGTGCCGTTTTGATGCTCCTGCAGTTTTCACTGTAAAACGGAGTTGAAGCTAGTACCTCCCCATATATATGTATGGAGTGGAGTTTGCAACTGAAAAGAAACTTTGTGTTCCCAACAAGCTAGGTGAAGGACGGCTTTCACACACACTTATCTCTCAGAACTGAGCATGTGGAGAGACATTCGTTCATCTAGCACAAAGGGAACGTGTTACAGGAGAAACTTTTACTCTGGTTTCTCAGTCTGTTTCCTAGTGCTGGTTTGAAGTTCCTGCAGTTTTCACGGTAAAACCTGGATGGAGGTAGTACCTCCCCATAGATATGTATGAGGTGGAGTTTGCAACTGAAAAGAAACTTTGTGTTCCCAACAAGCTAGGTGAAGGACGGCTTTCACACACACTTATCTCTCAGAACTGAGCATGTGGAGAGACGTTCGTTCATCTAGCACAAATGGAACGGGTTACAGGAGAAACTATTACTCTGGTTTCTCAGTCTGTTTCCTAGTGCCGTTTTGAAGTTCCTGCAGTTTTCACTGTAAAACCGAGTTGGAGCTAGTACCTCCTCATGTAAATGTATGGAGTGGAGTTTTCAACTGAAAAGAATCTTTGTGTTCCCAACAAGCTACGAGAAGTACGGCTTTCACTCACAAATATCTCTCAGAACTGAGCATGTGGAGAGTCGTTCGTTCATCTAGCACAAAGGGAACGGGTTACAGGAGAAACTTTTACTCTGGTTTCTCAGTCTGTTTCCTAGTGCCGGTTTGAAGTTCCTGCAGTTTTCACTGTAAAAATGGGATGGAGCTAGTACCTCCCCATATATATGTATGGAGAGGAGTTTGCAACAGAAAAGAAACTTTGTGTTCCCAACAAGCTAGGTGAAGTACGGCTTTCACACACACTTATCTCTCAGAACTGAGCATGTGGAGAGACGTTCGTTCATCTAGCACAAAGGGAACGGGTTGCAGGGGAAACATTTACTCTGGTTTCTCAGTCTGTTTCCTAGTGCCGGTTTGAAGTTCCTGCAGTTTTCACTGTAAAACCGAGTTGGAGCTAGTACCTCCCCATATAAATTTATGAAGTGGAGTTTGCAACTGAAAAGAAATTTTGTGTTCCCAACAAGCTAGGTGAAGGACGGCTTTCACTCACACTTATCTCTCAGAACTGAGCATGTGGAGAGACGTTCTTTCAACTAGCACAAAGGGAACGGGTTACAGGAGAAACTTTTACTCTGGTTTCTCAGTCTGTTTCCTAGTGCCGGTTTGAAGTTCCTGCAGTTTTCACTGTAAAACCGAGTTGGAGCTACTACCTCCCCATATATATGTATGGAGTGGAGTTTGCAACTGAAAAGAAACTTTGTGTTCCCAACAAGCTAGGTGAAGGACGGCTTTCACACACATTTATCTCTCAGAACTGAGCATGTGGAGAGACGTTCGTTCATCTAGCACAAAGGGAACGGGTTGCAGGGGAAACTTTTACTCTGGGTTCTCAGTCTGTTTCCTAGTGCCGTTTTTAAGTTCCTGCAGTTTTCACTGTAAAACCGAGTTGGAGCTAGTATCTACAATTATATATGTATGGAGTGGTGTTTGCAACTGGAAATAAACTTTGTGTTTCCAACAAGCTAGGTGAAGGGCGGCTTTCACACACACTTATCTCTCAGAACTGAGCATGTGGAGAGACGTTGGTTCATCTAGCACAAAGGGAACGGGTTGCAGGAGAAACTTTTACTCTGGTTTCTCAGTCTGTTTCCTAGTGCCGGTTTGAAGTTCCTGCAGTTTTCACTGTAAAACCGTGTTGGAGCTAGTACCTCCCCGTATATATGTATGGAGAGGAGTTTACAACTGAAAAGAAACTTTTTGTTCCCAACAAGCTAGGTGAAGGACGGCTTTCACACACACTTATCTCTCAGAACTGAGCATGTGGAGAGACGTTCGTTCAACTAGCACAAAGGGAACGGGTTGCAGGAGAAAGTATTACTCTGCTTTCTCAGTCTGTTTCCTAGTGCCTTTTTGAAGTTCCTGCAGTTTTCACTGTAAAACCGAGTTGGAGCTAGTACCTCCCCGTATATATGTATGGAGTGGAGTTTACAACTGAAAAGAACCTTTGTGTTCCCAACAAGCTAGGTGAAGGCGGCTTTCACACACACTTATCTCTCAGAACTGAGCATGTGGAGAGACGTTCGTTCATCTAGCACAAAGGGAACGGGTTGCAGGAGAAACTTTTACTCTGGTTTCTCAGGCTGTTTCCTAGTGCCGGTTTAAAGTTCCTGCAGTTTACACTGTAAAACCGAGTTGGAGCTAGTACCTCCCCATATATATGTATGGAGTGGAGTTTGCAACTGAAAAGAAACTTTGTGTTCGAAACAAGCTAGGTGAAGGACGGCTTTCACACACACTTATCTCTCAGAACTGAGCATGTGGAGAGACGTTCGTTCATCTAGCACAAAGGGAACGGGTTGCAGGGGAAACTTTTACTTCTGGTTCTCAGTCTGTTTCCTAGTGCCGGTTTGAAGTTCCTGCAGTTTTCACTGTAAAACCGAGTTGGAGCTAGTATCTACCCTTATATATGTATGGAGTGGAGTTTGCAACTTGAAAGAAACTTTGTGTTCACAACAAGCTAGGTGAAGGACGGCTTTCACACACACTTATCTTTCAGAACTGAGCATGTGGAGAGACGTTCATTCATCTAGCACAAAGGGAACGGGTTGCAGGAGAAACTTTTACTCTGGTTTCTCAGTCTGTTTCCTAGTGCCGGTTTGAAGTTCCTGCAGTTTTCACTGTAAAACCGAGGTGGAGCTACTACCTCCCCTATATATGTATGGGGTGAAGTTTGCAACTGAAAAGAAACTTTGTGTTCCCAACAAGCTAGGTGAAGGACGGCTTTCACACACAATTATCTCTCAGAACTGAGCATGTGGAGAGACGTTCGTTCATCTACCACAAAGGGAAAGGACTGCAGGAGAAACTTTTACTCTGGTTTCTCAGTCTGTTTACTAGTGCCGTTTTGAAGTTCCTGCAGTTTTCACTGTAAAACCGAGTTGGAACTAGTACCTCCGCATATATATGTATGGAGTGGAGTTTGCAAATGAAAAGAAACTTTGTGTTCCCAACAAGCTAGGTGAAGGACGGCTTTCACACACACTTATCTCTCAGAACTGAGCATGTGGAGAGACGTTAGTTCATCTAGCACAAAGGGAACGGGTTGCAGGAGAAACTTTTACTCTGGTTTCTCAGTCTGTTTCCTAGTGCCGGTTTGAAGTTCCTGCAGTTTTCACTGTAAAACCGAGTTGGAGCTAGTACCTCCCCATATAAATGTATGTAGTGGAGTTTGCAACTGAAAAGAAATTTTGTGTTCCCAACAAGCTAGGTGAAGGACGGCTTTCACTCACACCTATCTCTCAGAACTGAGCATGTGGAGAGAAGTTCTTTCATCTAGCACAAAGGGAACGGGTTACAGGAGAAACTTTTACTCTGGTTTCTCAGTCTGTTTCCTAGTGCCGGTTTGAAGTTCCTGCAGTTTTCACTGTAAAACCGAGTTGGAGCTACTACCTCCCCATATATATGTATGGAGAGGAGTTTGCAACTGAAAAGAAACTTTGTGTTCCCAACAAGCTAGGTGAAGGACGGCTTTCACACACATTTATCTCTCAGAACTGAGCATGTGGAGAGACGTTCGTTCATCTAGCACAAAGGGAACGGGTTGCAGGGGAAACTTTTACTCTGGGTTCTCAGTCTGTTTCCTAGTGCCGTTTTTAAGTTCCTGCAGTTTTCACTGTAAAACCGAGTTGGAGCTAGTATCTACAATTATATATGTATGGAGTGGAGTTTGCAACCGGAAAGAAACTTTGTGTTCCCAACAAGCTATGTGAAGGGCGGCTTTCACACACACTTATCTCTCAGAACTGAGCATGTGGAGAGACGTTCGTTCAACTAGCACAAAGGGAACGGGTTGCAGGAGAAAGTATTACTCTGGTTTCTCAGTCTGTTTCCTAGTGCCTTTTTGAAGTTCCTGCAGTTTTCACTGTAAAACCGAGTTGGAGCTAGTACCTCCCCGTATATATGTATGGAGTGGAGTTTACAACTGAAAAGAAACTTTGTGTTCCCAACAAGCTAGGTGAAGGACGGCTTTCACACACACTTATCTCTCAGAACTGAGCATGTGGAGAGACGTTCGTTCAACTAGCACAAAGGGAACGGGTTGCAGGAGAAACTATTACTCTGGTTTCTCAGTCTGTTTCCTAGTGCCGGTTTGAAGTTCCTGCAGTTTTCACTGTAAAACCGATTTGGAGCTAGTACCTCCCGGTATATATGTATGGAGTGGAGTTTGCAACTGAAAACAAACTTTGTGTTCCCAACAAGCTAGGTGAAGGACGGCTTTCACACACACTTATCTCTCAGAACTGAGCATGTGGACAGACGTTCGTTCAACTAGCACAAAGGGAACGGGTTGCAGGAGAAACTTTTACTCTGGTTTCTCAGTCTGTTTCCTAGTGCCGGTTTGAAGTTCCTGCAGTTTTCACTGTAAAACCGAGTTGGATCTAGTACCTCCCCATATATATGTATGGAGTGGAGTTTGCAACTGAAAAGAAACTTTGTGTTCCCAACAAGCTAGGTGAAGGACGGCTTTCACACACACTTATCTCTCAGAACTGAGCATGTGGAGATACGTTCGTTCATCTAGCACAAAGGGAACGGGTTGCAGGAGAAACTTTTACTCTGGTTTCTCAGTCTGTTTCCTAGTGCCGGTTTGAAGTTCCTGCAGTTTTCACTGTAAAACCGAGTTGGAGCTAGTACCTCCCCGTATATATGTATGGAGGGGAGTTTGCAACTGGAAAGAAACTTTGTGTTCCCAACAAGATAGGTGAAGGACGGCTTTCACACACACTTATCTCTCAGAACTGAGCATGTGGAGAGACGTTCGTTCATCTAGCACAAAGGGAACGGGTTGCAGGAGAAACTTTTACTCTGGTTTCTCAGTCTGTTTCCTAGTGCCGGTTTGAAGTTCCTGCAGTTTTCACTGTAAAACCGAGTTGGAGCTTGTACCTCCCCGTATACATGTATGGAGTGGAGTTTGCAACCGAAAAGAACCTTTGTGTTCCCAACAAGCTAGGTGAAGGACGGCTTTCACACCCACTTATCTCTCAGAACTGAGCATGTGGAGAGACGTTCGTTCATCTAGCACAAAGGGAACGGGTTGCAGGAGAAAGTATTACTCTGGTTTCTCAGTCTGTTTCCCAGTGCCGGTTTGAAGTTCCTGCAGTTTTCACTGTAAAACCGAGTTGGAACTAGTACCTCCCCATATATATGTATGGAGTGGAGTTTGCAAATGAAAAGAAACTTTGTGTTCCCAACAAGCTAGGTGAAGGACGGCTTTCACACACACTTATCTCTCAGAACTGAGCATGTGGAGAGACGTTCGTTCATCTAGCACAAAGGGAACGTGTTGCAGGAGAAACTTTTACTCTGGTTTCTCAGGATGTTTCCTAGTGACGGTTTAAAGTTCCTGCAGTTTTCACTGTAAAACCGAGTTGGAGCTAATACCTCCCCATATATATGTATGGAGTGGAGTTTGCAACTGAAAAGAAACTTTGTGTTCCCAACAAGCTAGGTGAAGGACGGCTTTCACACACACTTATCTCTCAGAACTGAGCATGTGGAGAGACGTTCGTTCATCTAGCACAAAGGGAACGGGTTGCAGGAGAAACATTTACTCTGGTTTCTCAGTCTGTTTCCTAGTGCCGATTTGAAGTTCCTGCAGTTTTCACTGTAAAACCGAGTTGGAGCTGGTACCTCCCCGTATATATGTATGGAGTGGTGTTTGAACTGAAAAGAAACTTTGTGTTCCCAACAAGCTAGGTGAAGGACGGCTTTCACACACACTTATCTCTCAGAACAGAGCATGTGGAGAGACGTTCGTTCATCTAGCACAAAGGGAATGGGTTGCAGGGGAAAGTTTTACTCTGGGTTCTCAGCCTGTTTCCTAGTGCCGGTTTGAAGTTCCTGCAGTTTTCACTGTAAAACCGAGTTGGAGCTAGTATCTACCCTTATATATGTATGGAGTGGAGTTTGCAACTTGAAAGAAACTTTGTGTTCCCAACAAGCTAGGTGAAGGACGGCTTTCACACACACTTATCTCTCAGAACTGAGCATGTGGAGAGACGTTGGTTCATCTAGCACAAAGGGAACGGGTTGCAGGAGAAACTTTTACTCTGGTTTCTCAGTCTGTTTCCAAGTGCCGGTTTGAAGTTCCTGCAGTTTTCACTGTAAAACCGAGTTGGAGCTTGTACCTCCCCGTATACATGTATGGAGTGGAGTTTGTAACTGAAAAGAACCTTTGTGTTCCCAACAAGCTAGGTGAAGGACGGCTTTCACACACACTTATCTCTCAGAACTGAGCATGTGGAGAGACGTTCGTTCATCTAGCACAAAGGGAACGGGTTGCAGGAGAAACTTTTACTCTGGTTTCTCAGTCTGTTTCCTAGTGCCGGTTTGAAGTTCCTGCAGTTTTCACTGTAAAACCGAGGTGGAGCTACTACCTCCCCTATATATGTATGGAGTGGAGTTTGCAACTGAAAAGAAACTTTGTGTTCCCAACAAGCTAGGTGAAGGACGGCTTTCACACACACTTATCTCTCAGAACTGAGCATGTGGAGAGACGTTCGTTCATCTAGCACAAAGGGAACGGGTTGCAGGAGAAACTTTTACTCTGGTTCTCAGTCTGTTTCCTAGTGCCGGTTTGAAGTTCCTGCAGTTTTCACTGTAAAACCGAGTTGGAGCTAGTACCTCCCCTTATATATGTATGGAGTGGAGTTTGCAACTGGAAAGAAACTTTGTGTTCCCAACAAGCTAGGTGAAGGACGGCTTTCACACACACTTATCTCTCAGAACTGAGCATGTGGAGAGACGTTCGTTCATCTAGCACAAAGGGAACGGGTTGCAGGAGAAACTTTTACTCTGGTTTCTCAGTCTGTTTCCTAGTGCCGGTTTGAAGTTCCTGCAGTTTTCACTGTAAAACCGAGTTGGAGCTTGTACCTCCCCGTATACATGTATGGAGTGGAGTTTGCAACCGAAAAGAACCTTTGTGTTCCCAACAAGCTAGGTGAAGGACGGCTTTCACACCCACTTATCTCTCAGAACTGAGCATGTGGAGAGACGTTCGTTCATCTAGCACAAAGGGAACGGGTTGCAGGAGAAACTTTTACTCTGGTTTCTCAGTCTGTTTCCTAGTGCCGGTTTGAAGTTCCTGCAGTTTTCACTGTAAAACCGAGTTGGAGCTGGTACTTCCCCGTATATATGTATGGAGTGGTGTTTGCAACTGAAAAGAAACTTTGTGTTCCCAAGAAGCTAGGTGAAGGACGGCTTTCACACACACTTATCTCTCAGAACAGAGCATGTGGAGAGACGTTCGTTCATCTAGCACAAAGGGAACGGGTTGCAGGGGAAAGTTTTACTCTGGGTTCTCAGCCTGTTTCCTAGTGCCGGTTTGAAGTTCCTGCAGTTTTCACTGTAAAACCGAGTTGGAGCTAGTATCTACCCTTATATATGTATGGAGTGGAGTTTGCAACTTGAAAGAAACTTTGTGTTCCCAACAAGCTAGGTGAAGGACGGCTTTCACACACACTTATCTCTCAGAACTGAGCATGTGGAGAGACGTTGGTTCATCTAGCACAAAGGGAACGGGTTGCAGGAGAAACTTTTACTCTGGTTTCTCAGTCTGTTTCCAAGTGCCGGTTTGAAGTTCCTGCAGTTTTCACTGTAAAACCGAGTTGGAGCTTGTACCTCCCCGTATACATGTATGGAGTGGAGTTTGCAACTGAAAAGAACCTTTGTGTTCCCAACAAGCTAGGTGAAGGACGGCTTTCACACACACTTATCTCTCAGATCTGAGCATGTGGAGAGACGTTCGTTCATCTAGCACAAAGGGAACGGGTTGCAGGAGAAACTTTTACTCTGGTTTCTCAGTCTGTTTCCTAGTGCCGGTTTGAAGTTCCTGCAGTTTTCACTGTAAAACCGAGGTGGAGCTACTACCTCCCCTATATATGTATGGAGTGGAGTTTGCAACTGAAAAGAAACTTTGTGTTCCCAACAAGCTAGGTGAAGGACGGCTTTCACACACACTTATCTCTCAGATCTGAGCATGTGGAGAGACGTTCGTTCATCTACCACAAAGGGAAAGGGTTGCAGGAGAAACTTTTACTCTGGTTTCTCAGTCTGTTTCCTAGTGCCGGTTTGAAGTTCCTGCAGTTTTCACTGTAAAACCGAGGTGGAACTAGTACCTCCCCATATATATGTATGGAGTGGAGTTTGCTACTGAAAAGAAACTTTGTGTTCCCAACAAGCTAGGTGAAGGACGGCTTTCACACACACTTATCTCTCAGAACTGAGCATGTGGAGAGACGTTCGTTCATCTAGCACAAAGGGAACGGGTTGCAGGAGAAACTTTTACTCTGGTTTCTCAGTCTGTTTCCTAGTGCCGGTTTGAAGTTCCTGCAGTTTTCACTGTAAAACCGAGGTGGAGCTACTACCTCCCCTATATATGTATGGAGTGGAGTTTGCAACTGAAAAGAAACTTTGTGTTCCCAACAAGCTAGGTGAAGGACGGCTTTCACACACACTTATCTCTCAGATCTGAGCATGTGGAGAGACGTTCGTTCATCTACCACAAAGGGAAAGGGTTGCAGGAGAAACTTTTACTCTGGTTTCTCAGTCTGTTTCCTAGTGCCGGTTTGAAGTTCCTGCAGTTTTCACTGTAAAACCGAGTTGGAACTAGTACCTCCCCATATATATGTATGGAGTGGAGTTTGCTACTGAAAAGAAACTTTGTGTTCCCAACAAGCTAGGTGAAGGACGGCTTTCACACACACTTATCTCTCAGAACTGAGCATGTGGAGAGACGTTCGTTCATCTAGCACAAAGGGAACGGTTTGCAGGAGAAACTTTTACTCTGGTTTCTCAGTCTGTTTCCTAGTGCCGGTTTGAAGTTCCTGCAGTTTTCACTGTAAAACCGGGTTGGATCTAGTACCTCCCCATATATATGTATGGAGAGGAGTTTGCAACTGAAAAGAAACTTTGTGTTCCCAACAAGCTAGCTGAAGGAAGGCTTTCACACACACTTATCTCTCAGAACTGAGCATGTGGAGAGACGTTCGTTCAACTAGCACAAAGGGAACGGGTTGCAGGAGAAACTTTTACTCTGGTTTCTCAGTCTGTTTCCTAGTGCCGGTTTGAAGTTCCTGCAGTTTTCACTGTAAAACCGATTTGGAGCTAGTACCTCCCGGTATATATGTATGGAGTGGAGTTTGCAACTGAAAAGAAACTTTGTGTTCCCAACAAGCTAGGTGAAGGACGGCTTTCACACACACTTATCTCTCAGAACTGAGCATGTGGAGAGACGTTCGTTCATCTAGCACAAAGGGAATGGGTTGCAGGAGAAACTTTTACTCTGGTTTCTCAGTCTGTTTCCTAGTGCCGGTTTGAAGTTCCTGCAGTTTTCACTGTAAAACCGAGTTGGAGCTAGTACCACCCCTTATATATGTATGGATTGGAGTTTGCAACTGGAAAGAAACTTTGTGTTCCCAACAAGCTAGGTGAAGGACGGCTTTCACACACACTTATCTCTCAGAACTGAGCATGTGGAGAGACGTTCATTCATCTAGAACAAAGGGAACGGGTTGCAGGAGAAACTTTTACTCTGGTTTCTCAGTCTGTTTCCTAGTGCCGGTTTGAAGTTCCTGCAGTTTTCACTGTAAAACCGATTTGGAGCTAGTACCTCCCGGTATATATGTATGGAGTGGAGTTTGCAACTGAAAAGAAACTTTGTGTTCCCAACAAGCTAGGTGAAGGACGGCTTTCACACACACTTATCTCTCAGAACTGAGCATGTGGAGAGACGTTCGTTCAACTAGCACAAAGGGAACGGGTTGCAGGAGAAACTTTTACTCTGGTTTCTCAGTATGTTTCCTAGTGCCGGTTTGAAGTTCCTGCAGTTTTCACTGTAAAACCGAGTTGGAGCTAGTACCACCCCTTATATATGTATGGAGTGGAGTTTGCAACTGGAAAGAAACTTTGTGTTCCCAACAAGCTAGGTGAAGGACGGCTTTCACACACACTTATCTCTCAGAACTGAGCATGTGGAGAGACGTTCATTCATCTAGAACAAAGGGAACGGGTTGCAGGAGAAACTTTTACTCTGGTTTCTCAGTCTGTTTCCTAGTGCCGGTTTGAAGTTCCTGCAGTTTTCACTGTAAAACCGAGTTTGAGCTAGTACCTCCCCGTATATATGTATGTAGTGGAGTTTGCAACTGAAAAGAAACTTTGTGTTCCCAACAAGCTAGGTGAAGGACGGCTTTCACACACACTTATCTCTCAGAACTGAGCATGTGGACAGACGTTCGTTCAACTAGCACAAAGGGAACGGGTTGCAGGAGAAACTTTTACTCTGGTTTCTCAGTCTGTTTCCAAGTGCCGGTTTGAAGTTCCTGCAGTTTTCACTGTAAAACCGAGTTGGAGCTTGTACCTCCCCGTATACATGTATGGAGTGGAGTTTGCAACTGAAAAGAACCTTTGTGTTCCCAACAAGCTAGGTGAAGGACGGCTTTCACACACACTTATCTCTCAGAACTGAGCATGTGGAGAGACGTTCGTTCATCTAGCACAAAGGGAACGGGTTGCAGGAGAAACTTTTACTCTGGTTTCTCAGTCTGTTTCCTAGTGCCGGTTTGAAGTTCCTGCAGTTTTCACTGTAAAACCGAGGTGGAGCTACTACCTCCCCTATATATGTATGGAGTGGAGTTTGCAACTGAAAAGAAACTTTGTGTTCCCAACAAGCTAGGTGAAGGACGGCTTTCACACACACTTATCTCTCAGAACTGAGCATGTGGAGAGACGTTCGTTCATCTAGCACAAAGGGAACGGGTTGCAGGAGAAACTTTTACTCTGGTTTCTCAGGCTGTTTCCTAGTGCCGGTTTGAAGTTCCTGCAGTTTTCACTGTAAAACCGTGTTGGAACTAGTACCTCCCAATATATATGTATGGAGTGGAGTTAGCAACTGAAAAGAAATTTTGTGTTCCCAACAAGCTAGGTGAAGGACGGCTTTCACACACACTTATCTCTCAGAACTGAGCATGTGGAGAGACGTTCGTTCATCTAGCACAAAGGGAACTGGTTGCAGGAGAAACTTTTACTCTGGTTTCTCAGTCTGTTTCCTAGTGCCGGTTTGAAGTTCCTGCAGTTTTCACTGTAAAACCGGGTTGGATCTAGTACCTCCCCATATATATGTATGGAGAGGAGTTTGCAACTGAAAAGAAACTTTGTGTTCCCAACAAGCTAGGTGAAGGAAGGCTTTCACACACACTTATCTCTCAGAACTGAGCATGTGGAGAGACGTTCGTTCAACTAGCACAAAGGGAACGGGTTGCAGGAGAAAGTATTACTCTGGTTTCTCAGTCTGTTTCCTAGTGCCTTTTTGAAGTTCCTGCAGTTTTCACTGTAAAACCGAGTTGGAGCTAGTACCTCCCCGTATATATTTATGGAGTGGAGTTTACAACTGAAAAGAAACTTTGTGTTCCCAACAAGCTAGGTGAAGGACGGCTTTCACACACACTTATCTCTCAGAACTGAGCATGTGGAGAGACGTTCGTTCATCTAGCACAAAGGGAACGGGTTGCAGGAGAAACTTTTACTCTGGTTTCTCAGGCTGTTTCCTAGTGCCGGTTTGAAGTTCCTGCAGTTTTCACTGTAAAACCGAGTTGGAACTAGTACCTCCCCATATATATGTATGGAGTGGAGTTTGCAAATGAAAAGAAACTTTGTGTTCCCAACAAGCTAGGTGAAGGACGGCTTTCACACACACTTATCTCTCAGAACTGAGCATGTGGAGAGACGTTCGTTCATCTAGCACAAAGGGAACGGGTTGCAGGAGAAACTTTTACTCTGGTTTCTCAGGCTGTTTCCTAGTGCCGGTTTAAAGTTCCTGCAGTTTTCACTGTAAAACCGAGTTGGAGCTAGTACCTCCCCATATATATGTATGGAGTGGAGTTTGCAAATGAAAAGAAACTTTGTGTTCCCAACAAGCTAGGTGAAGGACGGCTTTCACACACACTTATCTCTCAGAACTGAGCATGTGGAGAGACGTTCGTTCATCTAGCACAAAGGGAACGGGTTGCAGTAGAAACTTTTACTCTGGTTTCTCAGTCTGTCTCCTAGTGCCGATTTGAAGTTCCTGCAGTTTTCACTGTAAAACCGAGTTGGAGCTGGTACCTCCCCGTATATATGTATGGAGTGGTGTTTGCAACTGAAAAGAAACTTTGTGTTCCCAACAAGCTAGGTGAAGGACGGCTTTCACACACACTTATCTCTCAGAACTGAGCATGTGGAGAGATGTTCGTTCATCTAGCACAAAGGGAACGGGTTGCAGGGGAAAGTTTTACTCTGGGTTCTCAGCTTGTTTCCTAGTGCCGGTTTGAAGTTCCTGCAGTTTTCACTGTAAACCCGAGTTGGAGCTAGTATCTACCCTTATATATGTATGGAGTGGAGTTTGCAACTTGAAAGGAACTTTGTGTTCCCAACAAGCTAGGTGAAGGACGGCTTTCACACACACTTATCTCTCAGAACTGAGCATGTGGAGAGACGTTCGTTCATCTAGCACAAAGGGAACGGGTTGCAGGAGAAACTTTTACTCTGGTTTCTCAGTCTGATTCCTAGTGCCGGTTTGAAGTTCCTGCAGTTTTCACTGTAAAACCGAGTTGGAGCTAGTACCTCCCCTTATATATGTATGGAGTGGAGTTTGCAACTGGAAAGAAACTTTGTGTTCCCAACAAGCTAGGTGAAGGACGGCTTTCACACACACTTATCTCTCAGAACTGAGCATGTGGAGAGACGTTCGTTCATCTAGCACAAAGGGAACGGGTTGCAGGAGAAACTTTTACTCTGGTTTCTCAGTCTGTTTCCTAGTGCCGGTTTGAAGTTCCTGCAGTTTTCACTGTAAAACCGAGTTGGAGCTTGTACCTCCCCGTATACAAGTATGGAGTGGAGTTTGCAACCGAAAAGAACCTTTGTGTTCCCAACAAGCTAGGTGAAGGACGGCTTTCACACCCACTTACCTCTCAGAACTGAGCATGTGGAGAGACGTTCGTTCATCTAGCACAAAGGGAACGGGTTGCAGGAGAAACTTTTACTCTGGTTTCTCAGTCTGTTTCCTAGTGCCGGTTTGAAGTTCCTGCAGTTTTCACTGTAAAACCGAGGTGGAGCTACTACCTCCCCTATATATGTATGGAGTGGAGTTTGCAACTGAAAAGAAACTTTGTGTTCCCAACAAGCTAGGTGAAGGACGGCTTTCACACACACTTATCTCTCAGAACTGAGCATGTGGAGAGACGTTGGTTCATCTAGCACAAAGGGAACGGGTTGCAGGAGAAACTTTTACTCTGGTTTCTCAGGCTGTTTCCTAGTGCCGGTTTGAAGTTCCTGCAGTTTTCACTGTAAAACCGAGTTGGAACTAGTACCTCCCCATATATATGTATGGAGTGGAGTTGGCAAATGAAAAGAAACTTTGTGTTCCCAACAAGCTAGGTGAAGGACGGCTTTCACACACACTTATCTCTCAGAACTGAGCATGTGGAGAGACGTTCGTTCATCTAGCACAAAGGGAACGGGTTGCAGGGGAAAGTTTTACTCTGGGTTCTCAGCCTGTTTCCTAGTGCCGGTTTGAAGTTCCTGCAGTTTTCACTGTAAAACCGAGTTGGAGCTAGTATCTACCCTTATATATGTATGGAGTGGAGTTTGCAACTTGAAAGAAACTTTGTGTTCCCAACAAGCTAGGTGAAGGACGGCTTTCACACACACTTATCTCTCAGAACTGAGCATGTGGAGAGACGTTGGTTCATCTAGCACAAAGGGAACGGGTTGCAGGAGAAACTTTTACTCTGGTTTCTCAGTCTGTTTCCAAGTGCCGGTTTGAAGTTCCTGCAGTTTTCACTGTAAAACCGAGGTGGAGCTTGTACCTCCCCGTATACATGTATGGAGTGGAGTTTGCAACTGAAAAGATACTTTGTGTTCCAAACAAGCTAGGTGAAGGACGGCTTTCACACACACTTATCTCTCAGAACTGAGCATGTGGAGAGACGTTCGTTCATCTAGCACAAAGGGAACGGGTTGCAGGAGAAACTTTTACTCTGGTTTCTCAGTCTGTTTCCTAGTGCCGGTTTGAAGTTCCTGCAGTTTTCACTGTAAAACCGAGGTGGAGCTACTACCTCCCCTATATATGTATGGAGTGGAGTTTGCAACTGAAAAGAAACTTTGTGTTCCCAACAAGCTAGGTGAAGGACGGCTTTCACACACACTTATCTCTCAGATCTGAGCATGTGGAGAGACGTTCGTTCATCTACCACAAAGGGAAAGGGTTGCAGGAGAAACTTTTACTCTGGTTTCTCAGTCTGTTTCCTAGTGCCGGTTTGAAGTTCCTGCAGTTTTCACTGTAAAACCGAGTTGGAACTAGTACCTCCCCATATATATGTATGGAGTGGAGTTTGCTACTGAAAAGAAACTTTGTGTTCCCAACAAGCTAGGTGAAGGACGGCTTTCACACACACTTATCTCTCAGAACTGAGCATGTGGAGAGACGTTCGTTCATCTATCACAAAGGGAACGGGTTGCAGGAGAAACTTTTACTCTGGTTTCTCAGTCTTTTTCCTAGTGCCGGTTTGAAGTTCCTGCAGTTTTCACTGTAAAACCGAGGTGGAGCTACTACCTCCCCTATATATGTATGGAGTGGAGTTTGCAACTGAAAAGAAACTTTGTGTTCCCAACAAGCTAGGTGAAGGACGGCTTTCACACACACTTATCTCTCAGAACTGAGCATGTGGAGAGACGTTCGTTCATCTACCACAAAGGGAAAGGGTTGCAGGAGAAACTTTTACTCTGGTTTCTCAGTCTGTTTCCTAGTGCCGGTTTGAAGTTCCTGCAGTTTTCACTGTAAAACCGAGTTGGAACTAGTACCTCCCCATATATATGTATGGAGTGGGGTTTGCTACTGAAAAGAAACTTTGTGTTCCCAACAAGCTAGGTGAAGGACGGCTTTCACACACACTTATCTCTCAGAACTGAGCATGTGGAGAGACGTTCGTTCATCTAGCACAAAGGGAACGGGTTGCAGGAGAAACTTTTACTCTGGTTTCTCAGTCTGTTTCCTAGTGCCGGTTTGAAGTTCCTGCAGTTTTCACTGTAAAACCGGGTTGGATCTAGTACCTCCCCATATATATGTATGGAGAGGAGTTTGCAACTGAAAAGAAACTTTGTGTTCCCAACAAGCTAGCTGAAGGAAGGCTTTCACACACACTTATCTCTCAGAACTGAGCATGTGGAGAGACGTTCGTTCAACTAGCACAAAGGGAACGGGTTGCAGGAGAAACTTTTACTCTGGTTTCTCAGTCTGTTTCCTAGTGCCGGTTTGAAGTTCCTGCAGTTTTCACTGTAAAACCGATTTGGAGCTAGTACCTCCTGGTATAAATGTATGGAGTGGAGTTTGCAACTGAAAAGAAACTTTGTGTTCCCAACAAGCTAGGTGAAGGACGGCTTTCACACACACTTATCTCTCAGAACTGAGCATGTGGAGAGACGTTCGTTCATCTAGCACAAAGGGAACGTGTTGCAGGAGAAACTTTTACTCTGGTTTCTCAGTCTGTTTCCTAGTGCCGGTTTGAAGTTCCTGCAGTTTTCACTGTAAAACCGAGTTGGAGCTAGTACCACCCCTTATATATGTATGGAGTGGAGTTTGCAACTGGAAAGAAACTTTGTGTTCCCAACAAGCTAGGTGAAGGACGGCTTTCACACACACTTATCTCTCAGAACTGAGCATGTGGAGAGACGTTCATTCATCTAGAACAAAGGGAACGGGTTGCAGGAGAAACTTTTACTCTGGTTTCTCAGTCTGTTTCCTAGTGCCGGTTTGAAGTTCCTGCAGTTTTCACTGTAAAACCGATTTGGAGCTAGTACCTCCCGGTATATATGTATGGAGTGGTGTTTGCAACTGAAAAGAAACTTTGTGTTCCCAACAAGCTAGGTGAAGGACGGCTTTCACACACACTTATCTCTCAGAACTGAGCATGTGGAGAGACGTTCGTTCAACTAGCACAAAGGGAACGGGTTGCAGGAGAAACTTTTACTCTGGTTTCTCAGTCTGTTTCCTAGTGCAGGTTTGAAGTTCCTGCAGTTTTCACTGTAAAACCGAGTTGGAGCTAGTACCACCCCTTATATATGTATGGAGTGGAGTTTGCAACTGGAAAGAAACTTTGTGTTCCCAACAAGCTAGGTGAAGGACGGCTTTCACACACACTTATCTCTCAGAACTGAGCATGTGGAGAGACGTTCATTCATCTAGAACAAAGGGAACGGGTTGAAGGGGAAACTTTTACTCTGGTTTCTCAGTCTGTTTCCTAGTGCCGGTTTGAAGTTCCTGCAGTTTTCACTGTAAAACCGAGTTTGAGCTAGTACCTCCCCGTATATATGTATGGAGTGGAGTTTGCAACTGAAAAGAAACTTTGTGTTCCCAACAAGCTAGGTGAAGGACGGCTTTCACACACACTTATCTCTCAGAACTGAGCATGTGGAGAGACGTTCGTTCAACTAGCACAAAGGGAACGGGTTGCAGGAGAAACTTTTACTCTGGTTTCTCAGTCTGTTTCCAAGTGCCGGTTTGAAGTTCCTGCAGTTTTCACTGTAAAACCGAGTTGGAGCTTGTACCTCCCCGTATACATGTATGGAGTGGAGTTTGCAACTGAAAAGAACCTTTGTGTTCCCAACAAGCTAGGTGAAGGACGGCTTTCACACACACTTATCTCTCAGAACTGAGCATGTGGAGAGACGTTCGTTCATCTAGCACAAAGGGAACGGGTTGCAGGAGAAACTTTTACTCTGGTTTCTCAGTCTGTTTCCTAGTGCCGGTTTGAAGTTCCTGCAGTTTTCACTGTAAAACCGGGTTGGATCTAGTACCTCCCCATATATATTTATGGAGAGGAGTTTGCAACTGAAAAGAAACTTTGTGTTCCCAACAAGCTAGGTGAAGGAAGGCTTTCACCCACACTTATCTCTCAGAACTGAGCATGTGGAGAGACGTTCGTTCAACTAGCACAAAGGGAACGGGTTGCAGGAGAAAGTATTACTCTGGTTTCTCAGTCTGTTTCCTAGTGCCTTTTTGAAGTTCCTGCAGTTTTCACTGTAAAACCGAGTTGGAGCTAGTACCTCCCCGTATATATGTATGGAGTGTAGTTTACAACTGAAAAGAAACTTTGTGTTCCCAACAAGCTAGGTGAAGGACGGCTTTCACACACACTTATCTCTCAGAACTGAGCATGTGGAGAGACGTTCGTTCATCTAGCACAAAGGGAACGGGTTGCAGGAGAAACTTTTACTCTGGTTTCTCAGGCTGTTTCCTAGTGCCGGTTTGAAGTTCCTGCAGTTTTCACTGTAAAACCGAGTTGGAACTAGTACCTCCCCATATATATGTATGGAGTGGAGTTTGCAAATGAAAAGAAACTTTGTGTTCCCAACAAGCTAGGTGAAGGACGGCTTTCACACACACTTATCTCTCAGAACTGAGCATGTGGAGAGACGTTCGTTCATCTAGCACAAAGGGAACGGGTTGCAGGAGAAACTTTTACTCTGGTTTCTCAGGCTGTTTCCTAGTGCCGGTTTAAAGTTCCTGCAGTTTTCACTGTAAAACCGAGTTGGAGCTAGTACCTCCCCATATATATGTATGGAGTGGAGTTTGCAAATGAAAAGAAACTTTGTGTTCCCAACAAGCTAGGTGAAGGACGGCTTTCACACACACTTATCTCTCAGAACTGAGCATGTGGAGAGACGTTCGTTCATCTAGCACAAAGGGAACGGGTTGCAGTAGAAACTTTTACTCTGGTTTCTCAGTCTGTCTCCTAGTGCCGATTTGAAGTTCCTGCAGTTTTCACTGTAAAACCGAGTTGGAGCTGGTACCTCCCCGTATATATGTATGGAGTGGTGTTTGCAACTGAAAAGAAACTTTGTGTTCCCAACAAGCTAGGTGAAGGACGGCTTTCACACACACTTATCTCTCAGAACTGAGCATGTGGAGAGATGTTCGTTCATCTAGCACAAAGGGAACGGGTTGCAGGGGAAAGTTTTACTCTGGGTTCTCAGCCTGTTTCCTAGTGCCGGTTTGAAGTTCCTGCAGTTTTCACTGTAAAACCGAGTTGGAGCTAGTACCACCCCTTATATATGTATGGAGTGGAGTTTGCAACTGGAAAGAAACTTTGTGTTCCCAACAAGCTAGGTGAAGGACGGCTTTCACACACACTTATCTCTCAGAACTGAGCATGTGGAGAGACGTTCATTCATCTAGAACAAAGGGAACGGGTTGCAGGAGAAACTTTTACTCTGGTTTCTCAGTCTGTTTCCTAGTGCCGGTTTGAAGTTCCTGCAGTTTTCACTGTAAAACCGAGTTTGAGCTAGTACCTCCCCGTATATATGTATGGAGTGGAGTTTGCAACTGAAAAGAAACTTTGTGTTCCCAACAAGCTAGGTGAAGGACGGCTTTCACACACACTTATCTCTCAGAACTGAGCATGTGGAGAGACGTTCGTTCAACTAGCACAAAGGGAACGGGTTGCAGGAGAAACTTTTACTCTGGTTTCTCAGTCTGTTTCCAAGTGCCGGTTTGAAGTTCCTGCAGTTTTCACTGTAAAACCGAGTTGGAGCTTGTAACTCCCCGTATACATGTATGGAGTGGAGTTTGCAACTGAAAAGAACCTTTGTGTTCCCAACAAGCTAGGTGAAGGACGGCTTTCACACACACTTATCTCTCAGAACTGAGCATGTGGAGAGACGTTCGTTCATCTAGCACAAAGGGAACGGGTTGCAGGAGAAACTTTTACTCTGGTTTCTCAGTCTGTTTCCTAGTGCCGGTTTGAAGTTCCTGCAGTTTTCACTGTAAAACCGGGTTGGATCTAGTACCTCCCCATATATATTTATGGAGAGGAGTTTGCAACTGAAAAGAAACTTTGTGTTCCCAACAAGCTAGGTGAAGGAAGGCTTTCACACACACTTATCTCTCAGAACTGAGCATGTGGAGAGACGTTCGTTCAACTAGCACAAAGGGAACGGGTTGCAGGAGAAAGTATTACTCTGGTTTCTCAGTCTGTTTCCTAGTGCCTTTTTGAAGTTCCTGCAGTTTTCACTGTAAAACCGAGTTGGAGCTAGTACCTCCCCGTATATATGTATGGAGTGGAGTTTACAACTGAAAAGAAACTTTGTGTTCCCAACAAGCTAGGTGAAGGACGGCTTTCACACACACTTATCTCTCAGAACTGAGCATGTGGAGAGACGTTCGTTCATCTAGCACAAAGGGAACGGGTTGCAGGAGAGACTTTTACTCTGGTTTCTCAGGCTGTTTCCTAGTGCCGGTTTGAAGTTCCTGCAGTTTTCACTGTAAAACCGAGTTGGAACTAGTACCTCCCCATATATATGTATGGAGTGGAGTTTGCAAATGAAAAGAAACTTTGTGTTCCCAACAAGCTAGGTGAAGGACGGCTTTCACACACACTTATCTCTCAGAACTGAGCATGTGGAGAGACGTTCGTTCATCTAGCACAAAGGGAACGGGTTGCAGGAGAAACTTTTACTCTGGTTTCTCAGGCTGTTTCCTAGTGCCGGTTTAAAGTTCCTGCAGTTTTCACTGTAAAACCGAGTTGGAGCTAGTACCTCCCCATATATATGTATGGAGTGGAGTTTGCAAATGAAAAGAAACTTTGTGTTCCCAACAAGCTAGGTGAAGGACGGCTTTCACACACACTTATCTCTCAGAACTGAGCATGTGGAGAGACGTTCGTTCATCTAGCACAAAGGGAACGGGTTGCAGTAGAAACTTTTACTCTGGTTTCTCAGTCTGTCTCCTAGTGCCGATTTGAAGTTCCTGCAGTTTTCACTGTAAAACCGAGTTGGAGCTGGTACCTCCCCGTATATATGTATGGAGTGGTGTTTGCAACTGAAAAGAAACTTTGTGTTCCCAACAAGCTAGGTGAAGGACGGCTTTCACACACACTTATCTCTCAGATCTGAGCATGTGGAGAGATGTTCGTTCATCTAGCACAAAGGGAACGGGTTGCAGGGGAAAGTTTTACTCTGGGTTCTCAGCCTGTTTCCTAGTGCCGGTTTGAAGTTCCTGCTGTTTTCACTGTAAAACCGAGTTGGAGCTAGTATCTACCCTTATATATGTATGGAGTGGAGTTTGCAACTTGAAAGAAACTTTGTGTTCCCAACAAGCTAGGTGAAGGAAGGCTTTCACACACACTTATCTCTCAGAACTGAGCATGTGGAGAGACGTTCGTTCAACTAGCACAAAGGGAACGGGTTGCAGGAGAAAGTATTACTCTGGTTTCTCAGTCTGTTTCCTAGTGCCTTTTTGAAGTTCCTGCAGTTTTCACTGTAAAACCGAGTTGGAGCTAGTACCTCCCCGTATATATGTATGGAGTGGAGTTTACAACTGAAAAGAAACTTTGTGTTCCCAACAAGCTAGGTGAAGGACGGCTTTCACACACACTTATCTCTCAGAACTGAGCATGTGGAGAGACGTTCGTTCATCTAGCACAAAGGGAACGGGTTGCAGGAGAAACTTTTACTCTGGTTTCTCAGGCTGTTTCCTAGTGCCGGTTTGAAGTTCCTGCAGTTTTCACTGTAAAACCGAGTTGGAACTAGTACCTCCCCATATATATGTATGGAGTGGAGTTTGCAAATGAAAAGAAACTTTGTGTTCCCAACAAGCTAGGTGAAGGACGGCTTTCACACACACTTATCTCTCAGAACTGAGCATGTGGAGAGACGTTCGTTCATCTAGCACAAAGGGAACGGGTTGCAGGAGAAACTTTTACTCTGGTTTCTCAGGCTGTTTCCTAGTGCCGGTTTAAAGTTCCTGCAGTTTTCACTGTAAAACCGAGTTGGAGCTAGTACCTCCCCATATATATGTATGGAGTGGAGTTTGCAAATGAAAAGAAACTTTGTGTTCCCAACAAGCTAGGTGAAGGACGGCTTTCACACACACTTATCTCTCAGAACTGAGCATGTGGAGAGACGTTCGTTCATCTAGCACAAAGGGAACGGGTTGCAGTAGAAACTTTTACTCTGGTTTCTCAGTCTGTCTCCTAGTGCCGATTTGAAGTTCCTGCAGTTTTCACTGTAAAACCGAGTTGGAGCTGGTACCTCCCCGTATATATGTATGGAGTGGTGTTTGCAACTGAAAAGAAACTTTGTGTTCCCAACAAGCTAGGTGAAGGACGGCTTTCACACACACTTATCTCTCAGAACTGAGCATGTGGAGAGATATTCGTTCATCTAGCACAAAGGGAACGGGTTGCAGGGGAAAGTTTTACTCTGGGTTCTCAGCCTGTTTCCTAGTGCCGGTTTGAAGTTCCTGCTGTTTTCACTGTAAAACCGAGTTGGAGCTAGTATCTACCCTTATATATGTATGGAGTGGAGTTTGCAACTTGAAAGAAACTTTGTGTTCCCAACAAGCTAGGTGAAGGACGGCTTTCACACACACTTATCTCTCAGAACTGAGCATGTGGAGAGACGTTCGTTCATCTAGCACAAAGGGAACGGGTTGCAGGAGAAACTTTTACTCTGGTTTCTCAGTCTGTTTCCTAGTGCCGGTTTGAAGTTCCTGCAGTTTTCACTGTAAAACCGATTTGGAGCTAGTACCTCCCGGTATATATGTATGGAGTGGAGTTTGCAACTGAAAAGAAACTTTGTGTTCCCAACAAGCTATGTGAAAGACGGCTTTCACACACACTTATCTCTCAGAACTGAGCATGTGGAGAGACGTTCGTTCATCTAGCACAAAGGGAACGGGTTGCAGGAGAAACTTTTACTCTGGTTTCTCAGTCTGTTTCCTAGTGCCGGTTTGAAGTTCCTGCAGTTTTCACTGTAAAACAGAGTTGGTGCTAGTACCACCCCTTATATATGTATGGAGTGGAGTTTGCAACTGGAAAGAAACTTTGTGTTCCCAACAAGCTAGGTGAAGGACGGCTTTCACACACACTTATCTCTCAGAACTGAGCATGTGGAGAGACGTTCATTCATCTAGAACAAAGGGAACGGGTTGCAGGAGAAACTTTTACTCTGGTTTCTCAGTCTGTTTCCTAGTGCCGGTTTGAAGTTCCTGCAGTTTTCACTGTAAAACCGATTTGGAGCTAGTACCTCCCGGTATATATGTATGGAGTGGAGTTTGTAACTGAAAAGAAACTTTGTGTTCCCAACAAGCTAGGTGAAGGACGGCTTTCACACACACTTATCTCTCAGAACTGAGCATGTGGAGAGACGTTCGTTCAACTAGCACAAAGGGAACGGGTTGCAGGAGAAACTTTTACTCTGGTTTCTCAGTCTGTTTCCTAGTGCCGGTTTGAAGTTCCTGCAGTTTTCACTGTAAAACCGAGTTGGAGCTAGTACCACCCCTTATATATGTATGGAGTGGAGTTTGCAACTGGAAAGAAACTTTGTGTTCCCAACAAGCTAGGTGAAGGACGGCTTTCACACACACTTATCTCTCAGAACTGAGCATGTGGAGAGACGTTCATTCATCTAGAACAAAGGGAACGGGTTGCAGGAGAAACTTTTACTCTGGTTTCTCAGTCTGTTTCCTAGTGCCGGTTTGAAGTTCCTGCAGTTTTCACTGTAAAACCGAGTTTGAGCTAGTACCTCCCCGTATATATGTATGGAGTGGAGTTTGCAACTGAAAAGAAACTTTGTGTTCCCAACAAGCTAGGTGAAGGACGGCTTTCACACACACTTATCTCTCAGAACTGAGCATGTGGAGAGACGTTCGTTCAACTAGCACAAAGGGAACGGGTTGCAGGAGAAACTTTTACTCTGGTTTCTCAGTCTGTTTCCAAGTGCCGGTTTGAAGTTCCTGCAGTTTTCACTGTAAAACCGAGTTGGAGATTGTACCTCCCCGTATACATGTATGGAGTGGAGTTTGCAACTGAAAAGAACCTTTGTGTTCCCAACAAGCTAGGTGAAGGACGGCTTTCACACACACTTATCTCTCAGAACTTAGCATGTGGAGAGAAGTTCGTTCATCTAGCACAAAGGGAACGGGTTGCAGGAGAAACTTTTACTCTGGTTTCTCAGTCTGTTTCCTAGTGCCGGTTTGAAGTTCCTGCAGTTTTCACTGTAAAACCGAGGTGGAGCTACTACCTCCCCTATATATGTATGGAGTGGAGTTTGCAACTGAAAAAAACTTTGTGTTCCCAACAAGCTAGGTGAAGGACGGCTTTCACACACAATTATCTCTCAGAACTGAGCATGTGGAGAGACGTTCGTTCATCTAGCACAAAGGGAACGGGTTGCAGGAGAAACTTTTACTCTGGTTTCTCAGGCTGTTTCCTAGTGCCGGTTTGAAGTTCCTGCAGTTTTCACTGTAAAACCGTGTTGGAACTAGTACCTCCCCATATATATGTATGGAGTGGAGTTTGCAACTGGAAAGAAACTTTGTGTTCCCAACAAGCTAGGTGAAGGACGGCTTTCACACACACTTATCTCTCAGAACTGAGCATGTGGAGAGACGTTCGTTCATCTAGCACAAAGGGAACGGGTTGCAGGAGAAACTTTTACTCTGGTTTCTCAGTCTGTTTCCTAGTGCCGGTTTGAAGTTCCTGCAGTTTTCACTGTAAAACCGTGTTGGATCTAGTACCTCCCCATATATATGTATGGAGAGGAGTTTGCAACTGAAAAGAAACTTTGTGTTCCCAACAAGCTAGGTGAAGGAAGGCTTTCACACACACTTATCTCTCAGAACTGAGCATGTGGAGAGACGTTCGTTCAACTAGCACAAAGGGAACGGGTTGCAGGAGAAAGTGTTACTCTGGTTTCTCAGTCTGTTTCCTAGTGCCGGTTTGAAGTTCCTGCAGTTTTCACTGTAAAACCGAGGTTGAGCTACTACCTCCCCTATATATGTATGGAGTGGAGTTTGCAACTGAAAAGAAACTTTGTGTTCCCAACAAGCTAGGTGAAGGACGGCTTTCACACACACTTATCTCTCAGAACTGAGCATGTAGAGAGACGTTCTTTCATCTAGCACAAAGGGAACGGGTTGCAGGAGAAATTTTTACTCTGGTTTCTCAGTCTGTTTCCTAGTGCCGGTTTGAAGTTCCTGCAGTTTTCACTGTAAAACCGTGTTGGAACTAGTACCTCCCCATATATATGTATGGAGTGGAGTTTGCAACTGAAAAGAAACTTTGTGTTCCCAACAAGCTAGGTGAAGGACGGCTTTCACACACACTTATCTCTCAGAACTGAGCATGTGGAGAGACGTTCGTTCATCTAGCACAAAGGGAACGGGTTGCAGGAGAAACTTTTACTCTGGTTTCTCAGTCTGTTTCCTAGTGCCGGTTTGAAGTTCCTGCAGTTTTCACTGTAAAACCGGGTTGGATCTAGTACCTCCCCATATATATGTGTGGAGAGGAGTTTGCAACTGAAAAGAAACTTTGTGTTCCCAACAAGCTAGGTGAAGGAAGGCTTTCACACACACTTATCTCTCAGAACTGAGCATGTGGAGAGACGTTCGTTCAACTAGCACAAAGGGAACGGGTTGCAGGAGAAAGTATTACTCTGGTTTATCAGTCTGTTTCCTAGTGCCTTTTTGAAGTTCCTGCAGTTTTCACTGTAAAACCGAGTTGGAGCTAGTACCTCCCCGTATATATGTATGGAGTGGAGTTTACAACTGAAAAGAAACTTTGTGTTCCCAACAAGCTAGGTGAAGGACGGCTTTCACACACACTTATCTCTCAGAACTGAGCATGTGGAGAGACGTTGGTTCATCTAGCACAAAGGGAACTGGTTGCAAGAGAAACTTTTACTCTGGTTTCTCAGGCTGTTTCCTAGTGCCGGTTTGAAGTTCCTGCAGTTTTCACTGTAAAACCGAGTTGGAACTAGTACCTCCCCATATATATGTATGGAGTGGAGTTTGCAAATGAAAAGAAACTTTGTGTTCCCAACAAGCTAGGTGAAGGACGGCTTTCACACACACTTATCTCTCAGAAATGAGCATGTGGAGAGACGTTGGTTCATCTAGCACAAAGGGAACGGGTTGCAGGAGAAACTTTTACTCTGGTTTCTCAGGCTGTTTCCTAGTGCCGGTTTAAAGTTCCTGCAGTTTTCACTGTAAAACCGAGTTGGAGCTAGTACCTCCCCATATATATGTATGGAGTGGAGTTTGCAACTGAAAAGAAACTTTGTGTTCCCAACAAGCTAGGTGAAGGACGGCTTTCACACACACTTATCTCTCAGAACTGAGCATGTGGAGAGACGTTCGTTCATCTAGCACAAAGGGAACGGGTTGCAGGAGAAACTTTTACTCTGGTTTCTCAGTCTGTTTCCTAGTGCCGATTTGAAGTTCCTGCAGTTTTCACTGTAAAACCGAGTTGGAGCTGGTACCTCCCCGTATATATGTATGGAGTGGTGTTTGCAACTGAAAAGAAACTTTGTGTTCCCAACAAGCTAGGTGAAGGACGGCTTTCACACACACTTATCTCTCAGAACTGATCATGTGGAGAGACGTTCGTTCATCTAGCACAAAGGGAACGGGTTGCAGGGGAAAGTTTTACTCTGGGTTCTCAGCCTGTTTCCTAGTGCCTTTTTGAAGTTCCTGCAGTTTTCACTGTAAAACCGAGTTGGAGCTAGTACCTCCCCGTATATATGTATGGAGTGGAGTTTGCAACTGAAAAGAAACTTTGTGTTCCCAACAAGCTAGGTGAAGGACGGCTTTCACACACACTTATCTCTCAGAACTGAGCATGTGGAGAGACGTTCGTTCAACTAGCACAAAGGGAACGGGTTGCAGGAGAAACTTTTACTCTGGTTTCTCAGTCTGTTTCCAAGTGCCGGTTTGAAGTTCCTGCAGTTTTCACTGTAAAACCGAGTTGGAGATTGTACCTCCCCGTATACATGTATGGAGTGGAGTTTGCAACTGAAAAGAACCTTTGTGTTCCCAACAAGCTAGGTGAAGGACGGCTTTCACACACACTTATCTCTCAGAACTTAGCATGTGGAGAGAAGTTCGTTCATCTAGCACAAAGGGAACGGGTTGCAGGAGAAACTTTTACTCTGGTTTCTCAGTCTGTTTCCTAGTGCCGGTTTGAAGTTCCTGCAGTTTTCACTGTAAAACCGAGGTGGAGCTACTACCTCCCCTATATATGTATGGAGTGGAGTTTGCAACTGAAAAAAACTTTGTGTTCCCAACAAGCTAGGTGAAGGACGGCTTTCACACACAATTATCTCTCAGAACTGAGCATGTGGAGAGACGTTCGTTCATCTAGCACAAAGGGAACGGGTTGCAGGAGAAACTTTTACTCTGGTTTCTCAGGCTGTTTCCTAGTGCCGGTTTGAAGTTCCTGCAGTTTTCACTGTAAAACCGTGTTGGAACTAGTACCTCCCCATATATATGTATGGAGTGGAGTTTGCAACTGGAAAGAAACTTTGTGTTCCCAACAAGCTAGGTGAAGGACGGCTTTCACACACACTTATCTCTCAGAACTGAGCATGTGGAGAGACGTTCGTTCATCTAGCACAAAGGGAACGGGTTGCAGGAGAAACTTTTACTCTGGTTTCTCAGTCTGTTTCCTAGTGCCGGTTTGAAGTTCCTGCAGTTTTCACTGTAAAACCGTGTTGGATCTAGTACCTCCCCATATATATGTATGGAGAGGAGTTTGCAACTGAAAAGAAACTTTGTGTTCCCAACAAGCTAGGTGAAGGAAGGCTTTCACACACACTTATCTCTCAGAACTGAGCATGTGGAGAGATGTTCGTTCAACTAGCACAAAGGGAACGGGTTGCAGGAGAAAGTGTTACTCTGGTTTCTCAGTCTGTTTCCTAGTGCCGGTTTGAAGTTCCTGCAGTTTTCACTGTAAAACCGAGGTTGAGCTACTACCTCCCCTATATATGTATGGAGTGGAGTTTGCAACTGAAAAGAAACTTTGTGTTCCCAACAAGCTAGGTGAAGGACGGCTTTCACACACACTTATCTCTCAGAACTGAGCATGTGGAGAGACGTTCGTTCATCTAGCACAAAGGGAACGGGTTGCAGGAGACACTTTTTCTCTGCATTCTCAGTCTGTTTCCTAGTGCCGATTTGAAGTTCCTGCAGTTTTCACTGTAAAACCGAGTTGGAGCTGGTACCTCCCCGTATATTTGTATGGAGTGGTGTTTGCAACTGAAAAGAAACTTTGTGTTCCCAACAAGCTAGGTGAAGGACGGCTTTCACACACACTTATCTCTCAGAACTGAGCATGTGGAGAGACGTTCGTTCATCTAGCACAAAGGGAACGGGTTGCAGGGGAAAGTTTTACTCTGGGTTCTCAGCCTGTTTCCTAGTGCCGGTTTGAAGTTCCTGCAGTTTTCACTGTAAAACCGAGTTGGAGCTAGTATCTACCCTTATATATGTATGGAGTGGAGTTTGCAACTTGAAAGAAACTTTGTGTTCCCAACAAGCTAGGTGAAGGACGGCTTTCACACACACTTATCTCTCAGAACTGAGCATGTGGAGAGACGTTGGTTCATCTAGCACAAAGGGAACGGGTTGCAGGAGAAACTTTTACTCTGGTTTCTCAGGCTGTTTCCTAGTGCCGGTTTGAAGTTCCTGCAGTTTTCACTGTAAAACCGAGTTGGAACTAGTACCTCCCCATATATATGTATGGAGTGGAGTTTGCAAATGAAAAGAAACTTTGTGTTCCCAACAAGCTAGGTGAAGGACGGCTTTCACACACACTTATCTCTCAGAACTGAGCATGTGGAGAGACGTTCGTTCATCTAGCACAAAGGGAACGGGTTGCAGGAGAAACTTTTACTCTGGTTTCTCAGGCTGTTTCCTAGTGCCGGTTTAAAGTTCCTGCAGTTTTCACTGTAAAACCGAGTTGGAGCTAGTACCTCCCCATATATATGTATGGAGTGGAGTTTGCAACTGAAAAGAAACTTTGTGTTCCCAACAAGCTAGGTGAAGGACGGCTTTCACACACACTTATCTCTCAGAACTGAGCATGTGGAGAGACGTTCGTTCATCTAGCACAAAGGGAACGGGTTGCAGGAGAAACTTTTACTCTGGTTTCTCAGTCTGTTTCCTAGTGCCGATTTGAAATTCCTGCAGTTTTCACTGTAAAACCGAGTTGGAGCTGGTACCTCCCCGTATATATGTATGGAGTGGTGTTTGCAACTGAAAAGAAACTTTGTGTTCCCAACAAGCTAGGTGAAGGACGGCTTTCACACACACTTATCTCTCAGAACTGAGCATGTGGAGAGACGTTCGTTCATCTAGCACAAAGGGAATGGGTTGCAGGGGAAAGTTTTACTCTGGGTTCTCAGCCTGTTTCCTAGTGCCGGTTTGAAGTTCCTGCAGTTTTCACTGTAAAACCGAGTTGGAGCTAGTATCTACCCTTATATATGTATGGTGTGGAGTTTGCAACTTGAAAGAAACTTTGTGTTCCCAACAAGATAGGTGAAGGACGGCTTTCACACACACTTATCTCTCAGAACTGAGCATGTGGAGAGACGTTCGTTCATCTAGCACAAAGGGAACGGGTTGCAGGAGAAACTTTTACTCTGGTTTCTCAGTCTGTTTCCTAGTGCCGGTTTGAAGTTCCTGCAGTTTTCACTGTAAAACCGAGGTGGATCTACTACCTCCCCTATATATGTATGGAGTGGAGTTTGCAACTGAAAAGAAACTTTGTGTTCCCAACAAGCTAGGTGAAGGACGGCTTTCACACACACTTATCTCTCAGATCTGAGCATGTGGAGAGACGTTCGTTCATCTACCACAAAGGGAAAGGGTTGCAGGAGAAACTTTTACTCTGGTTTCTCAGTCTGTTTCCTAGTGCCGGTTTGAAGTTCCTGCAGTTTTCACTGTAAAACCGATTTGGAGCTAGTACCTCCCGGTATATATGTATGGAGTGGAGTTTGCAACTGAAAACAAACTTTGTGTTCCCAACAAGCTAGGTGAAGGACGGCTTTCACACACACTTATCTCTCAGAACTGAGCATGTGGACAGACGTTGGTTCATCTAGCACAAAGGGAACGGTTTGCAGGAGAAACTTTTACTCTGGTTTCTCAGTCTGTTTCCTAGTGCCGGTTTGAAGTTCCTGCAGTTTTCACTGTAAAACCGTGTTGGAGCTAGTACCTCCACGTATATATGTATGGAGTGGAGTTTACAACTGAAAAGAAACTTTTTGTTCCCAACAAGCTAGGTGAAGGACGGCTTTCACACACACTTATCTCTCAGAACTGAGCATGTGGAGAGACGTTCGTTCAACTAGCACAAAGGGAACGGGTTGCAGGAGAAAGTATTACTCTGGTTTCTCAGTCTGTTTCCTAGTGCCTTTTTGAAGTTCCTGCAGTTTTCACTGTAAAACCGAGTTGGAGCTAGTACCTCCCCGTATATATGTAAGGAGTGGAGTTTACAACTGAAAAGAAACTTTGTGTTCCCAACAAGCTAGGTGAAGGACGGCTTTCACACACACTTATCTCTCAGAACTGAGCATGTGGAGAGACGTTCGTTCATCTAGCACAAAGGGAACGGGTTGCAGGAGAAACTTTTACTCTGGTTTCTCAGGCTTTTTCCTAGTGCCTGTTTGAAGTTCCTGCAGTTTTCACTGTAAAACCGAGTTGGAACTAGTACCTCCCCATATATATGTATGGAGTGGAGTTTGCAAATGAAAAGAAACTTTGTGTTCCCAACAAGCTAGGTGAAGGACGGCTTTCACACACACTTATCTCTCAGAACTGAGCATGTGGAGAGACGTTCGTTCATCTAGCACAAAGGGAACGTGTTGCAGGAGAAACTTTTACTCTGGTTTCTCAGGATGTTTCCTAGTGCCGGTTTAAAGTTCCTGCAGTTTTCACTGTAAAACCGAGTTGGAGCTAGTACCTCCCCATATATATGTATGGAGTGGAGTTTGCAACTGAAAAGAAACTTTGTGTTTCCAACAAGCTATGTGAAGGACGGCTTTCACACACACTTATCTCTCAGAACTGAGCATGTGGAGAGACGTTCGTTCATCTAGCACAAAGGGAACGGGTTGCAGGAGAAACATTTACTCTGGTTTCTCAGTCTGTTTCCTAGTGCCGATTTGAAGTTCCTGCAGTTTTCACTGTAAAACCGAGTTGGAGCTGGTACCTCCCCGTATATATGTATGGAGTGGTGTTTGCAACTGAAAAGAAACTTTGTGTTCCCAACAAGCTAGGTGAAGGACGGCTTTCACACACACTTATCTCTCAGAACTGAGCATGTGGAGAGACGTTCGTTCATCTAGCACAAAGGGAACGGGTTGCAGGGGAAAGTTTTACTCTGGGTTCTCAGCCTGTTTCCTAGTGCCGGTTTGAAGTTCCTGCAGTTTTCACTGTAAAACCGAGTTGGAGCTAGTATCTACCCTTATATATGTATGGAGTGGAGTTTGCAACTTGAAAGAAACTTTGTGTTCCCAACAAGCTAGGTGAAGGACGGCTTTCACACACACTTATCTCTCAGAACTGAGCATGTGGAGAGACGTTGGTTCATCTAGCACAAAGGGAACGGGTTGCAGGAGAAACTTTTACTCTGGTTTCTCAGGCTGTTTCCTAGTGCCGGTTTGAAGTTCCTGCAGTTTTCACTGTAAAACCGAGTTGGAACTAGTACCTCCCCATATATATGTATGGAGTGGAGTTTGCAAATGAAAAGAAACTTTGTGTTCCCAACAAGCTAGGTGAAGGACGGCTTTCACACACACTTATCTCTCAGAACTGAGCATGTGGAGAGACGTTCGTTCATCTAGCACAAAGGGAACGGGTTGCAGGAGAAACTTTTACTCTGGTTTCTCAGGCTGTTTCCTAGTGCCGGTTTAAAGTTCCTGCAGTTTTCACTGTAAAACCGAGTTGGAGCTAGTACCTCCCCATATATATGTATGGAGTGGAGTTTGCAACTGAAAAGAAACTTTGTGTTCCCAACAAGCTAGGTGAAGGACGGCTTTCACACACACTTATCTCTCAGAACTGAGCATGTGGAGAGACGTTCGTTCATCTAGCACAAAGGGAACGGGTTGCAGGAGAAACTTTTACTCTGGTTTCTCAGTCTGTTTCCTAGTGCCGATTTGAAATTCCTGCAGTTTTCACTGTAAAACCGAGTTGGAGCTGGTACCTCCCCGTATATATGTATGGAGTGGTGTTTGCAACTGAAAATAAACTTTGTGTTCCCAACAAGCTAGGTGAAGGACGGCTTTCACACACACTTATCTCTCAGAACTGAGCATGTGGAGAGACGTTCGTTCATCTAGCACAAAGGGAATGGGTTGCAGGGGAAAGTTTTACTCTGGGTTCTCAGCCTGTTTCCTAGTGCCGGTTTGAAGTTCCTGAAGTTTTCACTGTAAAACCGAGTTGGAGCTAGTATCTACCCTTATATATGTATGGAGTGGAGTTTGCAACTTGAAAGAAACTTTGTGTTCCCAACAAGATAGGTGAAGGACGGCTTTCACACACACTTATCTCTCAGAACTGAGCATGTGGAGAGACGTTGGTTCATCTAGCACAAAGGGAACGGGTTGCAGGAGAAACTTTTACTCTGGTTTCTCAGTCTGTTTCCAAGTGCCGGTTTGAAGTTCCTGCAGTTTTCACTGTAAAACCGAGTTGGAGCTTGTACCTCCCCGTATACATGTATGGAGTGGAGTTTGCAACTGAAAAGATACTTTGTGTTCCCAACAAGCTAGGTGAAGGACGGCTTTCACACACACTTATCTCTCAGAACTGAGCATGTGGAGAGACGTTCGTTCATCTAGCACAAAGGGAACGGTTTGCAGGAGAAACTTTTACTCTGGTTTCTCAGTCTGTTTCCTAGTGCCGGTTTGAAGTTCCTGCAGTTTTCACTGTAAAACCGTGTTGGAGCTAGTACCTCCACGTATATATGTATGGAGTGGAGTTTACAACTGAAAAGAAACTTTTTGTTCCCAACAAGCTAGGTGAAGGACGGCTTTCACACACACTTATCTCTCAGAACTGAGCATGTGGAGAGACGTTCGTTCAACTAGCACAAAGGGAACGGGTTGCAGGAGAAAGTATTACTCTGGTTTCTCAGTCTGTTTCCTAGTGCCTTTTTGAAGTTCCTGCAGTTTTCACTGTAAAACCGAGTTGGATCTAGTACCTCCCCGTATATATGTATGGAGTGGAGTTTACAACTGAAAAGAAACTTTGTGTTCCCAACAAGCTAGGTGAAGGACGGCTTTCACACACACTTATCTCTCAGAACTGAGCATGTGGAGAGACGTTCGTTCATCTAGCACAAAGGGAACGGGTTGCAGGAGAAACTTTTACTCTGGTTTCTCAGGCTTTTTCCTAGTGCCGGTTTGAAGTTCCTGCAGTTTTCACTGTAAAACCGAGTTGGAACTAGTACCTCCCCATATATATGTATGGAGTGGAGTTTGCAAATGAAAAGAAACTTTGTGTTCCCAACAAGCTAGGTGAAGGACGGCTTTCACACACACTTATCTCTCAGAACTGAGCATGTGGAGAGACGTTCGTTCATCTAGCACAAAGGGAACGTGTTGCAGGAGAAACTTTTACTCTGGTTTCTCAGGATGTTTCCTAGTGCCGGTTTAAAGTTCCTGCAGTTTTCACTGTAAAACCGAGTTGGAGCTAGTACCTCCCCATATATATGTATGGAGTGGAGTTTGCAACTGAAAAGAAACTTTGTGTTTCCAACAAGCTATGTGAAGGACGGCTTTCACACACACTTATCTCTCAGAACTGAGCATGTGGAGAGACGTTCGTTCATCTAGCACAAAGGGAACGGGTTGCAGGAGAAACATTTACTCTGGTTTCTCAGTCTGTTTCCTAGTGCCGATTTGAAGTTCCTGCAGTTTTCACTGTAAAACCGAGTTGGAGCTGGTACCTCCCCGTATATATGTATGGAGTGGTGTTTGCAACTGAAAAGAAACTTTGTGTTCCCAACAAGCTAGGTGAAGGACGGCTTTCACACACACTTATCTCTCAGAACTGAGCATGTGGAGAGACGTTCGTTCATCTAGCACAAAGGGAACGGGTTGCAGGGGAAAGTTTTACTCTGGGTTCTCAGCCTGTTTCCTAGTGCCGGTTTGAAGTTCCTGCAGTTTTCACTGTAAAACCGAGTTGGAGCTAGTATCTACCCTTATATATGTATGGAGTGGAGTTTGCAACTTGAAAGAAACTTTGTGTTCCCAACAAGCTAGGTGAAGGACGGCTTTCACACACACTTATCTCTCAGAACTGAGCATGTGGAGAGACGTTGGTTCATCTAGCACAAAGGGAACGGGTTGCAGGAGAAACTTTTACTCTGGTTTCTCAGGCTGTTTCCTAGTGCCGGTTTGAAGTTCCTGCAGTTTTCACTGTAAAACCGAGTTGGAACTAGTACCTCCCCATATATATGTATGGAGTGGAGTTTGCAAATGAAAAGAAACTTTGTGTTCCCAACAAGCTAGGTGAAGGACGGCTTTCACACACACTTATCTCTCAGAACTGAGCATGTGGAGAGACGTTCGTTCATCTAGCACAAAGGGAACGGGTTGCAGGAGAAACTTTTACTCTGGTTTCTCAGGCTGTTTCCTAGTGCCGGTTTAAAGTTCCTGCAGTTTTCACTGTAAAACCGAGTTGGAGCTAGTACCTCCCCATATATATGTATGGAGTGGAGTTTACAACTGAAAAGAAACTTTGTGTTCCCAACAAGCTAGGTGAAGGACGGCTTTCACACACACTTATCTCTGAGAACTGAGCATGTGGAGAGACGTTGGTTCATCTAGCACAAAGGGAACGGGTTGCAGGAGAAACTTTTACTCTGGTTTCTCAGGCTGTTTCCTAGTGCCGGTTTGAAGTTCCTGCAGTTTTCACTGTAAAACCGAGTTGGAACTAGTACCTCCCCATATATATGTATGGAGTGGAGTTTGCAAATGAAAAGAAACTTTGTGTTCCCAACAAGCTAGGTGAAGGACGGCTTTCACACACACTTATCTCTCAGAACTGAGCATGTGGAGAGACGTTCGTTCATCTAGCACAAAGGGAACGGGTTGCAGGAGAAACTTTTACTCTGGTTTCTCAGGCTGTTTCCTAGTGCCGGTTTAAAGTTCCTGCAGTTTTCACTGTAAAACCGAGTTGGAGCTAGTACCTCCCCATATATATGTATGGAGTGGAGTTTGCAACTGAAAAGAAACTTTGGGTTCCCAACAAGCTAGGTGAAGGACGGCTTTCACACACACTTATCTCTCAGAACTGAGCATGTGGAGAGACGTTCGTTCATCTAGCACAAAGGGAACGGGTTGCAGGAGAAACTTTTACTCTGGTTTCTCAGTCTGTTTCCTAGTGCCGATTTGAAGTTCCTGCAGTTTTCACTGTAAAACCGAGTTGGAGCTGGTACCTCCCCGTATATTTGTATGGAGTGGTGTTTGCAACTGAAAAGAAACTTTGTGTTCCCAACAAGCTAGGTGAAGGACGGCTTTCACACACACTTATCTCTCAGAACTGAGCATGTGGAGAGACGTTCGTTCATCTAGCACAAAGGGAACGGGTTGCAGGGGAAAGTTTTACTCTGGGTTCTCAGCCTGTTTCCTAGTGCCGGTTTGAAGTTCCTGCAGTTTTCACTGTAAAACCGAGTTGGAGCTAGTATCTACCCTTATATATGTATGGAGTGGAGTTTGCAACTTGAAAGAAACTTTGTGTTCCCAACAAGCTAGGTGAAGGACGGCTTTCACACACACTTATCTCTCAGAACTGAGCATGTGGAGAGACGTTGGTTCATCTAGCACAAAGGGAACGGGTTGCAGGAGAAACTTTTACTCTGGTTTCTCAGGCTGTTTCCTAGTGCCGGTTTGAAGTTCCTGCAGTTTTCACTGTAAAACCGAGTTGGAACTAGTACCTCCCCATATATATGTATGGAGTGGAGTTTGCAAATGAAAAGAAACTTTGTGTTCCCAACAAGCTAGGTGAAGGACGGCTTTCACACACACTTATCTCTCAGAACTGAGCATGTGGAGAGACGTTCGTTCATCTAGCACAAAGGGAACGGGTTGCAGGAGAAACTTTTACTCTGGTTTCTCAGGCTGTTTCCTAGTGCCGGTTTAAAGTTCCTGCAGTTTTCACTGTAAAACCGAGTTGGAGCTAGTACCTCCCCATATATATGTATGGAGTGGAGTTTGCAACTGAAAAGAAACTTTGTGTTCCCAACAAGCTAGGTGAAGGACGGCTTTCACACACACTTATCTCTCAGAACTGAGCATGTGGAGAGACGTTCGTTCATCTAGCACAAAGGGAACGGGTTGCAGGAGAAACTTTTACTCTGGTTTCTCAGTCTGTTTCCTAGTGCCGATTTGAAATTCCTGCAGTTTTCACTGTAAAACCGAGTTGGAGCTGGTACCTCCCCGTATATATGTATGGTGTGGTGTTTGCAACTGAAAAGAAACTTTGTGTTCCCAACAAGCTAGGTGAAGGACGGCTTTCACACACACTTATCTCTCAGAACTGAGCATGTGGAGAGACGTTCGTTCATCTAGCACAAAGGAAATGGGTTGCAGGGGAAAGTTTTACTCTGGGTTCTCAGCCTGTTTCCTAGTGCCGGTTTGAAGTTCCTGCAGTTTTCACTGTAAAACCGAGTTGGAGCTAGTATCTACCCTTATATATGTATGGAGTGGAGTTTGCAACTTGAAAGAAACTTTGTGTTCCCAACAAGATAGGTGAAGGACGGCTTTCACACACACTTATCTCTCAGAACTGAGCATGTGGAGAGACGTTGGTTCATCTAGCACAAAGGGAACGGGTTGCAGGAGAAACTTTTACTCTGGTTTCTCAGTCTGTTTCCAAGTGCCGGTTTGAAGTTCCTGCAGTTTTCACTGTAAAACCGAGTTGGAGCTTGTACCTCCCCGTATACATGTATGGAGTGGAGTTTGCAACTGAAAAGATACTTTGTGTTCCCAACAAGCTAGGTGAAGGACGGCTTTCACACACACTTATCTCTCAGAACTGAGCATGTGGAGAGACGTTCGTTCATCTAGCACAAAGGGAACGGGTTGCAGGAGAAACTTTTACTCTGGTTTCTCAGTCTGTTTCCTAGTGCCGGTTTGAAGTTCCTGCAGTTTTCACTGTAAAACCGAGGTGGAGCTACTACCTCCCCTATATATGTATGGAGTGGAGTTTGCAACTGAAAAGAAACTTTGTGTTCCCAACAAGCTAGGTGAAGGACGGCTTTCACACACACTTATCTCTCAGATCTGAGCATGTGGAGAGACGTTCGTTCATCTACCACAAAGGGAAAGGGTTGCAGGAGAAACTTTTACTCTGGTTTCTCAGTCTGTTTCCTAGTGCCGGTTTGAAGTTCCTGCAGTTTTCACTGTAAAACCGAGTTGGAGCTAGTACCTCCCCGTATATATGTATGGAGTGGAGTTTGCAACTGAAAAGAAACTTTGTGTTCCCAACAAGCTAGGTGAAGGACGGCTTTCACACACACTTATCTCTCAGAAGTGAGCATGTGGAGAGACGTTCGTTCAACTAGCACAAAGGGAACGGGTTGCAGGAGAAACTATTACTCTGGTTTCTCAGTCTGTTTCCTAGTGCCGGTTTGAAGTTCCTGCAGTTTTCACTGTAAAACCGATTTGGAGCTAGTACCTCCCGGTATATATGTATGGAGTGGAGTTTGCAACTGAAAACAAACTTTGTGTTCCCAACAAGCTAGGTGAAGGACGGCTTTCACACACACTTATCTCTCAGAACTGAGCATGTGGACAGACGTTGGTTCATCTAGCACAAAGGGAACGGTTTGCAGGAGAAACTTTTACTCTGGTTTCTCAGTCTGTTTCCTAGTGCCGGTTTGAAGTTCCTGCAGTTTTCACTGTAAAACCGTGTTGGAGCTAGTACCTCCACGTATATATGTATGGAGTGGAGTTTACAAATGAAAAGAAACTTTTTGTTCCCAACAAGCTAGGTGAAGGACGGCTTTCACACACACTTATCTCTCAGAACTGAGCATGTGGAGAGACGTTCGTTCAACTAGCACAAAGGGAACGGGTTGCAGGAGAAAGTATTACTCTGGTTTCTCAGTCTGTTTCCTAGTGCCTTTTTGAAGTTCCTGCAGTTTTCACTGTAAAACCGAGTTGGAGCTAGTACCTCCCCGTATATATGTATGGAGTGGAGTTTACAACTGAAAAGAAACTTTGTGTTCCCAACAAGCTAGGTGAAGGACGGCTTTCACACACACTTATCTCTCAGAACTGAGCATGTGGAGAGACGTTCGTTCATCTAGCACAAAGGGAACGGGTTGCAGGAGAAACTTTTACTCTGGTTTCTCAGGCTTTTTCCTAGTGCCGGTTTGAAGTTCCTGCAGTTTTCACTGTAAAACCGAGTTGGAACTAGTACCTCCCCATATATATGTATGGAGTGGAGTTTGCAAATGAAAAGAAACTTTGTGTTCCCAACAAGCTAGGTGAAGGACGGCTTTCACACACACTTATCTCTCAGAACTGAGCATGTGGAGAGACGTTCGTTCATCTAGCACAAAGGGAACGTGTTGCAGGAGAAACTTTTACTCTGGTTTCTCAGGATGTTTCCTAGTGCCGGTTTAAAGTTCCTGCAGTTTTCACTGTAAAACCGAGTTGGAGCTAGTACCTCCCCATATATATGTATGGAGTGGAGTTTGCAACTGAAAAGAAACTTTGTGTTTCCAACAAGCTATGTGAAGGACGGCTTTCACACACACTTATCTCTCAGAACTGAGCATGTGGAGAGACGTTCGTTCATCTAGCACAAAGGGAACGGGTTGCAGGAGAAACATTTACTCTGGTTTCTCAGTCTGTTTCCTAGTGCCGATTTGAAGTTCCTGCAGTTTTCACTGTAAAACCGAGTTGGAGCTGGTACCTCCCCGTATATATGTATGGAGTGGTGTTTGCAACTGAAAAGAAACTTTGTGTTCCCAACAAGCTAGGTGAAGGACGGCTTTCACACACACTTATCTCTCAGAACTGAGCTTGTGGAGAGACGTTCGTTCATCTAGCACAAAGGGAACGGGTTGCAGGGGAAAGTTTTACTCTGGGTTCTCAGCCTGTTTCCTAGTGCCGGTTTGAAGTTCCTGCAGTTTTCACTGTAAAACCGAGTTGGAGCTAGTATCTACCCTTATATATGTATGGAGTGGAGTTTGCAACTTGAAAGAAACTTTGTGTTCCCAACAAGCTAGGTGAAGGACGGCTTTCACACACACTTATCTCTCAGAACTGAGCATGTGGAGAGACGTTGGTTCATCTAGCACAAAGGGAACGGGTTGCAGGAGAAACTTTTACTCTGGTTTCTCAGGCTGTTTCCTAGTGCCGGTTTGAAGTTCCTGCAGTTTTCACTGTAAAACCGAGTTGGAACTAGTACCTCCCCATATATATGTATGGAGTGGAGTTTGCAAATGAAAAGAAACTTTGTGTTCCCAACAAGCTAGGTGAAGGACGGCTTTCACACACACTTATCTCTCAGAACTGAGCATGTGGAGAGACGTTCGTTCATCTAGCACAAAGGGAACGGGTTGCAGGAGAAACTTTTACTCTGGTTTCTCAGGCTGTTTCCTAGTGCCGGTTTAAAGTTCCTGCAGTTTTCACTGTAAAACCGAGTTGGAACTAGTACCTCCCCATATATATGTATGGAGTGGAGTTTACAACTGAAAAGAAACTTTGTGTTCCCAACAAGCTAGGTGAAGGACGGCTTTCACACACACTTATCTCTCAGAACTGAGCATGTGGAGAGACGTTGGTTCATCTAGCACAAAGGGAACGGGTTGCAGGAGAAACTTTTACTCTGGTTTCTCAGGCTGTTTCCTAGTGCCGGTTTGAAGTTCCTGCAGTTTTCACTGTAAAACCGAGTTGGAACTAGTACCTCCCCATATATATGTATGGAGTGGAGTTTGCAAATGAAAAGAAACTTTGTGTTCCCAACAAGCTAGGTGAAGGACGGCTTTCACACACACATATCTCTCAGAACTGAGCATGTGGAGAGACGTTCGTTCATCTAGCACAAAGGGAACGGGTTGCAGGAGAAACTTTTACTCTGGTTTCTCAGGCTGTTTCCTAGTGCCGGTTTAAAGTTCCTGCAGTTTTCACTGTAAAACCGAGTTGGAGCTAGTACCTCCCCATATATATGTATGGAGTGGAGTTTGCAACTGAAAAGAAACTTTGGGTTCCCAACAAGCTAGGTGAAGGACGGCTTTCACACACACTTATCTCTCAGAACTGAGCATGTGGAGAGACGTTCGTTCATCTAGCACAAAGGGAACGGGTTGCAGGAGAAACTTTTACTCTGGTTTCTCAGTCTGTTTCCTAGTGCCGATTTGAAGTTCCTGCAGTTTTCACTGTAAAACCGAGTTGGAGCTGGTACCTCCCCGTATATTTGTATTGAGTGGTGTTTGCAACTGAAAAGAAACTTTGTGTTCCCAACAAGCTAGGTGAAGGACGGCTTTCACACACACTTATCTCTCAGAACTGAGCATGTGGAGAGACGTTAGTTCATCTAGCACAAAGGGAACGGGTTGCAGGGAAAGTTTTACTCTGGGTTCTCAGCCTGTTTCCTAGTGCCGGTTTGAAGTTCCTGCAGTTTTCACTGTAAAACCGAGTTGGAGCTAGTATCTACCCTTATATATGTATGGAGTGGAGTTTGCAACTTGAAAGAAACTTTGTGTTCCCAACAAGCTAGGTGAAGGACGGCTTTCACACACACTTATCTCTCAGAACTGAGCATGTGGAGAGACGTTGGTTCATCTAGCACAAAGGGAACGGGTTGCAGGAGAAACTTTTACTCTGGTTTCTCAGGCTGTTTCCTAGTGCCGGTTTGAAGTTCCTGCAGTTTTCACTGTAAAACCGAGTTGGAACTAGTACCTCCCCATATGTATGTATGGAGTGGAGTTTGAAAATGAAAAGAAACTTTGTGTTCCCAACAAGCTAGTTTAAGGACGGCTTTCACACACACTTATCTCTCAGAACTGAGCATGTGGAGAGACGTTCGTTCATCTAGCGCAAAGGGAACGGGTTGCAGGAGAAACTTTTACTCTGGTTTCTCAGGCTGTTTCCTAGTGCCGGTTTAAAGTTCCTGCAGTTTTCACTGTAAAACCGAGTTGGAGCTAGTACCTCCCCATATATATGTATGGAGTGGAGTTTGCAACTGAAAAGAAACTTTGTGTTCCCAACAAGCTAGGTGAAGGACGTCTTTCACACACACTTATCTCTCAGAACTGAGCATGTGGAGAGACGTTCGTTCATCTAGCACAAAGGGAACGGGTTGCAGGAGAAACTTTTACTCTGGTTTCTCAGTCTGTTTCCTAGTGCCGATTTGAAATTCCTGCAGTTTTCACTGTAAAACCGAGTTGGAGCTGGTACCTCCCCGTATATATGTATGGAGTGGTGTTTGCAACTGAAAAGAAACTTTGTGTTCCCAACAAGCTAGGTGAAGGACGGCTTTCACACACACTTATCTCTCAGAACTGAGCATGTGGAGAGACGTTCGTTCATCTAGCACAAAGGGAATGGGTTGCAGGGGAAAGTTTTACTCTGGGTTCTCAGCCTGTTTCCTAGTGCCGGTTTGAAGTTCCTGCAGTTTTCACTGTAAAACCGAGTTGGAGCTAGTATCTACCCTTATATATGTATGGAGTGGAGTTTGCAACTTGAAAGAAACTTTGTGTTCCCAACAAGATAGGTGAAGGACGGCTTTCACACACACTTATCTCTCAGAACTGAGCATGTGGAGAGACGTTGGTTCATCTAGCACAAAGGGAACGGGTTGCAGGAGAAACTTTTACTCTGGTTTCTCAGTCTGTTTCCAAGTGCCGGTTTGAAGTTCCTGCAGTTTTCACTGTAAAACCGAGTTGGAGCTTGTACCTCCCCGTATACATGTATGGAGTGGAGTTTGCAACTGAAAAGATACTTTGTGTTCCCAACAAGCTAGGTGAAGGACGGCTTTCACACACACTTATCTCTCAGAACTGAGCATGTGGAGAGACGTTCGTTCATCTAGCACAAAGGGAACGGGTTGCAGGAGAAACTTTTACTCTGGTTTCTCAGTCTGTTTCCTAGTGCCGGTTTGAAGTTCCTGCAGTTTTCACTGTAAAACCGAGGTGGAGCTACTACCTCCCCTATATATGTATGGAGTGGAGTTTGCAACTGAAAAGAAACTTTGTGTTCCCAACAAGCTAGGTGAAGGACGGCTTTCACACACACTTATCTCTCAGATCTGAGCATGTGGAGAGACGTTCGTTCATCTACCACAAAGGGAAAGGGTTGCAGGAGAAACTTTTACTCTGGTTTCTCAGTCTGTTTCCTAGTGCCGGTTTGAAGTTCCTGCAGTTTTCACTGTAAAACCGAGTTGGAGCTAGTACCTCCCCGTATATATGTATGGAGTGGAGTTTGCAACTGAAAAGAAACTTTGTGTTCCCAACAAGCTAGGTGAAGGACGGCTTTCACACACACTTATCTCTCAGAACTGAGCATGTGGAGAGACGTTCGTTCAACTAGCACAAAGGGAACGGGTTGCAGGAGAAACTATTACTCTGGTTTCTCAGTCTGTTTCCTAGTGCCGGTTTGAAGTTCCTGCAGTTTTCACTGTAAAACCGATTTGGAGCTAGTACTTCCCGGTATATATGTATGGAGTGGAGTTTGCAACTGAAAACAAACTTTGTGTTCCCAACAAGCTAGGTGAAGGACGGCTTTCACACACACTTATCTCTCAGAACTGAGCATGTGGACAGACGTTGGTTCATCTAGCACAAAGGGAACGGTTTGCAGGAGAAACTTTTACTCTGGTTTCTCAGTCTGTTTCCTAGTGCCGGTTTGAAGTTCCTGCAGTTTTCACTGTAAAACCGTGTTGGAGCTAGTACCTCCACGTATATATGTATGGAGTGGAGTTTACAACTGAAAAGAAACTTTTTGTTCCCAACAAGCTAGGTGAAGGACGGCTTTCACACACACTTATCTCTCAGAACTGAGCATGTGGAGAGACGTTCGTTCAACTAGCACAAAGGGAACGGGTTGCAGGAGAAAGTATTACTCTGGTTTCTCAGTCTGTTTCCTAGTGCCTTTTTGAAGTTCCTGCAGTTTTCACTGTAAAACCGAGTTGGAGCTAGTACCTCCCCGTATATATGTATGGAGTGGAGTTTACAACTGAAAAGAAACTTTGTGTTCCCAACAAGCTAGGTGAAGGACGGCTTTCACACACACTTATCTCTCAGAACTGAGCATGTGGAGAGACGTTCGTTCATCTAGCACAAAGGGAACGGGTTGCAGGAGAAACTTTTACTCTGGTTTCTCAGGCTTTTTCCTAGTGCCGGTTTGAATTTCCTGCAGTTTTCACTGTAAAACCGAGTTGGAACTAGTACCTCCCCATATATATGTATGGAGTGGAGTTTGCAAATGAAAAGAAACTTTGTGTTCCCAACAAGCTAGGTGAAGGACGGCTTTCACACACACTTATCTCTCAGAACTGAGCATGTGGAGAGACGTTCGTTCATCTAGCACAAAGGGAACGTGTTGCAGGAGAAACTTTTACTCTGGTTTCTCAGGATGTTTCCTAGTGCCGGTTTAAAGTTCCTGCAGTTTTCACTGTAAAACCGAGTTGGAGCTAGTACCTCCCCATATATATGTATGGAGTGGAGTTTGCAACTGAAAAGAAACTTTGTGTTTCCAACAAGCTATGTGAAGGACGGATTTCACACACACTTATCTCTCAGAACTGAGCATGTGGAGAGACGTTCGTTCATCTAGCACAAAGGGAACGGGTTGCAGGAGAAACATTTACTCTGGTTTCTCAGTCTGTTTCCTAGTGCCGATTTGAAGTTCCTGCAGTTTTCACTGTAAAACCGAGTTGGAGCTGGTACCTCCCCGTATATATGTATGGAGTGGTGTTTGCAACTGAAAAGAAACTTTGTGTTCCCAACAAGCTAGGTGAAGGACGGCTTTCACACACACTTATCTCTCAGAACCGAGCATGTGGAGAGACGTTCGTTCATCTAGCACAAAGGGAACGGGTTGCAGGGGAAAGTTTTACTCTGGGTTCTCAGCCTGTTTCCTAGTGCCGGTTTGAAATTCCTGCAGTTTTCACTGTAAAACCGAGTTGGAGCTAGTATCTACCCTTATGTATGTATGGAGTGGAGTTTGCAACTTGAAAGAAACTTTGTGTTCCCAACAAGCTAGGTGAAGGACGGCTTTCACACACACTTATCTGTCAGAACTGAGCATGTGGAGAGACGTTCGTTCAACTAGCACAAAGGGAACGGGTTGCAGGAGAAAGTATTACTCTGGTTTCTCAGACTGTTTCCTAGTGCCTTTTTGAAGTTCCTGCAGTTTTCACTGTAAAACCGAGTTGGAGCTAGTACCTCCCCGTATATATGTATGGAGTGGAGTTTACAACTGAAAAGAAACTTTGTGTTCGCAACAAGCTAGGTGAAGGACGGCTTTCACACACACTTATCTCTCAGAACTGAGCATGTGGAGAGACGTTCGTTCATCTAGCACAAAGGGAACGGGTTGCAGGAGAAACTTTTACTCTGGCTTCTCAGGCTGTTTCCTAGTGCCGGTTTGAAGTTCCTGCAGTTTTCACTGTAAAACCGAGTTGGAACTAGTACCTCCCCATATATATGTATGGAGTGGAGTTTGCAAATAAAAAGAAACTTTGTGTTCCCAACAAGCTAGGTGAAGGACGGCTTTCACACACACTTATCTCTCAGAACTGAGCATGTGGAGAGACGTTCGTTCATCTAGCACAAAGGGAACGGGTTGCAGGAGAAACTTTTACTCTGGTTTCTCAGGCTGTTTCCTAGTGCCGTTTTGATGCTCCTGCAGTTTTCACTGTAAAACCGAGTTGGAGCTAGTACCTCCCCATATATATGTATGGAGTGGAGTTTGCAACTGAAAAGAAACTTTGTGTTCCCAACAAGCTAGGTGAAGGACGGCTTTCACACACACTTATCTCTCAGAACTGAGCATGTGGAGAGACGTTCGTTCATCTAGCACAAAGGGAACGGGTTGCAGGAGAAACTTTTACTCTGGTTTTTCAGTCTGTTTCCTAGTGCCGATTTGAAGTTCCTGCAGTTTTCACTGTAAAACCGAGTTGGAGCTGGTACCTCCCCGTATATATGTATGGAGTGGTGTTTGCAACTGAAAAGGAACTTTGTGTTCCCAACAAGCTAGGTGAAGGACGGCTTTCACACACACTTATCTCTCAGAACTGAGCATGTGGAGAGACGTTCGTTCATCTAGCACAAAGGGAACGGGTTGCAGGGGAAAGTTTTACTCTGGGTTCTCAGCCTGTTTCCTAGTGCCGGTTTGAAGTTCCTGCAGTTTTCACTGTAAAACCGAGTTGGAGCTTGTATCTACCCTTATATATGTATGGAGTGCAGTTTGCAACTTGAAAGAAACTTTGTGTTCCCAACAAGCTAGGTGAAGGACGGCTTTCACACACACTTATCTCTCAGAACTGAGCATGTGGAGAGACGTTGGTTCATCTAGCACAAAGGGAACGGGTTGCAGGAGAAACTTTTACTCTGGTTTCTCAGTCTGTTTCCAAGTGCCGGTTTGAAGTTCCTGCAGTTTTCACTGTAAAACCGAGTTGGAGCTTGTACCTCCCCGTATACATGTATGGAGTGGAGTTTGCAACTGAAAAGAAACTTTGTGTTCCCAACAAGCTAGGTGAAGGACGGCTTTCACACACACTTATCTCTCAGAACTGAGCATGTGGAGAGACGTTCGTTCATCTAGCACAAAGGGAACGGGTTGCAGGAGAAACTTTTACTCTGGTTTCTCAGGCTGTTTCCTAGTGCCGGTTTGAAGTTCCTGCAGTTTTCACTGTAAAACCGTGTTGGAGCTAGTACCTCCACGTATATATGTATGGAGTGGAGTTTACAACTGAAAAGAAACTTTTTGTTCCCAACAAGCTAGGTGAAGGACGGCTTTCACACACACTTATCTCTCAGAACTGAGCATGTGGAGAGACGTTCGTTCAACTAGCACAAAGGGAACGGGTTGCAGGAGAAAGTATTACTCTGGTTTATCAGTCTGTTTCCTAGTGCCTTTTTGAAGTTCCTGCAGTTTTCACTGTAAAACCGAGTTGGAGCTAGTACCTCCCCGTATATATGTATGGAGTGGAGTTTACAACTGAAAAGAAACTTTGTGTTCCCAACAAGCTAGGTGAAGGACGGCTTTCACACACACTTATCTCTCAGAACTGAGCATGTGGAGAGACGTTCGTTCATCTAGCACAAAGGGAACGGGTTGCAGGAGAAACTTTTACTCTGGTTTCTCAGGCTTTTTCCTAGTGCCGGTTTGAAGTTCCTGCAGTTTTCACTGTAAAACCGAGTTGGAACTAGTACCTCCCCATATATATGTATGGAGTGGAGTTTGCAAATGAAAAGAAACTTTGTGTTCCCAACAAGCTAGGTGAAGGACGGCTTTCACACACACTTATCTCTCAGAACTGAGCATGTGGAGAGACGTTCGTTCATCTAGCACAAAGGGAACGTGTTGCAGGAGAAACTTTTACTCTGGTTTCTCAGGATGTTTCCTAGTGCCGGTTTAAAGTTCCTGCAGTTTTCACTGTAAAACCGAGTTGGAGCTAGTACCTCCCCATATATATGTATGGAGTGGAGTTTGCAACTGAAAAGAAACTTTGTGTTTCCAACAAGCTATGTGAAGGACGGCTTTCACACACACTTATCTCTCAGAACTGAGCATGTGGAGAGACGTTCGTTCATCTAGCACAAAGGGAACGGGTTGCAGAAGAAACATTTACTCTGGTTTCTCAGTCTGTTTCCTAGTGCCGATTTGAAGTTCCTGCAGTTTTCACTGTAAAACCGAGTTGGAGCTGGTACCTCCCCGTATATATGTATGGAGTGGTGTTTGCAACTGAAAAGAAACTTTGTGTTCCCAACAAGCTAGGTGAAGGACGGCTTTCACACACACTTATCTCTCAGAACCGAGCATGTGGAGAGACCTTCGTTCATCTAGCACAAAGGGAACGGGTTGCAGGGGAAAGTTTTACTCTGGGTTCTCAGCCTGTTTCCTAGTGCCGGTTTGAAATTCCTGCAGTTTTCACTGTAAAACCGAGTTGGAGCTAGTATCTACCCTTATATATGTATGGAGTGGAGTTTGCAACTTGAAAGAAACTTTGTGTTCCCAACAAGCTAGGTGAAGGACGGCTTTCACACACACTTATCTGTCAGAACTGAGCATGTGGAGAGACGTTCGTTCAACTAGCACAAAGGGAACGGGTTGCAGGAGAAAGTATTACTCTGGTTTCTCAGACTGTTTCCTAGTGCCTTTTTGAAGTTCCTGCAGTTTTCACTGTAAAACCGAGTTGGAGCTAGTACCTCCCCGTATATATGTATGGAGTGGAGTTTACAACTGAAAAGAAACTTTGTGTTCGCAACAAGCTAGGTGAAGGACGGCTTTCACACACACTTATCTCTCAGAACTGAGCATGTGGAGAGACGTTCGTTCATCTAGCACAAAGGGAACGGGTTGCAGGAGAAACTTTTACTCTGGCTTCTCAGGCTGTTTCCTAGTGCCGGTTTAAAGTTCCTGCAGTTTTCACTGTAAAACCGAGTTGGAACTAGTACCTCCCCATATATATGTATGGAGTGGAGTTTGCAAATAAAAAGAAACTTTGTGTTCCCAACAAGCTAGGTGAAGGACGGCTTTCACACACACTTATCTCTCAGAACTGAGCATGTGGAGAGACGTTCGTTCATCTAGCACAAAGGGAACGGGTTGCAGGAGAAACTTTTACTCTGGTTTCTCAGGCTGTTTCCTAGTGCCGTTTTGATGCTCCTGCAGTTTTCACTGTAAAACCGAGTTGGAGCTAGTACCTCCCCATATATATGTATGGAGTGGAGTTTGCAACTGAAAAGAAACTTTGTGTTCCCAACAAGCTAGGTGAAGGACGGCTTTCACACACACTTATCTCTCAGAACTGAGCATGTGGAGAGACGTTCGTTCATCTAGCACAAAGGGAACGGGTTGCAGGAGAAACTTTTACTCTGGTTTTTCAGTCTGTTTCCTAGTGCCGATTTGAAGTTCCTGCAGTTTTCACTGTAAAACCGAGTTGGAGCTGGTACCTCCCCGTATATATGTATGGAGTGGTGTTTGCAACTGAAAAGGAACTTTGTGTTCCCAACAAGCTAGGTGAAGGACGGCTTTCACACACACTTATCTCTCAGAACTGAGCATGTGGAGAGACGTTCGTTCATCTAGCACAAAGGGAACGGGTTGCAGGGGAAAGTTTTACTCTGGGTTCTCAGCCTGTTTCCTAGAGCCGGTTTGAAGTTCCTGCAGTTTTCACTGTAAAACCGAGTTGGAGCTTGTATCTACCCTTATATATGTATGGATTGGAGTTTGCAACTTGAAAGAAACTTTGTGTTCCCAACAAGCTAGGTGAAGGACGGCTTTCACACACACTTATCTCTCAGAACTGAGCATGTGGAGAGACGTTGGTTCATCTAGCACAAAGGGAACGGGTTGCAGGAGAAACTTTTACTCTGGTTTCTCAGTCTGTTTCCAAGTGCCGGTTTGAAGTTCCTGCAGTTTTCACTGTAAAACCGAGTTGGAGCTTGTACCTCCCCGTATACATGTATGGAGTGGAGTTTGCAACTGAAAAGAAACTTTGTGTTCCCAACAAGCTAGGTGAAGGACGGCTTTCACACACACTTATCTCTCAGAACTGAGCATGTGGAGAGACGTTCGTTCATCTAGCACAAAGGGAACGGGTTGCAGGAGAAACTTTTACTCTGGTTTCTCAGGCTGTTTCCTAGTGCCGGTTTGAAGTTCCTGCAGTTTTCACTGTAAAACCGAGGTGGAGCTACTACCTCCCGTATATATGTATGGAGTGGAGTTTGCAACTGAAAAGAAACTTTGTGTTCCCAACAAGCTAGGTGAAGGACGGCTTTCACACACACTTATCTCTCAGAACTGAGCATGTGGAGAGACGTTCGTTCATCTACCACAAAGGGAAAGGGTTGCAGGAGAAACTTTTACTCTGGTTTCTCAGTCTGTTTCCTAGTGCCGGTTTGAAGTTCCTGCAGTTTTCACTGTAAAACCGAGTTGGAACTAGTACCTCCCCATATATATGTATGGAGTGGAGTTTGCAACTGAAAAGAAACTTTGTGTTCCCAACAAGCTAGGTGAAGGACGGCTTTCACACACACTTATCTCTCAGAACTGAGCATGTGGAGAGACGTTCGTTCATCTAGCACAAAGGGAACGGGTTGCAGGAGAAACTTTTACTCTGGTTTCTCAGTCTGTTTCCTAGTGCCGGTTTGAAGTTCCTGCAGTTTTCACTGTAAAACCGGGTTGGATCTAGTACCTCCCCATATATATGTATGGAGAGGAGTTTGCAACTGAAAAGAAACTTTGTGTTCCCAACCAGCTAGGTGAAGGAAGGCTTTCACACACACTTATCTCTCAGAACTGAGCATGTGGAGGGACGTTCGTTCAACTAGCACAAAGGGAACGGGTTGCAGGAGAAACTTTTACTCTGGTTTCTCAGTCTGTTTCCTAGTGCCGGTTTGAAGTTCCTGCAGTTTTCACTGTAAAACCGATTTGGAGCTAGTACCTCCCGGTATATATGTATGGAGTGGAGTTTGCAACTGAAAAGAAACTTTGTGTTCCCAACAAGCTAGGTGAAGGACGGCTTTCACACACACTTATCTCTCAGAACTGAGCATGTGGACAGACGTTCGTTCATCTAGCACAAAGGGAACGGGTTGCAGGAGAAACTTTTACTCTGGTGTCTCAGTCTGTTTCCTAGTGCCGGTTTGAAGTTCCTGCAGTTTTCACTGTAAAATCGAGTTGGAGCTAGTACCTCCCCGTATATATGTATGGAGTGGAGTTTGCAACTGAAAAGAAACTTTGTGTTCCCAACAAGCTAGGTGAAGGACGGCTTTCACACACACTTATCTCTCAGAACTGAGCATGTGGACAGACGTTGGTTCATCTAGCACAAAGGGAACGGTTTGCAGGAGAAACTTTTACTCTGGTTTCTCAGTCTGTTTCCTAGTGCCGGTTTGAAGTTCCTGCAGTTTTCACTGTAAAACCGATTTGGAGCTAGTACCTCCCGGTATATATGTATGGAGTGGAGTTTGCAACTGAAAACAAACTTTGTGTTCCCAACAAGCTAGGTGAAGGACGGCTTTCACAGTCACTTATCTCTCAGAACTGAGCATGTGGACAGACGTTCGTTCATCTAGCACAAAGGGAACGGGTTGCAGGAGAAACTTTTACTCTGGTTTCTCAGTCTGTTTCCTAGTGCCGGTTTGAAGTTCCTGCAGTTTTCACTGTAAAACCGTGTTGGAACTAGTACCTCCCCATATATATGTATGGAGTGGAGTTTGCAACTGAAAAGAAACTTTGTGTTCCCAACAAGCTAGGTGAAGGACGGCTTTCACACACACTTATCTCTCAGAACTGAGCATGTGGAGAGACGTTCGTTCATCTAGCACAAAGGGAACGGGTTGCAGGAGAAACTTTTACTCTGGTTTCTCAGTCTGTTTCCTAGTGCCGGTTTGAAGTTCCTGCAGTTTTCACTGTAAAACCGGGTTGGATCTAGTACCTCCCCATATATATGTATGGAGAGGAGTTTGCAACTGAAAAGAAACTTTGTGTTCCCAACAAGCTAGGTGAAGGAAGGCTTTCACACACACTTATCTCTCAGAACTGAGCATGTGGAGAGACGTTCGTTCAACTAGCACAAAGGGAACGGGTTGCAGGAGAAAGTATTACTCTGGTTTCTCAGTCTGTTTCCTAGTGCCTTTTTGAAGTTCCTGCAGTTTTCACTGTAAAACCGAGTTGGAGCTAGTACCTCCCCGTATATATGTATGGAGTGGAGTTTACAACTGAAAAGAAACTTTGTGTTCCCAACAAGCTAGGTGAAGGACGGCTTTCACACACACTTATCTCTCAGAACTGAGCATGTGGAGAGACGTTGGTTCATCTAGCACAAAGGGAACTGGTTGCAGGAGAAACTTTTACTCTGGTTTCTCAGGCTGTTTCCTAGTGCCGGTTTGAAGTTCCTGCAGTTTTCACTGTAAAACCGAGTTGGAACTAGTACCTCCCCATATATATGTATGGAGTGTATTTTGCAAATGAAAAGAAACTTTGTGTTCCCAACAAGCTAGGTGAAGGACGGCTTTCACACACACTTATCTCTCAGAACTGAGCATGTGGAGAGACGTTGGTTCATCTAGCACAAAGGGAACGGGTTGCAGGAGAAACTTTTACTCTGGTTTCTCAGGCTGTTTCCTAGTGCCGGTTTAAAGTTCCTGCAGTTTTCACTGTAAAACCGAGTTGGAGCTAGTACCTCCCCATATATATGTATGGAGTGGAGTTTGCAACTGAAAAGAAACTTTGTGTTCCCAACAAGCTAGGTGAAGGACGGCTTTCACACACACTTATCTCTCAGAACTGAGCATGTGGAGAGACGTTCGTTCATCTAGCACAAAGGGAACGGGTTGCAGGAGAAACTTTTACTCTGGTTTCTCAGTCTGTTTCCTAGTGCCGATTTGAAGTTCCTGCAGTTTTCACTGTAAAACCGAGTTGGAGCTGGGACCTCCCCGTATATATGTATGGAGTGGTGTTTGCAACTGAAAAGAAACTTTGTGTTACCAACAAGCTAGGTGAAGGACGGCTTTCACACACACTTATCTCTCAGAACTGAGCATGTGGAGAGACGTTCGTTCATCTAGCACAAAGGGAACGGGTTGCAGGGGAAAGTTTTACTCTGGGTTCTCAGTCTGTTTCCTAGTGCCGGTTTGAAGTTCCTGCAGTTTTCACTGTAAAACCGAGTTGGAGCTAGTATCTACCCTTATATATGTATGGAGTGGAGTTTGCAACTTGAAAGAAACTTTGTGTTCCCAACAAGCTAGGTGAAGGATGGCTTTCACACACACTTATCTCTCAGAACTGAGCATGTGGAGAGACGTTGGTTCATCTAGCACAAAGGGAACGGGTTGCAGGAGAAACTTTTACTCTGGTTTCTCAGGCTGTTTCCTAGTGCCGGTTTGAAGTTCCTGCAGTTTTCACTGTAAAACCGAGTTGGAACTAGTACCTCCCCATATATATGTATGGAGTGGAGTTTGCAAATGAAAAGAAACTTTGTGTTCCCAACAAGCTAGGTGAAGGACGGCTTTCACACACACTTATCTCTCAGAACTGAGCATGTGGAGAGACGTTCGTTCATCTAGCACAAAGGGAACGGTTTGCAGGAGAAACTTTTACTCTGGTTTCTCAGGCTGTTTCCTAGTGCCGGTTTAAAGTTCCTGCAGTTTTCACTGTAAAACCGAGTTGGAGCTAGTACCTCCCCATATATATGTATGGAGTGGAGTTTGCAACTGAAAAGAAACTTTGGGTTCCCAACAAGCTAGGTGAAGGACGGCTTTCACACACACTTATCTCTCAGAACTGAGCATGTGGAGAGACGTTCGTTCATCTAGCACAAAGGGAACGGGTTGCAGGAGAAACTTTTACTCTGGTTTCTCAGGCTGTTTCCTAGTGCCGGTTTGAAGTTCCTGCAGTTTTCACTGTAAAACCGAGTTGGAACTAGTACCTCCCCATATATATGTATGGAGTGGAGTTTGCAAATGAAAAGAAACTTTGTGTTCCCAACAAGCTAGGTGAAGGACGGCTTTCACACACACTTATCTCTCAGAACTGAGCATGTGGAGAGACGTTGGTTCATCTAGCACAAAGGGAACGGGTTGCAGGAGAAACTTTTACTCTGGTTTCTCAGGCTGTTTCCTAGTGCCGGTTTAAAGTTCCTGCAGTTTTCACTGTAAAACCGAGTTGGAGCTAGTACCTCCCCATATATATGTATGGAGTGGAGTTTGCAACTGAAAAGAAACTTTGTGTTCCCAACAAGCTAGGTGAAGGACGGCTTTCACACACACTTATCTCTCAGAACTGAGCATGTGGAGAGACGTTCGTTCATCTAGCACAAAGGGAACGGGTTGCAGGAGAAACTTTTACTCTGGTTTCTCAGGATGTTTCCTAGGGCCGATTTGAAATTCCTGCAGTTTTCACTGTAAAACCGAGTTGGAGCTGGTACCTCCCCGTATATATGTATGGAGTGGTGTTTGCAACTGAAAAGAAACTTTGTGTTCCCAACAAGCTAGGTGAAGGACGGCTTTCACACACACTTATCTCTCAGAACTGAGCATGTGGAGAGACGTTCGTTCATCTAGCACAAAGGGAACGGGTTGCAGGGGAAAGTTTTACTCTGGGTTCTCAGCCTGTTTCCTAGTGCCGGTTTGAAGTTCCTGCAGTTTTCACTGTAAAACCGAGTTGGAGCTAGTATCTACCCTATATATGTATGGAGTGGAGTTTGCAACTGAAAAGAAACTTTGTGTTCCCAACAAGCTAGGTGAAGGACGGCTTTCACACACACTTATCTCTCAGATCTGAGCATGTGGAGAGACGTTCGTTCATCTACCACAAAGGGAAAGGGTTGCAGGAGAAACTTTTACTCTGGTTTCTCAGTCTGTTTCCTAGTGCCGGTTTGAAGTTCCTGCAGTTTTCACTGTAAAACCGAGTTGGAGCTAGTACCTCCCCGTATATATGTATGGAGTGGAGTTTGCAACTGAAAAGAAACTTTGTGTTCCCAACAAGCTAGGTGAAGGACGGCTTTCACACACACTTATCTCTCAGAACTGAGCATGTGGAGAGACGTTCGTTCAACTAGCACAAAGGGAACGGGTTGCAGGAGAAACTATTACTCTGGTTTCTCAGTCTGTTTCCTAGTGCCGGTTTGAAGTTCCTGCAGTTTTCACTGTAAAACCGATTTGGAGCTAGTACTTCCCGGTATATATGTATGGAGTGGAGTTTGCAACTGAAAACAAACTTTGTGTTCCCAACAAGCTAGGTGAAGGACGGCTTTCACACACACTTATCTCTCAGAACTGAGCATGTGGACAGACGTTGGTTCATCTAGCACAAAGGGAACGGTTTGCAGGAGAAACTTTTACTCTGGTTTCTCAGTCTGTTTCCTAGTGCCGGTTTGAAGTTCCTGCAGTTTTCACTGTAAAACCGTGTTGGAGCTAGTACCTCCACGTATATATGTATGGAGTGGAGTTTACAACTGAAAAGAAACTTTTTGTTCCCAACAAGCTAGGTGAAGGATGGCTTTCACACACACTTATCTCTCAGAACTGAGCATGTGGAGAGACGTTCGTTCAACTAGCACAAAGGGAACGGGTTGCAGGAGAAAGTATTACTCTGGTTTCTCAGTCTGTTTCCTAGTGCCTTTTTGAAGTTCCTGCAGTTTTCACTGTAAAACCGAGTTGGAGCTAGTACCTCCCCGTATATATGTATGGAGTGGAGTTTACAACTGAAAAGAAACTTTGTGTTCCCAACAAGCTAGGTGAAGGACGGCTTTCACACACACTTATCTCTCAGAACTGAGCATGTGGAGAGACGTTCGTTCATCTAGCACAAAGGGAACGGGTTGCAGGAGAAACTTTTACTCTGGTTTCTCAGGCTTTTTCCTAGTGCCGGTTTGAAGTTCCTGCAGTTTTCACTGTAAAACCGAGTTGGAACTAGTACCTCCCCATATATATGTATGGAGTGGAGTTTGCAAATGAAAAGAAACTTTGTGTTCCCAACAAGCTAGGTGAAGGACGGCTTTCACACACACTTATCTCTCAGAACTGAGCATGTGGAGAGACGTTCGTTCATCTAGCACAAGGGGAACGTGTTGCAGGAGAAACTTTTACTCTGGTTTCTCAGGATGTTTCCTAGTGCCGGTTTAAAGTTCCTGCAGATTTCACTGTAAAACCGAGTTGGAGCTAGTACCTCCCCATATATATGTATGGAGTGGAGTTTGCAACTGAAAAGAAACTTTGTGTTTCCAACAAGCTATGTGAAGGACGGCTTTCACACACACTTATCTCTCAGAACTGAGCATGTGGAGAGACGTTCGTTCATCTAGCACAAAGGGAACGGGTTGCAGGAGAAACATTTACTCTGGTTTCTCAGTCTGTTTCCTAGTGCCGATTTGAAGTTCCTGCAGTTTTCACTGTAAAACCGAGTTGGAGCTGGTACCTCCCCGTATATATGTATGGAGTGGTGTTTGCAACTGAAAAGAAACTTTGTGTTCCCAACAAGCTAGGTGAAGGACGGCTTTCACACACACTTATCTCTCAGAACCGAGCATGTGGAGAGACCTTCGTTCATGTAGCACAAAGGGAACGGGTTGCAGGGGAAAGTTTTACTCTGGGTTCTCAGCCTGTTTCCTAGTGCCGGTTTGAAATTCCTGCAGTTTTCACTGTAAAACCGAGTTGGAGCTAGTATCTACCCTTATATATGTATGGAGTGGAGTTTGCAACTTGAAAGAAACTTTGTGTTCCCAACAAGCTAGGTGAAGGACGGCTTTCACACACACTTATCTGTCAGAACTGAGCATGTGGAGAGACGTTCGTTCAACTAGCACAAAGGGAACGGGTTGCAGGAGAAAGTATTACTCTGGTTTCTCAGACTGTTTCCTAGTGCCTTTTTGAAGTTCCTGCAGTTTTCACTGTAAAACCGAGTTGGAGCTAGTACCTCCCCGTATATATGTATGGAGTGGAGTTTACAACTGAAAAGAAACTTTGTGTTCGCAACAAGCTAGGTGAAGGACGGCTTTCACACACACTTATCTCTCAGAACTGAGCATGTGGAGAGACGTTCGTTCATCTAGCACAAAGGGAACGGGTTGCAGGAGAAACTTTTACTCTGGCTTCTCAGGCTGTTTCCTAGTGCCGGTTTGAAGTTCCTGCAGTTTTCACTGTAAAACCGAGTTGGAACTAGTACCTCCCCATATATATGTATGGAGTGGAGTTTGCAAATAAAAAGAAACTTTGTGTTCCCAACAAGCTAGGTGAAGGACGGCTTTCACACACACTTATCTCTCAGAACTGAGCATGTGGAGAGACGTTCGTTCATCTAGCACAAAGGGAACGGGTTGCAGGAGAAACTTTTACTCTGGTTTCTCAGGCTGTTTCCTAGTGCCGTTTTGATGCTCCTGCAGTTTTCACTGTAAAACCGAGTTGGAGCTAGTACCTCCCCATATATATGTATGGAGTGGAGTTTGCAACTGAAAAGAAACTTTGTATTCCCAACAAGCTAGGTGAAGGACGGCTTTCACACACACTTATCTCTCAGAACTGAGCATGTGGAGAGACGTTCGTTCATCTAGCACAAAGGGAACGGGTTGCAGGAGAAACTTTTACTCTGGTTTTTCAGTCTGTTTCCTAGTTTCGATTTGAAGTTCCTGCAGTTTTCACTGTAAAACCGAGTTGGAGCTGGTACCTCCCCGTATATATGTATGGAGTGGTGTTTGCAACTGAAAAGGAACTTTGTGTTCCCAACAAGCTAGGTGAAGGACGGCTTTCACACACACTTATCTCTAAGAACTGAGCATGTGGAGAGACGTTCGTTCATCTAGCACAAAGGGAACGGGTTGCAGGGGAAAGTTTTACTCTGGGTTCTCAGCCTGTTTCCTAGTGCCGGTTTGAAGTTCCTGCAGTTTTCACTGTAAAACCGAGTTGGAGCTTGTATCTACCCTTATATATGTATGGAGTGGAGTTTGCAACTTGAAAGAAACTTTGTGTTCCCAACAAGCTAGGTGAAGGACGGCTTTCACACACACTTATCTCTCAGAACTGAGCATGTGGAGAGACGTTGGTTCATCTAGCACAAAGGGAACGGGTTGCAGGAGAAACTTTTACTCTGGTTTCTCAGTCTGTTTCCAAGTGCCGGTTTGAAGTTCCTGCAGTTTTCACTGTAAAACCGAGTTGGAGCTTGTACCTCCCCGTATACATGTATGGAGTGGAGTTTGCAACTGAAAAGAAACTTTGTGTTCCCAACAAGCTAGGTGAAGGACGGCTTTCACACACACTTATCTCTCAGAACTGAGCATGTGGAGAGACGTTCGTTCATCTAGCACAAAGGGAACGGGTTGCAGGAGAAACTTTTACTCTGGTTTCTCAGGCTGTTTCCTAGTGCCGGTTTGAAGTTCCTGCAGTTTTCACTGTAAAACCGAGGTGGAGCTACTACCTCCCGTATATATGTATGGAGTGGAGTTTGCAACTGAAAAGAAACTTTGTGTTCCCAACAAGCTAGGTGAAGGACGGCTTTCACACACACTTATCTCTCAGAACTGAGCATGTGGAGAGACGTTCGTTCATCTACCACAAAGGGAAAGGGTTGCAGGAGAAACTTTTACTCTGGTTTCTCAGTCTGTTTCCTAGTGCCGGTTTGAAGTTCCTGCAGTTTTCACTGTAAAACCGAGTTGGAACTAGTACCTCCCCATATATATGTATGGAGTGGAGTTTGCAACTGAAAAGAAACTTTGTGTTCCCAACAAGCTAGGTGAAGGACGGCTTTCACACACACTTATCTCTCAGAACTGAGCATGTGGAGAGACGTTCGTTCATCTAGCACAAAGGGAACGGGTTGCAGGAGAAACTTTTACTCTGGTTTCTCAGTCTGTTTCCTAGTGCCGGTTTGAAGTTCCTGCAGTTTTCACTGTAAAACCGGGTTGGATCTAGTACCTCCCCATATATATGTATGGAGAGGAGTTTGCAACTGAAAAGAAACTTTGTGTTCCCAACAAGCTAGGTGAAGGAAGGCTTTCACACACACTTATCTCTCAGAACTGAGCATGTGGAGGGACATTCGTTCAACTAGCACAAAGGGAACGGGTTGCAGGAGAAACTTTTACTCTGGTTTCTCAGTCTGTTTCCTAGTGCCGGTTTGAAGTTCCTGCAGTTTTCACTGTAAAACCGATTTGGAGCTAGTACCTCCCGGTATATATGTATGGAGTGGAGTTTGCAACTGAAAAGAAACTTTGTGTTCCCAACAAGCTAGGTGAAGGACGGCTTTCACACACACTTATCTCTCAGAACTGAGCATGTGGACAGACGTTCGTTCATCTAGCACAAAGGGAACGGGTTGCAGGAGAAACTTTTACTCTGGTGTCTCAGTCTGTTTCCTAGTGCCGGTTTGAAGTTCCTGCAGTTTTCACTGTAAAATCGAGTTGGAGCTAGTACCTCCCCGTATATATGTATGGAGTGGAGTTTGCAACTGAAAAGAAACTTTGTGTTCCCAACAAGCTAGGTGAAGGACGGCTTTCACACACACTTATCTCTCAGAACTGAGCATGTGGAGAGACGTTCGTTCAACTAGCACAAAGGGAACGGTTTGCAGGAGAAACTATTACTCTGGTTTCTCAGTCTGTTTCCTAGTGCCGGTTTGAAGTTCCTGCAGTTTTCACTGTAAAACCGATTTGGAGCTAGTACCTCCCGGTATATATGTATGGAGTGGAGTTTGCAACTGAAAACAAACTTTGTGTTCCCAACAAGCTAGGTGAAGGACGGCTTTCACAGTCACTTATCTCTCAGAACTGAGCATGTGGACAGACGTTCGTTCATCTAGCACAAAGGGAACGGGTTGCAGGAGAAACTTTTACTCTGGTTTCTCAGTCTGTTTCCTAGTGCCGGTTTGAAGTTCCTGCAGTTTTCACTGTAAAACCGTGTTGGAACTAGTACCTCCCCATATATATGTATGGAGTGGAGTTTGCAACTGAAAAGAAACTTTGTGTTCCCAACAAGCTAGGTGAAGGACGGCTTTCACACACACTTATCTCTCAGAACTGAGCATGTGGAGAGACGTTCGTTCATCTAGCACAAAGGGAACGGGTTGCAGGAGAAACTTTTACTCTGGTTTCTCAGTCTGTTTCCTAGTGCCGGTTTGAAGTTCCTGCAGTTTTCACTGTAAAACCGGGTTGGATCTAGTACCTCCCCATATATATGTATGGAGAGGAGTTTGCAACTGAAAAGAAACTTTGTGTTCCCAACAAGCTAGGTGAAGGAAGGCTTTCACACACACTTATCTCTCAGAACTGAGCATGTGGAGAGACGTTCGTTCAACTAGCACAAAGGGAACGGGTTGCAGGAGAAAGTATTACTCTGGTTTCTCAGTCTGTTTCCTAGTGCCTTTTTGAAGTTCCTGCAGTTTTCACTGTAAAACCGAGTTGGAGCTAGTACCTCCCCGTATATATGTATGGACTGGAGTTTACAACTGAAAAGAAACTTTGTGTTCCCAACAAGCTAGGTGAAGGACGGCTTTCACACACACTTATCTCTCAGAACTGAGCATGTGGAGAGACGTTGGTTCATCTAGCACAAAGGGAACTGGTTGCAGGAGAAACTTTTACTCTGGTTTCTCAGGCTGTTTCCTAGTGCCGGTTTGAAGTTCCTGCAGTTTTCACTGTAAAACCGAGTTGGAACTAGTACCTCCCCATATATATGTATGGAGTGGAGTTTGCAAATGAAAAGAAACTTTGTGTTCCCAACAAGCTAGGTGAAGGACGGCTTTCACACACACTTATCTCTCAGAAATGAGCATGTGGAGAGACGTTGGTTCATCTAGCACAAAGGGAACGGGTTGCAGGAGAAACTTTTACTCTGGTTTCTCAGGCTGTTTCCTAGTGCCGGTTTAAAGTTCCTGCAGTTTTCACTGTAAAACCGAGTTGGAGCTAGTACCTCCCCATATATATGTATGGAGTGGAGTTTGCAACTGAAAAGAAACTTTGTGTTCCCAACAAGCTAGGTGAAGGACGGCTTTCACACACACTTATCTCTCAGAACTGAGCATGTGGAGAGACGTTCGTTCATCTAGCACAAAGGGAACGGGTTGCAGGAGAAACTTTTACTCTGGTTTCTCAGTCTGTTTCCTAGTGCCGATTTGAAGTTCCTGCAGTTTTCACTGTAAAACCGAGTTGGAGCTGGTACCTCCCCGTATATATGTATGGAGTGGTGTTTGCAACTGAAAAGAAACTTTGTGTTCCCAACAAGCTAGGTGAAGGACGGCTTTCACACACACTTATCTCTCAGAACTGAGCATGTGGAGAGACGTTCGTTCATCTAGCACAAAGGGAACGGGTTGCAGGGGAAAGTTTTACTCTGGGTTCTCAGCCTGTTTCCTAGTGCCGGTTTGAAGTTCCTGCAGTTTTCACTGTAAAACCGAGTTGGAGCTAGTATCTACCCTTATATATGTATGGAGTGGAGTTTGCAACTTGAAAGAAACTTTGTGTTCCCAACAAGCTAGGTGAAGGATGGCTTTCACACACACTTATCTCTCAGAACTGAGCATGTGGAGAGACGTTGGTTCATCTAGCACAAAGGGAACGGGTTGCAGGAGAAACTTTTACTCTGGTTTCTCAGGCTGTTTCCTAGTGCCGGTTTGAAGTTCCTGCAGTTTTCACTGTAAAACCGAGTTGGAACTAGTACCTCCCCATATATATGTATGGAGTGGAGTTTGCAAATGAAAAGAAACTTTGTGTTCCCAACAAGCTAGGTGAAGGACGGCTTTCACACACACTTATCTCTCAGAACTGAGCATGTGGAGAGACGTTCGTTCATCTAGCACAAAGGGAACGGGTTGCAGGAGAAACTTTTACTCTGGTTTCTCAGGCTGTTTCCTAGTGCCGGTTTAAAGTTCCTGCAGTTTTCACTGTAAAACCGAGTTGGAGCTAGTACCTCCCCATATATATGTATGGAGTGGAGTTTGCAACTGAAAAGAAACTTTGGGTTCCCAACAAGCTAGGTGAAGGACGGCTTTCACACACACTTATCTCTCAGAACTGAGCATGTGGAGAGACGTTCGTTCATCTAGCACAAAGGGAACGGGTTGCAGGGGAAAGTTTTACTCTGGGTTCTCAGCCTGTTTCCTAGTGCCGGTTTGAAGTTCCTGCAGTTTTCACTGTAAAACCGAGTTGGAGCTAGTATCTACCCTTATATATGTATGGAGTGGAGTTTGCAACTTGAAAGAAACTTTGTGTTCCCAACAAGCTAGGTGAAGGACGGCTTTCACACACACTTATCTCTCAGAACTGAGCATGTGGAGAGACGTTGGTTCATCTAGCACAAATGGAACGGGTTGCAGGAGAAACTTTTACTCTGGGTTCTCAGGCTGTTTCCTAGTGCCGGTTTGAAGTTCCTGCAGTTTTCACTGTAAAACCGAGTTGGAACTAGTACCTCCCCATATATATGTATGGAGTGGAGTTTGCAAATGAAAAGAAACTTTGTGTTCCCAACAAGCTAGGTGAAGGACGGCTTTCACACACACTTATCTCTCAGAACTGAGCATGTGGAGAGACGTTGTTCATCTAGCACAAAGGGAACGGGTTGCAGGAGAAACTTTTACTCTGGTTTCTCAGGCTGTTTCCTAGTGCCGGTTTAAAGTTCCTGCAGTTTTCACTGTAAAACCGAGTTGGAGCTAGTACCTCCCCATATATATGTATGGAGTGGAGTTTGCAACTGAAAAGAAACTTTGTGTTCCCAACAAGCTAGGTGAAGGACGGCTTTCACACACACTTATCTCTCAGAACTGAGCATGTGGAGAGACGTTCGTTCATCTAGCACAAAGGGAACGGGTTGCAGGAGAAACTTTTACTCTGGTTTCTCAGTCTGTTTCCTAGTGCCGATTTGAAATTCCTGCAGTTTTCACTGTAAAACCGAGTTGGAGCTGGTACCTCCCCGTATATATGTATGGAGTGGTGTTTGCAACTGAAAAGAAACTTTGTGTTCCCAACAAGCTAGGTGAAGGACGGCTTTCACACACACTTATCTCTCAGAACTGAGCATGTGGAGAGACGTTCGTTCATCTAGCACAAAGGGAACGGGTTGCAGGGGAAAGTTTTACTCTGGGTTCTCAGCCTGTTTCCTAGTGCCGGTTTGAAGTTCCTGCAGTTTTCACTGTAAAACCGAGTTGGAGCTAGTATCTACCCTTATATATGTATGGAGTGGAGTTTGCAACTTGAAAGAAACTTTGTGTTCCCAACAAGATAGGTGAAGGACGGCTTTCACACACACTTATCTCTCAGAACTGAGCATGTGGAGAGACGTTGGTTCATCTAGCACAAAGGGAACGGGTTGCAGGAGAAACTTTTACTCTGGTTTCTCAGTCTGTTTCCAAGTGCCGGTTTGAAGTTCCTGCAGTTTTCACTGTAAAACCGTGTTGGAGGTAGTACCTCCCCGTATACATGTATGGAGTGGAGTTTGCAACTGAAAAGAAACTTTGTGTTCCCAACAAGCTAGGTGAAGGACGGCTTTCACACACACTTATCTCTCAGAACTGAGCATGTGGAGAGACGTTCGTTCATCTAGCACAAAGGGAACGGGTTGCAGGAGAAACTTTTACTCTGGTTTCTCAGTCTGTTTCCTAGTGCCGGTTTGAAGTTCCTGCAGTTTTCACTGTAAAACCGAGGTGGAGCTACTACCTCCCCTATATATGTATGGAGTGGAGTTTGCAACTGAAAAGAAACTTTGTGTTCCCAACAAGCTAGGTGAAGGACGGCTTTCACACACACTTATCTCTCAGATCTGAGCATGTGGAGAAACGTTCGTTCATCTACCACAAAGGGAAAGGGTTGCAGGAGAAACTTTTACTCTGGTTTCTCAGTCTGTTTCCTAGTGCCGGTTTGAAGTTCCTGCAGTTTTCACTGTAAAACCGAGTTGGAGCTTGTACCTCCCCGTATATATGTATGGAGTGGAGTTTGCAACTGAAAAGAAACTTTGTGTTCCCAACAAGCTAGGTGAAGGACGGCTTTCACACACACTTATCTCTCAGAACTGAGCATGTGGAGAGACGTTCGTTCATCTAGCACAAAGGGAACGGGTTGCAGGAGAAACTTTTACTCTGGTTTTTCAGTCTGTTTCCTAGTGCCGATTTGAAGTTCCTGCAGTTTTCACTGTAAAACCGAGTTGGAGCTGGTACCTCCCCGTATATATGTATGGAGTGGTGTTTGCAACTGAAAAGGAACTTTGTGTTCCCAACAAGCTAGGTGAAGGACGGCTTTCACACACACTTATCTCTCAGAACTGAGCATGTGGAGAGACGTTCGTTCATCTAGCACAAAGGGAACAGGTTGCAGGAGAAACTTTTACTCTGGTTTCTCAGTCTGTTTCCTAGTGCCGGTTTGAAGTTCCTGCAGTTTTCACTGTAAAACCGAGTTGGAGCTAGTACCTCCCCTTATATATGTATGGAGTGGAGTTTGCAACTGGAAAGAAACTTTGTGTTCCCAACAAGCTAGGTGAAGGACGGCTTTCACACACACTTATCTCTCAGAACTGAGCATGTGGAGAGACGTTCATTCATCTAGAACAAAGGGAACGGGTTGCAGGAGAAACTTTTACTCTGGTTTCTCAGTCTGTTTCCTAGTGCCGGCTTGAAGTTCCTGCAGTTTTCACTGTAAAACCGAGTTGGAGCTAGTACCTCCCCGTATATATGTATGGAGTGGAGTTTGCAACTGAAAAGAAACTTTGTGTTCCCAACAAGCTAGGTGAAGGACGGCTTTCACACACACTTATCTCTCAGAACTGAGCATGTGGAGAGACGTTCATTCAACTAGCACAAAGGGAACGGGTTGCAAGAGAAACTATTACTCTGGTTTCTCAGTCTGTTTCCTAGTGCCGGTTTGAAGTTCCTGAAGTTTTCACTGTAAAACCGATTTGCAGCTAGTACCTCCCGGTATATATGTATGGATTGGAGTTTGCAACTGAAAACAAACTTTGTGTTCCCAACAAGCTAGGTGAAGGACGGCTTTCACACACACTTATCTCTCAGAACTGAGCATGTGGACAGACGTTCGTTCATCTAGCACAAAGGGAACGGGTTGCAGGAGAAACTTTTACTCTGGTTTCTCAGTCTGTTTCCTAGTGCCGGTTTGAAGTTCCTGCAGTTTTCACTGTAAAACCGAGTTGGAGCTAGTACCTCCCCGTATACATGTATGGAGTGGAGTTTGCAACTGAAAAGAACCTTTGTGTTCCCAACAAGCTAGGTGAAGGACGGCTTTCACACACACTTATCTCTCAGAACTGAGCATGTGGAGAGACGTTCGTTCATCTAGCACAAAGGGAACGGGTTGCAGGAGAAACTTTTACTCTGGTTTCTCAGTCTGTTTCCTAGTGCCGGTTTGAAGTTCCTGCAGTTTTCACTGTAAAACCGAGTTGGAGCTTGTACCTCCCCATATATATGTATGGAGTGCAGTTTGCAACTGAAAAGAAACTTTGTGTTCCCAACAAGCTAGGTGAAGGACGGCTTTCACACACACTTATCTCTCAGAACTGAGCATGTGGAGAGACGTTCGTTCATCTAGCACAAAGGGAACGGGTTGCAGGAGAAACATTTACTCTGGTTTCTCAGTCTGTTTCCTAGTGCCGATTTGAAGTTCCTGCAGTTTTCACTGTAAAACCGAGTTGGAGCTGGTACCTCCCCGTATATATGTATGGAGTGGAGTTTGCAACTGAAAAGAACCTTTGTGTTCCCAACAAGCTAGGTGAAGGACGGCTTTCACACACACTTATCTCTCAGAACTGAGCATGTGGAGAGACGTTGGTTCATCTAGCTCAAAGGGAACGGGTTGCAGGAGAAACTTTTACTCTGGTTTCTCAGTCTGTTTCCAAGTGCCGATTTGAAGTTCCTGCAGTTTTCACTGTAAAACCGAGTTGGAGCTTCTACCTCCCCTTATACATGTATGGAGTGGAGTTTGCAACTGAAAAGAACCTTTGTGTTCCCAACAAGCTAGGTGAAGGACGGCTTTCACACACACTTATCTCTCAGAACTGAGCATGTGGAGAGACGTTCGTTCATCTAGCACAAAGGGAACGGGTTGCAGGAGAAACTTTTACTCTGGTTTCTCAGGCTGTTTCCTAGTGCCGGTTTGAAGTTCCTGCAGTTTTCACTGTAAAACCGTGTTGGAACTAGTACCTCCCCATATATATGTATGGAGTGGAGTTTGCAACTGAAAAGAAACTTTGTGTTCCCAACAAGCTAGGTGAAGGACGGCTTTCACACACACTTATCTCTCAAAACTGAGCATGTGGAGAGACGTTCGTTCATCTAGCACAAAGGGAACGGGTTGCAGGAGAAACTTTTACTCTGGTTTCTCAGTCTGTTTCCTAGTGCCGGTTTGAAGTTCCTGCAGTTTTCACTGTAAAACCGGGTTGGATCTAGTACCTCCCCATATATATGTATGGAGAGGAGTTTGCAACTGAAAAGAAACTTTGTGTTCCCAACAAGCTAGGTGAAGGAAGGCTTTCACAAACACTTATCTCTCAGAACTGAGCATGTGGAGAGACGTTCGTTCAACTAGCACAAAGGGAACGGGTTGCAGGAGAAAGTATTACTCTGGTTTCTCAGTCTGTTTCCTAGTGCCTTTTTGAAGTTCCTGCAGTTTTCACTGTAAAACCGAGTTGGAGCTAGTACCTCCCCGTATATATGTATGGAGTGGAGTTTACAAATGAAAAGAAACTTTGTGTTCCCAACAAGCTAGGTGAAGGACGGCTTTCACACACACTTATCTCTCAGAACTGAGCATGTGGAGAGACGTTCGTTCATCTAGCACAAAGGGAACGGGTTGCAGGAGAAACTTTTACTCTGGTATCTCAGGCTGTTTCCTAGTGCCGGTTTGAAGTTCCTGCAGTTTTCACTGTAAAACCGAGTTGGAACTAGTACCTCCCCATATATATGTATGGAGTGGAGTTTGCAAATGAAAAGAAACTTTGTGTTCCCAACAAGCTAGGTGAAGGACGGCTTTCACACACACTTATCTCTCAGAACTGAGCATGTGGAGAGACGTTCGTTCATCTAGCACAAAGGGAACGGGTTGCAGGAGAAACTTTTACTCTGGTTTCTCAGGCTGTTTCCTAGTGCCGGTTTAAAGTTCCTGCAGTTTTCACTGTAAAACCGAGTTGGAGCTAGTACCTCCTCATATATATGTATGGAGTGGAGTTTGCAAATTAAAAGAAACTTTGTGTTCCCAACAAGCTAGGTGAAGGACGGCTTTCACACACACTAATCTCTCAGAATTGAGCATGTGGAGAGACGTTCGTTCATCTAGCACAAAGGGAACGGGTTGCAGGAGAAACTTTTACTCTGGTTTCTCAGTCTGTTTCCTAGTGCCGATTTGAAATTCCTGCAGTTTTCACTGTAAAACCGAGTTGGAGCTGGTACCTCCCCGTATATATGTATGGAGTGGTGTTTGCAACTGAAAAGAAACTTTGTGTTCCCAACAAGCTAGGGGAAGGACGGCTTTCACACACACTTATCTCTCAGAACTGAGCATGTGGAGAGACGTTCGTTCATCTAGCACAAAGGGAACGGGTTGCAGGGGAAAGTTTTACTCTGGGTTCTCAGCCTGTTTCCTAGTGCCGGTTTGAAGTTCCTGCAGTTTTCACTGTAAAACCGAGTTGGAGCTTGTATCTATCCTTATATATGTATGGAGTGGAGTTTGCAACTTGAAAGAAACTTTGTGTTCCCAACAAGCTAGGTGAAGGACGGCTTTCACACACACTTATCTCTCAGAACTGAGCATGTGGAGAGACGTTGGTTCATCTAGCACAAAGGGAACGGGTTGCAGGAGAAACTTTTACTCTGGTTTCTCAGTCTGTTTCCAAGTGCCGGTTTGAAGTTCCTGCAGTTTTCACTGTAAAACCGAGTTGGAGCTTGTACCTCCCCGTATACATGTATGGAGTGGAGTTTGCAACTGAAAAGATACTTTGTGTTCCCAACAAGCTAGGTGAAGGACGGCTTTCACACACACTTATCTCTCAGAACTGAGCATGTGGAGAGACGTTCGTTCATCGAGCACAAAGGGAACGGGTTGCAGGAGAAACTTTTACTCTGGTTTCTCAGCCTGTTTCCTAGTGCCGGTTTGAAGTTCCTGCAGTTTTCACTGTAAAACCGAGGTGGAGCTACTACCTCCCCTATATATGTATGGAGTGGAGTTTGCAACTGAAAAGAAACTTTGTGTTCCCAACAAGCTAGGTGAAGGACGGCTTTCACACACACTTATCTCTCAGATCTGAGCATGTGGAGAGACGTTCGTTCATCTACCACAAAGGGAAAGGGTTGCAGGAGAAACTTTTACTCTGGTTTCTCAGTCTGTTTCCTAGTGCCGGTTTGAAGTTCCTGCAGTTTTCACTGTAAAACCGAGTTGGAGCTAGTACCTCCCCGTATATATGTATGGAGTGGAGTTTGCAACTGAAAAGAAACTTTGTGTTCCCAACAAGCTAGGTGAAGGACGGCTTTCACACACACTTATCTCTCAGAACTGAGCATGTGGAGAGACGTTCGTTCAACTAGCACAAAGGGAACGGGTTGCAGGAGAAACTATTACTCTGGTTTCTCAGTCTGTTTCCTAGTGCCGGTTTGAAGTTCCTGCAGTTTTCACTGTAAAACCGATTTGGAGCTAGTACCTCCCGGTATATATGTATGGAGTGGAGTTTGCAACTGAAAACAAACTTTGTGTTCCCAACAAGCTAGGTGAAGGACGGCTTTCACACACACTTATCTCTCAGAACTGAGCATGTGGAGAGACGTTCGTTCAACTAGCACAAAGGGAACGGGTTGCAGGAGAAAGTATTACTCTGGTTTCTCAGTCTGTTTCCTAGTGCCGGTTTGAAGTTCCTGCAGTTTTCACTGTAAAACCGAGTTGGAGCTAGTACCTCCCCGTATATATGTATGGAGTGGAGTTTACAACTGAAAAGAAACTTTGTGTTCCCAACAAGCTAGGTGAAGGACGGCTTTCACACACACTTATCTCTCAGAACTGAGCATGTGGAGAGACGTTCGTTCATCTAGCACAAAGGGAACGGGTTGCAGGAGAAACTTTTACTCTGGTTTCTCAGGCTGTTTCCTAGTGCCGGTTTGAAGTTCCTGCAGTTTTCACTGTAAAACCGAGTTGGAACTAGTACCTCCCCATATATATGTATGGAGTGGAGTTTGCAAATGAAAAGAAACTTTGTGTTCCCAACAAGCTAGGTGAAGGACGGCTTTCACACACACTTATCTCTCAGAACTGAGCATGTGGAGAGACGTTCGTTCATCTAGCACAAAGGGAACGTGTTGCAGGAGAAACTTTTACTCTGGTTTCTCAGGATGTTTCCTAGTGCCGGTTTAAACTTCCTGCAGTTTTCACTGTAAAACCGAGTTGGAGCTAGTACCTCCCCGTATATATGTATGGAGTGGAGTTTGCAACTGAAAAGAAACTTTGTGTTTTCAACAAGCTATGTGAAGGACGGCTTTCACACACACTTATCTCTCAGAACTGAGCATGTGGAGAGACGTTCGTTCATCTAGCACAAAGGGAACGGGTTGCAGGAGAAACATTTACTCTGGTTTCTCAGTCTGTTTCCTAGTGCCGATTTGAAGTTCCTGCAGTTTTCACTGTAAAACCGAGTTGGAGCTGGTACCTCCCCGTATATATGTATGGAGTGGTGTTTGCAACTGAAAAGAAACTTTGTGTTCCCAACAAGCTAGGTGAAGGACGGCTTTCACACACACTTATCTCTCAGAACTGAGCATGTGGAGAGACGTTCGTTCATCTAGCAGAAAGGGAACGGGTTGCAGGAGAAACTTTTACTCTGGTTTCTCAGGCTGTTTCCTAGTGCCGGTTTGAAGTTCCTGCAGTTTTCACTGTAAAACCGAGTTGGAACTAGTACCTCCCCATATATATGTATGGAGTGGAGTTTGCAAATGAAAAGAAACTTTGTGTTCCCAACAAGCTAGGTGAAGTACGGCTTTCACACACACTTATCTCTCAGAACTGAGCATGTGGAGAGACGTTCGTTCATCTAGCACAAAGGGAACGGGTTGCAGGAGAAACTTTTACTCTGGTTTCTCAGGCTGTTTCCTAGTGCCGGTTTAAAGTTCCTGCAGTTTTCACTGTAAAACCGAGTTGGAGCTAGTACCTCCCCATATATATGTATGGAGTGGAGTTTGCAACTGAAAAGAAACTTTGTGTTCCCAACAAGCTAGGTGAAGGACGGCTTTCACACACACTTATCTCTCAGAACTGAGCATGTGGAGAGACGTTCGTTCATCTAGCACAAAGGGAACGGGTTGCAGGAGAAACTTTTACTCTGGTTTTTCAGTCTGTTTCCTAGTGCCGATTTGAAGTTCCTGCAGTTTTCACTGTAAAACCGAGTTGGAGCTGGTACCTCCCCGTATATATGTATGGAGTGGTGTTTGCAACTGAAAAGGAACTTTGTGTTCCCAACAAGCTAGGTGAAGGACGGCTTTCACACACACTTATCTCTCAGAACTGAGCATGTGGAGAGACGTTCGTTCATCTAGCACAAAGGGAACGGGTTGCAGGGGAAAGTTTTACTCTGGGTTCTCAGCCTGTTTCCTAGTGCCGGTTTGAAGTTCCTGCAGTTTTCACTGTAAAACCGTGTTGGAGCTTGTATCTACCCTTATATATGTATGGAGTGGAGTTTGCAACTTGAAAGAAACTTTGTGTTCCCAACAAGCTAGGTGAAGGACGGCTTTCACACACACTTATCTCTCAGAACTGAGCATGTGGAGAGACGTTGGTTCATCTAGCACAAAGGGAACGGGTTGCAGGAGAAACTTTTACTCTGGTTTCTCAGTCTGTTTCCAAGTGCCGGTTTGAAGTTCCTGCAGTTTTCACTGTAAAACCGAGTTGGAGCTTGTACCTCCCCGTATACATGTATGGAGTGGAGTTTGCAACTGAAAAGAAACTTTGTGTTCCCAACAAGCTAGGTGAAGGACGGCTTTCACACACACTTATCTCTCAGAACTGAGCATGTGGAGAGACGTTCGTTCATCTAGCACAAAGGGAACGGGTTGCAGGAGAAACTTTTACTCTGGTTTCTCAGTCTGTTTCCTAGTGCCGGTTTGAAGTTCCTGCAGTTTTCACTGTAAAACCGAGGTGGAGCTTCTACCTCCCCTATATATGTATGGAGTGGAGATTGCAGCTGAAAAGAAACTTTGTGTTCCCAACAAGCTAGGTGAAGGACGGCTTTCACACACACTTATCTCTCAGAACTGAGCATGTGGAGAGACGTTCGTTCATCTAGCACAAAGGGAACGGGTTGCAGGAGAAACTTTTACTCTGGTTTCTCAGTCTGTTTCCTAGTGCCGGTTTGAAGTTCCTGCAGTTTTCACTGTAAAACCGGGTTGGATCTAGTACCTCCCCATATATATGTATGGAGAGGAGTTTGCAACTGAAAAGAAACTTTGTGTTCCCAACAAGCTAGGTGAAGGAAGGCTTTCACACACACTTATCTCTCAGAACTGAGCATGTGGAGAGACGTTCGTTCAACTAGCACAAAGGGAACGGGTTGCAGGAGAAACTTTTACTCTGGTTTCTCAGTCTGTTTCCTAGTGCCGGTTTGAAGTTCCTGCAGTTTTCACTGTATAACCGATTTGGAGCTAGTACCTCCCGGTATATATGTATGGAGTGGAGTTTGCAACTGAAAAGAAACTTTGTGTTCCCAACAAGCTAGGTGAAGGACGGCTTTCACACACACTTATCTCTCAGAACTGAGCATGTGGAGAGACGTTCATTCATCTAGAACAAAGGGAACTGGTTGCAGGAGAAACTTTTACTCTGGTTTCTCAGTCTGTTTCCTAGTGCCGGTTTGAAGTTCCTTCAGTTTTCACTGTAAAACCGAGTTGGAACTAGTACCTCCCCGTATATATGTATGGAGTGGAGTTTGCAACTGAAAAGAAACTTTGTGTTCCCAACAAGCTAGGTGAAGGACGGCTTTCACACACACTTATCTCTCAGAACTGAGCATGTGGAGAGACGTTCGTTCAACTAGCACAAAGGGAACGGTTTGCAGGAGAAACTATTACTCTGGTTTCTCAGTCTGTTTCCTAGTGCCGGTTTGAAGTTCCTGCAGTTTTCACTGTAAAACCGATTTGGAGCTAGTACCTCCCGGTATATATGTATGGAGTGGAGTTTGCAACTGAAAACAAACTTTGTGTTCCCAACAAGCTAGGTGAAGGACGGCTTTCACACTCACTTATCTCTCAGAACTGAGCATGTGGACAGACGTTCGTTCATCTAGCACAAAGGGAACGGGTTGCAGGAGAAACTTTTACTCTGGTTTCTCAGTCTGTTTCCTAGTGCCGGTTTGAAGTTCCTGCAGTTTTCACTGTAAAACCGAGTTGGAGCTAGTACCTCCCCGTATATATGTATGGAGTGGAGTTTGCAACTGAAAACAAACTTTGTGTTCCCAACAAGCTAGGTGAAGGACGGCTTTCACACTCACTTATCTCTCAGAACTGAGCATGTGGACAGACGTTCGTTCATCTAGCACAAAGGGAACGGGTTGCAGGGGAAAGTTTTACTCTGGGTTCTCAGCCTGTTTCCTAGTGCCAGTTTGAAGTTCCTGCAGTTTTCACTGTAAAACCGAGTTGGAGCTAGTATCTACCCTTATATATGTATGGAGTGGAGTTTGCAAGTTGAAAGAAACTTTGTGTTCCCAACAAGCTAGGTGAAGGACGGCTTTCACACACACTTATCTCTCAGAACTGAGCATGTGGAGAGACGTTCGTTCATCTAGCACAAAGGGAACGGGTTGCAGGAGAAACTTTTACTCTGGTTTTTCAGTCTGTTTCCTAGTGCCGATTTGAAGTTCCTGCAGTTTTCACTGTAAAACCGAGTTGGAGCTGGTACCTCCCCGTATATATGTATGGAGTGGTGTTTGCAACTGAAAAGGAACTTTGTGTTCCCAACAAGCTAGGTGAAGGACGGCTTTCACACACACTTATCTCTCAGAACTGAGCATGTGGAGAGACGTTCGTTCATCTAGCACAAAGGGAACGGGTTGCAGGGGAAAGTTTTACTCTGGGTTCTCAGCCTGTTTCCTAGTGCCGGTTTGAAGTTCCTGCAGTTTTCACTGTAAAACCGTGTTGGAGCTTGTATCTACCCTTATATATGTATGGAGTGGAGTTTGCAACTTGAAAGAAACTTTGTGTTCCCAACAAGCTAGGTGAAGGACGGCTTTCACACACACTTATCTCTCAGAACTGAGCATGTGGAGAGACGTTGGTTCATCTAGCACAAAGGGAACGGGTTGCAGGAGAAACTTTTACTCTGGTTTCTCAGTCTGTTTCCAAGTGCCGGTTTGAAGTTCCTGCAGTTTTCACTGTAAAACCGAGTTGGAGCTTGTACCTCCCCGTATACATGTATGGAGTGGAGTTTGCAACTGAAAAGAAACTTTGTGTTCCCAACAAGCTAGGTGAAGGACGGCTTTCACACACACTTATCTCTCAGAACTGAGCATGTGGAGAGACGTTCGTTCATCTAGCACAAAGGGAACGGGTTGCAGGAGAAACTTTTACTCTGGTTTCTCAGTCTGTTTCCTAGTGCCGGTTTGAAGTTCCTGCAGTTTTCACTGTAAAACCGAGGTGGAGCTACTACCTCCCCTATATATGTATGGAGTGGAGATTGCAGCTGAAAAGAAACTTTGTGTTCCCAACAAGCTAGGTGAAGGACGGCTTTCACACACACTTATCTCTCAGAACTGAGCATGTGGAGAGACGTTCGTTCATCTAGCACAAAGGGAACGGGTTGCAGGAGAAACTTTTACTCTGGTTTCTCAGTCTGTTTCCTAGTGCCGGTTTGAAGTTCCTGCAGTTTTCACTGTAAAACCGGGTTGGATCTAGTACCTCCCCATATATATGTATGGAGAGGAGTTTGCAACTGAAAAGAAACTTTGTGTTCCCAACAAGCTAGGTGAAGGAAGGCTTTCACACACACTTATCTCTCAGAACTGAGCATGTGGAGAGACGTTCGTTCAACTAGCACAAAGGGAACGGGTTGCAGGAGAAACTTTTACTCTGGTTTCTCAGTCTGTTTCCTAGTGCCGGTTTGAAGTTCCTGCAGTTTTCACTGTATAACCGATTTGGAGCTAGTACCTCCCGGTATATATGTATGGAGTGGAGTTTGCAACTGAAAAGAAACTTTGTGTTCCCAACAAGCTAGGTGAAGGACGGCTTTCACACACACTTATCTCTCAGAACTGAGCATGTGGAGAGACGTTCATTCATCTAGAACAAAGGGAACTGGTTGCAGGAGAAACTTTTACTCTGGTTTCTCAGTCTGTTTCCTAGTGCCGGTTTGAAGTTCCTTCAGTTTTCACTGTAAAACCGAGTTGGAACTAGTACCTCCCCGTATATATGTATGGAGTGGAGTTTGCAACTGAAAAGAAACTTTGTGTTCCCAACAAGCTAGGTGAAGGACGGCTTTCACACACACTTATCTCTCAGAACTGAGCATGTGGAGAGACGTTCGTTCAACTAGCACAAAGGGAACGGTTTGCAGGAGAAACTATTACTCTGGTTTCTCAGTCTGTTTCCTAGTGCCGGTTTGAAGTTCCTGCAGTTTTCACTGTAAAACCGATTTGGAGCTAGTACCTCCCGGTATATATGTATGGAGTGGAGTTTGCAACTGAAAACAAACTTTGTGTTCCCAACAAGCTAGGTGAAGGACGGCTTTCACACTCACTTATCTCTCAGAACTGAGCATGTGGACAGACGTTCGTTCATCTAGCACAAAGGGAACGGGTTGCAGGAGAAACTTTTACTCTGGTTTCTCAGTCTGTTTCCTAGTGCCGGTTTGAAGTTCCTGCAGTTTTCACTGTAAAACCGAGTTGGAGCTAGTACCTCCCCGTATATATGTATGGAGTGGAGTTTGCAACTGAAAAGAAACTTTGTGTTCCCAACAAGCTAGGTGAAGGACGGCTTTCACACACACTTATCTCTCAGAACTGAGCATGTGGAGAGACGTTCGTTCAACTAGCACAAAGGGAACGGGTTGCAGGAGAAACTATTACTCTGGTTTCTCAGTCTGTTTCCTAGTGCCGGTTTGAAGTTCCTGCAGTTTTCACTGTAAAACTGATTTGGAGCTAGTACCTCCCGGTATATATGTATGGAGTGGAGTTTGCAACTGAAAACAAACTTTGTGTTCCCAACAAGCTAGGTGAAGGACGGCTTTCACACACACTTATCTCTCACAACTGAGCTTGTGGACAGACGTTCGTTCATCTAGCACAAAGGGAACGGGTTGCAGGAGAAACTTTTACTCTGGTTTCTCAGGCTGTTTCCTAGTGCCGGTTTAAAGTTCCTGCAGTTTTCACTGTAAAACCGAGTTGGAGCTAGTACCTCCCCATATATATGTATGGAGTGGAGTTTGCAACTGAAAAGAAACTTTGTGTTCCCAACAAGCTAGGTGAAGGACGGCTTTCACACACACTTATCTCTCAGAACTGAGCATGTGGAGAGACGTTCGTTCATCTAGCACAAAGGGAACGGGTTGCAGGAGAAACTTTTACTCTGGTTTCTCAGTCTGTTTCCTAGTGCCGGTTTGAAGTTCCTGCAGTTTTCACTGTAAAACCGATTTGGAGCTAGTACCTCCCGGTATATATGTATGGAGTGGAGTTTGCAACTGAAAAGAATCTTTGTGTTCCCAACAAGCTAGGTGAAGGACGGCTTTCACACACACTTATCTCTCAGAACTGAGCATTTGGAGAGACGTTCGTTCAACTAGCACAAAGGGAACGGGTTGCAGGAGAAACTATTACTCTGGTTTCTCAGTCTGTTTCCTAGTGCCGGTTTGAAGTTCCTGCAGTTTTCACTGTAAAACCGATTTGGAGCTAGTACCTCCCGGTATATATGTATGGAGTGGAGTTTGCAACTGAAAACAAACTTTGTGTTCCCAACAAGCTAGGTGAAGGACGGCTTTCACACACACTTATCTCTCACAACTGAGCTTGTGGACAGACGTTCGTTCATCTAGCACAAAGGGAACGGGTTGCAGGAGAAACTTTTACTCTGGTTTCTCAGGCTGTTTCCTAGTGCCGGTTTAAAGTTCCTGCAGTTTTCACTGTAAAACCGAGTTGGAGCTAGTACCTCCCCATATATATGTATGGAGTGGAGTTTGCAACTGAAAAGAAACTTTGTGTTCCCAACAAGCTAGGTGAAGGACGGCTTTCACACACACTTATCTCTCAGAACTGAGCATGTGGAGAGACGTTCGTTCATCTAGCACAAAGGGAACGGGTTGCAGGAGAAACTTTTACTCTGGTTTCTCAGTCTGTTTCCTAGTGCCGGTTTGAAGTTCCTGCAGTTTTCACTGTAAAACCGATTTGGAGCTAGTACCTCCCGGTATATATGTATGGAGTGGAGTTTGCAACTGAAAAGAATCTTTGTGTTCCCAACAAGCTATGTGAAGGACGGCTTTCACACACACTTATCTCTCAGAACTGAGCATGTGGAGAGACGTTCGTTCAACTAGCACAAAGGGAACGGGTTGCAGGAGAAACTATTACTCTGGTTTCTCAGTCTGTTTCCTAGTGCCGATTTGAAGTTCCTGCAGTTTTCACTGTAAAACCGAGTTGGAGCTGGTACCTCCCCGTATATATGTATGGAGTGGTGTTTGCAACTGAAAAGAAACTTTGTGTTCCCAACAAGCTAGGTGAAGGACGGCTTTCACACACACTTATCTCTCAGAACTGAGCATGTGGAGAGACGTTCGTTCATCTAGCACAAAGGGAACGGGTTGCAGGAGAAACTTTTACTCTGGTTTTTCAGTCTGTTTCCTAGTGCCGATTTGAAGTTCCTGCAGTTTTCACTGTAAAACCGAGTTGGAGCTGGTACCTCCCCGTATATATGTATGGAGTGGTGTTTGCAACTGAAAAGGAACTTTGTGTTCCCAACAAGCTAGGTGAAGGACGGCTTTCACACACACTTATCTCTCAGAACTGAGCATGTGGAGAGACGTTCGTTCATCTAGCACAAAGGGAACGGGTTGCAGGGGAAAGTTTTACTCTGGGTTCTCAGCCTGTTTCCTAGTGCCGGTTTGAAGTTCCTGCAGTTTTCACTGTAAAACCGTGTTGGAGCTTGTATCTACCCTTATATATGTATGGAGTGGAGTTTGCAACTTGAAAGAAACTTTGTGTTCCCAACAAGCTAGGTGAAGGACGGCTTTCACACACACTTATCTCTCAGAACTGAGCATGTGGAGAGACGTTGGTTCATCTAGCACAAAGGGAACGGGTTGCAGGAGAAACTTTTACTCTGGTTTCTCAGTCTGTTTCCAAGTGCCGGTTTGAAGTTCCTGCAGTTTTCACTGTAAAACCGAGTTGGAGCTTGTACCTCCCCGTATACATGTATGGAGTGGAGTTTGCAACTGAAAAGAAACTTTGTGTTCCCAACAAGCTAGGTGAAGGACGGCTTTCACACACACTTATCTCTCAGAACTGAGCATGTGGAGAGACGTTCGTTCATCTAGCACAAAGGGAACGGGTTGCAGGAGAAACTTTTACTCTGGTTTCTCAGTCTGTTTCCTAGTGCCGGTTTGAAGTTCCTGCAGTTTTCACTGTAAAACCGAGGTGGAGCTACTACCTCCCCTATATATGTATGGAGTGGAGATTGCAGCTGAAAAGAAACTTTGTGTTCCCAACAAGCTAGGTGAAGGACGGCTTTCACACACACTTATCTCTCAGAACTGAGCATGTGGAGAGACGTTCGTTCATCTAGCACAAAGGGAACGGGTTGCAGGAGAAACTTTTACTCTGGTTTCTCAGTCTGTTTCCTAGTGCCGGTTTGAAGTTCCTGCAGTTTTCACTGTAAAACCGGGTTGGATCTAGTACCTCCCCATATATATGTATGGAGAGGAGTTTGCAACTGAAAAGAAACTTTGTGTTCCCAACAAGCTAGGTGAAGGAAGGCTTTCACACACACTTATCTCTCAGAACTGAGCATGTGGAGAGACGTTCGTTCAACTAGCACAAAGGGAACGGGTTGCAGGAGAAACTTTTACTCTGGTTTCTCAGTCTGTTTCCTAGTGCCGGTTTGAAGTTCCTGCAGTTTTCACTGTATAACCGATTTGGAGCTAGTACCTCCCGGTATATATGTATGGAGTGGAGTTTGCAACTGAAAAGAAACTTTGTGTTCCCAACAAGCTAGGTGAAGGACGGCTTTCACACACACTTATCTCTCAGAACTGAGCATGTGGAGAGACGTTCATTCATCTAGAACAAAGGGAACTGGTTGCAGGAGAAACTTTTACTCTGGTTTCTCAGTCTGTTTCCTAGTGCCGGTTTGAAGTTCCTTCAGTTTTCACTGTAAAACCGAGTTGGAACTAGTACCTCCCCGTATATATGTATGGAGTGGAGTTTGCAACTGAAAAGAAACTTTGTGTTCCCAACAAGCTAGGTGAAGGACGGCTTTCACACACACTTATCTCTCAGAACTGAGCATGTGGAGAGACGTTCGTTCAACTAGCACAAAGGGAACGGTTTGCAGGAGAAACTATTACTCTGGTTTCTCAGTCTGTTTCCTAGTGCCGGTTTGAAGTTCCTGCAGTTTTCACTGTAAAACCGATTTGGAGCTAGTACCTCCCGGTATATATGTATGGAGTGGAGTTTGCAACTGAAAACAAACTTTGTGTTCCCAACAAGCTAGGTGAAGGACGGCTTTCACACTCACTTATCTCTCAGAACTGAGCATGTGGACAGACGTTCGTTCATCTAGCACAAAGGGAACGGGTTGCAGGAGAAACTTTTACTCTGGTTTCTCAGTCTGTTTCCTAGTGCCGGTTTGAAGTTCCTGCAGTTTTCACTGTAAAACCGAGTTGGAGCTAGTACCTCCCCGTATATATGTATGGAGTGGAGTTTGCAACTGAAAAGAAACTTTGTGTTCCCAACAAGCTAGGTGAAGGACGGCTTTCACACACACTTATCTCTCAGAACTGAGCATGTGGAGAGACGTTCGTTCAACTAGCACAAAGGGAACGGGTTGCAGGAGAAACTATTACTCTGGTTTCTCAGTCTGTTTCCTAGTGCCGGTTTGAAGTTCCTGCAGTTTTCACTGTAAAACTGATTTGGAGCTAGTACCTCCCGGTATATATGTATGGAGTGGAGTTTGCAACTGAAAACAAACTTTGTGTTCCCAACAAGCTAGGTGAAGGACGGCTTTCACACACACTTATCTCTCACAACTGAGCTTGTGGACAGACGTTCGTTCATCTAGCACAAAGGGAACGGGTTGCAGGAGAAACTTTTACTCTGGTTTCTCAGGCTGTTTCCTAGTGCCGGTTTAAAGTTCCTGCAGTTTTCACTGTAAAACCGAGTTGGAGCTAGTACCTCCCCATATATATGTATGGAGTGGAGTTTGCAACTGAAAAGAAACTTTGTGTTCCCAACAAGCTAGGTGAAGGACGGCTTTCACACACACTTATCTCTCAGAACTGAGCATGTGGAGAGACGTTCGTTCATCTAGCACAAAGGGAACGGGTTGCAGGAGAAACTTTTACTCTGGTTTCTCAGTCTGTTTCCTAGTGCCGGTTTGAAGTTCCTGCAGTTTTCACTGTAAAACCGATTTGGAGCTAGTACCTCCCGGTATATATGTATGGAGTGGAGTTTGCAACTGAAAAGAATCTTTGTGTTCCCAACAAGCTAGGTGAAGGACGGCTTTCACACACACTTATCTCTCAGAACTGAGCATGTGGAGAGACGTTCGTTCAACTAGCACAAAGGGAACGGGTTGCAGGAGAAACTATTACTCTGGTTTCTCAGTCTGTTTCCTAGTGCCGGTTTGAAGTTCCTGCAGTTTTCACTGTAAAACCGATTTGGAGCTAGTACCTCCCGGTATATATGTATGGAGTGGAGTTTGCAACTGAAAACAAACTTTGTGTTCCCAACAAGCTAGGTGAAGGACGGCTTTCACACACACTTATCTCTCAGAACTGAGCATGTGGACAGACGTTCGTTCATCTAGCACAAAGGGAACGGGTTGCAGGGGAAAGTTTTACTCTGGGTTCTCAGCCTGTTTCCTAGTGCCGGTTTGAAGTTCCTGCATTTTTCACTGTAAAACCGTGTTGGAGCTTGTATCTACCCTTATATATGTATGGATTGGAGTTTGCAACTTGAAAGAAACTTTCTGTTCCCAACAAGCTAGGTGAAGGACGGCTTTCACACACACTTATCTCTCAGAACTGAGCATGTGGAGAGACGTTTGTTCATCTAGCACAAAGGGAACGGGTTGCAGGAGAAACTTTTACTCTGGTTTCTCAGTTTGTTTCCAAGTGCCGGTTTGAAGTTCCTGCAGTTTTCACTGTAAAACCGAGTTGGAGCTTGTACCTCCCCGTATACATGTATGGAGTGGAGTTTTCAACTGAAAAGAAACTTTGTGTTCCCAACAAGCTAGGTGAAGGACGGCTTTCACACACACTTATCTCTCAGAACTGAGCATGTGGAGAGACGTTCGTTCATCTAGCACAAAGGGAACGGGTTGCAGGAGAAACTTTTACTCTGGTTTCTCAGTCTGTTTCCTAGTGCCGGTTTGAAGTTCCTGCAGTTTTCACTGTAAAACCGAGGTGGAGCTACTACCTCCCCTATATATGTAAGGAGTGGAGTTTGCAACTGAAAAGAAACTTTGTGTTCCCAACAAGCTAGGTGAAGGACGGCTTTCACACACACTTATCTCTCAGAACTGAGCATGTGGAGAGACGTTCGTTCATCTAGCACAAAGGGAAAGGGTTGCAGGAGAAACTTTTACTCTGGTTTCTCAGTCTGTTTCCTAGTGCCGGTTTGAAGTTCCTGCAGTTTTCACTGTAAAACGGAGTTGGAACTAGTACCTCCCCATATATATGTATGGAGTGGAGTTTGCAACTGAAAAGAAACTTTGTGTTCCCAACAAGCTAGGTGAAGGACGGCTTTCACACACACTTATCTCTCAGAACTGAGCATGTGGAGAGACGTTCGTTCATCTAGCACAAAGGGAAAGGGTTGCAGGAGAAACTTTTACTCTGGTTTCTCAGTCTGTTTCCTAGTGCCGGTTTGAAGTTCCTGCAGTTTTCACTGTAAAACCGAGGTGGAGCTACTACCTCCCCTATATATGTATGGAGTGGAGTTTGCAACTGAAAAGAAACTTTGTGTTCCCAACAAGCTAGGTGAAGGACGGCTTTCACACACACTTATCTCTCAGAACTGAGCATGTGGAGAGACGTTCGTTCAACTAGCACAAAGGGAACGGGTTGCAGGAGAAACTATTACTCTGGTTTCTCAGTCTGTTTCCTAGTGCCGGTTTGAAGTTCCTGCAGTTTTCACTGTAAAACCGATTTGGAGCTAGTACCTCCCGGTATATATGTATGGAGTGGAGTTTGCAACTGAAAACAAACTTTGTGTTCCCAACAAGCTAGGTGAAGGACGGCTTTCACACTCACTTATCTCTCAGAACTGAGCATGTGGACAGACGTTCGTTCATCTAGCACAAAGGGAACGGGTTGCAGGAGAAACTTTTACTCTGGTTTCTCAGTCTGTTTCCTAGTGCCGGTTTGAAGTTCCTGCAGTTTTCACTGTAAAACCGAGTTGGAGCTAGTACCTCCCCGTATATATGTATGGAGTGGAGTTTGCAACTGAAAAGAAACTTTGTGTTCCCAACAAGCTAGGTGAAGGACGGCTTTCACACACACTTATCTCTCAGAACTGAGCATGTGGAGAGACGTTCGTTCAACTAGCACAAAGGGAACGGGTTGCAGGAGAAACTATTACTCTGGTTTCTCAGTCTGTTTCCTAGTGCCGGTTTGAAGTTCCTGCAGTTTTCACTGTAAAACTGATTTGGAGCTAGTACCTCCCGGTATATATGTATGGAGTGGAGTTTGCAACTGAAAACAAACTTTGTGTTCCCAACAAGCTAGGTGAAGGACGGCTTTCACACACACTTATCTCTCACAACTGAGCATGTGGACAGACGTTCGTTCATCTAGCACAAAGGGAACGGGTTGCAGGAGAAACTATTACTCTGGTTTCTCAGTCTGTTTCCTAGTGCCGGTTTGAAGTTCCTGCAGTTTTCACTGTAAAACCGATTTGGAGCTAGTACCTCCCGGTATATATGTATGGAGTGGAGTTTGCAACTGAAAACAAACTTTGTGTTCCCAACAAGCTAGGTGAAGGACGGCTTTCACACACACTTATCTCTCAGAACTGAGCATGTGGACAGACGTTCGATCATCTAGCACAAAGGGAACGGGTTGCAGGGGAAAGTTTTACTCTGGGTTCTCAGCCTGTTTCCTAGTGCCGGTTTGAAGTTCCTGCAGTTTTCACTGTAAAACCGTGTTGGAGCTTGTATCTACCCTTATATATGTATGGAGTGGAGTTTGCAACTTGAAAGAAACTTTGTGTTCCCAACAAGCTAGGTGAAGGACGGCTTTCACACACACTTATCTCTCAGAACTGAGCATGTGGAGAGACGTTTGTTCATCTAGCACAAAGGGAACGGGTTGCAGGAGAAACTTTTACTCTGGTTTCTCAGTTTGTTTCCAAGTGCCGGTTTGAAGTTCCTGCAGTTTTCACTGTAAAACCGAGTTGGAGCTTGTACCTCCCCGTATACATGTATGGAGTGGAGTTTGCAACTGAAAAGAAACTTTGTGTTCCCAACAAGCTAGGTGAAGGACGGCTTTCACACACACTTATCTCTCAGAACTGAGCATGTGGAGAGACGTTCGTTCATCTAGCACAAAGGGAACGGGTTGCAGGAGAAACTTTTACTCTGGTTTCTCAGTCTGTTTCCTAGTGCCGGTTTGAAGTTCCTGCAGTTTTCACTGTAAAACCGAGGTGGAGCTACTACCTCCCCTATATATGTATGGAGTGGAGTTTGCAACTGAAAAGAAACTTTGTGTTCCCAACAAGCTAGGTGAAGGACGGCTTTCACACACACTTATCTCTCAGAACTGAGCATGTGGAGAGACGTTCGTTCATCTAGCACAAAGGGAAAGGGTTGCAGGAGAAACTTTTACTCTGGTTTCTCAGTCTGTTTCCTAGTGCCGGTTTGAAGTTCCTGCAGTTTTCACTGTAAAACGGAGTTGGAACTAGTACCTCCCCATATATATGTATGGAGTGGTGTTTGCAACTGAAAAGGAACTTTGTGTTCCCAACAAGCTAGGTGAAGGACGGCTTTCACACACACTTATCTCTCAGAACTGAGCATGTGGAGAGACGTTCGTTCATCTAGCACAAAGGGAACGGGTTGCAGGAGAAACTTTTACTCTGGTTTCTCAGTCTGTTTCCTAGTGCCGGTTTGAAGTTCCTGCAGTTTTCACTGTAAAACCGTGTTGGAGCTTGTATCTACCCTTATATATGTATGGAGTGGAGTTTGCAACTTGAAAGAAACTTTGTGTTCCCAACAAGCTAGGTGAAGGACGGCTTTCACACACACTTATCTCTCAGAACTGAGCATGTGGAGAGACGTTGGTTCATCTAGCACAAAGGGAACGGGTTGCAGGAGAAACTTTTACTCTGGTTTCTCAGTTTGTTTCCAAGTGCCGGTTTGAAGTTCCTGCAGTTTTCACTGTAAAACCGAGTTGGAGCTTGTACCTCCCCGTATACATGTATGGAGTGGAGTTTGCAACTGAAAAGAAACTTTGTGTTCCCAACAAGCTAGGTGAAGGACGGCTTTCACACACACTTATCTCTCAGAACTGAGCATGTGGAGAGACGTTCGTTCATCTAGCACAAAGGGAACGGGTTGCAGGAGAAACTTTTACTCTGGTTTCTCAGTCTGTTTCCTAGTGCCGGTTTGAAGTTCCTGCAGTTTTCACTGTAAAACCGAGGTGGAGCTACTACCTCCCCTATATATGTATGGAGTGGAGTTTGCAACTGAAAAGAAACTTTGTGTTCCCAACAAGCTAGGTGAAGGACGGCTTTCACACACACTTATCTCTCAGAACTGAGCATGTGGAGAGACGTTCGTTCATCTACCACAAAGGGAAAGGGTTGCAGGAGAAACTTTTACTCTGGTTTCTCAGTCTGTTTCCTAGTGCCGGTTTGAAGTTCCTGCAGTTTTCACTGTAAAACGGAGTTGGAACTAGTACCTCACCATATATATGTATGGAGTGGAGTTTGCAACTGAAAAGAAACTTTGTGTTCCCAACAAGCTAGGTGAAGGACGGCTTTCACACACACTTATCTCTCAGAACTGAGCATGTGGAGAGACGTTCGTTCATCTAGCACAAAGGGAACGGGTTGCAGGAGAAACTTTTACTCTGGTTTCTCAGTCTGTTTCCTAGTGCCGGTTTGAAGTTCCTGCAGTTTTCACTGTAAAACCGGGTTGGATCTAGTACCTCCCCATATATATGTATGGAGAGGAGTTTGCAACTGAAAAGAAACTTTGTGTTCCCAACAAGCTAGGTGAAGGACGGCTTTCACACACACTTATCTCTCAGAACTGAGCATGTGGAGAGACGTTCGTTCAACTAGCACAAAGGAACGGGTTGCAGGAGAAACTATTACTCTGGTTTCTCAGTCTGTTTCCTAGTGCCGGTTTGAAGTTCCTGCAGTTTTCACTGTAAAACCGATTTGGAGCTAGTACCTCCCGGTATATATGTATGGAGTGGAGTTTGCAACTGAAAACAAACTTTGTGTTCCCAACAAGCTAGGTGAAGGACGGCTTTCACACACACTTATCTCTCAGAACTGAGCATGTGGACAGACGTTCGTTCATCTAGCACAAAGGGAACGGGTTGCAGGAGAAACTTTTACTCTGGTTTTTCAGTCTGTTTCCAAGTGCCGATTTGAAGTTCCTGCAGTTTTCACTGTAAAACCGAGTTGGAGCTGGTACCACCCCGTATATATGTATGGAGTGGTGTTTGCAACTGAAAAGGAACTTTGTGTTCCCAACAAGCTAGGTGAAGGACGGCTTTCACACACACTTATCTCTCAGAACTGAGCATGTGGAGAGACGTTCGTTCATCTAGCACAAAGGGAACGGGTTGCAGGAGAAACTTTTACTCTGGTTTCTCAGTCTGTTTCCTAGTGCCGGTTTGAAGTTCCTGCAGTTTTCACTGTAAAACCGAGGTGGAGCTACTACCTCCCCTATATATGTATGGAGTGGAGTTTGCAACTGAAAAGAAACTTTGTGTTCCCAACAAGCTAGGTGAAGGACGGCTTTCACACACACTTATCTCTCAGAACTGAGCATGTGGAGAGACGTTCGTTCATCTACCACAAAGGGAAAGGGTTGCAGGAGAAACTTTTACTCTGGTTTCTCAGTCTGTTTCCTAGTGCCGGTTTGAAGTTCCTGCAGTTTTCACTGTAAAACGGAGTTGGAACTAGTACCTCCCCATATATATGTATGGAGTGGAGTTTGCAACTGAAAAGAAACTTTGTGTTCCCAACAAGCTAGGTGAAGGACGGCTTTCACACACACTTATCTCTCAGAACTGAGCATGTGGAGAGACGTTCGTTCATCTAGCACAAAGGGAACGGGTTGCAGGAGAAACTTTTACTCTGGTTTCTCAGTCTGTTTCCTAGTGCCGGTTTGAAGTTCCTGCAGTTTTCACTGTAAAACCGGGTTGGATCTAGTACCTCCCCATATATATGTATGGAGAGGAGTTTGCAACTGAAAAGAAACTTTGTGTTCCCAACAAGCTAGGTGAAGGACGGCTTTCACACACACTTATCTCTCAGAACTGAGCATGTGGAGAGACGTTCGTTCAACTAGCACAAAGGAACGGGTTGCAGGAGAAACTATTACTCTGGTTTCTCAGTCTGTTTCCTAGTGCCGGTTTGAAGTTCCTGCAGTTTTCACTGTAAAACCGATTTGGAGCTAGTACCTCCCGGTATATATGTATGGAGTGGAGTTTGCAACTGAAAACAAACTTTGTGTTCCCAACAAGCTAGGTGAAGGACGGCTTTCACACACACTTATCTCTCAGAACTGAGCATGTGGACAGACGTTCGTTCATCTAGCACAAAGGGAACGGGTTGCAGGAGAAACTTTTACTCTGGTTTCTCAGGCTGTTTCCTAGTGCCGGTTTGAAGTTCCTGCAGTTTTCACTGTAAAACCGATTTGGAGCTAGTACCTCCCGGTATATATGTATGGAGTGGAGTTTGCAACTGAAAAGAAACTTTGTGTTCCCAACAAGCTAGGTGAAGGACGGCTTTCACACACACTTATCTCTCAGAACTGAGCATGTGGAGAGACGTTCGTTCAACTAGCACAAAGGGAACGGGTTGCAGGAGAAACTATTACTCTGGTTTCTCAGTCTGTTTCCTAGTGCCGGTTTGAAGTTCCTGCAGTTTTCACTGTAAAACCGAGTTGGAGCTAGTACCTCCCCGTATATATGTATGGAGTGGAGTTTGCAACTGAAAAGAAACTTTGTGTTCCCAACAAGCTAGGTGAAGGACGGCTTTCACACACACTTATCTCTCAGAACTGAGCATGTGGAGAGACGTTCGTTCAACTAGCACAAAGGGAACGGGTTGCAGGAGAAACTATTACTCTGGTTTCTCAGTCTGTTTCCTAGTGCCGGTTTGAAGTTCCTGCAGTTTTCACTGTAAAACTGATTTGGAGCTAGTACCTCCCGGTATATATGTATGGAGTGGAGTTTGCAACTGAAAACAAACTTTGTGTTCCCAACAAGCTAGGTGAAGGACGGCTTTCACACACACTTATCTCTCACAACTGAGCATGTGGACAGACGTTCGTTCATCTAGCACAAAGGGAACGGGTTGCAGGAGAAACTATTACTCTGGTTTCTCAGTCTGTTTCCTAGTGCCGGTTTGAAGTTCCTGCAGTTTTCACTGTAAAACCGATTTGGAGCTAGTACCTCCCGGTATATATGTATGGAGTGGAGTTTGCAACTGAAAACAAACTTTGTGTTCCCAACAAGCTAGGTGAAGGACGGCTTTCACACACACTTATCTCTCAGAACTGAGCATGTGGACAGACGTTCGATCATCTAGCACAAAGGGAACGGGTTGCAGGGGAAAGTTTTACTCTGGGTTCTCAGCCTGTTTCCTAGTGCCGGTTTGAAGTTCCTGCAGTTTTCACTGTAAAACCGTGTTGGAGCTTGTATCTACCCTTATATATGTATGGAGTGGAGTTTGCAACTTGAAAGAAACTTTGTGTTCCCAACAAGCTAGGTGAAGGACGGCTTTCACACACACTTATCTCTCAGAACTGAGCATGTGGAGAGACGTTTGTTCATCTAGCACAAAGGGAACGGGTTGCAGGAGAAACTTTTACTCTGGTTTCTCAGTTTGTTTCCAAGTGCCGGTTTGAAGTTCCTGCAGTTTTCACTGTAAAACCGAGTTGGAGCTTGTACCTCCCCGTATACATGTATGGAGTGGAGTTTGCAACTGAAAAGAAACTTTGTGTTCCCAACAAGCTAGGTGAAGGACGGCTTTCACACACACTTATCTCTCAGAACTGAGCATGTGGAGAGACGTTCGTTCATCTAGCACAAAGGGAACGGGTTGCAGGAGAAACTTTTACTCTGGTTTCTCAGTCTGTTTCCTAGTGCCGGTTTGAAGTTCCTGCAGTTTTCACTGTAAAACCGAGGTGGAGCTACTACCTCCCCTATATATGTATGGAGTGGAGTTTGCAACTGAAAAGAAACTTTGTGTTCCCAACAAGCTAGGTGAAGGACGGCTTTCACACACACTTATCTCTCAGAACTGAGCATGTGGAGAGACGTTCGTTCATCTAGCACAAAGGGAAAGGGTTGCAGGAGAAACTTTTACTCTGGTTTCTCAGTCTGTTTCCTAGTGCCGGTTTGAAGTTCCTGCAGTTTTCACTGTAAAACGGAGTTGGAACTAGTACCTCCCCATATATATGTATGGAGTGGTGTTTGCAACTGAAAAGGAACTTTGTGTTCCCAACAAGCTAGGTGAAGGACGGCTTTCACACACACTTATCTCTCAGAACTGAGCATGTGGAGAGACGTTCGTTCATCTAGCACAAAGGGAACGGGTTGCAGGGGAAAGTTTTACTCTGGTTTCTCAGTCTGTTTCCTAGTGCCGGTTTGAAGTTCCTGCAGTTTTCACTGTAAAACCGTGTTGGAGCTTGTATCTACCCTTATATATGTATGGAGTGGAGTTTGCAACTTGAAAGAAACTTTGTGTTCCCAACAAGCTAGGTGAAGGACGGCTTTCACACACACTTATCTCTCAGAACTGAGCATGTGGAGAGACGTTGGTTCATCTAGCACAAAGGGAACGGGTTGCAGGAGAAACTTTTACTCTGGTTTCTCAGTTTGTTTCCAAGTGCCGGTTTGAAGTTCCTGCAGTTTTCACTGTAAAACCGAGTTGGAGCTTGTACCTCCCCGTATACATGTATGGAGTGGAGTTTGCAACTGAAAAGAAACTTTGTGTTCCCAACAAGCTAGGTGAAGGACGGCTTTCACACACACTTATCTCTCAGAACTGAGCATGTGGAGAGACGTTCGTTCATCTAGCACAAAGGGAACGGGTTGCAGGAGAAACTTTTACTCTGGTTTCTCAGTCTGTTTCCTAGTGCCGGTTTGAAGTTCCTGCAGTTTTCACTGTAAAACCGAGGTGGAGCTACTACCTCCCCTATATATGTATGGAGTGGAGTTTGCAACTGAAAAGAAACTTTGTGTTCCCAACAAGCTAGGTGAAGGACGGCTTTCACACACACTTATCTCTCAGAACTGAGCATGTGGAGAGACGTTCGTTCATCTACCACAAAGGGAAAGGGTTGCAGGAGAAACTTTTACTCTGGTTTCTCAGTCTGTTTCCTAGTGCCGGTTTGAAGTTCCTGCAGTTTTCACTGTAAAACCGAGTTGGAGCTAGTACCTCCCCATATATATGTATGGAGTGGAGTTTGCAACTGAAAAGAAACTTTGTGTTCCCAACAAGCTAGGTGAAGGACGGCTTTCACACACACTTATCTCTCAGAACTGAGCATGTGGAGAGACGTTCGTTCATCTAGCACAAAGGGAACGGGTTGCAGGAGAAACTTTTACTCTGGTTTCTCAGTCTGTTTCCTAGTGCCGGTTTGAAGTTCCTGCAGTTTTCACTGTAAAACCGATTTGGAGCTAGTACCTCCCGGTATATATGTATGGAGTGGAGTTTGCAACTGAAAAGAATCTTTGTGTTCCCAACAAGCTAGGTGAAGGACGGCTTTCACACACACTTATCTCTCAGAACTGAGCATTTGGAGAGACGTTCGTTCAACTAGCACAAAGGGAACGGGTTGCAGGAGAAACTATTACTCTGGTTTCTCAGTCTGTTTCCTAGTGCCGGTTTGAAGTTCCTGCAGTTTTCACTGTAAAACCGATTTGGAGCTAGTACCTCCCGGTATATATGTATGGAGTGGAGTTTGCAACTGAAAACAAACTTTGTGTTCCCAACAAGCTAGGTGAAGGACGGCTTTCACACACACTTATCTCTCACAACTGAGCTTGTGGACAGACGTTCGTTCATCTAGCACAAAGGGAACGGGTTGCAGGAGAAACTTTTACTCTGGTTTCTCAGGCTGTTTCCTAGTGCCGGTTTAAAGTTCCTGCAGTTTTCACTGTAAAACCGAGTTGGAGCTAGTACCTCCCCATATATATGTATGGAGTGGAGTTTGCAACTGAAAAGAAACTTTGTGTTCCCAACAAGCTAGGTGAAGGACGGCTTTCACACACACTTATCTCTCAGAACTGAGCATGTGGAGAGACGTTCGTTCATCTAGCACAAAGGGAACGGGTTGCAGGAGAAACTTTTACTCTGGTTTCTCAGTCTGTTTCCTAGTGCCGGTTTGAAGTTCCTGCAGTTTTCACTGTAAAACCGATTTGGAGCTAGTACCTCCCGGTATATATGTATGGAGTGGAGTTTGCAACTGAAAAGAATCTTTGTGTTCCCAACAAGCTATGTGAAGGACGGCTTTCACACACACTTATCTCTCAGAACTGAGCATGTGGAGAGACGTTCGTTCAACTAGCACAAAGGGAACGGGTTGCAGGAGAAACTATTACTCTGGTTTCTCAGTCTGTTTCCTAGTGCCGATTTGAAGTTCCTGCAGTTTTCACTGTAAAACCGAGTTGGAGCTGGTACCTCCCCGTATATATGTATGGAGTGGTGTTTGCAACTGAAAAGAAACTTTGTGTTCCCAACAAGCTAGGTGAAGGACGGCTTTCACACACACTTATCTCTCAGAACTGAGCATGTGGAGAGACGTTCGTTCATCTAGCACAAAGGGAACGGGTTGCAGGAGAAACTTTTACTCTGGTTTTTCAGTCTGTTTCCTAGTGCCGATTTGAAGTTCCTGCAGTTTTCACTGTAAAACCGAGTTGGAGCTGGTACCTCCCCGTATATATGTATGGAGTGGTGTTTGCAACTGAAAAGGAACTTTGTGTTCCCAACAAGCTAGGTGAAGGACGGCTTTCACACACACTTATCTCTCAGAACTGAGCATGTGGAGAGACGTTCGTTCATCTAGCACAAAGGGAACGGGTTGCAGGGGAAAGTTTTACTCTGGGTTCTCAGCCTGTTTCCTAGTGCCGGTTTGAAGTTCCTGCAGTTTTCACTGTAAAACCGTGTTGGAGCTTGTATCTACCCTTATATATGTATGGAGTGGAGTTTGCAACTTGAAAGAAACTTTGTGTTCCCAACAAGCTAGGTGAAGGACGGCTTTCACACACACTTATCTCTCAGAACTGAGCATGTGGAGAGACGTTGGTTCATCTAGCACAAAGGGAACGGGTTGCAGGAGAAACTTTTACTCTGGTTTCTCAGTCTGTTTCCAAGTGCCGGTTTGAAGTTCCTGCAGTTTTCACTGTAAAACCGAGTTGGAGCTTGTACCTCCCCGTATACATGTATGGAGTGGAGTTTGCAACTGAAAAGAAACTTTGTGTTCCCAACAAGCTAGGTGAAGGACGGCTTTCACACACACTTATCTCTCAGAACTGAGCATGTGGAGAGACGTTCGTTCATCTAGCACAAAGGGAACGGGTTGCAGGAGAAACTTTTACTCTGGTTTCTCAGTCTGTTTCCTAGTGCCGGTTTGAAGTTCCTGCAGTTTTCACTGTAAAACCGAGGTGGAGCTACTACCTCCCCTATATATGTATGGAGTGGAGATTGCAGCTGAAAAGAAACTTTGTGTTCCCAACAAGCTAGGTGAAGGACGGCTTTCACACACACTTATCTCTCAGAACTGAGCATGTGGAGAGACGTTCGTTCATCTAGCACAAAGGGAACGGGTTGCAGGAGAAACTTTTACTCTGGTTTCTCAGTCTGTTTCCTAGTGCCGGTTTGAAGTTCCTGCAGTTTTCACTGTAAAACCGGGTTGGATCTAGTACCTCCCCATATATATGTATGGAGAGGAGTTTGCAACTGAAAAGAAACTTTGTGTTCCCAACAAGCTAGGTGAAGGAAGGCTTTCACACACACTTATCTCTCAGAACTGAGCATGTGGAGAGACGTTCGTTCAACTAGCACAAAGGGAACGGGTTGCAGGAGAAACTTTTACTCTGGTTTCTCAGTCTGTTTCCTAGTGCCGGTTTGAAGTTCCTGCAGTTTTCACTGTATAACCGATTTGGAGCTAGTACCTCCCGGTATATATGTATGGAGTGGAGTTTGCAACTGAAAAGAAACTTTGTGTTCCCAACAAGCTAGGTGAAGGACGGCTTTCACACACACTTATCTCTCAGAACTGAGCATGTGGAGAGACGTTCATTCATCTAGAACAAAGGGAACTGGTTGCAGGAGAAACTTTTACTCTGGTTTCTCAGTCTGTTTCCTAGTGCCGGTTTGAAGTTCCTTCAGTTTTCACTGTAAAACCGAGTTGGAACTAGTACCTCCCCGTATATATGTATGGAGTGGAGTTTGCAACTGAAAAGAAACTTTGTGTTCCCAACAAGCTAGGTGAAGGACGGCTTTCACACACACTTATCTCTCAGAACTGAGCATGTGGAGAGACGTTCGTTCAACTAGCACAAAGGGAACGGTTTGCAGGAGAAACTATTACTCTGGTTTCTCAGTCTGTTTCCTAGTGCCGGTTTGAAGTTCCTGCAGTTTTCACTGTAAAACCGATTTGGAGCTAGTACCTCCCGGTATATATGTATGGAGTGGAGTTTGCAACTGAAAACAAACTTTGTGTTCCCAACAAGCTAGGTGAAGGACGGCTTTCACACTCACTTATCTCTCAGAACTGAGCATGTGGACAGACGTTCGTTCATCTAGCACAAAGGGAACGGGTTGCAGGAGAAACTTTTACTCTGGTTTCTCAGTCTGTTTCCTAGTGCCGGTTTGAAGTTCCTGCAGTTTTCACTGTAAAACCGAGTTGGAGCTAGTACCTCCCCGTATATATGTATGGAGTGGAGTTTGCAACTGAAAAGAAACTTTGTGTTCCCAACAAGCTAGGTGAAGGACGGCTTTCACACACACTTATCTCTCAGAACTGAGCATGTGGAGAGACGTTCGTTCAACTAGCACAAAGGGAACGGGTTGCAGGAGAAACTATTACTCTGGTTTCTCAGTCTGTTTCCTAGTGCCGGTTTGAAGTTCCTGCAGTTTTCACTGTAAAACTGATTTGGAGCTAGTACCTCCCGGTATATATGTATGGAGTGGAGTTTGCAACTGAAAACAAACTTTGTGTTCCCAACAAGCTAGGTGAAGGACGGCTTTCACACACACTTATCTCTCACAACTGAGCTTGTGGACAGACGTTCGTTCATCTAGCACAAAGGGAACGGGTTGCAGGAGAAACTTTTACTCTGGTTTCTCAGGCTGTTTCCTAGTGCCGGTTTAAAGTTCCTGCAGTTTTCACTGTAAAACCGAGTTGGAGCTAGTACCTCCCCATATATATGTATGGAGTGGAGTTTGCAACTGAAAAGAAACTTTGTGTTCCCAACAAGCTAGGTGAAGGACGGCTTTCACACACACTTATCTCTCAGAACTGAGCATGTGGAGAGACGTTCGTTCATCTAGCACAAAGGGAACGGGTTGCAGGAGAAACTTTTACTCTGGTTTCTCAGTCTGTTTCCTAGTGCCGGTTTGAAGTTCCTGCAGTTTTCACTGTAAAACCGATTTGGAGCTAGTACCTCCCGGTATATATGTATGGAGTGGAGTTTGCAACTGAAAAGAATCTTTGTGTTCCCAACAAGCTAGGTGAAGGACGGCTTTCACACACACTTATCTCTCAGAACTGAGCATGTGGAGAGACGTTCGTTCAACTAGCACAAAGGGAACGGGTTGCAGGAGAAACTATTACTCTGGTTTCTCAGTCTGTTTCCTAGTGCCGGTTTGAAGTTCCTGCAGTTTTCACTGTAAAACCGATTTGGAGCTAGTACCTCCCGGTATATATGTATGGAGTGGAGTTTGCAACTGAAAACAAACTTTGTGTTCCCAACAAGCTAGGTGAAGGACGGCTTTCACACACACTTATCTCTCAGAACTGAGCATGTGGACAGACGTTCGTTCATCTAGCACAAAGGGAACGGGTTGCAGGGGAAAGTTTTACTCTGGGTTCTCAGCCTGTTTCCTAGTGCCGGTTTGAAGTTCCTGCATTTTTCACTGTAAAACCGTGTTGGAGCTTGTATCTACCCTTATATATGTATGGAGTGGAGTTTGCAACTTGAAAGAAACTTTCTGTTCCCAACAAGCTAGGTGAAGGACGGCTTTCACACACACTTATCTCTCAGAACTGAGCATGTGGAGAGACGTTTGTTCATCTAGCACAAAGGGAACGGGTTGCAGGAGAAACTTTTACTCTGGTTTCTCAGTTTGTTTCCAAGTGCCGGTTTGAAGTTCCTGCAGTTTTCACTGTAAAACCGAGTTGGAGCTTGTACCTCCCCGTATACATGTATGGAGTGGAGTTTTCAACTGAAAAGAAACTTTGTGTTCCCAACAAGCTAGGTGAAGGACGGCTTTCACACACACTTATCTCTCAGAACTGAGCATGTGGAGAGACGTTCGTTCATCTAGCACAAAGGGAACGGGTTGCAGGAGAAACTTTTACTCTGGTTTCTCAGTCTGTTTCCTAGTGCCGGTTTGAAGTTCCTGCAGTTTTCACTGTAAAACCGAGGTGGAGCTACTACCTCCCCTATATATGTAAGGAGTGGAGTTTGCAACTGAAAAGAAACTTTGTGTTCCCAACAAGCTAGGTGAAGGACGGCTTTCACACACACTTATCTCTCAGAACTGAGCATGTGGAGAGACGTTCGTTCATCTAGCACAAAGGGAAAGGGTTGCAGGAGAAACTTTTACTCTGGTTTCTCAGTCTGTTTCCTAGTGCCGGTTTGAAGTTCCTGCAGTTTTCACTGTAAAACGGAGTTGGAACTAGTACCTCCCCATATATATGTATGGAGTGGAGTTTGCAACTGAAAAGAAACTTTGTGTTCCCAACAAGCTAGGTGAAGGACGGCTTTCACACACACTTATCTCTCAGAACTGAGCATGTGGAGAGACGTTCGTTCATCTAGCACAAAGGGAAAGGGTTGCAGGAGAAACTTTTACTCTGGTTTCTCAGTCTGTTTCCTAGTGCCGGTTTGAAGTTCCTGCAGTTTTCACTGTAAAACCGAGGTGGAGCTACTACCTCCCCTATATATGTATGGAGTGGAGTTTGCAACTGAAAAGAAACTTTGTGTTCCCAACAAGCTAGGTGAAGGACGGCTTTCACACACACTTATCTCTCAGAACTGAGCATGTGGAGAGACGTTCGTTCAACTAGCACAAAGGGAACGGGTTGCAGGAGAAACTATTACTCTGGTTTCTCAGTCTGTTTCCTAGTGCCGGTTTGAAGTTCCTGCAGTTTTCACTGTAAAACCGATTTGGAGCTAGTACCTCCCGGTATATATGTATGGAGTGGAGTTTGCAACTGAAAACAAACTTTGTGTTCCCAACAAGCTAGGTGAAGGACGGCTTTCACACTCACTTATCTCTCAGAACTGAGCATGTGGACAGACGTTCGTTCATCTAGCACAAAGGGAACGGGTTGCAGGAGAAACTTTTACTCTGGTTTCTCAGTCTGTTTCCTAGTGCCGGTTTGAAGTTCCTGCAGTTTTCACTGTAAAACCGAGTTGGAGCTAGTACCTCCCCGTATATATGTATGGAGTGGAGTTTGCAACTGAAAAGAAACTTTGTGTTCCCAACAAGCTAGGTGAAGGACGGCTTTCACACACACTTATCTCTCAGAACTGAGCATGTGGAGAGACGTTCGTTCAACTAGCACAAAGGGAACGGGTTGCAGGAGAAACTATTACTCTGGTTTCTCAGTCTGTTTCCTAGTGCCGGTTTGAAGTTCCTGCAGTTTTCACTGTAAAACTGATTTGGAGCTAGTACCTCCCGGTATATATGTATGGAGTGGAGTTTGCAACTGAAAACAAACTTTGTGTTCCCAACAAGCTAGGTGAAGGACGGCTTTCACACACACTTATCTCTCACAACTGAGCATGTGGACAGACGTTCGTTCATCTAGCACAAAGGGAACGGGTTGCAGGAGAAACTATTACTCTGGTTTCTCAGTCTGTTTCCTAGTGCCGGTTTGAAGTTCCTGCAGTTTTCACTGTAAAACCGATTTGGAGCTAGTACCTCCCGGTATATATGTATGGAGTGGAGTTTGCAACTGAAAACAAACTTTGTGTTCCCAACAAGCTAGGTGAAGGACGGCTTTCACACACACTTATCTCTCAGAACTGAGCATGTGGACAGACGTTCGATCATCTAGCACAAAGGGAACGGGTTGCAGGGGAAAGTTTTACTCTGGGTTCTCAGCCTGTTTCCTAGTGCCGGTTTGAAGTTCCTGCAGTTTTCACTGTAAAACCGTGTTGGAGCTTGTATCTACCCTTATATATGTATGGAGTGGAGTTTGCAACTTGAAAGAAACTTTGTGTTCCCAACAAGCTAGGTGAAGGACGGCTTTCACACACACTTATCTCTCAGAACTGAGCATGTGGAGAGACGTTTGTTCATCTAGCACAAAGGGAACGGGTTGCAGGAGAAACTTTTACTCTGGTTTCTCAGTTTGTTTCCAAGTGCCGGTTTGAAGTTCCTGCAGTTTTCACTGTAAAACCGAGTTGGAGCTTGTACCTCCCCGTATACATGTATGGAGTGGAGTTTGCAACTGAAAAGAAACTTTGTGTTCCCAACAAGCTAGGTGAAGGACGGCTTTCACACACACTTATCTCTCAGAACTGAGCATGTGGAGAGACGTTCGTTCATCTAGCACAAAGGGAACGGGTTGCAGGAGAAACTTTTACTCTGGTTTCTCAGTCTGTTTCCTAGTGCCGGTTTGAAGTTCCTGCAGTTTTCACTGTAAAACCGAGGTGGAGCTACTACCTCCCCTATATATGTATGGAGTGGAGTTTGCAACTGAAAAGAAACTTTGTGTTCCCAACAAGCTAGGTGAAGGACGGCTTTCACACACACTTATCTCTCAGAACTGAGCATGTGGAGAGACGTTCGTTCATCTAGCACAAAGGGAAAGGGTTGCAGGAGAAACTTTTACTCTGGTTTCTCAGTCTGTTTCCTAGTGCCGGTTTGAAGTTCCTGCAGTTTTCACTGTAAAACGGAGTTGGAACTAGTACCTCCCCATATATATGTATGGAGTGGTGTTTGCAACTGAAAAGGAACTTTGTGTTCCCAACAAGCTAGGTGAAGGACGGCTTTCACACACACTTATCTCTCAGAACTGAGCATGTGGAGAGACGTTCGTTCATCTAGCACAAAGGGAACGGGTTGCAGGGGAAAGTTTTACTCTGGGTTCTCAGCCTGTTTCCTAGTGCCGGTTTGAAGTTCCTGCAGTTTTCACTGTAAAACCGTGTTGGAGCTTGTATCTACCCTTATATATGTATGGAGTGGAGTTTGCAACTTGAAAGAAACTTTGTGTTCCCAACAAGCTAGGTGAAGGACGGCTTTCACACACACTTATCTCTCAGAACTGAGCATGTGGAGAGACGTTGGTTCATCTAGCACAAAGGGAACGGGTTGCAGGAGAAACTTTTACTCTGGTTTCTCAGTTTGTTTCCAAGTGCCGGTTTGAAGTTCCTGCAGTTTTCACTGTAAAACCGAGTTGGAGCTTGTACCTCCCCGTATACATGTATGGAGTGGAGTTTGCAACTGAAAAGAAACTTTGTGTTCCCAACAAGCTAGGTGAAGGACGGCTTTCACACACACTTATCTCTCAGAACTGAGCATGTGGAGAGACGTTCGTTCATCTAGCACAAAGGGAACGGGTTGCAGGAGAAACTTTTACTCTGGTTTCTCAGTCTGTTTCCTAGTGCCGGTTTGAAGTTCCTGCAGTTTTCACTGTAAAACCGAGGTGGAGCTACTACCTCCCCTATATATGTATGGAGTGGAGTTTGCAACTGAAAAGAAACTTTGTGTTCCCAACAAGCTAGGTGAAGGACGGCTTTCACACACACTTATCTCTCAGAACTGAGCATGTGGAGAGACGTTCGTTCATCTACCACAAAGGGAAAGGGTTGCAGGAGAAACTTTTACTCTGGTTTCTCAGTCTGTTTCCTAGTGCCGGTTTGAAGTTCCTGCAGTTTTCACTGTAAAACGGAGTTGGAACTAGTACCTCCCCATATATATGTATGGAGTGGAGTTTGCAACTGAAAAGAAACTTTGTGTTCCCAACAAGCTAGGTGAAGGACGGCTTTCACACACACTTATCTCTCAGAACTGAGCATGTGGAGAGACGTTCGTTCATCTAGCACAAAGGGAACGGGTTGCAGGAGAAACTTTTACTCTGGTTTCTCAGTCTGTTTCCTAGTGCCGGTTTGAAGTTCCTGCAGTTTTCACTGTAAAACCGAGGTGGAGCTACTACCTCCCCTATATATGTATGGAGTGGAGTTTGCAACTGAAAAGAAACTTTGTGTTCCCAACAAGCTAGGTGAAGGACGGCTTTCACACACACTTATCTCTCAGAACTGAGCATGTGGAGAGACGTTCGTTCATCTACCACAAAGGGAAAGGGTTGCAGGAGAAACTTTTACTCTGGTTTCTCAGTCTGTTTCCTAGTGCCGGTTTGAAGTTCCTGCAGTTTTCACTGTAAAACGGAGTTGGAACTAGTACCTCCCCATATATATGTATGGAGTGGAGTTTGCAACTGAAAAGAAACTTTGTGTTCCCAACAAGCTAGGTGAAGGACGGCTTTCACACACACTTATCTCTCAGAACTGAGCATGTGGAGAGACGTTCGTTCATCTACCACAAAGGGAACGGGTTGCAGGGGAAAGTTTTACTCTGGTTTCTCAGTCTGTTTCCTAGTGCCGGTTTGAAGTTCCTGCAGTATTCACTGTAAAACCGGGTTGGATCTAGTACCTCCCCATATATATGTATGGAGAGGAGTTTGCAACTGAAAAGAAACTTTGTGTTCCCAACAAGCTAGGTGAAGGACGGCTTTCACACACACTTATCTCTCAGAACTGAGCATGTGGAGAGACGTTCGTTCAACTAGCACAAAGGGAACGGGTTGCAGGAGAAACTATTACTCTGGTTTCTCTGTCTGTTTCCTAGTGCCGGTTTGAAGTTCCTGCAGTTTTCACTGTAAAACCGATTTGGAGCTAGTACCTCCCGGTATATACGTATGGAGTGGAGTTTGCAACTGAAAAGAAACTTTGTGTTCCCAACAAGCTAGGTGAAGGACGGCTTTCACACACACTTATCTCTCAGAACTGAGCATGTGGAGAGACGTTCGTTCAACTAGCACAAAGGGAACGGGTTGCAGGAGAAACTATTACTCTGGTTTCTCAGTCTGTTTCCTAGTGCCGGTTTGAATTTCCTGCAGTTTTCACTGTAAAACCGATTTGGAGCTAGTACCTCCCGGTATATATGTATGGAGTGGAGTTTGCAACTGAAAACAAACTTTGTGTTCCCAACAAGCTAGGTGAAGGACGGCTTTCACACACACTTATCTCTCAGAACTGAGCATGTGGACAGACGTTCGTTCATCTAGCACAAAGGGAACGGGTTGCAGGAGAAACTTTTACTCTGGTTTCTCAGGCTGTTTCCTAGTGCCGGTTTAAAGTTCCTGCAGTTTTCACTGTAAAACCGAGTTGGAGCTAGTACCTCCCCATATATATGTATGGAGTGGAGTTTGCAACTGAAAAGAAACTTTGTGTTCCCAACAAGCTAGGTGAAGGACGGCTTTCACACACACTTATCTCTCAGAACTGAGCATGTGGAGAGACGTTCGTTCATCTAGCACAAAGGGAACGGGTTGCAGGAGAAACTTTTACTCTGGTTTTTCAGTCTGTTTCCAAGTGCCGATTTGAAGTTCCTGCAGTTTTCACTGTAAAACCGAGTTGGAGCTGGTACCTCCCCGTATATATGTATGGAGTGGTGTTTGCAACTGAAAAGGAACTTTGTGTTCCCAACAAGCTAGGTGAAGGACGGCTTTCACACACACTTATCTCTCAGAACTGAGCATGTGGAGAGACGTTCGTTCATCTAGCACAAAGGGAACGGTTTGCAGGGGAAAGTTTTACTCTGGGTTCTCAGCCTGTTTCCTAGTGCCGGTTTGAAGTTCCTGCAGTTTTCACTGTAAAACCGTGTTGGAGCTTGTATCTACCCTTATATATGTATGGAGTGGAGTTTGCAACTTGAAAGAAACTTTGTGTTCCCAACAAGCTAGGTGAAGGACGGCTTTCACACACACTTATCTCTCAGAACTGAGCATGTGGAGAGACGTTGGTTCATCTAGCACAAAGGGAACGGGTTGCAGGAGAAACTTTTACTCTGGTTTCTCAGTTTGTTTCCAAGTGCCGGTTTGAAGTTCCTGCAGTTTTCACTGTAAAACCGAGTTGGAGCTTGTACCTCCCCGTATACATGTATGGAGTGGAGTTTGCAACTGAAAAGAAACTTTGTGTTCCCAACAAGCTAGGTGAAGGACGGCTTTCACACACACTTATCTCTCAGAACTGAGCATGTGGAGAGACGTTCGTTCATCTAGCACAAAGGGAACGGGTTGCAGGAGAAACTTTTACTCTGGTTTCTCAGTCTGTTTCCTAGTGCCGGTTTGAAGTTCCTGCAGTTTTCACTGTAAAACCGAGGTGGAGCTTCTACCTCCCCTATATATGTATGGAGTGGAGTTTGCAACTGAAAAGAAACTTTGTGTTCCCAACAAGCTAGGTGAAGGACGGCTTTCACACACACTTATCTCTCAGAACTGAGCATGTGGAGAGACGTTCGTTCATCTACCACAAAGGGAAAGGGTTGCAGGAGAAACTTTTACTCTGGTTTCTCAGTCTGTTTCCTAGTGCCGGTTTGAAGTTCCTGCAGTTTTCACTGTAAAACCGATTTGGAGCTAGTACCTCCCGGTATATATGTATGGAGTGGAGTTTGCAACTGAAAAGAAACTTTGTGTTCCCAACAAGCTAGGTGAAGGACGGCTTTCACACACACTTATCTCTCAGAACTGAGCATGTGGAGAGACGTTCGTTCAACTAGCACAAAGGGAACGGGTTGCAGGAGAAACTATTACTCTGGTTTCTCAGTCTGTTTCCTAGTGCCGGTTTGAAGTTCCTGCAGTTTTCACTGTAAAACCGATTTGGAGCTAGTACCTCCCGGTATATATGTATGGAGTGGAGTTTGCAACTGAAAACAAACTTTGTGTTCCCAACAAGCTAGGTGAAGGACGGCTTTCACACACACTTATCTCTCAGAACTGAGCATGTGGACAGACGTTCGTTCATATAGCACAAAGGGAACGGGTTGCAGGAGAAACTTTTACTCTGGTTTCTCAGGCTGTTTCCTAGTGCCGGTTTAAAGTTCCTGCAGTTTTCACTGTAAAACCGAGTTGGAGCTAGTACCTCCCCATATATATGTATGGAGTGGAGTTTGCAACTGAAAAGAAACTTTGTGTTCCCAACAAGCTAGGTGAAGGACGGCTTTCACACACACTTATCTCTCAGAACTGAGCATGTGGAGAGACGTTCGTTCATCTAGCACAAAGGGAACGGGTTACAGGAGAAACTTTTACTCTGGTTTTTCAGTCTGTTTCCAAGTGCCGATTTGAAGTTCCTGCAGTTTTCACTGTAAAACCGAGTTGGAGCTGGTACCTCCCCGTATATATGTATGGAGTGGTGTTTGCAACTGAAAAGGAACTTTGTGTTCCCAACAAGCTAGGTGAAGGACGGCTTTCACACACACTTATCTCTCAGAACTGAGCATGTGGAGAGACGTTCGTTCATCTAGCACAAAGGGAACGGGTTGCAGGGGAAAGTTTTACTCTGGGTTCTCAGCCTGTTTCCTAGTGCCGGTTTGAAGTTCCTGCAGTTTTCACTGTAAAACCGTGTTGGAGCTTGTATCTACCCTTATATATGTATGGAGTGGAGTTTGCAACTTGAAAGAAACTTTGTGTTCCCAACAAGCTAGGTGAAGGACGGCTTTCACACACACTTATCTCTCAGAACTGAGCATGTGGAGAGACGTTGGTTCATCTAGCACAAAGGGAACGGGTTGCAGGAGAAACTTTTACTCTGGTTTCTCAGTTTGTTTCCAAGTGCCGGTTTGAAGTTCCTGCAGTTTTCACTGTAAAACCGAGTTGGAGCTTGTACCTCCCCGTATACATGTATGGAGTGGAGTTTGAAACTGAAAAGAAACTTTGTGTTCCCAACAAGCTAGGTGAAGGACGGCTTTCACACACACTTATCTCTCAGAACTGAGCATGTGGAGAGACGTTCGTTCATCTAGCACAAAGGGAACGGGTTGCAGGAGAAACTTTTACTCTGGTTTCTCAGTCTGTTTCCTAGTGCCGGTTTGAAGTTCCTGCAGTTTTCACTGTAAAACCGAGGTGGAGCTACTACCTCCCCTATATATGTATGGAGTGGAGTTTGCAACTGAAAAGAAACTTTGTGTTCCCAACAAGCTAGGTGAAGGACGGCTTTCACACACACTTATCTCTCAGAACTGAGCATGTGGAGAGACGTTCGTTCATCTACCACAAAGGGAAAGGGTTGCAGGAGAAACTTTTACTCTGGTTTCTCAGTCTGTTTCCTAGTGCCGGTTTGAAGTTCCTGCAGTTTTCACTGTAAAACGGAGTTGGAACTAGTACCTCCCCATATATATGTATGGAGTGGAGTTTGCAACTGAAAAGAAACTTTGTGTTCCCAACAAGCTAGGTGAAGGACGGCTTTCACACACACTTATCTCTCAGAACTGAGCATGTGGAGAGACGTTCGTTCATCTAGCACAAAGGGAACGGGTTGCAGGAGAAACTTTTACTCTGGTTTCTCAGTCTGTTTCCTAGTGCCGGTTTGAAGTTCCTGCAGTTTTCACTGTAAAACCGAGGTGGAGCTACTACCTCCCCTATATATGTATGGAGTGGAGTTTGCAACTGAAAAGAAACTTTGTGTTCCCAACAAGCTAGGTGAAGGACGGCTTTCACACACACTTATCTCTCAGAACTGAGCATGTGGAGAGACGTTCGTTCATCTACCACAAAGGGAAAGGGTTGCAGGAGAAACTTTTACTCTGGTTTCTCAGTCTGTTTCCTAGTGCCGGTTTGAAGTTCCTGCAGTTTTCACTGTAAAACGGAGTTGGAACTAGTACCTCCCCATATATATGTATGGAGTGGAGTTTGCAACTGAAAAGAAACTTTGTGTTCCCAACAAGCTAGGTGAAGGACGGCTTTCACACACACTTATCTCTCAGAACTGAGCATGTGGAGAGACGTTCGTTCATCTACCACAAAGGGAACGGGTTGCAGGGGAAAGTTTTACTCTGGTTTCTCAGTCTGTTTCCTAGTGCCGGTTTGAAGTTCCTGCAGTATTCACTGTAAAACCGGGTTGGATCTAGTACCTCCCCATATATATGTATGGAGAGGAGTTTGCAACTGAAAAGAAACTTTGTGTTCCCAACAAGCTAGGTGAAGGACGGCTTTCACACACACTTATCTCTCAGAACTGAGCATGTGGAGAGACGTTCGTTCAACTAGCACAAAGGGAACGGGTTGCAGGAGAAACTATTACTCTGGTTTCTCAGTCTGTTTCCTAGTGCCGGTTTGAAGTTCCTGCAGTTTTCACTGTAAAACCGATTTGGAGCTAGTACCTCCCGGTATATACGTATGGAGTGGAGTTTGCAACTGAAAAGAAACTTTGTGTTCCCAACAAGCTAGGTGAAGGACGGCTTTCACACACACTTATCTCTCAGAACTGAGCATGTGGAGAGACGTTCGTTCAACTAGCACAAAGGGAACGGGTTGCAGGAGAAACTATTACTCTGGTTTCTCAGTCTGTTTCCTAGTGCCGGTTTGAATTTCCTGCAGTTTTCACTGTAAAACCGATTTGGAGCTAGTACCTCCCGGTATATATGTATGGAGTGGAGTTTGCAACTGAAAACAAACTTTGTGTTCCCAACAAGCTAGGTGAAGGACGGCTTTCACACACACTTATCTCTCAGAACTGAGCATGTGGACAGACGTTCGTTCATCTAGCACAAAGGGAACGGGTTGCAGGAGAAACTTTTACTCTGGTTTCTCAGGCTGTTTCCTAGTGCCGGTTTAAAGTTCCTGCAGTTTTCACTGTAAAACCGAGTTGGAGCTAGTACCTCCCCATATATATGTATGGAGTGGAGTTTGCAACTGAAAAGAAACTTTGTGTTCCCAACAAGCTAGGTGAAGGACGGCTTTCACACACACTTATCTCTCAGAACTGAGCATGTGGAGAGACGTTCGTTCATCTAGCACAAAGGGAACGGGTTGCAGGAGAAACTTTTACTCTGGTTTTTCAGTCTGTTTCCAAGTGCCGATTTGAAGTTCCTGCAGTTTTCACTGTAAAACCGAGTTGGAGCTGGTACCTCCCCGTATATATGTATGGAGTGGTGTTTGCAACTGAAAAGGAACTTTGTGTTCCCAACAAGCTAGGTGAAGGACGGCTTTCACACACACTTATCTCTCAGAACTGAGCATGTGGAGAGACGTTCGTTCATCTAGCACAAAGGGAACGGGTTGCAGGGGAAAGTTTTACTCTGGGTTCTCAGCCTGTTTCCTAGTGCCGGTTTGAAGTTCCTGCAGTTTTCACTGTAAAACCGTGTTGGAGCTTGTATCTACCCTTATATATGTATGGAGTGGAGTTTGCAACTTGAAAGAAACTTTGTGTTCCCAACAAGCTAGGTGAAGGACGGCTTTCACACACACTTATCTCTCAGAACTGAGCATGTGGAGAGACGTTGGTTCATCTAGCACAAAGGGAACGGGTTGCAGGAGAAACTTTTACTCTGGTTTCTCAGTTTGTTTCCAAGTGCCGGTTTGAAGTTCCTGCAGTTTTCACTGTAAAACCGAGTTGGAGCTTGTACCTCCCCGTATACATGTATGGAGTGGAGTTTGCAACTGAAAAGAAACTTTGTGTTCCCAACAAGCTAGGTGAAGGACGGCTTTCACACACACTTATCTCTCAGAACTGAGCATGTGGAGAGACGTTCGTTCATCTAGCACAAAGGGAACGGGTTGCAGGAGAAACTTTTACTCTGGTTTCTCAGTCTGTTTCCTAGTGCCGGTTTGAAGTTCCTGCAGTTTTCACTGTAAAACGGAGTTGGAACAAGTACCTCCCCATATATATGTATGGAGTGGAGTTTGCAACTGAAAAGAAACTTTGTGTTCCCAACAAGCTAGGTGAAGGACGGCTTTCACACACACTTATCTCTCAGAACTGAGCATGTGGAGAGACGTTCGTTCAACTAGCACAAAGGGAACGGGTTGCAGGAGAAACTTTTACTCTGGTTTCTCAGTCTGTTTCCTAGTGCCGGTTTGAAGTTCCTGCAGTTTTCACTGTAAAACCGATTTGGAGCTAGTACCTCCCGGTATATATGTATGGAGTGGAGTTTGCAACTGAAAAGAAACTTTGTGTTCCCAACAAGCTAGGTGAAGGACGGCTTTCACACACACTTATCTCTCAGAACTGAGCATGTGGAGAGACGTTCGTTCAACTAGCACAAAGGGAACGGGTTGCAGGAGAAACTATTACTCTGGTTTCTCAGTCTGTTTCCTAGTGCCGGTTTGAAGTTCCTGCAGTTTTCACTGTAAAACCGATTTGGAGCTAGTACCTCCCGGTATATATGTATGGAGTGGAGTTTGCAACTGAAAACAAACTTTGTGTTCCCAACAAGCTAGGTGAAGGACGGCTTTCACACACACTTATCTCTCAGAACTGAGCATGTGGAGAGACGTTCGTTCATCTACCACAAAGGGAAAGGGTTGCAGGAGAAACTTTTACTCTGGTTTCTCAGTCTGTTTCCTAGTGCCGGTTTGAAGTTCCTGCAGTTTTCACTGTAAAACCGATTTGGAGCTAGTACCTCCCGGTATATATGTATGGAGTGGAGTTTGCAACTGAAAACAAACTTTGTGTTCCCAACAAGCTAGGTGAAGGACGGCTTTCACACACACTTATCTCTCAGAACTGAGCATGTGGAGAGACGTTCGTTCAACTAGCACAAAGGGAACGGGTTGCAGGAGAAACTATTACTCTGGTTTCTCAGTCTGTTTCCTAGTGCCGGTTTGAAGTTCCTGCAGTTTTCACTGTAAAACCGATTTGGAGCTAGTACCTCCCGGTATATATGTATGGAGTGGAGTTTGCAACTGAAAACAAACTTTGTGTTCCCAACAAGCTAGGTGAAGGACGGCTTTCACACACACTTATCTCTCAGAACTGAGCATGTGGACAGACGTTCGTTCATCTAGCACAAAGGGAACGGGTTGCAGGAGAAACTTTTACTCTGGTTTCTCAGGCTGTTTCCTAGTGCCGGTTTAAAGTTCCTGCAGTTTTCACTGTAAAACCGAGTTGGAGCTAGTACCTCCCCATATATATGTATGGAGTGGAGTTTGCAACTGAAAAGAAACTTTGTGTTCCCAACAAGCTAGGTGAAGGACGGCTTTCACACACACTTATCTCTCAGAACTGAGCATGTGGAGAGACGTTCGTTCATCTAGCACAAAGGGAACGGGTTGCAGGAGAAACTTTTACTCTGGTTTTTCAGTCTGTTTCCAAGTGCCGATTTGAAGTTCCTGCAGTTTTCACTGTAAAACCGAGTTGGAGCTGGTACCTCCCCGTATATATGTATGGAGTGGTGTTTGCAACTGAAAAGGAACTTTGTGTTCCCAACAAGCTAGGTGAAGGACGGCTTTCACACACACTTATCTCTCAGAACTGAGCATGTGGAGAGACGTTCGTTCATCTAGCACAAAGGGAACGGGTTGCAGGGGAAAGTTTTACTCTGGGTTCTCAGCCTGTTTCCTAGTGCCGGTTTGAAGTTCCTGCAGTTTTCACTGTAAAACCGTGTTGGAGCTTGTATCTACCCTTATATATGTATGGAGTGGAGTTTGCAACTTGAAAGAAACTTTGTGTTCCCAACAAGCTAGGTGAAGGACGGCTTTCACACACACTTATCTCTCAGAACTGAGCATGTGGAGAGACGTTGGTTCATCTAGCACAAAGGGAACGGGTTGCAGGAGAAACTTTTACTCTGGTTTCTCAGTTTGTTTCCAAGTGCCGGTTTGAAGTTCCTGCAGTTTTCACTGTAAAACCGAGTTGGAGCTTGTACCTCCCCGTATACATGTATGGAGTGGAGTTTGCAACTGAAAAGAAACTTTGTGTTCCCAACAAGCTAGGTGAAGGACGGCTTTCACACACACTTATCTCTCAGAACTGAGCATGTGGAGAGACGTTCGTTCATCTAGCACAAAGGGAACGGGTTGCAGGAGAAACTTTTACTCTGGTTTCTCAGTCTGTTTCCTAGTGCCGGTTTGAAGTTCCTGCAGTTTTCACTGTAAAACCGAGGTGGAGCTACTACCTCCCCTATATATGTATGGAGTGGAGTTTGCAACTGAAAAGAAACTTTGTGTTCCCAACAAGCTAGGTGAAGGACGGCTTTCACACACACTTATCTCTCAGAACTGAGCATGTGGAGAGACGTTCGTTCATCTACCACAAAGGGAAAGGGTTGCAGGAGAAACTTTTACTCTGGTTTCTCAGTCTGTTTCCTAGTGCCGGTTTGAAGTTCCTGCAGTTTTCACTGTAAAACGGAGTTGGAACTAGTACCTCCCCATATATATGTATGGAGTGGAGTTTGCAACTGAAAAGAAACTTTGTGTTCCCAACAAGCTAGGTGAAGGACTGCTTTCACACACACTTATCTCTCAGAACTGAGCATGTGGAGAGACGTTCGTTCATCTAGCACAAAGGGAACGGGTTGCAGGGGAAAGTTTTACTCTGGTTTCTCAGTCTGTTTCCTAGTGCCGGTTTGAAGTTCCTGCAGTTTTCACTGTAAAACCGGGTTGGATCTAGTACCTCCCCATATATATGTATGGAGAGGAGTTTGCAACTGAAAAGAAACTTTGTGTTCCCAACAAGCTAGGTGAAGGACGGCTTTCACACACACTTATCTCTCAGAACTGAGCATGTGGAGAGACGTTCGTTCAACTAGCACAAAGGGAACGGGTTGCAGGAGAAACTATTACTCTGGTTTCTCAGTCTGTTTCCTAGTGCCGGTTTGAAGTTCCTGCAGTTTTCACTGTAAAACCGATTTGGAGCTAGTACCTCCCGGTATATATGTATGGAGTGGAGTTTGCAACTGAAAACAAACTTTGTGTTCCCAACAAGCTAGGTGAAGGACGGCTTTCACACACACTTATCTCTCAGAACTGAGCATGTGGACAGACGTTCGTTCATCTAGCACAAAGGGAACGGGTTGCAGGAGAAACTTTTACTCTGGTTTCTCAGGCTGTTTCCTAGTGCCGGTTTAAAGTTCCTGCAGTTTTCACTGTAAAACCGATTTGGAGCTAGTACCTCCCCATATATATGTATGGAGTGGAGTTTGCAACTGAAAAGAAACTTTGTGTTCCCAACAAGCTAGGTGAAGGACGGCTTTCACACACACTTATCTCTCAGAACTGAGCATGTGGAGAGACGTTCGTTCATCTAGCACAAAGGGAACGGGTTGCAGGAGAAACTTTTACTCTGGTTTCTCAGTCTGTTTCCTAGTGCCGGTTTGAAGTTCCTGCAGTTTTCACTGTAAAACCGATTTGGAGCTAGTACCTCCCGGTATATATGTATGGAGTGGAGTTTGCAACTGAAAAGAAACTTTGTGTTCCCAACAAGCTAGGTGAAGGACGGCTTTCACACACACTTATCTCTCAGAACTGAGCATGTGGAGAGACGTTCGTTCAACTAGCACAAAGGGAACGGGTTGCAGGAGAAACTATTACTCTGGTTTCTCAGTCTGTTTCCTAGTGCCGGTTTGAATTTCCTGCAGTTTTCACTGTAAAACCGATTTGGAGCTAGTACCTCCCAGTATATATGTATGGAGTGGAGTTTGCAACTGAAAACAAACTTTGTGTTCCCAACAAGCTAGGTGAAGGACGGCTTTCACACACACTTATCTCTCAGAACTGAGCATGTGGACAGACGTTCGTTCATCTAGCACAAAGGGAACGGGTTGCAGGAGAAACTTTTACTCTGGTTTCTCAGGCTGTTTCCTAGTGCCGGTTTAAAGTTCCTGCAGTTTTCACTGTAAAACCGAGTTGGAGCTAGTACCTCCCCATATATATGTATGGAGTGGAGTTTGCAACTGAAAAGAAACTTTGTGTTCCCAACAAGCTAGGTGAAGGACGGCTTTCACACACACTTATCTCTCAGAACTGAGCATGTGGAGAGACGTTCGTTCATCTAGCACAAAGGGAACGGGTTGCAGGAGAAACTTTTACTCTGGTTTTTCAGTCTGTTTCCAAGTGCCGATTTGAAGTTCCTGCAGTTTTCACTGTAAAACCGAGTTGGAGCTGGTACCTCCCCGTATATATGTATGGAGTGGTGTTTGCAACTGAAAAGGAACTTTGTGTTCCCAACAAGCTAGGTGAAGGACGGCTTTCACACACACTTATCTCTCAGAACTGAGCATGTGGAGAGACGTTCGTTCATCTAGCACAAAGGGAACGGGTTGCAGGGGAAAGTTTTACTCTGGGTTCTCAGCCTGTTTCCTAGTGCCGGTTTGAAGTTCCTGCAGTTTTCACTGTAAAACCGTGTTGGAGCTTGTATCTACCCTTATATATGTATGGAGTGGAGTTTGCAACTTGAAAGAAACTTTGTGTTCCCAACAAGCTAGGTGAAGGACGGCTTTCACACACACTTATCTCTCAGAACTGAGCATGTGGAGAGACGTTGGTTCATCTAGCACAAAGGGAACGGGTTGCAGGAGAAACTTTTACTCTGGTTTCTCAGTTTGTTTCCAAGTGCCGGTTTGAAGTTCCTGCAGTTTTCACTGTAAAACCGAGTTGGAGCTTGTACCTCCCCGTATACATGTATGGAGTGGAGTTTGCAACTGAAAAGAAACTTTGTGTTCCCAACAAGCTAGGTGAAGGACGGCTTTCACACACACTTATCTCTCAGAACTGAGCATGTGGAGAGACGTTCGTTCATCTAGCACAAAGGGAACGGGTTGCAGGAGAAACTTTTACTCTGGTTTCTCAGTCTGTTTCCTAGTGCCGGTTTGAAGTTCCTGCAGTTTTCACTGTAAAACCGAGGTGGAGCTACTACCTCCCCTATATATGTATGGAGTGGAGTTTGCAACTGAAAAGAAACTTTGTGTTCCCAACAAGCTAGGTGAAGGACGGCTTTCACACACACTTATCTCTCAGAACTGAGCATGTGGAGAGACGTTCGTTCATCTACCACAAAGGGAAAGGGTTGCAGGAGAAACTTTTACTCTGGTTTCTCAGTCTGTTTCCTAGTGCCGGTTTGAAGTTCCTGCAGTTTTCACTGTAAAACGGAGTTGGAACTAGTACCTCCCCATATATATGTATGGAGTGGAGTTTGCAACTGAAAAGAAACTTTGTGTTCCCAACAAGCTAGGTGAAGGACGGCTTTCACACACACTTATCTCTCAGAACTGAGCATGTGGAGAGACGTTCGTTCATCTAGCACAAAGGGAACGGGTTGCAGGGGAAAGTTTTACTCTGGTTTCTCAGTCTGTTTCCTAGTGCCGGTTTGAAGTTCCTGCAGTTTTCACTGTAAAACCGGGTTGGATCTAGTACCTCCCCATATATATGTATAGAGAGGAGTTTGCAACTGAAAAGAAACTTTGTGTTCCCAACAAGCTAGGTGAAGGAAGGTTTTCACACACACTTATCTCTCAGAACTGAGCATGTGGAGAGACGTTCGTTCAACTAGCAGAAAGGGAACGGGTTGCAGGAGAAACTTTTATTCTGGTTTCTCAGTCTGCTTCCTAGTGCCGGTTTGAAGTTCCTGCAGTTTTCACTGTAAAACCGATTTGGAGCTAATACCTCCCGGTATATATGTATGGAGTGGAGTTTGCAACTGAAAAGAAACTTTGTGTTCCCAACAAGCTAGGTGAAGGACGGCTTTCACACACACTTATCTCTCAGAACTGAGCATGTGGAGAGACGTTCATTCATCTAGAACAAAGGGAACGGGTTGCAGGAGAAACTTTTACTCTGGTTTCTCAGTCTGTTTCCTAGTGCCGGTTTGAAGTTCCTGCAGTTTTCACTGTAAAACCGAGTTGGAGCTAGTACCTCCCCGTATATATGTATGGAGTGGAGTTTGCAACTGAAAAGAAACTTTGTGTTCCCAACAAGCTAGGTGAAGGACGGCTTTCACACACACTTATCTCTCAGAACTGAGCATGTGGAGAGACGTTCGTTCAACTAGCACAAAGGGAACGGTTTGCAGGAGAAACTATTACTCTGGTTTCTCAGTCTGTTTCCTAGTGCCGGTTTGAAGTTCCTGCAGTTTTCACTGTAAAACCGATTTGGAGCTAGTACCTCCCGGTATATATGTATGGAGTGGAGTTTGCAACTGAAAACAAACTTTGTGTTCCCAACAAGCTAGGTGAAGGACGGCTTTCACACTCACTTATCTCTCAGAACTGAGCATGTGGACAGACGTTCGTTCATCTAGCACAAAGGGAACGGGTTGCAGGAGAAACTTTTTCTCTGGTTTCTCAGTCTGTTTCCTAGTGCCGGTTTGAATTTCCTGCAGTTTTCACTGTAAAACCGAGTTGGAGCTAATACCTCCCCGTATATATGTATGGAGTGGAGTTTGCAACTGAAAAGAAACTTTGTGTTCCCAACAAGCTAGGTGAAGGACGGCTTTCACACACACTTATCTCTCAGAACTGAGCATGTGGAGAGACGTTCGTTCAACTAGCACAAAGGGAACGGGTTGCAGGAGAAACTATTACTCTGGTTTCTCAGTCTGTTTCCTAGTGCCGGTTTGAAGTTCCTGCAGTTTTCACTGTAAAACCGATTTGGAGCTAGTACCTCCCGGTATATATGTATGGAGTGGAGTTTGCAACTGAAAAGAAACTTTGTGTTCCCAACAAGCTAGGTGAAGGACGGCTTTCACACACACTTATCTCTCAGAACTGAGCATGTGGACAGACGTTCGTTCAACTAGCACAAAGGGAACGGGTTGCAGGAGAAACTTTTACTCTGGTTTCTCAGGCTGTTTCCTAGTGCCGGTTTAAAGTTCCTGCAGTTTTCACTGTAAAACCGAGTTGGAGCTAGTACCTCCCCATATATATGTATGGAGTGGAGTTTGCAACTGAAAAGAAACTTTGTGTTCCCAACAAGCTAGGTGAAGGACGGCTTTCACACACACTTATCTCTCAGAACTGAGCATGTGGAGAGACGTTCGTTCATCTAGCACAAAGGGAACGGGTTGCAGGAGAAACTTTTACTCTGGTTTCTCAGTCTGTTTCCTAGTGCCGGTTTGAAGTTCCTGCAGTTTTCACTGTAAAACCGATTTGGAGCTAGTACCTCCCGGTATATATGTATGGAGTGGAGTTTGCAACTGAAAAGAAACTTTGTGTTCCCAACAAGCTAGGTGAAGGACGGCTTTCCCACACACTTATCTCTCAGAACTGAGCATGTGGAGAGACGTTCGTTCAACTAGCACAAAGGGAACGGGTTGCAGGAGAAACTATTACTCTGGTTTCTCAGTCTGTTTCCTAGTGCCGGTTTGAAGTTCCTGCAGTTTTCACTGTAAAACCGATTTGGAGCTAGTACCTCCCGGTATATATGTATGGAGTGGAGTTTGCAACTGAAAACAAACTTTGTGTTCCCAACAAGCTAGGTGAAGGACGGCTTTCACACACACTTATCTCTCAGAACTGAGCATGTGGACAGACGTTCGTTCATCTAGCACAAAGGGAACGGGTTGCAGGAGAAACTTTTACTCTGGTTTCTCAGGCTGTTTCCTAGTGCCGGTTTAAAGTTCCTGCAGTTTTCACTGTAAAACCGAGTTGGAGCTAGTACCTCCCCATATATATGTATGGAGTGGAGTTTGCAACTGAAAAGAAACTTTGTGTTCCCAACAAGCTAGGTGAAGGACGGCTTTCACACACACTTATCTCTCAGAACTGAGCATGTGGAGAGACGTTCGTTCATCTAGCACAAAGGGAACGGGTTGCAGGAGAAACTTTTACTCTGGTTTTTCAGTCTGTTTCCTAGTGCCGATTTGAAGTTCCTGCAGTTTTCACTGTAAAACCGAGTTGGAGCTGGTACCTCCCCGTATATATGTATGGAGTGGTGTTTGCAACTGAAAAGGAACTTTGTGTTCCCAACAAGCTAGGTGAAGGACGGCTTTCACACACACTTATCTCTCAGAACTGAGCATGTGGAGAGACGTTCATTCATCTAGCACAAAGGGAACGGGTTGCAGGGGAAAGTTTTACTCTGGGTTCTCAGCCTGTTTCCTAGTGCCGGTTTGAAGTTCCTGCAGTTTTCACTGTAAAACCGTGTTGGAGCTTGTATCTACCCTTATATATGTATGGAGTGGAGTTTGCAACTTGAAAGAAACTTTGTGTTCCCAACAAGCTAGGTGAAGGACGGCTTTCACACACACTTATCTCTCAGAACTGAGCATGTGGAGAGACGTTGGTTCATCTAGCACAAAGGGAACGGGTTGCAGGAGAAACTTTTACTCTGGTTTCTCAGTCTGTTTCCTAGTGCCGGTTTGAAGTTCCTGCAGTTTTCACTGTAAAACCGAGTTGGAGCTTGTATCTCCCCGTATACATGTATGGAGTGGAGTTTGCAACTGAAAAGAAACTTTGTGTTCCCAACCAGCTAGGTGTAGGACGGCTTTCACACACACTTATCTCTCAGAACTGAGCATGTGGAGAGACGTTCGTTCATCTAGCACAAAGGGAACGGGTTGCAGGAGAAACTTTTACTCTGGTTTCTCAGTCTGTTTCCTAGTGCCGGTTTGAAGTTCCTGCAGTTTTCACTGTAAAACCGAGGTGGAGCTACTACCTCCCCTATATATGTATGGAGTGGAGTTTGCAACTGAAAAGAAACTTTGTGTTCCCAACAAGCTAGGTGAAGGACGGCTTTCACACACACTTATCTCTCAGAACTGAGCATGTGGAGAGACGTTCGTTCATCTACCACAAAGGGAAAGGGTTGCAGGAGAAACTTTTACTCTGGTTTCTCAGTCTGTTTCCTAGTGCCGGTTTGAAGTTCCTGCAGTTTTCACTGTAAAACGGAGTTGGAACTAGTACCTCCCCATATATATGTATGGAGTGGAGTTTGCAACTGAAAAGAAACTTTGTGTTCCCAACAAGCTAGGTGAAGGACGGCTTTCACACACACTTATCTCTCAGAACTGAGCATGTGGAGAGACGTTGGTTCATCTAGCACAAAGGGAACGGGTTGCAGGAGAAACTTTTACTCTGGTTTCTCAGTCTGTTTCCTAGTGCCGGTTTGAAGTTCCTGCAGTTTTCACTGTAAAACCGAGTTGGAGCTTGTATCTCCCCGTATACATGTATGGAGTGGAGTTTGCAACTGAAAAGAAACTTTGTGTTCCCAACCAGCTAGGTGTAGGACGGCTTTCACACACTCTTATCTCTCAGAACTGAGCATGTGGAGAGACGTTCGTTCATCTAGCACAAAGGGAACGGGTTGCAGGAGAAACTTTTACTCTGGTTTCTCAGTCTGTTTCCTAGTGCCGGTTTGAAGTTCCTGCAGTTTTCACTGTAAAACCGAGGTGGAGCTACTACCTCCCCTATATATGTATGGAGTGGAGTTTGCAACTGAAAAGAAACTTTGTGTTCCCAACAAGCTAGGTGAAGGACGGCTTTCACACACACTTATCTCTCAGAACTGAGCATGTGGACAGACGTTCGTTCAACTAGCACAAAGGGAACGGGTTGCAGGAGAAACTTTTACTCTGGTTTCTCAGGCTGTTTCCTAGTGCCGGTTTAAAGTTCCTGCAGTTTTCACTGTAAAACCGAGTTGGAGCTAGTACCTCCCCATATATATGTATGGAGTGGAGTTTGCAACTGAAAAGAAACTTTGTGTTCCCAACAAGCTAGGTGAAGGACGGCTTTCACACACACTTATCTCTCAGAACTGAGCATGTGGAGAGACGTTCGTTCATCTAGCACAAAGGGAACGGGTTGCAGGAGAAACTTTTACTCTGGTTTCTCAGTCTGTTTCCTAGTGCCGGTTTGAAGTTCCTGCAGTTTTCACTGTAAAACCGATTTGGAGCTAGTACCTCCCGGTATATATGTATGGAGTGGAGTTTGCAACTGAAAAGAAACTTTGTGTTCCCAACAAGCTAGGTGAAGGACGGCTTTCCCACACACTTATCTCTCAGAACTGAGCATGTGGAGAGACGTTCGTTCAACTAGCACAAAGGGAACGGGTTGCAGGAGAAACTATTACTCTGGTTTCTCAGTCTGTTTCCTAGTGCCGGTTTGAAGTTCCTGCAGTTTTCACTGTAAAACCGATTTGGAGCTAGTACCTCCCGGTATATATGTATGGAGTGGAGTTTGCAACTGAAAACAAACTTTGTGTTCCCAACAAGCTAGGTGAAGGACGGCTTTCACACACACTTATCTCTCAGAACTGAGCATGTGGACAGACGTTCGTTCATCTAGCACAAAGGGAACGGGTTGCAGGAGAAACTTTTACTCTGGTTTCTCAGGCTGTTTCCTAGTGCCGGTTTAAAGTTCCTGCAGTTTTCACTGTAAAACCGAGTTGGAGCTAGTACCTCCCCATATATATGTATGGAGTGGAGTTTGCAACTGAAAAGAAACTTTGTGTTCCCAACAAGCTAGGTGAAGGACGGCTTTCACACACACTTATCTCTCAGAACTGAGCATGTGGAGAGACGTTCGTTCATCTAGCACAAAGGGAACGGGTTGCAGGAGAAACTTTTACTCTGGTTTTTCAGTCTGTTTCCTAGTGCCGATTTGAAGTTCCTGCAGTTTTCACTGTAAAACCGAGTTGGAGCTGGTACCTCCCCGTATATATGTATGGAGTGGTGTTTGCAACTGAAAAGGAACTTTGTGTTCCCAACAAGCTAGGTGAAGGACGGCTTTCACACACACTTATCTCTCAGAACTGAGCATGTGGAGAGACGTTCATTCATCTAGCACAAAGGGAACGGGTTGCAGGGGAAAGTTTTACTCTGGGTTCTCAGCCTGTTTCCTAGTGCCGGTTTGAAGTTCCTGCAGTTTTCACTGTAAAACCGTGTTGGAGCTTGTATCTACCCTTATATATGTATGGAGTGGAGTTTGCAACTTGAAAGAAACTTTGTGTTCCCAACAAGCTAGGTGAAGGACGGCTTTCACACACACTTATCTCTCAGAACTGAGCATGTGGAGAGACGTTGGTTCATCTAGCACAAAGGGAACGGGTTGCAGGAGAAACTTTTACTCTGGTTTCTCAGTCTGTTTCCTAGTGCCGGTTTGAAGTTCCTGCAGTTTTCACTGTAAAACCGAGTTGGAGCTTGTATCTCCCCGTATACATGTATGGAGTGGAGTTTGCAACTGAAAAGAAACTTTGTGTTCCCAACCAGCTAGGTGTAGGACGGCTTTCACACACACTTATCTCTCAGAACTGAGCATGTGGAGAGACGTTCGTTCATCTAGCACAAAGGGAACGGGTTGCAGGAGAAACTTTTACTCTGGTTTCTCAGTCTGTTTCCTAGTGCCGGTTTGAAGTTCCTGCAGTTTTCACTGTAAAACCGAGGTGGAGCTACTACCTCCCCTATATATGTATGGAGTGGAGTTTGCAACTGAAAAGAAACTTTGTGTTCCCAACAAGCTAGGTGAAGGACGGCTTTCACACACACTTATCTCTCAGAACTGAGCATGTGGAGAGACGTTCGTTCATCTACCACAAAGGGAAAGGGTTGCAGGAGAAACTTTTACTCTGGTTTCTCAGTCTGTTTCCTAGTGCCGGTTTGAAGTTCCTGCAGTTTTCACTGTAAAACGGAGTTGGAACTAGTACCTCCCCATATATATGTATGGAGTGGAGTTTGCAACTGAAAAGAAACTTTGTGTTCCCAACAAGCTAGGTGAAGGACGGCTTTCACACACACTTATCTCTCAGAACTGAGCATGTGGAGAGACGTTGGTTCATCTAGCACAAAGGGAACGGGTTGCAGGAGAAACTTTTACTCTGGTTTCTCAGTCTGTTTCCTAGTGCCGGTTTGAAGTTCCTGCAGTTTTCACTGTAAAACCGAGTTGGAGCTTGTATCTCCCCGTATACATGTATGGAGTGGAGTTTGCAACTGAAAAGAAACTTTGTGTTCCCAACCAGCTAGGTGTAGGACGGCTTTCACACACACTTATCTCTCAGAACTGAGCATGTGGAGAGACGTTCGTTCATCTAGCACAAAGGGAACGGGTTGCAGGAGAAACTTTTACTCTGGTTTCTCAGTCTGTTTCCTAGTGCCGGTTTGAAGTTCCTGCAGTTTTCACTGTAAAACCGAGGTGGAGCTACTACCTCCCCTATATATGTATGGAGTGGAGTTTGCAACTGAAAAGAAACTTTGTGTTCCCAACAAGCTAGGTGAAGGACGGCTTTCACACACACTTATCTCTCAGAACTGAGCATGTGGAGAGACGTTCGTTCATCTACCACAAAGGGAAAGGGTTGCAGGAGAAACTTTTACTCTGGTTTCTCAGTCTGTTTCCTAGTGCCGGTTTGAAGTTCCTGCAGTTTTCACTGTAAAACGGAGTTGGAACTAGTACCTCCCCATATATATGTATGGAGTGGAGTTTGCAACTGAAAAGAAACTTTGTGTTCCCAACAAGCTAGGTGAAGGACGGCTTTCACACACACTTATCTCTCAGAACTGAGCATGTGGAGAGACTTTCGTTCATCTAGCACAAAGGGAACGGGTTGCAGGAGAAACTTTTACTCTGGTTTCTCAGTCTGTTTCCTAGTGCCGGTTTGAAGTTCCTGCAGTTTTCACTGTAAAACCGGGTTGGATCTAGTACCTCTCCATATATATGTATGGAGAGGTGTTTGCAACTGAAAAGAAACTTTGTGTTCCCAACAAGCTAGGTGAAGCAAGGCTTTCACACACACTTATCTCTCAGAACTGAGCATGTGGAGAGACGTTCGTTCAACTAGCACAAAGGGAACGGGTTGCAGGAGAAACTTTTACTCTGGTTTCTCAGTCTGTTTCCTAGTGCCGGTTTGAAGTTCCTGCAGTTTTCACTGTAAAACCGATTTGGAGCTAGTACCTCCCCTTATATATGTATGGAGTGGAGTTTGCAACTGGAAAGAAACTTTGTGTTCCCAACAAGCTAGGTGAAGGACGGCTTTCACACACACTTATCTCTCAGAACTGAGCATGTGGAGAGACGTTCATTCATCTAGAACAAAGGGAACGGGTTGCAGGAGAAACTTTTACTCTGGTTTCTCAGTTTGTTTCCAAGTGCCGGTTTGAAGTTCCTGCAGTTTTCACTGTAAAACCGAGTTGGAGCTTGTACCTCCCCGTATACATGTATGGAGTGGAGTTTGCAACTGAAAAGAAACTTTGTGTTCCCAACAAGCTAGGTGAAGGACGGCTTTCACACACACTTATCTCTCAGAACTGAGCATGTGGAGAGACGTTCATTCATCTAGAACAAAGGGAACGGGTTGCAGGAGAAACTTTTACTCTGGTTTCTCAGTTTGTTTCCAAGTGCCGGTTTGAAGTTCCTGCAGTTTTCACTGTAAAACCGAGTTGGAGCTTGTACCTCCCCGTATACATGTATGGAGTGGAGTTTGCAACTGAAAAGAAACTTTGTGTTCCCAACAAGCTAGGTGAAGGACGGCTTTCACACACACTTATCTCTCAGAACTGAGCATGTGGAGAGACGTTCGTTCATCTAGCACAAAGGGAACGGGTTGCAGGAGAAACTTTTACTCTGGTTTCTCAGTCTGTTTCCTAGTGCCGGTTTGAAGTTCCTGCAGTTTTCACTGTAAAACCGAGGTGGAGCTACTACCTCCCCTATATATGTATGGAGTGGAGTTTGCAACTGAAAAGAAACTTTGTGTTCCCAACAAGCTAGGTGAAGGACGGCTTTCACACACACTTATCTCTCAGAACTGAGCATGTGGAGAGACGTTTGTTCATCTACCACAAAGGGAAAGGGTTGCAGGAGAAACTTTTACTCTGGTTTCTCAGTCTGTTTCCTAGTGCCGGTTTGAAGTTCCTGCAGTTTTCACTGTAAAACGGAGTTGGAACTAGTACCTCCCCATATATATGTATGGAGTGGAGTTTGCAACTGAAAAGAAACTTTGTGTTCCCAACAAGCTAGGTGAAGGACGGCTTTCACACACACTTATCTCTCAGAACTGAGCATGTGGAGAGACGTTCGTTCATCTAGCACAAAGGGAACGGGTTGCAGGGGAAAGTTTTACTCTGGTTTCTCAGTCTGTTTCCTAGTGCCGGTTTGAAGTTCCTGCAGTTTTCACTGTAAAACCGGGTTGGATCTAGTACCTCCCCATATATATGTAGGGAGAGGAGTTTGCAACTGAAAAGAAACTTTGTGTTCCCAACAAGCTAGGTGAAGGACGGCTTTCACACACACTTATCTCTCAGAACTGAGCATGTGGAGAGACGTTCGTTCAACTAGCACAAAGGGAACGGGTTGCAGGAGAAACTATTACTCTGGTTTCTCAGTCTGTTTCCTAGTGCCGGTTTGAAGTTCCTGCAGTTTTCACTGTAAAACCGATTTGGAGCTAGTACCTCCCGGTATATATGTATGGAGTGGAGTTTGCAACTGAAAACAAACTTTGTGTTCCCAACAAGCTAGGTGAAGGACGGCTTTCACACACACTTATCTCTCAGAACTGAGCATGTGGACAGACGTTCGTTCATCTAGCACAAAGGGAACGGGTTGCAGGAGAAACTTTTACTCTGGTTTCTCAGGCTGTTTCCTAGTGCCGGTTTAAAGTTCCTGCAGTTTTCACTGTAAAACCGATTTGGAGCTAGTACCTCCCCATATATATGTATGGAGTGGAGTTTGCAACTGAAAAGAAACTTTGTGTTCCCAACAAGCTAGGTGAAGGACGGCTTTCACACACACTTATCTCTCAGAACTGAGCATGTGGAGAGACGTTCGTTCATCTAGCACAAAGGGAACGGGTTGCAGGAGAAACTTTTACTCTGGTTTCTCAGTCTGTTTCCTAGTGCCGGTTTGAAGTTCCTGCAGTTTTCACTGTAAAACCGATTTGGAGCTAGTACCTCCCGGTATATATGTATGGAGTGGAGTTTGCAACTGAAAAGAAACTTTGTGTTCCCAACAAGCTAGGTGAAGGACGGCTTTCACACACACTTATCTCTCAGAACTGAGCATGTGGAGAGACGTTCGTTCAACTAGCACAAATGGAACGGGTTGCAGGAGAAACTATTACTCTGGTTTCTCAGTCTGTTTCCTAGTGCCGGTTTGAATTTCCTGCAGTTTTCACTGTAAAACCGATTTGGAGCTAGTACCTCCCGGTATATATGTATGGAGTGGAGTTTGCAACTGAAAACAAACTTTGTGTTCCCAACAAGCTAGGTGAAGGACGGCTTTCACACACACTTATCTCTCAGAACTGAGCATGTGGAGAGACGTTCATTCATCTAGAACAAAGGGAACGGGTTGCAGGAGAAACTTTTACTCTGGTTTCTCAGTCTGTTTCCTAGTGCCGGTTTGAAGTTCCTGCAGTTTTCACTGTAAAACCGAGTTGGAGCTAGTACCTCCCCGTATATATGTATGGAATGGAGTTTGCAACTGAAAAGAAACTTTGTGTTCCCAACAAGCTAGGTGAAGGACGGCTTTCACACACACTTATCTCTCAGAACTGAGCATGTGGAGAGACGTTCGTTCAACTAGCACAAAGGGAACGGTTTGCAGGAGAAACTATTACTCTGGTTTCTCAGTCTGTTTCCTAGTGCCGGTTTGAAGTTCCTGCAGTTTTCACTGTAAAACCGATTTGGAGCTAGTACCTCCCGGTATATATGTATGGAGTGGAGTTTGCAACTGAAAACAAACTTTGTGTTCCCAACAAGCTAGGTGAAGGACGGCTTTCACACTCACTTATCTCTCAGAACTGAGCATGTGGACAGACGTTCGTTCATCTAGCACAAAGGGAACGGGTTGCAGGAGAAACTTTTTCTCTGGTTTCTCAGTCTGTTTCCTAGTGCCGGTTTGAATTTCCTGCAGTTTTCACTGTAAAACCGAGTTGGAGCTAATACCTCCCCGTATATATGTATGGAGTGGAGTTTGCAACTGAAAAGAAACTTTGTGTTCCCAACAAGCTAGGTGAAGGACGGCTTTCACACACACTTATCTCTCAGAACTGAGCATGTGGAGAGACGTTCGTTCAACTAGCACAAAGGGAACGGGTTGCAGGAGAAACTATTACTCTGGTTTCTCAGTCTGTTTCCTAGTGCCGGTTTGAAGTTCCTGCAGTTTTCACTGTAAAACCGATTTGGAGCTAGTACCTCCCGGTATATATGTATGGAGTGGAGTTTGCAACTGAAAAGAAACTTTGTGTTCCCAACAAGCTAGGTGAAGGACGGCTTTCACACACACTTATCTCTCAGAACTGAGCATGTGGACAGACGTTCGTTCAACTAGCACAAAGGGAACGGGTTGCAGGAGAAACTTTTACTCTGGTTTCTCAGGCTGTTTCCTAGTGCCGGTTTAAAGTTCCTGCAGTTTTCACTGTAAAACCGAGTTGGAGCTAGTACCTCCCCATATATATGTATGGAGTGGAGTTTGCAACTGAAAAGAAACTTTGTGTTCCCAACAAGCTAGGTGAAGGACGGCTTTCACACACACTTATCTCTCAGAACTGAGCATGTGGAGAGACGTTCGTTCATCTAGCACAAAGGGAACGGGTTGCAGGAGAAACTTTTACTCTGGTTTCTCAGTCTGTTTCCTAGTGCCGGTTTGAAGTTCCTGCAGTTTTCACTGTAAAACCGATTTGGAGCTAGTACCTCCCGGTATATATGTATGGAGTGGAGTTTGCAACTGAAAAGAAACTTTGTGTTCCCAACAAGCTAGGTGAAGGACGGCTTTCCCACACACTTATCTCTCAGAACTGAGCATGTGGAGAGACGTTCGTTCAACTAGCACAAAGGGAACGGGTTGCAGGAGAAACTATTACTCTGGTTTCTCAGTCTGTTTCCTAGTGCCGGTTTGAAGTTCCTGCAGTTTTCACTGTAAAACCGATTTGGAGCTAGTACCTCCCGGTATATATGTATGGAGTGGAGTTTGCAACTGAAAACAAACTTTGTGTTCCCAACAAGCTAGGTGAAGGACGGCTTTCACACACACTTATCTCTCAGAACTGAGCATGTGGACAGACGTTCGTTCATCTAGCACAAAGGGAACGGGTTGCAGGAGAAACTTTTACTCTGGTTTCTCAGGCTGTTTCCTAGTGCCGGTTTAAAGTTCCTGCAGTTTTCACTGTAAAACCGAGTTGGAGCTAGTACCTCCCCATATATATGTATGGAGTGGAGTTTGCAACTGAAAAGAAACTTTGTGTTCCCAACAAGCTAGGTGAAGGACGGCTTTCACACACACTTATCTCTCAGAACTGAGCATGTGGAGAGACGTTCGTTCATCTAGCACAAAGGGAACGGGTTGCAGGGGAAAGTTTTACTCTGGTTTCTCAGTCTGTTTCCTAGTGCCGGTTTGAAGTTCCTGCAGTTTTCACTGTAAAACCGGGTTGGATCTAGTACCTCCCCATATATATGTAGGGAGAGGAGTTTGCAACTGAAAAGAAACTTTGTGTTCCCAACAAGCTAGGTGAAGGACGGCTTTCACACACACTTATCTCTCAGAACTGAGCATGTGGAGAGACGTTCGTTCAACTAGCACAAAGGGAACGGGTTGCAGGAGAAACTATTACTCTGGTTTCTCAGTCTGTTTCCTAGTGCCGGTTTGAAGTTCCTGCAGTTTTCACTGTAAAACCGATTTGGAGCTAGTACCTCCCGGTATATATGTATGGAGTGGAGTTTGCAACTGAAAACAAACTTTGTGTTCCCAACAAGCTAGGTGAAGGACGGCTTTCACACACACTTATCTCTCAGAACTGAGCATGTGGACAGACGTTCGTTCATCTAGCACAAAGGGAACGGGTTGCAGGAGAAACTTTTACTCTGGTTTCTCAGGCTGTTTCCTAGTGCCGGTTTAAAGTTCCTGCAGTTTTCACTGTAAAACCGATTTGGAGCTAGTACCTCCCCATATATATGTATGGAGTGGAGTTTGCAACTGAAAAGAAACTTTGTGTTCCCAACAAGCTAGGTGAAGGACGGCTTTCACACACACTTATCTCTCAGAACTGAGCATGTGGAGAGACGTTCGTTCATCTAGCACAAAGGGAACGGGTTGCAGGAGAAACTTTTACTCTGGTTTCTCAGTCTGTTTCCTAGTGCCGGTTTGAAGTTCCTGCAGTTTTCACTGTAAAACCGATTTGGAGCTAGTACCTCCCGGTATATATGTATGGAGTGGAGTTTGCAACTGAAAAGAAACTTTGTGTTCCCAACAAGCTAGGTGAAGGACGGCTTTCACACACACTTATCTCTCAGAACTGAGCATGTGGAGAGACGTTCGTTCAACTAGCACAAATGGAACGGGTTGCAGGAGAAACTATTACTCTGGTTTCTCAGTCTGTTTCCTAGTGCCGGTTTGAATTTCCTGCAGTTTTCACTGTAAAACCGATTTGGAGCTAGTACCTCCCGGTATATATGTATGGAGTGGAGTTTGCAACTGAAAACAAACTTTGTGTTCCCAACAAGCTAGGTGAAGGACGGCTTTCACACACACTTATCTCTCAGAACTGAGCATGTGGAGAGACGTTCATTCATCTAGAACAAAGGGAACGGGTTGCAGGAGAAACTTTTACTCTGGTTTCTCAGTCTGTTTCCTAGTGCCGGTTTGAAGTTCCTGCAGTTTTCACTGTAAAACCGAGTTGGAGCTAGTACCTCCCCGTATATATGTATGGAATGGAGTTTGCAACTGAAAAGAAACTTTGTGTTCCCAACAAGCTAGGTGAAGGACGGCTTTCACACACACTTATCTCTCAGAACTGAGCATGTGGAGAGACGTTCGTTCAACTAGCACAAAGGGAACGGTTTGCAGGAGAAACTATTACTCTGGTTTCTCAGTCTGTTTCCTAGTGCCGGTTTGAAGTTCCTGCAGTTTTCACTGTAAAACCGATTTGGAGCTAGTACCTCCCGGTATATATGTATGGAGTGGAGTTTGCAACTGAAAACAAACTTTGTGTTCCCAACAAGCTAGGTGAAGGACGGCTTTCACACTCACTTATCTCTCAGAACTGAGCATGTGGACAGACGTTCGTTCATCTAGCACAAAGGGAACGGGTTGCAGGAGAAACTTTTTCTCTGGTTTCTCAGTCTGTTTCCTAGTGCCGGTTTGAATTTCCTGCAGTTTTCACTGTAAAACCGAGTTGGAGCTAATACCTCCCCGTATATATGTATGGAGTGGAGTTTGCAACTGAAAAGAAACTTTGTGTTCCCAACAAGCTAGGTGAAGGACGGCTTTCACACACACTTATCTCTCAGAACTGAGCATGTGGAGAGACGTTCGTTCAACTAGCACAAAGGGAACGGGTTGCAGGAGAAACTATTACTCTGGTTTCTCAGTCTGTTTCCTAGTGCCGGTTTGAAGTTCCTGCAGTTTTCACTGTAAAACCGATTTGGAGCTAGTACCTCCCGGTATATATGTATGGAGTGGAGTTTGCAACTGAAAAGAAACTTTGTGTTCCCAACAAGCTAGGTGAAGGACGGCTTTCACACACACTTATCTCTCAGAACTGAGCATGTGGACAGACGTTCGTTCAACTAGCACAAAGGGAACGGGTTGCAGGAGAAACTTTTACTCTGGTTTCTCAGGCTGTTTCCTAGTGCCGGTTTAAAGTTCCTGCAGTTTTCACTGTAAAACCGAGTTGGAGCTAGTACCTCCCCATATATATGTATGGAGTGGAGTTTGCAACTGAAAAGAAACTTTGTGTTCCCAACAAGCTAGGTGAAGGACGGCTTTCACACACACTTATCTCTCAGAACTGAGCATGTGGAGAGACGTTCGTTCATCTAGCACAAAGGGAACGGGTTGCAGGAGAAACTTTTACTCTGGTTTCTCAGTCTGTTTCCTAGTGCCGGTTTGAAGTTCCTGCAGTTTTCACTGTAAAACCGATTTGGAGCTAGTACCTCCCGGTATATATGTATGGAGTGGAGTTTGCAACTGAAAAGAAACTTTGTGTTCCCAACAAGCTAGGTGAAGGACGGCTTTCCCACACACTTATCTCTCAGAACTGAGCATGTGGAGAGACGTTCGTTCAACTAGCACAAAGGGAACGGGTTGCAGGAGAAACTATTACTCTGGTTTCTCAGTCTGTTTCCTAGTGCCGGTTTGAAGTTCCTGCAGTTTTCACTGTAAAACCGATTTGGAGCTAGTACCTCCCGGTATATATGTATGGAGTGGAGTTTGCAACTGAAAACAAACTTTGTGTTCCCAACAAGCTAGGTGAAGGACGGCTTTCACACACACTTATCTCTCAGAACTGAGCATGTGGACAGACGTTCGTTCATCTAGCACAAAGGGAACGGGTTGCAGGAGAAACTTTTACTCTGGTTTCTCAGGCTGTTTCCTAGTGCCGGTTTAAAGTTCCTGCAGTTTTCACTGTAAAACCGAGTTGGAGCTAGTACCTCCCCATATATATGTATGGAGTGGAGTTTGCAACTGAAAAGAAACTTTGTGTTCCCAACAAGCTAGGTGAAGGACGGCTTTCACACACACTTATCTCTCAGAACTGAGCATGTGGAGAGACGTTCGTTCATCTAGCACAAAGGGAACGGGTTGCAGGAGAAACTTTTACTCTGGTTTTTCAGTCTGTTTCCTAGTGCCGATTTGAAGTTCCTGCAGTTTTCACTGTAAAACCGAGTTGGAGCTGGTACCTCCCCGTATATATGTATGGAGTGGTGTTTGCAACTGAAAAGGAACTTTGTGTTCCCAACAAGCTAGGTGAAGGACGGCTTTCACACACACTTATCTCTCAGAACTGAGCATGTGGAGAGACGTTCATTCATCTAGCACAAAGGGAACGGGTTGCAGGGGAAAGTTTTACTCTGGGTTCTCAGCCTGTTTCCTAGTGCCGGTTTGAAGTTCCTGCAGTTTTCACTGTAAAACCGTGTTGGAGCTTGTATCTACCCTTATATATGTATGGAGTGGAGTTTGCAACTTGAAAGAAACTTTGTGTTCCCAACAAGCTAGGTGAAGGACGGCTTTCACACACACTTATCTCTCAGAACTGAGCATGTGGAGAGACGTTGGTTCATCTAGCACAAAGGGAACGGGTTGCAGGAGAAACTTTTACTCTGGTTTCTCAGTCTGTTTCCTAGTGCCGGTTTGAAGTTCCTGCAGTTTTCACTGTAAAACCGAGTTGGAGCTTGTATCTCCCCGTATACATGTATGGAGTGGAGTTTGCAACTGAAAAGAAACTTTGTGTTCCCAACCAGCTAGGTGTAGGACGGCTTTCACACACACTTATCTCTCAGAACTGAGCATGTGGAGAGACGTTCGTTCATCTAGCACAAAGGGAACGGGTTGCAGGAGAAACTTTTACTCTGGTTTCTCAGTCTGTTTCCTAGTGCCGGTTTGAAGTTCCTGCAGTTTTCACTGTAAAACCGAGGTGGAGCTACTACCTCCCCTATATATGTATGGAGTGGAGTTTGCAACTGAAAAGAAACTTTGTGTTCCCAACAAGCTAGGTGAAGGACGGCTTTCACACACACTTATCTCTCAGAACTGAGCATGTGGAGAGACGTTCGTTCATCTACCACAAAGGGAAAGGGTTGCAGGAGAAACTTTTACTCTGGTTTCTCAGTCTGTTTCCTAGTGCCGGTTTGAAGTTCCTGCAGTTTTCACTGTAAAACGGAGTTGGAACTAGTACCTCCCCATATATATGTATGGAGTGGAGTTTGCAACTGAAAAGAAACTTTGTGTTCCCAACAAGCTAGGTGAAGGACGGCTTTCACACACACTTATCTCTCAGAACTGAGCATGTGGAGAGACGTTGGTTCATCTAGCACAAAGGGAACGGGTTGCAGGAGAAACTTTTACTCTGGTTTCTCAGTCTGTTTCCTAGTGCCGGTTTGAAGTTCCTGCAGTTTTCACTGTAAAACCGAGTTGGAGCTTGTATCTCCCCGTATACATGTATGGAGTGGAGTTTGCAACTGAAAAGAAACTTTGTGTTCCCAACCAGCTAGGTGTAGGACGGCTTTCACACACACTTATCTCTCAGAACTGAGCATGTGGAGAGACGTTCGTTCATCTAGCACAAAGGGAACGGGTTGCAGGAGAAACTTTTACTCTGGTTTCTCAGTCTGTTTCCTAGTGCCGGTTTGAAGTTCCTGCAGTTTTCACTGTAAAACCGAGGTGGAGCTACTACCTCCCCTATATATGTATGGAGTGGAGTTTGCAACTGAAAAGAAACTTTGTGTTCCCAACAAGCTAGGTGAAGGACGGCTTTCACACACACTTATCTCTCAGAACTGAGCATGTGGAGAGACGTTCGTTCATCTACCACAAAGGGAAAGGGTTGCAGGAGAAACTTTTACTCTGGTTTCTCAGTCTGTTTCCTAGTGCCGGTTTGAAGTTCCTGCAGTTTTCACTGTAAAACGGAGTTGGAACTAGTACCTCCCCATATATATGTATGGAGTGGAGTTTGCAACTGAAAAGAAACTTTGTGTTCCCAACAAGCTAGGTGAAGGACGGCTTTCACACACACTTATCTCTCAGAACTGAGCATGTGGAGAGACTTTCGTTCATCTAGCACAAAGGGAACGGGTTGCAGGAGAAACTTTTACTCTGGTTTCTCAGTCTGTTTCCTAGTGCCGGTTTGAAGTTCCTGCAGTTTTCACTGTAAAACCGGGTTGGATCTAGTACCTCTCCATATATATGTATGGAGAGGTGTTTGCAACTGAAAAGAAACTTTGTGTTCCCAACAAGCTAGGTGAAGCAAGGCTTTCACACACACTTATCTCTCAGAACTGAGCATGTGGAGAGACGTTCGTTCAACTAGCACAAAGGGAACGGGTTGCAGGAGAAACTTTTACTCTGGTTTCTCAGTCTGTTTCCTAGTGCCGGTTTGAAGTTCCTGCAGTTTTCACTGTAAAACCGATTTGGAGCTAGTACCTCCCCTTATATATGTATGGAGTGGAGTTTGCAACTGGAAAGAAACTTTGTGTTCCCAACAAGCTAGGTGAAGGACGGCTTTCACACACACTTATCTCTCAGAACTGAGCATGTGGAGAGACGTTCATTCATCTAGAACAAAGGGAACGGGTTGCAGGAGAAACTTTTACTCTGGTTTCTCAGTTTGTTTCCAAGTGCCGGTTTGAAGTTCCTGCAGTTTTCACTGTAAAACCGAGTTGGAGCTTGTACCTCCCCGTATACATGTATGGAGTGGAGTTTGCAACTGAAAAGAAACTTTGTGTTCCCAACAAGCTAGGTGAAGGACGGCTTTCACACACACTTATCTCTCAGAACTGAGCATGTGGAGAGACGTTCATTCATCTAGAACAAAGGGAACGGGTTGCAGGAGAAACTTTTACTCTGGTTTCTCAGTTTGTTTCCAAGTGCCGGTTTGAAGTTCCTGCAGTTTTCACTGTAAAACCGAGTTGGAGCTTGTACCTCCCCGTATACATGTATGGAGTGGAGTTTGCAACTGAAAAGAAACTTTGTGTTCCCAACAAGCTAGGTGAAGGACGGCTTTCACACACACTTATCTCTCAGAACTGAGCATGTGGAGAGACGTTCGTTCATCTAGCACAAAGGGAACGGGTTGCAGGAGAAACTTTTACTCTGGTTTCTCAGTCTGTTTCCTAGTGCCGGTTTGAAGTTCCTGCAGTTTTCACTGTAAAACCGAGGTGGAGCTACTACCTCCCCTATATATGTATGGAGTGGAGTTTGCAACTGAAAAGAAACTTTGTGTTCCCAACAAGCTAGGTGAAGGACGGCTTTCACACACACTTATCTCTCAGAACTGAGCATGTGGAGAGACGTTTGTTCATCTACCACAAAGGGAAAGGGTTGCAGGAGAAACTTTTACTCTGGTTTCTCAGTCTGTTTCCTAGTGCCGGTTTGAAGTTCCTGCAGTTTTCACTGTAAAACGGAGTTGGAACTAGTACCTCCCCATATATATGTATGGAGTGGAGTTTGCAACTGAAAAGAAACTTTGTGTTCCCAACAAGCTAGGTGAAGGACGGCTTTCACACACACTTATCTCTCAGAACTGAGCATGTGGAGAGACGTTCGTTCATCTAGCACAAAGGGAACGGGTTGCAGGGGAAAGTTTTACTCTGGTTTCTCAGTCTGTTTCCTAGTGCCGGTTTGAAGTTCCTGCAGTTTTCACTGTAAAACCGGGTTGGATCTAGTACCTCCCCATATATATGTAGGGAGAGGAGTTTGCAACTGAAAAGAAACTTTGTGTTCCCAACAAGCTAGGTGAAGGACGGCTTTCACACACACTTATCTCTCAGAACTGAGCATGTGGAGAGACGTTCGTTCAACTAGCACAAAGGGAACGGGTTGCAGGAGAAACTATTACTCTGGTTTCTCAGTCTGTTTCCTAGTGCCGGTTTGAAGTTCCTGCAGTTTTCACTGTAAAACCGATTTGGAGCTAGTACCTCCCGGTATATATGTATGGAGTGGAGTTTGCAACTGAAAACAAACTTTGTGTTCCCAACAAGCTAGGTGAAGGACGGCTTTCACACACACTTATCTCTCAGAACTGAGCATGTGGACAGACGTTCGTTCATCTAGCACAAAGGGAACGGGTTGCAGGAGAAACTTTTACTCTGGTTTCTCAGGCTGTTTCCTAGTGCCGGTTTAAAGTTCCTGCAGTTTTCACTGTAAAACCGATTTGGAGCTAGTACCTCCCCATATATATGTATGGAGTGGAGTTTGCAACTGAAAAGAAACTTTGTGTTCCCAACAAGCTAGGTGAAGGACGGCTTTCACACACACTTATCTCTCAGAACTGAGCATGTGGAGAGACGTTCGTTCATCTAGCACAAAGGGAACGGGTTGCAGGAGAAACTTTTACTCTGGTTTCTCAGTCTGTTTCCTAGTGCCGGTTTGAAGTTCCTGCAGTTTTCACTGTAAAACCGATTTGGAGCTAGTACCTCCCGGTATATATGTATGGAGTGGAGTTTGCAACTGAAAAGAAACTTTGTGTTCCCAACAAGCTAGGTGAAGGACGGCTTTCACACACACTTATCTCTCAGAACTGAGCATGTGGAGAGACGTTCGTTCAACTAGCACAAATGGAACGGGTTGCAGGAGAAACTATTACTCTGGTTTCTCAGTCTGTTTCCTAGTGCCGGTTTGAATTTCCTGCAGTTTTCACTGTAAAACCGATTTGGAGCTAGTACCTCCCGGTATATATGTATGGAGTGGAGTTTGCAACTGAAAACAAACTTTGTGTTCCCAACAAGCTAGGTGAAGGACGGCTTTCACACACACTTATCTCTCAGAACTGAGCATGTGGACAGACGTTCGTTCATCTAGCACAAAGGGAACGGGTTGCAGGAGAAACTTTTACTCTGGTTTCTCAGGCTGTTTCCTAGTGCCGGTTTAAAGTTCCTGCAGTTTTCACTGTAAAACCGAGTTGGAGCTAGTACCTCCCCATATATATGTATGGAGTGGAGTTTGCAACTGAAAAGAAACTTTGTGTTCCCAACAAGCTAGGTGAAGGACGGCTTTCACACACACTTATCTCTCAGAACTGAGCATGTGGAGAGACGTTCGTTCATCTAGCACAAAGGGAACGGGTTGCAGGAGAAACTTTTACTCTGGTTTTTCAGTCTGTTTCCAAGTGCCGATTTGAAGTTCCTGCAGTTTTCACTGTAAAACCGAGTTGGAGCTGGTACCTCCCCGTATATATGTATGGAGTGGTGTTTGCAACTGAAAAGGAACTTTGTGTTCCCAACAAGCTAGGTGAAGGACGGCTTTCACACACACTTATCTCTCAGAACTGAGCATGTGGAGAGACGTTCGTTCATCTAGCACAAAGGGAACGGGTTGCAGGGGAAAGTTTTACTCTGGGTTCTCAGCCTGTTTCCTAGTGCCGGTTTGAAGTTCCTGCAGTTTTCACTGTAAAACCGTGTTGGAGCTTGTATCTACCCTTATATATGTATGGAGTGGAGTTTGCAACTTGAAAGAAACTTTGTGTTCCCAACAAGCTAGGTGAAGGACGGCTTTCACACACACTTATCTCTCAGAACTGAGCATGTGGAGAGACGTTGGTTCATCTAGCACAAAGGGAACGGGTTGCAGGAGAAACTTTTACTCTGGTTTCTCAGTTTGTTTCCAAGTGCCGGTTTGAAGTTCCTGCAGTTTTCATTGTAAAACCGAGTTGGAGCTTGTACCTCCCCGTATACATGTATGGAGTGGAGTTTGCAACTGAAAAGAAACTTTGTGTTCCCAACAAGCTAGGTGAAGGACGGCTTTCACACACACTTATCTCTCAGAACTGAGCATGTGGAGAGACGTTCGTTCATCTAGCACAAAGGGAACGGGTTGCAGGAGAAACTTTTACTCTGATTTCTCAGTCTGTTTCCTAGTGCCGGTTTGAAGTTCCTGCAGTTTTCACTGTAAAACCGAGGTGGAGCTACTACCTCCCCTATATATGTATGGAGTGGAGTTTGCAACTGAAAAGAAACTTTGTGTTCCCAACAAGCTAGGTGAAGGACGGCTTTCACACACACTTATCTCTCAGAACTGAGCATGTGGAGAGACGTTCGTTCATCTACCACAAAGGGAAAGGGTTGCAGGAGAAACTTTTACTCTGGTTTCTCAGTCTGTTTCCTAGTGCCGGTTTGAAGTTCCTGCAGTTTTCACTGTAAAACGGAGTTGGAACTAGTACCTCACCATATATATGTATGGAGTGGAGTTTGCAACTGAAAAGAAACTTTGTGTTCCCAACAAGCTAGGTGAAGGACGGCTTTCACACACACTTATCTCTCAGAACTGAGCATGTGGAGAGACGTTCGTTCATCTAGCACAAAGGGAACGGGTTGCAGGGGAAAGTTTTACTCTGGTTTCTCAGTCTGTTTCCTAGTGCCGGTTTGAAGTTCCTGCAGTTTTCACTGTAAAACCGGGTTGGATCTAGTACCTCCCCATATATATGTATAGAGAGGAGTTTGCAACTGAAAAGAAACTTTGTGTTCCCAACAAGCTAGGTGAAGGAAGGCTTTCACACACACTTATCTCTCAGAACTGAGCATGTGGAGAGACGTTCGTTCAACTAGCAGAAAGGGAACGGGTTGCAGGAGAAACTTTTATTCTGGTTTCTCAGTCTGCTTCCTAGTGCCGGTTTGAAGTTCCTGCAGTTTTCACTGTAAAACCGATTTGGAGCTAATACCTCCCGGTATATATGTATGGAGTGGAGTTTGCAACTGAAAAGAAACTTTGTGTTCCCAACAAGCTAGGTGAAGGACGGCTTTCACACACACTTATCTCTCAGAACTGAGCATGTGGAGAGACGTTCATTCATCTAGAACAAAGGGAACGGGTTGCAGGAGAAACTTTTACTCTGGTTTCTCAGTCTGTTTCCTAGTGCCGGTTTGAAGTTCCTGCAGTTTTCACTGTAAAACCGAGTTGGAGCTAGTACCTCCCCGTATATATGTATGGAGTGGAGTTGGCAACTGAAAAGAAACTTTGTGTTCCCAACAAGCTAGGTGAAGGACGGCTTTCACACACACTTATCTCTCAGAACTGAGCATGTGGAGAGACGTTCGTTCAACTAGCACAAAGGGAACGGTTTGCAGGAGAAACTATTACTCTGGTTTCTCAGTCTGTTTCCTAGTGCCGGTTTGAAGTTCCTGCAGTTTTCACTGTAAAACCGATTTGGAGCTAGTACCTCCCGGTATATATGTATGGAGTGGAGTTTGCAACTGAAAACAAACTTTGTGTTCCCAACAAGCTAGGTGAAGGACGGCTTTCACACTCACTTATCTCTCAGAACTGAGCATGTGGACAGACGTTCGTTCATCTAGCACAAAGGGAACGGGTTGCAGGAGAAACTTTTTCTCTGGTTTCTCAGTCTGTTTCCTAGTGCCGGTTTGAATTTCCTGCAGTTTTCACTGTAAAACCGAGTTGGAGCTAATACCTCCCCGTATATATGTATGGAGTGGAGTTTGCAACTGAAAAGAAACTTTGTATTCCCAACAAGCTAGGTGAAGGACGGCTTTCACACACACTTATCTCTCAGAACTGAGCATGTGGAGAGACGTTCGTTCAACTAGCACAAAGGGAACGGGTTGCAGGAGAAACTATTACTCTGGTTTCTCAGTCTGTTTCCTAGTGCCGGTTTGAAGTTCCTGCAGTTTTCACTGTAAAACCGATTTGGAGCTAGTACCTCCCGGTATATATGTATGGAGTGGAGTTTGCAACTGAAAACAAACTTTGTGTTCCCAACAAGCTAGGTGAAGGACGGCTTTCACACACACTTATCTCTCAGAACTGAGCATGTGGACAGACGTTCGTTCATCTAGCACAAAGGGAACGGGTTGCAGGAGAAACTTTTACTCTGGTTTCTCAGGCTGTTTCCTAGTGCCGGTTTAAAGTTCCTGCAGTTTTCACTGTAAAACCGAGTTGGAGCTAGTACCTCCCCATATATATGTATGGAGTGGAGTTTGCAACTGAAAAGAAACTTTGTGTTCCCAACAAGCTAGGTGAAGGACGGCTTTCACACACACTTATCTCTCAGAACTGAGCATGTGGAGAGACGTTCGTTCATCTAGCACAAAGGGAACGGGTTGCAGGAGAAACTTTTACTCTGGTTTCTCAGTCTGTTTCCTAGTGCCGGTTTGAAGTTCCTGCAGTTTTCACTGTAAAACCGATTTGGAGCTAGTACCTCCCGGTATATATGTATGGAGTGGAGTTTGCAACTGAAAAGAAACTTTGTGTTCCCAACAAGCTAGGTGAAGGACGGCTTTCCCACACACTTATCTCTCAGAACTGAGCATGTGGAGAGACGTTCGTTCAACTAGCACAAAGGGAACGGGTTGCAGGAGAAACTATTACTCTGGTTTCTCAGTCTGTTTCCTAGTGCCGGTTTGAAGTTCCTGCAGTTTTCACTGTAAAACCGATTTGGAGCTAGTACCTCCCGGTATATATGTATGGAGTGGAGTTTGCAACTGAAAACAAACTTTGTGTTCCCAACAAGCTAGGTGAAGGATGGCTTTCACACACACTTATCTCTCAGAACTGAGCACGTGGACAGACGTTGGTTCATCTAGCACAAAGGGAACGGGTTGCAGGAGAAACTTTTACTCTGGTTTCTCAGGCTGTTTCCTAGTGCCGGTTTAAAGTTCCTGCAGTTTTCACTGTAAAACCGAGTTGGAGCTAGTACCTCCCCATATATATGTATGGAGTGGAGTTTGCAACTGAAAAGAAACTTTGTGTTCCCAACAAGCTAGGTGAAGGACGGCTTTCACACACACTTATCTCTCAGAACTGAGCATGTGGAGAGACGTTCGTTCATCTAGCACAAAGGGAACGGGTTGCAGGAGAAACTTTTACTCTGGTTTTTCAGTCTGTTTCCTAGTGCCGATTTGAAGTTCCTGCAGTTTTCACTGTAAAACCGAGTTGGAGCTGGTACCTCCCCGTATATATGTATGGAGTGGTGTTTGCAACTGAAAAGGAACTTTGTGTTCCCAACAAGCTAGGTGAAGGACGGCTTTCACACACACTTATCTCTCAGAACTGAGCATGTGGAGAGACGTTCATTCATCTAGCACAAAGGGAACGGGTTGCAGGGGAAAGTTTTACTCTGGGTTCTCAGCCTGTTTCCTAGTGCCGGTTTGAAGTTCCTGCAGTTTTCACTGTAAAACCGTTTTGGAGCTTGTATCTACCCTTATATATGTATGGAGTGGAGTTTGCAACTTGAAAGAAACTGTGTGTTCCCAACAAGCTAGGTGAAGGACGGCTTTCACACACACTTATCTCTCAGAACTGAGCATGTGGAGAGACGTTGGTTCATCTAGCACAAAGGGAACGGGTTGCAGGAGAAACTTTTACTCTGGTTTCTCAGTCTGTTTCCTAGTGCCGGTTTGAAGTTCCTGCAGTTTTCACTGTAAAACCGAGTTGGAGCTTGTATCTCCCCGTATACATGTATGGAGTGGAGTTTGCAACTGAAAAGAAACTTTGTGTTCCCAACCAGCTAGGTGTAGGACGGCTTTCACACACACTTATCTCTCAGAACTGAGCATGTGGAGAGACGTTCGTTCATCTAGCACAAAGGGAACGGGTTGCAGGAGAAACTTTTACTCTGGTTTCTCAGTCTGTTTCCTAGTGCCGGTTTGAAGTTCCTGCAGTTTTCACTGTAAAACCGAGGTGGAGCTACTACCTCCCCTATATATGTATGGAGTGGAGTTTGCAACTGAAAAGAAACTTTGTGTTCCCAACAAGCTAGGTGAAGGACGGCTTTCACACACACTTATCTCTCAGAACTGAGCATGTGGAGAGACGTTCGTTCATCTACCACAAAGGGAAAGGGTTGCAGGAGAAACTTTTACTCTGGTTTCTCAGTCTGTTTCCTAGTGCCGGTTTGAAGTTCCTGCAGTTTTCACTGTAAAACGGAGTTGGAACTAGTACCTCCCCATATATATGTATGGAGTGGAGTTTGCAACTGAAAAGAAACTTTGTGTTCCCAACAAGCTAGGTGAAGGACGGCTTTCACACACACTTATCTCTCAGAACTGAGCATGTGGAGAGACTTTCGTTCATCTAGCACAAAGGGAACGGGTTGCAGGAAAAACTTTTACTCTGGTTTCTCAGTCTGTTTCCTAGTGCCGGTTTGAAGTTCCTGCAGTTTTCACTGTAAAACCGGGTTGGATCTAGTACCTCCCCATATATATGTATGGAGAGGTGTTTGCAACTGAAAAGAAACTTTGTGTTCCCAACAAGCTAGGTGAAGCAAGGCTTTCACACACACTTATCTCTCAGAACTGAGCATGTGGAGAGACGTTCGTTCAACTAGCACAAAGGGAACGGGTTGCAGGAGAAACTTTTACTCTGGTTTCTCAGTCTGTTTCCTAGTGCCGGTTTGAAGTTCCTGCAGTTTTCACTGTAAAACCGATTTGGAGCTAGTACCTCCCCTTATATATGTATGGAGTGGAGTTTGCAACTGGAAAGAAACTTTGTGTTCCCATCAAGCTAGGTGAAGGACGGCTTTCACACACACTTATCTCTCAGAACTGAGCATGTGGAGAGACGTTCATTCATCTAGAACAAAGGGAACGGGTTGCAGGAGAAACTTTTACTCTGGTTTCTCAGTCTGTTTCCTAGTGCCGGTTTGAAGTTCCTGCAGTTTTCACTGTAAAACCGAGTTGGAGCTAGTACCTCCCCGTATATATGTATGGAGTGGAGTTTGCAACTGAAAAGAAACTTTGTGTTCCCAACAAGCTAGGTGAAGGACGGCTTTCACACACACTTATCTCTCAGAACTGAGCATGTGGAGAGACGTTCGTTCAACTAGCACAAAGGGAACGGGTTGCAGGAGAAACTATTACTCTGGTTTCTCAGTCTGTTTCCTAGTGCCGGTTTGAAGTTCCTGCAGTTTTCACTGTAAAACCGAGTTGGAGCTAGTACCTCCCCGTATACATGTATGGAGTGGAGTTTGCAACTGAAAAGAACCTTTGTGTTCCCAACAAGCTAGGTGAAGGACGGCTTTCACACACACTTATCTCTCAGAACTGAGCATGTGGACAGACGTTCGTTCATCTAGCACAAAGGGAACGGGTTGCAGGAGAAACTTTTACTCTGGTTTCTCAGTCTGTTTCCTAGTGCCGGTTTGAAGTTCCTGCAGTTTTCACTGTAAAACCGAGTTGGATCTAGTACCTCCCCATATGTATGTATGGAGTGGAGTTTGCAACTGAAAAGAAACTTTGTGTTCCCAACAAGCTAGGTGAAGGACGGCTTTCACACACACTTATCTCTCAGAACTGAGCATGTGGAGAGACGTTGGTTCATCTAGCACAAAGGGAACGGGTTGCAGGAGAAACTTTTACTCTGGTTTCTCAGTCTGTTTCCTAGTGCCGGTTTGAAGTTCCTGCAGTTTTCACTGTAAAACCGAGTTGGAGCTTGTACCTCCCCGTATACATGTATGGAGTGGAGTTTGCAACCGAAAAGAACCTTTGTGTTCCCAACAAGCTAGGTGAAGGACGGCTTTCACACCCACTTATCTCTCAGAACTGAGCATGTGGAGAGACGTTCGTTCATCTAGCACAAAGGGAACGGGTTGCAGGAGAAACTTTTACTCTGGTTTCTCAGTCTGTTTCCTAGTGCCGGTTTGAAGTTCCTGCAGTTTTCACTGTAAAACCGAGTTGGAGCTTGTACCTCCCCGTATACATGTATGGAGTGGAGTTTGCAACTGAAAAGAACCTTTGTGTTCCCAACAAGCTAGGTGAAGGACGGCTTTCACACACACTTATCTCTCAGAACTGAGCAGGTGGACAGACGTTCGTTCATCTAGCACAAAGGGAACGGGTTGCAGGAGAAACTTTTACTCTGGTTTCTCAGTCTGTTTCCTAGTGCCGGTTTGAAGTTCCTGCAGTTTTCACTGTAAAACCGAGTTGGATCTAGTACCTCCCCATATGTATGTATGGAGTGGAGTTTGCAACTGAAAAGAAACTTTGTGTTCCCAACAAGCTAGGTGAAGGACGGCTTTCACACACACTTATCTCTCAGAACTGAGCATGTGGACAGACGTTCGTTCATCTAGCACAAAGGGAACGGGTTGCAGGAGAAACTTTTACTCTGGTTTCTCAGTCTGTTTCCTAGTGCCGGTTTGAAGTTCCTGCAGTTTTCACTGTAAAACCGAGTTGGAGCTTGTACCTCCCCGTATACATGTATGGAGTGGAGTTTGCAACCGAAAAGAACCTTTGTGTTCCCAACAAGCTAGGTGAAGGACGGCTTTCACACCCACTTATCTCTCAGAACTGAGCATGTGGAGAGACGTTCGTTCATCTAGCACAAAGGGAACGGGTTGCAGGAGAAACTTTTACTCTGGTTTCTCAGTCTGTTTCCTAGTGCCGGTTTGAAGTTCCTGCAGTTTTCACTGTAAAACCGAGTTGGAGCTTGTACCTCCCCGTATACATGTATGGAGTGGAGTTTGCAACTGAAAAGAACCTTTGTGTTCCCAACAAGCTAGGTGAAGGACGGCTTTCACACACTCTTATCTCTCAGAACTGAGCATTTGGAGAGACGTTCGTTCATCTAGCACAAAGGGAACGGGTTGCAGGAGAAACTTTTACTCTGGTTTCTCAGTCTGTTTCCTAGTGCCGGTTTGAAGTTCCTGCAGTTTTCACTGTAAAACCGGGTTGGATCTAGTACCTCCCCATATATATGTATGGAGAGGTGTTTGCAACTGAAAAGAAACTTTGTGTTCCCAACAAGCTAGGTGAAGCAAGGCTTTCACACACACTTATCTCTCAGAACTGAGCATGTGGAGAGACGTTCGTTCAACTAGCACAAAGGGAACGGGTTGCAGGAGAAACTTTTACTCTGGTTTCTCAGTCTGTTTCCTAGTGCCGGTTTGAAGTTCCTGCAGTTTTCACTGTAAAACCGATTTGGAGCTAGTACCTCCCCTTATATATGTATGGAGTGGAGTTTGCAACTGGAAAGAAACTTTGTGTTCCCAACAAGCTAGGTGAAGGACGGCTTTCACACACACTTATCTCTCAGAACTGAGCATGTGGAGAGACGTTCATTCATCTAGAACAAAGGGAACGGGTTGCAGGAGAAACTTTTACTCTGGTTTCTCAGTCTGTTTCCTAGTGCCGGTTTGAAGTTCCTGCAGTTTTCACTGTAAAACCGAGTTGGAGCTAGTACCTCCCCGTATATATGTATGGAGTGGAGTTTGCAACTGAAAAGAAACTTTGTGTTCCCAACAAGCTAGGTGAAGGACGGCTTTCACACACACTTATCTCTCAGAACTGAGCATGTGGAGAGACGTTCGTTCAACTAGCACAAAGGGAACGGGTTGCAGGAGAAACTATTACTCTGGTTTCTCAGTCTGTTTCCTAGTGCCGGTTTGAAGTTCCTGCAGTTTTCACTGTAAAACCGATTTGGTGCTAGTACCTCCCGGTATATATGTATGGAGTGGAGTTTGCAACTGAAAACAAACTTTGTGTTCCCAACAAGCTAGGTGAAGAACGGCTTTCACACACACTTATCTCTCAGAACTGAGCATGTGGACAGACGTTCGTTCATCTAGCACAAAGGGAACGGGTTGCAGGAGAAACTTTTACTCTGGTTTCTCAGTCTGTTTCCTAGTGCCGGTTTGAAGTTCCTGCAGTTTTCACTGTAAAACCGAGTTGGAGCTAGTACCTCCCCGTATACATGTATGGAGTGGAGTTTGCAACTGAAAAGAACCTTTGTGTTCCCAACAAGCTAGGTGAAGGACGGCTTTCACACACACTTATCTCTCAGAACTGAGCATGTGGACAGACGTTCGTTCATCTAGCACAAAGGGAACGGGTTGCAGGAGAAACTTTTACTCTGGTTTCTCAGTCTGTTTCCTAGTGCCGGTTTGAAGTTCCTGCAGTTTTCACTGTAAAACCGAGTTGGATCTAGTACCTCCCCATATGTATGTATGGAGTGGAGTTTGCAACTGAAAAGAAACTTTGTGTTCCCAACAAGCTAGGTGAAGGACGGCTTTCACACACACTTATCTCTCAGAACTGAGCATGTGGAGAGACGTTGGTTCATCTAGCACAAAGGGAACGGGTTGCAGGAGAAACTTTTACTCTGGTTTCTCAGTCTGTTTCCTAGTGCCGGTTTGAAGTTCCTGCAGTTTTCACTGTAAAACCGAGTTGGAGCTTGTACCTCCCCGTATACATGTATGGAGTGGAGTTTGCAACCGAAAAGAACCTTTGTGTTCCCAACAAGCTAGGTGAAGGACGGCTTTCACACCCACTTATCTCTCAGAACTGAGCATGTGGAGAGACGTTCGTTCATCTAGCACAAAGGGAACGGGTTGCAGGAGAAACTTTTACTCTGGTTTCTCAGTCTGTTTCCTAGTGCCGGTTTGAAGTTCCTGCAGTTTTCACTGTAAAACCGAGTTGGAGCTAGTACCTCCCCGTATACATGTATGGAGTGGAGTTTGCAACTGAAAAGAACCTTTGTGTTCCCAACAAGCTAGGTGAAGGACGGCTTTCACACACACTTATCTCTCAGAACTGAGCATGTGGACAGACGTTCGTTCATCTAGCACAAAGGGAACGGGTTGCAGGAGAAACTTTTACTCTGGTTTCTCAGTCTGTTTCCTAGTGCCGGTTTGAATTTCCTGCAGTTTTCACTGTAAAACCGAGTTGGATCTAGTACCTCCCCATATGTATGTATGGAGTGGAGTTTGCAACTGAAAAGAAACTTTGTGTTCCCAACAAGCTAGGTGAAGGACGGCTTTCACACACACTTATCTCTCAGAACTGAGCATGTGGAGAGACGTTGGTTCATCTAGCACAAAGGGAACGGGTTGCAGGAGAAACTTTTACTCTGGTTTCTCAGTCTGTTTCCTAGTGCCGGTTTGAAGTTCCTGCAGTTTTCACTGTAAAACCGAGTTGGAGCTTGTACCTCCCCGTATACATGTATGGAGTGGAGTTTGCAACCGAAAAGAACCTTTGTGTTCCCAACAAGCTAGGTGAAGGACGGCTTTCACACCCACTTATCTCTCAGAACTGAGCATGTGGAGAGACGTTCGTTCATCTAGCACAAAGGGAACGGGTTGCAGGAGAAACTTTTACTCTGGTTTCTCAGTCTGTTTCCTAGTGCCGGTTTGAAGTTCCTGCAGTTTTCACTTTAAAACCGAGTTGGAGCTTGTCCCTCCCCGTATACATGTATGGAGTGGAGTTTGCAACTGAAAAGAACCTTTGTGTTCCCAACAAGCTAGGTGAAGGACGGCTTTCACACACTCTTATCTCTCAGAACTGAGCATTTGGAGAGACGTTCGTTCATCTAGCACAAAGGGAACGGGTTGCAGGAGAAACTTTTACTCTGGTTTCTCAGTCTGTTTCCTAGTGCCGGTTTGAAGTTCCTGCAGTTTTCACTGTAAAACCGAGGTGGAGCTACTACCTCCCCTATAAATGTATGGAGTGGAGTTTGCAACTGAAAAGAAACTTTGTGTTCCCAACAAGCTAGGTGAAGGACGGCTTTCACACACACTTATCTCTCAGAACTGAGCATGTGGAGAGACGTTCGTTCATCTACCACAAAGGGAAAGGGTTGCAGGAGAAACTTTTACTCTGGTTCTCAGTCTGTTTCCTAGTGCCGGTCTGAAGTTCCTGCAGTTTTCACTGTAAAACCGAGTTGGAACTAGTACCTCCCCATATATATGTATGGAGTGGAGTTTGCAACTGAAAAGAAACTTTGTGTTCCCAACAAGCTAGGTGAAGGACGGCTTTCACACACACTTATCTCTTAGAAATGAGCATGTGGAGAGACGTTCGTTCATCTAGCACAAAGGGAACGGGTTGCAGGAGAAACTTTTACTCTGGTTTCTCAGTCTGTTTCCTAGTGCCGGTTTGAATTTCCTGCAGTTTTCACTGTAAAACCGGGTTGGATCTAGTACCTCCCCATATATATGTATGGAGAGGAGTTTGCAAGTGAAAAGAAACTTTGTGTTCCCAACAAGCTAGGTGAAGGAAGGCTTTCACACACACTTATCTCTCAGAACTGAGCATGTGGAGAGACGTTCGTTCAACTAGCACAAAGGGAACGGGTTGCAGGAGAAACTTTTACTCTGGTTTCTCAGTCTGTTTCCTAGTGCCGGTTTGAAGTTCCTGCAGTTTTCACTGTAAAACCGATTTGGAGCTAGTACCTCCCGGTATATATGTATGGAGTGGAGTTTGCAACTGAAATGAAACTTTGTTTTCCCAACAAGCTAGGTGAAGGACGGCTTTCACACACACTTATCTCTCAGAACTGAGCATGTGGAGAGACGTTCGTTCATCTAGCACAAAGGGAACGGGTTGCAGGAGAAACTTTTACTCTGGTTTCTCAGTCTGTTTCCTAGTGCCGGTTTGAAGTTCCTGCAGTTTTCACTGTAAAACCGAGTTGGAGCTAGTACCTCCCCTTATATATGTATGGAGTGGAGTTTGAAACTGGAAAGAAACTTTGTGTTCCCAACAAGCTAGGTGAAGGACGGCTTTCACACACACTTATCTCTCAGAACTGAGCATGTGGAGAGACGTTCATTCATCTAGAACAACGGGAACGGGTTGCAGGAGAAACTTTTACTCTGGTTTCTCAGTCTGTTTCCTAGTGCCGGTTTGAAGTTCCTGCAGTTTTCACTGTAAAACCGAGTTGGAGCTACTACCTCCCCGTATTTATGTATGGAGTGGAGTTTGCAACTGAAAAGAAACTTTGTGTTCCCAACAAGCTAGGTGAAGGACGGCTTTCACACACACTTATCTCTCAGAACTGAGCATGTGGAGAGACGTTCGTTCAACTAGCACAAAGGGAACGGGTTGCAGGAGAAACTTTTACTCTGGTTTCTCAGTCTGTTTCCTAGTGCCGGTTTGAAGTTCCTGCAGTTTTCACTGTAAAACCGGGTTGGAGCTAGTACCTCCCCATATATATGTATGGAGTGGAGTTTGAAACTGAAAAGAAACTTTGTGTTCCCAACAAGCTAGGTGAAGGACGGCTTTCACACACACTTATCTCTCAGAACTCAGCAAGTGGAGAGAGGTTCGTTCATCTAGCACAAAGGGAACGGTTTGCAGGAGAAACTTTTACTCTGGTTTCTCAATCTGTTTCCTAGTGCCGGTTTGAAGTTCCTGCAGTTTTCACTCTAAAACCGAGTTGGAGCTACTACCTCCCTATATATATGTATGGAGTGGAGTTTGCAACTGAAAAGAAACTTTGTGTTCCCTACAAGCAAGTTGAAGGACGGCTTTCACACACACTTATCTCTCAGAACTGAGCATGTGGAGAGACGTTCGTTCATCTAGCACAAAGGGAACGGGTTGCAGGAGAAACTTTTACTCTGGTTTCTCAGTCTGTTTCCTAGTGCCGGTTTAAAGTTCCTGCAGTTTTCACTGTAAAACCGGGTTGGAGCTAGTACCTCCCCATATATATGTATCGGAGTGGAGTTTGCAACTGAAAAGAAACTTTGTGTTCCCAACAAGCTAGGTGAAGGACGGCTTTCACACACACTTATCTCTCAGAACTCAGCATGTGGAGAGACGTTCGTTCATCTAGCACAAAGGGAACGGGTTGCAGGAGAAACTTTTACTCTGGTTTCTCAGTCTGTTTCCTAGTACCGGTTTGAAGTTCCTGCAGTTTTCACTGTAAAACTGGGTTGGAGCTTGTACCTCCCCATATATATGTATGGAGTGGAGTTTGCAACTGAAAAGAAACTTTGTGTTCCCAACAAGCTAGGTGAAGGACGGCTTTCACACACACTTATCTCTCAGAACTGAGCATGTGGAGAGACATTCATTCATCTAGCACAAAGGGAACGGGTTGCAGGAGAAACTTTTACTCTGGTTTCTCAGGCTGTTTCCAAGTGCCGGTTTGAAGTTTCTGCAGTTTTCACTCTAAAACCGAGTTGGAGCTAATACCTCCCTATATATATGTATGGAGTGGAGTTTGCAACTGAAAAGAAACATTGTGTTCCCAACAAGCAAGTTGAAGGACGGCTTTCACACACACTTATCTCTCAGAACTGAGCATGTGGAGAGACGTTCGTTCATCTAGCACAAAGGGAACGGGTTGCAGGAGAAACTTTTACTCTGGTTTCTCAGTCTGTTTCCTAGTGCCGGTTTGAAGTTCCTGCAGTTTTCACTGTAAAACCGAGTTGGAGCTAGTACCTCCCCGTATATATGTATGGAGTGGAGTTTGCAACTGAAAAGAAACTTTGTGTTCCCAACAAGCTAGGTGAAGGACGGCTTTCACACACACTTATCTCTCAGAACTGAGCATGTGGAGAGACGTTCGTTCATCTAGCACAAAGGGAACGGGTTGCAGGAGAAACTATTACTCTGGTTTCTCAGTCTGTTTCCTAGTGCCGGTTTGAAGTTCCTGCAGTTTTCACTGTAAAACCGATTTGGAGCTAGTACCTCCCGGTATATATGTATGGAGTGGAGTTTGCAACTGAAAACAAACTTTGTGTTCCCAACAAGCTAGGTGAAGGACGGCTTTCACACACACTTATCTCTCAGAACTGAGCATGTGGACAGACGTTCGTTCATCTAGCACAAAGGGAACGGGTTGCAGGAGAAACTTTTACTCTGGTTTCTCAGTCTGTTTCCTAGTGCCGGTTTGAAGTTCCTGCAGTTTTCACTGTAAAACCGAGTTGGAGCTAGTACCTCCCCGTATATATGTATGGAGTGGAGTTTGCAACTGAAAAGAAACTTTGTGTTCCCAACAAGCTAGGTGAAGGACGGCTTTCACACACACTTATCTCTCAGAACTGAGCATGTGGAGAGACGTTCATTCATCTAGAACAAAGGGAACGGGTTGCAGGAGAAACTTTTACTCTGGTTTCTCAGTCTGTTTCCTAGTGCCGGTTTGAAGTTCCTGCAGTTTTCACTGTAAAACCGATTTGGAGCTAGTACCTCCCGGTATATATGTATGGAGTGGAGTTTGCAACTGAAAAGAAACTTTGTGTTCCCAACAAGCTAGGTGAAGGACGGCTTTCACACACACTTATCTCTCAGAACTGAGCATGTGGAGAGACGTTCGTTCAACTAGCACAAAGGGAACGGGTTGCAGGAGAAACTTTTACTCTGGTTTCTCAGTCTGTTTCCTAGTGCCGGTTTGAAGTTCCTGCAGTTTTCACTGTAAAACCGAGTTGGAGCTAGTACCACCCCTTATATATGTATGGAGTGGAGTTTGCAACTGGAAAGAAACTTTGTGTTCCCAACAAGCTAGGTGAAGGACGGCTTTCACACACACTTATCTCTCAGAACTGAGCATGTGGAGAGACGTTCATTCATCTAGAACAAAGGGAACGGGTTGCAGGAGAAACTTTTACTCTGGTTTCTCAGTCTGTTTCCTAGTGCCGGTTTGAAGTTCCTGCAGTTTTCACTGTAAAACCGAGTTTGAGCTAGTACCCCTCCGTATATATGTATGGAGTGGAGTTTGCAACTGAAAAGAAACTTTGTGTTCCCAACAAGCTAGGTGAAGGACGGCTTTCACACACACTTATCTCTCAGAACTGAGCATGTGGAGAGACGTTCGTTCAACTAGCACAAAGGGAACGGGTTGCAGGAGAAACTTTTACTCTGGTTTCTCAGTCTGTTTCCAAGTGCCGGTTTGAAGTTCCTGCAGTTTTCACTGTAAAACCGAGTTGGAGCTTGTACCTCCCCGTATACATGTATGGAGTGGAGTTTGCAACTGAAAAGAACCTTTGTGTTCCCAACAAGCTAGGTGAAGGACGGCTTTCACACACACTTATCTCTCAGAACTGAGCATGTGGAGAGACGTTCGTTCATCTAGCACAAAGGGAAAGGGTTGCAGGAGAAACTTTTACTCTGGTTTCTCAGTCTGTTTCCTAGTGCCGGTTTGAAGTTCCTGCAGTTTTCACTGTAAAACCGAGGTGGAGCTACTACCTCCCCTATATATGTATGGAGTGGAGTTTGCAACTGAAAAGAAACTTTGTGTTCCCAACAAGCTAGGTGAAGGACGGCTTTCACACACACTTATCTCTCAGAACTGAGCATGTGGAGAGACGTTCGTTCATCTAGCACAAAGGGAACGGGTTGCAGGAGAAACTTTTACTCTGGTTTCTCAGGCTGTTTCCTAGTGCCGTTTTGAAGTTCCTGCAGTTTTCACTGTAAAACCGTGTTGGATCTAGTACCTCCCCATATATATGTATGGAGTGGAGTTTGCAACTGAAAAGAAATTTTGTGTTCCCAACAAGCTAGGTGAAGGACGGCTTTCACACACACTTATCTCTCAGAACTGAGCATGTGGAGAGACGTTCGTTCATCTAGCACAAAGGGAACGGGTTGCAGGAGAAACTTTTACTCTGGTTTCTCAGTCTGTTTCCTAGTGCCGGTTTGAAGTTCCTGCAGTTTTCACTGTAAAACCGGGTTGGATCTAGTACCTCCCCTATATATGTATGGAGTGGAGTTTGCAACTGAAAAGAAACTTTGTGTTCCCAACAAGCTAGGTGAAGGACGGCTTTCACACACACTTATCTCTCAGAACTGAGCATGTGGAGAGACGTTCGTTCATCTACCACAAAGGGAAAGGGTTGCAGGAGAAACTTTTACTCTGGTTCTCAGTCTGTTTCCTAGTGCCGGTCTGAAGTTCCTGCAGTTTTCACTGTAAAACCGAGTTGGAACTAGTACCTCCCCATATATATGTATGGAGTGGAGTTTGCAACTGAAAAGAAACTTTGTGTTCCCAACAAGCTAGGTGAAGGACGGCTTTCACACACACTTATCTCTTAGAAATGAGCATGTGGAGAGACGTTCGTTCATCTAGCACAAAGGGAACGGGTTGCAGGAGAAACTTTTACTCTGGTTTCTCAGTCTGTTTCCTAGTGCCGGTTTGAATTTCCTGCAGTTTTCACTGTAAAACCGGGTTGGATCTAGTACCTCCCCATATATATGTATGGAGAGGAGTTTGCAAGTGAAAAGAAACTTTGTGTTCCCAACAAGCTAGGTGAAGGAAGGCTTTCACACACACTTATCTCTCAGAACTGAGCATGTGGAGAGACGTTCGTTCAACTAGCACAAAGGGAACGGGTTGCAGGAGAAACTTTTACTCTGGTTTCTCAGTCTGTTTCCTAGTGCCGGTTTGAAGTTCCTGCAGTTTTCACTGTAAAACCGATTTGGAGCTAGTACCTCCCGGTATATATGTATGGAGTGGAGTTTGCAACTGAAAAGAAACTTTGTTTTCCCAACAAGCTAGGTGAAGGACGGCTTTCACACACACTTATCTCTCAGAACTGAGCATGTGGAGAGACGTTCGTTCATCTAGCACAAAGGGAACGGGTTGCAGGAGAAACTTTTACTCTGGTTTCTCAGTCTGTTTCCTAGTGCCGGTTTGAAGTTCCTGCAGTTTTCACTGTAAAATCGAGTTGGAGCTAGTACCTCCCCTTATATATGTATGGAGTGGAGTTTGAAACTGGAAAGAAACTTTGTGTTCCCAACAAGCTAGGTGAAGGACGGCTTTCACACACACTTATCTCTCAGAACTGAGCATGTGGAGAGACGTTCATTCATCTAGAACAACGGGAACGGGTTGCAGGAGAAACTTTTACTCTGGTTTCTCAGTCTGTTTCCTAGTGCCGGTTTGAAGTTCCTGCAGTTTTCACTGTAAAACCGAGTTGGAGCTACTACCTCCCCGTATTTATGTATGGAGTGGAGTTTGCAACTGAAAAGAAACTTTGTGTTCCCAACAAGCTAGGTGAAGGATGGCTTTCACACACACTTATCTCTCAGAACTGAGCATGTGGAGAGACGTTCGTTCAACTAGCACAAAGGGAACGGGTTGCAGGAGAAACTTTTACTCTGGTTTCTCAGTCTGTTTCCTAGTGCCGGTTTGAAGTTCCTGCAGTTTTCACTGTAAAACCGGGTTGGAGCTAGTACCTCCCCATATATATGTATGGAGTGGAGTTTGAAACTGAAAAGAAACTTTGTGTTCCCAACAAGCTAGGTGAAGGACGGCTTTCACACACACTTATCTCTCAGAACTCAGCAAGTGGAGAGAGGTTCGTTCATCTAGCACAAAGGGAACGGTTTGCAGGAGAAACTTTTACTCTGGTTTCTCAATCTGTTTCCTAGTGCCGGTTTGAAGTTCCTGCAGTTTTCACTCTAAAACCGAGTTGGAGCTACTACCTCCCTATATATATGTATGGAGTGGAGTTTGCAACTGAAAAGAAACTTTGTGTTCCCTACAAGCAAGTTGAAGGACGGCTTTCACACACACTTATCTCTCAGAACTGAGCATGTGGAGAGACGTTCGTTCATCTAGCACAAAGGGAACGGGTTGCAGGAGAAACTTTTACTCTGGTTTCTCAGTCTGTTTCCTAGTGCCGGTTTAAAGTTCCTGCAGTTTTCACTGTAAAACCGGGTTGGAGCTAGTACCTCCCCATATATATGTATCGGAGTGGAGTTTGCAACTGAAAAGAAACTTTGTGTTCCCAACAAGCTAGGTGAAGGACGGCTTTCACACACACTTATCTCTCAGAACTCAGCATGTGGAGAGACGTTCGTTCATCTAGCACAAAGGGAACGGGTTGCAGGAGAAACTTTTACTCTGGTTTCTCAGTCTGTTTCCTAGTACCGGTTTGAAGTTCCTGCAGTTTTCACTGTAAAACTGGGTTGGAGCTTGTACCTCCCCATATATATGTATGGAGTGGAGTTTGCAACTGAAAAGAAACTTTGTGTTCCCAACAAGCTAGGTGAAGGACGGCTTTCACACACACTTATCTCTCAGAACTGAGCATGTGGAGAGACATTCATTCATCTAGCACAAAGGGAACGGGTTGCAGGAGAAACTTTTACTCTGGTTTCTCAGGCTGTTTCCAAGTGCCGGTTTGAAGTTTCTGCAGTTTTCACTCTAAAACCGAGTTGGAGCTAATACCTCCCTATATATATGTATGGAGTGGAGTTTGCAACTGAAAAGAAACATTGTGTTCCCAACAAGCAAGTTGAAGGACGGCTTTCACACACACTTATCTCTCAGAACTGAGCATGTGGAGAGACGTTCGTTCATCTAGCACAAAGGGAACGGGTTGCAGGAGAAACTTTTACTCTGGTTTCTCAGTCTGTTTCCTAGTGCCGGTTTGAAGTTCCTGCAGTTTTCACTGTAAAACCGAGTTGGAGCTAGTACCTCCCCGTATATATGTATGGAGTGGAGTTTGCAACTGAAAAGAAACTTTGTGTTCCCAACAAGCTAGGTGAAGGACGGCTTTCACACACACTTATCTCTCAGAACTGAGCATGTGGAGAGACGTTCGTTCAACTAGCACAAAGGGAACGGGTTGCAGGAGAAACTATTACTCTGGTTTCTCAGTCTGTTTCCTAGTGCCGGTTTGAAGTTCCTGCAGTTTTCACTGTAAAACCGATTTGGAGCTAGTACCTCCCGGTATATATGTATGGAGTGGAGTTTGCAACTGAAAACAAACTTTGTGTTCCCAACAAGCTAGGTGAAGGACGGCTTTCACACACACTTATCTCTCAGAACTGAGCATGTGGACAGACGTTCGTTCATCTAGCACAAAGGGAACGGGTTGCAGGAGAAACTTTTACTCTGGTTTCTCAGTCTGTTTCCTAGTGCCGGTTTGAAGTTCCTGCAGTTTTCACTGTAAAACCGAGTTGGAGCTAGTACCTCCCCGTATATATGTATGGAGTGGAGTTTGCAACTGAAAAGAAACTTTGTGTTCCCAACAAGCTAGGTGAAGGACGGCTTTCACACACACTTATCTCTCAGAACTGAGCATGTGGAGAGACGTTCATTCATCTAGAACAAAGGGAACGGGTTGCAGGAGAAACTTTTACTCTGGTTTCTCAGTCTGTTTCCTAGTGCCGGTTTGAAGTTCCTGCAGTTTTCACTGTAAAACCGATTTGGAGCTAGTACCTCCCGGTATATATGTATGGAGTGGAGTTTGCAACTGAAAAGAAACTTTGTGTTCCCAACAAGCTAGGTGAAGGACGGCTTTCACACACACTTATCTCTCAGAACTGAGCATGTGGAGAGACGTTCGTTCAACTAGCACAAAGGGAACGGGTTGCAGGAGAAACTTTTACTCTGGTTTCTCAGTCTGTTTCCTAGTGCCGGTTTGAAGTTCCTGCAGTTTTCACTGTAAAACCGAGTTGGAGCTAGTACCACCCCTTATATATGTATGGAGTGGAGTTTGCAACTGGAAAGAAACTTTGTGTTCCCAACAAGCTAGGTGAAGGACGGCTTTCACACACACTTATCTCTCAGAACTGAGCATGTGGAGAGACGTTCATTCATCTAGAACAAAGGGAACGGGTTGCAGGAGAAACTTTTACTCTGGTTTCTCAGTCTGTTTCCTAGTGCCGGTTTGAAGTTCCTGCAGTTTTCACTGTAAAACCGAGTTTGAGCTAGTACCTCCCCGTATATATGTATGGAGTGGAGTTTGCAACTGAAAAGAAACTTTGTGTTCCCAACAAGCTAGGTGAAGGACGGCTTTCACACACACTTATCTCTCAGAACTGAGCATGTGGAGAGACGTTCGTTCAACTAGCACAAAGGGAACGGGTTGCAGGAGAAACTTTTACTCTGGTTTCTCAGTCTGTTTCCAAGTGCCGGTTTGAAGTTCCTGCAGTTTTCACTGTAAAACCGAGTTGGAGCTTGTACCTCCCCGTATACATGTATGGAGTGGAGTTTGCAACTGAAAAGAACCTTTGTGTTCCCAACAAGCTAGGTGAAGGACGGCTTTCACACACACTTATCTCTCAGAACTGAGCATGTGGAGAGACGTTCGTTCATCTAGCACAAAGGGAAAGGGTTGCAGGAGAAACTTTTACTCTGGTTTCTCAGTCTGTTTCCTAGTGCCGGTTTGAAGTTCCTGCAGTTTTCACTGTAAAACCGAGGTGGAGCTACTACCTCCCCTATATATGTATGGAGTGGAGTTTGCAACTGAAAAGAAACTTTGTGTTCCCAACAAGCTAGGTGAAGGACGGCTTTCACACACACTTATCTCTCAGAACTGAGCATGTGGAGAGACGTTCGTTCATCTAGCACAAAGGGAACGGGTTGCAGGAGAAACTTTTACTCTGGTTTCTCAGGCTGTTTCCTAGTGCCGTTTTGAAGTTCCTGCAGTTTTCACTGTAAAACCGTGTTGGATCTAGTACCTCCCCATATATATGTATGGAGTGGAGTTTGCAACTGAAAAGAAATTTTGTGTTCCCAACAAGCTAGGTGAAGGACGGCTTTCACACACACTTATCTCTCAGAACTGAGCATGTGGAGAGACGTTCGTTCATCTAGCACAAAGGGAACGGGTTGCAGGAGAAACTTTTACTCTGGTTTCTCAGTCTGTTTCCTAGTGCCGGTTTGAAGTTCCTGCAGTTTTCACTGTAAAACCGGGTTGGATCTAGTACCTCCCCATATATATGTATGGAGAGGAGTTTGCAACTGAAAAGAAACTTTGTGTTCCCAACAAGCTAGGTGAAGGAAGGCTTTCACACACACTTATCTCTCAGAACTGAGCATGTGGAGAGACGTTCGTTCAACTAGCACAAAGGGAACGGGTTGCAGGAGAAAGTATTACTCTGGTTTCTCAGTCTGTTTCCTAGTGCCTTTTTGAAGTTCCTGCAGTTTTCACTGTAAAACCGAGTTGGAGCTAGTACCTCCCCGTATATATGTATGGAGTGGAGTTTACAACTGAAAAGAAACTTTGTGTTCCCAACAAGCTAGGTGAAGGACGGCTTTCACACACACTTACCTCTCAGAACTGAGCATGTGGAGAGACGTTCGTTCATCTAGCACAAAGGGAACGGGTTGCAGGAGAAACTTTTACTCTGGTTTCTCAGGCTGTTTCCTAGTGCCTTTTTGAAGTTCCTGCAGTTTTCACTGTAAAACCGAGTTGGAGCTAGTACCTCCCTGTATATATGTATGGAGTGGAGTTTACAACTGAAAAGAAACTTTGTGTTCCCAACAAGCTAGGTGAAGGACGGCTTTCACACACACTTACCTCTCAGAACTGAGCATGTGGAGAGACGTTCGTTCATCTAGCACAAAGGGAACGGGTTGCAGGAGAAACTTTTACTCTGGTTTCTCAGGCTGTTTCCTAGTGCCGGTTTAAAGTTCCTGCAGTTTTCACTGTAAAACCGAGTTGGAGCTAGTACCTCCCCATATATATGTATGGAGTGGAGTTTGCAAATGAAAAGAAACTTTGTGTTCCCAACAAGCTAGGTGAAGGACGGCTTTCACACACACTTATCTCTCAGAACTGAGCATGTGGAGAGACGTTCGTTCATCTAGCACAAAGGGAACGGGTTGCAGTAGAAACTTTTACTCTGGTTTCTCAGTCTGTCTCCTAGTGCCGATTTGAAGTTCCTGCAGTTTTCACTGTAAAACCGAGTTGGAGCTGGTACCTCCCCGTATATATGTATGGAGTGGTGTTTGCAACTGAAAAGAAACTTTGTGTTCCCAACAAGCTAGGTGAAGGACGGCTTTCACACACACTTATCTCTCAGAACTGAGCATGTGGAGAGATGTTCGTTCATCTAGCACAAAGGGAACGGGTTGCAGGGGAAAGTTTTACTCTGGGTTCTCAGCCTGTTTCCTAGTGCCGGTTTGAAGTTCCTGCAGTTTTCACTGTAAAACCGAGTTGGAGCTAGTATCTACCCTTATATATGTATGGAGTGGAGTTTGCAACTTGAAAGAAACTTTGTGTTCCCAACAAGCTAGGTGAAGGACGGCTTTCACACACACTTATCTCTCAGAACTGAGCATGTGGAGAGACGTTCGTTCATCTAGCACAAAGGGAACGGGTTGCAGGAGAAACTTTTACTCTGGTTTCTCAGTCTGTTTCCTAGTGCCGGTTTGAAGTTCCTGCAGTTTTCACTGTAAAACCGAGTTGGAGCTAGTACCTCCCCTTATATATGTATGGAGTGGAGTTTGCAACTGGAAAGAAACTTTGTGTTCCCAACAAGCTAGGTGAAGGACGGCTTTCACACACACTTATCTCTCAGAACTGAGCATGTGGAGAGACGTTCGTTCATCTAGCACAAAGGGAACGGGTTGCAGGAGAAACTTTTACTCTGGTTTCTCAGTCTGTTTCCTAGTGCCGGTTTGAAGTTCCTGCAGTTTTCACTGTAAAACCGAGTTGGAGCTTGTACCTCCCCGTATACATGTATGGAGTGGAGTTTGCAACCGAAAAGAACCTTTGTGTTCCCAACAAGCTAGGTGAAGGACGGCTTTCACACCCACTTATCTCTCAGAACTGAGCATGTGGAGAGACGTTCGTTCATCTAGCACAAAGGGAACGGGTTGCAGGAGAAACTTTTACTCTGGTTTCTCAGTCTGTTTCCTAGTGCCGGTTTGAAGTTCCTGCAGTTTTCACTGTAAAACCGAGTTGGAGCTGGTACCTCCCCGTATATATGTATGGAGTGGTGTTTGCAACTGAAAAGAAACTTTGTGTTCCCAACAAGCTAGGTGAAGGACGGCTTTCACACACACTTATCTCTCAGAACAGAGCATGTGGAGAGACGTTCGTTCATCTAGCACAAAGGGAACGGGTTGCAGGGGAAAGTTTTACTCTGGGTTCTCAGCCTGTTTCCTAGTGCCGGTTTGAAGTTCCTGCAGTTTTCACTGTAAAACCGAGTTGGAGCTAGTATCTACCCTTATATATGTATGGAGTGGAGTTTGCAACTTGAAAGAAACTTTGTGTTCCCAACAAGCTAGGTGAAGGACGGCTTTCACACACACTTATCTCTCAGAACTGAGCATGTGGAGAGACGTTGGTTCATCTAGCACAAAGGGAACGGGTTGCAGGAGAAACTTTTACTCTGGTTTCTCAGTCTGTTTCCAAGTGCCGGTTTGAAGTTCCTGCAGTTTTCACTGTAAAACCGAGTTGGAGTTTGTACCTCCCCGTATACATGTATTGAGTGGAGTTTGCAACTGAAAAGAACCTTTGTGTTCCCAACAAGCTAGGTGAAGGACGGCTTTCACACACACTTATCTCTCAGAACTGAGCATGTGGAGAGACGTTCGTTCATCTAGAACAAAGGGAACGGGTTGCAGGAGAAACTTTTACTCTGGTTTCTCAGTCTGTTTCCTAGTGCCGGTTTGAAGTTCCTGCAGTTTTCACTGTAAAACCGAGGTGGAGCTACTACCTCCCCTATATATGTATGGAGTGGAGTTTGCAACTGAAAAGAAACTTTGTGTTCCCAACAAGCTAGGTGAAGGACGGCTTTCACACACACTTATCTCTCAGAACTGAGCATGTGGAGAGACGTTCGTTCATCTAGCACAAAGGGAACGGGTTGCAGGAGAAACTTTTACTCTGGTTTCTCAGGCTGTTTCCCAGTGCCGGTTTGAAGTTCCTGCAGTTTTCACTGTAAAACCGTGTTGGAACTAGTACCTCCCCATATATATGTATGGAGTGGAGTTTGCAACTGAAAAGAAACTTTGTGTTCCCAACAAGCTAGGTGAAGGACGGCTTTCACACACACTTATCTCTCAGAACTGAGCATGTGGAGAGACGTTCGTTCATCTAGCACAAAGGGAACGGGTTGCAGGAGAAACTTTTACTCTGGTTTCTCAGTCTGTTTCCTAGTGCCTTTTTGAAGTTCCTGCAGTTTTCACTGTAAAACCGAGTTGGAGCTAGTACCTCCCCGTATATATGTATGGAATGGAGTTTACAACTGAAGAGAAACTTTGTGTTCCCAACAAGCTAGGTGAAGGACGGCTTTCACACACACTTATCTCTCAGAACTGAGCATGTGGAGAGACGTTCGTTCATCTAGCACAAAGGGAACGGGTTGCAGGAGAAACTTTTACTCTGGTTTCTCAGGCTGTTTCCTAGTGCCGGTTTGAAGTTCCTGCAGTTTTCACTGTAAAACCGAGGTGGAACTAGTACCTCCCCATATATATGTATGGAGTGGAGTTTGCAAATGAAAAGAAACTTTGTGTTCCCAACAAGCTAGGTGAAGGACGGCTTTCACACACACTTATCTCTCAGAACTGAGCATGTGGAGAGACGTTCGTTCATCTAGCACAAAGGGAACGGGTTGCAGGAGAAACTTTTACTCTGGTTTCTCAGTCTGTTTCCTAGTGCCTTTTTGAAGTTCCTGCAGTTTTCACTGTAAAACCGAGTTGGAGCTAGTACCTCCCCGTATATATGTATGGAGTGGAGTTTACAACTGAAGAGAAACTTTGTGTTCCCAACAAGCTAGGTGAAGGACGGCTTTCACACACACTTATCTCTCAGAACTGAGCATGTGGAGAGACGTTCGTTCATCTAGCACAAAGGGAACGGGTTGCAGGAGAAACTTTTACTCTGGTTTCTCAGGCTGTTTCCTAGTGCCGGTTTGAAGTTCCTGCAGTTTTCACTGTAAAACCGAGGTGGAACTAGTACCTCCCCATATATATGTATGGAGTGGAGTTTGCAAATGAAAAGAAACTTTGTGTTCCCAACAAGCTAGGTGAAGGACGGCTTTCACACACACTTATCTCTCAGAACTGAGCATGTGGAGAGACGTTCTTCATCTAGCACAAAGGGAACGGGTTGCAATAGAAACTTTTACTCTGGTTTCTCAGGCTGTTTCCTAGTGCCGGTTTAAAGTTCCTGCAGTTTTCACTGTAAAACCGAGTTGGAGCTAGTACCTCCCCATATATATGTATGGAGTGGAGTTTGCAACTGAAAAGAAACTTTGTGTTCCCAACAAGCTAGGTGAAGGACGGCTTTCACACACACTTATCTCTCAGAACTGAGCATGTGGAGAGACGTTCGTTCATCTAGCACAAAGGGAACGGGTTGCAGGAGAAACTTTTACTCTGGTTTCTCAGTCTGTTTCCTAGTGCCGATTTGAAGTTCCTGCAGTTTTCACTGTAAAACCGAGTTGGAGCTGGTACCTCCCCGTATATATGTATGGAGTGGTGTTTGCAACTGAAAAGAAACTTTGTGTTCCCAACAAGCTAGGTGAAGGACGGCTTTAACACACACTTATCTCTCAGAACTGAGCATGTGGAGAGACGTTCGTTCATCTAGCACAAAGGGAACGGGTTGCAGGGGAAAGTTTTACTCTGGGTTCTCAGCCTGTTTCCTAGTGCCGGTTTGAAGTTCCTGCAGTTTTCACTGTAAAACCGAGTTGGAACTAGTACCTCCCCATATATATGTATGGAGTGGAGTTTGCAAATGAAAAGAAACTTTGTGTTCCCAACAAGCTAGGTGAAGGACGGCTTTCACACACACTTATCTCTCAGAACTGAGCATGTGGAGAGACGTTCGTTCATCTAGCACAAAGGGAACGGGTTGCAGGAGAAACTTTTACTCTGGTTTCTCAGGCTGTTTCCTAGTGCCGGTTTGAAGTTCCTGCAGTTTTCACTGTAAAACCGAGTTGGAGCTAGTACCTCCCCATATATATGTATGGAGTGGAGTTTGCAACTGAAAAGAAACTTTGTGTTCCCAACAAGCTAGGTGAAGGACGGCTTTCACACACACTTATCTCTCAGAACTGAGCATGTGGAGAGACGTTCGTTCATCTAGCACAAAGGGAACGGGTTGCAGGAGAAACTTTTACTCTGGTTTCTCAGTCTGTTTCCTAGTGCCGATTTGAAATTCCTGCAGTTTTCACTGTAAAACCGAGTTGGAGCTGGTACCTCCCCGTATATATGTATGGAGTGGTGTTTGCAACTGAAAAGAAACTTTGTGTTCCCAACAAGCTAGGTGAAGGACGGCTTTCACACACACTTATCTCTCAGAACTGAGCATGTGGAGAGACGTTCGTTCATCTAGCACAAAGGGAACGGGTTGCAGGGGAAAGTTTTACTCTGGGTTCTCAGCCTGTTTCCTAGTGCCGGTTTGAAGTTCCTGCAGTTTTCACTGTAAAACCGAGTTGGAGCTAGTATCTACCCTTATATATGTATGGAGTGGAGTTTGCAACTTGAAAGAAACTTTGTGTTCCCAACAAGCTAGGTGAAGGACGGCTTTCACACACACTTATCTCTCAGAACTGAGCATGTGGAGAGACGTTGGTTCATCTAGCACAAAGGGAACGGGTTGCAGGAGAAACTTTTACTCTGGTTTCTCAGTCTGTTTCCAAGTGCCGGTTTGAAGTTCCTGCAGTTTTCACTGTAAAACCGAGGTGGAGCTTGTACCTCCCCGTATACATGTATGGAGTGGAGTTTGCAACTGAAAAGATACTTTGTGTTCCCAACAAGCTAGGTGAAGGACGGCTTTCACACACACTTATCTCTCAGAACTGAGCATGTGGAGAGACGTTCGTTCATCTAGCACAAAGGGAACGGGTTGCAGGAGAAACTTTTACTCTGGTTTCTCAGTCTGTTTCCTAGTGCCGGTTTGAAGTTCCTGCAGTTTTCACTGTAAAACCGAGGTGGAGCTACTACCTCCCCTATATATGTATGGAGTGGAGTTTGCAACTGAAAAGAAACTTTGTGTTCCCAACAAGCTAGGTGAAGGACGGCTTTCACACACACTTATCTCTCAGATCTGAGCATGTGGAGAGACGTTCGTTCATCTACCACAAAGGGAAAGGGTTGCAGGAGAAACTTTTACTCTGGTTTCTCAGTCTTTTTCCTAGTGCCGGTTTGAAGTTCCTGCAGTTTTCACTGTAAAACCGAGTTGGAACTAGTACCTCCCCATATATATGTATGGAGTGGGGTTTGCTACTGAAAAGAAACTTTGTGTTCCCAACAAGCTAGGTGAAGGACGGCTTTCACACACACTTATCTCTCAGAACTGAGCATGTGGAGAGACGTTCGTTCATCTAGCACAAAGGGAACGGGTTGCAGGAGAAACTTTTACTCTGGTTTCTCAGTCTGTTTCCTAGTGCCGGTTTGAAGTTCCTGCAGTTTTCATTGTAAAACCGGGTTGGATCTAGTACCTCCCCATATATATGTATGGAGAGGAGTTTGCAACTGAAAAGAAACTTTGTGTTCCCAACAAGCTAGCTGAAGGAAGACTTTCACACACACTTATCTCTCAGAACTGAGCATGTGGAGAGACGTTCGTTCATCTAGCACAAAGGGAACGGGTTGCAGGAGAAACTTTTACTCTGGTTTCTCAGTCTGTTTCCTAGTGCCGGTTTGAAGTTCCTGCAGTTTTCACTGTAAAACCGATTTGGAGCTAGTACCTCCCGGTATATATGTATGGAGTGGAGTTTGCAACTGAAAAGAAACTTTGTGTTCCCAACAAGCTAGGTGAAGGACGGCTTTCACACACACTTATCTCTCAGAACTGAGCATGTGGAGAGACGTTCGTTCATCTAGCACAAAGGGAACGTGTTGCAGGAGAAACTTTTACTCTGGTTTCTCAGTCTGTTTCCTAGTGCCGGTTTGAAGTTCCTGCAGTTTTCACTGTAAAACCGAGTTGGAGCTAGTACCACCCCTTATATATGTATGGAGTGGAGTTTGCAACTGGAAAGAAACTTTGTGTTCCCAACAAGCTAGGTGAAGGACGGCTTTCACACACACTTATCTCTCAGAACTGAGCATGTGGAGAGACGTTCGTTCATCTAGCACAAAGGGAACGGGTTGCAGGGGAAAGTTTTACTCTGGGTTCTCAGCCTGTTTCCTAGTGCCGGTTTGAAGTTCCTGCAGTTTTCACTGTAAAACCGAGTTGGAGCTAGTATCTACCCTTATATATGTATGGAGTGGAGTTTGCAACTTGAAAGAAACTTTGTGTTCCCAACAAGCTAGGTGAAGGACGGCTTTCACACACACTTATCTCTCAGAACTGAGCATGTGGAGAGACGTTGGTTCATCTAGCACAAAGGGAACGGGTTGCAGGAGAAACTTTTACTCTGGTTTCTCAGTCTGTTTCCAAGTGCCGGTTTGAAGTTCCTGCAGTTTTCACTGTAAAACCGAGGTGGAGCTTGTACCTCCCCGTATACATGTATGGAGTGGAGTTTGCAACTGAAAAGATACTTTGTGTTCCCAACAAGCTAGGTGAAGGACGGCTTTCACACACACTTATCTCTCAGAACTGAGCATGTGGAGAGACGTTCGTTCATCTAGCACAAAGGGAACGGGTTGCAGGAGAAACTTTTACTCTGGTTTCTCAGTCTGTTTCCTAGTGCCGGTTTGAAGTTCCTGCAGTTTTCACTGTAAAACCGAGGTGGAGCTACTACCTCCCCTATATATGTATGGAGTGGAGTTTGCAACTGAAAAGAAACTTTGTGTTCCCAACAAGCTAGGTGAAGGACGGCTTTCACACACACTTATCTCTCAGATCTGAGCATGTGGAGAGACGTTCGTTCATCTACCACAAAGGGAAAGGGTTGCAGGAGAAACTTTTACTCTGGTTTCTCAGTCTTTTTCCTAGTGCCGGTTTGAAGTTCCTGCAGTTTTCACTGTAAAACCGAGTTGGAACTAGTACCTCCCCATATATATGTATGGAGTGGGGTTTGCTACTGAAAAGAAACTTTGTGTTCCCAACAAGCTAGGTGAAGGACGGCTTTCACACACACTTATCTCTCAGAACTGAGCATGTGGAGAGACGTTCGTTCATCTAGCACAAAGGGAACGGGTTGCAGGAGAAACTTTTACTCTGGTTTCTCAGTCTGTTTCCTAGTGCCGGTTTGAAGTTCCTGCAGTTTTCATTGTAAAACCGGGTTGGATCTAGTACCTCCCCATATATATGTATGGAGAGGAGTTTGCAACTGAAAAGAAACTTTGTGTTCCCAACAAGCTAGCTGAAGGAAGACTTTCACACACACTTATCTCTCAGAACTGAGCATGTGGAGAGACGTTCGTTCATCTAGCACAAAGGGAACGGGTTGCAGGAGAAACTTTTACTCTGGTTTCTCAGTCTGTTTCCTAGTGCCGGTTTGAAGTTCCTGCAGTTTTCACTGTAAAACCGATTTGGAGCTAGTACCTCCCGGTATATATGTATGGAGTGGAGTTTGCAACTGAAAAGAAACTTTGTGTTCCCAACAAGCTAGGTGAAGGACGGCTTTCACACACACTTATCTCTCAGAACTGAGCATGTGGAGAGACGTTCGTTCATCTAGCACAAAGGGAACGTGTTGCAGGAGAAACTTTTACTCTGGTTTCTCAGTCTGTTTCCTAGTGCCGGTTTGAAGTTCCTGCAGTTTTCACTGTAAAACCGAGTTGGAGCTAGTACCACCCCTTATATATGTATGGAGTGGAGTTTGCAACTGGAAAGAAACTTTGTGTTCCCAACAAGCTAGGTGAAGGACGGCTTTCACACACACTTATCTCTCAGAACTGAGCATGTGGAGAGACGTTCGTTCATCTAGCACAAAGGGAACGGGTTGCAGGGGAAAGTTTTACTCTGGGTTCTCAGCCTGTTTCCTAGTGCCGGTTTGAAGTTCCTGCAGTTTTCACTGTAAAACCGAGTTGGAGCTAGTATCTACCCTTATATATGTATGGAGTGGAGTTTGCAACTTGAAAGAAACTTTGTGTTCCCAACAAGCTAGGTGAAGGACGGCTTTCACACACACTTATCTCTCAGAACTGAGCATGTGGAGAGACGTTGGTTCATCTAGCACAAAGGGAACGGGTTGCAGGAGAAACTTTTACTCTGGTTTCTCAGTCTGTTTCCAAGTGCCGGTTTGAAGTTCCTGCAGTTTTCACTGTAAAACCGAGGTGGAGCTTGTACCTCCCCGTATACATGTATGGAGTGGAGTTTGCAACTGAAAAGATACTTTGTGTTCCCAACAAGCTAGGTGAAGGACGGCTTTCACACACACTTATCTCTCAGAACTGAGCATGTGGAGAGACGTTCGTTCATCTAGCACAAAGGGAACGGGTTGCAGGAGAAACTTTTACTCTGGTTTCTCAGTCTGTTTCCTAGTGCCGGTTTGAAGTTCCTGCAGTTTTCACTGTAAAACCGAGGTGGAGCTACTACCTCCCCTATATATGTATGGAGTGGAGTTTGCAACTGAAAAGAAACTTTGTGTTCCCAACAAGCTAGGTGAAGGACGGCTTTCACACACACTTATCTCTCAGATCTGAGCATGTGGAGAGACGTTCGTTCATCTACCACAAAGGGAAAGGGTTGCAGGAGAAACTTTTACTCTGGTTTCTCAGTCTTTTTCCTAGTGCCGGTTTGAAGTTCCTGCAGTTTTCACTGTAAAACCGAGTTGGAACTAGTACCTCCCCATATATATGTATGGAGTGGGGTTTGCTACTGAAAAGAAACTTTGTGTTCCCAACAAGCTAGGTGAAGGACGGCTTTCACACACACTTATCTCTCAGAACTGAGCATGTGGAGAGACGTTCGTTCATCTAGCACAAAGGGAACGGGTTGCAGGAGAAACTTTTACTCTGGTTTCTCAGTCTGTTTCCTAGTGCCGGTTTGAAGTTCCTGCAGTTTTCATTGTAAAACCGGGTTGGATCTAGTACCTCCCCATATATATGTATGGAGAGGAGTTTGCAACTGAAAAGAAACTTTGTGTTCCCAACAAGCTAGCTGAAGGAAGACTTTCACACACACTTATCTCTCAGAACTGAGCATGTGGAGAGACGTTCGTTCATCTAGCACAAAGGGAACGGGTTGCAGGAGAAACTTTTACTCTGGTTTCTCAGTCTGTTTCCTAGTGCCGGTTTGAAGTTCCTGCAGTTTTCACTGTAAAACCGATTTGGAGCTAGTACCTCCCGGTATATATGTATGGAGTGGAGTTTGCAACTGAAAAGAAACTTTGTGTTCCCAACAAGCTAGGTGAAGGACGGCTTTCACACACACTTATCTCTCAGAACTGAGCATGTGGAGAGACGTTCGTTCATCTAGCACAAAGGGAACGTGTTGCAGGAGAAACTTTTACTCTGGTTTCTCAGTCTGTTTCCTAGTGCCGGTTTGAAGTTCCTGCAGTTTTCACTGTAAAACCGAGTTGGAGCTAGTACCACCCCTTATATATGTATGGAGTGGAGTTTGCAACTGGAAAGAAACTTTGTGTTCCCAACAAGCTAGGTGAAGGACGGCTTTCACACACACTTATCTCTCAGAACTGAGCATGTGGAGAGACGTTCATTCATCTAGAACAAAGGGAACGGGTTGCAGGAGAAACTTTTACTCTGGTTTCTCAGTCTGTTTCCTAGTGCCGGTTTGAAGTTCCTGCAGTTTTCACTGTAAAACCGATTTGGAGCTAGTACCTCCCGGTATATATGTATGGAGTGGAGTTTGCAACTGAAAAGAAACTTTGTGTTCCCAACAAGCTAGGTGAAGGACGGCTTTCACACACACTTATCTCTCAGAACTGAGCATGTGGAGAGACGTTCGTTCAACTAGCACAAAGGGAACGGGTTGCAGGAGAAACTTTTACTCTGGTTTCTCAGTCTGTTTCCTAGTGCCGGTTTGAAGTTCCTGCAGTTTTCACTGTAAAACCGAGTTGGAGCTAGTACCACCCCTTATATATGTATGGAGTGGAGTTTGCAACTGGAAAGAAACTTTGTGTTCCCAACAAGCTAGGTGAAGGACGGCTTTCACACACACTTATCTCTCAGAACTGAGCATGTGGAGAGACGTTCATTCATCTAGAACAAAGGGAACGGGTTGCAGGAGAAACTTTTACTCTGGTTTCTCAGTCTGTTTCCTAGTGCCGGTTTGAAGTTCCTGCAGTTTTCACTGTAAAACCGAGTTTGAGCTAGTACCTCCCCGTATATATGTATGGAGTGGAGTTTGCAACTGAAAAGAAACTTTGTGTTCCCAACAAGCTAGGTGAAGGACGGCTTTCACACACACTTATCTCTCAGAACTGAGCATGTGGAGAGACGTTCGTTCAACTAGCACAAAGGGAACGGGTTGCAGGAGAAACTTTTACTCTGGTTTCTCAGTCTGTTTCCAAGTGCCGGTTTGAAGTTCCTGCAGTTTTCACTGTAAAACCGAGTTGGAGCTTGTACCTCCCCGTATACATGTATGGAGTGGAGTTTGCAACTGAAAAGAACCTTTGTGTTCCCAACAAGCTAGGTGAAGGACGGCTTTCACACACACTTATCTCTCAGAACTGAGCATGTGGAGAGACGTTCGTTCATCTAGCACAAAGGGAACGGGTTGCAGGAGAAACTTTTACTCTGGTTTCTCAGGCTGTTTCCTAGTGCCGGTTTGAAGTTCCTGCAGTTTTCACTGTAAAACCGAGGTGGAGCTACTACCTCCCCTATATATGTATGGAGTGGAGTTTGCAACTGAAAAGAAACTTTGTGTTCCCAACAAGCTAGGTGAAGGACGGCTTTCACACACACTTATCTCTCAGAACTGAGCATGTGGAGAGACGTTCGTTCATCTAGCACAAAGGGAACGGGTTGCAGGAGAAACTTTTACTCTGGTTTCTCAGGCTGTTTCCTAGTGCCGGTTTGAAGTTCCTGCAGTTTTCACTGTAAAACCGTGTTGGAACTAGTACCTCCCAATATATATGTATGGAGTGGAGTTTGCAACTGAAAAGAAATTTTGTGTTCCCAACAAGCTAGGTGAAGGACGGCTTTCACACACACTTATCTCTCAGAACTGAGCATGTGGAGAGACGTTCGTTCATCTAGCACAAAGGGAACGGGTTGCAGGAGAAACTTTTACTCTGGTTTCTCAGTCTGTTTCCTAGTGCCGGTTTGAAGTTCCTGCAGTTTTCACTGTAAAACCGGGTTGGATCTAGTACCTCCCCATATATATGTATGGAGAGGAGTTTGCAACTGAAAAGAAACTTTGTGTTCCCAACAAGCTAGGTGAAGGAAGGCTTTCACACACACTTATCTCTCAGAACTGAGCATGTGGAGAGACGTTCGTTCAACTAGCACAAAGGGAACGGGTTGCAGGAGAAAGTATTACTCTGGTTTCTCAGTCTGTTTCCTAGTGCCTTTTTGAAGTTCCTGCAGTTTTCACTGTAAAACCGAGTTGGAGCTAGTACCTCCCCGTATATATGTATGGAGTGGAGTTTACAACTGAAAAGAAACTTTGTGTTCCCAACAAGCTAGGTGAAGGACGGCTTTCACACACACTTATCTCTCAGAACTGAGCATGTGGAGAGACGTTCGTTCATCTAGCACAAAGGGAACGGGTTGCAGGAGAAACTTTTACTCTGGTTTCTCAGGCTGTTTCCTAGTGCCGGTTTGAAGTTCCTGCAGTTTTCACTGTAAAACCGAGTTGGAACTAGTACCTCCCCATATATATGTATGGAGTGGAGTTTGCAAATGAAAAGAAACTTTGTGTTCCCAACAAGCTAGGTGAAGGACGGCTTTCACACACACTTATCTCTCAGAACTGAGCATGTGGAGAGACGTTCGTTCATCTAGCACAAAGGGAACGGGTTGCAGGAGAAACTTTTACTCTGGTTTCTCAGGCTGTTTCCTAGTGCCGGTTTAAAGTTCCTGCAGTTTTCACTGTAAAACCGAGTTGGAGCTAGTACCTCCCCATATATATGTATGGAGTGGAGTTTGCAAATGAAAAGAAACTTTGTGTTCCCAACAAGCTAGGTGAAGGACGGCTTTCACACACACTTATCTCTCAGAACTGAGCATGTGGAGAGACGTTCGTTCATCTAGCACAAAGGGAACGGGTTGCAGTAGAAACTTTTACTCTGGTTTCTCAGTCTGTCTCCTAGTGCCGATTTGAAGTTCCTGCAGTTTTCACTGTAAAACCGAGTTGGAGCTGGTACCTCCCCGTATATATGTATGGAGTGGTGTTTGCAACTGAAAAGAAACTTTGTGTTCCCAACAAGCTAGGTGAAGGACGGCTTTCACACACACTTATCTCTCAGAACTGAGCATGTGGAGAGATGTTCGTTCATCTAGCACAAAGGGAACGGGTTGCAGGGGAAAGTTTTACTCTGGGTTCTCAGCCTGTTTCCTAGTGCCGGTTTGAAGTTCCTGCAGTTTTCACTGTAAAACCGAGTTGGATCTAGTATCTACCCTTATATATGTATGGAGTGGAGTTTGCAACTTGAAAGAAACTTTGTGTTCCCAACAAGCTAGGTGAAGGACGGCTTTCACACACACTTATCTCTCAGAACTGAGCATGTGGAGAGACGTTCGTTCATCTAGCACAAAGGGAACGGGTTGCAGAAGAAACTTTTACTCTGGTTTCTCAGTCTGTTTCCTAGTGCCAGTTTGAAGTTCCTGCAGTTTTCACTGTAAAACCGATTTGGAGCTAGTACCTCCCGGTATATATGTATGGAGTGGAGTTTGCAACTGAAAAGAAACTTTGTGTTCCCAACAAGCTAGGTGAAGGACGGCTTTCACACACACTTATCTCTCAGAACTGAGCATGTGGAGAGACGTTCGTTCATCTAGCACAAAGGGAACGGGGTGCAGGAGAAACTTTTACTCTGGTTTCTCAGTCTGTTTCCTAGTGCCGGTTTGAAGTTCCTGCAGTTTTCACTGTAAAACAGAGTTGGAGCTAGTACCACCCCTTATATATGTATGGAGTGGAGTTTGCAACTGGAAAGAAACTTTGTGTTCCCAACAAGCTAGGTGAAGGACGGCTTTCACACACACTTATCTCTCAGAACTGAGCATGTGGAGAGACGTTCATTCATCTAGAACAAAGGGAACGGGTTGCAGGAGAAACTTTTACTCTGGTTTCTCAGTCTGTTTCCTAGTGCCGGTTTGAAGTTCCTGCAGTTTTCACTGTAAAACCGATTTGGAGCTAGTACCTCCCGGTATATATGTATGGAGTGGAGTTTGCAACTGAAAAGAAACTTTGTGTTCCCAACAAGCTAGGTGAAGGACGGCTTTCACACACACTTATCTCTCAGAACTGAGCATGTGGAGAGACGTTCGTTCAACTAGCACAAAGGGAACGGGTTGCAGGAGAAACTTTTACTCTGGTTTCTCAGTCTGTTTCCTAGTGCCGGTTTGAAGTTCCTGCAGTTTTCACTGTAAAACCGAGTTGGAGCTAGTATCTACCCTTATATATGTATGGAGTGGAGTTTGCAACTTGAAAGAAACTTTGTGTTCCCAACAAGCTAGGTGAAGGACGGCTTTCACACACACTTATCTCTCAGAACTGAGCATGTGGAGAGACGTTCATTCATCTAGAACAAAGGGAACGGGTTGCAGGAGAAACTTTTACTCTGGTTTCTCAGTCTGTTTCCTAGTGCCGGTTTGAAGTTCCTGCAGTTTTCACTGTAAAACCGAGTTTGAGCTAGTACCTCCCCGTATATATGTATGGAGTGGAGTTTGCAACTGAAAAGAAACTTTGTGTTCCCAACAAGCTAGGTGAAGGACGGCTTTCACACACACTTATCTCTCAGAACTGAGCATGTGGAGAGACGTTCGTTCAACTAGCACAAAGGGAACGGGTTGCAGGAGAAACTTTTACTCTGGTTTCTCAGTCTGTTTCCAAGTGCCGGTTTGAAGTTCCTGCAGTTTTCACTGTAAAACCGAGTTGGAGCTTGTACCTCCCCGTATACATGTATGGAGTGGAGTTTGCAACTGAAAAGAACCTTTGTGTTCCCAACAAGCTAGGTGAAGGACGGCTTTCACACACACTTATCTCTCAGAACTGAGCATGTGGAGAGACGTTCGTTCATCTAGCACAAAGGGAACGGGTTGCAGGAGAAACTTTTACTCTGTTTTCCCAGTCTGTTTCCTAGTGCCGGTTTGAAGTTCCTGCAGTTTTCACTGTAAAAAGGAGGTGGAGCTACTACCTCCCCTATATATGTATGGAGTGGGGTTTGCAACTGAAAAAAACTTTGTGTTCCCAACAAGCTAGGTGAAGGACGGCTTTCACACACACTTATCTCTCAGAACTGAGCATGTGGAGAGACGTTCGTTCATCTAGCACAAAGGGAACGGGTTGCAGGAGAAACTTTTACTCTGGTTTCTCAGGCTGTTTCCTAGTGCCGGTTTGAAGTTCCTGCAGTTTTCACTGTAAAACCGTGTTGGAACTAGTACCTCCCCATATATATGTATGGAGTGGAGTTTGCAACTGAAAAGAAACTTTGTGTTCCCAACAAGCTAGGTGAAGGACGGCTTTCACACACACTTATCTCTCAGAACTGAGCATGTGGAGAGACGTTCGTTCATCTAGCACAAAGGGAACGGGTTGCAGGAGAAACTTTTACTCTGGTTTCTCAGTCTGTTTCCTAGTGCCGGTTTGAAGTTCCTGCAGTTTTCACTGTAAAACCGGGTTGGATCTAGTACCTCCCCATATATATGTATGGAGTGGAGTTTGCAACTGAAAAGAAACTTTGTGTTCCCAACAAGCTAGGTGAAGGAAGGCTTTCACACACACTTATCTCTCAGAACTGAGCATGTGGAGAGACGTTCGTTCAACTAGCACAAAGGGAACGGGTTGCAGGAGAAAGTGTTACTCTGGTTTCTCAGTCTGTTTCCTAGTGCCTTTTTGAAGTTCCTGCAGTTTTCACTGTAAAACCGAGTTGGAGCTAGTACCTCCCCGTATATATGTATGGAGTGGAGTTTACAACTGAAAAGAAACTTTGTGTTCCCAACAAGCTAGGTGAAGGACGGCTTTCACACACACTTATCTCTCAGAACTGAGAATGTGGAGAGACGTTCGTTCATCTAGCACAAAGGGAACGGGTTGCAGGAGAAACTTTTACTCTGGTTTCTCAGTCTGTTTCCTAGTGCCGGTTTGAAGTTCCTGCAGTTTTCACTGTAAAACCGAGTTGGAACTAGTACCTCCCCATATATATGTATGGAGTGGATTTTGCAAATGAAAAGAAACTTTGTGTTCCCAACAAGCTAGGTGAAGGACGGCTTTCACACACACTTATCTCTCAGAACTGAGCATGTGGAGAGACGTTCGTTCATCTAGCACAAAGGGAACGGGTTGCAGGAGAAACTTTTACTCTGGTTTCTCAGTCTGTTTCCTAGTGCCGGTTTGAAGTTCCTGCAGTTTTCACTGTAAAACCGAGGTGGAGCTACTACCTCCCCTATATATGTATGGAGTGGAGTTTGCAACTGAAAAGAAACTTTGTGTTCCCAACAAGCTAGGTGAAGGACGGCTTTCACACACACTTATCTCTCAGATCTGAGCATGTGGAGAGACGTTCGTTCATCTAGCACAAAGGGAACGGGTTGCAGGAGAAACTTTTACTCTGGTTTCTCAGTCTGTTTCCTAGTGCCGGTTTGAAGTTCCTGCAGTTTTCACTGTAAAACCGAGTTGGAACTAGTACCTCCCCATATATATGTATGGAGTGGAGTTTGCTACTGAAAAGAAACTTTGTGTTCCCAACAAGCTAGGTGAAGGACGGCTTTCACACACACTTATCTCTCAGAACTGAGCATGTGGAGAGACGTTCGTTCATCTAGCACAAAGGGAACGGGTTGCAGGAGAAACTTTTACTCTGGTTTCTCAGTCTGTTTCCTAGTGCCGGTTTGAAGTTCCTGCAGTTTTCACTGTAAAACCGGGTTGGATCTAGTACCTCCACATATATATGTATGGAGAGGAGTTTGCAACTGAAAAGAAACTTTGTGTTCCCAACAAGCTAGCTGAAGGAAGGCTTTCACACACACTTATCTCTCAGAACTGAGCATGTGGAGAGACGTTCGTTCACCTAGGACAAAGGAATCGAGTTGCAGGAGAAACTTTTACTCTGGTTTCTCAGTCTGTTTCCTAGTGCCGGTTTGAAGTTCCTGCAGTTTTCACTGTAAAACCGAGTTGGAACTAGTACCTCCCCATATATATGTATGGAGTGGAGTTTGCTACTGAAAAGAAACTTTGTGTTCCCAACAAGCTAGGTGAAGGACGGCTTTCACACACACTTATCTCTCAGAACTGAGCATGTGGAGAGACGTTGGTTCATCTAGCACAAAGGGAACGGGTTGCAGGAGAAACTTTTACTCTGGTTTCTCAGTCTGTTTCCAAGTGCCGGTTTGAAGTTCCTGCAGTTTTCACTGTAAAACCGAGGTGGAGCTTGTACCTCCCCGTATACATGTATGGAGTGGAGTTTGCAACTGAAAAGATACTTTGTGTTCCCAACAAGCTAGGTGAAGGACGGCTTTCACACACACTTATCTCTCAGAACTGAGCATGTGGAGAGACGTTCGTTCATCTAGCACAAAGGGAACGGGTTGCAGGAGAAACTTTTACTCTGGTTTCTCAGTCTGTTTCCTAGTGCCGGTTTGAAGTTCCTGCAGTTTTCACTGTAAAACCGAGTTGGAGCTAGTACCTCCCCTTATATATGTATGGAGTGGAGTTTGCAACTGAAAAGAAACTTTGTGTTCCCAACAAGCTAGGTGAAGGACGGCTTTCACACACACTTATCTCTCAGAACTGAGCATGTGGAGAGACGTTCGTTCATCTAGCACAAAGGGAACGGGTTGCAGGAGAAACTTTTACTCTGGTTTCTCAGTCTGTTTCCTAGTGCCGGTTTGAAGTTCCTGCAGTTTTCACTGTAAAACCGGGTTGGATCTAGTACCTCCCCATATATATGTATGGAGAGGAGTTTGCAACTGAAAAGAAACTTTGTGTTCCCAACAAGCTAGCTGAAGGAAGGCTTTCACACACACTTATCTCTCAGAACTGAGCATGTGGAGAGACGTTCGTTCACCTAGGACAAAGGAATCGAGTTGCAGGAGAAACTTTTACTCTGGTTTCTCAGTCTGTTTCCTAGTGCCGGTTTGAAGTTCCTGCAGTTTTCACTGTAAAACCGAGGTGGAGCTTGTACCTCCCCGTATACATGTATGGAGTGGAGTTTGCAACTGAAAAGATACTTTGTGTTCCCAACAAGCTAGGTGAAGGACGGCTTTCACACACACTTATCTCTCAGAACTGAGCATGTGGAGAGACGTTCGTTCATCTAGCACAAAGGGAACGGGTTGCAGGAGAAACTTTTACTCTGGTTTCTCAGTCTGTTTCCTAGTGCCGGTTTGAAGTTCCTGCAGTTTTCACTGTAAAACCGGGTTGGATCTAGTACCTCCCCATATATATGTATGGAGAGGAGTTTGCAACTGAAAAGAAACTTTGTGTTCCCAACAAGCTAGCTGAAGGAAGGCTTTCACACACACTTATCTCTCAGAACTGAGCATGTGGAGAGACGTTCGTTCACCTAGGACAAAGGAATCGAGTTGCAGGAGAAACTTTTACTCTGGTTTCTCAGTCTGTTTCCTAGTGCCGGTTTGAAGTTCCTGCAGTTTTCACTGTAAAACCGAGGTGGAGCTTGTACCTCCCCGTATACATGTATGGAGTGGAGTTTGCAACTGAAAAGATACTTTGTGTTCCCAACAAGCTAGGTGAAGGACGGCTTTCACACACACTTATCTCTCAGAACTGAGCATGTGGAGAGACGTTCGTTCATCTAGCACAAAGGGAACGGGTTGCAGGAGAAACTTTTACTCTGGTTTCTCAGTCTGTTTCCTAGTGCCGGTTTGAAGTTCCTGCAGTTTTCACTGTAAAACCGGGTTGGATCTAGTACCTCCCCATATATATGTATGGAGTGGAGTTTGCAACTGAAAAGAAACTTTGTGTTCCCAACAAGCTAGGTGAAGGAAGGCTTTCACACACACTTATCTCTCAGAACTGAGCATGTGGAGAGACGTTCGTTCAACTAGCACAAAGGGAACGGGTTGCAGGAGAAAGTGTTACTCTGGTTTCTCAGTCTGTTTCCTAGTGCCTTTTTGAAGTTCCTGCAGTTTTCACTGTAAAACCGAGTTGGAGCTAGTACCTCCCCGTATATATGTATGGAGTGGAGTTTACAACTGAAAAGAAACTTTGTGTTCCCAACAAGCTAGGTGAAGGACGGCTTTCACACACACTTATCTCTCAGAACTGAGAATGTGGAGAGACGTTCGTTCATCTAGCACAAAGGGAACGGGTTGCAGGAGAAACTTTTACTCTGGTTTCTCAGTCTGTTTCCTAGTGCCGGTTTGAAGTTCCTGCAGTTTTCACTGTAAAACCGAGTTGGAACTAGTACCTCCCCATATATATGTATGGAGTGGATTTTGCAAATGAAAAGAAACTTTGTGTTCCCAACAAGCTAGGTGAAGGACGGCTTTCACACACACTTATCTCTCAGAACTGAGCATGTGGAGAGACGTTCGTTCATCTAGCACAAAGGGAACGGGTTGCAGGAGAAACTTTTACTCTGGTTTCTCAGTCTGTTTCCTAGTGCCGGTTTGAAGTTCCTGCAGTTTTCACTGTAAAACCGAGGTGGAGCTACTACCTCCCCTATATATGTATGGAGTGGAGTTTGCAACTGAAAAGAAACTTTGTGTTCCCAACAAGCTAGGTGAAGGACGGCTTTCACACACACTTATCTCTCAGATCTGAGCATGTGGAGAGACGTTCGTTCATCTAGCACAAAGGGAACGGGTTGCAGGAGAAACTTTTACTCTGGTTTCTCAGTCTGTTTCCTAGTGCCGGTTTGAAGTTCCTGCAGTTTTCACTGTAAAACCGAGTTGGAACTAGTACCTCCCCATATATATGTATGGAGTGGAGTTTGCTACTGAAAAGAAACTTTGTGTTCCCAACAAGCTAGGTGAAGGACGGCTTTCACACACACTTATCTCTCAGAACTGAGCATGTGGAGAGACGTTCGTTCATCTAGCACAAAGGGAACGGGTTGCAGGAGAAACTTTTACTCTGGTTTCTCAGTCTGTTTCCTAGTGCCGGTTTGAAGTTCCTGCAGTTTTCACTGTAAAACCGGGTTGGATCTAGTACCTCCACATATATATGTATGGAGAGGAGTTTGCAACTGAAAAGAAACTTTGTGTTCCCAACAAGCTAGCTGAAGGAAGGCTTTCACACACACTTATCTCTCAGAACTGAGCATGTGGAGAGACGTTCGTTCACCTAGGACAAAGGAATCGAGTTGCAGGAGAAACTTTTACTCTGGTTTCTCAGTCTGTTTCCTAGTGCCGGTTTGAAGTTCCTGCAGTTTTCACTGTAAAACCGAGTTGGAACTAGTACCTCCCCATATATATGTATGGAGTGGAGTTTGCTACTGAAAAGAAACTTTGTGTTCCCAACAAGCTAGGTGAAGGACGGCTTTCACACACACTTATCTCTCAGAACTGAGCATGTGGAGAGACGTTGGTTCATCTAGCACAAAGGGAACGGGTTGCAGGAGAAACTTTTACTCTGGTTTCTCAGTCTGTTTCCAAGTGCCGGTTTGAAGTTCCTGCAGTTTTCACTGTAAAACCGAGGTGGAGCTTGTACCTCCCCGTATACATGTATGGAGTGGAGTTTGCAACTGAAAAGATACTTTGTGTTCCCAACAAGCTAGGTGAAGGACGGCTTTCACACACACTTATCTCTCAGAACTGAGCATGTGGAGAGACGTTCGTTCATCTAGCACAAAGGGAACGGGTTGCAGGAGAAACTTTTACTCTGGTTTCTCAGTCTGTTTCCTAGTGCCGGTTTGAAGTTCCTGCAGTTTTCACTGTAAAACCGAGTTGGAGCTAGTACCTCCCCTTATATATGTATGGAGTGGAGTTTGCAACTGAAAAGAAACTTTGTGTTCCCAACAAGCTAGGTGAAGGACGGCTTTCACACACACTTATCTCTCAGAACTGAGCATGTGGAGAGACGTTCGTTCATCTAGCACAAAGGGAACGGGTTGCAGGAGAAACTTTTACTCTGGTTTCTCAGTCTGTTTCCTAGTGCCGGTTTGAAGTTCCTGCAGTTTTCACTGTAAAACCGGGTTGGATCTAGTACCTCCCCATATATATGTATGGAGAGGAGTTTGCAACTGAAAAGAAACTTTGTGTTCCCAACAAGCTAGCTGAAGGAAGGCTTTCACACACACTTATCTCTCAGAACTGAGCATGTGGAGAGACGTTCGTTCACCTAGGACAAAGGAATCGAGTTGCAGGAGAAACTTTTACTCTGGTTTCTCAGTCTGTTTCCTAGTGCCGGTTTGAAGTTCCTGCAGTTTTCACTGTAAAACCGAGGTGGAGCTTGTACCTCCCCGTATACATGTATGGAGTGGAGTTTGCAACTGAAAAGATACTTTGTGTTCCCAACAAGCTAGGTGAAGGACGGCTTTCACACACACTTATCTCTCAGAACTGAGCATGTGGAGAGACGTTCGTTCATCTAGCACAAAGGGAACGGGTTGCAGGAGAAACTTTTACTCTGGTTTCTCAGTCTGTTTCCTAGTGCCGGTTTGAAGTTCCTGCAGTTTTCACTGTAAAACCGGGTTGGATCTAGTACCTCCCCATATATATGTATGGAGAGGAGTTTGCAACTGAAAAGAAACTTTGTGTTCCCAACAAGCTAGCTGAAGGAAGGCTTTCACACACACTTATCTCTCAGAACTGAGCATGTGGAGAGACGTTCGTTCACCTAGGACAAAGGAATCGAGTTGCAGGAGAAACTTTTACTCTGGTTTCTCAGTCTGTTTCCTAGTGCCGGTTTGAAGTTCCTGCAGTTTTCACTGTAAAACCGAGGTGGAGCTTGTACCTCCCCGTATACATGTATGGAGTGGAGTTTGCAACTGAAAAGATACTTTGTGTTCCCAACAAGCTAGGTGAAGGACGGCTTTCACACACACTTATCTCTCAGAACTGAGCATGTGGAGAGACGTTCGTTCATCTAGCACAAAGGGAACGGGTTGCAGGAGAAACTTTTACTCTGGTTTCTCAGTCTGTTTCCTAGTGCCGGTTTGAAGTTCCTGCAGTTTTCACTGTAAAACCGGGTTGGATCTAGTACATCCCCATATATATGTATGGAGTGGAGTTTGCAACTGAAAAGAAACTTTGTGTTCCCAACAAGCTAGGTGAAGGAAGGCTTTCACACACACTTATCTCTCAGAACTGAGCATGTGGAGAGACGTTCGTTCAACTAGCACAAAGGGAACGGGTTGCAGGAGAAAGTGTTACTCTGGTTTCTCAGTCTGTTTCCTAGTGCCTTTTTGAAGTTCCTGCAGTTTTCACTGTAAAACCGAGTTGGAGCTAGTACCTCCCCGTATATATGTATGGAGTGGAGTTTACAACTGAAAAGAAACTTTGTGTTCCCAACAAGCTAGGTGAAGGACGGCTTTCACACACACTTATCTCTCAGAACTGAGAATGTGGAGAGACGTTCGTTCATCTAGCACAAAGGGAACGGGTTGCAGGAGAAACTTTTACTCTGGTTTCTCAGTCTGTTTCCTAGTGCCGGTTTGAAGTTCCTGCAGTTTTCACTGTAAAACCGAGTTGGAACTAGTACCTCCCCATATATATGTATGGAGTGGATTTTGCAAATGAAAAGAAACTTTGTGTTCCCAACAAGCTAGGTGAAGGACGGCTTTCACACACACTTATCTCTCAGAACTGAGCATGTGGAGAGACGTTCGTTCATCTAGCACAAAGGGAACGGGTTGCAGGAGAAACTTTTACTCTGGTTTCTCAGTCTGTTTCCTAGTGCCGGTTTGAAGTTCCTGCAGTTTTCACTGTAAAACCGAGGTGGAGCTACTACCTCCCCTATATATGTATGGAGTGGAGTTTGCAACTGAAAAGAAACTTTGTGTTCCCAACAAGCTAGGTGAAGGACGGCTTTCACACACACTTATCTCTCAGATCTGAGCATGTGGAGAGACGTTCGTTCATCTACCACAAAGGGAACGGGTTGCAGGAGAAACTTTTACTCTGGTTTCTCAGTCTGTTTCCTAGTGCCGGTTTGAAGTTCCTGCAGTTTTCACTGTAAAACCGAGTTGGAACTAGTACCTCCCCATATATATGTATGGAGTGGAGTTTGCTACTGAAAAGAAACTTTGTGTTCCCAACAAGCTAGGTGAAGGACGGCTTTCACACACACTTATCTCTCAGAACTGAGCATGTGGAGAGACGTTCGTTCATCTAGCACAAAGGGAACGGGTTGCAGGAGAAACTTTTACTCTGGTTTCTCAGTCTGTTTCCTAGTGCCGGTTTGAAGTTCCTGCAGTTTTCACTGTAAAACCGGGTTGGATCTAGTACCTCCACATATATATGTATGGAGAGGAGTTTGCAACTGAAAAGAAACTTTGTGTTCCCAACAAGCTAGCTGAAGGAAGGCTTTCACACACACTTATCTCTCAGAACTGAGCATGTGGAGAGACGTTCGTTCACCTAGGACAAAGGAATCGAGTTGCAGGAGAAACTTTTACTCTGGTTTCTCAGTCTGTTTCCTAGTGCCGGTTTGAAGTTCCTGCAGTTTTCACTGTAAAACCGAGTTGGAACTAGTACCTCCCCATATATATGTATGGAGTGGAGTTTGCTACTGAAAAGAAACTTTGTGTTCCCAACAAGCTAGGTGAAGGACGGCTTTCACACACACTTATCTCTCAGAACTGAGCATGTGGAGAGACGTTGGTTCATCTAGCACAAAGGGAACGGGTTGCAGGAGAAACTTTTACTCTGGTTTCTCAGTCTGTTTCCAAGTGCCGGTTTGAAGTTCCTGCAGTTTTCACTGTAAAACCGAGGTGGAGCTTGTACCTCCCCGTATACATGTATGGAGTGGAGTTTGCAACTGAAAAGATACTTTGTGTTCCCAACAAGCTAGGTGAAGGACGGCTTTCACACACACTTATCTCTCAGAACTGAGCATGTGGAGAGACGTTCGTTCATCTAGCACAAAGGGAACGGGTTGCAGGAGAAACTTTTACTATGGTTTCTCAGTCTGTTTCCTAGTGCCGGTTTGAAGTTCCTGCAGTTTTCACTGTAAAACCGAGTTGGAGCTAGTACCTCCCCTTATATATGTATGGAGTGGAGTTTGCAACTGAAAAGAAACTTTGTGTTCCCAACAAGCTAGGTGAAGGACGGCTTTCACACACACTTATCTCTCAGAACTGAGCATGTGGAGAGACGTTCGTTCATCTAGCACAAAGGGAACGGGTTGCAGGAGAAACTTTTACTCTGGTTTCTCAGTCTGTTTCCTAGTGCCGGTTTGAAGTTCCTGCAGTTTTCACTGTAAAACCGGGTTGGATCTAGTACCTCCCCATATATATGTATGGAGAGGAGTTTGCAACTGAAAAGAAACTTTGTGTTCCCAACAAGCTAGCTGAAGGAAGGCTTTCACACACACTTATCTCTCAGAACTGAGCATGTGGAGAGACGTTCGTTCACCTAGGACAAAGGAATCGAGTTGCAGGAGAAACTTTTACTCTGGTTTCTCAGTCTGTTTCCTAGTGCCGGTTTGAAGTTCCTGCAGTTTTCACTGTAAAACCGAGGTGGAGCTTGTACCTCCCCGTATACATGTATGGAGTGGAGTTTGCAACTGAAAAGATACTTTGTGTTCCCAACAAGCTAGGTGAAGGACGGCTTTCACACACACTTATCTCTCAGAACTGAGCATGTGGAGAGACGTTCGTTCATCTAGCACAAAGGGAACGGGTTGCAGGAGAAACTTTTACTCTGGTTTCTCAGTCTGTTTCCTAGTGCCGGTTTGAAGTTCCTGCAGTTTTCACTGTAAAACCGAGTTGGAGCTAGTACCTCCCCTTATATATGTATGGAGTGGAGTTTGCAACTGAAAAGAAACTTTGTGTTCCCAACAAGCTAGGTGAAGGACGGCTTTCACACACACTTATCTCTCAGAACTGAGCATGTGGAGAGACGTTCGTTCATCTAGCACAAAGGGAACGGGTTGCAGGAGAAACTTTTACTCTGGTTTCTCAGTCTGTTTCCTAGTGCCGGTTTGAAGTTCCTGCAGTTTTCACTGTAAAACCGAGGTGGAGCTTGTACCTCCCCGTATACATGTATGGAGTGGAGTTTGCAACCGAAAAGAACATTTGTGTTCCCAACAAGCTAGGTGAAGGACGGCTTTCACACCCACTTATCTCTCAGAACTGAGCATGTGGAGAGACGTTCGTTCATCTAGCACAAAGGGAACGGGTTGCAGGAGAAACTTTTACTCTGGTTTCTCAGTCTGTTTCCTAGTGCCGGTTTGAAGTTCCTGCAGTTTTCACTGTAAAACCGAGTTGGAGCTGGTACCTCCCCGTATATATGTATGGAGTGGTGTTTGCAACTGAAAAGAAACTTTGTGTTCCCAACAAGCTAGGTGAAGGACGGCTTTCACACACACTTATCTCTCAGAACAGAGCATGTGGAGAGACGTTCGTTCATCTAGCACAAAGGGAACGGGTTGCAGGGGAAAGTTTTACTCTGGGTTCTCAGCCTGTTTCCTAGTGCCGGTTTGAAGTTCCTGCAGTTTTCACTGTAAAACCGAGTTGGAGCTAGTATCTACCCTTATATATGTATGGAGTGGAGTTTGCAACTTGAAAGAAACTTTGTGTTCCCAACAAGCTAGGTGAAGGACGGCTTTCACACACACTTATCTCTCAGAACTGAGCATGTGGAGAGACGTTGGTTCATCTAGCACAAAGGGAACGGGTTGCAGGAGAAACTTTTACTCTGGTTTCTCAGTCTGTTTCCAAGTGCCGGTTTGAAGTTCCTGCAGTTTTCACTGTAAAACCGAGTTGGAGTTTGTACCTCCCCGTATACTTGTATTGAGTGGAGTTTGCAACTGAAAAGAACCTTTGTGTTCCCAACAAGCTAGGTGAAGGACGGCTTTCACACACACTTATCTCTCAGAACTGAGCATGTGGAGAGACGTTCGTTCATCTAGCACAAAGGGAACGGGTTGCAGGAGAAACTTTTACTCTGGTTTCTCAGTCTGTTTCCTAGTGCCGGTTTGAAGTTCCTGCAGTTTTCACTGTAAAACCGAGGTGGAGCTACTACCTCCCCTATATATGTATGGAGTGGAGTTTGCAACTGAAAAGAAACTTTGTGTTCCCAACAAGCTAAGTGAAGGACGGCTTTCACACACACTTATCTCTCAGAACTGAGCATGTGGAGAGACGTTCGTTCATCTAGCACAAAGGGAACGGGTTGCAGGAGAAACTTTTACTCTGGTTTCTCAGGCTGTTTCCCAGTGCCGGTTTGAAGTTCCTGCAGTTTTCACTGTAAAACCGTGTTGGAACTAGTACCTCCCCATATATATGTATGGAGTGGAGTTTGCAACTGAAAAGAAACTTTGTGTTCCCAACAAGCTAGGTGAAGGACGGCTTTCACACACACTTATCTCTCAGAACTGAGCATGTGGAGAGACGTTCGTTCATCTAGCACAAAGGGAACGGGTTGCAGGAGAAACTTTTACTCTGGTTTCTCAGTCTGTTTCCTAGTGCCTTTTTGAAGTTCCTGCAGTTTTCACTGTAAAACCGAGTTGGAGCTAGTACCTCCCCGTATATATGTATGGAGTGGAGTTTACAACTGAAGAGAAACTTTGTGTTCCCAACAAGCTAGGTGAAGGACGGCTTTCACACACACTTATCTCTCAGAACTGAGCATGTGGAGAGACGTTCGTTCATCTAGCACAAAGGGAACGGGTTGCAGGAGAAACTTTTACTCTGGTTTCTCAGGCTGTTTCCTAGTGCCGGTTTGAAGTTCCTGCAGTTTTCACTGTAAAACCGAGGTGGAACTAGTACCTCCCCATATATATGTATGGAGTGGAGTTTGCAAATGAAAAGAAACTTTGTGTTCCCAACAAGCTAGGTGAAGGACGGCTTTCACACACACTTATCTCTCAGAACTGAGCATGTGGAGAGACGTTCGTTCATCTAGCACAAAGGGAACGGGTTGCAATAGAAACTTTTACTCTGGTTTCTCAGGCTGTTTCCTAGTGCCGGTTTAAAGTTCCTGCAGTTTTCACTGTAAAACCGAGTTGGAGCTAGTACCTCCCCATATATATGTATGGAGTGGAGTTTGCAACTGAAAAGAAACTTTGTGTTCCCAACAAGCTAGGTGAAGGACGGCTTTCACACACACTTATCTCTCAGAACTGAGCATGTGGAGAGACGTTCGTTCATCTAGCACAAAGGGAACGGGTTGCAGGAGAAACTTTTACTCTGGTTTCTCAGTCTGTTTCCTAGTGCCGATTTGAAGTTCCTGCAGTTTTCACTGTAAAACCGAGTTGGAGCTGGTACCTCCCCGTATATATGTATGGAGTGGTGTTTGCAACTGAAAAGAAACTTTGTGTTCCCAACAAGCTAGGTGAAGGACGGCTTTAACACACACTTATCTCTCAGAACTGAGCATGTGGAGAGACGTTCGTTCATCTAGCACAAAGGGAACGGGTGCAGGGGAAAGTTTTACTCTGGGTTCTCAGCCTGTTTCCTAGTGCCGGTTTGAAGTTCCTGCAGTTTTCACTGTAAAACCGAGTTGGAGCTAGTATCTACCCTTATATATGTATGGAGTGGAGTTTGCAACTTGAAAGAAACTTTGTGTTCCCAACAAGCTAGGTGAAGGACGGCTTTCACACACACTTATCTCTCAGAACTGAGCATGTGGAGAGACGTTGGTTCATCTAGCACAAAGGGAACGGGTTGCAGGAGAAACTTTTACTCTGGTTTCTCAGGCTGTTTCCTAGTGCCGGTTTGAAGTTCCTGCAGTTTTCACTGTAAAACCGAGTTGGAACTAGTACCTCCCCATATATATGTATGGAGTGGAGTTTGCAAATGAAAAGAAACTTTGTGTTCCCAACAAGCTAGGTGAAGGACGGCTTTCACACACACTTATCTCTCAGAACTGAGCATGTGGAGAGACGTTCGTTCATCTAGCACAAAGGGAACGGGTTGCAGGAGAAACTTTTACTCTGGTTTCTCAGGCTGTTTCCTAGTGCCGGTTTGAAGTTCCTGCAGTTTTCACTGTAAAACCGAGTTGGAGCTAGTACCTCCCCATATATATGTATGGAGTGGAGTTTGCAACTGAAAAGAAACTTTGTGTTCCCAACAAGCTAGGTGAAGGACGGCTTTCACACACACTTATCTCTCAGAACTGAGCATGTGGAGAGACGTTCGTTCATCTAGCACAAAGGGAACGGGTTGCAGGAGAAACTTTTACTCTGGTTTCTCAGTCTGTTTCCTAGTGCCGATTTGAAATTCCTGCAGTTTTCACTGTAAAACCGAGTTGGAGCTGGTACCTCCCCGTATATATGTATGGAGTGGTGTTTGCAACTGAAAAGAAACTTTGTGTTCCCAACAAGCTAGGTGAAGGACGGCTTTCACACACACTTATCTCTCAGAACTGAGCATGTGGAGAGACGTTCGTTCATCTAGCACAAAGGGAACGGGTTGCAGGGGAAAGTTTTACTCTGGGTTCTCAGCCTGTTTCCTAGTGCCGGTTTGAAGTTCCTGCAGTTTTCACTGTAAAACCGAGTTGGAGCTAGTATCTACCCTTATATATGTATGGAGTGGAGTTTGCAACTTGAAAGAAACTTTGTGTTCCCAACAAGCTAGGTGAAGGACGGCTTTCACACACACTTATCTCTCAGAACTGAGCATGTGGAGAGACGTTGGTTCATCTAGCACAAAGGGAACGGGTTGCAGGAGAAACTTTTACTCTGGTTTCTCAGTCTGTTTCCAAGTGCCGGTTTGAAGTTCCTGCAGTTTTCACTGTAAAACCGAGGTGGAGCTTGTACCTCCCCGTATACATGTATGGAGTGGAGTTTGCAACTGAAAAGATACTTTGTGTTCCCAACAAGCTAGGTGAAGGACGGCTTTCACACACACTTATCTCTCAGAACTGAGCATGTGGAGAGACGTTCGTTCATCTAGCACAAAGGGAACGGGTTGCAGGAGAAACTTTTACTCTGGTTTCTCAGTCTGTTTCCTAGTGCCGGTTTGAAGTTCCTGCAGTTTTCACTGTAAAACCGAGGTGGAGCTACTACCTCCCCTATATATGTATGGAGTGGAGTTTGCAACTGAAAAGAAACTTTGTGTTCCCAACAAGCTAGGTGAAGGACGGCTTTCACACACACTTATCTCTCAGATCTGAGAATGTGGAGAGACGTTCGTTCATCTAGAACAAAGGGAACGGGTTGCAGGAGAAACTTTTACTCTGGTTTCTCAGGCTGTTTCCCAGTGCCGGTTTGAAGTTCCTGCAGTTTTCACTGTAAAACCGTGTTGGAACTAGTACCTCCCCATATATATGTATGGAGTGGAGTTTGCAACTGAAAAGAAACTTTGTGTTCCCAACAAGCTAGGTGAAGGACGGCTTTCACACACACTTATCTCTCAGAACTGAGCATGTGGAGAGACGTTCGTTCATCTAGCACAAAGGGAACGGGTTGCAGGAGAAACTTTTACTCTGGTTTCTCAGTCTGTTTCCTAGTGCCTTTTTGAAGTTCCTGCAGTTTTCACTGTAAAACCGAGTTGGAGCTAGTACCTCCCCGTATATATGTATGGAGTGGAGTTTACAACTGAAGAGAAACTTTGTGTTCCCAACAAGCTAGGTGAAGGACGGCTTTCACACACACTTATCTCTCAGAACTGAGCATGTGGAGAGACGTTCGTTCATCTAGCACAAAGGGAACGGGTTGCAGGAGAAACTTTTACTCTGGTTTCTCAGGCTGTTTCCTAGTGCCGGTTTGAAGTTCCTGCAGTTTTCACTGTAAAACCGAGGTGGAACTAGTACCTCCCCATATATATGTATGGAGTGGAGTTTGCAAATGAAAAGAAACTTTGTGTTCCCAACAAGCTAGGTGAAGGACGGCTTTCACACACACTTATCTCTCAGAACTGAGCATGTGGAGAGACGTTCGTTCATCTAGCACAAAGGGAACGGGTTGCAATAGAAACTTTTACTCTGGTTTCTCAGGCTGTTTCCTACTGCCGGTTTAAAGTTCCTGCAGTTTTCACTGTAAAACCGAGTTGGAGCTAGTACCTCCCCATATATATGTATGGAGTGGAGTTTGCAACTGAAAAGAAACTTTGTGTTCCCAACAAGCTAGGTGAAGGACGGCTTTCACACACACTTATCTCTCAGAACTGAGCATGTGGAGAGACGTTCGTTCATCTAGCACAAAGGGAACGGGTTGCAGGAGAAACTTTTACTCTGGTTTCTCAGTCTGTTTCCTAGTGCCGATTTGAAGTTCCTGCAGTTTTCACTGTAAAACCGAGTTGGAGCTGGTACCTCCCCGTATATATGTATGGAGTGGTGTTTGCAACTGAAAAGAAACTTTGTGTTCCCAACAAGCTAGGTGAAGGACGGCTTTAACACACACTTATCTCTCAGAACTGAGCATGTGGAGAGACGTTCGTTCATCTAGCACAAAGGGAACGGGTTGCAGGGGAAAGTTTTACTCTGGGTTCTCAGCCTGTTTCCTAGTGCCGGTTTGAAGTTCCTGCAGTTTTCACTGTAAAACCGAGTTGGAGCTAGTATCTACCCTTATATATGTATGGAGTGGAGTTTGCAACTTGAAAGAAACTTTGTGTTCCCAACAAGCTAGGTGAAGGACGGCTTTCACACACACTTATCTCTCAGAACTGAGCATGTGGAGAGACGTTGGTTCATCTAGCACAAAGGGAACGGGTTGCAGGAGAAACTTTTACTCTGGTTTCTCAGGCTGTTTCCTAGTGCCGGTTTGAAGTTCCTGCAGTTTTCACTGTAAAACCGAGTTGGAACTAGTACCTCCCCATATATATGTATGGAGTGGAGTTTGCAAATGAAAAGAAACTTTGTGTTCCCAACAAGCTAGGTGAAGGACGGCTTTCACACACACTTATCTCTCAGAACTGAGCATGTGGAGAGACGTTCGTTCATCTAGCACAAAGGGAACGGGTTGCAGGAGAAACTTTTACTCTGGTTTCTCAGGCTGTTTCCTAGTGCCGGTTTGAAGTTCCTGCAGTTTTCACTGTAAAACCGAGTTGGAGCTAGTACCTCCCCATATATATGTATGGAGTGGAGTTTGCAACTGAAAAGAAACTTTGTGTTCCCAACAAGCTAGGTGAAGGACGGCTTTCACACACACTTATCTCTCAGAACTGAGCATGTGGAGAGACGTTCGTTCATCTAGCACAAAGGGAACGGGTTGCAGGAGAAACTTTTACTCTGGTTTCTCAGTCTGTTTCCTAGTGCCGATTTGAAATTCCTGCAGTTTTCACTGTAAAACCGAGTTGGAGCTGGTACCTCCCCGTATATATGTATGGAGTGGTGTTTGCAACTGAAAAGAAACTTTGTGTTCCCAACAAGCTAGGTGAAGGACGGCTTTCACACACACTTATCTCTCAGAACTGAGCATGCGGAGAGACGTTGGTTCATCTAGCACAAAGGGAACGGGTTGCAGGAGAAACTTTTACTCTGGTTTCTCAGTCTGTTTCCAAGTGCCGGTTTGAAGTTCCTGCAGTTTTCACTGTAAAACCGAGGTGGAGCTTGTACCTCCCCGTATACATGTATGGAGTGGAGTTTGCAACTGAAAAGATACTTTGTGTTCCCAACAAGCTAGGTGAAGGACGGCTTTCACACACACTTATCTCTCAGAACTGAGCATGTGGAGAGACGTTCGTTCATCTAGCACAAAGGGAACGGGTTGCAGGAGAAACTTTTACTCTGGTTTCTCAGTCTGTTTCCTAGTGCCGGTTTGAAGTTCCTGCAGTTTTCACTGTAAAACCGAGGTGGAGCTACTACCTCCCCTATATATGTATGGAGTGGAGTTTGCAACTGAAAAGAAACTTTGTGTTCCCAACAAGCTAGGTGAAGGACGGCTTTCACACACACTTATCTCACAGATCTGAGCATGTGGAGAGACGTTCGTTCATCTACCACAAAGGGAAAGGGTTGCAGGAGAAACTTTTACTCTGGTTTCTCAGTCTGTTTCCTAGTGCCGGTTTGAAGTTCCTGCAGTTTTCACTGTAAAACCGTGTTGGAACTAGTACCTCCCCATATATATGTATGGAGTGGGGTTTGCTACTGAAAAGAAACTTTGTGTTCCCAACAAGCTAGGTGAAGGACGGCTTTCACACACACTTATCTCTCAGAACTGAGCATGTGGAGAGACGTTCGTTCATCTAGCACAAAGGGAACGGGTTGCAGGAGAAACTTTTACTCTGGTTTCTCAGTCTGTTTCCTAGTGCCGGTTTGAAGTTCCTGCAGTTTTCACTGTAAAACCGGGTTGGATCTAGTACCTCCCCATATATATGTATGGAGAGGAGTTTGCAACTGAAAAGAAACTTTGTGTTCCCAACAAGCTAGCTGAAGGAAGGCTTTCACACACACTTATCTCTCAGAACTGAGCATGTGGAGAGAAGTTCGTTCAACTAGCACAAAGGGAACGTGTTGCAGGAGAAACTTTTACTCTGGTTTCTCAGTCTGTTTCCTAGTGCCGGTTTGAAGTTCCTGCAGTTTTCACTGTAAAACCGAGTTGGAGCTAGTACCACCCCTTATATATGTATGGAGTGGAGTTTGCAACTGGAAAGAAACTTTGTGTTCCCAACAAGCTAGGTGAAGGACGGCTTTCACACACACTTATCTCTCAGAACTGAGCATGTGGAGAGACGTTCATTCATCTAGAACAAAGGGAACGGGTTGCAGGAGAAACTTTTACTCTGGTTTCTCAGTCTGTTTCCTAGTGCCGGTTTGAAGTTCCTGCAGTTTTCACTGTAAAACCGATTTGGAGCTAGTACCTCCCGGTATATATGTATGGAGTGGAGTTTGCAACTGAAAAGAAACTTTGTGTTCCCAACAAGCTAGGTGAAGGAAGGCTTTCACACACACTTATCTCTCAGAACTGAGCATGTGGAGAGACGTTCGTTCAACTAGCACAAAGGGAACGGGTTGCAGGAGAAACTTTTACTCTGGTTTCTCAGTCTGTTTCCTAGTGCCGGTTTGAAGTTCCTGCAGTTTTCACTGTAAAACCGAGTTGAAGCTAGTACCACCCCTTATATATGTATGGAGTGGAGTTTGCAACTGGAAAGAAACTTTGTGTTCCCAACAAGCTAGGTGAAGGACGGCTTTCACACACACTTATCTCTCAGAACTGAGCATGTGGAGAGACGTTCATTCATCTAGAACAAAGGGAACGGGTTGCAGGAGAAACTTTTACTCTGGTTTCTCAGTCTGTTTCCTAGTGCCGGTTTGAAGTTCCTGCAGTTTTCACTGTAAAACCGAGTTTGAGCTAGTACCTCCCCGTATATATGTATGGAGTGGAGTTTGCAACTGAAAAGAAACTTTGTGTTCCCAACAAGCTAGGTGAAGGACGGCTTTCACACACACTTATCTCTCAGAACTGAGCATGTGGAGAGACGTTCGTTCAACTAGCACAAAGGGAACGGGTTGCAGGAGAAACTTTTACTCTGGTTTCTCAGTCTGTTTCCAAGTGCCGGTTTGAAGTTCCTGCAGTTTTCACTGTAAAACCGAGGTGGAGCTAGTACCTCCCCGTATATATGTATGGAGTGGAGTTTACAACTGAAAAGAAACTTTGTGTTCCCAACAAGCTAGGTGAAGGACGGCTTTCACACACACTTATCTGTCAGAACTGAGCATGTGGAGAGACGTTCGTTCATCTAGCACAAAGGGAACGGGTTGCAGGAGAAAGTATTACTCTGGTTTCTCAGTCTGTTTCCTAGTGCCGGTTTGAAGTTCCTGCAGTTTTCACTGTAAAACCGATTTGGAGCTAGTACCTCCCGGTATATATGTATGGAGTGGAGTTTGCAACTGAAAAGAAACTTTGTGTTCCCAACAAGCTCGGTGAAGGACGGCTTTCACACACACTTATCTCTCAGAACTGAGCATGTGGAGAGACGTTCGTTCATCTAGCACAAAGGTAACGTGTTGCAGGAGAAACTTTTACTCTGGTTTCTCAGTCTGTTTCCTAGTGCCGGTTTGAAGTTCCTGCAGTTTTCACTGTAAAACCGAGTTGGAGCTAGTACCACCCCTTATATATGTATGGAGTGGAGTTTGCAACTGGAAAGAAACTTTGTGTTCCCAACAAGCTAGGTGAAGGACGGCTTTCACACACACTTATCTCTCAGAACTGAGCATGTGGAGAGACGTTCATTCATCTAGAACAAAGGGAACGGGTTGCAGGAGAAACTTTTACTCTGGTTTCTCAGTCTGTTTCCTAGTGCCGGTTTGAAGTTCCTGCAGTTTTCACTGTAAAACCGATTTGGAGCTAGTACCTCCCGGTATATATGTATGGAGTGGAGTTTGCAACTGAAAAGAAACTTTGTGTTCCCAACAAGCTAGGTGAAGGACGGCTTTCACACACACTTATCTCTCAGAACTGAGCATGTGGAGAGACGTTCGTTCAACTAGCACAAAGGGAACGGGTTGCAGGAGAAACTTTTACTCTGGTTTCTCAGTCTGTTTCCTAGTGCCGGTTTGAAGTTCCTGCAGTTTTCACTGTAAAACCGAGTTGGAGCTAGTACCTCCCCGTATATATGTATGGAGTGGAGTTTACAACTGAAAAGAAACTTTGTGTTCCCAACAAGCTAGGTGAAGGACGGCTTTCACACACACTTATCTGTCAGAACTGAGCATGTGGAGAGACGTTCGTTCATCTAGCACAAAGGGAACGGGTTGCAGGAGAAACTTTTACTCTGGTTTCTCAGGCTGTTTCCTAGTGCCGGTTTGAAGTTCCTGCAGTTTTCACTGTAAAACCGATTTGGAGCTAGTACCTCCCGGTATATATGTATGGAGTGGAGTTTGCAACTGAAAAGAAACTTTGTGTTCCCAACAAGCTAGGTGAAGGACGGCTTTCACACACACTTATCTCTCAGAACTGAGCATGTGGAGAGACGTTCGTTCAACTAGCACAAAGGGAACGGGTTGCAGGAGAAACTTTTACTCTGGTTTCTCAGTCTGTTTCCTAGTGCCGGTTTGAAGTTCCTGCAGTTTTCACTGTAAAACCGAGTTGGAGCTAGTACCACCCCTTATATATGTATGGAGTGGAGTTTGCAACTGGAAAGAAACTTTGTGTTCCCAACAAGCTAGGTGAAGGACGGCTTTCACACACACTTATCTCTCAGAACTGAGCATGTGGAGAGACGTTCATTCATCTAGAACAAAGGGAACGGGTTGCAGGAGAAACTTTTACTCTGGTTTCTCAGTCTGTTTCCTAGTGCCGGTTTGAAGTTCCTGCAGTTTTCACTGTAAAACCGAGTTTGAGCTAGTACCTCCCCGTATATATGTATGGAGTGGAGTTTGCAACTGAAAAGAAACTTTGTGTTCCCAACAAGCTAGGTGAAGGACGGCTTTCACACACACTTATCTCTCAGAACTGAGCATGTGGAGAGACGTTCGTTCAACTAGCACAAAGGGAACGGGTTGCAGGAGAAACTTTTACTCTGGTTTCTCAGTCTGTTTCCAAGTGCCGGTTTGAAGTTCCTGCAGTTTTCACTGTAAAACCGAGTTGGAGCTTGTACCTCCCCGTATACATGTATGGAGTGGAGTTTGCAACTGAAAAGAACCTTTGTGTTCCCAACAAGCTAGGTGAAGGACGGCTTTCACACACACTTATCTCTCAGAACTGAGCATGTGGAGAGACGTTCGTTCATCTAGCACAAAGGGAACGGGTTGCAGGAGAAACTTTTACTCTGGTTTCTCAGTCTGTTTCCTAGTGCCGGTTTGAAGTTCCTGCAGTTTTCACTGTAAAACCGAGGTGGAGCTACTACCTCCCCTATATATGTATGGAGTGGAGTTTGCAACTGAAAAGAAACTTTGTGTTCCCAACAAGCTAGGTGAAGGACGGCTTTCACACACACTTATCTCTCAGAACTGAGCATGTGGAGAGACGTTCGTTCATCTAGCACAAAGGGAACGGGTTGCAGGAGAAACTTTTACTCTGGTTTCTCAGGCTGTTTCCTAGTGCCGGTTTGAAGTTCCTGCAGTTTTCACTGTAAAACCGTGTTGGAACTAGTACCTCCCAATATATATGTATGGAGTGGAGTTTGCAACTGAAAAGAAATTTTGTGTTCCCAACAAGCTAGGTGAAGGACGGCTTTCACACACACTTATCTCTCAGAACTGAGCATGTGGAGAGACGTTCGTTCATCTAGCACAAAGGGAACGGGTTGCAGGAGAAACTTTTACTCTGGTTTCTCAGTCTGTTTCCTAGTGCCGGTTTGAAGTTCCTGCAGTTTTCACTGTAAAACCGGGTTGGATCTAGTACCTCCCCATATATATGTATGGAGAGGAGTTTGCAACTGAAAAGAAACTTTGTGTTCCCAACAAGCTAGGTGAAGGAAGGCTTTCACACACACTTATCTCTCAGAACTGAGCATGTGGAGAGACGTTCGTTCAACTAGCACAAAGGGAACGGGTTGCAGGAGAAAGTATTACTCTGGTTTCTCAGTCTGTTTCCTAGTGCCTTTTTGAAGTTCCTGCAGTTTTCACTGTAAAACCGAGTTGGAGCTAGTACCTCCCCGTATATATGTATGGAGTGGAGTTTACAACTGAAAAGAAACTTTGTGTTCCCAACAAGCTAGGTGAAGGACGGCTTTCACACACACTTATCTCTCAGAACTGAGCATGTGGAGAGACGTTCGTTCATCTAGCACAAAGGGAACGGGTTGCAGGAGAAACTTTTACTCTGGTTTCTCAGGCTGTTTCCTAGTGCCGGTTTGAAGTTCCTGCAGTTTTCACTGTAAAACCGAGTTGGAACTAGTACCTCCCCATATATATGTATGGAGTGGAGTTTGCAAATGAAAAGAAACTTTGTGTTCCCAACAAGCTAGGTGAAGGACGGCTTTCACACACACTTATCTCTCAGAACTGAGCATGTGGAGAGACGTTCGTTCATCTAGCACAAAGGGAACGGGTTGCAGGAGAAAGTATTACTCTGGTTTCTCAGTCTGTTTCCTAGTGCCGGTTTGAAGTTCCTGCAGTTTTCACTGTAAAACCGATTTGGAGCTAGTACCTCCCGGTATATATGTATGGAGTGGAGTTTGCAACTGAAAAGAAACTTTGTGTTCCCAACAAGCTCGGTGAAGGACGGCTTTCACACACACTTATCTCTCAGAACTGAGCATGTGGAGAGACGTTCGTTCATCTAGCACAAAGGTAACGTGTTGCAGGAGAAACTTTTACTCTGGTTTCTCAGTCTGTTTCCTAGTGCCGGTTTGAAGTTCCTGCAGTTTTCACTGTAAAACCGAGTTGGAGCTAGTACCACCCCTTATATATGTATGGAGTGGAGTTTGCAACTGGAAAGAAACTTTGTGTTCCCAACAAGCTAGGTGAAGGACGGCTTTCACACACACTTATCTCTCAGAACTGAGCATGTGGAGAGACGTTCATTCATCTAGAACAAAGGGAACGGGTTGCAGGAGAAACTTTTACTCTGGTTTCTCAGTCTGTTTCCTAGTGCCGGTTTGAAGTTCCTGCAGTTTTCACTGTAAAACCGATTTGGAGCTAGTACCTCCCGGTATATATGTATGGAGTGGAGTTTGCAACTGAAAAGAAACTTTGTGTTCCCAACAAGCTAGGTGAAGGACGGCTTTCACACACACTTATCTCTCAGAACTGAGCATGTGGAGAGACGTTCGTTCAACTAGCACAAAGGGAACGGGTTGCAGGAGAAACTTTTACTCTGGTTTCTCAGTCTGTTTCCTAGTGCCGGTTTGAAGTTCCTGCAGTTTTCACTGTAAAACCGAGTTGGAGCTAGTACCACCCCTTATATATGTATGGAGTGGAGTTTGCAACTGGAAAGAAACTTTGTGTTCCCAACAAGCTAGGTGAAGGACGGCTTTCACACACACTTATCTCTCAGAACTGAGCATGTGGAGAGACGTTCATTCATCTAGAACAAAGGGAACGGGTTGCAGGAGAAACTTTTACTCTGGTTTCTCAGTCTGTTTCCAAGTGCCGGTTTGAAGTTCCTGCAGTTTTCACTGTAAAACCGAGTTGGAGTTTGTACCTCCCCGTATACTTGTATTGAGTGGAGTTTGCAACTGAAAAGAACCTTTGTGTTCCCAACAAGCTAGGTGAAGGACGGCTTTCACACACACTTATCTCTCAGAACTGAGCATGTGGAGAGACGTTCGTTCATCTAGCACAAATGGAACGGGTTGCAGGAGAAACTTTTACTCTGGTTTCTCAGTCTGTTTCCTAGTGCCGGTTTGAAGTTCCTGCAGTTTTCACTGTAAAACCGAGGTGGAGCTACTACCTCCCCTATATATGTATGGAGTGGAGTTTGCAACTGAAAAGAAACTTTGTGTTCCCAACAAGCTAGGTGAAGGACGGCTTTCACACACACTTATCTCTCAGAACTGAGCATGTGGAGAGACGTTCGTTCATCTAGCACAAAGGGAACGGGTTGCAGGAGAAACTTTTACTCTGGTTTCTCAGGCTGTTTCCCAGTGCCGGTTTGAAGTTCCTGCAGTTTTCACTGTAAAACCGTGTTGGAACTAGTACCTCCCCATATATATGTATGGAGTGGAGTTTGCAACTGAAAAGAAACTTTGTGTTCCCAACAAGCTAGGTGAAGGACGGCTTTCACACACACTTATCTCTCAGAACTGAGCATGTGGAGAGACGTTCGTTCATCTAGCACAAAGGGAACGGGTTGCAGGAGAAACTTTTACTCTGGTTTCTCAGTCTGTTTCCTAGTGCCTTTTTGAAGTTCCTGCAGTTTTCACTGTAAAACCGAGTTGGAGCTAGTACCTCCCCGTATATATGTATGGAGTGGAGTTTACAACTGAAGAGAAACTTTGTGTTCCCAACAAGCTAGGTGAAGGACGGCTTTCACACACACTTATCTCTCAGAACTGAGCATGTGGAGAGACGTTCGTTCATCTAGCACAAAGGGAACGGGTTTCAGGAGAAACTTTTACTCTGGTTTCTCAGGCTGTTTCCTAGTGCCGGTTTGAAGTTCCTGCAGTTTTCACTGTAAAACCGAGGTGGAACTAGTACCTCCCCATATATATGTATGGAGTGGAGTTTGCAAATGAAAAGAAACTTTGTGTTCCCAACAAGCTAGGTGAAGGACGGCTTTCACACACACTTATCTCTCAGAACTGAGCATGTGGAGAGACGTTCGTTCATCTAGCACAAAGGGAACGGGTTGCAATAGAAACTTTTACTCTGGTTTCTCAGGCTGTTTCCTAGTGCCGGTTTAAAGTTCCTGCAGTTTTCACTGTAAAACCGAGTTGGAGCTAGTACCTCCCCATATATATGTATGGAGTGGAGTTTGCAACTGAAAAGAAACTTTGTGTTCCCAACAAGCTAGGTGAAGGACGGCTTTCACACACACTTATCTCTCAGAACTGAGCATGTGGAGAGACGTTCGTTCATCTAGCACAAAGGGAACGGGTTGCAGGAGAAACTTTTACTCTGGTTTCTCAGTCTGTTTCCTAGTGCCGATTTGAAGTTCCTGCAGTTTTCACTGTAAAACCGAGTTGGAGCTGGTACCTCCCCGTATATATGTATGGAGTGGTGTTTGCAACTGAAAAGAAACTTTGTGTTCCCAACAAGCTAGGTGAAGGACGGCTTTAACACACACTTATCTCTCAGAACTGAGCATGTGGAGAGACGTTCGTTCATCTAGCACAAAGGGAACGGGTTGCAGGGGAAAGTTTTACTCTGGGTTCTCAGCCTGTTTCCTAGTGCCGGTTTGAAGTTCCTGCAGTTTTCACTGTAAAACCGAGTTGGAGCTAGTATCTACCCTTATATATGTATGGAGTGGAGTTTGCAACTTGAAAGAAACTTTGTGTTCCCAACAAGCTAGGTGAAGGACGGCTTTCACACACACTTATCTCTCAGAACTGAGCATGTGGAGAGACGTTGGTTCATCTAGCACAAAGGGAACGGGTTGCAGGAGAAACTTTTACTCTGGTTTCTCAGGCTGTTTCCTAGTGCCGGTTTGAAGTTCCTGCAGTTTTCACTGTAAAACCGAGTTGGAACTAGTACCTCCCCATATATATGTATGGAGTGGAGTTTGCAAATGAAAAGAAACTTTGTGTTCCCAACAAGCTAGGTGAAGGACGGCTTTCACACACACTTATCTCTCAGAACTGAGCATGTGGAGAGACGTTCGTTCATCTAGCACAAAGGGAACGGGTTGCAGGAGAAACTTTTACTCTGGTTTCTCAGGCTGTTTCCTAGTGCCGGTTTGAAGTTCCTGCAGTTTTCACTGTAAAACCGAGTTGGAGCTAGTACCTCCCCATATATATGTATGGAGTGGAGTTTGCAACTGAAAAGAAACTTTGTGTTCCCAACAAGCTAGGTGAAGGACGGCTTTCACACACACTTATCTCTCAGAACTGAGCATGTGGAGAGACGTTCGTTCATCTAGCACAAAGGGAACGGGTTGCAGGAGAAACTTTTACTCTGGTTTCTCAGTCTGTTTCCTAGTGCCGATTTGAAATTCCTGCAGTTTTCACTGTAAAACCGAGTTGGAGCTGGTACCTCCCCGTATATATGTATGGAGTGGTGTTTGCAACTGAAAAGAAACTTTGTGTTCCCAACAAGCTAGGTGAAGGACGGCTTTCACACACACTTATCTCTCAGAACTGAGCATGTGGAGAGACGTTCGTTCATCTAGCACAAAGGGAACGGGTTGCAGGGGAAAGTTTTACTCTGGGTTCTCAGCCTGTTTCCTAGTGCCGGTTTGAAGTTCCTGCAGTTTTCACTGTAAAACCGAGTTGGAGCTAGTATCTACCCTTATATATGTATGGAGTGGAGTTTGCAACTTGAAAGAAACTTTGTGTTCCCAACAAGCTAGGTGAAGGACGGCTTTCACACACACTTATCTCTCAGAACTGAGCATGTGGAGAGACGTTGGTTCATCTAGCACAAAGGGAACGGGTTGCAGGAGAAACTTTTACTCTGGTTTCTCAGTCTGTTTCCAAGTGCCGGTTTGAAGTTCCTGCAGTTTTCACTGTAAAACCGAGGTGGAGCTTGTACCTCCCCGTATACATGTATGGAGTGGAGTTTGCAACTGAAAAGATACTTTGTGTTCCCAACAAGCTAGGTGAAGGACGGCTTTCACACACACTTATCTCTCAGAACTGAGCATGTGGAGAGACGTTCGTTCATCTAGCACAAAGGGAACGGGTTGCAGGAGAAACTTTTACTCTGGTTTCTCAGTCTGTTTCCTAGTGCCGGTTTGAAGTTCCTGCAGTTTTCACTGTAAAACCGAGGTGGAGCTACTACCTCCCCTATATATGTATGGAGTGGAGTTTGCAACTGAAAAGAAACTTTGTGTTCCCAACAAGCTAGGTGAAGGACGGCTTTCACACACACTTATCTCTCAGATCTGAGAATGTGGAGAGACGTTCGTTCATCTAGAACAAAGGGAACGGGTTGCAGGAGAAACTTTTACTCTGGTTTCTCAGGCTGTTTCCCAGTGCCGGTTTGAAGTTCCTGCAGTTTTCACTGTAAAACCGTGTTGGAACTAGTACCTCCCCATATATATGTATGGAGTGGAGTTTGCAACTGAAAAGAAACTTTGTGTTCCCAACAAGCTAGGTGAAGGACGGCTTTCACACACACTTATCTCTCAGAACTGAGCATGTGGAGAGACGTTCGTTCATCTAGCACAAAGGGAACGGGTTGCAGGAGAAACTTTTACTCTGGTTTCTCAGTCTGTTTCCTAGTGCCTTTTTGAAGTTCCTGCAGTTTTCACTGTAAAACCGAGTTGGAGCTAGTACCTCCCCGTATATATGTATGGAGTGGAGTTTACAACTGAAGAGAAACTTTGTGTTCCCAACAAGCTAGGTGAAGGACGGCTTTCACACACACTTATCTCTCAGAACTGAGCATGTGGAGAGACGTTCGTTCATCTAGCACAAAGGGAACGGGTTGCAGGAGAAACTTTTACTCTGGTTTCTCAGGCTGTTTCCTAGTGCCGGTTTGAAGTTCCTGCAGTTTTCACTGTAAAACCGAGGTGGAACTAGTACCTCCCCATATATATGTATGGAGTGGAGTTTGCAAATGAAAAGAAACTTTGTGTTCCCAACAAGCTAGGTGAAGGACGGCTTTCACACACACTTATCTCTCAGAACTGAGCATGTGGAGAGACGTTCGTTCATCTAGCACAAAGGGAACGGGTTGCAATAGAAACTTTTACTCTGGTTTCTCAGGCTGTTTCCTACTGCCGGTTTAAAGTTCCTGCAGTTTTCACTGTAAAACCGAGTTGGAGCTAGTACCTCCCCATATATATGTATGGAGTGGAGTTTGCAACTGAAAAGAAACTTTGTGTTCCCAACAAGCTAGGTGAAGGACGGCTTTCACACACACTTATCTCTCAGAACTGAGCATGTGGAGAGACGTTCGTTCATCTAGCACAAAGGGAACGGGTTGCAGGAGAAACTTTTACTCTGGTTTCTCAGTCTGTTTCCTAGTGCCGATTTGAAGTTCCTGCAGTTTTCACTGTAAAACCGAGTTGGAGCTGGTACCTCCCCGTATATATGTATGGAGTGGTGTTTGCAACTGAAAAGAAACTTTGTGTTCCCAACAAGCTAGGTGAAGGACGGCTTTAACACACACTTATCTCTCAGAACTGAGCATGTGGAGAGACGTTCGTTCATCTAGCACAAAGGGAACGGGTTGCAGGGGAAAGTTTTACTCTGGGTTCTCAGCCTGTTTCCTAGTGCCGGTTTGAAGTTCCTGCAGTTTTCACTGTAAAACCGAGTTGGAGCTAGTATCTACCCTTATATATGTATGGAGTGGAGTTTGCAACTTGAAAGAAACTTTGTGTTCCCAACAAGCTAGGTGAAGGACGGCTTTCACACACACTTATCTCTCAGAACTGAGCATGTGGAGAGACGTTGGTTCATCTAGCACAAAGGGAACGGGTTGCAGGAGAAACTTTTACTCTGGTTTCTCAGGCTGTTTCCTAGTGCCGGTTTGAAGTTCCTGCAGTTTTCACTGTAAAACCGAGTTGGAACTAGTACCTCCCCATATATATGTATGGAGTGGAGTTTGCAAATGAAAAGAAACTTTGTGTTCCCAACAAGCTAGGTGAAGGACGGCTTTCACACACACTTATCTCTCAGAACTGAGCATGTGGAGAGACGTTCGTTCATCTAGCACAAAGGGAACGGGTTGCAGGAGAAACTTTTACTCTGGTTTCTCAGGCTGTTTCCTAGTGCCGGTTTGAAGTTCCTGCAGTTTTCACTGTAAAACCGAGTTGGAGCTAGTACCTCCCCATATATATGTATGGAGTGGAGTTTGCAACTGAAAAGAAACTTTGTGTTCCCAACAAGCTAGGTGAAGGACGGCTTTCACACACACTTATCTCTCAGAACTGAGCATGTGGAGAGACGTTCGTTCATCTAGCACAAAGGGAACGGGTTGCAGGAGAAACTTTTACTCTGGTTTCTCAGTCTGTTTCCTAGTGCCGATTTGAAATTCCTGCAGTTTTCACTGTAAAACCGAGTTGGAGCTGGTACCTCCCCGTATATATGTATGGAGTGGTGTTTGCAACTGAAAAGAAACTTTGTGTTCCCAACAAGCTAGGTGAAGGACGGCTTTCACACACACTTATCTCTCAGAACTGAGCATGCGGAGAGACGTTGGTTCATCTAGCACAAAGGGAACGGGTTGCAGGAGAAACTTTTACTCTGGTTTCTCAGTCTGTTTCCAAGTGCCGGTTTGAAGTTCCTGCAGTTTTCACTGTAAAACCGAGGTGGAGCTTGTACCTCCCCGTATACATGTATGGAGTGGAGTTTGCAACTGAAAAGATACTTTGTGTTCCCAACAAGCTAGGTGAAGGACGGCTTTCACACACACTTATCTCTCAGAACTGAGCATGTGGAGAGACGTTCGTTCATCTAGCACAAAGGGAACGGGTTGCAGGAGAAACTTTTACTCTGGTTTCTCAGTCTGTTTCCTAGTGCCGGTTTGAAGTTCCTGCAGTTTTCACTGTAAAACCGAGGTGGAGCTACTACCTCCCCTATATATGTATGGAGTGGAGTTTGCAACTGAAAAGAAACTTTGTGTTCCCAACAAGCTAGGTGAAGGACGGCTTTCACACACACTTATCTCACAGATCTGAGCATGTGGAGAGACGTTCGTTCATCTACCACAAAGGGAAAGGGTTGCAGGAGAAACTTTTACTCTGGTTTCTCAGTCTGTTTCCTAGTGCCGGTTTGAAGTTCCTGCAGTTTTCACTGTAAAACCGTGTTGGAACTAGTACCTCCCCATATATATGTATGGAGTGGGGTTTGCTACTGAAAAGAAACTTTGTGTTCCCAACAAGCTAGGTGAAGGACGGCTTTCACACACACTTATCTCTCAGAACTGAGCATGTGGAGAGACGTTCGTTCATCTAGCACAAAGGGAACGGGTTGCAGGAGAAACTTTTACTCTGGTTTCTCAGTCTGTTTCCTAGTGCCGGTTTGAAGTTCCTGCAGTTTTCACTGTAAAACCGGGTTGGATCTAGTACCTCCCCATATATATGTATGGAGAGGAGTTTGCAACTGAAAAGAAACTTTGTGTTCCCAACAAGCTAGCTGAAGGAAGGCTTTCACACACACTTATCTCTCAGAACTGAGCATGTGGAGAGACGTTCGTTCAACTAGCACAAAGGGAACGTGTTGCAGGAGAAACTTTTACTCTGGTTTCTCAGTCTGTTTCCTAGTGCCGGTTTGAAGTTCCTGCAGTTTTCACTGTAAAACCGAGTTGGAGCTAGTACCACCCCTTATATATGTATGGAGTGGAGTTTGCAACTGGAAAGAAACTTTGTGTTCCCAACAAGCTAGGTGAAGGACGGCTTTCACACACACTTATCTCTCAGAACTGAGCATGTGGAGAGACGTTCATTCATCTAGAACAAAGGGAACGGGTTGCAGGAGAAACTTTTACTCTGGTTTCTCAGTCTGTTTCCTAGTGCCGGTTTGAAGTTCCTGCAGTTTTCACTGTAAAACCGATTTGGAGCTAGTACCTCCCGGTATATATGTATGGAGTGGAGTTTGCAACTGAAAAGAAACTTTGTGTTCCCAACAAGCTAGGTGAAGGAAGGCTTTCACACACACTTATCTCTCAGAACTGAGCATGTGGAGAGACGTTCGTTCAACTAGCACAAAGGGAACGGGTTGCAGGAGAAACTTTTACTCTGGTTTCTCAGTCTGTTTCCTAGTGCCGGTTTGAAGTTCCTGCAGTTTTCACTGTAAAACCGAGTTGAAGCTAGTACCACCCCTTATATATGTATGGAGTGGAGTTTGCAACTGGAAAGAAACTTTGTGTTCCCAACAAGCTAGGTGAAGGACGGCTTTCACACACACTTATCTCTCAGAACTGAGCATGTGGAGAGACGTTCATTCATCTAGAACAAAGGGAACGGGTTGCAGGAGAAACTTTTACTCTGGTTTCTCAGTCTGTTTCCTAGTGCCGGTTTGAAGTTCCTGCAGTTTTCACTGTAAAACCGAGTTTGAGCTAGTACCTCCCCGTATATATGTATGGAGTGGAGTTTGCAACTGAAAAGAAACTTTGTGTTCCCAACAAGCTAGGTGAAGGACGGCTTTCACACACACTTATCTCTCAGAACTGAGCATGTGGAGAGACGTTCGTTCAACTAGCACAAAGGGAACGGGTTGCAGGAGAAACTTTTACTCTGGTTTCTCAGTCTGTTTCCAAGTGCCGGTTTGAAGTTCCTGCAGTTTTCACTGTAAAACCGAGTTGGAGCTTGTACCTCCCCGTATACATGTATGGAGTGGAGTTTGCAACTGAAAAGAACCTTTGTGTTCCCAACAAGCTAGGTGAAGGACGGCTTTCACACACACTTATCTCTCAGAACTGAGCATGTGGAGAGACGTTCGTTCATCTAGCACAAAGGGAACGGGTTGCAGGAGAAACTTTTACTCTGGTTTCTCAGTCTGTTTCCTAGTGCCGGTTTGAAGTTCCTGCAGTTTTCACTGTAAAACCGAGGTGGAGCTACTACCTCCCCTATATATGTATGGAGTGGAGTTTGCAACTGAAAAGAAACTTTGTGTTCCCAACAAGCTAGGTGAAGGACGGCTTTCACACACACTTATCTCTCAGAACTGAGCATGTGGAGAGACGTTCGTTCATCTAGCACAAAGGGAACGGGTTGCAGGAGAAACTTTTACTCTGGTTTCTCAGGCTGTTTCCTAGTGCCGGTTTGAAGTTCCTGCAGTTTTCACTGTAAAACCGGGTTGGATCTAGTACCTCCCCATATATATGTATGGAGAGGAGTTTGCAACTGAAAAGAAACTTTGTGTTCCCAACAAGCTAGGTGAAGGAAGGCTTTCACACACACTTATCTCTCAGAACTGAGCATGTGGAGAGACGTTCGTTCAACTAGCACAAAGGGAACGGGTTGCAGGAGAAAGTATTACTCTGGTTTCTCAGTCTGTTTCCTAGTGCCTTTTTGAAGTTCCTGCAGTTTTCACTGTAAAACCGAGTTGGAGCTAGTACCTCCCCGTATATATGTATGGAGTGGAGTTTACAACTGAAAAGAAACTTTGTGTTCCCAACAAGCTAGGTGAAGGACGGCTTTCACACACACTTATCTGTCAGAACTGAGCATGTGGAGAGACGTTCGTTCATCTAGCACAAAGGGAACGGGTTGCAGGAGAAACTTTTACTCTGGTTTCTCAGGCTGTTTCCTAGTGCCGGTTTGAAGTTCCTGCAGTTTTCACTGTAAAACCGATTTGGAGCTAGTACCTCCCGGTATATATGTATGGAGTGGAGTTTGCAACTGAAAAGAAACTTTGTGTTCCCAACAAGCTAGGTGAAGGACGGCTTTCACACACACTTATCTCTCAGAACTGAGCATGTGGAGAGACGTTCGTTCAACTAGCACAAAGGGAACGGGTTGCAGGAGAAACTTTTACTCTGGTTTCTCAGTCTGTTTCCTAGTGCCGGTTTGAAGTTCCTGCAGTTTTCACTGTAAAACCGAGTTGGAGCTAGTACCACCCCTTATATATGTATGGAGTGGAGTTTGCAACTGGAAAGAAACTTTGTGTTCCCAACAAGCTAGGTGAAGGACGGCTTTCACACACACTTATCTCTCAGAACTGAGCATGTGGAGAGACGTTCATTCATCTAGAACAAAGGGAACGGGTTGCAGGAGAAACTTTTACTCTGGTTTCTCAGTCTGTTTCCTAGTGCCGGTTTGAAGTTCCTGCAGTTTTCACTGTAAAACCGAGTTTGAGCTAGTACCTCCCCGTATATATGTATGGAGTGGAGTTTGCAACTGAAAAGAAACTTTGTGTTCCCAACAAGCTAGGTGAAGGACGGCTTTCACACACACTTATCTCTCAGAACTGAGCATGTGGAGAGACGTTCGTTCAACTAGCACAAAGGGAACGGGTTGCAGGAGAAACTTTTACTCTGGTTTCTCAGTCTGTTTCCAAGTGCCGGTTTGAAGTTCCTGCAGTTTTCACTGTAAAACCGAGTTGGAGCTTGTACCTCCCCGTATACATGTATGGAGTGGAGTTTGCAACTGAAAAGAACCTTTGTGTTCCCAACAAGCTAGGTGAAGGACGGCTTTCACACACACTTATCTCTCAGAACTGAGCATGTGGAGAGACGTTCATTCATCTAGCACAAAGGGAACGGGTTGCAGGAGAAACTTTTACTCTGGTTTCTCAGTCTGTCTCCTAGTGCCGGTTTGAAGTTCCTGCAGTTTTCACTGTAAAACCGAGGTGGAGCTACTACCTCCCCTATATATGTATGGAGTGGAGTTTGCAACTGAAAAGAAACTTTGTGTTCCCAACAAGCTAGGTGAAGGACGGCTTTCACACACACTTATCTCTCAGAACTGAGCATGTGGAGAGACGTTCGTTCATCTAGCACAAAGGGAACGGGTTGCAGGAGAAACTTTTACTCTGGTTTCTCAGGCTGTTTCCTAGTGCCGGTTTGAAGTTCCTGCAGTTTTCACTGTAAAACCGTGTTGGAACTAGTACCTCCCAATATATATGTATGGAGTGGAGTTTGCAACTGAAAAGAAATTTTGTGTTCCCAACAAGCTAGGTGAAGGACGGCTTTCACACACACTTATCTCTCAGAACTGAGCATGTGGAGAGACGTTCGTTCATCTAGCACAAAGGGAACGGGTTGCAGGAGAAACTTTTACTCTGGTTTCTCAGTCTGTTTCCTAGTGCCGGTTTGAAGTTCCTGCAGTTTTCACTGTAAAACCGGGTTGGATCTAGTACCTCCCCATATATATGTATGGAGAGGAGTTTGCAACTGAAAAGAAACTTTGTGTTCCCAACAAGCTAGGTGAAGGAAGGCTTTCACACACACTTATCTCTCAGAACTGAGCATGTGGAGAGACGTTCGTTCAACTAGCACAAAGGGAACGGGTTGCAGGAGAAAGTATTACTCTGGTTTCTCAGTCTGTTTCCTAGTGCCTTTTTGAAGTTCCTGCAGTTTTCACTGTAAAACCGAGTTGGAGCTAGTACCTCCCCGTATATATGTATGGAGTGGAGTTTACAACTGAAAAGAAACTTTGTGTTCCCAACAAGCTAGGTGAAGGACGGCTTTCACACACACTTATCTCTCAGAACTGAGCATGTGGAGAGACGTTCGTTCATCTAGCACAAAGGGAACGGGTTGCAGGAGAAACTTTTACTCTGGTTTCTCAGGCTGTTTCCTAGTGCCGGTTTGAAGTTCCTGCAGTTTTCACTGTAAAACCGAGTTGGAACTAGTACCTCCCCATATATATGTATGGAGTGGAGTTTGCAAATGAAAAGAAACTTTGTGTTCCCAACAAGCTAGGTGAAGGACGGCTTTCACACACACTTATCTCTCAGAACTGAGCATGTGGAGAGACGTTCGTTCATCTAGCACAAAGGGAACGGGTTGCAGGAGAAAGTATTACTCTGGTTTCTCAGTCTGTTTCCTAGTGCCGGTTTGAAGTTCCTGCAGTTTTCACTGTAAAACCGATTTGGAGCTAGTACCTCCCGGTATATATGTATGGAGTGGAGTTTGCAACTGAAAAGAAACTTTGTGTTCCCAACAAGCTCGGTGAAGGACGGCTTTCACACACACTTATCTCTCAGAACTGAGCATGTGGAGAGACGTTCGTTCATCTAGCACAAAGGTAACGTGTTGCAGGAGAAACTTTTACTCTGGTTTCTCAGTCTGTTTCCTAGTGCCGGTTTGAAGTTCCTGCAGTTTTCACTGTAAAACCGAGTTGGAGCTAGTACCACCCCTTATATATGTATGGAGTGGAGTTTGCAACTGGAAAGAAACTTTGTGTTCCCAACAAGCTAGGTGAAGGACGGCTTTCACACACACTTATCTCTCAGAACTGAGCATGTGGAGAGACGTTCATTCATCTAGAACAAAGGGAACGGGTTGCAGGAGAAACTTTTACTCTGGTTTCTCAGTCTGTTTCCTAGTGCCGGTTTGAAGTTCCTGCAGTTTTCACTGTAAAACCGATTTGGAGCTAGTACCTCCCGGTATATATGTATGGAGTGGAGTTTGCAACTGAAAAGAAACTTTGTGTTCCCAACAAGCTAGGTGAAGGACGGCTTTCACACACACTTATCTCTCAGAACTGAGCATGTGGAGAGACGTTCGTTCAACTAGCACAAAGGGAACGGGTTGCAGGAGAAACTTTTACTCTGGTTTCTCAGTCTGTTTCCTAGTGCCGGTTTGAAGTTCCTGCAGTTTTCACTGTAAAATCGAGTTGGAGCTAGTACCACCCCTTATATATGTATGGAGTGGAGTTTGCAACTGGAAAGAAACTTTGTGTTCCCAACAAGCTAGGTGAAGGACGGCTTTCACACACACTTATCTCTCAGAACTGAGCATGTGGAGAGACGTTCATTCATCTAGAACAAAGGGAACGGGTTGCAGGAGAAACTTTTACTCTGGTTTCTCAGTCTGTTTCCTAGTGCCGGTTTGAAGTTCCTGCAGTTTTCACTGTAAAACCGAGTTTGAGCTAGTACCTCCCCGTATATATGTATGGAGAGGAGTTTGCAACTGAAAAGAAACTTTGTGTTCCCAACAAGCTAGGTGAAGGACGGCTTTCACACACACTTATCTCTCAGAACTGAGCATGTGGAGAGACGTTCGTTCAACTAGCACAAAGGGAACGGGTTGCAGGAGAAACTTTTACTCTGGTTTCTCAGTCTGTTTCCAAGTGCCGGTTTGAAGTTCCTGCAGTTTTCACTGTAAAACCGAGTTGGAGCTTGTACCTCCCCGTATACATGTATGGAGTGGAGTTTGCAACTGAAAAGAACCTTTGTGTTCCCAACAAGCTAGGTGAAGGACGGCTTTCACACACACTTATCTCTCAGAACTGAGCATGTGGAGAGACGTTCGTTCATCTAGCACAAAGGGAACGGGTTGCAGGAGAAACTTTTACTCTGGTTTCTCAGTCTGTTTCCTAGTGCCGGTTTGAAGTTCCTGCAGTTTTCACTGTAAAACCGAGGTGGAGCTACTACCTCCCCTATATATGTATGGAGTGGAGTTTGCAACTGAAAAGAAACTTTGTGTTCCCAACAAGCTAGGTGAAGGACGGCTTTCACACACACTTATCTCTCAGAACTGAGCATGTGGAGAGACGTTCGTTCATCTAGCACAAAGGGAACGGGTTGCAGGAGAAACTTTTACTCTGGTTTCTCAGGCTGTTTCCTAGTGCCGATTTAAAGTTCCTGCAGTTTTCACTGTAAAACCGAGTTGGAGCTAGTACCTCCCCATATATATGTATGGAGTGGAGTTTGCAAATGAAAAGAACCTTTGTGTTCCCAACAAGCTAGGTGAAGGACGGCTTTCACACACACTTATCTCTCAGAACTGAGCATGTGGAGAGACGTTGGTTCATCTAGCACAAAGGGAACGGGTTGCAGGAGAAACTTTTACTCTGGTTTCTCAGTCTGTTTCCAAGTGCCGGTTTGAAGTTCCTGCAGTTTTCACTGTAAAACCGAGGTGGAGCTTGTACCTCCCCGTATACATGTATGGAGTGGAGTTTGCAACTGAAAAGATACTTTGTGTTCCCAACAAGCTAGGTGAAGGACGGCTTTCACACACACTTATCTCTCAGAACTGAGCATGTGGAGAGACGTTCGTTCATCTAGCACAAAGGGAACGGGTTGCAGGAGAAACTTTTACTCTGGTTTCTCAGTCTGTTTCCTAGTGCCGGTTTGAAGTTCCTGCAGTTTTCACTGTAAAACCGAGGTGGAGCTACTACCTCCCCTATATATGTATGGAGTGGAGTTTGCAACTGAAAAGAAACTTTGTGTTCCCAACAAGCTAGGTGAAGGACGGCTTTCACACACACTTATCTCACAGATCTGAGCATGTGGAGAGACGTTCGTTCATCTACCACAAAGGGAAAGGGTTGCAGGAGAAACTTTTACTCTGGTTTCTCAGTCTGTTTCCTAGTGCCGGTTTGAAGTTCCTGCAGTTTTCACTGTAAAACAGAGTTGGAACTAGTACCTCCCCATATATATGTATGGAGTGGAGTTTGCTACTGAAAAGAAACTTTGTGTTCCCAACAAGCTAGGTGAAGGACGGCTTTCACACACACTTATCTCTCAGAACTGAGCATGTGGAGAGACGTTCGTTCATCTAGCACAAAGGGAACGGGTTGCAGGAGAAACTTTTACTCTGGTTTCTCAGTCTGTTTCCTAGTGCCGGTTTGAAGTTCCTGCAGTTTTCACTGTAAAACCGGGTTGGATCTAGTACCTCCCCATATATATGTATGGAGAGGAGTTTGCAACTGAAAAGAAACTTTGTGTTCCCAACAAGCTAGGTGAAGGAAGGCTTTCACACACACTTATCTCTCAGAACTGAGCATGTGGAGAGACGTTCGTTCAACTAGCACAAAGGGAACGGGTTGCAGGAGAAAGTATTACTCTGGTTTCTCAGTCTGTTTCCTAGTGCCTTTTTGAAGTTCCTGCAGTTTTCACTGTAAAACCGAGTTGGAGCTAGTACCTCCCCGTATATATGTATGGAGTGGAGTTTACAACTGAAAAGAAACTTTGTGTTCCCAACAAGCTAGGTGAAGGACGGCTTTCACACACACTTATCTCTCAGAACTGAGCATGTGGAGAGACGTTCGTTCATCTAGCACAAAGGGAACGGGTTGCAGGAGAAACTTTTACTCTGGTTTCTCAGGCTGTTTCCTAGTGCCGGTTTGAAGTTCCTGCAGTTTTCACTGTAAAACCGATTTGGAGCTAGTACCTCCCGGTATATATGTATGGAGTGGAGTTTGCAACTGAAAAGAAACTTTGTGTTCCCAACAAGCTAGGTGAAGGACGGCTTTCACACACACTTATCTCTCAGAACTGAGCATGTGGAGAGACGTTCGTTCAACTAGCACAAAGGGAACGGGTTGCAGGAGAAACTTTTACTCTGGTTTCTCAGTCTGTTTCCTAGTGCCGGTTTGAAGTTCCTGCAGTTTTCACTGTAAAACCGAGTTGGAGCTAGTACCACCCCTTATATATGTATGGAGTGGAGTTTGCAACTGGAAAGAAACTTTGTGTTCCCAACAAGCTAGGTGAAGGACGGCTTTCACACACACTTATCTCTCAGAACTGAGCATGTGGAGAGACGTTCATTCATCTAGAACAAAGGGAACGGGTTGCAGGAGAAACTTTTACTCTGGTTTCTCAGTCTGTTTCCTAGTGCCGGTTTGAAGTTCCTGCAGTTTTCACTGTAAAACCGAGTTTGAGCTAGTACCTCCCCGTATATATGTATGGAGTGGAGTTTGCAACTGAAAAGAAACTTTGTGTTCCCAACAAGCTAGGTGAAGGACGGCTTTCACACACACTTATCTCTCAGAACTGAGCATGTGGAGAGACGTTCGTTCAACTAGCACAAAGGGAACGGGTTGCAGGAGAAACTTTTACTCTGGTTTCTCAGTCTGTTTCCAAGTGCCGGTTTGAAGTTCCTGCAGTTTTCACTGTAAAACCGAGTTGGAGCTTGTACCTCCCCGTATACATGTATGGAGTGGAGTTTGCAACTGAAAAGAACCTTTGTGTTCCCAACAAGCTAGGTGAAGGACGGCTTTCACACACACTTATCTCTCAGAACTGAGCATGTGGAGAGACGTTCGTTCATCTAGCACAAAGGGAACGGGTTGCAGGAGAAACTTTTACTCTGGTTTCTCAGTCTGTTTCCTAGTGCCGGTTTGAAGTTCCTGCAGTTTTCACTGTAAAACCGAGGTGGAGCTACTACCTCCCCTATATATGTATGGAGTGGAGTTTGCAACTGAAAAGAAACTTTGTGTTCCCAACAAGCTAGGTGAAGGACGGCTTTCACACACACTTATCTCTCAGAACTGAGCATGTGGAGAGACGTTCGTTCATCTAGCACAAAGGGAACGGGTTGCAGGAGAAACTTTTACTCTGGTTTCTCAGGCTGTTTCCTAGTGCCGGTTTGAAGTTCCTGCAGTTTTCACTGTAAAACCGTGTTGGAACTAGTACCTCCCAATATATATGTATGGAGTGGAGTTTGCAACTGAAAAGAAATTTTGTGTTCCCAACAAGCTAGGTGAAGGACGGCTTTCACACACACTTATCTCTCAGAACTGAGCATGTGGAGAGACGTTCGTTCATCTAGCACAAAGGGAACGGGTTGCAGGAGAAACTTTTACTCTGGTTTCTCAGTCTGTTTCCTAGTGCCGGTTTGAAGTTCCTGCAGTTTTCACTGTAAAACCGGGTTGGATCTAGTACCTCCCCATATATATGTATGGAGAGGAGTTTGCAACTGAAAAGAAACTTTGTGTTCCCAACAAGCTAGGTGAAGGAAGGCTTTCACACACACTTATCTCTCAGAACTGAGCATGTGGAGAGACGTTCGTTCAACTAGCACAAAGGGAACGGGTTGCAGGAGAAAGTATTACTCTGGTTTCTCAGTCTGTTTCCTAGTGCCTTTTTGAAGTTCCTGCAGTTTTCACTGTAAAACCGAGTTGGAGCTAGTACCTCCCCGTATATATGTATGGAGTGGAGTTTACAACTGAAAAGAAACTTTGTGTTCCCAACAAGCTAGGTGAAGGACGGCTTTCACACACACTTATCTCTCAGAACTGAGCATGTGGAGAGACGTTCGTTCATCTAGCACAAAGGGAAAGGGTTGCAGGAGAAAGTATTACTCTGGTTTCTCAGTCTGTTTCCTAGTGCCGGTTTGAAGTTCCTGCAGTTTTCACTGTAAAACCGATTTGGAGCTAGTACCTCCCGGTATATATGTATGGAGTGGAGTTTGCAACTGAAAAGAAACTTTGTGTTCCCAACAAGCTAGGTGAAGGACGGCTTTCACACACACTTATCTCTCAGAACTGAGCATGTGGAGAGACGTTCGTTCATCTAGCACAAAGGGAACGTGTTGCAGGAGAAACTTTTACTCTGGTTTCTCAGTCTGTTTCCTAGTGCCGGTTTGAAGTTCCTGCAGTTTTCACTGTAAAACCGAGTTGGAGCTAGTACCATCCCTTATATATGTATGGAGTGGAGTTTGCAACTGGAAAGAAACTTTGTGTTCCCAACAAGCTAGGTGAAGGACGGCTTTCACACACACTTATCTCTCAGAACTGAGCATGTGGAGAGACGTTCGTTCAACTAGCACAAAGGGAACGGGTTGCAGGAGAAACTTTTACTCTGGTTTCTCAGTCTGTTTCCTAGTGCCGGTTTGAAGTTCCTGCAGTTTTCACTGTAAAACCGAGTTGGAGCTAGTACCACCCCTTATATATGTATGGAGTGGAGTTTGCAACTGGAAAGAAACTTTGTGTTCCCAACAAGCTAGGTGAAGGACGGCTTTCACACACACTTATCTCTCAGAACTGAGCATGTGGAGAGACGTTCATTCATCTAGAACAAAGGGAACGGGTTGCAGGAGAAACTTTTACTCTGGTTTCTCAGTCTGTTTCCTAGTGCCGGTTTGAAGTTCCTGCAGTTTTCACTGTAAAACCGAGTTTGAGCTAGTACCTCCCCGTATATATGTATGGAGAGGAGTTTGCAACTGAAAAGAAACTTTGTGTTCCCAACAAGCTAGGTGAAGGACGGCTTTTACACACACTTATCTCTCAGAACTGAGCATGTGGAGAGACGTTCGTTCAACTAGCACAAAGGGAACGGGTTGCAGGAGAAACTTTTACTCTGGTTTCTCAGTCTGTTTCCAAGTGCCGGTTTGAAGTTCCTGCAGTTTTCACTGTAAAACCGAGTTGGAGCTTGTACCTCCCCGTATACATGTATGGAGTGGAGTTTGCAACTGAAAAGAACCTTTGTGTTCCCAACAAGCTAGGTGAAGGACGGCTTTCACACACACTTATCTCTCAGAACTGAGCATGTGGAGAGACGTTCGTTCATCTAGCACAAAGGGAACGGGTTGCAGGAGAAACTTTTACTCTGGTTTCTCAGTCTGTTTCCTAGTGCCGGTTTGAAGTTCCTGCAGTTTTCACTGTAAAACCGAGGTGGAGCTACTACCTCCCCTATATATGTATGGAGTGGAGTTTGCAAATGAAAAGAAACTTTGTGTTCCCAACAAGCTAGGTGAAGGACGGCTTTCACACACACTTATCTCTCAGAACTGAGCATGTGGAGAGACGTTCGTTCATCTAGCACAAAGGGAACGGGTTGCAGGAGAAACTTTTACTCTGGTTTCTCAGGCTGTTTCCTAGTGCCGATTTAAAGTTCCTGCAGTTTTCACTGTAAAACCGAGTTGGAGCTAGTACCTCCCCATATATATGTATGGAGTGGAGTTTGCAAATGAAAAGAACCTTTGTGTTCCCAACAAGCTAGGTGAAGGACGGCTTTCACACACACTTATCTCTCAGAACTGAGCATGTGGAGAGACGTTGGTTCATCTAGCACAAAGGGAACGGGTTGCAGGAGAAACTTTTACTCTGGTTTCTCAGTCTGTTTCCAAGTGCCGGTTTGAAGTTCCTGCAGTTTTCACTGTAAAACCGAGGTGGAGCTTGTACCTCCCCGTATACATGTATGGAGTGGAGTTTGCAACTGAAAAGATACTTTGTGTTCCCAACAAGCTAGGTGAAGGACGGCTTTCACACACACTTATCTCTCAGAACTGAGCATGTGGAGAGACGTTCGTTCATCTAGCACAAAGGGAACGGGTTGCAGGAGAAACTTTTACTCTGGTTTCTCAGTCTGTTTCCTAGTGCCGGTTTGAAGTTCCTGCAGTTTTCACTGTAAAACCGAGGTGGAGCTACTACCTCCCCTATATATGTATGGAGTGGAGTTTGCAACTGAAAAGAAACTTTGTGTTCCCAACAAGCTAGGTGAAGGACGGCTTTCACACACACTTATCTCACAGATCTGAGCATGTGGAGAGACGTTCGTTCATCTACCACAAAGGGAAAGGGTTGCAGGAGAAACTTTTACTCTGGTTTCTCAGTCTGTTTCCTAGTGCCGGTTTGAAGTTCCTGCAGTTTTCACTGTAAAACCGAGTTGGAACTAGTACCTCCCCATATATATGTATGGAGTGGAGTTTGCTACTGAAAAGAAACTTTGTGTTCCCAACAAGCTAGGTGAAGGACGGCTTTCACACACACTTATCTCTCAGAACTGAGCATGTGGAGAGACGTTCGTTCATCTAGCACAAAGGGAACGGGTTGCAGGAGAAACTTTTACTCTGGTTTCTCAGTCTGTTTCCTAGTGCCGGTTTGAAGTTCCTGCAGTTTTCACTGTAAAACCGAGGTGGAGCTACTACCTCCCCTATATATGTATGGAGTGGAGTTTGCAACTGAAAAGAAACTTTGTGTTCCCAACAAGCTAGGTGAAGGACGGCTTTCACACACACTTATCTCTCAGATCTGAGCATGTGGAGAGACGTTCGTTCATCTACCACAAAGGGAAAGGGTTGCAGGAGAAACTTTTACTCTGGTTTCTCAGTCTGTTTCCTAGTGCCGGTTTGAAGTTCCTGCAGTTTTCACTGTAAAACCGAGTTGGAACTAGTACCTCCCCATATATATGTATGGAGTGGGGTTTGCTACTGAAAAGAAACTTTGTGTTCCCAACAAGCTAGGTGAAGGACGGCTTTCACACACACTTATCTCTCAGAACTGAGCATGTGGAGAGACGTTCGTTCAACTAGCACAAAGGGAACGGGTTGCAGGAGAAACTTTTACTCTGGTTTCTCAGTCTGTTTCCAAGTGCCGGTTTGAAATTCCTGCAGTTTTCACTGTAAAACCGAGTTGGAGCTTGTACCTCCCCGTATACATGTATGGAGTGGAGTTTGCAACTGAAAAGAACCTTTGTGTTCCCAACAAGCTAGGTGAAGGACGGCTTTCACACACACTTATCTCTCAGAACTGAGCATGTGGAGAGACGTTCGTTCATCTAGCACAAAGGGAACGGGTTGCAGGAGAAACTTTTACTCTGGTTTCTCAGTCTGTTTCCTAGTGCCGGTTTGAAGTTCCTGCAGTTTTCACTGTAAAACCGAGGTGGAGCTACTACCTCCCCTATATATTTATGGAGTGGAGTTTGCAACTGAAAAGAAACTTTGTGTTCCCAACAAGCTAGGTGAAGGACGGCTTTCACACACACTTATCTCTCAGAACTGAGCATGTGGAGAGACGTTCGTTCATCTAGCACAAAGGGAACGGGTTGCAGGAGAAACTTTTACTCTGGTTTCTCAGGCTGTTTCCTAGTGCCGGTTTGAAGTTCCTGCAGTTTTCACTGTAAAACCGTGTTGGAACTAGTACCTCCCAATATATATGTATGGAGTGGAGTTTGCAACTGAAAAGAAATTTTGTGTTCCCAACAAGCTAGGTGAAGGACGGCTTTCACACACACTTATCTCTCAGAACTGAGCATGTGGAGAGACGTTCGTTCATCTAGCACAAAGGGAACGGGTTGCAGGAGAAACTTTTACTCTGGTTTCTCAGTCTGTTTCCTAGTGCCGGTTTGAAGTTCCTGCAGTTTTCACTGTAAAACCGGGTTGGATCTAGTACCTCCCCATATATATGTATGGAGAGGAGTTTGCAACTGAAAAGAAACTTTGTGTTCCCAACAAGCTAGGTGAAGGAAGGCTTTCACACACACTTATCTCTCAGAACTGAGCATGTGGAGAGACGTTCGTTCAACTAGCACAAAGGGAACGGGTTGCAGGAGAAAGTATTACTCTGGTTTCTCAGTCTGTTTCCTAGTGCCTTTTTGAAGTTCCTGCAGTTTTCACTGTAAAACCGAGTTGGAGCTAGTACCTCCCCGTATATATGTATGGAGTGGAGTTTACAACTGAAAAGAAACTTTGTGTTCCCAACAAGCTAGGTGAAGGACGGCTTTCACACACACTTATCTCTCAGAACTGAGCATGTGGAGAGACGTTCGTTCATCTAGCACAAAGGGAACGGGTTGCAGGAGAAACTTTTACTCTGGTTTCTCAGGCTGTTTCCTAGTGCCGGTTTGAAGTTCCTGCAGTTTTCACTGTAAAACCGAGTTGGAACTAGTACCTCCCCATATATATGTATGGAGTGGAGTTTGCAAATGAAAAGAAACTTTGTGTTCCCAACAAGCTAGGTGAAGGACGGCTTTCACACACACTTATCTCTCAGAACTGAGCATGTGGAGAGACGTTCGTTCATCTAGCACAAAGGGAACGGGTTGCAGGAGAAAGTATTACTCTGGTTTCTCAGTCTGTTTCCTAGTGCCGGTTTGAAGTTCCTGCAGTTTTCACTGTAAAACCGATTTGGAGCTAGTACCTCCCGGTATATATGTATGGAGTGGAGTTTGCAACTGAAAAGAAACTTTGTGTTCCCAACAAGCTAGGTGAAGGACGGCTTTCACACACACTTATCTCTCAGAACTGAGCATGTGGAGAGACGTTCGTTCATCTAGCACAAAGGGAACGTGTTGCAGGAGAAACTTTTACTCTGGTTTCTCAGTCTGTTTCCTAGTGCCGGTTTGAAGTTCCTGCAGTTTTCACTGTAAAACCGAGTTGGAGCTAGTACCACCCCTTATATATGTATGGAGTGGAGTTTGCAACTGGAAAGAAACTTTGTGTTCCCAACAAGCTAGGTGAAGGACGGCTTTCACACACACTTATCTCTCAGAACTGAGCATGTGGAGAGACGTTCATTCATCTAGAACAAAGGGAACGGGTTGCAGGAGAAACTTTTACTCTGGTTTCTCAGTCTGTTTCCTAGTGCCGGTTTGAAGTTCCTGCAGTTTTCACTGTAAAACCGATTTGGAGCTAGTACCTCCCGGTATATATGTATGGAGTGGAGTTTGCAACTGAAAAGAAACTTTGTGTTCCCAACAAGCTAGGTGAAGGACGGCTTTCACACACACTTATCTCTCAGAACTGAGCATGTGGAGAGACGTTCGTTCAACTAGCACAAAGGGAACGGGTTGCAGGAGAAACTTTTACTCTGGTTTCTCAGTCTGTTTCCTAGTGCCGGTTTGAAGTTCCTGCAGTTTTCACTGTAAAACCGAGTTGGAGCTAGTACCACCCCTTATATATGTATGGAGTGGAGTTTGCAACTGGAAAGAAACTTTGTGTTCCCAACAAGCTAGGTGAAGGACGGCTTTCACACACACTTATCTCTCAGAACTGAGCATGTGGAGAGACGTTCATTCATCTAGAACAAAGGGAACGGGTTGCAGGAGAAACTTTTACTCTGGTTTCTCAGTCTGTTTCCTAGTGCCGGTTTGAAGTTCCTGCAGTTTTCACTGTAAAACCGAGTTTGAGCTAGTACCTCCCCGTATATATGTATGGAGAGGAGTTTGCAACTGAAAAGAAACTTTGTGTTCCCAACAAGCTAGGTGAAGGACGGCTTTCACACACACTTATCTCTCAGAACTGAGCATGTGGAGAGACGTTCGTTCAACTAGCACAAAGGGAACGGGTTGCAGGAGAAACTTTTACTCTGGTTTCTCAGTCTGTTTCCAAGTGCCGGTTTGAAGTTCCTGCAGTTTTCACTGTAAAACCGAGTTGGAGCTTGTACCTCCCCGTATACATGTATGGAGTGGAGTTTGCAACTGAAAAGAACCTTTGTGTTCCCAACAAGCTAGGTGAAGGACGGCTTTCACACACACTTATCTCTCAGAACTGAGCATGTGGAGAGACGTTCGTTCATCTAGCACAAAGGGAACGGGTTGCAGGAGAAACTTTTACTCTGGTTTCTCAGTCTGTTTCCTAGTGCCGGTTTGAAGTTCCTGCAGTTTTCACTGTAAAACCGAGGTGGAGCTACTACCTCCCCTATATATGTATGGAGTGGAGTTTGCAACTGAAAAGAAACTTTGTGTTCCCAACAAGCTAGGTGAAGGACGGCTTTCACACACACTTATCTCTCAGAACTGAGCATGTGGAGAGACGTTCGTTCATCTAGCACAAAGGGAACGGGTTGCAGGAGAAACTTTTAGTCTGGTTTCTCAGGCTGTTTCCTAGTGCCGATTTAAAGTTCCTGCAGTTTTCACTGTAAAACCGAGTTGGAGCTAGTACCTCCCCATATATATGTATGGAGTGGAGTTTGCAAATGAAAAGAACCTTTGTGTTCCCAACAAGCTAGGTGAAGGACGGCTTTCACACACACTTATCTCTCAGAACTGAGCATGTGGAGAGACGTTGGTTCATCTAGCACAAAGGGAACGGGTTGCAGGAGAAACTTTTACTCTGGTTTCTCAGTCTGTTTCCTAGTGCCGGTTTGAAGTTCCTGCAGTTTTCACTGTAAAACCGAGGTGGAGCTACTACCTCCCCTATATATGTATGGAGTGGAGTTTGCAACTGAAAAGAAACTTTGTGTTCCCAACAAGCTAGGTGAAGGACGGCTTTCACACACACTTATCTCACAGATCTGAGCATGTGGAGAGACGTTCGTTCATCTACCACAAAGGGAAAGGGTTGCAGGAGAAACTTTTACTCTGGTTTCTCAGTCTGTTTCCTAGTGCCGGTTTGAAGTTCCTGCAGTTTTCACTGTAAAACCGAGTTGGAACTAGTACCTCCCCATATATATGTATGGAGTGGAGTTTGCTACTGAAAAGAAACTTTGTGTTCCCAACAAGCTAGGTGAAGGACGGCTTTCACACACACTTATCTCTCAGAACTGAGCATGTGGAGAGACGTTCGTTCATCTAGCACAAAGGGAACGGGTTGCAGGAGAAACTTTTACTCTGGTTTCTCAGTCTGTTTCCTAGTGCCGGTTTGAAGTTCCTGCAGTTTTCACTGTAAAACCGGGTTGGATCTAGTACCTCCCCATATATATGTATGGAGAGGAGTTTGCAACTGAAAAGAACTTTGTGTTCCCAACAAGCTAGCTGAAGGAAGGCTTTCACACACACTTATCTCTCAGAACTGAGCATGTGGAGAGACGTTCGTTCAACTAGCACAAAGGGAACGGGTTGCAGGAGAAACTTTTACTCTGGTTTCTCAGTCTGTTTCCTAGTGCCGGTTTGAAGTTCCTGCAGTTTTCACTGTAAAACCGATTTGGAGTTAGTACCTCCCGGTATATATGTATGGAGTGGAGTTTGCAACTGAAAAGAAACTTTGTGTTCCCAACAAGCTAGGTGAAGGACGGCTTTCACACACACTTATCTCTCAGAACTGAGCATGTGGAGAGACGTTCGTTCATCTAGCACAAAGGGAACGTGTTGCAGGAGAAACTTTTACTCTGGTTTCTCAGTCTGTTTCCTAGTGCCGGTTTGAAGTTCCTGCAGTTTTCACTGTAAAACCGAGTTGGAGCTAGTACCACCCCTTATATATGTATGGAGTGGAGTTTGCAACTGGAAAGAAACTTTGTGTTCCCAACAAGCTAGGTGAAGGACGGCTTTCACACACACTTATCTCTCAGAACTGAGCATGTGGAGAGACGTTCATTCATCTAGAACAAAGGGAACGGGTTGCAGGAGAAACTTTTACTCTGGTTTCTCAGTCTGTTTCCTAGTGCCGGTTTGAAGTTCCTGCAGTTTTCACTGTAAAACCGATTTGGAGCTAGTACCTCCCGGTATATATGTATGGAGTGGAGTTTGCAACTGAAAAGAAACTTTGTGTTCCCAACAAGCTAGGTGAAGGACGGCTTTCACACACACTTATCTCTCAGAACTGAGCATGTGGAGAGACGTTCGTTCAACTAGCACAAAGGGAACGGGTTGCAGGAGAAACTTTTACTCTGGTTTCTCAGTCTGTTTCCTAGTGCCGGTTTGAAGTTCCTGCAGTTTTCACTGTAAAACCGAGTTGGAGCTAGTACCACCCCTTACATATGTATGGAGTGGAGTTTGCAACTGGAAAGAAACTTTGTGTTCCCAACAAGCTAGGTGAAGGACGGCTTTCACACACACTTATCTCTCAGAACTGAGCATGTGGAGAGACGTTCATTCATCTAGAACAAAGGGAACGGGTTGCAGGAGAAACTTTTACTCTGGTTTCTCAGTCTGTTTCCTAGTGCCGGTTTGAAGTTCCTGCAGTTTTCACTGTAAAACCGAGTTTGAGCTAGTACCTCCCCGTATATATGTATGGAGTGGAGTTTGCAACTGAAAAGAAACTTTGTGTTCCCAACAAGCTAGGTGAAGGACGGCTTTCACACACACTTATCTCTCAGAACTGAGCATGTGGAGAGACGTTCGTTCAACTAGCACAAAGGGAACGGGTTGCAGGAGAAACTTTTACTCTGGTTTCTCAGTCTGTTTCCAAGTGCCGGTTTGAAGTTCCTGCAGTTTTCACTGTAAAACCGAGTTGGAGCTTGTACCTCCCCGTATACATGTATGGAGTGGAGTTTGCAACTGAAAAGAACCTTTGTGTTCCCAACAAGCTAGGTGAAGGACGGCTTTCACACACACTTATCTCTCAGAACTGAGCATGTGGAGAGACGTTCGTTCATCTAGCACAAAGGGAACGGGTTGCAGGAGAAACTTTTACTCTGGTTTCTCAGTCTGTTTCCTAGTGCCGGTTTGAAGTTCCTGCAGTTTTCACTGTAAAACCGAGGTGGAGCTACTACCTCCCCTATATATGTATGGAGTGGAGTTTGCAACTGAAAAGAAACTTTGTGTTCCCAACAAGCTAGGTGAAGGACGGCTTTCACACACACTTATCTCTCAGAACTGAGCATGTGGAGAGACGTTCGTTCATCTAGCACAAAGGGAACGGGTTGCAGGAGAAACTTTTACTCTGGTTTCTCAGGCTGTTTCCTAGTGCCGGTTTGAAGTTCCTGCAGTTTTCACTGTAAAACCGTGTTGGAACTAGTACCTCCCAATATATATGTATGGAGTGGAGTTTGCAACTGAAAAGAAATTTTGTGTTCCCAACAAGCTAGGTGAAGGACGGCTTTCACACACACTTATCTCTCAGAACTGAGCATGAGGAGAGACGTTCGTTCATCTAGCACAAAGGGAACGGGTTGCAGGAGAAACTTTTACTCTGGTTTCTCAGTCTGTTTCCTAGTGCCGGTTTGAAGTTCCTGCAGTTTTCACTGTAAAACCGGGTTGGATCTAGTACCTCCCCATATATATGTATGGAGAGGAGTTTGCAACTGAAAAGAAACTTTGTGTTCCCAACAAGCTAGGTGAAGGAAGGCTTTCACACACACTTATCTCTCAGAACTGAGCATGTGGAGAGACGTTCGTTCAACTAGCACAAAGGGAACGGGTTGCAGGAGAAAGTATTACTCTGGTTTCTCAGTCTGTTTCCTAGTGCCTTTTTGAAGTTCCTGCAGTTTTCACTGTAAAACCGAGTTGGAGCTAGTACCTCCCCGTATATATGTATGGAGTGGAGTTTACAACTGAAAAGAAACTTTGTGTTCCCAACAAGCTAGGTGAAGGACGGCTTTCACACACACTTATCTCTCAGAACTGAGCATGTGGAGAGACGTTCGTTCATCTAGCACAAAGGGAACGGGTTGCAGGAGAAACTTTTACTCTGGTTTCTCAGGCTGTTTCCTAGTGCCGGTTTGAAGTTCCTGCAGTTTTCACTGTAAAACCGATTTGGAGCTAGTACCTCCCGGTATATATGTATGGAGTGGAGTTTGCAACTGAAAAGAAACTTTGTGTTCCCAACAAGCTAGGTGAAGGACGGCTTTCACACACACTTATCTCTCAGAACTGAGCATGTGGAGAGACGTTCGTTCAACTAGCACAAAGGGAACGGGTTGCAGGAGAAACTTTTACTCTGGTTTCTCAGTCTGTTTCCTAGTGCCGGTTTGAAGTTCCTGCAGTTTTCACTGTAAAACCGAGTTGGAGCTAGTACCACCCCTTATATATGTATGGAGTGGAGTTTGCAACTGGAAAGAAACTTTGTGTTCCCAACAAGCTAGGTGAAGGACGGCTTTCACACACACTTATCTCTCAGAACTGAGCATGTGGAGAGACGTTCATTCATCTAGAACAAAGGGAACGGGTTGCAGGAGAAACTTTTACTCTGGTTTCTCAGTCTGTTTCCTAGTGCCGGTTTGAAGTTCCTGCAGTTTTCACTGTAAAACCGAGTTTGAGCTAGTACCTCCCCGTATATATGTATGGAGTGGAGTTTGCAACTGAAAAGAAACTTTGTGTTCCCAACAAGCTAGGTGAAGGACGGCTTTCACACACACTTATCTCTCAGAACTGAGCATGTGGAGAGACGTTCGTTCAACTAGCACAAAGGGAACGGGTTGCAGGAGAAACTTTTACTCTGGTTTCTCAGTCTGTTTCCAAGTGCCGGTTTGAAGTTCCTGCAGTTTTCACTGTAAAACCGAGTTGGAGCTTGTACCTCCCCGTATACATGTATGGAGTGGAGTTTGCAACTGAAAAGAACCTTTGTGTTCCCAACAAGCTAGGTGAAGGACGGCTTTCACACACACTTATCTCTCAGAACTGAGCATGTGGAGAGACGTTCGTTCATCTAGCACAAAGGGAACGGGTTGCAGGAGAAACTTTTACTCTGGTTTCTCAGTCTGTTTCCTAGTGCCGGTTTGAAGTTCCTGCAGTTTTCACTGTAAAACCGAGGTGGAGCTACTACCTCCCCTATATATGTATGGAGTGGAGTTTGCAACTGAAAAGAAACTTTGTGTTCCCAACAAGCTAGGTGAAGGACGGCTTTCACACACACTTATCTCTCAGAACTGAGCATGTGGAGAGACGTTCGTTCATCTAGCACAAAGGGAACGGGTTGCAGGAGAAACTTTTACTCTGGTTTCTCAGGCTGTTTCCTAGTGCCGGTTTGAAGTTCCTGCAGTTTTCACTGTAAAACCGTGTTGGAACTAGTACCTCCCAATATATATGTATGGAGTGGAGTTTGCAACTGAAAAGAAATTTTGTGTTCCCAACAAGCTAGGTGAAGGACGGCTTTCACACACACTTATCTCTCAGAACTGAGCATGTGGAGAGACGTTCGTTCATCTAGCACAAAGGGAACGGGTTGCAGGAGAAACTTTTACTCTGGTTTCTCAGTCTGTTTCCTAGTGCCGGTTTGAAGTTCCTGCAGTTTTCACTGTAAAACCGGGTTGGATCTAGTACCTCCCCATATATATGTATGGAGAGGAGTTTGCAACTGAAAAGAAACTTTGTGTTCCCAACAAGCTAGGTGAAGGAAGGCTTTCACACACACTTATCTCTCAGAACTGAGCATGTGGAGAGACGTTCGTTCAACTAGCACAAAGGGAACGGGTTGCAGGAGAAAGTATTACTCTGGTTTCTCAGTCTGTTTCCTAGTGCCTTTTTGAAGTTCCTGCAGTTTTCACTGTAAAACCGAGTTGGAGCTAGTACCTCCCCGTATATATGTATGGAGTGGAGTTTACAACTGAAAAGAAACTTTGTGTTCCCAACAAGCTAGGTGAAGGAAGGCTTTCACACACACTTATCTCTCAGAACTGAGCATGTGGAGAGACGTTCGTTCATCTAGCACAAAGGGAACGGGTTGCAGGAGAAACTTTTACTCTGGTTTCTCAGGCTGTTTCCTAGTGCCGGTTTGAAGTTCCTGCAGTTTTCACTGTAAAACCGAGTTGGAACTAGTACCTCCCCATATATATGTATGGAGTGGAGTTTGCAAATGAAAAGAAACTTTGTGTTCCCAACAAGCTAGGTGAAGGACGGCTTTCACACACACTTATCTCTCAGAACTGAGCATGTGGAGAGACGTTCGTTCATCTAGCACAAAGGGAACGGGTTGCAGGAGAAAGTATTACTCTGGTTTCTCAGTCTGTTTCCTAGTGCCGGTTTGAAGTTCCTGCAGTTTTCACTGTAAAACCGATTTGGAGCTAGTACCTCCCGGTATATATGTATGGAGTGGAGTTTGCAACAGAAAAGAAACTTTGTGTTCCCAACAAGCTAGGTGAAGGACGGCTTTCACACACACTTATCTCTCAGAACTGAGCATGTGGAGAGACGTTCGTTCATCTAGCACAAAGGGAACGTGTTGCAGGAGAAACTTTTACTCTGGTTTCTCAGTCTGTTTCCTAGTGCCGGTTTGAAGTTCCTGCAGTTTTCACTGTAAAACCGAGTTGGAGCTAGTACCACCCCTTATATATGTATGGAGTGGAGTTTGCAACTGGAAAGAAACTTTGTGTTCCCAACAAGCTAGGTGAAGGACGGCTTTCACACTCACTTATCTCTCAGAACTGAGCATGTGGAGAGACGTTCATTCATCTAGAACAAAGGGAACGGGTTGCAGGAGAAACTTTTACTCTGGTTTCTCAGTCTGTTTCCTAGTGCCGGTTTGAAGTTCCTGCAGTTTTCACTGTAAAACCGATTTGGAGCTAGTACCTCCCGGTATATATGTATGGAGTGGAGTTTGCAACTGAAAAGAAACTTTGTGTTCCCAACAAGCTAGGTGAAGGACGGCTTTCACACACACTTATCTCTCAGAACTGAGCATGTGGAGAGACGTTCGTTCAACTAGCACAAAGGGAACGGGTTGCAGGAGAAACTTTTACTCTGGTTTCTCAGTCTGTTTCCTAGTGCCGGTTTGAAGTTCCTGCAGTTTTCACTGTAAAACCGAGTTGGAGCTAGTACCACCCCTTATATATGTATGGAGTGGAGTTTGCAACTGGAAAGAAACTTTGTGTTCCCAACAAGCTAGGTGAAGGACGGCTTTCACACACACTTATCTCTCAGAACTGAGCATGTGGAGAGACGTTCATTCATCTAGAACAAAGGGAACGGGTTGCAGGAGAAACTTTTACTCTGGTTTCTCAGTCTGTTTCCTAGTGCCGGTTTGAAGTTCCTGCAGTTTTCACTGTAAAACCGAGTTTGAGCTAGTACCTCCCCGTATATATGTATGGAGTGGAGTTTGCAACTGAAAAGAAACTTTGTGTTCCCAACAAGCTAGGTGAAGGACGGCTTTCACACACACTTATCTCTCAGAACTGAGCATGTGGAGAGACGTTCGTTCAACTAGCACAAAGGGAACGGGTTGCAGGAGAAACTTTTACTCTGGTTTCTCAGTCTGTTTCCAAGTGCCGGTTTGAAGTTCCTGCAGTTTTCACTGTAAAACCGAGTTGGAGCTTGTACCTCCCCGTATACATGTATGGAGTGGAGTTTGCAACTGAAAAGAACCTTTGTGTTCCCAACAAGCTAGGTGAAGGACGGCTTTCACACACACTTATCTCTCAGAACTGAGCATGTGGAGAGACGTTCGTTCATCTAGCACAAAGGGAACGGGTTGCAGGAGAAACTTTTACTCTGGTTTCTCAGTCTGTTTCCTAGTGCCGGTTTGAAGTTCCTGCAGTTTTCACTGTAAAACCGAGGTGGAGCTACTACCTCCCCTATATATGTATGGAGTGGAGTTTGCAACTGAAAAGAAACTTTGTGTTCCCAACAAGCTAGGTGAAGGACGGCTTTCACACACACTTATCTCTCAGAACTGAGCATGTGGAGAGACGTTCGTTCATCTAGCACAAAGGGAACGGGTTGCAGGAGAAACTTTTACTCTGGTTTCTCAGGCTGTTTCCTAGTGCCGGTTTGAAGTTCCTGCAGTTTTCACTGTAAAACCGTGTTGGAACTAGTACCTCCCAATATATATGTATGGAGTGGAGTTTGCAACTGAAAAGAAATTTTGTGTTCCCAACAAGCTAGGTGAAGGACGGCTTTCACACACACTTATCTCTCAGAACTGAGCATGAGGAGAGACGTTCGTTCATCTAGCACAAAGGGAACGGGTTGCAGGAGAAACTTTTACTCTGGTTTCTCAGTCTGTTTCCTAGTGCCGGTTTGAAGTTCCTGCAGTTTTCACTGTAAAACCGGGTTGGATCTAGTACCTCCCCATATATATGTATGGAGAGGAGTTAGCAACTGAAAAGAAACTTTGTGTTCCCAACAAGCTAGGTGAAGGAAGGCTTTCACACACACTTATCTCTCAGAACTGAGCATGTGGAAAGACGTTCGTTCAACTAGCACAAAGGGAACGGGTTGCAGGAGAAAGTATTACTCTGGTTTCTCAGTCTGTTTCCTAGTGCCTTTTTGAAGTTCCTGCAGTTTTCACTGTAAAACCGAGTTGGAGCTAGTACCTCCCCGTATATATGTATGGAGTGGAGTTTACAACTGAAAAGAAACTTTGTGTTCCCAACAAGCTAGGTGAAGGACGGCTTTCACACACACTTATCTCTCAGAACTGAGCATGTGGAGAGACGTTCGTTCATCTAGCACAAAGGGAACGGGTTGCAGGAGAAACTTTTACTCTGGTTTCTTAGGCTGTTTCCTAGTGCCGGTTTGAAGTTCCTGCAGTTTTCACTGTAAAACCGATTTGGAGCTAGTACCTCCCGGTATATATGTATGGAGTGGAGTTTGCAACTGAAAAGAAACTTTGTGTTCCCAACAAGCTAGGTGAAGGACGGCTTTCACACACACTTATCTCTCAGAACTGAGCATGTGGAGAGACGTTCGTTCATCTAGCACAAAGGGAACGGGTTGCAGGAGAAGCTTTTACTCTGGTTTCTCAGTCTGTTTCCTAGTGCCGGTTTGAAGTTCCTGCAGTTTTCACTGTAAAACCGAGTTGGAGCTAGTACCACCCCTTATATATGTATGGAGAGGAGTTTGCAACTGGAAAGAAACTTTGTGTTCCCAACAAGCTAGGTGAAGGACGGCTTTCACACACACTTATCTCTCAGAACTGAGCATGTGGAGAGACGTTCATTCATCTAGAACAAAGGGAACGGGTTGCAGGAGAAACTTTTACTCTGGTTTCTCAGTCTGTTTCCTAGTGCCGGTTTGAAGTTCCTGCAGTTTTCACTGTAAAACCGAGTTTGAGCTAGTACCTCCCCGTATATATGTATGGAGTGGAGTTTGCAACTGAAAAGAAACTTTGTGTTCCCAACAAGCTAGGTGAAGGACGGCTTTCACACACACTTATCTCTCAGAACTGAGCATGTGGAGAGACGTTCGTTCAACTAGCACAAAGGGAACGGGTTGCAGGAGAAACTTTTACTCTGGTTTCTTAGGCTGTTTCCTAGTGCCGGTTTGAAGTTCCTGCAGTTTTCACTGTAAAACCGATTTGGAGCTAGTACCTCCCGGTATATATGTATGGAGTGGAGTTTGCAACTGAAAAGAAACTTTGTGTTCCCAACAAGCTAGGTGAAGGACGGCTTTCACACACACTTATCTCTCAGAACTGAGCATGTGGAGAGACGTTCGTTCAACTAGCACAAAGGGAACGGGTTGCAGGAGAAACTTTTACTCTGGTTTCTCAGTCTGTTTCCTAGTGCCGGTTTGAAGTTCCTGCAGTTTTCACTGTAAAACCGAGTTGGAGCTAGTACCACCCCTTATATATGTATGGAGTGGAGTTTGCAACTGGAAAGAAACTTTGTGTTCCCAACAAGCTAGGTGAAGGACGGCTTTCACACACACTTATCTCTCAGAACTGAGCATGTGGAGAGACGTTCATTCATCTAGAACAAAGGGAACGGGTTGCAGGAGAAACTTTTACTCTGGTTTCTCAGTCTGTTTCCTAGTGCCGGTTTGAAGTTCCTGCAGTTTTCACTGTAAAACCGAGTTTGAGCTAGTACCTCCCCGTATATATGTATGGAGTGGAGTTTGCAACTGAAAAGAAACTTTGTGTTCCCAACAAGCTAGGTGAAGGACGGCTTTCACACACACTTATCTCTCAGAACTGAGCATGTGGAGAGACGTTCGTTCAACTAGCACAAAGGGAACGGGTTGCAGGAGAAACTTTTACTCTGGTTTCTCAGTCTGTTTCCAAGTGCCGGTTTGAAGTTCCTGCAGTTTTCACTGTAAAACCGAGTTGGAGCTTGTACCTCCCCGTATACATGTATGGAGTGGAGTTTGCAACTGAAAAGAACCTTTGTGTTCCCAACAAGCTAGGTGAAGGACGGCTTTCACACACACTTATCTCTCAGAACTGAGCATGTGGAGAGACGTTCGTTCATCTAGCACAAAGGGAACGGGTTGCAGGAGAAACTTTTACTCTGGTTTCTCAGTCTGTTTCCTAGTGCCGGTTTGAAGTTCCTGAAGTTTTCACTGTAAAACCGAGGTGGAGCTACTACCTCCCCTATATATGTATGGAGTGGAGTTTGCAACTGAAAAGAAACTTTGTGTTCCCAACAAGCTAGGTGAAGGACGGCTTTCACACACACTTATCTCTCAGAACTGAGCATGTGGAGAGACGTTCGTTCATCTAGCACAAAGGGAACGGGTTGCAGGAGAAACTTTTACTCTGGTTTCTCAGGCTGTTTCCTAGTGCCGGTTTGAAGTTCCTGCAGTTTTCACTGTAAAACCGTGTTGGAACTAGTACCTCCCCATATATATGTATGGAGTGGAGTTTGCAACTGAAAAGAAACTTTGTGTTCCCAACAAGCTAGGTGAAGGACGGCTTTCACACACACTTATCTCTCAGAACTGAGCATGTGGAGAGACGTTCGTTCAACTAGCACAAAGGGAACGGGTTGCAGGAGAAAGTGTTACTCTGGTTTCTCAGTCTGTTTCCTAGTGCCTTTTTGAAGTTCCTGCAGTTTTCACTGTAAAACCGAGTTGGAGCTAGTACCTCCCCGTATATATGTATGGAGTGGAGTTTACAACTGAAAAGAAACTTTGTGTTCCCAACAAGCTAGGTGAAGGACGGCTTTCACACACACTTATCTCTCAGAACTGAGCATGTGGAGAGACGTTCGTTCATCTAGCACAAAGGGAACGGGTTGCAGGAGAAACTTTTACTCTGGTTTCTCAGGCTGTTTCCTAGTGCCGGTTTGAAGTTCCTGCAGTTTTCACTGTAAAACCGAGTTGGAACTAGTACCTCCCCATATATATGTATGGAGTGGATTTTGCAAATGAAAAGAAACTTTGTGTTCCCAACAAGCTAGGTGAAGGACGGCTTTCACACACACTTATCTCTCAGAACTGAGCATGTGGAGAGACGTTGGTTCATCTAGCACAAAGGGAACGGGTTGCAGGAGAAACTTTTACTCTGGTTTCTCAGGCTGTTTCCTAGTGCCGGTTTGAAGTTCCTGCAGTTTTCACTGTAAAACCGAGGTGGAGCTACTACCTCCCCTATATATGTATGGAGTGGAATTTGCAACTGAAAAGAAACTTTGTGTTCCCAACAAGCTAGGTGAAGGACGGCTTTCACACACACTTATCTCTCAGATCTGAGCATGTGGAGAGACGTTCGTTCATCTACCACAAAGGGAAAGGGTTGCAGGAGAAACTTTTACTCTGGTTTCTCAGTCTGTTTCCTAGTGCCGGTTTGAAGTTCCTGCAGTTTTCACTGTAAAACCGAGTTGGAACTAGTACCTCCCCATATATATGTATGGAGTGGAGTTTGCTACTGAAAAGAAACATTGTGTTCCCAACAAGCTAGGTGAAGGACGGCTTTCACACACACTTATCTCTCAGAACTGAGCATGTGGAGAGACGTTCGTTCATCTAGCACAAAGGGAACGGGTTGCAGGAGAAACTTTTACTCTGGTTTCTCAGTCTGTTTCCTAGTGCCGGTTTGAAGTTCCTGCAGTTTTCACTGTAAAACCGGGTTGGATCTAGTACCTCCCCATATATATGTATGGAGAGGAGTTTGCAACTGAAAAGAAACTTTGTGTTCCCAACAAGCTAGCTGAAGGAAGGCTTTCACACACACTTATCTCTCAGAACTGAGCATGTGGAGAGACGTTCGTTCACCTAGGACAAAGGAATCGAGTTGCAGGAGAAACTTTTACTCTGGTTTCTCAGTCTGTTTCCTAGTGCCGGTTTGAAGTTCCTGCAGTTTTCACTGTAAAACCGAGTTGGAACTAGTACCTCCCCATATATATGTATGGATTGGAGTTTGCTACTGAAAAGAAACTTTGTGTTCCCAACAAGCTAGGTGAAGGACGGCTTTCACACACACTTATCTCTCAGAACTGAGCATGTGGAGAGACGTTGGTTCATCTAGCACAAAGGGAACGGGTTGCAGGAGAAACTTTTACTCTGGTTTCTCAGTCTGTTTCCAAGTGCCGGTTTGAAGTTCCTGCAGTTTTCACTGTAAAACCGAGGTGGAGCTTGTACCTCCCCGTATACATGTATGGAGTGGAGTTTGCAACTGAAAAGATACTTTGTGTTCCCAACAAGCTAGGTGAAGGACGGCTTTCACACACACTTATCTCTCAGAACTGAGCATGTGGAGAGACGTTCGTTCATCTAGCACAAAGGGAACGGGTTGCAGGAGAAACTTTTACTCTGGTTTCTCAGTCTGTTTCCTAGTGCCGGTTTGAAGTTCCTGCAGTTTTCACTGTAAAACCGAGGTGGAGCTACTACCTCCCCTATATATGTATGGAGTGGAGTTTGCAACTGAAAAGAAACTTTGTGTTCCCAACAAGCTAGGTGAAGGACGGCTTTCACACACACTTATCTCTCAGATCTGAGCATGTGGAGAGACGTTCGTTCACCTACCACAAAGGGAAAGGGTTGCAGGAGAAACTTTTACTCTGGTTTCTCAGTCTGTTTCCTAGTTCCGGTTTGAAGTTCCTGCAGTTTTCACTGTAAAACCGAGTTGGAACTAGTACCTCCCCATATATATGTATGGAGTGGAGTTTGCTACTGAAAAGAAACTTTGTGTTCCCAACAAGCTAGGTGAAGGACGGCTTTCACACACACTTATCTCTCAGAACTGAGCATGTGGAGAGACGTTCGTTCATCTAGCACAAAGGGAACGGGTTGCAGGAGAAACTTTTACTCTGGTTTCTCAGTCTGTTTCCTAGTGCCGGTTTGAAGTTCCTGCAGTTTTCACTGTAAAACCGAGGTGGAGCTACTACCTCCCCTATATATGTATGGAGTGGAGTTTGCAACTGAAAAGAAACTTTGTGTTCCCAACAAGCTAGGTGAAGGACGGCTTTCACACACACTTATCTCTCAGATCTGAGCATGTGGAGAGACGTTCGTTCATCTACCACAAAGGGAAAGGGTTGCAGGAGAAACTTTTACTCTGGTTTCTCAGTCTGTTTCCTAGTGCCGGTTTGAAGTTCCTGCAGTTTTCACTGTAAAACCGAGTTGGAACTAGTACCTCCCCATATATATGTATGGAGTGGGGTTTGCTACTGAAAAGAAACTTTGTGTTCCCAACAAGCTAGGTGAAGGACGGCTTTCACACACACTTATCTCTCAGAACTGAGCATGTGGAGAGACGTTCGTTCACCTAGAACAAAGGGAACGGGTTGCCGGAGAAACTTTTACTCTGGTTTCTCAGTCTGTTTCCTAGTGCCGGTTTGAAGTTCCTGCAGTTTTCACTGTAAAACCGAGTTGGAGCTAGTACCTCCCCATATATATGTATGGAGTGGAGTTTGCAACTGAAAAGAAACTTTGTGTTCCCAACAATCTAGGTGAAGGACGGCTTACACACACAATTATCTCTCAGAACTGAGCTTGTGGAGAGACGTTCGTTCATCTAGCACAAAGGGAACGGGTTGCAGGAGAAACTTTTACTCTGGTTTCTCAGTCTGTTTCCTAGTGCCGGTTTGAAGTTCCTGCAGTTTTCACTGTAAAACCGAGTTGGAGCTAGTACCACCCCTTATATATGTATGGAGTGGAGTTTGCAACTGGAAAGAAACTTTGTGTTCCCAACAAGCTAGGTGAAGGACGGCTTTCACACACACTTATCTCTCAGAACTGAGCATGTGGAGAGACGTTCATTCATCTAGTACAAAGGGAACGGGTTGCAGGAGAAACTTTTACTCTGGTTTCTCAGTCTGTTTCCTAGTGCCGGTTTGAAGTTCCTGCAGTTTTCACTGTAAAACCGATTTGGAGCTAGTACCTCCCGGTATATATGTATGGAGTGGAGTTTGCAACTGAAAAGAAACTTTGTGTTCCCAACAAGCTAGGTGAAGGACGGCTTTCACACACACTTATCTCTCAGAACTGAGCATGTGGAGAGACGTTCGTTCATCTACCACAAAGGGAAAGGGTTGCAGGAGAAACTTTTACTCTGGTTTCTCAGTCTGTTTCCTAGTGCCGGTTTGAAGTTCCTGCAGTTTTCACTGTAAAACCGAGTTGGAGCTAGTACCACCCCTTATATATGTATGGAGAGGAGTTTGCAACTGGAAAGAAACTTTGTGTTCCCAACAAGCTAGGTGAAGGACGGCTTTCACACACACTTATCTCTCAGAACTGAGCATGTGGAGAGACGTTCATTCATCTAGAACAAAGGGAACGGGTTGCAGGAGAAATTTTACTCTGGTTTCTCAGTCTGTTTCCTAGTGCCGGTTTGAAGTTCCTGCAGTTTTCACTGTAAAACCGAGTTTGAGCTAGTACCTCCCCGTATATATGTATGGAGTGGAGTTTGCAACTGAAAAGAAACTTTGTGTTCCCAACAAGCTAGGTGAAGGACGGCTTTCACACACACTTATCTCTCAGAACTGAGCATGTGGAGAGACGTTCGTTCAACTAGCACAAAGGGAACGGGTTGCAGGAGAAACTTTTACTCTGGTTTCTCAGTCTGTTTCCAAGTGCCGGTTTGAAGTTCCTGCAGTTTTCACTGTAAAACCGAGTTGGAGCTTGTACCTCCCCGTATACATGTATGGAGTGGAGTTTGCAACTGAAAAGAACCTTTGTGTTCCCAACAAGCTAGGTGAAGGACGGCTTTCACACACACTTATCTCTCAGAACTGAGCATGTGGAGAGACGTTCGTTCATCTAGCACAAAGGGAACGGGTTGCAGGAGAAACTTTTACTCTGGTTTCTCAGTCTGTTTCCTAGTGCCGGTTTGAAGTTCCTGCAGTTTTCACTGTAAAACCGAGGTGGAGCTACTACCTCCCCTATATATGTATGGAGTGGAGTTTGCAACTGAAAAGAAACTTTGTGTTCCCAACAAGCTAGGTGAAGGACGGCTTTCACACACACTTATCTCTCAGAACTGAGCATGTGGAGAGACGTTCGTTCATCTAGCACAAAGGGAACGGGTTGCAGGAGAAACTTTTACTCTGGTTTCTCAGGCTGTTTCCTAGTGCCGGTTTGAAGTTCCTGCAGTTTTCACTGTAAAACCGTGTTGGAACTAGTACCTCCCAATATATATGTATGGAGTGGAGTTTGCAACTGAAAAGAAATTTTGTGTTCCCAACAAGCTAGGTGAAGGACGGCTTTCACACACACTTATCTCTCAGAACTGAGCATGTGGAGAGACGTTCGTTCATCTAGCACAAAGGGAACGGGTTGCAGGAGAAACTTTTACTCTGGTTTCTCAGTCTGTTTCCTAGTGCCGGTTTGAAGTTCCTGCAGTTTTCACTGTAAAACCGGGTTGGATCTAGTACCTCCCCATATGTATGTATGGAGAGGAGTTTGCAACTGAAAAGAAACTTTGTGTTCCCAACAAGCTAGGTGAAGGAAGGCTTTCACACACACTTATCTCTCAGAACTGAGCATGTGGAGAGACGTTCGTTCATCTAGCACAAAGGGAACGGGTTGCAGGAGAAAGTATTACTCTGGTTTCTCAGTCTGTTTCCTAGTGCCGGTTTGAAGTTCCTGCAGTTTTCACTGTAAAACCGATTTGGAGCTAGTACCTCCCGGTATATATGTATGGAGTGGAGTTTGCAACAGAAAAGAAACTTTGTGTTCCCAACAAGCTAGGTGAAGGACGGCTTTCACACACACTTATCTCTCAGAACTGAGCATGTGGAGAGACGTTCGTTCATCTAGCACAAAGGGAACGTGTTGCAGGAGAAACTTTTACTCTGGTTTCTCAGTCTGTTTCCTAGTGCCGGTTTGAAGTTCCTGCAGTTTTCACTGTAAAACCGAGTTGGAGCTAGTACCACCCCTTATATATGTATGGAGTGGAGTTTGCAACTGGAAAGAAACTTTGTGTTCCCAACAAGCTAGGTGAAGGACGGCTTTCACACTCACTTATCTCTCAGAACTGAGCATGTGGAGAGACGTTCATTCATCTAGAACAAAGGGAACGGGTTGCAGGAGAAACTTTTACTCTGGTTTCTCAGTCTGTTTCCTAGTGCCGGTTTGAAGTTCCTGCAGTTTTCACTGTAAAACCGATTTGGAGCTAGTACCTCCCGGTATATATGTATGGAGTGGAGTTTGCAACTGAAAAGAAACTTTGTGTTCCCAACAAGCTAGGTGAAGGACGGCTTTCACACACACTTATCTCTCAGAACTGAGCATGTGGAGAGACGTTCGTTCAACTAGCACAAAGGGAACGGGTTGCAGGAGAAACTTTTACTCTGGTTTCTCAGTCTGTTTCCTAGTGCCGGTTTGAAGTTCCTGCAGTTTTCACTGTAAAACCCAGTTGAAGCTAGTACCACCCCTTATATATGTATGGAGTGGAGTTTGCAACTGGAAAGAAACTTTGTGTTCCCAACAAGCTAGGTGAAGGACGGCTTTCACACACACTTATCTCTCAGAACTGAGCATGTGGAGAGACGTTCATTCATCTAGAACAAAGGGAACGGGTTGCAGGAGAAACTTTTACTCTGGTTTCTCAGTCTGTTTCCTAGTGCCGGTTTGAAGTTCCTGCAGTTTTCACTGTAAAACCGAGTTTGAGCTAGTACCTCCCCGTATATATGTATGGAGTGGAGTTTGCAACTGAAAAGAAACTTTGTGTTCCCAACAAGCTAGGTGAAGGACGGCTTTCACACACACTTATCTCTCAGAACTGAGCATGTGGAGAGACGTTCGTTCAACTAGCACAAAGGGAACGGGTTGCAGGAGAAACTTTTACTCTGGTTTCTCAGTCTGTTTCCAAGTGCCGGTTTGAAGTTCCTGCAGTTTTCACTGTAAAACCGAGTTGGAGCTTGTACCTCCCCGTATACATGTATGGAGTGGAGTTTGCAACTGAAAAGAACCTTTGTGTTCCCAACAAGCTAGGTGAAGGACGGCTTTCACACACACTTATCTCTCAGAACTGAGCATGTGGAGAGACGTTCGTTCATCTAGCACAAAGGGAACGGGTTGCAGGAGAAACTTTTACTCTGGTTTCTCAGTCTGTTTCCTAGTGCCGGTTTGAAGTTCCTGCAGTTTTCACTGTAAAACCGAGGTGGAGCTACTACCTCCCCTATATATGTATGGAGTGGAGTTTGCAACTGAAAAGAAACTTTGTGTTCCCAACAAGCTAGGTGAAGGACGGCTTTCACACACACTTATCTCTCAGAACTGAGCATGTGGAGAGACGTTCGTTCATCTAGCACAAAGGGAACGGGTTGCAGGAGAAACTTTTACTCTGGTTTCTCAGGCTGTTTCCTAGTGCCGGTTTGAAGTTCCTGCAGTTTTCACTGTAAAACCGTGTTGGAACTAGTACCTCCCAATATATATGTATGGAGTGGAGTTTGCAACTGAAAAGAAATTTTGTGTTCCCAACAAGCTAGGTGAAGGACGGCTTTCACACACACTTATCTCTCAGAACTGAGCATGAGGAGAGACGTTCGTTCATCTAGCACAAAGGGAACGGGTTGCAGGAGAAACTTTTACTCTGGTTTCTCAGTCTGTTTCCTAGTGCCGGTTTGAAGTTCCTGCAGTTTTCACTGTAAAACCGGGTTGGATCTAGTACCTCCCCATATATATGTATGGAGAGGAGTTAGCAACTGAAAAGAAACTTTGTGTTCCCAACAAGCTAGGTGAAGGAAGGCTTTCACACACACTTATCTCTCAGAACTGAGCATGTGGAAAGACGTTCGTTCAACTAGCACAAAGGGAACGGGTTGCAGGAGAAAGTATTACTCTGGTTTCTCAGTCTGTTTCCTAGTGCCTTTTTGAAGTTCCTGCAGTTTTCACTGTAAAACCGAGTTGGAGCTAGTACCTCCCCGTATATATGTATGGAGTGGAGTTTACAACTGAAAAGAAACTTTGTGTTCCCAACAAGCTAGGTGAAGGACGGCTTTCACACACACTTATCTCTCAGAACTGAGCATGTGGAGAGACGTTCGTTCATCTAGCACAAAGGGAACGGGTTGCAGGAGAAACTTTTACTCTGGTTTCTTAGGCTGTTTCCTAGTGCCGGTTTGAAGTTCCTGCAGTTTTCACTGTAAAACCGATTTGGAGCTAGTACCTCCCGGTATATATGTATGGAGTGGAGTTTGCAACTGAAAAGAAACTTTGTGTTCCCAACAAGCTAGGTGAAGGACGGCTTTCACACACACTTATCTCTCAGAACTGAGCATGTGGAGAGACGTTCGTTCATCTAGCACAAAGGGAACGGGTTGCAGGAGAAGCTTTTACTCTGGTTTCTCAGTCTGTTTCCTAGTGCCGGTTTGAAGTTCCTGCAGTTTTCACTGTAAAACCGAGTTGGAGCTAGTACCACCCCTTATATATGTATGGAGAGGAGTTTGCAACTGGAAAGAAACTTTGTGTTCCCAACAAGCTAGGTGAAGGACGGCTTTCACACACACTTATCTCTCAGAACTGAGCATGTGGAGAGACGTTCATTCATCTAGAACAAAGGGAACGGGTTGCAGGAGAAACTTTTACTCTGGTTTCTCAGTCTGTTTCCTAGTGCCGGTTTGAAGTTCCTGCAGTTTTCACTGTAAAACCGAGTTTGAGCTAGTACCTCCCCGTATATATGTATGGAGTGGAGTTTGCAACTGAAAAGAAACTTTGTGTTCCCAACAAGCTAGGTGAAGGACGGCTTTCACACACACTTATCTCTCAGAACTGAGCATGTGGAGAGACGTTCGTTCAACTAGCACAAAGGGAACGGGTTGCAGGAGAAACTTTTACTCTGGTTTCTTAGGCTGTTTCCTAGTGCCGGTTTGAAGTTCCTGCAGTTTTCACTGTAAAACCGATTTGGAGCTAGTACCTCCCGATATATATGTATGGAGTGGAGTTTGCAACTGAAAAGAAACTTTGTGTTCCCAACAAGCTAGGTGAAGGACGGCTTTCACACACACTTATCTCTCAGAACTGAGCATGTGGAGAGACGTTCGTTCAACTAGCACAAAGGGAACGGGTTGCAGGAGAAACTTTTACTCTGGTTTCTCAGTCTGTTTCCTAGTGCCGGTTTGAAGTTCCTGCAGTTTTCACTGTAAAACCGAGTTGGAGCTAGTACCACCCCTTATATATGTATGGAGTGGAGTTTGCAACTGGAAAGAAACTTTGTGTTCCCAACAAGCTAGGTGAAGGACGGCTTTCACACACACTTATCTCTCAGAACTGAGCATGTGGAGAGACGTTCATTCATCTAGAACAAAGGGAACGGGTTGCAGGAGAAACTTTTACTCTGGTTTCTCAGTCTGTTTCCTAGTGCCGGTTTGAAGTTCCTGCAGTTTTCACTGTAAAACCGAGTTTGAGCTAGTACCTCCCCGTATATATGTATGGAGTGGAGTTTGCAACTGAAAAGAAACTTTGTGTTCCCAACAAGCTAGGTGAAGGACGGCTTTCACACACACTTATCTCTCAGAACTGAGCATGTGGAGAGACGTTCGTTCAACTAGCACAAAGGGAACGGGTTGCAGGAGAAACTTTTACTCTGGTTTCTCAGTCTGTTTCCAAGTGCCGGTTTGAAGTTCCTGCAGTTTTCACTGTAAAACCGAGTTGGAGCTTGTACCTCCCCGTATACATGTATGGAGTGGAGTTTGCAACTGAAAAGAACCTTTGTGTTCCCAACAAGCTAGGTGAAGGACGGCTTTCACACACACTTATCTCTCAGAACTGAGCATGTGGAGAGACGTTCGTTCATCTAGCACAAAGGGAACGGGTTGCAGGAGAAACTTTTACTCTGGTTTCTCAGTCTGTTTCCTAGTGCCGGTTTGAAGTTCCTGAAGTTTTCACTGTAAAACCGAGGTGGAGCTACTACCTCCCCTATATATGTATGGAGTGGAGTTTGCAACTGAAAAGAAACTTTGTGTTCCCAACAAGCTAGGTGAAGGACGGCTTTCACACACACTTATCTCTCAGAACTGAGCATGTGGAGAGACGTTCGTTCATCTAGCACAAAGGGAACGGGTTGCAGGAGAAACTTTTACTCTGGTTTCTCAGGCTGTTTCCTAGTGCCGGTTTGAAGTTCCTGCAGTTTTCACTGTAAAACCGTGTTGGAACTAGTACCTCCCCATATATATGTATGGAGTGGAGTTTGCAACTGAAAAGAAACTTTGTGTTCCCAACAAGCTAGGTGAAGGACGGCTTTCACACACACTTATCTCTCAGAACTGAGCATGTGGAGAGACGTTCGTTCAACTAGCACAAAGGGAACGGGTTGCAGGAGAAAGTGTTACTCTGGTTTCTCAGTCTGTTTCCTAGTGCCTTTTTGAAGTTCCTGCAGTTTTCACTGTAAAACCGAGTTGGAGCTAGTACCTCCCCGTATATATGTATGGAGTGGAGTTTACAACTGAAAAGAAACTTTGTGTTCCCAACAAGCTAGGTGAAGGACGGCTTTCACACACACTTATCTCTCAGAACTGAGCATGTGGAGAGACGTTCGTTCATCTAGCACAAAGGGAACGGGTTGCAGGAGAAACTTTTACTCTGGTTTCTCAGGCTGTTTCCTAGTGCCGGTTTGAAGTTCCTGCAGTTTTCACTGTAAAACCGAGTTGGAACTAGTACCTCCCCATATATATGTATGGAGTGGATTTTGCAAATGAAAAGAAACTTTGTGTTCCCAACAAGCTAGGTGAAGGACGGCTTTCACACACACTTATCTCTCAGAACTGAGCATGTGGAGAGACGTTCGTTCATCTAGCACAAAGGGAACGGGTTGCAGGAGAAATTTTTACTCTGGTTTCTCAGTCTGTTTCCTAGTGCCGGTTTGAAGTTCCTGCAGTTTTCACTGTAAAACCGAGGTGGAGCTACTACCTCCCCTATATATGTATGGAGTGGAATTTGCAACTGAAAAGAAACTTTGTGTTCCCAACAAGCTAGGTGAAGGACGGCTTTCACACACACTTATCTCTCAGATCTGAGCATGTGGAGAGACGTTCGTTCATCTACCACAAAGGGAAAGGGTTGCAGGAGAAACTTTTACTCTGGTTTCTCAGTCTGTTTCCTAGTGCCGGTTTGAAGTTCCTGCAGTTTTCACTGTAAAACCGAGTTGGAACTAGTACCTCCCCATATATATGTATGGAGTGGGGTTTGCTACTGAAAAGAAACTTTGTGTTCCCAACAAGCTAGGTGAAGGACGGCTTTCACACACACTTATCTCTCAGAACTGAGCATGTGGAGAGACGTTCGTTCACCTAGAACAAAGGGAACGGGTTGCCGGAGAAACTTTTACTCTGGTTTCTCAGTCTGTTTCCTAGTGCCGGTTTGAAGTTCCTGCAGTTTTCACTGTAAAACCGAGTTGGAGCTAGTACCTCCCCATATATATGTATGGAGTGGAGTTTGCAACTGAAAAGAAACTTTGTGTTCCCAACAATCTAGGTGAAGGACGGCTTACACACACAATTATCTCTCAGAACTGAGCTTGTGGAGAGACGTTCGTTCATCTAGCACAAAGGGAACGGGTTGCAGGAGAAACTTTTACTCTGGTTTCTCAGTCTGTTTCCTAGTGCCGGTTTGAAGTTCCTGCAGTTTTCACTGTAAAACCGAGTTGGAGCTAGTACCACCCCTTATATATGTATGGAGTGGAGTTTGCAACTGGAAAGAAACTTTGTGTTCCCAACAAGCTAGGTGAAGGACGGCTTTCACACACACTTATCTCTCAGAACTGAGCATGTGGAGAGACGTTCATTCATCTAGAACAAAGGGAACGGGTTGCAGGAGAAACTTTTACTCTGGTTTCTCAGTCTGTTTCCTAGTGCCGGTTTGAAGTTCCTGCAGTTTTCACTGTAAAACCGATTTGGAGCTAGTACCTCCCGGTATATATGTATGGAGTGGAGTTTGCAACTGAAAAGAAACTTTGTGTTCCCAACAAGCTAGGTGAAGGACGGCTTTCACACACACTTATCTCTCAGAACTGAGCATGTGGAGAGACGTTCGTTCATCTACCACAAAGGGAAAGGGTTGCAGGAGAAACTTTTACTCTGGTTTCTCAGTCTGTTTCCTAGTGCCGGTTTGAAGTTCCTGCAGTTTTCACTGTAAAACCGAGTTGGAGCTAGTACCACCCCTTATATATGTATGGAGAGGAGTTTGCAACTGGAAAGAAACTTTGTGTTCCCAACAAGCTAGGTGAAGGACGGCTTTCACACACACTTATCTCTCAGAACTGAGCATGTGGAGAGACGTTCATTCATCTAGAACAAAGGGAACGGGTTGCAGGAGAAATTTTACTCTGGTTTCTCAGTCTGTTTCCTAGTGCCGGTTTGAAGTTCCTGCAGTTTTCACTGTAAAACCGAGTTTGAGCTAGTACCTCCCCGTATATATGTATGGAGTGGAGTTTGCAACTGAAAAGAAACTTTGTGTTCCCAACAAGCTAGGTGAAGGACGGCTTTCACACACACTTATCTCTCAGAACTGAGCATGTGGAGAGACGTTCGTTCAACTAGCACAAAGGGAACGGGTTGCAGGAGAAACTTTTACTCTGGTTTCTCAGTCTGTTTCCAAGTGCCGGTTTGAAGTTCCTGCAGTTTTCACTGTAAAACCGAGTTGGAGCTTGTACCTCCCCGTATACATGTATGGAGTGGAGTTTGCAACTGAAAAGAACCTTTGTGTTCCCAACAAGCTAGGTGAAGGACGGCTTTCACACACACTTATCTCTCAGAACTGAGCATGTGGAGAGACGTTCGTTCATCTAGCACAAAGGGAACGGGTTGCAGGAGAAACTTTTACTCTGGTTTCTCAGTCTGTTTCCTAGTGCCGGTTTGAAGTTCCTGCAGTTTTCACTGTAAAACCGAGGTGGAGCTACTACCTCCCCTATATATGTATGGAGTGGAGTTTGCAACTGAAAAGAAACTTTGTGTTCCCAACAAGCTAGGTGAAGGACGGCTTTCACACACACTTATCTCTCAGAACTGAGCATGTGGAGAGACGTTCGTTCATCTAGCACAAAGGGAACGGGTTGCAGGAGAAACTTTTACTCTGGTTTCTCAGGCTGTTTCCTAGTGCCGGTTTGAAGTTCCTGCAGTTTTCACTGTAAAACCGTGTTGGAACTAGTACCTCCCAATATATATGTATGGAGTGGAGTTTGCAACTGAAAAGAAATTTTGTGTTCCCAACAAGCTAGGTGAAGGACGGCTTTCACACACACTTATCTCTCAGAACTGAGCATGTGGAGAGACGTTCGTTCATCTAGCACAAAGGGAACGGGTTGCAGGAGAAACTTTTACTCTGGTTTCTCAGTCTGTTTCCTAGTGCCGGTTTGAAGTTCCTGCAGTTTTCACTGTAAAACCGGGTTGGATCTAGTACCTCCCCATATGTATGTATGGAGAGGAGTTTGCAACTGAAAAGAAACTTTGTGTTCCCAACAAGCTAGGTGAAGGAAGGCTTTCACACACACTTATCTCTCAGAACTGAGCATGTGGAGAGACGTTCGTTCAACTAGCACAAAGGGAACGGGTTGCAGGAGAAAGTATTACTCTGGTTTCTCAGTCTGTTTCCTAGTGCCTTTTTGAAGTTCCTGCAGTTTTCACTGTAAAACCGAGTTGGAGCTAGTACCTCCCCGTATATATGTATGGAGTGGAGTTTACAACTGAAAAGAAACTTTGTGTTCCCAACAAGCTAGGTGAAGGACGGCTTTCACACACACTTATCTCTCAGAACTGAGCATGTGGAGAGACGTTCGTTCATCTAGCACAAAGGGAACGGGTTGCAGGAGAAACTTTTACTCTGGTTTCTCAGGCTGTTTCCTAGTGCCGGTTTGAAGTTCCTGCAGTTTTCACTGTAAAACCGAGTTGGAACTAGTACCTCCCCATATATATGTATGGAGTGGAGTTTGCAAATGAAAAGAAACTTTGTGTTCCCAACAAGCTAGGTGAAGGACGGCTTTCACACACACTTATCTCTCAGAACTGAGCATGTGGAGAGACGTTCGTTCATCTAGCACAAAGGGAACGGGTTGCAGGAGAAACTTTTACTCTGGTTTCTCAGGCTGTTTCCTAGTGCCGGTTTAAAGTTCCTGCAGTTTTAACTGTAAAACCGAGTTGGAGCTAGTACCTCCCCATATATATGTATGGAGTGGAGTTTGCAAATGAAAAGAAACTTTGTGTTCCCAACAAGCTAGGTGAAGGACGGCTTTCACACACAGTTATCTCTCAGAACTGAGGATGTGGAGAGACGTTCGTTCATCTAGCACAAAGGGAACGGGTTGCAGTAGAAACTTTTACTCTGGTTTCTCAGTCTGTCTCCTAGTGCCGATTTGAAGTTCCTGCAGTTTTCACTGTAAAACCGAGTTGGAGCTGGTACCTCCCCGTATATATGTATGGAGTGGTGTTTGCAACTGAAAAGAAACTTTGTGTTCCCAACAAGCTAGGTGAAGGACGGCTTTCACACACACTTATCTCTCAGAACTGAGCATGTGGAGAGATGTTCGTTCATCTAGCACAAAGGGAACGGGTTGCAGGGGAAAGTTTTACTCTGGGTTCTCAGCCTGTTTCCTAGTGCCGGTTTGAAGTTCCTGCAGTTTTCACTGTAAAACCGAGTTGGAGCTAGTATCTACCCTTATATATGTATGGAGTGGAGTTTGCAACTTGAAAGAAACTTTGTGTTCCCAACAAGCTAGGTGAAGGACGGCTTTCACACACACTTATCTCTCAGAACTGAGCATGTGGAGAGACGTTCGTTCATCTAGCACAAAGGGAACGGGTTGCAGGAGAAACTTTTACTCTGGTTTCTCAGGCTGTTTCCTAGTGCCGGTTTGAAGTTCCTGCAGTTTTCACTGTAAAACCGAGTTGGAGCTAGTACCTCCCCTTATATATGTATGGAGTGGAGTTTGCAACTGGAAAGAAACTTTGTGTTCCCAACAAGCTAGGTGAAGGACGGCTTTCACACACACTTATCTCTCAGAACTGAGCATGTGGAGAGACGTTCGTTCATCTAGCACAAAGGGAACGGGTTGCAGGAGAAACTTTTACTCTGGTTTCTCAGTCTGTTTCCTAGTGCCGGTTTGAAGTTCCTGCAGTTTTCACTGTAAAACCGAGTTGGAGCTTGTACCTCCCCGTATACATGTATGGAGTGGAGTTTGCAACCGAAAAGAACCTTTGTGTTCCCAACAAGCTAGGTGAAGGACGGCTTTCACACCCACTTATCTCTCAGAACTGAGCATGTGGAGAGACGTTCGTTCATCTAGCACAAAGGGAACGGGTTGCAGGAGAAACTTTTACTCTGGTTTCTCAGTCTGTTTCCTAGTGCCGGTTTGAAGTTCCTGCAGTTTTCACTGTAAAACCGAGTTGGAGCTGGTACCTCCCCGTATATATGTATGGAGTGGTGTTTGCAACTGAAAAGAAACTTTGTGTTCCCAACAAGCTAGGTGAAGGATGGCTTTCACACACACTTATCTCTCAGAACAGAGCATGTGGAGAGACGTTCGTTCATCTAGCACAAAGGGAACGGGTTGCAGGGGAAAGTTTTACTCTGGGTTCTCAGCCTGTTTCCTAGTGCCGGTTTGAAGTTCCTGCAGTTTTCACTGTAAAACCGAGTTGGAGCTAGTATCTACCCTTATATATGTATGGAGTGGAGTTTGCTACTGAAAAGAAACTTTGTGTTCCCAACAAGCTAGGTGAAGGACGGCTTTCACACACACTTATCTCTCAGAACTGAGCATGTGGAGAGACGTTCGTTCATCTAGCACAAAGGGAACGGGTTGCAGGAGAAACTTTTACTCTGGTTTCTCAGTCTGTTTCCTAGTGCCGGTTTGAAGTTCCTGCAGTTTTCACTGTAAAACCGAGGTGGAGCTACTACCTCCCCTATATATGTATGGAGTGGAGTTTGCAACTGAAAAGAAACTTTGTGTTCCCAACAAGCTAGGTGAAGGACGGCTTTCACACACACTTATCTCTCAGATCTGAGCATGTGGAGAGACGTTCGTTCATCTACCACAAAGGGAAAGGGTTGCAGGAGAAACTTTTACTCTGGTTTCTCAGTCTGTTTCCTAGTGCCGGTTTGAAGTTCCTGCAGTTTTCACTGTAAAACCGAGTTGGAACTAGTACCTCCCCATATATATGTATGGAGTGGGGTTTGCTACTGAAAAGAAACTTTGTGTTCCCAACAAGCTAGGTGAAGGACGGCTTTCACACACACTTATCTCTCAGAACTGAGCATGTGGAGAGACGTTCGTTCACCTAGAACAAAGGGAACGGGTTGCCGGAGAAACTTTTACTCTGGTTTCTCAGTCTGTTTCCTAGTGCCGGTTTGAAGTTCCTGCAGTTTTCACTGTAAAACCGAGTTGGAGCTAGTACCTCCCCATATATATGTATGGAGTGGAGTTTGCAACTGAAAAGAAACTTTGTGTTCCCAACAATCTAGGTGAAGGACGGCTTACACACACAATTATCTCTCAGAACTGAGCTTGTGGAGAGACGTTCGTTCATCTAGCACAAAGGGAACGGGTTGCAGGAGAAACTTTTACTCTGGTTTCTCAGTCTGTTTCCTAGTGCCGGTTTGAAGTTCCTGCAGTTTTCACTGTAAAACCGAGTTGGAGCTAGTACCACCCCTTATATATGTATGGAGTGGAGTTTGCAACTGGAAAGAAACTTTGTGTTCCCAACAAGCTAGGTGAAGGACGGCTTTCACACACACTTATCTCTCAGAACTGAGCATGTGGAGAGACGTTCATTCATCTAGAACAAAGGGAACGGGTTGCAGGAGAAACTTTTACTCTGGTTTCTCAGTCTGTTTCCTAGTGCCGGTTTGAAGTTCCTGCAGTTTTCACTGTAAAACCGATTTGGAGCTAGTACCTCCCGGTATATATGTATGGAGTGGAGTTTGCAACTGAAAAGAAACTTTGTGTTCCCAACAAGCTAGGTGAAGGACGGCTTTCACACACACTTATCTCTCAGAACTGAGCATGTGGAGAGACGTTCGTTCATCTACCACAAAGGGAAAGGGTTGCAGGAGAAACTTTTACTCTGGTTTCTCAGTCTGTTTCCTAGTGCCGGTTTGAAGTTCCTGCAGTTTTCACTGTAAAACCGAGTTGGAGCTAGTACCACCCCTTATATATGTATGGAGAGGAGTTTGCAACTGGAAAGAAACTTTGTGTTCCCAACAAGCTAGGTGAAGGACGGCTTTCACACACACTTATCTCTCAGAACTGAGCATGTGGAGAGACGTTCATTCATCTAGAACAAAGGGAACGGGTTGCAGGAGAAATTTTACTCTGGTTTCTCAGTCTGTTTCCTAGTGCCGGTTTGAAGTTCCTGCAGTTTTCACTGTAAAACCGAGTTTGAGCTAGTACCTCCCCGTATATATGCATGGAGTGGAGTTTGCAACTGAAAAGAAACTTTGTGTTCCCAACAAGCTAGGTGAAGGACGGCTTTCACACACACTTATCTCTCAGAACTGAGCATGTGGAGAGACGTTCGTTCAACTAGCACAAAGGGAACGGGTTGCAGGAGAAACTTTTACTCTGGTTTCTCAGTCTGTTTCCAAGTGCCGGTTTGAAGTTCCTGCAGTTTTCACTGTAAAACCGAGTTGGAGCTTGTACCTCCCCGTATACATGTATGGAGTGGAGTTTGCAACTGAAAAGAACCTTTGTGTTCCCAACAAGCTAGGTGAAGGACGGCTTTCACACACACTTATCTCTCAGAACTGAGCATGTGGAGAGACGTTCGTTCATCTAGCACAAAGGGAACGGGTTGCAGGAGAAACTTTTACTCTGGTTTCTCAGTCTGTTTCCTAGTGCCGGTTTGAAGTTCCTGCAGTTTTCACTGTAAAACCGAGGTGGAGCTACTACCTCCCCTATATATGTATGGAGTGGAGTTTGCAACTGAAAAGAAACTTTGTGTTCCCAACAAGCTAGGTGAAGGACGGCTTTCACACACACTTATCTCTCAGAACTGAGCATGTGGAGAGACGTTCGTTCATCTAGCACAAAGGGAACGGGTTGCAGGAGAAACTTTTACTCTGGTTTCTCAGGCTGTTTCCTAGTGCCGGTTTGAAGTTCCTGCAGTTTTCACTGTAAAACCGTGTTGGAACTAGTACCTCCCAATATATATGTATGGAGTGGAGTTTGCAACTGAAAAGAAATTTTGTGTTCCCAACAAGCTAGGTGAAGGACGGCTTTCACACACACTTATCTCTCAGAACTGAGCATGTGGAGAGACGTTCGTTCATCTAGCACAAAGGGAACGGGTTGCAGGAGAAACTTTTACTCTGGTTTCTCAGTCTGTTTCCTAGTGCCGGTTTGAAGTTCCTGCAGTTTTCACTGTAAAACCGGGTTGGATCTAGTACCTCCCCATATGTATGTATGGAGAGGAGTTTGCAACTGAAAAGAAACTTTGTGTTCCCAACAAGCTAGGTGAAGGAAGGCTTTCACACACACTTATCTCTCAGAACTGAGCATGTGGAGAGACGTTCGTTCAACTAGCACAAAGGGAACGGGTTGCAGGAGAAAGTATTACTCTGGTTTCTCAGTCTGTTTCCTAGTGCCTTTTTGAAGTTCCTGCAGTTTTCACTGTAAAACCGAGTTGGAGCTAGTACCTCCCCGTATATATGTATGGAGTGGAGTTTACAACTGAAAAGAAACTTTGTGTTCCCAACAAGCTAGGTGAAGGACGGCTTTCACACACACTTATCTCTCAGAACTGAGCATGTGGAGAGACGTTCGTTCATCTAGCACAAAGGGAACGGGTTGCAGGAGAAACTTTTACTCTGGTTTCTCAGGCTGTTTCCTAGTGCCGGTTTGAAGTTCCTGCAGTTTTCACTGTAAAACCGAGTTGGAACTAGTACCTCCCCATATATATGTATGGAGTGGAGTTTGCAAATGAAAAGAAACTTTGTGTTCCCAACAAGCTAGGTGAAGGACGGCTTTCACACACACTTATCTCTCAGAACTGAGCATGTGGAGAGACGTTCGTTCATCTAGCACAAAGGGAACGGGTTGCAGGAGAAACTTTTACTCTGGTTTCTCAGGCTGTTTCCTAGTGCCGGTTTAAAGTTCCTGCAGTTTTAACTGTAAAACCGAGTTGGAGCTAGTACCTCCCCATATATATGTATGGAGTGGAGTTTGCAAATGAAAAGAAACTTTGTGTTCCCAACAAGCTAGGTGAAGGACGGCTTTCACACACAGTTATCTCTCAGAACTGAGGATGTGGAGAGACGTTCGTTCATCTAGCACAAAGGGAACGGGTTGCAGTAGAAACTTTTACTCTGGTTTCTCAGTCTGTCTCCTAGTGCCGATTTGAAGTTCCTGCAGTTTTCACTGTAAAACCGAGTTGGAGCTGGTACCTCCCCGTATATATGTATGGAGTGGTGTTTGCAACTGAAAAGAAACTTTGTGTTCCCAACAAGCTAGGTGAAGGACGGCTTTCACACACACTTATCTCTCAGAACTGAGCATGTGGAGAGATGTTCGTTCATCTAGCACAAAGGGAACGGGTTGCAGGGGAAAGTTTTACTCTGGGTTCTCAGCCTGTTTCCTAGTGCCGGTTTGAAGTTCCTGCAGTTTTCACTGTAAAACCGAGTTGGAGCTAGTATCTACCCTTATATATGTATGGAGTGGAGTTTGCAACTTGAAAGAAACTTTGTGTTCCCAACAAGCTAGGTGAAGGACGGCTTTCACACACACTTATCTCTCAGAACTGAGCATGTGGAGAGACGTTCGTTCATCTAGCACAAAGGGAACGGGTTGCAGGAGAAACTTTTACTCTGGTTTCTCAGGCTGTTTCCTAGTGCCGGTTTGAAGTTCCTGCAGTTTTCACTGTAAAACCGAGTTGGAGCTAGTACCTCCCCTTATATATGTATGGAGTGGAGTTTGCAACTGGAAAGAAACTTTGTGTTCCCAACAAGCTAGGTGAAGGACGGCTTTCACACACACTTATCTCTCAGAACTGAGCATGTGGAGAGACGTTCGTTCATCTAGCACAAAGGGAACGGGTTGCAGGAGAAACTTTTACTCTGGTTTCTCAGTCTGTTTCCTAGTGCCGGTTTGAAGTTCCTGCAGTTTTCACTGTAAAACCGAGTTGGAGCTTGTACCTCCCCGTATACATGTATGGAGTGGAGTTTGCAACCGAAAAGAACCTTTGTGTTCCCAACAAGCTAGGTGAAGGACGGCTTTCACACCCACTTATCTCTCAGAACTGAGCATGTGGAGAGACGTTCGTTCATCTAGCACAAAGGGAACGGGTTGCAGGAGAAACTTTTACTCTGGTTTCTCAGTCTGTTTCCTAGTGCCGGTTTGAAGTTCCTGCAGTTTTCACTGTAAAACCGAGTTGGAGCTGGTACCTCCCCGTATATATGTATGGAGTGGTGTTTGCAACTGAAAAGAAACTTTGTGTTCCCAACAAGCTAGGTGAAGGATGGCTTTCACACACACTTATCTCTCAGAACAGAGCATGTGGAGAGACGTTCGTTCATCTAGCACAAAGGGAACGGGTTGCAGGGGAAAGTTTTACTCTGGGTTCTCAGCCTGTTTCCTAGTGCCGGTTTGAAGTTCCTGCAGTTTTCACTGTAAAACCGAGTTGGAGCTAGTATCTACCCTTATATATGTATGGAGTGGAGTTTGCAACTTGAAAGAAACTTTGTGTTCCCAACAAGCTAGGTGAAGGACGGCTTTCACACACACTTATCTCTCAGAACTGAGCATGTGGAGAGACGTTGGTTCATCTAGCACAAAGGGAACGGGTTGCAGGAGAAACTTTTACTCTGGTTTCTCAGTCTGTTTCCAAGTGCCGGTTTGAAGTTCCTGCAGTTTTCACTGTAAAACCGAGTTGGAGTTTGTACCTCCCCGTATACATGTATTGAGTGGAGTTTGCAACTGAAAAGAACCTTTGTGTTCCCAACAAGCTAGGTGAAGGACGGCTTTCACACACACTTATCTCTCAGAACTGAGCATGTGGAGAGACGTTCGTTCATCTAGCACAAAGGGAACGGTTTGCAGGAGAAACTTTTACTCTGGTTTCTCAGGCTGTTTCCCAGTGCCGGTTTGAAGTTCCTGCAGTTTTCACTGTAAAACCGTGTTGGAACTAGTACCTCCCCATATATATGTATGGAGTGGAGTTTGCAACTGAAAAGAAACTTTGTGTTCCCAACAAGCTAGGTGAAGGACGGCTTTCACACACACTTATCTCTCAGAACTGAGCATGTGGAGAGACGTTCGTTCATCTAGCACAAAGGGAACGGGTTGCAGGAGAAACTTTTACTCTGGTTTCTCAGTCTGTTTCCTAGTGCCTTTTTGAAGTTCCTGCAGTTTTCACTGTAAAACCGAGTTGGAGCTAGTACCTCCCCGTATATATGTATGGAGTGGAGTTTACAACTGAAGAGAAACTTTGTGTTCCCAACAAGCTAGGTGAAGGACGGCTTTCACACACACTTATCTCTCAGAACTGAGCATGTGGAGAGACGTTCGTTCATCTAGCACAAAGGGAACGGGTTGCAGGAGAAACTTTTACTCTGGTTTCTCAGGCTGTTTCCTAGTGCCGGTTTGAAGTTCCTGCAGTTTTCACTGTAAAACCGAGGTGGAACTAGTACCTCCCCATATATATGTATGGAGTGGAGTTTGCAAATGAAAAGAAACTTTGTGTTCCCAACAAGCTAGGTGAAGGACGGCTTTCACACACACTTATCTCTCAGAACTGAGCATGTGGAGAGACGTTCGTTCATCTAGCACAAAGGGAACGGGTTGCAATAGAAACTTTTACTCTGGTTTCACAGGCTGTTTCCTAGTGCCGGTTTAAAGTTCCTGCAGTTTTCACTGTAAAACCGAGTTGGAGCTAGTACCTCCCCATATATATGTATGGAGTGGAGTTTGCAACTGAAAAGAAACTTTGTGTTCCCAACAAGCTAGGTGAAGGACGGCTTTCACACACACTTATCTCTCAGAACTGAGCATGTGGAGAGACGTTCGTTCATCTAGCACAAAGGGAACGGGTTGCAGGAGAAACTTTTACTCTGGTTTCTCAGTCTGTTTCCTAGTGCCGATTTGAAGTTCCTGCAGTTTTCACTGTAAAACCGAGTTGGAGCTGGTACCTCCCCGTATATATGTATGGAGTGGTGTTTGCAACTGAAAAGAAACTTTGTGTTCCCAACAAGCTAGGTGAAGGACGGCTTTAACACACACTTATCTCTCAGAACTGAGCATGTGGAGAGACGTTCGTTCATCTAGCACAAAGGGAACGGGTTGCAGGGGAAACTTTTACTCTGGTTTCTCAGTCTGTTTCCTAGTGCCGGTTTGAAGTTCCTGCAGTTTTCACTGTAAAACCGAGTTGGAGCTAGTATCTACCCTTATATATGTATGGAGTGGAGTTTGCAACTTGAAAGAAACTTTGTGTTCCCAACAAGCTAGGTGAAGGACGGCTTTCACACACACTTATCTCTCAGAACTGAGCATGTGGAGAGACGTTGGTTCATCTAGCACAAAGGGAACGGGTTGCAGGAGAAACTTTTACTCTGGTTTCTCAGGCTGTTTCCTAGTGCCGGTTTGAAGTTCCTGCAGTTTTCACTGTAAAACCGAGTTGGAACTAGTACCTCCCCATATATATGTATGGAGTGGAGTTTGCAAATGAAAAGAAACTTTGTGTTCCCAACAAGCTAGGTGAAGGACGGCTTTCACACACACTTATCTCTCAGAACTGAGCATGTGGAGAGACGTTCGTTCATCTAGCACAAAGGGAACGGGTTGCAGGAGAAACTTTTACTCTGGTTTCTCAGGCTGTTTCCTAGTGCCGGTTTGAAGTTCCTGCAGTTTTCACTGTAAAACCGAGTTGGAGCTAGTACCTCCCCATATATATGTATGGAGTGGAGTTTGCAACTGAAAAGAAACTTTGTGTTCCCAACAAGCTAGGTGAAGGACGGCTTTCACACACACTTATCTCTCAGAACTGAGCATGTGGAGAGACGTTCGTTCATCTAGCACAAAGGGAACGGGTTGCAGGAGAAACTTTTACTCTGGTTTCTCAATCTGTTTCCTAGTGCCGATTTGAAATTCCTGCAGTTTTCACTGTAAAACCGAGTTGGAGCTGGTACCTCCCCGTATATATGTATGGAGTGGTGTTTGCAACTGAAAAGAAACTTTGTGTTCCCAACAAGCTAGGTGAAGGACGGCTTTCACACACACTTATCTCTCAGAACTGAGCATGTGGAGAGACGTTCGTTCATCTAGCACAAAGGGAACGGGTTGCAGGGGAAAGTTTTACTCTGGGTTCTCAGCCTGTTTCCTAGTGCCGGTTTGAAGTTCCTGCAGTTTTCACTGTAAAACCGAGTTGGAGCTAGTATCTACCCTTATATATGTATGGAGTGGAGTTTGCAACTTGAAAGAAACTTTGTGTTCCCAACAAGCTAGGTGAAGGACGGCTTTCACACACACTTATCTCTCAGAACTGAGCATGTGGAGAGACGTTCGTTCATCTACCACAAAGGGAAAGGGTTGCAGGAGAAACTTTTACTCTGGATTCTCAGTCTGTTTCCTAGTGCCGGTTTGAAGTTCCTGCAGTTTTCACTGTAAAACCGAGTTGGAACTAGTACCTCCCCATATATATGTATGGAGTGGGGTTTGCTACTGAAAAGAAACTTTGTGTTCCCAACAAGCTAGGTGAAGGACGGCTTTCACACACACTTATCTCTCAGAACTGAGCATGTGGAGAGACGTTCGTTCATCTAGCACAAAGGGAACGGGTTGCAGGAGAAACTTTTACTCTGGTTTCTCAGTCTGTTTCCTAGTGCCGGTTTGAAGTTCCTGCAGTTTTCACTGTAAAACCGGGTTGGAGCTGGTACCTCCCCGTATATATGTATGGAGTGGTGTTTGCAACTGAAAAGAAACTTTGTGTTCCCAACAAGCTAGGTGAAGGACGGCTTTAACACACACTTATCTCTCAGAACTGAGCATGTGGAGAGACGTTCGTTCATCTAGCACAAAGGGAACGGGTTGCAGGGGAAAGTTTTACTCTGGGTTCTCAGCCTGTTTCCTAGTGCCGGTTTGAAGTTCCTGCAGTTTTCACTGTAAAACCGAGTTGGAGCTTGTATCTACCCTTATATATGTATGGAGTGGAGTTTGCAACTTGAAAGAAACTTTGTGTTCCCAACAAGCTAGGTGAAGGACGGCTTTCACACACACTTATCTCTCAGAACTGAGCATGTGGAGAGACGTTCGTTCATCTAGCACAAAGGGAACGGGTTGCAGGAGAAACTTTTACTCTGGTTTCTCAGGCTGTTTCCTAGTGCCGGTTTGAAGTTCCTGCAGTTTTCACTGTAAAACCGAGTTGGAACTAGTACCTCCCCATATATATGTATGGAGTGGAGTTTGCAAATGAAAAGAAACTTTGTGTTCCCAACAAGCTAGGTGAAGGACGGCTTTCACACACACTTATCTCTCAGAACTGAGCATGTGGAGAGACGTTCGTTCATCTAGCACAAAGGGAACGGGTTGCAGGAGAAACTTTTACTCTGGTTTCTCAGGCTGTTTCCTAGTGCCGGTTTGAAGTTCCTGCAGTTTTCACTGTAAAACCGAGTTGGAGCTAGTACCTCCCCATATATATGTATGGAGTGGAGTTTGCAACTGAAAAGAAACTTTGTGTTCCCAACAAGCTAGGTGAAGGACGGCTTTCACACACACTTATCTCTCAGAACTGAGCATGTGGAGAGACGTTCGTTCATCTAGCACAAAGGGAACGGGTTGCAGGAGAAACTTTTACTCTGGTTTCTCAGTCTGTTTCCTAGTGCCGATTTGAAATTCCTGCAGTTTTCACTGTAAAACCGAGTTGGAGCTGGTACCTCCCCGTATATATGTATGGAGTGGTGTTTGCAACTGAAAAGAAACTTTGTGTTCCCAACAAGCTAGGTGAAGGACGGCTTTCACACACACTTATCTCTCAGAACTGAGCATGTGGAGAGACGTTCGTTCATCTAGCACAAAGGGAACGGGTTGCAGGGGAAAGTTTTACTCTGGGTTCTCAGCCTGTTTCCTAGTGCCGGTTTGAAGTTCCTGCAGTTTTCACTGTAAAACCGAGTTGGAGCTAGTATCTACCCTTATATATGTATGGAGTGGAGTTTGCAACTTGAAAGAAACTTTGTGTTCCCAACAAGCTAGGTGAAGGACGGCTTTCACACACACTTATCTCTCAGAACTGAGCATGTGGAGAGACGTTCGTTCATCTAGCACAAAGGGAACGGGTTGCAGGAGAAACTTTTACTCTGGTTTCTCAGTCTGTTTCCTAGTGCCGGTTTGAAGTTCCTGCAGTTTTCACTGTAAAACCGAGGTGGAGCTACTACCTCCCCTATATATGTATGGAGTGGAGTTTGCAACTGAAAAGAAACTTTGTGTTCCCAACAAGCTAGGTGAAGGACGGCTTTCACACACACTTATCTCACAGATCTGAGCATGTGGAGAGACGTTCGTTCATCTACCACAAAGGGAAAGGGTTGCAGGAGAAACTTTTACTCTGGTTTCTCAGTCTGTTTCCTAGTGCCGGTTTGAAGTTCCTGCAGTTTTCACTGTAAAACCGAGTTGGAACTAGTACCTCCCCATATATATGTATGGAGTGGAGTTTGCTACTGAAAAGAAACTTTGTGTTCCCAACAAGCTAGGTGAAGGACGGCTTTCACACACACTTATCTCTCAGAACTGAGCATGTGGAGAGACGTTCGTTCATCTAGCACAAAGGGAACGGGTTGCAGGAGAAACTTTTACTCTCGTTTCTCAGTCTGTTTCCTAGTGCCGGTTTGAAGTTCCTGCAGTTTTCACTGTAAAACCGAGGTGGAGCTACTACCTCCCCTATATATGTATGGAGTGGAGTTTGCAACTGAAAAGAAACTTTGTGTTCCCAACAAGCTAGGTGAAGGACGGCTTTCACACACACTTATCTCTCAGATCTGAGCATGTGGAGAGACGTTCGTTCATCTACCACAAAGGGAAAGGGTTGCAGGAGAAACTTTTACTCTGGTTTCTCAGTCTGTTTCCTAGTGCCGGTTTGAAGTTCCTGCAGTTTTCACTGTAAAACCGAGTTGGAACTAGTACCTCCCCATATATATGTATGGAGTGGGGTTTGCTACTGAAAAGAAACTTTGTGTTCCCAACATGCTAGGTGAAGGACGGCTTTCACACACACTTATCTCTCAGAACTGAGCATGTGGAGAGACGTTCGTTCATCTAGCACAAAGGGAACGGGTTGCAGGAGAAACTTTTACTCTGGTTTCTCAGTCTGTTTCCTAGTGCCGGTTTGAAGTTCCTGCAGTTTTCACTGTAAAACCGGGTTGGATCTAGTACCTCCCCATATATATGTATGGAGAGGAGTTTGCAACTGAAAAGAAACTTTGTGTTCCCAACAAGCTAGCTGAAGGAAGGCTTTCACACACACTTATCTCTCAGAACTGAGCATGTGGAGAGACGTTCGTTCAACTAGCACAAAGGGAACGGGTTGCAGGAGAAACTTTTACTCTGGTTTCTCAGTCTGTTTCCTAGTGCCGGTTTGAAGTTCCTGCAGTTTTCACTGTAAAACCGATTTGGAGCTAGTACCTCCCGGTATATATGTATGGAGTGGAGTTTGCAACTGAAAAGAAACTTTGTGTTCCCAACAAGCTAGGTGAAGGACGGCTTTCACACACACTTATCTCTCAGAACTGAGCATGTGGAGAGACGTTCGTTCATCTAGCACAAAGGGAACGTGTTGCAGGAGAAACTTTTACTCTGGTTTCTCAGTCTGTTTCCTAGTGCCGGTTTGAAGTTCCTGCAGTTTTCACTGTAAAACCGAGTTGGAGCTAGTACCACCCCTTATATATGTATGGAGTGGAGTTTGCAACTGGAAAGAAACTTTGTGTTCCCAACAAGCTAGGTGAAGGACGGCTTTCACACACACTTATCTCTCAGAACTGAGCATGTGGAGAGACGTTCATTCATCTAGAACAAAGGGAACGGGTTGCAGGAGAAACTTTTACTCTGGTTTCTCAGTCTGTTTCCTAGTGCCGGTTTGAAGTTCCTGCAGTTTTCACTGTAAAACCGATTTGGAGCTAGTACCTCCCGGTATATATTTATGGAGTGGAGTTTGCAACTGAAAAGAAACTTTGTGTTCCCAACAAGCTAGGTGAAGGACGGCTTTCACACACACTTATCTCTCAGAACTGAGCATGTGGAGAGACGTTCGTTCAACTAGCACAAAGGGAACGGGTTGCAGGAGAAACTTTTACTCTGGTTTCTCAGTCTGTTTCCTAGTGCCGGTTTGAAGTTCCTGCAGTTTTCACTGTAAAACCGAGTTGGAGCTAGTACCACCCCTTATATATGTATGGAGTGGAGTTTGCAACTGGAAAGAAACTTTGTGTTCCCAACAAGCTAGGTGAAGGACGGCTTTCACACACACTTATCTCTCAGAACTGAGCATGTGGAGAGACGTTCATTCATCTAGAACAAAGGGAACGGGTTGCAGGAGAAACTTTTACTCTGGTTTCTCAGTCTGTTTCCTAGTGCCGGTTTGAAGTTCCTGCAGTTTTCACTGTAAAACCGAGTTTGAGCTAGTACCTCCCCGTATATATGTATGGAGTGGAGTTTGCAACTGAAAAGAAACTTTGTGTTCCCAACAAGCTAGGTGAAGGACGGCTTTCACACACACTTATCTCTCAGAACTGAGCATGTGGAGAGACGTTCGTTCAACTAGCACAAAGGGAACGGGTTGCAGGAGAAACTTTTACTCTGGTTTCTCAGTCTGTTTCCAAGTGCCGGTTTGAAGTTCCTGCAGTTTTCACTGTAAAACCGAGTTGGAGCTTGTACCTCCCCGTATACATGTATGGAGTGGAGTTTGCAACTGAAAAGAACCTTTGTGTTCCCAACAAGCTAGGTGAAGGACGGCTTTCACACACACTTATCTCTCAGAACTGAGCATGTGGAGAGACGTTCGTTCATCTAGCACAAAGGGAACGGGTTGCAGGAGAAACTTTTACTCTGGTTTCTCAGTCTGTTTCCTAGTGCCGGTTTGAAGTTCCTGCAGTTTTCACTGTAAAACCGAGGTGGAGCTACTACCTCCCCTATATATGTATGGAGTGGAGTTTGCAACTGAAAAGAAACTTTGTGTTCCCAACAAGCTAGGTGAAGGACGGCTTTCACACACACTTATCTCTCAGAACTGAGCATGTGGAGAGACGTTCGTTCATCTAGCACAAAGGGAACGGGTTGCAGGAGAAACTTTTACTCTGGTTTCTCAGGCTGTTTCCTAGTGCCGGTTTGAAGTTCCTGCAGTTTTCACTGTAAAACCGTGTTGGAACTAGTACCTCCCAATATATATGTATGGAGTGGAGTTTGCAACTGAAAAGAAATTTTGTGTTCCCAACAAGCTAGGTGAAGGACGGCTTTCACACACACTTATCTCTCAGAACTGAGCATGTGGAGAGACGTTCGTTCATCTAGCACAAAGGGAACGGGTTGCAGGAGAAACTTTTACTCTGGTTTCTCAGTCTGTTTCCTAGTGCCGGTTTGAAGTTCCTGCAGTTTTCACTGTAAAACCGGGTTGGATCTAGTACCTCCCCATATATATGTATGGAGAGGAGTTTGCAACTGAAAAGAAACTTTGTGTTCCCAACAAGCTAGGTGAAGGAAGGCTTTCACACACACTTATCTCTCAGAACTGAGCATGTGGAGAGACGTTCGTTCAACTAGCACAAAGGGAACGGGTTGCAGGAGAAAGTATTACTCTGGTTTCTCAGTCTGTTTCTTAGTGCCTTTTTGAAGTTCCTGCAGTTTTCACTGTAAAACCGAGTTGGAGCTAGTACCTCCCCGTATATATGTATGGAGTGGAGTTTACAACTGAAAAGAAACTTTGTGTTCCCAAAAAGCTAGGTGAAGGACGGCTTTCACACACACTTATCTCTCAGAACTGAGCATGTGGAGAGACGTTCGTTCATCTAGCACAAAGGGAACGGGTTGCAGGAGAAACTTTTACTCTGGTTTCTCAGGCTGTTTCCTAGTGCCGGTTTGAAGTTCCTGCAGTTTTCACTGTAAAACCGAGTTGGAACTAGTACCTCCCCATATATATGTATGGAGTGGAGTTTGCAAATGAAAAGAAACTTTGTGTTCCCAACAAGCTAGGTGAAGGACGGCTTTCACACACACTTATCTCTCAGAACTGAGCATGTGGAGAGACGTTCGTTCATCTAGCACAAAGGGAACGGGTTGCAGGAGAAACTTTTACTCTGGTTTCTCAGGCTGTTTCCTAGTGCCGGTTTAAAGTTCCTGCAGTTTTCACTGTAAAACCGAGTTGGAGCTAGTACCTCCCCATATATATGTATGGAGTGGAGTTTGCAAATGAAAAGAAACTTTGTGTTCCCAACAAGCTAGGTGAAGGACGGCTTTCACACACACTTATCTCTCAGAACTGAGCATGTGGAGAGACGTTCGTTCATCTAGCACAAAGGGAACGGGTTGCAGTAGAAACTTTTACTCTGGTTTCTCAGTCTGTCTCCTAGTGCCGATTTGAAGTTCCTGCAGTTTTCACTGTAAAACCGAGTTGGAGCTGGTACCTCCCCGTATATATGTATGGAGTGGTGTTTGCAACTGAAAAGAAACTTTGTGTTCCCAACAAGCTAGGTGAAGGACGGCTTTCACACACACTTATCTCTCAGAACTGAGCATGTGGAGAGATGTTCGTTCATCTAACACAAAGGGAACGGGTTGCAGTGGAAAGTTTTACTCTGGGTTCTCAGCCTGTTTCCTAGTGCCGGTTTGAAGTTCCTGCAGTTTTCACTGTAAAACCGAGTTGGAGCTAGTATCTACCCTTATATATGTATGGAGTGGAGTTTGCAACTTGAAAGAAACTTTGTGTTCCCAACAAGCTAGGTGAAGGACGGCTTTCACACACACTTATCTCTCAGAACTGAGCATGTGGAGAGACGTTCGTTCATCTAGCACAAAGGGAACGGGTTGCAGGAGAAACTTTTACTCTGGTTTCTCAGTCTGTTTCCTAGTGCCGGTTTGAAGTTCCTGCAGTTTTCACTGTAAAACCGATTTGGAGCTAGTACCTCCCGGTATATATGTATGGAGTGGAGTTTGCAACTGAAAAGAAACTTTGTGTTCCCAACAAGCTAGGTGAAGGACGGCTTTCACACACACTTATCTCTCAGAACTGAGCATGTGGAGAGACGTTCGTTCATCTAGCACAAAGGGAACGGGTTGCAGGAGAAACTTTTACTCTGGTTTCTCAGTCTGTTTCCTAGTGCCGGTTTGAAGTTCCTGCAGTTTTCACTGTAAAACCGATTTGGAGCTAGTACCTCCCGGTATATATGTATGGAGTGGAGTTTGCAACTGAAAAGAAACTTTGTGTTCCCAACAAGCTAGGTGAAGGACGGCTTTCACACACACTTATCTCTCAGAACTGAGCATGTGGAGAGACGTTCGTTCATCTAGCACAAAGGGAACGGGTTGCAGGAGAAACTTTTACTCTGGTTTCTCAGTCTGTTTCCTAGTGCCGGTTTGAAGTTCCTGCAGTTTTCACTGTAAAACCGAGTTGGAGCTAGTACCACCCCTTATATATGTATGGAGTGGAGTTTGCAACTGGAAAGAAACTTTGTGTTCCCAACAAGCTAGGTGGAGGACGGCTTTCACACACACTTATCTCTCAGAACTGAGCATGTGGAGAGACGTTCATTCATCTAGAACAAAGGGAACGGGTTGCAGGAGAAACTTTTACTCTGGTTTCTCAGTCTGTTTCCTAGTGCCGGTTTGAAGTTCCTGCAGTTTTCACTGTAAAACCAAGTTTGAGCTAGTACCTCCCCGTATATATGTATGGAGTGGAGTTTGCAACTGAAAAGAAACTTTGTGTTCCCAACAAGCTAGGTGAAGGACGGCTTTCACACACACTTATCTCTCAGAACTGAGCATGTGGAGAGACGTTCGTTCAACTAGCACAAAGGGAACGGGTTGCAGGAGAAACTTTTACTCTGGTTTCTCAGTCTGTTTCCTAGTGCCGGTTTGAAGTTCCTGCAGTTTTCACTGTAAAACCGAGTTGGAGCTTGTACCTCCCCGTATACATGTATGGAGTGGAGTTTGCAACTGAAAAGAACCTTTGTGTTCCCAACAAGCTAGGTGAAGGACGGCTTTCACACACACTTATCTCTCAGAACTGAGCATGTGGAGAGACGTTCGTTCATCTAGCACAAAGGGAACGGGTTGCAGGAGAAACTTTTACTCTGGTTTCTCAGTCTGTTTCCTAGTGCCGGTTTGAAGTTCCTGCAGTTTTCACTGTAAAACCGAGGTGGAGCTACTACCTCCCCTATATATGTATGGAGTGGAGTTTGCAACTGAAAAGAAACTTTGTGTTCCCAACAAGCTAGGTGAAGGACGGCTTTCACACACACTTATCTCTCAGAACTGAGCATGTGGAGAGACGTTCGTTCATCTAGCACAAAGGGAACGGGTTGCAGGAGAAACTTTTACTCTGGTTTCTCAGGCTGTTTCCTAGTGCCGGTTTGAAGTTCCTGCAGTTTTCACTGTAAAACCGTGTTGGAACTAGTACCTCCCAATATATATGTATGGAGTGGAGTTTGCAACTGAAAAGAAATTTTGTGTTCCCAACAAGCTAGGTGAAGGACGGCTTTCACACACACTTATCTCTCAGAACTGAGCATGTGGAGAGACGTTCGTTCATCTAGCACAAAGGGAACGGGTTGCAGGAGAAACTTTTACTCTGGTTTCTCAGTCTGTTTCCTAGTGCCGGTTTGAAGTTCCTGCAGTTTTCACTGTAAAACCGATTTGGAGCTAGTACCTCCCGGTATATATGTATGGAGAGGAGTTTGCAAATGAAAAGAAACTTTGTGTTCCCAACAAGCTAGGTGAAGGACGGCTTTCACACACACTTATCTCTCAGAACTGAGCATGTGGAGAGACGTTCGTTCATCTAGCACAAAGGGAACGTGTTGCAGGAGAAACTTTTACTCTGGTTTCTCAGTCTGTTTCCTAGTGCCGGTTTGAAGTTCCTGCAGTTTTCACTGTAAAACCGAGTTGGAGCTAGTACCACCCCTTATATATGTATGGAGTGGAGTTTGCAACTGGAAAGAAACTTTGTGTTCCCAACAAGCTAGGTGAAGGACGGCTTTCACACACACTTGTCTCTCAGAACTGAGCATGTGGAGAGACGTTCATTCATCTAGAACAAAGGGAACGGGTTGCAGGAGAAACTTTTACTCTGGTTTCTCAGTCTGTTTCCTAGTGCCGGTTTGAAGTTCCTGCAGTTTTCACTGTAAAACCGATTTGGAGCTAGTACCTCCCGGTATATATTTATGGAGTGGAGTTTGCAACTGAAAAGAAACTTTGTGTTCCCAACAAGCTAGGTGAAGGACAGCTTTCACACACACTTATCTCTCAGAACTGAGCATGTGGAGAGACGTTCGTTCAACTAGCACAAAGGAACGGGTTGCAGGAGAAACTTTTACTCTGGTTTCTCAGTCTGTTTCCTAGTGCCGGTTTGAAGTTCCTGCAGTTTTCACTGTAAAACCGAGTTGGAGCTAGTACCACCCCTTATATATGTATGGAGTGGAGTTTGCAACTGGAAAGAAACTTTGTGTTCCCAACAAGCTAGGTGAAGGACGGCTTTCACACACACTTATCTCTCAGAACTGAGCATGTGGAGAGACGTTCATTCATCTAGAACAAAGGGAACGGGTTGCAGGAGAAACTTTTACTCTGGTTTCTCAGTCTGTTTCCTAGTGCCGGTTTGAAGTTCCTGCAGTTTTCACTGTAAAACCGAGTTTGAGCTAGTACCTCCCCGTATATATGTATGGAGTGGAGTTTGCAACTGAAAAGAAACTTTGTGTTCCCAACAAGCTAGGTGAAGGACGGCTTTCACACACACTTATCTCTCAGAACTGAGCATGTGGAGAGACGTTCGTTCAACTAGCACAAAGGGAACGGGTTGCAGGAGAAACTTTTACTCTGGTTTCTCAGTCTGTTTCCAAGTGCCGGTTTGAAGTTCCTGCAGTTTTCACTGTAAAACCGAGTTGGAGCTTGTACCTCCCCGTATACATGTATGGAGTGGAGTTTGCAACTGAAAAGAACCTTTGTGTTCCCAACAAGCTAGGTGAAGGACGGCTTTCACACACACTTATCTCTCAGAACTGAGCATGTGGAGAGACGTTCGTTCATCTAGCACAAAGGGAACGGGTTGCAGGAGAAACTTTTACTCTGGTTTCTCAGTCTGTTTCCTAGTGCCGGTTTGAAGTTCCTGCAGTTTTCACTGTAAAACCGAGGTGGAGCTACTACCTCCCTTATATATGTATGGAGTGGAGTTTGCAACTGAAAAGAAACTTTGTGTTCCCAACAAGCTAGGTGAAGGACGGCTTTCACACACACTTATCTCTCAGAACTGAGCATGTGGAGAGACGTTCGTTCATCTAGCACAAAGGGAACGGGTTGCAGGAGAAACTTTTACTCTGGTTTCTCAGGCTGTTTCCTAGTGCCGGTTTGAAGTTCCTGCAGTTTTCACTGTAAAACCGTGTTGGAACTAGTACCTCCCAATATATATGTATGGAGTGGAGTTTGCAACTGAAAAGAAATTTTGTGTTCCCAACAAGCTAGGTGAAGGACGGCTTTCACACACACTTATCTCTCAGAACTGAGCATGTGGAGAGACGTTCGTTCATCTAGCACAAAGGGAACGGGTTGCAGGAGAAACTTTTACTCTGGTTTCTCAGTCTGTTTCCTAGTGCCGGTTTGAAGTTCCTGCAGTTTTCACTGTAAAACCGGGTTGGATCTAGTACCTCCCCATATATATGTATGGAGAGGAGTTTGCAACTGAAAAGAAACTTTGTGTTCCCAACAAGCTAGGTGAAGGAAGGCTTTCACACACACTTATCTCTCAGAACTGAGCATGTGGAGAGACGTTCGTTCAACTAGCACAAAGGGAACGGGTTGCAGGAGAAAGTATTACTCTGGTTTCTCAGTCTGTTTCCTAGTGCCTTTTTGAAGTTCCTGCAGTTTTCACTGTAAAACCGAGTTGGAGCTAGTACCTCCCCGTATATATGTATGGAGTGGAGTTTACAACTGAAAAGAAACTTTGTGTTCCCAAAAAGCTAGGTGAAGGACGGCTTTCACACACACTTATCTCTCAGAACTGAGCATGTGGAGAGACGTTCGTTCATCTAGCACAAAGGGAACGGGTTGCAGGAGAAACTTTTACTCTGGTTTCTCAGGCTGTTTCCTAGTGCCGGTTTGAAGTTCCTGCAGTTTTCACTGTAAAACCGAGTTGGAACTAGTACCTCCCCATATATATGTATGGAGTGGAGTTTGCAAATGAAAAGAAACTTTGTGTTCCCAACAAGCTAGGTGAAGGACGGCTTTCACACACACTTATCTCTCAGAACTGAGCATGTGGAGAGACGTTCGTTCATCTAGCACAAAGGGAACGGGTTGCAGGAGAAACTTTTACTCTGGTTTCTCAGGCTGTTTCCTAGTGCCGGTTTAAAGTTCCTGCAGTTTTCACTGTAAAACCGAGTTGGAGCTAGTACCTCCCCATATATATGTATGGAGTGGAGTTTGCAAATGAAAAGAAACTTTGTGTTCCCAACAAGCTAGGTGAAGGACGGCTTTCACACACACTTATCTCTCAGAACTGAGCATGTGGAGAGACGTTCGTTCATCTAGCACAAAGGGAACGGGTTGCAGTAGAAACTTTTACTCTGGTTTCTCAGTCTGTCTCCTAGTGCCGATTTGAAGTTCCTGCAGTTTTCACTGTAAAACCGAGTTGGAGCTGGTACCTCCCCGTATATATGTATGGAGTGGTGTTTGCAACTGAAAAGAAACTTTGTGTTCCCAACAAGCTAGGTGAAGGACGGCTTTCACACACACTTATCTCTCAGAACTGAGCATGTGGAGAGATGTTCGTTCATCTAACACAAAGGGAACGGGTTGCAGTGGAAAGTTTTACTCTGGGTTCTCAGCCTGTTTCCTAGTGCCGGTTTGAAGTTCCTGCAGTTTTCACTGTAAAACCGAGTTGGAGCTAGTATCTACCCTTATATATGTATGGAGTGGAGTTTGCAACTTGAAAGAAACTTTGTGTTCCCAACAAGCTAGGTGAAGGACGGCTTTCACACACACTTATCTCTCAGAACTGAGCATGTGGAGAGACGTTCGTTCATCTAGCACAAAGGGAACGGGTTGCAGGAGAAACTTTTACTCTGGTTTCTCAGTCTGTTTCCTAGTGCCGGTTTGAAGTTCCTGCAGTTTTCACTGTAAAACCGATTTGGAGCTAGTACCTCCCGGTATATATGTATGGAGTGGAGTTTGCAACTGAAAAGAAACTTTGTGTTCCCAACAAGCTAGGTGAAGGACGGCTTTCACACACACTTATCTCTCAGAACTGAGCATGTGGAGAGACGTTCGTTCATCTAGCACAAAGGGAACGGGTTGCAGGAGAAACTTTTACTCTGGTTTCTCAGTCTGTTTCCTAGTGCCGGTTTGAAGTTCCTGCAGTTTTCACTGTAAAACCGATTTGGAGCTAGTACCTCCCGGTATATATGTATGGAGTGGAGTTTGCAACTGAAAAGAAACTTTGTGTTCCCAACAAGCTAGGTGAAGGACGGCTTTCACACACACTTATCTCTCAGAACTGAGCATGTGGAGAGACGTTCGTTCATCTAGCACAAAGGGAACGGGTTGCAGGAGAAACTTTTACTCTGGTTTCTCAGTCTGTTTCCTAGTGCCGGTTTGAAGTTCCTGCAGTTTTCACTGTAAAACCGAGTTGGAGCTAGTACCACCCCTTATATATGTATGGAGTGGAGTTTGCAACTGGAAAGAAACTTTGTGTTCCCAACAAGCTAGGTGAAGGACGGCTTTCACACACACTTATCTCTCAGAACTGAGCATGTGGAGAGACGTTCATTCATCTAGAACAAAGGGAACGGGTTGCAGGAGAAACTTTTACTCTGGTTTCTCAGTCTGTTTCCTAGTGCCGGTTTGAAGTTCCTGCAGTTTTCACTGTAAAACCGAGTTTGAGCTAGTACCTCCCCGTATATATGTATGGAGTGGAGTTTGCAACTGAAAAGAAACTTTGTGTTCCCAACAAGCTAGGTGAAGGACGGCTTTCACACACACTTATCTCTCAGAACTGAGCATGTGGAGAGACGTTCGTTCAACTAGCACAAAGGGAACGGGTTGCAGGAGAAACTTTTACTCTGGTTTCTCAGTCTGTTTCCTAGTGCCGGTTTGAAGTTCCTGCAGTTTTCACTGTAAAACCGAGTTGGAGCTTGTACCTCCCCGTATACATGTATGGAGTGGAGTTTGCAACTGAAAAGAACCTTTGTGTTCCCAACAAGCTAGGTGAAGGACGGCTTTCACACACACTTATCTCTCAGAACTGAGCATGTGGAGAGACGTTCGTTCATCTAGCACAAAGGGAACGGGTTGCAGGAGAAACTTTTACTCTGGTTTCTCAGTCTGTTTCCTAGTGCCGGTTTGAAGTTCCTGCAGTTTTCACTGTAAAACCGAGGTGGAGCTACTACCTCCCCTATATATGTATGGAGTGGAGTTTGCAACTGAAAAGAAACTTTGTGTTCCCAACAAGCTAGGTGAAGGACGGCTTTCACACACACTTATCTCTCAGAACTGAGCATGTGGAGAGACGTTCGTTCATCTAGCACAAAGGGAACGGGTTGCAGGAGAAACTTTTACTCTGGTTTCTCAGGCTGTTTCCTAGTGCCGGTTTGAAGTTCCTGCAGTTTTCACTGTAAAACCGTGTTGGAACTAGTACTTCCCAATATATATGTATGGAGTGGAGTTTGCAACTGAAAAGAAATTTTGTGTTCCCAACAAGCTAGGTGAAGGACGGCTTTCACACACACTTATCTCTCAGAACTGAGCATGTGGAGAGACGTTCGTTCATCTAGCACAAAGGGAACGGGTTGCAGGAGAAACTTTTACTCTGGTTTCTCAGTCTGTTTCCTAGTGCCGGTTTGAAGTTCCTGCAGTTTTCACTGTAAAACCGGGTTGGATCTAGTACCTCCCCATATATATGTATGGAGAGGAGTTTGCAACTGAAAAGAAACTTTGTGTTCCCAACAAGCTAGGTGAAGGAAGGCTTTCACACACACTTATCTCAGAACTGAGCATGTGGAGAGACGTTCGTTCAACTAGCACAAAGGGAACGGGTTGCAGGAGAAAGTATTACTCTGGTTTCTCAGTCTGTTTCCTAGTGCCTTTTTGAAGTTCCTGCAGTTTTCACTGTAAAACCGAGTTGGAGCTAGTACCTCCCCGTATATATGTATGGAGTGGAGTTTACAACTGAAAAGAAACTTTGTGTTCCCAACAAGCTAGGTGAAGGACGGCTTTCACACACACTTATCTCTCAGAACTGAGCATGTGGAGAGACGTTCGTTCATCTAGCACAAAGGGAACGGGTTGCAGGAGAAACTTTTACTCTGGTTTCTCAGGCTGTTTCCTAGTGCCGGTTTGAAGTTCCTGCAGTTTTCACTGTAAAACCGAGTTGGAACTAGTACCTCCCCATATATATGTATGGAGTGGAGTTTGCAAATGAAAAGAAACTTTGTGTTCCCAACAAGCTAGGTGAAGGACGGCTTTCACACACACTTATCTCTCAGAACTGAGCATGTGGAGAGACGTTCGTTCATCTAGCACAAAGGGAACGGGTTGCAGGAGAAACTTTTACTCTGGTTTCTCAGGCTGTTTCCTAGTGCCGGTTTAAAGTTCCTGCAGTTTTCACTGTAAAACCGAGTTGGAGCTAGTACCTCCCCATATATATGTATGGAGTGGAGTTTGCAAATGAAAAGAAACTTTGTGTTCCCAACAAGCTAGGTGAAGGACGGCTTTCACACACACTTATCTCTCAGAACTGAGCATGTGGAGAGACGTTCGTTCATCTAGCACAAAGGGAACGGGTTGCAGTAGAAACTTTTACTCTGGTTTCTCAGTCTGTCTCCTAGTGCCGATTTGAAGTTCCTGCAGTTTTCACTGTAAAACCGAGTTGGAGCTGGTACCTCCCCGTATATATGTATGGAGTGGTGTTTGCAACTGAAAAGAAACTTTGTGTTCCCAACAAGCTAGGTGAAGGACGGCTTTCACACACACTTATCTCTCAGAACTGAGCATGTGGAGAGATGTTCGTTCATCTAGCACAAAGGGAACGGGTTGCAGGGGAAAGTTTTACTCTGGGTTCTCAGCCTGTTTCCTAGTGCCGGTTTGAAGTTCCTGCAGTTTTCACTGTAAAACCGAGTTGGAGCTAGTATCTACCCTTATATATGTATGGAGTGGAGTTTGCAACTTGAAAGAAACTTTGTGTTCCCAACAAGCTAGGTGAAGGACGGCTTTCACACACACTTATCTCTCAGAACTGAGCATGTGGAGAGACGTTCGTTCATCTAGCACAAAGGGAACGGGTTGCAGGAGAAACTTTTACTCTGGTTTCTCAGTCTGTTTCCTAGTGCCGGTTTGAAGTTCCTGCAGTTTTCACTGTAAAACCGATTTGGAGCTAGTACCTCCCGGTATATATGTATGGAGTGGAGTTTGCAACTGAAAAGAAACTTTGTGTTCCCAACAAGCTAGGTGAAGGACGGCTTTCACACACACTTATCTCTCAGAACTGAGCATGTGGAGAGACGTTCGTTCATCTAGCACAAAGGGAACGGGTTGCAGGAGAAACTTTTACTCTGGTTTCTCAGTCTGTTTCCTAGTGCCGGTTTGAAGTTCCTGCAGTTTTCACTGTAAAACAGAGTTGGAGCTAATACCACCCCTTATATATGTATGGAGTGGAGTTTGCAACTGGAAAGAAACTTTGTGTTCCCAACAAGCTAGGTGAAGGACGGCTTTCACACACACTTATCTCTCAGAACTGAGCATGTGGAGAGACGTTCATTCATCTAGAACAAAGGGAACGGGTTGCAGGAGAAACTTTTACTCTGGTTTCTCAGTCTGTTTCCTAGTGCCGGTTTGAAGTTCCTGCAGTTTTCACTGTAAAACCGATTTGGAGCTAGTACCTCCCGGTATATATGTATGGAGTGGAGTTTGCAACTGAAAAGAAACTTTGTGTTCCCAACAAGCTAGGTGAAGGACGGCTTTCACACACACTTATCTCTCAGAACTGAGCATGTGGAGAGACGTTCGTTCAACTAGCACAAAGGGAACGGGTTGCAGGAGAAACTTTTACTCTGGTTTCTCAGTCTGTTTCCTAGTGCCGGTTTGAAGTTCCTGCAGTTTTCACTGTAAAACCGAGTTGGAGCTAGTACCACCCCTTATATATGTATGGAGTGGAGTTTGCAACTGGAAAGAAACTTTGTGTTCCCAACAAGCTAGGTGAAGGACGGCTTTCACACACACATATCTCTCAGAACTGAGCATGTGGAGAGACGTTCATTCATCTAGAACAAAGGGAACGGGTTGCAGGAGAAACTTTTACTCTGGTTTCTCAGTCTGTTTCCTAGTGCCGGTTTGAAGTTCCTGCAGTTTTCACTGTAAAACCGAGTTTGAGCTAGTACCTCCCCGTATATATGTATGGAGTGGAGTTTGCAACTGAAAAGAAACTTTGTGTTCCCAACAAGCTAGGTGAAGGACGGCTTTCACACACACTTATCTCTCAGAACTGAGCATGTGGAGAGACGTTCGTTCAACTAGCACAAAGGGAACGGGTTGCAGGAGAAACTTTTACTCTGGTTTCTCAGTCTGTTTCCAAGTGCCGGTTTGAAGTTCCTGCAGTTTTCACTGTAAAACCGAGTTGGAGCTTGTACCTCCCCGTATACATGTATGGAGTGGAGTTTGCAACTGAAAAGAACCTTTGTGTTCCCAACAAGCTAGGTGAAGGACGGCTTTCACACACACTTATCTCTCAGAACTGAGCATGTGGAGAGACGTTCGTTCATCTAGCACAAAGGGAACGGGTTGCAGGAGAAACTTTTACTCTGGTTTCTCAGTCTGTTTCCTAGTGCCGGTTTGAAGTTCCTGCAGTTTTCACTGTAAAACCGAGGTGGAGCTACTACCTCCCCTATATATGTATGGAGTGGAGTTTGCAACTGAAAAAAACTTTGTGTTCCCAACAAGCTAGGTGAAGGACGGCTTTCACACACACTTATCTCTCAGAACTGAGCATGTGGAGAGACGTTCGTTCATCTAGCACAAAGGGAACGGGTTGCAGGAGAAACTTTTACTCTGGTTTCTCAGGCTGTTTCCTAGTGCCGGTTTGAAGTTCCTGCAGTTTTCACTGTAAAACCGTGTTGGAACTAGTACCTCCCCATATATATGTATGGAGTGGAGTTTGCAACTGAAAAGAAACTTTGTGTTCCCAACAAGCTAGGTGAAGGACGGCTTTCACACACACTTATCTCTCAGAACTGAGCATGTGGAGAGACGTTCGTTCATCTAGCACAAAGGGAACGGGTTGCAGGAGAAACTTTTACTCTGGTTTCTCAGTCTGTTTCCTAGTGCCGGTTTGAAGTTCCTGCAGTTTTCACTGTAAAACCGGGTTGGATCTAGTACCTCCCCATATATATGTATGGAGTGGAGTTTGCAACTGAAAAGAAACTTTGTGTTCCCAACAAGCTAGGTGAAGGAAGGCTTTCACACACACTTATCTCTCAGAACTGAGCACGTGGAGAGACGTTCGTTCAACTAGCACAAAGGGAACGGGTTGCAGGAGAAAGTGTTACTCTGGTTTCTCAGTCTGTTTCCTAGTGCCTTTTTGAAGTTCCTGCAGTTTTCACTGTAAAACCGAGTTGGAGCTAGTACCTCCCCGTATATATGTATGGAGTGGAGTTTACAACTGAAAAGAAACTTTGTGTTCCCAACAAGCTAGGTGAAGGACGGCTTTCACACACACTTATCTCTCAGAACTGAGCATGTGGAGAGACGTTCGTTCATCTAGCACAAAGGGAACGGGTTGCAGGAGAAACTTTTACTCTGGTTTCTCAGGCTGTTTCCTAGTGCCGGTTTGAAGTTCCTGCAGTTTTCACTGTAAAACCGAGTTGGAACTAGTACCTCCCCATATATATGTATGGAGTGGATTTTGCAAATGAAAAGAAACTTTGTGTTCCCAACAAGCTAGGTGAAGGACGGCTTTCACACACACTTATCTCTCAGAACTGAGCATGTGGAGAGACGTTCGTTCATCTAGCACAAAGGGAACGGGTTGCAGGAGAAACTTTTACTCTGGTTTCTCAGTCTGTTTCCTAGTGCCGGTTTTAAGTTCCTGCAGTTTTCACTGTAAAACCGAGGTGGAGCTACTACCTCCCCTATATATGTATGGAGTGGAGTTTGCAACTGAAAAGAAACTTTGTGTTCCCAACAAGCTAGGTGAAGGACGGCTTTCACACACACTTATCTCTCAGATCTGAGCATGTGGAGAGACGTTCGTTCATCTACCACAAAGGGAAAGGGTTGCAGGAGAAACTTTTACTCTGGTTTCTCAGTCTGTTTCCTAGTGCCGGTTTGAAGTTCCTGCAGTTTTCACTGTAAAACCGGGTTGGATCTAGTACCTCCCCATATATATGTATGGAGAGGAGTTTGCAACTGAAAAGAAACTTTGTGTTCCCAACAAGCTAGCTGAAGGAAGGCTTTCACACACACTTATCTCTCAGAACTGAGCATGTGGAGAGACGTTCGTTCACCTAGGACAAAGGAATCGAGTTGCAGGAGAAACTTTTACTCTGGTTTCTCAGTCTGTTTCCTAGTGCCGGTTTGAAGTTCCTGCAGTTTTCACTGTAAAACCGAGTTGGAACTAGTACCTCCCCATATATATGTATGGAGTGGAGTTTGCTACTGAAAAGAAACTTTGTGTTCCCAACAAGCTAGGTGAAGGACGGCTTTCACACACACTTATCTCTCAGAACTGAGCATGTGGAGAGACGTTGGTTCATCTAGCACAAAGGTAACGGGTTGCAGGAGAAACTTTTACTCTGGTTTCTCAGTCTGTTTCCAAGTGCCGGTTTGAAGTTCCTGCAGTTTTCACTGTAAAACCGAGGTGGAGCTTGTACCTTCCCGTATACATGTATGGAGTGGAGTTTGCAACTGAAAAGATACTTTGTGTTCCCAACAAGCTAGGTGAAGGACGGCTTTCACACACACTTATCTCTCAGATCTGAGCATGTGGAGAGACGTTCGTTCATCTACCACAAAGGGAAAGGGTTGCAGGAGAAACTTTTACTCTGGTTTCTCAGTCTGTTTCCTAGTGCCGGTTTGAAGTTCCTGCAGTTTTCACTGTAAAACCGAGTTGGAACTAGTACCTCCCCATATATATGTATGGAGTGGAGTTTGCTACTGAAAAGAAACTTTGTGTTCCCAACAAGCTAGGTGAAGGACGGCTTTCACACACACTTATCTCTCAGAACTGAGCATGTGGAGAGACGTTCGTTCATCTAGCACAAAGGGAACGGGTTGCAGGAGAAACTTTTACTCTGGTTTCTCAGTCTGTTTCCTAGTGCCGGTTTGAAGTTCCTGCAGTTTTCACTGTAAAACCGGGTTGGATCTAGTACCTCCCCATATATATGTATGGAGAGGAGTTTGCAACTGAAAAGAAACTTTGTGTTCCCAACAAGCTAGCTGAAGGAAGGCTTTCACACACACTTATCTCTCAGAACTGAGCATGTGGAGAGACGTTCGTTCAACTAGCACAAAGGGAACGGGTTGCAGGAGAAACTTTTACTCTGGTTTCTCAGTCTGTTTCCTAGTGCCGGTTTGAAGTTCCTGCAGTTTTCACTGTAAAACCGATTTGGAGCTAGTACCTCCCGGTATATATGTATGGAGTGGAGTTTGCAACTGAAAAGAAACTTTGTGTTCCCAACAAGCTAGGTGAAGGACAGCTTTCACACACACTTATCTCTCAGAACTGAGCATGTGGAGAGACGTTCGTTCATCTAGCACAAAGGGAACGTGTTGCAGGAGAAACTTTTTCTCTGGTTTCTCAGTCTGTTTCCTAGTGCCGGTTTGAAGTTCCTGCAGTTTTCACTGTAAAACCGAGTTGGAGCTAGTACCACCCCTTATATATGTATGGAGTGGAGTTTGCAACTGGAAAGAAACTTTGTGTTCCCAACAAGCTAGGTGAAGGACGGCTTTCACACACACTTATCTCTCAGAACTGAGCATGTGGAGAGACGTTCATTCATCTAGAACAAAGGGAACGGGTTGCAGGAGAAACTTTTACTCTGGTTTCTCAGTCTGTTTCCTAGTGCCGGTTTGAAGTTCCTGCAGTTTTCACTGTAAAACCGATTTGGAGCTAGTACCTCCCGGTATATATGTATGGAGTGGAGTTTGCAACTGAAAAGAAACTTTGTGTTCCCAACAAGCTAGGTGAAGGACGGCTTTCACACACACTTATCTCTCAGAACTGAGCATGTGGAGAGACGTTCGTTCAACTAGCACAAAGGGAACGGGTTGCAGGAGAAACTTTTACTCTGGTTTCTCAGTCTGTTTCCTAGTGCCGGTTTGAAGTTCCTGCAGTTTTCACTGTAAAACCGAGTTGGAGCTAGTACCACCCCTTATATATGTATGGAGTGGAGTTTGCAACTGGAAAGAAACTTTGTGTTCCCAACAAGCTAGGTGAAGGACGGCTTTCACACACACTTATCTCTCAGAACTGAGCATGTGGAGAGACGTTCATTCATCTAGAACAAAGGGAACGGGTTGCAGGAGAAACTTTTACTCTGGTTTCTCAGTCTGTTTCCTAGTGCCGGTTTGAAGTTCCTGCAGTTTTCACTGTAAAACCGAGTTTGAGCTAGTACCTCCCCGTATATATGTATGGAGTGGAGTTTGCAACTGAAAAGAAACTTTGTGTTCCCAACAAGCTAGGTGAAGGACGGCTTTCACACACACTTATCTCTCAGAACTGAGCATGTGGAGAGACGTTCGTTCAACTAGCACAAAGGGAACGGGTTGCAGGAGAAACTTTTACTCTGGTTTCTCAGTCTGTTTCCAAGTGCCGGTTTGAAGTTCCTGCAGTTTTCACTGTAAAACCGAGTTGGAGCTTGTACCTCCCCGTATACATGTATGGAGTGGAGTTTGCAACTGAAAAGAACCTTTGTGTTCCCAACAAGCTAGGTGAAGGACGGCTTTCACACACACTTATCTCTCAGAACTGAGCATGTGGAGAGACGTTCGTTCATCTAGCACAAAGGGAACGGGTTGCAGGAGAAACTTTTACTCTGGTTTCTCAGTCTGTTTCCTAGTGCCGGTTTGAAGTTCCTGCAGTTTTCACTGTAAAACCGAGGTGGAGCTACTACCTCCCCTATATATGTATGGAGTGGAGTTTGCAACTGAAAAGAAACTTTGTGTTCCCAACAAGCTAGGTGAAGGACGGCTTTCACACACACTTATCTCTCAGAACTGAGCATGTGGAGAGACGTTCGTTCATCTAGCACAAAGGGAACGGGTTGCAGGAGAAACTTTTACTCTGGTTTCTCAGGCTGTTTCCTAGTGCCGGTTTGAAGTTCCTGCAGTTTTCACTGTAAAACCGTGTTGGAACTAGTACCTCCCAATATATATGTATGGAGTGGAGTTTGCAACTGAAAAGAAATTTTGTGTTCCCAACAAGCTAGGTGAAGGACGGCTTTCACACACACTTATCTCTCAGAACTGAGCATGTGGAGAGACGTTCGTTCATCTAGCACAAAGGGAACGGGTTGCAGGAGAAACTTTTACTCTGGTTTCTCAGTCTGTTTCCTAGTGCCGGTTTGAAGTTCCTGCAGTTTTCACTGTAAAACCGGGTTGGATCTAGTACCTCCCCATATATATGTATGGAGAGGAGTTTGCAACTGAAAAGAAACTTTGTGTTCCCAACAAGCTAGGTGAAGGACGGCTTTCACACACACTTATCTCTCAGAACTGAGCATGTGGAGAGACGTTCGTTCATCTAGCACAAAGGGAACGGGTTGCAGGAGAAACTTTTACTCTGGTTTCTCAGTCTGTTTCCTAGTGCCGGTTTGAAGTTCCTGCAGTTTTCACTGTAAAACCGATTTGGAGCTAGTACCTCCCGGTATATATGTATGGAGTGGAGTTTGCAACTGAAAAGAAACTTTGTGTTCCCAACAAGCTAGGTGAAGGACGGCTTTCACACACACTTATCTCTCAGAACTGAGCATGTGGAGAGACGTTCGTTCATCTAGCACAAAGGGAACGGGTTGCAGGAGAAACTTTTACTCTGGTTTCTCAGTCTGTTTCCTAGTGCCGGTTTGAAGTTCCTGCAGTTTTCACTGTAAAACAGAGTTGGAGCTAGTACCACCCCTTATATATGTATGGAGTGGAGTTTGCAACTGGAAAGAAACTTTGTGTTCCCAACAAGCTAGGTGAAGGACGGCTTTCACACACACTTATCTCTCAGAACTGAGCATGTGGAGAGACGTTCATTCATCTAGAACAAAGGGAACGGGTTGCAGGAGAAACTTTTACTCTGGTTTCTCAGTCTGTTTCCTAGTGCCGGTTTGAAGTTCCTGCAGTTTTCACTGTAAAACCGATTTGGAGCTAGTACCTCCCGGTATATATGTATGGAGTGGAGTTTGCAACTGAAAAGAAACTTTGTGTTCCCAACAAGCTAGGTGAAGGACGGCTTTCACACACACTTATCTCTCAGAACTGAGCATGTGGAGAGACGTTCGTTCAACTAGCACAAAGGGAACGGGTTGCAGGAGAAACTTTTACTCTGGTTTCTCAGTCTGTTTCCTAGTGCCGGTTTGAAGTTCCTGCAGTTTTCACTGTAAAACCGAGTTGGAGCTAGTACCACCCCTTATATATGTATGGAGTGGAGTTTGCAACTGGAAAGAAACTTTGTGTTCCCAACAAGCTAGGTGAAGGACGGCTTTCACACACACTTATCTCTCAGAACTGAGCATGTGGAGAGACGTTCATTCATCTAGAACAAAGGGAACGGGTTGCAGGAGAAACTTTTACTCTGGTTTCTCAGTCTGTTTCCTAGTGCTGGTTTGAAGTTCCTGCAGTTTTCACTGTAAAACCGAGTTTGAGCTAGTACCTCCCCGTATATATGTATGGAGTGGAGTTTGCAACTGAAAAGAAACTTTGTGTTCCCAACAAGCTAGGTGAAGGACGGCTTTCACACACACTTATCTCTCAGAACTGAGCATGTGGAGAGACGTTCGTTCAACTAGCACAAAGGGAACGGGTTGCAGGAGAAACTTTTACTCTGGTTTCTCAGTCTGTTTCCAAGTGCCGGTTTGAAGTTCCTGCAGTTTTCACTGTAAAACCGATTTGGAGCTTGTACCTCCCCGTATACATGTATGGAGTGGAGTTTGCAACTGAAAAGAACCTTTGTGTTCCCAAAAAGCTAGGTGAAGGACGGCTTTCACACACACTTATCTCTCAGAACTGAGCATGTGGAGAGACGTTCGTTCATCTAGCACAAAGGGAACGGGTTGCAGGAGAAACTTTTACTCTGGTTTCTCAGTCTGTTTCCTAGTGCCGGTTTGAAGTTCCTGCAGTTTTCACTGTAAAACCGAGGTGGAGCTACTACCTCCCCTATATATGTATGGAGTGGAGTTTGCAACTGAAAAAAACTTTGTGTTCCCAACAAGCTAGGTGAAGGACGGCTTTCACACACACTTATCTCTCAGAACTGAGCATGTGGAGAGACGTTTGTTCATCTAGCACAAAGGAAACGGGTTGCAGGAGAAACTTTTACTCTGGTTTCTCAGGCTGTTTCCTAGTGCCGGTTTGAAGTTCCTGCAGTTTTCACTGTAAAACCGTGTTGGAACTAGTACCTCCCCATATATATGTATGGAGTGGAGTTTGCAACTGAAAAGAATCTTTGTGTTCCCAACAAGCTAGGTGAAGGACGGCTTTCACACACACTTATCTCTCAGAACTGAGCATGTGGAGAGACGTTCGTTCATCTAGCACAAAGGGAACGGGTTGCAGGAGAAACTTTTACTCTGGTTTCTCAGTCTGTTTCCTAGTGCCGGTTTGAAGTTCCTGCAGTTTTCACTGTAAAACCGGGTTGGATCTAGTACCTCCCCATATATATGTATGGAGAGGAGTTTGCAACTGAAAAGAAACTTTGTGTTCCCAACAAGCTAGGTGAAGGAAGGCTTTCACACACACTTATCTCTCAGAACTGAGCATGTGGAGAGACGTTCGTTCAACTAGCACAAAGGGAACGGGTTGCAGGAGAAAGTGTTACTCTGGTTTCTCAGTCTGTTTCCTAGTGCCTTTTTGAAGTTCCTGCAGTTTTCACTGTAAAACCGAGTTGGAGCTAGTACCTCCCCGTATATATGTATGGAGTGGAGTTTACAACTGAAAAGAAACTTTGTGTTCCCAAAAAGCTAGGTGAAGGACGGCTTTCACACACACTTATCTCTCAGAACTGAGCATGTGGAGAGACGTTCGTTCATCTAGCACAAAGGGAACGGATTGCAGGAGAAACTTTTACTCTGGTTTCTCAGGCTGTTTCCTAGTGCCGGTTTGAAGTTCCTGCAGTTTTCACTGTAAAACCGAGTTGGAACTAGTACCTCCCCATATATATGTATGGAGTGGATTTTGCAAATGAAAAGAAACTTTGTGTTCCCAACAAGCTAGGTGAAGGACGGCTTTCACACACACTTATCTCTCAGAACTGAGCATGTGGAGAGACGTTCGTTCATCTAGCACAAAGGGAACGGGTTGCAGGAGAAACTTTTACTCTGGTTTCTCAGTCTGTTTCCTAGTGCCGGTTTGAAGTTCCTGCAGTTTTCACTGTAAAACCGAGGTGGAGCTACTACCTCCCCTATATATGTATGGAGTGGAGTTTGCAACTGAAAAGAAACTTTGTGTTCCCAACAAGCTAGGTGAAGGACGGCTTTCACACACACTTATCTCTCAGAACTGAGCATGTGGAGAGACGTTCGTTCAACTAGCACAAAGGGAACGGGTTGCAGGAGAAACTTTTACTCTGGTTTCTCAGTCTGTTTCCTAGTGCCGGTTTGAAGTTCCTGCAGTTTTCACTGTAAAACCGAGTTGGAGCTAGTACCACCCCTTATATATGTATGGAGTGGAGTTTGCAACTGGAAAGAAACTTTGTGTTCCCAACAAGCTAGGTGAAGGACGGCTTTCACACACACTTATCTCTCAGAACTGAGCATGTGGAGAGACGTTCGTTCATCTAGCACAAAGGGAACGGGTTGCAGGAGAAACTTTTACTCTGGTTTCTCAGGCTGTTTCCTAGTGCCGGTTTGAAGTTCCTGCAGTTTTCACTGTAAAACCGATTTGGAGCTAGTACCTCCCGGTATATATGTATGGAGTGGAGTTTGCAACTGAAAAGAAACTTTGTGTTCCCAACAAGCTAGGTGAAGGACGGCTTTCACACACACTTATCTCTCAGAACTGAGCATGTGGAGAGACGTTCGTTCATCTAGCACAAAGGGAACGGGTTGCAGGAGAAACTTTTACTCTGGTTTCTCAGTCTGTTTCCTAGTGCCGGTTTGAAGTTCCTGCAATTTTCACTGTAAAACAGAGTTGGAGCTAGTACCACCCCTTATATATGTATGGAGTGGAGTTTGCAACTGGAAAGAAACTTTGTGTTCCCAACAAGCTAGGTGAAGGACGGCTTTCACACACACTTATCTCTCAGAAATGAGCATGTGGAGAGACGTTCATTCATCTAGAACAAAGGGAACGGGTTGCAGGAGAAACTTTTACTCTGGTTTCTCAGTCTGTTTCCTAGTGCCGGTTTGAAGTTCCTGCAGTTTTCACTGTAAAACCGATTTGGAGCTAGTACCTCCCGGTATATATGTATGGAGTGGAGTTTGCAACTGAAAAGAAACTTTGTGTTCCCAACAAGCTAGGTGAAGGACGGCTTTCACACACACTTATCTCTCAGAACTGAGCATGTGGAGAGACGTTCGTTCAACTAGCACAAAGGGAACGGGTTGCAGGAGAAACTTTTACTCTGGTTTCTCAGTCTGTTTCCTAGTGCCGGTTTGAAGTTCCTGCAGTTTTCACTGTAAAACCGAGTTGGAGCTAGTACCACCCCTTATATATGTATGGAGTGGAGTTTGCAACTGGAAAGAAACTTTGTGTTCCCAACAAGCTAGGTGAAGGACGGCTTTCACACACACTTATCTCTCAGAACTGAGCATGTGGAGAGACGTTCATTCATCTAGAACAAAGGGAACGGGTTGCAGGAGAAACTTTTACTCTGGTTTCTCAGTCTGTTTCCTAGTGCCGGTTTGAAGTTCCTGCAGTTTTCACTGTAAAACCGAGTTTGAGCTAGTACCTCCCCGTATATATGTATGGAGTGGAGTTTGCAACTGAAAAGAAACTTTGTGTTCCCAACAAGCTAGGTGAAGGACGGCTTTCACACACACTTATCTCTCAGAACTGAGCATGTGGAGAGACGTTCGTTCAACTAGCACAAAGGGAACGGGTTGCAGGAGAAACTTTTACTCTGGTTTCTCAGTCTGTTTCCAAGTGCCGGTTTGAAGTTCCTGCAGTTTTCACTGTAAAACCGAGTTGGAGCTTGTACCTCCCCGTATACATGTATGGAGTGGAGTTTGCAACTGAAAAGAACCTTTGTGTTCCCAACAAGCTAGGTGAAGGACGGCTTTCACACACACTTATCTCTCAGAACTGAGCATGTGGAGAGACGTTCGTTCATCTAGCACAAAGGGAACGGGTTGCAGGAGAAACTTTTACTCTGGTTTCTCAGTCTGTTTCCTAGTGCCGGTTTGAAGTTCCTGCAGTTTTCACTGTAAAACCGAGGTGGAGCTACTACCTCCCCTATATATGTATGGAGTGGAGTTTGCAACTGAAAAAAACTTTGTGTTCCCAACAAGCTAGGTGAAGGACGGCTTTCACACACACTTATCTCTCAGAACTGAGCATGTGGAGAGACGTTCGTTCATCTAGCACAAAGGAAACGGGTTGCAGGAGAAACTTTTACTCTGGTTTCTCAGGCTGTTTCCTAGTGCCGGTTTGAAGTTCCTGCAGTTTTCACTGTAAAACCGTGTTGGAACTAGTACCTCCCCATATATATGTATGGAGTGGAGTTTGCAACTGAAAAGAATCTTTGTGTTCCCAACAAGCTAGGTGAAGGACGGCTTTCACACACACTTATCTCTCAGAAGTGAGCATGTGGAGAGACGTTCGTTCATCTAGAACAAAGGGAACGGGTTGCAGGAGAAACTATTACTCTGGTTTCTCAGTCTGTTTCCTAGTGCCGGTTTGAAGTTCCTGCAGTTTTCACTGTAAAACCGGGTTGGAGCTACTACCTCCCCATATATATGTATGGAGAGGAGTTTGCAACTGAAAAGAAACTTTGTGTTCCCAACAAGCTAGGTGAAGGAAGGCTTTCACACACACTTATCTCTCAGAACTGAGCATGTGGAGAGACGTTCGTTCAACTAGCACAAAGGGAACGGGTTGCAGGAGAAAGTGTTACTCTGGTTTCTCATTCTGTTTCCTAGTGCCTTTTTGAAGTTCCTGCAGTTTTCACTGTAAAACCGAGTTGGAGCTAGTACCTCCCCGTATATATGTATGGATTGGAGTTTACAACTGAAAAGAAACTTTGTGTTCCCAACAAGCTAGGTGAAGGACGGCTTTCACACACACTTATCTCTCAGAACTGAGCATGTGGAGAGACGTTCGTTCATCTAGCACAAAGGGAACGGGTTGCAGGAGAAACTTTTACTCTGGTTTCTCAGGCTGTTTCCTAGTGCCGGTTTGAAGTTCCTGCAGTTTTCACTGTAAAACCGAGTTGGAACTAGTACCTCCCCATATATATGTATGGAGTGGATTTTGCAAATGAAAAGAAACTTTGTGTTCCCAACAAGCTAGGTGAAGGACGGCTTTCACACACACTTATCTCTCAGAACTGAGCATGTGGAGAGACGTTCGTTCATCTAGCACAAAGGGAACGGGTTGCAGGAGAAACTTTTACTCTGGTTTCTCAGTCTGTTTCCTAGTGCCGGTTTGAAGTTCCTGCAGTTTTCACTGTAAAACCGAGGTGGAGCTACTACCTCCCCTATATATGTATGGAGTGGATTTTGCAACTGAAAAGAAACTTTGTGTTCCCAACAAGCTAGGTGAAGGACGGCTTTCACACACACTTATCTCTCAGAACTGAGCATGTGGAGAGACGTTCGTTCATCTAGCACAAAGGGAACGGGTTGCAGGAGAAACTTTTACTCTGGTTTCTCAGTCTGTTTCCTAGTGCCGGTTTGAAGTTCCTGCAGTTTTCACTGTAAAACAGAGTTGGAGCTAGTACCACCCCTTATATATGTATGGAGTGGAGTTTGCAACTGGAAAGAAACTTTGTGTTCCCAACAAGCTAGGTGAAGGACGGCTTTCACACACACTTATCTCTCAGAACTGAGCATGTGGAGAGACGTTCATTCATCTAGAACAAAGGGAACGGGTTGCAGGAGAAACTTTTACTCTGGTTTCTCAGTCTGTTTCCTAGTGCCGGTTTGAAGTTCCTGCAGTTTTCACTGTAAAACCGATTTGGAGCTAGTACCTCCCGGTATATATGTATGGAGTGGAGTTTGCAACTGAAAAGAAACTTTGTGTTCCCAACAAGCTAGGTGAAGGACGGCTTTCACACACACTTATCTCTCAGAACTGAGCATGTGGAGAGACGTTCGTTCAACTAGCACAAAGGGAACGGGTTGCAGGAGAAACTTTTACTCTGGTTTCTCAGTCTGTTTCCTAGTGCCGGTTTGAAGTTCCTGCAGTTTTCACTGTAAAACCGAGTTGGAGCTAGTACCACCCCTTATATATGTATGGAGTGGAGTTTGCAACTGGAAAGAAACTTTGTGTTCCCAACAAGCTAGGTGAAGGACGGCTTTCACACACACTTATCTCTCAGAACTGAGCATGTGGAGAGACGTTCATTCATCTAGAACAAAGGGAACGGGTTGCAGGAGAAACTTTTACTCTGGTTTCTCAGTCTGTTTCCTAGTGCCGGTTTGAAGTTCCTGCAGTTTTCACTGTAAAACCGAGTTTGAGCTAGTACCTCCCCGTATATATGTATGGAGTGGAGTTTGCAACTGAAAAGAAACTTTGTGTTCCCAACAAGCTAGGTGAAGGACGGCTTTCACACACACTTATCTCTCAGAACTGAGCATGTGGAGAGACGTTCGTTCAACTAGCACAAAGGGAACGGGTTGCAGGAGAAACTTTTACTCTGGTTTCTCAGTCTGTTTCCAAGTGCCGGTTTGAAGTTCCTGCAGTTTTCACTGTAAAACCGAGTTGGAGCTTGTACCTCCCCGTATACATGTATGGAGTGGAGTTTGCAACTGAAAAGAACCTTTGTGTTCCCAACAAGCTAGGTGAAGGACGGCTTTCACACACACTTATCTCTCAGAACTGAGCATGTGGAGAGACGTTCGTTCATCTAGCACAAAGGGAACGGGTTGCAGGAGAAACTTTTACTCTGGTTTCTCAGTCTGTTTCCTAGTGCCGGTTTGAAGTTCCTGCAGTTTTCACTGTAAAACCGAGGTGGAGCTACTACCTCCCCTATATATGTATGGAGTGGAGTTTGCAACTGAAAAACACTTTGTGTTCCCAACAAGCTAGGTGAAGGACGGCTTTCACACACACTTATCTCTCAGAACTGAGCATGTGGAGAGACGTTCGTTCATCTAGCACAAAGGGAACGGGTTGCAGGAGAAACTTTTACTCTGGTTTCTCAGGCTGTTTCCTAGTGCCGGTTTGAAGTTCCTGCAGTTTTCACTGTAAAACCGTGTTGGAACTAGTACCTCCCCATATATATGTATGGAGTGGAGTTTGCAACTGAAAAGAAACTTTGTGTTCCCAACAAGCTAGGTGAAGGACGGCTTTCACACACACTTATCTCTCAGAACTGAGCATGTGGAGAGACGTTCGTTCATCTAGCACAAAGGGAACGGGTTGCAGGAGAAACTTTTACTCTGGTTTCTCAGTCTGTTTCCTAGTGCCGGTTTGAAGTTCCTGCAGTTTTCACTGTAAAACCGGGTTGGATCTAGTACCTCCCCATATATATGTATGGAGAGGAGTTTGCAACTGAAAAGAAACTTTGTGTTCCCAACAAGCTAGGTGAAGGAAGGCTTTCACACACACTTATCTCTCAGAACTGAGCATGTGGAGAGACGTTCGTTCAACTAGCACAAAGGGAACGGGTTGCAGTAGAAAGTGTTACTCTGGTTTCTCAGTCTGTTTCCTAGTGCCTTTTTGAAGTTCCTGCAGTTTTCACTGTAAAACCGAGTTGGAGCTAGTACCTCCCCGTATATATGTATGGAGTGGAGTTTACAACTGAAAAGAAACTTTGTGTTCCCAACAAGCTAGGTGAAGGACGGCTTTCACACACACTTATCTCTCAGAACTGAGCATGTGGAGAGACGTTCGTTCATCTAGCACAAAGGGAACGGGTTGCAGGAGAAACTTTTACTCTGGTTTCTCAGGCTGTTTCCTAGTGCCGGTTTGAAGTTCCTGCAGTTTTCACTGTAAAACCGAGTTGGAACTAGTACCTCCCCATATATATGTATGGAGTGGATTTTGCAAATGAAAAGAAACTTTGTGTTCCCAACAAGCTAGGTGAAGGACGGCTTTCACACACACTTATCTCTCAGAACTGAGCATGTGGAGAGACGTTCGTTCATCTAGCACAAAGGGAACGGGTTGCAGGAGAAACTTTTACTCTGGTTTCTCAGTCTGTTTCCTAGTGCCGGTTTGAAGTTCCTGCAGTTTTCACTGTAAAACCGAGGTGGAGCTACTACCTCCCCTATATATGTATGGAGTGGAGTTTGCAACTGAAAAGAAACTTTGTGTTCCCAACAAGCTAGGTGAAGGACGGCTTTCACACACACTTATCTCTCAGATCTGAGCATGTGGAGAGACGTTCGTTCATCTACCACAAAGGGAAAGGGTTGCAGGAGAAACTTTTACTCTGGTTTCTCAGTCTGTTTCCTAGTGCCGGTTTGAAGTTCCTGCAGTTTTCACTGTAAAACCGAGTTGGAACTAGTACCTCCCCATATATATGTATGGAGTGGAGTTTGCAACTGAAAAGAAACTTTGTGTTCCCAACAAGCTAGGTGAAGGACGGCTTTCACACACACTTATCTCTCAGAACTGAGCATGTGGAGAGACGTTCGTTCATCTAGCACAAAGGGAACGGGTTGCAGGAGAAACTTTTACTCTGGTTTCTCAGTCTGTTTCCTAGTGCCGGTTTGAAGTTCCTGCAGTTTTCACTGTAAAACCGGGTTGGATCTAGTACCTCCCCATATATATGTATGGAGAGGAGTTTGCAACTGAAAAGAAACTTTGTGTTCCCAACAAGCTAGCTGAAGGAAGGCTTTCACACACACTTATCTCTCAGAACTGAGCATGTGGAGAGACGTTCGTTCAACTAGCACAAAGGGAACGGGTTGCAGGAGAAACTTTTACTCTGGTTTCTCAGTCTGTTTCCTAGTGCCGGTTTGAAGTTCCTGCAGTTTTCACTGTAAAACCGGGTTGGATCTAGTACCTCCCCATATATATGTATGGAGTGGAGTTTGCAACTGAAAAGAAACTTTGTGTTCCCAACAAGCTAGGTGAAGGAAGGCTTTCACACACACTTATCTCTCAGAACTGAGCATGTGGAGAGACGTTCGTTCATCTAGCACAAAGGGAACGGGTTGCAGGAGAAACTTTTACTCTGGTTTCTCAGTCTGTTTCCTAGTGCCGGTTTGAAGTTCCTGCAGTTTTCACTGTAAAACCGAGTTGGAGCTAGTACCACCCCTTATATATGTATGGAGTGGAGTTTGCAACTGGAAAGAAACTTTGTGTTCCCAACAAGCTAGGTGAAGGACGGCTTTCACACACACTTATCTCTCAGAACTGAGCATGTGGAGAGACGTTCATTCATCTAGAACAAAGGGAACGGGTTGCAGGAGAAACTTTTACTCTGGTTTCTCAGTCTGTTTCCAAGTGCCGGTTTGAAGTTCCTGCAGTTTTCACTGTAAAACCGAGTTGGAGCTTGTACCTCCCCGTATACATGTATGGAGTGGAGTTTGCAACTGAAAAGAACCTTTGTGTTCCCAACAAGCTAGGTGAAGGACGGCTTTCACACACACTTATCTCTCAGAACTGAGCATGTGGAGAGACGTTCGTTCATCTAGCACAAAGGGAACGGGTTGCAGGAGAAACTTTTACTCTGGTTTCTCAGTCTGTTTCCTAGTGCCGGTTTGAAGTTCCTGCAGTTTTCACTGTAAAACCGAGGTGGAGCTACTACCTCCCCTATATATGTATGGAGTGGAGTTTGCAACTGAAAAGAAACTTTGTGTTCCCAACAAGCTAGGTGAAGGACGGCTTTCACACACACTTATCTCTCAGAACTGAGCATGTGGAGAGACGTTCGTTCATCTAGCACAAAGGGAACGGGTTGCAGGAGAAACTTTTACTCTGGTTTCTCAGGCTGTTTCCTAGTGCCGGTTTGAAGTTCCTGCAGTTTTCACTGTAAAACCGTGTTGGAACTAGTACCTCCCCATATATATGTATGGAGTGGAGTTTGCAACTGAAAAGAAACTTTGTGTTCCCAACAAGCTAGGTGAAGGACGGCTTTCACACACACTTATCTCTCAGAACTGAGCATGTGGAGAGACGTTCGTTCATCTAGCACAAAGGGAACGGGTTGCAGGAGAAACTTTTACTCTGGTTTCTCAGGCTGTTTCCTAGTGCCGGTTTAAAGTTCCTGCAGTTTTCACTGTAAAACCGAGTTGGAGCTAGTACCTCCCCATATATATGTATGGAGTGGAGTTTGCAAATGAAAAGAAACTTTGTGTTCCCAACAAGCTAGGTGAAGGACGGCTTTCACACACACTTATCTCTCAGAACTGAGCATGTGGAGAGACGTTCGTTCATCTAGCACAAAGGGAACGGGTTGCAGTAGAAACTTTTACTCTGGTTTCTCAGTCTGTCTCCTAGTGCCGATTTGAAGTTCCTGCAGTTTTCACTGTAAAACCGAGTTGGAGCTGGTACCTCCCCGTATATATGTATGGAGTGGTGTTTGCAACTGAAAAGAAACTTTGTGTTCCCAACAAGCTAGGTGAAGGACGGCTTTCACACACACTTATCTCTCAGAACTGAGCATGTGGAGAGATGTTCGTTCATCTAGCACAAAGGGAACGGGTTGCAGGGGAAAGTTTTACTCTGGGTTCTCAGCCTGTTTCCTAGTGCCGGTTTGAAGTTCCTGCAGTTTTCACTGTAAAACCGAGTTGGAGCTAGTATCTACCCTTATATATGTATGGAGTGGAGTTTGCAACTTGAAAGAAACTTTGTGTTCCCAACAAGCTAGGTGAAGGACGGCTTTCACACACACTTATCTCTCAGAACTGAGCATGTGGAGAGACGTTCGTTCATCTAGCACAAAGGGAACGGGTTGCAGGAGAAACTTTTACTCTGGTTTCTCAGTCTGTTTCCTAGTGCCGGTTTGAAGTTCCTGCAGTTTTCACTGTAAAACCGATTTGGAGCTAGTACCTCCCGGTATATATGTATGGAGTGGAGTTTGCAACTGAAAAGAAACTTTGTGTTCCCAACAAGCTAGGTGAAGGACGGCTTTCACACACACTTATCTCTCAGAACTGAGCATGTGGAGAGACGTTCGTTCATCTAGCACAAAGGGAACGGGTTGCAGGAGAAACTTTTACTCTGGTTTCTCAGTCTGTTTCCTAGTGCCGGTTTGAAGTTCCTGCAGTTTTCACTGTAAAACCGGGTTGGATCTAGTACCTCCCCATATATATGTATGGAGTGGAGTTTGCAACTGAAAAGAAACTTTGTGTTCCCAACAAGCTAGGTGAAGGAAGGCTTTCACACACACTTATCTCTCAGAACTGAGCATGTGGAGAGACGTTCGTTCATCTAGCACAAAGGGAACGGGTTGCAGGAGAAACTTTTACTCTGGTTTCTCAGGCTGTTTCCTAGTGCCGGTTTGAAGTTCCTGCAGTTTTCACTGTAAAACCGAGTTGGAACTAGTACCTCCCCATATATATGTATGGAGTGGAGTTTGCAACTGAAAAGAAACTTTGTGTTCCCAACAAGCTAGGTGAAGGACGGCTTTCACACACACTTATCTCTCAGAACTGAGCATGTGGAGAGACGTTCGTTCATCTAGCACAAAGGGAACGGGTTGCAGGAGAAACTTTTACTCTGGTTTCTCAGGCTGTTTCCTAGTGCCGGTTTAAAGTTCCTGCAGTTTTCACTGTAAAACCGAGTTGGAGCTAGTACCTCCCCATATATATGTATGGAGTGGAGTTTGCAAATGAAAAGAAACTTTGTGTTCCCAACAAGCTAGGTGAAGGACGGCTTTCACACACACTTATCTCTCAGAACTGAGCATGTGGAGAGACGTTCGTTCATCTAGCACAAAGGGAACGGGTTGCAGTAGAAACTTTTACTCTGGTTTCTCAGTCTGTCTCCTAGTGCCGATTTGAAGTTCCTGCAGTTTTCACTGTAAAACCGAGTTGGAGCTGGTACCTCCCCGTATATATGTATGGAGTGGTGTTTGCAACTGAAAAGAAACTTTGTGTTCCCAACAAGCTAGGTGAAGGACGGCTTTCACACACACTTATCTCTCAGAACTGAGCATGTGGAGAGATGTTCGTTCATCTAGCACAAAGGGAACGGGTTGCAGGGGAAAGTTTTACTCTGGGTTCTCAGCCTGTTTCCTAGTGCCGGTTTGAAGTTCCTGCAGTTTTCACTGTAAAACCGAGTTGGAGCTAGTATCTACCCTTATATATGTATGGAGTGGAGTTTGCAACTTGAAAGAAACTTTGTGTTCCCAACAAGCTAGGTGAAGGACGGCTTTCACACACACTTATCTCTCAGAACTGAGCATGTGGAGAGACGTTCGTTCATCTAGCACAAAGGGAACGGGTTGCAGGAGAAACTTTTACTCTGGTTTCTCAGTCTGTTTCCTAGTGCCGGTTTGAAGTTCCTGCAGTTTTCACTGTAAAACCGATTTGGAGCTAGTACCTCCCGGTATATATGTATGGAGTGGAGTTTGCAACTGAAAAGAAACTTTGTGTTCCCAACAAGCTAGGTGAAGGACGGCTTTCACACACACTTATCTCTCAGAACTGAGCATGTGGAGAGACGTTCGTTCATCTAGCACAAAGGGAACGGGTTGCAGGAGAAACTTTTACTCTGGTTTCTCAGTCTGTTTCCTAGTGCCGGTTTGAAGTTCCTGCAGTTTTCACTGTAAAACAGAGTTGGAGCTAGTACCACCCCTTATATATGTATGGAGTGGAGTTTGCAACTGGAAAGAAACTTTGTGTTCCCAACAAGCTAGGTGAAGGACGGCTTTCACACACACTTATCTCTCAGAACTGAGCATGTGGAGAGACGTTCATTCATCTAGAACAAAGGGAACGGGTTGCAGGAGAAACTTTTACTCTGGTTTCTCAGTCTGTTTCCTAGTGCCGGTTTGAAGTTCCTGCAGTTTTCACTGTAAAACCGATTTGGAGCTAGTACCTCCCGGTATATATGTATGGAGTGGAGTTTGCAACTGAAAAGAAACTTTGTGTTCCCAACAAGCTAGGTGAAGGACGGCTTTCACACACACTTATCTCTCAGAACTGAGCATGTGGAGAGACGTTCGTTCAACTAGCACAAAGGGAACGGGTTGCAGGAGAAACTTTTACTCTGGTTTCTCAGTCTGTTTCCTAGTGCCGGTTTGAAGTTCCTGCAGTTTTCACTGTAAAACCGAGTTGGAGCTAGTACCACCCCTTATATATGTATGGAGTGGAGTTTGCAACTGGAAAGAAACTTTGTGTTCCCAACAAGCTAGGTGAAGGACGGCTTTCACACACACTTATCTCTCAGAACTGAGCATGTGGAGAGACGTTCATTCATCTAGAACAAAGGGAACGGGTTGCAGGAGAAACTTTTACTCTGGTTTCTCAGTCTGTTTCCTAGTGCCGGTTTGAAGTTCCTGCAGTTTTCACTGTAAAACCGAGTTTGAGCTTGTACCTCCCCGTATACATGTATGGAGTGGAGTTTGCAACTGAAAAGAACCTTTGTGTTCCCAACAAGCTAGGTGAAGGACGGCTTTCACACACACTTATCTCTCAGAACTGAGCATGTGGAGAGACGTTCGTTCATCTAGCACAAAGGGAACGGGTTGCAGGAGAAACTTTTACTCTGGTTTCTCAGTCTGTTTCCTAGTGCCGGTTTGAAGTTCCTGCAGTTTTCACTGTAAAACCGAGGTGGAGCTACTACCTCCCCTATATATGTATGGAGTGGAGTTTGCAACTGAAAAGAAACTTTGTGTTCCCAACAAGCTAGGTGAAGGACGGCTTTCACACACACTTATCTCTCAGAACTGAGCATGTGGAGAGACGTTCGTTCATCTAGCACAAAGGGAACGGGTTGCAGGAGAAACTTTTACTCTGGTTTCTCAGGCTGTTTCCTAGTGCCGGTTTGAAGTTCCTGCAGTTTTCACTGTAAAACCGTGTTGGAACTAGTACCTCCCAATATATATGTATGGAGTGGAGTTTGCAACTGAAAAGAAATTTTGTGTTCCCAACAAGCTAGGTGAAGGACGGCTTTCACACACACTTATCTCTCAGAACTGAGCATGTGGAGAGACGTTCGTTCATCTAGCACAAAGGGAACGGGTTGCAGGAGAAACTTTTACTCTGGTTTCTCAGGCTGTTTCCTAGTGCCGGTTTGAAGTTCCTGCAGTTTTCACTGTAAAACCGGGTTGGATCTAGTACCTCCCCATATATATGTATGGAGTGGAGTTTGCAACTGAAAAGAAACTTTGTGTTCCCAACAAGCTAGGTGAAGGAAGGCTTTCACACACACTTATCTCTCAGAACTGAGCATGTGGAGAGACGTTCGTTCATCTAGCACAAAGGGAACGGGTTGCAGGAGAAACTTTTACTCTGGTTTCTCAGGCTGTTTCCTAGTGCCGGTTTGAAGTTCCTGCAGTTTTCACTGTAAAACCGAGTTGGAACTAGTACCTCCCCATATATATGTATGGAGTGGAGTTTGCAAATGAAAAGAAACTTTGTGTTCCCAACAAGCTAGGTGAAGGACGGCTTTCACACACACTTATCTCTCAGAACTGAGCATGTGGAGAGACGTTCGTTCATCTAGCACAAAGGGAACGGGTTGCAGGAGAAACTTTTACTCTGGTTTCTCAGGCTGTTTCCTAGTGCCGGTTTAAAGTTCCTGCAGTTTTCACTGTAAAACCGAGTTGGAGCTAGTACCTCCCCATATATATGTATGGAGTGGAGTTTGCAAATGAAAAGAAACTTTGTGTTCCCAACAAGCTAGGTGAAGGACGGCTTTCACACACACTTATCTCTCAGAACTGAGCATGTGGAGAGACGTTCGTTCATCTAGCACAAAGGGAACGGGTTGCAGTAGAAACTTTTACTCTGGTTTCTCAGTCTGTCTCCTAGTGCCGATTTGAAGTTCCTGCAGTTTTCACTGTAAAACCGAGTTGGAGCTGGTACCTCCCCGTATATATGTATGGAGTGGTGTTTGCAACTGAAAAGAAACTTTGTGTTCCCAACAAGCTAGGTGAAGGACGGCTTTCACACACACTTATCTCTCAGAACTGAGCATGTGGAGAGATGTTCGTTCATCTAGCACAAAGGGAACGGGTTGCAGGGGAAAGTTTTACTCTGGGTTCTCAGCCTGTTTCCTAGTGCCGGTTTGAATTTCCTGCAGTTTTCACTGTAAAACCGAGTTGGAGCTAGTATCTACCCTTATATATGTATGGAGTGGAGTTTGCAACTTGAAAGAAACTTTGTGTTCCCAACAAGCTAGGTGAAGGACGGCTTTCACACACACTTATCTCTCAGAACTGAGCATGTGGAGAGACGTTCGTTCATCTAGCACAAAGGGAACGGGTTGCAGGAGAAACTTTTACTCTGGTTTCTCAGTCTGTTTCCTAGTGCCGGTTTGAAGTTCCTGCAGTTTTCACTGTAAAACCGATTTGGAGCTAGTACCTCCCGGTATATATGTATGGAGTGGAGTTTGCAACTGAAAAGAAACTTTGTGTTCCCAACAAGCTAGGTGAAGGACGGCTTTCACACACACTTATCTCTCAGAACTGAGCATGTGGAGAGACGTTCGTTCATCTAGCACAAAGGGAACGGGTTGCAGGAGAAACTTTTACTCTGGTTTCTCAGTCTGTTTCCTAGTGCCGGTTTGAAGTTCCTGCAGTTTTCACTGTAAAACAGAGTTGGAGCTAGTACCACCCCTTATATATGTATGGAGTGGAGTTTGCAACTGGAAAGAAACTTTGTGTTCCCAACAAGCTAGGTGAAGGACGGCTTTCACACACACTTATCTCTCAGAACTGAGCATGTGGAGAGACGTTCATTCATCTAGAACAAAGGGAACGGGTTGCAGGAGAAACTTTTACTCTGGTTTCTCAGTCTGTTTCCTAGTGCCGGTTTGAAGTTCCTGCAGTTTTCACTGTAAAACCGATTTGGAGCTAGTACCTCCCGGTATATATGTATGGAGTGGAGTTTGCAACTGAAAAGAAACTTTGTGTTCCCAACAAGCTAGGTGAAGGACGGCTTTCACACACACTTATCTCTCAGAACTGAGCATGTGGAGAGACGTTCGTTCAACTAGCACAAAGGGAACGGGTTGCAGGAGAAACTTTTACTCTGGTTTCTCAGTCTGTTTCCTAGTGCCGGTTTGAAGTTCCTGCAGTTTTCACTGTAAAACCGAGTTGGAGCTAGTACCACCCCTTATATATGTATGGAGTGGAGTTTGCAACTGGAAAGAAACTTTGTGTTCCCAACAAGCTAGGTGAAGGACGGCTTTCACACACACTTATCTCTCAGAACTGAGCATGTGGAGAGACGTTCATTCATCTAGAACAAAGGGAACGGGTTGCAGGAGAAACTTTTACTCTGGTTTCTCAGTCTGTTTCCTAGTGCCGGTTTGAAGTTCCTGCAGTTTTCACTGTAAAACCGAGTTTGAGCTAGTACCTCCCCGTATATATGTATGGAGTGGAGTTTGCAACTGAAAAGAAACTTTGTGTTCCCAACAAGCTAGGTGAAGGACGGCTTTCACACACACTTATCTCTCAGAACTGAGCATGTGGAGAGACGTTCGTTCAACTAGCACAAAGGGAACGGGTTGCAGGAGAAACTTTTACTCTGGTTTCTCAGTCTGTTTCCAAGTGCCGGTTTGAAGTTCCTGCAGTTTTCACTGTAAAACCGAGTTGGAGCTTGTACCTCCCCGTATACATGTATGGAGTGGAGTTTGCAACTGAAAAGAACCTTTGTGTTCCCAACAAGCTAGGTGAAGGACGGCTTTCACACACACTTATCTCTCAGAACTGAGCATGTGGAGAGACGTTCGTTCATCTAGCACAAAGGGAACGGGTTGCAGGAGAAACTTTTACTCTGGTTTCTCAGTCTGTTTCCTAGTGCCGGTTTGAAGTTCCTGCAGTTTTCACTGTAAAACCGAGGTGGAGCTACTACCTCCCCTATATATGTATGGAGTGGAGTTTGCAACTGAAAAAAACTTTGTGTTCCCAACAAGCTAGGTGAAGGACGGCTTTCACACACACTTATCTCTCAGAACTGAGCATGTGGAGAGACGTTCGTTCATCTAGCACAAAGGGAACGGGTTGCAGGAGAAACTTTTACTCTGGTTTCTCAGGCTGTTTCCTAGTGCCGGTTTGAAGTTCCTGCAGTTTTCACTGTAAAACCGATTTGGAGCTAGTACCTCCCGGTATATATGTATGGAGTGGAGTTTGCAACTGAAAAGAAACTTTGTGTTCCCAACAAGCTAGGTGAAGGACGGCTTTCACACACACTTATCTCTCAGAACTGAGCATGTGGAGAGACGTTCGTTCAACTAGCACAAAGGGAACGGGTTGCAGGAGAAACTTTTACTCTGGTTTCTCAGTCTGTTTCCAAGTGCCGGTTTGAAGTTCCTGCAGTTTTCACTGTAAAACCGAGTTGGAGCTTGTACCTCCCCGTATACATGTATGGAGTGGAGTTTGCAACTGAAAAGAACCTTTGTGTTCCCAACAAGCTAGGTGAAGGACGGCTTTCACACACACTTATCTCTCAGAACTGAGCATGTGGAGAGACGTTGGTTCATCTAGCACAAAGGGAACGGGTTGCAGGGGAAAGTTTTACTCTGGGTTCTCAGCCTGTTTCCTAGTGCCGGTTTGAAGTTCCTGCAGTTTTCACTGTAAAACCGAGGTGGAGCTACTACCTCCCCTATATATGTATGGAGTGGAGTTTGCAACTGAAAAAAACTTTGTGTTCCCAACAAGCTAGGTGAAGGACGGCTTTCACACACACTTATCTCTCAGAACTGAGCATGTGGAGAGACGTTCGTTCATCTAGCACAAAGGGAACGGGTTGCAGGAGAAACTTTTACTCTGGTTTCTCAGGCTGTTTCCTAGTGCCGGTTTGAAGTTCCTGCAGTTTTCACTGTAAAACCGTGTTGGAACTAGTACCTCCCCATATATATGTATGGAGTGGAGTTTGCAACTGAAAAGAAACTTTGTGTTCCCAACAAGCTAGGTGAAGGACGGCTTTCACACACACTTATCTCTCAGAACTGAGCATGTGGAGAGACGTTCGTTCATCTAGCACAAAGGGAACGGGTTGCAGGAGAAACTTTTACTCTGGTTTCTCAGTCTGTTTCCTAGTGCCGGTTTGAAGTTCCTGCAGTTTTCACTGTAAAACCGGGTTGGATCTAGTACCTCCCCATATATATGTATGGAGAGGAGTTTGCAACTGAAAAGAAACTTTGTGTTCCCAACAAGCTAGGTGAAGGAAGGCTTTCACACACACTTATCTCTCAGAACTGAGCATGTGGAGAGACGTTCGTTCAACTAGCACAAAGGGAACGGGTTGCAGGAGAAAGTGTTACTCTGGTTTCTCAGTCTGTTTCCTAGTGCCTTTTTGAAGTTCCTGCAGTTTTCACTGTAAAACCGAGTTGGAGCTAGTACCTCCCCGTATATATGTATGGAGTGGAGTTTACAACTGAAAAGAAACTTTGTGTTCCCAACAAGCTAGGTGAAGGACGGCTTTCACACACACTTATCTCTCAGAACTGAGCATGTGGAGAGACGTTCGTTCATCTAGCACAAAGGGAACGGGTTGCAGGAGAAACTTTTACTCTGGTTTCTCAGGCTGTTTCCTAGTGCCGGTTTGAAGTTCCTGCAGTTTTCACTGTAAAACCGAGTTGGAACTAGTACCTCCCCATATATATGTATGGAGTGGATTTTGCAAATGAAAAGAAACTTTGTGTTCCCAACAAGCTAGGTGAAGGACGGCTTTCACACACACTTATCTCTCAGAACTGAGCATGTGGAGAGACGTTCGTTCATCTAGCACAAAGGGAACGGGTTGCAGGAGAAACTTTTACTCTGGTTTCTCAGTCTGTTTCCTAGTGCCGGTTTGAAGTTCCTGCAGTTTTCACTGTAAAACCGAGGTGGAGCTACTACCTCCCCTATATATGTATGGAGTGGAGTTTGCAACTGAAAAGAAACTTTGTGTTCCCAACAAGCTAGGTGAAGGACGGCTTTCACACACACTTATCTCTCAGATCTGAGCATGTGGAGAGACGTTCGTTCATCTACCACAAAGGGAAAGGGTTGCAGGAGAAACTTTTACTCTGGTTTCTCAGTCTGTTTCCTAGTGCCGGTTTGAAGTTCCTGCAGTTTTCACTGTAAAACCGGGTTGGATCTAGTACCTCCCCATATATATGTATGGAGAGGAGTTTGCAACTGAAAAGAAACTTTGTGTTCCCAACAAGCTAGCTGAAGGAAGGCTTTCACACACACTTATCTCTCAGAACTGAGCATGTGGAGAGACGTTCGTTCAACTAGCACAAAGGGAACGGGTTGCAGGAGAAACTTTTACTCTGGTTTCTCAGTCTGTTTCCTAGTGCCGGTTTGAAGTTCCTGCAGTTTTCACTGTAAAACCGATTTGGAGCTAGTACCTCCCGGTATATATGTATGGAGTGGAGTTTGCAACTGAAAAGAAACTTTGTGTTCCCAACAAGCTAGGTGAAGGACGGCTTTCACACACACTTATCTCTCAGAACTGAGCATGTGGAGAGACGTTCGTTCATCTAGCACAAAGGGAACGGGTTGCAGGAGAAACTTTTACTCTGGTTTCTCAGTCTGTTTCCTAGTGCCGGTTTGAAGTTCCTGCAGTTTTCACTGTAAAACCGAGGTGGAGCTACTACCTCCCCTTATATATGTATGGAGTGGAGTTTGCAACTGGAAAGAAACTTTGTGTTCCCAACAAGCTAGGTGAAGGACGGCTTTCACACACACTTATCTCTCAGAACTGAGCATGTGGAGAGACGTTCATTCATCTAGAACAAAGGGAACGGGTTGCAGGAGAAACTTTTACTCTGGTTTCTCAGTCTGTTTCCTAGTGCCGGTTTGAAGTTCCTGCAGTTTTCACTGTAAAACCGAGTTTGAGCTAGTACCTCCCCGTATATATGTATGGAGTGGAGTTTGCAACTGAAAAGAAACTTTGTGTTCCCAACAAGCTAGGTGAAGGACGGCTTTCACACACACTTATCTCTCAGAACTGAGCATGTGGAGAGACGTTCGTTCAACTAGCACAAAGGGAACGGGTTGCAGGAGAAACTTTTACTCTGGTTTCTCAGTCTGTTTCCAAGTGCCGGTTTGAAGTTCCTGCAGTTTTCACTGTAAAACCGAGTTGGAGCTTGTACCTCCCCGTATACATGTATGGAGTGGAGTTTGCAACTGAAAAGAACCTTTGTGTTCCCAACAAGCTAGGTGAAGGACGGCTTTCACACACACTTATCTCTCAGAACTGAGCATGTGGAGAGACGTTCGTTCATCTAGCACAAAGGGAACGGGTTGCAGGAGAAACTTTTACTCTGGTTTCTCAGTCTGTTTCCTAGTGCCGGTTTGAAGTTCCTGCAGTTTTCACTGTAAAACCGAGGTGGAGCTACTACCTCCCCTATATATGTATGGATTGGAGTTTGCAACTGAAAAGAAACTTTGTGTTCCCAACAAGCTAGGTGAAGGACGGCTTTCACACACACTTATCTCTCAGAACTGAGCATGTGGAGAGACGTTCGTTCATCTAGCACAAAGGGAACGGGTTGCAGGAGAAACTTTTACTCTGGTTTCTCAGGCTGTTTCCTAGTGCCGGTTTAAAGTTCCTGCAGTTTTCACTGTAAAACCGAGTTGGAGCTAGTACCTCCCCATATATATGTATGGAGTGGAGTTTGCAAATGAAAAGAAACTTTGTGTTCCCAACAAGCTAGGTGAAGGACGGCTTTCACACACACTTATCTCTCAGAACTGAGCATGTGGAGAGACGTTCGTTCATCTAGCACAAAGGGAACGGGTTGCAGTAGAAACTTTTACTCTGGTTTCTCAGTCTGTCTCCTAGTGCCGATTTGAAGTTCCTGCAGTTTTCACTGTAAAACCGAGTTGGAGCTGGTACCTCCCCGTATATATGTATGGAGTGGTGTTTGCAACTGAAAAGAAACGTTGTGTTCCCAACAAGCTAGGTGAAGGACGGCTTTCACACACACTTATCTCTCAGAACTGAGCATGTGGAGAGATGTTCGTTCATCTAGCACAAAGGGAACGGGTTGCAGGGGAAAGTTTTACTCTGGGTTCTCAGCCTGTTTCCTAGTGCCGGTTTGAAGTTCCTGCAGTTTTCACTGTAAAACCGAGTTGGAGCTAGTATCTACCCTTATATATGTATGGAGTGGAGTTTGCAACTTGAAAGAAACTTTGTGTTCCCAACAAGCTAGGTGAAGGACGGCTTTCACACACACTTATCTCTCAGAACTGAGCATGTGGAGAGACGTTCGTTCATCTAGCACAAAGGGAACGGGTTGCAGGAGAAACTTTTACTCTGGTTTCTCAGTCTGTTTCCTAGTGCCGGTTTGAAGTTCCTGCAGTTTTCACTGTAAAACCGATTTGGAGCTAGTACCTCCCGGTATATATGTATGGAGTGGAGTTTGCAACTGAAAAGAAACTTTGTGTTCCCAACAAGCTAGGTGAAGGACGGCTTTCACACACACTTATCTCTCAGAACTGAGCATGTGGAGAGACGTTCGTTCATCTAGCACAAAGGGAACGGGTTGCAGGAGAAACTTTTACTCTGGTTTCTCAGTCTGTTTCCTAGTGCCGGTTTGAAGTTCCTGCAGTTTTCACTGTAAAACAGAGTTGGAGCTAGTACCACCCCTTATATATGTATGGAGTGGAGTTTGCAACTGGAAAGAAACTTTGTGTTCCCAACAAGCTAGGTGAAGGACGGCTTTCACACACACTTATCTCTCAGAACTGAGCATGTGGAGAGACGTTCATTCATCTAGAACAAAGGGAACGGGTTGCAGGAGAAACTTTTACTCTGGTTTCTCAGTCTCTTTCCTAGTGCCGGTTTGAAGTTCCTGCAGTTTTCACTGTAAAACCGAGTTGGAGCTTGTACCTCCCCGTATACATGTATGGAGTGGAGTTTGCAACTGAAAAGAACCTTTGTGTTCCCAACAAGCTAGGTGAAGGACGGCTTTCACACACACTTATCTCTCAGAACTGAGCATGTGGAGAGACGTTCGTTCATCTAGCACAAAGGGAACGGGTTGCAGGAGAAACTTTTACTCTGGTTTCTCAGTCTGTTTCCTAGTGCCGGTTTGAAGTTCCTGCAGTTTTCACTGTAAAACCGAGGTGGAGCTACTACCTCCCCTATATATGTATGGAGTGGAGTTTGCAACTGAAAAGAAACTTTGTGTTCCCAACAAGCTAGGTGAAGGACGGCTTTCACACACACTTATCTCTCAGAACTGAGCATGTGGAGAGACGTTCATTCATCTAGAACAAAGGGAACGGGTTGCAGGAGAAACTTTTACTCTGGTTTCTCAGTCTCTTTCCTAGTGCCGGTTTGAAGTTCCTGCAGTTTTCACTGTAAAACCGAGTTGGAGCTTGTACCTCCCCGTATACATGTATGGAGTGGAGTTTGCAACTGAAAAGAACCTTTGTGTTCCCAACAAGCTAGGTGAAGGACGGCTTTCACACACACTTATCTCTCAGAACTGAGCATGTGGAGAGACGTTCGTTCATCTAGCACAAAGGGAACGGGTTGCAGGAGAAACTTTTACTCTGGTTTCTCAGTCTGTTTCCTAGTGCCGGTTTGAAGTTCCTGCAGTTTTCACTGTAAAACCGAGGTGGAGCTACTACCTCCCCTATATATGTATGGAGTGGAGTTTGCAACTGAAAAGAAACTTTGTGTTCCCAACAAGCTAGGTGAAGGACGGCTTTCACACACACTTATCTCTCAGAACTGAGCATGTGGAGAGACGTTCGTTCATCTAGCACAAAGGGAACGGGTTGCAGGAGAAACTTTTACTCTGGTTTCTCAGTCTCTTTCCTAGTGCCGGTTTGAAGTTCCTGCAGTTTTCACTGTAAAACCGAGTTGGAGCTTGTACCTCCCCGTATACATGTATGGAGTGGAGTTTGCAACTGAAAAGAACCTTTGTGTTCCCAACAAGCTAGGTGAAGGACGGCTTTCACACACACTTATCTCTCAGAACTGAGCATGTGGAGAGACGTTCGTTCATCTAGCACAAAGGGAACGGGTTGCAGGAGAAACTTTTACTCTGGTTTCTCAGTCTGTTTCCTAGTGCCGGTTTGAAGTTCCTGCAGTTTTCACTGTAAAACCGAGGTGGAGCTACTACCTCCCCTATATATGTATGGAGTGGAGTTTGCAACTGAAAAGAAACTTTGTGTTCCCAACAAGCTAGGTGAAGGACGGCTTTCACACACACTTATCTCTCAGAACTGAGCATGTGGAGAGACGTTCGTTCATCTAGCACAAAGGGAACGGGTTGCAGGAGAAACTTTTACTCTGGTTTCTCAGGCTGTTTCCTAGTGCCGGTTTAAAGTTCCTGCAGTTTTCACTGTAAAACCGAGTTGGAGCTAGTACCTCCCCATATATATGTATGGAGTGGAGTTTGCAACTGAAAAGAAACTTTGTGTTCCCAACAAGCTAGGTGAAGGACGGCTTTCACACACACTTATCTCTCAGAACTGAGCATGTGGAGAGACGTTCGTTCATCTAGCACAAAGGGAACGGGTTGCAGTAGAAACTTTTACTCTGGTTTCTCAGTCTGTCTCCTAGTGCCGATTTGAAGTTCCTGCAGTTTTCACTGTAAAACCGAGTTGGAGCTGGTACCTCCCCGTATATATGTATGGAGTGGTGTTTGCAACTGAAAAGAAACTTTGTGTTCCCAACAAGCTAGGTGAAGGACGGCTTTCACACACACTTATCTCTCAGAACTGAGCATGTGGAGAGATGTTCGTTCATCTAGCACAAAGGGAACGGGTTGCAGGGGAAAGTTTTACTCTGGGTTCTCAGCCTGTTTCCTAGTGCCGGTTTGAATTTCCTGCAGTTTTCACTGTAAAACCGAGTTGGAGCTAGTATCTACCCTTATATATGTATGGAGTGGAGTTTGCAACTTGAAAGAAACTTTGTGTTCCCAACAAGCTAGGTGAAGGACGGCTTTCACAGACACTTATCTCTCAGAACTGAGCATGTGGAGAGACGTTCGTTCATCTAGCACAAAGGGAACGGGTTGCAGGAGAAACTTTTACTCTGGTTTCTCAGTCTGTTTCCTAGTGCCGGTTTGAAGTTCCTGCAGTTTTCTCTGTAAAACCGATTTGGAGCTAGTACCTCCCGGTATATATGTATGGAGTGGAGTTTGCAACTGAAAAGAAACTTTGTGTTCCCAACAAGCTAGGTGAAGGACGGCTTTCACACACACTTATCTCTCAGAACTGAGCATGTGGAGAGACGTTCGTTCATCTAGCACAAAGGGAACGGGTTGCAGGAGAAACTTTTACTCTGGTTTCTCAGTCTGTTTCCTAGTGCCGGTTTGAAGTTCCTGCAGTTTTCACTGTAAAACAGAGTTGGAGCTAGTACCACCCCTTATATATGTATGGAGTGGAGTTTGCAACTGGAAAGAAACTTTGTGTTCCCAACAAGCTAGGTGAAGGACGGCTTTCACACACACTTATTTCTCAGAACTGAGCATGTGGAGAGACGTTCATTCATCTAGAACAAAGGGAACGGGTTGCAGGAGAAACTTTTACTCTGGTTTCTCACTCTGTTTCCTAGTGCCGGTTTGAAGTTCCTGCAGTTTTCACTGTAAAACCGATTTGGAGCTAGTACCTCCCGGTATATATGTATGGAGTGGAGTTTGCAACTGAAAAGAAACTTTGTGTTCCCAACAAGCTAGGTGAAGGACGGCTTTCACACACACTTATCTCTCAGAACTGAGCATGTGGAGAGACGTTCATTCATCTAGAACAAAGGGAACGGGTTGCAGGAGAAACTTTTACTCTGGTTTCTCAGTCTGTTTCCTAGTGCCGGTTTGAAGTTCCTGCAGTTTTCACTGTAAAACCGAGTTGGAGCTAGTACCACCCCTTATATATGTATGGAGTGGAGTTTGCCACTGGAAAGAAACTTTGTGTTCCCAACAAGCTAGGTGAAGGACGGCTTTCACACACACTTATCTCTCAGAACTGAGCATGTGGAGAGACGTTCATTCATCTAGAACAAAGGGAACGGGTTGCAGGAGAAACTTTTACTCTGGTTTCTCAGTCTGTTTCCTAGTGCCGGTTTGAAGTTCCTGCAGTTTTCACTGTAAAACCGAGTTTGAGCTAGTACCTCCCCGTATATATGTATGGAGTGGAGTTTGCAACTGAAAAGAAACTTTGTGTTCCCAACAAGCTAGGTGAAGGACGGCTTTCACACACACTTATCTCTCAGAACTGAGCATGTGGAGAGACGTTCGTTCAACTAGCACAAAGGGAACGGGTTGCAGGAGAAACTTTTACTGTGGTTTCTCAGTCTGTTTCCAAGTGCCGGTTTGAAGTTCCTGCAGTTTTCACTGTAAAACCGAGTTGGAGCTTGTACCTCCCCGTATACATGTATGGAGTGGAGTTTGCAACTGAAAAGAACCTTTGTGTTCCCAACAAGCTAGGTGAAGGACGGCTTTCACACACACTTATCTCTCAGAACTGAGCATGTGGAGAGACGTTCGTTCATCTAGCACAAAGGGAACGGGTTGCAGGTGAAACTTTTACTCTGGTTTCTCAGTCTGTTTCCTAGTGCCGGTTTGAAGTTCCTGCAGTTTTCACTGTAAAACCGAGTTGGAGCTAGTACCACCCCTTATATATGTATGGAGTGGAGTTTGCAACTGGAAAGAAACTTTGTGTTCCCAACAAGCTAGGTGAAGGACGGCTTTCACACACACTTATCTCTCAGAACTGAGCATGTGGAGAGACGTTCATTCATATAGAACAAAGGGAACGGGTTGCAGGAGAAACTTTTACTCTGGTTTCTCAGTCTGTTTCCTAGTGCCGGTTTGAAGTTCCTGCAGTTTTCACTGTAAAACCGAGTTTGAGCTAGTACCTCCCCGTATATATGTATGGAGTGGAGTTTGCAACTGAAAAGAAACTTTGTGTTCCCAACAAGCTAGGTGAAGGACGGCTTTCACACACACTTATCTCTCAGAACTGAGCATGTGGAGAGACGTTCGTTCAACTAGCACAAAGGGAACGGGTTGCAGGAGAAACTTTTACTCAGGTTTCTCAGTCTGTTTCCAAGTGCCGGTTTGAAGTTCCTGCAGTTTTCACTGTAAAACCGAGTTGGAGCTTGTACCTCCCCGTATACATGTATGGAGTGTAGTTTGCAACTGAAAAGAACCTTTGTGTTCCCAACAAGCTAGGTGAAGGACGGCTTTCACACACACTTATCTCTCAGAACTGAGCATGTGGAGAGACGTTCGTTCATCTAGCACAAAGGGAACGGGTTGCAGGAGAAACTTTTACTCTGGTTTCTCAGTCTGTTTCCTAGTGCCGGTTTGAAGTTCCTGCAGTTTTCACTGTAAAACCGAGGTGGAGCTACTACCTCCCCTATATATGTATGGAGTGGAGTTTGCAACTGAAAAAAACTTTGTGTTCCCAACAAGCTAGGTGAAGGACGGCTTTCACACACACTTATCTCTCAGAACTGAGCATGTGGAGAGACGTTCGTTCATCTAGCACAAAGGGAACGGGTTGCAGGAGAAACTTTTACTCTGGTTTCTCAGGCTGTTTCCTAGTGCTGGTTTGAAGTTCCTGCAGTTTTCACTGTAAAACCGTGTTGGAAATAGTACCTCCCCATATATATGTATGGAGTGGAGTTTGCAACTGAAAAGAAACTTTGTGTTCCCAACAAGCTAGGTGAAGGACGGCTTTCACACACACTTATCTCTCAGAACTGAGCATGTGGAGAGACGTTCGTTCATCTAGCACAAAGGGAACGGGTTGCAGGAGAAACTTTTACTCTGGTTTCTCAGTCTGTTTCCTAGTGCCGGTTTGAAGTTCCTGCAGTTTTCACTGTAAAACCGGGTTGGATCTAGTACCTCCCCATATATATGTATGGAGAGGAGTTTGCAACTGAAAAGAAACTTTGTGTTCCCAACAAGCTAGGTGAAGGAAGGCTTTCACACACACTTATCTCTCAGAACTGAGCATGTGGAGAGACGTTCGTTCAACTAGCACAAAGGGAACGGGTTGCAGGAGAAAGTGTTACTCTGGTTTCTCAGTCTGTTTCCTAGTGCCTTTTTGAAGTTCCTGCAGTTTTCACTGTAAAACCGAGTTGGAGCTAGTACCTCCCCGTATATATGTATGGAGTGGAGTTTACAACTGAAAAGAAACTTTGTGTTCCCAACAAGCTAGGTGAAGGACGGCTTTCACACACACTTATCTCTCAGAACTGAGCATGTGGAGAGACGTTCGTTCATCTAGCACAAAGGGAACGGGTTGCAGGAGAAACTTTTACTCTGGTTTCTCAGGCTGTTTCCTAGTGCCGGTTTGAAGTTCCTGCAGTTTTCACTGTAAAACCGAGTTGGAACTAGTACCTCCCCATATATATGTATGGAGTGGATTTTGCAAATGAAAAGAAACTTTGTGTTCCCAACAAGCTAGGTGAAGGACGGCTTTCACACACACTTATCTCTCAGAACTGAGCATGTGGAGAGACGTTCGTTCATCTAGCACAAAGGGAACGGGTTGCAGGAGAAACTTTTACTCTGGTTTCTCAGTCTGTTTCCTAGTGCCGGTTTGAAGTTCCTGCAGTTTTCACTGTAAAACCGAGGTGGAGCTACTACCTCCCCTATATATGTATGGAGTGGAGTTTGCAACTGAAAAGAAACTCTGTGTTCCCAACAAGCTAGGTGAAGGACGGCTTTCACACACACTTATCTCTCAGATCTGAGCATGTGGAGAGACGTTCGTTCATCTACCACAAAGGGAAAGGGTTGCAGGAGAAACTTTTACTCTGGTTTCTCAGTCTGTTTCCTAGTGCCGGTTTGAAGTTCCTGCAGTTTTCACTGTAAAACCGAGTTGGAACTAGTACCTCCCCATATATATGTATGGAGTGGAGTTTGCTACTGAAAAGAAACTTTGTGTTCCCAACAAGCTAGGTGAAGGACGGCTTTCACACACACTTATCTCTCAGAACTGAGCATGTGGAGAGACGTTCGTTCATCTAGCACAAAGGGAACGGGTTGCAGGAGAAACTTTTACTCTGGTTTCTCAGTCTGTTTCCTAGTGCCGGTTTGAAGTTCCTGCAGTTTTCACTGTAAAACCGGGTTGGATCTAGTACCTCCCCATATATATGTATGGAGAGGAGTTTGCAACTGAAAAGAAACTTTGTGTTCCCAACAAGCTAGCTGAAGGAAGGCTTTCACACACACTTATCTCTCAGAACTGAGCATGTGGAGAGACGTTCGTTCAACTAGCACAAAGGGAACGGGTTGCAGGAGAAACTTTTACTCTGGTTTCTCAGTCTGTTTCCTAGTGCCGGTTTGAAGTTCCTGCAGTTTTCACTGTAAAACCGATTTGGAGCTAGTACCTCCCGGTATATATGTATGGAGTGGAGTTTGCAACTGAAAAGAAACTTTGTGTTCCCAACAAGCTAGGTGAAGGACGGCTTTCACACACACTTATCTCTCAGAACTGAGCATGTGGAGAGACGTTCGTTCATCTAGCACAAAGGGAACGTGTTGCAGGAGAAACTTTTACTCTGGTTTCTCAGTCTGTTTCCTAGTGCCGGTTTGAAGTTCCTGCAGTTTTCACTGTAAAACCGAGTTGGAGCTAGTACCACCCCTTATATATGTATGGAGTGGAGTTTGCAACTGGAAAGAAACTTTGTGTTCCCAACAAGCTAGGTGAAGGACGGCTTTCACACACACTTATCTCTCAGAACTGAGCTTGTGGAGAGACGTTCATTCATCTAGAACAAAGGGAACGGGTTGCAGGAGAAACATTTACTCTGGTTTCTCAGTCTGTTTCCTAGTGCCGGTTTGAAGTTCCTGCAGTTTTCACTGTAAAACCGATTTGGAGCTAGTACCTCCCGGTATATATGTATGGAGTGGAGTTTGCAACTGAAAAGAAACTTTGTGTTCCCAACAAGCTAGGTGAAGGACGGCTTTCACACACACTTATCTCTCAGAACTGAGCATGTGGAGAGACGTTCGTTCAACTAGCACAAAGGGAACGGGTTGCAGGAGAAACTTTTACTCTGGTTTCTCAGTCTGTTTCCTAGTGCCGGTTTGAAGTTCCTGCAGTTTTCACTGTAAAACCGAGTTGGAGCTAGTACCACCCCTTATATATGTATGGAGTGGAGTTTGCAACTGGAAAGAAACTTTGTGTTCCCAACAAGCTAGGTGAAGGACGGCTTTCACACACACTTATCTCTCAGAACTGAGCATGTGGAGAGACGTTCATTCATCTAGAACAAAGGGAACGGGTTGCAGGAGAAACTTTTACTCTGGTTTCTCAGTCTGTTTCCTAGTGCCGGTTTGAAGTTCCTGCAGTTTTCACTGTAAAACCGAGTTTGAGCTAGTACCTCCCCGTATATATGTATGGAGTGGAGTTTGCAACTGAAAAGAAACTTTGTGTTCCCAACAAGCTAGGTGAAGGACGGCTTTCACACACACTTATCTCTCAGAACTGAGCACGTGGAGAGACGTTCGTTCAACTAGCACAAAGGGAACGGGTTGCAGGAGAAACTTTTACTGTGGTTTCTCAGTCTGTTTCCAAGTGCCGGTTTGAAGTTCCTGCAGTTTTCACTGTAAAACCGAGTTGGAGCTTGTACCTCCCCGTATACATGTATGGAGTGGAGTTTGCAACTGAAAAGAACCTTTGTGTTCCCAACAAGCTAGGTGAAGGACGGCTTTCACACACACTTATCTCTCAGAACTGAGCATGTGGAGAGACGTTCGTTCATCTAGCACAAAGGGAACGGGTTGCAGGAGAAACTTTTACTCTGGTTTCTCAGTCTGTTTCCTAGTGCCGGTTTGAAGTTCCTGCAGTTTTCACTGTAAAACCGAGGTGGAGCTACTACCTCCCCTATATATGTATGGAGTGGAGTTTGCAACTGAAAAGAAACTTTGTGTTCCCAACAAGCTAGGTGAAGGACGGCTTTCACACACACTTATCTCTCAGAACTGAGCATGTGGAGAGACGTTCGTTCATCTAGCACAAAGGGAACGGGTTGCAGGAGAAACTTTTACTCTGGTTTCTCAGGCTGTTTCCTAGTGCCGATTTAAAGTTCCTGCAGTTTTCACTGTAAAACCGAGTTGGAGCTAGTACCTCCCCATATATATGTATGGAGTGGAGTTTGCAAATGAAAAGAAACTTTGTGTTCCCAACAAGCTAGGTGAAGGACGGCTTTCACACACACTTATCTCTCAGAACTGAGCATGTGGAGAGACGTTCGTTCATCTAGCACAAAGGGAACGGGTTGCAGTAGAAACTTTTACTCTGGTTTCTCAGTCTGTCTCCTAGTGCCGATTTGAAGTTCCTGCAGTTTTCACTGTAAAACCGAGTTGGAGCTGGTACCTCCCCGTATATATGTATGGAGTGGTGTTTGCAACTGAAAAGAAACTTTGTGTTCCCAACAAGCTAGGTGAAGGACGGCTTTCACACACACTTATCTCTCAGAACTGAGCATGTGGAGAGATGTTCGTTCATCTAGCACAAAGGGAACGGGTTGCAGGGGAAAGTTTTACTCTGGGTTCTCAGCCTGTTTCCTAGTGCCGGTTTGAAGTTCCTGCAGTTTTCACTGTAAAACCGAGTTGGAGCTAGTATCTACCCTTATATATGTATGGAGTGGAGTTTGCAACTTGAAAGAAACTTTGTGTTCCCAACAAGCTAGGTGAAGGACGGCTTTCACACACACTTATCTCTCAGAACTGAGCATGTGGAGAGACGTTCGTTCATCTAGCACAAAGGGAACGGGTTGCAGGAGAAACTTTTACTCTGGTTTCTCAGTCTGTTTCCTAGTGCCGGTTTGAAGTTCCTGCAGTTTTCACTGTAAAACCGATTTGGAGCTAGTACCTCCCGGTATATATGTATGGAGTGGAGTTTGCAACTGAAAAGAAACTTTGTGTTCCCAACAAGCTAGGTGAAGGACGGCTTTCACACACACTTATCTCTCAGAACTGAGCATGTGGAGAGACGTTCGTTCATCTAGCACAAAGGGAACGGGTTGCAGGAGAAACTTTTACTCTGGTTTCTCAGGCTGTTTCCTAGTGCCGGTTTGAAGTTCCTGCAGTTTTCACTGTAAAACCGAGTTGGAGCTAGTACCTCCCCATATATATGTATGGAGTGGAGTTTGCAAATGAAAAGAAACTTTGTGTTCCCAACAAGCTAGGTGAAGGACGGCTTTCACACACACTTATCTCTCAGAACTGAGCATGTGGAGAGACGTTCGTTCATCTAGCACAAAGGGAACGGGTTGCAGTAGAAACTTTTACTCTGGTTTCTCAGTCTGTCTCCTAGTGCCGATTTGAAGTTCCTGCAGTTTTCACTGTAAAACCGAGTTGGAGCTGGTACCTCCCCGTATATATGTATGGAGTGGTGTTTGCAACTGAAAAGAAACTTTGTGTTCCCAACAAGCTAGGTGAAGGACGGCTTTCACACACACTTATCTCTCAGAACTGAGCATGTGGAGAGATGTTCGTTCATCTAGCACAAAGGGAACGGGTTGCAGGGGAAAGTTTTACTCTGGGTTCTCAGCCTGTTTCCTAGTGCCGGTTTGAAGTTCCTGCAGTTTTCACTGTAAAACCGAGTTGGAGCTAGTATCTACCCTTATATATGTATGGAGTGGAGTTTGCAACTTGAAAGAAACTTTGTGTTCCCAACAAGCTAGGTGAAGGACGGCTTTCACACACACTTATCTCTCAGAACTGAGCATGTGGAGAGACGTTCGTTCATCTAGCACAAAGGGAACGGGTTGCAGGAGAAACTTTTACTCTGGTTTCTCAGTCTGTTTCCTAGTGCCGGTTTGAAGTTCCTGCAGTTTTCACTGTAAAACCGATTTGGAGCTAGTACCTCCCGGTATATATGTATGGAGTGGAGTTTGCAACTGAAAAGAAACTTTGTGTTCCCAACAAGCTAGGTGAAGGACGGCTTTCACACACACTTATCTCTCAGAACTGAGCATGTGGAGAGACGTTCGTTCATCTAGCACAAAGGGAACGGGTTGCAGGAGAAACTTTTACTCTGGTTTCTCAGTCTGTTTCCTAGTGCCGGTTTGAAGTTCCTGCAGTTTTCACTGTAAAACAGAGTTGGAGCTAGTACCACCCCTTATATATGTATGGAGTGGTGTTTGCAACTGGAAAGAAACTTTGTGTTCCCAACAAGCTAGGTGAAGGACGGCTTTCACACACACTTATCTCTCAGAACTGAGCATGTGGAGAGACGTTCATTCATCTAGAACAAAGGGAACGGGTTGCAGGAGAAACTTTTACTCTGGTTTCTCAGTCTGTTTCCTAGTGCCGGTTTGAAGTTCCTGCAGTTTTCACTGTAAAACCGATTTGGAGCTAGTACCTCCCGGTATATATGTATGGAGTGGAGTTTGCAACTGAAAAGAAACTTTGTGTTCCCAACAAGCTAGGTGAAGGACGGCTTTCACACACACTTATCTCTCAGAACTGAGCATGTGGAGAGACGTTCGTTCAACTAGCACAAAGGGAACGGGTTGCAGGAGAAACTTTTACTCTGGTTTCTCAGTCTGTTTCCTAGTGCCGGTTTGAAGTTCCTGCAGTTTTCACTGTAAAACAGAGTTGGAGCTAGTACCACCCATTATATATGTATGGAGTGGAGTTTGCAACTGGAAAGAAACTTTGTGTTCCCAACAAGCTAGGTGAAGGACGGCTTTCACACACACTTATCTCTCAGAACTGAGCATGTGGAGAGACGTTCATTCATCTAGAACAAAGGGAACGGGTTGCAGGAGAAACTTTTACTCTGGTTTCTCAGTCTGTTTCCTAGTGCCGGTTTGAAGTTCCTGCAGTTTTCACTGTAAAACCGAGTTTGAGCTAGTACCTCCCCGTATATATGTATGGAGTGGAGTTTGCAACTGAAAAGAAACCTTGTGTTCCCAACAAGCTAGGTGAAGGACGGCTTTCACACACACTTATCTCTCAGAACTGAGCATGTGGAGAGACGTTCGTTCAACTTGCACAAAGGGAACGGGTTGCAGGAGAAACTTTTACTGTGGTTTCTCAGTCTGTTTCCAAGTGCCGGTTTGAAGTTCCTGCAGTTTTCACTGTAAAACCGAGTTGGAGCTTGTACCTCCCCGTATACATGTATGGAGTGGAGTTTGCAACTGAAAAGAACCTTTGTGTTCCCAACAAGCTAGGTGAAGGACGGCTTTCACACACACTTATCTCTCAGAACTGAGCATGTGGAGAGACGTTCGTTCATCTAGCACAAAGGGAACGGGTTGCAGGAGAAACTTTTACTCTGGTTTCTCAGTCTGTTTCCTAGTGCCGGTTTGAAGTTCCTGCAGTTTTCACTGTAAAACCGAGGTGGAGCTACTACCTCCCCTATATATGTATGGAGTGGAGTTTGCAACTGAAAAGAAACTTTGTGTTCCCAACAAGCTAGGTGAAGGACGGCTTTCACACACACTTATCTCTCAGAACTGAGCATGTGGAGAGACGTTCGTTCATCTAGCACAAAGGGAACGGGTTGCAGGAGAAACTTTTACTCTGGTTTCTCAGGCTGTTTCCTAGTGCCGGTTTGAAGTTCCTGCAGTTTTCACTGTAAAACGGTGTTGGAACTAGTACCTCCCCATATATATGTATGCAGTGGAGTTTGCAACTGAAAAGAAACTTTGTGTTCCCAACAAGCAAGGTGAAGGACGGCTTTCACACACACTTATCTCTCAGAACTGAGCATGTGGAGAGACGTTCGTTCATCTAGCACAAAGGGAACGGGTTGCAGGAGAAACTTTTACTCTGGTTTCTCAGTCTGTTTCCTAGTGCCGGTTTGAAGTTCCTGCAGTTTTCACTGTAAAACCGAGTTGGAGCTGGTACCTCCCCGTATATATGTATGGAGTGGTGTTTGCAACTGAAAAGAAACTTTGTGTTCCCAACAAGCTAGGTGAAGGACGGCTTTCACACACACTTATCTCTCAGAACTGAGCATGTGGAGAGACGTTCGTTCATCTAGCACAAAGGGAACGGGTTGCAGGGGAAAGTTTTACTCTGGGTTCTCAGCCTGTTTCCTAGTGCCGGTTTGAAGTTCCTGTAGTTTTCACTGTAAAACCGAGTTGGAGCTAGTATCTACCCTTATATATGTATGGAGTGGAGTTTGCAACTTGAAAGAAACTTTGTGTTCCCAACAAGCTAGGTGAAGGACGGCTTTCACACACACTTATCTCTCAGAACTGAGCATGTGGAGAGACGTTCGTTCATCTAGCACAAAGGGAACGGGTTGCAGGAGAAACTTTTACTCTGGTTTCTCAGGCTGTTTCCTAGTGCCGGTTTAAAGTTCCTGCAGTTTTCACTGTAAAACCGAGTTGGAGCTAGTACCTCCCCATATATATGTATGGAGTGGAGTTTGCAACTGAAAAGAAACTTTGTGTTCCCAACAAGCTAGGTGAAGGACGGCTTTCACACACACTTATCTCTCAGAACTGAGCATGTGGAGAGACGTTCGTTCATCTAGCACAAAGGGAACGGGTTGCAGGAGAAACTTTTACTCTGGTTTCTCAGTCTGTTTCCTAGTGCCGATTTGAAATTCCTGCTGTTTTCACTGTAAAACCGAGTTGGAGCTGGTACCTCCCCGTATATATGTATGGAGTGGTGTTTGCAACTGAAAAGAAACTTTGTGTTCCCAACAAACTAGGTGAAGGACGGCTTTCACACACACTTATCTCTCAGAACTGAGCATGTGGAGAGACGTTCGTTCATCTAGCACAAAGGGAACGGGTTGCAGGGGAAAGTTTTACTCTGGGTTCTCAGCCTGTTTCCTAGTGCCGGTTTGAAGTTCCTGCAGTTTTCACTGTAAAACCGAGTTGGAGCTAGTATCTACCCTTATATATGTATGGAGTGGAGTTTGCAACTTGAAAGAAACTTTGTGTTCCCAACAAGCTAGGTGAAGGACGGCTTTCACACACACTTATCTCTCAGAACTGAGCATGTGGAGAGACGTTGGTTCATCTAGCACAAAGGGAACGGGTTGCAGGAGAAACTTTTACTCTGGTTTCTCAGTCTGTTTCCAAGTGCCGGTTTGAAGTTCCTGCAGTTTTCACTGTAAAACCGAGTTGGAGCTTGTACCTCCCCGTATACATGTATGGAGTGGAGTTTGCAACTGAAAAGATACTTTGTGTTCCCAACAAGCTAGGTGAAGGACGGCTTTCACACACACTTATCTCTCAGAACTGAGCATGTGGAGAGACGTTCGTTCATCTAGCACAAAGGGAACGGGTTGCAGGAGAAACTTTTACTCTGGTTTCTCAGTCTGTTTCCTAGTGCCGGTTTGAAGTTCCTGCAGTTTTCACTGTAAAACCGAGGTGGAGCTACTACCTCCCCTATATATGTATGGAGTGGAGTTTGCAACTGAAAAGAAACTTTGTGTTCCCAACAAGCTAGGTGAAGGACGTCTTTCACACACACTTATCTCTCAGATCTGAGCATGTGGAGAGACGTTCGTTCATCTACCACAAAGGGAAAGGGTTGCAGGAGAAACTTTTACTCTGGTTTCTCAGTCTGTTTCCTAGTGCCGGTTTGAAGTTCCTGCAGTTTTCACTGTAAAACCGAGTTGGGGCTAGTACCACCCCATATATATGTATGGAGTGGAGTTTGCACCTGAAGAGAAACTTTGTGTTCAAACAAGCTAGGTGAAGGACGGCTTTCACACAAACTTATCTCTCAGAACTGAGCATGTGGAGAGACGTTCGTTCATCTAGCACAAAGGGAACGGGTTGCAGGGGAAAGTTTTACTCTGGGTTCTCAGCCTGTTTCCTAGTGCCGGTTTGAAGTTCCTGTAGTTTTCACTGTAAAACCGAGTTGGAGCTAGTATCTACCCTTATATATGTATGGAGTGGAGTTTGCAACTTGAAAGAAACTTTGTGTTCCCAACAAGCTAGGTGAAGGACGGCTTTCACACACACTTATCTCTCAGAACTGAGCATGTGGAGAGACGTTCGTTCATCTAGCACAAAGGGAACGGGTTGCAGGAGAAACTTTTACTCTGGTTTCTCAGGCTGTTTCCTAGTGCCGGTTTAAAGTTCCTGCAGTTTTCACTGTAAAACCGAGTTGGAGCTAGTACCTCCCCATATATATGTATGGAGTGGAGTTTGCAACTGAAAAGAAACTTTGTGTTCCCAACAAGCTAGGTGAAGGACGGCTTTCACACACACTTATCTCTCAGAACTGAGCATGTGGAGAGACGTTCGTTCATCTAGCACAAAGGGAACGGGTTGCAGGAGAAACTTTTACTCTGGTTTCTCAGTCTGTTTCCTAGTGCCGATTTGAAATTCCTGCTGTTTTCACTGTAAAACCGAGTTGGAGCTGGTACCTCCCCGTATATATGTATGGAGTGGAGTTTGCAACTGAAAAGAAACTTTGTGTTCCCAACAAGCTAGGTGAAGGACGGCTTTCACACACACTTATCTCTCAGAACTGAGCATGTGGAGAGACGTTCGTTCATCTAGCACAAAGGGAACGGGTTGCAGGGGAAAGTTTTACTCTGGGTTCTCAGCCTGTTTCCTAGTGCCGGTTTGAAGTTCCTGCAGTTTTCACTGTAAAACCGAGTTGGAGCTAGTATCTACCCTTATATATGTATGGAGTGGAGTTTGCAACTTGAAAGAAACTTTGTGTTCCCAACAAGCTAGGTGAAGGACGGCTTTCACACACACTTATCTCTCAGAACTGAGCATGTGGAGAGACGTTGGTTCATCTAGCACAAAGGGAACGGGTTGCAGGAGAAACTTTTACTCTGGTTTCTCAGTCTGTTTCCAAGTGCCGGTTTGAAGTTCCTGCAGTTTTCACTGTAAAACCGAGTTGGAGCTTGTACCTCCCCGTATACATGTATGGAGTGGAGTTTGCAACTGAAAAGATACTTTGTGTTCCCAACAAGCTAGGTGAAGGACGGCTTTCACACACACTTATCTCTCAGAACTGAGCATGTGGAGAGACGTTCGTTCATCTAGCACAAAGGGAACGGGTTGCAGGAGAAACTTTTACTCTGGTTTCTCAGTCTGTTTCCTAGTGCCGGTTTGAAGTTCCTGCAGTTTTCACTGTAAAACCGAGGTGGAGCTACTACCTCCCCTATATATGTATGGAGTGGAGTTTGCAACTGAAAAGAAACTTTGTGTTCCCAACAAGCTAGGTGAAGGACGTCTTTCACACACACTTATCTCTCAGATCTGAGCATGTGGAGAGACGTTCGTTCATCTACCACAAAGGGAAAGGGTTGCAGGAGAAACTTTTACTCTGGTTTCTCAGTCTGTTTCCTAGTGCCGGTTTGAAGTTCCTGCAGTTTTCACTGTAAAACCGAGTTGGAACTAGTAACTCCCCATATATATGTATGGAGTGGAGTTTGCAACTGAAAAGAAACTTTGTGTTCCCAACAAGCTAGGTGAAGGACGGCTTTCACACACACTTATCTCTCAGAACTGAGCATGTGGAGAGACGTTCGTTCATCTACCACAAAGGGAACGGGTTGCAGGAGAAACTTTTACTCTGGTTTCTCATTCTGTTTCCTAGTGCCGGTTTGAAGTTCCTGCAGTTTTCACTGTAAAACCGGGTTGGATCTAGTACCTCCCCATATATATGTATGGAGAGGAGTTTGCAACTGAAAAGAAAATTTGTGTTCCCAACAAGCTAGCTGAAGGAAGGCTTTCACACACACTTATCTCTCAGAACTGAGCATGTGGAGAGACTTTCGTTCAACTAGCACAAAGGGAACGGGTTGCAGGAGAAACTTTTACTCTGGTTTCTCAGTCTGTTTCCTAGTGCCGGTTTGAAGTTCCTGCAGTTTTCACTGTAAAACCGATTTGGGGCTAGTACCTCCCGGTATATATGTATGGATTGGAGTTTGCAACTGAAAAGAAACTTTGTGTTCCCAACAAGCTAGGTGAAGGACGGCTTTCACACACACTTATCTCTCAGAACTGAGCATGTGGAGAGACGTTCGTTCATCTAGCACAAAGGGAACGGGTTGCAGGAGAAACTTTTACTCTGGTTTCTCAGTCTGTTTCCTAGTGCCGGTTTGAAGTTCCTGCAGTTTTCACTGTAAAACCGAGTTGGAGCTAGTACCACCCCTTATATATGTATGGAGTGGAGTTTGCAACTGGAAAGAAACTTTGTGTTCCCAACAAGCTAGGTGAAGGACGGCTTTCACACACACTTATCTCTCAGAACTGAGCATGTGGAGAGACGTTCATTCATCTAGAACAAAGGGAACGTGTTGCAGGAGAAACTTTTACTCTGGTTTCTCAGTCTGTTTCCTAGTGCCGGTTTGAAGTTCCTGCAGTTTTCACTGTAAAACGGAGTTGGAGCTAGTACCTCCCCGTATATATGTATGGAGTAGAGTTTGCAACTGAAAAGAAACTTTGTGTTCCCAACAAGCTAGGTGAAGGACGGCTTTCACACACACTTATCTCTCAGAACTGAGCATGTGGAGAGACGTTCGTTCAACTAGCACAAAGGGAACGGGTTGCAGGAGAAACTATTACTCTGGTTTCTCAGTCTGTTTCCTAGTGCCGGTTTGAAGTTCCTGCAGTTTTCACTGTAAAACCGATTTGGAGCTAGTACCTCCCGGTATATATGTATGGAGTGGAGTTTGCAACTGAAAAGAAACTTTGTGTTCCCAACAAGCTAGGTGAAGGACGGCTTTCACACACACTTATCTCTCAGAACTGAGCATGTGGAGAGACGTTCGTTCATCTAGCACAAAGGGAACGGGTTGCAGGAGAAACTTTTACTCTGGTTTCTCAGTCTGTTTCCTAGTGCCGGTTTGAAGTTCCTGCAGTTTTCACTGTAAAACCGGGTTGGATCTAGTACCTCCCCATATATATGTATGGAGAGGAATTTGCAACTGAAAAGAAACTTTGTGTTCCCAACAAGCTAGGTGAAGGAAGGCTTTCACACACACTTATCTCTCAGAACTGAGCATGTGGAGAGACGTTCGTTCAACTAGCACAAAGGGAACGGGTTGCAGGAGAAAGTGTTACTCTGGTTTCTCAGTCTGTTTCCTAGTGCCTTTTTGAAGTTCCTGCAGTTTTCACTGTAAAACCGAGTTGGAGCTAGTACCTCCCCGTATATATGTATGGAGTGGAGTTTACAACTGAAAAGAAACTTTGTGTTCCCAACAAGCTAGGTGAAGGACGGCTTTCACACACACTTATCTCTCAGAACTGAGCATGTGGAGAGACGTTCGTTCATCTAGCACAAAGGGAACGGGTTGCAGGAGAAACTTTTACTCTGGTTTCTCAGGCTGTTTCCTAGTGCCGGTTTGAAGTTCCTGCAGTTTTCACTGTAAAACCGAGTTGGAACTAGTACCTCCCCATATATATGTATGGAGTGGATTTTGCAAATGAAAAGAAACTTTGTGTTCCCAACAAGCTAGGTGAAGGACGGCTTTCACACACACTTATCTCTCAGAACTGAGCATGTGGAGAGACGTTCGTTCATCTAGCACAAAGGGAACGGGTTGCAGGAGAAACTTTTACTCTGGTTTCTCAGTCTGTTTCCTAGTGCCGGTTTGAAGTTCCTGCAGTTTTCACTGTAAAACCGAGGTGGAGCTACTACCTCCCCTATATATGTATGGAGTGGAGTTTGCAACTGAAAAGAAACTCTGTGTTCCCAACAAGCTAGGTGAAGGACGGCTTTCACACACACTTATCTCTCAGATCTGAGCATGTGGAGAGACGTTCGTTCATCTACCACAAAGGGAAAGGGTTGCAGGAGAAACTTTTACTCTGGTTTCTCAGTCTGTTTCCTAGTGCCGGTTTGAAGTTCCTGCAGTTTTCACTGTAAAACCGAGTTGGAACTAGTACCTCCCCATATATATGTATGGAGTGGAGTTTGCTACTGAAAAGAAACTTTGTGTTCCCAACAAGCTAGGTGAAGGACGGCTTTCACACACACTTATCTCTCAGAACTGAGCATGTGGAGAGACGTTCGTTCATCTAGCACAAAGGGAACGGGTTGCAGGAGAAACTTTTACTCTGGTTTCTCAGTCTGTTTCCTAGTGCCGGTTTGAAGTTCCTGCAGTTTTCACTGTAAAACCGGGTTGGATCTAGTACCTCCCCATATATATGTATGGAGAGGAGTTTGCAACTGAAAAGAAACTTTGTGTTCCCAACAAGCTAGCTGAAGGAAGGCTTTCACACACACTTATCTCTCAGAACTGAGCATGTGGAGAGACGTTCGTTCAACTAGCACAAAGGGAACGGGTTGCAGGAGAAACTTTTACTCTGGTTTCTCAGTCTGTTTCCTAGTGCCGGTTTGAAGTTCCTGCAGTTTTCACTGTAAAACCGATTTGGAGCTAGTACCTCCCGGTATATATGTATGGAGTGGAGTTTGCAACTGAAAAGAAACTTTGTGTTCCCAACAAGCTAGGTGAAGGACGGCTTTCACACACACTTATCTCTCAGAACTGAGCATGTGGAGAGACGTTCGTTCATCTAGCACAAAGGGAACGTGTTGCAGGAGAAACTTTTACTCTGGTTTCTCAGTCTGTTTCCTAGTGCCGGTTTGAAGTTCCTGCAGTTTTCACTGTAAAACCGAGTTGGAGCTAGTACCACCCCTTATATATGTATGGAGTGGAGTTTGCAACTGGAAAGAAACTTTGTGTTCCCAACAAGCTAGGTGAAGGACGGCTTTCACACACACTTATCTCTCAGAACTGAGCATGTGGAGAGACGTTCATTCATCTAGAACAAAGGGAACGGGTTGCAGGAGAAACATTTACTCTGGTTTCTCAGTCTGTTTCCTAGTGCCGGTTTGAAGTTCCTGCAGTTTTCACTGTAAAACCGATTTGGAGCTAGTACCTCCCGGTATATATGTATGGAGTGGAGTTTGCAACTGAAAAGAAACTTTGTGTTCCCAACAAGCTAGGTGAAGGACGGCTTTCACACACACTTATCTCTCAGAACTGAGCATGTGGAGAGACGTTCGTTCAACTAGCACAAAGGGAACGGGTTGCAGGAGAAACTTTTACTCTGGTTTCTCAGTCTGTTTCCTAGTGCCGGTTTGAAGTTCCTGCAGTTTTCACTGTAAAACCGAGTTGGAGCTAGTACCACCCCTTATATATGTATGGAGTGGAGTTTGCAACTGGAAAGAAACTTTGTGTTCCCAACAAGCTAGGTGAAGGACGGCTTTCACACACACTTATCTCTCAGAACTGAGCATGTGGAGAGACGTTCATTCATCTAGAACAAAGGGAACGGGTTGCAGGAGAAACTTTTACTCTGGTTTCTCAGTCTGTTTCCTAGTGCCGGTTTGAAGTTCCTGCAGTTTTCACTGTAAAACCGAGTTTGAGCTAGTACCTCCCCGTATATATGTATGGAGTGGAGTTTGCAACTGAAAAGAAACTTTGTGTTCCCAACAAGCTAGGTGAAGGACGGCTTTCACACACACTTATCTCTCAGAACTGAGCATGTGGAGAGACGTTCGTTCAACTAGCACAAAGGGAACGGGTTGCAGGAGAAACTTTTACTGTGGTTTCTCAGTCTGTTTCCAAGTGCCGGTTTGAAGTTCCTGCAGTTTTCACTGTAAAACCGAGTTGGAGCTTGTACCTCCCCGTATACATGTATGGAGTGGAGTTTGCAACTGAAAAGAACCTTTGTGTTCCCAACAAGCTAGGTGAAGGACGGCTTTCACACACACTTATCTCTCAGAACTGAGCATGTGGAGAGACGTTCGTTCATCTAGCACAAAGGGAACGGGTTGCAGGAGAAACTTTTACTCTGGTTTCTCAGTCTGTTTCCTAGTGCCGGTTTGAAGTTCCTGCAGTTTTCACTGTAAAACCGAGGTGGAGCTACTACCTCCCCTATATATGTATGGAGTGGAGTTTGCAACTGCAAAGAAACTTTGTGTTCCCAACAAGCTAGGTGAAGGACGGCTTTCACACACACTTATCTCTCAGAACTGAGCATGTGGAGAGACGTTCGTTCATCTAGCACAAAGGGAACGGGTTGCAGGAGAAACTTTTACTCTGGTTTCTCAGGCTGTTTCCTAGTGCCGATTTAAAGTTCCTGCAGTTTTCACTGTAAAACCGAGTTGGAGCTAGTACCTCCCCATATATATGTATGGAGTGGAGTTTGCAAATGAAAAGAAACTTTGTGTTCCCAACAAGCTAGGTGAAGGACGGCTTTCACACACACTTATCTCTCAGAACTGAGCATGTGGAGAGACGTTCGTTCATCTAGCACAAAGGGAACGGGTTGCAGTAGAAACTTTTACTCTGGTTTCTCAGTCTGTCTCCTAGTGCCGATTTGAAGTTCCTGCAGTTTTCACTGTAAAACCGAGTTGGAGCTGGTACCTCCCCGTATATATGTATGGAGTGGTGTTTGCAACTGAAAAGAAACTTTGTGTTCCCAACAAGCTAGGTGAAGGACGGCTTTCACACACACTTATCTCTCAGAACTGAGCATGTGGAGAGATGTTCGTTCATCTAGCACAAAGGGAACGGGTTGCAGGGGAAAGTTTTACTCTGGGTTCTCAGCCTGTTTCCTAGTGCCGGTTTGAAGTTCCTGCAGTTTTCACTGTAAAACCGAGTTGGAGCTAGTATCTACCCTTATATATGTATGGAGTGGAGTTTGCAACTTGAAAGAAACTTTGTGTTCCCAACAAGCTAGGTGAAGGACGGCTTTCACACACACTTATCTCTCAGAACTGAGTATGTGGAGAGACGTTCGTTCATCTAGCACAAAGGGAACGGGTTGCAGGAGAAACTTTTACTCTGGTTTCTCAGTCTGTTTCCTAGTGCCGGTTTGAAGTTCCTGCAGTTTTCACTGTAAAACCGATTTGGAGCTAGTACCTCCCGGTATATATGTATGGAGTGGAGTTTGCAACTGAAAAGAAACTTTGTGTTCCCAACAAGCTAGGTGAAGGACGGCTTTCACACACACTTATCTCTCAGAACTGAGCATGTGGAGAGACGTTCGTTCATCTAGCACAAAGGGAACGGGTTGCAGGAGAAACTTTTACTCTGGTTTCTCAGGCTGTTTCCTAGTGCCGGTTTGAAGTTCCTGCAGTTTTCACTGTAAAACCGAGTTGGAGCTAGTACCTCCCCATATATATGTATGGAGTGGAGTTTGCAAATGAAAAGAAACTTTGTGTTCCCAACAAGCTAGGTGAAGGACGGCTTTCACACACACTTATCTCTCAGAACTGAGCATGTGGAGAGACGTTCGTTCATCTAGCACAAAGGGAACGGGTTGCAGTAGAAACTTTTACTCTGGTTTCTCAGTCTGTCTCCTAGTGCCGATTTGAAGTTCCTGCAGTTTTCACTGTAAAACCGAGTTGGAGCTGGTACCTCCCCGTATATATGTATGGAGTGGTGTTTGCAACTGAAAAGAAACTTTGTGTTCCCAACAAGCTAGGTGAAGGACGGCTTTCACACACACTTATCTCTCAGAACTGAGCATGTGGAGAGATGTTCGTTCATCTAGCACAAAGGGAACGGGTTGCAGGGGAAAGTTTTACTCTGGGTTCTCAGCCTGTTTCCTAGTGCCGGTTTGAAGTTCCTGCAGTTTTCACTGTAAAACCGAGTTGGAGCTAGTATCTACCCTTATATATGTATGGAGTGGAGTTTGCAACTTGAAAGAAACTTTGTGTTCCCAACAAGCTAGGTGAAGGACGGCTTTCACACACACTTATCTCTCAGAACTGAGCATGTGGAGAGACGTTCGTTCATCTAGCACAAAGGGAACGGGTTGCAGGAGAAACTTTTACTCTGGTTTCTCAGTCTGTTTCCTAGTGCCGGTTTGAAGTTCCTGCAGTTTTCACTGTAAAACCGATTTGGAGCTAGTACCTCCCGGTATATATGTATGGAGTGGAGTTTGCAACTGAAAAGAAACTTTGTGTTCCCAACAAGCTAGGTGAAGGACGGCTTTCACACACACTTATCTCTCAGAACTGAGCATGTGGAGAGACGTTCGTTCATCTAGCACAAAGGGAACGGGTTGCAGGAGAAACTTTTACTCTGGTTTCTCAGTCTGTTTCCTAGTGCCGGTTTGAAGTTCCTGCAGTTTTCACTGTAAAACAGAGTTGGAGCTAGTACCACCCCTTATATATGTATGGAGTGGTGTTTGCAACTAGAAAGAAACTTTGTGTTCCCAACAAGCTAGGTGAAGGACGGCTTTCACACACACTTATCTCTCAGAACTGAGCATGTGGAGAGACGTTCATTCATCTAGAACAAAGGGAACGGGTTGCAGGAGAAACTTTTACTCTGGTTTCTCAGTCTGTTTCCTAGTGCCGGTTTGAAGTTCCTGCAGTTTTCACTGTAAAACCGATTTGGAGCTAGTACCTCCCGGTATATATGTATGGAGTGGAGTTTGCAACTGAAAAGAAACTTTGTGTTCCCAACAAGCTAGGTGAAGGACGGCTTTCACACACACTTATCTCTCAGAACTGAGCATGTGGAGAGACGTTCGTTCAACTAGCACAAAGGGAACGGGTTGCAGGAGAAACTTTTACTCTGGTTTCTCAGTCTGTTTCCTAGTGCCGGTTTGAAGTTCCTGCAGTTTTCACTGTAAAACCGAGTTGGAGCTAGTACCACCCATTATATATGTATGGAGTGGAGTTTGCAACTGGAAAGAAACTTTTTGTTCCCAACAAGCTAGGTGAAGGACGGCTTTCACACACACTTATCTCTCAGAACTGAGCATGTGGAGAGACGTTCATTCATCTAGAACAAAGGGAACGGGTTGCAGGAGAAACTTTTACTCTGGTTTCTCAGTCTGTTTCCTAGTGCCGGTTTGAAGTTCCTGCAGTTTTCACTGTAAAACCGAGTTTGAGCTAGTACCTCCCCGTATATATGTATGGAGTGGAGTTTGCAACTGAAAAGAAACCTTGTGTTCCCAACAAGCTAGGTGAAGGACGGCTTTCACACACACTTATCTCTCAGAACTGAGCATGTGGAGAGACGTTCGTTCAACTTGCACAAAGGGAACGGGTTGCAGGAGAAACTTTTACTGTGGTTTCTCAGTCTGTTTCCAAGTGCCGGTTTGAAGTTCCTGCAGTTTTCACTGTAAAACCGAGTTGGAGCTTGTACCTCCCCGTATACATGTATGGAGTGGAGTTTGCAACTGAAAAGAACCTTTGTGTTCCCAACAAGCTAGGTGAAGGACGGCTTTCACACACACTTATCTCTCAGAACTGAGCATGTGGAGAGACGTTCGTTCATCTAGCACAAAGGGAACGGGTTGCAGGAGAAACTTTTACTCTGGTTTCTCAGTCTGTTTCCTAGTGCCGGTTTGAAGTTCCTGCAGTTTTCACTGTAAAACCGAGGTGGAGCTACTACCTCCCCTATATATGTATGGAGTGGAGTTTGCAACTGAAAAGAAACTTTGTGTTCCCAACAAGCTAGGTGAAGGACGGCTTTCACACACACTTATCTCTCAGAACTGAGCATGTGGAGAGACGTTCGTTCATCTAGCACAAAGGGAACGGGTTGCAGGAGAAACTTTTACTCTGGTTTCTCAGGCTGTTTCCTAGTGCCGGTTTGAAGTTCCTGCAGTTTTCACTGTAAAACGGTGTTGGAACTAGTACCTCCCCATATATATGTATGCAGTGGAGTTTGCAACTGAAAAGAAACTTTGTGTTCCCAACAAGCTAGGTGAAGGACGGCTTTCACACACACTTATCTCTCAGAACTGAGCATGTGGAGAGACGTTCGTTCATCTAGCACAAAGGGAACGGGTTGCAGGAGAAACTTTTACTCTGGTTTCTCAGTCTGTTTCCTAGTGCCGGTTTGAAGTTCCTGCAGTTTTCACTGTAAAACCGAGTTGGAGCTAGTACCTCCCCATATATATGTATGGAGAGGAGTTTGCAACTGAAAAGAAACTTTGTGTTCCCAACAAGCTAGGTGAAGGAAGGCTTTCACACACACTTATCTCTCAGAACTGAGCATGTGGAGAGACGTTCGTTCAACTAGCACAAAGGGAACGGGTTGCAGGAGAAAGTGTTACTCTGGTTTCTCAGTCTGTTTCCTAGTGCCTTTTTGAAGTTCCTGCAGTTTTCACTGTAAAACCGAGTTGGAGCTAGTACCTCCCCGTATATATGTATGGAGTGGAGTTTACAACTGAAAAGAAACTTTGTGTTCCCAACAAGCTAGGTGAAGGACGGCTTTCACACACACTTATCTCTCAGAACTGAGCATGTGGAGAGACGTTCGTTCATCTAGCACAAAGGGAACGGTTTGCAGGAGAAACTTTTACTCTGGTTTCTCAGGCTGTTTCCTAGTGCCGGTTTGAAGTTCCTGCAGTTTTCACTGTAAAACCGAGTTGGAACTAGTACCTCCCCATATATATGTATGGAGTGTATTTTGCAAATGAAAAGAAACTTTGTGTTCCCAACAAGCTAGGTGAAGGACGGCTTTCACACACACTTATCTCTCAGAACTGAGCATGTGGAGAGACGTTCGTTCATCTAGCACAAAGGGAACGGGTTGCAGGAGAAACTTTTACTCTGGTTTCTCAGGCTGTTTCCTAGTGCCGGTTTAAAGTTCCTGCAGTTTTCACTGTAAAACCGAGTTGGAGCTAGTACCTCCCCATATATATGTATGGAGTGGAGTTTGCAACTGAAAAGAAACTTTGTGTTCCCAACAAGCTAGGTGAAGGACGGCTTTCACACACACTTATCTCTCAGAACTGAGCATGTGGAGAGACGTTCGTTCATCTAGCACAAAGGGAACGGGTTGCAGGAGAAACTTTTACTCTGGTTTCTCAGTCTGTCTCCTAGTGCCGATTTGAAGTTCCTGCAGTTTTCACTGTAAAACCGAGTTGGAGCTGGTACCTCCCCGTATATATGTATGGAGTGGTGTTTGCAACTGAAAAGAAACTTTGTGTTCCCAACAAGCTAGGTGAAGGACGGCTTTCACACACACTTATCTCTCAGAACTGAGCATGTGGAGAGATGTTCGTTCATCTAGCACAAAGGGAACGGGTTGCAGGGGAAAGTTTTACTCTGGGTTCTCAGCCTGTTTCCTAGTGCCGGTTTGAAGTTCCTGCAGTTTTCACTGTAAAACCGAGTTGGAGCTAGTATCTACCCTTATATATGTATGGAGTGGAGTTTGCAACTTGAAAGAAACTTTGTGTTCCCAACAAGCTAGGTGAAGGACGGCTTTCACACACACTTATCTCTCAGAACTGAGCATGTGGAGAGACGTTCGTTCATCTAGCACAAAGGGAACGGGTTGCAGGAGAAACTTTTACTCTGGTTTCTCAGGCTGTTTCCTAGTGCCGGTTTAAAGTTCCTGCAGTTTTCACTGTAAAACCGAGTTGGAGCTAGTACCTCCCCATATATATGTATGGAGTGGAGTTTGCAACTGAAAAGAAACTTTGTGTTCCCAACAAGCAAGGTGAAGGACGGCTTTCACACACAGTTATCTCTCAGAACTGAGCATGTGGAGAGACGTTCGTTCATCTAGCACAAAGGGAACGGGTTGCAGGAGAAACTTTTACTCTGGTTTCTCAGTCTGTTTCCTAGTGCCGATTTGAAATTCCTGCTGTTTTCACTGTAAAACCGAGTTGGAGCTGGTACCTCCCCGTATATATGTATGGAGTGGTGTTTGCAACTGAAAAGAAACTTTGTGTTCCCAACAAGCTAGGTGAAGGACGGCTTTCACACACACTTATCTCTCAGAACTGAGCATGTGGAGAGACGTTCGTTCATCTAGCACAAAGGGAACGGGTTGCAGGGGAAAGTTTTACTCTGGGTTCTCAGCCTGTTTCCTAGTGCCGGTTTGAAGTTCCTGCAGTTTTCACTGTAAAACCGAGTTGGAGCTAGTATCTACCCTTATATATGTATGGAGTGGAGTTTGCAACTTGAAAGAAACTTTGTGTTCCCAACAAGCTAGGTGAAGGACGGCTTTCACACACACTTATCTCTCAGAACTGAGCATGTGGAGAGACGTTGGTTCATCTAGCACAAAGGGAACGGGTTGCAGGAGAAACTTTTACTCTGGTTTCTCAGTCTGTTTCCAAGTGCCGGTTTGAAGTTCCTGCAGTTTTCACTGTAAAACCGAGTTGGAGCTTGTACCTCCCCGTATACATGTATGGAGTGGAGTTTGCAACTGAAAAGATACTTTGTGTTCCCAACAAGCTAGGTGAAGGACGGCTTTCACACACACTTATCTCTCAGAACTGAGCATGTGGAGAGACGTTCGTTCATCTAGCACAAAGGGAACGGGTTGCAGGAGAAACTTTTACTCTGGTTTCTCAGTCTGTTTCCTAGTGCCGGTTTGAAGTTCCTGCAGTTTTCACTGTAAAACCGGGTTGGAGCTACTACCTCCCCTATATATGTATGGAGTGGAGTTTGCAACTGAAAAGAAACTTTGTGTTCCCAACAAGCTAGGTGAAGGACGTCTTTCACACACACTTATCTCTCAGATCTGAGCATGTGGAGAGACGTTCGTTCATCTACCACAAAGGGAAAGGGTTGCAGGAGAAACTTTTACTCTGGTTTCTCAGTCTGTTTCCTAGTGCCGGTTTGAAGTTCCTGCAGTTTTCACTGTAAAACCGAGTTGGAGCTGGTACCTCCCCGTATATATGTATGGAGTGGTGTTTGCAACTGAAAAGAAACTTTGTGTTCCCAACAAGCTAGGTGAAGGACGGCTTTCACACACACTTATCTCTCAGAACTGAGCATGTGGAGAGATGTTCGTTCATCTAGCACAAAGGGAACGGGTTGCAGGGGAAAGTTTTACTCTGGGTTCTCAGCCTGTTTCCTAGTGCCGGTTTGAAGTTCCTGTAGTTTTCACTGTAAAACCGAGTTGGAGCTAGTATCTACCCTTATATATGTATGGAGTGGAGTTTGCAACTTGAAAGAAACTTTGTGTTCCCAACAAGCTAGGTGAAGGACGGCTTTCACACACACTTATCTCTCAGAACTGAGCATGTGGAGAGACGTTCGTTCATCTAGCACAAAGGGAACGGGTTGCAGGAGAAACTTTTACTCTGGATTCTCAGGCTGTTTCCTAGTGCCGGTTTAAAGTTCCTGCAGTTTTCACTGTAAAACCGAGTTGGAGCTAGTACCTCCCCATATATATGTATGGAGTGGAGTTTGCAACTGAAAAGAAACTTTGTGTTCCCAACAAGCTAGGTGAAGGACGGCTTTCACACACACTTATCTCTCAGAACTGAGCATGTGGAGAGACGTTCGTTCATCTAGCACAAAGGGAACGGGTTGCAGGAGAAACTTTTACTCTGGTTTCTCAGTCTGTTTCCTAGTGCCGATTTGAAATTCCTGCTGTTTTCACTGTAAAACCGAGTTGGAGCTGGTACCTCCCCGTATATATGTATGGAGTGGTGTTTGCAACTGAAAAGAAACTTTGTGTTCCCAACAAACTAGGTGAAGGACGGCTTTCACACACACTTATCTCTCAGAACTGAGCATGTGGAGAGACGTTCGTTCATCTAGCACAAAGGGAACGGGTTGCAGGGGAAAGTTTTACTCTGGGTTCTCAGCCTGTTTCCTAGTGCCGGTTTGAAGTTCCTGCAGTTTTCACTGTAAAACCGAGTTGGAGCTAGTATCTACCCTTATATATGTATGGAGTGGAGTTTGCAACTTGAAAGAAACTTTGTGTTCCCAACAAGCTAGGTGAAGGACGGCTTTCACACACACTTATCTCTCAGAACTGAGCATGTGGAGAGACGTTGGTTCATCTAGCACAAAGGGAACGGGTTGCAGGAGAAACTTTTACTCTGGTTTCTCAGTCTGTTTCCAAGTGCCGGTTTGAAGTTCCTGCAGTTTTCACTGTAAAACCGAGTTGGAGCTTGTACCTCCCCGTATACATGTATGGAGTGGAGTTTGCAACTGAAAAGATACTTTGTGTTCCCAACAAGCTAGGTGAAGGACGGCTTTCACACACACTTATCTCTCAGAACTGAGCATGTGGAGAGACGTTCGTTCATCTAGCACAAAGGGAACGGGTTGCAGGAGAAACTTTTACTCTGGTTTCTCAGTCTGTTTCCTAGTGCCGGTTTGAAGTTCCTGCAGTTTTCACTGTAAAACCGAGGTGGAGCTACTACCTCCCCTATATATGTATGGAGTGGAGTTTGCAACTGAAAAGAAACTTTGTGTTCCCAACAAGCTAGGTGAAGGACGTCTTTCACACACACTTATCTCTCAGATCTGAGCATGTGGAGAGACGTTCGTTCATCTACCACAAAGGGAAAGGGTTGCAGGAGAAACTTTTACTCTGGTTTCTCAGTCTGTTTCCTAGTGCCGGTTTGAAGTTCCTGCAGTTTTCACTGTAAAACCGAGTTGGGGCTAGTACCACCCCATATATATGTATGGAGTGGAGTTTGCACCTGAAGAGAAACTTTGTGTTCAAACAAGCTAGGTGAAGGACGGCTTTCACACAAACTTATCTCTCAGAACTGAGCATGTGGAGAGACGTTCGTTCATCTAGCACAAAGGGAACGGGTTGCAGGGGAAAGTTTTACTCTGGGTTCTCAGCCTGTTTCCTAGTGCCGGTTTGAAGTTCCTGTAGTTTTCACTGTAAAACCGAGTTGGAGCTAGTATCTACCCTTATATATGTATGGAGTGGAGTTTGCAACTTGAAAGAAACTTTGTGTTCCCAACAAGCTAGGTGAAGGACGGCTTTCACACACACTTATCTCTCAGAACTGAGCATGTGGAGAGACGTTCGTTCATCTAGCACAAAGGGAACGGGTTGCAGGAGAAACTTTTACTCTGGTTTCTCAGGCTGTTTCCTAGTGCCGGTTTAAAGTTCCTGCAGTTTTCACTGTAAAACCGAGTTGGAGCTAGTACCTCCCCATATATATGTATGGAGTGGAGTTTGCAACTGAAAAGAAACTTTGTGTTCCCAACAAGCTAGGTGAAGGACGGCTTTCACACACACTTATCTCTCAGAACTGAGCATGTGGAGAGACGTTCGTTCATCTAGCACAAAGGGAACGGGTTGCAGGAGAAACTTTTTCTCTGGTTTCTCAGTCTGTTTCCTAGTGCCGATTTGAAATTCCTGCTGTTTTCACTGTAAAACCGAGTTGGAGCTGGTACCTCCCCGTATATATGTATGGAGTGGAGTTTGCAACTGAAAAGAAACTTTGTGTTCCCAACAAGCTAGGTGAAGGACGGCTTTCACACACACTTATCTCTCAGAACTGAGCATGTGGAGAGACGTTCGTTCATCTAGCACAAAGGGAACGGGTTGCAGGGGAAAGTTTTACTCTGGGTTCTCAGCCTGTTTCCTAGTGCCGGTTTGAAGTTCCTGCAGTTTTCACTGTAAAACCGAGTTGGAGCTAGTATCTACCCTTATATATGTATGGAGTGGAGTTTGCAACTTGAAAGAAACTTTGTGTTCCCAACAAGCTAGGTGAAGGACGGCTTTCACACACACTTATCTCTCAGAACTGAGCATGTGGAGAGACGTTGGTTCATCTAGCACAAAGGGAACGGGTTGCAGGAGAAACTTTTACTCTGGTTTCTCAGTCTGTTTCCAAGTGCCGGTTTGAAGTTCCTGCAGTTTTCACTGTAAAACCGAGTTGGAGCTTGTACCTCCCCGTATACATGTATGGAGTGGAGTTTGCAACTGAAAAGATACTTTGTGTTCCCAACAAGCTAGGTGAAGGACGGCTTTCACACACACTTATCTCTCAGAACTGAGCATGTGGAGAGACGTTCGTTCATCTAGCACAAAGGGAACGGGTTGCAGGAGAAACTTTTACTCTGGTTTCTCAGTCTGTTTCCTAGTGCCGGTTTGAAGTTCCTGCAGTTTTCACTGTAAAACCGAGGTGGAGCTACTACCTCCCCTATATATGTATGGAGTGGAGTTTGCAACTGAAAAGAAACTTTGTGTTCCCAACAAGCTAGGTGAAGGACGTCTTTCACACACACTTATCTCTCAGATCTGAGCATGTGGAGAGACGTTCGTTCATCTACCACAAAGGGAAAGGGTTGCAGGAGAAACTTTTACTCTGGTTTCTCAGTCTGTTTCCTAGTGCCGGTTTGAAGTTCCTGCAGTTTTCACTGTAAAACCGAGTTGGAACTAGTAACTCCCCATATATATGTATGGAGTGGAGTTTGCAACTGAAAAGAAACTTTGTGTTCCCAACAAGCTAGGTGAAGGACGGCTTTCACACACACTTATCTCTCAGAACTGAGCATGTGGAGAGACGTTCGTTCATCTACCACAAAGGGAACGGGTTGCAGGAGAAACTTTTACTCTGGTTTCTCATTCTGTTTCCTAGTGCCGGTTTGAAGTTCCTGCAGTTTTCACTGTAAAACCGGGTTGGATCTAGTACCTCCCCATATATATGTATGGAGAGGAGTTTGCAACTGAAAAGAAAATTTGTGTTCCCAACAAGCTAGCTGAAGGAAGGCTTTCACACACACTTATCTCTCAGAACTGAGCATGTGGAGAGACTTTCGTTCAACTAGCACAAAGGGAACGGGTTGCAGGAGAAACTTTTACTCTGGTTTCTCAGTCTGTTTCCTAGTGCCGGTTTGAAGTTCCTGCAGTTTTCACTGTAAAACCGATTTGGGGCTAGTACCTCCCGGTATATATGTATGGATTGGAGTTTGCAACTGAAAAGAAACTTTGTGTTCCCAACAAGCTAGGTGAAGGACGGCTTTCACACACACTTATCTCTCAGAACTGAGCATGTGGAGAGACGTTCGTTCATCTAGCACAAAGGGAACGGGTTGCAGGAGAAACTTTTACTCTGGTTTCTCAGTCTGTTTCCTAGTGCCGGTTTGAAGTTCCTGCAGTTTTCACTGTAAAACCGAGTTGGAGCTAGTACCACCCCTTATATATGTATGGAGTGGAGTTTGCAACTGGAAAGAAACTTTGTGTTCCCAACAAGCTAGGTGAAGGACGGCTTTCACACACACTTATCTCTCAGAACTGAGCATGTGGAGAGACGTTCATTCATCTAGAACAAAGGGAACGTGTTGCAGGAGAAACTTTTACTCTGGTTTCTCAGTCTGTTTCCTAGTGCCGGTTTGAAGTTCCTGCAGTTTTCACTGTAAAACGGAGTTGGAGCTAGTACCTCCCCGTATATATGTATGGAGTAGAGTTTGCAACTGAAAAGAAACTTTGTGTTCCCAACAAGCTAGGTGAAGGACGGCTTTCACACACACTTATCTCTCAGAACTGAGCATGTGGAGAGACGTTCGTTCAACTAGCACAAAGGGAACGGGTTGCAGGAGAAACTATTACTCTGGTTTCTCAGTCTGTTTCCTAGTGCCGGTTTGAAGTTCCTGCAGTTTTCACTGTAAAACCGATTTGGAGCTAGTACCTCCCGGTATATATGTATGGAGTGGAGTTTGCAACTGAAAACAAACTTTGTGTTCCCAACAAGCTAGGTGAAGGACGGCTTTCACACACACTTATCTCTCAGAACTGAGCATGTGGACAGACGTTGGTTCATCTAGCACAAAGGGAACGGGTTGCAGGAGAAACTTTTACTCTGGTTTCTCAGTCTGTTTCCTAGTGCCGGTTTGAAGTTCCTGCAGTTTTCACGGTAAAAACGAGTTGGAGCTTGTACCTCCCCGTATACATGTATGGAGTGGAGTTTGCAACTGAAAAGAACCTTTGTGTTCCCAACAAGCTAGGTGAATGACGGCTTTCACACCCACTTATCTCTCAGAACTGAGCATGTGGAGAGACGTTCGTTCAACTAGCACAAAGGGAACGGGTTGCAGGAGAAAGTATTACTCTGGTTTCTCAGTCTGTTTCCTAGTGCCTTTTTGAAGTTCCTGCAGTTTTCACTGTAAAACCGAGTTGGAGCTTGTACCTCCCCGTATATATGTATGGAGTGGAGTTTACAACTGAAAAGAAACTTTGTGTTCCCAACAAGCTAGGTGAAGGACGGCTTTCACACACACTTATCTCTCAGAACTGAGCATGTGGAGAGACGTTCGTTCATCTAGCACAAAGGGAACGGGTTGCAGGAGAAACTTTTACTCTGGTTTCTCAGGCTGTTTCCTAGTGCCGGTTTGAAGTTCCTGCAGTTTTCACTGTAAAACCGAGTTGGAACTAGTACCTCCCCATATATATGTATGGAGTGGAGTTTGCAAATGAAAAGAAACTTTGTGTTCCCAACAAGCTAGGTGAAGGACGGCTTTCACACACACTTATCTCTCAGAACTGAGCATGTGGAGAGACGTTCGTTCATCTAGCACAAAGGGAACGGGTTGCAGGGAAAAGTTTTACTCTGGTTTCTCAGGATGTTTCCTAGTGCCGGTTTGAAGTTCCTGCAGTTTTCACTGTAAAACCGAGTTGGAGCTAGTACCTCCCCATATATATGTATGGAGTGGAGTTTGCAACTGAAAAGAAACTTTGTGTTTCCAACAAGCTAGGTGAAGGACGGCTTTCACACACACTTATCTCTCAGAACTGAGCATGTGGAGAGACGTTCGTTCATCTAGCACAAAGGGAACGGGTTGCAGGAGAAACATTTACTCTGGTTTCTCAGTCTGTTTCCTAGTGCCGATTTGAAGTTCCTGCAGTTTTCACTGTAAAACCGAGTTGGAGCTGGTACCTCCCCGAATATATGTACGGAGTGGTGTTTGCAACTGAAAAGAAACTTTGTGTTCCCAACAAGCTAGGTGAAGGACGGCTTTCACACACACTTATCTCTCAGAACTGAGCATGTGGAGACACCTTCGTTCATCTAGCACAAATGGAACGGGTTGCAGGGTAAAGTTTTACTCTGGGTTCTCAGCCTGTTTCCTAGTGCCGGTTTGAAATTCCTGCAGTTTTCACTGTAAAACCGAGTTGGAGCTAGTATCTACCCTTATATATGTATGGAGTGGAGTTTGCAACTTGAAAGAAACTTTGTGTTCCCAACAAGCTAGGTGAAGGACGGCTTTCACACACACTTATCTCTCAGAACTGAGCATGTGGAGAGACGTTCGTTCAACTAGCACAAAGGGAACGGGTTGCAGGAGAAAGTATTACTCTGGTTTCTCAGACTGTTTCCTAGTGCCTTTTTGAAGTTCCTGCAGTTTTCACTGTAAAACCGTGTTGGAGCTAGTACCTCCCCGTATATATGTATGGAGTGCAGTTTACAACTGAAAAGAAACTTTGTGTTCCCAACAAGCTAGGTGAAGGACGGCTTTCACACACACTTATCTCTCAGAAATGAGCATGTGGAGAGACGTTCGTTCATCTAGCACAAAGGGAACGGGTTGCAGGAGAAACTTTTACTCTGGTTTCTCAGGCTGTTTCCTAGTGCCGGTTTGAAGTTCCTGCAGTTTTCACTGTAAAACCGAGTTGGAACTAGTACCTCCCCATATATATGTATGGAGTGGAGTTTGCAAATGAAAAGAAACTTTGTGTTCCCAACAAGCTAGGTGAAGGACGGCTTTCACACACACTTATCTCTCAGAACTGAGCATGTGGAGAGACGTTCGTTCATCTAGCACAAAGGGAACGGGTTGCAGGAGAAACTTTTACTCTGGTTTCTCAGGCTGTTTCCTAGTGCCGGTTTAAAGTTCCTGCAGTTTTCACTGTAAAACCGAGTTGGAGCTTGTACCTCCCCGTATACATGTATGGAGTGGAGTTTGCAACTGAAAAGAAACTTTGTGTTCCCAACAAGCTAGGTGAAGGACGGCTTTCACACACACTTATCTCTCAGAACTGAGCATGTGGAGAGACGTTCGTTCATCTAGCACAAAGGGAACGGGTTGCAGGAGAAACTTTTACTCTGGTTTCTCAGTCTGTTTCCTAGTGCCGGTTTGAAGTTCCTGCAGTTTTCACTGTAAAACCGAGGTGGAGCTACTACCTCCCCTATATATGTATGGAGTGGAGTTTGCAACTGAAAAGAAACTTTGTGTTCCCAACAAGCTAGGTGAAGGAAGGCTTTCACACACACTTATCTCTCAGAACTGAGCATGTGGAGAGAAGTTCGTTCAACTAGCACAAAGGGAACGGGTTGCAGGAGAAACTTTTACTCTGGTTTCTCAGTCTGTTTCCTAGTGCCGGTTTGAAGTTCCTGCAGTTTTCACTGTAAAACCGTGTTGGAGGTAGTACCTCCCGGTATATATGTATGGAGTGGAGTTTGCACCTGAAAAGAAACTTTGTGTTCCCAACAAGCTAGGTGAAGGACGGCTTTCACACACACTTATCTCTCAGAACTGAGCATGTGGAGAGACGTTCATTCATCTAGAACAAAGGGAACGGGTTGCAGGAGAAACTTTTACTCTGGTTTCTCAGTCTGTTTCCTAGTGCCGGTTTGAAGTTCCTGCAGTTTTCACTGTAAAACAGATTTGGAGCTAGTACCTCCCGGTATATATGTATGGAGTGGAGTTTGCAACTGAAAAGAAACTTTGTGTTCCCAACAAGCTAGGTGAAGGACGGCTTTCACACACACTTATCTCTCAGAACTGAGCATGTGGACAGACGTTCGTTCATCTAGCACAAAGGGAACGGGTTGCAGGAGAAACTTTTACTCTGGTTTCTCAGTCTGTTTCCTAGTGCCGGTTTGAAGTTCCTGCAGTTTTCACTGTAAAACCGAGTTGGAGCTAGTACCTCCCCGTATATATGTATGGAGTGGAGTTTGCAACTGAAAAGAAACTTTGTGTTCCCAACAAGCTAGGTGAAGGACGGCTTTCACACACACTTATCTCTCAGAACTGAGCATGTGGAGAGACGTTCGTTCAACTAGCACAAAGGGAACGGGTTGCAGGAGAAACTATTACTCTGGTTTCTCAGTCTGTTTCCTAGTGCCGGTTTGAAGTTCCTGCAGTTTTCACTGTAAAACCGATTTGGAGCTAGTACCTCCCGGTATATATGTATGGAGTGGAGTTTGCAACTGAAAACAAACTTTGTGTTCCCAACAAGCTAGGTGAAGGACGGCTTTCACACACACTTATCTCTCAGAACTGAGCATGTGGACAGACGTTCGTTCATCTAGCACAAAGGGAACGGGTTGCAGGAGAAACTTTTACTCTGGTTTCTCAGTCTGTTTCCTAGTGCCGGTTTGAAGTTCCTGCAGTTTTCACTGTAAAACCGAGTTGGAGCTAGTACCTCCCCGTATACATGTATGGAGTGGAGTTTGCAACTGAAAAGAACCTTTGTGTTCCCAACAAGCTAGGTGAAGGACGGCTTTCACACACACTTATCTCTCAGAACTGAGCATGTGGAGAGACGTTCGTTCAACTAGCACAAAGGGAATGGGTAGCAGGAGAAATTATTACTCTGGTTTCTCAGTCTGTTTCCTAGTGCCTTTTTGAAGTTCCTGCAGTTTTCACTGTAAAACCGAGTTGGAGCTAGTACCTCCCCGTATATATGTATGGAGTGGAGTTTACAACTGAAAAGAAACTTTGTGTTCCCAACAAGCTAGGTGAAGGACGGCTTTCACACACACTTATCTCTCAGAACTGAGCATGTGGAGAGACGTTCGTTCATCTAGCACAAAGGAACGGGTTGCAGGAGAAACTTTTACTCTGGTTTCTCAGGCTGTTTCCTAGTGCCGGTTTGAAGTTCCTGCAGTTTTCACTGTAAAACCGAGTTGGAACTAGTACCTCCCCATATATATGTATGGAGTGGGGTTTGCTACTGAAAAGAAACTTTGTGTTCCCAACAAGCTAGGTGAAGGACGGCTTTCACACACACTTATCTCTCAGAACTGAGCATGTGGAGAGACGTTCGTTCATCTAGCACAAAGGGAACGGGTTGCAGGAGAAACTTTTACTCTGGTTTCTCAGGCTGTTTCCTAGTGCCGGTTTAAAGTTCCTGCAGTTTTCACTGTAAAACCGAGTTGGAGCTAGTACCTCCCCATATATATGTATGGAGTGGAGTTTGCAACTGAAAAGAAACTTTGTGTTCCCAACAAGCTAGGTGAAGTACGGCTTTCACACACACTTATCTCTCAGAACTGAGCATGTGGAGAGACGTTCGTTCATCTAGCACAAAGGGAACGGGTTGCAGGCGAAACTTTTACTCTGGTTTCTCAGTCTGTTTCCAAGTGCCGGTTTGAAGTTCCTGCAGTTTTCACTGTAAAACCGAGTTGGAGCTTGTACCTCCCCGTATACATGTATGGAGTGGAGTTTGCAACTGAAAAGAACCTTTGTGTTCCCAACAAGCTAGGTGAAGGACGGCTTTCACACACACTTATCTCTCAGAACTGAGCATGTGGAGAGACGTTCGTTCATCTAGCACAAAGGGAACGGGTTGCAGGAGAAACTTTTACTCTGGTTTCTCAGTCTGTTTCCTAGTGCCGGTTTGAAGTTCCTGCAGTTTTCACTGTAAAACCGAGGTGGAGCTTCTACCTCCCCTATATATGTATGGAGTGGAGTTTGCAACTGAAAAGAAACTTTGTGTTCCCAACAAGCTAGGTGAAGGACGGCTTTCACACACACTTATCTCTCAGAAATGAGCATGTGGAGAGACGTTCGTTCATCTAGCACAAAGGGAACGGGTTGCAGGAGAAACTTTTACTCTGGTTTCTCAGTCTGTTTCCTAGTGCCGGTTTGAAGTTCCTGCAGTTTTCACTGTAAAACCGGGTTGGATCTAGTACCTCCCCATATATATGTATGGAGAGGAGTTTGCAACTGAAAAGAAACTTTGTGTTCCCAACAAGCTAGGTGAAGGAAGGCTTTCACACACACTTATCTCTCAGAACTGAGCATGTGGAGAGACGTTCGTTCAACTAGCACAAAGGGAACGGGTTGCAGGAGAAACTTTTACTCTGGTTTCTCAGTCTGTTTCCTAGTGCCGGTTTGAAGTTCCTGCAGTTTTCACTGTAAAACGGATTTGGAGCTAGTACCTCCCGGTATATATGTATGGAGTGGAGTTTGCTACTGAAAAGAAACTTTGTGTTCCCAACAAGCTAGGTGAAGGACGGCTTTCACACACACTTATCTCTCAGAACTGAGCATGTGGACAGACGTTCGTTCATCTAGCACAAAGGGAACGGGTTGCAGGAGAAACTTTTACTCTGGTTTCTCAGTCTGTTTCCTAGTGCCGGTTTGAAGTTCCTGCAGTTTTCACTGTAAAACCGAGTTGGAGCTAGTATCTACCCTTATATATGTATGGAGTGGAGTTTGCAACTTGAAAGAAACTTTGTGTTCCCAACAAGCTAGGTGAAGGACGGCTTTCACACACACTTATCTCTCAGAACTGAGCATGTGGAGAGACGTTCGTTCAACTAGCACAAAGGGAACGGGTTGCAGGAGAAAGTATTACTCTGGTTTCTCAGACTGTTTCCTAGTGCCTTTTTGAAGTTCCTGCAGTTTTCACTGTAAAACCGTGTTGGAGCTAGTACCTCCCCGTATATATGTATGGAGTGCAGTTTACAACTGAAAAGAAACTTTGTGTTCCCAACAAGCTAGGTGAAGGACGGCTTTCACACACACTTATCTCTCAGAAATGAGCATGTGGAGAGACGTTCGTTCATCTAGCACAAAGGGAACGGGTTGCAGGAGAAACTTTTACTCTGGTTTCTCAGGCTGTTTCCTAGTGCCGGTTTGAAGTTCCTGCAGTTTTCACTGTAAAACCGAGTTGGAACTAGTACCTCCCCATATATATGTATGGAGTGGAGTTTGCAAATGAAAAGAAACTTTGTGTTCCCAACAAGCTAGGTGAAGGACGGCTTTCACACACACTTATCTCTCAGAACTGAGCATGTGGAGAGACGTTCGTTCATCTAGCACAAAGGGAACGGGTTGCAGGAGAAACTTTTACTCTGGTTTCTCAGGCTGTTTCCTAGTGCCGGTTTAAAGTTCCTGCAGTTTTCACTGTAAAACCGAGTTGGAGCTTGTACCTCCCCGTATACATGTATGGAGTGGAGTTTGCAACTGAAAAGAAACTTTGTGTTCCCAACAAGCTAGGTGAAGGACGGCTTTCACACACACTTATCTCTCAGAACTGAGCATGTGGAGAGACGTTCGTTCATCTAGCACAAAGGGAACGGGTTGCAGGAGAAACTTTTACTCTGGTTTCTCAGTCTGTTTCCTAGTGCCGGTTTGAAGTTCCTGCAGTTTTCACTGTAAAACCGAGGTGGAGCTACTACCTCCCCTATATATGTATGGAGTGGAGTTTGCAACTGAAAAGAAACTTTGTGTTCCCAACAAGCTAGGTGAAGGAAGGCTTTCACACACACTTATCTCTCAGAACTGAGCATGTGGAGAGAAGTTCGTTCAACTAGCACAAAGGGAACGGGTTGCAGGAGAAACTTTTACTCTGGTTTCTCAGTCTGTTTCCTAGTGCCGGTTTGAAGTTCCTGCAGTTTTCACTGTAAAACCGTGTTGGAGGTAGTACCTCCCGGTATATATGTATGGAGTGGAGTTTGCACCTGAAAAGAAACTTTGTGTTCCCAACAAGCTAGGTGAAGGACGGCTTTCACACACACTTATCTCTCAGAACTGAGCATGTGGAGAGACGTTCATTCATCTAGAACAAAGGGAACGGGTTGCAGGAGAAACTTTTACTCTGGTTTCTCAGTCTGTTTCCTAGTGCCGGTTTGAAGTTCCTGCAGTTTTCACTGTAAAACAGATTTGGAGCTAGTACCTCCCGGTATATATGTATGGAGTGGAGTTTGCAACTGAAAAGAAACTTTGTGTTCCCAACAAGCTAGGTGAAGGACGGCTTTCACACACACTTATCTCTCAGAACTGAGCATGTGGACAGACGTTCGTTCATCTAGCACAAAGGGAACGGGTTGCAGGAGAAACTTTTACTCTGGTTTCTCAGTCTGTTTCCTAGTGCCGGTTTGAAGTTCCTGCAGTTTTCACTGTAAAACCGAGTTGGAGCTAGTACCTCCCCGTATATATGTATGGAGTGGAGTTTGCAACTGAAAAGAAACTTTGTGTTCCCAACAAGCTAGGTGAAGGACGGCTTTCACACACACTTATCTCTCAGAACTGAGCATGTGGAGAGACGTTCGTTCAACTAGCACAAAGGGAACGGGTTGCAGGAGAAACTATTACTCTGGTTTCTCAGTCTGTTTCCTAGTGCCGGTTTGAAGTTCCTGCAGTTTTCACTGTAAAACCGATTTGGAGCTAGTACCTCCCGGTATATATGTATGGAGTGGAGTTTGCAACTGAAAACAAACTTTGTGTTCCCAACAAGCTAGGTGAAGGACGGCTTTCACACACACTTATCTCTCAGAACTGAGCATGTGGACAGACGTTCGTTCATCTAGCACAAAGGGAACGGGTTGCAGGAGAAACTTTTACTCTGGTTTCTCAGTCTGTTTCCTAGTGCCGGTTTGAAGTTCCTGCAGTTTTCACTGTAAAACCGAGTTGGAGCTAGTACCTCCCCGTATACATGTATGGAGTGGAGTTTGCAACTGAAAAGAACCTTTGTGTTCCCAACAAGCTAGGTGAAGGACGGCTTTCACACACACTTATCTCTCAGAACTGAGCATGTGGAGAGACGTTCGTTCAACTAGCACAAAGGGAATGGGTAGCAGGAGAAATTATTACTCTGGTTTCTCAGTCTGTTTCCTAGTGCCTTTTTGAAGTTCCTGCAGTTTTCACTGTAAAACCGAGTTGGAGCTAGTACCTCCCCGTATATATGTATGGAGTGGAGTTTACAACTGAAAAGAAACTTTGTGTTCCCAACAAGCTAGGTGAAGGACGGCTTTCACACACACTTATCTCTCAGAACTGAGCATGTGGAGAGACGTTCGTTCATCTAGCACAAAGGGAACGGGTTGCAGGAGAAACTTTTACTCTGGTTTCTCAGGCTGTTTCCTAGTGCCGGTTTGAAGTTCCTGCAGTTTTCACTGTAAAACCGAGTTGGAACTAGTACCTCCCCATATATATGTATGGAGTGGGGTTTGCTACTGAAAAGAAACTTTGTGTTCCCAACAAGCTAGGTGAAGGACGGCTTTCACACACACTTATCTCTCAGAACTGAGCATGTGGAGAGACGTTCGTTCATCTAGCACAAAGGGAACGGGTTGCAGGAGAAACTTTTACTCTGGTTTCTCAGGCTGTTTCCTAGTGCCGGTTTAAAGTTCCTGCAGTTTTCACTGTAAAACCGAGTTGGAGCTAGTACCTCCCCATATATATGTATGGAGTGGAGTTTGCAACTGAAAAGAAACTTTGTGTTCCCAACAAGCTAGGTGAAGTACGGCTTTCACACACACTTATCTCTCAGAACTGAGCATGTGGAGAGACGTTTGTTCATCTAGCACAAAGGGAACGGGTTGCAGGCGAAACTTTTACTCTGGTTTCTCAGTCTGTTTCCAAGTGCCGGTTTGAAGTTCCTGCAGTTTTCACTGTAAAACCGAGTTGGAGCTTGTACCTCCCCGTATACATGTATGGAGTGGAGTTTGCAACTGAAAAGAACCTTTGTGTTCCCAACAAGCTAGGTGAAGGACGGCTTTCACACACACTTATCTCTCAGAACTGAGCATGTGGAGAGACGTTCGTTCATCTAGCACAAAGGGAACGGGTTGCAGGAGAAACTTTTACTCTGGTTTCTCAGTCTGTTTCCTAGTGCCGGTTTGAAGTTCCTGCAGTTTTCACTGTAAAACCGAGGTGGAGCTACTACCTCCCCTATATATGTATGGAGTGGAGTTTGCAACTGAAAAGAAACTTTGTGTTCCCAACAAGCTAGGTGAAGGACGGCTTTCACACACACTTATCTCTCAGAAATGAGCATGTGGAGAGACGTTCGTTCATCTAGCACAAAGGGAACGGGTTGCAGGAGAAACTTTTACTCTGGTTTCTCAGTCTGTTTCCTAGTGCCGGTTTGAAGTTCCTGCAGTTTTCACTGTAAAACCGGGTTGGATCTAGTACCTCCCCATATATATGTATGGAGAGGAGTTTGCAACTGAAAAGAAACTTTGTGTTCCCAACAAGCTAGGTGAAGGAAGGCTTTCACACACACTTATCTCTCAGAACTGAGCATGTGGAGAGACGTTCGTTCAACTAGCACAAAGGGAACGGGTTGCAGGAGAAAGTATTACTCTGGTTTCTCAGACTGTTTCCTAGTGCCTTTTTGAAGTTCCTGCAGTTTTCACTGTAAAACCGTGTTGGAGCTAGTACCTCCCCGTATATATGTATGGAGTGCAGTTTACAACTGAAAAGAAACTTTGTGTTCCCAACAAGCTAGGTGAAGGACGGCTTTCACACACACTTATCTCTCAGAAATGAGCATGTGGAGAGACGTTCGTTCATCTAGCACAAAGGGAACGGGTTGCAGGAGAAACTTTTACTCTGGTTTCTCAGGCTGTTTCCTAGTGCCGGTTTGAAGTTCCTGCAGTTTTCACTGTAAAACCGAGTTGGAACTAGTACCTCCCCATATATATGTATGGAGTGGAGTTTGCAAATGAAAAGAAACTTTGTGTTCCCAACAAGCTAGGTGAAGGACGGCTTTCACACACACTTATCTCTCAGAACTGAGCATGTGGAGAGACGTTCGTTCATCTAGCACAAAGGGAACGGGTTGCAGGAGAAACTTTTACTCTGGTTTCTCAGGCTGTTTCCTAGTGCCGGTTTAAAGTTCCTGCAGTTTTCACTGTAAAACCGAGTTGGAGCTTGTACCTCCCCGTATACATGTATGGAGTGGAGTTTGCAACTGAAAAGAAACTTTGTGTTCCCAACAAGCTAGGTGAAGGACGGCTTTCACACACACTTATCTCTCAGAACTGAGCATGTGGAGAGACGTTCGTTCATCTAGCACAAAGGGAACGGGTTGCAGGAGAAACTTTTACTCTGGTTTCTCAGTCTGTTTCCTAGTGCCGGTTTGAAGTTCCTGCAGTTTTCACTGTAAAACCGAGGTGGAGCTACTACCTCCCCTATATATGTATGGAGTGGAGTTTGCAACTGAAAAGAAACTTTGTGTTCCCAACAAGCTAGGTGAAGGAAGGCTTTCACACACACTTATCTCTCAGAACTGAGCATGTGGAGAGAAGTTCGTTCAACTAGCACAAAGGGAACGGGTTGCAGGAGAAACTTTTACTCTGGTTTCTCAGTCTGTTTCCTAGTGCCGGTTTGAAGTTCCTGCAGTTTTCACTGTAAAACCGTGTTGGAGGTAGTACCTCCCGGTATATATGTATGGAGTGGAGTTTGCACCTGAAAAGAAACTTTGTGTTCCCAACAAGCTAGGTGAAGGACGGCTTTCACACACACTTATCTCTCAGAACTGAGCATGTGGAGAGACGTTCATTCATCTAGAACAAAGGGAACGGGTTGCAGGAGAAACTTTTACTCTGGTTTCTCAGTCTGTTTCCTAGTGCCGGTTTGAAGTTCCTGCAGTTTTCACTGTAAAACAGATTTGGAGCTAGTACCTCCCGGTATATATGTATGGAGTGGAGTTTGCAACTGAAAAGAAACTTTGTGTTCCCAACAAGCTAGGTGAAGGACGGCTTTCACACACACTTATCTCTCAGAACTGAGCATGTGGACAGACGTTCGTTCATCTAGCACAAAGGGAACGGGTTGCAGGAGAAACTTTTACTCTGGTTTCTCAGTCTGTTTCCTAGTGCCGGTTTGAAGTTCCTGCAGTTTTCACTGTAAAACCGAGTTGGAGCTAGTACCTCCCCGTATATATGTATGGAGTGGAGTTTGCAACTGAAAAGAAACTTTGTGTTCCCAACAAGCTAGGTGAAGGACGGCTTTCACACACACTTATCTCTCAGAACTGAGCATGTGGAGAGACGTTCGTTCAACTAGCACAAAGGGAACGGGTTGCAGGAGAAACTATTACTCTGGTTTCTCAGTCTGTTTCCTAGTGCCGGTTTGAAGTTCCTGCAGTTTTCACTGTAAAACCGATTTGGAGCTAGTACCTCCCGGTATATATGTATGGAGTGGAGTTTGCAACTGAAAACAAACTTTGTGTTCCCAACAAGCTAGGTGAAGGACGGCTTTCACACACACTTATCTCTCAGAACTGAGCATGTGGACAGACGTTCGTTCATCTAGCACAAAGGGAACGGGTTGCAGGAGAAACTTTTACTCTGGTTTCTCAGTCTGTTTCCTAGTGCCGGTTTGAAGTTCCTGCAGTTTTCACTGTAAAACCGAGTTGGAGCTAGTACCTCCCCGTATACATGTATGGAGTGGAGTTTGCAACTGAAAAGAACCTTTGTGTTCCCAACAAGCTAGGTGAAGGACGGCTTTCACACACACTTATCTCTCAGAACTGAGCATGTGGAGAGACGTTCGTTCAACTAGCACAAAGGGAATGGGTAGCAGGAGAAATTATTACTCTGGTTTCTCAGTCTGTTTCCTAGTGCCTTTTTGAAGTTCCTGCAGTTTTCACTGTAAAACCGAGTTGGAGCTAGTACCTCCCCGTATATATGTATGGAGTGGAGTTTACAACTGAAAAGAAACTTTGTGTTCCCAACAAGCTAGGTGAAGGACGGCTTTCACACACACTTATCTCTCAGAACTGAGCATGTGGAGAGACGTTCGTTCATCTAGCACAAAGGGAACGGGTTGCAGGAGAAACTTTTACTCTGGTTTCTCAGGCTGTTTCCTAGTGCCGGTTTGAAGTTCCTGCAGTTTTCACTGTAAAACCGAGTTGGAACTAGTACCTCCCCATATATATGTATGGAGTGGGGTTTGCTACTGAAAAGAAACTTTGTGTTCCCAACAAGCTAGGTGAAGGACGGCTTTCACACACACTTATCTCTCAGAACTGAGCATGTGGAGAGACGTTCGTTCATCTAGCACAAAGGGAACGGGTTGCAGGAGAAACTTTTACTCTGGTTTCTCAGGCTGTTTCCTAGTGCCGGTTTAAAGTTCCTGCAGTTTTCACTGTAAAACCGAGTTGGAGCTAGTACCTCCCCATATATATGTATGGAGTGGAGTTTGCAACTGAAAAGAAACTTTGTGTTCCCAACAAGCTAGGTGAAGTACGGCTTTCACACACACTTATCTCTCAGAACTGAGCATGTGGAGAGACGTTTGTTCATCTAGCACAAAGGGAACGGGTTGCAGGCGAAACTTTTACTCTGGTTTCTCAGTCTGTTTCCAAGTGCCGGTTTGAAGTTCCTGCAGTTTTCACTGTAAAACCGAGTTGGAGCTTGTACCTCCCCGTATACATGTATGGAGTGGAGTTTGCAACTGAAAAGAACCTTTGTGTTCCCAACAAGCTAGGTGAAGGACGGCTTTCACACACACTTATCTCTCAGAACTGAGCATGTGGAGAGACGTTCGTTCATCTAGCACAAAGGGAACGGGTTGCAGGAGAAACTTTTACTCTGGTTTCTCAGTCTGTTTCCTAGTGCCGGTTTGAAGTTCCTGCAGTTTTCACTGTAAAACCGAGGTGGAGCTACTACCTCCCCTATATATGTATGGAGTGGAGTTTGCAACTGAAAAGAAACTTTGTGTTCCCAACAAGCTAGGTGAAGGACGGCTTTCACACACACTTATCTCTCAGAAATGAGCATGTGGAGAGACGTTCGTTCATCTAGCACAAAGGGAACGGGTTGCAGGAGAAACTTTTACTCTGGTTTCTCAGTCTGTTTCCTAGTGCCGGTTTGAAGTTCCTGCAGTTTTCACTGTAAAACCGGGTTGGATCTAGTACCTCCCCATATATATGTATGGAGAGGAGTTTGCAACTGAAAAGAAACTTTGTGTTCCCAACAAGCTAGGTGAAGGAAGGCTTTCACACACACTTATCTCTCAGAACTGAGCATGTGGAGAGACGTTCGTTCAACTAGCACAAAGGGAACGGGTTGCAGGAGAAACTTTTACTCTGGTTTCTCAGTCTGTTTCCTAGTGCCGGTTTGAAGTTCCTGCAGTTTTCACTGTAAAACGGATTTGGTGCTAGTACCTCCCGGTATATATGTATGGAGTGGAGTTTGCTACTGAAAAGAAACTTTGTGTTCCCAACAAGCTAGGTGAAGGACGGCTTTCACACACACTTATCTCTCAGAACTGAGCATGTGGACAGACGTTCGTTCATCTAGCACAAAGGGAACGGGTTGCAGGAGAAACTTTTACTCTGGTTTCTCAGTCTGTTTCCTAGTGCCGGTTTGAAGTTCCTGCAGTTTTCACTGTAAAACCGAGTTGGAGCTAGTACCTCCCCTTATATATGTATGGAGTGGAGTTTGCAACTGGAAAGAAACTTTGTGTTCCCAACAAGCTAGGTGAAGGACGGCTTTCACACACACTTATCTCTCAGAACTGAGCATGTGGAGAGACGTTCATTCATCTAGAACAAAGGGAACGGGTTGCAGGAGAAACTTTTACTCTGGTTTCTCAGTCTGTTTCCTAGTGCCGGTTTGAAGTTCCTGCAGTTTTCACTGTAAAACCGAGTTGGAGCTAGTACCTCCCCGTATATATGTATGGAGTGGAGTTTGCAACTGAAAAGAAACTTTGTGTTCCCAACAAGCTAGGTGAAGGACGGCTTTCACACACACTTATCTCTCAGAACTGAGCATGTGGAGAGACGTTCGTTCAACTAGCACAAAGGGAACGGGTTGCAGGAGAAACTATTACTCTGGTTTCTCAGTCTGTTTCCTAGTGCCGGTTTGAAGTTCCTGCAGTTTTCACTGTAAAACCGATTTGGAGCTAGTACCTCCCGGTATATATGTATGGAGTGGAGTTTGCAACTGAAAACAAACTTTGTGTTCCCAACAAGCTAGGTGAAGGACGGCTTTCACACACACTTATCTCTCAGAACTGAGCATGTGGACAGACGTTCGTTCATCTAGCACAAAGGGAACGGGTTGCAGGAGAAACTTTTACTCTGGTTTCTCAGTCTGTTTCCTAGTGCCGGTTTGAAGTTCCTGCAGTTTTCACTGTAAAACCGAGTTGGAGCTAGTACCTCCCCGTATACATGTATGGAGTGGAGTTTGCAACTGAAAAGAACCTTTGTGTTCCCAACAAGCTAGGTGAAGGACGGCTTTCACACACACTTATCTCTCAGAACTGAGCATGTGGAGAGACGTTCGTTCAACTAGCACAAAGGGAATGGGTAGCAGGAGAAATTATTACTCTGGTTTCTCAGTCTGTTTCCTAGTGCCTTTTTGAAGTTCCTGCAGTTTTCACTGTAAAACCGAGTTGGAGCTAGTACCTCCCCGTATATATGTATGGAGTGGAGTTTACAACTGAAAAGAAACTTTGTGTTCCCAACAAGCTAGGTGAAGGACGGCTTTCACACACACTTATCTCTCAGAACTGAGCATGTGGAGAGACGTTCGTTCATCTAGCACAAAGGAACGGGTTGCAGGAGAAACTTTTACTCTGGTTTCTCAGGCTGTTTCCTAGTGCCGGTTTGAAGTTCCTGCAGTTTTCACTGTAAAACCGAGTTGGAACTAGTACCTCCCCATATATATGTATGGAGTGGGGTTTGCTACTGAAAAGAAACTTTGTGTTCCCAACAAGCTAGGTGAAGGACGGCTTTCACACACACTTATCTCTCAGAACTGAGCATGTGGAGAGACGTTCGTTCATCTAGCACAAAGGGAACGGGTTGCAGGAGAAACTTTTACTCTGGTTTCTCAGGCTGTTTCCTAGTGCCGGTTTAAAGTTCCTGCAGTTTTCACTGTAAAACCGAGTTGGAGCTAGTACCTCCCCATATATATGTATGGAGTGGAGTTTGCAACTGAAAACAAACTTTGTGTTCCCAACAAGCTAGGTGAAGTACGGCTTTCACACACACTTATCTCTCAGAACTGAGCATGTGGAGAGACGTTCGTTCATCTAGCACAAAGGGAACGGGTTGCAGGCGAAACTTTTACTCTGGTTTCTCAGTCTGTTTCCAAGTGCCGGTTTGAAGTTCCTGCAGTTTTCACTGTAAAACCGAGTTGGAGCTTGTACCTCCCCGTATACATGTATGGAGTGGAGTTTGCAACTGAAAAGAACCTTTGTGTTCCCAACAAGCTAGGTGAAGGACGGCTTTCACACACACTTATCTCTCAGAACTGAGCATGTGGAGAGACGTTCGTTCATCTAGCACAAAGGGAACGGGTTGCAGGAGAAACTTTTACTCTGGTTTCTCAGTCTGTTTCCTAGTGCCGGTTTGAAGTTCCTGCAGTTTTCACTGTAAAACCGAGGTGGAGCTACTACCTCCCCTATATATGTATGGAGTGGAGTTTGCAACTGAAAAGAAACTTTGTGTTCCCAACAAGCTAGGTGAAGGACGGCTTTCACACACACTTATCTCTCAGAAATGAGCATGTGGAGAGACGTTCGTTCATCTAGCACAAAGGGAACGGGTTGCAGGAGAAACTTTTACTCTGGTTTCTCAGTCTGTTTCCTAGTGCCGGTTTGAAGTTCCTGCAGTTTTCACTGTAAAACCGGGTTGGATCTAGTACCTCCCCATATATATGTATGGAGAGGAGTTTGCAACTGAAAAGAAACTTTGTGTTCCCAACAAGCTAGGTGAAGGAAGGCTTTCACACACACTTATCTCTCAGAACTGAGCATGTGGAGAGACGTTCGTTCAACTAGCACAAAGGGAACGGGTTGCAGGAGAAACTTTTACTCTGGTTTCTCAGTCTGTTTCCTAGTGCCGGTTTGAAGTTCCTGCAGTTTTCACTGTAAAACGGATTTGGAGCTAGTACCTCCCGGTATATATGTATGGAGTGGAGTTTGCTACTGAAAAGAAACTTTGTGTTCCCAACAAGCTAGGTGAAGGACGGCTTTCACACACACTTATCTCTCAGAACTGAGCATGTGGACAGACGTTCGTTCATCTAGCACAAAGGGAACGGGTTGCAGGAGAAACTTTTACTCTGGTTTCTCAGTCTGTTTCCTAGTGCCGGTTTGAAGTTCCTGCAGTTTTCACTGTAAAACCGAGTTGGAGCTAGTATCTACCCTTATATATGTATGGAGTGGAGTTTGCAACTTGAAAGAAACTTTGTGTTCCCAACAAGCTAGGTGAAGGACGGCTTTCACACACACTTATCTCTCAGAACTGAGCATGTGGAGAGACGTTCGTTCAACTAGCACAAAGGGAACGGGTTGCAGGAGAAAGTATTACTCTGGTTTCTCAGACTGTTTCCTAGTGCCTTTTTGAAGTTCCTGCAGTTTTCACTGTAAAACCGTGTTGGAGCTAGTACCTCCCCGTATATATGTATGGAGTGCAGTTTACAACTGAAAAGAAACTTTGTGTTCCCAACAAGCTAGGTGAAGGACGGCTTTCACACACACTTATCTCTCAGAAATGAGCATGTGGAGAGACGTTCGTTCATCTAGCACAAAGGGAACGGGTTGCAGGAGAAACTTTTACTCTGGTTTCTCAGGCTGTTTCCTAGTGCCGGTTTGAAGTTCCTGCAGTTTTCACTGTAAAACCGAGTTGGAACTAGTACCTCCCCATATATATGTATGGAGTGGAGTTTGCAAATGAAAAGAAACTTTGTGTTCCCAACAAGCTAGGTGAAGGACGGCTTTCACACACACTTATCTCTCAGAACTGAGCATGTGGAGAGACGTTCGTTCATCTAGCACAAAGGGAACGGGTTGCAGGAGAAACTTTTACTCTGGTTTCTCAGGCTGTTTCCTAGTGCCGGTTTAAAGTTCCTGCAGTTTTCACTGTAAAACCGAGTTGGAGCTTGTACCTCCCCGTATACATGTATGGAGTGGAGTTTGCAACTGAAAAGAAACTTTGTGTTCCCAACAAGCTAGGTGAAGGACGGCTTTCACACACACTTATCTCTCAGAACTGAGCATGTGGAGAGACGTTCGTTCATCTAGCACAAAGGGAACGGGTTGCAGGAGAAACTTTTACTCTGGTTTCTCAGTCTGTTTCCTAGTGCCGGTTTGAAGTTCCTGCAGTTTTCACTGTAAAACCGAGGTGGAGCTACTACCTCCCCTATATATGTATGGAGTGGAGTTTGCAACTGAAAAGAAACTTTGTGTTCCCAACAAGCTAGGTGAAGGAAGGCTTTCACACACACTTATCTCTCAGAACTGAGCATGTGGAGAGAAGTTCGTTCAACTAGCACAAAGGGAACGGGTTGCAGGAGAAACTTTTACTCTGGTTTCTCAGTCTGTTTCCTAGTGCCGGTTTGAAGTTCCTGCAGTTTTCACTGTAAAACCGTGTTGGAGGTAGTACCTCCCGGTATATATGTATGGAGTGGAGTTTGCACCTGAAAAGAAACTTTGTGTTCCCAACAAGCTAGGTGAAGGACGGCTTTCACACACACTTATCTCTCAGAACTGAGCATGTGGAGAGACGTTCATTCATCTAGAACAAAGGGAACGGGTTGCAGGAGAAACTTTTACTCTGGTTTCTCAGTCTGTTTCCTAGTGCCGGTTTGAAGTTCCTGCAGTTTTCACTGTAAAACAGATTTGGAGCTAGTACCTCCCGGTATATATGTATGGAGTGGAGTTTGCAACTGAAAAGAAACTTTGTGTTCCCAACAAGCTAGGTGAAGGACGGCTTTCACACACACTTATCTCTCAGAACTTAGCATGTGGACAGACGTTCGTTCATCTAGCACAAAGGGAACGGGTTGCAGGAGAAACTTTTACTCTGGTTTCTCAGTCTGTTTCCTAGTGCCGGTTTGAAGTTCCTGCAGTTTTCACTGTAAAACCGAGTTGGAGCTAGTACCTCCCCGTATATATGTATGGAGTGGAGTTTGCAACTGAAAAGAAACTTTGTGTTCCCAACAAGCTAGGTGAAGGACGGCTTTCACACACACTTATCTCTCAGAACTGAGCATGTGGAGAGACGTTCGTTCAACTAGCACAAAGGGAACGGGTTGCAGGAGAAACTATTACTCTGGTTTCTCAGTCTGTTTCCTAGTGCCGGTTTGAAGTTCCTGCAGTTTTCACTGTAAAACCGATTTGGAGCTAGTACCTCCCGGTATATATGTATGGAGTGGAGTTTGCAACTGAAAAAAAACTTTGTGTTCCCAACAAGCTAGGTGAAGGACGGCTTTCACACACACTTATCTCTCAGAACTGAGCATGTGGACAGACGTTCGTTCATCTAGCACAAAGGGAACGGGTTGCAGGAGAAACTTTTACTCTGGTTTCTCAGTCTGTTTCCTAGTGCCGGTTTGAAGTTCCTGCAGTTTTCACTGTAAAACCGAGTTGGAGCTAGTACCTCCCCGTATACATGTATGGAGTGGAGTTTGCAACTGAAAAGAACCTTTGTGTTCCCAACAAGCTAGGTGAAGGACGGCTTTCACACACACTTATCTCTCAGAACTGAGCATGTGGAGAGACGTTCGTTCAACTAGCACAAAGGGAATGGGTAGCAGGAGAAATTATTACTCTGGTTTCTCAGTCTGTTTCCTAGTGCCTTTTTGAAGTTCCTGCAGTTTTCACTGTAAAACCGAGTTGGAGCTAGTACCTCCCCGTATATATGTATGGAGTGGAGTTTACAACTGAAAAGAAACTTTGTGTTCCCAACAAGCTAGGTGAAGGACGGCTTTCACACACACTTATCTCTCAGAACTGAGCATGTGGAGAGACGTTCGTTCATCTAGCACAAAGGGAACGGGTTGCAGGAGAAACTTTTACTCTGGTTTCTCAGTCTGTTTCCTAGTGCCGGTTTGAAGTTCCTGCAGTTTTCACTGTAAAACCGAGTTGGAGCTTGTACCTCCCCATATATATGTATGGAGTGGAGTTTGCAACTGAAAAGAAACTTTGTGTTCCCAACAAGCTAGGTGAAGGACGGCTTTCACACACACTTATCTCTCAGAACTGAGCATGTGGAGAGACGTTCGTTCATCTAGCACAAAGGGAACGGGTTGCAGGAGAAACATTTACTCTGGTTTCTCAGTCTGTTTCCTAGTGCCGATTTGAAGTTCCTGCAGTTTTCACTGTAAAACCGAGTTGGAGCTGGTACCTCCCCGTATATATGTATGGAGTGGTGTTTGCAACTGAAAAGAAACTTTGTGTTCCCAACAAGCTAGGTGAAGGACGGCTTTCACACACACTTATCTCTCAGAACAGAGCATGTGGAGAGACGTTCGTTCATCTAGCACAAAGGGAACGGGTTGCAGGGGAAAGTTTTACTCTGGGTTCTCAACCTGTTTCCTAGTGCCGGTTTGAAGTTCCTGCAGTTTTCACTGTAAAACCGAGTTGGAGCTAGTATCTACCCTTATATATGTATGGAGTGGAGTTTGCAACTTGAAAGAATCTTTGTGTTCCCAACAAGCTAGGTGAAGGACGGCTTTCACACACACTTATCTCTCAGAACTGAGCATGTGGAGAGACGTTGGTTCATCTAGCACAAAGGGAACGGGTTGCAGGAGAAACTTTTACTCTGGTTTCTCAGTCTGTTTCCTAGTGCCGGTTTGAAGTTCCTGCAGTTTTCACTGTAAAACCGAGTTGGAGCTTGTACCTCCCCGTATACATGTATGGAGTGGAGTTTGCAACTGAAAAGAACCTTTGTGTTCCCAACAAGCTAGGTGAAGGACGGCTTTCACACACACTTATCTCTCAGAACTGAGCATGTGGAGAGACGTTCGTTCATCTAGCACAAAGGGAACGGGTTGCAGGGGAAAGTTTTGCTCTGGGTTCTCAGCCTGTTTCCTAGTGCCGGTTTGAAGTTCCTGCAGTTTTCACTGTAAAACCGAGTTGGAGCTAGTATCTACCCTTATATATGTATGGAGTGGAGTTTGCAACTTGAAAGAAACTTTGTGTTCCCAACAAGCTAGGTGAAGGACGGCTTTCACACACACTTATCTCTCAGAACTGAGCATGTGGAGAGACGTTGGTTCATCTAGCACAAAGGGAACGGGTTGCAGGAGAAACTTTTACTCTGGTTTCTCAGGCTGTTTCCTAGTGCCGGTTTGAAGTTCCTGCAGTTTTCACTGTAAAACCGTGTTGGAACTAGTACCTCCCCATATATATGTATGGAGTGGAGTTTGCAACTGAAAAGAAACTTTGTGTTCCCAACAAGCTAGGTGAAGGACGGCTTTCACACACACTTATCTCTCAGAACTGAGCATGTGGAGAGACGTTCGTTCATCTAGCACAAAGGGAACGGGTTGCAGGAGAAACTTTTACTCTGGTTTCTCAGTCTGTTTCCTAGTGCCGGTTTGAAGTTCCTGCAGTTTTCACTGTAAAACCGGGTTGGATCTAGTACCTCCCCATATATATGTATGGAGAGGAGTTTGCAACTGAAAAGAAACTTTGTGTTCCCAACAAGCTAGGTGAAGGAAGGCTTTCACACACACTTATCTCTCAGAACTGAGCATGTGGAGAGACGTTCGTTCAACTAGCACAAAGGGAACGGGTTGCAGGAGAAACTATTACTCTGGTTTCTCAGTCTGTTTCCTAGTGCCGGTTTGAAGTTCCTGCAGTTTTCACTGTAAAACCGATTTGGAGCTAGTACCTCCCGGTATATATGTATGGAGTGGAGTTTGCAACTGAAAACAAACTTTGTGTTCCCAACAAGCTAGGTGAAGGACGGCTTTCACACACACTTATCTCTCAGAACTGAGCATGTGGAGAGACGTTCGTTCATCTAGCACAAAGGGAACGGGTTGCAGGAGAAACTTTTACTCTGGTTTCTCAGTCTGTTTCCTAGTGCCGGTTTGAAGTTCCTGCAGTTTTCACTGTAAAACCGAGTTGGAGCTAGTACCTCCCCTTATATATGTATGGAGTGGAGTTTGCAACTGGAAAGAAACTTTGTGTTCCCAACAAGCTAGGTGAAGGACGGCTTTCACACACACTTATCTCTCAGAACTGAGCATGTGGAGAGACGTTCATTCATCTAGAACAAAGGGCACGGGTTGCAGGAGAAACTTTTACTCTGGTTTCTCAGTCTGTTTCCTAGTGCCGGTTTGAAGTTCCTGCAGTTTTCACTGTAAAACCGAGTTGGAGCTTGTACCTCCCCATATATATGTATGGAGTGGAGTTTGCAACTGAAAAGAAACTTTGTGTTCCCAACAAGCTAGGTGAAGGACGGCTTTCACACACACTTATCTCTCAGAACTGAGCATGTGGAGAGACGTTCGTTCATCTAGCACAAAGGGAACGGGTTGCAGGAGAAACATTTACTCTGGTTTCTCAGTCTGTTTCCTAGTGCCGATTTGAAGTTCCTGCAGTTTTCACTGTAAAACCGAGTTGGAGCTGGTACCTCCCCGTATATATGTATGGAGTGGTGTTTGCAACTGAAAAGAAACTTTGTGTTCCCAACAAGCTAGGTGAAGGACGGCTTTCACACACACTTATCTCTCAGAACAGAGCATGTGGAGAGACGTTCGTTCATCTAGCACAAAGGGAACGGGTTGCAGGGGAAAGTTTTACTCTGGGTTCTCAACCTGTTTCCTAGTGCCGGTTTGAAGTTCCTGCAGTTTTCACTGTAAAACCGAGTTGGAGCTAGTATCTACCCTTATATATGTATGGAGTGGAGTTTGCAACTTGAAAGAATCTTTGTGTTCCCAACTAGCTAGGTGAAGGACGGCTTTCACACACACTTATCTCTCAGAACTGAGCATGTGGAGAGACGTTGGTTCATCTAGCACAAAGGGAACGGGTTGCAGGAGAAACTTTTACTCTGGTTTCTCAGTCTGTTTCCTAGTGCCGGTTTGAAGTTCCTGCAGTTTTCACTGTAAAACCGAGTTGGAGCTTGTACCTCCCCGTATACATGTATGGAGTGGAGTTTGCAACTGAAAAGAACCTTTGTGTTCCCAACAAGCTAGGTGAAGGACGGCTTTCACACACACTTATCTCTCAGAACTGAGCATGTGGAGAGACGTTGGTTCATCTAGCACAAAGGGAACGGGTTGCAGGAGAAACTTTTACTCTGGTTTCTCAGTCTGTTTCCTAGTGCCGGTTTGAAGTTCCTGCAGTTTTCACTGTAAAACCGAGTTGGAGCTTGTACCTCCCCGTATACATGTATGGAGTGGAGTTTGCAACTGAAAAGAACCTTTGTGTTCCCAACAAGCTAGGTGAAGGACGGCTTTCACACACACTTATCTCTCAGAACTGAGCATGTGGAGAGACGTTCGTTCATCTAGCACAAAGGGAACGGGTTGCAGGGGAAAGTTTTGCTCTGGGTTCTCAGCCTGTTTCCTAGTGCCGGTTTGAAGTTCCTGCAGTTTTCACTGTAAAACCGAGTTGGAGCTTGTACCTCCCCATATATATGTATGGAGTGGAGTTTGCAACTGAAAAGAAACTTTGTGTTCCCAACAAGCTAGGTGAAGGACGGCTTTCACACACACTTATCTCTCAGAACTGAGCATGTGGAGAGACGTTCGTTCATCTAGCACAAAGGGAACGGGTTGCAGGAGAAACATTTACTCTGGTTTCTCAGTCTGTTTCCTAGTGCCGATTTGAAGTTCCTGCAGTTTTCACTGTAAAACCGAGTTGGAGCTGGTACCTCCCCGTATATATGTATGGAGTGGTGTTTGCAACTGAAAAGAAACTTTGTGTTCCCAACAAGCTAGGTGAAGGACGGCTTTCACACACACTTATCTCTCAGAACAGAGCATGTGGAGAGACGTTCGTTCATCTAGCACAAAGGGAACGGGTTGCAGGGGAAAGTTTTACTCTGGGTTCTCAACCTGTTTCCTAGTGCCGGTTTGAAGTTCCTGCAGTTTTCACTGTAAAACCGAGTTGGAGCTAGTATCTACCCTTATATATGTATGGAGTGGAGTTTGCAACTTGAAAGAATCTTTGTGTTCCCAACTAGCTAGGTGAAGGACGGCTTTCACACACACTTATCTCTCAGAACTGAGCATGTGGAGAGACGTTGGTTCATCTAGCACAAAGGGAACGGGTTGCAGGAGAAACTTTTACTCTGGTTTCTCAGTCTGTTTCCTAGTGCCGGTTTGAAGTTCCTGCAGTTTTCACTGTAAAACCGAGTTGGAGCTTGTACCTCCCCGTATACATGTATGGAGTGGAGTTTGCAACTGAAAAGAACCTTTGTGTTCCCAACAAGCTAGGTGAAGGACGGCTTTCACACACACTTATCTCTCAGAACTGAGCATGTGGAGAGACGTTCGTTCATCTAGCACAAAGGGAACGGGTTGCAGGGGAAAGTTTTGCTCTGGGTTCTCAGCCTGTTTCCTAGTGCCGGTTTGAAGTTCCTGCAGTTTTCACTGTAAAACCGAGTTGGAGCTAGTATCTACCCTTATATATGTATGGAGTGGAGTTTGCAACTTGAAAGAAACTTTGTGTTCCCAACAAGCTAGGTGAAGGACGGCTTTCACACACACTTATCTCTCAGAACTGAGCATGTGGAGAGACGTTCGTTCATCTAGCACAAAGGGAACGGGTTGCAGGAGAAACTTTTACTCTGGTTTCTCAGGCTGTTTCCTAGTGCCGGTTTGAAGTTCCTGCAGTTTTCACTGTAAAACCGTGTTGGAACTAGTACCTCCCCATATATATGTATGGAGTGGAGTTTGCAACTGAAAAGAAACTTTGTGTTCCCAACAAGCTAGGTGAAGGACGGCTTTCACACACACTTATCTCTCAGAACTGAGCATGTGGAGAGACGTTCGTTCATCTAGCACAAAGGGAACGGGTTGCAGGAGAAACTTTTACTCTGGTTTCTCAGTCTGTTTCCTAGTGCCGGTTTGAAGTTCCTGCAGTTTTCACTGTAAAACCGGGTTGGATCTAGTACCTCCCCATATATATGTATGGAGAGGAGTTTGCAACTGAAAAGAAACTTTGTGTTCCCAACAAGCTAGGTGAAGGAAGGCTTTCACACACACTTATCTCTCAGAACTGAGCATGTGGAGAGACGTTCGTTCAACTAGCACAAAGGGAACGGGTTGCAGGAGAAACTATTACTCTGGTTTCTCAGTCTGTTTCCTAGTGCCGGTTTGAAGTTCCTGCAGTTTTCACTGTAAAACCGATTTGGAGCTAGTACCTCCCGGTATATATGTATGGAGTGGAGTTTGCAACTGAAAACAAACTTTGTGTTCCCAACAAGCTAGGTGAAGGACGGCTTTCACACACACTTATCTCTCAGAACTGAGCATGTGGAGAGACGTTCGTTCATCTAGCACAAAGGGAACGGGTTGCAGGAGAAACTTTTACTCTGGTTTCTCAGTCTGTTTCCTAGTGCCGGTTTGAAGTTCCTGCAGTTTTCACTGTAAAACCGAGTTGGAGCTAGTACCTCCCCTTATATATGTATGGAGTGGAGTTTGCAACTGGAAAGAAACTTTGTGTTCCCAACAAGCTAGGTGAAGGACGGCTTTCACACACACTTATCTCTCAGAACTGAGCATGTGGAGAGACGTTCATTCATCTAGAACAAAGGGCACGGGTTGCAGGAGAAACTTTTACTCTGGTTTCTCAGTCTGTTTCCTAGTGCCGGTTTGAAGTTCCTGCAGTTTTCACTGTAAAACCGAGTTGGAGCTAGTACCTCCCCGTATATATGTATGGAGTGGAGTTTGCAACTGGAAAGAAACTTTGTGTTCCCAACAAGCTAGGTGAAGGACGGCTTTCACACACACTTATCTCTCAGAACTGAGCATGTGGAGAGACGTTCGTTCAACTAGCACAAAGGGAACGGGTTGCAGGAGAAACTATTACTCTGGTTTCTCAGTCTGTTTCCTAGTGCCGGTTTGAAGTTCCTGAAGTTTTCACTGTAAAACCGATTTGCAGCTAGTACCTCCCGGTATATATGTATGGAATGGAGTTTGCAACTGAAAACAAACTTTGTGTTCCCAAAAAGCTAGGTGAAGGACGGCTTTCACACACACTTATCTCTCAGAACTGAGCATGTGGACAGACGTTCGTTCATCTAGCACAAAGGGAACGGGTTGCAGGAGAAACTTTTACTCTGGTTTCTCAGTCTGTTTCCTAGTGCCGGTTTGAAGTTCCTGCAGTTTTCACTGTAAAACCGAGTTGGAGCTAGTACCTCCCCGTATACATGTATGGAGTGGAGTTTGCAACTGAAAAGAACCTTTGTGTTCCCAACAAGCTAGGTGAAGGACGGCTTTCACACACACTTATCTCTCAGAACTGAGCATGTGGAGAGACGTTCGTTCATCTAGCACAAAGGGAACGGGTTGCAGGAGAAACTTTTACTCTGGTTTCTCAGTCTGTTTCCTAGTGCCGGTTTGAAGTTCCTGCAGTTTTCACTGTAAAACCGAGTTGGAGCTTGTACCTCCCCATATATATGTATGGAGTGGAGTTTGCAACTGAAAAGAAACTTTGTGTTCCCAACAAGCTAGGTGAAGGACGGCTTTCACACACACTTATCTCTCAGAACTGAGCATGTGGAGAGATGTTCGTTCATCTAGCACAAAGGGAACGGGTTGCAGGAGAAACATTTACTCTGGTTTCTCAGTCTGTTTCCTAGTGCCGATTTGAAGTTCCTGCAGTTTTCACTGTAAAACCGAGTTGGTGCTGGTACCTCCCCGTATATATGTATGGAGTGGTGTTTGCAACTGAAAAGAAACTTTGTGTTCCCAACAAGCTAGGTGAAGGACGGCTTTCACACACACTTATCTCTCAGAACAGAGCATGTGGAGAGACGTTCGTTCATCTAGCACAAAGGGAACGGGTTGCAGGGGAAAGTTTTACTCTGGGTTCTCAACCTGTTTCCTAGTGCCGGTTTGAAGTTCCTGCAGTTTTCACTGTAAAACCGAGTTGGAGCTAGTATCTACCCTTATATATGTATGGAGTGGAGTTTGCAACTTGAAAGAAACTTTGTGTTCCCAACAAGCTAGGTGAAGGACGGCTTTCACACACACTTATCTCTCAGAACTGAGCATGTGGAGAGACGTTGGTTCATCTAGCACAAAGGGAACGGGTTGCAGGAGAAACTTTTACTCTGGTTTCTCAGTCTGTTTCCTAGTGCCGGTTTGAAGTTCCTGCAGTTTTCACTGTAAAACCGAGTTGGAGCTTGTACCTCCCCGTATACATGTATGGAGTGGAGTTTGCAACTGAAAAGAACCTTTGTGTTCCCAACAAGCTAGGTGAAGGACGGCTTTCACACACACTTATCTCTCAGAACTGAGCATGTGGAGAGACGTTGGTTCATCTAGCACAAAGGGAACGGGTTGCAGGGGAAAGTTTTACTCTGGGTTCTCAGCCTGTTTCCTAGTGCCGGTTTGAAGTTCCTGCAGTTTTCACTGTAAAACCGAGTTGGAGCTAGTATCTACCCTTATATATGTATGGAGTGGAGTTTGCAACTTGAAAGAAACTTTGTGTTCCCAACAAGCTAGGTGAAGGACGGCTTTCACACACACTTATCTCTCAGAACTGAGCATGTGGAGAGACGTTGGTTCATCTAGCACAAAGGGAACGGGTTGCAGGAGAAACTTTTACTCTGGTTTCTCAGTCTGTTTCCAAGTGCCGGTTTGAAGTTCCTGCAGTTTTCACTGTAAAACCGAGTTGGAGCTTGTACCTCCCCGTATACATGTATGGAGTGGAGTTTGCAACTGAAAAGAACCTTTGTGTTCCCAACAAGCTAGGTGAAGGACGGCTTTCACACACACTTATCTCTCAGAACTGAGCATGTGGAGAGACGTTCGTTCATCTAGCACAAAGGGAACGGGTTGCAGGAGAAACTTTTACTCTGGTTTCTCAGTCTGTTTCCTAGTGCCGGTTTGAAGTTCCTGCAGTTTTCACTGTAAAACCGAGGTGGAGCTACTACCTCCCCTATATATGTATGGAGTGGAGTTTGCAACTGAAAAGAAACTTTGTGTTCCCAACAAGCTAGGTGAAGGACGGCTTTCACACACACTTATCTCTCAGAACTGAGCATGTGGAGAGACGTTCGTTCATCTAGCACAAAGGGAACGGGTTGCAGGAGAAACTTTTACTCTGGTTTCTCAGGCTGTTTCCTAGTGCCGGTTTGAAGTTAATGCAGTTTTCACTGTAAAACCGTGTTGGAACTAGTACCTCCCCATATATATGTATGGAGTGGAGTTTGCAACTGAAAAGAAACTTTGTGTTCCCAACAAGCTAGGTGAAGGACGGCTTTCACACACACTTATCTCTCAGAACTGAGCATGTGGAGAGACGTTCGTTCATCTAGCACAAAGGGAACGGGTTGCAGGAGAAACTTTTACTCTGGTTTCTCAGGCTGTTTCCTAGTGCCGGTTTGAAGTTCCTGCAGTTTTCACTGTAAAACCGAGTTGGAGCTTGTACCTCCCCATATATATGTATGGAGTGGAGTTTGCAACTGAAAAGAAACTTTGTGTTCCCAACAAGCTAGGTGAAGGACGGCTTTCACACACACTTATCTCTCAGAACTGAGCATGTGGAGAGATGTTCGTTCATCTAGCACAAAGGGAACGGGTTGCAGGAGAAACATTTACTCTGGTTTCTCAGTCTGTTTCCTAGTGCCGATTTGAAGTTCCTGCAGTTTTCACTGTAAAACCGAGTTGGAGCTGGTACCTCCCCGTATATATGTATGGAGTGGTGTTTGCAACTGAAAAGAAACTTTGTGTTCCCAACAAGCTAGGTGAAGGACGGCTTTCACACACACTTATCTCTCAGAACAGAGCATGTGGAGAGACGTTCGTTCATCTAGCACAAAGGGAACGGGTTGCAGGGGAAAGTTTTACTCTGGGTTCTCAACCTGTTTCCTAGTGCCGGTTTGAAGTTCCTGCAGTTTTCACTGTAAAACCGAGTTGGAGCTAGTATCTACCCTTATATATGTATGGAGTGGAGTTTGCAACTTGAAAGAAACTTTGTGTTCCCAACAATCTAGGTGAAGGACGGCTTTCACACACACTTATCTCTCAGAACTGAGCATGTGGAGAGACGTTGGTTCATCTAGCACAAAGGGAACGGGTTGCAGGAGAAACTTTTACTCTGGTTTCTCAGTCTGTTTCCTAGTGCCGGTTTGAAGTTCCTGCAGTTTTCACTGTAAAACCGAGTTGGAGCTTGTACCTCCCCGTATACATGTATGGAGTGGAGTTTGCAACTGAAAAGAACCTTTGTGTTCCCAACAAGCTAGGTGAAGGACGGCTTTCACACACACTTATCTCTCAGAACTGAGCATGTGGAGAGACGTTGGTTCATCTAGCACAAAGGGAACGGGTTGCAGGGGAAAGTTTTACTCTGGGTTCTCAGCCTGTTTCCTAGTGCCGGTTTGAAGTTCCTGCAGTTTTCACTGTAAAACCGAGTTGGAGCTAGTATCTACCCTTATATATGTATGGAGTGGAGTTTGCAACTTGAAAGAAACTTTGTGTTCCCAACAAGCTAGGTGAAGGACGGCTTTCACACACACTTATCTCTCAGAACTGAGCATGTGGAGAGACGTTGGTTCATCTAGCACAAAGGGAACGGGTTGCAGGAGAAACTTTTACTCTGGTTTCTCAGTCTGTTTCCAAGTGCCGGTTTGAAGTTCCTGCAGTTTTCACTGTAAAACCGAGTTGGAGCTTGTACCTCCCCGTATACATGTATGGAGTGGAGTTTGCAACTGAAAAGAACCTTTGTGTTCCCAACAAGCTAGGTGAAGGACGGCTTTCACACACACTTATCTCTCAGAACTGAGCATGTGGAGAGACGTTCGTTCATCTAGCACAAAGGGAACGGGTTGCAGGAGAAACTTTTACTCTGGTTTCTCAGTCTGTTTCCTAGTGCCGGTTTGAAGTTCCTGCAGTTTTCACTGTAAAACCGAGGTGGAGCTACTACCTCCCCTATATATGTATGGAGTGGAGTTTGCAACTGAAAAGAAACTTTGTGTTCCCAACAAGCTAGGTGAAGGACGGCTTTCACACACACTTATCTCTCAGAACTGAGCATGTGGAGAGACGTTCGTTCATCTAGCACAAAGGGAACGGGTTGCAGGAGAAACTTTTACTCTGGTTTCTCAGGCTGTTTACTAGTGCCGGTTTGAAGTTCCTGCAGTTTTCACTGTAAAACCGTGTTGGAACTAGTACCTCCCCATATATATGTATGGAGTGGAGTTTGCAACTGAAAAGAAACTTTGTGTTCCCAACAAGCTAGGTGAAGGACGGCTTTCACACACACTTATCTCTCAGAACTGAGCATGTGGAGAGACGTTCGTTCATCTAGCACAAAGGGAACGGGTTGCAGGAGAAACTTTTACTCTGGTTTCTCAGTCTGTTTCCTAGTGCCGGTTTGAAGTTCCTGCAGTTTTCACTGTAAAACCGGGTTGGATCTAGTACCTCCCCATATATATGTATGGAGAGGAGTTTGCAACTGAAAAGAAACTTTGTGTTCCCAACAAGCTAGGTGAAGGAAGGCTTTCACACACACTTATCTCTCAGAACTGAGCATGTGGAGAGACGTTCGTTCAACTAGCACAAAGGGAACGGGTTGCAGGGGAAAGTATTACTCTGGTTTCTCAGTCTGTTTCCTAGTGCCTTTTTGAAGTTCCTACAGTTTTCACTGTAAAACCGAGTTGGAGCTAGTACCTCCCCGTATATATGTATGGAGTGGAGTTTACAACTGAAAAGAAACTTTGTGTTCCCAACAAGCTAGGTGAAGGACGGCTTTCACACACAATTATCTCTCAGAACTGAGCATGTGGAGAGACGTTGGTTCATCTAGCACAAAGGGAACGGGTTGCAGGAGAAACTTTTACTCTGGTTTCTCAGGCTGTTTCCTAGTGCCGGTTTGAAGTTCCTGCAGTTTTCACTGTAAAACCGAGTTGGAACTAGTACCTCCCCATATATATGTATGGAGTGGAGTTTGCAACTGAAAAGAAACTTTGTGTTCCCAACAAGCTAGGTGAAGGACGGCTTTCACACACACTTATCTCTCAGAACTGAGCATGTGCAGAGACGTTCGTTCATCTAGCACAAAGGGAACGGGTTGCAGGAGAAACTTTTACTCTGGTTTCTCAGGCTGTTTCCTAGTGCCGGTTTAAAGTTCCTGCAGTTTTCACTGTAAAACCGAGTTGGAGCTAGTACCTCCCCATATATATGTATGGAGTGGAGTTTGCAACTGAAAAGAAACTTTGTGTTCCCAACAAGCTAGGTGAAGGACGGCTTTCACACACACTTATCTCTCAGAACTGAGCATGTGGAGAGACGTTCGTTCATCTAGCACAAAGGGAACGGGTTGCAGGAGAAACTTTTACTCTGGTTTCTCAGTCTGTTTCCTAGTGCCGATTTGAAGTTCCTGCAGTTTTCACTGTAAAACCGAGTTGGAGCTGGTACCTCCCCGTATATATGTATGGAGTGGTGTTTGCAACTGAAAAGAAACTTTGTGTTCCCAACAAGCTAGGTGAAGGACGGCTTTCACACACACTTATCTCTCAGAACTGAGCATGTGGAGAGACGTTCGTTCATCTAGCACAAAGGGAACGGGTTGCAGGGGAAAGTTTTACTCTGGGTTCTCAGCGTGTTTCCTAGTGCCGGTTTGAAGTTCCTGCAGTTTTCACTGTAAAACCGAGTTGGAGCTAGTATCTACCCTTATATATGTATGGAGTGGAGTTTGCAACTTGAAAGAAACTTTGTGTTCCCAACAAGCTAGGTGAAGGACGGCTTTCACACACACTTATCTCTCAGAACTGAGCATGTGGAGAGACGTTCGTTCAACTAGCACAAAGGGAACGGGTTGCAGGAGAAACATTTACTCTGGTTTCTCAGTCTGTTTCCTAGTGCCGGTTTGAAGTTCCTGAAGTTTTCACTGTAAAACCGAGTTGGAGCTGGTACCTCCCCGTATATATGTATGGAGTGGTGTTTGCAACTGAAAAGAAACTTTGTGTTCCCAACAAGCTAGGTGAAGGACGGCTTTCACACACACTTATCTCTCAGAACAGAGCATGTGGAGAGACTTTGGTTCATCTAGCACAAAGGGAACGGGTTGCAGGAGAAACTTTTACTCTGGGTTCTCAACCTGTTTCCTAGTGCCGGTTTGAAGTTCCTGCAGTTTTCACTGTAAAACCGAGTTGGAGCTTGTACCTCCCCGTATACATGTATGGAGTGGAGTTTGCAACTGAAAAGAACCTTTGTGTTCCCAACAAGCTAGGTGAAGGACGACTTTCATACACACTTATCTCTCAGAACTGAGCATGTGGAGAGACGTTCGTTCATCTAGCACAAAGGGAACGGGTTGCAGGGGAAAATTTTACTCTGGGTTCTCAGCCTGTTTCCTGGTGCCGGTTTGAAGTTCCTGCAGTTTTCACTGTAAAACCGAGTTGGAGCTAGTATCTACCCTTATATATGTATGGAGTGGAGTTTGCAACTTGAAAGAAACTTTGTGTTCCCAACAAGCTAGGTGAAGGACGGCTTTCACACACACTTATCTCTCAGAACTGAGCATGTGGAGAGACGTTGGTTCATCTAGCACAAAGGGAACGGGTTGCAGGAGAAACTTTTACTCTGGTTTCTCAGTCTGTTTCCAAGTGCCGGTTTGAAGTTCCTGCAGTTTTCACTGTAAAACCGAGTTGGAGCTTGTACCTCCCCGTATACATGTATGGAGTGGAGTTTGCAACTGAAAAGAACCTTTGTGTTCCCAACAAGCTAGGTGAAGGACGGCTTTCACACACACTTATCTCTCAGAACTGAGCATGTGGAGAGACGTTCGTTCATCTAGCACAAAGGGAACGGGTTGCAGGAGAAACTTTTACTCTGGTTTCTCAGTCTGTTTCCTAGTGCCGGTTTGAAGTTCCTGCAGTTTTCACTGTAAAACCGAGGTGGAGCTACTACCTCCCCTATATATGTATGGAGTGGAGTTTGCAACTGAAAAGAAACTTTGTGTTCCCAACAAGCTAGGTGAAGGACGGCTTTCACACACACTTATCTCTCAGAACTGAGCATGTGGAGAGACGTTCTTTCATCTAGCACAAAGGGAACGGGTTGCAGGAGAAACTTTTACTCTGGTTTCTCAGGCTGTTTCCTAGTGCCGGTTTGAAGTTCCTGCAGTTTTCACTGTAAAACCGTGTTGGAACTAGTACCTCCCCATATATATGTATGGAGTGGAGTTTGCAACTGAAAAGAAACTTTGTGTTCCCAACAAGCTAGGTGAAGGACGGCTTTCACACACACTTATCTCTCAGAACTGAGCATGTGGAGAGACGTTCGTTCATCTAGCACAAAGGGAACGGGTTGCAGGAGAAACTTTTACTCTGGTTTCTCAGTCTGTTTCCTAGTGCCGGTTTGAAGTTCCTGCAGTTTTCACTGTAAAACCGGGTTGGATCTAGTACCTCCCCATATATATGTATGGAGAGGAGTTTGCAACTGAAAAGAAACTTTGTGTTCCCAACAAGCTAGGTGAAGGAAGGCTTTCACACACACTTATCTCTCAGAACTGAGCATGTGGAGAGACGTTCGTTCAACTAGCACAAAGGGAACGGGTTGCAGGAGAAAGTATTACTCTGGTTTATCAGTCTGTTTCCTAGTGCCTTTTTGAAGTTCCTGCAGTTTTCACTGTAAAACCGAGTTGGAGCTAGTACCTCCCCGTATATATGTATGGAGTGGAGTTTACAACTGAAAAGAAACTTTGTGTTCCCAACAAGCTAGGTGAAGGACGGCTTTCACACACACTTATCTCTCAGAACTGAGCATGTGGAGAGACGTTGGTTCATCTAGCACAAAGGGAACTGGTTGCAGGAGAAACTTTTACTCTGGTTTCTCAGGCTGTTTCCTAGTGCCGGTTTGAAGTTCCTGCAGTTTTCACTGTAAAACCGAGTTGGAACTAGTACCTCCCCATATATATGTATGGAGTGGAGTTTGCAAATGAAAAGAAACTTTGTGTTCCCAACAAGCTAGGTGAAGGACGGCTTTCACACACACTTATCTCTCAGAAATGAGCATGTGGAGAGACGTTGGTTCATCTAGCACAAAGGGAACGGGTTGCAGGAGAAACTTTTACTCTGGTTTCTCAGGCTGTTTCCTAGTGCCGGTTTAAAGTTCCTGCAGTTTTCACTGTAAAACCGAGTTGGAGCTAGTACCTCCCCATATATATGTATGGAGTGGAGTTTGCAACTGAAAAGAAACTTTGTGTTCCCAACAAGCTAGGTGAAGGACGGCTTTCACACACACTTATCTCTCAGAACTGAGCATGTGGAGAGACGTTCGTTCATCTAGCACAAAGGGAACGGGTTGCAGGAGAAACTTTTACTCTGGTTTCTCAGGCTGTTTCCTAGTGCCGGTTTGAAGTTCCTGCAGTTTTCACTGTAAAACCGTGTTGGAACTAGTACCTCCCCATATATATGTATGGAGTGGAGTTTGCAACTGAAAAGAAACTTTGTGTTCCCAACAAGCTAGGTGAAGGACGGCTTTCACACACACTTATCTCTCAGAACTGAGCATGTGGAGAGACGTTCGTTCATCTAGCACAAAGGGAACGGGTTGCAGGAGAAACTTTTACTCTGGTTTCTCAGTCTGTTTCCTAGTGCCGGTTTGAAGTTCCTGCAGTTTTCACTGTAAAACCGGGTTGGATCTAGTACCTCCCCATATATATGTATGGAGAGGAGTTTGCAACTGAAAAGAAACTTTGTGTTCCCAACAAGCTAGGTGAAGGAAGGCTTTCACACACACTTATCTCTCAGAACTGAGCATGTGGAGAGACGTTCGTTCAACTAGCACAAAGGGAACGGGTTGCAGGAGAAACTATTACTCTGGTTTCTCAGTCTGTTTCCTAGTGCCGGTTTGAAGTTCCTGCAGTTTTCACTGTAAAACCGATTTGGAGCTAGTACCTCCCGGTATATATGTATGGAGTGGAGTTTGCAACTGAAAACAAACTTTGTGTTCCCAACAAGCTAGGTGAAGGACGGCTTTCACACACACTTATCTCTCAGAACTGAGCATGTGGAGAGACGTTCGTTCATCTAGCACAAAGGGAACGGGTTGCAGGAGAAACTTTTACTCTGGTTTCTCAGTCTGTTTCCTAGTGCCGGTTTGAAGTTCCTGCAGTTTTCACTGTAAAACCGAGTTGGAGCTAGTACCTCCCCTTATATATGTATGGAGTGGAGTTTGCAACTGGAAAGAAACTTTGTGTTCCCAACAAGCTAGGTGAAGGACGGCTTTCACACACACTTATCTCTCAGAACTGAGCATGTGGAGAGACGTTCATTCATCTAGAACAAAGGGCACGGGTTGCAGGAGAAACTTTTACTCTGGTTTCTCAGTCTGTTTCCTAGTGCCGGTTTGAAGTTCCTGCAGTTTTCACTGTAAAACCGAGTTGGAGCTAGTACCTCCCCGTATATATGTATGGAGTGGAGTTTGCAACTGGAAAGAAACTTTGTGTTCCCAACAAGCTAGGTGAAGGACGGCTTTCACACACACTTATCTCTCAGAACTGAGCATGTGGAGAGACGTTCGTTCAACTAGCACAAAGGGAAAGGGTTGCAGGAGAAACTATTACTCTGGTTTCTCAGTCTGTTTCCTAGTGCCGGTTTGAAGTTCCTGAAGTTTTCACTGTAAAACCGATTTGCAGCTAGTACCTCCCGGTATATATGTATGGAGTGGAGTTTGCAACTGAAAACAAACTTTGTGTTCCCAACAAGCTAGGTGAAGGACGGCTTTCACACACACTTATCTCTCAGAACTGAGCATGTGGACAGACGTTCGTTCATCTAGCACAAAGGGAACGGGTTGCAGGAGAAACTTTTACTCTGGTTTCTCAGTCTGTTTCCTAGTGCCGGTTTGAAGTTCCTGCAGTTTTCACTGTAAAACCGAGTTGGAGCTTGTACCTCCCCTTATATATGTATGGAGTGGAGTTTGCAACTGAAAAGAAACTTTGTGTTCCCAACAAGCTAGGTGAAGGACGGCTTTCACACACACTTATCTCTCAGAACTGAGCATGTGGAGAGATGTTCGTTCATCTAGCACAAAGGGAACGGGTTGCAGGAGAAACATTTACTCTGGTTTCTCAGTCTGTTTCCTAGTGCCGATTTGAAGTTCCTGCAGTTTTCACTGTAAAACCGAGTTGGAGCTGGTACCTCCCCGTATATATGTATGGAGTGGTGTTTGCAACTGAAAAGAAACTTTGTGTTCCCAACAAGCTAGGTGAAGGACGGCTTTCACACACACTTATCTCTCAGAACAGAGCATGTGGAGAGACGTTCGTTCATCTAGCACAAAGGGAACGGGTTGCAGGGGAAAGTTTTACTCTGGGTTCTCAACCTGTTTCCTAGTGCCGGTTTGAAGTTCCTGCAGTTTTCACTGTAAAACCGAGTTGGAGCTAGTATCTACCCTTATATATGTATGGAGTGGAGTTTGCAACTTGAAAGAAACTTTGTGTTCCCAACAAGCTAGGTGAAGGACGGCTTTCACACACACTTATCTCTCAGAACTGAGCATGTGGAGAGACGTTGGTTCATCTAGCACAAAGGGAACGGGTTGCAGGAGAAACTTTTACTCTGGTTTCTCAGTCTGTTTCCTAGTGCCGGTTTGAAGTTCCTGCAGTTTTCACTGTAAAACCGAGTTGGAGCTTGTACCTCCCCGTATACATGTATGGAGTGGAGTTTGCAACTGAAAAGAACCTTTGTGTTCCCAACAAGCTAGGTGAAGGACGGCTTTCACACACACTTATCTCTCAGAACTGAGCATGTGGAGAGACGTTGGTTCATCTAGCACAAAGGGAACGGGTTGCAGGGGAAAGTTTTACTCTGGGTTCTCAGCCTGTTTCCTAGTGCCGGTTTGAAGTTCCTGCAGTTTTCACTGTAAAACCGAGTTGGAGCTAGTATCTACCCTTATATATGTATGGAGTGGAGTTTGCAACTTGAAAGAAACTTTGTGTTCCCAACAAGCTAGGTGAAGGACGGCTTTCACACACACTTATCTCTCAGAACTGAGCATGTGGAGAGACGTTGGTTCATCTAGCACAAAGGGAACGGGTTGCAGGAGAAACTTTTACTCTGGTTTCTCAGTCTGTTTCCAAGTGCCGGTTTGAAGTTCCTGCAGTTTTCACTGTAAAACCGAGTTGGAGCTTGTACCTCCCCGTATACATGTATGGAGTGGAGTTTGCAACTGAAAAGAACCTTTGTGTTCCCAACAAGCTAGGTGAAGGACGGCTTTCACACACACTTATCTCTCAGAACTGAGCATGTGGAGAGACGTTCGTTCATCTAGCACAAAGGGAACGGGTTGCAGGAGAAACTTTTACTCTGGTTTCTCAGTCTGTTTCCTAGTGCCAGTTTGAAGTTCCTGCAGTTTTCACTGTAAAACCGAGGTGGAGCTACTACCTCCCCTATATATGTATGGAGTGGAGTTTGCAACTGAAAAGAAACTTTGTGTTCCCAACAAGCTAGGTGAAGGACGGCTTTCACACACACTTATCTCTCAGAACTGAGCATGTGGAGAGACGTTCGTTCATCTAGCACAAAGGGAACGGGTTGCAGGAGAAACTTTTACTCTGGTTTCTCAGGCTGTTTCCTAGTGCCGGTTTGAAGTTCCTGCAGTTTTCACTGTAAAACCGTGTTGGAACTAGTACCTCCCCATATATATGTATGGAGTGGAGTTTGCAACTGAAAAGAAACTTTGTGTTCCCAACAAGCTAGGTGAAGGACGGCTTTCACACACACTTATCTCTCAGAACTGAGCATGTGGAGAGACGTTCGTTCATCTAGCACAAAGGGAACGGGTTGCAGGAGAAACTTTTACTCTGGTTTCTCAGGCTGTTTCCTAGTGCCGGTTTGAAGTTCCTGCAGTTTTCACTGTAAAACCGAGTTGGAGCTTGTACCTCCCCATATATATGTATGGAGTGGAGTTTGCAACTGAAAAGAAACTTTGTGTTCCCAACAAGCTAGGTGAAGGACGGCTTTCACACACACTTATCTCTCAGAACTGAGCATGTGGAGAGATGTTCGTTCATCTAGCACAAAGGGAACGGGTTGCAGGAGAAACATTTACTCTGGTTTCTCAGTCTGTTTCCTAGTGCCGATTTGAAGTTCCTGCAGTTTTCACTGTAAAACCGAGTTGGAGCTGGTACCTCCCCGTATATATGTATGGAGTGGTGTTTGCAACTGAAAAGAAACTTTGTGTTCCCAACAAGCTAGGTGAAGGACGGCTTTCACACACACTTATCTCTCAGAACAGAGCATGTGGAGAGACGTTCGTTCATCTAGCACAAAGGGAACGGGTTGCAGGGGAAAGTTTTACTCTGGGTTCTCAACCTGTTTCCTAGTGCCGGTTTGAAGTTCCTGCAGTTTTCACTATAAAACCGAGTTGGAGCTAGTATCTACCCTTATATATGTATGGAGTGGAGTTTGCAACTTGAAAGAAACTTTGTGTTCCCAACAAGCTAGGTGAAGGACGGCTTTCACACACACTTATCTCTCAGAACTGAGCATGTGGAGAGACGTTGGTTCATCTAGCACAAAGGGAACGGGTTGCAGGAGAAACTTTTACTCTGGTTTCTCAGTCTGTTTCCTAGTGCCGGTTTGAAGTTCCTGCAGTTTTCACTGTAAAACCGAGTTGGAGCTTGTACCTCCCCGTATACATGTATGGAGTGGAGTTTGCAACTGAAAAGAACCTTTGTGTTCCCAACAAGCTAGGTGAAGGACGGCTTTCACACACACTTATCTCTCAGAACTGAGCATGTGGAGAGACGTTGGTTCATCTAGCACAAAGGGAACGGGTTGCAGGGGAAAGTTTTACTCTGGGTTCTCAGCCTGTTTCCTAGTGCCGGTTTGAAGTTCCTGCAGTTTTCACTGTAAAACCGAGTTGGAGCTAGTATCTACCCTTATATATGTATGGAGTGGAGTTTGCAACTTGAAAGAAACTTTGTGTTCCCAACAAGCTAGGTGAAGGACGGCTTTCACACACACTTATCTCTCAGAACTGAGCATGTGGAGAGACGTTGGTTCATCTAGCACAAAGGGAACGGGTTGCAGGAGAAACTTTTACTCTGGTTTCTCAGTCTGTTTCCAAGTGCCGGTTTGAAGTTCCTGCAGTTTTCACAGTAAAACCGAGTTGGAGCTTGTACCTCCCCGTATACATGTATGAAGTGGAGTTTGCAACTGAAAAGAACCTTTGTGTTCCCAACAAGCTAGGTGAAGGACGGCTTTCACACACACTTATCTCTCAGAACTGAGCATGTGGAGAGACGTTCGTTCATCTAGCACAAAGGGAACGGGTTGCAGGAGAAACTTTTACTCTGGTTTCTCAGTCTGTTTCCTAGTGCCGGTTTGAAGTTCCTGCAGTTTTCACTGTAAAACCGAGGTGGAGCTACTACCTCCCGTATATATGTATGGAGTGGAGTTTGCAACTGAAAAGAAACTTTGTGTTCCCAACAAGCTAGGTGAAGGACGGCTTTCACACACACTTATCTCTCAGAACTGAGCATGTGGAGAGACGTTCGTTCATCTAGCACAAAGGGAACGGGTTGCAGGAGAAACTTTTACTCTGGTTTCTCAGGCTGTTTCCTAGTGCCGGTTTGAAGTTCCTGCAGTTTTCACTGTAAAACCGTGTTGGAACTAGTACCTCCCCATATATATGTATGGAGTGGAGTTTGCAACTGAAAAGAAACTTTGTGTTCCCAACAAGCTAGGTGAAGGACGGCTTTCACACACACTTATCTCTCAGAACTGAGCATGTGGAGAGACGTTCGTTCATCTAGCACAAAGGGAACGGGTTGCAGGAGAAACTTTTACTCTGGTTTCTCAGTCTGTTTCCTAGTGCCGGTTTGAAGTTCCTGCAGTTTTCACTGTAAAACCGGGTTGGATCTAGTACCTCCCCATATATATGTATGGAGAGGAGTTTGCAACTGAAAAGAAACTTTGTGTTCCCAACAAGCTAGGTGAAGGAAGGCTTTCACACACACTTATCTCTCAGAACTGAGCATGTGGAGAGACGTTCGTTCAACTAGCACAAAGGGAACGGGTTGCAGGGGAAAGTATTACTCTGGTTTCTCAGTCTGTTTCCTAGTGCCTTTTTGAAGTTCCTACAGTTTTCACTGTAAAACCGAGTTGGAGCTAGTACCTCCCCGTATATATGTATGGAGTGGAGTTTACAACTGAAAAGAAACTTTGTGTTCCCAACAAGCTATGTGAAGGACGGCTTTCACACACACTTATCTCTCAGAACTGAGCATGTGGAGAGACGTTGGTTCATCTAGCACAAAGGGAACGGGTTGCAGGAGAAACTTTTACTCTGGTTTCTCAGGCTGTTTCCTAGTGCCGGTTTGAAGTTCCTGCAGTTTTCACTGTAAAAACGAGTTGGAACTAGTACCTCCCCATATATATGTATGGAGTGGAGTTTGCAAATGAAAAGAAACTTTGTGTTCCCAACAAGCTAGGTGAAGGACGGCTTTCACACACACTTATCTCTCAGAACTGAGCATGTGCAGAGACGTTCGTTCATCTAGCACAAAGGGAACGGGTTGCAGGAGAAACTTTTACTCTGGTTTCTCAGGCTGTTTCCTAGTGCCGGTTTAAAGTTCCTGCAGTTTTCACTGTAAAACCGAGTTGGAGCAAGTACCTCCCCATATATATGTATGGAGTGGAGTTTGCAACTGAAAATAAACTTTGTGTTCCCAACAAGCTAGGTGAAGGACGGCTTTCACACACACTTATCTCTCAGAACTGAGCATGTGGAGAGACGTTCGTTCATCTAGCACAAAGGGAACGGGTTGCAGGAGAAACTTTTACTCTGGTTTCTCAGTCTGTTTCCTAGTGCCGATTTGAAGTTCCTGCAGTTTTCACTGTAAAACCGAGTTGGAGCTGGTACCTCCCCGTATATATGTATGGAGTGGTGTTTGCAACTGAAAAGAAACTTTGTGTTCCCAACAAGCTAGGTGAAGGACGGCTTTCACACACACTTATCTCTCAGAACTGAGCATGTGGAGAGACGTTCGTTCATCTAGCACAAAGGGAACGGGTTGCAGGGGAAAGTTTTACTCTGGGTTCTCAGCCTGTTTCCTAGTGCCGGTTTGAAGTTCCTGCAGTTTTCACTGTAAAACCGAGTTGGAGCTAGTATCTACCCTTATATATGTATGGAGTGGAGTTTGCAACTTGAAAGAAACTTTGTGTTCCCAACAAGCTAGGTGAAGGACGGCTTTCACACACACTTATCTCTCAGAACTGAGCATGTGGAGAGACGTTCGTTCAACTAGCACAAAGGGAACGGGTTGCAGGAGAAACATTTACTCTGGTTTCTCAGTCTGTTTCCTAGTGCCGGTTTGAAGTTCCTGAAGTTTTCACTGTAAAACCGAGTTGGAGCTGGTACCTCCCCGTATATATGTATGGAGTGGTGTTTGCAACTGAAAAGAAACTTTGTGTTCCCAACAAGCTAGGTGAAGGACGGCTTTCACACACACTTATCTCTCAGAACAGAGCATGTGGAGAGACGTTCGTTCATCTAGCACAAAGGGAACGGGTTGCAGGGGAAAGTTTTACTCTGGGTTCTCAACCTGTTTCCTAGTGCCGGTTTGAAGTTCCTGCAGTTTTCACTGTAAAACCGAGTTCGAGCTAGTATCTACCCTTATATATGTATGGAGTGGAGTTTGCAACTTGAAAGAAACTTTGTGTTCCCAACAAGCTAGGTGAAGGACGGCTTTCACACACACTTATCTCTCAGAACTGAGCATGTGGAGAAACGTTGGTTCATCTAGCACAAAGGGAACGGGTTGCAGGAGAAACTTTTACTCTGGTTTCTCAGTCTGTTTCCTAGTGCCGGTTTGAAGTTCCTGCAGTTTTCACTGTAAAACCGAGTTGGAGCTGGTACCTCCCCGTATACATGTATGGAGTGGAGTTTGAAACTGAAAAGAACCTTTGTGTTCCCAACAAGCTATGTGAAGGACGGCTTTCATACACACTTATCTCTCAGAACTGAGCATGTGGAGAGACGTTCGTTCATCTAGCACAAAGGGAACGGGTTGCAGGGGAAAATTTTACTCTGGGTTCTCAGCCTGTTTCCTAGTGCCGGTTTGAAGTTCCTGCAGTTTTCACTGTAAAACCGAGTTGGAGCTAGTATCTACCCTTATATATGTATGGAGTGGAGTTTGCAACTTGAAAGAAAGTTTGTGTTCCCAACAAGCTAGGTGAAGGACGGCTTTCACACACACTTATCTCTCAGAACTGAGCATGTGGAGAGACGTTCGTTCATCTAGCACAAAGGGAACGGGTTGCAGGAGAAACTTTTACTCTGGTTTCTCAGTCTGTTTCCAAGTGCCGGGTTGAAGTTCCTGCAGTCTTCACTGTAAAACCGAGTTGGAGCTTGTACCTCCCCGTATACATGTATGGAGTGGAGTTTGCAACTGAAAAGAACCTTTGTGTTCCCAACAAGCTAGGTGAAGGACGGCTTTCACACACACTTATCTCTCAGAACTGAGCATGTGGAGAGACGTTCGTTCATCTAGCACAAAGGGAACGGGTTGCAGGAGAAACTTTTACTCTGGTTTCTCAGTCTGTTTCCTAGTGCCGGTTTGAAGTTCCTGCAGTTTTCACTGTAAAACCGAGGTGGAGCTACTACCTCCCCTATATATGTATGGAGTGGAGTTTGCAACTGAAAAGAAACTTTGTGTTCCCAACAAGCTAGGTGAAGGACGGCTTTCACACACACTTATCTCTCAGAACTGAGCATGTGGAGAGACGTTCTTTCATCTAGCACAAAGGGAACGGGTTGCAGGAGAAACTTTTACTCTGGTTTCTCAGGCTGTTTCCTAGTGCCGGTTTGAAGTTCCTGCAGTTTTCACTGTAAAACCGTGTTGGAACTAGTACCTCCCCATATATATGTATGGAGTGGAGTTTGCAACTGAAAAGAAACTTTGTGTTCCCAACAAGCTAGGTGAAGGACGGCTTTCACACACACTTATCTCTCAGAACTGAGCATGTGGAGAGACGTTCGTTCATCTAGCACAAAGGGAACGGGTTGCAGGAGAAACTTTTACTCTGGTTTCTCAGTCTGTTTCCTAGTGCCGGTTTGAAGTTCCTGCAGTTTTCACTGTAAAACCGGGTTGGATCTAGTACCTCCCCATATATATGTATGGAGAGGAGTTTGCAACTGAAAAGAAACTTTGTGTTCCCAACAAGCTAGGTGAAGGAAGGCTTTCACACACACTTATCTCTCAGAACTGAGCATGTGGAGAGACGTTCGTTCAACTAGCACAAAGGGAACGGGTTGCAGGAGAAAGTATTACTCTGGTTTATCAGTCTGTTTCCTAGTGCCTTTTTGAAGTTCCTGCAGTTTTCACTGTAAAACCGAGTTGGAGCTAGTACCTCCCCGTATATATGTATGGAGTGGAGTTTACAACTGAAAAGAAACTTTGTGTTCCCAACAAGCTAGGTGAAGGACGGCTTTCACACACACTTATCTCTCAGAACTGAGCATGTGGAGAGACGTTGGTTCATCTAGCACAAAGGGAACTGGTTGCAGGAGAAACTTTTACTCTGGTTTCTCAGGCTGTTTCCTAGTGCCGGTTTGAAGTTCCTGCAGTTTTCACTGTAAAACCGAGTTGGAACTAGTACCTCCCCATATATATGTATGGAGTGGAGTTTGCAAATGAAAAGAAACTTTGTGTTCCCAACAAGCTAGGTGAAGGACGGCTTTCACACACACTTATCTCTCAGAAATGAGCATGTGGAGAGACGTTGGTTCATCTAGCACAAAGGGAACGGGTTGCAGGAGAAACTTTTACTCTGGTTTCTCAGGCTGTTTCCTAGTGCCGGTTTAAAGTTCCTGCAGTTTTCACTGTAAAACCGAGTTGGAGCTAGTACCTCCCCATATATATGTATGGAGTGGAGTTTGCAACTGAAAAGAAACTTTGTGTTCCCAACAAGCTAGGTGAAGGACGGCTTTCACACACACTTATCTCTCAGAACTGAGCATGTGGAGAGACGTTCGTTCATCTAGCACAAAGGGAACGGGTTGCAGGAGAAACTTTTACTCTGGTTTCTCAGTCTGTTTCCTAGTGCCGATTTGAAATTCCTGCAGTTTTCACTGTAAAACCGAGTTGGAGCTGGTACCTCCCCGTATATATGTATGGAGTGGTGTTTGCAACTGAAAAGAAACTTTGTGTTCCCAACAAGCTAGGTGAAGGACGGCTTTCACACACACTTATCTCTCAGAACTGAGCATGTGGAGAGACGTTCGTTCATCTAGCACAAAGGGAACGGGTTGCAGGGGAAAGTTTTACTCTGGGTTCTCAGCCTGTTTCCTAGTGCCGGTTTGAAGTTCCTGCAGTTTTCACTGTAAAACCGAGTTGGAGCTAGTATCTACCCTTATATATGTATGGAGTGGAGTTTGCAACTTGAAAGAAACTTTGTGTTCCCAACAAGCTAGGTGAAGGACGGCTTTCACACACACTTATCTCTCAGAACTGAGCATGTGGAGAGACGTTGGTTCATCTAGCACAAAGGGAACGGGTTGCAGGAGAAACTTTTACTCTGGTTTCTCAGGCTGTTTCCTAGTGCCGGTTTGAAGTTCCTGCAGTTTTCACTGTAAAACCGAGTTGGAACTAGTACCTCCCCATATATATGTATGGAGTGGAGTTTGCAAATGAAAAGAAACTTTGTGTTCCCAACAAGCTAGGTGAAGGACGGCTTTCACACACACTTATCTCTCAGAACTGAGCATGTGGAGAGACGTTCGTTCATCTAGCACAAAGGGAACGGGTTGCAGGAGAAACTTTTACTCTGGTTTCTCAGGCTGTTTCCTAGTGCCGGTTTAAAGTTCCTGCAGTTTTCACTGTAAAACCGAGTTGGAGCTAGTACCTCCCCATATATATGTATGGAGTGGAGTTTACAACTGAAAAGAAACTTTGTGTTCCCAACAAGCTAGGTGAAGGACGGCTTTCACACACACTTATCTCTCAGAACTGAGCATGTGGAGAGACGTTGGTTCATCTAGCACAAAGGGAACGGGTTGCAGGAGAAACTTTTACTCTGGTTTCTCAGGCTGTTTCCTAGTGCCGGTTTGAAGTTCCTGCAGTTTTCACTGTAAAACCGAGTTGGAACTAGTACCTCCCCATATATATGTATGGAGTGGAGTTTGCAAATGAAAAGAAACTTTGTGTTCCCAACAAGCTAGGTGAAGGACGGCTTTCACACACACTTATCTCTCAGAACTGAGCATGTGGAGAGACGTTCGTTCATCTAGCACAAAGGGAACGGGTTGCAGGAGAAACTTTTACTCTGGTTTCTCAGGCCGTTTCCTAGTGCCGGTTTAAAGTTCCTGCAGTTTTCACTGTAAAACCGAGTTGGAGCTAGTACCTCCCCATATATATGTATGGAGTGGAGTTTGCAACTGAAAAGAAACTTTGGGTTCCCAACAAGCTAGGTGAAGGACGGCTTTCACACACACTTATCTCTCAGAACTGAGCATGTGGAGAGACGTTCGTTCATCTAGCACAAAGGGAACGGGTTGCAGGAGAAACTTTTACTCTGGTTTCTCAGGCTGTTTCCTAGTGCCGGTTTGAAGTTCCTGCAGTTTTCACTGTAAAACCGTGTTGGAACTAGTACCTCCCCATATATATGTATGGAGTGGAGTTTGCAACTGAAAAGAAACTTTGTGTTCCCAACAAGCTAGGTGAAGGACGGCTTTCACACACACTTATCTCTCAGAACTGAGCATGTGGAGAGACGTTCGTTCATCTAGCACAAAGGGAACGGGTTGCAGGAGAAACTTTTACTCTGGTTTCTCAGGCTGTTTCCTAGTGCCGGTTTGAAGTTCCTGCAGTTTTCACTGTAAAACCGAGTTGGAGCTTGTACCTCCCCATATATATGTATGGAGTGGAGTTTGCAACTGAAAAGAAACTTTGTGTTCCCAACAAGCTAGGTGAAGGACGGCTTTCACACACACTTATCTCTCAGAACTGAGCATGTGGAGAGATGTTCGTTCATCTAGCACAAAGGGAACGGGTTGCAGGAGAAACATTTACTCTGGTTTCTCAGTCTGTTTCCTAGTGCCGATTTGAAGTTCCTGCAGTTTTCACTGTAAAACCGAGTTGGAGCTGGTACCTCCCCGTATATATGTATGGAGTGGTGTTTGCAACTGAAAAGAAACTTTGTGTTCCCAACAAGCTAGGTGAAGGACGGCTTTCACACACACTTATCTCTCAGAACAGAGCATGTGGAGAGACGTTCGTTCATCTAGCACAAAGGGAACGGGTTGCAGGGGAAAGTTTTACTCTGGGTTCTCAACCTGTTTCCTAGTGCCGGTTTGAAGTTCCTGCAGTTTTCACTATAAAACCGAGTTGGAGCTAGTATCTACCCTTATATATGTATGGAGTGGAGTTTGCAACTTGAAAGAAACTTTGTGTTCCCAACAAGCTAGGTGAAGGACGGCTTTCACACACACTTATCTCTCAGAACTGAGCATGTGGAGAGACGTTGGTTCATCTAGCACAAAGGGAACGGGTTGCAGGAGAAACTTTTACTCTGGTTTCTCAGTCTGTTTCCTAGTGCCGGTTTGAAGTTCCTGCAGTTTTCACTGTAAAACCGAGTTGGAGCTTGTACCTCCCCGTATACATGTATGGAGTGGAGTTTGCAACTGAAAAGAACCTTTGTGTTCCCAACAAGCTAGGTGAAGGACGGCTTTCACACACACTTATCTCTCAGAACTGAGCATGTGGAGAGACGTTGGTTCATCTAGCACAAAGGGAACGGGTTGCAGGGGAAAGTTTTACTCTGGGTTCTCAGCCTGTTTCCTAGTGCCGGTTTGAAGTTCCTGCAGTTTTCACTGTAAAACCGAGTTGGAGCTAGTATCTACCCTTATATATGTATGGAGTGGAGTTTGCAACTTGAAAGAAACTTTGTGTTCCCAACAAGCTAGGTGAAGGACGGCTTTCACACACACTTATCTCTCAGAACTGAGCATGTGGAGAGACGTTGGTTCATCTAGCACAAAGGGAACGGGTTGCAGGAGAAACTTTTACTCTGGTTTCTCAGTCTGTTTCCAAGTGCCGGTTTGAAGTTCCTGCAGTTTTCACAGTAAAACCGAGTTGGAGCTTGTACCTCCCCGTATACATGTATGAAGTGGAGTTTGCAACTGAAAAGAACCTTTGTGTTCCCAACAAGCTAGGTGAAGGACGGCTTTCACACACACTTATCTCTCAGAACTGAGCATGTGGAGAGACGTTCGTTCATCTAGCACAAAGGGAACGGGTTGCAGGAGAAACTTTTACTCTGGTTTCTCAGTCTGTTTCCTAGTGCCGGTTTGAAGTTCCTGCAGTTTTCACTGTAAAACCGAGGTGGAGCTACTACCTCCCGTATATATGTATGGAGTGGAGTTTGCAACTGAAAAGAAACTTTGTGTTCCCAACAAGCTAGGTGAAGGACGGCTTTCACACACACTTATCTCTCAGAACTGAGCATGTGGAGAGACGTTCGTTCATCTAGCACAAAGGGAACGGGTTGCAGGAGAAACTTTTACTCTGGTTTCTCAGGCTGTTTCCTAGTGCCGGTTTGAAGTTCCTGCAGTTTTCACTGTAAAACCGTGTTGGAACTAGTACCTCCCCATATATATGTATGGAGTGGAGTTTGCAACTGAAAAGAAACTTTGTGTTCCCAACAAGCTAGGTGAAGGACGGCTTTCACACACACTTATCTCTCAGAACTGAGCATGTGGAGAGACGTTCGTTCATCTAGCACAAAGGGAACGGGTTGCAGGAGAAACTTTTACTCTGGTTTCTCAGTCTGTTTCCTAGTGCCGGTTTGAAGTTCCTGCAGTTTTCACTGTAAAACCGGGTTGGATCTAGTACCTCCCCATATATATGTATGGAGAGGAGTTTGCAACTGAAAAGAAACTTTGTGTTCCCAACAAGCTAGGTGAAGGAAGGCTTTCACACACACTTATCTCTCAGAACTGAGCATGTGGAGAGACGTTCGTTCAACTAGCACAAAGGGAACGGGTTGCAGGGGAAAGTATTACTCTGGTTTCTCAGTCTGTTTCCTAGTGCCTTTTTGAAGTTCCTACAGTTTTCACTGTAAAACCGAGTTGGAGCTAGTACCTCCCCGTATATATGTATGGAGTGGAGTTTACAACTGAAAAGAAACTTTGTGTTCCCAACAAGCTATGTGAAGGACGGCTTTCACACACACTTATCTCTCAGAACTGAGCATGTGGAGAGACGTTGGTTCATCTAGCACAAAGGGAACGGGTTGCAGGAGAAACTTTTACTCTGGTTTCTCAGGCTGTTTCCTAGTGCCGGTTTGAAGTTCCTGCAGTTTTCACTGTAAAAACGAGTTGGAACTAGTACCTCCCCATATATATGTATGGAGTGGAGTTTGCAAATGAAAAGAAACTTTGTGTTCCCAACAAGCTAGGTGAAGGACGGCTTTCACACACACTTATCTCTCAGAACTGAGCATGTGCAGAGACGTTCGTTCATCTAGCACAAAGGGAACGGGTTGCAGGAGAAACTTTTACTCTGGTTTCTCAGGCTGTTTCCTAGTGCCGGTTTAAAGTTCCTGCAGTTTTCACTGTAAAACCGAGTTGGAGCAAGTACCTCCCCATATATATGTATGGAGTGGAGTTTGCAACTGAAAAGAAACTTTGTGTTCCCAACAAGCTAGGTGAAGGACGGCTTTCACACACACTTATCTCTCAGAACTGAGCATGTGGAGAGACGTTCGTTCATCTAGCACAAAGGGAACGGGTTGCAGGAGAAACTTTTACTCTGGTTTCTCAGTCTGTTTCCTAGTGCCGATTTGAAGTTCCTGCAGTTTTCACTGTAAAACCGAGTTGGAGCTGGTACCTCCCCGTATATATGTATGGAGTGGTGTTTGCAACTGAAAAGAAACTTTGTGTTCCCAACAAGCTAGGTGAAGGACGGCTTTCACACACACTTATCTCTCAGAACTGAGCATGTGGAGAGACGTTCGTTCATCTAGCACAAAGGGAACGGGTTGCAGGGGAAAGTTTTACTCTGGGTTCTCAGCCTGTTTCCTAGTGCCGGTTTGAAGTTCCTGCAGTTTTCACTGTAAAACCGAGTTGGAGCTAGTATCTACCCTTATATATGTATGGAGTGGAGTTTGCAACTTGAAAGAAACTTTGTGTTCCCAACAAGCTAGGTGAAGGACGGCTTTCACACACACTTATCTCTCAGAACTGAGCATGTGGAGAGACGTTCGTTCAACTAGCACAAAGGGAACGGGTTGCAGGAGAAACATTTACTCTGGTTTCTCAGTCTGTTTCCTAGTGCCGGTTTGAAGTTCCTGAAGTTTTCACTGTAAAACCGAGTTGGAGCTGGTACCTCCCCGTATATATGTATGGAGTGGTGTTTGCAACTGAAAAGAAACTTTGTGTTCCCAACAAGCTAGGTGAAGGACGGCTTTCACACACACTTATCTCTCAGAACAGAGCATGTGGAGAGACGTTCGTTCATCTAGCACAAAGGGAACGGGTTGCAGGGGAAAGTTTTACTCTGGGTTCTCAACCTGTTTCCTAGTGCCGGTTTGAAGTTCCTGCAGTTTTCACTGTAAAACCGAGTTGGAGCTAGTATCTACCCTTATATATGTATGGAGTGGAGTTTGCAACTTGAAAGAAACTTTGTGTTCCCAACAAGCTAGGTGAAGGACGGCTTTCACACACACTTATCTCTCAGAACTGAGCATGTGGAGAGACGTTGGTTCATCTAGCACAAAGGGAACGGGTTGCAGGAGAAACTTTTACTCTGGTTTCTCAGTCTGTTTCCTAGTGCCGGTTTGAAGTTCCTGCAGTTTTCACTGTAAAACCGAGTTGGAGCTGGTACCTCCCCGTATACATGTATGGAGTGGAGTTTGCAACTGAAAAGAACCTTTGTGTTCCCAACAAGCTATGTGAAGGACGGCTTTCATACACACTTATCTCTCAGAACTGAGCATGTGGAGAGACGTTCGTTCATCTAGCACAAAGGGAACGGGTTGCAGGGGAAAATTTTACTCTGGGTTCTCAGCCTGTTTCCTAGTGCCGGTTTGAAGTTCCTGCAGTTTTCACTGTAAAACCGAGTTGGAGCTAGTATCTACCCTTATATATGTATGGAGTGGAGTTTGCAACTTGAAAGAAAGTTTGTGTTCCCAACAAGCTAGGTGAAGGACGGCTTTCACACACACTTATCTCTCAGAACTGAGCATGTGGAGAGACGTTCGTTCATCTAGCACAAAGGGAACGGGTTGCAGGAGAAACTTTTACTCTGGTTTCTCAGTCTGTTTCCAAGTGCCGGTTTGAAGTTCCTGCAGTCTTCACTGTAAAACCGAGTTGGAGCTTGTACCTCCCCGTATACATGTATGGAGTGGAGTTTGCAACTGAAAAGAACCTTTGTGTTCCCAACAAGCTAGGTGAAGGACGGCTTTCACACACACTTATCTCTCAGAACTGAGCATGTGGAGAGACGTTCGTTCATCTAGCACAAAGGGAACGGGTTGCAGGAGAAACTTTTACTCTGGTTTCTCAGTCTGTTTCCTAGTGCCGGTTTGAAGTTCCTGCAGTTTTCACTGTAAAACCGAGGTGGAGCTACTACCTCCCCTATATATGTATGGAGTGGAGTTTGCAACTGAAAAGAAACTTTGTGTTCCCAACAAGCTAGGTGAAGGACGGCTTTCACACACACTTATCTCTCAGAACTGAGCATGTGGAGAGACGTTCTTTCATCTAGCACAAAGGGAACGGGTTGCAGGAGAAACTTTTACTCTGGTTTCTCAGGCTGTTTCCTAGTGCCGGTTTGAAGTTCCTGCAGTTTTCACTGTAAAACCGTGTTGGAACTAGTACCTCCCCATATATATGTATGGAGTGGAGTTTGCAACTGAAAAGAAACTTTGTGTTCCCAACAAGCTAGGTGAAGGACGGCTTTCACACACACTTATCTCTCAGAACTGAGCATGTGGAGAGACGTTCGTTCATCTAGCACAAAGGGAACGGGTTGCAGGAGAAACTTTTACTCTGGTTTCTCAGTCTGTTTCCTAGTGCCTTTTTGAAGTTCCTGCAGTTTTCACTGTAAAACCGAGTTGGAGCTAGTACCTCCCCGTATATATGTATGGAGTGGAGTTTACAACTGAAAAGAAACTTTGTGTTCCCAACAAGCTAGGTGAAGGACGGCTTTCACACACACTTATCTCTCAGAACTGAGCATGTGGAGAGACGTTGGTTCATCTAGCACAAAGGGAACTGGTTGCAGGAGAAACTTTTACTCTGGTTTCTCAGGCTGTTTCCTAGTGCCGGTTTGAAGTTCCTGCAGTTTTCACTGTAAAACCGAGTTGGAACTAGTACCTCCCCATATATATGTATGGAGTGGAGTTTGCAAATGAAAAGAAACTTTGTGTTCCCAACAAGCTAGGTGAAGGACGGCTTTCACACACACTTATCTCTCAGAAATGAGCATGTGGAGAGACGTTGGTTCATCTAGCACAAAGGGAACGGGTTGCAGGAGAAACTTTTACTCTGGTTTCTCAGGCTGTTTCCTAGTGCCGGTTTAAAGTTCCTGCAGTTTTCACTGTAAAACCGAGTTGGAGCTAGTACCTCCCCATATATATGTATGGAGTGGAGTTTGCAACTGAAAAGAAACTTTGTGTTCCCAACAAGCTAGGTGAAGGACGGCTTTCACACACACTTATCTCTCAGAACTGAGCATGTGGAGAGACGTTCGTTCATCTAGCACAAAGGGAACGGGTTGCAGGAGAAACTTTTACTCTGGTTTCTCAGTCTGTTTCCTAGTGCCGATTTGAAGTTCCTGCAGTTTTCACTGTAAAACCGAGTTGGAGCTGGTACCTCCCCGTATATATGTATGGAGTGGTGTTTGCAACTGAAAAGAAACTTTGTGTTCCCAACAAGCTAGGTGAAGGACGGCTTTCACACACACTTATCTCTCAGAACTGAGCATGTGGAGAGACGTTCGTTCATCTAGCACAAAGGGAACGGGTTGCAGGGGAAAGTTTTACTCTGGGTTCTCAGCCTGTTTCCTAGTGCCGGTTTGAAGTTCCTGCAGTTTTCACTGTAAAACCGAGTTGGAGCTAGTATCTACCCTTATATATGTATGGAGTGGAGTTTGCAACTTGAAAGAAACTTTGTGTTCCCAACAAGCTAGGTGAAGGACGGCTTTCACACACACTTATCTCTCAGAACTGAGCATGTGGAGAGACGTTGGTTCATCTAGCACAAAGGGAACGGGTTGCAGGAGAAACTTTTACTCTGGTTTCTCAGGCTGTTTCCTAGTGCCGGTTTGAAGTTCCTGCAGTTTTCACTGTAAAACCGAGTTGGAACTAGTACCTCCCCATATATATGTATGGAGTGGAGTTTGCAAATGAAAAGAAACTTTGTGTTCCCAACAAGCTAGGTGAAGGACGGCTTTCACACACACTTATCTCTCAGAACTGAGCATGTGGAGAGACGTTCGTTCATCTAGCACAAAGGGAACGGGTTGCAGGAGAAACTTTTACTCTGGTTTCTCAGGCTGTTTCCTAGTGCCGGTTTAAAGTTCCTGCAGTTTTCACTGTAAAACCGAGTTGGAGCTAGTACCTCCCCATATATATGTATGGAGTGGAGTTTACAACTGAAAAGAAACTTTGTGTTCCCAACAAGCTAGGTGAAGGACGGCTTTCACACACACTTATCTCTCAGAACTGAGCATGTGGAGAGACGTTCGTTCATCTAGCACAAAGGGAACGGGTTGCAGGAGAAACTTTTACTCTGGTTTCTCAGGCCGTTTCCTAGTGCCGGTTTAAAGTTCCTGCAGTTTTCACTGTAAAACCGAGTTGGAGCTAGTACCTCCCCATATATATGTATGGAGTGGAGTTTGCAACTGAAAAGAAACTTTGGGTTCCCAACAAGCTAGGTGAAGGACGGCTTTCACACACACTTATCTCTCAGAACTGAGCATGTGGAGAGACGTTCGTTCATCTAGCACAAAGGGAACGGGTTGCAGGAGAAACTTTTACTCTGGTTTCTCAGTCTGTTTCCTAGTCCGATTTGAAATTCCTGCAGTTTTCACTGTAAAACCGAGTTGGAGCTGGTACCTCCCCGTATATTTGTATGGAGTGGTGTTTGCAACTGAAAAGAAACTTTGTGTTCCCAACAAGCTAGGTGAAGGACGGCTTTCACACACACTTATCTCTCAGAACTGAGCATGTGGAGAGACGTTCGTTCATCTAGCACAAAGGGAACGGGTTGCAGGGGAAAGTTTTACTCTGGGTTCTCAGCCTGTTTCCTAGTGCCGGTTTGAAGTTCCTGCAGTTTTCACTGTAAAACCGAGTTGGAGCTAGTATCTACCCTTATATATGTATGGAGTGGAGTTTGCAACTTGAAAGAAACTTTGTGTTCCCAACAAGCTAGGTGAAGGACGGCTTTCACACACACTTATCTCTCAGAACTGAGCATGTGGAGAGACGTTGGTTCATCTAGCACAAAGGGAACGGGTTGCAGGAGAAACTTTTACTCTGGTTTCTCAGTCTGTTTCCTAGTGCCGGTTTGAAGTTCCTGCAGTTTTCACTGTAAAACCGGGTTGGATCTAGTACCTCCCCATATATATGTATGGAGAGGAGTTTGCAACTGAAAAGAAACTTTGTGTTCCCAACAAGCTAGGTGAAGGAAGGCTTTCACACACACTTATCTCTCAGAACTGAGCATGTGGAGAGACGTTCGTTCAACTAGCACAAAGGGAACGGGTTGCAGGAGAAAGTATTACTCTGGTTTATCAGTCTGTTTCCTAGTGCCTTTTTGAAGTTCCTGCAGTTTTCACTGTAAAACCGAGTTGGAGCTAGTACCTCCCCGTATATATGTATGGAGTGGAGTTTACAACTGAAAAGAAACTTTGTGTTCCCAACAAGCTAGGTGAAGGACGGCTTTCACACACACTTATCTCTCAGAACTGAGCATGTGGAGAGACGTTCGTTCATCTAGCACAAAGGGAACGGGTTGCAGGGGAAAGTTTTACTCTGGGTTCTCAGCCTGTTTCCTAGTGCCGGTTTGAAGTTCCTGCAGTTTTCACTGTAAAACCGAGTTGGAGCTAGTATCTACCCTTATATATGTATGGAGTGGAGTTTGCAAGTTGAAAGAAACTTTGTGTTCCCAACAAGCTAGGTGAAGGACGGCTTTCACACACACTTATCTCTCAGAACTGAGCATGTGGAGAGACGTTGGTTCATCTAGCACAAAGGGAACGGGTTGCAGGAGAAACTTTTACTCTGGTTTCTCAGGCTGTTTCCTAGTGCCGGTTTGAAGTTCCTGCAGTTTTCACTGTAAAACCGAGTTGGAACTAGTACCTCCCCATATATATGTATGGAGTGGAGTTTGCAAATGAAAAGAACCTTTGTGTTCCCAACAAGCTAGGTGAAGGACGGCTTTCACACACACTTATCTCTCAGAACTGAGCATGTGGAGAGACGTTCGTTCATCTAGCACAAAGGGAACGGGTTGCAGGAGAAACTTTTACTCTGGTTTCTCAGGCTGTTTCCTAGTGCCGGTTTAAAGTTCCTGCAGTTTTCACTGTAAAACCGAGTTGGAGCTAGTACCTCCCCATATATATGTATGGAGTGGAGTTTACAACTGAAAAGAAACTTTGTGTTCCCAACAAGCTAGGTGAAGGACGGCTTTCACACACACTTATCTCTCAGAACTGAGCATGTGGAGAGACGTTGGTTCATCTAGCACAAAGGGAACGGGTTGCAGGAGAAACTTTTACTCTGGTTTCTCAGGCTGTTTCCTAGTGCCGGTTTGAAGTTCCTGCAGTTTTCACTGTAAAACCGAGTTGGAACTAGTACCTCCCCATATATATGTATGGAGTGGAGTTTGCAAATGAAAAGAAACTTTGTGTTCCCAACAAGCTAGGTGAAGGACGGCTTTCACACACACTTATCTCTCAGAACTGAGCATGTGGAGAGACGTTCGTTCATCTAGCACAAAGGGAACGGGTTGCAGGAGAAACTTTTACTCTGGTTTCTCAGGCCGTTTCCTAGTGCCGGTTTAAAGTTCCTGCAGTTTTCACTGTAAAACCGAGTTGGAGCTAGTACCTCCCCATATATATGTATGGAGTGGAGTTTGCAACTGAAAAGAAACTTTGGGTTCCCAACAAGCTAGGTGAAGGACGGCTTTCACACACACTTATCTCTCAGAACTGAGCATGTGGAGAGACGTTCGTTCATCTAGCACAAAGGGAACGGGTTGCAGGAGAAACTTTTACTCTGGTTTCTCAGTCTGTTTCCTAGTCCGATTTGAAATTCCTGCAGTTTTCACTGTAAAACCGAGTTGGAGCTGGTACCTCCCCGTATATTTGTATGGAGTGGTGTTTGCAACTGAAAAGAAACTTTGTGTTCCCAACAAGCTAGGTGAAGGACGGCTTTCACACACACTTATCTCTCAGAACTGAGCATGTGGAGAGACGTTCGTTCATCTAGCACAAAGGGAACGGGTTGCAGGGGAAAGTTTTACTCTGGGTTCTCAGCCTGTTTCCTAGTGCCGGTTTGAAGTTCCTGCAGTTTTCACTGTAAAACCGAGTTGGAGCTAGTATCTACCCTTATATATGTATGGAGTGGAGTTTGCAACTTGAAAGAAACTTTGTGTTCCCAACAAGCTAGGTGAAGGACGGCTTTCACACACACTTATCTCTCAGAACTGAGCATGTGGAGAGACGTTGGTTCATCTAGCACAAAGGGAACGGGTTGCAGGAGAAACTTTTACTCTGGTTTCTCAGGCTGTTTCCTAGTGCCGGTTTGAAGTTCCTGCAGTTTTCACTGTAAAACCGAGTTGGAACTAGTACCTCCCCATATATATGTATGGAGTGGAGTTTGCAAATGAAAAGAAACTTTGTGTTCCCAACAAGCTAGTTGAAGGACGGCTTTCACACACACTTATCTCTCAGAACTGAGCATGTGGAGAGACGTTCGTTCATCTAGCACAAAGGGAACGGGTTGCAGGAGAAACTTTTACTCTGGTTTCTCAGTCTGTTTCCTAGTGCCGGTTTAAAGTTCCTGCAGTTTTCACTGTAAAACCGAGTTGGAGCTAGTACCTCCCCATATATATGTATGGAATGGAGTTTGCAACTGAAAAGAAACTTTGTGTTCCCAACAAGCTAGGTGAAGGACGGCTTTCACACACACTTATCTCTCAGAACTGAGCATGTGGAGAGACGTTCGTTCATCTAGCACAAAGGGAACGGGTTGCAGGAGAAACTTTTACTCTGGTTTCTCAGTCTGTTTCCTAGTGCCGATTTGAAATTCCTGCAGTTTTCACTGTAAAACCGAGTTGGAGCTTGTACCTCCCCGTATATATGTATGGAGTGGTGTTTGCAACTGAAAAGAAACTTTGTGTTCCCAACAAGCTAGGTGAAGGACGGCTTTCACACACACTTATCTCTCAGAACTGAGCATGTGGAGAGACGTTCGTTCATCTAGCACAAAGGGAATGGGTTGCAGGGGAAAGTTTTACTCTGGGTTCTCAGCCTGTTTCCTAGTGCCGGTTTGAAGTTCCTGCAGTTTTCACTGTAAAACCGAGTTGGAGCTAGTATCTACCCTTATATATGTATGGAGTGGAGTTTGCAACTTGAAAGAAACTTTGTGTTCCCAACAAGATAGGTGAAGGACGGCTTTCACACACACTTATCTCTCAGAACTGAGCATGTGGAGAGACGTTGGTTCATCTAGCACAAAGGGAACGGGTTGCAGGAGAAACTTTTACTCTGGTTTCTCAGGCTGTTTCCTAGTGCCGGTTTGAAGTTCCTGCAGTTTTCACTGTAAAACCGAGTTGGAACTAGTACCTCCCCATATATATGTATGGAGTGGAGTTTGCAAATGAAAAGAAACTTTGTGTTCCCAACAAGCTAGGTGAAGGACGGCTTTCACACACACTTATCTCTCAGAACTGAGCATGTGGAGAGACGTTCGTTCATCTAGCACAAAGGGAACGGGTTGCAGGAGAAACTTTTACTCTGGTTTCTCAGGCTGTTTCCTAGTGCCGGTTTAAAGTTCCTGCAGTTTTCACTGTAAAACCGAGTTGGAGCTAGTACCTCCCCATATATATGTATGGAGTGGAGTTTGCAACTGAAAAGAAACTTTGGGTTCCCAACAAGCTAGGTGAAGGACGGCTTTCACACACACTTATCTCTCAGAACTGAGCATGTGGAGAGACGTTCGTTCATCTAGCACAAAGGGAACGGGTTGCAGGAGAAACTTTTACTCTGGTTTCTCAGTCTGTTTCCTAGTGCCGATTTGAAGTTCCTGCAGTTTTCACTGTAAAACCGAGTTGGAGCTGGTACCACCCCGTATATTTGTATGGAGTGGTGTTTGCAACTGAAAAGAAACTTTGTGTTCCCAACAAGCTAGGTGAAGGACGGCTTTCACACACACTTATCTCTCAGAACTGAGCATGTGGAGAGACGTTCGTTCATCTAGCACAAAGGGAACGGGTTGCAGGGGAAAGTTTTACTCTGGGTTCTCAGCCTGTTTCCTAGTGCCGGTTTGAAGTTCCTGCAGTTTTCACTGTAAAACCGAGTTGGAGCTAGTATCTACCCTTATATATGTATGGAGTGGAGTTTGCAACTTGAAAGAAACTTTGTGTTCCCAACAAGCTAGGTGAAGGACGGCTTTCACACACACTTATCTCTCAGAACTGAGCATGTGGAGAGACGTTGGTTCATCTAGCACAAAGGGAACGGGTTGCAGGAGAAACTTTTACTCTGGTTTCTCAGGCTGTTTCCTAGTGCCGGTTTGAAGTTCCTGCAGTTTTCACTGTAAAACCGAGTTGGAACTAGTACCTCCCCATATATATGTATGGAGTGGAGTTTGCAAATGAAAAGAAACTTTGTGTTCCCAACAAGCTAGGTGAAGGACGGCTTTCACACACACTTATCTCTCAGAACTGAGCATGTGGAGAGACGTTCGTTCATCTAGCACAAAGGGAACGGGTTGCAGGAGAAACTTTTACTCTGGTTTCTCAGGCTGTTTCCTAGTGCCGGTTTAAAGTTCCTGCAGTTTTCACTGTAAAACCGAGTTGGAGCTAGTACCTCCCCATATATATGTATGGAGTGGAGTTTACAACTGAAAAGAAACTTTGTGTTCCCAACAAGCTAGGTGAAGGACGGCTTTCACACACACTTATCTCTCAGAACTGAGCATGTGGAGAGACGTTGGTTCATCTAGCACAAAGGGAACGGGTTGCAGGAGAAACTTTTACTCTGGTTTCTCAGGCTGTTTCCTAGTGCCGGTTTGAAGTTCCTGCAGTTTTCACTGTAAAACCGAGTTGGAACTAGTACCTCCCCATATATATGTATGGAGTGGAGTTTGCAAATGAAAAGAAACTTTGTGTTCCCAACAAGCTAGGTGAAGGACGGCTTTCACACACACTTATCTCTCAGAACTGAGCATGTGGAGAGACGTTCGTTCATCTAGCACAAAGGGAACGGGTTGCAGGAGAAACTTTTACTCTGGTTTCTCAGGCTGTTTCCTAGTGCCGGTTTGAAGTTCCTGCAGTTTTCACTGTAAAACCGAGTTGGAGCTAGTACCTCCCCATATATATGTATGGAGTGGAGTTTGCAACTGAAAAGAAACTTTGGGTTCCCAACAAGCTAGGTGAAGGACGGCTTTCACACACACTTATCTCTCAGAACTGAGCATGTGGAGAGACGTTCGTTCATCTAGCACAAAGGGAACGGGTTGCAGGAGAAACTTTTACTCTGGTTTCTCAGTCTGTTTCCTAGTGCCGATTTGAAGTTCCTGCAGTTTTCACTGTAAAACCGAGTTGGAGCTGGTACCTCCCCGTATATTTGTATGGAGTGGTGTTTGCAACTGAAAAGAAACTTTGTGTTCCCAACAAGCTAGGTGAAGGACGGCTTTCACACACACTTATCTCTCAGAACTGAGCATGTGGAGAGACGTTCGTTCATCTAGCACAAAGGGAACGGGTTGCAGGGGAAAGTTTTACTCTGGGTTCTCAGCCTGTTTCCTAGTGCCGGTTTGAAGTTCCTGCAGTTTTCACTGTAAAACCGAGTTGGAGCTAGTATCTACCCTTATATATGTATGGAGTGGAGTTTGCAACTTGAAAGAAACTTTGTGTTCCCAACAAGCTAGGTGAAGGACGGCTTTCACACACACTTATCTCTCAGAACTGAGCATGTGGAGAGACGTTGGTTCATCTAGCACAAAGGGAACGGGTTGCAGGAGAAACTTTTACTCTGGTTTCTCAGTCTGTTTCCTAGTGCCGGTTTGAAGTTCCTGCAGTTTTCACTGTAAAACCGAGTTGGAACTAGTACCTCCCCATATATATGTATGGAGTGGAGTTTGCAAATGAAAAGAAACTTTGTGTTCCCAACAAGCTAGGTGAAGGACGGCTTTCACACACACTTATCTCTCAGAACTGAGCATGTGGAGAGACGTTCGTTCATCTAGCACAAAGGGAACGGGTTGCAGGAGAAACTTTTACTCTGGTTTCTCAGGCTGTTTCCTAGTGCCGGTTTAAAGTTCCTGCAGTTTTCACTGTAAAACCGAGTTGGAGCTAGTACCTCCCCATATATATGTATGGAGTGGAGTTTGCAACTGAAAAGAAACTTTGTGTTCCCAACAAGCTAGGTGAAGGACGGCTTTCACACACACTTATCTCTCAGAACTGAGCATGTGGAGAGACGTTCGTTCATCTAGCACAAAGGGAACGGGTTGCAGGAGAAACTTTTACTCTGGTTTCTCAGTCTGTTTCCTAGTGCCGATTTGAAATTCCTGCAGTTTTCACTGTAAAACCGAGTTGGAGCTGGTACCTCCCCGTATATATGTATGGAGTGGTGTTTGCAACTGAAAAGAAACTTTGTGTTCCCAACAAGCTAGGTGAAGGACGGCTTTCACACACACTTATCTCTCAGAACTGAGCATGTGGAGAGACGTTCGTTCATCTAGCACAAAGGGAATGGGTTGCAGGGGAAAGTTTTACTCTGGGTTCTCAGCCTGTTTCCTAGTGCCGGTTTGAAGTTCCTGCAGTTTTCACTGTAAAACCGAGTTGGAGCTAGTATCTACCCTTATATATGTATGGAGTGGAGTTTGCAACTTGAAAGAAACTTTGTGTTCCCAACAAGATAGGTGAAGGACGGCTTTCACACACACTTATCTCTCAGAACTGAGCATGTGGAGAGACGTTGGTTCATCTAGCACAAAGGGAACGGGTTGCAGGAGAAACTTTTACTCTGGTTTCTCAGTCTGTTTCCAAGTGCCGGTTTGAAGTTCCTGCAGTTTTCACTGTAAAACCGAGTTGGAGCTTGTACCTCCCCGTATACATGTATGGAGTGGAGTTTGCAACTGAAAAGATACTTTGTGTTCCCAACAAGCTAGGTGAAGGACGGCTTTCACACACACTTATCTCTCAGAACTGAGCATGTGGAGAGACGTTCGTTCATCTAGCACAAAGGGAACGGGTTGCAGGAGAAACTTTTACTCTGGTTTCTCAGTCTGTTTCCTAGTGCCGGTTTGAAGTTCCTGCAGTTTTCACTGTAAAACCGAGGTGGAGCTACTACCTCCCCTATATATGTATGGAGTGGAGTTTGCAACTGAAAAGAAACTTTGTGTTCCCAACAAGCTAGGTGAAGGACGGCTTTCACACACACTTATCTCTCAGATCTGAGCATGTGGAGAGACGTTCGTTCATCTACCACAAAGGGAAAGGGTTGCAGGAGAAACTTTTACTCTGGTTTCTCAGTCTGTTTCCTAGTGCCGGTTTGAAGTTCCTGCAGTTTTCACTGTAAAACCGAGTTGGAGCTAGTACCTCCCCGTATATATGTATGGAGTGGAGTTTGCAACTGAAAAGAAACTTTGTGTTCCCAACAAGCTAGGTGAAGGACGGCTTTCACACACACTTATCTCTCAGAACTGAGCATGTGGAGAGACGTTCGTTCAACTAGCACAAAGGGAACGGGTTGCAGGAGAAACTATTACTCTGGTTTCTCAGTCTGTTTCCTAGTGCCGGTTTGAAGTTCCTGCAGTTTTCACTGTAAAACCGATTTGGAGCTAGTACCTCCCGGTATATATGTATGGAGTGGAGTTTGCAACTGAAAACAAACTTTGTGTTCCCAACAAGCTAGGTGAAGGACGGCTTTCACACACACTTATCTCTCAGAACTGAGCATGTGGACAGACGTTGGTTCATCTAGCACAAAGGGAACGGTTTGCAGGAGAAACTTTTACTCTGGTTTCTCAGTCTGTTTCCTAGTGCCGGTTTGAAGTTCCTGCAGTTTTCACTGTAAAACCGTGTTGGAGCTAGTACCTCCACGTATATATGTATGGAGTGGAGTTTACAACTGAAAAGAAACTTTTTGTTCCCAACAAGCTAGGTGAAGGACGGCTTTCACACACACTTATCTCTCAGAACTGAGCATGTGGAGAGACGTTCGTTCAACTAGCACAAAGGGAACGGGTTGCAGGAGAAAGTATTACTCTGGTTTCTCAGTCTGTTTCCTAGTGCCTTTTTGAAGTTCCTGCAGTTTTCACTGTAAAACCGAGTTGGAGCTAGTACCTCCCCGTATATATGTATGGAGTGGAGTTTACAACTGAAAAGAAACTTTGTGTTCCCAACAAGCTAGGTGAAGGACGGCTTTCACACACACTTATCTCTCAGAACTGAGCATGTGGAGAGACGTTCGTTCATCTAGCACAAAGGGAACGGGTTGCAGGAGAAACTTTTACTCTGGTTTCTCAGGCTTTTTCCTAGTGCCGGTTTGAAGTTCCTGCAGTTTTCACTGTAAAACCGAGTTGGAACTAGTACCTCCCCATATATATGTATGGAGTGGAGTTTGCAAATGAAAAGAAACTTTGTGTTCCCAACAAGCTAGGTGAAGGACGGCTTTCACACACACTTATCTCTCAGAACTGAGCATGTGGAGAGACGTTCGTTCATCTAGCACAAAGGGAACGTGTTGCAGGAGAAACTTTTACTCTGGTTTCTCAGGATGTTTCCTAGTGCCGGTTTAAAGTTCCTGCAGTTTTCACTGTAAAACCGAGTTGGAGCTGGTACCTCCCCGTATATATGTATGGAGTGGTGTTTGCAACTGAAAAGAAACTTTGTGTTCCCAACAAGCTAGGTGAAGGACGGCTTTCACACACACTTATCTCTCAGAACCGAGCATGTGGAGAGACCTTCGTTCATCTAGCACAAAGGGAACGGGTTGCAGGGGAAAGTTTTACTCTGGGTTCTCAGCCTGTTTCCTAGTGCCGGTTTGAAATTCCTGCATTTTTCACTGTAAAACCGAGTTGGAGCTAGTATCTACCCTTATATATGTATGGAGTGGAGTTTGCAACTTGAAAGAAACTTTGTGTTCCCAACAAGCTAGGTGAAGGACGGCTTTCACACACACTTATCTGTCAGAACTGAGCATGTGGAGAGACGTTCGTTCAACTAGCACAAAGGGAACGGGTTGCAGGAGAAAGTATTACTCTGGTTTCTCAGACTGTTTCCTAGTGCCTTTTTGAAGTTCCTGCAGTTTTCACTGTAAAACCGAGTTGGAGCTAGTACCTCCCCGTATATATGTATGGAGTGGAGTTTACAACTGAAAAGAAACTTTGTGTTCGCAACAAGCTAGGTGAAGGACGGCTTTCACACACACTTATCTCTCAGAACTGAGCATGTGGAGAGACGTTCGTTCATCTAGCACAAAGGGAACGGGTTGCAGGAGAAACTTTTACTCTGGCTTCTCAGGCTGTTTCCTAGTGCCGGTTTGAAGTTCCTGCAGTTTTCACTGTAAAACCGAGTTGGAACTAGTACCTCCCCATATATATGTATGGAGTGGAGTTTGCAAATAAAAAGAAACTTTGTGTTCCCAACAAGCTAGGTGAAGGACGGCTTTCACACACACTTATCTCTCAGAACTGAGCATGTGGAGAGACGTTCGTTCATCTAGCACAAAGGGAACGGGTTGCAGGAGAAACTTTTACTCTGGTTTCTCAGGCTGTTTCCTAGTGCCGTTTTGATGCTCCTGCAGTTTTCACTGTAAAACCGAGTTGGAGCTAGTACCTCCCCATATATATGTATGGAGTGGAGTTTGCAACTGAAAAGAAACTTTGGGTTCCCAACAAGCTAGGTGAAGGACGGCTTTCACACACACTTATCTCTCAGAACTGAGCATGTGGAGAGACGTTCGTTCATCTAGCACAAAGGGAACGGGTTGCAGGAGAAACTTTTACTCTGGTTTCTCAGTCTGTTTCCTAGTGCCGATTTGAAGTTCCTGCAGTTTTCACTGTAAAACCGAGTTGGAGCTGGTACCTCCCCGTATATTTGTATGGAGTGGTGTTTGCAACTGAAAAGAAACTTTGTGTTCCCAACAAGCTAGGTGAAGGACGGCTTTCACACACAATTATCTCTCAGAACTGAGCATGTGGAGAGACGTTCGTTCATCTAGCACAAAGGGAACGGGTTGCAGGGGAAAGTTTTACTCTGGGTTCTCAGCCTGTTTCCTAGTGCCGGTTTGAAGTTCCTGCAGTTTTCACTGTAAAACCGAGTTGGAGCTAGTATCTACCCTTATATATGTATGGAGTGGAGTTTGCAAGTTGAAAGAAACTTTGTGTTCCCAACAAGCTAGGTGAAGGACGGCTTTCACACACACTTATCTCTCAGAACTGAGCATGTGGAGAGACGTTGGTTCATCTAGCACAAAGGGAACGGGTTGCAGGAGAAACTTTTACTCTGGTTTCTCAGTCTGTTTCCTAGTGCCGGTTTGAAGTTCCTGCAGTTTTCACTGTAAAACCGAGTTGGAACTAGTACCTCCCCATATATATGTATGGAGTGGAGTTTGCAACTGAAAAGAAACTTTGTGTTCCCAACAAGCTAGGTGAAGGACGGCTTTCACACACACTTATCTCTCAGAACTGAGCATGTGGAGAGACGTTCGTTCATCTAGCACAAAGGGAACGGGTTGCAGGAGAAACTTTTACTCTGGTTTCTCAGGCTGTTTCCTAGTGCCGGTTTAAAGTTCCTGCAGTTTTCACTGTTAAACCGAGTTGGAGCTAGTACCTCCCCATATATATGTATGGAGTGGAGTTTACAACTGAAAAGAAACTTTGTGTTCCCAACAAGCTAGGTGAAGGACGGCTTTCACACACACTTATCTCTCAGAACTGAGCATGTGGAGAGACGTTGGTTCATCTAGCACAAAGGGAACGGGTTGCAGGAGAAACTTTTACTCTGGTTTCTCAGGCTGTTTCCTAGTGCCGGTTTGAAGTTCCTGCAGTTTTCACTGTAAAACCGAGTTGGAACTAGTACCTCCCCATATATATGTATGGAGTGGAGTTTGCAAATGAAAAGAAACTTTGTGTTCCCAACAAGCTAGGTGAAGGACGGCTTTCACACACACTTATCTCTCAGAACTGAGCATGTGGAGAGACGTTCGTTCATCTAGCACAAAGGGAACGGGTTGCAGGAGAAACTTTTACTCTGGTTTCTCAGGCTGTTTCCTAGTGCCGGTTTAAAGTTCCTGCAGTTTTCACTGTAAAACCGAGTTGGAGCTAGTACCTCCCCATATATATGTATGGAGTGGAGTTTGCAACTGAAAAGAAACTTTGGGTTCCCAACAAGCTAGGTGAAGGACGGCTTTCACACACACTTATCTCTCAGAACTGAGCATGTGGAGAGACGTTCGTTCATCTAGCACAAAGGGAACGGGTTGCAGGAGAAACTTTTACTCTGGTTTCTCAGTCTGTTTCCTAGTGCCGATTTGAAGTTCCTGCAGTTTTCACTGTAAAACCGAGTTGGAGCTGGTACCTCCCCGTATATTTGTATGGAGTGGTGTTTGCAACTGAAAAGAAACTTTGTGTTCCCAACAAGCTAGGTGAAGGACGGCTTTCACACACACTTATCTCTCAGAACTGAGCATGTGGAGAGACGTTCGTTCATCTAGCACAAAGGGAACGGGTTGCAGGGGAAAGTTTTACTCTGGGTTCTCAGCCTGTTTCCTAGTGCCGGTTTGAAGTTCCTGCAGTTTTCACTGTAAAACCGAGTTGGAGCTAGTATCTACCCTTATATATGTATGGAGTGGAGTTTGCAACTTGAAAGAAACTTTGTGTTCCCAACAAGCTAGGTGAAGGACGGCTTTCACACACACTTATCTCTCAGAACTGAGCATGTGGAGAGACGTTGGTTCATCTAGCACAAAGGGAACGGGTTGCAGGAGAAACTTTTACTCTGGTTTCTCAGGCTGTTTCCTAGTGCCGGTTTGAAGTTCCTGCAGTTTTCACTGTAAAACCGAGTTGGAACTAGTACCTCCCCATATATATGTATGGAGTGGAGTTTGCAAATGAAAAGAAACTTTGTGTTCCCAACAAGCTAGGTGAAGGACGGCTTTCACACACACTTATCTCTCAGAACTGAGCATGTGGAGAGACGTTCGTTCATCTAGCACAAAGGGAACGGGTTGCAGGAGAAACTTTTACTCTGGTTTCTCAGGCTGTTTCCTAGTGCCGGTTTAAAGTTCCTGCAGTTTTCACTGTAAAACCGAGTTGGAGCTAGTACCTCCCCATATATATGTATGGAGTGGAGTTTACAACTGAAAAGAAACTTTGTGTTCCCAACAAGCTAGGTGAAGGACGGCTTTCACACACACTTATCTCTCAGAACTGAGCATGTGGAGAGACGTTGGTTCATCTAGCACAAAGGGAACGGGTTGCAGGAGAAACTTTTACTCTGGTTTCTCAGGCTGTTTCCTAGTGCCGGTTTGAAGTTCCTGCAGTTTTCACTGTAAAACCGAGTTGGAACTAGTACCTCCCCATATATATGTATGGAGTGGAGTTTGCAAATGAAAAGAAACTTTGTGTTCCCAACAAGCTAGGTGAAGGACGGCTTTCACACACACTTATCTCTCAGAACTGAGCATGTGGAGAGACGTTCGTTCATCTAGCACAAAGGGAACGGGTTGCAGGAGAAACTTTTACTCTGGTTTCTCAGGCTGTTTCCTAGTGCCGGTTTAAAGTTCCTGCAGTTTTCACTGTAAAACCGAGTTGGAGCTAGTACCTCCCCATATATATGTATGGAGTGGAGTTTGCAACTGAAAAGAAACTTTGGGTTCCCAACAAGCTAGGTGAAGGACGGCTTTCACACACACTTATCTCTCAGAACTGAGCATGTGGAGAGACGTTCGTTCATCTAGCACAAAGGGAACGGGTTGCAGGAGAAACTTTTACTCTGGTTTCTCAGTCTGTTTCCTAGTGCCGATTTGAAGTTCCTGCAGTTTTCACTGTAAAACCGAGTTGGAGCTGGTACCTCCCCGTATATTTGTATGGAGTGGTGTTTGCAACTGAAAAGAAACTTTGTGTTCCCAACAAGCTAGGTGAAGGACGGCTTTCACACACACTTATCTCTCAGAACTGAGCATGTGGAGAGACGTTCGTTCATCTAGCACAAAGGGAACGGGTTGCAGGGGAAAGTTTTACTCTGGGTTCTCAGCCTGTTTCCTAGTGCCGGTTTGAAGTTCCTGCAGTTTTCACTGTAAAACCGAGTTGGAGCTAGTATCTACCCTTATATATGTATGGAGTGGAGTTTGCAAGTTGAAAGAAACTTTGTGTTCCCAACAAGCTAGGTGAAGGACGGCTTTCACACACACTTATCTCTCAGAACTGAGCATGTGGAGAGACGTTCGTTCATCTAGCACAAAGGGAACGGGTTGCAGGAGAAACTTTTACTCTGGTTTCTCAGGCTGTTTCCTAGTGCCGGTTTAAAGTTCCTGCAGTTTTCACTGTAAAACCGAGTTGGAGCTAGTACCTCCCCATATATATGTATGGAGTGGAGTTTACAACTGAAAAGAAACTTTGTGTTCCCAACAAGCTAGGTGAAGGACGGCTTTCACACACACTTATCTCTCAGAACTGAGCATGTGGAGAGACGTTGGTTCATCTAGCACAAAGGGAACGGGTTGCAGGAGAAACTTTTACTCTGGTTTCTCAGGCTGTTTCCTAGTGCCGGTTTGAAGTTCCTGCAGTTTTCACTGTAAAACCGAGTTGGAACTAGTACCTCCCCATATATATGTATGGAGTGGAGTTTGCAAATGAAAAGAAACTTTGTGTTCCCAACAAGCTAGGTGAAGGACGGCTTTCACACACACTTATCTCTCAGAACTGAGCATGTGGAGAGACGTTCGTTCATCTAGCACAAAGGGAACGGGTTGCAGGAGAAACTTTTACTCTGGTTTCTCAGGCTGTTTCCTAGTGCCGGTTTAAAGTTCCTGCAGTTTTCACTGTAAAACCGAGTTGGAGCTAGTACCTCCCCATATATATGTATGGAGTGGAGTTTGCAACTGAAAAGAAACTTTGGGTTCCCAACAAGCTAGGTGAAGGACGGCTTTCACACACACTTATCTCTCAGAACTGAGCATGTGGAGAGACGTTCGTTCATCTAGCACAAAGGGAACGGGTTGCAGGAGAAACTTTTACTCTGATTTCTCAGTCTGTTTCCTAGTGCCGATTTGAAGTTCCTGCAGTTTTCACTGTAAAACCGAGTTGGAGCTGGTACCTCCCCGTATATTTGTATGGAGTGGTGTTTGCAACTGAAAAGAAACTTTGTGTTCCCAACAAGCTAGGTGAAGGACGGCTTTCACACACACTTATCTCTCAGAACTGAGCATGTGGAGAGACGTTCGTTCATCTAGCACAAAGGGAACGGGTTGCAGGGGAAAGTTTTACTCTGGGTTCTCAGCCTGTTTCCTAGTGCCGGTTTGAAGTTCCTGCAGTTTTCACTGTAAAACCGAGTTGGAGCTAGTATCTACCCTTATATATGTATGGAGTGGAGTTTGCAACTTGAAAGAAACTTTGTGTTCCCAACAAGCTAGGTGAAGGACGGCTTTCACACACACTTATCTCTCAGAACTGAGCATGTGGAGAGACGTTGGTTCATCTAGCACAAAGGGAACGGGTTGCAGGAGAAACTTTTACTCTGGTTTCTCAGGCTGTTTCCTAGTGCCGGTTTGAAGTTCCTGCAGTTTTCACTGTAAAACCGAGTTGGAACTAGTACCTCCCCATATATATGTATGGAGTGGAGTTTGCAAATGAAAAGAAACTTTGTGTTCCCAACAAGCTAGGTGAAGGACGGCTTTCACACACACTTATCTCTCAGAACTGAGCATGTGGAGAGACGTTCGTTCATCTAGCACAAAGGGAACGGGTTGCAGGAGAAACTTTTACTCTGGTTTCTCAGGCTGTTTCCTAGTGCCGGTTTAAAGTTCCTGCAGTTTTCACTGTAAAACCGAGTTGGAGCTAGTACCTCCCCATATATATGTATGGAGTGGAGTTTACAACTGAAAAGAAACTTTGTGTTCCCAACAAGCTAGGTGAAGGACGGCTTTCACACACACTTATCTCTCAGAACTGAGCATGTGGAGAGACGTTGGTTCATCTAGCACAAAGGGAACGGGTTGCAGGAGAAACTTTTACTCTGGTTTCTCAGGCTGTTTCCTAGTGCCGGTTTGAAGTTCCTGCAGTTTTCACTGTAAAACCGAGTTGGAACTAGTACCTCCCCATATATATGTATGGAGTGGAGTTTGCAAATGAAAAGAAACTTTGTGTTCCCAACAAGCTAGGTGAAGGACGGCTTTCACACACACTTATCTCTCAGAACTGAGCATGTGGAGAGACGTTCGTTCATCTAGCACAAAGGGAACGGGTTGCAGGAGAAACTTTTACTCTGGTTTCTCAGGCTGTTTCCTAGTGCCGGTTTAAAGTTCCTGCAGTTTTCACTGTAAAACCGAGTTGGAGCTAGTACCTCCCCATATATATGTATGGAGTGGAGTTTGCAACTGAAAAGAAACTTTGGGTTCCCAACAAGCTAGGTGAAGGACGGCTTTCACACACACTTATCTCTCAGAACTGAGCATGTGGAGAGACGTTCGTTCATCTAGCACAAAGGGAACGGGTTGCAGGAGAAACTTTTACTCTGGTTTCTCAGTCTGTTTCCTAGTGCCGATTTGAAGTTCCTGCAGTTTTCACTGTAAAACCGAGTTGGAGCTGGTACCTCCCCGTATATTTGTATGGAGTGGTGTTTGCAACTGAAAAGAAACTTTGTGTTCCCAACAAGCTAGGTGAAGGACGGCTTTCACACACACTTATCTCTCAGAACTGAGCATGTGGAGAGACGTTCGTTCATGTAGCACAAAGGGAACGGGTTGCAGGGGAAAGTTTTACTCTGGGTTCTCAGCCTGTTTCCTAGTGCCGGTTTGAAGTTCCTGCAGTTTTCACTGTAAAACCGAGTTGGAGCTAGTATCTACCCTTATATATGTATGGAGTGGAGTTTGCAACTTGAAAGAAACTTTGTGTTCCCAACAAGCTAGGTGAAGGACGGCTTTCACACACACTTATCTCTCAGAACTGAGCATGTGGAGAGACGTTGGTTCATCTAGCACAAAGGGAACGGGTTGCAGGAGAAACTTTTACTCTGGTTTCTCAGTCTGTTTCCTAGTGCCGGTTTGAAGTTCCTGCAGTTTTCACTGTAAAACCGAGTTGGAACTAGTACCTCCCCATATATATGTATGGAGTGGAGTTTGCAAATGAAAAGAAACTTTGTGTTCCCAACAAGCTAGGTGAAGGACGGCTTTCACACACACTTATCTCTCAGAACTGAGCATGTGGAGAGACGTTCGTTCATCTAGCACAAAGGGAACGGGTTGCAGGAGAAACTTTTACTCTGGTTTCTCAGGCTGTTTCCTAGTGCCGGTTTAAAGTTCCTGCAGTTTTCACTGTAAAACCGAGTTGGAGCTAGTACCTCCCCATATATATGTATGGAGTGGAGTTTGCAACTGAAAAGAAACTTTGTGTTCCCAACAAGCTAGGTGAAGGACGGCTTTCACACACACTTATCTCTCAGAACTGAGCATGTGGAGAGACGTTCGTTCATCTAGCACAAAGGGAACGGGTTGCAGGAGAAACTTTTACTCTGGTTTCTCAGTCTGTTTCCTAGTGCCGATTTGAAATTCCTGCAGTTTTCACTGTAAAACCGAGTTGGAGCTGGTACCTCCCCGTATATATGTATGGAGTGGTGTTTGCAACTGAAAAGAAACTTTGTGTTCCCAACAAGCTAGGTGAAGGACGGCTTTCACACACACTTATCTCACAGAACTGAGCATGTGGAGAGACGTTCGTTCATCTAGCACAAAGGGAATGGGTTGCAGGGGAAAGTTTTACTCTGGGTTCTCAGCCTGTTTCCTAGTGCCGGTTTGAAGTTCCTGCAGTTTTCACTGTAAAACCGAGTTGGAGCTAGTATCTACCCTTATATATGTATGGAGTGGAGTTTGCAACTTGAAAGAAACTTTGTGTTCCCAACAAGATAGGTGAAGGACGGCTTTCACACACACTTATCTCTCAGAACTGAGCATGTGGAGAGACGTTGGTTCATCTAGCACAAAGGGAACGGGTTGCAGGAGAAACTTTTACTCTGGTTTCTCAGTCTGTTTCCAAGTGCCGGTTTGAAGTTCCTGCAGTTTTCACTGTAAAACCGAGTTGGAGCTTGTACCTCCCCGTATACATGTATGGAGTGGAGTTTGCAACTGAAAAGATACTTTGTGTTCCCAACAAGCTAGGTGAAGGACGGCTTTCACACACACTTATCTCTCAGAACTGAGCATGTGGAGAGACGTTCGTTCATCTAGCACAAAGGGAACGGGTTGCAGGAGAAACTTTTACTCTGGTTTCTCAGTCTGTTTCCTAGTGCCGGTTTGAAGTTCCTGCAGTTTTCACTGTAAAACCGAGGTGGAGCTACTACCTCCCCTATATATGTATGGAGTGGAGTTTGCAACTGAAAAGAAACTTTGTGTTCCCAACAAGCTAGGTGAAGGACGGCTTTCACACACACTTATCTCTCAGATCTGAGCATGTGGAGAGACGTTCGTTCATCTACCACAAAGGGAAAGGGTTGCAGGAGAAACTTTTACTCTGGTTTCTCAGTCTGTTTCCTAGTGCCGGTTTGAAGTTCCTGCAGTTTTCACTGTAAAACCGAGTTGGAGCTAGTACCTCCCCGTATATATGTATGGAGTGGAGTTTGCAACTGAAAAGAAACTTTGTGTTCCCAACAAGCTAGGTGAAGGACGGCTTTCACACACACTTATCTCTCAGAACTGAGCATGTGGAGAGACGTTCGTTCAACTAGCACAAAGGGAACGGGTTGCAGGAGAAACTATTACTCTGGTTTCTCAGTCTGTTTCCTAGTGCCGGTTTGAAGTTCCTGCAGTTTTCACTGTAAAACCGATTTGGAGCTAGTACCTCCCGGTATATATGTATGGAGTGGAGTTTGCAACTGAAAACAAACTTTGTGTTCCCAACAAGCTAGGTGAAGGACGGCTTTCACACACACTTATCTCTCAGAACTGAGCATGTGGACAGACGTTGGTTCATCTAGCACAAAGGGAACGGTTTGCAGGAGAAACTTTTACTCTGGTTTCTCAGTCTGTTTCCTAGTGCCGGTTTGAAGTTCCTGCAGTTTTCACTGTAAAACCGTGTTGGAGCTAGTACCTCCACGTATATATGTATGGAGTGGAGTTTACAACTGAAAAGAAACTTTTTGTTCCCAACCAGCTAGGTGAAGGACGGCTTTCACACACACTTATCTCTCAGAACTGAGCATGTGGAGAGACGTTCGTTCAACTAGCACAAAGGGAACGGGTTGCAGGAGAAAGTATTACTCTTGTTTCTCAGTCTGTTTCCTAGTGCCTTTTTGAAGTTCCTGCAGTTTTCACTGTAAAACCGAGTTGGAGCTAGTACCTCCCCGTATATATGTATGGAGTGGAGTTTACAACTGAAAAGAAACTTTGTGTTCCCAACAAGCTAGGTGAAGGACGGCTTTCACACACACTTATCTCTCAGAACTGAGCATGTGGAGAGACGTTCGTTCATCTAGCACAAAGGGAACGGGTTGCAGGTGAAACTTTTACTCTGGTTTCTCAGGCTTTTTCCTAGTGCCGGTTTGAAGTTCCTGCAGTTTTCACTGTAAAACCGAGTTGGAACTAGTACCTCCCCATATATATGTATGGAGTGGAGTTTGCAAATGAAAAGAAACTTTGTGTTCCCAACAAGCTAGGTGAAGGACGGCTTTCACACACACTTATCTCTCAGAACTGAGCATGTGGAGAGACGTTCGTTCATCTAGCACAAAGGGAACGTGTTGCAGGAGAAACTTTTACTCTGGTTTCTCAGGATGTTTCCTAGTGCCGGTTTAAAGTTCCTGCAGTTTTCACTGTAAAACCGAGTTGGAGCTGGTACCTCCCCGTATATATGTATGGAGTGGTGTTTGCAACTGAAAAGAAACTTTGTGTTCCCAACAAGCTAGGTGAAGGACGGCTTTCACACACACTTATCTCTCAGAACCGAGCATGTGGAGAGACCTTCGTTCATCTAGCACAAAGGGAACGGGTTGCAGGGGAAAGTTTTACTCTGGGTTCTCAGCCTGTTTCCTAGTGCCGGTTTGAAATTCCTGCAGTTTTCACTGTAAAACCGAGTTGGAGCTAGTATCTACCCTTATATATGTATGGAGTGGAGTTTGCAACTTGAAAGAAACTTTGTGTTCCCAACAAGCTAGGTGAAGGACGGCTTTCACACACACTTATCTGTCAGAACTGAGCATGTGGAGAGACGTTCGTTCAACTAGCACAAAGGGAACGGGTTGCAGGAGAAAGTATTACTCTGGTTTCTCAGACTGTTTCCTAGTGCCTTTTTGAAGTTCCTGCAGTTTTCACTGTAAAACCGAGTTGGAGCTAGTACCTCCCCGTATATATGTATGGAGTGGAGTTTACAACTGAAAAGAAACTTTGTGTTCGCAACAAGCTAGGTGAAGGACGGCTTTCACACACACTTATCTCTCAGAACTGAGCATGTGGAGAGACGTTCTTTCATCTAGCACAAAGGGAACGGGTTGCAGGATAAACTTTTACTCTGGCTTCTCAGGCTGTTTCCTAGTGCCGGTTTGAAGTTCCTGCAGTTTTCACTGTAAAACCGAGTTGGAACTAGTACCTCCCCATATATATGTATGGAGTGGAGTTTGCAAATAAAAAGAAACTTTGTGTTCCCAACAAGCTAGGTGAAGGACGGCTTTCACACACACTTATCTCTCAGAACTGAGCATGTGGAGAGACGTTCGTTCATCTAGCACAAAGGGAACGGGTTGCAGGAGAAACTTTTACTCTGGTTTCTCAGGCTGTTTCCTAGTGCCGTTTTGATGCTCCTGCAGTTTTCACTGTAAAACCGAGTTGGAGCTAGTACCTCCCCATATATATGTATGGAGTGGAGTTTGCAACTGAAAAGAAACTTTGTGTTCCCAACAAGCTAGGTGAAGGACGGCTTTCACACACACTTATCTCTCAGAACTGAGCATGTGGAGAGACGTTCGTTCATCTAGCACAAAGGGAACGGGTTGCAGGAGAAACTTTTACTCTGGTTTTTCAGTCTGTTTCCTAGTGCCGATTTGAAGTTCCTGCAGTTTTCACTGTAAAACCGATTTGGAGCTGGTACCTCCCCGTATATATGTATGGGGTGGTGTTTGCAACTGAAAAGGAACTTTGTGTTCCCAACAAGCTAGGTGAAGGACGGCTTTCACACACACTTATCTCTCAGAACTGAGCATGTGGAGAGACGTTCGTTCATCTAGCACAAAGGGAACGGGTTGCAGGGGAAAGTTTTACTCTGGGTTCTCAGCCTGTTTCCTAGTGCCGGTTTGAAGTTCCTGCAGTTTTCACTGTAAAACCGAGTTGGAGCTTGTATCTACCCTTATATATGTATGGAGTGGAGTTTGCAACTTGAAAGAAACTTTGTGTTCCCAACAAGCTAGGTGAAGGACGGCTTTCACACACACTTATCTCTCAGAACTGAGCATGTGGAGAGACGTTGGTTCATCTAGCACAAAGGGAACGGGTTGCAGGAGAAACTTTTACTCTGGTTTCTCAGTCTGTTTCCAAGTGCCGGTTTGAAGTTCCTGCAGTTTTCACTGTAAAACCGAGTTGGAGCTTGTACCTCCCCGTATACATGTATGGAGTGGAGTTTGCAACTGAAAAGATACTTTGTGTTCCCAACAAGCTAGGTGAAGGACGGCTTTCACACACACTTATCTCTCAGAACTGAGCATGTGGAGAGACGTTCGTTCATCTAGCACAAAGGGAACGGGTTGCAGGAGAAACTTTTACTCTGGTTTCTCAGTCTGTTTCCTAGTGCCGGTTTGAAGTTCCTGCAGTTTTCACTGTAAAACCGAGGTGGAGCTACTACCTCCCCTATATATGTATGGAGTGGAGTTTGCAACTGAAAAGAAACTTTGTGTTCCCAACAAGCTAGGTGAAGGACGGCTTTCACACACACTTATCTCTCAGAACTGAGCATGTGGAGAGACGTTCGTTCATCTACCACAAAGGGAAAGGGTTGCAGGAGAAACTTTTACTCTGGTTTCTCAGTCTGTTTCCTAGTGCCGGTTTGAAGTTCCTGCAGTTTTCACTGTAAAACCGAGTTGGAACTAGTACCTCCCCATATATATGTATGGAGTGGAGTTTGCAACTGAAAAGAAACTTTGTGTTCCCAACAAGCTAGGTGAAGGACGGCTTTCACACACACTTATCTCTCAGAACTGAGCATGTGGAGAGACGTTCGTTCATCTAGCACAAAGGGAACGGGTTGCAGGAGAAACTTTTACTCTGGTTTCTCAGTCTGTTTCCTAGTTCCGGTTTGAAGTTCCTGCAGTTTTCACTGTAAAACCGGGTTGGATCTAGTACCTCCCCATATATATGTATGGAGAGGAGTTTGCAACTGAAAAGAAACTTTGTGTTCCCAACAAGCTAGGTGAAGGAAGGCTTTCACACACACTTATCTCTCAGAACTGAGCATGTGGAGAGACGTTCGTTCAACTAGCACAAAGGGAACGGGTTGCAGATAAAACTTTTACTCTGGTTTCTCAGTCTGTTTCCTAGTGCCGGTTTGAAGTTCCTGCAGTTTTCACTGTAAAACCGATTTGGAGCTAGTACCTCCCGGTATATATGTATGGAGTGGAGTTTGCAACTGAAAAGAAACTTTGTGTTCCCAACAAGCTAGGTGAAGGACGGCTTTCACACACACTTATCTCTCAGAACTGAGCATGTGGAGAGACGTTCGTTCAACTAGCACAAAGGGAACGGTTTGCAGGAGATACTATTACTCTGGTTTCTCAGTCTGTTTCCTAGTGCCGGTTTGAAGTTCCTGCAGTTTTCACTGTAAAACCGATTTGGAGCTAGTACCTCCCGGTATATATGTATGGAGTGGAGTTTGCAACTGAAAACAAACTTTGTGTTCCCAACAAGCTAGGTGAAGGACGGCTTTCACAGTCACTTATCTCTCAGAACTGAGCATGTGGACAGACGTTCGTTCATCTAGCACAAAGGGAACGGGTTGCAGGAGAAACTTTTACTCTGGTTTCTCAGTCTGTTTCCTAGTGCCGGTTTGAAGTTCCTGCAGTTTTCACTGTAAAACCGTGTTGGAACTAGTACCTCCCCATATATATGTATGGAGTGGAGTTTGCAACTGAAAAGAAACTTTGTGTTCCCAACAAGCTAGGTGAAGGACGGCTTTCACACACACTTATCTCTCAGAACTGAGCATGTGGAGAGACGTTCGTTCATCTAGCACAAAGGGAACGGGTTGCAGGAGAAACTTTTACTCTGGTTTCTCAGTCTGTTTCCTAGTGCCGGTTTGAAGTTCCTGCAGTTTTCTCTGTAAAACCGGGTTGGATCTAGTACCTCCCCATATATATGTATGGAGAGGAGTTTGCAACTGAAAAGAAACTTTGTGTTCCCAACAAGCTAGGTGAAGGAAGGCTTTCACACACACTTATCTCTCAGAACTGAGCATGTGGAGAGACGTTCGTTCAACTAGCACAAAGGGAACGGGTTGCAGGAGAAAGTATTACTCTGGTTTCTCAGTCTGTTTCCTAGTGCCTTTTTGAAGTTCCTGCAGTTTTCACTGTAAAACCGAGTTGGAGCTAGTACCTCCCCGTATATATGTATGGAGTGGAGTTTACAACTGAAAAGAAACTTTGTGTTCCCAACAAGCTAGGTGAAGGACGGCTTTCACACACACTTATCTCTCAGAACTGAGCATGTGGAGAGACGTTGGTTCATCTAGCACAAAGGGAACTGGTTGCAGGAGAAACTTTTACTCTGGTTTCTCAGGCTGTTTCCTAGTGCAGGTTTGAAGTTCCTGCAGTTTTCACTGTAAAACCGAGTTGGAACTAGTACCTCCCCATATATATGTATGGAGTGGAGTTTGCAAATGAAAAGAAACTTTGTGTTCCCAACAAGCTAGGTGAAGGACGGCTTTCACACACACTTATCTCTCAGAACTGAGCATGTGGAGAGACGTTCGTTCAACTAGCACAAAGGGAACGGTTTGCAGGAGAAACTATTACTCTGGTTTCTCAGTCTGTTTCCTAGTGCCGGTTTGAAGTTCCTGCAGTTTTCACTTTAAAACCGATTTGGAGCTAGTACCTCCCGGTATATATGTATGGAGTGGAGTTTGCAACTGAAAACAAACTTTGTGTTCCCAACAAGCTAGGTGAAGGACGGCTTTCACAGTCACTTATCTCTCAGAACTGAGCATGTGGACAGACGTTCGTTCATCTAGCACAAAGGGAACGGGTTGCAGGAGAAACTTTTACTCTGGTTTCTCAGTCTGTTTCCTAGTGCCGGTTTGAAGTTCCTGCAGTTTTCACTGTAAAACCGAGTTGGAGCTAGTACCTCCCCGTATATATGTATGGAGTGGAGTTTGCAACTGAAAAGAAACTTTGTGTTCCCAACAAGCTAGGTGAAGGACGGCTTTCACACACACTTATCTCTCAGAACTGAGCATGTGGAGAGACGTTCGTTTAACTAGCACAAAAGGAACGGGTTGCAGGAGAAACTATTACTCTGGTTTCTCAGTCTGTTTCCTAGTGCCGGTTTGAAGTTCCTGCAGTTTTCACTGTAAAACCGATTTGGAGCTAGTACCTCCCGGTATATATGTATGGAGTGGAGTTTGCAACTGAAAACAAACTTTGTGTTCCCAACAAGCTAGGTGAAGGACGGCTTTCACACACACTTATCTCTCAGAACTGAGCATGTGGAGAGACGTTCGTTCATCTAGCACAAAGGGAACGGGTTGCAGGGGAAAGTTTTACTCTGGGTTCTCAGCCTGTTTCCTAGTGCCGGTTTGAAGTTCCTGCAGTTTTCACTGTAAAACCGAGTTGGAGCTTGTATCTACCCTTATATATGTATGGAGTGGAGTTTGCAACTTGAAAGAAACTTTGTGTTCCCAACAAGCTAGGTGAAGGACGGCTTTCACACACACTTATCTCTCAGAACTGAGCATGTGGAGAGACGTTGGTTCATCTAGCACAAAGGGAACGGGTTGCAGGAGAAACTTTTACTCTGGTTTCTCAGTCTGTTTCCAAGTGCCGGTTTGAAGTTCCTGCAGTTTTCACTGTAAAACCGAGTTGGAGCTTGTACCTCCCCGTATACATGTATGGAGTGGAGTTTGCAACTGAAAAGATACTTTGTGTTCCCAACAAGCTAGGTGAAGGACGGCTTTCACACACACTTATCTCTCAGAACTGAGCATGTGGAGAGACGTTCGTTCATCTAGCACAAAGGGAACGGGTTGCAGGAGAAACTTTTACTCTGGTTTCTCAGTCTGTTTCCTAGTGCCGGTTTGAAGTTCCTGCAGTTTTCACTGTAAAACCGAGGTGGAGCTACTACCTCCCCTATATATGTATGGAGTGGAGTTTGCAACTGAAAAGAAACTTTGTGTTCCCAACAAGCTAGGTGAAGGACGGCTTTCACACACACTTATCTCTCAGAACTGAGCATGTGGAGAGACGTTCGTTCATCTACCACAAAGGGAAAGGGTTGCAGGAGAAACTTTTACTCTGGTTTCTCAGTCTGTTTCCTAGTGCCGGTTTGAAGTTCCTGCAGTTTTCACTGTAAAACCGAGTTGGAACTAGTACCTCCCCATATATATGTATGGAGTGGAGTTTGCAACTGAAAAGAAACTTTGTGTTCCCAACAAGCTAGGTGAAGGACGGCTTTCACACACACTTATCTCTCAGAACTGAGCATGTGGAGAGACGTTCGTTCATCTAGCACAAAGGGAACGGGTTGCAGGAGAAACTTTTACTCTGGTTTCTCAGTCTGTTTCCTAGTTCCGGTTTGAAGTTCCTGCAGTTTTCACTGTAAAACCGGGTTGGATCTAGTACCTCCCCATATATATGTATGGAGAGGAGTTTGCAACTGAAAAGAAACTTTGTGTTCCCAACAAGCTAGGTGAAGGAAGGCTTTCACACACACTTATCTCTCAGAACTGAGCATGTGGAGAGACGTTCGTTCAACTAGCACAAAGGGAACGGGTTGCAGAAAAAACTTTTACTCTGGTTTCTCAGTCTGTTTCCTAGTGCCGGTTTGAAGTTCCTGCAGTTTTCACTGTAAAACCGATTTGGAGCTAGTACCTCCCGGTATATATGTATGGAGTGGAGTTTGCAACTGAAAAGAAACTTTGTGTTCCCAACAAGCTAGGTGAAGGACGGCTTTCACACACACTTATCTCTCAGAACTGAGCATGTGGAGAGACGTTCGTTCAACTAGCACAAAGGGAACGGTTTGCAGGAGATACTATTACTCTGGTTTCTCAGTCTGTTTCCTAGTGCCGGTTTGAAGTTCCTGCAGTTTTCACTGTAAAACCGATTTGGAGCTAGTACCTCCCGGTATATATGTATGGAGTGGAGTTTGCAACTGAAAACAAACTTTGTGTTCCCAACAAGCTAGGTGAAGGACGGCTTTCACAGTCACTTATCTCTCAGAACTGAGCATGTGGACAGACGTTCGTTCATCTAGCACAAAGGGAACGGGTTGCAGGAGAAACTTTTACTCTGGTTTCTCAGTCTGTTTCCTAGTGCCGGTTTGAAGTTCCTGCAGTTTTCACTGTAAAACCGTGTTGGAACTAGTACCTCCCCATATATATGTATGGAGTGGAGTTTGCAACTGAAAAGAAACTTTGTGTTCCCAACAAGCTAGGTGAAGGACGGCTTTCACACACACTTATCTCTCAGAACTGAGCATGTGGAGAGACGTTCGTTCATCTAGCACAAAGGGAACGGGTTGCAGGAGAAACTTTTACTCTGGTTTCTCAGTCTGTTTCCTAGTGCCGGTTTGAAGTTCCTGCAGTTTTCTCTGTAAAACCGGGTTGGATCTAGTACCTCCCCATATATATGTATGGAGAGGAGTTTGCAACTGAAAAGAAACTTTGTGTTCCCAACAAGCTAGGTGAAGGAAGGCTTTCACACACACTTATCTCTCAGAACTGAGCATGTGGAGAGACGTTCGTTCAACTAGCACAAAGGGAACGGGTTGCAGGAGAAAGTATTACTCTGGTTTCTCAGTCTGTTTCCTAGTGCCTTTTTGAAGTTCCTGCAGTTTTCACTGTAAAACCGAGTTGGAGCTAGTACCTCCCCGTATATATGTATGGAGTGGAGTTTACAACTGAAAAGAAACTTTGTGTTCCCAACAAGCTAGGTGAAGGACGGCTTTCACACACACTTATCTCTCAGAACTGAGCATGTGGAGAGACGTTGGTTCATCTAGCACAAAGGGAACTGGTTGCAGGAGAAACTTTTACTCTGGTTTCTCAGGCTGTTTCCTAGTGCAGGTTTGAAGTTCCTGCAGTTTTCACTGTAAAACCGAGTTGGAACTAGTACCTCCCCATATATATGTATGGAGTGGAGTTTGCAAATGAAAAGAAACTTTGTGTTCCCAACAAGCTAGGTGAAGGACGGCTTTCACACACACTTATCTCTCAGAACTGAGCATGTGGAGAGACGTTCGTTCAACTAGCACAAAGGGAACGGTTTGCAGGAGAAACTATTACTCTGGTTTCTCAGTCTGTTTCCTAGTGCCGGTTTGAAGTTCCTGCAGTTTTCACTTTAAAACCGATTTGGAGCTAGTACCTCCCGGTATATATGTATGGAGTGGAGTTTGCAACTGAAAACAAACTTTGTGTTCCCAACAAGCTAGGTGAAGGACGGCTTTCACAGTCACTTATCTCTCAGAACTGAGCATGTGGACAGACGTTCGTTCATCTAGCACAAAGGGAACGGGTTGCAGGAGAAACTTTTACTCTGGTTTCTCAGTCTGTTTCCTAGTGCCGGTTTGAAGTTCCTGCAGTTTTCACTGTAAAACCGAGTTGGAGCTAGTACCTCCCCGTATATATGTATGGAGTGGAGTTTGCAACTGAAAAGAAACTTTGTGTTCCCAACAAGCTAGGTGAAGGACGGCTTTCACACACACTTATCTCTCAGAACTGAGCATGTGGAGAGACGTTCGTTTAACTAGCACAAAAGGAACGGGTTGCAGGAGAAACTATTACTCTGGTTTCTCAGTCTGTTTCCTAGTGCCGGTTTGAAGTTCCTGCAGTTTTCACTGTAAAACCGATTTGGAGCTAGTACCTCCCGGTATATATGTATGGAGTGGAGTTTGCAACTGAAAACAAACTTTGTGTTCCCAACAAGCTAGGTGAAGGACGGCTTTCACACACACTTATCTCTCAGAACTGAGCATGTGGACAGACGTTCGTTCATCTAGCACAAAGGGAACGGGTTGCAGGAGAAACTTTTACTCTGGTTTCTCAGTCTGTTTCCTAGTGCCGGTTTGAAGTTCCTGCAGTTTTCACTGTAAAACCGAGTTGGAGCTAGTACCTCCCCATATACATGTATGGAGTGGAGTTTGCAACTGAAAACAAACTTTGTGTTCCCAACAAGCTAGGTGAAGGACGGCTTTCACAGTCACTTATCTCTCAGAACTGAGCATGTGGACAGACGTTCGTTCATCTAGCACAAAGGGAACGGGTTGCAGGAGAAACTTTTACTCTGGTTTCTCAGTCTGTTTCCTAGTGCCGGTTTGAAGTTCCTGCAGTTTTCACTGTAAAACCGAGTTGGAGCTAGTACCTCCCCGTATATATGTATGGAGTGGAGTTTGCAACTGAAAAGAAACTTTGTGTTCCCAACAAGCTAGGTGAAGGACGGCTTTCACACACACTTATCTCTCAGAACTGAGCATGTGGAGAGACGTTCGTTCAACTAGCACAAAAGGAACGGGTTGCAGGAGAAACTATTACTCTGGTTTCTCAGTCTGTTTCCTAGTGCCGGTTTGAAGTTCCTGCAGTTTTCACTGTAAAACCGATTTGGAGCTAGTACCTCCCGGTATATATGTATGGAGTGGAGTTTGCAACTGAAAACAAACTTTGTGTTCCCAACAAGCTAGGTGAAGGACGGCTTTCACACACACTTATCTCTCAGAACTGAGCATGTGGACAGACGTTCGTTCATCTAGCACAAAGGGAACGGGTTGCAGGAGAAACTTTTACTCTGGTTTCTCAGTCTGTTTCCTAGTGCCGGTTTGAAGTTCCTGCAGTTTTCACTGTAAAACCGAGTTGGAGCTAGTACCTCCCCATATACATGTATGGAGTGGAGTTTGCAACTGAAAAGAACCTTTGTGTTCCCAACAAGCTAGGTGAAGGACGGCTTTCACACACACTTATCTCTCAGAACTGAGCATGTGGACAGACGTTCGTTCATCTAGCACAAAGGGAACGGGTTGCAGGGGAAACTTTTACTCTGGTTTCTCAGTCTGTTTCCTAGTGCCGGTTTGAAGTTCCTGCAGTTTTCACTGTAAAACCGAGTTGGATCTAGTACCTCCCCATATTTATGTATGGAGAGGAGTTTGCAACTGAAAAGAAACTTTGTGTGCCCAACAAGCTAGGTGAAGGAAGGCTTTCACACACACTTATCTCTCAGAACTGAGCATGTGGAGAGACGTTCGTTCAACTAGCACAAAGGGAACGGGTTGCAGGAGAAACTTTTACTCTGGTTTCTCAGTCTGTTTCCTAGTGCCGGTTTGAAGTTCCTGCAGTTTTCACTGTAAAACCGAGTTGGATCTAGTACCTCCCCATATATATGTATGGAGTGGAGTTTGCAACTGAAAAGAAACTTTGTGTTCCCAACAAGCTAGGTGAAGGACGGCTTTCACACACACTTATCTCTCAGAACTGAGCATGTGGAGAGACGTTGGTTCATCTAGCACAAAGGGAACGGGTTGCAGGAGAAACTTTTACTCTGGTTTCTCAGTCTGTTTCCTAGTGCCGGTTTGAAGTTCCTGCAGTTTTCACTGTAAAACCGAGTTGGAACTTGTACCTCCCCGTATACATGTATGGAGTGGAGTTTGCAACCGAAAAGAACCTTTGTGTTCCCAACAAGCTAGGTGAAGGACGGCTTTCACACCCACTTATCTCTCAGAACTGAGCATGTGGAGAGACGTTCGTTCATCTAGCACAAAGGGAACGGGTTGCAGGAGAAACTTTTACTCTGGTTTCTCAGTCTGTTTCCTAGTGCCGGTTTGAAGTTCCTGCAGTTTTCACTGTAAAACCGTGTTGGAGCTAGTACCTCCCCGTATATATGTATGGAGTGGAGTTTACAACTGAAAAGAAACTTTTTGTTCCCAACAAGCTAGGTGAAGGACGGCTTTCACACACACTTATCTCTCAGAACTGAGCATGTGGAGAGACGTTCGTTCAACTAGCACAAAGGGAACGGGTTGCAGGAGAAATTATTACTCTGGTTTCTCAGTCTGTTTCCTAGTGCCTTTTTGAAGTTCCTGCAGTTTTCACTGTAAAACCGAGTTGGAGCTAGTACCTCCCCGTATATATGTATGGAGTGGAGTTTACAACTAAAAAGAAACTTTGTGTTCCCAACAAGCTAGGTGAAGGACGGCTTTCACACACACTTATCTCTCAGAACTGAGCATGTGGAGAGACGTTGGTTCATCTAGCACAAAGGGAACGGGTTGCAGGAGAAACTTTTACTCTGGTTTCTCAGTCTGTTTCCTAGTGCCGGTTTGAAGTTCCTGCAGTTTTCACTGTAAAACCGAGTTGGAACTTGTACCTCCCCGTATACATGTATGGAGTGGAGTTTGCAACCGAAAAGAACCTTTGTGTTCCCAACAAGCTAGGTGAAGGACGGCTTTCACACCCACTTATCTCTCAGAACTGAGCATGTGGAGAGACGTTCGTTCATCTAGCACAAAGGGAACGGGTTGCAGGAGAAACTTTTACTCTGGTTTCTCAGTCTGTTTCCTAGTGCCGGTTTGAAGTTCCTGCAGTTTTCACTGTAAAACCGTGTTGGAGCTAGTACCTCCCCGTATATATGTATGGAGTGGAGTTTACAACTGAAAAGAAACTTTTTGTTCCCAACAAGCTAGGTGAAGGACGGCTTTCACACACACTTATCTCTCAGAACTGAGCATGTGGAGAGACGTTCGTTCAACTAGCACAAAGGGAACGGGTTGCAGGAGAAATTATTACTCTGGTTTCTCAGTCTGTTTCCTAGTGCCTTTTTGAAGTTCCTGCAGTTTTCACTGTAAAACCGAGTTGGAGCTAGTACCTCCCCGTATATATGTATGGAGTGGAGTTTACAACTAAAAAGAAACTTTGTGTTCCCAACAAGCTAGGTGAAGGACGGCTTTCACACACACTTATCTCTCAGAACTGAGCATGTGGAGAGACGTTCGTTCATCTAGCACAAAGGGAACGGGTTGCAGGAGAAACTTTTACTCTGGTTTCTCAGGCTGTTTCCTAGTGCCGGTTTGAAGTTCCTGCAGTTTTCACTGTAAAACCGAGTTGGAACTAGTACCTCCCCATATATATGTATGGAGTGGAGTTTGCAAATGAAAAGAAACTTTGTGTTCCCAACAAGCTAGGTGAAGGACGGCTTTCACACACACTTATCTCTCAGAACTGAGCATGTGGAGAGACGTTCGTTCATCTAGCCAAAGGGAACGGGTTGCAGGAGAAACTTTTACTCTGGTTTCTCAGTCTGTTTCCTAGTGCCGATTTGAAGTTCCTGCAGTTTTCACTGTAAAACCGAGTTGGAGCTGGTACCTCCCCGTATATATGTATGGAGTGGTGTTTGCAACTGAAAACAAACTTTGTGTTCCCAACAAGCTAGGTGAAGGACGGCTTTCACACACACTTATCTCTCAGAACTGAGCATGTGGAGAGACGTTCGTTCATCTAGCACAAAGGGAACGGGTTGCAGGGGAAAGTTTTACTCTGGGTTCTCAGCCTGTTTCCTAGTGCCGGTTTGAAGTTCCTGCAGTTTTCACTGTAAAACCGAGTTGGAGCTAGTACCTCCCCGTATATATGTATGGAGTGGAGTTTGCAACTGAAAAGAAACTTTGTGTTCCCAACAAGCTAGGTGAAGGACGGCTTTCACACACACTTATCTCTCAGAACTGAGCATGTGGAGAGACGTTCGTTCAACTAGCACAAAGGGAACGGTTTGCAGGAGAAACTATTACTCTGGTTTCTCAGTCTGTTTCCTAGTGCCGGTTTGAAGTTCCTGCAGTTTTCACTGTAAAACCGATTTGGAGCTAGAACCTCCCGGTATATATGTATGGAGTGGAGTTTGCAACTGAAAACAAACTTTGTGTTCCCAACAAGCTAGGTGAAGGACGGCTTTCACAGTCACTTATCTCTCAGAACTGAGCATGTGGACAGACGTTCGTTCATCTAGCACAAAGGGAACGGGTTGCAGGAGAAACTTTTACTCTGGTTTCTCAGTCTGTTTCCTAGTGCCGGTTTAAAGTTCCTGCAGTTTTCACTGTAAAACCGAGTTGGATCTAGTACCTCCCCATATTTATGTATGGAGAGGAGTTTGCAACTGAAAAGAAACTTTGTGTTCCCAACAAGCTAGGTGAAGGAAGGCTTTCACACACACTTATCTCTCAGAACTGAGCATGTGGAGAGACGTTCGTTCAACTAGCACAAAGGGAACGGGTTGCAGGAGAAACTTTTACTCTGGTTTCTCAGTCTGTTTCCTAGTGCCGGTTTGAAGTTCCTGCAGTTTTCACTGTAAAACCGAGTTGGATCTAGTACCTCCCCATATATATGTATGGAGTGGAGTTTGCAACTGAAAAGAAACTTTGTGTTCCCAACAAGCTAGGTGAAGGACGGCTTTCACACACACTTATCTCTCAGAACTGAGCATGTGGAGAGACGTTGGTTCATCTAGCACAAAGGGAACGGGTTGCAGGAGAAACTTTTACTCTGGTTTCTCAGTCTGTTTCCTAGTGCCGGTTTGAAGTTCCTGCAGTTTTCACTGTAAAACCGAGTTGGAGCTTGTACCTCCCCGTATACATGTATGGAGTGGAGTTTGCAACCGAAAAGAACCTTTGTGTTCCCAACAAGCTAGGTGAAGGACGGCTTTCACACCCACTTATCTCTCAGAACTGAGCATGTGGAGAGACGTTCGTTCATCTAGCACAAAGGGAACGGGTTGCAGGAGAAACTTTTACTCTGGTTTCTCAGTCTGTTTCCTAGTGCCGGTTTGAAGTTCCTGCAGTTTTCACTGTAAAACCGTGTTGGAGCTAGTACCTACCCGTATATATGTATGGAGTGGAGTTTACAACTGAAAAGAAACTTTTTGTTCCCAACAAGCTAGGTGAAGGACGGCTTTCACACACACTTATCTCTCAGAACTGAGCATGTGGAGAGACGTTCGTTCAACTAGCACAAAGGGAACGGGTTGCAGGAGAAATTATTACTCTGGTTTCTCAGTCTGTTTCCTAGTGCCTTTTTGAAGTTCCTGCAGTTTTCACTGTAAAACCGAGTTGGAGCTAGTACCTCCCCGTATATATGTATGGAGTGGAGTTTACAACTAAAAAGAAACTTTGTGTTCCCAACAAGCTAGGTGAAGGACGGCTTTCACACACACTTATCTCTCAGAACTGAGCATGTGGAGAGACGTTCGTTCATCTAGCACAAAGGGAACGGGTTGCAGGAGAAACTATTACTCTGGTTTCTCAGGCTGTTTCCTAGTGCCGGTTTGAAGTTCCTGCAGTTTTCACTGTAAAACCGAGTTGGAACTAGTACCTCCCCATATATATGTATGGAGTGGAGTTTGCAAATGAAAAGAAACTTTGTGTTCCCAACAAGCTAGGTGAAGGACGGCTTTCACACACACTTATCTCTCAGAACTGAGCATGTGGAGAGACGTTCGTTCATCTAGCCAAAGGGAACGGGTTGCAGGAGAAACTTTTACTCTGGTTTCTCAGTCTGTTTCCTAGTGCCGATTTGAAGTTCCTGCAGTTTTCACTGTAAAACCGAGTTGGAGCTGGTACCTCCCCGTATATATGTATGGAGTGGTGTTTGCAACTGAAAAGAAACTTTGTGTTCCCAACAAGCTAGGTGAAGGACGGCTTTCACACACACTTATCTCTCAGAACTGAGCATGTGGAGAGACGTTCGTTCATCTAGCACAAAGGGAACGGGTTGCAGGGGAAAGTTTTACTCTGGGTTCTCAGCCTGTTTCCTAGTGCCGGTTTGAAGTTCCTGCAGTTTTCACTGTAAAACCGAGTTGGATCTAGTACCTCCCCATATTTATGTATGGAGAGGAGTTTGCAACTGAAAAGAAACTTTGTGTTCCCAACAAGCTAGGTGAAGGAAGGCTTTCACACACAATTATCTCTCAGAACTGAGCATGTGGAGAGACGTTCGTTCAACTAGCACAAAGGGAACGGGTTGCAGGAGAAACTTTTACTCTGGTTTCTCAGTCTGTTTCCTAGTGCCGGTTTGAAGTTCCTGCAGTTTTCACTGTAAAACCGAGTTGGATCTAGTACCTCCCCATATATATGTATGGAGTGGAGTTTGCAACTGAAAAGAAACTTTGTGTTCCCAACAAGCTAGGTGAAGGACGGCTTTCACACACACTTATCTCTCAGAACTGAGCATGTGGAGAGACGTTGGTTCATCTAGCACAAAGGGAACGGGTTGCAGGAGAAACTTTTACTCTGGTTTCTCAGTCTGTTTCCTAGTGCCGGTTTGAAGTTCCTGCAGTTTTCACTGTAAAACCGAGTTGGAGCTTGTACCTCCCCGTATACATGTATGGAGTGGAGTTTGCAACCGAAAAGAACCTTTGTGTTCCCAACAAGCTAGGTGAAGGACGGCTTTCACACCCACTTATCTCTCAGAACTGAGCATGTGGAGAGACGTTCGTTCATCTAGCACAAAGGGAACAGGTTGCAGGAGAAACTTTTACTCTGGTTTCTCAGTCTGTTTCCTAGTGCCGGTTTGAAGTTCCTGCAGTTTTCACTGTAAAACCGTGTTGGAGCTAGTACCTCCCCGTATATATGTATGGAGTGGAGTTTACAACTGAAAAGAAACTTTTTGTTCCCAACAAGCTAGGTGAAGGACGGCTTTCACACACACTTATCTCTCAGAACTGAGCATGTGGAGAGACGTTCGTTCAACTAGCACAAAGGGAACGGGTTGCAGGAGAAATTATTACTCTGGTTTCTCAGTCTGTTTCCTAGTGCCTTTTTGAAGTTCCTGCAGTTTTCACTGTAAAACCGAGTTGGAGCTAGTACCTCCCCGTATATATGTATGGAGTGGAGTTTACAACTAAAAAGAAACTTTGTGTTCCCAACAAGCTAGGTGAAGGACGGCTTTCACACACACTTATCTCTCAGAACTGAGCATGTGGAGGGACGTTCGTTCATCTAGCACAAAGGGAACGGTTTGCAGGAGAAACTATTACTCTGGTTTCTCAGGCTGTTTCCTAGTGCCGGTTTGAAGTTCCTGCAGTTTTCACTGTAAAACCGAGTTGGAACTAGTACCTCCCCATATATATGTATGGAGTGGAGTTTGCAAATGAAAAGAAACTTTGTGTTCCCAACAAGCTAGGTGAAGGACGGCTTTCACACACACTTATCTCTCAGGACTGAGCATGTGGAGAGACGTTCGTTCATCTAGCCAAAGGGAACGGGTTGCAGGAGAAACTTTTACTCTGGTTTCTCAGTCTGTTTCCTAGTGCCGGTTTGAAGTTCCTGCAGTTTTCACTGTAAAACCGAGTTGGATCTAGTACCTCCCCATATTTATGTATGGAGAGGAGTTTGCAACTGAAAAGAAACTTTGTGTTCCCAACAAGCTAGGTGAAGGAAGGCTTTCACACACAATTATCTCTCAGAACTGAGCATGTGGAGAGACGTTCGTTCAACTAGCACAAAGGGAACGGGTTGCAGGAGAAACTTTTACTCTGGTTTCTCAGTCTGTTTCCTAGTGCCGGTTTGAAGTTCCTGCAGTTTTCACTGTAAAACCGAGTTGGATCTAGTACCTCCCCATATATATGTATGGAGTGGAGTTTGCAACTGAAAAGAAACTTTGTGTTCCCAACAAGCTAGGTGAAGGACGGCTTTCACACACACTTATCTCTCAGAACTGAGCATGTGGAGAGACGTTGGTTCATCTAGCACAAAGGGAACGGGTTGCAGGAGAAACTTTTACTCTGGTTTCTCAGTCTGTTTCCTAGTGCCGGTTTGAAGTTCCTGCAGTTTTCACTGTAAAACCGAGTTGGAGCTTGTACCTCCCCGTATACATGTATGGAGTGGAGTTTGCAACCGAAAAGAACCTTTGTGTTCCCAACAAGCTAGGTGAAGGACGGCTTTCACACCCACTTATCTCTCAGAACTGAGCATGTGGAGAGACGTTCGTTCATCTAGCACAAAGGGAACAGGTTGCAGGAGAAACTTTTACTCTGGTTTCTCAGTCTGTTTCCTAGTGCCGGTTTGAAGTTCCTGCAGTTTTCACTGTAAAACCGTGTTGGAGCTAGTACCTCCCCGTATATATGTATGGAGTGGAGTTTACAACTGAAAAGAAACTTTTTGTTCCCAACAAGCTAGGTGAAGGACGGCTTTCACACACACTTATCTCTCAGAACTGAGCATGTGGAGAGACGTTCGTTCAACTAGCACAAAGGGAACGGGTTGCAGGAGAAATTATTACTCTGGTTTCTCAGTCTGTTTCCTAGTGCCTTTTTGAAGTTCCTGCAGTTTTCACTGTAAAACCGAGTTGGAGCTAGTACCTCCCCGTATATATGTATGGAGTGGAGTTTACAACTAAAAAGAAACTTTGTGTTCCCAACAAGCTAGGTGAAGGACGGCTTTCACACACACTTATCTCTCAGAACTGAGCATGTGGAGGGACGTTCGTTCATCTAGCACAAAGGGAACGGTTTGCAGGAGAAACTATTACTCTGGTTTCTCAGGCTGTTTCCTAGTGCCGGTTTGAAGTTCCTGCAGTTTTCACTGTAAAACCGAGTTGGAACTAGTACCTCCCCATATATATGTATGGAGTGGAGTTTGCAAATGAAAAGAAACTTTGTGTTCCCAACAAGCTAGGTGAAGGACGGCTTTCACACACACTTATCTCTCAGGACTGAGCATGTGGAGAGACGTTCGTTCATCTAGCCAAAGGGAACGGGTTGCAGGAGAAACTTTTACTCTGGTTTCTCAGTCTGTTTCCTAGTGCCGATTTGAAGTTCCTGCAGTTTTCACTGTAAAACCGAGTTGGAGCTGGTACCTCCCCGTATATATGTATGGAGTGGTGTTTGCAACTGAAAAGAAACTTTGTGTTCCCAACAAGCTAGGTGAAGGACGGCTTTCACACACACTTATCTCTCAGAACTGAGCATGTGGAGAGACGTTCGTTCATCTAGCACAAAGGGAACGGTTTGCAGGGGAAAGTTTTACTCTGGGTTCTCAGCCTGTTTCCTAGTGCCGGTTTGAAGTTCCTGCAGTTTTCACTGTAAAACCGAGTTGGAGCTAGTATCTACCCTTATATATGTATGGAGTGGAGTTTGCAACTTGAAAGAAACTTTGTGTTCCCAACAAGCTAGGTGAAGGACGGCTTTCACACACACTTATCTCTCAGAACTGAGCATGTGGAGAGACGTTGGTTCATCTAGCACAAAGGGAACGGGTTGCAGGAGAAACTTTTACTCTGGTATCTCAGTCTGTTTCCAAGTGCCGGTTTGAAGTTCCTGCAGTTTTCACTGTAAAACCGAGTTGGAGCTTGTACCTCCCCGTATACATGTATGGAGTGGAGTTTGCAACTGAAAAGAACCTTTGTGTTCCCAACAAGCTAGGTGAAGGACGGCTTTCACACACTCTTATCTCTCAGAACTGAGCATGTGGAGAGACGTTCGTTCATCTAGCACAAAGGGAACGGGTTGCAGGAGAAATTATTACTCTGGTTTCTCAGTCTGTTTCCTAGTGCCTTTTTGAAGTTCCTGCAGTTTTCACTGTAAAACCGAGTTGGAGCAAGTACCTCCCCGTAAATATGTATGGAGTGGATTTTACAACTAAAAAGAAACTTTGTGTTCCCAACAAGCTAGGTGAAGGACGGCTTTCACACACACTTATCTCTCAGAACTGAGCATGTGGAGAGACGTTCGTTCATCTAGCACAAAGGGAACGGGTTGCAGGAGAAACTATTACTCTGGTTTCTCAGGCTGTTTCCTAGTGCCGGTTTGAAGTTCCTGCAGTTTTCACTGTAAAACCGAGTTGGAACTAGTACCTCCCCATATATATGTATGGAGTGGAGTTTGCAAATGAAAAGAAACTTTGTGTTCCCAACAAGCTAGGTGAAGGACGGCTTTCACACACACTTATCTCTCAGAACTGAGCATGTGGAGAGACGTTCGTTCATCTAGCCAAAGGGAACGGGTTGCAGGAGAAACTTTTACTCTGGTTTCTCAGTCTGTTTCCTAGTGCCGATTTGAAGTTCCTGCAGTTTTCACTGTAAAACCGAGTTGGAGCTGGTACCTCCCCGTATATATGTATGGAGTGGTGTTTGCAACTGAAAAGAAACTTTGTGTTCCCAACAAGCTAGGTGAAGGACGGCTTTCACACACACTTATCTCTCAGAACTGAGCATGTGGAGAGACGTTCGTTCATCTAGCACAAAGGGAACGGGTTGCAGGGGAAAGTTTTACTCTGGGTTCTCAGCCTGTTTCCTAGTGCCGGTTTGAAGTTCCTGCAGTTTTCACTGTAAAACCGAGTTGGATCTAGTACCTCCCCATATTTATGTATGGAGAGGAGTTTGCAACTGAAAAGAAACTTTGTGTTCCCAACAAGCTAGGTGAAGGAAGGCTTTCACACACAATTATCTCTCAGAACTGAGCATGTGGAGAGACGTTCGTTCAACTAGCACAAAGGGAACGGGTTGCAGGAGAAACTTTTACTCTGGTTTCTCAGTCTGTTTCCTAGTGCCGGTTTGAAGTTCCTGCAGTTTTCACTGTAAAACCGAGTTGGATCTAGTACCTCCCCATATATATGTATGGAGTGGAGTTTGCAACTGAAAAGAAACTTTGTGTTCCCAACAAGCTAGGTGAAGGACGGCTTTCACACACACTTATCTCTCAGAACTGAGCATGTGGAGAGACGTTGGTTCATCTAGCACAAAGGGAACGGGTTGCAGGAGAAACTTTTACTCTGGTTTCTCAGTCTGTTTCCTAGTGCCGGTTTGAAGTTCCTGCAGTTTTCACTGTAAAACCGAGTTGGAGCTTGTACCTCCCCGTATACATGTATGGAGTGGAGTTTGCAACCGAAAAGAACCTTTGTGTTCCCAACAAGCTAGGTGAAGGACGGCTTTCACACCCACTTATCTCTCAGAACTGAGCATGTGGAGAGACGTTCGTTCATCTAGCACAAAGGGAACAGGTTGCAGGAGAAACTTTTACTCTGGTTTCTCAGTCTGTTTCCTAGTGCCGGTTTGAAGTTCCTGCAGTTTTCACTGTAAAACCGTGTTGGAGCTAGTACCTCCCCGTATATATGTATGGAGTGGAGTTTACAACTGAAAAGAAACTTTTTGTTCCCAACAAGCTAGGTGAAGGACGGCTTTCACACACACTTATCTCTCAGAACTGAGCATGTGGAGAGACGTTCGTTCAACTAGCACAAAGGGAACGGGTTGCAGGAGAAATTATTACTCTGGTTTCTCAGTCTGTTTCCTAGTGCCTTTTTGAAGTTCCTGCAGTTTTCACTGTAAAACCGAGTTGGAGCTAGTACCTCCCCGTATATATGTATGGAGTGGAGTTTACAACTAAAAAGAAACTTTGTGTTCCCAACAAGCTAGGTGAAGGACGGCTTTCACACACACTTATCTCTCAGAACTGAGCATGTGGAGGGACGTTCGTTCATCTAGCACAAAGGGAACGGTTTGCAGGAGAAACTATTACTCTGGTTTCTCAGGCTGTTTCCTAGTGCCGGTTTGAAGTTCCTGCAGTTTTCACTGTAAAACCGAGTTGGAACTAGTACCTCCCCATATATATGTATGGAGTGGAGTTTGCAAATGAAAAGAAACTTTGTGTTCCCAACAAGCTAGGTGAAGGACGGCTTTCACACACACTTATCTCTCAGGACTGAGCATGTGGAGAGACGTTCGTTCATCTAGCCAAAGGGAACGGGTTGCAGGAGAAACTTTTACTCTGGTTTCTCAGTCTGTTTCCTAGTGCCGGTTTGAAGTTCCTGCAGTTTTCACTGTAAAACCGAGTTGGATCTAGTACCTCCCCATATTTATGTATGGAGAGGAGTTTGCAACTGAAAAGAAACTTTGTGTTCCCAACAAGCTAGGTGAAGGAAGGCTTTCACACACAATTATCTCTCAGAACTGAGCATGTGGAGAGACGTTCGTTCAACTAGCACAAAGGGAACGGGTTGCAGGAGAAACTTTTACTCTGGTTTCTCAGTCTGTTTCCTAGTGCCGGTTTGAAGTTCCTGCAGTTTTCACTGTAAAACCGAGTTGGATCTAGTACCTCCCCATATATATGTATGGAGTGGAGTTTGCAACTGAAAAGAAACTTTGTGTTCCCAACAAGCTAGGTGAAGGACGGCTTTCACACACACTTATCTCTCAGAACTGAGCATGTGGAGAGACGTTGGTTCATCTAGCACAAAGGGAACGGGTTGCAGGAGAAACTTTTACTCTGGTTTCTCAGTCTGTTTCCTAGTGCCGGTTTGAAGTTCCTGCAGTTTTCACTGTAAAACCGAGTTGGAGCTTGTACCTCCCCGTATACATGTATGGAGTGGAGTTTGCAACCGAAAAGAACCTTTGTGTTCCCAACAAGCTAGGTGAAGGACGGCTTTCACACCCACTTATCTCTCAGAACTGAGCATGTGGAGAGACGTTCGTTCATCTAGCACAAAGGGAACAGGTTGCAGGAGAAACTTTTACTCTGGTTTCTCAGTCTGTTTCCTAGTGCCGGTTTGAAGTTCCTGCAGTTTTCACTGTAAAACCGTGTTGGAGCTAGTACCTCCCCGTATATATGTATGGAGTGGAGTTTACAACTGAAAAGAAACTTTTTGTTCCCAACAAGCTAGGTGAAGGACGGCTTTCACACACACTTATCTCTCAGAACTGAGCATGTGGAGAGACGTTCGTTCAACTAGCACAAAGGGAACGGGTTGCAGGAGAAATTATTACTCTGGTTTCTCAGTCTGTTTCCTAGTGCCTTTTTGAAGTTCCTGCAGTTTTCACTGTAAAACCGAGTTGGAGCTAGTACCTCCCCGTATATATGTATGGAGTGGAGTTTACAACTAAAAAGAAACTTTGTGTTCCCAACAAGCTAGGTGAAGGACGGCTTTCACACACACTTATCTCTCAGAACTGAGCATGTGGAGGGACGTTCGTTCATCTAGCACAAAGGGAACGGTTTGCAGGAGAAACTATTACTCTGGTTTCTCAGGCTGTTTCCTAGTGCCGGTTTGAAGTTCCTGCAGTTTTCACTGTAAAACCGAGTTGGAACTAGTACCTCCCCATATATATGTATGGAGTGGAGTTTGCAAATGAAAAGAAACTTTGTGTTCCCAACAAGCTAGGTGAAGGACGGCTTTCACACACACTTATCTCTCAGGACTGAGCATGTGGAGAGACGTTCGTTCATCTAGCCAAAGGGAACGGGTTGCAGGAGAAACTTTTACTCTGGTTTCTCAGTCTGTTTCCTAGTGCCGATTTGAAGTTCCTGCAGTTTTCACTGTAAAACCGAGTTGGAGCTGGTACCTCCCCGTATATATGTATGGAGTGGTGTTTGCAACTGAAAAGAAACTTTGTGTTCCCAACAAGCTAGGTGAAGGACGGCTTTCACACACACTTATCTCTCAGAACTGAGCATGTGGAGAGACGTTCGTTCATCTAGCACAAAGGGAACGGTTTGCAGGGGAAAGTTTTACTCTGGGTTCTCAGCCTGTTTCCTAGTGCCGGTTTGAAGTTCCTGCAGTTTTCACTGTAAAACCGAGTTGGAGCTAGTATCTACCCTTATATATGTATGGAGTGGAGTTTGCAACTTGAAAGAAACTTTGTGTTCCCAACAAGCTAGGTGAAGGACGGCTTTCACACACACTTATCTCTCAGAACTGAGCATGTGGAGAGACGTTGGTTCATCTAGCACAAAGGGAACGGGTTGCAGGAGAAACTTTTACTCTGGTATCTCAGTCTGTTTCCAAGTGCCGGTTTGAAGTTCCTGCAGTTTTCACTGTAAAACCGAGTTGGAGCTTGTACCTCCCCGTATACATGTATGGAGTGGAGTTTGCAACTGAAAAGAACCTTTGTGTTCCCAACAAGCTAGGTGAAGGACGGCTTTCACACACTCTTATCTCTCAGAACTGAGCATGTGGAGAGACGTTCGTTCATCTAGCACAAAGGGAACGGGTTGCAGGAGAAATTATTACTCTGGTTTCTCAGTCTGTTTCCTAGTGCCTTTTTGAAGTTCCTGCAGTTTTCACTGTAAAACCGAGTTGGAGCAAGTACCTCCCCGTAAATATGTATGGAGTGGATTTTACAACTAAAAAGAAACTTTGTGTTCCCAACAAGCTAGGTGAAGGACGGCTTTCACACACACTTATCTCTCAGATCTGAGCATGTGGAGAGACGTTCGTTCATCTAGCACAAAGGGAACGGGTTGCAGGAGAAACTTTTACTCTGGTTTCTCAGGCTGTTTCCTAGTGCCGGTTTGAAGTTCCTGCAGTTTTCACTGTAAAACCGAGTTGGAACTAGTACCTCCCCATATATATGTATGGAGTGGAGTTTGCAAATGAAAAGAAACTTTGTGTTCCCAACAAGCTAGGTGAAGGACGGCTTTCACACACACTTATCTCTCAGAACTGAGCATGTGGAGAGACGTTCGTTCATCTAGCCAAAGGGAACGGGTTGCAGGAGAAACTTTTACTCTGGTTTCTCAGTCTGTTTCCTAGTGCCGATTAGAAGTTCCTGCAGTTTTCACTGTAAAACCGAGTTGGAGCTGGTACCTCCCCGTATATATGTATGGAGTGGTGTTTGCAACTGAAAAGAAACTTTGTGTTCCCAACAAGCTAGGTGAAGGACGGCTTTCACACACACTTATCTCTCAGAACTGAGCATGTGGAGAGACGTTCGTTCATCTAGCACAAAGGGAACGGGTTGCAGGGGAAAGTTTTACTCTGGGTTCTCAGCCTGTTTCCTAGTGCCGGTTTGAAGTTCCTGCAGTTTTCACTGTAAAACCGAGTTGGAGCTAGTATCTACCCTTATATATGTATGGAGTGGAGTTTGCAACTTGAAAGAAACTTTGTGTTCCCAACAAGCTAGGTGAAGGACGGCTTTCACACACACTTATCTCTCAGAACTGAGCATGTGGAGAGACGTTGGTTCATCTAGCACAAAGGGAACGGGTTGCAGGAGAAACTTTTACTCTGGTATCTCAGTCTGTTTCCAAGTGCCGGTTTGAAGTTCCTGCAGTTTTCACTGTAAAACCGAGTTGGAGCTTGTACCTCCCCGTATACATGTATGGAGTGGAGTTTGCAACTGAAAAGAACCTTTGTGTTCCCAACAAGCTAGGTGAAGGACGGCTTTCACACACTCTTATCTCTCAGAACTGAGCATGTGGAGAGACGTTCGTTCATCTAGCACAAAGGGAACGGGTTGCAGGAGAAACTTTTACTCTGGTTTCTCAGTCTGTTTCCTAGTGCCGGTTTGAAGTTCCTGCAGTTTTCACTGTAAAACCGAGGTGGAGCTACTACCTCCCCTATATATGTATGAAGTGGAGTTTGCAACTGAAAACAAACTTTGTGTTCCCAACAAGCTAGGTGAAGGACGGCTTTCACACACACTTATCTCTCAGATCTGAGCATGTGGAGAGACGTTCGTTCATCTACCACAAAGGGAAAGGGTTGCAGGAGAAACTTTTACTCTGGTTCTCAGTCTGTTTCCTAGTGCCGATTTGAAGTTCCTGCAGTTTTCACTGTAAAACCGAGTTGGAACTAGTACCTCCCCATATATATGTATGGAGTGGAGTTTGCAACTGAAAAGAAACTTTGTGTTCCCAACAAGCTAGGTGAAGGACGGCTTTCACACACACTTATCTCTTAGAAATGAGCATGTGGAGAGACGTTCGTTCATCTAGCACAAAGGGAACGGGTTGCAGGAGAAACTTTTACTCTGGTTTCTCAGTCTGTTTCCTAGTGCCGGTTTGAAGTTCCTGCAGTTTTCACTGTAAAACCGGGTTGGATCTAGTACCTCCCCATATATATGTATGGAGAGGAGTTTGCAAGTGAAAAGAAACTTTGTGTTCCCAACAAGCTAGGTGAAGGAAGGCTTTCACACACACTTATCTCTCAGAACTGAGCATGTGGAGAGACGTTCGTTCAACTAGCACAAAGGGAACGGGTTGCAGGAGAAACTTTTACTCTGGTTTCTCAGTCTGTTTCCTAGTGCCGGTTTGAAGTTCCTGCAGTTTTCACTGTAAAACCGATTTGGAGCTAGTACCTCCCGGTATATATGTATGGAGTGGAGTTTGCAACTGAAAAGAAACTTTGTGTTCCCAACAAGCTAGGTGAAGGACGGCTTTCACACACACTTATCTCTCAGAACTGAGCATGTGGAGAGACGTTCGTTCATCTAGCACAAAGGGAACGGGTTGCAGGAGAAACTTTTACTCTGGTTTCTCAGTCTGTTTCCTAGTGCCGGTTTGAAGTTCCTGCAGTTTTCACTGTAAAACCGAGTTGGAGCTAGTACCTCCCCTTATATATGTATGGAGTGGAGTTTGCAACTGGAAAGAAACTTTGTATTCCCAACAAGCTAGGTGAAGGACGGCTTTCACACACACTTATCTCTCAGAACTGAGCATGTGGAGAGACGTTCATTCATCTAGAACAAAGGGAACGGGTTGCAGGAGAAACTTTTACTCTGGTTTCTCAGTCTGTTTCCTAGTGCCGGTTTGAAGTTCCTGCAGTTTTCACTGTAAAACCGAGTTGGAGCTAGTACCTCCCCGTATATATGTATGGAGTGGAGTTTGCAACTGAAAAGAAACTTTGTGTTCCCAACAAGCTAGGTGAAGGACGGCTTTCACACACACTTATCTCTCAGAACTGAGCATGTGGAGAGACGTTCGTTCAACTAGCACAAAGGGAACGGGTTGCAGGAGAAACTATTACTCTGGTTTCTCAGTCTGTTTCCTAGTGCCGGTTTGAAGTTCCTGCAGTTTTCACTGTAAAACCGAGTTGGAGCTTGTACCTCCCCATATATATGTATGGAGTGGAGTTTGCAACTGAAAAGAAACTTTCTGTTCCCAACAAGCTAGTTGAAGGACGGCTTTCACACACACTTATCTCTGAGAACTGAGCATGTGGAGAGTCGTTCGTTCATCTAGCACAAAGGGAACGGGTTGCAGGAGAAACTTTTACTCTGGTTTCTCAGTCTGTTTCCTAGTGCCGGTTTGAAGTTCCTGCAGTTTTCACTGTAAAACCGAGTTGGAGCTAGTAACTCCCCTTATATATGTAAGGAGTCGAGTTTGCAACTGGAAAGAAACTTTGTGTTCCCAACAAGCTAGGTGAAGGACGGCTTTCACACACACTTATCTCTCAGAACTGAGCATGTGGAGAGACGTTCGTTCATCTAGCACAAAGGGAACGGGTTGCAGTAGCAACTTTTACTCTGGTTTCTCTGTCTGTTTCCTAGTGCCGGTTTGAAGTTCCTGCAGTTTTCACTGTAAAATCGAGTTGAAGCTTGTACCTCTCCATATATATGTATGGAATGGAGTTTGCAACTGAAAAGAAACTCTGTGTTCCCAACTAGCTAGGTGAAGGACGGCTTTCACACACACTTATCTCTCAGAACTGAGCATGTGGAGAGACGTTCGTTCATCTAGCACAAAGGGAACGGGTTGCAGGAGCAACTTTTACTCTGGTTTCTCTGTCTGTTCCCTAGTGCCGGTTTGAAGTTCCTGCAGTTTTCACTGTAAAATCGAGTTGAAGCTTGTACCTCTCCATGTATATGTATGGAATGGAGTTTGCAACTGAAAAGAAACTCTGTGTTCCCAACTAGCTAGGTGAAGGACGGCATTCACACACACTTATCTCTCAGAACTGAGCATGTGGAGAGACGTTCGTTCATCTAGCACAAAGGGAACGGGTTGCAGGGCAACTTTTACTCTGGTTTCTCTGTCTGTTTCCTAGTGCCGGTTTGAAGTTCCTGCAGTTTTCACTGTAAAATCGAGTTGAAGCTTGTACCTCTCCATGTATACGTATGGAATGGAGTTTGCAACTGAAAAGAAACTCTGTGTTCCCAACTAGCTAGGTGAAGGACGGCTTTCACACACACTTATCTCTCAGAACTGAGCATGTGGAGAGACGTTCGTTCATCTAGCACAAAGGGAACGGGTTGCAGGAGAAACTGTTTCTCTGGTTTCTCAGACTGTTTCCTAGTGCCGGTTTGAAGTTCCTGCAGTTTTCACTGTAAAACCGAGTTGGAACTAGTACCTCCCCATATATATGTATGGAGTGGAGTTTGCAACTGAAAAGAAACTTTGTGTTCCCAACAAGCTAGGTGAAGGACGGCTTTCACACACACTTATCTCTCAGAACTGAGCATGTGGAGAGACGTTCGTTCATCTAGCACAAAGGGAACGGGTTGCAGGAGAAACTGTTTCTCTGGTTTCTCAGACTGTTTCCTAGTGCCGGTTTGAAGTTCCTGCAGTTTTCACTGTAAAACCGAGTTGGAACTAGTACCTCCCCATATATATGTATGGAGTGGAGTTTGCAACTGAAAAGAAACTTTGTGTTCCCTACAAGCTAGGTGAAGGACGGCTTTCACACACACTTATCTCTCAGAACTGAGCATGTGGAGAGACATTCGTTCATCTAGCACAAAGGGAACGGGTTGCAGGAGAAACTGTTACTCTGGTTTCTCAGTCTGTTTCCTAGTGCCGGTTTGAAGTTCCTGCAGTTTTCACTGTAAAACCGAGTTGGAGCTAGTACCTCCCCATATATATGTATGGAGTGGAGTTTGCAACTGAAAAGAAACTTTGTGTTCCCAACAACCTAGGTGAAGTACGCCTTTCACACACACTTTTCTCTCAGAACCGTGCATGTGGAGAGACGTTCGTTCATCTAGCACAAAGGGAACGGGTTGCAGGAGAAACTTTTACTCTGGTTTCTCAGGCTGTTTCCTAGTGCCGGTTTAAAGTTCCTGCAGTTTTCACTGTAAAACCGAGTTGGAGCTAGTACCTCCCCATATATATGTATGGAGTGGAGTTTGCAACTGAAAAGAAACTTTGTGTTCCCAACAAACTAGGTGAAGTACGGCTTTCACACACACTTATCTCTCAGAACTGAGCATGTGGAGAGACGTTCGTTCATCTAGCACAAAGGGAACGGGTTGAAGTAGAAACTTTTATTCTGGTTTCTAAGTCTGTTTCCTAGTGCCGATTTGAAGTTCCTGCAGTTTTCACTGTAAAACCGAGTTGGAGCTGGTACCTCCCCGTATATATGTATGGAGTGGTGTTTGCAACTGAAAAGAAACTTTGTGTTCCCAACAAGCTAGGTGAAGGACGGCTTTCACACACACTTATCTCTCAGAACTGAGCATGTGGAGAGACGTTCGTTCATCTAGCACAAATGGAACGGGTTGCAGGGGAAAGTTTTACTCTGGGTTCTCAGCCTGTTTCCTAGTGCCGGTTTGAAGTTCCTGCAGTTTTCACTGTAAAACCGAGTTGGAGCTAGTATCTACCCTTATATATGTATGGAGTGGAGTTTGCAACTTGAAAGAAACTTTGTGTTCCCAACAAGCTAGGTGAAGGACGGCTTTCACACACACTTATCTCTCAGAACTGAGCATGTGGAGAGACGTTGGTTCATCTAGCACAAAGGGAACGGGTTGCAGGAGAAACTTTTACTCTGGTTTCTCAGTCTGTTTCCAAGTGCCGGTTTGAAGTTCCTGCAGTTTTCACTGTAAAACCGAGTTGGAGCTTGTACCTCCCCGTATACATGTATGGAGTGGAGTTTGCAACTGAAAAGAACCTTTGTGTTCCCAACAAGCTAGGTGAAGGACGGCTTTCACACACACTTATCTCTCAGAACTGAGCATGTGGAGAGACGTTCGTTCATCTAGCACAAAGGGAACGGGTTGCAGGAGAAATTTTACTCTGGTTTCTCAGTCTGTTTCCTAGTGCCGGTTTGAAGTTTCTGCAGTTTTCACTGTAAAACCGAGGTGGAGCTACTACCTCCCCTATATATGTATGGAGTGGAGTTTGCAACTGAAAAGAAACTTTGTGTTCCCAACAAGCTAGGTGAAGGACGGCTTCACACACACTTATCTCTCAGAAATGAGCATTTGGAGAGACGTTCGTTCATCTAGCACAAAGGGAACGGGTTGCAGGAGAAACTTTTAATCTGGTTTCTCAGTCTGTTTCCTAGTGCCGGTTTGAAGTTCCTGCAGTTTTCACTGTAAAACCGGGTTGGATCTAGTACCTCCCCATATATATGTATGGAGAGGAGTTTGCAACTGAAAAGAAACTTTGTGTTCCCAACAAGCTAGGTGAAGGAAGGCTTTCACACACACTTATCTCTCAGAACTGAGCATGTGGAGAGACGTTCGTTCATCTAGCACAAAGGGAACGGGTTGCAGGAGAAACTTTTACTCTGGTTTCTCAGTCTGTTTCCTAGTGCCGGTTTGAAGTTCCTGCAGTTTTCACTGTAAAACCGATTTGGAGCTAGTACCTCCCGGTATATATGTATGGAGTGGAGTTTGCTACTGAAAAGAAACTTTGTGTTCCCAACAAGCTAGTTGAAGGACGGCTTTCACACACACTTATCTCTGAGAACTGAGCATGTGGAGAGTCGTTCGTTCATCTAGCACAAAGGGAACGGGTTGCAGGAGAAACTTTTACTCTGGTTTCTCAGTCTGTTTCCTAGTGCCGGTTTGAAGTTCCTGCAGTTTTCACTGTAAAACCGAGTTGGAGCTAGTAACTCCCCTTATATATGTAAGGAGTCGAGTTTGCAACTGGAAAGAAACTTTGTGTTCCCAACAAGCTAGGTGAAGGACGGCTTTCACACACACTTATCTCTCAGAACTGAGCATGTGGAGAGACGTTCGTTCATCTAGCACAAAGGGAACGGGTTGCAGTACCAACTTTTACTCTGGTTTCTCTGTCTGTTTCCTAGTGCCGGTTTGAAGTTCCTGCAGTTTTCACTGTAAAATCGAGTTGAAGCTTGTACCTCTCCATATATATGTATGGAATGGAGTTTGCAACTGAAAAGAAACTCTGTGTTCCCAACTAGCTAGGTGAAGGACGGCTTTCACACACACTTATCTCTCAGAACTGAGCATGTGGAGAGACGTTCGTTCATCTAGCACAAAGGGAACGGGTTGCAGGAGCAACTTTTACTCTGGTTTCTCTGTCTGTTCCCTAGTGCCGGTTTGAAGTTCCTGCAGTTTTCACTGTAAAATCGAGTTGAAGCTTGTACCTCTCCATATATATGTATGGAATGGAGTTTGCAACTGAAAAGAAACTCTGTGTTCCCAACTAGCTAGGTGAAGGACGGCTTTCACACACACTTATCTCTCAGAACTGAGCATGTGGAGAGACGTTCGTTCATCTAGCACAAAGGGAACGGGTTGCAGGGCAACTTTTACTCTGGTTTCTCAGTCTGTTTCCTAGTGCCGGTTTGAAGTTCCTGCAGTTTTCACTGTAAAATCGAGTTGAAGCTTGTACCTCTCCATGTATACGTATGGAAAGGAGTTTGCAACTGAAAAGAAACTCTGTGTTCCCAACTAGCTAGGTGAAGGACGGCTTTCACACACACTTATCTCTCAGAACTGAGCATGTGGAGAGACGTTCGTTCATCTAGCACAAAGGGAACGGGTTGCAGGAGAAACTGTTTCTCTGGTTTCTCAGACTGTTTCCTAGTGCCGGTTTGAAGTTCCTGCAGTTTTCACTGTAAAACCGAGTTGGAACTAGTACCTCCCCATATATATGTATGGAGTGGGGTTTGCAACTGAAAAGAAACTTTGTGTTCCCAACAAGCTAGGTGAAGGACGGCTTTCACACACACTTATCTCTCAGAACTGAGCATGTGGAGAGACATTCGTTCATCTAGCACAAAGGGAACGGGTTGCAGGAGAAACTGTTACTCTGGTTTCTCAGTCTGTTTCCTAGTGCCGGTTTGAAGTTCCTGCAGTTTTCACTGTAAAACCGAGTTGGAGCTAGAACCTCCCCATATATATGTATGGAGTGGAGTTTGCAACTGAAAAGAAACTTTGTGTTCCCAACAACCTAGGTGAAGTACGGCTTTCACACACACTTTTCTCTCAGAACCGAGCATGTGGAGAGACGTTCGTTCATCTAGCACAAAGGGAACGGGTTGCAGGAGAAACTTTTACTCTGGTTTCTCAGGCTGTTTCCTAGTGCCGGTTTAAAGTTCCTGCAGTTTTCACTGTAAAACCGAGTTGGAGCTAGTACCTCCCCATATATATGTATGGAGTGGAGTTTGCAACTGAAAAGAAACTTTGTGTTCCCAACAAGCTAGGTGAAGTACGGCTTTCACACACACTTATCTCTCAGAACTGAGCATGTGGAGAGACGTTCGTTCATCTAGCACAAACGGAACGGGTTGCAGTAGAAACTTTTACTCTGGTTTCTCAGTCTGTTTCGTAGTGCCGATTTGAAGTTCCTGCAGTTTTCACTGTAAAACCGAGTTGGAGCTGGTACCTCCCCGTATATATGTATGGAGTGGTGTTTGCAACTGAAAAGAAACTTTGTGTTCCCAACAAGCTATGTGAAGGACGGCTTTCACACACACTTATCTCTCAGAACTGAGCATGTGGAGAGACGTTCGTTCATCTAGCACAAAGGGAACGGGTTGCAGGGGAAGTTTTACTCTGGGTTCTCAGCCTTTTTCCTAGTGCCGGTTTGAAGTTCCTGCAGTTTTCACTGTAAAACCGAGTTGAAGCTAGTATCTACCCTTATATATGTATGGAGTGGAGTTTGCAACTTGAAAGAAACTTTGTGTTCCCAACAAGCTAGGTGAAGGACGGCTTTCACACACACTTATCTCTCTGAACTGAGCATGTGGAGAGACGTTGGTTCATCTAGCACAAAGGGAACGGGTTGCAGGAGAAACTTTTACTCTGGTTTCTCAGTCTGTTTCCAAGTGCCGGTTTGAAGTTCCTGCAGTTTTCACTGTAAAACCGAGTTGGAGCTTGTACCTCCCCGTATACATGTATGGAGTGGAGTTTGCAACTGAAAAGAACCTTTGTGTTCCCAACAAGCTAGGTGAAGGACGGCTTTCACACACACTTATCTCTCAGAACTGAGCATGTGGAGAGACGTTCGTTCATCTAGCACAAAGGGAACGGGTTGCAGGAGAAACTTTTACTCTGGTTTCTCAGTCTGTTTCCTAGTGCCGGTTTGAAGTTCCTGCAGTTTTCACTGTAAAACCGAGGTGGAGCTACTACCTCCCCTATATATGTATGGAGTGGAGTTTACAACTGAAAAGAAACTTTGTGTTCCCAACAAGCTAGGTGAATGACGGCTTTCACACACACTTATCTCTCAGAAATGAGCATGTGGAGAGACGTTCGTTCATCTAGCACAAAGGGAACGGGTTGCAGGAGAAACTTTTACTCTGGTTTCTCAGTCTGTTTCCTAGTGCCGGTTTGAAGTTCCTGCAGTTTTCACTGTAAAACCGGGTTGGATCTAGTACCTCCCCATATATATGTATGGAGAGGAGTTTGCAACTGAAAAGAAACTTTGTGTTCCCAACAAGCTAAGTGAAGGAAGGCTTTCACACACACTTATCTCTCAGAACTGAGCATGTGGAGAGACGTTCGTTCAACTAGCACAAAGGGAACGGGTTGCAGGAGAAAGTATTACTCTGGTTTCTCAGTCTGTTTCCTAGTGCCTTTTTGAAGTTCCTGTAGTTTTCACTGTAAAACCGAGTTGGAGCTAGTACCTCCCCATATATATGTATGGAGTGGAGTTTGCAACTGAAAAGAAACTTTGTGTTCCCAACAACCTAGGTGAAGTACGGCTTTCACACACACTTTTCTCTCAGAACCGAGCATGTGGAGAGACGTTCGTTCATCTAGCACAAAGGGAACGGGTTGCAGGAGAAACTTTTACTCTGGTTTCTCAGGCTGTTTCCTAGTGCCGGTTTAAAGTTCCTGCAGTTTTCACTGTAAAACCGAGTTGGAGCTAGTACCTCCCCATATATATGTATGGAGTGGAGTTTGCAACTGAAAAGAAACTTTGTGTTCCCAACAAGCTAGGTGAAGTACGGCTTTCACACACACTTATATCTCAGAACTGAGCATGTGGAGAGACGTTCGTTCATCTAGCACAAAGGGAACGGGTTGCAGTAGAAACTTTTACTCTGGTTTCTCAGTCTGTTTCGTAGTGCCGATTTGAAGTTCCTGCAGTTTTCACTGTAAAACCGAGTTGGAGCTGGTACCTCCCCGTATATATGTATGGAGTGGTGTTTGCAACTGAAAAGAAACTTTGTGTTCCCAACAAGCTAGGTGAAGGTCGGCTTTCACACACACTTATCTCTCAGAACTGAGCATGTGGAGAGACGTTCGTTCATCTAGCACAAAGGGAACGGGTTGCAGGGGAAAGTTTTACTCTGGGTTCTCAGCCTGTTTCCTAGTGCCGGTTTGAAGTTCCTGCAGTTTTCACTGTAAAACCGAGTTGGAGCTAGTATCTACCCTTATATATGTATGGAGTGGAGTTTGCAACTTGAAAGAAACTTTGTGTTCCCAACAAGCTAGGTGAAGGACGGCTTTCACACACACTTATCTCTCTGAACTGAGCATGTGGAGAGACGTTGGTTCATCTAGCACAAAGGGAACGGGTTGCAGGAGAAACTTTTACTCTGGTTTCTCAGTCTGTTTTCAAGTGCCGGTTTGAAGTTCCTGCAGTTTTCACTGTAAAACCGAGTTGGAGCTTGTACCTCCCCGTATACATGTATGGAGTGGAGTTTGCAACTGAAAAGAAACTTTGTGTTCCCAACAAGCTAGGTGAAGGAAGGCTTTCACACACACTTATCTCTCAGAAATGAGCATGTGGACAGACGTTCGTTCATCTAGCACAAAGGGAACGGGTTGCAGGAGAAACTTTTACTCTGGTTTCTCAGTCTGTTTCCTAGTGCCGGTTTGAAGTTCCTGCAGATTTCACTGTAAAACCGGGTTGGATCTAGTACCTCCCCATATATATGTATGGAGAGGAGTTTGCAACTGAAAAGAAACTTTGTGTTCCCAACAAGCTAGGTGAAGGAAGGCTTTCACACACACTTATCTCTCAGAAATGAGCATGTGGACAGACGTTCGTTCATCTAGCACAAAGGGAACGGGTTGCAGGAGAAACTTTTACTCTGGTTTCTCAGTCTGTTTCCTAGTGCCGGTTTGAAGTTCCTGCAGTTTTCACTGTAAAACCGAGTTGGAGCTAGTACCTCCCCTTATATATGTATGGAGTGGAGTTTGCAACTGGAAAGAAACTTTGTGTTCCCAACAAGCTAGGTGAAGGACGGCTTTCACACACACTTATCTCTCAGAACTGAGCATGTGGAGAGACGTTCATTCATCTAGAACAAAGGGAACGGGTTGCAGGAGAAACTTTTACTCTGGTTTCTCAGTCTGTTTCCTAGTGCCGGTTTGAAGTTCCTGCAGTTTTCACTGTAAAACCGAGTTGGAGCTAGTACCTCCCCGTATATATGTATGGAGTGGAGTTTGCAACTGAAAAGAAACTTTGTGTTCCCAACAAGCTAGGTGAAGGACGGCTTTCACACACACTTATCTCTCAGAAATGAGCATGTGGAGAGACGTTCGTTCAACTACCACAAAGGGAACGGGTTGCAGGAGAAACTATTACTCTGGTTTCTCAGTCTGTTTCCTAGTGCCGGTTTGAAGTTCCTGAAGTTTTCACTGTAAAACCATTTGGAGCTAGTACCTCCCGGTATATAAGTATGGAGTGGAGTTTGCAACTGAAAACAAACTTTATGTTCCCAACAAGCTAGGTGAAGGACGGCTTTCACACACACTTATCTCTCAGAACTGAGCATGTGGACAGACGTTCGTTCATCTAGCACAAAGGGAACGGGTTGCAGGAGAAACTTTTACTCTGGTTTCTCAGTCTGTTTCCTAGTGCCGGTTTGAAGTTCCTGCAGTTTTCACTGTAAAACCGAGTTGGAGCTTGTACCTCCCCATATATATGTATGGAGTGGAGTTTGCAACTGAAAAGAAACTTTGTGTTCCCAACAAGCTAGGTGAAGGACGGCTTTCACACACACTTATCTCTCAGAACTGAGCATGTGGAGAGTCGTTCGTTCATCTAGCACAAAGAGAACGGGTTGCAGGAGAAACTTTTACTCTGGTTTCTCAGTCTGTTTCCTAGTGCCGGTTTGAAGTTCCTGCAGTTTTCACTGTAAAACCGAGTTGGAGCTAGTACCTCCCCTTATATATGTAAGGAGTCGAGTTTGCAACTGGAAAGAAACTTTGTGTTCCCAACAAGCTAGGTGAAGGACGGCTTTCACACACACTTATCTCTCAGAACTGAGCATGTGGAGAGACGTTCATTCATCTAGAACAAAGGGAACGGGTTGCAGGAGAAACTTTTACTCTGGTTTCTCAGTCTGTTTCCTAGTGCCGGTTTGAAGTTCCTGCAGTTTTCACTGTAAAACCGAGTTGGAGCTAGTACCTCCCCGTATATATGTATGGAGTGGAGTTTGCAACTGAAAAGAAACTTTGTGTTCCCAACAAGCTAGGTGAAGGACGGCTTTCACACACTTATCTCTCAGAACTGAGCATGTGGAGAGACGTTCGTTCATCTAGCACAAAGAGAACGGGTTGCAGGAGAAACTTTTACTCTGGTTTCTCAGTCTGTTTCCTAGTGCCGGTTTGAAGTTCCTGCAGTTTTCACTGTAAAACCGGGTTGGATCTAGTACCTCCCCATATATATGTATGGAGAGGAGTTTGCAACTGAAAAGAAACTTTGTGTTCCCAACAAGCTAGGTGAAGGACGGCTTTCACACACACTTATCTCTCAGAACTGAGCATGTGGAGAGACGTTCGTTCAACTAGCACAAAGGGAACGGGTTGCAGGAGAAACTTTTACTCTGGTTTCTCAGTCTGTTTCCTAGTGCCGGTTTGAAGTTCCTGCAGTTTTCACTGTAAAACCGATTTGGAGCTAGTACCTCCCGGTATATATGTATGGAGTGGAGTTTGCAACTGAAAAGAAACTTTGTGTTCCCAACAAGCTAGGTGAAGGACGGCTTTCACACACACTTATCTCTCAGAACTGAGCATGTGGAGAGACGTTCGTTCATCTAGCACAAAGGGAACGGGTTGCAGGAGAAACTTTTACTCTGGTTTCTCAGTCTGTTTCCTAGTGCCGGTTTGAAGTTCCTGCAGTTTTCACTGTAAAACCGAGTTGGAGCTAGTACCTCCCCTTATATATGTATGGAGTGGAGTTTGCAACTGGAAAGAAACTTTGTGTTCCCAACAAGCTAGGTGAAGAACGGCTTTCACACACACTTATCTCTCAGAACTGAGCATGTGGAGAGACGTTCATTCATCTAGAACAAAGGGAACGGGTTGCAGGAGAAACTTTTACTCTGGTTTCTCAGTCTGTTTCCTAGTGCCGGTTTGAAGTTCCTGCAGTTTTCACTGTAAAACCGAGTTCTAGCTAGTACCTCCCCGTATATATGTATGGAGTGGAGTTTGCAACTGAAAAGAAACTTTGTGTTCCCAACAAGCTAGGTGAAGGACGGCTTTCACACACACTTATCTCTCAGAACTGAGCATGTGGAGAGACGTTCGTTCAACTAGCACAAAGGGAACGGGTTGCAGGAGAAACTATTACTCTGGTTTCTCAGTCTGTTTCCTAGTGCCGGTTTGAAGTTCCTGAAGTTTTCACTGTAAAACCGATTTGGAGCTAGTACCTCCCGGTATATAAGTATGGAGTGGAGTTTGCAACTGAAAACAAACTTTGTGTTCCCAACAAGCTAGGTGAAGGACGGCTTTCACACACACTTATCTCTCAGAACTGAGCATGTGGAGAGACGTTCGTTCAACTAGCACAAAGGGAACGGGTTGCAGGAGAAACTATTACTCTGGTTTCTCAGTCTGTTTCCTAGTGCCGGTTTGAAGTTCCTGCAGTTTTCAGTGTAAAACCGTGTTGGAGCTTGTACCTCCCCATATATATGTATGGAGTGGAGTTTGCAACTGAAAAGAAACTTTGTGTTCCCAACAAGCTAGTTGAAGGACGGCTTTCACACACACTTATCTCTCAGAACTGAGCATGTGGAGAGTCGTTCGTTCATCTAGCACAAAGGGAACGGGTTGCAGGAGAAACTTTTACTCTGGTTTCTCAGTCTGTTTCCTAGTGCCGGTTTGAAGTTCCTGCAGTTTTCACTGTAAAACCGAGTTGGAGCTAGTACCTCCCCTTATATATGTAAGGAGTCGAGTTTTCAACTGGAAAGAAACTTTGTGTTCCCAACAAGCTAGGTGAAGGACGGCTTTCACACACACTTATCTCTCAGAACTGAGCATGTGGAGAGACGTTCATTCATCTAGAACAAAGGGAACGGGTTGCAGGAGAAACTTTTACTCTGGTTTCTCAGTCTGTTTCCTAGTGCCGGTTTGAAGTTCCTGCAGTTTTCACTGTAAAACCGAGTTGGAGCTAGTACCTCCCCATATATATGTATGGAGTGGAGTTTGCAACTGAAAAGAAACTTTGTGTTCCCAACAAGCTAGGTGAAGCACGGCTTTCACACACACTTATCTCTCAGAACTGAGCATGTGGTGAGACGTTCGTTCAACTAGCACAAAGGGAACGGGTTGCAGGAGAAACTATTACTCTGGTTTCTCAGTCTGTTTCCTAGTGCCGGTTTGAAGTTCCTGCAGTTTTCACTGTAAAACCGATTTGGAGCTAGTACCTCCCGGTATATATGTATGGAGTGGAGTTTGCAACTGAAAACAAACTTTGTGTTCCCAACAAGCTAGGTGAAGGACGGCTTTCACACACACTTATCTCTCAGAACTGAGCATGTGGAGAGACGTTCGTTCATCTAGCACAAAGGGAACGGGTTGCAGGAGAAACTTTTACTCTGGTTTCTCAGTCTGTTTCCTAGTGCCGGTTTGAAGTTCCTGCAGTTTTCACTGTAAAACCGAGTTGGAGCTAGTACCTCCCCTTATATATGTATGGAGTGGAGTTTGCAACTGAAAAGAAACTTTGTGTTCCCAACAAGCTAGGTGAAGGACGGCTTTCACACACACTTATCTCTCAGAACTGAGCATGTGGAGAGACGTTCATTCATCTAGAACAAAGGGAACGGGTTGCAGGAGAAACTTTTACTCTGGTTTCTCAGTCTGTTTCCTAGTGCCGGTTTGAAGTTCCTGCAGTTTTCACTGTAAAACCGAGTTGGAGCTAGTACCTCCCCGTATATATGTATGGAGTGGAGTTTGCAACTGAAAAGAAACTTTGTGTTCCCAACAAGCTAGGTGAAGGACGGCTTTCACACACACTTATCTCTCAGAACTGAGCATGTGGAGAGACGTTCGTTCAACTAGCACAAAGGGAACGGGTTGCAGGAGAAACTATTACTCTGGTTTCTCAGTCTGTTTCCTAGTGCCGGTTTGAAGTTCCTGAAGTTTTCACTGTAAAACCGAGTTGGAGCTAGTACCTCCCGGTATATATGTATGGAGTGGAGTTTGCAACTGAAAACAAACTTTGTGTTCCCAACAAGCTAGGTGAAGGACGGCTTTCGCACACACTTATCTCTCAGAACTGAGCATGTGGACAGACGTTCGTTCATCTAGCACAAAGGGAACGGGTTGCAGGAGAAACTTTTACTCTGGTTTCTCAGTCTGTTTCCTAGTGCCGGTTTGAAGTTCCTGCAGTTTTCACTGTAAAACCGAGTTGGAGCTAGTACCTCCCCGTATACATGTATGGAGTGGAGTTTGCAACTGAAAAGAACCTTTGTGTTCCCAACAAGCTAGGTGAAGGACGGCTTTCACACACACTTATCTCTCAGAACTGAGCATGTGGAGAGACGTTCGTTCATCTAGCACAAAGGGAACGGGTTGCAGGAGAAACTTTTACTCTGGTTTCTCAGTCTGTTTCCTAGTGCCGGTTTGAAGTTCCTGCAGTTTTCACTGTAAAACCGAGTTGGAGCTTGTACCTCCCCATATATATGTATGGAGTGGAGTTTGCAACTGAAAAGAAACTTTGTGTTCCCAACAAGCTAGGTGAAGGACGGCTTTCACACACACTTATCTCTCAGAACTGAGCATGTGGAGAGACGTTCGTTCATCTAGCACAAAGGGAACGGGTTGCAGGAGAAACATTTACTCTGGTTTCTCAGTCTGTTTCCTAGTGCCGATTTGAAGTTCCTGCAGTTTTCACTGTAAAACCGAGTTGGAGCTGGTACCTCCCCGTATATATGTATGGAGTGGTGTTTGCAACTGAAAAGAACCTTTGTGTTCCCAACAAGCTAGGTGAAGGACGGCTTTCACACACACTTATCTCTCAGAACTGAGCATGTGGAGAGACGTTGGTTCATCTAGCTCAAAGGGAACGGGTTGCAGGAGAAACTTTTACTCTGGTTTCTCAGTCTGTTTCCAAGTGCCGGTTTGAAGTTCCTGCAGTTTTCACTGTAAAACCGAGTTGGAGCTTGTACCTCCCCGTATACATGTATGGAGTGGAGTTTGCAACTGAAAAGAACCTTTGTGTTCCCAACAAGCTAGGTGAAGGACGGCTTTCACACACACTTATCTCTCAGAACTGAGCATGTGGAGAGACGTTCGTTCATCTAGCACAAAGGGAACGGGTTGCAGGAGAAACTTTTACTCTGGTTTCTCAGTCTGTTTCCTAGTGCCGGTTTGAAGTTCCTGCAGTTTTCACTGTAAAACCGAGTTGGAGCTAGTACCTCCCCGTATATATGTATGGAGTGGAGTTTGCAACTGAAAAGAAACTTTGTGTTCCCAACAAGCTAGGTGAAGGACGGCTTTCACACACACTTATCTCTCAGAACTGAGCATGTGGAGAGACGTTCGTTCAACTAGCACAAAGGGAACGGGTTGCAGGAGAAACTATTACTCTGGTTTCTCAGTCTGTTTCCTAGTGCCGGTTTGAAGTTCCTGAAGTTTTCACTGTAAAACCGATTTGCAGCTAGTACCTCCCGGTATATATGTATGGAGTGGAGTTTGCAACTGAAAACAAACTTTGTGTTCCCAACAAGCTAGGTGAAGGACGGCTTTCGCACACACTTATCTCTCAGAACTGAGCATGTGGACAGACGTTCGTTCATCTAGCACAAAGGGAACGGGTTGCAGGAGAAACTTTTACTCTGGTTTCTCAGTCTGTTTCCTAGTGCCGGTTTGAAGTTCCTGCAGTTTTCACTGTAAAACCGAGTTGGAGCTAGTACCTCCCCGTATACATGTATGGAGTGGAGTTTGCAACTGAAAAGAACCTTTGTGTTCCCAACAAGCTAGGTGAAGGACGGCTTTCACACACACTTATCTCTCAGAACTGAGCATGTGGAGAGACGTTCGTTCATCTAGCACAAAGGGAACGGGTTGCAGGAGAAACTTTTACTCTGGTTTCTCAGTCTGTTTCCTAGTGCCGGTTTGAAGTTCCTGCAGTTTTCACTGTAAAACCGAGTTGGAGCTTGTACCTCCCCATATATATGTATGGAGTGGAGTTTGCAACTGAAAAGAAACTTTGTGTTCCCAACAAGCTAGGTGAAGGACGGCTTTCACACACACTTATCTCTCAGAACTGAGCATGTGGAGAGACGTTCGTTCATCTAGCACAAAGGGAACGGGTTGCAGGAGAAACATTTACTCTGGTTTCTCAGTCTGTTTCCTAGTGCCGATTTGAAGTTCCTGCAGTTTTCACTGTAAAACCGAGTTGGAGCTGGTACCTCCCCGTATATATGTATGGAGTGGTGTTTGCAACTGAAAAGAACCTTTGTGTTCCCAACAAGCTAGGTGAAGGACGGCTTTCACACACACTTATCTCTCAGAACTGAGCATGTGGAGAGACGTTGGTTCATCTAGCTCAAAGGGAACGGGTTGCAGGAGAAACTTTTACTCTGGTTTCTCAGTCTGTTTCCAAGTGCCGGTTTGAAGTTCCTGCAGTTTTCACTGTAAAACCGAGTTGGAGCTTGTACCTCCCCGTATACATGTATGGAGTGGAGTTTGCAACTGAAAAGAAACTTTGTGTTCCCAACAAGCTAGGTGAAGGACGGCTTTCACACACACTTATCTCTCAGAACTGAGCATGTGGAGAGTCGTTCGTTCATCTAGCACAAAGAGAACGGGTTGCAGGAGAAACTTTTACTCTGGTTTCTCAGTCTGTTTCCTAGTGCCGGTTTGAAGTTCCTGCAGTTTTCACTGTAAAACCGAGTTGGAGCTAGTACCTCCCCTTATATATGTAAGGAGTCGAGTTTGCAACTGGAAAGAAACTTTGTGTTCCCAACAAGCTAGGTGAAGGACGGCTTTCACACACACTTATCTCTCAGAACTGAGCATGTGGAGAGACGTTCATTCATCTAGAACAAAGGGAACGGGTTGCAGGAGAAACTTTTACTCTGGTTTCTCAGTCTGTTTCCTAGTGCCGGTTTGAAGTTCCTGCAGTTTTCACTGTAAAACCGAGTTGGAGCTAGTACCTCCCCTTATATATGTAAGGAGTCGAGTTTGCAACTGGAAAGAAACTTTGTGTTCCCAACAAGCTAGGTGAAGGACGGCTTTCACACACACTTATCTCTCAGAACTGAGCATGTGGAGAGACGTTCATTCATCTAGAACAAAGGGAACGGGTTGCAGGAGAAACTTTTACTCTGGTTTCTCAGTCTGTTTCCTAGTGCCGGTTTGAAGTTCCTGCAGTTTTCACTGTAAAACCGAGTTGGAGCTAGTACCTCCCCGTATATATGTATGGAGTGGAGTTTGCAACTGAAAAGAAACTTTGTGTTCCCAACAAGCTAGGTGAAGGACGGCTTTCACACACTTATCTCTCAGAACTGAGCATGTGGAGAGACGTTCGTTCATCTAGCACAAAGAGAACGGGTTGCAGGAGAAACTTTTACTCTGGTTTCTCAGTCTGTTTCCTAGTGCCGGTTTGAAGTTCCTGCAGTTTTCACTGTAAAACCGGGTTGGATCTAGTACCTCCCCATATATATGTATGGAGAGGAGTTTGCAACTGAAAAGAAACTTTGTGTTCCCAACAAGCTAGGTGAAGGACGGCTTTCACACACACTTATCTCTCAGAACTGAGCATGTGGAGAGACGTTCGTTCAACTAGCACAAAGGGAACGGGTTGCAGGAGAAACTTTTACTCTGGTTTCTCAGTCTGTTTCCTAGTGCCGGTTTGAAGTTCCTGCAGTTTTCACTGTAAAACCGATTTGGAGCTAGTACCTCCCGGTATATATGTATGGAGTGGAGTTTGCAACTGAAAAGAAACTTTGTGTTCCCAACAAGCTAGGTGAAGGACGGCTTTCACACACACTTATCTCTCAGAACTGAGCATGTGGAGAGACGTTCGTTCATCTAGCACAAAGGGAACGGGTTGCAGGAGAAACTTTTACTCTGGTTTCTCAGTCTGTTTCCTAGTGCCGGTTTGAAGTTCCTGCAGTTTTCACTGTAAAACCGAGTTGGAGCTAGTACCTCCCCTTATATATGTATGGAGTGGAGTTTGCAACTGGAAAGAAACTTTGTGTTCCCAACAAGCTAGGTGAAGAACGGCTTTCACACACACTTATCTCTCAGAACTGAGCATGTGGAGAGACGTTCATTCATCTAGAACAAAGGGAACGGGTTGCAGGAGAAACTTTTACTCTGGTTTCTCAGTCTGTTTCCTAGTGCCGGTTTGAAGTTCCTGCAGTTTTCACTGTAAAACCGAGTTCTAGCTAGTACCTCCCCGTATATATGTATGGAGTGGAGTTTGCAACTGAAAAGAAACTTTGTGTTCCCAACAAGCTAGGTGAAGGACGGCTTTCACACACACTTATCTCTCAGAACTGAGCATGTGGAGAGACGTTCGTTCAACTAGCACAAAGGGAACGGGTTGCAGGAGAAACTATTACTCTGGTTTCTCAGTCTGTTTCCTAGTGCCGGTTTGAAGTTCCTGAAGTTTTCACTGTAAAACCGATTTGGAGCTAGTACCTCCCGGTATATAAGTATGGAGTGGAGTTTGCAACTGAAAACAAACTTTGTGTTCCCAACAAGCTAGGTGAAGGACGGCTTTCACACACACTTATCTCTCAGAACTGAGCATGTGGAGAGACGTTCGTTCAACTAGCACAAAGGGAACGGGTTGCAGGAGAAACTATTACTCTGGTTTCTCAGTCTGTTTCCTAGTGCCGGTTTGAAGTTCCTGCAGTTTTCAGTGTAAAACCGTGTTGGAGCTTGTACCTCCCCATATATATGTATGGAGTGGAGTTTGCAACTGAAAAGAAACTTTGTGTTCCCAACAAGCTAGTTGAAGGACGGCTTTCACACACACTTATCTCTCAGAACTGAGCATGTGGAGAGTCGTTCGTTCATCTAGCACAAAGGGAACGGGTTGCAGGAGAAACTTTTACTCTGGTTTCTCAGTCTGTTTCCTAGTGCCGGTTTGAAGTTCCTGCAGTTTTCACTGTAAAACCGAGTTGGAGCTAGTACCTCCCCTTATATATGTAAGGAGTCGAGTTTTCAACTGGAAAGAAACTTTGTGTTCCCAACAAGCTAGGTGAAGGACGGCTTTCACACACACTTATCTCTCAGAACTGAGCATGTGGAGAGACGTTCATTCATCTAGAACAAAGGGAACGGGTTGCAGGAGAAACTTTTACTCTGGTTTCTCAGTCTGTTTCCTAGTGCCGGTTTGAAGTTCCTGCAGTTTTCACTGTAAAACCGAGTTGGAGCTAGTACCTCCCCATATATATGTATGGAGTGGAGTTTGCAACTGAAAAGAAACTTTGTGTTCCCAACAAGCTAGGTGAAGCACGGCTTTCACACACACTTATCTCTCAGAACTGAGCATGTGGTGAGACGTTCGTTCAACTAGCACAAAGGGAACGGGTTGCAGGAGAAACTATTACTCTGGTTTCTCAGTCTGTTTCCTAGTGCCGGTTTGAAGTTCCTGCAGTTTTCACTGTAAAACCGATTTGGAGCTAGTACCTCCCGGTATATATGTATGGAGTGGAGTTTGCAACTGAAAACAAACTTTGTGTTCCCAACAAGCTAGGTGAAGGACGGCTTTCACACACACTTATCTCTCAGAACTGAGCATGTGGAGAGACGTTCGTTCATCTAGCACAAAGGGAACGGGTTGCAGGAGAAACTTTTACTCTGGTTTCTCAGTCTGTTTCCTAGTGCCGGTTTGAAGTTCCTGCAGTTTTCACTGTAAAACCGAGTTGGAGCTAGTACCTCCCCTTATATATGTATGGAGTGGAGTTTGCAACTGAAAAGAAACTTTGTGTTCCCAACAAGCTAGGTGAAGGACGGCTTTCACACACACTTATCTCTCAGAACTGAGCATGTGGAGAGACGTTCATTCATCTAGAACAAAGGGAACGGGTTGCAGGAGAAACTTTTACTCTGGTTTCTCAGTCTGTTTCCTAGTGCCGGTTTGAAGTTCCTGCAGTTTTCACTGTAAAACCGAGTTGGAGCTAGTACCTCCCCGTATATATGTATGGAGTGGAGTTTGCAACTGAAAAGAAACTTTGTGTTCCCAACAAGCTAGGTGAAGGACGGCTTTCACACACACTTATCTCTCAGAACTGAGCATGTGGAGAGACGTTCGTTCAACTAGCACAAAGGGAACGGGTTGCAGGAGAAACTATTACTCTGGTTTCTCAGTCTGTTTCCTAGTGCCGGTTTGAAGTTCCTGAAGTTTTCACTGTAAAACCGAGTTGGAGCTAGTACCTCCCGGTATATATGTATGGAGTGGAGTTTGCAACTGAAAACAAACTTTGTGTTCCCAACAAGCTAGGTGAAGGACGGCTTTCGCACACACTTATCTCTCAGAACTGAGCATGTGGACAGACGTTCGTTCATCTAGCACAAAGGGAACGGGTTGCAGGAGAAACTTTTACTCTGGTTTCTCAGTCTGTTTCCTAGTGCCGGTTTGAAGTTCCTGCAGTTTTCACTGTAAAACCGAGTTGGAGCTAGTACCTCCCCGTATACATGTATGGAGTGGAGTTTGCAACTGAAAAGAACCTTTGTGTTCCCAACAAGCTAGGTGAAGGACGGCTTTCACACACACTTATCTCTCAGAACTGAGCATGTGGAGAGACGTTCGTTCATCTAGCACAAAGGGAACGGGTTGCAGGAGAAACTTTTACTCTGGTTTCTCAGTCTGTTTCCTAGTGCCGGTTTGAAGTTCCTGCAGTTTTCACTGTAAAACCGAGTTGGAGCTTGTACCTCCCCATATATATGTATGGAGTGGAGTTTGCAACTGAAAAGAAACTTTGTGTTCCCAACAAGCTAGGTGAAGGACGGCTTTCACACACACTTATCTCTCAGAACTGAGCATGTGGAGAGACGTTCGTTCATCTAGCACAAAGGGAACGGGTTGCAGGAGAAACATTTACTCTGGTTTCTCAGTCTGTTTCCTAGTGCCGATTTGAAGTTCCTGCAGTTTTCACTGTAAAACCGAGTTGGAGCTGGTACCTCCCCGTATATATGTATGGAGTGGTGTTTGCAACTGAAAAGAACCTTTGTGTTCCCAACAAGCTAGGTGAAGGACGGCTTTCACACACACTTATCTCTCAGAACTGAGCATGTGGAGAGACGTTGGTTCATCTAGCTCAAAGGGAACGGGTTGCAGGAGAAACTTTTACTCTGGTTTCTCAGTCTGTTTCCAAGTGCCGGTTTGAAGTTCCTGCAGTTTTCACTGTAAAACCGAGTTGGAGCTTGTACCTCCCCGTATACATGTATGGAGTGGAGTTTGCAACTGAAAAGAACCTTTGTGTTCCCAACAAGCTAGGTGAAGGACGGCTTTCACACACACTTATCTCTCAGAACTGAGCATGTGGAGAGACGTTCGTTCATCTAGCACAAAGGGAACGGGTTGCAGGAGAAACTTTTACTCTGGTTTCTCAGTCTGTTTCCTAGTGCCGGTTTGAAGTTCCTGCAGTTTTCACTGTAAAACCGAGTTGGAGCTAGTACCTCCCCGTATATATGTATGGAGTGGAGTTTGCAACTGAAAAGAAACTTTGTGTTCCCAACAAGCTAGGTGAAGGACGGCTTTCACACACACTTATCTCTCAGAACTGAGCATGTGGAGAGACGTTCGTTCAACTAGCACAAAGGGAACGGGTTGCAGGAGAAACTATTACTCTGGTTTCTCAGTCTGTTTCCTAGTGCCGGTTTGAAGTTCCTGAAGTTTTCACTGTAAAACCGATTTGCAGCTAGTACCTCCCGGTATATATGTATGGAGTGGAGTTTGCAACTGAAAACAAACTTTGTGTTCCCAACAAGCTAGGTGAAGGACGGCTTTCGCACACACTTATCTCTCAGAACTGAGCATGTGGACAGACGTTCGTTCATCTAGCACAAAGGGAACGGGTTGCAGGAGAAACTTTTACTCTGGTTTCTCAGTCTGTTTCCTAGTGCCGGTTTGAAGTTCCTGCAGTTTTCACTGTAAAACCGAGTTGGAGCTAGTACCTCCCCGTATACATGTATGGAGTGGAGTTTGCAACTGAAAAGAACCTTTGTGTTCCCAACAAGCTAGGTGAAGGACGGCTTTCACACACACTTATCTCTCAGAACTGAGCATGTGGAGAGACGTTCGTTCATCTAGCACAAAGGGAACGGGTTGCAGGAGAAACTTTTACTCTGGTTTCTCAGTCTGTTTCCTAGTGCCGGTTTGAAGTTCCTGCAGTTTTCACTGTAAAACCGAGTTGGAGCTTGTACCTCCCCATATATATGTATGGAGTGGAGTTTGCAACTGAAAAGAAACTTTGTGTTCCCAACAAGCTAGGTGAAGGACGGCTTTCACACACACTTATCTCTCAGAACTGAGCATGTGGAGAGACGTTCGTTCATCTAGCACAAAGGGAACGGGTTGCAGGAGAAACATTTACTCTGGTTTCTCAGTCTGTTTCCTAGTGCCGATTTGAAGTTCCTGCAGTTTTCACTGTAAAACCGAGTTGGAGCTGGTACCTCCCCGTATATATGTATGGAGTGGTGTTTGCAACTGAAAAGAACCTTTGTGTTCCCAACAAGCTAGGTGAAGGACGGCTTTCACACACACTTATCTCTCAGAACTGAGCATGTGGAGAGACGTTGGTTCATCTAGCTCAAAGGGAACGGGTTGCAGGAGAAACTTTTACTCTGGTTTCTCAGTCTGTTTCCAAGTGCCGGTTTGAAGTTCCTGCAGTTTTCACTGTAAAACCGAGTTGGAGCTTGTACCTCCCCGTATACATGTATGGAGTGGAGTTTGCAACTGAAAAGAACCTTTGTGTTCCCAACAAGCTAGGTGAAGGACGGCTTTCACACACACTTATCTCTCAGAACTGAGCATGTGGAGAGACGTTCGTTCATCTAGCACAAAGGGAACGGGTTGCAGGAGAAACTTTTACTCTGGTTTCTCAGGCTGTTTCCTAGTGCCGGTTTGAAGTTCCTGCAGTTTTCACTGTAAAACCGAGTTGGAACTAGTACCTCCCCATATATATGTATGGAGTGGAGTTTGCAAATGAAAAGAAACTTTGTGTTCCCAACAAGCTAGGTGAAGGACGGCTTTCACACACACTTATCTCTCAGAACTGAGCATGTGGAGTGACGTTCGTTCATCTAGCACAAAGGGAACGGGTTGCAGGAGAAACTTTTACTCTGGTTTCTCAGTCTGTTTCCTAGTGCCGATTTGAAGTTCCTGCAGTTTTCACTGTAAAACCGAGTTGGAGCTGGTACCTCCCCGTATATATGTATGGAGTGGTGTTTGCAACTGAAAAGAAACTTTGTGTTCCCAACAAGGTAATTGAAGGACGGCTTTCACACACACTTCTCTCTCTGAACTGAGCAAGTGGCGAGACGTTCGTTCATCTAGCACCAAGGTAACTGGTTGCAGGAGACACTTTTTGTCTGTTTTCTCATTCTGTTTCCTAGTGCCGGTTTGAAGTTCCTGCTGTTTTCACTGTAAAATCGAGTTGGAACTTGTACCTCCCCATATATATGCATGGAGTGTAGTATGCAACTGAAAATTAACTTTGTGTTCCCAAAAGCTAGGTGAAGGACGGCTTTCACACACACTTATCTCTCAGAACTTAGCAAGTGGCTAGACGTTCATTCATCTAGCACCAAGTGAACGGGTTGCAGGAGACACTTTTTCTCTGCTTTCTCAGTCTGTTTCCTAGTGCCGGTTTGAAGTTCCTGCAGTTTTCACTGTAAAACCGATTTGGAGCTAGTACCTCCCCATATATATGTATGGAATGGAGTTTGCAACTGAAAAGAAACTTTGTGTTCCCAACAAGCTTGGTGAAGGACGGCTTTCACACACACTTATCTCTCAGAACTGAGCATGTGGAGAGACGTTCGTTCAACTAGCACAAAGGGAACGGGTTGCAGGAGAAACTATTACTCTGGTTTCTCAGTCTGTTTCCTAGTGCCGGTTTGAAGTTCCTGAAGTTTTCACTGTAAAACCGATTTGCAGCTAGTACCTCCCGGTATATATGTATGGAGTGGAGTTTGCAACTGAAAACAAACTTTGTGTTCCCAACAAGCTAGGTGAAGGACGGCTTTCGCACACACTTATCTCTCAGAACTGAGCATGTGGACAGACGTTCGTTCATCTAGCACAAAGGGAACGGGTTGCAGGAGAAACTTTTACTCTGGTTTCTCAGTCTGTTTCCTAGTGCCGGTTTGAAGTTCCTGCAGTTTTCACTGTAAAACCGAGTTGGAGCTAGTACCTCCCCGTATACATGTATGGAGTGGAGTTTGCAACTGAAAAGAACCTTTGTGTTCCCAACAAGCTAGGTGAAGGACGGCTTTCACACACACTTATCTCTCAGAACTGAGCATGTGGAGAGACGTTCGTTCATCTAGCACAAAGGGAACGGGTTGCAGGAGAAACTTTTACTCTGGTTTCTCAGTCTGTTTCCTAGTGCCGGTTTGAAGTTCCTGCAGTTTTCACTGTAAAACCGAGTTGGAGCTTGTACCTCCCCATATATATGTATGGAGTGGAGTTTGCAACTGAAAAGAAACTTTGTGTTCCCAACAAGCTAGGTGAAGGACGGCTTTCACACACACTTATCTCTCAGAACTGAGCATGTGGAGAGACGTTCGTTCATCTAGCACAAAGGGAACGGGTTGCAGGAGAAACATTTACTCTGGTTTCTCAGTCTGTTTCCTAGTGCCGATTTGAAGTTCCTGCAGTTTTCACTGTAAAACCGAGTTGGAGCTGGTACCTCCCCGTATATATGTATGGAGTGGTGTTTGCAACTGAAAAGAACCTTTGTGTTCCCAACAAGCTAGGTGAAGGACGGCTTTCACACACACTTATCTCTCAGAACTGAGCATGTGGAGAGACGTTGGTTCATCTAGCTCAAAGGGAACGGGTTGCAGGAGAAACTTTTACACTGGTTTCTCAGTCTGTTTCCAAGTGCCGGTTTGAAGTTCCTGCATTTTTCACTGTAAATCCGAGTTGGAGCTTGTACCTCCCCGTATACATGTATGGAGTGGAGTTTGCAACTGAAAAGAACCTTTGTGTTCCCAACAAGCTAGGTGAAGGACGGCTTTCACACACACTTATCTCTCAGAACTGAGCATGTGGAGAGATGTTCGTTCATCTAGCACAAAGGGAACGGGTTGCAGGAGAAACTTTTACTCTGGTTTCTCAGTCTGTTTCCTAGTGCCGGTTTGAAGTTCCTGCAGTTTTCACTGTAAAACCGAGTTGGAGCTAGTACCTCCCCGTATATATGTATGGAGTGGAGTTTGCAACTGAAAAGAAACTTTGTGTTCCCAACAAGCTAGGTGAAGGACGGCTTTCACACACACTTTTCTCTCAGAACTGAGCATGTGGAGAGACGTTCGTTCAACTAGCACAAAGGGAACGGGTTGCAGGAGAAACTATTACTCTGGTTTCTCAGTCTGTTTCCTAGTGCCGGTTTGAAGTTCCTGAAGTTTTCACTGTAAAACCGATTTGCAGCTAGTACCTCCCGGTATATATGTATGGAGTGGAGTTTGCAACTGAAAACAAACTTTGTGTTCCCAACAAGCTAGGTGAAGGACGGCTTTCGCACACACTTATCTCTCAGAACTGAGCATGTGGACAGACGTTCGTTCATCTAGCACAAAGGGAACGGGTTGCAGGAGAAACTTTTACTCTGGTTTCTCAGTCTGTTTCCTAGTGCCGGTTTGAAGTTCCTGCAGTTTTCACTGTAAAACCGAGTTGGAGCTAGTACCTCCCCGTATACATGTATGGAGTGGAGTTTGCAACTGAAAAGAACCTTTGTGTTCCCAACAAGCTAGGTGAAGGACGGCTTTCACACACACTTATCTCTCAGAACTGAGCATGTGGAGAGACGTTCGTTCATCTAGCACAAAGGGAACGGGTTGCAGGAGAAACTTTTACTCTGGTTTCTCAGTCTGTTTCCTAGTGCCGGTTTGAATTTCCTGCAGTTTTCACTGTAAAACCGAGTTGGAGCTTGTACCTCCCCATATATATGTATGGAGTGGAGTTTGCAACTGAAAAGAAACTTTGTGTTCCCAACAAGCTAGGTGAAGGACGGCTTTCACACACACTTATCTCTCAGAACTGAGCATGTGGAGAGACGTTCGTTCATCTAGCACAAAGGGAACGGGTTGCAGGAGAAACATTTACTCTGGTTTCTCAGTCTGTTTCCTAGTGCCGATTTGAAGTTCCTGCAGTTTTCACTGTAAAACCGAGTTGGAGCTGGTACCTCCCCGTATATATGTATGGAGTGGTGTTTGCAACTGAAAAGAAACTTTGTGTTCCCAACAAGGTAATTGAAGGACGGCTTTCACACACACTTCTCTCTCTGAACTGAGCAAGTGGCGAGACGTTCGTTCATCTAGCACCAAGGTAACTGGTTGCAGGAGACACTTTTTGTCTGTTTTCTCATTCTGTTTCCTAGTGCCGGTTTGAAGTTCCTGCAGTTTTCACTGTAAAATCGAGTTGGAACTTGTACCTCCCCATATATATGCATGGAGTGTAGTATGCAACTGAAAATTAACTTTGTGTTCCCAAAAGCTAGGTGAAGGACGGCTTTCACACACACTTATCTCTCAGAACTTAGCAAGTGGCTAGACGTTCATTCATCTAGCACCAAGTGAACGGGTTGCAGGAGACACTTTTTCTCTGCTTTCTCAGTCTGTTTCCTAGTGCCGGTTTGAAGTTCCTGCAGTTTTCACTGTAAAACCGATTTGGAGCTAGTACCTCCCCATATATATGTATGGAATGGAGTTTGCAACTGAAAAGAAACTTTGTGTTCCCAACAAGATTGGTGAAGGACGGCTTTCACACACACTTATCTCTCAGAACTGAGCAAGTGGCTATACGTTCGTTCATCTAGCATCAAGGGAACGGGGTGCAGGAGAAACTTTTTCTCTGCTTTCTCAGTCTGTTTCCTAGTGCCGGTTTGAAGTTCCTGCAGTTTACACTGTAAAACCGATTTGGAGCTAGTACCTCCCCATATATATGTATGGAATGGAGTTTGCAACTGAAAAGAAACTTTGTGTTCCCAACAAGCTAATTGAAGGACGGCTTTCACACACACTTATCTCTCAGAACTGATCAAGTGGAGAGACGTTCGTTCATCTAGCACCAAGGGAACGGGTTGCAGGAGAAACTTTTACTCTGGTTTCTCAGTCTGTTTCCAAGTGCCGGTTTGAAGTTCCTGCATTTTTCACTGTAAAACCGAGTTGGAGCTTGTACCTCCCCATATATATGTATGGAGTGGAGTTTGCAACTGAAAAGAAACTTTGTGTTCCCAACAAGCTAGGTGAAGGACGGCTTTCACACGCACTTATCTCTCAGAACTGAGCATGTGGAAAGAAGTTCATTCATCTAGAACAAAGGGAACGGGTTGCAGGAGAAACTTTTACTCTGGTTTCTCAGTCTGTTTCCTAGTGCCGGTTTGAAGTTCCTGCAGTTTTCACTGTAAAACCGAGTTGGAGCTGGTACCTCCCCGTATATATGTATGGAGTGGAGTTTGCAACTGAAAAGAAACTTTGTGTTCCCAACAAGCTAGGTGAAGGACGGCTTTCACACACACTTAATCTCAGAACTGAGCATGTGGAGAGACGTTCGTTCAACTAGCACAAAGGGAACGGGTTGCAGGAGAAACTATTACTCTGGTTTCTCAGTCTGTTTCCTAGTGCCGGTTTGAAGTTCCTGAAGTTTTCACTGTAAAACCGAGTTGGAGCTAGTACCTCCCGGTATATATGTATGGAGTGGAGTTTGCAACTGAAAACAAACTTTGTGTTCCCAACAAGCTAGGTGAAGGACGGCTTTCACACACACTTATCTCTCAGAACTGAGCATGTGGACAGACGTTCGTTCATCTAGCACAAAGGGAACGGGTTGCAGGAGAAACTTTTACTCTGGTTTCTCAGTCTGTTTCCTAGTGCCGGTTTGAAGTTCCTGCAGTTTTCACTGTAAAACCGAGTTGGAGCTAGTACCTCCCCGTATCCATGTATGGAGTGGAGTTTGCAACTGAAAAGAACCTTTGTGTTCCCAACAAGCTAGGTGAAGGACGGCTTTCACACACACTTATCTCTCAGAACTGAGCATGTGGAGAGACGTTCGTTCATCTAGCACAAAGGGAACGGGTTGCAGGAGAAACATTTACTCTGGTTTCTCAGTCTGTTTCCTAGTGCCGATTTGAAGTTCCTGCAGTTTTCACTGTAAAACCGAGTTGGAGATGGTACCTCCCCGTATATATGTATGGAGTGGTGTTTGCAACTGAAAAGAACCTTTGTGTTCCCAACAAGCTATGTGAAGGACGGCTTACACACACACTTATCTCTCAGAACTGAGCATGTTGAGAGACGTTGGTTCATCTAGCTCAAAGGGAACGGGTTGCAGGAGAAACTTTTACTCTGGTTTCTCAGTCTGTTTCCAAGTGCCGGTTTGAAGTTCCTGCAGTTTTCACTGTAAAACCGAGTTGGAGCTTGTACCTCCCCGTATACATGTATGGAGTGGAGTTTGCAACTGAAAAGAACCTTTGTGTTCCCAACAAGCTAGGTGAAGGACGGCTTTCACACACACTTATCTCTCAGAACTGAGCATGTGGAGAGACGTTCGTTCATCTAGCACAAAGGGAACGGGTTGCATGAGAAACTTTTACTCTGGTTTCTCAGGCTGTTTCCTAGTGCCGGTTTGAAGTTCCTGCAGTTTTCACTGTAAAACCGTGTTGGAACTAGTACCTCCCCATATATATGTATGGAGTGGAGTTTGCAACTGAAAAGAAACTTTGTGTTCCCAACAAGCTAGGTGAAGGACGGCTTTCACACACACTTATCTCTCAGAACTGAGCATGTGGAGAGACGTTCGTTCATCTAGCACAAAGGGAACGGGTTGCAGGAGAAACTTTTACTCTGGTTTCTCAGTCTGTTTCCTAGTGCCGGTTTGAAGTTCCTGCATTTTTCACTGTAAAACCGGGTTGGATCTAGTACCTCCCCATATATATGTATGGAGAGGAGTTTGCAACTGAAAAGAAACTTTGTGTTCCCAACAAGCTAGGTGAAGGAAGGCTTTCAAACACACTTATCTCTCAGAACTGAGCATGTGGAGAGACGTTCGTTCAACTAGCACAAAGGGAACGGGTTGCAGGAGAAAGTATTACTCTGGTTTCTCAGTCTGTTTCCTAGTGCCTTTTTGAAGTTCCTGCAGTTTTCACTGTAAAACCGAGTTGGAGCTAGTACCTCCCCGTATATATGTATGGAGTGGAGTTTACAACTGAAAAGAAACTTTGTGTTCCCAACAAGCTAGGTGAAGGACGGCTTTCACACACACTTATCTCTGAGAACTGAGCATGTGGAGAGACGTTCGTTCATCTAGCACAAAGGGAACGGGTTGCAGGAGAAACTTTTACTCTGGTTTCTCAGGCTGTTTCCTAGTGCCGGTTTGAAGTTCCTGCAGTTTTCACTGTAAAACCGAGTTGGAACTAGTACCACCCCATATATATGTATGGAGTGGAGTTTGCAAATGAAAAGAAACTTTGTGTTCCCAACAAGCTAGGTGAAGGACGGCTTTCACACACACTTATCTCTCAGAACTGAGCATGTGGAGAGACGTTGGTTCATCTAGCACAAAGGGAACGGGTTGCAGGAGAAACTTTTACTCTGGTTTCTCAGTCTGTTTCCAAGTGCCGGTTTGAAGTTCCTGCAGTTTTCACTGTAAAACCGAGTTGGAGCTTGTACCTCCCCATATATATGTATGGAGTGGAGTTTGCAACTGAAAAGAAACTTTGTGTTCCCAACAAGCTAGGTGAAGGACGGCTTTCACACGCACTTATCTCTCAGAACTGAGCATGTGGAAAGAAGTTCATTCATCTAGAACAAAGGGAACGGGTTGCAGGAGAAACTTTTACTCTGGTTTCTCAGTCTGTTTCCTAGTGCCGGTTTGAAGTTCCTGCAGTTTTCACTGTAAAACCGAGTTGGAGCTGGTACCTCCCCGTATATATGTATGGAGTGGAGTTTGCAACTGAAAAGAAACTTTGTGTTCCCAACAAGCTAGGTGAAGGACGGCTTTCACACACACTTAATCTCAGAACTGAGCATGTGGAGAGACGTTCGTTCAACTAGCACAAAGGGAACGGGTTGCAGGAGAAACTATTACTCTGGTTTCTCAGTCTGTTTCCTAGTGCCGGTTTGAAGTTCCTGAAGTTTTCACTGTAAAACCGAGTTGGAGCTAGTACCTCCCGGTATATATGTATGGAGTGGAGTTTGCAACTGAAAACAAACTTTGTGTTCCCAACAAGCTAGGTGAAGGACGGCTTTCACACACACTTATCTCTCAGAACTGAGCATGTGGACAGACGTTCGTTCATCTAGCACAAAGGGAACGGGTTGCAGGAGAAACTTTTACTCTGGTTTCTCAGTCTGTTTCCTAGTGCCGGTTTGAAGTTCCTGCAGTTTTCACTGTAAAACCGAGTTGGAGCTAGTACCTCCCCGTATCCATGTATGGAGTGGAGTTTGCAACTGAAAAGAACCTTTGTGTTCCCAACAAGCTAGGTGAAGGACGGCTTACACACACACTTATCTCTCAGAACTGAGCATGTGGAGAGACGTTCGTTCATCTAGCACAAAGGGAACGGGTTGCAGGAGAAACTTTTACTCTGGTTTCTCAGTCTGTTTCCTAGTGCCGGTTTGAAGTTCCTGCATTTTTCACTGTAAAACCGGGTTGGATCTTGTACCTCCCCATATATATGTATGGAGAGGAGTTTGCAACTGAAAAGAAACTTTGTGTTCCCAACAAGCTAGGTGAAGGAAGGCTTTCACACACACTTATCTCTCAGAACTGAGCATGTGGAGAGACGTTCGTTCAACTAGCACAAAGGGAACGGGTTGCAGGAGAAAGTATTACTCTGGTTTCTCAGTCTGTTTCCTAGTGCCTTTTTGAAGTTCCTGCAGTTTTCACTGTAAAACCGAGTTGGAGCTAGTACCTCCCCGTATATATGTATGGAGTGGAGTTTACAACTGAAAAGAAACTTTGTGTTCCCAACAAGCTAGGTGAAGGACGGCTTTCACACACACTTATCTCTGAGAACTGAGCATGTGGAGAGACGTTCGTTCATCTAGCACAAAGGGAACGGGTTGCAGGAGAAACTTTTACTCTGGTTTCTCAGGCTGTTTCCTAGTGCCGGTTTGAAGTTCCTGCAGTTTTCACTGTAAAACCGAGTTGGAACTAGTACCACCCCATATATATGTATGGAGTGGAGTTTGCAAATGAAAAGAAACTTTGTGTTCCCAACAAGCTAGGTGAAGGACGGCTTTCACACACACTTATCTCTCAGAACTGAGCATGTGGAGAGACGTTGGTTCATCTAGCACAAAGGGAACGGGTTGCAGGAGAAACTTTTACTCTGGTTTCTCAGGCTGTTTCCTAGTGCCGGTTTGAAGTTCCTGCAGTTTTCACTGTAAAAACGAGTTGGAACTAGTACCTCCCCATATATATGTATGGAGTGGAGTTTGCAAATGAAAAGAAACTTTGTGTTCCCAACAAGCTAGGTGAAGGACGGCTTTCACACACACTTATCTCTCAGAACTGAGCATGTGGAGAGACGTTCGTTCATCTAGCACAAAGGGAACGGGTTGCAGGAGAAACTTTTACTCTGGTTTCTCAGGCTGTTTCCTAGTGCCGGTTTAAAGTTCCTGCAGTTTTCACTGTAAAACCGAGTTGGAGCTAGTACCTCCCCATATATATGTATGGAGTGGAGTTTGCAACTGAAAAGAAACTTTGTGTTCCCAACAAGCTAGGTGAAGGACGGCTATCACACACACTTATCTCTCAGAACTGAGCATGTGGAGAGACGTTCGTTCATCTAGCACAAAGGGAACGGGTTGCAGGAGAAACTTTTACTCTGGTTTCTCAGTCTGTTTCCTAGTGCCGATTTGAAATTCCTGCAGTTTTCACTGTAAAACCGAGTTGGAGATGGTACCTCCCCGTATATATGTATGGAGTGGTGTTTGCAACTGAAAAGAAACTTTGTGTTCCCAACAAGCTAGGTGAAGGACGGCTTTCACACACACTTATCTCTCAGAACTGAGCATGTGGAGAAACGTTCGTTCATCTAGCACAAAGGGAACGGGTTGCAGGGGAAAGTTTTACTCTGGGTTCTCAGCCTGTTTCCTAGTGCCGGTTTGAAGTTCCTGCAGTTTTCACTGTAAAACCGAGTTGGAGCTAGTATCTACCCTTATATATGTATGGAGTGGAGTTTGCAACTTGAAAGAAACTTTGTGTTCCCAACAAGCTAGGTGAAGGACGGCTTTCACACACACTTATCTCTCAGAACTGAGCATGTGGAGAGACGTTGGTTCATCTAGCACAAAGGGAACGGGTTGCAGGAGAAACTTTTACTCTGGTTTCTCAGTCTGTTTCCAAGTGCCGGTTTGAAGTTCCTGCAGTTTTCACTATAAAACCGAGTTGGAGCTTGTACCTCCCCGTATACATGTATGGAGTGGAGTTTGCAACTGAAAAGATACTTTGTGTTCCCAACAAGCTAGGTGAAGGACGGCTTTCACACACACTTATCTCTCAGAACTGAGCATGTGGAGAGACGTTCGTTCATCTAGCACAAAGGGAACGGGTTGCAGGAGAAACTTTTACTCTGGTTTCTCAGTCTGTTTCCTAGTGCCGGTTTGAAGTTCCTGCAGTTTTCACTGTAAAACCGAGGTGGAGCTACTACCTCCCCTATATATGTATGGAGTGGAGTTTGCAACTGAAAAGAAACTTTGTGTTCCCAACAAGCTAGGTGAAGGGCGGCTTTCACACACACTTATCTCTCAGATCTGAGCATGTGGAGAGACGTTCGTTCATCTACCACAAAGGGAAAGGGTTGCAGGAGAAACTTTTACTCTGGTTTCTCAGTCTGTTTCCTAGTGCCGGTTTGAAGTTCCTGCAGTTTTCACTGTAAAACCGTGTTGGAGCTAGTACCTCCACGTATATATGTATGGAGTGGAGTTTACAACTGAAAAGAAAATTTTTGTTCCCAACAAGCTAGGTGAAGAACGGCTTTCACACACACTTATCTCTCAGAACTGAGCATGTGGAGAGACGTTCGTTCAACTAGCACAAAGGGAACGGGTTGCAGGAGAAAGTATTACTCTGGTTTCTCAGTCTGTTTCCTAGTGCCGGTTTGAAGTTCCTGCAGTTTTCACTGTAAAACCGAGTTGGAGCTAGTACCTCCCCGTATATATGTATGGAGTGGAGTTTACAACTGAAAAGAAACTTTGTGTTCCCAACAAGCTAGATGAAGGACGGCTTTCACACACACTTATCTCTCAGAACTGAGCATGTGGAGAGACGTTCGTTCATCTAGCACAAAGGGAACGGGTTGCAGGAGAAACTTTTACTCTGGTTTCTCAGGCTGTTTCCTAGTGCCGGTTTGAAGTTCCTGCAGTTTTCACTGTAAAACCGAGTTGGAACTAGTACCTCCCCATATATATGTAAGGAGTGGAGTTTGCAACTGAAAAGAAACTTTGTGTTCCCAACAAGCTAGGTGAAGGACGGCTTTCACACACACTTATCTCTCAGATCTGAGCATGTGGAGAGACGTTCGTTCATCTACCACAAAGGGAAAGGGTTGCAGGAGAAACTTTTACTCTGGTTTCTCAGTCTGTTTCCTAGTGCCGGTTTGAAGTTCCTGCAGTTTTCACTGTAAAACCGTGTTGGAGCTAGTACCTCCACGTATATATGTATGGAGTGGAGTTTACAACTGAAAAGAAAATTTTTGTTCCCAACAAGCTAGGTGAAGGACGGCTTTCACACACACTTATCTCTCAGAACTGAGCATGTGGAGAGACGTTCGTTCAACTAGCACAAAGGGAACGGGTTGCAGGAGAAAGTATTACTCTGGTTTCTCAGTCTGTTTCCTAGTGCCGGTTTGAAGTTCCTGCAGTTTTCACTGTAAAACCGAGTTGGAGCTAGTACCTCCCCGTATATATGTATGGAGTGGAGTTTACAACTGAAAAGAAACTTTGTGTTCCCAACAAGCTAGGTGAAGGACGGCTTTCACACACACTTATCTCTCAGAACTGAGCATGTGGAGAGACGTTCGTTCATCTAGCACAAAGGGAACGTGTTGCAGGAGAAACTTTTACTCTGGTTTCTCAGGATGTTTCCTAGTGCCGGTTTAAAGTTCCTGCAGTTTTCACTGTAAAACCGAGTTGGAGCTAGTACCTCCCCATATATATGTATGGAGTGGAGTTTGCAACTGAAAAGAATCTTTGTGTTTCCAACAAGCTATGTGAAGGACGGCTTTCACACACACTTATCTCTCAGAACTGAGCATGTGGAGAGACGTTCGTTCATCTAGCACAAAGGGAACGGGTTGCAGGAGAAACATTTACTCTGGTTTCTCAGTCTGTTTCCTAGTGCCGATTTGAAGTTCCTGCAGTTTTCACTGTAAAACCGAGTTGGAGCTGGTACCTCCCCGTATATATGTATGGAGTGGAGATTGCAAATGAAAAGAAACTTTGTGTTCCCAACAAGCTAGGTGAAGGACGGCTTTCACACACACTTATCTCTCAGAACTGAGCATGTGGAGAGACGTTGGTTCATCTAGCAGAAAGGGAACGGGTTGCAGGAGAAACTTTTACTCTGGTTTCTCAGTCTGTTTCCTAGTGCCGGTTTGAAGTTCCTGCAGTTTTCACTGTAAAACCGAGTTGGAACTAGTACCTCCCCATATATATGTATGGAGTGGAGTTTGCAAATGAAAAGAAACTTTGTGTTCCCAACAAGCTAGGTGAAGGACGGCTTTCACACACACTTATCTCTCAGAACTGAGTATGTGGAGAGACGTTCGTTCATCTAGCACAAAGGGAACGGGTTGCAGGAGAAACTTTTACTCTGGTTTCTCAGGCTGTTTCCTAGTGCCGGTTTAAAGTTCCTGCAGTTTTCACTGTAAAACCGAGTTGGAGCTAGTACCTCCCCATATATATGTATGGAGTGGAGTTTGCAACTGAAAAGAAACTTTGTGTTCCCAACAAGCTAGGTGAAGGACGGCTTTCACACACACTTATCTCTCAGAACTGAGCATGTGGAGAGACGTTCGTTCATCTAGCACAAAGGGAACGGGTTGCAGGAGAAACTTTTACTCTGGTTTTTCAGTCTGTTTCCTAGTGCCGATTTGAAGTTCCTGCAGTTTTCACTGTAAAACCGAGTTGGAGCTGGTACCTCCCCGTATATATGTATGGAGTGGTGTTTGCAACTGAAAAGGATCTTTGTGTTCCCAACAAGCTAGGTGAAGGACGGCTTTCACACACACTTATCTCTCAGAACTGAGCATGTGGAGAGACGTTCGTTCATCTAGCACAAAGGGAACGGGTTGCAGGGGAAAGTTTTACTCTGGGTTCTCAGCCTGTTTCCTAGTGCCGGTTTGAAGTTCCTGCAGTTTTCACTGTAAAACCGTGTTGGAGCTTGTATCTACCCTTATATTTGTATGGAGTGGAGTTTGCAACTTGAAAGAAACTTTGTGTTCCCAACAAGCTAGGTGAAGGACGGCTTTCACACACACTTATCTCTCAGAACTGAGCATGTGGAGAGACGTTGGTTCATCTAGCACAAAGGGAACGGGTTGCAGGAGAAACTTTTACTCTGGTTTCTCAGTCTGTTTCCAAGTGCCGGTTTGAAGTTCCTGCAGTTTTCACTGTAAAACCGAGTTGGAGCTTGTACCTCCCCGTATACATGTATGGAGTGGAGTTTGCAACTGAAAAGAAACTTTGTGTTCCCAACAAGCTAGGTGAAGGACGGCTTTCACACACACTTATCTCTCAGAACTGAGCATGTGGAGAGACGTTCGTTCATCTAGCACAAAGGGAACGGGTTGCAGGAGAAACTTTTACTCTGGTTTCTCAGTCTGTTTCCTAGTGCCGGTTTGAAGTTCCTGCAGTTTTCACTGTAAAACCGAGGTGGAGCTACTACCTCCCCTATATATGTATGGAGTGGAGTTTGCAACTGAAAAGAAACTTTGTGTTCCCAACAAGCTAGGTGAAGGACGGCTTTCACACACACTTATCTCTCAGAACTGAGCATGTGGAGAGACGTTCGTTCATCTACCACAAAGGGAAAGGGTTGCAGGAGAAACTTTTACTCTGGTTTCTCAGTCTGTTTCCTAGTGCCGGTTTGAAGTTCCTGCAGTTTTCACTGTAAAACGGAGTTGGAACTAGTACCTCCCCATATATATGTATGGAGTGGAGTTTGCAACTGAAAAGAAACTTTGTGTTCCCAACAAGCTAGGTGAAGGACGGCTTTCACACACACTTATCTCTCAGAACTGAGCATGTGGAGAGACGTTCGTTCATCTAGCACAAAGGGAACGGGTTGCAGGAGAAACTTTTACTCTGGTTTCTCAGTCTGTTTCCTAGTGCCGGTTTGAAGTTCCTGCAGTTTTCACTGTAAAACCGGGTTGGATCTAGTACCTCCCCATATATATGTATGGAGAGGAGTTTGCAACTGAAAAGAAACTTTGTGTTCCCAACAAGCTAGGTGAAGGAAGGCTTTCACACACACTTATCTCTCAGAACTGAGCATGTGGAGAGACGTTCGTTCAACTAGCACAAAGGGAACGGGTTGCAGGAGAAACTTTTACTCTGGTTTCTCAGTCTGTTTCCTAGTGCCGGTTTGAAGTTCCTGCAGTTTTCACTGTAAAACCGATTTGGAGCTAGTACCTCCCGGTATATATGTATGGAGTGGAGTTTGCAACTGAAAAGAAACTTTGTGTTCCCAACAAGCTAGGTGAAGGACGGCTTTCACACACACTTATCTCTCAGAACTGAGCATGTGGAGAGACGTTCATTCATCTAGAACAAAGGGAACGGGTTGCAGGAGAAACTTTTACTCTGGTTTCTCAGTCTGTTTCCTAGTGCCGGTTTGAAGTTCCTGCAGTTTTCACTGTAAAACCGAGTTGGAGCTAGTACCTCCCCGTATATATGTATGGAGTGGAGTTTGCAACTGAAAAGAAACTTTGTGTTCCCAACAAGCTAGGTGAAGGACGGCTTTCACACACACTTATCTCTCAGAACTGAGCATGTGGAGAGACGTTCGTTCAACTAGCACAAAGGGAACGGGTTGCAGGAGAAACTATTACTCTGGTTTCTCAGTCTGTTTCCTAGTGCCGGTTTGAAGTTCCTGAAGTTTTCACTGTAAAACCGATTTGGAGCTAGTACCTCCCGGTATATAAGTATGGAGTGGAGTTTGCAACTGAAAACAAACTTTGTGTTCCCAACAAGCTAGGTGAAGGACGGCTTTCACACACACTTATCTCTCAGAACTGAGCATGTGGACAGACGTTCGTTCATCTAGCACAAAGGGAACGGGTTGCAGGAGAAACTTTTACTCTGGTTTCTCAGTCTGTTTCCTAGTGCCGGTTTGAAGTTCCTGCAGTTTTCACTGTAAAACCGAGTTGGAGCTTGTACCTCCCCATATATATGTATGGAGTGGAGTTTGCAACTGAAAAGAAACTTTGTGTTCCCAACAAGCTAGTTGAAGGACGGCTTTCACACACACTTATCTCTCAGAACTGAGCATGTGGAGAGTCGTTCGTTCATCTAGCACAAAGGGAACGGGTTGCAGGAGAAACTTTTACTCTGGTTTCTCAGTCTGTTTCCTAGTGCCGGTTTGAAGTTCCTGCAGTTTTCACTGTAAAACCGAGTTGGAGCTAGTACCTCCCCTTATATATGTAAGGAGTCGAGTTTGCAACTGGAAAGAAACTTTGTGTTCCCAACAAGCTAGGTGAAGGACGGCTTTCACACACACTTATCTCTCAGAACTGAGCATGTGGAGAGACGTTCACTCATCTAGAACAAAGGGAACGGGTTGCAGGAGAAACTTTTACTCTGGTTTCTCAGTCTGTTTCCTAGTGCCGGTTTGAAGTTCCTGAAGTTTTCACTGTAAAACCGAGTTGGAGCTAGTACCTCCCCATATATATGTATGGAGTGGAGTTTGCAACTGAAAAGAAACTTTGTGTTCCCAACAAGCTAGGTGAAGGACGGCTTTCACACACACTTATCTCTCAGAACTGAGCATGTGGAGAGACGTTCGTTCAACTAGCACAAAGGGAACGGGTTGCAGGAGAAACTATTACTCTGGTTTCTCAGTCTGTTTCCTAGTGCCGGTTTGAAGTTCCTGCAGTTTTCACTGTAAAACCGATTTGGAGCTAGTACCTCCCGGTATATATGTATGGAGTGGAGTTTGCAACTGAAAAGAAACTTTGTGTTCCCAACAAGCTAGGTGAAGGACGGCTTTCACACACACTTATCTCTCAGAACTGAGCATGTGGAGAGACGTTCGTTCATCTAGCACAAAGGGAACGGGTTGCAGGAGAAACTTTTACTCTGGTTTCTCAGGCTGTTTCCTAGTGCCGGTTTAAAGTTCCTGCAGTTTTCACTGTAAAACCGAGTTGGAGCTAGTACCTCCCCATATATATGTATGGAGTGGAGTTTGCAACTGAAAAGAAACTTTGTGTTCCCAACAAGCTAGGTGAAGGACGGCTATCACACACACTTATCTCTCAGAACTGAGCATGTGGAGAGACGTTCGTTCATCTAGCACAAAGGGAACGGGTTGCAGGAGAAACTTTTACTCTGGTTTCTCAGTCTGTTTCCTAGTGCCGATTTGAAATTCCTGCAGTTTTCACTGTAAAACCGAGTTGGAGATGGTACCTCCCCGTATATATGTATGGAGTGGTGTTTGCAACTGAAAAGAAACTTTGTGTTCCCAACAAGCTAGGTGAAGGACGGCTTTCACACACACTTATCTCTCAGAACTGAGCATGTGGAGAAACGTTCGTTCATCTAGCACAAAGGGAACGGGTTGCAGGGGAAAGTTTTACTCTGGGTTCTCAGCCTGTTTCCTAGTGCCGGTTTGAAGTTCCTGCAGTTTTCACTGTAAAACCGAGTTGGAGCTAGTATCTACCCTTATATATGTATGGAGTGGAGTTTGCAACTTGAAAGAAACTTTGTGTTCCCAACAAGCTAGGTGAAGGACGGCTTTCACACACACTTATCTCTCAGAACTGAGCATGTGGAGAGACGTTGGTTCATCTAGCACAAAGGGAACGGGTTGCAGGAGAAACTTTTACTCTGGTTTCTCAGTCTGTTTCCAAGTGCCGGTTTGAAGTTCCTGCAGTTTTCACTATAAAACCGAGTTGGAGCTTGTACCTCCCCGTATACATGTATGGAGTGGAGTTTGCAACTGAAAAGATACTTTGTGTTCCCAACAAGCTAGGTGAAGGACGGCTTTCACACACACTTATCTCTCAGAACTGAGCATGTGGAGAGACGTTCGTTCATCTAGCACAAAGGGAACGGGTTGCAGGAGAAACTTTTACTCTGGTTTCTCAGTCTGTTTCCTAGTGCCGGTTTGAAGTTCCTGCAGTTTTCACTGTAAAACCGAGGTGGAGCTACTACCTCCCCTATATATGTATGGAGTGGAGTTTGCAACTGAAAAGAAACTTTGTGTTCCCAACAAGCTAGGTGAAGGGCGGCTTTCACACACACTTATCTCTCAGATCTGAGCATGTGGAGAGACGTTCGTTCATCTACCACAAAGGGAAAGGGTTGCAGGAGAAACTTTTACTCTGGTTTCTCAGTCTGTTTCCTAGTGCCGGTTTGAAGTTCCTGCAGTTTTCACTGTAAAACCGTGTTGGAGCTAGTACCTCCACGTATATATGTATGGAGTGGAGTTTACAACTGAAAAGAAAATTTTTGTTCCCAACAAGCTAGGTGAAGAACGGCTTTCACACACACTTATCTCTCAGAACTGAGCATGTGGAGAGACGTTCGTTCAACTAGCACAAAGGGAACGGGTTGCAGGAGAAAGTATTACTCTGGTTTCTCAGTCTGTTTCCTAGTGCCGGTTTGAAGTTCCTGCAGTTTTCACTGTAAAACCGAGTTGGAGCTAGTACCTCCCCGTATATATGTATGGAGTGGAGTTTACAACTGAAAAGAAACTTTGTGTTCCCAACAAACTAGATGAAGGACGGCTTTCACACACACTTATCTCTCAGAACTGAGCATGTGGAGAGACGTTCGTTCATCTAGCACAAAGGGAACGGGTTGCAGGAGAAACTTTTACTCTGGTTTCTCAGGCTGTTTCCTAGTGCCGGTTTGAAGTTCCTGCAGTTTTCACTGTAAAACCGAGTTGGAACTAGTACCTCCCCATATATATGTAAGGAGTGGAGTTTGCAACTGAAAAGAAACTTTGTGTTCCCAACAAGCTAGGTGAAGGACGGCTTTCACACACACTTATCTCTCAGATCTGAGCATGTGGAGAGACGTTCGTTCATCTACCACAAAGGGAAAGGGTTGCAGGAGAAACTTTTACTCTGGTTTCTCAGTCTGTTTCCTAGTGCCGGTTTGAAGTTCCTGCAGTTTTCACTGTAAAACCGTGTTGGAGCTAGTACCTCCACGTATATATGTATGGAGTGGAGTTTACAACTGAAAAGAAAATTTTTGTTCCCAACAAGCTAGGTGAAGGACGGCTTTCACACACACTTATCTCTCAGAACTGAGCATGTGGAGAGACGTTCGTTCAACTAGCACAAAGGGAACGGGTTGCAGGAGAAAGTATTACTCTGGTTTCTCAGTCTGTTTCCTAGTGCCGGTTTGAAGTTCCTGCAGTTTTCACTGTAAAACCGAGTTGGAGCTAGTACCTCCCCGTATATATGTATGGAGTGGAGTTTACAACTGAAAAGAAACTTTGTGTTCCCAACAAGCTAGGTGAAGGACGGCTTTCACACACACTTATCTCTCAGAACTGAGCATGTGGAGAGACGTTCGTTCATCTAGCACAAAGGGAACGTGTTGCAGGAGAAACTTTTACTCTGGTTTCTCAGGATGTTTCCTAGTGCCGGTTTAAAGTTCCTGCAGTTTTCACTGTAAAACCGAGTTGGAGCTAGTACCTCCCCATATATATGTATGGAGTGGAGTTTGCAACTGAAAAGAATCTTTGTGTTTCCAACAAGCTATGTGAAGGACGGCTTTCACACACACTTATCTCTCAGAACTGAGCATGTGGAGAGACGTTCGTTCATCTAGCACAAAGGGAACGGGTTGCAGGAGAAACATTTACTCTGGTTTCTCAGTCTGTTTCCTAGTGCCGATTTGAAGTTCCTGCAGTTTTCACTGTAAAACCGAGTTGGAGCTGGTACCTCCCCGTATATATGTATGGAGTGGAGATTGCAAATGAAAAGAAACTTTGTGTTCCCAACAAGCTAGGTGAAGGACGGCTTTCACACACACTTATCTCTCAGAACTGAGCATGTGGAGAGACGTTCGTTCATCTAGCAGAAAGGGAACGGGTTGCAGGAGAAACTTTTACTCTGGTTTCTCAGTCTGTTTCCTAGTGCCGGTTTGAAGTTCCTGCAGTTTTCACTGTAAAACCGAGTTGGAACTAGTACCTCCCCATATATATGTATGGAGTGGAGTTTGCAAATGAAAAGAAACTTTGTGTTCCCAACAAGCTAGGTGAAGGACGGCTTTCACACACACTTATCTCTCAGAACTGAGTATGTGGAGAGACGTTCGTTCATCTAGCACAAAGGGAACGGGTTGCAGGAGAAACTTTTACTCTGGTTTCTCAGGCTGTTTCCTAGTGCCGGTTTAAAGTTCCTGCAGTTTTCACTGTAAAACCGAGTTGGAGCTAGTACCTCCCCATATATATGTATGGAGTGGAGTTTGCAACTGAAAAGAAACTTTGTGTTCCCAACAAGCTAGGTGAAGGACGGCTTTCACACACACTTATCTCTCAGAACTGAGTATGTGGAGAGACGTTCGTTCATCTAGCACAAAGGGAACGGGTTGCAGGAGAAACTTTTACTCTGGTTTCTCAGGCTGTTTCCTAGTGCCGGTTTGAAGTTCCTGAAGTTTTCACTGTAAAACCGATTTGGAGCTAGTACCTCCCGGTATATAAGTATGGAGTGGAGTTTGCAACTGAAAACAAACTTTGTGTTCCCAACAAGCTAGGTGAAGGACGGCTTTCACACACACTTATCTCTCAGAACTGAGCATGTGGACAGACGTTCGTTCATCTAGCACAAAGGGAACGGGTTGCAGGAGAAACTTTTACTCTGGTTTCTCAGTCTGTTTCCTAGTGCCGGTTTGAAGTTCCTGCAGTTTTCACTGTAAAACCGAGTTGGAGCTTGTACCTCCCCATATATATGTATGGAGTGGAGTTTGCAACTGAAAAGAAACTTTGTGTTCCCAACAAGCTAGTTGAAGGACGGCTTTCACACACACTTATCTCTCAGAACTGAGCATGTGGAGAGTCGTTCGTTCATCTAGCACAAAGGGAACGGGTTGCAGGAGAAACTTTTACTCTGGTTTCTCAGTCTGTTTCCTAGTGCCGGTTTGAAGTTCCTGCAGTTTTCACTGTAAAACCGAGTTGGAGCTAGTACCTCCCCTTATATATGTAAGGAGTCGAGTTTGCAACTGGAAAGAAACTTTGTGTTCCCAACAAGCTAGGTGAAGGACGGCTTTCACACACACTTATCTCTCAGAACTGAGCATGTGGAGAGACGTTCACTCATCTAGAACAAAGGGAACGGGTTGCAGGAGAAACTTTTACTCTGGTTTCTCAGTCTGTTTCCTAGTGCCGGTTTGAATTTCCTGCAGTTTTCACTGTAAAACCGAGTTGGAGCTAGTACCTCCCCATATATATGTATGGAGTGGAGTTTGCAACTGAAAAGAAACTTTGTGTTCCCAACAAGCTAGGTGAAGGACGGCTTTCACACACACTTATCTCTCAGAACTGAGCATGTGGAGAGACGTTCGTTCAACTAGCACAAAGGGAACGGGTTGCAGGAGAAACTATTACTCTGGTTTCTCAGTCTGTTTCCTAGTGCCGGTTTGAAGTTCCTGCAGTTTTCACTGTAAAACCGATTTGGAGCTAGTACCTCCCGGTATATATGTATGGAGTGGAGTTTGCAACTGAAAAGAAACTTTGTGTTCCCAACAAGCTAGGTGAAGGACGGCTTTCACACACACTTATCTCTCAGAACTGAGCATGTGGAGAGACGTTCGTTCATCTAGCACAAAGGGAACGGGTTGCAGGAGAAACTTTTACTCTGGTTTCTCAGGCTGTTTCCTAGTGCCGGTTTAAAGTTCCTGCAGTTTTCACTGTAAAACCGAGTTGGAGCTAGTACCTCCCCATATATATGTATGGAGTGGAGTTTGCAACTGAAAAGAAACTTTGTGTTCCCAACAAGCTAGGTGAAGGACGGCTATCACACACACTTATCTCTCAGAACTGAGCATGTGGAGAGACGTTCGTTCATCTAGCACAAAGGGAACGGGTTGCAGGAGAAACTTTTACTCTGGTTTCTCAGTCTGTTTCCTAGTGCCGATTTGAAATTCCTGCAGTTTTCACTGTAAAACCGAGTTGGAGATGGTACCTCCCCGTATATATGTATGGAGTGGTGTTTGCAACTGAAAAGAAACTTTGTGTTCCCAACAAGCTAGGTGAAGGACGGCTTTCACACACACTTATCTCTCAGAACTGAGCATGTGGAGAAACGTTCGTTCATCTAGCACAAAGGGAACGGGTTGCAGGGGAAAGTTTTACTCTGGGTTCTCAGCCTGTTTCCTAGTGCCGGTTTGAAGTTCCTGCAGTTTTCACTGTAAAACCGAGTTGGAGCTAGTATCTACCCTTATATATGTATGGAGTGGAGTTTGCAACTTGAAAGAAACTTTGTGTTCCCAACAAGCTAGGTGAAGGACGGCTTTCACACACACTTATCTCTCAGAACTGAGCATGTGGAGAGACGTTGGTTCATCTAGCACAAAGGGAACGGGTTGCAGGAGAAACTTTTACTCTGGTTTCTCAGTCTGTTTCCAAGTGCCGGTTTGAAGTTCCTGCAGTTTTCACTATAAAACCGAGTTGGAGCTTGTACCTCCCCGTATACATGTATGGAGTGGAGTTTGCAACTGAAAAGATACTTTGTGTTCCCAACAAGCTAGGTGAAGGACGGCTTTCACACACACTTATCTCTCAGAACTGAGCATGTGGAGAGACGTTCGTTCATCTAGCACAAAGGGAACGGGTTGCAGGAGAAACTTTTACTCTGGTTTCTCAGTCTGTTTCCTAGTGCCGGTTTGAAGTTCCTGCAGTTTTCACTGTAAAACCGAGGTGGAGCTACTACCTCCCCTATATATGTATGGAGTGGAGTTTGCAACTGAAAAGAAACTTTGTGTTCCCAACAAGCTAGGTGAAGGGCGGCTTTCACACACACTTATCTCTCAGATCTGAGCATGTGGAGAGACGTTCGTTCATCTACCACAAAGGGAAAGGGTTGCAGGAGAAACTTTTACTCTGGTTTCTCAGTCTGTTTCCTAGTGCCGGTTTGAAGTTCCTGCAGTTTTCACTGTAAAACCGTGTTGGAGCTAGTACCTCCACGTATATATGTATGGAGTGGAGTTTACAACTGAAAAGAAAATTTTTGTTCCCAACAAGCTAGGTGAAGAACGGCTTTCACACACACTTATCTCTCAGAACTGAGCATGTGGAGAGACGTTCGTTCAACTAGCACAAAGGGAACGGGTTGCAGGAGAAAGTATTACTCTGGTTTCTCAGTCTGTTTCCTAGTGCCGGTTTGAAGTTCCTGCAGTTTTCACTGTAAAACCGAGTTGGAGCTAGTACCTCCCCGTATATATGTATGGAGTGGGGTTTACAACTGAAAAGAAACTTTGTGTTCCCAACAAGCTAGATGAAGGACGGCTTTCACACACACTTATCTCTCAGAACTGAGCATGTGGAGAGACGTTCGTTCATCTAGCACAAAGGGAACGGGTTGCAGGAGAAACTTTTACTCTGGTTTCTCAGGCTGTTTCCTAGTGCCGGTTTGAAGTTCCTGCAGTTTTCACTGTAAAACCGAGTTGGAACTAGTACCTCCCCATATATATGTAAGGAGTGGAGTTTGCAACTGAAAAGAAACTTTGTGTTCCCAACAAGCTAGGTGAAGGACGGCTTTCACACACACTTATCTCTCAGATCTGAGCATGTGGAGAGACGTTCGTTCATCTACCACAAAGGGAAAGGGTTGCAGGAGAAACTTTTACTCTGGTTTCTCAGTCTGTTTCCTAGTGCCGGTTTGAAGTTCCTGCAGTTTTCACTGTAAAACCGTGTTGGAGCTAGTACCTCCACGTATATATGTATGGAGTGGAGTTTACAACTGAAAAGAAAATTTTTGTTCCCAACAAGCTAGGTGAAGGACGGCTTTCACACACACTTATCTCTCAGAACTGAGCATGTGGAGAGACGTTCGTTCAACTAGCACAAAGGGAACGGGTTGCAGGAGAAAGTATTACTCTGGTTTCTCAGTCTGTTTCCTAGTGCCGGTTTGAAGTTCCTGCAGTTTTCACTGTAAAACCGAGTTGGAGCTAGTACCTCCCCGTATATATGTATGGAGTGGAGTTTACAACTGAAAAGAAACTTTGTGTTCCCAACAAGCTAGGTGAAGGACGGCTTTCACACACACTTATCTCTCAGAACTGAGCATGTGGAGAGACGTTCGTTCATCTAGCACAAAGGGAACGTGTTGCAGGAGAAACTTTTACTCTGGTTTCTCAGGATGTTTCCTAGTGCCGGTTTAAAGTTCCTGCAGTTTTCACTGTAAAACCGAGTTGGAGCTAGTACCTCCCCATATATATGTATGGAGTGGAGTTTGCAACTGAAAAGAATCTTTGTGTTTCCAACAAGCTATGTGAAGGACGGCTTTCACACACACTTATCTCTCAGAACTGAGCATGTGGAGAGACGTTCGTTCATCTAGCACAAAGGGAACGGGTTGCAGGAGAAACATTTACTCTGGTTTCTCAGTCTGTTTCCTAGTGCCGATTTGAAGTTCCTGCAGTTTTCACTGTAAAACCGAGTTGGAGCTGGTACCTCCCCGTATATATGTATGGAGTGGAGATTGCAAATGAAAAGAAACTTTGTGTTCCCAACAAGCTAGGTGAAGGACGGCTTTCACACACACTTATCTCTCAGAACTGAGCATGTGGAGAGACGTTCGTTCATCTAGCAGAAAGGGAACGGGTTGCAGGAGAAACTTTTACTCTGGTTTCTCAGTCTGTTTCCTAGTGCCGGTTTGAAGTTCCTGCAGTTTTCACTGTAAAACCGAGTTGGAACTAGTACCTCCCCATATATATGTATGGAGTGGAGTTTGCAAATGAAAAGAAACTTTGTGTTCCCAACAAGCTAGGTGAAGGACGGCTTTCACACACACTTATCTCTCAGAACTGAGTATGTGGAGAGACGTTCGTTCATCTAGCACAAAGGGAACGGGTTGCAGGAGAAACTTTTACTCTGGTTTCTCAGGCTGTTTCCTAGTGCCGGTTTAAAGTTCCTGCAGTTTTCACTGTAAAACCGAGTTGGAGCTAGTACCTCCCCATATATATGTATGGAGTGGAGTTTGCAACTGAAAACAAACTTTGTGTTCCCAACAAGCTAGGTGAAGGACGGCTTTCACACACACTTATCTCTCAGAACTGAGCATGTGGAGAGACGTTCGTTCATCTAGCACAAAGGGAACGGGTTGCAGGAGAAACTTTTACTCTGGTTTTTCAGTCTGTTTCCTAGTGCCGATTTGAAGTTCCTGCAGTTTTCACTGTAAAACCGAGTTGGAGCTGGTACCTCCCCGTATATATGTATGGAGTGGTGTTTGCAACTGAAAAGGAACTTTGTGTTCCCAACAAGCTAGGTGAAGGACGGCTTTCACACACACTTATCTCTCAGAACTGAGCATGTGGAGAGACGTTCGTTCATCTAGCACAAAGGGAACGGGTTGCAGGGGAAAGTTTTACTCTGGGTTCTCAGCCTGTTTCCTAGTGCCGGTTTGAAGTTCCTGCAGTTTTCACTGTAAAACCGTGTTGGAGCTTGTATCTACCCTTATATATGTATGGAGTGGAGTTTGCAACTTGAAAGAAACTTTGTGTTCCCAACAAGCTAGGTGAAGGACGGCTTTCACACACACTTATCTCTCAGAACTGAGCATGTGGAGAGACGTTGGTTCATCTAGCACAAAGGGAACGGGTTGCAGGAGAAACTTTTACTCTGGTTTCTCAGTCTGTTTCCAAGTGCCGGTTTGAAGTTCCTGCAGTTTTCACTGTAAAACCGAGTTGGATCTTGTACCTCCCCGTATACATGTATGGATTGGAGTTTGCAACTGAAAAGAAACTTTGTGTTCCCAACAAGCTAGGTGAAGGACGGCTTTCACACACACTTATCTCTCAGAACTGAGCATGTGGAGAGACGTTCGTTCATCTAGCACAAAGGGAACGGGTTGCAGGAGAAACTTTTACTCTGGTTTCTCAGTCTGTTTCCTAGTGCCGGTTTGAAGTTCCTGCAGTTTTCACTGTAAAACCGAGGTGGAGCTACTACCTCCCCTATATATGTATGGAGTGGAGTTTGCAACTGAAAAGAAACTTTGTGTTCCCAACAAGCTAGGTGAAGGACGGCTTTCACACACACTTATCTCTCAGAACTGAGCATGTGGAGAGACGTTCGTTCATCTACCACAAAGGGAAAGGGTTGCAGGAGAAACTTTTACTCTGGTTTCTCAGTCTGTTTCCTAGTGCCGGTTTGAAGTTCCTGCAGTTTTCACTGTAAAACGGAGTTGGAACTAGTACCACCCCATATATATGTATGGAGTGGAGTTTGCAACTGAAAAGAAACTTTGTGTTCCCAACAAGAAAGGTGAAGGACGGCTTTCACACACACTTATCTCTCAGAACTGAGCATGTGGAGAGACGTTCGTTCATCTAGCACAAAGGGAACGGGTTGCAGGAGAAACTTTTACTCTGGTTTCTCAGTCTGTTTCCTAGTGCCGGTTTGAAGTTCCTGCAGTTTTCACTGTAAAACCGGGTTGGATCTAGTACCTCCCCATATATATGTATGGAGAGGAGTTTGCAACTGAAAAGAAACTTTGTGTTCCCAACAAGCTAGGTGAAGGAAGGCTTTCACACACACTTATCTCTCAGAACTGAGCATGTGGAGAGACGTTCGTTCAACTAGCACAAAGGGAACGGGTTGCAGGAGAAACTTTTACTCTGGTTTCTCAGTCTGTTTCCTAGTGCCGGTTTGAAGTTCCTGCAGTTTTCACTGTAAAACCGATTTGGAGCTAGTACCTCCCGGTATATATGTATGGAGTGGAGTTTGCAACTGAAAAGAAACTTTGTGTTCCCAACAAGCTAGGTGAAGGACGGCTTTCACACACACTTATCTCTCAGAACTGAGCATGTGGAGAGACGTTCATTCATCTAGAACAAAGGGAACGGGTTGCAGGAGAAACTTTTACTCTGGTTTCTCAGTCTGTTTCCTAGTGCCGGTTTGAAGTTCCTGCAGTTTTCACTGTAAAACCGAGTTGGAGCTAGTACCTCCCCGTATATATGTATGGAGTGGAGTTTGCAACTGAAAAGAAACTTTGTGTTCCCAACAAGCTAGGTGAAGGACGGCTTTCACACACACTTATCTCTCAGAACTGAGCATGTGGAGAGACGTTCGTTCAACTAGCACAAAGGGAACGGGTTGCAGGAGAAACTATTACTCTGGTTTCTCAGTCTGTTTCCTAGTGCCGGTTTGAAGTTCCTGAAGTTTTCACTGTAAAACCGATTTGGAGCTAGTACCTCCCGGTATATAAGTATGGAGTGGAGTTTGCAACTGAAAACAAACTTTGTGTTCCCAACAAGCTAGGTGAAGGACGGCTTTCACACACACTTATCTCTCAGAACTGAGCATGTGGACAGACGTTCGTTCATCTAGCACAAAGGGAACGGGTTGCAGGAGAAACTTTTACTCTGGTTTCTCAGTCTGTTTCCTAGTGCCGGTTTGAAGTTCCTGCAGTTTTCACTGTAAAACCGAGTTGGAGCTTGTACCTCCCCATATATATGTATGGAGTGGAGTTTGCAACTGAAAAGAAACTTTGTGTTCCCAACAAGCTAGTTGAAGGACGGCTTTCACACACACTTATCTCTCAGAACTGAGCATGTGGAGAGTCGTTCGTTCATCTAGCACAAAGGGAACGGGTTGCAGGAGAAACTTTTACTCTGGTTTCTCAGTCTGTTTCCTAGTGCCGGTTTGAAGTTCCTGCAGTTTTCACTGTAAAACCGAGTTGGAGCTAGTACCTCCCCTTATATATGTAAGGAGTCGAGTTTGCAACTGGAAAGAAACTTTGTGTTCCCAACAAGCTAGGTGAAGGACGGCTTTCACACACACTTATCTCTCAGAACTGAGCATGTGGAGAGACGTTCACTCATCTAGAACAAAGGGAACGGGTTGCAGGAGAAACTTTTACTCTGGTTTCTCAGTCTGTTTCCTAGTGCCGGTTTGAAGTTCCTGCAGTTTTCACTGTAAAACCGAGTTGGAGCTAGTACCTCCCCATATATATGTATGGAGTGGAGTTTGCAACTGAAAAGAAACTTTGTGTTCCCAACAAGCTAGGTGAAGGACGGCTTTCACACACACTTATCTCTCAGAACTGAGCATGTGGAGAGACGTTCGTTCAACTAGCACAAAGGGAACGGGTTGCAGGAGAAACTATTACTCTGGTTTCTCAGTCTGTTTCCTAGTGCCGGTTTGAAGTTCCTGCAGTTTTCACTGTAAAACCGATTTGGAGCTAGTACCTCCCGGTATATATGTATGGAGTGGAGTTTGCAACTGAAAACAAACTTTGTGTTCCCAACAAGCTAGGTGAAGGACGGCTTTCACACACACTTATCTCTCAGAACTGAGCATGTGGACAGACGTTCGTTCATCTAGCACAAAGGGAACGGGTTGCAGGAGAAACTTTTACTCTGGTTTCTCAGTCTGTTTCCTAGTGCCGGTTTGAAGTTCCTGCAGTTTTCACTGTAAAACCGAGTTGGAGCTAGTACCTCCCCATATACATGTATGGAGTGGAGTTTGCAACTGAAAACAAACTTTGTGTTCCCAACAAGCTAGGTGAAGGACGGCTTTCACAGTCACTTATCTCTCAGAACTGAGCATGTGGACAGACGTTCGTTCATCTAGCACAAAGGGAACGGGTTGCAGGAGAAACTTTTACTCTGGTTTCTCAGTCTGTTTCCTAGTGCCGGTTTGAAGTTCCTGCAGTTTTCACTGTAAAACCGAGTTGGAGCTAGTACCTCCCCGTATATATGTATGGAGTGGAGTTTGCAACTGAAAAGAAACTTTGTGTTCCCAACAAGCTAGGTGAAGGACGGCTTTCACACACACTTATCTCTCAGAACTGAGCATGTGGAGAGACGTTCGTTCATCTAGCACAAAGGGAACAGGTTGCAGGAGAAACTTTTACTCTGGTTTCTCAGTCTGTTTCCTAGTGCCGGTTTGAAGTTCCTGCAGTTTTCACTGTAAAACCGAGGTGGAGCTACTACCTCCCCTATATATGTATGGAGTGGAGTTTGCAACTGAAAAGAAACTTTGTGTTCCCAACAAGCTAGGTGAAGGAAGGCTTTCACACACACTTATCTCTCAGAACTGAGCATGTGGAGAGACGTTCGTTCAACTAGCACAAAGGGAACGGGTTGCAGGAGAAACTTTTACTCTGGTTTCTCAGTCTGTTTCCTAGTGCCGGTTTGAAGTTCCTGCAGTTTTCACTGTAAAACCGATTTGGAGCTAGTACCTCCCGGTATATATGTATGGAGTGGAGTTTGCAACTGAAAACAAACTTTGTGTTCCCAACAAGCTAGGTGAAGGACGGCTTTCACACACACTTATCTCTCAGAACTGAGCATGTGGAGAGACGTTCGTTCATCTAGCACAAAGGGAACAGGTTGCAGGAGAAACATTTACTCTGGTTTCTCAGTCTGTTTCCTAGTGCCGGTTTGAAGTTCCTGCAGTTTTCACTGTAAAACCGAGGTGGAGCTACTACCTCCCCTATATATGTATGGAGTGGAGTTTGCAACTGAAAAGAAACTTTGTGTTCCCAACAAGCTAGGTGAAGGACGGCTTTCACACACACTTATCTCTCAGAACTGAGCATGTGGAGAGACGTTCGTTCATCTACCACAAAGGGAAAGGGTTGCAGGAGAAACTTTTACTCTGGTTTCTCAGTCTGTTTCCTAGTGCCGGTTTGAAGTTCCTGCAGTTTTCACTGTAAAACGGAGTTGGAACTAGTACCTCCCCATATATATGTATGGAGTGGAGTTTGCAACTGAAAAGAAACTTTGTGTTCCCAACAAGCTAGGTGAAGGACGGCTTTCACACACACTTATCTCTCAGAACTGAGCATGTGGAGAGACGTTCGTTCATCTAGCACAAAGGGAACGGGTTGCAGGAGAAACTTTTACTCTGGTTTCTCAGTCTGTTTCCTAGTGCCGGTTTGAAGTTCCTGCAGTTTTCACTGTAAAACCGGGTTGGATCTAGTACCTCCCCATATATATGTATGGAGAGGAGTTTGCAACTGAAAAGAAACTTTGTGTTCCCAACAAGCTAGGTGAAGGAAGGCTTTCACACACACTTATCTCTCAGAACTGAGCATGTGGAGAGACGTTCGTTCAACTAGCACAAAGGGAACGGGTTGCAGGAGAAACTTTTACTCTGGTTTCTCAGTCTGTTTCCTAGTGCCGGTTTGAAGTTCCTGCAGTTTTCACTGTAAAACCGATTTGGAGCTAGTACCTCCCGGTATATATGTATGGAGTGGAGTTTGCAACTGAAAAGAAACTTTGTGTTCCCAACAAGCTAGGTGAAGGACGGCTTTCACACACACTTATCTCTCAGAACTGAGCATGTGGAGAGACGTTCATTCATCTAGAACAAAGGGAACGGGTTGCAGGAGAAACTTTTACTCTGGTTTCTCAGTCTGTTTCCTAGTGCCGGTTTGAAGTTCCTGCAGTTTTCACTGTAAAACCGAGTTGGAGCTAGTACCTCCCCGTATATATGTATGGAGTGGAGTTTGCAACTGAAAACAAACTTTGTGTTCCCAACAAGCTAGGTGAAGGACGGCTTTCACACACACTTATCTCTCAGAACTGAGCATGTGGAGAGACGTTCATTCATCTAGCACAAAGGGAACAGGTTGCAGGAGAAACTTTTACTCTGGTTTCTCAGTCTGTTTCCTAGTGCCGGTTTGAAGTTCCTGCAGTTTTCACTGTAAAACCGAGTTGGAGCTAGTACCTCCCCTTATATATGTATGGAGTGGAATTTGCAACTGGAAAGAAACTTTGTGTTCCCAACAAGCTAGGTGAAGGACGGCTTTCACACACACTTATCTCTCAGAACTGAGCATGTGGAGAGACGTTCATTCATCTAGAACAAAGGGAACGGGTTGCAGGAGAAACTTTTACTCTGGTTTCTCAGTCTGTTTCCTAGTGCCGGCTTGAAGTTCCTGCAGTTTTCACTGTAAAACCGAGTTGGAGCTAGTACCTCCCCGTATATATGTATGGAGTGGAGTTTGCAACTGAAAAGAAACTTTGTGTTCCCAACAAGCTAGGTGAAGGACGGTTTCACACACACTTATCTCTCAGAACTGAGCATGTGGAGAGACGTTCGTTCAACTAGCACAAAGGGAACGGGTTGCAGGAGAAACTATTACTCTGGTTTCTCAGTCTGTTTCCTAGTGCCGGTTTGAAGTTCCTGAAGTTTTCACTGTAAAACCGATTTGCAGCTAGTACCTCCCGGTATATATGTATGGAGTGGAGTTTGCAACTGAAAACAAACTTTGTGTTCCCAACAATCTAGGTGAAGGACGGATTTCACACACACTTATCTCTCAGAACTGAGCATGTGGACAGACGTTCGTTCATCTAGCACAAAGGGAACGGGTTGCAGGAGAAACTTTTACTCTGGTTTCTCAGTCTGTTTCCTAGTGCCGGTTTGAAGTTCCTGCAGTTTTCACTGTAAAACCGAGTTGGAGCTAGTACCTCCCCGTATACATGTATGGAGTGGAGTTTGCAACTGAAAAGAACCTTTGTGTTCCCAACAAGCTAGGTGAAGGACGGCTTTCACACACACTTATCTCTCAGAACTGAGCATGTGGAGAGACGTTCGTTCATCTAGCACAAAGGGAACGGGTTGCAGGAGAAACTTTTACTCTGGTTTCTCAGTCTGTTTCCTAGTGCCGGTTTGAAGTTCCTGCAGTTTTCACTGTAAAACCGAGTTGGAGCTGGTACCTCCCCGTATATATGTATGGAGTGGAGTTTGCAACTGAAAAGAAACTTTGTGTTCCCAACAAGCTAGGTGAAGGACGGCTTTCACACACACTTATCTCTCAGAACTGAGCATGTGGAGAGACGTTCGTTCATCTAGCACAAAGGGAACGGGTTGCAGGAGAAACATTTACTCTGGTTTCTCAGTCTGTTTCCTAGTGCCGATTTGAAGTTCCTGCAGTTTTCACTGTAAAACCGAGTTGGAGCTGGTACCTCCCCGTATATATGTATGGAGTGGTGTTTGCAACTGAAAAGAACCTTTGTGTTCCCAACAAGCTAGGTGAAGGACGGCTTTCACACACACTTATCTCTCAGAACTGAGCATGTGGAGAGACGTTGGTTCATCTAGCTCAAAGGGAACGGGTTGCAGGAGAAACTTTTACTCTGGTTTCTCAGTCTGTTTCCAAGTGCCGGTTTGAAGTTCCTGCAGTTTTCACTGTAAAACCGATTTGGAGCTTCTACCTCCCCGTATACATGTATGGAGTGGAGTTTGCAACTGAAAAGAACCTTTGTGTTCCCAACAAGCTAGGTGAAGGACGGCTTTCACACACACTTATCTCTCAGAACTGAGCATGTGGAGAGACGTTCGTTCATCTAGCACAAAGGGAACGGGTTGCAGGAGAAACTTTTACTCTGGTTTCTCAGGCTGTTTCCTAGTGCCGGTTTGAAGTTCCTGCAGTTTTCACTGTAAAACCGTGTTGGAACTAGTACCTCCCCATATATATGTATGGAGTGGAGTTTGCAACTGAAAAGAAACTTTGTGTTCCCAACAAGCTAGGTGAAGGACGGCTTTCACACACACTTATCTCTCAAAACTGAGCATGTGGAGAGACGTTCGTTCATCTAGCACAAAGGGAACGGGTTGCAGGAGAAACTTTTACTCTGGTTTCTCAGTCTGTTTCCTAGTGCCGGTTTGAAGTTCCTGCAGTTTTCACTGTAAAACCGGGTTGGATCTAGTACCTCCCCATATATATGTATGGAGAGGAGTTTGCAACTGAAAAGAAACTTTGTGTTCCCAACAAGCTAGGTGAAGGAAGGCTTTCACACACACTTATCTCTCAGAACTGAGCATGTGGATAGACGTTCGTTCAACTAGCACAAATGGAACGGGTTGCAGGAGAAAGTATTACTCTGGTTTCTCAGTCTGTTTCCTAGTGCCTTTTTGAAGTTCCTGCAGTTTTCACTGTAAAACCGAGTTGGAGCTACTACTTCCCTATATATATGTATGGAGTGGAGTTTACAACTGAAAAGAAACTTTGTGTTCCCAACAAGCTAGGTGAAGGACGGCTTTCACACACACTTATCTCTCAGAACTGAGCATGTGGAGAGACGTTCGTTCATCTAGCACAAAGGGAACGGGTTGCAGGAGAAACTTTTACTCTGGTTTCTCAGGCTGTTTCCTAGTGCCGGTTTGAAGTTCCTGCAGTTTTCACTGTAAAACCGAGTTGGAACTAGTACCACCCCATATATATGTATGGAGTGGAGTTTGCAAATGAAAAGAAACTTTGTGTTCCCAACAAGCTATGTGAAGGACGGCTTTCACACACACTTATCTCTCAGAACTGAGCATGTGGAGAGACGTTCGTTCATCTAGCACAAAGGGAACGGGTTGCAGGAGAAACTTTTACTCTGGTTTCTCAGGCTGTTTCCTAGTGCCGGTTTAAAGTTCCTGCAGTTTTCACTGTAAAACCGAGTTGGAGCTAGTACCTCCTCATATATATGTAAGGAGTGGAGTTTGCAAATGAAAAGAAACTTTGTGTTCCCAACAAGCTAGGTAAAGGACGGCTTTCACACACACTTATCTCTCAGAACTGAGCATGTGGAGAGACGTTCGTTCATCTAGCACAAAGGGAACGGGTTGCAGGAGAAACTTTTACTCTGGTTTCTCAGTCTGTTTCCTAGTGCCGATTTGAAATTCCTGCAGTTTTCACTGTAAAACCGAGTTGGAGCTGGTACCTCCCCGTATATATGTATGGAGTGGTGTTTGCAACTGAAAAGAAACTTTGTGTTCCCAACAAGCTAGGGGAAGGACGGCTTTCACACACACTTATCTCTCAGAACTGAGCATGTGGAGAGACGTTCGTTCATCTAGCACAAAGGGAACGGGTTGCAGGGGAAAGTTTTACTCTGGGTTCTCAGCCTGTTTCCTAGTGCCGGTTTGAAGTTCCTGCAGTTTTCACTGTAAAACCGAGTTGGAGCTAGTATCTATCCTTATATATGTATGGAGTGGAGTTTGCAACTGAAAACAAACTTTGTGTTCCCAACAAGCTAGGTGAAGGACGGCTTTCACACACACTTATCTCTCAGAACTGAGCATGTGGAGAGACGTTCGTTCATCTAGCACAAAGGGAACAGGTTGCAGGAGAAACTTTTACTCTGGTTTCTCAGTCTGTTTCCTAGTGCCGGTTTGAAGTTCCTGCAGTTTTCACTGTAAAACCGAGTTGGAGCTAGTACCTCCCCTTATATATGTATGGAGTGGAGTTTGCAACTGGAAAGAAACTTTGTGTTCCCAACAAGCTAGGTGAAGGACGGCTTTCACACACACTTATCTCTCAGAACTGAGCATGTGGAGAGACGTTCATTCATCTAGAACAAAGGGAACGGGTTGCAGGAGAAACTTTTACTCTGGTTTCTCAGTCTGTTTCCTAGTGCCGGCTTGAAGTTCCTGCAGTTTTCACTGTAAAACCGAGTTGGAGCTAGTACCTCCCCGTATATATGTATGGAGTGGAGTTTGCAACTGAAAAGAAACTTTGTGTTCCCAACAAGCTAGGTGAAGGACGGTTTCACACACACTTATCTCTCAGAACTGAGCATGTGGAGAGACGTTCGTTCAACTAGCACAAAGGGAACGGGTTGCAGGAGAAACTATTACTCTGGTTTCTCAGTCTGTTTCCTAGTGCCGGTTTGAAGTTCCTGAAGTTTTCACTGTAAAACCGATTTGCAGCTAGTACCTCCCGGTATATATGTATGGAGTGGAGTTTGCAACTGAAAACAAACTTTGTGTTCCCAACAATCTAGGTGAAGGACGGATTTCACACACACTTATCTCTCAGAACTGAGCATGTGGACAGACGTTCGTTCATCTAGCACAAAGGGAACGGGTTGCAGGAGAAACTTTTACTCTGGTTTCTCAGTCTGTTTCCTAGTGCCGGTTTGAAGTTCCTGCAGTTTTCACTGTAAAACCGAGTTGGAGCTAGTACCTCCCCGTATACATGTATGGAGTGGAGTTTGCAACTGAAAAGAACCTTTGTGTTCCCAACAAGCTAGGTGAAGGACGGCTTTCACACACACTTATCTCTCAGAACTGAGCATGTGGAGAGACGTTCGTTCATCTAGCACAAAGGGAACGGGTTGCAGGAGAAACTTTTACTCTGGTTTCTCAGTCTGTTTCCTAGTGCCGGTTTGAAGTTCCTGCAGTTTTCACTGTAAAACCGAGTTGGAGCTGGTACCTCCCCGTATATATGTATGGAGTGGAGTTTGCAACTGAAAAGAAACTTTGTGTTCCCAACAAGCTAGGTGAAGGACGGCTTTCACACACACTTATCTCTCAGAACTGAGCATGTGGAGAGAAGTTCGTTCATCTAGCACAAAGGGAACGGGTTGCAGGAGAAACATTTACTCTGGTTTCTCAGTCTGTTTCCTAGTGCCGATTTGAAGTTCCTGCAGTTTTCACTGTAAAACCGAGTTGGAGCTGGTACCTCCCCGTATATATGTATGGAGTGGTGTTTGCAACTGAAAAGAACCTTTGTGTTCCCAACAAGTTGGTGAAGGACGGCTTTCACACACACTTATCTCTCAGAACTGAGCATGTGGAGAGACGTTGGTTCATCTAGCTCAAAGGGAACGGGTTGCAGGAGAAACTTTTACTCTGGTTTCTCAGTCTGTTTCCAAGTGCCGGTTTGAAGTTCCTGCAGTTTTCACTGTAAAACCGATTTGGAGCTTCTACCTCCCCGTATACATGTATGGAGTGGAGTTTGCAACTGAAAAGAACCTTTGTGTTCCCAACAAGCTAGGTGAAGGACGGCTTTCACACACACTTATCTCTCAGAACTGAGCATGTGGAGAGACGTTCGTTCATCTAGCACAAAGGGAACGGGTTGCAGGAGAAACTTTTACTCTGGTTTCTCAGGCTGTTTCCTAGTGCCGGTTTGAAGTTCCTGCAGTTTTCACTGTAAAACCGTGTTGGAACTAGTACCTCCCCATATATATGTATGGAGTGGAGTTTGCAACTGAAAAGAAACTTTGTGTTCCCAACAAGCTAGGTGAAGGACGGCTTTCACACACACTTATCTCTCAAAACTGAGCATGTGGAGAGACGTTCGTTCATCTAGCACAAAGGGAACGGGTTGCAGGAGAAACTTTTACTCTGGTTTCTCAGTCTGTTTCCTAGTGCCGGTTTGAAGTTCCTGCAGTTTTCACTGTAAAACCGGGTTGGATCTAGTACCTCCCCATATATATGTATGGAGAGGAGTTTGCAACTGAAAAGAAACTTTGTGTTCCCAACAAGCTAGGTGAAGGAAGGCTTTCACACACACTTATCTCTCAGAACTGAGCATGTGGATAGACGTTCGTTCAACTAGCACAAAGGGAACGGGTTGCAGGAGAAAGTATTACTCTGGTTTCTCAGTCTGTTTCCTAGTGCCTTTTTGAAGTTCCTGCAGTTTTCACTGTAAAACCGAGTTGGAGCTACTACTTCCCTATATATATGTATGGAGTGGAGTTTACAACTGAAAAGAAACTTTGTGTTCCCAACAAGCTAGGTGAAGGACGGCTTTCACACACACTTATCTCTCAGAACTGAGCATGTGGAGAGACGTTCGTTCATCTAGCACAAAGGGAACGGGTTGCAGGAGAAACTTTTACTCTGGTTTCTCAGTCTGTTTCCTAGTGCCGGTTTGAAGTTCCTGCAGTTTTCACTGTAAAACCGAGTTGGAACTAGTACCACCCCATATATATGTATGGAGTGGAGTTTGCAAATGAAAAGAAACTTTGTGTTCCCAACAAGCTATGTGAAGGACGGCTTTCACACACACTTATCTCTCAGAACTGAGCATGTGGAGAGACGTTCGTTCATCTAGCACAAAGGGAACGGGTTGCAGGAGAAACTTTTACTCTGGTTTCTCAGGCTGTTTCCTAGTGCCGGTTTAAAGTTCCTGCAGTTTTCACTGTAAAACCGAGTTGGAGCTAGTACCTCCTCATATATATGTAAGGAGTGGAGTTTGCAAATGAAAAGAAACTTTGTGTTCCCAACAAGCTAGGTAAAGGACGGCTTTCACACACACTTATCTCTCAGAACTGAGCATGTGGAGAGACGTTCGTTCATCTAGCACAAAGGGAACGGGTTGCAGGAGAAACTTTTACTCTGGTTTCTCAGTCTGTTTCCTAGTGCCGATTTGAAATTCCTGCAGTTTTCACTGTAAAACCGAGTTGGAGCTGGTACCTCCCCGTATATATGTATGGAGTGGTGTTTGCAACTGAAAAGAAACTTTGTGTTCCCAACAAGCTAGGGGAAGGACGGCTTTCACACACACTTATCTCTCAGAACTGAGCATGTGGAGAGACGTTCGTTCATCTAGCACAAAGGGAACGGGTTGCAGGGGAAAGTTTTACTCTGGGTTCTCAGCCTGTTTCCTAGTGCCGGTTTGAAGTTCCTGCAGTTTTCACTGTAAAACCGAGTTGGAGCTAGTATCTATCCTTATATATGTATGGAGTGGAGTTTGCAACTTGAAAGAAACTTTGTGTTCCCAACAAGCTAGGTGAAGGACGGCTTTCACACACACTTATCTCTCAGAACTGAGCATGTGGAGAGACGTTGGTTCATCTAGCACAAAGGGAACGGGTTGCAGGAGAAACTTTTACTCTGGTTTCTCAGTCTGTTTCCAAGTGCCGGTTTGAAGTTCCTGCAGTTTTCACTGTAAAACCGAGTTGGAGCTTGTACCTCCCCGTATACATGTATGGAGTGGAGTTTGCAACTGAAAAGATACTTTGTGTTCCCAACAAGCTAGGTGAAGGACGGCTTTCACACACACTTATCTCTCAGAACTGAGCATGTGGAGAGACGTTCGTTCATCTAGCACAAAGGGAACGGGTTGCAGGAGAAACTTTTACTCTGGTTTCTCAGTCTGTTTCCTAGTGCCGGTTTGAAGTTCCTGCAGTTTTCACTGTAAAACCGAGGTGGAGCTACTACCTCCCCTATATATGTATGGAGTGGAGTTTGCAACTGAAAAGAAACTTTGTGTTCCCAACAAGCTAGGTGAAGGACGGCTTTCACACACACTTATCTCTCAGATCTGAGCATGTGGAGAGACGTTCGTTCATCTACCACAAAGGGAAAGGGTTGCAGGAGAAACTTTTACTCTGGTTTCTCAGTCTGTTTCCTAGTGCCTTTTTGAAGTTCCTGCAGTTTTCACTGTAAAACCGAGTTGGAGCTAGTACCTCCCCGTATATATGTATGGAGTGGAGTTTGCAACTGAAAAGAAACTTTGTGTTCCCAACAAGCTAGGTGAAGGACGGCTTTCACACACACTTATCTCTCAGAACTGAGCATGTGGAGAGACGTTCGTTCAACTAGCACAAAGGGAACGGGTTGCAGGAGAAACTATTACTCTGGTTTCTCAGTCTGTTTCCTAGTGCCGGTTTGAAGTTCCTGCAGTTTTCACTGTAAAACCGATTTGGAGCTAGTACCTCCCGGTATATATGTATGGAGTGGAGTTTGCAACTGAAAACAAACTTTGTGTTCCCAACAAGCTAGGTGAAGGACGGCTTTCACACACACTTATCTCTCAGAACTGAGCATGTGGAGAGACGTTCGTTCAACTAGCACAAAGGGAACGGGTTGCAGGAGAAAGTATTACTCTGGTTTCTCAGTCTGTTTCCTAGTGCCGGTTTGAAGTTCCTGCAGTTTTCACTGTAAAACCGAGTTGGAGCTAGTACCTCCCCGTATATATGTATGGAGTGGAGTTTACAACTGAAAAGAAACTTTGTGTTCCCAACAAGCTAGGTGAAGGACGGCTTTCACACACACTTATCTCTCAGAACTGAGCATGTGGAGAGACGTTCGTTCATCTAGCACAAAGGGAACGGGTTGCAGGAGAAACTTTTACTCTGGTTTCTCAGGCTGTTTCCTAGTGCCGGTTTAAAGTTCCTGCAGTTTTCACTGTAAAACCGAGTTGGAGCTAGTACCTCCTCATATATATGTAAGGAGTGGAGTTTGCAAATGAAAAGAAACTTTGTGTTCCCAACAAGCTAGGTGAAGGACGGCTTTCACACACACTTATCTCTCAGAACTGAGCATGTGGAGAGACGTTCGTTCATCTAGCACAAAGGGAACGGGTTGCAGGAGAAACTTTTACTCTGGTTTCTCAGTCTGTTTTCTAGTGCCGATTTGAAATTCCTGCAGTTTTCACTGTAAAACCGAGTTGGAGCTGGTACCTCCCCGTATATATGTATGGAGTGGTGTTTGCAACTGAAAAGAAACTTTGTGTTCCCAACAAGCTAGGGGAAGGACGGCTTTCACACACACTTATCTCTCAGAACTGAGCATGTGGAGAGACGTTCGTTCATCTAGCACAAAGGGAACGGGTTGCAGGGGAAAGTTTTACTCTGGGTTCTCAGCCTGTTTCCTAGTGCCGGTTTGAAGTTCCTGCAGTTTTCACTGTAAAACCGAGTTGGAGCTAGTATCTATCCTTATATATGTATGGAGTGGAGTTTGCAACTTGAAAGAAACTTTGTGTTCCCAACAAGCTAGGTGAAGGACGGCTTTCACACACACTTATCTCTCAGAACTGAGCATGTGGAGAGACGTTGGTTCATCTAGCACAAAGGGAACGGGTTGCAGGAGAAACTTTTACTCTGGTTTCTCAGTCTGTTTCCAAGTGCCGGTTTGAAGTTCCTGCAGTTTTCACTGTAAAACCGAGTTGGAGCTTGTACCTCCCCGTATACATGCATGGAGTGGAGTTTGCAACTGAAAAGATACTTTGTGTTCCCAACAAGCTAGGTGAAGGACGGCTTTCACACACACTTATCTCTCAGAACTGAGCATGTGGAGAGACGTTCGTTCATCTAGCAGAAAGGGAACGGGTTGCAGGAGAAACTTTTACTCTGGTTTCTCAGGCTGTTTCCTAGTGCCGGTTTGAAGTTCCTGCAGTTTTCACTGTAAAACCGAGTTGGAACTAGTAACTCCCCATATATATGTATGGAGTAGAGTTTGCAAATGAAAAGAAACTTTGTGTTCCCAACAAGCTAGGTGAAGGACGGCTTTCACACACACTTATCTCTCAGAACTGAGCATGTGGAGAGACGTTCGTTCATCTAGCACAAAGGGAACGGGTTGCAGGAGAAACTTTTACTCTGGTTTCTCAGGCTGTTTCCTAGTGCCGGTTTAAAGTTCCTGCAGTTTTCACTGTAAAACCGAGTTGGAGCTAGTACCTCCCCATATATATGTATGGAGTGGAGTTTGCAACTGAAAAGAAACTTTGTGTTCCCAACAAGCTAGGTGAAGGACGGCTTTCACACACACTTATCTCTCAGAACTGAGCATGTGGAGAGACGTTCGTTCATCTAGCACAAAGGGAACGGGTTGCAGGAGAAACTTTTACTCTGGTTTTTCAGTCTGTTTCCTAGTGCCGATTTGAAGTTCCTGCAGTTTTCACTGTAAAACCGAGTTGGAGCTGGTACCTCCCCGTATATATGTATGGAGTGGTGTTTGCAACTGAAAAGGAACTTTGTGTTCCCAACAAGCTAGGTGAAGGACGGCTTTCACACACACTTATCTCTCAGAACTGAGCATGTGGAGAGACGTTCGTTCATCTAGCACAAAGGGAACGGGTTGCAGGGGAAAGTTTTACTCTGGGTTCTCAGCCTGTTTCCTAGTGCCGGTTTGAAGTTCCTGCAGTTTTCACTGTAAAACCGTGTTGGAGCTTGTTTCTACCCTTATATATGTATGGAGTGGAGTTTGCAACTTGAAAGAAACTTTGTGTTCCCAACAAGCTAGGTGAAGGACGGCTTTCACACACACTTATCTCTCAGAACTGAGCATGTGGAGAGACGTTGGCTCATCTAGCACAAAGGGAACGGGTTGCAGGAGAAACTTTTACTCTGGTTTCTCAGTCTGTTTCCAAGTGCCGGTTTGAAGTTCCTGCAGTTTTCACTGTAAAACCGAGTTGGAGCTTGTACCTCCCCGTATACATGTATGGAGTGGAGTTTGCAACTGAAAAGAAACTTTGTGTTCCCAACAAGCTAGGTGAAGGACGGCTTTCACACACACTTATCTCTCAGAACTGAGCATGTGGAGAGACGTTCGTTCATCTAGCACAAAGGGAACGGGTTGCAGGAGAAACTTTTACTCTGGTTTCTCAGTCTGTTTCCTAGTGCCGGTTTGAAGTTCCTGCAGTTTTCACTGTAAAACCGAGGTGGAGCTACTACCTCCCCTATATATGTATGGAGTGGAGTTTGCAACTGAAAAGAAACTTTGTGTTCCCAACAAGCTAGGTGAAGGACGGCTTTCACACACACTTATCTCTCAGAACTGAGCATGTGGAGAGACGTTCGTTCATTTACCACAAAGGGAAAGGGTTGCAGGAGAAACTTTTACTCTGGTTTCTCAGTCTGTTTCCTAGTGCCGGTTTGAAGTTCCTGCAGTTTTCACTGTAAAACGGAGTTGGAACTAGTACCTCCCCATATATATGTATGGAATGGAGTTTGCAACTGAAAAGAAACTTTGTGTTCCCAACAAGCTAGGTGAAGGACGGCTTTCACACACACTTATCTCTCAGAACTGAGCATGTGGAGAGACGTTCGTTCATCTAGCACAAAGGGAACGGGTTGCAGGAGAAACTTTTACTCTGGTTTCTCAGTCTGTTTCCTAGTGCCGGTTTGAAGTTCCTGCAGTTTTCACTGTAAAACCGGGTTGGATCTAGTACCTCCCCATATATATGTATGGAGAGGAGTTTGCAACTGAAAAGAAACTTTGTGTTCCCAACAAGCTAGGTGAAGGAAGGCTTTCACACACACTTATCTCTCAGAACTGAGCATGTGGAGAGACGTTCGTTCAACTAGCACAAAGGGAACGGGTTGAAGGAGAAACTTTTACTCTGGTTTCTCAGTCTGTTTCCTAGTGCCGGTTTGAATTTCCTGCAGTTTTCACTGTAAAACCGATTTGGAGCTAGTACCTCCCGGTATATATGTATGGAGTGGAGTTTGCAACTGAAAAGAAACTTTGTGTTCCCAACAAGCTAGGTGAAGGACGGCTTTCACACACACTTATCTCTCAGAACTGAGCATGTGGAGAGACGTTCATTCATCTAGAACAAAGGGAACTGGTTGCAGGAGAAACTTTTACTCTGGTTTCTCAGTCTGTTTCCTAGTGCCGGTTTGAAGTTCCTTCAGTTTTCACTGTAAAACCGAGTTGGAGCTAGTACCTCCCCGTATATATGTATGGAGTGGAGTTTGCAACTGAAAAGAAACTTTGTGTTCCCAACAAGCTAGGTGAAGGACGGCTTTCACACACACTTATCTCTCAGATCTGAGCATGTGGAGAGACGTTCGTTCATCTACCACAAAGGGAAAGGGTTGCAGGAGAAACTTTTACTCTGGTTTCTCAGTCTGTTTCCTAGTGCCGGTTTGAAGTTCCTGCAGTTTTCACTGTAAAACCGTGTTGGAGCTAGTACCTCCACGTATATATGTATGGAGTGGAGTTTACAACTGAAAAGAAAATTTTTGTTCCCAACAAGCTAGGTGAAGGACGGCTTTCACACACACTTATCTCTCAGAACTGAGCATGTGGAGAGACGTTCGTTCAACTAGCACAAAGGGAACGGGTTGCAGGAGAAAGTATTACTCTGGTTTCTCAGTCTGTTTCCTAGTGCCGGTTTGAAGTTCCTGCAGTTTTCACTGTAAAACCGAGTTGGAGCTAGTACCTCCCCGTATATATGTATGGAGTGGAGTTTACAACTGAAAAGAAACTTTGTGTTCCCAACAATCTAGGTGAAGGACGGCTTTCACACACACTTATCTCTCAGAATTGAGCATGTGGAGAGACGTTCGTTCATCTAGCACAAAGGGAACGGGTTGCAGGAGAAACTTTTACTCTGGTTTCTCAGGCTGTTTCCTAGTGCCGGTTTGAAGTTCCTGCAGTTTTCACTGTAAAACCGAGTTGGAACTAGTACCTCCCCATATATATGTATGGAGTGGAGTTTGCAAATGAAAAGAAACTTTGTGTTCCCAACAAGCTAGGTGAAGGACGGCTTTCACACACACTTATCTCTCAGAACTGAGCATGTGGAGAGACGTTCGTTCATCTAGCACAAAGGGAACGTGTTGCAGGAGAAACTTTTACTCTGGTTTCTCAGGATGTTTCCTAGTGCCGGTTTAAAGTTCCTGCAGTTTTCAGTGTAAAACCGAGTTGGAGCTAGTACCTCCCCATATATATGTATGGAGTGGAGTTTGCAACTGAAAAGAATCTTTGTGTTTCCAACAAGCTATGTGAAGGACGGCTTTCACACACACTTATCTCTCAGAACTGAGCATGTGGAGAGACGTTCGTTCATCTAGCACAAAGGGAACGGGTTGCAGGAGAAACATTTACTCTGGTTTCTCAGTCTGTTTCCTAGTGCCGATTTGAAGTTCCTGCAGTTTTCACTGTAAAACCGAATTGGAGCTGGTACCGCCCCGTATATATGTATGGAGTGGAGTTTGCAAATGAAAAGAAACTTTGTGTTCCCAACAAGCTAGGTGAAGGACGGCTTTCACACACACTTATCTCTCAGAACTGAGCATGTGGAGAGACGTTCGTTCATCTAGCCGAAAGGGAACGGGTTGCAGGAGAAACTTTTACTCTGGTTTCTCAGGCTGTTTCCTAGTGCCGGTTTGAAGTTCCTGCAGTTTTCACTGTAAAACCGAGTTGGAACTAGTACCTCCCCATATATATGTATGGAGTGGAGTTTGCAAATGAAAAGAAACTTTGTGTTCCCAACAAGCTAGGTGAAGGACGGCTTTCACACACACTTATCTCTCAGAACTGAGCATGTGGAGAGACGTTCGTTCATCTAGCACAAAGGGAACGGGTTGCAGGAGAAACTTTTACTCTGGTTTCTCAGGCTGTTTCCTAGTGCCGGTTTAAAGTTCCTGCAGTTTTCACTGTAAAACCGAGTTGGAGCTATTACCTCCCCATATATATGTATGGAGTGGAGTTTGCAACTGAAAAGAAACTTTGTGTTCCCAACAAGCTAGGTGAAGGACGGCTTTCACACACACTTATCTCTCAGAACTGAGCATGTGGAGAGACGTTCGTTCATCTAGCACAAAGGGAACGGGTTGCAGGAGAAACTTTTACTCTGGTTTTTCAGTCTGTTTCCTAGTGCCGATTTGAAGTTCCTGCAGTTTTCACTGTAAAACCGAGTTGGAGCTGGTACTTCCCCGTATATATGTATGGAGTGGTGTTTGCAACTGAAAAGGAACTTTGTGTTCCCAACAAGCTAGGTGAAGGACGGCTTTCACACACACTTATCTCTCAGAACTGAGCATGTGGAGAGACGTTCGTTCATCTAGCACAAAGGGAACGGGTTGCAGGGGAAAGTTTTACTCTGGGTTCTCAGCCTGTTTCCTAGTGCCGGTTTGAAGTTCCTGCAGTTTTCACTGTAAAACCGTGTTGGAGCTTGTATCTACCCTTATATATGTATGGAGTGGAGTTTGCAACTTGAAAGAAACTTTGTGTTCCCAACAAGCTAGGTGAAGGACGGCTTTCACACACACTTATCTCTCAGAACTGAGCATGTGGAGAGACGTTGGTTCATCTAGCACAAAGGGAACGGGTTGCAGGAGAAACTTTTACTCTGGTTTCTCAGTCTGTTTCCAAGTGCCGGTTTGAAGTTCCTGCAGTTTTCACTGTAAAACCGAGTTGGAGCTTGTACCTCCCCGTATACATGTATGGAGTGGAGTTTGCAACTGAAAAGAAACTTTGTGTTCCCAACAAGCTAGGTGAAGGACGGCTTTCACACACACTTATCTCTCAGAACTGAGCATGTGGAGAGACGTTCGTTCATCTAGCACAAAGGGAACGGGTTGCAGGAGAAACTTTTACTCTGGTTTCTCAGTCTGTTTCCTAGTGCCGGTTTGAAGTTCCTGCAGTTTTCACTGTAAAACCGAGGTGGAGCTACTACCTCCCCTATATATGTATGGAGTGGAGTTTGCAACTGAAAAGAAACTTTGTGTTCCCAACAAGCTAGGTGAAGGACGGCTTTCACACACACTTATCTCTCAGAACTGAGCATGTGGAGAGACGTTCGTTCATCTACCACAAAGGGAAAGGGTTGCAGGAGAAACTTTTACTCTGGTTTCTCAGTCTGTTTCCTAGTGCCGGTTTGAAGTTCCTGCAGTTTTCACTGTAAAACGGAGTTGGAACTAGTACCTCCCCATATATATGTATGGAGTGGAGTTTGCAACTGAAAAGAAACTTTGTGTTCCCAACAAGCTAGGTGAAGGACGGCTTTCACACACACTTATCTCTCAGAACTGAGCATTTGGAGAGACGTTCGTTCATCTAGCACAAAGGGAACGGGTTGCAGGAGAAACTTTTACTCTGGTTTCTCAGTCTGTTTCCTAGTGCCGGTTTGAAGTTCCTGCAGTTTTCACTGTAAAACCGGGTTGGATCTAGTACCTCCCCATATATATGTATGGAGAGGAGTTTGCAACTGAAAAGAAACTTTGTGTTCCCAACAAGCTAGGTGAAGGAAGGCTTTCACACACACTTATCTCTCAGAACTGAGCATGTGGAGAGACGTTCGTTCAACTAGCACAAAGGGAACGGGTTGCAGGAGAAACTTTTACTCTGGTTTCTCAGTCTGTTTCCTAGTGCCGGTTTGAAGTTCCTGCAGTTTTCACTGTAAAACCGATTTGGAGCTAGTACCTCCCGGTATATATGTATGGAGTGGAGTTTGCAACTGAAAAGAAACTTTGTGTTCCCAACAAGCTAGGTGAAGGACGGCTTTCACACACACTTATCTCTCAGAACTGAGCATGTGGAGAGACGTTCATTCATCTAGAACAAAGGGAACGGGTTGCAGGAGAAACTTTTACTCTGGTTTCTCAGTCTGTTTCCTAGTGCCGGTTTGAAGTTCCTGCAGTTTTCACTGTAAAACCGAGTTGGAGCTAGTACCTCCCCGTATATATGTATGGAGTGGAGTTTGCAACTGAAAAGAAACTTTGTGTTCCCAACAAGCTAGGTGAAGGACGGCTTTCACACACACTTATCTCTCAGAACTGAGCATGTGGAGAGACGTTCGTTCAACTAGCACAAAGGGAACGGGTTGCAGGAGAAACTATTACTCTGGTTTCTCAGTCTGTTTCCTAGTGCCGGTTTGAAGTTCCTGAAGTTTTCACTGTAAAACCGATTTGGAGCTAGTACCTCCCGGTATATAAGTATGGAGTGGAGTTTGCAACTGAAAACAAACTTTGTGTTCCCAACAAGCTAGGTGAAGGACGGCTTTCACACACACTTATCTCTCAGAACTGAGCATGTGGACAGACGTTCGTTCATCTAGCACAAAGGGAACGGGTTGCAGGAGAAACTTTTACTCTGGTTTCTCAGTCTGTTTCCTAGTGCCGGTTTGAAGTTCCTGCAGTTTTCACTGTAAAACCGAGTTGGAGCTTGTACCTCCCCATATATATGTATGGAGTGGAGTTTGCAACTGAAAAGAAACTTTGTGTTCCCAACAAGCTAGTTGAAGGACGGCTTTCATACACACTTATCTCTCAGAACTGAGCATGTGGAGAGTCGTTCGTTCATCTAGCACAAAGGGAACGGGTTGCAGGAGAAACTTTTACTCTGGTTTCTCAGTCTGTTTCCTAGTGCCGGTTTGAAGTTCCTGCAGTTTTCACTGTAAAACCGAGTTGGAGCTAGTACCTCCCCTTATATATGTAAGGAGTCGAGTTTGCAACTGAAAAGAAACTTTGTGTTCCCAACAAGCTAGGTGAAGGACGGCTTTCACACACACTTATCTCTCAGAACTGAGCATGTGGAGAGACGTTCACTCATCTAGAACAAAGGGAACGGGTTGCAGGAGAAACTTTTACTCTGGTTTCTCAGTCTGTTTCCTAGTGCCGGTTTGAAGTTCCTGCAGTTTTCACTGTAAAACCGAGTTGGAGCTAGTACCTCCCCATATATATGTATGGAGTGGAGTTTGCACCTGAAAAGAAACTTTGTGTTCCCAACAAGCTAGGTGAAGGACGGCTTTCACACACACTTATCTCTCAGAACTGAGCATGTGGAGAGACGTTCGTTCAACTAGCACAAAGGGAACGGGTTGCAGGAGAAACTATTACTCTGGTTTCTCAGTCTGTTTCCTAGTGCCGGTTTGAAGTTCCTGCAGTTTTCACTGTAAAACCGATTTGGAGCTAGTACCTCCCGGTATATATGTATGGAGTGGAGTTTGCAACTGAAAACAAACTTTGTGTTCCCAACAAGCTAGGTGAAGGACGGCTTTCACACACACTTATCTCTCAGAACTGAGCATGTGGATAGACGTTCATTCATCTAGCACAAAGGGAACAGGTTGCAGGAGAAACTTTTACTCTGGTTTCTCAGTCTGTTTCCTAGTGCCGGTTTGAAGTTCCTGCAGTTTTCACTGTAAAACCGAGTTGGAGCTAGTACCTCCCCTTATATATGTATGGAGTGTAGTTTGCAACTGGAAAGAAACTTTGTGTTCCCAACAAGCTAGGTGAAGGACGGCTTTCACACACACTTATCTCTCAGAACTGAGCATGTGGAAAGACGTTCATTCATCTAGAACAAAGGGAACGGGTTGCAGGAGAAACTTTTACTCTGGTTTCTCAGTCTGTTTCCTAGTGCCGGCTTGAAGTTCCTGCAGTTTTCACTGTAAAACCGAGTTGGAGCTAGTACCTCCCCGTATATATGTATGGAGTGGAGTTTGCAACTGAAAAGAAACTTTGTGTTCCCAACAAGCTAGGTGAAGGACGGCTTTCACACACACTTATCTCTCAGAACTGAGCATGTGGAGAGACGTTCGTTCAACTAGCACAAAGGGAACGGGTTGCAGGAGAAACTATTACTCTGGTTTCTCAGTCTGTTTCCTAGTGCCGGTTTGAAGTTCCTGCAGTTTTCACTGTAAAACCGATTTGGAGCTAGTACCTCCCGGTATATATGTATGGAGAGGAGTTTGCAACTGAAAACAAACTTTGTGTTCCCAACAAGCTAGGTGAAGGACGGCTTTCACACACACTTATCTCTCAGAACTGAGCATGTGGAGAGACGTTCGTTCATCTAGCACAAAGGGAACAGGTTGCAGGAGAAACTTTTACTCTGGTTTCTCAGTCTGTTTCCTAGTGCCGGTTTGAAGTTCCTGCAGTTTTCACTGTAAAACCGAGTTGGAGCTAGTACCTCCCCTTATATATGTATGGAGTGGAGTTTGCAACTGGAAAGAAACTTTGTGTTCCCAACAAGCTAGGTGAAGGACGGCTTTCACACACACTTATCTCTCAGAACTGAGCATGTGGAGAGACGTTCATTCATCTAGAACAAAGGGAACGGGTTGCAGGAGAAACTTTACTCTGGTTTCTCAGTCTGTTTCCTAGTGCCGGCTTGAAGTTCCTGCAGTTTTCACTGTAAAACCGAGTTGGAGCTAGTACCTCCCCGTATATATTTATGGAGTGGAGTTTGCAACTGAAAAGAAACTTTGTGTTCCCAACAAGCTAGGTGAAGGACGGCTTTCACACACACTTATCTCTCAGAACTGAGCATGTGGAGAGACGTTCGTTCAACTAGCACAAAGGGAACGGGTTGCAGGAGAAACTATTACTCTGGTTTCTCAGTCTGTTTCCTAGTGCCGGTTTGAAGTTCCTGAAGTTTTCACTGTAAAACCGATTTGGAGCTAGTACCTCCCGGTATATAAGTATGGAGTGGAGTTTGCAACTGAAAACAAACTTTGTGTTCCCAACAAGCTAGGTGAAGGACGGCTTTCACACACACTTATCTCTCAGAACTGAGCATGTGGACAGACGTTCGTTCATCTAGCACAAAGGGAACGGGTTGCAGGAGAAACTTTTACTCTGGTTTCTCAGTCTGTTTCCTAGTGCCGGTTTGAAGTTCCTGCAGTTTTCACTGTAAAACCGAGTTGGAGCTTGTACCTCCCCATATATATGTATGGAGTGGAGTGTGCAACTGAAAAGAAACTTTGTGTTCCCAACAAGCTAGTTGAAGGACGGCTTTCATACACACTTATCTCTCAGAACTGAGCATGTGGAGAGTCGTTCGTTCATCTAGCACAAAGGGAACGGGTTGCAGGAGAAACTTTTACTCTGGTTTCTCAGTCTGTTTCCTAGTGCCGGTTTGAAGTTCCTGCAGTTTTCACTGTAAAACCGAGTTGGAGCTAGTACCTCCCCTTATATATGTAAGGAGTCGAGTTTGCAACTGAAAAGAAACTTTGTGTTCCCAACAAGCTAGGTGAAGGACGGCTTTCACACACACTTATCTCTCAGAACTGAGCATGTGGATAGACGTTCACTCATCTAGCACAAAGGGAACGGGTTGCAGGAGAAACTTTTACTCTGGTTTCTCAGTCTGTTTCCTAGTGCCGGTTTGAAGTTCCTGCAGTTTTCACTGTAAAACCGAGTTGGAGCTAGTACCTCCCCATATATATGTATGGAGTGGAGTTTGCAACTGAAAAGAAACTTTGTGTTCCCAACAAGCTAGGTGAAGGACGGCTTTCACACACACTTATCTCTCAGAACTGAGCATGTGGAGAGACGTTCGTTCAACTAGCACAAAGGGAACGGGTTGCAGGAGAAACTTTTACTCTGGTTTCTCAGTCTGTTTCCTAGTGCCGGCTTGAAGTTCCTGCAGTTTTCACTGTAAAACCGAGTTGGAGCTAGTACCTCCCCGTATATATGTATGGAGTGGAGTTTGCAACTGAAAAGAAACTTTGTGTTCCCAACAAGCTAGGTGAAGGACGGCTTTCACACACACTTATCTCTCAGAACTGAGCATGTGGAGAGACGTTCGTTCAACTAGCACAAAGGGAACGGGTTGCAGGAGAAACTATTACTCTGGTTTCTCAGTCTGTTTCCTAGTGCCGGTTTGAAGTTCCTGAAGTTTTCACTGTAAAACCGATTTGGAGCTAGTACCTCCCGGTATATAAGTATGGAGTGGAGTTTGCAACTGAAAACAAACTTTGTGTTCCCAACAAGCTAGGTGAAGGACGGCTTTCACACACACTTATCTCTCAGAACTGAGCATGTGGACAGACGTTCGTTCATCTAGCACAAAGGGAACGGGTTGCAGGAGAAACTTTTACTCTGGTTTCTCAGTCTGTTTCCTAGTGCCGGTTTGAAGTTCCTGCAGTTTTCACTGTAAAACCGATTTGGAGCTTGTACCTCCCCATATATATGTATGGAGTGGAGTTTGCAACTGAAAAGAAACTTTGTGTTCCCAACAAGCTAGGTGAAGGACGGCTTTCACACACACTTATCTCTCAGAACTGAGCATGTGGAGAGACGTTCACTCATCTAGAACAAAGGGAACGGGTTGCAGGAGAAACTTTTACTCTGGTTTCTCAGTCTGTTTCCTAGTGCCGGTTTGAAGTTCCTGCAGTTTTCACTGTAAAACCGAGTTGGAGCTAGTACCTCCCCATATATATGTATGGAGTGGAGTTTGCACCTGAAAAGAAACTTTGTGTTCCCAACAAGCTAGGTGAAGGACGGCTTTCACACACACTTATCTCTCAGAACTGAGCATGTGGAGAGACGTTCGTTCAACTAGCACAAAGGGAACGGGTTGCAGGAGAAACTATTACTCTGGTTTCTCAGTCTGTTTCCTAGTGCCGGTTTGAAGTTCCTGCAGTTTTCACTGTAAAACCGATTTGGAGCTAGTACCTCCCGGTATATATGTATGGAGTGGAGTTTGCAACTGAAAACAAACTTTGTGTTCCCAACAAGCTAGGTGAAGGACGGCTTTCACACACACTTATCTCTCAGAACTGAGCATGTGGATAGACGTTCATTCATCTAGCACAAAGGGAACAGGTTGCAGGAGAAACTTTTACTCTGGTTTCTCAGTCTGTTTCCTAGTGCCGGTTTGAAGTTCCTGCAGTTTTCACTGTAAAACCGAGTTGGAGCTAGTACCTCCCCTTATATATGTATGGAGTGTAGTTTGCAACTGGAAAGAAACTTTGTGTTCCCAACAAGCTAGGTGAAGGACGGCTTTCACACACACTTATCTCTCAGAACTGAGCATGTGGAAAGACGTTCATTCATCTAGAACAAAGGGAACGGGTTGCAGGAGAAACTTTTACTCTGGTTTCTCAGTCTGTTTCCTAGTGCCGGCTTGAAGTTCCTGCAGTTTTCACTGTAAAACCGAGTTGGAGCTAGTACCTCCCCGTATATATGTATGGAGTGGAGTTTGCAACTGAAAAGAAACTTTGTGTTCCCAACAAGCTAGGTGAAGGACGGCTTTCACACACACTTATCTCTCAGAACTGAGCATGTGGAGAGACGTTCGTTCAACTAGCACAAAGGGAACGGGTTGCAGGAGAAACTATTACTCTGGTTTCTCAGTCTGTTTCCTAGTGCCGGTTTGAAGTTCCTGCAGTTTTCACTGTAAAACCGATTTGGAGCTAGTACCTCCCGGTATATATGTATGGAGAGGAGTTTGCAACTGAAAACAAACTTTGTGTTCCCAACAAGCTAGGTGAAGGACGGCTTTCACACACACTTATCTCTCAGAACTGAGCATGTGGAGAGACGTTCGTTCATCTAGCACAAAGGGAACAGGTTGCAGGAGAAACTTTTACTCTGGTTTCTCAGTCTGTTTCCTAGTGCCGGTTTGAAGTTCCTGCAGTTTTCACTGTAAAACCGAGTTGGAGCTAGTACCTCCCCTTATATATGTATGGAGTGGAGTTTGCAACTGGAAAGAAACTTTGTGTTCCCAACAAGCTAGGTGAAGGACGGCTTTCACACACACTTATCTCTCAGAACTGAGCATGTGGAGAGACGTTCATTCATCTAGAACAAAGGGAACGGGTTGCAGGAGAAACTTTACTCTGGTTTCTCAGTCTGTTTCCTAGTGCCGGCTTGAAGTTCCTGCAGTTTTCACTGTAAAACCGAGTTGGAGCTAGTACCTCCCCGTATATATTTATGGAGTGGAGTTTGCAACTGAAAAGAAACTTTGTGTTCCCAACAAGCTAGGTGAAGGACGGCTTTCACACACACTTATCTCTCAGAACTGAGCATGTGGAGAGACGTTCGTTCAACTAGCACAAAGGGAACGGGTTGCAGGAGAAACTATTACTCTGGTTTCTCAGTCTGTTTCCTAGTGCCGGTTTGAAGTTCCTGAAGTTTTCACTGTAAAACCGATTTGGAGCTAGTACCTCCCGGTATATAAGTATGGAGTGGAGTTTGCAACTGAAAACAAACTTTGTGTTCCCAACAAGCTAGGTGAAGGACGGCTTTCACACACACTTATCTCTCAGAACTGAGCATGTGGACAGACGTTCGTTCATCTAGCACAAAGGGAACGGGTTGCAGGAGAAACTTTTACTCTGGTTTCTCAGTCTGTTTCCTAGTGCCGGTTTGAAGTTCCTGCAGTTTTCACTGTAAAACCGAGTTGGAGCTTGTACCTCCCCATATATATGTATGGAGTGGAGTGTGCAACTGAAAAGAAACTTTGTGTTCCCAACAAGCTAGTTGAAGGACGGCTTTCATACACACTTATCTCTCAGAACTGAGCATGTGGAGAGTCGTTCGTTCATCTAGCACAAAGGGAACGGGTTGCAGGAGAAACTTTTACTCTGGTTTCTCAGTCTGTTTCCTAGTGCCGGTTTGAAGTTCCTGCAGTTTTCACTGTAAAACCGAGTTGGAGCTAGTACCTCCCCTTATATATGTAAGGAGTCGAGTTTGCAACTGAAAAGAAACTTTGTGTTCCCAACAAGCTAGGTGAAGGACGGCTTTCACACACACTTATCTCTCAGAACTGAGCATGTGGATAGACGTTCACTCATCTAGCACAAAGGGAACGGGTTGCAGGAGAAACTTTTACTCTGGTTTCTCAGTCTGTTTCCTAGTGCCGGTTTGAAGTTCCTGCAGTTTTCACTGTAAAACCGAGTTGGAGCTAGTACCTCCCCATATATATGTATGGAGTGGAGTTTGCAACTGAAAAGAAACTTTGTGTTCCCAACAAGCTAGGTGAAGGACGGCTTTCACACACACTTATCTCTCAGAACTGAGCATGTGGAGAGACGTTCGTTCAACTAGCACAAAGGGAACGGGTTGCAGGAGAAACTTTTACTCTGGTTTCTCAGTCTGTTTCCTAGTGCCGGCTTGAAGTTCCTGCAGTTTTCACTGTAAAACCGAGTTGGAGCTAGTACCTCCCCGTATATATGTATGGAGTGGAGTTTGCAACTGAAAAGAAACTTTGTGTTCCCAACAAGCTAGGTGAAGGACGGCTTTCACACACACTTATCTCTCAGAACTGAGCATGTGGAGAGACGTTCGTTCAACTAGCACAAAGGGAACGGGTTGCAGGAGAAACTATTACTCTGGTTTCTCAGTCTGTTTCCTAGTGCCGGTTTGAAGTTCCTGAAGTTTTCACTGTAAAACCGATTTGGAGCTAGTACCTCCCGGTATATAAGTATGGAGTGGAGTTTGCAACTGAAAACAAACTTTGTGTTCCCAACAAGCTAGGTGAAGGACGGCTTTCACACACACTTATCTCTCAGAACTGAGCATGTGGACAGACGTTCGTTCATCTAGCACAAAGGGAACGGGTTGCAGGAGAAACTTTTACTCTGGTTTCTCAGTCTGTTTCCTAGTGCCGGTTTGAAGTTCCTGCAGTTTTCACTGTAAAACCGATTTGGAGCTTGTACCTCCCCATATATATGTATGGAGTGGAGTTTGCAACTGAAAAGAAACTTTGTGTTCCCAACAAGCTAGTTGAAGGACGGCTTTCATACACACTTATCTCTCAGAACTGAGCATGTGGAGAGTCGTTCGTTCATCTAGCACAAAGGGAACGGGTTGCAGGAGAAACTTTTACTCTGGTTTCTCAGTCTGTTTCCTAGTGCCGGTTTGAAGTTCCTGCAGTTTTCACTGTAAAACCGAGTTGGAGCTAGTACCTCCCCTTATATATGTAAGGAGTCGAGTTTGCAACTGAAAAGAAACTTTGTGTTCCCAACAAGCTAGGTGAAGGACGGCTTTCACACACACTTATCTCTCAGAACTGAGCATGTGGAGAGACGTTCACTCATCTAGAACAAAGGGAACGGGTTGCAGGAGAAACTTTTACTCTGGTTTCTCAGTCTGTTTCCTAGTGCCGGCTTGAAGTTCCTGCAGTTTTCACTGTAAAACCGAGTTGGAGCTAGTACCTCCCCGTATATATGTATGGAGTGGAGTTTGGAACTGAAAAGAAACTTTGTGTTCCCAACAAGCTAGGTGAAGGACGGCTTTCACACACACTTATCTCTCAGAACTGAGCATGTGGAGAGACGTTCGTTCAACTAGCACAAAGGGAACGGGTTGCAGGAGAAACTATTACTCTGGTTTCTCAGTCTGTTTCCTAGTGCCGGTTTGAAGTTCCTGAAGTTTTCACTGTAAAACCGATTTGGAGCTAGTACCTCCCGGTATATAAGTATGGAGTGGAGTTTGCAACTGAAAACAAACTTTGTGTTCCCAACAAGCTAGGTGAAGGACGGCTTTCACACACACTTATCTCTCAGAACTGAGCATGTGGACAGACGTTCGTTCATCTAGCACAAAGGGAACGGGTTGCAGGAGAAACTTTTACTCTGGTTTCTCAGTCTGTTTCCTAGTGCCGGTTTGAAGTTCCTGCAGTTTTCACTGTAAAACCGAGTTGGAGCTTGTACCTCCCCATATATATGTATGGAGTGGAGTTTGCAACTGAAAAGAAACTTTGTGTTCCCAACAAGCTAGTTGAAGGACGGCTTTCATACACACTTATCTCTCAGAACTGAGCATGTGGAGAGTCGTTCGTTCATCTAGCACAAAGGGAACGGGTTGCAGGAGAAACTTTTACTCTGGTTTCTCAGTCTGTTTCCTAGTGCCGGTTTGAAGTTCCTGCAGTTTTCACTGTAAAACCGAGTTGGAGCTAGTACCTCCCCTTATATATGTAAGGAGTCGAGTTTGCAACTGAAAAGAAACTTTGTGTTCCCAACAAGCTAGGTGAAGGACGGCTTTCACACACACTTATCTCTCAGAACTGAGCATGTGGAGAGACGTTCACTCATCTAGAACAAAGGGAACGGGTTGCAGGAGAAACTTTTACTCTGGTTTCTCAGTCTGTTTCCTAGTGCCGGTTTGAAGTTCCTGCAGTTTTCACTGTAAAACCGAGTTGGAGCTAGTACCTCCCCATATATATGTATGGAGTGGAGTTTGCAACTGAAAAGAAACTTTGTGTTCCCAACAAGCTAGGTGAAGGACGGCTTTCACACACACTTATCTCTCAGAACTGAGCATGTGGAGAGACGTTCGTTCAACTAGCACAAAGGGAACGGGTTGCAGGAGAAACTATTACTCTGGTTTCTCAGTCTGTTTCCTAGTGCCGGTTTGAAGTTCCTGCAGTTTTCACTGTAAAACCGATTTGGAGCTAGTACCTCCCGGTATATATGTATGGAGTGGAGTTTGCAACTGAAAACAAACTTTGTGTTCCCAACAAGCTAGGTGAAGGACGGCTTTCACACACACTTATCTCTCAGAACTGAGCATGTGGAGAGACGTTCGTTCATCTAGCACAAAGGGAACAGGTTGCAGGAGAAACTTTTACTCTGGTTTCTCAGTCTGTTTCCTAGTGCCGGTTTGAAGTTCCTGCAGTTTTCACTGTAAAACCGAGTTGGAGCTAGTACCTCCCCTTATATATGTATGGAGTGGAGTTTGCAACTGGAAAGAAACTTTGTGTTCCCAACAAGCTAGGTGAAGGACGGCTTTCACACACACTTATCTCTCAGAACTGAGCATGTGGAGAGACGTTCATTCATCTAGAACAAAGGGAACGGGTTGCAGGAGAAACTTTTACTCTGGTTTCTCAGTCTGTTTCCTAGTGCCGGCTTGAAGTTCCTGCAGTTTTCACTGTAAAACCGAGTTGGAGCTAGTACCTCCCCGTATATATGTATGGAGTGGAGTTTGCAACTGAAAAGAAACTTTGTGTTCCCAACAAGCTAGGTGAAGGACGGCTTTCACACACACTTATCTCTCAGAACTGAGCATGTGGAGAGACGTTCGTTCAACTAGCACAAAGGGAACGGGTTGCAGGAGAAACTATTACTCTGGTTTCTCAGTCTGTTTCCTAGTGCCGGTTTGAAGTTCCTGAAGTTTTCACTGTAAAACCGATTTGCAGCTAGTACCTCCCGGTATATATGTATGGAGTGGAGTTTGCAACTGAAAACAAACTTTGTGTTCCCAACAAGCTAGGTGAAGGACGGCTTTCACACACACTTATCTCTCAGAACTGAGCATGTGGACAGACGTTCGTTCATCTAGCACAAAGGGAACGGGTTGCAGGAGAAACTTTTACTCTGGTTTCTCAGTCTGTTTCCTAGTGCCGGTTTGAAGTTCCTGCAGTTTTCACTGTAAAACCGAGTTGGAGCTAGTACCTCCCCGTATACATGTATGGAGTGGAGTTTGCAACTGAAAAGAACCTTTGTGTTCCCAACAAGCTAGGTGAAGGACGGCTTTCACACACACATATCTCTCAGAACTGAGCATGTGGAGAGACGTTCGTTCATCTAGCACAAAGGGAACGGGTTGCAGGAGAAACTTTTACTCTGGTTTCTCAGTCTGTTTCCTAGTGCCGGTTTGAAGTTCCTGCAGTTTTCACTGTAAAACCGAGTTGGAGCTTGTACCTCCCCATATATATGTATGGAGTGGAGTTTGCAACTGAAAAGAAACTTTGTGTTCCCAACAAGCTAGGTGAAGGACGGCTTTCACACACACTTATCTCTCAGAACTGAGCATGTGGAGAGACGTTCGTTCATCTAGCACAAAGGGAACGGGTTGCAGGCGAAACATTTACTCTGGTTTCTCAGTCTGTTTCCTAGTGCCGATTTGAAGTTCCTGCAGTTTTCACTGTAAAACCGAGTTGGAGCTGGTACCTCCCCGTATATATGTATGGAGTGGTGTTTGCAACTGAAAAGAACCTTTGTGTTCCCAACAAGCTAGGTGAAGGACGGCTTTCACACACACTTATCTCTCAGAACTGAGCATGTGGAGAGACGTTGGTTCATCTAGCTCAAAGGGAACGGGTTGCAGGAGAAACTTTTACTCTGGTTTCTCAGTCTGTTTCCAAGTGCCGGTTTGAAGTTCCTGCAGTTTTCACTGTAAAACCGAGTTGGAGCTTCTACCTCCCCGTAAACATGTATGGAGTGGAGTTTGCAACTGAAAAGAACCTTTGTGTTCCCAACAAGCTAGGTGAAGGACGGCTTTCACACACACTTATCTCTCAGAACTGAGCATGTGGAGAGACGTTCGTTCATCTAGCACAAAGGGAACGGGTTGCAGGAGAAACTTTTACTCTGGTTTCTCAGGCTGTTTCCTAGTGCCGGTTTGAAGTTCCTGCAGTTTTCACTGTAAAACCGTGTTGGAACTAGTACCTCCCCATATATATGTATGGAGTGGAGTTTGCAACTGAAAAGAAACTTTGTGTTCCCAACAAGCTAGGTGAAGGACGGCTTTCACACACACTTATCTCTCAAAACTGAGCATGTGGAGAGACGTTCGTTCATCTAGCACAAAGGGAACGGGTTGCAGGAGAAACTTTTACTCTGGTTTCTCAGTCTGTTTCCTAGTGCCGGTTTGAAGTTCCTGCAGTTTTCACTGTAAAACCGGGTTGGATCTAGTACCTCCCCATATATATGTATGGAGAGGAGTTTGCAACTGAAAAGAAACTTTGTGTTCCCAACAAGCTAGGTGAAGGAAGGCTTTCACACACACTTATCTCTCAGAACTGAGCATGTGGAGAGACGTTCGTTCAACTAGCACAAAGGGAACGGGTTGCAGGAGAAAGTATTACTCTGGTTTCTCAGTCTGTTTCCTAGTGCCTTTTTGAAGTTCCTGCAGTTTTCACTGTAAAACCGAGTTGGAGCTAGTACCTCCCCGTATATATGTATGGAGTGGAGTTTACAACTGAAAAGAAACTTTGTGTTCCCAACAAGCTAGGTGAAGGACGGCTTTCACACACACTTATCTCTCAGAACTGAGCATGTGGAGAGACGTTCGTTCATCTAGCACAAAGGGAACGGGTTGCAGGAGAAACTTTTACTCTGGTTTCTCAGGCTGTTTCCTAGTGCCGGTTTGAAGTTCCTGCAGTTTTCACTGTAAAACCGAGTTGGAACTAGTACCTCCCCATATATATGTATGGAGTGGAGTTTGCAACTGAAAAGAAACTTTGTGTTCCCAACAAGCTAGGTGAAGGACGGCTTTCACACACACTTATCTCTCAGAACTGAGCATGTGGAGAGACGTTCGTTCATCTAGCACAAAGGGAACGGGTTGCAGGAGAAACTTTTACTCTGGTTTCTCAGGCTGTTTCCTAGTGCCGGTTTAAAGTTCCTGCAGTTTTCACTGTAAAACCGAGTTGGAGCTAGTACCTCCTCATATATATGTATGGAGTGGAGTTTGCAAATGAAAAGAAACTTTGTGTTCCCAACAAGCTAGGTGAAGGACGGCTTTCACACACACTTATCTCTCAGAACTGAGCATGTGGAGAGACGTTCGTTCATCTAGCACAAAGGGAACGGGTTGCAGGAGAAACTTTTACTCTGGTTTCTCAGTCTGTTTCCTAGTGCCGATTTGAAATTCCTGCAGTTTTCACTGTAAAACCGAGTTGGAGCTGGTACCTCCCCGTATATATGTATGGAGTGGTGTTTGCAACTGAAAAGAAACTTTGTGTTCCCAACAAGCTAGGGGAAGGACGGCTTTCACACACACTTATCTCTCAGAACTGAGCATGTGGAGAGACGTTCGTTCATCTAGCACAAAGGGAACGGGTTGCAGGGGAAAGTTTTACTCTGGGTTCTCAGCCTGTTTCCTAGTGCCGGTTTGAAGTTCCTGCAGTTTTCACTGTAAAACCGAGTTGGAGCTAGTATCTATCCTTATATATGTATGGAGTGGAGTTTGCAACTTGAAAGAAACTTTGTGTTCCCAACAAGCTAGGTGAAGGACGGCTTTCACACACACTTATCTCTCAGAACTGAGCATTTGGAGAGACGTTGGTTCATCTAGCACAAAGGGAACGGGTTGCAGGAGAAACTTTTACTCTGGTTTCTCAGTGTGTTTCCAAGTGCCGGTTTGAAGTTCCTGCAGTTTTCACTGTAAAACCGAGTTGGAGCTTGTACCTCCCCGTATACATGTATGGAGTGGAGTTTGCAACTGAAAAGAAACTTTGTGTTCCCAACAAGCTAGGTGAAGGACGGCTTTCACACACACTTATCTCTCAGAACTGAGCATGTGGAGAGACGTTCGTTCATCTAGCACAAAGGGAACGGGTTGCAGGAGAAACTTTTACTCTGGTTTCTCAGTCTGTTTCCTAGTGCCGGTTTGAAGTTCCTGCAGTTTTCACTGTAAAACCGAGGTGGAGCTACTACCTCCCCTATATATGTATGGAGTGGAGTTTGCAACTGAAAAGAAACTTTGTGTTCCCAACAAGCTAGGTGAAGGACGGCTTTCACACACACTTATCTCTCAGATCTGAGCATGTGGAGAGACGTTCGTTCATCTACCACAAAGGGAAATGGTTGCAGGAGAAACTTTTACTCTGGTTTCTCAGTCTGTTTCCTAGTGCCTTTTTGAAGTTCCTGCAGTTTTCACTGTAAAACCGAGTTGGAGCTAGTACCTCCCCGTATATATGTATGGAGTGGAGTTTGCAACTGAAAAGAAACTTTGTGTTCCCAACAAGCTAGGTGAAGGACGGCTTTCACACACACTTATCTCTCAGAACTGAGCATGTGGAGAGACGTTCGTTCAACTAGCACAAAGGGAACGGGTTGCAGGAGAAACTATTACTCTGGTTTCTCAGTCTGTTTCCTAGTGCCGGTTTGAAGTTCCTGCAGTTTTCACTGTAAAACCGATTTGGAGCTAGTACCTCCCGGTATATATGTATGGAGTGGAGTTTGCAACTGAAAACAAACTTTGTGTTCCCAACAAGCTAGGTGAAGGACGGCTTTCACACACACTTATCTCTCAGAACTGAGCATGTGGAGAGACGTTCGTTCAACTAGCACAAAGGGAACGGGTTGCAGGAGAAAGTATTACTCTGGTTTCTCAGTCTGTTTCCTAGTGCCGGTTTGAAGTTCCTGCAGTTTTCACTGTAAAACCGAGTTGGAGCTAGTACCTCCCCGTATATATGTATGGAGTGGAGTTTACAACTGAAAAGAAACTTTGTGTTCCCAACAAGCTAGGTGAAGGACGGCTTTCACACACACTTATCTCTCAGAACTGAGCATGTGGAGAGACGTTCGTTCATCTAGCAGAAAGGGAACGGGTTGCAGGAGAAACTTTTACTCTGGTTTCTCAGGCTGTTTCCTAGTGCCGGTTTGAAGTTCCTGCAGTTTTCACTGTAAAACCGAGTTGGAACTAGTACCTCCCCATATATATGTATGGAGTGGAGTTTGCAAATGAAAAGAAACTTTGTGTTCCGAACAAGCTAGGTGAAGGACGGCTTTCACACACACTTATCTCTCAGAACTGAGCATGTGGAGAGACGTTCGTTCATCTAGCACAAAGGGAACGGGTTGCAGGAGAAACTTTTACTCTGGTTTCTCAGGCTGTTTCCTAGTGCCGGTTTAAAGTTCCTGCAGTTTTCACTGTAAAACCGAGTTGGAGCTAGTACCTCCCCATATATATGTATGGAGTGGAGTTTGCAACTGAAAAGAAACTTTGTGTTCCCAACAAGCTAGGTGAAGGACGGCTTTCACACACACTTATCTCTCAGAACTGAGCATGTGGAGAGACGATCGTTCATCTAGCACAAAGGGAACGGGTTGCAGGAGAAACTTTTACTCTGGTTTTTCAGTCTGTTTCCTAGTGCCGATTTGAAGTTCCTGCAGTTTTCACTGTAAAACCGAGTTGGAGCTGGTACCTCCCCGTATATATGTATGGAGTGGTGTTTGCAACTGAAAAGGAACTTTGTGTTCCCAACAAGCTAGGTGAAGGACGGCTTTCACACACACTTATCTCTCAGAACTGAGCATGTGGAGAGACGTTCGTTCATCTAGCACAAAGGGAACGGGTTGCAGGGGAAAGTTTTACTCTGGTTTCTCAGTCTGTTTCCTAGTGCCGGTTTGAAGTTCCTGCAGTTTTCACTGTAAAACCGTGTTGGAGCTTGTATCTACCCTTATATATGTATGGAGTGGAGTTTGCAACTTGAAAGAAACTTTGTGTTCCCAACAAGCTAGGTGAAGGACGGCTTTCACACACACTTATCTCTCAGAACTGAGCATGTGGAGAGACGTTGGTTCATCTAGCACAAAGGGAACGGGTTGCAGGAGAAACTTTTACTCTGGTTTCTCAGTCTGTTTCCAAGTGCCGGTTTGAAGTTCCTGCAGTTTTCACTGTAAAACCGAGTTGGAGCTTGTACCTCCCCGTATACATGTATGGAGTGGAGTTTGCAACTGAAAAGAAACTTTGTGTTCCCAACAAGCTAGGTGAAGGACGGCTTTCACACACACTTATCTCTCAGAACTGAGCATGTGGAGAGACGTTCGTTCATCTAGCACAAAGGGAACGGGTTGCAGGAGAAACTTTTACTCTGGTTTCTCAGTCTGTTTCCTAGTGCCGGTTTGAAGTTCCTGCAGTTTTCACTGTAAAACCGAGGTGGAGCTACTACCTCCCCTATATATGTATGGAGTGGAGTTTGCAGCTGAAAAGAAACTTTGTGTTCCCAACAAGCTAGGTGAAGGACGGCTTTCACACACACTTATCTCTCAGAACTGAGCATGTGGAGAGACGTTCGTTCATTTACCACAAAGGGAAAGGGTTGCAGGAGAAACTTTTACTCTGGTTTCTCAGTCTGTTTCCTAGTGCCGGTTTGAAGTTCCTGCAGTTTTCACTGTAAAACGGAGTTGGAACTAGTACCTCCCCATATATATGTATGGAATGGAGTTTGCAACTGAAAAGAAACTTTGTGTTCCCAACAAGCTAGGTGAAGGACGGCTTTCACACACACTTATCTCTCAGAACTGAGCATGTGGAGAGACGTTCGTTCATCTAGCACAAAGGGAACGGGTTGCAGGAGAAACTTTTACTCTGGTTTCTCAGTCTGTTTCCTAGTGCCGGTTTGAAGTTCCTGCAGTTTTCACTGTAAAACCGGGTTGGATCTAGTACCTCCCCATATATATGTATGGAGAGGAGTTTTCAACTGAAAAGAACCTTTGTGTTCCCAACAAGCTAGGTGAAGGACGGCTTTCACACACTCTTATCTCTCAGAACTGAGCATGTGGAGAGACGTTCGTTCATCTAGCACAAAGGGAACGGGTTGCAGGAGAAACTTTTACTCTGGTTTCTCAGTCTGTTTCCTAGTGCCGGTTTGAAGTTCCTGCAGTTTTCACTGTAAAACCGAGGTGGAGCTACTACCTCCCCTATATATGTATGAAGTGGAGTTTGCAAATGAAAAGAAACTTTGTGTTCCCAACAAGCTAGGTGAAGGACGGCTTTCACACACACTTATCTCTCAGATCTGAGCATGTGGAGAGACGTTCGTTCATCTACCACAAAGGGAAAGGGTTGCAGGAGAAACTTTTACTCTGGTTCTCAGTCTGTTTCCTAGTGCCGATTTGAAGTTCCTGCAGTTTTCACTGTAAAACCGAGTTGGAACTAGTACCTCCCCATATATATGTATGGAGTGGAGTTTGCAACTGAAAAGAAACTTTGTGTTCCCAACAAGCTAGGTGAAGGACGGCTTTCACACACACTTATCTCTTAGAAATGAGCATGTGGAGAGACGTTCGTTCATCTAGCACAAAGGGAACGGGTTGCAGGAGAAACTTTTACTCTGGTTTCTCAGTCTGTTTCCTAGTGCCGGTTTGAAGTTCCTGCAGTTTTCACTGTAAAACCGGGTTGGATCTAGTACCTCCCCATATATATGTATGGAGAGGAGTTTGCAAGTGAAAAGAAACTTTGTGTTCCCAACAAGCTAGGTGAAGGAAGGCTTTCACACACACTTATCTCTCAGAACTGAGCATGTGGAGAGACGTTCGTTCAACTAGCACAAAGGGAACGGGTTGCAGGAGAAACTTTTACTCTGGTTTCTCAGTCTGTTTCCTAGTGCCGGTTTGAAGTTCCTGCAGTTTTCACTGTAAAACCGATTTGGAGCTAGTACCTCCCGGTATATATGTATGGAGTGGAGTTTGCAACTGAAAAGAAACTTTGTGTTCCCAACAAGCTAGGTGAAGGACGGCTTTCACACACACTTATCTCTCAGAACTGAGCATGTGGAGAGACGTTCGTTCATCTAGCACAAAGGGAACGGGTTGCAGGAGAAACTTTTACTCTGGTTTCTCAGTCTGTTTCCTAGTGCCGGTTTGAAGTTCCTGCAGTTTTCACTGTAAAACCGAGTTGGAGCTAGTACCTCCCCTTATATATGTATGGAGTGGAGTTTGCAACTGGAAAGAAACTTTGTATTCCCAACAAGCTAGGTGAAGGACGGCTTTCACACACACTTATCTCTCAGAACTGAGCATGTGGAGAGACGTTCATTCATCTAGAACAAAGGGAACGGGTTGCAGGAGAAACTTTTACTCTGGTTTCTCAGTCTGTTTCCTAGTGCCGGTTTGAAGTTCCTGCAGTTTTCACTGTAAAACCGAGTTGGAGCTAGTACCTCCCCGTATATATGTATGGAGTGGAGTTTGCAACTGAAAAGAAACTTTGTGTTCCCAACAAGCTAGGTGAAGGACGGCTTTCACACACACTTATCTCTCAGAACTGAGCATGTGGAGAGACGTTCGTTCAACTAGCACAAAGGGAACGGGTTGCAGGAGAAACTATTACTCTGGTTTCTCAGTCTGTTTCCTAGTGCCGGTTTGAAGTTCCTGCAGTTTTCACTGTAAAACCGAGTTGGAGCTTGTACCTCCCCATATATATGTATGGAGTGGAGTTTGCAACTGAAAAGAAACTTTCTGTTCCCAACAAGCTAGTTGAAGGACGGCTTTCACACACACTTATCTCTGAGAACTGAGCATGTGGAGAGTCGTTCGTTCATCTAGCACAAAGGGAACGGGTTGCAGGAGAAACTTTTACTCTGGTTTCTCAGTCTGTTTCCTAGTGCCGGTTTGAAGTTCCTGCAGTTTTCACTGTAAAACCGAGTTGGAGCTAGTAACTCCCCTTATATATGTAAGGAGTCGAGTTTGCAACTGGAAAGAAACTTTGTGTTCCCAACAAGCTAGGTGAAGGACGGCTTTCACACACACTTATCTCTCAGAACTGAGCATGTGGAGAGACGTTCGTTCATCTAGCACAAAGGGAACGGGTTGCAGTAGCAACTTTTACTCTGGTTTCTCTGTCTGTTTCCTAGTGCCGGTTTGAAGTTCCTGCAGTTTTCACTGTAAAATCGAGTTGAAGCTTGTACCTCTCCATATATATGTATGGAATGGAGTTTGCAACTGAAAAGAAACTCTGTGTTCCCAACTAGCTAGGTGAAGGACGGCTTTCACACACACTTATCTCTCAGAACTGAGCATGTGGAGAGACGTTCGTTCATCTAGCACAAAGGGAACGGGTTGCAGGAGCAACTTTTACTCTGGTTTCTCTGTCTGTTCCCTAGTGCCGGTTTGAAGTTCCTGCAGTTTTCACTGTAAAATCGAGTTGAAGCTTGTACCTCTCCATGTATATGTATGGAATGGAGTTTGCAACTGAAAAGAAACTCTGTGTTCCCAACTAGCTAGTTGAAGGACGGCTTTCACACACACTTATCTCTCAGAACTGAGCATGTGGAGAGACGTTCGTTCATCTAGCACAAAGGGAACGGGTTGCAGGGCAACTTTTACTCTGGTTTCTCTGTCTGTTTCCTAGTGCCGGTTTGAAGTTCCTGCAGTTTTCACTGTAAAATCGAGTTGAAGCTTGTACCTCTCCATGTATACGTATGGAATGGAGTTTGCAACTGAAAAGAAACTCTGTGTTCCCAACTAGCTAGGTGAAGGACGGCTTTCACACACACTTATCTCTCAGAACTGAGCATGTGGAGAGACGTTCGTTCATCTAGCACAAATGGAACGGGTTGCAGGAGAAACTGTTTCTCTGGTTTCTCAGACTGTTTCCTAGTGCCGGTTTGAAGTTCCTGCAGTTTTCACTGTAAAACCGAGTTGGAACTAGTACCTCCCCATATATATGTATGGAGTGGAGTTTGCAACTGAAAAGAAACTTTGTGTTCCCAACAAGCTAGGTGAAGGACGGCTTTCACACACACTTATCTCTCAGAACTGAGCATGTGGAGAGACGTTCGTTCATCTAGCACAAAGGGAACGGGTTGCAGGAGAAACTGTTTCTCTGGTTTCTCAGACTGTTTCCTAGTGCCGGTTTGAAGTTCCTGCAGTTTTCACTGTAAAACCGAGTTGGAACTAGTACCTCCCCATATATATGTATGGAGTGGAGTTTGCAACTGAAAAGAAACTTTGTGTTCCCTACAAGCTAGGTGAAGGACGGCTTTCACACACACTTATCTCTCAGAACTGAGCATGTGGAGAGACATTCGTTCATCTAGCACAAAGGGAACGGGTTGCAGGAGAAACTGTTACTCTGGTTTCTCAGTCTGTTTCCTAGTGCCGGTTTGAAGTTCCTGCAGTTTTCACTGTAAAACCGAGTTGGAGCTAGTACCTCCCCATATATATGTATGGAGTGGAGTTTGCAACTGAAAAGAAACTTTGTGTTCCCAACAACCTAGGTGAAGTACGCCTTTCACACACACTTTTCTCTCAGAACCGTGCATGTGGAGAGACGTTCGTTCATCTAGCACAAAGGGAACGGGTTGCAGGAGAAACTTTTACTCTGGTTTCTCAGGCTGTTTCCTAGTGCCGGTTTAAAGTTCCTGCAGTTTTCACTGTAAAACCGAGTTGGAGCTAGTACCTCCCCATATATATGTATGGAGTGGAGTTTGCAACTGAAAAGAAACTTTGTGTTCCCAACAAACTAGGTGAAGTACGGCTTTCACACACACTTATCTCTCAGAACTGAGCATGTGGAGAGACGTTCGTTCATCTAGCACAAAGGGAACGGGTTGAAGTAGAAACTTTTATTCTGGTTTCTAAGTCTGTTTCCTAGTGCCGATTTGAAGTTCCTGCAGTTTTCACTGTAAAACCGAGTTGGAGCTGGTACCTCCCCGTATATATGTATGGAGTGGTGTTTGCAACTGAAAAGAAACTTTGTGTTCCCAACAAGCTAGGTGAAGGACGGCTTTCACACACACTTATCTCTCAGAACTGAGCATGTGGAGAGACGTTCGTTCATCTAGCACAAATGGAACGGGTTGCAGGGGAAAGTTTTACTCTGGGTTCTCAGCCTGTTTCCTAGTGCCGGTTTGAAGTTCCTGCAGTTTTCACTGTAAAACCGAGTTGGAGCTAGTATCTACCCTTATATATGTATGGAGTGGAGTTTGCAACTTGAAAGAAACTTTGTGTTCCCAACAAGCTAGGTGAAGGACGGCTTTCACACACACTTATCTCTCAGAACTGAGCATGTGGAGAGACGTTGGTTCATCTAGCACAAAGGGAACGGGTTGCAGGAGAAACTTTTACTCTGGTTTCTCAGTCTGTTTCCAAGTGCCGGTTTGAAGTTCCTGCAGTTTTCACTGTAAAACCGAGTTGGAGCTTGTACCTCCCCGTATACATGTATGGAGTGGAGTTTGCAACTGAAAAGAACCTTTGTGTTCCCAACAAGCTAGGTGAAGGACGGCTTTCACACACACTTATCTCTCAGAACTGAGCATGTGGAGAGACGTTCGTTCATCTAGCACAAAGGGAACGGGTTGCAGGAGAAATTTTACTCTGGTTTCTCAGTCTGTTTCCTAGTGCCGGTTTGAAGTTTCTGCAGTTTTCACTGTAAAACCGAGGTGGAGCTACTACCTCCCCTATATATGTATGGAGTGGAGTTTGCAACTGAAAAGAAACTTTGTGTTCCCAACAAGCTAGGTGAAGGACGGCTTCACACACACTTATCTCTCAGAAATGAGCATTTGGAGAGACGTTCGTTCATCTAGCACAAAGGGAACGGGTTGCAGGAGAAACTTTTAATCTGGTTTCTCAGTCTGTTTCCTAGTGCCGGTTTGAAGTTCCTGCAGTTTTCACTGTAAAACCGGGTTGGATCTAGTACCTCCCCATATATATGTATGGAGAGGAGTTTGCAACTGAAAAGAAACTTTGTGTTCCCAACAAGCTAGGTGAAGGAAGGCTTTCACACACACTTATCTCTCAGAACTGAGCATGTGGAGAGACGTTCGTTCATCTAGCACAAAGGGAACGGGTTGCAGGAGAAACTTTTACTCTGGTTTCTCAGTCTGTTTCCTAGTGCCGGTTTGAAGTTCCTGCAGTTTTCACTGTAAAACCGATTTGGAGCTAGTACCTCCCGGTATATATGTATGGAGTGGAGTTTGCTACTGAAAAGAAACTTTGTGTTCCCAACAAGCTAGTTGAAGGACGGCTTTCACACACACTTATCTCTGAGAACTGAGCATGTGGAGAGTCGTTCGTTCATCTAGCACAAAGGGAACGGGTTGCAGGAGAAACTTTTACTCTGGTTTCTCAGTCTGTTTCCTAGTGCCGGTTTGAAGTTCCTGCAGTTTTCACTGTAAAACCGAGTTGGAGCTAGTAACTCCCCTTATATATGTAAGGAGTCGAGTTTGCAACTGGAAAGAAACTTTGTGTTCCCAACAAGCTAGGTGAAGGACGGCTTTCACACACACTTATCTCTCAGAACTGAGCATGTGGAGAGACGTTCGTTCATCTAGCACAAAGGGAACGGGTTGCAGTACCAACTTTTACTCTGGTTTCTCTGTCTGTTTCCTAGTGCCGGTTTGAAGTTCCTGCAGTTTTCACTGTAAAATCGAGTTGAAGCTTGTACCTCTCCATATATATGTATGGAATGGAGTTTGCAACTGAAAAGAAACTCTGTGTTCCCAACTAGCTAGGTGAAGGACGGCTTTCACACACACTTATCTCTCAGAACTGAGCATGTGGAGAGACGTTCGTTCATCTAGCACAAAGGGAACGGGTTGCAGGAGCAACTTTTACTCTGGTTTCTCTGTCTGTTCCCTAGTGCCGGTTTGAAGTTCCTGCAGTTTTCACTGTAAAATCGAGTTGAAGCTTGTACCTCTCCATATATATGTATGGAAAGGAGTTTGCAACTGAAAAGAAACTCTGTGTTCCCAACTAGCTAGGTGAAGGACGGCTTTCACACACACTTATCTCTCAGAACTGAGCATGTGGAGAGACGTTCGTTCATCTAGCACAAAGGGAACGGGTTGCAGGGCAACTTTTACTCTGGTTTCTCTGTCTGTTTCCTAGTGCCGGTTTGAAGTTCCTGCAGTTTTCACTGTAAAATCGAGTTGAAGCTTGTACCTCTCCATGTATACGTATGGAAAGGAGTTTGCAACTGAAAAGAAACTCTGTGTTCCCAACTAGCTAGGTGAAGGACGGCTTTCACACACACTTATCTCTCAGAACTGAGCATGTGGAGAGACGTTCGTTCATCTAGCACAAAGGGAACGGGTTGCAGGAGAAACTGTTTCTCTGGTTTCTCAGACTGTTTCCTAGTGCCGGTTTGAAGTTCCTGCAGTTTTCACTGTAAAACCGAGTTGGAACTAGTACCTCCCCATATATATGTATGGAGTGGGGTTTGCAACTGAAAAGAAACTTTGTGTTCCCAACAAGCTAGGTGAAGGACGGCTTTCACACACACTTATCTCTCAGAACTGAGCATGTGGAGAGACATTCGTTCATCTAGCACAAAGGGAACGGGTTGCAGGAGAAACTGTTACTCTGGTTTCTCAGTCTGTTTCCTAGTGCCGGTTTGAAGTTCCTGCAGTTTTCACTGTAAAACCGAGTTGGAGCTAGAACCTCCCCATATATATGTATGGAGTGGAGTTTGCAACTGAAAAGAAACTTTGTGTTCCCAACAACCTAGGTGAAGTACGGCTTTCACACACACTTTTCTCTCAGAACCGAGCATGTGGAGAGACGTTCGTTCATCTAGCACAAAGGGAACGGGTTGCAGGAGAAACTTTTACTCTGGTTTCTCAGGCTGTTTCCTAGTGCCGGTTTAAAGTTCCTGCAGTTTTCACTGTAAAACCGAGTTGGAGCTAGTACCTCCCCATATATATGTATGGAGTGGAGTTTGCAACTGAAAAGAAACTTTGTGTTCCCAACAAGCTAGGTGAAGTACGGCTTTCACACACACTTATCTCTCAGAACTGAGCATGTGGAGAGACGTTCGTTCATCTAGCACAAACGGAACGGGTTGCAGTAGAAACTTTTACTCTGGTTTCTCAGTCTGTTTCGTAGTGCCGATTTGAAGTTCCTGCAGTTTTCACTGTAAAACCGAGTTGGAGCTGGTACCTCCCCGTATATATGTATGGAGTGGTGTTTGCAACTGAAAAGAAACTTTGTGTTCCCAACAAGCTATGTGAAGGACGGCTTTCACACACACTTATCTCTCAGAACTGAGCATGTGGAGAGACGTTCGTTCATCTAGCACAAAGGGAACGGGTTGCAGGGGAAGTTTTACTCTGGGTTCTCAGCCTGTTTCCTAGTGCCGGTTTGAAGTTCCTGCAGTTTTCACTGTAAAACCGAGTTGGAGCTAGTATCTACCCTTATATATGTATGGAGTGGAGTTTGCAACTTGAAAGAAACTTTGTGTTCCCAACAAGCTAGGTGAAGGACGGCTTTCACACACACTTATCTCTCTGAACTGAGCATGTGGAGAGACGTTGGTTCATCTAGCACAAAGGGAACGGGTTGCAGGAGAAACTTTTACTCTGGTTTCTCAGTCTGTTTCCAAGTGCCGGTTTGAAGTTCCTGCAGTTTTCACTGTAAAACCGAGTTGGAGCTTGTACCTCCCCGTATACATGTATGGAGTGGAGTTTGCAACTGAAAAGAACCTTTGTGTTCCCAACAAGCTAGGTGAAGGACGGCTTTCACACACACTTATCTCTCAGAACTGAGCATGTGGAGAGACGTTCGTTCATCTAGCACAAAGGGAACGGGTTGCAGGAGAAACTTTTACTCTGGTTTCTCAGTCTGTTTCCTAGTGCCGGTTTGAAGTTCCTGCAGTTTTCACTGTAAAACCGAGGTGGAGCTACTACCTCCCCTATATATGTATGGAGTGGAGTTTGCAACTGAAAAGAAACTTTGTGTTCCCAACAAGCTAGGTGAATGACGGCTTTCACACACACTTATCTCTCAGAAATGAGCATGTGGAGAGACGTTCGTTCATCTAGCACAAAGGGAACGGGTTGCAGGAGAAACTTTTACTCTGGTTTCTCAGTCTGTTTCCTAGTGCCGGTTTGAAGTTCCTGCAGTTTTCACTGTAAAACCGGGTTGGATCTAGTACCTCCCCATATATATGTATGGAGAGGAGTTTGCAACTGAAAAGAAACTTTGTGTTCCCAACAAGCTAAGTGAAGGAAGGCTTTCACACACACTTATCTCTCAGAACTGAGCATGTGGAGAGACGTTCGTTCAACTAGCACAAAGGGAACGGGTTGCAGGAGAAAGTATTACTCTGGTTTCTCAGTCTGTTTCCTAGTGCCTTTTTGAAGTTCCTGCAGTTTTCACTGTAAAACCGAGTTGGAGCTAGTACCTCCCCATATATATGTATGGAGTGGAGTTTGCAACTGAAAAGAAACTTTGTGTTCCCAACAACCTAGGTGAAGTACGGCTTTCACACACACTTTTCTCTCAGAACCGAGCATGTGGAGAGACGTTCGTTCATCTAGCACAAAGGGAACGGGTTGCAGGAGAAACTTTTACTCTGGTTTCTCAGGCTGTTTCCTAGTGCCGGTTTAAAGTTCCTGCAGTTTTCACTGTAAAACCGAGTTGGAGCTAGTACCTCCCCATATATATGTATGGAGTGGAGTTTGCAACTGAAAAGAAACTTTGTGTTCCCAACAAGCTAGGTGAAGTACGGCTTTCACACACACTTATATCTCAGAACTGAGCATGTGGAGAGACGTTCGTTCATCTAGCACAAAGGGAACGGGTTGCAGTAGAAACTTTTACTCTGGTTTCTCAGTCTGTTTCGTAGTGCCGATTTGAAGTTCCTGCAGTTTTCACTGTAAAACCGAGTTGGAGCTGGTACCTCCCCGTATATATGTATGGAGTGGTGTTTGCAACTGAAAAGAAACTTTGTGTTCCCAACAAGCTAGGTGAAGGTCGGCTTTCACACACACTTATCTCTCAGAACTGAGCATGTGGAGAGACGTTCGTTCATCTAGCACAAAGGGAACGGGTTGCAGGGGAAAGTTTTACTCTGGGTTCTCAGCCTGTTTCCTAGTGCCGGTTTGAAGTTCCTGCAGTTTTCACTGTAAAACCGAGTTGGAGCTAGTATCTACCCTTATATATGTATGGAGTGGAGTTTGCAACTTGAAAGAAACTTTGTGTTCCCAACAAGCTAGGTGAAGGACGGCTTTCACACACACTTATCTCTCTGAACTGAGCATGTGGAGAGACGTTGGTTCATCTAGCACAAAGGGAACGGGTTGCAGGAGAAACTTTTACTCTGGTTTCTCAGTCTGTTTTCAAGTGCCGGTTTGAAGTTCCTGCAGTTTTCACTGTAAAACCGAGTTGGAGCTTGTACCTCCCCGTATACATGTATGGAGTGGAGTTTGCAACTGAAAAGAAAGTTTGTGTTCCCAACAAGCTAGGTGAAGGAAGGCTTTCACACACACTTATCTCTCAGAAATGAGCATGTGGACAGACGTTCGTTCATCTAGCACAAAGGGAACGGGTTGCAGGAGAAACTTTTACACTGGTTTCTCAGTCTGTTTCCTAGTGCCGGTTTGAAGTTCCTGCAGATTTCACTGTAAAACCGGGTTGGATCTAGTACCTCCCCATATATATGTATGGAGAGGAGTTTGCAACTGAAAAGAAACTTTGTGTTCCCAACAAGCTAGGTGAAGGAAGGCTTTCACACACACTTATCTCTCAGAAATGAGCATGTGGACAGACGTTCGTTCATCTAGCACAAAGGGAACGGGTTGCAGGAGAAACTTTTACTCTGGTTTCTCAGTCTGTTTCCTAGTGCCGGTTTGAAGTTCCTGCAGTTTTCACTGTAAAACCGAGTTGGAGCTAGTACCTCCCCTTATATATGTATGGAGTGGAGTTTGCAACTGGAAAGAAACTTTGTGTTCCCAACAAGCTAGGTGAAGGACGGCTTTCACACACACTTATCTCTCAGAACTGAGCATGTGGAGAGACGTTCATTCATCTAGAACAAAGGGAACGGGTTGCAGGAGAAACTTTTACTCTGGTTTCTCAGTCTGTTTCCTAGTGCCGGTTTGAAGTTCCTGCAGTTTTCACTGTAAAACCGAGTTGGAGCTAGTACCTCCCCGTATATATGTATGGAGTGGAGTTTGCAACTGAAAAGAAACTTTGTGTTCCCAACAAGCTAGGTGAAGGACGGCTTTCACACACACTTATCTCTCAGAAATGAGCATGTGGAGAGACGTTCGTTCAACTACCACAAAGGGAACGGGTTGCAGGAGAAACTATTACTCTGGTTTCTCAGTCTGTTTCCTAGTGCCGGTTTGAAGTTCCTGAAGTTTTCACTGTAAAACCATTTGGAGCTAGTACCTCCCGGTATATAAGTATGGAGTGGAGTTTGCAACTGAAAACAAACTTTATGTTCCCAACAAGCTAGGTGAAGGACGGCTTTCACACACACTTATCTCTCAGAACTGAGCATGTGGACAGACGTTCGTTCATCTAGCACAAAGGGAACGGGTTGCAGGAGAAACTTTTACTCTGGTTTCTCAGTCTGTTTCCTAGTGCCGGTTTGAAGTTCCTGCAGTTTTCACTGTAAAACCGAGTTGGAGCTTGTACCTCCCCATATATATGTATGGAGTGGAGTTTGCAACTGAAAAGAAACTTTGTGTTCCCAAAAAGCTAGGTGAAGGACGGCTTTCACACACACTTATCTCTCAGAACTGAGCATGTGGAGAGTCGTTCGTTCATCTAGCACAAAGAGAACGGGTTGCAGGAGAAACTTTTACTCTGGTTTCTCAGTCTGTTTCCTAGTGCCGGTTTGAAGTTCCTGCAGTTTTCACTGTAAAACCGAGTTGGAGCTAGTACCTCCCCTTATATATGTAAGGAGTCGAGTTTGCAACTGGAAAGAAACTTTGTGTTCCCAACAAGCTAGGTGAAGGACGGCTTTCACACACACTTATCTCTCAGAACTGAGCATGTGGAGAGACGTTCATTCATCTAGAACAAAGGGAACGGGTTGCAGGAGAAACTTTTACTCTGGTTTCTCAGTCTGTTTCCTAGTGCCGGTTTGAAGTTCCTGCAGTTTTCACTGTAAAACCGAGTTGGAGCTAGTACCTCCCCGTATATATGTATGGAGTGGAGTTTGCAACTGAAAAGAAACTTTGTGTTCCCAACAAGCTAGGTGAAGGACGGCTTTCACACACTTATCTCTCAGAACTGAGCATGTGGAGAGACGTTCGTTCATCTAGCACAAAGAGAACGGGTTGCAGGAGAAACTTTTACTCTGGTTTCTCAGTCTGTTTCCTAGTGCCGGTTTGAAGTTCCTGCAGTTTTCACTGTAAAACCGGGTTGGATCTAGTACCTCCCCATATATATGTATGGAGAGGAGTTTGCAACTGAAAAGAAACTTTGTGTTCCCAACAAGCTAGGTGAAGGACGGCTTTCACACACACTTATCTCTCAGAACTGAGCATGTGGAGAGACGTTCGTTCAACTAGCACAAAGGGAACGGGTTGCAGGAGAAACTTTTACTCTGGTTTCTCAGTCTGTTTCCTAGTGCCGGTTTGAAGTTCCTGCAGTTTTCACTGTAAAACCGATTTGGAGCTAGTACCTCCCGGTATATATGTATGGAGTGGAGTTTGCAACTGAAAAGAAACTTTGTGTTCCCAACAAGCTAGGTGAAGGACGGCTTTCACACACACTTATCTCTCAGAACTGAGCATGTGGAGAGACGTTCGTTCATCTAGCACAAAGGGAACGGGTTGCAGGAGAAACTTTTACTCTGGTTTCTCAGTCTGTTTCCTAGTGCCGGTTTGAAGTTCCTGCAGTTTTCACTGTAAAACCGAGTTGGAGCTAGTACCTCCCCTTATATATGTATGGAGTGGAGTTTGCAACTGGAAAGAAACTTTGTGTTCCCAACAAGCTAGGTGAAGAACGGCTTTCACACACACTTATCTCTCAGAACTGAGCATGTGGAGAGACGTTCATTCATCTAGAACAAAGGGAACGGGTTGCAGGAGAAACTTTTACTCTGGTTTCTCAGTCTGTTTCCTAGTGCCGGTTTGAAGTTCCTGCAGTTTTCACTGTAAAACCGAGTTCTAGCTAGTACCTCCCCGTATATATGTATGGAGTGGAGTTTGCAACTGAAAAGAAACTTTGTGTTCCCAACAAGCTAGGTGAAGGACGGCTTTCACACACACTTATCTCTCAGAACTGAGCATGTGGAGAGACGTTCGTTCAACTAGCACAAAGGGAACGGGTTGCAGGAGAAACTATTACTCTGGTTTCTCAGTCTGTTTCCTAGTGCCGGTTTGAAGTTCCTGAAGTTTTCACTGTAAAACCGATTTGGAGCTAGTACCTCCCGGTATATAAGTATGGAGTGGAGTTTGCAACTGAAAACAAACTTTGTGTTCCCAACAAGCTAGGTGAAGGACGGCTTTCACACACACTTATCTCTCAGAACTGAGCATGTGGAGAGACGTTCGTTCAACTAGCACAAAGGGAACGGGTTGCAGGAGAAACTATTACTCTGGTTTCTCAGTCTGTTTCCTAGTGCCGGTTTGAAGTTCCTGCAGTTTTCAGTGTAAAACCGTGTTGGAGCTTGTACCTCCCCATATATATGTATGGAGTGGAGTTTGCAACTGAAAAGAAACTTTGTGTTCCCAACAAGCTAGTTGAAGGACGGCTTTCACACACACTTATCTCTCAGAACTGAGCATGTGGAGAGTCGTTCGTTCATCTAGCACAAAGGGAACGGGTTGCAGGAGAAACTTTTACTCTGGTTTCTCAGTCTGTTTCCTAGTGCCGGTTTGAAGTTCCTGCAGTTTTCACTGTAAAACCGAGTTGGAGCTAGTACCTCCCCTTATATATGTAAGGAGTCGAGTTTTCAACTGGAAAGAAACTTTGTGTTCCCAACAAGCTAGGTGAAGGACGGCTTTCACACACACTTATCTCTCAGAACTGAGCATGTGGAGAGACGTTCATTCATCTAGAACAAAGGGAACGGGTTGCAGGAGAAACTTTTACTCTGGTTTCTCAGTCTGTTTCCTAGTGCCGGTTTGAAGTTCCTGCAGTTTTCACTGTAAAACCGAGTTGGAGCTAGTACCTCCCCATATATATGTATGGAGTGGAGTTTGCAACTGAAAAGAAACTTTGTGTTCCCAACAAGCTAGGTGAAGCACGGCTTTCACACACACTTATCTCTCAGAACTGAGCATGTGGTGAGACGTTCGTTCAACTAGCACAAAGGGAACGGGTTGCAGGAGAAACTATTACTCTGGTTTCTCAGTCTGTTTCCTAGTGCCGGTTTGAAGTTCCTGCAGTTTTCACTGTAAAACCGATTTGGAGCTAGTACCTCCCGGTATATATGTATGGAGTGGAGTTTGCAACTGAAAACAAACTTTGTGTTCCCAACAAGCTAGGTGAAGGACGGCTTTCACACACACTTATCTCTCAGAACTGAGCATGTGGAGAGACGTTCGTTCATCTAGCACAAAGGGAACGGGTTGCAGGAGAAACTTTTACTCTGGTTTCTCAGTCTGTTTCCTAGTGCCGGTTTGAAGTTCCTGCAGTTTTCACTGTAAAACCGAGTTGGAGCTAGTACCTCCCCTTATATATGTATGGAGTGGAGTTTGCAACTGAAAAGAAACTTTGTGTTCCCAACAAGCTAGGTGAAGGACGGCTTTCACACACACTTATCTCTCAGAACTGAGCATGTGGAGAGACGTTCATTCATCTAGAACAAAGGGAACGGGTTGCAGGAGAAACTTTTACTCTGGTTTCTCAGTCTGTTTCCTAGTGCCGGTTTGAAGTTCCTGCAGTTTTCACTGTAAAACCGAGTTGGAGCTAGTACCTCCCGGTATATATGTATGGAGTGGAGTTTGCAACTGAAAAGAAACTTTGTGTTCCCAACAAGCTAGGTGAAGGACGGCTTTCACACACACTTATCTCTCAGAACTGAGCATGTGGAGAGACGTTCGTTCAACTAGCACAAAGGGAACGGGTTGCAGGAGAAACTATTACTCTGGTTTCTCAGTCTGTTTCCTAGTGCCGGTTTGAAGTTCCTGAAGTTTTCACTGTAAAACCGAGTTGGAGCTAGTACCTCCCGGTATATATGTATGGAGTGGAGTTTGCAACTGAAAACAAACTTTGTGTTCCCAACAAGCTAGGTGAAGGACGGCTTTCGCACACACTTATCTCTCAGAACTGAGCATGTGGACAGACGTTCGTTCATCTAGCACAAAGGGAACGGGTTGCAGGAGAAACTTTTACTCTGGTTTCTCAGTCTGTTTCCTAGTGCCGGTTTGAAGTTCCTGCAGTTTTCACTGTAAAACCGAGTTGGAGCTAGTACCTCCCCGTATACATGTATGGAGTGGAGTTTGCAACTGAAAAGAACCTTTGTGTTCCCAACAAGCTAGGTGAAGGACGGCTTTCACACACACTTATCTCTCAGAACTGAGCATGTGGAGAGACGTTCGTTCATCTAGCACAAAGGGAACGGGTTGCAGGAGAAACTTTTACTCTGGTTTCTCAGTCTGTTTCCTAGTGCCGGTTTGAAGTTCCTGCAATTTTCACTGTAAAACCGAGTTGGAGCTTGTACCTCCCCATATATATGTATGGAGTGGAGTTTGCAACTGAAAAGAAACTTTGTGTTCCCAACAAGCTAGGTGAAGGACGGCTTTCACACACACTTATCTCTCAGAACTGAGCATGTGGAGAGACGTTCGTTCATCTAGCACAAAGGGAACGGGTTGCAGGAGAAACATTTACTCTGGTTTCTCAGTCTGTTTCCTAGTGCCGATTTGAAGTTCCTGCAGTTTTCACTGTAAAACCGAGTTGGAGCTGGTACCTCCCCGTATATATGTATGGAGTGGTGTTTGCAACTGAAAAGAACCTTTGTGTTCCCAACAAGCTAGGTGAAGGACGGCTTTCACACACACTTATCTCTCAGAACTGAGCATGTGGAGAGACGTTGGTTCATCTAGCTCAAAGGGAACGGGTTGCAGGAGAAACTTTTACTCTGGTTTCTCAGTCTGTTTCCAAGTGCCGGTTTGAAGTTCCTGCAGTTTTCACTGTAAAACCGAGTTGGAGCTTGTACCTCCCCGTATACATGTATGGAGTGGAGTTTGCAACTGAAAAGAACCTTTGTGTTCCCAACAAGCTAGGTGAAGGACGGCTTTCACACACACTTATCTCTCAGAACTGAGCATGTGGAGAGACGTTCGTTCATCTAGCACAAAGGGAACGGGTTGCAGGAGAAACTTTTACTCTGGTTTCTCAGTCTGTTTCCTAGTGCCGGTTTGAAGTTCCTGCAGTTTTCACTGTAAAACCGAGTTGGAGCTAGTACCTCCCCGTATATATGTATGGAGTGGAGTTTGCAACTGAAAAGAAACTTTGTGTTCCCAACAAGCTAGGTGAAGGACGGCTTTCACACACACTTATCTCTCAGAACTGAGCATGTGGAGAGACGTTCGTTCAACTAGCACAAAGGGAACGGGTTGCAGGAGAAACTATTACTCTGGTTTCTCAGTCTGTTTCCTAGTGCCGGTTTGAAGTTCCTGAAGTTTTCACTGTAAAACCGATTTGCAGCTAGTACCTCCCGGTATATATGTATGGAGTGGAGTTTGCAACTGAAAACAAACTTTGTGTTCCCAACAAGCTAGGTGAAGGACGGCTTTCGCACACACTTATCTCTCAGAACTGAGCATGTGGACAGACGTTCGTTCATCTAGCACAAAGGGAACGGGTTGCAGGAGAAACTTTTACTCTGGTTTCTCAGTCTGTTTCCTAGTGCCGGTTTGAAGTTCCTGCAGTTTTCACTGTAAAACCGAGTTGGAGCTAGTACCTCCCCGTATACATGTATGGAGTGGAGTTTGCAACTGAAAAGAACCTTTGTGTTCCCAACAAGCTAGGTGAAGGACGGCTTTCACACACACTTATCTCTCAGAACTGAGCATGTGGAGAGACGTTCGTTCATCTAGCACAAAGGGAACGGGTTGCAGGAGAAACTTTTACTCTGGTTTCTCAGTCTGTTTCCTAGTGCCGGTTTGAAGTTCCTGCAGTTTTCACTGTAAAACCGAGTTGGAGCTTGTACCTCCCCATATATATGTATGGAGTGGAGTTTGCAACTGAAAAGAAACTTTGTGTTCCCAACAAGCTAGGTGAAGGACGGCTTTCACACACACTTATCTCTCAGAACTGAGCATGTGGAGAGACGTTCGTTCATCTAGCACAAAGGGAACGGGTTGCAGGAGAAACATTTACTCTGGTTTCTCAGTCTGTTTCCTAGTGCCGATTTGAAGTTCCTGCAGTTTTCACTGTAAAACCGAGTTGGAGCTGGTACCTCCCCGTATATATGTATGGAGTGGTGTTTGCAACTGAAAAGAACCTTTGTGTTCCCAACAAGCTAGGTGAAGGACGGCTTTCACACACACTTATCTCTCAGAACTGAGCATGTGGAGAGACGTTGGTTCATCTAGCTCAAAGGGAACGGGTTGCAGGAGAAACTTTTACTCTGGTTTCTCAGTCTGTTTCCAAGTGCCGGTTTGAAGTTCCTGCAGTTTTCACTGTAAAACCGAGTTGGAGCTTGTACCTCCCCGTATACATGTATGGAGTGGAGTTTGCAACTGAAAAGAACCTTTGTGTTCCCAACAAGCTAGGTGAAGGACGGCTTTCACACACACTTATCTCTCAGAACTGAGCATGTGGAGAGACGTTCGTTCATCTAGCACAAAGGGAACGGGTTGCAGGAGAAACTTTTACTCTGGTTTCTCAGGCTGTTTCCTAGTGCCGGTTTGAAGTTCCTGCAGTTTTCACTGTAAAACCGAGTTGGAACTAATACCTCCCCATATATATGTATGGAGTGGAGTTTGCAAATGAAAAGAAACTTTGTGTTCCCAACAAGCTAGGTGAAGGACGGCTTTCACACACACTTATCTCTCAGAACTGAGCATGTGGAGTGACGTTCGTTCATCTAGCACAAAGGGAACAGGTTGCAGGAGAAACTTTTACTCTGGTTTCTCAGTCTGTTTCCTAGTGCCGATTTGAAGTTCCTGCAGTTTTCACTGTAAAACCGAGTTGGAGCTGGTACCTCCCCGTATATATGTATGGAGTGGTGTTTGCAACTGAAAAGAAACTTTGTGTTCCCAACAAGGTAATTGAAGGACGGCTTTCACACACACTTCTCTCTCTGAACTGAGCAAGTGGCGAGACGTTCGTTCATCTAGCACCAAGGTAACTGGTTGCAGGAGACACTTTTTGTCTGTTTTCTCATTCTGTTTCCTAGTGCCGGTTTGAAGTTCCTGCTGTTTTCACTGTAAAATCGAGTTGGAACTTGTACCTCCCCATATATATGCATGGAGTGTAGTATGCAACTGAAAATTAACTTTGTGTTCCCAAAAGCTAGGTGAAGGACGGCTTTCACACACACTTATCTCTCAGAACTTAGCAAGTGGCTAGACGTTCATTCATCTAGCACCAAGTGAACGGGTTGCAGGAGACACTTTTTCTCTGCTTTCTCAGTCTGTTTCCTAGTGCCGGTTTGAAGTTCCTGCAGTTTTCACTGTAAAACCGATTTGGAGCTAGTACCTCCCCATATATATGTATGGAATGGAGTTTGCAACTGAAAAGAAACTTTGTGTTCCCAACAAGCTTGGTGAAGGACGGCTTTCACACACACTTATCTCTCAGAACTGAGCATGTGGAGAGACGTTCGTTCAACTAGCACAAAGGGAACGGGTTGCAGGAGAAACTATTACTCTGGTTTCTCAGTCTGTTTCCTAGTGCCGGTTTGAAGTTCCTGAAGTTTTCACTGTAAAACCGATTTGCAGCTAGTACCTCCCGGTATATATGTATGGAGTGGAGTTTGCAACTGAAAACAAACTTTGTGTTCCCAACAAGCTAGGTGAAGGACGGCTTTCGCACACACTTATCTCTCAGAACTGAGCATGTGGACAGACGTTCGTTCATCTAGCACAAAGGGAACGGGTTGCAGGAGAAACTTTTACTCTGGTTTCTCAGTCTGTTTCCTAGTGCCGGTTTGAAGTTCCTGCAGTTTTCACTGTAAAACCGAGTTGGAGCTAGTACCTCCCCGTATACATGTATGGAGTGGAGTTTGCAACTGAAAAGAACCTTTGTGTTCCCAACAAGCTAGGTGAAGGACGGCTTTCACACACACTTATCTCTCAGAACTGAGCATGTGGAGAGACGTTCGTTCATCTAGCACAAAGGGAACGGGTTGCAGGAGAAACTTTTACTCTGGTTTCTCAGTCTGTTTCCTAGTGCCGGTTTGAAGTTCCTGCAGTTTTCACTGTAAAACCGAGTTGGAGCTTGTACCTCCCCATATATATGTATGGAGTGGAGTTTGCAACTGAAAAGAAACTTTGTGTTCCCAACAAGCTAGGTGAAGGACGGCTTTCACACACACTTATCTCTCAGAACTGAGCATGTGGAGAGACGTTCGTTCATCTAGCACAAAGGGAACGGGTTGCAGGAGAAACATTTACTCTGGTTTCTCAGTCTGTTTCCTAGTGCCGATTTGAAGTTCCTGCAGTTTTCACTGTAAAACCGAGTTGGAGCTGGTACCTCCCCGTATATATGTATGGAGTGGTGTTTGCAACTGAAAAGAACCTTTGTGTTCCCAACAAGCTAGGTGAAGGACGGCTTTCACACACACTTATCTCTCAGAACTGAGCATGTGGAGAGACGTTGGTTCATCTAGCTCAAAGGGAACGGGTTGCAGGAGAAACTTTTACTCTGGTTTCTCAGTCTGTTTCCAAGTGCCGGTTTGAAGTTCCTGCATTTTTCACTGTAAATCCGAGTTGGAGCTTGTACCTCCCCGTATACATGTATGGAGTGGAGTTTGCAACTGAAAAGAACCTTTGTGTTCCCAACAAGCTAGGTGAAGGACGGCTTTCACACACACTTATCTCTCAGAACTGAGCATGTGGAGAGATGTTCGTTCATCTAGCACAAAGGGAACGGGTTGCAGGAGAAACTTTTACTCTGGTTTCTCAGTCTGTTTCCTAGTGCCGGTTTGAAGTTCCTGCAGTTTTCACTGTAAAACCGAGTTGGAGCTAGTACCTCCCCGTATATATGTATGGAGTGGAGTTTGCAACTGAAAAGAAACTTTGTGTTCCCAACAAGCTAGGTGAAGGACGGCTTTCACACACACTTATCTCTCAGAACTGAGCATGTGGAGAGACGTTCGTTCAACTAGCACAAAGGGAACGGGTTGCAGGAGAAACTATTACTCTGGTTTCTCAGTCTGTTTCCTAGTGCCGGTTTGAAGTTCCTGAAGTTTTCACTGTAAAACCGATTTGCAGCTAGTACCTCCCGGTATATATGTATGGAGTGGAGTTTGCAACTGAAAACAAACTTTGTGTTCCCAACAAGCTAGGTGAAGGACGGCTTTCGCACACACTTATCTCTCAGAACTGAGCATGTGGACAGACGTTCGTTCATCTAGCACAAAGGGAACGGGTTGCAGGAGAAACTTTTACTCTGGTTTCTCAGTCTGTTTCCTAGTGCCGGTTTGAAGTTCCTGCAGTTTTCACTGTAAAACCGAGTTGGAGCTAGTACCTCCCCGTATACATGTATGGAGTGGAGTTTGCAACTGAAAAGAACCTTTGTGTTCCCAACAAGCTAGGTGAAGGACGGCTTTCACACACACTTATCTCTCAGAACTGAGCATGTGGAGAGACGTTCGTTCATCTAGCACAAAGGGAACGGGTTGCAGGAGAAACTTTTACTCTGGTTTCTCAGTCTGTTTCCTAGTGCCGGTTTGAAGTTCCTGCAGTTTTCACTGTAAAACCGAGTTGGAGCTTGTACCTCCCCATATATATGTATGGAGTGGAGTTTGCAACTGAAAAGAAACTTTGTGTTCCCAACAAGCTAGGTGAAGGACGGCTTTCACACACACTTATCTCTCAGAACTGAGCATGTGGAGAGACGTTCGTTCATCTAGCACAAAGGGAACGGGTTGCAGGAGAAACATTTACTCTGGTTTCTCAGTCTGTTTCCTAGTGCCGATTTGAAGTTCCTGCAGTTTTCACTGTAAAACCGAGTTGGAGCTGGTACCTCCCCGTATATATGTATGGAGTGGTGTTTGCAACTGAAAAGAAACTTTGTGTTCCCAACAAGGTAATTGAAGGACGGCTTTCACACACACTTCTCTCTCTGAACTGAGCAAGTGGCGAGACGTTCGTTCATCTAGCACCAAGGTAACTGGTTGCAGGAGACACTTTTTGTCTGTTTTCTCATTCTGTTTCCTAGTGCCGGTTTGAAGTTCCTGCAGTTTTCACTGTAAAATCGAGTTGGAACTTGTACCTCCCCATATATATGCATGGAGTGTAGTATGCAACTGAAAATTAACTTTGTGTTCCCAAAAGCTAGGTGAAGGACGGCTTTCACACACACTTATCTCTCAGAACTTAGCAAGTGGCTAGACGTTCATTCATCTAGCACCAAGTGAACGGGTTGCAGGAGACACTTTTTCTCTGCTTTCTCAGTCTGTTTCCTAGTGCCGGTTTGAAGTTCCTGCAGTTTTCACTGTAAAACCGATTTGGAGCTAGTACCTCCCCATATATATGTATGGAATGGAGTTTGCAACTGAAAAGAAACTTTGTGTTCCCAACAAGATTGGTGAAGGACGGCTTTCACACACACTTATCTCTCAGAACTGAGCAAGTGGCTATACGTTCGTTCATCTAGCATCAAGGGAACGGGGTGCAGGAGAAACTTTTTCTCTGCTTTCTCAGTCTGTTTCCTAGTGCCGGTTTGAAGTTCCTGCAGTTTACACTGTAAAACCGATTTGGAGCTAGTACCTCCCCATATATATGTATGGAATGGAGTTTGCAACTGAAAAGAAACTTTGTGTTCCCAACAAGCTAATTGAAGGACGGCTTTCACACACACTTATCTCTCAGAACTGATCAAGTGGAGAGACGTTCGTTCATCTAGCACCAAGGGAACGGGTTGCAGGAGAAACTTTTACTCTGGTTTCTCAGTCTGTTTCCAAGTGCCGGTTTGAAGTTCCTGCATTTTTCACTGTAAAACCGAGTTGGAGCTTGTACCTCCCCATATATATGTATGGAGTTGAGTTTGCAACTGAAAAGAAACTTTGTGTTCCCAACAAGCTAGGTGAAGGACGGCTTTCACACGCACTTATCTCTCAGAACTGAGCATGTGGAAAGAAGTTCATTCATCTAGAACAAAGGGAACGGGTTGCAGGAGAAACTTTTACTCTGGTTTCTCAGTCTGTTTCCTAGTGCCGGTTTGAAGTTCCTGCAGTTTTCACTGTAAAACCGAGTTGGAGCTGGTACCTCCCCGTATATATGTATGGAGTGGAGTTTGCAACTGAAAAGAAACTTTGTGTTCCCAACAAGCTAGGTGAAGGACGGCTTTCACACACACTTAATCTCAGAACTGAGCATGTGGAGAGACGTTCGTTCAACTAGCACAAAGGGAACGGGTTGCAGGAGAAACTATTACTCTGGTTTCTCAGTCTGTTTCCTAGTGCCGGTTTGAAGTTCCTGAAGTTTTCACTGTAAAACCGAGTTGGAGCTAGTACCTCCCGGTATATATGTATGGAGTGGAGTTTGCAACTGAAAACAAACTTTGTGTTCCCAACAAGCTAGGTGAAGGACGGCTTTCACACACACTTATCTCTCAGAACTGAGCATGTGGACAGACGTTCGTTCATCTAGCACAAAGGGAACGGGTTGCAGGAGAAACTTTTACTCTGGTTTCTCAGTCTGTTTCCTAGTGCCGGTTTGAAGTTCCTGCAGTTTTCACTGTAAAACCGAGTTGGAGCTAGTACCTCCCCGTATCCATGTATGGAGTGGAGTTTGCAACTGAAAAGAACCTTTGTGTTCCCAACAAGCTAGGTGAAGGACGGCTTTCACACACACTTATCTCTCAGAACTGAGCATGTGGAGAGACGTTCGTTCATCTAGCACAAAGGGAACGGGTTGCAGGAGAAACATTTACTCTGGTTTCTCAGTCTGTTTCCTAGTGCCGATTTGAAGTTCCTGCAGTTTTCACTGTAAAACCGAGTTGGAGATGGTACCTCCCCGTATATATGTATGGAGTGGTGTTTGCAACTGAAAAGAACCTTTGTGTTCCCAACAAGCTATGTGAAGGACGGCTTACACACACACTTATCTCTCAGAACTGAGCATGTTGAGAGACGTTGGTTCATCTAGCTCAAAGGGAACGGGTTGCAGGAGAAACTTTTACTCTGGTTTCTCAGTCTGTTTCCAAGTGCCGGTTTGAAGTTCCTGCAGTTTTCACTGTAAAACCGAGTTGGAGCTTGTACCTCCCCGTATACATGTATGGAGTGGAGTTTGCAACTGAAAAGAACCTTTGTGTTCCCAACAAGCTAGGTGAAGGACGGCTTTCACACACACTTATCTCTCAGAACTGAGCATGTGGAGAGACGTTCGTTCATCTAGCACAAAGGGAACGGGTTGCATGAGAAACTTTTACTCTGGTTTCTCAGGCTGTTTCCTAGTGCCGGTTTGAAGTTCCTGCAGTTTTCACTGTAAAACCGTGTTGGAACTAGTACCTCCCCATATATATGTATGGAGTGGAGTTTGCAACTGAAAAGAAACTTTGTGTTCCCAACAAGCTAGGTGAAGGACGGCTTTCACACACACTTATCTCTCAGAACTGAGCATGTGGAGAGACGTTCGTTCATCTAGCACAAAGGGAACGGGTTGCAGGAGAAACTTTTACTCTGGTTTCTCAGTCTGTTTCCTAGTGCCGGTTTGAAGTTCCTGCATTTTTCACTGTAAAACCGGGTTGGATCTAGTACCTCCCCATATATATGTATGGAGAGGAGTTTGCAACTGAAAAGAAACTTTGTGTTCCCAACAAGCTAGGTGAAGGAAGGCTTTCAAACACACTTATCTCTCAGAACTGAGCATGTGGAGAGACGTTCGTTCAACTAGCACAAAGGGAACGGGTTGCAGGAGAAAGTATTACTCTGGTTTCTCAGTCTGTTTCCTAGTGCCTTTTTGAAGTTCCTGCAGTTTTCACTGTAAAACCGAGTTGGAGCTAGTACCTCCCCGTATATATGTATGGAGTGGAGTTTACAACTGAAAAGAAACTTTGTGTTCCCAACAAGCTAGGTGAAGGACGGCTTTCACACACACTTATCTCTGAGAACTGAGCATGTGGAGAGACGTTCGTTCATCTAGCACAAAGGGAACGGGTTGCAGGAGAAACTTTTACTCTGGTTTCTCAGGCTGTTTCCTAGTGCCGGTTTGAAGTTCCTGCAGTTTTCACTGTAAAACCGAGTTGGAACTAGTACCACCCCATATATATGTATGGAGTGGAGTTTGCAAATGAAAAGAAACTTTGTGTTCCCAACAAGCTAGGTGAAGGACGGCTTTCACACACACTTATCTCTCAGAACTGAGCATGTGGAGAGACGTTGGTTCATCTAGCACAAAGGGAACGGGTTGCAGGAGAAACTTTTACTCTGGTTTCTCAGTCTGTTTCCAAGTGCCGGTTTGAAGTTCCTGCAGTTTTCACTGTAAAACCGAGTTGGAGCTTGTACCTCCCCATATATATGTATGGAGTGGAGTTTGCAACTGAAAAGAAACTTTGTGTTCCCAACAAGCTAGGTGAAGGACGGCTTTCACACGCACTTATCTCTCAGAACTGAGCATGTGGAAAGAAGTTCATTCATCTAGAACAAAGGGAACGGGTTGCAGGAGAAACTTTTACTCTGGTTTCTCAGTCTGTTTCCTAGTGCCGGTTTGAAGTTCCTGCAGTTTTCACTGTAAAACCGAGTTGGAGCTGGTACCTCCCCGTATATATGTATGGAGTGGAGTTTGCAACTGAAAAGAAACTTTGTGTTCCCAACAAGCTAGGTGAAGGACGGCTTTCACACACACTTAATCTCAGAACTGAGCATGTGGAGAGACGTTCGTTCAACTAGCACAAAGGGAACGGGTTGCAGGAGAAACTATTACTCTGGTTTCTCAGTCTGTTTCCTAGTGCCGGTTTGAAGTTCCTGAAGTTTTCACTGTAAAACCGAGTTGGAGCTAGTACCTCCCGGTATATATGTATGGAGTGGAGTTTGCAACTGAAAACAAACTTTGTGTTCCCAACAAGCTAGGTGAAGGACGGCTTTCACACACACTTATCTCTCAGAACTGAGCATGTGGACAGACGTTCGTTCATCTAGCACAAAGGGAACGGGTTGCAGGAGAAACTTTTACTCTGGTTTCTCAGTCTGTTTCCTAGTGCCGGTTTGAAGTTCCTGCAGTTTTCACTGTAAAACCGAGTTGGAGCTAGTACCTCCCCGTATCCATGTATGGAGTGGAGTTTGCAACTGAAAAGAACCTTTGTGTTCCCAACAAGCTAGGTGAAGGACGGCTTACACACACACTTATCTCTCAGAACTGAGCATGTGGAGAGACGTTCGTTCATCTAGCACAAAGGGAACGGGTTGCAGGAGAAACTTTTACTCTGGTTTCTCAGTCTGTTTCCTAGTGCCGGTTTGAAGTTCCTGCATTTTTCACTGTAAAACCGGGTTGGATCTTGTACCTCCCCATATATATGTATGGAGAGGAGTTTGCAACTGAAAAGAAACTTTGTGTTCCCAACAAGCTAGGTGAAGGAAGGCTTTCACACACACTTATCTCTCAGAACTGAGCATGTGGAGAGACGTTCGTTCAACTAGCACAAAGGGAACGGGTTGCAGGAGAAAGTATTACTCTGGTTTCTCAGTCTGTTTCCTAGTGCCTTTTTGAAGTTCCTGCAGTTTTCACTGTAAAACCGAGTTGGAGCTAGTACCTCCCCGTATATATGTATGGAGTGGAGTTTACAACTGAAAAGAAACTTTGTGTTCCCAACAAGCTAGGTGAAGGACGGCTTTCACACACACTTATCTCTGAGAACTGAGCATGTGGAGAGACGTTCGTTCATCTAGCACAAAGGGAACGGGTTGCAGGAGAAACTTTTACTCTGGTTTCTCAGGCTGTTTCCTAGTGCCGGTTTGAAGTTCCTGCAGTTTTCACTGTAAAACCGAGTTGGAACTAGTACCACCCCATATATATGTATGGAGTGGAGTTTGCAAATGAAAAGAAACTTTGTGTTCCCAACAAGCTAGGTGAAGGACGGCTTTCACACACACTTATCTCTCAGAACTGAGCATGTGGAGAGACGTTGGTTCATCTAGCACAAAGGGAACGGGTTGCAGGAGAAACTTTTACTCTGGTTTCTCAGGCTGTTTCCTAGTGCCGGTTTGAAGTTCCTGCAGTTTTCACTGTAAAAACGAGTTGGAACTAGTACCTCCCCATATATATGTATGGAGTGGAGTTTGCAAATGAAAAGAAACTTTGTGTTCCCAACAAGCTAGGTGAAGGACGGCTTTCACACACACTTATCTCTCAGAACTGAGCATGTGGAGAGACGTTCGTTCATCTAGCACAAAGGGAACGGGTTGCAGGAGAAACTTTTACTCTGGTTTCTCAGGCTGTTTCCTAGTGCCGGTTTAAAGTTCCTGCAGTTTTCACTGTAAAACCGAGTTGGAGCTAGTACCTCCCCATATATATGTATGGAGTGGAGTTTGCAACTGAAAAGAAACTTTGTGTTCCCAACAAGCTAGGTGAAGGACGGCTATCACACACACTTATCTCTCAGAACTGAGCATGTGGAGAGACGTTCGTTCATCTAGCACAAAGGGAACGGGTTGCAGGAGAAACTTTTACTCTGGTTTCTCAGTCTGTTTCCTAGTGCCGATTTGAAATTCCTGCAGTTTTCACTGTAAAACCGAGTTGGAGATGGTACCTCCCCGTATATATGTATGGAGTGGTGTTTGCAACTGAAAAGAAACTTTGTGTTCCCAACAAGCTAGGTGAAGGACGGCTTTCACACACACTTATCTCTCAGAACTGAGCATGTGGAGAAACGTTCGTTCATCTAGCACAAAGGGAACGGGTTGCAGGGGAAAGTTTTACTCTGGGTTCTCAGCCTGTTTCCTAGTGCCGGTTTGAAGTTCCTGCAGTTTTCACTGTAAAACCGAGTTGGAGCTAGTATCTACCCTTATATATGTATGGAGTGGAGTTTGCAACTTGAAAGAAACTTTGTGTTCCCAACAAGCTAGGTGAAGGACGGCTTTCACACACACTTATCTCTCAGAACTGAGCATGTGGAGAGACGTTGGTTCATCTAGCACAAAGGGAACGGGTTGCAGGAGAAACTTTTACTCTGGTTTCTCAGTCTGTTTCCAAGTGCCGGTTTGAAGTTCCTGCAGTTTTCACTATAAAACCGAGTTGGAGCTTGTACCTCCCCGTATACATGTATGGAGTGGAGTTTGCAACTGAAAAGATACTTTGTGTTCCCAACAAGCTAGGTGAAGGACGGCTTTCACACACACTTATCTCTCAGAACTGAGCATGTGGAGAGACGTTCGTTCATCTAGCACAAAGGGAACGGGTTGCAGGAGAAACTTTTACTCTGGTTTCTCAGTCTGTTTCCTAGTGCCGGTTTGAAGTTCCTGCAGTTTTCACTGTAAAACCGAGGTGGAGCTACTACCTCCCCTATATATGTATGGAGTGGAGTTTGCAACTGAAAAGAAACTTTGTGTTCCCAACAAGCTAGGTGAAGGGCGGCTTTCACACACACTTATCTCTCAGATCTGAGCATGTGGAGAGACGTTCGTTCATCTACCACAAAGGGAAAGGGTTGCAGGAGAAACTTTTACTCTGGTTTCTCAGTCTGTTTCCTAGTGCCGGTTTGAAGTTCCTGCAGTTTTCACTGTAAAACCGTGTTGGAGCTAGTACCTCCACGTATATATGTATGGAGTGGAGTTTACAACTGAAAAGAAAATTTTTGTTCCCAACAAGCTAGGTGAAGAACGGCTTTCACACACACTTATCTCTCAGAACTGAGCATGTGGAGAGACGTTCGTTCAACTAGCACAAAGGGAACGGGTTGCAGGAGAAAGTATTACTCTGGTTTCTCAGTCTGTTTCCTAGTGCCGGTTTGAAGTTCCTGCAGTTTTCACTGTAAAACCGAGTTGGAGCTAGTACCTCCCCGTATATATGTATGGAGTGGAGTTTACAACTGAAAAGAAACTTTGTGTTCCCAACAAGCTAGATGAAGGACGGCTTTCACACACACTTATCTCTCAGAACTGAGCATGTGGAGAGACGTTCGTTCATCTAGCACAAAGGGAACGGGTTGCAGGAGAAACTTTTACTCTGGTTTCTCAGGCTGTTTCCTAGTGCCGGTTTGAAGTTCCTGCAGTTTTCACTGTAAAACCGAGTTGGAACTAGTACCTCCCCATATATATGTAAGGAGTGGAGTTTGCAACTGAAAAGAAACTTTGTGTTCCCAACAAGCTAGGTGAAGGACGGCTTTCACACACACTTATCTCTCAGATCTGAGCATGTGGAGAGACGTTCGTTCATCTACCACAAAGGGAAAGGGTTGCAGGAGAAACTTTTACTCTGGTTTCTCAGTCTGTTTCCTAGTGCCGGTTTGAAGTTCCTGCAGTTTTCACTGTAAAACCGTGTTGGAGCTAGTACCTCCACGTATATATGTATGGAGTGGAGTTTACAACTGAAAAGAAAATTTTTGTTCCCAACAAGCTAGGTGAAGGACGGCTTTCACAAACACTTATCTCTCAGAACTGAGCATGTGGAGAGACGTTCGTTCAACTAGCACAAAGGGAACGGGTTGCAGGAGAAAGTATTACTCTGGTTTCTCAGTCTGTTTCCTAGTGCCGGTTTGAAGTTCCTGCAGTTTTCACTGTAAAACCGAGTTGGAGCTAGTACCTCCCCGTATATATGTATGGAGTGGAGTTTACAACTGAAAAGAAACTTTGTGTTCCCAACAAGCTAGGTGAAGGACGGCTTTCACACACACTTATCTCTCAGAACTGAGCATGTGGAGAGACGTTCGTTCATCTAGCACAAAGGGAACGTGTTGCAGGAGAAACTTTTACTCTGGTTTCTCAGGATGTTTCCTAGTGCCGGTTTAAAGTTCCTGCAGTTTTCACTGTAAAACCGAGTTGGAGCTAGTACCTCCCCATATATATGTATGGAGTGGAGTTTGCAACTGAAAAGAATCTTTGTGTTTCCAACAAGCTATGTGAAGGACGGCTTTCACACACACTTATCTCTCAGAACTGAGCATGTGGAGAGACGTTCGTTCATCTAGCACAAAGGGAACGGGTTGCAGGAGAAACATTTACTCTGGTTTCTCAGTCTGTTTCCTAGTGCCGATTTGAAGTTCCTGCAGTTTTCACTGTAAAACCGAGTTGGAGCTGGTACCTCCCCGTATATATGTATGGAGTGGAGATTGCAAATGAAAAGAAACTTTGTGTTCCCAACAAGCTAGGTGAAGGACGGCTTTCACACACACTTATCTCTCAGAACTGAGCATGTGGAGAGACGTTGGTTCATCTAGCAGAAAGGGAACGGGTTGCAGGAGAAACTTTTACTCTGGTTTCTCAGTCTGTTTCCTAGTGCCGGTTTGAAGTTCCTGCAGTTTTCACTGTAAAACCGAGTTGGAACTAGTACCTCCCCATATATATGTATGGAGTGGAGTTTGCAAATGAAAAGAAACTTTGTGTTCCCAACAAGCTAGGTGAAGGACGGCTTTCACACACACTTATCTCTCAGAACTGAGTATGTGGAGAGACGTTCGTTCATCTAGCACAAAGGGAACGGGTTGCAGGAGAAACTTTTACTCTGGTTTCTCAGGCTGTTTCCTAGTGCCGGTTTAAAGTTCCTGCAGTTTTCACTGTAAAACCGAGTTGGAGCTAGTACCTCCCCATATATATGTATGGAGTGGAGTTTGCAACTGAAAAGAAACTTTGTGTTCCCAACAAGCTAGGTGAAGGACGGCTTTCACACACACTTATCTCTCAGAACTGAGCATGTGGAGAGACGTTCGTTCATCTAGCACAAAGGGAACGGGTTGCAGGAGAAACTTTTACTCTGGTTTTTCAGTCTGTTTCCTAGTGCCGATTTGAAGTTCCTGCAGTTTTCACTGTAAAACCGAGTTGGAGCTGGTACCTCCCCGTATATATGTATGGAGTGGTGTTTGCAACTGAAAAGGATCTTTGTGTTCCCAACAAGCTAGGTGAAGGACGGCTTTCACACACACTTATCTCTCAGAACTGAGCATGTGGAGAGACGTTCGTTCATCTAGCACAAAGGGAACGGGTTGCAGGGGAAAGTTTTACTCTGGGTTCTCAGCCTGTTTCCTAGTGCCGGTTTGAAGTTCCTGCAGTTTTCACTGTAAAACCGTGTTGGAGCTTGTATCTACCCTTATATATGTATGGAGTGGAGTTTGCAACTTGAAAGAAACTTTGTGTTCCCAACAAGCTAGGTGAAGGACGGCTTTCACACACACTTATCTCTCAGAACTGAGCATGTGGAGAGACGTTGGTTCATCTAGCACAAAGGGAACGGGTTGCAGGAGAAACTTTTACTCTGGTTTCTCAGTCTGTTTCCAAGTGCCGGTTTGAAGTTCCTGCAGTTTTCACTGTAAAACCGAGTTGGAGCTTGTACCTCCCCGTATACATGTATGGAGTGGAGTTTGCAACTGAAAAGAAACTTTGTGTTCCCAACAAGCTAGGTGAAGGACGGCTTTCACACACACTTATCTCTCAGAACTGAGCATGTGGAGAGACGTTCGTTCATCTAGCACAAAGGGAACGGGTTGCAGGAGAAACTTTTACTCTGGTTTCTCAGTCTGTTTCCTAGTGCCGGTTTGAAGTTCCTGCAGTTTTCACTGTAAAACCGAGGTGGAGCTACTACCTCCCCTATATATGTATGGAGTGGAGTTTGCAACTGAAAAGAAACTTTGTGTTCCCAACAAGCTAGGTGAAGGACGGCTTTCACACACACTTATCTCTCAGAACTGAGCATGTGGAGAGACGTTCGTTCATCTACCACAAAGGGAAAGGGTTGCAGGAGAAACTTTTACTCTGGTTTCTCAGTCTGTTTCCTAGTGCCGGTTTGAAGTTCCTGCAGTTTTCACTGTAAAACGGAGTTGGAACTAGTACCTCCCCATATATATGTATGGAGTGGAGTTTGCAACTGAAAAGAAACTTTGTGTTCCCAACAAGCTAGGTGAAGGACGGCTTTCACACACACTTATCTCTCAGAACTGAGCATGTGGAGAGACGTTCGTTCATCTAGCACAAAGGGAACGGGTTGCAGGAGAAACTTTTACTCTGGTTTCTCAGTCTGTTTCCTAGTGCCGGTTTGAAGTTCCTGCAGTTTTCACTGTAAAACCGGGTTGGATCTAGTACCTCCCCATATATATGTATGGAGAGGAGTTTGCAACTGAAAAGAAACTTTGTGTTCCCAACAAGCTAGGTGAAGGAAGGCTTTCACACACACTTATCTCTCAGAACTGAGCATGTGGAGAGACGTTCGTTCAACTAGCACAAAGGGAACGGGTTGCAGGAGAAACTTTTACTCTGGTTTCTCAGTCTGTTTCCTAGTGCCGGTTTGAAGTTCCTGCAGTTTTCACTGTAAAACCGATTTGGAGCTAGTACCTCCCGGTATATATGTATGGAGTGGAGTTTGCAACTGAAAAGAAACTTTGTGTTCCCAACAAGCTAGGTGAAGGACGGCTTTCACACACACTTATCTCTCAGAACTGAGCATGTGGAGAGACGTTCATTCATCTAGAACAAAGGGAACGGGTTGCAGGAGAAACTTTTACTCTGGTTTCTCAGTCTGTTTCCTAGTGCCGGTTTGAAGTTCCTGCAGTTTTCACTGTAAAACCGAGTTGGAGCTAGTACCTCCCCGTATATATGTATGGAGTGGAGTTTGCAACTGAAAAGAAACTTTGTGTTCCCAACAAGCTAGGTGAAGGACGGCTTTCACACACACTTATCTCTCAGAACTGAGCATGTGGAGAGACGTTCGTTCAACTAGCACAAAGGGAACGGGTTGCAGGAGAAACTATTACTCTGGTTTCTCAGTCTGTTTCCTAGTGCCGGTTTGAAGTTCCTGAAGTTTTCACTGTAAAACCGATTTGGAGCTAGTACCTCCCGGTATATAAGTATGGAGTGGAGTTTGCAACTGAAAACAAACTTTGTGTTCCCAACAAGCTAGGTGAAGGACGGCTTTCACACACACTTATCTCTCAGAACTGAGCATGTGGACAGACGTTCGTTCATCTAGCACAAAGGGAACGGGTTGCAGGAGAAACTTTTACTCTGGTTTCTCAGTCTGTTTCCTAGTGCCGGTTTGAAGTTCCTGCAGTTTTCACTGTAAAACCGAGTTGGAGCTTGTACCTCCCCATATATATGTATGGAGTGGAGTTTGCAACTGAAAAGAAACTTTGTGTTCCCAACAAGCTAGTTGAAGGACGGCTTTCACACACACTTATCTCTCAGAACTGAGCATGTGGAGAGTCGTTCGTTCATCTAGCACAAAGGGAACGGGTTGCAGGAGAAACTTTTACTCTGGTTTCTCAGTGTGTTTCCTAGTGCCGGTTTGAAGTTCCTGCAGTTTTCACTGTAAAACCGAGTTGGAGCTAGTACCTCCCCTTATATATGTAAGGAGTCGAGTTTGCAACTGGAAAGAAACTTTGTGTTCCCAACAAGCTAGGTGAAGGACGGCTTTCACACACACTTATCTCTCAGAACTGAGCATGTGGAGGGACGTTCACTCATCTAGAACAAAGGGAACGGGTTGCAGGAGAAACTTTTACTCTGGTTTCTCAGTCTGTTTCCTAGTGCCTGTTTGAAGTTCCTGAAGTTTTCACTGTAAAACCGAGTTGGAGCTAGTACCTCCCCATATATATGTATGGAGTGGAGTTTGCAACTGAAAAGAAACTTTGTGTTCCCAACAAGCTAGGTGAAGGACGGCTTTCACACACACTTATCTCTCAGAACTGAGCATGTGGAGAGACGTTCGTTCAACTAGCACAAAGGGAACGGGTTGCAGGAGAAACTATTACTCTGGTTTCTCAGTCTGTTTCCTAGTGCCGGTTTGAAGTTCCTGCAGTTTTCACTGTAAAACCGATTTGGAGCTAGTACCTCCCGGTATATATGTATGGAGTGGAGTTTGCAACTGAAAAGAAACTTTGTGTTCCCAACAAGCTAGGTGAAGGACGGCTTTCACACACACTTATCTCTCAGAACTGAGCATGTGGAGAGACGTTCGTTCATCTAGCACAAAGGGAACGGGTTGCAGGAGAAACTTTTACTCTGGTTTCTCAGGCTGTTTCCTAGTGCCGGTTTAAAGTTCCTGCAGTTTTCACTGTAAAACCGAGTTGGAGCTAGTACCTCCCCATATATATGTATGGAGTGGAGTTTGCAACTGAAAAGAAACTTTGTGTTCCCAACAATCTAGGTGAAGGACGGCTATCACACACACTTATCTCTCAGAACTGAGCATGTGGAGAGACGTTCGTTCATCTAGCACAAAGGGAACGGGTTGCAGGAGAAACTTTTACTCTGGTTTCTCAGTCTGTTTCCTAGTGCCGATTTGAAATTCCTGCAGTTTTCACTGTAAAACCGAGTTGGAGATGGTACCTCCCCGTATATATGTATGGAGTGGTGTTTGCAACTGAAAAGAAACTTTGTGTTCCCAACAAGCTAGGTGAAGGACGGCTTTCACACACACTTATCTCTCAGAACTGAGCATGTGGAGAAACGTTCGTTCATCTAGCACAAAGGGAACGGGTTGCAGGGGAAAGTTTTACTCTGGGTTCTCAGCCTGTTTCCTAGTGCCGGTTTGAAGTTCCTGCAGTTTTCACTGTAAAACCGAGTTGGAGCTAGTATCTACCCTTATATATGTATGGAGTGGAGTTTGCAACTTGAAAGAAACTTTGTGTTCCCAACAAGCTAGGTGAAGGACGGCTTTCACACACACTTATCTCTCAGAACTGAGCATGTGGAGAGACGTTGGTTCATCTAGCACAAAGGGAACGGGTTGCAGGAGAAACTTTTACTCTGGTTTCTCAGTCTGTTTCCAAGTGCCGGTTTGAAGTTCCTGCAGTTTTCACTATAAAACCGAGTTGGAGCTTGTACCTCCCCGTATACATGTATGGAGTGGAGTTTGCAACTGAAAAGATACTTTGTGTTCCCAACAAGCTAGGTGAAGGACGGCTTTCACACACACTTATCTCTCAGAACTGAGCATGTGGAGAGACGTTCGTTCATCTAGCACAAAGGGAACGGGTTGCAGGAGAAACTTTTACTCTGGTTTCTCAGTCTGTTTCCTAGTGCCGGTTTGAAGTTCCTGCAGTTTTCACTGTAAAACCGAGGTGGAGCTACTACCTCCCCTATATATGTATGGAGTGGAGTTTGCAACTGAAAAGAAACTTTGTGTTCCCAACAAGCTAGGTGAAGGGCGGCTTTCACACACACTTATCTCTCAGATCTGAGCATGTGGAGAGACGTTCGTTCATCTACCACAAAGGGAAAGGGTTGCAGGAGAAACTTTTACTCTGGTTTCTCAGTCTGTTTCCTAGTGCCGGTTTGAAGTTCCTGCAGTTTTCACTGTAAAACCGTGTTGGAGCTAGTACCTCCACGTATATATGTATGGAGTGGAGTTTACAACTGAAAAGAAAATTTTTGTTCCCAACAAGCTAGGTGAAGAACGGCTTTCACACACACTTATCTCTCAGAACTGAGCATGTGGAGAGACGTTCGTTCAACTAGCACAAAGGGAACGGTTTGCAGGAGAAAGTATTACTCTGGTTTCTCAGTCTGTTTCCTAGTGCCGGTTTGAAGTTCCTGCAGTTTTCACTGTAAAACCGAGTTGGAGCTAGTACCTCCCCGTATATATGTATGGAGTGGAGTTTACAACTGAAAAGAAACTTTGTGTTCCCAACAAGCTAGATGAAGGACGGCTTTCACACACACTTATCTCTCAGAACTGAGCATGTGGAGAGACGTTCGTTCATCTAGCACAAAGGGAACGGGTTGCAGGAGAAACTTTTACTCTGGTTTCTCAGGCTGTTTCCTAGTGCCGGTTTGAAGTTCCTGCAGTTTTCACTGTAAAACCGAGTTGGAACTAGTACCTCCCCATATATATGTAAGGAGTGGAGTTTGCAACTGAAAAGAAACTTTGTGTTCCCAACAAGCTAGGTGAAGGACGGCTTTCACACACACTTATCTCTCAGATCTGAGCATGTGGAGAGACGTTCGTTCATCTACCACAAAGGGAAAGGGTTGCAGGAGAAACTTTTACTCTGGTTTCTCAGTCTGTTTCCTAGTGCCGGTTTGAAGTTCCTGCAGTTTTCACTGTAAAACCGTGTTGGAGCTAGTACCTCCACGTATATATGTATGGAGTGGAGTTTACAACTGAAAAGAAAATTTTTGTTCCCAACAAGCTAGGTGAAGGACGGCTTTCACACACACTTATCTCTCAGAACTGAGCATGTGGAGAGACGTTCGTTCAACTAGCACAAAGGGAACGGGTTGCAGGAGAAAGTATTACTCTGGTTTCTCAGTCTGTTTCCTAGTGCCGGTTTGAAGTTCCTGCAGTTTTCACTGTAAAACCGAGTTGGAGCTAGTACCTCCCCGTATATATGTATGGAGTGGAGTTTACAACTGAAAAGAAACTTTGTGTTCCCAACAAGCTAGGTGAAGGACGGCTTTCACACACACTTATCTCTCAGAACTGAGCATGTGGAGAGACGTTCGTTCATCTAGCACAAAGGGAACGTGTTGCAGGAGAAACTTTTACTCTGGTTTCTCAGGATGTTTCCTAGTGCCGGTTTAAAGTTCCTGCAGTTTTCACTGTAAAACCGAGTTGGAGCTAGTACCTCCCCATATATATGTATGGAGTGGAGTTTGCAACTGAAAAGAATCTTTGTGTTTCCAACAAGCTATGTGAAGGACGGCTTTCACACACACTTATCTCTCAGAACTGAGCATGTGGAGAGACGTTCGTTCATCTAGCACAAAGGGAACGGGTTGCAGGAGAAACATTTACTCTGGTTTCTCAGTCTGTTTCCTAGTGCCGATTTGAAGTTCCTGCAGTTTTCACTGTAAAACCGAGTTGGAGCTGGTACCTCCCCGTATATATGTATGGAGTGGAGATTGCAAATGAAAAGAAACTTTGTGTTCCCAACAAGCTAGGTGAAGGACGGCTTTCACACACACTTATCTCTCAGAACTGAGCATGTGGAGAGACGTTCGTTCATCTAGCAGAAAGGGAACGGGTTGCAGGAGAAACTTTTACTCTGGTTTCTCAGTCTGTTTCCTAGTGCCGGTTTGAAGTTCCTGCAGTTTTCACTGTAAAACCGAGTTGGAACTAGTACCTCCCCATATATATGTATGGAGTGGAGTTTGCAAATGAAAAGAAACTTTGTGTTCCCAACAAGCTAGGTGAAGGACGGCTTTCACACACACTTATCTCTCAGAACTGAGTATGTGGAGAGACGTTCGTTCATCTAGCACAAAGGGAACGGGTTGCAGGAGAAACTTTTACTCTGGTTTCTCAGGCTGTTTCCTAGTGCCGGTTTAAAGTTCCTGCAGTTTTCACTGTAAAACCGAGTTGGAGCTAGTACCTCCCCATATATATGTATGGAGTGGAGTTTGCAACTGAAAAGAAACTTTGTGTTCCCAACAAGCTAGGTGAAGGACGGCTTTCACACACACTTATCTCTCAGAACTGAGTATGTGGAGAGACGTTCGTTCATCTAGCACAAAGGGAACGGGTTGCAGGAGAAACTTTTACTCTGGTTTCTCAGGCTGTTTCCTAGTGCCGGTTTGAAGTTCCTGAAGTTTTCACTGTAAAACCGATTTGGAGCTAGTACCTCCCGGTATATAAGTATGGAGTGGAGTTTGCAACTGAAAACAAACTTTGTGTTCCCAACAAGCTAGGTGAAGGACGGCTTTCACACACACTTATCTCTCAGAACTGAGCATGTGGACAGACGTTCGTTCATCTAGCACAAAGGGAACGGGTTGCAGGAGAAACTTTTACTCTGGTTTCTCAGTCTGTTTCCTAGTGCCGGTTTGAAGTTCCTGCAGTTTTCACTGTAAAACCGAGTTGGAGCTTGTACCTCCCCATATATATGTATGGAGTGGAGTTTGCAACTGAAAAGAAACTTTGTGTTCCCAACAAGCTAGTTGAAGGACGGCTTTCACACACACTTATCTCTCAGAACTGAGCATGTGGAGAGTCGTTCGTTCATCTAGCACAAAGGGAACGGGTTGCAGGAGAAACTTTTACTCTGGTTTCTCAATCTGTTTCCTAGTGCCGGTTTGAAGTTCCTGCAGTTTTCACTGTAAAACCGAGTTGGAGCTAGTACCTCCCCTTATATATGTAAGGAGTCGAGTTTGCAACTGGAAAGAAACTTTGTGTTCCCAACAAGCTAGGTGAAGGACGGCTTTCACACACACTTATCTCTCAGAACTGAGCATGTGGAGAGACGTTCACTCATCTAGAACAAAGGGAACGGGTTGCAGGAGAAACTTTTACTCTGGTTTCTCAGTCTGTTTCCTAGTGCCGGTTTGAAGTTCCTGCAGTTTTCACTGTAAAACCGAGTTGGAGCTAGTACCTCCCCATATATATGTATGGAGTGGAGTTTGCAACTGAAAAGAAACTTTGTGTTCCCAACAAGCTAGGTGAAGGACGGCTTTCACACACACTTATCTCTCAGAACTGAGCATGTGGAGAGACGTTCGTTCAACTAGCACAAAGGGAACGGGTTGCAGGAGAAACTATTACTCTGGTTTCTCAGTCTGTTTCCTAGTGCCGGTTTGAAGTTCCTGCAGTTTTCACTGTAAAACCGATTTGGAGCTAGTACCTCCCGGTATATATGTATGGAGTGGAGTTTGCAACTGAAAAGAAACTTTGTGTTCCCAACAAGCTAGGTGAAGGACGGCTTTCACACACACTTATCTCTCAGAACTGAGCATGTGGAGAGACGTTCGTTCATCTAGCACAAAGGGAACGGGTTGCAGGAGAAACTTTTACTCTGGTTTCTCAGGCTGTTTCCTAGTGCCGGTTTAAAGTTCCTGCAGTTTTCACTGTAAAACCGAGTTGGAGCTAGTACCTCCCCATATATATGTATGGAGTGGAGTTTGCAACTGAAAAGAAACTTTGTGTTCCCAACAAGCTAGGTGAAGGACGGCTATCACACACACTTATCTCTCAGAACTGAGCATGTGGAGAGACGTTCGTTCATCTAGCACAAAGGGAACGGGTTGCAGGAGAAACTTTTACTCTGGTTTCTCAGTCTGTTTCCTAGTGCCGATTTGAAATTCCTGCAGTTTTCACTGTAAAACCGAGTTGGAGATGGTACCTCCCCGTATATATGTATGGAGTGGTGTTTGCAACTGAAAAGAAACTTTGTGTTCCCAACAAGCTAGGTGAAGGACGGCTTTCACACACACTTATCTCTCAGAACTGAGCATGTGGAGAAACGTTCGTTCATCTAGCACAAAGGGAACGGGTTGCAGGGGAAAGTTTTACTCTGGGTTCTCAGCCTGTTTCCTAGTGCCGGTTTGAAGTTCCTGCAGTTTTCACTGTAAAACCGAGTTGGAGCTAGTATCTACCCTTATATATGTATGGAGTGGAGTTTGCAACTTGAAAGAAACTTTGTGTTCCCAACAAGCTAGGTGAAGGACGGCTTTCACACACACTTATCTCTCAGAACTGAGCATGTGGAGAGACGTTGGTTCATCTAGCACAAAGGGAACGGGTTGCAGGAGAAACTTTTACTCTGGTTTCTCAGTCTGTTTCCAAGTGCCGGTTTGAAGTTCCTGCAGTTTTCACTATAAAACCGAGTTGGAGCTTGTACCTCCCCGTATACATGTATGGAGTGGAGTTTGCAACTGAAAAGATACTTTGTGTTCCCAACAAGCTAGGTGAAGGACGGCTTTCACACACACTTATCTCTCAGAACTGAGCATGTGGAGAGACGTTCGTTCATCTAGCACAAAGGGAACGGGTTGCAGGAGAAACTTTTACTCTGGTTTCTCAGTCTGTTTCCTAGTGCCGGTTTGAAGTTCCTGCAGTTTTCACTGTAAAACCGAGGTGGAGCTACTACCTCCCCTATATATGTATGGAGTGGAGTTTGCAACTGAAAAGAAACTTTGTGTTCCCAACAAGCTAGGTGAAGGGCGGCTTTCACACACACTTATCTCTCAGATCTGAGCATGTGGAGAGACGTTCGTTCATCTACCACAAAGGGAAAGGGTTGCAGGAGAAACTTTTACTCTGGTTTCTCAGTCTGTTTCCTAGTGCCGGTTTGAAGTTCCTGCAGTTTTCACTGTAAAACCGTGTTGGAGCTAGTACCTCCACGTATATATGTATGGAGTGGAGTTTACAACTGAAAAGAAAATTTTTGTTCCCAACAAGCTAGGTGAAGAACGGCTTTCACACACACTTATCTCTCAGAACTGAGCATGTGGAGAGACGTTCGTTCAACTAGCACAAAGGGAACGGGTTGCAGGAGAAAGTATTACTCTGGTTTCTCAGTCTGTTTCCTAGTGCCGGTTTGAAGTTCCTGCAGTTTTCACTGTAAAACCGAGTTGGAGCTAGTACCTCCCCGTATATATGTATGGAGTGGAGTTTACAACTGAAAAGAAACTTTGTGTTCCCAACAAGCTAGATGAAGGACGGCTTTCACACACACTTATCTCTCAGAACTGAGCATGTGGAGAGACGTTCGTTCATCTAGCACAAAGGGAACGGGTTGCAGGAGAAACTTTTACTCTGGTTTCTCAGGCTGTTTCCTAGTGCCGGTTTGAAGTTCCTGCAGTTTTCACTGTAAAACCGAGTTGGAACTAGTACCTCCCCATATATATGTAAGGAGTGGAGTTTGCAACTGAAAAAAACTTTGTGTTCCCAACAAGCTAGGTGAAGGACGGCTTTCACACACACTTATCTCTCAGATCTGAGCATGTGGAGAGACGTTCGTTCATCTACCACAAAGGGAAAGGGTTGCAGGAGAAACTTTTACTCTGGTTTCTCAGTCTGTTTCCTAGTGCCGGTTTGAAGTTCCTGCAGTTTTCACTGTAAAACCGTGTTGGAGCTAGTACCTCCACGTATATATGTATGGAGTGGAGTTTACAACTGAAAAGAAAATTTTTGTTCCCAACAAGCTAGGTGAAGGACGGCTTTCACACACACTTATCTCTCAGAACTGAGCATGTGGAGAGACGTTCGTTCAACTAGCACAAAGGGAACGGGTTGCAGGAGAAAGTATTACTCTGGTTTCTCAGTCTGTTTCCTAGTGCCGGTTTGAAGTTCCTGCAGTTTTCACTGTAAAACCGAGTTGGAGCTAGTACCTCCCCGTATATATGTATGGAGTGGAGTTTACAACTGAAAAGAAACTTTGTGTTCCCAACAAGCTAGGTGAAGGACGGCTTTCACACACACTTATCTCTCAGAACTGAGCATGTGGAGAGACGTTCGTTCATCTAGCACAAAGGGAACGTGTTGCAGGAGAAACTTTTACTCTGGTTTCTCAGGATGTTTCCTAGTGCCGGTTTAAAGTTCCTGCAGTTTTCACTGTAAAACCGAGTTGGAGCTAGTACCTCCCCATATATATGTATGGAGTGGAGTTTGCAACTGAAAAGAATCTTTGTGTTTCCAACAAGCTATGTGAAGGACGGCTTTCACACACACTTATCTCTCAGAACTGAGCATGTGGAGAGACGTTCGTTCATCTAGCACAAAGGGAACGGGTTGCAGGAGAAACATTTACTCTGGTTTCTCAGTCTGTTTCCTAGTGCCGATTTGAAGTTCCTGCAGTTTTCACTGTAAAACCGAGTTGGAGCTGGTACCTCCCCGTATATATGTATGGAGTGGAGATTGCAAATGAAAAGAAACTTTGTGTTCCCAACAAGCTAGGTGAAGGACGGCTTTCACACACACTTATCTCTCAGAACTGAGCATGTGGAGAGACGTTCGTTCATCTAGCAGAAAGGGAACGGGTTGCAGGAGAAACTTTTACTCTGGTTTCTCAGTCTGTTTCCTAGTGCCGGTTTGAAGTTCCTGCAGTTTTCACTGTAAAACCGAGTTGGAACTAGTACCTCCCCATATATATGTATGGAGTGGAGTTTGCAAATGAAAAGAAACTTTGTGTTCCCAACAAGCTAGGTGAAGGAAGGCTTTCACACACACTTATCTCTCAGAACTGAGTATGTGGAGAGACGTTCGTTCATCTAGCACAAAGGGAACGGGTTGCAGGAGAAACTTTTACTCTGGTTTCTCAGGCTGTTTCCTAGTGCCGGTTTAAATTTCCTGCAGTTTTCACTGTAAAACCGAGTTGGAGCTAGTACCTCCCCATATATATGTATGGAGTGGAGTTTGCAACTGAAAACAAACTTTGTGTTCCCAACAAGCTAGGTGAAGGACGGCTTTCACACACACTTATCTCTCAGAACTGAGCATGTGGAGAGACGTTCGTTCATCTAGCACAAAGGGAACGGGTTGCAGGAGAAACTTTTACTCTGGTTTTTCAGTCTGTTTCCTAGTGCCGATTTGAAGTTCCTGCAGTTTTCACTGTAAAACCGAGTTGGAGCTGGTACCTCCCCGTATATATGTATGGAGTGGTGTTTGCAACTGAAAAGGAACTTTGTGTTCCCAACAAGCTAGGTGAAGGACGGCTTTCACACACACTTATCTCTCAGAACTGAGCATGTGGAGAGACGTTCGTTCATCTAGCACAAAGGGAACGGGTTGCAGGGGAAAGTTTTACTCTGGGTTCTCAGCCTGTTTCCTAGTGCCGGTTTGAAGTTCCTGCAGTTTTCACTGTAAAACCGTGTTGGAGCTTGTATCTACCCTTATATATGTATGGAGTGGAGTTTGCAACTTGAAAGAAACTTTGTGTTCCCAACAAGCTAGGTGAAGGACGGCTTTCACACACACTTATCTCTCAGAACTGAGCATGTGGAGAGACGTTGGTTCATCTAGCACAAAGGGAACGGGTTGCAGGAGAAACTTTTACTCTGGTTTCTCAGTCTGTTTCCAAGTGCCGGTTTGAAGTTCCTGCAGTTTTCACTGTAAAACCGAGTTGGATCTTGTACCTCCCCGTATACATGTATGGATTGGAGTTTGCAACTGAAAAGAAACTTTGTGTTCCCAACAAGCTAGGTGAAGGACGGCTTTCACACACACTTATCTCTCAGAACTGAGCATGTGGAGAGACGTTCGTTCATCTAGCACAAAGGGAACGGGTTGCAGGAGAAACTTTTACTCTGGTTTCTCAGTCTGTTTCCTAGTGCCGGTTTGAAGTTCCTGCAGTTTTCACTGTAAAACCGAGGTGGAGCTACTACCTCCCCTATATATGTATGGAGTGGAGTTTGCAACTGAAAAGAAACTTTGTGTTCCCAACAAGCTAGGTGAAGGACGGCTTTCACACACACTTATCTCTCAGAACTGAGCATGTGGAGAGACGTTCGTTCATCTACCACAAAGGGAAAGGGTTGCAGGAGAAACTTTTACTCTGGTTTCTCAGTCTGTTTCCTAGTGCCGGTTTGAAGTTCCTGCAGTTTTCACTGTAAAACGGAGTTGGAACTAGTACCACCCCATATATATGTATGGAGTGGAGTTTGCAACTGAAAAGAAACTTTGTGTTCCCAACAAGAAAGGTGAAGGACGGCTTTCACACACACTTATCTCTCAGAACTGAGCATGTGGAGAGACGTTCGTTCATCTAGCACAAAGGGAACGGGTTGCAGGAGAAACTTTTACTCTGGTTTCTCAGTCTGTTTCCTAGTGCCGGTTTGAAGTTCCTGCAGTTTTCACTGTAAAACCGGGTTGGATCTAGTACCTCCCCATATATATGTATGGAGAGGAGTTTGCAACTGAAAAGAAACTTTGTGTTCCCAACAAGCTAGGTGAAGGAAGGCTTTCACACACACTTATCTCTCAGAACTGAGCATGTGGAGAGACGTTCGTTCAACTAGCACAAAGGGAACGGGTTGCAGGAGAAACTTTTACTCTGGTTTCTCAGTCTGTTTCCTAGTGCCGGTTTGAAGTTCCTGCAGTTTTCACTGTAAAACCGATTTGGAGCTAGTACCTCCCGGTATATATGTATGGAGTGGAGTTTGCAACTGAAAAGAAACTTTGTGTTCCCAACAAGCTAGGTGAAGGACGGCTTTCACACACACTTATCTCTCAGAACTGAGCATGTGGAGAGACGTTCATTCATCTAGAACAAAGGGAACGGGTTGCAGGAGAAACTTTTACTCTGGTTTCTCAGTCTGTTTCCTAGTGCCGGTTTGAAGTTCCTGCAGTTTTCACTGTAAAACCGAGTTGGAGCTAGTACCTCCCCGTATATATGTATGGAGTGGAGTTTGCAACTGAAAAGAAACTTTGTGTTCCCAACAAGCTAGGTGAAGGACGGCTTTCACACACACTTATCTCTCAGAACTGAGCATGTGGAGAGACGTTCGTTCAACTAGCACAAAGGGAACGGGTTGCAGGAGAAACTATTACTCTGGTTTCTCAGTCTGTTTCCTAGTGCCGGTTTGAAGTTCCTGAAGTTTTCACTGTAAAACCGATTTGGAGCTAGTACCTCCCGGTATATAAGTATGGAGTGGAGTTTGCAACTGAAAACAAACTTTGTGTTCCCAACAAGCTAGGTGAAGGACGGCTTTCACACACACTTATCTCTCAGAACTGAGCATGTGGACAGACGTTCGTTCATCTAGCACAAAGGGAACGGGTTGCAGGAGAAACTTTTACTCTGGTTTCTCAGTCTGTTTCCTAGTGCCGGTTTGAAGTTCCTGCAGTTTTCACTGTAAAACCGAGTTGGAGCTTGTACCTCCCCATATATATGTATGGAGTGGAGTTTGCAACTGAAAAGAAACTTTGTGTTCCCAACAAGCTAGTTGAAGGACGGCTTTCACACACACTTATCTCTCAGAACTGAGCATGTGGAGAGTCGTTCGTTCATCTAGCACAAAGGGAACGGGTTGCAGGAGAAACTTTTACTCTGGTTTCTCAGTCTGTTTCCTAGTGCCGGTTTGAAGTTCCTGCAGTTTTCACTGTAAAACCGAGTTGGAGCTAGTACCTCCCCTTATATATGTAAGGAGTCGAGTTTGCAACTGGAAAGAAACTTTGTGTTCCCAACAAGCTAGGTGAAGGACGGCTTTCACACACACTTATCTCTCAGAACTGAGCATGTGGAGAGACGTTCACTCATCTAGAACAAAGGGAACGGGTTGCAGGAGAAACTTTTACTCTGGTTTCTCAGTCTGTTTCCTAGTGCCGGTTTGAAGTTCCTGCAGTTTTCACTGTAAAACCGAGTTGGAGCTAGTACCTCCCCATATATATGTATGGAGTGGAGTTTGCAACTGAAAAGAAACTTTGTGTTCCCAACAAGCTAGGTGAAGGACGGCTTTCACACACACTTATCTCTCAGAACTGAGCATGTGGAGAGACGTTCGTTCAACTAGCACAAAGGGAACGGGTTGCAGGAGAAACTATTACTCTGGTTTCTCAGTCTGTTTCCTAGTGCCGGTTTGAAGTTCCTGCAGTTTTCACTGTAAAACCGATTTGGAGCTAGTACCTCCCGGTATATATGTATGGAGTGGAGTTTGCAACTGAAAACAAACTTTGTGTTCCCAACAAGCTAGGTGAAGGACGGCTTTCACACACACTTATCTCTCAGAACTGAGCATGTGGACAGACGTTCGTTCATCTAGCACAAAGGGAACGGGTTGCAGGAGAAACTTTTACTCTGGTTTCTCAGTCTGTTTCCTAGTGCCGGTTTGAAGTTCCTGCAGTTTTCACTGTAAAACCGAGTTGGAGCTAGTACCTCCCCATATACATGTATGGAGTGGAGTTTGCAACTGAAAACAAACTTTGTGTTCCCAACAAGCTAGGTGAAGGACGGCTTTCACAGTCACTTATCTCTCAGAACTGAGCATGTGGACAGACGTTCGTTCATCTAGCACAAAGGGAACGGGTTGCAGGAGAAACTTTTACTCTGGTTTCTCAGTCTGTTTCCTAGTGCCGGTTTGAAGTTCCTGCAGTTTTCACTGTAAAACCGAGTTGGAGCTAGTACCTCCCCGTATATATGTATGGAGTGGAGTTTGCAACTGAAAAGAAACTTTGTGTTCCCAACAAGCTAGGTGAAGGACGGCTTTCACACACACTTATCTCTCAGAACTGAGCATGTGGAGAGACGTTCGTTCATCTAGCACAAAGGGAACAGGTTGCAGGAGAAACTTTTACTCTGGTTTCTCAGTCTGTTTCCTAGTGCCGGTTTGAAGTTCCTGCAGTTTTCACTGTAAAACCGAGGTGGAGCTACTACCTCCCCTATATATGTATGGAGTGGAGTTTGCAACTGAAAAGAAACTTTGTGTTCCCAACAAGCTAGGTGAAGGAAGGCTTTCACACACACTTATCTCTCAGAACTGAGCATGTGGAGAGACGTTCGTTCAACTAGCACAAAGGGAACGGGTTGCAGGAGAAACTTTTACTCTGGTTTCTCAGTCTGTTTCCTAGTGCCGGTTTGAAGTTCCTGCAGTTTTCACTGTAAAACCGATTTGGAGCTAGTACCTCCCGGTATATATGTATGGAGTGGAGTTTGCAACTGAAAACAAACTTTGTGTTCCCAACAAGCTAGGTGAAGGACGGCTTTCACACACACTTATCTCTCAGAACTGAGCATGTGGAGAGACGTTCGTTCATCTAGCACAAAGGGAACAGGTTGCAGGAGAAACATTTACTCTGGTTTCTCAGTCTGTTTCCTAGTGCCGGTTTGAAGTTCCTGCAGTTTTCACTGTAAAACCGAGGTGGAGCTACTACCTCCCCTATATATGTATGGAGTGGAGTTTGCAACTGAAAAGAAACTTTGTGTTCCCAACAAGCTAGGTGAAGGACGGCTTTCACACACACTTATCTCTCAGAACTGAGCATGTGGAGAGACGTTCGTTCATCTACCACAAAGGGAAAGGGTTGCAGGAGAAACTTTTACTCTGGTTTCTCAGTCTGTTTCCTAGTGCCGGTTTGAAGTTCCTGCAGTTTTCACTGTAAAACGGAGTTGGAACTAGTACCTCCCCATATATATGTATGGAGTGGAGTTTGCAACTGAAAAGAAACTTTGTGTTCCCAACAAGCTAGGTGAAGGACGGCTTTCACACACACTTATCTCTCAGAACTGAGCATGTGGAGAGACGTTCGTTCATCTAGCACAAAGGGAACGGGTTGCAGGAGAAACTTTTACTCTGGTTTCTCAGTCTGTTTCCTAGTGCCGGTTTGAAGTTCCTGCAGTTTTCACTGTAAAACCGGGTTGGATCTAGTACCTCCCCATATATATGTATGGAGAGGAGTTTGCAACTGAAAAGAAACTTTGTGTTCCCAACAAGCTAGGTGAAGGAAGGCTTTCACACACACTTATCTCTCAGAACTGAGCATGTGGAGAGACGTTCGTTCAACTAGCACAAAGGGAACGGGTTGCAGGAGAAACTTTTACTCTGGTTTCTCAGTCTGTTTCCTAGTGCCGGTTTGAAGTTCCTGCAGTTTTCACTGTAAAACCGATTTGGAGCTAGTACCTCCCGGTATATATGTATGGAGTGGAGTTTGCAACTGAAAAGAAACTTTGTGTTCCCAACAAGCTAGGTGAAGGACGGCTTTCACACACACTTATCTCTCAGAACTGAGCATGTGGAGAGACGTTCATTCATCTAGAACAAAGGGAACGGGTTGCAGGAGAAACTTTTACTCTGGTTTCTCAGTCTGTTTCCTAGTGCCGGTTTGAAGTTCCTGCAGTTTTCACTGTAAAACCGAGTTGGAGCTAGTACCTCCCCGTATATATGTATGGAGTGGAGTTTGCACCTGAAAACAAACTTTGTGTTCCCAACAAGCTAGGTGAAGGACGGCTTTCACACACACTTATCTCTCAGAACTGAGCATGTGGAGAGACGTTCATTCATCTAGCACAAAGGGAACAGGTTGCAGGAGAAACTTTTACTCTGGTTTCTCAGTCTGTTTCCTAGTGCCGGTTTGAAGTTCCTGCAGTTTTCACTGTAAAACCGAGTTGGAGCTAGTACCTCCCCTTATATATGTATGGAGTGGAGTTTGCAACTGGAAAGAAACTTTGTGTTCCCAACAAGCTAGGTGAAGGACGGCTTTCACACACACTTATCTCTCAGAACTGAGCATGTGGAGAGACGTTCATTCATCTAGAACAAAGGGAACGGGTTGCAGGAGAAACTTTTACTCTGGTTTCTCAGTCTGTTTCCTAGTGCCGGCTTGAAGTTCCTGCAGTTTTCACTGTAAAACCGAGTTGGAGCTAGTACCTCCCCGTATATATGTATGGAGTGGAGTTTGCAACTGAAAAGAAACTTTGTGTTCCCAACAAGCTAGGTGAAGGACGGTTTCACACACACTTATCTCTCAGAACTGAGCATGTGGAGAGACGTTCGTTCAACTAGCACAAAGGGAACGGGTTGCAGGAGAAACTATTACTCTGGTTTCTCAGTCTGTTTCCTAGTGCCGGTTTGAAGTTCCTGAAGTTTTCACTGTAAAACCGATTTGCAGCTAGTACCTCCCGGTATATATGTATGGAGTGGAGTTTGCAACTGAAAACAAACTTTGTGTTCCCAACAATCTAGGTGAAGGACGGATTTCACACACACTTATCTCTCAGAACTGAGCATGTGGACAGACGTTCGTTCATCTAGCACAAAGGGAACGGGTTGCAGGAGAAACTTTTACTCTGGTTTCTCAGTCTGTTTCCTAGTGCCGGTTTGAAGTTCCTGCAGTTTTCACTGTAAAACCGAGTTGGAGCTAGTACCTCCCCGTATACATGTATGGAGTGGAGTTTGCAACTGAAAAGAACCTTTGTGTTCCCAACAAGCTAGGTGAAGGACGGCTTTCACACACACTTATCTCTCAGAACTGAGCATGTGGAGAGACGTTCGTTCATCTAGCACAAAGGGAACGGGTTGCAGGAGAAACTTTTACTCTGGTTTCTCAGTCTGTTTCCTAGTGCCGGTTTGAAGTTCCTGCAGTTTTCACTGTAAAACCGAGTTGGAGCTGGTACCTCCCCGTATATATGTATGGAGTGGAGTTTGCAACTGAAAAGAAACTTTGTGTTCCCAACAAGCTAGGTGAAGGACGGCTTTCACACACACTTATCTCTCAGAACTGAGCATGTGGAGAGACGTTCGTTCATCTAGCACAAAGGGAACGGGTTGCAGGAGAAACATTTACTCTGGTTTCTCAGTCTGTTTCCTAGTGCCGATTTGAAGTTCCTGCAGTTTTCACTGTAAAACCGAGTTGGAGCTGGTACCTCCCCGTATATATGTATGGAGTGGTGTTTGCAACTGAAAAGAACCTTTGTGTTCCCAACAAGCTAGGTGAAGGACGGCTTTCACACACACTTATCTCTCAGAACTGAGCATGTGGAGAGACGTTGGTTCATCTAGCTCAAAGGGAACGGGTTGCAGGAGAAACTTTTACTCTGGTTTCTCAGTCTGTTTCCAAGTGCCGGTTTGAAGTTCCTGCAGTTTTCACTGTAAAACCGATTTGGAGCTTCTACCTCCCCGTATACATGTATGGAGTGGAGTTTGCAACTGAAAAGAACCTTTGTGTTCCCAACAAGCTAGGTGAAGGACGGCTTTCACACACACTTATCTCTCAGAACTGAGCATGTGGAGAGACGTTCGTTCATCTAGCACAAAGGGAACGGGTTGCAGGAGAAACTTTTACTCTGGTTTCTCAGGCTGTTTCCTAGTGCCGGTTTGAAGTTCCTGCAGTTTTCACTGTAAAACCGTGTTGGAACTAGTACCTCCCCATATATATGTATGGAGTGGAGTTTGCAACTGAAAAGAAACTTTGTGTTCCCAACAAGCTAGGTGAAGGACGGCTTTCACACACACTTATCTCTCAAAACTGAGCATGTGGAGAGACGTTCGTTCATCTAGCACAAAGGGAACGGGTTGCAGGAGAAACTTTTACTCTGGTTTCTCAGTCTGTTTCCTAGTGCCGGTTTGAAGTTCCTGCAGTTTTCACTGTAAAACCGGGTTGGATCTAGTACCTCCCCATATATATGTATGGAGAGGAGTTTGCAACTGAAAAGAAACTTTGTGTTCCCAACAAGCTAGGTGAAGGAAGGCTTTCACACACACTTATCTCTCAGAACTGAGCATGTGGATAGACGTTCGTTCAACTAGCACAAAGGGAACGGGTTGCAGGAGAAAGTATTACTCTGGTTTCTCAGTCTGTTTCCTAGTGCCTTTTTGAAGTTCCTGCAGTTTTCACTGTAAAACCGAGTTGGAGCTACTACTTCCCTATATATATGTATGGAGTGGAGTTTACAACTGAAAAGAAACTTTGTGTTCCCAACAAGCTAGGTGAAGGACGGCTTTCACACACACTTATCTCTCAGAACTGAGCATGTGGAGAGACGTTCGTTCATCTAGCACAAAGGGAACGGGTTGCAGGAGAAACTTTTACTCTGGTTTCTCAGGCTGTTTCCTAGTGCCGGTTTGAAGTTCCTGCAGTTTTCACTGTAAAACCGAGTTGGAACTAGTACCACCCCATATATATGTATGGAGTGGAGTTTGCAAATGAAAAGAAACTTTGTGTTCCCAGCAAGCTATGTGAAGGACGGCTTTCACACACACTTATCTCTCAGAACTGAGCATGTGGAGAGACGTTCGTTCATCTAGCACAAAGGGAACGGGTTGCAGGAGAAACTTTTACTCTGGTTTCTCAGGCTGTTTCCTAGTGCCGGTTTAAAGTTCCTGCAGTTTTCACTGTAAAACCGAGTTGGAGCTAGTACCTCCTCATATATATGTAAGGAGTGGAGTTTGCAAATGAAAAGAAACTTTGTGTTCCCAACAAGCTAGGTAAAGGACGGCTTTCACACACACTTATCTCTCAGAACTGAGCATGTGGAGAGACGTTCGTTCATCTAGCACAAAGGGAACGGGTTGCAGGAGAAACTTTTACTCTGGTTTCTCAGTCTGTTTCCTAGTGCCGATTTGAAATTCCTGCAGTTTTCACTGTAAAACCGAGTTGGAGCTGGTACCTCCCCGTATATATGTATGGAGTGGTGTTTGCAACTGAAAAGAAACTTTGTGTTCCCAACAAGCTAGGGGAAGGACGGCTTTCACACACACTTATCTCTCAGAACTGAGCATGTGGAGAGACGTTCGTTCATCTAGCACAAAGGGAACGGGTTGCAGGGGAAAGTTTTACTCTGGGTTCTCAGCCTGTTTCCTAGTGCCGGTTTGAAGTTCCTGCAGTTTTCACTGTAAAACCGAGTTGGAGCTAGTATCTATCCTTATATATGTATGGAGTGGAGTTTGCAACTGAAAACAAACTTTGTGTTCCCAACAAGCTAGGTGAAGGACGGCTTTCACACACACTTATCTCTCAGAACTGAGCATGTGGAGAGACGTTCGTTCATCTAGCACAAAGGGAACAGGTTGCAGGAGAAACTTTTACTCTGGTTTCTCAGTCTGTTTCCTAGTGCCGGTTTGAAGTTCCTGCAGTTTTCACTGTAAAACCGAGTTGGAGCTAGTACCTCCCCTTATATATGTATGGAGTGGAGTTTGCAACTGGAAAGAAACTTTGTGTTCCCAACAAGCTAGGTGAAGGACGGCTTTCACACACACTTATCTCTCAGAACTGAGCATGTGGAGAGACGTTCATTCATCTAGAACAAAGGGAACGGGTTGCAGGAGAAACTTTTACTCTGGTTTCTCAGTCTGTTTCCTAGTGCCGGCTTGAAGTTCCTGCAGTTTTCACTGTAAAACCGAGTTGGAGCTAGTACCTCCCCGTATATATGTATGGAGTGGAGTTTGCAACTGAAAAGAAACTTTGTGTTCCCAACAAGCTAGGTGAAGGACGGTTTCACACACACTTATCTCTCAGAACTGAGCATGTGGAGAGACGTTCGTTCAACTAGCACAAAGGGAACGGGTTGCAGGAGAAACTATTACTCTGGTTTCTCAGTCTGTTTCCTAGTGCCGGTTTGAAGTTCCTGAAGTTTTCACTGTAAAACCGATTTGCAGCTAGTACCTCCCGGTATATATGTATGGAGTGGAGTTTGCAACTGAAAACAAACTTTGTGTTCCCAACAATCTAGGTGAAGGACGGATTTCACACACACTTATCTCTCAGAACTGAGCATGTGGACAGACGTTCGTTCATCTAGCACAAAGGGAACGGGTTGCAGGAGAAACTTTTACTCTGGTTTCTCAGTCTGTTTCCTAGTGCCGGTTTGAAGTTCCTGCAGTTTTCACTGTAAAACCGAGTTGGAGCTAGTACCTCCCCGTATACATGTATGGAGTGGAGTTTGCAACTGAAAAGAACCTTTGTGTTCCCAACAAGCTAGGTGAAGGACGGCTTTCACACACACTTATCTCTCAGAACTGAGCATGTGGAGAGACGTTCGTTCATCTAGCACAAAGGGAACGGGTTGCAGGAGAAACTTTTACTCTGGTTTCTCAGTCTGTTTCCTAGTGCCGGTTTGAAGTTCCTGCAGTTTTCACTGTAAAACCGAGTTGGAGCTGGTACCTCCCCGTATATATGTATGGAGTGGAGTTTGCAACTGAAAAGAAACTTTGTGTTCCCAACAAGCTAGGTGAAGGACGGCTTTCACACACACTTATCTCTCAGAACTGAGCATGTGGAGAGACGTTCGTTCATCTAGCACAAAGGGAACGGGTTGCAGGAGAAACATTTACTCTGGTTTCTCAGTCTGTTTCCTAGTGCCGATTTGAAGTTCCTGCAGTTTTCACTGTAAAACCGAGTTGGAGCTGGTACCTCCCCGTATATATGTATGGAGTGGTGTTTGCAACTGAAAAGAACCTTTGTGTTCCCAACAAGTTGGTGAAGGACGGCTTTCACACACACTTATCTCTCAGAACTGAGCATGTGGAGAGACGTTGGTTCATCTAGCTCAAAGGGAACGGGTTGCAGGAGAAACTTTTACTCTGGTTTCTCAGTCTGTTTCCAAGTGCCGGTTTGAAGTTCCTGCAGTTTTCACTGTAAAACCGATTTGGAGCTTCTACCTCCCCGTATACATGTATGGAGTGGAGTTTGCAACTGAAAAGAACCTTTGTGTTCCCAACAAGCTAGGTGAAGGACGGCTTTCACACACACTTATCTCTCAGAACTGAGCATGTGGAGAGACGTTCGTTCATCTAGCACAAAGGGAACGGGTTGCAGGAGAAACTTTTACTCTGGTTTCTCAGGCTGTTTCCTAGTGCCGGTTTGAAGTTCCTGCAGTTTTCACTGTAAAACCGTGTTGGAACTAGTACCTCCCCATATATATGTATGGAGTGGAGTTTGCAACTGAAAAGAAACTTTGTGTTCCCAACAAGCTAGGTGAAGGACGGCTTTCACACACACTTATCTCTCAAAACTGAGCATGTGGAGAGACGTTCGTTCATCTAGCACAAAGGGAACGGGTTGCAGGAGAAACTTTTACTCTGGTTTCTCAGTCTGTTTCCTAGTGCCGGTTTGAAGTTCCTGCAGTTTTCACTGTAAAACCGGGTTGGATCTAGTACCTCCCCATATATATGTATGGAGAGGAGTTTGCAACTGAAAAGAAACTTTGTGTTCCCAACAAGCTAGGTGAAGGAAGGCTTTCACACACACTTATCTCTCAGAACTGAGCATGTGGATAGACGTTCGTTCAACTAGCACAAAGGGAACGGGTTGCAGGAGAAAGTATTACTCTGGTTTCTCAGTCTGTTTCCTAGTGCCTTTTTGAAGTTCCTGCAGTTTTCACTGTAAAACCGAGTTGGAGCTACTACTTCCCTATATATATGTATGGAGTGGAGTTTACAACTGAAAAGAAACTTTGTGTTCCCAACAAGCTAGGTGAAGGACGGCTTTCACACACACTTATCTCTCAGAACTGAGCATGTGGAGAGACGTTCGTTCATCTAGCACAAAGGGAACGGGTTGCAGGAGAAACTTTTACTCTGGTTTCTCAGGCTGTTTCCTAGTGCCGGTTTGAAGTTCCTGCAGTTTTCACTGTAAAACCGAGTTGGAACTAGTACCACCCCATATATATGTATGGAGTGGAGTTTGCAAATGAAAAGAAACTTTGTGTTCCCAACAAGCTATGTGAAGGACGGCTTTCACACACACTTATCTCTCAGAACTGAGCATGTGGAGAGACGTTCGTTCATCTAGCACAAAGGGAACGGGTTGCAGGAGAAACTTTTACTCTGGTTTCTCAGGCTGTTTCCTAGTGCCGGTTTAAAGTTCCTGCAGTTTTCACTGTAAAACCGAGTTGGAGCTAGTACCTCCTCATATATATGTAAGGAGTGGAGTTTGCAAATGAAAAGAAACTTTGTGTTCCCAACAAGCTAGGTAAAGGACGGCTTTCACACACACTTATCTCTCAGAACTGAGCATGTGGAGAGACGTTCGTTCATCTAGCACAAAGGGAACGGGTTGCAGGAGAAACTTTTACTCTGGTTTCTCAGTCTGTTTCCTAGTGCCGATTTGAAATTCCTGCAGTTTTCACTGTAAAACCGAGTTGGAGCTGGTACCTCCCCGTATATATGTATGGAGTGGTGTTTGCAACTGAAAAGAAACTTTGTGTTCCCAACAAGCTAGGGGAAGGACGGCTTTCACACACACTTATCTCTCAGAACTGAGCATGTGGAGAGACGTTCGTTCATCTAGCACAAAGGGAACGGGTTGCAGGGGAAAGTTTTACTCTGGGTTCTCAGCCTGTTTCCTAGTGCCGGTTTGAAGTTCCTGCAGTTTTCACTGTAAAACCGAGTTGGAGCTAGTATCTATCCTTATATATGTATGGAGTGGAGTTTGCAACTTGAAAGAAACTTTGTGTTCCCAACAAGCTAGGTGAAGGACGGCTTTCACACACACTTATCTCTCAGAACTGAGCATGTGGAGAGACGTTGGTTCATCTAGCACAAAGGGAACGGGTTGCAGGAGAAACTTTTACTCTGGTTTCTCAGTCTGTTTCCAAGTGCCGGTTTGAAGTTCCTGCAGTTTTCACTGTAAAACCGAGTTGGAGCTTGTACCTCCCCGTATACATGTATGGAGTGGAGTTTGCAACTGAAAAGATACTTTGTGTTCCCAACAAGCTAGGTGAAGGACGGCTTTCACACACACTTATCTCTCAGAACTGAGCATGTGGAGAGACGTTCGTTCATCTAGCACAAAGGGAACGGGTTGCAGGAGAAACTTTTACTCTGGTTTCTCAGTCTGTTTCCTAGTGCCGGTTTGAAGTTCCTGCAGTTTTCACTGTAAAACCGAGGTGGAGCTACTACCTCCCCTATATATGTATGGAGTGGAGTTTGCAACTGAAAAGAAACTTTGTGTTCCCAACAAGCTAGGTGAAGGACGGCTTTCACACACACTTATCTCTCAGATCTGAGCATGTGGAGAGACGTTCGTTCATCTACCACAAAGGGAAAGGGTTGCAGGAGAAACTTTTACTCTGGTTTCTCAGTCTGTTTCCTAGTGCCTTTTTGAAGTTCCTGCAGTTTTCACTGTAAAACCGAGTTGGAGCTAGTACCTCCCCGTATATATGTATGGAGTGGAGTTTGCAACTGAAAAGAAACTTTGTGTTCCCAACAAGCTAGGTGAAGGACGGCTTTCACACACACTTATCTCTCAGAACTGAGCATGTGGAGAGACGTTCGTTCAACTAGCACAAAGGGAACGGGTTGCAGGAGAAACTATTACTCTGGTTTCTCAGTCTGTTTCCTAGTGCCGGTTTGAAGTTCCTGCAGTTTTCACTGTAAAACCGATTTGGAGCTAGTACCTCCCGGTATATATGTATGGAGTGGAGTTTGCAACTGAAAACAAACTTTGTGTTCCCAACAAGCTAGGTGAAGGACGGCTTTCACACACACTTATCTCTCAGAACTGAGCATGTGGAGAGACGTTCGTTCAACTAGCACAAAGGGAACGGGTTGCAGGAGAAAGTATTACTCTGGTTTCTCAGTCTGTTTCCTAGTGCCGGTTTGAAGTTCCTGCAGTTTTCACTGTAAAACCGAGTTGGAGCTAGTACCTCCCCGTATATATGTATGGAGTGGAGTTTACAACTGAAAAGAAACTTTGTGTTCCCAACAAGCTAGGTGAAGGACGGCTTTCACACACACTTATCTCTCAGAACTGAGCATGTGGAGAGACGTTCGTTCATCTAGCACAAAGGGAACGGGTTGCAGGAGAAACTTTTACTCTGGTTTCTCAGGCTGTTTCCTAGTGCCGGTTTAAAGTTCCTGCAGTTTTCACTGTAAAACCGAGTTGGAGCTAGTACCTCCTCATATATATGTAAGGAGTGGAGTTTGCAAATGAAAAGAAACTTTGTGTTCCCAACAAGCTAGGTGAAGGACGGCTTTCACACACACTTATCTCTCAGAACTGAGCATGTGGAGAGACGTTCGTTCATCTAGCACAAAGGGAACGGGTTGCAGGAGAAACTTTTACTCTGGTTTCTCAGTCTGTTTCCTAGTGCCGATTTGAAATTCCTGCAGTTTTCACTGTAAAACCGAGTTGGAGCTGGTACCTCCCCGTATATATGTATGGAGTGGTGTTTGCAACTGAAAAGAAACTTTGTGTTCCCAACAAGCTAGGGGAAGGACGGCTTTCACACACACTTATCTCTCAGAACTGAGCATGTGGAGAGACGTTCGTTCATCTAGCACAAAGGGAACGGGTTGCAGGGGAAAGTTTTACTCTGGGTTCTCAGCCTGTTTCCTAGTGCCGGTTTGAAGTTCCTGCAGTTTTCACTGTAAAACCGAGTTGGAGCTAGTATCTATCCTTATATATGTATGGAGTGGAGTTTGCAACTTGAAAGAAACTTTGTGTTCCCAACAAGCTAGGTGAAGGACGGCTTTCACACACACTTATCTCTCAGAACTGAGCATGTGGAGAGACGTTGGTTCATCTAGCACAAAGGGAACGGGTTGCAGGAGAAACTTTTACTCTGGTTTCTCAGTCTGTTTCCAAGTGCCGGTTTGAAGTTCCTGCAGTTTTCACTGTAAAACCGAGTTGGAGCTTGTACCTCCCCGTATACATGCATGGAGTGGAGTTTGCAACTGAAAAGATACTTTGTGTTCCCAACAAGCTAGGTGAAGGACGGCTTTCACACACACTTATCTCTCAGAACTGAGCATGTGGAGAGACGTTCGTTCATCTAGCAGAAAGGGAACGGGTTGCAGGAGAAACTTTTACTCTGGTTTCTCAGGCTGTTTCCTAGTGCCGGTTTGAAGTTCCTGCAGTTTTCACTGTAAAACCGAGTTGGAACTAGTAACTCCCCATATATATGTATGGAGTAGAGTTTGCAAATGAAAAGAAACTTTGTGTTCCCAACAAGCTAGGTGAAGGACGGCTTTCACACACACTTATCTCTCAGAACTGAGCATGTGGAGAGACGTTCGTTCATCTAGCACAAAGGGAACGGGTTGCAGGAGAAACTTTTACTCTGGTTTCTCAGGCTGTTTCCTAGTGCCGGTTTAAAGTTCCTGCAGTTTTCACTGTAAAACCGAGTTGGAGCTAGTACCTCCCCATATATATGTATGGAGTGGAGTTTGCAACTGTAAAGAAACTTTGTGTTCCCAACAAGCTAGGTGAAGGACGGCTTTCACACACACTTATCTCTCAGAACTGAGCATGTGGAGAGACGTTCGTTCATCTAGCACAAAGGGAACGGGTTGCAGGAGAAACTTTTACTCTGGTTTTTCAGTCTGTTTCCTAGTGCCGATTTGAAGTTCCTGCAGTTTTCACTGTAAAACCGAGTTGGAGCTGGTACCTCCCCGTATATATGTATGGAGTGGTGTTTGCAACTGAAAAGGAACTTTGTGTTCCCAACAAGCTAGGTGAAGGACGGCTTTCACACACACTTATCTCTCAGAACTGAGCATGTGGAGAGACGTTCGTTCATCTAGCACAAAGGGAACGGGTTGCAGGGGAAAGTTTTACTCTGGGTTCTCAGCCTGTTTCCTAGTGCCGGTTTGAAGTTCCTGCAGTTTTCACTGTAAAACCGTGTTGGAGCTTGTTTCTACCCTTATATATGTATGGAGTGGAGTTTGCAACTTGAAAGAAACTTTGTGTTCCCAACAAGCTAGGTGAAGGACGGCTTTCACACACACTTATCTCTCAGAACTGAGCATGTGGAGAGACGTTGGCTCATCTAGCACAAAGGGAACGGGTTGCAGGAGAAACTTTTACTCTGGTTTCTCAGTCTGTTTCCAAGTGCCGGTTTGAAGTTCCTGCAGTTTTCACTGTAAAACCGAGTTGGAGCTTGTACCTCCCCGTATACATGTATGGAGTGGAGTTTGCAACTGAAAAGAAACTTTGTGTTCCCAACAAGCTAGGTGAAGGACGGCTTTCACACACACTTATCTCTCAGAACTGAGCATGTGGAGAGACGTTCGTTCATCTAGCACAAAGGGAACGGGTTGCAGGAGAAACTTTTACTCTGGTTTCTCAGTCTGTTTCCTAGTGCCGGTTTGAAGTTCCTGCAGTTTTCACTGTAAAACCGAGGTGGAGCTACTACCTCCCCTATATATGTATGGAGTGGAGTTTGCAACTGAAAAGAAACTTTGTGTTCCCAACAAGCTAGGTGAAGGACGGCTTTCACACACACTTATCTCTCAGAACTGAGCATGTGGAGAGACGTTCGTTCATTTACCACAAAGGGAAAGGGTTGCAGGAGAAACTTTTACTCTGGTTTCTCAGTCTGTTTCCTAGTGCCGGTTTGAAGTTCCTGCAGTTTTCACTGTAAAACGGAGTTGGAACTAGTACCTCCCCATATATATGTATGGAATGGAGTTTGCAACTGAAAAGAAACTTTGTGTTCCCAACAAGCTAGGTGAAGGACGGCTTTCACACACACTTATCTCTCAGAACTGAGCATGTGGAGAGACGTTCGTTCATCTAGCACAAAGGGAACGGGTTGCAGGAGAAACTTTTACTCTGGTTTCTCAGTCTGTTTCCTAGTGCCGGTTTGAAGTTCCTGCAGTTTTCACTGTAAAACCGGGTTGGATCTAGTACCTCCCCATATATATGTATGGAGAGGAGTTTGCAACTGAAAAGAAACTTTGTGTTCCCAACAAGCTAGGTGAAGGAAGGCTTTCACACACACTTATCTCTCAGAACTGAGCATGTGGAGAGACGTTCGTTCAACTAGCACAAAGGGAACGGGTTGCAGGAGAAACTTTTACTCTGGTTTCTCAGTCTGTTTCCTAGTGCCGGTTTGAATTTCCTGCAGTTTTCACTGTAAAACCGATTTGGAGCTAGTACCTCCCGGTATATATGTATGGAGTGGAGTTTGCAACTGAAAAGAAACTTTGTGTTCCCAACAAGCTAGGTGAAGGACGGCTTTCACACACACTTATCTCTCAGAACTGAGCATGTGGAGAGACGTTCATTCATCTAGAACAAAGGGAACTGGTTGCAGGAGAAACTTTTACTCTGGTTTCTCAGTCTGTTTCCTAGTGCCGGTTTGAAGTTCCTTCAGTTTTCACTGTAAAACCGAGTTGGAGCTAGTACCTCCCCGTATATATGTATGGAGTGGAGTTTGCAACTGAAAAGAAACTTTGTGTTCCCAACAAGCTAGGTGAAGGACGGCTTTCACACACACTTATCTCTCAGATCTGAGCATGTGGAGAGACGTTCGTTCATCTACCACAAAGGGAAAGGGTTGCAGGAGAAACTTTTACTCTGGTTTCTCAGTCTGTTTCCTAGTGCCGGTTTGAAGTTCCTGCAGTTTTCACTGTAAAACCGTGTTGGAGCTAGTACCTCCACGTATATATGTATGGAGTGGAGTTTACAACTGAAAAGAAAATTTTTGTTCCCAACAAGCTAGGTGAAGGACGGCTTTCACACACACTTATCTCTCAGAACTGAGCATGTGGAGAGACGTTCGTTCAACTAGCACAAAGGGAACGGGTTGCAGGAGAAAGTATTACTCTGGTTTCTCAGTCTGTTTCCTAGTGCCGGTTTGAAGTTCCTGCAGTTTTCACTGTAAAACCGAGTTGGAGCTAGTACCTCCCCGTATATATGTATGGAGTGGAGTTTACAACTGAAAAGAAACTTTGTGTTCCCAACAATCTAGGTGAAGGACGGCTTTCACACACACTTATCTCTCAGAATTGAGCATGTGGAGAGACGTTCGTTCATCTAGCACAAAGGGAACGGGTTGCAGGAGAAACTTTTACTCTGGTTTCTCAGGCTGTTTCCTAGTGCCGGTTTGAAGTTCCTGCAGTTTTCACTGTAAAACCGAGTTGGAACTAGTACCTCCCCATATATATGTATGGAGTGGAGTTTGCAAATGAAAAGAAACTTTGTGTTCCCAACAAGCTAGGTGAAGGACGGCTTTCACACACACTTATCTCTCAGAACTGAGCATGTGGAGAGACGTTCGTTCATCTAGCACAAAGGGAACGTGTTGCAGGAGAAACTTTTACTCTGGTTTCTCAGGATGTTTCCTAGTGCCGGTTTAAAGTTCCTGCAGTTTTCAGTGTAAAACCGAGTTGGAGCTAGTACCTCCCCATATATATGTATGGAGTGGAGTTTGCAACTGAAAAGAATCTTTGTGTTTCCAACAAGCTATGTGAAGGACGGCTTTCACACACACTTATCTCTCAGAACTGAGCATGTGGAGAGACGTTCGTTCATCTAGCACAAAGGGAACGGGTTGCAGGAGAAACATTTACTCTGGTTTCTCAGTCTGTTTCCTAGTGCCGATTTGAAGTTCCTGCAGTTTTCACTGTAAAACCGAATTGGAGCTGGTACCGCCCCGTATATATGTATGGAGTGGAGTTTGCAAATGAAAAGAAACTTTGTGTTCCCAACAAGCTAGGTGAAGGACGGCTTTCACACACACTTATCTCTCAGAACTGAGCATGTGGAGAGACGTTCGTTCATCTAGCCGAAAGGGAACGGGTTGCAGGAGAAACTTTTACTCTGGTTTCTCAGGCTGTTTCCTAGTGCCGGTTTGAAGTTCCTGCAGTTTTCACTGTAAAACCGAGTTGGAACTAGTACCTCCCCATATATATGTATGGAGTGGAGTTTGCAAATGAAAAGAAACTTTGTGTTCCCAACAAGCTAGGTGAAGGACGGCTTTCACACACACTTATCTCTCAGAACTGAGCATGTGGAGAGACGTTCGTTCATCTAGCACAAAGGGAACGGGTTGCAGGAGAAACTTTTACTCTGGTTTCTCAGGCTGTTTCCTAGTGCCGGTTTAAAGTTCCTGCAGTTTTCACTGTAAAACCGAGTTGGAGCTATTACCTCCCCATATATATGTATGGAGTGGAGTTTGCAACTGAAAAGAAACTTTGTGTTCCCAACAAGCTAGGTGAAGGACGGCTTTCACACACACTTATCTCTCAGAACTGAGCATGTGGAGAGACGTTCGTTCATCTAGCACAAAGGGAACGGGTTGCAGGAGAAACTTTTACTCTGGTTTTTCAGTCTGTTTCCTAGTGCCGATTTGAAGTTCCTGCAGTTTTCACTGTAAAACCGAGTTGGAGCTGGTACTTCCCCGTATATATGTATGGAGTGGTGTTTGCAACTGAAAAGGAACTTTGTGTTCCCAACAAGCTAGGTGAAGGACGGCTTTCACACACACTTATCTCTCAGAACTGAGCATGTGGAGAGACGTTCGTTCATCTAGCACAAAGGGAACGGGTTGCAGGGGAAAGTTTTACTCTGGGTTCTCAGCCTGTTTCCTAGTGCCGGTTTGAAGTTCCTGCAGTTTTCACTGTAAAACCGTGTTGGAGCTTGTATCTACCCTTATATATGTATGGAGTGGAGTTTGCAACTTGAAAGAAACTTTGTGTTCCCAACAAGCTAGGTGAAGGACGGCTTTCACACACACTTATCTCTCAGAACTGAGCATGTGGAGAGACGTTGGTTCATCTAGCACAAAGGGAACGGGTTGCAGGAGAAACTTTTACTCTGGTTTCTCAGTCTGTTTCCAAGTGCCGGTTTGAAGTTCCTGCAGTTTTCACTGTAAAACCGAGTTGGAGCTTGTACCTCCCCGTATACATGTATGGAGTGGAGTTTGCAACTGAAAAGAAACTTTGTGTTCCCAACAAGCTAGGTGAAGGACGGCTTTCACACACACTTATCTCTCAGAACTGAGCATGTGGAGAGACGTTCGTTCATCTAGCACAAAGGGAACGGGTTGCAGGAGAAACTTTTACTCTGGTTTCTCAGTCTGTTTCCTAGTGCCGGTTTGAAGTTCCTGCAGTTTTCACTGTAAAACCGAGGTGGAGCTACTACCTCCCCTATATATGTATGGAGTGGAGTTTGCAACTGAAAAGAAACTTTGTGTTCCCAACAAGCTAGGTGAAGGACGGCTTTCACACACACTTATCTCTCAGAACTGAGCATGTGGAGAGACGTTCGTTCATCTACCACAAAGGGAAAGGGTTGCAGGAGAAACTTTTACTCTGGTTTCTCAGTCTGTTTCCTAGTGCCGGTTTGAAGTTCCTGCAGTTTTCACTGTAAAACGGAGTTGGAACTAGTACCTCCCCATATATATGTATGGAGTGGAGTTTGCAACTGAAAAGAAACTTTGTGTTCCCAACAAGCTAGGTGAAGGACGGCTTTCACACACACTTATCTCTCAGAACTGAGCATGTGGAGAGACGTTCGTTCATCTAGCACAAAGGGAACGGGTTGCAGGAGAAACTTTTACTCTGGTTTCTCAGTCTGTTTCCTAGTGCCGGTTTGAAGTTCCTGCAGTTTTCACTGTAAAACCGGGTTGGATCTAGTACCTCCCCATATATATGTATGGAGAGGAGTTTGCAACTGAAAAGAAACTTTGTGTTCCCAACAAGCTAGGTGAAGGAAGGCTTTCACACACACTTATCTCTCAGAACTGAGCATGTGGAGAGACGTTCGTTCAACTAGCACAAAGGGAACGGGTTGCAGGAGAAACTTTTACTCTGGTTTCTCAGTCTGTTTCCTAGTGCCGGTTTGAAGTTCCTGCAGTTTTCACTGTAAAACCGATTTGGAGCTAGTACCTCCCGGTATATATGTATGGAGTGGAGTTTGCAACTGAAAAGAAACTTTGTGTTCCCAACAAGCTAGGTGAAGGACGGCTTTCACACACACTTATCTCTCAGAACTGAGCATGTGGAGAGACGTTCATTCATCTAGAACAAAGGGAACGGGTTGCAGGAGAAACTTTTACTCTGGTTTCTCAGTCTGTTTCCTAGTGCCGGTTTGAAGTTCCTGCAGTTTTCACTGTAAAACCGAGTTGGAGCTAGTACCTCCCCGTATATATGTATGGAGTGGAGTTTGCAACTGAAAAGAAACTTTGTGTTCCCAACAAGCTAGGTGAAGGACGGCTTTCACACACACTTATCTCTCAGAACTGAGCATGTGGAGAGACGTTCGTTCAACTAGCACAAAGGGAACGGGTTGCAGGAGAAACTATTACTCTGGTTTCTCAGTCTGTTTCCTAGTGCCGGTTTGAAGTTCCTGAAGTTTTCACTGTAAAACCGATTTGGAGCTAGTACCTCCCGGTATATAAGTATGGAGTGGAGTTTGCAACTGAAAACAAACTTTGTGTTCCCAACAAGCTAGGTGAAGGACGGCTTTCACACACACTTATCTCTCAGAACTGAGCATGTGGACAGACGTTCGTTCATCTAGCACAAAGGGAACGGGTTGCAGGAGAAACTTTTACTCTGGTTTCTCAGTCTGTTTCCTAGTGCCGGTTTGAAGTTCCTGCAGTTTTCACTGTAAAACCGAGTTGGAGCTTGTACCTCCCCATATATATGTATGGAGTGGAGTTTGCAACTGAAAAGAAACTTTGTGTTCCCAACAAGCTAGTTGAAGGACGGCTTTCATACACACTTATCTCTCAGAACTGAGCATGTGGAGAGACGTTCGTTCAACTAGCACAAAGGGAACGGGTTGCAGGAGAAACTATTACTCTGGTTTCTCAGTCTGTTTCCTAGTGCCGGTTTGAAGTTCCTGAAGTTTTCACTGTAAAACCGATTTGGAGCTAGTACCTCCCGGTATATAAGTATGGAGTGGAGTTTGCAACTGAAAACAAACTTTGTGTTCCCAACAAGCTAGGTGAAGGACGGCTTTCACACACACTTATCTCTCAGAACTGAGCATGTGGACAGACGTTCGTACATCTAGCACAAAGGGAACGGGTTGCAGGAGAAACTTTTACTCTGGTTTCTCAGTCTGTTTCCTAGTGCCGGTTTGAAGTTCCTGCAGTTTTCACTGTAAAACCGAGTTGGAGCTTGTACCTCCCCATATATATGTATGGAGTGGAGTGTGCAACTGAAAAGAAACTTTGTGTTCCCAACAAGCTAGTTGAAGGACGGCTTTCATACACACTTATCTCTCAGAACTGAGCATGTGGAGAGTCGTTCGTTCATCTAGCACAAAGGGAACGGGTTGCAGGAGAAACTTTTACTCTGGTTTCTCAGTCTGTTTCCTAGTGCCGGTTTGAAGTTCCTGCAGTTTTCACTGTAAAACCGAGTTGGAGCTAGTACCTCCCCTTATATATGTAAGGAGTCGAGTTTGCAACTGAAAAGAAACTTTGTGTTCCCAACAAGCTAGGTGAAGGACGGCTTTCACACACACTTATCTCTCAGAACTGAGCATGTGGATAGACGTTCACTCATCTAGCACAAAGGGAACGGGTTGCAGGAGAAACTTTTACTCTGGTTTCTCAGTCTGTTTCCTAGTGCCGGTTTGAAGTTCCTGCAGTTTTCACTGTAAAACCGAGTTGGAGCTAGTACCTCCCCATATATATGTATGGAGTGGAGTTTGCAACTGAAAAGAAACTTTGTGTTCCCAACAAGCTAGGTGAAGGACGGCTTTCACACACACTTATCTCTCAGAACTGAGCATGTGGAGAGACGTTCGTTCAACTAGCACAAAGGGAACGGGTTGCAGGAGAAACTTTTACTCTGGTTTCTCAGTCTGTTTCCTAGTGCCGGCTTGAAGTTCCTGCAGTTTTCACTGTAAAACCGAGTTGGAGCTAGTACCTCCCCGTATATATGTATGGAGTGGAGTTTGCAACTGAAAAGAAACTTTGTGTTCCCAACAAGCTAGGTGAAGGACGGCTTTCACACACACTTATCTCTCAGAACTGAGCATGTGGAGAGACGTTCGTTCAACTAGCACAAAGGGAACGGGTTGCAGGAGAAACTATTACTCTGGTTTCTCAGTCTGTTTCCTAGTGCCGGTTTGAAGTTCCTGAAGTTTTCACTGTAAAACCGATTTGGAGCTAGTACCTCCCGGTATATAAGTATGGAGTGGAGTTTGCAACTGAAAACAAACTTTGTGTTCCCAACAAGCTAGGTGAAGGACGGCTTTCACACACACTTATCTCTCAGAACTGAGCATGTGGACAGACGTTCGTTCATCTAGCACAAAGGGAACGGGTTGCAGGAGAAACTTTTACTCTGGTTTCTCAGTCTGTTTCCTAGTGCCGGTTTGAAGTTCCTGCAGTTTTCACTGTAAAACCGAGTTGGAGCTTGTACCTCCCCATATATATGTATGGAGTGGAGTTTGCAACTGAAAAGAAACTTTGTGTTCCCAACAAGCTAGTTGAAGGACGGCTTTCATACACACTTATCTCTCAGAACTGAGCATGTGGAGAGTCGTTCGTTCATCTAGCACAAAGGGAACGGGTTGCAGGAGAAACTTTTACTCTGGTTTCTCAGTCTGTTTCCTAGTGCCGGTTTGAAGTTCCTGCAGTTTTCACTGTAAAACCGAGTTGGAGCTAGTACCTCCCCTTATATATGTAAGGAGTCGAGTTTGCAACTGAAAAGAAACTTTGTGTTCCCAACAAGCTAGGTGAAGGACGGCTTTCACACACACTTATCTCTCAGAACTGAGCATGTGGAGAGACGTTCACTCATCTAGAACAAAGGGAACGGGTTGCAGGAGAAACTTTTACTCTGGTTTCTCAGTCTGTTTCCTAGTGCCGGCTTGAAGTTCCTGCAGTTTTCACTGTAAAACCGAGTTGGAGCTAGTACCTCCCCGTATATATGTATGGAGTGGAGTTTGGAACTGAAAAGAAACTTTGTGTTCCCAACAAGCTAGGTGAAGGACGGCTTTCACACACACTTATCTCTCAGAACTGAGCATGTGGAGAGACGTTCGTTCAACTAGCACAAAGGGAACGGGTTGCAGGAGAAACTATTACTCTGGTTTCTCAGTCTGTTTCCTAGTGCCGGTTTGAAGTTCCTGAAGTTTTCACTGTAAAACCGATTTGGAGCTAGTACCTCCCGGTATATAAGTATGGAGTGGAGTTTGCAACTGAAAACAAACTTTGTGTTCCCAACAAGCTAGGTGAAGGACGGCTTTCACACACACTTATCTCTCAGAACTGAGCATGTGGACAGACGTTCGTTCATCTAGCACAAAGGGAACGGGTTGCAGGAGAAACTTTTACTCTGGTTTCTCAGTCTGTTTCCTAGTGCCGGTTTGAAGTTCCTGCAGTTTTCACTGTAAAACCGAGTTGGAGCTTGTACCTCCCCATATATATGTATGGAGTGGAGTTTGCAACTGAAAAGAAACTTTGTGTTCCCAACAAGCTAGTTGAAGGACGGCTTTCATACACACTTATCTCTCAGAACTGAGCATGTGGAGAGTCGTTCGTTCATCTAGCACAAAGGGAACGGGTTGCAGGAGAAACTTTTACTCTGGTTTCTCAGTCTGTTTCCTAGTGCCGGTTTGAAGTTCCTGCAGTTTTCACTGTAAAACCGAGTTGGAGCTAGTACCTCCCCTTATATATGTAAGGAGTCGAGTTTGCAACTGAAAAGAAACTTTGTGTTCCCAACAAGCTAGGTGAAGGACGGCTTTCACACACACTTATCTCTCAGAACTGAGCATGTGGAGAGACGTTCACTCATCTAGAACAAAGGGAACGGGTTGCAGGAGAAACTTTTACTCTGGTTTCTCAGTCTGTTTCCTAGTGCCGGTTTGAAGTTCCTGCAGTTTTCACTGTAAAACCGAGTTGGAGCTAGTACCTCCCCATATATATGTATGGAGTGGAGTTTGCAACTGAAAAGAAACTTTGTGTTCCCAACAAGCTAGGTGAAGGACGGCTTTCACACACACTTATCTCTCAGAACTGAGCATGTGGAGAGACGTTCGTTCAACTAGCACAAAGGGAACGGGTTGCAGGAGAAACTATTACTCTGGTTTCTCAGTCTGTTTCCTAGTGCCGGTTTGAAGTTCCTGCAGTTTTCACTGTAAAACCGATTTGGAGCTAGTACCTCCCGGTATATATGTATGGAGTGGAGTTTGCAACTGAAAACAAACTTTGTGTTCCCAACAAGCTAGGTGAAGGACGGCTTTCACACACACTTATCTCTCAGAACTGAGCATGTGGAGAGACGTTCGTTCATCTAGCACAAAGGGAACAGGTTGCAGGAGAAACTTTTACTCTGGTTTCTCAGTCTGTTTCCTAGTGCCGGTTTGAAGTTCCTGCAGTTTTCACTGTAAAACCGAGTTGGAGCTAGTACCTCCCCTTATATATGTATGGAGTGGAGTTTGCAACTGGAAAGAAACTTTGTGTTCCCAACAAGCTAGGTGAAGGACGGCTTTCACACACACTTATCTCTCAGAACTGAGCATGTGGAGAGACGTTCATTCATCTAGCACAAAGGGAACGGGTTGCAGGAGAAACTTTTACTCTGGTTTCTCAGTCTGTTTCCTAGTGCCGGTTTGAAGTTCCTGCAGTTTTCACTGTAAAACCGAGTTGGAGCTGGTACCTCCCCGTATACATGTATGGAGTGGAGTTTGCAACTGAAAAGAACCTTTGTGTTCCCAACAAGCTAGGTGAAGGACGGCTTTCACACACACATATCTCTCAGAACTGAGCATGTGGAGAGACGTTCGTTCATCTAGCACAAAGGGAACGGGTTGCAGGAGAAACTTTTACTCTGGTTTCTCAGTCTGTTTCCTAGTGCCGGTTTGAAGTTCCTGCAGTTTTCACTGTAAAACCGAGTTGGAGCTTGTACCTCCCCATATATATGTATGGAGTGGAGTTTGCAACTGAAAAGAAACTTTGTGTTCCCAACAAGCTAGGTGAAGGACGGCTTTCACACACACTTATCTCTCAGAACTGAGCATGTGGAGAGACGTTCGTTCATCTAGCACAAAGGGAACGGGTTGCAGGAGAAACATTTACTCTGGTTTCTCAGTCTGTTTCCTAGTGCCGATTTGAAGTTCCTGCAGTTTTCACTGTAAAACCGAGTTGGAGCTGGTACCTCCCCGTATATATGTATGGAGTGGTGTTTGCAACTGAAAAGAACCTTTGTGTTCCCAACAAGCTAGGTGAAGGACGGCTTTCACACACACTTATCTCTCAGAACTGAGCATGTGGAGAGACGTTGGTTCATCTAGCTCAAAGGGAACGGGTTGCAGGAGAAACTTTTACTCTGGTTTCTCAGTCTGTTTCCAAGTGCCGGTTTGAAGTTCCTGCAGTTTTCACTGTAAAACCGAGTTGGAGCTTCTACCTCCCCGTAAACATGTATGGAGTGGAGTTTGCAACTGAAAAGAACCTTTGTGTTCCCAACAAGCTAGGTGAAGGACGGCTTTCACACACACTTATCTCTCAGAACTGAGCATGTGGAGAGACGTTCGTTCATCTAGCACAAAGGGAACGGGTTGCAGGAGAAACTTTTACTCTGGTTTCTCAGGCTGTTTCCTAGTGCCGGTTTGAAGTTCCTGCAGTTTTCACTGTAAAACCGTGTTGGAACTAGTACCTCCCCATATATATGTATGGAGTGGAGTTTGCAACTGAAAAGAAACTTTGTGTTCCCAACAAGCTAGGTGAAGGACGGCTTTCACACACACTTATCTCTCAAAACTGAGCATGTGGAGAGACGTTCGTTCATCTAGCACAAAGGGAACGGGTTGCAGGAGAAACTTTTACTCTGGTTTCTCAGTCTGTTTCCTAGTGCCGGTTTGAAGTTCCTGCAGTTTTCACTGTAAAACCGGGTTGGATCTAGTACCTCCCCATATATATGTATGGAGAGGAGTTTGCAACTGAAAAGAAACTTTGTGTTCCCAACAAGCTAGGTGAAGGAAGGCTTTCACACACACTTATCTCTCAGAACTGAGCATGTGGAGAGACGTTCGTTCAACTAGCACAAAGGGAACGGGTTGCAGGAGAAAGTATTACTCTGGTTTCTCAGTCTGTTTCCTAGTGCCTTTTTGAAGTTCCTGCAGTTTTCACTGTAAAACCGAGTTGGAGCTAGTACCTCCCCGTATATATGTATGGAGTGGAGTTTACAACTGAAAAGAAACTTTGTGTTCCCAACAAGCTAGGTGAAGGACGGCTTTCACACACACTTATCTCTCAGAACTGAGCATGTGGAGAGACGTTCGTTCATCTAGCACAAAGGGAACGGGTTGCAGGAGAAACTTTTACTCTGGTTTCTCAGGCTGTTTCCTAGTGCCGGTTTGAAGTTCCTGCAGTTTTCACTGTAAAACCGAGTTGGAACTAGTACCTCCCCATATATATGTATGGAGTGGAGTTTGCAACTGAAAAGAAACTTTGTGTTCCCAACAAGCTAGGTGAAGGACGGCTTTCACACACACTTATCTCTCAGAACTGAGCATGTGGAGAGACGTTCGTTCATCTAGCACAAAGGGAACGGGTTGCAGGAGAAACTTTTACTCTGGTTTCTCAGGCTGTTTCCTAGTGCCGGTTTAAAGTTCCTGCAGTTTTCACTGTAAAACCGAGTTGGAGCTAGTACCTCCTCATATATATGTATGGAGTGGAGTTTGCAAATGAAAAGAAACTTTGTGTTCCCAACAAGCTAGGTGAAGGACGGCTTTCACACACACTTATCTCTCAGAACTGAGCATGTGGAGAGACGTTCGTTCATCTAGCACAAAGGGAACGGGTTGCAGGAGAAACTTTTACTCTGGTTTCTCAGTCTGTTTCCTAGTGCCGATTTGAAATTCCTGCAGTTTTCACTGTAAAACCGAGTTGGAGCTGGTACCTCCCCGTATATATGTATGGAGTGGTGTTTGCAACTGAAAAGAAACTTTGTGTTCCCAACATGCTAGGGGAAGGACGGCTTTCACACACACTTATCTCTCAGAACTGAGCATGTGGAGAGACGTTCGTTCATCTAGCACAAAGGGAACGGGTTGCAGGGGAAAGTTTTACTCTGGGTTCTCAGCCTGTTTCCTAGTGCCGGTTTGAAGTTCCTGCAGTTTTCACTGTAAAACCGAGTTGGAGCTAGTATCTATCCTTATATATGTATGGAGTGGAGTTTGCAACTTGAAAGAAACTTTGTGTTCCCAACAAGCTAGGTGAAGGACGGCTTTCACACACACTTATCTCTCAGAACTGAGCATTTGGAGAGACGTTGGTTCATCTAGCACAAAGGGAACGGGTTGCAGGAGAAACTTTTACTCTGGTTTCTCAGTGTGTTTCCAAGTGCCGGTTTGAAGTTCCTGCAGTTTTCACTGTAAAACCGAGTTGGAGCTTGTACCTCCCCGTATACATGTATGGAGTGGAGTTTGCAACTGAAAAGAAACTTTGTGTTCCCAACAAGCTAGGTGAAGGACGGCTTTCACACACACTTATCTCTCAGAACTGAGCATGTGGAGAGACGTTCGTTCATCTAGCACAAAGGGAACGGGTTGCAGGAGAAACTTTTACTCTGGTTTCTCAGTCTGTTTCCTAGTGCCGGTTTGAAGTTCCTGCAGTTTTCACTGTAAAACCGAGGTGGAGCTACTACCTCCCCTATATATGTATGGAGTGGAGTTTGCAACTGAAAAGAAACTTTGTGTTCCCAACAAGCTAGGTGAAGGACGGCTTTCACACACACTTATCTCTCAGATCTGAGCATGTGGAGAGACGTTCGTTCATCTACCACAAAGGGAAATGGTTGCAGGAGAAACTTTTACTCTGGTTTCTCAGTCTGTTTCCTAGTGCCTTTTTGAAGTTCCTGCAGTTTTCACTGTAAAACCGAGTTGGAGCTAGTACCTCCCCGTATATATGTATGGAGTGGAGTTTGCAACTGAAAAGAAACTTTGTGTTCCCAACAAGCTAGGTGAAGGACGGCTTTCACACACACTTATCTCTCAGAACTGAGCATGTGGAGAGACGTTCGTTCAACTAGCACAAAGGGAACGGGTTGCAGGAGAAACTATTACTCTGGTTTCTCAGTCTGTTTCCTAGTGCCGGTTTGAAGTTCCTGCAGTTTTCACTGTAAAACCGATTTGGAGCTAGTACCTCCCGGTATATATGTATGGAGTGGAGTTTGCAACTGAAAACAAACTTTGTGTTCCCAACAAGCTAGGTGAAGGACGGCTTTCACACACACTTATCTCTCAGAACTGAGCATGTGGAGAGACGTTCGTTCAACTAGCACAAAGGGAACGGGTTGCAGGAGAAAGTATTACTCTGGTTTCTCAGTCTGTTTCCTAGTGCCGGTTTGAAGTTCCTGCAGTTTTCACTGTAAAACCGAGTTGGAGCTAGTACCTCCCCGTATATATGTATGGAGTGGAGTTTACAACTGAAAAGAAACTTTGTGTTCCCAACAAGCTAGGTGAAGGACGGCTTTCACACACACTTATCTCTCAGAACTGAGCATGTGGAGAGACGTTCATTCATCTAGAACAAAGGGAACTGGTTGCAGGAGAAACTTTTACTCTGGTTTCTCAGTCTGTTTCCTAGTGCCGGTTTGAAGTTCCTTCAGTTTTCACTGTAAAACCGAGTTGGAGCTAGTACCTCCCCGTATATATGTATGGAGTGGAGTTTGCAACTGAAAAGAAACTTTGTGTTCCCAACAAGCTAGGTGAAGGACGGCTTTCACACACACTTATCTCTCAGATCTGAGCATGTGGAGAGACGTTCGTTCATCTACCACAAAGGGAAAGGGTTGCAGGAGAAACTTTTACTCTGGTTTCTCAGTCTGTTTCCTAGTGCCGGTTTGAAGTTCCTGCAGTTTTCACTGTAAAACCGTGTTGGAGCTAGTACCTCCACGTATATATGTATGGAGTGGAGTTTACAACTGAAAAGAAAATTTTTGTTCCCAACAAGCTAGGTGAAGGACGGCTTTCACACACACTTATCTCTCAGAACTGAGCATGTGGAGAGACGTTCGTTCAACTAGCACAAAGGGAACGGGTTGCAGGAGAAAGTATTACTCTGGTTTCTCAGTCTGTTTCCTAGTGCCGGTTTGAAGTTCCTGCAGTTTTCACTGTAAAACCGAGTTGGAGCTAGTACCTCCCCGTATATATGTATGGAGTGGAGTTTACAACTGAAAAGAAACTTTGTGTTCCCAACAATCTAGGTGAAGGACGGCTTTCACACACACTTATCTCTCAGAATTGAGCATGTGGAGAGACGTTCGTTCATCTAGCACAAAGGGAACGGGTTGCAGGAGAAACTTTTACTCTGGTTTCTCAGGCTGTTTCCTAGTGCCGGTTTGAAGTTCCTGCAGTTTTCACTGTAAAACCGAGTTGGAACTAGTACCTCCCCATATATATGTATGGAGTGGAGTTTGCAAATGAAAAGAAACTTTGTGTTCCCAACAAGCTAGGTGAAGGACGGCTTTCACACACACTTATCTCTCAGAACTGAGCATGTGGAGAGACGTTCGTTCATCTAGCACAAAGGGAACGTGTTGCAGGAGAAACTTTTACTCTGGTTTCTCAGGATGTTTCCTAGTGCCGGTTTAAAGTTCCTGCAGTTTTCAGTGTAAAACCGAGTTGGAGCTAGTACCTCCCCATATATATGTATGGAGTGGAGTTTGCAACTGAAAAGAATCTTTGTGTTTCCAACAAGCTATGTGAAGGACGGCTTTCACACACACTTATCTCTCAGAACTGAGCATGTGGAGAGACGTTCGTTCATCTAGCACAAAGGGAACGGGTTGCAGGAGAAACATTTACTCTGGTTTCTCAGTCTGTTTCCTAGTGCCGATTTGAAGTTCCTGCAGTTTTCACTGTAAAACCGAATTGGAGCTGGTACCGCCCCGTATATATGTATGGAGTGGAGTTTGCAAATGAAAAGAAACTTTGTGTTCCCAACAAGCTAGGTGAAGGACGGCTTTCACACACACTTATCTCTCAGAACTGAGCATGTGGAGAGACGTTCGTTCATCTAGCCGAAAGGGAACGGGTTGCAGGAGAAACTTTTACTCTGGTTTCTCAGGCTGTTTCCTAGTGCCGGTTTGAAGTTCCTGCAGTTTTCACTGTAAAACCGAGTTGGAACTAGTACCTCCCCATATATATGTATGGAGTGGAGTTTGCAAATGAAAAGAAACTTTGTGTTCCCAACAAGCTAGGTGAAGGACGGCTTTCACACACACTTATCTCTCAGAACTGAGCATGTGGAGAGACGTTCGTTCATCTAGCACAAAGGGAACGGGTTGCAGGAGAAACTTTTACTCTGGTTTCTCAGGCTGTTTCCTAGTGCCGGTTTAAAGTTCCTGCAGTTTTCACTGTAAAACCGAGTTGGAGCTATTACCTCCCCATATATATGTATGGAGTGGAGTTTGCAACTGAAAAGAAACTTTGTGTTCCCAACAAGCTAGGTGAAGGACGGCTTTCACACACACTTATCTCTCAGAACTGAGCATGTGGAGAGACGTTCGTTCATCTAGCACAAAGGGAACGGGTTGCAGGAGAAACTTTTACTCTGGTTTTTCAGTCTGTTTCCTAGTGCCGATTTGAAGTTCCTGCAGTTTTCACTGTAAAACCGAGTTGGAGCTGGTACTTCCCCGTATATATGTATGGAGTGGTGTTTGCAACTGAAAAGGAACTTTGTGTTCCCAACAAGCTAGGTGAAGGACGGCTTTCACACACACTTATCTCTCAGAACTGAGCATGTGGAGAGACGTTCGTTCATCTAGCACAAAGGGAACGGGTTGCAGGGGAAAGTTTTACTCTGGGTTCTCAGCCTGTTTCCTAGTGCCGGTTTGAAGTTCCTGCAGTTTTCACTGTAAAACCGTGTTGGAGCTTGTATCTACCCTTATATATGTATGGAGTGGAGTTTGCAACTTGAAAGAAACTTTGTGTTCCCAACAAGCTAGGTGAAGGACGGCTTTCACACACACTTATCTCTCAGAACTGAGCATGTGGAGAGACGTTGGTTCATCTAGCACAAAGGGAACGGGTTGCAGGAGAAACTTTTACTCTGGTTTCTCAGTCTGTTTCCAAGTGCCGGTTTGAAGTTCCTGCAGTTTTCACTGTAAAACCGAGTTGGAGCTTGTACCTCCCCGTATACATGTATGGAGTGGAGTTTGCAACTGAAAAGAAACTTTGTGTTCCCAACAAGCTAGGTGAAGGACGGCTTTCACACACACTTATCTCTCAGAACTGAGCATGTGGAGAGACGTTCGTTCATCTAGCACAAAGGGAACGGGTTGCAGGAGAAACTTTTACTCTGGTTTCTCAGTCTGTTTCCTAGTGCCGGTTTGAAGTTCCTGCAGTTTTCACTGTAAAACCGAGGTGGAGCTACTACCTCCCCTATATATGTATGGAGTGGAGTTTGCAACTGAAAAGAAACTTTGTGTTCCCAACAAGCTAGGTGAAGGACGGCTTTCACACACACTTATCTCTCAGAACTGAGCATGTGGAGAGACGTTCGTTCATCTACCACAAAGGGAAAGGGTTGCAGGAGAAACTTTTACTCTGGTTTCTCAGTCTGTTTCCTAGTGCCGGTTTGAAGTTCCTGCAGTTTTCACTGTAAAACGGAGTTGGAACTAGTACCTCCCCATATATATGTATGGAGTGGAGTTTGCAACTGAAAAGAAACTTTGTGTTCCCAACAAGCTAGGTGAAGGACGGCTTTCACACACACTTATCTCTCAGAACTGAGCATGTGGAGAGACGTTCGTTCATCTAGCACAAAGGGAACGGGTTGCAGGAGAAACTTTTACTCTGGTTTCTCAGTCTGTTTCCTAGTGCCGGTTTGAAGTTCCTGCAGTTTTCACTGTAAAACCGGGTTGGATCTAGTACCTCCCCATATATATGTATGGAGAGGAGTTTGCAACTGAAAAGAAACTTTGTGTTCCCAACAAGCTAGGTGAAGGAAGGCTTTCACACACACTTATCTCTCAGAACTGAGCATGTGGAGAGACGTTCGTTCAACTAGCACAAAGGGAACGGGTTGCAGGAGAAACTTTTACTCTGGTTTCTCAGTCTGTTTCCTAGTGCCGGTTTGAAGTTCCTGCAGTTTTCACTGTAAAACCGATTTGGAGCTAGTACCTCCCGGTATATATGTATGGAGTGGAGTTTGCAACTGAAAAGAAACTTTGTGTTCCCAACAAGCTAGGTGAAGGACGGCTTTCACACACACTTATCTCTCAGAACTGAGCATGTGGAGAGACGTTCATTCATCTAGAACAAAGGGAACGGGTTGCAGGAGAAACTTTTACTCTGGTTTCTCAGTCTGTTTCCTAGTGCCGGTTTGAAGTTCCTGCAGTTTTCACTGTAAAACCGAGTTGGAGCTAGTACCTCCCCGTATATATGTATGGAGTGGAGTTTGCAACTGAAAAGAAACTTTGTGTTCCCAACAAGCTAGGTGAAGGACGGCTTTCACACACACTTATCTCTCAGAACTGAGCATGTGGAGAGACGTTCGTTCAACTAGCACAAAGGGAACGGGTTGCAGGAGAAACTATTACTCTGGTTTCTCAGTCTGTTTCCTAGTGCCGGTTTGAAGTTCCTGAAGTTTTCACTGTAAAACCGATTTGGAGCTAGTACCTCCCGGTATATAAGTATGGAGTGGAGTTTGCAACTGAAAACAAACTTTGTGTTCCCAACAAGCTAGGTGAAGGACGGCTTTCACACACACTTATCTCTCAGAACTGAGCATGTGGACAGACGTTCGTTCATCTAGCACAAAGGGAACGGGTTGCAGGAGAAACTTTTACTCTGGTTTCTCAGTCTGTTTCCTAGTGCCGGTTTGAAGTTCCTGCAGTTTTCACTGTAAAACCGAGTTGGAGCTTGTACCTCCCCATATATATGTATGGAGTGGAGTTTGCAACTGAAAAGAAACTTTGTGTTCCCAACAAGCTAGTTGAAGGACGGCTTTCATACACACTTATCTCTCAGAACTGAGCATGTGGAGAGACGTTCGTTCAACTAGCACAAAGGGAACGGGTTGCAGGAGAAACTATTACTCTGGTTTCTCAGTCTGTTTCCTAGTGCCGGTTTGAAGTTCCTGAAGTTTTCACTGTAAAACCGATTTGGAGCTAGTACCTCCCGGTATATAAGTATGGAGTGGAGTTTGCAACTGAAAACAAACTTTGTGTTCCCAACAAGCTAGGTGAAGGACGGCTTTCACACACACTTATCTCTCAGAACTGAGCATGTGGACAGACGTTCGTACATCTAGCACAAAGGGAACGGGTTGCAGGAGAAACTTTTACTCTGGTTTCTCAGTCTGTTTCCTAGTGCCGGTTTGAAGTTCCTGCAGTTTTCACTGTAAAACCGAGTTGGAGCTTGTACCTCCCCATATATATGTATGGAGTGGAGTGTGCAACTGAAAAGAAACTTTGTGTTCCCAACAAGCTAGTTGAAGGACGGCTTTCATACACACTTATCTCTCAGAACTGAGCATGTGGAGAGTCGTTCGTTCATCTAGCACAAAGGGAACGGGTTGCAGGAGAAACTTTTACTCTGGTTTCTCAGTCTGTTTCCTAGTGCCGGTTTGAAGTTCCTGCAGTTTTCACTGTAAAACCGAGTTGGAGCTAGTACCTCCCCTTATATATGTAAGGAGTCGAGTTTGCAACTGAAAAGAAACTTTGTGTTCCCAACAAGCTAGGTGAAGGACGGCTTTCACACACACTTATCTCTCAGAACTGAGCATGTGGATAGACGTTCACTCATCTAGCACAAAGGGAACGGGTTGCAGGAGAAACTTTTACTCTGGTTTCTCAGTCTGTTTCCTAGTGCCGGTTTGAAGTTCCTGCAGTTTTCACTGTAAAACCGAGTTGGAGCTAGTACCTCCCCATATATATGTATGGAGTGGAGTTTGCAACTGAAAAGAAACTTTGTGTTCCCAACAAGCTAGGTGAAGGACGGCTTTCACACACACTTATCTCTCAGAACTGAGCATGTGGAGAGACGTTCGTTCAACTAGCACAAAGGGAACGGGTTGCAGGAGAAACTTTTACTCTGGTTTCTCAGTCTGTTTCCTAGTGCCGGCTTGAAGTTCCTGCAGTTTTCACTGTAAAACCGAGTTGGAGCTAGTACCTCCCCGTATATATGTATGGAGTGGAGTTTGCAACTGAAAAGAAACTTTGTGTTCCCAACAAGCTAGGTGAAGGACGGCTTTCACACACACTTATCTCTCAGAACTGAGCATGTGGAGAGACGTTCGTTCAACTAGCACAAAGGGAACGGGTTGCAGGAGAAACTATTACTCTGGTTTCTCAGTCTGTTTCCTAGTGCCGGTTTGAAGTTCCTGAAGTTTTCACTGTAAAACCGATTTGGAGCTAGTACCTCCCGGTATATAAGTATGGAGTGGAGTTTGCAACTGAAAACAAACTTTGTGTTCCCAACAAGCTAGGTGAAGGACGGCTTTCACACACACTTATCTCTCAGAACTGAGCATGTGGACAGACGTTCGTTCATCTAGCACAAAGGGAACGGGTTGCAGGAGAAACTTTTACTCTGGTTTCTCAGTCTGTTTCCTAGTGCCGGTTTGAAGTTCCTGCAGTTTTCACTGTAAAACCGAGTTGGAGCTTGTACCTCCCCATATATATGTATGGAGTGGAGTTTGCAACTGAAAAGAAACTTTGTGTTCCCAACAAGCTAGTTGAAGGACGGCTTTCATACACACTTATCTCTCAGAACTGAGCATGTGGAGAGTCGTTCGTTCATCTAGCACAAAGGGAACGGGTTGCAGGAGAAACTTTTACTCTGGTTTCTCAGTCTGTTTCCTAGTGCCGGTTTGAAGTTCCTGCAGTTTTCACTGTAAAACCGAGTTGGAGCTAGTACCTCCCCTTATATATGTAAGGAGTCGAGTTTGCAACTGAAAAGAAACTTTGTGTTCCCAACAAGCTAGGTGAAGGACGGCTTTCACACACACTTATCTCTCAGAACTGAGCATGTGGAGAGACGTTCACTCATCTAGAACAAAGGGAACGGGTTGCAGGAGAAACTTTTACTCTGGTTTCTCAGTCTGTTTCCTAGTGCCGGCTTGAAGTTCCTGCAGTTTTCACTGTAAAACCGAGTTGGAGCTAGTACCTCCCCGTATATATGTATGGAGTGGAGTTTGGAACTGAAAAGAAACTTTGTGTTCCCAACAAGCTAGGTGAAGGACGGCTTTCACACACACTTATCTCTCAGAACTGAGCATGTGGAGAGACGTTCGTTCAACTAGCACAAAGGGAACGGGTTGCAGGAGAAACTATTACTCTGGTTTCTCAGTCTGTTTCCTAGTGCCGGTTTGAAGTTCCTGAAGTTTTCACTGTAAAACCGATTTGGAGCTAGTACCTCCCGGTATATAAGTATGGAGTGGAGTTTGCAACTGAAAACAAACTTTGTGTTCCCAACAAGCTAGGTGAAGGACGGCTTTCACACACACTTATCTCTCAGAACTGAGCATGTGGACAGACGTTCGTTCATCTAGCACAAAGGGAACGGGTTGCAGGAGAAACTTTTACTCTGGTTTCTCAGTCTGTTTCCTAGTGCCGGTTTGAAGTTCCTGCAGTTTTCACTGTAAAACCGAGTTGGAGCTTGTACCTCCCCATATATATGTATGGAGTGGAGTTTGCAACTGAAAAGAAACTTTGTGTTCCCAACAAGCTAGTTGAAGGACGGCTTTCATACACACTTATCTCTCAGAACTGAGCATGTGGAGAGTCGTTCGTTCATCTAGCACAAAGGGAACGGGTTGCAGGAGAAACTTTTACTCTGGTTTCTCAGTCTGTTTCCTAGTGCCGGTTTGAAGTTCCTGCAGTTTTCACTGTAAAACCGAGTTGGAGCTAGTACCTCCCCTTATATATGTAAGGAGTCGAGTTTGCAACTGAAAAGAAACTTTGTGTTCCCAACAAGCTAGGTGAAGGACGGCTTTCACACACACTTATCTCTCAGAACTGAGCATGTGGAGAGACGTTCACTCATCTAGAACAAAGGGAACGGGTTGCAGGAGAAACTTTTACTCTGGTTTCTCAGTCTGTTTCCTAGTGCCGGTTTGAAGTTCCTGCAGTTTTCACTGTAAAACCGAGTTGGAGCTAGTACCTCCCCATATATATGTATGGAGTGGAGTTTGCAACTGAAAAGAAACTTTGTGTTCCCAACAAGCTAGGTGAAGGACGGCTTTCACACACACTTATCTCTCAGAACTGAGCATGTGGAGAGACGTTCGTTCAACTAGCACAAAGGGAACGGGTTGCAGGAGAAACTATTACTCTGGTTTCTCAGTCTGTTTCCTAGTGCCGGTTTGAAGTTCCTGCAGTTTTCACTGTAAAACCGATTTGGAGCTAGTACCTCCCGGTATATATGTATGGAGTGGAGTTTGCAACTGAAAACAAACTTTGTGTTCCCAACAAGCTAGGTGAAGGACGGCTTTCACACACACTTATCTCTCAGAACTGAGCATGTGGAGAGACGTTCGTTCATCTAGCACAAAGGGAACAGGTTGCAGGAGAAACTTTTACTCTGGTTTCTCAGTCTGTTTCCTAGTGCCGGTTTGAAGTTCCTGCAGTTTTCACTGTAAAACCGAGTTGGAGCTAGTACCTCCCCTTATATATGTATGGAGTGGAGTTTGCAACTGGAAAGAAACTTTGTGTTCCCAACAAGCTAGGTGAAGGACGGCTTTCACACACACTTATCTCTCAGAACTGAGCATGTGGAGAGACGTTCATTCATCTAGCACAAAGGGAACGGGTTGCAGGAGAAACTTTTACTCTGGTTTCTCAGTCTGTTTCCTAGTGCCGGTTTGAAGTTCCTGCAGTTTTCACTGTAAAACCGAGTTGGAGCTGGTACCTCCCCGTATACATGTATGGAGTGGAGTTTGCAACTGAAAAGAACCTTTGTGTTCCCAACAAGCTAGGTGAAGGACGGCTTTCACACACACATATCTCTCAGAACTGAGCATGTGGAGAGACGTTCGTTCATCTAGCACAAAGGGAACGGGTTGCAGGAGAAACTTTTACTCTGGTTTCTCAGTCTGTTTCCTAGTGCCGGTTTGAAGTTCCTGCAGTTTTCACTGTAAAACCGAGTTGGAGCTTGTACCTCCCCATATATATGTATGGAGTGGAGTTTGCAACTGAAAAGAAACTTTGTGTTCCCAACAAGCTAGGTGAAGGACGGCTTTCACACACACTTATCTCTCAGAACTGAGCATGTGGAGAGACGTTCGTTCATCTAGCACAAAGGGAACGGGTTGCAGGAGAAACATTTACTCTGGTTTCTCAGTCTGTTTCCTAGTGCCGATTTGAAGTTCCTGCAGTTTTCACTGTAAAACCGAGTTGGAGCTGGTACCTCCCCGTATATATGTATGGAGTGGTGTTTGCAACTGAAAAGAACCTTTGTGTTCCCAACAAGCTAGGTGAAGGACGGCTTTCACACACACTTATCTCTCAGAACTGAGCATGTGGAGAGACGTTGGTTCATCTAGCTCAAAGGGAACGGGTTGCAGGAGAAACTTTTACTCTGTTTTCTCAGTCTGTTTCCAAGTGCCGGTTTGAAGTTCCTGCAGTTTTCACTGTAAAACCGAGTTGGAGCTTCTACCTCCCCGTAAACATGTATGGAGTGGAGTTTGCAACTGAAAAGAACCTTTGTGTTCCCAACAAGCTAGGTGAAGGACGGCTTTCACACACACTTATCTCTCAGAACTGAGCATGTGGAGAGACGTTCGTTCATCTAGCACAAAGGGAACGGGTTGCAGGAGAAACTTTTACTCTGGTTTCTCAGGCTGTTTCCTAGTGCCGGTTTGAAGTTCCTGCAGTTTTCACTGTAAAACCGTGTTGGAACTAGTACCTCCCCATATATATGTATGGAGTGGAGTTTGCAACTGAAAAGAAACTTTGTGTTCCCAACAAGCTAGGTGAAGGACGGCTTTCACACACACTTATCTCTCAAAACTGAGCATGTGGAGAGACGTTCGTTCATCTAGCACAAAGGGAACGGGTTGCAGGAGAAACTTTTACTCTGGTTTCTCAGTCTGTTTCCTAGTGCCGGTTTGAAGTTCCTGCAGTTTTCACTGTAAAACCGGGTTGGATCTAGTACCTCCCCATATATATGTATGGAGAGGAGTTTGCAACTGAAAAGAAACTTTGTGTTCCCAACAAGCTAGGTGAAGGAAGGCTTTCACACACACTTATCTCTCAGAACTGAGCATGTGGAGAGACGTTCGTTCAACTAGCACAAAGGGAACGGGTTGCAGGAGAAAGTATTACTCTGGTTTCTCAGTCTGTTTCCTAGTGCCTTTTTGAAGTTCCTGCAGTTTTCACTGTAAAACCGAGTTGGAGCTAGTACCTCCCCGTATATATGTATGGAGTGGAGTTTACAACTGAAAAGAAACTTTGTGTTCCCAACAAGCTAGGTGAAGGACGGCTTTCACACACACTTATCTCTCAGAACTGAGCATGTGGAGAGACGTTCGTTCATCTAGCACAAAGGGAACGGGTTGCAGGAGAAACTTTTACTCTGGTTTCTCAGGCTGTTTCCTAGTGCCGGTTTGAAGTTCCTGCAGTTTTCACTGTAAAACCGAGTTGGAACTAGTACCTCCCCATATATATGTATGGAGTGGAGTTTGCAACTGAAAAGAAACTTTGTGTTCCCAACAAGCTAGGTGAAGGACGGCTTTCACACACACTTATCTCTCAGAACTGAGCATGTGGAGAGACGTTCGTTCATCTAGCACAAAGGGAACGGGTTGCAGGAGAAACTTTTACTCTGGTTTCTCAGGCTGTTTCCTAGTGCCGGTTTAAAGTTCCTGCAGTTTTCACTGTAAAACCGAGTTGGAGCTAGTACCTCCTCATATATATGTATGGAGTGGAGTTTGCAAATGAAAAGAAACTTTGTGTTCCCAACAAGCTAGGTGAAGGACGGCTTTCACACACACTTATCTCTCAGAACTGAGCATGTGGAGAGACGTTCGTTCATCTAGCACAAAGGGAACGGGTTGCAGGAGAAACTTTTACTCTGGTTTCTCAGTCTGTTTCCTAGTGCCGATTTGAAATTCCTGCAGTTTTCACTGTAAAACCGAGTTGGAGCTGGTACCTCCCCGTATATATGTATGGAGTGGTGTTTGCAACTGAAAAGAAACTTTGTGTTCCCAACATGCTAGGGGAAGGACGGCTTTCACACACACTTATCTCTCAGAACTGAGCATGTGGAGAGACGTTCGTTCATCTAGCACAAAGGGAACGGGTTGCAGGGGAAAGTTTTACTCTGGGTTCTCAGCCTGTTTCCTAGTGCCGGTTTGAAGTTCCTGCAGTTTTCACTGTAAAACCGAGTTGGAGCTAGTATCTATCCTTATATATGTATGGAGTGGAGTTTGCAACTTGAAAGAAACTTTGTGTTCCCAACAAGCTAGGTGAAGGACGGCTTTCACACACACTTATCTCTCAGAACTGAGCATTTGGAGAGACGTTGGTTCATCTAGCACAAAGGGAACGGGTTGCAGGAGAAACTTTTACTCTGGTTTCTCAGTGTGTTTCCAAGTGCCGGTTTGAAGTTCCTGCAGTTTTCACTGTAAAACCGAGTTGGAGCTTGTACCTCCCCGTATACATGTATGGAGTGGAGTTTGCAACTGAAAAGAAACTTTGTGTTCCCAACAAGCTAGGTGAAGGACGGCTTTCACACACACTTATCTCTCAGAACTGAGCATGTGGAGAGACGTTCGTTCATCTAGCACAAAGGGAACGGGTTGCAGGAGAAACTTTTACTCTGGTTTCTCAGTCTGTTTCCTAGTGCCGGTTTGAAGTTCCTGCAGTTTTCACTGTAAAACCGAGGTGGAGCTACTACCTCCCCTATATATGTATGGAGTGGAGTTTGCAACTGAAAAGAAACTTTGTGTTCCCAACAAGCTAGGTGAAGGACGGCTTTCACACACACTTATCTCTCAGATCTGAGCATGTGGAGAGACGTTCGTTCATCTACCACAAAGGGAAATGGTTGCAGGAGAAACTTTTACTCTGGTTTCTCAGTCTGTTTCCTAGTGCCTTTTTGAAGTTCCTGCAGTTTTCACTGTAAAACCGAGTTGGAGCTAGTACCTCCCCGTATATATGTATGGAGTGGAGTTTGCAACTGAAAAGAAACTTTGTGTTCCCAACAAGCTAGGTGAAGGACGGCTTTCACACACACTTATCTCTCAGAACTGAGCATGTGGAGAGACGTTCGTTCAACTAGCACAAAGGGAACGGGTTGCAGGAGAAACTATTACTCTGGTTTCTCAGTCTGTTTCCTAGTGCCGGTTTGAAGTTCCTGCAGTTTTCACTGTAAAACCGATTTGGAGCTAGTACCTCCCGGTATATATGTATGGAGTGGAGTTTGCAACTGAAAACAAACTTTGTGTTCCCAACAAGCTAGGTGAAGGACGGCTTTCACACACACTTATCTCTCAGAACTGAGCATGTGGAGAGACGTTCGTTCAACTAGCACAAAGGGAACGGGTTGCAGGAGAAAGTATTACTCTGGTTTCTCAGTCTGTTTCCTAGTGCCGGTTTGAAGTTCCTGCAGTTTTCACTGTAAAACCGAGTTGGAGCTAGTACCTCCCCGTATATATGTATGGAGTGGAGTTTACAACTGAAAAGAAACTTTGTGTTCCCAACAAGCTAGGTGAAGGACGGCTTTCACACACACTTATCTCTCAGAACTGAGCATGTGGAGAGACGTTCGTTCATCTAGCAGAAAGGGAACGGGTTGCAGGAGAAACTTTTACTCTGGTTTCTCAGGCTGTTTCCTAGTGCCGGTTTGAAGTTCCTGCAGTTTTCACTGTAAAACCGAGTTGGAACTAGTACCTCCCCATATATATGTATGGAGTGGAGTTTGCAAATGAAAAGAAACTTTGTGTTCCGAACAAGCTAGGTGAAGGACGGCTTTCACACACACTTATCTCTCAGAACTGAGCATGTGGAGAGACGTTCGTTCATCTAGCACAAAGGGAACGGGTTGCAGGAGAAACTTTTACTCTGGTTTCTCAGGCTGTTTCCTAGTGCCGGTTTAAAGTTCCTGCAGTTTTCACTGTAAAACCGAGTTGGAGCTAGTACCTCCCCATATATATGTATGGAGTGGAGTTTGCAACTGAAAAGAAACTTTGTGTTCCCAACAAGCTAGGTGAAGGACGGCTTTCACACACACTTATCTCTCAGAACTGAGCATGTGGAGAGACGATCGTTCATCTAGCACAAAGGGAACGGGTTGCAGGAGAAACTTTTACTCTGGTTTTTCAGTCTGTTTCCTAGTGCCGATTTGAAGTTCCTGCAGTTTTCACTGTAAAACCGAGTTGGAGCTGGTACCTCCCCGTATATATGTATGGAGTGGTGTTTGCAACTGAAAAGGAACTTTGTGTTCCCAACAAGCTAGGTGAAGGACGGCTTTCACACACACTTATCTCTCAGAACTGAGCATGTGGAGAGACGTTCGTTCATCTAGCACAAAGGGAACGGGTTGCAGGGGAAAGTTTTACTCTGGTTTCTCAGTCTGTTTCCTAGTGCCGGTTTGAAGTTCCTGCAGTTTTCACTGTAAAACCGTGTTGGAGCTTGTATCTACCCTTATATATGTATGGAGTGGAGTTTGCAACTTGAAAGAAACTTTGTGTTCCCAACAAGCTAGGTGAAGGACGGCTTTCACACACACTTATCTCTCAGAACTGAGCATGTGGAGAGACGTTGGTTCATCTAGCACAAAGGGAACGGGTTGCAGGAGAAACTTTTACTCTGGTTTCTCAGTCTGTTTCCAAGTGCCGGTTTGAAGTTCCTGCAGTTTTCACTGTAAAACCGAGTTGGAGCTTGTACCTCCCCGTATACATGTATGGAGTGGAGTTTGCAACTGAAAAGAAACTTTGTGTTCCCAACAAGCTAGGTGAAGGACGGCTTTCACACACACTTATCTCTCAGAACTGAGCATGTGGAGAGACGTTCGTTCATCTAGCACAAAGGGAACGGGTTGCAGGAGAAACTTTTACTCTGGTTTCTCAGTCTGTTTCCTAGTGCCGGTTTGAAGTTCCTGCAGTTTTCACTGTAAAACCGAGGTGGAGCTACTACCTCCCCTATATATGTATGGAGTGGAGTTTGCAGCTGAAAAGAAACTTTGTGTTCCCAACAAGCTAGGTGAAGGACGGCTTTCACACACACTTATCTCTCAGAACTGAGCATGTGGAGAGACGTTCGTTCATTTACCACAAAGGGAAAGGGTTGCAGGAGAAACTTTTACTCTGGTTTCTCAGTCTGTTTCCTAGTGCCGGTTTGAAGTTCCTGCAGTTTTCACTGTAAAACGGAGTTGGAACTAGTACCTCCCCATATATATGTATGGAATGGAGTTTGCAACTGAAAAGAAACTTTGTGTTCCCAACAAGCTAGGTGAAGGACGGCTTTCACACACACTTATCTCTCAGAACTGAGCATGTGGAGAGACGTTCGTTCATCTAGCACAAAGGGAACGGGTTGCAGGAGAAACTTTTACTCTGGTTTCTCAGTCTGTTTCCTAGTGCCGGTTTGAAGTTCCTGCAGTTTTCACTGTAAAACCGGGTTGGATCTAGTACCTCCCCATATATATGTATGGAGAGGAGTTTGCAACTGAAAAGAAACTTTGTGTTCCCAACAAGCTAGGTGAAGGAAGGCTTTCACACACACTTATCTCTCAGAACTGAGCATGTGGAGAGACGTTCGTTCAACTAGCACAAAGGGAACGGGTTGCAGGAGAAACTTTTACTCTGGTTTCTCAGTCTGTTTCCTAGTGCCGGTTTGAAGTTCCTGCAGTTTTCACTGTAAAACCGATTTGGAGCTAGTACCTCCCGGTATATATGTATGGAGTGGAGTTTGCAACTGAAAAGAAACTTTGTGTTCCCAACAAGCTAGGTGAAGGACGGCTTTCACACACACTTATCTCTCAGAACTGAGCATGTGGAGAGACGTTCATTCATCTAGAACAAAGGGAACTGGTTGCAGGAGAAACTTTTACTCTGGTTTCTCAGTCTGTTTCCTAGTGCCGGTTTGAAGTTCCTTCAGTTTTCACTGTAAAACCGAGTTGGAGCTAGTACCTCCCCGTATATATGTATGGAGTGGAGTTTGCAACTGAAAAGAAACTTTGTGTTCCCAACAAGCTAGGTGAAGGACGGCTTTCACACACACTTATCTCTCAGAACTGAGCATGTGGAGAGACGTTCGTTCATCTAGCACAAAGGGAACGGTTTGCAGGAGAAACTATTACTCTGGTTTCTCAGTCTGTTTCCTAGTGCCGGTTTGAAGTTCCTGCAGTTTTCACTGTGAAACAGATTTGGAGCTAGTACCTCCCGGTATATATGTATGGAGTGGAGTTTGCAACTGAAAACAAACTTTGTGTTCCCAACAAGCTAGGTGAAGGACGGCTTTCACACTCACTTATCTCTCAGAACTGAGCATGTGGACAGACGTTCGTTCATCTAGCACAAAGGGAACGGGTTGCAGGAGAAACTTTTACTCTGGTTTCTCAGTCTGTTTCCTAGTGCCGGTTTGAAGTTCCTGCAGTTTTCACTGTAAAACCGAGTTGGAGCTAGTACCTCCCCGTATATATGTATGGAGTGGAGTTTGCAACTGAAAAGAAACTTTGTGTTCCCAACAAGCTAGGTGAAGGACGGCTTTCACACACACTTATCTCTCAGAACTGAGCATGTGGAGAGACGTTCGTTCAACTAGCACAAAGGGAACGGGTTGCAGGAGAAACTATTACTCTGGTTTCTCAGTCTGTTTCCTAGTGCCGGTTTGAAGTTCCTGCAGTTTTCACTGTAAAACTGATTTGGAGCTAGTACCTCCCGGTATATATGTATGGAGTGGAGTTTGCAACTGAAAACAAACTTTGTGTTCCCAACAAGCTAGGTGAAGGACGGCTTTCACACACACTTATCTCTCACAACTGAGCATGTGGACAGACGTTCGTTCATCTAGCACAAAGGGAACGGGTTGCAGGAGAAACTTTTACTCTGGTTTCTCAGGCTGTTTCCTAGTGCCGGTTTAAAGTTCCTGCAGTTTTCACTGTAAAACCGAGTTGGAGCTAGTACCTCCCCATATATATGTATGGAGTGGAGTTTGCAACTGAAAAGAAACTTTGTGTTCCCAACAAGCTAGGTGAAGGACGGCTTTCACACACACTTATCTCTCAGAACTGAGCATGTGGAGAGACGTTCGTTCATCTAGCACAAAGGGAACGGGTTGCAGGAGAAACTTTTACTCTGGTTTCTCAGTCTGTTTCCTAGTGCCGGTTTGAAGTTCCTGCAGTTTTCACTGTAAAACCGATTTGGAGCTAGTACCTCCCGGTATATATGTATGGAGTGGAGTTTGCAACTGAAAAGAATCTTTGTGTTCCCAACAAGCTAGGTGAAGGACGGCTTTCACACACACTTATCTCTCAGAACTGAGCATGTGGAGAGACGTTCGTTCAACTAGCACAAAGGGAACGGGTTGCAGGAGAAACTATTACTCTGGTTTCTCAGTCTGTTTCCTAGTGCCGGTTTGAAGTTCCTGCAGTTTTCACTGTAAAACCGATTTGGAGCTAGTACCTCCCGGTATATATGTATGGAGTGGAGTTTGCAACTGAAAACAAACTTTGTGTTCCCAACAAGCTAGGTGAAGGACGGCTTTCACACACACTTATCTCTCAGAACTGAGCATGTGGACAGACGTTCGTTCATCTAGCACAAATGGAACGGGTTGCAGGAGAAACTTTTACTCTGGTTTCTCAGGCTGTTTCCTAGTGCCGGTTTAAAGTTCCTGCAGTTTTCACTGTAAAACCGAGTTGGAGCTAGTACCTCCCCATATATATGTATGGAGTGGAGTTTGCAACTGAAAAGAAACTTTGTGTTCCCAACAAGCTAGGTGAAGGACGGCTTTCACACACACTTATCTCTCAGAACTGAGCATGTGGAGAGACGTTCGTTCATCTAGCACAAAGGGAACGGGTTGCAGGAGAAACTTTTACTCTGGTTTTTCAGTCTGTTTCCAAGTGCCGATTTGAAGTTCCTGCAGTTTTCACTGTAAAACCGAGTTGGAGCTGGTACCTCCCCGTATATATGTATGGAGTGGTGTTTGCAACTGAAAAGGAACTTTGTGTTCCCAACAAGCTAGGTGAAGGACGGCTTTCACACACACTTATCTCTCAGAACTGAGCATGTGGAGAGACGTTCGTTCATCTAGCACAAAGGGAACGGGTTGCAGGGGAAAGTTTTACTCTGGGTTCTCAGCCTGTTTCCTAGTGCCGGTTTGAAGTTCCTGCAGTTTTCACTGTAAAACCGTGTTGGAGCTTGTATCTACCCTTATATATGTATGGAGTGGAGTTTGCAACTTGAAAGAAACTTTGTGTTCCCAACAAGCTAGGTGAAGGACGGCTTTCACACACACTTATCTCTCAGAACTGAGCATGTGGAGAGACGTTGGTTCATCTAGCACAAAGGGAACGGGTTGCAGGAGAAACTTTTACTCTGGTTTCTCAGTTTGTTTCCAAGTGCCGGTTTGAAGTTCCTGCAGTTTTCACTGTAAAACCGAGTTGGAGCTTGTACCTCCCCGTATACATGTATGGAGTGGAGTTTGCAACTGAAAAGAAACTTTGTGTTCCCAACAAGCTAGGTGAAGGACGGCTTTCACACACACTTATCTCTCACAACTGAGCATGTGGACAGACGTTCGTTCATCTAGCACAAAGGGAACGGGTTGCACGAGAAACTTTTACTCTGGTTTCTCAGGCTGTTTCCTAGTGCCGGTTTAAAGTTCCTGCAGTTTTCACTGTAAAACCGAGTTGGAGCTAATACCTCCCCATATATATGTATGGAGTGGAGTTTGCAACTGAAAAGAAACTTTGTGTTCCCAACAAGCTAGGTGAAGGACGGCTTTCACACACACTTATCTCTCAGAACTGAGCATGTGGAGAGACGTTCGTTCATCTAGCACAAAGGGAACGGGTTGCAGGAGAAACTTTTACTCTGGTTTCTCAGTCTGTTTCCTAGTGCCGGTTTGAAGTTCCTGCAGTTTTCACTGTAAAACCGATTTGGAGCTAGTACCTCCCGGTATATATGTATGGAGTGGAGTTTGCAACTGAAAAGAAACTTTGTGTTCCCAACAAGCTAGGTGAAGGACGGCTTTCACACACACTTATCTCTCAGAACTGAGCATGTGGAGAGACGTTCGTTCAACTAGCACAAAGGGAACGGGTTGCAGGAGAAACTATTACTCTGGTTTCTCAGTCTGTTTCCTAGTGCCGGTTTGAAGTTCCTGCAGTTTTCACTGTAAAACCGATTTGGAGCTAGTACCTCCCGGTATATATGTATGGAGTGGAGTTTGCAACTGAAAACAAACTTTGTGTTCCCAACAAGCTAGGTGAAGGACGGCTTTCACACACACTTATCTCTCAGAACTGAGCATGTGGACAGACGTTCGTTCATCTAGCACAAAGGGAACGGGTTGCAGGAGAAACTTTTACTCTGGTTTCTCAGGCTGTTTCCTAGTGCCGGTTTAAAGTTCCTGCAGTTTTCACTGTAAAACCGAGTTGGAGCTAGTACCTCCCCATATATATGTATGGAGTGGAGTTTGCAACTGAAAAGAAACTTTGTGTTCCCAACAAGCTAGGTGAAGGACGGCTTTCACACACACTTATCTCTCAGAACTGAGCATGTGGAGAGACGTTCGTTCATCTAGCACAAAGGGAACGGGTTGCAGGAGAAACTTTTACTCTGGTTTTTCAGTCTGTTTCCAAGTGCCGATTTGAAGTTCCTGCAGTTTTCACTGTAAAACCGAGTTGGAGCTGGTACCTCCCCGTATATATGTATGGAGTGGTGTTTGCAACTGAAAAGGAACTTTGTGTTCCCAACAAGCTAGTTGAAGGACGGCTTTCACACACACTTATCTCTCAGAACTGAGCATGTGGAGAGACGTTCGTTCATCTAGCACAAAGGGAACGGGTTGCAGGGGAAAGTTTTACTCTGGGTTCTCAGCCTGTTTCCTAGTGCCGGTTTGAAGTTCCTGCAGTTTTCACTGTAAAACCGTGTTGGAGCTTGTATCTACCCTTATATATGTATGGAGTGGAGTTTGCAACTTGAAAGAAACTTTGTGTTCCCAACAAGCTAGGTGAAGGACGGCTTTCACACACACTTATCTCTCAGAACTGAGCATGTGGAGAGACGTTGGTTCATCTAGCACAAAGGGAACGGGTTGCAGGAGAAACTTTTACTCTGGTTTCTCAGTTTGTTTCCAAGTGCCGGTTTGAAGTTCCTGCAGTTTTCACTGTAAAACCGAGTTGGAGCTTGTACCTCCCCGTATACATGTATGGAGTGGAGTTTGCAACTGAAAAGAAACTTTGTGTTCCCAACAAGCTAGGTGAAGGACGGCTTTCACACACACTTATCTCTCAGAACTGAGCATGTGGAGAGACGTTCGTTCATCTAGCACAAAGGGAACGGGTTGCAGGAGAAACTTTTACTCTGGTTTCTCAGTCTGTTTCCTAGTGCCGGTTTGAAGTTCCTGCAGTTTTCACTGTAAAACCGAGGTGGAGCTACTACCTCCCCTATATATGTATGGAGTGGAGTTTGCAACTGAAAAGAAACTTTGTGTTCCCAACAAGCTAGGTGAAGGACGGCTTTCACACACACTTATCTCTCAGAACTGAGCATGTGGAGAGACGTTCGTTCATCTACCACAAAGGGAAAGGGTTGCAGGAGAAACTTTTACTCTGGTTTCTCAGTCTGTTTCCTAGTGCCGGTTTGTAGTTCCTGCAGTTTTCACTGTAAAACGGAGTTGGAACTAGTACCTCCCCATATATATGTATGGAGTGGAGTTTGCAACTGAAAAGAAACTTTGTGTTCCCAACAAGCTAGGTGAAGGACGGCTTTCACACACACTTATCTCTCAGAACTGAGCATGTGGAGAGACGTTCGTTCATCTAGCACAAAGGGAACGGGTTGCAGGAGAAACTTTTACTCTGGTTTCTCAGTCTGTTTCCTAGTGCCGGTTTGAAGTTCCTGCAGTTTTCACTGTAAAACCGGGTTGGATCTAGTACCTCCCCATATATATGTATGGAGAGGAGTTTGCAACTGAAAAGAAACTTTGTGTTCCCAACAAGCTAGGTGAAGGACGGCTTTCACACACACTTATCTCTCAGAACTGAGCATGTGGAGAGACGTTCGTTCAACTAGCACAAAGGGAACGGGTTGCAGGAGAAACTATTACTCTGGTTTCTCAGTCTGTTTCCTAGTGCCGGTTTGAAGTTCCTGCAGTTTTCACTGTAAAACCGATTTGGAGCTAGTACCTCCCGGTATATATGTATGGAGTGGAGTTTGCAACTGAAAACAAACTTTGTGTTCCCAACAAGCTAGGTGAAGGACGGCTTTCACACACACTTATCTCTCAGAACTGAGCATGTGGACAGACGTTCGTTCATCTAGCACAAAGGGAACGGTTTGCAGGAGAAACTTTTACTCTGGTTTCTCAGGCTGTTTCCTAGTGCCGGTTTAAAGTTCCTGCAGTTTTCACTGTAAAACCGAGTTGGAGCTAGTACCTCCCCATATATATGTATGGAGTGGAGTTTGCAACTGAAAAGAAACTTTGTGTTCCCAACAAGCTAGGTGAAGGACGGCTTTCACACACACTTATCTCTCAGAACTGAGCATGTGGAGAGACGTTCGTTCATCTAGCACAAAGGGAACGGGTTGCAGGAGAAACTTTTACTCTGGTTTCTCAGTCTGTTTCCTAGTGCCGGTTTGAAGTTCCTGCAGTTTTCACTGTAAAACCGATTTGGAGCTAGTACCTCCCGGTATATATGTATGGAGTGGAGTTTGCAACTGAAAAGAAACTTTGTGTTCCCAACAAGCTAGGTGAAGGACGGCTTTCACACACACTTATCTCTCAGAACTGAGCATGTGGAGAGACGTTCGTTCAACTAGCACAAAGGGAACGGGTTGCAGGAGAAACTATTACTCTGGTTTCTCAGTCTGTTTCCTAGTGCCGGTTTGAATTTCCTTCAGTTTTCACTGTAAAACCGATTTGGAGCTAGTACCTCCCGGTATATATGTATGGAGTGGAGTTTGCAACTGAAAACAAACTTTGTGTTCCCAACAAGCTAGGTGAAGGACGGCTTTCACACACACTTATCTCTCAGAACTGAGCATGTGGACAGACGTTCGTTCATCTAGCACAAAGGGAACGGGTTGCAGGAGAAACTTTTACTCTGGTTTCTCAGGCTGTTTCCTAGTGCCGGTTTAAAGTTCCTGCAGTTTTCACTGTAAAACCGAGTTGGAGCTAGTACCTCCCCATATATATGTATGGAGTGGAGTTTGCAACTGAAAAGAAACTTTGTGTTCCCAACAAGCTAGGTGAAGGACGGCTTTCACACACACTTATCTCTCAGAACTGAGCATGTGGAGAGACGTTCGTTCATCTAGCACAAAGGGAACGGGTTGCAGGAGAAACTTTTACTCTGGTTTTTCAGTCTGTTTCCAAGTGCCGATTTGAAGTTCCTGCAGTTTTCACTGTAAAACCGAGTTGGAGCTGGTACCTCCCCGTATATATGTATGGAGTGGTGTTTGCAACTGAAAAGGAACTTTGTGTTCCCAACAAGCTAGGTGAAGGACGGCTTTCACACACACTTATCTCTCAGAACTGAGCATGTGGAGAGACGTTCGTTCATCTAGCACAAAGGGAACGGGTTGCAGGGGAAAGTTTTACTCTGGGTTCTCAGCCTGTTTCCTAGTGCCGGTTTGAAGTTCCTGCAGTTTTCACTGTAAAACCGTGTTGGAGCTTGTATCTACCCTTATATATGTATGGAGTGGAGTTTGCAACTTGAAAGAAACTTTGTGTTCCCAACAAGCTAGGTGAAGGACGGCTTTCACACACACTTATCTCTCAGAACTGAGCATGTGGAGAGACGTTGGTTCATCTAGCACAAAGGGAACGGGTTGCAGGAGAAACTTTTACTCTGGTTTCTCAGTTTGTTTCCAAGTGCCGGTTTGAAGTTCCTGCAGTTTTCACTGTAAAACCGAGTTGGAGCTTGTACCTCGCCGTATACATGTATGGAGTGGAGTTTGCAACTGAAAAGAAACTTTGTGTTCCCAACAAGCTAGGTGAAGGACGGCTTTCACACACACTTATCTCTCAGAACTGAGCATGTGGAGAGACGTTCGTTCATCTAGCACAAAGGGAACGGGTTGCAGGAAAACTTTTACTCTGGTTTCTCAGACTGTTTCCTAGTGCCGGTTTGAAGTTCCTGCAGTTTTCACTGTAAAACCGAGGTGGAGCTACTACCTCCCCTATATATGTATGGAGTGGAGTTTGCAACTGAAAAGAAACTTTGTGTTCCCAACAAGCTAGGTGAAGGACGGCTTTCACACACACTTATCTCTCAGAACTGAGCATGTGGAGAGACGTTCGTTCATCTACCACAAAGGGAAAGGGTTGCAGGAGAAACTTTTACTCTGGTTTCTCAGTCTGTTTCCTAGTGCCGGTTTGAAGTTCCTGCAGTTTTCACTGTAAAACCGATTTGGAGCTAGTACCTCCCGGTATATATGTATGGAGTGGAGTTTGCAACTGAAAAGAAACTTTGTGTTCCCAACAAGCTAGGTGAAGGACGGCTTTCACACACACTTATCTCTCAGAACTGAGCATGTGGAGAGACGTTCGTTCAACTAGCACAAAGGGAACGGGTTGCAGGAGAAACTATTACTCTGGTTTCTCAGTCTGTTTCCTAGTGCCGGTTTGAAGTTCCTGCAGTTTTCACTGTAAAAACGATTTGGAGCTAGTACCTCCCGGTATATATGTATGGAGTGGAGTTTGCAACTGAAAACAAACTTTGTGTTCCCAACAAGCTAGGTGAAGGACGGCTTTCACACACACTTATCTCTCAGAACTGAGCATGTGGACAGACGTTCGTTCATCTAGCACAAAGGGAACGGGTTGCAGGAGAAACTTTTACTCTGGTTTCTCAGTCTGTTTCCTAGTGCCGGTTTGAAGTTCCTGCAGTTTTCACTGTAAAACCGGGTTGGATCTAGTACCTCCCCATATATATGTATGGAGAGGAGTTTGCAACTGAAAAGAAACTTTGTGTTCCCAACAAGCTAGGTGAAGGACGGCTTTCACACACACTTATCTCTCAGAACTGAGCATGTGGAGAGACGTTCGTTCAACTAGCACAAAGGGAACGGGTTGCAGGAGAAACTATTACTCTGGTTTCTCAGTCTGTTTCCTAGTGCCGGTTTGAAGTTCCTGCAGTTTTCACTGTAAAACCGATTTGGAGCTAGTACCTCCCGGTATATATGTATGGAGTGGAGTTTGCAACTGAAAACAAACTTTGTGTTCCCAACAAGCTAGGTGAAGGACGGCTTTCACACACACTTATCTCTCAGAACTGAGCATGTGGACAGACGTTCGTTCATCTAGCACAAAGGGAACGGTTTGCAGGAGAAACTTTTACTCTGGTTTCTCAGGCTGTTTCCTAGTGCCGGTTTAAAGTTCCTGCAGTTTTCACTGTAAAACCGAGTTGGAGCTAGTACCTCCCCATATATATGTATGGAGTGGAGTTTGCAACTGAAAAGAAACTTTGTGTTCCCAACAAGCTAGGTGAAGGACGGCTTTCACACACACTTATCTCTCAGAACTGAGCATGTGGAGAGACGTTCGTTCATCTAGCACAAAGGGAACGGGTTGCAGGAGAAACTTTTACTCTGGTTTCTCAGTCTGTTTCCTAGTGCCGGTTTGAAGTTCCTGCAGTTTTCACTGTAAAACCGATTTGGAGCTAGTACCTCCCGGTATATATGTATGGAGTGGAGTTTGCAACTGAAAAGAAACTTTGTGTTCCCAACAAGCTAGGTGAAGGACGGCTTTCACACACACTTATCTCTCAGAACTGAGCATGTGGAGAGACGTTCGTTCAACTAGCACAAAGGGAACGGGTTGCAGGAGAAACTATTACTCTGGTTTCTCAGTCTGTTTCCTAGTGCCGGTTTGAATTTCCTTCAGTTTTCACTGTAAAACCGATTTGGAGCTAGTACCTCCCGGTATATATGTATGGAGTGGAGTTTGCAACTGAAAACAAACTTTGTGTTCCCAACAAGCTAGGTGAAGGACGGCTTTCACACACACTTATCTCTCAGAACTGAGCATGTGGACAGACGTTCGTTCATCTAGCACAAAGGGAACGGGTTGCAGGAGAAACTTTTACTCTGGTTTCTCAGGCTGTTTCCTAGTGCCGGTTTAAAGTTCCTGCAGTTTTCACTGTAAAACCGAGTTGGAGCTAGTACCTCCCCATATATATGTATGGAGTGGAGTTTGCAACTGAAAAGAAACTTTGTGTTCCCAACAAGCTAGGTGAAGGACGGCTTTCACACACACTTATCTCTCAGAACTGAGCATGTGGAGAGACGTTCGTTCATCTAGCACAAAGGGAACGGGTTGCAGGAGAAACTTTTACTCTGGTTTTTCAGTCTGTTTCCAAGTGCCGATTTGAAGTTCCTGCAGTTTTCACTGTAAAACCGAGTTGGAGCTGGTACCTCCCCGTATATATGTATGGAGTGGTGTTTGCAACTGAAAAGGAACTTTGTGTTCCCAACAAGCTAGGTGAAGGACGGCTTTCACACACACTTATCTCTCAGAACTGAGCATGTGGAGAGACGTTCGTTCATCTAGCACAAAGGGAACGGGTTGCAGGGGAAAGTTTTACTCTGGGTTCTCAGCCTGTTTCCTAGTGCCGGTTTGAAGTTCCTGCAGTTTTCACTGTAAAACCGTGTTGGAGCTTGTATCTACCCTTATATATGTATGGAGTGGAGTTTGCAACTTGAAAGAAACTTTGTGTTCCCAACAAGCTAGGTGAAGGACGGCTTTCACACACACTTATCTCTCAGAACTGAGCATGTGGAGAGACGTTGGTTCATCTAGCACAAAGGGAACGGGTTGCAGGAGAAACTTTTACTCTGGTTTCTCAGTTTGTTTCCAAGTGCCGGTTTGAAGTTCCTGCAGTTTTCACTGTAAAACCGAGTTGGAGCTTGTACCTCCCCGAATACATGTATGGAGTGGAGTTTGCAACTGAAAAGAAACTTTGTGTTCCCAACAAGCTAGGTGAAGGACGGCTTTCACACACACTTATCTCTCAGAACTGAGCATGTGGAGAGACGTTCGTTCATCTAGCACAAAGGGAACGGGTTGCAGGAAAACTTTTACTCTGGTTTCTCAGTCTGTTTCCTAGTGCCGGTTTGAAGTTCCTGCAGTTTTCACTGTAAAACCGAGGTGGAGCTACTACCTCCCCTATATATGTATGGAGTGGAGTTTGCAACTGAAAAGAAACTTTGTGTTCCCAACAAGCTAGGTGAAGGACGGCTTTCACACACACTTATCTCTCAGAACTGAGCATGTGGAGAGACGTTCGTTCATCTACCACAAAGGGAAAGGGTTGCAGGAGAAACTTTTACTCTGGTTTCTCAGTCTGTTTCCTAGTGCCGGTTTGAAGTTCCTGCAGTTTTCACTGTAAAACCGATTTGGAGCTAGTACCTCCCGGTATATATGTATGGAGTGGAGTTTGCAACTGAAAAGAAACTTTGTGTTCCCAACAAGCTAGGTGAAGGACGGCTTTCACACACACTTATCTCTCAGAACTGAGCATGTGGAGAGACGTTCGTTCAACTAGCACAAAGGGAACGGGTTGCAGGAGAAACTATTACTCTGGTTTCTCAGTCTGTTTCCTAGTGCCGGTTTGAAGTTCCTGCAGTTTTCACTGTAAAAACGATTTGGAGCTAGTACCTCCCGGTATATATGTATGGAGTGGAGTTTGCAACTGAAAACAAACTTTGTGTTCCCAACAAGCTAGGTGAAGGACGGCTTTCACACACACTTATCTCTCAGAACTGAGCATGTGGACAGACGTTCGTTCATCTAGCACAAAGGGAACGTGTTGCAGGAGAAACTTTTACTCTGGTTTCTCAGGCTGTTTCCTAGTGCCGGTTTAAAGTTCCTGCAGTTTTCACTGTAAAACCGAGTTGGAGCTAGTACCTCGCCATATATATGTATGGAGTGGAGTTTGCAACTGAAAAGAAACTTTGTGTTCCCAACAAGCTAGGTGAAGGACGGCTTTCACACACACTTATCTCTCAGAACTGAGCATGTGGAGAGACGTTCGTTCATCTAGCACAAAGGGAACGGGTTGCAGGAGAAACTTTTACTCTGGTTTCTCAGTCTGTTTCCAAGTGCCGATTTGAAGTTCCTGCAGTTTTCACTGTAAAACCGATTTGGAGCTGGTACCTCCCCGTATATATGTATGGAGTGGTGTTTGCAACTGAAAAGGAACTTTGTGTTCCCAACAAGCTAGGTGAAGGACGGCTTTCACACACACTTATCTCTCAGAACTGAGCATGTGGAGAGACGTTCGTTCATCTAGCACAAAGGGAACGGGTTGCAGGGGAAAGTTTTACTCTGGGTTCTCAGCCTGTTTCCTAGTGCCGGTTTGAAGTTCCTGCAGTTTTCACTGTAAAACCGTGTTGGAGCTTGTATCTACCCTTATATATGTATGGAGTGGAGTTTGCAACTTGAAAGAAACTTTGTGTTCCCAACAAGCTAGGTGAAGGACGGCTTTCACACACACTTATCTCTCAGAACTGAGCATGTGGACAGACGTTGTTTCATCTAGCACAAAGGGAACGGGTTGCAGGAGAAACTTTTACTCTGGTTTCTCAGTTTGTTTCCAAGTGCCGGTTTGAAGTTCCTGCAGTTTTCACTGTAAAACCGAGTTGGAGCTTGTACCTCCCCGTATACATGTATGGAGTGGAGTTTGCAACTGAAAAGAAACTTTGTGTTCCCAACAAGCTAGGTGAAGGACGGCTTTCACACACACTTATCTCTCAGAACTGAGCATGTGGAGAGACGTTCGTTCATCTAGCACAAAGGGAACGGGTTGCAGGAGAAACTTTTACTCTGGTTTCTCAGTCTGTTTCCTAGTGCCGGTTTGAAGTTCCTGCAGTTTTCACTGTAAAACCGAGGTGGAGCTACTACCTCCCCTATATATGTATGGAGTGGAGTTTGCAACTGAAAAGAAACTTTGTGTTCCCAACAAGCTAGGTGAAGGACGGCTTTCACACACACTTATCTCTCAGAACTGAGCATGTGGAGAGACGTTCGTTCATCTACCACAAAGGGAAAGGGTTGCAGGAGAAACTTTTACTCTGGTTTCTCAGTCTGTTTCCTAGTGCCGGTTTGAAGTTCCTGCAGTTTTCACTGTAAAACGGAGTTGGAACTAGTACCTCCCCATATATATGTATGGAGTGGAGTTTGCAACTGAAAAGAAACTTTGTGTTCCCAACAAGCTAGGTGAAGGACGGCTTTCACACACACTTATCTCTCAGAACTGAGCATGTGGAGAGACGTTCGTTCATCTAGCACAAAGGGAACGGGTTGCAGGGGAAAGTTTTACTCTGGTTTCTCAGTCTGTTTCCTAGTGCCGGTTTGAAGTTCCTGCAGTTTTCACTGTAAAACCGGGTTGGATCTAGTACCTCCCCATATATATGTATGGAGAGGAGTTTGCAACTGAAAAGAAACTTTGTGTTCCCAACAAGCTAGGTGAAGGACGGCTTTCACACACAATTATCTCTCAGAACTGAGCATGTGGAGAGACGTTCGTTCAACTAGCACAAAGGGAACGGGTTGCAGGAGAAACTATTACTCTGGTTTCTCAGTCTGTTTCCTAGTGCCGGTTTGAAGTTCCTGCAGTTTTCACTGTAAAACCGATTTGGAGCTAGTACCTCCCGGTATATATGTATGGAGTGGAGTTTGCAACTGAAAACAAACTTTGTGTTCCCAACAAGCTAGGTGAAGGACGGCTTTCACACACACTTATCTCTCAGAACTGAGCATGTGGACAGACGTTCGTTCATCTAGCACAAAGGGAACGGGTTGCAGGAGAAACTTTTACTCTGGTTTCTCAGGCTGTTTCCTAGTGCCGGTTTAAAGTTCCTGCAGTTTTCACTGTAAAACCGAGTTGGAGCTAGTACCTCCCCATATATATGTATGGAGTGGAGTTTGCAACTGAAAAGAAACTTTGTGTTCCCAACAAGCTAGGTGAAGGACGGCTTTCACACACACTTATCTCTCAGAACTGAGCATGTGGAGAGACGTTGGTTCATCTAGCACAAAGGGAACGGGTTGCAGGAGAAACTTTTACTCTGGTTTCTCAGTCTGTTTCCTAGTGCCGGTTTGAAGTTCCTGCAGTTTTCACTGTAAAACCGATTTGGAGCTAGTACCTCCCGGTATATATGTATGGAGTGGAGTTTGCAACTGAAAAGAAACTTTGTGTTCCCAACAAGCTAGGTGAAGGACGGCTTTCACACACACTTATCTCTCAGAACTGAGCATGTGGAGAGACGTTCGTTCAACTAGCACAAAGGGAACGGGTTGCAGGAGAAACTATTACTCTGGTTTCTCAGTCTGTTTCCTAGTGCCGGTTTGAATTTCCTGCAGTTTTCACTGTAAAACCGATTTGGAGCTAGTACCTCCCGGTATATATGTATGGAGTGGAGTTTGCAACTGAAAACAAACTTTGTGTTCCCAACAAGCTAGGTGAAGGACGGCTTTCACACACACTTATCTCTCAGAACTGAGCATGTGGACAGACGTTCGTTCATCTAGCACAAAGGGAACGGGTTGCAGGAGAAACTTTTACTCTGGTTTCTCAGGCTGTTTCCTAGTGCCGGTTTAAAGTTCCTGCAGTTTTCACTGTAAAACCGAGTTGGAGCTAGTACCTCCCCATATATATCTATGGAGTGGAGTTTGCAACTGAAAAGAAACTTTGTGTTCCCAACAAGCTAGGTGAAGGACGGCTTTCACACACACTTATCTCTCAGAACTGAGCATGTGGAGAGACGTTCGTTCATCTAGCACAAAGGGAACGGGTTGCAGGAGAAACTTTTACTCTGGTTTTTCAGTCTGTTTCCAAGTGCCGATTTGAAGTTCCTGCAGTTTTCACTGTAAAACCGAGTTGGAGCTGGTACCTCCCCGTATATATGTATGGAGTGGTGTTTGCAACTGAAAAGGAACTTTGTGTTCCCAACAAGCTAGGTGAAGGACGGCTTTCACACACACTTATCTCTCAGAACTGAGCATGTGGAGAGACGTTCGTTCATCTAGCACAAAGGGAACGGGTTGCAGGGGAAAGTTTTACTCTGGGTTCTCAGCCTGTTTCCTAGTGCCGGTTTGAAGTTCCTGCAGTTTTCACTGTAAAACCGTGTTGGAGCTTGTATCTACCCTTATATATGTATGGAGTGGAGTTTGCAACTTGAAAGAAACTTTGTGTTCCCAACAAGCTAGGTGAAGGACGGCTTTCACACACACTTATCTCTCAGAACTGAGCATGTGGAGAGACGTTGGTTCATCTAGCACAAAGGGAACGGGTTGCAGGAGAAACTTTTACTCTGGTTTCTCAGTTTGTTTCCAAGTGCCGGTTTGAAGTTCCTGCAGTTTTCACTGTAAAACCGAGTTGGAGCTTGTACCTCCCCGTATACATGTATGGAGTGGAGTTTGCAACTGAAAAGAAACTTTGTGTTCCCAACAAGCTAGGTGAAGGACGGCTTTCACACACACTTATCTCTCAGAACTGAGCATGTGGAGAGACGTTCGTTCATCTAGCACAAAGGGAACGGGTTGCAGGAGAAACTTTTACTCTGGTTTCTCAGTCTGTTTCCTAGTGCCGGTTTGAAGTTCCTGCAGTTTTCACTGTAAAACCGAGGTGGAGCTACTACCTCCCCTATATATGTATGGAGTGGAGTTTGCAACTGAAAAGAAACTTTGTGTTCCCAACAAGCTAGGTGAAGGACGGCTTTCACACACACTTATCTCTCAGAACTGAGCATGTGGAGAGACGTTCGTTCATCTAGCACAAAGGGAACGGGTTGCAGGGGAAAGTTTTACTCTGGTTTCTCAGTCTGTTTCCTAGTGCCGGTTTGAAGTTCCTGCAGTTTTCACTGTAAAACCGGGTTGGATCTAGTACCTCCCCATATATATGTATGGAGAGGAGTTTGCAACTGAAAAGAAACTTTGTGTTCCCAACAAGCTAGGTGAAGGACGGCTTTCACACACACTTATCTCTCAGAACTGAGCATGTGGAGAGACGTTCGTTCAACTAGCACAAAGGGAACGGGTTGCAGGAGAAACTATTACTCTGGTTTCTCAGTCTGTTTCCTAGTGCCGGTTTGAAGTTCCTGCAGTTTTCACTGTAAAACCGATTTGGAGCTAGTACCTCCCGGTATATATGTATGGAGTGGAGTTTGCAACTGAAAACAAACTTTGTGTTCCCAACAAGCTAGGTGAAGGACGGCTTTCACACACACTTATCTCTCAGAACTGAGCATGTGGACAGACGTTCGTTCATCTAGCACAAAGGGAACGGGTTGCAGGAGAAACTTTTACTCTGGTTTCTCAGGCTGTTTCCTAGTGCCGGTTTAAAGTTCCTGCAGTTTTCACTGTAAAACCGAGTTGGAGCTAGTACCTCCCCATATATATGTATGGAGTGGAGTTTGCAACTGAAAAGAAACTTTGTGTTCCCAACAAGCTAGGTGAAGGACGGCTTTCACACACACTTATCTCTCAGAACTGAGCATGTGGAGAGACGTTCGTTCATCTAGCACAAAGGGAACGGGTTGCAGGAGAAACTTTTACTCTGGTTTCTCAGTCTGTTTCCTAGTGCCGGTTTGAAGTTCCTGCAGTTTTCACTGTAAAACCGATTTGGAGCTAGTACCTCCCGGTATATATGTATGGAGTGGAGTTTGCAACTGAAAAGAAACTTTGTGTTCCCAACAAGCTAGGTGAAGGACGGCTTTCACACACACTTATCTCTCAGAACTGAGCATGTGGAGAGACGTTCGTTCAACTAGCACAAAGGGAACGGGTTGCAGGAGAAACTATTACTCTGGTTTCTCAGTCTGTTTCCTAGTGCCGGTTTGAATTTCCTGCAGTTTTCACTGTAAAACCGATTTGGAGCTAGTACCTCCCGGTATATATGTATGGAGTGGAGTTTGCAACTGAAAACAAACTTTGTGTTCCCAACAAGCTAGGTGAAGGACGGCTTTCACACACACTTATCTCTCAGAACTGAGCATGTGGACAGACGTTCGTTCATCTAGCACAAAGGGAACGGGTTGCAGGAGAAACTTTTACTCTGGTTTCTCAGGCTGTTTCCTAGTGCCGGTTTAAAGTTCCTGCAGTTTTCACTGTAAAACCGAGTTGGAGCTAGTACCTCCCCATATATATCTATGGAGTGGAGTTTGCAACTGAAAAGAAACTTTGTGTTCCCAACAAGCTAGGTGAAGGACGGCTTTCACACACACTTATCTCTCAGAACTGAGCATGTGGAGAGACGTTCGTTCATCTAGCACAAAGGGAACGGGTTGCAGGAGAAACTTTTACTCTGGTTTTTCAGTCTGTTTCCAAGTGCCGATTTGAAGTTCCTGCAGTTTTCACTGTAAAACCGAGTTGGAGCTGGTACCTCCCCGTATATATGTATGGAGTGGTGTTTGCAACTGAAAAGGAACTTTGTGTTCCCAACAAGCTAGGTGAAGGACGGCTTTCACACACACTTATCTCTCAGAACTGAGCATGTGGAGAGACGTTCGTTCATCTAGCACAAAGGGAACGGGTTGCAGGGGAAAGTTTTACTCTGGGTTCTCAGCCTGTTTCCTAGTGCCGGTTTGAAGTTCCTGCAGTTTTCACTGTAAAACCGTGTTGGAGCTTGTATCTACCCTTATATATGTATGGAGTGGAGTTTGCAACTTGAAAGAAACTTTGTGTTCCCAACAAGCTAGGTGAAGGACGGCTTTCACACACACTTATCTCTCAGAACTGAGCATGTGGAGAGACGTTGGTTCATCTAGCACAAAGGGAACGGGTTGCAGGAGAAACTTTTACTCTGGTTTCTCAGTTTGTTTCCAAGTGCCGGTTTGAAGTTCCTGCAGTTTTCACTGTAAAACCGAGTTGGAGCTTGTACCTCCCCGTATACATGTATGGAGTGGAGTTTGCAACTGAAAAGAAACTTTGTGTTCCCAACAAGCTAGGTGAAGGACGGCTTTCACACACACTTATCTCTCAGAACTGAGCATGTGGAGAGACGTTCGTTCATCTAGCACAAAGGGAACGGGTTGCAGGAGAAACTTTTACTCTGGTTTCTCAGTCTGTTTCCTAGTGCCGGTTTGAAGTTCCTGCAGTTTTCACTGTAAAACCGAGGTGGAGCTACTACCTCCCCTATATATGTATGGAGTGGAGTTTCCAACTGAAAAGAAACTTTGTGTTCCCAACAAGCTAGGTGAAGGACGGCTTTCACACACACTTATCTCTCAGAACTGAGCATGTGGAGAGACGTTCGTTCATCTAGCACAAAGGGAACGGGTTGCAGGAGAAACTTTTACTCTGGTTTCTCAGTCTGTTTCCTAGTGCCGGTTTGAAGTTCCTGCAGTTTTCACTGTAAAACCGGGTTGGATCTAGTACCTCCCCATATATATGTATGGAGAGGAGTTTGCAACTGAAAAGAAACTTTGTGTTCCCAACAAGCTAGGTGAAGGACGGCTTTCACACACACTTATCTCTCAGAACTGAGCATGTGGAGAGACGTTCGTTCAACTAGCACAAAGGGAACGGGTTGCAGGAGAAACTATTACTCTGGTTTCTCAGTCTGTTTCCTAGTGCCGGTTTGAAGTTCCTGCAGTTTTCACTGTAAAACCGATTTGGAGCTAGTACCTCCCGGTATATATGTATGGAGTGGAGTTTGCAACTGAAAACAAACTTTGTGTTCCCAACAAGCTAGGTGAAGGACGGCTTTCACACACACTTATCTCTCAGAACTGAGCATGTGGACAGACGTTCGTTCATCTAGCACAAAGGGAACGGGTTGCAGGAGAAACTTTTACTCTGGTTTCTCAGGCTGTTTCCTAGTGCCGGTTTAAAGTTCCTGCAGTTTTCACTGTAAAACCGAGTTGGAGCTAGTACCTCCCCATATATATGTATGGAGTGGAGTTTGCAACTGAAAAGAAACTTTGTGTTCCCAACAAGCTAGGTGAAGGACGGCTTTCACACACACTTATCTCTCAGAACTGAGCATGTGGAGAGACGTTCGTTCATCTAGCACAAAGGGAACGGGTTGCAGGAGAAACTTTTACTCTGGTTTCACAGTCTGTTTCCTAGTGCCGGTTTGAAGTTCCTGCAGTTTTCACTGTAAAACCGATTTGGAGCTAGTACCTCCCGGTATATATGTATGGAGTGGAGTTTGCAACTGAAAAGAAACTTTGTGTTCCCAACAAGCTAGGTGAAGGACGGCTTTCACACACACTTATCTCTCAGAACTGAGCATGTGGAGAGACGTTCGTTCAACTAGCACAAAGGGAACGGGTTGCAGGAGAAACTATTACTCTGGTTTCTCAGTCTGTTTCCTAGTGCCGGTTTGAATTTCCTGCAGTTTTCACTGTAAAACCGATTTGGAGCTAGTACCTCCCGGTATATATGTATGGAGTGGAGTTTGCAACTGAAAACAAACTTTGTGTTCCCAACAAGCTAGGTGAAGGACGGCTTTCACACACACTTATCTCTCAGAACTGAGCATGTGGACAGACGTTCGTTCATCTAGCACAAAGGGAACGGGTTGCAGGAGAAACTTTTACTCTGGTTTCTCAGGCTGTTTCCTAGTGCCGGTTTAAAGTTCCTGCAGTTTTCACTGTAAAACCGAGTTGGAGCTAGTACCTCCCCATATATATGTATGGAGTGGAGTTTGCAACTGAAAAGAAACTTTGTGTTCCCAACAAGCTAGGTGAAGGACGGCTTTCACACACACTTATCTCTCAGAACTGAGCATGTGGAGAGACGTTCGTTCATCTAGCACAAAGGGAACGGGTTGCAGGAGAAACTTTTACTCTGGTTTTTCAGTCTGTTTCCAAGTGCCGATTTGAAGTTCCTGCAGTTTTCACTGTAAAACCGAGTTGGAGCTGGTACCTCCCCGTATATATGTATAGAGTGGTGTTTGCAACTGAAAAGGAACTTTGTGTTCCCAACAAGCTAGGTGAAGGACGGCTTTCACACACACTTATCTCTCAGAACTGAGCATGTGGAGAGACGTTCGTTCATCTAGCACAAAGGGAACGGGTTGCAGGGGAAAGTTTTACTCTGGGTTCTCAGCCTGTTTCCTAGTGCCGGTTTGAAGTTCCTGCAGTTTTCACTGTAAAACCGTGTTGGAGCTTGTATCTACCCTTATATATGTATGGAGTGGAGTTTGCAACTTGAAAGAAACTTTGTGTTCCCAACAAGCTAGGTGAAGGACGGCTTTCACACACACTTATCTCTCAGAACTGAGCATGTGGAGAGACGTTGGTTCATCTAGCACAAAGGGAACGGGTTGCAGGAGAAACTTTTACTCTGGTTTCTCAGTTTGTTTCCAAGTGCCGGTTTGAAGTTCCTGCAGTTTTCACTGTAAAACCGAGTTGGAGCTTGTACCTCCCCGTATACATGTATGGAGTGGAGTTTGCAACTGAAAAGAAACTTTGTGTTCCCAACAAGCTAGGTGAAGGACGGCTTTCACACACACTTATCTCTCAGAACTGAGCATGTGGAGAGACGTTCGTTCATCTACCACAAAGGGAAAGGGTTGCAGGAGAAACTTTTACTCTGGTTTCTCAGTCTGTTTCCTAGTGCCGGTTTGAAGTTCCTGCAGTTTTCACTGTAAAACGGAGTTGGAACTAGTACCTCCCCATATATATGTATGGAGTGGAGTTTGCAACTGAAAAGAAACTTTGTGTTCCCAACAAGCTAGGTGAAGGACGGCTTTCACACACACTTATCTCTCAGAACTGAGCATGTGGAGAGACGTTCGTTCATCTACCACAAAGGGAAAGGGTTGCAGGAGAAACTTTTACTCTGGTTTCTCAGTCTGTTTCCTAGTGCCGGTTTGAAGTTCCTGCAGTTTTCACTGTAAAACGGAGTTGGAACTAGTACCTCCCCATATATATGTATGGAGTGGAGTTTGCAACTGAAAAGAAACTTTGTGTTCCCAACAAGCTAGGTGAAGGACGGCTTTCACACACACTTATCTCTCAGAACTGAGCATGTGGAGAGACGTTCGTTCATCTAGCACAAAGGGAACGGGTTGCAGGAGAAACTTTTACTCTGGTTTCTCAGTCTGTTTCCTAGTGCCGGTTTGAAGTTCCTGCAGTTTTCACTGTAAAATCGGGTTGGATCTAGTACCTCCCCATATATATGTATAGAGAGGAGTTTGCAACTGAAAAGAAACTTTGTGTTCCCAACAAGCTAGGTGAAGGAAGGCTTTCACACACACTTATCTCTCAGAACTGAGCATGTGGAGAGACGTTCGTTCAACTAGCAGAAAGGGAACGGGTTGCAGGAGAAACTTTTATTCTGGTTTCTCAGTCTGTTTCCTAGTGCCGGTTTGAAGTTCCTGCAGTTTTCACTGTAAAACCGATTTGGAGCTAGTACCTCCCGGTATATATGTATGGAGTGGAGTTTGCAACTGAAAAGAAACTTTGTGTTCCCAACAAGCTAGGTGAAGGACGGCTTTCACACACACTTATCTCTCAGAACTGAGCATGTGGAGAGACGTTCATTCATCTAGAACAAAGGGAACGGGTTGCAGGAGAAACTTTTACTCTGGTTTCTCAGTCTGTTTCCTAGTGCCGGTTTGAAGTTCCTGCAGTTTTCACTGTAAAACCGAGTTGGAGCTAGTACCTCCCGTATATATGTATGGAGTGGAGTTTGCAACTGAAAAGAAACTTTGTGTTCCCAACAAGCTAGGTGAAGGACGGCTTTCACACACACTTATCTCTCAGAACTGAGCATGTGGAGAGACGTTCGTTCAACTAGCACAAAGGGAACGGTTTGCAGGAGAAACTATTACTCTGGTTTCTCAGTCTGTTTCCTAGTGCCGGTTTGAAGTTCCTGCAGTTTTCACTGTAAAACCGATTTGGAGCTAGTACCTCACGGTATATATGTATGGAGTGGAGTTTGCAACTGAAAACAAACTTTGTGTTCCCAACAAGCTAGGTGAAGGACGGCTTTCACACTCACTTATCTCTCAGAACTGAGCATGTGGACAGACGTTCGTTCATCTAGCACAAAGGGAACGGGTTGCAGGAGAAACTTTTTCTCTGGTTTCTCAGTCTGTTTCCTAGTGCCGGTTTGAATTTCCTGCAGTTTTCACTGTAAAACCGAGTTGGAGCTAATACCTCCCCGTATATATGTATGGAGTGGAGTTTGCAACTGAAAAGAAACTTTGTGTTCCCAACAAGCTAGGTGAAGGACGGCTTTCACACACACTTATCTCTCAGAACTGAGCATGTGGACAGACGTTCGTTCATCTAGCACAAAGGGAACGGGTTGCAGGAGAAACTTTTACTCTGGTTTCTCAGGCTGTTTCCTAGTGCCGGTTTAAAGTTCCTGCAGTTTTCACTGTAAAACCGAGTTGGAGCTAGTACCTCCCCATATATATGTATGGAGTGGAGTTTGCAACTGAAAAGAAACTTTGTGTTCCCAACAAGCTAGGTGAAGGACGGCTTTCACACACACTTATCTCTCAGAACTGAGCATGTGGAGAGACGTTCGTTCATCTAGCACAAAGGGAATGGGTTGCAGGAGAAACTTTTACTCTGGTTTCTCAGTCTGTTTCCTAGTGCCGGTTTGAAGTTCCTGCAGTTTTCACTGTAAAACCGAGTTGGAGCTAGTACCTCCCGTATATATGTATGGAGTGGAGTTTGCAACTGAAAAGAAACTTTGTGTTCCCAACAAGCTAGGTGAAGGACGGCTTTCACACACACTTATCTCTCAGAACTGAGCATGTGGAGAGACGTTCGTTCAACTAGCACAAAGGGAACGGTTTGCAGGAGAAACTATTACTCTGGTTTCTCAGTCTGTTTCCTAGTGCCGGTTTGAAGTTCCTGCAGTTTTCACTGTAAAACCGATTTGGAGCTAGTACCTCCCGGTATATATGTATGGAGTGGAGTTTGCAACTGAAAACAAACTTTGTGTTCCCAACAAGCTAGGTGAAAGACGGCTTTCACACTCACTTATCTCTCAGAACTGAGCATGTGGACAGACGTTCGTTCATCTAGCACAAAGGGAACGGGTTGCAGGAGAAACTTTTTCTCTGGTTTCTCAGTCTGTTTCCTAGTGCCGGTTTGAAGTTCCTGCAGTTTTCACTGTAAAACCGAGTTGGAGCTAATACCTCCCCGTATATATGTATGGAGTGGAGTTTGCAACTGAAAAGAAACTTTGTGTTCCCAACAAGCTAGGTGAAGGACGGCTTTCACACACACTTATCTCTCAGAACTGAGCATGTGGAGAGACGTTCGTTCAACTAGCACAAAGGGAACGGGTTGCAGGAGAAACTATTACTCTGTTTTCTCAGTCTGTTTCCTAGTGCCGGTTTGAAGTTCCTGCAGTTTTCACTGTAAAACCGATTTGGAGCTAGTACCTCCCGGTATATATGTATGGAGTGGAGTTTGCAACTGAAAACAAACTTTGTGTTCCCAACAAGCTAGGTGAAGGACGGCTTTCACACACACTTATCTCTCAGAACTGAGCATGTGGACAGACGTTCGTTCATCTAGCACAAAGGGAACGGGTTGCAGGAGAAACTTTTACTCTGGTTTCTCAGGCTGTTTCCTAGTGCCGGTTTAAAGTTCCTGCAGTTTTCACTGTAAAACCGAGTTGGAGCTAGTACCTCCCCATATATATGTATGGAGTGGAGTTTGCAACTGAAAAGAAACTTTGTGTTCCCAACAAGCTAGGTGAAGGACGGCTTTCACACACACTTATCTCTCAGAACTGAGCATGTGGAGAGACGTTCGTTCATCTAGCACAAAGGGAACGGGTTGCAGGAGAAACTTTTACTCTGGTTTCTCAGTCTGTTTCCTAGTGCCGGTTTGAAGTTCCTGCAGTTTTCACTGTAAAACCGATTTGGAGCTAGTACCTCCCGGTATATATGTATGGAGTGGAGTTTGCAACTGAAAAGAAACTTTGTGTTCCCAACAAGCTAGGTGAAGGACGGCTTTCCCACACACTTATCTCTCAGAACTGAGCATGTGGAGAGACGTTCGTTCAACTAGCACAAAGGGAACGGGTTGCAGGAGAAACTATTACTCTGGTTTCTCAGTCTGTTTCCTAGTGCCGGTTTGAAGTTCCTGCAGTTTTCACTGTAAAACCGATTTGGAGCTAGTACCTCCCGGTATATATGTATGGAGTGGAGTTTGCAACTGAAAACAAACTTTGTGTTCCCAACAAGCTAGGTGAAGGACGGCTTTCACACACACTTATCTCTCAGAACTGAGCATGTTGACAGACGTTCGTTCATCTAGCACAAAGGGAACGGGTTGCAGGAGAAACTTTTACTCTTGTTTCTCAGGCTGTTTCCTAGTGCCGGTTTAAAGTTCCTGCAGTTTTCACTGTAAAACCGAGTTGGAGCTAGTACCTCCCCATATATATGTATGGAGTGGAGTTTGCAACTGAAAAGAAACTTTGTGTTCCCAACAAGCTAGGTGAAGGACGGCTTTCACACACACTTATCTCTCAGAACTGAGCATGTGGAGAGACGTTCGTTCATCTAGCACAAAGGGAACGGGTTGCAGGAGAAACTTTTACTCTGGTTTTTCAGTCTGTTTCCTAGTGCCGATTTGAAGTTCCTGCAGTTTTCACTGTAAAACCGAGTTGGAGCTGGTACCTCCCCGTATATATGTATGGAGTGGTGTTTGCAACTGAAAAGGAACTTTGTGTTCCCAACAAGCTAGGTGAAGGACGGCTTTCACACACACTTATCTCTCAGAACTGAGCATGTGGAGAGACGTTCATTCATCTAGCACAAAGGGAACGGGTTGCAGGGGAAAGTTTTACTCTGGGTTCTCAGCCTGTTTCCTAGTGCCGGTTTGAAGTTCCTGCAGTTTTCACTGTAAAACCGTGTTGGAGCTTGTATCTACCCTTATATATGTATGGAGTGGAGTTTGCAACTTGAAAGAAACTTTGTGTTCCCAACAAGCTAGGTGAAGGACGGCTTTCACACACACTTATCTCTCAGAACTGAGCATGTGGAGAGACGTTGGTTCATCTAGCACAAAGGGAACGGGTTGCAGGAGAAACTTTTACTCTGGTTTCTCAGTCTGTTTCCTAGTGCCGGTTTGAAGTTCCTGCAGTTTTCACTGTAAAACCGAGTTGGAGCTTGTATCTCCCCGTATACATGTATGGAGTGGAGTTTGCAACTGAAAAGAAACTTTGTGTTCCCAACCAGCTAGGTGAAGGACGGCTTTCACACACACTTATCTCTCAGAACTGAGCATGTGGAGAGACGTTCGTTCATCTAGCACAAAGGGAACGGGTTGCAGGAGAAACTTTTACTCTGGTTTCTCAGTCTGTTTCCTAGTGCCGGTTTGAAGTTCCTGCAGTTTTCACTGTAAAACCGAGGTGGAGCTACTACCTCCCCTATATATGTATGGAGTGGAGTTTGCAACTGAAAAGAAACTTTGTGTTCCCAACAAGCTAGGTGAAGGACGGCTTTCACACACACTTATCTCTCAGAACTGAGCATGTGGAGAGACGTTCGTTCATCTACCACAAAGGGAAAGGGTTGCAGGAGAAACTTTTACTCTGGTTTCTCAGTCTGTTTCCTAGTGCCGGTTTGAAGTTCCTGCAGTTTTCACTGTAAAACGGAGTTGGAACTAGTACCTCCCCATATATATGTATGGAGTGGAGTTTGCAACTGAAAAGAAACTTTGTGTTCCCAACAAGCTAGGTGAAGGACGGCTTTCACACACACTTATCTCTCAGAACTGAGCATGTGGAGAGACTTTCGTTCATCTAGCACAAAGGGAACGGGTTGCAGGAGAAACTTTTACTCTGGTTTCTCAGTCTGTTTCCTAGTGCCGGTTTGAAGTTCCTGCAGTTTTCACTGTAAAACCGGGTTGGATCTAGTACCTCCCCATATATATGTATGGAGAGGTGTTTGCAACTGAAAAGAAACTTTGTGTTCCCAACAAGCTAGGTGAAGCAAGGCTTTCACACACACTTATCTCTCAGAACTGAGCATGTGGAGAGACGTTCGTTCAACTAGCACAAAGGGAACGGGTTGCAGGAGAAACTTTTACTCTGGTTTCTCAGTCTGTTTCCTAGTGCCGGTTTGAAGTTCCTGCAGTTTTCACTGTAAAACCGATTTGGAGCTAGTACCTCCCCTTATATATGTATGGATTGGAGTTTGCAACTGGAAAGAAACTTTGTGTTCCCAACAAGCTAGGTGTAGGACGGCTTTCACACACACTTATCTCTCAGAACTGAGCATGTGGAGAGACGTTCATTCATCTAGAACAAAGGGAACGGGTTGCAGGAGAAACTTTTACTCTGGTTTCTCAGTCTGTTTCCTAGTGCCGGTTTGAAGTTCCTGCAGTTTTCACTGTAAAACCGAGTTGGAGCTAGTACCTCCCCGTATATATGTATGGAGTGGAGTTTGCAACTGAAAAGAAACTTTGTGTTCCCAACAAGCTAGGTGAAGGACGGCTTTCACACACACTTATCTCTCAGAACTGAGCATGTGGAGAGACGTTCGTTCATCTAGCACAAAGGGAACGGGTTGCAGGAGAAACTTTTACTCTGGTTTCACAGTCTGTTTCCTAGTGCCGGTTTGAAGTTCCTGCAGTTTTCACTGTAAAACCGAGGTGGAGCTACTACCTCCCCTATATATGTATGGAGTGGAGTTTGCAACTGAAAAGAAACTTTGTGTTCCCAACAAGCTAGGTGAAGGACGGCTTTCACACACACTTATCTCTCAGAACTGAGCATGTGGAGAGACGTTCGTTCATCTACCACAAAGGGAAATGGTTGCAGGAGAAACTTTTACTCTGGTTCTCAGTCTGTTTCCTAGTGCCGGTTTGAAGTTCCTGCAGTTTTCACTGTAAAACCGAGTTGGAACTAGTACCTCCCCATATATATGTATGGAGTGGAGTTTGCAACTGAAAAGAAACTTTGTGTTCCCAACAAGCTAGGTGAAGGACGGCTTTCACACACACTTATCTCTTAGAAATGAGCATGTGGAGAGACGTTCGTTCATCTAGCACAAAGGGAACGGGTTGCAGGAGAAACTTTTACTCTGGTTTCTCAGTCTGTTTCCTAGTGCCGGTTTGAATTTCCTGCAGTTTTCACTGTAAAACCGGGTTGGATCTAGTACCTCCCCATATATATGTATGGAGAGGAGTTTGCAAGTGAAAAGAAACTTTGTGTTCCCAACAAGCTAGGTGAAGGAAGGCTTTCACACACACTTATCTCTCAGAACTGAGCATGTGGAGAGACGTTCGTTCAACTAGCACAAAGGGAACGGGTTGCAGGAGAAACTTTTACTCTGGTTTCTCAGTCTGTTTCCTAGTGCCGGTTTGAAGTTCCTGCAGTTTTCACTGTAAAACCGATTTGGAGCTAGTACCTCCCGGTATATATGTATGGAGTGGAGTTTGCAACTGAAAAGAAACTTTGTGTTCCCAACAAGCTAGGTGAAGGACGGCTTTCACACACACTTATCTCTCAGAACTGAGCATGTGGAGAGACGTTCATTCATCTAGAACAAAGGGAACGGGTTGCAGGAGAAACTTTTACTCTGGTTTCTCAGTCTGTTTCCTAGTGCCGGTTTGAAGTTCCTGCAGTTTTCACTGTAAAACCGAGTTGGAGCTAGTACCTCCCGTATATATGTATGGAGTGGAGTTTGCAACTGAAAAGAAACTTTGTGTTCCCAACAAGCTAGGTGAAGGACGGCTTTCACACACACTTATCTCTCAGAACTGAGCATGTGGAGAGACGTTCGTTCAACTAGCACAAAGGGAACGGTTTGCAGGAGAAACTATTACTCTGGTTTCTCAGTCTGTTTCCTAGTGCCGGTTTGAAGTTCCTGCAGTTTTCACTGTAAAACCGATTTGGAGCTAGTACCTCACGGTATATATGTATGGAGTGGAGTTTGCAACTGAAAACAAACTTTGTGTTCCCAACAAGCTAGGTGAAGGACGGCTTTCACACTCACTTATCTCTCAGAACTGAGCATGTGGACAGACGTTCGTTCATCTAGCACAAAGGGAACGGGTTGCAGGAGAAACTTTTTCTCTGGTTTCTCAGTCTGTTTCCTAGTGCCGGTTTGAATTTCCTGCAGTTTTCACTGTAAAACCGAGTTGGAGCTAATACCTCCCCGTATATATGTATGGAGTGGAGTTTGCAACTGAAAAGAAACTTTGTGTTCCCAACAAGCTAGGTGAAGGACGGCTTTCACACACACTTATCTCTCAGAACTGAGCATGTGGACAGACGTTCGTTCATCTAGCACAAAGGGAACGGGTTGCAGGAGAAACTTTTACTCTGGTTTCTCAGGCTGTTTCCTAGTGCCGGTTTAAAGTTCCTGCAGTTTTCACTGTAAAACCGAGTTGGAGCTAGTACCTCCCCATATATATGTATGGAGTGGAGTTTGCAACTGAAAAGAAACTTTGTGTTCCCAACAAGCTAGGTGAAGGACGGCTTTCACACACACTTATCTCTCAGAACTGAGCATGTGGAGAGACGTTCGTTCATCTAGCACAAAGGGAATGGGTTGCAGGAGAAACTTTTACTCTGGTTTCTCAGTCTGTTTCCTAGTGCCGGTTTGAAGTTCCTGCAGTTTTCACTGTAAAACCGAGTTGGAGCTAGTACCTCCCGTATATATGTATGGAGTGGAGTTTGCAACTGAAAAGAAACTTTGTGTTCCCAACAAGCTAGGTGAAGGACGGCTTTCACACACACTTATCTCTCAGAACTGAGCATGTGGAGAGACGTTCGTTCAACTAGCACAAAGGGAACGGTTTGCAGGAGAAACTATTACTCTGGTTTCTCAGTCTGTTTCCTAGTGCCGGTTTGAAGTTCCTGCAGTTTTCACTGTAAAACCGATTTGGAGCTAGTACCTCCCGGTATATATGTATGGAGTGGAGTTTGCAACTGAAAACAAACTTTGTGTTCCCAACAAGCTAGGTGAAAGACGGCTTTCACACTCACTTATCTCTCAGAACTGAGCATGTGGACAGACGTTCGTTCATCTAGCACAAAGGGAACGGGTTGCAGGAGAAACTTTTTCTCTGGTTTCTCAGTCTGTTTCCTAGTGCCGGTTTGAAGTTCCTGCAGTTTTCACTGTAAAACCGAGTTGGAGCTAATACCTCCCCGTATATATGTATGGAGTGGAGTTTGCAACTGAAAAGAAACTTTGTGTTCCCAACAAGCTAGGTGAAGGACGGCTTTCACACACACTTATCTCTCAGAACTGAGCATGTGGAGAGACGTTCGTTCAACTAGCACAAAGGGAACGGGTTGCAGGAGAAACTATTACTCTGGTTTCTCAGTCTGTTTCCTAGTGCCGGTTTGAAGTTCCTGCAGTTTTCACTGTAAAACCGATTTGGAGCTAGTACCTCCCGGTATATATGTATGGAGTGGAGTTTGCAACTGAAAACAAACTTTGTGTTCCCAACAAGCTAGGTGAAGGACGGCTTTCACACACACTTATCTCTCAGAACTGAGCATGTGGACAGACGTTCGTTCATCTAGCACAAAGGGAACGGGTTGCAGGAGAAACTTTTACTCTGGTTTCTCAGGCTGTTTCCTAGTGCCGGTTTAAAGTTCCTGCAGTTTTCACTGTAAAACCGAGTTGGAGCTAGTACCTCCCCATATATATGTATGGAGTGGAGTTTGCAACTGAAAAGAAACTTTGTGTTCCCAACAAGCTAGGTGAAGGACGGCTTTCACACACACTTATCTCTCAGAACTGAGCATGTGGAGAGACGTTCGTTCATCTAGCACAAAGGGAACGGGTTGCAGGAGAAACTTTTACTCTGGTTTCTCAGTCTGTTTCCTAGTGCCGGTTTGAAGTTCCTGCAGTTTTCACTGTAAAACCGATTTGGAGCTAGTACCTCCCGGTATATATGTATGGAGTGGAGTTTGCAACTGAAAAGAAACTTTGTGTTCCCAACAAGCTAGGTGAAGGACGGCTTTCCCACACACTTATCTCTCAGAACTGAGCATGTGGAGAGACGTTCGTTCAACTAGCACAAAGGGAACGGGTTGCAGGAGAAACTATTACTCTGGTTTCTCAGTCTGTTTCCTAGTGCCGGTTTGAAGTTCCTGCAGTTTTCACTGTAAAACCGATTTGGAGCTAGTACCTCCCGGTATATATGTATGGAGTGGAGTTTGCAACTGAAAAGAAACTTTGTGTTCCCAACAAGCTAGGTGAAGGACGGCTTTCACACACACTTATCTCTCAGAACTGAGCATGTGGACAGACGTTCGTTCATCTAGCACAAAGGGAACGGGTTGCAGGAGAAACTTTTACTCTGGTTTCTCAGGCTGTTTCCTAGTGCCGGTTTAAAGTTCCTGCAGTTTTCACTGTAAAACCGAGTTGGAGCTAGTACCTCCCCATATATATGTATGGAGTGGAGTTTGCAACTGAAAAGAAACTTTGTGTTCCCAACAAGCTAGGTGAAGGACGGCTTTCACACACACTTATCTCTCAGAACTGAGCATGTGGAGAGACGTTCGTTCATCTAGCACAAAGGGAATGGGTTGCAGGAGAAACTTTTACTCTGGTTTCTCAGTCTGTTTCCTAGTGCCGGTTTGAAGTTCCTGCAGTTTTCACTGTAAAACCGAGTTGGAGCTAGTACCTCCCGTATATATGTATGGAGTGGAGTTTGCAACTGAAAAGAAACTTTGTGTTCCCAACAAGCTAGGTGAAGGACGGCTTTCACACACACTTATCTCTCAGAACTGAGCATGTGGAGAGACGTTCGTTCAACTAGCACAAAGGGAACGGTTTGCAGGAGAAACTATTACTCTGGTTTCTCAGTCTGTTTCCTAGTGCCGGTTTGAAGTTCCTGCAGTTTTCACTGTAAAACCGATTTGGAGCTAGTACCTCCCGGTATATATGTATGGAGTGGAGTTTGCAACTGAAAACAAACTTTGTGTTCCCAACAAGCTAGGTGAAAGACGGCTTTCACACTCACTTATCTCTCAGAACTGAGCATGTGGACAGACGTTCGTTCATCTAGCACAAAGGGAACGGGTTGCAGGAGAAACTTTTTCTCTGGTTTCTCAGTCTGTTTCCTAGTGCCGGTTTGAAGTTCCTGCAGTTTTCACTGTAAAACCGAGTTGGAGCTAATACCTCCCCGTATATATGTATGGAGTGGAGTTTGCAACTGAAAAGAAACTTTGTGTTCCCAACAAGCTAGGTGAAGGACGGCTTTCACACACACTTATCTCTCAGAACTGAGCATGTGGAGAGACGTTCGTTCAACTAGCACAAAGGGAACGGGTTGCAGGAGAAACTATTACTCTGGTTTCTCAGTCTGTTTCCTAGTGCCGGTTTGAAGTTCCTGCAGTTTTCACTGTAAAACCGATTTGGAGCTAGTACCTCCCGGTATATATGTATGGAGTGGAGTTTGCAACTGAAAACAAACTTTGTGTTCCCAACAAGCTAGGTGAAGGACGGCTTTCACACACACTTATCTCTCAGAACTGAGCATGTGGACAGACGTTCGTTCATCTAGCACAAAGGGAACGGGTTGCAGGAGAAACTTTTACTCTGGTTTCTCAGGCTGTTTCCTAGTGCCGGTTTAAAGTTCCTGCAGTTTTCACTGTAAAACCGAGTTGGAGCTAGTACCTCCCCATATATATGTATGGAGTGGAGTTTGCAACTGAAAAGAAACTTTGTGTTCCCAACAAGCTAGGTGAAGGACGGCTTTCACACACACTTATCTCTCAGAACTGAGCATGTGGAGAGACGTTCGTTCATCTAGCACAAAGGGAACGGGTTGCAGGAGAAACTTTTACTCTGGTTTCTCAGTCTGTTTCCTAGTGCCGGTTTGAAGTTCCTGCAGTTTTCACTGTAAAACCGATTTGGAGCTAGTACCTCCCGGTATATATGTATGGAGTGGAGTTTGCAACTGAAAAGAAACTTTGTGTTCCCAACAAGCTAGGTGAAGGACGGCTTTCCCACACACTTATCTCTCAGAACTGAGCATGTGGAGAGACGTTCGTTCAACTAGCACAAAGGGAACGGGTTGCAGGAGAAACTATTACTCTGGTTTCTCAGTCTGTTTCCTAGTGCCGGTTTGAAGTTCCTGCAGTTTTCACTGTAAAACCGATTTGGAGCTAGTACCTCCCGGTATATATGTATGGAGTGGAGTTTGCAACTGAAAACAAACTTTGTGTTCCCAACAAGCTAGGTGAAGGACGGCTTTCACACACACTTATCTCTCAGAACTGAGCATGTTGACAGACGTTCGTTCATCTAGCACAAAGGGAACGGGTTGCAGGAGAAACTTTTACTCTTGTTTCTCAGGCTGTTTCCTAGTGCCGGTTTAAAGTTCCTGCAGTTTTCACTGTAAAACCGAGTTGGAGCTAGTACCTCCCCATATATATGTATGGAGTGGAGTTTGCAACTGAAAAGAAACTTTGTGTTCCCAACAAGCTAGGTGAAGGACGGCTTTCACACACACTTATCTCTCAGAACTGAGCATGTGGAGAGACGTTCGTTCATCTAGCACAAAGGGAACGGGTTGCAGGAGAAACTTTTACTCTGGTTTTTCAGTCTGTTTCCTAGTGCCGATTTGAAGTTCCTGCAGTTTTCACTGTAAAACCGAGTTGGAGCTGGTACCTCCCCGTATATATGTATGGAGTGGTGTTTGCAACTGAAAAGGAACTTTGTGTTCCCAACAAGCTAGGTGAAGGACGGCTTTCACACACACTTATCTCTCAGAACTGAGCATGTGGAGAGACGTTCATTCATCTAGCACAAAGGGAACGGGTTGCAGGGGAAAGTTTTACTCTGGGTTCTCAGCCTGTTTCCTAGTGCCGGTTTGAAGTTCCTGCAGTTTTCACTGTAAAACCGTGTTGGAGCTTGTATCTACCCTTATATATGTATGGAGTGGAGTTTGCAACTTGAAAGAAACTTTGTGTTCCCAACAAGCTAGGTGAAGGACGGCTTTCACACACACTTATCTCTCAGAACTGAGCATGTGGAGAGACGTTGGTTCATCTAGCACAAAGGGAACGGGTTGCAGGAGAAACTTTTACTCTGGTTTCTCAGTCTGTTTCCTAGTGCCGGTTTGAAGTTCCTGCAGTTTTCACTGTAAAACCGAGTTGGAGCTTGTATCTCCCCGTATACATGTATGGAGTGGAGTTTGCAACTGAAAAGAAACTTTGTGTTCCCAACCAGCTAGGTGAAGGACGGCTTTCACACACACTTATCTCTCAGAACTGAGCATGTGGAGAGACGTTCGTTCATCTAGCACAAAGGGAACGGGTTGCAGGAGAAACTTTTACTCTGGTTTCTCAGTCTGTTTCCTAGTGCCGGTTTGAAGTTCCTGCAGTTTTCACTGTAAAACCGAGGTGGAGCTACTACCTCCCCTATATATGTATGGAGTGGAGTTTGCAACTGAAAAGAAACTTTGTGTTCCCAACAAGCTAGGTGAAGGACGGCTTTCACACACACTTATCTCTCAGAACTGAGCATGTGGAGAGACGTTCGTTCATCTACCACAAAGGGAAAGGGTTGCAGGAGAAACTTTTACTCTGGTTTCTCAGTCTGTTTCCTAGTGCCGGTTTGAAGTTCCTGCAGTTTTCACTGTAAAACGGAGTTGGAACTAGTACCTCCCCATATATATGTATGGAGTGGAGTTTGCAACTGAAAAGAAACTTTGTGTTCCCAACAAGCTAGGTGAAGGACGGCTTTCACACACACTTATCTCTCAGAACTGAGCATGTGGAGAGACTTTCGTTCATCTAGCACAAAGGGAACGGGTTGCAGGAGAAACTTTTACTCTGGTTTCTCAGTCTGTTTCCTAGTGCCGGTTTGAAGTTCCTGCAGTTTTCACTGTAAAACCGGGTTGGATCTAGTACCTCCCCATATATATGTATGGAGAGGTGTTTGCAACTGAAAAGAAACTTTGTGTTCCCAACAAGCTAGGTGAAGCAAGGCTTTCACACACACTTATCTCTCAGAACTGAGCATGTGGAGAGACGTTCGTTCAACTAGCACAAAGGGAACGGGTTGCAGGAGAAACTTTTACTCTGGTTTCTCAGTCTGTTTCCTAGTGCCGGTTTGAAGTTCCTGCAGTTTTCACTGTAAAACCGATTTGGAGCTAGTACCTCCCCTTATATATGTATGGATTGGAGTTTGCAACTGGAAAGAAACTTTGTGTTCCCAACAAGCTAGGTGAAGGACGGCTTTCACACACACTTATCTCTCAGAACTGAGCATGTGGAGAGACGTTCATTCATCTAGAACAAAGGGAACGGGTTGCAGGAGAAACTTTTACTCTGGTTTCTCAGTCTGTTTCCTAGTGCCGGTTTGAAGTTCCTGCAGTTTTCACTGTAAAACCGAGTTGGAGCTAGTACCTCCCCGTATATATGTATGGAGTGGAGTTTGCAACTGAAAAGAAACTTTGTGTTCCCAACAAGCTAGGTGAAGGACGGCTTTCACACACACTTATCTCTCAGAACTGAGCATGTGGAGAGACGTTCGTTCATCTAGCACAAAGGGAACGGGTTGCAGGAGAAACTTTTACTCTGGTTTCACAGTCTGTTTCCTAGTGCCGGTTTGAAGTTCCTGCAGTTTTCACTGTAAAACCGAGGTGGAGCTACTACCTCCCCTATATATGTATGGAGTGGAGTTTGCAACTGAAAAGAAACTTTGTGTTCCCAACAAGCTAGGTGAAGGACGGCTTTCACACACACTTATCTCTCAGAACTGAGCATGTGGAGAGACGTTCGTTCATCTACCACAAAGGGAAATGGTTGCAGGAGAAACTTTTACTCTGGTTCTCAGTCTGTTTCCTAGTGCCGGTTTGAAGTTCCTGCAGTTTTCACTGTAAAACCGAGTTGGAACTAGTACCTCCCCATATATATGTATGGAGTGGAGTTTGCAACTGAAAAGAAACTTTGTGTTCCCAACAAGCTAGGTGAAGGACGGCTTTCACACACACTTATCTCTTAGAAATGAGCATGTGGAGAGACGTTCGTTCATCTAGCACAAAGGGAACGGGTTGCAGGAGAAACTTTTACTCTGGTTTCTCAGTCTGTTTCCTAGTGCCGGTTTGAATTTCCTGCAGTTTTCACTGTAAAACCGGGTTGGATCTAGTACCTCCCCATATATATGTATGGAGAGGAGTTTGCAAGTGAAAAGAAACTTTGTGTTCCCAACAAGCTAGGTGAAGGAAGGCTTTCACACACACTTATCTCTCAGAACTGAGCATGTGGAGAGACGTTCGTTCAACTAGCACAAAGGGAACGGGTTGCAGGAGAAACTTTTACTCTGGTTTCTCAGTCTGTTTCCTAGTGCCGGTTTGAAGTTCCTGCAGTTTTCACTGTAAAACCGATTTGGAGCTAGTACCTCCCGGTATATATGTATGGAGTGGAGTTTGCAACTGAAAAGAAACTTTGTGTTCCCAACAAGCTAGGTGAAGGACGGCTTTCACACACACTTATCTCTCAGAACTGAGCATGTGGAGAGACGTTCGTTCATCTAGCACAAAGGGAACGGGTTGCAGGAGAAACTTTTACTCTGGTTTCTCAGTCTGTTTCCTAGTGCCGGTTTGAAGTTCCTGCAGTTTTCACTGTAAAACCGAGTTGGAGCTAGTACCTCCCCTTATATATGTATGGAGTGGAGTTTGCAACTGGAAAGAAACTTTGTGTTCCCAACAAGCTAGGTGAAAGACGGCTTTCACACACACTTATCTCTCAGAACTTAGCATGTGGAGAAACGTTCATTCATCTAGAACAAAGGGAACGGGTTGCAGGAGAAACTTTTACTCTGGTTTCTCAGTCTGTTTCCTAGTGCCGGTTTGAAGTTCCTGCAGTTTTCACTGTAAAACCGAGTTGGAGCTACTACCTCCCCGTATTTATGTATGGAGTGGAGTTTGCAACTGAAAAGAAACTTTGTGTTCCCAACAAGCTAGGTGAAGGACGGCTTTCACACACACTTATCTCTCAGAACTGAGCATGTGGAGAGACGTTCGTTCAACTAGCACAAAGGGAACGGGTTGCAGGAGAAACTTTTACTCTGGTTTCTCAGTCTGTTTCCTAGTGCCGGTTTGAAGTTCCTGCAGTTTTCACTGTAAAACCGGGTTGGAGCTAGTACCTCCCCATATATATGTATGGAGTGGAGTTTGAAACTGAAAAGAAACTTTATGTTCCCAACAAGCTAGGTGAAGGACGGCTTTCACACACACTTATCTCTCAGAACTCAGCAAGTGGAGAGAGGTTCGTTCATCTAGCACAAAGGGAACGGGTTGCAGGAGAAACTTTTACTCTGGTTTCTCAGTCTGTTTCCTAGTGCCGGTTTGAAGTTCCTGCAGTTTTCACTGTAAAACCGATTTGGAGCTAGTACCTCCCCTTATATATGTATGGAGTGGAGTTTGCAACTGGAAAGAAACTTTGTGTTCCCAACAAGCTAGGTGAAGGACGGCTTTCACACACACTTATCTCTCAGAACTGAGCATGTGGAGAGACGTTCATTCATCTAGAACAAAGGGAACGGGTTGCAGGAGAAACTTTTACTCTGGTTTCTCAGTCTGTTTCCTAGTGCCGGTTTGAAGTTCCTGCAGTTTTCACTGTAAAACCGAGTTGGAGCTAGTACCTCCCCGTATATATGTATGGAGTGGAGTTTGCAACTGAAAAGAAACTTTGTGTTCCCAACAAGCTAGGTGAAGGACGGCTTTCACACACACTTATCTCTCAGAACTGAGCATGTGGAGAGACGTTCGTTCATCTAGCACAAAGGGAACGGGTTGCAGGAGAAACTTTTACTCTGGTTTCACAGTCTGTTTCCTAGTGCCGGTTTGAAGTTCCTGCAGTTTTCACTGTAAAACCGAGGTGGAGCTACTACCTCCCCTATATATGTATGGATTGGAGTTTGCAACTGAAAAGAAACTTTGTGTTCCCAACAAGCTAGGTGAAGGACGGCTTTCACACACACTTATCTCTCAGAACTGAGCATGTGGAGAGACGTTCGTTCATCTACCACAAAGGGAAATGGTTGCAGGAGAAACTTTTACTCTGGTTCTCAGTCTGTTTCCTAGTGCCGGTTTGAAGTTCCTGCAGTTTTCACTGTAAAACCGAGTTGGAACTAGTACCTCCCCATATATATGTATGGAGTGGAGTTTACAACTGAAAAGAAACTTTGTGTTCCCAACAAGCTAGGTGAAGTACGGCTTTCACACACACTTATCTCTTAGAAATGAGCATGTGGAGAGACGTTCGTTCATCTAGCACAAAGGGAACGGGTTGCAGGAGAAACTTTTACTCTGGTTTCTCAGTCTGTTTCCTAGTGCCGGTTTGAATTTCCTGCAGTTTTCACTGTAAAACCGGGTTGGATCTAGTACCTCCCCATATATATGTATGGAGAGGAGTTTGCAAGTGAAAAGAAACTTTGTGTTCCCAACAAGCTAGGTGAAGGAAGGCTTTCACACACACTTATCTCTCAGAACTGAGCATGTGGAGAGACGTTCGTTCAACTAGCACAAAGGGAACGGGTTGCAGGAGAAACTTTTACTCTGGTTTCTCAGTCTGTTTCCTAGTGCCGGTTTGAAGTTCCTGCAGTTTTCACTGTAAAACCGATTTGGAGCTAGTACCTCCCGGTATATATGTATGGAGTGGAGTTTGCAACTGAAAAGAAACTTTGTGTTCCCAACAAGCTAGGTGAAGGACGGCTTTCACACACACTTATCTCTCAGAACTGAGCATGTGGAGAGACGTTCGTTCATCTAGCACAAAGGGAACGGGTTGCAGGAGAAACTTTTACTCTGGTTTCTCAGTCTGTTTCCTAGTGCCGGTTTGAAGTTCCTGCAGTTTTCACTGTAAAACCGAGTTGGAGCTAGTACCTCCCCTTATATATGTATGGAGTGGAGTTTGCAACTGGAAAGAAACTTTGTGTTCCCAACAAGCTAGGTGAAGGACGGCTTTCACACACACTTATCTCTCAGAACTTAGCATGTGGAGAGACGTTCATTCATCTAGAACAAAGGGAACGGGTTGCAGGAGAAACTTTTACTCTGGTTTCTCAGTCTGTTTCCTAGTGCCGGTTTGAAGTTCCTGCAGTTTTCACTGTAAAACCGAGTTGGAGCTACTACCTCCCCGTATTTATGTATGGAGTGGAGTTTGCAACTGAAAAGAAACTTTGTGTTCCCAACAAGCTAGGTGAAGGACGGCTTTCACACACACTTATCTCTCAGAACTGAGCATGTGGAGAGACGTTCGTTCAACTAGCACAAAGGGAACGGGTTGCAGGAGAAACTTTTACTCTGGTTTCTCAGTCTGTTTCCTAGTGCCGGTTTGAAGTTCCTGCAGTTTTCACTGTAAAACCGGGTTGGAGCTAGTACCTCCCCATATATATGTATGGAGTGGAGTTTGAAACTGAAAAGAAACTTTATGTTCCCAACAAGCTAGGTGAAGGACGGCTTTCACACACACTTATCTCTCAGAACTCAGCAAGTGGAGAGAGGTTCGTTCATCTAGCACAAAGGGAACGGGTTGCAGGAGAAACTTTTACTCTGGTTTCTCAATCTGTTTCCTAGTGCCGGTTTGAAGTTCCTGCAGTTTTCACTCTAAAACCGAGTTGGAGCTACTACCTCCCTATATGTATGTATGGAGTGGAGTTTGCAACTGAAAAGAAACATTGTGTTCCCAACAAGCAAGTTGAAGGACGGCTTTCACACACACTTATCTCTCAGAACTGAGCATGTGGAGAGACGTTCGTTCATCTAGCACAAAGGGAACGGGTTGCAGGAGAAACTTTTACTCTGGTTTCTCAGTCTGTTTCCTAGTGCCGGTTTGAAGTTCCTGCAGTTTGCACTGTAAAACCGAGTTGGAGCTAGTACCTCCCCGTATATATGTATGGAGTGGAGTTTGCAACTGAAAAGAAACTTTGTGTTCCCAACAAGCTAGGTGAAGGACGGCTTTCACACACACTTATCTCTCAGAACTGAGCATGTGGAGAGACGTTCGTTCAACTAGCACAAAGGGAACGGGTTGCAGGAGAAACTATTACTCTGGTTTCTCAGTCTGTTTCCTAGTGCCGGTTTGAAGTTCCTGCAGTTTTCACTGTAAAACCGATTTGGAGCTAGTACCTCCCGGTATATATGTATGGAGTGGAGTTTGCAACTGAAAACAAACTTTGTGTTCCCAACAAGCTAGGTGAAGGACGGCTTTCACACACACTTATCTCTCAGAAATGAGCATGTGGACAGACGTTCGTTCATCTAGCACAAAGGGAACGGGTTGCAGGAGAAACTTTTACTCTGGTTTCTCAGTCTGTTTCCTAGTGCCGGTTTGAAGTTCCTGCAGTTTTCACTGTAAAACCGAGTTGGAGCTAGTACCTCCCCGTATATATGTATGGAGTGGAGTTTGCAACTGAAAAGAAACTTTGTGTTCCCAACAAGCTAGGTGAAGGACGGCTTTCACACACACTTATCTCTCAGAACTGAGCATGTGGAGAGACGTTCGTTCAACTAGCACAAAGGGAACGGGTTGCAGGAGAAACTATTACTCTGGTTTCTCAGTCTGTTTCCTAGTGCCGGTTTGAAGTTCCTGCAGTTTTCACTGTAAAACCGATTTGGAGCTAGTACCTCCCGGTATATATGTATGGAGTGGAGTTTGCAACTGAAAACAAACTTTGTGTTCCCAACAAGCTAGGTGAAGGACGGCTTTCACACACACTTATCTCTCAGAACTGAGCATGTGGACAGACGTTCGTTCATCTAGCACAAAGGGAACGGGTTGCAGGAGAAACTTTTACTCTGGTTTCTCAGTCTGTTTCCTAGTGCCGGTTTGAAGTTCCTGCAGTTTTCACTGTAAAACCGAGTTGGAGCTAGTACCTCCCCGTATACATGTATGGAGTGGAGTTTGCAACTGAAAAGAACCTTTGTGTTCCCAACAAGCTAGGTGAAGGACGGCTTTCACACACACTTATCTCTCAGAACTGAGTATGTGGACAGACGTTCGTTCATCTAGCACAAAGGGAACGGGTTGCAGGGGAAACTTTTACTCTGGTTTCTCAGTCTGTTTCCTAGTGCCGGTTTGAAGTTCCTGCAGTTTTCACTGTAAAACCGAGTTGGATCTAGTACCTCCCCATATTTATGTATGGAGAGGAGTTTGCAACTGAAAAGAAACTTTGTGTTCCCAACAAGCTAGGTGAAGGAAGGCTTTCACACACACTTATCTCTCAGAACTGAGCATGTGGAGAGACGTTCGTTCAACTAGCACAAAGGGAACGGGTTGCAGGAGAAACTTTTACTCTGGTTTCTCAGTCTGTTTCCTAGTGCCGGTTTGAAGTTCCTGCAGTTTTCACTCTAAAACCGAGTTGTAGCTACTACCTCCCTATATATATGTATGGAGTGGAGTTTGCAACTGAAAAGAAACTTTGTGTTCCCTACAAGCAAGTTGAAGGACGGCTTTCACACACACTTATCTCTCAGAACTGAGCATGTGGAGAGACGTTCGTTCATCTAGCACAAAGGGAACGGGTTGCAGGAGAAACTTTTACTCTGGTTTCTCAGTCTGTTTCCTAGTGCCGGTTTAAAGTTCCTGCAGTTTTCACTGTAAAACCGGGTTGGAGCTAGTACCTCCCCATATATATGTATGGAGTGGAGTTTGAAACTGAAAAGAAACTTTGTGTTCCCAACAAGCTAGGTGAAGGACGGCTTACACACACACTTATCTCTCAGAACTCAGCAAGTGGAGAGAGGTTCGTTCATCTAGCACAAAGGGAACGGGTTGCAGGAGAAACTTTTACTCTGGTTTCTCAATCTGTTTCCTAGTGCCGGTTTGAAGTTCCTGCAGTTTTCACTCTAAAACCGAGTTGGAGCTACTACCTCCCTATATATATGTATGGAGTGGAGTTTGCAACTGAAAAGAAACTTTGTGTTCCCTACAAGCAAGTTGAAGGACGGCTTTCACACACACTTATCTCTCAGAACTGAGCATGTGGAGAGACGTTCGTTCATCTAGCACAAAGGGAACGGGTTGCAGGAGAAACTTTTACTCTGGTTTCTCAGTCTGTTTCCTAGTGCCGGTTTAAAGTTCCTGCAGTTTTCACTGTAAAACCGGGTTGGAGCTAGTACCTCCCCATATATATGTATCGGAGTGGAGTTTGCAACTGAAAAGAAACTTTGTGTTCCCAACAAGCTAGGTGAAGGACGGCTTTCACACACACTTATCTCTCAGAACTCAGCATGTGGAGAGACGTTCGTTCGTCTAGCACAAAGGGAACGGGTTGCAGGAGAAACTTTTACTCTGGTTTCTCAGTCTGTTTCCTAGTACCGGTTTGAAGTTCCTGCAGTTTTCACTGTAAAACTGGGTTGGAGCTTGTACCTCCCCATATATATGTATGGAGTGGAGTTTGCAACTGAAAAGAAACTTTGTGTTCCCAACAAGCTAGGTGAAGGACGGCTTTCACACACACTTATCTCTCAGAACTGAGCATGTGGAGAGACGTTCGTTCATCTAGCACAAAGGGAACGGGTTGTAGGGGAAACTTTTACTCTGGTTTCTCAGGCTGTTTCCTAGTGCCGGTTTGAAGTTTCTGCAGTTTTCACTCTAAAACCGAGTTGGAGCTACTACCTCCCTATATATATGTATGGAGTGGAGTTTGCAACTGAAAAGAAACATTGTGTTCCCAACAAGCAAGTTGAAGGACGGCTTTCACACACACATATCTCTCAGAACTGAGCATGTGGAGAGACGTTCGTTCATCTAGCACAAAGGGAACGGGTTGCAGGAGAAACTTTTACTCTGGTTTCTCAGTCTGTTTCCTAGTGCCGGTTTGAAGTTCCTGCAGTTTTCACTGTAAAACCGATTTGGAGCTAGTACCTCCCGGTATATATGTATGGAGTGGAGTTTGCAACTGAAAACAAACTTTGTGTTCCCAACAAGCTAGGTGAAGGACGGCTTTCACACTCACTTATCTCTCAGAACTGAGCATGTGGACAGACGTTCGTTCATCTAGCACAAAGGGAACGGGTTGCAGGAGAAACTTTTACTCTGGTTTCTCAGTCTGTTTCCTAGTGCCGGTTTGAAGTTCCTGCAGTTTTCACTGTAAAACCGAGTTGGAGCTAGTACCTCCCCGTATATATGTATGGAGTGGAGTTTGCAACTGAAAAGAAACTTTGTGTTCCCAACAAGCTAGGTGAAGGACGGCTTTCACACACACTTATCTCTCAGAACTGAGCATGTGGAGAGACGTTCGTTCAACTAGCACAAAGGGAACGGGTTGCAGGAGAAACTATTACTCTGGTTTCTCAGTCTGTTTCCTAGTGCCGGTTTGAAGTTCCTGCAGTTTTCACTGTAAAACCGAGTTGGAGCTAGTACCTCCCCGTATACATGTATGGAGTGGAGTTTGCAACTGAAAAGAACCTTTGTGTTCCCAACAAGCTAGGTGAAGGACGGCTTTCACACACACTTATCTCTCAGAACTGAGCATGTGGACAGACGTTCGTTCATCTAGCACAAAGGGAACGGGTTGCAGGGGAAACTTTTACTCTGGTTTCTCAGTCTGTTTCCTAGTGCTGGTTTGAAGTTCCTGCAGTTTTCACTGTAAAACCGAGTTGGATCTACTACCTCCCCATATTTATGTATGGAGAGGAGTTTGCAACTGAAAAGAAACTTTGTGTTCCCAACAAGCTAGGTGAAGGAAGGCTTTCACACACACTTATCTCTCAGAACTGAGCATGTGGAGAGACGTTCGTTCAACTAGCACAAAGGGAACGGGTTGCAGGAGAAACTTTTACTCTGGTTTCTCAGTCTGTTTCCTAGTGCCGGTTTGAAGTTCCTGCAGTTTTCACTGTAAAACCGAGTTGGATCTAGTACCTCCCCATATGTATGTATGGAGTGGAGTTTGCAACTGAAAAGAAACTTTGTGTTCCCAACAAGCTAGGTGAAGGACGGCTTTCACACACACTTATCTCTCAGAACTGAGCATGTGGAGAGACGTTCGTTCATCTAGCACAAAGGGAACGGGTTGCAGGAGAAACTATTACTCTGGTTTCTCAGTCTGTTTCCTAGTGCCGGTTTGAAGTTCCTGCAGTTTTCACTGTAAAACCGATTTGGAGCTAGTACCTCCCGGTATATATGTATGGAGTGGAGTTTGCAACTGAAAAGAAACTTTGTGTTCCCAACAAGCTAGGTGAAGGACGGCTTTCACACACACTTATCTCTCAGAACTGAGCATGTGGACAGACGTTCGTTCATCTAGCAGAAAGGGAACGGGTTGCAGGAGAAACTTTTACTCTGGTTTCTCAGTCTGTTTCCTAGTGCCGGTTGGAAGTTCCTGCAGTTTTCACTGTAAAACCGAGTTGGAGCTGGTACCTCCCCGTATACATGTATGGAGTGGAGTTTGCAACTGAAAAGAACCTTTGTGTTCCCAACAAGCTAGGTGAAGGACGGCTTTCACACACACTTATCTCTCAGAACTGAGCATGTGGACAGACGTTCGTTCATCTAGCACAAAGGGAACGGGTTGCAGGGGAAACTTTTACTCTGGTATCTCAGTCTGTTTCCTAGTGCCGGTTTGAAGTTCCTGCAGTTTTCACTGTAAAACCGAGTTGGAGCTTGTACCTCCCCATATTTATGTATGGAGAGGAGTTTGCAACTGAAAAGAAACTTTGTGTTCCCAACAAGCTAGGTGAAGGAAGGCTTTCACACACACTTATCTCTCAGAACTGAGCATGTGGAGAGACGTTCGTTCAACTAGCACAAGGGAACGGGTTGCAGGAGAAACTTTTACTCTGGTTTCTCAGTCTGTTTCCTAGTGCCGGTTTGAAGTTCCTGCAGTTTTCACTCTAAAACCGAGTTGTAGCTACTACCTCCCTATATATATGTATGGAGTGGAGTTTGCAACTGAAAAGAAACTTTGTGTTCCCTACAAGCAAGTTGAAGGACGGCTTTCACACACACTTATCTCTCAGAACTGAGCATGTGGAGAGACGTTCGTTCATCTAGCACAAAGGGAACGGGTTGCAGGGGAAACTTTTACTCTGGTTTCTCAGTCTGTTTCCTAGTGCCGGTTTAAAGTTCCTGCAGTTTTCACTGTAAACCGGGTTGGAGCTAGTACCTCCCCATATATATGTATGGAGTGGAGTTTGAAACTGAAAAGAAACTTTGTGTTCCCAACAAGCTAGGTGAAGGACGGCTTACACACACACTTATCTCTCAGAACTCAGCAAGTGGAGAGAGGTTCGTTCATCTAGCACAAAGGGAACGGGTTGCAGGAGAAACTTTTACTCTGGTTTCTCAATCTGTTTCCTAGTGCCGGTTTGAAGTTCCTGCAGTTTTCACTCTAAAACCGAGTTGGAACTACTACCTCCCTATATATATGTATGGAGTGGAGTTTGCAACTGAAAAGAAACTTTGTGTTCCCTACAAGCAAGTTGAAGGACGGCTTTCACACACACTTATCTCTCAGAACTGAGCATGTGGAGAGACGTTCGTTCATCTAGCACAAAGGGAACGGGTTGCAGGAGAAACTTTTACTCTGGTTTCTCAGTCTGTTTCCTAGTGCCGGTTTAAAGTTCCTGCAGTTTTCACTGTAAAACCGGGTTGGAGCTAGTACCTCCCCATATATATGTATCGGAGTGGAGTTTGCAACTGAAAAGAAACTTTGTGTTCCCAACAAGCTAGGTGAAGGACGGCTTTCACACACACTTATCTCTCAGAACTCAGCATGTGGAGAGACGTTCGTTCATCTAGCACAAAGGGAACGGGTTGCAGGAGAAACTTTTACTCTGGTTTCTCAGTCTGTTTCCTAGTACCGGTTTGAAGTTCCTGCAGTTTTCACTGTAAAACTGGGTTGGAGCTTGTACCTCCCCATATATATGTATGGAGTGGAGTTTGCAACTGAAAAGAAACTTTGTGTTCCCAACAAGCTAGGTGAAGGACGGCTTTCACACACATTTATCTCTCAGAACTGAGCATGTGGAGAGACATTCATTCATCTAGCACAAAGGGAACGGGTTGAAGGAGAAACTTTTACTCTGATTTCTCAGGCTGTTTCCTAGTGCCGGTTTGAAGTTTCTGCAGTTTTCACTCTAAAACCGAGTTGGAGCTACTACCTCCCTATATATATGTATGGAGTGGAGTTTGCGACTGAAAAGAAACATTGTGTTCCCAACAAGCAAGTTGAAGGACGGCTTTCACACACACTTATCTCTCAGAACTGAGCATGTGGAGAGACGTTCGTTCATCTAGCACAAAGGGAACGGGTTGCAGGAGAAACTTTTACTCTGGTTTCTCAGTCTGTTTCCTAGTGCCGGTTTGAAGTTCCTGCAGTTTTCACTGTAAAACCGATTTGGAGCTAGTACCTCCCGGTATATATGTATGGAGTGGAGTTTGCAACTGAAAACAAACTTTGTGTTCCCAACAAGCTAGGTGAAGGACGGCTTTCACACTCACTTATCTCTCAGAACTGAGCATGTGGACAGACGTTCGTTCATCTAGCACAAAGGGAACGGGTTGCAGGAGAAACTTTTACTCTGGTTTCTCAGTCTGTTTCCTAGTGCCGGTTTGAAGTTCCTGCAGTTTTCACTGTAAAACCGAGTTGGAGCTAGTACCTCCCCGTATATATGTATGGAGTGGAGTTTGCAACTGAAAAGAAACTTTGTGTTCCCAACAAGCTAGGTGAAGGACGGCTTTCACACACACTTATCTCTCAGAACTGAGCATGTGGAGAGACGTTCGTTCAACTAGCACAAAGGGAACGAGTTGCAGGAGAAACTATTACTCTGGTTTCTCAGTCTGTTTCCTAGTGCCGGTTTGAAGTTCCTGCAGTTTTCACTGTAAAACCGATTTGGAGCTAGTACCTCCCGGTATATATGTATGGAGTGGAGTTTGCAACTGAAAACAAACTTTGTGTTCCCAACAAGCTAGGTGAAGGACGGCTTTCACACACACTTATCTCTCAGAACTGAGCATGTGGACAGACTTTCGTTCATCTAGCACAAAGGGAACGGGTTGCAGGAGAAACTTTTACTCTGGTTTCTCAGTCTGTTTCCTAGTGCCGGTTTGAAGTTCCTGCAGTTTTCACTGTAAAACCGAGTTGGAGCTAGTACCTCCCCGTATACAAGTATGGAGTGGAGTTTGCAACTGAAAAGAACCTTTGTGTTCCCAACAAGCTAGGTGAAGGACGGCTTTCACACACACTTATCTCTCAGAACTGAGCATGTGGACAGACGTTCGTTCAACTAGCACAAAGGGAACGGGTTGCAGGAGAAACTTTTACTCTGGTTTCTCAGTCTGTTTCCTAGTGCCGGTTTGAAGTTCCTGCAGTTTTCACTGTAAAACCGAGTAGGATCTAGTACCTCCCCATATGTATGTATGGAGTGGAGTTTGCAACTGAAAAGAAACTTTGTGTTCCCAACAAGCTAGGTGAAGGACGGCTTTCACACACACTTATCTCTCAGAACTGAGCATGTGGAGAGACGTTCGTTCATCTACCACAAAGGAAAAGGGTTGCAGGAGAAACTTTTACTCTGGTTCTCAGTCTGTTTCCTAGTGCCGGTTTGAAGTTCCTGCAGTTTTCACTGTAAAACCGAGTTGGAACTAGTACCTCCCCATATATATGTATGGAGTGGAGTTTGCAACTGAAAAGAAACTTTGTGTTCCCAACAAGCTAGGTTAAGGACGGCTTTCACACACACTTATCTCTTAGAAATGAGCATGTGGAGAGACGTTGGTTCATCTAGCACAAAGGGAACGGGTTGCAGGAGAAACTTTTACTCTGGTTTCTCAGTCTGTTTCCAAGTGCCGGTTTGAAGTTCCTGCAGTTTTCACTGTAAAACCGAGTTGGAGCTTGTACCTCCCCGTATACATGTATGGAGTGGAGTTTGCAACTGAAAAGAACCTTTGTGTTCCCAACAAGCTAGGTGAAGGACGGCTTTCACACACTCTTATCTCTCAGAACTGAGCATGTGGAGAGACGTTCGTTCATCTAGCACAAAGGGAACGGGTTGCAGGGGAAACTTTTACTCTGGTTTCTCAGTCTGTTTCCTAGTGCCGGTTTGAAGTTCCTGCAGTTTTCACTGTAAAACCGAGGTGGAGCTACTACCTCCCCTATATATGTATGGAGTGGAGTTTGCAACTGAAAAGAAACTTTGTGTTCCCAACAAGCTAGGTGAAGGACGGCTTTCACACACACTTATCTCTCAGAACTGAGCATGTGGAGAGACGTTCATACATCTAGCACAAAGGGAACGGGTTGCAGGAGAAACTTTTACTCTGGTTTCTCAGGCTGTTTCCTAGTGCCGGTTTGAAGTTTCTGCAGTTTTCACTCTAAAACCGAGTTGGAGCTACTACCTCCCTATATATATGTATGGAGTGGAGTTTGCAACTGAAAAGAAACATTGTGTTCCCAACAAGCAAGTTGAAGGACGGCTTTCACACACACTTATCTCTCAGAACTGAGCATGTGGAGAGACGTTCGTTCATCTAGCACAAAGGGAACGGGTTGCAGGAGAAACTTTTACTCTGGTTTCTCAGTCTGTTTCCTAGTGCCGGTTTGAAGTTCCTGCAGTTTTCACTGTAAAACCGATTTGGAGCTAGTACCTCCCGGTATATATGTATGGAGTGGAGTTTGCAACTGAAAACAAACTTTGTGTTCCCAACAAGCTAGGTGAAGGACGGCTTTCACACTCACTTATCTCTCAGAACTGAGCATGTGGACAGACGTTCGTTCATCTAGCACAAAGGGAACGGGTTGCAGGAGAAACTTTTACTCTGGTTTCTCAGTCTGTTTCCTAGTGCCGGTTTGAAGTTCCTGCAGTTTTCACTGTAAAACCGAGTTGGAGCTAGTACCTCCCCGTATATATGTATGGAGTGGAGTTTGCAACTGAAAAGAAACTTTGTGTTCCCAACAAGCTAGGTGAAGGACGGCTTTCACACACACTTATCTCTCAGAACTGAGCATGTGGAGAGACGTTCGTTCAACTAGCACAAAGGGAACGGGTTGCAGGAGAAACTATTACTCTGGTTTCTCAGTCTGTTTCCTAGTGCCGGTTTGAAGTTCCTGCAGTTTTCACTGTAAAACCGATTTGGAGCTAGTACCCCCCGGTATATATGTATGGAGTGGAGTTTGCAACTGAAAACAAACTTTGTGTTCCCAACAAGCTAGGTGAAGGACGGCTTTCACACACACTTATCTCTCAGAACTGAGCATGTGGACAGACGTTCGTTCATCTAGCACAAAGGGAACGGGTTGCAGGAGAAACTTTTACTCTGGTTTCTCAGTCTGTTTCCTAGTGCCGGTTTGAAGTTCCTGCAGTTTTCACTGTAAAACCGAGTTGGAGCTAGTACCTCCCCGTATACATGTATGGAGTGGAGTTTGCAACTGAAAAGAACCTTTGTGTTCCCAACAAGCTAGGTGAAGGACGGCTTTCACACACACTTATCTCTCAGAACTGAGCATGTGGACAGACGTTCGTTCATCTAGCACAAAGGGAACGGGTTGCAGGGGAAACTTTTACTCTGGTTTCTCAGTCTGTTTCCTAGTGCCGGTTTGAAGTTCCTGCAGTTTTCATTGTAAAACCGAGTTGGATCTAGTACCTCCCCATATTTATGTATGGAGAGGAGTTTGCAACTGAAAAGAAACTTTGTGTTCCCAACAAGCTAGGTGAAGGAAGGCTTTCACACACACTTATCTCTCAGAACTGAGCATGTGGAGAGACGTTCGCTCAACTAGCACAAAGGGAACGGGTTGCAGGAGAAACTTTTACTCTGGTTTCTCAGTCTGTTTCCTAGTGCCGGTTTGAAGTTCCTGCAGTTTTCACTGTAAAACCGAGTTGGATCTAGTACCTCCCCATATGTATGTATGGAGTGGAGTTTGCAACTGAAAAGAAACTTTGTGTTCCCAACAAGCTAGGTGAAGGACGGCTTTCACACACACTTATCTCTCAGAACTGAGCATGTGGAGAGACGTTGGTTCATCTAGCACAAAGGGAACGGGTTGCAGGAGAAACTTTTACTCTGGTTTCTCAGTCTGTTTCCTAGTGCCGGTTTGAAGTTCCTGCAGTTTTCACTGTAAAACCGAGTTGGAGCTTGTACCTCCCCGTATACATGTATGGAGTGGAGTTTGCAACCGAAAAGAACCTTTGTGTTCCCAACAAGCTAGGTGAAGGACGGCTTTCACACCCACTTATCTCTCAGAACTGAGCATGTGGAGAGACGTTCGTTCATCTAGCACAAAGGGAACGCGTTGCAGGAGAAACTTTTACTCTGGTTTCTCAGTCTGTTTCCTAGTGCCGGTTTGAAGTTCCTGCAGTTTTCACTGTAAAACCGAGTTGGAGCTAGTACCTCCCCGTATATATGTATGGAGTGGAGTTTACAACTGAAAAGAAACTTTTTGTTCCCAACAAGCTATGTGAAGGACGGCTTTCACACACACTTATCTCTCAGAACTGAGCATGTGGAGAGACGTTCGTTCAACTAGCACAAAGGGAACGGGTTGCAGGAGAAATTATTACTCTGGTTTCTCAGTCTGTTTCCTAGTGCCTTTTTGAAGTTCCTGCAGTTTTCACTGTAAAACCGAGTTGGAGCTAGTACCTCCCCGTATATATGTATGGAGTGGAGTTTACAACTAAAAAGAAACTTTGTGTTCCCAACAAGCTAGGTGAAGTACGGCTTTCACACACACTTATCTCTCAGAACTGAGCATGTGGAGAGACGTTCGTTCATCTAGCACAAAGGGAACGGGTTGCAGGAGAAACTTTTACTCTGGTTTCTCAGGCTGTTTCCTAGTGCCGGTTTGAAGTTCCTGCAGTTTTCACAGTAAAACGGAGTTGGAACTAGTACCTCCCCATATATATGTATGGAGTGGAGTTTGCAAATGAAAAGAAACTTTGTGTTCCCAACAAGCTAGGTGAAGGACGGCTTTCACACACACTTATCTCTCAGAACTGAGCATGTGGAGAGACGTTCGTTCATCTAGCACAAAGGGAACGGGTTGCAGGAGAAACTTTACTCTGGTTTCTCAGGCTGTTTCCTAGTGCCGGTTTAAAGTTCCTGCAGTTTTCACTGTAAAACCGAGTTGGAGCTAGTACCTCCCCATATATATGTATGGAGTGGAGTTTGCAACTGAAAAGAAACTTTGTGTTCCCAACAAGCTAGGTGAAGTACGGCTTTCACACACACTTATCTCTCAGAACTGAGCATGTGGAGAGACGTTCGTTCATCTAGCCAAAGGGAACGGGTTGCAGGAGAAACTTTTACTCTGGTTTCTCAGTCTGTTTCCTAGTGCCGATTTGAAGTTCCTGCAGTTTTCACTGTAAAACCGAGTTGGAGCTGGTACCTCCCCGTATATATGTATGGAGTGGTGTTTGCAACTGAAAAGAAACTTTGTGTTCCCAACAAGCTAGGTGAATGACGGCTTTCACACACACTTATCTCTCAGAACTGAGCATGTGGAGAGACGTTCGTTCATCTAGCACAAAGGGAACGGGTTGCAGGGGAAAGTTTTACTCTGGGTTCTCAGCCTGTTTCCTAGTGCCGGTTTGAAGTTCCTGCAGTTTTCACTGTAAAACCGAGTTGGAGCTAGTATCTACCCTTATATATGTATGGAGTGGAGTTTGCAACTTGAAAGAAACTTTGTGTTCCCAACAAGCTAGGTGAAGGACGGCTTTCACACACACTTATCTCTCAGAACTGAGCATGTGGAGAGACGTTGGTTCATCTAGCACAAAGGGAACGGGTTGCAGGAGAAACTTTTACTCTGGTTTCTCAGTCTGTTTCCAAGTGCCGGTTTGAAGTTCCTGCAGTTTTCACTGTAAAACCGAGTTGGAGCTTGTACCTCCCCGTATACATGTATGGAGTGGAGTTTGCAACTGAAAAGAACCTTTGTGTTCCCAACAAGCTAGGTGAAGGACGGCTTTCACACACTCTTATCTCTCAGAACTGAGCATGTGGAGAGACGTTCGTTCATCTAGCACAAAGGGAACGGGTTGCAGGAGAAACTTTTACTCTGGTTTCTCAGTCTGTTTCCTAGTGCCGGTTTGAAGTTCCTGCAGTTTTCACTGTAAAACCGAGGTGGAGCTACTACCTCCCCTATATATGTATGGAGTGGAGTTTGCAACTGAAAAGAAACTTTGTGTTCCCAACAAGCTAGGTGAAGGACGGCTTTCACACACACTTATCTCTCAGAACTGAGCATGTGGAGAGACGTTCGTTCATCTACCACAAAGGGAAAGGGTTGCAGGAGAAACTTTTACTCTGGTTCTCAGTCTGTTTCCTAGTGCCGGTTTGAAGTTCCTGCAGTTTTCACTGTAAAACCGAGTTGGAACTAGTACCTCCCCATATATATGTATGGAGTGGAGTTTGCAACTGAAAAGAAACTTTGTGTTCCCAACAAGCTAGGTGAAGGACGGCTTTCACACACACTTATCTCTTAGAAATGAGCATGTGGAGAGACGTTGGTTCATCTAGCACAAAGGGAACGGGTTGCAGGAGAAACTTTTACTCTGGTTTCTCAGTCTGTTTCCAAGTGCCGGTTTGAAGTTCCTGCAGTTTTCACTGTAAAACCGAGTTGGAGCTTGTACCTCCCCGTATACATGTATGGAGTGGAGTTTGCAACTGAAAAGAACCTTTGTGTTCCCAACAAGCTAGGTGAAGGACGGCTTTCACACACACTTATCTCTCAGAACTGAGCATGTGGAGAGACGTTCGTTCATCTAGCACAAAGGGAACGGGTTGCAGGAGAAACTTTTACTCTGGTTTCTCAGTCTGTTTCCTAGTGCCGGTTTGAAGTTCCTGCAGTTTTCACTGTAAAACCGAGGTGGAGCTACTACCTCCCCTATATATGTATGGAGTGGAGTTTGCAACTGAAAAGAAACTTTGTGTTCCCAACAAGCTAGGTGAAGGACGGCTTTCACACACACTTATCTCTCAGAACTGAGCATGTGGAGAGACGTTCGTTCATCTACCACAAAGGGAAAGGGTTGCAGGAGAAACTTTTACTCTGGTTCTCAGTCTGTTTCCTAGTGCCGGTTTGAAGTTCCTGCAGTTTTCACTGTAAAACCGAGTTGGAACTACTACCTCCCCATATATATGTATGGAGTGGAGTTTGCAACTGAAAAGAAACTTTGTGTTCCCAACAAGCTAGGTGAAGGACGGCTTTCACACACACTTATCTCTTAGAAATGAGCATGTGGAGAGACGTTCGTTCATCTAGCACAAAGGGAACGGGTTGCAGGAGAAACTTTTACTCTGGTTTCTCAGTCTGTTTCCTAGTGCCGGTTTGAAGTTCCTGCTGTTTTCACTGTAAAACCGGGTTGGATCTAGTACCTCCCCATATATATGTATGGAGAGGAGTTTGCAACTGGAAAGAAACTTTGTGTTCCCAACAAGCTAGGTGAAGGAAGGCTTTCACACACACTTATCTCTCAGAACTTAGCATGTGGAGAGACGTTCGTTCAACTAGCACAAAGGGAACGGGTTGCAGGAGAAACTTTTACTCTGGTTTCTCAGTCTGTTTCCTAGTGCCGGTTTGAAGTTCCTGCAGTTTTCACTGTAAAACCGATTTGGAGCGAGTACCTCCCGGTATATATGTATGGAGTGGAGTTTGCAACTGAAAAGAAACTTTGTGTTCCCAACAAGCTAGGTGAAGGACGGCTTTCACACACACTTATCTCTTAGAAATGAGCATGTGGAGAGACGTTGGTTCATCTAGCACAAAGGGAACGGGTTGCAGGAGAAACTTTTACTCTGGTTTCTCAGTCTGTTTCCAAGTGCCGGTTTGAAGTTCCTGCAGTTTTCACTGTAAAACCGAGTTGGAGCTTGTACCTCCCCGTATACATGTATGGAGTGGAGTTTGCAACTGAAAAGAACCTTTGTGTTCCCAACAAGCTAGGTGAAGGACGGCTTTCACACACACTTATCTCTCAGAACTGAGCATGTGGAGAGACGTTCGTTCATCTAGCACAAAGGGAACGGGTTGCAGGAGAAACTTTTACTCTGGTTTCTCAGTCTGTTTCCTAGTGCCGGTTTGAAGTTCCTGCAGTTTTCACTGTAAAACCGAGGTGGAGCTACTACCTCCCCTATATATGTATGGAGTGGAGTTTGCAACTGAAAAGAAACTTTGTGTTCCCAACAAGCTAGGTGAAGGACGGCTTTCACACACACTTATCTCTCAGAACTGAGCATGTGGAGAGACGTTCGTTCATCTACCACAAAGGGAAAGGGTTGCAGGAGAAACTTTTACTCTGGTTCTCAGTCTGTTTCCTAGTGCCGGTTTGAAGTTCCTGCAGTTTTCACTGTAAAACCGAGTTGGAACTACTACCTCCCCATATATATGTATGGAGTGGAGTTTGCAACTGAAAAGAAACTTTGTGTTCCCAACAAGCTAGGTGAAGGACGGCTTTCACACACACTTATCTCTTAGAAATGAGCATGTGGAGAGACGTTCGTTCATCTAGCACAAAGGGAACGGGTTGCAGGAGAAACTTTTACTCTGGTTTCTCAGTCTGTTTCCTAGTGCCGGTTTGAAGTTCCTGCTGTTTTCACTGTAAAACCGGGTTGGATCTAGTACCTCCCCATATATATGTATGGAGAGGAGTTTGCAACTGGAAAGAAACTTTGTGTTCCCAACAAGCTAGGTGAAGGAAGGCTTTCACACACACTTATCTCTCAGAACTTAGCATGTGGAGAGACGTTCGTTCAACTAGCACAAAGGGAACGGGTTGCAGGAGAAACTTTTACTCTGGTTTCTCAGTCTGTTTCCTAGTGCCGGTTTGAAGTTCCTGCAGTTTTCACTGTAAAACCGATTTGGAGCGAGTACCTCCCGGTATATATGTATGGAGTGGAGTTTGCAACTGAAAAGAAACTTTGTGTTCCCAACAAGCTAGGTGAAGGACGGCTTTCACACACACTTATCTCTCAGAACTGAGCATGTGGAGAGACGTTCGTTCATCTAGCACAAAGGGAACGGGTTGCAGGAAAAACTTTTACTCTGGTTTCTCAGTCTGTTTCCTAGTGCCGGTTTGAAGTTCCTGCAGTTTTCACTGTAAAACCGAGTTGGAGCTAGTACCTCCCCTTATATATGTATGGAGTGGAGTTTGCAACTGGAAAGAAACTTTGTGTTCCCAACAAGCTAGGTGAAGGACGGCTTTCACACACACTTATCTCTCAGAACTGAGCATGTGGAGAGACGTTCATTCATCTAGAACAAAGGGAACGGGTTGCAGGAGAAACTTTTACTCTGGTTTCTCAGTCTGTTTCCTAGTGCCGGTTTGAAGTTCCTGCAGTTTTCACTGTAAAACCGAGTTGGAGCTAGTACCTCCCCGTATATATGTATGGAGTGGAGTTTGCAACTGAAAAGAAACTTTGTGTTCCCAACAAGCTAGGTGAAGGACGGCTTTCACACACACTTATCTCTCAGAACTGAGCATGTGGAGAGACGTTCGTTCAACTAGCACAAAGGGAACGGGTTGCAGGAGAAACTATTACTCTGGTTTCTCAGTCTGTTTCCTAGTGCCGGTTTGAAGTTCCTGAAGTTTTCACTTTAAAACCGATTTGGAGCTAGTACCTCCCGGTATATAAGTATGGAGTGGAGTTTGCAACTGAAAACAAACTTTGTGTTCCCAACAAGCTAGGTGAAGGACGGCTTTCACACACACTTATCTCTCAGAACTGAGCATGTGGAGAGACGTTCGTTCATCTAGCACAAAGGGAACGGGTTGCAGGAGAAACTTTTACTCTGGTTTCTCAGTCTGTTTCCTAGTGCCGGTTTGAAGTTCCTGCAGTTTTCACTGTAAAACCGAGTTGGAGCTTGTACCTCCCCATATATATGTATGGAGTGGAGTTTGCAACTGCAAAGAAACTTTGTGTTCCCAACAAGCTAGTTGAAGGACGGCTTTCACACACACTTATCTCTCAGAACTGAGCATGTGGAGAGTCGTTCGTTCATCTAGCACAAAGGGAACGGGTTGCAGGAGAAACTTTTACTCTGGTTTCTCAGTCTGTTTCCTAGTGCCGGTTTGAAGTTCCTGCAGTTTTCACTGTAAAACCGAGTTGGAGCTAGTACCTCCCCTTATATATGTAAGGAGTCGAGTTTGCAACTGGAAAGAAACTTTGTGTTCCCAACAAGCTAGGTGAAGGACGGCTTTCACACACACTTATCTCTCAGAACTGAGCATGTGGAGAGACGTTCGTTCATCTAGCACAAAGGGAACGGGTTGCAGTAGCAACTTTTACTCTGGTTTCTCTGTCTGTTTCCTAGTGCCGGTTTGAAGTTCCTGCAGTTTTCACTGTAAAATCGAGTTGAAGCTTGTACCTCTCCTTATATATGTATGGAATGGAGTTTGCAACTGAAAAGAAACTCTGTGTTCCCAACTAGCTAGGTGAAGGACGGCTTTCACACACACTTATCTCTCAGAACTGAGCATGTGGAGAGACGTTCGTTCATCTAGCACAAATGGAACGGTTTGCAGGAGCAACTTTTACTCTGGTTTCTCTGTCTGTTCCCTAGTGCCGGTTTGAAGTTCCTGCAGTTTTCACTGTAAAATCGAGTTGAAGCTTGTACCTCTCCATGTATATGTATGGAATGGAGTTTGCAACTGAAAAGAAACTCTGTGTTCCCAACTAGCTAGGTGAAGGACGGCTTTCACACACACTTATCTCTCAGAACTGAGCATGTGGAGAGACGTTCGTTCATCTAGCACAAAGGGAACGGGTTGCAGGGCAACTTTTACTCTGGTTTCTCTGTCTGTTTCCTAGTGCCGTTTTGAAGTTCCTGCAGTTTTCACTGTAAAATCGAGTTGAAGCTTGTACCTCTCCATGTATACGTATGGAATGGAGTTTGCAACTGAAAAGAAACTCTGTGTTCCCAACTAGCTAGGTGAAGGACGGCTTTCACACACACTTATCTCTCAGAACTGAGCATGTGGAGAGACGTTCGTTCATCTAGCACAAAGGGAACGGGTTGCAGGAGAAACTGTTTCTCTGGTTTCTCAGACTGTTTCCTAGTGCCGGTTTGAAGTTCCTGCAGTTTTCACTGTAAAACCGGGTTGGAGCTAGTATCTCCCCATATATATGTATGGAGTGGAGTTTGCAACTGAAAAGAAACTTTGTGTTCCCAACAAGCTAGGTGAAGGACGGCTTTAACTCACAATTATCTCTCAGAACTGAGCATGTGGAGAGACGTTCGTTCATCTAGCACAAAGGGAACGGGTTGCAGGAGAAACTTTTACTCTGGTTTCTCAGTCTGTTTCCTAGTGCCGTTTTGAAGTTCCTGCAGTTTTCACTGTAAAACCGAGTTGGAGCTAGTACCTCCCCATATATATGTACGGTGTGGAGTTTGCAACTGAAAAGAAACTTTGTGTTCCCAACAAGCTAGGTGAAGGACGGCATTCACACACACTTATCTCTCAGAACTGAGCATGTGGAGAGACGTTCATTCATCTAGCACAAAGGGAACGGGTTGCAGGGGAAACTTTTACTCTGGTTTCTCAGTCTGTTTCCTAGTGCCGGTTTGAAGTTCCTGCAGTTTTCACTGTAAAACCGGGATGGAGCTAGTACTTCCCCAAATATATGTATGGAGTGGGGTTTGCAACAGAAAAGAAATTTTGTGTTCCCAACAAGCTAGGTGAAGTACGGCTTTCACACACACTTATCTCTCAGAACTGAGCATGTGGAGAGACTTTCGTTCATCTAGCACAAAGGAAACGGGTTGCAGGTGAAACTTTACTCTGGTTTCTCAGTCTGTTTCCTAGTGCCGTTTTGAAGTTCCTGCAGTTTTCACTGTAAAATCGAGTTGGAGCTAGTACCTCCCCATATAAATGTATGGAGTGGAGTTTTCAACTGAAAAGAATCTTTGTGTTCCCTACAAGCTAGGTGAAGGACGGCTTTCACACACACTTATCTCTGAGAACTGAGCATGTGGAGACACTTTCGTTCATCTAGCACAAAGGGAACGGGTTGCAGGAGAAACTTTTACTCTCGTTTCTCAGTCTGTTTCCTAGTGCCGGTTTGAATTTCCTGCAGTTTTCACTGTAAAACCGAGTTGGAGCTATTACCTCCCCATATATATGTATGGAGTGGAGTTTGCAACTGAAAAGAAACTTTGTGTTCCCAACAAGCTAGGTGAAGGACGGCTTTCACTCACACTTATATCTCAGAACTGAGCATGTGGAGAGACGTTCGTTCATCTAACACAAAGGGAACGGGTTGCAGGGGAAACTTTTACTCTGGTTTCTCAGGCTGTTTCCTAGTGCCGGTTTGAAGTTCCTGCAGTTTTCACTGTAAAACCGAGTTGGAGCTAGTACCTCCCCATATATATGTATGGAGTGGAGTTTGCAACTGCAAAGAAACTTTGTGTTCCCAACAAGCTAGGTGAAGGACGGCTTTCACACACACTTATCTCTCAGAACTGAGCATGTGGAGAGACGTTCGTTCACCTAGCACAAAGGGAACGTGTTGCAGGGGAAACTTTTATTCTGGTTTCTCAGTCTGTTTCCTAGAGCCGGTTTGAAGTTCCTGCAGTTTTCGCTGTAAAACCGAGTTGGAGCTAGTACCTCCCAATATATATGTATGGAGTGGAGTTTGCAACTGCAAAGAAACTTTGTGTTCCCAACAAGCTAGGTGAAGGACGGCTTTCACACACACTTATCTCTCAGAACTGAGCATGTGGAGAGACGTTCGTTCATCTAGCACAAAGGGAACGGGTTGCAGGAGAAACTTTTACTCTGGTTTCTCAGTCTGATTCCTAGTGCCGGTTTGAAGTTCCTGCAGTTTTCAGTGTAAAACCGAGTTGGAGCTTGTACCTCTCCTTAAATATGTATGGATTGGAGTTTGCAAATGAAAAGAAACTTTGTGTTCCCAACAAGCTAGGTGAAGGACAGCTTTCACACACACTTATCTCTCAGAACTGAGCATGTGGAGAGACGTTCGTTCACCTAGCACAAATGGAACGGGTTGCAGGGGAAACTTTTACTCTGGTTTCTCAGTCTGTTTCCTAATGCCGGTTTGAAGTTCCTGCAGTTTTCACTGTAAAACCGGGTTGGAGCTAGTACCTCCCCATATATATGTATGGAGTGGAGTTTGCAACTGAAAAGAAACTTTGTGTTCCCAACAAGCTAGGTGAAGGACGGCTTTCACACACACTTATATCTCAGAACTGAGCATGTGGAGAGACGTTCGTTCATCTAGCACAAAGGGAACGGGTTGCAGAAAAAACTTTTACTCTGGTTTCTCAGTCTGTTTCCTAGTGCCGGTTTGAAGTTCCTGCAGTTTTCACTGTAAAACAGAGTTGGAGCTAGTACCTCCCCATATATATGTATGGAGTGGAGTTTGCAACTGAAAAGAAACTTTGTGTTCCCAACAAGCTAGGTGAAGGACGGCTTTCACACACACTTATCTCTCAGAACTGAGCATGTGGAGAGACGTTCGTTCACCTAGCACAAAGGGATCGGGTTGCAGGAGAAACTTTTACTCTGATTTCTCAGGCTGTTTCCTAGTGCCGGTTTGAAGTTCCTGCAGTTTTCACTGTAAAACCGAGTTGGAGCTAGTACCTCCCCATATATATGTATGGAGTGGAGTTTGCAACTGAAAAGAAACTTTATGTTCCCAACAAGCTAGGTGAAGGACGGCTTTCACACACACTTATCTCTCAGAACTGAGCATTTGGTCAGACGTTCGTTCATCTAGCACAAAGGGAACGGGTTGCAGGAGAAACTTTTACTCTGGTTTCTCAGTCTGTTTCCTAGTGCCGGTTTGAAGTTCCTGCAGTTTTCACTGTAAAACCGGGATGGAGCTAGTACTTCCCCAAGTATATGTATGGAGTGGGGTTTGCAACAGAAAAGAAACTTTGTGTTCCCAACAAGCTAGGTGAAGGACGGCTTTCACACACACTTATCTCTCAGAACTGAGCATGTGGAGAGACGTTCGTTCATCTAGCACAAAGGGAACGGGTTGCAGGAGAAACTTTTACTCTGGTTTCTCAGTCTGTTTCCTAGTGCCGTTTTGAAGTTCCTGCAGTTTTCAGTGTAAAACCGAGTTGAAGCTAGTACCTCCCCATATATATGTATGGAGTGGAGTTTGCAACTGAAAAGAAACTTTGTGTTCCCAAAAAGCTAGGTGAAGGACGGCTTTCACACACACTTATCTCTCAGAACTGAGCATGTGGAGAGACTTTCGTTCATCTAGCACAAAGGAAACGGGTTGCAGGGGAAACTTTTACTCTGGTTTCTCAGTCTGTTTCCTAGTGCCGTTTTGATGTTCCTGCAGTTTTCACTGTAAAATCGAGTTGGAGCTACTACCTTCCCATATAAGTGTATGGAGTGGAGTTTGCAACTGAAAAGAATCTTTGTGTTCCCAACAAGCTAGGTGAAGGACGGCTTTCACACACACTTATCTCTCAGAACTGAGCATGTGGAGAGACTTTCGTTCATCTAGCACAAAGGGAACGGGTTGCAGGAGAAACTTTTACTCTGGTTTCTCAGTCTGATTCCTAGTGCCGGTTTGAAGTTCCTGCAGTTTTCAGTGTAAAACCGAGTTGGAGCTTGTACCTCTCCTTAAATATGTATGGAGTGGAGTTTGCAAATGAAAAGAAACTTTGTGTTCCCAACAAGCTAGGTGAAGGACAGCTTTCACACACACTTATCTCTCAGAACTGAGCATGTGGAGAGACGTTCGTTCACCTAGCACAAATGGAACGGGTTGCAGGAGAAACTATTACTCTGGTTTCTCAGTCTGTTTCCTAGTGCCGGTTTGAAGTTCCTGCAGTTTTCACTGTAAAACCGGGTTGGAGCTAGTACCTCCCCATATATATGTATGGAGTGGAGTTTGCAACTGAAAAGAAACTTTGTGTTCCCAACAAGCTAGGTGAAGGACGGCTTTCACACACACTTATCTCTCAGAACTGAGCATGTGGAGAGACGTTCGTTCATCTAGCACAAAGGGAACGGGTTGCAGAATAAACTTTTACTCTGGTTTCTCAGTCTGTTTCCTAGTGCCGGTTTGAAGTTCCTGCAGTTTTCACTGTAAAACCGAGTTGGAGCTAGTACCTCCCCATATATATGTATGGAGTGGAGTTTGCAACTGCAAAGAAACTTTGTGTTCCCAACAAGCTAGTTGAAGGACGGCTTTCACACACACTTATCTCTCAGAACTGAGCATGTGGAGAGACGTTCGTTCACCTAGCACAAAGGGAACGGGTTGCAGGGGAAACTTTTATTCTGGTTTCTCAGACTGTTTCCTAGAGCCGGTTTGAAGTTCCTGCAGTTTTCATTGTAAAACCGAGCTGGAGCTTGTACCTCTCCTTAAATATGTATGGAGTGGAGTTTGCAAATGAAAAGAAACTTTGTGTTCCCAACAAGCTAGGTGAAGGACGGCTTTCACACACACTTATCTCTCAGAACTGAGCATGTGGAGGGACGTTCGTTCACCTAGCACAAATGGAACGGGTTGCAGGGGAAACTTTTACTCTGGTTTCTCAGTCTGTTTCCTAGTGCCGGTTTGAAGTTCCTGCAGTTTTCACTGTAAAACAGGGTTGGAGCTAGTACCTCCCCATATATATGTATGGAGTGGAGTTTGCAACTGAAAAGAAACTTTGTGTTCCCAACAAGCTAGGTGAAGGACGGCTTTCACACACACTTATCTCTCAGAACTGAGCATGTGGAGAGACGTTCGTTCATCTAGCACAAAGGGAACGGGTTGCAGAAGAAACTTTTACTCTGGTTTCTCAGTCTGTTTCCTAGTGCCTGTTTGAAGTTCCTGCAGTTTTCACTGTAAAACCGAGTTGGAGCTTGTACCTCCCCATATATATGTATGGAGTGGAGTTTGCAACTGAAAAGAAACTTTGTGTTCCCAACAAGCTAGGTGAAGGACGGCTTTCACACACACTTATCTCTCAGAACTGAGCATGTGGAGAGACGTTCGTTCACCTAGCACAAAGGGAACGGGTTGCAGGAGAAACTTTTACTCTGATTTCTCAGGCTGTTTCCTAGTGCCGGTTTGAAGTTCCTGCAGTTTTCACTGTAAAACCGAGTTGGAGCTTGTACCTCCCCATATATATGTATGGAGTGGAGTTTGCAACTGAAAAGAAACTTTGTGTTCCCAACAAGCTAGGTGAAGGACGGCTTTCACACACACTTATCTCTCAGAACTGAGCATTTGGTCAGACGTTCGTTCATCTATCACAAAGGGAACGGGTTGCAGGAGAAACTTTTACTCTGTTTTCTCAGTCTGTTTCCTAGTGCCGGTTGGAAGTTCCTGCAGTTTTCAGTGTAAAACCGAGTTGGAGCTTGTACCTCTCCTTAAATATGTATGGAGTGGAGTTTGCAAATGAAAAGAAACTTTGTGTTCCCAACAAGCTAGGTGAAGGACGGCTTTCACACACACTTATCTCTCAGAACTGAGCATGTGGAGAGACGTTCGTTCACCTAGCACAAATGGAACGGGTTGCAGGGGAAACTTTTACTCTGGTTTCTCAGTCTGTTTCCTAGAGCCGGTTTGAAGTTCCTGCAGTTTTCACTGTAAAACAGGGTTGGAGCTAGTACCTCCCCATATATATGTATGGAGTGGAGTTTGCAACTGAAAAGAAACTTTGTGTTCCCAACAAGCTAGGTGAAGGACGGCTTTCACACACACTTATCTCTCAGAACTGAGCATGTGGAGAGACGTTCGTTCATCTAGCACAAAGGGAACGGGTTGCAGAAGAAACATTTACTCTGGTTTCTCAGTCTGTTTCCTAGTGCCGGTTTGAAGTTCCTGCAGTTTTCACTGTAAAACCGAGTTGGAGCTAGTACCTCCCCATATATATGTATGGAGTGGGGTTTGCAACTGAAAAGAAACTTTGTGTTCCCAACAAGCTAGGTGAAGGACGGCTTTCACACACACTTATCTCTCAGAACTGAGCATGTGGAGAGACGTTCGTTCACCTAGCACAAAGGGAACGGGTTGCAGGAGAAACTTTTACTCTGATATCTCAGGCTGTTTCCTAGTGCCGGTTTGAAGTTCCTGCAGTTTTCACTGTAAAACCGAGTTGGAGCTAGTACCTCCCCATATATATGTATGGAGTGGAGTTTGCAACTGAAAAGAAACTTTGTGTTCCCAACAAGCTAGGTGAAGGACGGCTTTCACACACACTTATCTCTCAGAACTGAGCATTTGGTCAGACGTTCGTTCATCTAGCACAAAGGGAACGGGTTGCAGGAGAAACTTTTACTCTGGTTTCTCAGTCTGTTTCCTAGTGCCGGTTTGAAGTTCCTGCAGTTTTCACTGTAAAACCGGGATGGAGCTAGTACTTCCCCAAGTATATGTATGGAGTGGGGTTTGCAACAGAAAAGAAACTTTGTGTTCCCAACAACCTAGGTGAAGTACGGCTTTCACACACACTTATCTCTCAGAACTGAGCATGTGGAGAGACGTTCGTTCATCTAGCACAAAGGGAACGGGTTGCAGGAGAAACTTTTACTCTGGTTTCTCAGTCTGTTTCCTAGTGCCGTTTTGAAGTTCCTGCAGTTTTCAGTGTAAAACCGAGTTGAAGCTAGTACCTCCCCATATATATGTATGGAGTGGAGTTTGCAAGTGAAAAGAAACTTTGTGTTCTCAACAAGCTAGCTGAAGGACGGCTTTCACTCACACTTATCTCTCAGAACTGAGCATGTGGAGAGACTTTCGTTCATCTAGCACAAAGGAAACGGGTTGCAGGGGAAACTTTTACTCTGGTTTCTCAGTCTGTTTCCTAGTGCCGTTTTGATGTTCCTGCAGTTTTCAGTGTAAAATCGAGTTGGAGCTACTACCTTCCCATATAAGTGTATGGAGTGGAGTTTGCAACTGAAAAGAATCTTTGTGTTCCCAACAAGCTAGGTGAAGGACGGCTTTCACACACACTTATCTCTGAGAACTGAGCATGTGGAGACACTTTCGTTCATCTAGCACAAAGGGAACGGGTTGCAGGAAAAACCTTTACTCTCGTTTCTCAGTCTGTTTCCTAGTGCCGGTTTGAAGTTCCTGCAGTTTTCAATGTAAAACCGGGTTGGAGCTAGTATCTCCCCATATATATGTATGGAGTGGAGTTTGCAACTGAAAAGAAACTTTGTGTTCCCAACAAGCTAGGTGAAGGACGGCTTTCACTCACACTTATGTCTCAGAACTGAGCATGTGGAGAGACGTTCGTTCACCTAGCACAAAGGGAACGGGTTGCAGGAGAAACTTTTACTCTGGTTTCTCAGTCTGTTTCCTAGTGCCGTTTTGAAGTTCCTGCAGTTTTCACTGTAAAACCGGGTTGGAGCTAGTACCTCCCCATATATATGTACGGAGTGGAGTTTGCAACTGAAAAGAAACTTTGTGTTCCCAACAAGCTAGGTGAAGGACGGCATTCACACACACTTATCTCTCAGAACTGAGCATGTGGAGAGACGTTCGTTCATCTAGCACAAAGGGAACGGGTTGCAGGGGAAACTTTTACTCTGGTTTCTCAGTCTGTTTCCTAGTGCCGGTTTGAAGTTCCTGCAGTTTTCACTGTAAAACCGGGATGGAGCTAGTACTTCCCCAAATATATGTATGGAGTGGGGTTTGCAACAGAAAAGAAATTTTGTGTTCCCAACAAGCTAGGTGAAGTACGGCTTTCACACACACTTATCTCTCAGAACTGAGCATGTGGAGAGACTTTCGTTCAACTAGCACAAAGGAAACGGGTTGCAGGTGAAACTTTTACTCTGGTTTCTCAGTCTGTTTCCTAGTGCCGTTTTGAAGTTCCTGCAGTTTTCACTGTAAAATCGAGTTGGAGCTAGTACCTCCCCATATAAATGTATGGAGTGGAGTTTTCAACTGAAAAGAATCTTTGTGTTCCCTACAAGCTAGGTGAAGGACGGCTTTCACACACACTTATCTCTGAGAACTGAGCATGTGGAGACACTTTCGTTCATCTAGCACAAAGGGAACGGGTTGCAGGAGGAACTTTTACTCTGGTTTCTCAGTCTGTTTCCTAGTGCCGGTTTGAATTTCCTGCAGTTTTCACTGTAAAACCGGGTTGGAGCTAGTATCTCCCCATATATATGTATGGAGTGGAGTTTGCAACTGAAAAGAAACTTTGTGTTCCCAACAAGCTAGGTGCAGGACGGCTTTCACTCACACTTATATCTCAGAACTTAGCATGTAGAGAGACGTTCGTTCATCTAACACAAAGGGAACGGGTTGCAGGGGAAACTTTTACTCTGGTTTCTCAGTCTGTTTCCTAGTGCCGTTTTGAAGTTCCTGCAGTTTTCACTGTAAAACCGAGTTGGAGCTAGTACCTCCCCAAATATATGTATGGAGTGGGGTTTGCAACTGCAAAGAAACTTTGTGTTCCCAACAAGCTAGTTGAAGGACGGCTTTCACACACACTTATCTCTGAGAACTGAGCATGTGGACACACTTTCGTTCATCTAGCACAAAGGGAACGGGTTGCAGAAAAAACTTTTACTCTGGTTTCTCAGTCTGTTTCCTAGTGCCGTTTTGAAGTTCCTGCAGTTTTCACTGTAAAACCGGGTTGGAGATAGTACCTCCCCATATATATGTACGGAGTGGAGTTTGCAACTGAAAAGAAACTTTGTGTTCCCAACAAGCTAGGTGAAGGACGGCATTCACACACACTTATCTCTCAGAACTGAGCATGTGGAGAGACGTTCGTTCATCTAGCACAAAGGGAACGGGTTGCAGGGGAAACTTTTACTCTGGTTTCTCAGTCTGTTTCCTAGTGCCGGTTTGAAGTTCCTGCAGTTTTCACTGTAAAACCGGGATGGAGCTAGTACTTCCCCAAATATATGTATGGAGTGGGGTTTGCAACAGAAAAGAAATTTTGTGTTCCCAACAAGCTAGGTGAAGTACGGCTTTCACACACACTTATCTCTCAGAACTGAGCATGTGGAGAGACTTTCGTTCATCTAGCACAAAGGAAACGGGTTGCAGGTGAAACTTTTACTCTGGTTTCTCAGTCTGTTTCCTAGTGCCGTTTTGAAGTTCCTGCAGTTTTCACTGTAAAATCGAGTTGGAGCTAGTACCTCCCCATATAAATGTATGGAGTGGAGTTTTCAACTGAAAAGAATCTTTGTGTTCCCTACAAGCTAGGTGAAGGACGGCTTTCACACACACTTATCTCTGAGAACTGAGCATGTGGAGAGACTTTCGTTCATCTAGCACAAAGGGAACGGGTTGCAGGAGAAACTTTTACTCTCGTTTCTCAGTCTGTTTCCTAGTGCCGGTTTGAATTTCCTGCAGTTTTCACTGTAAAACCGGGTTGGAGCTATTACCTCCCCATATATATGTATGGAGTGGAGTTTTCAACTGAAAAGAAACTTTGTGTTCCCAACAAGCTAGGTGAAGGACGGCTTTCACTCACACTTATATCTCAGAACTGAGCATGTGGAGAGACGTTCGTTCATCTAACACAAAGGGAACGGGTTGCAGGGGAAACTTTTACTCTGGTTTCTCAGTCTGTTTCCTAGTGCCGTTTTGAAGTTCCTGCAGTTTTCACTGTAAAACCGAGTTGGAGCTAGTACCTCTCCATATATATGTATGGAGTGGAGTTTGCAACTGCAAAGAAACTTTGTGTTCCCAACAAGCTAGGTGAAGGACGGCTTTCACACACACTTATCTCTCAGAACTGAGCATGTGGAGAGACGTTCGTTCATCTAGCACAAAGGGAACGGGTTGCAGAAAAAACTTTTACTCTGGTTTCTCAGTCTGTTTCCTAGTGCCGTTTTGAAGTTCCTGCAGTTTTCACTGTAAAACCGAGTTGGAGCTAGTACCTCCCCATATATATGTATGGAGTGGAGTTTGCAACAGAAAAGAAACTTTGTGTTCCCAACAAGCTAGGTGAAGGACGGCTTTCACACACACTTATCTCTCAGAACTGAGCATGTGGAGAGACGTTCGTTCACCTAGCACAAAGGGAACGGGTTGCAGGAGAAACTTTTACTCTGGTTTCTCAGTCTGTTTCCTAGAGCCGGTTTGAAGTTCCTGCAGTTTTCGCTGTAAAACCGAGTTGGAGCTTGTACCTCCCCATATATATGTATGGAGTGGAGTTTGCAACTGCAAAGAAACTTTGTGTTCCCAACAAGCTAGGTGATGGACGGCTTTCACACACACTTATCTCTCAGAACTGAGCATGTGGAGAGACGTTCGTTCATCTAGCACAAAGGGAACGGGTTGCAGGAGAAACTTTTACTCTGGTTTCTCAGTCTGATTCCTAGTGCCGGTTTGAAGTTCCTGCAGTTTTCAGTGTAAAACCGAGTTGGAGCTTGTACCTCTCCTTAAATATGTATGGAGTGGAGTTTGCAAATGAAAAGAAACTTTGTGTTCCCAACAAGCTAGGTGAAGGACGGCTTTCACACACACTTATCTCTCAGAACTGAGCATGTGGAGAGACGTTCGTTCACCTAGCACAAATGGAACGGGTTGCAGGGGAAACTTTTACTCTGGTTTCTCAGTCTGTTTCCTAGTGCCGGTTTGAAGTTCCTGCAGTTTTCACTGTAAAACCGGGTTGGAGCTAGTACCTCCCCATATATATGTATGGAGTGGAGTTTGCAACTGAAAAGAAACTTTGTGTTCCCAACAAGCAAGGTGAAGGACAGCTTTCACACACACTTATATCTCAGAACTGAGCATGTGGAGAGACGTTCGTTCATCTAGCACAAAGGGAACGGGTTGCAGAAAAAACTTTTACTCTGGTTTCTCAGTCTGTTTCCTAGTGCCGGTTTGAAGTTCCTGCAGTTTTCACTGTAAAACCGAGTTGGAGCTAGTACCTCCCCATATATATGTATGGAGTGGAGTTTGCAACTGAAAAGAAACTTTGTGTTCCCAACAAGCTAGGTGAAGGACGGCTTTCACACACACTTATCTCTCAGAACTGAGCATGTGGAGAGACGTTCGTTCACCTAGCACAAAGGGAACGGGTTGCAGGAGAAACTTTTACTCTGATTTCTCAGGCTGTTTCCTAGTGCCGGTTTGAAGTTCCTGCATTTTTCACTGTAAAACCGAGTTGGAGCTAGTACCTCCCCATATATATGTATGGAGTGGAGTTTGCAACTGAAAAGAAACTTTGTGTTCCCAACAAGCTAGGTGAAGGACGGCTTTCACACACACTTATCTCTCAGAACTGAGCATTTGGTCAGACGTTCGTTCATCTAGCACAAAGGGAACGGGTTGCAGGAGAAACTTTTACTCTGTTTTCTCAGTCTGTTTCCTAGTGCCGGTTGGAAGTTCCTGCAGTTTTCAGTGTAAAACCGAGTTGGAGCTTGTACCTCTCCTTAAATATGTATGGAGTGGAGTTTGCAAATGAAAAGAAACTTTGTGTTCCCAACAAGCTAGGTGAAGGACGGCTTTCACACACACTTATCTCTCAGAACTGAGCATGTGGAGGGACGTTCGTTCACCTAGCACAAATGGAACGGGTTGCAGGGGAAACTTTTACTCTGGTTTCTCAGTCTGTTTCCTAGAGCCGGTTTGAAGTTCCTGCAGTTTTCACTGTAAAACAGGGTTGGAGCTAGTACCTCCCCATATATATGTATGGAGTGGAGTTTGCAACTGAAAAGAAACTTTGTGTTCCCAACAAGCTAGGTGAAGGACGGCTTTCACACACACTTATCTCTCAGAACTGAGCATGTGGAGAGACGTTCGTTCATCTAGCACAAAGGGAACGGGTTGCAGAAGAAACATTTACTCTGGTTTCTCAGTCTGTTTCCTAGTGCCGGTTTGAAGTTCCTGCAGTTTTCACTGTAAAACCGAGTTGGAGCTAGTACCTCCCCATATATATGTATGGAGTGGGGTTTGCAACTGAAAAGAAACTTTGTGTTCCCAACAAGCTAGGTGAAGGACGGCTTTCACACACACTTATCTCTCAGAACTGAGCATGTGGAGAGACGTTCGTTCATCTAGCACAAAGGGAACGGGTTGCAGGAGAAACTTTTACTCTGATTTCTCAGGCTGTTTCCTAGTGCCGGTTTGAAGTTCCTGCAGTTTTCACTGTAAAACCGAGTTGGAGCTAGTACCTCCCCATATATATGTTTGGAGTGGAGTTTGCAACTGAAAAGAAACTTTGTGTTCCCAACAAGCTAGGTGAAGGACGGCTTTCACACACACTTATCTCTCAGAACTGAGCATTTGGTCAGACGTTCGTTCATCTAGCACAAAGGGAACGGGTTGCAGGAGAAACTTTTACTCTGTTTTCTCAGTCTGTTTCCTAGTGCCGGTTGGAAGTTCCTGCAGTTTTCAGTGTAAAACCGAGTTGGAGCTTGTACCTCTCCTTAAATATGTATGGAGTGGAGTTTGCAAATGAAAAGAAACTTTGTGTTCCCAACAAGCTAGGTGAAGGACGGCTTTCACACACACTTATCTCTCAGAACTGAGCATGTGGAGAGACGTTCGTTCACCTAGCACAAATGGAACGGGTTGCAGGGGAAACTTTTACTCTGGTTTCTCAGTCTGTTTCCTAGAGCCGGTTTGAAGTTCCTGCAGTTTTCACTGTAAAACAGGGTTGGAGCTAGTACCTCCCCATATATATGTATGGAGTGGAGTTTGCAACTGAAAAGAAACTTTGTGTTCCCAACAAGCTAGGTGAAGGACGGCTTTCACACACACTTATCTCTCAGAACTGAGCATGTGGAGAGACGTTCGTTCATCTAGCACAAAGGGAACGGGTTGCAGAAGAAACATTTACTCTGGTTTCTCAGTCTGTTTCCTAGTGCCGGTTTGAAGTTCCTGCAGTTTTCACTGTAAAACCGAGTTGGAGCTAGTACCTCCCCATATATATGTATGGATTGGGGTTTGCAACTGAAAAGAAACTTTGTGTTCCCAACAAGCTAGGTGAAGGACGGCTTTCACACACACTTATCTCTCAGAACTGAGCATGTGGAGAGACGTTCGTTCACCTAGCACAAAGGGAACGGGTTGCAGGAGAAACTTTTACTCTGGTTTCTCAGTCTGTTTCCTAGTGCCGTTTTGAAGTTCCTGCAGTTTTCACTGTAAAACCGAGTTGGAGCTAGTACCTCCCCATATATATGTATGGAGTGGAGTTTGCAACTGAAAAGAATCTTTGTGTTCCCAACAAGCTAGGTGAAGGACGGCTTTCACACACACTTATCTCTCAGAACTGAGCATTTGGTCAGACGTTCGTTCATCTAGCACAAAGGGAACGGGTTGCAGGAGAAACTTTTACTCTGTTTTCTCAGTCTGTTTCCTAGTGCCGGTTGGAAGTTCCTGCAGTTTTCAGTGTAAAACCGAGTTGGAGCTTGTACCTCTCCTTATATATGTATGGAGTGGAGTTTGCAAATGAAAAGAAACTTTGTGTTCCCAACAAGCTAGGTGAAGGACGGCTTTCACACACACTTATCTCTCAGAACTGAGCATGTGGAGAGACGTTCGTTCACCTAGCACAAATGGAACGGGTTGCAGGGGAAACTTTTACTCTGGTTTCTCAGTCTGTTTCCTAGAGCCGGTTTGAAGTTCCTGCAGTTTTCACTGTAAAACAGGGTTGGAGCTAGTACCTCCCCATATATATGTATGGAGTGGAGTTTGCAACTGAAAAGAAACTTTGTGTTCCCAACAAGCTAGGTGAAGGACGGCTTTCACACACACTTATCTCTCAGAACTGAGCATGTGGAGAGACGTTCGTTCATCTAGCACAAAGGGAACGGGTTGCAGAAGAAACATTTACTCTGGTTTCTCAGTCTGTTTCCTAGTGCCGGTTTGAAGTTCCTGCAGTTTTCACTGTAAAACCGGGTTGGAGCTAGTATCTCCCCATATATATGTATGGAGTGGAGTTTGCAACTGAAAAGAAACTTTGTGTTCCCAACAAGCTAGGTGAAGGACGGCTTTCACTCACACTTATCTCTCAGAACTGAGCATGTGGAGAGACGTTCGTTCATCTAGCACAAAGGGAACGGGTTGCAGGAGAAACTTTTACTCTGGTTTCTCAGTCTGTTTCCTAGTGCCGTTTTGATGTTCCTGCAGTTTTCAGTGTAAAATCGAGTTGGAGCTACTACCTTCCCATATAAGTGTATGGAGTGGAGTTTGCAACTGAAAAGAATCTTTGTGTTCCCAACAAGCTAGGTGAAGGACGGCTTTCACACACACTTATCTCTGAGAACTGAGCATGTGGAGACACTTTCGTTCATCTAGCACAAAGGGAACGGGTTGCAGGAAAAACCTTTACTCTCGTTTCTCAGTCTGTTTCCTAGTGCCGGTTTGAAGTTCCTGCAGTTTTCACTGTAAAACCGGGTTGGAGCTAGTATCTCCCCATATATATGTATGGAGTGGAGTTTGCAACTGAAAAGAAACTTTGTGTTCCCAACAAGCTAGGTGAAGGACGGCTTTCACTCACACTTATCTCTCAGAACTGAGCATGTGGAGAGACGTTCGTTCATCTAGCACAAAGGGAACGGGTTGCAGGAGAAACTTTTACTCTGGTTTCTCAGTCTGTTTCCTAGTGCCGTTTTGAAGTTCCTGCAGTTTTCACTGTAAAACCGGGTTGGAGCTAGTACCTCCCCATATATATGTACGGAGTGGAGTTTGCAACTGAAAAGAAACTTTGTGTTCCCAACAAGCTAGGTGAAGGACGGCATTCACACACACTTATCTCTCAGAACTGAGCATGTGGAGAGACGTTCGTTCATCTAGCACAAAGGGAACGGGTTGCAGGGGAAACCTTTACTCTGGTTTCTCAGTCTGTTTCCTAGTGCCGGTTTGAAGTTCCTGCAGTTTTCACTGTAAAACCGAGATGGAGCTAGTACTTCCCCAAATATATGTATGGAGTGGGGTTTGCAACAGAAAAGAAATTTTGTGTTCCCAACAAGCTAGGTGAAGTACGGCTTTCACACACACTTATCTCTCAGAACTGAGCATGTGGAGAGACTTTCGTTCATCTAGCACAAAGGAAACGGGTTGCAGGTGAAACTTTTACTCTGGTTTCTCAGTCTGTTTCCTAGTGCCGTTTTGAAGTTCCTGCAGTTTTCACTGTAAAATCGAGTTGGAGCTAGTACCTCCCCATATAAATGTATGGAGTGGAGTTTTCAACTGAAAAGAATCTTTGTGTTCCCTACAAGCTAGGTGAAGGACGGCTTTCACACACACTTATCTCTGAGAACTGAGCATGTGGAGACACTTTTGTTCATCTAGCACAAAGGGAACGGGTTGCAGGAGAAACTTTTACTCTCGTTTCTCAGTCTGTTTCCTAGTGCCGGTTTGAAGTTCCTGCAGTTTTCACTGTAAAACCGGGTTGGAGCTATTACCTCCCCATATATATGTATGGAGTGGAGTTTGCAACTGAAAAGAAACTTTGTGTTCCCAACAAGCTAGGTGAAGGACGGCTTTCACTCACACTTATATCTCAGAACTGAGCATGTGGAGAGACGTTCGTTCATCTAACACAAAGGGAACGGGTTGCAGGGGAAACTTTTTCTCTGGTTTCTCAGTCTGTTTCCTAGTGCCGTTTTGAAGTTCCTGCAGTTTTCACTGTAAAACCGAGTTGGAGCTAGTACCTCCCCATATATATGTATGGAGTGGAGTTTGCAACTGCAAAGAAACTTTGTGTTCCCAACAAGCTAGGTGAAGGACGGCTTTCACACACACTTATCTCTCAGAACTGAGCATGTGGAGAGACGTTCGTTCACCTAGCACAAAGGGAACGTGTTGCAGGGGAAACTTTTATTCTGGTTTCTCAGTCTGTTTCCTAGAGCCGGTTTGAATTTCCTGCAGTTTTCGCTGTAAAACCGAGTTGGAGCTAGTACCTCCCCATATATATGTATGGAGTGGAGTTTGCAACTGCAAAGAAACTTTGTGTTCCCAACAAGCTAGGTGAAGGACGGCTTTCACACACACTTATCTCTCAGAACTGAGCATGTGGAGAGACGTTCGTTCATCTAGCACAAAGGGAACGGGTTGCAGGAGAAACTTTTACTCTGGTTTCTCAGTCTGATTCCTAGTGCCGGTTTGAAGTTCCTGCAGTTTTCAGTGTAAAACCGAGTTGGAGCTTGTACCTCTCCTTAAATATGTATGGAGTGGAGTTTGCAAATGAAAAGAAACTTTGTGTTCCCAACAAGCTAGGTGAAGGACAGCTTTCACACACACTTATCTCTCAGAACTGAGCATGTGGAGAGACGTTCGTTCACCTAGCACAAATGGAACGGGTTGCAGTGGAAACTTTTACTCTGGTTTCTCAGTCTGTTTCCTAGTGCCGGTTTGAAGTTCCTGCAGTTTTCACTGTAAAACCGGGTTGGAGCTAGTACCTCCCCATATATATGTATGGAGTGGAGTTTGCAACTGAAAAGAAACTTTGTGTTCCCAACAAGCTAGGTGAAGGACGGCTTTCACACACACTTATCTCTCAGAACTGAGCATGTGGAGAGACGTTCGTTCATCTAGCACAAAGGGAACGGGTTGCAGAAAAAACTTTTACTCTGGTTTCTCAGTCTGTTTCCTAGTGCCGGTTTGAAGTTCCTGCAGTTTTCACTGTAAAACAGAGTTGGAGCTAGTACCTCCCCATATATATGTATGGAGTGGAGTTTGCAACTGAAAAGAAACTTTGTGTTCCCAACAAGCTAGGTGAAGGACGGCTTTCACACACACTTATCTCTCAGAACTGAGCATGTGGAGAGACGTTCGTTCACCTAGCACAAAGGGAACGGGTTGCAGGAGAAACTTTTACTCTGATTTCTCAGGCTGTTTCCTAGTGCCGGTTTGAAGTTCCTGCAGTTTTCAATGTAAAACCGAGTTGGAGCTAGTACCTCCCCATATATATGTATGGAGTGGAGTTTGCAACTGAAAAGAAACTTTGTGTTCCCAACAAGCTAGGTGAAGGACGGCTTTCACACACACTTATCTCTCAGAACTGAGCATTTGGTCAGACGTTCGTTCATCTAGCACAAAGGGAACGGGTTGCAGGAGAAACTTTTACTCTGTTTTCTCAGTCTGTTTCCTAGTGCCGGTTGGAAGTTCCTGCAGTTTTCAGTGTAAAACCGAGTTGGAGCTTGTACCTCTCCTTAAATATGTATGGAGTGGAGTTTGCAAATGAAAAGAAACTTTGTGTTCCCAACAAGCTAGGTGAAGGACGGCTTTCACACACACTTATCTCTCAGAACTGAGCATGTGGAGAGACGTTCGTTCACCTAGCACAAATGGAACGGGTTGCAGGGGAAACTTTTACTCTGGTTTCTCAGTCTGTTTCCTAGAGCCGGTTTGAAGTTCCTGCAGTTTTCACTGTAAAACAGGGTTGGAGCTAGTACCTCCCCATATATATGTATGGAGTGGAGTTTGCAACTGAAAAGAAACTTTGTGTTCCCAACAAGCTAGGTGAAGGACGGCTTTCACACACACTTATCTCTCAGAACTGAGCATGTGGAGAGACGTTCGTTCATCTAGCACAAAGGGAACGGGTTGCAGAAGAAACATTTACTCTGGTTTCTCAGTCTGTTTCCTAGTGCCGGTTTGAAGTTCCTGCAGTTTTCACTGTAAAACCGAGTTGGAGCTAGTACCTCCCCATATATATGTATGGAGTGGGGTTTGCAACTGAAAAGAAACTTTGTGTTCCCAACAAGCTAGGTGAAGGACGGCTTTCACACACACTTATCTCTCAGAACTGAGCATGTGGAGAGACGTTCGTTCACCTAGCACAAAGGGAACGGGTTGCAGGAGAAACTTTTACTCTGATATCTCAGGCTGTTTCCTAGTGCCGGTTTGAAGTTCCTGCAGTTTTCACTGTAAAACCGAGTTGGAGCTAGTACCTCCCCATATATATGTATGGAGTGGAGTTTGCAACTGAAAAGAAACTTTGTGTTCCCAACAAGCTAGGTGAAGGACGGCTTTCACACACACTTATCTCTCAGAACTGAGCTTTTGGACAGACGTTCGTTCATCTAGCACAAAGGGAACGGGTTGCAGGAGAAACTTTTACTCTGGTTTCTCAGTCTGTTTCCTAGTGCCGGTTTGAAGTTCCTGCAGTTTTCACTGTAAAACCGGGATGGAGCTAATACTTCCCCAAGTATATGTATGGAGTGGGGTTTGCAACAGAAAAGAAACTTTGTGTTCCCAACAACCTAGGTGAAGTACGGCTTTCACACACACTTATCTCTCAGAACTGAGCATGTGGAGAGACGTTCGTTCATCTAGCACAAAGGGAACGGGTTGCAGGAGAAACTTTTACTCTGGTTTCTCAGTCTGTTTCCTAGTGCCGTTTTGAAGTTCCTGCAGTTTTCAGTGTAAAACCGAGTTGAAGCTAGTACCTCCCCATATATATGTATGGAGTGGAGTTTGCAAGTGAAAAGAAACTTTGTGTTCTCAACAAGCTAGGTGAAGGACGGCTTTCACTCACACTTATCTCTCAGAACTGAGCATGTGGAGAGACTTTCGTTCATCTAGCACAAAGGAAACGGGTTGCAGGGGAAACTTTTACTCTGGTTTCTCAGTCTGTTTCCTAGTGCCGTTTTGATGTTCCTGCAGTTTTCAGTGTAAAATCGAGTTGGAGCTACTACCTTCCCATATAAGTGTATGGAGTGGAGTTTGCAACTGAAAAGAATCTTTGTGTTTCCAACAAGCTAGGTGAAGGACGGCTTTCACACACACTTATCTCTGAGAACTGAGCATGTGGAGACACTTTCGTTCATCTAGCACAAAGGGAACGGGTTGCAGGAAAAACCTTTACTCTCGTTTCTCAGTCTGTTTCCTAGTGCCGGTTTGAAGTTCCTGCAGTTTTCACTGTAAAACCGGGTTGGAGCTAGTATCTCCCCATATATATGTATGGAGTGGAGTTTGCAACTGAAAAGAAACTTTGTGTTCCCAACAAGCTAGGTGAAGGACGGCTTTCACTCACACTTATCTCTCAGAACTGAGCATGTGGAGAGACGTTCGTTCATCTAGCACAAAGGGAACGTGTTGCAGGAGAAACTTTTACTCTGGTTTCTCAGTCTGTTTCCTAGTGCCGTTTTGAAGTTCCTGCAGTTTTCACTTTAAAATCGAGTTGGAGCTAGTACCTCCCCATATAAATGTATGGAGTGGAGTTTTCAACTGAAAAGAATCTTTGTGTTCCCTACAAGCTAGGTGAAGGACGGCTTTCACACACACTTATCTCTGAGAACTGAGCATGTGGAGACACTTTTTTTCATCTAGCACAAAGGGAACGGGTTGCAGGAGAAACTTTTACTCTCGTTTCTCAGTCTGTTTCCTAGTGCCGGTTTGAATTTCCTGCAGTTTTCACTGTAAAACCGGGTTGGAGCTATTACCTCCCCATATATATGTATGGAGTGGAGTTTGCAACTGAAAAGAAACTTTGTGTTCCCAACAAGCTAGGTGAAGGACGGCTTTCACTCACACTTATATCTCTGAACTGAGCATGTGGAGAGACGTTCGTTCATCTAACACAAAGGGAACGGGTTGCAGGGGAAACTTTTTCTCTGGTTTCTCAGTCTGTTTCCTAGTGCCGTTTTGAAGTTCCTGCAGTTTTCACTGTAAAACCGAGTTGGAGCTAGTACCTCCCCATATATATGTATGGAGTGGAGTTTGCAACTGCAAAGAAACTTTGTGTTCCCAACAAGCTAGGTGAAGGACGGCTTTCACACACACTTATCTCTCAGAACTGAGCATGTGGAGAGACGTTCGTTCACCTAGCACAAAGGGAACGTGTTGCAGGGGAAACTTTTATTCTGGTTTCTCAGTCTGTTTCCTAGAGCCGGTTTGAAGTTCCTGCAGTTTTCACTGTAAAACCGAGTTGGAGCTAGTACCTCCCCATATATATGTATGGAGTGGAGTTTGCAACTGCAAAGAAACTTTGTGTTCCCAACAAGCTAGGTGAAGGACGGCTTTCACACACACTTATCTCTCAGAACTGAGCATGTGGAGAGACGTTCGTTCATCTAGCACAAAGGGAACGGGTTGCAGGAGAAACTTTTACTCTGGTTTCTCAGTCTGATTCCTAGTGCCGGTTTGAAGTTCCTGCAGTTTTCAGTGTAAAACCGAGTTGGAGCTTGTACCTCTCCTTAAATATGTATGGAGTGGAGTTTGCAAATGAAAAGAAACTTTGTGTTCCCAACAAGCTAGGTGAAGGACAGCTTTCACACACACTTATCTCTCAGAACTGAGCATGTGGAGAGACGTTCGTTCACCTAGCACAAATGGAACGGGTTGCAGGGGAAACTTTTACTCTGGTTTCTCAGTCTGTTTCCTAGTGCCGGTTTGAAGTTCCTGCAGTTTTCACTGTAAAACCGGGTTGGAGCTAGTACCTCCCCATATATATGTATGGAGTGGAGTTTGCAACTGAAAAGAAACTTTGTGTTCCCAACAAGCTAGGTGAAGGACGGCTTTCACGCACACTTATCTCTCAGAACTGAGCATGTGGAGAGACGTTCGTTCATCTAGCACAAAGGGAACGGGTTGCAGAAAAAACTTTTACTCTGGTTTCTCAGTCTGTTTCCTAGTGCCGGTTTGAAGTTCCTGCAGTTTTCACTGTAAAACCGAGTTGGAGCTAGTACCTCCCCATATATATGTATGGAGTGGAGTTTGCAACTGAAAAGAAACTTTGTGTTCCCAACAAGCTAGGTGAAGGACGGCTTTCACACACACTTATCTCTCAGAACTGAGCATGTGGAGAGACGTTCGTTCACCTAGCACAAAGGGAACGGGTTGCAGGAGAAACTTTTACTCTGATTTCTCAGGCTGTTTCCTAGTGCCGGTTTGAAGTTCCTGCAGTTTTCACTGTAAAACCGAGTTGGAGCTAGTACCTCCCCATATATATGTATGGAGTGGAGTTTGCAACTGAAAAGAAACTTTGTGTTCCCAACAAGCTAGGTGAAGGACGGCTTTCACACACATTTATCTCTCAGAACTGAGCATTTGGTCAGACGTTCGTTCATCTAGCACAAAGGGAACGGGTTGCAGGAGAAACTTTTACTCTGTTTTCTCAGTCTGTTTCCTAGTGCCGGTTGGAAGTTCCTGCAGTTTTCAGTGTAAAACCGAGTTGGAGCTTGTACCTCTCCTTAAATATGTATGGAGTGGAGTTTGCAAATGAAAAGAAACTTTGTGTTCCCAACAAGCTAGGTGAAGGACGGCTTTCACACACACTTATCTCTCAGAACTGAGCATGTGGAGAGACGTTCGTTCACCTAGCACAAATGGAACGGGTTGCAGGGGAAACTTTTACTCTGGTTTCTCAGTGTGTTTCCTAGAGCCGGTTTGAAGTTCCTGCAGTTTTCACTGTAAAACAGGGTTGGAGCTAGTACCTCCCCATATATATGTATGGAGTGGAGTTTGCAACTGAAAAGAAACTTTGTGTTCCCAACAAGCTAGGTGAAGGACGGCTTTCACACACACTTATCTCTCAGAACTGAGCATGTGGAGAGACGTTCGTTCATCTAGCACAAAGGGAACGGGTTGCAGAAGAAACATTTACTCTGGTTTCTCAGTCTGTTTCCTAGTGCCGGTTTGAAGTTCCTGCAGTTTTCACTGTAAAACCGAGTTGGAGCTAGTACCTCCCCATATATATGTATGGAGTGGGGTTTGCAACTGAAAAGAAACTTTGTGTTCCCAACAAGCTAGGTGAAGGACGGCTTTCACACACACTTATCTCTCAGAACTGAGCATGTGGAGAGACGTTCGTTCACCTAGCACAAAGGGAACGGGTTGCAGGAGAAACTTTTACTCTGATATCTCAGGCTGTTTCCTAGTGCCGGTTTGAAGTTCCTGCAGTTTTCACTGTAAAACCGAGTTGGAGCTAGTACCTCCCCATATATATGTATGGAGTGGAGTTTGCAACTGAAAAGAAACTTTGTGTTCCCAACAAGCTAGGTGAAGGACGGCTTTCACACACACTTATCTCTCAGAACTGAGCTTTTGGACAGACGTTCGTTCATCTAGCACAAAGGGAACGGGTTGCAGGAGAAACTTTTACTCTGGTTTCTCAGTCTGTTTCCTAGTGCCGGTTTGAAGTTCCTGCAGTTTTCACTGTAAAACCGGGATGGAGCTAATACTTCCCCAAGTATATGTATGGAGTGGGGTTTGCAACAGAAAAGAAACTTTGTGTTCCCAACAACCTAGGTGAAGTACGGCTTTCACACACACTTATCTCTCAGAACTGAGCATGTGGAGAGACGTTCGTTCATCTAGCACAAAGGGAACGGGTTGCAGGAGAAACTTTTACTCTGGTTTCTCAGTCTTTTTCCTAGTGCCGTTTTGAAGTTCCTGCAGTTTTCAGTGTAAAACCGAGTTGAAGCTAGTACCTCCCCATATATATGTATGGAGTGGAGTTTGCAAGTGAAAAGAAACTTTGTGTTCTCAACAAGCTAGGTGAAGGACGGCTTTCACTCACACTTATCTCTCAGAACTGAGCATGTGGAGAGACTTTCGTTCATCTAGCACAAAGGAAACGGGTTGCAGGGGAAACTTTTACTCTGGTTTCTCAGTCTGTTTCCTAGTGCCGTTTTGATGTTCCTGCAGTTTTCAGTGTAAAATCGAGTTGGAGCTACTACCTTCCCATATAAGTGTATGGAGTGGAGTTTGCAACTGAAAAGAATCTTTGTGTTCCCAACAAGCTAGGTGAAGGACGGCTTTCACACACACTTATCTCTGAGAACTGAGCATGTGGAGACACTTTCGTTCATCTAGCACAAAGGGAACGGGTTGCAGGAAAAACCTTTACTCTCGTTTCTCAGTCTGTTTCCTAGTGCCGGTTTGAAGTTCCTGCAGTTTTCACTGTAAAACCGGGTTGGAGCTAGTATCTCCCCATATATATGTATGGAGTGGAGTTTGCAACTGAAAAGAAACTTTGTGTTCCCAACAAGCTAGGTGAAGGACGGCTTTCACTCACACTTATCTCTCAGAACTGAGCATGTGGAGAGACGTTCGTTCATCTAGCACAAAGGGAACGGGTTGCAGGAGAAACTTTTACTCTGGTTTCTCAGTCTGTTTCCTAGTGCCGTTTTGAAGTTCCTGCAGTTTTCACTGTAAAACCGGGTTGGAGCTAGTACCTCCCCATATATATGTACGGAGTGGAGTTTGCAACTGAAAAGAAACTTAGTGTTCCCAACAAGCTAGGTGAAGGACGGCATTCACACACACTTATCTCTCAGAACTGAGCATGTGGAGAGACGTTCGTTCATCTAGCACAAAGGGAACGGGTTGCAGGGGAAACTTTTACTCTGGTTTCTCAGTCTGTTTCCTAGTGCCGGTTTGAAGTTCCTGCAGTTTTCACTGTAAAACCGGGATGGAGCTAGTACTTCCCCTAATATATGTATGGAGTGGGGTTTGCAACAGAAAAGAAATTTTGTGTTCCCAACAAGCTAGGTGAAGTACGGCTTTCACACACACTTATCTCTCAGAACTGAGCATGTGGAGAGACTTTCGTTCATCTAGCACAAAGGAAACGGGTTGCAGGTGAAACTTTTACTCTGGTTTCTCAGTCTGTTTCCTAGTGCCGGTTTGAAGTTCCTGCAGTTTTCACTGTAAAACCGGGATGGAGCTAGTACTTCCCCTAATATATGTATGGAGTGGGGTTTGCAACAGAAAAGAAATTTTGTGTTCCCAACAAGCTAGGTGAAGTACGGCTTTCACACACACTTATCTCTCAGAACTGAGCATGTGGAGAGACTTTCGTTCATCTAGCACAAAGGAAACGGGTTGCAGGTGAAACTTTTACTCTGGTTTCTCAGTCTGTTTCCTAGTGCCGTTTTGAAGTTCCTGCAGTTTTCACTGTAAAATCGAGTTGGAGCTAGTACCTCCCCATATAAATGTATGGAGTGGAGTTTTCAACTGAAAAGAATCTTTGTGTTCCCTACAAGCTAGGTGAAGGACGGCTTTCACACACACTTATCTCTGAGAACTGAGCATGTGGAGACACTTTCGTTCATCTAGCACAATGGGAACGGGTTGCAGGAGAAACTTTTACTCTCGTTTCTCAGTCTGTTTCCTAGTGCCGGTTTGAAGTTCCTGCAGTTTTCACTGTAAAACCGGGTTGGAGCTATTACCTCCCCATATATATGTATGGAGTGGAGTTTGCAACTGAAAAGAAACTTTGTGTTCCCAACAAGCTAGGTGAAGGACGGCTTTCACTCACACTTATATCTCAGAACTGAGCATGTGGAGAGACGTTCGTTCATCTAACACAAAGGGAACGGGTTGCAGGGGAAACTTTTACTCTGGTTTCTCAGTCTGTTTCCTAGTGCCGTTTTGAAGTTCCTGCAGTTTTCACTGTAAAACCGAGTTGGAGCTAGTACCTCCCCATATATATGTATGGAGTGGAGTTTGCAACTGCAAAGAAACTTTGTGTTCCCAACAAGCTAGGTGAAGGGCGGCTTTCACACACACTTATCTCTCAGAACTGAGCATGTGGAGAGACGTTCGTTCACCTAGCACAAAGGGAACGTGTTGCAGGGGAAACTTTTATTCTGGTTTCTCAGTCTGTTTCCTAGAGCCGGTTTGAAGTTCCTGCAGTTTTCGCTGTAAAACCGAGTTGGAGCTAGTACCTCCCCATATATATGTATGGAGTGGAGTTTGCAACTGCAAAGAAACTTTGTGTTCCCAACAAGCTAGGTGAAGGACGGCTTTCACACACACTTATCTCTCAGAACTGAGCATGTGGAGAGACGTTCGTTCATCTAGCACAAAGGGAACGGGTTGCAGGAGAAACTTTTACTCTGGTTTCTCAGTCTGTTTCCTAGTGCCGTTTTGAAGTTCCTGCAGTTTTCACTGTAAAACCGAGTTGGAGCTTGTACCTCTCCTTAAATATGTATGGAGTGGAGTTTGCAAATGAAAAGAAACTTTGTGTTCCCAACAAGCTAGGTGAAGGACAGCTTTCACACACACATATCTCTCAGAACTGAGCATGTGGAGAGACGTTCGTTCACCTAGCACAAATGGAACGGGTTGCAGGGGAAACTTTTACTCTGGTTTCTCAGTCTGTTTCCTAGTGCTGGTTTGAAGTTCCTGCAGTTTTCACTGTAAAACCGGGTTGGAGCTAGTACCTCCCCATATATATGTATGGAGTGGAGTTTGCAACTTAAAAGAAACTTTGTGTTCCCAACAAGCTAGGTGAAGGACGGCTTTCACACACACTTATCTCTCAGAACTGAGCATGTGGAGAGACGTTCGTTCATCTAGCACAAAGGGAACGGGTTGCAGAAAAAACTTTTACTCTGGTTTCTCAGTCTGTTTCCTAGTGCCGGTTTGAAGTTCCTGCAGTTTTCACTGTAAAACCGAGTTGGAGCTAGTACCTCCCCATATATATGTATGGAGTGGAGTTTGCAACTGAAAAGAAACTTTGTGTTCCCAACAAGCTAGGTGAAGGACGGCTTTCACACACACTTATCTCTCAGAACTGAGCATGTGGAGAGACGTTCGTTCACCTAGCACAAAGGGAACGGGTTGCAGGAGAAACTTTTACTCTGGTTTCTCAGTCTGTTTCCTAGTGCCGTTTTGATGTTCCTGCAGTTTTCACTGTAAAATCGAGTTGGAGCTACTACCTTCCCTTATAAGTGTATGGAGTGGAGTTTGCAACTGAAAAGAATCTTTGTGTTCCCAACAAGCTAGGTGAAGGACGGCTTTCACACACACTTATCTCTCAGAACTGAGCATGTGGAGAGACTTTCGTTCATCTATCACAAAGGGATCGGGTTGCAGGAAAAACTTTTACTCTGGTTTCTCAGTCTGATTCCTAGTGCCGTTTTGAAGTTCCTGCAGTTTTCAGTGTAAAATCGAGTTGGAGCTTGTACCTCTCCTTAAATATGTATGGAGTGGAGTTTGCAAATGAAAAGAAACTTTGTGTTCCCAACAAGCTAGGTGAAGGACAGCTTTCACACACACTTATCTCTCAGAACTGAGCATGTGGAGAGACGTTCGTTCACCTAGCACAAATGGAACGGGTTGCAGGGGAAACTTTTACTCTGGTTTCTCAGTCTGTTTCCTAGTGCCGGTTTGAAGTTCCTGCAGTTTTCACTGTAAAACCGGGTTGGAGCTAGTACATCCCCATATATATGTATGGAGTGGAGTTTGCAACTGAAAAGAAACTTTGTGTTCCCAACAAGCTAGGTGAAGGACGGCTTTCACACACACTTATCTCTCAGAACTGAGCATGTGGAGAGACGTTCGTTCATCTAGCACAAAGGGAACGGGTTGCAGAAAAAACTTTTACTCTGGTTTCTCAGTCTGTTTCCTAGTGCCGGTTTGAAGTTCCTGCAGTTTTCACTGTAAAACCGAGTTGGAGCTAGTACCTCCCCATATATATGTATGGAGTGGAGTTTGCAACTGAAAAGAAACTTTGTGTTCCCAACAAGCTAGGTGAAGGGCGGCTTTCACACACACTTATCTCTCAGAACTGAGCATGTGGAGAGACTTTCGTTCATCTAGCACAAAGGAAACGGGTTGCAGGGGAAATTTTACTCTGGTTTCTCAGTCTGTTTCCTAGTGCCGTTTTGATGTTCCTGCAGTTTTCACTGTAAAATCGAGTTGGAGCTACTACCTTCCCATATAAGTGTATGGAGTGGAGTTTTCAACTGAAAAGAATCTTTGTGTTCCCTACAAGCTAGGTGAAGGACGGCTTTCACACACACTTATCTCTGAGAACTGAGCATGTGGAGACACTTTCGTTCATCTAGCACAATGGGAACGGGTTGCAGGAGAAACTTTTACTCTCGTTTCTCAGTCTGTTTCCTAGTGCCGGTTTGAAGTTCCTGCAGTTTTCAGTGTAAAACCGGGTTGGAGCTATTACCTCCCCATATATATGTATGGAGTGGAGTTTGCAACTGAAAAGAAACTTTGTGTTCCCAACAAGCTAGGTGAAGGACGGCTTTCACTCACACTTATATCTCAGAACTGAGCATGTGGAGAGACGTTCGTTCATCTAACACAAAGGGAACGGGTTGCAGGGGAAACTTTTACTCTGGTTTCTCAGTCTGTTTCCTAGTGCCGTTTTGAAGTTCCTGCAGTTTTCACTGTAAAACCGAGTTGGAGCTTGTACCTCTCCTTAAATATGTATGGAGTGGAGTTTGCAAATGAAAAGAAACTTTGTGTTCCCAACAAGCTAGGTGAAGGACAGCTTTCACACACACTTATCTCTCAGAACTGAGCATGTGGAGAGACGTTCGTTCACCTAGCACAAATGGAACGGGTTGCAGGGGAAACTTTTACTCTGGTTTCTCAGTCTGTTTCCTAGTGCTGGTTTGAAGTTCCTGCAGTTTTCACTGTAAAACCGGGTTGGAGCTAGTACCTCCCCATATATATGTATGGAGTGGAGTTTGCAACTTAAAAGAAACTTTGTGTTCCCAACAAGCTAGGTGAAGGACGGCTTTCACACACACTTATCTCTCAGAACTGAGCATGTGGAGAGACGTTCGTTCATCTAGCACAAAGGGAACGGGTTGCAGAAAAAACTTTTACTCTGGTTTCTCAGTCTGTTTCCTAGTGCCTGTTTGAAGTTCCTGCAGTTTTCACTGTAAAACCGAGTTGGAGCTAGTACCTCCCCATATATATGTATGGAGTGGAGTTTGCAACTGAAAAGAAACTTTGTGTTCCCAACAAGCTAGGTGAAGGACGGCTTTCACACACACTTATCTCTCAGAACTGAGCATGTGGAGAGACGTTCGTTCACCTAGCACAAAGGGAACGGGTTGCAGGAGAAACTTTTACTCTGGTTTCTCAGTCTGTTTCCTAGTGCCGTTTTGAAGTTCCTGCAGTTTTCAGTGTAAAACCGAGTTGAAGCTAGTACCTCCCCATATATATGTATGGAGTGGAGTTTGCAACTGAAAAGAAACTTTGTGTTCCCAAAAAGCTAGGTGAAGGACGGCTTTCACACACACTTATCTCTCAGAACTGAGCATGTGGAGAGACGTTCGTTCACCTAGCACAAATGGAACGGGTTGCAGGAGAAACTTTTACTCTGATTTCTCAGGCTGTTTCCTAGTGCCGGTTTGAAGTTCCTGCAGTTTTCACTGTAAAACCGAGTTGGAGCTAGTACCTCCCCATATATATGTATGGAGTGGAGTTTGCAACTGAAAAGAAACTTTGTGTTCCCAACAAGCTAGGTGAAGGACGGCTTTCACACACACTTATCTCTCAGAACTGAGCATTTGGTCAGACGTTCGTTCATCTAGCACAAAGGGAACGGGTTGCAGGAGAAACTTTTACTCTGGTTTCTCAGTCTGTTTCCTAGTGCCGGTTTGAAGTTCCTGCAGTTTTCACTGTAAAACCGGGATGGAGCTAGTACTTCCCCAAGTATATGTATGGAGTGGGGTTTGCAACACAAAAGAAACTTTGTGTTCCCAACAAACTAGGTGAAGGACGGCTTTCACACACACTTATCTCTCAGAACTGAGCATGTGGAGAGACGTTCGTTCATCTAGCACAAAGGGAACGGGTTGCAGGAGAAACTTTTACTCTGGTTTCTCAGTCTGTTTCCTAGTGCCGTTTTGAAGTTCCTGCAGTTTTCAGTGTAAAACCGAGTTGAAGCTAGTACCTCCCCATATATATGTATGGAGTGGAGTTTGCAACTGAAAAGAAACTTTGTGTTCCCAAAAAGCTAGGTGAAGGACGGCTTTCACACACACTTATCTCTCAGAACTGAGCATGTGGAGAGACTTTCGTTCATCTAGCACAAAGGAAACGGGTTGCAGGGGAAACTTTTACTCTGGTTTCTCAGTCTGTTTCCTAGTGCCGTTTTGATGTTCCTGCAGTTTTCACTGTAAAATCGAGTTGGAGCTACTACCTTCCCATATAAGTGTATGGAGTGGAGTTTGCAACTGAAAAGAATCTTTGTGTTCCCAACAAGCTAGGTGAAGGACGGCTTTCACACACACTTATCTCTCAGAACTGAGCATGTGGAGAGACTTTCGTTCATCTAGCACAAAGGGAACGGGTTGCAGGAAAAACTTTTACTCTGGTTTCTCAGTCTGATTCCTAGTGCCGTTTTGAAGTTCCTGCAGTTTTCAGTGTAAAACCGAGTTGGAGCTTGTACCTCTCCTTAAATATGTATGGAGTGGAGTTTGCAAATGAAAAGAAACTTTGTGTTCCCAACAAGCTAGGTGAAGGACAGCTTTCACACACACTTATCTCTCAGAACTGAGCATGTGGAGAGACGTTCGTTCACCTAGCACAAATGGAACGGGTTGCAGGGGAAACTTTTACTCTGGTTTCTCAGTCTGTTTCCTAGTGCCGGTTTGAAGTTCCTGCAGTTTTCACTGTAAACCCGGGTTGGAGCTAGTACATCCCCATATATATGTATGGAGTGGAGTTTGCAACTGAAAAGAAACTTTGTGTTCCCAACAAGCTAGGTGAAGGACGGCTTTCACACACACTTATCTCTCAGAACTGAGCATGTGGAGAGACGTTCGTTCATCTAGCACAAAGGGAACGGGTTGCAGAAAAAACTTTTACTCTGGTTTCTCAGTCTGTTTCCTAGTGCCGGTTTGAAGTTCCTGCAGTTTTCACTGTAAAACCGAGTTGGAGCTAGTACCTCCCCATATATATGTATGGAGTGGAGTTTGCAACTGAAAAGAAACTTTGTGTTCCCAACAAGCTAGGTGAAGGACGGCTTTCACACACACTTATCTCTCAGAACTGAGCATGTGGAGAGACGTTCGTTCACCTAGCACAAATGGAACGGGTTGCAGGGGAAACTTTTACTCTGGTTTCTCAGTCTGTTTCCTAGTGCCGGTTTGAAGTTCCTGCAGTTTTCACTGTAAAACCGGGTTGGAGCTAGTACCTCCCCATATATATGTATGGAGTGGAGTTTGCAACTGAAAAGAAACTTTGTGTTCCCAACAAGCTAGGTGAAGGACGGCTTTCACACACACTTATCTCTCAGAACTGAGCATGTGGAGAGACGTTCGTTCATCTAGCACAAAGGGAACGGGTTGCAGAAAAAACTTTTACTCTGGTTTCTCAGTCTGTTTCCTAGTGCCGGTTTGAAGTTCCTGCAGTTTTCACTGTAAAACCGAGTTGGAGCTAGTACCTCCCCATATATATGTATGGAGTGGAGTTTGCAACTGAAAAGAAACTTTGTGTTCCCAACAAGCTAGGTGAAGGACGGCTTTCACACACACTTATCTCTCAGAACTGAGCATGTGGAGAGACGTTCGTTCACCTAGCACAAAAGGAACGGGTTGCAGGAGAAACTTTTACTCTGATTTCTCAGGCTGTTTCCTAGTGCCGGTTTGAAGTTCCTGCAGTTTTCACTGTAAAACCGAGTTGGAGCTAGTACCTCCCCATATATATGTATGGAGTGGAGTTTGCAACTGAAAAGAAACTTTGTGTTCCCAACAAGCTAGGTGAAGGACGGCCTTCACACACACTTATCTCTCAGAACTGAGCATTTGGTCAGACGTTCGTTCATCTAGCACAAAGGGAACGGGTTGCAGGAGAAACTTTTACTCTGGTTTCTCAGTCTGTTTCCTAGTGCCGGTTTGAAGTTCCTGCAGTTTTCACTGTAAAACCGGGATGGAGCTAGTACTTCCCCAAGTATATGTATGGAGTGGGGTTTGCAACACAAAAGAAACTTTGTGTTCCCAACAAGCTAGGTGAAGGACGGCTTTCACACACACTTATCTCTCAGAACTGAGCATGTGGAGAGACGTTCGTTCATCTAGCACAAAGGGAACGGGTTGCAGGAGAAACTTTTACTCTGGTTTCTCAGTCTGTTTCCTAGTGCCGTTTTGAAGTTCCTGCAGTTTTCAGTGTAAAACCGAGTTGAAGCTAGTACCTCCCCATATATATGTATGGAGTGGAGTTTGCAACTGAAAAGAAACTTTGTGTTCCCAAAAAGCTAGGTGAAGGACGGCTTTCACACACACTTATCTCTCAGAACTGAGCATGTGGAGAGACTTTCGTTCATCTAGCACAAAGGAAACGGGTTGCAGGGGAAACTTTTACTCTGGTTTCTCAGTCTGTTTCCTAGTTCCGTTTTGATGTTCCTGCAGTTTTCACTGTAAAATCGATTTGGAGCTACTACCTTCCCATATAAGTGTATGGAGTGGAGTTTGCAACTGAAAAGAATCTTTGTGTTCCCAACAAGCTAGGTGAAGGACGGCTTTCACACACACTTATCTCTCAGACCTGAGCATGTGGAGAGACTTTCGTTCATCTAGCACAAAGGGAACGGGTTGCAGGAGAAACTTTTACTCTGGTTTCTCAGTCTGATTCCTAGTGCCGGTTTGAAGTTCCTGCAGTTTTCAGTGTAAAACCGAGTTGGAGCTTGTACCTCTCCTTAAATATTTATGGAGTGGAGTTTGCAAATGAAAAGAAACTTTGTGTTCCCAACAAGCTAGGTGAAGGACAGCTTTCACACACACTTATCTCTCAGAACTGAGCATGTGGAGAGACGTTCGTTCACCTAGCACAAATGGAACGGGTTGCAGGGGAAACTTTTACTCTGGTTTCTCAGTCTGTTTCCTAGTGCCGGTTTGAAGTTCCTGCAGTTTTCACTGTAAAACCGGGTTGGAGCTAGTACCTCCCCATATATATGTATGGAGTGGAGTTTGCAACTGAAAAGAAACTTTGTGTTCCCAACAAGCTAGGTGAAGGACGGCTTTCACACACACTTATCTCTCAGAACTGAGCATGTGGAGAGACGTTCGTTCATCTAGCACAAAGGGAACGGGTTGCAGAAAAAACTTTTACTCTGGTTTCTCAGTCTGTTTCCTAGTGCCGGTTTGAAGTTCCTGCAGTTTTCACTGTAAAACCGAGTTGGAGCTTGTACCTCCCCATATATATGTATGGAGTGGAGTTTGCAACTGAAAAGAAACTTTGTGTTCCCAACAAGCTAGGTGAAGGACGGCTTTCACACACACTTATCTCTCAGAACTGAGCATGTGGAGAGACGTTCGTTCACCTAGCACAAAGGGAACGGGTTGCAGGAGAAACTTTTACTCTGATTTCTCAGGCTGTTTCCTAGTGCCGGTTTGAAGTTCCTGCAGTTTTCACTGTAAAACCGAGTTGGAGCTAGTACCTCCCCATATATATGTATGGAGTGGAGTTTGCAACTGAAAAGAAACTTTGTGTTCCCAACAAGCTAGGTGAAGGACGGCTTTCACACACACTTATCTCTCGGAACTGAGCATTTGGTCAGACGTTCGTTCATCTAGCACAAAGGGAACGGGTTGCAGGAGAAACTTTTACTCTGGTTTCTCAGTCTGTTTCCTAGTGCCGGTTTGAAGTTCCTGCAGTTTTCACTGTAAAACCGGGATGGAGCTAGTACTTCCCCAAGTATATGTATGGAGTGGGGTTTGCAACAGAAAAGAAACTTTGTGTTCCCAACAAGCTAGGTGAAGGACGGCTTTCACACACACTTATCTCTCAGAACTGAGCATGTGGAGAGACGTTCGTTCATCTAGCACAAAGGGAACGGGTTGCAGGAGAAACTTTTACTCTGGTTTCTCAGTCTGTTTCCTAGTGCCGTTTTGAAGTTCCTGCAGTTTTCAGTGTAAAACCGAGTTGAAGCTAGTACCTCCCCATATATATGTATGGAGTGGAGTTTGCAACTGATAAGAAACTTTGTGTTCCCAAAAAGCTAGGTGAAGGACGGCTTTCACACACACTTATCTCTCAGAACTGAGCATGTGGAGAGACATTCGTTCATTTAGCACAAAGGAAACGGGTTGCAGGGGAAACTTTTACTCTGGTTTCTCAGTCTGTTTCCTAGTGCCGTTTTGATGTTCCTGCAGTTTTCACTGTAAAATCGAGTTGGAGCTACTACCTTCCCATATAAGTGTATGGAGTGGAGTTTGCAACTGAAAAGAATCTTTGTGTTCCCAACAAGCTAGGTGAAGGACGGCTTTCACACACACTTATCTCTGAGAACTGAGCATGTGGAGACACGTTCGTTCATCTAGCACAAAGGGAACGGGTTGCAGGAGAAACCTTTACTCTCGTTTCTCAGTCTGTTTCCTAGTGCCGGTTTGAAGTTCCTGCAGTTTTCACTGTAAAACCGGGTTGGAGCTAGTACCTCCCCATATATATGTATGGAGTGGAGTTTGCAACTGAAAAGAAACTTTGTGTTCCCAACAAGCTAGGTGAATGACGGCTTTCACTCACACTTATCTCTCAGAACTGAGCATGTGGAGAGACGTTCGTTCATCTAGCACAAAGGGAACGGGTTGCAGGAGAAACTTTTACTCTGGTTTCTCAGTCTGTTTCCTAGTGCCGTTTTGAAGTTCCTGCAGTTTTCACTGTAAAACCGAGTTGGAGCTAGTACCTCCCCATATATATGTACGGAGTGGAGTTTGCAACTGAAAAGAAACTTTGTGTTCCCAACAAGCTAGGTGAAGGACGGCTTTCACACACACTTATGTCTCAGAACTGAGCATGTGGAGAGACGTTCGTTCATCTAGCACAAAGGGAACGGGTTGCAGGGGAAACTTTTACTCTGGTTTCTCAGTCTGTTTCCTAGTGCCGGATTGAAGTTCCTGCAGTTTTCACTGTAAAATCGAGTTGGAGCTAGTACCTCCCCATATAAATGTATGGAGTGGAGTTTTCAACTGAAAAGAATCTTTGTGTTCCCTACAAGCTAGGTGAAGGACGGCTTTCACACACACATATCTCTCAGAACTGAGCATGTGGAGACACTTTCGTTCATCTAGCACAAAGGGAACGGGTTGCAGGAGAAACTTTTACTCTCGTTTCTCAGTCTGTTTCCTAGTGCCGGTTTGAAGTTCCTGCAGTTTTCAGTGTAAAACCGAGTTGGAGCTTGTACCTCTCCTTAAATATGTATGGAGTGGAGTTTGCAAATGAAAAGAAACTTTGTGTTCCCAACAAGCTAGGTGAAGGACAGCTTTCACACACACTTATCTCTCAGAACTGAGCATGTGGAGAGACGTTCGTTCACCTAGCACAAATGGAACGGGTTGCAGGGGAAACTTTTACTCTGGTTTCTCAGTCTGTTTCCTAGTGCCGGTTTGAAGTTCCTGCAGTTTTTACTGTAAAACCGGGTTGGAGCTAGTACCTCCCCATATATATGTATGGAGTGGAGTTTGCAACTGAAAAGAAACTTTGTGTTCCCAACAAGCTAGGTGAAGGACGGCTTTCACACACACTTATCTCTCAGAACTGAGCATGTGGAGAGACGTTCGTTCACCTAGCACAAAGGGAACGGGTTGCAGGAGAAACTTTTACTCTGATTTCTCATGCTGTTTCCTAGTGCCGGTTTGAAGTTCCTGCAGTTTTCACTGTAAAACCGAGTTGGAGCTAGTACCTCCCCATATATATGTATGGAGTGGAGTTTCCAACTGAAAAGAAACTTTGTGTTCCCAACAAGCTAGGTGAAGGACGGCTTTCACACACACTTATCCCTCAGAACTGAGCATTTGGTCAGACGTTCGTTCATCTAGCACAAAGGGAACGGGTTGCAGGAGAAACTTTTACTCTGGTTTCTCAGTCTGTTTCCTAGTGCCGGTTTGAAGTTCCTGCAGTTTTCACTGTAAAACGGGGATGGAGCTAGTACTTCCCCAAGTATATGTATGGAGTGGGGTTTGCAACAGAAAAGAAACTTTGTGTTCCCAACAAGCTAGGTGAAGGACGGCTTTCACACACACTTATCTCTCAGAACTGAGCATTTGGTCAGACGTTCGTTCATCTAGCACAAAGGGAACGGGTTGCAGGAGAAACTTTTACTCTGGTTTCTCAGTCTGTTTCCTAGTGCCGGTTTGAAGTTCCTGCAGTTTTCACTGTAAAACCGGGATGGAGCTAGTACTTCCCCAAGTATATGTATGGAGTGGGGTTTGCAACAGAAAAGAAACTTTGTGTTCCCAACAAGCTAGGTGAAGGACGGCTTTCACACACACTTATCTCTCAGAACTGAGCATGTGGAGAGACGTTCGTTCATCTAGCACAAAGGGAACGGGTTGCAGGAGAAACTTTTACTCTGGTTTCTCAGTCTGTTTCCTAGTGCCGTTTTGAAGTTCCTGCAGTTTTCATTGTAAAACCGAGTTGAAGCTAGTACCTCCCCATATATATGTATGGAGTGGAGTTTGCAACTGAAAAGAAACTTTGTGTTCCCAAAAAGCTAGGTGAAGGACGGCTTTCACACACACTTATCTCTCAGAACTGAGCATGTGGAGAGACTTTCGTTCATCTAGCACAAAGGAAACGGGTTGCAGGGGAAACTTTTACTCTGGTTTCTCAGTCTGTTTCCTAGTGCCGTTTTGATGTTCCTGCAGTTTTCACTGTAAAATCGAGTTGGAGCTACTACCTTCCCATATAAGTGTATGGAGTGGAGTTTGCAACTGAAAAGAATCTTTGTGTTCCCAACAAGCTAGGTGAAGGACGGCTTTCACACACACTTATCTCTGAGAACTGAGCATGTGGAGACACTTTCGTTCATCTAGCACAAAGGGAACGGGTTGCAGGAGAAACCTTTACTCTCGTTTCTCAGTCTGTTTCCTAGTGCCGGTTTGAAGTTCCTGCAGTTTTCACTGTAAAACCGGGTTGGAGCTAGTACCTCCCCATATATATGTATGGAGTGGAGTTTGCAACTGAAAAGAAACTTTGTGTTCCCAACAAGCTAGGTGAATGACGGCTTTCACTCACACTTATCTCTCAGAACTGAGCATGTGGAGAGACGTTCGTTCATCTAGCACAAAGGGAACGGGTTGCAGGAGAAACTTTTACTCTGGTTTCTCAGTCTGTTTCCTAGTGCCGTTTTGAAGTTCCTGCATTTTTCACTGTAAAACCGAGTTGGAGCTAGTACCTCCCCATATATATGTACGGAGTGGAGTTTGCAACTGAAAAGAAACTTTGTGTTCCCAACAAGCTAGGTGAAGGACGGCTTTCACACACACTTATATCTCAGAACTGAGCATGTGGAGAGACGTTCGTTCATCTAGCACAAAGGGAACGGGTTGCAGGGGAAACTTTTACTCTGGTTTCTCAGTCTGTTTCCTAGTGCCGGATTGAAGTTCCTGCAGTTTTCACTGTAAAACCGGGATGGAGCTAGTACTTCCCCAAGTATATGTATGGAGTGGGGTTTGCAACAGAAAAGAAACTTTGTGTTCCCAACAACCTAGGTGAAGTACGGCTTTCACACACACTTATCTCTCAGAACTGAGCATGTGGAGAGACGTTCGTTCATCTAGCACAAAGGGAACGGGTTGCAGGAGAAACTTTTACTCTGGTTTCTCAGTCTGTTTCCTAGTGCCGTTTTGAAGTTCCTGCAGTTTTCAGTGTAAAACCGAGTTGAAGCTAGTACCTCCCCATATATATGTATGGAGTGGAGTTTGCAAGTGAAAAGAAACTTTGTGTTCTCAACAAGCTAGGTGAAGGACGGCTTTCACTCACACTTATCTCTCAGAACTGAGCATGTGGAGAGACTTTCGTTCATCTAGCACAAAGGAAACGGGTTGCAGGGGAAACTTTTACTCTGGTTTCTCAGTCTGTTTCCTAGTGCCGTTTTGATGTTCCTGCAGTTTTCAGTGTAAAATCGAGTTGGAGCTACTACCTTCCCATATAAGTGTATGGAGTGGAGTTTGCAACTGAAAAGAATCTTTGTGTTTCCAACAAGCTAGGTGAAGGACGGCTTTCACACACACTTATCTCTGAGAACTGAGCATGTGGAGACACTTTCGTTCATCTAGCACAAAGGGAACGGGTTGCAGGAAAAACCTTTACTCTCGTTTCTCAGTCTGTTTCCTAGTGCCGGTTTGAAGTTCCTGCAGTTTTCACTGTAAAACCGGGTTGGAGCTAGTATCTCCCCATATATATGTATGGAGTGGAGTTTGCAACTGAAAAGAAACTTTGTGTTCCCAACAAGCTAGGTGAAGGACGGCTTTCACTCACACTTATCTCTCAGAACTGAGCATGTGGAGAGACGTTCGTTCATCTAGCACAAAGGGAACGTGTTGCAGGAGAAACTTTTACTCTGGTTTCTCAGTCTGTTTCCTAGTGCCGTTTTGAAGTTCCTGCAGTTTTCACTTTAAAATCGAGTTGGAGCTAGTACCTCCCCATATAAATGTATGGAGTGGAGTTTTCAACTGAAAAGAATCTTTGTGTTCCCTACAAGCTAGGTGAAGGACGGCTTTCACACACACTTATCTCTGAGAACTGAGCATGTGGAGACACTTTTTTTCATCTAGCACAAAGGGAACGGGTTGCAGGAGAAACTTTTACTCTCGTTTCTCAGTCTGTTTCCTAGTGCCGGTTTGAATTTCCTGCAGTTTTCACTGTAAAACCGGGTTGGAGCTATTACCTCCCCATATATATGTATGGAGTGGAGTTTGCAACTGAAAAGAAACTTTGTGTTCCCAACAAGCTAGGTGAAGGACGGCTTTCACTCACACTTATATCTCTGAACTGAGCATGTGGAGAGACGTTCGTTCATCTAACACAAAGGGAACGGGTTGCAGGGGAAACTTTTTCTCTGGTTTCTCAGTCTGTTTCCTAGTGCCGTTTTGAAGTTCCTGCAGTTTTCACTGTAAAACCGAGTTGGAGCTAGTACCTCCCCATATATATGTATGGAGTGGAGTTTGCAACTGCAAAGAAACTTTGTGTTCCCAACAAGCTAGGTGAAGGACGGCTTTCACACACACTTATCTCTCAGAACTGAGCATGTGGAGAGACGTTCGTTCACCTAGCACAAAGGGAACGTGTTGCAGGGGAAACTTTTATTCTGGTTTCTCAGTCTGTTTCCTAGAGCCGGTTTGAAGTTCCTGCAGTTTTCACTGTAAAACCGAGTTGGAGCTAGTACCTCCCCATATATATGTATGGAGTGGAGTTTGCAACTGCAAAGAAACTTTGTGTTCCCAACAAGCTAGGTGAAGGACGGCTTTCACACACACTTATCTCTCAGAACTGAGCATGTGGAGAGACGTTCGTTCATCTAGCACAAAGGGAACGGGTTGCAGGAGAAACTTTTACTCTGGTTTCTCAGTCTGATTCCTAGTGCCGGTTTGAAGTTCCTGCAGTTTTCAGTGTAAAACCGAGTTGGAGCTTGTACCTCTCCTTAAATATGTATGGAGTGGAGTTTGCAAATGAAAAGAAACTTTGTGTTCCCAACAAGCTAGGTGAAGGACAGCTTTCACACACACTTATCTCTCAGAACTGAGCATGTGGAGAGACGTTCGTTCACCTAGCACAAATGGAACGGGTTGCAGGGGAAACTTTTACTCTGGTTTCTCATTCTGTTTCCTAGTGCCGGTTTGAAGTTCCTGCAGTTTTCACTGTAAAACCGGGTTGGAGCTAGTACCTCCCCATATATATGTATGGAGTGGAGTTTGCAACTGAAAAGAAACTTTGTGTTCCCAACAAGCTAGGTGAAGGACGGCTTTCACACACACTTATCTCTCAGAACTGAGCATGTGGAGAGACGTTCGTTCATCTAGCACAAAGGGAACGGGTTGCAGAAAAAACTTTTACTCTGGTTTCTCAGTCTGTTTCCTAGTGCCGGTTTGAAGTTCCTGCAGTTTTCACTGTAAAACCGAGTTGGAGCTAGTACCTCCCCATATATATGTATGGAGTGGAGTTTGCAACTGAAAAGAAACTTTGTGTTCCCAACAAGCTAGGTGAAGGACGGCTTTCACACACACTTATCTCTCAGAACTGAGCATGTGGAGAGACGTTCGTTCACCTAGCACAAAGGGAACGGGTTGCAGGAGAAACTTTTACTCTGATTTCTCAGGCTGTTTCCTAGTGCCGGTTTGAAGTTCCTGCAGTTTTCACTGTAAAACCGAGTTGGAGCTAGTACCTCCCCATATATATGTATGGAGTGGAGTTTGCAACTGAAAAGAAACTTTGTGTTCCCAACAAGCTAGGTGAAGGACGGCTTTCACACACATTTATCTCTCAGAACTGAGCATTTGGTCAGACGTTCGTTCATCTAGCACAAAGGGAACGGGTTGCAGGAGAAACTTTTACTCTGTTTTCTCAGTCTGTTTCCTAGTGCCGGTTGGAAGTTCCTGCAGTTTTCAGTGTAAAACCGAGTTGGAGCTTGTACCTCTCCTTAAATATGTATGGAGTGGAGTTTGCAAATGAAAAGAAACTTTGTGTTCCCAACAAGCTAGGTGAAGGACGGCTTTCACACACACTTATCTCTCAGAACTGAGCATGTGGAGAGACGTTCGTTCACCTAGCACAAATGGAACGGGTTGCAGGGGAAACTTTTACTCTGGTTTCTCAGTCTGTTTCCTAGAGCCGGTTTGAAGTTCCTGCAGTTTTCACTGTAAAACAGGGTTGGAGCTAGTACCTCCCCATATATATGTATGGAGTGGAGTTTGCAACTGAAAAGAAACTTTGTGTTCCCAACAAGCTAGGTGAAGGACGGCTTTCACACACACTTATCTCTCAGAACTGAGCATGTGGAGAGACGTTCGTTCATCTAGCACAAAGGGAACGGGTTGCAGAAGAAACATTTACTCTGGTTTCTCAGTCTGTTTCCTAGTGCCGGTTTGAAGTTCCTGCAGTTTTCACTGTAAAACCGAGTTGGAGCTAGTACCTCCCCATATATATGTATGGAGTGGGGTTTGCAACTGAAAAGAAACTTTGTGTTCCCAACAAGCTAGGTGAAGGACGGCTTTCACACACACTTATCTCTCAGAACTGAGCATGTGGAGAGACGTTCGTTCACCTAGCACAAAGGGAACGGGTTGCAGGAGAAACTTTTACTCTGATATCTCAGGCTGTTTCCTAGTGCCGGTTTGAAGTTCCTGCAGTTTTCACTGTAAAACCGAGTTGGAGCTAGTACCTCCCCATATATATGTATGGAGTGGAGTTTGCAACTGAAAAGAAACTTTGTGTTCCCAACAAGCTAGGTGAAGGACGGCTTTCACACACACTTATCTCTCAGAACTGAGCTTTTGGACAGACGTTCGTTCATCTAGCACAAAGGGAACGGGTTGCAGGAGAAACTTTTACTCTGGTTTCTCAGTCTGTTTCCTAGTGCCGGTTTGAAGTTCCTGCAGTTTTCACTGTAAAACCGGGATGGAGCTAATACTTCCCCAAGTATATGTATGGAGTGGGGTTTGCAACAGAAAAGAAACTTTGTGTTCCCAACAACCTAGGTGAAGTACGGCTTTCACACACACTTATCTCTCAGAACTGAGCATGTGGAGAGACGTTCGTTCATCTAGCACAAAGGGAACGGGTTGCAGGAGAAACTTTTACTCTGGTTTCTCAGTCTTTTTCCTAGTGCCGTTTTGAAGTTCCTGCAGTTTTCAGTGTAAAACCGAGTTGAAGCTAGTACCTCCCCATATATATGTATGGAGTGGAGTTTGCAAGTGAAAAGAAACTTTGTGTTCTCAACAAGCTAGGTGAAGGACGGCTTTCACTCACACTTATCTCTCAGAACTGAGCATGTGGAGAGACTTTCGTTCATCTAGCACAAAGGAAACGGGTTGCAGGGGAAACTTTTACTCTGGTTTCTCAGTCTGTTTCCTAGTGCCGTTTTGATGTTCCTGCAGTTTTCAGTGTAAAATCGAGTTGGAGCTACTACCTTCCCATATAAGTGTATGGAGTGGAGTTTGCAACTGAAAAGAATCTTTGTGTTCCCAACAAGCTAGGTGAAGGACGGCTTTCACACACACTTATCTCTGAGAACTGAGCATGTGGAGACACTTTCGTTCATCTAGCACAAAGGGAACGGGTTGCAGGAAAAACCTTTACTCTCGTTTCTCAGTCTGTTTCCTAGTGCCGGTTTGAAGTTCCTGCAGTTTTCACTGTAAAACCGGGTTGGAGCTAGTATCTCCCCATATATATGTATGGAGTGGAGTTTGCAACTGAAAAGAAACTTTGTGTTCCCAACAAGCTAGGTGAAGGACGGCTTTCACTCACACTTATCTCTCAGAACTGAGCATGTGGAGAGACGTTCGTTCATCTAGCACAAAGGGAACGGGTTGCAGGAGAAACTTTTACTCTGGTTTCTCAGTCTGTTTCCTAGTGCCGTTTTGAAGTTCCTGCAGTTTTCACTGTAAAACCGGGTTGGAGCTAGTACCTCCCCATATATATGTACGGAGTGGAGTTTGCAACTGAAAAGAAACTTAGTGTTCCCAACAAGCTAGGTGAAGGACGGCATTCACACACACTTATCTCTCAGAACTGAGCATGTGGAGAGACGTTCGTTCATCTAGCACAAAAGGAACGGGTTGCAGGGGAAACTTTTACTCTGGTTTCTCAGTCTGTTTCCTAGTGCCGGTTTGAAGTTCCTGCAGTTTTCACTGTAAAACCGGGATGGAGCTAGTACTTCCCCTAATATATGTATGGAGTGGGGTTTGCAACAGAAAAGAAATTTTGTGTTCCCAACAAGCTAGGTGAAGTACGGCTTTCACACACACTTATCTCTCAGAACTGAGCATGTGGAGAGACTTTCGTTCATCTAGCACAAAGGAAACGGGTTGCAGGTGAAACTTTTACTCTGGTTTCTCAGTCTGTTTCCTAGTGCCGGTTTGAAGTTCCTGCAGTTTTCACTGTAAAACCGGGATGGAGCTAGTACTTCCCCTAATATATGTATGGAGTGGGGTTTGCAACAGAAAAGAAATTTTGTGTTCCCAACAAGCTAGGTGAAGTACGGCTTTCACACACACTTATCTCTCAGAACTGAGCATGTGGAGAGACTTTCGTTCATCTAGCACAAAGGAAACGGGTTGCAGGTGAAACTTTTACTCTGGTTTCTCAGTCTGTTTCCTAGTGCCGTTTTGAAGTTCCTGCAGTTTTCACTGTAAAATCGAGTTGGAGCTAGTACCTCCCCATATAAATGTATGGAGTGGAGTTTTCAACTGAAAAGAATCTTTGTGTTCCCTACAAGCTAGGTGAAGGACGGCTTTCACACACACTTATCTCTGAGAACTGAGCATGTGGAGACACTTTCGTTCATCTAGCACAATGGGAACGGGTTGCAGGAGAAACTTTTACTCTCGTTTCTCAGTCTGTTTCCTAGTGCCGGTTTGAAGTTCCTGCAGTTTTCACTGTAAAACCGGGTTGGAGCTATTACCTCCCCATATATATGTATGGAGTGGAGTTTGCAACTGAAAAGAAACTTTGTGTTCCCAACAAGCTAGGTGAAGGACGGCTTTCACTCACACTTATATCTCAGAACTGAGCATGTGGAGAGACGTTCGTTCATCTAACACAAAGGGAACGGGTTGCAGGGGAAACTTTTACTCTGGTTTCTCAGTCTGTTTCCTAGTGCCGTTTTGAAGTTCCTGCAGTTTTCACTGTAAAACCGAGTTGGAGCTAGTACCTCCCCATATATATGTATGGAGTGGAGTTTGCAACTGCAAAGAAACTTTGTGTTCCCAACAAGCTAGGTGAAGGACGGCTTTCACACACACTTATCTCTCAGAACTGAGCATGTGGAGAGACGTTCGTTCACCTAGCACAAAGGGAACGTGTTGCAGGGGAAACTTTTATTCTGGTTTCTCAGTCTGTTTCCTAGAGCCGGTTTGAAGTTCCTGCAGTTTTCGCTGTAAAACCGAGTTGGAGCTAGTACCTCCCCATATATATGTATGGAGTGGAGTTTGCAACTGCAAAGAAACTTTGTGTTCCCAACAAGCTAGGTGAAGGACGGCTTTCACACACACTTATCTCTCAGAACTGAGCATGTGGAGAGACGTTCGTTCATCTAGCACAAAGGGAACGGGTTGCAGGAGAAACTTTTACTCTGGTTTCTCAGTCTGTTTCCTAGTGCCGGTTTGAAGTTCCTGCAGTTTTCAGTGTAAAACCGAGTTGGAGCTTGTACCTCTCCTTAAATATGTATGGAGTGGAGTTTGCAAATGAAAAGAAACTTTGTGTTCCCAACAAGCTAGGTGAAGGACAGCTTTCACACACACATATCTCTCAGAACTGAGCATGTGGAGAGACGTTCGTTCACCTAGCACAAATGGAACGGGTTGCAGGGGAAACTTTTACTCTGGTTTCTCAGTCTGTTTCCTAGTGCTGGTTTGAAGTTCCTGCAGTTTTCACTGTAAAACCGGGTTGGAGCTAGTACCTCCCCATATATATGTATGGAGTGGAGTTTGCAACTTAAAAGAAACTTTGTGTTCCCAACAAGCTAGGTGAAGGACGGCTTTCACACACACTTATCTCTCAGAACTGAGCATGTGGAGAGACGTTCGTTCATCTAGCACAAAGGGAACGGGTTGCAGAAAAAACTTTTACTCTGGTTTCTCAGTCTGTTTCCTAGTGCCGGTTTGAAGTTCCTGCAGTTTTCACTGTAAAACCGAGTTGGAGCTAGTACCTCCCCATATATATGTATGGAGTGGAGTTTGCAACTGAAAAGAAACTTTGTGTTCCCAACAAGCTAGGTGAAGGACGGCTTTCACACACACTTATCTCTCAGAACTGAGCATGTGGAGAGACGTTCGTTCACCTAGCACAAAGGGAACGGGTTGCAGGAGAAACTTTTACTCTGGTTTCTCAGTCTGTTTCCTAGTGCCGTTTTGATGTTCCTGCAGTTTTCACTGTAAAATCGAGTTGGAGCTACTACCTTCCCTTATAAGTGTATGGAGTGGAGTTTGCAACTGAAAAGAATCTTTGTGTTCCCAACAAGCTAGGTGAAGGACGGCTTTCACACACACTTATCTCTCAGAACTGAGCATGTGGAGAGACTTTCGTTCATCTATCACAAAGGGAACGGGTTGCAGGAAAAACTTTTACTCTGGTTTCTCAGTCTGATTCCTAGTGCCGTTTTGAAGTTCCTGCAGTTTTCAGTGTAAAACCGAGTTGGAGCTTGTACCTCTCCTTAAATATGTATGGAGTGGAGTTTGCAAATGAAAAGAAACTTTGTGTTCCCAACAAGCTAGGTGAAGGACAGCTTTCACACACACTTATCTCTCAGAACTGAGCATGTGGAGAGACGTTCGTTCACCTAGCACAAATGGAACGGGTTGCAGGGGAAACTTTTACTCTGGTTTCTCAGTCTGTTTCCTAGTGCCGGTTTGAAGTTCCTGCAGTTTTCACTGTAAAACCGGGTTGGAGCTAGTACATCCCCATATATATGTATGGAGTGGAGTTTGCAACTGAAAAGAAACTTTGTGTTCCCAACAAGCTAGGTGAAGGACGGCTTTCACACACACTTATCTCTCAGAACTGAGCATGTGGAGAGACGTTCGTTCATCTAGCACAAAGGGAACGGGTTGCAGAAAAAACTTTTACTCTGGTTTCTCAGTCTGTTTCCTAGTGCCGGTTTGAAGTTCCTGCAGTTTTCACTGTAAAACCGAGTTGGAGCTAGTACCTCCCCATATATATGTATGGAGTGGAGTTTGCAACTGAAAAGAAACTTTGTGTTCCCAACAAGCTAGGTGAAGGGCGGCTTTCACACACACTTATCTCTCAGAACTGAGCATGTGGAGAGACTTTCGTTCATCTAGCACAAAGGAAACGGGTTGCAGGGGAAACTTTTACTCTGGTTTCTCAGTCTGTTTCCTAGTGCCGTTTTGATGTTCCTGCAGTTTTCACTGTAAAATCGAGTTGGAGCTACTACCTTCCCATATAAGTGTATGGAGTGGAGTTTTCAACTGAAAAGAATCTTTGTGTTCCCTACAAGCTAGGTGAAGGACGGCTTTCACACACACTTATCTCTGAGAACTGAGCATGTGGAGACACTTTCGTTCATCTAGCACAATGGGAACGGGTTGCAGGAGAAACTTTTACTCTCGTTTCTCAGTCTGTTTCCTAGTGCCGGTTTGAAGTTCCTGCAGTTTTCAGTGTAAAACCGGGTTGGAGCTATTACCTCCCCATATATATGTATGGAGTGGAGTTTGCAACTGAAAAGAAACTTTGTGTTCCCAACAAGCTAGGTGAAGGACGGCTTTCACTCACACTTATATCTCAGAACTGAGCATGTGGAGAGACGTTCGTTCATCTAACACAAAGGGAACGGGTTGCAGGGGAAACTTTTACTCTGGTTTCTCAGTCTGTTTCCTAGTGCCGTTTTGAAGTTCCTGCAGTTTTCACTGTAAAACCGAGTTGGAGCTTGTACCTCTCCTTAAATATGTATGGAGTGGAGTTTGCAAATGAAAAGAAACTTTGTGTTCCCAACAAGCTAGGTGAAGGACAGCTTTCACACACACTTATCTCTCAGAACTGAGCATGTGGAGAGACGTTCGTTCACCTAGCACAAATGGAACGGGTTGCAGGGGAAACTTTTACTCTGGTTTCTCAGTCTGTTTCCTAGTGCTGGTTTGAAGTTCCTGCAGTTTTCACTGTAAAACCGGGTTGGAGCTAGTACCTCCCCATATATATGTATGGAGTGGAGTTTGCAACTTAAAAGAAACTTTGTGTTCCCAACAAGCTAGGTGAAGGACGGCTTTCACACACACTTATCTCTCAGAACTGAGCATGTGGAGAGACGTTCGTTCATCTAGCACAAAGGGAACGGGTTGCAGAAAAAACTTTTACTCTGGTTTCTCAGTCTGTTTCCTAGTGCCTGTTTGAAGTTCCTGCAGTTTTCACTGTAAAACCGAGTTGGAGCTAGTACCTCCCCATATATATGTATGGAGTGGAGTTTGCAACTGAAAAGAAACTTTGTGTTCCCAACAAGCTAGGTGAAGGACGGCTTTCACACACACTTATCTCTCAGAACTGAGCATGTGGAGAGACGTTCGTTCACCTAGCACAAAGGGAACGGGTTGCAGGAGAAACTTTTACTCTGGTTTCTCAGTCTGTTTCCTAGTGCCGTTTTGAAGTTCCTGCAGTTTTCAGTGTAAAACCGAGTTGAAGCTAGTACCTCCCCATATATATGTATGGAGTGGAGTTTGCAACTGAAAAGAAACTTTGTGTTCCCAAAAAGCTAGGTGAAGGACGGCTTTCACACACACTTATCTCTCAGAACTGAGCATGTGGAGAGACGTTCGTTCACCTAGCACAAATGGAACGGGTTGCAGGAGAAACTTTTACTCTGATTTCTCAGGCTGTTTCCTAGTGCCGGTTTGAAGTTCCTGCAGTTTTCACTGTAAAACCGAGTTGGAGCTAGTACCTCCCCATATATATGTATGGAGTGGAGTTTGCAACTGAGAAGAAACTTTGTGTTCCCAACAAGCTAGGTGAAGGACGGCTTTCACACACACTTATCTCTCAGAACTGAGCATTTGGTCAGACGTTCGTTCATCTAGCACAAAGGGAACGGGTTGCAGGAGAAACTTTTACTCTGGTTTCTCAGTCTGTTTCCTAGTGCCGGTTTGAAGTTCCTGCAGTTTTCACTGTAAAACCGGGATGGAGCTAGTACTTCCCCAAGTATATGTATGGAGTGGGGTTTGCAACACAAAAGAAACTTTGTGTTCCCAACAAACTAGGTGAAGGACGGCTTTCACACACACTTATCTCTCAGAACTGAGCATGTGGAGAGACGTTCGTTCATCTAGCACAAAGGGAACGGGTTGCAGGAGAAACTTTTACTCTGGTTTCTCAGTCTGTTTCCTAGTGCCGTTTTGAAGTTCCTGCAGTTTTCAGTGTAAAACCGAGTTGAAGCTAGTACCTCCCCATATATATGTATGGAGTGGAGTTTGCAACTGAAAAGAAACTTTGTGTTCCCAAAAAGCTAGGTGAAGGACGGCTTTCACACACACTTATCTCTCAGAACTGAGCATGTGGAGAGACTTTCGTTCATCTAGCACAAAGGAAACGGGTTGCAGGGGAAACTTTTACTCTGGTTTCTCAGTCTGTTTCCTAGTGCCGTTTTGATGTTCCTGCAGTTTTCACTGTAAAATCGAGTTGGAGCTACTACCTTCCCATATAAGTGTATGGAGTGGAGTTTGCAACTGAAAAGAATCTTTGTGTTCCCAACAAGCTAGGTGAAGGACGGCTTTCACACACACTTATCTCTCAGAACTGAGCATGTGGAGAGACTTTCGTTCATCTAGCACAAAGGGAACGGGTTGCAGGAAAAACTTTTACTCTGGTTTCTCAGTCTGATTCCTAGTGCCGTTTTGAAGTTCCTGCAGTTTTCAGTGTAAAACCGAGTTGGAGCTTGTACCTCTCCTTAAATATGTATGGAGTGGAGTTTGCAAATGAAAAGAAACTTTGTGTTCCCAACAAGCTAGGTGAAGGACAGCTTTCACACACACTTATCTCTCAGAACTGAGCATGTGGAGAGACGTTCGTTCACCTAGCACAAATGGAACGGGTTGCAGGGGAAACTTTTACTCTGGTTTCTCAGTCTGTTTCCTAGTGCCGGTTTGAAGTTCCTGCAGTTTTCACTGTAAACCCGGGTTGGAGCTAGTACATCCCCATATATATGTATGGAGTGGAGTTTGCAACTGAAAAGAAACTTTGTGTTCCCAACAAGCTAGGTGAAGGACGGCTTTCACACACACTTATCTCTCAGAACTGAGCATGTGGAGAGACGTTCGTTCATCTAGCACAAAGGGAACGGGTTGCAGAAAAAACTTTTACTCTGGTTTCTCAGTCTGTTTCCTAGTGCCGGTTTGAAGTTCCTGCAGTTTTCACTGTAAAACCGAGTTGGAGCTAGTACCTCCCCATATATATGTATGGAGTGGAGTTTGCAACTGAAAAGAAACTTTGTGTTCCCAACAAGCTAGGTGAAGGACGGCTTTCACACACACTTATCTCTCAGAACTGAGCATGTGGAGAGACGTTCGTTCACCTAGCACAAATGGAACGGGTTGCAGGGGAAACTTTTACTCTGGTTTCTCAGTCTGTTTCCTAGTGCCGGTTTGAAGTTCCTGCAGTTTTCACTGTAAAACCGGGTTGGAGCTAGTACCTCCCCATATATATGTATGGAGTGGAGTTTGCAACTGAAAAGAAACTTTGTGTTCCCAACAAGCTAGGTGAAGGACGGCTTTCACACACACTTATCTCTCAGAACTGAGCATGTGGAGAGACGTTCGTTCATCTAGCACAAAGGGAACGGGTTGCAGAAAAAACTTTTACTCTGGTTTCTCAGTCTGTTTCCTAGTGCCGGTTTGAAGTTCCTGCAGTTTTCACTGTAAAACCGAGTTGGAGCTAGTACCTCCCCATATATATGTATGGAGTGGAGTTTGCAACTGAAAAGAAACTTTGTGTTCCCAACAAGCTAGGTGAAGGACGGCTTTCACACACACTTATCTCTCAGAACTGAGCATGTGGAGAGACGTTCGTTCACCTAGCACAAATGGAACGGGTTGCAGGAGAAACTTTTACTCTGATTTCTCAGGCTGTTTCCTAGTGCCGGTTTGAAGTTCCTGCAGTTTTCACTGTAAAACCGAGTTGGAGCTAGTACCTCCCCATATATATGTATGGAGTGGAGTTTGCAACTGAAAAGAAACTTTGTGTTCCCAACAAGCTAGGTGAAGGACGGCTTTCACACACACTTATCTCTCAGAACTGAGCATTTGGTCAGACGTTCGTTCATCTAGCACAAAGGGAACGGGTTGCAGGAGAAACTTTTACTCTGGTTTCTCAGTCTGTTTCCTAGTGCCGGTTTGAAGTTCCTGCAGTTTTCACTGTAAAACCGGGATGGAGCTAGTACTTCCCCAAGTATATGTATGGAGTGGGGTTTGCAACACAAAAGAAACTTTGTGTTCCCAACAAGCTAGGTGAAGGACGGCTTTCACACACACTTATCTCTCAGAACTGAGCATGTGGAGAGACGTTCGTTCATCTAGCACAAAGGGAACGGGTTGCAGGAGAAACTTTTACTCTGGTTTCTCAGTCTGTTTCCTAGTGCCGTTTTGAAGTTCCTGCAGTTTTCAGTGTAAAACCGAGTTGAAGCTAGTACCTCCCCATATATATGTATGGAGTGGAGTTTGCAACTGAAAAGAAACTTTGTGTTCCCAAAAAGCTAGGTGAAGGACGGCTTTCACACACACTTATCTCTCAGAACTGAGCATGTGGAGAGACTTTCGTTCATCTAGCACAAAGGAAACGGGTTGCAGGGGAAACTTTTACTCTGGTTTCTCAGTCTGTTTCCTAGTGCCGTTTTGATGTTCCTGCAGTTTTCACTGTAAAATCGATTTGGAGCTACTACCTTCCCATATAAGTGTATGGAGTGGAGTTTGCAACTGAAAAGAATCTTTGTGTTCCCAACAAGCTAGGTGAAGGACGGCTTTCACACACACTTATCTCTCAGACCTGAGCATGTGGAGAGACTTTCGTTCATCTAGCACAAAGGGAACGGGTTGCAGGAGAAACTTTTACTCTGGTTTCTCAGTCTGATTCCTAGTGCCGGTTTGAAGTTCCTGCAGTTTTCAGTGTAAAACCGAGTTGGAGCTTGTACCTCTCCTTAAATATTTATGGAGTGGAGTTTGCAAATGAAAAGAAACTTTGTGTTCCCAACAAGCTAGGTGAAGGACAGCTTTCACACACACTTATCTCTCAGAACTGAGCATGTGGAGAGACGTTCGTTCACCTAGCACAAATGGAACGGGTTGCAGGGGAAACTTTTACTCTGGTTTCTCAGTCTGTTTCCTAGTGCCGGTTTGAAGTTCCTGCAGTTTTCACTGTAAAACCGGGTTGGAGCTAGTACCTCCCCATATATATGTATGGAGTGGAGTTTGCAACTGAAAAGAAACTTTGTGTTCCCAACAAGCTAGGTGAAGGACGGCTTTCACACACACTTATCTCTCAGAACTGAGCATGTGGAGAGACGTTCGTTCATCTAGCACAAAGGGAACGGGTTGCAGAAAAAACTTTTACTCTGGTTTCTCAGTCTGTTTCCTAGTGCCGGTTTGAAGTTCCTGCAGTTTTCACTGTAAAACCGAGTTGGAGCTAGTACCTCCCCATATATATGTATGGAGTGGAGTTTGCAACTGAAAAGAAACTTTGTGTTCCCAACAAGCTAGGTGAAGGACGGCTTTCACACACACTTATCTCTCAGAACTGAGCATGTGGAGAGACGTTCGTTCACCTAGCACAAAGGGAACGGGTTGCAGGAGAAACTTTTACTCTGATTTCTCAGGCTGTTTCCTAGTGCCGGTTTGAAGTTCCTGCAGTTTTCACTGTAAAACCGAGTTGGAGCTAGTACCTCCCCATATATATGTATGGAGTGGAGTTTGCAACTGAAAAGAAACTTTGTGTTCCCAACAAGCTAGGTGAAGGACGGCTTTCACACACACTTATCTCTCGGAACTGAGCATTTGGTCAGACGTTCGTTCATCTAGCACAAAGGGAACGGGTTGCAGGAGAAACTTTTACTCTGGTTTCTCAGTCTGTTTCCTAGTGCCGGTTTGAAGTTCCTGCAGTTTTCACTGTAAAACCGGGATGGAGCTAGTACTTCCCCAAGTATATGTATGGAGTGGGGTTTGCAACAGAAAAGAAACTTTGTGTTCCCAACAAGCTAGGTGAAGGACGGCTTTCACACACACTTATCTCTCAGAACTGAGCATGTGGAGAGACGTTCGTTCATCTAGCACAAAGGGAACGGGTTGCAGGAGAAACTTTTACTCTGGTTTCTCAGTCTGTTTCCTAGTGCCGTTTTGAAGTTCCTGCAGTTTTCAGTGTAAAACCGAGTTGAAGCTAGTACCTCCCCATATATATGTATGGAGTGGAGTTTGCAACTGATAAGAAACTTTGTGTTCCCAAAAAGCTAGGTGAAGGACGGCTTTCACACACACTTATCTCTCAGAACTGAGCATGTGGAGAGACATTCGTTCATTTAGCACAAAGGAAACGGGTTGCAGGGGAAACTTTTACTCTGGTTTCTCAGTCTGTTTCCTAGTGCCGTTTTGATGTTCCTGCAGTTTTCACTGTAAAATCGAGTTGGAGCTACTACCTTCCCATATAAGTGTATGGAGTGGAGTTTGCAACTGAAAAGAATCTTTGTGTTCCCAACAAGCTAGGTGAAGGACGGCTTTCACACACACTTATCTCTGAGAACTGAGCATGTGGAGACACGTTCGTTCATCTAGCACAAAGGGAACGGGTTGCAGGAGAAACCTTTACTCTCGTTTCTCAGTCTGTTTCCTAGTGCCGGTTTGAAGTTCCTGCAGTTTTCACTGTAAAACCGGGTTGGAGCTAGTACCTCCCCATATATATGTATGGAGTGGAGTTTGCAACTGAAAAGAAACTTTGTGTTCCCAACAAGCTAGGTGAATGACGGCTTTCACTCACACTTATCTCTCAGAACTGAGCATGTGGAGAGACGTTCGTTCATCTAGCACAAAGGGAACGGGTTGCAGGAGAAACTTTTACTCTGGTTTCTCAGTCTGTTTCCTAGTGCCGTTTTGAAGTTCCTGCAGTTTTCACTGTAAAACCGAGTTGGAGCTAGTACCTCCCCATATATATGTACGGAGTGGAGTTTGCAACTGAAAAGAAACTTTGTGTTCCCAACAAGCTAGGTGAAGGACGGCTTTCACACACACTTATGTCTCAGAACTGAGCATGTGGAGAGACGTTCGTTCATCTAGCACAAAGGGAACGGGTTGCAGGGGAAACTTTTACTCTGGTTTCTCAGTCTGTTTCCTAGTGCCGGATTGAAGTTCCTGCAGTTTTCACTGTAAAATCGAGTTGGAGCTAGTACCTCCCCATATAAATGTATGGAGTGGAGTTTTCAACTGAAAAGAATCTTTGTGTTCCCTACAAGCTAGGTGAAGGACGGCTTTCACACACACATATCTCTCAGAACTGAGCATGTGGAGACACTTTCGTTCATCTAGCACAAAGGGAACGGGTTGCAGGAGAAACTTTTACTCTCGTTTCTCAGTCTGTTTCCTAGTGCCGGTTTGAAGTTCCTGCAGTTTTCAGTGTAAAACCGAGTTGGAGCTTGTACCTCTCCTTAAATATGTATGGAGTGGAGTTTGCAAATGAAAAGAAACTTTGTGTTCCCAACAAGCTAGGTGAAGGACAGCTTTCACACACACTTATCTCTCAGAACTGAGCATGTGGAGAGACGTTCGTTCACCTAGCACAAATGGAACGGGTTGCAGGGGAAACTTTTACTCTGGTTTCTCAGTCTGTTTCCTAGTGCCGGTTTGAAGTTCCTGCAGTTTTTACTGTAAAACCGGGTTGGAGCTAGTACCTCCCCATATATATGTATGGAGTGGAGTTTGCAACTGAAAAGAAACTTTGTGTTCCCAACAAGCTAGGTGAAGGACGGCTTTCACACACACTTATCTCTCAGAACTGAGCATGTGGAGAGACGTTCGTTCACCTAGCACAAAGGGAACGGGTTGCAGGAGAAACTTTTACTCTGATTTCTCATGCTGTTTCCTAGTGCCGGTTTGAAGTTCCTGCAGTTTTCACTGTAAAACCGAGTTGGAGCTAGTACCTCCCCATATATATGTATGGAGTGGAGTTTCCAACTGAAAAGAAACTTTGTGTTCCCAACAAGCTAGGTGAAGGACGGCTTTCACACACACTTATCCCTCAGAACTGAGCATTTGGTCAGACGTTCGTTCATCTAGCACAAAGGGAACGGGTTGCAGGAGAAACTTTTACTCTGGTTTCTCAGTCTGTTTCCTAGTGCCGGTTTGAAGTTCCTGCAGTTTTCACTGTAAAACGGGGATGGAGCTAGTACTTCCCCAAGTATATGTATGGAGTGGGGTTTGCAACAGAAAAGAAACTTTGTGTTCCCAACAAGCTAGGTGAAGGACGGCTTTCACACACACTTATCTCTCAGAACTGAGCATTTGGTCAGACGTTCGTTCATCTAGCACAAAGGGAACGGGTTGCAGGAGAAACTTTTACTCTGGTTTCTCAGTCTGTTTCCTAGTGCCGGTTTGAAGTTCCTGCAGTTTTCACTGTAAAACCGGGATGGAGCTAGTACTTCCCCAAGTATATGTATGGAGTGGGGTTTGCAACAGAAAAGAAACTTTGTGTTCCCAACAAGCTAGGTGAAGGACGGCTTTCACACACACTTATCTCTCAGAACTGAGCATGTGGAGAGACGTTCGTTCATCTAGCACAAAGGGAACGGGTTGCAGGAGAAACTTTTACTCTGGTTTCTCAGTCTGTTTCCTAGTGCCGTTTTGAAGTTCCTGCAGTTTTCATTGTAAAACCGAGTTGAAGCTAGTACCTCCCCATATATATGTATGGAGTGGAGTTTGCAACTGAAAAGAAACTTTGTGTTCCCAAAAAGCTAGGTGAAGGACGGCTTTCACACACACTTATCTCTCAGAACTGAGCATGTGGAGAGACTTTCGTTCATCTAGCACAAAGGAAACGTTTTGCAGGGGAAACTTTTACTCTGGTTTCTCAGTCTGTTTCCTAGTGCCGTTTTGATGTTCCTGCAGTTTTCACTGTAAAATCGAGTTGGAGCTACTACCTTCCCATATAAGTGTATGGAGTGGAGTTTGCAACTGAAAAGAATCTTTGTGTTCCCAACAAGCTAGGTGAAGGACGGCTTTCACACACACTTATCTCTGAGAACTGAGCATGTGGAAGCACTTTCGTTCATCTAGCACAAAGGGAACGGGTTGCAGGAGAAACCTTTACTCTCGTTTCTCAGTCTGTTTCCTAGTGCCGGTTTGAAGTTCCTGCAGTTTTCACTGTAAAACCGGGTTGGAGCTAGTACCTCCCCATATATATGTATGGAGTGGAGTTTGCAACTGAAAAGAAACTTTGTGTTCCCAACAAGCTAGGTGAATGACGGCTTTCACTCACACTTATCTCTCAGAACTGAGCATGTGGAGAGACGTTCGTTCATCTAGCACAAAGGGAACGGGTTGCAGGAGAAACTTTTACTCTGGTTTCTCAGTCTGTTTCCTAGTGCCGTTTTGAAGTTCCTGCATTTTTCACTGTAAAACCGAGTTGGAGCTAGTACCTCCCCATATATATGTACGGAGTGGAGTTTGCAACTGAAAAGAAACTTTGTGTTCCCAACAAGCTAGGTGAAGGACGGCTTTCACACACACTTATATCTCAGAACTGAGCATGTGGAGAGACGTTCGTTCATCTAGCACAAAGGGAACGGGTTGCAGGGGAAACTTTTACTCTGGTTTCTCAGTCTGTTTCCTAGTGCCGGATTGAAGTTCCTGCAGTTTTCACTGTAAAACCGGGATGGAGCTAGTACTTCCCCAAGTATATGTATGGAGTGGGGTTTGCAACAGAAAAGAAATTTTGTGTTCCCAACAAGCTAGGTGAAGTACGGCTTTCACACACACTTATCTCTCAGAACTGAGCATGTGGAGAGACTTTCGTTCATCTAGCACAAAGGAAACGGGTTGCAGGTGAAACTTTTACTCTGGTTTCTCAGTCTGTTTCCTAGTGCCGTTTTGAAGTTCCTGCAGTTTTCACTGTAAAATCGAGTTGGAGCTAGTACCTCCCCATATAAATGTATGGAGTGGAGTTTTCAACTGAAAAGAATCTTTGTGTTCCCTACAAGCTAGGTGAAGGACGGCTTTCACACACACTTATCTCTGAGAACTGAGCATGTGGAGACACTTTCGTTCATCTAGCACAAAGGGAACGGGTTGCAGGAGAAACTTTTACTCTCGTTTCTCAGTCTGTTTCCTAGTGCCGGTTTGAAGTTCCTGCAGTTTTCAGTGTAAAACCGAGTTGGAGCTTGTACCTCTCCTTAAATATGTATGGAGTGGAGTTTGCAAATGAAAAGAAACTTTGTGTTCCCAACAAGCTAGGTGAAGGACGGCTTTCATACACACTTATCTCTCAGAACTGAGCATGTGGAGAGACGTTCGTTCACCTAGCACAAAGGGAACGGGTTGCAGGAGAAACTTTTACTCTGATTTCTCAGGCTGTTTCCTAGTGCCGGTTTGAAGTTCCTGCAGTTTTCACTGTAAAACCGAGTTGGAGCTAGTACCTCCCCATATATATGTATGGAGTGGAGTTTGCAACTGCAAAGAAACTTTGTGTTCCCAACAAGCTAGGTGAAGGACGGCTTTCACACACACTTATCCCTCAGAACTGAGCATTTGGTCAGACGTTCGTTCATCTAGCACAAAGGGAACGGGTTGCAGGAGAAACTTTTACTCTGGTTTCTCAGTATGTTTCCTAGTGCCGGTTTGAAGTTCCTGCAGTTTTCACTGTAAAACGGGGATGGAGCTAGTACTTCCCCAAGTATATGTATGGAGTGGGGTTTGCAACAGAAAAGAAACTTTGTGTTCCCAACAAGCTAGGTGAAGGACGGCTTTCACACACACTTATCTCTCAGAACTGAGCATGTGGAGAGACGTTCGTTCATCTAGCACAAAGGGAACGGGTTGCAGGAGAAACTTTTACTCTGGTTTCTCAGTCTGTTTCCTAGTGCCGTTTTGAAGTTCCTGCAGTTTTCAGTGTAAAACCGAGTTGAAGCTAGTACCTCCCCAGATATATGTATGGAGTGGAGTTTGCAACTGAAAAGAAACTTTGTGTTCCCAAAAAGCTAGGTGAAGGACGGCTTTCACACACACTTATCTCTTCAGAACTGAGCATGTGGAGAGACTTTCGTTCATCTAGCACAAAGGAAACGGGTTGCAGGGGAAACTTTTACTCTGGTTTCTCAGTCTGTTTCCTAGTGCCGTTTTGATGTTCCTGCAGTTTTCACTGTAAAATCGAGTTGGAGCTACTACCTTCCCATATAAGTGTATGGAGTGGAGTTTGCAACTGAAAAGAATCTTTGTGTTCCCAACAAGCTAGGTGAAGGACGGCTTTCACACACACTTATCTCTGAGAACTGAGCATGTGGAGACACTTTCGTTCATCTAGCACAAAGGGAACGGGTTGCAGGAGAAACCTTTACTCTCGTTTCTCACTCTGTTTCCTAGTGCCGGTTTGAAGTTCCTGCAGTTTTCACTGTAAAACCGGGTTGGAGCTAGTACCTCCCCATATATATGTATGGAGTGGAGTTTGCAACTGAAAAGAAACTTTGTGTTCCCAACAAGCTAGGTGAATGACGGCTTTCACTCACACTTATCTCTCAGAACTGAGCATGTGGAGAGACGTTCGTTCATCTAGCACAAAGGGAACGGGTTGCAGGAGAAACTTTTACTCTGGTTTCTCAGTCTGTTTCCTAGTGCCGTTTTGAAGTTCCTGCAGTTTTCACTGTAAAACCTAGTTGGAGCTAGTACCTCCCCGTATATATGTATGGAGTGGAGTTTACTACTGAAAAGAAACTTTGTGTTTCCAACAAGCTAGGTGAAGGACGGCTTTCACACACAATTATATCTCAGAACTGAGCATGTGGAGAGACGTTCGTTCATCTAGCACAAAGGGAACGGGTTGCAGGGGAAACTTTTACTCTGGTTTCTCAGTCTGTTTCCTAGTGCCGGATTGAAGTTCCTGCAGTTTTCACTGTAAAACCGGGATGGAGCTAGTTCTTCCCCAAGTATATGTATGGAGTGGGGTTTGCAACAGAAAAGAAATTTTGTGTTCCCAACAAGCTAGGTGAAGTACGGCTTTCACACACACTTATCTCTCAGAACTGAGCATGTGGAGAGACTTTCGTTCATCTAGCACAAAGAAACGGGTTGCAGGTGAAACTTTTACTCTGGTTTCTCAGTCTGTTTCCTAGTGCCCTTTTGAAGTTCCTGCAGTTTTCACTGTAAAATCGAGTTGGAGCTAGTACCTCCCCATATAAATGTATGGAGTGGAGTTTTCAACTGAAAAGAATCTTTGTGTTCCCTACAAGCTAGGTGAAGGACGGCTTTCACACACACTTATCTCTGAGAACTGAGCATGTGGAGACACTTTCGTTCATCTAGCACAAAGGGAACGGGTTGCAGGAGAAACTTTTACTCTCGTTTCTCAGTCTGTTTCCTAGTGCCGGTTTGAAGTTCCTGCAGTTTTCACTGTAAAACCGGGTTGGAGCTATTACCTACCCATATATATGTATGGAGTGGAGTTTGCAACTGAAAAGAAACTTTGTGTTCCCAACAAGCTAGGTGAAGGACGGCTTTCACACACACTTATCTCTCAGAACTGAGCATGTGGAGAGACGTTCGTTCATCTAACACAAAGGGAACGGGTTGCAGGGGAAACTTTTACTCTGGTTTCTCAGTCTGTTTCCTAGTGCCGTTTTGAAGTTCCTGCAGTTTTCACTGTAAAACCGAGTTGGAGCTAGTACCTCCCCATATATATGTATGGAGTGGAGTTTGCAACTGAAAAGAAACTTTGTGTTCCCAACAAGCTAGGTGAAGGACAGCTTTCACACACACTTATCTCTCAGAACTGAGCATGTGGAGAGACGTTCGTTCACCTAGCACAAATGGAACGGGTTGCAGGGGAAACTTTTACTCTGGTTTCTCAGTCTGTTTCCTAGTGCCGGTTTGATGTTCCTGCAGTTTTCACTGTAAAACCGGGTTGGAGCTAGTACCTCCCCATATATATGTAAGGAGTGGAGTTTGCAACTGAAAAGAAACTTTGTGTTCCCAACAAGCTAGGTGAAGGACGGCTTTCACACACACTTATCTCTCAGAACTGAGCATGTGGAGAAACGTTCGTTCATCTAGCACAAAGGGAACGGGTTGCAGAAGAAACTTTTACTCTGGTTTCTCAGTCTGTTTCCTAGTGGCGGTTTGAAGTTACTGCAGTTTTCACTGTAAAACCGAGTTGGAGCTAGTACCTCCCCATATATATGTATGGAGTGGTGTTTGCAACTGAAAAGAAACTTTGTGTTCCCAACAAGCTAGGTGAAGGACGGCTTTCACACACACTTATGTCTCAGAACTGAGCATGTGGAGAGACGTTCGTTCACCTAGCACAAAGGGAACGGGTTGCAGGAGAAACTTTTACTCTGGTTTCTCAGTCTGTTTCCTAGTGCCGGTTTGAAGTTCCTGCAGTTTTCACTGTAAAACCGAGTTGGAGCTAGTACCTCCCCATATATATGTATGGAGTGGAGTTTGCAACTGAAAAGAAACTTTTTGTTCCCAACAAGCTAGGTGAAAAACAGCTTTCACACACACTTATCTCTCAGAACTGAGCATGTGGAGAGACGTTCGTTCACCTAGCACAAATGGAACGGGTTGCAGGGGAAACTTTTACTCTGGTTTCTCAGTCTGTTTCCTAGTGCCGGTTTGAAGTTCCTGCAGTTTTCACTGTAAAACCGGGTTGGAGCTAGTACCTCCCCATATATATGTATGGAGTGGAGTTTGCAACTGAAAAGAAACTTTGTGTTCCCAACAAGCTAGGTGAAGGACGGCTTTCACACACACTTATGTCTCAGAACTGAGCATGTGGAGAGACGTTCGTTCACCTAGCACAAAGGGAACGGGTTGCAGGAGAAACTTTTACTCTGGTTTCTCAGTCTGTTTCCTAGTGCCGGTTTGAAGTTCCTGCAGTTTTCACTGTAAAACCGGGTTGGAGCTTGTACCTCCCCATATATATGTATGGAGTGGAGTTTGCAACTGAAAAGAAACTTTGTGTTCCCAACAAGCTAGGTGAAGGACGGCTTTCACACACACTTATCTCTCAGAACTGAGCATTTGGTCAGACGTTCGTTCATCTATCACAAAGGGAACGGGTTGCAGGAGAAACTTTTACTCTGTTTTCTCAGTCTGTTTCCTAGTGCCGGTTGGAAGTTCCTGCAGTTTTCAGTGTAAAACCGAGTTGGAGCTTGTACCTCTCCATAAATATGTATGGAGTGGAGTTTGCAAATGAAAAGAAACTTTGTGTTCCCAACAAGCTAGGTGAAGGACGGCTTTCACACACACTTATCTCTCAGAACTGAGCATGTGGAGAGACGTTCGTTCACCTAGCACAAAGGGAACGGGTTGCAGGAGAAACTTTTACTCTGATATCTCAGGCTGTTTCCTAGTGCCGGTTTGAAGTTCCTGCAGTTTTCACTGTAAAACCGAGTTGGAGCTAGTACCTCCCCATATATATGTATGGAGTGGAGTTTGCAACTGAAAAGAAACTTTGTGTTCCCAACAAGCTAGGTGAAGGACGGCTTTCACACACACTTATCTCTCAGAACTGAGCATTTGGTCAGACGTTCGTTCATCTAGCACAAAGGGAACGGGTTGCAGGAGAAACTTTTACTCTGGTTTCTCAGTCTGTTTCCTAGTGCCGGTTTGAAGTTCCTGCAGTTTTCACTGTAAAACCGGGATGGAGCTAGTACTTCCCCAAGTATATGTATGGAGTGGGGTTTGCAACAGAAAAGAAACTTTGTGTTCCCAACAACCTAGGTGAAGTACGGCTTTCACACACACTTATCTCTCAGAACTGAGCATGTGGAGAGACGTTCGTTCATCTAGCACAAAGGGAACGGGTTGCAGGAGAAACTTTTACTCTGGTTTCTCAGTCTGTTTCCTAGTGCCGTTTTGAAGTTCCTGCAGTTTTCAGTGTAAAACCGAGTTGAAGCTAGTACCTCCCCATATATATGTATGGAGTGGAGTTTGCAAGTGAAAAGAAACTTTGTGTTCTCAACAAGCTAGGTGAAGGACGGCTTTCACTCACACTTATCTCTCAGAACTGAGCATGTGGAGAGACTTTCGTTCATCTAGCACAAAGGAAACGAGTTGCAGGGGAAACTTTTACTCTGGTTTCTCAGTCTGTTTCCTAGTGCCGTTTTGATGTTCCTGCAGTTTTCAGTGTAAAATCGAGTTGGAGCTACTACCTTCCCATATAAGTGTATGGAGTGGAGTTTGCAACTGAAAAGAATCTTTGTGTTCCCAACAAGCTAGGTGAAGGACGGCTTTCACACACACTTATCTCTGAGAACTGAGCATGTGGAGACACTTTCGTTCATCTAGCACAAAGGGAACGGGTTGCAGGAGAAACCTTTACTCTCGTTTCTCAGTCTGTTTCCGAGTGCCGGTTTGAAGTTCCTGCAGTTTTCACTGTAAAACCGGGTTGGAGCTATTATCTCCCCATATATATGTATGGAGTGGAGTTTGCAACTGAAAAGAAACTTTGTGTTCCCAACAAGCTAGGTGAAGGACGGCTTTCACTCACACTTATCTCTCAGAACTGAGCATGTGGAGAGACGTTCGTTCATCTAGCACAAAGGGAACGGGTTGCAGGAGAAACGTTTACTCTGGTTTCTCAGTCTGTTTCCTAGTGCCGTTTTGAAGTTCCTGCAGTTTTCACTGTAAAACCGAGTTGGAGCTAGTACCTCACCACATATATGTACGGAGTGGAGTTTGCAACTGAAAAGAAACTTTGTGTTCCCAACAACCTAGGTGAAGGACGGCATTCACACACACTTATCTCTCAGAACTGAGCATGTGGAGAGACGTTCGTTCATCTAGCACAAAGGGAACGGGTTGCAGGGGAAACTTTTACTCTGGTTTCTCAGTCTGTTTCCTAGTGCCGGTTTGAAGTTCCTGCAGTTTTCACTGTAAAACCGGGATGGAGCTAGTACTTCCCCAAATATATGTATGGAGTGGGGTTTGCAACAGAAAAGAAATTTTGTGTTCCCAACAAGCTAGGTGAAGTACGGCTTTCACACACACTTATCTCTCAGAACTGAGCATGTGGAGAGACTTTCGTTCATCTAGCACAAAGGAAACGGGTTGCAGGTGAAACTTTTACTCTGGTTTCTCAGTCTGTTTCCTAGTGCCGTTTTGAAGTTCCTGCAGTTTTCACTGTAAAATCGAGTTGGAGCTAGTACCTCCCCATATAAATGTATGGAGTGGAGTTTTCAACTGAAAAGAAACTTTGTGTTCCCTACAAGCTAGGTGAAGGACGGCTTTCACACACACTTATCTCTGAGAACTGAGCATGTGGAGACACTTTCGTTCATCTAGCACAAAGGGAACGGGTTGCAGGAGAAACTTTTACTCTCGTTTCTCAGTCTGTTTCCTAGTGCCGGTTTGAATTTCCTGCAGTTTTCACTGTAAAACCGGGTTGGAGCTATTACCTCCCCATATATATATATGGAGTGGAGTTTGCAACTGAAAAGAAACTTTGTGTTCCCAACAAGCTAGGTGAAGGACGGCTTTCACTCACACTTATATCTCAGAACTGAGCATGTGGAGAGACGTTCGTTCATCTAACACAAAGGGAACGGGTTGCAGGGGAAACTTTTACTCTGGTTTCTCAGTCTGTTTCCTAGTGCCGTTTTGAATTTCCTGCAGTTTTCACTGTAAAACCGAGTTGGAGCTAGTACCTCCCCATATATATGTATGGAGTGGAGTTTGCAACTGCAAAGAAACTTTGTGTTCCCAACAAGCAAGGTGAAGGACGGCTTTCACACACACTTATCTCTCAGAACTGAGCATGTGGAGAGACGTTCGTTCACCTAGCACAAAGGGAAAATGTTGCAGGGGAAACTTTTATTCTGGTTTCTCAGTCTGTTTCCTAGAGCCGGTTTGAAGTTCCTGCAGTTTTCGCTGTAAAACCGAGTTGGAGCTAGTACCTCCCCATATATATGTATGGAGTGGAGTTTGCAACTGCAAAGAAACTTTGTGTTCCCAACAAGCTAGGTGAAGGACGGCTTTCACACACACTTATCTCTCAGAACTGAGCATGTGGAGAGACGTTCGTTCATCTAGCACAAAGGGAACGGGTTGCAGGAGAAACTTTTACTCTGGTTTCTCAGTCTGATTCCTAGTGCCGGATTGAAGTTCCTGCAGTTTTCAGTGTAAAACCGAGTTGGAGCTTGTACCTCTCCTTAAATATGTATGGAGTGGAGTTTGCAAATGAAAAGAAACTTTGTGTTCCCAACAAGCTAGTTGAAGGACAGCTTTCACACACACTTATCTCTCAGAACTGAGCATGTGGAGAGACGTTCGTTCACCTAGCACAAATGGAACGGGTTGCAGGGGAAACTTTTACTCTGGTTTCTCAGTCTGTTTCCTAGTGCCGGTTTGAAGTTCCTGCAGTTTTCACTGTAAAACAGGGTTGGAGCTAGTACCTCCCCATATATATGTATGGAGTGGAGTTTGCAACTGAAAAGAAACTTTGTGTTCCCAACAAGCTAGGTGAAGGACGGCTTTCACACACACTTATCTCTCAGAACTGAGCATGTGGAGAGACGTTCGTTCATCTAGCACAAAGGGAACGGGTTGCAGAAAAAACTTTTACTCTGGTTTCTCAGTCTGTTTCCTAGTGCCGGTTTGAAGTTCCTGCAGTTTTCACTGTAAAACCGAGTTGGAGCTAGTACCTCCCCATATATATGTATGGAGTGGAGTTTGCAACTGAAAATAAACTTTGTGTTCCCAACAAGCTAGGTGAAGGACGGCTTTCACACACACTTATCTCTCAGAACTGAGCATGTGGAGAGACGTTCGTTCACCTAGCACAAAGGGAACGGGTTGCAGGAGAAACTTTTACTCTGATTTCTCTGGCTGTTTCCTAGTGCCGGTTTGAAGTTCCTGCAGTTTTCACTGTAAAACCGAGTTGGAGCTAGTACCTCCCCATATATATGTATGGAGTGGAGTTTGCAACTGAAAAGAAACTTTGTGTTCCCAACAAGCTAGGTGAAGGACGGCTTTCACACACACTTATCTCTCAGAACTGAGCATTTGGTCAGACGTTCGTTCATCTAGCACAAAGGGAACGGGTTGCAGGAGAAACTTTTACTCTGGTTTCTCAGTCTGTTTCCTAGTGCCGGTTTGAAGTTCCTGCAGTTTTCACTGTAAAACCGGGATGGAGCTAGTACTTCCCCAAGTATATGTATGGGGTGGGGTTTGCAACAGAAAAGAAACTTTGTGTTCCCAACAAGCTAGGTGAAGGACGGCTTTCACACACACTTATCTCTCAAAACTGAGCATGTGGAGAGACGTTCGTTCATCTAGCACAAAGGGAACGGGTTGCAGGAGAAACTTTTACTCTGGTTTCTCAGTCTGTTTCCTAGTGCCGTTTTGAAGTTCCTGCAGTTTCAGTGTAAAACCGAGTTGAAGCTAGTACCTCCCCATATATATGTATGGAGTGGAGTTTGCAACTGAAAAGAAACTTTGTGTTCCCAAAAAGCTAGGTGAAGGACGGCTTTCACACACACTTATCTCTCAGAACTGAAAATGTGGAGAGACTTTCGTTCATCTAGCACAAAGGAAACGGGTTGCAGGGGAAACTTTTACTCTGGTTTCTCAGTCTTTTTCCTAGTCCCGTTTTGATGTTCCTGCAGTTTTCACTGTAAAATCGAGTTGGAGCTACCACCTTCCCATATAAGTGTATGGAGTGGAGTTTGCAACTGAAAAGAATCTTTGTGTTCCCAACAAGCTAGGTGAAGGACGGCTTTCACACACACTTATCTCTCAGAACTGAGCATGTGGAGAGACGTTCGTTCATCTAGCACAAAGGGAACGGGTTGCAGGAGAAACTTTTACTCTGGTTTCTCAGTCTGATTCCTAGTGCCGGTTTGAAGTTCCTGCAGTTTTCAGTGTAAAACCGAGTTGGAGCTTGTACCTCTCCTTAAATATGTATGGAGTGGAGTTTGCAAATGAAAAGAAACTTTGTGTTCCCAACAAGCTAGGTGAAGGACAGCTTTCACACACACTTATCTCTCAGAACTGAGCATGTGGAGAGACGTTCGTTCACCTAGCACAAATGGAACGGGTTGCAGGGGAAACTTTTACTCTGGTTTCTCAGTCTGTTTCCTAGTGCCGGTTTGAAGTTCCTGCAGTTTTCACTGTAAAACCGGGTTGGAGCTAGTACCTCCCCATATATATGTATGGAGTGGAGTTTGCAACTGAAAAGAAACTTTGTGTTCCCAACAAGCTAGGTGAAGGACGGCTTTCACACACACTTATCTCTCAGAACTGAGCATGTGGAGAGACGTTCGTTCATCTAGCACAAAGGGAACGGGTTGCAGAAAAAACTTTTACTCTGGTTTCTCAGTCTGTTTCCTAGTGCCGGTTTGAAGTTCCTGCAGTTTTCACTGTAAAACCGAGTTGGAGCTAGTACCTCCCCATATATATGTATGGAGTGGAGTTTGCAACTGAATAGAAACTTTGTGTTCCCAACAAGCTAGTTGAAGGACGGCTTTCACACACACTTATCTCTCAGAACTGAGCATGTGGAGAGACGTTCGTTCACCTAGCACAAAGGGAACGGGTTGCAGGAGAAACTTTTACTCTGATTTCTCTGGCTGTTTCCTAGTGCCGGTTTGAAGTTCCTGCAGTTTTCACTGTAAAACCGAGTTGGAGCTAGTACCTCCCCATATATATGTATGGAGTGGAGTTTGCAACTGAAAAGAAACTTTGTGTTCCCAACAAGCTAGGTGAAGTACGGCTTTCACACACACTTATCTCTCAGAACTGAGCATTTGGTCAGACGTTCGTTCATCTAGCACAAAGGGAACGGGTTGCAGGAGAAACTTTTACTCTGGTTTCTCAGTCTGTTTCCTAGTGCCGGTTTGAAGTTCCTGCAGTTTTCACTGTAAAACCGGGATGGAGCTAGTACTTCCCCAAGTATATGTATGGAGTGGGGTTTGCAACAGAAAAGAAACTTTGTGTTCCCAACAAGCTAGGTGAAGGACGGCTTTCACACACACTTATCTCTCAGAACTGAGCATGTGGAGAGACGTTCGTTCATCTAGCACAAAGGGAACGGGTTGCAGGAGAAACTTTTACTCTGGTTTCTCAGTCTGTTTCCTAGTGCCGTTTTGAAGTTCCTGCAGTTTTCAGTGTAAAACCGAGTTGAAGCTAGTACCTCCCCATATATATGTATGGAGTGGAGTTTGCAACTGAAAAGAAACTTTGTGTTCCCAAAAAGCTAGGTGAAGGACGGCTTTCACACACACTTATCTCTCAGAATTGAGCATGTGGAGAGACTTTCGTTCATCTAGCACAAAGGAAACGGGTTGCAGGGGAAACTTTTACTCTGGTTTCTCAGTCTGTTTCCTAGTGCCGTTTTGATGTTCCTGCAGTTTTCACTGTAAAATCGAGTTGGAGCTACTACCTTCCCATATAAGTGTATGGATTGGAGTTTGCAACTGAAAAGAATCTTTGTGTTCCCAACAAGCTAGGTGAAGGACGGCTTTCACACACACTTATCTCTGAGAACTGAGCATGTGGAGACACTTTCGTTCATCTAGCACAAAGGGAACGGGTTGCAGGAGAAACCTTTACTCTCGTTTCTCAGTCTGTTTCCTAGTGCCGGTTTGAAGTTCCTGCAGTTTTCACTGTAAAACCGGGTTGGAGCTAGTACCTCCCCATATATATGTATGGAGTGGAGTTTGCAACTGAAAAGAAACTTTGTGTTCCCAACAAGCTAGGTGAATGACGGCTTTCACTCACACTTATCTCTCAGAACTGAGCATGTGGAGAGACGTTCGTTCATCTAGCACAAAGGGAACGGGTTGCAGGAGAAACTTTTACTCTGGTTTCTCAGACTGTTTCCTAGTGCCGTTTTGAAGTTCCTGCAGTTTTCACTGTAAAACCGAGTTGGAGCTAGTACCTCCCCATATATATGTACGGAGTGGAGTTTGCAACTGAAAATAAACTTTGTGTTCCCAACAAGCTAGGTGAAGGACGGCTTTCACACACACTTATATCTGAGAACTGAGCATGTGGAGAGACGTTCGTTCATCTAGCACAAAGGGAACGGGTTGCAGGGGAAACTTTTACTCTGGTTTCTCAGTCTGTTTCCTAGTGCCGGATTGAAGTTCCTGCAGTTTTCACTGTAAAACCGGGATGGAGCTAGTACTTCCCCAAGTATATGTATGGAGTGGGGTTTGCAACAGAAAAGAAATTTTGTGTTCCCAACAAGCTAGGTGAAGTACGGCTTTCACACACACTTATCTCTCAGAATTGAGCATGTGGAGAGACTTTCGTTCATCTAGCACAAAGAAACGGGTTGCAGGTGAAACTTTTACTCTGGTTTCTCAGTCTGTTTCCTAGTGCCGTTTTGAAGTTCCTGCAGTTTTCACTGTAAAATCGAGTTGGAGCTAGTACCTCCCCATATAAATGTATGGAGTGGAGTTTTCAACTGAAAAGAATCTTTGTGTTCCCTACAAGCTAGGTGAAGGACGTCTTTCACACACACTTATCTCTGAGAACTGAGCATGTGGAGACACGTTCGTTCATCTAGCACAAATGGAACGGGTTGCAGGAGAAACTTTTACTCTCGTTTCTCAGTCTGTTTCCTAGTGCCGGTTTGAAGTTCCTGCAGTTTTCAGTGTAAAACCGAGTTGGAGCTTGTACCTCTCCTTAAATATGTATGGAGTGGAGTTTGCAAATGAAAAGAAACTTTGTGTTCCCAACAAGCTAGGTGAAGGACAGCTTTCACACACACTTATCTCTCAGAACTGAGCATGTGGAGAGACGTTCGTTCACCTAGCACAAATGGAACGGGTTGCAGGGGAAACTTTTACTCTGGTTTCTCAGTCTGTTTCCTAGTGCCGGTTTGAAGTTCCTGCAGTTTTCACTGTAAAACCGGGATGGAGCTAGTACCTCCCCATATATATGTATGGAGTGGAGTTTGCAACTGAAAAGAAACTTTGTGTTCCCAACAAGCTAGGTGAAGGACGGCTTTCACACACACTTATCTCTCAGAACTGAGCATGTGGAGAGACGTTCGTTCATCTAGCACAAAGGGAACGGGTTGCAGAAAAAACTTTTACTCTGGTTTCTCAGTCTGTTTCCTAGTGCCGGTTTGAAGTTCCTGCAGTTTTCACTGTAAAACCGAGTTGGAGCTAGTACCTCCCCATATATATGTATGGAGTGGAGTTTGCAACTGAAAAGAAACTTTGTGTTCCCAACAAGCTAGGTGAAGGACGGCTTTCATACACACTTATCTCTCAGAACTGAGCATGTGGAGAGACGTTCGTTCACCTAGCACAAAGGGAACGGGTTGCAGGAGAAACTTTTACTCTGATTTCTCAGGCTGTTTCCTAGTGCCGGTTTGAAGTTCCTGCAGTTTTCACTGTAAAACCGAGTTGGAGCTAGTACCTCCCCATATATATGTATGGAGTAGAGTTTGCAACTGAAAAGAAACTTTGTGTTCCCAACAAGCTAGGTGAAGGACGGCTTTCACACACACTTATCTCTCAGAACTGAGCATTTGGTCAGACGTTCGTTCATCTAGCACAAAGGGAACGGGTTGCAGGAGAAACTTTTACTCTGGTTTCTCAGTCTGTTTCCTAGTGCCGGTTTGAAGTTCCTGCAGTTTTCACTGTAAAACCGGGATGGAGCTAGTACTTCCCCAAGTATATGTATGGAGTGGGGTTTGCAACAGAAAAGAAACTTTGTGTTCCCAACAAGCTAGGTGAAGGACGGCTTTCACACACACTTATCTCTCAGAACTGAGCATGTGGAGAGACGTTCGTTCATCTAGCACAAAGGGAACGGGTTGCAGGAGAAACTTTTACTCTGGTTTCCCAGTCTGTTTCCTAGTGCCGTTTTGAAGTTCCTGAAGTTTTCAGTGTAAAACCGAGTTGAAGCTAGTACCTCCCCATATATATGTATGGAGTGGAGTTTGCAACTGAAAAGAAACTTTGTGTTCCCAAAAAGCTAGGTGAAGGACGGCTTTCACACACACTTATCTCTCAGAACTGAGCATGTGGAGAGACTTTCGTTCATCTAGCACAAAGGAAACGGGTTGCAGGGGAAACTTTTACTCTGGTTTCTCAGTCTGTTTCCTAGTGCCGTTTTGATGTTCCTGCAGTTTTCACTGTAAAATCGAGTTGGAGCTACTACCTTCCCATATAAGTGTATGGAGTGGTGTTTGCAACTGAAAAGAATCTTTGTGTTCCCAACAAGCTAGGTGAAGGACGGCTTTCACACACACTTATCTCTGAGAACTGAGCATGTGGAGACACTTTTGTTCATCTAGCACAAAGGGAACGGGTTGCAGGAGAAACCTTTACTCTCGTTTCTCAGTCTGTTTCCTAGTGCCGGTTTGAAGTTCCTGCAGTTTTCACTGTAAAACCGAGTTGGAGCTAGTACCTCCCCATATATATGTATGGAGTGGAGTTTGCAACTGAAAAGAAACTTTGTGTTCCCAACAAGCTAGGTGAAGGACGGCTTTCACACACACTTATCTCTGAGAACTGAGCATGTGGAGACACTTTCGTTCATCTAGCACAAAGGGAACGGGTTGCAGGAGAAACCTTTACTCTCGTTTCTCAGTCTGTTTCCTAGTGCCGGTTTGAAGTTCCTGCAGTTTTCACTGTAAAACCGGGTTGGAGCTAGTACCTCCCCATATATATGTATGGAGTGGAGTTTGCAACTGAAAAGAAACTTTGTGTTCCCAACAAGCTAGGTGAATGACGGCTTTCACTCACACTTATCTCTCAGAACTGAGCATGTGGAGAGACGTTCGTTCATCTAGCACAAAGGGAACGGGTTGCAGGAGAAACTTTTACTCTGGTTTCTCAGTCTGTTTCCTAGTGCCGTTTTGAAGTTCCTGCAGTTTTCACTGTAAAACCGAGTTGGAGCTAGTACCTCCCCATATATATGTACGGAGTGGAGTTTGCAACTGAAAAGAAACTTTGTGTTCCCAACAAGCTAGGTGAAGGACGGCTTTCACACACACTTATATCTGAGAACTGAGCATGTGGAGAGACGTTCGTTCATCTAGCACAAAGGGAACGGGTTGCAGGGGAAACTTTTACTCTGGTTTCTCAGTCTGTTTCCTAGTGCCGGATTGAAGTTCCTGCAGTTTTCACTGTAAAACCGGGATGGAGCTAGTACTTCCCCAAGTATATGTATGGAGTGGGGTTTGCAACAGAAAAGAAATTTTGTGTTCCCAACAAGCTAGGTGAAGTACGGCTTTCACACACACTTATCTCTCAGAACTGAGCATGTGGAGAGACTTTCGTTCATCTAGCACAAAGGAAACGGGTTGCAGGTGAAACTTTTACTCTGGTTTCTCAGTCTGTTTCCTAGTGCCGTTTTGAAGTTCCTGCAGTTTTCACTGTAAAATCGAGTTGGAGCTAGTACCTCTCCTTAAATATGTATGGAGTGGAGTTTGCAAATGAAAAGAAACTTTGTGTTCCCAACAAGCTAGGTGAAGGACAGCTTTCACACACACTTATCTCTCAGAACTGAGCATGTGGAGAGACGTTCGTTCACCTAGCACAAATGGAACGGGTTGCAGGGGAAACTTTTACTCTGGTTTCTCAGTCTGTTTCCTAGTGCCGGTTTGAAGTTCCTGCAGTTTTCACTGTAAAACCGGGTTGGAGCTAGTACCTCCCCATATATATGTATGGAGTGGAGTTTGCAACTGAAAAGAAACTTTGTGTTCCCAACAAGCTAGGTGAAGGACGGCTTTCACACACACTTATCTCTCAGAACTGAGCATGTGGAGAGACGTTCGTTCATCTAGCACAAAGGGAACGGGTTGCAGAAAAAACTTTTACTCTGGTTTCTCAGTCTGTTTCCTAGTGCCGGTTTGAAGTTCCTGCAGTTTTCACTGTAAAACCGAGTTGGAGCTAGTACCTCCCCATATATATGTATGGAGTGGAGTTTGCAACTGAAAAGAAACTTTGTGTTCCCAACAAGCTAGGTGAAGGACGGCTTTCATACACACTTATCTCTCAGAACTGAGCATGTGGAGAGACGTTCGTTCACCTAGCACAAAGGGAACGGGTTGCATGAGAAACTTTTACTCTGATTTCTCAGGCTGTTTCCTAGTGCCGGTTTGAAGTTCCTGCAGTTTTCACTGTAAAACCGAGTTGGAGCTAGTACCTCCCCATATATATGTATGGAGTGGAGTTTGCAACTGAAAAGAAACTTTGTGTTCCCAACAAGCTAGGTGAAGGACGGCTTTCACACACACTTATCTCTCAGAACTGAGCATTTGGTCAGACGTTCGTTCATCTAGCACAAAGGGAACGGGTTGCAGGAGAAACTTTTACTCTGGTTTCTCAGTCTGTTTCCTAGTGCCGGTTTGAAGTTCCTGCAGTTTTCACTGTAAAACCGGGATGGAGCTAGTACTTCCCCAAGTATATGTATGGAGTGGGGTTTGCAACAGAAAAGAAACTTTGTGTTCCAAACAAGCTAGGTGAAGGACGGCTTTCACACACACTTATCTCTCAGAACTGAGCATGTGGAGAGACGTTCGTTCATCTAGCACAAAGGGAACGGGTTGCAGGAGAAACTTTTACTCTGGTTTCTCAGTCTGTTTCCTAGTGCCGTTTTGAAGTTCCTGCAGTTTTCAGTGTAAAACCGAGTTGAAGCTAGTACCTCCCCATATATATGTATGGAGTGGAGTTTGCAACTGAAAAGTAACTTTGTGTTCCCAAAAAGCTAGGTGAAGGACGGCTTTCACACACACTTATCTCTCAGAACTGAGCATGTGGAGAGACTTTCGTTCATCTAGCACAAAGGAAACGGGTTGCAGGGGAAACTTTTACTCTGGTTTCTCAGTCTGTTTCCTAGTGCCGTTTTGATGTTCCTGCAGTTTTCACTGTAAAATCGAGTTGGAGCTACTACCTTCCCATATAAGTGTATGGAGTGGTGTTTGCAACTGAAAAGAATCTTTGTGTTCCCAACAAGCTAGGTGAAGGACGGCTTTCACACACACTTATCTCTGAGAACTGAGCATGTGGAGACACTTTCGTTCATCTAGCACAAAGGGAACGGGTTGCAGGAGAAACCTTTACTCTCGTTTCTCAGTCTGTTTCCTAGTGCCGGTTTGAAGTTCCTGCAGTTTTCACTGTAAAACCGGGTTGGAGCTAGTACCTCCCCATATATATGTATGGAGTGGAGTTTGCAACTGAAAAGAAACTTTGTGTTCCCAACAAGCTAGGTGAATGACGGCTTTCACTCACACTTATCTCTCAGAACTGAGCATGTGGAGAGACGTTCGTTCATCTAGCACAAAGGGAACGGGTTGCAGGAGAAACTTTTACTCTGGTTTCTCAGTCTGTTTCCTAGTGCCGTTTTGAAGTTCCTGCAGTTTTCACTGTAAAACCGAGTTGGAGCTAGTACCTCCCCATATATATGTACGGAGTGGAGTTTGCAACTGAAAAGAAACTTTGTGTTCCCAACAAGCTAGGTGAAGGACGGCTTTCACACACACTTATATCTCAGAACTGAGCATGTGGAGAGACGTTCGTTCATCTAGCACAAAGGGAACGGGTTGCAGGGGAAACTTTTACTCTGGTTTATCAGTCTGTTTCCTAGTGCCGGATTGAAGTTCCTGCAGTTTTCACTGTAAAACCGGGATGGAGCTAGTACTTCCCCAAGTATATGTATGGAGTGGGGTTTGCAACAGAAAAGAAATTTTGTGTTCCCAACAAGCTAGGTGAAGTACGGCTTTCACACACACTTATCTCTCAGAACTGAGCATGTGGAGAGACTTTCGTTCATCTAGCACAAAGGAAACGGGTTGCAGGTGAAACTTTTACTCTGGTTTCTCAGTCTGTTTCCTAGTGCCGTTTTGAAGTTCCTGCAGTTTTCACTGTAAAATCGAGTTGGAGCTAGTACCTCCCCATATAAATGTATGGAGTGGAGTTTTCAACTGAAAAGAATCTTTGTGTTCCCTACAAGCTAGGTGAAGGACGGCTTTCACACACACTTATCTCTGAGAACTGAGCATGTGGAGACACTTTCGTTCATCTAGCACAAAGGGAACGGGTTGCAGGAGAAACTTTTACTCTGGTTTCTCAGTCTGTTTCCTAGTGCCGGTTTGAAGTTCCTGCAGTTTTCACTGTAAAATCGAGTTGGAGCTACTACCTTCCCATATAAGTGTATGGAGTGGTGTTTGCAACTGAAAAGAATCTTTGTGTTCCCAACAAGCTAGGTGAAGGACGGCTTTCACACACACTTATCTCTGAGAACTGAGCATGTGGAGACACTTTCGTTCATCTAGCACAAAGGGAACGGGTTGCAGGAGAAACCTTTACTCTCGTTTCTCAGTCTGTTTCCTAGTGCCGGTTTGAAGTTCCTGCAGTTTTCACTGTAAAACCGGGTTGGAGCTAGTACCTCCCCATATATATGTATGGAGTGGAGTTTGCAACTGAAAAGAAACTTTGTGTTCCCAACAAGCTAGGTGAATGACGGCTTTCACTCACACTTATCTCTCAGAACTGAGCATGTGGAGAGACGTTCGTTCATCTAGCACAAAGGGAACGGGTTGCAGGAGAAACTTTTACTCTGGTTTCTCAGTCTGTTTCCTAGTGCCGTTTTGAAGTTCCTGCAGTTTTCACTGTAAAACCGAGTTGGAGCTAGTACCTCCCCATATATATGTACGGAGTGGAGTTTGCAACTGAAAAGAAACTTTGTGTTCCCAACAAGCTAGGTGAAGGACGGCTTTCACACACACTTATATCTCAGAACTGAGCATGTGGAGAGACGTTCGTTCATCTAGCACAAAGGGAACGGGTTGCAGGGGAAACTTTTACTCTGGTTTATCAGTCTGTTTCCTAGTGCCGGATTGAAGTTCCTGCAGTTTTCACTGTAAAACCGGGATGGAGCTAGTACTTCCCCAAGTATATGTATGGAGTGGGGTTTGCAACAGAAAAGAAATTTTGTGTTCCCAACAAGCTAGGTGAAGTACGGCTTTCACACACACTTATCTCTCAGAACTGAGCATGTGGAGAGACTTTCGTTCATCTAGCACAAAGGAAACGGGTTGCAGGTGAAACTTTTACTCTGGTTTCTCAGTCTGTTTCCTAGTGCCGTTTTGAAGTTCCTGCAGTTTTCACTGTAAAATCGAGTTGGAGCTAGTACCTCCCCATATAAATGTATGGAGTGGAGTTTTCAACTGAAAAGAATCTTTGTGTTCCCTACAAGCTAGGTGAAGGACGGCTTTCACACACACTTATCTCTGAGAACTGAGCATGTGGAGACACTTTCGTTCATCTAGCACAAAGGGAACGGGTTGCAGGAGAAACTTTTACTCTCGTTTCTCAGTCTGTTTCCTAGTGCCGGTTTGAAGTTCCTGCAGTTTTCACTGTAAACCCGGGTTGGAGCTATTACCTCCCCATATATATGTATGGAGTGGAGTTTGCAACTGAAAAGAAACTTTGTGTTCCCAACAAGCTAGGTGAAGGACGGCTTTCACACACACTTATCTCTCAGAACTGAGCATGTGGAGAGACGTTCGTTCATCTAACACAAAGGGAACGGGTTGCAGGGGAAACTTTTACTCTGGTTTCTCAGTCTGTTTCCTAGTGCCGTTTTGAAGTTCCTGCAGTTTTCACTGTAAAACCGAGTTGGAGCTAGTACCTCCCCATATATATGTATGGAGTGGAGTTTGCAACTGAAAAGAAACTTTGTGTTCCCAACAAGCTTGGTGAAGGACAGCTTTCACACACACTTATCTCTCAGAACTGAGCATGTGGAGAGACGTTCGTTCACCTAGCACAAATGGAACGGGTTGCAGGGGAAACTTTTACTCTGGTTTCTCAGTCTGTTTCCTAGTGCCGGTTTGAAGTTCCTGCAGTTTTCACTGGAAAACCGGGTTGGAGCTAGTACCTCCCCATATATATGTATGGAGTGGAGTTTGCAACTGAAAAGAAACTTTGTGTTCCCAACAAGCTAGGTGAAGGACGGCTTTCACACACACTTATCTCTCAGAACTGAGCATGTGGAGAAACGTTCGTTCATCTAGCACAAAGGGAACGGGTTGCAGAAGAAACTTTTACTCTGGTTTCTCAGTCTGTTTCCTAGTGCCGGTTTGAAGTTCCTGCAGTTTTCACTGTAAAACCGAGTTGGAGCTAGTACCTCCCCATATATATGTATGGAGTGGTGTTTGCAACTGAAAAGAAACTTTGTGTTCCCAACAAGCTAGGTGAAGGACGGCTTTCACACACACTTATGTCTCAGAACTGAGCATGTGGAGAGACGTTCGTTCACCTAGCACAAAGGGAACGGGTTGCAGGAGAAACTTTTACTCTGGTATCTCAGTCTGTTTCCTAGTGCCGGTTTGAAGTTCCTGCAGTTTTCAGTGTAAAACCGAGTTGGAGCTTGTACCTCCCCATATATATGTATGGAGTGGAGTTTGCAACTGAAAAGAAACTTTGTGTTCCCAACAAGCTAGGTGAAGGACGGCATTCACACACACTTATCTCTCAGAACTGAGCATTTGGTCAGACGTTCGTTCATCTATCACAAAGGGAACGGGTTGCAGGAGAAACTTTTACTCTGTTTTCTCAGTCTGTTTCCTAGTGCTGGTTGGAAGTTCCTGCAGTTTTCAGTGTAAAACCGAGTTGGAGCTTGTACCTCTCCTTAAATATGTATGGAGTGGAGTTTGCAAATGAAAAGAAACTTTGTGTTCCCAACAAGCTAGGTGAAGGACGGCTTTCACACACACTTATCCCTCAGAACTGAGCATGTGGAGAGACGTTCGTTCACCTAGCACAAATGGAACGGGTTGCAGGGGAAACTTTTACTCTGGTTTCTCAGTCTGTTTCCTAGAGCCGGTTTGAAGTTCCTGCAGTTTTCACTGTAAAACAGGGTTGGAGCTAGTACCTCCCCATATATATGTATGGAGTGGAGTTTGCAACTGAAAAGAAACTTTGTGTTCCCAACAAGCTAGGTGAAGGACGGCTTTCACACACACTTATCTCTCAGAACTGAGCATGTGGAGAGACGTTCGTTCATCTAGCACAAAGGGAACGGGTTGCAGAAGAAACATTTACTCTGGTTTCTCAGTCTGTTTCCTAGTGCCGGTTTGAAGTTCCTGCAGTTTTCACTGTAAAACCGAGTTGGAGCTAGTACCTCCCCATATATATGTATGGAGTGGAGTTTGCAACTGAAAAGAAACTTTGTGTTCCCAACAAGCTAGGTGAAGGACGGCTTTCACACACACTTATCTCTCAGAACTGAGCATGTGGAGAGACGTTCGTTCACCTAGCACAAAGGGAACGGGTTGCAGGAGAAACTTTTACTCTGATATCTCAGGCTGTTTCCTAGTGCCGGTTTGAAGTTCCTGCAGTTTTCACTGTAAAACCGAGTTGGAGCTAGTACCTCCCCATATATATGTATGGAGTGGAGTTTGCAACTGAAAAGAAACTTTGTGTTCCCAACAAGCTAGGTGAAGGACGGCTTTCACACACACTTATCTCTGAGAACTGAGCATGTGGAGACACTTTCGTTCATCTAGCACAAAGGGAACGGGTTGCAGGAGAAACTTTTACTCTCGTTTCTCAGTCTGTTTCCTAGTGCCGGTTTGAAGTTCCTGCAGTTTTCACTGTAAACCCGGGTTGGAGCTATTACCTCCCCATATATATGTATGGAGTGGAGTTTGCAACTGAAAAGAAACTTTGTGTTCCCAACAAGCTAGGTGAAGGACGGCTTTCACACACACTTATCTCTCAGAACTGAGCATGTGGAGAGACGTTCGTTCATCTAACACAAAGGGAACGGGTTGCAGGGGAAACTTTTACTCTGGTTTCTCAGTCTGTTTCCTAGTGCCGTTTTGAAGTTCCTGCAGTTTTCACTGTAAAACCGAGTTGGAGCTAGTACCTCCCCATATATATGTATGGAGTGGAGTTTGCAACTGAAAAGAAACTTTGTGTTCCCAACAAGCTTGGTGAAGGACAGCTTTCACACACACTTATCTCTCAGAACTGAGCATGTGGAGAGACGTTCGTTCACCTAGCACAAATGGAACGGGTTGCAGGGGAAACTTTTACTCTGGTTTCTCAGTCTGTTTCCTAGTGCCGGTTTGAAGTTCCTGCAGTTTTCACTGGAAAACCGGGTTGGAGCTAGTACCTCCCCATATATATGTATGGAGTGGAGTTTGCAACTGAAAAGAAACTTTGTGTTCCCAACAAGCTAGGTGAAGGACGGCTTTCACACACACTTATCTCTCAGAACTGAGCATGTGGAGAAACGTTCGTTCATCTAGCACAAAGGGAACGGGTTGCAGAAGAAACTTTTACTCTGGTTTCTCAGTCTGTTTCCTAGTGCCGGTTTGAAGTTCCTGCAGTTTTCACTGTAAAACCGAGTTGGAGCTAGTACCTCCCCATATATATGTATGGAGTGGTGTTTGCAACTGAAAAGAAACTTTGTGTTCCCAACAAGCTAGGTGAAGTACGGCTTTCACACACACTTATGTCTCAGAACTGAGCATGTGGAGAGACGTTCGTTCACCTAGCACAAATGGAACGGGTTGCAGGGGAAACTTTTACTCTGGTTTCTCAGTCTGTTTCCTAGTGCCGGTTTGAAGTTCCTGCAGTTTTCACTGGAAAACCGGGTTGGAGCTAGTACCTCCCCATATATATGTATGGAGTGGAGTTTGCAACTGAAAAGAAACTTTGTGTTCCCAACAAGCTAGGTGAAGGACGGCTTTCACACACACTTATCTCTCAGAACTGAGCATGTGGAGAAACGTTCGTTCATCTAGCACAAAGGGAACGGGTTGCAGAAGAAACTTTTACTCTGGTTTCTCAGTCTGTTTCCTAGTGCCGGTTTGAAGTTCCTGCAGTTTTCACTGTAAAACCGAGTTGGAGCTAGTACCTCCCCATATATATGTATGGAGTGGTGTTTGCAACTGAAAAGAAACTTTGTGTTCCCAACAAGCTAGGTGAAGTACGGCTTTCACACACACTTATGTCTCAGAACTGAGCATGTGGAGAGACGTTCGTTCACCTAGCACAAAGGGAACGGGTTGCAGGAGAAACTTTTACTCTGGTATCTCAGTCTGTTTCCTAGTGCCGGTTTGAAGTTCCTGCAGTTTTCAGTGTAAAACCGAGTTGGAGCTTGTACCTCCCCATATATATGTATGGAGTGGAGTTTGCAACTGAAAAGAAACTTTGTGTTCCCAACAAGCTAGGTGAAGGACGGCATTCACACACACTTATCTCTCAGAACTGAGCATTTGGTCAGACGTTCGTTCATCTATCACAAAGGGAACGGGTTGCAGGAGAAACTTTTACTCTGTTTTCTCAGTCTGTTTCCTAGTGCTGGTTGGAAGTTCCTGCAGTTTTCAGTGTAAAACCGAGTTGGAGCTTGTACCTCTCCTTAAATATGTATGGAGTGGAGTTTGCAAATGAAAAGAAACTTTGTGTTCCCAACAAGCTAGGTGAAGGACGGCTTTCACACACACTTATCCCTCAGAACTGAGCATGTGGAGAGACGTTCGTTCACCTAGCACAAATGGAACGGGTTGCAGGGGAAACTTTTACTCTGGTTTCTCAGTCTGTTTCCTAGAGCCGGTTTGAAGTTCCTGCAGTTTTCACTGTAAAACAGGGTTGGAGCTAGTACCTCCCCATATATATGTATGGAGTGGAGTTTGCAACTGAAAAGAAACTTTGTGTTCCCAACAAGCTAGGTGAAGGACGGCTTTCACACACACTTATCTCTCAGAACTGAGCATGTGGAGAGACGTTCGTTCATCTAGCACAAAGGGAACGGGTTGCAGAAGAAACATTTACTCTGGTTTCTCAGTCTGTTTCCTAGTGCCGGTTTGAAGTTCCTGCAGTTTTCACTGTAAAACCGAGTTGGAGCTAGTACCTCCCCATATATATGTATGGAGTGGAGTTTGCAACTGAAAAGAAACTTTGTGTTCCCAACAAGCTAGGTGAAGGACGGCTTTCACACACACTTATCTCTCAGAACTGAGCATGTGGAGAGACGTTCGTTCACCTAGCACAAAGGGAACGGGTTGCAGGAGAAACTTTTACTCTGATATCTCAGGCTGTTTCCTAGTGCCGGTTTGAAGTTCCTGCAGTTTTCACTGTAAAACCGAGTTGGAGCTAGTACCTCCCCATATATATGTATGGAGTGGAGTTTGCAACTGAAAAGAAACTTTGTGTTCCCAACAAGCTAGGTGAAGGACGGCTTTCACACACACTTATCTCTCAGAACTGAGCATTTGATCAGACGTTCGTTCATCTAGCACAAAGGGAACGGGTTGCAGGAGAAACTTTTACTCTGGTTTCTCAGTCTGTTTCCTAGTGCCGGTTTGAAGTTCCTGCAGTTTTCACTGTAAAACCGGGATGGAGCTAGTACTTCCCCAAGTATATGTATGGAGTGGGGTTTGCAACAGAAAAGAAACTTTGTGTTCCCAACAACCTAGGTGAAGTACGGCTTTCACACACACTTATCTCTCAGAACTGAGCATGTGGAGAGACGTTCGTTCATCTAGCACAAAGGGAACGGGTTGCAGGAGAAACTTTTACTCTGGTTTCTCAGTCTGTTTCCTAGTGCCGTTTTGAAGTTCCTGCAGTTTTTAGTGTAAAACCGAGTTGAAGCTAGTACCTCCCCATATATATGTATGGAGTGGAGTTTGCAAGTGAAAAGAAACTTTGTGTTCTCAACAAGCTAGGTGAAGGACGGCTTTCACTCACACTTATCTCTCAGAACTGAGCATGTGGAGAGACTTTCGTTCATCTAGCACAAAGGAAACGGGTTGCAGGGGAAACTTTTACTCTGGTTTCTCAGTCTGTTTCCTAGTGCCGTTTTGATGTTCCTGCAGTTTTCAGTGTAAAATCGAGTTGGAGCTACTACCTTCCCATATAAGTGTATGGAGTGGAGTTTGCAACTGAAAAGAATCTTTGTGTTCCCAACAAGCTAGGTGAAGGACGGCTTTCACACACACTTATCTCTGAGAACTGAGCATGTGGAGACACTTTCGTTCATCTAGCACAAAGGGAACGGGTTGCAGGAGAAACCTTTACTCTCGTTTCTCAGTCTGTTTCCTAGTGCCGGTTTGAAGTTCCTGCAGTTTTCACTGTAAAACCGAGTTGGAGCTAGTACCTCCCCATATATATGTACGGAGTGGAGTTTGCAACTGAAAAGAAACTTTGTGTTCCCAACAAGCTAGGTTAAGGACGGCATTCACACACACACATCTCTCAGAACTGAGCATGTGGAGAGACGTTCGTTCATCTAGCACAAAGGGAACGGTTTGCAGGGGAAACTTTTACTCTGGTTTCTCAGTCTGTTTCCTAGTGCCGGTTTGAAGTTCCTGCAGTTTTCACTGTAAAACCGGGATGGAGCTAGTACTTCCCCAAATATATGTATGGAGTGGGGTTTGCAACAGAAAAGAAATTTTGTGTTCCCAACAAGCTAGGTGAAGTACGGCTTTCACACACACTTATCGCTCAGAACTGAGCATGTGGAGAGATTTTCGTTCATCTAGCACAAAGGAAACGGGTTGCAGGTGAAACTTTTACTCTGGTTTCTCAGTCTGTTTCCTAGTGCCGTTTTGAAGTTCCTGCAGTTTTCACTGTAAAATCGAGTTGGAGCTAGTACCTCCCCATATAAATGTATGGAGTGGAGTTTTCAACTGAAAAGAATCTTTGTGTTCCCTACAAGCTAGTTGAAGGACGGCTTTCACACACACTTATCTCTGAGAACTGAGCATGTGGAGACACTTTCGTTCATCTAGCACAAAGGGAACGGGTTGCAGGAGAAACTTTTACTCTCGTTTCTCAGTCTGTTTCCTAGTGCCGGTTTGAATTTCCTGCAGTTTTCACTGTAAAACCGGGTTGGAGCTATTACCTCCCCATATATATGTATGGAGTGGAGTTTGCAACTGAAAAGAATCTTTGTGTTCCCAACAAGCTAGGTGAAGGACGGCTTTCACACACACTTATCTCTCAGAACTGAGCATGTGGAGAGACGTTCGTTCACCTAGCACAAAGGGAACGTGTTGCAGGGGAAACTTTTATTCTGGTTTCTCAGTCTGTTTCCTAGAGCCGGTTTGAAGTTCCTGCAGTTTTCGCTGTAAAAACGAGTTGGAGCTAGTACCTCCCCATATATATGTATGGAGTGGAGTTTGCAACTGCAAAGAAACTTTGTGTTCCCAACAAGCTAGGTGAAGGACGGCTTTCACACACACTTATCTCTCAGAACTGAGCATGTGGAGAGACGTTCGTTCATCTAGCACAAAGGGAACGGGTTGCAGGAGAAACTTTTACTCTGGTTTCTCAGTCTGATTCCTAGTGCCGGTTTGAAGTTCCTGCAGTTTTCAGTGTAAAACCGAGTTGGAGCTTGTACCTCTCCTTAAATATGTATGGAGTGGAGTTTGCAAATGAAAAGAAACTTTGTGTTCCCAACAAGCTAGGTGAAGGACAGCTTTCACACACACTTATCTCTCAGAACTGAGCATGTGGAGAGACGTTCGTTCACCTAGCACAAATGGAACGGGTTGCAGGGGAAACTTTTACTCTGGTTTCTCAGTCTGTTTCCTAGTGCCGGTTTGAAGTTCCTGCAGTTTTCACTGTAAAACCGGGTTGGAGCTAGTACCTCCCCATATATATGTATGGAGTGGAGTTTGCAACTGAAAAGAAACTTTGTGTTCCCAACAAGCTAGGTGAAGGACGGCTTTCACACACACTTATCTCTCAGAACTGAGCATGTGGAGAGACGTTCGTTCATCTAGCACAAAGGGAACGGGTTGCAGAAAAAACTTTTACTCTGGTTTCTCAGTCTGTTTCCTAGTGCCGGTTTGAAGTTCCTGCAGTTTTCACTGTAAAACCGAGTTGGAGCTAGTACCTCCCCATATATATGTATGGAGTGGAGTTTGCAACTGAAAAGAAACTTTGTGTTCCCAACAAGCTAGGTGAAGGACGGCTTTCACACACACTTATCTCTCAGAACTGAGCATGTGGAGAGACGTTCGTTCACCTAGCACAAAGGGAACGGGTTGCAGGAGAAACTTATACTCTGATTTCTCAGGCTGTTTCCTAGTGCCGGTTTGAAGTTCCTGCAGTTTTCACTGTAAAACCGAGTTGGAGCTAGTACCTCCCCATATATATGTATGGAGTGGAGTTTGCAACTGAAAAGAAACTTTGTGTTCCCAACAAGCTAGGTGAAGGACGGCTTTCACACACACTTATCTCTCAGAACTGAGCATTTGGTCAGACGTTCGTTCATCTAGCACAAAGGGAACGGGTTGCAGGGGAAACTTTTACTCTGGTTTCTCAGTCTGTTTCCTAGTGCCGGTTTGAAGTTCCTGCAGTTTTCACTGTAAAACCGGGATGGAGCTAGTACTTCCCCAAGTATATGTTTGGAGTGGGGTTTGCAACAGAAAAGAAACTTTGTGTTCCCAACAAGCTAGGTGAAGGACGGCTTTCACACACACTTATCTCTCAGAACTGAGCATGTGGAGAGACGTTCGTTCATCTAGCACAAAGGGAACGGGTTGCAGGAGAAACTTTTACTCTGGTTTCTCAGTCTGTTTCCTAGTGCCGTTTTGAAGTTCCTGCAGTTTTCAGTGTAAAACCGAGTTGAAGCTAGTACCTCCCCATATATATGTATGGAGTGGAGTTTGCAACTGAAAAGAAACTTTGTGTTCCCAACAAGCTAGGTGAAGGACGGCATTCACACACACTTATCTCTCAGAACTGAGCATTTGGTCAGACGTTCGTTCATCTATCACAAAGGGAACGGGTTGCAGGAGAAACTTTTACTCTGTTTTCTCAGTCTGTTTCCTAGTGCTGGTTGGAAGTTCCTGCAGTTTTCAGTGTAAAACCGAGTTGGAGCTTGTACCTCTCCTTAAATATGTATGGAGTGGAGTTTGCAAATGAAAAGAAACTTTGTGTTCCCAACAAGCTAGGTGAAGGACGGCTTTCACACACACTTATCCCTCAGAACTGAGCATGTGGAGAGACGTTCGTTCACCTAGCACAAATGGAACGGGTTGCAGGGGAAACTTTTACTCTGGTTTCTCAGTCTGTTTCCTAGAGCCGGTTTGAAGTTCCTGCAGTTTTCACTGTAAAACAGGGTTGGAGCTAGTACCTCCCCATATATATGTATGGAGTGGAGTTTGCAACTGAAAAGAAACTTTGTGTTCCCAACAAGCTAGGTGAAGGACGGCTTTCACACACACTTATCTCTCAGAACTGAGCATGTGGAGAGACGTTCGTTCATCTAGCACAAAGGGAACGGGTTGCAGAAGAAACATTTACTCTGGTTTCTCAGTCTGTTTCCTAGTGCCGGTTTGAAGTTCCTGCAGTTTTCACTGTAAAACCGAGTTGGAGCTAGTACCTCCCCATATATATGTATGGAGTGGAGTTTGCAACTGAAAAGAAACTTTGTGTTCCCAACAAGCTAGGTGAAGGACGGCTTTCACACACACTTATCTCTCAGAACTGAGCATGTGGAGAGACGTTCGTTCACCTAGCACAAAGGGAACGGGTTGCAGGAGAAACTTTTACTCTGATATCTCAGGCTGTTTCCTAGTGCCGGTTTGAAGTTCCTGCAGTTTTCACTGTAAAACCGAGTTGGAGCTAGTACCTCCCCATATATATGTATGGAGTGGAGTTTGCAACTGAAAAGAAACTTTGTGTTCCCAACAAGCTAGGTGAAGGACGGCTTTCACACACACTTATCTCTCAGAACTGAGCATTTGATCAGACGTTCGTTCATCTAGCACAAAGGGAACGGGTTGCAGGAGAAACTTTTACTCTGGTTTCTCAGTCTGTTTCCTAGTGCCGGTTTGAAGTTCCTGCAGTTTTCACTGTAAAACCGGGATGGAGCTAGTACTTCCCCAAGTATATGTATGGAGTGGGGTTTGCAACAGAAAAGAAACTTTGTGTTCCCAACAACCTAGGTGAAGTACGGCTTTCACACACACTTATCTCTCAGAACTGAGCATGTGGAGAGACGTTCGTTCATCTAGCACAAAGGGAACGGGTTGCAGGAGAAACTTTTACTCTGGTTTCTCAGTCTGTTTCCTAGTGCCGTTTTGAAGTTCCTGCAGTTTTTAGTGTAAAACCGAGTTGAAGCTAGTACCTCCCCATATATATGTATGGAGTGGAGTTTGCAAGTGAAAAGAAACTTTGTGTTCTCAACAAGCTAGGTGAAGGACGGCTTTCACTCACACTTATCTCTCAGAACTGAGCATGTGGAGAGACTTTCGTTCATCTAGCACAAAGGAAACGGGTTGCAGGGGAAACTTTTACTCTGGTTTCTCAGTCTGTTTCCTAGTGCCGTTTTGATGTTCCTGCAGTTTTCAGTGTAAAATCGAGTTGGAGCTACTACCTTCCCATATAAGTGTATGGAGTGGAGTTTGCAACTGAAAAGAATCTTTGTGTTCCCAACAAGCTAGGTGAAGGACGGCTTTCACACACACTTATCTCTGAGAACTGAGCATGTGGAGACACTTTCGTTCATCTAGCACAAAGGGAACGGGTTGCAGGAGAAACTTTACTCTCGTTTCTCAGTCTGTTTCCTAGTGCCGGTTTGAAGTTCCTGCAGTTTTCACTGTAAAACCGAGTTGGAGCTAGTACCTCCCCATATATATGTACGGAGTGGAGTTTGCAACTGAAAAGAAACTTTGTGTTCCCAACAAGCTAGGTTAAGGACGGCATTCACACACACTTATCTCTCAGAACTGAGCATGTGGAGAGACGTTCGTTCATCTAGCACAAAGGGAACGGTTTGCAGGGGAAACTTTTACTCTGGTTTCTCAGTCTGTTTCCTAGTGCCGGTTTGAAGTTCCTGCAGTTTTCACTGTAAAACCGGGATGGAGCTAGTACTTCCCCAAATATATGTATGGAGTGGGGTTTGCAACAGAAAAGAAATTTTGTGTTCCCAACAAGCTAGGTGAAGTACGGCTTTCACACACACTTATCGCTCAGAACTGAGCATGTGGAGAGATTTTCGTTCATCTAGCACAAAGGAAACGGGTTGCAGGTGAAACTTTTACTCTGGTTTCTCAGTCTGTTTCCTAGTGCCGTTTTGAAGTTCCTGCAGTTTTCACTGTAAAATCGAGTTGGAGCTAGTACCTCCCCATATAAATGTATGGAGTGGAGTTTTCAACTGAAAAGAATCTTTGTGTTCCCTACAAGCTAGTTGAAGGACGGCTTTCACACACACTTATCTCTGAGAACTGAGCATGTGGAGACACTTTCGTTCATCTAGCACAAAGGGAACGGGTTGCAGGAGAAACTTTTACTCTCGTTTCTCAGTCTGTTTCCTAGTGCCGGTTTGAATTTCCTGCAGTTTTCACTGTAAAACCGGGTTGGAGCTATTACCTCCCCATATATATGTATGGAGTGGAGTTTGCAACTGAAAAGAATCTTTGTGTTCCCAACAAGCTAGGTGAAGGACGGCTTTCACACACACTTATCTCTCAGAACTGAGCATGTGGAGAGACGTTCGTTCACCTAGCACAAAGGGAACGTGTTGCAGGGGAAACTTTTATTCTGGTTTCTCAGTCTGTTTCCTAGAGCCGGTTTGAAGTTCCTGCAGTTTTCGCTGTAAAACCGAGTTGGAGCTAGTACCTCCCCATATATATGTATGGAGTGGAGTTTGCAACTGCAAAGAAACTTTGTGTTCCCAACAAGCTAGGTGAAGGACGGCTTTCACACACACTTATCTCTCAGAACTGAGCATGTGGAGAGACGTTCGTTCATCTAGCACAAAGGGAACGGGTTGCAGGAGAAACTTTTACTCTGGTTTCTCAGTCTGATTCCTAGTGCCGGTTTGAAGTTCCTGCAGTTTTCAGTGTAAAACCGAGTTGGAGCTTGTACCTCTCCTTAAATATGTATGGAGTGGAGTTTGCAAATGAAAAGAAACTTTGTGTTCCCAACAAGCTAGGTGAAGGACAGCTTTCACACACACTTATCTCTCAGAACTGAGCATGTGGAGAGACGTTCGTTCACCTAGCACAAATGGAACGGGTTGCAGGGGAAACTTTTACTCTGGTTTCTCAGTCTGTTTCCTAGTGCCGGTTTGAAGTTCCTGCAGTTTTCACTGTAAAACCGGGTTGGAGCTAGTACCTCCCCATATATATGTATGGAGTGGAGTTTGCAACTGAAAAGAAACTTTGTGTTCCCAACAAGCTAGGTGAAGGACGGCTTTCACACACACTTATCTCTCAGAACTGAGCATGTGGAGAGACGTTCGTTCATCTAGCACAAAGGGAACGGGTTGCAGAAAAAACTTTTACTCTGGTTTCTCAGTCTGTTTCCTAGTGCCGGTTTGAAGTTCCTGCAGTTTTCACTGTAAAACCGAGTTGGAGCTAGTACCTCCCCATATATATGTATGGAGTGGAGTTTGCAACTGAAAAGAAACTTTGTGTTCCCAACAAGCTAGGTGAAGGACGGCTTTCACACACACTTATCTCTCAGAACTGAGCATGTGGAGAGACGTTCGTTCACCTAGCACAAAGGGAACGGGTTGCAGGAGAAACTTATACTCTGATTTCTCAGGCTGTTTCCTAGTGCCGGTTTGAAGTTCCTGCAGTTTTCACTGTAAAACCGAGTTGGAGCTAGTACCTCCCCATATATATGTATGGAGTGGAGTTTGCAACTGAAAAGAAACTTTGTGTTCCCAACAAGCTAGGTGAAGGACGGCTTTCACACACACTTATCTCTCAGAACTGAGCATTTGGTCAGACGTTCGTTCATCTAGCACAAAGGGAACGGGTTGCAGGAGAAACTTTTACTCTGGTTTCTCAGTCTGTTTCCTAGTGCCGGTTTGAAGTTCCTGCAGTTTTCACTGTAAAACCGGGATGGAGCTAGTACTTCCCCAAGTATATGTTTGGAGTGGGGTTTGCAACAGAAAAGAAACTTTGTGTTCCCAACAAGCTAGGTGAAGGACGGCTTTCACACACACTTATCTCTCAGAACTGAGCATGTGGAGAGACGTTCGTTCATCTAGCACAAAGGGAACGGGTTGCAGGAGAAACTTTTACTCTGGTTTCTCAGTCTGTTTCCTAGTGCCGTTTTGAAGTTCCTGCAGTTTTCAGTGTAAAACCGAGTTGAAGCTAGTACCTCCCCATATATATGTATGGAGTGGAGTTTGCAACTGAAAAGAAACTTTGTGTTCCCAAAAAGCTAGGTGAAGGACGGCTTTCACACACACTTATCTCTCAGAACTGAGCATGTGGAGAGACTTTCGTTCATCTAGCACAAAGGAAATGGGTTGCAGGGGAAACTTTTACTCTGGTTTCTCAGTCTGTTTCCTAGTGCCGTTTTGATGTTCCTACAGTTTTCACTGTAAAATCGAGTTGGAGCTACTACCTTCCCATATAAGTGTATGGAGTGGAGTTTGCAACTGAAAAGAAACTTTGTGTTCCCAACAAGCTAGGTGAAGGACGGCTTTCACACACACTTATCTCTCAGAACTGAGCATGTGGAGAGACGTTCGTTCATCTAGCACAAAGGGAACGGGTTGCAGGAGAAACTTTTACTCTGGTTTCTCAGTCTGTTTCCTAGTGCCGTTTTGAAGTTCCTGCAGTTTTCAGTGTAAAACCGAGTTGAAGCTAGTACCTCCCCATATATATGTATGGAGTGGAGTTTGCAACTGAAAAGAAACTTTGTGTTCCCAAAAAGCTAGGTGAAGGACGGCTTTCACACACACTTATCTCTCAGAACTGAGCATGTGGAGAGACGTTCGTTCATCTAGCACAAAGGAAATGGGTTGCAGGGGAAACTTTTACTCTGGTTTCTCAGTCTGTTTCCTAGTGCCGTTTTGATGTTCCTACAGTTTTCACTGTAAAATCGAGTTGGAGCTACTACCTTCCCATATAAGTGTATGGAGTGGAGTTTGCAACTGAAAAGAATCTTTGTGTTCCCAACAAGCTAGGTGAAGGACGGCTTTCACACACACTTATCTCTCAGAACTGAGCATGTGGAGAGACGTTCGTTCATCTAGCACAAAGGGAACGGGTTGCAGGAGAAACTTTTACTCTGGTTTCTCAGTCTGATTCCTAGTGCCGGTTTGAAGTTCCTGCAGTTTTCAGTGTAAAACCGAGTTGGAGCTTGTACCTCTCCTTAAATATGTATGGAGTGGAGTTTGCAAATGAAAAGAAACTTTGTGTTCCCAACAAGCTAGGTGAAGGACAGCTTTCACACACACTTATCTCTCAGAACTGAGCATGTGGAGAGACGTTCGTTCACCTAGCACAAATGGAACGGGTTGCAGGGGAAACTTTTACTCTGGTTTCTCAGTCTGTTTCCTAGTGCCGGTTTGAAGTTCCTGCAGTTTTCACTGTAAAACCGGGTTGGAGCTAGTACCTCCCCATATATAAGTATGGAGTGGAGTTTGCAACTGAAAAGAAACTTTGTGTTCCCAACAAGCTAGGTGAAGGACGGCTTTCACACACACTTATCTCTCAGAACTGAGCATGTGGAGAGACGTTCGTTCATCTAGCACAAACGGAACGGGTTGCAGAAAAAACTTTTACTCTGTTTTCTCAGTCTGTTTCCTAGTGCCGGTTTGAAGTTCCTGCAGTTTTCACTGTAAAACCGAGTTGGAGCTAGTACCTCCCCATATATATGTATGGAGTGGAGTTTGCAACTGAAAAGAAACTTTGTGTTCCCAACAAGCTAGGTGAAGGACGGCTTTCACACACACTTATCTCTCAGAACTGAGCATGTGGAGAGACCTTCGTTCACCTAGCACAAAGGGAACGGGTTGCAGGAGAAACTTTTACTCTGATTTCTCAGGCTGTTTCCAAGTGCCGGTTTGAAGTTCCTGCAGTTTTCACTGTAAAACCGAGTTGGAGCTAGTACCTCCCCATATATATGTATGGAGTGGAGTTTGCAACTGAAAAGAAACTTTGTGTTCCCAACAAGCTAGGTGAAGGACGGCTTTCACACACACTTATCTCTCAGAACTGAGCATTTGGTCAGACGTTCGTTCATCTAGCACAAAGGGAACGGGTTGCAGGAGAAACTTTTACTCTGGTTTCTCAGTCTGTTTCCTAGTGCCGGTTTGAAGTTCCTGCAGTTTTCACTGTAAAACCGGGATGGAGCTAGTACTTCCCCAAATATATGTATGGAGTGGGGTTTGCAACAGAAAAGAAACTTTGTGTTCCCAACAAGCTAGGTGAAGGACGGCTTTCACACACACTTTTCTCTCAGAACTGAGCATGTGGAGAGACGTTCGTTCATCTAGCACAAAGGGAACGGGTTGCAGGAGAAACTTTTACTCTGGTTTCTCAGTCTGTTTCCTAGTGCCGTTTTGAAGTTCCTGCAGTTTTCAGTGTAAAACCGAGTTGAAGCTAGTACCTCCCCATATATATGTATGGAGTGGAGTTTGCAACTGAAAAGAAACTTTGTGTTCCCAAAAAGCTAGGTGAAGGACGGCTTTCACACACACTTATCTCTCAGAACTGAGCATGTGGAGAGACTTTCGTTCATCTAGCACAAAGGAAACGGGTTGCAGGGGAAACTTTTACTCTGGTTTCTCAGTCTGTTTCCTAGTGCCGTTTTGATGTTCCTGCAGTTTTCACTGTAAAATCGAGTTGGAGCTTCTACCTTCCCATATAAGTGTATGGAGTGGAGTTTGCAACTGAAAAGAATCTTTGTGTTCCCAACAAGCTAGGTGAAGGACGGCTTTCACACACAATTATCTCTGAGAACTGAGCATGTGGAGACACTTTCGTTCATCTAGCACAAAGGGAACGGGTTGCAGGAGAAACCTTTACTCTCGTTTCTCAGTCTGTTTCCTAGTGCCGGTTTGAAGTTCCTGCAGTTTTCACTGTAAAACCGGGTTGGAGCTAGTACCTCCCCATATATATGTATGGAGTGGAGTTTGCAACTGAAAAGAAACTTTGTGTTCCCAACAAGCTAGGTGAATGACGGCTTTCACTCACACTTATCTCTCAGAACTGAGCATGTGGAGAGACGTTCGTTCATCTAGCACAAAGGGAAAGGGTTGCAGGAGAAACTTTTACTCCGGTTTCTCAGTCTGTTTCCTAGTGCCGTTTTGAAGTTCCTGCAGTTTTCACTGTAAAACCGAGTTGGAGCTAGTACCTCCCCATATATATGTACGGAGTGGAGTTTGCAACTGAAAAGAAACTTTGTGTTCCCAACAAGCTGGGTGAAGGACGGCTTTCACACACACTTATATCTCAGAACTGAGCATGTGGAGAGACGTTCGTTCATCTAGCACAAAGGGAACGGGTTGCAGGGGAAACTTTTACTCTGGTTTCTCAGTCTGTTTCCTAGTGCCGGATTGAAGTTCCTGCAGTTTTCACTGTAAAACCGGGATGGAGCTAGTACTTCCCCAAGTATATGTATGGAGTGGGGTTTGCAACAGAAAAGAAATTTTGTGTTCCCAACAAGCTAGGTGAAGTACGGCTTTCACACACACTTATCTCTCAGAACTGAGCATGTGGAGAGACTTTCGTTCATCTAGCACAAAGGAAATGGGTTGCAGGTGAAACTTTTACTCTGGTTTCTCAGTCTGTTTCCTAGTGCCGTTTTGAAGTTCCTGCAGTTTTCACTGTAAAATCGAGTTGGAGCTAGTACCTCCCCATATAAATGTATGGAGTGGAGTTTTCAACTGAAAAGAATCTTTGTGTTCCCTACAAGCTAGGTGAAGGACGGCTTTCACACACACTTATCTCTGAGAACTGAGCATGTGGAGACACTTTCGTTCATCTAGCACAAAGGGAACGGGTTGCAGGAGAAACTTTTACTCTCGTTTCTCAGTCTGTTTCCTAGTGCCGGTTTGAAGTTCCTGCAGTTTTCAGTGTAAAACCGAGTTGGAGCTTGTACCTCTCCTTAAATATGTATGGAGTGGAGTTTGCAAATGAAAAGAAACTTTGTGTTCCCAACAAGCTAGGTGAAGGACAGCTTTCACACACACTTATCTCTCAGAACTGAGCATGTGGAGAGACGTTCGTTCACCTAGCACAAATGGAACGGGTTGCAGGGGAAACTTTTACTCTGGTTTCTCAGTCTGTTTCCTAGTGCCGGTTTGAAGTTCCTGCAGTTTTCACTGTAAAACCGGGTTGGAGCTAGTACCTCCCCATATATATGTATGGAGTGGAGTTTGCAACTGAAAAGAAACTTTGTGTTCCCAACAAGCTAGGTGAAGGACGGCTTTCACACACACTTATCTCTCAGAACTGAGCATGTGGAGAGACGTTCGTTCATCTAGCACAAAGGGAACGGGTTGCAGAAAAAACTTTTACTCTGGTTTCTCAGTCTGTTTCCTAGTGCCGGTTTGAAGTTCCTGCAGTTTTCACTGTAAAACCGAGTTGGAGCTAGTACCTCCCCTTATATATGTATGGAGTGGAGTTTGCAACTGAAAAGAAACTTTGTGTTCCCAACAAGCTAGGTGAAGGACGGCTTTCACACACACTTATCTCTCAGAACTGAGCATGTGGAGAGACGTTCGTTCACCTAGCACAAAGGGAACGGGTTGCAGGAGAAACTTTTACTCTGATTTCTCAGGCTGTTTCCTAGTGCCGGTTTGAAGTTCCTGCAGTTTTCACTGTAAAACCGAGTTGGAGCTAGTACCTCCCCATATATATGTATGGAGTGGAGTTTGCAACTGAAAAGAAACTTTGTGTTCCCAACAAGCTAGGTGAAGGACGGCTTTCACACACACTTATCTCTCAGAACTGAGCATTTGGTCAGACGTTCGTTCATCTAGCACAAAGGGAACGGGTTGCAGGAGCAACTTTTACTCTGGTTTCTCAGTCTGTTTCCTAGTGCCGGTTTGAAGTTCCTGCAGTTTTCACTGTAAAACCGGGATGGAGCTAGTACTTCCCCAAATATATGTATGGAGTGGGGTTTGCAACAGAAAAGAAACTTTGTGTTCCCAACAAGCTAGGTGAAGGACGGCTTTCACACACACTTTTCTCTCAGAACTGAGCATGTGGAGAGACGTTCGTTCATCTAGCACAAAGGGAACGGGTTGCAGGAGAAACTTTTACTCTGGTTTCTCAGTCTGTTTCCTAGTGCCGTTTTGAAGTTTTTGCAGTTTTCAGTGTAAAACCGAGTTGAAGCTAGTACCTCCCCATATATATGTATGGAGTGGAGTTTGCAACTGAAAAGAAACTTTGTGTTCCCAAAAAGCTAGGTGAAGGACGGCTTTCACACACACTTATCTCTCAGAACTGAGCATGTGGAGAGACTTTCGTTCATCTAGCACAAAGGAAACGGGTTGCAGGGGAAACTTTTACTCTGGTTTCTCAGTCTGTTTCCTAGTGCCGTTTTGATGTTCCTGCAGTTTTCACTGTAAAATCGAGTTGGAGCTTCTACCTTCCCATATAAGTGTATGGAGTGGAGTTTGCAACTGAAAAGAATGTTTGTGTTCCCAACAAGCTAGGTGAAGGACGGCTTTCACACACAATTATCTCTGAGAACTGAGCATGTGGAGACACTTTCGTTCATCTAGCACAAAGGGAACGGGTTGCAGGAGAAACCTTTACTCTCGTTTCTCAGTCTGTTTCCTAGTGCCGGTTTGAAGTTCCTGCACTTTTCACTGTAAAACCGGGTTGGAGCTAGTACCTCCCCATATATATGTATGGAGTGGAGTTTGCAACTGAAAAGAAACTTTGTGTTCCCAACAAGCTAGGTGAATGACGGCTTTCACTCACACTTATCTCTCAGAACTGAGCATGTGGAGAGACGTTCGTTCATCTAGCACAAAGGGAAAGGGTTGCAGTAGAAACTTTTACTCTGGTTTCTCAGTCTGTTTCCTAGTGCCGTTTTGAAGTTCCTGCAGTTTTCACTGTAAAACCGAGTTGGAGCTAGTACCTCCCCATATATATGTACGGAGTGGAGTTTGCAACTGAAAAGAAACTTTGTGTTCCCAACAAGCTAGGTGAAGGACGGCTTTCACACACACTTATATCTCAGAACTGAGCATGTGGAGAGACGTTCGTTCATCTAGCACAAAGGGAACGGGTTGCAGGGGAAACTTTTACTCTGGTTTCTCAGTCTGTTTCCTAGTGCCGGATTGAAGTTCCTGCAGTTTTCACTGTAAAACCGGGATGGAGCTAGTACTTCCCCAAGTATATGTATGGAGTGGGGTTTGCAACAGAAAAGAAATTTTGTGTTCCCAACAAGCTAGGTGAAGTACGGCTTTCACACACACTTATCTCTCAGAACTGAGCATGTGGAGAGACTTTCGTTCATCTAGCACAAAGGAAATGGGTTGCAGGTGAAACTTTTACTCTGGTTTCTCAGTCTGTTTCCTAGTGCCGTTTTGAAGTTCCTGCAGTTTTCACTGTAAAATCGAGTTGGAGCTAGTACCTCCCCATATAAATGTATGGAGTGGAGTTTTCAACTGAAAAGAATCTTTGTGTTCCCTACAAGCTAGGTGAAGGACGGCTTTCACACACACTTATCTCTGAGAACTGAGCATGTGGAGACACTTTCGTTCATCTAGCACAAAGGGAACGGGTTGCAGGAGAAACTTTTACTCTCGTTTCTCAGTCTGTTTCCTAGTGCCGGTTTGAAGTTCCTGCAGTTTTCAGTGTAAAACCGAGTTGGAGCTTGTACCTCTCCTTAAATATGTATGGAGTGGAGTTTGCAAATGAAAAGAAACTTTGTGTTCCCAACAAGCTAGGTGAAGGACAGCTTTCACACACACTTATCTCTCAGAACTGAGCATGTGGAGAGACGTTCGTTCACCTAGCACAAATGGAACGGGTTGCAGGGGAAACTTTTACTCTGGTTTCTCAGTCTGTTTCCTAGTGCCGGTTTGAAGTTCCTGCAGTTTTCACTGTAAAACCGGGTTGGAGCTAGTACCTCCCCATATATATGTATGGAGTGGAGTTTGCAACTGAAAAGAAACTTTGTGTTCCCAACAAGCTAGGTGAAGGACGGCTTTCACACACACTTATCTCTCAGAACTGAGCATGTGGAGAGACGTTCGTTCATCTAGCACAAAGGGAACGGGTTGCAGAAAAAACTTTTACTCTGGTTTCTCAGTCTGTTTCCTAGTGCCGGTTTGAAGTTCCTGCAGTTTTCACTGTAAAACCGAGTTGGAGCTAGTACCTCCCCTTATATATGTATGGAGTGGAGTTTGCAACTGAAAAGAAACTTTGTGTTCCCAACAAGCTAGGTGAAGGACGGCTTTCACACACACTTATCTCTCAGAACTGAGCATGTGGAGAGACGTTCGTTCACCTAGCACAAAGGGAACGGGTTGCAGGAGAAACTTTTACTCTGATTTCTCAGGCTGTTTCCTAGTGCCGGTTTGAAGTTCCTGCAGTTTTCACTGTAAAACCGAGTTGGAGCTAGTACCTCCCCATATATATGTATGGAGTGGAGTTTGCAACTGAAAAGAAACTTTGTGTTCCCAACAAGCTAGGTGAAGGACGGCTTTCACACACACTTATCTCTCAGAACTGAGCATTTGGTCAGACGTTCGTTCATCTAGCACAAAGGGAACGGGTTGCAGGAGAAACTTTTACTCTGGTTTCTCAGTCTGTTTCCTAGTGCCGGTTTGAAGTTCCTGCAGTTTTCACTGTAAAACCGGGATGGAGCTAGTACTTCCCCAAGTATATGTATGGATTGGGGTTTGCAACAGAAAAGAAACTTTGTGTTCCCAACAAGCTAGGTGAAGGACGGCTTTCACACACACTTATCTCTCAGAACTGAGCATGTGGAGAGACGTTCGTTCATCTAGCACAAAGGGAACGGGTTGCAGGAGAAACTTTTACTCTGGTTTCTCAGTCTGTTTCCTAGTGCCGTTTTGAAGTTCCTGCAGTTTTCAGTGTAAAACCGAATTGAAGCTAGTACCTCCCCATATATATGTATGGATTGGAGTTTGCAACTGAAAAGAAACTTTGTGTTCCCAAAAAGCTAGGTGAAGGACGGCTTTCACACACACTTATCTCTCAGAACTGAGCATGTGGAAAGACTTTCGTTCATCTAGCACAAAGGAAACGGGTTGCAGGGGAAACTTTTACTCTTGTTTCTCAGTCTGTTTCCTAGTGCCGTTTTGATGTTCCTGCAGTTTTCACTGTAAAATCGAGTTGGAGCTACTACCTTCCCATATAAGTGTATGGAGTGGAGTTTGCAACTGAAAAGAATCTTTGTGTTCCCAACAAGCTAGGTGAAGGACGGCTTTCACACACACTTATCTCTGAGAACTGAGCATGTGGAGACACTTTCGTTCATCTAGCACAAAGGGAACGGGTTGCAGGAGAAACCTTTACTCTCGTTTCTCAGTCTGTTTCCTAGTGCCGGTTTGAAGTTCCTGCAGTTTTCACTGTAAAACCGGGTTGGAGCTAGTACCTCCCCATATATATGTATGGAGTGGAGTTTGCAACTGAAAAGAAACTTTGTGTTCCCAACAAGCTAGGTGAATGACGGCTTTCACTCACACTTATCTCTCAGAACTGAGCATGTGGAGAGACGTTCGTTCATCTAGCACAAAGGGAACGGGTTGCAGGAGAAACTTTTACTCTGGTTTCTCAGTCTGTTTCCTAGTGCCGTTTTGAAGTTCCTGCAGTTTTCACTGTAAAACCGAGTTGGAGCTAGTACCTCCCCATATATATGTACGGAGTGGAGTTTGCAACTGAAAAGAAACTTTGTGTTCCCAACAAGCTAGGTGAAGGACGGCTTTCACACACAATTATATCTCAGAACTGAGCATGTGGAGAGACGTTCGTTCATCTAGCACAAAGGGAACGGGTTGCAGGGGAAACTTTTACTCTGGTTTCTCAGTCTGTTTCCTAGTGCCGGATTGAAGTTCCTGCAGTTTTCACTGTAAAACCGGGATGGAGCTAGTACTTCCCCAAGTATATGTATGGAGTGGGGTTTGCAACAGAAAAGAAATTTTTTGTTCCCAACAAGCTAGGTGAAGTACGGCTTTCACACACACTTATCTCTCAGAACTGAGCATGTGGAGAGACTTTCGTTCATCTAGCACAAAGGGAACGGGTTGCAGGAGAAACTTTTACTCTCGTTTCTCAGTCTGTTTCCTAGTGCCGGTTTGAAGTTCCTGCAGTTTTCACTGTAAAACCGGGTTGGAGCTATTACCTCCCCATATATATGTATGGAGTGGAGTTTGCAACTGAAAAGAAACTTTGTGTTCCCAACAAGCTAGGTGAAGGACGGCTTTCACACACACTTATCTCTCAGAACTGAGCATGTGGAGAGGCGTTCGTTCATCTAGCACAAAGGGAACGGGTTGCAGGAGAAACTTTTACTCTGGTTTCTCAGTCTGTTTCCTAGTGCCGGTTCGAAGTTCCTGCAGTTTTCACTGTAAAACCGGGTTATAGCTAGTACCTCCCCATATATATGTATGGAGTGGAGTTTGCAACTGAAAAGAAACTTTGTGTTCCCAACAAGCTAGGTGAAGGACGGCATTCACACACACTTATCTCTCAGAACTGAGCATGTGGAGAGACGTTCGTTCATCTAGCACAAAGGGAACGGGTTGCAGGGGAAACTTTTACTCTGGTTTCTCAGTCTGTTTCCTAGTGCCGGTTTGAAGTTCCTGCAGTTTTCACTGTAAAACCGGGATGGAGCTAGTACTTCCCCAAATATATGTATGGAGTGAGGTTTGCAACAGAAAAGAAATTTTGTGTTCCCAACAAGCTAGGTGAAGTACGGCTTTCACACACACTTATCGCTCAGAACTGAGCATGTGGAGAGACTTTCGTTCATCTAGCACAAAGGAAACGGGTTGCAGGTGAAACTTTTACTCTGGTTTCTCAGTCTGTTTCCTAGTGCCGTTTTGATGTTCCTGCAGTTTTCACTGTAAAATCGAGTTGGAGCTACTACCTTCCCATATAAGTGTATGGAGTGGAGTTTGCAACTGAAAAGAATCTTTGTGTTCCCAACAAGCTAGGTGAAGGACGGCTTTCACACACACTTATCTCTGAGAACTGAGCATGTGGAGACACTTTCGTTCTTCTATCACAAAGGGAACGGGTTGCAGGTGAAACCTTTACTCTCGTTTCTCAGTCTGTTTCCTAGTGCCGGTTTGAAGTTCCTGCAGTTTTCACTGTAAAACCGGGTTGGAGCTAGTAACTCCCCATATATATGTATGGAGTGGAGTTTGCAACTGAAAAGAAACTTTGTGTTCCCAACAAGCTAGGTGAATGACGGCTTTCACTCACACTTATCTCTCAGAACTGAGCATGTGGAGAGACGTTCGTTCATCTAGCACAAAGGGAACGGGTTGCAGGAGAAACTTTTACTCTGGTTTCTCAGTCTGTTTCCTAGTGCCGTTTTGAAGTTCCTGCAGTTTTCACTGTAAAACCGAGTTGGAGCTAGTACCTCCCCATATATATGTACGGAGTGGAGTTTGCAACTGAAAAGAAACTTTGTGTTCCCAACAAGCTAGGTGAAGGACGGCTTTCACACACACTTATATCTCAGAACTGAGCATGTGGAGAGACGTTCGTTCATCTAGCACAAAGGGAACGGGTTGCAGGGGAAACTTTTACTCTGGTTTCTCAGTCTGTTTCCTAGTGCCGGATTGAAGTTCCTGCAGTTTTCACTGTAAAACCGGGATGGAGCTAGTACTTCCCCAAGTATATGTATGGAGTGGGGTTTGCAACAGAAAAGAAATTTTGTGTTCCCAACAAGCTAGGTGAAGTACGGCTTTCACACACACTTATCTCTCAGAACTGAGCATGTGGAGAGACTTTCGTTCATCTAGCACAAAGGAAACGGGTTGCAGGTGAAACATTTACTCTGGTTTCTCAGTCTGTTTCCTAGTGCCGTTTTGAAGTTCCTGCAGTTTTCACTGTAAAATCGATTTGGAGCTAGTACCTACCCATATAAATGTATGGAGTTGAGTTTTCAACTGAAAAGAATCTTTGTGTTCCCTACAAGCTAGGTGAAGGACGGCTTTCACACACACTTATCTCTGAGAACTGAGCATGTGGAGACACTTTCGTTCATCTAGCACAAAGGGAACGGGTTGCAGGAGAAACTTTTACTCTCGTTTCTCAGTCTGTTTCCTAGTGCCGGTTTGAAGTTCCTGCAGTTTTCACTGTAAAACCGGGTTGGAGCTATTACCTCCCCATATATATGTATGGAGTGTAGTTTGCAACTGAAAAGAAAATTTGTGTTCCCAACAAGCTAGGTGAAGGACGGCATTCACACACACTTATCTCTCAGAACTGAGCATGTGGAGAGACGTTCGTTCATCTAGCACAAAGGGAACGGGTTGCAGGGGAAACTTTTACTCTGGTTTCTCAGTCTGTTTCCTAGTGCCGGTTTGAAGTTCCTGCAGTTTTCTCTGTAAAACCGGGATGGAGCTAGTACTTCCCCAAATATATGTATGGAGTGGGGTTTGCAACAGAAAAGAAATTTTGTGTTCCCAACAAGCTAGGTGAAGTACGGCTTTCACACACACTTATCGCTCAGAACTGAGCATGTGGAGAGACTTTCGTTCATCTAGCACAAAGGAAACGGGTTGCAGGTGAAACTTTTACTCTGGTTTCTCAGTCTGTTTCCTAGTGCCGTTTTGAAGTTCCTGCAGTTTTCACTGTAAAATCGAGTTGGAGCTAGTACCTCCCCATATAAATGTATGGAGTGGAGTTTTCAACTGAAAAGAATCTTTGTGTTCCCTACAAGCTAGGTGAAGGACGGCTTTCACACACACTTATCTCTGAGAACTGAGCATGTGGAGACACTTTCGTTCATCTAGCACAAAGGGAACGGGTTGCAGGAGAAACTTTTACTCTCGTTTCTCAGTCTGTTTCCTAGTGCCGTTTTGAAGTTCCTGCAGTTTTCACTGTAAAACCGAGTTGGAGCTAGTACCTCCCCATATATTTGTACGGAGTGGAGTTTGCAACTGAAAAGAAACTTTGTGTTCCCAACAAGCTAGGTGAAGGACGGCTTTCACACACACTTATATCTGAGAACTGAGCATGTGGAGAGACGTTCGTTCATCTAGCACAAAGGGAACGGGTTGCAGGGGAAACTTTTACTCTGGTTTCTCAGTCTGTTTCCTAGTGCCGGATTGAAGTTCCTGCAGTTTTCACTGTAAAACCGGGATGGAGCTAGTACTTCCCCAAGTATATGTATGGAGTGGGGTTTGCAACAGAAAAGAAATTTTGTGTTCCCAACAAGCTAGGTGAAGTACGGCTTTCACACACACTTATCTCTCAGAACTGAGCATGTGGAGAGACTTTCGTTCATCTAGCACAAAGGAAACGGGTTGCAGGTGAAACTTTTACTCTGGTTTCTCAGTCTGTTTCCTAGTGCCGTTTTGAAGTTCCTGCAGTTTTCACTGTAAAATCGAGTTGGAGCTAGTACCTCTCCTTAAATATGTATGGAGTGGAGTTTGCAAATGAAAAGAAACTTTGTGTTCCCAACAAGCTAGGTGAAGGACAGCTTTCACACACACTTATCTCTCAGAACTGAGCATGTGGAGAGACGTTCGTTCACCTAGCACAAATGGAACGGGTTGCAGGGGAAACTTTTACTCTGGTTTCTCAGTCTGTTTCCTAGTGCCGGTTTGAAGTTCCTGCAGTTTTCACTGTAAAACCGGGTTGGAGCTAGTACCTCCCCATATATATGTATGGAGTGGAGTTTGCAACTGAAAAGAAACTTTGTGTTCCCAACAAGCTAGGTGAAGGACGGCTTTCACACACACTTATCTCTCAGAACTGAGCATGTGGAGAGACGTTCGTTCATCTAGCACAAAGGGAACGGGTTGCAGAAAAAACTTTTACTCTGGTTTCTCAGTCTGTTTCCTAGTGCCGGTTTGAAGTTCCTGCAGTTTTCACTGTAAAACCGAGTTGGAGCTAGTACCTCCCCATATATATGTATGGAGTGGAGTTTGCAACTGAAAAGAAACTTTGTGTTCCCAACAAGCTAGGTGAAGGACGGCTTTCATACACACTTATCTCTCAGAACTGAGCATGTGGAGAGACGTTCGTTCACCTAGCACAAAGGGAACGGGTTGCAGGAGAAACTTTTACTCTGATTTCTCAGGCTGTTTCCTAGTGCCGGTTTGAAGTTCCTGCAGTTTTCACTGTAAAACCGAGTTGGAGCTAGTACCTCCCCATATATATGTATGGAGTGGAGTTTGCAACTGAAAAGAAACTTTGTGTTCCCTACAAGCTAGGTGAAGGACGGCTTTCACACACACTTATCTCTCAGAACTGAGCATTTGGTCAGACGTTCGTTCATCTAGCACAAAGGGAACGGGTTGCAGGAGAAACTTTTACTCTGGTTTCTCAGTCTGTTTCCTAGTGCCGGTTTGAAGTTCCTGCAGTTTTCACTGTAAAACCGGGATGGAGCTAGTACTTCCCCAAGTATATGTATGGAGTGGGGTTTGCAACAGAAAAGAAACTTTGTGTTCCCAACAAGCTAGGTGAAGGACGGCTTTCACACACACTTATCTCTCAGAACTGAGCATGTGGAGAGACGTTCGTTCATCTAACACAAAGGGAACGGGTTGCAGGAGAAACTTTTACTCTGGTTTCTCAGTCTGTTTCCTAGTGCCGTTTTGAAGTTCCTGCAGTTTTCAGTGTAAAACCGAGTTGAAGCTAGTACCTCCCCATATATATGTATGGAGTGGAGTTTGCAACTGAAAAGTAACTTTGTGTTCCCAAAAAGCTAGGTGAAGGACGGCTTTCACACACACTTATCTCTCAGAACTGAGCATGTGGAGAGACTTTCGTTCATCTAGCACAAAGGAAACGGGTTGCAGGGGAAACTTTTACTCTGGTTTCTCAGTCTGTTTCCTAGTGCCGTTTTGATGTTCCTGCAGTTTTCACTGTAAAATCGAGTTGGAGCTACTACCTTCCCATATAAGTGTATGGAGTGGTGTTTGCAACTGAAAAGAATCTTTGTGTTCCCAACAAGCTAGGTGAAGGACGGCTTTCACACACACTTATCTCTGAGAACTGAGCATGTGGAGACACTTTCGTTCATCTAGCACAAAGGGAACGGGTTGCAGGAGAAACCTTTACTCTCGTTTCTCAGTCTGTTTCCTAGTGCCGGTTTGAAGTTCCTGCAGTTTTCACTGTAAAACCGGGTTGGAGCTAGTACCTCCCCATATATATGTATGGAGTGGAGTTTGCAACTGAAAAGAAACTTTGTGTTCCCAACAAGCTAGGTGAATGACGGCTTTCACTCACACTTATCTCTCAGAACTGAGCATGTGGAGAGACGTTCGTTCATCTAGCACAAAGGGAACGGGTTGCAGGAGAAACTTTTACTCTGGTTTCTCAGTCTGTTTCCTAGTGCCGTTTTGAAGTTCCTGCAGTTTTCACTGTAAAACCGAGTTGGAGCTAGTACCTCCCCATATATATGTACGGAGTGGAGTTTGCAACTGAAAAGAAACTTTGTGTTCCCAACAAGCTAGGTGAAGGACGGCTTTCACACACACTTATATCTCAGAACTGAGCATGTGGAGAGACGTTCGTTCATCTAGCACAAAGGGAACGGGTTGCAGGGGAAACTTTTACTCTGGTTTATCAGTCTGTTTCCTAGTGCCGGATTGAAGTTCCTGCAGTTTTCACTGTAAAACCGGGATGGAGCTAGTACTTCCCCAAGTATATGTATGGAGTGGGGTTTGCAACAGAAAAGAAATTTTTTGTTCCCAACAAGCTAGGTGAAGTACGGCTTTCACACACACTTATCTCTCAGAACTGAGCATGTGGAGAGACTTTCGTTCATCTAGCACAAAGGAAACGGGTTGCAGGTGAAACTTTTACTCTGGTTTCTCAGTCTGTTTCCTAGTGCCGTTTTGAAGTTCCTGCAGTTTTCACTGTAAAATCGAGTTGGAGCTAGTACCTCCCCATATAAATGTATGGAGTGGAGTTTTCAACTGAAAAGAATCTTTGTGTTCCCTACAAGCTAGGTGAAGGACGGCTTTCACACACACTTATCTCTGAGAACTGAGCATGTGGAGACACTTTCGTTCATCTAGCACAAAGGGAACGGGTTGCAGGAGAAACTTTTACTCTCGTTTCTCAGTCTGTTTCCTAGTGCCGGTTTGAAGTTCCTGCAGTTTTCACTGTAAACCCGGGTTGGAGCTATTACCTCCCCATATATATGTATGGAGTGGAGTTTGCAACTGAAAAGAAACTTTGTGTTCCCAACAAGCTAGGTGAAGGACGGCTTTCACACACACTTATCTCTCAGAACTGAGCATGTGGAGAGACGTTCGTTCATCTAACACAAAGGGAACGGGTTGCAGGGGAAACTTTTACTCTGGTTTCTCAGTCTGTTTCCTAGTGCCGTTTTGAAGTTCCTGCAGTTTTCACTGTAAAACCGAGTTGGAGCTAGTACCTCCCCATATATATGTATGGAGTGGAGTTTGCAACTGAAAAGAAACTTTGTGTTCCCAACAAGCTTGGTGAAGGACAGCTTTCACACACACTTATCTCTCAGAACTGAGCATGTGGAGAGACGTTCGTTCACCTAGCACAAATGGAACGGGTTGCAGGGGAAACTTTTACTCTGGTTTCTCAGTCTGTTTCCTAGTGCCGGTTTGAAGTTCCTGCAGTTTTCACTGGAAAACCGGGTTGGAGCTAGTACCTCCCCATATATATGTATGGAGTGGAGTTTGCAACTGAAAAGAAACTTTGTGTTCCCAACAAGCTAGGTGAAGGACGGCTTTCACACACACTTATCTCTCAGAACTGAGCATGTGGAGAAACGTTCGTTCATCTAGCACAAAGGGAACGGGTTGCAGAAGAAACTTTTACTCTGGTTTCTCAGTCTGTTTCCTAGTGCCGGTTTGAAGTTCCTGCAGTTTTCACTGTAAAACCGAGTTGGAGCTAGTACCTCCCCATATATATGTATGGAGTGGTGTTTGCAACTGAAAAGAAACTTTGTGTTCCCAACAAGCTAGGTGAAGGACGGCTTTCACACACACTTATGTCTCAGAACTGAGCATGTGGAGAGACGTTCGTTCACCTAGCACAAAGGGAACGGGTTGCAGGAGAAACTTTTACTCTGGTATCTCAGTCTGTTTCCTAGTGCCGGTTTGAAGTTCCTGCAGTTTTCACTGTAAAACCGAGTTGGAGCTTGTACCTCCCCATATATATGTATGGAGTGGAGTTTGCAACTGAAAAGAAACTTTGTGTTCCCAACAAGCTAGGTGAAGGACGGCATTCACACACACTTATCTCTCAGAACTGAGCATTTGGTCAGACGTTCGTTCATCTATCACAAAGGGAACGGGTTGCAGGAGAAACTTTTACTCTGTTTTCTCAGTCTGTTTCCTAGTGCTGGTTGGAAGTTCCTGCAGTTTTCAGTGTAAAACCGAGTTGGAGCTTGTACCTCTCCTTAAATATGTATGGAGTGGAGTTTGCAAATGAAAAGAAACTTTGTGTTCCCAACAAGCTAGGTGAAGGACGGCTTTCACACACACTTATCCCTCAGAACTGAGCATGTGGAGAGACGTTCGTTCACCTAGCACAAATGGAACGGGTTGCAGGGGAAACTTTTACTCTGGTTTCTCAGTCTGTTTCCTAGAGCCGGTTTGAAGTTCCTGCAGTTTTCACTGTAAAACAGGGTTGGAGCTAGTACCTCCCCATATATATGTATGGAGTGGAGTTTGCAACTGAAAAGAAACTTTGTGTTCCCAACAAGCTAGGTGAAGGACGGCTTTCACACACACTTATCTCTCAGAACTGAGCATGTGGAGAGACGTTCGTTCATCTAGCACAAAGGGAACGGGTTGCAGAAGAAACATTTACTCTGGTTTCTCAGTCTGTTTCCTAGTGCCGGTTTGAAGTTCCTGCAGTTTTCACTGTAAAACCGAGTTGGAGCTAGTACCTCCCCATATATATGTATGGAGTGGAGTTTGCAACTGAAAAGAAACTTTGTGTTCCCAACAAGCTAGGTGAAGGACGGCTTTCACACACACTTATCTCTCAGAACTGAGCATGTGGAGAGACGTTCGTTCACCTAGCACAAAGGGAACGGGTTGCAGGAGAAACTTTTACTCTGATATCTCAGGCTGTTTCCTAGTGCCGGTTTGAAGTTCCTGCAGTTTTCACTGTAAAACCGAGTTGGAGCTAGTACCTCCCCATATATATGTATGGAGTGGAGTTTGCAACTGAAAAGAAACTTTGTGTTCCCAACAAGCTAGGTGAAGGACGGCTTTCACACACACTTATCTCTCAGAACTGAGCATTTGATCAGACGTTCGTTCATCTAGCACAAAGGGAACGGGTTGCAGGAGAAACTTTTACTCTGGTTTCTCAGTCTGTTTCCTAGTGCCGGTTTGAAGTTCCTGCAGTTTTCACTGTAAAACCGGGATGGAGCTAGTACTTCCCCAAGTATATGTATGGAGTGGGGTTTGCAACAGAAAAGAAACTTTGTGTTCCCAACAACCTAGGTGAAGTACGGCTTTCACACACACTTATCTCTCAGAACTGAGCATGTGGAGAGACGTTCGTTCATCTAGCACAAAGGGAACGGGTTGCAGGAGAAACTTTTACTCTGGTTTCTCAGTCTGTTTCCTAGTGCCGTTTTGAAGTTCCTGCAGTTTTTAGTGTAAAACCGAGTTGAAGCTAGTACCTCCCCATATATATGTATGGAGTGGAGTTTGCAAGTGAAAAGAAACTTTGTGTTCTCAACAAGCTAGGTGAAGGACGGCTTTCACTCACACTTATCTCTCAGAACTGAGCATGTGGAGAGACTTTCGTTCATCTAGCACAAAGGAAACGGGTTGCAGGGGAAACTTTTACTCTGGTTTCTCAGTCTGTTTCCTAGTGCCGTTTTGATGTTCCTGCAGTTTTCAGTGTAAAATCGAGTTGGAGCTACTACCTTCCCATATAAGTGTATGGAGTGGAGTTTGCAACTGAAAAGAATCTTTGTGTTCCCAACAAGCTAGGTGAAGGACGGCTTTCACACACACTTATCTCTGAGAACTGAGCATGTGGAGACACTTTCGTTCATCTAGCACAAAGGGAACGGGTTGCAGGAGAAACCTTTACTCTCGTTTCTCAGTCTGTTTCCTAGTGCCGGTTTGAAGTTCCTGCAGTTTTCACTGTAAAACCGAGTTGGAGCTAGTACCTCCCCATATATATGTACGGAGTGGAGTTTGCAACTGAAAAGAAACTTTGTGTTCCCAACAAGCTAGGTTAAGGACGGCATTCACACACACTTATCTCTCAGAACTGAGCATGTGGAGAGACGTTCGTTCATCTAGCACAAAGGGAACGGTTTGCAGGGGAAACTTTTACTCTGGTTTCTCAGTCTGTTTCCTAGTGCCGGTTTGAAGTTCCTGCAGTTTTCACTGTAAAACCGGGATGGAGCTAGTACTTCCCCAAATATATGTATGGAGTGGGGTTTGCAACAGAAAAGAAATTTTGTGTTCCCAACAAGCTAGGTGAAGTACGGCTTTCACACACACTTATCGCTCAGAACTGAGCATGTGGAGAGATTTTCGTTCATCTAGCACAAAGGAAACGGGTTGCAGGTGAAACTTTTACTCTGGTTTCTCAGTCTGTTTCCTAGTGCCGTTTTGAAGTTCCTGCAGTTTTCACTGTAAAATCGAGTTGGAGCTAGTACCTCCCCATATAAATGTATGGAGTGGAGTTTTCAACTGAAAAGAATCTTTGTGTTCCCTACAAGCTAGTTGAAGGACGGCTTTCACACACACTTATCTCTGAGAACTGAGCATGTGGAGACACTTTCGTTCATCTAGCACAAAGGGAACGGGTTGCAGGAGAAACTTTTACTCTCGTTTCTCAGTCTGTTTCCTAGTGCCGGTTTGAATTTCCTGCAGTTTTCACTGTAAAACCGGGTTGGAGCTATTACCTCCCCATATATATGTATGGAGTGGAGTTTGCAACTGAAAAGAATCTTTGTGTTCCCAACAAGCTAGGTGAAGGACGGCTTTCACACACACTTATCTCTCAGAACTGAGCATGTGGAGAGACGTTCGTTCACCTAGCACAAAGGGAACGTGTTGCAGGGGAAACTTTTATTCTGGTTTCTCAGTCTGTTTCCTAGAGCCGGTTTGAAGTTCCTGCAGTTTTCGCTGTAAAAACGAGTTGGAGCTAGTACCTCCCCATATATATGTATGGAGTGGAGTTTGCAACTGCAAAGAAACTTTGTGTTCCCAACAAGCTAGGTGAAGGACGGCTTTCACACACACTTATCTCTCAGAACTGAGCATGTGGAGAGACGTTCGTTCATCTAGCACAAAGGGAACGGGTTGCAGGAGAAACTTTTACTCTGGTTTCTCAGTCTGATTCCTAGTGCCGGTTTGAAGTTCCTGCAGTTTTCAGTGTAAAACCGAGTTGGAGCTTGTACCTCTCCTTAAATATGTATGGAGTGGAGTTTGCAAATGAAAAGAAACTTTGTGTTCCCAACAAGCTAGGTGAAGGACAGCTTTCACACACACTTATCTCTCAGAACTGAGCATGTGGAGAGACGTTCGTTCACCTAGCACAAATGGAACGGGTTGCAGGGGAAACTTTTACTCTGGTTTCTCAGTCTGTTTCCTAGTGCCGGTTTGAAGTTCCTGCAGTTTTCACTGTAAAACCGGGTTGGAGCTAGTACCTCCCCATATATATGTATGGAGTGGAGTTTGCAACTGAAAAGAAACTTTGTGTTCCCAACAAGCTAGGTGAAGGACGGCTTTCACACACACTTATCTCTCAGAACTGAGCATGTGGAGAGACGTTCGTTCATCTAGCACAAAGGGAACGGGTTGCAGAAAAAACTTTTACTCTGGTTTCTCAGTCTGTTTCCTAGTGCCGGTTTGAAGTTCCTGCAGTTTTCACTGTAAAACCGAGTTGGAGCTAGTACCTCCCCATATATATGTATGGAGTGGAGTTTGCAAGTGAAAAGAAACTTTGTGTTCCCAACAAGCTAGGTGAAGGACGGCTTTCACACACACTTATCTCTCAGAACTGAGCATGTGGAGAGACGTTCGTTCACCTAGCACAAAGGGAACGGGTTGCAGGAGAAACTTATACTCTGATTTCTCAGGCTGTTTCCTAGTGCCGGTTTGAAGTTCCTGCAGTTTTCACTGTAAAACCGAGTTGGAGCTAGTACCTCCCCATATATATGTATGGAGTGGAGTTTGCAACTGAAAAGAAACTTTGTGTTCCCAACAAGCTAGGTGAAGGACGGCTTTCACACACACTTATCTCTCAGAACTGAGCATTTGGTCAGACGTTCGTTCATCTAGCACAAAGGGAACGGGTTGCAGGAGAAACTTTTACTCTGGTTTCTCAGTCTGTTTCCTAGTGCCGGTTTGAAGTTCCTGCAGTTTTCACTGTAAAACCGGGATGGAGCTAGTACTTCCCCAAGTATATGTTTGGAGTGGGGTTTGCAACAGAAAAGAAACTTTGTGTTCCCAACAAGCTAGGTGAAGGACGGCTTTCACACACACTTATCTCTCAGAACTGAGCATGTGGAGAGACGTTCGTTCATCTAGCACAAAGGGAACGGGTTGCAGGAGAAACTTTTACTCTGGTTTCTCAGTCTGTTTCCTAGTGCCGTTTTGAAGTTCCTGCAGTTTTCAGTGTAAAACCGAGTTGAAGCTAGTACCTCCCCATATATATGTATGGAGTGGAGTTTGCAACTGAAAAGAAACTTTGTGTTCCCAACAAGCTAGGTGAAGGACGGCATTCACACACACTTATCTCTCAGAACTGAGCATTTGGTCAGACGTTCGTTCATCTATCACAAAGGGAACGGGTTGCAGGAGAAACTTTTACTCTGTTTTCTCAGTCTGTTTCCTAGTGCTGGTTGGAAGTTCCTGCAGTTTTCAGTGTAAAACCGAGTTGGAGCTTGTACCTCTCCTTAAATATGTATGGAGTGGTGTTTGCAAATGAAAAGAAACTTTGTGTTCCCAACAAGCTAGGTGAAGGACGGCTTTCACACACACTTATCCCTCAGAACTGAGCATGTGGAGAGACGTTCGTTCACCTAGCACAAATGGAACGGGTTGCAGGGGAAACTTTTACTCTGGTTTCTCAGTCTGTTTCCTAGAGCCGGTTTGAAGTTCCTGCAGTTTTCACTGTAAAACAGGGTTGGAGCTAGTACCTCCCCATATATATGTATGGAGTGGAGTTTGCAACTGAAAAGAAACTTTGTGTTCCCAACAAGCTAGGTGAAGGACGGCTTTCACACACACTTATCTCTCAGAACTGAGCATGTGGAGAGACGTTCGTTCATCTAGCACAAAGGGAACGGGTTGCAGAAGAAACATTTACTCTGGTTTCTCAGTCTGTTTCCTAGTGCCGGTTTGAAGTTCCTGCAGTTTTCACTGTAAAACCGAGTTGGAGCTAGTACCTCCCCATATATATGTATGGAGTGGAGTTTGCAACTGAAAAGAAACTTTGTGTTCCCAACAAGCTAGGTGAAGGACGGCTTTCACACACACTTATCTCTCAGAACTGAGCATGTGGAGAGACGTTCGTTCACCTAGCACAAAGGGAACGGGTTGCAGGAGAAACTTTTACTCTGATATCTCAGGCTGTTTCCTAGTGCCGGTTTGAAGTTCCTGCAGTTTTCACTGTAAAACCGAGTTGGAGCTAGTACCTCCCCATATATATGTATGGAGTGGAGTTTGCAACTGAAAAGAAACTTTGTGTTCCCAACAAGCTAGGTGAAGGACGGCTTTCACACACACTTATCTCTCAGAACTGAGCATTTGATCAGACGTTCGTTCATCTAGCACAAAGGGAACGGGTTGCAGGAGAAACTTTTACTCTGGTTTCTCAGTCTGTTTCCTAGTGCCGGTTTGAAGTTCCTGCAGTTTTCACTGTAAAACCGGGATGGAGCTAGTACTTCCCCAAGTATATGTATGGAGTGGGGTTTGCAACAGAAAAGAAACTTTGTGTTCCCAACAACCTAGGTGAAGTACGGCTTTCACACACACTTATCTCTCAGAACTGAGCATGTGGAGAGACGTTCGTTCATCTAGCACAAAGGGAACGGGTTGCAGGAGAAACTTTTACTCTGGTTTCTCAGTCTGTTTCCTAGTGCCGTTTTGAAGTTCCTGCAGTTTTTAGTGTAAAACCGAGTTGAAGCTAGTACCTCCCCATATATATGTATGGAGTGGAGTTTGCAAGTGAAAAGAAACTTTGTGTTCTCAACAAGCTAGGTGAAGGACGGCTTTCACTCACACTTATCTCTCAGAACTGAGCATGTGGAGAGACTTTCGTTCATCTAGCACAAAGGAAACGGGTTGCAGGGGAAACTTTTACTCTGGTTTCTCAGTCTGTTTCCTAGTGCCGTTTTGATGTTCCTGCAGTTTTCAGTGTAAAATCGAGTTGGAGCTACTACCTTCCCATATAAGTGTATGGAGTGGAGTTTTCAACTGAAAAGAATCTTTGTGTTCCCAACAAGCTAGGTGAAGGACGGCTTTCACACACACTTATGTCTGAGAACTGAGCATGTGGAGACACTTTCGTTCATCTAGCACAAAGGGAACGGGTTGCAGGAGAAACTTTTACTCTCGTTTCTCAGTCTGTTTCCTAGTGCCGGTTTGAAGTTCCTGCAGTTTTCACTGTAAAACCGAGTTGGAGCTAGTACCTCCCCATATATATGTACGGAGTGGAGTTTGCAACTGAAAAGAAACTTTGTGTTCCCAACAAGCTAGGTTAAGGACGGCATTCACACACACTTATCTCTCAGAACTGAGCATGTGGAGAGACGTTCGTTCATCTAGCACAAAGGGAACGGTTTGCAGGGGAAACTTTTACTCTGGTTTCTCAGTCTGTTTCCTAGTGCCGGTTTGAAGTTCCTGCAGTTTTCACTGTAAAACCGGGATGGAGCTAGTACTTCCCCAAATATATGTATGGAGTGGGGTTTGCAACAGAAAAGAAATTTTGTGTTCCCAACAAGCTAGGTGAAGTACGGCTTTCACACACACTTATCGCTCAGAACTGAGCATGTGGAGAGATTTTCGTTCATCTAGCACAAAGGAAACGGGTTGCAGGTGAAACTTTTACTCTGGTTTCTCAGTCTGTTTCCTAGTGCCGTTTTGAAGTTCCTGCAGTTTTCACTGTAAAATCGAGTTGGAGCTAGTACCTCCCCATATAAATGTATGGAGTGGAGTTTTCAACTGAAAAGAATCTTTGTGTTCCCTACAAGCTAGTTGAAGGACGGCTTTCACACACACTTATCTCTGAGAACTGAGCATGTGGAGACACTTTCGTTCATCTAGCACAAAGGGAACGGGTTGCAGGAGAAACTTTTACTCTCGTTTCTCAGTCTGTTTCCTAGTGCCGGTTTGAATTTCCTGCAGTTTTCACTGTAAAACCGGGTTGGAGCTATTACCTCCCCATATATATGTATGGAGTGGAGTTTGCAACTGAAAAGAATCTTTGTGTTCCCAACAAGCTAGGTGAAGGACGGCTTTCACACACACTTATCTCTCAGAACTGAGCATGTGGAGAGACGTTCGTTCACCTAGCACAAAGGGAACGTGTTGCAGGGGAAACTTTTATTCTGGTTTCTCAGTCTGTTTCCTAGAGCCGGTTTGAAGTTCCTGCAGTTTTCGCTGTAAAACCGAGTTGGAGCTAGTACCTCCCCATATATATGTATGGAGTGGAGTTTGCAACTGCAAAGAAACTTTGTGTTCCCAACAAGCTAGGTGAAGGACGGCTTTCACACACACTTATCTCTCAGAACTGAGCATGTGGAGAGACGTTCGTTCATCTAGCACAAAGGGAACGGGTTGCAGGAGAAACTTTTACTCTGGTTTCTCAGTCTGATTCCTAGTGCCGGTTTGAAGTTCCTGCAGTTTTCAGTGTAAAACCGAGTTGGAGCTTGTACCTCTCCTTAAATATGTATGGAGTGGAGTTTGCAAATGAAAAGAAACTTTGTGTTCCCAACAAGCTAGGTGAAGGACAGCTTTCACACACACTTATCTCTCAGAACTGAACATGTGGAGAGACGTTCGTTCACCTAGCACAAATGGAACGGGTTGCAGGGGAAACTTTTACTCTGGTTTCTCAGTCTGTTTCCTAGTGCCGGTTTGAAGTTCCTGCAGTTTTCACTGTAAAACCGGGTTGGAGCTAGTACCTCCCCATATATATGTATGGAGTGGAGTTTGCAACTGAAAAGAAACTTTGTGTTCCCAACAAGCTAGGTGAAGGACGGCTTTCACACACACTTATCTCTCAGAACTGAGCATGTGGAGAGACGTTCGTTCATCTAGCACAAAGGGAACGGGTTGCAGAAAAAACTTTTACTCTGGTTTCTCAGTCTGTTTCCTAGTGCCGGTTTGAAGTTCCTGCAGTTTTCACTGTAAAACCGAGTTGGAGCTAGTACCTCCCCATATATATGTATGGAGTGGAGTTTGCAACTGAAAAGAAACTTTGTGTTCCCAACAAGCTAGGTGAAGGACGGCTTTCACACACACTTATCTCTCAGAACTGAGCATGTGGAGAGACGTTCGTTCACCTAGCACAAAGGGAACGGGTTGCAGGAGAAACTTATACTCTGATTTCTCAGGCTGTTTCCTAGTGCCGGTTTGAAGTTCCTGCAGTTTTCACTGTAAAACCGAGTTGGAGCTAGTACCTCCCCATATATATGTATGGAGTGGAGTTTGCAACTGAAAAGAAACTTTGTGTTCCCAACAAGCTAGGTGAAGGACGGCTTTCACACACACTTATCTCTCAGAACTGAGCATTTGGTCAGACGTTCGTTCATCTAGCACAAAGGGAACGGGTTGCAGGAGAAACTTTTACTCTGGTTTCTCAGTCTGTTTCCTAGTGCCGGTTTGAAGTTCCTGCAGTTTTCACTGTAAAACCGGGATGGAGCTAGTACTTCCCCAAGTATATGTTTGGAGTGGGGTTTGCAACAGAAAAGAAACTTTGTGTTCCCAACAAGCTAGGTGAAGGACGGCTTTCACACACACTTATCTCTCAGAATTGAGCATGTGGAGAGACGTTCGTTCATCTAGCACAAAGGGAACGGGTTGCAGGAGAAACTTTTACTCTGGTTTCTCAGTCTGTTTCCTAGTGCCGTTTTGAAGTTCCTGCAGTTTTCAGTGTAAAACCGAGTTGAAGCTAGTACCTCCCCATATATATGTATGGAGTGGAGTTTGCAACTGAAAAGAAACTTTGTGTTCCCAAAAAGCTAGGTGAAGGACGGCTTTCACACACACTTATCTCTCAGAACTGAGCATGTGGAGAGACTTTCGTTCATCTAGCACAAAGGAAATGGGTTGCAGGGGAAACTTTTACTCTGGTTTCTCAGTCTGTTTCCTAGTGCCGTTTTGATGTTCCTACAGTTTTCACTGTAAAATCGAGTTGGAGCTACTACCTTCCCATATAAGTGTATGGAGTGGAGTTTGCAACTGAAAAGAATCTTTGTGTTCCCAACAAGCTAGGTGAAGGACGGCTTTCACACACACTTATCTCTCAGAACTGAGCATGTGGAGAGACGTTCGTTCATCTAGCACAAAGGGAACGGGTTGCAGGAGAAACTTTTACTCTGGTTTCTCAGTCTGTTTCCTAGTGCCGTTTTGAAGTTCCTGCAGTTTTCAGTGTAAAACCGAGTTGAAGCTAGTACCTCCCCATATATATGTATGGAGTGGAGTTTGCAACTGAAAAGAAACTTTGTGTTCCCAAAAAGCTAGGTGAAGGACGGCTTTCACACACACTTATCTCTCAGAACTGAGCATGTGGAGAGACTTTCGTTCATCTAGCACAAAGGAAATGGGTTGCAGGGGAAACTTTTACTCTGGTTTCTCAGTCTGTTTCCTAGTGCCGTTTTGATGTTCCTACAGTTTTCACTGTAAAATCGAGTTGGAGCTACTACCTTCCCATATAAGTGTATGGAGTGGAGTTTGCAACTGAAAAGAATCTTTGTGTTCCCAACAAGCTAGGTGAAGGACGGCTTTCACACACACTTATCTCTCAGAACTGAGCATGTGGAGAGACGTTCGTTCATCTAGCACAAAGGGAACGGGTTGCAGGAGAAACTTTTACTCTGGTTTCTCAGTCTGATTCCTAGTGCCGGTTTGAAGTTCCTGCAGTTTTCAGTGTAAAACCGAGTTGGAGCTTGTACCTCTCCTTAAATATGTATGGAGTGGAGTTTGCAAATGAAAAGAAACTTTGTGTTCCCAACAAGCTAGGTGAAGGACAGCTTTCACACACACTTATCTCTCAGAACTGAGCATGTGGAGAGACGTTCGTTCACCTAGCACAAATGGAACGGGTTGCAGGGGAAACTTTTACTCTGGTTTCTCAGTCTGTTTCCTAGTGCCGGTTTGAAGTTCCTGCAGTTTTCACTGTAAAACCGGGTTGGAGCTAGTACCTCCCCATATATAAGTATGGAGTGGAGTTTGCAACTGAAAAGAAACTTTGTGTTCCCAACAAGCTAGGTGAAGGACGGCTTTCACACACACTTATCTCTCAGAACTGAGCATGTGGAGAGACGTTCGTTCATCTAGCACAAACGGAACGGGTTGCAGAAAAAACTTTTACTCTGTTTTCTCAGTCTGTTTCCTAGTGCCGGTTTGAAGTTCCTGCAGTTTTCACTGTAAAACCGAGTTGGAGCTAGTACCTCCCCATATATATGTATGGAGTGGAGTTTGCAACTGAAAAGAAACTTTGTGTTCCCAACAAGCTAGGTGAAGGACGGCTTTCACACACACTTATCTCTCAGAACTGAGCATGTGGAGAGACGTTCGTTCACCTAGCACAAAGGGAACGGGTTGCAGGAGAAACTTTTACTCTGATTTCTCAGGCTGTTTCCAAGTGCCGGTTTGAAGTTCCTGCAGTTTTCACTGTAAAACCGAGTTGGAGCTAGTACCTCCCCATATATATGTATGGAGTGGAGTTTGCAACTGAAAAGAAACTTTGTGTTCCCAACAAGCTAGGTGAAGGACGGCTTTCACACACACTTATCTCTCAGAACTGAGCATTTGGTCAGACGTTCGTTCATCTAGCACAAAGGGAACGGGTTGCAGGAGAAACTTTTACTCTGGTTTCTCAGTCTGTTTCCTAGTGCCGGTTTGAAGTTCCTGCAGTTTTCACTGTAAAACCGGGATGGAGCTAGTACTTCCCCAAATATATGTATGGAGTGGGGTTTGCAACAGAAAAGAAACTTTGTGTTCCCAACAAGCTAGGTGAAGGACGGCTTTCACACACACTTTTCTCTCAGAACTGAGCATGTGGAGAGACGTTCGTTCATCTAGCACAAAGGGAACGGGTTGCAGGAGAAACTTTTACTCTGGTTTCTCAGTCTGTTTCCTAGTGCCGTTTTGAAGTTCCTGCAGTTTTCAGTGTAAAACCGAGTTGAAGCTAGTACCTCCCCATATATATGTATGGAGTGGAGTTTGCAACTGAAAAGAAACTTTGTGTTCCCAAAAAGCTAGGTGAAGGACGGCTTTCACACACACTTATCTCTCAGAACTGAGCATGTGGAGAGACTTTCGTTCATCTAGCACAAAGGAAACGGGTTGCAGGGGAAACTTTTACTCTGGTTTCTCAGTCTGTTTCCTAGTGCCGTTTTGATGTTCCTGCAGTTTTCACTGTAAAATCGAGTTGGAGCTTCTACCTTCCCATATAAGTGTATGGAGTGGAGTTTGCAACTGAAAAGAATCTTTGTGTTCCCAACAAGCTAGGTGAAGGACGGCTTTCACACACAATTATCTCTGAGAACTGAGCATGTGGAGACACTTTCGTTCATCTAGCACAAAGGGAACGGGTTGCAGGAGAAACCTTTACTCTCGTTTCTCAGTCTGTTTCCTAGTGCCGGTTTGAAGTTCCTGCAGTTTTCACTGTAAAACCGGGTTGGAGCTAGTACCTCCCCATATATATGTATGGAGTGGAGTTTGCAACTGAAAAGAAACTTTGTGTTCCCAACAAGCTAGGTGAATGACGGCTTTCACTCACACTTATCTCTCAGAACTGAGCATGTGGAGAGACGTTCGTTCATCTAGCACAAAGGGAAAGGGTTGCAGGAGAAACTTTTACTCTGGTTTCTCAGTCTGTTTCCTAGTGCCGTTTTGAAGTTCCTGCAGTTTTCACTGTAAAACCGAGTTGGAGCTAGTACCTCCCCATATATATGTACGGAGTGGAGTTTGCAACTGAAAAGAAACTTTGTGTTCCCAACAAGCTAGGTGAAGGACGGCTTTCACACACACTTATATCTCAGAACTGAGCATGTGGAGAGACGTTCGTTCATCTAGCACAAAGGGAACGGGTTGCAGGGGAAACTTTTACTCTGGTTTCTCAGTCTGTTTCCTAGTGCCGGATTGAAGTTCCTGCAGTTTTCACTGTAAAACCGGGATGGAGCTAGTACTTCCCCAAGTATATGTATGGAGTGGGGTTTGCAACAGAAAAGAAATTTTGTGTTCCCAACAAGCTAGGTGAAGTACGGCTTTCACACACACTTATCTCTCAGAACTGAGCATGTGGAGAGACTTTCGTTCATCTAGCACAAAGGAAATGGGTTGCAGGTGAAACTTTTACTCTGGTTTCTCAATCTGTTTCCTAGTGCCGTTTTGAAGTTCCTGCAGTTTTCACTGTAAAATCGAGTTGGAGCTAGTACCTCCCCATATAAATGTATGGAGTGGAGTTTTCAACTGAAAAGAATCTTTGTGTTCCCTACAAGCTAGGTGAAGGACGGCTTTCACACACACTTATCTCTGAGAACTGAGCATGTGGAGACACTTTCGTTCATCTAGCACAAAGGGAACGGGTTGCAGGAGAAACTTTTACTCTCGTTTCTCAGTCTGTTTCCTAGTGCCGGTTTGAAGTTCCTGCAGTTTTCAGTGTAAAACCGAGTTGGAGCTTGTACCTCTCCTTAAATATGTATGGAGTGGAGTTTGCAAATGAAAAGAAACTTTGTGTTCCCAACAAGCTAGGTGAAGGACAGCTTTCACACACACTTATCTCTCAGAACTGAGCATGTGGAGAGACGTTCGTTCACCTAGCACAAATGGAACGGGTTGCAGGGGAAACTTTTACTCTGGTTTCTCAGTCTGTTTCCTAGTGCCGGTTTGAAGTTCCTGCAGTTTTCACTGTAAAAACGGGTTGGAGCTAGTACCTCCCCATATATATGTATGGAGTGGAGTTTGCAACTGAAAAGAAACTTTGTGTTCCCAACAAGCTAGGTGAAGGACGGCTTTCACACACACTTATCTCTCAGAACTGAGCATGTGGAGAGACGTTCGTTCATCTAGCACAAAGGGAACGGGTTGCAGAAAAAACTTTTACTCTGGTTTCTCAGTCTGTTTCCTAGTGCCGGTTTGAAGTTCCTGCAGTTTTCACTGTAAAACCGAGTTGGAGCTAGTACCTCCCCTTATATATGTATGGAGTGGAGTTTGCAACTGAAAAGAAACTTTGTGTTCCCAACAAGCTAGGTGAAGGACGGCTTTCACACACACTTATCTCTCAGAACTGAGCATGTGGAGAGACGTTCGTTCACCTAGCACAAAGGGAACGGGTTGCAGGAGAAACTTTTACTCTGATTTCTCAGGCTGTTTCCTAGTGCCGGTTTGAAGTTCCTGCAGTTTTCACTGTAAAACCGAGTTGGAGCTAGTACCTCCCCATATATATGTATGGAGTGGAGTTTGCAACTGAAAAGAAACTTTGTGTTCCCAACAAGCTAGGTGAAGGACGGCTTTCACACACACTTATCTCTCAGAACTGAGCATTTGGTCAGACGTTCGTTCATCTAGCACAAAGGGAACGGGTTGCAGGAGAAACTTTTACTCTGGTTTCTCAGTCTGTTTCCTAGTGCCGGTTTGAAGTTCCTGCAGTTTTCACTGTAAAACCGGGATGGAGCTAGTACTTCCCCAAATATATGTATGGAGTGGGGTTTGCAACAGAAAAGAAACTTTGTGTTCCCAACAAGCTAGGTGAAGGACGGCTTTCACACACACTTTTCTCTCAGAACTGAGCATGTGGAGAGACGTTCGTTCATCTAGCACAAAGGGAACGGGTTGCAGGAGAAACTTTTACTCTGGTTTCTCAGTCTGTTTCCTAGTGCCGTTTTGAAGTTCCTGCAGTTTTCAGTGTAAAACCGAGTTGAAGCTAGTACCTCCCCATATATATGTATGGAGTGGAGTTTGCAACTGAAAAGAAACTTTGTGTTCCCAAAAAGCTAGGTGAAGGACGGCTTTCACACACACTTATCTCTCAGAACTGAGCATGTGGAGAGACTTTCGTTCATCTAGCACAAAGGAAACGGGTTGCAGGGGAAACTTTTACTCTGGTTTCTCAGTCTGTTTCCTAGTGCCGTTTTGATGTTCCTGCAGTTTTCACTGTAAAATCGAGTTGGAGCTTCTACCTTCCCATATAAGTGTATGGAGTGGAGTTTGCAACTGAAAAGAATCTTTGTGTTCCCAACAAGCTAGGTGAAGGACGGCTTTCACACACAATTATCTCTGAGAACTGAGCATGTGGAGACACTTTCGTTCATCTAGCACAAAGGGAACGGGTTGCAGGAGAAACCTTTACTCTCGTTTCTCAGTCTGTTTCCTAGTGCCGGTTTGAAGTTCCTGCAGTTTTCACTGTAAAACCGGGTTGGAGCTAGTACCTCCCCATATATATGTATGGAGTGGAGTTTGCAACTGAAAAGAAACTTTGTGTTCCCAACAAGCTAGGTGAATGACGGCTTTCACTCACACTTATCTCTCAGAACTGAGCATGTGGAGAGACGTTCGTTCATCTAGCACAAAGGGAAAGGGTTGCAGGAGAAACTTTTACTCTGGTTTCTCAGTCTGTTTCCTAGTGCCGTTTTGAAGTTCCTGCAGTTTTCACTGTAAAACCGAGTTGGAGCTAGTACCTCCCCATATATATGTACGGAGTGGTGTTTGCAACTGAAAAGAAACTTTGTGTTCCCAACAAGCTAGGTGAAGGACGGCTTTCACACACACTTATATCTCAGAACTGAGCATGTGGAGAGACGTTCGTTCATCTAGCACAAAGGGAACGGGTTGCAGGGGAAACTTTTACTCTGGTTTCTCAGTCTGTTTCCTAGTGCCGGATTGAAGTTCCTGCAGTTTTCTCTGTAAAACCGGGATGGAGCTAGTACTTCCCCAAGTATATGTATGGAGTGGGGTTTGCAACAGAAAAGAAATTTTGTGTTCCCAACAAGCTAGGTGAAGTACGGCTTTCACACACACTTATCTCTCAGAACTGAGCATGTGGAGAGACGTTCGTTCATCTAGCACAAAGGAAATGGGTTGCAGGTGAAACTTTTACTCTGGTTTCTCAGTCTGTTTCCTAGTGCCGTTTTGAAGTTCCTGCAGTTTTCACTGTAAAATCGAGTTGGAGCTAGTACCTCCCCATATAAATGTATGGAGTGGAGTTTTCAACTGAAAAGAATCTTTGTGTTCCCTACAAGCTAGGTGAAGGACGGCTTTCACACACACTTATCTCTGAGAACTGAGCATGTGGAGACACTTTCGTTCATCTAGCACAAAGGGAACGGGTTGCAGGAGAAACTTTTACTCTCGTTTCTCAGTCTGTTTCCTAGTGCCGGTTTGAAGTTCCTGCAGTTTTCAGTGTAAAACCGAGTTGGAGCTTGTACCTCTCCTTAAATATGTATGGAGTGGAGTTTGCAAATGAAAAGAAACTTTGTGTTCCCAACAAGCTAGGTGAAGGACAGCTTTCACACACACTTATCTCTCAGAACTGAGCATGTGGAGAGACGTTCGTTCACCTAGCACAAATGGAACGGGTTGCAGGGGAAACTTTTACTCTGGTTTCTCAGTCTGTTTCCTAGTGCCGGTTTGAAGTTCCTGCAGTTTTCACTGTAAAACCGGGTTGGAGCTAGTACCTCCCCATATATATGTATGGAGTGGAGTTTGCAACTGAAAAGAAACTTTGTGTTCCCAACAAGCTAGGTGAAGGACGGCTTTCACACACACTTATCTCTCAGAACTGAGCATGTGGAGAGACGTTCGTTCATCTAGCACAAAGGGAACGGGTTGCAGAAAAAACTTTTACTCTGGTTTCTCAGTCTGTTTCCTAGTGCCGGTTTGAAGTTCCTGCAGTTTTCACTGTAAAACCGAGTTGGAGCTAGTACCTCCCCTTATATATGTATGGAGTGGAGTTTGCAACTGAAAAGAAACTTTGTGTTCCCAACAAGCTAGGTGAAGGACGGCTTTCACACACACTTATCTCTCAGAACTGAGCATGTGGAGAGACGTTCGTTCACCTAGCACAAAGGGAACGGGTTGCAGGAGAAACTTTTACTCTGATTTCTCAGGCTGTTTCCTAGTGCCGGTTTGAAGTTCCTGCAGTTTTCACTGTAAAACCGAGTTGGAGCTAGTACCTCCCCATATATATGTATGGAGTGGAGTTTGCAACTGAAAAGAAACTTTGTGTTCCCAACAAGCTAGGTGAAGGACGGCTTTCACACACACTTATCTCTCAGAACTGAGCATTTGGTCAGACGTTCGTTCATCTAGCACAAAGGGAACGGGTTGCAGGAGAAACTTTTACTCTGGATTCTCAGTCTGTTTCCTAGTGCCGGTTTGAAGTTCCTGCAGTTTTCACTGTAAAACCGGGATGGAGCTAGTACTTCCCCAAGTATATGTATGGATTGGGGTTTGCAACAGAAAAGAAACTTTGTGTTCCCAACAAGCTAGGTGAAGGACGGCTTTCACACACACTTATCTCTCAGAACTGAGCATGTGGAGAGACGTTCGTTCATCTAGCACAAAGGGAACGGGTTGCAGGAGAAACTTTTACTCTGGTTTCTCAGTCTGTTTCCTAGTGCCGTTTTGAAGTTCCTGCAGTTTTCAGTGTAAAACCGAATTGAAGCTAGTACCTCCCCATATATATGTATGGATTGGAGTTTGCAACTGAAAAGAAACTTTGTGTTCCCAAAAAGCTAGGTGAAGGACGGCTTTCACACACACTTATCTCTCAGAACTGAGCATGTGGAAAGACTTTCGTTCATCTAGCACAAAGGAAACGGGTTGCAGGGGAAACTTTTACTCTTGTTTCTCAGTCTGTTTCCTAGTGCCGTTTTGATGTTCCTGCAGTTTTCACTGTAAAATCGAGTTGGAGCTACTACCTTCCCATATAAGTGTATGGAGTGGAGTTTGCAACTGAAAAGAATCTTTGTGTTCCCAACAAGCTAGGTGAAGGACGGCTTTCACACACACTTATCTCTGAGAACTGAGCATGTGGAGACACTTTCGTTCATCTAGCACAAAGGGAACGGGTTGCAGGAGAAACCTTTACTCTCGTTTCTCAGTCTGTTTCCTAGTGCCGGTTTGAAGTTCCTGCAGTTTTCACTGTAAAACCGGGTTGGAGCTAGTACCTCCCCATATATATGTATGGAGTGGAGTTTGCAACTGAAAAGAAACTTTGTGTTCCCAACAAGCTAGGTGAATGACGGCTTTCACTCACACTTATCTCTCAGAACTGAGCATGTGGAGAGACGTTCGTTCATCTAGCACAAAGGGAACGGGTTGCAGGAGAAACTTTTACTCTGGTTTCTCAGTCTGTTTCCTAGTGCCGTTTTGAAGTTCCTGCAGTTTTCACTGTAAAACCGAGTTGGAGCTAGTACCTCCCCATATATATGTACGGAGTGGAGTTTGCAACTGAAAAGAAACTTTGTGTTCCCAACAAGCTAGGTGAAGGACGGCTTTCACACACAATTATATCTCAGAACTGAGCATGTGGAGAGACGTTCGTTCATCTAGCACAAAGGGAACGGGTTGCAGGGGAAACTTTTACTCTGGTTTCTCAGTCTGTTTCCTAGTGCCGGATTGAAGTTCCTGCAGTTTTCACTGTAAAACCGGGATGGAGCTAGTACTTCCCCAAGTATATGTATGGAGTGGGGTTTGCAACAGAAAAGAAATTTTGTGTTCCCAACAAGCTAGGTGAAGTACGGCTTTCACACACACTTATCTCTCAGAACTGAGCATGTGGAGAGACTTTCGTTCATCTAGCACAAAGGGAACGGGTTGCAGGAGAAACTTTTACTCTCGTTTCTCAGTCTGTTTCCTAGTGCCGGTTTGAAGTTCCTGCAGTTTTCACTGTAAAACCGGGTTGGAGCTATTACCTCCCCATATATATGTATGGAGTGGAGTTTGCAACTGAAAAGAAACTTTGTGTTCCCAACAAGCTAGGTGAAGGACGGCTTTCACACACACTTATCTCTCAGAACTGAGCATGTGGAGAGGCGTTCGTTCATCTAGCACAAAGGGAACGGGTTGCAGGAGAAACTTTTACTCTGGTTTCTCAGTCTGTTTCCTAGTGCCGGTTCGAAGTTCCTGCAGTTTTCACTGTAAAACCGGGTTATAGCTAGTACCTCCCCATATATATGTATGGAGTGGAGTTTGCAACTGAAAAGAAACTTTGTGTTCCCAACAAGCTAGGTGAAGGACGGCATTCACACACACTTATCTCTCAGAACTGAGCATGTGGAGAGACGTTCGTTCATCTAGCACAAAGGGAACGGGTTGCAGGGGAAACTTTTACTCTGGTTTCTCAGTCTGTTTCCTAGTGCCGGTTTGAAGTTCCTGCAGTTTTCACTGTAAAACCGGGATGGAGCTAGTACTTCCCCAAATATATGTATGGAGTGAGGTTTGCAACAGAAAAGAAATTTTGTGTTCCCAACAAGCTAGGTGAAGTACGGCTTTCACACACACTTATCGCTCAGAACTGAGCATGTGGAGAGACTTTCGTTCATCTAGCACAAAGGAAACGGGTTGCAGGTGAAACTTTTACTCTGGTTTCTCAGTCTGTTTCCTAGTGCCGTTTTGATGTTCCTGCAGTTTTCACTGTAAAATCGAGTTGGAGCTACTACCTTCCCATATAAGTGTATGGAGTGGAGTTTGCAACTGAAAAGAATCTTTGTGTTCCCAACAAGCTAGGTGAAGGACGGCTTTCACACACACTTATCTCTGAGAACTGAGCATGTGGAGACACTTTCGTTCATCTATCACAAAGGGAACGGGTTGCAGGAGAAACCTTTACTCTCGTTTCTCAGTCTGTTTCCTAGTGCCGGTTTGAAGTTCCTGCAGTTTTCACTGTAAAACCGGGTTGGAGCTAGTAACTCCCCATATATATGTATGGAGTGGAGTTTGCAACTGAAAAGAAACTTTGTGTTCCCAACAAGCTAGGTGAATGACGGCTTTCACTCACACTTATCTCTCAGAACTGAGCATGTGGAGAGACGTTCGTTCATCTAGCACAAAGGGAACGGGTTGCAGGAGAAACTTTTACTCTGGTTTCTCAGTCTGTTTCCTAGTGCCGTTTTGAAGTTCCTGCAGTTTTCACTGTAAAACCGAGTTGGAGCTAGTACCTCCCCATATATATGTACGGAGTGGAGTTTGCAACTGAAAAGAAACTTTGTGTTCCCAACAAGCTAGGTGAAGGACGGCTTTCACACACACTTATATCTCAGAACTGAGCATGTGGAGAGACGTTCGTTCATCTAGCACAAAGGGAACGGGTTGCAGGGGAAACTTTTACTCTGGTTTCTCAGTCTGTTTCCTAGTGCCGGATTGAAGTTCCTGCAGTTTTCACTGTAAAACCGGGATGGAGCTAGTACTTCCCCAAGTATATGTATGGAGTGGGGTTTGCAACAGAAAAGAAATTTTGTGTTCCCAACAAGCTAGGTGAAGTACGGCTTTCACACACACTTATCTCTCAGAACTGAGCATGTGGAGAGACTTTCGTTCATCTAGCACAAAGGAAACGGGTTGCAGGTGAAACATTTACTCTGGTTTCTCAGTCTGTTTCCTAGTGCCGTTTTGAAGTTCCTGCAGTTTTCACTGTAAAATCGATTTGGAGCTAGTACCTACCCATATAAATGTATGGAGTTGAGTTTTCAACTGAAAAGAATCTTTGTGTTCCCTACAAGCTAGGTGAAGGACGGCTTTCACACACACTTATCTCTGAGAACTGAGCATGTGGAGACACTTTCGTTCATCTAGCACAAAGGGAACGGGTTGCAGGAGAAACTTTTACTCTCGTTTCTCAGTCTGTTTCCTAGTGCCGGTTTGAAGTTCCTGCAGTTTTCACTGTAAAACCGGGTTGGAGCTATTACCTCCCCATATATATGTATGGAGTGTAGTTTGCAACTGAAAAGAAAATTTGTGTTCCCAACAAGCTAGGTGAAGGACGGCATTCACACACACTTATCTCTCAGAACTGAGCATGTGGAGAGACGTTCGTTCATCTAGCACAAAGGGAACGGGTTGCAGGGGAAACTTTTACTCTGGTTTCTCAGTCTGTTTCCTAGTGCCGGTTTGAAGTTCCTGCAGTTTTCACTGTAAAACCGGGATGGAGCTAGTACTTCCCCAAATATATGTATGGAGTGGGGTTTGCAACAGAAAAGAAATTTTGTGTTCCCAACAAGCTAGGTGAAGTACGGCTTTCACACACACTTATCGCTCAGAACTGAGCATGTGGAGAGACTTTCGTTCATCTAGCACAAAGGAAACGGGTTGCAGGTGAAACTTTTACTCTGGTTTCTCAGTCTGTTTCCTAGTGCCGTTTTGAAGTTCCTGCAGTTTTCACTGTAAAATCGAGTTGGAGCTAGTACCTCCCCATATAAATGTATGGAGTGGAGTTTTCAACTGAAAAGAATCTTTGTGTTCCCTACAAGCTAGGTGAAGGACGGCTTTCACACACACTTATCTCTGAGAACTGAGCATGTGGAGACACTTTCGTTCATCTAGCACAAAGGGAACGGGTTGCAGGAGAAACTTTTACTCTCGTATCTCAGTCTGTTTCCTAGTGCCGGTTTGATTTTCCTGCAGTTTTCACTGTAAAACCGGGTTGGAGCTATTACCTCCCCATATATATGTATGGAGTGGAGTTTGCAACTGAAAAGAAACTTTGTGTTCCCAACAAGCTAGGTGAAGGACGGCTTTCACTCACACTTATATCTCAGAACTGAGCATGTGGAGAGACGTTCGTTCATCTAGCACAAAGGGAACGGGTTGCAGAAAAAAATTTTACTCTGGTTTCTCAGTCTGTTTCCTAGTGCCGGTTTGAAGTTCCTGCAGTTTTCACTGTAAAACCGAGTTGGAGCTAGTACCTCCCCATATATATGTATGGAGTGGAGTTTGCAACTGAAAAGAAACTTTGTGTTCCCAACAAGCTAGGTGAAGGACGGCTTTCACACACACTTATCTCTCAGAACTGAGCATGTGGAGAGACGTTCGTTCACCTAGCACAAAGGGAACGTGTTGCAGGGGAAACTTTTATTCTGGTTTCTCAGTCTGTTTCCTAGAGCCGGTTTGAAGTTCCTGCAGTTTTCGCTGTAAAACCGAGTTGGAGCTAGTACCTCCCCATATATATGTATGGAGTGGAGTTTGCAACTGCAAAGAAACTTTGTGTTCCAAACAAGCTAGGTGAAGGACGGCTTTCACACACACTTATCTCTCAGAACTGAGCATGTGGAGAGACGTTCGTTCATCTAGCACAAAGGGAACGGGTTGCAGGAGAAACTTTTACTCTGGTTTCTCAGTCTGATTCCTAGTGCCGGTTTGAAGTTCCTGCAGTTTTCAGTGTAAAACCGAGTTGGAGCTTGTACCTCTCCTTAAATATGTATGGAGTGGAGTTTGCAACTGAAAAGAAACTTTGTGTTCCCAACAAGCTAGGTGAAGGACAGCTTTCACACACACTTATCTCTCAGAACTGAGCATGTGGAGAGACGTTCGTTCACCTAGCACAAATGGAACGGGTTGCAGGGGAAACTTTTACTCTGGTTTCTCAGTCTGTTTCCTAGTGCCGGTTTGAAGTTCCTGCAGTTTTCACTGTAAAACCGGGTTGGAGCTAGTACCTCCCCATATATATGTATGGAGTGGAGTTTGCAACTGAAAAGAAACTTTGTGTTCCCAACAAGCTAGGTGAAGGACGGCTTTAACACACACTTATCTCTCAGAACTGAGCATGTGGAGAGACGTTCGTTCATCTAGCACAAAGGGAACGGGTTGCAGAAAAAAATTTTACTCTGGTTTCTCAGGCTGTTTCCTAGTGCCGGTTTGAAGTTCCTGCAGTTTTCACTGTAAAACCGAGTTGGAGCTAGTACCTCCCCATATATATGTATGGAGTGGAGTTTGCAACTGAAAAGAAACTTTGTGTTCCCAACAAGCTAGGTGAAGGACGGCTTTCACACACACTTATCTCTCAGAACTGAGCATGTGGAGAGACGTTCGTTCACCTAGCACAAAGGGAATGGGTTGCAGGAGAAACTTTTACTCTGATTTCTCAGGCTGTTTCCTAGTGCCGGTTTGAAGTTCCTGCAGTTTTCACTGTAAAACCGAGTTGGAGCTAGTACCTCCCCATATATATGTATGGAGTGGAGTTTGCAACAGAAAAGAAACTTTGTGTTCCCAACAAGCTAGGTGAAGGACGGCTTTCACACACACTTATCTCTCAGAACTGAGCATGTGGAGAGACGTTCGTTCATCTAGCACAAAGGGAACAGGTTGCAGGAGAAACTATTACTCTGGTTTCTCAGTCTGTTTCCTAGTGCCGTTTTGAAGTTCCTGCAGTTTTCAGTGTAAAACCGAGTTGAAGCTAGTACCTCCCCATATATATGTATGGAGTGGAGTTTGCAACTGAAAAGAAACTTTGTGTTCCCAAAAAGCTAGGTGAAGGACGGCTTTCACACACACTTATCTCTCAGAACTGAGCATGTGGAGAGACTTTCGTTCATCTAGCACAAAGGAAACGGGTTGCAGGGGAAACTTTTACTCTGGTTTCTCAGTCTGTTTCCTAGTGCCGTTTTGATGTTCCTGCAGTTTTCACTGTAAAATCGAGTTGGAGCTACTACCTTCCCATATAAGTGTAAGAAGTGGAGTTTGCAACTGAAAAGAATCTTTGTGTTCCCAACAAGCTAGGTGAAGGACGGCTTTCACACACACTTATCTCTCAGAACTGAGCATGTGGAGAGACGTTCGTTCATCTAGCACAAAGGGAACGGGTTGCAGGAGAAACTTTTACTCTGGTTTCTCAGTCTGATTCCTAGTGCCGGTTTGAAGTTCCTGCAGTTTTCAGTGTAAAACCGAGTTGGAGCTTGTACCTCTCCTTAAATATGTATGGAGAGGAGTTTGCAACTGAAAAGAATCTTTGTGTTCCCAACAAGCTAGGTGAAGGACAGCTTTCACACACACTTATCTCTCAGAACTGAGCATGTGGAGAGACGTTCGTTCACCTAGCACAAATGGAACGGGTTGCAGGGGAAACTTTTACTCTGGTTTCTCAGTCTGTTTCCTAGTGCCGGTTTGAAGTTCCTGCAGTTTTCACAGTAAAACCGGGTTGGAGCTAGTACCTCCCCATATATATGTATGGAGTGGAGTTTGCAACTGAAAAGAAACTTTGTGTTCCCAACAAGCTAGGTGAAGGACGGCTTTCACACACACTTATCTCTCAGAACTGAGCATGTGGAGAGACGTTCGTTCATCTAGCACAAAGGGAACGGGTTGCAGAAAAAACTTTTACTCTGGTTTCTCAGTCTGTTTCCTAGTGCCGGTTTGAAGTTCCTGCAGTTTTCACTGTAAAACCGAGTTGGAGCTAGTACCTCCCCATATATATGTATGGAGTGGAGTTTGCAACTGAAAAGAAACTTTGTGTTCCCAACAAGCTATGTGAAGGACGGCTTTCACACACACTTATCTCTCAGAACTGAGCATGTGGAGAGACGTTCGTTCACCTAGCACAAAGGGAACGGGTTGCAGGAGAAACTTTTACTCTGATTTCTCAGGCTGTTTCCTAGTGCCGGTTTGAAGTTCCTGCAGTTTTCACTGTAAAACCGAGTTGGAGCTAGTACCTCCCCATATATATGTATGGAGTGGAGTTTGCAACTGAAAAGAAACTTTGTGTTCCCAACAAGCTAGGTGAAGGACGGCTTTCACACACACTTATCTCTCAGAACTGAGCATTTGGTCAGACGTTCGTTCATCTAGCACAAAGGGAACGGGTTGCAGGAGAAACTTTTACTCTCGTTTCTCAGTCTGTTTCCTAGTGCCGGTTTGAAGTTCCTGCAGTTTTCACTGTAAAACCGGGATGGAGCTAGTACTTCCCCAAGTATATGTATGGAGTGGGGTTTGCAACAGAAAAGAAACTTTGTGTTCCCAACAAGCTAGGTGAAGGACGGCTTTCACACACACTTATCTCTCAGAACTGAGCATGTGGAGAGACGTTCGTTCATCTAGCACAAAGGGAACGGGTTGCAGGAGAAACTTTTACTCTGGTTTCTCAGTCTGTTTCCTAGTGCCGTTTTGAAGTTCCTGCAGTTTTCAGTGTAAAACCGAGTTGAAGCTAGTACCTCCCCATATATATGTATGGAGTGGAGTTTGCAACTGAAAAGAAACTTTGTGTTCCCAAAAAGCTAGGTGAAGGACGGCTTTCACACACACTTATCTCTCAGAACTGAGCATGTGGAGAGACTTTCGTTCATCTAGCACAAAGGAAACGGGTTGCAGGGGAAACTTTTACTCTGGTTTCTCAGTCTGTTTCCTAGTGCCGTTTAGATGTTCCTGCAGTTTTCACTGTAAAATCGAGTTGGAGCTACTACCTTCCCATATAAGTGTATGGAGTGGAGTTTGCAACTGAAAAGAATCTTTGTGTTCCCAACAAGCTAGGTGAAGGACGGCTTTCACACACACTTATCTCTGAGAACTGAGCATGTGGAGACACTTTCGTTCATCTAGCACAAAGGGAACGGGTTGCAGGAGAAACCTTTACTCTCGTTTCTCAGTCTGTTTCCTAGTGCCGGTTTGAAGTTCCTGCAGTTTTCACTGTAAAACCGGGTTGGAGCTAGTACCTCCCCATATATATGTATGGAGTGGAGTTTGCAACTGAAAAGAAACTTTGTGTTCCCAACAAGCTAGGTGAATGACGGCTTTCACTCACACTTATCTCTCAGAACTGAGCATGTGGAGAGACGTTCGTTCATCTAGCACAAAGGGAACGGGTTGCAGGAGAAACTTTTACTCTGGTTTCTCAGTCTGTTTCCTAGTGCCGTTTTGAAGTTCCTGCAGTTTTCACTGTAAAACCGAGTTGGAGCTAGTACCTCCCCATATATATGTACGGAGTGGAGTTTGCAACTGAAAAGAAACTTTGTGTTCCCAACAAGCTAGGTGAAGGACGGCTTTCACACACACTTATGTCTCAGAACTGAGCATGTGGAGAGACGTTCCTTCATCTAGCACAAAGGGAACGGGTTGCAGGGGAAACTTTTACTCTGGTTTCTCAGTCTGTTTCCTAGTGCCGGATTGAAGTTCCTGCAGTTTTCACTGTAAAACCGGGATGGAGCTAGTACTTCCCCAAGTATATGTATGGAGTGGGGTTTGCAACAGAAAAGAAATTTTGTGTTCCCAACAAGCTAGGTGAAGTACGGCTTTCACACACACTTATCTCTCAGAACTGAGCATGTGGAGTGACTTTCGTTCATCTAGCACAAAGGAAACGGGTTGCAGGTGAAACTTTTACTCTGGTTTCTCAGTCTGTTTCCTAGTGCCGTTTTGAAGTTCCTGCAGTTTTCACTGTAAAATCGAGTTGGAGCTAGTACCTCCCCATATAAATGTATGGAGTGGAGTTTTCAACTGAAAAGAATCTTTGTGTTCCCTACAAGCTAGGTGAAGGACGGCTTTCACACACACTTATCTCTGAGAACTGAGCATGTGGAGACACTTTCGTTCATCTAGCACAAAGGGAACGGGTTGCAGGAGAAACTTTTACTCTCGTTTCTCAGTCTGTTTCCTAGTGCCGGTTTGAAGTTCCTGCAGTTTTCAGTGTAAAACCGAGTTGGAGCTTGTACCTCTCCTTAAATATGTATTGAGTGGAGTTTGCAAATGAAAAGAAACTTTGTGTTCCCAGCAAGCTAGGTGAAGGACAGCTTTCACACACACTTATCTCTCAGAACTGAGCATGTGGAGAGACGTTCGTTCACATAGCACAAATGGAACGGGTTGCAGGGGAAACTTTTACTCTGGTTTCTCAGTCTGTTTCCTAGTGCCGGTTTGAAGTTCCTGCAGTTTTCACTGTAAAACCGAGTTGGAGCTAGTACCTCCCCATATATATGTATGGAGTGGAGTTTGCAACTGAAAAGAAACTTTGTGTTCCCAACAAGCTAGGTGAAGGACGGCTTTCACACACACTTATCTCTCAGAACTGAGCATGTGGAGAGACGTTCGTTCACCTAGCACAAAGGGAACGGGTTGCAGGAGAAACTTTTACTCTGGTTTCTCAGTCTGTTTCCTAGTGCCGTTTTGAAGTTCCTGCAGTTTTCAGTGTAAAACCGAGTTGAAGCTAGTACCTCCCCATATATATGTATGGAGTGGAGTTTGCAACTGAAAAGAAACTTTGTGTTCCCAAAAAGCTAGGTGAAGGACGGCTTTCACACACACTTATCTCTCAGAACTGAGCATGTGGAGAGACTTTCGTTCATCTAGCACAAAGGAAACGGGTTGCAGGGGAAACTTTTACTCTGGTTTCTCAGTCTGTTTCCTAGTGCCGTTTTGATGTTCCTGCAGTTTTCACTGTAAAATCGAGTTGGAGCTACTACCTTCCCATATAAGTGTATGGAGTGGAGTTTGCAACTGAAAAGAATCTTTGTGTTCCCAACAAGCTAGGTGAAGGACGGCTTTCACACACACTTATCTCTGAGAACTGAGCATGTGGAGACACTTTTGTTCATCTAGCACAAAGGGAACGGGTTGCAGGAGAAACCTTTACTCTCGTTTCTCAGTCTGTTTCCTAGTGCCGGTTTGAAGTTCCTGCAGTTTTCACTGTAAAACCGGGTTGGAACTAGTACCTCCCCATATATATGTATGGAGTGGAGTTTGCAACTGAAAAGAAACTTTGTGTTCCCAAAAAGCTAGGTGAATGACGGCTTTCACTCACACTTATCTCTCAGAACTGAGCATGTGGAGAGACGTTCGTTCATCTAGCACAAAGGGAACGGGTTGCAGGAGAAACTTTTACTCTGGTTTCTCAGTCTGTTTCCTAGTGCCGTTTTGAAGTTCCTGCAGTTTTCACTGTAAAACCGATTTGGAGCTAGTACCTCCCCATATATATGTACGGAGTGGAGTTTGCAACTGAAAAGAAACTTTGTGTTCCCAACAAGCTAGGTGAAGGACGGCTTTCACACACACTTATATCTCAGAACTGAGCATGTGGAGAGACGTTCGTTCATCTAGCACAAAGGGAACGGGTTGCAGGGGAAACTTTTACTCTGGTTTCTCAGTCTGTTTCCTAGTGCCGGATTGAAGTTCCTGCAGTTTTCACTGTAAAACCGGGATGGAGCTAGTACTTCCCCAAGTATATGTATGGAGTGGGGTTTGCAACAGAAAAGAAATTTTGTGTTCCCAACAAGCTAGGTGAAGTACGGCTTTCACACACACTTATCTCTCAGAACTGAGCATGTGGAGAGACTTTCGTTCATCTAGCACAAAGGAAACGGGTTACAGGTGAAACTTTTACTCTGGTTTCTCAGTCTGTTTCCTAGTGCCGTTTTGAAGTTCCTGCAGTTTTCACTGTAAAATCGAGTTGGAGCTAGTACCTCCCCATATAAATGTATGGAGTTGAGTTTTCAACTGAAAAGAATCTTTGTGTTCCCTACAAGCTAGGTGAAGGACGGCTTTCACACACACTTATCTCTGAGAACTGAGCATGTGGAGACACTTTCGTTCATCTAGCACAAAGGGAACGGGTTGCAGGAGAAACTTTTACTCTCGTTTCTCAGTCTGTTTCCTAGTGCCGGTTTGAAGTTCCTGCAGTTTTCACTGTAAAACCGGGTTGGAGCTATTACCTCCCCATATATATGTATGGAGTGGAGTTTGCAACTGAAAAGAAACTTTGTGTTCCCAACAAGCTAGGTGAAGGACGGCTTTCACACACACTTATCTCTCAGAACTGAGCATGTGGAGAGACGTTCGTTCATCTAACACAAAGGGAACGGGTTGCAGGGGAAACTTTTACTCTGGTTTCTCAGTCTGTTTCCTAGTGCCGTTTTGAAGTTCCTGCAGTTTTCACTGTAAAACCGAGTTGGAGCTAGTACCTCCCCATATATATGTATGGAGTGGAGTTTGCAACTGAAAAGAAACTTTGTGTTCCCAACAAGCTAGGTGAAGGACAGCTTTCACACCCACTTATCTCTCAGAACTGAGCATGTGGAGAGACGTTCGTTCACCTAGCACAAATGGAACGGGTTGCAGGGGAAACTTTTACTCTGGTTTCTCAGTCTGTTTCCTAGTGCCGGTTTGAAGTTCCTGCAGTTTTCACTGTAAAACCGGGTTGGAGCTAGTACCTCCCCATATATATGTATGGAGTGGAGTTTGCAACTGAAAAGAAACTTTGTGTTCCCAACAAGCTAGGTGAAGGACGGCTTTCACACACACTTATCTCTCAGAACTGAGCATGTGGAGAAACGTTCGTTCATCTAGCACAAAGGGAACGGGTTGCAGAAGAAACTTTTACTCTGGTTTCTCAGTCTGTTTCCTAGTGCCGTTTTGAAGTTCCGGCAGTTTTCAGTGTAAAACCGAGTTGAAGCTAGTACCTCCCCATATATATGTATGGAGTGGAGTTTGCAACTGAAAAGAAACTTTGTGTTCCCAACAAGCTAGGTGAAGGACGGCTTTCACACACACTTATCTCTGAGAACTGAGCATGTGGAGACACTTTCGTTCATCTAGCACAAAGGGAACGGGTTGCAGGAGAAACTTTTACTGTCGTTTCTCAGTCTGTTTCCTAGTGCCGGTTTGAAGTTCCTGCAGTTTTCACTGTAAAACCGGGTTGGAGCTATTACCTCCCCATATATATGTATGGAGTGGAGTTTGCAACTGAAAAGAAACTTTGTGTTCCCAACAAGCTAGGTGAAGGACGGCTTTCACTCACACTTATCTCTCAGAACTGAGCATGTGGAGAGACGTTCGTTCATCTAACACAAAGGGAACGGGTTGCAGGGGAAACTTTTACTCTGGATTCTCAGTCTGTTTCCTAGTGCCGTTTTGAAGTTCCTGCAGTTTTCACTGTAAAACCGAGTTGGAGCTAGTACCTCCCCATATATATGTATGGAGTGGAGTTTGCAACTGCAAAGAAACTTTGTGTTCCCAACAAGCTAGGTGAAGGACGGCTTTCACACACACTTATCTCTCAGAACTGAGCATGTGGAGAGACGTTTGTTCACCTAGCACAAAGGGAACGGGTTGCAGGGGAAACTTTTATTCGGTTTCTCAGTCTGTTTCCTAGAGCCGGTTTGAAGTTCCTGCAGTTTTCTCTGTAAAACCGAGTTGGAGCTAGTACCTACCCATATATATGTATGGAGTGGAGTTTGCAACTGCAAAGAAACTTTGTGTTCCCAAAAAGCTAGGTGAAGGACGGCTTTCACACACACTTATCTCTCAGAACTGAGCATGTGGAGAGACGTTCGTTCATCTAGCACAAAGGGAACGGGTTGCAGGAGAAACTTTTACTCTGGTTTCTCAGTCTGATTCCTAGTGCCGGTTTGAAGTTCCTGCAGTTTTCACTGTAAAACCGAGTTGGAGCTAGTACCTCCCCATATATATGTATGGAGTGGAGTTTGCAACTGAAAAGAAACTATGTGTTCCCAACAAGCTAGGTGAAGGACGGCTTTCACACACACTTATCTCTCAGAACTGAGCATTTGGTCAGACGTTCGTTCATCTAGCACAAAGGGAACGGGTTGCAGGAGAAACTTTTACTCTGGTTTCTCAGTCTGTTTCCTAGTGCCGGTTTGAAGTTCCTGCAGTTTTCACTGTAAAACCGGGATGGAGCTAGTACTTCCCCAAGTATATGTATGGAGTGGGGTTTGCAACAGAAAAGAAACTTTGTGTTCCCAACAAGCTAGGTGAAGGACGGCTTTCACACACACTTATCTCTCAGAACTGAGCATGTGGAGAGACGTTCGATCATCTAGCACAAAGGGAACGGGTTGCAGGAGAAACTTTTACTCTGGTTTCTCAGTCTGTTTCCTAGTGCCGGATTGAAGTTCCTGCAGTTTTCACTGTAAAACCGGGATGGAGCTAGTACTTCCCCAAGTATATGTATGGAGTGGAGTTTGCAACAGAAAAGAAATTTTGTGTTCCCAACAAGCTAGGTGAAGTACGGCTTTCACACACACTTATCTCTCAGAACTGAGCATGTGGAGAGACTTTCGTTCATCTAGCACAAAGGAAACGGGTTGCAGGTGAAACTTTTACTCTGGTTTCTCAGTCTGTTTCCTAGTGCCGTTTTGAAGTTCCTGCAGTTTTCACTGTAAAATCGAGTTGGAGCTAGTACCTCCCCATATAAATGTATGGAGTTGAGTTTTCAACTGAAAAGAATATTTGTGTTCCCTACAAGCTAGGTGAAGGACGGCTTTCACACACACTTATCTCTGAGAACTGAGCATGTGGAGACACTTTCGTTCATCTAGCACAAAGGGAACTTGTTGCAGGAGAAACTTTTACTCTCGTTTCTCAGTCTGTTTCCTAGTGCCGGTTTGAAGTTCCTGCAGTTTTCACTGTAAAATCGGGTTGGAGCTATTACCTCCCCATATATATGTATGGAGTGGAGTTTGCAACTGAAAAGAAACTTTGTGTTCCCAACAAGCTAGGTGAAGGACGGCTTTCACACACACTTATCTCTCAGAACTGAGCATGTGGAGAGACGTTCGTTCATCTAACACAAAGGGAACGGGTTGCAGGGGAAACTTTTACTCTGGTTTCTCAGTCTGTTTCCTAGTGCCGTTTTGAAGTTCCTGCAGTTTTCACTGTAAAACCGAGTTGGAGCTAGTACCTCCCCATATATATGTATGGAGTGGAGTTTGCAACTGAAAAGAAACTTTGTGTTCCCAACAAGCTAGGTGAAGGACAGCTTTCACACACACTTATCTCTCAGATCTGAGCATGTGGAGAGACGTTCGTTCACCTAGCACAAATGGAACGGGTTGCAGGGGAAACTTTTACTCTGGTTTCTCAGTCTGTTTCCTAGTGCCGGTTTGAAGTTCCTGCAGTTTTCACTGTAAAACCGGGTTGGAGCTAATACCTCCCCATATATATGTATGGAGTGGAGTTTGCAACTGAAAAGAAACTTTGTGTTCCCAACAAGCTAGGTGAAGGACGGCTTTCACACACACTTATCTCTCAGAACTGAGCATGTGGAGAAACGTTCGTTCATCTAGCACAAAGGGAACGGGTTGCAGAAGAAACTTTTACTCTGGTTTCTCAGTCTGTTTCCTAGTGCCGGTTTGAAGTTCCTGCAGTTTTCACTGTAAAACCGAGTTGGAGCTAGTACCTCCCCATATATATGTATGGAGTGGTGTTTGCAACTGAAAAGAATCTTTGTGTTCCCAACAAGCTAGGTGAAGGACGGCTTTCACACACACTTATGTCTCAGAACTGAGCATGTGGAGAGACGTTCGTTCACCTAGCACAAAGGGAACGGGTTGCAGGAGAAACTTTTACTCTGATTTCTCAGGCTGTTTCCTAGTGCCGGTTTGAAGTTCCTGCAGTTTTCACTGTAAAACCGAGTTGGAGCTAGTACCTCCCCAAATATATGTATGGAGTGGAGTTTGCAACTGAAAAGAAACTTTGTGTTCCCAACAAGCTAGGTGAAGGACGGCTTTCACACACACTTATCTCTCAGAACTGAGCATTTGGTCAGACGTTCGTTCATCTAGCACAAAGGGAACGGGTTGCAGGAGAAACTTTTACTCTGGTTTCTCAGTCTGTTTCCTAGTGCAGGTTTGAAGTTCCTGCATTTTTCACTGTAAAACCGGGATGGAGCTAGTACTACCCCAAGTATATGTATGGAGTGGGGTTTGCAACAGAAAAGAAACTTTGTGTTCCCAACAAGCTAGGTGAAGGACGTCTTTCACACACACTTATCTCTCAGAACTGAGCATGTGGAGAGACGTTCGTTCATCTAGCACAAAGGGAACGGGTTGCAGGAGAAACTTTTACTCTGGTTTCTCAGTCTGTTTCCTAGTGCCGTTTTGAAGTTCCTGCAGTTTTCAGTGTAAAACCGAGTTGAAGCTAGTACCTCCCCATATATATGTATGGAGTGGAGTTTGCAACTGAAAAGAAACTTTGTGTTCCCAACAAGCTAGGTGAAGGACGGCTTTCACACACACTTATCTCTGAGAACTGAGCATGTGGAGACACTTTCGTTCATCTAGCACAAAGGGAACGGGTTGCAGGAGAAACTTTTACTGTCGTTTCTCAGTCTGTTTCCTAGTGCCGGTTTGAAGTTCCTGCAGTTTTCACTGTAAAACCGGGTTGGAGCTATTACCTCCCCATATATATGTATGGAGTGGAGTTTGCAACTGAAAAGAAACTTTGTGTTCCCAACAAGCTAGGTGAAGGACGGCTTTCACTCACACTTATCTCTCAGAACTGAGCATGTGGAGAGACGTTCGTTCATCTAACACAAAGGGAACGGGTTGCAGGGGAAACTTTTACTCTGGATTCTCAGTCTGTTTCCTAGTGCCGTTTTGAAGTTCCTGCAGTTTTCACTGTAAAACCGAGTTGGAGCTAGTACCTCCCCATATATATGTATGGAGTGGAGTTTTCAACTGCAAAGAAACTTTGTGTTCCCAACAAGCTAGGTGAAGGACGGCTTTCACACACACTTATCTCTCAGAACTGAGCATGTGGAGAGACGTTTGTTCACCTAGCACAAAGGGAACGGGTTGCAGGGGAAACTTTTATTCGGTTTCTCAGTCTGTTTCCTAGAGCCGGTTTGAAGTTCCTGCAGTTTTCTCTGTAAAACCGAGTTGGAGCTAGTACCTACCCATATATATGTATGGAGTGGAGTTTGCAACTGCAAAGAAACTTTGTGTTCCCAAAAAGCTAGGTGAAGGACGGCTTTCACACACACTTATCTCTCAGAACTGAGCATGTGGAGAGACGTCCGTTCATCTAGCACAAAGGGAACGGGTTGCAGGAGAAACTTTTACTCTGGTTTCTCAGTCTGATTCCTAGTGCCGGTTTGAAGTTCCTGCAGTTTTCAGTGTAAAACCGAGTTGGAGCTTGTACCTCTCCTTAAATATGTATGGAGTGCAGTTTGCAAATGAAAAGAAACTTTGTGTTCCCAACAAGCTAGGTGAAGGACGGCTTTCACACACACTTATCTCTCAGAACTGAGCATGTGGAGAGACGTTCGTTCACCTAGCACAAATGGAACTGGTTGCAGGGGAAACTTTTACTCTGGTTTCTCAGTCTGTTTCCTAGTGCCGGTTTGAAGTTCCTGCAGTTTTCACTGTAAAACCGGGTTGGAGCTAGTACCTCCCCATATATATGTATGGAGTGGAGTTTGCAACTGAAAAGAAACTTTGTGTTCCCAACAAGCTAGGTGAAGGACGGCTTTCACACACACTTATCTCTCAGAACTGAGCATTTGGTCAGACGTTCGTTCATCTAGCACAAAGGGAACGGGTTGCAGGAGAAACTTTTACTCTGGTTTCTCAGTCTGTTTCCTAGTGCCGGTTTGAAGTTCCTGCAGTTTTCACTGTAAAACCGGGATGGAGCTAGTACTTCCCCAAGTATATGTATGGAGTGGGGTTTGCAACAGAAAAGAAACTTTGTGTTCCCAACAAGCTATGTGAAGGACGGCTTTCACACACACTTATCTCTCAGAACTGAGCATGTGGAGAGACGTTCGTTCATCTAGCACAAAGGGAACGGGTTGCAGGAGAAACTTTTACTCTGGTTTCTCAGTCTGTTTCCTAGTGCCGTTTTGAAGTTCCTGCAGTTTTCAGTGTAAAACCGAGTTGAAGCTGGTACCTCCCCATATATATGTATGGAGTGGAGTTTGCAACTGAAAAGAAACTTTGTGTTCCCAAAAAGCTAGGTGAAGGACGGCTTTCACACACACTTATCTCTCAGAACTGAGCATGTGGAGAGACTTTCGTTCATCTAGCACAAAGGAAACGGGTTGCAGGGGAAACTTTTACTCTGGTTTCTCCGTCTGTTTCCTAGTGCCGTTTTGAAGTTCCTGCAGTTTTCACTGTAAAATCGAGTTGGAGCTAGTACCTCCCCATATAAATGTATGGAGTGTAGTTTTGACTGAAAAGAAACTTTGTGTTCCCAACAAGCTAGGTGAAGGACGGCTTTCACACACACTTATCTCTCAGAACTGAGCATGTGGAGAGACGTTCGTTCATCTAGCACAAAGGGAACGGTTTGGAGGGGAAACTTTTACTCTGATTTCTCAGTCGGTTTCCTAGTGCCGTTTTGAAGTTCCTGCAGTTTTCACTGTAAAACCGGGATGGAGCTAGTACTTCCCCAAGTATATGTATGGAGTGGGGTTTGCAACAGAAAAGAAACTTTGTGTTCCCAACAAGCTAGGTGAAGTACGGGTTTCACACACACTTATCTCTCAGAACTGAGCATGTGGAGAGACGTTCGTTCATCTAGCACAAAGGGAACGGGTTGCAGGAGAAACTTTTACTCTGGTTTCTCAGTCTGTTTCCTAGTGCCGTTTTGAAGTTCCTGCAGTTTTCAGTGTAAAACCGAGTTGGAGCTAGTACCTCCCCATATATATGTATGGAGTGGAGTTTGCAACTGAAAAGAAACTTTGTGTTCCCAACAAGCTAGGTGAAGGACGGCTTTCACACACACTTATCTCTCAGAACTGAGCATGTGGAGAGACTTTCGTTCATCTAGCACAAAGGAAACGGGTTGCAGGGGAAACTTTTACTCTGGTTTCTCAGTCTGTTTCCTAGTGCCGTTTTGACGTTCCTGCAGTTTTCACTGTAAAATCGAGTTGGAGCTAGTACCTCCCCATATAAATGTATGGAGTGGAGTTTTCAACTGAAAAGAATCTTTGTGTTCCCAACAAGCTAGGTGAAGGACGGATTTCACACACACTTATCTCTGAGAACTGAGCATGTGGAGACACTTTCGTTCATCTAGCACAAAGGGAACGGGTTGCAGGAGAAACTTTTACTCTCGTTTCTCAGTCTGTTTCCTAGTGCCGGTTTGAAGTTCCTGCAGTTTTCACTGTAAAACCGGGTTGGAGCTATTACCTCCCCATATATATGTATGGAGTGGAGTTTGCAACTGAAAAGAAACTTTGTGTTCCCAACAAGCTAGGTGAAGGACGGCTTTCATTCACACTTATCTCTCAGAACTGAGCATGTGGAGAGACGTTCGTTCATCTAACACAAAGGGAACGGGTTGCAGGGGAAACTTTTACTCTGGTTTCTCAGTCTGTTTCCTAGTGCCGTTTTGAAGTTCCTGCAGTTTTCACTGTAAAACCGAGTTGGAGCTAGTACCTCCCCATATATATGTATGGAGTGGAGTTTGCAACTGCAAAGAAACTTTGTTTTCCCAACAAGCTAGGTGAAGGACGGCTTTCACACACACTTATCTCTCAGAACTGAGCATGTGGAGAGACGTTCGTTCACCTAGCACAAAGGGAACGGGTTGCAGGGGAAACTTTTATTCTGGTTTCTCAGTCTGTTTCCTAGAGCCGGTTTGAAGTTCCTGCAGTTTTCACTGTAAAACCGAGTTGGAGCTAGTACCTCCCCATATATATGTATGGAGTGGAGTTTGCTACTGCAAAGAAACTTTGTGTTCCCAACAAGCTAGGTGAAGGACGGCTTTCACACACACTTATCTCTCAGAACTGAGCATGTGGAGAGACGTTCGTTCATCTAGCACAAAGGGAACGGGTTGCAGGGGAAACTTTTACTCTGGTTTCTCAGTCTGATTCCTAGTGCCGGTTTGAAGTTCCTGCAGTTTTCAGTGTAAAACCGAGTTGGGCTTGTACCTCTCCTTAAATATGTATGGAGTGGAGTTTGCAAATGAAAAGAAACTTTGTGTTCCCAACAAGCTAGGTGAAGGACGGCTTTCACACCCACTTATCTCTCAGAACTGAGCATGTGGAGAGACGTTCGTTCACCTAGCACAAATGGAACGGGTTGCAGGGGAAACTTTTACTCTGGTTTCTCAGTCTGTTTCCTAGTGCCGGTTTGAAGTTCCTGCAGTTTTCACTGTAAAACCGGGTTGGAGATAGTACCTCCCCATATATATGTATGGAGTGGAGTTTGCAACTGAAAAGAAACTTTGTGTTCCCAACAAGCTAGGTGAAGGACGGCTTTCACTCACACTTATCTCTCAGAACTGAGCATGTGGAGAGACGTTCGTTCATCTAGCACAAAGGGAACGGTTTGGAGGGGAAACTTTTACTCTGATTTCTCAGTCGGTTTCCTAGTGCCGTTTTGAAGTTCCTGCAGTTTTCACTGTAAAACCGGGTTGGAGCTAGTACTTCCCCAAGTATATGTATGGAGTGGGGTTTGCAACAGAAAAGAAACTTTGTGTTCCCAACAAGCTAGGTGAAGTACGGGTTTCACACACACTTATCTCTCAGAACTGAGCATGTGGAGAGACGTTCGTTCATCTAGCACAAAGGGAACGGGTTGCAGGAGAAACTTTTACTCTGGTTTCTCAGTCTGTTTCCTAGTGCCGTTTTGAATTTCCTGCAGTTTTCAGTGTAAAACCGAGTTGGAGCTAGTACCTACCCATATATATGTATGGAGTGGAGTTTGCAACTGAAAAGAAACTTTGTGTTCCCAACAAGCTAGGTGAAGGACGGCTTTCACACACACTTATCTCTCAGAACTGAGCTTGTGGAGAGACTTTCGTTCATCTAGCACAAAGGAAACGGGTTGCAGGGGAAACTTTTACTCTGGTTTCTCAGTCTGTTTCCTAGTGCCGTTTTGAAGTTCCTGCAGTTTTCACTGTAAAATCGAGTTGGAGCTTGTACCTCCCCATATAAATGTATGGAGTGGAGTTTTCAACTGAAAAGAATCTTTGTGTTCCCAACAAGCTAGGTGAAGGACGGATTTCACACACACTTATCTCTGAGAACTGAGCATGTGGAGACACTTTCGTTCATCTAGCACAAAGGGAACGGGTTGCAGGAGAAACTTTTACTCTCGTTTCTCAGTCTGTTTCCTAGTGCCGGTTTGAAGTTCCTGCAGTTTTCACTGTAAAACCGGGTTGGAGCTATTACCTCCCCATATATATGTATGGAGTGGAGTTTGCAACTGAAAAGAAACTTTGTGTTCCCAACAAGCTAGGTGAAGGACGGCTTTCACTCACACTTATCTCTCAGAACTGAGCATGTGGAGAGACGTTCGTTCATCTAACACAAAGGGAACGGGTTGCAGGGGAAACTTTTACTCTGGTTTCTCAGTCTGTTTCCTAGTGCCGTTTTGAAGTTCCTGCAGTTTTCACTGTAAAACCGAGTTGGAGCTAGTACCTCCCCATATATATGTATGGAGTGGAGTTTGCAACTGCAAAGAAACTTTGTGTTCCCAACAAGCTATGTGAAGGACGGCTTTCACACACACTTATCTCTCAGAACTGAGCATGTGGAGAGACGTTCGTTCACCTAGCACAAAGGGAACGGGTTGCAGGGGAAACTTTTATTCTGGTTTCTCAGTCTGTTTCCTAGAGCCGGTTTGAAGTTCCTGCAGTTTTCACTGTAAAACCGAGTTGGAGCTAGTACCTCCCCATATATATGTATGGAGTGGAGTTTGCAACTGCAAAGAAACTTTGTGTTCCCAACAAGCTAGGTGAAGGACGGCTTTCACACACACTTATCTCTCAGAACTGAGCATGTGGAGAGACGTTCGTTCATCTAGCACAAAGGGAACGGGTTGCAGGAGAAACTTTTACTCTGGTTTCTCAGTCTGATTCCTAGTGCCGGTTTGAAGTTCCTGCAGTTTTCAGTGTAAAACCGAGTTGGAGCTTGTACCTCTCCTTAAATATGTATGGAGTGGAGTTTGCAAATGAAAAGAAACTTTGTGTTCCCAACAAGCTAGGTGAAGGACGGCTTTCACACCCACTTATCTCTCAGAACTGAGCATGTGGAGAGACGTTCGTTCACCTAGCACAAATGGAACGGGTTGCAGGGGAAACTTTTACTCTGGTTTCTCAGTCTGTTTCCTAGTGCCGGTTTGAAGTTCCTGCAGTTTTCACTGTAAAACCGGGTTGGAGCTAGTACCTCCCCATATATATGTATGGAGTGGAGTTTGCAACTGAAAAGAAACTTTGTGTTCCCAACAAGCTAGGTGAAGGACGGCTTTCACTCACACTTATCTCTCAGAACTGAGCATGTGGAGAGACGTTCGTTCATCTAGCACAAAGGGAACGGGTTGCAGAAGAAACTATTACTCTGGTTTCTCAGTCTGTTTCCTAGTGCCGGTTTGAAGTTCCTAAAGTTTTCACTGTAAAACCGAGTTGGAGCTAGTACCTCCCCATATATATGTATGGAGTGGAGTTGGCAACTGAAAAGAATCTTTGTGTTCCCAACAAGCTAGGTGAAGGACGGCTTTCACACACACTTATCTCTCAGAACTGAGCATGAGGAGAGACGTTCGTTCACCTAGCACAAAGGGAACGGGTTGCAGGAGAAACTTTTACTCTGATTTCTCAGGCTGTTTCCTAGTGCCGGTTTGAAGTTCCTGCAGTTTTCACTGTAAAATCGAGTTGGAGCTAGTACCTCCCCATATATATGTATGGAGTGGAGTTTGCAACTGAAAAGAAACATTGTGTTCCAAACAAGCTAGGTGAAGGACGGCTTTCACACACACTTATCTCTCAGAACTGAGCATTTGGTCAGACGTTCGTTCATCTAGCACAAAGGGAACGGAATGCAGGAGAAACTTTTACTCTGGTTTCTCAGTCTGTTTCCTAGTGCCGGTTTGAAGTTCCTGCAGTTTTCACTGTAAAACAGGGATGGAGCTAGTACTTCCCCAAGTATATGTATGGAGTGGGATTTGCAACAGAAAAGAAACTTTGTGTTCCCAACAAGCTAGGTGAAGGACGGCTTTCACACACACTTATCTCTCAGAACTGAGCATGTGGAGAGACGTTCGTTCATCTAGCACAAAGGGAACGGGTTGCAGGAGAAACTTTTACTCTGGTTTCTCAGTCTGTTTCCTAGTGCCGTTTTGAAGTTCCTGCAGTTTTCAGTGTAAAACCGAGTTGAAGCTAGTACCTCCCCATATATATGTATGGAGTGGAGTTTGCAACTGAAAAGAAACTTTGTGTTCCCAAAAAGCTAGGTGAAGGACGGCTTTCACACACACTTATCTCTCAGAACTGAGCATGTGGAGAGACGTTCGTTCATCTAGCACAAAGGGAACGGGTTGGAGGGGAAACTTTTACTCTGATTTCTCAGTCTGTTTCCTAGTGCCGTTTTGAAGTTCCTGCAGTTTTCACTGTAAAACCGGGATGGAGCTAGTACTTCCCCAAGTATATGTATGGAGTGGGGTTTGCAACAGAAAAGAAACTTTGTGTTCCCAACAAGCTAGGTGAAGTACGGGTTTCACACACACTTATCTCTCAGAACTGAGCATGTGGAGAGACGTTCGTTCATCTAGCACAAAGGGAACGGGTTGCAGGAGAAACTTTTACTCTGGTTTCTCAGTCTGTTTCCTATTGCCGTTTTGAAATTCCTGCAGTTTTCAGTGTAAAACCGAGTTGAAGCTAGTACCTCCCCATATATATGTATGGAGTGGAGTTTGCAACTGAAAAGAAACTTTGTGTTCCCAACAAGCTAGGTGAAGGACGGCTTTCACACACACTTATCTCTCAGAACTGAGCATGTGGAGAGACTTTCGTTCATCTAGCACAAAGGAAACGGGTTGCAGGGGAAACTTTTACTCTGGTTTCTCAGTCTGTTTCCTAGTGCCGTTTTGAAGTTCCTGCAGTTTTCACTGTAAAATCGAGTTGGAGCTAGTACCTCCCCATATAAATGTATGGAGTGGAGTTTTCAACTGAAAAGAATCTTTGTGTTCCCAACAAGCTAGGTGAAGGACGGCTTTCACACACACTTATGTCTGAGAACTGAGCATGTGGAGACACTTTCGTTCATCTAGCACAAAGGGAACGTGTTGCAGGAGAAACTTTTACTCTCGTTTCTCAGTCTGTTTCCTAGTGCCGGTTTGAAGTTCCTGCAGTTTTCACTGTAAAACCGGGTTGGAGCTATTACCTTCCCATATATATGTATGGAGTGGAGTTTGCAACTGAAAAGAAACTTTGTGTTCCCAACAAGCTAGGTGAAGGACAGCTTTCACTCACACTTATCTCTCAGAACTGAGCATGTGTTGAGACGTTCGTTCATCTAACACAAAGGGAACGGGTTGCAGGGGAAACTATTACTCTGGTTTCTCAGTCTGTTTCCTAGTGCCGGTTTGAAGTTCCTGCAGTTTTCACTGTAAAACCGGGTTGGAGCTAGTACCTCCCCATATATATGTATGGAGTGGAGTTTGCAACTGAAAAGAAACTTTGTGTTCCCAACAAGCTACGTGAAGGACGGCTTTCACACACACTTATCTCTCAGAACTGAGCATGTGGAGAGACGTTCGTTCATCTAGCACAAAGGGAACGGGTTGCAGAAGAAACATTTACTCTGGTTTCTCAGTCTGTTTCCTAGTGCCGGTTTGAAGTTCCTGCAGTTTTCACTGTAAAACCGAGTTGGAGCTAGTACCTCCCCATATATATGTATGGAGTGGAGTTTGCAACTGAAAAGAAACTTTGTGTTCCCAACAAGCTAGGTGAAGGACGGCTTTCACACACACTTATCTCTCAGAACTGAGCATGTGGAGAGACGTTCGTTCACCTAGCACAAAGGGAACGGGTTGCAGGAGAAACTTTTACTCTGATTTCTCAGGCTGTTTCCTAGTGCCGGTTTGAAGTTCCTGCAGTTTTCACTGTAAAACCGAGTTTTAGCTAGTACCTCCCCATATATATGTATGGAGTGGAGTTTGCAACAGAAAAGAAACTTTGTGTTCCCAACAAGCTAGGTGAAGTACGGCTTTCACACACACTTATCTCTCAGAACTGAGCATGTGGAGAGACGTTCGTTCATCTAGCACAAAGGGAACGGGTTGCAGGAGAAACTTTTACTCTGGTTTCTCAGTCTGTTTCCTAGTGCCGTTTTGAATTTCCTGCAGTTTTCAGTGTAAAACCGAGTTGAAGCTAGTACCTCCCCATATATATGTATGGAGTGGAGTTTGCAACTGAAAAGAAACTTTGTGTTCCCAACAAGCTAGGTGAAGGACGGCTTTCACACACACTTATCTCTCAGAACTGAGCATGTGGAGAGACTTTCGTTCATCTAGCACAAAGGAAACGGGTTGCAGGGGAAACTTTTACTCTGGTTTCTCAGTCTGTTTCCTAGTGCCGTTTTGAAGTTCCTGCAGTTTTCACTGTAAAATCGAGTTGGAGCTAGTACCTCCCGTTATAAATGTATGGAGTGTAGTTTTCAACTGAAAAGAAACTTTGTGTTCCCAACAAGCTAGGTGAAGGACGGCTTTCACACACACTTATCTCTGAGAACTGAGCATGTGGAGAGACTTTCGTTCATCTAGCACAAAGGGAACGGGTTGCAGGAGAAACTTTTACTCTGGTTTCTCAGGCTGTTTCCTAGTGCCGGTTTGAAGTTCCTGCAGTTTTCACTGTAAAACAGGGTTGGAGCTAGTACCTCCCCATATATATGTATGGAGTGGAGTTTGAAACTGAAAAGAAACTTTGTGTTCCCAACAAGCTAGGTGAAGGACGGCTTTCAGTCACACTTATCTCTCAGAACTGAGCATGTTGAGAGACGTTCGTTCATCTAGCACAAAGGGAACGGGTTGCAGGGGAAACTTTTACTCTGATTTCTCAGTCGGTTTCCTAGTGCCGTTTTTAAGTTCCTGCAGTTTTCACTGTAAAACCGAGTTGTAGCTAGTACCTCCCCATATATATGTATGGAGTGGAGTTTGCAACTGAAAAGAAACTTTGTGTTCCCAACAAGCTAGGTGAAGGACGGCTTTCACACACACTTATCTCTCAGAACTGAGCATGTGGAGAGACGTTCGTTCATCTAGCACAAAGGGAACGGTTTGGATGGGAAACTTTTACTCTGATTTTTCAGACGGTTTCCTAGTGGCGTTTTGAAGTTCCTGCAGTTTTCACTGTAAAACCGGGATGGAGCTAGTACTTCCCCAAATATATGTATGGAGTGGGGTTTGCAGCAGAAAAGAAAATTTGTGTTCCCAACAAGCTAGGTGAAGTACGGGATTCACACACACTTATCTCTCAGAACTGAGCATGTGGAGAGACGTTCGTTCATCTAGCACAAAGGGAACGGGCTGCAGGAAAAACTTTTACTCTGGTTTCTCAGTCTGTTTCCTAGTGCCGGTTTGAAGTTCCTGCAGTTTTCAGTGTAAAATCGAGTTGGAGCTAGTACCTCCCCCTATATATATATGGAGTGGAGTTTGCAACTGAAAAGAAACTTTGTGTTCCCAACAAGCTAGGTGAAGTACGGCTTTCACATACACTTATCTCTCAGAACTGAGCATTTGGAGAGACGTTCGTTCATCTAGCACAAAGGGAACGGGTTGCAGGAGAAACTTTTACTCTGGTTTCTCAGTCTGTTTCCTAGTGCCGGTTTGAAGTTCCTGCAGTTTTCACTGTAAAACAGAGTTGGAGCTACTACCTCCCCGTATATATATATAGAGTGGAGTTTGCAACAGAAAATAAACTTTGTGTTCCCAACAAGCTATTTGAAGGACGGCTTTCACACACACTTTTCTCTCAGAATTGAGCATGTGGAAAGACGTTCGTTCATCTAGCACAAAGGGAACGGGTTGCAGTAGAAACTTTTACTCTGGTTTCTCAGTCTGTTTCCTAGTGCCGGTTGGAAGTTCCTGCAGTTTTCACTGTAAAACCGGGATGGAGCTAGTACCTCCCCATATATATGTATGGAGTGGAGTTTGCAACTGAAAAGAAACTTTATGTTCCCAAAAAGATAGGTGAAGGACGGCTTTCACACACACTTATCTCTCAGCACTGAGCATGTGGAGAGACGTTCGTTCATCTAGCACAAAGGGAACGGGTTGCAGGAGAAATTTTACTCTGGTTTCTCAGTCTGTTTCTTAGTGCCGGTTTGAAGTTCCTGCGGTTTTCACTGTAAAACCGAGTTGGCGCTACTACCTCCCCGTATATATGTATGGAGTGGAGTTTGCAACTGTAAAGAAACTATGTGTTCCCAACAAGCTAGGTGAAGAACAGCTTTCACACACACTTTTCTCTCAGAACTGAGCATGTGGAGAGACGTTCGTTCATCTAGCACAAAGGAAACGGGTTGCAGGAGAAACTTTTACTCTGGTTTCTCAGTCTGTTTCCTAGTGCCGGTTGGAAGTTCCTGCAGTTTTCACTGTAAAACCGAGTTGGAGCTAGTACCACCCCATATATATGTATGGAGTGGAGATTGCAACTGAAAAGAAACTTTGTGTTCCCAACAAGCTAGGTGAAGGACGGCTTTCACACACACTTTTCACTCAGAACTGAGCATGTGGAGAGACGTTCGTTCATCTAGCACAAAGGGAACGGGTTGCAGGAGAAACTTTTACTCTGGTTTCTCAGTCTGTTTCCTAGTGCCGGTTTGAAGTTCCTGCAGTTTTCACTGTAAATCCGAGTTGGAGCTAGTACCTCCCCATATATATGTATGGAGTGGAGTTTGCAACTGAAAAGAAACTTTGTGTTCCCATCAAGCTAGGTGAAGTACGGCTTTCACACACACTTATCTCTCAGAACTGAGCATGTGGAGAGACGTTCGTTCATCTAGCACAAAGGGAACAGGTTGCAGGGAAACTTTTACTCTGGTTTCTCAGTCTGTTTCCTAGTGCCGGTTTGAAGTTCCTGCAGTTTTCACTGTAAAACCGAGTTGGAGCTAGTACCTCCCCATATATATGTATGGAGTGAAGTTTGCAACTGAAAAGAAACTTTGTGTTCCCAACAAGCTAGGTGAAGGACGGCTTTCACATACACTTATCTCTCAGAACTGAGCATGTGGAGAGACGTTCGTTCATCTAGAACAAAGGGAACGGGTTGCAGGAGAAACTTTTACTCTGGTTTCTCAGTCTGTTTCCTAGTGCCGGTTTGAAGTTCCTGCAGTTTTCACTGTAAAACCGAGTTGGAGCTACTACCTCCCCGTATATATATATAGATTGGAGTTTGCAACTGAAAATAAACTTTGTGTTCCCAACAAGCTAGGTGAAGGACGACTTTCACACACACTTTTCTCTCAGAATTGAGCATGTGGAGAGACGTTCGTTCATCTAGCACAAATGGAACGGGTTGCAGTAGAAACTTTTACTCTGGTTTCTCAGTCTGTTTCCTAGTGCCGGTTGGAAGTTCCTGCAGTTTTCACTGTAAAACCGGAATGGAGCTAGTACCTCCCCATATATATGTATGGAGTGGAGTTTGCAACTGAAAAGAAACTTTGTGTTCTCAACAAGCTAGGTGAAGGACGGCTTTCACTCACAATTATCTCTCAGCACTGAGCATGTGGAGAGACGTTCTTTCATCTAGCACAAAGGGAACGGGTTGCAGGAGAAACTTTTACTCTGGTTTCTCAGTCTGTTTCCTAGTGCCGGTTTGATGTTCCTGCAGTTTTCACTGTAAAACCGAGTTGGAGCTACTACCTCCCCATATATATGTATGGAGTGGAGTTTGCAACTGAAAAGAATCTTTGTGTTCCCAACAAGCTAGGTGAAGGACGGCTTTCACACACACTTATCTCTCAGAACTGAGCATGTGGAGAGACGTTCGTTCATCTAGCACAAAAGGAACGGGTTGCAGGAGAAACTTTTACTCTGGTTTCTCAGTCTGTTTCCTAGTGCCGGTTTGAAGTTCCTGCAGTTTTCACTGTAAAACCGAGTTGGAGCTACTACCTCCCCATATATATGTATGGAGTGGAGTTTGCAACTGAAAAGAAACTTTGTGTTCCCAACAAGCTAGGTGAAGGACGGCTTTCACACACACTTATCTCTCAGAACTGAGCATGTGGAGAGACGTTCGTTCATCTAGCACAAAGGGAACGGTTTGCAGGAGAAACTTTTACTCTGGTTTCTCAGTCTGTTTCCTAGTGCCGGTTTGAAGTTCCTGCAGTTTTCACTGTAAAACAGTGTTGGAGCTAGTACCTCCTCTTATATATGTATGGAGTGGAGTTTGCAACTGAAAAGAAACTTTGTGTTCCCAACAAGCTAGGTGAAGGACGGCTTTCACACACACTTATCTCTCAGAACTGATCATGTGGAGAGACGTTCGTTCATCTAGCACAAAGGGAACGGGTTGCAGGAGAAACTTTTACTCTGGTTTCTCAGTCTGTTTCCTAGTGCCGGTTTGAAGTTCCTGCAGTTTTCACTGTAAAACCGAGTTGGAGCTACTACCTCCCCGTATATATGTATGGAGTGGAGTTTGCAACTGAAAAGAAACTTTGTGTTCCCAACAAGCTAGGTGAAGGACGGCTTTCATCACACATATCTCTCAGAACTGAGCATGTGGAGAGACGTTCGTTCATCTAGCACAAAGGGAACGGGTTGCAGGAGAAACTTTTACTCTGGTTTCTCAGTCTGTTTCCTAGTGCCGGTTGGAAGTTCCTGCAGTTTTCAATGTAAAACCGATTTGTAGCTAGTACCTCCCCATATATATGTATGGAGTGGGGTTTGCAACTGAAAAGAAACTTTGTGTTCCCAACAAGCTAGTTGAAGTACGGCTTTCACACACACTTTTCTCTCAGAACTGAGCATGTGGAGAGACGTTCGTTCACCTAGCACAAAGGGAACGGTTTGCAGGAGAAACTTTTACTCTGGTTTCTCAGTCTGTTTCCTAGTGCCGGTTTGAAGTTCCTGCAGTTTTCACTGTAAAACCGGGTTGGAGCTAGTACCTCCTCTTATATATGTATGGAGTGGAGTTTGCAACTGAAAAGAAACTTTGTGTTCCCAACAAGCTAGGTGAAGGACGGCTTTCACACACACTTATCTCTCAGAACTGATCATGTGGAGAGACGTTCGTTCATCTAGCACAAAGGGAACGGGTTGCAGGAGAAACTTTTACTCTGGTTTCTCAGTCTGTTTCCTAGTGCCGGTTTGAAGTTCCTGCAGTTTTCACTGTAAAACCGAGTTGGAGCTACTACCACCCAGTATACATGTATGGAGTGGAGTTTGCAACTGAAAAGAAACTTTGTGTTCCCAACAAGCTAGGTGAAGGACGGCTTTCACTCACACATATCTCTCAGAACTGAGCATGTGGAGAGACGTTCGTTCATCTAGCACAAAGGGAACGGGTTGCAGTAGAAACTTTTACTCTGGTTTCTCAGTCTGTTTCCTAGTGCCGTTTTGAAGTTCCTGCAGTTTTCACTGTAAAACCGAGTTGGAGCTTGTACCTCCCCATATAAATGTATGGAGTGGAGTTTTCAACTGAAAAGAATCTTTGTGTTCCCAACAAGCTATGTGAAGTACGGCTTTCACTCACAAATATCTCTCAGAACTGAGCATGTGGAGAGACGTTCGTTCACCTAGCACAAAGGGAACGGGTTACAGGAGAAACTGTTCCTCTGGTTTCTCAGTCTGTTTCCTAGTGCCAGTTTGAAGTTCCTGCAGTTTTCACTGTAAAACCGGGATGGAGGTAGTACCTCCCCATAGATATGTATGAGGTGGAGTTTGCAACTAAAAAGAAACTTTGTGTTCCCAACAAGCTAGGTGAAGGACGGCTTTCACACACACTTATCTCTGAGAACTGAGCATGTGGAGAGACTTTCGTTCATCTAGCACAAAGGGAACAGGTTGCAGGAGAAACTTTTACTCTGGTTTCTCAGTCTGTTTCCTAGTGCCGGTTTGAAGTTCCTGCAGTTTTCACTGTAAAACCGGGTTGGAGCTAGTACCTCCCCATATATATGTATGGAGAGGAGTTTGCAACTGAAAAGAAACTTTGTGTTCCCAACAAGCTAGGTGAAGGACGGCTTTCACTCACACTTATCTCTCAGAACTGAGCATGTGGAGAGACGTTCGTTCATCTAGCACAAAGGGAACGGGTTGCAGGAGGAACTTTACTCTGGTTTCTCAGTCTGTTTCCTAGTGCCGGTTTGATGTTCCTGCAGTTTTCACTGTAAAACCGGGTTGGAGCTAGTACCTCCCCATATATATGTATGGAGTGGAGTTTGCAACTGAAAAGAAACTTTGTGTTCCCAACAAGCTAGGTGAAGGACGGCTTTCACACACACTTATCTCTCAGAACTGAGCATGTGGAGAGACGTTCGTTCACCTAGCACAAAGGGAACGGGTTACAGGAGAAACTTTTACTCTGGTTTCTCAGTCTGTTTCCTAGTGCCGGTTTGAAGTTCCTGCAGTTTTCACTGTAAAACCGAGTTGGAGCTAGTACCTCCCCATATATATTTATGGAGTGGAGTTTGCAACTGAAAAGAAACTTTGTGTTCCCAACAAGCTAGGTGAAGGACGGCTTTCACACACACTTATCTCTCAGAACTGAGCATGTGGAGAGACGTTCGTTCATCTAGCAAAAAGGGAACGGGTTGCAGGAGAAACTTTTACTCTGGTTTCTCAGTCTGTTTCCTAGTGCCGGTTGGAAGTTCCTGCAGTTTTCACTGTAAAACCGATTTGGAGCTAGTACCTCCCCATATATATGTATGGAGTGGAGTTTGCAACTGAAAAGAAACTTTGTGTTCCCAACAAGCTAGGTGAAGTACGGCTTTCACACACACTTATCTCTCAGAACTGAGCATGTGGAGAGACGTTCGTTCATCTAGCACAAAGGGAACAGGTTGCAGGGAAACTTTTACTCTGGTTTCTCAGTCTGTTTCCTAGTGCCGGTTTGAAGTTCCTGCAGTTTTCACTGTAAAACCGAGTTGGAGCTAGTACCTCCCCATATATATGTATGGAATGAAGTTTGCAACGGATAAGAAACTTTGTGTTCCCAACAAGCTAGGTGAAGGACGGCTTTCACACACACTTTTCTCTCAGAACTGAGCATGTGGAGAGACGTTCGTTCATCTAGCACAAAGGGAACGGGTTGCAGGAGAAACTTTTACTCTGGTTTCTCAGTCTGTTTCCTAGTGCCGTTTAGAAGTTCCTGCAGTTTTCAGTGTAAAACCGAGTTGAAGCTAGTACCTCCCCATATATATGTATGGAGTGGAGTTTGCACCTGAAAAGAAACTTTGTGTTCCCAACAAGCTAGGTGAAGGACGGCTTTCACACACACTTATCTCTCAGAACTGAGCATGTGGAGAGACGTTCGTTCATCTAGCACAAAGGGAACGGTTTGCAGGGGAAACTTTTACTCTGGTTTCTCAGTCTGTTTCCTAGTGCCGTTGTGAAGTTCCTGCAGTTTTCACTGTAAAACCGAGTTGGAGCTTGTACCTCCCCATATAAATGTATGGAGTGGAGTTTTCAACTGAAAAGAATCTTTGTGTTCCCAACAAGCTATGTGAAGTACGGCTTTCACTCACAAATATCTCTCAGAACTGAGCATGTGGAGAGACGTTCGTTCACCTAGCACAAAGGGAACGGGTTGCAGGAGAAACTTTTACTCTGGTTTCTCAGTCTGTTTCCTAGTGCCGGTTGGAAGTTCCTGCAGTTTTCAATGTAAAACCGATTTGTAGCTAGTACCTCCCCATATATATGTATGGAGTGGAGTTTGCAACTGAAAAGAAACTTTGTGTTCCCAACAAGCTAGTTGAAGTACGGCTTTCACACACACTTTTCTCTCAGAACTGAGCATGTGGAGAGACGTTCGTTCACCTAGCACAAAGGGAACGGTTTGCAGGAGAAACTTTTACTCTGGTTTCTCAGTCTGTTTCCTAGTGCCGGTTTGAAGTTCCTGCAGTTTTCACTGTAAAACCGGGTTGGAGCTAGTACCTCCTCTTATATATGTATGGAGTGGAGTTTGCAACTGAAAAGAAACTTTGTGTTCCCAACAAGCTAGGTGAAGGACGGCTTTCACACACACTTATCTCTCAGAACTGATCATGTGGAGAGACGTTCGTTCATCTAGCACAAAGGGAACGGGTTGCAGGAGAAACTTTTACTCTGGTTTCTCAGTCTGTTTCCTAGTGCCGGTTTGAAGTTCCTGCAGTTTTCACTGTAAAACCGAGTTGGAGCTACTACCACCCAGTATACATGTATGGAGTGGAGTTTGCAACTGAAAAGAAACTTTGTGTTCCCAACAAGCTAGGTGAAGGACGGCTTTCACTCACACATATCTCTCAGAACTGAGCATGTGGAGAGACGTTCGTTCATCTAGCACAAAGGGAACGGGTTGCAGTAGAAACTTTTACTCTGGTTTCTCAGTCTGTTTCCTAGTGCCGTTTTGAAGTTCCTGCAGTTTTCACTGTAAAACCGAGTTGGAGCTTGTACCTCCCCATATAAATGTATGGAGTGGAGTTTTCAACTGAAAAGAATCTTTGTGTTCCCAACAAGCTATGTGAAGTACGGCTTTCACTCACAAATATCTCTCAGAACTGAGCATGTGGAGAGACGTTCGTTCACCTAGCACAAAGGGAACGGGTTACAGGAGAAACTGTTCCTCTGGTTTCTCAGTCTGTTTCCTAGTGCCAGTTTGAAGTTCCTGCAGTTTTCACTGTAAAACCGGGATGGAGGTAGTACCTCCCCATAGATATGTATGAGGTGGAGTTTGCAACTAAAAAGAAACTTTGTGTTCCCAACAAGCTAGGTGAAGGACGGCTTTCACACACACTTATCTCTGAGAACTGAGCATGTGGAGAGACTTTCGTTCATCTAGCACAAAGGGAACAGGTTGCAGGAGAAACTTTTACTCTGGTTTCTCAGTCTGTTTCCTAGTGCCGGTTTGAAGTTCCTGCAGTTTTCACTGTAAAACCGGGTTGGAGCTAGTACCTCCCCATATATATGTATGGAGAGGAGTTTGCAACTGAAAAGAAACTTTGTGTTCCCAACAAGCTAGGTGAAGGACGGCTTTCACTCACACTTATCTCTCAGAACTGAGCATGTGGAGAGACGTTCGTTCATCTAGCACAAAGGGAACGGGTTGCAGGAGGAACTTTTACTCTGGTTTCTCAGTCTGTTTCCTAGTGCCGGTTTGATGTTCCTGCAGTTTTCACTGTAAAACCGGGTTGGAGCTAGTACCTCCCCATATATATGTATGGAGTGGAGTTTGCAACTGAAAAGAAACTTTGTGTTCCCAACAAGCTAGGTGAAGGACGGCTTTCACACACACTTATCTCTCAGAACTGAGCATGTGGAGAGACGTTCGTTCACCTAGCACAAAGGGAACGGGTTACAGGAGAAACTTTTACTCTGGTTTCTCAGTCTGTTTCCTAGTGCCGGTTTGAAGTTCCTGCAGTTTTCACTGTAAAACCGAGTTGGAGCTAGTACCTCCCCATATATATTTATGGAGTGGAGTTTGCAACTGAAAAGAAACTTTGTGTTCCCAACAAGCTAGGTGAAGGACGGCTTTCACACAAACTTATCTCTCAGAACTGAGCATGTGGAGAGACGTTCGTTCATCTAGCAAAAATGGAACGGGTTGCAGGAGAAACTTTTACTCTGGTTTCTCAGTCTGTTTCCTAGTGCCGGTTGGAAGTTCCTGCAGTTTTCAATGTAAAACCGATTTGGAGCTAGTACCTCCCCATATATATGTATGGAGTGGAGTTTGCAACTGAAAAGAAACTTTGTGTTCCCAACAAGCTAGGTGAAGTACGGATTTCACACACACTTATCTCTCAGAACTGAGCATGTGGAGAGACGTTCGTTCATCTAGCACAAAGGGAACAGGTTGCAGGGAAACTTTTACTCTGGTTTCTCAGTCTGTTTCCTAGTGCCGGTTTGAAGTTCCTGCAGTTTTCACTGTAAAACCGAGTTGGAGCTAGTACCTCCCCATATATATGTATGGAATGAAGTTTGCAACGGATAAGAAACTTTGTGTTCCCAACAAGCTAGGTGAAGGACGGCTTTCACACACACTTTTCTCTCAGAACTGAGCATGTGGAGAGACGTTCGTTCATCTAGCACAAAGGGAACGGGTTGCAGGAGAAACTTTTACTCTGGTTTCTCAGTCTGTTTCCTAGTGCCGTTTAGAAGTTCCTGCAGTTTTCAGTGTAAAACCGAGTTGAAGCTAGTACCTCCCCATATATATGTATGGAGTGGAGTTTGCACCTGAAAAGAAACTTTGTGTTCCCAACAAGCTAGGTGAAGGACGGCTTTCACACACACTTATCTCTCAGAACTGAGCATGTGGAGAGACGTTCGTTCATCTATCACAAAGGGAACGGTTTGCAGGGGAAACTTTTACTCTGGTTTCTCAGTCTGTTTCCTAGTGCCGTTGTGAAGTTCCTGCAGTTTTCACTGTAAAACCGAGTTGGAGCTTGTACCTCCCCATATAAATGTATGGAGTGGAGTTTTCAACTGAAAAGAATCTTTGTGTTCCCAACAAGCTATGTGAAGTACGGCTTTCACTCACAAATATCTCTCAGAACTGAGCATGTGGAGAGACGTTCGTTCACCTAGCACAAAGGGAACGGGTTACAGGAGAAACTTTTCCTCTGGTTTCTCAGTCTGTTTCCTAGTGCCAGTTTGAAGTTCCTGCAGTTTTCACTGTAAAACCGGGATGGAGGTAGTACCTCCCCATAGATATGTATGAGGTGGAGTTTGCAACTAAAAAGAAACTTTGTGTTCCCAACAAGCTAGGTGAAGGACGGCTTTCACACACACTTATCTCTGAGAACTGAGCATGTGGAGAGACTTTCGTTCATCTAGCACAAAGGGAACGGGTTGCAGGAGAAACTTTTACTCTGGTTTCTCAGTCTGTTTCCTAGTGCCGGTTTGAAGTTCCTGCAGTTTTCACTGTAAAACCGGGTTGGAGCTAGTACCTCCCCATATATATGTATGGAGAGGAGTTTGCAACTGAAAAGAAACTTTGTGTTCCCAACAAGCTAGGTGAAGGACGGCTTTCACTCACACTTATCTCTCAGAACTGAGCATGAGGAGAGACGTTCGTTCATCTAGCACAAAGGGAACGGGTTGCAGGAGGAACTTTTACTCTGGTTTCTCAGTCTGTTTCCTAGTGCCGGTTTGATGTTCCTGCAGTTTTCACTGTAAAACCGGGTTGGAGCTAGTACCTCCCCATATATATGTATGGAGTGGTGTTTGCAACTGAAAAGAAACTTTGTGTTCCCAACAAGCTAGGTGAAGGACGGCTTTCACACACACTTATCTCTCAGAACTGAGCATGAGGAGAGACGTTCGTTCACCTAGCACAAAGGGAACGGGTTACAGGAGAAACTTTTACTCTGGTTTCTCAGTCTGTTTCCTCGTGCCGGTTTGAAGTTCCTGCAGTTTTCACTGTAAAACCGAGTTGGAGCTAGTACCTCCCCATATATATTTATGGAGTGGAGTTTGCAACTGAAAAGAAACTTTGTGTTCCCAACAAGCTAGGTGAAGGACGGCTTTCACACAAACTTATCTCTCAGAACTGAGCATGTGGAGAGACGTTCGTTCATCTAGCACAAAGGGAAAGGGTTGCAGGAGTAACTTTTACTCTGGTTTCTCAGTCTGTTTTCTAGTGCCGGTTTGAAGTTCCTGCAGTTTTCACTGTAAAACCGATTTGGATCTAGTACCTCCCCATATATATGTATGGAGTGGAATTTGCAACTGAAAAGAAACTTTGTGTTCCCAACAAGCTAGGTGAAGTACGGCTTTCACACACACTTATCTCTCAGAACTGAGCATGTGGAGAGACGTTCGTTCATCTAGCACAAAGGGAACAGGTTGCAGGGAAACTTTTACTCTGGTTTCTCAGTCTGTTTCCTAGTGCCGGTTTGAAGTTCCTGCAGTTTTCACTGTAAAACCGAGTTGGAGCTAGTACCTCCCCATATATATGTATGGAGTGAAGTTTGCAACGGAAAAGAAACTTTGTGTTCCCAACAAGCTAGGTGAAGGACGGCTTTCACACACACTTTTCTCTCAGAACTGAGCATGTGGAGAGACGTTCGTTCATCTAGCACAAAGGGAACTGGTTGCAGGAGAAACTTTTCCTCTGGATTCTCAGTCTGTTTCCTAGTGCCGGTTGGAAGTTCCTGCAGTTTTCACTGTAAAACAGGGATGGAGCTAGTACCTCCCCATATATATGTATGGAGTGGAGTTTGCAACTGAAAAGAAACTTTGTGTTCCCAACAAGCTAGGTGAAGGACGGCTTTCACACACATTTATCTCTCAGCACTGAGCATGTGGAGAGACGTTCGTTCATCTAGCACAAAGGGAACGGGTTGCAGGGGAAACTTTTACTCTCGTTTCTCAGGCTTTTTCCTAGTGACGGTTTGAAGTTCCTGCAGTTTTCACTGTAAAACCGAGTTGGAGCTAGTACCTCCCCATATATATTTATGGAGTGGAGTTTGCAACTGAAAAGAAACTTTGTGTTCCCAACAAGCTAGGTGAAGGACGGCTTTCACACACACTTATCTCTCAGAACTGAGCATGTGGAGAGACGTTCGTTCATCTAGCAAAAAGGGAACGGGTTGCAGGAGAAACTTTTACTCTGGTTTCTCAGTCTGTTTCCTAGTGCCGGTTTGAAGTTCCTGCAGTTTTCACTGTAAAACCGTGTGGGAGCTTGTACCTCCCCTTAAATATGTATGGAGTGGAGTTTACAACTGAAAAGAAACTTTGTGTTCCCAACAAGCTAGGTGAAGGACGGCTTTCACACACACTTATCTCTCAGAACTGAGCATGTGGAGAGACGTTCGTTCATCTAGCACAAAGGGAACGGTTTGCAGGAGAAACTTTTACTCTGGTTTCTCAGTCTGTTTCCTAGTGCCGTTTAGAAGTTCCTGCAGTTTTCAGTGTAAAACCGAGTTGAAGCTAGTACCTCCCCATATATATGTATGGAGTGGAGTTTGCACCTGAAAAGAAACTTTGTGTTCCCAACAAGCTAGGTGAAGGACGGCTTTCACACACACTTATCTCTCAGAACTGAGCATGTGGAGAGACGTTCGTTCATCTAGCACAAAGGGAACGGTTTGCAGGGGAAACTTTTACTCTGGTTTCTCAGTCTGTTTCCTAGTGCCGTTGTGAAGTTCCTGCAGTTTTCACTGTAAAACCGAGTTGGAGCTTGTACCTCCCCATATAAATGTATGGAGTGGAGTTTTCAACTGAAAAGAATCTTTGTGTTCCCAACAAGCTATGTGAAGTACGGCTTTCACTCACAAATATCTCTCAGAACTGAGCATGTGGAGAGACGTTCGTTCACCTAGCACAAAGGGAACGGGTTACAGGAGAAACTTTTCCTCTGGTTTCTCAGTCTGTTTCCTAGTGCCAGTTTGAAGTTCCTGCAGTTTTCACTGTAAAACCGGGATGGAGGTAGTACCTCCCCATAGATATGTATGAGGTGGAGTTTGCAACTAAAAAGAAACTTTGTGTTCCCAACAAGTTAGGTGAAGGACGGCTTTCACACACACTTATCTCTGAGAACTGAGCATGTGGAGAGACTTTCGTTCATCTAGCACAAAGGGAACGGGTTGCAGGAGAAACTTTTACTCTGGTTTCTCAGTCTGTTTCCTAGTGCCGGTTTGAAGTTCCTGCAGTTTTCACTGTAAAACCGGGTTGGAGCTAGTACCTCCCCATATATATGTATGGAGAGGAGTTTGCAACTGAAAAGAAACTTTGTGTTCCCAACAAGCTAGGTGAAGGACGGCTTTCACTCACACTTATCTCTCAGAACTGAGCATGTGGAGAGACGTTCGTTCATCTAGCACAAAGGGAACGGGTTGCAGGAGGAACTTTTACTCTGGTTTCTCAGTCTGTTTCCTAGTGCCGGTTTGATGTTCCTGCAGTTTTCACTGTAAAACCGGGTTGGAGCTAGTACCTCCCCATATATATGTATGGAGTGGTGTTTGCAACTGAAAAGAAACTTTGTGTTCCCAACAAGCTAGGTGAAGGACGGCTTTCACACACACTTATCTCTCAGAACTGAGCATGAGGAGAGACGTTCGTTCACCTAGCACAAAGGGAACGGGTTACAGGAGAAACTTTTACTCTGGTTTCTCAGTCTGTTTCCTAGTGCCGGTTTGAAGTCCCTGCAGTTTTCACTGTAAAACCGAGTTGGAGCTAGTACCTCCCCATATATATTTATGGAGTGGAGTTTGCAACTGAAAAGAAACTTTGTGTTCCCAACAAGCTAGGTGAAGGACGGCTTTCACACAAACTTATCTCTCAGAACTGAGCATGTGGAGAGACGTTCGTTCATCTAGCACAAAGGGAAAGGGTTGCAGGAGTAACTTTTACTCTGGTTTCTCAGTCTGTTTCCTAGTGCCGGTTTGAAGTTCCTGCAGTTTTCACTGTAAAACCGATTTGGAGCTAGTACCTCCCCATATATATGTATGGAGTGGAGTTTGCAACTGAAAAGAAACTTTGTGTTCCCAACAAGCTAGGTGAAGTACGGCTTTCACACACACTTATCTCTCAGAACTGAGCATGTGGAGAGACGTTCGTTCATCTAGCACAAAGGGAACAGGTTGCAGGGAAACTTTTACTCTGGTTTCTCAGTCTGTTTCCTAGTGCCGTTTTGAAGTTCCTGCAGTTTTCACTGTAAAACCGAGTTGGAGCTAGTACCTCCCCATATATATGTATGGAGTGAAGTTTGCAACGGAAAAGAAACTTTGTGTTCCCAACAAGCTAGGTGAAGGACGGCTTTCACACACACTTTTCTCTCAGAACTGAGCATGTGGAGAGACGTTCGTTCATCTAGCACAAAGGGAACTGGTTGCAGGAGAAACCTTTACTCTGGATTCTCAGTCTGTTTCCTAGTGCCGGTTGGAAGTTCCTGCAGTTTTCACTGTAAAACAGGGATGGAGCTAGTACCTCCCCATATATATGTATGGAGTGGAGTTTGCAACTGAAAAGAAACTTTGTGTTCCCAACAAGCTAGGTGAAGGACGGCTTTCACTCACACTTATCTCTCAGAACTGAGCATGTGGAGAGACGTTCGTTCATCTAGCACAAAGGGAACGGGTTGCAGGAGGAACTTTTACTCTGGTTTCTCAGTCTGTTTCCTAGTGCCGGTTTGATGTTCCTGCAGTTTTCACTGTAAAACCGGGTTGGAGCTAGTACCTCCCCATATATATGTATGGAGTGGAGTTTGCAACTGAAAAGAAACTTTGTGTTCCCAACAAGCTAGGTGAAGGACGGCTTTCACACACACTTATCTCTCAGAACTGAGCATGTGGAGAGACGTTCGTTCACCTAGCACAAAGGGAACGGGTTACAGGAGAAACTTTTACTCTGGTTTCTCAGTCTGTTTCCTAGTGCCGGTTTGAAGTTCCTGCAGTTTTCACTGTAAAACCGAGTTGGAGCTAGTACCTCCCCATATATATTTATGGAGTGGAGTTTGCAACTGAAAAGAAACTTTGTGTTCCCAACAAGCTAGGTGAAGGACGGCTTTCACACAAACTTATCTCTCAGAACTGAGCATGTGGAGAGACGTTCGTTCATCTAGCAAAAATGGAACGGGTTGCAGGAGAAACTTTTACTCTGGTTTCTCAGTCTGTTTCCTAGTGCCGGTTGGAAGTTCCTGCAGTTTTCACTGTAAAACCGATTTGGAGCTAGTACCTCCCCATATATATGTATGGAGTGGAGTTTGCAACTGAAAAGAAACTTTGTGTTCCCAACAAGCTAGGTGAAGTACGGATTTCACACACACTTATCTCTCAGAACTGAGCATGTGGAGAGACGTTCGTTCATCTAGCACAAAGGGAACAGGTTGCAGGGAAACTTTTACTCTGGTTTCTCAGTCTGTTTCCTAGTGCCGGTTTGAAGTTCCTGCAGTTTTCACTGTAAAACCGAGTTGGAGCTAGTACCTCCCCATATATATGTATGGAATGAAGTTTGCAACGGATAAGAAACTTTGTGTTCCCAACAAGCTAGGTGAAGGACGGCTTTCACACACACTTTTCTCTCAGAACTGAGCATGTGGAGAGACGTTCGTTCATCTAGCACAAAGGGAACGGGTTGCAGGAGAAACTTTTACTCTGGTTTCTCAGTCTGTTTCCTAGTGCCGTTTAGAAGTTCCTGCAGTTTTCAGTGTAAAACCGAGTTGAAGCTAGTACCTCCCCATATATATGTATGGAGTGGAGTTTGCACCTGAAAAGAAACTTTGTGTTCCCAACAAGCTAGGTGAAGGACGGCTTTCACACACACTTATCTCTCAGAACTGAGCATGTGGAGAGACGTTCGTTCATCTAGCACAAAGGGAACGGTTTGCAGGGGAAACTTTTACTCTGGTTTCTCAGTCTGTTTCCTAGTGCCGTTGTGAAGTTCCTGCAGTTTTCACTGTAAAACCGAGTTGGAGCTTGTACCTCCCCATATAAATGTATGGAGTGGAGTTTTCAACTGAAAAGAATCTTTGTGTTCCCAACAAGCTATGTGAAGTACGGCTTTCACTCACAAATATCTCTCAGAACTGAGCATGTGGAGAGACGTTCGTTCACCTAGCACAAAGGGAACGGGTTACAGGAGAAACTTTTCCTCTGGTTTCTCAGTCTGTTTCCTAGTGCCAGTTTGAAGTTCCTGCAGTTTTCACTGTAAAACCGGGATGGAGGTAGTACCTCCCCATAGATATGTATGAGGTGGAGTTTGCAACTAAAAAGAAACTTTGTGTTCCCAACAAGCTAGGTGAAGGACGGCTTTCACACACACTTATCTCTGAGAACTGAGCATGTGGAGAGACTTTCGTTCATCTAGCACAAAGGGAACGGGTTGCAGGAGAAACTTTTACTCTGGTTTCTCAGTCTGTTTCCTAGTGCCGGTTTGAAGTTCCTGCAGTTTTCACTGTAAAACCGGGTTGGAGCTAGTACCTCCCCATATATATGTATGGAGAGGAGTTTGCAACTGAAAAGAAACTTTGTGTTCCCAACAAGCTAGGTGAAGGACGGCTTTCACTCACACTTATCTCTCAGAACTGAGCATGTGGAGAGACGTTCGTTCATCTAGCACAAAGGGAACGGGTTGCAGGAGGAACTTTTACTCTGGTTTCTCAGTCTGTTTCCTAGTGCCGGTTTGATGTTCCTGCAGTTTTCACTGTAAAACCGGGTTGGAGCTAGTACCTCCCCATATATATGTATGGAGTGGTGTTTGCAACTGAAAAGAAACTTTGTGTTCCCAACAAGCTAGGTGAAGGACGGCTTTCACACACACTTATCTCTCAGAACTGAGCATGAGGAGAGACGTTCGTTCACCTAGCACAAAGGGAACGGGTTACAGGAGAAACTTTTACTCTGGTTTCTCAGTCTGTTTCCTCGTGCCGGTTTGAAGTTCCTGCAGTTTTCACTGTAAAACCGAGTTGGAGCTAGTACCTCCCCATATATATTTATGGAGTGGAGTTTGCAACTGAAAAGAAACTTTGTGTTCCCAACAAGCTAGGTGAAGGACGGCTTTCACACAAACTTATCTCTCAGAACTGAGCATGTGGAGAGACGTTCGTTCATCTAGCACAAAGGGAAAGGGTTGCAGGAGAAACTTTTACTCTGGTTTCTCAGTCTGTTTCCTAGTGCCGGTTTGAAGTTCCTGCAGTTTTCACTGTAAAACCGATTTGGAGCTAGTACCTCCCCATATATATGTATGGAGTGGAATTTGCAACTGAAAAGAAACTTTGTGTTCCCAACAAGCTAGGTGAAGTACGGCTTTCACACACACTTATCTCTCAGAACTGAGCATGTGGAGAGACGTTCGTTCATCTAGCACAAAGGGAACAGGTTGCAGGGAAACTTTTACTCTGGTTTCTCAGTCTGTTTCCTAGTGCCGGTTTGAAGTTCCTGCAGTTTTCACTGTAAAACCGAGTTGGAGCTAGTACCTCCCCATATATATGTATGGAGTGAAGTTTGCAACGGAAAAGAAACTTTGTGTTCCCAACAAGCTAGGTGAAGGACGGCTTTCACACACACTTTTCTCTCAGAACTGAGCATGTGGAGAGACGTTCGTTCATCTAGCACAAAGGGAACTGGTTGCAGGAGAAACTTTTCCTCTGGATTCTCAGTCTGTTTCCTAGTGCCGGTTGGAAGTTCCTGCAGTTTTCACTGTAAAACAGGGATGGAGCTAGTACCTCCCCATATATATGTATGGAGTGGAGTTTGCAACTGAAAAGAAACTTTGTGTTCCCAACAAGCTAGGTGAAGGACGGCTTTCACACACATTTATCTCTCAGCACTGAGCATGTGGAGAGACGTTCGTTCATCTAGCACAAAGGGAACGGGTTGCAGGGGAAACTTTTACTCTCGTTTCTCAGGCTTTTTCCTAGTGACGGTTTGAAGTTCCTGCAGTTTTCACTGTAAAACCGAGTTGGAGCTAGTACCTCCCCATATATATTTATGGAGTGGAGTTTGCAACTGAAAAGAAACTTTGTGTTCCCAACAAGCTAGGTGAAGGACGGCTTTCACACACACTTATCTCTCAGAACTGAGCATGTGGAGAGACGTTCGTTCATCTAGCAAAAAGGGAACGGGTTGCAGGAGAAACTTTTACTCTGGTTTCTCAGTCTGTTTCCTAGTGCCGGTTTGAAGTTCCTGCAGTTTTCACTGTAAAACCGTGTGGGAGCTTGTACCTCCCCTTAAATATGTATGGAGTGGAGTTTACAACTGAAAAGAAACTTTGTGTTCCCAACAAGCTAGGTGAAGGACGGCTTTCACACACACTTATCTCTCAGAACTGAGCATGTGGAGAGACGTTCGTTCATCTAGCACAAAGGGAACGGTTTGCAGGAGAAACTTTTACTCTGGTTTCTCAGTCTGTTTCCTAGTGCCGTTTAGAAGTTCCTGCAGTTTTCAGTGTAAAACCGAGTTGAAGCTAGTACCTCCCCATATATATGTATGGAGTGGAGTTTGCACCTGAAAAGAAACTTTGTGTTCCCAACAAGCTAGGTGAAGGACGGCTTTCACACACACTTATCTCTCAGAACTGAGCATGTGGAGAGACGTTCGTTCATCTAGCACAAAGGGAACGGTTTGCAGGGGAAACTTTTACTCTGGTTTCTCAGTCTGTTTCCTAGTGCCGTTGTGAAGTTCCTGCAGTTTTCACTGTAAAACCGAGTTGGAGCTTGTACCTCCCCATATAAATGTATGGAGTGGAGTTTTCAACTGAAAAGAATCTTTGTGTTCCCAACAAGCTATGTGAAGTACGGCTTTCACTCACAAATATCTCTCAGAACTGAGCATGTGGAGAGACGTTCGTTCACCTAGCACAAAGGGAACGGGTTACAGGAGAAACTTTTCCTCTGGTTTCTCAGTCTGTTTCCTAGTGCCAGTTTGAAGTTCCTGCAGTTTTCACTGTAAAACCGGGATGGAGGTAGTACCTCCCCATAGATATGTATGAGGTGGAGTTTGCAACTAAAAAGAAACTTTGTGTTCCCAACAAGCTAGGTGAAGGACGGCTTTCACACACACTTATCTCTGAGAACTGAGCATGTGGAGAGACTTTCGTTCATCTAGCACAAAGGGAACGGGTTGCAGGAGAAACTTTTACTCTGGTTTCTCAGTCTGTTTCCTAGTGCCGGTTTGAAGTTCCTGCAGTTTTCACTGTAAAACCGGGTTGGAGCTAGTACCTCCCCATATATATGTATGGAGAGGAGTTTGCAACTGAAAAGAAACTTTGTGTTCCCAACAAGCTAGGTGAAGGACGGCTTTCACTCACACTTATCTCTCAGAACTGAGCATGTGGAGAGACGTTCGTTCATCTAGCACAAAGGGAACGGGTTGCAGGAGGAACTTTTACTCTGGTTTCTCAGTCTGTTTCCTAGTGCCGGTTTGATGTTCCTGCAGTTTTCACTGTAAAACCGGGTTGGAGCTAGTACCTCCCCATATATATGTATGGAGTGGTGTTTGCAACTGAAAAGAAACTTTGTGTTCCCAACAAGCTAGGTGAAGGACGGCTTTCACACACACTTATCTCTCAGAACTGAGCATGAGGAGAGACGTTCGTTCACCTAGCACAAAGGGAACGGGTTACAGGAGAAACTTTTACTCTGGTTTCTCAGTCTGTTTCCTAGTGCCGGTTTGAAGTTCCTGCAGTTTTCACTGTAAAACCGAGTTGGAGCTAGTACCTCCCCATATATATTTATGGAGTGGAGTTTGCAACTGAAAAGAAACTTTGTGTTCCCAACAAGCTAGGTGAAGTACGGCTTTCACACACACTTATCTCTCAGAACTGAGCATGTGGAGAGACGTTCGTTCATCTAGCACAAAGGGAACGGGTTACAGGAGAAACTTTTACTCTGGTTTCTCAGTCTGTTTCCTAGTGCCGGTTTGAAGTTCCTGCAGTTTTCACTGTAAAACCGATTTGGAGCTAGTACCTCCCCATATATATGTATGGAGTGGAGTTTGCAACTGAAAAGAAACTTTGTGTTCCCAACAAGCTAGGTGAAGTACGGCTTTCACACACACTTATCTCTCAGAACTGAGCATGTGGAGAGACGTTCGTTCATCTAGCACAAAGGGAACAGGTTGCAGGGAAACTTTTACTCTGGTTTCTCAGTCTGTTTCCTAGTGCCGTTTTGAAGTTCCTGCAGTTTTCACTGTAAAACCGAGTTGGAGCTAGTACCTCCCCATATATATGTATGGAGTGAAGTTTGCAACGGAAAAGAAACTTTGTGTTCCCAACAAGCTAGGTGAAGGACGGCTTTCACACACACTTTTCTCTCAGAACTGAGCATGTGGAGAGACGTTCGTTCATCTAGCACAAAGGGAACTGGTTGCAGGAGAAACTTTTACTCTGGATTCTCAGTCTGTTTCCTAGTGCCGGTTGGAAGTTCCTGCAGTTTTCACTGTAAAACAGGGATGGAGCTAGTACCTCCCCATATATATGTATGGAGTGGAGTTTGCAACTGAAAAGAAACTTTGTGTTCCCAACAAGCTAGGTGAAGGACGGCTTTCACACACATTTATCTCTCAGCACTGAGCATGTGGAGAGACGTTCGTTCATCTAGCACAAAGGGAACGGGTTGCAGGGGAAACTTTTACTCTCGTTTCTCAGGCTTTTTCCTAGTGACTGTTTGAAGTTCCTGCAGTTTTCACTGTAAAACCGAGTTGGAGCTAGTACCTCCCCATATATATTTATGGAGTGGAGTTTGCAACTGAAAAGAAACTTTGTGTTCCCAACAAGCTAGGTGAAGGACGGCTTTCACACACACTTATCTCTCAGAACTGAGCATGTGGAGAGACGTTCGTTCATCTAGCAAAAAGGGAACGGGTTGCAGGAGAAACTTTTACTCTGGTTTCTCAGTCTGTTTCCTAGTGCCGGTTTGAAGTTCCTGCAGTTTTCACTGTAAAACCGTGTGGGAGCTTGTACCTCCCCTTAAATATGTATGGAGTGGAGTTTACAACTGAAAAGAAACTTTGTGTTCCCAACAAGCTAGGTGAAGGACGGCTTTCACACACACTTATCTCTCAGAACTGAGCATGTGGAGAGACGTTCGTTCATCTAGCACAAAGGGAACGGGTTGCAGGAGAAACTTTTACTCTGGTTTCTCAGTCTGTTTCCTAGTGCCGGTATGAAGTTCCTGCAGTTTTCACTGTAAAACCGTGTGGGAGCTTGTACCTCCCCTTAAATATGTATGGAGTGGAGTTTACAACTGAAAAGAAACTTTGTGTTCCCAACAAGCTAGGTGAAGCACGGCTTTCACACACACTTGTCTCTCAGAACTGAGCATGTGGAGAGACGTTCGTTCATCTAGCACAAAGGGAACGGGTTGCAGGAGAAACTTTTACTCTGGTTTCTCAGTCTGTTTCCTAGTGCCGTTTAGAAGTTCCTGCAGTTTTCAGTGTAAAACCGAGTTGAAGCTAGTACCTCCCCATATATATGTATGGAGTGGAGTTTGCAACTGAAAAGAAACTTTGTGTTCCCAACAAGCTAGGTGAAGGACGGCTTTCACACACACTTATCTCTCAGAACTGAGCATGTGGAGAGACGTTCGTTCATCTAGCACAAAGGGAACGGGTTGCAGGAGAAACTTTTACTCTGGTTTCTCAGTCTGTTTCCTAGTGCCGTTTTGAAGTTCCTGCAGTTTTCATTGTAAAACCGAGTTGGAGCTTGTACCTCCCCATATAAATGTATGGAGTGGAGTTTTCAACTGAAAAGAATCTTTGTGTTCCCAACAAGCTATGTGAAGTACGGCTTTCACTCACAAATATCTCTCAGAACTGAGCATGTGGAGAGACTTTCGTTCACCTAGCACAAAGGGAACGGGTTACAGGAGAAACTTTTCCTCTGGTTTCTCAGTCTGTTTCCTAGTGCCAGTTTGAATTTCCTGCAGTTTTCACTGTAAAACAGGGATGGAGGTAGTACCTCCCCATAGATATGTATGAGGTGGAGTTTGCAACTAAAAAGAAACTTTGTGTTCCCAACAAGCTAGGTGAAGGACGGCTTTCACACACACTTATCTCTGAGAACTGAGCATGTGGAGAGACTTTCGTTCATCTAGCACAAAGGGAACGGGTTGCAGGAGAAACTTTTACTCTGGTTTCTCAGTCTGCTTCCTAGTGCCGGTTTGAAGTTCCTGCAGTTTTCACTGTAAAACCGGGTTGGAGGTAGTACCTCCCCATATATATGTATGGAGAGGAGTTTGCAACTGAAAAGAAACTTTGTGTTCCCAACAAGCTAGGTGAAGGACGGCTTTCACTCACAATTATCTCTCAGAACTGAGCATGTGGAGAGACGTTCGTTCATCTAGCACAAAGGGAACGGGTTGCAGGAGGAACTTTTACTCTGGTTTCTCAGTCTGTTTCCTAGTGCCGGTTTGATGTTCCTGCAGTTTTCACTGTAAAACCGGGTTGGAGCTAGTACCTCCCCATATATATGTATGGAGTGGATTTTGCAACTGAAAAGAAACTTTGTGTTCCCAACAAGCTAGGTGAAGGACGGCTTTCACACACACTTATCTCTCAGAACTGAGCATGAGGAGAGACGTTCGTTCACCTAGCACAAAGGGAACGGGTTAGAGGAGAAACTTTTACTCTGGTTTCTCAGTCTGTTTCCTAGTGCCGGTTTGAAGTTCCTGCAGTTTTCACTGTAAAACCGAGTTGGAGCTAGTACCTCCCCATATATATGTATGGAGTGGAGTTTGCAACTGAAAAGAAACTTTGTGTTCCCAACAAGCTAGGTGAAGGGCGGCTTTCACACACACTTATCTCTCAGAACTGAGCATGTGGAGAGACGTTCGTTCACCTAGCACATAGGGAACGGGTTGCAGGAGAAACTTTTACTCTGGTTTCTCAGTTTGTTTCCTAGTGCCGGTTGGAAGTTCCTGCAGTTTTCACTGTAAAACCGATTTGGAGCTAGTACCTCCCCTATATATATGTATGGAGTGGAGTTTGCAACTGAAAAGAAACTTTGTGTTCCCAACAAGCTAGGTGAAGTACGGCTTTCACACACACTTATCTCTCAGAACTGAGCATGTGGAGAGACGTTCGTTCATCTAGCACAAAGGGAACAGGTTGCAGGGAAACTTTTACTCTGGTTTCTCAGTCTGTTTCCTAGTGCCGGTTTGAAGTTCCTGCAGTTTTCACTGTAAACCGAGTTGGAGCTAGTACCTCCCCATATATATGTATGGATTGATGTTTGCAACGGAAAAGAAAATTTGTGTTCCCAACAAGCTAGGTGAAGGACGGCTTTCACACACACTTTTCTCTCAACTGAGCATGTGGAGAGATGTTCGTTCATCTAGCACAAAGGGAACGGGTTGCAGGAGAAACTTTTACTCTGGATTCTCAGTCTGTTTCCTAGTGCCGGTTGGAAGTTCCTGCAGTTTTCACTGTAAAACCGGGATGGAGGTAGTACCTCCCCATAGATATGTATGAGGTGGAGTTTGCAACTAAAAAGAAACTTTGTGTTCCCAACAAGCTAGGTGAAGGACGGCTTTCACACACACTTATCTCTGAGAACTGAGCATGTGGAGAGACTTTCGTTCATCTAGCACAAAGGGAACGGGTTGCAGGAGAAACTTTTACTCTGGTTTCTCAGTCTGTTTCCTAGTGCCGGTTTGAAGTTCCTGCAGTTTTCACTGTAAAACCGGGTTGGAGCTAGTACCTCCCCATATATATGTATGGAGAGGAGTTTGCAACTGAAAAGAAACTTTGTGTTCCCAACAAGCTAGGTGAAGGACGGCTTTCACTCACACTTATCTCTCAGAACTGAGCATGTGGAGAGACGTTCGTTCATCTAGCACAAAGGGAACGGGTTGCAGTGGGAACTTTTACTCTGGTTTCTCAGTCTGTTTCCTAGTGCCGGTTTGATGTTCCTGCAGTTTTCACTGTAAAACCGGGTTGGAGTTAGTACCTCCCCATATATATGTATGGAGTGGAGTTTGCAACTGAAAAGAAACTTTGTGTTCCCAACAAGCTAGGTGAAGGACGGCTTTCACTCACACTTATCCCTCAGAACTGAGCATGTGGAGAGACGTTCGTTCACCTAGCACAAAGGGAACGGGTTACAGGAGAAACTTTACTCTGGGTTCTCAGTCTGTTTCCTAGTGCCGGTTTGATGTTCCTGCAGTTTTCACTGTAAAACAGAGTTGGAGCTACTACTTCCCTATATATATGTATGGAGTGGAGTTTGCAACTGAAAAGAAACTTTGTGTTCCCAACAAGCAAGGTGAAGGACAGCTTTCACACACACTTATCTCTCAGAACTGAGCATGTGGAGAGACGTTCCTTCATCTAGCACAAAGGGAACGGGTTGCAGGAGAAACTTTTACTCTGGTTTCTCAGTCTGTTTCCTAGTGCCGGTTTGAAGTTCCTGCAGTTTTCACAGTAAAACGGAGTTGGAGCTTGTAACTCCCCTTAAATATGTATGGAGTGGAGTTTCAACTGAAAAGAAACTGTGTTCCCAACAAGCTAGGTGAAGGACGGCTTTCACGCACACTTATCTCTCAGAACTGAGCATGTGGAGAGACGTTCGTTCATCTAGTACAAAGGGAACGGTTTGCAGGAGAAACTTTTACTCTGGTTTCTCAGTCTGTTTCCTAGTGCCGGTTTGAAGTTCCTGCAGTTTTCACTTTAAAACCGAGTTGGTGCTACTACCTCCCCATATATATGTATGGAGTGGAGTTTGCAACTGAAAAGAAACTTTGTGTTCCCAACAAGCTAGGTGAAGGTCGGCTTTCACACACACTTTTCTCTCAGAACTGAGCATGTGGAGAGACGTTCGTTCATGTAGCACAAAGGGAACGGGTTGCAGGAGAAACTTTTACTCTGGTTTCTCAGTCTGTTTCCTAGTGCCGGTTTGAAGTTCCTGCAGTTTTCAGTGTAAAACCGGGTTGGAGCTAGTACCTCCCCATATATATGTATGGAGTGGAGTTTGCAACTGAAAAGAAACTTTGTGTTCCCAACAAGCTAGGTGAAGGACGGCTTTCACACACACTTATCTCTCAGAACTCAGCAAGTGGAGAGACGTTCGTTCATCTAGCACAAAGGGAACGGGTTGCAGGAGAAACTTTTACTCTGGTTTCTCAGTCTGTTTCCTAGTGCCGGTTTGAAGTTCCTGCAGTTTTCATTGTAAAACCGAGTTGGAGCTACTACCTCCCCTTAAATATGTATGGAGTGGAGTTTGCAACTGAAAAGAAACTTTGTGTTCCCAACAAGCTAGGTGAAGGACGGCTTTCACACACACTTATCTCTCAGAACTGAGCATGTGGAGAGACGTTCGTTCACCTAGCAAAAAGGGAACGGGTTGCAGGAGAAACTTTTACTCTGGTTTCTCAGTCTGTTTCCTAGTTCCGGTTTGAAGTTCCTGCAGTTTTCACTGTAAAACCGAGTTGGAGCTAGTACCTCCCCATATATATGTATGGAGTGGAGTTTGCAACTGAAAAGAAACTTTGTGTTCCCAACAAGCTAGGTGAAGGACGGCTTTCACACACACTTTTCTCTCAGAACTGAGCATGTGGAGAGACGTTCGTTCATCTAGCACAAAGGGAACGGGTTGCAGGAGAAACTTTTACTCTGGTTTCTCAGTCTGTTTCCTAGTGCCGGTTTGAAGTTCCTGCAGTTTTCACTGTAAAACCGAGTTGGAGCTACTACCTCCCCATATATATGTATGGAGTGGAGTTTGCAACTGAAAAGAAACTTAGTGTTCCCAACAAGCTAGGTGAAGGACGGCTTTCACACACACTTTTCTCTCAGAACTGAGCATGTGGAGAGACGTTCGTTCATCTAGCACAAAGGGAACGGGTTGCAGGGGAAACTTTTACTCTGGTTTCTCAGTCTGTTTCCTAGTGCCGGTTTGAAGTTCCTGCAGTTTTCACTGTAAAACCGAGTTGGAGCCTCTACCTCCCCATATATATGTATGGAGTGGAGTTTGCAACTGAAAAGAAACTTTGTGTTCCCAACAAGCTAGGTGAAGGACGGCTTTCACACACACTTATCTCTCAGAACTCAGCAAGTGGAGAGACGTTCGTTCATGTAGCACAAAGGGAACGGGTTGCAGGAGAAACTTTTACTCTGGTTTCTCAGTCTGTTTCCTAGTGCCGGTTTGAAGTTCCTGCAGTTTTCACTGTAAAACCGAGTTGGAGCTACTACCTCCATTTAAATATGTATGGAGTGGAGTTTGCAACTGAAAAGAAACTTTGTGTTCCCAACAAGCTAGGTGAAGGACGGCTTTCACTCACAATTATCTCTCAGAACTGAGCATGTGGAGAGACGTTCGTTCACCTAGCACAAAGGGAACGGGTTGCAGGAGAAACTTTTACTCTGGTTTCTCAGTCTGTTTCCTAGTTCCGGTTTGAAGTTCCTGCAGTTTTCACTGTAAAATCGGGTTGGAGCTAGTACCTCCCCATATATATGTATGGATTGGAGTTTGCAACTGAAAAGAAACTTTGTGTTCCCAACAAGCTAGGTGAAGGACGGCTTTCACACACACTTTTCTCTCAGAACTGAGCATGTGGAGAGACGTTCGTTCATCTAGCACAAAGGGAACGGGTTGCAGGAGAAACTTTTACTCTGGTTTCTCAGACTGTTTCCTAGTGCCGGTTTGAAGTTCCTGCAGTTTTCACTGTAAAACCGGGTTGGAGCTTGTACCTCCCCATATATATGTATGGAGTGGAGTTTGCAACTGAAAAGAAACTTTGTGTTCCCAACAAGCTAGGTGAAGGACGGCTTTCACACACACTTATCTCTCAGAACTGAGCATGTGGAGAGACGTTCGTTCACCTAGCAAAAATGGAACGGGTTGCAGGAGAAACTTTTACTCTGGTTTCTCAGTCTGTTTCCTAGTTCCGGTTTGAAGTTCCTGCAGTTTTCACTGTAAAACCGGGTTGGAGCTAGTACCTCCCCATATATATGTATGGAGTGGAGTTTGCAACTGAAAAGAAACTTTGTGTTCCCAACAAGCTAGGTGAAGGACGGCTTTCACACACACTTATCTCTCAGAACTGAGCATGTGGAGAGACGATCGTTCACCTAGCACAAAGGGAACGGGTTGCAGGAGAAACTTTTACTCTGGTTTCTCAGTCTGTTTCCTAGTGCCGGTTTGAAGTTCCTGCAGTTTTCACTTTAAAACCGAGTTGGAGCTAGTACCTCCCCATATATATGTATGGAGTGGAGTTTGCAACTGAAAAGAAACTTTGTGTTCCCAACAAGCTAGGTGAAGGCGGCTTTCACACACACTTTTCTCTCAGAACTGAGCATGTGGAGAGACGTTCGTTCATCTAGCACAAAGGGAACGGGTTGCAGGGGAAACTTTTACTCTGGTTTCTCAGTCTGTTTCCTAGTGCCGGTTTGAAGTTCCTGCAGTTTTCACTGTAAAACCGAGTTGGAGCTACTACCTCCCCATATATATGTATGGAGTGGAGTTTGCAACTGAAAAGAAACTTTGTGTTCCCAACAAGCTAGGTGAAGGACGGCTTTCACACACACTTATCTCTCAGAACTGAGCATGTGGAGAGACGTTCGTTCATCTAGCACAAAGGGAACGGGTTGCAGGAGAAACTTTTACTCTGGTTTCTCAGTCTGTTTCCTAGTGCCGGTTTGAAGTTCCTGCAGTTTTCACTGTAAAACCGAGTTGGAGCTACTACCTCCCCATATATATGTATGGAGTGGAGTTTGCAAATGAAAAGAAACTTTGTGTTCCCAACAAGCTAGGTGAAGGACGTCTTTCACACACACTTTTCTCTCAGAACTGAGCATGTGGAGAGACGTTCGTTCACCTAGCACAAAGGGAACGTGTTGCAGGAGAAACTTTTACTCTGGTTTCTCAGTCTGTTTCCTAGTGCCGGTTTGAAGTTCCTGCAGTTTTCACTGTAAAACCGGGTTGGAGCTAGTACCTCCCCATATATATGTATGGAGTGGAGTTTGCAACTGAAAAGAAACTTTGTGTTCCCAACAAGCTAGGTGAAGGACGGCTTTCACACACACTTATCTCTCAGAACTCAGCATGTGGAGAGACGTTCGTTCATCTAGCACAAAGGGAACGGGTTGCAGGAGAAACTTTTACTCTGGTTTCTCAGTCTGTTTCCTAGTGCCGGTTTGAAGTTCCTGCAGTTTTCACTGTAAAACCGAGTTGGAGCTACTACCTCCCCATATATATGTATGGAGTGGAGTTTGCAACTGAAAAGAAACTTTGTGTTCCCAACAAGCTAGTTGAAGGACGGCTTTCACACACACATATCTCTCAGATCTCAGCAAGAGGAGAGACGTTCGTTCATCTAGCACAAAGGGAACGGTTTGCAGGAGAAACTTTTACTCTGGTTTCTCAGTCTGTTTCCTAGGGCCGGTTTGAAGTTTCTGCAGTTTTCACTCTAAAACCGAGATGGAGCTACTACCTCCCTATATATATGTATGGAGTGGAGTTTGCAACTGAAAAGAAACTTTGTGTTCCCAACAAGCTAGGTGAAGGACGGCTTTCACACACACTTTTCTCTCAGAACTGAGCATTTAGAGAGACGTTCGTTCACCTAGCACAAAGGGAACGGGTTGCAGGAGAAACATTTACTCTGGTTTCTCAGTCTGTTTCCTATTGCCGGTTTGAAGTTCCTGCAGTTTTCACTGTAAAACCGAGTTGGAGCTACTACCTCCCCATATATATGTATGGAGTGGAGTTTGCAACTGAAAAGAAACTTTGTGTTCCCAACAAGCTAGGTGAAGGACGGCTTTCACACAGACTTTTCTCTCAGAACTGAGCATGTGGAGAGACGTTCGTTCATCTAGCACAAAGGGAACGGGTTGCAGGAGAAACTTTTACTCTGGTTTTTCAGTCTGTTTCCTAGTGCCGGTTTAAAGTTCCTGCAGTTTTCACTGTAAAACCGGGTTGGAGCTAGTACCTCCCCATATATATGTATCGGAGTGGAGTTTGCAACTGAAAAGAAACTTTGTGTTCCCAACAAGCTAGGTGAAGGACGGCTTTCACACACACTTATCTCTCAGAACTCAGCATGTGGAGAGACGTTCGTTCATCTAGCACAAAGGGAACGGGTTGCAGGAGAAACTTTTACTCTGGTTTCTCAGTCTGTTTCCTAGTACCGGTTTGAAGTTCCTGCAGTTTTAACTGTAAAACTGGGTTGGAGCTTGTACCTCCCCATATATATGTATGGAGTGGAGTTTGCAACTGAAAAGAAACTTTGTGTTCCCAACAAGCTAGGTGAAGGACGGCTTTCACACACACTTATCTCTCAGAACTGAGCATGTGGAGAGACGTTCATTCATCTAGCACAAAGGGAACGGGTTGCAGGAGAAACTTTTACTCTGGTTTCTCAGTCTGTTTCCTAGTGCCGGTTTGAAGTTTCTGCATTTTTCACTCTAAAACCGAGTTGGAGCTACTACCTCCCTATATATATGTATGGAGTGGAGTTTGCAACTGAAAAGAAACTTTGTGTTCCCAACAAGCAAGTTGAAGGTCGGCTTTCACACACACTTATCTCTCAGAACTCAGCATGTGGAGAGACGTTCGTTCATCTAGCACAAAGGGAACGGGTTGCAGGAGAAACTTTTACTCTGGTTTCTCAGTCTGTTTCCTAGTGCCGGTTTGAAGTTCCTGCAGTTTTCACTGTAAAACCGAGTTGGAGCCAGTACCTCCCCATATATATGTATGGAGTGGAGTTTGCAACTGAAAAGAAACTTTGTGTTCCCAACAAGCTAGGTGAAGGACGGCTTTCACACACACTTTTCTGTCAGAACTGAGCATGTGGAGAGACGTTCGTTCATCTAGCACAAAGGGAACGGGTTACAGGTGAAACTTTTACTCTGTTTTCTCAGTCTATTTCCTAGTGCCGGTTTGAAGTTCCTGCAGTTTTCACTGTAAAACCGAGTTGGAGCTAGTACCTCCCCATGTATATGTATGGAGTGGAGTTTGCAACTGAAAAGAAACTTTGTGTTCCAAACAAGCTAGGTGAAGGACGGCTTTCACACACACTTTTCTCTCAGAACTGAGCATGTGGAGAGACGTTCGTTCATCTAGCACAAAAGGAACGGGTTGCAGGAGAAACTTTTACTCTGGTTTCTCAGTCTGTTTCCTAGTGCCGGTTTGAAGTTCCTGCAGTTTTCACTGTAAAACCGGGTTGGAGCTAGTACCTCCCCATATATATGTATGGAGTGGAGTTTGCAACTGAAAAGAATCTTTGTGTTCCCAACAAGCTAGGTGAAGGACGGCTTTCACACACACTTATCTCTCAGAACTCAGCATGTGGAGAGACGTTCGTTCATCTAGCACAAAGGGAACGGGTTGCAGGAGAAACTTTTACTCTGGTTTCTCAGTCTGTTTCCTAGTGCCGGTTTGAAGTTCCTGCAGTTTTCACTGTAAAACCGGGTTGGAGCTAGTACCTCCCCATATATATGTATGGAGTGGAGTTTGCAACTGAAAAGAAACTTTGTGTTCCCAACAAGCTAGGTGAAGGACGGCTTTCACACACACTTATCTCTCAGATCTCAGCAAGTGGAGAGACGTTCGTTCATCTAGCACAAAGGGAACGGTTTGCAGGAGAAACTTTTACTCTGGTTTCTCAGTCTGTTTCCTAGTGCCGGTTTGAAGTTTCTGCAGTTTTCACTCTAAAACCGAGTTGGAGCTACTACCTCCCTATATATATGTATGGAGTGGAGTTTGCAACTGAAAAGAAACTTTGTGTTCCCTACAAGCAAGTTGAAGGACGGCTTTCACACACACTTATCTCTCAGAACTGAGCATGTGGAGAGACGTTCGTTCATCTAGCACAAAGGGAACGGGTTGCAGGAGAAACTTTTACTCTGGTTTCTCAGTCTGTTTCCTAGTGCCGGTTTAAAGTTCCTGCAGTTTTCACTGTAAAACCGGGTTGGAGCTAGTACCTCCCCATATATATGTATCGGAGTGGAGTTTGCAACTGAAAAGAAACTTTGTGTTCCCAACAAGCTAGGTGAAAGACGGCTTTCACACACACTTATCTCTCAGAACTCAGCATGTGGAGAGACGTTCGTTCATCTAGCACAAAGGGAACGGGTTGCAGGAGAAACTTTTACTCTGGTTTCTCAGTCTGTTTCCTAGTACCGGTTTGAAGTTCCTGCAGTTTTCACTGTAAAACTGGGTTGGAGCTTGTACCTCCCCATATATATGTATGGAGTGGAGTTTGCAACTGAAAAGAAACTTTGTGTTCCCAACAAGCTAGGTGAAGGACGGCTTTCACACACACTTATCTCTCAGAACTGAGCATGTGGAGAGACGTTCATTCATCTAGCACAAAGGGAACGGGTTGCAGGAGAAACTTTTACTCTGGTTTCTCAGTCTGTTTCCTAGTGCCGGTTTGAAGTTTCTGCATTTTTCACTCTAAAACCGAGTTGGAGCTACTACCTCCCTATATATATGTATGGAGTGGAGTTTGCAACTGAAAAGAAACTTTGTGTTCCCAACAAGCAAGTTGAAGGACGGCTTTCATACACACTTATCTCTCAGAACTGAGCATGTGGAGAGACGTTCGTTCATCTAGCACAAAGGGAACGGGTTGCAGGAGAAACTTTTACTCTGGTTTCTCAGTCTGTTTCCTAGTGCCGGTTTGAAGTTCCTGCAGTTTTCACTGTAAAACCGAGTTGGAGCCAGTACCTCCCCATATATATGTATGGAGTGGAGTTTGCAACTGAAAAGAAACTTTGTGTTCCCAACAAGCTAGGTGAAGGACGGCTTTCACACACACTTTTCTGTCAGAACTGAGCATGTGGAGAGACGTTCGTTCATCTAGCACAAAGGGAACGGGTTACAGGTGAAACTTTTACTCTGTTTTCTCAGTCTATTTCCTAGTGCCGGTTTGAAGTTCCTGCAGTTTTCAGTGTAAAACCGGTTTGGAGCTAGTACCTCCCCATATATATGTATGGAGTGGAGTTTGCAACTGAAAAGAAACTTTGTGTTCCCAACAAGCTAGGTGAAGGACGGCTTTCACACACAATTTTCTCTCAGAACTGAGCATGTGGAGAGACGTTCGTTCATCTAGCACAAAAGGAACGGGTTGCAGGAGAAACTTTTACTCTGGTTTCTCAGTCTGTTTCCTAGTGCCGGTTTGAAGTTCCTGCAGTTGTCAGAGTAAAACCGGTTTGGAGCTAGTACCTCCCCATATATATGTATGGAGTGGAGATTGCAACTGAAAAGAAACTTTGTGTTCCCAACAAGCAAGGTGAAGGACGGCTTTCACACACACTTATCTCTCAGAACTGAGCATGTGGAGAGACGTTCGTTCATCTAGCACAAAGGGAACGGGTTGCAGGAGAAACTTTAACTCTGGTTTCTCAGTCTGTTTCCTAGTGCCGGTTTGAAGTTCCTGCAGTTTTCACTGTAAAACCGGGTTGGAGCTTGTACCTCCCCTTAAATATGTATGGAGTGGAGTTTGCAACTGAAAAGAAACTTTGTGTTCCCAACAAGCTAGGTGAAGGACGGCTTTCACACACACTTTTCTCTCAGAACTGAGCATGTGGAGAGACGTTCGTTCATCTAGCACAAAGGGAATGGGTTGCAGGAGAAACTTTTACTCTGGTTTCTCAGTCTGTTTCCTAGTGCCGGTTTGAAGTTCCTGCAGTTTTCACTGTAAAACCGAGTTGGAGCTACTACCTCCCCATATATATGTATGGAGTGGAGTTTGCAACTGAAAAGAAACTTTGTGTTCCCAACAAGCTAGGTGAAGGACGGCTTTCACACACACTTTTCTCTCAGAACTGAGCATGTGGAGAGACGTTCGTTCATCTAGCAAAAAGGGAACGGGTTGCAGGAGAAACTTTTACTCTGGTTTCTCAGTCTGTTTCCTAGTGCCGGTTTGAAGTTCCTGCAGTTTTCACTGTAAAACCGAGTTGGAGCTAGTACCTCCCCATATATATGTATGGAGTGGAGTTTGCAACTGAAAAGAAACTTTGTGTTCCCAACAAGCTAGGTGAAGGACGGCTTTCACACACACTTTTCTCTCAGAACTGAGCATGTGGAGAGACGTTCGTTCATCTAGCACAAAGGGAACGGGTTGCAGGAGAAACTTTTACTCTGGTTTCTCAGTCTGTTTCCTAGTGCCGGTTTGAAGTTCCTGCAGTTTTCACTGTAAAATCGAGTTGGAGCTAGTACCTCCCCATATATATGTATGGAGTGGAGTTTGCAACTGAAAAGAAACTTTGTGTTCCCAACAAGCTAGGTGAAGGACGGCTTTCACACACACTTTTCTCTCAGAACTGAACATGTGGAGAGACGTTCGTTCATCTAGCACAAAGGGAACGGGTTGCAGGAGAAACTTTTACTCTGGTTTCTCAGTCTGTTTCCTAGTGCCGGTTTGAAGTTCCTGCAGTTTTCACTGTAAAACCGGGTTGGAGCTTGTACCTCCCCATATATATGTATGGAGTGGAGTTTGCAACTGAAAAGAAACTTTGTGTTCCCAACAAGCTAGGTGAAGGACGGCTTTCACACACACTTTTCTCTCAGAACTCAGCATGTGGAGAGACGTTCGTTCATCTAGCACAATGGGAACGGGTTTCAGTAGAAACTTTTACTCTGGTTTCTCAGTCTGTTTCCTAGTGCCGGTTTGAAGTTCCTGCAGTTTTCACTGTAAAACCGAGTTGGAGCTACTACTTCCCTATATATATGTATGGAGTGGAGTTTGCAACTGAAAAGAAACTTTGTGTTCCCAACAAGCAAGGTGAAGGACAGCTTTCACACACACTTATCTCTCAGAACTGAGCATGTGGAGAGACGTTCCTTCATCTAGCACAAACGGAACGGGTTGCAGGAGAAACTTTTACTCTGGTTTCTCAGTCTGTTTCCTAGTGCCGGTTTGAAGTTCCTGCAGTTTTCACAGTAAAACGGAGTTGGAGCTTGTACCTCCCCTTAAATATGTATGGAGTGGAGTTTCAACTGAAAAGAAACTGTGTTCCCAACAAGCTAGGTGAAGGACGGCTTTCACGCACACTTATCTCTCAGAACTGAGCATGTGGAGAGACGTTCGTTCATCTAGCACAAAGGGAACGGGTTGCAGGAGAAACTTTTACTCTGGTTTCTCAGTCTGTTTCCTAGTGCCGGTTTGAAGTTCCTGCAGTTTTCACTTTAAAACCGAGTTGGTGCTACTACCTCCCCATATATATGTATGGAGTGGAGTTTGCAACTGAAAAGAAACTTTGTATTCCCAACAAGCTAGGTGAAGGTCGGCTTTCACACACACTTTTCTCTCAGAACTGAGCATGTGGAGAGACGTTCGTTCATGTAGCACAAAGGGAACGGGTTGCAGGAGAAACTTTTACTCTGGTTTCTCAGTCTGTTTCCTAGTGCCGGTTTGAAGTTCCTGCAGTTTTCACTGTAAAACCGGTTTGGAGCTTGTACCTCCCCATATATATGTATGGAGTGGAGTTTGCAACTGAAAAGAAACTTTGTGTTCCCAACAAGCTAGGTGAAGGACGGCTTTCACACACACTTATCTCTCAGAACTCAGCAAGTGGAGAGACGTTCGTTCACCTAGCACAAAGGGAACGGGTTGCAGGAGAAACTTTTACTCTGGTTTCTCAGTCTGTTTCCTATTGCTGGTTTGAAGTTCCTGCAGTTTTCATTGTAAAACCGAGTTGGAGCTACTACCTCCCCTTAAATATGTATGGAGTTGAGTTTGCAACTGAAAAGAAACTTTGTGTTCCCAACAAGCTAGGTGAAGGACGGCTTTCACACACACTTATCTCTCAGAACTGAGCATGTGGAGAGACGATCGTTCACCTAGCACAAAGGGAACGGGTTGCAGGAGAAACTTTTACTCTGGTTTCTCAGTCTGTTTCCTAGTGCCGGTTTGAAGTTCCTGCAGTTTTCACTTTAAAACCGAGTTGGAGCTAGTACCTCCCCATATATATGTATGGAGTGGAGTTTGCAACTGAAAAGAAACTTTGTGTTCCCATCAAGCTAGGTGAAGGACGGCTTTCACACACACTTTTCTCTCAGAACTGAGCATGTGGAGAGACGTTCGTTCATCTAGCACAAAGGGAACGGGTTGCAGGAGAAACTTTTACTCTGGTTTCTCAGTCTGTTTCCTAGTGCCGGTTTGAAGTTCCTGCAGTTTTCACTGTAAAACCGAGTTGGAGCTACTTCCTCCCCATATATATGTATGGAGTGGGGTTTGCAACTGAAAAGAAACTTTGTGTTCCCAACAAGCTAGGTGAAGGACGGCTTTCACACACACTTATCTCTCAGAACTGAGCATGTGGAGAGACGTTCGTTCATCTAGCACAAAGGGAACGGGTTGCAGGAGAAACTTTTACTCTGGTTTCTCAGTCTGTTTCCTAGTGCCGGTTTGAAGTTCCTGCAGTTTTCACTGTAAAACCGAGTTGGAGCTACTACCTCCCCATATATATGTATGGAGTGGAGTTTGCAAATGAAAAGAAACTTTGTGTTCCCAACAAGCTAGGTGAAGGACGTCTTTCACACACACTTTTCTCTCAGAACTGAGCATGTGGAGAGACGTTCGTTCACCTAGCACAAAGGGAACGGGTTGCAGGAGAAACTTTTACTCTGGTTTCTCAGTCTGTTTCCTAGTGCCGGTTTGAAGTTCCTGCAGTTTTCACTGTAAAACCGGGTTGGAGCTAGTACCTCCCCATATATATGTATGGAGTGGAGTTTGCAACTGAAAAGAAACTTTGTGTTCCCAACAAGCTAGGTGAAGGACAGCTTTCACACACACTTATCTCTCAGAACTCAGCATGTGGAGAGACGTTCGTTCATCTAGCACAAAGGGAACGGGTTGCAGGAGAAACTTTTACTCTGGTTTCTCAGTCTGTTTCCTAGTGCCGGTTTGAAGTTCCTGCAGTTTTCACTGTAAAACCGAGTTGGAGCTACTACCTCCCCATATATATGTATGGAGTGGAGTTTGCAACTGAAAAGAAACTTTGTGTTCCCAACAAGCTAGTTGAAGGACGGCTTTCACACACACTTATCTCTCAGATCTCAGCAAGAGGAGAGACGTTCGTTCATCTAGCACAAAGGGAACGGTTTGCAGGAGAAACTTTTACTCTGGTTTCTCAGTCTGTTTCCTAGTGCCGGTTTGAAGTTTCTGCAGTTTTCACTCTAAAACCGAGTTGGAGCTACTACCTCCCTATATATATGTATGGAGTGGAGTTTGCAACTGAAAAGAAACTTTGTGTTCCCAACAAGCTAGGTGAAGGACGGCTTTCACACACACTTTTCTCTCAGAACTGAGCATGTGGAGAGACGTTCGTTCACCTAGCACAAAGGGAACGGGTTGCAGGAGAAACTTTTACTCTGGTTTCTCAGTCTGTTTCCTATTGCCGGTTTGAAGTTCCTGCAGTTTTCACTGTAGAACCGAGTTGGAGCTACTACCTCCCCATATATATGTATGGAGTGGAGTTTGCAACTGAAAAGAAACTTTGTGTTCCCAACAAGCTAGGTGAAGGACGGCTTTCACACAGACTTTTCTCTCAGAACTGGGCATGTGGAGAGACGTTCGTTCATCTAGCACAAAGGGAACGGGTTGCAGGAGAAACTTTTACTCTGGTTTCTCAGTCTGTTTCCTAGTGCCGGTTTAAAGTTCCTGCAGTTTTCACTGTAAAACCGGGTTGGAGCTAGTACCTCCCCATATATATGTATCGGAGTGGAGTTTGCAACTGAAAAGAAACTTTGTGTTCCCAACAAGCTAGGTGAAGGACGGCTTTCACACACACTTATCTCTCAGAACTCAGCATGTGGAGAGACGTTCGTTCATCTAGCACAACGGGAACGGGTTGCAGGAGAAACTTTTACTCTGGTTTCTCAGTCTGTTTCCTAGTACCGGTTTGAAGTTCCTGCAGTTTTCACTGTAAAAGTGGGTTGGAGCTTGTACCTCCCCATATATATGTATGGAGTGGAGTTTGCAACTGAAAAGAAACTTTGTGTTCCCAACAAGCTAGGTGAAGGACGGCTTTCACACACACTTATCTCTCAGAACTGAGCATGTGGAGAGACGTTCATTCATCTAGCACAAAGGGAACGGGTTGCAGGAGAAACTTTTACTCTGGTTTCTCAGTCTGTTTCCTAGTGCCGGTTTGAAGTTTCTGCATTTTTCACTCTAAAACCGAGTTGGAGCTACTACCTCCCTATATATATGTATGGAGTGGAGTTTGCAACTGAAAAGAAACTTTGTGTTCCCAACAAGCTAGGTGAAGGACGGCTTTCACACACACTTATCTCTCAGAACTGAGCATGTGGAGAGACGTTCGTTCACCTAGCAAAAATGGAACGGGTTGCAGGAGAAACTTTTACTCTGGTTTCTCAGTCTGTTTCCTAGTTCCGGTTTGAAGTTCCTGCAGTTTTCACTGTAAAACCGGGTTGGAGCTAGTACCTCCCCATATATATGTATGGAGTGGAGTTTGCAACTGAAAAGAAACTTTGTGTTCCCAACAAGCTAGGTGAAGGACGGCTTTCACACACACTTATCTCTCAGAACTGAGCATGTGGAGAGACGATCGTTCACCTAGCACAAAGGGAACGGGTTGCAGGAGAAACTTTTACTCTGGTTTCTCAGTCTGTTTCCTAGTGCCGGTTTGAAGTTCCTGCAGTTTTCACTTTAAAACCGAGTTGGAGCTAGTACCTCCCCATATATATGTATGGAGTGGAGTTTGCAACTGAAAAGAAACTTTGTGTTCCCATCAAGCTAGGTGAAGGACGGCTTTCACACACACTTTTCTCTCAGAACTGAGCATGTGGAGAGACGTTCGTTCATCTAGCACAAAGGGAACGGGTTGCAGGAGAAACTTTTACTCTGGTTTCTCAGTCTGTTTCCTAGTGCCGGTTTGAAGTTCCTGCAGTTTTCACTGTAAAACCGAGTTGGAGCTACTACCTCCCCATATATATGTATGGAGTGGAGTTTGCAACTGAAAAGAAACTTTGTGTTCCCAACAAGCTAGGTGAAGGACGGCTTTCACACACACTTATCTCTCAGAACTGAGCATGTGGAGAGACGTTCGTTCATCTAGCACAAAGGGAACGGGTTGCAGGAGAAACTTTTACTCTGGTTTCTCAGTCTGTTTCCTAGTGCCGGTTTGAAGTTCCTGCAGTTTTCACTGTAAAACCGAGTTGGAGCTACTACCTCCCCATATATATGTATGGAGTGGAGTTTGCAAATGAAAAGAAACTTTGTGTTCCCAACAAGCTAGGTGAAGGACGTCTTTCACACACACTTTTCTCTCAGAACTGAGCATGTGGAGAGACGTTCGTTCACCTAGCACAAAGGGAACGGGTTGCAGGAGAAACTTTTACTCTGGTTTCTCAGTCTGTTTCCTAGTGCCGGTTTGAAGTTCCTGCAGTTTTCACTGTAAAACCGGGTTGGAGCTAGTACCTCCCCATATATATGTATGGAGTGGAGTTTGCAACTGAAAAGAAACTTTGTGTTCCCAACAAGCTAGGTGAAGGACGGCTTTCACACACACTTATCTCTCAGAACTCAGCATGTGGAGAGACGTTCGTTCATCTAGCACAAAGGGAACGGGTTGCAGGAGAAACTTTTACTCTGGTTTCTCAGTCTGTTTCCTAGTGCCGGTTTGAAGTTCCTGCAGTTTTCACTGTAAAACCGAGTTGGAGCTACTACCTCCCCATATATATGTATGGAGTGGAGTTTGCAACTGAAAAGAAACTTTGTGTTCCCAACAAGCTAGTTGAAGGACGGCTTTCACACACACTTATCTCTCAGATCTCAGCAAGAGGAGAGACGTTCGTTCATCTAGCACAAAGGGAACGGTTTGCAGGAGAAACTTTTACTCTGGTTTCTCAGTCTGTTTCCTAGTGCCGGTTTGAAGTTTCTGCAGTTTTCACTCTAAAACCGAGTTGGAGCTACTACCTCCCTATATATATGTATGGAGTGGAGTTTGCAACTGAAAAGAAACTTTGTGTTCCCAACAAGCTAGGTGAAGGACGGCTTTCACACACACTTTTCTCTCAGAACTGAGCATGTGGAGAGACGTTCGTTCACCTAGCACAAAGGGAACGGGTTGCAGGAGAAACTTTTACTCTGGTTTCTCAGTCTGTTTCCTATTGCCGGTTTGAAGTTCCTGCAGTTTTCACTGTAAAACCGAGTTGGAGCTACTACCTCCCCATATATATGTATGGAGTGGAGTTTGCAACTGAAAAGAAACTTTGTGTTCCCAACAAGCTAGGTGAAGGACGGCTTTCACACAGACTTTTCTCTCAGAACTGGGCATGTGGAGAGACGTTCGTTCATCTAGCACAAAGGGAACGGGTTGCAGGAGAAACTTTTACTCTGGTTTCTCAGTCTGTTTCCTAGTGCCGGTTTAAAGTTCCTGCAGTTTTCACTGTAAAACCGGGTTGGAGCTAGTACCTCCCCATATATATGTATCGGAGTGGAGTTTGCAACTGAAAAGAAACTTTGTGTTCCCAACAAGCTAGGTGAAGGACGGCTTTCACACACACTTATCTCTCAGAACTCAGCATGTGGAGAGACGTTCGTTCATCTAGCACAACGGGAACGGGTTGCAGGAGAAACTTTTACTATGGTTTCTCAGTCTGTTTCCTAGTACCGGTTTGAAGTTCCTGCAGTTTTCACTGTAAAACTGGGTTGGAGCTTGTACCTCCCCATATATATGTATGGAGTGGAGTTTGCAACTGAAAAGAAACTTTGTGTTCCCAACAAGCTAGGTGAAGGACGGCTTTCACACACACTTATCTCTCAGAACTGAGCATGTGGAGAGACGTTCATTCATCTAGCACAAAGGGAACGGGTTGCAGGAGAAACTTTTACTCTGGTTTCTCAGTCTGTTTCCTAGTGCCGGTTTGAAGTTCCTGCAGTTTTCACTGTAAAACCGGTTTGGAGCTTGTACCTCCCCATATATATGTATGGAGTGGAGTTTGCAACTGAAAAGAAACTTTGTGTTCCCAACAAGCTAGGTGAAGGACGGCTTTCACACACACTTATCTCTCAGAACTCAGCAAGTGGAGAGACGTTCGTTCACCTAGCACAAAGGGAACGGGTTGCAGGAGAAACTTTTACTCTGGTTTCTCAGTCTGTTTCCTATTGCTGGTTTGAAGTTCCTGCAGTTTTCATTGTAAAACCGAGTTGGAGCTACTACCTCCCCTTAAATATGTATGGAGTTGAGTTTGCAACTGAAAAGAAACTTTGTGTTCCCAACAAGCTAGGTGAAGGACGGCTTTCACACACACTTATCTCTCAGAACTGAGCATGTGGAGAGACGATCGTTCACCTAGCACAAAGGGAACGGGTTGCAGGAGAAACTTTTACTCTGGTTTCTCAGTCTGTTTCCTAGTGCCGGTTTGAAGTTCCTGCAGTTTTCACTTTAAAACCGAGTTGGAGCTAGTACCTCCCCATATATATGTATGGAGTGGAGTTTGCAACTGAAAAGAAACTTTGTGTTCCCATCAAGCTAGGTGAAGGACGGCTTTCACACACACTTTTCTCTCAGAACTGAGCATGTGGAGAGACGTTCGTTCATCTAGCACAAAGGGAACGGGTTGCAGGAGAAACTTTTACTCTGGTTTCTCAGTCTGTTTCCTAGTGCCGGTTTGAAGTTCCTGCAGTTTTCACTGTAAAACCGAGTTGGAGCTACTTCCTCCCCATATATATGTATGGAGTGGAGTTTGCAACTGAAAAGAAACTTTGTGTTCCCAACAAGCTAGGTGAAGGACGGCTTTCACACACACTTATCTCTCAGAACTGAGCATGTGGAGAGACGTTCGTTCATCTAGCACAAAGGGAACGGGTTGCAGGAGAAACTTTTACTCTGGTTTCTCAGTCTGTTTCCTAGTGCCGGTTTGAAGTTCCTGCAGTTTTCACTGTAAAACCGAGTTGGAGCTACTACCTCCCCATATATATGTATGGAGTGGAGTTTGCAAATGAAAAGAAACTTTGTGTTCCCAACAAGCTAGGTGAAGGACGTCTTTCACACACACTTTTCTCTCAGAACTGAGCATGTGGAGAGACGTTCGTTCACCTAGCACAAAGGGAACGGGTTGCAGGAGAAACTTTTACTCTGGTTTCTCAGTCTGTTTCCTAGTGCCGGTTTGAAGTTCCTGCAGTTTTCACTGTAAAACCGGGTTGGAGCTAGTACCTCCCCATATATATGTATGGAGTGGAGTTTGCAACTGAAAAGAAACTTTGTGTTCCCAACAAGCTAGGTGAAGGACAGCTTTCACACACACTTATCTCTCAGAACTCAGCATGTGGAGAGACGTTCGTTCATCTAGCACAAAGGGAACGGGTTGCAGGAGAAACTTTTACTCTGGTTTCTCAGTCTGTTTCCTAGTGCCGGTTTGAAGTTCCTGCAGTTTTCACTGTAAAACCGAGTTGGAGCTACTACCTCCCCATATATATGTATGGAGTGGAGTTTGCAACTGAAAAGAAACTTTGTGTTCCCAACAAGCTAGTTGAAGGACGGCTTTCACACACACTTATCTCTCAGATCTCAGCAAGAGGAGAGACGTTCGTTCATCTAGCACAAAGGGAACGGTTTGCAGGAGAAACTTTTACTCTGGTTTCTCAGTCTGTTTCCTAGTGCCGGTTTGAAGTTTCTGCAGTTTTCACTCTAAAACCGAGTTGGAGCTACTACCTCCCTATATATATGTATGGAGTGGAGTTTGCAACTGAAAAGAAACTTTGTGTTCCCAACAAGCTAGGTGAAGGACGGCTTTCACACACACTTTTCTCTCAGAACTGAGCATGTGGAGAGACGTTCGTTCACCTAGCACAAAGGGAACGGGTTGCAGGAGAAACTTTTACTCTGGTTTCTCAGTCTGTTTCCTATTGCCGGTTTGAAGTTCCTGCAGTTTTCACTGTAGAACCGAGTTGGAGCTACTACCTCCCCATATATATGTATGGAGTGGAGTTTGCAACTGAAAAGAAACTTTGTGTTCCCAACAAGCTAGGTGAAGGACGGCTTTCACACAGACTTTTCTCTCAGAACTGGGCATGTGGAGAGACGTTCGTTCATCTAGCACAAAGGGAACGGGTTGCAGGAGAAACTTTTACTCTGGTTTCTCAGTCTGTTTCCTAGTGCCGGTTTAAAGTTCCTGCAGTTTTCACTGTAAAACCGGGTTGGAGCTAGTACCTCCCCATATATATGTATCGGAGTGGAGTTTGCAACTGAAAAGAAACTTTGTGTTCCCAACAAGCTAGGTGAAGGACGGCTTTCACACACACTTATCTCTCAGAACTCAGCATGTGGAGAGACGTTCGTTCATCTAGCACAACGGGAACGGGTTGCAGGAGAAACTTTTACTCTGGTTTCTCAGTCTGTTTCCTAGTACCGGTTTGAAGTTCCTGCAGTTTTCACTGTAAAAGTGGGTTGGAGCTTGTACCTCCCCATATATATGTATGGAGTGGAGTTTGCAACTGAAAAGAAACTTTGTGTTCCCAACAAGCTAGGTGAAGGACGGCTTTCACACACACTTATCTCTCAGAACTGAGCATGTGGAGAGACGTTCATTCATCTAGCACAAAGGGAACGGGTTGCAGGAGAAACTTTTACTCTGGTTTCTCAGTCTGTTTCCTAGTGCCGGTTTGAAGTTTCTGCATTTTTCACTCTAAAACCGAGTTGGAGCTACTACCTCCCTATATATATGTATGGAGTGGAGTTTGCAACTGAAAAGAAACTTTGTGTTCCCAACAAGCTAGGTGAAGGACGGCTTTCACACACACTTATCTCTCAGAACTGAGCATGTGGAGAGACGTTCGTTCACCTAGCAAAAACGGAACGGGTTGCAGGAGAAACTTTTACTCTGGTTTCTCAGTCTGTTTCCTAGTTCCGGTTTGAAGTTCCTGCAGTTTTCACTGTAAAACCGGGTTGGAGCTAGTACCTCCCCATATATATGTATGGAGTGGAGTTTGCAACTGAAAAGAAACTTTGTGTTCCCAACAAGCTAGGTGAAGGACGGCTTTCACACACACTTATCTCTCAGAACTGAGCATGTGGAGAGACGATCGTTCACCTAGCACAAAGGGAACGGGTTGCAGGAGAAACTTTTACTCTGGTTTCTCAGTCTGTTTCCTAGTGCCGGTTTGAAGTTCCTGCAGTTTTCACTTTAAAACCGAGTTGGAGCTAGTACCTCCCCATATATATGTATGGAGTGGAGTTTGCAACTGAAAAGAAACTTTGTGTTCCCATCAAGCTAGGTGAAGGACGGCTTTCACACACACTTTTCTCTCAGAACTGAGCATGTGGAGAGACGTTCGTTCATCTAGCACAAAGGGAACGGGTTGCAGGAGAAACTTTTACTCTGGTTTCTCAGTCTGTTTCCTAGTGCCGGTTTGAAGTTCCTGCAGTTTTCACTGTAAAACCGAGTTGGAGCTACTACCTCCCCATATATATGTATGGAGTGGAGTTTGCAACTGAAAAGAAACTTTGTGTTCCCAACAAGCTAGGTGAAGGACGGCTTTCACACACACTTATCTCTCAGAACTGAGCATGTGGAGAGACGTTCGTTCATCTAGCACAAAGGGAACGGGTTGCAGGAGAAACTTTTACTCTGGTTTCTCAGTCTGTTTCCTAGTGCCGGTTTGAAGTTCCTGCAGTTTTCACTGTAAAACCGAGTTGGAGCTACTACCTCCCCATATATATGTATGGAGTGGAGTTTGCAAATGAAAAGAAACTTTGTGTTCCCAACAAGCTAGGTGAAGGACGTCTTTCACACACACTTTTCTCTCAGAACTGAGCATGTGGAGAGACGTTCGTTCACCTAGCACAAAGGGAACGGGTTGCAGGAGAAACTTTTACTCTGGTTTCTCAGTCTGTTTCCTAGTGCCGGTTTGAAGTTCCTGCAGTTTTCACTGTAAAACCGGGTTGGAGCTAGTACCTCCCCATATATATGTATGGAGTGGAGTTTGCAACTGAAAAGAAACTTTGTGTTCCCAACAAGCTAGGTGAAGGACGGCTTTCACACACACTTATCTCTCAGAACTCAGCATGTGGAGAGACGTTCGTTCATCTAGCACAAAGGGAACGGGTTGCAGGAGAAACTTTTACTCTGGTTTCTCAGTCTGTTTCCTAGTGCCGGTTTGAAGTTCCTGCAGTTTTCACTGTAAAACCGAGTTGGAGCTACTACCTCCCCATATATATGTATGGAGTGGAGTTTGCAACTGAAAAGAAACTTTGTGTTCCCAACAAGCTAGTTGAAGGACGGCTTTCACACACACTTATCTCTCAGATCTCAGCAAGAGGAGAGACGTTCGTTCATCTAGCACAAAGGGAACGGTTTGCAGGAGAAACTTTTACTCTGGTTTCTCAGTCTGTTTCCTAGTGCCGGTTTGAAGTTTCTGCAGTTTTCACTCTAAAACCGAGTTGGAGCTACTACCTCCCTATATATATGTATGGAGTGGAGTTTGCTACTGAAAAGAAACTTTGTGTTCCCAACAAGCTAGGTGAAGGACGGCTTTCACACACACTTTTCTCTCAGAACTGAGCATGTGGAGAGACGTTCGTTCACCTAGCACAAAGGGAACGGGTTGCAGGAGAAACTTTTACTCTGGTTTCTCAGTCTGTTTCCTATTGCCGGTTTGAAGTTCCTGCAGTTTTCACTGTAAAACCGAGTTGGAGCTACTACCTCCCCATATATATGTATGGAGTGGAGTTTGCAACTGAAAAGAAACTTTGTGTTCCCAACAAGCTAGGTGAAGGACGGCTTTCACACAGACTTTTCTCTCAGAACTGGGCATGTGGAGAGACGTTCGTTCATCTAGCACAAAGGGAACGGGTTGCAGGAGAAACTTTTACTCTGGTTTCTCAGTCTGTTTCCTAGTGCCGGTTTAAAGTTCCTGCAGTTTTCACTGTAAAACCGGGTTGGAGCTAGTACCTCCCCATATATATGTATCGGAGTGGAGTTTGCAACTGAAAAGAAACTTTGTGTTCCCAACAAGCTAGGTGAAGGACGGCTTTCACACACACTTATCTCTCAGAACTCAGCATGTGGAGAGACGTTCGTTCATCTAGCACAACGGGAACGGGTTGCAGGAGAAACTTTTACTATGGTTTCTCAGTCTGTTTCCTAGTACCGGTTTGAAGTTCCTGCAGTTTTCACTGTAAAACTGGGTTGGAGCTTGTACCTCCCCATATATATGTATGGAGTGGAGTTTGCAACTGAAAAGAAACTTTGTGTTCCCAACAAGCTAGGTGAAGGACGGCTTTCACACACACTTATCTCTCAGAACTGAGCATGTGGAGAGACGTTCATTCATCTAGCACAAAGGGAACGGGTTGCAGGAGAAACTTTTACTCTGGTTTCTCAGTCTGTTTCCTAGTGCCGGTTTGAAGTTTCTGCATTTTTCACTCTAAAACCGAGTTGGAGCTACTACCTCCCTATATATATGTATGGAGTGGAGTTTGCAACTGAAAAGAAACTTTGTGTTCCCAACAAGCTAGGTGAAGGACGGCTTTCACACACACTTATCTCTCAGAACTGAGCATGTGGAGAGACGTTCGTTCACCTAGCAAAAATGGAACGGGTTGCCGGAGAAACTTTTACTCTGGTTTCTCAGTCTGTTTCCTAGTTCCGGTTTGAAGTTCCTGCAGTTTTCACTGTAAAACCGGGTTGGAGCTAGTACCTCCCCATATATATGTATGGAGTGGGGTTTGCAACTGAAAAGAAACTTTGTGTTCCCAACAAGCTAGGTGAAGGACGGCTTTCACACACACTTATCTCTCAGAACTGAGCATGTGGAGAGACGATCGTTCACCTAGCACAAAGGGAACGGGTTGCAGGAGAAACTTTTACTCTGGTTTCTCAGTCTGTTTCCTAGTGCCGGTTTGAAGTTCCTGCAGTTTTCACTTTAAAACCGAGTTGGAGCTAGTACCTCCCCATATATATGTATGGAGTGGAGTTTGCAACTGAAAAGAAACTTTGTGTTCCCATCAAGCTAGGTGAAGGACGGCTTTCACACACACTTTTCTCTCAGAACTGAGCATGTGGAGAGACGTTCGTTCATCTAGCACAAAGGGAACGGGTTGCAGGAGAAACTTTTACTCTGGTTTCTCAGTCTGTTTCCTAGTGCCGGTTTGAAGTTCCTGCAGTTTTCACTGTAAAACCGAGTTGGAGCTACTACCTCCCCATATATATGTATGGAGTGGAGTTTGCAACTGAAAAGAAACTTTGTGTTCCCAACAAGCTAGGTGAAGGACGGCTTTCACACACACTTATCTCTCAGAACTGAGCATGTGGAGAGACGTTCGTTCATCTAGCACAAAGGGAACGGGTTGCAGGAGAAACTTTTACTCTGGTTTCTCAGTCTGTTTCCTAGTGCCGGTTTGAAGTTCCTGCAGTTTTCACTGTAAAACCGAGTTGGAGCTACTACCTCCCCATATATATGTATGGAGTGGAGTTTGCAAATGAAAAGAAACTTTGTGTTCCCAACAAGCTAGGTGAAGGACGTCTTTCACACACACTTTTCTCTCAGAACTGAGCATGTGGAGAGACGTTCGTTCATCTAGCACAAAGGGAACGGGTTGCAGGAGAAACTTTTACTCTGGTTTCTCAGTCTGTTTCCTAGTGCCGGTTTGAAGTTCCTGCAGTTTTCACTGTAAAACCGGGTTGGAGCTAGTACCTCCCCATATATATGTATGGAGTGGAGTTTGCAACTGAAAAGAAACTTTGTGTTCCCAACAAGCTAGGTGAAGGACGGCTTTCACACACACTTATCTCTCAGAACTCAGCATGTGGAGAGACGTTCGTTCATCTAGCACAAAGGGAACGGGTTGCAGGAGAAACTTTTACTCTGGTTTCTCAGTCTGTTTCCTAGTGCCGGTTTGAAGTTCCTGCAGTTTTCACTGTAAAACCGAGTTGGAGCTACTAACTCCCCATATATATGTATGGAGTGGAGTTTGCAACTGAAAAGAAACTTTGTGTTCCCAACAAGCTAGTTGAAGGACGGCTTTCACACACACTTATCTCTCAGATCTCAGCAAGAGGAGAGACGTTCGTTCATCTAGCACAAAGGGAACGGTTTGCAGGAGAAACTTTTACTCTGGTTTCTCAGTCTGTTTCCTAGTGCCGGTTTGAAGTTTCTGCAGTTTTCACTCTAAAACCGAGTTGGAGCTACTACCTCCCTATATATATGTATGGAGTGGAGTTTGCAACTGAAAAGAAACTTTGTGTTCCCAACAAGCTAGGTGAAGGACGGCTTTCACACACACTTTTCTCTCAGAACTGAGCATGTGGAGAGACGTTCGTTCATGTAGCACAAAGGGAACGGGTTGCAGGAGAAACTTTTACTCTGGTTTCTCAGTCTGTTTCCTATTGCCGGTTTGAAGTTCCTGCAGTTTTCACTGTAAAACCGAGTTGGAGCTACTACCTCCCCATATATATGTATGGAGTGGAGTTTGCAACTGAAAAGAAACTTTGTGTTCCCAACAAGCTAGGTGAAGGACGGCTTTCACACAGACTTTTCTCTCAGAACTGGGCATGTGGAGAGACGTTCGTTCATCTAGCACAAAGGGAACGGGTTGCAGGAGAAACTTTTACTCTGGTTTCTCAGTCTGTTTCCTAGTGCCGGTTTAAAGTTCCTGCAGTTTTCACTGTAAAACCGGGTTGGAGCTAGTACCTCCCCATATATATGTATCGGAGTGGAGTTTGCAACTGAAAAGAAACTTTGTGTTCCCAACAAGCTAGGTGAAGGACGGCTTTCACACACACTTATCTCTCAGAACTCAGCATGTGGAGAGACGTTCGTTCATCTAGCACAAAGGGAACGGGTTGCAGGAGAAACTTTTACTCTGGTTTCTCAGTCTGTTTCCTAGTACCGGTTTGAAGTTCCTGCAGTTTTCACTGTAAAACTGGGTTGGAGCTTGTACCTCCCCATATATATGTATGGAGTGGAGTTTGCAACTGAAAAGAAACTTTGTGTTCCCAACAAGCTAGGTGAAGGACGGCTTTCACACACACTTATCTCTCAGAACTGAGCATGTGGAGAGACGTTCATTCATCTAGCACAAAGGGAACGGGTTGCAGGAGAAACTTTTACTCTGGTTTCTCAGTCTGTTTCCTAGTGCCGGTTTGAAGTTTCTGCATTTTTCACTCTAAAACCGAGTTGGAGCTACTACCTCCCTATATATATGTATGGAGTGGAGTTTGCAACTGAAAAGAAACTTTGTGTTCCCAACAAGCAAGTTGAAGGTCGGCTTTCACACACACATATCTCTCAGAACTGAGCATGTGGAGAGACGTTCGTTCATCTATCACAAAGGGAACGGGTTGCAGGAGAAACTTTTACTCTGGTTTCTCAGTCTGTTTCCTAGTGCCGGTTTGAAGTTCCTGCAGTTTTCACTGTAAAACCGAGTTGGAGCTACTACCTCCCCATATATATGTATGGAGTGGAGTTTGCAACTGAAAAGAAACTTTGTGTTCCCAACAAGCTAGTTGAAGGACGGCTTTCACACACACTTATCTCTCAGATCTCAGCAAGAGGAGAGACGTTCGTTCATCTAGCACAAAGGGAACGGTTTGCAGGAGAAACTTTTACTCTGGTTTCTCAGTCTGTTTCCTAGTGCCGGTTTGAAGTTTCTGCAGTTTTCACTCTAAAACCGAGTTGGAGCTACTACCTCCCTATATATATGTATGGAGTGGAGTTTGCAACTGAAAAGAAACTTTGTGTTCCCAACAAGCTAGGTGAAGGACGGCTTTCACACACACTTTTCTCTCAGAACTGAGCATGTGGAGAGACGTTCGTTCACCTAGCACAAAGGGAACGGGTTGCAGGAGAAACTTTTACTCTGGTTTCTCAGTCTGTTTCCTATTGCCGGTTTGAAGTTCCTGCAGTTTTCACTGTAAAACCGAGTTGGAGCTACTACCTCCCCATATATATGTATGGAGTGGAGTTTGCAACTGAAAAGAAACTTTGTGTTCCCAACAAGCTAGGTGAAGGACGGCTTTCACACAGACTTTTCTCTCAGAACTGGGCATGTGGAGAGACGTTCGTTCATCTAGCACAAAGGGAACGGGTTGCAGGAGAAACTTTTACTCTGGTTTCTCAGTCTGTTTCCTAGTGCCGGTTTAAAGTTCCTGCAGTTTTCACTGTAAAACCGGGTTGGAGCTAGTACCTCCCCATATATATGTATCGGAGTGGAGTTTGCAACTGAAAAGAAACTTTGTGTTCCCAACAAGCTAGGTGAAGGACGGCTTTCACACACACTTATCTCTCAGAACTCAGCATGTGGAGAGACGTTCGTTCATCTAGCACAACGGGAACGGGTTGCAGGAGAAACTTTTACTATGGTTTCTCAGTCTGTTTCCTAGTACCGGTTTGAAGTTCCTGCAGTTTTCACTGTAAAACTGGGTTGGAGCTTGTACCTCCCCATATATATGTATGGAGTGGAGTTTGCAACTGAAAAGAAACTTTGTGTTCCCAACAAGCTAGGTGAAGGACGGCTTTCACACACACTTATCTCTCAGAACTGAGCATGTGGAGAGACGTTCATTCATCTAGCACAAAGGGAACGGGTTGCAGGAGAAACTTTTACTCTGGTTTCTCAGTCTGTTTCCTAGTGCCGGTTTGAAGTTTCTGCATTTTTCACTCTAAAACCGAGTTGGAGCTACTACCTCCCTATATATATGTATGGAGTGGAGTTTGCAACTGAAAAGAAACTTTGTGTTCCCAACAAGCTAGGTGAAGGACGGCTTTCACACACACTTATCTCTCAGAACTGAGCATGTGGAGAGACGTTCGTTCACCTAGCAAAAATGGAACGGGTTGCCGGAGAAACTTTTACTCTGGTTTCTCAGTCTGTTTCCTAGTTCCGGTTTGAAGTTCCTGCAGTTTTCACTGTAAAACCGGGTTGGAGCTAGTACCTCCCCATATATATGTATGGAGTGGGGTTTGCAACTGAAAAGAAACTTTGTGTTCCCAACAAGCTAGGTGAAGGACGGCTTTCACACACACTTATCTCTCAGAACTGAGCATGTGGAGAGACGATCGTTCACCTAGCACAAAGGGAACGGGTTGCAGGAGAAACTTTTACTCTGGTTTCTCAGTCTGTTTCCTAGTGCCGGTTTGAAGTTCCTGCAGTTTTCACTTTAAAACCGAGTTGGAGCTAGTACCTCCCCATATATATGTATGGAGTGGAGTTTGCAACTGAAAAGAAACTTTGTGTTCCCATCAAGCTAGGTGAAGGACGGCTTTCACACACACTTTTCTCTCAGAACTGAGCATGTGGAGAGACGTTCGTTCATCTAGCACAAAGGGAACGGGTTGCAGGAGAAACTTTTACTCTGGTTTCTCAGTCTGTTTCCTAGTGCCGGTTTGAAGTTCCTGCAGTTTTCACTGTAAAACCGAGTTGGAGCTACTACCTCCCCATATATATGTATGGAGTGGAGTTTGCAACTGAAAAGAAACTTTGTGTTCCCAACAAGCTAGGTGAAGGACGGCTTTCACACACACTTATCTCTCAGAACTGAGCATGTGGAGAGACGTTCGTTCATCTAGCACAAAGGGAACGGGTTGCAGGAGAAACTTTTACTCTGGTTTCTCAGTCTGTTTCCTAGTGCCGGTTTGAAGTTCCTGCAGTTTTCACTGTAAAACCGAGTTGGAGCTACTACCTCCCCATATATATGTATGGAGTGGAGTTTGCAAATGAAAAGAAACTTTGTGTTCCCAACAAGCTAGGTGAAGGACGTCTTTCACACACACTTTTCTCTCAGAACTGAGCATGTGGAGAGACGTTCGTTCATCTAGCACAAAGGGAACGGGTTGCAGGAGAAACTTTTACTCTGGTTTCTCAGTCTGTTTCCTAGTGCCGGTTTGAAGTTCCTGCAGTTTTCACTGTAAAACCGGGTTGGAGCTAGTACCTCCCCATATATATGTATGGAGTGGAGTTTGCAACTGAAAAGAAACTTTGTGTTCCCAACAAGCTAGGTGAAGGACGGCTTTCACACACACTTATCTCTCAGAACTCAGCATGTGGAGAGACGTTCGTTCATCTAGCACAAAGGGAACGGGTTGCAGGAGAAACTTTTACTCTGGTTTCTCAGTCTGTTTCCTAGTGCCGGTTTGAAGTTCCTGCAGTTTTCACTGTAAAACCGAGTTGGAGCTACTACCTCCCCATATATATGTATGGAGTGGAGTTTGCAACTGAAAAGAAACTTTGTGTTCCCAACAAGCTAGTTGAAGGACGGCTTTCACACACACTTATCTCTCAGATCTCAGCAAGAGGAGAGACGTTCGTTCATCTAGCACAAAGGGAACGGTTTGCAGGAGAAACTTTTACTCTGGTTTCTCAGTCTGTTTCCTAGTGCCGGTTTGAAGTTTCTGCAGTTTTCACTCTAAAACCGAGTTGGAGCTACTACCTCCCTATATATATGTATGGAGTGGAGTTTGCAACTGAAAAGAAACTTTGTGTTCCCAACAAGCTAGGTGAAGGACGGCTTTCACACACACTTTTCTCTCAGAACTGAGCATGTGGAGAGACGTTCGTTCATGTAGCACAAAGGGAACGGGTTGCAGGAGAAACTTTTACTCTGGTTTCTCAGTCTGTTTCCTATTGCCGGTTTGAAGTTCCTGCAGTTTTCACTGTAAAACCGAGTTGGAGCTACTACCTCCCCATATATATGTATGGAGTGGAGTTTGCAACTGAAAAGAAACTTTGTGTTCCCAACAAGCTAGGTGAAGGACGGCTTTCACACAGACTTTTCTCTCAGAACTGGGCATGTGGAGAGACGTTCGTTCATCTAGCACAAAGGGAACGGGTTGCAGGAGAAACTTTTACTCTGGTTTCTCAGTCTGTTTCCTAGTGCCGGTTTAAAGTTCCTGCAGTTTTCACTGTAAAACCGGGTTGGAGCTAGTACCTCCCCATATATATGTATCGGAGTGGAGTTTGCAACTGAAAAGAAACTTTGTGTTCCCAACAAGCTAGGTGAAGGACGGCTTTCACACACACTTATCTCTCAGAACTCAGCATGTGGAGAGACGTTCGTTCATCTAGCACAAAGGGAACGGGTTGCAGGAGAAACTTTTACTCTGGTTTCTCAGTCTGTTTCCTAGTACCGGTTTGAAGTTCCTGCAGTTTTCACTGTAAAACTGGGTTGGAGCTTGTACCTCCCCATATATATGTATGGAGTGGAGTTTGCAACTGAAAAGAAACTTTGTGTTCCCAACAAGCTAGGTGAAGGACGGCTTTCACACACACTTATCTCTCAGAACTGAGCATGTGGAGAGACGTTCATTCATCTAGCACAAAGGGAACGGGTTGCAGGAGAAACTTTTACTCTGGTTTCTCAGTCTGTTTCCTAGTGCCGGTTTGAAGTTTCTGCATTTTTCACTCTAAAACCGAGTTGGAGCTACTACCTCCCTATATATATGTATGGAGTGGAGTTTGCAACTGAAAAGAAACTTTGTGTTCCCAACAAGCAAGTTGAAGGTCGGCTTTCACACACACATATCTCTCAGAACTGAGCATGTGGAGAGACGTTCGTTCATCTATCACAAAGGGAACGGGTTGCAGGAGAAACTTTTACTCTGGTTTCTCAGTCTGTTTCCTAGTGCCGGTTTGAAGTTCCTTCAGTTTTCACTGTAAAACCGAGTTGGAGCCAGTACCTCCCCATATATATGTATGGAGTGGAGTTTGCAACTGAAAAGAAACTTTGTGTTCCCAACAAGCTAGGTGAAGGACGGCTTTCACACACACTTTTCTGTCAGAACTGAGCATGTGGAGAGACGTTCGTTCATCTAGCACAAAGGGAACGGGTTACAGGTGAAACTTTTACTCTGTTTTCTCAGTCTATTTCCTAGTGCCGGTTTGAAGTTCCTGCAGTTTTCACTGTAAAACCGAGTTGGAGCTAGTACCTCCCCATATATATGTATGGAGTGGAGTTTGCAACTGAAAAGAAACTTTGTGTTCCCAACAAGCTAGGTGAAGGACGGCTTTCACACACACTTTTCTCTCAGAACTGAGCATGTGGAGAGACGTTCGTTCATCTAGCACAAAAGGAACGGGTTGCAGGAGAAACTTTTACTCTGGTTTCTCAGTCTGTTTCCTAGTGCCGGTTTGAAGTTCCTGCAGTTTTCACTGTAAAACCGGGTTGGAGCTAGTACCTCCCCATATATATGTATGGAGTGGAGTTTGCAACTGAAAAGAATCTTTGTGTTCCCAACAAGCTAGGTGAAGGACGGCTTTCACACACACTTATCTCTCAGAACTCAGCATGTGGAGAGACGTTCGTTCATCTAGCACAAAGGGAACGGGTTGCAGGAGAAACTTTTACTCTGGTTTCTCAGTCTGTTTCCTAGTGCCGGTTTGAAGTTCCTGCAGTTTTCACTGTAAAACCGAGTTGGAGCTAGTACTTCCCCATATATATGTATGGAGTGGAGTTTGCAACTGAAAAGAAACTTTGTGTTCCCAACAAGCTAGGTGAAGGACGGCTTTCACACACAATTTTCTCTCAGAACTGAGCATGTGGAGAGACGTTCGTTCATCTAGCACAAAAGGAACGGGTTGCAGGAGAAACTTTTACTCTGGTTTCTCAGTGTGTTTCCTAGTGCCGGTTTGAAGTTCCTGCAGATGTCAGAGTAAAACCGGTTTGGAGCTAGTACCTCCCCATATATATGTATGGAGTGGAGATTGCAACTGAAAAGAAACTTTGTGTTCCCAACAAGCAAGGTGAAGGACGGCTTTCACACACACTTATCTCTCAGAACTGAGCATGTGGAGAGACGTTCGTTCATCTAGCACAAAGGGAACGGGTTGCAGGAGAAACTTTAACTCTGGTTTCTCAGTCTGTTTCCTAGTGCCGGTTTGAAGTTCCTGCAGTTTTCACTGTAAAACCGGGTTGGAGCTTGTACCTCCCCTTAAATATGTATGGAGTGGAGTTTGCAACTGAAAAGAAACTTTGTGTTCCCAACAAGCTAGGTGAAGGACGGCTTTCACACACACTTTTCTCTCAGAACTGAGCATGTGGAGAGACGTTCGTTCATCTAGCACAAAGGGAATGGGTTGCAGGAGAAACTTTTACTCTGGTTTCTCAGTCTGTTTCCTAGTGCCGGTTTGAAGTTCCTGCAGTTTTCACTGTAAAACCGAGTTGGAGCTACTACCTCCCCATATATATGTATGGAGTGGAGTTTGCAACTGAAAAGAAACTTTGTGTTCCCAACAAGCTATGTGAAGGACGGCTTTCACACACACTTTTCTCTCAGAACTGAGCATGTGGAGAGACGTTCGTTCATCTAGCACAAAGGGAACGGGTTGCAGGAGAAACTTTTACTCTGGTTTCTCAGTCTGTTTCCTAGTGCCGGTTTGAAGTTCCTGCAGTTTTCACTGTAAAACCGAGTTGGAGCTAGTACCTCCCAATATATATGTATGGAGTGGAGTTTGCAACTGAAAAGAAACTTTGTGTTCCCAACAAGCTAGGTGAAGGACGGCTTTCACACACACTTTTCTCTCAGAACTGAGCATGTGGAGAGACGTTCGTTCATCTAGCACAAAGGGAACGGGTTGCAGGAGAAACTTTTACTCTGGTTTCTCAGTCTGTTTCCTAGTGCCGGTTTGAAGTTCCTGCAGTTTTCACTGTAAAATCGAGTTGGAGCTAGTACCTCCCCATATATATGTATGGAGTGGAGTTTGCAACTGAAAAGAAACTTTGTGTTCCCAACAAGCTAGGTGAAGGACGGCTTTCACACACACTTTTCTCTCAGAACTGAACATGTGGAGAGACGTTCGTTCATCTAGCACAAAGGGAACGGGTTGCAGGAGAAACTTTTACTCTGGTTTCTCAGTCTGTTTCCTAGTGCCGGTTTGAAGTTCCTGCAGTTTTCACTGTAAAACCGGGTTGGAGCTTGTACCTCCCCATATATATGTATGGAGTGGAGTTTGCAACTGAAAAGAAACTTTGTGTTCCCAACAAGCTAGGTGAAGGACGGCTTTCACACACACTTTTCTCTCAGAACTCAGCATGTGGAGAGACGTTCGTTCATCTAGCACAAAGGGAACGGGTTTCAGTAGAAACTTTTACTCTGGTTTCTCAGTCTGTTTCCTAGTGCCGGTTTGAAGTTCCTGCAGTTTTCACTGTAAAACCGAGTTGGAGCTACTACTTCCCTATATATATGTATGGAGTGGAGTTTGCAACTGAAAAGAAACTTTGTGTTCCCAACAAGCTAGGTGAAGGTCGGCTTTCACACACACTTTTCTCTCAGAACTGAGCATGTGAAGAGACGTTCGTTCATGTAGCACAAAGGGAACGGGTTGCAGGAGAAACTTTTACTCTGGTTTCTCAGTCTGTTTCCTAGTGCCGGTTTGAAGTTCCTGCAGTTTTCACTGTAAAACCGAGTTGGAGCTTCTACCACCCCATATATATGTATGGAGTGGAGTTTGTAACTGAAAAGAAACTTTGTGTTCCCAACAAGCAAGGTGAAGGACGGCTTTCACACACACTTATCTCTCAGAACTCAGCATGTGGAGAGACTTTCGTTCATCTAGCACAAAGGGAACGGGTTGCAGGAGAAACTTTTACTCTGGTTTCTCAGTGTGTTTCCTAGTGCCGGTTTGAAGTTCCTGCAGTTTTCACTGTAAAACCGAGTTGGAGCTACTACCTCCCCATATATATGTATGGAGTGGAGTTTGCAACTGAAAAGAAACTTTGTGTTCCCAACAAGCTAGGTGAAGGACGGCTTTCACACAGACTTTCTCTCAGAACTGAGCATGTGGAGAGACGTTCTTTCATCTAGCACAAAGGGAACGGGTTGCAGGAGAAACTTTTACTCTGGTTTCTCAGTCTGTTTCCTAGTGCCGGTTTGAAGTTCCTGCAGTTTTCACTGTAAAACCGAGTTGGAGCTAGTACCTCCCCATATATATGTATGGAGTGGAGTTTGCAACTGAAAAGAAACTTTGTGTTCCCAACAAGCTAGGTGAAGGACGGCTTTCACACACACTTTTCTCTCAGAACTGAGCATGTGGAGAGACGTTCGTTCATCTAGCACAAAGGGAACGGGTTGCAGGAGAAACTTTTACTCTGGTTTCTCAGTCTGTTTCCTAGTGCCGGTTTGAAGTTCCTGCAGTTTTCACTGTAAAATCGAGTTGGAGCTTGTACCTCCCCATATATATGTATGGAGTGGAGATTGCAACTGAAAAGAAACTTTGTGTTCCCAACAAGCTAGGTGAAGGACGGCTTTCACACACACTTTTCTCTCAGAACTGAACATGTGGAGAGACGTTCGTTCATCTAGCACAAAGGGAACGGGTTGCAGGAGAAACTTTTACTCTGGTTTCTCAGTCTGTTTCCTAGTGCCGGTTTGAAGTTCCTGCAGTTTTCACTGTAAAACCGGGTTGGAGCTTGTACCTCCCCATATATATGTATGGAGTGGAGTTTGCAACTGAAAAGAAACTTTGTGTTCCCAACAAGCTAGGTGAAGGACGGCTTTCACACACACTTTTCTCTCAGAACTCAGCATGTGGAGAGACGTTCGTTCATCTAGCACAAAGGGAACGGGTTTCAGTAGAAACTTTTACTCTGGTTTCTCAGTCTGTTTCCTAGTGCCGGTTTGAAGTTCCTGCAGTTTTCACTGTAAAACCGAGTTGGAGCTACTACTTCCCTATATATATGTATGGAGTGGAGTTTGCAACTGAAAAGAAACTTTGTGTTCCCAACAAGCAAGGTGAAGGACAGCTTTCACACACACTTAACTATCAGAACTGAGCATGTGGAGAGACGTTCCTTCATCTAGCACAAAGGGAACGGGTTGCAGGAGAAACTTTTACTCTGGTTTCTCAGTCTGTTTCCTAGTGCCGGTTTGAAGTTCCTGCAGTTTTCACAGGTAAACGGAGTTGGAGCTTGTACCTCCCCTTAAATATATATGGAGTGGAGTTTCAACTGAAAAGAAACTGTGTTCCCAACAAGCTAGGTGAAGGACGGCTTTCACACACACTTTTCTCTCAGAACTGAGCATGTGGAGAGACGTTCGTTCATCTAGCACAAAGGGAACGTGTTGCAGGAGAAACTTTTACTCTGGTTTCTCAGTCTGTTTCCTAGTGCCGGTTTGAAGTTCCTGCAGTTTTCACTTTAAAACCGAGTTGGTGCTACTACCTCCCCATATATATGTATGGAGTGGAGTTTGCAACTGAAAAGAAACTTTGTGTTCCCAACAAGCTAGGTGAAGGTCAGCTTTCACACACACTTTTCTCTCAGAACTAAGCATGTGAAGAGACGTTCGTTCATGTAGCACAAAGGGAAAGGGTTGCAGGAGAAACTTTTACTCTGGTTTCTCAGTCTGTTTCCTAGTGCCGTTTTGAAGTTCCTGCAGTTTTCACTGTAAAACCGAGTTGGAGCTAGTACCTCCCCATATATATGTATGGAGTGGAGTTTGCAACTGAAAAGAAACTTTGTGTTCCCAACAACTAGGTGAAGGACGGCTTTCACACACACTTATCTCTCAGAACTCAGCAAGTGGAGAGACGTTCCTTCATCTAGCACAAAGGAAACGGGTTGCAGGAGAAACTTTTACTCTGGTTTCTCAGTCTGTTTCCTAGTGCCGGTTTGAAGTTCCTGCAGTTTTCACTGTAAAACCGAGTTGGAGCTTCTACCACCCCATATATATGTATGGAGTGGAGTTTGTAACTGAAAAGAAACTTTGTGTTCCCAACAAGCAAGGTGAAGGACGGCTTTCACACACACTTATCTCTCAGAACTCAGCATGTGGAGAGACTTTCGTTCATCTAGCACAAAGGGAACGGGTTGCAGGAGAAACTTTTACTCTGGTTTCTCAGTGTGTTTCCTAGTGCCGGTTTGAAGTTCCTGCAGTTTTCACTGTAAAACCGAGTTGGAGCTACTACCTCCCCATATATATGTATGGAGTGGAGTTTGCAACTGAAAAGAAACTTTGTGTTCCCAACAAGCTAGGTGAAGGACAGCTTTCACACACACTTAACTATCAGAACTGAGCATGTGGAGAGACGTTCCTTCATGTAGGACAAAGGGAACGGGTTGCAGGAGAAACTTTTACTCTGGTTTCTCAGTCTGTTTCCTAGTGCCGGTTTGAAGTTCCTGCAGTTTTCACTGTAAAACCGAGTTGGAGCTTCTACCACCCCATATATATGTATGGAGTGGAGTTTGTAACTGAAAAGAAACTTTGTGTTCCCAACAAGCAAGGTGAAGGACGGCTTTCACACACACTTATCTCTCAGAACTCAGCATGTGGAGAGACTTTCGTTCATCTAGCACAAAGGGAACGGGTTGCAGGAGAAACTTTTACTCTGGTTTCTCAGTGTGTTTCCTAGTGCCGGTTTGAAGTTCCTGCAGTTTTCACTGTAAAACCGAGTTGGAGCTACTACCTCCCCATATATATGTATGGAGTGGAGTTTGCAACTGAAAAGAAACTTTGTGTTCCCAACAAGCTAGGTGAAGGACGGCTTTCACACAGACTTTTCTCTCAGAACTGAGCATGTGGAGAGACGTTCGTTCATCTAGCACAAAGGGAACGGGTTGCAGGAGAAACTTTTACTCTGGTTTCTCAGTCTGTTTCCTAGTGCCGGTTTGAAGTTCCTGCAGTTTTCACTGTAAAACCGAGTTGGAGCTAGTACCTCCCCATATATATGTATGGAGTGGAGTTTGCAACTGAAAAGAAACTTTGTGTTCCCAACAAGCTAGGTGAAGGACGGCTTTCACACACACTTTTCTCTCAGAACTGAGCATGTGGAGAGACGTTCGTTCATCTAGCACAAAGGGAACGTGTTGCAGGAGAAACTTTTACTCTGGTTTCTCAGTCTGTTTCCTAGTGCCGGTTTGAAGTTCCTGCAGTTTTCACTGTAAAATCGAGTTGGAGCTTGTACCTCCCCATATATATGTATGGAGTGGAGTTTGCAACTGAAAAGAAACTTTGTGTTCCCAACAAGCTAGGTGAAGGACGGCTTTCACACACACTTTCCTCTCAGAACTGAACATGTGGAGAGACGTTCGTTCATCTAGCACAAAGGGAACGGGTTGCAGGAGAAACTTTTACTCTGGTTTCTCAGTCTGTTTCCTAGTGCCGGTTTGAAGTTCCTGCAGTTTTCACTGTAAAACCGGGTTGGAGCTTGTACCTCCCCATATATATGTATGGAGTGGAGTTTGCAACTGAAAAGAAACTTTGTGTTCCCAACAAGCTAGGTGAAGGACGGCTTTCACACACACTTTTCTCTCAGAACTCAGCATGTGGAGAGACGTTCGTTCATCTAGCACAAAGGGAACGGGTTTCAGTAGAAACTTTTACTCTGGTTTCTCAGTCTGTTTCCTAGTGCCGGTTTGAAGTTCCTGCAGTTTTCACTGTAAAACCGAGTTGGAGCTACTACTTCCCTATATATATGTATGGAGTGGAGTTTGCAACTGAAAAGAAACTTTGTGTTCCCAACAAGCAAGGTGAAGGACAGCTTTCACACACACTTAACTATCAGAACTGAGCATGTGGAGAGACGTTCCTTCATCTAGCACAAAGGGAACGGGTTGCAGGAGAAACTTTTACTCTGGTTTCTCAGTCTGTTTCCTAGTGCCGGTTTGAAGTTCCTGCAGTTTTCACAGGTAAACGGAGTTGGAGCTTGTACCTCCCCTTAAATATATATGGAGTGGAGTTTCAACTGAAAAGAAACTGTGTTCCCAACAAGCTAGGTGAAGGACGGCTTTCACACACACTTTTCTCTCAGAACTGAGCATGTGGAGAGACGTTCGTTCATCTAGCACAAAGGGAACGTGTTGCAGGAGAAACTTTTACTCTGGTTTCTCAGTCTGTTTCCTAGTGCCGGTTTGAAGTTCCTGCAGTTTTCACTTTAAAACCGAGTTGGTGCTACTACCTCCCCATATATATGTATGGAGTGGAGTTTGCAACTGAAAAGAAACTTTGTGTTCCCAACAAGCTAGGTGAAGGTCGGCTTTCACACACACTTTTCTCTCAGAACTGAGCATGTGAAGAGACGTTCGTTCATGTAGCACAAAGGGAAAGGGTTGCAGGAGAAACTTTTACTCTGGTTTCTCAGTCTGTTTCCTAGTGCCGTTTTGAAGTTCCTGCAGATTTCACTGTAAAACCGAGTTGGAGCTAGTACCTCCCCATATATATGTATGGAGTGGAGTTTGCAACTGAAAAGAAACTTTGTGTTCCCAACAAGCTAGGTGAAGGACGGCTTTCACACACACTTTTCTCTCAGAACTCAGCATGTGGAGAGACGTTCGTTCATCTAGCACAAAGGGAACGGGTTTCAGTAGAAACTTTTACTCTGGTTTCTCAGTCTGTTTCCTAGTGCCGGTTTGAAGTTCCTGCAGTTTTCACTGTAAAACCGATTTGGAGCTACTACCTCCCCATATATATGTATGGAGTGGAGTTTGCAACTGAAAAGAAACTTTGTGTTCCCAACAAGCTAGGTGAAGGACGGCTTTCACACACACTTTTCTCTCAGAACTGAGCATGTGGAGAGACGTTCGTTCATCTAGCACAAAGGGAACGGGTTGCAGGAGAAACTTTTAATCTGGTTTCTCAGTCTGTTTCCTAGTGCCGGTTTGAAGTTCCTGCAGTTTTCACTGTAAAACCGAGTTGGAGCTAGTACCTCCCAATATATATGTAAGGAGTGGAGTTTGCAACTGAAAAGAAACTTTGTGTTCCCAACAAGCTAGGTGAAGGACGGCTTTCACACACACTTTTCTCTCAGAACTGAGCATGTGGAGAGACGTTCGTTCATCTAGCACAAAGGGAACGGGTTGCAGGAGAAACTTTTACTCTGGTTTCTCAGTCTGTTTCCTAGTGCCGGTTTGAAGTTCCTGCAGTTTTCACTGTAAAATCGAGTTGGAGCTAGTACCTCCCCATATATATGTATGGAGTGGAGTTTGCAACTGAAAAGAAACTTTGTGTTCCCAACAAGCTAGGTGAAGGACGGCTTTCACACACACTTTTCTCTCAGAACTGAACATGTGGAGAGACGTTCGTTCATCTAGCACAAAGGGAACGGGTTGCAGGAGAAACTTTTACTCTGGTTTCTCAGTCTGTTTCCTAGTGCCGGTTTGAAGTTCCTGCAGTTTTCACTGTAAAACCGGGTTGGAGCTTGTACCTCCCCATATATATGTATGGAGTGGAGTTTGCAACTGAAAAGAAACTTTGTGTTCCCAACAAGCTAGGTGAAGGACGGCTTTCACACACACTTTTCCCTCAGAACTCAGCATGTGGAGAGACGTTCGTTCATCTAGCACAAAGGGAACGGGTTTCAGTAGAAACTTTTACTCTGGCTTCTCAGTCTGTTTCCTAGTGCCGGTTTGAAGTTCCTGCAGTTTTCACTGTAAAACCGAGTTGGAGCTACTACTTCCCTATATATATGTATGGAGTGGAGTTTGCAACTGAAAAGAAACTTTGTGTTCCCAACAAGCTAGGTGAAGGTCGGCTTTCACACACACTTTTCTCTCAGAACTGAGCATGTGAAGAGACGTTCGTTCATGTAGCACAAAGGGAACGGGTTGCAGGAGAAACTTTTACTCTGGTTTCTCAGTCTGTTTCCTAGTGCCGGTTTGAAGTTCCTGCAGTTTTCACTGTAAAACCGAGTTGGAGCTTCTACCACCCCATATATATGTATGGAGTGGAGTTTGTAACTGAAAAGAAACTTTGTGTTCCCAACAAGCAAGGTGAAGGACGGCTTTCACACACACTTATCTCTCAGAACTCAGCATGTGGAGAGACTTTCGTTCATCTAGCACAAAGGGAACGGGTTGCAGGAGAAACTTTTACTCTGGTTTCTCAGTGTGTTTCCTAGTGCCGGTTTGAAGTTCCTGCAGTTTTCACTGTAAAACCGAGTTGGAGCTACTACCTCCCCATATATATGTATGGATTGGAGTTTGCAACTGAAAAGAAACTTTGTGTTCCCAACAAGCTAGGTGAAGGACGGCTTTCACACAGACTTTTCTCTCAGAACTGAGCATGTGGAGAGACGTTCGTTCATCTAGCACAAAGGGAACGGGTTGCAGGAGAAACTTTTACTCTGGTTTCTCAGTCTGTTTCCTAGTGCCGGTTTGAAGTTCCTGCAGTTTTCACTGTAAAACCGAGTTGGAGCTAGTACCTCCCCATATATATGTATGGAATGGAGTTTGCAACTGAAAAGAAACTTTGTGTTCCCAACAAGCTAGGTGAAGGACGGCTTTCACACACACTTTTCTCTCAGAACTGAGCATGTGGAGAGACGTTCGTTCATCTAGCACAAAGGGAACGGGTTGCAGGAGAAACTTTTACTCTGGTTTCTCAGTCTGTTTCCTAGTGCCGGTTTGAAGTTCCTGCAGTTTTCACTGTAAAATCGAGTTGGAGCTTGTACCTCCCCATATATATGTATGGAGTGGAGTTTGCAACTGAAAAGAAACTTTGTGTTCCCAACAAGCTAGGTGAAGGACGGCTTTCACACACACTTTTCTCTCAGAACTGAACATGTGGAGAGACGTTCGTTCATCTAGCACAAAGGGAACGGGTTGCAGGAGAAACTTTTAATCTGGTTTCTCAGTCTGTTTCCTAGTGCCGGTTTGAAGTTCCTGCAGTTTTCACTGTAAAACCGGGTTGGAGCTTGTACCTCCCCATATATATGTATGGAGTGGAGTTTGCAACTGAAAAGAAACTTTGTGTTCCCAACAAGCTAGGTGAAGGACGGCTTTCACACACACTTTTCTCTCAGAACTCAGCATGTGGAGAGACGTTCGTTCATCTAGCACAAAGGGAACGGGTTTCAGTAGAAACTTTTACTCTGGTTTCTCAGTCTGTTTCCTAGTGCCGGTTTGAAGTTCCTGCAGTTTTCACTGTAAAACCGAGTTGGAGCTACTACTTCCCTATATATATGTATGGAGTGGAGTTTGCAACTGAAAAGAATCTTTGTGTTCCCAACAAGCAAGGTGAAGGACAGCTTTCACACACACTTAACTATCAGAACTGAGCATGTGGAGAGACGTTCCTTCATCTAGCACAAAGGGAACGGGTTGCAGGAGAAACTTTTACTCTGGTTTCTCAGTCTGTTTCCTAGTGCCGGTTTGAAGTTCCTGCAGTTTTCACAGGTAAACGGAGTTGGAGCTTGTACCTCCCCTTAAATATATATGGAGTGGAGTTTCAACTGAAAAGAAACTGTGTTCCCAACAAGCTAGGTGAAGGACGGCTTTCACACACACTTTTCTCTCAGAACTGAGCATGTGGAGAGACGTTCGTTCATCTAGCACAAAGGGAACGTGTTGCAGGAGAAACTTTTACTCTGGTTTCTCAGTCTGTTTCCTAGTGCCAGTTTGAAGTTCCTGCAGTTTTCACTTTAAAACCGAGTTGGTGCTACTACCTCCCCATATATATGTATGGAGTGGAGTTTGCAACTGAAAAGAAACTTTGTGTTCCCAACAAGCTAGGTGAAGGTCGGCTTTCACACACACTTTTCTCTCAGAACTGAGCATGTGAAGAGACGTTCGTTCATGTAGCACAAAGGGAAAGGGTTGCAGGAGAAACTTTTACTCTGGTTTCTCAGTCTGTTTCCTAGTGCCGTTTTGAAGTTCCTGCAGTTTTCACTGTAAAACCGAGTTGGAGCTAGTACCTCCCCATATATATGTATGGAGTGGAGTTTGCAACTGAAAAGAAACTTTGTGTTCCCAACAACTAGGTGAAGGACGGCTTTCACACACACTTATCTCTCAGAACTCAGCAAGTGGAGAGACGTTCCTTCATCTAGCACAAAGGAAACGGGTTGCAGGGAAACTTTTACTCTGGTTTCTCAGTCTGTTTCCTAGTGCCGGTTTGAAGTTCCTGCAGTTTTCACTGTAAAACCGAGTTGGAGCTTCTACCACCCCATATATATGTATGGAGTGGAGTTTGTAACTGAAAAGAAACTTTGTGTTCCCAACAAGCAAGGTGAAGGACGGCTTTCACACACACTTATCTCTCAGAACTCAGCATGTGGAGAGACTTTCGTTCATCTAGCACAAAGGGAACGGGTTGCAGGAGAAACTTTTACTCTGGTTTCTCAGTGTGTTTCCTAGTGCCGGTTTGAAGTTCCTGCAGTTTTCACTGTAAAACCGAGTTGGAGCTACTACCTCCCCATATATATGTATGGAGTGGAGTTTGCAACTGAAAAGAAACTTTGTGTTCCCAACAAGCTAGGTGAAGGACGGCTTTCACACAGACTTTTCTCTCAGAACTGAGCATGTGGAGAGACGTTCGTTCATCTAGCACAAAGGGAACGGGTTGCAGGAGAAACTTTTACTCTGGTTTCTCAGTCTGTTTCCTAGTGCCGGTTTGAAGTTCCTGCAGTTTTCACTGTAAAACCGAGTTGGAGCTACTACCTCCCCATAAATATGTATGGAGTGGAGTTTGCAACTGAAAAGAAACTTTGTGTTCCCAACAAGCTAGGTGAACGACGGCTTTCACACACACTTATCTCTCAGAACTGAGCATGTGGAGAGACGTTCGTTCATCTAGCACAAAGGGAACGGGTTGCAGGAGAAACTTTTACTCTGGTTTCTCAGTCTGTTTCCTAGTGCCGGTTTGAAGTTCCTGCAGTTTTCACTGTAAAACCGGGTTGGAGCTAGTACCTCCCCATATATATGTATGGAGTGGAGTTTGCAACTGAAAAGAAACTTTGTGTTCCCAACAAGCTAGGTGAAGGACGGCTTTCACACACACTTATCTCTCAGATCTCAGCAAGTGGAGAGACGTTCGTTCATCTAGCACAAAGGGAACGGTTTGCAGGAGAAACTTTTACTCTGGTTTCTCAGTCTGTTTCCTAGTGCCGGTTTGAAGTTTCTGCAGTTTTCACTCTAAAACCGAGTTGGAGCTACTACCTCCCTATATATATGTATGGAGTGGAGTTTGCAACTGAAAAGAAACTTTGTGTTCCCTACAAGCAAGTTGAAGGACGGCTTTCACACACACTTATCTCTAAGAACTGAGCATGTGGAGAGACGTTCGTTCATCTAGCACAAAGGGAACGGGTTGCAGGAGAAACTTTTACTCTGGTTTCTCAGTCTGTTTCCTAGTGCCGGTTTAAAGTTCCTGCAGTTTTCACTGTAAAACCGGGTTGGAGCTAGTACCTCCCCATATATATGTATCGGAGTGGAGTTTGCAACTGAAAAGAAACTTTGTGTTCCCAACAAGCTAGGTGAAGGACGGCTTTCACACACACTTATCTCTCAGAACTCAGCATGTGGAGAGACGTTCGTTCATCTAGCACAAAGGGAACGGGTTGCAGGAGAAACTTTTACTCTGGTTTCTCAGTCTGTTTCCTAGTACCGGTTTGAAGTTCCTGCAGTTTTCACTGTAAAACTGGGTTGGAGCTAGTACCTCCCCATATATATGTATCGGAGTGGAGTTTGCAACTGAAAAGAAACTTTGTGTTCCCAACAAGCTAGGTGAAGGACGGCTTTCACACACACTTATCTCTCAGAACTCAGCATGTGGAGAGACGTTCGTTCATCTAGCACAAAGGGAACGGGTTGCAGGAGAAACTTTTACTCTGGTTTCTCAGTCTGTTTCCTAGTACCGGTTTGAAGTTCCTGCAGTTTTCACTGTAAAACTGGGTTGGAGCTTGTACCTCCCCATATATATGTATGGAGTGGAGTTTGCAACTGAAAAGAAACTTTGTGTTCCCAACAAGCAAGTTGAAGGACGGCTTTCACACACACTTATCTCTCAGAACTGAGCATGTGGAGAGACGTTCGTTCATCTAGCACAAAGGGAACGGGTTGCAGGAGAAACTTTTACTCTGGTTTCTCAGTCTGTTTCCTAGTGCCGGTTTGAAGTTCCTGCAGTTTTCACTGTAAAACCGAGTTGGAGCCAGTACCTCCCCATATATATGTATGGAGTGGAGTTTGCAACTGAAAAGAAACTTTGTGTTCCCAACAAGCTAGGTGAAGGACGGCTTTCACACACACTTTTCTGTCAGAACTGAGCATGTGGAGAGACGTTCGTTCATCTAGCACAAAGGGAACGGGTTACAGGAGAAACTTTTACTCTGGTTTCTCAGTCTATTTCCTAGTGCCGGTTTGAAGTTCCTGCAGTTTTCACTGTAAAACCGAGTTGGAGCTAGTACCTCCCCATATATATGTATGGAGTGGAGTTTGCAACTGAAAAGAAACTTTGTGTTCCCAACAAGCTAGGTGAAGGACGGCTTTCACACACACTTTTCTGTCAGAACTGAGCATGTGGAGAGACGTTCGTTCATCTAGCACAAAGGGAACGGGTTGCAGGAGAAACTTTTACTCTGGTTTCTCAGTCTGTTTCCTAGTGCCGGTTTGAAGTTCCTGCAGTTTTCACTGTAAAACCGGGTTGGAGCTAGTACCTCCCCATATGTATGTATGGAGTGGAGTTTGCAACTGAAAAGAAACTTTGTGTTCCCAACAAGCTAGGTGAAGGACGGCTTTCACACACACTTATCTCTCAGATCTCAGCAAGTGGAGAGACGTTCGTTCATCTAGCACAAAGGGAACGGTTTGCAGGAGAAACTTTTACTCTGGTTTCTCAGTCTATTTCCTAGTGCCGGTTTGAAGTTTCTGCAGTTTTCACTCTAAAACCGAGTTGGAGCTACTACCTCCCTATATATATGTATGGAGTGGAGTTTGCAACTGAAAAGAAACTTTGTTTTCCCTACAAGCAAGTTGAAGGACGGCTTTCACACACACTTATCTCTAAGAACTGAGCATGTGGAGAGACGTTCGTTCATCTAGCACAAAGGGAACGGGTTGCAGGAGAAACTTTTACTCTGGTTTCTCAGTCTGTTTCCTAGTGCCGGTTTAAAGTTCCTGCAGTTTTCACTGTAAAACCGGGTTGGAGCTAGTACCTCCCCATATATATGTATCGGAGTGGAGTTTGCAACTGAAAAGAAACTTTGTGTTCCCAACAAGCTAGGTGAAGGACGGCTTTCACACACACTTATCTCTCAGAACTCAGCATGTGGAGAGACGTTCGTTCATCTAGCACAAAGGGAACGGGTTGCAGGAGAAACTTTTACTCTGGTTTCTCAGTCTGTTTCCTAGTACCGGTTTGAAGTTCCTGCAGTTTTCACTGTAAAACCGGGTTGGAGCTTGTACCTCCCCATATATATGTATGGAGTGGAGTTTGCAACTGAAAAGAAACTTTGTGTTCCCAACAAGCTAGGTGAAAGACGGCTTTCACACACACTTATCTCTCAGAACTGAGCATGTGGAGAGACGTTCGTTCATCTAGCACAAAGGGAACGGGTTGCAGGAGAAACTTTTACTCTGGTTTCTCAGTCTGTTTCCTAGTGCCGGTTTGAAGTTTCTGCATTTTTCACTCTAAAACCGAGTTGGAGCTACTACCTCCCTATATATATGTATGGAGTGGAGTTTGCAACTGTAAAGAAACATTGTGTTCCCAACAAGCAAGTTGAAGGACGGCTTTCACACACACTTATCTCTCAGAACTGAGCATGTGGAGAGACGTTCGTTCATCTAGCACAAAGGGAACGGGTTGCAGGAGAAACTTTTACTCTGGTTTCTCAGTCTGTTTCCTAGTGCCGGTTTGAAGTTCCTGCAGTTTTCACTGTAAAACCGAGTTGGAGCCAGTACCTCCCCATATATATGTATGGAGTGGAGTTTGCAACTGAAAAGAAAGTTTGTGTTCCCAACAAGCTAGGTGAAGGACGGCTTTCACACACACTTTTCTGTCAGAACTGAGCATGTGGAGAGACGTTCGTTCATCTAGCACAAAGGGAACGGGTTGCAGGAGAAACTTTTACTCTGGTTTCTCAGTCTGTTTCCTAGTGCCGGTTTAAAGTTCCTGCAGTTTTCACTGTAAAACCGGGTTGGAGCTAGTACCTCCCCATATATATGTATCGGAGTGGAGTTTGCAACTGAAAAGAAACTTTGTGTTCCCAACAAGCTAGGTGAAGGACGGCTTTCACACACACTTATTTCTCAGAACTGAGCATGTGGAGAGACGTTCGTTCATCTAGCACAAAGGGAACGGGTTGCAGGAGAAACTTTTACTCTGGTTTCTCAGTCTGTTTCCTAGTGCCGGTTTGAAGTTCCTGCAGTTTTCACTGTAAAACCGGGTTGGAGCTTGTACCTCCCCTTAAATATGTATGGAGTGGAGTTTGCAACTGAAAAGAAACTTTGTGTTCCCAACAAGCTAGGTGAAGGACGGCTTTCACACACACTTATCTCTCAGAACTCAGCATGTGGAGAGACGTTCGTTCATCTAGCACAAAGGGAACGGGTTGCAGGAGAAACTTTTACTCTGGTTTCTCAGTCTGTTTCCTAGTGCCGGTTTGAAGTTTCTGCATTTTTCACTCTAAAACCGAGTTGGAGCTACTACCTCCCTATATATATGTATGGAGTGGAGTTTGCAACTGTAAAGAAACATTGTGTTCCCAACAAGCTAGGTGAAGGACGGCTTTCACACACACTTATCTCTCAGAACTGAGCATGTGGAGAGACGTTCGTTCATCTAGCACAAAGGGAACGGGTTGCAGGAGAAACTTTTACTCTGGTTTCTCAGTCTGTTTCCTAGTGCCGGTTTGAAGTTCCTGCAGTTTTCACTGTAAAACCGAGTTGGAGCCAGTACCTCCCCATATATATGTATGGAGTGGAGTTTGCAACTGAAAAGAAACTTTGTGTTCCCAACAAGCTAGGTGAAGGACGGCTTTCACACACACTTTTCTGTCAGAACTGAGCATGTGGAGAGACGTTCGTTCATCTAGCACAAAGGGAACGGGTTGCAGGAGAAACTTTTACTCTGGTTTCTCAGTCTGTTTCCTAGTGCCGGTTTAAAGTTCCTGCAGTTTTCACTGTAAAACCGGGTTGGAGCTAGTACCTCCCCATATATATGTATCGGAGTGGAGTTTGCAACTGAAAAGAAACTTTGTGTTCCCAACAAGCTAGGTGAAGGACGGCTTTCACACACACTTATTTCTCAGAACTGAGCATGTGGAGAGACGTTCGTTCATCTAGCACAAAGGGAACGGGTTGCAGGAGAAACTTTTACTCTGGTTTCTCAGTCTGTTTCCTAGTGCCGGTTTGAAGTTCCTGCAGTTTTCACTGTAAAACCGGGTTGGAGCTTGTACCTCCCCTTAAATATGTATGGAGTGGAGTTTGCAACTGAAAAGAAACTTTGTGTTCCCAACAAGCTAGGTGAAGGACGGCTTTCACACACACTTATCTCTCAGAACTCAGCATGTGGAGAGACGTTCGTTCATCTAGCACAAAGGGAACGGGTTGCAGGAGAAACTTTTACTCTGGTTTCTCAGTCTGTTTCCTAGTGCCGGTTTGAAGTTTCTGCATTTTTCACTCTAAAACCGAGTTGGAGCTACTACCTCCCTATATATATGTATGGAGTGGAGTTTGCAACTGTAAAGAAACATTGTGTTCCCAACAAGCTAGGTGAAGGACGGCTTTCACACACACTTATCTCTCAGAACTGAGCATGTGGAGAGACGTTCGTTCATCTAGCACAAAGGGAACGGGTTGCAGGAGAAACTTTTACTCTGGTTTCTCAGTCTGTTTCCTAGTGCCGGTTTGAAGTTCCTGCAGTTTTCACTGTAAAACCGAGTTGGAGCCAGTACCTCCCCATATATATGTATGGAGTGGAGTTTGCAACTGAAAAGAAACTTTGTGTTCCCAACAAGCTAGGTGAAGGACGGCTTTCACACACACTTTTCTCTCAGAACTGAGCATGTGGAGAGACGTTCGTTCATCTAGCACAAAGGGAACGGGTTGCAGGAGAAACTTTTACTCTGGTTTCTCAGTCTGTTTCCTAGTGCCGGTTTAAAGTTCCTGCAGTTTTCACTGTAAAACCGAGTTGGAGCTAGTACCTCCCCATATATATGTATCGGAGTGGAGTTTGCAACTGAAAAGAAACTTTGTGTTCCCAACAAGCTAGGTGAAGGACGGCTTTCACACACACTTATCTCTCAGAACTCAGCATGTGGAGAGACGTTCGTTCATCTAGCACAAAGGGAACGGGTTGCAGGAGAAACTTTTACTCTGGTTTCTCAGTCTGTTTCCTAGTACCGGTTTGAAGTTCCTGCAGTTTTCACTGTAAAACTGGGTTGGAGCTTGCACCTCCCCATATATATGTATGGAGTGGAGTTTGCAACTGAAAAGAAACTTTGTGTTCCCAACAAGCAAGTTGAAGGACGGCTTTCACACACACTTATCTCTCAGAACTGAGCATGTGGAGAGACGTTCGTTCATCTAGCACAAAGGGAACGGGTTGCAGGAGAAACTTTTACTCTGGTTTCTCAGTCTGTTTCCTAGTGCCGGTTTGAAGTTCCTGCAGTTTTCACTGTAAAACCGAGTTGGAGCCAGTACCTCCCCATATATATGTATGGAGTGGAGTTTGCAACTGAAAAGAAACTTTGTGTTCCCAACAAGCTAGGTGAAGGACGGCTTTCACACACACTTTTCTGTCAGAACTGAGCATGTGGAGAGACGTTCGTTCATCTAGCACAAAGGGAACGGGTTACAGGAGAAACTTTTACTCTGGTTTCTCAGTCTATTTCCTAGTGCCGGTTTGAAGTTCCTGCAGTTTTCACTGTAAAACCGAGTTGGAGCTAGTACCTCCCCATATATATGTATGGAGTGGAGTTTGCAACTGAAAAGAAACTTTGTGTTCCCAACAAGCTAGGTGAAGGACGGCTTTCACACACACTTTTCTCTCAGAAATGAGCATGTGGAGAGACGTTCGTTCATCTAGCACAAAAGGAACGGGTTGCAGGAGAAACTTTTACTCTGGTTTCTCAGTCTGTTTCCTAGTGCCGGTTTGAAGTTCCTGCAGTTGTCAGAGTAAAACCGGTTTGGAGCTAGTACCTGCCCATATATATGTATGGAGTGGAGATTGCAACTGAAAAGAAACTTTGTGTTCCCAACAAGCAAGGTGAAGTACGGCTTTCACACACACTTATCTCTCAGAACTGAGCATGTGGAGAGACGTTCGTTCATCTAGCACAAAGGGAACGGGTTGCAGGAGAAACTTTTACTCTGGTTTCTCAGTCTGTTTCCTAGTGCCGGTTTGAAGTTCCTGCAGTTTTCACTGTAAAACCGGGTTGGAGCTTGTACCTCCCCTTAAATATGTATGGAGTGGAGTTTGCAACTGAAAAGAAACTTTGTGTTCCCAACAAGCTAGGTGAAGGACGGCATTCACACACACTTTTCTCTCAGAACTGAGCATGTGGAGAGACGTTCGTTCATCTAGCACAAAGGGAATGGGTTGCAGGAGAAACTTTTACTCTGGTTTCTCAGTCTGTTTCCTAGTGCCGGTTTGAAGTTCCTGCAGTTTTCACTGTAAAACCGAGTTGGAGCTACTACCTCCCCATATATATGTATGGAGTGGAGTTTGCAACTGAAAAGAATCTTTGTGTTCCCAACAAGCTAGGTGAAGGACGGCTTTCACACACACTTTTCTCTCAGAACTGAGCATGTGGAGAGACGTTCGTTCATCTAGCACAAAGGGAACGGGTTGCAGGAGAAACTTTTACTCTGGTTTCTCAGTCTGTTTCCTAGTGCCGGTTTGAAGTTCCTGCAGTTTTCACTGTAAAACCGAGTTGGAGCTAGTACCTCCCCATATATATGTATGGAGTGGAGTTTGCATCTGAAAAGAAACTTTGTGTTCCCAACAAGCTAGGTGAAGGACGGCTTTCACACACACTTTTCTCTCAGAACTGAGCATGTGGAGAGACGTTCGTTCATCTAGCACAAAGGGAACGGGTTGCAGGAGAAACTTTTACTCTGGTTTCTCAGTCTGTTTCCTAGTGCCGGTTTGAAGTTCCTGCAGTTTTCAGTGTAAAACCGAGTTGGAGCTAGTACCTCCCCATATATATGTATGGAGTGGAGTTTGCAACTGAAAAGAAACTTTGTGTTCCCAACAAGCTAGGTGAAGGACGGCTTTCACACACACTTTTCTCTCAGAACTGAGCATGTGGAGAGACGTTCGTTCATCTAGCACAAAGGGAACGGGTTGCAGGAGAAACTTTTACTCTGGTTTCTCAGTCTGTTTCCTAGTGCCGGTTTGAAGTTCCTGCAGTTTTCACTGTAAAATCGAGTTGGAGCTAGTACCTCCCCATATATATGTATGGAGTGGAGTTTGCAACTGAAAAGAAACTTTGTGTTCCCAACAAGCTAGGTGAAGGACGGCTTTCACACACACTTTTCTCTCAGAACTGAACATGTGGAGAGACGTTCGTTCATCTAGCACAAAGGGAACGGGTTGCAGGAGAAACTTTTACTCTGGTTTCTCAGTCTGTTTCCTAGTGCCGGTTTGAAGTTCCTGCAGTTTTCACTGTAAAACAGGGTTGGAGCTTGTACCTCCCCATATATATGTATGGAGTGGAGTTTGCAACTGAAAAGAAACTTTGTGTTCCCAACAAGCTAGGTGAAGGACGGCTTTCACACACACTTTTCTCTCAGAACTCAGCATGTGGAGAGACGTTCGTTCATCTAGCACAAAGGGAACGGGTTTCAGTAGAAACTTTTACTCTGGTTTCTCAGTCTGTTTCCTAGTGCCGGTTTGAAGTTCCTGCAGTTTTCACTGTAAAACCGAGTTGGAGCTACTACTTCCCTATATATATGTATGGAGTGGAGTTTGCAACTGAAAAGAAACTTTGTGTTCCCAACAACCAATGTGAAGGACAGCTTTCACACACACTTATCTATCAGATCTGAGCATGTGGAGAGACGTTCCTTCATCTAGCACAAAGGGAACGGGTTGCAGGAGAAACTTTTACTCTGGTTTCTCAGTCTGTTTCCTAGTGCCGGTTTGAAGTTCCTACAGTTTTCACAGTTAAACGGAGTTGGAGCTTGTACCTCCCCTTAAATATATATGGAGTGGAGTTTCAACTGAAAAGAAACTGTTTTCCCAACAAGCTAGGTGAAGTACGGCTTTCACACACACTTTTCTCTCAGAACTGAGCATGTGGAGAGACGTTCGTTCATCTAGCACAAAGGGAACGGGTTGCAGGAGAAACTTTTACTCTGGTTTCTCAGTCTGTTTCCTAGTGCCGGTTTGTAGTTCCTGCAGTTTACACTTTAAAACCGAGTTGGTGCTACTACCTCCCCATATATATGTATGGAGTGGAGTTTGCAACTGAAAAGAAACTTTGTGTTCCCAACAAGCTAGGTGAAAGTCGGCTTTCACACACACTTTTCTCTCAGAACTGAGCATGTGAAGAGACGTTCGTTCATGTAGCACAAAGGGAACGGGTTGCAGGAGAAACTTTTACTCTGGTTTCTCAGTCTGTTTCCTAGTGCCGTTTTGAAGTTCCTGCAGTTTTCACTGTAAAACCGAGTTGGAGCTAGTACCTCCCCATATATATGTATGGAGTGGAGTTTGCAACTGAAAAGAAACTTTGTGTTCCCAACAACTAGGTGAAGGACGGCTTTCACACACACTTATCTCTCAGAACTCAGCAAGTGGAGAGACGTTCCTTCATCTAGCACAAAGGAAACGGGTTGCAGGAGAAACTTTTACTCTGGTTTCTCAGTCTGTTTCCTAGTGCCGGTTTGAAGTTCCTGCAGTTTTCACTGTAAAACCGAGTTGGAGCTTCTACCTCCCCATATATATGTATGGAGTGAAGTTTGTAACTGAAAAGAAACTTTGTGTTCCCAACAAGCAAGGTGAAGGACGGCTTTCACACACACTTATCTCTCAGAACTCAGCATGTGGAGAGACTTTCGTTCATCTAGCACAAAGGGAACGGGTTGCAGGAGAAACTTTTACTCTGGTTTCTCAGTGTGTTTCCTAGTGCCGGTTTGAAGTTCCTGCAGTTTTCACTGTAAAACCTAGTTGGAGCTACTACCTCCCCATATATATGTATGGAGTGGAGTTTGCAACTGAAAAGAAACTTTGTGTTCCCAACAAGCTAGGTGAAGGACGGCTTTCACACAGACTTTTCTCTCAGAACTGAGCATGTGGAGAGACGTTCGTTCATCTAGCACAAAGGGAACGGGTTGCAGGAGAAACTTTTACTCTGGTTTCTCAGTCTGTTTCCTAGTGCCGGTTTGAAGTTCCTGCAGTTTTCACTGTAAAACCGAGTTGGAGCTACTACCTCCCCATAAATATGTATGGAGTGGAGTTTGCAACTGAAAAGAAACTTTGTGTTCCCAACAAGCTAGGTGAAGGACGTCTTTCACACACACTTTTCTCTCAGAACTGAGCATATGGAGAGATGTTCGTTCACCTAGCACAAAGGGAACGGGTTGCAGGAGAAACTTTTACTCTGGTTTCTCAGTCTGTTTCCTAGTGCCGGTTTGAAGTTCCTGCAGTTTTCACTGTAAAACCGGGTTGGAGCTAGTACCTCCCCATATATATGTATGGAGTGGAGTTTGCAACTGAAAAGAAACTTTGTGTTCCCAACAAGCTAGGTGAAGGACGGCTTTCACACACAATTATCTCTCAGAACTCAGCATGTGGAGAGACGTTCGTTCATTTAGCACAAAGGGAACGGGTTGCAGGAGAAACTTTTACTCTGGTTTCTCAGTCTGTTTCCTAGTGCCGGTTTGAAGTTCCTGCAGTTTTCACTGTAAAACCGGGTTGGAGCTAGTACCTCCCCATATATATGTATGGAGTGGAGTTTGCAACTGAAAAGAAACTTTGTGTTCCCAACAAGCTAGTTGAAGGACGGCTTTCACACACACTTATCTCTCAGATCTCAGCAAGTGGAGAGACGTTCGTTCGTCTAGCACAAAGGGAACGGGTTGCAGGAGAAACTTTTACTCTGGTTTCTCAGTATGTTTCCTAGTGCCGGTTTGAAGTTTCTGCAGTTTTCACTCTAAAACCGAGTTGGAGCTACTACCTCCCTATATATATGTATGGAGAGGAGTTTGCAACTGAAAAGAAACTTTGTGTTCCCAACAAGCTAGGTGAAGGACGGCTTTCACACACACTTATCTCTCAGAACTGAGCATGTGGAGAGACGTTCGTTCATCTAGCACAAAGGGAACGGGTTGCAGGAGAAACTTTTACTCTGGTTTCTCAGTCTGTTTCCTAGTGCCGGTTTAAAGTTCCTGCAGTTTTCACTGTAAAACCGGGTTGGAGCTAGTACCTCCCCATATATATGTATCGGAGTGGAGTTTGCAACTGAAAAGAAACTTTGTGTTCCCAACAAGCTAGGTGAAGGACGGCTTTCACACACACTTATCTCTCAGAACTCAGCATGTGGAGAGACGTTCGTTCATCTAGCACAAAGGGAACGGGTTGCAGGAGAAACTTTTACTCTGGTTTCTCAGTCTGTTTCCTAGTACCGGTTTGAAGTTCCTGCAGTTTTCACTGTAAAACTGGGTTGGAGCTTGTACCTCCCCATATATATGTATGGAGTGGAGTTTGCAACTGAAAAGAAACTTTGTGTTCCCAACAAGCTAGGTGAAGGACGGCTTTCACACACACTTATCTCTCAGAACTGAGCATGTGGAGAGACGTTCGTTCATCTAGCACAAAGGGAACGGGTTGCATGAGAAACTTTTACTCTGGTTTCTCAGGCTGTTTCCTAGTGCCGGTTTGAAGTTTCTGCAGTTTTCACTCTAAAACCGTGTTGGAGCTACTACCTCCCTATATATATGTATGGATTGGAGTTTGCAACTGAAAAGAAACATTGTGTTCCCAACAAGCAAGTTGAAGGACGGCTTTCACACACACTTATCTCTCAGAACTGAGCATGTGGAGAGACGTTCGTTCATCTAGCACAAAGGGAACGGGTTGCAGGAGAAACTTTTACTCTGGTTTCTCAGTCTGTTTCCTAGTGCCGGTTTGAAGTTCCTGCAGTTTTCACTGTAAAACAGAGTTGGAGCCAGTACCTCCCCATATATATGTATGGAGTGGAGTTTGCAACTGAAAAGAAACTTTGTGTTCCCAACAAGCTAGGTGAAGGACGGCTTTCACACACACTTTTCTGTCAGAACTGAGCATGTGGAGAGACGTTCGTTCATCTAGCACCAAGGGAACAGGTTGCAGGAGAAACTTTTACTCTGGTTTCTCAGTCTATTTCCTAGTGCCGGTTTGAAGTTCCTGCAGTTTTCACTGTAAAACCGAGTTGGAGATAGTACCTCCCCATATATATGTATGGAGTGGAGTTTGCAACTGAAAAGAAACTTTGTGTTCCCAACAAGCTAGGTGAAGGACGGCTTTCACACACACTTTTCTCTCAGAACTGAGCATGTGGAGAGACGTTCGTTCATCTAGCACAAAGGGAACGGGTTGCAGGAGAAACTTTTACTCTGGTTTCTCAGTCTGTTTCCTAGTGCCGGTTTGAAGTTCCTGCAGTTGTCAGAGTAAAACCGGTTTGGAGCTAGTACCTCCCCATATATATGTATGGAGTGGAGATTGCAACTGAAAAGAAACTTTGTGTTCCCAACAAGCAAGGTGAAGGACGGCTTTCACACACACTTATCTCTCAGAACTGAGCATGTGGAGAGACGTTCGTTCATCTAGCACAAAGGGAACGGGTTGCAGGAGAAACTTTTACTCTGGTTTCTCAGTCTGTTTCCTAGTGCCGGTTTGAAGTTCCTGCAGTTTTCACTGTAAAACCGGGTTGGAGCTTGTACCTCCCCATATATATGTATGGAGTGGAGTTTGCAACTGAAAAGAAACTTTGTGTTCCCAACAAGCTAGGTGAAGGACGGCTTTCACACACACTTTTCTCTCAGAACTCAGCATGTGGAGAGACGTTCGTTCATCTAGCACAAAGGGAACGGGTTTCAGTAGAAACTATTACTCTGGTTTCTCAGTCTGTTTCCTAGTGCCGGTTTGAAGTTCCTGCAGTTTTCACTGTAAAACCGAGTTGGAGCTACTACTTCCCTATATATATGTATGGAGTGGAGTTTGCAACTGAAAAGTAACTTTGTGTTCCCAACAAGCAAGGTGAAGGACAGCTTTCACACACACTTATCTCTCAGAACTGAGCATGTGGAGAGACGTTCCTTCATCTAGCACAAAGGGAACGGGTTGCAGGAGAAACTTTTACTCTGGTTTCTCAGTCTGTTTCCTAGTGCCGGTTTGAAGTTCCTGCAGTTTTCACAGTTAAACGGAGTTGGAGCTTGTACCTCCCCTTAAATATGTATGGAGTGGAGTTTCAACTGAAAAGAAACTGTGTTCCCAACAAGCTAGGTGAAGGACGGCTTTCACACACACTTTTCTCTCAGAACTGAGCATGTGGAGAGACGTTCGTTCATCTAGCACAAAGGGAACGGGTTGCAGGAGAAACTTTTACTCTGGTTTCTCAGTCTGTTTCCTAGTGCCGGTTTGAAGTTCCTGCAGTTTTCACTTTAAAACCGAGTTGGTGCTACTACCTCCCCATATATAAGTATGGAGTGGAGTTTGCAACTGAAAAGAAACTTTGTGTTCCCAACAAGCTAGGTGAAGGTCGGCTTTCACACACACTTTTCTCTCAGAACTGAGCATGTGAAGAGACGTTCGTTCATGTAGCACAAAGGGAACGGATTGCAGGAGAAACTTTTACTCTGGTTTCTCAGTCTGTTTCCTAGTGCCGTTTTGAAGTTCCTGCAGTTTTCACTGTAAAACCGAGTTGGAGCTAGTACCTCCCCATATATATGTATGGAGTGGAGTTTGCAACTGAAAAGAAACTTTGTGTTCCCAACAACTAGGTGAAGGACGGCTTTCACACACACTTATCTCTCAGAACTCAGCAAGTGGAGAGACGTTCCTTCATCTAGCACAAAGGAAACGGGTTGCAGGAGAAACTTTTACTCTGGTTTCTCAGTCTGTTTCCTAGTGCCGGTTTGAAGTTCCTGCAGTTTTCACTGTAAAACCGAGTTGGAGCTTCTACTTCCCCATATATACGTATGGAGTGGAGTTTGTAACTGAAAAGAAACTTTGTGTTCCCAACAAGCAAGGTGAAGGACGGCTTTCACACACACTTATCTCTCAGAACTCAGCATGTGGAGAGACTTTCGTTCATCTAGCACAAAGGGAACGGGTTGCAGGAGAAACTTTTACTCTGGTTTCTCAGTGTGTTTCCTAGTGCCGGTTTGAAGTTCCTGCAGTTTTCACTGTAAAACCGAGTTGGAGCTTGTACCTCCCCTTAAATATGTATGGAGTGGAGTTTGCAACTGAAAAGAAACTTTGTGTTCCCAACAAGCTAGGTGAAGGACGGCTTTCACACACACTTATCTCTCAGAACTGTTCATGTGGAGAGACGATCGTTCACCTAGCACAAAAGGAACGGGTTGCAGGAGAAACTTTTACTTTGGTTTCTCAGTCTGTTTCCTAGTTCCGGTTTGAATTTCCTGCAGTTTTCACTGTAAAACCGGGTTGGAGCTAGTACCTCCCCATATATATGTATGGAGTGGAGTTTGCAACTGAAAAGAAACTTTGTGTTCCCAACAAGCTAGGTGAAGGACGGCTTTCACACACACTTTTCTCTCAGAACTGAGCATGTGGAGAGACGTTCGTTCATCTAGCACAAAGGGAACGGGTTGCAGGAGAAACTTTTACTCTGGTTTCTCAGTCTGTTTCCTAGTGCCGGTTTGAAGTTCCTGCAGTTTTCACTGTAAAACCGAGTTGGAGCTACTACCTCCCCATATATATGTATGGAGTGGAGTTTGCAACTGAAAAGAAACTTTGTGTTCCCAACAAGCTAGGTGAAGGACGGCTTTCACACAGACTTTTCTCTCAGAACTGAGCATGTGGATAGACGTTCGTTCATCTAGCACAAAGGGAACGGGTTGCAGGAGAAACTTTTACTCTGGTTTCTCAGTCTGTTTCCTAGTGCCGGTTTGAAGTTCCTGCAGTTTTCACTGTAAAACCGAGTTGGAGCTACTACCTCCCCATATATATGTATGGAGTGGAGTTTGCAACTGAAAAGAAACTTTGTGTTCCCAACAAGCTAGGTGAAGGACGTCTTTCACACACACTTTTCTCTCAGAACTGAGCATATGGAGAGACGTTCGTTCACCTAGCACAAAGGGAACGGGTTGCAGGAGAAACTTTTACTCTGGTTTCTCAGTCTGTCTCCTAGTGCCGGTTTGAAGTTCCTGCAGTTTTCAGTGTAAAACCGGGTTGGAGCTAGTACCTCCCCATATATATGTATGGAGTGGAGTTTGCAACTGAAAAGAAACTTTGTGTTCCCAACAAGCTAGGTGAAGGACGGCTTTCACACACACTTATCTCTCAGAACTCAGCATGTGGAGAGACGTTCGTTCATCTAGCACAAAGGGAACGGGTTGCAGGAGAAACTTTTACTCTGGTTTCTCAGTCTGTTTCCTAGTGCCGGTTTGAAGTTCCTGCAGTTTTTAGAGTAAAACCGGTTTGGAGCTAGTACCTCCCCATATATATGTATGGAGTGGAGATTGCAACTGAAAAGAAACTTTGTGTTCCCAACAAGATAGTTGAAGGACGGCTTTCACACACACTTATCTCTCAGATCTCAGCAAGTGGAGAGACGTTCGTTCGTCTAGCACAAAGGGAACGGGTTGCAGGAGAAACTTTTACTCTGGTTTCTCAGTATGTTTCCTAGTGCCGGTTTGAAGTTTCTGCAGTTTTCACTCTAAAACCGAGTTGGAGCTACTACCTCCCTATATATATGTATGGAGTGGAGTTTGCAACTGAAAAGAAACTTTGTGTTCCCTACAAGCAAGTTGAAGGACGGCTTTCACACACACTTATCTCTCAGAACTGAGCATGTGGAGAGACGTTCGTTCATCTAGCACAAAGGGAACGGGTTGCAGGAGAAACTTTTACTCTGGTTTCTCAGTCTGTTTCCTAGTGCCGTTTTGAAGTTCCTGCAGTTTTCACTGTAAAACCGAGTTGGAGCTAGTACCTCCCCATATATATGTATGGAGTGGAGTTTGCAACTGAAAAGAAACTTTGTGTTCCCAACAACTAGGTGAAGGACGGCTTTCACACACACTTATCTCTCAGAACTCAGCAAGTGGAGAGACGTTCCTTCATCTAGCACAAAGGAAACGGGTTGCAGGAGAAACTTTTACTCTGGTTTCTCAGTCTGTTTCCTAGTGCCGGTTTGAAGTTCCTGCAGTTTTCACTGTAAAACCGAGTTGGAGCTTCTACCTCCCCATATATATGTATGGAGTGAAGTTTGTAACTGAAAAGAAACTTTGTGTTCCCAACAAGCAAGGTGAAGGACGGCTTTCACACACACTTATCTCTCAGAACTCAGCATGTGGAGAGACTTTCGTTCATCTAGCACAAAGGGAACGGGTTGCAGGAGAAACTTTTACTCTGGTTTCTCAGTGTGTTTCCTAGTGCCGGTTTGAAGTTCCTGCAGTTTTCACTGTAAAACCTAGTTGGAGCTACTACCTCCCCATATATATGTATGGAGTGGAGTTTGCAACTGAAAAGAAACTTTGTGTTCCCAACAAGCTAGGTGAAGGACGGCTTTCACACAGACTTTTCTCTCAGAACTGAGCATGTGGAGAGACGTTCGTTCATCTAGCACAAAGGGAACGGGTTGCAGGAGAAACTTTTACTCTGGTTTCTCAGTCTGTTTCCTAGTGCCGGTTTGAAGTTCCTGCAGTTTTCACTGTAAAACCGAGTTGGAGCTACTACCTCCCCATAAATATGTATGGAGTGGAGTTTGCAACTGAAAAGAAACTTTGTGTTCCCAACAAGCTAGGTGAAGGACGTCTTTCACACACACTTTTCTCTCAGAACTGAGCATATGGAGAGATGTTCGTTCACCTAGCACAAAGGGAACGGGTTGCAGGAGAAACTTTTACTCTGGTTTCTCAGTCTGTTTCCTAGTGCCGGTTTGAAGTTCCTGCAGTTTTCACTGTAAAACCGGGTTGGAGCTAGTACCTCCCCATATATATGTATGGAGTGGAGTTTGCAACTGAAAAGAAACTTTGTGTTCCCAACAAGCTAGGTGAAGGACGGCTTTCACACACAATTATCTCTCAGAACTCAGCATGTGGAGAGACGTTCGTTCATTTAGCACAAAGGGAACGGGTTGCAGGAGAAACTTTTACTCTGGTTTCTCAGTCTGTTTCCTAGTGCCGGTTTGAAGTTCCTGCAGTTTTCACTGTAAAACCGGGTTGGAGCTAGTACCTCCCCATATATATGTATGGAGTGGAGTTTGCAACTGAAAAGAAACTTTGTGTTCCCAACAAGCTAGTTGAAGGACGGCTTTCACACACACTTATCTCTCAGATCTCAGCAAGTGGAGAGACGTTCGTTCGTCTAGCACAAAGGGAACGGGTTGCAGGAGAAACTTTTACTCTGGTTTCTCAGTATGTTTCCTAGTGCCGGTTTGAAGTTTCTGCAGTTTTCACTCTAAAACCGAGTTGGAGCTACTACCTCCCTATATATATGTATGGAGAGGAGTTTGCAACTGAAAAGAAACTTTGTGTTCCCAACAAGCTAGGTGAAGGACGGCTTTCACACACACTTATCTCTCAGAACTGAGCATGTGGAGAGACGTTCGTTCATCTAGCACAAAGGGAACGGGTTGCAGGAGAAACTTTTACTCTGGTTTCTCAGTCTGTTTCCTAGTGCCGGTTTAAAGTTCCTGCAGTTTTCACTGTAAAACCGGGTTGGAGCTAGTACCTCCCCATATATATGTATCGGAGTGGAGTTTGCAACTGAAAAGAAACTTTGTGTTCCCAACAAGCTAGGTGAAGGACGGCTTTCACACACACTTATCTCTCAGAACTCAGCATGTGGAGAGACGTTCGTTCATCTAGCACAAAGGGAACGGGTTGCAGGAGAAACTTTTACTCTGGTTTCTCAGTCTGTTTCCTAGTACCGGTTTGAAGTTCCTGCAGTTTTCACTGTAAAACTGGGTTGGAGCTTGTACCTCCCCATATATATGTATGGAGTGGAGTTTGCAACTGAAAAGAAACTTTGTGTTCCCAACAAGCTAGGTGAAGGACGGCTTTCACACACACTTATCTCTCAGAACTGAGCATGTGGAGAGACGTTCGTTCATCTAGCACAAAGGGAACGGGTTGCATGAGAAACTTTTACTCTGGTTTCTCAGGCTGTTTCCTAGTGCCGGTTTGAAGTTTCTGCAGTTTTCACTCTAAAACCGTGTTGGAGCTACTACCTCCCTATATATATGTATGGATTGGAGTTTGCAACTGAAAAGAAACATTGTGTTCCCAACAAGCAAGTTGAAGGACGGCTTTCACACACACTTATCTCTCAGAACTGAGCATGTGGAGAGACGTTCGTTCATCTAGCACAAAGGGAACGGGTTGCAGGAGAAACTTTTACTCTGGTTTCTCAGTCTGTTTCCTAGTGCCGGTTTGAAGTTCCTGCAGTTTTCACTGTAAAACAGAGTTGGAGCCAGTACCTCCCCATATATATGTATGGAGTGGAGTTTGCAACTGAAAAGAAACTTTGTGTTCCCAACAAGCTAGGTGAAGGACGGCTTTCACACACACTTTTCTGTCAGAACTGAGCATGTGGAGAGACGTTCGTTCATCTAGCACCAAGGGAACAGGTTGCAGGAGAAACTTTTACTCTGGTTTCTCAGTCTATTTCCTAGTGCCGGTTTGAAGTTCCTGCAGTTTTCACTGTAAAACCGAGTTGGAGATAGTACCTCCCCATATATATGTATGGAGTGGAGTTTGCAACTGAAAAGAAACTTTGTGTTCCCAACAAGCTAGGTGAAGGACGGCTTTCACACACACTTTTCTCTCAGAACTGAGCATGTGGAGAGACGTTCGTTCATCTAGCACAAAGGGAACGGGTTGCAGGAGAAACTTTTACTCTGGTTTCTCAGTCTGTTTCCTAGTGCCGGTTTGAAGTTCCTGCAGTTGTCAGAGTAAAACCGGTTTGGAGCTAGTACCTCCCCATATATATGTATGGAGTGGAGATTGCAACTGAAAAGAAACTTTGTGTTCCCAACAAGCAAGGTGAAGGACGGCTTTCACACACACTTATCTCTCAGAACTGAGCATGTGGAGAGACGTTCGTTCATCTAGCACAAAGGGAACGGGTTGCAGGAGAAACTTTTACTCTGGTTTCTCAGTCTGTTTCCTAGTGCCGGTTTGAAGTTCCTGCAGTTTTCACTGTAAAACCGGGTTGGAGCTTGTACCTCCCCATATATATGTATGGAGTGGAGTTTGCAACTGAAAAGAAACTTTGTGTTCCCAACAAGCTAGGTGAAGGACGGCTTTCACACACACTTTTCTCTCAGAACTCAGCATGTGGAGAGACGTTCGTTCATCTAGCACAAAGGGAACGGGTTTCAGTAGAAACTATTACTCTGGTTTCTCAGTCTGTTTCCTAGTGCCGGTTTGAAGTTCCTGCAGTTTTCACTGTAAAACCGAGTTGGAGCTACTACTTCCCTATATATATGTATGGAGTGGAGTTTGCAACTGAAAAGTAACTTTGTGTTCCCAACAAGCAAGGTGAAGGACAGCTTTCACACACACTTATCTCTCAGAACTGAGCATGTGGAGAGACGTTCCTTCATCTAGCACAAAGGGAACGGGTTGCAGGAGAAACTTTTACTCTGGTTTCTCAGTCTGTTTCCTAGTGCCGGTTTGAAGTTCCTGCAGTTTTCACAGTTAAACGGAGTTGGAGCTTGTACCTCCCCTTAAATATGTATGGAGTGGAGTTTCAACTGAAAAGAAACTGTGTTCCCAACAAGCTAGGTGAAGGACGGCTTTCACACACACTTTTCTCTCAGAACTGAGCATGTGGAGAGACGTTCGTTCATCTAGCACAAAGGGAACGGGTTGCAGGAGAAACTTTTACTCTGGTTTCTCAGTCTGTTTCCTAGTGCCGGTTTGAAGTTCCTGCAGTTTTCACTTTAAAACCGAGTTGGTGCTACTACCTCCCCATATATAAGTATGGAGTGGAGTTTGCAACTGAAAAGAAACTTTGTGTTCCCAACAAGCTAGGTGAAGGTCGGCTTTCACACACACTTTTCTCTCAGAACTGAGCATGTGAAGAGACGTTCGTTCATGTAGCACAAAGGGAACGGATTGCAGGAGAAACTTTTACTCTGGTTTCTCAGTCTGTTTCCTAGTGCCGTTTTGAAGTTCCTGCAGTTTTCACTGTAAAACCGAGTTGGAGCTAGTACCTCCCCATATATATGTATGGAGTGGAGTTTGCAACTGAAAAGAAACTTTGTGTTCCCAACAACTAGGTGAAGGACGGCTTTCACACACACTTATCTCTCAGAACTCAGCAAGTGGAGAGACGTTCCTTCATCTAGCACAAAGGAAACGGGTTGCAGGAGAAACTTTTACTCTGGTTTCTCAGTCTGTTTCCTAGTGCCGGTTTGAAGTTCCTGCAGTTTTCACTGTAAAACCGAGTTGGAGCTTCTACTTCCCCATATATACGTATGGAGTGGAGTTTGTAACTGAAAAGAAACTTTGTGTTCCCAACAAGCAAGGTGAAGGACGGCTTTCACACACACTTATCTCTCAGAACTCAGCATGTGGAGAGACTTTCGTTCATCTAGCACAAAGGGAACGGGTTGCAGGAGAAACTTTTACTCTGGTTTCTCAGTGTGTTTCCTAGTGCCGGTTTGAAGTTCCTGCAGTTTTCACTGTAAAACCGAGTTGGAGCTTGTACCTCCCCTTAAATATGTATGGAGTGGAGTTTGCAACTGAAAAGAAACTTTGTGTTCCCAACAAGCTAGGTGAAGGACGGCTTTCACACACACTTATCTCTCAGAACTGTTCATGTGGAGAGACGATCGTTCACCTAGCACAAAAGGAACGGGTTGCAGGAGAAACTTTTACTTTGGTTTCTCAGTCTGTTTCCTAGTTCCGGTTTGAATTTCCTGCAGTTTTCACTGTAAAACCGGGTTGGAGCTAGTACCTCCCCATATATATGTATGGAGTGGAGTTTGCAACTGAAAAGAAACTTTGTGTTCCCAACAAGCTAGGTGAAGGACGGCTTTCACACACACTTTTCTCTCAGAACTGAGCATGTGGAGAGACGTTCGTTCATCTAGCACAAAGGGAACGGGTTGCAGGAGAAACTTTTACTCTGGTTTCTCAGTCTGTTTCCTAGTGCCGGTTTGAAGTTCCTGCAGTTTTCACTGTAAAACCGAGTTGGAGCTACTACCTCCCCATATATATGTATGGAGTGGAGTTTGCAACTGAAAAGAAACTTTGTGTTCCCAACAAGCTAGGTGAAGGACGGCTTTCACACAGACTTTTCTCTCAGAACTGAGCATGTGGATAGACGTTCGTTCATCTAGCACAAAGGGAACGGGTTGCAGGAGAAACTTTTACTCTGGTTTCTCAGTCTGTTTCCTAGTGCCGGTTTGAAGTTCCTGCAGTTTTCACTGTAAAACCGAGTTGGAGCTACTACCTCCCCATATATATGTATGGAGTGGAGTTTGCAACTGAAAAGAAACTTTGTGTTCCCAACAAGCTAGGTGAAGGACGTCTTTCACACACACTTTTCTCTCAGAACTGAGCATATGGAGAGACGTTCGTTCACCTAGCACAAAGGGAACGGGTTGCAGGAGAAACTTTTACTCTGGTTTCTCAGTCTGTCTCCTAGTGCCGGTTTGAAGTTCCTGCAGTTTTCAGTGTAAAACCGGGTTGGAGCTAGTACCTCCCCATATATATGTATGGAGTGGAGTTTGCAACTGAAAAGAAACTTTGTGTTCCCAACAAGCTAGGTGAAGGACGGCTTTCACACACACTTATCTCTCAGAACTCAGCATGTGGAGAGACGTTCGTTCATCTAGCACAAAGGGAACGGGTTGCAGGAGAAACTTTTACTCTGGTTTCTCAGTCTGTTTCCTAGTGCCGGTTTGAAGTTCCTGCAGTTTTTAGAGTAAAACCGGTTTGGAGCTAGTACCTCCCCATATATATGTATGGAGTGGAGATTGCAACTGAAAAGAAACTTTGTGTTCCCAACAAGCTAGTTGAAGGACGGCTTTCACACACACTTATCTCTCAGATCTCAGCAAGTGGAGAGACGTTCGTTCGTCTAGCACAAAGGGAACGGGTTGCAGGAGAAACTTTTACTCTGGTTTCTCAGTATGTTTCCTAGTGCCGGTTTGAAGTTTCTGCAGTTTTCACTCTAAAACCGAGTTGGAGCTACTACCTCCCTATATATATGTATGGAGTGGAGTTTGCAACTGAAAAGAAACTTTGTGTTCCCTACAAGCAAGTTGAAGGACGGCTTTCACACACACTTATCTCTCAGAACTGAGCATGTGGAGAGACGTTCGTTCATCTAGCACAAAGGGAACGGGTTGCAGGAGAAACTTTTACTCTGGTTTCTCAGTCTGTTTCCTAGTGCCGGTTTAAAGTTCCTGCAGTTTTCACTGTAAAACCGGGTTGGAGCTAGTACCTCCCCATATATATGTATCGGAGTGGAGTTTGCAACTGAAAAGAAACTTTGTGTTCCCAACAAGCTAGGTGAAGGACGGCTTTCACACACACTTATCTCTCAGAACTCAGCATGTGGAGAGACGTTCGTTCATCTAGCACAAAGGGAACGGGTTGCAGGAGAAACATTTACTCTGGTTTCTCAGTCTGTTTCCTAGTACCGGTTTGAAGTTCCTGCAGTTTTCACTGTAAAACTGGGTTGGAGCTTGTACCTCCCCATATATATGTATGGAGTGGAGTTTGCAACTGAAAAGAAACTTTGTGTTCCCAACAAGCTAGGTGAAGGACGGCTTTCAAACACACTTATCTCTCAGAACTGAGCATGTGGAGAGACGTTCATTCATCTAGCACAAAGGGAACGGGTTGCAGGAGAAACTTTTACTCTGGTTTCTCAGGCTGTTTCCTAGTGCCGGTTTGAAGTTTCTGCAGTTTTCACTCTAAAACCGAGTTGGAGCTACTACCTCCCTATATATATGTATGGAGTGGAGTTTGCAACTGAAAAGAAACATTGTGTTCCCAACAAGCAAGTTGAAGGACGGCTTTCACACACACTTATCTCTCAGAACTGAGCATGTGGAGAGACGTTCGTTCATCTAGCACAAAGGGAACGGGTTGCAGGAGAAACTTTTACTCTGGTTTCTCAGTCTGTTTCCTAGTGCCAGTTTGAAGTTCCTGCAGTTTTCACTGTAAAACAGAGTTGGAGCCAGTACCTCCCCATATATATGTATGGAGTGGAGTTTGCAACTGAAAAGAAACTTTGTGTTCCCAACAAGCTAGGTGAAGGACGGCTTTCACACACACTTTTCTGTCAGAACTGAGCATGTGGAGAGACGTTCGTTCATCTAGCACAATGGGAACAGGTTGCAGGAGAAACTTTTACTCTGGTTTCTCAGTCTATTTCCTAGTGCCGGTTTGAAGTTCCTGCAGTTTTCACTGTAAAACCGAGTTGGAGATAGTACCTCCCCATATATATGTATGGAGTGGAGTTTGCAACTGAAAAGAAACTTTGTGTTCCCAACAAGCTAGGTGAAGGGCGGCTTTCACACACACTTTTCTCTCAGAACTGAGCATGTGGAGAGACGTTCGTTCATCTAGCACAAAGGGAACGGGTTGCAGGAGAAACTTTTACTCTGGTTTCTCAGTCTGTTTCCTAGTGCCGGTTTGAAGTTCCTGCAGTTTTCAGAGTAAAACCGGTTTGGAGCTAGTACCTCCCCATATATATGTATGGAGTGGAGATTGCAACTGAAAAGAAACTTTGTGTTCCCAACAAGCAAGGTGAAGGACGGCTTTCACACACACTTATCTCTCAGAACTGAGCATGTGGAGAGACGTTCGTTCATCTAGCACAAAGGGAACGGGTTGCAGGAGAAACTTTTACTCTGGTTTCTCAGTCTGTTTCCTAGTGCCGGTTTGAAGTTCCTGCAGTTTTCACTGTAAAACCGGGTTGGAGCTTGTACCTCCCCTTAAATATGTATGGAGTGGAGTTTGCAACTGAAAAGAAACTTTGTGTTCCCAACAAGCTAGGTGAAGGACGGCTTTCACACACACTTTTCTCTCAGAACTGAGCATGTGGAGAGACGTTCGTTCATCTATCACAAAGGGAACGGATTGCAGGAGAAACTTTTACTCTGGTTTCTCAGTCTGTTTCCTAGTGCCGGTTTGAAGTTCCTGCAGTTTTCACTGTAAAACCGAGTTGGAGCTAGTACCACCCCATATATATGTATGGAGTGGATTTTGCAACTGAAAAGAAACTTTGTGTTCCCAACAAGCTAGGTGAAGGACGGCTTTCACACACACTTTCTCTCAGAACTGAGCATGTGGAGAGACGTTCGTTCATCTAGAACAAAGGGAACGGGTTGCAGGAGAAACTTTTACTCTGGTTTCTCAGGCTGTTTCCTAGTGCCGGTTTGAAGTTCCAGCAGTTTTCACTTTAAAACCGGGTTGGAGCTAGTACCTCCCCATATATATGTATGGAGTGGAGTTTGCAACTGAAAAGAAACTTTGTGTTCCCAAAAAGCTAGGTGAAGGACGGCTTTCACACACACTTATATCGCAGAACTCAGCATGTGGAGAGACGTTCGTTCATCTAGCACAAAGGGAACGGGTTGCAGGAGAAACTTTTACTCTGGTTTCTCAGTCTGTTTCCTAGTGCCGGTTTGAAGTTCCTGCAGTTTTCACTGTAAAACCGGGGTGGAGCTACTACCTCCCCATATATATGTATGGAGTGGAGTTTGCAACTGAAAAGAAACTTTGTGTTCCCAACAAGCTAGGTGAAGGATGGCTTTCACACACACTTTTCTGTCAGAACTGAGTATGTGGAGAGACGTTCGTTCATCTAGCACAAAGGGAACGGGTTGCAGGAGAAACTTTTACTCTGGTTTCTCAGTCTGCTTCCTAGTGCAGGTATGAAGTTCCTGCAGTTTTCAGTGTAAAACCGAGTTGGAGCTAGTACCTCCCCATATATATGTATGGAGTGGAGTTTGCAACTGAAAAGAAACTTTGTGTTCCCAACAAGCTAGGTGAAGGTCGGCTTTCACACACAATTTTCTCTCAGAACTGAGCATGTGGAGAGACTTTCGTTCATCTAGCACAAAGGGAACGGGTTGCAGGAGAAACTTTTACTCTGGTTTCTCAGTCTGTTTCCTAGTGCCGGTTTGAAGTTCCTGCAGTTTTCACTGTAAAACCGGGTTGGAGCTAGTACCTCCCCATATATATGTATGGAGTGGAGTTTGCAACTGAAAAGAAACTTTGTGTTCCCAACAAGCTAGGTGAAGGACGGCTTTCACACACACTTATCTCTCAGAACTGAGCATGTGGAGAGACGTTCGTTCATCTAGCACAAAGGGAACGGGTTGCAGGAGAAACTTTTACTCTGGTTTCTCAGTCTGTTTCCTAGTGCCGGTTTAAAGTTAATGCAGTTTTCACTGTAAAACCGGGTTGGAGCTAGTACCTCCCCATATATATGTATGGAGTGGAGTTTGCAACTGAAAAGAAACTTTGTGTTCCCAACAAGCTAGGTGAAGGACGGCTTTCACACACACTTATCTCTCAGAACTCAGCAAGTGGAGAGACGTTCGTTCATCTAGCACAAAGGGAACGGGTTGCAGGAGAAACTTTTACTCTGGTTTCTCAGTCTGTTTCCTAGTGCCGGTTTTAAGTTCCTGCAGTTTTCACTGTAAAACCGAGTTGGAGCTTGTACCACCCCGTATACATGTATGGAGTGGAGTTTGCAACTGAAAAGAACCTTTGTGTTCCCAACAAGCTAGGTGAAGGACGGCCTACACACACACTTATCTCTCAGAACTGAGCATGTGGAGAGACGTTCGTTCATCTAGCACAAAGGGAACGGGTTGCAGGAGAAACTTTTACTCTGGTTTCTCTGTCTGTTTCCTAGTGCCGGTTTGAAGTTCCTGCAGTTTTCACTGTAAAACCGAGTTGGAGCTTGTACCTCCCCTTAAATATGTATGGAGTGGAGTTTGCAACTGAAAAGAAACTTTGTGTTCCCAACAAGCTAGGTGAAGGACGGCTTTCACACACACTTATCTCTCAGAACTGAGCATGTGGAGAGACGTTCGTTCATCTAGCACAAAGGGAACGGGTTGCAGGAGAAACTTTTACTCTGGTTTCTCAGGCTGTTTCCTAGTGCCGGTTTGAAGTTCCTGCAGTTTACACTTTAAAACCGAGTTGGAGCTACTACCTCCCCATATATATGTATGGAGTGGAGTTTGCAACTGAAAAGAAACTTTGTGTTCCCATCAAGCTAGTTGAAGGACGGCTTTCACACACACTTTTCTGTCAGAACTGAGCATGTGGAGAGACGTTCGTTCATCTAGCAAAAAGGGAACTGGTTGCAGGAGAAACTTTTACTCTGGTTCCTCAGTCTGTTTCCTAGTGCCGGTTTGAAGTTCCTGCAGTTTTCACTGTAAAACCGAGTTGGAGTTGTACCTCCCCGTATACATGTATGGAGTGGAGTTTGCAACTGAAAAGAACCTTTGTGTTCCCAACAAGCTAGGTGAAGGACGGCTTTCACACACACATATCTCTCAGAACTGAGCATGTGGAGAGACGTTCGTTCATCTAGCACAAAGGGAATGGCTTGCAGGAGAAACTTTTACTCTGGTTTCTCAGTCTGTTTCCTAGTGCCGGTTTGAAGTTCCTGCAGTTTTCACTGTAAAACCGAGTTGGAGCTTGTACCTCCCCTTAAATATGTATGGAGTGGAGTTTGCAACTGAAAAGAAACTTTGTGTTCCCAACAAGCTAGGTGAAGGACGGCTTTCACACACACTTATCTCGCAGAACTGAGCATGTGGAGAGACGTTCGTTCACCTAGCAGAAAGGGAACGGGTTGCTGGAGAAACTTTTACTCTGGTTTCTCAGTCTGTTTCCTAGTGCCGGTTTGAAGTTCCTGCAGTTTTCACTTTAAATCGATTTGGAGCTACTACCTCCCCATATATAAGTATGGAGTGGAGTTTGCAACCGAAAAGAAACTTTGTGTTCCCAACAAGCTAGGTGAAGGACGGCTTTCACACACAATTTTCTGTCCGAGCTGAGCATGTGGAGAGACGTTCGTTCATCTAGCACAAAGGGAACGGGTTGCAGGAGAAACTTTTACTCTGGTTTCTGAGGCTGTTTCCTAGTGCCGGTTTGAAGTTCCTGCAGTTTACACTTTAAAACCGAGTTGGAGCTACTACCTCCCCATATATATTTATGGAGTGGAGTTTGCAACTGAAAAGAAACTCTGTGTTCCCATCAAGCTAGTTGAAGGACGGCTTTCACACACACTTTTCTGTCAGAACTGAGCATGTGGAGAGACGTTCGTTCATCTAGCAAAAAGGGAACTGGTTGCAGGAGAAACTTTTACTCTGGTTCCTCAGTCTGTTTCCTAGTGCCGGTTTGAAGTTCCTGCAGTTTTCACTGTAAAACCGAGTTGGAGTTGTACCTCCCCGTATACATGTATGGAGTGGAGTTTGCAACTGAAAAGAACCTTTGTGTTCCCAACAAGCTAGGTGAAGGACGGCTTTCACACACACTTATCTCTCAGAACTGAGCATGTGGAGAGACGTTCGTTCATCTAGCACAAAGGGAATGGCTTGCAGGAGAAACTTTTACTCTGGTTTCTCAGTCTGTTTCCTAGTGCCGGTTTGAAGTTCCTGCAGTTTTCACTGTAAAACCGAGTTGGAGCTTGTACCACCCCTTAAATATGTATGGAGTGGAGTTTGCAACTGAAAAGAAACTTTGTGTTCCCAACAAGCTAGGTGAAGGACGGCTTTCACACACACTTATCTCGCAGAACTGAGCATGTGGAGAGACGTTCGTTCACCTAGCAGAAAGGGAACGGGTTGCTGGAGAAACTTTTACTCTGGTTTCTCAGTCTGTTTCCTAGTGCCGGTTTGAAGTTCCTGCAGTTTTCACTTTAAATCGATTTGGAGCTACTACCTCCCCATATATAAGTATGGAGTGGAGTTTGCAACCGAAAAGAAACTTTGTGTTCCCAACAAGCTAGGTGAAGGACGGCTTTCACACACAATTTTCTGTCCGAGCTGAGCATGTGGAGAGACGTTCGTTCATCTAGCACAAAGGGAACGGGTTGCAGGAGATACTTTTACTCTGGTTTCTCAGTCTGTTTCCTAGTGCCGGTTTGAAGTTCCTGCAGTTTTCACTGTAAAACCGGGTTGGAGCTTGTACCTCCCCATATATATGTATGGAGTGGAGTTTGCAACTGAAAAGAAACTTTGTGTTCCCAACAAGCTAGGTGAAGGACGGCTTTCACACACACTTACCTCTCAGAACTGAGCATGTGGAGAGACGTTCGTTCATCTAGCACAAAGGGAACGGGTTGCAGGAGAAACTTTTACTCTGGTTTCTCAGGCTGTTTCCTAGTGCCGGTTTAAAGTTCCTGCAGTTTTCACTGTAAAACCGGGTTGGAGCTAGTACCTCCCCATATATATGTATGGAGTGGAGTTTGCAACTGAAAAGAAACTTTGTGTTCCCAACAAGCTAGGTGAAGGACGGCTTTCACACACACTTATCTCTCAGAACTGAGCATGTGGAGAGACGTTCGTTCATCTAGCACAAAGGGAACGGGTTGCAGGAGAAACTTTTACTCTGGTTCCTCAGTCTGTTTCCTAGTGCCGGTTTGAAGTTCCTGCAGTTTTCACTGTAAAACCGAGTTGGAGCTTGTACCTCCCCGTATACATGTATGGAGTGGAGTTTGCAACTGAAAAGAACCTTTGTGTTCCCAACAAGCTAGGTGAAGGACGGCTTTCACACACACTTATCTCTCAGAACTGAGCATGTGGAGAGACGTTCGTTCATCTAGCACAAAGGGAACGGGTTGCAGGAGAAACTTTTACTCTGGTTTCTCAGTCTGTTTCCTAGTGCCGGTTTGAAGTTCCTGCAGTTTTCACTGTAAAACCGAGTTGGAGCTTGTACCTCCCCTTAAATATGTATGGAGTGGAGTTTGCAACTGAAAAGAAACTTTGTGTTCCCAACAAGCTAGGTGAAGGACGGCTTTCACACACACTTATCTCTCAGAACTGAGCATGTGGAGAGACGTTCGTTCATCTAGCACAAAGGGAATGGTTTGCAGGAGAAACTTTTACTCTGGTTTCTCAGTCTGTTTCCTAGTGCCGGTTTGAAGTTCCTGCAGTTTTCACTGTAAAACCGAGTTGGAGCTTGTACCTCCCCTTAAATATGTATGGAGTGGAGTTTGCAACTGAAAAGAAACTTTGTGTTCCCAACAAGCTAGGTGAAGGACGGCTTTCACACACACTTATCTCGCAGAACTGAGCATGTGGAGAGACGTTCGTTCACCTAGCAGAAAGGGAACGGGTTGCTGGAGAAACTTTTACTCTGGTTTCTCAGTCTGTTTCCTAGTGCCGGTTTGAAGTTCCTGCAGTTTTCACTTTAAATCGATTTGGAGCTATTACCTCCCCATATATAAGTATGGAGTGGAGTTTGCAACCGAAAAGAAACTTTGTGTTCCCAACAAGCTAGGTGAAGGACGGCTTTCACACACACTTTTCTGTCCGAGCTGAGCATGTGGAGAGACGTTCGTTCATCTAGCACAAAGGGAACGGTTTGCAGGAGAAACTTTTACTCTGGTTTCTCAGTCTGTTTCCTAGTGCCGGTTTGAAGTTCCTGCAGTTTTCACTGTAAAACCGAGTTGGAGCTTGTACCTCCCCTTAAATATGTATGGAGTGGAGTTTGCAACTGAAAAGAAACTTTGTGTTCCGAACAAGCTAGGTGAAGGACGGCTTTCACACACAATTATCTCTCAGAACAGAGCATGTGGAGAGACTTTCGTTCAATTAGAACAAAGGGAACGGGTTGCAGGAGAAACTTTTACTCTGGTTTCTCAGTCTGTTTCCTAGTGCCGGTTTGAAGTTCCTGCAGTTTTCACTGTAAAACCGAGTTGGAGCTTGTACCTCCCCGTATACATGTATGGAGTGGAGTTTGCAACTGAAAAGAAACTTTGTGTTCCCAACAAGCTGGGTGAAGGTCGGCTTTCACACACAATTTTCTCTCAGAAATGAGCATGTGGAGAGACTTTCGTTCATCTAGCACAAAGGGAACGGGTTGCAGGAGAAACTTTTACTCTGGTTTCTCAGTCTGTTTCCTAGTGCCGGTTTGAAGTTCCTGCAGTTTTCACTGTAAAACCGGGTTGGAGCTAGTACCTCCCCATATATATGTATGGAGTGGAGTTTGCAACTGAAAAGAAACTTTGTGTTCCCAACAAGCTAGGTGAAGGACGGCTTTCACACACACTTACCTCTCAGAACTGAGCATGTGGAGAGACGTTCGTTCATCTAGCACAAAGGGAACGGGTTGCAGGAGAAACTTTTACTCTGGTTTCTCAGTCTGTTTCCTAGTGCCGGTTTAAAGTTCCTGCAGTTTTCACTGTAAAACCGGGTTGGAGCTAGTACCTCCCCATATATATGTATGGAGTGGAGTTTGCAACTGAAAAGAAACTTTGTGTTCCCAACAAGCTAGGTGAAGGACGGCTTTCACACACACTTATCTCTCAGAACTCAGCAAGTGGAGAGACGTTCGTTCATCTAGCACAAAGGGAACGGGTTGCAGGAGAAACTTTTACTCTGGTTTCTCAGTCTGTTTCCTAGTGCCGGTTTTAAGTTCCTGCAGTTTTCACTGTAAAACCGAGTTGGAGCTTGTACCTCCCCGTATACATGTATGGAGTGGAGTTTGCAACTGAAAAGAACCTTTGTGTTCCCAACAAGCTAGGTGAAGGACGGCCTTCACACACACTTATCTCTCAGAACTGAGCATGTGGAGAGACGTTCGTTCATCTAGCACAAAGGGAACGGGTTGCAGGAGAAACTTTTACTCTGGTTTCTCAGGCTGTTTCCTAGTGCCGGTTTGAAGTTCCTGCAGTTTACACTTTAAAAGCGAGTTGGAGCTACTACCTCCCCATATATATGTATGGAGTGGAGTTTGCAACTGAAAAGAAACTTTGTGTTCCCATCAAGCTAGTTGAAGGACGGCTTTCACACACACTTTTCTGTCAGAACTGAGCATGTGGAGAGACGTTCGTTCATCTAGCACAAAGGGAACGGGTTGCAGGAGAAACTTTTACTCTGGTTCCTCAGTCTGTTTCCTAGTGCCGGTTTGAAGTTCCTGCAGTTTTCACTGTAAAACCGAGTTGGAGCTTGTACTTCCCCGTATACATGTATGGAGTGGAGTTTGCAACTGAAAAGAAACTTTGTGTTCCCAACAAGCTAGGTGAAGGACGGCTTTCACACACACTTATCTCTCAGAACTGAGCATGTGGAGAGACGTTCGTTCATCTAGCACAATGGGAATGGTTTGCAGGAGAAACTTTTACTCTGGTTTCTCAGTCTGTTTCCTAGTGCCGGTTTGAAGTTCCTGCAGTTTTCACTGTAAAACCGAGTTGGAGCTTGTACCTCCCCTTAAATATGTATGGAGTGGAGTTTGCAACTGAAAAGAAACTTTGTGTTCCCAACAAGCTAGGTGAAGGACGGCTTTCACACACACTTATCTCGCAGAACTGAGCATGTGGAGAGACGTTCGTTCACCTAGCAGAAAGGGAACGGGTTGCAGGAGAAACTTTTACTCTGGTTTCTCAGTCTGTTTCCTAGTGCCGGTTTGAAGTTCCTGCAGTTTTCACTTTAAATCGATTTGGAGCTACTACCTCCCCATATATAAGTATGGAGTGGAGTTTGCAACCGAAAAGAAACTTTGTGTTCCCAACAAGCTAGGTGAAGGACGGCTTTCACACACACTTTTCTGTCCGAACTGAGCATGTGGAGAGACATTCGTTCATCTAGCACAAAGGGAACGGTTTGCAGGAGAAACTTTTACTCTGGTTTCTCAGTCTGTTTCCTAGTGCCGGTTTGAAGTTCCTGCAGTTTTCACTGTAAAACCGAGTTGGAGCTTGTACCTCCCCTTAAATATGTATGGAGTGGAGTTTGCAACTGAAAAGAAACTTTGTGTTCCCAACAAGCTAGGTGAAGGACGGCTTTCACACACACTTATCTCTCAGAACAGAGCATGTGGAGAGACGTTCGTTCAATTAGAACAAAGGGAACGGGTTGCAGGAGAAACTTTTACTCTGGTTTCTCAGGCTGTTTCCTAGTGCCGGTTTGAAGTTCCTGCAGTTTTCACTGTAAAACCGAGTTGGAGCTTGTACCTCCCCGTATACATGTATGGAGTGGAGTTTGCAACTGAAAAGAAACTTTGTGTTCCCAACAAGCTGGGTGAAGGTCGGCTTTCACACACAATTTTCTCTCAGAACTGAGCATGTGGAGAGGCTTTCGTTCATCTAGCACAAAGGGAACGGGTTGCAGGAGAAACTTTTACTCTGGTTTCTCAGTCTGTTTCCTAGTGCCGGTTTAAAGTTCCTGCAGTTTTCACTGTAAAACCGGGTTGGAGCTAGTACCTCCCCATATATATGTATGGAGTGGAGTTTGCAACTGAAAAGAAACTTTGTGTTCCCAACAAGCTAGGTGAAGGACGGCTTTCACACACACTTATCTCTCAGAACTCAGCAAGTGGAGAGACGTTCGTTCATCTAGCACAAAGGGAACGGGTTGCAGGAGAAACTTTTACTCTGGTTTCTCAGTCTGTTTCCTAGTGCCGGTTTTAAGTTCCTGCAGTTTTCACTGTAAAACCGAGTTGGAGCTTGTACCTCCCCGTATACATGTATGGAGTGGAGTTTGCAACTGAAAAGAACCTTTGTGTTCCCAACAAGCTAGGTGAAGGACGGCCTTCACACACACTTATCTCTCAGAACTGAGCATGTGGAGAGACGTTCGTTCATCTAGCACAAAGGGAACGGGTTGCAGGAGAAACTTTTACTCTGGTTTCTCAGTCTGTTTCCTAGTGCCGGTTTGAAGTTCCTGCAGTTTTCACTGTAAAACCGTGTTGGAGCTTGTACCTCCCCTTAAATATGTATGGAGTGGAGTTTGCAACTGAAAAGAAACTTTGTGTTCCCAACAAGCTAGGTGAAGGACGGCTTTCACACACACTTATCTCTCAGAAATGAGCATGTGGAGAGACGTTCGTTCATCTAGCACAAAGGGAACGGGTTGCAGGAGAAACTTTTACTCTGGTTTCTCAGGCTGTTTCCTAGTGCCGGTTTGAAGTTCCTGCAGTTTACACTTTAAAACCGAGTTGGAGCTACTACCTCCCCATATATATGTATGGAGTGGAGTTTGCAACTGAAAAGAAACTTTGTGTTCCCATCAAGCTAGTTGAAGGACGGCTTTCACACACACTTTTCTGTCAGAACTGAGCATGTGGAGAGACGTTCGTTCATCTAGCACAAAGGGAACGGGTTGCAGGAGAAACTTTTACTCTGGTTCCTCAGTCTGTTTCCTAGTGCCGGTTTGAAGTTCCTGCAGTTTTCACTGTAAAACCGAGTTGGAGCTTGTACCTCCCCGTATACATGTATGGAGTGGAGTTTGCAACTGAAAAGAACCTTTGTGTTCCCAACAAGCTAGGTGAAGGACGGCTTTCACACACACTTATCTCTTAGAACTGAGCATGTGGAGAGACGTTCGTTCATCTAGCACAAAGGGAACGGGTTGCAGGAGAAACTTTTACTCTGGTTTCTCAGCCTGTTTCCTAGTGCCGGTTTGAAGTTCCTGCAGTTTTCACTGTAAAACCGAGTTGGAGCTTGTACCTCCCCTTAAATATGTATGGAGTGGAGTTTGCAACTGAAAAGAAACTTTGTGTTCCCAACAAGCTAGGTGAAGGACGGCTTTCACACACACTTATCTCTCAGAACTGAGCATGTGGAGAGACGTTCGTTCATCTAGCACAAAGGGAATGGTTTGCAGGAGAAACTTTTACTCTGGTTTCTCAGTCTGTTTCCTAGTGCCTGTTTGAATTTCCTGCAGTTTTCACTGTAAAACCGAGTTGGAGCTTGTACCTCCCCTTAAATATGTATGGAGTGGAGTTTGCAACTGAAAAGAAACTTTGTGTTCCCAACAAGCTAGGTGAAGGACGGCTTTCACACACACTTATCTCGCAGAACTGAGCATGTGGAGAGACGTTCGTTCACCTAGCAGAAAGGGAACGGGTTGCAGGAGAAACTTTTACTCTGGTTTCTCAGTCTGTTTCCTAGTGCCGGTTTGAAGTTCCTGCAGTTTTCACTTTAAATCGATTTGGAGCTACTACCTCCCCATATATAAGTATGGAGTGGAGTTTGCAACCGAAAAGAAACTTTGTGTTCCCAACAAGCTAGGTGAAGGACGGCTTTCACACACACTTTTCTGTCCGAACTGAGCATGTGGAGAGACGTTCGTTCATCTAGCACAAAGGGAACGGTTTGCAGGAGAAACTTTTACTCTGGTTTCTCAGTCTGTTTCCTAGTGCCGGTTTGAAGTTCCTGCAGTTTTCACTGTAAAACCGAGTTGGAACTTGTACCTCCCCTTAAATATGTATGGAGTGGAGTTTGCAACTGAAAAGAAACTTTGTGTTCCCAACAAGCTAGGTGAAGGACGGCTTTCACACACAATTATCTCTCAGAACAGAGCATGTGGAGAGACGTTCGTTCAATTAGAACAAAGGGAACGGGTTGCAGGAGAAACTTTTACTCTGGTTTCTCAGTCTGTTTCCTAGTGCCGGTTTGAAGTTCCTGCAGTTTTCACTGTAAAACCGAGTTGGAGCTTGTACCTCCCCGTATACATGTATGGAGTGGAGTTTGCAACTGAAAAGAAACTTTCTGTTCCCAACAAGATAGGTGAAGGACGGCTTTCACACACACTTTTCTCTCAGAACTGAGCATGTGGAGAGACGTTTGTTCATCTAGCACAAAGAGATCGGGTTGCAGGAGAAACTTTTACTCTGGTTTCTCAGTCTGTTTCCTAGTGCCGGTTTAAAGTTCCTGCAGTTTTCACTGTAAAACCGGGTTGGAGCTAGTACCTCCCCATATATATGTATCGGAGTGGAGTTTGCAACTGAAAAGAAACTTTGTGTTCCCAACAAGCTAGGTGAAGGACGGCTTTCACACACACTTATCTCTCAGAACTCAGCATGTGGAGAGACGTTCGTTCATCTAGCACAAAGGGAACGGGTTGCAGGAGAAACTTTTACTCTGGTTTCTCAGTCTGTTTCCTAGTACCGGTTTGAAGTTCCTGCAGTTTTCACTGTAAAACTGGGTTGGAGCTTGTACCTCCCCATATATATGTATGGAGTGGAGTTTGCAACTGAAAAGAAACTTTGTGTTCCCAACAAGCTAGGTGAAGGACGGCTTTCACACACACTTATCTCTCAGAACTGAGCATGTGGAGAGACGTTCGTTCTTTTAGCACAAAGGGAACGGGTTGCAGGAGAAACTTTTACTCTGGTTTCTCAGGCTGTTTCCTAGTGCCGGTTTGAAGTTCCTGCAGTTTACACTTTAAAACCGAGTTGGAGCTACTACCTCCCCATATATATGTATGGAGAGGAGTTTGCAACTGAAAAGAAACTTTGTGTTCCCATCAAGCTAGTTGAAGGACGGCTTTCACACACACTTTTCTGTCAGAACTGAGCATGTGGAGAGACGTTCGTTCATCTAGCACAAAGGGAACGGGTTGCAGGAGAAACTTTTACTCTGGTTCCTCAGTCTGTTTCCTAGTGCCGGTTTGAAGTTCCTGCAGTTTTCACTGTAAAACCGAGTTGGAGCTTGTACCTCCCCGTATACATGTATGGAGTGGAGTTTGCAACTGAAAAGAACCTTTGTGTTCCCAACAAGCTAGGTGAAGGACGGCTTTCACACACACTTATCTCTCAGAACTGAGCATGTGGAGAGACGTTCGTTCATCTAGCACAAAGGGAACGGGTTGCAGGAGAAACTTTTACTCTGGTTTCTCAGTCTGTTTCCTAGTGCCGGTTTGAAGTTCCTGCAGTTTTCACTGTAAAACCGAGTTGGAGCTTGTACCTCCCCTTAAATATGTATGGAGTGGAGTTTGCAACTGAAAAGAAACTTTGTGTTCCCAACAAGCTAGGTGAAGGACGGCTTTCACACACACTTATCTCGCAGAACTGAGCATGTGGAGAGACGTTCGTTCACCTAGCAGAAAGGGAACGGGTTGCAGGAGAAACTTGTACTCTGGTTTCTCAGTCTGTTTCCTAGTGCCGGTTTGAAGTTCCTGCAGTTTTCACTTTAAATCGATTTGGAGCTACTACCTCCCCATATATAAGTATGGCTTGGAGTTTGCAACCGAAAAGAAACTTTGTGTTCCCAACAAGCTAGGTGAAGGACGGCTTTCACACACACTTTTCTGTCCGAACTGAGCATGTGGAGAGACGTTCGTTCATCTAGCACAAAGGGAACGGTTTGCAGGAGAAACTTTTACTCTGGTTTCTCAGTCTGTTTCCTAGTGCCGGTTTGAAGTTCCTGCAGTTTTCACTGTAAAACCGAGTTGGAGCTTGTACCTCCCCTTAAATATGTATGGAGTGGAGTTTGCAACTGAAAAGAAACTTTGTGTTCCCAACAAGCTAGGTGAAGGACGGCTTTCACACACAATTATCTCTCAGAACAGAGCATGTGGAGAGACGTTCGTTCAATTAGAACAAAGGGAACGGGTTGCAGGAGAAACTTTTACTCTGGTTTCTCAGTCTGTTTCCTAGTGCCGGTTTGAAGTTCCTGCAGTTTTCACTGTAAAACCGAGTTGGAGCTTTTACCTCCCCGTATACATGTATGGAGTGGAGTTTGCAACTGAAAAGAAACTTTCTGTTCCCAACTAGCTAGGTGAAGGACGGCTTTCACACACACTTTTCTCTCAGAACTGAGCATGTGGAGAGACGTTTGTTCATCTAGCACAAAGGGAACGGGTTGCAGGAGAAACTTTTACTCTGGTTTCTCAGTCTGTTTCCTAGTGCCGGTTTAAAGTTCCTGCAGTTTTCACTGTAAAACCGGGTTGGAGCTAGTACCTCCCCATATATATGTATCGGAGTGGAGTTTGCAACTGAAAAGAAACTTTGTGTTCCCAACAAGCTAGGTGAAGGACGGCTTTCACACACACTTATCTCTCAGAACTCAGCATGTGGAGAGACTTTCGTTCATCTAGCACAAAGGGAACGGGTTGCAGGAGAAACTTTTACTCTGGTTTCTCAGTCTGTTTCCTAGTACCTGTTTGAAGTTCCTGCAGTTTTCACTGTAAAACTGGGTTGGAGCTTGTACCTCCCCATATATATGTATGGAGTGGAGTTTGCAACTGAAAAGAAACTTTGTGTTCCCAACAAGCTAGGTGAAGGACGGCTTTCACACACACTTATCTCTCAGAACTGAGCATGTGGAGAGACGTTCATTCATCTAGCACAAAGGGAACGGGTTGCAGGGGAAACTTTTACTCTGGTTTCTCAGGCTGTTTCCTAGTGCCGGTTTGAAGTTTCTGCAGTTTTCACTCTAAAACCGAGTTGGAGCTACTACCTCCCTATATATATGTATGGAGTGGAGTTTGCAACTGAAAAGAAACATTGTGTTCCCAACAAGCAAGTTGAAGGACGGCTTTCACACACACTTATCTCTCAGAACTGAGCATGTGGAGAGACGTTCGTTCATCTAGCACAAAGGGAACGGGTTGCAGGAGAAACTTTTACTCTGGTTTCTCAGTCTGTTTCCTAGTGCCGGTTTGAAGTTCCTGCAGTTTTCACTGTAAAACAGAGTTGGAGCCAGTACCTCCCCATATATATGTATGGAGTGGAGTTTGCAACTGAAAAGAAACTTTGTGTTCCCAACAAGCTAGGTGAAGGACGGCTTTCACACACACTTATCTCTCAGAACTCAGCATGTGGAGAGACGTTCGTTCATCTAGCACAAAGGGAACGGGTTGCAGGAGAAACTTTTACTCTGGTTTCTCAGTCTGTTTCCTAGTGCCGGTTTGAAGTTCCTGCAGTTTTCACTGTAAAACCGAGTTGGAGCTAGTACCTCCCCATATATATGTATGGAGTGGAGTTTGCAACTGAAAAGAAACTTTGTGTTCCCAACAAGCTAGGTGAAGGACGGCTTTCACACAGACTTTTCTCTCAGAACTGAGCATGTGGAGAGACGTTCGTTCATCTAGCACAAAGGGAACGGGTTGCAGGAGAAACTTTTACTCTGGTTTCTCAGTCTGTTTCCTACTTCCGGTTTGAAGTTCCTGCAGTTTTCACTGTAAAACCGAGTTGGAGCTACTACCTCCCCATATATATGTATGGAGTGGAGTTTGCAACTGAAAAGAAACTTTGTGTTCCCAACAAGCTAGGTGAAGGACGGCTTTCACACACACTTTTCTCTCAGAACTGAGCATGTGGAGAGACTTTCGTTCATCTAGCACAAAGGGAACGGGTTGCAGGAGAAACTTTTACTCTGGTTTCTCAGTCTGTTTCCTAGTGCCGGTTTGAAGTTCCTGCAGTTTTCACTGTAAAACCGAGTTGGAGCTACTACCTCCCCATATATATGTATGGAGTGGAGTTTGCAACTGAAAAGAAACTTTGTGTTCCCAACAAGCTAGGTGAAGGACGGCTTTCACACACACTTTTCTCTCAGAACTGAGCATGTGGAGAGACGTTCGTTCATCTAGCACAAAGGGAACGGGTTGCAGGAGAAACTTTTACTCTGGTTTCTCAGTCTGTTTCCTAGTGCCGGTTTGAAGTTCCTGCAGTTTTCACTGTAAAACCGAGTTGGAGCTAGTACCTCCCCATATATATGTATGGAGTGGAGTTTGCAACTGAAAAGAAACTTTGTGTTCCCAACAAGCTAGGTGAAGGACGGCTTTCACACACACTTATCTCTCAGAACTGAGCATGTGGAGAGACGTTCGTTCATCTAGCACAAAGGGAACGGGTTGCAGGAGAAACTTTTACTCTGGTTTCTCAGTCTGTTTCCTAGTGCCGGTTTGATGTTCCTGCAGTTTTCACTGTAAAACCGAGTAGGAGCTAGTACCTCCCCATATATATGTATGGAGTGGAGTTTGCAACTGAAAAGAAACTTTGTGTTCCCAACAAGCTATGTGAAGGACGGCTTTCACACACACTTTTCTCTCAGAACTGAGCATGTGGAGAGACGTTCGTTCATCTAGCACAAAGGGAACGGGTTGCAGGAGAAACTTTTACTCTGGTTTCTCAGTCTGTTTCCTAGTGCCGGTTTGAAGTTCCTGCAGTTTTCACTGTAAAATCGAGTTGGAGCTAGTACCTCCCCATATATATGTATGGAATGGAGTTTGCAACTGAAAAGAAACTTTGTGTTCCCAACAAGCTAGGTGAAGGACGGCTTTCACACACACTTTTCTCTCAGAACTGAGCATGTGGAGAGACGTTCGTTCATCTAGCACAAAGGGAACGGGTTGCAGGAGAAACTTTTACTCTGGTTTCTCAGTCTGTTTCCTAGTGCCGGTTTGAAGTTCCTGCAGTTTTCACTGTAAAACCGGGTTGGAGCTTGTACCTCCCCATATATATGTATGGAGTGGAGTTTGCAACTGAAAAGAAACTTTGTGTTCCCAACAAGCTAGGTGAAGGACGGCTTTCACACACACTTTTCTCTCAGAACTCAGCATGTGGAGAGATTCGTTCATCTAGCACAAAGGGAACGGGTTGCAGGAGAAACTTTTACTCTGGTTTCTCAGTCTGTTTCCTAGTGCCGGTTTGAAGTTCCTGCAGTTTTCTCTGTAAAACCGGGTTGGAGGTAGTACCTCCCCATATATATGTATGGAGAGGGGTTTGCAACTGAAAAGAAACTTTGTGTTCCCAACAAGCTAGGTGAAGGACGGCTTTCACTCACACTTATCTCTCAGAACTGAGCATGTGGAGAGACGTTCGTTCATCTAGCACAAAGGGAACGGGTTGCAGGAGGAACTTTTACTCTGGTTTCTCAGTCTGTTTCCTAGTGCCGGTTTGATGTTCCTGCAGTTTTCACTGTAAAACCGGGTTGGAGCTAGTACCTCCCCATATATATGTATGGAGTGGAGTTTGCAACTGAAAAGAAACTTTGTGTTCCCAACAAGCTAGGTGAAGGACGGCTTTCACACAAACTTATCTCTCAGAACTGAGCATGTGGAGAGACGTTCGTTCTCCTAGCACATAGGGAACGGGTTGCAGGAGAAACTTTTACTCTGGTTTCTCAGTTTGTTTCCTAGTGCCGGTTGGAAGTTCCTGCAGTTTTCACTGTAAAACCGATTTGGAGCTAGTACCTCCCCTATATATATGTATGGAGTGGAGTTTGCAACTGAAAAGAACTTTGTGTTCCCAACAAGCTAGGTGAAGTACGGCTTTCACACACACTTATCTCTCAGAACTGAGCATGTGGAGAGACGTTCGTTCATCTAGCACAAAGGGAACAGGTTGCAGGGAAACTTTTACTCTGGTTTCTCAGTCTGTTTCCTAGTGCCGGTTTGAAGTTCCTGCAGTTTTCACTGTAAACCGAGTTGGAGCTAGTACCTCCCCATATATATGTATGGATTGATGTTTGCAACGGAAAAGAAACTTTGTGTTCCCAACAAGCTAGGTGAAGGACGGCTTTCACACAGACTTTTCTCTCAGAACTGAGCATGTGGAGAGACGTTCGTTCATCTAGCACAAAGGGAACGGGTTGCAGGAGAAACTTTTACTCTGGTTTCTCAGTCTGTTTCCTACTTCCGGTTTGAAGTTCCTGCAGTTTTCACTGTAAAACCGAGTTGGAGCTACTACCTCCCCATATATATGTATGGAGTGGAGTTTGCAACTGAAAAGAAACTTTGTGTTCCCAACAAGCTAGGTGAAGGACGTCTTTCACACACACTTTTCTCTCAGAACTGAGCATGTGGAGAGACGTTCGTTCACCTAGCACAAAGGGAACGGGTTGCAGGAGAAACTTTTACTCTGGTTTCTCAGTCTGTTTCCTAGTGCCGGTTTGAAGTTTCTGCAGTTTTCACTCTAAAACCGAGTTGGAGCTAGTACCTCCCCATATATATGTATGGAGTGGAGATTGCAACTGAAAAGAAACTTTGTGTTCCCAACAAGCAAGGTGAAGGACGGCTTTCACACACACTTATCTCTCAGAACTGAGCATGTGGAGAGACGTTCGTTCATCTAGCACAAAGGGAACTGTTTGCAGGAGAAACTTTTACTCTGGTTTCTCAGTCTGTTTCCTAGTGCCGGTTTGAAGTTCCTGCAGTTTTCACTGTAAAACCGGGTTGGAGCTTGTACCTCCCCTTAAATATGTATGGAGTGGAGTTTGCAACTGAAAAGAAACTTTGTGTTCCCAACAAGCTAGGTGAAGGACGGCTTTCACACACACTTTTCTCTCAGAACTGAGCATGTGGAGAGACGTTCGTTCATCTAGCACAAAGGGAACGGGTTGCAGGAGAAACTTTTACTCTGGTTTCTCAGTCTGTTTCCTAGTGCCGGTTTGAAGTTCCTGCAGTTTTCACTGTAAAACCGAGTTGGAGCTACTACCTCCCCATATATATGTATGGAGTGGAGTTTGCAACTGAAAAGAAACTTTGTGTTCCCAACAAGCTAGGTGAAGGACGGCTTTCACACACACTTTTCTCTCAGAACTGAGCATGTGGAGAGACGTTCGTTCATCTAGCACAAAGGGAACGGGTTGCAGGAGAAACTTTTACTCTGGTTTCTCAGTCTGTTTCCTAGTGCCGGTTTGAAGTTCCTGCAGTTTTCACTGTAAAACCGAGTTGGAGCTAGTACCTCCCCATATATATGTATGGAGTGGAGTTTGCAACTGAAAAGAAACTTTGTGTTCCCAACAAGCTAGGTGAAGGACGGCTTTCACACACACTTATCTCTCAGAACTGAGCATGTGGAGAGACGTTCGTTCATCTAGCACAAAGGGAACGGGTTGCAGGAGAAACTTTTACTCTGGTTTCTCAGTCTGTTTCCTAGTGCCGGTTTGATGTTCCTGCAGTTTTCACTGTAAAACCGAGTAGGAGCTAGTACCTCCCCATATATATGTATGGAGTGGAGTTTGCAACTGAAAAGAAACTTTGTGTTCCCAACAAGCTATGTGAAGGACGGCTTTCACACACACTTTTCTCTCAGAACTGAGCATGTGGAGAGACGTTCGTTCATCTAGCACAAAGGGAACGGGTTGCAGGAGAAACTTTTACTCTGGTTTCTCAGTCTGTTTCCTAGTGCCGGTTTGAAGTTCCTGCAGTTTTCACTGTAAAATCGAGTTGGAGCTAGTACCTCCCCATATATATGTATGGAATGGAGTTTGCAACTGAAAAGAAACTTTGTGTTCCCAACAAGCTAGGTGAAGGACGGCTTTCACACACACTTTTCTCTCAGAACTGAGCATGTGGAGAGACGTTCGTTCATCTAGCACAAAGGGAACGGGTTGCAGGAGAAACTTTTACTCTGGTTTCTCAGTCTGTTTCCTAGTGCCGGTTTGAAGTTCCTGCAGTTTTCACTGTAAAACCGGGTTGGAGCTTGTACCTCCCCATATATATGTATGGAGTGGAGTTTGCAACTGAAAAGAAACTTTGTGTTCCCAACAAGCTAGGTGAAGGACGGCTTTCACACACACTTTTCTCTCAGAACTCAGCATGTGGAGAGACGTTCGTTCATCTAGCACAAAGGGAACGGGTTGCAGGAGAAACTTTTACTCTGGTTTCTCAGTCTGTTTCCTAGTGCCGGTTTGAAGTTCCTGCAGTTTTCTCTGTAAAACCGGGTTGGAGGTAGTACCTCCCCATATATATGTATGGAGAGGGGTTTGCAACTGAAAAGAAACTTTGTGTTCCCAACAAGCTAGGTGAAGGACGGCTTTCACTCACACTTATCTCTCAGAACTGAGCATGTGGAGAGACGTTCGTTCATCTAGCACAAAGGGAACGGGTTGCAGGAGGAACTTTTACTCTGGTTTCTCAGTCTGTTTCCTAGTGCCGGTTTGATGTTCCTGCAGTTTTCACTGTAAAACCGGGTTGGAGCTAGTACCTCCCCATATATATGTATGGAGTGGAGTTTGCAACTGAAAAGAAACTTTGTGTTCCCAACAAGCTAGGTGAAGGACGGCTTTCACACAAACTTATCTCTCAGAACTGAGCATGTGGAGAGACGTTCGTTCTCCTAGCACATAGGGAACGGGTTGCAGGAGAAACTTTTACTCTGGTTTCTCAGTTTGTTTCCTAGTGCCGGTTGGAAGTTCCTGCAGTTTTCACTGTAAAACCGATTTGGAGCTAGTACCTCCCCTATATATATGTATGGAGTGGAGTTTGCAACTGAAAAGAAACTTTGTGTTCCCAACAAGCTAGGTGAAGTACGGCTTTCACACACACTTATCTCTCAGAACTGAGCATGTGGAGAGACGTTCGTTCATCTAGCACAAAGGGAACAGGTTGCAGGGAAACTTTTACTCTGGTTTCTCAGTCTGTTTCCTAGTGCCGGTTTGAAGTTCCTGCAGTTTTCACTGTAAACCGAGTTGGAGCTAGTACCTCCCCATATATATGTATGGATTGATGTTTGCAACGGAAAAGAAACTTTGTGTTCCCAACAAGCTAGGTGAAGGACGGCTTTCACACACACTTTTCTCTCAACTGAGCATGTGGAGAGACGTTCGTTCATCTAGCACAAAGGGAACGGGTTGCAGGAGAAACTTTTACTCTGGATTCTCAGTCTGTTTCCTAGTGCCGGTTGGAAGTTCCTGCAGTTTTCACTGTAAAACCGGGATGGAGGTAGTACCTCCCCATAGATATGTATGAGGTGGAGTTTGCAACTAAAAAGAAACTTTGTGTTCCCAACAAGATAGGTGAAGGACGGCTTTCACACACACTTATCTCTGAGAACTGAGCATGTGGAGAGACTTTCGTTCATCTAGCACAAAGGGAACGAGTTGCAGGAGAAACTTTTACTCTGGTTTCTCAGTCTGTTTCCTAGTGCCGGTTTGAAGTTCCTGCAGTTTTCACTGTAAAACCGGGTTGGAGCTAGTACCTCCCCATATATATGTATGGAGAGGAGTTTGCAACTGAAAAGAAACTTTGTGTTCCCAACAAGCTAGGTGAAGCACGGCTTTCACTCACACTTATCTCTCAGAACTGAGCATGTGGAGAGACGTTCGTTCATCTAGCACAAAGGGAACGGGTTGCAGAAGGAACTTTTACTTTGGTTTCTCAGTCTGTTTCCTAGTGCCGGTTTGATGTTCCTGCAGTTTTCACTGTAAAACCGAGTTGGAGCTACTACCTCCCCGTATATATGTATGGAGTGGAGTTTGCAACTGAAAAGAAACTTTGTGTTCCCAACAAGCTAGGTGAAGGAAGGCTTTCACACAAACTTATCTCTCAGAACTGAGCATGTGGAGAGACGTTCGTTCATCTAGCACAAAGGGAACAGGTTGCAGGGAAACTTTTACTCTGGTTTCTCAGTCTGTTTCCTAGTGCCGGTTTGAAGTTCCTGCAGTTTTCACTGTAAACCGAGTTGGAGCTAGTACCTCCCCATATATATGTATGGAGTGGAGTTTGCAACTGAAAAGAACCTTTGTGTTCCCAACAAGCTAGGTGACGGACGGCTTTCACACACATTTATCTCTCAGCACTGAGCATGTGGAGAGACGTTCGTTCATCTAGCACAAAGGGAACGGGTTGAAGGGTAACTTTTACTCTGGTTTCTCAGTCTTTTTCCTAGTGCCGGTTTGATGTTCCTGCAGTTTTCACTGTAAAACCGATTTGGAGCTACTACCTCCCCGTATATATGTATGGAGTGAACTTTGCAACGGAAAAGAAACTTTGTGTTCCCAACAAGCTAGGTGAAGGACGGCTTTCACACACACTTTTCTCTCAGAACTGAGCATGTGGAGAGACGTTCGTTCATCTAGCACAAAGGGAACGGGTTGCAGGAGGAACTTTTACTCTGGTTTCTCAGTCTTTTTCCTAGTGTCGGTTTGATGTTCCTGCAGTTTTCACTGTAAAACCGGGTTGGAGCTAGTACCTCCCCATATATATGTATGGAGTGGAGTTTGCAACTGAAAAGAAACTTTGTGTTCCCAACAAGCTAGGTGAAGGACGGCTTTCACTCACACTTATCTCTCAGAACTGAGCATGTGGAGAGACGTTCGTTCACCTAGCACAAAGGGAACTGGTTACAGGAGAAACTTTTACTCTGGTTTCTAAGTCTGTTTCCTAGTGCCGGTTTGAAGTTCCTGCAGTTTTCACTGTAAAACCGAGTTGGAGCTAGTACCTCCCCATATATATTTATGGATTGGAGTTTGCAACTGAAAAGAAACTTTGTGTTCCCAACAAGCTAGGTGAAGGACGGCTTTCACACACACTTATCTCTCAGAACTGAGCATGTGGAGAGACATTCGTTCACCTAGCACAAAGGGAACAGGTTGCAGGAGAAACTTTTACTTTGGTTTCTCAGTCTGTTTCCTAGTGCCGGTTTGAAGTTCCTGCAGTTTTCACTGTAAAACCGAGTTGGAGCTACTACCACCCCGTATATATGTATGGAGTGGAGATTGCAACTGAAAAGAAACTTTGTGTTCCCAACAAGCTAGGTGAAGGACGGCTTTCACACAAACTTATCTCTCAGAAATGAGCATGTGGAGAGACGTTCGTTCATCTAGCACAAAGGGAACGGGTTGCAGGAGAAACTTTTACTCTGGTTTCTCAGTCTGTTTCCTAGTGCCGGTTTGATGTTCCTGCAGTTTTCACTGTAAAACCGAGTAGGAGCTAGTACCTCCCCATATATATGTATGGAGTGGAGTTTGCAACTGAAAAGAAACTTTGTGTTCCCAACAAGCTATGTGAAGGACGGCTTTCACACACACTTTTCTCTCAGAACTGAGCATGTGGAGAGACGTTCGTTCATCTAGCACAAAGGGAACGGGTTGCAGGAGAAACTTTTACTCTGGTTTCTCAGTCTGTTTCCTAGTGCCGGTTTGAAGTTCCTGCAGTTTTCACTGTAAAATCGAGTTGGAGCTAGTACCTCCCCATATATATGTATGGAATGGAGTTTGCAACTGAAAAGAAACTTTGTGTTCCCAACAAGCTAGGTGAAGGACGGCTTTCACACACACTTTTCTCTCAGAACTGAGCATGTGGAGAGACGTTCGTTCATCTAGCACAAAGGGAACGGGTTGCAGGAGAAACTTTTACTCTGGTTTCTCAGTCTGTTTCCTAGTGCCGGTTTGAAGTTCCTGCAGTTTTCACTGTAAAACCGGGTTGGAGCTTGTACCTCCCCATATATATGTATGGAGTGGAGTTTGCAACTGAAAAGAAACTTTGTGTTCCCAACAAGCTAGGTGAAGGACGGCTTTCACACACACTTTTCTCTCAGAACTCAGCATGTGGAGAGACGTTCGTTCATCTAGCACAAAGGGAACGGGTTGCAGGAGAAACTTTTACTCTGGTTTCTCAGTCTGTTTCCTAGTGCCGGTTTGAAGTTCCTGCAGTTTTCTCTGTAAAACCGGGTTGGAGGTAGTACCTCCCCATATATATGTATGGAGAGGGGTTTGCAACTGAAAAGAAACTTTGTGTTCCCAACAAGCTAGGTGAAGGACGGCTTTCACTCACACTTATCTCTCAGAACTGAGCATGTGGAGAGACGTTCGTTCATCTAGCACAAAGGGAACGGGTTGCAGGAGGAACTTTTACTCTGGTTTCTCAGTCTGTTTCCTAGTGCCGGTTTGATGTTCCTGCAGTTTTCACTGTAAAACCGGGTTGGAGCTAGTACCTCCCCATATATATGTATGGAGTGGAGTTTGCAACTGAAAAGAAACTTTGTGTTCCCAACAAGCTAGGTGAAGGACGGCTTTCACACAAACTTATCTCTCAGAACTGAGCATGTGGAGAGACGTTCGTTCTCCTAGCACATAGGGAACGGGTTGCAGGAGAAACTTTTACTCTGGTTTCTCAGTTTGTTTCCTAGTGCCGGTTGGAAGTTCCTGCAGTTTTCACTGTAAAACCGATTTGGAGCTAGTACCTCCCCTATATATATGTATGGAGTGGAGTTTGCAACTGAAAAGAAACTTTGTGTTCCCAACAAGCTAGGTGAAGTACGGCTTTCACACACACTTATCTCTCAGAACTGAGCATGTGGAGAGACGTTCGTTCATCTAGCACAAAGGGAACAGGTTGCAGGGAAACTTTTACTCTGGTTTCTCAGTCTGTTTCCTAGTGCCGGTTTGAAGTTCCTGCAGTTTTCACTGTAAACCGAGTTGGAGCTAGTACCTCCCCATATATATGTATGGATTGATGTTTGCAACGGAAAAGAAACTTTGTGTTCCCAACAAGCTAGGTGAAGGACGGCTTTCACACACACTTTTCTCTCAACTGAGCATGTGGAGAGACGTTCGTTCATCTAGCACAAAGGGAACGGGTTGCAGGAGAAACTTTTACTCTGGATTCTCAGTCTGTTTCCTAGTGCCGGTTGGAAGTTCCTGCAGTTTTCACTGTAAAACCGGGATGGAGGTAGTACCTCCCCATAGATATGTATGAGGTGGAGTTTGCAACTAAAAAGAAACTTTGTGTTCCCAACAAGCTAGGTGAAGGACGGCTTTCACACACACTTATCTCTGAGAACTGAGCATGTGGAGAGACTTTCGTTCATCTAGCACAAAGGGAACGAGTTGCAGGAGAAACTTTTACTCTGGTTTCTCAGTCTGTTTCCTAGTGCCGGTTTGAAGTTCCTGCAGTTTTCACTGTAAAACCGGGTTGGAGCTAGTACCTCCCCATATATATGTATGGAGAGGAGTTTGCAACTGAAAAGAAACTTTGTGTTCCCAACAAGCTAGGTGAAGCACGGCTTTCACTCACACTTATCTCTCAGAACTGAGCATGTGGAGAGACGTTCGTTCATCTAGCACAAAGGGAACGGGTTGCAGAAGGAACTTTTACTTTGGTTTCTCAGTCTGTTTCCTAGTGCCGGTTTGATGTTCCTGCAGTTTTCACTGTAAAACCGAGTTGGAGCTACTACCTCCCCGTATATATGTATGGAGTGGAGTTTGCAACTGAAAAGAAACTTTGTGTTCCCAACAAGCTAGGTGAAGGAAGGCTTTCACACAAACTTATCTCTCAGAACTGAGCATGTGGAGAGACGTTCGTTCATCTAGCACAAAGGGAACAGGTTGCAGGGAAACTTTTACTCTGGTTTCTCAGTCTGTTTCCTAGTGCCGGTTTGAAGTTCCTGCAGTTTTCACTGTAAACCGAGTTGGAGCTAGTACCTCCCCATATATATGTATGGAGTGGAGTTTGCAACTGAAAAGAACCTTTGTGTTCCCAACAAGCTAGGTGACGGACGGCTTTCACACACATTTATCTCTCAGCACTGAGCATGTGGAGAGACGTTCGTTCATCTAGCACAAAGGGAACGGTTTGAAGGGTAACTTTTACTCTGGTTTCTCAGTCTTTTTCCTAGTGCCGGTTTGATGTTCCTGCAGTTTTCACTGTAAAACCGATTTGGAGCTACTACCTCACCGTATATATGTATGGAGTGAACTTTGCAACGGAAAAGAAACTTTGTGTTCCCAACAAGCTAGGTGAAGGACGGCTTTCACACACACTTTTCTCTCAGAACTGAGCATGTGGAGAGACGTTCGTTCATCTAGCACAAAGGGAACGGGTTGCAGGAGGAACTTTTACTCTGGTTTCTCAGTCTTTTTCCTAGTGTCGGTTTGATGTTCCTGCAGTTTTCACTGTAAAACCGGGTTGGAGCTAGTACCTCCCCATATATATGTATGGAGTGGAGTTTGCAACTGAAAAGAAACTTTGTGTTCCCAACAAGCTAGGTGAAGGACGGCTTTCACTCACACTTATCTCTCAGAACTGAGCATGTGGAGAGACGTTCGTTCACCTAGCACAAAGGGAACTGGTTACAGGAGAAACTTTTACTCTGGTTTCTAAGTCTGTTTCCTAGTGCCGGTTTGAAGTTCCTGCAGTTTTCACTGTAAAACCGAGTTGGAGCTAGTACCTCCCCATATATATTTATGGATTGGAGTTTGCAACTGAAAAGAAACTTTGTGTTCCCAACAAGCTAGGTGAAGGACGGCTTTCACACACACTTATCTCTCAGAACTGAGCATGTGGAGAGACATTCGTTCACCTAGCACAAAGGGAACAGGTTGCAGGAGAAACTTTTACTTTGGTTTCTCAGTCTGTTTCCTAGTGCCGGTTTGAAGTTCCTGCAGTTTTCACTGTAAAACCGAGTTGGAGCTACTACCACCCCGTATATATGTATGGAGTGGAGTTTGCAACTGAAAAGAAACTTTGTGTTCCCAACAAGCTAGGTGAAGGACGGCTTTCACACAAACTTATCTCTCAGAAATGAGCATGTGGAGAGACGTTCGTTCATCTAGCACAAAGGGAACGGGTTGCAGGAGAAACTTTTACTCTGGTTTCTCAGTCTGTTTCCTAGTGCCGGTTGGAAGTTCCTGCAGTTTTCACTGTGAAACCGATTTGGAGCTAGTACCTCCCCATATATATGTATGGAGTGGAGTTTGCAACTGAAAAGAAACTTTGTGTTCCCAACAAGCTAGGTGAAGTACGGCTTTCACACACACTTATCTCTCAGAACTGAGCATGTGGAGAGACGTTCGTTCATCTAGCACAAAGGGAACAGGTTGCAGGGAAACTTTTACTCTGGTTTCTCAGTCTGTTTCCTAGTGCCGGTTTGAAGTTCCTGCAGTTTTCACTGTAAACCGAGTTGGAGCTAGTACCTCCCCATATATATGTATGGAGTGAAGTTTGCAACGGAAAAGAAACTTTGTGTTCCCAACAAGCTAGGTGAAGGACGGCTTTCACACACACTTTTCTCTCAGAACTGAGCATGTGGAGAGACGTTCGTTCATCTAGCACAAAGGGAACGGGTTGCAGGAGAAACTTTTACTCTTGTTTCTCAGTCTGTTTCCTAGTGCCGGTTGGAAGTTCCTGCAGTTTTCACTGTAAAACCGGTTGGAGCTAGTACCTCCCCATATATATGTATGGAGTGGAGTTTGCAACTGAAAAGAACCTTTGTGTTCCCAACAAGCTAGGTGAAGGACGGCTTTCACACACATTTATCTCTCAGCACTGAGCATGTGGAGAGACGTTCGTTCATCTAGCACAAAGGGAACGGTTTGCAGGAGAAACTTTTTCTCTGGTTTCTCAGTCTGTTTCCTAGTGCCGGTATGATGTTCCTGCAGTTTTCACTGTAAAACCGATTTGGAGCTACTACCTCCCCGTATATATGTATGGAGTGGAGTTTGCAACTGAAAAGAAACTTTGTGTTCCCAACAAGCAAGGTGAAGGACAGCTTTCACACACACTTTTCTCTCAGAACTGAGCATGTGGAGAGACGTTCGTTCATCTAGCACAAAGGGAACGGGTTGCAGGAGAAAATTTTACTCTGTTTTCTCAGTCTGTTTCCTAGTGCCGGTTGGAATTTCCTGCAGTATTCACTGTAAAACCGAGTTGGAGCTAGTACCTCCCCATATATATGTATGGAGTGGAGTTTGCAACTGAAAATAAACTTTGTGTTCCAAACAAGCTAGGTGAAGGACGGCTTTCACACACACTTTTCTCTCAGAATTGAGCATGTGGAGAGACGTTCGTTCACCTAGCACAAAGGGAACTGGTTGCAGGAGAAACTTTTACTCTGGTCTCTCAGTCTGTTTCCTAGTGCCGGTTTGAAGTTCCTGCAGTTTTCACTGTAAAACCGAGTTGGAGCTAGTACCTCCCCATATATATTTATGGATTGGAGTTTGCAACTGAAAAGAAACTTTGTGTTCCCAACAAGCTAGGTGAAGGACGGCTTTCACACACACTTATCTCTCAGAACTGAGCATGTGGAGAGACATTCGTTCACCTAGCACAAAGGGAACAGGTTGCAGGAGAAACTTTTACTTTGGTTTCTCAGTCTGTTTCCTAGTGCCGGTTTGAAGTTCCTGCAGTTTTCACTGTAAAACCGAGTTGGAGCTACTACCACCCCGTATATATGTATGGAGTGGAGTTTGCAACTGAAAAGAAACTTTGTGTTCCCAACAAGCTAGTTGAAGGACGGCTTTCACACAAACTTATCTCTCAGAAATGAGCATGTGGAGAGACGTTCGTTCATCTAGCACAAAGGGAACGGGTTGCAGGAGAAACTTTTACTCTGGTTTCTCAGTCTGTTTCCTAGTGCCGGTTGGAAGTTCCTGCAGTTTTCACTGTGAAACCGATTTGGAGCTAGTACCTCCCCATATATATGTATGGAGTGGAGTTTGCAACTGAAAAGAAACTTTGTGTTCCCAACAAGCTAGGTGAAGTACGGCTTTCACACACACTTATCTCTCAGAACTGAGCATGTGGAGAGACGTTCGTTCATCTAGCACAAAGGGAACAGGTTGCAGGGAAACTTTTACTCTGGTTTCTCAGTCTGTTTCCTAGTGCCGGTTTGAAGTTCCTGCAGTTTTCACTGTAAACCGAGTTGGAGCTAGTACCTCCCCTTATATATGTATGGAGTGAAGTTTGCAACGGAAAAGAAACTTTGTGTTCCCAACAAGCTAGGTGAAGGACGGCTTTCACACACACTTTTCTCTCAGAACTGAGCATGTGGAGAGACGTTCGTTCATCTAGCACAAAGGGAACGGGTTGCAGGAGAAACTTTTACTCTTGTTTCTCAGTCTGTTTCCTAGTGCCGGTTGGAAGTTCCTGCAGTTTTCACTGTAAAACCGGGTTGGAGCTAGTACCTCCCCATATATATGTATGGAGTGGAATTTGCAACTGAAAAGAACCTTTGTGTTCCCAACAAGCTAGGTGAAGGACGGCTTTCACACACATTTATCTCTCAGCACTGAGCATGTGGAGAGACGTTCGTTCATCTAGCACAAAGGGAACGGTTTGCAGGAGAAACTTTTTCTCTGGTTTCTCAGTCTGTTTCCTAGTGCCGGTTTGATGTTCCTGCAGTTTTCACTGTAAAACCGATTTGGAGCTACTACCTCCCCGTATATATGTATGGAGTGGAGTTTGCAACTGAAAAGAAACTTTGTGTTCCCAACAAGCAAGGTGAAGGACAGCTTTCACACACACTTTTCTCTCAGAACTGAGCATGTGGAGAGACGTTCGTTCATCTAGCACAAAGGGAACGGGTTGCAGGAGAAAATTTTACTCTGTTTTCTCAGTCTGTTTCCTAGTGCCGGTTGGAAGTTCCTGCAGTTTTCACTGTAAAACCGAGTTGGAGCTAGTACCTCCCCATATATATGTATGGAGTGGAGTTTGCAACTGAAAATAAACTTTGTGTTCCAAACAAGCTAGGTGAAGGACGGCTTTCACACACACTTTTCTCTCAGAATTGAGCATGTGGAGAGACGTTCGTTCATCTAGCACAAAGGGAACGGGTTGCAGGAGAAACTTTTACTCTGGTTTCTCAGTCTGTTTCCTAGTGTCGGTTGGAAGTTCCTGCAGTTTTCACTGTAAAACCGGGATGGAGCTAGTACCTCCCCATATATATGTATGGAGTGGAGTTTGCAACTGAAAAGAAACTTTGTGTTCCCAACAAGCTAGGTGAAGGACGGCTTTCACACACACTTATCTCTCAGCACTGAGCATGTGGAGAGACGTTCGTTCATCTAGCACAAAGGGAACGGGTTGCAGGAGAAACTTTTACTCTGGTTTCTCAGTCTGTTTCCTAGTGCCGGTTTGATGTTCCTGCAGTTTTCACTGTAAAACCGAGTTGGAGCTACTACTTCCCTATATATATGTATGGAGTGGAGTTTGCAACTGAAAAGAAACTTTGTGTTCCCAACAAGCAAGGTGAAGGACAGCTTTCACACACACTTATCTCTCAGAACTGAGCATGTGGAGAGACGTTCCTTCATCTAGCACAAAGGGAACGGGTTGCAGGAGAAACTTTTACTCTGGTTTCTCAGTCTGTTTCCTAGTGCCGGTTTGAAGTTCCTGCAGTTTTCACAGTAAAACGGAGTTGGAGCTTGTACCTCCCCTTAAATATGTATGGAGTGGAGTTTCAACTGAAAAGAAACTGTGTTCCCAACAAGCTAGGTGAAGGACGGCTTTCACGCACACTTATCTCTCAGAACTGAGCATGTGGAGAGACGTTCGTTCATCTAGCACAAAGGGAACGGGTTGCAGGAGAAACTTTTACTCTGGTTTCTCAGTCTGTTTCCTAGTGCCGGTTTGAAGTTCCTGCAGTTTTCACTTTAAAACCGAGTTGGTGCTACTACCTCCCCATATATATGTATGGAGTGGAGTTTGCAACTGAAAAGAAACTTTGTGTTCCCAACAAGCTAGGTGAAGGTCGGCTTTCACACACACTTTTCTCTCAGAACTGAGCATGTGGAGAGACGTTCGTTCATGTAGCACAAAGGGAACGGGTTGCAGGAGAAACATTTACTCTGGTTTCTCAGTCTGTTTCCTAGTGCCGGTTTGAAGTTCCTGCAGTTTTCAGTGTAAAACCGGTTTGGAGCTAGTACCTCCCCATATATATGTATGGAGTGGAGTTTGCAACTGAAAAGAAACTTTGTGTTCCCAACAAGCTAGGTGAAGGACGGCTTTCACACACACTTATCACTCAGAACTCAGCAAGTGGAGAGACGTTCGTTCATCTAGCACAATGGGAACGGGTTGCAGGAGAAACTTTTACTCTGGTTTCTAAGTCTGTTTCCTAGTGCCGGTTTGAAGTTCCTGCAGTTTTCATTGTAAAACCGAGTTGGAGCTACTACCTCCCCTTAAATATGTATGGAGTGGAGTTTGCAACTGAAAAGAAACTTTGTGTTCCCAACAAGCTAGGTGAAGGACGGCTTTCACACACACTTATCTCTCAGAACTGAGCATGTGGAGAGACGTTCGTTCACCTAGCAAAAAGGGAACGGGTTGCAGGAGAAACTTTTACTCTGGTTTCTCAGTCTGTTTCCTAGTTCCGGTTTGAAGTTCCTGCAGTTTTCACTGTAAAACCGAGTTGGAGCTAGTACCTCCCCATATATATGTATGGAGTGGAGTTTGCAACTGAAAAGAAACTTTGTGTTCCCAACAAGCTAGGTGAAGGACGGCTTTCACTCACACTTATCTCTCAGAACTGAGCATGTGGAGAGACGTTCGTTCACCTAGCACAAAGGGAACTGGTTACAGGAGAAACTTTTACTCTGGTTTCTCAGTCTGTTTCCTAGTGCCGGTTTGAAGTTCCTGCAGTTTTCACTGTAAAACCGAGTTGGAGCTAGTACCTCCCCATATATATTTATGGATTGGAGTTTGCAACTGAAAAGAAACTTTGTGTTCCCAACAAGCTAGGTGAAGGACGGCTTTCACACACACTTATCTCTCAGAACTGAGCATGTGGAGAGACATTCGTTCACCTAGCACAAAGGGAACAGGTTGCAGGAGAAACTTTTACTTTGGTTTCTCAGTCTGTTTCCTAGTGCCGGTTTTAAGTTCCTGCAGTTTTCACTGTAAAACCGAGTTGGAGCTACTACCACCCCGTATATATGTATGGAGTGGAGTTTGCAACTGAAAAGAAACTTTGTGTTCCCAACAAGCTAGGTGAAGGACGGCTTTCACACAAACTTATCTCTCAGAAATGAGCATGTGGAGAGACGTTCGTTCATCTAGCACAAAGGGAACGGGTTGCAGGAGAAACTTTTACTCTGGTTTCTCAGTCTGTTTCCTAGTGCCGGTTGGAAGTTCCTGCAGTTTTCACTGTGAAACCGATTTGGAGCTAGTACCTCCCCATATATATGTATGGAGTGGAGTTTGCAACTGAAAAGAAACTTTGTGTTCCCAACAAGCTAGGTGAAGGACGGCTTTCACACACACTTATCACTCAGAACTCAGCAAGTGGAGAGACGTTCGTTCATCTAGCACAATGGGAACGGGTTGCAGGAGAAACTTTTACTCTGGTTTCTAAGTCTGTTTCCTAGTGCCGGTTTGAAGTTCCTGCAGTTTTCATTGTAAAACCGAGTTGGAGCTACTACCTCCCCTTAAATATGTATGGAGTGGAGTTTGCAACTGAAAAGAAACTTTGTGTTCCCAACAAGCTAGGTGAAGGACGGCTTTCACACACACTTTTCTCTCAGAACTGAGCATGTGGAGAGACGTTCGTTCACCTAGCAAAAAGGGAACGGGTTGCAGGAGAAACTTTTACTCTGGTTTCTCAGTCTGTTTCCTAGTTCCGGTTTGAAGTTCCTGCAGTTTTCACTGTAAAACCGAGTTGGAGCTAGTACCTCCCCATATATATGTATGGAGTGGAGTTTGCAACTGAAAAGAAACTTTGTGTTCCCAACAAGCTAGGTGAAGGACGGCTTTCACTCACACTTATCTCTCAGAACTGAGCATGTGGAGAGACGTTCGTTCACCTAGCACAATGGGAACTGGTTACAGGAGAAACTTTTACTCTGGTTTCTCAGTCTGTTTCCTAGTGCCGGTTTGAAGTTCCTGCAGTTTTCACTGTAAAACCGAGTTGGAGCTAGTACCTCCCCATATATATTTATGGATTGGAGTTTGCAACTGAAAAGAAACTTTGTGTTCCCAACAAGCTAGGTGAAGGACGGCTTTCACACACACTTATCTCTCAGAACTGAGCATGTGGAGAGACATTCGTTCACCTAGCACAAAGGGAACAGGTTGCAGGAGAAACTTTTACTTTGGTTTCTCAGTCTGTTTCCTAGTGCCGGTTTGAAGTTCCTGCAGTTTTCACTGTAAAACCGAGTTGGAGCTACTACCACCCCGTATATATGTATGGAGTGGAGTTTGCAACTGAAAAGAAACTTTGTGTTCCCAACAAGCTAGGTGAAGGACGGCTTTCACACAAACTTATCTCTCAGAAATGAGCATGTGGAGAGACGTTCGTTCATCTAGCACAAAGGGAACGGGTTGCAGGAGAAACTTTTACTCTGGTTTCTCAGTCTGTTTCCTAGTGCCGGTTGGAAGTTCCTGCAGTTTTCACTGTGAAACCGATTTGGAGCTAGTACCTCCCCATATATATGTATGGAGTGGAGTTTGCAACTGAAAAGAAACTTTGTGTTCCCAACAAGCTAGGTGAAGTACGGCTTTCACACACACTTATCTCTCAGAACTGAGCATGTGGAGAGACGTTCGTTCATCTAGCACAAAGGGAACAGGTTGCAGGGAAACTTTTACTCTGGTTTCTCAGTCTGTTTCCTAGTGCCGGTTTGAAGTTCCTGCAGTTTTCACTGTAAACCGAGTTGGAGCTAGTACCTCCCCATATATATGTATGGAGTGAAGTTTGCAACGGAAAAGAAACTTTGTGTTCCCAACAAGCTAGGTGAAGGACGGCTTTCACACACACTTTTCTCTCAGAACTGAGCATGTGGAGAGACGTTCGTTCATCTAGCACAAAGGGAACGGGTTGCAGGAGAAACTTTTACTCTTGTTTCTCAGTCTGTTTCCTAGTGCCGGTTGGAAGTTCCTGCAGTTTTCACTGTAAAACCGGTTGGAGCTAGTACCTCCCCATATATATGTATGGAGTGGAGTTTGCAACTGAAAAGAACCTTTGTGTTCCCAACAAGCTAGGTGAAGGACGGCTTTCACACACATTTATCTCTCAGCACTGAGCATGTGGAGAGACGTTCGTTCATCTAGCACAAAGGGAACGGTTTGCAGGAGAAACTTTTTCTCTGGTTTCTCAGTCTGTTTCCTAGTGCCGGTATGATGTTCCTGCAGTTTTCACTGTAAAACCGATTTGGAGCTACTACCTCCCGTATATATGTATGGAGTGGAGTTTGCAACTGAAAAGAAACTTTGTGTTCCCAACAAGCAAGGTGAAGGACAGCTTTAACACACACTTTTCTCTCAGAACTGAGCATGTGGAGAGACGTTCGTTCATCTAGCACAAAGGGAACGGGTTGCAGGAGAAAATTTTACTCTGTTTTCTCACTCTGTTTCCTAGTGCCGGTTGGAAGTTCCTGCAGTTTTCACTGTAAAACCGAGTTGGAGCTAGTACCTCCCCATATATATGTATGGAGTGGAGTTTGCAACTGAAAATAAACTTTGTGTTCCAAACAAGCTAGGTGAAGGACGGCTTTCACACACACTTTTCTCTCAGAATTGAGCATGTGGAGAGACGTTCGTTCACCTAGCACAAAGGGAACTGGTTACAGGAGAAACTTTTACTCTGGTTTCTCAGTCTGTTTCCTAGTGCCGGTTTGAAGTTCCTGCAGTTTTCACTGTAAAACCGAGTTGGAGCTAGTACCTCCCCATATATATTTATGGATTGGAGTTTGCAACTGAAAAGAAACTTTGTGTTCCCAACAAGCTAGGTGAAGGACGGCTTTCACACACACTTATCTATCAGAACTGAGCATGTGGAGAGACATTCGTTCACCTAGCACAAAGGGAACAGGTTGCAGGAGAAACTTTTACTTTGGTTTCTCAGTCTGTTTCCTAGTGCCGGTTTGAAGTTCCTGCAGTTTTCACTGTAAAACCGAGTTGGAGCTACTACCACCCCGTATATATGTATGGAGTGGAGTTTGCAACTGAAAAGAAACTTTGTGTTCCCAACAAGCTAGGTGAAGGACGGCTTTCACACAAACTTATCTCTCAGAAATGAGCATGTGGAGAGACGTTCGTTCATCTAGCACAAAGGGAACGGGTAGCAGGAGAAACTTTTACTCTGGTTTCTCAGTCTGTTTCCTAGTGCCGGTTGGAAGTTCCTGCAGTTTTCACTGTGAAACCGATTTGGAGCTAGTACCTCCCCATATATATGTATGGAGTGGAGTTTGCAACTGAAAAGAAACTTTGTGTTCCCAACAAGCTAGGTGAAGTACGGCTTTCACACACACTTATCTCTCAGAACTGAGCATGTGGAGAGACGTTCGTTCATCTAGCACAAAGGGAACAGGTTGCAGGGAAACTTTTACTCTGGTTTCTCAGTCTGTTTCCTAGTGCCGGTTTGAAGTTCCTGCAGTTTTCACTGTAAACCGAGTTGGAGCTAGTACCTCCCCATATATATGTATGGAGTGAAGTTTGCAACGGAAAAGAAACTTTGTGTTCCCAACAAGCTAGGTGAAGGACGGCTTTCACACACACTTTTCTCTCAGAACTGAGCATGTGGAGAGACGTTCGTTCATCTAGCACAAAGGGAACGGGTTGCAGGAGAAACTTTTACTCTGGTTTCTCAGTCTGTTTCCTAGTGCCGGTTGGAAGTTCCTGCAGTTTTCACTGTAAAACCGGGTTGGAGCTAGTACCTCCCCATATATATGTATGGAGTGGAATTTGCAACTGAAAAGAACCTTTGTGTTCCCAACAAGCTAGGTGAAGGACGGCTTTCACACACATTTATCTCTCAGCACTGAGCATGTGGAGAGACGTTCGTTCATCTAGCACAAAGGGAACGGTTTGCAGGAGAAACTTTTTCTCTGGTTTCTCAGTCTGTTTCCTAGTGCCGGTTTGATGTTCCTGCAGTTTTCACTGTAAAACCGATTTGGAGCTACTACCTCCCCGTATATATGTATGGAGTGGAGTTTGCAACTGAAAAGAAACTTTGTGTTCCCAACAAGCAAGGTGAAGGACAGCTTTCACACACACTTTTCTCTCAGAACTGAGAATGTGGAGAGACGTTCGTTCATCTAGCACAAAGGGAACGGGTTGCAGGAGAAAATTTTACTCTGTTTTCTCAGTCTGTTTCCTAGTGCCGGTTGGAAGTTCCTGCAGTTTTCACTGTAAAACCGAGTTGGAGCTAGTACCTCCCCATATATATGTATGGAGTGGAGTTTGCAACTGAAAATAAACTTTGTGTTCCAAACAAGCTAGGTGAAGGACGGCTTTCACACACACTTTTCTCTCAGAATTGAGCATGTGGAGAGACGTTCGTTCATCTAGCACAAAGGGAACGGGTTGCAGGAGAAACTTTTACTCTGGTTTCTCAGTCTGTTTCCTAGTGTCGGTTGGAAGTTCCTGCAGTTTTCACTGTAAAACCGGGATGGAGCTAGTACCTCCCCATATATATGTATGGAGTGGAGTTTGCAACTGAAAAGAAACTTTGTGTTCCCAACAAGCTAGGTGAAGGACGGCTTTCACACACACTTATCTCTCAGCACTGAGCATGTGGAGAGACGTTCGTTCATCTAGCACAAAGGGAACGGGTTGCAGGAGAAACTTTTACTCTGGTTTCTCAGTCTGTTTCCTAGTGCCGGTTTGATGTTCCTGCAGTTTTCACTGTAAAACCGAGTTGGAGCTACTACTTCCCTATATATATGTATGGAGTGGAGTTTGCAACTGAAAAGAAACTTTGTGTTCCCAACAAGCAAGGTGAAGGACAGCTTTCACACACACTTATCTCTCAGAACTGAGCATGTGGAGAGACTTTCCTTCATCTAGCACAAAGGGAACGGGTTGCAGGAGAAACTTTTACTCTGGTTTCTCAGTCTGTTTCCTAGTGCCGGTTTGAAGTTCCTGCAGTTTTCACAGTAAAACGGAGTTGGAGCTTGTACCTCCCCTTAAATATGTATGGAGTGGAGATTCAACTGAAAAGAAACTGTGTTCCCAACAAGCTAGGTGAAGGACGGCTTTCACACACACTTATCTCTCAGAACTGAGCATGTGGAGAGACGTTCGTTCATCTAGCACAAAGGGAACGGGTTGCAGGAGAAACTTTTACTCTGGTTTCTCAGTCTGTTTCCTAGTGCCGGTTTGAAGTTCCTGCAGTTTTCACTTTAAAACCGAGTTGGTGCTACTACCTCCCCATATATATGTATGGAGTGGAGTTTGCAACTGAAAAGAAACTTTGTGTTCCCAACAAGCTAGGTGAAGGTCGGCTTTCACACACACTTTTCTCTCAGAACTGAGCATGTGGAGAGACGTTCGTTCATGTAGCACAAAGGGAACGGGTTGCAGGAGAAACTTTTACTCTGGTTTCTCAGTCTGTTTCCTAGTGCCGGTTTGAATTTCCTGCAGTTTTCAGTGTAAAACCGGTTTGGAGCTAGTACCTCCCCATATATATGTATGGAGTGGAGTTTGCAACTGAAAAGAAACTTTGTGTTCCCAACAAGCTAGGTGAAGGACGGCTTTCACACACACTTATCTCTCAGAACTCAGCAAGTGGAGAGACGTTCGTTCATCTAGCACAATGGGAACGGGTTGCAGGCGAAACTTTTACTCTGGTTTCTAAGTCTGTTTCCTAGTGCCGGTTTGAAGTTCCTGCAGTTTTCATTGTAAAACCGAGTTGGAGCTACTACCTCCCCTTAAATATGTATGGAGTGGAGTTTGCAACTGAAAAGAAACTTTGTGTTCCCAACAAGCTAGGTGAAGGACGGCTTTCACACACACTTATCTCTCAGAACTGAGCATGTGGAGAGACGTTCGTTCACCTAGCAAAAAGGGAACGGGTTGCAGGAGAAACTTTTACTCTGGTTTCTCAGTCTGTTTCCTAGTTCCGGTTTGAAGTTCCTGCAGTTTTCACTGTAAAACCGAGTTGGAGCTAGTACTTCCCCATATATATGTATGGAGTGGAGTTTGCAACTGAAAAGAAACTTTGTGTTCCCAACAAGCTAGGTGAAGGACGGCTTTCACACACACTTTTCTCTCAGAACTGAGCATGTGGAGAGACGTTCGTTCATCTAGCACAAAGGGAACGGGTTGCAGGAGAAACTTTTACTCTGGTTTCTCAGTCTGTTTCCTAGTGCCGGTTTGAAGTTCCTGCAGTTTACACTGTAAAACCGAGTTGGAGCTACTACCTCCCCATATATATGTATGGAGTGGAGTTTGCAACTGAAAAGAAACTTTGTGTTCCCAACAAGCTAGGTGAAGGACGGCTTTCACACACACTTTTCTCTCAGAACTGAGCATGTGGAGAGACGTTCGTTCATCTAGCACAAAGGGAACGGGTTGCAGGGGAAACTTTTACTCTGGTTTCTCAGTCTGTTTCCTAGTGCCGGTTTGAAGTTCCTGCAGTTTTCACTGTAAAACCGAGTTGGAGCTACTACCTCCCCATATATATGTATGGAGTGGAGTTTGCAACTGAAAAGAAACTTTGTGTTCCCAACAAGCTAGGTGAAGGACGGCTTTCACACACACTTATCTCTCAGAACTCAGCAAGTGGAGAGACGTTCGTTCATGTAGCACAAAGGGAACGGGTTGCAGGAGAAACTTTTACTCTGGTTTCTCAGTCTGTTTCCTAGTGCCGGTTTGATGTTCCTGCAGTTTTCACTGTAAAACCGAGTTGGAGCTACTACTTCCCTATATATATGTATGGAGTGGAGTTTGCAACTGAAAAGAAACTTTGTGTTCCCAACAAGCTAGGTGAAGGACGGCTTTCACACACACTTATCTCTCAGAACTGAGCATGTGGAGAGACATTCGTTCACCTAGCACAAAGGGAACAGGTTGCAGGAGAAACTTTTACTTTGGTTTCTCAGTCTGTTTCCTAGTGCCGGTTTGAAGTTCCTGCAGTTTTCACTGTAAAACCGAGTTGGAGCTACTACCACCCCGTATATATGTATGGAGTGGAGTTTGCAACTGAAAAGAAACTTTGTGTTCCCAACAAGCTAGGTGAAGGACGGCTTTCACACAAACTTATCTCTCAGAAATGAGCATGTGGAGAGACGTTCGTTCATCTAGCACAAAGGGAACGGGTTGCAGGAGAAACTTTTACTCTGGTTTCTCAGTCTGTTTCCTAGTGCCGGTTGGAAGTTCCTGCAGTTTTCACTGTGAAACCGATTTGGAGCTAGTACCTCCCCATATATATGTATGGAGTGGAGTTTGCAACTGAAAAGAAACTTTGTGTTCCCAACAAGCTAGGTGAAGTACGGCTTTCACACACACTTATCTCTCAGAACTGAGCATGTGGAGAGACGTTCGTTCATCTAGCACAAAGGGAACAGGTTGCAGGGAAACTTTTACTCTGGTTTCTCAGTCTGTTTCCTAGTGCCGGTTTGAAGTTCCTGCAGTTTTCACTGTAAACCGAGTTGGAGCTAGTACCTCCCCATATATATGTATGGAGTGAAGTTTGCAACGGAAAAGAAACTTTGTGTTCCCAACAAGCTAGGTGAAGGACGGCTTTCACACACACTTTTCTCTCAGAACTGAGCATGTGGAGAGACGTTCGTTCATCTAGCACAAAGGGAACGGGTTGCAGGAGAAACTTTTACTCTTGTTTCTCAGTCTGTTTCCTAGTGCCGGTTGGAAGTTCCTGCAGTTTTCACTGTAAAACCGGTTGGAGCTAGTACCTCCCCATATATATGTATGGAGTGGAGTTTGCAACTGAAAAGAACCTTTGTGTTCCCAACAAGCTAGGTGAAGGACGGCTTTCACACACATATATCTCTCAGCACTGAGCATGTGGAGAGACGTTCGTTCATCTAGCACAAAGGGAACGGTTTGCAGGAGAAACTTTTTCTCTGGTTTCTCAGTCTGTTTCCTAGTGCCGGTATGATGTTCCTGCAGTTTTCACTGTAAAACCGATTTGGAGCTACTACCTCCCGTATATATGTATGGAGTGGAGTTTGCAACTGAAAAGAAACTTTGTGTTCCCAACAAGCAAGGTGAAGGACAGCTTTAACACACACTTTTCTCTCAGAACTGAGCATGTGGAGAGACGTTCGTTCATCTAGCACAAAGGGAACGGGTTGCAGGAGAAAATTTTACTCTGTTTTCTCACTCTGTTTCCTAGTGCCGGTTGGAAGTTCCTGCAGTTTTCACTGTAAAACCGAGTTGGAGCTAGTACCTCCCCATATATATGTATGGAGTGGAGTTTGCAACTGAAAATAAACTTTGTGTTCCAAACAAGCTAGGTGAAGGACCGCTTTCACACACACTTTTCTCTCAGAATTGAGCATGTGGAGAGACGTTCGTTCACCTAGCACAAAGGGAACTGGTTACAGGAGAAACTTTTACTCTGGTTTCTCAGTCTGTTTCCTAGTGCCGGTTTGAAGTTCCTGCAGTTTTCACTGTAAAACCGAGTTGGAGCTAGTACCTCCCCATATATATTTATGGATTGGAGTTTGCAACTGAAAAGAAACTTTGTGTTCCCAACAAGCTAGGTGAAGGACGGCTTTCACACACACTTATCTATCAGAACTGAGCATGTGGAGAGACATTCGTTCACCTAGCACAAAGGGAACAGGTTGCAGGAGAAACTTTTACTTTGGTTTCTCAGTCTGTTTCCTAGTGCCGGTTTGAAGTTCCTGCAGTTTTCACTGTAAAACCGAGTTGGAGCTACTACCACCCCGTATATATGTATGGAGTGGAGTTTGCAACTGAAAAGAAACTTTGTGTTCCCAACAAGCTAGGTGAAGGACGGCTTTCACACAAACTTATCTCTCAGAAATGAGCATGTGGAGAGACGTTCGTTCATCTAGCACAAAGGGAACGGGTAGCAGGAGAAACTTTTACTCTGGTTTCTCAGTCTGTTTCCTAGTGCCGGTTGGAAGTTCCTGCAGTTTTCACTGTGAAACCGATTTGGAGCTAGTACCTCCCCATATATATGTATGGAGTGGAGTTTGCAACTGAAAAGAAACTTTGTGTTCCCAACAAGCTAGGTGAAGTACGGCTTTCACACACACTTATCTCTCAGAACTGAGCATGTGGAGAGACGTTCGTTCATCTAGCACAAAGGGAACAGGTTGCAGGGAAACTTTTACTCTGGTTTCTCAGTCTGTTTCCTAGTGCCGGTTTGAAGTTCCTGCAGTTTTCACTGTAAACCGAGTTGGAGCTAGTACCTCCCCATATATATGTATGGAGTGAAGTTTGCAACGGAAAAGAAACTTTGTGTTCCCAACAAGCTAGGTGAAGGACGGCTTTCACACACACTTTTCTCTCAGAACTGAGCATGTGGAGAGACGTTCGTTCATCTAGCACAAAGGGAACGGGTTGCAGGAGAAACTTTTACTCTGGTTTCTCAGTCTGTTTCCTAGTGCCGGTTGGAAGTTCCTGCAGTTTTCACTGTAAAACCGGGTTGGAGCTAGTACCTCCCCATATATATGTATGGAGTGGAATTTGCAACTGAAAAGAACCTTTGTGTTCCCAACAAGCTAGGTGAAGGACGGCTTTCACACACATTTATCTCTCAGCACTGAGCATGTGGAGAGACGTTCGTTCATCTAGCACAAAGGGAACGGTTTGCAGGAGAAACTTTTTCTCTGGTTTCTCAGTCTGTTTCCTAGTGCCGGTTTGATGTTCCTGCAGTTTTCACTGTAAAACCGATTTGGAGCTACTACCTCCCCGTATATATGTATGGAGTGGAGTTTGCAACTGAAAAGAAACTTTGTGTTCCCAACAAGCAAGGTGAAGGACAGCTTTCACACACACTTTTCTCTCAGAACTGAGAATGTGGAGAGACGTTCGTTCATCTAGCACAAAGGGAACGGGTTGCAGGAGAAAATTTTACTCTGTTTTCTCAGTCTGTTTCCTAGTGCCGGTTGGAAGTTCCTGCAGTTTTCACTGTAAAACCGAGTTGGAGCTAGTACCTCCCCATATATATGTATGGAGTGGAGTTTGCAACTGAAAATAAACTTTGTGTTCCAAACAAGCTAGGTGAAGGACGGCTTTCACACACACTTTTCTCTCAGAATTGAGCATGTGGAGAGACGTTCGTTCATCTAGCACAAAGGGAACGGGTTGCAGGAGAAACTTTTACTCTGGTTTCTCAGTCTGTTTCCTAGTGTCGGTTGGAAGTTCCTGCAGTTTTCACTGTAAAACCGGGATGGAGCTAGTACCTCCCCATATATATGTATGGAGTGGAGTTTGCAACTGAAAAGAAACTTTGTGTTCCCAACAAGCTAGGTGAAGGACGGCTTTCACACACACTTATCTCTCAGCACTGAGCATGTGGAGAGACGTTCGTTCATCTAGCACAAAGGGAACGGGTTGCAGGAGAAACTTTTACTCTGGTTTCTCAGTCTGTTTCCTAGTGCCGGTTTGATGTTCCTGCAGTTTTCACTGTAAAACCGAGTTGGAGCTACTACTTCCCTATATATATGTATGGAGTGGAGTTTGCAACTGAAAAGAAACTTTGTGTTCCCAACAAGCAAGGTGAAGGACAGCTTTCACACACACTTATCTCTCAGAACTGAGCATGTGGAGAGACTTTCCTTCATCTAGCACAAAGGGAACGGGTTGCAGGAGAAACTTTTACTCTGGTTTCTCAGTCTGTTTCCTAGTGCCGGTTTGAAGTTCCTGCAGTTTTCACAGTAAAACGGAGTTGGAGCTTGTACCTCCCCTTAAATATGTATGGAGTGGAGTTTCAACTGAAAAGAAACTGTGTTCCCAACAAGCTAGGTGAAGGACGGCTTTCACACACACTTATCTCTCAGAACTGAGCATGTGGAGAGACGTTCGTTCATCTAGCACAAAGGGAACGGGTTGCAGGAGAAACTTTTACTCTGGTTTCTCAGTCTGTTTCCTAGTGCCGGTTTGAAGTTCCTGCAGTTTTCACTTTAAAACCGAGTTGGTGCTACTACCTCCCCATATATATGTATGGAGTGGAGTTTGCAACTGAAAAGAAACTTTGTGTTCCCAACAAGCTAGGTGAAGGTCGGCTTTCACACACACTTTTCTCTCAGAACTGAGCATGTGGAGAGACGTTCGTTCATGTAGCACAAAGGGAACGGGTTGCAGGAGAAACTTTTACTCTGGTTTCTCAGTCTGTTTCCTAGTGCCGGTTTGAATTTCCTGCAGTTTTCAGTGTAAAACCGGTTTGGAGCTAGTACCTCCCCATATATATGTATGGAGTGGAGTTTGCAACTGAAAAGAAACTTTGTGTTCCCAACAAGCTAGGTGAAGGACGGCTTTCACACACACTTATCTCTCAGAACTCAGCAAGTGGAGAGACGTTCGTTCATCTAGCACAATGGGAACGGGTTGCAGGCGAAACTTTTACTCTGGTTTCTAAGTCTGTTTCCTAGTGCCGGTTTGAAGTTCCTGCAGTTTTCATTGTAAAACCGAGTTGGAGCTACTACCTCCCCTTAAATATGTATGGAGTGGAGTTTGCAACTGAAAAGAAACTTTGTGTTCCCAACAAGCTAGGTGAAGGACGGCTTTCACACACACTTATCTCTCAGAACTGAGCATGTGGAGAGACGTTCGTTCACCTAGCAAAAAGGGAACGGGTTGCAGGAGAAACTTTTACTCTGGTTTCTCAGTCTGTTTCCTAGTTCCGGTTTGAAGTTCCTGCAGTTTTCACTGTAAAACCGAGTTGGAGCTAGTACTTCCCCATATATATGTATGGAGTGGAGTTTGCAACTGAAAAGAAACTTTGTGTTCCCAACAAGCTAGGTGAAGGACGGCTTTCACACACACTTTTCTCTCAGAACTGAGCATGTGGAGAGACGTTCGTTCATCTAGCACAAAGGGAACGGGTTGCAGGAGAAACTTTTACTCTGGTTTCTCAGTCTGTTTCCTAGTGCCGGTTTGAAGTTCCTGCAGTTTACACTGTAAAACCGAGTTGGAGCTACTACCTCCCCATATATATGTATGGAGTGGAGTTTGCAACTGAAAAGAAACTTTGTGTTCCCAACAAGCTAGGTGAAGGACGGCTTTCACACACACTTTTCTCTCAGAACTGAGCATGTGGAGAGACGTTCGTTCATCTAGCACAAAGGGAACGGGTTGCAGGGGAAACTTTTACTCTGGTTTCTCAGTCTGTTTCCTAGTGCCGGTTTGAAGTTCCTGCAGTTTTCACTGTAAAACCGAGTTGGAGCTACTACCTCCCCATATATATGTATGGAGTGGAGTTTGCAACTGAAAAGAAACTTTGTGTTCCCAACAAGCTAGGTGAAGGACGGCTTTCACACACACTTATCTCTCAGAACTCAGCAAGTGGAGAGACGTTCGTTCATGTAGCACAAAGGGAACGGGTTGCAGGAGAAACTTTTACTCTGGTTTCTCAGTCTGTTTCCTAGTGCCGGTTTGATGTTCCTGCAGTTTTCACTGTAAAACCGAGTTGGAGCTACTACTTCCCTATATATATGTATGGAGTGGAGTTTGCAACTGAAAAGAAACTTTGTGTTCCCAACAAGCAAGGTGAAGGACAGCTTTCACACACACTTATCTCTCAGAACTGAGCATGTGGAGAGACGTTCCTTCATCTAGCACAAAGGGAACGGGTTGCAGGAGAAACTTTTACTCTGGTTTCTCAGTCTATTTCCTAGTGCCGGTTTGAAGTTCCTGCAGTTTTCACAGTAAAACGGAGTTGGAGCTTGTACCTCCCCTTAAATATGTATGGAGTGGAGTTTCAACTGAAAAGAAACTGTGTTCCCAACAAGCTAGGTGAAGGACGGCTTTCACGCACACTTATCTCTCAGAACTGAGCATGTGGAGAGACGTTCGTTCATCTAGCACAAAGGGAACGGGTTGCAGGAGAAACTTTTACTCTGGTTTCTCAGTCTGTTTCCTAGTGCCGGTTTGAAGTTCCTGCAGTTTTCACTTTAAAACCGAGTTGGTGCTACTACCTCCCCATATATATGTATGGAGTGGAGTTTGCAACTGAAAAGAAACTTTGTGTTCCCAACAAGCTAGGTGAAGGTCGGCTTTCACACACACTTTTCTCTCAGAACTGAGCATTTGGAGAGACGTTCGTTCATGTAGCACAAAGGGAACGGGTTGCAGGAGAAACTTTTACTCTGGTTTCTCAGTCTGTTTCCTAGTGCCGGTTTGAAGTTCCTGCAGTTTTCAGTGTAAAACCGGTTTGGAGCTAGTACCTCCCCATATATATGTATGGAGTGGAGTTTGCAACTGAAAAGAAACTTTGTGTTCCCAACAAGCTAGGTGAAGGACGGCTTTCACACACAATTATCTCTCAGAACTCAGCAAGTGGAGAGACGTTCGTTCATCTAGCACAATGGGAACGGGTTGCAGGCGAAACTTTTACTCTTGTTTCTAAGTCTGTTTCCTAGTGCCGGTTTGAAGTTCCTGCAGTTTTCATTGTAAAACCGAGTTGGAGCTACTACCTCCCCTTAAATATGTATGGAGTGGAGTTTGCAACTGAAAAGAAACTTTGTGTTCCCAACAAGCTAGGTGAAGGACGGCTTTCACACACACTTATCTCTCAGAACTGAGCATGTGGAGAGACGTTCGTTCACCTAGCAAAAAGGGAACGGGTTGCAGGAGAAACTTTTACTCTGGTTTCTCAGTCTGTTTCCTAGTTCCGGTTTGAAGTTCCTGCAGTTTTCACTGTAAAACCGAGTTGGAGCTAGTACTTCCCCATATATATGTATGGAGTGGAGTTTGCAACTGAAAAGAAACTTTGTGTTCCCAACAAGCTAGGTGAAGGACGGCTTTCACACACACTTTTCTCTCAGAACTGAGCATGTGGAGAGACGTTCGTTCATCTAGCACAAAGGGAACGGGTTGCAGGAGAAACTTTTACTCTGGTTTCTCAGTCTGTTTCCTAGTGCCGGTTTGAAGTTCCTGCAGTTTTCACTGTAAAACCGAGTTGGAGCTACTACCTCCCCATATATATGTATGGAGTGGAGTTTGCAACTGAAAAGAAACTTTGTGTTCCCAACAAGCTAGGTGAAGGACGGCTTTCACACACACTTTTCTCTCAGAACTGAGCATGTGGAGAGACGTTCGTTCATCTAGCACAAAGGGAACGGGTTGCAGGGGAAACTTTTACTCTGGTTTCTCAGTCTGTTTCCTAGTGCCGGTTTGAAGTTCCTGCAGTTTTCACTGTAAAACCGAGTTGGAGCTACTACCTCCCCATATATATGTATGGAGTGGAGTTTGCAACTGAAAAGAAACTTTGTGTTCCCAACAAGCTAGGTGAAGGACGGCTTTCACACACACTTATCTCTCAGAACTCAGCAAGTGGAGAGACGTTCGTTCATGTAGCACAAAGGGAACGGGTTGCAGGAGAAACTTTTACTCTGGTTTCTCAGTCTGTTTCCTAGTGCCGGTTTGATGTTCCTGCAGTTTTCACTGTAAAACCGAGTTGGAGCTACTACTTCCCTATATATATGTATGGAGTGGAGTTTGCAACTGAAAAGAAACTTTGTGTTCCCAACAAGCAAGGTGAAGGACAGCTTTCACACACACTTATCTCTCAGAACTGAGCATGTGGAGAGACGTTCCTTCATCTAGCACAAAGGGAACGGGTTGCAGGAGAAACTTTTACTCTGGTTTCTCAGTCTATTTCCTAGTGCCGGTTTGAAGTTCCTGCAGTTTTCACAGTAAAACGGAGTTGGAGCTTGTACCTCCCCTTAAATATGTATGGAGTGGAGTTTCAACTGAAAAGAAACTGTGTTCCCAACAAGCTAGGTGAAGGACGGCTTTCACGCACACTTAACTCTCAGAACTGAGCATGTGGAGAGACGTTCGTTCATCTAGCACAAAGGGAACGGGTTGCAGGAGAAACTTTTACTCTGGTTTCTCAGTCTGTTTCCTAGTGCCGGTTTGAAGTTCCTGCAGTTTTCACTTTAAAACCGAGTTGGTGCTACTACCTCCCCATATATATGTATGGAGTGGAGTTTGCAACTGAAAAGAAACTTTGTGTTCCCAACAAGCTAGGTGAAGGTCGGCTTTCACACACACTTTTCTCTCAGAACTGAGCATGTGGAGAGACGTTCGTTCATGTAGCACAAAGGGAACGGGTTGCAGGAGAAACTTTTACTCTGGTTTCTCAGTCTGTTTCCTAGTGCCGGTTTGAAGTTCCTGCAGTTTTCAGTGTAAAACCGGTTTGGAGCTAGTACCTCCCCATATATATGTATGGAGTGGAGTTTGCAACTGAAAAGAAACTTTGTGTTCCCAACAAGCTAGGTGAAGGACGGCTTTCACACACAATTATCTCTCAGAACTCAGCAAGTGGAGAGACGTTCGTTCATCTAGCACAATGGGAACGGGTTGCAGGAGAAACTTTTACTCTGGTTTCTAAGTCTGTTTCCTAGTGCCGGTTTGAAGTTCCTGCAGTTTTCATTGTAAAACCGAGTTGGAGCTACTACCTCCCCTTAAATATGTATGGAGTGGAGTTTGCAACTGAAAAGAAACTTTGTGTTCCCAACAAGCTAGGTGAAGGACGGCTTTCACACACACTTATCTCTCAGAACTGAGCATGTGGAGAGACGTTCGTTCACCTAGCAAAAAGGGAACGGGTTGCAGGAGAAACTTTTACTCTGGTTTCTCAGTCTGTTTCCTAGTTCCGGTTTGAAGTTCCTGCAGTTTTCACTGTAAAACCGAGTTGGAGCTAGTACTTCCCCATATATATGTATGGAGTGGAGTTTGCAACTGAAAAGAAACTTTGTGTTCCCAACAAGCTAGGTGAAGGACGGCTTTCACACACACTTTTCTCTCAGAACTGAGCATGTGGAGAGACGTTCGTTCATCTAGCACAAAGGGAACGGGTTGCAGGAGAAACTTTTACTCTGGTTTCTCAGTCTGTTTCCTAGTGCCGGTTTGAAGTTCCTGCAGTTTTCACTGTTAAACCGAGTTGGAGCTACTACCTCCCCATATATATGTATGGAGTGGAGTTTGCAACTGAAAAGAAACTTTGTGTTCCCAACAAGCTAGGTGAAGGACGGCTTTCACACACACTTTTCTCTCAGAACTGAGCATGTGGAGAGACGTTCGTTCATCTAGCACAAAGGGAACGGGTTGCAGGGGAAACTTTTACTCTGGTTTCTCAGTCTGTTTCCTAGTGCCGGTTTGAAGTTCCTGCAGTTTTCACTGTAAAACCGAGTTGGAGCTACTACCTCCCCATATATATGTATGGAGTGGAGTTTGCAACTGAAAAGAAACTTTGTGTTCCCAACAAGCTAGGTGAAGGACGGCTTTCACACACACTTATCTCTCAGAACTCAGCAAGTGGAGAGACGTTCGTTCATGTAGCACAAAGGGAACGGGTTGCAGGAGAAACTTTTACTCTGGTTTCTCAGTCTGTTTCCTAGTGCCGGTTTGAAGTTCCTGCAGTTTTCACTGTAAAACCGAGTTGGAGCTACTACCTCCCCTTAAATATGTATGGAGTGGAGTTTGCAACTGAAAAGAAACTTTGTGTTCCCAACAAGCTAGGTGAAGGACGGCTTTCACTCACACTTATCTCTCAGAACTGAGCATGTGGAGAGACGTTCGTTCACCTAGCACAAAGGGAACGGGTTGCAGGAGAAACTTTTACTCTGGTTTCTCAGTCTGTTTCCTAGTTCCGGTTTGAAGTTCCTGCAGTTTTCACTGTAAAATCGGGTTGGAGCTAGTACCTCCCCATATATATGTATGGAGTGGAGTTTGCAACTGAAAAGAAACTTTGTGTTCCCAACAAGCTAGGTGAAGGACGGCTTTCACACACACTTTTCTCTCAGAACTGAGCATGTGGAGAGACGTTCGTTCATCTAGCACAAAGGGAACGGGTTGCAGGAGAAACTTTTACTCTGGTTTCTCAGTCTGTTTCCTAGTGCCGGTTTGAAGTTCCTGCAGTTTTCACTGTAAAACCGGGTTGGAGCTTGTACCTCCCCATATATATGTATGGAGTGGAGTTTGCAACTGAAAAGAAACTTTGTGTTCCCAACAAGCTAGGTGAAGGACGGCTTTCACACACACTTTTCTCTCAGAACTCAGCATGTGGAGAGACGTTTGTTCATCTAGCACAAAGGGAACGGGTTTCAGTAGAAACTTTTACTCTGGTTTCTCAGTCTGTTTCCTAGTGCCGGTTTGAAGTTCCTGCAGTTTTCACTGTAAAACCGAGTTGGAGCTACTACTTCCCTATATATATGTATGGAGTGGAGTTTGCAACTGAAAAGAAACTTTGTGTTCCCAACAAGCAAGGTGAAGGACAGCTTTCACACACACTTATCTCTCAGAACTGAGCATGTGGAGAGACGTTCCTTCATCTAGCACAAACGGAACGGGTTGCAGGAGAAACTTTTACTCTGGTTTCTCAGTCTGTTTCCTAGTGCCGGTTTGAAGTTCCTGCAGTTTTCACAGTAAAACGGAGTTTTAGCATGTACCTCCCCTTAAATATGTATGGAGTGGAGTTTCAACTGAAAAGAAACTGTGTTCCCAACAAGCTAGGTGAAGGACGGCTTTCACGCACACTTATCTCTCAGAAATGAGCATGTGGAGAGACGTTCGTTCATCTAGCACAAAGGGAACGGGTTGCAGGGGAAACTTTTACTCTGGTTTCTCAGTCTGTTTCCTAGTGCCGGTTTGAAGTTCCTGCAGTTTTCACTTTAAAACCGAGTTGGTGCTACTACCTCCCCATATATATGTATGGAGTGGAGTTTGCAACTGAAAAGAAACTTTGTGTTCCCAACAAGCTAGGTGAAGGTCGGCTTTCACACACATTTTTCTGTCAGAACTGAGCATGTGGAGAGACGTTCGTTCATGTAGCACAAAGGGAACGGGTTGCAGGAGAAACTTTTACTCTGGTTTCTCAGTCTGTTTCCTAGTGCCGGTTTGAAGTTCCTGCAGTTTTCACTGTAAAACCGGTTTGGAGCTAGTACCTCCCCATATATATGTATGGAGTGGAGTTTGCAACTGAAAAGAAACTTTGTGTTCCCAACAAGCTAGGTGAAGGACGGCTTTCACACACAATTATCTCTCAGAACTCAGCAAGTGGAGAGACGTTCGTTCACCTAGCACAAAGGGAACGGGTTGCAGGAGAAACTTTTACTCTGGTTTCTCAGTCTGTTTCCTATTGCCGGTTTGAAGTTCCTGCAGTTTTCATTGTAAAACCGAGTTGGAGCTACTACCTCCCCTTAAATATGTATGGAGTTGAGTTTGCAACTGAAAAGAAACTTTGTGTTCCCAACAAGCTAGGTGAAGGACGGCTTTCACACACACATATCTCTCAGAACTGAGCATGTGGAGAGACGTTCGTTCACCTAGCAAAAATGCAACGGGTTGCAGGAGAAACTTTTACTCTGGTTTCTCAGTCTGTTTCCTAGTTCCGGTTTGAAGTTCCTGCAGTTTTCACTGTAAAACCGGGTTGGAGCTAGTACCTCCCCATATATATGTATGGAGTGGAGTTTGCAACTGAAAAGAAACTTTGTGTTCCCAACAAGCTAGGTGAAGGACGGCTTTCACACACACTTATCTCTCAGAACTGAGCATGTGGAGAGACGATCGTTCACCTAGCACAAAGGGAACGGGTTGCAGGAGAAACTTTTACTCTGGTTTCTCAGTCTGTTTCCTAGTGCCGGTTTGAAGTTCCTGCAGTTTTCACTGTTAAACCGAGTTGGAGCTAGTACCTCCCCATATATATGTATGGAGTGGAGTTTGCAACTGAAAAGAAACTTTGTGTTCCCAACAAGCTAGGTGAAGGACGGCTTTCACACACACTTTTCTCTCAGAACTGAGCATGTGGAGAGACGTTCGTTCATCTAGCACAAAGGGAACGGGTTGCAGGAGAAACTTTTACTCTGGTTTCTCAGTCTGTTTCCTAGTGCCGGTTTGAAGTTCCTGCAGTTTTCACTGTAAAACCGAGTTGGAGCTACTACCTCCCCATATATATGTATGGAGTGGAGTTTGCAACTGAAAAGAAACTTTGTGTTCCCAACAAGCTAGGTGAAGGACGGCTTTCACACACACTTATCTCTCAGAACTGAGCATGTGGAGAGACGTTCGTTCATCTAGCACAAAGGGAACGGGTTGCAGGAGAAACTTTTACTCTGGTTTCTCAGTCTGTTTCCTAGTGCCGGTTTGAAGTTCCTGCAGTTTTCACTGTAAAACCGAGTTGGAGCTACTACCTCCCCATATATATGTATGGAGTGGAGTTTGCAAATGAAAAGAAACTTTGTGTTCCCAACAAGCTAGGTGAAGGACGTCTTTCACACACACTTTTCTCTCAGAACTGAGCATGTGGAGAGACGTTCGTTCACCTAGCACAAAGGGAACGTGTTGCAGGAGAAACTTTTACTCTGGTTTCTCAGTCTGTTTCCTAGTGCCGGTTTGAAGTTCCTGCAGTTTTCACTGTAAAACCGGGTTGGAGCTAGTACCTCCCCATATATATGTATGGAGTGGAGTTTGCAACTGAAAAGAAACTTTGTGTTCCCAACAAGCTAGGTGAAGGACGGCTTTCACACACACTTATCTCTCAGAACTCAGCATGTGGAGAGACGTTCGTTCATCTAGCACAAAGGGAACGGGTTGCAGGAGAAACTTTTACTCTGGTTTCTCAGTCTGTTTCCTAGTGCCGGTTTGAAGTTCCTGCAGTTTTCACTGTAAAACCGAGTTGGAGCTACTACCTCCCCATATATATGTATGGAGTGGAGTTTGCAACTGAAAAGAAACTTTGTGTTCCCAACAAGCTAGTTGAAGGACGGCTTTCACACACACTTATCTCTCAGATCTCAGCAAGAGTAGAGACGTTCGTTCATCTAGCACAAAGGGAACGGTTTGCAGGAGAAACTTTTACTCTGGTTTCTCAGTCTGTTTCCTAGTGCCGGTTTGAAGTTTCTGCAGTTTTCACTCTAAAACCGAGTTGGAGCTACTACCTCACTATATATATGTATGGAGTGGAGTTTGCAACTGAAAAGAAACTTTGTGTTCCCAACAAGCTAGGTGAAGGACGGCTTTCACACACACTTTTCTCTCAGAACTGAGCATGTGGAGAGACGTTCGTTCACCTAGCACAAAGGGAACGGGTTGCAGGAGAAACTTTTACTCTGGTTTCTCAGTCTGTTTCCTATTGCCGGTTTGAAGTTCCTGCAGTTTTCACTGTAAAACCGAGTTGGAGCTACTACCTCCCCATATATATGTATGGAGTGGAGTTTGCAACTGAAAAGAAACTTTGTGTTCCCAACAAGCTAGGTGAAGGACGGCTTTCACACAGACTTTTCTCTCAGAACTGAGCATGTGGAGAGACGTTCGTTCATCTAGCACAAAGGGAACGGGTTGCAGGAGAAACTTTTACTCTGGTTTCTCAGTCTGTTTCCTAGTGCCGGTTTAAAGTTCCTGCAGTTTTCACTGTAAAACCGGGTTGGAGCTAGTACCTCCCCATATATATGTATCGGATTGGAGTTTGCAACTGAAAAGAAACTTTGTGTTCCCAACAAGCTAGGTGAAGGACGGCTTTCACACACACTTATCTCTCAGAACTCAGCATGTGGAGAGACGTTCGTTCATCTAGCACAAAGGGAACGGGTTGCAGGAGAAACTTTTACTCTGGTTTCTCAGTCTGTTTCCTAGTACCTGTTTGAAGTTCCTGCAGTTTTCACTGTAAAACTGGGTTGGAGCTTGTACCTCCCCATATATATGTATGGAGTGGAGTTTGCAACTGAAAAGAAACTTTGTGTTCCCAACAAGCTAGGTGAAGGACGGCTTTCACACACACTTATCTCTCAGAACTGAGCATGTGGAGAGACGTTCATTCATCTAGCACAAAGGGAACGGGTTGCAGGAGAAACTTTTACTCTGGTTTCTCAGTCTGTTTCCTAGTGCCGGTTTGAAGTTTCTGCATTTTTCACTCTAAAACCGAGTTGGAGCTACTACCTCCCTATATATATGTATGGAGTGGAGTTTGCAACTGAAAAGAAACTTTGTGTTCCCAACAAGCAAGTTGAAGGTCGGCTTTCACACACACATATCTCTCAGAACTGAGCATGTGGAGAGACGTTCGTTCATCTAGCACAAAGGGAACGGGTTGCAGGAGAAACTTTTACTCTGGTTTCTCAGTCTGTTTCCTAGTGCCGGTTTGAAGTTCCTGCAGTTTTCACTGTAAAACCGAGTTGGAGCCAGTACCTCCCCATATATATGTATGGAGTGGAGTTTGCAACTGAAAAGAAACTTTGTGTTCCCAACAAGCTAGGTGAAGGACGGCTTTCACACACACTTTTCTGTCAGAACTGAGCATGTGGAGAGACGTTCGTTCATCTAGCACAAAGGGAACGGGTTACAGGTGAAACTTTTACTCTGTTTTCTCAGTCTATTTCCTAGTGCCGGTTTGAAGTTCCTGCAGTTTTCACTGTAAAACCGAGTTGGAGCTAGTACCTCCCCATATATATGTATGGAGTGGAGTTTGCAACTGAAAAGAAACTTTGTGTTCCCAACAAGCTAGGTGAAGGACGGCTTTCACACACACTTTTCTCTCAGAACTGAGCATGTGGAGAGACGTTCGTTCATCTAGCACAAAAGGAACGGGTTGCAGGAGAAACTTTTACTCTGGTTTCTCAGTCTGTTTCCTAGTGCCGGTTTGAAGTTCCTGCAGTTTTCACTGTAAAACCGGGTTGGAGCTAGTACCTCCCCATATATATGTATGGAGTGGAGTTTGCAACTGAAAAGAATCTTTGTGTTCCCAACAAGCTAGGTGAAGGACGGCTTTCACACACACTTATCTCTCAGAACTCAGCATGTGGAGAGACGTTCGTTCATCTAGCACAAAGGGAACGGGTTGCAGGAGAAACTTTTACTCTGGTTTCTCAGTCTGTTTCCTAGTGCCGTTTTGAAGTTCCTGCAGTTTTCACTGTAAAACCGAGTTGGAGCTAGTACCTCCCCATATATATGTATGGAGTGGAGTTTGCAACTGAAAAGAAACTTTGTGTTCCCAACAAGCTAGGTGAAGGACGGCTTTCACACACACTTATCTCTCAGATCTCAGCAAGTGGAGAGACGTTCGTTCATCTAGCACAAAGGGAACGGTTTGCAGGAGAAACTTTTACTCTGGTTTCTCAGTCTGTTTCCTAGTGCCGGTTTGAAGTTTCTGCAGTTTGCACTCTAAAACCGAGTTGGAGCTACTACCTCCCTATATATATGTATGGAGTGGAGTTTGCAACTGAAAAGAAACTTTGTGTTCCCTACAAGCAAGTTGAAGGACGGCTTTCACACACACTTATCTCTCAGAACTGAGCATGTGGAGAGACGTTCGTTCATCTAGCACAAAGGGAACGGGTTGCAGGAGAAACTTTTACTCTGGTTTCTCAGTCTGTTTCCTAGTGCCGGTTTAAAGTTCCTGCAGTTTTCACTGTAAAACCGGGTTGGAGCTAGTACCTCCCCATATATATGTATCGGAGTGGAGTTTGCAACTGAAAAGAAACTTTGTGTTCCCAATAAGCTAGGTGAAAGACGGCTTTCACACACACTTTTCTCTCAGAACTGAGCATGTGGAGAGACGTTCGTTCACCTAGCACAAAGGGAACGTGTTGCAGGAGAAACTTTTACTCTGGTTTCTCAGTCTGTTTCCTAGTGCCGGTTTGAAGTTCCTGCAGTTTTCACTGTAAAACCGGGTTGGAGCTAGTACCTCCCCATATATATGTATGGAGTGGAGTTTGCAACTGAAAAGAAACTTTGTGTTCCCAACAAGCTAAGTGAAGGACGGCTTTCACACACACTTATCTCTCAGAACTCAGCATGTGGAGAGACGTTCGTTCATCTAGCACAAAGGGAACGGGTTGCAGGAGAAACTTTTACTCTGGTTTCTCAGTCTGTTTCCTAGTGCCGGTTTGAAGTTCCTGCAGTTTTCACTGTAAAACCGAGTTGGAGCTACTACCTCCCCATATATATGTATGGAGTGGAGTTTGCAACTGAAAAGAAACTTTGTGTTCCCAACAAGCTAGTTGAAGGACGGCTTTCACACACACTTATCTCTCAGATCTCAGCAAGAGGAGAGACGTTCGTTCATCTAGCACAAAGGGAACGGTTTGCAGGAGAAACTTTTACTCTGGTTTCTCAGTCTGTTTCCTAGTGCCGGTTTGAAGTTTCTGCAGTTTTCACTCTAAAACCGAGTTGGAGCTACTACCTCACTATATATATGTATGGAGTGGAGTTTGCAACTGAAAAGAAACTTTGTGTTCCCAACAAGCTAGGTGAAGGACGGCTTTCACACACACTTTTCTCTCAGAACTGAGCATGTGGAGAGACGTTCGTTCACCTAGCACAAAGGGAACGGGTTGCAGGAGAAACTTTTACTCTGGTTTCTCAGTCTGTTTCCTAGTGCCGGTTTGAAGTTCCTGCAGTTTTCACTGTAAAACCGAGTTGGTGCTAGTACCTCCCCATATATATGTATGGAGTGGAGTTTGCAACTGAAAAGAAACTTTGTGTTCCCAACAAGCTAGATGAAGGACGGCTTTCACACACACTTATCTCTCAGATCTCAGCAAGTGGAGAGACGTTCGTTCATCTAGCACAAAGGGAACGGTTTGCAGGAGAAACTTTTACTCTGGTTTCTCAGTCTGTTTCCTAGTGCCGGTTTGAAGTTTCTGCAGTTTTCACTCTAAAACCGAGTTGGAGCTACTACCTCCCTATATATATGTATGGAGTGGAGTTTGCAACTGAAAAGAAACTTTGTGTTCCCTACAAGCAAGTTGAAGGACGGCTTTCACACACACTTATCTCTCAGAACTGAGCATGTGGAGAGACGTTCGTTCATCTAGCACAAAGGGAACGGGTTGCAGGAGAAACTTTTACTCTGGTTTCTCAGTCTGTTTCCTAGTGCCGGTTTAAAGTTCCTGCAGTTTTCACTGTAAAACCGGGTTGGAGCTAGTACCTCCCCATATATATGTATCGGAGTGGAGTTTGCAACTGAAAAGAAACTTTGTGTTCCCAACAAGCTAGGTGAAAGACGGCTTTCACACACACTTATCTCTCAGAAATCAGCATGTGGAGAGACGTTCGTTCATCTAGCACAAAGGGAACGGGTTGCAGGAGAAACTTTTACTCTGGTTTCTCAGTCTGTTTCCTAGTACCGGTTTGAAGTTCCTGCAGTTTTCACTGTAAAACTGGGTTGGAGCTTGTACCTCCCCATATATATGTATGGAGTGGAGTTTGCAACTGAAAAGAAACTTTGTGTTCCCAACAAGCTAGGTGAAGGACGGCTTTCACACACACTTATCTCTCAGAACTGAGCATGTGGAGAGACGTTCATTCATTTAGCACAAAGGGAACGGGTTGCAGGAGAAACTTTTACTCTGGTTTCTCAGTCTGTTTCCTAGTGCCGGTTTGAAGTTTCTGCATTTTTCACTCTAAAACCGAGTTGGAGCTACTACCTCCCTATATATATGTATGGAGTGGAGTTTGCAACTGAAAAGAAACTTTGTGTTCCCAACAAGCAAGTTGAAGGACGGCTTTCACACACACTTATCTCTCAGAACTGAGCATGTGGAGAGACGTTCGTTCATCTAGCACAAAGGGAACGGGTTGCAGGAGAAACTTTTACTCTGGTTTCTCAGTCTGTTTCCTAGTGCCGGTTTGAAGTTCCTGCAGTTTTCACTGTAAAACCGAGTTGGAGCCAGTACCTCCCCATATATATGTATGGAGTGGAGTTTGCAACTGAAAAGAAACTTTGTGTTCCCAACAAGCTAGGTGAAGGACGGCTTTCACACACACTTTTCTGTCAGAACTGAGCATGTGGAGAGACGTTCGTTCATCTAGCACAAAGGGAACGGGTTACAGGTGAAACTTTTACTCTGTTTTCTCAGTCTATTTCCTAGTGCCGGTTTGAAGTTCCTGCAGTTTTCACTCTAAACCCGAGTTGGAGCTACTACCTCACTATATATATGTATGGAGTGGAGTTTGCAACTGAAAAGAAACTTTGTGTTCCCAACAAGCTAGGTGAAGGACGGCTTTCACACACACTTTTCTCTCAGAACTGAGCATGTGGAGAGACGTTCGTTCACCTAGCACAAAGGGAACGGGTTGCAGGAGAAAATTTTACTCTGGTTTCTCAGTCTGTTTCCTATTGCCGGTTTGAAGTTCCTGCAGTTTTCACTGTAAAACCGAGTTGGAGCTACTACCTCCCCATATATATGTATGGAGTGGAGTTTGCAACTGAAAAGAAACTTTGTGTTCCCAACAAGCTAGGTGAAGGACGGCTTTCACACAGACTTTTCTCTCAGAACTGAGCATGTGGAGAGACGTTCGTTCATCTAGCACAAAGGGAACGGGTTGCAGGAGAAACTTTTACTCTGGTTTCTCAGTCTGTTTCCTAGTGCCGGTTTAAAGTTCCTGCAGTTTTCACTGTAAAACCGGGTTGGAGCTAGTACCTCCCCATATATATGTATCGGAGTGGAGTTTGCAACTGAAAAGAAACTTTGTGTTCCCAACAAGCTAGGTGAAGGACGGCTTTCACACACACTTATCTCTCAGAACTGAGCATGTGGAGAGACGTTCGTTCATCTAGCACAAAGGGAACGGGTTGCAGGAGAAACTTTTACTCTGGTTTCTCAGTCTGTTTCCTAGTACCGGTTTGAAGTTCCTGCAGTTTTCACTGTAAAACTGGGTTGGAGCTTGTACCTCCCCATATATATGTATGGAGTGGAGTTTGCAACTGAAAAGAAACTTTGTGTTCCCAACAAGCTAGGTGAAGGACGGCTTTCACACACACTTTTCTCTCAGAACTCAGCATGTGGAGAGACGTTCATTCATCTAGCACAAAGGGAACGGGTTGCAGGAGAAACTTTTACTCTGGTTTCTCAGTCTGTTTCCTAGTGCCGGTTTGAAGTTTCTGCATTTTTCACTCTAAAACCGAGTTGGAGCTACTACCTACCTATATATATGTATGGAGTGGAGTTTGCAACTGAAAAGAAACTTTGTGTTCCCAACAAGCAAGTTGAAGGTCGGCTTTCACACACACATATCTCTCAGAACTGAGCATGTGGAGAGACGTTCGTTCATCTAGCACAAAGGGAACGGGTTGCAGGAGAAACTTTTACTCTGGTTTCTCAGTCTGTTTCCTAGTACCGGTTTGAAGTTCCTGCAGTTTTCACTGTAAAACTGGGTTGGAGCTTGTACCTCCCCATATATATGTATGGAGTGGAGTTTGCAACTGAAAAGAAACTTTGTGTTCCCAACAAGCTAGGTGAAGGACGGCTTTCACACACACTTATCTCTCAGAACTGAGCATGTGGAGAGACGTTCATTCATCTAGCACAAAGGGAACGGGTTGCAGGAGAAACTTTTACTCTGGTTTCTCAGTCTGTTTCCTAGTGCCGGTTTGAAGTTTCTGCATTTTTCACTCTAAAACCGAGTTGGAGCTACTACCTCCCTATATATATGTATGGAGTGGAGTTTGCAACTGAAAAGAAACTTTGTGTTCCCAACAAGCAAGTTGAAGGACGGCTTTCACACACACTTATCTCTCAGAACTGAGCATGTGGAGAGACGTTCGTTCATCTAGCACAAAGGGAACGGGTTGCAGGAGAAACTTTTACTCTGGTTTCTCAGTCTGTTTCCTAGTGCCGGTTTGAAGTTCCTGCAGTTTTCACTGTAAAACCGAGTTGGAGCCAGTACCTCCCCATATATATGTATGGAGTGGAGTTTGCAACTGAAAAGAAACTTTGTGTTCCCAACAAGCTAGGTGAAGGACGGCTTTCACACACACTTTTCTGTCAGAACTGAGCATGTGGAGAGACGTTCGTTCATCTAGCACAAAGGGAACGGGTTACAGGTGAAACTTTTACTCTGTTTTCTCAGTCTATTTCCTAGTGCCGGTTTGAAGTTCCTGCAGTTTTCACTGTAAAACCGAGTTGGAGCTAGTACCTCCCCATATATATGTATGGAGTGGAGTTTGCAACTGAAAAGAAACTTTGTGTTCCCAACAAGCTAGGTGAAGGACGGCTTTCACACACAATTTTCTCTCAGAACTGAGCATGTGGAGAGACGTTCGTTCATCTAGCACAAAAGGAACGGGTTGCAGGAGAAACTTTTACTCTGGTTTCTCAGTCTGTTTCCTAGTGCCGGTTTGAAGTTCCTGCAGTTGTCAGAGTAAAACCGGTTTGGAGCTAGTACCTCCCCATATATATGTATGGAGTGGAGATTGCAACTGAAAAGAAACTTTGTGTTCCCAACAAGCAAGGTGAAGGACGGCTTTCACACACACTTATCTCTCAGAACTGAGCATGTGGAGAGACGTTCGTTCATCTAGCACAAAGGGAACGGGTTGCAGGAGAAACTTTAACTCTGGTTTCTCAGTCTGTTTCCTAGTGCCGGTTTGAAGTTCCTGCAGTTTTCACTGTAAAACCGGGTTGGAGCTTGTACCTCCCCTTAAATATGTATGGAGTGGAGTTTGCAACTGAAAAGAAACTTTGTGTTCCCAACAAGCTAGGTGAAGGACGGCTTTCACACACACTTTTCTCTCAGAACTGAGCATGTGGAGAGACGTTCGTTCATCTAGCACAAAGGGAATGGGTTGCAGGAGAAACTTTTACTCTGGTTTCTCAGTCTGTTTCCTAGTGCCGGTTTGAAGTTCCTGCAGTTTTCACTGTAAAACCGAGTTGGAGCTACTACCTCCCCATATATATGTATGGAGTGGAGTTTGCAACTGAAAAGAAACTTTGTGTTCCCAACAAGCTAGGTGAAGGACGGCTTTCACACACACTTTTCTCTCAGAACTGAGCATGTGGAGAGACGTTCGTTCATCTAGCACAAAGGGAACGGGTTGCAGGAGAAACTTTTACTCTGGTTTCTCAGTCTGTTTCCTAGTGCCGGTTTGAAGTTCCTGCAGTTTTCACTGTAAAACCGGTTTGGAGCTAGTACCTCCCCATATATATGTATGGAGTGGATTTTGCAACTGAAAAGAAACTTTGTGTTCCCAACAAGCTAGGTGAAGGACGGCTTTCACACACACTTATCTCTCAGAACTCATCAAGTGGAGAGACGTTCGTTCACCTAGCACAAAGGGAACGGGTTGCAGGAGAAACTTTTACTCTGGTTTCTCAGTCTGTTTCCTATTGCCGGTTTGAAGTTCCTGCAGTTTTCATTGTAAAACCGAGTTGGAGCTACTACCTCCCCTTAAATATGTATGGAGTTGAGTTTGCAACTGAAAAGAAACTTTGTGTTCCCAACAAGCTAGGTGAAGGACGGCTTTCACACACACTTATCTCTCAGAACTGAGCATGTGGAGAGACGTTCGTTCACCTAGCAAAAATGGAACGGGTTGCAGGAGAAACTTTTACTCTGGTTTCTCAGTCTGTTTCCTAGTTCCGGTTTGAAGTTCCTGCAGTTTTCACTGTAAAACCGGGTTGGAGCTAGTACCTCCCCATATATATGTATGGAGTGGAGTTTGCAACTGAAAAGAAACTTTGTGTTCCCAACAAGCTAGGTGAAGGACGGCTTTCACACACACTTATCTCTCAGAACTGAGCATGTGGAGAGACGATCGTTCACCTAGCACAAAGGGAACGGTTTGCAGGAGAAACTTTTACTCTGGTTTCTCAGTCTGTTTCCTAGTGCCGGTTTGAAGTTCCTGCAGTTTTCACTTTAAAACCGAGTTGGAGCTAGTACCTCCCCATATATATGTATGGAGTGGAGTTTGCAACTGAAAAGAAACTTTGTGTTCCCATCAAGCTAGGTGAAGGACGGCTTTCACACACACTTTTCTCTCAGAACTGAGCATGTGGAGAGACGTTCGTTCATCTAGCACAAAGGGAACGGGTTGCAGGAGAAACTTTTACTCTGGTTTCTCAGTCTGTTTCCTAGTGCCGGTTTGAAGTTCCTGCAGTTTTCACTGTAAAACCGAGTTGGAGCTACTACCTCCCCATATATATGTATGGAGTGGAGTTTGCAACTGAAAAGAAACTTTGTGTTCCCAACAAGCTAGGTGAAGGACGGCTTTCACACACACTTATCTCTCAGAACTGAGCATGTGGAGAGACGTTCGTTCATCTAGCACAAAGGGAACGGGTTGCAGGAGAAACTTTTACTCTGGTTTCTCAGTCTGTTTCCTAGTGCCGGTTTGAAGTTCCTGCAGTTTTCTCTGTAAAACCGAGTTGGAGCTACTACCTCCCCATATATATGTATGGAGTGGAGTTTGTAAATGAAAAGAAACTTTGTGTTCCCAACAAGCTAGGTGAAGGACGTCTTTCACACACACTTTTCTCTCAGAACTGAGCATGTGGAGAGACGTTCGTTCACCTAGCACAAAGGGAACGGGTTGCAGGAGAAACTTTTACTCTGGTTTCTCAGTCTGTTTCCTAGTGCCGGTTTGAAGTTCCTGCAGTTTTCACTGTAAAACCGGGTTGGAGCTAGTACCTCCCCATATATATGTATGGAGTGGAGTTTGCAACTGAAAAGAAACTTTGTGTTCCCAACAAGCTAGGTGAAGGACGGCTTTCACACACACTTATCTCTCAGAACTCAGCATGTGGAGAGACGTTCGTTCATCTAGCACAAAGGGAACGGGTTGCAGGAGAAACTTTTACTCTGGTTTCTCAGTCTGTTTCCTAGTGCCGGTTTGAAGTTCCTGCAGTTTTCACTGTAAAACCGAGTTGGAGCTACTACCTCCCCATATATATGTATGGAGTGGAGTTTGCAACTGAAAAGAAACTTTGTGTTCCCAACAAGCTAGTTGAAGGACGGCTTTCACACACACTTATCTCTCAGATCTCAGCAAGAGGAGAGACGTTCGTTCATCTAGCACAAAGGGAACGGTTTGCAGGAGAAACTTTTACTCTGGTTTCTCAGTCTGTTTCCTAGTGCCGGTTTGAAGTTTCTGCAATTTTCACTCTAAAACCGAGTTGGAGCTACTACCTCCCTATATATATGTATGGAGTGGAGTTTGCAACTGAAAAGAAACTTTGTGTTCCCAACAAGCTAGGTGAAGGACGGCTTTCACACACACTTTTCTCTCAGAACTGAGCATGTGGAGAGACGTTCGTTCACCTAGCACAAAGGGAACGGGTTGCAGGAGAAACTTTTACTCTGGTTTCTCAGTCTGTTTCCTATTGCCGGTTTGAAGTTCCTGCAGTTTTCACTGTAAAACCGAGTTGGAGCTACTACCTCCCCATATATATGTATGGAGTGGAGTTTGCAACTGAAAAGAAACTTTGTGTTCCCAACAAGCTAGGTGAAGGACGGCTTTCACACAGACTTTTCTCTCAGAACTGGGCATGTGGAGAGACGTTCGTTCATCTAGCAAAAAGGGAACGGGTTGCAGGAGAAACTATTACTCTGGTTTCTCAGTCTGTTTCCTAGTGCCGGTTTAAAGTTCCTGCAGTTTTCACTGTAAAACCGGGTTGGAGCTAGTACCTCCCCATATATATGTATCGGAGTGGAGTTTGCAACTGAAAAGAAACTTTGTGTTCCCAACAAGCTAGGTGAAGGACGGCATTCACACACACTTATCTCTCAGAACTCATCATGTGGAGAGACGTTCGTTCATCTAGCACAAAGGGAACGGGTTGCAGGAGAAACTTTTACTCTGGTTTCTCAGTCTGTTTCCTAGTACCGGTTTGAAGTTCCTGCAGTTTTCACTGTAAAACTGGGTTGGAGCTTGTACCTCCCCATATATATGTATGGAGTGGAGTTTGCAACTGAAAAGAAACTTTGTGTTCCCATCAAGCTAGGTGAAGGACGGCTTTCACACACACTTTTCTCTCAGAACTGAGCATGTGGAGAGACGTTCATTCATCTAGCACAAAGGGAACGGGTTGCAGGAGAAACTTTTACTCTGGTTTCTCAGTCTGTTTCCTAGTGCCGGTTTGAAGTTTCTGCATTTTTCACTCTAAATCCGAGTTGGAGCTACTACCTCCCTATATATATGTATGGAGTGGAGTTTGCAACTGAAAAGAAACTTTGTGTTCCCAACAAGCAAGTTGAAGGTCGGCTTTCACACACACTTATCTCTCAGAACTGAGCATGTGGAGAGACGTTCGTTCATCTAGCACAAAGGGAACGGGTTGCAGGAGAAACTTTTACTCTGGTTTCTCAGTCTGTTTCCTAGTGCCGGTTTGAAGTTCCTGCAGTTTTCACTGTAAAACCGAGTTGGAGCCAGTACCTCCCCATATATATGTATGGAGTGGAGTTTGCAACTGAAAAGAAACTTTGTGTTCCCAACAAGCTAGGTGAAGGACGGCTTTCACACACACATTTCTGTCAGAACTGAGCATGTGGAGAGACGTTCGTTCATCTAGCACAAAGGGAACGGGTTACAGGTGAAACTTTTACTCTGTTTTCTCAGTCTATTTCCTAGTGCCGGTTTGAAGTTCCTGCAGTTTTCACTGTAAAACCGAGTTGGAGCTAGTACCTCCCCATATATATGTATGGAGTGGAGTTTGCAACTGAAAAGAAACTTTGTGTTCCCAACAAGCTAGGTGAAGGACGGCTTTCACACACACTTTTTTTTCAGAACTGAGCATGTGGAGAGACGTTCGTTCATCTAGCACAAAAGGAACGGGTTGCAGGAGAAACTTTTACTCTGGTTTCTCAGTCTGATTCCTAGTGCCGGTTTGAAGTTCCTGCAGTTTTCACTGTAAAACCGGGTTGGAGCTAGTACCTCCCCATATATATGTATGGAGTGGAGTTTGCAACTGAAAAGAATCTTTGTGTTCCCAACAAGCTAGGTGAAGGACGGCTTTCACACACACTTATCTCTCAGAACTCAGCATGTGGAGAGACGTTCGTTCATCTAGCACAAAGGGAACGGGTTGCAGGAGAAACTTTTACTCTGGTTTCTCAGTCTGTTTCCTAGTGCCGGTTTGAAGTTCCTGCAGTTTTCACTGTAAAACCGAGTTGGAGCTAGTACCTCCCCATATATATGTATGGAGTGGAGTTTGCAACTGAAAAGAAACTTTGTGTTCCCAACAAGCTAGGTGAAGGACGGCTTTCACACACAATTTTCTCTCAGAACTGAGCATGTGGAGAGACGTTCGTTCATCTAGCACAAAAGGAACGGGTTGCAGGAGAAACTTTTACTCTGGTTTCTCAGTCTGTTTCCTAGTGCCGGTTTGAAGTCCCTGCAGTTGTCAGAGTAAAACCGGTTTGGAGCTAGTACCTCCCCATATATATGTATGGAGTGGAGATTGCAACTGAAAAGAAACTTTGTGTTCCCAACAAGCAAGGTGAAGGACGGCTTTCACACACACTTATCTCTCAGAACTGAGCATGTGGAGAGACGTTCGTTCATCTAGCACAAAGGGAACGGGTTGCAGGAGAAACTTTAACTCTGGTTTCTCAGTCTGTTTCCTAGTGCCGGTTTGAAGTTCCTGCAGTTTTCACTGTAAAACCGGGTTGGAGCTTCTACCTCCCGTTAAATATGTATGGAGTGGAGTTTGCAACTGAAAAGAAACTTTGTGTTCCCAACAAGCTAGGTGAAGGACGGCTTTCACACACACTTATCTCTCAGAACTGAGCATGTGGAGAGACGTTCGTTCATCTAGCACAAAGGGAATGGGTTGCAGGAGAAACTTTTACTCTGGTTTCTCAGTCTGTTTCCTAGTGCCGGTTTGAAGTTCCTGCAGTTTTCACTGTAAAACCGAGTTGGAGCTACTACCTCCCCATATATATGTATGGAGTGGAGTTTGCAACTGAAAAGAAACTTTGTGTTCCCAACAAGCTAGGTGAAGGACGGCTTTCACACACACTTTTCTCTCAGAACTGAGCATGTGGAGAGACGTTCGTTCATCTAGCACAAAGGGAACGGGTTGCAGGAGAAACTTTTACTCTGGTTTCTCAGTCTGTTTCCTAGTGCCGGTTTGAAGTTCCTGCAGTTTTCACTGTAAAACCGAGTTGGAGCTAGTACCTCCCAATATATATGTATGGAGTGGAGTTTGCAACTGAAAAGAAACTTTGTGTTCCCAACAAGCTAGGTGAAGGACGGCTTTCACACACACTTTTCTCTCAGAACTGAGCATGTGGAGAGACGTTCGTTCATCTAGCACAAAGGGAACGGGTTGCAGGAGAAACTTTTACTCTGGATTCTCAGTCTGTTTCCTAGTGCCGGTTTGAAGTTCCTGCAGTTTTCACTGTAAAATCGAGTTGGAGCTAGTACCTCCCCATATATATGTATGGAGTGGAGTTTGCAACTGAAAAGAAACTTTGTGTTCCCAACAAGCTAGGTGAAGGACGGCTTTCACACACACTTTTCTCTCAGAACTGAACATGTGGAGAGACGTTCGTTCATCTAGCACAAAGGGAACGTGTTGCAGGAGAAACTTTTACTCTGGTTTCTCAGTCTGTTTCCTAGTGCCGGTTTGAAGTTCCTGCAGTTTTCACTGTAAAACCGGGTTGGAGCTTGTACCTCCCCATATATATGTATGGAGTGGAGTTTGCAACTGAAAAGAAACTTTGTGTTCCCAACAAGCTAGGTGAAGGACGGCTTTCACACACACTTTTCTCTCAGAACTGGGCATGTGGAGAGACGTTCGTTCATCTAGCACAAAGGGAACGGGTTTCAGTAGAAACTTTTACTCTGGTTTCTCAGTCTGTTTCCTAGTGCCGGTTTGAAGTTCCTGCAGTTTTCACTGTAAAACCGAGTTGGAGCTACTACTTCCCTATATATATGTATGGAGTGGAGTTTGCAACTGAAAAGAAACTTTGTGTTCCCAACAAGCTAGGTGAAGGTCGGCTTTCACACACACTTTTCTCTCAGAACTGAGCATGTGAAGAGACGTTCGTTCATGTAGCACAAAGGGAACGGGTTGCAGGAGAAACTTTTACTCTGGTTTCTCAGTCTGTTTCCTAGTGCCGGTTTGAAGTTCCTGCAGTTTTCACTGTAAAACCGAGTTGGAGCTTCTACCACCCCATATATATGTATGGAGTGGAGTTTGTAACTGAAAAGAAACTTTGTGTTCCCAACAAGCAAGGTGAAGGACGGCTTTCACACACACTTATCTCTCAGAACTCAGCATGTGGAGAGACTTTCGTTCATCTAGCACAAAGGGAACGGGTTGCAGGAGAAACTTTTACTCTGGTTTCTCAGTGTGTTTCCTAGTGCCGGTTTGAAGTTCCTGCAGTTTTCACTGTAAAACCGAGTTGGAGCTACTACCTCCCCATATATATGTATGGAGTGGAGTTTGCAACTGAAAAGAAACTTTGTGTTCCCAACAAGCTAGGTGAAGGACGGCTTTCACACAGACTTTTCTCTCAGAACTGAGCATGTGGAGAGACGTTCGTTCATCTAGCACAAAGGGAACGGGTTGCAGGAGAAACTTTTACTCTGGTTTCTCAGTCTGTTTCCTAGTGCCGGTTTGAAGTTCCTGCAGTTTTCACTGTAAAACCGGGTTGGAGCTTGTACCTCCCCATATATATGTATGGAGTGGAGTTTGCAACTGAAAAGAAACTTTGTGTTCCCAACAAGCTAGGTGAAGGACGGCTTTCACACACACTTTTCTCTCAGAACTCAGCATGTGGAGAGACGTTCGTTCATCTAGCACAAAGGGAACGGGTTTCAGTAGAAACTTTTACTCTGGTTTCTCAGTCTGTTTCCTAGTGCCGGTTTGAAGTTCCTGCAGTTTTCACTGTAAAACCGAGTTGGAGCTACTACTTCCCTATATATATGTATGGAGTGGAGTTTGCAACTGAAAAGAAACTTTGTGTTCCCAACAAGCAAGGTGAAGGACAGCTTTCACACACACTTAACTATCAGAACTGAGCATGTGGAGAGACGTTCCTTCATCTAGCACAAAGGGAACGGGTTGCAGGAGAAACTTTTACTCTGGTTTCTCAGTCTGTTTCCTAGTGCCGGTTTGAAGTTCCTGCAGTTTTCACAGGTAAACGGAGTTGGAGCTTGTACCTCCCCTTAAATATATATGGAGTGGAGTTTCAACTGAAAAGAAACTGTGTTCCCAACAAGCTAGGTGAAGGACGGCTTTCACACACACTTTTCTCTCAGAACTGAGCATGTGGAGAGACGTTCGTTCATCTAGCACAAAGGGAACGTGTTGCAGGAGAAACTTTTACTCTGGTTTCTCAGTCTGTTTCCTAGTGCCGGTTTGAAGTTCCTGCAGTTTTCACTTTAAAACCGAGTTGGTGCTACTACCTCCCCATATATATGTATGGAGTGGAGTTTGCAACTGAAAAGAAACTTTGTGTTCCCAACAAGCTAGGTGAAGGTCGGCTTTCACACACACTTTTCTCTCAGAACTGAGCATGTGAAGAGACGTTCGTTCATGTAGCACAAAGGGAAAGGGTTGCAGGAGAAACTTTTACTCTGGTTTCTCAGTCTGTTTCCTAGTGCCGTTTTGAAGTTCCTGCAGTTTTCACTGTAAAACCGAGTTGGAGCTAGTACCTCCCCATATATATGTATGGAGTGGAGTTTGCAACTGAAAAGAAACTTTGTGTTCCCAACAACTAGGTGAAGGACGGCTTTCACACACACTTATCTCTCAGAACTCAGCAAGTGGAGAGACGTTCCTTCATCTAGCACAAAGGAAACGGGTTGCAGGAGAAACTTTTACTCTGGTTTCTCAGTCTGTTTCCTAGTGCCGGTTTGAAGTTCCTGCAGTTTTCACTGTAAAACCGAGTTGGAGCTTCTACCACCCCATATATATGTATGGAGTGGAGTTTGTAACTGAAAAGAAACTTTGTGTTCCCAACAAGCAAGGTGAAGGACGGCTTTCACACACACTTATCTCTCAGAACTCAGCATGTGGAGAGACTTTCGTTCATCTAGCACAAAGGGAACGGGTTGCAGGAGAAACTTTTACTCTGGTTTCTCAGTGTGTTTCCTAGTGCCGGTTTGAAGTTCCTGCAGTTTTCACTGTAAAACCGAGTTGGAGCTACTACCTCCCCATATATATGTATGGAGTGGAGTTTGCAACTGAAAAGAAACTTTGTGTTCCCAACAAGCTAGGTGAAGGACAGCTTTCACACACACTTAACTATCAGAACTGAGCATGTGGAGAGACGTTCCTTCATGTAGCACAAAGGGAACGGGTTGCAGGAGAAACTTTTACTCTGGTTTCTCAGTCTGTTTCCTAGTGCCGGTTTGAAGTTCCTGCAGTTTTCACTGTAAAACCGAGTTGGAGCTTCTACCACCCCATATATATGTATGGAGTGGAGTTTGTAACTGAAAAGAAACTTTGTGTTCCCAACAAGCAAGGTGAAGGACGGCTTTCACACACACTTATCTCTCAGAACTCAGCATGTGGAGAGACTTTCGTTCATCTAGCACAAAGGGAACGGGTTGCAGGAGAAACTTTTACTCTGGTTTCTCAGTGTGTTTCCTAGTGCCGGTTTGAAGTTCCTGCAGGTTTCACTGTAAAACCGAGTTGGAGCTACTACCTCCCCATATATATGTATGGAGTGGAGTTTGCAACTGAAAAGAAACTTTGTGTTCCCAACAAGCTAGGTGAAGGACGGCTTTCACACAGACTTTTCTCTCAGAACTGAGCATGTGGAGAGACGTTCGTTCATCTAGCACAAAGGGAACGGGTTGCAGGAGAAACTTTTACTCTGGTTTCTCAGTCTGTTTCCTAGTGCCGGTTTGAAGTTCCTGCAGTTTTCACTGTAAAACCGAGTTGGAGCTAGTACCTCCCCATATATATGTATGGAGTGGAGTTTGCAACTGAAAAGAAACTTTGTGTTCCCAACAAGCTAGGTGAAGGACGGCTTTCACACACACTTTTCTCTCAGAACTGAGCATGTGGAGAGACGTTCGTTCATCTAGCACAAAGGGAACGGGTTGCAGGAGAAACTTTTACTCTGGTTTCTCAGTCTGTTTCCTAGTGCCGGTTTGAAGTTCCTGCAGTTTTCACTGTAAAATCGAGTTGGAGCTAGTACCTCCCCATATATATGTATGGAGTGGAGTTTGCAACTGAAAAGAAACTTTGTGTTCCCAACAAGCTAGGTGAAGGACGGCTTTCACACACACTTTTCTCTCAGAACTGAACATGTGGAGAGACGTTCGTTCATCTAGCACAAAGGGAACGGGTTGCAGGAGAAACTTTTACTCTGGTTTCTCAGTCTGTTTCCTAGTGCCGGTTTGAAGTTCCTGCAGTTTTCACTGTAAAACCGGGTTGGAGCTTGTACCTCCCCATATATATGTATGGAGTGGAGTTTGCAACTGAAAAGAAACTTTGTGTTCCCAACAAGCTAGGTGAAGGACGGCTTTCACACACACTTTTCTCTCAGAACTCAGCATGTGGAGAGACGTTCGTTCATCTAGCACAAAGGGAACGGGTTTCAGTAGAAACTTTTACTCTGGTTTCTCAGTCTGTTTCCTAGTGCCGGTTTGAAGTTCCTGCAGTTTTCACTGTAAAACCGAGTTGGAGCTACTACCTCCCCATATATATGTATGGAGTGGAGTTTGCAACTGAAAAGAAACTTTGTGTTCCCAACAAGCTAGGTGAAGGACGGCTTTCACACAGACTTTTCTCTCAGAACTGAGCATGTGGAGAGACGTTCGTTCATCTAGCACAAAGGGAACGGGTTGCAGGAGAAACTTTTACTCTGGTTTCTCAGTCTGTTTCCTAGTGCCGGTTTGAAGTTCCTGCAGTTTTCACTGTAAAACCGAGTTGGAGCTAGTACCTCCCCATATATATGTATGGAGTGGAGTTTGCAACTGAAAAGAAACTTTGTGTTCCCAACAAGCTAGGTGAAGGACGGCTTTCACACACACTTTTCTCTCAGAACTGAGCATGTGGAGAGACGTTCGTTCATCTAGCACAAAGGGAACGGGTTGCAGGAGAAACTTTTACTCTGGTTTCTCAGTCTGTTTCCTAGTGCCGGTTTGAAGTTCCTGCAGTTTTCACTGTAAAATCGAGTTGGAGCTTGTACCTCCCCATATATATGTATGGAGTGGAGTTTGCAACTGAAAAGAAACTTTGTGTTCCCAACAAGCTAGGTGAAGGACGGCTTTCACACACACTTTTCTCTCAGAACTGAACATGTGGAGAGACGTTCGTTCATCTAGCACAAAGGGAACGGGTTGCAGGAGAAACTTTTACTCTGGTTTCTCAGTCTGTTTCCTAGTGCCGGTTTGAAGTTCCTGCAGTTTTCACAGGTAAACGGATTTGGAGCTTGTACCTCCCCTTAAATATATATGGAGTGGAGTTTCAACTGAAAAGAAACTGTGTTCCCAACAAGCTAGGTGAAGGACGGCTTTCACACACACTTTTCTCTCAGAACTGAGCATGTGGTGAGACGTTCGTTCATCTAGCACAAAGGGAACGTGTTGCAGGAGAAACTTTTACTCTGGTTTCTCAGTCTGTTTCCTAGTGCCGGTTTGAAGTTCCTGCAGTTTTCACTTTAAAACCGAGTTGGTGCTACTACCTCCCCATATATATGTATGGAGTGGAGTTTGCAACTGAAAAGAAACTTTGTGTTCCCAACAAGCTAGGTGAAGGTCGGCTTTCACACACACTTTTCTCTCAGAACTGAGCATGTGAAGAGACGTTCGTTCATGTAGCACAAAGGGAAAGGGTTGCAGGAGAAACTTTTCCTCTGGATTCTCAGTCTGTTTCCTAGTGCCGTTTTGAAGTTCCTGCAGTTTTCACTGTAAAACCGAGTTGGAGCTAGTACCTCCCCATATATATGTATGGAGTGGAGTTTGCAACTGAAAAGAAACTTTGTGTTCCCAACAAGCTAGGTGAAGGACGGCTTTCACACACACTTTTCTCTCAGAACTCAGCATGTGGAGAGACGTTCGTTCATCTAGCACAAAGGGAACGGGTTTCAGTAGAAACTTTTACTCTGGTTTCTCAGTCTGTTTCCTAGTGCCGGTTTGAAGTTCCTGCAGTTTTCACTGTAAAACCGAGTTGGAGCTACTACCTCCCCATATATATGTATGGAGTGGAGTTTGCAACTGAAAAGAAACTTTGTGTTCCCAACAAGCTAGGTGAAGGACGGCTTTCACACACACTTTTCTCTCAGAACTGAGCATGTGGAGAGACGTTCGTTCATCTAGCACAAAGGGAACGGGTTGCAGGAGAAACTTTTACTCTGGTTTCTCAGTCTGTTTCCTAGTGCCGGTTTGAAGTTCCTGCAGTTTTCACTGTAAAACCGAGTTGGAGCTAGTACCTCCCAATATATATGTATGGAGTGGAGTTTGCAACTGAAAAGAAACTTTGTGTTCCCAACAAGCTAGGTGAAGGACGGCTTTCACACACACTTTTCTCTCAGAACTGAGCATGTGGAGAGACGTTCGTTCATCTAGCACAAAGGGAACGGGTTGCAGGAGAAACTTTTACTCTGGTTTCTCAGTCTGTTTCCTAGTGCCGGTTTGAAGTTCCTGCAGTTTTCACTGTAAAATCGAGTTGGAGCTAGTACCTCCCCATATATATGTATGGAGTGGAGTTTGCAACTGAAAAGAAACTTTGTGTTCCCAACAAGCTAGGTGAAGGACGGCTTTCACACACACTTTTCTCTCAGAACTGAACATGTGGAGAGACGTTCGTTCATCTAGCACAAAGGGAACGGGTTGCAGGAGAAACTTTTACTCTGGTTTCTCAGTCTGTTTCCTAGTGCCGGTTTGAAGTTCCTGCAGTTTTCACTGTAAAACCGGGTTGGAGCTTGTACCTCCCCATATATATGTATGGAGTGGAGTTTGCAACTGAAAAGAAACTTTGTGTTCCCAACAAGCTATGTGAAGGACGGCTTTCACACACACATTTCTCTCAGAACTCAGCATGTGGAGAGACGTTCGTTCATCTAGCACAAAGGGAACGGGTTTCAGTAGAAACTTTTACTCTGGTTTCTCAGTCTGTTTCCTAGTGCCGGTTTGAAGTTCCTGCAGTTTTCACTGTAAAACCGAGTTGGAGCTACTACTTCCCTATATATATGTATGGAGTGGAGTTTGCAACTGAAAAGAAACTTTGTGTTCCCAACAAGCTAGGTGAAGGTCGGCTTTCACACACACTTTTCTCTCAGAACTGAGCATGTGAAGAGACGTTCGTTCATGTAGCACAAAGGGAACGGGTTGCAGGAGAAACTTTTACTCTGGTTTCTCAGTCTGTTTCCTAGTGCCGGTTTGAAGTTCCTGCAGTTTTCACTGTAAAACCGAGTTGGAGCTTCTACCACCCCATATATATGTATGGAGTGGAGTTTGTAACTGAAAAGAAACTTTGTGTTCCCAACAAGCAAGGTGAAGGACGGCTTTCACACACACTTTTCTCTTAGAACTCAGCATGTGGAGAGACTTTCGTTCATCTAGCACAAAGGGAACGGGTTGCAGGAGAAACTTTTACTCTGGTTTCTCAGTGTGTTTCCTAGTGCCGGTTTGAAGTTCCTGCAGTTTTCACTGTAAAACCGAGTTGGAGCTACTACCTCCCCATATATATGTATGGAGTGGAGTTTGCAACTGAAAAGAAACTTTGTGTTCCCAACAAGCTAGGTGAAGGACGGCTTTCACACAGACTTTTCTCTCAGAACTGAGCATGTGGAGAGACGTTCGTTCATCTAGCACAAAGGGAACGGGTTGTAGGAGAAACTTTTACTCTGGTTTCTCAGTGTGTTTCCTAGTGCCGGTTTGAAGTTCCTGCAGTTTTCACTGTAAAACCGAGTTGGAGCTAGTACCTCCCCATATATATGTATGGAGTGGAGTTTGCAACTGAAAAGAAACTTTGTGTTCCCAACAAGCTAGGTGAAGGACGGCTTTCACACACACTTTTCTCTCAGAACTGAGCATGTGGAGAGACGTTCGTTCATCTAGCACAAAGGGAACGGGTTGCAGGAGAAACTTTTACTCTGGTTTCTCAGTCTGTTTCCTAGTGCCGGTTTGAAGTTCCTGCAGTTTTCACTGTAAAATCGAGTTGGAGCTTGTACCTCCCCATATATATGTATGGAGTGGAGTTTGCAACTGAAAAGAAACTTTGTGTTCCCAACAAGCTAGGTGAAGGACGGCTTTCACACACACTTTTCTCTCAGAACTGAACATGTGGAGAGACGTTCGTTCATCTAGCACAAAGGGAACGGGTTGCAGGAGAAACTTTTACTCTGGTTTCTCAGTCTGTTTCCTAGTGCCGGTTTGAAGTTCCTGCAGTTTTCACTGTAAAACCGGGTTGGAGCTTGTACCTCCCCATATATATGTATGGAGTGGAGTTTGCAACTGAAAAGAAACTTTGTGTTCCCAACAAGCTAGGTGAAGGACGGCTTTCACACACACTTTTCTCTCAGAACTCAGCATGTGGAGAGACGTTCGTTCATCTAGCACAAAGGGAACGGGTTTCAGTAGAAACTTTTACTCTGGTTTCTCAGTCTGTTTCCTAGTGCCGGTTTGAAGTTCCTGCAGTTTTCACTGTAAAAACGAGTTGGAGCTACTACTTCCCTATATATATGTATGGAGTGGAGTTTGCAACTGAAAAGAAACTTTGTGTTCCCAACAAGCAAGGTGAAGGACAGCTTTCACACACACTTAACTATCAGAACTGAGCATGTGGAGAGACGTTCCTTCATCTAGCACAAAGGGAACGGGTTGCAGGAGAAACTTTTACTCTGGTTTCTCAGTCTGTTTCCTAGTGCCGGTTTGAAGTTCCTGCAGTTTTCACTGTAAAATCGAGTTGGAGCTTGTACCTCCCCATATATATGTATGGAGTGGAGTTTGCAACTGAAAAGAAACTTTGTGTTCCCAACAAGCTAGGTGAAGGACGGCTTTCACACACACTTTTCTCTCAGAACTGAACATGTGGAGAGACGTTCGTTCATCTAGCACAAAGGGAACGGGTTGCAGGAGAAACTTTTACTCTGGTTTCTCAGTCTGTTTCCTAGTGCCGGTTTGAAGTTCCTGCAGTTTTCACAGGTAAACGGATTTGGAGCTTGTACCTCCCCTTAAATATATATGGAGTGGAGTTTCAACTGAAAAGAAACTGTGTTCCCAACAAGCTAGGTGAAGGACGGCTTTCACACACACTTTTCTCTCAGAACTGAGCATGTGGTGAGACGTTCGTTCATCTAGCACAAAGGGAACGTGTTGCAGGAGAAACTTTTACTCTGGTTTCTCAGTCTGTTTCCTAGTGCCGGTTTGAAGTTCCTGCAGTTTTCACTTTAAAACCGAGTTGGTGCTACTACCTCCCCATATATATGTATGGAGTGGAGTTTGCAACTGAAAAGAAACTTTGTGTTCCCAACAAGCTAGGTGAAGGTCGGCTTTCACACACACTTTTCTCTCAGAACTGAGCATGTGAAGAGACGTTCGTTCATGTAGCACAAAGGGAAAGGGTTGCAGGAGAAACTTTTCCTCTGGATTCTCAGTCTGTTTCCTAGTGCCGTTTTGAAGTTCCTGCAGTTTTCACTGTAAAACCGAGTTGGAGCTAGTACCTCCCCATATATATGTATGGAGTGGAGTTTGCAACTGAAAAGAAACTTTGTGTTCCCAACAAGCTAGGTGAAGGACGGCTTTCACACACACTTTTCTCTCAGAACTCAGCATGTGGAGAGACGTTCGTTCATCTAGCACAAAGGGAACGGGTTTCAGTAGAAACTTTTACTCTGGTTTCTCAGTCTGTTTCCTAGTGCCGGTTTGAAGTTCCTGCAGTTTTCACTGTAAAACCGAGTTGGAGCTACTACCTCCCCATATATATGTATGGAGTGGAGTTTGCAACTGAAAAGAAACTTTGTGTTCCCAACAAGCTAGGTGAAGGACGGCTTTCACACACACTTTTCTCTCAGAACTGAGCATGTGGAGAGACGTTCGTTCATCTAGCACAAAGGGAACGGGTTGCAGGAGAAACTTTTACTCTGGTTTCTCAGTCTGTTTCCTAGTGCCGGTTTGAAGTTCCTGCAGTTTTCACTGTAAAACCGAGTTGGAGCTAGTACCTCCCAATATATATGTATGGAGTGGAGTTTGCAACTGAAAAGAAACTTTGTGTTCCCAACAAGCTAGGTGAAGGACGGCTTTCACACACACTTTTCTCTCAGAACTGAGCATGTGGAGAGACGTTCGTTCATCTAGCACAAAGGGAACGGGTTGCAGGAGAAACTTTTACTCTGGTTTCTCAGTCTGTTTCCTAGTGCCGGTTTGAAGTTCCTGCAGTTTTCACTGTAAAATCGAGTTGGAGCTAGTACCTCCCCATATATATGTATGGAGTGGAGTTTGCAACTGAAAAGAAACTTTGTGTTCCCAACAAGCTAGGTGAAGGACGGCTTTCACACACACTTTTCTCTCAGAACTGAACATGTGGAGAGACGTTCGTTCATCTAGCACAAAGGGAACGGGTTGCAGGAGAAACTTTTACTCTGGTTTCTCAGTCTGTTTCCTAGTGCCGGTTTGAAGTTCCTGCAGTTTTCACTGTAAAACCGGGTTGGAGCTTGTACCTCCCCATATATATGTATGGAGTGGAGTTTGCAACTGAAAAGAAACTTTGTGTTCCCAACAAGCTAGGTGAAGGACGGCTTTCACACACACTTTTCTCTCAGAACTCAGCATGTGGAGAGACGTTCGTTCATCTAGCACAAAGGGAACGGGTTTCAGTAGAAACTTTTACTCTGGTTTCTCAGTCTGTTTCCTAGTGCCGGTTTGAAGTTCCTGCAGTTTTCACTGTAAAACCGAGTTGGAGCTACTACTTCCCTATATATATGTATGGAGTGGAGTTTGCAACTGAAAAGAAACTTTGTGTTCCCAACAAGCTAGGTGAAGGTCGGCTTTCACACACACTTTTCTCTCAGAACTGAGCATGTGAAGAGACGTTCGTTCATGTAGCACAAAGGGAACGGGTTGCAGGAGAAACTTTTACTCTGGTTTCTCAGTCTGTTTCCTAGTGCCGGTTTGAAGTTCCTGCAGTTTTCACTGTAAAACCGAGTTGGAGCTTCTACCACCCCATATATATGTATGGAGTGGAGTTTGTAACTGAAAAGAAACTTTGTGTTCCCAACAAGCAAGGTGAAGGACGGCTTTCACACACACTTTTCTCTTAGAACTCAGCATGTGGAGAGACTTTCGTTCATCTAGCACAAAGGGAACGGGTTGCAGGAGAAACTTTTACTCTGGTTTCTCAGTGTGTTTCCTAGTGCCGGTTTGAAGTTCCTGCAGTTTTCACTGTAAAACCGAGTTGGAGCTAGTACCTCCCATATATATGTATGGAGTGGAGTTTGCAACTGAAAAGAAACTTTGTGTTCCCAACAAGCTAGGTGAAGGACGGCTTTCACACACACTTTTCTCTCAGAACTGAGCATGTGGAGAGACGTTCGTTCATCTAGCACAAAGGGAACGGGTTGCAGGAGAAACTTTTACTCTGGTTTCTCAGTCTGTTTCCTAGTGCCGGTTTGAAGTTCCTGCAGTTTTCACTGTAAAATCGAGTTGGAGCTTGTACCTCCCCATATATATGTATGGAGTGGAGTTTGCAACTGAAAAGAAACTTTGTGTTCCCAACAAGCTAGGTGAAGGACGGCTTTCACACACACTTTTCTCTCAGAACTGAACATGTGGAGAGACGTTCGTTCATCTAGCACAAAGGGAACGGGTTGCAGGAGAAACTTTTACTCTGGTTTCTCAGTCTGTTTCCTAGTGCCGGTTTGAAGTTCCTGCAGTTTTCACTGTAAAACCGGGTTGGAGCTTGTACCTCCCCATATATATGTATGGAGTGGAGTTTGCAACTGAAAAGAAACTTTGTGTTCCCAACAAGCTAGGTGAAGGACGGCTTTCACACACACTTTTCTCTCAGAACTCAGCATGTGGAGAGACGTTCGTTCATCTAGCACAAAGGGAACGGGTTTCAGTAGAAACTTTTACTCTGGTTTCTCAGTCTGTTTCCTAGTGCCGGTTTGAAGTTCCTGCAGTTTTCACTGTAAAAACGAGTTGGAGCTACTACTTCCCTATATATATGTATGGAGTGGAGTTTGCAACTGAAAAGAAACTTTGTGTTCCCAACAAGCAAGGTGAAGGACAGCTTTCACACACACTTAACTATCAGAACTGAGCATGTGGAGAGACGTTCCTTCATCTAGCACAAAGGGAACGGGTTGCAGGAGAAACTTTTACTCTGGTTTCTCAGTCTGTTTCCTAGTGCCGGTTTGAAGTTCCTGCAGTTTTCACAGGTAAACGGAGTTGGAGCTTGTACCTCCCCTTAAATATATATGGAGTGGAGTTTCAACTGAAAAGAAACTGTGTTCCCAACAAGCTAGGTGAAGGACGGCTTTCACACACACTTTTCTCTCAGAACTGAACATGTGGAGAGACGTTCGTTCATCTAGCACAAAGGGAACGTGTTGCAGGAGAAACTTTTACTCTGGTTTCTCAGTCTGTTTCCTAGTGCCGGTTTGAAGTTCCTGCAGTTTTCACTGTAAAACCGAGTTGGAGCTAGTACCTCCCCATATATATGTATGGAGTGGAGTTTGCAACTGAAAAGAAACTTTGTGTTCCCAACAAGCTAGGTGAAGGACGGCTTTCACACACACTTTTCTCTCAGAACTGAGCATGTGGAGAGACGTTCGTTCATCTAGCACAAAGGGAACGGGTTGCAGGAGAAACTTTTACTCTGGTTTCTCAGTCTGTTTCCTAGTGCCGGTTTGAAGTTCCTGCAGTTTTCACTGTAAAACCGAGTTGGAGCTAGTACCTCCCAATATATATGTATGGAGTGGAGTTTGCAACTGAAAAGAAACTTTGTGTTCCCAACAAGCTAGGTGAAGGACGGCTTTCACACACACTTTTCTCTCAGAACTGAGCATGTGGAGAGACGTTCGTTCATCTAGCACAAAGGGAACGGGTTGCAGGAGAAACTTTTACTCTGGTTTCTCAGTCTGTTTCCTAGTGCCGGTTTGAAGTTCCTGCAGTTTTCACTGTAAAATCGAGTTGGAGCTAGTACCTCCCCATATATATGTATGGAGTGGAGTTTGCAACTGAAAAGAAACTTTGTGTTCCCAACAAGCTAGGTGAAGGACGGCTTTCACACACACTTTTCTCTCAGAACTGAGCATGTGGAGAGACGTTCGTTCATCTAGCACAAAGGGAACGGGTTGCAGGAGAAACTTTTACTCTGGTTTCTCAGTCTGTTTCCTAGTGCCGGTTTGAAGTTCCTGCAGTTTTCACTGTAAAACCGAGTTGGAGCTAGTACCTCCCAATATATATGTATGGAGTGGAGTTTGCAACTGAAAAGAAACTTTGTGTTCCCAACAAGCTAGGTGAAGGACGGCTTTCACACACACTTTTCTCTCAGAACTGAGCATGTGGAGAGACGTTCGTTCATCTAGCACAAAGGGAACGGGTTGCAGGAGAAACTTTTACTATGGTTTCTCAGTCTGTTTCCTAGTGCCGGTTTGAAGTTCCTGCAGTTTTCACTGTAAAATCGAGTTGGAGCTAGTACCTCCCCATATATATGTATGGAGTGGAGTTTGCAACTGAAAAGAAACTTTGTGTTCCCAACAAGCTAGGTGAAGGACGGCTTTCACACACACTTTTCTCTCAGAACTGAACATGTGGAGAGACGTTCGTTCATCTAGCACAAAGGGAACGGGTTGCAGGAGAAACTTTTACTCTGGTTTCTCAGTCTGTTTCCTAGTGCCGGTTTGAAGTTCCTGCAGTTTTCACTGTAAAACCGGGTTGGAGCTTGTACCTCCCCATATATATGTATGGAGTGGAGTTTGCAACTGAAAAGAAACTTTGTGTTCCCAACAAGCTAGGTGAAGGACGGCTTTCACACACACTTTTCTCTCAGAACTGAGCATGTGAAGAGACGTTCGTTCATGTAGCACAAAGGGAACGGGTTGCAGGAGAAACTTTTACTCTGGTTTCTCAGTCTGTTTCCTAGTGCCGGTTTGAAGTTCCTGCAGTTTTCACTGTAAAACCGAGTTGGAGCTTCTACCACCCCATATATATGTATGGAGTGGAGTTTGTAACTGAAAAGAAACTTTGTGTTCCCAACAAGCAAGGTGAAGGACGGCTTTCACACACACTTTTCTCTTAGAACTCAGCATGTGGAGAGACTTTCGTTCATCTAGCACAAAGGGAACGGGTTGCAGGAGAAACTTTTACTCTGGTTTCTCAGTGTGTTTCCTAGTGCCGGTTTGAAGTTCCTGCAGTTTTCACTGTAAAACCGAGTTGGAGCTACTACCTCCCCATATATATGTATGGAGTGGAGTTTGCAACTGAAAAGAAACTTTGTGTTCCCAACAAGCTAGGTGAAGGACGGCTTTCACACAGACTTTTCTCTCAGAACTGAGCATGTGGAGAGACGTTCGTTCATCTAGCACAAAGGGAACGGGTTGTAGGAGAAACTTTTACTCTGGTTTCTCAGTGTGTTTCCTAGTGCCGGTTTGAAGTTCCTGCAGTTTTCACTGTAAAACCGAGTTGGAGCTAGTACCTCCCCATATATATGTATGGAGTGGAGTTTGCAACTGAAAAGAAACTTTGTGTTCCCAACAAGCTAGGTGAAGGACGGCTTTCACACACACTTTTCTCTCAGAACTGAGCATGTGGAGAGACGTTCGTTCATCTAGCACAAAGGGAACGGGTTGCAGGAGAAACTTTTACTCTGGTTTCTCAGTCTGTTTCCTAGTGCCGGTTTGAAGTTCCTGCAGTTTTCACTGTAAAACCGAGTTGGAGCTTCTACCACCCCATATATATGTATGGAGTGGAGTTTGTAACTGAAAAGAAACTTTGTGTTCCCAACAAGCAAGGTGAAGGACGGCTTTCACACACACTTTTCTCTTAGAACTCAGCATGTGGAGAGACTTTCGTTCATCTAGCACAAAGGGAACGGGTTGCAGGAGAAACTTTTACTCTGGTTTCTCAGTGTGTTTCCTAGTGCCGGTTTGAAGTTCCTGCAGTTTTCACTGTAAAACCGAGTTGGAGCTACTACCTCCCCATATATATGTATGGAGTGGAGTTTGCAACTGAAAAGAAACTTTGTGTTCCCAACAAGCTAGGTGAAGGACGGCTTTCACACAGACTTTTCTCTCAGAACTGAGCATGTGGAGAGACGTTCGTTCATCTAGCACAAAGGGAACGGGTTGTAGGAGAAACTTTTACTCTGGTTTCTCAGTGTGTTTCCTAGTGCCGGTTTGAAGTTCCTGCAGTTTTCACTGTAAAACCGAGTTGGAGCTAGTACCTCCCCATATATATGTATGGAGTGGAGTTTGCAACTGAAAAGAAACTTTGTGTTCCCAACAAGCTAGGTGAAGGACGGCTTTCACACACACTTTTCTCTTAGAACTCAGCATGTGGAGAGACTTTCGTTCATCTAGCACAAAGGGAACGGGTTGCAGGAGAAACTTTTACTCTGGTTTCTCAGTGTGTTTCCTAGTGCCGGTTTGAAGTTCCTGCAGTTTTCACTGTAAAACCGAGTTGGAGCTACTACCTCCCCATATATATGTATGGAGTGGAGTTTGCAACTGAAAAGAAACTTTGTGTTCCCAACAAGCTAGGTGAAGGACGGCTTTCACACAGACTTTTCTCTCAGAACTGAGCATGTGGAGAGACGTTCGTTCATCTAGCACAAAGGGAACGGGTTGTAGGAGAAACTTTTACTCTGGTTTCTCAGTGTGTTTCCTAGTGCCGGTTTGAAGTTCCTGCAGTTTTCACTGTAAAACCGAGTTGGAGCTAGTACCTCCCCATATATATGTATGGAGTGGAGTTTGCAACTGAAAAGAAACTTTGTGTTCCCAACAAGCTAGGTGAAGGACGGCTTTCACACACACTTTTCTCTCAGAACTGAGCATGTGGAGAGACGTTCGTTCATCTAGCACAAAGGGAACGGGTTGCAGGAGAAACTTTTACTCTGGTTTCTCAGTCTGTTTCCTAGTGCCGGTTTGAAGTTCCTGCAGTTTTCACTGTAAAACCGAGTTGGAGCTTCTACCACCCCATATATATGTATGGAGTGGAGTTTGTAACTGAAAAGAAACTTTGTGTTCCCAACAAGCAAGGTGAAGGACGGCTTTCACACACACTTTTCTCTTAGAACTCAGCATGTGGAGAGACTTTCGTTCATCTAGCACAAAGGGAACGGGTTGCAGGAGAAACTTTTACTCTGGTTTCTCAGTGTGTTTCCTAGTGCCGGTTTGAAGTTCCTGCAGTTTTCACTGTAAAACCGAGTTGGAGCTACTACCTCCCCATATATATGTATGGAGTGGAGTTTGCAACTGAAAAGAAACTTTGTGTTCCCAACAAGCTAGGTGAAGGACGGCTTTCACACAGACTTTTCTCTCAGAACTGAGCATGTGGAGAGACGTTCGTTCATCTAGCACAAAGGGAACGGGTTGTAGGAGAAACTTTTACTCTGGTTTCTCAGTGTGTTTCCTAGTGCCGGTTTGAAGTTCCTGCAGTTTTCACTGTAAAACCGAGTTGGAGCTAGTACCTCCCCATATATATGTATGGAGTGGAGTTTGCAACTGAAAAGAAACTTTGTGTTCCCAACAAGCTAGGTGAAGGACGGCTTTCACACACACTTTTCTCTCAGAACTGAGCATGTGGAGAGACGTTCGTTCATCTAGCACAAAGGGAACGGGTTGCAGGAGAAACTTTTACTCTGGTTTCTCAGTCTGTTTCCTAGTGCCGGTTTGAAGTTCCTGCAGTTTTCACTGTAAAATCGAGTTGGAGCTTGTACCTCCCCATATATATGTATGGAGTGGAGTTTGCAACTGAAAAGAAACTTTGTGTTCCCAACAAGCTAGGTGAAGGACGGCTTTCACACACACTTTTCTCTCAGAACTGAACATGTGGAGAGACGTTCGTTCATCTAGCACAAAGGGAACGGGTTGCAGGAGAAACTTTTACTCTGGTTTCTCAGTCTGTTTCCTAGTGCCGGTTTGAAGTTCCTGCAGTTTTCACTGTAAAACCGGGTTGGAGCTTGTACCTCCCCATATATATGTATGGAGTGGAGTTTGCAACTGAAAAGAAACTTTGTGTTCCCAACAAGCTAGGTGAAGGACGGCTTTCACACACACTTTTCTCTCAGAACTCAGCATGTGGAGAGACGTTCGTTCATCTAGCACAAAGGGAACGGGTTTCAGTAGAAACTTTTACTCTGGTTTCTCAGTCTGTTTCCTAGTGCCGGTTTGAAGTTCCTGCAGTTTTCACTGTAAAAACGAGTTGGAGCTACTACTTCCCTATATATATGTATGGAGTGGAGTTTGCAACTGAAAAGAAACTTTGTGTTCCCAACAAGCAAGGTGAAGGACAGCTTTCACACACACTTAACTATCAGAACTGAGCATGTGGAGAGACGTTCCTTCATCTAGCACAAAGGGAACGGGTTGCAGGAGAAACTTTTACTCTGGTTTCTCAGTCTGTTTCCTAGTGCCGGTTTGAAGTTCCTGCAGTTTTCACAGGTAAACGGAGTTGGAGCTTGTACCTCCCCTTAAATATATATGGAGTGGAGTTTCAACTGAAAAGAAACTGTGTTCCCAACAAGCTAGGTGAAGGACGGCTTTCACACACACTTTTCTCTCAGAACTGAGCATGTGGAGAGACGTTCGTTCATCTAGCACAAAGGGAACGTGTTGCAGGAGAAACTTTTACTCTGGTTTCTCAGTCTGTTTCCTAGTGCCGGTTTGAAGTTCCTGCAGTTTTCACTTTAAAACCGAGTTGGTGCTACTACCTCCCCATATATATGTATGGAGTGGAGTTTGCAACTGAAAAGAAACTTTGTGTTCCCAACAAGCTAGGTGAAGGTCGGCTTTCACACACACTTTTCTCTCAGAACTGAGCATGTGAAGAGACGTTCGTTCATGTAGCACAAAGGGAAAGGGTTGCAGGAGAAACATTTACTCTGGTTTCTCAGTCTGTTTCCTAGTGCCGTTTTGAAGTTCCTGCAGTTTTCACTGTAAAACCGAGTTGGAGCTAGTACCTCCCCATATATATGTATGGAGTGGAGTTTGCAACTGAAAAGAAACTTTGTGTTCCCAACAACTAGGTGAAGGACGGCTTTCACACACACTTATCTCTCAGAACTCAGCAAGTGGAGAGACGTTCCTTCATCTAGCACAAAGGAAACGGGTTGCAGGAGAAACTTTTACTCTGGTTTCTCAGTCTGTTTCCTAGTGCCGGTTTGAAGTTCCTGCAGTTTTCACTGTAAAACCGAGTTGGAGCTTCTACCACCCCATATATATGTATGGATTGGAGTTTGTAACTGAAAAGAAACTTTGTGTTCCCAACAAGCAAGGTGAAGGACGGCTTTCACACACACTTATCTCTCAGAACTCAGCATGTGGAGAGACTTTCGTTCATCTAGCACAAAGGGAACGGGTTGCAGGAGAAACTTTTACTCTGGTTTCTCAGTGTGTTTCCTAGTGCCGGTTTGAAGTTCCTGCAGTTTTCACTGTAAAACCGAGTTGGAGCTACTACCTCCCCATATATATGTATGGAGTGGAGTTTGCAACTGAAAAGAAACTTTGTGTTCCCAACAAGCTAGGTGAACGACGGCTTTCACACAGACTTTTCTCTCAGAACTGAGCATGTGGAGAGACGTTCGTTCATCTAGCACAAAGGGAACGGGTTGCAGGAGAATCTTTTACTCTGGTTTCTCAGTCTGTTTCCTAGTGCCGGTTTGAAGTTCCTGCAGTTTTCACTGTAAAACCGAGTTGGAGCTACTACCTCCCCATAAATATGTATGGAGTGGAGTTTGCAACTGAAAAGAAACTTTGTGTTCCCAACAAGCTAGGTGAACGACGGCTTTCACACACACTTATCTCTCAGAACTGAGCATGTGGAGAGACGTTCGTTCATCTAGCACAAAGGGAACGGGTTGCAGGAGAAACTTTTACTCTGGTTTCTCAGTCTGTTTCCTAGTGCCGGTTTGAAGTTCCTGCAGTTTTCACTGTAAAACCGGGTTGGAGCTAGTACCTCCCCATATATATGTATGGAGTGGAGTTTGCAACTGAAAAGAAACTTTGTGTTCCCAACAAGCTAGGTGAAGGACGGCTTTCACACACACTTATCTCTCAGAACTCAGCATGTGGAGAGACGTTCGTTCATTTAGCACAAAAGGAACGGGTTGCAGGAGAAACTTTTACTCTGGTTTCTCAGTCTGTTTCCTAGTGCCGGTTTGAAGTTCCTGCAGTTTTCACTGTAAAACCGGGTTGGAGCTAGTACCTCCCCATATATATGTATGGAGTGGAGTTTGCAACTGAAAACAAACTTTGTGTTCCCAACAAGCTAGTTGAAGGACGGCTTTCACACACACTTATCTCTCAGATCTCAGCTAGTGGAGAGACTTACGTTCGTCTAGCACAAAGGGAACGGGTTGCAGGAGAAACTTTTACTCTTGTTTCTCAGTCTGTTTCCTAGTGCCGGTTTGAAGTTTCTGCAGTTTTCACTCTAAAACCGAGTTGGAGCTACTACCTCCCTATATATATGTATGGAGTGGAGTTTGCAACTGAAAAGGAACTTTGTGTTCCCAACAAGCTAGGTGAAGGACGGCTTTCACACACACTTTTCTCTCAGAACTGAGCATGTGGAGAGACGTTCGTTCATCTAGCACAAAGGGAACGGGTTGCAGGAGAAACTTTTACTCTGGTTTCTCAGTCTGTTTCCTAGTGCCGGTTTGAAGTTCCTGCAGTTTTCAATGTAAAACCGAGTTGGAGCTACTACCTCCCCATATATATGTATGGAGTGGAGTTTGCAACTGAAAAGAAACTTTGTGTTCCCAACAAGCTAGGTGAAGGACGGCTTTCACACAGACTTTTCTCTCAGAACTGAGCATGTGGAGAGACGTTCGTTCATCTAGCACAAAGGGAACGGGTTGCAGGAGAAACTTTTACTCTGGTTTCTCAGTCTGTTACCTAGTGCCGGTTTGAAGTTCCTGCAGTTTTCACTGTAAAACCGAGTTGGAGCTACTACCTCCCCATATATATGTATGGAGTGGAGTTTGCAACTGAAAAGAAACTTTGTGTTCCCAACAAGCTAGGTGAAGGACGTCTTTCACACACACTTTTCTCTCAGAACTGAGCATGTGGAGAGACGTTCGTTCACCTAGCACAAAGGGAACGGGTTGCAGGAGAAACTTTTACTCTGGTTTCTCAGTCTGTTTCCTAGTGCCGGTTTGAAGTTCCTGCAGTTTTCACTGTAAAACCGGGTTGGAGCTAGTACCTCCCCATATATATGTATGGAGTGGAGTTTGCAACTGAAAAGAAACTTTGTGTTCCCAACAAGCTAGGTGAAGGACGGCTTTCACACACACTTATCTCTCAGAACTCAGCATGTGGAGAGACGTTCGTTCATCTAGCACAAAGGGAACGGGTTGCAGGAGAAACTTTTACTCTGGTTTCTCAGTCTGTTTCCTAGTGCCGGTTTGAAGTTCCTGCAGTTTTCACTGTAAAACCGGGTTGGAGCTAGTACCTCCCCATATATATGTATGGAGTGGAGTTTGCAACTGAAAAGAAACTTTGTGTTCCCAACAAGCTAGGTGAAGGACGGCTTTCACACACACTTATCTCTCAGATCTCAGCAAGTGGAGAGACGTTCGTTCATCTAGCACAAAGGGAACGGTTTGCAGGAGAAACTTTTACTCTGGTTTCTCAGTCTGTTTCCTAGTGCCGGTTTGAAGTTTCTGCAGTTTTCACTCTAAAACCGAGTTGGAGCTACTACCTCCCTATATATATGTATGGAGTGGAGTTTGCAACTGAAAAGAAACTTTGTGTTCCCTACAAGCAAGTTGAAGGACGGCTTTCACACACACTTATCTCTAAGAACTGAGCATGTGGAGAGACGTTCGTTCATCTAACACAAAGGGAACGGGTTGCAGGAGAAACTTTTACTCTGGTTTCTCAGTCTGTTTCCTAGTGCCGGTTTGAAGTTCCTGCAGTTTTCAATGTAAAACCGAGTTGGAGCTACTACCTCCCCATATATATGTATGGAGTGGAGTTTGCAACTGAAAAGAAACTTTGTGTTCCCAACAAGCTAGGTGAAGGACGGCTTTCACACAGACTTTTCTCTCAGAACTGAGCATGTGGAGAGACGTTCGTTCATCTAGCACAAAGGGAACGGGTTGCAGGAGAAACTTTTACTCTGGTTTCTCAGTCTGTTACCTAGTGCCGGTTTGAAGTTCCTGCAGTTTTCACTGTAAAACCGAGTTGGAGCTACTACCTCCCCATATATATGTATGGAGTGGAGTTTGCAACTGAAAAGAAACTTTGTGTTCCCAACAAGCTAGGTGAAGGACGTCTTTCACACACACTTTTCTCTCAGAACTGAGCATGTGGAGAGACGTTCGTTCACCTAGCACAAAGGGAACGGGTTGCAGGAGAAACTTTTACTCTGGTTTCTCAGTCTGTTTCCTAGTGCCGGTTTGAAGTTCCTGCAGTTTTCACTGTAAAACCGGGTTGGAGCTAGTACCTCCCCATATATATGTATGGAGTGGAGTTTGCAACTGAAAAGAAACTTTGTGTTCCCAACAAGCTAGGTGAAGGACGGCTTTCACACACACTTATCTCTCAGAACTCAGCATGTGGAGAGACGTTCGTTCATCTAGCACAAAGGGAACGGGTTGCAGGAGAAACTTTTACTCTGGTTTCTCAGTCTGTTTCCTAGTGCCGGTTTGAAGTTCCTGCAGTTTTCACTGTAAAACCGGGTTGGAGCTAGTACCTCCCCATATATATGTATGGAGTGGAGTTTGCAACTGAAAAGAAACTTTGTGTTCCCAACAAGCTAGGTGAAGGACGGCTTTCACACACACTTATCTCTCAGATCTCAGCAAGTGGAGAGACGTTCGTTCATCTAGCACAAAGGGAACGGTTTGCAGGAGAAACTTTTACTCTGGTTTCTCAGTCTGTTTCCTAGTGCTGGTTTGAAGTTTCTGCAGTTTTCACTCTAAAACCGAGTTGGAGCTACTACCTCCCTATATATATGTATGGAGTGGAGTTTGCAACTGAAAAGAAACTTTGTGTTCCCTACAAGCAAGTTGAAGGACGGCTTTCACACACACTTATCTCTAAGAACTGAGCATGTGGAGAGACGTTCGTTCATCTAGCACAAAGGGAACGGGTTGCAGGAGAAACTTTTACTCTGGTTTCTCAGTCTGTTTCCTAGTGCCGGTTTAAAGTTCCTGCATTTTCACTGTAAAACCGGGTTGGAGCTAGTACCTCCCCATATATATGTATCGGAGTGGAGTTTGCAACTGAAAAGAAACTTTGTGTTCCCAACAAGCTAGGTGAAGGACGGCTTTCACACACACTTATCTCTCAGAACTCAGCATGTGGAGAGACGTTCGTTCATCTAGCACAAAGGGAACGGGTTGCAGGAGAAACTTTTACTCTGGTTTCTCAGTCTGTTTCCTAGTACCGGTTTGAAGTTCCTGCAGTTTTCACTGTAAAACTGGGTTGGAGCTTGTACCTCCCCATATATATGTATGGAGTGGAGTTTGCAACTGAAAAGAAACTTTGTGTTCCCAACAAGCTAGGTGAAAGACGGCTTTCACACACACTTATCTCTCAGAACTGAGCATGTGGAGAGACGTTCGTTCATCTAGCACAAAGGGAACGGGTTGCAGGAGAAACTTTTACTCTGGTTTCTCAGTCTGTTTCCTAGTGCCGGTTTGAAGTTTCTGCATTTTTCACTCTAAAACCGAGTTGGAGCTACTACCTCCCTATATATATGTATGGAGTGGAGTTTGCAACTGTAAAGAAACATTGTGTTCCCAACAAGCAAGTTGAAGGACGGCTTTCACACACACTTATCTCTCAGAACTGAGCATGTGGAGAGACGTTCGTTCATCTAGCACAAAGGGAACGGGTTGCAGGAGAAACTTTTACTCTGGTTTCTCAGTCTGTTTCCTAGTGCCGGTTTGAAGTTCCTGCAGTTTTCACTGTAAAACCGAGTTGGAGCCAGTACCTCCCCATATATATGTATGGAGTGGAGTTTGCAACTGAAAAGAAACTTTGTGTTCCCAACAAGCTAGGTGAAGGACGGCTTTCACACACACTTTTCTGTCAGAACTGAGCATGTGGAGAGACGTTCGTTCATCTAGCACAAAGGGAACGGGATACAGGAGAAACTTTTACTCTGGTTTCTCAGTCTATTTCCTAGTGCCGGTTTGAAGTTCCTGCAGTTTTCACTGTAAAACCGAGTTGGAGCTAGTACCTCCCCATATATATGTATGGAGTGGAGTTTGCAACTGAAAAGAAACTTTGTGTTCCCAACAAGCTAGGTGAAGGACGGCTTTCACACACACTTTTCTGTCAGAACTGAGCATGTGGAGAGACGTTCGTTCATCTAGCACAAAGGGAACGGGTTGCAGGAGAAACTTTTACTCTGGTTTCTCAGTCTGTTTCCTAGTGCCGGTTTGAAGTTCCTGCAGTTTTCACTGTAAAACCGGGTTGGAGCTAGTACCTCCCCATATATATGTATGGAGTGGAGTTTGCAACTGAAAAGAAACTTTGTGTTCCCAACAAGCTAGGTGAAGGACGGCTTTCACACACACTTATCTCTCAGATCTCAGCAAGTGGAGAGACGTTCGTTCATCTAGCACAAAGGGAACGGTTTGCAGGAGAAACTTTTACTCTGGTTTCTCAGTCTGTTTCCTAGTGCCGGTTTGAAGTTTCTGCAGTTTTCACTCTAAAACCGAGTTGGAGCTACTACCTCCCTATATATATGTATGGAGTGGAGTTTGCAACTGAAAAGAAACTTTGTGTTCCCTACAAGCAAGTTGAAGGACGGCTTTCACACACACTTATCTCTAAGAACTGAGCATGTGGAGAGACGTTCGTTCATCTAGCACAAAGGGAACGGGTTGCAGGAGAAACTTTTACTCTGGTTTCTCAGTCTGTTTCCTAGTGCCGGTTTGAAGTTCCTGCAGTTGTCAGAGTAAAACCGGTTTGGAGCTAGTACCTCCCCATATATATGTATGGAGTGGAGATTGCAACTGAAAAGAAACTTTGTGTTCCCAACAAGCAAGGTGAAGGACGGCTTTCACACACACTTATCTCTCAGAACTGAGCATGTGGAGAGACGTTCGTTCATCTAGCACAAAGGGAACGGGTTGCAGGAGAAACTTTTACTCTGGTTTCTCAGTCTGTTTCCTAGTGCCGGTTTGAAGTTCCTGCAGTTTTCACTGTAAAACCGGGTTGGAGCTTGTACCTCCCCTTAAATATGTATGGAGTGGAGTTTGCAACTGAAAAGAAACTTTGTGTTCCCAACAAGCTAGGTGAAGGACGGCTTTCACACACACTTTTCTCTCAGAACTGAGCATGTTGAGAGACGTTCGTTCATCTAGCACAAAGGGAATGGGTTGCAGGAGAAACTTTTACTCTGGTTTCTCAGTCTGTTTCCTAGTGCCGGTTTGAAGTTCCTGCAGTTTTCACTGTAAAACCGAGTTGGAGCTACTACCTCCCCATATATATGTATGGAGTGGAGTTTGCAACTGAAAAGAATCTTTGTGTTCCCAACAAGCTAGGTGAAGGACGGCTTTCACACACACTTTTCTCTCAGAACTGAGCATGTGGAGAGACGTTCGTTCATCTAGCACAAAGGGAACGGGTTGCAGGAGAAACTTTTACTCTGGTTTCTCAGTCTGTTTCCTAGTGCCGGTTTGAAGTTCCTGCAGTTTTCACTGTAAAACCGAGTTGGAGCTAGTACCTCCCCATATATATGTATGGAGTGGAGTTTGCAACTGAAAAGAAACTTTGTGTTCCCAACAAGCTAGGTGAAGGACGGCTTTCACACACACTTTTCTCTCAGAACTGAGCATGTGGAGAGACGTTCGTTCATCTAGCACAAAGGGAACGGGTTGCAGGAGAAACTTTTACTCTGGTTTCTCAGTCTGTTTCCTAGTGCCGGTTTGAAGTTCCTGCATTTTTCACTGTAAAACCGAGTTGGAGCTAGTACCTCCCCATATATATGTATGGAGTGGAGTTTGCAACTGAAAAGAAACTTTGTGTTCCCAACAAGCTAGGTGAAGGACGGCTTTCACACACACTTTTCTCTCAGAACTGAGCATGTGGAGAGACGTTCGTTCATCTAGCACAAAGGGAACGGGTTGCAGGAGAAACTTTTACTCTGGTTTCTCAGTCTGTTTCCTAGTGCCGGTTTGAAGTTCCTGCAGTTTTCACTGTAAAATCGAGTTGGAGCTAGTACCTCCCCATATATATGTATGGAGTGGAGTTTGCAACTGAAAAGAAACTTTGTGTTCCCAACAAGCTAGGTGAAGGACGGCTTTCACACACACTTTTCTCTCAGAACTGAACATGTGGAGAGACGTTCGTTCATCTAGCACAAAGGGAACGGGTTGCAGGAGAAACTTTTACTCTGGTTTCTCAGTCTGTTTCCTAGTGCCGGTTTGAAGTTCCTGCAGTTTTCACTGTAAAACAGGGTTGGAGCTTGTACCTCCCCATATATATTTATGGAGTGGAGTTTGCAACTGAAAAGAAACTTTGTGTTCCCAACAAGCTAGGTGAAGGACGGCTTTCACACACACTTTTCTCTCAGAACTCAGCATGTGGAGAGACGTTCGTTCATCTAGCACAAAGGGAACGGGTTTCAGTAGAAACTTTTACTCTGGTTTCTCAGTCTGTTTCCTAGTGCCGGTTTGAAGTTCCTGCAGTTTTCACTGTAAAACCGAGTTGGAGCTACTACTTCCCTATATATATGTATGGAGTGGAGTTTGCAACTGAAAAGAAACTTTGTGTTCCCAACAACCAATGTGAAGGACAGCTTTCACACACACTTATCTATCAGAACTGAGCATGTGGAGAGACGTTCCTTCATCTAGCACAAAGGGAACGGGTTGCAGGAGAAACTTTTACTCTGGTTTCTCAGTCTGTTTCCTAGTGCCGGTTTGAAGTTCCTGCAGTTTTCACAGTTAAACGGAGTTGGAGCTTGTACCTCCCCTTAAATATATATGGAGTGGAGTTTCAACTGAAAAGAAACTGTGTTCCCAACAAGCTAGGTGAAGTACGGCTTTCACACACACTTTTCTCTCAGAACTGAGCATGTGGAGAGACGTTCGTTCATCTAGCACAAAGGGAACGGGTTGCAGGAGAAACTTTTACTCTGGTTTCTCAGTCTGTTTCCTAGTGCCGGTTTGAAGTTCCTGCAGTTTACACTTTAAAACCGAGTTGGTGCTACTACCTCCCCATATATATGTATGGATTGGAGTTTGCAACTGAAAAGAAACTTTGTGTTCCCAACAAGCTAGGTGAAAGTCGGCTTTCACACACACTTTTCTCTCAGAACTGAGCATGTGAAGAGACGTTCGTTCATGTAGCACAAAGGGAACGGGTTGCAGGAGAAACTTTTACTCTGGTTTCTCAGTCTGTTTCCTAGTGCCGTTTTGAAGTTCCTGCAGTTTTCACTGTAAAACCGAGTTGGAGCTAGTACCTCCCCATATATATGTATGGAGTGGAGTTTGCAACTGAAAAGAAACTTTGTGTTCCCAACAACTAGGTGAAGGACGGCTTTCACACACACTTATCTCTCAGAACTCAGCAAGTGGAGAGACGTTCCTTCATCTAGCACAAAGGAAACGGGTTGCAGGAGAAACTTTTACTCTGGTTTCTCAGTCTGTTTCCTAGTGCCGGTTTGAAGTTCCTGCAGTTTTCACTGTAAAACCGAGTTGGAGCTTCTACTTCCCCATATATATGTATGGAGTGAAGTTTGTAACTGAAAAGAAACTTTGTGTTCCCAACAAGCAAGGTGAAGGACGGCTTTCACACACACTTATCTCTCAGAACTCAGCATGTGGAGAGACTTTCGTTCATCTAGCACAAAGGGAACGGGTTGCAAGAGAAACTTTTACTCTGGTTTCTCAGTGTGTTTCCTAGTGCCGGTTTGAAGTTCCTGCAATTTTCACTGTAAAACCTAGTTGGAGCTACTACCTCCCCATATATATGTATGGAGTGGAGTTTGCAACTGAAAAGAAACTTTGTGTTCCCAACAAGCTAGGTGAAGGACGGCTTTCACACAGACTTTTCTCTCAGAACTGAGCATGTGGAGAGACGTTCGTTCATCTAGCACAAAGGGAACGGGTTGCAGGAGAAACTTTTACTCTGGTTTCTCAGTCTGTTTCCTAGTGCCGGTTTGAAGTTCCTGCAGTTTTCACTGTAAAACCGATTTGGAGCTACTACCTCCCCATAAATATGTATGGAGTGGAGTTTGCAACTGAAAAGAAACTTTGTGTTCCCAACAAGCTAGGTGAAGGACGTCTTTCACACACACTTTTCTCTCAGAACTGAGCATATGGAGAGATGTTCGTTCACCTAGCACAAAGGGAACGTTTTGCAGGAGAAACTTTTACTCTGGTTTCTCAGTCTGTTTCCTAGTGCCGGTTTGAAGTTCCTGCAGTTTTCACTGTAAAACCGGGTTGGAGCTAGTACCTCCCCATATATATGTATGGAGTGGAGTTTGCAACTGAAAAGAAACTTTGTGTTCCCAACAAGCTAGGTGAAGGACGGCTTTCACACACAATTATCTCTCAGAACTCAGCATGTGGAGAGACGTTCGTTCATTTAGCACAAAGGGAACGGGTTGCAGGAGAAACTTTTACTCTGGTTTCTCAGTCTGTTTCCTAGTACCGGTTTGAAGTTCCTGCAGTTTTCACTGTAAAACTGGGTTGGAGCTTGTACCTCCCCATATATATGTATGGAGTGGAGTTTGCAACTGAAAAGAAACTTTGTGTTCCCAACAAGCAAGTTGAAGGACGGCTTTCACACACACTTATCTCTCAGAACTGAGCATGTGGAGAGACGTTCGTTCATGTAGCACAAAGGGAACGGGTTGCAGGAGAAACTTTTACTCTGGTTTCTCAGTCTGTTTCCTAGTGCCGGTTTGAAGTTCCTGCAGTTTTCACTGTAAAACCGAGTTGGAGCCAGTACCTCCCCATATATATGTATGGAGTGGAGTTTGCAACTGAAAAGAAACTTTGTGTTCCCAACAAGCTAGGTGAAGGACGGCTTTCACACACACTTTTCTGTCAGAACTGAGCATGTGGAGAGACGTTCGTTCATCTAGCACAAAGGGAACGGGTTACAGGAGAAACTTTTACTCTGGTTTCTCAGTCTATTTCCTAGTGCCGGTTTGAAGTTCCTGCAGTTTTCACTGTAAAACCGAGTTGGAGCTAGTACCTCCCCATATATATGTATGGAGTGGAGTTTGCAACTGAAAAGAAACTTTGTGTTCCCAACAAGCTAGGTGAAGGACGGCTTTCACACACACTTTTCTCTCAGAACTGAGCATGTGGAGAGACGTTCGTTCATCTAGCACAAAAGGAACGGGTTGCAGGAGAAACTTTTACTCTGGTTTCTCAGTCTGTTTCCTAGTGCCGGTTTGAAGTTCCTGCAGTTGTCAGAGTAAAACCGGTTTGGAGCTAGTACCTCCCCATATATATGTATGGAGTGGAGATTGCAACTGAAAAGAAACTTTGTGTTCCCAACAAGCAAGGTGAAGGACGGCTTTCACACACACTTATCTCTCAGAACTGAGCATGTGGAGAGACGTTCGTTCATCTAGCACAAAGGGAACGGGTTGCAGGAGAAACTTTTACTCTGGTTTCTCAGTCTGTTTCCTAGTGCCGGTTTGAAGTTCCTGCAGTTTTCACTGTAAAACCGGGTTGGAGCTTGTACCTCCCCTTAAATATGTATGGAGTGGAGTTTGCAACTGAAAAGAAACTTTGTGTTCCCAACAAGCTAGGTGAAGGACGGCTTTCACACACACTTTTCTCTCAGAACTGAGCATGTTGAGAGACGTTCGTTCATCTAGCACAAAGGGAATGGGTTGCAGGAGAAACTTTTACTCTGGTTTCTCAGTCTGTTTCCTAGTGCCGGTTTGAAGTTCCTGCAGTTTTCACTGTAAAACCGAGTTGGAGCTACTACCTCCCCATATATATGTATGGAGTGGAGTTTGCAACTGAAAAGAATCTTTGTGTTCCCAACAAGCTAGGTGAAGGACGGCTTTCACACACACTTTTCTCTCAGAACTGAGCATGTGGAGAGACGTTCGTTCATCTAGCACAAAGGGAACGGGTTGCAGGAGAAACTTTTACTCTGGTTTCTCAGTCTGTTTCCTAGTGCCGGTTTGAAGTTCCTGCAGTTTTCACTGTAAAACCGAGTTGGAGCTAGTACCTCCCCATATATATGTATGGAGTGGAGTTTGCAACTGAAAAGAAACTTTGTGTTCCCAACAAGCTAGGTGAAGGACGGCTTTCACACACACTTTTCTCTCAGAACTGAGCATGTGGAGAGACGTTCGTTCATCTAGCACAAAGGGAACGGGTTGCAGGAGAAACTTTTACTCTGGTTTCTCAGTCTGTTTCCTAGTGCCGGTTTGAAGTTCCTGCATTTTTCACTGTAAAACCGAGTTGGAGCTAGTACCTCCCCATATATATGTATGGAGTGGAGTTTGCAACTGAAAAGAAACTTTGTGTTCCCAACAAGCTAGGTGAAGGACGGCTTTCACACACACTTTTCTCTCAGAACTGAGCATGTGGAGAGACGTTCGTTCATCTAGCACAAAGGGAACGGGTTGCAGGAGAAACTTTTACTCTGGTTTCTCAGTCTGTTTCCTAGTGCCGGTTTGAAGTTCCTGCAGTTTTCACTGTAAAATCGAGTTGGAGCTAGTACCTCCCCATATATATGTATGGAGTGGAGTTTGCAACTGAAAAGAAACTTTGTGTTCCCAACAAGCTAGGTGAAGGACGGCTTTCACACACACTTTTCTCTCAGAACTGAACATGTGGAGAGACGTTCGTTCATCTAGCACAAAGGGAACGGGTTGCAGGAGAAACTTTTACTCTGGTTTCTCAGTCTGTTTCCTAGTGCCGGTTTGAAGTTCCTGCAGTTTTCACTGTAAAACAGGGTTGGAGCTTGTACCTCCCCATATATATTTATGGAGTGGAGTTTGCAACTGAAAAGAAACTTTGTGTTCCCAACAAGCTAGGTGAAGGACGGCTTTCACACACACTTTTCTCTCAGAACTCAGCATGTGGAGAGACGTTCGTTCATCTAGCACAAAGGGAACGGGTTTCAGTAGAAACTTTTACTCTGGTTTCTCAGTCTGTTTCCTAGTGCCGGTTTGAAGTTCCTGCAGTTTTCACTGTAAAACCGAGTTGGAGCTACTACTTCCCTATATATATGTATGGAGTGGAGTTTGCAACTGAAAAGAAACTTTGTGTTCCCAACAACCAATGTGAAGGACAGCTTTCACACACACTTATCTATCAGAACTGAGCATGTGGAGAGACGTTCCTTCATCTAGCACAAAGGGAACGGGTTGCAGGAGAAACTTTTACTCTGGTTTCTCAGTCTGTTTCCTAGTGCCGGTTTGAAGTTCCTGCAGTTTTCACAGTTAAACGGAGTTGGAGCTTGTACCTCCCCTTAAATATATATGGAGTGGAGTTTCAACTGAAAAGAAACTGTGTTCCCAACAAGCTAGGTGAAGTACGGCTTTCACACACACTTTTCTCTCAGAACTGAGCATGTGGAGAGACGTTCGTTCATCTAGCACAAAGGGAACGGGTTGCAGGAGAAACTTTTACTCTGGTTTCTCAGTCTGTTTCCTAGTGCCGGTTTGAAGTTCCTGCAGTTTACACTTTAAAACCGAGTTGGTGCTACTACCTCCCCATATATATGTATGGATTGGAGTTTGCAACTGAAAAGAAACTTTGTGTTCCCAACAAGCTAGGTGAAAGTCGGCTTTCACACACACTTTTCTCTCAGAACTGAGCATGTGAAGAGACGTTCGTTCATGTAGCACAAAGGGAACGGGTTGCAGGAGAAACTTTTACTCTGGTTTCTCAGTCTGTTTCCTAGTGCCGTTTTGAAGTTCCTGCAGTTTTCACTGTAAAACCGAGTTGGAGCTAGTACCTCCCCATATATATGTATGGAGTGGAGTTTGCAACTGAAAAGAAACTTTGTGTTCCCAACAACTAGGTGAAGGACGGCTTTCACACACACTTATCTCTCAGAACTCAGCAAGTGGAGAGACGTTCCTTCATCTAGCACAAAGGAAACGGGTTGCAGGAGAAACTTTTACTCTGGTTTCTCAGTCTGTTTCCTAGTGCCGGTTTGAAGTTCCTGCAGTTTTCACTGTAAAACCGAGTTGGAGCTTCTACTTCCCCATATATATGTATGGAGTGAAGTTTGTAACTGAAAAGAAACTTTGTGTTCCCAACAAGCAAGGTGAAGGACGGCTTTCACACACACTTATCTCTCAGAACTCAGCATGTGGAGAGACTTTCGTTCATCTAGCACAAAGGGAACGGGTTGCAAGAGAAACTTTTACTCTGGTTTCTCAGTGTGTTTCCTAGTGCCGGTTTGAAGTTCCTGCAGTTTTCACTGTAAAACCTAGTTGGAGCTACTACCTCCCCATATATATGTATGGAGTGGAGTTTGCAACTGAAAAGAAACTTTGTGTTCCCAACAAGCTAGGTGAAGGACGGCTTTCACACAGACTTTTCTCTCAGAACTGAGCATGTGGAGAGACGTTCGTTCATCTAGCACAAAGGGAACGGGTTGCAGGAGAAACTTTTACTCTGGTTTCTCAGTCTGTTTCCTAGTGCCGGTTTGAAGTTCCTGCAGTTTTCACTGTAAAACCGATTTGGAGCTACTACCTCCCCATAAATATGTATGGAGTGGAGTTTGCAACTGAAAAGAAACTTTGTGTTCCCAACAAGCTAGGTGAAGGACGGCTTTCACACACACTTATCTCTCAGAACTGAGCATGTGGAGAGACGTTCGTTCATCTAGCACAAAGGGAACGGGTTGCAGGAGAAACTTTTACTCTGGTATCTCAGTCTGTTTCCTAGTGCCGGTTTAAAGTTCCTGCAGTTTTCACTGTAAAACCGGGTTGGAGCTAGTACCTCCCCATATATATGTATCGGAGTGGAGTTTGCAACTGAAAAGAAACTTTGTGTTCCCAACAAGCTAGGTGAAGGACGGCTTTCACACACACTTATCTCTCAGAACTCAGCATGTGGAGAGACGTTCGTTCATCTAGCACAAAGGGAACGGGTTGCAGGAGAAACTTTTACTCTGGTTTCTCAGTCTGTTTCCTAGTACCGGTTTGAAGTTCCTGCAGTTTTCACTGTAAAACTGGGTTGGAGCTTGTACCTCCCCATATATATGTATGGAGTGGAGTTTGCAACTGAAAAGAAACTTTGTGTTCCCAACAAGCTAGGTGAAGGACGGCTTTCACACACACTTATCTCTCAGAACTGAGCATGTGGAGAGACGTTCGTTCATCTAGCACAAAGGGAACGGGTTGCAGGAGAAACTTTTACTCTGGTTTCTCAGGCTGTTTCCTAGTGCCGGTTTGAAGTTTCTGCAGTTTTCACTCTAAAACCGAGTTGGAGCTACTACCTCCCTATATATATGTATGGAGTGGAGTTTGCAACTGAAAAGAAACATTGTGTTCCCAACAAGCAAGTTGAAGGACGGCTTTCACACACACTTATCTCTCAGAACTGAGCATGTGGAGAGACGTTCGTTCATCTAGCACAAAGGGAACGGGTTGCAGGAGAAACTTTTACTCTGGTTTCTCAGTCTGTTTCCTAGTGCCGGTTTGAAGTTCCTGCAGTTTTCACTGTAAAACAGAGTTGGAGCCAGTACCTCCCCATATATATGTATGGAGTGGAGTTTGCAACTGAAAAGAAACTTTGTGTTCCCAACAAGCTAGGTGAAGGACGGCTTTCACACACACTTTTCTCTCAGAACTGAGCATGTGGAGAGACGTTCGTTCATCTAGCACAAAGGGAACGGGTTGCAGGAGAAACTTTTACTCTGGTTTCTCAGTCTGTTTCCTAGTGCCGGTTTGAAGTTCCTGCAGTTTTCACTTTAAAACCGAGTTGGTGCTACTACCTCCCCATATATAAGTATGGAGTGGAGTTTGCAACTGAAAAGAAACTTTGTGTTCCCAACAAGCTAGGTGAAGGTCGGCTTTCACACACACTTTTCTCTCAGAATTGAGCATGTGAAGAGACGTTCGTTCATGTAGCACAAAGGGAACGGATTGCAGGAGAAACTTTTACTCTGGTTTCTCAGTCTGTTTCCTAGTGCCGTTTTGAAGTTCCTGCAGTTTTCACTGTAAAACCGAGTTGGAGCTAGTACCTCCCCATATATATGTATGGAGTGGAGTTTGCAACTGAAAAGAAACTTTGTGTTCCCAACAACTAGGTGAAGGACGGCTTTCACACACACTTATCTCTCAGAACTCAGCAAGTGGAGAGACGTTCCTTCATCTAGCACAAAGGAAACGGGTTGCAGGAGAAACTTTTACTCTGGTTTCTCAGTCTGTTTCCTAGTGCCGGTTTGAAGTTCCTGCAGTTTTCACTGTAAAACCGAGTTGGAGCTTCTACTTCCCCATATATACGTATGGAGTGGAGTTTGTAACTGAAAAGAAACTTTGTGTTCCCAACAAGCAAGGTGAAGGACGGCTTTCACACACACTTATCTCTCAGAACTCAGCATGTGGAGAGACTTTCGTTCATCTAGCACAAAGGGAACGGGTTGCAGGAGAAACTTTTACTCTGGTTTCTCAGTGTGTTTCCTAGTGCCGGTTTGAAGTTCCTGCAGTTTTCACTGTAAAACCGAGTTGGAGCTTGTACCTCCCCTTAAATATGTATGGAGTGGAGTTTGCAACTGAAAAGAAACTTTGTGTTCCCAACAAGCTAGGTGAAGGTCGGCTTTCACACACACTTTTCTCTCAGAATTGAGCATGTGAAGAGACGTTCGTTCATGTAGCACAAAGGGAACGGATTGCAGGAGAAACTTTTACTCTGGTTTCTCAGTCTGTTTCCTAGTGCCGTTTTGAAGTTCCTGCAGTTTTCACTGTAAAACCGAGTTGGAGCTAGTACCTCCCCATATATATGTATGGAGTGGAGTTTGCAACTGAAAAGAAACTTTGTGTTCCCAACAACTAGGTGAAGGACGGCTTTCACACACACTTATCTCTCAGAACTCAGCAAGTGGAGAGACGTTCCTTCATCTAGCACAAAGGAAACGGGTTGCAGGAGAAACTTTTACTCTGGTTTCTCAGTCTGTTTCCTAGTGCCGGTTTGAAGTTCCTGCAGTTTTCACTGTAAAACCGAGTTGGAGCTTCTACTTCCCCATATATACGTATGGAGTGGAGTTTGTAACTGAAAAGAAACTTTGTGTTCCCAACAAGCAAGGTGAAGGACGGCTTTCACACACACTTATCTCTCAGAACTCAGCATGTGGAGAGACTTTCGTTCATCTAGCACAAAGGGAACGGGTTGCAGGAGAAACTTTTACTCTGGTTTCTCAGTGTGTTTCCTAGTGCCGGTTTGAAGTTCCTGCAGTTTTCACTGTAAAACCGAGTTGGAGCTTGTACCTCCCCTTAAATATGTATGGAGTGGAGTTTGCAACTGAAAAGAAACTTTGTGTTCCCAACAAGCTAGGTGAAGGACGGCTTTCACACACACTTATCTCTCAGAACTGTTCATGTGGAGAGACGATCGTTCACCTAGCACAAAGGGAACGGGTTGCAGGAGAAACTTTTACTTTGGTTTCTCAGTCTGTTTCCTAGTTCCGGTTTAAAGTTCCTGCAGTTTTCACTGTAAAACCGGGTTGGAGCTAGTACCTCCCCATATATATGTATGGAGTGGAGTTTGCAACTGAAAAGAAACTTTGTGTTCCCAACAAGCTAGGTGAAGGACGGCTTTCACACACACTTTTCTCTCAGAACTGAGCATGTGGAGAGACGTTCGTTCATCTAGCACAAAGGGAACGGGTTGCAGGAGAAACTTTTACTCTGGTTTCTCAGTCTGTTTCCTAGTGCCGGTTTGAAGTTCCTGCAGTTTTCACTGTAAAACCGAGTTGGAGCTACTACCTCCCCATATATATGTATGGAGTGGAGTTTGCAACTGAAAAGAAACTTTGTGTTCCCAACAAGCTAGGTGAAGGACGGCTTTCACACAGAATTTTCTCTCAGAACTGAGCATGTGGAGAGACGTTCGTTCATCTAGCACAAAGGTAACGGGTTGCAGGAGAAACTTTTACTCTGGTTTCTCAGTCTGTTTCCTAGTGCCGGTTTGAAGTTCCTGCAGTTTTCACTGTAAAACCGAGTTGGAGCTACTACCTCCCCATATATATGTATGGAGTGGAGTTTGCAACTGAAAAGAAACTTTGTGTTCCCAACAAGCTAGGTGAAGGACGTCTTTCACACACACTTTTCTCTCAGAACTGAGCATATGGAGAGACGTTCGTTCACCTAGCACAAAGGGAACGGTTTGCAGGAGAAACTTTTACTCTGGTTTCTCAGTCTGTCTCCTAGTGCCGGTTTGAAGTTCCAGCAGTTTTCAGTGTAAAACCGGGTTGGAGCTAGTACCTCCCCATATATATGTATGGAGTGGAGTTTGCAACTGAAAAGAAACTTTGTGTTCCCAACAAGCCAATTGAAGGACGGCTTTCACACACACTTATCTCTCAGAACTCAGCATGTGGAGAGACGTTCGTTCATCTAGCACAAAGGGAACGGGTTGCAGGAGAAACTTTTACTCTGGTTTCTCAGTCTGTTTCCTAGTGCCGGTTTGAAGTTCCTGCAGTTTTCAGAGTAAAACCGGTTTGGAGCTAGTACCTCCCCATATATATGTATGGAGTGGAGATTGCAACTGAAAAGAAACTTTGTTTTCCCAACAAGCTAGTTGAAGGACGGCTTTCACACACACTTATCTCTCAGATCTCAGCAAGTGGAGAGACGTTCGTTCGTCTAGCACAAAGGGAACGGGTTGCAGGAGAAACTTTTACTCTGGTTTCTCAGGCTGTTTCCTAGTGCCGGTTTGAAGTTTCTGCAGTTTTCACTCTAAAACCGAGTTGGAGCTACTACCTCCCTATATATATGTATGGAGTGGAGTTTGCAACTGAAAAGAAACTTTGTGTTCCCTACAAGCAAGTTGAAGGACGGCTTTCACACACACTTATCTCTCAGAACTGAGCATGTGGAGAGACGTTCGTTCATCTAACACAAAGGGAACGGGTTGCAGGAGAAATTTTACTCTGGTTTCCCAGTCTGTTTCCTAGTGCCGGTTTAAAGTTCCTGCAGTTTTCACTGTAAAACTGGGTTGGAGCTTGTACCTCCCCATATATATGTATGGAGTGGAGTTTGCAACTGAAAAGAAACTTTGTGTTCCCAACAAGCTAGGTGAAGGACGGCTTTCACACACACTTATCTCTCAGAACTGAGCATGTGGAGAGACGTTCATTCATCTAGCACAAACGGAACGGGTTGCAGGAGAAACTTTTACTCTGGTTTCTCAGGCTGTTTCCTAGTGCCGGTTTGAAGTTTCTGCAGTTTTCACTCTAAAACCGAGTTGGAGCTACTACCTCCCTATATATATGTATGGAGTGGAGTTTGCAACTGAAAAGAAACATTGTGTTCCCAACAAGCAAGTTGAAGGACGGCTTTCACACACACTTATCTCTCAGAACTGAGCATGTGGAGAGACGTTCGTTCATCTAGCACAAAGGGAACGGGTTGCAGGAGAAACTTTTACTCTGGTTTCTCAGTCTGTTTCCTAGTGCCAGTTTGAAGTTCCTGCAGTTTTCACTGTAAAACAGAGTTGGAGCCAGTACCTCCCCATATATATGTATGGAGTGGAGTTTGCAACTGAAAAGAAACTTTGTGTTCCCAACAAGCTAGGTGAAGGACGGCTTTCACACACACTTTTCTGTCAGAACTGAGCATGTGGAGAGACGTTCGTTCATCTAGCACAATGGGAACAGGTTGCAGGAGAAACTTTTACTCTGGTTTCTCAGTCTATTTCCTAGTGCCGGTTTGAAGTTCCTGCAGTTTTCACTGTAAAACCGAGTTGGAGATAGTACCTCCCCATATATATGTATGGAGTGGAGTTTGCAACTGAAAAGAAACTTTGTGTTCCCAACAAGCTAGGTGAAGGACGGCTTTCACACACACTTTTCTCTCAGAACTGAGCATGTGGAGAGACGTTCGTTCATCTAGCACAAAGGGAACGGGTTGCAGGAGAAACTTTTACTCTGGTTTCTCAGTCTGTTTCCTAGTGCCGGTTTGAAGTTCCTGCAGTTTTCAGAGTAAAACCGGTTTGGAGCTAGTACCTCCCCATATATATGTATGGAGTGGAGATTGCAACTGAAAAGAAACTTTGTGTTCCCAACAAGCAAGGTGAAGGATGGCTTTCACACACACTTATCTCTCAGAACTGAGCATGTGGAGAGACGTTCGTTCATCTAGCACAAAGGGAACGGGTTGCAGGAGAAACTTTTACTCTGGTTTCTCAGTCTGTTTCCTAGTGCCGGTTTGAAGTTCCTGCAGTTTTCACAGTAAAACCGGGTTGGAGCTTGTACCTCCCCTTATATATGTATGGAGTGGAGTTTGCAACTGAAAAGAAACTTTGTGTTCCCAACAAGCTAGGTGAAGGACGGCTTTCACACACACTTATCTCTCAGAACTGAGCATGTGGAGAGACGTTCGTTCACCTAGCACAAAGGGAACGGGTTGCAGGAGAAACTTTTACTCTGGTTTCTCATTCTGTTTCCTAGTGCCGGTTTGAAGTTCCTGCAGTTTTCACTGTAAAACCGAGTTGGAGCTAGTACCTCCCCTTAAATATGTATGGAGTGGAGTTTGCAACTGGAAAGAAACTTTGTGTTCCCAACAAGCTAGGTGAAGGACGGCTTTCACACACACTTATCTCTCAGAACTGAGCATGTGGAGAGACGTTCGTTCACCTAGCACAAAGGGAACGGGTTGCAGGAGAAACTTTTACTCTGGTTTCTCATTCTGTTTCCTAGTGCCGGTTTGAAGTTCCTGCAGTTTTCACTGTAAAACCGAGTTGGAGCTAGTACCTCCCCTTAAATATGTATGGAGTGGAGTTTGCAACTGGAAAGAAACTTTATGTTCCCAACAAGCTAGGTGAAGGACGGCTTTCACACACACTTTTCTCTCAGAACTGAGCATGTGGAGAGACGTTCGTTCATCTATCACAAAGGGAACGGATTGCAGGAGAAACTTTTACTCTGGTTTCTCAGTCTGTTTCCTAGTGCCGGTTTGAAGTTCCTGCAGTTTTCACTGTAAAAGCGAGTTGGAGCTAGTACCACCCCATATATATGTATGGCGTGGATTTTGCAACTGAAAAGAAACTTTGTGTTCCCAACAAGCTAGGTGAAGGACGGCTTTCACACACACTTTCTCTCAGAACTGAGCATGTGGAGAGACGTTCGTTCATCTAGAACAAAGGGAACGGGTTGCAGGAGAAACTTTTACTCTGGTTTCTCAGGCTGTTTCCTAGTGCCGGTTTGAAGTTCCAGCAGTTTTCACTGTAAAACCTGGTTGGAGCTAGTACCTCCCCATATATATGTATGGAGTGGAGATTGCAACTGAAAAGAATCTTTGTGTTCCCAACAAGCTAGTTGAAGGACGGCTTTCACACACACTTATATCGCAGAACTCAGCATGTGGAGAGACGTTCGTTCATCTAGCACAAAGGGAACGGGTTGCAGGAGAAACTTTTACTCTGGTTTCTCAGTCTGTTTCCTAGTGCCGGTTTGAAGTTCCTGCAGTTTTCACTGTAAAACCGGGTTGGAGCTACTACCTCCCCATATATATGTATGGAGTGGAGTTTGCAACTGAAAAGAAACTTTGTGTTCCCAACAAGCTAGGTGAAGGACGGCTTTCACACACACTTTTCTGTCAGAACTGAGTATGTGGAGAGACGTTCGTTCATCTAGCACAAAGGGAACGGGTTGCAGGAGAAACTTTTACTCTGGTTTCTCAGTCTGCTTCCTAGTGCAGGTATGAAGTTCCTGCAGTTTTCAGTGTAAAACCGAGTTGGAGCTAGTACCTCCCCATATATATGTATGGAGTGGAGTTTGCAACTGAAAAGAAACTTTGTGTTCCCAACAAGCTAGGTGAAGGTCGGCATTCACACACAATTTTCTCTCAGAACTGAGCATGTGGAGAGACTTTCGTTCATCTAGCACAAAGGGAACGGGTTGCAGGAGAAACTTTTACTCTGGTTTCTCAGTCTGTTTCCTAGTGCCGGTTTGAAGTTCCTGCAGTTTTCACTGTAAAACCGGGTTGGAGCTAGTACCTCCCCATATATATGTATGGAGTGGAGTTTGCAACTGAAAAGAAACTTTGTGTTCCCAACAAGCTAGGTGAAGGACGGCTTTCACACACACTTATCTCTCAGAACTGAGCATGTGGAGAGACGTTCGTTCATCTAGCACAAAGGGAACGGGTTGCAGGAGAAACTTTTACTCTGGTTTCTCAGTCTGTTTCCTAGTGCCGGTTTAAAGTTCCTGCAGTTTTCACTGTAAAACCGGGTTGGAGCTAGTACCTCCCCATATATATGTATGGAGTGGAGTTTGCAACTGAAAAGAAACTTTGTGTTCCCAACAAGCTAGGTGAAGGACGGCTTTCACACACACTTATCTCTCAGAACTCAGCAAGTGGAGAGACGTTCGTTCATCTAGCACAAAGGGAACGGGTTGCAGGAGAAACTTTTACTCTGGTTTCTCAGTCTGTTTCCTAGTGCCGGTTTTAAGTTCCTGCAGTTTTCACTGTAAAACCGAGTTGGAGCTTGTACCTCCCCGTATACATGTATGGAGTGGATTTTGCAACTGAAAAGAACCTTTGTGTTCCCAACAAGCTAGGTGAAGGACGGCCTACACACACACTTATCTCTCAGAACTGAGCATGTGGAGAGACGTTCGTTCATCTAGCACAAAGGGAACAGGTTGCAGGAGAAACTTTTACTCTGGTTTCTCTGTCTGTTTTCTAGTGCCGGTTTGAAGTTCCTGCAGTTTTCACTGTAAAACCGAGTTGGAGCTTGTACCTCCCCTTAAATATGTATGGAGTGGAGTTTGCAACTGAAAAGAAACTTTGTGTTCCAAACAAGCTAGGTGAAGGACGGCTTTCACACACACTTATCTCTCAGAACTGAGCATGTGGAGAGACGTTCGTTCATCTAGCACAAAGGGAACGGGTTGCAGGAGAAACTTTTACTCTGGTTTCTCAGGCTGTTTCCTAGTGCCGGTTTGAAGTTCCTGCAGTTTACACTTTAAAACCGAGTTGGAGCTACTACCTCCCCATATATATGTATGGAGTGGAGTTTGCAACTGAAAAGAAACTTTGTGTTCCCATCAAGCTAGTTGAAGGACGGCTTTCACACACACTTTTCTGTCAGAACTGAGCATGTGGAGAGACGTTCGTTCATCTAGCACAAAGGGAACTGGTTGCAGGAGAAACTTTTACTCTGGTTCCTCAGTCTGTTTCCTAGTGCCGGTTTGAAGTTCCTGCAGTTTTCACTGTAAAACCGAGTTGGAGCTTGTACCTCCCCGTATACATGTATGGAGTGGAGTTTGCAACTGAAAAGAACCTTTGTGTTCCCAACAAGCTAGGTGAAGGACGGCTTTCACACACACTTATCTCTCAGAACTGAGCATGTGGAGAGACGTTCGTTCATCTAGCACAAAGGGAATGGTTTGCAGGAGAAACTTTTACTCTGGTTTCTCAGTCTGTTTCCTAGTGCCGTTTTGAAGTTCCTGCAGTTTTCACTGTAAAACCGAGTTGGAGCTTGTACCTCCCCTTAAATATGTATGGAGTGGAGTTTGCAACTGAAAAGAAACTTTGTGTTCCCAACAAGCTAGGTGAAGGACGGCTTTCACACACACTTATCTCGCAGAACTGAGCATGTGGAGAGACGTTCGTTCACCTAGCAGAAAGGGAACGGGTTGCTGGAGAAACTTTTACTCTGGTTTCTCAGTCTGTTTCCTAGTGCCGGTTTGAAGTTCCTGCAGTTTTCACTTTAAATCGATTTGGAGCTACTACCTCCCCATATATAAGTATGGAGTGGAGTTTGCAACCGAAAAGAAACTTTGTGTTCCCAACAAGCTAGGTGAAGGACGGCTTTCACACACACTTTTCTGTCCGAGCTGAGCATGTGGAGAGACGTTCGTTCATCTAGCACAAAGGGAACGCGTTGCAGGAGAAACTTTTACTCTGGTTTCTCAGTCTGTTTCCTAGTGCCGGTTTGAAGTTCCTGCAGTTTTCACTGTAAAACCGGGTTGGAGCTAGTACCTCCCCATATATATGTATGGAGTGGAGTTTGCAACTGAAAAGAAACTTTGTGTTCCCAACAAGCTAGGTGAAGGACGGCTTTCACACACACTTACCTCTCAGAACTGAGCATGTGGAGAGACGTTCGTTCATCTAGCACAAAGGGAACGGGTTGCAGGAGAAACTTTTACTCTGGTTTCTCAGTCTGTTTCCTAGTGCCGGTTTAAAGTTCCTGCAGTTTTCACTGTAAAACCGGGTTGGAGCTAGTACCTCCCCATATATATGTATGGAGTGGAGTTTGCAACTGAAAAGAAACTTTGTGTTCCCAACAAGCTAGGTGAAGGACGGCTTTCACACACACTTATCTCTCAGAACTGAGCATGTGGAGAGACGTTCGTTCATCTAGCACAAAGGGAACGGGTTGCAGGAGAAAATTTTACTCTGGTTTCTCAGTCTGTTTCCTAGTGCCGGTTTAAAGTTCCTGCAGTTTTCACTGTAAAACCGGGTTGGAGCTAGTACCTCCCCATATATATGTATGGAGTGGAGTTTGCAACTGAAAAGAAACTTTGTGTTCCCAACAAGCTAGGTGAAGGACGGCTTTCACACACACTTATCTCTCAGAACTCAGCAAGTGGAGAGACGTTCGTTCATCTAGCACAAAGGGAACGGGTTGCAGGAGAAACTTTTACTCTGGTTTCTCAGTCTGTTTCCTAGTGCCGGTTTTAAGTTCCTGCAGTTTTCACTGTAAAACCGAGTTGGAGCTTGTACCTCCCCGTATACATGTATGGAGTGGAGTTTGCAACTGAAAAGAACCTTTGTGTTCCCAACAAGCTAGGTGAAGGACGGCCTACACACACACTTATCTCTCAGAACTGAGCATGTGGAGAGACGTTCGTTCATCTAGCACAAAGGGAACGGGTTGCAGGAGAAACTTTTACTCTGGTTTCTCTGTCTGTTTCCTAGTGCCGGTTTGAAGTTCCTGCAGTTTTCACTGTAAAACCGAGTTGGAGCTTGTACCTCCCCTTAAATATGTATGGAGTGGAGTTTGCAACTGAAAAGAAACTTTGTGTTCCCAACAAGCTAGGTGAAGGACGGCTTTCACACACACTTATCTCTCAGAACTGAGCATGTGGAGAGACGTTCGTTCATCTAGCACAAAGGGAACGGGTTGCAGGAGAAACTTTTACTCTGGTTTCTCAGGCTGTTTCCTAGTGCCGGTTTGAAGTTCCTGCAGTTTACACTGTAAAACCGAGTTGGAGCTACTACCTCCCCATATATATGTATGGAGTGGAGTTTGCAACTGAAAAGAAACTTTGTGTTCCCATCAAGCTAGTTGAAGGACGGCTTTCACACACACTTTTCTGTCAGAACTGAGCATGTGGAGAGACGTTCGTTCATCTAGCACAAAGGGAACTGGTTGCAGGAGAAACTTTTACTCTGGTTCCTCAGTCTGTTTCCTAGTGCCGGTTTGAAGTTCCTGCAGTTTTCACTGTAAAACCGAGTTGGAGCTTGTACCTCCCCGTATACATGTATGGAGTGGAGTTTGCAACTGAAAAGAACCTTTGTGTTCCCAACAAGCTAGGTGAAGGACGGCTTTCACACACACTTATCTCTCAGAACTGAGCATGTGGAGAGACGTTCGTTCATCTAGCACAAAGGGAACGGGTTGCAGGAGAAACTTTTACTCTGGTTTCTCAGTCTGTTTCCTAGTGCCGGTTTGAAGTTCCTGCAGTTTTCACTGTAAAACCGAGTTGGAGCTTGTACCTCCCCTTAAATATGTATGGAGTGGAGTTTGCAACTGAAAAGAAACTTTGTGTTCCCAACAAGCTAGGTGAAGGACGGCTTTCACACACACTTATCTCTCAGAACTGAGCATGTGGAGAGACGTTCGTTCATCTAGCACAAAGGGAATGGTTTGCAGGAGAAACTTTTACTCTGGTTTCTCAGTCTGTTTCCTAGTGCCGGTTTGAAGTTCCTGCAGTTTTCACTGTAAAACCGAGTTGGAGCTTGTACCTCCCCTTAAATATGTATGGAGTGGAGTTTGCAACTGAAAAGAAACTTTGTGTTCCCAACAAGCTAGGTGAAGGACGGCTTTCACACACACTTATCTCGCAGAACTGAGCATGTGGAGAGACGTTCGTTCACCTAGCAGAAAGGGAACGGGTTGCTGGAGAAACTTTTACTCTGGTTTCTCAGTCTGTTTCCTAGTGCCGGTTTGAAGTTCCTGCAGTTTTCACTTTAAATCGATTTGGAGCTACTACCTCCCCATATATAAGTATGGAGTGGAGTTTGCAACCGAAAAGAAACTTTGTGTTCCCAACAAGCTAGGTGAAGGACGGCTTTCACACACACTTTTCTGTCCGAGCTGAGCATGTGGAGAGACGTTCGTTCATCTAGCACAAAGGGAACGGTTTGCAGGAGAAACTTTTACTCTGGTTTCTCAGTCTGTTTCCTAGTGCCGGTTTTAAGTTCCTGCAGTTTTCACTGTAAAACCGAGTTGGAGCTTGTACCTCCCCTTAAATATGTATGGAGTGGAGTTTGCAACTGAAAAGAAACTTTGTGTTCCGAACAAGCTAGGTGAAGGACGGCTTTCACACACAATTATCTCTCAGAACAGAGCATGTGGAGAGACATTCGTTCAATTAGAACAAAGGGAACGGGTTGCAGGAGAAACTTTTACTCTGGTTTCTCAGTCTGTTTCCTAGTGCCGGTTTAAAGTTCCTGCAGTTTTCACTGTAAAACCGGGTTGGAGCTAGTACCTCCCCATATATATGTATGGAGTGGAGTTTGCAACTGAAAAGAAACTTTGTGTTCCCAACAAGCTAGGTGAAGGATGGCTTTCACACACACTTATCTCTCAGAACTCAGCAAGTGGAGAGACGTTCGTTCATCTAGCACAAAGGGAACGGGTTGCAGGAGAAACTTTTACTCTGGTTTCTCAGTCTGTTTCCTAGTGCCGGTTTTAAGTTCCTGCAGTTTTCACTGTAAAACCGAGTTGGAGCTTGTACCTCCCCGTATACATGTATGGAGTGGAGTTTGCAACTGAAAAGAACCTTTGTGTTCCCAACAAGCTAGGTGAAGGACGGCCTTCACACACACTTATCTCTCAGAACTGAGCATGTGGAGAGACTTTCGTTCATCTAGCACAAAAGGAACGGGTTGCAGGAGAAACTTTTACTCTGGTTTCTCAGTCTGTTTCCTAGTGCCGGTTTGAAGTTCCTGCAGTTTTCACTGTAAAACCGAGTTGGAGCTTGTACCTCCCCTTAAATATGTATGGAGTGGAGTTTGCAACTGAAAAGAAACTTTGTGTTCCCAACAAGCTAGGTGAAGGACGGCTTTCACACACACTTATCTCTCAGAACTGAGCATGTGGAGAGACGTTCGTTCACCTAGCACAAAGGGAACGGGTTGCAGGAGAAACTTTTACTCTGGTTTCTCAGGCTGTTTCCTAGTGCCGGTTTGAAGTTCCTGCAGTTTACACTTTAAAACCGAGTTGGAGCTACTACCTCCCCATATATATGTATGGAGTGGAGTTTGCAACTGAAAAGAAACTTTGTGTTCCCATCAAGCTAGTTGAAGGACGGCTTTCACACACACTTTTCTGTCAGAACTGAGCATGTGGAGAGACGTTCGTTCATCTAGCACAAAGGGAACGGGTTGCAGGAGAAACTTTTACTCTGGTTCCTCAGTCTGTTTCCTAGTGCCGGTTTGAAGTTCCTGCAGTTTTCACTGTAAAACCGAGTTGGAGCTTGTACCTCCCCGTATACATGTATGGAGTGGAGTTTGCAACTGAAAAGAACCTTTGTGTTCCCAACAAGCTAGGTGAAGGACGGCTTTCACACACACTTATCTCTCAGAACTGAGCATGTGGAGAGACGTTCGTTCATCTAGCACAAAGGGAACGGGTTGCAGGAGAAACTTTTACTCTGGTTTCTCAGCCTGTTTCCTAGTGCCGGTTTGAAGTTCCTGCAGTTTTCACTGTAAAACAGAGTTGGAGCTTGTACCTCCCCTTAAATATGTATGGAGTGGAGTTTGCAACTGAAAAGAAACTTTGTGTTCCCAACAAGCTAGGTGAAGGACGGCTTTCACACACACTTATCTCTCAGAACTGAGCATGTGGAGAGACGTTCGTTCATCTAGCACAAAGGGAATGGTTTGCAGGAGAAACTTTTACTCTGGTTTCTCAGTCTGTTTCCTAGTGCCTGTTTGAAGTTCCTGCAGTTTTCACTGTAAAACCGAGTTGGAGCTTGTACCTCCACTTAAATATGTATGGAGTGGAGTTTGCAACTGAAAAGAAACTTTGTGTTCCCAACAAGCTAGGTGAAGGACGGCTTTCACACACACTTATCTCGCAGAACTGAGCATGTGGAGAGACGTTCATTCACCTAGCAGAATGGGAACGGGTTGCAGGAGAAACTTTTACTCTGGTTTCTCAGTCTGTTTCCTAGTGCCGGTTTGAAGTTCCTGCAGTTTTCACTTTAAATCGATTTGGAGCTACTACCTCCCCATATATAAGTATGGAGTGGAGTTTGCAACCGAAAAGAAACTTTGTGTTCCCAACAAGCTAGGTGAAGGACGGCTTTCACACACACTTTTCTGTCCGAACTGAGCATGTGGAGAGACGTTCTTTCATCTAGCACAAAGGGAACGGTTTGCAGGAGAAACTTTTACTCTGGTTTCTCAGTCTGTTTCCTAGTGCCGGTTTGAAGTTCCTGCAGTTTTCACTGTAAAACCGAGTTGGAACTTGTACCTCCCCTTAAATATGTATGGAGTGGAGTTTGCAACTGAAAAGAAACTTTGTGTTCCCAACAAGCTAGGTGAAGGACGGCTTTCACACACAATTATCTCTCAGAACAGAGCATGTGGAGAGACGTTCGTTCAATTAGAACAAAGGGAACGGGTTGCAGGAGAAACTTTTACTCTGGTTTCTCAGTCTGTTTCCTAGTGCCGGTTTGAAGTTCCTGCAGTTTTCACTGTAAAACCGAGTTGGAGCTTGTACCTCCCCGTATACATGTATGGAGTGGAGTTTGCAACTGAAAAGAAACTTTCTGTTCCCAACAAGCTAGGTGAAGGACGGCTTTCACACACACTTTTCTCTCAGAACTGAGCATGTGGAGAGACGTTTGTTCATTTAGCACAAAGGGAACGGGTTGCAGGAGAAACTTTTACTCTGGTTTCTCAGTCTGTTTCCTAGTGCCGGTTTAAAGTTCCTGCAGTTTTCACTGTAAAACCGGGTTGGAGCTAGTACCTCCCCATATATATGTATCGGAGTGGAGTTTGCAACTGAAAAGAAACTTTGTGTTCCCAACAAGCTAGGTGAAGGACGGCTTTCACACACACTTATCACTCAGAACTCAGCATGTGGAGAGACGTTCGTTCATCTAGCACAAAGGGAACGGGTTGCAGGAGAAACTTTTACTCTGGTTTCTCAGTCTGTTTCCTAGTACCGGTTTGAAGTTCCTGCAGTTTTCACTGTAAAACTGGGTTGGAGCTTGTACCTCCCCATATATATGTATGGAGTGGAGTTTGCAACTGAAAAGAAACTTTGTGTTCCCAACAAGCTAGGTGAAGGACGGCTTTCACACACACTTATCTCTCAGAACTGAGCATGTGGAGAGACGTTCGTTCATCTAGCACAAAGGGAACGGGTTGCAGGAGAAACTTTTACTCTGGTTTCTCAGGCTGTTTCCTAGTGCCGGTTTGAAGTTCCTGCAGTTTACACTTTAAAACCGAGTTGGAGCTACTACCTCCCCATATATATGTATGGAGTGGAGTTTGCAACTGAAAAGAAACTTTGTGTTCCCATCAAGCTAGTTGAAGGACGGCTTTCACACACACTTTTCTGTCAGAACTGAGCATGTGGAGAGACGTTCGTTCATCTAGCACAAAGGGAACGGGTTGCAGGAGAAACTTTTACTCTGGTTCCTCAGTCTGTTTCCTAGTGCCGGTTTGAAGTTCCTGCAGTTTTCACTGTAAAACCGAGTTGGAGCTTGTACCTCCCCGTATACATGTATGGAGTGGAGTTTGCAACTGAAAAGAACCTTTGTGTTCCCAACAAGCTAGGTGAAGGACGGCTTTCACACACACTTATCTCTCAGAACTGAGCATGTGGAGAGACGTTCGTTCATCTAGCACAAAGGGAACGGGTTGCAGGAGAAACTTTTACTCTGGTTTCTCAGTCTGTTTCCTAGTGCCGGTTTGAAGTTCCTGCAGTTTTCACTGTAAAACCGAGTTGGAGCTTGTACCTCCCCTTAAATATGTATGGAGTGGAGTTTGCAACTGAAAAGAAACTTTGTGTTCCCAACAAGCTAGGTGAAGGACGGCTTTCACACACACTTATCTCTCAGAACTGAGCATGTGGAGAGACGTTCGTTCATCTAGCACAAAGGGAATGGTTTGCAGGAGAAACTTTTACTCTGGTTTCTCAGTCTGTTTCCTAGTGCCGGTTTGAAGTTCCTGCAGTTTTCACTGTAAAACCGAGTTGGAGCTTGTACCTCCCCTTAAATATGTATGGAGTGGAGTTTGCAACTGAAAAGAAACTTTGTGTTCCCAACAAGCTAGGTGAAGGACGGCTTTCACACACACTTATCTCGCAGAACTGAGCATGTGGAGAGACGTTCGTTCACCTAGCAGAAAGGGAACGGGTTTCAGGAGAAACTTGTACTCTGGTTTCTCAGTCTGTTTCCTAGTGCCGGGTTGAAGTTCCTGCAGTTTTCACTTTAAATCGATTTGGAGCTACTACCTCCCCATATATAAGTATGGAGTGGAGTTTGCAACCGAAAAGAAACTTTGTGTTCCCAACAAGCTAGGTGAAGGACGGCTTTCACACACACTTTTCTGTCCGAACTGAGCATGTGGAGAGACGTTCGTTCATCTAGCACAAAGGGAACGGTTTGCAGGAGAAACTTTTACTCTGGTTTCTCAGTCTGTTTCCTAGTGCCGGTTTGAAGTTCCTGCAGTTTTCACTGTAAAACCGAGGTGGAGCTTGTACCTCCCCTTAAATATGTATGGAGTGGAGTTTGCAACTGAGAAGAAACTTTGTGTTCCCAACAAGCTAGGTGAAGGACGGCTTTCACACACAATTATCTCTCAGAACAGAGCATGTGGAGAGACGTTCGTTCAATTAGAACAAAGGGAACGGGTTGCAGGAGAAACTTTTACTCTGGTTTCTCAGTCTGTTTCCTAGTGCCGGTTTGAAGTTCCTGCAGTTTTCACTGTAAACCCGAGTTGGAGTTTTACCTCCCCGTATACATGTATGGAGTGGAGTTTGCAACTGAAAAGAAACTTTCTGTTCCCAACTAGCTAGGTGAAGGACGGCTTTCACACACACTTTTCTCTCAGAACTGAGCATGTGGAGAGACGTTTGTTCATCTAGCAAAAAGGGAACGGGTTGCAGGAGAAACTTTTACTCTGGTTTCTCAGTCTGTTTCCTAGTGCCGGTTTAAAGTTCCTGCAGTTTTCACTGTAAAACCGGGTTGGAGCTAGTACCTCCCCATATATATGTATCGGAGTGGAGTTTGCAACTGAAAAGAAACTTTGTGTTCCCAACAAGCTAGGTGAAGGACGGCTTTCACACACACTTATCTCTCAGAACTCAGCATGTGGAGAGACTTTCGTTCATCTAGCACAAAGGGAACGGGTTGCAGGAGAAACTTTTACTCTGGTTTCTCTGTCTGTTTCCTAGTACCTGTTTGAAGTTCCTGCAGTTTTCACTGTAAAACTGGGTTGGAGCTTGTACCTCCCCATATATATGTATGGAGTGGAGTTTGCAACTGAAAAGAAACTTTGTGTTCCCAACAAGCTAGGTGAAGGACGGCTTTCACACACACTTATCTCTCAGAACTGAGCATGTGGAGAGACGTTCATTCATCTAGCACAAAGGGAACGGGTTGCAGGAGAAACTTTTACTCTGGTTTCTCAGGCTGTTTCCTAGTGCCGGTTTGAAGTTTCTGCAGTTTTCACTCTAAAACCGAGTTGGAGCTACTACCTCCCTATATATATGTATGGAGTGGAGTTTGCAACTGAAAAGAAACATTGTGTTCCCAACAAGCAAGTTGAAGTACGGCTTTCACACACACTTATCTCTCAGAACTGAGCATGTGGAGAGACGTTCGTTCATCTAGCACAAAGGGAACGGGTTGCAGGAGAAACTTTTACTCTGGTTTCTCAGTCTGTTTCCTAGTGCCGTTTTGAAGTTCCTGCAGTTTTCACTGTAAAACAGAGTTGGAGCCAGTACCTCCCCATATATATGTATGGAGTGGAGTTTGCAACTGAAAAGAAACTTTGTGTTCCCAACAAGCTAGGTGAAGGACGGCTTTCACACACACTTATCTCTCAGAACTCAGCATGTGGAGAGACGTTCGTTCATCTAGCACAAAGGGAACGGGTTGCAGGAGAAACTTTTACTCTGGTTTCTCAGTCTGTTTCCTAGTGCCGGTTTGAAGTTCCTGCAGTTTTCACTGTAAAACCGAGTTGGAGCTAGTACCTCCCCATATATATGTATGGAGTGGAGTTTGCAACTGAAAAGAAACTTTGTGTTCCCAACAAGCTAGGTGAAAGACGGCTTTCACACAGACTTTTCTCTCAGAACTGAGCATGTGGAGAGACGTTCGTTCATCTAGCACAAAGGGAACGGGTTGCAGGAGAAACTTTTACTCTGGTTTCTCAGTCTGTTTCCTACTGCCGGTTTGAAGTTCCTGCAGTTTTCACTGTAAAACCGAGTTGGAGCTACTACCTCCCCATATATATGTATGGAGTGGAGTTTGCAACTGAAAAGAAACTTTGTGTTCCCAACAAGCTAGGTGAAGGACGGCTTTCACACACACTTATCTCTCAGAACTGAGCATGTGGAGAGACGTTCGTTCATCTAGCACAAAGGGAACGGGTTGCAGGAGAAACTTTTACTCTGGTTTCTCAGGCTGTTTCCTAGTGCCGGTTTGAAGTTCCTGCAGTTTACACTTTAAAACCGAGTTGGAGCTACTACCTCCCCATATATATGTATGGAGTGGAGTTTGCAACTGAAAAGAAACTTTGTGTTCCCATCAAGCTAGTTGAAGGACGGCTTTCACACACACTTTTCTGTCAGAACTGAGCATGTGGAGAGACGTTCGTTCATCTAGCACAAAGGGAACGGGTTGCAGGAGAATCTTTTACTCTGGTTCCTCAGTCTGTTTCCTAGTGCCGGTTTGAAGTTCCTGCAGTTTTCACTGTAAAACCGAGTTGGAGCTTGTACCTCCCCGTATACATGTATGGAGTGGAGTTTGCAACTGAAAAGAACCTTTGTGTTCCCAACAAGCTAGGTGAAGGACGGCTTTCACACACACTTATCTCTCAGAACTGAGCATGTGGAGAGACGTTCGTTCATCTAGCACAAAGGGAACGGGTTGCAGGAGAAACTTTTACTCTGGTTTCTCAGTCTGTTTCCTAGTGCCGGTTTGAAGTTCCTGCAGTTTTCACTGTAAAACCGAGTTGGAGCTTGTACCTCCCCTTAAATATGTATGGAGTGGAGTTTGCAACTGAAAAGAAACTTTGTGTTCCCAACAAGCTAGGTGAAGGACGGCTTTCACACACACTTATCTCTCAGAACTGAGCATGTGGAGAGACGTTCGTTCATCTAGCACAAAGGGAATGGTTTGCAGGAGAAACTTTTACTCTGGTTTCTCAGTCTGTTTCCTAGTGCCGGTTTGAAGTTCCTGCAGTTTTCACTGTAAAACCGAGTTGGAGCTTGTACCTCCCCTTAAATATGTATGGAGTGGAGTTTGCAACTGAAAAGAAACTTTGTGTTCCCAACAAGCTAGGTGAAGGACGGCTTTCACACACACTTATCTCGCAGAACTGAGCATGTGGAGAGACGTTCGTTCACCTAGCAGAAAGGGAACGGGTTTCAGGAGAAACTTGTACTCTGGTTTCTCAGTCTGTTTCCTAGTGCCGGGTTGAAGTTCCTGCAGTTTTCACTTTAAATCGATTTGGAGCTACTACCTCCCCATATATAAGTATGGAGTGGAGTTTGCAACCGAAAAGAAACTTTGTGTTCCCAACAAGCTAGGTGAAGGACGGCTTTCACACACACTTTTCTGTCCGAACTGAGCATGTGGAGAGACGTTCGTTCATCTAGCACAAAGGGAACGGTTTGCAGGAGAAACTTTTACTCTGGTTTCTCAGTCTGTTTCCTAGTGCCGGTTTGAAGTTCCTGCAGTTTTCACTGTAAAACCGAGGTGGAGCTTGTACCTCCCCTTAAATATGTATGGAGTGGAGTTTGCAACTGAGAAGAAACTTTGTGTTCCCAACAAGCTAGGTGAAGGACGGCTTTCACACACAATTATCTCTCAGAACAGAGCATGTGGAGAGACGTTCGTTCAATTAGAACAAAGGGAACGGGTTGCAGGAGAAACTTTTACTCTGGTTTCTCAGTCTGTTTCCTAGTGCCGGTTTGAAGTTCCTGCAGTTTTCACTGTAAACCCGAGTTGGAGTTTTACCTCCCCGTATACATGTATGGAGTGGAGTTTGCAACTGAAAAGAAACTTTCTGTTCCCAACTAGCTAGGTGAAGGACGGCTTTCACACACACTTTTCTCTCAGAACTGAGCATGTGGAGAGACGTTTGTTCATCTAGCAAAAAGGGAACGGGTTGCAGGAGAAACTTTTACTCTGGTTTCTCAGTCTGTTTCCTAGTGCCGGTTTAAAGTTCCTGCAGTTTTCACTGTAAAACCGGGTTGGAGCTAGTACCTCCCCATATATATGTATCGGAGTGGAGTTTGCAACTGAAAAGAAACTTTGTGTTCCCAACAAGCTAGGTGAAGGACGGCTTTCACACACACTTATCTCTCAGAACTCAGCATGTGGAGAGACTTTCGTTCATCTAGCACAAAGGGAACGGGTTGCAGGAGAAACTTTTACTCTGGTTTCTCTGTCTGTTTCCTAGTACCTGTTTGAAGTTCCTGCAGTTTTCACTGTAAAACTGGGTTGGAGCTTGTACCTCCCCATATATATGTATGGAGTGGAGTTTGCAACTGAAAAGAAACTTTGTGTTCCCAACAAGCTAGGTGAAGGACGGCTTTCACACACACTTATCTCTCAGAACTTAGCATGTGGAGAGACGTTCATTCATCTAGCACAAAGGGAACGGGTTGCAGGAGAAACTTTTACTCTGGTTTCTCAGGCTGTTTCCTAGTGCCGGTTTGAAGTTTCTGCAGTTTTCACTCTAAAACCGAGTTGGAGCTACTACCTCCCTATATATATGTATGGAGTGGAGTTTGCAACTGAAAAGAAACATTGTGTTCCCAACAAGCAAGTTGAAGTACGGCTTTCACACACACTTATCTCTCAGAACTGAGCATGTGGAGAGACGTTCGTTCATCTAGCACAAAGGGAACGGGTTGCAGGAGAAACTTTTACTCTGGTTTCTCAGTCTGTTTCCTAGTGCCGTTTTGAAGTTCCTGCAGTTTTCACTGTAAAACAGAGTTGGAGCCAGTACCTCCCCATATATATGTATGGAGTGGAGTTTGCAACTGAAAAGAAACTTTGTGTTCCCAACAAGCTAGGTGAAGGACGGCTTTCACACACACTTATCTCTCAGAACTCAGCATGTGGAGAGACGTTCGTTCATCTAGCACAAAGGGAACGGGTTGCAGGAGAAACTTTTACTCTGGTTTCTCAGTCTGTTTCCTAGTGCCGGTTTGAAGTTCCTGCAGTTTTCACTGTAAAACCGAGTTGGAGCTAGTACCTCCCCATATATATGTATGGAGTGGAGTTTGCAACTGAAAAGAAACTTTGTGTTCCCAACAAGCTAGGTGAAAGACGGCTTTCACACAGACTTTTCTCTCAGAACTGAGCATGTGGAGAGACGTTCGTTCATCTAGCACAAAGGGAACGGGTTGCAGGAGAAACTTTTACTCTGGTTTCTCAGTCTGTTTCCTACTGCCGGTTTGAAGTTCCTGCAGTTTTCACTGTAAAACCGAGTTGGAGCTACTACCTCCCCATATATATGTATGGAGTGGAGTTTGCAACTGAAAAGAAACTTTGTGTTCCCAACAAGCTAGGTGAAGGACGGCTTTCACACACACTTTTCTCTCAGAACTGAGCATGTGGAGAGACGTTCGTTCACCTAGCACAAAGGGAACGGGTTGCAGGAGAAACTTTTACTCTGGTTTCTCAGTCTGTTTCCTAGTGCCGGTTTGAAGTTCCTGCAGTTTTCACTGTAAAACCGGGTTGGAGCTAGTACCTCCCCATATATATGTATGGAGTGGAGTTTGCAACTGAAAAGAAACTTTGTGTTCCCAACAAGCTAGGTGAAGGACGGCTTTCACACACACTTATCTCTCAGAACTCAGCATGTGGAGAGACGTTCGTTCATCTAGCACAAAGGGAACGGGTTGCAGGAGAAACTTTTACTCTGGTTTCTCAGTCTGTTTCCTAGTGCCGGTTTGAAGTTCCTGCAGTTTTCACTGTAAAACCGGGTTGGAGCTAGTACCTCCCCATATATATGTATGGAGTGGAGTTTGCAACTGAAAAGAAACTTTGTGTTCCCAACAAGCTAGTTGAAAGACGGCTTTCACACACACTTATCTCTCAGATCTCAGCAAGTGGAGAGACGTTCGTTCATCTAGCACAAATGGAACGGGTTGCAGGAGAAACTTTTACTCTGGTTTCTCAGTCTGTTTCCTAGTGCCGGTTTGAAGTTTCTGCAGTTTTCACTCTAAAACCGAGTTTGAGCTAGTACCTCCCCATATATATGTATGGAGTGGAGATTGCAACTGAAAAGAAACTTTGTGTTCCCAACAAGCAAGTTGAAGGACGGCTTTCACACACACTTATCTCTCAGAACTGAGCATGTGGAGAGACGTTCGTTCATCTAGCACAAAGGGAACGGTTTGCAGGAGAAACTTTTACTCTGGTTTCTCAGTCTGTTTCCTAGTGCCGGTTTGAAGTTCCTGCAGTTTTCACTGTAAAACCGGGTTGGAGCTTGTACCTCCCCTTAAATATGTATGGAGTGGAGTTTGCAACTGAAAAGAAACATTGTGTTCCCAACAAGCTAGGTGAAGGACGGCTTTCACACACACTTTTCTCTCAGAACTGAGCATGTGGAGAGACGTTCGTTCATCTAGCACAAAGGGAACGGGTTGCAGGAGAAACTTTTACTCTGGTTTCTCAGTCTGTTTCCTAGTGCCGGTTTGAAGTTCCTGCAGTTTTCACTGTAAAACCGAGTTGGAGCTACTACCTCCCCATATATATGTATGGAGTGGAGTTTGCAACTGAAAAGAAACTTTGTGTTCCCAACAAGCTAGGTGAAGGACGGCTTTCACACACACTTTTCTCTCAGAACTGAGCATGTGGAGAGACGTTCGTTCATCTAGCACAAAGGGAACGGGTTGCAGGAGAAACTTTTACTCTGGTTTCTCAGTCTGTTTCCTAGTGCCGGTTTGAAGTTCCTGCAGTTTTCACTGTAAAACCGAGTTGGAGCTAGTACCTCCCCATGTATATGTATGGAGTGGAGTTTGCAACTGAAAAGAAACTTTGTGTTCCCAACAAGCTAGGTGAAGGACGGCTTTCACACACACTTATCTCTCAGAACTGAGCATGTGGAGAGACGTTCGTTCATCTAGCACAAAGGGAACGGGTTGCAGGAGAAACTTTTACTCTGGTTTCTCAGTCTGTTTCCTAGTGCCTGTTTGATGTTCCTGCAGTTTTCACTGTAAAACCGAGTAGGAGCTAGTACCTCCCCATATATATGTATGGAGTGGAGTTTGCAACTGAAAAGAAACTTTGTGTTCCCAACAAGCTAGGTGAAGGACGGCTTTCACACACACTTTTCTCTCAGAACTGAGCATGTGGAGAGACGTTCGTTCATCTAGCACAAAGGGAACGGGTTGCAGGAGAAACTTTTACTCTGGTTTCTCAGTCTGTTTCCTAGTGCCGGTTTGAAGTTCCTGCAGTTTTCACTGTAAAATCGAGTTGGAGCTAGTACCTCCCCATATATATGTATGGAATGGAGTTTGCAACTGAAAAGAAACTTTGTGTTCCCAACAAGCTAGGTGAAGGACGGCTTTCACACACACTTTTCTCTCAGAACTGAGCATGTGGAGAGACGTTCGTTCATCTAGCACAAAGGGAACGGGTTGCAGGAGAAACTTTTACTCTGGTTTCTCAGTCTGTTTCCTAGTGCCGGTTTAAAGTTCCTGCAGTTTTCACTGTAAAACCGGGTTGGAGCTAGTACCTCCCCATATATATGTATCGGAGTGGAGTTTGCAACTGAAAAGAAACTTTGTGTTCCCAACAAGCTAGGTGAAGGACGGCTTTCACACACACTTATCTCTCAGAACTCAGCATGTGGAGAGACGTTCGTTCATCTAGCACAAAAGGAACGGGTTGCAGGAGAAACTTTTACTCTGGTTTCTCAGTCTGTTTCCTAGTACCGGTTTGAAGTTCCTGCAGTTTTCACTGTAAAACTGGGTTGGAGCTTGTACCTCCCCATATATATGTATGGAGTGGAGTTTGCAACTGAAAAGAAACTTTGTGTTCCCAACAAGCTAGGTGAAGGACGGCTTTCACACACACTTTTCTGTCCGAACTGAGCATGTGGAGAGACGTTCGTTCATCTAGCACAAAGGGAACGGTTTGCAGGAGAAACTTTTACTCTGGTTTCTCAGTCTGTTTCCTAGTGCCGGTTTGAAGTTCCTGCAGTTTTCACTGTAAAACCGAGTTGGAGCTTGTACCTCCCCTTAAATATGTATGGAGTGGAGTTTGCAACTGAAAAGAAACTTTGTGTTCCCAACAAGCTAGGTGAAGGACGGCTTTCACACACAATTATCTCTCAGAACAGAGCATGTGGAGAGACGTTCGTTCAATTAGAACAAAGGGAACGGGTTGCAGGAGAAACTTTTACTCTGGTTTCTCAGTCTGTTTCCTAGTGCCGGTTTGAAGTTCCTGCAGTTTTCACTGTAAAACCGGGTTGGAGCTAGTACCTCCCCATATATATGTATGGAGTGGAGTTTGCAACTGAAAAGAAACTTTGTGTTCCCAACAAGCTAGTTGAAAGACGGCTTTCACACACACTTATCTCTCAGATCTCAGCAAGTGGAGAGACGTTCGTTCATCTAGCACAAATGGAACGGGTTGCAGGAGAAACTTTTACTCTGGTTTCTCAGTCTGTTTCCTAGTGCCGGTTTGAAGTTTCTGCAGTTTTCACTCTAAAACCGAGTTTGAGCTAGTACCTCCCCATATATATGTATGGAGTGGAGATTGCAACTGAAAAGAAACTTTGTGTTCCCAACAAGCAAGTTGAAGGACGGCTTTCACACACACTTATCTCTCAGAACTGAGCATGTGGAGAGACGTTCGTTCATCTAGCACAAAGGGAACGGTTTGCAGGAGAAACTTTTACTCTGGTTTCTCAGTCTGTTTCCTAGTGCCGGTTTGAAGTTCCTGCAGTTTTCACTGTAAAACCGGGTTGGAGCTTGTACCTCCCCTTAAATATGTATGGAGTGGAGTTTGCAACTGAAAAGAAACTTTGTGTTCCCAACAAGCTAGGTGAAGGACGGCTTTCACACACACTTTTCTCTCAGAACTGAGCATGTGGAGAGACGTTCGTTCATCTAGCACAAAGGGAACGGTTTGCAGGAGAAACTTTTACTCTGGTTTCTCAGTCTGTTTCCTAGTGCCGGTTTGAAGTTCCTGCAGTTTTCACTGTAAAACCGAGTTGGAGCTACTACCTCCCCATATATATGTATGGAGTGGAGTTTGCAACTGAAAAGAAACTTTGTGTTCCCAACAAGCTAGGTGAAGGACGGCTTTCACACACACTTTTCTCTCAGAACTGAGCATGTGGAGAGACGTTCGTTCATCTAGCACAAAGGGAACGGGTTGCAGGAGAAACTTTTACTCTGGTTTCTCAGTCTGTTTCCTAGTGCCGGTTTGAAGTTCCTGCAGTTTTCACTGTAAAACCGAGTTGGAGCTAGTACCTCCCCATGTATATGTATGGAGTGGAGTTTGCAACTGAAAAGAAACTTTGTGTTCCCAACAAGCTAGGTGAAGGACGGCTTTCACACACACTTATCTCTCAGAACTGAGCATGTGGAGAGACGTTCGTTCATCTAGCACAATGGGAACGGGTTGCAGGAGAAACTTTTACTCTGGTTTCTCAGTCTGTTTCCTAGTGCCTGTTTGATGTTCCTGCAGTTTTCACTGTAAAACCGAGTAGGAGCTAGTACCTCCCCATATATATGTATGGAGTGGAGTTTGCAACTGAAAAGAAACTTTGTGTTCCCAACAAGCTAGGTGAAGGACGGCTTTCACACACACTTTTCTCTCAGAACTGAGCATGTGGAGAGACGTTCGTTCATCTAGCACAAAGGGAACGGGTTGCAGGAGAAACTTTTACTCTGGTTTCTCAGTCTGTTTCCTAGTGCCGGTTTGAAGTTCCTGCAGTTTTCACTGTAAAATCGAGTTGGAGCTAGTACCTCCCCATATATATGTATGGAATGGAGTTTGCAACTGAAAAGAAACTTTGTGTTCCCAACAAGCTAGGTGAAGGACGGCTTTCACACACACTTTTCTCTCAGAACTGAGCATGTGGAGAGACGTTCGTTCATCTAGCACAAAGGGAACGTGTTGCAGGAGAAACTTTTACTCTGGTTTCTCAGTCTGTTTCCTAGTGCCGGTTTAAAGTTCCTGCAGTTTTCACTGTAAAACCGGGTTGGAGCTAGTACCTCCCCATATATATGTATCGGAGTGGAGTTTGCAACTGAAAAGAAACTTTGTGTTCCCAACAAGCTAGGTGAAGGACGGCTTTCACACACACTTATCTCTCAGAACTCAGCATGTGGAGAGACGTTCGTTCATCTAGCACAAAAGGAACGGGTTGCAGGAGAAACTTTTACTCTGGTTTCTCAGTCTGTTTCCTAGTACCGGTTTGAAGTTCCTGCAGTTTTCACTGTAAAACTGGGTTGGAGCTTGTACCTCCCCATATATATGTATGGAGTGGAGTTTGCAACTGAAAAGAAACTTTGTGTTCCCAACAAGCTAGGTGAAGGACGGCTTTCACACACACTTATCTCTCAGAACTGAGCATGTGGAGAGACATTCATTCATCTAGCACAAAGGGAACGGGTTGCAGGAGAAACTTTTACTCTGGTTTCTCAGGCTGTTTCCTAGTGCCGGTTTGAAGTTTCTGCAGTTTTCACTCTAAAACCGAGTTGGAGCTACTACCTCCCTATATATATGTATGGAGTGGAGTTTGCAACTGAAAAGAAACATTGTGTTCCCAACAAGCAAGTTGAAGGACGGCTTTCACACACACTTATCTCTCAGAACTGAGCATGTGGAGAGACGTTCGTTCATCTAGCACAAAGGGAACGGGTTGCAGGAGAAACTTTTACTCTGGTTTCTCAGTCTGTTTCCTAGTGCCGGTTTGAAGTTCCTGCAGTTTTCACTGTAAAACCGAGTTGGAGCCAGTACCTCCCCATATATATGTATGGAGTGGAGTTTGCAACTGAAAAGAAACTTTGTGTTCCCAACAAGCTAGGTGAAGGACGGCTTTCACACACACTTTTCTGTCAGAACTGAGCATGTGGAGAGACGTTCGTTCATCTAGCACAAAGGGAACAGGTTGCAGGAGAAACTTTTACTCTGGTTTCTCAGTCTATTTCCTAGTGCCGGTTTGAAGTTCCTGCAGTTTTCACTGTAAAACCGGGTTGGAGCTTGTACCTCCCCTTAAATATGTATGGAGTGGAGTTTGCAACTGAAAAGAAACTTTGTGTTCCCAACAAGCTAGGTGAAGGACGGCTTTCACACACACTTATCTCTCAGAACTGAGCATGTGGAGAGACGTTCTTTCACCTAGCACAAAGGGAACGGGTTGCAGGAGAAACTTTTACACTGGTTTCTCAGTCTGTTTCCTAGTGCCGGTTTGAAGTTCCTGCAGTTTTCACTGTAAAACCGAGTTGGAGCTAGTACCTCCCCATATATATGTATGGAGTGGAGTTAGCAACTGGAAAGAAACTTTGTGTTCCCAACAAGCTAGGTGAAGGACGGCTTTCACACACACTTATCTCTCAGAACTGAGCATGTGGAGAGACGTTCGTTCATCTATCACAAAGGGAACGGGTTGCAGGAGAAACTTTTACTCTGGTTTCTCAGTCTGTTTCCAAGTGCCGGTTTGAAGTTCCTGCAGTTTTCACTGTAAAACCGAGTTGGAGCTACTACCTCCCCATATATATGTATGGAGTGGAGTTTGCAACTGAAAAGAAACTTTGTGTTCCCAACAAGCTAGGTGAAGGACGGCTATCACACACACTTTTCTCTCAGAACTGAGCATGTGGAGAGACGTTCGTTCACCTAGCACAAAGGGAACGGGTTGCAGGAGAAACTTTTACTCTGGTTTCTCAGTCTGTTTCCTAGTGCCGGTTTGAAGTTCCTGCAGTTTTCACTGTAAAACCGAGTTGGAGCTAGTACCACCCCATATATATGTATGGAGTGGATTTTGCAACTGAAAAGAAACTTTGTGTTCCCAACAAGCTAGGTGAAGGACGGCTTTCACACACACTTTCTCTCAGAACTGAGCATGTGGAGAGACGTTCGTTCATCTAGAACAAATGGAACGGGCTGCAGGAGAAACTTTTACTCTGGTTTCTCAGGCTGTTTCCTAGTGCCGGTTTGAAGTTCCAGCAGTTTTCACTGTAAAACCGGGTTGGAGCTAGTACCTCCCCATATATATGTATGGAGTGGAGTTTGCAACTGAAAAGAAACTTTGTGTTCCCAACAAGCTAGGTGAAGGACGGCTTTCACACACACTTATCTCGCAGAACTCAGCATGTGGAGAGACGTTCGTTCATCTAGCACAAAGGGAACGGGTTGCAGGAGAAACTTTTACTCTGGTTTCTCAGTCTGTTTCCTAGTGCCGGTTTGAAGTTCCTGCAGTTTTCACTGTAAAACCGGGTTGGAGCTACTACCTCCCCATATATAAGTATGGAGTGGAGTTTGCAACCGAAAAGAAACTTTGTGTTCCCAACAAGCTAGGTGAAGGACGGCTTTCACACACACTTTTCTGTCCGAACTGAGCATGTGGAGAGACGTTCGTTCATCTAGCACAAAGGGAACGGTTTGCAGGAGAAACTTTTACTCTGGTTTCTCAGTCTGTTTCCTAGTGCCGGTTTGAAGTTCCTGCAGTTTTCACTGTAAAACCGAGTTGGAGCTAGTACCTCCCCATATATATGTATGGAGTGGAGTTTGCAACTGAAAAGAAACTTTGTGTTCCCAACAAGCTAGGTGAAGGACGGCTTTCACACACACTTTTCTCTCAGAACTGAGCATGTGGAGAGACGTTCGTTCATCTAGCACAAAGGGAACGGGTTGCAGGAGAAACTTTTACTCTGGTTTCTCAGTCTGCTTCCTAGTGCCGGTTTGAAGTTCCTGCAGTTTTCACTGTAAAACCGAGTTGGAGCTTGTACCACCCCTTAAATATGTATGGAGTGGAGTTTGCAACTGAAAAGAAACTTTGTGTTCCCAACAAGCTAGGTGAAGGACGGCTTTCACACACAATTATCTCTCAGAACTGAGCATGTGGAGAGACGTTCGTTCAATTAGAACAAAGGGAACGGGTTGCAGGAGAAACTTTTACTCTGGTTTCTCAGTCTGTTTCCTAGTGCCGGTTTGAAGTTCCTGCAGTTTTCACTGTAAAACCGAGTTGGAGCTTGTACCTCCCCGTATACATGTATGGAGTGGAGTTTGCAACTGAAAAGAAACTTTCTGTTCCCAACAAGCTAGGTGAAGGACGGCTTTCACACACACTTTTCTCTCAGAACTGAGCATGTGGAGAGACGTTCGTTCACCTAGCACAAAGGGAACGGGTTGCAGGAGAAACTTTTACACTGGTTTCTCAGTCTATTTCCTAGTGCCGGTTTGAAGTTCCTGCAGTTTTCACTGTAAAACCGAGTTGGAGCTAGTACCTCCCCATATATATGTATGGAGTGGAGTTAGCAACTGGAAAGAAACTTTGTGTTCCCAACAAGCTAGGTGAAGGACGGCTTTCACACACACTTATCTCTCAGAACTGAGCATGTGGAGAGACGTTCGTTCATCTATCACAAAGGGAACGGGTTGCAGGAGAAACTTTTACTCTGGTTTCTCAGTCTGTTTCCAAGTGCCGGTTTGAAGTTCCTGCAGTTTTCACTGTAAAACCGGGTTGGAGCTACTACCTCCCCATATATATGTATGGAGTGGAGTTTGCAACTGAAAAGAAACTTTGTGTTCCCAACAAGCTAGGTGAAGGACGGCTATCACACACACTTTTCTCTCAGAACTGAGCATGTGGAGAGACGTTCGTTCACCTAGCACAAAGGGAACGGGTTGCAGGAGAAACTTTTACTCTGGTTTCTCAGTCTGTTTCCTAGTGCCGGTTTGAAGTTCCTGCAGTTTTCACTGTAAAACCGAGTTGGAGCTAGTACCACCCCATATATATGTATGGAGTGGATTTTGCAACTGAAAAGAAACTTTGTGTTCCCAACAAGCTAGGTGAAGGACGGCTTTCACACACACTTTCTCTCAGAACTGAGCATGTGGAGAGACGTTCGTTCATCTAGAACAAATGGAACGGGCTGCAGGAGAAACTTTTACTCTGGTTTCTCAGGCTGTTTCCTAGTGCCGGTTTGAAGTTCCAGCAGTTTTCACTGTAAAACCGGGTTGGAGCTAGTACCTCCCCATATATATGTATGGAGTGGAGTTTGCAACTGAAAAGAAACTTTGTGTTCCCAACAAGCTAGGTGAAGGACGGCTTTCACACACACTTATCTCGCAGAACTCAGCATGTGGAGAGACGTTCGTTCATCTAGCACAAAGGGAACGGGTTGCAGGAGAAACTTTTACTCTGGTTTCTCAGTCTGTTTCCTAGTGCCGGTTTGAAGTTCCTGCAGTTTTCACTGTAAAACCGGGTTGGAGCTACTACCTCCCCATATATAAGTATGGAGTGGAGTTTGCAACCGAAAAGAAACTTTGTGTTCCCAACAAGCTAGGTGAAGGACGGCTTTCACACACACTTTTCTGTCCGAACTGAGCATGTGGAGAGACGTTCGTTCATCTAGCACAAAGGGAACGGTTTGCAGGAGAAACTTTTACTCTGGTTTCTCAGTCTGTTTCCTAGTGCCGGTTTGAAGTTCCTGCAGTTTTCACTGTAAAACCGAGTTGGAGCCTGTACCTCCCCATATATATGTATGGAGTGGAGTTTGCAACTGAAAAGAAACTTTGTGTTCCCAACAAGCTAGGTGAAGGACGGCTTTCACACACACTTTTCTCTCAGAACTGAGCATGTGGAGAGACGTTCGTTCATCTAGCACAAAGGGAACGGGTTGCAGGAGAAACTTTTACTCTGGTTTCTCAGTCTGCTTCCTAGTGCCGGTTTGAAGTTCCTGCAGTTTTCACTGTAAAACCGAGTTGGAGCTTGTACCACCCCTTAAATATGTATGGAGTGGAGTTTGCAACTGAAAAGAAACTTTGTGTTCCCAACAAGCTAGGTGAAGGACGGCTTTCACACACAATTATCTCTCAGAACTGAGCATGTGGAGAGACGTTCGTTCAATTAGAACAAAGGGAACGGGTTGCAGGGGAAACTTTTACTCTGGTTTCTCAGTCTGTTTCCTAGTGCCGGTTTGAAGTTCCTGCAGTTTTCACTGTAAAACCGAGTTGGAGCTTGTACCTCCCCGTATACATGTATGGAGTGGAGTTTGCAACTGAAAAGAAACTTTCTGTTCCCAACAAGCTAGGTGAAGGACGGCTTTCACACACACTTTTCTCTCAGAACTGAGCATGTGGAGAGACGTTCGTTCACCTAGCACAAAGGGAACGGGTTTCAGGAGAAACTTTTACTCTGGTTTCTCAGTCTGTTTCCTAGTGCCGTTTTGAAGTTCCTGCAGTTTTCACTGTAAAACCGAGTTGGAGCTAGTACCTCCCCATATATATGTATGGAGTGGAGTTTGCAACTGTAAAGAAACTTTGTGTTCCCAACAAGCTAGGTGAAGGACGGCTTTCACACACACTTTTCTCTCAGAACTGAGCATGTGGAGAGACGTACGTTCATCTAGCACAAAAGGAACGGGTTGCAGGAGAAACTTTTACTCTGGTTCCTCAGTCTGTTTCCTAGTGCCGGTTTGAAGTTCCTGCAGTTTTCACTGTAAAACCGGGTTGGAGCTAGTACCTCCCCATATATATGTATGGAGTGGAGTTTGCAACTGAAAAGAAACTTTGTGTTCCCAACAAGCTAGGTGAAGGACGGCTTTCACACACACTTATCTCGCAGAACTCAGCATGTGGAGAGACGTTCGTTCATCTAGCACAAAGGGAACGGGTTGCAGGAGAAACTTTTACTCTGGTTTCTCAGTCTGTTTCCTAGTGCCGGTTTGAAGTTCCTGCAGTTTTCACTGTAAAACCGGGTTGGAGCTAGTACCTCCCCATATATATGTATGGAGTGGAGTTTGAAACTGAAAAGAAACTTTGTGTTCCCAACAAGCTAGGTGAAGGACGGCTTTCACACACACTTATCTCTCAGAACTCAGCAAGTGGAGAGAGGTTCGTTCATCTAGCACAAAGGGAACGGGTTGCAGGAGAAACTTTTACTCTGGTTTCTCAATCTGTTTCCTAGTGCCGGTTTGAAGTTCCTGCAGTTTTCACTGTAAAACCGAGTTGGAGCTACTACCTCCCTATATATATGTATGGAGTGGAGTTTGCAACTGAAAAGAAACTTTGTGTTCCCTACAAGCAAGTTGAAGGACGGCTTTCACACACACTTATCTCTCAGAACTGAGCATGTGGAGAGACGTTCGTTCATCTAGCACAAAGGGAACGGGTTGCAGGAGAAACTTTTACTCTGGTTTCTCAGTCTGTTTCCTAGTGCCGGTTTAAAGTTCCTGCAGTTTTCACTGTAAAACCGGGTTGGAGCTAGTACCTCCCCATATATATGTATCGGAGTGGAGTTTGCAACTGAAAAGAAACTTTGTGTTCCCAACAAGCTGGGTGAAGGACGGCTTTCACACACACTTATCTCTCAGAACTCAGCATGTGGAGAGACGTTCGTTCATCTAGCACAAAGGGAACGGGTTGCAGGAGAAACTTTTACTCTGGTTTCTCAGTCTGTTTCCTAGTACCGGTTTGAAGTTCCTGCAGTTTTCACTGTAAAACTGGGTTGGAGCTTGTACCTCCCCATATATATGTATGGAGTGGAGTTTGCAACTGAAAAGAAACTTTGTGTTCCCAACAAGCTAGGTGAAGGACGGCTTTCACACACACTTATCTCTCAGAACTGAGCATGTGGAGAGACGTTCGTTCAATTAGAACAAAGGGAACGGGTTGCAGGAGAAACTTTTACTCTGGTTTCTCAGTCTGTTTCCTAGTGCCGGTTTGAAGTTCCTGCAGTTTTCACTGTAAAACCGAGTTGGAGCTTGTACCTCCCCGTATACATGTATGGAGTGGAGTTTGCAACTGAAAAGAAACTTTGTGTTCCCAACAAGCTAGGTGAAGGACGGCTTTCACACACACTTTTCTCTCAGAACTGAGCATGTGGAGAGACGTTCGTTCACCTAGCACAAAGGGAACGGGTTTCAGGAGAAACTTTTACTCTGGTTTCTCAGGCTGTTTCCTAGTGCCGTTTTGAAGTTCCTGCAGTTTTCACTGTAAAACCGAGTTGGAGCTAGTACCTCCCCATATATATGTATGGAGTGGAGTTTGCAACTGTAAAGAAACTTTGTGTTCCCAACAAGCTAGGTGAAGGACGGCTTTCACACACACTTTTCTCTCAGAACTGAGCATGTGGAGAGACGTACGTTCATCTAGCACAAAAGGAACGGGTTGCAGGAGAAACTTTTACTCTGGTTCCTCAGTCTGTTTCCTAGTGCCGGTTTGAAGTTCCTGCAGTTTTCACTGTAAAACCGGGTTGGAGCTAGTACCTCCCCATATATATGTATGGAGTGGAGTTTGCAACTGAAAAGAAACTTTGTGTTCCCCACAAGCTAGGTGAAGGACGGCTTTCACACACACTTATCTCGCAGAACTCAGCATGTGGAGAGACGTTCGTTCATCTAGCACAAAGGGAACGGGTTGCAGGAGAAACTTTTACTCTGGTTTCTCAGTCTGTTTCCTAGTGCCGGTTTGAAGTTCCTGCAGTTTTCACTGTAAAACCGGGTTGGAGCTAGTACCTCCCCATATATATGTATGGAGTGGAGTTTGAAACTGAAAAGAAACTTTGTGTTCCCAACAAGCTAGGTGAAGGACGGCTTTCACACACACTTATCTCTCAGAACTCAGCAAGTGGAGAGAGGTTCGTTCATCTAGCACAAAGGGAACGGGTTGCAGGAGAAACTTTTACTCTGGTTTCTCAATCTGTTTCCTAGTGCCGGTTTGAAGTTCCTGCAGTTTTCACTCTAAAACCGAGTTGGAGCTACTACCTCCCTATATATATGTATGGAGTGGAGTTTGCAACTGAAAAGAAACTTTGTGTTCCCTACAAGCAAGTTGAAGGACGGCTTTCACACACACTTATCTCTCAGAACTGAGCATGTGGAGAGACGTTCGTTCATCTAGCACAAAGGGAACGGGTTGCAGGAGAAACTTTTACTCTGGTTTCTCAGTCTGTTTCCTAGTGCCGGTTTAAAGTTCCTGCAGTTTTCACTGTAAAACCGGGTTGGAGCTAGTACCTCCCCATATATATGTATCGGAGTGGAGTTTGCAACTGAAAAGAAACTTTGTGTTCCCAACAAGCTGGGTGAAGGACGGCTTTCACACACACTTATCTCTCAGAACTCAGCATGTGGAGAGACGTTCGTTCATCTAGCACAAAGGGAACGGGTTGCAGGAGAAACTTTTACTCTGGTTTCTCAGTCTGTTTCCTAGTACCGGTTTGAAGTTCCTGCAGTTTTCACTGTAAAACTGGGTTGGAGCTTGTACCTCCCCATATATATGTATGGAGTGGAGTTTGCAACTGAAAAGAAACTTTGTGTTCCCAACAAGCTAGGTGAAGGACGGCTTTCACACACACTTATCTCTCAGAACTGAGCATGTGGAGAGACATTCATTCATCTAGCACAAAGGGAACGGGTTGCAGGAGAAACTTTTACTCTGGTTTCTCAGGCTGTTTCCTAGTGCCGGTTTGAAGTTCCTGCAGTTTTCACTGTAAAACCGAGTTGGAGCTAGTACCTCCCCATATATATGTATGGAGTGGAGTTTGCAACTGGAAAGAAACATTGTGTTCCCAACAAGCTAGGTGAAGGACGGCTTTCACACACACTTATCTCTCAGAACTGAGCATGTGGAGAGACGTTCGTTCATCTATCACAAAGGGAACGGGTTGCAGGAGAAACTTTTACTCTGGTTTCTCAGTCTGTTTCCAAGTGCCGGTTTGAAGTTCCTGCAGTTTTCACTGTAAAACCGAGTTGGAGCTACTACCTCCCCATATATATGTATGGAGTGGAGTTTGCAACTGAAAAGAAACTTTGTGTTCCCAACAAGCTAGGTGAAGGACGGCTTTCACACACACTTTTCTCTCAGAAGTGAGCATGTGGAGAGACGTTCGTTCACCTAGCACAAAGGGAACGGGTTGCAGGAGAAACTTTTACTCTGGTTTCTCAGTCTGTTTCCTAGTGCCGGTTTGAAGTTCCTGCAGTTTTCACTGTAAAACCGAGTTGGAGCTAGTACCACCCCATATATATGTATGGAGTGGATTTTGCAACTGAAAAGAAACTTTGTGTACCCAACAAGCTAGGTGAAGGACGGCTTTCACACACACTTTCTCTCAGAACTGAGCATGTGGAGAGACGTTCGTTCATCTAGCACAAAAGGAACGGGTTGCAGGAGAAACTTTTACTCTGGTTTCTCAGGCTGTTTCCTAGTGCCGGTTTGAAGTTCCAGCAGTTTTCACTGTAAAACAGGGTTGGAGCTAGTACCTCCCCATATATATGTATGCAGTGGAGTTTGCAACTGAAAAGAAACTTTGTGTTCCCAACAAGCTAGGTGAAGGACGGCTTTCACACACACTTATCTCTCAGAACTCAGCATGTGGAGAGACGTTCGTTCATCTAGCACAAAGGGAACGGGTTGCAGGAGAAACTTTTACTCTGGTTTCTCAGTCTGTTTCCTAGTGCCGGTTTGAAGTTCCTGCAGTTTTCACTGTAAAACCGGGTTGGAGCTACTACCTCCCCATATATAAGTATGGGGTGGAGTTTGCAACCGAAAAGAAACTTTGTGTTCCCAACAAGCTAGGTGAAGGACGGCTTTCACACACACTTTTCTCTCAGAACTGAGCATGTGGAGAGACGTTCGTTCATCTAGCACAAAGGGAACGGGTTGCAGGAGAAACTTTTACTCTGGTTTCTCAGTCTGCTTCCTAGTGCCGGTTTGAAGTTCCTGCAGTTTTCACTGTAAAACCGAGTTGGAGCTTGTACCTCCCCTTAAATATGTATGGAGTGGAGTTTGCAACTGAAAAGAAACTTTGTGTTCCCAACAAGCTAGGTGAAGGACGGCTTTCACACACAATTATCTCTCAGAACTGAGCATGTGGAGAGACGTTCGTTCAATTAGAACAAAGGGAACGGGTTGCAGGAGAAACTTTTACTCTGGTTTCTCAGTCTGTTTCCTAGTGCCGGTTTGAAGTTCCTGCAGTTTTCACTGTAAAACCGAGTTGGAGCTTGTACCTCCCCGTATACATGTATGGAGTGGAGGTTGCAACTGAAAAGAAACTTTCTGTTCCCAACAAGCTAGGTGAAGGACGGCTTTCACACACACTTTTCTCTCAGAACTGAGCATGTGGAGAGACGTTCGTTCACCTAGCACAAAGGGAACGGTTTCAGGAGAAACTTTTACTCTGGTTTCTCAGTCTGTTTCCTAGTGCCGTTTTGAAGTTCCTGCAGTTTTCACTGTAAAACCGAATTGGAGCTAGTACCTCCCCATATATATGTATGGAGTGGAGTTTGCAACTGAAAAGAAACTTTGTGTTCCCAACAATCTAGGTGAAGGACGGCTTTCACACACACTCTTCTCTCAGAACTGAGCATGTGGAGAGACGTTCGTTCATCTAGCACAAAAGGAACGGGTTGCAGGAGAAACTTTTACTCTGGTTCCTCAGTCTGTTTCCTAGTGCCGGTTTGAAGTTCCTGCAGTTTTCACTGTAAAACCGGGTTGGAGCTAGTACCTCCCCATATATATGTATGGAGTGGAGTTTGCAACTGAAAAGAAACTTTGTGTTCCCAACAAGCTAGGTGAAGGACGGCTTTCACACACACTTATCTCGCAGAACTCAGCATGTGGAGAGACGTTCGTTCATCTAGCACAAAGGGAACGGGTTGCAGGAGAAACTTTTACTCTGGTTTCTCAGTCTGTTTCCTAGTGCCGGTTTGAAGTTCCTGCAGTTTTCACTGTAAAACCGGGTTGGAGCTAGTACCTCCCCATATATATGTATGGAGTGGAGTTTGCAACTGAAAAGAAACTTTGTGTTCCCAACAAGCTACGTGAAGGACGGCTTTCACACACACTTATCTCTCAGAACTCAGCAAGTGGAGAGAGGTTCGTTCATCTAGCACAAAGGGAACGGGTTGCAGGAGAAACTTTTACTCTGGTTTCTCAATCTGTTTCCTAGTGCCGGTTTGAAGTTCCTGCAGTTTTCACTGTAAAACCGAGTTGGAGCTTTTACCTCCTCGTATACATGTATGGAGTGGAGTTTGCAACTGAAAAGAACCTTTGTGTTCCCAACAAGCTAGGTGAAGGACGGCTTTCACACACACTTATCTCTCAGAACTGAGCATGTGGAGAGACGTTCGTTCATCTAGCACAAAGGGAACGGGTTGCAGGAGAAACTTTTACTCTGGTTTCTCAGTGTGTTTCCTAGTGCCGGTTTGAAGTTCCTGCAGTTTTCACTGTAAAACCGGGTTGGAGCTAGTACCTCCCCATATATATGTATGGAGTGGAGTTTGCAACTGAAAAGAAACTTTGTGTTCCCAACAAGCTAGGTGAAGGACGGCTTTCACACACACTTTTCTGTCAGAACTCAGCATGTGGAGAGACGTTCGTTCATCTAGCACAAAGGGAACGGGTTGCAGGAGAAACTTTTACTCTGGTTTCTCAGTCTGTTTCCTAGTGCCGGTTTGAAGTTCCTGCAGTTTTCACTGTAAAACCGAGTTGGAGCTAGTACCTCCCCATATATATGTATGGAGTGGAGTTTGCAACTGAAAAGAAACTTTGTGTTCCCAACAAGCTAGGTGAAGGACGGCTTTCACACACACTTTTCTCTCAGAACTGAGCATGTGGAGAGACTTTCGTTCATCTAGCACAAAGGGAACGGGTTGCAGGAGAAACTTTTACTCTGGTTTCTCAGTCTGTTTCCTAGTGCCGGTTTGAAGTTCCTGCAGTTTTCACTGTAAAACCGGGTTGGAGCTAGTACCTCCCCATATATATGTATGGAGTGGAGTTTGCAACTGAAAAGAAACTTTGTGTTCCCAACAAGCTAGGTGAAGGACGGCTTTCACACACACTTATCTCTCAGAACTCAGCAAGTGGAGAGAGGTTCGTTCATCAAGCACAAAGGGAACGGGTTGCAGGAGAAACTTTTACTCTGGATTCTCAATCTGTTTCCTAGTGCCGGTTTGAAGTTCCTGCAGTTTTCACTGTAAAACCGAGTTGGAGCTTTTACCTCCTCGTATACATGTATGGAGTGGAGTTTGCAACTGAAAAGAACCTTTGTGTTCCCAACAAGCTAGGTGAAGGACGGCTTTCACACACACTTATCTCTCAGATCTGAGCATGTGGAGAGACGTTCGTTCATCTAGCACAAAGGGAACGGGTTGCAGGAGAAACTTTTACTCTGGTTTCTCAGTCTGTTTCCTAGTGCCGGTTTGAAGTTCCTGCAGTTTTCACTGTAAAACCGGGTTGGAGCTAGTACCTCCCCATATATATGTATGGAGTGGATTTTGCAACTGAAAAGAAACTTTGTGTTCCCAACAAGCTAGGTGAAGGACGGCTTTCACACACACTTTTCTGTCAGAACTCAGCATGTGGAGAGACGTTCGTTCATCTAGCACAAAGGGAACGGGTTGCAGGAGAAACTTTTACTCTGGTTTCTCAGTCTGTTTCCTAGTGCCGGTTTGAAGTTCCTGCAGTTTTCACTGTAAAACCGAGTTGGAGCTAGTACCTCCCCATATATATGTATGGAGTGGAGTTTGCAACTGAAAAGAAACTTTGTGTTCCCAACAAGCTAGGTGAAGGACGGCTTTCACACACACTTTTCTCTCAGAACTGAGCATGTGGAGAGACTTTCGTTCATCTAGCACAAAGGGAACGGGTTGCAGGAGAAACTTTTACTCTGGTTTCTCAGTCTGTTTCCTAGTGCCGGTTTGAAGTTCCTGCAGTTTTCACTGTAAAACCGGGTTGGAGCTAGTACCTCCCCATATATATGTATGGAGAGGAGTTTGCAACTGAAAAGAAACTTTGTGTTCCCAACAAGCTAGGTGAAGGACGGCTTTCACACACACTTATCTCTCAGAACTCAGCAAGTGGAGAGAAGTTCGTTCATCTAGCACAAAGGGAACGGGTTGCAGGAGAAACTTTTACTCTGGTTTCTCAGTCTGTTTCCTAGTGCCGGTTTGAAGTTCCTGCAGTTTTCACTGTAAAACCGAGTTGGAGCTTGTACCTCCCCGTATACATGTATGGATTGGAGTTTGCAACTGAAAAGAACCTTTGTGTTCCCAACAATCTAGGTGAAGGACGGCTTTCACACACACTTATCTCTCAGAACTGAGCATGTGGAGAGACGTTCGTTCATCTAGCACAAAGGGAACGGGTTGCAGGAGAAACTTTTTCTCTGGTTTCTCAGTCTGTTTCCTAGTGCGGGTTTGAAGTTCCTGCAGTTTTCACTGTAAAACCGAGTTAGAGCTTGTACCTCCCCGTATACATGTATGGAGTGGATTTTGCAACTGAAAAGAACCTTTGTGTTCCCAACAATCTAGGTGAAGGACGGCTTTCACACACACTTATCTCTCAGAACTCAGCATGTGGAGAGACGTTCGTTCATCTAGCACAAATGGAACGGGTTGCAGGAGAAACTTTTACTCTGGTTTCTCAGTCTGTTTCCTAGTGCCTGTTTGAAGTTCTTGCAGTTTTCACTCTAAAACCGGTTTGGAGCTAGTACCTCCCCATATATATGTATGGAGTGGAGATTGCAACTGAAAAGAAACTTTGTGTTCCCAACAAGCTAGGTGAAGGACGGCTTTCACACACACTTATCTCTCAGAACTCAGCAAGTGGAGAGACGTTCGTTCATCTAGCACAAAGGGAACGGGTTGCAGGAGAAACTATTACTCTGGTTTCTCAGTCTGTTTCCTAGTGCCGGTTTGAAGTTCCTGCAGTTTTCACTGTAAAACCGTGTTGGAGCTACTACCTCCCCATATATATGTATGGAGTGGAGTTTGTAACTGAAAAGAAACTTTGTGTTCCTAACAAGTAAGGTGAAGGACGGCTTTCACACACACTTATCTCTCAGAACTGAGCATGTGGAGAGACGTTCGTTCATCTAGCACAAAGGGAACGGGTTGCAGGAGAAACTTTTACTCTGGTTTCTCAGTCTGTTTCCTAGTGCCTGTTTGAAGTTCCTGCAGTTTTCACTTTAAAACCGAGTTGGAGCTACTACCTCCCCATATATAAGTATGGAGTGGAGTTTGCACCTGAAAAGAAACTTTGTTTTCCCAACAAGCTAGGTGAAGGACGGCTTTCACACACACTTTTCTGTCAGAACTGAGCATGTGGAGAGACGTTCGTTCATCTAGCACAGAGGGAACGGGTTGCAGGAGAAACTTTTACTCTGGTTTGTCAGTCTGTTTCCTAGTGCCGGTTTGAAGTTCCTGCAGTTTTCACTGTAAAACCTGTTTGGAGCTAGTACCTCCCCATATATATGTATGGAGTGGAGTTTGCAACTGAAAAGAAACTTTGTGTTCCCAACAAGCAAGTTGAAGGACGGCTTTCACACACACTTATCTCTCAGAACTGAGCATGTGGAGAGACGTTCGTTCATCTAGCACAAAGGGAACGGGTTGCAGGAGAAACTTTTACTCTGGTTTCTCAGTCTGTTTCCTAGTGCCGGTTTGAAGTTCCTGCAGTTTTCACTGTAAAACCGAGTTGGAGCTTGTACCTCCCCTTAAATATGTATGGAGTGGAGTTTGCAACTGAAAAGAAACTTTGTGTTCCGAACAAGCTAGGTGAAGGACGGCTTTCACACACACTTATCTCTCAGAACTGAGCATGTGGAGAGACTTTCGTTCATCTAGCACAAAGGGAACGGGTTGCAGGAGAAACTTTTACTCTGGTTTCTCAGTCTGTTTCCTAGTGCCGGTTTGAAGTTCCTGCAGTTTTCACTGTAAAACCGGGTTGGAGCTAGTACCTCCCCATATATATGTATGGAGAGGAGTTTGCAACTGAAAAGAAACTTTGTGTTCCCAACAAGCTAGGTGAAGGACGGCTTTCACACACACTTATCTCTCAGAACTCAGCAAGTGGAGAGAAGTTCGTTCATCTAGCACAAAGGGAACGGGTTGCAGGAGAAACTTTTACTCTGGTTTCTCAGTCTGTTTCCTAGTGCCGGTTTGAAGTTCCTGCAGTTTTCACTGTAAAACCGAGTTGGAGCTTGTACCTCCCCGTATACATGTATGGATTGGAGTTTGCAACTGAAAAGAACCTTTGTGTTCCCAACAATCTAGGTGAAGGACGGCTTTCACACACACTTATCTCTCAGAACTGAGCATGTGGAGAGACGTTCGTTCATCTAGCACAAAGGGAACGGGTTGCAGGAGAAACTTTTTCTCTGGTTTCTCAGTCTGTTTCCTAGTGCCGGTTTGAAGTTCCTGCAGTTTTCACTGTAAACCCGAGTTGGAGCTTGTACCTCCCCATATACATGTATGGAGTGGAGTTTGCAACTGAAAAGAACCTTTGTGTTCCCAACAATCTAGGTGAAGGACGGCTTTCACACACACTTACCTCTCAGAACTGAGCATGTGGAGAGACGTTCGTTCATCTAGCACAAAGGGAACGGGTTGCAGGAGAATCTTTTACTCTGGTTTCTCAGTCTGTTTCCTAGTGCCGGTTTGAAGTTCCTGCAGTTTTCACTGTAAAACCGAGTTGGAGCTTGTACCTCCCCTTAAATATGTATGGAGTGGAGTTTGCAACTGAAAAGAAACTTTGTGTTCCGAACAAGCTAGGTGAAGGACGGCTTTCACACACACTTATCTCTCAGAACTGAGCATGTGGAGAGACTTTCGTTCATCTAGCACAAAGGGAACGGGTTGCAGGAGAAACTTTTACTCTGGTTTCTCAGTCTGTTTCCTAGTGCCGGTTTGAAGTTCCTGCAGTTTTCACTGTAAAACCGGGTTGGAGCTAGTACCTCCCCATATATATGTATGGAGAGGAGTTTGCAACTGAAAAGAAACTTTGTGTTCCCAACAAGCTAGGTGAAGGACGGCTTTCACACACACTTATCTCTCAGAACTCAGCAAGTGGAGAGAAGTTCGTTCATCTAGCACAAAGGGAACGGGTTGCAGGAGAAACTTTTACTCTGGTTTCTCAGTCTGTTTCCTAGTGCCGGTTTGAAGTTCCTGCAGTTTTCACTGTAAAACCGAGTTGGAGCTTGTACCTCCCCGTATACATGTATGGATTGGAGTTTGCAACTGAAAAGAACCTTTGTGTTCCCAACAATCTAGGTGAAGGACGGCTTTCACACACACTTATCTCTCAGAACTGAGCATGTGGAGAGACGTTCGTTCATCTAGCACAAAGGGAACGGGTTGCAGGAGAAACTTTTTCTCTGGTTTCTCAGTCTGTTTCCTAGTGCCGGTTTGAAGTTCCTGCAGTTTTCACTGTAAAACCGAGTTGGAGCTTGTACCTCCCCGTATACATGTATGGAGTGGAGTTTGCAACTGAAAAGAACCTTTGTGTTCCCAAAAATCTAGGTGAAGGACGGCTTTCACACACACTTATCTCTCAGAACTGAGCATGTGGAGAGACGTTCGTTCATCTAGCACAAAGGGAACGGGTTGCAGGAGAATCTTTTACTCTGGTTTCTCAGTCTGTTTCCTAGTGCCGGTTTGAAGTTCCTGCAGTTTTCACTGTAAAACCGAGTTGGAGCTTGTACCTCCCCTTAAATATGTATGGAGTGGAGTTTGCAACTGAAAAGAAACTTTGTGTTCCCAACAAGCTAGGTTAAGGACGGCTTTCACACACACTTATCTCTCAGAACTGAGCATGTGGAGAGACGTTCGTTCATCTAGCACAAATGGAACGGGTTGCAGGAGAAACTTTTACTCTGGTTTCTCAGTCTGTTTCCTAGTGCCTGTTTGAAGTTCTTGCAGTTTTCACTCTAAAACCGGTTTGGAGCTAGTACCTCCCCATATATATGTATGGAGTGGAGATTGCAACTGAAAAGAAACTTTGTGTTCCCAACAAGCTAGGTGAAGGACGGCTTTCACACACACTTATCTCTCAGAATTCAGCAAGTGGAGAGACGTTCGTTCATCTAGCACAAAGGGAACGGGTTGCAGGAGAAACTATTACTCTGGTTTCTCAGTCTGTTTCCTAGTGCCGGTTTGAAGTTCCTGCATTTTTCACTGTAAAACCGTGTTGGAGCTACTACCTCCCCATATATATGTATGGAGTGGAGTTTGTAACTGAAAAGAAACTTTGTGTTCCTAACAAGCAAGGTGAAGGACGGCTTTCACACACACTTATCTCTCAGAACTGAGCATGTGGAGAGACGTTCGTTCATCTAGCACAAAGGGAACGGGTTGCAGGAGAAACTTTTACTCTGGTTTCTCAGTCTGTTTCCTAGTGCCGGTTTGAAGTTCCTGCAGTTTTCACTGTAAAACCGAGTTGGAGCTTGTACCTCCCCTTAAATATGTATGGAGTGGAGTTTGCAACTGAAAAGAAACTTTGTGTTCCCAACAAGCTAGGTGAAGGACGGCTTTCACACACACTTATATCTCAGAACTGAGCATGTGGAGAGACTTTCGTTCATCTAGCACAAAGGGAACGGGTTGCAGGAGAAACTTTTACTCTGGTTTCTCAGTCTGTTTCCTAGTGCCGGTTTGAAGTTCCTGCAGTTTTCACTGTAAAACCGGGTTGGAGCTAGTACCTCCTCATATATATGTATGGAGAGGAGTTTGCAACTGAAAAGAAACTTTGTGTTCCCAACAAGCTAGGTGAAGGACGGCTTTCACACACACTTATCTCTCAGAACTCAGCAAGTGGAGAGAAGTTCGTTCATCTAGCACAAAGGGAACGGATTGCAGGAGAAACTTTTACTCTGGTTTCTCAGTCTGTTTCCTAGTGCCGGTTTGAAGTTCCTGCAGTTTTCACTGTAAAACCGATTTGGAGCTTGTACCTCCCCGTATACATGTATGGATTGGAGTTTGCAACTGAAAAGAACCTTTGTGTTCCCAACAATCTAGGTGAAGGACGGCTTTCACACACACTTATCTCTCAGAACTGAGCATGTGGAGAGACGTTCGTTCATCTAGCACAAAGGGAACGGGTTGCAGGAGAAACTTTTTCTCTGGTTTCTCAGTCTGTTTCCTAGTGCCGGTTTGAAGTTCCTGCAGTTTTCACTGTAAAACCGAGTTGGAGCTTGTACCTCCCCGTATACATGTATGGAGTGGAGTTTGCAACTGAAAAGAACCTTTGTGTTCCCAACAATCTAGGTGAAGGACGGCTTTCACACACACTTATCTCTCAGAACTGAGCATGTGGAGAGACGTTCGTTCATCTAGCACAAAGGGAACGGGTTGCAGGAGAATCTTTTACTCTAGTTTCTCAGTCTGTTTCCTAGTGCCGGTTTGAAGTTCCTGCAGTTTTCACTGTAAAACCGAGTTGGAGCTTGTACCTCCCCTTAAATATGTATGGAGTGGAGTTTGCAACTGAAAAGAAACTTTGTGTTCCCAACAAGCTAGGTTAAGGACGGCTTTCACACACACTTATCTCTCAGAACTGAGCATGTGGAGAGACGTTCGTTCATCTAGCACAAATGGAACGGGTTGCAGGAGAAACTTTTACTCTGGTTTCTCAGTCTGTTTCCTAGTGCCTGTTTGAAGTTCTTGCAGTTTTCACTCTAAAACCGGTTTGGAGCTAGTACCTCCCCATATATATGTATGGAGTGGAGATTGCAACTGAAAAGAAACTTTGTGTTCCCAACAAGCTAGGTGAAGGACGGCTTTCACACACACTTATCTCTCAGAACTCAGCAAGTGGAGAGACGTTCGTTCATCTAGCACAAAGGGAACGGGTTGCAGGAGAAACTATTACTCTGGTTTCTCAGTCTGTTTCCTAGTGCCAGTTTGAAGTTCCTGCAGTTTTCACTGTAAAACCGTGTTGGAGCTACTACCTCCCCATATATATGTATGGAGTGGAGTTTGTAACTGAAAAGAAACTTTGTGTTCCTAACAAGCAAGGTGAAGGACGGCTTTCACACACACTTATCTCTCAGAACTGAGCATGTGGAAAGACGTTCGTTCATGTAGCACAAAGGGAACGGGTTGCAGGAGAAACTTTTACTCTGGTTTCTCAGTCTGTTTCCTAGTGCCGGTTTGAAGTTCCTGCAGTTTTCACTGTAAAACCGAGTTGGAGCTTGTACCTCCCCTTAAATATGTATGGAGGGGAGTTTGCAACTGAAAAGAAACTTTGTGTTCCCCACAAGCTAGGTGAAGGACGGCTTTCACACACACATTTCTTTCAGAACTGAGCATGTGGAGAGACGTTCGTTCATCTAGCACAAAGGGAACGGGTTGCAGGAGAAACTTTTACTCTGGTTTCTCAGTCTGTTTCCTAGTGCCGGTTTGAAGTTCCTGCAGTTTTCACTGTAAAACCGGTTTGGAGCTAGTACCTCCCCCTATATATGTATGGAGTGGAGTTTGCAACTGAAAAGAAACTTTGTGTTCCCAACAAGCTAGGTGAAGGACGGCATTCACACACACTTTTCTCTCAGAACTGAGCATGTGGAGAGACGTTCGTTCATCTAGCACAGAGGGAACGGGTTGCAGGAGAAACTTTTACTCTGGTTTGTCAGTCTGTTTCCTAGTGCCGGTTTGAAGTTCCTGCAATTTTCACTGTAAAACCTGTTTGGAGCTAGTACCTCCCCATATATATGTATGGAGTGGAGTTTGCAACTGAAAAGAAACTTTGTGTTCCCAACAAGCTAGGTGAAGGACGGCTTTCACACACACTTATCTCTCAGAACTGAGCATGTGGAGAGACGTTCGTTCATCTAGCATAAAGGGAACGGGTTGCAGGAGAAACTTTTACTCTGTTTTCTCAGTCTGTTTCCTAGTGCCGGTTTGAAGTTCCTGCAGTTTTCACTGTAAAACCGAGTTGGAACAACTACCTCCCCATATATATGTATGGAGTGGAGTTTGCAACTGAAAAGAAACTTTGTGTTCCCAACAAGATAGGTGAAGGACGGCTTTCACACACAATTATCTCTCAGAAGTGAGCATGTGGAGAGACGTTCGTTCATGTAGCACAAAGGGAACGGGTTGTAGGAGAAACTTTTATTCTGGTTTCTCAGTCTGTTTCCTAGTGCCGGTTTGAAGTTCCTGCAGTTTTCACTGTAAAACAGAGTTGGAGCTAGTACCTCCCCATATATATGTATGGAGTGGAGTTTGCAACTGAAAAGAAACTTTGTGTTCCCAACAAGCTAGGTGAAGGACGGCTTTCACACACACTTATCTCTCAGAACTGAGCATGTGGAGAGACGTTCGTTCACCTAGCACAAAGGGAACGGGTTGCAGGAGAAATTTTACTCTGGTTTCTCAGTCTGTTTCCTAGTGCCGGTTTGAAGTTCCTGCAGTTTTCACTGTAAACCCGAGTTGGAGCTACTACCTCCCTATATATATGTATGGAGTGGAGTTTGCAACTGAAAAGAAACTTTGTGTTCCCAACAAGCTAGATGAAGGACGGCTTTCACACACACTTATCTCTCAGAACTGAGCATGTGGAGAGACGTTCGTTCATCTAGCACAAAGGGAAAGGGTTGCAGGAGAAACTTTTACTCTGGTTTCTCAGTCTGTTTCCTAGTGCCGGTTTGAAGTTCCTGCAGTTTTCACTGTAAAACCGTGTTGGGGCTACTACCTCCCTATGTATATGTATGGAATGTAGTTTGCAACTGAAAAGAAACTTTGTGTTCCCAACAAGCAAGGTGAAGGACGGCTTTCACACACACTTATCTCTCAGAACTGAGCATGTGGAGAGACGTTCGTTCATCTAGCACAAAGGGAACGGGTTGCAGGAGAAACTTTTACTCTGGTTTCTCAGTCTGTTTCCTAGTGCCGGTTTGAAGTTCCTGCAGTTTTCACTGTAAAACCGAGTTGGAGCTAGTACATCCCCATATATATGTATGGAGTGGAGTTTGCAACTGAAAAGAAACTTTGTGTTCCCAACAAGCGAGGTGAAGGACGGCTTTCACACACACTTATCTCTCAGAACTGAGCATGTGGAGAGACGTTCGTTCATCTAGCACAAAGGGAACGGGTTGCAGGAGAAACTTTTACTCTGGTTTCTCAGGCTGTTTCCTAGTGCCGGTTTGAAGTTCCTGCAGTTTTCACTGTAAAACCGAGTTGGAGCTAGTACCTCCCCATATATATTTATGGAGTGGAGTTTGCAACTGAAAAGAAACTTTGTGTTCCCAACAAGCTAGGTGAAGGACGGCTTTCACACACAATTTTCTGTCAGAACTCAGCATGTGGAGAGACGTTCGTTCATCTAGCACAAAGGGAACGGGTTGCAGGAGAAAGTTTTACTCTGGTTTCTCAGTCTGTTTCCTAGTGCCGGTTTGAAGTTCCTGCAGATTTCACTGTGAAACTGAGTTGGAGCTAGTACCTCCCCATATATATGTATGGAGTGGAGTTTGCAACTGAAAAGAAACTTTGTGTTCCCAACAAGCTAGGTGAAGGACGGCTTTCACACACACTTTTCTCTCAGAACTGAGCATGTGGAGAGACTTTCGTTCATCTAGCACAAAGGGAACGGGTTGCAGGAGAAACTTTTACTCTGGTTTCTCAGTCTGTTTCCTAGTGCCGGTTTGAAGTTCCTGCAGTTTTCACTGTAAAACCGGGTTGGAGCTAGTACCTCCCCATATATATGTATGGAGAGGAGTTTGCAACTGAAAAGAAACTTTGTGTTCCCAACAAGCTAGGTGAAGGACGGCTTTCACACACACTTATCTCTCAGAACTCAGCAAGTGGAGAGAAGTTCGTTCATCTAGCACAAAGGGAACGGGTTGCAGGAGAAACTTTTACTCTGGTTTCTCAGTCTGTTTCCTAGTGCCGGTTTGAAGTTCCTGCAGTTTTCACTGTAAAACCGAGTTGGAGCTTGTACCTCCCCGTATACATGTATGGATTGGAGTTTGCAACTGAAAAGAACCTTTGTGTTCCCAACAATCTAGCTGAAGGACGGCTTTCACACACACTTATCTCTCAGAACTGAGCATGTGGAGAGACGTTCGTTCATCTAGCACAAAGGGAACGGGTTGCAGGAGAAACTTTTTCTCTGGTTTCTCAGTCTGTTTCCTAGTGCCGGTTTGAATTTCCTGCAGTTTTCACTGTAAAACCGAGTTGGAGCTTGTACCTCCCCGTATACATGTATGGAGTGGAGTTTGCAACTGAAAATAACCTTTGTGTTCCCAACAATTTAGGTGAAGGACGGCTTTCACACACACTTATCTCTCAGAACTGAGCATGTGGAGAGACGTTCGTTCATCTAGCACAAAGGGAACGGGTTACAGGAGAATCTTTTACTCTGGTTTCTCAGTCTGTTTCCTAGTGCCGGTTTGAAGTTCCTGCAGTTTTCACTGTAAAACCGAGTTGGAGCTTGTACCTCCCCTTAAATATGTATGGAGTGGAGTTTGCAACTGAAAAGAAACTTTGTGTTCCCAACAAGCTAGGTTAAGGACGGCTTTCACACACACTTATCTCTCAGAACTGAGCATGTGGAGAGACGTTCGTTCATCTAGCACAAATGGAACGGGTTGCAGGAGAAACTTTTACTCTGGTTTCTCAGTCTGTTTCCTAGTGCCTGTTTGAAGTTCTTGCAGTTTTCACTCTAAAACCGGTTTGGAGCTAGTACCTCCCCATATATATGTATGGAGTGGAGATTGCAACTGAAAAGAAACTTTGTGTTCCCAACAATCTAGGTGAAGGACGGCTTTCACACACACTTATCTCTCAGAACTCAGCAAGTGGAGAGACGTTCGTTCATCTAGCACAAAGGGAACGGGTTGCAGGAGAAACTATTACTCTGGTTTCTCAGTCTGTTTCCTAGTGCCGGTTTGAAGTTCCTGCAGTTTTCACTGTAAAACCGTGTTGGAGCTACTACCTCCCCATATATATGTATGGAGTGGAGATTGTAACTGAAAAGAAACTTTGTGTTCCTAACAAGCAAGGTGAAGGACGGCTTTGACACACACTTATCTCTCAGAACTGAGCATGTGGAGAAACGTTCGTTCATCTAGCACAAAGGGAACGGGTTGCAGGAGAAACTATTACTCTGGTTTCTCAGTCTGTTTCCTAGTGCCGGTTTGAAGTTCCTGCAGTTTTCACTGTAAAACCGAGATGGAGCTTGTACCTCCCCATATGTATGTATGGAGTGGAGTTTGCAACTGAAAAGAAACTTTGTGTTCCCCACAAGCTAGGTGAAGGACGGCTTTCACACACACTTATCTCTCAGAACTGAGCATGTGGAGAGACGTTCGTTCACCTAGCACAAAGGGAACGGTTTGCAGGAGAAACTTTTACTCTGGTTTCTCAGTCTGTTTCCTAGTGCCGGTTTGAAGTTCCTGCAGTTTTCACTTTAAAACCGAGTTGGAGCTACTACCTCCCCATATATAAGTATGGATTGGAGTTTGCACCTGAAAAGAAACTTTGTTTTCCCAACAAGCTAGGTGAAGGACGGCTTTCACACACACCTTTCTGTCAGAACTGAGCATGTGGAGAGACGTTCGTTCATCTAGCACAAAGGGAACGGGTTGCAGGAGAACCTTTTACTCTGGTTTCTCAGTCTGTTTCCTAGTGCCGGTTTGAAGTTCCTGCAGTTTTCACTGTAAAACCGGTTTGGAGCTAGTACCTCCCCATATATATGTATGGAGTGGAGTTTGCAACTGAAAAGAAACTTTGTGTTCCCAACAAGCTAGGTGAAGGACGGCATTCACACACACTTTTCTCTCAGAACTGAGCATGTGGAGAGACGTTCGTTCATCTAGCACAGAGGGAACGGGTTGCAGGAGAAACTTTTACTCTGGTTTGTCAGTCTGTTTCCTAGTGCCGGTTTGAAGTTCCTGCAGTTTTCACTGTAAAACCTGTTTGGAGCTAGTACCTCCCCATATATATGTATGGAGTGGAGTTTGCAACTGAAAAGAAACTTTGTGTTCCCAACAAGCTAGGTGAAGGACGGCTTTCACACACACTTTTCTCTCAGAACTGAGCATGTGGAGAGACGTTCGTTCATCTAGCACAAAGGGTACGGGTTTCAGGAGAAACTTTTACTCTGGTTTCTCAGTCTGTTTCCTAGTGCCGGTTTGAAGTTCCTGCAGTTTTCACTGTAAAACCGAGTTGGAGCTTGTACCTCCCCTTAAATATGTATGGAGTGGAGTTTGCAACTGAAAAGAAACTTTGTGTTCCCAACAAGCTAGTTGAAGGACGGCTTTCACACACTTATCTCTCAGAACTGAGCATGTGGAGAGACGTTCGTTCACCTAGCACAAAGGGAACGGGTTGCAGGAGAAACTTTTACTCTGGCTTCTCAGTCTGTTTCCTAGTGCCGGTTTGAAGTTCCTGCAGTTTTCACTGTAAAACCGGGTTGGAGCTAGTACCTCCGCATATATATGTATGGAGTGGAGTTTGCAACTGAAAAGAAACTTTGTGTTACCAACAAGCTAGGTGAAGGACGGCTTTCACACACACTTATCTCTCAGAACTGAGCATGTGGAGAGACGTTCGTTCATCTAGCATAAAGGGAACGGGTTGCAGGAGAAACTTTTACTCTGTTTTCTCAGTCTGTTTCCTAGTGCCGGTTTGAAGTTCCTGCAGTTTTCACTGTAAAACCGAGTTGGAACCACTACCTCCCCATATATATGTATGGAGTGGAGTTTGCAACTGAAAAGAAACTTTGTGTTCCCAACAAGATAGGTGAAGGACGGCTTTCACACACACTTATATCTCAGAACTGAGCATGTGGAGAGACGTTCGTTCATGTAGCATAAAGGGAACGGGTTGTAGGAGAAACTTTTATTCTGGTTTCTCAGTCTGTTTCCTAGTGCCGGTTTGAAGTTCCTGCAGTTTTCACTGTAAAACAGAGTTGGAGCTAGTACCTCCCCATATATATGTATGGATTGGAGTTTGCAACTGAAAAGAAACTTTGTGTTCCCAACAAGCTAGGTGAAGGACGGCTTTCACACACACTTATCTCTCAGAACTGAGCATGTGGAGAGACGTTCGTTCACCTAGCACAAAGGGAACGGGTTGCAGGAGAAACTTTTACTCTGGTTTCTCAGTCTGTTTCCTAGTGCCGGTTTGAAGTTCCTGCAGTTTTCACTGTAAAACCGAGTTGGAGCTACTACCTCCCTATATATATGTATGGAGTGGAGTTTGCAACTGAAAAGAAACTTTGTGTTCCCAACAAGCTAGATGAAGGACGGCTTTCACACACACTTATCTCTCAGAACTGAGCATGTGGAGAGACGTTCGTTCATCTAGCACAAAGGGAACGGGTTGCAGGAGAAACTTTTACTCTGGTTTCTCAGTCTGTTTCCTAGTGCCGGTTTGAAGTTCCTGCAGTTTTCACTGTAAAACCGTGTTGGAGCTACTACCTCCCTATGTATATGTATGGAGTGGAGTTTGCAACTGAAAAGAAACTTTGTGTTCCCAACAAGCAAGGTGAAGGACGGCTTTCACACACACTTATCTCTCAGAACTGAGCATGTGGAGAGACGTTCGTTCATCTAGCACAAAGGGAACGGTTTGCAGGAGAAACTTTTACTCTGGTTTCTCAGTCTGTTTCCTAGTGCCGGTTTGAAGTTCCTGCAGTTTTCACTGTAAAACCGAGTTGGAGCTAGTACATCCCCATATATATGTATGGAGTGGAGTTTGCAACTGAAAAGAAACTTTGTGTTCCCAACAAGCGAGGTGAAGGACGGCTTTCACACACACTTATCTCTCAGAACTGAGCATGTGGAGAGACGTTCGTTCATCTAGCACAAAGGGAACGGGTTGCAGGAGAAACTTTTACTCTGGTTTCTCAGGCTGTTTCCTAGTGCCGGTTTGAAGTTCCTGCAGTTTTCACTGTAAAACCGAGTTGGAGCTAGTACCTCCCCATATATATTTATGGAGTGGAGTTTGCAACTGAAAAGAAACTTTGTGTTCCCAACAAGATAGGTGAAGGACGGCTTTCACACACACTTATATCTCAGAACTGAGCATGTGGAGAGACGTTCGTTCATCTAGCACAAAGGGAACGGGTTGCAGGAGAAACTTTTATTCTGGTTTCTCAGTCTGTTTCCTAGTGCCGGTTTGAAGTTCCTGCAGTTTTCACTGTAAAACCGAGTTGGAGCTAGTACCTCCCCATATATATGTATGGAGTGGAGTTTGCAACTGAAAAGAAACTTTGTGTTCCCAACAAGCTAGGTGAAGGACTGCTTTCACACACACTTATCTCTCAGAACTGAGCATGTGGAGAGACGTTCGTTCACCTAGCACAAAGGGAACGGGTTGCAGGAGAAACTTTTACTCTGGCTTCTCAGTCTGTTTCCTAGTGCCGGTTTGAAGTTCCTGCAGTTTTCACTGTAAAACCGAGTTGGAGCTAGTACCTCCCCTTATATATGTATGGAGTGGAGTTTGCAACTGAAAAGAAACTTTGTGTTCCCAACAAGCGAGGTGAAGTACTGCTTTCACACACACTTATCTCTCAGAACTGAGCATGTGGAGAGACGTTCGTTCACCTAGCACAAAGGGAACGGGTTGCAGGAGAAACTTTTACTCTGGTTTCTCAGTCTTTTTCCTAGTGCCGGTTTGAAGTTCCTGCATTTTTCACTGTAAAACCGAGTTGGAGCTACTACCTCCCCATATATATGTATGGAGTGGAGTTTGCAACTGAAAAGAAACTTTGTGTTCCCAACAAGCTAGGTGAAGGACGGCTTTCACACACACTTTCCTCTCAGAACTGAGCATGTGGAGAGACGTTCGTTCATCTATCACAAATGGAACGGGTTGCAGGAGAAACTTTTACTCTGGTTTCTCAGTCTGTTTCCTAGTACCGGTTTGAAGTTCCTGCAGTTTTCACTGTAAAACCGGGTTGGAGCTTGTACCTCCCCATATATATGTATGGAGTGGAGTTTGCAACTGAAAAGAAACTTTGTGTTCCCAACAAGCTAGGTGAAGGACGGCTTTCACACACACTTTTCTCTCAGAACTGCGCATGTGGAGAGACGTTCGTTCATCTAGCACAAAGAGGACGGGTTGCAGGAGAAACTTTTACTCTGGTTTCTCAGTCTGTTTCCTAGTGCCGGTTTGAAGTTCCTGCAGTTTTCACTGTAAAACCGTGTTGGAGCTACTACCTCCCTATATATATGTATGGAGTGGAGTTAGCAACTGAAAAGAAACTTTGTGTTCCCAACAAGCAAGGTGAAGGACGGCTTTCACACACACTTATCTCTCAGAACTGAGCATGTGGAGAGACGTTCGTTCATCTAGCACAAAGGGAACGGGTTGCAGGAGAAACTTTTACTCTGGTTTCTCAGTCTGTTTCCTAGTGCCGGTTTGAAGTTCCTGCAGTTTTCACTGTAAAACCGAGTTGGAGCTAGTACATCCCCATATATATGTATGGAGTGGAGTTTGCAACTGAAAAGAAACTTTGTGTTCCCAACAAGCGAGGTGAAGGACGGCTTTCACACACACTTATCTCTCAGAACTGAGCATGTGGAGAGACGTTCGTTCATCTAGCACAAAGGGAACGGGTTGCAGGAGAAACTTTTACTCTGGTTTCTCAGGCTGTTTCCTAGTGCCGGTTTGAAGTTCCTGCAGTTTTCACTGTAAAACCGAGTTGGAGCTAGTACCTCCCCATATATATTTATGAGGCGGAGTTTGCAACTGAAAAGAAACTTTGTGTTCCCAACAAGATAGGTGAAGGACGGCTTTCACACACACTTATATCTCAGAACTGAGCATGTGGAGAGACGTTCGTTCATCTAGCACAAAGGGAACGGGTTGCAGGAGAAACTTTTATTCTGGTTTCTCAGTCTGTTTCCTAGTGCCGGTTTGAAGTTCCTGCAGTTTTCACTGTAAAACCGAGTTGGAGCTAGTACCTCCCCATATATATGTATGGAGTGGAGTTTGCAACTGAAAAGAAACTTTGTGTTCCCAACAAGCTAGGTGAAGGACTGCTTTGACACACACTTATCTCTCAGAACTGAGCATGTGGAGAGACTTTCGTTCACCTAGCACAAAGGGAACGGGTTGCAGGAGAAACTTTTACTCTGGCTTCTCAGTCTGTTTCCTAGTGCCGGTTTGAAGTTCCTGCAGTTTTCACTGTAAAACCGAGTTGGAGCTAGTACCTCCCCTTATATATGTATGGAGTGGAGTTTGCAACTGAAAAGAAACTTTGTGTTCCCAACAAGCGAGGTGAAGTACTGCTTTCATACACACATATCTCTCAGAACTGAGCATGTGGAGAGACGTTCGTTCACCTAGCACAAAGGGAACGGGTTGCAGGAGAAACTTTTACTCTGGTTTCTCAGTCTTTTTCCTAGTGCCGGTTTGAAGTTCCTGCATTTTTCACTGTAAAACAGAGTTGGAGCTACTACCTCCCCATATATATGTATGGAGTGGAGTTTGCAACTGAAAAGAAACTTTGTGTTCCCAACAAGCTAGGTGAAGGACGGCTTTCACACACACTTTCCTCTCAGAACTGAGCATGTGGAGAGACGTTCGTTCATCTAGCACAAAGGGAACGGGTTGCAGGAGAAACTTTTACTCTGGTTTCTCAGTCTGTTTCCTAGTGCCGGTTTGAAGTTCCTGCAGTTTTCACTGTAAAACCGGGTTGGAGCTAGTACCTCCCCATATATATTTATGGAGTGGAGTTTGCAACTGAAAAGAAACTTTGGGTTCCCAACAAGCTAGGTGAAGGACGGCTTTCACACACACTTTTCTCTCAGAACTGAGCATGTGGAGAGACGTTCGTTCATCTAGCACAAAGGGAACGGGTTGCAGGAGAAACTTTTACTCTGGTTTCTCAGTCTGTTTCCTAGTGCCGGTTTGAAGTTCCTGCAGTTTTCACTGTAAAACCGAGTTGGAGCTAGTACATCCCCATATATATGTATGGAGTGGAGTTTGCAACTGAAAAGAAACTTTGTGTTCCCAACAAGCGAGGTGAAGGACGGCTTTCACACACACTTATCTCTCAGAACTGAGCATGTGGAGAGACGTTCGTTCATCTAGCACAAAGGGAACGGGTTGCAGGAGAAACTTTTACTCTGGTTTCTCAGGCTGTTTCCTAGTGCCGGTTTGAAGTTCCTGCAGTTTTCACTGTAAAACCGAGTTGGAGCTAGTACCTCCCCATATATATTTATGGAGTGGAGTTTGCAACTGAAAAGAAACTTTGTGTTCCCAACAAGATAGGTGAAGGACGGCTTTCACACACACTTATATCTCAGAACTGAGCATGTGGAGAGACGTTCGTTCATCTAGCACAAAGGGAACGGGTTGCAGGAGAAACTTTTATTCTGGTTTCTCAGTCTGTTTCCTAGTGCCGTTTTGAAGTTCCTGCAGTTTTCACTGTAAAACCGAGTTGGAGCTAGTACCTCCCCATATATATGTATGGAGTGGAGTTTGCAACTGAAAAGAAACTTTGTGTTCCCAACAAGCGAGGTGAAGTACTGCTTTCATACACACTTATCTCTCAGAACTGAGCATGTGGAGAGACGTTCGTTCACCTAGCACAAAGGGAACGGGTTGCAGGAGAAACTTTTACTCTGGTTTCTCAGTCTTTTTCCTAGTGCCGGTTTGAAGTTCCTGCATTTTTCACTGTAAAACAGAGTTGGAGCTACTACCTCCCCATATATATGTATGGAGTGGAGTTTGCAACTGAAAAGAAACTTTGTGTTCCCAACAAGCTAGGTGAAGGACGGCTTTCACACACACTTTCCTCTCAGAACTGAGCATGTGGAGAGACGTTCGTTCATCTAGCACAAAGGGAACGGGTTGCAAGAGAAACTTTTACTCTGGTTTCTCAGTCTGTTTCCTAGTGCCGGTTTGAAGTTCCTGCAGTTTTCACTGTAAAACAGAGTTGGAGCTAGTACATCCCCATATATATGTATGGAGTGGAGTTTGCAACTGAAAAGAAACTTTGTGTTCCCAACAAGCGAGGTGAAGGACGGCTTTCACACACACTTATCTCTCAGAACTGAGCATGTGGAGAGACGTTCGTTCATCTAGCACAAAGGGAACGGGTTGCAGGAGAAACTTTTACTCTGGTTTCTCAGGCTGTTTCCTAGTGCCGGTTTGAAGTTCCTGCAGTTTTCACTGTAAAACCGAGTTGGAGCTAGTACCTCCCCATATATATTTATGGAGCGGAGTTTGCAACTGAAAAGAAACTTTGTGTTCCCAACAAGATAGGTGAAGGACGGCTTTCACACACACTTATATCTCAGAACTGAGCATGTGGAGAGACGTTCGTTCATCTAGCACAAAGGGAACGGGTTGCAGGAGAAACTTTTACTCTGGTTTCTCAGTCTGTTTCCTAGTGCCGGTTTGAAGTTCCTGCAGTTTTCACTGTAAAACCGAGTTGGAGCTAGTACCTCCCCATATATATGTATGGAGTGGAGTTTGCAACTGAAAAGAAACTTTGTGTTCCCAACAAGCGAGGTGAAGTACTGCTTTCATACACACATATCTCTCAGAACTGAGCATGTGGAGAGACTTTCGTTCACCTAGCACAAAGGGAACGGGTTGCAGGAGAAACTTTTACTCTGGTTTCTCAGTCTTTTTCCTAGTGCCGGTTTGAAGTTCCTGCATTTTTCACTGTAAAACAGAGTTGGAGCTACTACCTCCCCATATATATGTATGGAGTGGAGTTTGCAACTGAAAAGAAACTTTGTTTTCCCAACAAGCTAGGTGAAGGACGGCTTTCACACACACTTTCCTCTCAGAACTGAGCATGTGGAGAGACGTTCGTTCATCTAGCACAAAGGGAACGGGTTGCAGGAGAAACTTTTATTCTGGTTTCTCAGTCTGTTTCCTAGTGCCGGTTTGAAGTTCCTGCAGTTTTCACTGTAAAACCGAGTTGGAGCTAGTACCTCCCCATATATATGTATGGAGTGGAGTTTGCAACTGAAAAGAAACTTTGTGTTCCCAACAAGCTAGGTGAAGGACTGCTTTGACACACACTTATCTCTCAGAACTGAGCATGTGGAGAGACTTTCGTTCACCTAGCACAAAGGGAACGGGTTGCAGGAGAAACTTTTACTCTGGCTTCTCAGTCTGTTTCCTAGTGCCGGTTTGAAGTTCCTGCAGTTTTCACTGTAAAACCGAGTTGGAGCTAGTACCTCCCCTTATATATGTATGGAGTGGAGTTTGCAACTGAAAAGAAACTTTGTGTTCCCAACAAGCGAGGTGAAGTACTGCTTTCATACACACATATCTCTCAGAACTGAGCATGTGGAGAGACGTTTGTTCACCTAGCACAAAGGGAACGGGTTGCAGGAGAAACTTTTACTCTGGTTTCTCAGTCTTTTTCCTAGTGCCGGTTTGAAGTTCCTGCATTTTTCACTGTAAAACAGAGTTGGAGCTACTACCTCCCCATATATATGTATGGAGTGGAGTTTGCAACTGAAAAGAAACTTTGTGTTCCCAACAAGCTAGGTGAAGGACGGCTTTCACACACACTTTCCTCTCAGAACTGAGCATGTGGAGAGACGTTCGTTCATCTAGCACAAAGGGAACGGGTTGCAGGAGAAACTTTTACTCTGGTTTCTCAGTCTGTTTCCTAGTGCCGGTTTGAAGTTCCTGCAGTTTTCACTGTAAAACCGGGTTGGAGCTAGTACCTCCCCATATATATGTATGGAGTGGAGTTTGCAACTGAAAAGAAACTTTGTGTTCCCAACAAGCTAGGTGAAGGACGGCTTTCACACACACTTTTCTCTCAGAACTGAGCATGTGGAGAGACGTTCGTTCATCTAGCACAAAGGGAACGGGTTGCAGGAGAAACTTTTACTCTGGTTTCTCAGTCTTTTTCCTAGTGCCGGTTTGAAGTTCCTGCATTTTTCACTGTAAAACAGAGTTGGAGCTACTACCTCCCCATATATATGTATGGAGTGGAGTTTGCAACTGAAAAGAAACTTTGTGTTCCCAACAAGCTAGGTGAAGGACGGCTTTCACACACACTTTCCTCTCAGAACTGAGCATGTGGAGAGACGTTCGTTCATCTAGCACAAAGGGAACGGGTTGCAGGAGAAACTTTTATTCTGGTTTCTCAGTCTGTTTCCTAGTGCCGGTTTGAAGTTCCTGCAGTTTTCACTGTAAAACCGAGTTGGAGCTAGTACCTCCCCATATATATGTACGGAGTGGAGTTTGCAACTGAAAAGAAACTTTGTGTTCCCAACAAGCTAGGTGAAGGACTGCTTTGACACACACTTATCTCTCAGAACTGAGCATGTGGAGAGACTTTCGTTCACCTAGCAAAAAGGGAACGGGTTGCAGGAGAAACTTTTACTCTGGCTTCTCAGTCTGTTTCCTAGTGCCGGTTTGAAGTTCCTGCAGTTTTCACTGTAAAACCGAGTTGGAGCTAGTACTTCCCCTTATATATGTATGGAGTGGAGTTTGCAACTGAAAAGAAACTTTGTGTTCCCAACAAGCGAGGTGAAGTACTGCTTTCATACACACATATCTCTCAGAACTGAGCATGTGGAGAGACGTTTGTTCACCTAGCACAAAGGGAACGGGTTGCAGGAGAAACTTTTACTCTGGTTTCTCAGTCTTTTTCCTAGTGCCGGTTTGAAGTTCCTGCATTTTTCACTGTAAAACAGAGTTGGAGCTACTACCTCCCCATATATATGTATGGAGTGGAGTTTGCAACTGAAAAGAAACTTTGTGTTCCCAACAAGCTAGGTGAAGGACGGCTTTCACACACACTTTCCTCTCAGAACTGAGCATGTGGAGAGACGTTCGTTCATCTAGCACAAAGGGAACGGGTTGCAGGAGAAACTTTTACTCTGGTTTCTCAGTCTGTTTCCTAGTGCCGGTTTGAAGTTCCTGCAGTTTTCACTGTAAAACCGGGTTGGAGCTAGTACCTCCCCATATATATGTATGGAGTGGAGTTTGCAACTGAAAAGAAACTTTGTGTTCCCAACAAGCGAGGTGAAGGACGGCTTTCACACACACTTATCTCTCAGAACTGAGCATGTGGAGAGACGTTCGTTCATCTAGCACAAAGGGAACGGGTTGCAGGAGAAACTTTTACTCTGGTTTCTCAGGCTGTTTCCTAGTGCCGGTTTGAAGTTCCTGCAGTTTTCACTGTAAAACCGAGTTGGAGCTAGTACCTCCCCATATATATTTATGGAGTGGAGTTTGCAACTGAAAAGAAACTTTGTGTTCCCAACAAGATAGGTGAAGGACGGCTTTCACACACACTTATATCTCAGAACTGAGCAAGTGGAGAGACGTTCGTTCATCTAGCACAAAGGGAACGGGTTGCAGGAGAAACTTTTATTCTGGTTTCTCAGTCTGTTTCCTAGTGCCGTTTTGAAGTTCCTGCAGTTTTCACTGTAAAACCGAGTTGGAGCTAGTACCTCCCCATATATATGTATGGAGTGGAGTTTGCAACTGAAAAGAAACTTTGTGTTCCCAACAAGCTAGGTGAAGGACTGCTTTCACACACACTTATCTCTCAGAACTGAGCATGTGGAGAGACGTTCGTTCACCTAGCACAAAGGGAACGGGTTGCAGGAGAAACTTTTACTCTGGCTTCTCAGTCTGTTTCCTAGTGCCGGTTTGAAGTTCCTGCAGTTTTCACTGTAAAACCGAGTTGGAACTAGTACCTACCCTTATATATGTATGGAGTGGAGTTTGCAACTGAAAAGAAACTTTGTGTTCCCAACAAGCGAGGTGAAGTACTGCTTTCATACACACTTATCTCTCAGAACTGAGCATGTGGAGAGACGTTCGTTCACCTAGCACAAAGGGAACGGGTTGCAGGAGAAACTTTTACTCTGGTTTCTCAGTCTTTTTCCTAGTGCCGGTTTGAAGTTCCTGCATTTTTCACTGTAAAACAGAGTTGGAGCTACTACCTCCCCATATATATGTATGGAGTGGAGTTTGCAACTGAAAAGAAACTTTGTGTTCCCAACAAGCTAGGTGAAGGACGGCTTTCACACACACTTTCCTCTCAGAACTGAGCATGTGGAGAGACGTTCGTTCATCTAGCACAAAGGGAACGGGTTGCAGGAGAAACTTTTACTCTGGTTTCTCAGTCTGTTTCCTAGTGCCGGTTTGAAGTTCCTGCAGTTTTCACTGTAAAACCGGGTTGGAGCTAGTACCTCCCCATATATATGTATGGAGTGGAGTTTGCAACTGAAAAGAAACTTTGTGTTCCCAACAAGCTAGGTGAAGGACGGCTTTCACACACACTTTTCTCTCAGAACTGAGCATGTGGAGAGACGTTCGTTCACCTAGCACAAAGGGAACGGGTTGCAGGAGAAACTTTTACTCTGGTTTCTCAGTCTGTTTCCTAGTGCCGGTTTGAAATTCCTGCAGTTTTCACTGTAAAACCGTGTTGGAGCTACTACCTCCCTATATATATGTATGGAGTGGAGTTTGCAACTGAAAAGAAACTTTGTGTTCCCAACAAGCGAGGTGAAGGACGGCTTTCACACACACTTATCTCTCAGAACTGAGCATGTGGAGAGACGTTCGTTCATCTAGCACAAAGGGAACGGGTTGCAGGAGAAACTTTTACTCTGGTTTCTCAGTCTGTTTCCAAGTGCCGGTTTGAAGTTCCTGCAGTTTTCACTGTAAAACCGAGTTGGAGCTAGTACCTCCCCATATATATGTATGGAGTGGAGTTTGCAACTGAAAAGAAACTTTGTGTTCCCAACAAGCTAGGTGAAGGACTGCTTTCACACACACTTATCTCTCAGAACTGAGCATGTGGAGAGACGTTCGTTCACCTAGCACAAAGTGAACGGGTTGCAGGAGAAACTTTTACTCTGGTTTCTCAGTCTGTTTCCTAGTGCCGGTTTGAAGTTCCTGCAGTTTTCACTGTAAAACCGAGTTGGAGCTAGTACCTCCCCTTATATATGTATGGAGTGGAGTTTGCAACTGAAAAGAAACTTTGTGTTCCCAACAAGCGAGGTGAAGTACTGCTTCCATACACACTTATCTCTCAGAACTGAGCATGTGGAGAGACGTTCGTTCACCTAGCACAAAGGGAACGGGTTGCAGGAGAAACTTTTACTCTGGTTTCTCAGTCTTTTTCCTAGTGCCGGTTTGAAGTTCCTGCATTTTTCACTGTAAAACAGAGTTGGAGCTAGTACTTCCCCATATATATGTATGGAGTGGAGTTTGCAACTGAAAAGAAACTTTGTGTTCCCAACAAGCTAGGTGAAGGACGGCTTTCACACACAGTTTTCTCTCAGAACTGAGCATGTGGAGAGACGTTCGTTCATCTAGCACAAAGAGAACGGTTTGCAGGAGAAACTTTTACTCTGGATTCTCAGTCTGTTTCCTAGTGCCGGTTTGAAGTTCCTGCAGTTTTCACTGTAAAACCGAGTTGGAGCTAGTACCTCCCCATATATATGTATGGAGTGGAGTTTGCAACTGAAAAGAAACTTTGTGTTCCCAACAAGCTAGGTGAAGGACTGCTTTCACACACACTTTTCTCTCAGAACTGAGCATGTGGAGAGACGTTCGTTCATCTAGCACAAAGTGAACGGGTTGCAGGAGAAACTTTTACTCTGGCTTCTCAGTCTGTTTCTTTGTGCCGGTTTGAAGTTCCTGCATTTTTCACTGTAAAACCGAGTTGGAGGTTCTACCTCCCCATATATATGTATGGAGTGGAGTTTGCAACTGAAAAGAAACTTTGTGTTCCCAACAAGCTAGGTGAAGGACGCCTTTCACACACACTTTTCTCTCAGAACTGAGCATGTGGAGAGACGTTCGTTCATCTAGCACAAAGGGAACGGGTTGCAGGAGAAACTTTTACTCTGGTTTCTCAGTCTGTTTCCTAGTGCCGGTTTGAAGTTCCTGCAGTTTTCACTGTAAAACCGGGTTGGAGCTAGTACCTCCCCATATATATGTATGGAGTGGAGTTTGCAACTGAAAAGAAACTTTGTGTTCCCAACAAGCTATGTGAAGGACGGCTTTCACACACACTTTTCTCTCAGAACTGAGCATGTGGAGAGACGTTCGTTCATCTAGCACAAAGGGAACGGGTTGCAGGAGAAACTTTTACTCTGGTTTCTCAGTCTGTTTCCTAGTGCCGGTTTGAAGTTCCTGCAGTTTTCACTGTAAAACCGAGTTGGAGCTAGTACCTCTCCATATATATGTATGGAGTGGAGTTTGCAACTGAAAAGAAACTTTGTGTTACCAACAAGCTAGGTGAAGTACGGCTTTCACACACACTTATCTCTCAGAACTGAGCATGTGGAGAGACGTTCGTTCACCTACCACAAAGGGAACGGGTTGCAGGAGAAATTTTACTCTGGTTTCTCAGTCTGTTTCCTAGTGCCGGTTTGAAGTTCCTGCAGTTTTCACTGTAAAACCGAGTAGGAGCTAGTACTCTCCATATATATGTATGGAGTGGAGTTTGCAACTGAAAAGAAACTTTGTGTTCCCAACAAGCTAGATGAAGGACGGCTTTCACACACACTTATCTCTCAGAACTGAGCATGTGGAGGGACGTTCGTTCATCCAGCACAAAGGGAACGGGTTGCAGGAGATACATTCACTCTGGATTCTCAGTCTGTTTCCTAGTGCCGGTTTGAAGTTCCTGCAGTTTTCACTGTAAAACAGAGTTGGAGCTAGTACCTCCCCATATATATGTATGGAGTGGAGTTTGCAACTGAAAAGAAACTTTGTGTTCCCAACAAGCTAGGTGAAGGACGGCTTTCACACACTTATCTCTCAGAACTGAGCATGTGGAGAGACGTACGTTCATCTAGCACAAAGGGAACGGGTTGCAGTAGAAACTTTTACTCTGGTTTCTCAGTCTGTTTCCTAGTGCCGGTTTGAAGTTCCTGCAGTTTTCACTGTAAAACCGTGTTGGATGTAGTACCTCCCCATATATATGTATGGAGTGGAGTTTGCAACTGAAAAGAAACTTTGTGTTCCCAACAAGCTATGTGAAGAACGGCTTTCACACACACTTATCTCTCAGAACTGAGCATGTGGAGAGACGTTCGTTCATCTAGCACAAAGGGAACGGGTTGCAGGAGAAACTTTTACTCTGGTTTCTCAGTCTGTTTCCTAGTGCCGGTTTGAAGTTCCTGCAGTTTTCACTGTAAAACCGAGTTGGAGCTAGTACCTCCCCATATATATGTATGGAGTGGAGTTTGCAAATGAAAAGAAACTTTGTGTTCCCAACAAGCTAGGTGAAGGACGGCTTTCACACACACTTATCTCTCAGAACTGAGCATGTGGAGAGACGTTCGTTCATCTAGCACAAACGGAACGGGTTGCAGGAGAAACTTTTACTCTGGTTTCTCAGTCTGTTTCCTAGTGCCGTTTTGAAGTTCCTCCAGTTTTCACTGTAAAACCGAGTTGGAGCTTGTACCTCCCCTTAAATATGTATGGAGTGGAGTTTGCAACTGAAAAGAAACTTTGTGTTCCCAACAAGCTATGTGAAGGACGGCTTTCACACACACTTTTCTCTCAGAACTTAGCATGTGGAGAGACTTTCGTTCATCTAGCACAAAGGGAACGGGTTGCAGGAGAAACTTTTACTCTGGTTTCTCAGTCTGTTTCCTAGTGCCGGTTTGAAGTTCCTGCAGTTTTCACTGTAAAACCGAGTTGGAGCTAGTACCTCCCCATGTATATGTATGGAGTGGAGTTTGCAACTGAAAAGAAACTTTGTGTTCCCAACAAGCTAGGTGAAGGACGCCTTTCACACACACTTTTCTCTCAGAACTGAGCATGTGGAGAGACGTTCGTTCATCTAGCACAAAGGGAACGGGTTGCAGGAGAAACTTTTACTCTGGTTTCTCAGTCTGTTTCCTAGTGCCGGTTTGAAGTTCCTGCAGTTTTCACTGTAAAACCGAGTTGGAGCTAGTACTTCCCCATGTATATGTATGGAGTGGAGTTTGCAACTGAAAAGAAACTTTGTGTTCCCAACAAGCTAGGTGAAGGACGGCTTTCACACACACTTTTCTCTCAGAACTGAGCATGTGGAGAGACGTTCGTTCATCTAGCACAAAGAGAACGGGTTGCAGGAGAAACTTTTACTCTGGTTTCTCAGTCTGTTTCCTAGTGCCGGTTTGAAGTTCCTGCAGTTTTCACTGTAAAAACGAGTTGGAGATAGTACCTCCCCATATATATGTATGGAGTGGAGTATGCAACTGAAAAGAAACTTTGTGTTCCCAACAAGCTAGGTGAAGGACTGCTTTCACACACACTTTTCTCTCAGAACTGAGCATGTGGAGAGACGTTCGTTCATCTAGCACAAAGGGAACGGTTTGCAGGAGAAACTTTTACTCTGGTTTCTCAGTCTGTTTCCTAGTGCCGATTTGAAGTTCCTGCAGTTTTCACTGTAAAACCGAGTTTGAGCTAGTACCTCCCCATGTATATGTATGGAGTGGAGTTTGCAACTGAAAAGAAACTTTGTGTTCCCAACAAGCTAGTTGAAGGACGGCTTTCACACACACAAATCTCTCAGAACTGAGCATGTGGAGAGACGTTCGTTCATCTAGCACAAATGTAACGGGTTGAAGTAGAAACTTTTACTCTGGTTTCTCAGTCTGTTTCCTAGTGCCGGTTTGAAGTTCCTGCAGTTTTCACTGTAAAACCGGGTTGGAGCTAGTACCTCCCCATATATATGTATGGAGTGGAGTTTGCAACTGAAAAGAAACTCTGTGTTCCCAACAAGCTAGGTGAAAGACGGCTTTCACACACACTTTTCTCTCAGAACTGAGCATGTGGAGAGACGTTCGTTCATCTAGCACAAAGAGAACGGGTTGCAGGAGAAACTTTTACTCTGGTTTCTCAGTCTGTTTCCTAGTGCCGGTTGGAAGTTCCTGCAGTTTTCACTGTAAAACCGAGTTGGAGCTAGTACCTCCCCATATATATGTATGGAGTGGAGTTTGCAACTGAAAAGTAACTTTGTGTTCCCAACAAGCTAGGTGAAGGACGGCTTTCACACACACTTTTCTCTCAGAACTGAGCATGTGGAGAGACGTTCGTTCACCTACCACAAAGGGAACGGGTTGCAGGAGAAACTTTTACTCTGGTTTCTCAGTCTGTTTCCTAGTGCCGGTTGGAAGTTCCTGCAGTTTTCACTGTAAAACCGGGTTGGAGCTACTACCTCCCCATATATATGTATGGAGTGGAGTTTGCAACTGAAAAGAAACTTTGTGTTCCCAACAAGCTAGGTGAAGGACGGCTTTCACACACACTTTTCTCTCAGAACTGAGCATGTGGAGAGACGTTCGTTCATCTAGCACAAAGAGAACGGGTTGCAGGAGAAAATTTTACTCTGGTTTCTCAGTCTGTTTCCTAGTGCCGGTTCGAAGTTCCTGCAGTTTTCACTGTAAAACCGAGTTGGAGCTAGTACCTCCCCATATATATGTATGGAGTGGAGTTTGAAACTGAAAAGAAACTTTGTGTTCCCAACAAGCTAGGTGAGGAATGCTTTCACACACACTTTTCTCTCAGAACTGAGCATGTGGAGAGACGTTCGTTCATCTAGCACAAAGAGAACGGGTTGCAGGAGAAACTTTTACTCTGGTTTCTCAGTCTGTTTCCTAGTGCCGGTTTGAAGTTCCTGCAGTTTTCACTGTAAAACCGAGTTGGAGCTAGTACCTCCCCATATATATGTATGGAGTGGAGTTTTCAACTGAAAAGAAACTTTGTGTTCCCAACAAGCTAGGTGAAGGACTGCTTTCACACCCACTTTTCTCTCAGAACTGAGCATGTGGAGAGACGTTCGTTCATCTAGCACAAAGGGAACGGGTTGCAGGAGAAACTTTTACTCTGGTTTCTCAGTCTGTTTCCTAGTGCCCGTTTGAAGTTCCTGCAGTTTTCACTGTAAAATCTGGTTGGAGCTAGTACCTCCCCATATATATGTATGGAGTGGAGTTTTCAATTGAAAAGAAACTTTGTGTTCCCAACAAGCTAGGTGAAGGACGGCTTTCACACACACTTATCTCTCAGAACTCAGCATGTGGTGAGACGTTCGTTCATCTAGCACAAAGGGAACGGGTTGCAGGAGAAACTTTTACTCTGGTTTCTCAATCTGTTTCCTAGTGACGGTTTGAAGTTCCTGCAGTTTTCACTGTAAAACCGGGTTATAGCTAGTACCTCCCCATATATATGTATGGAGTGGAGTTTGCAACTGAAAAGAAACTTTGTGTTCCCAACAAACTAGGTGAAGGACGGCTTTCACACACACTTTTCTCTCAGAACTGAGCATGTGGAGAGACGTTCGTTCATCTAGCACAAAGGGAACGGGTTGCAGGAGAAACTTTTACTCTGGTTTCTCAGTCTGTTTCCTAGTGCCGGTTGGAAGTTCCTGCAGTTTTCACTGTAAAACCGAGTTGGAGCTAGTACCTCCCCATATATATGTATGGAGTGGAGTTTGCAACTGAAAAGAAACTTTGTGTTCCCAACAAGCTAGGTGAAGGACGGCTTTCACACACACTTTTCTCTCAGAACTGAGCATGTGGAGAGACGTTCGTTCATCTAGCACAAAGAGAACGGGTTGCAGGAGAAACTTTTACTCTGGTTTCTCAGTCTGTTTCCTAGTGCCGGTTTGAAGTTCCTGCAGTTTTCACTGTAAAACCGAGTTGGAGCTAGTACCTCCCCATATATATGTATGGAGTGGAGTTTGAAACTGAAAAGAAACTTTGTGTTCCCAACAAGCTAGGTGAGGAATGCTTTCACACACACTTTTCTCTCAGAACTGAGCATGTGGAAGGACGTTCGTTCATCTAGCACAAAGAGAACGGGTTGCAGGAGAAACTTTTACTCTGGTTTCTCAGTCTGTTTCCTAGTGCCGGTTTGAAGTTCCTGCAGTTTTCACTGTAAAACCGAGTTGGAGCTAGTACCTCCCCATATATATGTATGGAGTGGAGTTTTCAACTGAAAAGAAACTTTGTGTTCCCAACAAGCTAGTTGAAGGACTGCTTTCACACCCACTTTTCTCTCAGAACTGAGCATGTGGAGAGACGTTCGTTCATCTAGCACAAAGGGAACGGGTTGCAGGAGCAACTTTTACTCTGGTTTCTCAGTCTGTTTCCTAGTGCCGGTTTGAAGTTCCTGCAGTTTTCACTGTAAAATCTGGTTGGAGCTAGTACCTCCCCATATATATGTATGGAGTGGAGTTTTCAATTGAAAAGAAACTTTGTGTTCCCAACAAGCTAGGTGAAGGACGGCTTTCACACACACTTATCTCTCAGAACTCAGCATGTGGTGAGACGTTCGTTCATCTAGCACAAAGGGAACGGGTTGCAGGAGAAACTTTTACTCTGGTTTCTCAGTCTGTTTCCTAGTGACGGTTTGAAGTTCCTGCAGTTTTCACTGTAAAACCGGGTTATAGCTAGTACCTCCCCATATATATGTATGGAGTGGAGTTTGCAACTGAAAAGAAACTTTGTGTTCCCAACAAACTAGGTGAAGGACGGCTTTCACACACAATTATCTCTCAGAACTCAGCAAGTGGAGAGACGTTCGTTCATCTAGCACAAAGGGAACGGGTTGCAGGAGAAACTTTTACTCTGGTTTCTCAGTCTGTTTCCTAGTGCCGGTTTGAAGTTCCTGCAGTTTTCACTGTATAACCGAGTTGGAGCTACTACCTCCCCATATATATGTATGGAGTGGAGTTTGCAACTGAAAAGAAACTTTGTGTTCCCAACAAGATAGGTGAAGGACGGCTTTCACACACACTTATCTCTCAGAACTGAGCATGTGGAGAGACGTTCGTTCATCTAGCACAAAGGGAACGGGTTGCAGGAGAAACTTATACTCTGGTTTCTCAGTCTGTTTCCTAGTGCCGGTTTGAAGTTCCTGCAGTTTTCACTGTAAAACCGAGTTGGAGCTAGTACCTCCCCATGTATATGTATGGAGTAGAGTTTGCAACTGAAAAGAAACTTTGTGTTCCCAACAAGCTAGGTGAAGGACGGCTTTCACACACAATTTTCTCTCAGAACTGAGCATGTGGAGAGACGTTCGTTCATCTAGCACAAATAGAACGGGTTGCAGGAGAAACATTTACTCTGGTTTCTCAGTCTGTTTCCTAGTGCTGGTTTGAAGTTCCTGCAGTTTTCACTGTAAAACCGGGTTGGAGCTAGTACTTACCCATATATATGTATGGAGTGGAGTTTGCAACTGAAAAGAAACTTTGTGTTCCCAACAAGCTAGGTGAAGGTCGGCTTTCACACACACTTTTCTCTCAGAACTGAGCATTTGGAGAGACGTTCGTTCATCTAGCACAAAGGGAACGGGTTGCAGGAGAAACTTTTACTCTGGTTTCTCAGGCTGTTTCCTAGTGCCGGTTTGAAGTTCCTGCAGTTTTCACTGTAAAACCGAGTTGGAGCTAGTACCTCCCCATATATATTTATGGAGTGGAGTTTGCAACTGAAAAGAAACTTTGTGTTCCCAACAAGCTAGGTGAAGGACCGCTTTCACAAACACTTTTCTCTCAGAACTGAGCATGTGGAGAGACGTTCGTTCATCTAGCACAAAGAGAACGGGTTGCAGGAGAAACTTTTACTCTGGTTTCTCAGTCTGTTTCCTAGTGCCGGTTTGAAGTTCCTGCAGTTTTCACTGTAAAACCGAGTTGGAGCTAGTACCTCCCCATATATATGTATGGAGTGGAGTTTGCAACTGAAAAGAAACTTTGTGTTCCCAACAAGCTAGATGAAGGACGGCTTTCACACACACTTTTCTCTCAGAAATGAGCATGTGGAGAGACGTTCGTTCATCTAGCACAAAGGGAACGGGTTGCAGGAGAAACTTTTACTCTGGATTCTCAGTCTGTTTCCTAGTGCCGGTTTGAAGTTCCTGCAGTTTTCACTGTAAAAGCGAGTTGGAGCTAGTACCTCCCCATATACATGTATGGATTGGAGTTTGCAACTGAAAAGAAACTTTGTGTTCCCAACAAGCTAGGTGAAGGACGGCTTTCACACACACTTTTCTCTCAGATCTGAGCATGTGGAGAGACGTTCGTTCATCTAGCACAAAGAGAACGGGTTGCAGGAGAAACTTTTACTCTGGTTTCTCAGTCTGTTTCCTAGTGCCGGTTTGAAGTTCCTGCAGTTTTCACTGTAAAACCGAGTTGGAGCTAGTACCTCCCCATATATATGTATGGAGTGGAGTTTGAAACTGAAAAGAAACTTTGTGTTCCCAACAAGCTAAGTGAAGGACGGCTTTCACATACACTTTTCTCTCAGAACTGAGCATGTGGAGAGACGTTCGTTCACCTAACACAAAGGGAACGGGTTGCAGGAGAAACTTTTACTCTGGTTTCTCAGTCTGTTTCCTAGTGCCGGTTTGAAGTTCCTGCAGTTTTCACTGTAAAACCGGGTTGGAGCTAGTACCTCCCCATATATATGTATAGAGTGGAGTTTGCAACTGAAAAGAAACTTTGTGTTCCCAACAAGCTAGGTGAAGGACGGCTTTCACACACACTTATCTCTCAGAACTGAGCATGTGGAGAGACGTTCGTTCATCTAGCACAAAGGGAACGGGTTGCAGGAGAAACTTTTACTCTGGTTTCTCAGTCTGTTTCCTAGTGCCGGTTTGAAGTTCCTGCCGTTTTCACTGTAAAACCGAGTTGGAGCTAGTACCTCCCCATATATATGTATGGAGTGGAGTTTGCAACTGAAAAGAAACTTTGTGTTCCCAACAAGCTAGGTGAAGGACGGCTTTCACACACAATTATCTCTCAGAACTCAGCAAGTGGAGAGACGTTCGTTCATCAAGCACAAAGGGAACGGGTTGCAGGAGAAACTTTTACTCTGGGTTCTCAGTCTGTTTCCTAGTGCCGGTTTGAAGTTCCTGCAGTTTTCACTGTAAAACCGAGTTGGAGCTACTACCCCCCTGTATATTTGTATGGAGTGGAGTTTGCAACTGAAAAGAAACTTTGTGTTCCAAACAAGCAAGATGAAGGACGGCTTTCACACACACTTATCTCTCAGAACTGAGCATGTGGAGAATCGTTCGTTCATCTAGCACAAAGGGAACGGGTTGCAGGAGAAACTTTTACTCTGGTTTCTCAGTCTGTTTCCTAGTGCCGTTTTGAAGTTCCTGCAGTTTTCACTGTAAAACCGAGTTGGAGCTTGTACCTCCCCTTAAATATGTATGGAGTGGAGTTTGCAACTGAAAAGAAACTTTGTGTTCCCAACAAGCTAGGTGAAGGACGGCTTTCACACACACTTATCTCTCAGAACTGAGCATGTGGAGAGACGTTCGTTCATCTAGCACAAAGGGAACGGGTTGCAGGAGAAACTTTTACTCTGGTTTCTCAGTCTGTTTCCTAGTGCCGGTTTGAAGTTCCTGCAGTTTTCACTGTAAAACCGAGTTGGAGCTAGTAACTCCCCATATATATGTATGGAGTGGAGTTTGCAACTGAAAAAAACTTTGTGTTCCCAACAAGCTAGGTGAAGGACCGCTTTCACACACACTTTTCTCTCAGAACTGAGCATGTGGAGAGACGTTCGTTCATCTAGCACAAAGGGAACGGGTTGCAGGAGAAACTTTTACTCTGGTTTCTCAGTCTGTTTCCTAGTGCCGGTTTGAAGTTCCTGCAGTTTTCACTGTAAAACCGAGTTGGAGCTAGTACCTCCCCATATATATGTATGGAGTGGAGTTTGCAACTGAAAAGAAACTTTGTGTTCCCAACAAGCTAGGTGAAGGACGGCTTTCACACACACTTATCTCTCAGAACTCAGCAAGTGGAGAGACGTTCTTTCATCTAGAACAAAGGGAACGGATTGCAGGAGAAACTTTTACTCTGGTTTCTCAGTCTGTTTCCTAGTGCCGGTTTGAAGTTCCTGCAGTTTTCACTGTAAAACCGAGTTGGAGCTACTACCTCCCCATATATATGTATGGAGTGGAGCTTGTAACTGAAAAGAAACTTTGTGTTCCCAACAAGCAAGGTGAAGGACGGCTTTCACACACACTTATCTCTCAGAACTGAGCATGTGGACAGACGTTCGTTCATCTAGCACAAAGGGAACGTGTTGCAGGAGAAACTTTTACTCTGGTTTCTCAGTCTGTTTCCTAGTGCCGGTTTGAAGTTCCTGCAGTTTTCACTGTAAAACCGATTTGGAGATTGTACCTCCCCTTAAATATGTATGGAGTGGAGTTTGCAACTGAAAAGAAACTTTGTGTTCCCAACAAGCTAGGTGATGGACGGCTTTCACACACACTTATCCCTCAGAACTGAGCATGTGGAGAGACGTTCGTTCACCTAGCACAAACGGAACGGGTTGCAGGAGAAACTTTTACGCTGGTTTCTCAGTCTGTTTCCTAGTGCCGGTTTGAAGTTCCTGCAGTTTTCACTGTAAAACCGAGTTGGAGCTACTACCTCCCCATATATAGGTATGGAGTGGAGTTTGCAACTGAAAAGAAACTTTGTGTTCCCAACAAGCTAGGTGAAGGACGGCTTTCACACACACTTATCTCTCAGAACTGAGCATGTGGAGAGACGTTCGTTCATCTAGCACAAACGGAACGGGTTGCAGGAGAAACTTTTATTCTGGTTTCTCAGTCTGTTTCCTAGTGCCGGTTTGAAGTTCCTGCAGTTTTCACTGTAAAACAGAGTTGGAGCTAGTACCTCCCCTTATATATGTATGGAGTGGAGTTTGCAAATGAAAAGAAACTTTGTGTTCCCAACAAGCTAGGTGAAGGACGGGTTTCACACACACTTATCTCTCAGAACTGAGCATGTGGAGAGACGTTCGTTCATCTAGCGCAAAGGGAACGGGTTGCTGGAGAAACTTTTACTCTGGTTTCTCAGTCTGTTTCCTAGTGCCGGTTTGAAGTTTCTGCAGTTTTCACTGTAAAACCGAGTTGGAGCTAGTACCTCCCCATATATATGTATGGAGTGGAGTTTGTAACTGAAAAGAAACTTTGTGTTCCCAACAAGCAAGGTGAAGGACGGCTTTCACACACACTTATCTCTCAGAACTGAGCATGTGGACAGACGTTCGTTCATCTAGCACAAAGGGAACGTGTTGCAGGAGAAACTTTTACTTTGGTTTCTCAGTCTGTTTCCTAGTGCCGGTTTGAAGTTCCTGCAGTTTTCACTGTAAAACCGATTTGGAGATTGTACCTCCCCTTAAATATGTATGGAGTGGAGTTTGCAACTGAAAAGAAACTTTGTGTTCCCAACAAGCTAGGTGATGGACGGCTTTCACACACACTTATCCCTCAGAACTTAGCATGTGTAGAGACGTTCGTTCACCTAGCACAAAGGGAACGTGTTGCAGGAGAAACTTTTACTCTGGTTTCTCAGTCTGTTTCCTAGTGCCGGTTTGAAGTTCCTGCAGTTTTCACTGTAAAACCGGGTTGGAGCTAGTACCTCCCCATATATATGTATGGAGTGGAGTTTGCAACTGAAAAGAAACTTTGTGTTCCCAACAAACTAGGTGAAGGACGGCTTTCACACACACTTATCTCTCAGAACTGAGCATGTGGAGAGACGTTCGTTCACCTAGCACAAAGGGAACGGGTTGCAGGAGAAACTTTTACTCTGGTTTCTCAGTCTGTTTCCTAGTGCCGGTTTGAAGTTTCTGCAGTTTTCACTCTAAAACCGGGTTGGAGCTAGTACCTCCCCATATATATGTAAGGAGTGGAGTTTGCAACTGAAAAGAAACTTTGTGTTCCCAACAAGCTAGGTGAACGACGGCTTTCTCACACCCTTATCTCTCAGAACTGAGCATGTGGAGAGACGTTCGTTCATCTAGCACAAAGGGAACGGGTTGCAGGAGAAACTATTACTCTGGTTTCTCAGTCTGTTTCCTAGTGCCGGTTTGAAGTTCCTGCAGTTTTCACTCTAAAACCGGGTTGGAGCTAGTACCTCCCCATATATATGTATGGAGTGGAGTTTGCAACTGAAAAGAAACTTTGTGTTCCCAACAAGCTAGGTGATGGACGGCTTTCACACACACTTATCTCTCAGAACTGAGCATGTGGAGAGACGTTCGTTCACCTACCACAAAGGGAACGGGTTGCAGGAGAAACTTTTACTCTGGTTTCTCAGTCTGTTTCCTAGTGCCGGTTTGAAGTTCCTGCAGTTTTCACTGTAAAACCGAGTAGGAGCTAGTACCTCTCCATATTTATGTATGGAGTAGAGTTTGCAACTGAAAAGAAACTTTGTGTTCCCAACAAGCTACATGAAGGACGGCTTTCAAACACACTTATCTCTCAGAACTGAGCATGTGGAGAGACGTTCGTTCATCTAGCACAAAGGGAACGGGTTGCAGGAGATATATTCACTCTGGATTCTCAGTCTGTTTCCTAGTGCCGGTTTGAAGTTCCTGCAGTTTTCACTGTAAAACCGAGTTGGAGCTAGTACCTCCCCGTATATATGTATGGAGTGGAGTTTGCAACTGAAAAGAAACTTTGTGTTCCCAACAAGCTAGGTGAAGGACGGCTTTCACACACACTTATCTCTCAGAACTGAGCATGTGGAGACACGTTCGTTCATCTAGCACAAAGGGAACGGTTTGCAGGAGAAACTTTTACTCTGGTTTCTCAGTCTGTTTCCTAGTGCCGGTTTGAAGTTCCTGCAGTTTTCACTGTAAAACCGGGTTGGAGATAGTACCTCCCCATATATAAGTATGGAGTGGAGTTTGCAACTGAAAATAACTTTGTGTTCCCAACAAGCTAGGTGAAGGACGGCTTTCACACACACTTATCTCTCAGAACTGAGCATGTGGAGAGACGTTCATTCATCTAGCACAAAGGGAACGGGTTGCAGGAGAAACTTTTACTCTGGTTTCTCAGTCTGTTTCCTAGTGCCGGTTTGAAGTTCCTGCAGTTTTCACTGTAAAACTGGGTTGGAGGTAGTACCTCCCCATATATATGTTTGGAGTGGAGTTTGCAACTGAAAAGAAACTTTGTGTTCCCAACAAGCTAGGTGAAGGACGGCTTTCACACACACTTATCTCTCAGAACTGAGCATGTGGAGAGACGTTCGTTCACCTAGCACAAAGGGAACGGGTTGCAGGAGAAACTTTTACTCTGGTTTCTCAGTCTGTTTCCAAGTGCCGGTTTGAAGTTCCTGCAGTTTTCACTGTAAAACCGAGTTGGAGCTAGTACCTCCCCATATATATGTATGGAGTGGAGTTTGCAAATGAAAAGAAACTTTGTGTTCCCAACAAGCTAGGTGAAGGACGGCTTTCACACACACTTATCTCTCAGAACTGAGCATGTGGAGAGACGTTCGTTCATCTAGCACAAACGGAACGGGTTGCAGGAGAAACTTTTACTCTGGTTTCTCAGTCTGTTTCCTAGTGCCGTTTGGAAGTTCCTGCAGTTTTCACTGTAAAACCGAGTTGGAGCTTGTACCTCCTCTTAAATATGTATGGAGTGGAGTTTGCAACTGAAAAGAAACTTTGTGTTCCCAACAAGCTATTTGAAGGACGGCTTTCACACACACTTTTCTCTCAGAACTTAGCATGTGGAGAGACGTTCGTTCATCTAGCACAAAGGGAACGGGTTGCAGGAGAAACTTTTACTCTGGTTTCTCAGTCTGTTTCCTAGTGCCGGTTTGAAGTTCCTGCAGTTTTCACTGTAAAACCGAGTTGGAGCTAGTACCTCCCCATGTATATGTATGGAGTGGAGTTTGCAACTGAAAAGAAACTTTGTGTTCCCAACAAGCTAGGTGAAGGACGCCTTTCACACACACTTTTCTCTCAGAACTGAGCATGTGGAGAGACGTTCGTTCATCTAGCACAAAGAGAACGGGTTGCAGGAGAAACTTTTACTCTGGTTTCTCAGTCTGTTTCCTAGTGCCGGTTTGAAGTTCCTGCAGTTTTCACTGTAAAACCGAGTTGGAGATAGTACCTCCCCATATATATGTATGGAGTGGAGTATGCAACTGAAAAGAAACTTTGTGTTCCCAACAAGCTAGGTGAAGGACTGCTTTCACACACACTTTTCTCTCAGAACTGAGCATGTGGAGAGACGTTCGTTCATCTAGCACAAAGGGAACGGGTTGCAGGAGAAACTTTTACTCTGGTTTCTCAGTCTGTTTCCTAGTGCCGATTTGAAGTTCCTGCAGTTTTCACTGTAAAACCGAGTTGGAGCTAGTACCTCCCCATGTATATGTATGGAGTGGAGTTTGCAACTGAAAAGAAACTTTGTGTTCCCAACAAGCTAGTTGAAGGACGGCTTTCACACACACAAATCTCTCAGAACTGAGCATGTGGAGAGACGTTCGTTCATCTAGCACAAATGTAACGGGTTGAAGTAGAAACTTTTACTCTGGTTTTTCAGTCTGTTTCCTAGTGCCGGTTTGAAGTTCCTGCAGTTTTCACTGTAAAACCGGGTTGGAGCTAGTACCTCCCCATATATATGTATGGAGTGGAGTTTGCAACTGAAAAGAAACTCTGTGTTCCCAACAAGCTAGGTGAAGGACGGCTTTCACACACACTTTTCTCTCAGAACTGAGCATGTGGAGAGACGTTCGTTCATCTAGCACAAAGAGAACGGGTTGCAGGAGAAACTTTTACTCTGGTTTCTCAGTCTGTTTCCTAGTGCCGGTTGGAAGTTCCTGCAGTTTTCACTGTAAAACCGAGTTGGAGCTAGTACCTACCCATATATATGTATGGAGTGGAGTTTGCAACTGAAAAGTAACTTTGTGTTCCCAACAAGCTAGGTGAAGGACGGCTTTCACACACACTTATCTCTCAGAACTGAGCATGTGGAGAGACGTTCGTTCACCTACCACAAAGGGAACGGGTTGCAGGAGAAACTTTTACTCTGGTTTCTCAGTCTGTTTCCTAGTGCCGGTTGGAAGTTCCTGCAGTTTTCACTGTAAAACCGGGTTGGAGCTACTACCTCCCCATATATATGTATGGAGTGGAGTTTGCAACTGAAAAGAAACTTTGTGTTCCCAACAAGCTAGGTGAAGGACGGCTTTCACACACACTTTTCTCTCAGAACTGAGCATGTGGAGAGACGTTCGTTCATCTAGCACAAAGAGAACGGGTTGCAGGAGAAAATTTTACTCTGGTTTCTCAGTCTGTTTCCTAGTGCCGGTTCGAAGTTCCTGCAGTTTTCACTGTAAAACCGAGTTGGAGCTAGTACCTCCCCATATATATGTATGGAGTGGAGTTTGAAACTGAAAAGAAACTTTGTGTTCCCAACAAGCTAGGTGAGGAATGCTTTCACACACACTTTTCTCTCAGAACTGAGCATGTGGAGAGACGTTCGTTCATCTAGCACAAAGAGAACGGGTTGCAGGAGAAACTTTTACTCTGGTTTCTCAGTCTGTTTCCTAGTGCCGGTTTGAAGTTCCTGCAGTTTTCACTGTAAAACCGAGTTGGAGCTAGTACCTCCCCATATATATGTATGGAGTGGAGTTTTCAACTGAAAAGAAACTTTGTGTTCCCAACAAGCTAGGTGAAGGACTGTTTTCACACCCACTTTTCTCTCAGAACTGAGCATGTGGAGAGACGTTCGTTCATCTAGCACAAAGGGAACGGGTTGCAGGAGAAACTTTTACTCTGGTTTCTCAGTCTGTTTCCTAGTGCCCGTTTGAAGTTCCTGCAGTTTTCACTGTAAAATCTGGTTGGAGCTAGTACCTCCCCATATATATGTATGGAGTGGAGTTTTCAACTGAAAAGAAACTTTGTGTTCCCAACAAGCTAGGTGAAGGACGGCTTTCACACACACTTATCTCTCAGAACTCAGCATGTGGTGAGACGTTCGTTCATCTAGCACAAAGGGAACGGGTTGCAGGAGAAACTTTTACTCTGGTTTCTCAGTCTGTTTCCTAGTGACGGTTTGAAGTTCCTGCAGTTTTCACTGTAAAACCGGGTTATAGCTAGTACCTCCCCATATATATGTATGGAGTGGAGTTTGCAACTGAAAAGAAACTTTGTGTTCCCAACAAACTAGGTGAAGGACGGCTTTCACACACACTTTTCTCTCAGAACTGAGCATGTGGAGAGACGTTCGTTCATCTAGCACAAAGGGAACAGGTTGCAGGAGAAACTTTTACTCTGGTTTCTCAGTCTGTTTCCTAGTGCCGGTTGGAAGTTCCTGCAGTTTTCACTGTAAAACCGAGTTGGAGCTAGTACCTCCCCATATATATGTATGGAGTGGAGTTTGCAACTGAAAAGAAACTTTGTGTTCCCAACAAGCTAGGTGAAGGACGGCTTTCACACACACTTTTCTCTCAGAACTGAGCATGTGGAGAGACGTTCGTTCATCTAGCACAAAGAGAACGGGTTGCAGGAGAAACTTTTACTCTGGTTCCTCAGTCTGTTTCCTAGTGCCGGTTTGAAGTTCCTGCAGTTTTCACTGTAAAACCGAGTTGGAGCTAGTACCTCCCCATATATATGTATGGAGTGGAGTTTGAAACTGAAAAGAAACTTTGTGTTCCCAACAAGCTAGGTGAGGAATGCTTTCACACACACTTTTCTCTCAGAACTGAGCATGTGGAGAGACGTTCGTTCATCTAGCACAAAGAGAACGGGTTGCAGGAGAAACTTTTACTCTGGTTTCTCAGTCTGTTTCCTAGTGCCGGTTTGAAGTTCCTGCAGTTTTCACTGTAAAACCGAGTTGGAGCTAGTACCTCCCCATATATATGTATGGAGTGGAGTTTTCAACTGAAAAGAAACTTTGTGTTCCCAACAAGCTAGTTGAAGGACTGCTTTCACACCCACTTTTCTCTCAGAACTGAGCATGTGGAGAGACGTTCGTTCATCTAGCACAAAGGGAACGGGTTGCAGGAGAAACTTTTACTCTGGTTTCTCAGTCTGTTTCCTAGTGCCGGTTTGAAGTTCCTGCAGTTTTCACTGTAAAATCTGGTTGGAGCTAGTACCTCCCCATATATATGTATGGAGTGGAGTTTTCAATTGAAAAGAAACTTTGTGTTCCCAACAAGCTAGGTGAAGGACGGCTTTCACACACACTTATCTCTCAGAACTCAGCATGTGGTGAGACGTTCGTTCATCTAGCACAAAGGGAACGGGTTGCAGGAGAAACTTTTACTCTGGTTTCTCAGTCTGTTTCCTAGTGACGGTTTGAAGTTCCTGCAGTTTTCACTGTAAAACCGAGTTGGAGCTAGTACCTCCCCATGTATATGTATGGAGTAGAGTTTGCAACTGAAAAGAAACTTTGTGTTCCCAACAAGCTAGGTGAAGGACGGCTTTCACACACAATTTTCTCTCAGAACTGAGCATGTGGAGAGACTTTCGTTCATCTAGCACAAATAGAACGGGTTGCAGGAGAAACTTTTACTCTGGTTTCTCAGTCTGTTTCCTAGTGCTGGTTTGAAGTTCCTGCAGTTTTCACTGTAAAACCGGGTTGGAGCTAGTACCTACCCATATATATGTATGGAGTGGATTTTGCAACTGAAAAGAAACTTTGTGTTCCCAACAAGCTAGGTGAAGGTCGGCTTTCACACACACTTTTCTCTCAGAACTGAGCATTTGGAGAGACGTTCGTTCATCTAGCACAAAGGGAACGGGTTGCAGGAGAAACTTTTACTCTGGTTTCTCAGGCTGTTTCCTAGTGCCGGTTTGAAGTTCCTGCAGTTTTCACTGTAAAACCGAGTTGGAGCTACTACCTCCCCATATATATTTATGGAGTGGAGTTTGCAACTGAAAAGAAACTTTGTGTTCCCAACAAGCTAGGTGAAGGACCGCTTTCACAAACACTTTTCTCTCAGAACTGAGCATGTGGAGAGACGTTCGTTCATCTAGCACAAAGAGAACGGGTTGCAGGAGAAACTTTTACTCTGGTTTCTCAGTCTGTTTCCTAGTGCCGGTTTGAAGTTCCTGCAGTTTTCACTGTAAAACCGAGTTGGAGCTAGTACCTCCCCATATATATGTATGGAGTGGAGTTTGCAACTGAAAAGAAACTTTGTGTTCCCAACAAGCTAGGTGAAGGACGGCTTTCACACACACTTTTCTCTCAGAAATGAGCATGTGGAGAGACGTTCGTTCATCTAGCACAAAGGGAACGGGTTGCAGGAGAAACTTTTACTCTGGATTCTCAGTCTGTTTCCTAGTGCCGGTTTCAAGTTCCTGCAGTTTTCACTGTAAAAGCGAGTTGGAGCTAGTACCTCCCCATATATATGTATGGAGTGGAGTTTGCAACTGAAAAGAAACTTTGTGTTCCCAACAAGCTAGGTGAAGGACGGCTTTCACACACACTTTTCTCTCAGATCTGAGCATGTGGAGAGACGTTCGTTCATCTAGCACAAAGAGAACGGGTTGCAGGAGAAACTTTTACTCTGGTTTCTCAGTCTGTTTCCTAGTGCCGGTTTGAAGTTCCTGCAGTTTTCACTGTAAAACCGAGTTGGAGCTAGTACCTCCCCATATATATGTATGGAGTGGAGTTTGAAACTGAAAAGAAACTTTGTGTTCCCAACAAGCTAAGTGAAGGACGGCTTTCACATACACTTTTCTCTCAGAACTGAGCATGTGGAGAGACGTTCGTTCACCTAACACAAAGGGAACGGGTTGCAGGAGAAACTTTTACTCTGGTTTCTCAGTCTGTTTCCTAGTGCCGGTTTGAAGTTCCTGCAGTTTTCACTGTAAAACCGGGTTGGAGCTAGTACCTCCCCATATATATGTATAGAGTGGAGTTTGCAACTGAAAAGAAACTTTGTGTTCCCAACAAGCTAGGTGAAGGACGGCTTTCACACACACTTATCTCTCAGAACTGAGCATGTGGAGAGACGTTCGTTCATCTAGCACAAAGGGAACGGGTTGCAAGAGAAACTTTTACTCTGGTTTCTCAGTCTGTTTCCTAGTGCCGGTTTGAAGTTCCTGCAGTTTTCACTGTAAAACCGAGTTGGAGCTAGTACCTCCCCATATATATGTATGGAGTGGAGTTTGCAACTGAAAAGAAACTTTGTGTTCCCAACAAGCTAGGTGAAGGACGGCTTTCACACACAATTATCTCTCAGAACTCAGCAAGTGGAGAGACGTTCGTTCATCTAGCACAAAGGGAACGGGTTGCAGGAGAAACATTTACTCTGGGTTCTCAGTCTGTTTCCTAGTGCCGGTTTGAAGTTCCTGCAGTTTTCACTGTAAAACCGAGTTGGAGCTACTACCCCCCTGTATATTTGTATGGAGTGGAGTTTGCAACTGAAAAGAAACTTTGTGTTCCAAACAAGCAAGGTGAAGGACGGCTTTCACACACACTTATCTCTCAGAACTGAGCATGTGGAGAATCGTTCGTTCATCTAGCACAAAGGGAACGGGTTGCAGGAGAAACTTTTACTCTGGTTTCTCAGTCTGTTTCCTAGTGCCGTTTTGAAGTTCCTGCAGTTTTCACTGTAAAACCGAGTTGGAGCTTGTACCTCCCCTTAAATATGTATGGAGTGGAGTTTGCAACTGAAAAGAAACTTTGTGTTCCCAACAAGCTAGGTGAAGGACGGCTTTCACACACACTTATCTCTCAGAACTGAGCATGTGGAGAGACGTTCGTTCATCTAGCACAAAGGGAACGGGTTGCAGGAGAAACTTTTACTCTGGTTTCTCAGTCTGTTTCCTAGTGCCGGTTTGAAGTTCCTGCAGTTTTCACTGTAAAACCGGGTTGGAGCTACTACCTCCCCATATATATGTATGGAGTGGAGTTTGCAACTGAAAAGAAACTTTGTGTTCCCAACAAGCTAGGTGAAGGACGGCTTTCACACACACTTTTCTCTCAGAACTGAGCATGTGGAGAGACGTTCGTTCATCTAGCACAAAGAGAACGGGTTGCAGGAGAAAATTTTACTCTGGTTTCTCAGTCTGTTTCCTAGTGCCGGTTCGAAGTTCCTGCAGTTTTCACTGTAAAACCGAGTTGGAGCTAGTACCTCCCCATATATATGTATGGAGTGGAGTTTGAAACTGAAAAGAAACTTTGTGTTCCCAACAAGCTAGGTGAGGAATGCTTTCACACACACTTTTCTCTCAGAACTGAGCATGTGGAGAGACGTTCGTTCATCTAGCACAAAGAGAACGGGTTGCAGGAGAAACTTTTACTCTGGTTTCTCAGTCTGTTTCCTAGTGCCGGTTTGAAGTTCCTGCAGTTTTCACTGTAAAACCGAGTTGGAGCTAGTACCTCCCCATATATATGTATGGAGTGGAGTTTTCAACTGAAAAGAAACTTTGTGTTCCCAACAAGCTAGGTGAAGGACTGTTTTCACACCCACTTTTCTCTCAGAACTGAGCATGTGGAGAGACGTTCGTTCATCTAGCACAAAGGGAACGGGTTGCAGGAGAAACTTTTACTCTGGTTTCTCAGTCTGTTTCCTAGTGCCCGTTTGAAGTTCCTGCAGTTTTCACTGTAAAATCTGGTTGGAGCTAGTACCTCCCCATATATATGTATGGAGTGGAGTTTTCAACTGAAAAGAAACTTTGTGTTCCCAACAAGCTAGGTGAAGGACGGCTTTCACACACACTTATCTCTCAGAACTCAGCATGTGGTGAGACGTTCGTTCATCTAGCACAAAGGGAACGGGTTGCAGGAGAAACTTTTACTCTGGTTTCTCAGTCTGTTTCCTAGTGACGGTTTGAAGTTCCTGCAGTTTTCACTGTAAAACCGGGTTATAGCTAGTACCTCCCCATATATATGTATGGAGTGGAGTTTGCAACTGAAAAGAAACTTTGTGTTCCCAACAAACTAGGTGAAGGACGGCTTTCACACACACTTTTCTCTCAGAACTGAGCATGTGGAGAGACGTTCGTTCATCTAGCACAAAGGGAACAGGTTGCAGGAGAAACTTTTACTCTGGTTTCTCAGTCTGTTTCCTAGTGCCGGTTGGAAGTTCCTGCAGTTTTCACTGTAAAACCGAGTTGGAGCTAGTACCTCCCCATATATATGTATGGAGTGGAGTTTGCAACTGAAAAGAAACTTTGTGTTCCCAACAAGCTAGGTGAAGGACGGCTTTCACACACACTTTTCTCTCAGAACTGAGCATGTGGAGAGACGTTCGTTCATCTAGCACAAAGAGAACGGGTTGCAGGAGAAACTTTTACTCTGGTTCCTCAGTCTGTTTCCTAGTGCCGGTTTGAAGTTCCTGCAGTTTTCACTGTAAAACCGAGTTGGAGCTAGTACCTCCCCATATATATGTATGGAGTGGAGTTTGAAACTGAAAAGAAACTTTGTGTTCCCAACAAGCTAGGTGAGGAATGCTTTCACACACACTTTTCTCTCAGAACTGAGCATGTGGAGAGACGTTCGTTCATCTAGCACAAAGAGAACGGGTTGCAGGAGAAACTTTTACTCTGGTTTCTCAGTCTGTTTCCTAGTGCCGGTTTGAAGTTCCTGCAGTTTTCACTGTAAAACCGAGTTGGAGCTAGTACCTCCCCATATATATGTATGGAGTGGAGTTTTCAACTGAAAAGAAACTTTGTGTTCCCAACAAGCTAGTTGAAGGACTGCTTTCAAACCCACTTTTCTCTCAGAACTGAGCATGTGGAGAGACGTTCGTTCATCTAGCACAAAGGGAACGGGTTGCAGGAGAAACTTTTACTCTGGTTTCTCAGTCTGTTTCCTAGTGCCGGTTTGAAGTTCCTGCAGTTTTCACTGTAAAATCTGGTTGGAGCTAGTACCTCCCCATATATATGTATGGAGTGGAGTTTTCAATTGAAAAGAAACTTTGTGTTCCCAACAAGCTAGGTGAAGGACGGCTTTCACACACACTTATCTCTCAGAACTCAGCATGTGGTGAGACGTTCGTTCATCTAGCACAAAGGGAACGGGTTGCAGGAGAAACTTTTACTCTGGTTTCTCAGTCTGTTTCCTAGTGACGGTTTGAAGTTCCTGCAGTTTTCACTGTAAAACCGAGTTGGAGCTAGTACCTCCCCATGTATATGTATGGAGTAGAGTTTGCAACTGAAAAGAAACTTTGTGTTCCCAACAAGCTAGGTGAAGGACGGCTTTCACACACAATTTTCTCTCAGAACTGAGCATGTGGAGAGACGTTCGTTCATCTAGCACAAATAGAACGGGTTGCAGGAGAAACTTTTACTCTGGTTTCTCAGTCTGTTTCCTAGTGCTGGTTTGAAGTTCCTGCAGTTTTCACTGTAAAACCGGGTTGGAGCTAGTACCTACCCATATATATGTATGGAGTGGAGTTTGCAACTGAAAAGAAACTTTGTGTTCCCAACAAGCTAGGTGAAGGTCGGCTTTCACACACACTTTTCTCTCAGAACTGAGCATTTGGAGAGACGTTCGTTCATCTAGCACAAAGGGAACGGGTTGCAGGAGAAACTTTTACTCTGGTTTCTCAGGCTGTTTCCTAGTGCCGGTTTGAAGTTCCTGCAGTTTTCACTGTAAAACCGAGTTGGAGCTACTACCTCCCCATATATATTTATGGAGTGGAGTTTGCAACTGAAAAGAAACTTTGTGTTCCCAACAAGCTAGGTGAAGGACCGCTTTCACAAACACTTTTCTCTCAGAACTGAGCATGTGGAGAGACGTTCGTTCATCTAGCACAAAGAGAACGGGTTGCAGGAGAAACTTTTACTCTGGTTTCTCAGTCTGTTTCCTAGTGCCGGTTTGAAGTTCCTGCAGTTTTCACTGTAAAACCGAGTTGGAGCTAGTACCTCCCCATATATATGTATGGAGTGGAGTTTGCAACTGAAAAGAAACTTTGTGTTCCCAACAAGCTAGGTGAAGGACGGCTTTCACACACACTTTTCTCTCAGAAATGAGCATGTGGAGAGACGTTCGTTCATCTAGCACAAAGGGAACGGGTTGCAGGAGAAACTTTTACTCTGGATTCTCAGTCTGTTTCCTAGTGCCGGTTTCAAGTTCCTGCAGTTTTCACTGTAAAAGCGAGTTGGAGCTAGTACCTCCCCATATATATGTATGGAGTGGAGTTTGCAACTGAAAAGAAACTTTGTGTTCCCAACAAGCTAGGTGAAGGACGGCTTTCACACACACTTTTCTCTCAGATCTGAGCATGTGGAGAGACGTTCGTTCATCTAGCACAAAGAGAACGGGTTGCAGGAGAAACTTTTACTCTGGTTTCTCAGTCTGTTTCCTAGTGCCGGTTTGAAGTTCCTGCAGTTTTCACTGTAAAACCGAGTTGGAGCTAGTACCTCCCCATATATATGTATGGAGTGGAGTTTGAAACTGAAAAGAAACTTTGTGTTCCCAACAAGCTAAGTGAAGGACGGCTTTCACATACACTTTTCTCTCAGAACTGAGCATGTGGAGAGACGTTCGTTCACCTAACACAAAGGGAACGGGTTGCAGGAGAAACTTTTACTCTGGTTTCTCAGTCTGTTTCCTAGTGCCGGTTTGAAGTTCCTGCAGTTTTCACTGTAAAACCGGGTTGGAGCTAGTACCTCCCCATATATATGTATAGAGTGGAGTTTGCAACTGAAAAGAAACTTTGTGTTCCCAACAAGCTAGGTGAAGGACGGCTTTCACACACACTTATCTCTCAGAACTGAGCATGTGGAGAGACGTTCGTTCATCTAGCACAAAGGGAACGGGTTGCAGGAGAAACTTTTACTCTGGTTTCTCAGTCTGTTTCCTAGTGCCGGTTTGAAGTTCCTGCAGTTTTCACTGTAAAACCGAGTTGGAGCTAGTACCTCCCCATATATATGTATGGAGTGGAGTTTGCAACTGAAAAGAAACTTTGTGTTCCCAACAAGCTAGGTGAAGGACGGCTTTCACACACAATTATCTCTCAGAACTCAGCAAGTGGAGAGACGTTCGTTCATCTAGCACAAAGGGAACGGGTTGCAGGAGAAACTTTTACTCTGGGTTCTCAGTCTGTTTCCTAGTGCCGGTTTGAAGTTCCTGCAGTTTTCACTGTAAAACCGAGTTGGAGCTACTACCCCCCTGTATATTTGTATGGAGTGGAGTTTGCAACTGAAAAGAAACTTTGTGTTCCAAACAAGCAAGGTGAAGGACGGCTTTCACACACACTTATCTCTCAGAACTGAGCATGTGGAGAATCGTTCGTTCATCTAGCACAAAGGGAACGGGTTGCAGGAGAAACTTTTACTCTGGTTTCTCAGTCTGTTTCCTAGTGCCGTTTTGAAGTTCCTGCAGTTTTCACTGTAAAACCGAGTTGGAGCTTGTACCTCCCCTTAAATATGTATGGAGTGGAGTTTGCAACTGAAAAGAAACTTTGTGTTCCCAACAAGCTAGGTGAAGGACGGCTTTCACACACACTTATCTCTCAGAACTGAGCATGTGGAGAGACGTTCGTTCATCTAGCACAAAGGGAACGGGTTGCAGGAGAAACTTTTACTCTGGTTTCTCAGTCTGTTTCCTAGTGCCGGTTTGAAGTTCCTGCAGTTTTCACTGTAAAACCGAGTTGGAGCTAGTAACTCCCCATATATATGTATGGAGTGGAGTTTGCAACTGAAAAAAACTTTGTATTCCCAACAATCTAGGTGAAGGACCGCTTTCACACACACTTTTCTCTCAGAACTGAGCATGTGGAGAGACGTTCGTTCATCTAGCACAAAGGGAACGGGTTGCAGGAGAAACTTTTACTCTGGTTTCTCAGTCTGTTTCCTAGTGCCGGTTTGAAGTTCCTGCAGTTTTCACTGTAAAACCGAGTTGGAGCTAGTACCTCCCCATATATATGTATGGAGTGGAGTTTGCAACTGAAAAGAAACTTTGTGTTCCCAACAAGCTAGGTGAAGGACGGCTTTCACACACACTTATCTCTCAGAACTCAGCAAGTGGAGAGACGTTCTTTCATCTAGAACAAAGGGAACGGATTGCAGGAGAAACTTTTACTCTGGTTCTCAGTCTGTTTCCTAGTGCCGGTTTGAAGTTCCTGCAGTTTTCACTGTAAAACCGAGTTGGAGCTACTACCTCCCCATATATATGTATGGAGTGGAGCTTGTAACTGAAAAGAAACTTTGTGTTCCCAACAAGCAAGGTGAAGGACGGCTTTCACACACACTTATCTCTCAGAACTGAGCATGTGGACAGACGTTCGTTCATCTAGCACAAAGGGAACGTGTTGCAGGAGAAACTTTTACTCTGGTTTCTCAGTCTGTTTCCTAGTGCCGGTTTGAAGTTCCTGCAGTTTTCACTGTAAAACCGATTTGGAGATTGTACCTCCCCTTAAATATGTATGGAGTGGAGTTTGCAACTGAAAAGAAACTTTGTGTTCCCAACAAGCTAGGTGATGGACGGCTTTCACACACACTTATCCCTCAGAACTGAGCATGTGGAGAGACGTTCGTTCACCTAGCACAAACGGAACGGGTTGCAGGAGAAACTTTTACGCTGGTTTCTCAGTCTGTTTCCTAGTGCCGGTTTGAAGTTCCTGCAGTTTTCACTGTAAAACCGAGTTGGAGCTACTACCTCCCCATATATAGGTATGGAGTGGTGTTTGCAACTGAAAAGAAACTTTGTGTTCCCAACAACTAGGTGAAGGACGGCTTTCACACACACTTATCTCTCAGAACTGAGCATGTGGAGAGACGTTCGTTCATCTAGCACAAATGGAACGGGTTGCAGGAGAAACTTTTATTCTGGTTTCTCAGTCTGTTTCCTAGTGCCGGTTTGAAGTTCCTGCAGTTTTCACTGTAAAACAGAGTTGGAGCTAGTACCTCCCCTTATATATGTATGGAGTGGAGTTTGCAAATGAAAAGAAACTTTGTGTTCCCAACAAGCTAGGTGAAGGACGGGTTTCACACACACTTATCTCTCAGAACTGAGCATGTGGAGAGACGTTCGTTCATCTAGCGCAAAGGGAACGGGTTGCTGGAGAAACTTTTACTCTGGTTTCTCAGTCTGTTTCCTAGTGCCGGTTTGAAGTTTCTGCAGTTTTCACTGTAAAACCGAGTTGGAGCTAGTACCTCCCCATATATATGTATGGAGTGGAGTTTGTAACTGAAAAGAAACTTTGTGTTCCCAACAAGCAAGGTGAAGGACGGCTTTCACACACACTTATCTCTCAGAACTGAGCATGTGGACAGACGTTCGTTCATCTAGCACAAAGGGAACGTGTTGCAGGAGAAACTTTTACTTTGGTTTCTCAGTCTGTTTCCTAGTGCCGGTTTGAAGTTCCTGCAGTTTTCACTGTAAAACCGATTTGGAGATTGTACCTCCCCTTAAATATGTATGGAGTGGAGTTTGCAACTGAAAAGAAACTTTGTGTTCCCAACAAGCTAGGTGATGGACGGCTTTCACACACACTTATCCCTCAGAACTTAGCATGTGGAGAGACGTTCGTTCACCTAGCACAAAGGGAACGTGTTGCAGGAGAAACTTTTACTCTGGTTTCTCAGTCTGTTTCCTAGTGCCGGTTTGAAGTTCCTGCAGTTTTCACTGTAAAACCGGGTTGGAGCTAGTACCTCCCCATATATATGTATGGAGTGGAGTTTGCAACTGAAAAGAAACTTTGTGTTCCCAACAAACTAGGTGAAGGACGGCTTTCACACACACTTATCTCTCAGAACTGAGCATGTGGAGAGACGTTCGTTCACCTAGCACAAAGGGAACGGGTTGCAGGAGAAACTTTTACTCTGGTTTCTCAGTCTGTTTCCAAGTGCCGGTTTGAAGTTCCTGCAGTTTTCACTGTAAAACCGAGGTTGAGCTAGTACCTCCCCATATATATGTATGGAGTGGAGTTTGCAAATGAAAAGAAACTTTGTGTTTCCAACAAGCTAGGTGAAGGACGGGTTTCACACACATTTATCTCTCAGAACTGAGCATGTGGAGAGACGTTCGTTCATCTAGCGCAAAGGGAACGGGTTGCAGGAGAAACTTTTACTCTGGTTTCTCAGTCTGTTTCCTAGTTCCGGTTTGAAGTTTCTGCAGTTTTCACTGTAAAACCGGGTTGGAGCTAGTACCTCCCCATATATATGTAAGGAGTGGAGTTTGCAACTGAAAAGAAACTTTGTGTTCCCAACAAGCTAGGTGAACGACGGCTTTCTCACACCCTTATCTCTCAGAACTGAGCATGTGGAGAGACGTTCGTTCATCTAGCACAAAGGGAACGGGTTGCAGGAGAAACTTTTACTCTGGTTTCTCAGTCTGTTTCCTAGTGCCGGTTTGAAGTTCCTGCAGTTTTCACTCTAAAACCGGGTTGGAGCTAGTACCTCCCCATATATATGTATGGAGTGGAGTTTGCAACTGAAAAGAAACTTTGTGTTCCCAACAAGCTAGGTGAAGGACGGCTTTCACACACACTTATCTCTCAGAACTGAGCATGTGGAGAGACGTTCGTTCACCTACCACAAAGGGAACGGGTTGCAGGAGAAACTTTTACTCTGGTTTCTCAGTCTGTTTCCTAGTGCCGGTTTGAAGTTCCTGCAGTTTTCACTGTAAAACCGAGTAGGAGCTAGTACCTCTCCATATATATGTATGGAGTGGAGTTTGCAACTGAAAAGAAACTTTGTGTTCCCAACAAGCTACATGAAGGACGGCTTTCAAACACACTTATCTCTCAGAACTGAGCATGTGGAGAGACGTTCGTTCATCTAGCACAAAGGGAACGGGTTGCAGGAGATACATTCACTCTGGATTCTCAGTCTGTTTCCTAGTGCCGGTTTGAAGTTCCTGCAGTTTTCACTGTAAAACCGAGTTGGAGCTAGTACCTCCCCGTATATATGTATGGAGTGGAGTTTGCAACTGAAAAGAAACTTTGTGTTCCCAACAAGCTAGGTGAAGGACGGCTTTCACACACACTTATCTCTCAGAACTGAGCATGTGGAGACACGTTCGTTCATCTAGCACAAAGGGAACGGTTTGCAGGAGAAACTTTTACTCTGGTTTCTCAGTCTGTTTCCTAGTGCCGGTTTGAAGTTCCTGCAGTTTTCACTGTAAAACCGAGTTGGAGCTACTACCTCCCCTTATATATGTATGGAGTGGAGTTTGCAACTGAAAAGAAACTTTGTGTTCCCAACAAGCTAGGTGAAGGACGGCTTTCACACACTTATCTCTCAGAACTGAGCATGTGGAGAGACGTTCGTTCATCTAGCACAAAGGGAACGGGTTGCTGGAGAAACTTTTACTCTGGTTTCTCAGTCTGTTTCCTAGTGCCGGTTTGAAGTTTCTGCAGTTTTCACTGTAAAACCGAGTTGGAGCTAGTACCTCCCCATATATATGTATGGAGTGGAGTTTGTAACTGAAAAGAAACTTTGTGTTCCCAACAAGCAAGGTGAAGGACGGCTTTCACACACACTTATCTCTCAGAATTGAGCATGTGGACAGACGTTCGTTCATCTAGCACAAAGGGAACGTGTTCCAGGAGAAACTTTTACTCTGGTTTCTCAGTCTGTTTCCTAGTGCCGGTTTGTAGTTCCTGCAGTTTTCACTGTAAAACCGATTTGGAGATTGTACCTCCCCTTAAATATGTATGGAGTGGAGTTTGCAACTGAAAAGAAACTTTGTGTTCCTAACAAGCTAGGTGATGAACGGCTTTCACACACACTTATCTCTCAGAACTGAGCATGTGGAGAGACGTTCGGTCACCTAGCACAAAGGGAACGGGTTGCAGGAGAAACTTTTACTCTGGTTTCTCAGTCTGTTTCCAAGTGCCGGTTTGAAGTTCCTGCAGTTTTCACTGTAAAACCGAGTTGGAGCTAGTACCTCCCCATATATATGTATGGAGTGGAGTTTGCAAATGAAAAGAAACTTTGTGTTTCCAACAAGCTAGGTGAAGGACGGGTTTCACACACACTTATCTCTCAGAACTGAGCATGTGGAGAGACGTTCGTTCATCTAGCGCAAAGGGAACGGGTTGCTGGAGAAACTTTTACTCTGGTTTCTCAGTCTGTTTCCTAGTGCCGGTTTGAAGTTTCTGCAGTTTTCACAGTAAAACCGAGTTGGAGCTAGTACATCCCCATATATATGTATGGAGTGGAGTTTGTAACTGAAAAGAAACTTTGTGTTCCCAACAAGCAAGTTGAAGGACGGCTTTCACACACACTTATCTCTCAGAATTGAGCATGTGGACAGACGTCCGTTCATCTAGCACAAAGGGAACGTGTTGCAGGAGAAACTTTTACTCTGGTTTCTCAGTCTGTTTCCTAGTGCCGGTTTGAAGTTCCTGCAGTTTTCACTGTAAAACCGATTTGGAGATTGTACCTCCCCTTAAATATGTATGGAGTGGAGTTTGCAACTGAAAAGAAACTTTGTGTTCCCAACAAGCTAGGTGATGGACGGCTTTCACACACACTTATCCCTCAGAACTTAGCATGTGGAGAGACGTTCGTTCACCTAGCACAAAGGGAACGTGTTGCAGGAGAAACTTTTACTCTGGTTTCTCAGTCTGTTTCCTAGTGCCGGTTTGAAGTTCCTGCAGTTTTCACTGTAAAACCGGGTTGGAGCTAGTACCTCCCCATATATATGTATGGAGTGGAGTTTGCAACTGAAAAGAAACTTTGTGTTCCCAACAAACTAGGTGAAGGACGGCTTTCACACACACTTATCTCTCAGAACTGAGCATGTGGAGAGACGTTCGGTCACCTAGCACAAAGGGAACGGGTTGCAGGAGAAACTTTTACTCTGGTTTCTCAGTCTGTTTCCAAGTGCCGGTTTGAAGTTCCTGCAGTTTTCACTGTAAAACCGAGTTGGAGCTAGTACCTCCCCATATATATGTATGGAGTGGAGTTTGCAAATGAAAAGAAACTTTGTGTTTCCAACAAACTAGGTGAAGGACGGCTTTCACACACACTTATCTCTCAGAACTGAGCATGTGGAGAGACGTTCGGACACCTAGCACAAAGGGAACGGGTTGCAGGAGAAACTTTTACTCTGGTTTCTCAGTCTGTTTCCAAGTGCCGGTTTGAAGTTCCTGCAGTTTTCACTGTAAAACCGAGTTGGAGCTAGTACCTCCCCATATATATGTATGGAGTGGAGTTTGCAAATGAAAAGAAACATTGTGTTTCCAACAATCTAGGTGAAGGACGGCTTTCACACACACTTTTCTCTCAGAACTGAGCATGTGGAGAGACGTTCGTTCATCTAGCACAAAGGGAACGCGTTGCAGGAGAAACTTTTACTCTGGTTTCTCAGTCTGTTTCCTAGTGCCGGTTTGAAGTTCCTGCAGTTTTCACTGTAAAACCGAGTTGGAGCTAGTACCTCCCCATGTATATGTATGGAGTGGAGTTTGCAACTGAAAAGAAACTTTGTGTTCCCAACAAGCTAGGTGAACGACGGCTTTCACACACACTTATCTCTCAGAACTGAGCATGTGGAGAGACGTTCGTTCATCTAGCACAAAGAGAACGGGTTGCAGGAGAAACTTTTACTGTGGTTTCTCAGTCTGTTTCCTAGTGCCGGTTTGAAGTTCCTGCAGTTTTCACTCTAAAACCGGGTTGGAGCTAGTACCTCCCCATATATATGTATGGAGTGGAGTTTGCAACTGAAAAGAAACTTTGTGTTACCAACAAGCTAGGTGAAGTACGGCTTTCACACACACTTATCTCTCAGAACTGAGCATGTGGAGAGACGTTCGGTCACCTAGCACAAAGGAAACGGGTTGCAGGAGAAACTTTTACTCTGGTTTCTCAGTCTGTTTCCAAGTGCCGGTTTGAAGTTCCTGCAGTTTTCACTGTAAAACCGAGTTGGAGCTAGTACCTCCCCATATATATGTATGGAGTGGAGTTTGCAAATGAAAAGAAACTTTGTGTTTCCAACAATCTAGGTGAAGGACGGCTTTCACACACACTTTTCTCTCAGAACTGAGCATGTGGAGAGACGTTCGTTCATCTAGCACAAAGGGAACGCGTTGCAGGAGAAACTTTTACTCTGGTTTCTCAGTCTGTTTCCTAGTGCCGGTTTGAAGTTCCTGCAGTTTTCACTGTAAAACCGAGTTGGAGCTAGTACCTCCCCATGTATATGTATGGAGTGGAGTTTGCAACTGAAAAGAAACTTTGTGTTCCCAACAAGCTAGGTGAACGACGGCTTTCACACACACTTATCTCTCAGAACTGAGCATGTGGAGAGACGTTCGTTCATCTAGCACAAAGAGAACGGGTTGCAGGAGAAACTTTTACTGTGGTTTCTCAGTCTGTTTCCTAGTGCCGGTTTGAAGTTCCTGCAGTTTTCACTCTAAAACCGGGTTGGAGCTAGTACCTCCCCATATATATGTATGGAGTGGAGTTTGCAACTGAAAAGAAACTTTGTGTTACCAACAAGCTAGGTGAAGTACGGCTTTCACACTCACTTATCTCTCAGAACTGAGCATGTGGAGAGACGTTCGGTCACCTAGCACAAAGGGAACGGGTTGCAGGAGAAACTTTTACTCTGGTTTCTCAGTCTGTTTCCAAGTGCCGGTTTGAAGTTCCTGCAGTTTTCACTGTAAAACCGAGTAGGAGCTAGTACCTCTCCATATATATGTATGGAGTGGAGTTTGCAAATGAAAAGAAACTTTGTGTTTCCAACAAGCTAGGTGAAGGACGGGTTTCACACACACTTATCTCTCAGAACTGAGCATGTGAAGAGACGTTCGTTCACCTAGCGCAAAGGGAACGGGTTGCAGGAGAAACTTTTACTCTGGTTTCTCAGTCTGTTTCCTAGTGCCGGTTTGAAGTTTCTGCACTTTTCACTGTAAAACCGGGTTGGAGCTAGTACCTCCCCATATATATGTAAGGAGTGGAGTTTGCAACTGAAAAGAAACTTTGTGTTCCCAACAAGCTAGGTGAAGGACGGCTTTCACACACACTTATCTCTCAGAACTGAACATGTGGAGAGACGTTCGTTCACCTACCACAAAGGGAACGGGTTGCAGGAGAAACTTTTACTCTGGTTTCTCAGTCTGTTTCCTAGTGCCGGTTTGAAGTTCATGCAGTTTTCACTGTAAAACCGAGTAGGAGCTAGTACCTCTCCATGTATATGTGTGGAGTGGAGTTTGCAACTGAAAAGAAACTTTGTGTTCCCAACAAGCTAGATGAAGGACGGCTTTCACACACACTTATCTCTCAGAACTGAGCATGTGGAGGGACGTTCGTTCATCTAGCACAAAGGGAACGGGTTGCAGGAGATACATTCACTCTGGATTCTCAGTCTGTTTCCTAGTGCCGGTTTGAAGTTCCTGCAGTTTTCACTGTAAAACCGAGTTGGAGCTAGTACCTCCAAATATATATGTATGGAGTGGAGTTTGCAACTGAAAAGAAACTTTGTGTTCCCAACAAGCTAGGTGAAGGACGGCTTTCACACACTTATCTCTCAGAACTGAGCATGTGGAGGGACGTTCGTTCATCTAGCACAAAGGGAACGGGTTGCAGGAGAAACTTTTACTCTGGTTTCTCAGTCTGTTTCCTAGTGCCGGTTTGAAGTTCCTGCAGTTTTCACTGTAAAACCGGGTTGGAGATAGTACCTCCCCATATATAAGTATGGAGTGGAGTTTGCAACTGAAAATAACTTTGTGTTCCCAACAAGCTAGGCGAAGGACGGCTTTCACACACACTTATCTCTCAGAACTGAGCATGTGGAGAGACGTTCATTCATCTAGCACAAAGGGAACGGGTTGCAGGAGAAACTTTTACTCTGGTTTCTCAGTCTGTTTCCTAGTGCCGGTTTGAAGTTCCTGCAGTTTTCACTGTAAAAACGAGTTGGAGCTAGTACCTCCCCATATATATGTTTGGAGTGGAGTTTGCAACTGAAAAGAAACTTTGTGTTCCCAACAAGCTAGGTGAAGGACGGCTTTCACACACACTTTCCTCTCAGAACTGAGCATGTGGAGAGACGTTCGTTCACCTAGCACAAAGGGAACGGGTTGCAGGAGAAACTTTTACTCTGGTTTCTCAGTCTGTTTCCTAGTGCCGGTTTGAAGTTCCTGCAGTTTTCACTGTAAAACCGAGTTGGAGCTAATACCTCCCCATATATATGTAAGGAGTGGAGTTTGAAACTGAAAAGAAACTTTGTGTTCCCAACAAGCTAGGTGAAGGACGGCTTTCACACACACTTATCTCTCAGAACTGAGCATGTGGAGAGACGTTCGTTCATCTAGCACAAACGGAACGGGTTGCAGGAGAAACTTTTACTCTGGTTTCTCAGTCTGTTTCCTAGTGCCGTTTTGAAGTTCCTGCAGTTTTCACTGTAAAACCGAGTTGGAGCTTGTACCTCCCCTTAAATATGTATGGAGTGGAGTTTGCAACTGAAAAGAAACTTTGTGTTCCCAACAAGCTATGTGAAGGACGGCTTTCACACACACATTTCTCTCAGAACTTAGCATGTGGAGAGACGTTCGTTCATCTAGCACAAAGGGAACGGGTTGCAGGAGAAACTTTTACTCTGGTTTCTCAGTCTGTTTCCTAGTGCCGGTTTGAAGTTTCTGCAGTTTTCACTGTAAAACCGAGTTGGAGCTAGTACCTCCCCATATATATGTATGGAGTGGAGTTTGTAACTGAAAAGAAACTTTGTGTTCCCAACAAGCAAGGTGAAGGACGGCTTCCACACACACTTATCTCTCAGAATTGAGCATGTGGACAGACGTTCGTTCATCTAGCACAAAGGGAACGTGTTGCAGGAGAAATTTTACTCTGGTTTCTCAGTCTGTTTCCTAGTGCCGGTTTGAAGTTCCTGCAGTTTTCACTGTAAAACCGAGTTGGAGCTATTACCTCCAAATATATATGTATGGAGTGGAGTTTGCAACTGAAAAGAAACTTTGTGTTCCCAACAAGCTAGGTGAAGGACGGCTTTCACACACTTATATCTCAGAACTGAGCATGTGGAGAGACGTTCGTTCATCTAGCACAAAGGGAACGGGTTGCAGGAGAAACTTTTACTCTGGTTTCTCAGTCTGTTTCCTAGTGCCGGTTTGAAGTTCCTGCAGTTTTCACTGTAAAACCGGGTTGGAGATAGTACCTCCCCATATATAAGTATGGAGTGGAGTTTGCAACTGAAAATAACTTTGTGTTCCCAACAAGCTAGGCGAAGGACGGCTTTCACACACACTTATCTCTCAGAACTGAGCATGTGGAGAGACGTTCATTCATCTAGCACAAAGGGAACGGGTTGCAGGAGAAACTTTTACTCTGGTTTCTCAGTCTGTTTCCTAGTGCCGTTTTGAAGTTCCTGCAGTTTTCACTGTAAAACCGAGTTGGAGCTAGTACCTCCCCATATATATGTTTGGAGTGGAGTTTGCAACTGAAAAGAAACTTTGTGTTCCCAACAAGCTAGGTGAAGGACGGCTTTCACACACACTTATCTCTCAGAACTGAGCATGTGGAGAGACGTTCGTTCACCTAGCACAAAGGGAACGGGTTGCAGGAGAAACTTTTACTCTGGTTTCTCAGTCTGTTTCCTAGTGCCGGTTTGAAGTTCCTGCAGTTTTCACTGTAAAACCGGGTTGGAGCTAGTACCTCCCCATATATATGTATGGAGTGGAGTTTGCAACTGAAAAGAAACTTTGTGTTCCCAACAAACTAGGTGAAGGACGGCTTTCACACACACTTATCTCTCAGAATTGAGCATGTGGAGAGACGTTCGGTCACCTAGCACAAAGGGAACGGGTTGCAGGAGAAACTTTTACTCTGGTTTCTCAGTCTGTTTCCAAGTGCCGGTTTGAAGTTCCTGCAGTTTTCACTGTAAAACCGAGTTGGAGCTAGTACCTCCCCATATATATGTATGGAGTGGAGTTTGCAAATGAAAAGAAACTTTGTGTTTCCAACAAGCTAGGTGAAGGACGGCTTTCACACACACTTATCTCTCAGAACTGAGCATGTGGAGAGACGTTCGTTCATCTAGCGCAAAGGGAACGGGTTGCAGGAGAAACTTTTACTCTGGTTTCTCAGTCTGTTTCCTAGTGCCTGTTTGAAGTTTCTGCAGTTTTCACTGTAAAACCGGGTTGGAGCTAGTACCTCCCCATATATATGTATGGAGTGGAGTTTGCAACTGAAAAGAAACTTTGTGTTCCCAACAAGCTAGGTGAAGGACGGCTTTCACACACACTTTTCTCTCAGAACTGAGCATGTGGAGAGACGTTCGTTCATCTAGCACAAAGGGAACGGGTTGCAGGAGAAACTTTTACTCTGGTTTCTCAGTCTGTTTCCTAGTGCCGGTTTGAAGTTCCTGCAGTTTTCACTGTAAAACCGAGTTGGAGCTAGTACCTCCCCATGTATATGTATGGAGTGGAGTTTGCAACTGAAAAGAAACTTTGTGTTCCCAACAAGCTAGGTGAAGGACGGCTTTCACACACACTTTTCTCTCAGAACTGAGCATGTGGAGAGACGTTCGTTCATCTAGCACAAAGAGAACGGGTTGCAGGAGAAACTTTTACTCTGGTTTCTCAGTCTGTTTCCTAGTGCCGGTTTGATGTTCCTGCAGTTTTCACTGTAAAACCGGGTTGGAGCTAGTACCTCCCCATATATATGTAAGGGGTGGAGTTTGCAACTGAAAAGAAACTTTGTGTTCCCAACAAGCTAGGTGAACGACGGCTTTCACACACACTTATCTCTCAGAACTGAGCATGTGGAGAGACGTTCGTTCATCTAGCAAAAAGGGAACGGGTTGCAGGAGAAACTTTTACTCTGGTATCTCAGTCTGTTTCCAAGTGCCGGTTTGAAGTTCCTGCAGTTTTCACTGTAAAACCGAGTTGGAGCTAGTACCTCCCCATATATATGTATGGAGTGGAGTTTGCAACTGAAAAGAAACTTTGTGTTACCAACAAGCTAGGTGAAGTACGGCTTTCACACACACTTATCTCTCAGAACTGAGCACGTGGAGAGACGTTCGTTCACCTACCACAAAGGGAACGGGTTTCAGGAGAAATTTCACTCTGGTTTCTCAGTCTGTTTCCTAGTGCCGGTTTGAAGTTCCTGCAGTTTTCACTGTAAAACCGAGTAGGAGCTAGTACCTCTCCATATATATGTATGGAGTGGAGTTTGCAACTGAAAAGAAACTTTGTGTTCCCAACAAGCTAGATGAAGGACGGCTTTCACACACACTTATCTCTCAGAACTGAGCATGTGGAGGGACGTTCGTTCATCTAGCACAAAGGGAACGGGTTGCAGGAGATACATTCTCTCTGGATTCTCAGTCTGTTTCCTAGTGCCGGTTTGAAGTTCCTGCAGTTTTCACTGTAAAACCGAGTTGGAGCTAGTACCTCCCCATATATATGTATGGAGTGGAGTTTGCAACTGAAAAGAAACTTTGTGTTCCCAACAAGCTAGGTGAAGGACGGCTTTCACACACTTATCTCTCAGAACTGAGCATGTGGAGAGACGTTCGTTCATCTAGCACAAAGGGAACGGGTTGCAGGAGAAACTTTTACTCTGGTTTCTCAGTCTGTTTCCTAGTGCCGGTTTGAAGTTCCTGCAGTTTTCACTGTAAAACCGTGTTGGATGTAGTACCTCCCCATATATATGTATGGAGTGGAGTTTGCAACTGAAAAGAAACTTTGTGTTCCCAACAAGCTATGTGAAGAACGGCTTTCACACACACTTATCTCTCAGAACTGAGCATGTGGAGAGACGTTCGTTCATCTAGCACAAAGGGAACGGGTTGCAGGAGAAACTTTACTCTGGTTTCTCAGTCTGTTTCCTAGTGCCGGTTTGAAGTTCCTGCAGTTTTCACTGTAAAACCGGGTTGGAGATAGTACCTCCCCATATATAAGTATGGAGTGGAGTTTGCAACTGAAAATAACTTTGTGTTCCCAACAAGCTAGGTGAAGGACGGCTTTCACACACACTTATCTCTCAGAACTGAGCATGTGGAGAGACGTTCATTCATCTAGCACAAAGGGAACGGGTTGCAGGAGAAACTTTTACTCTGGTTTCTCAGTCTGTTTCCTAGCGCCTGTTTGAAGTTCCTGCAGTTTTCACTGTAAAACCGGGTTGGAGCTAGTACCTCCCCATATATATGTTTGGAGTGGAGTTTGCAACTGAAAAGAAACTTTGTGTTCCCAACAAGCTAGGTGAAGGACGGCTTTCACACACACTTATCTCTCAGAACTGAGCATGTGGAGAGACGTTCGTTCACCTAGCACAAAGGGAACGGGTTGCAGGAGAAACTTTTACTCTGGTTTCTCAGTCTGTTTCCTAGTGCCGGTTTGAAGTTCCTGCAGTTTTCACTGTAAAACCGAGTTGGAGCTAGTACCTCCCCATATATCTGTATGGAGTGGAGTTTGCAAATGAAAAGAAACTTTGTGTTCCCAACAAGCTAGGTGAAGGACGGCTTTCACACACACTTATCTCTCAGAACTGAGCATGTGGAGAGACGTTCGTTCATCTAGCACAAACGGAACGGGTTGCAGGAGAAACTTTTACTCTGGTTTCTCAGTCTGTTTCCTAGTGCCGTTTTGAAGTTCCTGCAGTTTTCACTGTAAAACCGAGTTGGAGCTTGTACCTCCCCTTAAATATGTATGGAGTGGAGTTTGCAACTGAAAAGAAACTTTGTGTTCCCAACAAGCTATGTGAAGGACGGCTTTCACACACACTTTTCTCTCAGAACTTAGCATGTGGAGAGACGTTCGTTCATCTAGCACAAAGGGAACGGGTTGCAGGAGAAACTTTTACTCTGGTTTCTCAGTCTGTTTCCTAGTGCCGGTTTGAAGTTTCTGCAGTTTTCACTGTAAAACCGAGTTGGAGCTAGTACCTCCCCATATATATGTATGGAGTGGAGTTTGTAACTGAAAAGAAACTTTGTGTTCCCAACAAGCAAGGTGAAGGACGGCTTTCACACACACTTATCTCTCAGAATTGAGCATGTGGACAGACGTTCGTTCATCTAGCACAAAGGGAACGAGTTGCAGGAGAAACTTTTACTCTGGTTTCTCAGTCTGTTTCCTAGTGCCGGTTTGAAGTTCCTGCAGTTTTCACTGTAAAACCGATTTGGAGATTGTACCTCCCCTTAAATATGTATGGAGTGGAGTTTGCAACTGAAAAGAAACTTTGTGTTCCCAACAAGCTAGGTGATGGACGGCTTTCACACACACTTATCCCTCAGAACTTAGCATGTGGAGAGACGTTCGTTCACCTAGCACAAAGGGAACGTGTTGCAGGAGAAACTTTTACTCTGGTTTCTCAGTCTGTTTCCTAGTGCCGGTTTGAAGTTCCTGCAGTTTTCACTGTAAAACCGGGTTGGAGCTAGTACCTCCCCATATATATGTATGGAGTGGAGTTTGCAACTGAAAAGAAACTTTGTGTTCCCAACAAACTAGGTGAAGGACGGCTTTCACACACACTTATCTCTCAGAACTGAGCATGTGGAGAGACGTTCGGTCACCTAGCACAAAGGGAACGGGTTGCAGGAGAAACTTTTACTCTGGTTTCTCAGTCTGTTTCCAAGTGCCGGTTTGAAGTTCCTGCAGTTTTCACTGTAAAACCGAGTTGGAGCTAGTACCTCCCCATATATATGTATGGAGTGGAGTTTGCAAATGAAAAGAATCTTTGTGTTTCCAACAAGCTAGGTGAAGGACGGGTTTCACACACACTTATCTCTCAGAACTGAGCATGTGGAGAGACGTTCGTTCACCTAGCACAAAGGGAACGGGTTGCAGGAGAAACTTTTACTCTGGTTTCTCAGTCTGTTTCCTAGTGCCGGTTTGAAGTTCCTGCAGTTTTCACTGTAAAACCGAGTTGGAGCTAGTACCTCCCCATATATCTGTATGGAGTGGAGTTTGCAAATGAAAAGAAACTTTGTGTTCCCAACAAGCTAGGTGAAGGACGGCTTTCACACACACTTATCTCTCAGAACTGAGCATGTGGAGAGACGTTCGTTCATCTAGCACAAACGGAACGGGTTGCAGGAGAAACTTTTACTCTGGTTTCTCAGTCTGTTTCCTAGTGCAGTTTTGAAGTTCCTGCAGTATTCACTGTAAAACCGAGTTGGAGCTTGTACCTCCACTTAAATATGTATGGAGTGGAGTTTGCAACTGAAAAGAAACTTTGTGTTCCCAACAAGCTATGTGAAGGACGGCTTTCACACACACTTTTCTCTCAGAACTTAGCATGTGGAGAGACGTTCGTTCATCTAGCACAAAGGGAACGGGTTGCAGGAGAAACTTTTACTCTGGTTTCTCAGTCTGTTTCCTAGTGCCGGTTTGAAGTTTCTGCAGTTTTCACTGTAAAACCGAGTTGGAGCTAGTACCTCCCCATATATATGTATGGAGTGGAGTTTGTAACTGAAAAGAATCTTTGTGTTCCCAACAAGCAAGGTGAAGGACGGCTTTCACACACACTTATCTCTCAGAATTGAGCATGTGGACAGACGTTCGTTCATCTAGCACAAAGGGAACGTGTTGCAGGGGAAACTTTTACTCTGGTTTCTCAGACTGTTTCCTAGTGCCGGTTTGAAGTTCCTGCAGTTTTCACTGTAAAACCGATTTGGAGATTGTACCTCCCCTTAAATATGTATGGAGTGGAGTTTGCAACTGAAAAGAAACTTTGTGTTCCCAACAAGCTAGGTGAAGGACGGGTTTCACACACACTTATCTCTCAGAACTGAGCATGTGGAGAGACGTTCGTTCATCTAGCGCAAAGGGAACGGGTTGCAGGAGAAACTTTTACTCTGGTTTCTCAGTCTGTTTCCTAGTGCCGTTTTGAAGTTCCTGCAGTTTTCACTGTAAAACCGGGTTGGAGCTAGTACCTCCCCATATATATGTAAGAAGTGGAGTTTGCAACTGAAAAGAAACTTTGTGTTCCCAACAAGCTAGGTGAAGGACGGCTTTCACACACACTTATCTCTCAGAACTGAGCATGTGGAGAGACGTTCATTCATCTAGCACAAAGGGAACGGGTTGCAGGAGAAACTTTTACTCTGGTTTCTCAGTCTGTTTCCTAGTGCCGGTTTGAAGTTCCTGCAGTTTTCACTGTAAAACCGAGTTGGAGCTAGTACCTCCCCATGTATATGTATGGAGTGGAGTTTGCAACTGAAAAGAAACTTTGTGTTCCCAACAAGCTAGGTGAAGGACGGCTTTCACACACACTTTTCTCTCAGAACTGAGCATGTGGAGAGACGTTCGTTCATCTAGCACAAAGGGAACCGGTTGCAGGAGAAACTTTTACTCTGGTTTCTCAGTCTGTTTCCTAGTGCCGGTTTGAAGTTCCTGCAGTTTTCACTGTAAAACCGAGTTGGAGCTAGTACCTCCCCATGTATATGTATGGAGTGGAGTTTGCAACTGAAAAGAAACTTTGTGTTCCCAACAAGCTAGGTGAAGGACGGCTTTCACACACACTTTTCTCTCAGAACTGAGCATGTGGAGAGACGTTCGTTCATCTAGCACAAAGGGAACGGGTTGCAGGAGAAACTTTTACTCTGGTTTCTCAGTCTGTTTCCTAGTGCCGGTTTGAAGTTCCTGCAGTTTTCACTGTAAAACCGGGTTGGAGCTAGTACCTCCCCATATATATGTATGGAGTGGAGTTTGCAACTGAAAAGAAACTTTGTGTTCCCAACAAGCTAGGTGAAGGACGGCTTTCACACACACTTTTCTCTCAGAACTGAGCATGTGGAGAGACGTTCGTTCATCTAGCACAAAGAGAACGGGTTGCAGGAGAAACTTTTACTCTGGTTTCTCAGTCTGTTTCCTAGTGCCGGTTGGAAGTTCCTGCAGTTTTCACTGTAAAACCGAGTTGGAGCTAGTACCTCCCCATATATATGTATGGAGTGGAGTTTGCAACTGAAAAGAAACTTTGTGTTCCCAACAAGCTAGGTGAAGGACGTCTTTCACACACACTTATCTCTCAGAACTGAGCATGTGGAGAGACGTTCGTTCATCTAGCACAAAGGGAACGGGTTGCAGGAGAAACTTTTACTCTGGTTTCTCAGTCTGTTTCCTAGTGCCGGTTTGAAGTTCCTGCAGTTTTCACTGTAAAACCGATTTTGAGATTGTACCTCCCCTTAAATATGTATGGAGTGGAGTTTGCAACTGAAAAGAAACTTTGTGTTCCCAACAAGCTAGGTGAAGGACGGCTTTCACACACACTTTTCTCTCAGAACTGAGCATGTGGAGAGACGTTCGTTCATCTAGCACAAAGAGAACGGGTTGCAGGAGAAACTTTTACTCTGGTTTCTCAGTCTGTTTCCTAGTGCCGGTTGGAAGTTCCTGCAGTTTTCACTGTAAAACCGAGTTGGAGCTAGTACCTCCCCATATATATGTATGGAGTGGAGTTTGCAACTGAAAAGAAACTTTGTGTTCCCAACAAGCTAGGTGAAGGACGTCTTTCACACACACTTATCTCTCAGAACTGAGCATGTGGAGAGACGTTCGTTCACCTAGCACAAAGAGAACGGTTTGCAGGAGAAACTTTTACTCTGGTTTCTCAGTCTGTTTCCTAGTGCCGGTTTGAAGTTCCTGCAGTTTTCACTGTAAAACCGAGTTGGAGCTACTACCTCCCCTTATATATGTATGGAGTGGAGTTTGCAACTGAAAAGAAACTTTGTGTTCCCAACAAACTAGGTGAAGGTCGGCTTTCACACACACTTATCTCTCAGAACTGAGCATGTGGAGAGACGTTCGTTCACCTAGCACAAAGGGAACGGGTTGCAGGGGAAACTTTTACTCTAGTTTCTCAGTCTGTTTCCAAGTGCCGGTTTGAAATTCCTGCAGTTTTCACTGTAAAACCGAGTAGGAGCTAGTACCTCTCCATATATATGTATGGAGTGGAGTTTGCAACTGAAAAGAAACTTTGTGTTCCCAACAAGCTAGATGAAGGACGGCTTTCACACACACTTATCTCTCAGAACTGAGCATGTGGAGGGACGTTCGTTCATCTAGCACAAAGGGAACGGGTTGCAGGAGATACATTCACTCTGGATTCTCAGTCTGTTTCCTAGTGCCGGTTTGAAGTTCCTGCAGTTTTCACTGTAAAACCGAGTTGGAGCTAGTACCTCCCCATATATATGTATGGAGTGGAGTTTGCAACTGAAAAGAAACTTTGTGTTCCCAACAAGCTAGGTGAAGGACGGCTTTCACACACTTATCTCTCAGAACTGAGCATGTGGAGAGACGTTCGTTCATCTAGCACAAAGGGAACGGGTTGCAGGAGAAACTTGTATTCTGGTTTCTCAGTCTGTTTCCTAGTGCCGGTTTGAAGTTCCTGCAGTTTTCACTGTAAAACCGTGTTGGATGTAGTACCTCCCCATATATATGTATGGAGTGGAGTTTGCAACTGAAAAGAAACTTTGTGTTCCCAACAAGCTATGTGAAGAACGGCTTTCACACACACTTATCTCTCAGAACTGAGCATGTGGAGAGACGTTCGTTCATCTAGCACAAAGGGAACGGGTTGCAGGAGAAACTTTTACTCTGGTTTCTCAGTCTGTTTCCTAGTGCCGGTTTGAAGTTCCTGCAGTTTTCACTGTAAAACCGGGTTGGAGATAGTACCTCCCCATATATAAGTATGGAGTGGAGTTTGCAACTGAAAATAACTTTGTGTTCCCAACAAGCTAGGTGAAGGACGGCTTTCACACACACTTATCTCTCAGAACTGAGCATGTGGAGAGACGTTCATTCATCTAGCACAGAGGGAACGGGTTGCAGGAGAAACTTTTACTCTGGTTTCTCAGTCTGTTTCCTAGTGCCGGTTTGAAGTTCCTGCAGTTTTCACTGTAAAACCGGGTTGGAGCTAGTACCTCCCCATATATATGTTTGGAGTGGAGTTTGCAACTGAAAAGAAACTTTGTGTTCCCAACAAGCTAGGTGAAGGACGGCTTTCACACACACTTATCTCTCAGAACTGAGCATGTGGAGAGACGTTCGTTCACCTAGCACAAAGGGAACGGGTTGCAGGAGAAACTTTTACTCTGGTTTCTCAGTCTGTTTCCTAGTGCCGGTTTGAAGTTCCTGCAGTTTTCACTGTAAAACCGAGTTGGAGCTAGTACCTCCCCATATATATGTATGGAGTGGAGTTTGCAAATGAAAAGAAACTTTGTGTTCCCAACAAGCTAGGTGAAAGACGGCTTTCACACACACTTATCTCTCAGAACTGAGCATGTGGAGAGACGTTCGTTCATCTAGCACAAACGGAACGGGTTGCAGGAGAAACTTTTACTCTGGTTTCTCAGTCTGTTTCCTAGTGCCGTTTTGAAGTTCCTGCCGTTTTCACTGTAAAACCGAGTTGGAGCTTGTACCTCCCCTTAAATATGTATGGAGTGGAGTTTGCAACTGAAAAGAAACTTTGTGTTCCCAACAAGCTAGGTGAAGGACGGCTTTCACACACACTTTTCTCTCAGAACTTAGCATGTGGAGAGACGTTCGTTCATCTAGCACAAAGGGAACGGGTTGCAGGAGAAACTTTTACTCTGGTTTCTCAGTCTGTTTCCTAGTGCCGGTTTGAAGTTCCTGCAGTTTTCACTGTAAAACCGAGTTGGAGCTAGTACCTCCCCATATATATGTATGGAGTGGAGTTTGCAACTGAAAAAAACTTTGTGTTCCCAACAAGCTAGGTGAAGGACGGGTTTCACACACACTTATCTCTCAGAACTGAGCATGTGGAGAGACTTTCGTTCATCTAGCGCAAAGGGAACGGGTTGCTGGAGAAACTTTTACTCTGGTTTCTCAGTCTGTTTCCTAGTGCCGGTTTGAAGTTTCTGCAGTTTTCACTGTAAAACCGAGTTGGAGCTAGTACCTCCCCATATATATGTATGGAGTGGAGTTTGTAACTGAAAAGAAACTTTGTGGTCCCAACAAGCAAGGTGAAGGACGGCTTTCACACACACTTATCTCTCAGAACTGAGCATGTGGACAGACGTTCGTTCATCTAGCACAAAGGGAACGTGTTGCACGAGAAACTTTTACTCTGGTTTCTCAGTCTGTTTCCTAGTGCCGGTTTGAAGTTCCTGCAGTTTTCACTGTAAAACCGATTTTGAGATTGTACCTCCCCTTAAATATGTATGGAGTGGAGTTTGCAACTGAAAAGAAACTTTGTGTTCCCAACAAGCTAGGTGATGGACGGCTTTCACACACACTTATCTCTGAGAACTGAGCATGTGGAGAGACGTTCGTTCATCTAGCGCAAAGGGAACGGTTTGCAGGAGAAACTTTTACTCTGGTTTCTCAGTCTGTTTCCTAGTGCCGGTTTGAAGTTTCTGCAGTTTTCACTGTAAAACCGGGTTGGAGCTAGTACCTCCCCATATATATGTAAGGAGTGGAGTTTGCAACTGAAAAGAAACTTTGTGTTCCCAACAAGCTAGGTGAACGACGGCTTTCACACACACTTATCTCTCAGAACTGAGCATGTGGAGAGACGTTCGTTCAACTAGCACAAAGGGAACGGGTTGCAGGAGAAACTTTTACTCTGGTTTCTCAGTCTGTTTCCAAGTGCCGGTTTGAAGTTCCTGCAGTTTTCACTGTAAAACCGAGTAGGAGCTAGTACCTCTCCATATATATGTATGGAGTGGAGTTTGCAACTGAAAAGAAACTTTGTGTTCCCAACAAGCTAGGTGAAGGACGGCTTTCACACACTTATCTCTCAGAACTGAGCATGTGGAGGGACGTTCGTTCATCTAGCACAAAGGGAACGGGTTGCAGGAGAAACTTTTACTCTGGTTTCTCAGTCTGTTTCCTAGTGCCGGTTTGAAGTTCCTGCAGTTTTCACTGTAAAACCGGGTTGGAGATAGTACCTCCCCATATATAAGTATGGAGTGGAGTTTGCAACTGAAAATAACTTTGTGTTCCCAACAAGCTAGGCGAAGGACGGCTTTCACACACACTTATCTCTCAGAACTGAGCATGTGGAGAGACGTTCATTCATCTAGCACAAAGGGAACGGGTTGCAGGAGAAACTTTTACTCTGGTTTCTCAGTCTGTTTCCTAGTGCCGGTTTGAAGTTCCTGCAGTTTTCACTGTAAAAACGAGTTGGAGCTAGTACCTCCCCATATATATGTTTGGAGTGGAGTTTGCAACTGAAAAGAAACTTTGTGTTCCCAACAAGCTAGGTGAAGGACGGCTTTCACACACACTTATCTCTCAGAACTGAGCATGTGGAGAGACGTTCGTTCACCTAGCACAAAGGGAACGGGTTGCAGGAGAAACTTTTACTCTGGTTTCTCAGTCTGTTTCCTAGTGCCGGTTTGAAGTTCCTGCAGTTTTCACTGTAAAAACGAGTTGGAGCTAGTACCTCCCCATATATATGTAAGGAGTGGAGTTTGAAACTGAAAAGAAACTTTGTGTTCCCAACAAGCTAGGTGAAGGACGGCTTTCACACACACTTATCTCTCAGAACTGAGCATGTGGAGAGACGTTCGTTCATCTAGCACAAACGGAACGGGTTGAAGGAGAAACTTTTACTCTGGTTTCTCAGTCTGTTTCCTAGTGCCGTTTTGAAGTTCCTGCAGTTTTCACTGTAAAACCGAGTTGGAGCTTGTACCTCCCCTTAAATATGTATGGAGTGGAGTTTGCAACTGAAAAGAAACTTTGTGTTCCCAACAAGCTATGTGAAGGACGGCTTTCACACACACATTTCTCTCAGAACTTAGCATGTGGAGAGACGTTCGTTCATCTAGCACAAAGGGAACGGGTTGCAGGAGGAACTTTTACTCTGGTTTCTCAGTCTGTTTCCTAGTGCCGGTTTGAAGTTTCTGCAGTTTTCACTGTAAAACCGAGTTGGAGCTAGTACCTCCCCATATATATGTATGGAGTGGAGTTTGTAACTGAAAAGAAACTTTGTGTTCCCAACAAGCAAGGTGAAGGACGGCTTTCACACACACTTATCTCTCAGAATTGAGCATGTGGACAGACGTTCGTTCATCTAGCACAAAGGGAACGTGTTGCAGGAGAAATTTTACTCTGGTTTCTCAGTCTGTTTCCTAGTGCCGGTTTGAAGTTCCTGCAGTTTTCACTGTAAAACCGAGTTGGAGCTAGTACCTCCAAATATATATGTATGGAGTGGAGTTTGCAACTGAAAAGAAACTTTGTGTTCCCAACAAGCTAGGTGAAGGACGGCTTTCACACACTTATATCTCAGAACTGAGCATGTGGAGGGACGTTCGTTCATCTAGCACAAAGGGAACGGGTTGCAGGAGAAACTTTTACTCTGGTTTCTCAGTCTGTTTCCTAGTGCCGGTTTGAAGTTCCTGCAGTTTTCACTGTAAAACCGGGTTGGAGATAGTACCTCCCCATATATAAGTATGGAGTGGAGTTTGCAACTGAAAATAACTTTGTGTTCCCAACAAGCTAGGCGAAGGACGGCTTTCACACACACTTATCTCTCAGAACTGAGCATGTGGAGAGACGTTCATTCATCTAGCACAAAGGGAACGGGTTGCAGGAGAAACTTTTACTCTGGTTTCTCAGTCTGTTTCCTAGTGCCGTTTTGAAGTTCCTGCAGTTTTCACTGTAAAACCGAGTTGGAGCTAGTACCTCCCCATATATATGTTTGGAGTGGAGTTTGCAACTGAAAAGAAACTTTGTGTTCCCAACAAGCTAGGTGAAGGACGGCTTTCACACACACTTATCTCTCAGAACTGAGCATGTGGAGAGACGTTCGTTCACCTAGCACAAAGGGAACGGGTTGCAGGAGAAACTTTTACTCTGGTTTCTCAGTCTGTTTCCTAGTGCCGGTTTGAAGTTCCTGCAGTTTTCACTGTAAAACCGAGTTGGAGCTAGTACCTCCCCATATATATGTAAGGAGTGGAGTTTGAAACTGAAAAGAAACTTTGTGTTCCCAACAAGCTAGGTGAAGGACGGCTTTCACACACACTTATCTCTCAGAACTGAGCATGTGGAGAGACGTTCGTTCATCTAGCACAAACGGAACGGGTTGCAGGAGAAACTTTTACTCTGGTTTCTCAGTCTCTTTCCTAGTGCCGTTTTGAAGTTCCTGCAGTTTTCACTGTAAAACCGAGTTGGAGCTTGTACCTCCCCTTAAATATGTATGGAGTGGAGTTTGCAACTGAAAAGAAACTTTGTGTTCCCAACAAGCTATGTGAAGGACGGCTTTCACACACACATTTCTCTCAGAACTTAGCATGTGGAGAGACGTTCGTTCATCTAGCACAAAGGGAACGGGTTGCAGGAGAAACTTTTACTCTGGTTTCTCAGTCTGTTTCCTAGTGCCGGTTTGAAGTTTCTGCAGTTTTCACTGTAAAACCGAGTTGGAGCTAGTACCTCCCCATATATATGTATGGAGTGGAGTTTGTAACTGAAAAGAAACTTTGTGTTCCCAACAAGCAAGGTGAAGGACGGCTTTCACACACACTTATCTCTCAGAATTGAGCATGTGGACAGACGTTCGTTCATCTAGCACAAAGGGAACGTGTTGCAGGAGAAATTTTACTCTGGTTTCTCAGTCTGTTTCCTAGTGCCGGTTTGAAGTTCCTGCAGTTTTCACTGTAAAACCGATTTGGAGATTGTACCTCCCCTTAAATATGTATGGAGTGGAGTTTGCAACTGAAAAGAAACTTTGTGTTCCCAACAAGCTAGGTGATGGACGGCTTTCACACACACTTATCCCTCAGAACTTAGCATGTGGAGAGACGTTCGTTCACCTAGCACAAATTGAACGTGTTGCAGGAGAAACTTTTACTCTGGTTTCTCAGTCTGTTTCCTAGTGCCGGTTTGAAGTTCCTGCAGTTTTCACTGTAAAACCGGGTTGGAGCTAGTACCTCCCCATATATATGTATGGAGTGGAGTTTGCAACTGAAAAGAAACTTTGTGTTCCCAACAAACTAGGTGAAGGACGGCTTTCACACACACTTATCTCTCAGAACTGAGCATGTGGAGAGACGTTCGGTCACCTAGCACAAAGGGAACGGGTTGCAGGAGAAACTTTTACTCTGGTTTCTCAGTCTGTTTCCAAGTGCCGGTTTGAAGTTCCTGCAGTTTTCACTGTAAAACCGAGTTGGAGCTAGTACCTCCCCATATATATGTATGGAGTGGAGTTTGCAAATGAAAAGAAACTTTGTGTTTCCAACAAGCTAGGTGAAGGACGGCTTTCACACACACTTATCTCTCAGAACTGAGCATGTGGAGAGACGTTCGTTCATCTAGCGCAAAGGGAACGGGTTGCAGGAGAAACTTTTACTCTGGTTTCTCAGTCTGTTTCCTAGTGCCTGTTTGAAGTTTCTGCAGTTTTCACTGTAAAACCGGGTTGGAGCTAGTACCTCCCCATATATATGTATGGAGTGGAGTTTGCAACTGAAAAGAAACTTTGTGTTCCCAACAAGCTAGGTGAAGGACGGCTTTCACACACACTTTTCTCTCAGAACTGAGCATGTGGAGAGACGTTCGTTCATCTAGCACAAAGGGAACGGGTTGCAGGAGAAACTTTTACTCTGGTTTCTCAGTCTGTTTCCTAGTGCCGGTTTGAAGTTCCTGCAGTTTTCACTGTAAAACCGAGTTGGAGCTAGTACCTCCCCATGTATATGTATGGAGTGGAGTTTGCAACTGAAAAGAAACTTTGTGTTCCCAACAAGCTAGGTGAAGGACGGCTTTCACACACACTTTTCTCTCAGAACTGAGCATGTGGAGAGACGTTCGTTCTTCTAGCACAAAGAGAACGGGTTGCAGGAGAAACTTTTACTCTGGTTTCTCAGTCTGTTTCCTAGTGCCGGTTTGAAGTTCCTGCAGTTTTCACTGTAAAACCGGGTTGGAGCTAGTACCTCCCCATATATATGTAAGGGGTGGAGTTTGCAACTGAAAAGAAACTTTGTGTTCCCAACAAGCTAGGTGAACGACGGCTTTCACACACACTTATCTCTCAGAACTGAGCATGTGGAGAGACGTTCGTTCATCTAGCACAAAGGGAACGGGTTGCAGGAGAAACTTTTACTCTGGTATCTCAGTCTGTTTCCAAGTGCCGGTTTGAAGTTCCTGCAGTTTTCACTGTAAAACCGAGTTGGAGCTAGTACCTCCCCATATATATGTATGGAGTGGAGTTTGCAACTGAAAAGAAACTTTGTGTTACCAACAAGCTAGGTGAAGTACGGCTTTCACACACACTTATCTCTCAGAACTGAGCACGTGGAGAGACGTTCGTTCACCTACCACAAAGGGAACGGGTTGCAGGAGAAATTTCACTCTGGTTTCTCAGTCTGTTTCCTAGTGCCGGTTTGAAGTTCCTGCAGTTTTCACTGTAAAACCGAGTAGGAGCTAGTACCTCTCCATATATATGTATGGAGTGGAGTTTGCAACTGAAAAGAAACTTTGTGTTCCCAACAAGCTAGATGAAGGACGGCTTTCACACACACTTATCTCTCAGAACTGAGCATGTGGAGATACGTTCGTTCATCTAGCACAAAGGGAACGGGTTGCAGGAGATACATTCTCTCTGGATTCTCAGTCTGTTTCCTAGTGCCGGTTTGAAGTTCCTGCAGTTTTCACTGTAAAACCGAGTTGGAGCTAGTACCTCCCCATATATATGTATGGAGTGGAGTTTGCAACTGAAAAGAAACTTTGTGTTCCCAACAAGCTAGGTGAAGGACGGCTTTCACACACTTATCTCTCAGAACTGAGCATGTGGAGAGACGTTCGTTCATCTAGCACAAAGGGAACGGGTTGCAGGAGAAACTTTTACTCTGGTTTCTCAGTCTGTTTCCTAGTGCCGGTTTGAAGTTCCTGCAGTTTTCACTGTAAAACCGAGTTGGAGCTAGTACCTCCCCATATATCTGTATGGAGTGGAGTTTGCAAATGAAAAGAAACTTTGTGTTCCCAACAAGCTAGGTGAAGGACGGCTTTCACACACACTTATCTCTCAGAACTGAGCATGTGGAGAGACGTTCGTTCATCTAGCACAAACGGAACGGGTTGCAGGAGAAACTTTTACTCTGGTTTCTCAGTCTGTTTCCTAGTGCCGTTTTGAAGTTCCTGCAGTTTTCACTGTAAAACCGAGTTGGAGCTTGTACCTCCCCTTAAATATGTATGGAGTGGAGTTTGCAACTGAAAAGAAACTTTGTGTTCCCAACAAGCTATGTGAAGGACGGCTTTCACACACACTTTTCTCTCAGAACTTAGCATGTGGAGAGACGTTCGTTCATCTAGCACAAAGGGAACGGGTTGCAGGAGAAACTTTTACTCTGGTTTCTCAGTCTGTTTCCTAGTGCCGGTTTGAAGTTTCTGCAGTTTTCACTGTAAAACCGAGTTGGAGCTAGTACCTCCCCATATATATGTATGGAGTGGAGTTTGTAACTGAAAAGAAACTTTGTGTTCCCAACAAGCAAGGTGAAGGACGGCTTTCACACACACTTATCTCTCAGAATTGAGCATGTGGACAGACGTTCGTTCATCTAGCAAAAAGGGAACGAGTTGCAGGAGAAACTTTTACTCTGGTTTCTCAGTCTGTTTCCTAGTGCCGGTTTGAAGTTCCTGCAGTTTTCACTGTAAAACCGATTTGGAGATTGTACCTCCCCTTAAATATGTATGGAGTGGAGTTTGCAACTGAAAAGAAACTTTGTGTTCCCAACAAGCTAGGTGATGGACGGCTTTCACACACACTTATCCCTCAGAACTTAGCATGTGGAGAGACGTTCGTTCACCTAGCACAAAGGGAACGTGTTGCAGGAGAAACTTTTACTCTGGTTTCTCAGTCTGTTTCCTAGTGCCGGTTTGAAGTTCCTGCAGTTTTCACTGTAAAACCGGGTTGGAGCTAGTACCTCCCCATATATATGTATGGAGTGGAGTTTGCAACTGAAAAGAAACTTTGTGTTCCCAACAAACTAGGTGAAGGACGGCTTTCACACACACTTATCTCTCAGAACTGAGCATGTGGAGAGACGTTCGGTCACCTAGCACAAAGGGAACGGGTTGCAGGAGAAACTTTTACTCTGGTTTCTCAGTCTGTTTCCAAGTGCCGGTTTGAAGTTCCTGCAGTTTTCACTGTAAAACCGAGTTGGAGCTAGTACCTCCCCATATATATGTATGGAGTGGAGTTTGCAAATGAAAAGAATCTTTGTGTTTCCAACAAGCTAGGTGAAGGACGGGTTTCACACACACTTATCTCTCAGAACTGAGCATGTGGAGAGACGTTCGTTCACCTAGCACAAAGGGAACGGGTTGCAGGAGAAACTTTTACTCTGGTTTCTCAGTCTGTTTCCTAGTGCCGGTTTGAAGTTCCTGCAGTTTTCACTGTAAAACCGAGTTGGAGCTAGTACCTCCCCATATATCTGTATGGAGTGGAGTTTGCAAATGAAAAGAAACTTTGTGTTCCCAACAAGCTAGGTGAAGGACGGCTTTCACACACACTTATCTCTCAGAACTGAGCATGTGGAGAGACGTTCGTTCATCTAGCACAAACGGAACGGGTTGCAGGAGAAACTTTTACTCTGGTTTCTCAGTCTGTTTCCTAGTGCAGTTTTGAAGTTCCTGTAGTTTTCACTGTAAAACCGAGTTGGAGCTTGTACCTCCACTTAAATATGTATGGAGTGGAGTTTGCAACTGAAAAGAAACTTTGTGTTCCCAACAAGCTATGTGAAGGACGGCTTTCACACACACTTTTCTCTCAGAACTTAGCATGTGGAGAGACGTTCGTTCATCTAGCACAAAGGGAACGGGTTGCAGGAGAAACTTTTACTCTGGTTTCTCAGTCTGTTTCCTAGTGCCGGTTTGAAGTTTCTGCAGTTTTCACTGTAAAACCGAGTTGGAGCTAGTACCTCCCCATATATATGTATGGAGTGGAGTTTGTAACTGAAAAGAAACTTTGTGTTCCCAACAAGCAAGGTGAAGGACGGCTTTCACACACACTTATCTCTCAGAATTGAGCATGTGGACAGACGTTCGTTCATCTAGCACAAAGGGAACGTGTTGCAGGGGAAACTTTTACTCTGGTTTCTCAGACTGTTTCCTAGTGCCGGTTTGAAGTTCCTGCAGTTTTCACTGTAAAACCGATTTGGAGATTGTACCTCCCCTTAAATATGTATGGAGTGGAGTTTGCAACTGAAAAGAAACTTTGTGTTCCCAACAAGCTAGGTGAAGGACGGGTTTCACACAAACTTATCTCTCAGAACTGAGCATGTGGAGAGACGTTCGTTCATCTAGCGCAAAGGGAACGGGTTGCAGGAGAAACTTTTACTCTGGTTTCTCAGTCTGTTTCCTAGTGCCGGTTTGATGTTTCTGCAGTTTTCACTGTAAAACCGGGTTGGAGCTAGTACCTCCCCATATATATGTAAGAAGTGGAGTTTGCAACTGAAAAGAAACTTTGTGTTCCCAACAAGCTAGGTGAAGGACGGCTTTCACACACACTTATCTCTCAGAACTGAGCATGTGGAGAGACGTTCATTCATCTAGCACAAAGGGAACGTGTTGCAGGAGAAACTTTTACTCTGGTTTCTCAGTCTGTTTCCTAGTGCCGGTTTGAAGTTCCTGCAGTTTTCACTGTAAAACCGGGTTGGAGCTAGTACCTCCCCATATATATGTATGGAGTGGAGTTTGCAACTGAAAAGAAACTTTGTGTTCCCAACAAACTAGGTGAAGGACGGCTTTCACACACACTTATCTCTCAGAACTGAGCATGTGGAGAGACGTTCGGTCACCTAGCACAAAGGGAACGGGTTGCAGGAGAAACTTTTACTCTGGTTTCTCAGTCTGTTTCCAAGTGCCGGTTTGAAGTTCCTGCAGTTTTCACTGTAAAACCGAGTTGGAGCTAGTACCTCCCCATATATATGTATGGAGTGGAGTTTGCAAATGAAAAGAATCTTTGTGTTTCCAACAAGCTAGGTGAAGGACGGGTTTCACACACACTTATCTCTCAGAACTGAGCATGTGGAGAGACGTTCGTTCACCTAGCACAAAGGGAACGGGTTGCAGGAGAAACTTTTACTCTGGTTTCTCAGTCTGTTTCCTAGTGCCGGTTTGAAGTTCCTGCAGTTTTCACTGTAAAACCGAGTTGGAGCTAGTACCTCCCCATATATCTGTATGGAGTGGAGTTTGCAAATGAAAAGAAACTTTGTGTTCCCAACAAGCTAGGTGAAGGACGGCTTTCACACACACTTATCTCTCAGAACTGAGCATGTGGAGAGACGTTCGTTCATCTAGCACAAACGGAACGGGTTGCAGGAGAAACTTTTACTCTGGTTTCTCAGTCTGTTTCCTAGTGCAGTTTTGAAGTTCCTGCAGTTTTCACTGTAAAACCGAGTTGGAGCTTGTACCTCCACTTAAATATGTATGGAGTGGAGTTTGCAACTGAAAAGAAACTTTGTGTTCCCAACAAGCTATGTGAAGGACGGCTTTCACACACACTTTTCTCTCAGAACTTAGCATGTGGAGAGACGTTCGTTCATCTAGCACAAAGGGAACGGGTTGCAGGAGAAACTTTTACTCTGGTTTCTCAGTCTGTTTCCTAGTGCCGGTTTGAAGTTTCTGCAGTTTTCACTGTAAAACCGAGTTGGAGCTAGTACCTCCCCATATATATGTATGGAGTGGAGTTTGTAACTGAAAAGAAACTTTGTGTTCCCAACAAGCAAGGTGAAGGACGGCTTTCACACACACTTATCTCTCAGAATTGAGCATGTGGACAGACGTTCGTTCATCTAGCACAAAGGGAACGTGTTGCAGGGGAAACTTTTACTCTGGTTTCTCAGACTGTTTCCTAGTGCCGGTTTGAAGTTCCTGCAGTTTTCACTGTAAAACCGATTTGGAGATTGTACCTCCCCTTAAATATGTATGGAGTGGAGTTTGCAACTGAAAAGAAACTTTGTGTTCCCAACAAGCTAGGTGAAGGACGGGTTTCACACACACTTATCTCTCAGAACTGAGCATGTGGAGAGACGTTCGTTCATCTAGCGCAAAGGGAACGGGTTGCAGGAGAAACTTTTACTCTGGTTTCTCAGTCTGTTTCCTAGTGCCGGTTTGATGTTTCTGCAGTTTTCACTGTAAAACCGGGTTGGAGCTAGTACCTCCCCATATATATGTAAGAAGTGGAGTTTGCAACTGAAAAGAAACTTTGTGTTCCCAACAAGCTAGGTGAAGGACGGCTTTCACACACACTTATCTCTCAGAACTGAGCATGTGGAGAGACGTTCATTCATCTAGCACAAAGGGAACGGGTTGCAGGAGAAACTTTTACTCTGGTTTCTCAGTCTGTTTCCTAGTGCCGGTTTGAAGTTCCTGCAGTTTTCACTGTAAAACCGAGTTGGAGCTAGTACCTCCCCATGTATATGTATGGAGTGGAGTTTGCAACTGAAAAGAAACTTTGTGTTCCCAACAAGCTAGGTGAAGGACGGCTTTCACACACACTTTTCTCTCAGAACTGAGCATGTGGAGAGACGTTCGTTCATCTAGCACAAAGGGAACCGGTTGCAGGAGAAACTTTTACTCTGGTTTCTCAGTCTGTTTCCTAGTGCCGGTTTGAAGTTCCTGCAGTTTTCACTGTAAAACCGAGTTGGAGCTAGTACCTCCCCATGTATATGTATGGAGTGGAGTTTGCAACTGAAAAGAAACTTTGTGTTCCCAACAAGCTAGGTGAAGGACGGCTTTCACACACACTTTTCTCTCAGAACTGAGCATGTGGAGAGACGTTCGTTCATCTAGCACAAAGGGAACGGGTTGCAGGAGAAACTTTTACTCTGGTTTCTCAGTCTGTTTCCTAGTGCCGGTTTGAAGTTCCTGCAGTTTTCACTGTAAAACCGGGTTGGAGCTAGTACCTCCCCATATATATGTATGGAGTGGAGTTTGCAACTGAAAAGAAACTTTGTGTTCCCAACAAGCTAGGTGAAGGACGGCTTTCACACACACTTTTCTCTCAGAACTGAGCATGTGGAGAGACGTTCGTTCATCTAGCACAAAGAGAACGGGTTGCAGGAGAAACTTTTACTCTGGTTTCTCAGTCTGTTTCCTAGTGCCGGTTGGAAGTTCCTGCAGTTTTCACTGTAAAACCGAGTTGGAGCTAGTACCTCCCCATATATATGTATGGAGTGGAGTTTGCAACTGAAAAGAAACTTTGTGTTCCCAACAAGCTAGGTGAAGGACGTCTTTCACACACACTTATCTCTCAGAACTGAGCATGTGGAGAGACGTTCGTTCATCTAGCACAAAGGGAACGGGTTGCAGGAGAAACTTTTACTCTGGTTTCTCAGTCTGTTTCCTAGTGCCGGTTTGAAGTTCCTGCAGTTTTCACTGTAAAACCGAGTTGGAGCTACTACCTCCCCTTATATATGTATGGAGTGGAGTTTGCAACTGAAAAGAAACTTTGTGTTCCCAACAAACTAGGTGAAGGTCGGCTTTCACACACACTTATCTCTCAGAACTGAGCATGTGGAGAGACGTTCGTTCACCTAGCACAAAGGGAACGGGTTGCAGGAGAAACTTTTACTCTGGTTTCTCAGTCTGTTTCCAAGTGCCGGTTTGAAGTTCCTGCAGTTTTCACTGTAAAACCGAGTAGGAGCTAGTACCTCTCCATATATATGTATGGAGTGGAGTTTGCAACTGAAAAGAAACTTTGTGTTCCCAACAAGCTAGATGAAGGACGGCTTTCACACACACTTATCTCTCAGAACTGAGCATGTGGAGACACGTTCGTTCATCTAGCACAAAGGGAACGGGTTGCAGGAGATACATTCACTCTGGATTCTCAGTCTGTTTCCTAGTGCCGGTTTGAAGTTCCTGCAGTTTTCACTGTAAAACCGAGTTGGAGCTAGTACCTCCCCATATATATGTATGGAGTGGAGTTTGCAACTGAAAAGAAACTTTGTGTTCCCAACAAGCTAGGTGAAGGGCGGCTTTCACACACTTATCTCTCAGAACTGAGCATGTGGAGAGACGTTCGTTCATCTAGCACAAAGGGAACGGGTTGCAGGAGAAACTTGTATTCTGGTTTCTCAGTCTGTTTCCTAGTGCCGGTTTGAAGTTCCTGCAGTTTTCACTGTAAAACCGTGTTGGATATAGTACCTCCCCATATATATGTATGGAGTAGAGTTTGCAACTGAAAAGAAACTTTGTGTTCCCAACAAGCTAGGTGAAGGACGGCTTTCACACACACTTATCTCTCAGAACTGAGCATGTGGAGAGACGTTCATTCATCTAGCACAGAGGGAACGGGTTGCAGGAGAAACTTTTACTCTGGTTTCTCAGTCTGTTTCCTAGTGCCGGTTTGAAGTTCCTGCAGTTTTCACTGTAAAACCGGGTTGGAGCTAGTACCTCCCCATATATATGTTTGGAGTGGAGTTTGCAACTGAAAAGAAACTTTGTGTTCCCAACAAGCTAGGTGAAAGACGGCTTTCACACACACTTATCTCTCAGAACTGAGCATGTGGAGAGACGTTCGTTCACCTAGCACAAAGGGAACGGGTTGCAGGAGAAACTTTTACTCTGGTTTCTCAGTCTGTTTCCTAGTGCCGGTTTGAAGTTCCTGCAGTTTTCACTGTAAAACCGAGTTGGAGCTTGTACCTCCCCTTAAATATGTATGGAGTGGAGTTTGCAACTGAAAAGAAACTTTGTGTTCCCAACAAGCTATGTGAAGGACGGCTTTCACACACACTTTTCTCTCAGAACTTAGCATGTGGAGAGACGTTCGTTCATCTAGCACAAAGGGAACGGGTTGCAGGAGAAACTTTTACTCTGGTTTCTCAGTCTGTTTCCTAGTGCCGGTTTGAAGTTCCTGCAGTTTTCACTGTAAAACCGAGTTGGAGCTAGTACCTCCCCATATATATGTATGGAGTGGAGTTTGCAACTGAAAAAAACTTTGTGTTCCCAACAAGCTAGGTGAAGGACGGGTTTCACACACACTTATCTCTCAGAACTGAGCATGTGGAGAGACTTTCGTTCATCTAGCGCAAAGGGAACGGGTTGCTGGAGAAACTTTTACTCTGGTTTCTCAGTCTGTTTCCTAGTGCCGGTTTGAAGTTTCTGCAGTTTTCACTGTAAAACCGAGTTGGAGCTAGTACCTCCCCATATATATGTATGGAGTGGAGTTTGTAACTGAAAAGAAACTTTGTGTTCCCAACAAGCAAGGTGAAGGACGGCTTTCACACACACTTATCTCTCAGAACTGAGCATGTGGACAGACGTTCGTTCATCTAGCACAAAGGGAACGTGTTGCACGAGAAACTTTTACTCTGGTTTCTCAGTCTGTTTCCTAGTGCCGGTTTGAAGTTCCTGCAGTTTTCACTGTAAAACCGATTTTGAGATTGTACCTCCCCTTAAATATGTATGGAGTGGAGTTGGCAACTGAAAAGAAACTTTGTGTTCCCAACAAGCTAGGTGAAGGACGGCTTTCACACACACTTTTCTCTCAGAACTGAGCATGTGGAGAGACGTTCGTTCACCTAGCACAAAGAGAACGGTTTGCAGGAGAAACTTTTACTCTGGTTTCTCAGTCTGTTTCCTAGTGCCGGTTTGAAGTTCCTGCAGTTTTCACTGTAAAACCGAGTTGGAGCTACTACCTCCCCTTATATATGTATGGAGTGGAGTTTGCAACTGAAAAGAAACTCTGTGTTCCCAACAAACTAGGTGAAGGTCGGCTTTCACACACACTTATCTCTCAGAACTGAGCATGTGGAGAGACGTTCGTTCACCTAGCACAAAGGGAACGGGTTGCAGGAGAAACTTTTACTCTGGTTTCTCAGTCTGTTTCCAAGTGCCGGTTTGAAGTTCCTGCAGTTTTCACTGTAAAACCGAGTAGGAGCTAGTACCTCTCCATATATATGTATGGAGTGGAGTTTTCAACTGAAAAGAAACTTTGTGTTCCCAACAAGCTAGATGAAGGACGGCTTTCACACACACTTATCTCTCAGAACTGAGCATGTGGAGGGACGTTCGTTCATCTAGCACAAAGGGAACGGGTTGCAGGAGATACATTCACTCTGGATTCTCAGTCTGTTTCCTAGTGCCGGTTTGAAGTTCCTGCAGTTTTCACTGTAAAACAGAGTTGGAGCTAGTACCTCCCCATATATATGTATGGAGTGGAGTTTGCAACTGAAAAGAAACTTTGTGTTCCCAACAAGCTTGGTGAAGGACGGCTTTCACACACTTATCTCTCAGAACTGAGCATGTGGAGAGACGTTCGTTCATCTAGCACAAAGGGAACGGTTTGCAGGAGAAACTTGTATTCTGGTTTCTCAGTCTGTTTCCTAGTGCCGGTTTGAAGTTCCTGCAGTTTTCACTGTAAAACCGTGTTGGATGTAGTACCTCCCCATATATATGTATGGAGTGGAGTTTGCAACTGAAAAGAAACTTTGTGTTCCCAACAAGCTATGTGAAGAACGGCTTTCACACACACTTATCTCTCAGAACTGAGCATGTGGAGAGACGTTCGTTCATCTAGCACAAAGGGAACGGGTTGTAGGAGAAACTTTTACTCTGGTTTCTCAGTCTGTTTCCTAGTGCCGGTTTGAAGTTCCTGCAGTTTTCACTGTAAAACCGGGTTGGAGATAGTACCTCCCCATATATATGTATGGAGTGGAGTTTGCAACTGAATAGAAACTTTGTGTTCCCAACAAGCAAGGTGAAGGACGGCTTTCACACACACTTTTCTCTCAGAACTGAGCATGTGGACAGACGTTCGTTCATCTAGCACAAAGGGAACGTGTTGCACGAGAAACTTTTACTCTGGTTTCTCAGTCTGTTTCCTAGTGCCGGTTTGAAGTTCCTGCAGTTTTCACTGTAAAACCGATTTTGAGATTGTACCTCCCCTTAAATATGTATGGAGTGGAGTTGGCAACTGAAAAGAAACTTTGTGTTCCCAACAAGCTAGGTGAAGGACGGCTTTCACACACACTTTTCTCTCAGAACTGAGCATGTGGAGAGACGTTCGTTCATCTAGCACAAAGAGAACGGGTTGCAGGAGAAACTTTTACTCTGGTTTCTCAGTCTGTTTCCTAGTGCCGGTTGGAAGTTCCTGCAGTTTTCACTGTAAAACCGAGTTGGAGCTAGTACCTCCCCATATATATGTATGGAGTGGAGTTTGCAACTGAAAAGAAACTTTGTGTTCCCAACAAGCTAGGTGAAGGACGTCTTTCACACACACTTATCTCTCAGAACTGAGCATGTGGAGAGACGTTCGTTCACCTAGCACAAAGAGAACGGTTTGCAGGAGAAACTTTTACTCTGGTTTCTCAGTCTGTTTCCTAGTGCCGGTTTGAAGTTCCTGCAGTTTTCACTGTAAAACCGAGTTGGAGCTACTACCTCCCCTTATATATGTATGGAGTGGAGTTTGCAACTGAAAAGAAACTTTGTGTTCCCAACAAACTAGGTGAAGGTCGGCTTTCACACACACTTATCTCTCAGAACTGAGCATGTGGAGAGACGTTCGTTCACCTAGCACAAAGGGAACGGGTTGCAGGAGAAACTTTTACTCTGGTTTCTCAGTCTGTTTCCAAGTGCCGGTTTGAAGTTCCTGCAGTTTTCACTGTAAAACAGAGTAGGAGCTAGTACCTCTTCATATATATGTATGGAGTGGAGTTTGCAACTGAAAAGAAACTTTGTGTTCCCAACAAGCTAGATGAAGGACGGCTTTCACACACACTTATCTCTCAGAACTGAGCATGTGAAGGGACGTTCGTTCATCTAGCACAAAGGGAACGGGTTGCAGGAGATACATTCACTCTGGATTCTCAGTCTGTTTCCTAGTGCCGGTTTGAAGTTCCTGCAGTTTTCACTGTAAAACCGAGTTGGAGCTAGTACCTCCCCATATATATGTATGGAGTGGAGTTTGCAACTGAAAAGAAACTTTGTGTTCCCAACAAGCTAGGTGAAGGACGGCTTTCACACACTTATCTCTCAGAACTGAGCATGTGGAGAGACGTTCGTTCATCTAGCACAAAGGGAACGGGTTGCAGGAGAAACTTGTATTCTGGTTTCTCAGGCTGTTTCCTAGTGCCGGTTTGAAGTTCCTGCAGTTTTCACTGTAAAACCGTGTTGGATGTAGTACCTCCCCATGTATATGTATGGAGTGGAGTTTGCAACTGAAAAGAAACTTTGTGTTCCCAACAAGCTATGTGAAGAACGGCTTTCACACACACTTATCTCTCAGAACTGAGCATGTGGAGAGACGTTCGTTCATCTAGCACAAAGGGAACGGGTTGCAGGAGAAACTTTTACTCTGGTTTCTCAGTCTGTTTCCTAGTGCCGGTTTGAAGTTCCTGCAGTTTTCACTGTAAAACCGGGTTGGAGATAGTACCTCCCCATATATAAGTATGGAGTGGAGTTTGCAACTGAAAATAACTTTGTGTTCCCAACAAGCTAGGTGAAGGACGGCTTTCACACACACTTATCTCTCAGAACTGAGCATGTGGAGAGACGTTCATTCATCTAGCACAGAGGGAACGGGTTGCAGGAGAAACTTTTACTCTGGTTTCTCAGTCTGTTTCCTAGTGCCGGTTTGAAGATCCTGCAGTTTTCACTGTAAAACCGGGTTGGAGCTTGTACCTCCCCATATATATGTTTGCAGTGGAGTTTGCAACTGAAAAGAAACTTTGTGTTCCCAACAAGCTAGGTGAAGGACGGCTTTCACACACACTTATCTCTCAGAACTGAGCATGTGGAGATACGTTCGTTCACCTAGCACAAAGGGAACGGGTTGCAGGAGAAACTTTTACTCTGGTTTCTCAGTCTGTTTCCTAGTGCCGGTTTGAAGTTCCTGCAGTTTTCACTGTAAAACCGAGTTGGAGCTAGTACCTCCCCATATATATGTATGGAGTGGAGTTTGCAATTGAAAAGAAACTTTGTGTTCCCAACAAGCTAGGTGAAGGACGGCTTTCACACACACTTATCTCTCAGAACTGAGCATGTGGAGAGACGTTCGTTCATCTAGCACAAACGGAACGGGTTGCAGGAGAAACTTTTACTCTGGTTTCTCAGTCTGTTTCCTAGTGCCGTTTTGAAGTTCCTGCAGTTTTCACTGTAAAACCGAGTTGGAGCTTGTACCTCCCCTTAAATATGTATGGAGTGGAGTTTGCAACTGAAAAGAAACTTTGTGTTCCCAACAAGCTATGTGAAGGACGGCTTTCACACACACTTTTCTCTCAGATCTTAGCATGTGGAGAGACGTTCGTTCATCTAGCACAAAGGGAACGGGTTGCAGGAGAAACTTTTACTCTGGTTTCTCAGTCTGTTTCCTAGTGCCGGTTTGAAGTTCCTGCAGTTTTCACTGTAAAACCGAGTTGGAGCTAGTACCTCCCCATATATATGTATGGAGTGGAGTTTGCAACTGAAAAAAACTTTGTGTTCCCAACAAGCTAGGTGAAGGACGGGTTTCACACACACTTATCTCTCAGAACTGAGCATGTGGAGAGACTTTCGTTCATCTAGCGCAAAGGGAACGGGTTGCTGGAGAAACTTTTACTCTGGTTTCTCAGTCTGTTTCCTAGTGCCGGTTTGAAGTTTCTGCAGTTTTCACTGTAAAACCGAGTTGGAGCTAGTACCTCCCCATATATATGTATGGATTGGAGTTTGTAACTGAAAAGAAACTTTGTGTTCCCAACAAGCAAGATGAAGGACGGCTTTCACACACACTTATCTCTCAGAACTGAGCATGTGGACAGACGTTCGTTCATCTAGCACAAAGGGAACGTGTTGCACGAGAAACTTTTACTCTGGTTTCTCAGTCTGTTTCCTAGTGCCGGTTTGAAGTTCCTGCAGTTTTCACTGTAAAACCGATTTTGAGATTGTACCTCCCCTTAAATATGTATGGAGTGGAGTTTGCAACTGAAAAGAAACTTTGTGTTCCCAACAAGCTAGGTGAAGGACGGCTTTCACACACACTTTTCTCTCAGAACTGAGCATGTGGAGAGACGTTCGTTCATCTAGCACAAAGAGAACGGGTTGCAGGAGAAACTTTTACTCTGGTTTCTCAGTCTGTTTCCTAGTGCCGGTTGGAAGTTCCTGCAGTTTTCACTGTAAAACCGAGTTGGAGCTAGTACCTCCCCATATATATGTATGGAGTGGAGTTTGCAACTGAAAAGAAACTTTGTGTTCCCAACAAGCTAGGTGAAGGACGTCTTTCACACACACTTATCTCTCAGAACTGAGCATGTGGAGAGACGTTCGTTCACCTAGCACAAAGAGAACGGTTTGCAGGAGAAACTTTTACTCTGGTTTCTCAGTCTGTTTCCTAGTGCCGGTTTGAAGTTCCTGCAGTTTTCACTGTAAAACCGAGTTGGAGCTACTACCTCCCCTTATATATGTATGGAGTGGAGTTTGCAACTGAAAAGAAACTTTGTGTTCCCAACAAACTAGGTGAAGGTCGGCTTTCACACACACTTATCTCTCAGAACTGAGCATGTGGAGAGACGTTCGTTCACCTAGCACAAAGGGAACGGGTTGCAGGAGAAACTTTTACTCTGGTTTCTCAGTCTGTTTCCAAGTGCCGGTTTGAAATTCCTGCAGTTTTCACTGTAAAACCGAGTAGGAGCTAGTACCTCTCCATATATATGTATGGAGTGGAGTTTGCAACTGAAAAGAAACTTTGTGTTCCCAACAAGCTAGATGAAGGACGGCTTTCACACACACTTATCTCTCAGAACTGAGCATGTGAAGGGACGTTCGTTCATCTAGCACAAAGGGAACGGGTTGCAGGAGATACATTCACTCTGGATTCTCAGTCTGTTTCCTAGTGCCGGTTTGAAGTTCCTGCAGTTTTCACTGTAAAACCGAGTTGGAGCTAGTACCTCCCCATATATATGTATGGAGTGGAGTTTGCAACTGAAAAGAAACTTTGTGTTCCCAACAAGCTAGGTGAAGGACGGCTTTCACACACTTATCTCTCAGAACTGAGCATGTGGAGAGACGTTCGTTCATCTAGCACAAAGGGAACGGGTTGCAGGAGAAACTTGTATTCTGGTTTCTCAGGCTGTTTCCTAGTGCCGGTTTGAAGTTCCTGCAGTTTTCACTGTAAAACCGGGTTGGAGATAGTACCTCCCCATATATAAGTATGGAGTGGAGTTTGCAACTGAAAATAACTTTGTGTTCCCAACAAGCTAGGTGAAGGACGGCTTTCACACACACTTATCTCTCAGAACTGAGCATGTGGAGAGACGTTCATTCATCTAGCACAGAGGGAACGGGTTGCAGGAGAAACTTTTACTCTGGTTTCTCAGTCTGTTTCCTAGTGCCGGTTTGAAGATCCTGCAGTTTTCACTGTAAAACCGGGTTGGAGATTGTACCTCCCCATATATATGTTTGCAGTGGAGTTTGCAACTGAAAAGAAACTTTGTGTTCCCAACAAGCTAGGTGAAGGACGGCTTTCACACACACTTATCTCTCAGAACTGAGCATGTGGAGATACGTTCGTTCACCTAGCACAAAGGGAACGGGTTGCAGGAGAAACTTTTACTCTGGTTTCTCAGTCTGTTTCCTAGTGCCGGTTGGAAGTTCCTGCAGTTTTCACTGTAAAACCGAGTTGGAGCTAGTACCTCCCCATATATATGTATGGAGTGGAGTTTGCAATTGAAAAGAAACTTTGTGTTCCCAACAAGCTAGGTGAAGGACGGCTTTCACACACACTTATCTCTCAGAACTGAGCATGTGGAGAGACGTTCGTTCATCTAGCACAAACGGAACGGGTTGCAGGAGAAACTTTTACTCTGGTTTCTCAGTCTGTTTCCTAGTGCCGTTTTGAAGTTCCTGCAGTTTTCACTGTAAAACCGAGTTGGAGCTTGTACCTCCCCTTAAATATGTATGGAGTGGAGTTTGCAACTGAAAAGAAACTTTGTGTTCCCAACAAGCTATGTGAAGGACGGCTTTCACACACACTTTTCTCTCAGATCTTAGCATGTGGAGAGACGTTCGTTCATCTAGCACAAAGGGAACGGGTTGCAGGAGAAACTTTTACTCTGGTTTCTCAGTCTGTTTCCTAGTGCCGGTTTGAAGTTCCTGCAGTTTTCACTGTAAAACCGAGTTGGAGCTAGTACCTCCCCATATATATGTATGGAGTGGAGTTTGCAACTGAAAAAAACTTTGTGTTCCCAACAAGCTAGGTGAAGGACGGGTTTCACACACACTTATCTCTCAGAACTGAGCATGTGGAGAGACTTTCGTTCATCTAGCGCAAAGGGAACGGGTTGCTGGAGAAACTTTTACTCTGGTTTCTCAGTCTGTTTCCTAGTGCCGGTTTGAAGTTTCTGCAGTTTTCACTGTAAAACCGAGTTGGAGCTAGTACCTCCGCATATATATGTATGGATTGGAGTTTGTAACTGAAAAGAAACTTTGTGTTCCCAACAAGCAAGATGAAGGACGGCTTTCACACACACTTATCTCTCAGAACTGAGCATGTGGACAGACGTTCGTTCATCTAGCACAAAGGGAACGTGTTGCACGAGAAACTTTTACTCTGGTTTCTCAGTCTGTTTCCTAGTGCCGGTTTGAAGTTCCTGCAGTTTTCACTGTAAAACCGATTTTGAGATTGTACCTCCCCTTAAATATGTATGGAGTGGAGTTTGCAACTGAAAAGAAACTTTGTGTTCCCAACAAGCTAGGTGAAGGACGGCTTTCACACACACTTTTCTCTCAGAACTGAGCATGTGGAGAGACGTTCGTTCATCTAGCACAAAGAGAACGGGTTGCAGGAGAAACTTTTACTCTGGTTTCTCAGTCTGTTTCCTAGTGCCGGTTGGAAGTTCCTGCAGTTTTCACTGTAAAACCGAGTTGGAGCTAGTACCTCCCCATATATATGTATGGAGTGGAGTTTGCAACTGAAAAGAAACTTTGTGTTCCCAACAAGCTAGGTGAAGGACGTCTTTCACACACACTTATCTCTCAGAACTGAGCATGTGGAGAGACGTTCGTTCACCTAGCACAAAGAGAACGGTTTGCAGGAGAAACTTTTACTCTGGTTTCTCAGTCTGTTTCCTAGTGCCGGTTTGAAGTTCCTGCAGTTTTCACTGTAAAACCGAGTTGGAGCTACTACCTCCCCTTATATATGTATGGAGTGGAGTTTGCAACTGAAAAGAAACTTTGTGTTCCCAACAAACTAGGTGAAGGTCGGCTTTCACACACACTTATCTCTCAGAACTGAGCATGTGGAGAGACGTTCGTTCACCTAGCACAAAGGGAACGGGTTGCAGGAGAAACTTTTACTCTGGTTTCTCAGTCTGTTTCCAAGTGCCGGTTTGAAATTCCTGCAGTTTTCACTGTAAAACCGAGTAGGAGCTAGTACCTCTCCATATATATGTATGGAGTGGAGTTTGCAACTGAAAAGAAACTTTGTGTTCCCAACAAGCTAGATGAAGGACGGCTTTCACACACACTTATCTCTCAGAAATGAGCATGTGGAGGGACGTTCGTTCATCTAGCACAAAGGGAACGGGTTGCAGGAGATACATTCACTCTGGATTCTCAGTCTGTTTCCTAGTGCCGGTTTGAAGTTCCTGCAGTTTTCACTGTAAAACCGAGTTGGAGCTAGTACCTCCCCATATATATGTATGGAGTGGAGTTTGCAACTGAAAAGAAACTTTGTGTTCCCAACAAGCTAGGTGAAGTACGGCTTTCACACACTTATCTCTCAGAACTGAGCATGTGGAGAGACGTTCGTTCATCTAGCACAAAGGGAACGGGTTGCAGGAGAAACTTGTATTCTTGTTTCTCAGTCTGTTTCCTAGTGCCGGTTTGAAGTTCCTGCAGTTTTCACTGTAAAACCGTGTTGGATGTAGTACCTCCCCATATATATGTATGGAGTGGAGTTTGCAACTGAAAAGAAACTTTGTGTTCCCAACAAGCTATGTGAAGAACGGCTTTCACACACACTTATCTCTCAGAACTGAGCATGTGGAGAGACGTTCGTTCATCTAGCACAAAGGGAACGGGTTGCAGGAGAAACTTTTACTCTGGTTTCTCAGTCTGTTTCCTAGTGCCGGTTTGAAGTTCCTGCAGTTTTCACTGTAAAACCGGGTTGGAGATAGCACCTCCCCATATATAAGTATGGAGTGGAGTTTGCAACTGAAAATAACTTTGTGTTCCCAACAAGCTAGGTGAAGGACGGCTTTCACACACACTTATCTCTCAGAACTGAGCATGTGGAGAGACGTTCATTCATCTAGCACAGAGGGAACGGGTTGCAGGAGAAACTTTTACTCTGGTTTCTCAGTCTGTTTCCTAGTGCCGGTTTGAAGTTCCTGCAGTTTTCACTGTAAAACCGGGTTGGAGCTAGTACCTCCCCATATATATGTTTGGAGTGGAGTTTGCAACTGAAAAGAAACTTTGTGTTCCCAACAAGCTAGGTGAAGGACGGCTTTCACACACACTTATCTCTCAGAACTGAGCATGTGGAGAGACGTTCGTTCACCTAGCACAAAGGGAACGGGTTGCAGGAGAAACTTTTACTCTGGTTTCTCAGTCTGTTTCCTAGTGCCGGTTTGAAGTTCCTGCAGTTTTCACTGCAAAACCGAGTTGGAGCTAGTACCTCCCCATATATATGTATGGAGTGGAGTTTGCAAATGAAAAGAAACTTTGTGTTCCCAACAAGCTAGGTGAAAGACGGCTTTCACACACACTTATCTCTCAGAACTGAGCATGTGGGAGACGTTCGTTCATCTAGCACAAACGGAACGGGTTGCAGGAGAAACTTTTACTCTGGTTTCTCAGTCTGTTTCCTAGTGCCGTTTTGAAGTTCCTGCCGTTTTCACTGTAAAACCGAGTTGGAGCTTGTACCTCCCCTTAAATATGTATGGAGTGGAGTTTGCAACTGAAAAGAAACTTTGTGTTCCCAACAAGCTAGGTGAAGGACGGCTTTCACACACACTTTTCTCTCAGAACTTAGCATGTGGAGAGACGTTCGTTCATCTAGCACAAAGGGAACGGGTTGCAGGAGAAACTTTTACTCTGGTTTCTCAGTCTGTTTCCTAGTGCCGGTTTGAAGTTCCTGCAGTTTTCACTGTAAAACCGAGTTGGAGCTAGTACCTCCCCATATATATGTATGGAGTGGAGTTTGCAACTGAAAAAAACTTTGTGTTCCCAACAAGCTAGGTGAAGGACGGGTTTCACACACACTTATCTCTCAGAACTGAGCATGTGGAGAGACTTTCGTTCATCTAGCGCAAAGGGAACGGGTTGCTGGAGAAACTTTTACTCTGGTTTCTCAGTCTGTTTCCTAGTGCCGGTTTGAAGTTTCTGCAGTTTTCACTGTAAAACCGAGTTGGAGCTAGTACCTCCCCATATATATGTATGGAGTGGAGTTTGTAACTGAAAAGAAACTTTGTGTTCCCAACAAGCAAGGTGAAGGACGGCTTTCACACACACTTATCTCTCAGAACTGAGCATGTGGACAGACGTTCGTTCATCTAGCACAAAGGGAACGTGTTGCACGAGAAACTTTTACTCTGGTTTCTCAGTCTGTTTCCTAGTGCCGGTTTGAAGTTCCTGCAGTTTTCACTGTAAAACCGATTTTGTGATTGTACCTCCCCTTAAATATGTATGGAGTGGAGTTTGCAACTGAAAAGAAACTTTGTGTTCCCAACAAGCTAGGTGATGGACGGCTTTCACACACACTTATCTCTCAGAACTGAGCATGTGGAGAGACGTTCGTTCATCTAGCGCAAAGGGAACGGGTTGCAGGAGAAACTTTTACTCTGGTTTCTCAGTCTGTTTCCTAGTGCCGGTTTGAAGTTTCTGCAGTTTTCACTGTAAAACCGGGTTGGAGCTAGTACCTCCCCATATATATGTAAGGAGTGGAGTTTGCAGCTGAAAAGAAACTTTGTGTTCCCAACAAGCTAGGTGAACGACGGCTTTCACACACACTTATCTCTCAGAACTGAGCATGTGGAGAGACGTTCGTTCAACTAGCACAAAGGGAACGGGTTGCAGGAGAAACTTTTACTCTGGTTTCTCAGTCTGTTTCCAAGTGCCGGTTTGAAGTTCCTGCAGTTTTCACTGTAAAACCGAGTAGGAGCTAGTACCTCTCCATATATATGTATGGAGTGGAGTTTGCAACTGAAAAGAAACTTTGTGTTCCCAACAAACTAGGTGAAGGACGGCTTTCACACACACTTATCTCTCAGAACTGAGCATGTGGAGAGACGTTCGTTCACCTAGCACAAAGGGAACGGGTTGCAGGAGAAACTTTTACTCTGGTTTCTCAGTCTGTTTCCAAGTGCCGGTTTGAAGTTCCTGCAGTTTTCACTGTAAAACCGAGTTGGAGCTAGTACCTCTCCATATATATGTATGGAGTGGAGTTTGCAACTGAAAAGGAACTTTGTGTTCCCAACAAGCTAGATGAAGGACGGCTTTCACACACAGTTATCTCTCAGAACTGAGCATGTGGAGGGACGTTCGTTCATCTAGCACAAAGGGAACGGGTTGCAGGAGATACATTCACTCTGGATTCTCAGTCTGTTTCCTAGTGCCGGTTTGAAGTTCCTGCAGTTTTCACTGTAAAACCGTGTTGGAGCTAGTACCTCCCCATATATATGTATGGAGCGGAGTTTGCAACTGAAAAGAAACTTTGTGTTCCCAACAAGCTAGGTGAAGGACGGCTTTCACACACTTATCTCTCAGAACTGAGCATGTGGAGAGACGTTCGTTCATCTAGCACAAAGGGAACGGGTTGCAGGAGAAACTTTTATTATGGTTTCTCAGTCTGTTTCCTAGTGCCGGTTTGAAGTTCCTGCAGTTTTCACTGTAAAACCGTGTTGGATGTAGTACCTCCCCATATATATGTATGGAGTGGAGTTTGCAACTGAAAAGAAACTTTATGTTCCCAACAAGCTAGGTGAAGAACGGCTTTCACACACACTTATCTCTCAGAACTGAGCATGTGGAGAGACGTTCGTTCATCTAGCACAAAGGGAACGGGTTGCAGGAGAAAATTTTACTCTGGTTTCTCAGTCTGTTTCCTAGTGCCGGTTTGAAGTTCCTGCAGTTTTCACTGTAAAACCGGGTTGGAGATAGTACCTCCCCATATATAAGTATGGAGTGGAGTTTGCAACTGAAAATAACTTTGTGTTCCCAACAAGCTAGGTGAAGGACGGCTTTCACACACACTTATCTCTCAGAACTGAGCATGTGGAGAGACGTTCATTCATCTAGCACAAAGGGAACGGGTTGCAGGAGAAACTTTTACTCTGGTTTCTCAGTCTGTTTCCTAGTGCCGGTTTGAAGTTCCTGCAGTTTTCACTGTAAAACCGGGTTGGAGCTAGTACCTCCCCATATCTATGTTTGGAGTGGAGTTTGCAACTGAAAAGAAACTTTGTGTTCCCAACAAGCTAGGTGAAGGACGGCTTTCACACACACTTATCTCTCAGAACTGAGCATGTGGAGAGACGTTCGTTCACCAAGCACAAAGGGAACGGTTTGCAGGAGAAACTTTTACTCTGGTTTCTCAGTCTGTTTCCTAGTGCCGGTTTGAAGTTCCTGCAGTTTTCACTGTAAAACCGAGTTGGAGCTAGTACCTCCCCATATATATGTATGGAGTGGAGATTGCAACTGAAAAGAAACTTTGTGTTCCCAACAAGCTAGGTGAAGGACGGGTTTCACACACACTTATCTCTCAGAACTGAGCATGTGGAGAGACGTTCGTTCATCTAGCGCAAAGGGAACGGGTTGCTGGAGAAACTTTTACTCTGGTTTCTCAGTCTGTTTCCTAGTGCCGGTTTGAAGTTTCTGCAGTTTTCACTGTAAAACCGAGTTGGAGCTAGTACCTCCCCATATATATGTATGGAGTGGAGTTTGTAACTGAAAAGAAACTTTGTGTTCCCAACAAGCAAGGTGAAGGACGGCTTTCAAACACACTTATCTCTCAGAACTGAGCATGTGGACAGACGTTCGTTCATCTAGCACAAAGGGAACGTGTTGCACGAGAAACTTTTACTCTGGTGTCTCAGTCTGTTTCCTAGTGCCGGTTTGAAGTTCCTGCAGTTTTCACTGTAAAACCGATTTGGAGATTGTACCTCCCCTTAAATATGTATGGAGTGGAGTTTGCAACTGAAAAGAAACTTTGTGTTCCCAACAGGCTAGGTAATGGACGGCTTTCACACACAATTATCCCTCAGAACTTAGCATGTGGAGAGACGTTCGTTCACCTAGCACAAAGGGAACGTGTTGCAGGAGAAACTTTTACTCTGGTTTCTCAGTCTGTTTCCTAGTGCCGGTTTGAAGTTCCTGCAGTTTTCACTGTAAAACCGGGTTGGAGCTAGTACCTCCCCATATATATGTATGGAGTGGAGTTTGCAACTGAAAAGAAACTTTGTGTTCCCAACAAACTAGGTGAAGGACGGCTTTCACACACACTTATCTCTCAGAACTGAGCATGTGGAGAGACGTTCGTTCATCAAGCACAAAGGGAACGGGTTGCAGGAGAAACTTTTACTCTGGTTTCTCAGTCTGTTTCCAAGTGCCGGTTTGAAGTTCCTGCAGTTTTCACTGTAAAACCGAGTTGGAGCTAGTACCTCCCCATATATATGTATGGAGTGGAGTTTGCAAATGAAAAGAAACTTTGTGTTTCCAACAAGCTAGGTGAAGGACGGGTTTCACACACACTTATCTCTCAGAACTGAGCATGTGGAGAGACGTTCGTTCATCTAGCGCAAAGGGAACGGGTTGCAGGAGAAACTTTTACTCTGGTTTCTCAGTCTGTTTCCTTGTGCCGGTTTGAAGTTTCTGCAGTTTTCACTGTAAAACCGGGTTGGAGCTAGTACCTCCCCATATATATGTAAGGAGTGGAGTTTGCAACTGAAAAGAAACTTTGTGTTCCCAACAAGCTAGGTGAACGACGGCTTTCACACACACTTATCTCTCAGAACTGAGCATGTGGAGAGACGTTCGTTCATCTAGCACAAAGGGAACGGGTTGCAGGAGAAACTTTTACTCTGGTTTCTCAGTCTGTTTCCTAGTGCCGGTTTGAAGTTCCTGCAGTTTTCACTCTAAAACCGGGTTGGAGCTAGTACCTCCCCATATATATGTATGGAGTGGAGTTTGCAACTGAAAAGAAACTTTGTGTTACCAACAAGCTAGGTGAAGTACGGCTTTCACACACACTTATCTCTCAGAACTGAGCATGTGGAGAGACGTTCGTTCACCTACCACAAAGTGAACGGGTTGCAGGAGAAACTTTTACTCTGGTTTCTCAGTCTGTTTCCTAGTGCCGGTTTGAAGTTCCTGCAGTTTTCACTGTAAAACCGAGTAGGAGCTAGTACCTCTCCATATATATGTATGGAGTGGAGTTTGCAACTGAAAAGAAACTTTGTGTTCCCAACAAGCTAGATGAAGGACGGCTTTCACACACACTTATCTCTCAGAACTGAGCATGTGGAGAGACGTTCGTTCATCTAGCACAAAGGGAACGGGTTGCAGGAGATACATTCACTCTGGATTCTCAGTCTGTTTCTTAGTGCCGGTTTGAAGTTCCTGCAGTTTTCACTGTAAAACCGAGTTTGAGCTAGTACCTCCCCGTATATATGTATGGAGTGGAGTTTGCAACTGAAAAGAAACTTTGTGTTCCCAACAAGCTAGGTGAAGGACGGCTTTCACACACACTTATCTCTCAGAACTGAGCATGTGGAGACACGTTCGTTCATCTAGCACAAAGGGAACGGTTTGCAGGAGAAACTTTTACTCTGGTTTCTCAGTCTGTTTCCTAGTGCCGGTTTGAAGTTCCTGCAGTTTTCACTGTAAAACCGAGTTGGAGCTACTACATCCCCTTATATATGTATGGAGTGGAGTTTGCAACTGAAAAGAAACTTTGTGTTCCCAACAAGCTAGGTGAAGGACGGCTTTCACACACTTATCTCTCAGAACTGAGCATGTGGAGAGACGTTCGTTCATCTAGCGCAAAGAGAACGGGTTGCAGGAGAAACTTTTACTCTGGTTTCTCAGTCTGTTTCCTAGTGCCGGTTTGAAGTTTCTGCAGTTTTCACTGTAAAACAGAGTTGCAGCTAGTACCTCCCCATATATATGTATGGAGTGGAGTTTGTAACTGAAAAGAAACTTTGGGTTCCCAACAATCTAGGTGAAGGACGGCTTTCACACACACTTATCTCTCAGAACTGAGCATGTGGACAGACGTTCGTTCATCTAGCACAAAGGGAACGGGTTGCAGGAGAAATTTTACTCTGGTTTCTCAGTCTGTTTCCTAGTGCCGGTTTGAAGTTCCTGCAGTTTTCACTGTAAAACCGAGTAGGAGCTAGTACCTCTCCATATATATGTATGGAGTGGAGTTTGCAACTGAAAAGAAACTTTGTGTTCCCAACAAGCTAGATGAAGGACGGCTTTCACACACAGTTATCTCTCAGAACTGAGCATGTGGAGGGACGTTCGTTCATCTAGCACAAAGGGAACGGGTTGCAGGAGATACATTCACTCTGGATTCTCAGTCTGTTTCCTAGTGCCGGTTTGAAGTTCCTGCAGTTTTCACTGTAAAACCGTGTTGGAGCTAGTACCTCCCCATATATATGTATGGATTGGAGTTTGCAACTGAAAAGAAACTTTGTGTTCCCAACAAGCTAGGTGAAGGACGGCTTTCACACACTTATCTCTCAGAACTGAGCATGTGGAGAGACGTTCGTTCATCTAGCACAAAGTGAACGGGTTGCAGGAGAAACTTTTATTATGGTTTCTCAGTCTGTTTCCTAGTGCCGGTTTGAAGTTCCTGCAGTTTTCACTGTAAAACCGTGTTGGATGTAGTACCTCCCCATATATATGTATGGAGTGGAGTTTGCAACTGAAAAGAATCTTTGTGTTCCCAACAAGATATGTGAAGAACGGCTTTCACACACACTTATCTCTCAGAACTGAGCATGTGGAGAGACGTTCGTTCATCTAGCACAAAGGGAACGGGTTGCAGGAGAAACTTTTACTCTGGTTTCTCAGTCTGTTTCCTAGTGCCGGTTTGAAGTTCCTGCAGTTTTCACTGTAAAACCGGGTTGGAGATAGTACCTCCCCATATATAAGTATGGAGTGGAGTTTGCAACTGAAAATAACTTTGTGTTCCCAACAAGCTAGGTGAAGGACGGCTTTCACACACACTTATCTCTCAGAACTGAGCATGTGGAGAGACGTTCGTTCATCTAGCACAAAGGGAACGGTTTGCAGGAGAAACTTTTACTCTGGTTTCTCAGTCTGTTTCCTAGTGCCGGTTTGAAGTTCCTGCAGTTTTCACTGTAAAACCGAGTTGGAGCTTCTACCTCCCCTTATATATGTAGGGAGTGCAGTTTGCAACTGAAAAGAAACTTTGTGTTCCCAACAAGCTAGGTGAAGGACGGCTTTCACACACTTATCTCTCAGAACTGAGCATGTGGAGAGACGTTCGTTCATCTAGCACAAAGGGAACGTGTTGCAGGAGAAACTTTTACTCTGGTTTCTCAGTCTGTTTCCTAGTGCCGGTTTGAAGTTCCTGCAGTTTTCACTCTAAAACCGGGTTGGAGCTAGTACCTACCCATATATATGTATGGAGTGGAGTTTGCAACTGAAAAGAAACTTTGTGTTACCAACAAGCTAGGTGAAGTACGGCTTTCACACACACTTATCTCTCAGAACTGAGCATGTGGAGAGACGTTCGTTCACCTACCACAAAGGGAACGGGTTGCAGGAGAAACTTTTACTCTGGTTTCTCAGTCTGTTTCCTAGTGCCGGTTTGAAGTTCCTGCAGTTTTCACTGTAAAACCGAGTAGGAGCTAGTACCTCTCCATATATATGTATGGAGTGGAATTTGCAACTGAAAAGAAACTTTGTGTTCCCAACAAGCTAGATGAAGGACGGCTTTCACACACACTTATCTCTCAGAACTGAGCATGTGGAGAGACGTTCGTTCATCTAGCACAAAGGGAACGGGTTGCAGGAGATACATTCACTCTGGATTCTCAGTCTGTTTCTTAGTGCCGGTTTGAAGTTCCTGCAGTTTTCACTGTAAAACCGAGTTTGAGCTAGTACCTCCCCGTATATATGTATGGAGTGGAGTTTGCAACTGAAAAGAAACTTTGTGTTCCCAACAAGCTAGGTGAAGGACGGCTTTCACACACACTTATCTCTCAGAACTGAGCATGTGGAGACACGTTCGTTCATCTAGCACAAAGGGAACGGTTTGCAGGAGAAACTTTTACTCTGGTTTCTCAGTCTGTTTCCTAGTGCCGGTTTGAAGTTCCTGCAGTTTTCACTGTAAAACCGAGTTGGAGCTACTACATCCCCTTATATATGTATGGAGTGGAGTTTGCAACTGAAAAGAAACTTTGTGTTCCCAACAAGCTAGGTGAAGGACGGCTTTCACACACTTATCTCTCAGAACTGAGCATGTGGAGAGACGTTCGTTCATCTAGCGCAAAGGGAACGGGTTGCAGGAGAAACTTTTACTCTGGTTTCTCAGTCTGTTTCCTAGTGCCGGTTTGAAGTTTCTGCAGTTTTCACTGTAAAACAGAGTTGCAGCTAGTACCTCCCCATATATATGTATGGAGTGGAGTTTGTAACTGAAAAGAAACTTTGTGTTCCCAACAAGCAAGGTGAAGGACCGCTTTCACACACACTTATCTCTCAGAACTGAGCATGTGGACAGACGTTCGTTCATCTAGCACAAAGGGAACGGGTTGCAGGAGAAATTTTACTCTGGTTTCTCAGTCTGTTTCCTAGTGCCGGTTTGAAGTTCCTGCAGTTTTCACTGTAAAACCGAGTAGGAGCTAGTACCTCTCCATATATATGTATGGAGTGGAGTTTGCAACTGAAAAGAAACTTTGTGTTCCCAACAAGCTAGATGAAGGACGGCTTTCACACACAGTTATCTCTCAGAACTGAGCATGTGGAGGGACGTTCGTTCATCTAGCACAAAGGGAACGGGTTGCAGGAGATACATTCACTCTGGATTCTCAGTCTGTTTCCTAGTGCCGGTTTGAAGTTCCTGCAGTTTTCACTGTAAAACCGTGTTGGAGCTAGTACCTCCCCATATATATTTATGGAGTGGAGTTTGCAACTGAAAAGAAACTTTGTGTTCCCAACAAGCTAGGTGAAGGACGGCTTTCACACACACTTATCTCTCAGAACTGAGCATGTGGAGAGACGTTCGTTCATCTAGCACAAAGGGAACGGTTTGCAGGAGAAACTTTTACTCTGGTTTCTCAGTCTGTTTCCTAGTGCCGGTTTGAAGTTCCTGCAGTTTTCACTGTAAAACCGAGTTGGAGCTTCTACCTCCCCTTATATATGTAGGGAGTGCAGTTTGCAACTGAAAAGAAACTTTGTGTTCCCAACAAGCTAGGTGAAGGACGGCTTTCACACACTTATCTCTCAGAACTGAGCATGTGGAGAGACGTTCGTTCATCTAGCACAAAGGGAACGTGTTGCAGGAGAAACTTTTACTCTGGTTTCTCAGTCTGTTTCCTAGTGCCGGTTTGAAGTTCCTGCAGTTTTCACTCTAAAACCGGGTTGGAGCTAGTACCTCCCCATATATATGTATGGAGTGGAGTTTGCAACTGAAAAGAAACTTTGTGTTAACAACAAGCTAGGTGAAGTACGGCTTTCACACACACTTATCTCTCAGAACTGAGCATGTGGAGAGACGTTCGTTCACCTACCACAAAGGGAACGGGTTGCAGGAGAAACTTTTACTCTGGTTTCTCAGTCTGTTTCCAAGTGCCGGTTTGAAGTTCCTGCAGTTTTCACTGTAAAACCGAGTAGGAGCTAGTACCTCTCCATATATATGTATGGAGTGGAGTTTGCAACTGAAAAGAAACTTTGTGTTCCCAACAAGCTAGATGAAGGACGGCTTTCACACACACTTATCTCTCAGAACTGAGCATGTGGAGAGACGTTCGTTCATCTAGCACAAAGGGAACGGGTTGCAGGAGATACATTCTCTCTGGATTCTCAGTTTGTTTCCTAGTGCCGGTTTGAAGTTCCTGCAGTTTTCACTGTAAAACCGAGTTGGAGCTAGTACCTCCCCGTATATATGTATGGAGTGGAGTTTGCAACTGAAAAGAAACTTTGTGTTCCCAACAAGCTAGGTGAAGGACGGCTTTCACACACACTTATCTCTCAGAACTGAGCATGTGGAGACACGTTCGTTCATCTAGCACAAAGGGAACGGTTTGCAGGAGAAACTTTTACTCTGGTTTCTCAGTCTGTTTCCTAGTGCCGGTTTGAAGTTCCTGCAGTTTTCACTGTAAAACCGAGTTGGAGCTACTACCTCCCCTTATATATGTAGGGAGTGGAGTTTGCAACTGAAAAGAAACTTTGTGTTCCCAACAAGCTAGGTGAAGGACGGCTTTCACACACTTATCTCTCAGAACTGAGCATGTGGAGAGACGTTCGTTCATCTAGCACAAAGGGAACGTGTTGCAGGAGAAACTTTTACTCTGGTTTCTCAGTCTGTTTCCTAGTGCCGGTTTGAAGTTCCTGCAGTTTTCACTCTAAAACCGGGTTGGAGCTAGTACCTCCCCATATATATGTATGGAGTGGAGTTTGCAACTGAAAAGAAAATTAGTTTTAACAACAAGCTAGGTGAAGTACGGCTTTCACACACACTTATCTCTCAGAACTGAGCATGTGGAGAGACGTTCGTTCACCTACCACAAAGGGAACGGGTTGCAGGAGAAACTTTTACTCTGGTTTCTCAGTCTGTTTCCAAGTGCCGGTTTGAAGTTCCTGCAGTTTTCACTGTAAAACCGAGTAGGAGCTAGTACCTCTCCATATATATGTATGGAGTGGAGTTTGCAACTGAAAAGAAACTTTGTGTTCCCAACAAGCTAGATGAAGGACGGCTTTCACACACACTTATCTCTCAGAACGGAGCATGTGGAGAGACGTTCGTTCATCCTGCACAAAGGGAACGGGTTGCAGGAGATACATTCACTCTGGATTCTCAGTCTGTTTCCTAGTGCCGGTTTGAAGTTCCTGCAGTTTTCACTGTAAAACCGAGTTGGAGCTAGTACCTCCCCGTATATATGTATGGAGTGGAGTTTGCAACTGAAAAGAAACTTTGTGTTCCCAACAAGCTAGGTGAAGGACGGCTTTCACACACACTTATCTCTCAGAACTGAGCATGTGGAGAGACGTTCGTTCATCTAGCACAAAGGGAACGGTTTGCAGGAGAAACTTTTACTCTGGTTTCTCAGTCTGTTTCCTAGTGCCGGTTTGAAGTTCCTGCAGTTTTCACTGTAAAACCGAGTTGGAGCTAGTACATCCCCGTATATATGTATGGAATGGAGTTTGCAACTGAAAAGAAACTTTGTGTTCCCAACAAGCTAGGTGAACGACGGCTTTCACACACACTTATCTCTCAGAACTGAGCATGTGGAGAGACGTTCGTTCATCTAGCACAAAGGGAACGGGTTGCAGGAGAAACTTTTACTCTGGTTTCTCAGTCTGTTTCCTAGTGCCGGTTTGAAGTTCCTGCAGTTTTCACTGTAAAACCGGGTTGGAGCTAGTACCTCCCCATATATATGTATGGAGTGGAGTTTGCAACTGAAAAGAAACTTTGTGTTCCCAACAAGCTAGGTGAAGGACGGCTTTCACACACACTTATCTCTCAGATCTCAGCAAGTGGAGAGACGTTCGTTCATCTAGCACAAAGGGAACGGGTTGCAGGAGAAACTTTTACTCTGGTTTCTCAGTCTGTTTCCTAGTGCCGGTTTGAAGTTCCTGCAGTATTCACTGTAAAACCGAGTTGGAGATAGTACCTCCCCTTATATATGTATGGAGTGGAGTTTGCAACTGAAAAGAAACTTTGTGTTCCCATCAAGCTAGGTGAAGGACGGCTTTCACACAATCTTATCTCTCAGAACTGAGCATGTGGAGAGACGTTCGTTCATCTAGCACAAAGGGAAAGGGTTGCAGGAGAAACTATTACTCTGGTTTCTCAGTCTGTTTCCTAGTGCCGGTTTGAAGTTCCTGCAGTTTTCACTGTAAAACCGAGTTTGAGCTACTACCTCCCCTTATATATGTATGGAGTGTAGTTTGCAACTGAAAAGAAACTTTGTGTTCCCAACAAGCTAGGTGAAGGACGGCTTTCACACACACTTATCTCTAAGAACTAAGCATGTGGAGAGACGTTCGTTCATCTAGCACAAAGGGAACGGGTTGCAGGAGAAACTTTTATTCTGGTTTCTCAGTCTTTTTCCTAGTGCCGGTTTGAAGTTCCTGCATTTTTCACTGTAAAACCGTGTTGGATGTAGTACCTCCCCATATATATTTATGGAGTGGAGTTTGCAACTGAAAAGAAACTTTGTGTTCCCAACAAGCTAGGTGAAGGACGGCTTTCACACACACTTATCTCTCAGAACTGAGCATGTGGAGAGACGTTCGTTCATCTAGCACAAAGGGAACAGTTGCAGTAGAAACTTTTACTCTGGTTTCTCAGTCTGTTTCCTAGTGCCGGTTTGAAGTTCCTTCAGTTTTCACTGTAAAACCGAGTTGGAGCTAGCACCTCCCCATATATATGTATGGAGTGGAGTTTGCAACTGAAAAGAAACTTTGTTTTCCCAACATGCTAGGTGAAGGACGGCTTTCACACACACTTATCTCTCAGAACTGAGCATGTGGAGAGACTTTCGTTCAACTAGCACAAAGGGAACGGGTTGCAGGAGAAACTTTTACTCTGGTTTCTCAGTCTGTTTCCTAGTGCCGGTATGAAGTTCCTGCAGTTTTCACTGTAAAACCGGGTTGGAGCTAGTACCTCCTCATATATAAGTATGGAGAGGAGTTTGCAACTGAAAAGAAACTTTGTGTTCCCAACAAGCTAGGTGAAGGACGGCTTTCACACACACTTATATCTCAGAACTGAGCATGTGGAGAGACGTTCGTTCATCTAGCACAAAGGGAACGGGTTGCAGGAGAAACTTTTACTCTGGTTTCTCAGGCTGTTTCCTAGTGCCGGTTTGAAGTTCCTGCAGTTTTCACTGTAAAACCGAGTTGGAGCTAGTACCTCCCCATATATATATATGGATTGGAGTTTGCAACTGGAAAGAAACTTTGTGTTCCCAACAAGCTAGGTGAAGGACGGCTTTCACACACACATATCTCTCAGAACTGAGCATGTGGAGAGACGTTCGTTCATCTAGCACAAAGGGAAAGGGTAGCAGGAGAAACTTTTACTCTGATTTCTCAGTCTGTTTCCTAGTGCCGGTTTGAAGTTCCTGCAGTTTTCACTGTAAAACCGAGTTGGAGCTACTACCTCCCCATATATATGTATGGAATGGAGTTTGCAACTGAAAAGAATCTTTGTGTTCCCAACAAGCTAGGTGAAGGACAGCTTTCACACACACTTATCTCTCAGAACTGAGCATGTGGAGAGACGTTCGTTCACCTACCACAAAGGGAACGGGTTGCAGGAGAAACTTTTACTCTGGTTTCTCAGTCTGTTTCCAAGTGCCGGTTTGAAGTTCCTGCAGTTTTCACTGTAAAAACGAGTAGGAGCTAGTACCTCTCCATATATATGTATGGAGTGGAGTTTGCAACTGAAAAGAAACTTTGTGTTCCCAACAAGCTAGATGAAGGACGGCTTTCACACACACTTATCTCTCAGAACTGAGCATGTGGAGAGACGTTCGTTCATCTAGCACAAAGGGAACGGGTTGCAGGAGATACATTCACTCTGGATTCTCAGTCTGTTTCCTAGTGCCGGTTTGAAGTTCCTGCAGTTTTCACTGTAAAACCGAGTTGGAGCTACTACCTCCCCTTATATATGTAGGGAGTGGAGTTTGCAACTGAAAAGAAACTTTGTGTTCCCAACAAGCTAGGTGAAGGACGGCTTTCACACACTTATCTCTCAGAACTGAGCATGTGGAGAGACGTTCGTTCATCTAGCACAAAGGGAACGGGTTGCAGGAGAAACTTTTACTCTGGTTTCTCAGTCTGTTTCCTAGTGCCGGTTTGAAGTTCCTGCAGTTTTCACTCTAAAACCGGGTTGGAGCTAGTACCTCCCCATATATATGTATGGAGTGGAGTTTGCAACTGAAAAGACACTTTGTTTTAACAACAAGCTAGGTGAAGTACGGCTTTCACACACACTTATCTCTCAGAACTGAGCATGTGGAGAGACGTTCGTTCACCTACCACAAAGGGAACGGGTTGCAGGAGAAACTTTTACTCTGGTATCTCAGTCTGTTTCCAAGTGCCGGTTTCAAGTTCCTGCAGTTTTCACTGTAAAACCGAGTAGGAGCTAGTACCTCTCCATATATATGTATGGAGTGGAGTTTGCAACTGAAAAGAAACTTTGTGTTCCCAACAAGCTAGGTGAAGGACGGCTTTCATACACACTTATCTCTCAGAACTGAGCATGTGGAGAGACGTTCGTTCATCTAGCACAAAGGGAACGGGTTGCAGGAGAAACTTTTACTCTAGTTTCTCAGGCTGTTTCCTAGTGCCGGTTTGAAGTTCCTGCAGTTTTCACTGTAAAACCGAGTTGGAGCTAGTACCTCCCCATATATATGTATGGATTGGAGTTTGCAACTGGAAAGAAACTTTGTGTTCCCAACAAGCTAGGTGAAGGACGGCTTTCACACACACTTATCTCTCAGAACTGAGCATGTCGACAGACGTTCGTTCATCTAGCACAAAGGGAAAGGGTAGCAGGAGAAACTTTTACTCTGATTTCTCAGTCTGTTTCCTAGTGCCGGTTTGAAGTTCCTGCAGTTTTCACTGTAAAACCGACTTGGAGCTAGTACCTCCCCATATATATGTATGGAGTGGAGTTTGCAACTGAAAAGAAACTTTGTGTTCCCAACAAGCTAGGTGAAGGACGGCTTTCACACACACTTATCTCTCAGAACTGAGCATGTGGAGAGACGTTCGTTCATCTAGCACAAAGGGAACGGGTTGCAGGAGAAACTTTTACTCTGGTTTCTCAGGCTGTTTCCTAGTGCCGGTTTGAAGTTCCTGCAGTTTTCACTGTAAAACCGAGTTTGAGTTACTACCTCCCCTTATATATGTATGGAGTGGAGTTTGCAACTGAAAAGAAACTTTGTGTTCCCAACAAGCTAGGTGAAGGACGGCTTTCACACACACTTATCTCTCAGAACTGAGCATGTGGAGAGACGTTCGTTCATCTAGCACAAAGGGAACGGTTTGCAGGACAAACTTTTACTCTGGTTTCTCAGTCTGTTTACTAGTGCCGGTTTGAAGTTCCTGCATTTTTCACTGTAAAACCGGGTTGGAGCTAGTACCTACCCATATATATGTATGGAGTGGAGTTTGCAACTGAAAAGAAACTTTGTGTTCCCAACAAGCTAGGTGAAGGGCGGCTTTCACACACACTTATCTCTCAGAACTGAGCATGTGGAGAGACGTTCGTTCATCTAGCACAAAGGGAACGGTTTGCAGGAGAAACTTTTACTCTGGTTTCTCAGTCTGTTTCCTAGTGCCGGTTTGAAGTTCCTGAAGTTTTCACTGTAAAACCGAGTTGGAGCTAGTACCTCCCCATATATATGTATGGAGTGGAGTTTGCAACTGAAAACAAACTTTGTGTTCCCAACAATCTAGTTGAAGGACGGCTTTCACACACACTTATCTCTCAGAACTGAGCATGTGGAGAGACGTTCGTTCATCTAGCACAAAGGGAAAGGGTTGCAGGAGAAACTTTTACTCTGGTTTCGCAGTCTGTTTCCTAGTGCCGGTTTGAAGTTCCTGCAGTTTTCACTGTAAAACCGAGTTGGAGCTACGACCGCCCCATATATATGTATGGAGTGGAGTTTGCAACTGAAAAGAAACTTTGTGTTCCCAAAAAGCTAGGTGAAGGACGGCTTTCACACACACTTATCTCTCAGAACTGAGCATGTGGAGAGACGTTCGTTCATCTAGCACAAAGGGAACGGGTTGCAGGAGAAACTTTTACTCTGGTTTCTCAGGCTGTTTCCTAGTGCCGGTTTGAAGTTCCTGCAGTTTTCACTGTAAAACCGAGTTGGAGTTACTACCTCCCCTTATATATGTATGGAGTGGAGTTTGCAACTGAAAAGAAATTTTGTGTTCCCAACAAGCTAGGTGAAGGACGGCTTTCACACACACTTATCTCTCAGAACTGAGCATGTGGAGAGACGTTCGTTCATCTAGCACAAAGGGAACGGGTTGCAGGAGAAACTTTTACTCTGGTTTCTCAGTCTGTTTCCTAGTGCCGGTTTGAAGTTCCTGCAGTTTTCACTGTAAAACCGAGTTGGAGCTACTAACTCCCCATATATATGTATGGAGTGGAGTTTGTAACTGAAAAGTAACTTTGTGTTCCCAACAAGCAAGGTGAAGGACGGCTTTCACACACATTTATCTCTCAGAACTGAGCATGTGGAGAGACGTTCGTTCATCTAGCACAAAGAAACGGGTTGCAGGAGAAACTTTTACTCTGTTTTCTCAGGCTGTTTCCTAGTGCCGGTTTGAAGTTCCTGCAGTTTTCACTGTAAAACCGAGTTGGAGCTAGTACCTCCCCATATATATGTACGGATTGGAGTTTGCAACTGGAAAGAAACTTTGTGTTCCCAACAAGCTAGGTGAAGGGCGGCTTTAACACACACTTATCTCTCAGAACTGAGCATGTGGAGAGACGTTCGTTCATCTAGCACAAAGGGAACGGGTTGCAGGAGAAACTTTTACTCTGGTTTCTTAGTCTGTTTCCTAGTGCCGGTTTGAAGTTCCTGCAGTTTTCACTGTAAAACCGAGTTGGAGCTAGTACCTCCCCATATATTTGTATGGAGTGGAGTTTGCAACTGAAAACAAACTTTGTGTTCCCAACAATCTAGGTGAAGGACGGCTTTCACACACACTTATCTCTCAGAACTGAGCATGTGGAGAGACGTTCGTTCATCTAGCACAAAGGGAAAGGGTTGCAGGAGAAACTTTTACTCTGGTTTCGCAGTCTGTTTCCTAGTGCCGGTTTGAAGTTCCTGCAGTTTTCACTGTAAAACCGATTTGGAGCTACTACCTCCCCATATATATGTATGGAGTGGAGTTTGCAACTGAAAAGAAACTTTGTGTTCCCAAAAAGCTAGGTGAAGGACGGCTTTCACACACACTTATCTCTCAGAACTGAGCATGTGGAGAGACGTTCGTTCATCTAGCACAAAGGGAACGGGTTGCAGGAGAAAGTTTTACTCTGGTTTCTCAGTCTGTTTCCTAGTGCCGGTTTGAAGTTCCTGCAGTTTTCACTGTAAAACCGAGTTGGAGTTACTACCTCCCCTTATATATGTATGGAGTGGAGTTTGCAACTGAAAAGAAACTTTGTGTTCCCAACAAGCTAGGTGAAGGACGGCTTTCACACACACTTATCTCTCAGAACTGAGCATGTGGAGAGACGTTCGTTCATCTAGCACAAAGGGAACGGGTTGCAGGGGAAACTTTTACTCTGGTTTCTCAGTATGTTTCCTAGTGCCGGTTTGAAGTTCCTGCAGTTTTCACTGTAAAACCGAGTTGGAGCTACTAACTCCCCATATATATGTATGGAGTGGAGTTTGTAACTGAAAAGTAACTTTGTGTTCCCAACAAGCAAGGTGAAGGACGGCTTTCACACACATTTATCTCTCAGAACTGAGCATGTGGAGAGACGTTCGTTCATCTAGCACAAAGAAACGGGTTGCAGGAGAAACTTTTACTCTGGTTTCTCAGGCTGTTTCCTAGTGCCGGTTTGAAGTTCCTGCAGTTTTCACTGTAAAACCGAGTTGGAGCTAGTACCTCCCCATATATATGTACGGATTGGAGTTTGCAACTGGAAAGAAACTTTGTGTTCCCAACAAGCTAGGTGAAGGACGGCTTTCACACACACTTATCTCTCAGAACTGAGCATGTGGAGAGACGTTCGTTCATCTAGCACAAAGGGAACGGGTTGCAGGAGAAACTTTTACTCTGGTTTCTCAGGCTGTTTCCTAGTGCCGGTTTGAAGTTCCTGCAGTTTTCACTGTAAAACCGAGTTGGAGCTAGAACCTCCCCATATATATGTATGGATTGGAGTTTGCAACTGGAAAGAAATTTTGTGTTCCCAACAAGCTAGGTGAAGGACGGCTTTCATACACACTTATCTCTCAGAACTGAGCATGTGGAGAGACGTTCGTTCATCTAGCACAAATGGAACGGGTTGCAGGAGAAACTTTTACTCTGGTTTCTCAGTCTGTTTCCTAGTGCCGGTTTGAAGTTCCTGCAGTTTTCACTGTAAAACCGAGTTGGAGCTACTACCTCCCCGTATATATGTATGGAGTGGAGTTTGCAACTGAAAAGAACCTTTGTGTTCCCAACTAGCTAGGTGAAGGACGGCTTTCACACACACTTATCTCTCAGAACTGAGCATGTGGAGAGACGTTCGTTCATCTAGCACAAAGGGAACGGGTTGCAGGAGAAACTATTACTCTGGTTTCTCAGGCTGTTTCCTAGTGCCGGTTTGAAGTTCCTGCAGTTTTCACTGTAAAACCGAGTTGGAGCTAGTAGCTCCCCGTATATATGTATGGAGTGGAGTTTGCAACTGAAAAGAAACTTTGTGTTCCCAACAAGCTAGGTGAAGGGCGGCTTTCACACACACTTATCTCTCAGAACTGAGCATGTGGAGAGACTTTCGTTCATCTAGCACAAAGGGAACGGGTTGCAGGAGAAACTTTTACTCTGGTTTCTCAGTCTGTTTCCTAGTGCCGGTTTGAAGTTCCTGCAGTTTTCACTGTAAAACCGAGTTGGAGCTACTACCTCCCCTTATATATGTATGGAGTGGAGTTTGCAACTGAAAAGAAACTTTGTGTTCCCAACAAGCTAGGTGAAGGACGGCTTTCACACACACTTAACTCTCAGAACTGAGCATGTGGAGAGACGTTCGTTCATCTAGCACAAAGGGAACGGGTTGCAGGAGAAACTTTTACTCTGGTTTCTCAGTCTGTTTCCTAGTGCCGGTTTGAAGTTCCTGCAGTTTTCACTGTAAAACCGGGTTGGAGCTAGTACCTCCCCATATATATGTATGGAGTGGAGTTTGCAACTGAAAAGAAACTTTGTGTTCCCATCAATCTAGGTGAAGGACGGCTTTCACACACAATTATCTCTCAGAACTGAGCATGTGGAGAGACGTTCGTTCATCTAGCACAAAGGGAAAGGTTTGCAGGAGAAACTTTTACTCTGGTTTCTCAGTCTGTTTCCTAGTGCCGGTTTGAAGTTCCTGCAGTTTTCACTGTAAAACCGAGTTGGAGCTTGTATCTCCCCTTAAATATGTATGGAGTGGAGTTTGCAACTGAAAAGAAACTTTGTGTTCCCAAAAAGCTAGGTGAAGGACGGCTTTCACACACACTTATCTCTCAGAACTGAGCATGTGGAGAGACGTTCGTTCATCTAGCACAAAGGGAACGGGTTGCAGTAGAAACTTTTACTCTGGTTTCTCAGTCTGTTTCCTAGTGCCGGTTTGAAGTTCCTGCAGTTTTCACTGTAAAACCGAGTTGGAGCTAGTACATCCCCATATATATGTATGGATTGGAGTTTGCAACTGGAAAGAAACTTTGTGTTCCCAACAAGCTAGGTGAAGGACGGCTTTCACACACACTTATCTCTCAGAACTGAGCATGTGGAGAGACGTTGGTTCATCTAGCACAAAGGGAACGGGTTGCAGTAGAAACTTTTACTCTGGATCCTCAGTCTGTTTCCTAGTGCCGGTTTGAAGTTCCTGCAGTTTTCACTGTAAAACCGAGTTGGGGCTAGTACCTCCCCATATATATGTATGGAGTGGAGTTTGCAACTGGAAAGAAACTTTGTGTTCCCAACAAGCTAGGTGTAGGACGGCTTTCACACACACTTATCTCTCAGAAGTGAGCATGTGGATAGAAGTTGGTTCATCTAGCACAAAGGGAACGGGTTGCAGGAGAAACTTTTACTCTGGTGTCTCAGTCTGTTTCCTAGTGCCGGTTTGAAGTTCCTGCAGTTTTCACTGTAAAACCGAGTTGGGGCTAGTACCTCCCCATATATATGTATGGAGTGGAGTTTTCAACTGAAAAGAAACTTTGTGTTCCCAACAAGCTAGGTGAAGGACGGCTTTCACACACACTTATCTCTCAGAACTGAGCATGTGGAGAGACGTTCGTTCATCTAGCACAAAGGGAACGGGTTGCAGGAGAAACTTTTACTCTGGTTTCTCAGTCTGTTTCCTAGTGCCGGTTTGAAGTTCCTGCAGTTTTCACTGTAAAACCGAGTTGGGGCTAGTACCTCCCCATATATATGTATGGAGTGGAGTTTTCAACTGAAAAGAAACTTTGTGTTCCCAAAAAGCTAGGTGAAGAACGGCTTTCACACACACTTATCTCTCAGAACTGAGCATGTGGAGAGACGTTCGTTCATCTAGCACAAAGGGAACGGGTTGCAGGAGAAACTTTTACTCTGGTTTCTCAGTCTGTTTCCTAGTGCCGGTTTGAAGTTCCTGCAGTTTTCACTGTAAAACCGAGTTGGAGCTACTACCTCCCCATATATATGTATGGAGTGGAGTTTGCAACTGAAAAGAAACTTTGTGTTCCCAACAAGCTAGGTGAAGGACGGCTTTCACACACACTTATCTCTCAGAACTGAGCATGTGGAGAGACGTTCGTTCATCTAGCACAAAGGGAACGGGTTGCAGGAGAAACTTTTACTCTGGTTTCTCAGTCTGTTTCCTAGTGCCGGTTTGAAGTTCCTGCAGTTTTCACTGTAAAACCGGGTTGGAGCTAGTACCTCCCCATATATATGTATGGAGTGGAGTTTGCAACTGAAAAGAATCTTTGTGTTCCTATCAATCTAGGTGAAGGACGGCTTTCACACACAATTATCTCTCAGAACTGAGCATGTGGAGAGACGTTCGTTCATCTAGCACAAAGGGAAAGGGTTGCAGGAGAAACTTTTACTCTGGTTTCTCAGTCTGTTTCCTAGTGCCGGTTTGAAGTTCCTGCAGTTTTCACTGTAAAACCGAGTTGGAGCTTGTATCTCCCCTTAAATATGTATGGAGTGGAGTTTGCAACTGAAAAGAAACTTTGTGTTCCCAAAAAGCTAGGTGAAGGACGGCTTTCACACACACTTATCTCTCAGAACTGAGCATGTGGAGAGACGTTCGTTCATCTAGCACAAAGGGAACGGGTTGCTGGAGAAACTTTTACTCTGGTTTCTCAGTCTGTTTCCTAGTGCCGGTTTGAAGTTCCTGCAGTTTTCACTGTAAAACCGAGTTGGAGCTAGTACATCCCCATATATATGTATGGATTGGAGTTTGCAACTGGAAAGAAACTTTGTGTTCCCAACAAGCTAGGTGAAGGACGGCTTTCACACACACTTATCTCTCAGAACTGAGCATGTGGAGAGACGTTGGTTCATCTAGCACAAAGGGAACGGGTTGCAGTAGAAACTTTTACTCTGGTTTCTCAGTCTGTTTCCTAGTGCCGGTTTGAAGTTCCTGCAGTTTTCACTGTAAAACCGAGTTTAGGCTAGTACCTCCCCATATATATGTATGGAGTGGAGTTTGCAACTGGAAAGAAACTTTGTGTTCCCAACAAGCTATGTGTAGGACGGCTTTCACACACACTTATCTCTCAGAAGTGAGCATGTGGATAGAAGTTGGTTCATCTAGCACAAAGGGAACGGGTTGCAGGAGAAACTTTTACTCTGGTGTCTCAGTCTGTTTCCTAGGGCCGGTTTGAAGTTCCTGCAGTTTTCACTGTAAAACCGAGTTGGGGCTAGTACCTCCCCATATATATGTATGGAGTGGAGTTTTCAACTGAAAAGAAACTTTGTGTTCCCAACAAGCTAGGTGAAGGACGGCTTTCACACACACTTATCTCTCAGAACTGAGCATGTGGAGAGACGTTCGTTCATCTAGCACAAAGGGAACGGGTTGCAGGAGAAACTTTTACTCTGGTTTCTCAGTCTGTTTCCTAGTGCCGGTTTGAAGTTCCTGCAGTTTTCACTGTAAAACCGAGTTGGGGCTAGTACCTCCCCATATATATGTATGGAGTGGAGTTTTCAACTGAAAAGAAACTTTGTGTTCCCAAAAAGCTAGGTGAAGAACGGCTTTCACACACACTTATCTCTCAGAACTGAGCATGTGGAGAGACGTTCGTTCATCTAGCACAAAGGGAACGGGTTGCAGGAGAAACTTTTACTCTGGTTTCTCAGTCTGTTTCCTAGTGCCGGTTTGAAGTTCCTGCAGTTTTCACTGTAAAACCGAGTTGGAGCTACTACCTCCCCATATATATGTATGGAGTGGAGTTTGCAACTGAAAAGAAACTTTGTGTTCCCAACAAGCTAGGTGAAGGACGGCTTTCACACACACTTATCTCTCAGAACTGAGCATGTGGAGAGACGTTCGTTCATCTAGCACAAAGGGAACGGGTTGCAGGAGAAACATTTACTCTGGTTTCTCAGGCTGTTTCCTAGTGCCGGTTTGAAGTTCCTGCAGTTCTCAATGTAAAGCCGATTTGGAGCTAGTACCTCCCCATATATATGTATGGATTGGAGATTGCAACTGGAAAGAAACTTTGTGTTCCCAACAAGCTAGGTGAAGGACGGCTTTCACACACACTTATCTCTCAGAACTGAGCATGTGGAGAGACGTTCGTTCATCTAGCACAAAAGGAACGGTTTGCAGGACAAACTTTTACTCTGGTTTCTCAGTCTGTTTCCTAGTGCCGGTTTGAAGTTCCTGCATTTTTCACTGCAAAACCGAGTTGGAGCTAATACTTCCCCATATATATGTATGGAGTGGAGTTTGCAACTGAAAAGAAACTTTGTGTTCCCAACAAGCTAGGTGAAGGGCGGCTTTCACACACACTTATCTCTCAGAACTGAGCATGTGGAGAGACGTTGGTTCATCTAGCACAAAGGGAACGGGTTGCAGGAGAAACTTTTACTCTGGTTTCTCAGTCTGTTTCCTAGTGCCGGTTTGAAGTTCCTGCAGTTTTCACTGTAAAACCGAGTTGGGGCTAGTACCACCCCATATATATGTATGGAGTGGAGTTTGCAACTGGAAAGAAACTTTGTGTTCCCAACAAGCTAGGTGAAGGACGGCTTTCACACACACTTATCTCGCAGAACTGAGCATGTGGAGAGACGTTCGTTCATCTAGCACAAAGGGAACGGGTTGCAGGAGAAACTTTTACTCTGGTTTCTCAGTCTGTTTCCTAGTGCCGGTTTGAAGTTCCTGCAGTTTTCACTGTAAAACTGAGTTGGAGCTACTACCTCCCCATATATATGTATGGATTGGAGTTTGCAACTGGAAAGAAACTTTGTGTTCCCAACAAGCTAGGTGAAGGACGGCTTTCACACACACTTATCTCGCAGAACTGAGCATGTGGAGAGACGTTCGTTCATCTAGCACAAAGGGAACGGGTTGCAGGAGAAACTTTTACTCTGGTTTCTCAGTCTGTTTCCTAGTGCCGGTTTGAAGTTCCTGCAGTTTTCACTGTAATACCGAGTTGGGGCTAGTACCACCCCATATATATGTATGGAGTGGAGTTTGCAACTGGAAAGAAACTTTGTGTTCCCAACAAGCTAGGTGAAGGACGGCTTTCACACACACTTATCTCTCAGAACTGAGCATGTGGAGAGACGTTGGTTCATCTAGCACAAAGGGAACGGGTTGCAGGAGAAACTTTTACTCTGGTTTCTCAGTCTGTTTCCTAGTGCCGGTTTGAAGTTCCTGCAGTTTTCACTGTAAAACCAAGTTGGAGCTACTACATCCCCATATATATGTATGGAGTGGAGTTTGCAACTGAAAAGAAACTTTGTGTTCCCAACAAGCTAGGTGAAGGACGGCTTTCACACACACTTATCTCTCAGAAATGAGCATGTGGAGAGACGTTCGTTCATCTAGCACAAAGGGAACGGGTTGCAGGAGAAACTTTTACTCTGGTTTCTCAGTCTGTTTCCTAGTGCCGGTTTGAAGTTCCTGCAGTTTTCACTGTAAAACCGAGTTGGGGCTAGTACCTCCCCATATATATGTATGGAGTGGAGTTTTCAACTGAAAAGAAACTTTGTGTTCCCAAAAAGCTAGGTGAAGAACGGCTTTCACACACACTTATCTCTCAGAACTGAGCATGTGGAGAGACGTTCGTTCATCTAGCACAAAGGGAACGGGTTGCAGGAGAAACTTTTACTCTGGTTTCTCAGTCTGTTTCCTAGTGCCGGTTTGAAGTTCCTGCAGTTTTCACTGTAAAACCGAGTTGGAGCTAGTACCTCCCCATATATATGTATGGAGTGGAGTTTGCAACTGAAAAGAAACTTTGTGTTCCCAACAAGCTAGGTGAAGGACGGCTTTCACACACACTTATCTCTCAGAACTGAGCATGTGGAGAGACGTTCGTTCATCTAGCACAAAGGGAACGGGTTGCAGGAGAAACTTTTACTCTGGTTTCTCAGGCTGTTTCCTAGTGCCGGTTTGAAGTTCCTGCAGTTCTCAATGTAAAGCCGAGTTGGAGCTAGTACCTCCCCATATATATGTATGGATTGGAGTTTGCAACTGGAAAGAAACTTTGTTTTCCCAACAAGCTATGTGAAGGACGGCTTTCACACACACTTATCTCTCAGAACTGAGCATGTGGAGAGACGTTCGTTCATCTAGCACAAAGGGAACGGGTTGCAGGAGAAATTTTTACTCTGGTTTCTCAGTCTGTTTCCTAGTGCCGGTTTGAAGTTCCTGCAGTTTTCACTGTAAAACCGAGTTGGAGCTAGTACCTCCCCATATATATGTATGGATTGGAGTTTGCAACTGAAAAGAAACTTTGTGTTCCCAACAAGCTAGGTGAAGGACGGCTTTCACACACACTTATCTCTCAGAACTGAGCATGTGGAGAGACGTTCGTTCATCTAGCACAAAGGGAACGGGTTGCAGGAGAAATTTTTACTCTGGTTTCTCAGTCTGTTTCCTAGTGCCGGTTTGAAGTTCCTGCAGTTTTCACTGTAAAACCGAGTTGGAGCTAGTACCTCCCCATATATATGTATGGATTGGAGTTTGCAACTGAAAAGAAACTTTGTGTTCCCAACAAGCTAGGTGAAGGACGGCTTTCACACACACTTATCTCTCAGAACTGAGCATGTGGAGAGACGTTGGTTCATCTAGCACAAAGGGAACGGGTTGCAGGAGAAACTTTTACTCTGGTTTCTCCGTCTGTTTCCTAGTGCCGGTTTGAAGTTCCTGCAGTTTTCACTGTAAAACCGAGTTGGGGCTAGTACCACCCCATATATATGTATGGAGTGGAGTTTGCAACTGGAAAGAAACTTTGTGTTCCCAACAAGCTAGGTGAAGGACGGCTTTCACACACACTTATCTCTCAGAACTGAGCATGTGGAGAGACGTTGGTTCATCTAGCACAAAGGGAACGGGTTGCAGGAGAAACTTTTACTCTGGTTTCTCAGTCTGTTTCCTAGTGCCGGTTTGAAGTTCCTGCAGTTTTCACTGTAAAACCGAGTTGGAGCTACTACATCCCCATATATATGTATGGAGTGGAGTTTGCAACTGAAAAGAAACTTTGTGTTCCCAACAAGCTAGGTGAAGGACGGCTTTCACACACACTTATCTCTCAGAACTGAGCATGTGGAGAGACGTTCGTTCATCTAGCACAAAGGGAACGGGTTGCAGGAGAAACTTTTACTCTGGTTTCTCAGTCTGTTTCCTAGTGCCGGTTTGAAGTTCCTGCAGTTTTCACTGTAAAACCGAGTTGGAGCTAGTACCTCCCCATATATATGTATGGATTGGAGTTTGCAACTGGAAAGAAACTTTGTGTTCCCAACAAGCTAGGTGAAGGACGGCTTTCACACACACTTATCTCTCAGAACTGAGCATGTGGAGAGACGTTGGTTCATTTAGCACAAAGGGAACGGGTTGCAGTAGAAACTTTTACTCTGGTTTCTCAGTCTGTTTCCTAGTGCCGGTTTGAAGTTCCTGCAGTTTTCACTGTAAAACCGAGTTGGGGCTAGTACCTCCCCATATATATGTATGGAGTGGAGTTTGCAACTGGAAAGAAACTTTGTGTTCCCAACAAGCTAGGTGTAGGACGGCTTTCACACACACTTATCTCTCAGAACTGAGCATGTGGATAGAAGTTGGTTCATCTAGCACAAAGGGAACGGTTTGCAGGAGAAACTTTTACTCTGGTGTCTCAGTCTGTTTCCTAGTGCCGGTTTGAAGTTCCTGCAGTTTTCACTGTAAAACCGAGTTGGGGCTAGTACCTCCCCATATATATGTATGGAGTGGAGTTTGCAACTGAAAAGAAACTTTGTGTTCCCAACAAGCTAGGTGACGGACGGCTTTCACACACACTTATCTCTCAGAACTGAGCATGTGGAGAGACGTTCGTTCATCTAGCACAAAGGGAACGGGTTGCAGGAGAAACTTTTACTCTGGTTTCTCAGTCTGTTTCCTAGTGCCGGTTTGAAGTTCCTGCAGTTTTCACTGTAAAACCGAGTTGGGGCTAGTACCTCCCCATATATATGTATGGAGTGGAGTTTTCAACTGAAAAGAAACTTTGTGTTCCCAAAAAGCTAGGTGAAGGACGGCTTTCACACACACTTATCTCTCAGAACTGAGCATGTGGAGAGACGTTCGTTCATCTAGCACAAAGGGAACGGGTTGCAGGAGAAACTTTTACTCTGGTTTCTCAGGCTGTTTCCTAGTGCCGGTTTGAAGTTCCTGCAGTTTTCACTGTAAAACCGAGTTGGAGCTAGTACCTCCCCATAAATATGTATGGAGTGGTGTTTGCAACTGAAAAGAAACTTTGTGTTCCCAACAAGCTAGGTGAAGGACGGCTTTCACACACACTTATCTCTCAGAACTGAGCATGTGGAGAGACGTTGGTTCATCTAGCACAAAGGGAACGGGTTGCAGGAGAAACTTTTACTCTGGTTTCTCAGTCTGTTTCCTAGTGCCGGTTTGAAGTTCCTGCAGTTTTCACTGTAAAACCGAGTTGGGGCTAGTAGCACCCCATATATATGTATGGAGTGGAGTTTGCAACTGGAAAGAAACTTTGTGTTCCCAACAAGCTAGGTGAAGGACGGCTTTCACACACACTTATCTCTCAGAACTGAGCATGTGGAGAGACGTTCGTTCATCTAGCACAAAGGGAACGGGTTGCAGGAGAAACTTTTACTCTGGTTTCTCAGTCTGTTTCCTAGTGCCGGTTTGAAGTTCCTGCAGTTTTCACTGTAAAACCGAGTTGGAGCTACTACATCCCCATATATATGTATGGAGTGGAGTTTGCAACTGAAAAGAAACTTTGTGTTCCCAACAAGCTAGGTGAAGGACGGCTTTCACACACACTTATCTCTCAGAACTGAGCATGTGGAGAGACGTTCGTTCATCTAGCACAAAGGGAACGGGTTGCAGGAGAAACTTTTACTCTGGTTTCTCAGTCTGTTTCCTAGTGCCGGTTTGAAGTTCCTGCAGTTTTCACTGTAAAACCGAGTTGGAGCTAGTACCTCCCCATATATATGTATGGATTGGAGTTTGCAACTGGAAAGAAACTTTGTGTTCCCAACAAGCTATGTGAAGGACGGCTTTCACACACACTTATCTCTCAGAACTGAGCATGTGGAGAGACGTTGGTTCATCTAGCACAAAGGGAACGGGTTGCAGTAGAAACTTTTACTCTGGTTTCTCAGTCTGTTTCCTAGTGCCGGTTTGAATTTCCTGCAGTTTTCACTGTAAAACCGAGTTGGGGCTAGTACCTCCCCATATATATGTATGGAGTGGAGTTTGCAAATGGAAAGAAACTTTGTGTTCCCAACAAGCTAGGTGTAGGACGGCTTTCACACACACATATCTCTCAGAACTGAGCATGTGGAGAGACGTTCGTTCATCTAGCACAAAGGGAACGGGTTGCAGGAGAAACTTTTACTCTGGTTTCTCAGTCTGTTTCCTAGTGCCGGTTTGAAGTTCCTGCAGTTTTCACTGTAAAACCGAGTTGGAGCTAGTACCTCCCCATATATATGTATGGATTGGAGTTTGCAACTGAAAAGAAACTTTGTGTTCCCAACAAGCTAGGTGAAGGACGGCTTTCACACACACTTATCTCTCAGAACTGAGCATGTGGAGAGACGTTGGTTCATCTAGCACAAAGGGAACGGGTTGCAGGAGAAACTTTTACTCTGGTTTCTCAGTCTGTTTCCTAGTGCCGGTTTGAAGTTCCTGCAGTTTTCACTGTAAAACCGAGTTGGAGCTAGTACCTCCCCATATATATGTATGGATTGGAGTTTGCAACTGAAAAGAAACTTTGTGTTCCCAACAAGCTAGGTGAAGGACGGCTTTCACACACACTTATCTCTCAGAACTGAGCATGTGGAGAGACGTTCGTTCATCTAGCACAAAGGGAACGGGTTGCAGGAGAAATTTTACTCTGGTTTCTCAGTCTGTTTCCTAGTGCCGGTTTGAAGTTCCTGCAGTTTTCACTGTAAAACCGAGTTGGGGCTAGTACCACCCCATATATATGTATGGAGTGGAGTTTGCAACTGGAAAGAAACTTTGTGTTCCCAACAAGCTAGGTGAAGGACGGCTTTCACACACACTTATCTCTCAGAACTGAGCATGTGGAGAGACGTTGGTTCATCTAGCACAAAGGGAACGGGTTGCAGGAGAAACTTTTACTCTGGTTTCTCAGTCTGTTTCCTAGTGCCGGTTTGAAGTTCCTGCAGTTTTCACTGTAAAACCGAGTTGGAGCTACTACATCCCCATATATATGTATGGAGTGGAGTTTGCAACTGAAAAGAAACTTTGTGTTCCCAACAAGCTAGGTGAAGCACGGCTTTCACACACAATTATCTCTCAGAACTGAGCATGTGGAGAGACGTTCGTTCATCTAGCACAAAGGGAACGGGTTGCAGGAGAAACTTTTACTCTGGTTTCTCAGTCTGTTTCCTAGTGCCGGTTTGAAGTTCCTGCAGTTTTCACTGTAAAACCGAGTTGGAGCTAGTACCTCCCCATATATATGTATGGATTGGAGTTTGCAACTGGAAAGAAACTTTGTGTTCCCAACAAGCTAGGTGAAGGACGGCTTTCACACACACTTATCTCTCAGAACTGAGCATGTGGAGAGACGTTGGTTCATCTAGCACAAAGGGAACGGGATGCAGTAGAAACTTTTACTCTGGTTTCTCAGTCTGTTTCCTAGTGCCGGTTTGAAGTTCCTGCAGTTTTCACTGTAAAACCGAGTTGGGGCTAGTACCTCCCCATATATATGTATGGAGTGGAGTTTGCAACTGGAAAGAAACTTTGTGTTCCCAACAAGCTAGGTGTAGGACGGCTTTCACACACACTTATCTCTCAGAACTGAGCATGTGGATAGAAGTTGGTTCATCTAGCACAAAGGGAACGGGTTGCAGGAGAAACTTTTACTCTGGTGTCTCAGTCTGTTTCCTAGTGCCGGTTTGAAGTTCCTGCAGTTTTCACTGTAAAACCGAGTTGGGGCTAGTACCTCCCCATATATATGTATGGAGTGGAGTTTGCAACTGAAAAGAAACTTTGTGTTCCCAACAAGCTAGGTGAAGGACGGCTTTCACACACACTTATCTCTCAGAACTGAGCATGTGGAGAGACGTTCGTTCATCTAGCACAAAGGGAACGGGTTGCAGGAGAAACTTTTACTCTGGTTTCTCAGTCTGTTTCCTAGTGCCGGTTTGAAGTTCCTGCAGTTTTCTCTGTAAAACCGAGTTGGGGCTAGTACCTCCCCATATATATGTATGGAGTGGAGTTTTCAACTGAAAAGAAACTTTGTGTTCCCAAAAAGCTAGGTGAAGGACGGCTTTCACACACACTTATCTCTCAGAACTGAGCATGTGGAGAGACGTTCGTTCATCTAGCACAAAGGGAACGGGTTGCAGGAGAAACTTTTACTCTGGTTTCTCAGGCTGTTTCCTAGTGCCGGTTTGAAGTTCCTGCAGTTTTCACTGTAAAACCGAGTTGGAGCTAGTACCTCCCCATAAATATGTATGGAGTGGAGTTTGCAACTGAAAAGAAACTTTGTGTTCCCAACAAGCTATGTGAAGGACGGCTTTCACACACACTTATCTCTCAGAACTGAGCATGTGGAGAGACGTTGGTTCATCTAGCACAAAGGGAACGGGTTGCAGGAGAAACTTTTACTCTGGTTTCTCAGTCTGTTTCCTAGTGCCGTTTTGAAGTTCCTGCAGTTTTCACTGTAAAACCGAGTTGGGGCTAGAACCACCCCATATATATGTATGGAGTGGAGTTTGCAACTGGAAAGAAACTTTGTGTTCCCAACAAGCTAGGTGAAGGACGGCTTTCACACACACTTATCTCTCAGAACTGAGCATGTGGAGAGACGTTCGTTCATCTAGCACAAAGGGAACGGGTTGCAGGAGAAACTTTTACTCTGGTTTCTCAGTCTGTTTCCTAGTGCCGGTTTGAAGTTCCTGCAGTTTTCACTGTAAAACCGAGTTGGAGCTACTACATCCCCATATATATGTATGGAGTGGAGTTTGCAACTGAAAAGAAACTTTGTGTTCCCAACAAGCTAGGTGAAGGACGGCTTTCACACACACTTATCTCTCAGAACTGAGCATGTGGAGAGACGTTCGTTCATCTAGCACAAAGGGAACGGGTTGCAGGAGAAACTTTTACTCTGGTTTCTCAGTCTGTTTCCTAGTGCCGGTTTGAAGTTCCTGCAGTTTTCACTGTAAAACGGAGTTGGAGCTTGTATCTCCCCTTAAATATGTATGGAGTGGAGTTTGCAACTGAAAAGAAACTTTGTGTTCCCAAAAAGCTAGGTGAAGGACGGCTTTCACACACACTTATCTCTCAGAACTGAGCATGTGGAGAGACGTTCGTTCATCTAGCACAAAGGGAACGGGTTGCAGTAGAAACTTTTACTCTGGTTTCTCAGTCTGTTTCCTAGTGCCGGTTTGAAGTTCCTGCAGTTTTCACTGTAAAACCGAGTTGGAGCTAGTACATCCCCATATATATGTATGGATTGGAGTTTGCAACTGGAAAGAAACTTTGTGTTCCCAACAAGCTAGGTGAAGGACGGCTTTCACACACACTTATCTCTCAGAACTGAGCATGTGGAGAGACGTTGGTTCATCTAGCACAAAGGGAACGGGTTGCAGTAGAAACTTTTACTCTGGTTTCTCAGTCTGTTTCCTAGTGCCGGTTTGAAGTTCCTGCAGTTTTCACTGTAAAACCGAGTTGGGGCTAGTACCTCCCCATATATATGTATGGAGTGGAGTTTGCAACTGGAAAGAAACTTTGTGTTCCCAACAAGCTAGGTGTAGGACGGCTTTCACACACACTTATCTCTCAGAAGTGAGCATGTGGATAGACGTTGGTTCATCTAGCACAAAGGGAACGGGTTGCAGGAGAAACTTTTACTCTGGTGTCTCAGTCTGTTTCCTAGTGCCGGTTTGAAGTTCCTGCAGTTTTCACTGTAAAACCGAGTTGGGGCTAGTACCTCCCCATATATATGTATGGAGTGGAGTTTTCAACTGAAAAGAAACTTTGTGTTCCCAACAAGCTAGGTGAAGGACGGCTTTCACACACACTTATCTCTCAGAACTGAGCATGTGGAGAGACGTTCGTTCATCTAGCACAAAGGGAACGGGTTGCAGGAGAAACTTTTACTCTGGTTTCTCAGTCTGTTTCCTAGTGCCGGTTTGAAGTTCCTGCAGTTTTCACTGTAAAACCGAGTTGGGGCTAGTACCACCCCATATATATGTATGGAGTGGAGTTTTCAACTGAAAAGAAACTTTGTGTTCCCAAAAAGCTAGGTGAAGAACGGCTTTCACACACACTTATCTCTCAGAACTGAGCATGTGGAGAGACGTTCGTTCATCTAGCACAAAGGGAACGGGTTGCAGGAGAAACTTTTACTCTGGTTTCTCAGTCTGTTTCCTAGTGCCGGTTTGAAGTTCCTGCAGTTTTCACTGTAAAACCGAGTTGGAGCTACTACCTCCCCATATATATGTATGGATTGGAGTTTGCAACTGAAAAGAAACTTTGTGTTCCCAACAAGCTAGGTGAAGGACGGCTTTCACACACACTTATCTCTCAGAACTGAGCATGTGGAGAGACGTTGGTTCATCTAGCACAAAGGGAACGGGTTGCAGGAGAAACTTTTACTCTGGTTTCTCAGTCTGTTTCCTAGTGCCGGTTTGAAGTTCCTGCAGTTTTCACTGTAAAACCGAGTTGGGGCTAATACCACCCCATATATATGTATGGAGTGGAGTTTGCAACTGGAAAGAAACTTTGTGTTCCCAACAAGCTAGGTGAAGGACGGCTTTCACACACACTTATCTCTCAGAACTGAGCATGTGGAGAGACGTTGGTTCATCTAGCACAAAGGGAACGGGTTGCAGGAGAAACTTTTACACTGGTTTCTCAGTCTGTTTCCTAGTGCCGGTTTGAAGTTCCTGCAGTTTTCACTGTAAAACCGAGTTGGAGCTACTACATCCCCATATATATGTATGGAGTGGAGTTTGCAACTGAAAAGAAACTTTGTGTTCCCAACAAGCTAGGTGAAGGACGGCTTTCACACACACTTATCTCTCAGAACTGAGCATGTGGAGAGACGTTCGTTCATCTAGCACAAAGGGAACGGGTTGCAGGAGAAACTTTTACTCTGGTTTCTCAGTCTGTTTCCTAGTGCCGGTTTGAAGTTCCTGCAGTTTTCACTGTAAAACCGAGTTGGGGCTAGTACCTCCCCATATATATGTATGGAGTGGAGTTTTCAACTGAAAAGAAACTTTGTGTTCCCAAAAAGCTAGGTGAAGAACGGCTTTCACACACACTTATCTCTCAGAACTGAGCATGTGGAGAGACGTTCGTTCATCTAGCACAAAGTGAACGGGTTGCAGGGAAACTTTTACTCTGGTTTCTCAGTCTGTTTCCTAGTGCCGGTTTGAAGTTCCTGCAGTTTTCACTGTAAAACCGAGTTGGAGCTAGTACCTCCCCATATATATGTATGGAGTGGAGTTTGCAACTGAAAAGAAACTTTGTGTTCCCAACAAGCTAGGTGAAGGACGGCTTTCACACACACTTATCTCTCAGAACTGAGCATGTGGAGAGACGTTCGTTCATCTAGCACAAAGGGAACGGGTTGCAGGAGAAACTTTTACTCTGGTTTCTCAGGCTGTTTCCTAGTGCCGGTTTGAAGTTCCTGCAGTTCTCAATGTAAAGCCGAGTTGGAGCTAGTACCTCCCCATATATATGTATGGATTGGAGTTTGCACCTGGAAAGAAACTTTGTGTTCCCAACAAGCTAGGTGAAGGACGGCTTTCACACACACTTATCTCTCAGAACTGAGCATGTGGAGAGACGTTCGTTCATCTAGCACAAAGGGAACGGTTTGCAGGACAAACTTTTACTCTGGTTTCTCAGTCTGTTTCCTAGTGCCGGTTTGAAGTTCCTGCATTTTTCACTGCAAAACCGAGTTGGAGCTAATACTTCCCCATATATATGTATGGAGTGGAGTTTGCAACTGAAAAGAAACTTTGTGTTCCCAACAAGCTAGGTGAAGGGCGGCTTTCACACACACTTATCTCTCAGAACTGAGCATGTGGAGAGACGTTGGTTCATCTAGCACAAAGGGAACGGGTTGCAGGAGAAACTTTTACTCTGGTTTCTCAGTCTGTTTCCTAGTGCCGGTTTGAAGTTCCTGCAGTTTTCACTGTAAAACCGAGTTGGGGCTAGTACCACCCCATATATATGTATGGAGTGGAGTTTGCAACTGGAAAGAAACTTTGTGTTCCCAACAAGCTAGGTGAAGGACGGCTTTCACACACACTTATCTCTCAGAACTGAGCATGTGGAGAGACGTTGGTTCATCTAGCACAAAGGGAACGGGTTGCAGGAGAAACTTTTACTCTGGTTTCTCAGTCTGTTTCCTAGTGCCGGTTTGAAGTTCCTGCAGTTTTCACTGTAAAACCGAGTTGGAGCTACTACATCCCCATATATATGTATGGAGTGGAGTTTGCAACTGAAAAGAAACTTTGTGTTCCCAACAAGCTAGGTGAAGGACGGCTTTCACACACACTTATCTCTCAGAACTGAGCATGTGGAGAGACGTTCGTTCATCTAGCACAAAGGGAACGGGTTGCAGGAGAAACTTTTACTCTGGTTTCTCAGTCTGTTTCCTAGTGCCGGTTTGAAGTTCCTGCAGTTTTCACTGTAAAACCGAGTTGGGGCTAGTACCTCCCCATATATATGTATGGAGTGGAGTTTTCAACTGAAAAGAAACTTTGTGTTCCCAAAAAGCTAGGTGAAGAACGGCTTTCACACACACTTATCTCTCAGAATTGAGCATGTGGAGAGACGTTCGTTCATCTAGCACAAAGGGAACGGGTTGCAGGGAAACTTTTACTCTGGTTTCTCAGTCTGTTTCCTAGTGCCGGTTTGAAGTTCCTGCAGTTTTCACTGTAAAACCGAGTTGGAGCTAGTACCTCCCCATATATATGTATGGAGTGGTGTTTGCAACTGAAAAGAAACTTTGTGTTCCCAACAAGCTAGGTGAAGGACGGCTTTCACACACACTTATCTCTCAGAACTGAGCATGTGGAGAGACGTTCGTTCATCTAGCACAAAGGGAACGGGTTGCAGGAGAAACTTTTACTCTGGTTTCTCAGGCTGTTTCCTAGTGCCGGTTTGAAGTTCCTGCAGTTCTCAATGTAAAGCCGAGTTGGAGCTAGTACCTCCCCATATATATGTATGGATTGGAGTTTGCAACTGGAAAGAAACTTTGTGTTCCCAACAAGCTAGGTGAAGGACGGCTTTCACACACACTTATCTCTCAGAACTGAGCATGTGGAGAGACGTTCGTTCATCTAGCACAAAGGGAACGGTTTGCAGGACAAACTTTTACTCTGGTTTCTCAGTCTGTTTCCTAGTGCCGGTTTGAAGTTCCTGCATTTTTCACTGCAAAACCGAGTTGGAGCTAATACTTCCCCATATATATGTATGGAGTGGAGTTTGCAATTGAAAAGAAACTTTGTGTTCCCAACAAGCTAGGTGAAGGGCGGCTTTCACACACACTTATCTCTCAGAACTGAGCATGTGGAGAGACGTTGGTTCATCTAGCACAAAGGGAACGGGTTGCAGGAGAAACTTTTACTCTGGTTTCTCAGTCTGTTTCCTAGTGCCGGTTTGAAGTTCCTGCAGTTTTCACTGTAAAACCGAGTTGGGGCTAGTACCACCCCATATATATGTATGGAGTGGAGTTTGCAACTGGAAAGAAACTTTGTGTTCCCAACAAGCTAGGTGAAGGACGGCTTTCACACACACTTATCTCTCAGAACTGAGCATGTGGAGAGACGTTCGTTCATCTAGCACAAAGGGAACGGGTTGCAGGAGAAACTTTTACTCTGGTTTCTCAGTCTGTTTCCTAGTGCCGGTTTGAAGTTCCTGCAGTTTTCACTGTAAAACCGAGTTGGAGCTAGTACCTCCCCATATATATGTATGGATTGGAGTTTGCAACTGAAAAGAAACTTTGTGTTCCCAACAAGCTAGGTGAAGGACGGCTTTCACACACACTTATCTCTCAGAACTGAGCATGTGGAGAGACGTTGGTTCATCTAGCACAAAGGGAACGGGTTGAAGGAGAAACTTTTACTCTGGTTTCTCAGTCTGTTTCCTAGTGCCGGTTTGAAGTTCCTGCAGTTTTCACTGTAAAACCGAGTTGGGGCTAGTACCACCCCATATATATGTATGGAGTGGAGTTTGCAACTGGAAAGAAACTTTGTGTTCCCAACAAGCTAGGTGAAGGACGGCTTTCACACACACTTATCTCTCAGAACTGAGCATGTGGAGAGACGTTGGTTCATCTAGCACAAAGGGAACGGGTTGCAGGAGAAACTTTTACTCTGGTTTCTCAGTCTGTTTCCTAGTGCCGGTTTGAAGTTCCTGCAGTTTTCACTGTAAAACCGAGTTGGAGCTACTACATCCCCATATATATGTATGGAGTGGAGTTTGCAACTGAAAAGAAACTTTGTGTTCCCAACAAGCTAGGTGAAGGACGGCTTTCACACACACTTATCTCTCAGAACTGAGCATGTGGAGAGACGTTCGTTCATCTAGCACAAAGGGAACGGGTTGCAGGAGAAACTTTTACTCTGGTTTCTCAGTCTGTTTCCTAGTGCCGGTTTGAAGTTCCTGCAGTTTTCACTGTAAAACCGAGTTGGGGCTAGTACCTCCCCATATATATGTATGGAGTGGAGTTTTCAACTGAAAAGAAACTTTGTGTTCCCAAAAAGCTAGGTGAAGAACGGCTTTCACACACACTTATCTCTCAGAACTGAGCATGTGGAGAGACGTTCGTTCATCTAGCACAAAGGGAACGGGTTGCAGGGAAACTTTTACTCTGGTTTCTCAGTCTGTTTCCTAGTGCCGGTTTGAAGTTCCTGCAGTTTTCACTGTAAAACCGAGTTGGAGCTAGTACCTCCCCATATATATGTATGGAGTGGAGTTTGCAACTGAAAAGAAACTTTGTGTTCCCAACAAGCTAGGTGAAGGACGGCTTTCACACACACTTATCTCTCAGAACTGAGCATGTGGAGAGACGTTCGTTCATCTAGCACAAAGGGAACGGGTTGCAGGAGAAACTTTTACTCTGGTTTCTCAGGCTGTTTCCTAGTGCCGGTTTGAAGTTCCTGCAGTTCTCAATGTAAAGCCGAGTTGGAGCTAGTACCTCCCCATATATATGTATGGATTGGAGTTTGCAACTGGAAAGAAACTTTGTGTTCCCAACAAGCTAGGTGAAGGACGGCTTTCACACACACTTATCTCTCAGAACTGAGCATGTGGAGAGACGTTCGTTCATCTAGCACAAAGGGAACGGTTTGCAGGACAAACTTTTACTCTGGTTTCTCAGTCTGTTTCCTAGTGCCGGTTTGAAGTTCCTGCATTTTTCACTGCAAAACCGAGTTGGAGCTAATACTTCCCCATATATATGTATGGAGTGGAGTTTGCAACTGAAAAGAAACTTTGTGTTCCCAACAAGCTAGGTGAAGGGCGGCTTTCACACACACTTATCTCTCAGAACTGAGCATGTGGAGAGACGTTCGTTCATCTAGCACAAAGGGAACGGGTTGCAGGAGAAACTTTTACTCTGGTTTCTCAGTCTGTTTCCTAGTGCCGGTTTGAAGTTCCTGCAGTTTTCACTGTAAAACCGAGTTGGGGCTAGTACCACCCCATATATATGTATGGAGTGGAGTTTGCAACTGGAAAGAAACTTTGTGTTCCCAACAAGCTAGGTGAAGGACGGCTTTCACACACACTTATCTCTCAGAACTGAGCATGTGGAGAGACGTTCGTTCATCTAGCACAAAGGGAACGGGTTGCAGGAGAAACTTTTACTCTGGTTTCTCAGTCTGTTTCCTAGTGCCGGTTTGAAGTTCCTGCAGTTTTCACTGTAAAACCGAGTTGGAGCTAGTACCTCCCCATATATATGTATGGATTGGAGTTTGCAACTGAAAAGAAACTTTGTGTTCCCAACAAGCTAGGTGAAGGACGGCTTTCACACACACTTATCTCTCAGAACTGAGCATGTGGAGAGACGTTGGTTCATCTAGCACAAAGGGAACGGGTTGAAGGAGAAACTTTTACTCTGGTTTCTCAGTCTGTTTCCTAGTGCCGGTTTGAAGTTCCTGCAGTTTTCACTGTAAAACCGAGTTGGGGCTAGTACCACCCCATATATATGTATGGAGTGGAGTTTGCAACTGGAAAGAAACTTTGTGTTCCCAACAAGCTAGGTGAAGGACGGCTTTCACACACACTTATCTCTCAGAACTGAGCATGTGGAGAGACGTTGGTTCATCTAGCACAAAGGGAACGGGTTGCAGGAGAAACTTTTACTCTGGTTTCTCAGTCTGTTTCCTAGTGCCGGTTTGAAGTTCCTGCAGTTTTCACTGTAAAACCGAGTTGGAGCTACTACATCCCCATATATATGTATGGAGTGGAGTTTGCAACTGAAAAGAAACTTTGTGTTCCCAACAAGCTAGGTGAAGGACGGCTTTCACACACACTTATCTCTCAGAACTGAGCATGTGGAGAGACGTTCGTTCATCTAGCACAAAGGGAACGGGTTGCAGGAGAAACTTTTACTCTGGTTTCTCAGTCTGTTTCCTAGTGCCGGTTTGAAGTTCCTGCAGTTTTCACTGTAAAACCGAGTTGGAGCTAGTACCTCCCCATATATATGTATGGATTGGAGTTTGCAACTTGAAAGAAACTTTGTGTTCCCAACAAGCTAGGTGAAGGACGGCTTTCACACACACTTATCTCTCAGAACTGAGCATGTGGAGAGACGTTGGTTCATCTAGCACAAAGGGAACGGGTTGCAGTAGAAACTTTTACTCTGGTTTCTCAGTCTGTTTCCTAGTGCCGGTTTGAAGTTCCTGCAGTTTTCACTGTAAAACCGAGTTGGGGCTAGTACCTCCCCATATATATGTATGGAGTGGAGTTTTCAACTGAAAAGAAACTTTGTGTTCCCAACAAGCTAGGTGAAGGACGGCTTTCACACACACTTATCTCTCAGAACTGAGCATGTGGAGAGACGTTCGTTCATCTAGCACAAAGGGAACGGGTTGCAGGAGAAACTTTTACTCTGGTTTCTCAGTCTGTTTCCTAGTGCCGGTTTGAAGTTCCTGCAGTTTTCACTGTAAAACCGAGTTGGGGCTAGTACCTCCCCATATATATGTATGGAGTGGAGTTTTCAACTGAAAAGAAACTTTGTGTTCCCAAAAAGCTAGGTGAAGGACGGCTTTCACACACACTTATCTCTCAGAACTGAGCATGTGGAGAGACGTTCGTTCATCTAGCACAAAGGGAACGGGTTGCTGGAGAAACTTTTACTCTGGTTTCTCAGGCTGTTTCCTAGTGCCGGTTTGAAGTTCCTGCAGTTTTCACTGTAAAACCGAGTTGGAGCTAGTACCTCCCCATAAATATGTATGGAGTGGAGTTTGCAACTGAAAAGAAACTTTGTGTTCCCAACAAGCTAGGTGAATGACGGCTTTCACACACACTTATCTCTCAGATCTGAGCATGTGGAGAGACGTTGGTTCATCTAGCACAAAGGGAACGGGTTGCAGGAGAAACTTTTACTCTGGTTTCTCAGTCTGTTTCCTAGTGCCGGTTTGAAGTTCCTGCAGTTTTCACTGTAAAACCGAGTTGGGGCTAGTACCACCCCATATATATGTATGGAGTGGAGTTTGCAACTGGAAAGAAACTTTGTGTTCCCAACAAGCTAGGTGAAGGTCGGCTTTCACACACACTTATCTCTCAGAACTGAGCATGTGGAGAGACGTTGGTTCATCTAGCACAAAGGGAACGGGTTGCAGGAGAAACTTTTACTCTGGTTTCTCAGTCTGTTTCCTAGTGCCGGTTTGAAGTTCCTGCAGATTTCACTGTAAAACCGAGTTGGAGCTACTACATCCCCATATATATGTATGGAGTGGAGTTTGCAACTGAAAAGAAACTTTGTGTTCCCAACAAGCTAGGTGAAGGACGGCTTTCACACACACTTATCTCTCAGAACTGAGCATGTGGAGAGACGTTCGTTCATCTAGCACAAAGGGAACGGGTTGCAGGAGGAACTTTTACTCTGGTTTCTCAGTCTGTTTCCTAGTGCCGGTTTGAAGTTCCTGCAGTTTTCACTGTAAAACCGAGTTGGAGCTAGTACCTCCCCATATATATGTATGGATTGGAGTTTGCAACTGGAAAGAAACTTTGTGTTCCCAACAAGCTAGGTGAAGGACGGCTTTCACACACACTTATCTCTCAGAACTGAGCATGTGGAGAGACGTTGGTTCATCTAGCACAAAGGGAACGGGTTGCAGTAGAAACTTTTACTCTGGTTTCTCAGTCTGTTTCCTAGTGCCGGTTTGAATTTCCTGCAGTTTTCACTGTAAAACCGAGTTGGGGCTAGTACCTCCCCATATATATGTATGGATTGGAGTTTGCAAATGGAAAGAAACTTTGTGTTCCCAACAAGCTAGGTATAGGACAGCTTTCACACACACATATCTCTCAGAACTGAGCATGTGGAGAGACGTTCGTTCATCTAGCACAAAGGGAACGGGTTGCAGGAGAAACTTTTACTCTGGTTTCTCAGTCTGTTTCCTAGTGCCGGTTTGAAGTTCCTGCAGTTTTCACTGTAAAACCGAGTTGGAGCTAGTACCTCCCCATATATATGTATGGATTGGAGTTTGCAACTGAAAAGAAACTTTGTGTTCCCAACAAGCTAGGTGAAGGACGGCTTTCACACACACTTATCTCTCAGAACTGAGCATGTGGAGAGACGTTCGTTCATCTAGCACAAAGGGAACGGGTTGCAGGAGAAACTTTTACTCTGGTTTCTCAGTCTGTTTCCTAGTGCCGGTTTGAAGTTCCTGCAGTTTTCACTGTAAAACCGAGTTGGAGCTAGTACCTCCCCATATATATGTATGGATTGGAGTTGGCAACTGAAAAGAAACTTTGTGTTCCCAACAAGCTAGGTGAAGGACGGCTTTCACACACACTTATCTCTCAGAACTGAGCATGTGGAGAGACGTTGGTTCATCTAGCACAAAGGGAACGGGTTGCAGGAGAAACTTTTACTCTGGTTTCTCAGTCTGTTTCCTAGTGCCGGTTTGAAGTTCCTGCAGTTTTCACTGTAAACCCGAGTTGGGGCTAGTACCACCCCATATATATGTATGGAGTGGAGTTTGCAACTGGAAAGAAACTTTGTGTTCCCAACAAGCTAGGTGAAGGACGGCTTTCACACACACTTATCTCTCAGAACTGAGCATGTGGAGAGACGTTGGTTCATCTAGCACAAAGGGAACTGGTTGCAGGAGAAACTTTTACTCTGGTTTCTCAGTCTGTTTCCTAGTGCCGGTTTGAAGTTCCTGCAGTTTTCACTGTAAAACCGAGTTGGAGCTACTACATCCCCATATATATGTATGGAGTGGAGTTTGCAACTGAAAAGAAACTTTGTGTTCCCAACAAGCTAGGTGAAGGACGGCTTTCACACACACTTATCTCTCAGAAATGAGCATGTGGAGAGACGTTGGTTCATCTAGCACAAAGGGAACGGGTTGCAGGAGAAACTTTTACTCTGGTTTCTCAGTCTGTTTCCTAGTGCCGGTTTGAAGTTCCTGCAGTTTTCACTGTAAAACCGAGTTGGGGCTAGTACCACCCCATATATATGTATGGAGTGGAGTTTGCAACTGGAAAGAAACTTTGTGTTCCCAACAAGCTAGGTGAAGGACGGCTTTCACACACACTTATCTCTCAGAACTGAGCATGTGGAGAGACGTTGGTTCATCTAGCACAAAGGGAACGGGTTGCAGGAGAAACTTTTACTCTGGTTTCTCAGTCTGTTTCCTAGTGCCGGTTTGAAGTTCCTGCAGTTTTCACTGTAAAACCGAGTTGGAGCTACTACATCCCCATATATATGTATGGAGTGGAGTTTGCAACTGAAAAGAAACTTTGTGTTCCCAACAAGCTAGGTGAAGGACGGCTTTCACACACACTTATCTCTCAGAACTGAGCATGTGGAGAGACGTTCGTTCATCTAGCACAAAGGGAACGGGTTGCAGGAGAAACTTTTACTCTGGTTTCTCAGTCTGTTTCCTAGTGCCGGTTTGAAGTTCCTGCAGTTTTCACTGTAAAACCGAGTTGGAGCTAGTACCTCCCCATATATATGTATGGATTGGAGTTTGCAACTGGAAAGAAACTTTGTGTTCCCAACAAGCTAGGTGAAGGACGGCTTTCACACACACTTATCTCTCAGAACTGAGCATGTGGAGAGACGTTGGTTCATCTAGCACAAAGGGAACGGGTTGCAGTAGAAATTTTTACTCTGGTTTCTCAGTCTGTTTCCTAGTGCCGGTTTGAATTTCCTGCAGTTTTCACTGTAAAACCGAGTTGGGGCTAGTACCTCCCCATATATATGTATGGAGTGGAGTTTGCAACTGGAAAGAAACTTTGTGTTCCCAACAAGCTAGGTGTAGGACGGCTTTCACACACACTTATCTCTCAGAACTGAGCATGTGGATAGAAGTTGGTTCATCTAGCACAAAGGGAACGGGTTGCAGGAGAAACTTTTACTCTGGTGTCTCAGTCTGTTTCCTAGTGCCGGTTTGAAGTTCCTGCAGTTTTCACTGTAAAACCGAGTTGGGGCTAGTACCTCCCCATATATATGTATGGAGTGGAGTTTTCAACTGAAAAGAAACTTTGTGTTCCCAACAAGCTAGGTGAAGGACGGCTTTCACACACACTTATCTCTCAGAACTGAGCATGTGGAGAGACGTTCGTTCATCTAGCACAAAGGGAACGGGTTGCAGGAGAAACTTTTACTCTGGTTTCTCAGTCTGTTTCCTAGTGCCGGTTTGAAGTTCCTGCAGTTTTCACTGTAAAACCGAGTTGGGGCTAGTACCTCCCCATATATATGTATGGAGTGGTGTTTTCAACTGAAAAGAAACTTTGTGTTCCCAAAAAGCTAGGTGAAGGACGGCTTTCACACACACTTATCTCTCAGAACTGAGCATGTGGAGAGACGTTCGTTCATCTAGCACAAAGGGAACGGGTTGCAGGAGAAACTTTTACTCTGGTTTCTCAGTCTGTTTCCTAGTGCCGGTTTGAAGTTCCTGCAGTTTTCACTGTAAAACCGAGTTGGAGCTAGTACCTCCCCATATATATTTATGGAGTGGAGTTTGCAACTGAAAAGAAACTTTGTGTTCCCAACAAGCTAGGTGAAGGACGGCTTTCACACACACTTATCTCTCAGAACTGAGCATGTGGAGAGACGTTCGTTCATCTAGCACAAAGGGAACGGGTTGCAGGAGAAACTTTTACTCTGGTTTCTCAGGCTGTTTCCTAGTGCCGGTTTGAAGTTCCTGCAGTTCTCAAAGTAAAGCCGAGTTGGAGCTAGTACCTCCCCATATATATGTATGGATTGGAGTTTGCAACTGGAAAGAAACTTTGTGTTCCCAACAAGCTAGGTGAAGGACGGCTTTCACACACACTTATCTCTCAGAACTGAGCATGTGGAGAGACGTTCGTTCATCTAGCACAAAGGGAACGGTTTGCAGGACAAACTTTTACTCTGGTTTCTCAGTCTGTTTCCTAGTGCCGGTTTGAAGTTCCTGCATTTTTCACTGTAAAACGGAGTTGGAGCTAATACTTCCCCATATATATGTATGGAGTGGAGTTTGCAACTGAAAAGAAACTTTGTGTTCCCAAAAAGCTAGGTGAAGGGCGGCTTTCACACACACTTATCTCTCAGAACTGAGCATGTGGAGAGACGTTCGTTCATCTAGCACAAAGGGAACGGGTTGCAGGAGAAACTTTTACTCTGGTTTCTCAGTCTGTTTCCTAGTGCCGGTTTGAAGTTCCTGCAGTTTTCACTGTAAAACCGAGTTGGAGCTAGAACCTCCCCTTATATATGTATGGAGTGGAGTTTGCAACTGAAAAGAAACTTTGTGTTCCCAACAAGTTAGGTGAAGGACGGCTTTCACACACACTTATCTCTCAGAACTGAGCATGTGGAGAGACGTTCGTTCATCTAGCACAAAGGGAACGGGTTGCAGGAGAAACTTTTACTCTGGTTTCTCAGTCTGTTTCCTAGTGCCGGTTTGAAGTTCCTGCAGTTTTCACTGTAAAACAGAGTTGGAGCTACTACCTCCCCATATATATGTATGGATTGGAGTTTGCAACTGAAAAGAAACTTTGTGTTCCCAACAAGCTAGGTGAAGGACGGCTTTCACACACACTTATCTCTCAGAACTGAGCATGTGGAGAGACGTTCGTTCATCTAGCACAAAGGGAACGGGTTGCAGGAGAAACTTTTACTCTGGTTTCTCAGTCTGTTTCCTAGTGCCGGTTTGAAGTTCCTGCAGTTTTCACTGTAAAACCGGGTTGGAGCTAGTACCTCCCCATATATATGTATGGAGTGGAGTTTTCAACTGAAAAGAAACTTTGTGTTCCCAAAAAGCTAGGTGAAGGACAGCTTTCCCACACACTTATCTCTCAGAACTGAGCATGTGGAGAGACGTTCGTTCATCTAGCACAAAGGGAACGGGTTGCAGGAGAAACTTTTACTCTGGTTTCTCAGTCTGTTTCCAAGTGCCGGTTTGAAGTTCCTGCAGTTTTCACTGTAAAACCGAGTTGGGGCTAGTACCTCCCCATATATATGTATGGAGTGGAGTTTTCAACTGAAAAGAAACTTTGTGTTCCCAAAAAGCTAGGTGAAGGACGGCTTTCACAGACACTTATCTCTCAGAACTGAGCATGTGGAGAGACGTTCGTTCATCTAGCACAAAGGGAACGGGTTGCAGGAGAAACTTTTACTCTGGTTTCTCAGGCTGTTTCCTAGTGCCGGTTTGAAGTTCCTGCAGTTTTCACTGTAAACCCGAATTGGAGCTACTACCTCCCCATATATATGTATGGAGTGGAGTTTGCAACTGAAAAGAAACTTTGAGTTCCCAACAATCTAGGTGAAGGACGGCTTTCACACACACTTATCTCTCAGAACTGAGCATGTGGAGAGACGTTCGTTCATCTAGCACAAAGGGAACGGGTTGCAGGAGAAACTTTTCTCTGGTTTCTCAGGCTGTTTCCTAGTGCCGGTTTGAATTTCCTGCAGTTTTCACTGTAAAACCGAGTTGGAGCTACTACCTCCCCATATATATGTATGGATTGGAGTTTGCAACTGGAAAGAAACTTTGTGTTCCCAACAAGCTAGGTGAAGGGCGGCTTTCACACACAATTATTTCTCAGAACGGAGCATGTGGAGAGACGTTCGTTCATCTAGCACAAAGGGAACGGGTTGCAGGAGAAACTTTTACTCTGGTTTCTCAGGCTGTTTCCTAGTGCCGGTTTGAAGTTCCTGCAGTTTTCACTGTAAAACCGAGTTGGAGCTAGTACCTCCCCATATATATGTATGGAGTGGAGTTTGCAACTGAAAAGAAACTTTGTGTTCCCAACAAGCTAGGTGAAGGACGGCTTTCACACACACTTATCTCTCAGAACTGAGCATGTGGAGAGACGTTCGTTCATCTAGCACAAAGGGAACGGGTTGCAGGAGAAACTTTTACTCTGGTTTCTCAGTCTGTTTCCTAGTGCCGGTTTGAAGTTCCTGCAGTTTTCACTGTAAAACCGAGTTGGAGCTTGTACCTCCCCATATATATGTATGGAGTGGAGTTTGCAACTGAAAAGAAACTTTGTGTTCCCAACAAGCTAGGTGAAGGACGGCTTTCACACACATTTATCTCTCAGAACTGAGCATGTGGAGAGACGTTCGTTCATCTAGCACAAAGGGAACGGGTTGCAGGAGAAACTTTTACTCTGGTTTCTCAGTCTGTTTCCTAGTGCCGGTTTGAAGTTCCTGCAGTTTTCACTGTAAAACCGGGTTGGAGCTAGTACCTCCCCATATATATGTATGGAGTGGAGTTTTCAACTGAAAAGAAACTTTGTGTTCCCAAAAAGCTAGGTGAAGGACAGCTTTCCCACACACTTATCTCTCAGAACTGAGCATGTGGAGAGACGATGGTTCATCTAGCACAAAGGGAACGGGTTGCAGGAGAAACTTTTACTCTGGTTTCTCAGTCTGTTTCCTAGTGCCGGTTTGAAGTTCCTGCAGTTTTCACTGTAAAACCGAGTTGGGGCTAGTACTTTCCCATATATATGTATGGAGTGGAGTTTTCAACTGAAAAGAAACTTTGTGTTCCCAACAAGCTAGGTGAAGGACGGCTTTCACACACACTTATCTCTCAGAACTGAGCATGTGGAGAGACGTTCGTTCATCTAGCACAAAGGGAACGGGTTGCAGGAGAAACTTTTACCTTGGTTTCTCAGGCTGTTTCCTAGTGCCGGTTTGAAGTTCCTGCAGTTTTCACTGTAAAACCGAGTTGGAGCTACTACCTCCCCATATATATGTATGGAATGGAGTTTGCAACTGAAAAGAAACTTTGAGTTCCCAACAAGCTAGGTGAAGGACGGCTTTCACACACACTTATCTCTCAGAACTGAGCATGTGGAGAGACGTTCGTTCATCTAGCACAAAGGGAACGGGTTGCAGGAGAAACTTTTACTCTGGTTTCTCAGGCTGTTTCCTAGTGCCGGTTTGAATTTCCTGCAGTTTTCACTGTAAAACCGAGTTGGAGCTACTACCTCCCCATATATATGTATGGATTGGAGTTTGCAACTGAAAAGAAACTTTGTGTTCCCAACAAGCTAGGTGAAGGACGGCTTTCACACACACTTATCTCTCAGAACTGAGCATGTGGAGAGACGTTCGTTCATCTAGCACAAAGGGAACGGGTTGCAGGAGAAACTATTACTCTGGTTTCTCAGGCTGTTTCCTAGTGCCGGTTTGAAGTTCCTGCAGTTTTCACTGTAAAACCGAGTTGGAGCTAGTACCTCCCCATATATATGTATGGATTGGAGTTTGCAACTGGAAAGAAACTTTGTGTTCCCAACAAGCTAGGTGAAGGACGGCTTTCACACACACTTATCTCTCAGAACTGAGCATGTGGAGAGACTTTGGTTCATCTAGCACAAAGGGAACGGGTTGCAGGAGAAACTTTTACTCTGGTTTCTCAGTCTGTTTCCTAGTGCCGGTTTGAAGTTCCTGCAGTTTTCACTGTAAAACCGAGTTGGAGCTAGAACCTCCCCATATATATGTATGGATTGGAGTTTGCAACTGGAAAGAAACTTTGTGTTCCCAACAAGCTAGGTGAAGGACGGCTTTCACACACACTTATCTCTCAGAACTGAGCATGTGGAGAGACGTTGGTTCATCTAGCACAAAGGGAACGGGTTGCAGGAGAAACTTTTACTCTGGATTCTCAGGCTGTTTCCTAGTGCCGGTTTGAAGTTCCTGCAGTTTTCACTGTAAAACCGAGTTGGGGCTAGTACCACCCCATATATATGTATGGAGTGGAGTTTGCAACTGGAAAGAAACTTTGTGTTCCCAACAAGCTAGGTGAAGGACGGCTTTCACACACACTTATCTCTCAGAACTGAGCATGTGGAGAGACGTTGGTTCATCTAGCACAAAGGGAACGGGTTGCAGGAGAAACTTTTACTCTGGTTTCTCAGTCTGTTTCCTAGTGCCGGTTTGAAGTTCCTGCAGTTTTCACTGTAAAACCGGGTTGGAGCTAGTACCTCCCCATATAGATGAATGGAGTGGAGTTTTCAACTGAAAAGAAACTTTGTGTTCCCAAAAAGCTAGGTGAAGTACAGCTTTCCCACACACTTATCTCTCAGAACTGAGCATGTGGAGAGACGATGGTTCATCTAGCACAAAGGGAACGGGTTGCAGGAGAAACTTTTACTCTGGTTTCTCAGTCTGTTTCCTAGTGCCGGTTTGAAGTTCCTGCAGTTTTCACTGTAAAACCGAGTTGGGGCTAGTACCTCCCCATATATATGTATGGAGTGGAGTTTTCAACTGAAAAGAAACTTTGTGTTCCCAAAAAGCTAGGTGAAGGACGGCTTTCACAGACACTTATCTCTCAGAACTGAGCATGTGGAGAGACGTTCGTTCATCTAGCACAAAGGGAACGGGTTGCAGGAAAAACTTTTACTCTGGTTTCTCAGGCTGTTTCCTAGTGCCGGTTTGAAGTTCCTGCAGTTTTCACTGTAAAACCGAGTTGGAGCTACTACCTCCCCATATATATGTATGGAGTGGAGTTTGCAACTGAAAAGAAACTTTGAGTTCCCAACAAGCTAGGTGAAGGACGGCTTTCACACACACTTATCTCTCAGAACTGAGCATGTGGAGAGACGTTCGTTCATCTAGCACAAAGGGAACGGGTTGCAGGAGAAACTTTTCTCTGGTTTCTCAGGCTGTTTCCTAGTGCCGGTTTGAATTTCCTGCAGTTTTCACTGTAAAACCGAGTTGGAGCTACTACCTCCCCATATATATGTATGGATTGGAGTTTGCAACTGGAAAGAAACTTTGTGTTCCCAACAAGCTAGGTGAAGGGCGGCTTTCACACACAATTATTTCTCAGAACGGAGCATGTGGAGAGACGTTCGTTCATCTAGCACAAAGGGAACGGGTTGCAGGAGAAACTTTTACTCTGGTTTCTCAGGCTGTTTCCTAGTGCCGGTTTGAATTTCCTGCAGTTTTCACTGTAAAACCGAGTTGGAGCTAGTACCTCCCCATATATATGTATGGAGTGGAGTTTGCAACTGAAAAGAAACTTTGTGTTCCCAACAAGATAGGTGAAGGACGGCTTTCACACACACTTATCTCTCAGAACTGAGCATGTGGAGAGACGTTCGTTCATCTAGCACAAAGGGAACGGGTTGCAGGAGAAACTTTTACTCTGGTTTCTCAGTCTGTTTCCTAGTGCCGGTTTGAAGTTCCTGCAGTTTTCACTGTAAAACCGAGTTGGAGCTTGTACCTCCCCATATATATGTATGGAGTGGAGTTTGCAACTGAAAAGAAACTTTGTGTTCCCAACAAGCTAGGTGAAGGACGGCTTTCACACACACTTATCTCTCAGAACTGAGCATGTGGAGAGACGTTCGTTCATCTAGCACAAAGGGAACGGGTTGCAGGAGAAACTTTTACTCTGGTTTCTCAGGCTGTTTCCTAGTGCCGGTTTGAAGTTCCTGCAGTTTTCACTGTAAAACCGGGTTGGAGCTAGTACCTCCCCATATATATGTATGGAGTGGAGTTTTCAACTGAAAAGAAACTTTGTGTTCCCAAAAAGCTAGGTGAAGGACAGCTTTCCCACACACTTATCTCTCAGAACTGAGCATGTGGAGAGACGATGGTTCATCTAGCACAAAGGGAACGGGTTGCAGGAGAAACTTTTACTCTGGTTTCTCAGTCTGTTTCCTAGTGCCGGTTTGAAGTTCCTGCAGTTTTCACTGTAAAACCGAGTTGGGGCTAGTACCTTCCCATATATATGTATGGAGTGGAGTTTTCAACTGAAAAGAAACTTTGTGTTCCCAAAAAGCTAGGTGAAGGACAGCTTTCCCACACACTTATCTCTCAGAACTGAGCATGTGGAGAGACGATGGTTCATCTAGCACAAAGGGAACGGGTTGCAGGAGAAACTTTTACTCTGGTTTCTCAGTCTGTTTCCTAGTGCCGGTTTGAAGTTCCTGCAGTTTTCACTGTAAAACCGAGTTGGGGCTAGTACCACCCCATATATATGTATGGAGTGGAGTTTGCAACTGGAAAGAAACTTTGTGTTCCCAACAAGCTAGGTGAAGGACGGCTTTCACACACACTTATCTCTCAGAACTGAGCATGTGGAGAGACGTTCGTTCATCTAGCACAAAGGGAACGGGTTGCAGGAGAAACTTTTACTCTGGTTTCTCAGTCTGTTTCCTAGTACCGGTTTGAAGTTCCTGCAGTTTTCACTGTAAAACCGAGTTGGAGCTTGTACCTCCCCATATATATGTATGGAGTGGAGTTTGCAACTGAAAAGAAACTTTGTGTTCCCAACAAGCTAGGTGAAGGACGGCTTTCACACACACTTATCTCTCAGAACTGAGCATGTGGAGAGACGTTCGTTCATCTAGCACAAAGGGAACGGGTTGCAGGAGAAACTTTTACTCTGGTTTCTCAGTCTGTTTCCTAGTGCCGGTTTGAAGTTCCTGCAGTTTTCACTGTAAAACCGGGTTGGAGCTAGTACCTCCCCATATATATGTATGGAGTGGAGTTTTCAACTGAAAAGAAACTTTGTGTTCCCAAAAAGCTAGGTGAAGGACAGCTTTCCCACACACTTATCTCTCAGAACTGAGCATGTGGAGAGACGATGGTTCATCTAGCACAAAGGGAACGGGTTGCAGGAGAAACTTTTACTCTGGTTTCTCAGTCTGTTTCCTAGTGCCGGTTTGAAGTTCCTGCAGTTTTCACTGTAAAACCGAGTTGGGGCTAGTACCTTCCCATATATATGTATGGAGTGGAGTTTTCAACTGAAAAGAAACTTTGTGTTCCCAACAAGCTAGGTGAAGGACGGCTTTCACACACACTTATCTCTCAGAACTGAGCATGTGGAGAGACGTTCGTTCATCTAGCACAAAGGGAACGGGTTGCAGGAGAAACTTTTACCTTGGTTTCTCAGGCTGTTTCCTAGTGCCGGTTTGAAGTTCCTGCAGTTTTCACTGTAAAACCGAGTTGGAGCTACTACCTCCCCATATATATGTATGGAATGGAGTTTGCAACTGAAAAGAAACTTTGAGTTCCCAACAAGCTAGGTGAAGGACGGCTTTCACACACACTTATCTCTCAGAACTGAGCATGTGGAGAGACGTTCGTTCATCTAGCACAAAGGGAACGGGTTGCAGGAGAAACTTTTACTCTGGTTTCTCAGGCTGTTTCCTAGTGCCGGTTTGAATTTCCTGCAGTTTTCACTGTAAAACAGAGTTGGAGCTACTACCTCCCCATATATATGTATGGATTGGAGTTTGCAACTGAAAAGAAACTTTGTGTTCCCAACAAGCTAAGTGAAGGACGGCTTTCACACACAATTATCTCTCAGAACTGAGCATGTGGAGAGACGTTCGTTCATCTAGCACAAAGGGAACGGGTTGCAGGAGAAACTTTTACTCTGGTTTCTCAGGCTGTTTCCTAGTGCCGGTTTGAAGTTCCTGCAGTTTTCACTGTAAAACCGAGTTGGAGCTAGTACCTCCCCATATATATGTATGGATTGGAGTTTGCAACTGGAAAGAAACTTTGTGTTCCCAACAAGCTAGGTGAAGGACGGCTTTCACACACACTTATCTCTCAGAACTGAGCATGTGGAGAGACTTTGGTTCATCTAGCACAAAGGGAACGGGTTGCAGGAGAAACTTTTACTCTGGTTTCTCAGTCTGTTTCCTAGTGCCGGTTTGAAGTTCCTGCAGTTTTCACTGTAAAACCGAGTTGGAGCTAGAACCTCCCCATATATATGTATGGATTGGAGTTTGCAACTGGAAAGAAACTTTGTGTTCCCAACAAGCTAGGTGAAGGACGGCTTTCACACACACTTATCTCTCAGAACTGAGCATGTGGAGAGACGTTGTTTCATCTAGCACAAAGGGAACGGGTTGCAGGAGAAACTTTTACTCTGGTTTCTCAGGCTGTTTCCTAGTGCCGGTTTGAAGTTCCTGCAGTTTTCACTGTAAAACCGAGTTGGGGCTAGTACCACCCCATATATATGTATGGAGTGGAGTTTGCAACTGGAAAGAAACTTTGTGTTCCCAACAGGCTAGGTGAAGGACGGCTTTCACACACACTTATCTCTCAGAACTGAGCATGTGGAGAGACGTTGGTTCATCTAGCACAAAGGGAACGGGTTGCAGGAGAAACTTTTACTCTGGTTTCTCAGTCTGTTTCCTAGTGCCGGTTTGAAGTTCCTGCAGTTTTCACTGTAAAACCGGGTTGGAGCTAGTACCTCCCCATATATATGTATGGAGTGGAGTTTTCAAATGAAAAGAAACTTTGTGTTCCCAAAAAGCTAGGTGAAGTACAGCTTTCCCACACACTTATCTCTCAGAACTGAGCATGTGGAGAGACGATGGTTCATCTAGCACAAAGGGAACGGGTTGCAGGAGAAACTTTTACTCTGGTTTCTCAGTCTGTTTCCTAGTGCCGGTTTGAAGTTCCTGCAGTTTTCACTGTAAAACCGAGTTGGGGCTAGTACCTCCCCATATATATGTATGGAGTGGAGTTTTCAACTGAAAAGAAACTTTGTGTTCCCAAAAAGCTAGGTGAAGGACGGCTTTCACAGACACTTATCTCTCAGAACTGAGCATGTGGAGAGACGTTCGTTCATCTAGCACAAAGGGAACGGGTTGCAGGAGAAACTTTTACTCTGGTTTCTCAGGCTGTTTCCTAGTGCCGGTTTGAAGTTCCTGCAGTTTTCACTGTAAAACCGAGTTGGAGCTACTACCTCCCCATATATATGTATGGAGTGGAGTTTGCAACTGAAAAGAAACTTTGAGTTCCCAACAAGCTAGGTGAAGGACGGCTTTCACACACACTTATCTCTCAGAACTGAGCATGTGGAGAGACGTTCGTTCATCTAGCACAAAGGGAACGGGTTGCAGGAGAAACTTTTCTCTGGTTTCTCAGGCTCTTTCCTAGTGCCGGTTTGAATTTCCTGCAGTTTTCACTGTAAAACCGAGTTGGAGCTACTACCTCCCCATATATATGTATGGATTGGAGTTTGCAACTGGAAAGAAACTTTGTGTTCCCAACAAGCTAGGTGAAGGGCGGCTTTCACACACAATAATTTCTCAGAACGGAGCATGTGGAGAGACGTTCGTTCATCTAGCACAAAGGGAACGGGTTGCAGGAGAAACTTTTACTCTGGTTTCTCAGGCTGTTTCCTAGTGCCGGTTTGAAGTTCCTGCAGTTTTCACTGTAAAACCGAGTTGGAGCTAGTACCTCCCCATATATATGTATGGAGTGGAGTTTGCAACTGAAAAGAAACTTTGTGTTCCCAACAAGATAGGTGAAGGACGGCTTTCACACACACTTATCTCTCAGAACTGAGCATGTGGAGAGACGTTCGTTCATCTAGCACAAAGGGAACGGGTTGCTGGAGAAACTTTTACTCTGGTTTCTCAGTCTGTTTCCTAGTGCCGGTTTGAAGTTCCTGCAGTTTTCACTGTAAAACCGAGTTGGAGCTTGTACCTCCCCATATATATGTATGGAGTGGAGTTTGCAACTGAAAAGAAACTTTGTGTTCCCAACAAGCTAGGTGAAGGACGGCTTTCACACACACTTATCTCTCAGAACTGAGCATGTGGAGAGACGTTCGTTCATCTAGCACAAATTGAACGGGTTGCAGGAGAAACTTTTACTCTGGTTTCTCAGGCTGTTTCCTAGTGCCGGTTTGAAGTTCCTGCAGTTTTCACTGTAAAACCGAGTTGGAGCTAGTACCTCCCCTTATATATGTATGGAGTGGAGTTTTCAACTGAAAAGAAACTTTGTGTTCCCAAAAAGCTAGGTGAAGGACAGCTTTCCCACACACTTATCTCTCAGAACTGAGCATGTGGAGAGACGATGGTTCATCTAGCACAAAGGGAACGGGTTGCAGGAGAAACTTTTACTCTGGTTTCTCAGTCTGTTTCCTAGTGCCGGTTTGAAGTTCCTGCAGTTTTCACTGTAAAACCGAGTTGGGGCTAGTACCTTCCCATATATATGTATGGAGTGGAGTTTTCAACTGAAAAGAAACTTTGTGTTCCCAACAAGCTAGGTGAAGGACGGCTTTCACACACACTTATCTCTCAGAACTGAGCATGTGGAGAGACGTTCGTTCATCTAGCACAAAGGGAACGGGTTGCAGGAGAAACTTTTACCTTGGTTTCTCAGGCTGTTTCCTAGTGCCGGTTTGAAGTTCCTGCAGTTTTCACTGTAAAACCGAGTTGGAGCTACTACCTCCCCATATATATGTATGGAATGGAGTTTGCAACTGAAAAGAAACTTTGAGTTCCCAACAAGCTAGGTGAAGGACGGCTTTCAATCACACTTATATCTCAGAACTGAGCATGTGGAGAGACGTTCGTTCATCTAGCACAAAGGGAACGGGTTGCAGGAGAAACTTTTACTCTGGTTTCTCAGGCTGTTTCCTAGTGCCGGTTTGAATTTCCTGCAGTTTTCACTGTAAAACCGAGTTGGAGCTACTACCTCCCCATATATATGTATGGATTGGAGTTTGCAACTGAAAAGAAACTTTGTGTTCCCAACAAGCTAGGTGAAGGACGGCTTTCACACACACTTATCTCTCAGAACTGAGCATGTGGAGAGACGTTCGTTCATCTAGCACAAAGGGAACGGGTTGCAGGAGAAACTTTTACTCTGGTTTCTCAGGCTGTTTCCTAGCGCCGGTTTGAAGTTCCTGCATTTTTCACTGTAAAACCGAGTTGGAGCTAGTACCTCCCCATATATATGTATGGATTGGAGTTTGCAACTGGAAAGAAACTTTGTGTTCCCAACAAGCTAGGTGAAGGACGGCTTTCACACACACTTATCTCTCAGAACTGAGCATGTGGAGAGACTTTGGTTCATCTAGCACAAAGGGAACGGGTTGCAGGAGAAACTTTTACTCTGGTTTCTCAGTCTGTTTCCTAGTGCCGGTTTGAAGTTCCTGCAGTTTTCACTGTAAAACCGAGTTGGGGCTAGTACCACCCCATAAATATGTATGGAGTGGAGTTTGCAACTGGAAAGAAACTTTGTGTTCCCAACAAGCTAGGTGAAGGACGGCTTTCACACACACTTATCTCTCAGAACTGAGCATGTGGAGAGACGTTCGTTCATCTAGCACAAAGGGAACGGGTTGCAGGAGAAACTTTTACTCTGGTTTCTCAGTCTGTTTCCTAGTGCCGGTTTGAAGTTCCTGCAGTTTACACTGTAAAACCGGGTTGGAGCTAGTACCTCCCCATATATATGTATGGAGTGGAGTTTTCAACTGAAAAGAAACTTTGTGTTCCCAAAAAGCTAGGTGAAGGACAGCTTTCCCACACAATTATCTCTCAGAACTGAGCATGTGGAGAGACGATGGTTCATCTAGCACAAAGGGAACGGGTTGCAGGAGAAACTTTTACTCTGGTTTCTCAGTCTGTTTCCTAGTGCCGGTTTGAAGTTCCTGCAGTTTTCACTGTAAAACCGAGTTGGGGCTAGTACCACCCCATATATATGTATGGAGTGGAGTTTGCAACTGGAAAGAAACTTTGTGTTCCCAACAAGCTAGGTGAAGGACGGCTTTCACACACACTTATCTCTCAGAACTGAGCATGTGGAGAGACGTTCGTTCATCTAGCACAAAGGGAACGGGTTGCAGGAGAAACTTTTACTCTGGTTTCTCAGTCGGTTTCCTAGTGCCGGTTTGAAGTTCCTGCAGTTTTCACTGTAAAACCGGGTTGGAGCTAGTACCTCCCCATATATATGTAAGGAGTGGAGTTTTCAACTGAAAAGAAACTTTGTGTTCCCAAAAAGCTAGGTGAAGGACAGCTTTCCCACACACTTATCTCTCAGAACTGAGCATGTGGAGAGACGATGGTTCATCTAGCACAAAGGGAACGGGTTGCAGGGGAAACTTTTACTCTGGTTTCTCAGTCTGTTTCCTAGTGCCGGTTTGAAGTTCCTGCAGTTTTCACTGTAAAACCGAGTTGGGGCTAGTACCTCCCCATATATATGTATGGAGTGGAGTTTTCAACTGAAAAGAAACTTTGGGTTCCCAAAAAGCTAGGTGAAGGACGGCTTTCACACACACTTATCTCTCAGAACTGAGCATGTGGAGAGACGATGGTTCATCTAGCACAAAGGGAACGGGTTGCAGGAGAAACTTTTACTCTGGTTTCTCAGGCTGTTTCCTAGTGCCGGTTTGAAGTTCCTGCAGTTTTCACTGTAAAACCGAGTTGGAGCTACTACCTCCCCATATATATGTATGGAATGGAGTTTGCAACTGAAAAGAAACTTTGAGTTCCCAACAAGCTAGGTGAAGGACGGCTTTCACACACACTTATCTCTCAGAACTGAGCATGTGGAGAGACGTTCGTTCATCTAGCACAAAGGGAACGGGTTGCAGGACAAACTTTTACTCTGGTTTCTCAGGCTGTTTCCTAGTGCCGGTTTGAAGTTTCTGCAGTTTTCACTCTAAAACCGAGTTGGAGCTACTACCTCCCCATATATATGTATGGATTGGAGTTTGCAACTGAAAAGAAACTTTGTGTTCCCAACAAGCTAGGTGAAGGACGGCTTTCACACACACTTATCTCTCAGAACTGAGCATGTGGAGAGACGTTCGTTCATCTAGCACAAAGGGAACGGGTTGCAGGAGAAACTTTTACTCTGGTTTCTCAGGCTGTTTCCTAGTGCCGGTTTGAAGTTCCTGCAGTTTTCACTGTAAAACCGAGTTGGAGCTAGTACCTCCCCATATATATGTATGGATTGGAGTTTGCAACTGGAAAGAAACTTTGTGTTCCCAACAAGCTAGGTGAAGGACGGCTTTCACACACACTTATCTCTCAGAACTGAGCATGTGGAGAGACGTTCGTTCATCTAGCACAAAGGGAACGGGTTGCAGGAGAAACTTTTACTCTGGTTTCTCAGTCTGTTTCCTAGTGCCGGTTTGAAGTTCCTGCAGTTTTCACTGTAAAACCGGGTTGGAGCTAGTACCTCCCCATATATATGTATGGAGTGGAGTTTTCAAATGAAAAGAAACTTTGTGTTCCCAAAAAGCTAGGTGAAGGACAGCTTTCCCACACACTTATCTCTCAGAACTGAGCATGTGGAGAGACGATGGTTCATCTAGCACAAAGGGAACGGGTTGCAGGAGAAACTTTTACTCTGGGTTCTCAGTCTGTTTCCTAGTGCCGGTTTGAAGTTCCTGCAGTTTTCACTGTAAAACCGAGTTGGGGCTAGTACCTCCCCATATATATGTATGGAGTGGAGTTTTCAACTGAAAAGAAACTTTGTGTTCCCAACAAGCTAGGTGAAGGACGGCTTTCACACACACTTATCTCTCAGAACTGAGCATGTGGAGAGACGTTCGTTCATCTAGCACAAAGGGAACGGGTTGCAGGAGAAACTTTTACTCTGGTTTCTCAGGCTGTTTCCTAGTGCCGGTTTGAAGTTCCTGCAGTTTTCACTGTAAAACCGAGTTGGAGCTACTACCTCCCCATATATATGTATGGATTGGAGTTTGCAACTGAAAAGAAACTTTGAGTTCCCAACAAGCTAGGTGAAGGACGGCTTTCACACACACTTATCTCTCAGAACTGAGCATGTGGAGAGACGTTCGTTCATCTAGCACAAAGGGAACGGGTTGCAGGAGAAACTTTTACTCTGGTTTCTCAGGCTGTTTCCTAGTGCCGGTTTGAATTTCCTGCAGTTTTCACTGTAAAACCGAGTTGGAGCTAGTACCTCCCCATATATATTTATGGATTGGAGTTTGCAACTGGAAAGAAACTTTGTGTTCCCAACAAGCTAGGTGAAGGACGGCTTTCACACACACTTATCTCTCAGAACTGAGCATGTGGAGAGACGTTCGTTCATCTAGCACAAAGGGAACGGGTTGCAGGAGAAACTTTTACTCTGGTTTCTCAGGCTGTTTCCTAGTGCCGGTTTGAAGTTCCTGCAGTTTTCACTGTAAAACCGAGTTGGAGCTACTACCTCCCCATATATATGTATGGATTGGAGTTTGCAACTGAAAAGAAACTTTGTGTTCCCAACAAGCTAGGTGAAGGACGGCTTTCACACACACTTATCTCTCAGAACTGAGCATGTGGAGAGACGTTCGTTCATCTAGCACAAAGGGAACGGGTTGCAGGAGAAACTTTTACTCTGGTTTCTCAGGCTGTTTCCTAGTGCCGGTTTGAAGTTCCTGCAGTTTTCACTGTAAAACCGAGTTGGAGCTAGTACCTCCCCATATATATGTATGGATTGGAGTTTGCAACTGGAAAGAAACTTTGTGTTCCCAACAAGCTAGGTGAAGGACGGCTTTCACACACACTTATCTCTCAGAACTGAGCATGTGGAGAGACGTTCGTTCATCTAGCACAAAGGGAACGGGTTGCAGGAGAAACTTTTACTCTGGTTTCTCTGTCTGTTTCCTAGTGACGGTTTGAAGTTCCTGCAGTTTTCACTGTAAAACCGGGTTGGAGCTAGTACCTCCCCATATATATGTATGGAGTGGAGTTTTCAACTGAAAAGAAACTTTGTGTTCCTAAAAAGCTAGGTGAAGGACAGCTTTCCCACACACTTATCTCTCAGAACTGAGCATGTGGAGAGACGATGGTTCATCTAGCACAAAGGGAACGGGTTGCAGGAGAAACTTTTACTCTGGGTTCTCAGTCTGTTTCCTAGTGCCGGTTTGAAGTTCCTGCAGTTTTCACTGTAAAACCGAGTTGGGGCTAGTACCTCCCCATATATATGTATGGAGTGGAGTTTTCAACTGAAAAGAAACTTTGGGTTCCCAAAAAGCTAGGTGAAGGACGGCTTTCACACACACTTATCTCTCAGAACTGAGCATGTGGAGAGACGTTCGTTCATCTAGCACAAAGGGAACGGGTTGCAGGAGAAACTTTTACTCTGGTTTCTCAGGCTGTTTCCTAGTGCCGGTTTGAAGTTCCTGCAGTTTTCACTGTAAAACCGAGTTGGAGCTACTACCTCCCCATATATATGTATGGAGTGGAGTTTGCAACTGAAAAGAAACTTTGAGTTCCCAACAAGCTAGGTGAAGGACGGCTTTCACACACACTTATCTCTCAGAACTGAGCATGTGGAGAGACGTTCGTTCATCTAGCACAAAGGGAACGGGTTGCAGGAGAAACTTTTACTCTGGATTCTCAGGCTGTTTCCTAGTGCCGGTTTGAATTTCCTGCAGTTTTCACTGTAAAACCGAGTTGGAGCTAGTACCTCCCCATATATATGTATGGATTGGAGTTTGCAACTGGAAAGAAACTTTGTGTTCCCAACAAGCTAGGTGAAGGACGGCTTTCACACACACTTATCTCTCAGAACGGAGCATGTGGAGAGACGTTCGTTCATCTAGCACAAAGGGAACGGGTTGCAGGAGAAACTTTTACTCTGGTTTCTCAGTCTGTTTCCTAGTGCCGGTTTGAACTTCCTGCAGTTTTCACTGTAAAACCGAGTTGGAGCTACTACCTCCCTTATATATGTATGGAGTGGAGTTTGCAACTGAAAAGAAACTTTGTGTTCCCAACAAGCTAGGTGAAGGACGGCTTTCACACACACTTATCTCTCAGAACTGAGCATGTGGAGAGACGTTCGTTCATCTAGCACAAAGGGAACGGGTTGCAGGAGAAACTTTTACTCTGGTTTCTCAGGCTGTTTCCTAGTGCCGGTTTGAAGTTCCTGCAGTTTTCACTGTAAAACCGAGTTGGAGCTACTACCTCCCCATATATATGTATGGATTGGAGTTTGCAACTGAAAAGAAACTATGTGTTCCCAAAAAGCTAGGTGAAGGATGGCTTTCACACACACTTATCTCTCAGAACTGAGCATGTGGAGAGACGTTCGTTCATCTAGCACAAAGGGAACGGGTTGCAGGAGAAACTTTTACTCTGGTTTCTCAGGCTGTTTCCTAGTGCCGGTTTGAAGTTCCTGCAGTTTTCACTGTAAAACCGATTTGGAGCTAGTACCTCCCCATATATATGTATGGATTGGAGTTTGCAACTGGAAAGAAACTTTGTGTTCCCAACAAGCTAGGTGAAGGACGGCTTTCCCACACACTTATCTCTCAGAACTGAGCATGTGGAGAGACGTTGTTTCATCTAGCAAAAAGGGAACGGGTTGCAGGAGAAACTTTTACTCTGGTTTCTCAGTCTGTTTCCTAGTGCCGGTTTGAAGTTCCTGCAGTTTTCACTGTAAAACATAGTTGGAGCTAGTACCTCCCCTTATATATGTATGGAGTGGAGTTTGCAACTGAAAAGAAACTTTGTGTTCCCAACAAGCTAGGTGAAGGACGGCTTTCACACACACTTATCTCTCAGAACTGAGCATGTGGAGAGACGTTCGTTCATCTAGCACAAAGGGAACTGGTTGCAGGAGAAACTTTTACTCTGGTTTCTCAGTCTGTTTCCTAGTGCCGGTTTGAAGTTCCTGCAGTTTTCACTGTAAAACCGAGTTGGGGCTAGTACCTCCCCATATATATGTATGGAGTGGAGTTTGCAACTGAAAAGAAACTTTGTGTTCCCAAAAAGCTAGGTGAAGGACGGCTTTCACACACACTTATCTCTCAGACCTGAGCATGTGGAGAGACGTTCGTTCATCTAGCACAAAGGGAACGGGTTGCAGGAGAAACTTTTACTCTGGTTTCTCAGTCTGTTTCCTAGTGCCGGTTTGAAGTTCCTGCAGATTTCACTGTAAAACCGAGTTGGAGCTACTACCTCCCCATATATATGTATGGATTGGAGTTTGCAACTGAAAAGAAACTTTGTGTTCCCAACAAGCTAGGTGAAGGAAAGCTTTCACACACACTTATCTCTCAGAACTGAGCATGTGGGGAGACATTCGTTCATCTAGCACAAAGGGAACGGGTTGCAGGAGAAACTTTTTCTCTGGTTTCTCAGGCTGTTTCCTAGTGCCAGTTTGAAGTTCCTGCAGTTTTCACTGTAAAACCGAGTTGGAGCTAGTACCTCCCGGTATATATGTATGGATTGGAGTTTGCAACTGGAAAGAAACTTTGGGTTCCCAACAAGCTAGGTGAAGGACGGCTTTCACACACACTTATCTCTCAGAACTGAGCATGTGGAGAGACGTTCGTTCATCTAGCACAAAGGGAACGGTTTGCAGGACAAACTTTTACTCTGGTTTCTCAGTCTGTTTCCTAGTGCCGGTTTGAAGTTCCTGCAGTTTTCACTGTAAAACCGGGTTGGAGCTAGTACCTCCCCATGTATATGTGTGGAGTGGAGTTTGCAACTGAAAAGAAACTTTGTGTTCCCAACATGCTATGTGAAGGACGGCTTTCACACACACTTATCTCTCAGAACTGAGCATGTGGAGAGACGTTCGTTCAACTAGCACAAAGGGAACGGGTTGCAGGAGAAACTTTTACTCTGGATTCTCAGTCTGTTTCCTAGTGCCGGTTTGAAGTTCCTGCAGTTTTCACTGTAAAACCGAGTTGGAGCTACTTCCTCCCCTTATATATGTATGGAGTGGAGTTTGCAACTGAAAAGAAACTTTGTGTTCCCAACAAGCTAGGTGAAGGACGGCTTTCACACACACTTATCTCTCAGAACTGAGCATGTGGAGAGACGTTGGTTCATCTAGCACAAAGGGAACGGGTTGCAGGAGAAACTTTTACTCTGGTTTCTCAGTCTGTTTCCTAGTGCCGGTTTGAAGTTCCTGCAGTTTTCACTGTAAAACCGAGTTGGGGCTAGTACCTCCCCATATATTGTATGGATTGGAGTTTTCAACTGAAAAGAAACTTTGTGTTCCCAAAAAGCTAGGTGAAGGACGGCTTTCACACACACTTATCTCTCATAACTGAGCATGTGGAGAGACGTTCGTTCATCTAGCACAAAGGGAACGGGTTGCAGGAGAAACTTTTACTCTGGTTTCTCAGTCTGTTTCCTAGTGCTGGTTTGAAGTTCCTGCAGTTTTCACTGTAAAACCGAGTTGGAGCTACTACCTCCCCATATATATGTATGGAGTGGAGTTTGCAACTGAAAAGAAACTTTGTGTTCCCAACAAGCTAGGTGAAGGACGGCTTTCACACACACTTATCTCTCAGAACTGAGCGTGTGGAGAGACGTTCGTTCATCTAGCACAAAGGGATCGGGTTGCAGGAGAAACTTTTACTCTGGTTTCTCAGGCTGTTTCCTAGTGCCGGTTTGAAGTTCCTGCAGATTTCACTGTAAATCCGTGTTGGAGCTAGTACCTCCCCATATATCTGTATGGAGTGGAGTTTGCAACTGAAAAGAAACTTTGTGTTTCCAACAAGCTAGATGAAAGACGGCTTTCACACAAACTTATCTCTCAGAACTGAGCATGTGGAGAGACGTTCGTTCATCTAGCAAAAAGGGAACGGGTTGCAGGAGAAACTTTTACTCTGGTTTCTCAGTCTGTTTCCTAGTGCCGGTTTGAAGTTCCTGCAGTTTTCACTGTAAAACCGAGTTGGAGCTACTACCTCCCCATATATATGTATGGATTGGAGTTTGCAACTGAAAAGAAACTTTGTGTTCCCAACAAGCTAGGTGAAGGACGGATTTCACACACACTTATCTCTCAGAACTGAGCATGTGGAGAGACGTTCGTTCATCTAGCACAAAGGGAACGGGTTGCAGGAGAAACTTTTACTCTGGTTTCTCAGTCTGTTTCCTAGTGCCGGTTTGAAGTTCCTGCAGTTTTCACTGTAAAACCGAGTTGGAGCTACTACCTCCCCATATATATGTATGGATTGGAGTTTGCAACTGAAAAGAAACTATGTGTTCCCAACAAGCTAGGTGAAGGACGGCTTTCACACACACTTATCTCTCAGAACTGAGCATGTGGAGAGACGTTCGTTCATCTAGCACAAAGGGAACGGGTTGCAGGAGAAACTTTTACTCTGGTTTCTCAGGCTGTTTCCTAGTGCCGGTTTGAAGTTCCTGCAGTTTTCACTGTAAAACCGATTTGGAGCTAGTACCTCCCCATATATATGTATGGATTGGAGTTTGCAACTGGAAAGAAACTTTGTGTTCCCAACAAGCTAGGTGAAGGACGGCTTTCACACACACTTATCTCTCAGAACTGAGCATGTGGAGAGACGTTGGTTCATCTAGCAAAAAGGGAACTGGTTGCAGGAGAAACTTTTACTCTGGTTTCTCAGTCTGTTTCCTAGTGCCGGTTTGAATTTCCTGCAGTTTTCACTGTAAAACCGAGTTGGAGCTAGTACCTCCCCTTATATATGTATGGAGTGGAGTTTGCAACTGAAAAGAAACTTTGTGTTCCCAACAAGCTAGGTGAAGGACGGCTTTCACACACACTTATCTCTCAGAACTGAGCATGTGGAGAGACGTTCGTTCATGTAGCACAAAGGGAACTGGTTGCAGGAGAATCTTTTACTTTGGTTTCTCAGTCTGTTTCCTAGTGCCGGTTTGAAGTTCCTGCAGTTTTCACTGTAAAACCGAGTTGGGGCTAGTACCTCCACATATATATGTATGGAGTGGAGTTTGCAACTGAAAAGAAACTTTGTGTTCCCAAAAAGCTAGGTGAAGGACGGCTTTCACACACACTTATCTCTCAGAACTGAGCATGTGGAGAGACGTTCGTTCATCTAGCACAAAGGGAACGGGTTGCAGGAGAAACTTTTACTCTGGTTTCTCAGTCTGTTTCCTAGTGCCGGTTTGAAGTTCCTGCAGATTTCACTGTAAAACCGAGTTGGAGCTACTACCTCCCCATATATATGTATGGATTGGAGTTTGCAACTGAAAAGAAACTTTGTGTTCCCAACAAGCTAGGTGAAGGAAAGCTTTCACACACACTTATCTCTCAGAACTGAGCATGTGGGGAGACATTCGTTCATCTAGCACAAAGGGAACGGGTTGCAGGAGAAACTTTTACTCTGGTTCCTCAGGCTGTTTCCTAGTGCCAGTTTGAAGTTCCTGCAGTTTTCACTGTAAAACCGAGTTGGAGCTTGTACCTCCCGGTATATATGTATGGATTGGAGTTTGCAGCTGGAAAGAAACTTTGGGTTCCCAACAAGCTAGATGAAGGACGGCTTTCACACACACATATCTCTCAGAACTGAGCATGTGGAGAGACGTTCGTTCATCTAGCACAAAGGGAACGGTTTGCAGGACAAACTTTTACTCTGGTTTCTCAGTCTGTTTCCTAGTGCCGGTTTGAAGTTCCTGCAGTTTCCGCTGTAAAACCGGGTTGGAGCTAGTACCTCCCCATATATATGTATGGAGTGGAGTTTGCAACTGAAAAGAAACTTTGTGTTCCCAACAAGCTAGGTGAAGTGCGGCTTTCACACACACTTATCTCTCAGAACTGAGCATGTGGAGAGACGTTCGTTCATCTAGCACAAAGGGAACTGGTTGCAGGAGAAACTTTTACTCTGGTTTCTCAGTCTGTTTCCTAGTGCCGGTTTGAAGTTCCTGCAGTTTTCACTGTAAATCCGAGTTGGGGCTAGTACCTCCCCATATATATGTATGGAGTGGAGTTTGCAACTGAAAAGAAACTTTGTGTTCCCAAAAAGCTAGGTGAAGGACGGCTTTCACACACACTTATCTCTCAGAACTGAGCATGTGGAGAGACGTTCGTTCATCTAGCACAAAGGGAACGGGTTGCAGGAGAAACTTTTACTCTGGTTTCTCAGTCTGTTTCCTAGTGCCGGTTTGAAGTTCCTGTAGATTTCACTGTAAAACCGAGTTGGAGCTACTACCTCCCCATATATATGTATGGATTGGAGTTTGCAACTGAAAAGAAACTTTGTGTTCCCAACAAGCTAGGTGAAGGAAAGCTTTCACACACACTTATCTCTCAGAACTGAGCATGTGGGGAGACATTCGTTCATATAGCACAAAGGGAACGGGTTGCAGGAGAAACTTTTACTCTGGTTCCTCAGGCTGTTTCCTAGTGCCAGTTTGAAGTTCCTGCAGTTTTCACTGTAAAACCGAGTTGGAGCTAGTACCTCCCGGTATATATGTATGGACTGGAGTTTGCAACTGGAAAGAAACTTTGGGTTCCCAACAAGCTAGATGAAGGACGGCTTTCACACACACTTATCTCTCAGAACTGAGCATGTGGAGAGACGTTCGTTCATCTAGCACAAAGGGAACGGTTTGCAGGACAAACTTTTACTCTGGTTTCTCAGTCTGTTTCCTAGTGCCGGTTTGAAGTTCCTGCAGTTTTCACTGTAAAACCGGGTTGGAGCTAGTACCTCCCCATATATATGTATGCAGTGGAGTTTGCAACTGAAAAGAAACTTTGTGTTCCAAACAAGCTAGGTGAAGGGCGGCTTTCACACACACTTATCTCTCAGAACTGAACATGTGGAGAGACGTTCGTTCATCTAGCACAAAGGGAACGGATTGCAGGAGAAACTTTCACTCTGGTTTCTCAGTCTGTTTCCTAGTGCCGGTTTGAAGTTCCTGCAGTTTTCACTGTTAAACCGAGTTGGAGCTAGCACCTTCCCATATATATGTATGGAGTGGAGTTTGCAACTGAAAAAAACTTTGTGTTCCCAACATGCTATGTGAAGGACGGCTTTCACACACACTTATCTCTCAGAACTGAGCATGTGGAGAGACGTTCGTTCAACTAGCACAAAGGGAACGGGTTGCAGGAGAAAGTTTTACTCTGGATTCTCAGTCTGTTTCCTAGTGCCGGTTTGAAGTTCCTGCAGTTTTCACTGTAAAACCGAGTTGGAGTTACTACCTCCCCTTATATATGTATGGAGTGGAGTTTGTAACTGAAAAGAAACTTTGTGTTCCCAACAAGCTAGGTGAAGGACGGCTTTCACACACACTTATCTCTCAGAACTGAGCATGTGGAGAGACGTTGGTTCATCTAGCACAAAGGGAACGGGTTGCAGGGGAAACTTTTACTCTGGTTTCTCAGTCTGTTTTCTAGTGCCGGTTTGAAGTTCCTGCAGTTTTCACTGTAAAACCGAGTTGGAGCTAGTACCTCCCCATATATTGTATGGAGTGGAGTTTTCAACTGAAAAGAAACTTTGTGTTTCCAAGAAGCTAGGTGAAGGACGGCTTTCACACACACTTATTTCTCAGAACTGAGCATGTGGTGAGACGTTCGTTCATCTAGCACAAAGGGAACGTGTTGCAGGAGAAACTTTTACTCTGGATTCTCAGTCTGTTTCCTAGTGCCGGTTTGAAGTTCCTGCAGTTTTCACTGTAAAACCGAGTTGGAGCTACTACCTCCCCATATATATGTATGGAGTGGAGTTTGCAACTGAAAAGAAACTTTGTGTTCCCAACAAGCTATATGAAAGACGGCTTTCACACAAACTTATCTCTCAGAACTGAGCATGTGGAGAGACGTTCGTTCATCTAGCACAAAGGGAACGGGTTGCAGGAGAAACTTTTACTCTGGTTTCTCAGTCTGTTTCCTAGTGCCGGTTTGAAGTTCCTGCAGTTTTCACTGTAAAACCGAGTTGGAGCTACTACCTCCCCATATATATGTATGGAGTGGAGTTTGCAACTGAAAAGAAACTTTGTGTTCCCAACAAGCTAGGTGAAGGACGGCTTTCACACACACTTATCTCTCAGAACTGAGCATGTGGAGAGACGTTCGTTCATCTAGCACAAAGGGAACGGGTTGCAGGAGAAACTTTTACTCTGTTTTCTCAGGCTGTTTCCTAGTGCCGGTTTGAAGTTCCTGCAGTTTTCACTGTAAAACCGAGTTGGAGCTAGTACCTTCCCATATATATGTATGGATTGGTGTTTGCAACTGGAAAGAAACTTTGTGTTCCCAACAAGCTAGGTGAAGGACGGCTTTCACACACACTTATCTCTCAGAACTGAGCATGTGGAGAGACTTTCGTTCATCTAGCACAAAGGGAACGGGTTGCAGGACAAACTTTTACTCTGGTTTCTCAGTCTGTTTCCTAGTGCCGGTTTGAAGTTCCTGCATTTTTCACTGTAAAACCGGGTTGGAGCTAGTACCTCCCCATATATATGTATGGAGTGGAGTTTGCAACTGAAAAGAAACTTTGTGTTCCCAACAAGCTAGGTGAAGGGCGGCTTTCACACACACTTATCTCTCAGAACTGAGCATGTGGAGAGACTTTCGTTCATCTAGCACAAAGGGAACGGGTTGCAGGAGAAACTTTTACTCTGGTTTCTCAGGCTGTTTCCTAGTGCCGGTTTGAAGTTCCTGCAGTTTTCACTGTAAAACCGAGTTGGAGCTACTACCTCCCCTTATATATGTATGGAGTGGAGTTTGCAACTGAAAAGAAACTTTGTGTTCCCAACAAGCTAGGTGAAGGACGGCTTTCACACACACTTATCTCTCAGAACTGAGCATGTGGAGAGACGTTCGTTCATCTAGCACAAAGGGAACGGGTTGCAGGAGAAACTTTTACTCTGGTTTCTCAGTTTGTTTCCTAGTGCCGGTTTGAAGTTCCTGCAGTTTTCACTGTAAAACCGAGTTGGAGCTACTACCACCCCATATATATGTATGGAGTGGAGTTTGCAACTGAAAAGAAACTTTGTGTTCCCAACAAGCTAGGTGAAGGACGGCTTTCACACACACTTATCTCTCAGAACTGAGCATGTGGAGAGACGTTCGTTCATCTAGCACAAAGGGAACGGGTTGCAGGAGAAACTTTTACTCTGGTTTCTCAGTCTGTTTCCTAGTGCCGGTTTGAAGTTCCTGCAGTTTTCACTGTAAAATCGAGTTGGAGCTACTACCTCCCCTTATATATGTATGGAGTGGAGTTTGCAACTGAAAAGAAACTTTGTGTTCCCAACAAGCTAGGTGAAGGACGGCTTTCACACACACTTATCTCTCAGAACTGAGCATGTGGAGAGACGTTCGTTCATCTAGCACAAAGGGAACTGGTTGCAGGAGAAACTTTTACTCTGGTTTCTCAGTTTGTTTCCTAGTGCCGGTTTGAAGTTCCTGCAGTTTTCACTGTAAAACCGAGTTGGAGCTACTACCTCCCCATATATATGTATGGATTGGAGTTTGCAACTGAAAAGAAACTTTGTGTTCCCAACAAGCTAGGTGAAGGACGGCTTTCACACACACTTATCTCTCAGAACTGAGCATGTGGAGAGACATTCGTTCATCTAGCACAAAGGGAACGGGTTGCAGGAGATACTTTTACTCTGGTTTCTCAGGCTGTTTCCTAGTGCCGGTTTGAAGTTCCTGCAGTTTTCACTGTAAAACCGATTTGGAGCTAGTACCTCCCGGTATATATGTATGGATTGGAGTTTGCAACTGGAAAGAAACTTTGTGTTCCCAACAAGCTAGGTGAAGGACGGCTTTCACACACACTTATCTCTCAGAACTGAGCATGTGGAGAGACTTTCGTTCATCTAGCACAAAGGGAACGGTTTGCAGGACAAACTTTTACTCTGGTTTCTCAGTCTGTTTCCTAGTGCCGGTATGAAGTTCCTGCATTTTTCACTGTAAAACCGGGTTGGAGCTAGTACCTCCCCATATATATGTATGGAGTGGAGTTTGCAACTGAAAAGAAACTTTGTGTTCCCAACAAGCTAGGTGAAGGGCGGCTTTCACACACACTTATCTCTCAGAACTGAGCATGTGGAGAGACGTTCGTTCATCTAGCACAAAGGGAACGGGTTGCAGGAGAAACTTTTTCTCTGGTTTCTCAGGCTGTTTCCTAGTGCCGGTTTGAAGTTCCTGCAGTTTTCACTGTAAAACCGAGTTGGAGCTACTACCTCCCCTTATATATGTATGGAGTGGAGTTTGCAACTGAATAGAAACTTTGTGTTCCCAACAAGCTAGGTGAAGGACGGCTTTCACACACACTTATCTCTCAGAACTGAGCATGTGGAGAGACGTTCGTTCATCTAGCACAAAGGGAACGGGTTGCAGGAGAAACTTTTACTCTGGTTTCTCAGTTTGTTTCCTAGTGCCGGTTTGAAGTTCCTGCAGTTTTCACTGTAAAACCGAGTTGGAGCTACTACCTCCCCATATATATGTATGGAGTGGAGTTTGCAACTGAAAAGAAACTTTGTGTTCCCAACAAGCTAGGTGAAGGACGGCTTTCACACACACTTATCTCTCAGAACTGAGCATGTGGAGAGACGTTCGTTCATCTAGCACAAAGGGAACGGGTTGCAGGAGAAACTTTTACTCTGGTTTCTCAGTCTGTTTCCTAGTGCCGGTTTGAAGTTCCTGCAGTTTTCACTGTAAAATCGAGTTGGAGCTACTACCTCCCCTTATATATGTATGGAGTGGAGTTTGCAACTGAAAAGAAACTTTGTGTTCCCAACAAGCTAGGTGAAGGACGGCTTTCACACACACTTATCTCTCAGAACTGAGCATGTGGAGAGACGTTCGTTCATCTAGCACAAAGGGAACTGGTTGCAGGAGAAACTTTTACTCTGGTTTCTCAGTCTGTTTCCTAGTGCCGGTTTGAAGTTCCTGCAGTTTTCACTGTAAAACCGAGTTGGGGCTAGTACCGCCCCATATATATTTATGGAGTGGAGTTTGCAACTGAAAAGAAACTTTGTGTTCCCAAAAAGCTAGGTGAAGGACGGCTTTCACACACACTTATCTCTCAGAACTGAGCATGTGGAGAGACGTTCGTTCATCTAGCACAAAGGGAACGGGTTGCAGGAGAAACTTTTACTCTGGTTTCTCAGTTTGTTTCCTAGTGCCGGTTTGAAGTTCCTGCAGTTTTCACTGTAAAACCGAGTTGGAGCTACTACCTCCCCATATATATGTATGGATTGGAGTTTGCAACTGAAAAGAAACTTTGTGTTCCCAACAAGCTAGGAGAAGGACGGCTTTCACACACACTTATCTCTCAGAACTGAGCATGTGGAGAGACATTCGTTCATCTAGCACAAAGTGAACGGGTTGCAGGAGAAACTTTTACTCTGGTTTCTCAGGCTGTTTCCTAGTGCCGGTTTGAAGTTTCTGCAGTTTTCACTGTAAAACCGGGTTGGAGCTAGTACCTCCCCATATATATGTATGGAGTGGAGTTTGCAACTGAAAAGAAACTTTGTGTTCCCAACAAGCTAGTTGAAGGGCGGCATTCACACACACTTATCTCTCAGAACTGAGCATGTGGAGAGACGTTCGTTCATCTAGCACAAAGGGAACGGGTTGCAGGAGAAACTTTTACTCTGGTTTCTCAGGCTGTTTCCTAGTGCCGGTTTGAAGTTCCTGCAGTTTTCACTGTAAAACCGAGTTGGAGCTACTACCTCCCCTTATATATGTATGGAGTGGACTTTGCAACTGAAAAGAAACTTTGTGTTCCCAACAAGCTAGGTGAAGGACGGCTTTCACACACACTTATCTCTCAGAACTGAGCATGTGGAGAGACGTTCGTTCATCTAGCACAAAGGGAACGGGTTGCAGGAGAAACTTTTACTCTGGTTTCTCAGTTTGTTTCCTAGTGCCGGTTTGAAGTTCCTGCAGTTTTCACTGTAAAACCGATTTGGAGCTACTACCTCCCCATATATATGTATGGAGTGGAGTTTGCAACTGAAAAGAAACTTTGTGTTCCCAACAAGCTAGGTGAAGGACGGCTTTCACACACACTTATCTCTCAGAACTGAGCATGTGGAGAGACGTTCGTTCATCTAGCACAAAGGGAACGGGTTGCAGGAGAAACTTTTACTCTGGTTTCTCAGGCTGTTTCCTAGTGCCGGTTTGAAGTTCCTGCAGTTTTCACTGTAAAATCGAGTTGGAGCTACTACCTCCCCTTATATATGTATGGAGTGGAGTTTGCAACTGAAAAGAAACTTTGTGTTCCCAACAAGCTAGGTGAAGGACGGCTTTCACACACACTTATCTCTCAGAACTGAGCATGTGGAGAGACGTTCGTTCATCTAGCACAAAGGGAACGGGTTGCAGGAGAAACTTTTACTCTGGTTTCTCAGTCTGTTTCCTAGTGCCGGTTTGAAGTTCCTGCAGTTTTCACTGTAAAACCGAGTTGGGGCTAGTACCGCCCCATATATATGTATGGAGTGGAGTTTGCAACTGAAAAGAAACTTTGTGTTCCCAAAAAGCTAGGTGAAGGACGGCTTTCACACACACTTATCTCTCAAAACTGAGCATGTGGAGAGACGTTCGTTCATCTAGCACAAAGGGAACGGGTTGCAGGAGAAACTTTTACTCTGGTTTCTCAGTTTGTTTCCTAGTGCCGGTTTGAAGTTCCTGCAGTTTTCACTGTAAAACCAAGTTGGAGCTACTACCTCCCCATATATATGTATGGATTGGAGTTTGCAACTGAAAAGAAACTATGTGTTCCCAACAAGCTAGGTGAAGGACGGCTTTCACACACACTTATCTCTCAGAACTGAGCATGTGGAGAGACATTCGTTCATCTAGCACAAAGGGAACGGGTTGCAGGAGAAACTTTTACTCTGGTTTCTCAGGCTGTTTCCTAGTGCCGGTTTGAAGTTCCTGCAGTTTTCACTGTAAAACCGATTTGGAGCTAGTACCTCCCGGTATATATGTATGGATTGGAGTTTGCAACTGGAAAGAAACTTTGGGTTCCCAACAAGCTAGGTGAAGGACGGCTTTCACACACACTTATCTCTCAGAACTGAGCATGTGGAGAGACGTTCGTTCATCTAGCACAAAGGGAACGGTTTGCAGGACAAACTTTTACTCTGGTTTCTCAGTCTGTTTCCTAGTGCCGGTTTGAAGTTCCTGCAGTTTTCACTGTAAAACCGTGTTGGAGCTAGTACCTCCCCATATATATGTATGGAGTGGAGTTTGCAACTGAAAAGAAACTTTGTGTTCCCAACAAGCTAGGTGAAGGGCGGCTTTCACACACACTTATCTCTCAGAACTGAGCATGTGGAGAGACGTTCGTTCATCTAGCACAAAGGGAACGGATTGCAGGAGAAACTTTCACTCTGGTTTCTCAGTCTGTTTCCTAGTGCCGGTTTGAAGTTCCTGCAGTTTTCACTGTAAAACCGAGTTGGAGGTAGCACCTTCCCATATATATGTATGGAGTGGAGTTTGCAACTGAAAAGAAACTTTGTGTTCCCAACATGCTAGGTGAAGGACGGCTTTCACACACACTTATCTCTCAGAACTGAGCATGTGGAGAGACGTTCGTTCATCTAGCACAAAGGGAACGGGTTGCAGGAGAAACTTTTACTCTGGTTTCTCAGGCTGTTTCCTAGTGCCGGTTTGAAGTTTCTGCAGTTTTCACTGTAAAACCTGGTTGGAGCTGGTACCTCCCCATACATATGTATGGATTGGAGTTTGCAACTGGAAAGAAACTTTGTGTTCCCAACAAGCGAGGTGAAGGACGGCTTTCACACACACTTATCTCTCAGATCTGAGCATGTGGAGAGACGTTCGTTCATCTAGCACAAAGGGAACGGGATGCAGGGAAACTTTTACTCTGGTTTCTCAGTCTGTTTCCTAGTGCCGGGTTGAAGTTCCTGCACTTTTCACTGTAAAACCGAGTTGGAGCTAGTACCTCCCCGTATATATGTATGGAGTGGAGTTTGCAACTGAAAAGAAACTTTGTGTTCCCAACAAGCTAGGTTGTAGAACGGCTTTCACACACACTTATCTCTCAGAACTGAGCATGTGGAGAGACGTTCGTTCAACTAGCACAAAGGGAACGGGTTGCAGGAGAAACTTTTACTCTGGTTTCTCAGTTTGTTTCCTAGTGCCGGTTTGAAGTTCCTGCAGTTTTCACTGTAAAACCGAGTTGGAGCTACTACCTCCCCATATATATGTATGGATTGGAGTTTGCAACTGAAAAGAAACTTTGTGTTCCCAACAAGCTAGGTGAAGGACGGCTTTCACACACACTTATCTCTCAGAACTGAGCATGTGGAGAGACATTCGTTCATCTAGCACAAAGGGAACGGGTTGCAGGAGAAACTTTTACTCTGGTTTCTCAGGCTGTTTCCTAGTGCCGGTTTGAAGTTCCTGCAGTTTTCACTGTAAAACCGATTTGGAGCTAGTACCTCCCGGTATATATGTATGGATTGGAGTTTGCAACTGGAAAGAAACTTTGTGTTCCCAACAAGCTAGGTGAAGGACGGCTTTCACACACACTTATCTCTCAGAACTGAGCATGTGGAGAGACTTTCGTTCATCTAGCACAAAGGGAACGGTTTGCAGGACAAACTTTTACTCTGGTTTCTCAGTCTGTTTCCTAGTGCCGGTTTGAAGTTCCTGCATTTTTCACTGTAAAACCGGGTTGGAGCTAGTACCTCCCCATATATATGTATGGAGTGGAGTTTGCAACTGAAAAGAAACTTTGTGTTCCCAACAAGCTAGGTGAAGGGCGGCTTTCACACACACTTATCTCTCAGAACTGAGCATGTGGAGAGACGTTCGTTCATCTAGCACAAAGGGAACGGGTTGCAGGAGAAACTTTTACTCTGGTTTCTCAGGCTGTTTCCTAGTGCCGGTTTGAAGTTCCTGCAGTTTTCACTGTAAAACCGAGTTGGAGCTACTACCTCCCCTTATATATGTATGGATTGGAGTTTGCAACTGAAAAGAAACTTTGTGTTCCCAACAAGCTAGGTGAAGGACGGCTTTCACACACACTTATCTCTCAGAACTGAGCATGTGGAGAGACGTTCGTTCATCTAGCACAAAGGGAACGGGTTGCAGGAGAAACTTTTACTCTGGTTTCTCAGTCTGTTTCCTAGTGCCGGTTTGAAGTTCCTGCAGTTTTCACTGTAAAACCGAGTTGGAGCTACTACCTCCCCATATATATGTATGGATTGGAGTTTGCAACTGAAAAGAAACTTTGTGTTCCCAACAAGCGAGGTGAAGGACGGCTTTCACACACACTTATCTCTCAGATCTGAGCATGTGGAGAGACGTTCGTTCATCTAGCACAAAGGGAACGGGTTGCAGGGAAACTTTTACTCTGGTTTCTCAGTCTGTTTCCTAGTGCCGTGTTGAAGTTCCTGCACTTTTCACTGTAAAATCGAGTTGGAGCTAGTACCTCCCCGTATATATGTATGGAGTGGAGTTTGCAACTGAAAAGAAACTTTGTGTTCCCAACAAGCTAGGTTGTAGAACGGCTTTCACACACACTTATCTCTCAGAACTGAGCATGTGGAGAGACGTTCGTTCAACTAGCACAAAGGGAACGGGTTGCAGGGAAACTTTTACTCTGGTTTCTCAGTCTGTTTCCTAGTGCCGTTGTGAAGTTCCTGCAGTTTTCACTGTAAAACCGAGTTGGAGCTAGTACCTCCCCGTATATATGTATGGAGTGGAGTTTGCAACTGAAAAGAAACTTTGTGTTCCCAACAAGCTAGGTGAAGGACGGCTTTCACACACACTTATCTCTCAGAACTGAGCATGTGGAGAGACGTTGGTTCATCTAGCACAAAGGGAACGGGATGCAGGAGAAAGTTTTACTCTGGTTTCTCAGGCTGTTTCCTAGTGCCGGTTTGAAGTTCCTGCAGTTTTCACTGTAAAACAGAGTTGGAGCTAGTACCTACCCATATATATGTATGGAGTGGAGTTTTCAACTGAAAAGAAACTTTGTGTTCCCAATAAGCTAGGTGAAGGACGGCTTTCACACACACTTATCTCTCAGAACTGAGCATGTGGAGAGACGTTCGTTCATCTAGCACAAAGGGAACGGGTTGCAGGAGAAACTTTTACTCTGGTTTCTCAGTTTGTTTCCTAGTGCCGGTTTGAAGTTCCTGCAGTTTTCACTGTAAAACCGAGTTGGAGCTACTACCTCCCCATATATATGTATGGATTGGAGTTTGCAACTGAAAAGAAACTTTGTGTTCCCAACAAGCTAGGTGAAGGACGGCTTTCACACACACTTATCTCTCAGAACTGAGCATGTGGAGAGACATTCGTTCATCTAGCACAAAGGGAACGGGTTGCAGGAGAAACTTTTACTCTGGTTTCTCAGCCTGTTTCCTAGTGCCGGTTTGAAGTTCCTGCAGTTTTCACTGTAAAACCGATTTGGAGCTAGTACCTCCCGGTATATATGTATGGATTGGAGTTTGCAACTGGAAAGAAACTTTGTGTTCCCAACAAGCTAGGTGAAGGACGGCTTTCACACACACTTATCTCTCAGAACTGAGCATGTGGAGAGACTTTCGTTCATCTAGCACAAAGGGAACGGTTTGCAGGACAAACTTTTACTCTGGTTTCTCAGTCTGTTTCCTAGTGCCGGTTTGAAGTTCCTGCATTTTTCACTGTAAAACCGGGTTGGAGCTAGTACCTCCCCATATATATGTATGGAGTGGAGTTTGCAACTGAAAAGAAACTTTGTGTTCCCAACAAGCTAGGTGAAGGGCGGCTTTCACACACACTTATCTCTCAGAACTGAGCATGTGGAGAGACGTTCGTTCATCTAGCACAAAGGGAACGGGTTGCAGGAGAAACTTTTACTCTGGTCTCTCAGGCTGTTTCCTAGTGCCGGTTTGAAGTTCCTGCAGTTTTCACTGTAAAACCGAGTTGGAGCTACTACCTCCCCTTATATATGTATGGAGTGGAGTTTGCAACTGAAAAGAAACTTTGTGTTCCCAACAAGCTAGGTGAAGGACGGCTTTCACACACACTTATCTCTCAGAACTGAGCATGTGGAGAGACGTTCGTTCATCTAGCACAAAGGGAACGGGTTGCAGGAGAAACTTTTACTCTGGTTTCTCAGTATGTTTCCTAGTGCCGGTTTGAAGTTCCTGCAGTTTTCACTGTAAAATCGAGTTGGAGCTACTACCTCCCCTTATATATGTATGGAGTGGAGTTTGCAACTGAAAAGAAACTTTGTGTTCCCAACAAGCTAGGTGAAGGACGGCTTTCACACACACTTATCTCTCAAAACTGAGCATGTGGAGAGGCGTTGGTTCATCTAGCACAAAGGGAACGGGTTGCAGGAGAAACTTTTACTCTGGTTTCTCAGTCTGTTTCCTAGTGCCGGTTTGAAGTTCCTGCAGTTTTCACTGTAAAACCGAGTTGGGGCTAGTACCGCCCCATATATATGTATGGAGTGGAGTTTGCAACTGAAAAGAAACTTTGTGTTCCCAAAAAGCTAGGTGAAGGACGGCTTTCACACACACTTATCTCTCAGAACTGAGCATGTGGAGAGACGTTCGTTCATCTAGCACAAAGGGAACGGGTTGCAGGAGAAACTTTTACTCTGGTTTCTCAGTTTGTTTCCTAGTGCCGGTTTGAAGTTCCTGCAGTTTTCACTGTAAAACCGAGTTGGAGCTACTACCTCCCCATATATATGTATGGATTGGAGTTTGCAACTGAAAAGAAACTTTGTGTTCCCAACAAGCTAGGTGAAGGACGGCTTTCACACACACTTATCTCTCAGAACTGAGCATGTGGAGAGACATTCGTTCATCTAGCACAAAGGGAACGGGTTGCAGGAGAAACTTTTACTCTGGTTTCTCAGGCTGTTTCCTAGTGCCGGTTTGAAGTTCCTGCAGTTTTCACTGTAAAACCGATTTGGAGCTAGTACCTCCCGGTATATATGTATGGATTGGAGTTTGCAACTGGAAAGAAACTTTGTGTTCCCAACAAGCTAGGTGAAGGACGGCTTTCACACACACTTATCTCTCAGAACTGAGCATGTGGAGAGACGTTCGTTCATCTAGCACAAAGGGAACGGTTTGCAGGACAAACTTTTACTCTGGTTTCTCAGTCTGTTTCCTAGTGCCGGTTTGAAGTTCCTGCAGTTTTCACTGTAAAACCGAGTTGGAGCTAGCACCTTCCCATATATATGTATGGAGTGGAGTTTGCAACTGAAAAGAAACTTTGTGTTCCCAACATGCTAGGTGAAGGACGGCTTTCACACACACTTATCTCTCAGAACTGAGCATGTGGAGAGACGTTCGTTCATCTAGCACAAAGGGAGCTGGTTGCAGGAGAAACTTTTACTCTGGTTTCTCAGTCTGTTTCCTAGTGCCGGTTTGAAGTTCCTGCAGTTTTCACTGTAAAACCGAGTTGGGGCTAGTACCGCACCATATATATGTATGGAGTGGAGTTTGCAACTGAAAAGAAACTTTGTGTTCCCAAAAAGCTAGGTGAAGGACGGCTTTCACACAAACTTATCTCTCAGAACTGAGCATGTGGAGAGACGTTCGTTCATCTAGCACAAAGGGAACGGGTTGCAGGAGAAACTTTTACTCTGGTTTCTCAGTCTGTTTCCTAGTGCCGGTTTGAAGTTCCTGCAGTTTTCACTGTAAAACCGGGTTGGAGCTAGTACCTCCCCATATATATGTATGGAGTGGAGTTTGCAACTGAAAAGAAACTTTGTGTTCCCAACAAGCTAGGTGAAGGGCGGCTTTCACACACACTTATCTCTCAGAACTGAGCATGTGGAGAGACGTTCGTTCATCTAGCACAAAGGGAGCTGGTTGCAGGAGAAACTTTTACTCCGGTTTCTCAGTCTGTTTCCTAGTGCCGGTTTGAAGTTCCTGCAGTTTTCACTGTAAAATCGAGTTGGAGCTACTACCTCCCCTTATATATGTATGGAGTGGAGTTTGCAACTGAAAAGAAACTTTGTGTTCCCAACAAGCTAGGTGAAGGACGGCTTTCACACACACTTATCTCTCAGAACTGAGCATGTGGAGAGACGTTCGTTCATCTAGCACAAAGGGAACTGGTTGCAGGAGAAACTTTTACTCTGGTTTCTCAGTCTGTTTCCTAGTGCCGGTTTGAAGTTCCTGCAGTTTTCACTGTAAAACCGAGTTGGGGCTACTACCGCCCCATATATATGTATGGAGTGGAGTTTGCAACTGAAAAGAAACTTTGTGTTCACAAAAAGCTAGGTGAAGGACGGCTTTCACACACACTTATCTCTCAGAACTGAGCATGTGGAGAGACGTTCGTTCATCTAGCACAAAGGGAACGGGTTGCAGGAGAAACTTTTACTCTGGTTTCTCAGTATGTTTCCTAGTGCCGGTTTGAAGTTCCTGCAGTTTTCACTGTAAAACCGAGTTGGAGCTACTACCTCCCCATATATATTTATGGATTGGAGTTAGCAACTGAAAAGAAACTTTGTGTTCCCAACAAGTTAGGTGAAGGACGGCTTTCACACACACTTATCTCTCAGAACTGAGCATGTGGGGAAACATTCGTTCATCTAGCACAAAGGGAACGGGTTGCAGGAGAAACTATTACTCTGGTTTCTCAGGCTGTTTCCTAGTGCCGGTTTGAAGTTCCTGCAGTTTCACTGTAAAACAGATTTGGAGCTAGTACCTCCCGGTATATATGTATGGATTGGAGTTTGCAACTGGAAAGAAACTTTGGGTTCCCAACAAGCTAGGTGAAGGACGGCTTTCACACACACTTATCTCTCAGAACTGAGCATGTGGAGAGACGTTCGTTCATCTAGCACAAAGGGAACGGTTTGCAGGACAAATTTTACTCTGGTTTCTCAGTCTGTTTCCTAGTGCCGGTTTGAAGTTCCTGCAGTTTTCACTGTAAAACCGAGTTGGAGCTAGCACCTTCCCATATATATGTATGGAGTGGAGTTTGCAACTGAAAAGAAACTTTGTGTTCCCAACATGCTAGGTGAAGGACGGCTTTCACACACACTTATCTCTCAGAACTGAGCATGTGGAGAGACGTTCGTTCATCTAGCACAAAGGGAGCTGGTTGCAGGAGAAACTTTTACTCTGGTTTCTCAGTCTGTTTCCTAGTGCCGGTTTGAAGTTCCTGCAGTTTTCACTGTAAAACCGAGTTGGAGCTAGCACCTTCCCATATATATGTATGGAGTGGAGTTTGCAACTGAAAAGAAACTTTGTGTTCCCAACATGCTAGGTGAAGGACGGCTTTCACACACACTTATCTCTCAGAACTGAGCATGTGGAGAGACGTTCGTTCATCTAGCACAAAGGGAGCTGGTTGCAGGAGAAACTTTTACTCTGGTTTCTCAGTCTGTTTCCTAGTGCCGGTTTGAAGTTCCTGCAGTTTTCACTGTAAAACCGAGTTGGGGCTAGTACCGCCCCATATATATGTATGGAGTGGAGTTTGCAACTGAAAAGAAACTTTGTGTTCCCAAAAAGCTAGGTGAAGGACGGCTTTCACACACACTTATCTCTCAGAACTGAGCATGTGGAGAGACGTTCGTTCATCTAGCACAAAGGGAACGGGTTGCAGGCGAAACTTTTACTCTGGTTTCTCAGTCTGTTTCCTAGTGCCGGTTTGAAGTTCCTGCAGTTTTCACTGTAAAACCGGGTTGGAGCTAGTACCTCCCCATATATATGTATGGAGTGGAGTTTGCAACTGAAAAGAAACTTTGTGTTCCCAACAAGCTAGGTGAAGGACGGCTTTCACACACACTTATCTCTCAGAACTGAGCATGTGGAGAGACGTTCGTTCATCTAGCACAAAGGGAGCTGGTTGCAGGAGAAACTTTTACTCTGGTTTCTCAGTCTGTTTCCTAGTGCCGGTTTGAAGTTCCTGCAGTTTTCACTGTAAAACCGGGTTGGAGCTAGTACCTCCCCATATATATGTATGGAGTGGAGTTTGCAACTGAAAAGAAACTTTGTGTTCCCAACAAGCTAGGTGAAGGGCGGCTTTCACACACACTTATCTCTCAGAACTGAGCATGTGGAGAGACGTTCGTTCATCTAGCACAAAGGGAACGGATTGCAGGGGAAACTTTCACTCTGGTTTCTCAGTCTGTTTCCTAGTGCCGGTTTGAAGTTCCTGCAGTTTTCACTGTAAAACCGAGTTGGAGCTAGCACCTTCCCATATATATGTATGGAGTGGAGTTTGCAACTGAAAAGAAACTTTGTGTTCCCAACATGCTAGGTGAAGGACGGCTTTCACACACACTTATCTCTCAGAACTGAGCATGTGGAGAGACGTTCGTTCATCTAGCACAAAGGGAGCTGGTTGCAGGAGAAACTTTTACTCTGGTTTCTCAGTTTGTTTCCTAGTGCCGGTTTGAAGTTCCTACAGTTTTCACTGTAAAACCGAGTTGGGGCTAGTACCGCCCCATATATATGTATGGAGTGGAGTTTGCAACTGAAAAGAAACTTTGTGTTCCCAACAAGCTAGGTGAAGGGCGGCTTTCACACACACTTATCTCTCAGAACTGAGCATGTGGAGAGACGTTCGTTCATCTAGCACAAAGGGAACGGATTGCAGGAGAAACTATCACTCTGGTTTCTCAGTCTGTTTCCTAGTGCCGGTTTGAAGTTCCTGCAGTTTTCACTGTAAAACTGAGTTGGAGCTAGCACCTTCCCATATATATGTATGGAGTGGAGTTTGCAACTGAAAAGAAACTTTGTGTTCCCAACATGCTAGGTGAAGGACGGCTTTCACACACACTTAACTCTCAGAACTGAGCATGTGGAGAGACGTTCGTTCATCTAGCACAAAGGGAACGGGTTGCAGGAGAAACTTTTACTCTGGTTTCTCAGGCTGTTTCCTAGTGCCGGTTTGAAGTTTCTGCAGTTTTCACTGTAAAACCGGGTTGGAGCTGGTACCTCCCCATACATATGTATGGATTGGAGTTTGCAACTGGAAAGTAACTTTGTGTTCCCAACAAGCGAGGTGAAGGACGGCTTTCACACACACTTATCTCTCAGATCTGAGCATGTGGAGAGACGTTCGTTCATCTAGCACAAAGGGAACGGGTTGCAGGGAAACTTTTACTCTGGTTTCTCAGTCTGTTTCCTAGTGCCGGGTTGAAGTTCCTGCACTTTTCACTGTAAAACCGAGTTGGAGCTAGTACCTCCCCGTATATATGTATGGAGTGGAGTTTGCAACTGAAAAGAAACTTTGTGTTCCCAACAAGCTAGGTTGTAGAACGACTTTCACACATACTTATCTCTCAGAACTGAGCATGTGGAGAGACGTTCGTTCAACTAGCACAAAGGGAACGGGTTGCAGGAGAAACTTTTACTCTGGTTTCTCAGTCTGTTTCCTAGTGCCGGTTTGAAGTTCCTGCAGTTTTCACTGTAAAACCGAGTTGGAGCTAGTACCTCCCCGTATATATGTATGGAGTGGAGTTTGCAACTGAAAAGAAACTTTGTGTTCCCAACAAGCTAGGTGAAGGACGGCTTTCACACACACTTATCTCTCAGAACTGAGCATGTGGAGAGACGTTCGTTCATCTAGCACAAAGAGAACTGGTTGCAGGAGAAACTTTTACTCTGGTTTCTCAGTCTGTTTCCTAGTGCCGGTTTGAAGTTCCTGCAGTTTTCACTGTAAAACCGAGTTGGAGCTACTACCTCCCCTTATATATGTATGGAGTGGAGTTTGCAACTGAAAAGAAACTTTGTGTTCCCAACAAGCTAGGTGAAGGACGGCTTTCACACACACTTATCTCTCAGAACTGAGCATGTGGAGAGACGTTCGTTCATCTAGCACAAAGGGAGCTGGTTGCAGGAGAAACTTTTACTCTGGTTTCTCAGTCTGTTTCCTAGTGCCGGTTTGAAGTTCCTGCAGTTTTCACTGTAAAACCGAGTTGGGGCTAGTACCGCCCCATATATATGTATGGATTGGAGTTTGCAACTGAAAAGAAACTTTGTGTTCCCAAAAAGCTAGGTGAAGGACGGCTTTCACACACACTTATCTCTCAGAACTGAGCATGTGGAGAGACGTTCGTTCATCTAGCACAAAGGGAACGGGTTGCAGGAGAAACTTTTACTCTGGTTTCTCAGTCTGTTTCCTAGTGCCGGTTTGAAGTTCCTGCAGTTTTCACTGTAAAACCGGGTTGGAGCTAGTACCTCCCCATATATATGTATGGAGTGGAGTTTGAAACTGAAAAGAAACTTTGTGTTCCCAACAAGCTAAGTGAAGGGCGGCTTTCACACACACTTATCTCTCAGAACTGAGCATGTGGAGAGACGTTCGTTCATCTAGCACAAAGGGAACGGATTGCAGGAGAAACTTTCACTCTGGTTTCTCAGTCTGTTTCCTAGTGCCGGTTTGAAGTTCCTGCAGTTTTCACTGTAAAACCGAGTTGGAGCTAGCACCTTCCCATATATATGTATGGAGTGGAGTTTGCAACTGAAAAGAAACTTTGTGTTCCCAACATGCTAGGTGAAGGACGGCTTTCACACACACTTATCTCTCAGAACTGAGCATGTGGAGAGACGTTCGTTCATCTAGCACAAAGGGAGCTGGTTGCAGGAGAAACTTTTACTCTGGTTTCTCAGTCTGTTTCCTAGTGCCGGTTTGAAGTTCCTGCAGTTTTCACTGTAAAACCGAGTTGGGGCTAGTACCGCCCCATATATATGTATGGATTGGAGTTTGCAACTGAAAAGAAACTTTGTGTTCCCAAAAAGCTAGGTGAAGGACGGCTTTCACACACACTTATCTCTCAGAACTGAGCATGTGGAGAGACGTTCGTTCATCTAGCACAAAGGGAACGGGTTGCAGGAGAAACTTTTACTCTGGTTTCTCAGTCTGTTTCCTAGTGCCGGTTTGAAGTTCCTGCAGTTTTCACTGTAAAACCGGGTTGGAGCTAGTACCTCCCCATATATATGTATGGAGTGGAGTTTGAAACTGAAAAGAAACTTTGTGTTCCCAACAAGCTAAGTGAAGGGCGGCTTTCACACACACTTATCTCTCAGAACTGAGCATGTGGAGAGACGTTCGTTCATCTAGCACAAAGGGAACGGATTGCAGGAGAAACTTTCACTCTGGTTTCTCAGTCTGTTTCCTAGTGCCGGTTTGAAGTTCCTGCAGTTTTCACTGTAAAACCGAGTTGGAGCTAGCACCTTCCCATATATATGTATGGAGTGGAGTTTGCAACTGAAAAGAAACTTTGTGTTCCCAACATGCTAGGTGAAGGACGGCTTTCACACACACTTATCTCTCAGAACTGAGCATGTGGAGAGACGTTCGTTCATCTAGCACAAAGGGAGCTGGTTGCAGGAGAAACTTTTACTCTGGTTTCTCAGTCTGTTTCCTAGTGCCGGTTTGAAGTTCCTGCAGTTTTCACTGTAAAACCGATTTGGAGCTAGTATCTCCCGATATATATGTATGGATTGGAGTTTGCAACTGGAAAGAAACTTTGGGTTCCCAACAAGCTAGGTGAAGGACGGCTTTCACACACACTTATCTCTCAGAACTGAGCATGTGGAGAGACGTTCGTTCATCTAGCACAAAGGGAACGGTTTGCAGGACAAACTTTTACTCTGGTTTCTCAGTCTGTTTCCTAGTGCCGGTTTGAAGTTCCTGCAGTTTTCACTGTAAAACCGAGTTGGAGCTAGCACCTTCCCATATATATGTATGGAGTGGAGTTTGCAACTGAAAAGAAACTTTGTGTTCCCAACATGCTAGGTGAAGGACGGCTTTCACACACACTTATCTCTCAGAACTGAGCATGTGGAGAGACGTTCGTTCATCTAGCACAAAGGGAACGGGTTGCAGGAGAAACTTTTACTCTGGTTTCTCAGTTTGTTTCCTAGTGCCGGTTTGAAGTTCCTGCAGTTTTCACTGTAAAACCGAGTTGGAGCTACTACCTCCCCATATATATGTATGGATTGGAGTTTGCAACTGAAAAGAAACTTTGTGTTCCCAACAAGCTAGGTGAAGGACGGCTTTCACACACACTTATCTCTCAGAACTGAGCATGTGGAGAGACATTCGTTCATCTAGCACAAAGGGAACGGGTTGCAGGAGAAACTTTTACTCTGGTTTCTCAGGCTGTTTCCTAGTGCCGGTTTGAAGTTCCTGCAGTTTTCACTGTAAAACCGATTTGGAGCTAGTACCTCCCGGTATATATGTATGGATTGGAGTTTGCAACTGGAAAGAAACTTTGTGTTCCCAACAAGCTAGGTGAAGGACGGCTTTCACACACACTTATCTCTCAGAACTGAGCATGTGGAGAGACTTTCGTTCATCTAGCACAAAGGGAACGGGTTGCAGGACAAACTTTTACTCTGGTTTCTCAGTCTGTTTCCTAGTGCCGGTTTGAAGTTCCTGCATTTTTCACTGTAAAACCGAGTTGGAGCTAGTACCTCCCCATATATATGTATGGAGTGGAGTTTGCAACTGAAAAGAAACTTTGTGTTCCCAACAAGCTAGGTGAAGGGCGGCTTTCACACACACTTATCTCTCAGAACTGAGCATGTGGAGAGACGTTCGTTCATCTAGCACAAAGGGAACGGGTTGCAGGAGAAACTTTTACTCTGGTTTCTCAGGCTGTTTCCTAGTGCCGGTTTGAAGTTCCTGCAGTTTTCACTGTAAAACCGAGTTGGAGCTACTACCTCCCCTTATATATGTATGGAGTGGAGTTTGCAACTGAAAAGAAACTTTGTGTTCCCAACAAGCTAGGTGAAGGACGGCTTTCACACACACTTATCTCTCAGAACTGAGCATGTGGAGAGACGTTCGTTCATCTAGCACAAAGGGAACGGGTTGCAGGAGAAACTTTTACTCTGGTTTCTCAGTTTGTTTCCTAGTTCCGGTTTGAAGTTCCTGCAGTTTTCACTGTAAAACCGAGTTGGAGCTACTACCTCCCCATATATATGTATGGAGTGGAGTTTGCAACTGAAAAGAAACTTTGTGTTCCCAACAAGCTAGGTGAAGGACGGCTTTCACACACACTTATCTCTCAGAACTGAGCATGTGGAGAGACGTTCGTTCATCTAGCACAAAGGGAACGGGTTGCAGGAGAAACTTTTACTCTGGTTTCTCAGTCTGTTTCCTAGTGCCGGTTTGAAGTTCCTGCAGTTTTCACTGTAAAATCGAGTTGGAGCTACTACCTCCCCTTATATATGTATGGAGTGGAGTTTGCAACTGAAAAGAAACTTTGTGTTCCCAAAAAGCTAGGTGAAGGACGGCTTTCACACACACTTATCTCTCAGAACTGAGCATGTGGAGAGACGTTCGTTCATCTAGCACAAAGGGAACTGTTTGCAGGAGAAACTTTTACTCTGGTTTCTCAGTCTGTTTCCTAGTGCCGGTTTGAAGTTCATGCAGTTTTCACTGTAAAACCGAGTTGGGGCTAGTACCGCTCCATATATATGTATGGAGTGGAGTTTGCAACTGAAAAGAAACTTTGTGTTCCCAAAAAGCTAGGTGAAGGACGGCTTTCACACACACTTATCTCTCAGAACTGAGCATGTGGAGAGACTTTCGTTCATCTAGCACAAAGGGAACGGGTTGCAGGAGAAACTTTTACTCTGGTTTCTCAGTTTGTTTCCTAGTGCCGGTTTGAAGTTCCTGCAGTTTTCACTGTAAAACCGAGTTGGAGCTACTACCTCCCCATATATATGTATGGATTGGAGTTTGCAACTGAAAAGAAACTTTGTGTTCCCAACAAGCTAGGTGAAGGACGGCTTTCACACACACTTATCTCTCAGAACTGAGCATGTGGAGAGACATTCGTTCATCTAGCACAAAGGGAACGGGTTGCAGGAGAAACTTTTACTCTGGTTTCTCAGGCTGTTTCCTAGTGCCGGTTTGAAGTTCCTGCAGTTTTCACTGTAAAACCGATTTGGAGCTAGTATCTCCCGGTATATATGTATGGATTGGAGTTTGCAACTGGAAAGAAACTTTGTGTTCCCAACAAGCTAGGTGAAGGACGGCTTTCACACACACTTATCTCTCAGAACTGAGCATGTGGAGAGACGTTCGTTCATCTAGCACAAAGGGAACGGGTTGCAGGAGAAACTTTTACTCTGGTTTCTCAGTCTGTTTCCTAGTGCCGGTTTGAAGTTCCTGCAGTTTTCACTGTAAAATCGAGTTGGAGCTACTACCTCCCCTTATATATGTATGGAGTGGAGTTTGCAACTGAAAAGAAACTTTGTGTTCCCAAAAAGCTAGGTGAAGGACGGCTTTCACACACACTTATCTCTCAGAACTGAGCATGTGGAGAGACGTTCGTTCATCTAGCACAAAGGGAACTGTTTGCAGGAGAAACTTTTACTCTGGTTTCTCAGTCTGTTTCCTAGTGCCGGTTTGAAGTTCATGCAGTTTTCACTGTAAAACCGAGTTGGGGCTAGTACCGCCCCATATATATGTATGGAGTGGAGTTTGCAACTGAAAAGAAACTTTGTGTTCCCAACAAGCTAGGTGAAGGACGGCTTTCACACACACTTATCTCTCAGAACTGAGCATGTGGAGAGACTTTCGTTCATCTAGCACAAAGGGAACGGGTTGCAGGAGAAACTTTTACTCTGGTTTCTCAGTTTGTTTCCTAGTGCCGGTTTGAAGTTCCTGCAGTTTTCACTGTAAAACCGAGTTGGAGCTACTACCTCCCCATATATATGTATGGATTGGAGTTTGCAACTGAAAAGAAACTTTGTGTTCCCAACAAGCTAGGTGAAGGACGGCTTTCACACACACTTATCTCTCAGAACTGAGCATGTGGAGAGACATTCGTTCATCTAGCACAAAGGGAACGGGTTGCAGGAGAAACTTTTACTCTGGTTTCTCAGGCTGTTTCCTAGTGCCGGTTTGAAGTTCCTGCAGTTTTCACTGTAAAACCGATTTGGAGCTAGTATCTCCCGGTATATATGTATGGATTGGAGTTTGCAACTGGAAAGAAACTTTGGGTTCCCAACAAGCTAGGTGAAGGACGGCTTTCACACACACTTATCTCTCAGAACTGAGCATGTGGAGAGACGTTCGTTCATCTAGCACAAAGGGAACGGTTTGCAGGACAAACTATTACTCTGGTTTCTCAGTCTGTTTCCTAGTGCCGGTTTGAAGTTCCTGCAGTTTTCACTGTAAAACCGAGTTGGAGCTAGCACCTTCCCATATATATGTATGGAGTGGAGTTTGCAACTGAAAAGAAACTATGTGTTCCCAACATGCTAGGTGAAGGACGGCTTTCACACACACTTATCTCTCAGAACTGAGCATGTGGAGAGACGTTCGTTCATCTAGCACAAAGGGAACGGGTTGCAGGAGAAACTTTTACTCTGGTTTCTCAGGCTGTTTCCTAGTGCCGGTTTGAAGTTTCTGCAGTTTTCACTGTAAAACCGGGTTGGAGCTGGTACCTCCCCATACATATGTATGGATTGGAGTTTGCAACTGGAAAGAAACTTTGTGTTCCCAACAAGCGAGGTGAAGGACGGCTTTCACACACACTTATCTCTCAGATCTGAGCATGTGGAGAGACGTTCGTTCATCTAGCACAAAGGGAACGGGTTGCAGGGAAACTTTTACTCTGGTTTCTCAGTCTGTTTCCTAGTGCCGGGTTGAAGTTCCTGCACTTTTCACTGTAAAACCGAGTTGGAGCTAGTACCTCCCCGTATATATGTATGGAGTGGAGTTTGCAACTGAAAAGAAACTTTGTGTTCCCAACAAGCTAGGTGAAGGACGGCTTTCACACACACTTATCTCTCAGAACTGAGCATGTGGAGAGACGTTCGTTCATCTAGCACAAAGGGAACTGGTTGCAGGAGAAACTTTTACTCTGGTTTCTCAGTCTGTTTCCTAGTGCCGGTTTGAAGTTCCTGCAGTTTTCACTGTAAAACCGAGTTGGGGCTAGTACCGCCCCATATATATGTATGGAGTGGAGTTTGCAACTGAAAAGAAACTTTGTGTTCCCAAAAAGCTAGGTGAAGGACGGCTTTCACACACACTTATCTCTCAGAACTGAGCATGTGGAGAGACGTTCGTTCATCTAGCACAAAGGGAACGGGTTGCAGGAGAAACTTTTACTCTGGTTTCTCAGTTTGTTTCCTAGTGCCGGTTTGAAGTTCCTGCAGTTTTCACTGTAAAACCGAGTTGGAGCTACTACCTCCCCATATATATGTATGGATTGGAGTTTGCAACTGAAAAGAAACTTTGTGTTCCCAACAAGATAGGTGAAGGACGGCTTTCACACACACTTATCTCTCAGAACTGAGCATGTGGAGAGACATTCGTTCATCTAGCACAAAGGGAACGGGTTGCAGGAGAAACTTTTACTCTGGTTTCTCAGGCTGTTTCCTAGTGCCGGTTTGAAGTTCCTGCAGTTTTCACTGTAAAACCGATTTGGAGCTAGTACCTCCCGGTATATATGTATGGATTGGAGTTTGCAACTGGAAAGAAACTTTGTGTTCCCAACAAGCTAGGTGAAGGACGGCTTTCACACACACTTATCTCTCAGAACTGAGCATGTGGAGAGACTTTCGTTCATCTAGCACAAAGGGAACGGTTTGCAGGAGAAACTTTTACTCTGGTTTCTCAGTCTGTTTCCTAGTGCCGGTTTGAAGTTCCTGCATTTTTCACTGTAAAACCGTTTTGGAGCTAGTACCTCCCCATATATATGTATGGAGTGGAGTTTGCAACTGAAAAGAAACTTTGTGTTCCCAACAAGCTAGGTGAAGGGCGGCTTTCACACACACTTATCTCTCAGAACTGAGCATGTGGAGAGACGTTCGTTCATCTAGCACAAAGGGAACGGGTTGCAGGAGAAACTTTTACTCTGGTTTCTCAGGCTGTTTCCTAGTGCCGGTTTGAAGTTCCTGCAGTTTTCACTGTAAAACCGAGTTGGAGCTACTACCTCCCCTTATATATGTATGGAGTGGAGTTTGCAACTGGAAAGAAACTTTGTGTTCCCAACAAGCGAGGTGAAGGACGGCTTTCACACACACTTATCTCTCAGATCTGAGCATGTGGAGAGACGTTCGTTCATCTAGCACAAAGGGAACGGGTTGCAGGGAAACTTTTACTCTGGTTTCTCAGTCTGTTTCCTAGTGCCGGGTTGAAGTTCCTGCACTTTTCACTGTAAAACCGAGTTGGAGCTAGTACCTCCCCGTATATATGTATGGAGTGGAGTTTGCAACTGAAAAGAAACTTTGTGTTCCCAACAAGCTAGGTGAAGGACGGCTTTCACACACACTTATCTCTCAGAACTGAGCATGTGGAGAGACGTTCGTTCATCTAGCACAAAGGGAACTGGTTGCAGGAGAAACTTTTACTCTGGTTTCTCAGTCTGTTTCCTAGTGCCGGTTTGAAGTTCCTGCAGTTTTCACTGTAAAACCGAGTTGGGGCTAGTACCGCCCCATATATATGTATGGAGTGGAGTTTGCAACTGAAAAGAAACTTTGTGTTCCCAAAAAGCTAGGTGAAGGACGGCTTTCACACACACTTATCTCTCAGAACTGAGCATGTGGAGAGACGTTCGTTCATCTAGCACAAAGGGAACGGGTTGCAGGAGAAACTTTTACTCTGGTTTCTCAGTTTGTTTCCTAGTGCCGGTTTGAAGTTCCTGCAGTTTTCACTGTAAAACCGAGTTGGAGCTACTACCTCCCCATATATATGTATGGATTGGAGTTTGCAACTGAAAAGAAACTTTGTGTTCCCAACAAGATAGGTGAAGGACGGCTTTCACACACACTTATCTCTCAGAACTGAGCATGTGGAGAGACATTCGTTCATCTAGCACAAAGGGAACGGGTTGCAGGAGAAACTTTTACTCTGGTTTCTCAGGCTGTTTCCTAGTGCCGGTTTGAAGTTCCTGCAGTTTTCACTGTAAAACCGATTTGGAGCTAGTACCTCCCGGTATATATGTATGGATTGGAGTTTGCAACTGGAAAGAAACTTTGTGTTCCCAACAAGCTAGGTGAAGGACGGCTTTCACACACACTTATCTCTCAGAACTGAGCATGTGGAGAGACTTTCGTTCATCTAGCACAAAGGGAACGGTTTGCAGGACAAACTTTTACTCTGGTTTCTGTCTGTTTCCTAGTGCCGGTTTGAAGTTCCTGCATTTTTCACTGTAAAACCGTTTTGGAGCTAGTACCTCCCCATATATATGTATGGAGTGGAGTTTGCAACTGAAAAGAAACTTTGTGTTCCCAACAAGCTAGGTGAAGGGCGGCTTTCACACACAGTTATCTCTCAGAACTGAGCATGTGGAGAGACGTTCGTTCATCTAGCACAAAGGGAACGGGTTGCAGGAGAAACTTTTACTCTGGTTTCTCAGGCTGTTTCCTAGTGCCGGTTTGAAGTTTCTGCAGTTTTCACTGTAAAACCGGGTTGGAGCTGGTACCTCCCCATACATATGTATGGATTGGAGTTTGCAACTGGAAAGAAACTTTGTGTTCCCAACAAGCGAGGTGAAGGACGGCTTTCACACACACTTATCTCTCAGATCTGAGCATGTGGAGAGACGTTCGTTCATCTAGCACAAAGGGAACGGGTTGCAGGGAAACTTTTACTCTGGTTTCTCAGTCTGTTTCCTAGTGCCGGGTTGAAGTTCCTGCACTTTTCACTGTAAAACCGAGTTGGAGCTAGTACCTCCCCGTATATATGTATGGAGTGGAGTTTGCAACTGAAAAGAAACTTTGTGTTCCCAACAAGCTAGTTTGTAGAACGACTTTCACACACACTTATCTCTCAGAACTGAGCATGTGGAGAGACGTTCGTTCAACTAGCACAAAGGGAACGGGTTGCAGGAGAAACTTTTACTCTGGTTTCTCAGTCTGTTTCCTAGTGCCGGTTTGAAGTTCCTGCAGTTTTCACTGTAAAACCGAGTTGGAGCTAGTACCTCCCCGTATATATGTATGGAGTTGAGTTTGCAACTGAAAAGAAACTTTGTGTTCCCAACAAGCTAGGTGAAGGACGGCTTTCACACACACTTATCTCTCAGAACTGAGCATGTGGAGAGACGTTCGTTCATCTAGCACAAAGGGAACGGGTTGCAGGAGAAACTTTTACTCTGGTTTCTCAGTCTGTTTCCTAGTGCCGGTTTGAAGTTCCTGCAGTTTTCACTGTAAAACCGAGTTGGGGCTAGTACCGCCCCATATATATGTATGGAGTGGAGTTTGCAACTGAAAAGAAACTTTGTGTTCCCAACAAGCTAGGTGAAGGACGGCTTTCACACACACTTATCTCTCAGAACTGAGCATGTGGAGAGACGTTGGTTCATCTAGCACAAAGGGAACGGGTTGCAGGAGAAACTTTTACTCTGGTTTCTCAGTTTGTTTCCTAGTGCCGGTTTGAAGTTCCTGCAGTTTTCACTGTAAAACCGAGTTGGAGCTACTACCTCCCCATATATATGTATGGATTGGAGTTTGCAACTGAAAAGAAACTTTGTGTTCCCAACAAGCTAGGTGAAGGACGGCTTTCACACACACTTATCTCTCAGAACTGAGCATGTGGAGAGACATTCGTTCATCTAGCACAAAGGGAACGGGTTGCAGGAGAAACTTTTACTCTGGTTTCTCAGGCTGTTTCCTAGTGCCGGTTTGAAGTTCCTGCAGTTTTCACTGTAAAACCGGGTTGGAGCTGGTACCTCCCCATACATATGTATGGATTGGAGTTTGCAACTGGAAAGAAACTTTGTGTTCCCAACAAGCGAGGTGAAGGACGGCTTTCACACACACTTATCTCTCAGATCTGAGCATGTGGAGAGACGTTCGTTCATCTAGCACAAAGGGAACGGGTTGCAGGGAAACTTTTACTCTGGTTTCTCAGTCTGTTTCCTAGTGCCGGGTTGAAGTTCCTGCACTTTTCACTGTAAAACCGAGTTGGAGCTAGTACCTCCCCGTATATATGTATGGAGTGGAGTTTGCAACTGAAAAGAAACTTTGTGTTCCCAACAAGCTAGGTTGTAGAACGACTTTCACACACACTTATCTCTCAGAACTGAGCATGTGGAGAGACGTTCGTTCAACTAGCACAAAGGGAACGGGTTGCAGGAGAAACTTTTACTCTGGTTTCTCAGTCTGTTTCCTAGTGCCGGTTTGAAGTTCCTGCAGTTTTCACTGTAAAACCGAGTTGGAGCTAGTACCTCCCCGTATATATGTATGGAGTGGAGTTTGCAACTGAAAAGAAACTTTGTGTTCCCAACAAGCTAGGTGAAGGACGGCTTTCACACACACTTATCTCTCAGAACTGAGCATGTGGAGAGACGTTCGTTCATCTAGCACAAAGGGAACTGGTTGCAGGGGAAACTTTTACTCTGGTTTCTCAGTCTGTTTCCTAGTGCCGGTTTGAAGTTCCTGCAGTTTTCACTGTAAAACCGAGTTGGGGCTAGTACCGCCCCATATATATGTATGGAGTGGAGTTTGCAACTGAAAAGAAACTTTGTGTTCCCAAAAAGCTAGGTGAAGGACGGCTTTCACACACACTTATCTCTCAGAACTGAGCATGTGGAGAGACGTTCGTTCATCTAGCACAAAGGGAACGGGTTGCAGGAGAAACTTTTACTCTGGTTTCTCAGTTTGTTTCCTAGTGCCGGTTTGAAGTTCCTGCAGTTTTCACTGTAAAACCGAGTTGGAGCTACTACCTCCCCATATATATGTATGGATTGGAGTTTGCAACTGAAAAGAAACTTTGTGTTCCCAACAAGCTAGGTGAAGGACGGCTTTCACACACACTTATCTCTCAGAACTGAGCATGTGGAGAGACATTCGTTCATCTAGCACAAAGGGAACGGGTTGCAGGAGAAACTTTTACTCTGGTTTCTCAGTCTGTTTCCTAGTGCCGGTTTGAAGTTCCTGCAGTTTTCACTGTAAAACCGATTTGGAGCTAGTACCTCCCGGTATATATGTATGGATTGGAGTTTGCAACTGGAAAGAAACTTTGTGTTCCCAACAAGCTAGGTGAAGGACGGCTTTCACACACACTTATCTCTCAGAACTGAGCATGTGGAGAGACTTTCGTTCATCTAGCACAAAGGGAACGGTTTGCAGGACAAACTTTTACTCTGGTTTCTCAGTCTGTTTCCTAGTGCCGGTTTGAAGTTCCTGCATTTTTCACTGTAAAACCGTTTTGGAGCTAGTACCTCCCCATATATATGTATGGAGTGGAGTTTGCAACTGAAAAGAAACTTTGTGTTCCCAACAAGCTAGGTGAAGGACGGCTTTCACACACACTTATCTCTCAGAACTGAGCATGTGGAGAGACGTTCGTTCATCTAGCACAAAGGGAACGGGTTGCAGGAGAAACTTTTACTCTGGTTTCTCAGTTTGTTTCCTAGTGCCGGTTTGAAGTTCCTGCAGTTTTCACTGTAAAACCGAGTTGGAGCTACTACCTCCCCATATATATGTATGGATTGGAGTTTGCAACTGAAAAGAAACTTTGTGTTCCCAACAAGCTAGGTGAAGGACGGCTTTCACACACACTTATCTCTCAGAACTGAGCATGTGGAGAGACGTTCGTTCATCTAGCACAAAGGGAACGGGTTGCAGGAGAAACTTTTACTCTGGTTTCTCAGTCTGTTTCCTAGTGCCGGTTTGAAGTTCCTGCAGTTTTCACTGTAAAATCGAGTTGGAGCTACTACCTCCCCTTATATATGTATGGAGTGGAGTTTGCAACTGAAAAGAAACTTTGTGTTCCCAAAAAGCTAGGTGAAGGACGGCTTTCACACACACTTATCTCTCAGAACTGAGCATGTGGAGAGACGTTCGTTCATCTAGCACAAAGGGAACTGTTTGCAGGAGAAACTTTTACTCTGGTTTCTCAGTCTGTTTCCTAGTGCCGGTTTGAAGTTCATGCAGTTTTCACTGTAAAACCGAGTTGGGGCTAGTACCGCCCCATATATATGTATGGAGTGGAGTTTGCAACTGAAAAGAAACTTTGTGTTCCCAAAAAGCTAGGTGAAGGACGGCTTTCACACACACTTATCTCTCAGAACTGAGCATGTGGAGAGACTTTCGTTCATCTAGCACAAAGGGAACGGGTTGCAGGAGAAACTTTTACTCTGGTTTCTCAGTTTGTTTCCTAGTGCCGGTTTGAAGTTCCTGCAGTTTTCACTGTAAAACCGAGTTGGAGCTACTACCTCCCCATATATATGTATGGATTGGAGTTTGCAACTGAAAAGAAACTTTGTGTTCCCAACAAGCTAGGTGAAGGACGGCTTTCACACGCACTTATCTCTCAGAACTGAGCATGTGGAGAGACATTCGTTCATCTAGCACAAAGGGAACGGGTTGCAGGAGAAACTTTTACTCTGGTTTCTCAGGCTGTTTCCTAGTGCCGGTTTGAAGTTCCTGCAGTTTTCACTGTAAAACCGATTTGGAGCTAGTACCTCCCGGTATATATGTATGGATTGGAGTTTGCAACTGGAAAGAAACTTTGGGTTCCCAACAAGCTAGGTGAAGGACGGCTTTCACACACACTTATCTCTCAGAACTGAGCATGTGGAGAGATGTTCGTTCATCTAGCACAAAGGGAACGGTTTGCAGGACAAACTTTTACTCTGGTTTCTCAGTCTGTTTCCTAGTGCCGGTTTGAAGTTCCTGCAGTTTTCACTGTAAAACCGGGTTGGAGCTAGTACCTCCCCATATATATGTATGGAGTGGAGTTTGCAACTGAAAAGAAACTTTGTGTTCCCAACAAGCTAGGTGAAGGGCGGCTTTCACACACACTTATCTCTCAGAACTGAGCATGTGGAGAGACGTTCGTTCATCTAGCACAAAGGGAGCTGGTTGCAGGAGAAACTTTTACTCTGGTTTCTCAGTCTGTTTCCTAGTGCCGGTTTGAAGTTCCTGCAGTTTTCACTGTAAAACCGAGTTGGGGCTAGTACCGCCCCATATATATGTATGGAGTGGAGTTTGCAACTGAAAAGAAACTTTGTGTTCCCAAAAAGCTAGGTGAAGGACGGCTTTCACACACACTTATCTCTCAGAACTGAGCATGTGGAGAGACGTTCGTTCATCTAGCACAAAGGGAACGGGTTGCAGGAGAAACTTTTACTCTGGTTTCTCAGTTTGTTTCCTAGTGCCCGTTTGAAGTTCCTGCAGTTTTCACTGTAAAACCGAGTTGGAGCTACTACCTCCCCATATATATGTATGGATTGGAGTTTGCAACTGAAAAGAAACTTTGTGTTCCCAACAAGCTAGGTGAAGGACGGCTTTCACACACACTTATCTCTCAGAACTGAGCATGTGGAGAGACATTCGTTCATCTAGCACAAAGGGAACGGGTTGCAGGAGAAACTTTTACTCTGGTTTCTCAGGCTGTTTCCTAGTGCCGGTTTGAAGTTCCTGCAGTTTTCACTGTAAAACCGATTTGGAGCTAGTACCTCCCGGTATATATGTATGGATTGGAGTTTGCAACTGGAAAGAAACTTTTTGTTCCCAACAAGCTAGGTGAAGGACGGCTTTCACACACACTTATCTCTCAGAACTGAGCATGTGGAGAGACTTTCGTTCATCTAGCACAAAGGGAACGGTTTGCAGGACAAACTTTTACTCTGGTTTCTCAGTCTGTTTCCTAGTGCCGGTTTGAAGTTCCTGCATTTTTCACTGTAAAACCGTTTTGGAGCTAGTACCTCCCCATATATATGTATGGAGTGGAGTTTGCAACTGAAAAGAAACTTTGTGTTCCCAACAAGCTAGGTGAAGGAAGGCTTTCACACACACTTATCTCTCAGAACTGAGCATGTGGAGAGACGTTCGTTCAACTAGCACAAAGGGAACGGGTTGCAGGAGAAACTTTTACTCTGGTTTCTCAGGCTGTTTCCTAGTGCCGGTTTGAAGTTCCTGCAGTTTTCACTGTAAAACCGAGTTGGAGCTACTACCTCCCCTTATTATGTATGGAGTGGAGTTTGCAACTGAAAAGAAACTTTGTGTTCCCAACAAGCTAGGTGAAGGACGGCTTTCACACACACTTATCTCTCAGAACTGAGCATGTGGAGAGACGTTCGTTCATCTAGCACAAAGGGAACGGGTTGCAGGAGAAACTTTTACTCTGGTTTCTCAGTTTGTTTCCTAGTGCCGGTTTGAAGTTCCTGCAGTTTTCACTGTAAAACCGAGTTGGAGCTACTACCTCCCCATATATATGTATGGAGTGGAGTTTGCAACTGAAAAGAAACTTTGTGTTCCCAACAAGCTAGGTGAAGGACGGCTTTCACACACACTTATCTCTCAGAACTGAGCATGTGGAGAGACGTTCGTTCATCTAGCACAAAGGGAACGGGTTGCAGGAGAAACTTTTACTCTGGTTTCTCAGTCTGTTTCCTAGTGCCGGTTTGAAGTTCCTGCAGTTTTCACTGTAAAATCGAGTTGGAGCTACTACGTCCCCTTATATATGTATGGAGTGGAGTTTGCAACTGAAAAGAAACTTTGTGTTCCCAACAAGCTAGGTGAAGGACGGCTTTCACACACACTTATCTCTCAGAACTGAGCATGTGGAGAGACGTTCGTTCATCTAGCACAAAGGGAACTGGTTGCAGGAGAAACTTTTACTCTGGTTTCTCAGTCTGTTTCCTAGTGCCGGTTTGAAGTTCATGCAGTTTTCACTGTAAAACCGAGTTGGGGCTAGTACCGCCCCATATATATGTATGGAGTGGAGTTTGCAACTGAAAAGAAACTTTGTGTTCCCAAAAAGCTAGGTGAAGGACGGCTTTCACACACACTTATCTCTCAGAACTGAGCATGTGGAGAGACGTTCGTTCATCTAGCACAAAGGGAACGTGTTGCAGGAGAAACTTTTACTCTGGTTTCTCAGTTTGTTTCCTAGTGCCGGTTTGAAGTTCCTGCAGTTTTCACTGTAAAACCGAGTTGGAGCTACTACCTCCCCATATATATGTATGGATTGGAGTTTGCAACTGAAAAGAAACTTTGTGTTCCCAACAAGCTAGGTGAAGTACGGCTTTCACACACACTTATGTCTCAGAACTGAGCATGTGGAGAGACATTCGTTCATCTAGCACAAAGGGACCGGTTTGCAGGAGAATCTTTTACTCTGGTTTCTCAGGCTGTTTCCTAGTGCCGGGTTGAAGTTCCTGCAGTTTTCACTGTAAAACCGATTTGGAGCTAGTACCTCCCGGTATATATGTATGGATTGGAGTTTGCAACTGGAAAGAAACTTTGGGTTCCCAACAAGCTAGGTGAAGGACGGCTTTCACACACACTTATCTCTCAGAACTGAGCATGTGGAGAGACGTTCGTTCATCTAGCACAAAGGGAACGGTTTGCAGGACAAACTTTTACTCTGGTTTCTCAGTCTGTTTCCTAGTGCCGGTTTGAAGTTCCTGCAGTTTTCACTGTAAAACCGGGTTGGAGCTAGTACCTCCCCATATATATGTATGGAGTGGAGTTTGCAACTGAAAAGAAACTTTGTGTTCCCAACAAGCTAGGTGAAGGGCGGCTTTCACACACACTTATCTCTCAGAACTGAGCATGTGGAGAGACGTTCGTTCATCTAGCACAAAGGGAACGGATTGCAGGAGAAACTTTCACTCTGGTTTCTCAGTCTGTTTCCTAGTGCCGGTTTGAAGTTCCTGCAGTTTTCACTGTAAAACCGAGTTGGAGCTAGCACATTCCCATATATATGTATGGAGTGGAGTTTGCAACTGAAAAGAAACTTTCTGTTCCCAACATGCTAGGTGAAGGACGGCTTTCACACACACTTATCTCTCAGAACTGAGCATGTGGAGAGACGTTCGTTCATCTAGCACAAAGGGAGCTGGTTGCAGGAGAAACTTTTACTCTGGTTTCTCAGTCTGTTTCCTAGTGCCGGTTTGAAGTTCCTGCAGTTTTCACTGTAAAACCGAGTTGGGGCTAGTACCGCCCCATATATATGTATGGAGTGGAGTTTGCAACTGAAAAGAAACTTTGTGTTCCCAAAAAGCTAGGTGAAGGACGGCTTTCACACACACTTATCTCACAGAACTGAGCATGTGGAGAGACGTTCGTTCATCTAGCACAAAGGGAACGGGTTGCAGGAGAAACTTTTACTCTGGTTTCTCAGGCTGTTTCCTAGTGCCGGTTTGAAGTTCCTGCATTTTTCACTGTAAAACCGAGTTGGAGCTAGTACCTCCCCATATATATGTATGGAGTGGAGTTTGCAACTGAAAAGAAACTTTGTGTTCCCAACAAGCTAGGTGAAGGGCGGCTTTCACACACACTTATCTCTCAGAACTGAGCATGTGGAGAGACGTTCGTTCATCTAGCAAAAAGGGAACGGATTGCTGGAGAAATTTTCACTCTGGTTTCTCAGTCTGTTTCCTAGTGCCGGTTTGAAGTTCCTGCAGTTTTCACTGTAAAACCGAGTTGGAGCTAGCACCTTCCCATATATATGTATGGAGTGGAGTTTGCAACTGAAAAGAAACTTTGTGTTCCCAACATGCTAGGTGAAGGACGGCTTTCACACACACTTATCTCTCAGAACTGAGCATGTGGAGAGACGTTCTTTCATCTAGCACAAAGGGAGCTGGTTGCAGGAGAAACTTTTTCTCTGGTTTCTCAGTCTGTTTCCTAGTGCCGGTTTGAAGTTCCTGCAGTTTTCACTGTAAAACCGAGTTGGGGCTAGTACCGCCCCATATATATGTATGGAGTGGAGTTTTCAACTGAAAAGAAACTTTGTGTTCCCAAAAAGCTAGGTGAATGACGGCTTTCACACACACTTATCTCTCAGAACTGAGCATGTGGAGAGACGTTCGTTCATCTAGCACAAAGGGAACGGGTTGCAGGAGAAACTTTTACTCTGGTTTCTCAGTCTGTTTCCTAGTGCCGGTTTGAAGTTCCTGCAGTTTTCACTGTAAAACCGAGTTGGAGCTACTACCTCCCCATATATATGTATGGATTGGAGTTTGCAACTGAAAAGAAACTTTGTGTTCCCAACAAGCTAGGTGAAGGACGGCTTTCACACACACTTATCTCTCAGAACTGAGCATGTGGAGAGACGTTCGTTCATCTAGCACAAAGGGAACTGTTTGCAGGACAAACTTTTACTCTGGTTTCTCAGTCTGTTTCCTAGTGCCGGTTTGAAGTTCCTGCATTTTTCACTGTAAAACCGGGTTGGAGCTAGTACCTCCCCATATATATGTATGGAGTGGAGTTTGCAACTGAAAAGAAACTTTGTGTTCCCAACAAGCTAGGTGAAGGGCGGCTTTCACACACACTTATCTCTCAGAACTGAGCATGTGGAGAGACTTTCGTTCATCTAGCACAAAGGGAACGGGTTGCAGGAGAAACTTTTACTCTGGTTTCTCAGGCTGTTTCCTAGTGCCGGTTTGAAGTTCCTGCAGTTTTCACTGTAAAATCGAGTTGGAGCTACTACCTCCCCTTATATATGTATGGAGTGGAGTTGGCAACTGAAAAGAAACTTTGTGTTCCCAACAAGCTAGGTGAAGGACGGCTTTCACACACACTTATCTCTCAGAACTGAGCATGTGGAGAGACGTTCGTTCATCTAGCACAAAGGGAATGGGTTGCAGGTGAAACTATTACTCTGGTTTCTCAGTCTGTTTCCTAGTGCCGGTTTGAAGTTCCTGCAGTTTTCACTGTAAAACCGAGTTGGAGCTAGTACCTCCCCATATATATGTATGGAGTGGAGTTTGCAACTGGAAAGAAACTTTGTGTTCCCAACAAGCTAGGTGAAGGACGGGTTTCACACACACTTATCTCTCAGAACTGAGCATGTGGAGAGACGTTCGTTCATCTAGCACAAAGGGAACGGTTTGCAGGAGAAACTATTACTCTGGTTTCTCAGTCTGTTTCCTAGTGCCGTTTTGAAGTTCCTGCATTTTTCACTGTAAAACCCGGTTGGAGCTAGTACCTCCCCGTATATATGTATGGAGTGGAGTTTGCAACTGAAAAGAAACTTTGTGTTCCCAACAAGCTAGGTGAAGGGCGGCTTTCACACACACTTATCTCTCAGAACTGAGCATGTGGAGAGACGTTGGTTCATCTAGCACAAAGGGAACGGGATGCAGGAGAAACTTTTACTCTGGTTTCTCAGTCTGTTTCCTAGTGCCGGTTTGAAGTTCCTGCAGTTTTCACTGTAAAACCGAGTTGGTGCTAGTACCTCCCCATATATATGTATGGAGTGGAGTTTTCAACTGAAAAGAAACTTTGTGTTCCCAAAAAGCTAGGTGAAGGACGGCTTTCACACACACTTATCTCTCAGAACTGAGCATGTGGAGAGACGTTCGTTCATCTAGCACAAAGGGAACGGGTTGCAGGAGAAACTTTTACTCTGCTTTCTCAGTCTGTTTCCTAGTGCCGGTTTGAAGTTCCTGCAGTTTTCACTGTAAAACCGAGTTGGAGCTAGTAACTCCCCATATATATGTATGGTGTGGAGTTTGCAACTGAAAAGAAACTTTGTGTTCCCAACAATCTAGGTGAAGGATGGCTTTCACACACACTTATCTCTCAGAACTTAGCATGTGGAGAGACGTTCGTTCATCTAGCACAAAGGGAAAGGGTTGCAGGAGAAACTTTTACTCTGGTTTCTCAGTCTGTTTCCTAGTGCCGGTTTGAAGTTCCTGCAGTTTTCACTGTAAAACCGAGTTGGAGCTTGTACCTCCCCGTATACATGTATGGAGTGGAGTTTGCAACTGAAAAGAAACTTTGTGTTCCCAGCAAGCTAGTTGAAGGACGGCTTTCACACACACTTATCTCTCAGAACTGAGCATGTGGAGAGACGTTCGTTCATCTAGCACAAAGGGAACGGGTTGCAGGAGAAACTTTTACTCTGGTTTCTCAGGCTGTTTCCTAGTGCCGGTTTGAAGTTCCTGCAGTTTTCACTGTAAAACCGAGTTGGAGCTAGTACCTCCCCATATATATGTATGGATTGGAGTTTGCAACTGGAAAGAAACTTTGTGTTCCCAACAAGCTAGGTGAAGGACGGCTTTCACACACACTTATCTCTCAGAACTGAGCATGTGGAGAGACGTTCGTTCATCTAGCACAAAGGGAACTGTTTGCAGGACAAACTTTTACTCTGGTTTCTCAGTCTGTTTCCTAGTGCCGGTTTGAAGTTCCTGCATTTTTCACTGTAAAACCGGGTTGGAGCTAGTACCTCCCCATATATATGTATGGAGTGGAGTTTGCAACTGAAAAGAAACTTTGTGTTCCCAACAAGCTAGGTGAAGGGCGGCTTTCACACACACTTATCTCTCAGAACTGAGCATGTGGAGAGACTTTCGTTCATCTAGCACAAAGGGAACGGGTTGCAGGAGAAAATTTTACTCTGGTTTCTCAGGCTGTTTCCTAGTGCCGGTTTGAAGTTCCTGCAGTTTTCACTGTAAAATCGAGTTGGAGCTACTACCTCCCCTTATATATGTATGGAGTGGAGTTTGCAACTGAAAAGAAACTTTGTGTTCCCAACAAGCTAGGTGAAGGACGGCTTTCACACACACTTATCTCTCAGAACTGAGCATGTGGAGAGACGTTCGTTCATCTAGCACAAAGGGAACGGGTTGCAGGTGAAACTATTTCTCTGGTTTCTCAGTCTGTTTCCTAGTGCCGGTTTGAAGTTCCTGCAGTTTTCACTGTAAAACCGAGTTGGAGCTAGTACCTCCCCATATATATGTATGGAGTGGAGTTTGCAACTGGAAAGAAACTTTGTGTTCCCAACAAGCTAGGTGAAGGACGGGTTTCACACACACTTATCTCTCAGAACTGATCATGTGGAGAGACGTTCGTTCATCTAGCACAAAGGGAACGGTTTGCAGGAGAAACTATTACTCTGGTTTCTCAGTCTGTTTCCTAGTGCCGTTTTGAAGTTCCTGCATTTTTCACTGTAAAACCCGGTTGGAGCTAGTACCTCCCCGTATATATGTATGGAGTGGAGTTTGCAACTGAAAAGAAACTTTGTGTTCCCAACAAGCTAGGTGAAGGGCGGCTTTCACACACACTTATCTCTCAGAACTGAGCATGTGGAGAGACGTTGGTTCATCTAGCACAAAGGGAACGGGATGCAGGAGAAACTTTTACTCTGGTTTCTCAGTCTGTTTCCTAGTGCCGGTTTGAAGTTCCTGCAGTTTTCACTGTAAAACCGAGTTGGTGCTAGTACCTCCCCATATATATGTATGGAGTGGAGTTTTCAACTGAAAAGAAACTTTGTGTTCCCAAAAAGCTAGGTGAAGCACGGCTTTCACACACACTTATCTCTCAGAACTGAGCATGTGGAGAGACGTTCGTTCATCTAGCACAAAGGGAACGGGTTGCAGGAGAAACTTTTACTCTGCTTTCTCAGTCTGTTTCCTAGTGCCGGTTTGAAGTTCCTGCAGTTTTCACTGTAAAACCGAGTTGGAGCTAGTAACTCCCCATATATATGTATGGTGAGGAGTTTGCAACTGAAAAGAAACTTTGTGTTCCCAACAATCTAGGTGAAGGATGGCTTTCACACACACTTATCTCTCAGAACTTAGCATGTGGAGAGACGTTCGTTCATCTAGCACAAAGGGAAAGGGTTGCAGGAGAAACTTTTACTCTGGTTTCTCAGTCTGTTTCCTAGTGCCGGTTTGAAGTTCCTGCAGTTTTCACTGTAAAACCGAGTTGGAGCTTGTACCTCCCCGTATACATGTATGGAGTGGAGTTTGCAACTGAAAAGAAACTTTGTGTTCCCAGCAAGCTAGGTGAAGGACGGCTTTCACACACACTTATCTCTCAGAACTGAGCATGTGGAGAGACGTTCGTTCATCTAGAATAAATGGAACGGGTTGCAGGAGAAACTTTTACTCTGGTTTCTCAGGCTGTTTCCTAGTGCCGGTTTGAAGTTCCTGCAGTTTTCACTGTAAAACCGAGTTGGAGCTAGTACCTCCCCATATATATGTATGTATTGGAGTTTGCAACTGGAAAGAAACTTTGTGTTCCCAACAAGCTAGGTGAAGGACGGCTTTCACACACACTTATCTCTCAGAACTGAGCATGTGGAGAGACGTTCGTTCATCTAGCACAAAGGGAACGGGTTGCAGGACAAACTTTTACTCTGGTTTCTCAGTCTGTTTCCTAGTGCCGGTTTGAAGTTCCTGCAGTTTTCACTTTAAAACCGGGTTGGAGCTAGTACCTCCGCATATATATGTATGGAGTGGAGTTTGCAACTGAAAAGAAACTTTGTGTTCCCAACAAGCTAGGTGAAGGGCGGCTTTCACACACACTTATCTCTCAGAAATGAGCATGTGGAGAGACGTCCGTTCATCTAGCACAAAGGGAACGGGTTGCAGGAGAAACTTTCACTCTGGTTTCTCAGTCTGTTTCCTAGTGCCGGTTTGAAGTTCCTGCAGTTTTCACTGTAAAACCGAGTTGGAGCTAGCACTTTCCCATATATATGTATGGATTGGAGTTTGCAACTGAAAAGAAACTTTGTGTTCCCAACATGCTAGGTGAAGGACGGCTTTCACACACAATTATCTCTCAGAACTGAGCATGTGGAGAGACGTTCGTTCAACTAGCACAAAGGAACGGTTTGCAGGAGAAACTTTTACTCTGGTTTCTCAGTCTGTTTCCTAGTGCCGGTTTGAAGTTACTGCAGTTTTCACTGTAAAACCGAGTTGGAGCTAGCACCTTTACATATATATATATGGAGTGGAGTTTGCAACTGAAAAGAAACTTTGCGTTCCCAACATGCTAGGTGAAGGACGGCTTTCACACACACTTATCTCTCAGAACTGAGCATGTGGAGAGACGTTCGTTCAACTAGCACAAAAGGAACGGGTTGCAGGAGAACCTTTTACTCTGGTTTCTCAGTCTGTTTCCTAGTGCCGGTTTGAAGTTCCTGCAGTTTTCACTGTAAAACCGAGTTGGAGCTAGTACCTCCCCATATATATGTATGGAGTGGAGTTTGCAACTGAAAAGAAACTTTGTGTTCCCAACAAGTTATGTGAAGGACGGCTTTCACACACACTTATCTCTCAGAACTGAGCATGTGGAGAGACGTTCGTTCATCTAGCACAAAGGGAACGGGTTGCAGGAGAAACTTTTACTCTGGTTTCTCAGTGTGTTTCCTAGTGCCGGTTTGAAGTTCCTGCAGTTTTCACTGTAAAACCGAGTTGGAGCTACTACCTCCCCATATATATGTATGGAGTGGAGTTTTCAACTGAAAAGAAACTTTGTGTTCCCAAAAAGCTAGGTGAAAGACGGCTTTCACACACACTTATCTCTCAGAACTGAGCATGTGGAGAGACGTTCGTTCATCTAGCACAAAGGGAACGGGTTGCAAGAGAAATTTTTACTCTGGTTTCTCAGTGTGTTTCCTAGTGCCGGTTTGAAGTTCCTGAAGTTTTCACTGTAAAACCGAGTTGGAGCTACTACCTCCCCATATATATGTATGGAGTGGAGTTTGCTACTGAAAAGAAACTTTGTGTTCCCAACAAACTAGGTGAAGGACGGCTTTCACACACACTTATCTCTCAGAACTGAGCATGTGGAGAGACGTTCGTTCATCTAGCACAAAGGGAACGGGTTGCAGGAGAAACTTTTACTCTAGTTTCTCAGTCTGTTTCCTAGTGCCGGTTTGAAGTTCCTGCAGTTTTCACTGTAAAACCGAGTTGGAGCTACTACCTCCCCTTATATATGTATGGAGTGGAGTTTGCAACTGAAAAGAAACTTTGTGTTCCCAACAAGCTAGGTGAAGGACGGCTTTCACACACACTTATCTCTCAGAACTGAGCATGTGGAGAGACGTTCGTTCATCTAGCACAAATGGAACGGGTTGCAGGAGAAACTTTTACTCTGGTTTCTCAGGCTGTTTCCTAGTGCCGGTTTGAAGTTCCTGCAGTTTTCACTGTAAAACCGGGTTGGAGCTGGTACCTCCCCATACATATGTATGGATTGGAGTTTGCAACTGGAAAGAAACTTTGTGTTCCAAACAAGCTAGGTGAAGGACGGCTTTCACACACACTTATCTCTCAGATCTGAGCATGTGGAGAGACATTCGTTCATCTAGCACAAAGGGAACTGGTTGCAGGGAAACTTTTACTCTGGTTTCTCAGTCTGTTTCCTAGTGCCGGGTTGAAGTTCCTGCAGTTTTCACTGTAAAACCGAGTTGGAGCTAGTACCTCCCCGTATATATGTATGGAGTGGAGTTTGCAACTGAAAAGAAACTTTGTGTTCCCAACAAGCTAGGTTGTAGAACGGCTTTCACACACACTTATCTCTCAGAACTGAGCATGTGGAGAGATGTTCGTTCAACTAGCACAAAGGGAACGGGTTGCAGGAGAAACTTTTACTCTGGTTTCTCAGTCTGTTTCCTAGTGCCGGTTTGAAGTTCCTGCAGTTTTCACTGTAAAACCGAGTTGGAGCTTGTACCTCCCCGTATATATGTATGGAGTGGAGTTTGCAACTGAAAAGAAACTTTGTGTTCCCAACAAGCTAGGTGAAGGACGGCTTTCACACACACATATCTCTCAGAACTGAGCATGTGGAGAGACGTTGGTTCATCTAGCACAAAGGGAACGGGATGCAGGAGAAAGTTTTACTCTGGTTTCTCAGGCTGTTTCCTAGTGCCGGTTTGAAGTTCCTGCAGTTTTCACTGTAAAACCGAGTTGGAGCTAGTACCTACCCATATATATGTATGGAGTGGAGTTTTCAACTGAAAAGAAACTTTGTGTTCCCAATAAGCTAGGTGAAAGGCGGCTTTCACACACACTTATCTCTCAGAACTGAGCATGTGGAGAGACGTTCGTTCATCTAGCACAAAGGGAACGGGTTGCAGGAGAAACTTTTACTCTGGTTTCTCAGTCTGTTTCCTAGTGCCGGTTTGAAGTTCCTGCAGTTTTCACTGTAAAACCGAGTTGGAGCTTGCACCTCCCCATATATATATATGGAGTGGAATTTTCAACTGAAAAGAAACTTTGTGTTCCCAACAAGCTAGGTGAAGGAAGGCTTTCACACACACTTATCTCTCAGAACTGAGCATGTGGAGAGACGTTCGTTCATCTAGCACAAAGGGAACTGTTTGCAGGACAAACTTTTACTCTGGTTTCTCAGTCTGTTTCCTAGTGCCGGTTTGAAGTTCCTGCATTTTTCACTGTAAAACCGGGTTGGAGCTAGTACTTCCCCATATATATGTATGGAGTGGAGTTTGCAACTGAAAAGAACCTTTGTGTTCCCAACAAGCTAGGTGAAGGGCGGCTTTCACACACACTTATCTCTCAGAACTGAGCATGTGGAGAGACGTTCGTTCATCTAGCACAAAGGGAACGTTTTGCAGGAGAAACTATTACTCTGGTTTCTCAGTCTGTTTCCTAGTGCCGTTTTGAAGTTCCTGCATTTTTCACTGTAAAACCGGGTTGGAGCTAGTACCTCCCCGTATATATGTATGGAGTGGAGTTTGCAACTGAAAAGAAACTTTGTGTTCCCAATAAGCTAGGTGAAAGACGGCTTTCACACACACTTATCTCTCAGAACTGAGCATGTGGAGAGACGTTCGTTCATCTAGCACAAAGGGAACGGGTTGCAATTGAAATTTTTACTCTGCTTTCTCAGTGTGTTTCCTAGTGCCGGTTTGAAGTTCCTGAAGTTTTCACTGTAAAACCGAGTTGGAGCTACTACCTCCCCATATATATGTATGGAGTGGAGTTTGCAACTGAAAAGAAACTTTGTGTTCCCAACAAGCTAGGTGAAGGACGGCTTTCACACACACTTATCTCTCAGAACTGAGCATGTGGAGAGACGTTCGTTCATCTAGCACAAAGGGAACGGGTTGCAGGAGAAACTTTTACTCTGGTTTCTCAGGCTGTTTCCTAGTGCCGGTTTGAAGTTCCTGCAGTTTTCACTGTAAAACCGGGTTGGAGCTAGTACCTCCCCATATATATGTATGGAGTGGAGTTTGCAACTGAAAAGAAACTTTGTGTTCCCAACAAGCTAGGTGAAGGGCGGCTTTCACACACACTTATCTCTCAGAACTGAGCATGTGGAGAGACTTTCGTTCATCTAGCACAAAGGGAACGGGTTGCAGGAGAAAATTTTACTCTGGTTTCTCAGGCTGTTTCCTAGTGCCGGTTTGAAGTTCCTGCAGTTTTCACTGTAAAATCGAGTTGGAGCTACTACCTCCCCTTATATATGTATGGAGTGGAGTTTGCAACTGAAAAGAAACTTTGTGTTCCCAACAAGCTAGGTGAAGGACGGCTTTCACACACACTTATCTCTCAGAACTGAGCATGTGGAGAGACGTTCGTTCATCTAGCACAAAGGGAACGGGTTGCAGGTGAAACTATTTCTCTGGTTTCTCAGTCTGTTTCCTAGTGCCGGTTTGAAGTTCCTGCAGTTTTCACTGTAAAACCGAGTTGGAGCTAGTACCTCCCCATATATATGTATGGAGTGGAGTTTGCAACTGGAAAGAAACTTTGTGTTCCCAACAAGCTAGGTGAAGGACGGGTTTCACACACACTTATCTCTCAGAACTGATCATGTGGAGAGACGTTCGTTCATCTAGCACAAAGGGAACGGTTTGCAGGAGAAACTATTACTCTGGTTTCTCAGTCTGTTTCCTAGTGCCGTTTTGAAGTTCCTGCATTTTTCACTGTAAAACCCGGTTGGAGCTAGTACCTCCCCGTATATATGTATGGAGTGGAGTTTGCAACTGAAAAGAAACTTTGTGTTCCCAACAAGCTAGGTGAAGGGCGGCTTTCACACACACTTATCTCTCAGAACTGAGCATGTGGAGAGACGTTGGTTCATCTAGCACAAAGGGAACGGGATGCAGGAGAAACTTTTACTCTGGTTTCTCAGTCTGTTTCCTAGTGCCGGTTTGAAGTTCCTGCAGTTTTCACTGTAAAACCGAGTTGGTGCTAGTACCTCCCCATATATATGTATGGAGTGGAGTTTTCAACTGAAAAGAAACTTTGTGTTCCCAAAAAGCTAGGTGAAGCACGGCTTTCACACACACTTATCTCTCAGAACTGAGCATGTGGAGAGACGTTCGTTCATCTAGCACAAAGGGAACGGGTTGCAGGAGAAACTTTTACTCTGCTTTCTCAGTCTGTTTCCTAGTGCCGGTTTGAAGTTCCTGCAGTTTTCACTGTAAAACCGAGTTGGAGCTAGTAACTCCCCATATATATGTATGGTGAGGAGTTTGCAACTGAAAAGAAACTTTGTGTTCCCAACAATCTAGGTGAAGGATGGCTTTCACACACACTTATCTCTCAGAACTTAGCATGTGGAGAGACGTTCGTTCATCTAGCACAAAGGGAAAGGGTTGCAGGAGAAACTTTTACTCTGGTTTCTCAGTCTGTTTCCTAGTGCCGGTTTGAAGTTCCTGCAGTTTTCACTGTAAAACCGAGTTGGAGCTTGTACCTCCCCGTATACATGTATGGAGTGGAGTTTGCAACTGAAAAGAAACTTTGTGTTCCCAGCAAGCTAGGTGAAGGACGGCTTTCACACACACTTATCTCTCAGAACTGAGCATGTGGAGAGACGTTCGTTCATCTAGAATAAATGGAACGGGTTGCAGGAGAAACTTTTACTCTGGTTTCTCAGGCTGTTTCCTAGTGCCGGTTTGAAGTTCCTGCAGTTTTCACTGTAAAACCGAGTTGGAGCTAGTACCTCCCCATATATATGTATGTATTGGAGTTTGCAACTGGAAAGAAACTTTGTGTTCCCAACAAGCTAGGTGAAGGACGGCTTTCACACACACTTATCTCTCAGAACTGAGCATGTGGAGAGACGTTCGTTCATCTAGCACAAAGGGAACGGGTTGCAGGACAAACTTTTACTCTGGTTTCTCAGTCTGTTTCCTAGTGCCGGTTTGAAGTTCCTGCAGTTTTCACTTTAAAACCGGGTTGGAGCTAGTACCTCCGCATATATATGTATGGAGTGGAGTTTGCAACTGAAAAGAAACTTTGTGTTCCCAACAAGCTAGGTGAAGGGCGGCTTTCACACACACTTATCTCTCAGAAATGAGCATGTGGAGAGACGTCCGTTCATCTAGCACAAAGGGAACGGGTTGCAGGAGAAACTTTCACTCTGGTTTCTCAGTCTGTTTCCTAGTGCCGGTTTGAAGTTCCTGCAGTTTTCACTGTAAAACCGAGTTGGAGCTAGCACTTTCCCATATATATGTATGGATTGGAGTTTGCAACTGAAAAGAAACTTTGTGTTCCCAACATGCTAGGTGAAGGACGGCTTTCACACACAATTATCTCTCAGAACTGAGCATGTGGAGAGACGTTCGTTCAACTAGCACAAAGGAACGGTTTGCAGGAGAAACTTTTACTCTGGTTTCTCAGTCTGTTTCCTAGTGCCGGTTTGAAGTTACTGCAGTTTTCACTGTAAAACCGAGTTGGAGCTAGCACCTTTACATATATATATATGGAGTGGAGTTTGCAACTGAAAAGAAACTTTGCGTTCCCAACATGCTAGGTGAAGGACGGCTTTCACACACACTTATCTCTCAGAACTGAGCATGTGGAGAGACGTTCGTTCAACTAGCACAAAAGGAACGGGTTGCAGGAGAACCTTTTACTCTGGTTTCTCAGTCTGTTTCCTAGTGCCGGTTTGAAGTTCCTGCAGTTTTCACTGTAAAACCGAGTTGGAGCTAGTACCTCCCCATATATATGTATGGAGTGGAGTTTGCAACTGAAAAGAAACTTTGTGTTCCCAACAAGTTATGTGAAGGACGGCTTTCACACACACTTATCTCTCAGAACTGAGCATGTGGAGAGACGTTCGTTCATCTAGCACAAAGGGAACGGGTTGCAGGAGAAACTTTTACTCTGGTTTCTCAGTGTGTTTCCTAGTGCCGGTTTGAAGTTCCTGCAGTTTTCACTGTAAAACCGAGTTGGAGCTACTACCTCCCCATATATATGTATGGAGTGGAGTTTTCAACTGAAAAGAAACTTTGTGTTCCCAAAAAGCTAGGTGAAAGACGGCTTTCACACACACTTATCTCTCAGAACTGAGCATGTGGAGAGACGTTCGTTCATCTAGCACAAAGGGAACGGGTTGCAAGAGAAATTTTTACTCTGGTTTCTCAGTGTGTTTCCTAGTGCCGGTTTGAAGTTCCTGAAGTTTTCACTGTAAAACCGAGTTGGAGCTACTACCTCCCCATATATATGTATGGAGTGGAGTTTGCTACTGAAAAGAAACTTTGTGTTCCCAACAAACTAGGTGAAGGACGGCTTTCACACACACTTATCTCTCAGAACTGAGCATGTGGAGAGACGTTCGTTCATCTAGCACAAAGGGAACGGGTTGCAGGAGAAACTTTTACTCTAGTTTCTCAGTCTGTTTCCTAGTGCCGGTTTGAAGTTCCTGCAGTTTTCACTGTAAAACCGAGTTGGAGCTACTACCTCCCCTTATATATGTATGGAGTGGAGTTTGCAACTGAAAAGAAACTTTGTGTTCCCAACAAGCTAGGTGAAGGACGGCTTTCACACACACTTATCTCTCAGAACTGAGCATGTGGAGAGACGTTCGTTCATCTAGCACAAATGGAACGGGTTGCAGGAGAAACTTTTACTCTGGTTTCTCAGGCTGTTTCCTAGTGCCGGTTTGAAGTTCCTGCAGTTTTCACTGTAAAACCGGGTTGGAGCTGGTACCTCCCCATACATATGTATGGATTGGAGTTTGCAACTGGAAAGAAACTTTGTGTTCCAAACAAGCTAGGTGAAGGACGGCTTTCACACACACTTTTCTCTCAGAACTGAGCATGTGGAGAGACATTCGTTCATCTAGCACAAAGGGAACTGGTTGCAGGGAAACTTTTACTCTGGTTTCTCAGTCTGTTTCCTAGTGCCGGGTTGAAGTTCCTGCAGTTTTCACTGTAAAACCGAGTTGGAGCTAGTACCTCCCCGTATATATGTATGGAGTGGAGTTTGCAACTGAAAAGAAACTTTGTGTTCCCAACAAGCTAGGTTGTAGAACGGCTTTCACACACACTTATCTCTCAGAACTGAGCATGTGGAGAGATGTTCGTTCAACTAGCACAAAGGGAACGGGTTGCAGGAGAAACTTTTACTCTGGTTTCTCAGTCTGTTTCCTAGTGCCGGTTTGAAGTTCCTGCAGTTTTCACTGTAAAACCGAGTTGGAGCTTGTACCTCCCCGTATATATGTATGGAGTGGAGTTTGCAACTGAAAAGAAACTTTGTGTTCCCAACAAGCTAGGTGAAGGACGGCTTTCACACACACATATCTCTCAGAACTGAGCATGTGGAGAGACGTTGGTTCATCTAGCACAAAGGGAACGGGATGCAGGAGAAAGTTTTACTCTGGTTTCTCAGGCTGTTTCCTAGTGCCGGTTTGAAGTTCCTGCAGTTTTCACTGTAAAACCGAGTTGGAGCTAGTACCTACCCATATATATGTATGGAGTGGAGTTTTCAACTGAAAAGAAACTTTGTGTTCCCAATAAGCTAGGTGAAAGGCGGCTTTCACACACACTTATCTCTCAGAACTGAGCATGTGGAGAGACGTTCGTTCATCTAGCACAAAGGGAACGGGTTGCAGGACAAACTTTTACTCTGGTTTCTCAGTCTGTTTCCTAGTGCCGGTTTGAAGTTCCTGCAGTTTTCACTTTAAAACCGGGTTGGAGCTAGTACCTCCGCATATATATGTATGGAGTGGAGTTTGCAACTGAAAAGAAACTTTGTGTTCCCAACAAGCTAGGTGAAGGGCGGCTTTCACACACACTTATCTCTCAGAAATGAGCATGTGGAGAGACGTCCGTTCATCTAGCACAAAGGGAACGGGTTGCAGGAGAAACTTTCACTCTGGTTTCTCAGTCTGTTTCCTAGTGCCGGTTTGAAGTTCCTGCAGTTTTCACTGTAAAACCGAGTTGGAGCTAGCACTTTCCCATATATATGTATGGATTGGAGTTTGCAACTGAAAAGAAACTTTGTGTTCCCAACATGCTAGGTGAAGGACGGCTTTCACACACAATTATCTCTCAGAACTGAGCATGTGGAGAGACGTTCGTTCAACTAGCACAAAGGAACGGTTTGCAGGAGAAACTTTTACTCTGGTTTCTCAGTCTGTTTCCTAGTGCCGGTTTGAAGTTACTGCAGTTTTCACTGTAAAACCGAGTTGGAGCTAGCACCTTTACATATATATATATGGAGTGGAGTTTGCAACTGAAAAGAAACTTTGCGTTCCCAACATGCTAGGTGAAGGACGGCTTTCACACACACTTATCTCTCAGAACTGAGCATGTGGAGAGACGTTCGTTCAACTAGCACAAAAGGAACGGGTTGCAGGAGAACCTTTTACTCTGGTTTCTCAGTCTGTTTCCTAGTGCCGGTTTGAAGTTCCTGCAGTTTTCACTGTAAAACCGAGTTGGAGCTAGTACCTCCCCATATATATGTATGGAGTGGAGTTTGCAACTGAAAAGAAACTTTGTGTTCCCAACAAGTTATGTGAAGGACGGCTTTCACACACACTTATCTCTCAGAACTGAGCATGTGGAGAGACGTTCGTTCATCTAGCACAAAGGGAACGGGTTGCAGGAGAAACTTTTACTCTGGTTTCTCAGTGTGTTTCCTAGTGCCGGTTTGAAGTTCCTGCAGTTTTCACTGTAAAACCGAGTTGGAGCTACTACCTCCCCATATATATGTATGGAGTGGAGTTTTCAACTGAAAAGAAACTTTGTGTTCCCAAAAAGCTAGGTGAAAGACGGCTTTCACACACACTTATCTCTCAGAACTGAGCATGTGGAGAGACGTTCGTTCATCTAGCACAAAGGGAACGGGTTGCAAGAGAAATTTTTACTCTGGTTTCTCAGTGTGTTTCCTAGTGCCGGTTTGAAGTTCCTGAAGTTTTCACTGTAAAACCGAGTTGGAGCTACTACCTCCCCATATATATGTATGGAGTGGAGTTTGCTACTGAAAAGAAACTTTGTGTTCCCAACAAACTAGGTGAAGGACGGCTTTCACACACACTTATCTCTCAGAACTGAGCATGTGGAGAGACGTTCGTTCATCTAGCACAAAGGGAACGGGTTGCAGGAGAAACTTTTACTCTAGTTTCTCAGTCTGTTTCCTAGTGCCGGTTTGAAGTTCCTGCAGTTTTCACTGTAAAACCGAGTTGGAGCTACTACCTCCCCTTATATATGTATGGAGTGGAGTTTGCAACTGAAAAGAAACTTTGTGTTCCCAACAAGCTAGGTGAAGGACGGCTTTCACACACACTTATCTCTCAGAACTGAGCATGTGGAGAGACGTTCGTTCATCTAGCACAAATGGAACGGGTTGCAGGAGAAACTTTTACTCTGGTTTCTCAGGCTGTTTCCTAGTGCCGGTTTGAAGTTCCTGCAGTTTTCACTGTAAAACCGGGTTGGAGCTGGTACCTCCCCATACATATGTATGGATTGGAGTTTGCAACTGGAAAGAAACTTTGTGTTCCAAACAAGCTAGGTGAAGGACGGCTTTCACACACACTTATCTCTCAGATCTGAGCATGTGGAGAGACATTCGTTCATCTAGCACAAAGGGAACTGGTTGCAGGGAAACTTTTACTCTGGTTTCTCAGTCTGTTTCCTAGTGCCGGGTTGAAGTTCCTGCAGTTTTCACTGTAAAACCGAGTTGGAGCTAGTACCTCCCCGTATATATGTATGGAGTGGAGTTTGCAACTGAAAAGAAACTTTGTGTTCCCAACAAGCTAGGTTGTAGAACGGCTTTCACACACACTTATCTCTCAGAACTGAGCATGTGGAGAGATGTTCGTTCAACTAGCACAAAGGGAACGGGTTGCAGGAGAAACTTTTACTCTGGTTTCTCAGTCTGTTTCCTAGTGCCGGTTTGAAGTTCCTGCAGTTTTCACTGTAAAACCGAGTTGGAGCTTGTACCTCCCCGTATATATGTATGGAGTGGAGTTTGCAACTGAAAAGAAACTTTGTGTTCCCAACAAGCTAGGTGAAGGACGGCTTTCACACACACATATCTCTCAGAACTGAGCATGTGGAGAGACGTTGGTTCATCTAGCACAAAGGGAACGGGATGCAGGAGAAAGTTTTACTCTGGTTTCTCAGGCTGTTTCCTAGTGCCGGTTTGAAGTTCCTGCAGTTTTCACTGTAAAACCGAGTTGGAGCTAGTACCTACCCATATATATGTATGGAGTGGAGTTTTCAACTGAAAAGAAACTTTGTGTTCCCAATAAGCTAGGTGAAAGGCGGCTTTCACACACACTTATCTCTCAGAACTGAGCATGTGGAGAGACGTTCGTTCATCTAGCACAAAGGGAACGGGTTGCAGGAGAAACTTTTACTCTGGTTTCTCAGTCTGTTTCCTAGTGCCGGTTTGAAGTTCCTGCAGTTTTCACTGTAAAACCGAGTTGGAGCTTGCACCTCCCCATATATATATATGGAGTGGAATTTTCAACTGAAAAGAAACTTTGTGTTCCCAACAAGCTAGGTGAAGGAAGGCTTTCACACACACTTATCTCTCAGAACTGAGCATGTGGAGAGACGTTCGTTCATCTAGCACAAAGGGAACTGTTTGCAGGACAAACTTTTACTCTGGTTTCTCAGTCTGTTTCCTAGTGCCGGTTTGAAGTTCCTGCATTTTTCACTGTAAAACCGGGTTGGAGCTAGTACTTCCCCATATATATGTATGGAGTGGAGTTTGCAACTGAAAAGAACCTTTGTGTTCCCAACAAGCTAGGTGAAGGGCGGCTTTCACACACACTTATCTCTCAGAACTGAGCATGTGGAGAGACGTTCGTTCATCTAGCACAAAGGGAACGTTTTGCAGGAGAAACTATTACTCTGGTTTCTCAGTCTGTTTCCTAGTGCCGTTTTGAAGTTCCTGCATTTTTCACTGTAAAACCGGGTTGGAGCTAGTACCTCCCCGTATATATGTATGGAGTGGAGTTTGCAACTGAAAAGAAACTTTGTGTTCCCAATAAGCTAGGTGAAATACGGCTTTCACACACACTTATCTCTCAGAACTGAGCATGTGGAGAGACGTTCGTTCATCTAGCACAAAGGGAACGGGTTGCAATTGAAATTTTTACTCTGCTTTCTCAGTGTGTTTCCTAGTGCCGGTTTGAAGTTCCTGAAGTTTTCACTGTAAAACCGAGTTGGAGCTACTACCTCCCCATATATATGTATGGAGTGGAGTTTGCAACTGAAAAGAAACTTTGTGTTCCCAACAAGCTAGGTGAAGGACGGCTTTCACACACACTTATCTCTCAGAACTGAGCATGTGGAGAGACGTTCGTTCATCTAGCACAAAGGGAACGGGTTGCAGGAGAAACTTTTACTCTGGTTTCTCAGGCTGTTTCCTAGTGCCGGTTTGAAGTTCCTGCAGTTTTCACTGTAAAACCGAGTTGGAGCTACTACCTCCCCATATATATGTATGGATTGGAGTTTGCAACTGGAAAGAAACTTTGTGTTCCCAACAAGCTAGGTGAAGGACGGCTTTCACACACACTTATCTCTCAGAACTGAGCATGTGGAGAGACGTTCGTTCATCTAGCACAAAGGGAACGGGTTGCAGGAGAAACTTTTACTCTGGTTTCTCAGTCTGTTTCCTAGTGCCGGTTTGAAGTTCCTGCAGTTTTCACTGTAAAACCGAGTTGGAGCTACTACCTCCCCATATATATGTATGGATTGGAGTTTGCAACTGAAAAGAAACTTTGTGTTCCCAAAAAGCTAGGTGAAAGACGGCTTTCACACACACTTATCTCTCAGAACTGAGCATGTGGAGAGACGTTCGTTCATCTAGCACAAAGGGAACGGGTTGCAAGAGAAATTTTTACTCTGGTTTCTCAGTGTGTTTCCTAGTGCCGGTTTGAAGTTCCTGAAGTTTTCACTGTAAAACCGAGTTGGAGCTACTACCTCCCCATATATATGTATGGAGTGGAGTTTGCAACTGAAAAGAAACTTTGTGTTCCCAACAAGCTAGGTGAAGGACGGCTTTCACACACACTTATCTCTCAGAACTGAGCATGTGGAGAGACGTTCGTTCATCTAGCACAAAGCGAACGGGTTGCAGGAGAAACTTTTACTCTGGTTTCTCAGTCTGTTTCCTAGTGCCGGTTTGAAGTTCCTGCAGTTTTCACTGTAAAACCGAGTTGGAGCTAGTACCTCCCCTTATATATGTATGGAGTGGAGTTTGCAACTGAAAAGAAACTTTGTGTTCCCAACAAGCTAGGTGAAGGACGGCTTTCACACACACTTATCTCTCAGAACTGAGCATGTGGAGAGACTTTCGTTCATCTAGCACAAAGGGAACGGGTTGCAGGAGAAACTTTTACTCTGGTTTCTCAGTCTGTTTCCTAGTGCCGGTTTGAAGTTCCTGCAGTTTTCACTGTTAAACCGGTTTGGAGCTGGTACCTCCCCATACATATGTATGGATTCGAGTTTGCAACTGGAAAGAAACTTTGTGTTCCCAACAAGCGAGGTGAAGGACGGCTTTCACACACACTTATCTCTCAGATCTGAGCATGTGGAGAGACGTTCCTTCATCTAGCACAAAGGGAACGGGTTGCAGGAGAAACTTTTACTCTGGATTCTCAGTCTGTTTCCTAGTGCCGGTTTGAAGTTCCTGCAGTTTTCACTGTAAAACCGAGTTGGGGCTAGTACCTCCCCATATATATGTATGGAGTGGAGTTTGCAACTGAAAAGAAACTTTGTGTTCCCAACAAGCTAGGTTGTAGAACGGCTTTCACACACTCTTATCTCTCAGAACTGAGCATGTGGAGAGACGTTCGTTCAACTAGCACAAAGGGAACGGGTTTCAGGAGAAACTTTTACTCTGGTTTCTCAGTCTGTTTCCTAGTGCCGGTTTGAAGTTCCTGCAGTTTTCACTGTAAAACCGAGTTGGAGCTAGTACCTCCCCGTATATATTTATGGAGTGGAGTTTGCAACTGAAAAGAAACTTTGTGTTCCCAACAAGCTAGGTGAAGGACGGCTTTCACACACACTTATCTCTCAGAACTGAGCATGTGGAGAGACGTTGGTTCATCTAGCACAAAAGGAACGGGATGCAGGAGAAAGTTTTACTCTGGTTTCTCAGGCTGTTTCCTAGTGCCGGTTTGAAGTTCCTGCAGTTTTCACTGTAAAACCGAGTTGGAGCTAGTACCTACCCATATAAATGTATGGAGTGGAGTTTTCAACTGAAAAGAAACTTTGTGTTCCCAATAAGCTAGGTGAAAGGCGGCTTTCACACACACTTATCTCTCAGAACTGAGCATGTGGAGAGACGTTCGTTCATCTAGCACAAAGGGAAAGGGTTGCAGGAGAAACTTTTACTCTGGTTTCTCAGTCTGTTTCCTAGTGCCGGTTTGATGTTCCTGCAGTTTTCACTGTAAAACCGAGTTGGAGCTAGTACCTCCCCATATATATATATGGAGTGGATTTTTCAACTGAAAAGAAACTTTGTGTTCCCAACAAGCTAGGTGAAGGACGGCTTTCACACACACTTATCTCTCAGAACTGAGCATGTGGAGAGACGTTCGTTCATCTAGCACAAAGGGAATGGGTTGCAGGAGAAACTTTTACTCTGGTTTCTCAGTCTGTTTCCTAGTGCCGGTTTGAAGTTCCTGCAGTTTTCAGTGTAAAACCGAGTTGGAGCCAGTACCTCCCCATAAATATGTATGGAGTGGAGTTTGCAACTGAAAAGAAACTTTGTGTTCCCAACAAGCTAGGTGAAGGACGGCTTTCACACACACTTTTCTCTCAGAACTGAGCATGTGGAGAGACGTTCGTTCAACTAGCACAAAGGGAACGGGTTGCAGGAGAAACTTTTACTCTGGTTTCTCAGTCTGTTTCCTAGTGCCGGTTTGAAGTTCCTGCAGTTTTCACTGTAAAACCGAGTTGGAGCTACTACCTCCCCATATATATGTATGGAGTGGAGTTTGCAACTGAAAAGAAACTTTGTGTTCCCAACAAGCTAGGTGAAGGACGGCTTTCACACACACTTATCTCTCAGAACTGAGCATGTGGAGAGACGTTGGTTCATCTAGCACAAAGGGAAAGGGTTGCAGGAGAATCTTTTACTCTGGTTTCTCAGTCTGTTTCCTAGTGCCGGTTTGAAGTTCCTGCAGTTTTCACTGTAAAACCGAGTTGGAGCTAGTACCTACCCATATATATGTATGGAGTGGAGTTTTCAACTGAAAAGAAACTTTGTGTTCCCAATAAGCTAGGTGAAAGGCGGCTTTCACACACACTTATCTCTCAGAACTGAGCATGTGGAGAGACGTTCGTTCATCTAGCACAAAGGGAACGGGTTGCAGGAGAAACTTTTACTCTGGTTTCTCAGTCTGTTTCCTAGTGCCGGTTTGAAGTTCCTGCAGTTTTCACTGTAAAACCGAGTTGGAGCTAGTAACTCCCCATATATATATATGGAGTGGAGTTTTCAACTGAAAAGAAACTTTGTGTTCCCAACAAGCTAGGTGAAGGACGGCTTTCACACACACTTATCTCTCAGAACTGAGCATGTGGAGAGACGTTCGTTCATCTAGCACAAAGGGAACTGGTTGCAGGACAAACTTTTACTCTGGTTTCTCAGTCTGTTTCCTAGTGCCGGTTTGAAGTTCCTGCATTTTTCACTGTAAAACCGGGTTGGAGCTAGTACCTCCCCATATATATGTATGGAGTGGAGTTTGCAACTGAAAAGAAACTTTGTGTTCCCAACAAGCTAGGTGAAGGGCGGCTTTCACACACACTTATCTCTCAGAACTGAGCATGTGGAGAGACTTTCGTTCATCTAGCACAAAGGGAACGGGTTGCAGGAGAAACTTTTACTCTGGTTTCTCAGGCTGTTTCCTAGTGCCGGTTTGAAGTTCCTGCAGTTTTCACTGTAAAATCGAGTTGGAGATACTACCTCCCCTTATATATGTATGGAGTGGAGTTTGCAACTGAAAAGAAACTTTGTGTTCCCAACAAGCTAGGTGAAGGACGGCTTTCACACACACTTATCTCTCAGAACTGAGCATGTGGAGAGACGTTCGTTCATCTAGCACAAAGGGAACGGGTTGCAGGAGAAACTTTTACTCTGGTTTCTCAGTCTGTTTCCTAGTGCCGGTTTGAAGTTCCTGCAGTTTTCACTGTAAAACCGAGTTGGAGCTAGTACCTCCCCATATATTTGTATGGATTGGAGTTTGCAACTGGAAAGAAACTTTGTGTTCCCAACAAGCTAGGTGAAGGACGGGTTTCACACTCACTTATCTCTCAGAACTGAGCATGTGGAGAGACGTTCGTTCATCTAGCAAAAAGGGAACGGTTTGCAGGAGAAACTATTACTCTGGTTTCTCAGTCTGTTTCCTAGTGCCGTTTTGATGTTCCTGCATTTTTCACTGTAAAACCGGGTTGAAGCTAGTACCTCCCCGTATATATGTATGGAATGGAGTTTGCAACTGAAAAGAAACTTGTTTTCCCAAAAAGCTAGGTGAAGGACGGCTTTCACACACACTTATCTCTCAGAACTGAGCATGTGGAGAGACGTTCGTTCATCTAGCACAAAGGGAACGGGTTGCAGGAGAAACTTTTACTCTGGTTTCTCAGTCTGTTTCCTAGTGCCGGTTTGAAGTTACTGCAGTTTTCACTGTAAAACCGAGTTGGAGCTAGCACCTTTACATATATATGTATGGAGTGGAGTTTGCAACTGAAAAGAAACTTTGCGTTCCCAACATGCTAGGTGAAGGACGGCTTTCACACACACTTATCTCTCAGAACTGAGCATGTGGAGAGACGTTCGTTCAACTAGCACAAAAGGAACGGGTTGCAGGAGAACCTTTTACTCTGGTTTCTCAGTCTGTTTCCTAGTGCCGGTTTGAAGTTCCTGCAGTTTTCACTGTAAAACCGAGTTGGAGCTAGTACCTCCCCATATATATTTATGGAGTGGAGTTTGCAACTGAAAAGAAACTTTGTGTTCCCAACAAGCTAGGTGAAGGACGGCTTTCACACACACTTATCTCTCAGAACTGAGCATGTGGAGAGACGTTCGTTCATCTAGCACAAAGGGAACGGGTTGCAGGAGAAACTTTTACTCTGGTTTCTCAGGCTGTTTCCTAGTGCCGGTTTGAAGTTCCTGCAGTTTTCACTGTAAAACCGAGTTGGAGCTACTACCTCCCCATATATATATATGGATTGGAGTTTGCAACTGGAAAGAAACTTTGTGTTCCCAACAAGCTAGGTGAAGGACGGCTTTCACACACACTTATCTCTCAGAACTGAGCATGTGGAGAGACGTTCGTTCATCTAGCACAAAGGGAACGGGTTGCAGGAGAAACTTTTACTCTGTTTTCTCTGTCTGTTTCCTAGTGCCGGTTTGAAGTTCCTGCAGTTTTCACTGTAAAACAGAGTTTTAGCTAGTACCTCCCCATATATATGTATGGAGTGGAGTTTGCAACTGAAAAGAAACTTTGTGTTCCCAACAAGCTAGGTGAAGGACGGCTTTCACACACACTTATCTCTCAGAACTGAGCATGTGGAGAGACGTTCGTTCATCTAGCACAAAGGGAACGGGTTGCAGGAGAAACTTTTACTCTGGTTTCTCAGTGTGTTTCCTAGTGCCGGTTTGAAGTTCCTGCAGTTTTCACTGTAAAACCGAGTTGGAGCTACTACCTCCCCATATATATGTATGGAGTGGAGTTTGCAACTGAAAAGAAACTTTGTGTTCCCAACAAGCTAGGTGAAGGACGGCTTTCACACACGCTTATCTCTCAGAACTGAGCATGTGGAGAGACGTTCGTTCATCTAGCACAAAGGGAACGGGTTGCAGGAGAAACTTTTACTCTGGTTTCTCAGGCTGTTTCCTAGTGCCGGTTTGAAGTTTCTGCAGTTTTCACTGTAAAACCGGGTTGGAGCTGGTACCTCCCCATACATATGTATGGATTGGAGTTTGCAACTGGAAAGAAACTTTGTGTTCCCAACAAGCGAGGTGAAGGACGGCTTTCACACACACTTATCTCTCAGATCTGAGCATGTGGAGAGACGTTCGTTCATCTAGCACAAAGGGAACAGGTTGCAGGGAAACTTTTACTCTGGTTTCTCAGTCTGTTTCCTAGTGCCGGTTTGAAGTTCCTGCAGTTTTCACTGTAAAACCGAGTTGGAGCTTGTACCGCCCCGTATATATGTATGGAGTGGAGTTTGCAACTGAAAAGAAACTTTGTGTTCCCAACAAGCTAGATTGTAGAACGGCTTTCACACACACTTATCTCTCAGAACTGAGCATGTGGAGAGACGTTCGTTCAACTAGCACAAAGGGAACGGGTTGCAGGAGAAACTTTTACTCTGGTTTCTCAGGCTGTTTCCTAGTGCCGGTTTGAAGTTCCTGCAGTTTTCACTGTAAAACCGAGTTGGAGCTAGTACCTACCCATATAAATGTATGGAGTGGAGTTTTCAACTGAAAAGAAACTTTATGTTCCCAATAAGCTAGGTGAAAGGCGGCTTTCACACACACTTATCTCTCAGAACTGAGCATGTGGAGAGACGTTCGTTCATCTAGCACAAAGGGAACGGGTTGCAGGAGAAACTTTTACTCTGGTTTCTCAGTCTGTTTCCTAGTGCCGGTTTGAAGTTCCTGCAGTTTTCACTGTAAAACCGGGTTGGAGCTAGTACCTCCCCATATATATGTATGGAGTGGAGTTTGCAACTGAAAAGAAACTTTGTGTTCCCAACAAGCTAGGTGAAGGACGGCTTTCACACACACTTATCTCTCAGAACTGAGCATGTGGAGAGACGTTCGTTCAACTAGCACAAAGGGAACGGGTTGCTTGAGAAACTTTTACTCTGGTTTCTCAGGCTGTTTCCTAGTGCCGGTTTGAAGTTCCTGCAGTTTTCACTGTAAAACCGAGTTGGAGCTAGTACCTCCCCATATATATGTATGAAGTGGAGTTTGCAACTGAAAAGTAACTTTGTGTTCCCAACAAGCTAGGTGAAGGACGGCTTTCACACATACTTATCTCTCAGAACTCAGCATGTGGAGAGACGTTCATTCTTCTAGCACAAAGGGAACGGGTTGCAGGAGAAGCTTTTACTCTGGTTTCTCAGTCTGTTTCCTAGTGCCGGTTTGAAGTTCCTGCAGTTTTCACTGTAAAACCGTGTTGGAGCTAGTACCTCCCCGTATATATGTATGGATTGGAGTTTGCAACTGAAAAGAAACTTTGTGTTCCCAACAAGCTAGGTGAAGTACGGCTTTCACACACACTTATCTCTCAGAACTGAGCATGTGGAGAGACGTTCGTTCATCTAGCACAAAGGGAACGGGTTGCAGGAGAACCTTTTACTCTGGTTTCTCAGTCTGTTTCCTAGTGCCGGTTTGAAGTTCCTGCAGTTTTCAGTGTAAAACCGAGTTGGAGCCAGTACCTCCCCATATATATGTATGGAGTGGAGTTTGCAACTGAAAAGAAACTTTGTGTTCCCAACAAGCTAGGTGAAGGACGGCTTTCACACACACTTTTCTCTCAGAACTGAGCATGTGGAGAGACTTTCGTTCAACTAGCACAAAGGGAACGGGTTGCTTGAGAAACTTTTACTCTGGTTTCTCAGTCTGTTTCCTAGTGCCGGTTTGAAGTTCCTGCAGTTTTCACTGTAAAACCGAGTTGGAGCTACTACCTCCCCATATATATGTATGGAGTGGAGTTTGCAACTGAAAAGAAACTTTGTGTTCCCAACAAGATAGGTGAAGGACGGCTTTCACACACACTTATCTCTCAGAACTGAGCATGTGGAGAGACGTTGGTTCATCTAGCACAAAGGGAAAGGGTTGCAGGAGAATCTTTTACTCTGGTTTCTCAGTCTGTTTCCTAGTGCCGGTTTGAAGTTCCTGCAGTTTTCACTGTAAAACCGAGTTGGAGCTACTACCTCCCCATATATATGTATGGAGTGGAGTTTGCAACTGAAAAGAAACTTTGTGTTCCCAACAAGCTAGGTGAAGGACGGCTTTCACACACACTTATCTCTCAGAACTTAGCATGTGGAGAGACGTTCGTTCATCTAGCACAAAGGGAACGGTTTGCAGGAGAAACTTTTACTCTGGTTTCTCAGGCTGTTTCCTAGTGCCGGTTTGAAGTTCCTGCAGTTTTCACTGTAAAACCGAGTTGGAGCTAGTACCTCCCCATATATATGTATGGAGTGGAGTTTGCAACTGAAAAGAAACTTTGTGTTCCCAACAAGCTAGGTGAAGGACGGCTTTCACACATACTTATCTCTCAGAACTGAGCATGTGGAGAGACGTTCGTTCATCTAGCACAAAGGGAACGGGTTGCAGGAGAAGCTTTTACTCTGGTTTCTCAGTCTGTTTCCTAATGCCGGTTTGAAGTTCCTGCAGTTTTCACTGTAAAACCGTGTTGGAGCTAGTACCTCCCCGTATATATGTATGGATTGGAGTTTGCAACTGAAAAGAAACTTTGTGTTCCCAACAAGCTAGGTGAAGGACGGCTTTCACACACACTTTTCTCTCAGAACTGAGCATGTGGAGAGACGTTCGTTCATCTAGCACAAAGGGAACGGGTTGCAGGAGAAACTTTTACTCTGGTTTCTCAGTCTGTTTCCTAGTGCCGGTTGGAAGATCCTGCAGTTTTCACTGTAAAACCGAGTTGGAGCTACTACCTCCCCATATATATGTATGGAGTGGAGTTTGCAACTGAAAAGAAACTTTGTGTTCCCAACAAGCTAGGTGAAGGACGGCTTTCACACACACTTTTCTCTCAGAACTGAGCATGTGGAGAGACGTTCGTTCATCTAGCACAAAGGGAACGGGTTGCAGTAGAAACTTTTACTCTGGTTTCTCAGGCTGTTTCCTAGTGCCGGTTTGAAGTTCCTGCAGTTTTCACTGTAAAACCGAGTTGGAGCTAGTACCTCCCCATATATATGTATGGAGTGGAGTTTGCAATTGAAAAGAAACTTTGTGTTCCCAACAAGCTAGGTGAAGGACGGCTTTCACACACAATTATCTCTCAGAACTGAGCATGTGGAGAGACGTTCGTTCATCTAGCACAAAGGGAAAGGGTTGCAGGAGAAACTTTTATTCTGGCTTCTCAGTCTGTTTCCTAGTGCCGGTTTGAAGTTCCTGCAGTTTTCACTGTAAAACCGAGTTGGAGCTACTACCTCCCCATATATATGTATGGAGTGGAGTTTGCAACTGAAAAGAAACTTTGTGTTCCCAACAAGCTAGGTGAAGGACGGCTTTCACACACACTTATCTCTCAGAACTGAGCATGTGGAGAGACGTTCGTTCATCTAGCACAAAGGGAACGGTTTGCAGGAGAAACTTTTACTCTGGTTTCTCAGTCTGTTTCCTAGTGCCGGTTTGAAGTTCCTGCAGTTTTCACTGTAAAACCGAGTTGGAGCTAGTACCTCCCCTTATATATGTATGGAGTGGAGTTTGCAACTGAAAAGAAACTTTGTGTTCCCAACAAGCTAGGTGAAGGGCGGCTTTCACACACACTTATCTCTCAGAACTGAGCATGCGGAGAGACGTTCGTTCATCTAGCACAAAAGGAACGTGTTGCAGGAGAAACTTTTACTCTGGTTTCTCAGTCTGTTTCATAGTGCCGGTTTGAAGTTCCTGCAGTTTTCACTGTAAAACAGTGTTGGAGCTAGTACCTCCCCATATATATGTATGGAGTGGAGCTTGCAACTGAAAAGAAACTTTGTGTTCCCAACAAGCTAGCTGAAGGACGGCTTTCACACACACTTATCTCTCAGAACTGAGCATGTGGAGAGACGTTCGTTCACCTAGCACAAAGGGAACGGGTTGCAGGAGAAACTTTTTCTCTGGTTTCTCAGTTTGTTTCCTAGTGCCGGTTTGAAGTTCCTGCAGTTTTCACTGTAAAACCGAGTTGGAGCTAGTACCTCCCCGTATATATGTATGGAGTGGAGTTTGCAACTGAAAAGAAACTTTGTGTTCCCAACAAGCTAGGTGAAGGACGGCTTTCACACACACTTATCTCTCAGAACTGAGCATGTGGAGAGACGTTTGTTCATCTAGCACAAAGGGAAAGGGTTGCAGGAGAAACTTTTACTCTGGTTTCTCAGTCTGTTTCCTAGTGCCGGTTTGAAGTTCCTGCAGTTTTCAGTGTAAAACCGAGTTGGAGCCAGTACCTCCCCATATATATGTATGGAGTGGAGTTTGCAACAGAAAAGAAACTTTGTGTTCCCAACAAGCTAGGTGAAGGACGGCTTTCACACACACTTTTCTCTCAGAACTGAGCATGTGGAGAGACGTTCGTTCAACTAGCACAAAGGGAAAGGGTTGCTTGAGAAACTTTTACTCTGGTTTCTCAGTCTGTTTCCTAGTGCCGGTTTGAAGTTCCTGCAGTTTTCACTGTAAAACCGAGTTGGAGCTACTACCTCCCCATATATATGTATGGAGTGGAGTTTGCAACTGAAAAGAAACTTTGTGTTCCCAACAAGCTAGGTGAAGGACGGCTTTCACACACACTTATCTCTCAGAACTGAGGATGTGGAGAGACGTTCGTTCAACTAGCACAAAGGGAACGGGTTGCAGGAGAAACTATTACTTTGGATTCTCAGTCTGTTTCCTAGTGCCGGTTTGAAGTTCCTGCAGTTTTCACTGTAAAACCGATTTTGAGCTAGTACCTCCCCGTATATATGTAAGGAGTGGAGTTTGCAACTGAAAAGAAACTTTGTGTTCCCAACAAGCTAGGTGAAGGACGGCTTTCACACACAATTATCTCTCAGAACTGAGCATGTGGAGAGACGTTCGTTCATCTAGCACAAAGGGAACGGGTTGCAGGAGAAACTTTTACTCTGGTTTCTCAGTCTGTTTCCTAGTGCCAGTTTGAAGTTCCTGCAGTTTTCACTGTAAAACCGAGGTGGAGCTACTACCTCCCCATATATATGTATGGAGTGGTGTTTGCAACTGAAAAGAAACTTTGTGTTCCCAACAAGCTAGGTGAAGGGCGGCTTTCACACACACTTTTCTCCCAGAACTGAGCATGTGGAGAGACGTTCGTTCATCTACCACAAAGGGAACGGGTTGCAGGAGAAACTTTTACTCTGGTTTCTCAGGCTGTTTCCTAGTGCCGGTTTGAAGTTCCTGCAGTTTTCATTGTAAAACCGAGTTGGAGCTAGTACCTCCCCGTATATATGTATGGAGTGGAGTTTGCAGCTGAAAAGAAACTTTGTGTTCCCAACAAGCTAGGTGAAGTACGGCTTTCACACACACTTATCTCTCAGAACTGAGCATGTGGAGAGACGTTCGTTCAACTAGCACAAAGGGAACGGGTTGCAGGAGAAACTATTACTCTGGTTTCTCAGTCTGTTTCCTAGTGCCTGTTTGAAGTTCCTGCAGTTTTCACTGTAAAACCGAGTTGGAGCTAGAACCTCCCCGTATATATGTATGGAGTGGAGTTTGCAACTGAAAAGAAACTTTGTGTTCCCAACAAGATAGGTGAAGGACGGCTTTCACACACACTTATCTCTCAGAACTGAGCATGTGGAGAGACGTTCGTTCAACTAGCACAAAGGGAAAGGGTTGCTTGAGAAACTTTTACTCTGGTTTCTCAGTCTGTTTCCTAGTGCCGGTTTGAAGTTCCTGCAGTTTTCACTGTAAAACCGGGTTGGAGCTAGTACCTCCCCATATATATGTATGGAGTGGAGTTTGCAACTGAAAAGAAACTTTGTGTTCCCAACAAGCTAGGTGAAGGACGGCTTTCACACACACTTATCTCTCAGAACTGAGCATGTGGAGAGACGTTCGTTCAACTAGCACAAAGGGAACGGGTTGCTTGAGAAACTTTTACTCTGGTTTCTCAGGCTGTTTCCTAGTGCCGGTTTGAAGTTCCTGCAGTTTTCACTGTAAAACCGAGTTGGAGCTAGTACCACCCCATATATATGTATGAAGTGGAGTTTGCAACTGAAAAGTAACTTTGTGTTCCCAACAAGCTAGGTGAAGGACGGCTTTCACACATACTTATCTCTCAGAACTGAGCATGTGGAGAGACGTTCATTCTTCTAGCACAAAGGGAACGGGTTGCAGGAGAAGCTTTTACTCTGGTTTCTCAGTCTGTTTCCTAGTGCCGGTTTGAAGTTCCTGCAGTTTTCACTGTAAAACCGTGTTGGAGCTAGTACCTCCCCGTATATATGTATGGATTGGAGTTTGCAACTGAAAAGAAACTTTGTGTTCCCAACAAGCTAGGTGAAGGACGGCTTTCACACACACTTATCTCTCAGAACTGAGCATGTGGAGAGACGTTCGTTCATCTAGCACAAAGGGAACGGGTTGCAGGAGAACCTTTTACTCTGGTTTCTCAGTCTGTTTCCTAGTGCCGGTTTGAAGTTCCTGCAGTTTTCAGTGTAAAACCGAGTTGGAGCCAGTACCTCCCCATATATATGTATGGAGTGGAGTTTGCAACTGAAAAGAAACTTTGTGTTCCCAACAAGCTAGGTGAAGGACGGCTTTCACACACACTTTTCTCTCAGAACTGAGCATGTGGAGAGACTTTCGTTCAACTAGCACAAAGGGAACGGGTTGCTTGAGAAACTTTTACTCTGGTTTCTCAGTCTGTTTCCTAGTGCCGGTTTGAAGTTCCTGCAGTTTTCACTGTAAAACCGAGTTGGAGCTACTACCTCCCCATATATATGTATGGAGTGGAGTTTGCAACTGAAAAGAAACTTTGTGTTCCCAACAAGATAGGTGAAGGACGGCTTTCACACACACTTATCTCTCAGAACTGAGCATGTGGAGAGACGTTGGTTCATCTAGCACAAAGGGAAAGGGTTGCAGGAGAATCTTTTACTCTGGTTTCTCAGTCTGTTTCCTAGTGCCGGTTTGAAGTTCCTGCAGTTTTCACTGTAAAACCGAGTTGGAGCTACTACCTCCCCATATATATGTATGGAGTGGAGTTTGCAACTGAAAAGAAACTTTGTGTTCCCAACAAGCTAGGTGAAGGACGGCTTTCACACACACTTATCTCTCAGAACTTAGCATGTGGAGAGACGTTCGTTCATCTAGCACAAAGGGAACGGTTTGCAGGAGAAACTTTTACTCTGGTTTCTCAGGCTGTTTCCTAGTGCCGGTTTGAAGTTCCTGCAGTTTTCACTGTAAAACCGAGTTGGAGCTAGTACCTCCCCATATATATGTATGGAGTGGAGTTTGCAACTGAAAAGAAACTTTGTGTTCCCAACAAGCTAGGTGAAGGACGGCTTTCACACATACTTATCTCTCAGAACTGAGCATGTGGAGAGACGTTCGTTCATCTAGCACAAAGGGAACGGGTTGCAGGAGAAGCTTTTACTCTGGTTTCTCAGTCTGTTTCCTAATGCCGGTTTGAAGTTCCTGCAGTTTTCACTGTAAAACCGTGTTGGAGCTAGTACCTCCCCGTATATATGTATGGATTGGAGTTTGCAACTGAAAAGAAACTTTGTGTTCCCAACAAGCTAGGTGAAGGACGGCTTTCACACACACTTTTCTCTCAGAACTGAGCATGTGGAGAGACGTTCGTTCATCTAGCACAAAGGGAACGGGTTGCAGGAGAAACTTTTACTCTGGTTTCTCAGTCTGTTTCCTAGTGCCGGTTGGAAGATCCTGCAGTTTTCACTGTAAAACCGAGTTGGAGCTACTACCTCCCCATATATATGTATGGATTGGAGTTTGCAACTGAAAAGAAACTTTGTGTTCCCAACAAGCTAGGTGAAGGACGGCTTTCACACACACTTTTCTCTCAGAACTGAGCATGTGGAGAGACGTTCGTTCATCTAGCACAAAGGGAACGGGTTGCAGTAGAAACTTTTACTCTGGTTTCTCAGGCTGTTTCCTAGTGCCGGTTTGAAGTTCCTGCAGTTTTCACTGTAAAACCGAGTTGGAGCTAGTACCTCCCCGTATATATGTATGGAGTGGAGTTTGCAATTGAAAAGAAACTTTGTGTTCCCAACAAGCTAGGTGAAGGACGGCTTTCACACACAATTATCTCTCAGAACTGAGCATGTGGAGAGACGTTCGTTCATCTAGCACAAAGGGAAAGGGTTGCAGGAGAAACTTTTATTCTGGCTTGTCAGTCTGTTTCCTAGTGCCGGTTTGAAGTTCCTGCAGTTTTCACTGTAAAACCGAGTTGGAGCTACTACCTCCCCATATATATGTATGGAGTGGAGTTTGCAACTGAAAAGAAACTTTGTGTTCCCAACAAGCTAGGTGAAGGACGGCTTTCACACACACTTATCTCTCAGAACTGAGCATGTGGAGAGACGTTCGTTCATCTAGCACAAAGGGAACGGTTTGCAGGAGAAACTTTTACTCTGGTTTCTCAGTCTGTTTCCTAGTGCCGGTTTGAAGTTCCTGCAGTTTTCACTGTAAAACCGAGTTGGAGCTAGTACCTCCCCTTATATATGTATGGAGTGGAGTTTGCAACTGAAAAGAAACTTTGTGTTCCCAACAAGCTAGGTGAAGGGCGGCTTTCACACACACTTATCTCTCAGAACTGAGCATGCGGAGAGACGTTCGTTCATCTAGCACAAAAGGAACGTGTTGCAGGAGAAACTTTTACTCTGGTTTCTCAGTCTGTTTCCTAGTGCCGGTTTGAAGTTCCTGCAGTTTTCACTGTAAAACAGTGTTGGAGCTAGTACCTCAACATATATATGTATGGAGTGGAGCTTGCAACTGAAAAGAAACTTTGTGTTCCCAACAAGCTAGCTGAAGGACGGCTTTCAAACACACTTATCTCTCAGAACTGAGCATGTGGAGAGACGTTCGTTCACCTAGCACAAAGGGAACGGGTTGCAGGAGAAACTTTTTCTCTGGTTTCTCAGTTTGTTTCCTAGTGCCGGTTTGAAGTTCCTGCAGTTTTCACTGTAAAACCGAGTTGGAGCTAGTACCTCCCCGTATATATGTATGGAGTGGAGTTTGCAACTGAAAAGAAACTTTGTGTTCCCAACAAGCTAGGTGAAGGACGGCTTTCACACACACTTATCTCTCAGAACTGAGCATGTGGAGAGACGTTTGTTCATCTAGCACAAAGGGAAAGGGTTGCAGGAGAAACTTTTACTCTGGTTTCTCAGTCTGTTTCCTAGTGCCGGTTTGAAGTTCCTGCAGTTTTCAGTGTAAAACCGAGTTGGAGCCAGTACCTCCCCATATATATGTATGGAGTGGAGTTTGCAACAGAAAAGAAACTTTGTGTTCCCAACAAGCTAGGTGAAGGACGGCTTTCACACACACTTTTCTCTCAGAACTGAGCATGTGGAGAGACGTTCGTTCAACTAGCACAAAGGGAAAGGGTTGCTTGAGAAACTTTTACTCTGGTTTCTCAGTCTGTTTCCTAGTGCCGGTTTGAAGTTCCTGCAGTTTTCACTGTAAAACCGAGTTGGAGCTACTACCTCCCCATATATATGTATGGAGTGGAGTTTGCAACTGAAAAGAAACTTTGTGTTCCCAACAAGCTAGGTGAAGGACGGCTTTCACACACACTTATCTCTCAGAACTGAGGATGTGGAGAGACGTTCGTTCAACTAGCACAAAGGGAACGGGTTGCAGGAGAAACTATTACTTTGGATTCTCAGTCTGTTTCCTAGTGCCGGTTTGAAGTTCCTGCAGTTTTCACTGTAAAACCGAGTTGGAGCTAGTACCTCCCCGTATATATGTATGGAGTGGAGTTTGCAGCTGAAAAGAAACTTTGTGTTCCCAACAAGCTAGGTGAAGTACGGCTTTCACACACACTTATCTCTCAGAACTGAGCATGTGGAGAGACGTTCGTTCAACTAGCACAAAGGGAAGGGGTTGCAGGAGAAACTATTACTCTGGTTTCTCAGTCTGTTTCCTAGTGCCTGTTTGAAGTTCCTGCAGTTTTCACTGTAAAACCGAGTTGGAGCTAGAACCTCCCCGTATATATGTATGGAGTGGAGTTTGCAACTGAAAAGAAACTTTGTGTTCCCAACAAGCTAGGTGAAGGACGGCTTTCACACACACTTATCTCTCAGAACTGAGCATGTGGAGAGACGTTCGTTCAACTAGCACAAAGGGAAAGGGTTGCTTGAGAAACTTTTACTCTGGTTTCTCAGTCTGTTTCCTAGTGCCGGTTTGAAGTTCCTGCCGTTTTCACTGTAAAACCGAGTTGGAGCTACTACCTCCCCATATATATGTATGGAGTGGAGTTTGCAACTGAAAAGAAACTTTGTGTTCCCAACAAGCTAGTTGAAGGACGGCTTTCACACACACTTATCTCTCAGAACTGAGGATGTGGAGAGACGTTCGTTCAACTAGCACAAAGGGAACGGGTTGCAGGAGAAACTATTACTTTGGATTCTCAGTCTGTTTCCTAGTGCCAGTTTGAAGTTCCTGCAGTTTTCACTGTAAAACCGAGTTGGAGCTACTACCTCCCCGTATATATGTAAGGAGTGGAGTTTGCAACTGAAAAGAAACTTTGTGTTCCCAACAAGCTAGGTGAAGGACGGCTTTCACACACACTTATCTCTCAGAACTGAGCATGTGGAGAGACGTTCGTTCATCTAGCACAAAGGGAACGGGTTGCAGGAGAAACTTTTACTCTGGTTTCTCAGTCTGTTTCCTAGTGCCAGTTTGAAGTTCCTGCAGTTTTCACTGTAAAACCGAGGTGGAGCTACTACCTCCCCATATATATGTATGGAGTGGAGTTTGCAACTGAAAAGAAACTTTGTGTTCCCAACAAGCTATGTGAAGTACGGCTTTCACACACACTTATATCTCAGAACTGAGCATGTGGAGAGACGTTCGTTCATCTAACACAAAGGGAATGGTTTGCAGGAGAAACTTTTACTCTGGATTCTCAGGCTGTTTCCTAGTGCCGGTATGAACTTCCTGCAGTTTTCACTGTAAAACCGAGTTGGAGCTACAACCTCCCCATATATATGTATGGAGTGGAGTTTGCAACTGAAAAGAAACTTTGTGTTCCCAACAAGCTAGGTGAAGGACGGCTTTCACACACACTTATCTCTCAGAACGGAGCATGTGGAGAGACGTTCGTTCATCTACCACAAAGGGAACGGGTTGCAGGAGAAACTTTTACTCTGGTTTCTCAGTCTGTTTCCTAGTGCCGGTTTGAAGTTCCTGCAGTTTTCATTGTAAAACCGAGTTGGATCTAGTACCTCCCCGTATATATGTATGGAGTGGAGTTTGCAGCTGAAAAGAAACTTTGTGTTCCCAACAAGCTAGGTGAAGTACGGCTTTCACACACACTTATCTCTCAGAACTGAGCATGTGGAGAGACGTTCGTTCACCTAGCACAAAGGGAACGGGTTGCAGGAGAAACTTTTTCTCTGGTTTCTCAGTTTGTTTCCTAGTGCCGGTTTGAAGTTCCTGCAGTTTTCACTGTAAAACCGAGTTGGAGCTAGTACCTCCCCGTATATATGTATGGAGTGGAGTTTGCAACTGAAAAGAAACTTTGTGTTCCCAACAAGCTAGGTGAAGGACGGCTTTCACACACACTTATCTCTCAGAACTGAGCATGTGGAGAGACGTTTGTTCATCTAGCACAAAGGGAAAGGGTTGCAGGAGAAACTTTTACTCTGGTTTCTCAGTCTGTTTCCTAGTGCCGGTTTGAAGTTCCTGCAGTTTTCAGTGTAAAACCGAGTTGGAGCCAGTACCTCCCCATATATATGTATGGAGTGGAGTTTGCAACAGAAAAGAAACTTTGTGTTCCCAACAAGCTAGGTGAAGGACGGCTTTCACACACACTTTTCTCTCAGAACTGAGCATGTGGAGAGACGTTCGTTCAACTAGCACAAAGGGAAAGGGTTGCTTGAGAAACTTTTACTCTGGTTTCTCAGTCTGTTTCCTAGTGCCGGTTTGAAGTTCCTGCAGTTTTCACTGTAAAACCGAGTTGGAGCTACTACCTCCCCATATATATGTATGGAGTGGAGTTTGCAACTGAAAAGAAACTTTGTGTTCCCAACAAGCTAGGTGAAGGACGGCTTTCACACACACTTCTTTCTCAGAACTGAGGATGTGGAGAGACGTTCGTTCAACTAGCACAAAGGGAACGGGTTGCAGGAGAAACTATTACTTTGGATTCTCAGTCTGTTTCCTAGTGCCGGTTTGAAGTTCCTGCAGTTTTCACTGTAAAACCGAGTTGGAGCTTGTACCGCCCCGTATATATGTATGGAGTGGAGTTTGCAACTGAAAAGAAACTTTGTGTTCCCAACAAGCTAGATTGTAGAACGGCTTTCACACACACTTATCTCTCAGAACTGAGCATGTGGAGAGACGTTCGTTCAACTAGCACAAAGGGAACGGGTTGCAGGAGAAACTTTTACTCTGGTTTCTCAGGCTGTTTCCTAGTGCCGGTTTGAAGTTCCTGCAGTTTTCACTGTAAAACCGAGTTGGAGCTAGTACCTACCCATATAAATGTATGGAGTGGAGTTTTCAACTGAAAAGAAACTTTATGTTCCCAATAAGCTAGGTGAAAGGCGGCTTTCACACACACTTATCTCTCAGAACTGAGCATGTGGAGAGACGTTCGTTCATCTAGCACAAAGGGAACGGGTTGCAGGAGAAACTTTTACTCTGGTTTCTCAGTCTGTTTCCTAGTGCCGGTTTGAAGTTCCTGCAGTTTTCACTGTAAAACCGGGTTGGAGCTAGTACCTCCCCATATATATGTATGGAGTGGAGTTTGCAACTGAAAAGAAACTTTGTGTTCCCAACAAGCTAGGTGAAGGACGGCTTTCACACACACTTATCTCTCAGAACTGAGCATGTGGAGAGACGTTCGTTCAACTAGCACAAAGGGAACGGGTTGCTTGAGAAACTTTTACTCTGGTTTCTCAGGCTGTTTCCTAGTGCCGGTTTGAAGTTCCTGCAGTTTTCACTGTAAAACCGAGTTGGAGCTAGTACCTCCCCATATATATGTATGAAGTGGAGTTTGCAACTGAAAAGTAACTTTGTGTTCCCAACAAGCTAGGTGAAGGACGGCTTTCACACATACTTATCTCTCAGAACTGAGCATGTGGAGAGACGTTCATTCTTCTAGCACAAAGGGAACGGGTTGCAGGAGAAGCTTTTACTCTGGTTTCTCAGTCTGTTTCCTAGTGCCGGTTTGAAGTTCCTGCAGTTTTCACTGTAAAACCGTGTTGGAGCTAGTACCTCCCCGTATATATGTATGGATTGGAGTTTGCAACTGAAAAGAAACTTTGTGTTCCCAACAAGCTAGGTGAAGGACGGCTTTCACACACACTTATCTCTCAGAACTGAGCATGTGGAGAGACGTTCGTTCATCTAGCACAAAGGGAACGGGTTGCAGGAGAACCTTTTACTCTGGTTTCTCAGTCTGTTTCCTAGTGCCGGTTTGAAGTTCCTGCAGTTTTCAGTGTAAAACCGAGTTGGAGCCAGTACCTCCCCATATATATGTATGGAGTGGAGTTTGCAACTGAAAAGAAACTTTGTGTTCCCAACAAGCTAGGTGAAGGACGGCTTTCACACACACTTTTCTCTCAGAACTGAGCATGTGGAGAGACTTTCGTTCAACTAGCACAAAGGGAACGGGTTGCTTGAGAAACTTTTACTCTGGTTTCTCAGTCTGTTTCCTAGTGCCGGTTTGAAGTTCCTGCAGTTTTCACTGTAAAACCGAGTTGGAGCTACTACCTCCCCATATATATGTATGGAGTGGAGTTTGCAACTGAAAAGAAACTTTGTGTTCCCAACAAGATAGGTGAAGGACGGCTTTCACACACACTTATCTCTCAGAACTGAGCATGTGGAGAGACGTTGGTTCATCTAGCACAAAGGGAAAGGGTTGCAGGAGAATCTTTTACTCTGGTTTCTCAGTCTGTTTCCTAGTGCCGGTTTGAAGTTCCTGCAGTTTTCACTGTAAAACCCAGTTGGAGCTACTACCTCCCCATATATATGTATGGAGTGGAGTTTGCAACTGAAAAGAAACTTTGTGTTCCCAACAAGCTAGGTGAAGGACGGCTTTCACACACACTTATCTCTCAGAACTTAGCATGTGGAGAGACGTTCGTTCATCTAGCACAAAGGGAACGGGTTGCAGGAGAAACTTTTACTCTGGTTTCTCAGGCTGTTTCCTAGTGCCGGTTTGAAGTTCCTGCAGTTTTCACTGTAAAACCGAGTTGGAGCTAGTACCTCCCCATATATATGTATGGAGTGGAGTTTGCAACTGAAAAGAAACTTTGTGTTCCCAACAAGCTAGGTGAAGGACGGCTTTCACACATACTTATTTCTCAGAACTGAGCATGTGGAGAGACGTTCGTTCATCTAGCACAAAGGGAACGGGTTGCAGGAGAAGCTTTTACTCTGGTTTCTCAGTCTGTTTCCTAATGCCGGTTTGAAGTTCCTGCAGTTTTCACTGTAAAACCGTGTTGGAGCTAGTACCTCCCCGTATATATGTATGGATTGGAGTTTGCAACTGAAAAGAAACTTTGTGTTCCCAACAAGCTAGGTGAAGGACGGCTTTCACACACACTTTTCTCTCAGAACTGAGCATGTGGAGAGACGTTCGTTCATCTAGCACAAAGGGAACGGGTTGCAGGAGAAACTTTTACTCTGGTTTCTCAGTCTGTTTCCTAGTGCCGGTTGGAAGATCCTGCAGTTTTCACTGTAAAACCGAGTTGGAGCTACTACCTCCCCATATATATGTATGGAGTGGAGTTTGCAACTGAAAAGAAACTTTGTGTTCCCAACAAGCTAGGTGAAGGACGGCTTTCACACACACTTTTCTCTCAGAACTGAGCATGTGGAGAGACGTTCGTTCATCTAGCACAAAGGGAACGGTTTGCAGTAGAAACTTTTACTCTGGTTTCTCAGGCTGTTTCCTAGTGCCGGTTTGAAGTTCCTGCAGTTTTCACTGTAAAACCGAGTTGGAGCTAGTACCTCCCCGTATATATGTATGGAGTGGAGTTTGCAATTGAAAAGAAACTTTGTGTTCCCAACAAGCTAGGTGAAGGACGGCTTTCACACACAATTATCTCTCAGAACTGAGCATGTGGAGAGACGTTCGTTCATCTAGCACAAAGGGAAAGGGTTGCAGGAGAAACTTTTATTCTGGCTTCTCAGTCTGTTTCCTAGTGCCGGTTTGAAGTTCCTGCAGTTTTCACTGTAAAACCGAGTTGGAGCTACTACCTCCCCATATATATGTATGGAGTGGAGTTTGCAACTGAAAAGAAACTTTGTGTTCCCAACAAGCTAGGTGAAGGACGGCTTTCACACACACTTATCTCTCAGAACTGAGCATGTGGAGAGACGTTCGTTCATCTAGCACAAAGGGAACGGTTTGCAGGAGAAACTTTTACTCTGGTTTCTCAGTCTGTTTCCTAGTGCCGGTTTGAATTTCCTGCAGTTTTCACTGTAAAACCGAGTTGGAGCTAGTACCTCCCCTTATATATGTATGGAGTGGAGTTTGCAACTGAAAAGAAACTTTGTGTTCCCAACAAGCTAGGTGAAGGGCGGCTTTCACACACACTTATCTCTCAGAACTGAGCATGCGGAGAGACGTTCGTTCATCTAGCACAAAAGGAACGTGTTGCAGGAGAAACTTTTACTCTGGTTTCTCAGTCTGTTTCATAGTGCCGGTTTGAAGTTCCTGCAGTTTTCACTGTAAAACAGTGTTGGAGCTAGTACCTCCCCATATATATGTATGGAGTGGAGCTTGCAACTGAAAAGAAACTTTGTGTTCCCAACAAGCTAGCTGAAGGACGGCTTTCACACACACTTATCTCTCAGAACTGAGCATGTGGAGAGACGTTCGTTCACCTAGCACAAAGGGAACGGTTTGCAGGAGAAACTTTTTCTCTGGTTTCTCAGTTTGTTTCCTAGTGCCGGTTTGAAGTTCCTGCAGTTTTCACTGTAAAACCGAGTTGGAGCTAGTACCTCCCCGTATATATGTATGGAGTGGAGTTTGCAACTGAAAAGAAACTTTGTGTTCCCAACAAGCTAGGTGAAGGACGGCTTTCACACACACTTATCTCTCAGAACTGAGCATGTGGAGAGACGTTTGTTCATCTAGCACAAAGGGAAAGGGTTGCAGGAGAAACTTTTACTCTGGTTTCTCAGTCTGTTTCCTAGTGCCGGTTTGAAGTTCCTGCAGTTTTCAGTGTAAAACCGAGTTGGAGCCAGTACCTCCCCATATATATGTATGGAGTGGAGTTTGCAACAGAAAAGAAACTTTGTGTTCCCAACAAGCTAGGTGAAGGACGGCTTTCACACACACTTTTCTCTCAGAACTGAGCATGTGGAGAGACGTTCGTTCAACTAGCACAAAGGGAAAGGGTTGCTTGAGAAACTTTTACTCTGGTTTCTCAGTCTGTTTCCTAGTGCCGGTTTGAAGTTCCTGCAGTTTTCACTGTAAAACCGAGTTGGAGCTACTACCTCCCCATATATATGTATGGAGTGGAGTTTGCAACTGAAAAGAAACTTTGTGTTCCCAACAAGCTAGGTGAAGGACGGCTTTCACACACACTTATCTCTCAGAACTGAGGATGTGGAGAGACGTTCGTTCAACTAGCACAAAGGGAACGGGTTGCAGGAGAAACTATTACTTTGGATTCTCAGTCTGTTTCCTAGTGCCGGTTTGAAGTTCCTGCAGTTTTCACTGTAAAACCGAGTTGGAGCTTGTACCTCCCCGTATATATGTAAGGAGTGGAGTTTGCAACTGAAAAGAAACTTTGTGTTCCCAACAAGCTAGGTGAAGGACGGCTTTCACACACAATTATATCTCAGAACTGAGCATGTGGAGAGACGTTCGTTCATCTAGCACAAAGGGAACGGGTTGCAGGAGAAACTTTTACTCTGGTTTCTCAGGCTGTTTCCTAGTGCCGGTTTGAAGTTCCTGCAGTTTTCATTGTAAAACCGAGTTGGAGCTAGTACCTCCCCGTATATATGTATGGAGTGGAGTTTGCAGCTGAAAAGAAACTTTCTGTTCCCAACAAGCTAGGTGAAGTACGGCTTTCACACACACTTATCTCTCAGAACTGAGCATGTGGAGAGACGTTCGTTCAACTAGCACAAAGGGAACGGGTTGCAGGAGAAACTATTACTCTGGTTTCTCAGTCTGTTTCCTAGTGCCTGTTTGAAGTTCCTGCAGTTTTCACAGTAAAACCGAGTTGGAGCTAGAACCTCCCCGTATATATGTATGGAGTGGAGTTTGCAACTGAAAAGAAACTTTGTGTTCCCAACAAGATAGGTGAAGGACGGCTTTCACACACACTTATCTCTCAGAACTGAGCATGTGGAGAGACGTTCGTTCAACTAGCACAAAGGGAAAGGGTTGCTTGAGAAACTTTTACTCTGGTTTCTCAGTCTGTTTCCTAGTGCCGGTTTGAAGTTCCTGCAGTTTTCACTGTAAAACCGGGTTGGAGCTAGTACCTCCCCATATATATGTATGGAGTGGAGTTTGCAACTGAAAAGAAACTTTGTGTTCCCAACAAGCTAGGTGAAGGACGGCTTTCACACACACTTATCTCTCAGAACTGAGCATGTGGAGAGACGTTCGTTCAACTAGCACAAAGGGAACGGGTTGCTTGAGAAACTTTTACTCTGGTTTCTCAGGCTGTTTCCTAGTGCCGGTTTGAAGTTCCTGCAGTTTTCACTGTAAAACCGAGTTGGAGCTAGTACCTCCCCATATATATGTATGAAGTGGAGTTTGCAACTGAAAAGTAACTTTGTGTTCCCAACAAGCTAGGTGAAGGACGGCTTTCACACATACTTATCTCTCAGAACTGAGCATGTGGAGAGACGTTCATTCTTCTAGCACAAAGGGAACGGGTTGCAGGAGAAGCTTTTACTCTGGTTTCTCAGTCTGTTTCCTAGTGCCGGTTTGAAGTTCCTGCAGTTTTCACTGTAAAACCGTGTTGGAGCTAGTACCTCCCCGTATATATGTATGGATTGGAGTTTGCAACTGAAAAGAAACTTTGTGTTCCCAACAAGCTAGGTGAAGGACGGCTTTCACACACACTTATCTCTCAGAACTGAGCATGTGGAGAGACGTTCGTTCATCTAGCACAAAGGGAACGGGTTGCAGGAGAACCTTTTACTCTGGTTTCTCAGTCTGTTTCCTAGTGCCGGTTTGAAGTTCCTGCAGTTTTCAGTGTAAAACCGAGTTGGAGCCAGTACCTCCCCATATATATGTATGGAGTGGAGTTTGCAACTGAAAAGAAACTTTGTGTTCCCAACAAGCTAGGTGAAGGACGGCTTTCACACACACTTTTCTCTCAGAACTGAGCATGTGGAGAGACTTTCGTTCAACTAGCACAAAGGGAACGGGTTGCTTGAGAAACTTTTACTCTGGTTTCTCAGTCTGTTTCCTAGTGCCGGTTTGAAGTTCCTGCAGTTTTCACTGTAAAACCGAGTTGGAGCTACTACCTCCCCATATATATGTATGGAGTGGAGTTTGCAACTGAAAAGAAACTTTGTGTTCCCAACAAGATAGGTGAAGGACGGCTTTCACACACACTTATCTCTCAGAACTGAGCATGTGGAGAGACGTTGGTTCATCTAGCACAAAGGGAAAGGGTTGCAGGAGAATCTTTTACTCTGGTTTCTCAGTCTGTTTCCTAGTGCCGGTTTGAAGTTCCTGCAGTTTTCACTGTAAAACCGAGTTGGAGCTACTACCTCCCCATATATATGTATGGAGTGGAGTTTGCAACTGAAAAGAAACTTTGTGTTCCCAACAAGCTAGGTGAAGGACGGCTTTCACACACACTTATCTCTCAGAACTTAGCATGTGGAGAGACGTTCGTTCATCTAGCACAAAGGGAACGGTTTGCAGGAGAAACTTTTACTCTGGTTTCTCAGGCTGTTTCCTAGTGCCGGTTTGAAGTTCCTGCAGTTTTCACTGTAAAACCGAGTTGGAGCTAGTACCTCCCCATATATATGTATGGAGTGGAGTTTGCAACTGAAAAGAAACTTTGTGTTCCCAACAAGCTAGGTGAAGGACGGCTTTCACACATACTTATCTCTCAGAACTGAGCATGTGGAGAGACGTTCGTTCATCTAGCACAAAGGGAACGGGTTGCAGGAGAAGCTTTTACTCTGGTTTCTCAGTCTGTTTCCTAATGCCGGTTTGAAGTTCCTGCAGTTTTCACTGTAAAACCGTGTTGGAGCTAGTACCTCCCCGTATATATGTATGGATTGGAGTTTGCAACTGAAAAGAAACTTTGTGTTCCCAACAAGCTAGGTGAAGGACGGCTTTCACACACACTTTTCTCTCAGAACTGAGCATGTGGAGAGACGTTCGTTCATCTAGCACAAAGGGAACGGGTTGCAGGAGAAACTTTTACTCTGGTTTCTCAGTCTGTTTCCTAGTGCCGGTTGGAAGATCCTGCAGTTTTCACTGTAAAACCGAGTTGGAGCTACTACCTCCCCATATATATGTATGGAGTGGAGTTTGCAACTGAAAAGAAACTTTGTGTTCCCAACAAGCTAGGTGAAGGACGGCTTTCACACACACTTTTCTCTCAGAACTGAGCATGTGGAGAGACGTTCGTTCATCTAGCACAAAGGGAACGGGTTGCAGTAGAAACTTTTACTCTGGTTTCTCAGGCTGTTTCCTAGTGCCGGTTTGAAGTTCCTGCAGTTTTCACTGTAAAACCGAGTTGGAGCTAGTACCTCCCCGTATATATGTATGGAGTGGAGTTTGCAATTGAAAAGAAACTTTGTGTTCCCAACAAGCTAGGTGAAGGACGGCTTTCACACACAATTATCTCTCAGAACTGAGCATGTGGAGAGACGTTCGTTCATCTAGCACAAAGGGAAAGGGTTGCAGGAGAAACTTTTATTCTGGCTTCTCAGTCTGTTTCCTAGTGCCGGTTTGAAGTTCCTGCAGTTTTCACTGTAAAACCGAGTTGGAGCTACTACCTCCCCATATATATGTATGGAGTGGAGTTTGCAACTGAAAAGAAACTTTGTGTTCCCAACAAGCTAGGTGAAGGACGGCTTTCACACACACTTATCTCTCAGAACTGAGCATGTGGAGAGACGTTCGTTCATCTAGCACAAAGGGAACGGTTTGCAGGAGAAACTTTTACTCTGGTTTCTCAGTCTGTTTCCTAGTGCCGGTTTGAAGTTCCTGCAGTTTTCACTGTAAAACCGAGTTGGAGCTAGTACCTCCCCTTATATATGTATGGAGTGGAGTTTGCAACTGAAAAGAAACTTTGTGTTCCCAACAAGCTAGGTGAAGGGCGGCTTTCACACACACTTATCTCTCAGAACTGAGCATGCGGAGAGACGTTCGTTCATCTAGCACAAAAGGAACGTGTTGCAGGAGAAACTTTTACTCTGGTTTCTCAGTCTGTTTCCTAGTGCCGGTTTGAAGTTCCTGCAGTTTTCACTGTAAAACAGTGTTGGAGCTAGTACCTCAACATATATATGTATGGAGTGGAGCTTGCAACTGAAAAGAAACTTTGTGTTCCCAACAAGCTAGCTGAAGGACGGCTTTCACACACACTTATCTCTCAGAACTGAGCATGTGGAGAGACGTTCGTTCACCTAGCACAAAGGGAACGGTTTGCAGGAGAAACTTTTTCTCTGGTTTCTCAGTTTGTTTCCTAGTGCCGGTTTGAAGTTCCTGCAGTTTTCACTGTAAAACCGAGTTGGAGCTAGTACCTCCCCGTATATATGTATGGAGTGGAGTTTGCAACTGAAAAGAAACTTTGTGTTCCCAACAAGCTAGGTGAAGGACGGCTTTCACACACACTTATCTCTCAGAACTGAGCATGTGGAGAGACGTTTGTTCATCTAGCACAAAGGGAAAGGGTTGCAGGAGAAACTTTTACTCTGGTTTCTCAGTCTGTTTCCTAGTGCCGGTTTGAAGTTCCTGCAGTTTTCAGTGTAAAACCGAGTTGGAGCCAGTACCTCCCCATATATATGTATGGAGTGGAGTTTGCAACAGAAAAGAAACTTTGTGTTCCCAACAAGCTAGGTGAAGGACGGCTTTCACACACACTTTTCTCTCAGAACTGAGCATGTGGAGAGACGTTCGTTCAACTAGCACAAAGGGAAAGGGTTGCTTGAGAAACTTTTACTCTGGTTTCTCAGTCTGTTTCCTAGTGCCGGTTTGAAGTTCCTGCAGTTTTCACTGTAAAACCGAGTTGGAGCTACTACCTCCCCATATATATGTATGGAGTGGAGTTTGCAACTGAAAAGAAACTTTGTGTTCCCAACAAGCTAGGTGAAGGACGGCTTTCACACACACTTATCTCTCAGAACTGAGGATGTGGAGAGACGTTCGTTCAACTAGCACAAAGGGAACGGGTTGCAGGAGAAACTATTACTTTGGATTCTCAGTCTGTTTCCTAGTGCCGGTTTGAAGTTCCTGCAGTTTTCACTGTAAAACCGAGTTGGAGCTAGTACCTCCCCGTATATATGTATGGAGTGGAGTTTGCAGCTGAAAAGAAACTTTGTGTTCCCAACAAGCTAGGTGAAGTACGGCTTTCACACACACTTATCTCTCAGAACTGAGCATGTGGAGAGACGTTCGTTCAACTAGCACAAAGGGAAGGGGTTGCAGGAGAAACTATTACTCTGGTTTCTCAGTCTGTTTCCTAGTGCCTGTTTGAAGTTCCTGCAGTTTTCACTGTAAAACCGAGTTGGAGCTAGAACCTCCCCGTATATATGTATGGAGTGGAGTTTGCAACTGAAAAGAAACTTTGTGTTCCCAACAAGCTAGGTGAAGGACGGCTTTCACACACACTTATCTCTCAGAACTGAGCATGTGGAGAGACGTTCGTTCAACTAGCACAAAGGGAAAGGGTTGCTTGAGAAACTTTTACTCTGGTTTCTCAGTCTGTTTCCTAGTGCCGGTTTGAAGTTCCTGCCGTTTTCACTGTAAAACCGAGTTGGAGCTACTACCTCCCCATATATATGTATGGAGTGGAGTTTGCAACTGAAAAGAAACTTTGTGTTCCCAACAAGCTAGGTGAAGGACGGCTTTCACACACACTTATCTCTCAGAACTGAGGATGTGGAGAGACGTTCGTTCAACTAGCACAAAGGGAACGGGTTGCAGGAGAAACTATTACTTTGGATTCTCAGTCTGTTTCCTAGTGCCAGTTTGAAGTTCCTGCAGTTTTCACTGTAAAACCGAGTTGGAGCTACTACCTCCCCGTATATATGTAAGGAGTGGAGTTTGCAACTGAAAAGAAACTTTGTGTTCCCAACAAGCTAGGTGAAGGACGGCTTTCACACACACTTATCTCTCAGAACTGAGCATGTGGAGAGACGTTCGTTCATCTAGCACAAAGGGAACGGGTTGCAGGAGAAACTTTTACTCTGGTTTCTCAGTCTGTTTCCTAGTGCCAGTTTGAAGTTCCTGCAGTTTTCACTGTAAAACCGAGGTGGAGCTACTACCTCCCCATATATATGTATGGAGTGGAGTTTGCAACTGAAAAGAAACTTTGTGTTCCCAACAAGCTAGGTGAAGTACGGCTTTCACACACACTTATATCTCAGAACTGAGCATGTGGAGAGACGTTCGTTCATCTAACACAAAGGGAATGGTTTGCAGGAGAAACTTTTACTCTGGATTCTCAGGCTGTTTCCTAGTGCCGGTATGAACTTCCTGCAGTTTTCACTGTAAAACCGAGTTGGAGCTACAACCTCCCCATATATATGTATGGAGTGGAGTTTGCAACTGAAAAGAAACTTTGTGTTCCCAACAAGCTAGGTGAAGGACGGCTTTCACACACACTTATCTCTCAGAACTGAGCATGTGGAGAGACGTTCGTTCATCTACCACAAAGGGAACGGGTTGCAGGAGAAACTTTTACTCTGGTTTCTCAGTCTGTTTCCTAGTGCCGGTTTGAAGTTCCTGCAGTTTTCATTGTAAAACCGAGTTGGATCTAGTACCTCCCCGTATATATGTATGGAGTGGAGTTTGCAGCTGAAAAGAAACTTTGTGTTCCCAACAAGCTAGGTGAAGGACGGCTTTCACACACACTTATTTCTCAGAACTGAGGATGTGGAGAGACGTTCGTTCAACTAGCACAAAGGGAACGGTTTGCAGGAGAAACTATTACTTTGGATTCTCAGTCTGTTTCCTAGTGCCGGTTTGAAGTTCCTGCAGTTTTCACTGTAAAACCGAGTTGGAGCTAGTACCTCCCCGTATATATGTAAGGAGTGGAGTTTGCAACTGAAAAGAAACTTTGTGTTCCCAACAAGCTAGGTGAAGGACGGCTTTCACACACACTTATCTCTCAGAACTGAGCATGTGGAGAGACGTTCGTTCATCTACCACAAAGGGAACGGGTTGCAGGAGAAACTTTTACTCTGGTTTCTCAGTCTGTTTCCTAGTGCCGGTTTGAAGTTCCTGCAGTTTTCATTGTAAAACCGAGTTGGATCTAGTACCTCCCCGTATATATGTATGGAGTGGAGTTTGCAGCTGAAAAGAAACTTTGTGTTCCCAACAAGCTAGGTGAAGTACGGCTTTCACACACACTTATCTCTCAGAACTGAGCATGTGGAGAGACGTTCGTTCACCTAGCACAAAGGGAACGGGTTGCAGGAGAAACTTTTTCTCTGGATTCTCAGTTTGTTTCCTAGTGCCGGTTTGAAGTTCCTGCAGTTTTCACTGTAAAACCGAGTTGGAGCTAGTACCTCCCCGTATATATGTATGGAGTGGAGTTTGCAACTGAAAAGAAACTTTGTGTTCCCAACAAGCTAGGTGAAGGACGGCTTTCACACACACTTATCTCTCAGAACTGAGCATGTGGAGAGACGTTTGTTCATCTAGCACAAAGGGAAAGGGTTGCAGGAGAAACTTTTACTCTGGTTTCTCAGTCTGTTTCCTAGTGCCGGTTTGAAGTTCCTGCAGTTTTCACTGTAAAACCGAGTTGGAGCTACTACCTCCCCATATATATGTATGGAGTGGAGTTTGCAACTGAAAAGAAACTTTGTGTTCCCAACAAGCTAGGTGAAGGACGGCTTTCACACACACTTATTTCTCAGAACTGAGGATGTGGAGAGACGTTCGTTCAACTAGCACAAAGGGAACGGGTTGCAGGAGAAACTATTACTTTGGATTCTCAGTCTGTTTCCTAGTGCCGGTTTGAAGTTCCTGCAGTTTTCACTGTAAAACCGAGTTGGAGCTAGTACCTCCCCGTATATATGTAAGGAGTGGAGTTTGCAACTGAAAAGAAACTTTGTGTTCCCAACAAGCTAGGTGAAGGACGGCTTTCACACACAATTATCTCTCAGAACTGAGCATGTGGAGAGACGTTCGTTCATCTAGCACAAAGGGAACGGGTTGCAGGAGAAACTTTTACTCTGGTTTCTCAGTCTGTTTCCTAGTGCCAGTTTGAAGTTCCTGCAGTTTTCACTGTAAAACCGAGGTGGAGCTACTACCTCCCCATATATATGTATGGAGTGGTGTTTGCAACTGAAAAGAAACTTTGTGTTCCCAACAAGCTAGGTGAAGGGCGGCTTTCACACACACTTATATCTCAGAACTGAGCATGTGGAGAGACGTTCGTTCATCTAACACAAAGGGAATGGTTTGCAGGAGAAACTTTTACTCTGGATTCTCAGGCTGTTTCCTAGTGCCGGTATGAACTTCCTGCAGTTTTCACTGTAAAACCGAGTTGGAGGTACAACCTCCCCATATATATGTATGGAGTGGAGTTTGCATCTGAAAAGAAACTTTGTGTTCCCAACAAGCTAGGTGAAGGACGGCTTTCACACACACTTATCTCCCAGAACTGAGCATGTGGAGAGACGTTCGTTCATCTACCACAAAGGGAACGGGTTGCAGGAGAAACTTTTACTCTGGTTTCTCAGTCTGTTTCCTAGTGCCGGTTTGAAGTTCCTGCAGTTTTCATTGTAAAACCGAGTTGGAGCTAGTACCTCCCCGTATATATGTATGGAGTGGAGTTTGCAGCTGAAAAGAAACTTTGTGTTCCCAACAAGCTAGGTGAAGGACGGCTTTCACACACACTTATCTCTCAGAACTGAGCATGTGGAGAGACGTTCGTTCAACTAGCACAAAGGGAACCGGTTGCAGGAGAAACTATTACTCTGGTTTCTCAGTCTGTTTCCTAGTGCCTGTTTGAAGTTCCTGCAGTTTTCACTGTAAAACCGAGTTGGAGCTAGAACCTCCCCGTATATATGTATGGAGTGGAGTTTGCAACTGAAAAGAAACTTTGTGTTCCCAACAAGCTAGGTGAAGGACGGCTTTCACACACACTTATCTCTCAGAACTGAGCATGTGGAGAGACGTTCGTTCAACTAGCACAAAGGGAAAGGGTTGCTTGAGAAACTTTTACTCTGGTTTCTCAGTCTGTTTCCTAGTGCCGGTTTGAAGTTCCTGCAGTTTTCACTGTAAAACCGAGTTGGAGCTACTACCTCCCCATATATATGTATGGAGTGGAGTTTGCAACTGAAAAGAAACTTTGTGTTCCCAACAAGCTAGGTGAAGGACGGCTTTCACACACACTTATCTCTCAGAACTGAGGATGTGGAGAGACGTTCGTTCAACTAGCACAAAGGGAACGGGTTGCAGGAGAAACTATTACTTTGGATTCTCAGTCTGTTTCCTAGTGCCGGTTTGAAGTTCCTGCAGTTTTCACTGTAAAACCGAGTTGGAGCTACTACCTCCCCGTATATATGTAAGGAGTGGAGTTTGCAACTGAAAAGAAACTTTGTGTTCCCAACAAGCTAGGTGAAGGACGGCTTTCACACACACTTATCTCTCAGAACTGAGCATGTGGAGAGACGTTCGTTCATCTAGCACAAAGGGAACGGGTTGCAGGAGAAACTTTTACTCTGGTTTCTCAGTCTGTTTCCTAGTGCCAGTTTGAAGTTCCTGCAGTTTTCACTGTAAAACCGAGGTGGAGCTACTACCTCCCCATATATATGTATGGAGTGGAGTTTGCAACTGAAAAGAAACTTTGTGTTCCCAACAAGCTAGGTGAAGTACGGCTTTCACACACACTTATATCTCAGAACTGAGCATGTGGAGAGACGTTCGTTCAACTAGCACAAAGGGAACGGGTTGCAGGAGAAACTATTACTCTGGTTTCTCAGTCTGTTTCCTAGTGCCTGTTTGAAGTTCCTGCAGTTTTCACTGTAAAACCGAGTTGGAGCTGGAACCTCCCCGTATATATGTATGGAGTGGAGTTTGCAACTGAAAAGAAACTTTGTGTTCCCAACAAGCTAGGTGAAGGACGGCTTTCACACACACTTATCTCTCAGAACTGAGCATGTGGAGAGACGTTCGTTCAACTAGCACAAAGGGAAAGGGTTGCTTGAGAAACTTTTACTCTGGTTTCTCAGTCTGTTTCCTAGTGCCGGTTTGAAGTTCCTGCAGTTTTCACTGTAAAACCGATTTGGAGCTACTACCTCCCCATATATATGTATGGAGTGGAGTTTGCAACTGAAAAGAAACTTTGTGTTCCCAACAAGCTAGGTGAAGGACGGCTTTCACACACACTTATCTCTCAGAACTGAGGATGTGGAGAGACGTTCGTTCAACTAGCACAAAGGGAACGGGTTGCAGGAGAAACTATTACTTTGGATTCTCAGTCTGTTTCCTAGTGCCGGTTTGAAGTTCCTGCAGTTTTCACTGTAAAACCGAGTTGGAGCTACTACCTCCCCGTATATATTTAAGGAGTGGAGTTTGCAACTGAAAAGAAACTTTGTGTTCCCAACAAGCTAGGTGAAGGACGGCTTTCACACACACTTATCTCTCAGAACTGAGCATGTGGAGAGACGTTCGTTCATCTAGCACAAAGGGAACGGGTTGCAGGAGAAACTTTTACTCTGGTTTCTCAGTCTGTTTCCTAGTGCCAGTTTGAAGTTCCTGCAGTTTTCACTGTAAAACCGAGGTGGAGCTACTACCTCCCCATATATATGTATGGAGTGGAGTTTGCAACTGAAAAGAAACTTTGTGTTCCCAACAAGCTAGGTGAAGTACGGCTTTCACACACACTTATATCTCAGAACTGAGCATGTGGAGAGACGTTTGTTCATCTAACACAAAGGGAATGGTTTGCAGGAGAAACTTTTACTCTGGATTCTTAGGCTGTTTCCTAGTGCCGGTATGAACTTCCTGCAGTTTTCACTGTAAAACCGAGGTGGAGCTACAACCTCCCCATATATATGTATGGAGTGGAGTTTGCAACTGAAAAGAAACTTTGTGTTCCCAACAAGCTAGGTGAAGGACGGCTTTCACACACACTTAGCTCTCAGAACTGAGCATGTGGAGAGACGTTCGTTCATCGAGCACAAATGGAACGGTTTGCAGGGGAAACTTTTACTCTGGTTTCTCAGTCTGTTTCCTAGTGCCGGTTTGAAGTTCCTGCAGTTTTCATTGTAAAACCGAGTTGGAGCTAGTACCTCCCCGTATATATGTATGGAGTGGAGTTTGCAGCTGAAAAGAAACTTTGTGTTCCCAACAAGCTAGGTGAAGTACGGCTTTCACACACACTTATCTCTCAGAACTGAGCATGTGGAGAGACATTCGTTCAACTAGCACAAAGGGAACGGGTTGCAGGAGAAACTATTACTCTGGTTTCTCAGTCTGTTTCCTAGTGCCTGTTTGAAGTTCCTGCAGTTTTCACTGTAAAACCGAGTTGGAGCTTGAACCTCCCCGTATATATGTATGGAGTGGAGTTTGCAACTGAAAAGAAACTTTGTGTTCCCAACAAGCTAGGTGAAGGACGGCTTTCACATACACTTATCTCGCAGAACTGAGCATGTGGAGAGACGTTCGTTCATCTAGCACAAAGGGAACGGGTTGCAGGAGAAACTTTTACTCTGGTTTCTCAGGCTGTTTCCTAGTGCCGGTTTGAAGTTCCTGCAGTTTTCACTGTAAAACCGGGTTGGAGCTAGTACATCCCCATATATATTTATGGAGTGGAGTTTGCAACTGAAAAGAAACTTTGTGTTCCCAACAAGCTAGGTGAAGGACGGCTTTCACACACACTTATCTCTCAGAACTGAGCATGTGGAGAGATGTTCGTTCACCTAGCACAAAGGAAACGGGTTGCAGGAGAAACTTTTACTCTGGTTTCTCAGTCTGTTTCCTAGTGCCGGTTTGAAGTTCCTGCAGTTTTCACTGTAAAACCGGGTTGGAGCTAGTACCTCCCCGTATATATGTATGGAGTGGAGTTTGCAACTGAAAAGAAACTTTGTGTTCCCTACAAGCTAGGTGAAAGACGGCTTTCACACAAACTTATCTCTCAGAACTGAGCATGTGGAGAGACGTTCGTTCATCTAGCACAAAGGGAACGGGTTGCAGGAGAAACTTTTACTCTGGTTTCTCAGTCTGTTTCCTAGTGCCGGTTTGAAGTTCCTGCATTTTTCACTGTAAAACCGAGTTGGAGCTATAACCTCCCCATATATATGTATGGAGTGGAGTCTGCAACTGAAAAGAAACTTTGTGTTCCCAACAAGCTAGGTGAAGGACGGCTTTCACACCCACTTATCTCTCAGAACTGAGCATGTGGAGAGACGTTGGTTCATCTAGCACAAAGGGAACGCGTTGCAGGAGAAACTTTTACTCTGGTTTCTCAGTCTGTTTCCTAGTGCCGGTTTGAAGTTCCTGCAGTTTTCACTGTAAAACCGAGTTGGATCTAGTACCTCCCCTTATATATGTATGGATTGGAGTTTGCAACTGGAAAGAAACTTTGTGTTCCCAACAAGCTAGGTGAAGGACGGCTTTCACACACACTTATTTCTCAGAACTGAGCATGTGGAGAGACGTTCGTTCATCTAGCACAAAGGGAACGGGTTGCAGGAGAAACTTTTACTCTGGTTTCTCAGTCTGTTTCCTAGTGCCGGTTTGAAGTTCCTGCAGTTTTCACTGTAAAACCGAGTTGGAGCTAGTACCTCCCCGTATATATGTATGGAGTGGAGTTTGCAGCTGAAAAGAAACTTTGTGTTCCCAACAAGCTAGGTGAAGTACGGCTTTCACACACACTTATCTCTCAGAACTGAGCATGTGGAGAGACGTTCGTTCAACTAGCACAAAGGGAACGGGTTGCAGGAGAAACTATTACTCTGGTTTCTCAGTATGTTTCCTAGTGCCTGTTTGAAGTTCCTGCAGTTTTCACTGTAAAACCGAGTTGGAGGTAGAACCTCCCCGTATATATGTATGGAGTGGAGTTTGCAACTGAAAAGAAACTTTGTGTTCCCAACAAGCTAGGTGAAGGACGGCTTTCACACACACTTATCTCGCAGAACTGAGCAAGTGGAGAGACGTTCGTTCATCTAGCACAAAGGGAACGGGTTGCAGGAGAAACTTTTACTCTGGTTTCTCAGTCTGTTTCCTAGTGCCGGTTTGAAGTTCCTGCAGTTTTCACTGTAAAACCGGGTTGGAGCTAGTACCTCCCCATATATATTTATGGAGTGGAGTTTGCAACTGAAAAGAAACTTTGTGTTCCCAACATGCTAGGTGAAGGACGGCTTTCACACACACTTATCTCTCAGAACTGAGCATGTGGAGAGACGTTCGTTCACCTAGCAAAAAGGGAACGGGTTGCATGAGAAACTTTTACTCTGGTTTCTCAGTCTGTTTCCTAGTGCCGGTTTGAAGTTCCTGCAGTTTTCACTGTAAAACCGATTAGGAGCTACTACCTCCCCATATATATGTATGGAGTGGAGTTTGCAACTGAAAAGAAACTTTGTGTTCCCAACAAGCTAGGTGAAGTACGGCTTTCACACACACTTATCTCTTAGAACTGAGCATGTGGAGAGACGTTCGTTCAACTAGCACAAAGGGAACGGGTTGCAGGGGAAACTATTACTCTGGATTCTCAGTCTGTTTCCTAGTGCCGGTTTGAAGTTCCTGCAGTTTTCACTGTAAAACCGAGTTGGAGCTAGTACCTCCCCGTATATATGTAAGGAGTGGAGTTTGCAACTGAAAAGAAACTTTGTGTTCCCAACAAGCTAGGTGAAGGACGGCTTTCACACACACTTATCTCTCAGAACTGAGCATGTGGAGAGACGTTCGTTCATCTAGCACAAAGGGAACGGGTTGCTGGAGAAACTTTTACTCTGGTTTCTCAGTCTGTTTCCTAGTGCCGGTTTGAAGTTCCTGCAGTTTTCACTGTAAAACCGGGTTGGAGCTAGTACCTCCCCATATATATGAATGGAGTGGAGTTTGCAACTGAAAAGAAACTTTGTGTTCCCAACAAGCTAGTTGAAGGACGGCTTTTACACACACTTATCTCTCAGAACTGAGCATGTGGAGAGACGTTCGTTCATCTAGCACAAAGGGAACGGGTTGCAGGAGAAACTTTTTCTCTGGTTTCTCAGATTGTTTCCTAGTGCCGGTTTGAAGTTCCTGCAGTTTTCACTGTAAAACAGAGTTGGAGCTAGTACCTCCCCGTATATATGTATGGAGTGGAGTTTGCAACTGAAAAGAAACTTTGTGTTCCCAACAAGCTAGGTGAAGGGCGGCTTTCACACACACTTATCTCTCAGAACTGAGCATGTGGAGAGACGTTCGTTCATCTAGCACAAAAGGAACGTGTTGCAGGAAAAACTTTTACTCTGGTTTCTCAGTCTGTTTCCTAGTGCCGGTTTGAAGTTCCTGCAGTTTTCACTGTAAAACCGGGTTGGAGCTAGTACCTACCCATATATATGTATGGAGTGGAGTTTGCAACTGAAAAGAAACTTTGTGTTCCCAACAAGCTAGCTGAAGGACGGCTTTCACACACACTTATCTCTCAGAACTGAGCATGTGGAGAGACGTTCGTTCACCTAGCACAAAGGGAACGGGTTGCAGGAGAAACTTTTACTCTGGTTTCTCAGTCTGTTTCCTAGTGCCGGTTTGAAGTTCCTGCAGTTTTCACTGTAAAACCGGGTTGGAGCTAGTACCTGCCCATATATATGTATGGAGTGGAGTTTGCAACTGAAAAGAAACTTTGTGTTCCCAACAAGCTAGGTGAAGGGCGGCTTTTACACACACTTATCTCTCAGAACTGAGCATGTGGAGAGACGTGCGTTCATCTAGCACAAAGGGAACGGGTTGCAGGAGAAACTTTTTCTCTGGTTTCTCAGTTTGTTTCCTAGTGCCGGTTTGAAGTTCCTGCAGTTTTCACTGTAAAACAGAGTTGGAACTAGTACCTCCCCGTATATATGTATGGAGTGGAGTTTGCAACTGAAAAGAAACTTTGTGTTCCCAACAAGCTAGGTGAAGGACGGCTTTCACACACACTTGTCTCTCAGAACTGAGCATGTGGAGAGACGTTCGTTCATCTAGCACAAAGGGAAAGGGTTGCAGGAGAAACTTTTACTCTGGTTTCTCAGTCTGTTTCCTAGTGCCGGTTTGAAGTTCCTGCAGTTTTCAGTGTAAAACCGAGTTGGAGCCAGTACCTCCCCATATATATGTATGGAGTGGAGTTTGCAACAGAAAAGAAACTTTGTGTTCCCAACAAGCTAGGTGAAGGACGGCTTTCACACACACTTTTCTCTCAGAACTGAGCATGTGGAGAGACGTTCGTTCAACTAGCACAAAGGGAAAGGGTTGCTTGAGAAACTTTTACTCTGGTTTCTCAGTCTGTTTCCTAGTGCCGGTTTGAAGTTCCTGCAGTTTTCACTGTAAAACCGAGTTGGAGCTACTACCTCCCCATATATATGTATGGAGTGGAGTTTGCAACTGAAAAGAAACTTTGTGTTCCCAACAAGCTAGGTGAAGGACGGCTTTCACACACACTTATCTCTCAGATCTGAGGATGTGGAGAGACGTTCGTTCAACTAGCACAAAGGGAACGGGTTGCAGGAGAAACTATTACTTTGGATTCTCAGTCTGTTTCCTAGTGCCGGTTTGAAGTTCCTGCAGTTTTCACTGTAAAACCGAGTTGGAGCTAGTACCTCCCCGTATATATGTAAGGAGTGGAGTTTGCAACTGAAAAGAATCTTTGTGTTCCCAACAAGCTAGGTGAAGGACGGCTTTCACACACACTTATCTCTCAGAACTGAGCATGTGGAGAGACGTTCGTTCATCTAGCACAAAGGGAACGGGTTGCAGGAGAAACTTTTACTCTGGTTTCTCAGTCTGTTTCCTAGTGCCAGTTTGAAGTTCCTGCAGTTTTCACTGTAAAATCGAGGTGGAGCTACTACCTCCCCATATATATGTATGGAGTGGAGTTTGCAACTGAAAAGAAACTTTGTGTTCCCAACAAGCTAGGTGAAGTACGGCTTTCACACACACTTATCTCTCAGAACTGAGCATGTGGAGAGACGTTCGTTCAACTAGCACAAAGGGAACGGGTTGCAGGAGAAACTATTTCTCTGGTTTCTCAGTCTGTTTCCTAGTGCCTGTTTGAAGTTCCTGCAGTTTTCACTGTAAAACCGAGTTGGAGCTAGGACCTCCCCGTATATATGTATGGAGTGGAGTTTGCAACTGAAAAGAAACTTTGTGTTCCCAAAAAGCTAGGTGAAGGACGGCTTTCACACACACTTATCTCGCAGAACTGAGCATGTGGAGAGACGTTCGTTCATCTAGCACAAAGGGAACGGGTTGCAGGAGAAACTTTTACTCTGGTTTCTCAGGCTGTTTCCTAGTGCCGGTTTGAAGTTCCTGCAGTTTTCACTGTAAAACCGGGTTGGAGCTAGTACCTCCCCATATATACTTATGGAGTGGAGTTTGCAACTGAAAAGAAACTTTGTGTTCCCAACATGCTAGGTGAAGGACGGCTTTCACACACACTTATCTCTCAGAACTGAGCATGTGGAGAGACGTTCGTTCACCTAGCACAAAGGGAACGGGTTGCAGGAGAAATTTTTACTCTGGTTTCTCAGTCTGTTTCCTAGTGCCGGTTTGAAGTTCCTGCAGTTTTCACTGTAAAACCGAGTTGGAGCTAGTACCTCCCCATATATATGTATGGAGTGGAGTTTGCAACTGAAAAGAAACTTTGTTTTCCCAACAAGCTAGGTGAAGGACGGCTTTCACACACACTTATCTCTCAGAACTGAGCATGTGGAGAGACGTTCGTTCATCTAGCACAAAGGGAACGGGTTGCATGAGAAACATTTACTCTGGTTTCTCAGTCTGTTTCCTAGTGCCGGTTTGAAGTTCCTGCAGTTTTCACTGTAAAACCGAGTAGGAGCTACTACCTCCCCATATATATGTATGGAGTGGAGTTTGCAACTGAAAAGAAACTTTGTGTTCCCAACAAGCTAGGTGAAGGACGGCTTTCACACACACTTATCTCTTAGAACTGAGCATGTGGAGAGACGTTCGTTCAACTAGCACAAAGGGAACGGGTTGCAGGGGAAACTATTACTCTGGATTCTCAGTCTGTTTCCTAGTGCCGGTTTGAAGTTCCTGCAGTTTTCACTGTAAAACGGAGTTGGAGCTAGTTCCTCCCCGTATATATGTAAGGAGTGGTGTTTGCAACTGAAAAGAAACTTTGTGTTCCCAACAAGCTAGGTGAAGGACGGCTTTCACACACACTTATCTCTCAGAACTGAGCATGTGGAGAGACGTTCGTTCATCTAGCACAAAGGGAACGGGTTGCAGGAGAAACTTTTACTCTGGTTTCTCAGTCTGTTTCCTAGTGCCGGTTTGAAGTTCCTGCAGTTTTCACTGTAAAACCGAGGTGGAGCTACTACCTCCCCATATATATGTATGGAATGGAGTTTGCAACTGAAAAGAAACTTTGTGTTCCCAACAAGCTAGGTGAAGGACGGCTTTCACACACACTTATCTCTCAGAACTGAGCATGTGGAGAGACGTTGGTTCATCTAGCACAAAGGGAACGGGTTGCATGAGAAACTTTTACTCTGGTTTCTCAGTCTGTTTCCTAGTGCCGGTTTGAAGTTCCTGCAGTTTTCACTGTAAAACCGAGTTGGAGCTACAACCTCCCCATATATATGTATGGAGTGGAATTTGCAACTGAAAAGAAACTTTGTGTTCCCAACAAGCTAGGTGAAGGGCGGCTTTCACACACACTTATCTCTCAGAACTGAGCATGTGGAGAGACGTTCGTTCATCTAGCACAAAGGGAACGGGTTGCAGGAGAAACTTTTACTCTGGTTTCTCAGTCTGTTTCCTAGTGCCGGTTTGTAGTTCCTGCAGTTTTCACTGTAAAACCGAGTTGGAGCTAGTACCTCCTCGTATATATGTATGGAGTGGAGTTTGCAACTGAAAAGAAACTTTGTGTTCCCAACAAGCTAGGTGAAGGGCGGCTTTCACACACACTTATCTCTCAGAACTGAGCATGTGGAGAGACGTTCGTTCATCTAGCACAAAGGGAACGGTTGCAGGAGAAACTTTTACTCTGGTTTCTCAGTCTGTTTCCTAGTTCCGGTTTGAAGTTCCTGCAGTTTTCACTGTAAAACCGAGTTGGAGCTAGTACCTCCCCATATATATGTATGGAGTGGACTTAGCACCTGGAAAGAAACTTTGTGTTCCCAACAAGCTAGGTGAAGGACGGCTTTCACACACACTTATCTCTCAGAACTGAGGAAGTGCAGAGACATTCGTTCATCTAGCACAAAGGGAACGGGTTGCAGGAGAAACTTTTACTCTGGTTTCTCAGTCTGTTTCCTAGTGCCGTTTTGAAGTTCCTGCAGTTTTCACTGTAAAACCGAGTTGGATCTAGTACCTCCCCTTATATATGTATGGATTGGAGTTTGCAACTGGAAGGAAACTTGTGTTCCCAACAAGCTAGGTGAAGGACGGCTTTCACACACACTTATCTCTCAGAACTGAGCATGTGGAGAGACGTTCGTTCAACTAGCACAAAGGGAACGGGTTGCAGGGGAAACTATTACTCTGGTTTCTCAGTCTATTTCCTAGTGCCGTTTTGAAGTTCCTGCAGTTTTCACTGTAAAACCGAGTTGGAGCTAGAACCTCCCCTTATATATGTATGGAGTGGAGTTTGCAACTGAAAAGTAACTTTGTGTTCCCAACAAGCTAGGTGAAGGACGGCTTTCACACACACTTATCTCTCAGAACTGAGCATGTGGAGAGACGTTCGTTCATCTAGCACAAAAGGAACGGGTTGCAGGAGAAACATTAACTCTGGATTCTCAGTCTGTTTCCTAGTGCCGTTTTGAAGTTCCTGCAGTTTTCACTGTAAAACCGATTTGGATCTAGTACCTCCCCTTATATATGTATGGATTGGAGTTTGCAACTGGAAAGAAACTTTGTGTTCCCAACAAGCTAGGTGAAGGACGGCTTTCACACCCACTTATCTCTCAGAACTGAGCATGTGGAGAGACGTTCGTTCAACTAGCACAAAGGGAACGGGTTGCATGAGAAACTATTACTCTGGTTTCTCAGTCTGTTTCCTAGTGCCGGTTTGAAGTTCCTGCAGTTTTCACTGTAAAACCGAGTTGGAGCTAGAACCTCCCCTTATATATGTATGGAGTGGAGTTTGCAACTGAAAAGAAACTTTGTGTTCCCAACAAGCTAGTTGAAGGACGGCTTTCACACACAATTATCTCTCAGAACTGAGCATGTGGAGAGACGTTCGTTCATCTAGCACAAAGGGAACGGGTTGCAGGAGAAACTTTTACTCTGGTTTCTCAGTCTGTTTCCTAGTGCCGGTTTGAAGTTCCTGCAGTTTTCACTGTAAAACCGAGTTGGAGCTAGTACCTCCCCGTATATATGTATGGAGTGGAGTTTGCAACTGAAAAGAAACTTTGTGTTCCCAACAAGCTAGGTGAAGGACGGCTTTCACACACACTTATCTCTCAGAACTGAGCATGTGGAGAGACGTTCGTTCATCTAGCACAAAGGGAACGGGTTGCAGGAGAAACTTTTATTCTGGTTTCTCAGTCTGTTTCCTAGTGCCGGTTTGAAGTTCCTGCAGTTTTCACTGTAAAACCGGGTTGGAGCTAGTACCTCCCCATATATATGTATGGAGTGGAGTTTGCAACTGAAAAGAAACTTTGTGTTCCCAACAAGCTAGGTGAAGGACGGCTTTCACACACACTTATCTCTCAGAACTGAGCATGTGGAGAGACGTTCGTTCATCTAGCACAAAGGGAACGGGTTGCAGGAGAAACTTTTACTCTGGTTTCTCAGTCTGTTTCCTAGTGCCGGTTTGTAGTTCCTGCAGTTTTCACTGTAAAACCGAGTTGGAGCTAGTACCTCCTCGTATATATGTATGGAGTGGAGTTTGCAACTGAAAAGAAACTTTGTGTTCCCAACAAGCTAGGTGAAGGGCGGCTTTCACACACACTTATCTCTCAGAACTGAGCATGTGGAGAGACGTTCGTTCATCTAGCACAAAGGGAACGGTTGCAGGAGAAACTTTTACTCTGGTTTCTCAGGCTGTTTCCTAGTGCCGGTTTGAAGTTCCTGCAGTTTTCACTGTAAAACCGAGTTGGAGCTAGTACCTCCCCATATATATGTATGGAGTGGAGTTTGCAACTGGAAAGAAACTTTGTGTTCCCAACAAGCTAGGTGAAGGACGGCTTTCACACACACTTATCTCTCAGAACTGAGGATGTGCAGAGACGTTCGTTCATCTAGCACAAAGGGAACGGGTTGCAGGAGAAACTTTTACTCTGGTTTCTCAGTCTGTTTCCTAGTGCCGTTTTGAAGTTCCTGCAGTTTTCACTGTAAAACCGAGTTGGATCTAGAACCTCCCCTTATATATGTATGGATTGGTGTTTGCAACTGGAAAGAAACTTGTGTTCCCAACAAGCTAGGTGAAGGACGGCTTTCACACACACTTATCTCTCAGAACTGAGCATGTGGAGAGACGTTCGTTCAACTAGCACAAAGGGAACGGGTTGCAGGGGAAACTATTACTCTGGTTTCTCAGTCTGTTTCCTAGTGCCGGTTTGAAGTTCCTGCAGTTTTCACTGTAAAACCGAGTTGGAGCTAGAACCTCCCCTTATATATGTATGGAGTGGAGTTTGCAACTGAAAAGAAACTTTGTGTTCCCAACAAGCTAGGTGAAGGACGGCTTTCACACACACTTATCTCTCAGAACTGAGCATGTGGAGAGACGTTCGTTCATCTAGCACAAAAGGAACGGGTTGCAGGAGAAACTTTAACTCTGGATTCTCAGTCTGTTTCCTAGTGCCGTTTTGAAGTTCCTGCAGTTTTCACTGTAAAACCGAGTTGGATCTAGTACCTCCCCTTATATATGTATGGTTTGGAGTTTGCAACTGGAAAGAAACTTTGTGTTCCCAAGAAGCTCGGTGAAGGACGGCTTTCACACACACTTATCTCTCAGAACTGAGCATGTGGAGAGACGTTCGTTCAACTAGCACAAAGGGAACGGGTTGCATGAGAAACTATTACTCTGGTTTCTCAGTCTGTTTCCTAGTGCCGGTTTGAAGTTCCTGCAGTTTTCACTGTAAAACCGAGTTGGAGCTAGAACCTCCCCTTATATATGTATGGAGTGGAGTTTGCAACTGAAAAGAAACTTTGTGTTCCCAACAAGCTAGGTGAAGGACGGCTTTCACACACAATTATCTCTCAGAACTGAGCATGTGGAGAGACGTTCGTTCATCTAGCACAAAGGGAACGGGTTGCAGGAGAAACTTTTACTCTGGTTTCTCAGTCTGTTTCCTAGTGCCGGTTTGAAGTTCCTGCAGTTTTCATTGTAAAACCGAGTTGGAGCTAGTACCTCCCCGTATATATGTATGGAGTGGAGTTTGCAACTGAAAAGAAACTTTGTGTTCCCAACAAGCTAGGTGAAGGACGGCTTTCACACACACTTATCTCTCAGAACTGAGCATGTGGAGAGACGTTGGTTCATCTAGCACAAAGGGAACGGGTTGCATGAGAAATTTTTACTCTGGTTTCTCAGGCTGTTTCCTACTGCCAGTTTGAAGTTCCTGCAGTTTTCACTGTAAAACCGAGTTGGAGCTACAACCTCCCCATATATATGTATGGAGTGGAATTTGCAACTGAAAAGAAACTTTGTGTTCCCAACAAGGTAGGTGAAGGGCGGCTTTCACACACACTTATCTCTCAGAACTGAGCATGTGGAGAGACGTTCGTTCATCTAGCACAAAGGGAACGGTTGCAGGAGAAACTTTTACTCTGGTTTCTCAGTCTGTTTCCTAGTGCCGGTTTGAAGTTCCTGCAGTTTTCACTGTAAAACCGAGTTGGAGCTAGTACCTCCCCATATATATGTATGGAGTGGAGTTTGCAACTGGAAAGAAACTTTGTGTTCCCAACAAGCTAGGTGAAGGACGGCTTTCACACACACTTATCTCTCAGAACTGAGGATGTGCAGAGACGTTCGTTCATCTAGCACAAAGGGAACGGGTTGCAGGAGAAACTTTTACTCTGGTTTCTCAGTCTGTTTCCTAGTGCCGTTTTGAAGTTCGTGCAGTTTTCATTGTAAAACCGAGTTGGATCTAGTACCTCCCCTTATATATGTATGGATTGGAGTTTGCAACTGGAAAGAAACTTGTGTTCCCAACAAGCTAGGTGAAGGACGGCTTTCACACACACTTATCTCTCAGAACTGAGCATGTGGAGAGACGTTCGTTCAACTAGCACAAAGGGAACGGGTTGCAGGGGAAACTATTACTCTGGTTTCTCAGTCTGTTTCCTAGTGCCGGTTTGAAATTCCTGCAGTTTTCACTGTAAAACCGAGTTGGAGCTAGAACCTCCCCTTATATATGTATGGAGTGGAGTTTGCAACTGAAAAGAAACTTTGTGTTCCCAACAAACTAGGTGAAGGACGGCTTTCACACACACTTATCTCTCAGAACTGAGCATGTGGAGAGACATTCGTTCATCTAGCACAAAAGGAACGGGTTGCAGGAGAAACTTTAACTCTGGATTCTCAGTCTGTTTCCTAGTGCCGTTTTGAAGTTCCTGCAGTTTTCACTGTAAAACCGAGTTGGATCAAGTACCTCCCCTTATATATGTATGGATTGGAGTTTGCAACTGGAAAGAAACTTTGTGTTCCCAACAAGCTAGGTGAAGGACGGCTTTCACACACACTTATCTCTCAGAACTGAGCATGTGGAGAGACGTTCTTTCATCTAGCACAAAGGGAACGGGTTGCAGGAGAAACTTTTACTCTGGTTTCTCAGTCTGTTTCCTAGTGCCGGTTTGAAGTTCCTGCAGTTTTCATTGTAAAACCGAGTTGGAGCTAGTACCTCCCCTTATATATGTATGGAGTGGAGTTTGCAACTGAAAAGAAACTTTGTGTTCCCAACAAGCTAGGTGAAGGGCGGCTTTCACACACACTTATCTCTCAGAACTGAGCATGTGGAGAGACGTTCGTTCATCTAGCACAAAGGGAACGGGTTGCAGGAGAAACTTTTACTCTGGTTTCTCAGTCTGTTTCCTAGTGCCGGTTTGAAGTTCCTGCAGTTTTCACTGTAAAGCCGGGTTGGAGCTAGTACCTCCCCATATATATGTATGGAGTGGAGTTTGCAACTGAAAAGAAACTTTGTGTTCCCAACAAGCTAGGTGAAGGACGGCTTTCACACACACTTATCTCTCAGAACTGAGCATGTGGAGAGACGTTCGTTCATCTAGCACAAAGGGAACGGGTTGCAGGAGAAACTTTTACTCTGGTTTCTCAGTTTGTTTCCTAGTGCCGGTTTGAAGTTCCTGCAGTTTTCACTGTAAATCCGAGTTGGAGCTAGTACCTCCCCTTATATATGTATGGATTGGAGTTTGCAACTGGAAAGAAACTTTGTGTTCCCAACAGGCTAGGTGAAGGGCGGCTTTCACACACACTTATCTCTCAGAACTGAGCATGTGGAGAGACGTTCGTTCATTCAGCTCAAAGGGAACGGTTTGCAGGAGAATCTTTTACTCTGGTTTCTCAGTCTGTTTCCTAGTGCCGGTTTGTAGTTCCTGCAGTTTTCACTGTAAAACCGAGTTGGAGCTAGTACCTCCTCGTATATATGTATGGAGTGGAGTTTGCAACTGAAAAGAAACTTTGTGTTCCCAACAAGCTATGTGAAGGGCGGCTTTCACACACACTTATCTCTCAGAACTGAGCATGTGGAGAGACGTTCGTTCATCTAGCACAAAGGGAACGGTTGCAGGAGAAACTTTTACTCTGGTTTCTCAGTCTGTTTCCTAGTGCCGGTTTGAATTTCCTGCAGTTTTCACTGTAAAACCGAGTTGGAGCTAGTACCTCCCCATATATATGTATGGAGTGGAGTTTGCAACTGGAAAGAAACTTTGTGTTCCCAACAAGCTAGGTGAAGGACGGCTTTCACACACACTTATCTCTCAGAACTGAGGATGTGCAGAGACGTTCGTTCATCTAGCACAAAGGGAACGGGTTGCAGGAGAAACATTTACTCTGGTTTCTCCGTCTGTTTCCTAGTGCCGTTTTGAAGTTCCTGCATTTTTCACTGTAAAACCGAGTTGGATCTACTACCTCCCCTTATATATGTATGGATTGGAGTTTGCAACTGGAAAGAAACTTGTGTTCCCAACAAGCTAGGTGAAGGACGGCTTTCACACAGACTTATCTCTCAGAACTGAGCATGTGGAGAGACGTTCGTTCAACTAGCACAAAGGGAACGGGTTGCAGGGGAAACTATTACTCTGGTTTCTCAGTCTGTTTCCTAGTGCCGGTTTGAAATTCCTGCAGTTTTCACTGTAAAACCGAGTTGGAGCTAGAACCTCCCCTTATATATGTATGGAGTGGAGTTTGCAACTGAAAAGAAACTTTGTGTTCCCAACAAGCTAGGTGAAGGACGGCATTCACACACACTTATCTCTCAGAACTGAGCATGTGGAGAGACGTTCGTTCATCTAGCACAAAAGGAACGGGTTGCAGGAGAAACTTTAACTCTGGATTCTCAGTCTGTTTCCTAGTGCCGTTTTGAAGTTCCTGCAGTTTTCACTGTAAAACCGAGTTGGATCTAGTACCTCCCCTTATATATGTATGGATTGGAGTTTGCAACTGGAAAGAAACTTTGTGTTCCCAACAAGCTAGGTGAAGGACGGCTTTCACACACACTTATCTCTCAGAACTGAGCATGTGGAGAGACGTTCGTTCAACTAGCACAAAGGGAACGGGTTGCATGAGAAACTATTACTCTGGTTTCTCAGTCTGTTTCCTAGTGCCGGTTTGAAGTTCCTGCAGTTTTCACTGTAAATCCGAGTTGGAGCTAGAACCTCCCCTTATATATGTATGGAGTGGAGTTTGCAACTGAAAAGAAACTTTGTGTTCCCAACAAGCTAGGTGAAGGACGGCTTTCACACACAATTATCTCTCAGAACTGAGCATGTGGAGAGACGTTCGTTCACCTAGCACAAAGGGAACGGGTTGCAGGAGAAACTTTTACTCTGGTTTCTCAGTCTGTTTCCTAGTGCCGGTTTGAAGTTCCTGCAGTTTTCATTGTAAAACCGAGTTGGAGCTAGTACCTCCCCTTATATATGTATGGAGTGGAGTTTGCAACTGAAAAGAAACTTTGTGTTCCCAACAAGCTAGGTGAAGGACGGCTTTCACACACACTTATCTCTCAGAACTGAGCATGTGGAGAGACGTTCGTTCATCTAGCACAAAGGGAACGGGTTGCAGGAGAAACTTTTACTCTGGTTTCTCAGTCTGTTTCCTAGTGCCGGTTTGAAGTTCCTGCAGTTTTCACTGTAAAACCGGGTTGGAGCTAGTACCTCCCCATGTATATGTATGGAGTGGAGTTTGCAACTGAAAAGAAACTTTGTGTTCCCAACAAGCTAGGTGAAGGACGGCTTTCACACACACTTATCTCTCAGAACTGAGCATGTGGAGAGACGTTCGTTCATCTAGCACAAAGGGAACGGGTTGCAGGGGAAACTTTTACTCTGGTTTCTCAGTTTGTTTCCTAGTGCCGGTTTGAAGTTCCTGCAGTTTTCACTGTAAAACCGAGTTGGAGCTAGTACCTCCCCTTATATATGTATGGATTGGAGTTTGCAACTGGAAAGAAACTTTGTGTTCCCAACAAGCTAGGTGAAGGACGGCTTTCACACACACTTATCTCTCAGAACTGAGCATGTGGAGAGACGTTCGTTCAACTAGCACAAAGGGAACGGGTTGCAGGGGAAACTATTACTCTGGTTTCTCAGTCTGTTTCCTAGTGCCGGTTTGAAGTTCCTGCAGTTTTCACTGTAAAACCGAGTTGGAGCTAGTACCTCCCCTTATATATGTATGGAGTGGAGTTTGCAACTGAAAAGAAACTTTGTGTTCCCAACAAGCTAGGTGAAGGACGGCTTTCACACACACTTATCTCTCAGAACTGAGCATGTGGAGAGACGTTCTTTCATCTAGCACAAAGGGAACGGGTTGCAGGAGAAACTTTTACTCTGGTTTCTCAGTCTGTTAACTAGTGCCGGTTTGAAGTTCCTGCAGTTTTCACTGTAAAACCGAGTTGGAGCTAGTACCTCCCCTTATATATGTATGGATTGGAGTTTGCAACTGGAAAGAAACTTTGTGTTCCCAACAAGCTAGGTGAAGGACGGCTTTCACACACACTTATCTCTCAGAACTGAGCATGTGGAGAGACTTTCGTTCAACTAGCACAAAGGGAACGGGTTGCAGGAGAAACTATTACTCTGGTTTCTCAGTCTGTTTCCTAGTGCCTGTTTGAAGTTCCTGCAGTTTTCACTGTAAAACCGAGTTGGAGCTAGAACCTCCCCGTATATATGTATGGAGTGGAGTTTGCAACTGAAAAGAAACTTTGTGTTCCCAAAAGCTAGGTGAAGGACGGCTTTCACACACACTTATCTCGCAGAACTGAGCATGTGGAGAGACGTTCGTTCATCTAGCACAAAGGGAACGGGTTGCAGGAGAAACTTTTACTCTGGTTTCTCAGTCTGTTTCCTAGTGCCGGTTTGAAGTGCCTGCAGTTTTCACTGTAAAACCGGGTTGGAGCTAGTACCTCCCCATATATATGTATGGAGTGGGGTTTGCAACTGAAAAGAAACTTTGTGTTCCCAACAAGCTAGGTGAAGGACGGCTTTCACACACACTTATCTCTCAGAACTGAGCATGTGGAGAGACGTTCGTTCACCTAGCACAAAGGGAACGGGTTGCAGGAGAAACTTTTACTCTGGTTTCTCAGTCTGTTTCCTAGTGCCGGTTTGAAGTTCCTGCAGTTTTCACTGTAAAACCGGGTTGGAGATAGTACCTCCCCGTATATATGTATGGGGTAGATTTTGCAACTGAAAAGAAACTTTGTGTTCCCAACAAGCTAGGTGAAAGACGGCTTTCACACAAACTTATCTCTCAGAACTGAGCATGTGGAGAGACGTTCGTTCATCTAGCACAAAGGGAACGGGTTGCAGGAGAAACTTTTACTCTGGTTTCTCAGTCTGTTTCCTAGGGCCGGTTTGAAGTTCCTGCAGTTTTCACTGTAAAACCGAGTTGGAGCTAGTACCTCCCCATATATATGTATGGAGTGGAGTTTGCAACTGAAAAGAAACTTTGTGTTCCCAACAAGCTAGGTGAAGGACGGCTTTCACACACACTTATGTCTCAGAACTGAGCATGTGGAGAGACGTTCGTTCATCTAGCACAAAGGGAACGTTTTGCAGGAGAAACTATTACTCTGGTTTCTCAGGCTGTTTCCTAGTGCCGGTTTGAATTTCCTGCAGTTTTCACTGTAAAACCGAGTTGGACCTAGTACCTCCCCGTATATATGTATGGAGTGGAGTTTTCTACTGAAAAGAAACTTTGTGTTCCCAACAAGCTAGGTGAAGGGCGGCTTTAACACACACTTATCTCTCAGAACTGAGCATGTGGAGAGACGTTGGTTCATCTAGCACAAAGGAAACGGGTTGCAGGAGAAATTTTTACTCTGGTTTCTCAGTCTGTTTCCTAGTGCCGGTTTGAAGTTCCTGCAGTTTTCACTGTAAAACCGAGTTGGAGCTAGTACCTCCCCATATATATGTATGGAGTGGAGTTTGCAACTGAAAAGAAACTTTGTGTTCCCAACAAGCTAGGTGAAGGACGGCTTTCACACACACTTATCTCTCAGAACTGAGCATGTGGAGAGACGTTCGTTCATCTAGCACAAAGGGAACGGGTTGCAGGAGAAACTTTTACTCTGGTTTCTCAGTCTGTTTCCTAGTGCCGGTTTGAAGTTCCTGCAGTTTTCACTGTAAAACCGAGTTGGAGCTACTACCTCCCCATATATATGTATGGAGTGGAGTTTGCAACTGAAAAGAAACTTTGTGTTCCCAAAAAGCTAGGTGAAGGACGGCTTTCGCACACACTTATCTCTCAGAACTGAGCATGTGGAGAGACGTTCGTTCAACTAGCACAAAGGGAACGGGTTGCAGGAGAAACTATTACTCTGGATTCTCAGTCTGTTTCCTAGTGCCGGTTTGAAGTTCCTGCAGTTTTCACTGTAAAACCGAGTTGGAGTTAGTACCTCCCCGTATATATGTAAGGAGTGGAGTTTGCAACTGAAAAGAAACTTTGTGTTCCCAACAAGCTAGGTGAAGGACGGCTTTCACACACACTTATCTCTCAGAACTGAGCATGTGGAGAGACGTTCGTTCATGTAGCACAAAGGGAACGGGTTGCAGGAGAAACTTTTACTCTGGTTTCTCAGTCTGTTTCCTAGTGCCGGTTTGAAGTTCCTGCAGTTTTCACTGTAAAACCGAGGTGGAGCTACTACCTCCCCATATATATGTATGGAGTGGAGTTTGCAACTGAAAAGAAACTTTGTGTTCCCAACAAGCTAGGTGAAGGACGGCTTTCACACACACTTATCTCTCAGAACTGAGCATGTGGAGAGACGTTCGTTCATCTAGCACAAAGGGAACGGGTTGCAGGAGAAACTTTTACTCTGGTTTCTCAGTCTGTTTCCTAGTGCCGGTTTGAAGTTCCTGCAGTTTTCACTGTAAAACCGAGTTGGAGCTAGTACCTCCTCGTACATATGTATGGAGTGGAGTTTGCAACTGAAAAGAAACTTTGTGTTCCCAACAAGCTAGGTGAAGGGCGGCTTTCACACACAATTATCTCTCAGAACTGAGCATGTGGAGAGACGTTCGTTCATCTAGCACAAAGGGAACGGGTTGCAGGAGGAACTTTTACTCTGGTTTCTCAGTCTGTTTCCTAGTGCCGGTTTGAAGTTCCTGCAGTTTTCACTGTAAAACCGAGTTGGAGCTAGTATCTACCCTTATATATGTATGGAGTGGAGTTTGCAACTGGAAAGAAACTTTGTGTTCCCAACAAGCTAGGTGAAGGACGGCTTTCACACACACTTACCTCTCAGAACTGAGGATGTGCAGAGACGTTCGTTCATCTAGCACAAAGGGAACGGGTTGCAGGAGAAACTTTTACTCTGGTTTCTCAGTCTGTTTCCTAGTGCCGTTGTGAAGTTCCTGCAGTTTTCACTGTAAAACCGAGTTGGATCTTGTACCTCCCCTTATATATGTATGGATTGGAGTTTGCAACTTGAAAGAATCTTTTGTTCCCAACAAGCTAGGTGAAGGACGGCTTTCACACACACTTACCTTTCAGAACTGAGCATGTGGAGAGACGTTCGTTCATCTAGCACAAAGGGAACGGGTTGCAGGAGAAACTTTTACTCTGGTTTCTCAGTCTGTTTCCTAGTGCCGGTTTGAAGTGCCTGCAGTTTTCACTGTAAAACCGGGTTGGAGCTAGTACCTCCCCATATATATGTATGGAGTGGGGTTTGAAACTGAAAAGAAACTTTGTGTTCCCAACAAGCTAGGTGAAGGACGGCTTTCACACACACTTATCTCTCAGAACTGAGCATGTGGAGAGACGTTCGTTCACCTAGCACAAAGGGAACGGGTTGCAGGAGAAACTTTTACTCTGGTTTCTCAGTCTGTTTCCTAGTGCCGGTTTGAAGTTCCTGCAGTTTTCACTGTAAAACCGGGTTGGAGATAGTACCTCCCCGTATATATGTATGGGGTAGAGTTTGCAACTGAAAAGAAACTTTGTGTTCCCAACAAGCTAGGTGAAAGACGGCTTTCACACAAACTTATCTCTCAGAACTGAGCATGTGGAGAGACGTTCGTTCATCTAGCACAAAGGGAACGGGTTGCAGGAGAAACTTTTACTCTGGTTTCTCAGTCTGTTTCCTAGGGCCGGTTTGAAGTTCCTGCAGTTTTCACTGTAAAACCGAGTTGGAGCTAGTACCTCCCCATATATATGTATGGAGTGGAGTTTGCAACTGAAAAGAAACTTTGTGTTCCCAACAAGCTAGGTGAAGGACGGCTTTCACACACACTTATGTCTCAGAACTGAGCATGTGGAGAGACGTTCGTTCATCTAGCACAAAGGGAACTTTTTGCAGGAGAAACTTTTACTCTGGTTTCTCAGGCTGTTTCCTAGTGCCGGTTTGAATTTCCTGCAGTTTTCACTGTAAAACCGAGTTGGACCTAGTACCTCCCCGTATATATGTATGGAGTGGAGTTTTCTACTGAAAAGAAACTTTGTGTTCCCAACAAGCTAGGTGAAGGGCGGCTTTAACACACACTTATCTCTCAGAACTGAGCATGTGGAGAGACGTTCGTTCATCTAGCACAAAGGAAACGGGTTGCAGGAGAAATTTTTACTCTGGTTTCTCAGTCTGTTTCCTAGTGCCGGTTTGAAGTTCCTGCAGTTTTCACTGTAAAACCGAGTTGGAGCTAGTACCTCCCCATATATATGTATGGAGTGGAGTTTGCAACTGAAAAGAAACTTTGTGTTCCCAACAAGCTAGGTGAAGGACGGCTTTCACACACACTTATCTCTCAGAACTGAGCATGTGGAGAGACGTTCGTTCATCTAGCACAAAGGGAACGGGTTGCAGGAGAAACTTTTACTCTGGTTTCTCAGTCTGTTTCCTAGTGCCGGTTTGAAGTTCCTGCAGTTTTCACTGTAAAACCGAGTTGGAGCTACTACCTCCCCATATATATGTATGGAGTGGAGTTTGCAACTGAAAAGAAACTTTGTGTTCCCAAAAAGCTAGGTGAAGGACGGCATTCGCACACACTTATCTCTCAGAACTGAGCATGTGGAGAGACGTTCGTTCAACTAGCACAAAGGGAACGTGTTGCAGGAGAAACTATTACTCTGGATTCTCAGTCTGTTTCCTAGTGCCGGTTTGAAGTTCCTGCAGTTTTCACTGTAAAACCGATTTGGAGTTAGTACCTCCCCGTATATATGTAAGGAGTGGAGTTTGCAACTGAAAAGAAACTTTGTGTTCCCAACAAGCTAGGTGAAGGACGGCTTTCACACACACTTATCTCTCAGAACTGAGCATGTGGAGAGACGTTCGTTCATCTAGCACAAAGGGAACGGTTTGCAGGATAAACTTTTACTCTATTTTCTCAGGCTGTTTCCTAGTGCCGGTTTGAAGTTCCTGCAGTTTTCACTGTAAAACCGAGTTGGAGCTACAACCTCCCCATATATATGTAGGGAGTGGAATTTGCAACTGAAAAGAAACCTTGTGTTCCCAACAAGCTAGGTGAAGGGCGGCTTTCACACACACTTATCTCTCAGAACTGAGCATGTGGAGAGACTTTCGTTCATCTAGCACAAAGGGAACGGGTTGCAGGAGAAACTTTTACTCTGGTTTCTCAGTCTGTTTCCTAGTGCCGGTTTGAAGTTCCTGCAGTTTTCACTGTAAAACCGAGTTGGAGCTAGTACCTCCTCGTACATATGTATGGAGTGGAGTTTGCAACTGAAAAGAAACTTTGTGTTCCCAACAAGCTAGGTGAAGGGCGGCTTTCACACACACTTATCTCTCAGAACTGAGCATGTGGAGAGACGTTCGTTCATCTAGCACAAAGGGAACGGGTTGCAGGAGAAACTTTTACTCTGGTTTCTCAGTCTGTTTCCTAGTGCCGGTTTGAAGTTCCTGCAGTTTTCACTGTAAAACAGAGTTGGAGCTAGTATCTCCCCATATATATGTATGGAGTGGAGTTTGCAACTGGAAAGAAACTTTGTGTTCCCAACAAGCTAGGTGAAGGACGGCTTTCACACACACTTACCTCTCAGAACTGAGGATGTGCAGAGACGTTCGTTCATCTAGCACAAAGGGAACGGGTTGCAGGAGAAACTTTTACTCTGGTTTCTCAGTCTGTTTCCTAGTGCCGGTTTGAAGTTCCTGCAGTTTTCACTGTAAAACCGAGGTGGAGCTACTACCTCCCCATATATATGTATGGAGTGGAGTTTGCAACTGAAAAGAAACTTTGTGTTCCCAACAAGCTAGGTGAAGGACGGCTTTCACACACACTTATCTCTCAGAACTGAGCATGTGGAGAGACGTTCGTTCATCTAGCACAAAGGGAACGGTTTGCAGGAGAAACTTTTACTCTGGTTTCTCAGGCTGTTTCCTAGTGCCGGTTTGAAGTTCCTGCAGTTTTCACTGTAAAACCGAGTTGGAGCTACAACCTCCCCATATATATGTATGGAGTGGAATTTGCAACTGAAAAGAAACCTTGTGTTCCCAACAAGCTAGGTGAAGGGCGGCTTTCACACACACTTATCTCTCAGAACTGAGCATGTGGAGAGACGTTCGTTCATCTAGCACAAAGGGAACGGGTTGCAGGAGAAACTTTTACTCTGGTTTCTCAGTCTGTTTCCTAGTGCCGGTTTGAAGTTCCTGCAGTTTTCACTGTAAAACCGAGTTGGAGCTAGTACCTCCTCGTACATATGTATGGAGTGGAGTTTGCAACTGAAAAGAAACTTTGTGTTCCCAACAAGCTAGGTGAAGGGCGGCTTTCACACACACTTATCTCTCAGAACTGAGCATGTGGAGAGACGTTCGTTCATCTAGCACAAAGGGAACGGGTTGCAGGAGAAACTTTTACTCTGGTTTCTCAGTCTATTTCCTAGTGCCGGTTTGAAGTTCCTGCAGTTTTCACTGTAAAACCGAGTTGGAGCTTGTATCTACCCTTATATATGTATGGAGTGGAGTTTGCAACTGGAAAGAAACTTTGTGTTCCCAACAAGCTAGGTGAAGGACGGCTTTCACACACACTTACCTCTCAGAACTGAGGATGTGCAGAGACGTTCGTTCATCTAGCACAAAGGGAACGGGTTGCAGGAGAAACTTTTACTCTGGTTTCTCAGTCTGTTTCCTAGTGCCGGTTTGAAGTTCCTGCAGTTTTCACTGTAAAACCGAGTTGGAGCTAGTACCTCCCCTTATATATGTAAGGAGTCGAGTTTGCAACTGGAAAGAAACTTTGTGTTCCCAACAAGCTAGGTGAAGGACGGCTTTCACACACACTTATCTCTCAGAACTGAGCATGTGGAGAGACGTTCGTTCAACTAGCACAAAGGGAACGGGTTGCAGGAGAAACTTTTACTCTGGTTTCTCAGTCTGTTTCCTAGTGCCGGTTTGAAGTTCCTGCAGTTTTCACTGTAAAACAGAGTTGGAGCTAGAACCTCCCCTTATATATGTATGGAGTGGAGTTTGCAACTGAAAAGAAACTTTGTGTTCCCAACAAGCTAGGTGAAGGACGGCTTTCACACACACTTATCTCTCAGAACTGAGCATGTGGAGAGACGTTCGTTCATCTAGCACAAAGGGAACGGGTTGCAGGAGAAACTTTTACTCTGGTTTCTCAGTCTGTTTCCTATGGCCGGTTTGAAGTTCCTGCAGTTTTCACTGTAAAACCGAGTTGGAGCTAGAACCTTCCCGTATATATGTATGGAGTGGAGTTTGCAACTGAAAAGAAACTTTGTGTTCCCAAAAGCTAGGTGAAGGACGGCTTTCACACACACTTGTCTCTCAGAACTGAGCATGTGGAGAGACGTTCGTTCATCTAGCACAAAGGGAACGGGTTGCAGGAGAAACTTTTACTCTGGTTTCTCAGTCTGTTTCCTAGTGCCGGTTTGAAGTTCCTGCAGTTTTCACTGTAAAACCGGGTTGGAGCTAGTACCTCCCCATATATATGTATGGAGTGGGGTTTGCAACTGAAAAGAAACTTTGTGTTCCCAACAAGCTAGGTGAAGGACGGCTTTCACACACACTTATGTCTCAGAACTGAGCATGTGGAGAGACGTTCGTTCATCTAGCACAAAGGGAACGTTTTGCAGGAGAAATTTTTACTCTGGTTTCTCAGGCTGTTTCCTAGTGCCGGTTTGAATTTCCTGCAGTTTTCACTGTAAAACCGAGTTGGACCTAGTACCTCCCCGTATATATGTATGGAGTGGAGTTTGCAACTGAAAAGAAACTTTGTGTTCCCAACAAGCAAGGTGAAGGACGGCTTTCACACACACTTATCTCTCAGAACTGAGCATGTGGAGAGACGTTCGTTCATCTAGCACAAAGGGAACGGGTTGCAGGAGTAACTTTTACTCTGGTTTCTCAGTTTGTTTCCTAGTGCCGGTTTGAAGTTCCTGCAGTTTTCACTGTAAAACCGAGTTGGAGCTACTACCTCCCCATATATATGTATGGAGTGGAGTTTGCAACTGAAAAGAAACTTTGTGTTCCCAACAAGCTAATTAAAGGACGGCTTTCGCACACACTTATCTCTCAGAAGTGAGCATGTGGAGAGACGTTCGTTCAACTAGCACAAAGGGAACGGGTTGCAGGAGAAACTATTACTCTGGATTCTCAGTCTGTTTCCTAGTGCCGGTTTGAAGTTCCTGCAGTTTTCACTGTAAAACCGAGTTGGAGTTAGTACCTCTCCGTATATATGTAAGGAGTGGAGTTTGCAACTGAAAAGAAACTTTGTGTTCCCAACAAGCTAGGTGAAGGACGGCTTTCACACACACTTATCTCTCAGAACTGAGCATGTGGAGAGACGTTCGTTCATGTAGCATAAAGGGAACGGGTTCCATGAGAAACTTTTACTCTGGTTTCTCAGTCTGTTTCCTAGTGCCGGTTTGAAGTTCCTGCAGTTTTCACTGTAAAACCGAGGTGGAGCTACTACCTCCCCATATATATGTATGGAGTGGAGTTTGCAACTGAAAAGAAACTTTGTGTTCCCAACAAGCTAGGTGAAGGACGGCTTTCACACACACTTATCTCTCAGAACTGAGCATGTGGAGAGACGTTCGTTCATCTAGCACAAAGGGAACGGTTTGCAGGAGAAACTTTTACTCTGGTTTCTCAGGCTGTTTCCTAGTGCCAGTTTGAAGTTCCTGCAGTTTTCACTGTAAAACCGAGTTGGAGCTACAACCTCCCCATATATATGTATGGAGTGGAATTTGCAACTGAAAAGAAACCTTGTGTTCCCAACAAGCTAGGTGAAGGACGGCTTTCACACACACTTATCTCTCAGAACTGAGCATGTGGAGAGACGTTGGTTCATCTAGCACAAAGGGAACGGGTTGCAGGAGAAACTTTTACTCTGGTTTCTCAGTCTGTTTCCTAGTGCCGGTTTGAAGTTCCTGCAGTTTTCACTGTAAAACCGAGTTGGAGCTAGTACCTCCTCGTACATATGTATGGAGTGGAGTTTGCAACTGAAAAGAAACTTTGTGTTCCCAACAAGCTAGGTGAAGGGCGGCTTTCACACACACTTATCTCTCAGAAATGAGCATGTGGAGAGACGTTCGTTCATCTAGCACAAAGGGAACGGGTTGCTGGAGAAAATTTTACTCTGGTTTCTCAGTCTGTTTCCTAGTGCCGGTTTGAAGTTCCTGCAGTTTTCACTGTAAAACCGAGTTGGAGCTAGTATCTCCCCATATATATGTATGGAGTGGAGATTGCAACTGGAAAGAAACTTTGTGTTCCCAACAAGCTAGGTGAAGGACGGCTTTCACACACACTTATCTCTCAGAACTGAGCATGTGGAGAGACGTTCGTTCATCTAGCACAAAGGGAACGGGTTGTAGGGGAAATTTTTACTCTGGTTTCTCAGTCTGTTTCCTAGTGCCGGTTTGAAGTTCCTGCAGTTTTCACTGTAAAACCGAGTTGGATCTAGTACCTCCCCTTATATATGTATGGATTGGAGTTTGCAACTGGAAAGAAACTTTGTGTTCCCAACAAGCTATGTGAAGGACGGCTTTCACACACACTTATCTCTCAGAACTGAGCATGTGGAGAGACGTTCGTTCAACTAGCACAAAGGGAACGGGTTGCAGGAGAAACTATTACTCTGGTTTCTCAGTCTGTTTCCTAGTGCCGGTTTGAAGTTCCTGCAGTTTTCACTGTAAAACCGAGTTGGAGCTAGAACCTCCCCTTATATATGTATGGAGTGGAGTTTGCAACTGAAAAGAAACTTTGTGTTCCCAACAAGCTAGTTGAAGAACGGCTTTCACACACACTTATCTCTCAGAATTGAGCATGTGGAGAAACGTTCGTTCATCTAGCACAAAGGGAACGGGTTGCAGGGGAAACTTTTACTCTGGTTTCTCAGTTTGTTTCCTAGTGCCGGTTTGAAGTTCCTGCAGTTTTCACTGTAAAACCGAGTTGGAGCTACTACCTCCCCTTATATATGTATGGAGTGGAGTTTGCAACTGAAAAGAAACTTTGTGTTCCCAACAAGCTAATTGAAGGACGGCTTTCACACACACTTATCTCTCAGAACTGAGCATGTGGAGAGAAGTTCGTTCACCTTGCACAAAGGGAACGGGTTGCAGGAGAAACTTTTACTCTGGTTTCTCAGTCTGTTTCCTAGTGCCGGTTTGAAGTTCCTGCAGTTTTCACTGTAAAACCGGGTTGGAGCTAGTACCTCCCCATATATATGTATGGAGTGGAGTTTGCAACTGAAAAGAAACTTTGTGTTCCCAACAAGCTAGGTGAAGGACGGCTTTTACACACACTTATCTCTCAGAACTGAGCTTGTGGAGAGACGTTCGCTCATCTAGCACAAAGGGAACGGGTTGCAGGAGAAACTTTTACTCTGGTTTCTCAGTCTGTTTCCTAGTGCCGGTTTGAAGTTCCTGCAGTTTTCACTGTAAAACCGACTTGGATCTAGTACCTCCCCTTATATATGTATGGATTGGAGTTTGCAACTGGAAAGAAACTTTGTGTTCCCAACAAGCTAGGTGAAGGACGGCTTTCACACACACTTATCTCGCAGAACTGAGCATGTGGAGAGACGTTCCTTCACCTAGCACAAAGGGAACGGGTTGCAGGAGAAACTTTTACTCTGGTTTCTCAGTCTGTTTCCTAGTGCCGGTTTGAAGTTCCTGCAGTTTTCACTGTAAAACCGTGTTGGAGCTAGTACCTCCCCATATATATGTATGGAGTGGAGTTTGCAACTGAAAAGAAACTTTGTGTTCCCAACAAGCTAGGTGAATTACGGCTTTTACACACACTTATCTCTCAGAACTGAGCATGTGGAGAGACGTTCGTTCATCTAGCACAAAAGGAACGGTTTGCAGGAGAAACTTTTACTCCGGTTTCTCAGTCTGTTTCCTAGTGCCGGTTGGAAGTTCCTGCAGTTTTCACTGTAAAACCGAGTTGGAGCTAGTACCTCCCCTTATATATGTATGGAGTGGATTTTGCAACTGAAAAGAACTTTGTGTTCCCAACAAGCTAGGTGAAGGACGGCTTTCACACACACTTATCTCTCAGAATTGAGTATGTGGAGAGACGTTGGTTCATCTAGCAAAAAGGGAACGGGTTGCAGGAGAAACTTTTTCTCTGGTTTCTCAGTCTGTTTCCTAGTGCCGGTTTGAAGTTCCTGCAGTTTTCACTGTAAAACCGAGTTGGAGCTAGTACCTCCCCTTATATATGTATGGAGTGGAGATTACAACTGAAAAGAAACTTTGTGTTCCCAACAAGCTAGGTGAAGGACGGCTTTCACACACACTTATCTCTCAGAACTGAGCATGTGGAGAGACGTTCGTTCAACTAGCACAAAGGGAACGGGTTGCAGGAGAAACTATTACTCTGGTATCTCAATCTGTTTCCTAGTGCCGGTTTGAAGTTCCTGCAGTTTTCACTGTAAAACCAAGTTGGAGCTAGTACCTCCCGTATATATGTATGGAGTGTAGTTTGCAACTGAAAAGAAACTTTGTGTTCCCAAAAAGCTAGGTGAAGGACGGCTTTCACACACACTTATCTCTCAGAACTGAGCATGTGGAGAGACGTTCGTTCATCTAGCACAAAGGGAACGGGTTGCAGGAGAAACTTTTACTCTGGTTTCTCAGTCTGTTTCCTAGTGCCGGTTTGAAGTTCCTGCAGTTTTCACTGTAAAACCGAGTTGGAGCTAGTACCTCCCCATATATATGTATGGAGTGGAGTTTGCATCTGAAAAGAAACTTTGTGTTCCCAACAAGCAAGGTGAAGGACGGCTTTCACACACACTTATCTCTCAGAACTGAGCATGTGGAGAGACTTTGGTTCATCTAGCACAAAGGGAACGGGTTGCAGGAGAAACTTTTACTCTGGTTTCTCAGGCTGTTTCCTAGTGCCGGTTTGAAGTTCCTGCAGTTTTCACTGTAAAACCGAGTTGGAGCTAGTACCTCCCCTTATATATGTATAGAGTGGAGTTTGCAACTGAAAAGAAACTTTGTGTTCCCAACAAGCTAGGTGAAGGACGGCTTTCACACACACTTATCTCTCAGAACTGAGCATGTGGAGAGACTTTCGTTCACCTAGCACAAAGGGAACGGGTTGCAGGAGAAACTTTTACTCTGGTTTCTCAGTCTGTTTCCTAGTGCCGGTTTGAAGTTCCTGCAGTTTTCACTGTAAAACCGAGTTGGAGCTAGTACCTCCCCGTATTTATGTATGGAGTGGAGATTACAACTGAAAAGAAACTTTGTGTTCCCAACAAGCTAGGTGAAGGACGGCTTTCACACACACTTATCTCTCAGAACTGAGCATGTGGAGAGACTTTGGTTCATCTAGCACAAAGGGAACGGGTTGCAGGAGAAACTTTTACTCTGGTTTCTCAGTCTGTTTCCTAGTGCCGGTTTGAAGTTCCTGCAGTTTTCACTGTAAAACCGAGTTGGAGCTAGTACCTCCCCGTATTTATGTATGGAGTGGAGATTACAACTGAAAAGAAACTTTGTGTTCCCAACAAGCTAGGTGAAGGACGGCTTTCACACACACTTATCTCTCAGAACTGAGCATGTGGAGAGACTTTGGTTCATCTAGCACAAAGGGAACGGGTTGCAGGAGAAACTTTTACTCTGGTTTCTCAGTCTGTTTCCTAGTGCCGGTTTGAAGTTCCTGCAGTTTTCACTGTAAAACCGGGTTGGAGCTAGTACCTACCCATATATATGTATGGAGTGGAGTTTTTAACTGAAAAGAATCTTTGTGTTCCCAACAAGCTAGGTGAAGGACGGCTTTTACACACGCTTATCTCTCAGAACTGAGCATGTGGAGAGACGTTCGTTTATCTAGCACAAAGGGAATGGGTTGCAGGAGAAACTTTTACTCTGGTTTCTCAGTCTGTTTCCTAGTGCCGGTTTGAAGTTCCTGCAGTTTTCACTGTAAAACCGAGTTGGCGCTAGTACCTCCCCTTATATATGTATGGAGTGGAGTTTGCAACTGAAAAGAAACTTTGTGTTCCCAACAAGCTAGGTGAAGGACGGCTTTCACACACACTTATCTCTCAGAACTGAGCATGTGGAGAGACGTTGGTTCATCTAGCACAAAGGGAACGGGTTGCAGGAGAAACTTTTACTCTGGTTTCTCAGTCTGTTTCCTAGTGCCGGTTTGAAGTTCCTGCAGTTTTCACTGTAAAACCGAGTTGGAGCTAGTACCTCCCCTTATATATGTATGGAGTGGAGTTTGCAACTGAAAAGAAACTTTGTGTTCCCAACAAGCTAGGTGAAGGACGGCTTTCACACACACTTATCTCTCAGAACTGAGCATGTGGAGAGACGTTGGTTCATCTAGCACAAAGGGAACGGGTTGCAGGAGAAACTTTTACTCTGGTTTCTCAGTCTGTTTCCTAGTGCCGGTTTGAAGTTCCTGCAGTTTTCACTGTAAAACCGAGTTGGAGCTAGTACCTCCCCTTATATATGTATGGAGTGGAGTTTGCAACTGAAAAGAAACTTTGTGTTCCCAACAAGCTAGGTGAAGGACGGCTTTCACACACACTTATCTCTCAGAACTGAGCATGTGGAGAGACGTTCGTTCACCTAGCACAAAGGGAACGGGTTGCAGGGGAAACTTTTACTCTGGTTTCTCAGTCTGTTTCCTAGTGCCGGTTTGAAGTTCCTGCAGTTTTCACTGTAAAATAGGGTTGGAGCTAGTACCTCCCCATATATATGTATGGAGTGGAGTTTGCAACTGAAAAGAAACTTTGTGTTCCCAACAAGCTAGGTGAAGGACGGCTTTCACACACAATTATCTCTCAGAACTGAGCATGTGGAGAGACGTTCGTTCATCTAGCACAAAGGGAACGGGTTGCAGGAGAAACTTTTACTCTGGTTTCTCAGTCTGTTTCCTAGTGCCGGTTTGAAGTTCCTGCAGTTTTCACTGTAAAACCGAGTTGGAGCTAGTACCTACCCTTATATATGTATGGAGTGGAGTTTGCAACTGAAAAGAAACTTTGTGTTCCCAACAAGCTAGGTGAAGGACGGCTTTCACACACACTTATCTCTCAGAACTGAGCATGTGGAGAGACGTTGGTTCATCTAGCACAAAGGGAACGGGTTGCAGGAGAAACTTTTACTCTGGTTTCTCAGTCTGTTTCCTAGTGCCGGTTTGAAGTTCCTGCAGTTTTCACTGTAAAACCGAGTTGGAGCTAGTACCACCCCTTATATATGTATGGAGTGGAGTTTGCAACTGAAAAGAAACTTTGTGTTCCCAACAAGCTAGGTGAAGGACGGCTTTCACACACACTTATCTCTCAGAACTGAGCATGTGGAGAGACTTTGGTTCATCTAGCACAAAGGGAACGGGTTGCAGGAGAAACTTTTACTCTGGTTTCTCAGTCTGTTTCCTAGTGCCGGTTTGAAGTTCCTGCTGTTTTCACTGTAAAACCGAGTTGGAGCTAGTACCTCCCCTCATATATGTATGGAGTGGAGTTTGCAACTGAAAAGAAACTTTGTGTTCCCAACAAGCTAGGTGAAGGACGGCTTTCACACACACTTATCTCTCAGAACTGAGCATGTGGAGAGACGTTCGTTCAACTAGCACAAAGGGAACGGGTTGCAGGAGAAACTATTACTCTGGATTCTCAGTCTGTTTCCTAGTGCCGGTTTGAAGTTCCTGCAGTTTTCACTGTAAAACCGAGTTGGAGTTAGTACCTCCCCGTATATATGTAAGGAGTGGAGTTTGCAACTGAAAAGAAACTTTGTGTTCCCAACAAGCTAGGTGAAGGACGGCTTTCACACACACTTATCTCTCAGAACTGAGCATGTGGAGAGACGTTGGTTCATCTAGCACAAAGGGAACGGGTTGCAGGAGAATCTATTACTCTGGATTCTCAGTCTGTTTCCTAGTGCCGGTTTGAAGTTCCTGCAGTTTTCACTGTAAAACCGAGTTGGAGCTAGTACCTACCCGTATATATGTAACGACTGGAGTTTGCAACTGAAAAGAAACTTTGTGTTCCCAACAAGCTAGGTGAAGGACGGCTTTCACACACACTTATCTCTGAGAACTGAGCATGTGGAGAGACGTTCGTTCATCTAGCACAAAGGGAACGGGTTGCAGGAGAAACTTTTATTCTGGTTTCTCAGTCTGTTTCCTAGTGCCGGTTTGAAGTTCCTGCAGTTTTCACTGTAAAACCGAGTTGGAGCTAGTACCTCCCCTTATATATGTATGGAGTGGAGTTTGCAACTGAAAAGAAACTTTGTGTTCCCAACAAGCTAGGTGAAGGACGGCTTTCACACACACTTATCTCTCAGAACTGAGCATGTGGAGAGACGTTCGTTCATCTAGCACAAAGGGAACGGGTTGCAGGAGAAACTTTTACTCTGGTTTCTCAGTCTGTTTCCTAGTGCCGGTTTGAAGTTCCTGCAGTTTTCACTGTAAAACCGAGTTGGAGCTAGTACCTCCCCTTATATATGTATGGATTGGGGTTTGCAACTGTAAAGAAACTTTGTGTTCCCAACAAGCTAGGTTAAGGACGGCTTTCACACACACTTATCTCTCAGAACTGAGCATGTGGAGAGACGTTGGTTCATCTAGCACAAAGGGAACGGGTTGCAGGAGAAACTTTTACTCTGGTTTCTCAGTCTGTTTCCTAGTGCCGGTTTGAAGTTCCTGCAGTTTTCACTGTAAAACCGAGTTGGAGCTAGTACCTCCCCTTATATATGTATGGAGTGGATTTTGCAACTGAAAAGAAACTTTGTGTTCCCAACAAGCTAGGTGAAGGACGGCTTTCACACACACTTATTTCTCAGAACTGAGCATGTGGAGAGACGTTGGTTCATCTAGCACAAAGGGAACGGGTTGCAGGAGAAACTTTTACTCTGGTTTCTCAGTCTGTTTCCTAGTGCCGGTTTGAAGTTCCTGCAGTTTTCACTGTAAAACCGAGTTGGAGCTAGTACCCCCCCTCATATATGTATGGAGTGGAGTTGGCAACTGAAAAGAAACTTTGTGTTCCCAACAAGCTAGGTGAAGGACGGCTTTCACACACACTTATCTCTCAGAACTGAGCATGTGGAGAGACGTTCGTTCAACTAGCACAAAGGGAACGGGTTGCAGGAGAAACTATTACTCTGGATTCTCAGTCTGTTTCCTAGTGCCGGTTTGAAGTTCCTGCAGTTTTCACTGTAAAACCGAGTTGGAGTTAGTACCTCCCCGTATATATGTAAGGAGTGGAGTTTGCAACTGAAAAGAAACTTTGTGTTCCCAACAAGCTAGGTGAAGGACGGCTTTCACACACACTTATCTCTCAGAACTGAGCATGTGGAGAGACGTTCGTTCATCTAGCACAAAGGGAACGGGTTGCAGGAGAAACTTTTACTCTGGTTTCTCAGTCTGTTTCCTAGTGCCAGATTGAAGTTCCTGCAGTTTTCACTGTAAAACCGAGTTGGATCTAGTACCTTCCCATATATATGTATGGAGTGGAGTTTGCATCTGAAAAGAAACTTTGTGTTCACAACAAGCTAGGTGAAGGACGGCTTTCACACACACTTATCTCTCAGAACTGAGCATGTGGAGAGAAGTTGGTTCATCTAGCACAAAGGGAACGGGTTGCAGGAGAAACTATTACTCTGGTTTCTCAGTCTGTTTCCTAGTGCCGGTTTGAAGTTCCTGCAGTTTTCACTGTAAAACCGAGTTGGAGCTAGTACCTACCCGTATATATGTAAGGACTGAAGTTTGCAACTGAAAAGAAACTTTGTGTTCCCAAAAAGCTAAGTGAAGGACGGCTTTCACACACACATATCTCTCAGAACTGAGCATGTGGAGAGACGTTCGTTCATCTAGCACAAAGGGAACGGGTTGCAGGAGAAACTTTTACTCTGGTTTCTCAGTCTGTTTCCTAGTGCCAGTTTGAAGTTCCTGCAGTTTTCACTGTAAAACCGAGTTGGAGCTAGTACCTCCCCTTATATATGTATGGAGTGGAGTTTGCAACTGAAAAGAAACTTTGTATTCCCAACAATCTAGGTGAAGGACGGCTTTCACACACACTTATCTCTCAGAACTGAGCATGTGGAGAGACGTTCGTTCATCTAGCACAAAGGGAACGGGTTGCAGGAGAAACTTTTACTCTGGTTTCTCAGTCTGTTTCCTAGTGCCGGTTTGAAGTTCCTGCAGTTTTCACTGTAAAACCGAGTTGGAGCTAGTACCTCCCCATATATATGTATGGAGTGGAGTTTGCAAATGAAAAGAAACTTTGTGTTCCCAACAAGCTAGGTGAAGGACGGCTTTCACACACACTTATCTCTCAGAACTGAGCATGTGGAGAGACGTTCGTTCATCTAGCACAAAGGGAACGGGTTGCAGGAGAAACTTTTACTCTGGTTTCTCAGTCTGTTTCCTAGTGCCAGATTGAAGTTCCTGCAGTTTTCACTGTAAAACCGAGTTGGATCTTGTACCTCCCCATATATATGTATGGAGTGGAGTTTGCATCTGAAAAGAAACTTTGTGTTCCCAACAAGCTAGGTGAAGGACGGCTTTCACACACACTTATCTCTCAGAACTGAGCATGTGGAGAGACGTTGGTTCATCTAGCACAAAGGGAACGGGTTGCAGGAGAAACTATTACTCTGGATTCTCAGTCTGTTTCCTAGTGCCGGTTTGAAGTTCCTGCAGTTTTCACTGTAAAACCGAGTTGGAGCTAGTACCTCCCCTTATATATGTATGGAGTGGAGTTTGCAACTGGAAATAAACTTTGTGTTCCCAACAAGCTAGGTGAAGGACGGCTTTCACACACACTTATCTCTCAGAACTGAGCATGTGGAGAGACTTTGGTTCATCTAGCACAAAGGGAACGGGTTGCAGGAGAAACTTTTACTCTGGTTTCTCAGTCTGTTTCCTAGTGCCGGTTTGAAGTTCCTGCAGTTTTCACTGTAAAACCGAGTTGGAGCTAGTACCTCCCCTTATATATGTATGGAGTGGATTTTGCAACTGAAAAGAAACTTTGTGTTCCCAACAAGCTAGGTGAAGGACGGCTTTCACACACACTTATCTCTCAGAACTGAGCATGTGGAGAGACGTTGGTTCATCTAGCACAAAGGGAACGGGTTGCAGGAGAAACTTTTACTCTGGTTTCTCAGTCTGTTTCCTAGTGCCGGTTTGAAGTTCCTGCAGTTTTCACTGTAAAACCGAGTTGGAGCTAGTACCTCCCCTCATATATGTATGGAGTGGAGTTTGCAACTTAAAAGAAACTTTGTGTTCCCAACAAGCTAGGTGAAGGACGGCTTTCACACACACTTATCTCTCAGAACTGAGCATGTGGAGAGACGTTCGTTCAACTAGCACAAAGGGAACGGGTTGCAGGAGAAACTATTACTCTGGATTCTCAGTCTGTTTCCTAGTGCCGGTTTGAAGTTCCTGCAGTTTTCACTGTAAAACCGAGTTGGAGTTAGTACCTCCCCGTATATATGTAAGGAGTGGAGTTTGCAACTGAAAAGAAACTTTGTGTTCCCAACAAGCTAGGTGAAGGACGGCTTTCACACACACTTATCTCTCAGAACTGAGCATGTGGAGAGACGTTGGTTCATCTAGCACAAAGGGAACGGGTTGCAGGAGAAACTTTTACTCTGGTTTCTCAGTCTGTTTCCTAGTGCCGGTTTGAAGTTCCTGCAGTTTTCACTGTAAAACCGAGTTGGAGCTAGTACCTCCCCTTATATATGTATGGAGTGGAGTTTGCAACTGAAAAGAAACTTTGTGTTCCCAACAAGCTAGGTGAAGGACGGCTTTCACACACACTTATCTCTCAGAACTGAGCATGTGGAGAGACGTTCGTTCACCTAGCACAAAGGGAACGGGTGGCAGGGGAAACTTTTACTCTGGTTTCTCAGTCTGTTTCCTAGTGCCGGTTTGAAGTTCCTGCAGTTTTCACTGTAAAATAGGGTTGGAGCTAGTACCTCCCCATATATATGTATGGAGTGGAGTTTGCAACTGAAAAGAAACTTTGTGTTCCCAACAAGCTAGGTGAAGGACGGCTTTCACACACAATTATCTCTCAGAACTGAGCATGTGGAGAGACGTTCGTTCATCTAGCACAAAGGGAACGGGTTGCAGGAGAAACTTTTACTCTGGTTTCTCAGTCTGTTTCCTAGTGCCAGATTGAAGTTCCTGCAGTTTTCACTGTAAAACCGAGTTGGATCTAGTACCTCCCCATATATATGTATGGAGTGGAGTTTGCATCTGAAAAGAAACTTTGTGTTCCCAACAAGCTAGGTGAAGGACGGCTTTCACACACACTTATCTCTCAGAACTGAGCATGTGGAGAGACGTTGGTTCATCTAGCACAAAGGGAACGGGTTGCAGGAGAAACTATTACTCTGGATTCTCAGTCTGTTTCCTAGTGCCGGTTTGAAGTTCCTGCAGTTTTCACTGTAAAACCGAGTTGGAGCTAGTACCTCCCCTTATATATGTATGGAGTGGAGTTTGCAACTGGAAATAAACTTTGTGTTCCCAACAAGCTAGGTGAAGGACGGCTTTCACACACACTTATCTCTCAGAACTGAGCATGTGGAGAGACTTTGGTTCATCTAGCACAAAGGGAACGGGTTGCAGGAGAAACTTTTACTCTGGTTTCTCAGTCTGTTTCCTAGTGCCGGTTTGAAGTTCCTGCAGTTTTCACTGTAAAACCGAGTTGGAGCTAGTACCTCCCCTTATATATGTATGGAGTGGATTTTGCAACTGAAAAGAAACTTTGTGTTCCCAACAAGCTAGGTGAAGGACGGCTTTCACACACACTTATCTCTCAGAACTGAGCATGTGGAGAGACGTTGGTTCATCTAGCACAAAGGGAACGGGTTGCAGGAGAAACTTTTACTCTGGTTTCTCAGTCTGTTTCCTAGTGCCGGTTTGAAGTTCCTGCAGTTTTCACTGTAAAACCGAGTTGGAGCTAGTACCTCCCCTCATATATGTATGGAGTGGAGTTTGCAACTTAAAAGAAACTTTGTGTTCCCAACAAGCTAGGTGAAGGACGGCTTTCACACACACTTATCTCTCAGAACTGAGCATGTGGAGAGACGTTCGTTCAACTAGCACAAAGGGAACGGGTTGCAGGAGAAACTATTACTCTGGATTCTCAGTCTGTTTCCTAGTGCCGGTTTGAAGTTCCTGCAGTTTTCACTGTAAAACCGAGTTGGAGTTAGTACCTCCCCGTATATATGTAAGGAGTGGAGTTTGCAACTGAAAAGAAACTTTGTGTTCCCAACAAGCTAGGTGAAGGACGGCTTTCACACACACTTATCTCTCAGAACTGAGCATGTGGAGAGACGTTGGTTCATCTAGCACAAAGGGAACGGGTTGCAGGAGAAACTTTTACTCTGGTTTCTCAGTCTGTTTCCTAGTGCCGGTTTGAAGTTCCTGCAGTTTTCACTGTAAAACCGAGTTGGAGCTAGTACCTCCCCTTATATATGTATGGAGTGGAGTTTGCAACTGAAAAGAAACTTTGTGTTCCCAACAAGCTAGGTGAAGGACGGCTTTCACACACACTTATCTCTCAGAACTGAGCATGTGGAGAGACGTTCGTTCACCTAGCACAAAGGGAACGGGTTGCAGGGGAAACTTTTACTCTGGTTTCTCAGTCTGTTTCCTAGTGCCGGTTTGAAGTTCCTGCAGTTTTCACTGTAAAATAGGGTTGGAGCTAGTACCTCCCCATATATATGTATGGAGTGGAGTTTGCAACTGAAAAGAAACTTTGTGTTCCCAACAAGCTAGGTGAAGGACGGCTTTCACACACAATTATCTCTCAGAACTGAGCATGTGGAGAGACGTTCGTTCATCTAGCACAAAGGGAACGGGTTGCAGGAGAAACTTTTACTCTGGTTTCTCAGTCTGTTTCCTAGTGCCGGTTTGAAGTTCCTGCAGTTTTCACTGTAAAACCGAGTTGGAGCTAGTACCTACCCTTATATATGTATGGAGTGGAGTTTGCAACTGAAAAGAAACTTTGTGTTCCCAACAAGCTAGGTGAAGGACGGCTTTCACACACACTTATCTCTCAGAACTGAGCATGTGGAGAGACGTTGGTTCATCTAGCACAAAGGGAACGGGTTGCAGGAGAAACTTTTACTCTGGTTTCTCAGTCTGTTTCCTAGTGCCGGTTTGAAGTTCCTGCAGTTTTCACTGTAAAACCGAGTTGGAGCTAGTACCACCCCTTATATATGTATGGAGTGGAGTTTGCAACTGAAAAGAAACTTTGTGTTCCCAACAAGCTAGGTGAAGGACGGCTTTCACACACACTTATCTCTCAGAACTGAGCATGTGGAGAGACTTTGGTTCATCTAGCACAAAGGGAACGGGTTGCAGGAGAAACTTTTACTCTGGTTTCTCAGTCTGTTTCCTAGTGCCGGTTTGAAGTTCCTGCTGTTTTCACTGTAAAACCGAGTTGGAGCTAGTACCTCCCCTCATATATGTATGGAGTGGAGTTTGCAACTGAAAAGAAACTTTGTGTTCCCAACAAGCTAGGTGAAGGACGGCTTTCACACACACTTATCTCTCAGAACTGAGCATGTGGAGAGACGTTCGTTCAACTAGCACAAAGGGAACGGGTTGCAGGAGAAACTATTACTCTGGATTCTCAGTCTGTTTCCTAGTGCCGGTTTGAAGTTCCTGCAGTTTTCACTGTAAAACCGAGTTGGAGTTAGTACCTCCCCGTATATATGTAAGGAGTGGAGTTTGCAACTGAAAAGAAACTTTGTGTTCCCAACAAGCTAGGTGAAGGACGGCTTTCACACACACTTATCTCTCAGAACTGAGCATGTGGAGAGACGTTGGTTCATCTAGCACAAAGGGAACGGGTTGCAGGAGAATCTATTACTCTGGATTCTCAGTCTGTTTCCTAGTGCCGGTTTGAAGTTCCTGCAGTTTTCACTGTAAAACCGAGTTGGAGCTAGTACCTACCCGTATATATGTAACGACTGGAGTTTGCAACTGAAAAGAAACTTTGTGTTCCCAACAAGCTAGGTGAAGGACGGCTTTCACACACACTTATCTCTGAGAACTGAGCATGTGGAGAGACGTTCGTTCATCTAGCACAAAGGGAACGGGTTGCAGGAGAAACTTTTATTCTGGTTTCTCAGTCTGTTTCCTAGTGCCGGTTTGAAGTTCCTGCAGTTTTCACTGTAAAACCGAGTTGGAGCTAGTACCTCCCCTTATATATGTATGGAGTGGAGTTTGCAACTGAAAAGAAACTTTGTGTTCCCAACAAGCTAGGTGAAGGACGGCTTTCACACACACTTATCTCTCAGAACTGAGCATGTGGAGAGACGTTCGTTCATCTAGCACAAAGGGAACGGGTTGCAGGAGAAACTTTTACTCTGGTTTCTCAGTCTGTTTCCTAGTGCCGGTTTGAAGTTCCTGCAGTTTTCACTGTAAAACCGAGTTGGAGCTAGTACCTCCCCTTATATATGTATGGATTGGGGTTTGCAACTGTAAAGAAACTTTGTGTTCCCAACAAGCTAGGTTAAGGACGGCTTTCACACACACTTATCTCTCAGAACTGAGCATGTGGAGAGACGTTGGTTCATCTAGCACAAAGGGAACGGGTTGCAGGAGAAACTTTTACTCTGGTTTCTCAGTCTGTTTCCTAGTGCCGGTTTGAAGTTCCTGCAGTTTTCACTGTAAAACCGAGTTGGAGCTAGTACCTCCCCTTATATATGTATGGAGTGGATTTTGCAACTGAAAAGAAACTTTGTGTTCCCAACAAGCTAGGTGAAGGACGGCTTTCACACACACTTATTTCTCAGAACTGAGCATGTGGAGAGACGTTGGTTCATCTAGCACAAAGGGAACGGGTTGCAGGAGAAACTTTTACTCTGGTTTCTCAGTCTGTTTCCTAGTGCCGGTTTGAAGTTCCTGCAGTTTTCACTGTAAAACCGAGTTGGAGCTAGTACCCCCCCTCATATATGTATGGAGTGGAGTTGGCAACTGAAAAGAAACTTTGTGTTCCCAACAAGCTAGGTGAAGGACGGCTTTCACACACACTTATCTCTCAGAACTGAGCATGTGGAGAGACGTTCGTTCAACTAGCACAAAGGGAACGGGTTGCAGGAGAAACTATTACTCTGGATTCTCAGTCTGTTTCCTAGTGCCGGTTTGAAGTTCCTGCAGTTTTCACTGTAAAACCGAGTTGGAGTTAGTACCTCCCCGTATATATGTAAGGAGTGGAGTTTGCAACTGAAAAGAAACTTTGTGTTCCCAACAAGCTAGGTGAAGGACGGCTTTCACACACACTTATCTCTCAGAACTGAGCATGTGGAGAGACGTTCGTTCATCTAGCACAAAGGGAACGGGTTGCAGGAGAAACTTTTACTCTGGTTTCTCAGTCTGTTTCCTAGTGCCAGATTGAAGTTCCTGCAGTTTTCACTGTAAAACCGAGTTGGATCTAGTACCTTCCCATATATATGTATGGAGTGGAGTTTGCATCTGAAAAGAAACTTTGTGTTCCCAACAAGCTAGGTGAAGGACGGCTTTCACACACACTTATCTCTCAGAACTGAGCATGTGGAGAGAAGTTGGTTCATCTAGCACAAAGGGAACGGGTTGCAGGAGAAACTATTACTCTGGTTTCTCAGTCTGTTTCCTAGTGCCGGTTTGAAGTTCCTGCAGTTTTCACTGTAAAACCGAGTTGGAGCTAGTACCTACCCGTATATATGTAAGGACTGAAGTTTGCAACTGAAAAGAAACTTTGTGTTCCCAAAAAGCTAAGTGAAGGACGGCTTTCACACACACATATCTCTCAGAACTGAGCATGTGGAGAGACGTTCGTTCATCTAGCACAAAGGGAACGGGTTGCAGGAGAAACTTTTACTCTGGTTTCTCAGTCTGTTTCCTAGTGCCAGTTTGAAGTTCCTGCAGTTTTCACTGTAAAACCGAGTTGGAGCTAGTACCTCCCCTTATATATGTATGGAGTGGAGTTTGCAACTGAAAAGAAACTTTGTGTTCCCAACAAGCTAGGTGAAGGACGGCTTTCACACACACTTATCTCTCAGAACTGAGCATGTGGAGAGACGTTCGTTCATCTAGCACAAAGGGAACGGGTTGCAGGAGAAACTTTTACTCTGGTTTCTCAGTCTGTTTCCTAGTGCCGGTTTGAAGTTCCTGCAGTTTTCACTGTAAAACCGAGTTGGAGCTAGTACCTCCCCATATATATGTATGGAGTGGAGTTTGCAAATGAAAAGAAACTTTGTGTTCCCAACAAGCTAGGTGAAGGACGGCTTTCACACACACTTATCTCTCAGAACTGAGCATGTGGAGAGACGTTCGTTCATCTAGCACAAAGGGAACGGGTTGCAGGAGAAACTTTTACTCTGGTTTCTCAGTCTGTTTCCTAGTGCCAGATTGAAGTTCCTGCAGTTTTCACTGTAAAACCGAGTTGGATCTAGTACCTCCCCATATATATGTATGGAGTGGAGTTTGCATCTGAAAAGAAACTTTGTGTTCCCAACAAGCTAGGTGAAGGACGGCTTTCACACACACTTATCTCTCAGAACTGAGCATGTGGAGAGACGTTGGTTCATCTAGCACAAAGGGAACGGGTTGCAGGAGAAACTATTACTCTGGATTCTCAGTCTGTTTCCTAGTGCCGGTTTGAAGTTCCTGCAGTTTTCACTGTAAAACCGAGTTGGAGCTAGTACCTCCCCTTATATATGTATGGAGTGGAGTTTGCAACTGGAAATAAACTTTGTGTTCCCAACAAGCTAGGTGAAGGACGGCTTTCACACACACTTATCTCTCAGAACTGAGCATGTGGAGAGACTTTGGTTCATCTAGCACAAAGGGAACGGGTTGCAGGAGAAACTTTTACTCTGGTTTCTCAGTCTGTTTCCTAGTGCCGGTTTGAAGTTCCTGCAGTTTTCACTGTAAAACCGAGTTGGAGCTAGTACCTCCCCTTATATATGTATGGAGTGGATTTTGCAACTGAAAAGAAACTTTGTGTTCCCAACAAGCTAGGTGAAGGACGGCTTTCACACACACTTATCTCTCAGAACTGAGCATGTGGAGAGACGTTGGTTCATCTAGCACAAAGGGAACGGGTTGCAGGAGAAACTTTTACTCTGGTTTCTCAGTCTGTTTCCTAGTGCCGGTTTGAAGTTCCTGCAGTTTTCACTGTAAAACCGAGTTGGAGCTAGTACCTCCCCTCATATATGTATGGAGTGGAGTTTGCAACTTAAAAGAAACTTTGTGTTCCCAACAAGCTAGGTGAAGGACGGCTTTCACACACACTTATCTCTCAGAACTGAGCATGTGGAGAGACGTTCGTTCAACTAGCACAAAGGGAACGGGTTGCAGGAGAAACTATTACTCTGGATTCTCAGTCTGTTTCCTAGTGCCGGTTTGAAGTTCCTGCAGTTTTCACTGTAAAACCGAGTTGGAGTTAGTACCTCCCCGTATATATGTAAGGAGTGGAGTTTGCAACTGAAAAGAAACTTTGTGTTCCCAACAAGCTAGGTGAAGGACGGCTTTCACACACACTTATCTCTCAGAACTGAGCATGTGGAGAGACGTTCGTTCATCTAGCACAAAGGGAACGGGTTGCAGGAGAAACTTTTACTCTGGTTTCTCAGTCTGTTTCCTAGTGCCAGATTGAAGTTCCTGCAGTTTTCACTGTAAAACCGAGTTGGATCTAGTACCTTCCCATATATATGTATGGAGTGGAGTTTGCATCTGAAAAGAAACTTTGTGTTCCCAACAAGCTAGGTGAAGGACGGCTTTCACACACACTTATCTCTCAGAACTGAGCATGTGGAGAGACGTTCGTTCATCTAGCACAAAGGGAACTCGTTGCAGGAGAAACTTTTACTCTGGTTTCTCAGTCTGTTTCCTAGTGCCGGTTTGAAGTTCCTGCAGTTTTCACTGTAAAACCGAGTTGGAGCTAGTACCTCCCCTTATATATGTATGGAGTGGAGTTTGCAACTGAAAAGAAACTTTGTGTTCCCAACAAGCTAGGTGAAGGACGGCTTTCACACACACTTATCTCTCAGAACTGAGCATGTGGAGAGACGTTCGTTCATCTAGCACAAAGGGAACGGGTTGCAGTAGAAACTTTTACTCTGGTTTCTCAGTCTGTTTCCTAGTGCCGGTTTGAAGTTCCTGCAGTTTTCACTGTAAAACCGAGTTGGAGCTAGTACCTCCCCTTATATATGTATGGAGTGGATTTTGCAACTGAAAAGAAACTTTGTGTTCCCAACAAGCTAGGTGAAGGATGGCTTTCACACACACTTATCTCTCAGAACTGAGCATGTGGAGAGACGTTGGTTCATCTAGCACAAAGGGAACGGGTTGCAGGAGAAACTTTTACTCTGGTTTCTCAGTCTGTTTCCTAGTGCCGGTTTGAAGTTCCTGCAGTTTTCACTGTAAAACCGAGTTGGAGCTAGTACCTCCCCTCATATATGTATGGAGTGGAGTTTGCAACTGAAAAGAAAGTTTGTGTTCCCAACAAGCTAGGTGAAGGACGGCTTTCACACACACTTATCTCTCAGAACTGAGCATGTGGAGAGACGTTCTTTCAACTAGCACAAAGGGAACGGGTTGCAGGAGAAACTATTACTCTGGATTCTCAGTCTGTTTCCTAGTGCCGGTTTGAAGTTCCTGCAGTTTTCACTGTAAAACCGAGTTGGAGTTAGTACCTCCCCGTATATATGTAAGGAGTGGAGTTTGCAACTGAAAAGAAACTTTGTGTTCCCAACAAGCTAGGTGAAGGACGGCTTTCACACACACTTATCTCTCAGAACTGAGCATGTGGAGAGACGTTCGTTCATCTAGCACAAAGGGAACGGGTTGCAGGAGAAACTTTTACTCTGGTTTCTCAGTCTGTTTCCTAGTGCCAGATTGAAGTTCCTGCAGTTTTCACTGTAAAAACGAGTTGGATCTTGTACCTTCCCATATATATGTATGGAGTGGAGTTTGCATCTGAAAAGAAACTTTGTGTTCCCAACAAGCTAGGTGAAGGACGGCTTTCACACACACTTATCTCTCAGAACTGAGCATGTGGAGAGACTTTGGTTCATCTAGCACGAAGGGAACGTGTTGCAGGAGAAACTATTACTCTGGTTTCTCAGTCTGTTTCCTAGTGCCGGTTTGAAGTTCCTGCAGTTTTCACTGTAAAACCGAGTTGGAGCTAGTACCTACCCGTATATATGTAAGGACTGGAGTTTGCAACTGAAAAGAAACTTTGTGTTCCCAACAAGCTAAGTGAAGGACGGCTTTCACACACACATATCTCTCAGAACTGAGCATGTGGAGAGACGTTCGTTCATCTAGCACAAAGGGAACGGGTTGCAGGAGAAACTTTTACTCTGGTTTCTCAGTCTGTTTCCTAGGGCCGGTTTGAAGTTCCTGCAGTTTTCACTGTAAAACCGAGTTGGAGCTAGAACCTCCCCTTATATATGTATGGAGTGGAGTTTGCAACTGAAAAGAAACTTTGTGTTCCCAACAAGCTAGGTGAAGTACGGCTTTCACACACACTTATCTCGCAGAACTGAGCATGTGGAGAGACGTTCGTTCATCTAGCACAAAGGGAACGGGTTGCAGCTGAAACTTTTACTCTGGTTTCTCAGTCTGTTTCCTAGTGCCTGTTGGAAGTTCCTGCAGTTTTCACTGTAAAACCGAGTTGGAGCTACTACCTCCCCGTATATATGTATGGAGTGGAGTTTGCAACTGAAAAGAAACTTTGTGTTACGAACAAGCTAGGTGAAGGACGGCTTTCACACACACTTATCTCTCAGAACTGAGCATGTGGAGAGACGTTCGTTCACCTAGCACAAAGGGAACGGTTTGCAGGAGAAACTTTTACTCTGGTTTCTCAGTCTGTTTCCTAGTGCCGGTTTGAAGTTCCTGCAGTTTTCACTGTAAAACAGGTTTGGAGCTAGTACCTCCCCGTATATATGTATGGAGTGGAGTTTGCAACTGAAAAGATACTTTGTGTTCCCAACAAGCTAGGTGAAAGACGGCTTTCACAGAAACTTATCTCTCAGAACTGAGCATGTGTAGAGACGATCGTTCATCTAGCACAAATTGAGAGGGTTGCAGGAGAAACTTTTACTCTGGTTTCTCAGTCTGTTTCCTAGGGCCGGTTTGAAGTTCCTGCAGTTTTCACTGTAAAACCGTGTTGGAGCTAGTACCTCCCCATATATATGTATGGAGTGGAGTTTGCAACTGAAAAGAAACTTTGTGTTCCCAACAAGCTAGGTGAAGGACGGCTTTCACACACACTTATCTCTCAGAACTGAGCATGTGGAGAGACGTTCGTTCATCTAGCACAAAGGGAACGTTTTGCAGGAGAAACTTTTACTCTGGTTTCTCAGGCTGTTTCCTAGTGCCGGTTTGAATTTCCTGCAGTTTTCACTGTAAAACCGAGTTGGAGCTAGTACCTCCCCGTATATATGTATGGAGTGGAGTTTTCAACTGAAAAGAAACTTTGTGTTCCCAACAAGCTAGGTGAAGGGCGGATTTAACACACACTTATCTCTCAGAACTGAGCATGTGGAGAGACGTTCGTTCATCTAGCACAAAGGGAACGGGTTGCAGGAGAAATTTTTACTCTGGTTTCTCAGTCTGTTTCCTAGTGCCGGTTTGAAGTTCCTGCAGTTTTCACTGTAAAACCGAGTTGGAGCTAGTACCTCCCCATATATATTTATGGAGTGGAGTTTGCAACTGAAAAGAAACTTTGTGTTCCCAACAAGCTAGGTGAAGGAAGGCTTTCACACACACTTATCTCTCAGAACTGAGCATGTGGATAGACGTTCGTTCATCTAGCACAAAGGGAAAGGGTTGCAGGAGAAACTTTTACTCTGGTTTCTCAGTCTGTTTCCTAGTGCCGGTTGGAAGTTCCTGCAGTTTTCACTGTAAAACCGAGTTGGAGCTAGTACCTCCCCGTATATATGTAAGGAGTGGAGTTTGCAACTGAAAAGAAACTTTGTGTTCCCAACAAGCTAGGTGAAGGACGGCTTTCACACACACTTATCTCTCAGAACTGGGCATGTGGAGAGACGTTCGTTCATCTAGCACAAATGGAACGGGTTGCAGGAGAAACTTTTACTCTGGTTTCTCAGTCTGTTTCCTAGTGCCGGTTTGATGTTCCTGCAGTTTTCACTGTAAAGCTGAGTTGGAGCTAGTACCTCCCCTTATATATGTATGGATTGGAGTTTGCAACTTGAAAGAAACTTTGTGTTCTCAACAAGCTACGTGAAGGACGGCTTTCACACACAATTATCTCTCAGAACTGAGCATGTGGAGAGACGTTCGTTCAACTAGCACAAAGGGAACGTGTTGCAGGAGAAACTATTACTCTGGTTTCTCAGTCTGTTTCCTAGTGCCTGTTTGAAGTTCCTGCAGTTTTCACTGTAAAACCGAGTTGGAGCTAGAACCTCCCCTTATATATGTATGGAGTGGAGTTTGCAACTGAAAAGAAACTTTGTGTACCCAACAAGCTAGGTGAAGGATGGCTTTCACACACACTTATCTCGCAGAACTGAGCATGTGGAGAGAAGTTCGTTCATCTAGCACAAAGGGAACGGGTTGCAGGGGAAACATTTACTCTGGTTTCTCAGTCTGTTTCCTAGTGCCGGTTTGAAGTTCCTGCAGTTTTCACTGTAAAACCGAGTTGGAGCTACTACCTCCCCTTATATATGTATGGAGTGGAGTTTGCAACTGAAAAGAAACTTTGTGTTCCCAAAAAGCTAGGTGAAGGACGGCTTTCACACACACTTATCTCTCAGAACTGAGCATGTGGAGAGACGTTCGTTCACCTAGCATAAAGGGAACGGGTTGCAGGAGAAACTTTTACTCTGGTTTCTCAGTCTGTTTCCTAGTACCGGTTTGAAGTTCCTGCAGTTTTCACTGTAAAACAGGTTTGGAGCTAGTACCTCCCTGTATATATGTATGGAGTGGAGTTTGCCACTGAAAAGAAACTTTGTGTTCCCAACAAGCTAGGTGAAAGACGGCTTTCACAGAAACTTATCTCTCAGAACTGAGCATGTGGAGAGACGTTCGTTCATCTAGCACAAAGGGAAATTGATGCAGGAGAAACTTTTACTCTGGTTTCTCAGTCTGTTTCCTTGTGCCGGTTTGAAGTTCCTGCAGTTTTCACTGTAAAACCGAGTTGGAGCTACTACCTACCCTTATATATGTATGGAGTGGAGTTTGCAACTGAAAAGAGACTTTGTGTTCCCAACAAGCTAGGTGAAGGACGGCTTTCACACACACATATCTCTCAGAACTGAGCATGTGGAGAGACGTTCGTTCATCTAGCACAAAGGGAACGGGTTGCAGGGGAAGCTTTTACTCTGGTTTCTCAGGCTGTTTCCTAGTGCCGGTTTGAATTTCCTGCAGTTTTCACTGTAAAACCGAGTTGGAGCTAGTACCTCCCCATATATATGTATGGAGTGGAGTTTGCAACTGAAAAGAAACTTTATGTTCCCAACAAGCTAGGTGAAGGACGGCTTTCACACACACTTATCTCTCAGAACTGAGCATGTGGAGAGACGTTCGTTCATCTAGCACAAAGGGAACGGGTTGCATGAGAAACTTTTACTCTGGTTTCTCAGTCTGTTTCCTAGTGCCGGTTTGAAGATCCTGCAGTTTTCACTGTAAAACAGAGTTGGAGCTACTACCTCCCCTTATATATGTATGGAGTGGAGTTTGCAACTGAAAAGAGACTTTGTGTTCCCAACAAGCTAGGTGAAGGACGGCTTTCACACACAAATATCTCTCAGAACTTAGCATGTGGAGAGACGTTCGTTCATCTAGCACAAAGGGAACGGGTTGCAGGAGAAATTTTTACTCTGGTTTCTCAGTCTGTTTCCTAGTGCCGGTTTGAAGTTCCTGCATTTTTCACTGTAAAACAGAGTTGGAGCTAGTACCTCCCCATATATATGTATGGAGTGGAGTTTGCAACTGAAAAGAAACTTTATGTTCCCAACAAGCTAGGTGAAGGACGGCTTACACACACACTTATCTCTCAGAACTGAGCATGTGGAGAGACGTTCGTTTATCTAGCACAAAGGGAACGGGTTGCATGAGAAACTTTTACTCTGGTTTCTCAGTCTGTTTCCTAGTGCCGGTTTGAAGATCCTGCAGTTTTCACTGTAAAACAGAGTTGGAGCTAGTACCTCCCCGTATATATGTAAGGAGTGGAGTTTGCAACTGAAAAGAAACTTTGTGTTCCCAACAAGCTAGGTGAAGGACGGCTTTCACACACACTTATCTCTCAGAACTGAGCATGTGGAGAGACGTTCGTTCATCTAGCACAAATGGAACGGGTTGCAGGAGAAATTTTTACTCTGGTTTCTCACTCTGTTTCCTAGTGCCGGTTTGAAGTTCCTGCAGTTTTCACTGTAAAACCGAGTTGGAGCTAGTACCTCCCCATATATATGTATGGAATGGAGTTTGCAACTGAAAAGAAACTTTGTGTTCCCAACAAGCTAGGTGAAGGACGGCTTTCACACACACTTATCTCTCAGAACTGAGCATGTGGAGAGACGTTCGTTCATCTAGCACAAAGGGAACGGGTTGCAGGAGAAACTTTTACTCTGGTTTCTCAGTCTGTTTCCTAGTGCCGGTTTGAAGTTCCTGCAGTTTTCACTGTAAAACCGAGGTGGAGCTACTACCTCCCCATATATATGTATGGAGTGGAGTTTGCAACTGAAAAGAAACTTTGTGTTCCCAACAAGCTAGGTGAAGGACGGCTTTCACACACACTTATCTCTCAGAACTGAGCATGTGGAGAGACGTTCGTTCATCTAGAACAAAGGGAACGGGTTGCAGGAGAAACTTTTACTCTGGTTTCTCAGTCTGTTTCCTAGTGCCAGTTTGAAGTTCCTGCAGTTTTCACTGTAAAACCGAGTTGAAGCTAGTACCTCCCCTTATATATGTATGGAGTGGAGTTTGCAACTGAAAAGAAACTTTGTGTTCCCAACAAGCTAGGTGAAGGACGGCTTTCACACACACTTATCTCTCAGAACTGAGCATGTGGAGAGACGTTCGTTCATCTAGCACAAATGGAACGGGTTGCAGGAGAAACTTTTACTCTGGTTTCTCAGTCTGTTTCCTAGTGCCGGTTTGAAGTTCCTGCAGTTTTCACTGTAAAACCGAGTTGGAGCTAGTACCTCCCCATATATATGTATGGAGTGGAGTTTGCAACTGAAAAGAAACTTTGTGTTCCCAACAAGCTAGGTGAAGGACGGCTTTCACACACACTTATCTCTCAGAACTGAGCATGTGGAGAGACTTTCGTTCATCTAGCACAAAGGGAACGGGTTGCAGGGGAAACTTTTACTCTGGTTTCTCAGTCTGTTTCCTAGTGCCAGTTTGAAGTTCCTGCAGTTTTCACTGTAAAACCGATTTGGATCTAGTACCTCCCCATATATATGTATGGAGTGGAGTTTGCATCTGAAAAGATACTTTGTGTTCCCAACAAGCTAGGTGAAGGACGGCTTTCACACACACTTATCTCTCAGAACTGAGCATGTGGAGAGACGTTCGTTCATCTAGCACAAAGGGAACGGGTTGCAGGAGAAACTTTTACTCTGGTTTCTCAGTCTGTTTCCTAGTGCCGGTTTGAAGTTCCTGCAGTTTTCACTGAAAACCGAGTTGGAGCTAGTACCTCCCCTTATATATGTATGGATTGGGGTTTGCAACTGGAAAGAAACTTTGTGTTCCCAACAAGCTAGGTGAAGGACGGCTTTCACACACACTTATCTCTCAGAACTGAGCATGTGGAGAGACGTTCGTTCATCTAGCACAAAGGGAACGGGTTGCAGGAGAAACTTTTACTCTGGTTTCTCAGTCTGTTTCCTAGTGCCGGTTTCAAGTTCCTGCAGTTTTCACTGTAAAACAGAGTTGGAGCTAGTACCTCCCCATATATATGTATGGAGTGGAGTTTGCAACTGAAAAGAAACTTTATGTTCCCAACAAGCTAGGTGAAGGACGGCTTTCACACACACTTATCTCTCAGAACTGAGCATGTGGAGAGACGTTCGTTCATCTAGCACAAATGGAACGGGTTGCATGAGAAACTTTTACTCTGGTTTCTCAGTCTGTTTCCTAGTGCCGGTTTGAAGATCCTGCAGTTTTCACTGTAAAACAGAGTTGGAGCTAGTACCTCCCCGTATATATGTAAGGAGTGGAGTTTGCAACTGAAAAGAAACTTTGTGTTCCCAACAAGCTAGGTGAAGGACGGCTTTCACACACACTTATCTCTCAGAACTGGGCATGTGGAGAGACGTTCGTTCATCTAGCACAATGGGAACGGGTTGCAGGAGAAACTTTTACTCTGGTTTCTCAGTCTGTTTCCTAGTGCCGGTTTGAAGTTCCTGCAGTTTTCACTGTAAAACTGAGTTGGAGCTAGTACCTCCCCTTATATATGTATGGATTGGAGTTTGCAACTGGAAAGAAACTTTGTGTTCCCAACAAGCTAGGTGAAGGACGGCTTTCACACACACTTATCTCTCAGAACTGAGCATGTGGAGAGACGTTCGTTCAACTAGCACAAAGGGAACGGGTTGCAGGAGAAACTATTACTCTGGTTTCTCAGTCTGTTTCCTAGTGCCTGTTTGAAGTTTCTGCAGTTTTCACTGTAAAACCGATTTGGAGCTAGAACCTCCCCTTATATATGTATGGAGTGGAGTTTGCAACTGAAAAGAAACTTTGTGTTCCCAACAAGCTAGGTGAAGGACGGCTTTCACACACACTTATCTCTCAGAACTGAGCATGTGGAGAGACGTTCGTTCATCTAGCACAAAGGGAACGGGTTGCAGGGGAAACTTTTACTCTGGTTTTTCAGTCTGTTTCCTAGTGCCGGTTTGAAGTTCCTGCAGTTTTCACTGTAAAACCGAGTTGGAGCTACTACCTCCCCTTATATATGTATGGAGTGGAGTTTGCAACTGAAAAGAAACTTTGTGTTCCCAACAAGCTAGGTGAAGGACGGCTTTCACACACACTTATCTCTCAGAACTGAGCATGTGGAGAGACGTTCGTTCACCTAGCACAAAGGGAACGGGTTGCAGGAGAATCTTTTACTCTGGTTTCTCAGTCTGTTTCCTAGTGCCGGTTTGAAGTTCCTGCAGTTTTCACTGTAAAACAGGTTTGGAGCTAGTACCTCCCTGTATATATGTATGGAGTGGAGTTTGCAACTGAAAAGAAACTTTGTGTTCCCAACAAGCTAGGTGAAAGACGGCTTTCACAGAAACTTATCTCTCAGAACTGAGCATGTGGAGAGACGTTCGTTCATCTAGCACAAAGGGAAATTGATGCAGGAGAAACTTTTACTCTGGTTTCTCAGTCTGTTTCCTTGTGCCGGTTTGAAGTTCCTGCAGTTTTCACTGTAAAACCGAGTTGGAGCTACTACCTACCCTTATATATGTATGGAGTGGAGTTTGCAACTGAAAAGAGACTTTGTGTTCCCAACAAGCTAGGTGAAGGACGGCTTTCACACACACATATCTCTCAGAACTGAGCATGTGGAGAGACGTTCGTTCATCTAGCACAAAGGGAACGGGTTGCAGGGGAAGCTTTTACTCTGGTTTCTCAGGCTGTTTCCTAGTGCCGGTTTGAATTTCCTGCAGTTTTCACTGTAAAACCGAGTTGGAGCTAGTACCTCCCCATATATATGTATGGAGTGGAGTTTGCAACTGAAAAGAAACTTTATGTTCCCAACAAGCTAGGTGAAGGACGGCTTTCACACACACTTATCTCTCAGAACTGAGCATGTGGAGAGACGTTCGTTCATCTAGCACAAAGGGAACGGGTTGCATGAGAAACTTTTACTCTGGTTTCTCAGTCTGTTTCCTAGTGCCGGTTTGAAGATCCTGCAGTTTTCACTGTAAAACAGAGTTGGAGCTACTACCTCCCCTTATATATGTATGGAGTGGAGTTTGCAACTGAAAAGAGACTTTGTGTTCCCAACAAGCTAGGTGAAGGACGGCTTTCACACACACATATCTCTCAGAACTGAGCATGTGGAGAGACGTTCGTTCATCTAGCACAAAGGGAACGGGTTGCAGGAGAAATTTTTACTCTGGTTTCTCAGTCTGTTTCCTAGTGCCGGTTTGAAGTTCCTGCATTTTTCACTGTAAAACAGAGTTGGAGCTAGTACCTCCCCGTATATATGTATGGAGTGGAGTTTGCAACTGAAAAGAAACTTTATGTTCCCAACAAGCTAGGTGAAGGATGGCTTACACACACACATATCTCTCAGAACTGAGCATGTGGAGAGACGTTCGTTCATCTAGCACAAAGGGAACGGGTTGCAGGAGAAATTTTTACTCTGGTTTCTCAGTCTGTTTCCTAGTGCCGGTTTGAAGTTCCTGCATTTTTCACTGTAAAACAGAGTTGGAGCTAGTACCTCCCCGTATATATGTAAGGAGTGGAGTTTGCAACTGAAAAGAAACTTTGTGTTCCCAACAAGCTAGGTGAAGGACGGCTTTCACACACACTTATCTCTCAGAACTGAGCATGTGGAGAGACGTTCGTTCATCTAGCACAAATGGAACGGGTTGCAGGAGAAATTTTTACTTTGGTTTCTCACTCTGTTTCCTAGTGCCGGTTTGAAGTTCCTGCAGTTTTCACTGTAAAACCGAGTTGGAGCTAGTACCTCCCCATATATATGTATGGAATGGAGTTTGCAACTGAAAAGAAACTTTGTGTTCCCAACAAGCTAGGTGAAGGACGGCTTTCACACACACTTATCTCTCAGAACTGAGCATGTGGAGAGACGTTCGTTCATCTAGCACAAAGGGAACGGGTTGCAGGAGAAACTTTTACTCTGGTTTCTCAGTCTGTTTCCTAGTGCCGGTTTGAAGTTCCTGCAGTTTTCACTGTAAAACCGAGGTGGAGCTACTACCTCCCCATATATATGTATGGAGTGGAGTTTGCAACTGAAAAGAAACTTTGTGTTCCCAACAAGCTAGGTGAAGGACGGCTTTCACACACACTTATCTCTCAGAACTGAGCATGTGGAGAGACGTTCGTTCATCTAGAACAAAGGGAACGGGTTGCAGGAGAAACTTTTACTCTGGTTTCTCAGTCTGTTTCCTAGTGCCAGTTTGAAGTTCCTGCAGTTTTCACTGTAAAACCGAGTTGAAGCTAGTACCTCCCCTTATATATGTATGGAGTGGAGTTTGCAACTGAAAAGAAACTTTGTGTTCCCAACAAGCTAGGTGAAGGACGGCTTTCACACACACTTATCTCTCAGAACTGAGCATGTGGAGAGACGTTCGTTCATCTAGCACAAATGGAACGGGTTGCAGGAGAAACTTTTACTCTGGTTTCTCAGTCTGTTTCCTAGTGCCGGTTTGAAGTTCCTGCAGTTTTCACTGTAAAACCGAGTTGGAGCTAGTACCTCCCCATATATATGTATGGAATGGAGTTTGCATCTGAAAAGAAACTTTGTGTTCCCAACAAGCTAGGTGAAGGACGGCTTTCACACACACTTATCTCTCAGAACTGAGCATGTGGAGAGACGTTCGTTCATCTAGCACAAAGGGAACGGGTTGCAGGAGAAACTTTTACTCTGGTTTCTCAGTCTGTTTCCTAGTGCCGGTTTGAAGTTCCTGCAGTTTTCACTGAAAACCGAGTTGGAGCTAGTACCTCCCCTTATATATGTATGGATTGGGTTTTGCAACTGGAAAGAAACTTTGTGTTCCCAACAAGCTAGGTGAAGGACGGCTTTCACACACACTTATCTCTCAGAACTGAGCATGTGGAGAGACGTTCGTTCATCTAGCACAAAGGGAACGGGTTGCAGGAGAAACTTTTACTCTGGTTTCTCAGTCTGTTTCCTAGTGCCGGTTTGAAGTTCCTGCAGTTTTCACTGTAAAACCGAGTTGGAGCTAGTACCTCCCCTTATATATGTATGGAGTGGAGTTTGCAACTGAAAAGAAACTTTGTGTTCCCAACAAGCTAGGTGAAGGAAGGCTTTCACACACACTTATCTCTCAGAACTGAGCATGTGGAGAGACTTTGGTTCATCTAGCACAAAGGGAACGGGTTGCAGGAGAAACTTTTACTCTGGTTTCTCAGTCTGTTTCCTAGTGCCGGTTTGAAGTTCCTGCAGTTTTCACTGTAAAACCGAGTTGGAGCTAGTACCTCCCCTTATATATGTATGGAGTGGATTTTGCAACTGAAAAGAAACTTTGTGTTCCCAACAAGCTAGGTGAAGGACGGCTTTCACACACATTTATCTCTCAGAACTGAGCATGTGGAGAGACGTTGGTTCATCTAGCACAAAGGGAACGGGTTGCAGGAGAAACTTTTACTCTGGTTTCTCAGTCTGTTTCCTAGTGCCAGATTGAAGTTCCTGCAGTTTTCCTGTAAAACCGAGTTGGATCTAGTACCTTCCCATATATATGTATGGAGTGGAGTTTGCATCTGAAAAGAAACTTTGTGTTCCCAAAAAGCTAGGTGAAGGACGGCTTTCACACACACTTATCTCTCAGAACTGAGCATGTGGAGAGACGTTCGTTCATCTAGCACAAAGGGAACGGGTTGCAGGAGAAACTATTACTCTGGATTCTCAGTCTGTTTCCTAGTGCCGGTTTGAAGTTCCTGCAGTTTTCACTGTAAAACCGAGTTGGAGCTAGTACCTACCCGTATATATGTAAGGACTGGAGTTTGCAACTGAAAAGAAACTTTGTGTTCCCAACAAGCTAAGTGAAGGACGGCTTTCACACACACATATCTCTCAGAACTGAGCATGTGGAGAGACGTTCGTTCATCTAGCACAAAGGGAACGGGTTGCAGGAGAAACTATTACTCTGGATTCTCAGTCTGTTTCCTAGTGCCGGTTTTAAGTTCCTGCAGTTTTCACTGTAAAACCGAGTTGGAGCTAGTACCTCCCCTCATATATGTATGGAGTGGAGTTTGCAACTGAAAAGAAACTTTGTGTTCCCAACAAGCTAGTTGAAGGACGGCTTTCACACACACTTATCTCTCAGAACTGAGCATGTGCAGAGACGTTCGTTCAACTAGCACAAAGGGAACGGGTTGCAGGAGAAACTATTACTCTGGATTCTCAGTCTGTTTCCTAGTGCCGGTTTGAAGTTCCTGCAGTTTTCACTGTAAAACCGAGTTGGAGTTAGTACCTCCCCGTATATATGTAAGGAGTGGAGTTTGCAACTGAAAAGAAACTTTGTGTTCCCAACAAGCTAGGTGAAGGACGGCTTTCACACACACTTATCTCTCAGAACTGAGCATGTGGAGAGACGTTCGTTCATCTAGCACAAAGGGAACTGGTTGCAGGAGAAACTTTTACTCTGGTTTCTCAGTCTGTTTCCTAGTGCCGGTTTGAAGTTCCTGCAGTTTTCACTGTAAAACCGAGTTGGAGCTAGTACCACCCCTTATATATGTATGGAGTGGAGTTTGCAACTGAAAAGAAACTTTGTGTTCCCAACAAGCTAGGTGAAGGACGGCTTTAACACACACTTATCTCTCAGAACTGAGCATGTGGAGAGACGTTCGTTCATCTAGCACAAAGGGAACGGGTTGCAGGAGAAACTATTACTCTGGTTTCTCAGTCTGTTTCCTAGTGCCGGTTTGAAGTTCCTGCAGTTTTCACTGTAAAACCGAGTTGGAGCTAGTACCTCCCCTTATATATGTATGGATTGGAGTTTGCAACTGGAAAGAAACTTTGTGTTCCCAACAAGCTAGTTGAAGGACGGCTTTCACACACACTTATCTCTCAGAACTGAGCATGTGGAGAGACGTTCGTTCATCTAGCACAAAGGGAACGGGTTGCAGGAGAAACTTTTACTCTGGTTTCTCAGTCTGTTTCCTAGTGCAGGTTTGAAGTTCCTACAGTTTTCACTGTAAAACCGAGTTGGAGCTAGTACCTCCCCTTATATATGTATGGAGTGGAGTTTGCAACTGAAAAGAAACTTTGTGTTCCCAACAAGCTAGGTGAAGGACGGCTTTCACACACAATTATCTCTCAGAACTGAGCATGTGGAGAGACGTTCGTTCAACTAGCACAAAGGGAACGGGTTGCAGGAGAAACTATTACTCTGGATTCTCAGTCTGTTTCCTAGTGCCGGTTTGAAGTTCCTGAAGTTTTCACTGTAAAACCGAGTTGGAGTTATTACCTCCCCGTATATATGTAAGGAGTGGAGTTTGCAACTGAAAAGAAACTTTGTGTTCCCAACAAGCTAGGTGAAGGACGGCTTTCACACACACATATCTCTCAGAACTGAGCATGTGGAGAGACGTTCGTTCATCTAGCACAAAGGGAACGGGTTGCAGGAGAAACTTTTACTCTGGTTTCTCAGTCTGTTTCCTAGTGCCAGTTTGAAGTTCCTGCAGTTTTCACTGTAAAACCGAGTTGGATCTAGTACCTCCCCATATATATGTATGGAGTGGAGTTTGCATCTGAAAAGAAACTTTGTGTTCCCAACAAGCTAGGTGAAGGACGGCTTTCACACACACTTATCTCTCAGAACTGAGCATGTGGAGAGACGTTGGTTCATCTAGCACAAAGGGAACGGGTTGCAGGAGAAACTTTTACTCTGGTTTCTCAGTCTGTTTCCTAGTGCCAGATTGAAGTTCCTGCAGTTTTCCTGTAAAACCGAGTTGGATCTAGTACCTTCCCATATATATGTATGGAGTGGAGTTTGCATCTGAAAAGAAACTTTGTGTTCCCAAAAAGCTAGGTGAAGGACGGCTTTCACACACACTTATCTCTCAGAACTGAGCATGTGGAGAGACGTTCGTTCATCTAGCACAAAGGGAACGGGTTGCAGGAGAAACTATTACTCTGGATTCTCAGTCTGTTTCCTAGTGCCGGTTTGAAGTTCCTGCAGTTTTCACTGTAAAACCGAGTTGGAGCTAGTACCTACCCGTATATATGTAAGGACTGGAGTTTGCAACTGAAAAGAAACTTTGTGTTCCCAACAAGCTAAGTGAAGGACGGCTTTCACACACACATATCTCTCAGAACTGAGCATGTGGAGAGACGTTCGTTCATCTAGCACAAAGGGAACGGGTTGCAGGAGAAACTATTACTCTGGATTCTCAGTCTGTTTCCTAGTGCCGGTTTTAAGTTCCTGCAGTTTTCACTGTAAAACCGAGTTGGAGCTAGTACCTCCCCTCATATATGTATGGAGTGGAGTTTGCAACTGAAAAGAAACTTTGTGTTCCCAACAAGCTAGTTGAAGGACGGCTTTCACACACACTTATCTCTCAGAACTGAGCATGTGCAGAGACGTTCGTTCAACTAGCACAAAGGGAACGGGTTGCAGGAGAAACTATTTCTCTGGATTCTCAGTCTGTTTCCTAGTGCCGGTTTGAAGTTCCTGCAGTTTTCACTGTAAAACCGAGTTGGAGTTAGTACCTCCCCGTATATATGTAAGGAGTGGAGTTTGCAACTGAAAAGAAACTTTGTGTTCCCAACAAGCTAGGTGAAGGACGGCTTTCACACACACTTATCTCTCAGAACTGAGCATGTGGAGAGACGTTCGTTCATCTAGCACAAAGGGAACTGGTTGCAGGAGAAACTTTTACTCTGGTTTCTCAGTCTGTTTCCTAGTGCCGGTTTGAAGTTCCTGCAGTTTTCACTGTAAAACCGAGTTGGAGCTAGTACCACCCCTTATATATGTATGGAGTGGAGTTTGCAACTGAAAAGAAACTTTGTGTTCCCAACAAGCTAGGTGAAGGACGGCTTTAACACACACTTATCTCTCAGAACTGAGCATGTGGAGAGACGTTCGTTCATCTAGCACAAAGGGAACGGGTTGCAGGAGAAACTATTACTCTGGTTTCTCAGTCTGTTTCCTAGTGCCGGTTTGAAGTTCCTGCAGTTTTCACTGTAAAACCGAGTTGGAGCTAGTACCTCCCCTTATATATGTATGGATTGGAGTTTGCAACTGAAAAGAAACTTTGTGTTCCCAACAAGCTAGGTGAAGGACGGCTTTCACACACACTTATCTCTCAGAACTGAGCATGTGGAGAGACGTTCGTTCATCTAGCACAAAGGGAACGGGTTGCAGGAGAAACTTTTACTCTGGTTTCTCAGTCTGTTTCCTAGTGCAGGTTTGAAGTTCCTACAGTTTTCACTGTAAAACCGAGTTGGAGCTAGTACCTCCCCTTATATATGTATGGAGTGGAGTTTGCAACTGAAAAGAAACTTTGTGTTCCCAACAAGCTAGGTGAAGGACGGCTTTCACACACAATTATCTCTCAGAACTGAGCATGTGGAGAGACGTTCGTTCAACTAGCACAAAGGGAACGGGTTGCAGGAGAAACTATTACTCTGGATTCTCAGTCTGTTTCCTAGTGCCGGTTTGAAGTTCCTGAAGTTTTCACTGTAAAACCGAGTTGGAGTTATTACCTCCCCGTATATATGTAAGGAGTGGAGTTTGCAACTGAAAAGAAACTTTGTGTTCCCAACAAGCTAGGTGAAGGACGGCTTTCACACACACATATCTCTCAGAACTGAGCATGTGGAGAGACGTTCGTTCATCTAGCACAAAGGGAACGGGTTGCAGGAGAAACTTTTACTCTGGTTTCTCAGTCTGTTTCCTAGTGCCAGTTTGAAGTTCCTGCAGTTTTCACTGTAAAACCGAGTTGGATCTAGTACCTCCCCATATATATGTATGGAGTGGAGTTTGCATCTGAAAAGAAACTTTGTGTTCCCAACAAGCTAGGTGAAGGACGGCTTTCACACACACTTATCTCTCAGAACTGAGCATGTGGAGAGACGTTCGTTCACCTAGCACAAAGGGAACGGGTTGCAGGAGAAACTTTTACTCTGGTTTCTCAGTCTGTTTCCTAGTGCCGGTTTGAAGTTCCTGCAGTTTTCACTGTAAAACAGGTTTGGAGCTAGTACCTCCCCGTATATATGTATGGAGTGGAGTTTGCAACTGAAAAGAAACTTTGTGTTCCCAACAAGCTAGGTGAAAGACGGCTTTCACAGAAACTTATCTCTCAGAACTGAGCATGTGTAGAGACGTTCGTTCATCTAGCACAAAGGGAGAGGGTTGCAGGAGAAACTTTTACTCTGGTTTCTCAGACTGTTTCCTAGGGCCGGTTTGAAGTTCCTGCAGTTTTCACTGTAAAACCGAGTTGGAGCTAGTACCTCCCCATATATATGTATGGAGTGGAGTTTGCAACTGAAAAGAAACTTTGTGTTCCCAACAAGCTAGGTGAAGGACGGCTTTCACACACACTTTTCTCTCAGAATTGGGCATGTGGAGAGACGTTCGTTCATCTAGCACAAAAGGAACGGGTTGCAGGAGAAACTTTTACTCTGGTTTCTCAGTCTGTTTCCTAGTGCCGGTTTGAAGTTCCTGCAGTTTTCACTGTAAAACCGAGTTGGAGCTACTACCTCCCCTTATATATGTATGGAGTGGAGTTTGCAACTGAAAAGAAACTTTGTGTTCCCAACAAGCTAGATGAAGGACGGCTTTCACACACACTTATCTCTCAGAACTGAGCATGTGGAGAGACGTTCGTTCATCTAGCACAAAGGGAACGTTTTGCAGGAGAAACTTTTACTCTGGTTTCTCAGGCTGTTTCCTAGTGCCGGTTTGAATTTCCTGCAGTTTTCACTGTAAAACCGAGTTGGAGCTAGTACCTCCCCGTATATATGTATGGAGTGGAGTTTTCAACTGAAAAGAAACTTTGTGTTCCCAACAAGCTAGGTGAAGGGCGGATTTAACACACACTTATCTCTCAGAACTGAGCATGTGGAGAGACGTTCGTTCATCTAGCACAAAGGGAACGGGTTGCAGGAGAAATTTTTACTCTGGTTTCTCAGTCTGTTTCCTAGTGCCGGTTTGAAATTCCTCCAGTTTTCACTGTAAAACCGAGTTGGAGCTAGTACCTCCCCATATATATGTATGGAGTGGAGTTTGCAACTGAAAAGAAACTTTGTGTTCCCAACAAGCTAGGTGAAGGAAGGCTTTCACACACACTTATCTCTCAGAACTGAGCATGTGGAGAGACGTTCGTTCATCTAGCACAAAGGGAACGGGTTGCAGGAGAAACTTTTACTCTGGTTTCTCAGTCTGTTTCCTAGTGCCGGGTTGAAGTTCCTGCAGTTTTCACTGTAAAACCGAGTTGGAGGTAGTACCTCCCCGTATATATGTAAGGAGTGGAGTTTGCAACTGAAAAGAAACTTTGTGTTCCCAACAAGCTAGGTGAACGACGGCTTTCACACACACTTATCTCTCAGAACTGAGCATGTGGAGAGACGTTCGTTCATCTAGCACAAAGGGAACGGGTTGCAGGAGAATCTTTTACTCTGGTTTCTCAGTCTGTTTCCTAGTGCCGGTTTGAAGTTCCTGCAGTTTTCACAGTAAACCGAGGTGGAGCTACTACCTCCCCATATATATGTATGGAGTGGAGTTTGCAACTGAAAAGAAACTTTGTGTTCCTAACAAGCTAGGTGAAGGAAGGCTTTCACACACACTTATCTCTCAGAACTGAGCATGTGGAGAGACGTTCGTTCATCTAGCACAAAGGGAACGGGTTGCATGAGAAACTTTTACTCTGGTTTCTCAGTCTGTTTCCTCGTGCCGGTTTGAAGTTCCTGCAGTTTTCACTGTAAAACCGAGTTGGAGCTAGTACCTCCCCTTATATATGTAAGGAGTGGAGTTTGCAACTGAAAAGAAACTTTGTGTTCCCAACAAGCTAGGTGAAGGACGGCTTTCACACACACTTATCTCTCAGAACTGGGCATGTGGAGAGACGTTCGTTCATCTAGAACAATGGGAACGGGTTGCAGGAGAAACTTTTACTCTGGTTCCTCAGTCTGTTTCCTAGTGCCGTTTTGAAGTTCCTGCAGTTTTCACTGTAAATCTGAGATGGAGCTAGTATCTCCCCTTATATATGTATGGATTGGAGTTTGCAACTGGAAAGAAACTTTGTGTTCCCAACAAGATAGGTGAAGGACGGCTTTCACACACACTTATCTCTCAGAACTGAGCATGTGGAGAGACGTTCGTTCAACTAGCACAAAGGGAACGGGTTGCAGGAGAAACTATTACTATGGTTTCTCAGTCTGTTTCCTAGTGCCTGTTTGAAGTTCCTGCAGTTTTCACTGTAAAACAGAGTTGGAGCTAGAACCTCCCCTTATATATGTATGGAGTGGAGTTTGCAACTGAAAAGAAACTTTGTGTTCCCAACAAGCTAGGTGAAGGACGGCTTTCACACACACTTATCTCTCAGAACTGAGCATGTGGAGAGACGTTCGTTCATCTAGCACAAAGGGAACGGGTTGCAGGGGAAACTTTTACTCTGGTTTCTCAGTCTGTTTCCTAGTGCCGGTTTGAAGTTCCTGCAGTTTTCACTGTAAAACCGAGTTGGAGCTACTACCTCCCCTTATATATGTATGGAGTGGAGTTTGCAACTGAAAAGAAACTTTGTGTTCCCAACAAGCTAGGTGAAGGACGGCTTTCACACACACTTATCTCTCAGAACTGAGCATGTGGAGAGACGTTCGTTCACCTAGCACAAAGGGAACGGGTTGCAGGAGAAACTTTTACTCTGGTTTCTCAGTCTGTTTCCTAGTGCCGGTTTGAAGTTCCTGCAGTTTTCACTGTAAAACAGGTTTGGAGCTAGTACCTCCCTGTATATATGTATGGAGTGGAGTTTGCAACTGAAAAGAAACTTTGTGTTCCCATCAAGCTAGGTGAAAGACGGCTTTCACAGAAACTTATCTCTCAGAACTGAGCATGTGGAGAGACGTTCGTTCATCTAGCACAAAGGGAAATTGTTGCAGGAGAAACTTTTACTCTGGTTTCTCAGTCTGTTTCCTAGTGCCGGTTTGAAGTTCCTGCAATTTTCACTGTAAAACCGAGTTGGAGCTACTACCTCCCCTTATATATGTATGGATTGGAGTTTGCAACTGAAAAGAGACTTTGTGTTCCCAACAAGCTAGGTGAAGGACGGCTTTCACACACACATATCTCTCAGAACTGAGCATGTGGAGAGACGTTCGTTCATCTAGCACAAAGGGAACGGGTTGCAGGAGAAACTTTTACTCTGGTTTCTCAGGCTGTTTCCTAGTGCCGGTTTGAATTTCCTGCAGTTTTCACTGTAAAACAGAGTTGGAGCTAGTACCTCCCCGTATATATGTATGGAGTGGAGTTTTCAACTGAAAAGAAACTTTGTGTTCCCAACAAGCTAGGTGAAGGGCGGCTTTCACACACACTTATCTCTCAGAACTGAGCATGTGGAGAGACGTTCGTTCATCTAGCACAAAGGGAACGGGTTGCAGGAGAAATTTTTACTCTGGTTTCTCAGTCTGTTTCCTAGTGCCGGTTTGAAGTTCCTGCAGTTTTCACTGTAAAACAGAGTTGGAGCTAGTACCTCCCCATATATATGTATGGAGTGGAGTTTGCAAGTGAAAAGAACTTTATGTTCCCAACAAGCTAGGTGAAGGACGGCTTTCACACACACTTATCTCTCAGAACTGAGCATGTGGAGAGACGTTCGTTCATCTAGCACAAAGGGAACGGGTTGCAGGAGAAACTTTTACTCTGGTTTCTCAGTCTGTTTCCTAGTGCCGGTTTGAAGATCCTGCAGTTTTCACTGTAAAACAGAGTTGGAGCTAGTACCTCCCCGTATATATGTAAGGAGTGGAGTTTGCAACTGAAAAGAAACTTTGTGTTCCCAACAAGCTAGGTGAAGGACGGCTTTCACACACACTTATCTCTCAGAACTGAGCATGTGGAGAGACGTTCGTTCATCTAGCACAAAGGGAACGGGTTGCAGGAGAAATTTTTACTCTGGTTTCTCAGTCTGTTTCCTAGTGCCGGTTTGAAGTTCCTGCAGTTTTCACTGTAAAACCGAGTTGGAGCTAGTACCTCCCCATATATATGTATGGAGTGGAGTTTGCAACTGAAAAGAAACTTTGTGTTCCCAACAAGCTAGGTGAAGGACGGCTTTCACACACACTTATCTCTCAGAACTGAGCATGTGGAAAGACGTTCGTTCATCTAGCACAAATGGAACGGTTTGCAGGAGAAACTTTTACTCTGGTTTCTCAGTCTGTTTCCTAGTGCCGGTTTGAAGTTCCTGCAGTTTTCACTGTAAAACCGAGTTGGAGCTAGTACCTCCTCGTATATATGTATGGAGTGGAGTTTGCAACTGAAAAGAAACTTTGTGTTCCCAACAAGCTAGGTGAAGGACGGCTTTCACACACAGTTATCTCTCAGAACTGAGCATGTGGAGAGACGTTCGTTCACCTAGCACAAAGGGAACGGGTTGCAGGAGAAACTTTTACACTGGTTTCTCAATCTGTTTCCTAGTGCCGGTTTGAAGTTCCTGCAGTTTTCACTGTAAAACCGAGTTGGAGCAAGTACCTCCCCTTATATATGTATGGATTGGAGTTTGCAACTGGAAAGAAACTTTGTGTTCCCAACAAGCTAGGAGAAGGACGGCTTTCACACACACTTATCTCTCAGAACTGAGCATGTGGAGAGACGTTCGTTCAACTAGCACAAAGGGAACGGGTTGCAGGAGAAACTATTACTCTGGTTTATCAGTCTGTTTCCTAGTGCCTGTTTGAAGTTCCTGCAGTTTTCACTGTAAAACCGAGTTGGAGCTAGAACCTCCCCTTATATATGTATGGAGTGGAGTTTGCAACTGAAAAGAAACTTTGTGTTCCCAACAAGCTAGGTGAAGGACGGCTTTCACACACACTTATCTCGCAGAACTGAGCATGTGGAGAGACGTTCGTTCATCTAGCACAAAGGGAACGGGTTGCAGGGAAACTTTTACTCTGGTTTCTCAGTCTGTTTCCTAGTGCCTGTTGGAAGTTCCTGCAGTTTTCACTGTAAAACCGAGTTGGAGCTACTACCTCCCCTTATATATGTATGGAGTGGAGTTTGCAACTGAAAAGAAACTTTGTGTTCCCAACAAGCTAGGTGAAGGACGGCTTTCACACACACTTATCTCTCAGAACTGAGCATGTGGAGAGACGTTCGTTCATCTAGCACAAAGGGAACGGGTTGCAGGAGAAACTTTTACTCTGGTTTCTCAGTCTGTTTCCTAGTGCCGGTTTGAAGTTCCTGCAGTTTTCACTGTAAAACCGAGTTGGAGCTAGTACCTCCCCGTATATATGTAAGGAGTGGAGTTTGCAACTGAAAAGAAACTTTGTGTTCCCAACAAGCTAGGTGAAGGACGGCTTTCACACACACTTATCTCTCAGAACTGGGCATGTGGAGAGACGTTCGTTCATCTAGCACAATGGGAACGGGTTGCTGGAGAAACTTTTACTCTGGTTTCTCAGTCTGTTTCCTAGTGCCGGTTTGAAGTTCCTGCAGTTTTCACTGTAAAACTGAGTTGGAGCTAGTACCTCCCCTTATATATGTATGGATTGGAGTTTGCAACTGGAAAGAAACTTTGTGTTCCCAACAAGCTAGGTGAAGGACGGCTTTCACACACACTTATCTCTCAGAACTGAGCATGTGGAGAGACGTTCGTTCAACTAGCACAAAGGGAACGGGTTGCAGGAGAAACTATTACTCTGGTTTCTCAGTCTGTTTCCTAGTGCCTGTTTGAAGTTCCTGCAGTTTTCACTGTAAAACCGAGTTGGAGCTAGAACCTCCCCTTATATATGTATGGAGTGGAGTTTGCAACTGAAAAGGAACTTTGTGTTCCCAACAAGCTAGGTGAAGGACGGCTTTCACACACACTTATCTCGCAGAACTGAGCATGTGGAGAGACGTTCGTTCATCTAGCACAAAGGGAACGGGTTGAAGGGGAAACTTTTACTCTGGTTTCTCAGTCTGTTTCCTAGTGCCGGTTTGAAGTTCCTGCAGTTTTCACTGTAAAACCGTGTTGGAGCTACTACCTCCCCTTATATATGTATGGAGTGGAGTTTGCAACTGAAAAGAAACTTTGTGTTCCCAACAAGCTAGGTGAAGGACGGCTTTCACACACACTTATCTCTCAGAACTGAGCATGTGGAGAGACGTTCGTTCACCTAGCACAAAGGGAACGGGTTGCAGGAGAAACTTTTACTCTGGTTTCTCAGTCTGTTTCCTAGTGCCGGTTTGAAGTTCCTGCAGTTTTCACTGTAAAACAGGTTTGGAGCTAGTACCTCCCTGTATATATGTATGGAGTGGAGTTTTCAACTGAAAAGAAACTTTGTGTTCCCAACAAGCTAGGTGAAGGGCGGCTTTCACACACACTTATCTCTCAGAACTGAGCATGTGGAGAGACGTTCGTTCATCTAGCACAAAGGGAACGGGTTGCAGGAGAAATTTTTACTCTGGTTTCTAAGTCTGTTTCCTAGTGCCGGTTTGAAGTTCCTGCAGTTTTCACTGTAAAACCGAGTTGGAGCTAGTACCTCCCCATATATATGTATGGAGTGGAGTTTGCAACTGAAAAGAAACTTTGTGTTCCCAACAAGCTAGGTGAAGGAAGGCTTTCACACACACTTATCTCTCAGAACTGAGCATGTGGAGAGACGTTCGTTCATCTAGCACAAAGGGAACGGGTTGCAGGAGAAACTTTTACTCTGGTTTCTCAGTCTGTTTCCTAGTGCCGGTTTGAAGTTCCTGCAGTTTTCACTGTAAAATCGAGTTGGAGCTAGTACCTCCCCGTATATATGTAAGGAGTGGAGTTTGCAACTGAAAAGAAACTTTGTGTTCCCAACAAGCTAGGTGAAGGACGGCTTTCACACACACTTATCTCTCAGAACTGAGCATGTGGAGAGACGTTCGTTCATCTAGCACAAAGGGAACGGGTTGCAGGAGAATCTTTTACTCTGGTTTCTCAGTCTGTTTCCTAGTGCCGGTTTGAAGTTCCTGCAGTTTTCACAGTAAAACCGAGGTGGAGCTACTACCTCCCCATATATATGTATGGAGTGGAGTTTGCAACTGAAAAGAAACTTTGTGTTCCCAACAAGCTAGGTGAAGGAAGGCTTTCACACACACTTATCTCTCAGAACTGAGCATGTGGAGAGACGTTCGTTCATCTAGCACAAAGGGAACGGGTTGCATGAGAAACTTTTACTCTGGTTTCTCAGTCTGTTTCCTAGTGCCGGTTTGAAGTTCCTGCAGTTTTCACTGTAAAACCGAGTTGGAGCTAGTACCTCCCCGTATATATGTATGGAGTGGAGTTTTCAACTGAAAAGAAACTTTGTGTTCCCAACAAGCTAGGTGAAGGACGGCTTTCACACACACTTATCTCTCAGAACTGGGCATGTGGAGAGACGTTCGTTCATCTAGCACAAAGGGAACGGGTTGCAGGAGAAACTTTTACTCTGGTTTCTCAGTCTGTTTCCTAGTGCCGGTTTGAAGTTCCTGCAGTTTTCACTGTAAAACAGGTTTGGAGCTAGTACCTCCCTGTATATATGTATGGAGTGGAGTTTTCAACTGAAAAGAAACTTTGTGTTCCCAACAAGCTAGGTGAAGGGCGGCTTTCACACACACTTATCTCTCAGAACTGAGCATGTGGAGAGACGTTCGTTCATCTAGCACAAAGGGAACGGGTTGCAGGAGAAATTTTTACTCTGGTTTCTCAGTCTGTTTCCTAGTGCCGGTTTGAAGTTCCTGCAGTTTTCACTGTAAAACCGAGTTGGAGCTAGTACCTCCCCATATATATGTATGGAGTGGAGTTTGCAACTGAAAAGAAACTTTGTGTTCCCAACAAGCTAGGTGAAGGAAGGCTTTCACACACACTTATCTCTCAGAACTGAGCATGTGGAGAGACGTTCGTTCATCTAGCACAAAGGAAACGGGTTGCAGGAGAAACTTTTACTCTGGTTTCTCAGTCTGTTTCCTAGTGCCGGTTTGAAGTTCCTGCAGTTTTCACTGTAAAATCGAGTTGGAGCTAGTACCTCCCCGTATATATGTAATGAGTGGAGTTTGCAACTGAAAAGAAACTTTGTGTTCCCAACAAGATAGGTGAAGGCGGCTTTCACACACACTTATCTCTCAGAACTGAGCATGTGGAGAGACGTTCGTTCATCTAGCACAAAGGGAACGGGTTGCAGGAGAATCTTTTACTCTGGTTTCTCAGTCTGTTTCCTAGTGCCGGTTTGAAGTTCCTGCAGTTTTCACAGTAAAACAGAGGTGGAGCTACTACCTCCTCATATATATGTATGGAGTGGAGTTTGCAACTGAAAAGAAACTTTGTGTTCCCAACAAGCTAGGTGAAGGAAGGCTTTCACACACACTTATCTCTCAGAACTGAGCATGTGGAGAGACGTTCGTTCATCTAGCACAAAGGGAACGGGTTGCATGAGAAACTTTTACTCTGGTTTCTCAGTCTGTTTCCTAGTGCCGGTTTGAAGTTCCTGCAGTTTTCACTGTAAAACCGAGTTGGAGCTAGTACCTCCTCGTATATATGTAAGGAGTGGAGTTTGCAACTGAAAAGAAACTTTGTGTTCCCAACAAGCTAGGTGAAGGACGGCTTTCACACACACATATCTCTCAGAACTGGGCATGTGGAGAGACGTTCGTTCATCTAGCACAAAGGGAACGGGTTGCAGGAGAAACTTTACTCTGGTTTCTCAGTTTGTTTCCTAGTGCCTGTTTGAAGTTCCTGCAGTTTTCACTGTAAAACTGAGTTGGAGCTAGTACCTCCCCTTATATATGTATGGATTGGAGTTTGCAACTGGAAAGAAACTTTGTGTTCCCAACAAGCTAGGTGAAGGACGGCTTTCACACACACTTATCTCTCAGAACTGAGCATGTGGAGAGACGTTCGTTCAACTAGCACAAAGGGAACGGGTTGCAGGAGAAACTATTACTCTGGTTCCTCAGTCTGTTTCCTAGTGCCTGTTTGAAGTTCCTGCAGTTTTCACTGTAAAACCGAGTTGGAGCTAGAACCTCCCCTTATATATGTATGGAGTGGAGTTTGCAACTGAAAAGAAACTTTGTGTTCCCAACAAGCTAGGTGAAGGACGGCTTTCACACACACTTATCTCGCAGAACTGAGCATGTGAAGAGACGTTCGTTCATCTAGCAAAAATGGAACGGGTTGCAGGGGAAACTTTTACTCTGGTTTCTCAGTCTGTTTCCTAGTGCCGGTTTGAAGTTCCTGCAGTTTTCACTGTAAAACCGAGTTGGAGCTACTACCTCCCCTTATATATGTATGGAGTGGAGTTTGCAACTGAAAAGAAACTTTGTGTTCCCAACAAGCTAGGTGAAGGACGGCTTTCACACACACTTATCTCTCAGAACTGAGCATGTGGAGAGACGTTCGTTCATCTAGCACAAAGGGAACGGGTTGCAGGAGAAACTTTTACTCTGGTTTCTCAGTCTGTTTCCTAGTGCCGGTTTGAAGTTCCTGCAGTTTTCACTGTAAAACAGGTTTGGAGCTAGTACCTCCCTGTATATATATATGGAGTGGAGTTTGCAACTGAAAAGAAACTTTGTGTTCCCAACAAGCTAGGTGAAAGATGGCTTTCACAGAAACTTATCTCCAGAACTGAGCATGTGGAGAGACGTTCGTTCATCTAGCACAAAGGGAAATTGTTGCAGGAGAAACTTTTACTCTGGTTTCTCAGTCTGTTTCCTAGTGCCGGTTTGAAGTTCCTGCAATTTTCACTGTAATACCGAGTTGGAGCTACTACCTCCCCTTATATATGTATGGAGTGGAGTTTGCAACTGAAAAGAGACTTTGTGTTCCCAACAAGCTAGGTGAAGGACGGCTTTTACACACACATATCTCTCAGAACTGAGCATGTGGAGAGACGTTCGTTCATCTAGCACAAAGGGAACGGGTTGCAGGAGAAACTTTTACTCTGGTTTCTCAGGCTGTTTCCTAGTGCCGGTTTGAATTTCCTGCAGTTTTCACTGTAAAACCGAGTTGGAGCTAGTACCTCCCCGTATATATATATGGAGTGGAGTTTTCAACTGAAAAGAAACTTTGTGTTCCCAACAAGCTAGGTGAAGGGCGGCTTTCACACACACTTATCTCTCAGAACTGAGCATGTGGAGAGACGTTCGTTCATCTAGCACAAAGGGAACGGGTTGCAGGAGAAATTTTTACTCTGGTTTCTCAGTCTGTTTCTTAGTGCCGGTTTGAAGTTCCTGCAGTTTTCACTGTAAAACAGAGTTGGAGCTAGTACCTCCCCATATATATGTATGGAGTGGAGTTTGCAACTGAAAAGAAACTTTATGTTCCCAACAAGCTAGGTGAAGGACGGCTTTCACACACACTTATCTCTCAGAACTGGGCATGTGGAGAGACGTTCGTTCATCTAGCACAATGGGAACGGGTTGCAGGAGAAACTTTTACTCTGGTTTCTCAGTCTGTTTCCTAGTGCCGGTTTGAAGTTCCTGCAGTTTTCACTGTAAAACTGAGTTGCAGCTAGTACCTGCCCTTATATATGTATGGATTGGAGTTTGCAACTGGAAAGAAACTTTGTGTTCCCAACAAGCTAGGTGAAGGACGGCTTTCACACACACTTATCTCTCAGAACTGAGCATGTGGAGAGACGTTCGTTCAACTAGCACAAAGGGAACGGGTTGCAGGAGAAACTATTACTCTGGTTTCTCAGACTGTTTCCTAGTGCCTGTTTGAAGTTCCTGCAGTTTTCACTGTGAAACCGAGTTGGAGCTAGAACCTCCCCTTATATATGTATGGAGTGGAGTTTGCAACTGAAAAGAAACTTTGTGTTCCCAACAAGCTAGGTGAAGGACGGCTTTCTCACACACTTATCTCGCAGAACTGAGCATGTGGAGAGACGTTCGTTCATCTAGCACAAAGGGAACGGGTTGCAGGGGAAACTTTTACTCTGGTTTCTCAGTCTGTTTCCTAGTGCCGGTTTGAAGTTCCTGCAGTTTTCACTGTAAAACCGAGTTGGAGCTACTACCTCCCCTTATATATGTATGGAGTGGAGTTTGCAACTGAAAAGAAACTTTGTGTTCCCAACAAGCTAGGTGAAGAACGGCTTTCACACACACTTATCTCTCAGAACTGAGCATGTGGAGAGACGTTCGTTCACCTAGCACAAAGGGAACGGGTTGCAGGAGAAACATTTACTCTGGTTTCTCAGTCTGTTTCCTAGTGCCGGTTTGAAGTTCCTGCAGTTTTCACTGTAAAACAGGTTTGGAGCTAGTACCTCCCTGTATATATGTATGGAGTGGAGTTTGCAACTGAAAAGAAACTTTGTGTTCCCAACAAGCTAGGTGAAAGACGGCTTTCACAAAAACTTATCTCTCAGAACTGAGCATGTGGAGAGACGTTCGTTCATCTAGCACAAAGGGAAATTGTTGCAGGAGAAACTTTTACTCTGGTTTCTCAGTCTGTTTCCTAGTGCCGGTTTGAAGTTCCTGCAATTTTCACTGTAAAACCGAGTTGGAGCTACTACCTCCCCTTATATATGTATGGATTGGAGTTTGCAACTGAAAAGAGACTTTGTGTTCCCAACAAGCTAGGTGAAGGACGGCTTTCACACACACATATCTCTCAGAACTGAGCATGTGGAGAGACGTTCGTTCATCTAGCACAAAGGGAACGGGTTGCAGGAGAAACTTTTACTCTGGTTTCTCAGGCTGTTTCCTAGTGCCGGTTTGAATTTCCTGCAGTTTTCACTGTAAAACCGAGTTGGAGCTATTACCTCCCCGTATATATGTATGGAGTGGAGTTTTCAACTGAAAAGAAACTTTGTGTTCCCAACAAGCTAGGTGAAGGGCGGCTTTCACACACACATATCTCTCAGAACTGAGCATGTGGAGAGACGTTCGTTCATCTAGCACAAAGGGAACGGGTTGCAGGAGAAATTTTTACTCTGGTTTCTCAGTCTGTTTCCTAGTGCCGGTTTGAAGTTCCTGCAGTTTTCACTGTAAAACAGAGTTGGAGCTAGTACCTCCCCATATATATGTATGGAGTGGATTTTGCAACTGAAAAGAAACTTTGTGTTCCCAACAAGCTAGGTGAAGGACGGCTTTCACACACACTTATCTCGCAGAACTGAGCATGTGGAGAGACGTTCGTTCATCTAGCACAAAGGGAACGGGTTGCAGGGGAAACTTTTACTCTGGTTTCTCAGTCTGTTTCCTAGTGCCGGTTTGAAGTTCCTGCAGTTTTCACTGTAAAACCGAGTTGGAGCTACTACCTCCCCTTATATATGTATGGAGTGGAGTTTGCAACTGAAAAGAAACTTTGTGTTCCCAACAAGCTAGGTGAAGGACGGCTTTCACACACACTTATCTCTCAGAACTGAGCATGTAGAGAGACGTTCGTTCACCTATCACAAAGGGAACGGGTTGCAGGAGAAACTTTTACTCTGGTTTCTCAGTCTGTTTCCTAGTGCCGGTTTGAAGTTCCTGCAGTTTTCACTGTAAAACAGGTTTGGAGCTAGTACCTCCCTGTATATATGTATGGAGTGGAGTTTGCAACTGAAAAGAAACTTTGTGTTCCCAACAAGCTAGGTGAAATACGGCTTTCACAAAAAATTATCTCTCAGAACTGAGCATGTGGAGAGACGTTCGTTCATCTAGCACAAAGGGAACTGGTTGCAGGAGAAACTTTTACTCTGGTTTCTCAGTCTGTTTCCTAGTGCCGGTTTGAAGTTCCTGCAATTTTCACTGTAAAACAGAGTTGGAGCTACTACCTCCCCTTATATATGGATGGAGTGGAGTTTGCAACTGAAAAGAGACTTTGTGTTCCCAACAAGCTAGGTGAAGGACGGCTTTCACACACACATATCTCTCAGAACTGAGCATGTGGAGAGACGTTCGTTCATCTAGCACAAAGGGAACGGGTTGCAGGAGAAACTTTTACTCTGGTTTCTCAGGCTGTTTCCTAGTGCCGGTTTGAATTTCCTGCAGTTTTCACTGTAAAAACGAGTTGGAGCTAGTACCTCCCCGTATATATGTATGGAGTGGGAATTTCAACTGAAAAGAAACTTTGTGTTCCCAACAAGCTAGGTGAAGGGCGGCTTTCACACACACTTATCTCTCAGAACTGAGCATGTGGAGAGACGTTCGTTCATCTAGCACAAAGGGAACGGGTTGCAGGAGAAATTTTTACTCTGGTTTCTCAGTCTGTTTCCTAGTGCCGGTTTGAAGTTCCTGCAGTTTTCACTGTAAAACAGAGTTGGAGCTAGTACCTCCCCATATATATGTATGGAGTGGAGTTTGCAATTGAAAAGAAACTTTATGTTCCCAACAAGCTAGGTGAAGGACGGCTTTCACACACACTTATCCCTCAGAACTGAGCATGTGGAGAGACGTTTGTTCATCTAGCACAAAGGGAACGGGTTGCATGAGAAACTTTTACTCTGGTTTCTCAGTCTGTTTCCTAGTGCCGGTTTGAAGTTCCTGCAGTTTTCACTGTAAAACAGAGTTGGAGCTAGTACCTCCCCATATATATGTAAGGAGTGGAGTTTGCAACTGAAAAGAAACTTTGTGTTCCCAACAAGCTAGGTGAAGGACGGCTTTCACACACACTTATCTCTCAGAACTGAGCATGTGGAGAGACGTTCGTTCATCTAGCACAAAGGGAACGGGTTGCAGGAGAAATTTTTACTCTGGTTTCTCAGTCTGTTTCCTAGTGCCGGTTTGAAGTTCCTGCAGTTTTCACTGTAAAACCGATTTGCAGCTAGTACCTCCCGGTATATATGTAAGGAGTGGAGTTTGCAACTGAAAAGAAACTTTGTGTTCCCAACAAGCTAGGTGAAGGACGGCTTTCACACACACTTATCTCTCAGAACTGAGCATGTGGAGAGACGTTCGTTCATCTAGCACAAAGGGAACGGGTTGCAGGAGAATCTTTTACTCTGGTTTCTCAGTCTGTTTCCTAGTGCCGGTTTGAAGTTCCTGCAGTTTTCACAGTAAAACCGAGGTGGAGCTACTACCTCCCCATATATATGTATGGAGTGGAGTTTGCAACTGAAAAGAAACTTTGTGTTCCCAACAAGCTAGGTGAAGGAAGGCTTTCACACACACTTATCTCTCAGAACTGAGCATGTGGAGAGACGTTCGTTCATCTAGCACAAAGGGAACGGGTTGCATGAGAAACTTTTACTCTGGTTTCTCAGTCTGTTTCCTAGTGCCGGTTTGAAGTTCCTGCAGTTTTCACTGTAAAACAGGTTTGGAGCTAGTACCTCCCTGTATATATGTATGGAGTGGAGTTTTCAACTGAAAAGAAACTTTGTGTTCCCAACAAGCTAGGTGAAGGGCGGCTTTCACACACACTTATCTCTCAGAACTGAGCATGTGGAGAGACGTTCGTTCATCTAGCACAAAGGGAACGGGTTGCAGGAGAAATTTTTACTCTGGTTTCTCAGTCTGTTTCCTAGTGCCGGTTTGAAGTTCCTGCAGTTTTCACTGTAAAACCGAGTTGGAGCTAGTACCTCCCCATATATATGTATGGAGTGGAGTTTGCAACTGAAAAGAAACTTTGTGTTCCCAACAAGCTAGGTGAAGGAAGGCTTTCACACACACTTATCTCTCAGAACTGAGCATGTGGAGAGACGTTCGTTCATCTAGCACAAAGGAAACGGGTTGCAGGAGAAACTTTTACTCTGGTTTCTCAGTCTGTTTCCTAGTGCCGGTTTGAAATTCCTGCAGTTTTCACTGTAAAATCGAGTTGGAGCTAGTACCTCCCCGTATATATGTAAGGAGTGGAGTTTGCAACTGAAAAGAAACTTTGTGTTCCCAACAAGATAGGTGAAGGCGGCTTTCACACACACTTATCTCTCAGAACTGAGCATGTGGAGAGACGTTCGTTCATCTAGCACAAAGGGAACGGGTTGCAGGAGAATCTTTTACTCTGGTTTCTCAGTCTGTTTCCTAGTGCCGGTTTGAAGTTCCTGCAGTTTTCACAGTAAAACCGAGGTGGAGCTACTACCTCCTCATATATATGTATGGAGTGGAGTTTGCAACTGAAAAGAAACTTTGTGTTCCCAACAAGCTAGGTGAAGGAAGGCTTTCACACACACTTATCTCTCAGAACTGAGCATGTGGAGAGACGTTCGTTCATCTAGCACAAAGGGAACGGGTTGCATGAGAAACTTTTACTCTGGTTTCTCAGTCTGTTTCCTAGTGCCGGTTTGAAGTTCCTGCAGTTTTCACTGTAAAACCGAGTTGGAGCTAGTACCTCCTCGTATATATGTAAGGAGTGGAGTTTGCAACTGAAAAGAAACTTTGTGTTCCCAACAAGCTAGGTGAAGGACGGCTTTCACACACACTTATCTCTCAGAACTGGGCATGTGGAGAGACGTTCGTTCATCTAGCACAAAGGGAACGGGTTGCAGGAGAAACTATTACTCTGGTTTCTCAGTCTGTTTCCTAGTGCCTGTTTGAAATTCCTGCAGTTTTCACTGTAAAACCGAGTTGGAGCTAGAACCTCCCCTTATATATGTATGGAGTGGAGTTTGCAACTGAAAAGAAACTTTGTGTTCCCAACAAGCTAGGTGAAGGACGGCTTTCACACACACTTATCTCGCAGAACTGAGCATGTGAAGAGACGTTCGTTCATCTAGCAAAAATGGAACGGGTTGCAGGGGAAACTTTTACTCTGGTTTCTCAGTCTGTTTCCTAGTGCCGGTTTGAAGTTCCTGCAGTTTTCACTGTAAAACCGAGTTGGAGCTACTACCTCCCCTTATATATGTATGGAGTGGAGTTTGCAACTGAAAAGAAACTTTGTGTTCCCAACAAGCTAGGTGAAGGACGGCTTTCACACACACTTATCTCTCAGAACTGAGCATGTGGAGAGACGTTCGTTCACCTAGCACAAAGGGAACGGGTTGCAGGAGAAACTTTTACTCTGGTTTCTCAGTCTGTTTCCTAGTGCCGGTTTGAAGTTCCTGCAGTTTTCACTGTAAAACCGAGTTGGAGCTACTACCTCCCCTTATATATGTATGGAGTGGAGTTTGCAACTGAAAAGAAACTTTGTGTTCCCAACAAGCTAGGTGAAGGACGGCTTTCACAGAAACTTATCTCCAGAACTGAGCATGTGGAGAGACGTTCGTTCATCTAGCACAAAGGGAAATTGTTGCAGGAGAAACTTTTACTCTGGTTTCTCAGTCTGTTTCCTAGTGCCGGTTTGAAGTTCCTGCAATTTTCACTGTAATACTGAGTTGGAGCTACTACCTCCCCTTATATATGTATGGAGTGGAGTTTGCAACTGAAAAGAGACTTTGTGTTCCCAACAAGCTAGGTGAAGGACGGCTTTTACACACACATATCTCTCAGAACTGAGCATGTGGAGAGACGTTCGTTCATCTAGCACAAAGGGAACGGGTTGCAGGAGAAACTTTTACTCTGGTTTCTCAGGCTGTTTCCTAGTGCCGGTTTGAATTTCCTGCAGTTTTCACTGTAAAACCGAGTTGGAGCTAGTACCTCCCCGTATATATGTATGGAGTGGAGTTTTCAACTGAAAAGAAACTTTGTGTTCCCAACAAGCTAGGTGAAGGGCGGCTTTCACACACACTTATCTCTCAGAACTGAGCATGTGGAGAGACGTTCGTTCATCTAGCACAAAGGGAACGGGTTGCAGGGGAAATTTTTACTCTGGTTTCTCAGTCTGTTTCTTAGTGCCGGTTTGAAGTTCCTGCAGTTTTCACTGTAAAACAGAGTTGGAGCTAGTACCTCCCCATATATATGTATGGAGTGGAGTTTGCAACTGAAAAGAAACTTTATGTTCCCAACAAGCTAGGTGAAGGACGGCTTTCACACACACTTATCTCGCAGAACTGGGCATGTGGAGAGACGTTCGTTCATCTAGCACAATGGGAACGGGTTGCAGGAGAAACTTTTACTCTGGTTTCTCAGTCTGTTTCCTAGTGCCGGTTTGAAGTTCCTGCAGTTTTCACTGTAAAACTGAGTTGGAGCTAGTACCTGCCCTTATATATGTATGGATAGGAGTTTGCAACTGAAAAGAAACTTTGTGTTCCCAACAAGCTAGGTGAAGGACGGCTTTCACACACACTTATCTCTCAGAACTGAGCATGTGGAGAGACGTTCGTTCAACTAGCACAAAGGGAACGGGTTGCAGGAGAAACTATTACTCTGGTTTCTCAGACTGTTTCCTAGTGCCTGTTTGAAGTTCCTGCAGTTTTCACTGTGAAACCGAGTTGGAGCTAGAACCTCCCCTTATATATGTATGGAGTGGAGTTTGCAACTGAAAAGAAACTTTGTGTTCCCAACAAGCTAGGTGAAGAACGGCTTTCACACACACTTATCTCTCAGAACTGAGCATGTGGAGAGACGTTCGTTCACCTAGCACAAAGGGAACGGGTTGCAGGAGAAACATTTACTCTGGTTTCTCAGTCTGTTTCCTAGTGCCGGTTTGAAGTTCCTGCAGTTTTCACTGTAAAACCGAGTTGGAGCTACTACCTCCCCTTATATATGTATGGAGTGGAGTTTGCAACTGAAAAGAGACTTTGTGTTCCCAACAAGCTAGGTGAAGGACGGCTTTCACACACACATATCTCTCAGAACTGAGCATGTGGAGAGACGTTCGTTCATCTAGCACAAAGGGAACGGGTTGCAGGAGAAACTTTTACTCTGGTTTCTCAGGCTGTTTCCTAGTGCCGGTTTGAATTTCCTGCAGTTTTCACTGTAAAACCGAGTTGGAGTTATTACCTCCCCGTATATATGTATGGAGTGGAGTTTTCAACTGAAAAGAAACTTTGTGTTCCCAACAAGCTAGGTGAAGGGCGGCTTTCACACACACATATCTCTCAGAACTGAGCATGTGGAGAGACGTTCGTTCATCTAGCACAAAGGGAACGGGTTGCAGGAGAAATTTTTACTCTGGTTTCTCAGTTTGTTTCCTAGTGCCGGTTTGAAGTTCCTGCAGTTTTCACTGTAAAACAGAGTTGGAGCTAGTACCTCCCCATATATATGTATGGAGTGGATTTTGCAACTGAAAAGAAACTTTGTGTTCCCAACAAGCTAGGTGAAGGACGGCTTTCACACACACTTATCTCGCAGAACTGAGCATGTGGAGAGACGTTCGTTCATCTAGCACAAAGGGAACGGGTTGCAGGGGAAACTTTTACTCTGGTTTCTCAGTCTGTTTCCTAGTGCCGGTTTGAAGTTCCTGCAGTTTTCACTGTAAAACCGAGTTGGAGCTACTACCTCCCCTTATATATGGATGGAGTGGAGTTTGCAACTGAAAAGAAACTTTGTGTTCCCAACAAGCTAGGTGAAGGACGGCTTTCACGCACACTTATCTCTCAGAACTGAGCATGTAGAGAGACGTTCGTTCACCTATCACAAAGGGAACGGGTTGCAGGAGAAACTTTTACTCTGGTTTCTCAGTCTGTTTCCTAGTGCCGGTTTGAAGTTCCTGCAGTTTTCACTGTAAAACAGGTTTGGAGCTAGTACCTCCCTGTATATATGTATGGAGTGGAGTTTGCAACTGAAAAGAAACTTTGTGTTCCCAACAAGCTAGGTGAAATACGGCTTTCACAAAAAATTATCTCTCAGAACTGAGCATGTGGAGAGACGTTCGTTCATCTAGCACAAAGGGAAATTGTTGCAGGAGAAACTTTTTCTCTGGTTTCTCAGTCTGTTTCCTAGTGCCGGTTTGAAGTTCCTGCAATTTTCACTGTAAAACCGAGTTGGAGCTACTACCTCCCCTTATATATGGATGGAGTGGAGTTTGCAACTGAAAAGAGACTTTGTGTTCCCAACAAGCTAGGTGAAGGACGGCTTTCACACACACATATCTCTCAGAACTGAGCATGTGGAGAGACGTTCGTTCATCTAGCACTAAGGGAACGGGTTGCAGGAGAAACTTTTACTCTGGTTTCTCAGGCTGTTTCCTAGTGCCGGTTTGAATTTCCTGCAGTTTTCACTGTAAAACCGAGTTGGAGCTAGTACCTCCCCGTATATATGTATGGAGTGGGAATTTCAACTGAAAAGAAACTTTGTGTTCCCAACAAGCTAGGTGAAGGGCGGCTTTCACACACACTTATCTCTCAGAACTGAGCATGTGGAGAGACGTTCGTTCATCTAGCACAAAGGGAACGGGTTGCAGGAGAAATTTTTACTCTGGTTTCTCAGTCTGTTTCCTAGTGCCGGTTTGAAGTTCCTGCAGTTTTCACTGTAAAACAGAGTTGGAGCTAGTACCTCCCCATATATATGTATGGAGTGGAGTTTGCAATTGAAAAGAAACTTTATGTTCCCAACAAGCTAGGTGAAGGACGGCTTTCACACACACTTATCTCTCAGAACTGAGCATGTGGAGAGACGTTCGTTCATCTAGCACAAAGGGAACGGGTTGCATGAGAAACTTTTACTCTGGTTTCTCAGTCTGTTTCCTAGTGCCGGTTTGAAGTTCCTGCAGTTTTCACTGTAAAACAGAGTTGGAGCTAGTACCTCCCCATATATATGTAAGGAGTGGAGTTTGCAACTGAAAAGAAACTTTGTGTTCCCAACAAGCTAGGTGAAGGACGGCTTTCACACACACTTATCTCTCAGAACTGAGCATGTGGAGAGACGTTCGTTCATCTAGCACAAAGGGAACGGGTTGCAGGAGAAATTTTTACTCTGGTTTCTCAGTCTGTTTCCTAGTGCCGGTTTGAAGTTCCTGCAGTTTTCACTGTAAAACCGAGTTGGAGCTAGTACCTCCCCATATATATGTATGGAGTGGAGTTTGCAACTGAAAAGAAACTTTGTGTTCCCAACAAGCTAGGTGAAGGACGGCTTTCACACACACTTATCTCTCAGAACTGAGCATGTGGACAGACGTTCGTTCATCTAGCACAAAGGGAACGGGTTGCAGGAGAAACTTTTACTCTGGTTTCTCAGTCTGTTTCCTAGTGCCGGTTTGAAGTTCCTGCAGTTTTCACTGTATAACCGAGGTGGAGCTACTACCTCCCCATACATATGAATGGAGTGGTGTTTGCAACTGAAAAGAAACTTTGTGTTCCCAACAAGCTAGGTGAAGGGCGGCTTTCACACACACTTATCTCTCAGAACTGAGCATGTGGAGAGACGTTCGTTCATCTAGCACAAATGGAACGGGTTGCAGGAGAAACTTTTACTCTGGTTTCTCAGTCTGTTTCCTAGTGCCGGTTTGAAGTTCCTGCAGTTTTCACTGTAAAACCGAGTTGGAGCTAGTACCTCCCCATATATATGTATGGAGTGGAGTTTGCAACTGAAAAGAAACTTTGTGTTCCCAACAAGCTAGGTGAAGGACGGCTTTCACACACACTTATCTCTCAGAACTGAGCATGTGGAAAGACGTTCGTTCACCTAGCACAAAGGGAACGGGTTGCAGGAGAAACTTTTACTCTGGTTTCTCAGTCTGTTTCCTAGTGCCGGTTTGAAGTTCCTGCAGTTTTCACTGTAAAACCGAGTTGGAGCTAGTACCTCCCTTAAATATGTATGGAGTGGAGTTTGCAACTGGAAAGAAACTTTGTGTTCCCAACAATTTAGGTGAAGGATGGCTTTCACACACAATTATCTCTCAGAACTGAGCATGTGGAGAGACGTTCGTTCAAATAGCACAAAGGGAACGGGTTGCAGGAGAAACTATTACTCTGGTTTCTCAGTCTGTTTCCTAGTGCCGGTTTGAAGTTCCTGCAGTTTTCACTGTAAAACCGAGTTGGATCTACTACCTCCCCTTATATATGGATGGAGTGGAGTTTGCAACTGAAAAGAAACTTTGTGTTCCCAACAAGCTAGGTGAAGGACGGCTTTCACACACACTTATCTCTCAGAACTGAGCATGTGGAGAGACGTTCGTTCACCTAGCACAAAGGGAACGGGTTGCAGGAGAAACTTTTACTCTGGTTTCTCAGTCTGTTTCCTAGTGCCGGTTTGAAGTTCCTGCAGTTTTCACTGTAAAACCGAGTTGGAGCTAGTACCTCCCCATATATATGTATGGAGTGGAGTTTGCAACTGAAAAGAAACTTTGTGTTCCCAACAAGCTAGGTTAAGGACGGCTTTCACACACACTTATCTCTCAGAACTGAGCATGTGGAGAGACGTTCGTTCATCTAGCACAAAGGGAACGGGTTGCAGGAGAAACTTTTACTCTGGTTTCTCAGGCTGTTTCCTAGTGCCGGTTTGAAGTTCCTGCAGTTTTCACTGTAAAACCGAGTTGGAGTTAGTACCTCCCCGTATATATGTAAGGAGTGGAGTTTGCAACTGAAAAGAAACTTTGTGTTCCCAACAAGCTAGGTGAATTACGGCTTTCACACACACTTATCTCTCAGAACTGAGCATGTGGAGAGACGTTCGTTCATCTAGCACAAAGGGAACGGGTTGCAGGAGAAACTTTTACTCTGGTTTCTCAGTCTGTTTCCTAGTGCCGGTTTGAAGTTCCTGCAGTTTTCACTGTAAAACCGAGTTGGAGCTAGTACCTCCCCATATATATGTATGGAGTGGAGTTTGCAACTGAAAAGAAACTTTGTGTTCCCAACAAGCTAGGTTAAGGACGGCTTTCACACACACTTATCACTCAGAACTGAGCATGTGGAGAGACGTTCGTTCATCTAGCACAAAGGGAACGGGTTGCAGGAGAAACTTTTACTCTGGTTTCTCAGGCTGTTTCCTAGTGCCGGTTTGAAGTTCCTGCAGTTTTCACTGTAAAACCGAGTTGGAGTTAGTACCTCCCCGTATATATGTAAGGAGTGGAGTTTGCAACTGAAAAGAAACTTTGTGTTCCCAACAAGCTAGGTGAATTACGGCTTTCACACACACTTATCTCTCAGAACTGAGCATGTGGAGAGACGTTCGTTCATCTAGCACAAAGGGAACGGGTTGCAGGAGAAACTTTTACTCTGGTTTCTCAGTCTGTTTCCTAGTGCCGGTTTGAAGTTCCTGCAGTTTTCACTGTAAAACCGATTTGGAGCTACTACCTCCCCGTATATATGTATGAAGTGGAGATTACAACTGAAAAGAAACTTTGTGTTCCCAACAAGCTAGGTGAAGGACGGCTTTCACACACACTTATCTCTCAGAACTGAGCATGTGGAGAGACGTTCGTTCAACTAGCACAAAGGGAACGGTTTGCAGGAGAAACTATTACTCTGGTATCTCAATCTGTTTCCTAGTGCCGGTTTGAAGTTCCTCCAGTTTTCACTGTAAAACCAATTTGGAGCTAGTACCTCCCCGTATATATGTATGGAGTGTAGTTTGCAACTGAAAAGAATCTTTGTGTTCCCAACAAGCTAGGTGAAGGACGGCTTTCACACACACTTACTTCTCAGAACTGAGCATGTGGAGAGACGTTCGTTCATCTAGCACAAAGGGAACTGGTTGCAGGAGAAACTTTTACTCTGGTTTCTCAGTCTGTTTCCTAGTGCCGGTTTGAAGTTCCTGCAGTTTTCACTGTAAAACCGAGTTGGAGCTAGTCCTTCCCCATATATATGTATGGAGTGGAGTTTTCAACTGAAAAGAAACTTTGTGTTCCCAACAAGCTAGCTGAAGGACGGCTTTCACACACACTTACCTCTCAGAACTGAGCATGTGGAGAGACGTTCGTTCAACTAGCACAAAGGGAACGTGTTGCAGGAGAAACTATTACTCTGGATTCTCAGTCTGTTTCCTAGTGCCGGTTTGAAGTTCCTGCAGTTTTCACTGTAAAACCGAGTTGGAGCTAGTACCTCCCCGTAAATATGTAAGGACTGGAGTTTGCAACTGAAAAGAAAGTTTGTGTTCCCAACAAGCTAGGTGAAGGACGGCTTTCACACACACTTATCTCTCAGAACTGAGCATGTGGAGAGACATTCGTTCATCTAGCACAAAGGGAACTGGTTGCAGGAGAAACTTTTACTCTGGTTTCTCAGTCTGTTTCCTAGTGCCAGTTTGAAGTTCCTGCAGTTTTCACTGTAATACCGAGTTGGATCTAGTACCTCCCCATATATATGTATGGAGTGGAGTTTGCATCTGAAAAGAAACTTTGTGTTCCCAACAAGCTAGGTGAAGTACGGCTTTCACACACACTTATCTCTCAGAACTGAGCATGTGGAGAGACGTTCGTTCATCTAGCACAAAGGGAACTGGTTGCAGGAGAAAATTTTACTCTGGTTTCTCAGTCTGTTTCCTAGTGCCGGTTTGAAGTTCCTGCAGTTTTCACTGTAAAACCGAGTTGGAGCTACAACCTCCCCATATATATGTATGGAGTGGAGTTTGCAACTGAAAAGAAACTTTGTGTTCCCAACAAGCTAGGTGAAGGACGGCTTTCACACACACTTATCTCTCAGAACTGAGCATGTGGAGAGACGTTCGTTCATCTAGCACAAAGGGAACGGGTTGCAGGAGAAATTTTTACTCTGGTTTCTCAGTCTGTTTCCTAGTGCCGGTTTGAAGTTCCTGCAGTTTTCACTGTAAAACCGAGTTCGAGTTACTACCTCCCCGTATATATGTATGGAGTGGAGTTTGCAACTGAAAAGAAACTTTGTGTTCCCAACAAGCTAGGTGAAGGACGGCTTTCACTCACACTTATCTCTCAGAACTGAGCATGTGGAGAGACGTTCGTTCATCTAGCACAAAGGGAACGGGTTGCAGGAGAAATTTTTACTCTGGTTTCTCAGTCTGTTTCCTAGTGCCGGTTTGAAGTTCCTGCAGTTTTCACTGTAAAACCGAGTTGGAGCTGGTACCTCCCCATATATATGTATGGAGTGGAGTTTGCAACTAAAAAGAAACTTTGTATTCCCAACAAGCTAGGTGAAGGACGGCTTTCACACACACTTATCTCTCAGAACTGAGCATGTGGAGAGACGTTCGTTCATCTAGCACAAAGGGAACGGGTTGCAGGAGAAACTTTTACTCTGGTTTCTCAGTCTGTTTCCTAGTGCCGGTTTGAAGTTCCTGCAGTTTTCACTGTAAAACCGCGGTGGAGCTACTACCTCCCCATATATATGAATGGAGTGGAGTTTGCAACTGAAAAGAAACTTTGTGTTCCCAACAAGCTAGGTGAAGGGCGGCTTTCACACACACTTATCTCTCAGAACTGAGCATGTGGAGAGACGTTCGTTCATCTAGCACAAATGGAACGGGTTGCAGGAGAAACTTTTACTCTGGTTTCTCAGTCTGTTTCCTAGTGCCGGTTTGAAGTTCCTGCAGTTTTCACTGTAAAACCGAGTTGGAGCTAGTACCTCCCCATATATATGTATGGAGTGGAGTTTGCAACTGAAAAGAAACTTTGTGTTCCCAACAAGCTAGGTGAAGGACGGCTTTCACACACACTTATCTCTCAGACCTGAGCATGTGGAAAGACGTTCGTTCACCTAGCACAAAGGGAACGGGTTGCAGGAGAAACTTTTACTCTGGTTTCTCAGTCTGTTTCCTAGTGCCGGTTTGAAGTTCCTGCAGTTTTCACTGTAAAACCGAGTTGGAGCTAGTACCTCCCTTAAATATGTATGGAGTGGAGTTTGCAACTGGAAAGAAACTTTGTGTTCCCAACAAGCTAGGTGAAGGACGGCTTTCACACACACTTATCTCTCAGAACTGAGCATGTGGAGAGACGTTCATTCATCTAGCACAAAGGGAAAGGGTTGCAGGGGAAACTTTTACTCTGGTTTCTCAGTTTGTTTCCTAGTGCCGGTTTGAAGTTCCTGCAGTTTTCACTGTAAAACCGAGTTGGATCTACTACCTCCCCTTATATATGGATGGAGTGGAGTTTGCAACTGAAAAGAAACTTTGTGTTCCCAACAAGCTAGGTGAAGGACGGCTTTCACACACACTTATCTCTCAGAACTGAGCATGTGGAGAGACGTTCGTTCACCTAGCACAAAGGGAACGGGTTGCAGGAGAAACTTTTACTCTGGTTTCTCAGTCTGTTTCATAGTGCCGGTTTGAAGTTCCTGCAGTTTTCACTGTAAAACCGGGTTGGAGCTAGTACCTCCCCATATATATGTATGGAGTGGAGTTTGCAACTGAAAAGAAACTTTGTGTTCCCAACAAGCTAGGTGAAGGACGGCTTTCACACACACTTATCTCTCAGAACTGAGCATGTGGAAAGACGTTCGTTCATCTAGCACAAAGGGAACGGGTTGCAGGAGAAACTTTTACTCTGGTTTCTCAGTCTGTTTCCTAGTGCCGGTTTGAAGTTCCTGCAGTTTTCACTGTAAAACCGAGTTGGAGCTAGTACCTCCCCATATATATGTATGGAGTGGAGTTTGCAACTGAAAAGAAACTTTGTGTTCCCAACAAGCTAGGTTAAGGACGGCTTTCACACACACTTATCTCTCAGAACTGAGCATGTGGAGAGACGTTCGTTCATCTAGCACAAAGGGAACGGGTTGCAGGAGAAACTTTTACTCTGGTTTCTCAGGCTGTTTCCTAGTGCCGGTTTGAAGTTCCTGCAGTTTTCACTGTAAAACCGAGTTGGAGTTAGTACCTCCCCGTATATATGTAAGGAGTGGTGTTTGCAACTGAAAAGAAACTTTGTGTTCCCAACAAGCTAGGTGAATTACGGTTTCACACACACTTATCTCTCAGAACTGAGCATGTGGAGAGACGTTCGTTCATCTAGCACAAAGGGAACGGGTTGCAGGAGAAACTTTTACTCTGGTTTCTCAGTCTGTTTCCTAGTGCCGGTTTGAAGTTCCTGCAGTTTTCACTGTAAAACCGATTTGGTGCTACTACCTCCCCGTATATATGTATGGAGTGGAGATTACAACTGAAAAGTAACTTTGTGTTCCCAACAAGCTAGGTGAAGGACGGCTTTCACACACAATTATCTCTCAGAACTGAGCATGTGGAGAGACGTTCGTTCAACTAGCACAAAGGGAACGGTTTGCAGGAGAAACTATTACTCTGGTATCTCAATCTGTTTCCTAGTGCCGGTTTGAAGTTCCTCCAGTTTTCACTGTAAAACCAATTTGGAGCTAGTACCTCCCCGTATATATGTATGGAGTGTAGTTTGCAACTGAAAAGAAACTTTGTGTTCCCAACAAGCTAGGTGAAGGACGGCTTTCACACACACTTACCTCTCAGAACTGAGCATGTGGAGAGACGTTCGTTCATCTAGCACAAAGGGAACTGGTTGCAGGAGAAACTTTTACTCTGGTTTCTCAGTCTGTTTCCTAGTGCCGGTTTGAAGTTCCTGCAGTTTTCACTGTAAAACCGAGTTGGAGCTAGTCCTTCCCCATATATATGTATGGAGTGGAGTTTGCAACTGAAAAGAAACTTTGTGTTCCCAACAAGCTAGCTGAAGGACGGCTTTCACACACACTTATCTCTCAGAACTGAGCATGTGGAGAGACGTTCGTTCAACTAGCACAAAGGGAACGTGTTGCAGGAGAAACTATTACTCTGGATTCTCAGTCTGTTTCCTAGTGCCGGTTTGAAGTTCCTGCAGTTTTCACTGTAAAACCGAGTTGGAGCTAGTACCTCCCCGTAAATATGTAAGGACTGGAGTTTGCAACTGAAAAGAAAGTTTGTGTTCCCAACAAGCTAGGTGAAGGACGGCTTTCACACACACTTATCTCTCAGAACTGAGCATGTGGAGAGACGTTCGTTCATCTAGCACAAAGGGAACTGGTTGCAGGAGAAACTTTTACTCTGGATTCTCAGTCTGTTTCCTAGTGCCAGTTTGAAGTTCCTGCAGTTTTCACTGTAATACCGAGTTGGATCTAGTACCTCCCCATATATATGTATGGAGTGGAGTTTGCATCTGAAAAGAAACTTTGTGTTCCCAACAAGCTAGGTGAAGGACGGCTTTCACACACACTTATCTCTCAGAACTGAGCATGTGGAGAGACGTTCGTTCATCTAGCACAAAGAGAACTGGTTGCAGGAGAAAATTTTACTCTGGTTTCTCAGTCTGTTTCCTAGTGCCGGTTTGAAGTTCCTGCAGTTTTCACTGTAAAACCGAGTTGGAGCTACAACCTCCCCATATATACGTATGGAGTGGAGTTTGCAACTGAAAAGAAACTTTGTGTTCCCAACAAGCTAGGTGAAGAACGGCTTTCACACACACTTATCTCTCAGAACTGAGCATGTGGAGAGACGTTCGTTCAACTAGCACAAAGGGAACGGGTTGCAGGAGAAACTATTACTCTGGTTTCTCAGTCTGTTTCCAAGTGCCGGTTTGAAGTTCCTGCAGTTTTCACTGTAAAACCGAGTTGGAGCTAGTACCTCCCCTTATATATGTATAGAGTGGAGTTTGCAACTGAAAAGAAACTTTGTGTTCCCAACAAGCTAGGTGAAGGACGGCTTTCACACACACTTATCTCTCAGAACTGAGCATGTGGAGAGACGTTCGTTCAACTAGCACAAAGGGAACGGGTTGCAGGAGAAACTATTACTCTGGTTTCTCAGTCTGTTTCCTAGTGCCGGTTTGAAGTTCCTGCAGTTTTCACTGTAAAACCGAGTTGGAGCTAGAACCTCCCCTTATATATATAAGGAGTGGAGTTTGCAACTGAAAAGAAACTTTGTGTTCCCAACAAGCTAGCTGAAGTACGGCTTTCACACACACTTATCTCTCAGAACTGAGCATGTGGAGAGACGTTCGTTCATCTAGCAAAAGAGGGAAAAGGTTGCAGGGGAAACCTTTAATCTGGTTTCTCAGTCTGTTTCCTAATGTCGGTTTGAAGTTCCTGCAGTTTTCACTGTAAAACCGTGTTGGAGCTACTACCTCGCCTTATATATGTATGGAGTGGAGTTTGCAACTGAAAAGAAACTTTGTGTTCCCAACAAGCTAGGTGAAGGACGGCTTTCACACACACTTATCTCTCAGAACTGAGCATGTGGAGAGACGTTGGTTCATCTAGCACAAAGGGAACGTTTTGCAGGAGAAACTTTTACTCTGGTTTCTCAGTCTGTTTCCTAGGGCCGGTTTGAAGTTCATGCAGTTTTCACTGTAAAACCGAGTTGGAGCTAGTACCTCCCCTCATATATGTATGGAGTGGAGTTTGCAACTGAAAAGAAACTTTGTGTTCCCAACAAGCTAGGTGAAGGACGGCTTTCACACACACTTATCTCTCAGAACTGAGCATGTGGAGAGACGTTGGTTCATCTAGCACAAAGGGGACGGGTTGCAGGAGAAACTTTTACTCTGGTTTCTCAGTCTGTTTCCTAGTGCCGGTTTGAAGTTCCTTCAATTTTCACTGTAAAACCGAGTTGGAGCTAGTACCTCCCCGTATATATTTATGGAGTGGAGATTACAACTGAAAAGAAACTTTGTGTTCCCAACAAGCTAGGTGAAGGACGGATTTCACACACACTTATCTCTCAGAACTGAGCATGTGGAGAGACGTTCGTTCAACTAGAACAAAGGGAACGTGTTGCAGGAGAAACTATTACTCTGGTATCTCAATCTGTTTCTTAGTGCCGGTTTGAAGTTCCTGCAGTTTTCACTGTAAAACCAAGTTGGAGCTAGTACCTCCCCGTATATATTTATGGAGTGTAGTTTGCAACTGAAAAGAAACTTTGTGTTCCCAACAAGCTAGGTGAAGGACGGCTTTCACACACATTTATCTCTCAGAACTGAGCATGTGGAGAGACGTTCGTTCATCAAGCACAAAGGGAACGGGTTGCAGGAGAAACTTTTACTCTGGTTTCTCAGACTGTTTCCTAGTGCCGGTTTGAAGTTCCTGCAGTTTTCACTGTAAAACCGAGTTGGAGCTAGTACCTCCCCATATAGATGTATGGAGTGGAGTTTGCAACTGAAAAGAAACTTTGTGTTCCCAACAAGCTAGGTGAAGGACGGCTTTCACACACACTTATCTCTCAGAACTGAGCATGTGGAGAGACGTTCGTTCATCTAGCACAAAGGGAACGGGTTGCAGGAGAAACTTTTACTCTGGTTTCTCAGTCTGTTTCCTAGTGCCGGTTTGAAGTTCCTGCAGTTTTCACTGTAAAAGCCAGTTGGAGCTACTACCTCCCCATATATATGTATGGAGTGGAGTTTGCAACTGAAAAGAAACTTTGTGTTCCCAACAAGCTAGGTGAAGGACGGCTTTCACACACACTTATCTCTCAGAACTGAGCATGTGGAGAGACGTTCGTTCAACTAGCACAAAGGGAACGGGTTGCAGGAGAAACTATTACTCTGGATTCCCAGTCTGTTTCCTAGTGCCGGTTTGAAGTTCCTGCAGTTTTCACTGTAAAACCGAGTTGGAGTTAGTACCTCCCCGTATATATGTAAGGAGTGGAGTTTGCAACTGAAAAGAAACTTTGTGTTCCCAACAAGCTAGGTGAAGGACGGCTTTCACACACACTTATCTCTCAGAACTGAGCATGTGGAGAGACGTTGGTTCATCTAGCACAAAGGGAACGGGTTGCAGGAGAAATTTTTACTCTGGTTTCTCAGTCTGTTTCCTAGTGCCAGTTTGAAGTTCCTGCAGTTTTCACTGTAAAACCGAGTTGGATCTAGTACCTCCCCATATATATGTATGAGTGGAGTTTGCATCTGAAAAGAAACTTTGTGTTCCCAACAAGCTAGGTGAAGGACGGCTTTCACACACACTTATCTCTCAGAACTGAGCATGTGGAGAGACGTTGGTTCATCTAGCACAAAGGGAACGGGTTGCAGGAGAAACTTTTACTCTGGTTTCTCAGTCTGTTTCCTAGTGCCGGTTTGAAGTTCCTGCAGTTTTCACTGTAAAACAGAGTTCGAGCTAGTACCTCCCCATATATATGTATGGAGTGGAGTTTGCATCTGAAAAGGAACTTTGTGTTCCCAACAAGCTAGCTGAAGGACGGCTTTCACACACACTTATCTCTCAGAACTGAGCATGTGGAGAGACGTTGGTTCATCTAGCACAAAGGGAACGGGTTGCAGGAGAAACTTTACTCTGTTTTCTCAGTCTGTTTCCTAGTACCGGTTTGAAGTTCCTTCAGTTTTCACTGTAAAACCGAGTTGGAGCTAGTACCTCCCCATATATATGTATGGAGTGGAGTTTGCAACTGAAAAGAAACTTTGTGTTCCCAACAAGCTAGGTGAAGGACAGCTTTCACACACACTTTTCTCTCAGAACTGAGCATGTGGAGAGACGTTCGTTCATCTAGCACAAAGGGAACGGGTTGCAGGAGAAACTTTTACTCTGGTTTCTCAGTCTGTTTCCTAGTGCCAGTTGGAAGTTCCTGCAGTTTTCACTGTAAAACCGAGTTGGAGCTAGTACCTCCCCATATATATGTATGGAGTGGAGTTTGCAACTGAAAAGAAACTTTGTGTTCCCAACAAGCTAGATGAAGGACGGCGTTCACACACACTTTTCTCTCAGAACTGAGCATGTGGAGAGACGTTCGTTCATCGAGCACAAATGGAACGGTTTGCAGGGGAAACTTTTACTCTGGTTTCTCAGTCTGTTTCCTAGTGCCGGTTTGAAGTTCCTGCAGTTTTCACTGTAAAACCGCGTTAGATCTAGTACCTCCCCTTTTATATGTATGGATTGGAGTTTGCAACTGGAAAGAAACTTTGTGTTCCCAACAAGTTAGGTGATGGACGGCTTTCACACACACTTATCTCTCAGAACTGAGCATATGGAGAGACGTTCGTTCAACTAGTACAAAGGGAACGGATTGCAGGAGAAACTATTACTCTGGTTTCTCAGTCTGTTTCTTAGTGCCGGTTTGAAGTTCCTGCAGTTTTCACTGTAAAACCGAGTTGGAGCTAGAACCTCCCCTTATATATGTATTGAGTGGAGTTTGCAACTGAAAAGAAACTTTGTGTTCCCAACAAGCTAGGTGAAGGACGGCTTTCACACACACTTATCTCTCAGAACTGAGCATGTGGAGAGACGTTCGTTCATCTAGCACAAAGAAAAGGGTTGCAGGGGAAACTATTACTCTGGTTTCTCAGTTTGTTTCCTAGTGCCGGTTTGAAGTTCCTGCAGTTTTCACTGTAAAACCGAGTTGGAGCTACTACCTCCCCTTATATATGTATGGAGTGGAGTTTGCAACTGAAAAGAAACTTTGTGTTCCCAAAAAGCTAGGTGAAGGACGGCTTTCACACACACTTATCTCGCAGAACTGAGCATGTGGAGAGACGTTCGTTCACCTAGCACAAAGGGAACGGGTTGCAGGAGAAACTTTTACTCTGGTTTCTCAGTCTGTTTCCTAGTGCCGGTTTGAAGTTCCTGCAGTTTTCACTGTAAAACCGGGTTGGAGCTACTACCTCCCCATATATATTTATCGATTGGAGTTTGCAACTGAAAAGAAACTTTGTGTTCCCAACAAGCTAGGTGAAGGACGGCTTTCACACACACTTATCTCTCAGAACTGAGCATGTGGAGAGACGTTCGTTCAACTAGCACAAAGGGAACGGGATGCAGGAGAAACTTTTACTCTGGTTTCTCAGTCTGTTTCCTAGTGCCGGTTTGAAGTTCCTGCAGTTTTCACTGTAAAACCGAGTTGGAGCTACTACCTCCCCATATATATGTATGGAGTGGAGTTTGCAACTGAAAAGAAACTTTGTGTTCCCAACAAGCTAGGTGAAGGACGGCTTTCACACACACTTATCTCTCAGAACTGCGCATGTGGAGAGACGTTCGTTCATCTAGCACAAAGGGAACGGGTTGTAGGAGAAACTATTACTCTGGATTCTCAATCTGTTTCCTAGTGCCGGTTTGAAGTTCCTGCAGTTTTCACTGTAAAACCGAGTTGGAGTTAGTACCTCCCCGTATATATGTAAGGAGTGGAGTTTGCAACTGAAAAGAAACTTTGTGTTCCCAACAAGCTAGGTGAAGGACGGCTTTCACACACACTTATCTCTCAGAACGGAGCATGTGGAGAGACTTTCGTTCATCTAGCACAAAGGGAACGGGTTGCAGGAGAAACTTTTACTCTGGTTTCTCAGTCTGTTTCCTAGTGCCAGTTTGAAGTTCCTGCAGTTTTCACTGTAAAACCGAGTTGGATCTAGTACCTCCCCATATATATGTATGGATTGGAGTTTGCATCTGAAAAGAAACTTTGTGTTCCCAACAAGCTAGGTGAAGGACGGCTTTCACACAAACTTATCTCTCAGAACTGAGCATGTGGAGAGACTTTGGTTCATCTAGCACAAAGGGAACGGGTTGCAGGAGAAACATTTTCTCTGGTACCTCAGTCTGTTTCCTAGTGCCGGTTTGAAGTTCCTGCAGTTTTCACTGTAAAACCGAGTTGGAGCTAGAACCTCCCCTTATATATGTATGGAGTGGAGATTGCAACTGAAAAGAAACTTTGTGTTCCCAACAAGCTAGGTGAAGGACGGCTTTCACACACACTTATCTCTCAGAACTGAGCATGTGGAGAGACGTTCGTTCATCTAGCACAAAGGGAACGGGTTGCAGGAGAAACTTTTACTCTGGTTTCTCAGTCTGTTTCCTAGTGCCGGTTTGAAGTTCCTGCAGTTTTCACTGTAAAACCGAGTTCGAGTTACTACCTCCCCGTATATATGTATGGAGTGGAGTTTGCATCTGAAAAGAAACTTTGTGTTCCCAACAAGCTAGGTGAAGGACGGCTTTCACACACACTTATATCTCAGAACTGAGCATGTGGAGAGACGTTCGTTCATCTAGCACAAAGGGAACGGGTTGCAGGAGAAACTTTTACTCTGGTTTCTCAGTCTGTTTCCTAGTGCCGGTTTGAAGTTCCTGCAGTTTTCACTGTAAAAGCCAGTTGGAGCTACTACCTCCCCATATATATGTATGGAGTGGAGTTTGCAACTGAAAAGAAACTTTGTGTTCCCAACAAGCTAGGTGAAGGACGGCTTTCACACACAATTATCTCTCAGAACTGAGCATGTGGAGAGACGTTCGTTCAAGTAGCACAAAGGGAACGGGTTGCAGGAGAAACTATTACTCTGGATTCCCAGTCTGTTTCCTAGTGCCGGTTTGAAGTTCCTGCAGTTTTCACTGTAAAACCGAGTTCGAGCTAGTACCTCCCCATATATATGTATGGAGTGGAGTTTGCATCTGAAAAGGAACTTTGTTTTCCCAACAAGCTAGCTGAAGGACGGCTTTCACACACACTTCTCTCTCAGAACTGAGCATGTGGAGAGACGTTGGTTCATCTAGCACAAAGGGAACGGGTTGCAGGAGAAACTTTTACTCTGGTTTCTCAGTCTGTTTCCTAGTACCGGTTTGAAGTTCCTTCAGTTTTCACTGTAAAACCGAGTTGGAGCTAGTACCTCCCCATATATATGTATGGAGTGGAGTTTGCATCTGAAAAGAAACTTTGTGTTCCCAACAAGCTAGGTGAAGGACAGCTTTCACACACACTTTTCTCTCAGAACTGAGCATTTGGAGAGACGTTCGTTCATCTAGCACAAAGGGAACGGGTTGCAGGAGAAACTTTTACTCTGGTTTCTCAGTCTGTTTCCTAGTGCCGGTTGGAAGTTCCTGCAGTTTTCACTGTAAAAGCGAGTTGGAGCTAGTACCTCCCCATATATATGTATGGAGTGGAGTTTGCAACTGAAAAGAAACTTTGTGTTCCCAACAAGCTAGATGAAGGACGGCTTTCACACACACTTTTCTCTCAGAACTGAGCATGTGGAGAGACGTTCGTTCATCGAGCACAAATGGAACGGTTTGCAGGGGAAACTTTTACTCTGGTTTCTCAGTCTGTTTCCTAGTGCCGGTTTGAAGTTCCTGCAGTTTTCACTGTAAAACCGAGTTAGATCTTGTACCTCCCCTTTTATATGTATGGATTGGAGTTTGCAACTGGAAAGAAACTTTGTGTTCCCAACAAGCTAGGTGAAGGACGGCTTTCACACACACTTATCTCTCAGAACTGAGCATATGGAGAGACGTTCGTTCAACTAGTACAAAGGGAACGGGTTGCAGGAGAAACTATTACTCTGGTTTCTCAGTCTGTTTCCTAGTGCCGGTTTGAAGTTCCTGCAGTTTTCACTGTAAAACCGAGTTGGAGCTAGAACCTCCCCTTATATATGTATTGAGTGGAGTTTGCAACTGAAAAGAAACTTTGTGTTCCCAACAAGCTAGGTGAAGGACGGCTTTCACACACACTTATCTCTCAGAACTGAGCATGTGGAGAGACGTTCGTTCATCTAGCACAAAGGAAAAGGGTTGCAGGGGAAACTATTACTCTGGTTTCTCAGTTTGTTTCCTAGTGCCGGTTTGAAGTTCCTGCAGTTTTCACTGTAAAACCGAGTTGGAGCTACTACCTCCCCGTATATATGTATGGAGTGGAGTTTGCATCTGAAAAGAAACTTTGTGTTCCCAACAAGCTAGGTGAAGGACGGCTTTCACACACACTTATCTCTCAGAACTGAGCATGTGGAGAGACGTTCGTTCATCTAGCACAAAGGGAACAGGTTGCAGGAGAAAACTTTACTCTGGATTCTCAGTCTGTTTCCTAGTGCCGGTTTGAAGTTCCTGCAGTTTTCACTGTAAAACCGAGTTGGAGCTACAACCTCCCCATATATATGTATGGCGTGGAGTTTGCAACTGAAAAGAAACTTTGTGTTCCCAACAAGCTAGGTGAAGGACGGCTTTCACACACACTTATCTCTCAGAACTGAGCATGTGGAGAGACGTTCGTTCATCTAGCACAAAGGGAACGGTTTGCAGGAGAAATTTTTACTCTGGTTTCTCAGGCTGTTTCCTAGTGCCGGTTTGAAGTTCCTGCAATTTTCACTGTAAATCCGAGTTGGAGCTAGTACCTCCCCATATATTTGTATGGAGTGGAGTTTGCAACTGAAAAGAAACTTTGTGTTCCCAACAAGCTAGGTGAAGGACGGCTTACACACACACTTATCTCTCAGAACGGAGCATGTGGAGAGACGTTCGTTCATCTAGCACAAAGGGAACGGGTTGCAGGAGAAACTTTTACTCTGGTTTCTCAGTCTGTTTCCTAGTGCCGGTTTGAAGTTCCTGCAGTTTTCACTGTAAAACCGAGTTGGAGCTACTACCTCCCCGTATATATTTATGGAGTGGAGTTTGCAACTGAAAAGAAACTTTGTGTTCCCAACAAGCAAGGTGAAGGACGGCTTTCACACACACTTATCTCTCAGAACTGAGCATGTGGAGAGACGTTCGTTCAACTAGCACAAAGGGAACGGGTTGCAGGAGAAACTATTACTCTGGTTTCTCAGTCTGTTTCCTAGTGCCGGTTTGAAGTTCCTGCAGTTTTCAGTGTAAAACTGAGTTGGAGCTAGTACCTCCCCTTATATATGTATGGAATGGAGTTTGCAACTGAAAAGAAACTTTGTGTTCCCAACAAGCTAGGTGAAGGACGGCTTTCACACACACTTATCTCTCAGAACTGAGCATGTGGAGAGACGTTGGTTCATCTAGCACAAAGGGAACGGGTTGCAGGAGAAACTTTTACTCTGGATTCTCAGTCTGTTTCCTAGTGCCGGTTTGAAGTTCCTGCAGTTTTCACTGTAAAACCGAGTTGGAGCTAGTACCTCCCCATATATATGTATGGAGTGGAGTTTGCAACTGAAAAGAAACTTTGTGTTCCCAACAAGCTAGGTGAAGGACGGCTTTCACACACACTTATCTCTCAGAACTGAGCATGTGGAGAGACGTTGGTTCATCTAGCACAAAGGGAACGGGTTGCAGGAGAAACTTTTACTCTGGTTTCTCAGTCTGTTTCCTAGTGCCGGTTTGAAGTTCCTGCAGTTTTCACTGTAAAACCGTGTTGGAGCTAGTACCTCCCCTCATATATGTATGGAGTGGAGTTTGCAACTGAAAAGAAACTTTGTGTTCCCAACAAGCTAGGTGAAGGACGGCTTTCACACACACTTATCTCTCAGAACTGAGCATGTGGAGAGACGTTCGTTCAACTAGCACAAAGGGAACGGGTTGCAGGAGAAACTATTACTCTGGATTCTCAGTCTGTTTCCTAGTGCCGGTTTGAAGTTCCTGCAGTTTTCACTGTAAAACCGAGTTGGAGTTAGTACCTCCCCGTATATATGTAAGGAGTGGAGTTTGCAACTGAAAACAAACTTTGTGTTCCCAACAAGCTAGGTGAAGGACGGCTTTCACACACACTTATCTCTCAGAACTGAGCATGTGGAGAGACGTTCGTTCATCTAGCACAAAGGGAACGGGTTGCAGGAGAAACTTTTACTCTGGTTTCTCACTCTGTTTCCTAGTGCCAGATTGAAGTTCCTGCAGTTTTCACTGTAAAACAGAGTTGGAGCTAGTACCTCCCCATATATATGTATGGAGTGGTGTTTGCATCTGAAAAGAAACTTTGTGTTCCCTACAAGCTAGCTGAAGGACGGCTTTCACACACACTTATCTCTCAGAACTGAGCATGTGGAGAGACGTTGGTTCATCTAGCACAAAGGGAACGGGTTGCAGGAGAAACTATTACTCTGGATTCTCAGTCTGTTTCCTAGTGCCGGTTTGAAGTTCCTGCAGTTTTCACTGTAAAACCGAGTTGGAGCTAGTACCTACCCGTATATATGTAACGACTGGAGTTTGCAACTGAAAAGAAACTTTGTGTTCCCAACAAGCTAGGTGAAGGACGGCTTTCACACACACTTATCTCTCAGAACTGAGCATGTGGAGAGACGTTGGTTCATCTAGCACAAAGGGAACGGGTTGCAGGAGAAACTTTTACTCTGGTTTCTCAGTCTGTTTCCTAGTGCCGGTTTGATGTTCCTGCAGTTTTCACTGTAAAACCGAGTTGGAGCTAGTACCTCCCCTTATATATGTATGGATTGGAGATTACAACTGAAAAGAAACTTTGTGTTCCCAACAAGGTAGGTGAAGGACGGCTTTCACACACACTTATCTCTCAGAACTGAGCATGTGGAGAGACGTTGGTTCATCTAGCACAAAGGGAACGTGTTGCAGGAGAAACATTTACTCTGGTTTCTCAGTCTGTTTCCTAGTGCCGGTTTGATGTTCCTGCAGTTTTCACTGTAAAACCGAGTTGGAGCTAGTACCTCCCCGTATATATGTATGGATTGGAGATTACAACTGAAAAGAAACTTTGTGTTCCCAACAAGCTAGGTGAAGGACGGCTTTCACACACACTTATCTCTCAGAACTGAGCATGTGGAGAGACGTTCGTTCATCTAGCACAAAGGGAACGGGTTGCAGGAGAAACTATTACTCTGGTATCTCAATCTGTTTCCTAGTGCCGGTTTGAAGTTCCTGCAGTTTTCACTGTAAACCAAGTTGGAGCTAGTACCTCCCCGTATATATGTATGGAGTGTAGTTTGCAACTGAAAAGAAACTTTGTGTTCCCAACAATCTAGGTGAAGGACGGCTTTCACACACACTTATCTCTCAGAACTGAGCATGTGGAGAGACGTTCGTTCATCTAGCACAAAGGGAACGGGTTGCAGGAGAAACTTTTACTCTGGTTTCTCAGTCTGTTTCCTAGTGCCGGTTTGATGTTCCTGCAGTTTTCACTGTAAAACCGAGTTGGAGCTAGTACCTCCCCATATATATGTATGGAGTGGAGTTTGCAACTGAAAAGAAACTTTGTGTTCCCAACAAGCTAGGTGAAGGACGGCTTTCACACACACTTATCTCTCAGAACTGAGCATGTGGAGAGACGTTCGTTCATCTAGCACAAAGAGAACGGGTTGCATGAGAAACATTTACTCTGGTTCCCAGTCTGTTTCCTAGTGCCGGTTTGAAGTTCCTGCAGTTTTCACTGTAAAACCGAGTTGGAGCTAGTACCTCCCCATATAATTTTATGGAGTGGAGTTTGCAACTGAAAAGAAACTTTGTGTTCCCAACAAGCTAGGTGAAGGACGGCTTTCACACACACTTATCTCTCAGAACTGAGCATGTGGAGAGACGTTCGTTCAACTAGCACAAAGGGAACGGGTTGCAGGAGAAACTATTACTCTGGATTCTCAGTCTGTTTCCTAGTGCAGGTTTGAAGTTCCTGCAGTTTTCACTGTAAAACCGAGTTGGAGTTAGTACCTCCCCGTATATATGTAAGGATTGCAGTTTGCAACTGAAAAGAAACTTTGTGTTCCCAACAAGCTAGGTGAAGGACGGCTTTCACACACACTTATCTCTCAGAACGGAGCATGTGGAGAGACGTTCGTTCATCTAGCACAAAGGGAACGGGTTGCAGGAGAAACTTTTACTCTGGTTTCTCAGTCTGTTTCCTAGTGCCGGTTTGAAGTTCCTGCAGTTTTCACTGTAAAACCGAGTTGGAGCTACTACCTCCCCATATATATGTATGGAGTGGAGTTTGCAACTGAAAAGAAACTTTGTGTTCCCAACAAGCTAGATGAAGGACGGCTTTCACACACACTTATCTCTCAGAACTGAGCATGTGGAGAGACGTTCGTTCAACTAGCACAAATGGAACGGGTTGTAGGAGAAACTATTACTCTGGATTCTCAGTCTGTTTCCTAGTGCCGGTTTGAAGTTCCTGCAGTTTTCACTGTAAAACCGAGTTGGAGTTAGTACCTCCCCGTATATATGTAAGGAGTGGAGTTTGCAACTGAAAAGAAACTTTGTGTTCCCAACAAGCTAGGTGAAGGACGGCTTTCACACACACTTATCTCTCAGAACGGAGCATGTGGAGAGACGATCGTTCATCTAGCACAAAGGGAACGGGTTGCAGGAGAAACATTTACTCTGGTACCTCATTCTGTTTCCTAGTGCCGGTTTGAAGTTCCTGCAGTTTTCACTGTAAAACCGAGTTGGAGCTAGAACCTCCCCTTATATATGTATGGAGTGGAGTTTGCATCTGAAAAGAAACTTTGTGTTCCCAACAAGCTAGGTGAAGGACGGCTTTCACACACACTTATCTCTCAGAACTGAGCATGTGGAGAGACGTTCGTTCATCTAGCACAAAGGGAACGGGTTGCAGGAGAAACTTTTACTCTGGTTTCTCAGTCTGTTTCCTAGTGCCGGTTTGAAGTTCCTGCAGTTTCACTGTAAAACCGAGTTCGAGTTACTACCTCCCCGTATATATGTATGGAGTGGAGTTTGCATCTGAAAAGAAACTTTGTGTTCCCAACAAGCTAGGTGAAGGACGGCTTTCACACACACTTATCTCTCAGAACTGAGCATGTGGAGAGACGTTCGTTCATCTAGCACAAAGGGAACAGGTGGCAGGAGAAAATTTTTCTCTGGTTTCTCAGTCTGTTTCCTAGTGCCGGTTTGAAGTTCCTGCAGTTTTCACTGTAAAACCGAGTTGGAGCTACAACCTCCCCATATATATGTATGGAGTGGAGTTTGCAACTGAAAAGAAACTTTGTGTTCCCAACAAGCTAGGTGAAGGACGGCTTTCACACACACTTATCTCTCAGAACTGAGCATGTGGAGAGACGTTCGTTCATCTAGCACAAAGGGAACGGTTTGCAGGAGAAACTTTTACTCTGGTTTCTCAGGCTGTTTCCTAGTGCCGGTTTGAAGTTCCTGCAGTTTTCACTGTAAAACCGAGTTGGAGCTAGTACCTCCCCATATATATGTATGGAGTGGAGTTTGCAACTGAAAAGAAACTTTGTGTTCCCAACAAGCTAGGTGAAGGACGGCTTTCACACACAATTATCTCTCAGAACTGAGCATGTGGAGAGACGTTCGTTCATCTAGCACAAAGAGAACGGGTTGCAGGAGAAACTTTTACTCTGGTTTCCCAGTCTGTTTCCTAGTGCCGGTTTGAAGTTCCTGCAGTTTTCACTGTAAAACCGAGTTGGAGCTACTACCTCCCCATATATATGTATGGAGTGGAGTTTGCAACTGAAAAGAAACTTTGTGTTCCCAACAAGCTAGGTGAAGGACGGCTTTCACACACACTTATCCCTCAGAACTGAGCATGTGGAGAGACGTTCGTTCAACTAGCACAAATGGAACGGGTTGTAGGAGAAACTATTACTCTGGATTCTCAGTCTGTTTCCTAGTGCCGGTTTGAAGTTCCTGCAGTTTTCACTGTAAAACCGAGTTGGAGTTAGTACCTCCCCGTATATATGTAAGGAATGGAGTTTGCAACTGAAAAGAAACTTTGTGTTCCCAACAAGCTAGGTGAAGGACGGCTTTCACACACACTTATCTCTCAGAACGGAGCATGTGGAGAGACGATCGTTCATCTAGCACAAAGGGAACGGGTTGCAGGAGAAACATTTACTCTGGTACCTCATTCTGTTTCCTAGTGCCGGTTTGAAGTTCCTGCAGTTTTCACTGTAAAACCGAGTTGGAGCTAGAACCTCCCCTTATATATGTATGGAGTGGAGTTTGCAACTGAAAAGAAACTTTGTGTTCCCAACAAGCTAGGTGAAGGGCGGCTTTCACACACACTTATCTCTCAGAACTGAGCATGTGGAGAGACGTTCGTTCATCTAGCACAAAGGGAACGGGTTGCAGGAGAAACTTTTACTCTGGTTTCTCTGTCTGTTTCCTAGTGCCGGTTTGAAGTTCCTGCAGTTTCACTGTAAAACCGAGTTCGAGTTACTACCTCCCCGTATATATGTATGGAGTGGAGTTTGCATCTGAAAAGAAACTTTGTGTTCCCAACAAGCTAGGTGAAGGACGGCTTTCACACACACTTATCTCTCAGAACTGAGCATGTGGAGAGACGTTCGTTCATCTAGCACAAAGGGAACAGGTTGCAGGAGAAAATTTTACTCTGGTTTCTCAGTCTGTTTCCTAGTGCCGGTTTGAAGTTCCTGCAGTTTTCACTGTAAAACCGAGTTGGAGCTACAACCTCCCCATATATATGTATGGAGTGGAGTTTGCAACTGAAAAGAAACTTTGTGTTCCCAACAAGCTAGGTGAAGGACGGCTTTCACACACACTTATCTCTCAGAACTGAGCATGTGGAGAGACGTTCGTTCATCTAGCACAAAGGGAACGGTTTGCAGGAGAAACTTTTACTCTGGTTTCTCAGGCTGTTTCCTAGTGCCGGTTTGAAGTTCCTGCAGTTTTCACTGTAAAACCGAGTTGGAGCTAGTACCTCCCCATATATATGTATGGAGTGGAGTTTGCAACTGAAAAGAAACTTTGTGTTCCCAACAAGCTAGGTGAAGGACGGCTTTCACACACAATTATCTCTCAGAACTGAGCATGTGGAGAGACGTTCGTTCATCTAGCACAAAGAGAACGGGTTGCCGGAGAAACTTTTACTCTGGTTTCCCAGTCTGTTTCCTAGTGCCGGTTTGAAGTTCCTGCAGTTTTCACTGTAAAACCGAGTTGGAGCTACTACCACCCCATATATATATATGGAGTGGAGTTTGCAACTGAAAAGAAACTTTGTGTTCCCAACAAGCTAGGTGAAGGACGGCTTTCACACACACTTATCTCTCTGAACTGAGCATGTGGACAGACGTTCGTTCAACTAGCACAAAGGAAACCGGTTGCAGGAGAAACTATTACTCTGGATTCTCAGTCTGTTTCCTAGTGCAGGTTTGAAGTTCCTGCAGTTTTCACTGTAAAACCGAGTTGGGGTTAGTACCTCCCCGTATATATGTAAGGAGTGGAGTTTGCAACTGAAAAGAAACTTTGTGTTCCCAACAAGCTAGGTGAAGTACGGCTTTCACACACACTTATCTCTCAGAACGGAGCATGTGGAGAGACGTTCGTTCATCTAGCACAAAGGGAACGGGTTGCAGGGGAAACTTTTACTCTGGTTTCTCAGTCTGTTTCCTAGTGCCGTTTTGAAGTTCCTGCAGTTTTCACTGTAAAACCGAGTTGGAGCTACTACCTCCCCATATATATGTATGGAGTGGAGTTTGCAACTGAAAAGAAACTTTGTGTTCCCAACAAGCTTGGTGAAGGACGGCTTTCACACACACTTATCTCTCAGAACTGAGCATGTGGAGAGACGTTCGTTCAACTAGCACAAAGGGAACGGGTTGTAGGAGAAACTATTACTCTGGATTCTCAGTCTGTTTCCTAGTGCCGGTTTGAAGTTCCTGCAGTTTTCACTGTAAAACCGAGTTGGAGTTAGTACCTCCCCGTATATATGTAAGGAGTGGAGTTTGCAACTGAAAAGAAACTTTGTGTTCCCAACAAGCTAGGTGAAGGACGGCTTTCACACACACTTATCTCTCAGAACGGAGCATGTGGAGAGACGTTCGTTCATCTAGCACAAAGGGAACGGGTTGCAGGAGAAACTTTTACTCTGGTTTCTCAGTCTGTTTCCTAGTGCCAGTTTGAAGTTCCTGCAGTTTTCACTGTAAAACCGAGTTGGAGCTAGTACCTCCCCATATATATGTATGGAGTGGAGTTTGCATCTGAAAAGAAACTTTGTGTTCCCAACAAGCTAGGTGAAGGACGGCTTTCACACAAACTTATCTCTCAGAACTGAGCATGTGGAGAGACGTTGGTTCATCTAGCACAAAGGGAACGGGTTGCAGGAGAAACATTTACTCTGGTACCTCAGTCTGTTTCCTAGTGCCGGTTTGAAGTTCCTGCAGTTTTCACTGTAAAACCGAGTTGGAGCTAGAACCTCCCCTTATATATGTATGGAGTGGAGTTTGCAACTGAAAAGAAACTTTGTGTTCCAAACAAGCTAGGTGAAGGACGGCTTTCACACACACTTATCTCTCAGAACTGAGCATGTGGAGAGACGTTCGTTCATCTAGCACAAAGGGAACGGGTTGCAGGAGAAACTTTTACTCTGGTTTCTCAGTCTGTTTCCTAGTGCCGGTTTGAAGTTCCTGCAGTTTTCACTGTAAAACCGAGTTCGAGTTACTACCTCCCCGTATATATGTATGGAGTGGAGTTTGCATCTGAAAAGAAACTTTGTGTTCCCAACAAGCTAGGTGAAGGACGGCTTTCACACACACTTATCTCTCAGAACTGAGCATGTGGAGAGACGTTCGTTCATCTAGCACAAAGGGAACAGGTTGCAGGAGAAAATTTTACTCTGGTTTCTCAGTCTGTTTCCTAGTGCCGGTTTGAAGTTCCTGCAGTTTTCACTGTAAAACCGAGTTGGAGCTACAACCTCCCCATATATATATATGGAGTGGAGTTTGCAACTGAAAAGAAACTTTGTGTTCCCAACAAGCTAGGTGAAGGACGGCTTTCACACACACTTATCTCTCAGAACTGAGCATGTGGAGAGACGTTCGTTCATCTAGCACAAAGGGAACGGGTTGCAGGAGAAACTTTTACTCTGGTTTCTCAGGCTGTTTCCTAGTGCCGGTTTGAAGTTCCTGCAGTTTTCACTGTAAAACAGAGTTGGAGCTAGTACCTCCCCATATATATGTATGGAGTGGAGTTTGCAACTGAAAAGAAACTTTGTGTTCCCAACAAACTAGGTGAAGGACGGCTTTCACACACACTTATCTCTCAGAACTGAGCATGTGGAGAGACGTTCGTTCACCTAGCACAAAGGGAACGGGTTGCAGGAGAAACTTTTACTCTGGTTTCTCAGTCTGTTTCCTAGTGCCGGTTTGAAGTTCCTGCAGTTTTCACTGTAAAACCGAGTTGGAGCTACTACCTCCCCGTATATATTTATGGAGTGGAGTTTGCAACTGAAAAGAAACTTTGTGTTCCCAACAAGCTAGGTGAAGGACGGCTTTCACACACACTTATCTCTCAGAACTGAGCATGTGGAGAGACGTTCGTTCAACTAGCACAAAGGGAACGGGTTGCAGGAGAAACTATTACTCTGGTTTCTCAGTCTGTTTCCTAGTGCCGGTTTGAAGTTCCTGCAGTTTTCAGTGTAAAACCGAGTTGGAGCTAGTACCTCCCCTTATATATGTATGGAGTGGAGTTTGCAACTGAAAAGAAACTTTGTGTTCCCAACAAGCTAGGTGAAGGTCGGCTTTCACACACACTTATCTCTCAGAACTGAGCATGTGGAGAGACGTTGGTTCATCTAGCACAAAGGGAACGGGTTGCAGGAGAAATTTTACTCTGGATTCTCAGTCTGTTTCCTAGTGCCGGTTTGAAGTTCCTGCAGTTTTCACTGTAAAACCGAGTTGGAGCTAGTACCTCCACATATATATGTATGGAGTGGAGTTTGCAACTGAAAAGAAACTTTGTGTTCCCAACAAGCTAGGTGAAGGACGGCTTTCACACACACTTATCTCTCAGAACTGAGCATGTGGAGAGACGTTGGTTCATCTAGCACAAAGGAAACGGGTTGCAAGAGAAACTTTTACTCTGGTTTCTCAGTCTGTTTCCTAGTGCCGGTTTGAAGTTCCTGCAGTTTTCACTGTAAAACCGAGTTGGAGCTAGTACCTCCCCTCATATATGTATGGAGTGGAGTTTGCAACTGAAAAGAAACTTTGTGTTCCCAACAAGCTATGTGAAGGACGGCTTTCACACACACTTATCTCTCAGAACTGAGCATGTGGAGAGACGTTCGTTCAACTAGCACAAAGGGAACGGGTTGCAGGAGAAACTATTACTCTGGATTCTCAGTCTGTTTCCTAGTGCCGGTTTGAAGTTCCTGCAGTTTTCACTGTAAAACCGAGTTGGAGTTAGTACCTCCCCGTATATATGTAAGGAGTGGAGTTTGCACCTGAAAAGAAACTTTGTGTTCCCAACAAGCTAGGTGAAGGACGGCTTTCACACACACTTATCTCTCAGAACTGAGCATGTGGAGAGACGTTCGTTCATCTAGCACAAAGGGAACGGGTTGCAGGAGAAACTTTTACTCTGGTTTCTCAGTCTGTTTCCTAGTGCCAGATTGAAGTTCCTGCAGTATTCACTGTAAAACCGAGTTGGATCTAGTAACTCCCCATATATATGTATGGAGTGGTGTTTGCATCTGAAAAGAATCTTTGTGTTCCCAACAAGATAGCTGAAGGACGGCTTTCACACACACTTATCTCTCAGAACTGAGCATGTGGAGAGACGTTGGTTAATCTAGCACAAAGGGAACGGGTTGCAGGAGAAAATATTACTCTGGATTCTCAGTCTGTTTCCTAGTGCCGGTTTGAAGTTCCTGCAGTTTTCAGTGTAAAACCGAGTTGGTGCTAGTACCTACCCGTATATATGTAACGACTGGAGTTTGCAACTGAAAAGAAACTTTGTGTTCCCAACAAGCTAGGTGAAGGACGGCTTTCACACACACATATCTCTCAGAACTGAGCATGTGGAGAGACGTTCGTTCATCTAGCACAAAGGGAACGGGTTGCAGGGGAAACTTTTATTCTGGTTTCTCAGTCTGTTTCCTAGTGCCAGTTTGAAGTTCCTGCAGTTTTCACTGTAAAACCGAGTTGGATCTAGTACCTCCCCATATATATGTATGGAGTGGAGTTTGCATCTGAAAAGAAACTTTGTGTTCCCAACAAGCTAGGTGAAGGACGGCTTTCACACACACTTATCTCTCAGAACTGAGCATGTGGAGAGACGTTCGTTCATCTAGCACAAAGGGAACTGGTTGCAGGAGAAACTTTTACTCTGGTTTCTCAGTCTGTTTCCTAGTGCCGGTTTGAAGTTCCTGCAGTTTTCACTGTAAAACCGAGTTGGAGCTAGTACCTCCCCATATATATGTATGGAGTGGAGTTTGCAACTGAAAAGAAACTTTGTGTTCCCAACAAGCTAGGTGAAGGACGGCTTTCACACACACTTATCTCTCAGAACTGAGCATGTGGAGAGACGTTCGTTCATCTAGCACAAAGGGAACGGGTTGCAGGAGAAACTTTTACTCTGGTTTCTCAGTCTGTTTCCTAGTGCCGGTTTGAAGTTCCTGCAGTTTTCACTGTAAAACCGAGTTGGAACTAGTACCTCCCCTTATATATGTATGGATTGGGGTTTGCAACTGGAAAGAAACTTTGTGTTCCCAACAAGCTAGGTGAAGGACGGCTTTCACACACACTTATCTCTCAGAACTGAGCATGTGGAGAGACGTTCGTTCATCTAGCACAAAGGGAACGGGTTGCAGGAGAAACTTTTACTCTGGTTTCTCAGTCTGTTTCCTAGTGCCGGTTTGAAGTTCCTGCAGTTTTCACTGTAAAACCGAGTTGGAGCTAGTACCTCCCCTTATATATGTATGGAGTGGAGTTTGCAACTGAAAAGAAACTTTGTGTTCCCAACAAGCTAGGTGAAGGACGGCTTTCACACACACTTATCTCTCAGAACTGAGCATGTGGAGAGACTTTGGTTCATCTAGCACAAAGGAACGGGTTGCAGGAGAAACTTTTATTCTGGTTTCTCAGTCTGTTTCCTAGTGAAGGTTTGAAGTTCCTGCAGTTTTCACTGTAAAACCGAGTTGGAGCTAGTACCTCCCCATATATATGTATGGAGTGGAGTTTGCAACTGAAAAGAAACTTTGTGTTCCCAACAAGCTAGGTGAAGGACGGCTTTCACACACACTTATCTCTCAGAACTGAGCATGTGGAGAGACGTTCGTTCATGTAGCACAAAGGGAACGGGTTGCAGGAGAAACTTTTACTCTGGTTTCTCAGTCTGTTTCCTATTGCCGGTTTGAAGTTCCTGCAGTTTTCACTGTAAAACCGAGTTGGAGCTAGTACCTCCCCTCATATATGTATGGAGTGGAGTTTGCAACTGAAAAGAAACTTTGTGTTCCCAACAAGCTAGGTGAAGGACGGCTTTCACACACACTTATCTCTCAGAACTGAGCATGTGGAGAGACGTTCGTTCATCTAGCACAAAGGGAACGGGTTGCAGGAGAAACTATTACTCTGGATTCTCATTCTGTTTCCTAGTGCCGGTTTGAAGTTCCTGCAGTTTTCACTGTAAAACCGAGTTGGAGTTAGTACCTCCCCGTATATATGTAAGGAGTGGAGTTTGCAACTGAAAAGAAAATTTGTGTTCCCAACAAGCTAGGTGAAGGACGGCTTTCACACACACTTATCTCTCAGAACTGAGCATGTGGAGAGACGTTCGTTCATCTAGCACAAAGGGAACGGGTTGCAGGAGAAACTTTTACTCTGGTTTCTCAGTCTGTTTCCTAGTGCCGGTTTGAAGTTCCTGCAGTTTTCACTGTAAAACCGAGTTGGAGCTAGTACCTACCCGTATATATGTAACGACTGGAGTTTGCAACTGAAAAGAAACTTTGTGTTCCCAACAAGATAGGTGAAGGACGGCTTTCACACACACATATCTCTCAGAACTGAGCATGTTGAGAGACGTTCGTTCATCTAGCACAAAGGGAACGGGTTGCAGGGGAAACTTTTACTCTGGTTTCTCAGTCTGTTTCCTAGTGCCAGTTTGAAGTTCCTGCAGTTTTCACTGTAAAACCGAGTTGGATCTAGTACCTCCCCATATATATGTATGGACTGGAGTTTGCATCGGAAAAGAAACTTTGTGTTCCCAACAACCTAGGTGAAGGACGGCTTTCACACACACTTATCTCTCAGAACTGAGCATGTGGAGAGACGTTCGTTCATCTAGCACAAAGGGAACTGGTTGCAGGAGAAACTTTTACTCTGGTTTCTCAGTCTGTTTCCTAGTGCCGGTTTGAAGTTCCTGCAGTTTTCACTGTAAAACCGAGTTGGAGCTAGTACCTCCCCTTATATATTTATGGAGTGGAGTTTGCAAATGAAAAGAAACTTTGTGTTCCCAACAAGCTAGGTGAAGGACGGCTTTCACACACACTTATCTCTCAGAACTGAGCATGTGGAGAGACGTTCGTTCATCTAGCACAAAGGGAACGGGTTGCAGGAGAAACTTTTACTCTGGTTTCTCAGTCTGTTTCCTAGTGCCGGTTTGAAGTTCCTGCAGTTTTCACTGTAAAACCGAGTTGGAGCTAGTACCTCCCCTTATATATGTATGGATTGGGGTTTGCAACTGGAAAGAAACTTTGTGTTCCCAACCAGCTAAGTGAAGGACGGCTTTCACACACACTTATCTCTCAGAACTGAGCATGTGGAGAGACGTTCGTTCATCTAGCACAAAGGGAACGGGTTGCAGGAGAAACTTTTACTCTGGTTTCTCAGTCTGTTTCCTAGTGCCGGTTTGAAGTTCCTGCAGTTTTCACTGTAAAACCGAGTTGGAGCTAGTACCTCCCCTTATATATGTATGGAGTGGAGTTTGCAACTGAAAAGAAACTTTGTGTTCCCAACAAGCTAGGTGAAGGACGGCTTTCACACACACTTATCTCTCAGAACTGAGCATGTGGAGAGACTTTGGTTCATCTAGCACAAAGGGAACGGGTTGCAGGAGAAACTTTTACTCTGGTTTCTCAGTCTGTTTCCTAGTGCCGGTTTGAAGTTCCTGCAGTTTTCACTGTAAAACCGAGTTGGAGCTAGTACCTCCCCTTATATATGTATGGAGTGGAGTTTGCAACTGAAAAGAAACTTTGTGTTCCCAACAAGCTAGGTGAAGGACGGCTTTCACACACACTTATCTCTCAGAACTGAGCATGTGGAGAGACGTTGGTTCATCTAGCACAAAGGGAACGGGTTGCAGGAGAAACTTTTACTCTGGTTTCTCACTCTGTTTCCTAGTGCCGGTTTGAAGTTCCTGCAGTTTTCACTGTAAAACCGAGTTGGAGCTAGTACCTCCCCTTATATATGTATGGAGTGGAGTTTGCAACTGAAAAGAAACTTCGTGTTCCCAACAAGCTAGGTGAAGGGCGGCTTTCACACACACTTATCTCTCAGAACTGAGCATGTGGAGAGACGTTCGTTCAACTAGCACAAAGGGAACGGGTTGCAGGAGAAACTATTACTCTGGAATCTCAGTCTGTTTCCTAGTGCCGGTTTGAATTTCCTGCAGTTTTCACTGTAAAACCGAGTTGGAGTTAGTACCTCCCCGTATATATGTAAGGAGTGGTGTTTGCAACTGAAAAGAAACTTTGTGTTCCCAACAAGCTAGGTGAAGGACGGCTTTCACACACACATATCTCTCAGAACTGAGCATGTGGAGAGACGTTCGTTCATCTAGCACAAAAGGAACGGGTTGCAGGGGAAACTTTTACTCTGGTTTCTCAGTCTGTTTCCTAGTGCCAGTTTGAAGTTCCTGCAGTTTTCACTGTAAAACCGAGTTGGATCTAGTACCTCCCCATATATATGTATGGAGTGGAGTTTGCATCTGAAAAGAAACTTTGTGTTCCCAACAACCTAGGTGAAGGACGGCTTTCACACACACTTATCTCTCAGAACTGAGCATGTGGAGAGACGTTCGTTCATCTAGCACAAAGGGAACTGGTTGCAGGAGAAACTTTTACTCTGGTTTCTCAGTCTGTTTCCTAGTGCCGGTTTGAAGTTCCTGCAGTTTTCACTGTAAAACCGAGTTGGAGCTAGTACCTCCCCTTATATATGTATGGAGTGGAGTTTGCAACTGAAAAGAAACTTTGTGTTCCCAACAAGCTAGGTGAAGGACGGCATTCACACACACTTATCTCTCAGAACTGAGCATGTGGAGAGACGTTCGTTCATCTAGCACAAAGGGAACGGGTTGCAGGAGAAACTTTTACTCTGGTTTCTCAGTCTGTTTCCTAGTGCCGGTTTGAAGTTCCTGCAGTTTTCACTGTAAAACCGAGTTGGAGCTAGTACCTCCCCTTATATATGTATGGATTGGGGTTTGCAACTGGAAAGAAACTTTGTGTTCCCAACAAGCTAGGTGAAGGACGGCTTTCACACACACTTATCTCTCAGAACTGAGCATGTGGAGAGACGTTCGTTCATCTAGCACAAAGGGAAAGGGTTGCAGGAGAAACTTTTACTCTGGTTTCTCAGTCTGTTTCCTAGTGCCGGTTTGAAGTTCCTGCAGTTTTCACTGTAAAACCGAGTTGGAGCTAGTACCTCCCCTTATATATATATGGAGTGGAGTTTGCAACTGAAAAGAAACTTTGTGTTCCCAACAAGCTAGGTGAAGGACGGCTTTCACACACACTTATCTCTCAGAACTGAGCATGTGGAGAGACTTTGGTTCATCTAGCACAAAGGGAACGGGTTGCAGGAGAAACTTTTACTCTGGTTTCTCAGTCTGTTTCCTAGTGCCGGTTTGACGTTCCTGCAGTTTTCACTGTAAAACCGAGTTGGAGCTAGTACCTCCCCTTATATATGTATGGAGTGGATTTTGCAACTGAAAAGAAACTTTGTGTTCCCAACAAGCTAGGTGAAGGACGGCTTTCACACACACTTATCTCTCAGAACTGAGCATGTGGAGAGACGTTCGTTCATCTAGCACAAAGGGAACGGGTTGCAGGAGAAACTTTTACTCTGGTTTCTCAGTCTGTTTCCAAGTGCCGGTTTGAAGTTCCTGCAGTTTTCACTGTAAAACCGAGTTGGAGATAGTACCTCCCCTCATATATGTATGGAGTGGATTTTGCAACTGAAAAGAAACTTCGTGTTCCCAACAAGCTAGGTGAAGGGCGGCTTTCACACACACTTATCTCTCAGAACTGAGCATGTGGAGAGACGTTCGTTCAACTAGCACAAAGGGAACGGGTTGCAGGAGAAACTATTACTCTGGATTCTCAGTCTGTTTCCTAGTGCCTGTTGGAAGTTCCTGCATTTTTCACTGTAAAACCGAGTTGGAGTTAGTACCTCCCCGTATATATGTAAGGAGTGGAGTTTGCAACTGAAAAGAAACTTTGTGTTCCCAACAAGCTAGGTGAAGGACGGCTTTCACACACACTTATCTCTCAGAACTGAGCATGTGGAGAGACGTTCGTTCATCTAGCACAAAGGGAACGGGTTGCAGGAGAAACTTTTACTCTGGTTTCTCAGTCTGTTTCCTAGTGCCAGATTGAAGTTCCTGCAGTTTTCACTGTAAAACCGAGTTGGATCTAGTACCTTCCCATATATATGTATGGAGTGGAGTTTGCATCTGAAAAGAAACTTTGTGTTCCCAACAAGCTAGGTGAAGGACGGCTTTCACACACACTTATCTCTCAGAACTGAGCATGTGGAGAGACGTTGGTTCATCTAGCACAAAGGGAACGGGTTGCAGGAGAAACTATTACTCTGGATTCTCAGTCTGTTTCCTAGTGCCGGTTTGAAGTTCCTGCAGTTTTCACTGTAAAACCGAGTTGGAGCTAGTACCTACCCGTATATATGTAAGGACTGGAGTTTGCAACTGAAAAGAAACTTTGTGTTCCCAACAAGCTAAGTGAAGGACGGCTTTCACACACACATATATCTCAGAACTGAGCATGTGGAGAGACGTTCGTTCATCTAGCACAAAGGGAACGGGTTGCAGGAGAAACTTTTACTCTGGTTTCTCAGTCTGTTTCCTAGTGCCAGTTTGAAGTTCCTGCAGTTTTCACTGTAAAACCGAGTTGGATCTAGTACCTCCCCATATATATGTATGGAGTGGAGTTTGCATCTGAAAAGAAACTTTGTGTTCCCAACAAGCTAGGTGAAGGACGGCTTTCACACACACTTATCTCTCAGAACTGAGCATGTGGAGAGACGTTCGTTCATCTAGAACAAAGGGAACTGGTTGCAGGAGAAACTTTTACTCTGGTTTCTCAGTCTGTTTCCTAGTGCCGGTTTGAAGTTCCTGCAGTTTTCACTGTAAAACCGAGTTGGAGCTAGTACCTCCCCTTATATATGTATGGAGTGGAGTTTGCATCTGAAAAGAAACTTTGTGTTCCCAACAAGCTAGGTGAAGGACGGCTTTCACACACACTTATCTCTCAGAACTGAGCATGTGGAGAGACGTTCGTTCATCTAGCACAAAGGGAACGGGTTGCAGGAGAAACTTTTACTCTGGTTTCTCAGTCTGTTTCCTAGTGCCGGTTTGAAGTTCCTGCAGTTTTCACTGTAAAACCGAGTTGGAGCTAGTACCTCCCCATATATATGTATGGAGTGGAGTTTGCAACTGGAAAGAAACTTTGTGTTCCCAACAAGCTAGGTGAAGGACGGCTTTCACACACACTTATCTCTCAGAACTGAGCATGTGGAGAGACGTTCGTTCATCTAGCACAAAGGGAACGGGTTGCAGGAGAAACTTTTACTCTGGTTTCTCAGTCTGTTTCCTAGTGCCAGATTGAAGTTCCTGCAGTTTTCACTGTAAAACCGAGTTGGATCTAGTACCTCCCCATATATATGTATGGAGTGGAGTTTGCATCTGAAAAGAAACTTTGTGTTCCCAACAAGCTAGGTGAAGGACGGCTTTCACACACACTTATCTCTCAGAACTGAGCATGTGGAGAGACGTTGGTTCATCTAGCACAAAGGGAACGGGTTGCAGGAGAAACTATTACTCTGGATTCTCAGTCTGTTTCCTAGTGCCGGTTTGAAGTTCCTGCACTTTTCACAGTAAAACCGAGTTGGAGCTAGTACCTACCCGTATATATGTAAGGACTGGAGTTTGCAACTGAAAAGAAACTTTGTGTTCCCAACAAGCTAAGTGAAGGACGGCTTTCACACACACATATCTCTCAGAACTGAGCATGTGGAGAGACGTTCGTTCATCTAGCACAAAGGGAACGGGTTGCAGGAGAAACTTTTACTCTGGTTTCTCAGTCTGTTTCCTAGTGCCAGTTTGAAGTTCCTGCAGTTTTCACTGTAAAACCGAGTTGGATCTAGTACCTCCCCATATATATGTATGGAGTGGAGTTTGCATCTGAAAAGAAACTTTGTGTTCCCAACAAGCTAGGTGAAGGACGGCTTTCACACACACTTATCTCTCAGAACTGAGCATGTGGAGAGACGTTCGTTCATCTAGCACAAAGGGAACGGGTTGCAGGAGAAACTTTTACTCTGGTTTCTCAGTCTGTTTCCTAGTGCCGCTTTGAAGTTCCTGCAGTTTTCACTGTAAAGCCGAGTTGGAGCTAGTACCTCCCCTTATACATGTATGGAGTGGAGTTTGCAACTGAAAAGAAACTTTGTGTTCCCAACAAGCTAGGTGAAGGACGGCTTTCACACACAGTTATCTCTCAGAACTGAGCATGTGGAGAGACGTTCGTTCATCTAGCACAAAGGGAACGGGTTGCAGGAGAAACTTTTACTCTGGTTTCTCAATCTGTTTCCTAGTGCCGGTTTGAAGTTCCTGCAGTTTTCACTGTAAAACCGAGTTGGAGCAAGTACCTCCCCTTATATATGTATGGATTGGAGTTTGCAACTGGAAAGAAACTTTGTGTTCCCAACAAGCTAGGAGAAGGACGGCTTTCACACACAGTTATCTCTCAGAACTGAGCATGTGGAGAGACGTTCGTTCAACTAGCACAAAGGGAACGGGTTGCAGGAGAAACTATTACTCTGGTTTCTCAGTCTGTTTCCTAGTGCCTGTTTGAAGTTCCTGCAGTTTTCACTGTAATACAGAGTTGGAGCTAGAACCTCCCCTTATATATGTATGGAATGGAGTTTGCAACTGAAAAGAAACTTTGTGTTCCCAACAAGCTAGGTGAAGGACGGCTTTCACACACACTTATCTCGCAGAACTTAGCATGTGGAGAGACGTTCGTTCATCTAGCACAAAGGGAACGGGTTGCAGGGGAAACTTTTACTCTGGTTTCTCAGTCTGTTTCCTAGTGCCTGTTGGAAGTTCCTGCAGTTTTCACTGTAAAACGGAGTTGGAGCTACTACCTCCCCTTATATATTTATGGAGTGGAGTTTGCAACTGAAAAGAAACTTTGTGTTCCCAACAAGCTAGGTGAAGGACGGCTTTCACACACACTTATCTCTCAGAACTGAGCATGTGGAGAGACGTTCGTTCACCTAGCACAAAAGGAACGGGTTGCAGGAGAAACTTTTACTCTGGTTTCTCAGTCTGTTTCCTAGTGCCGGTTTGAAGTTCCTGCAGTTTTCACTGTAAAACAGGTTTGGATCTAGTACCTCCCCGTATATATGTATGGAGTGGAGTTTGCAACTGAAAAGAAACTTTGTGTTCCCAACAAGCTAGGTGAAAGACGGCTTTCACAGAAACTTATCTCTCAGAACTGAGCATGTGGAGAGACGTTCGTTCATCTAGCACAAAGGGAACGGGTTGCAGGAGAAACTTTTACTCTGGTTTCTCAGTCTGTTTCCTAGTGCCGGTTTGAAGTTCCTGCAGTTTTCACTGTAAAACCGAGTTGGAGCTAGTACCTCCCCATATATATGTATGGAGTGGAGTTTGCAACTGGAAAGAAACTTTGTGTTCCCAACAAGCTAGCTGAAGTGCGGCTTTCACACACACTTATCTCTCAGAACTGAGCATGTGGAGAGACTTTCGTTCAACTAGCACAAAAGGAACGGGTTGCAGGAGAAGCTATTACTCTGGATTCTCAGTCTGTTTCCTAGTGCCGGTTTGAAGTTCCTGCAGTTTTCACTGTAAAACCGAGTTGGAGTTAGTACCTCCCCGTATATATGTAAGGAGTGGAGTTTGCAACTGAAAAGAAACTTTGTGTTCCCAACAAGCTAGGTGAAGGACGGCTTTCACACACACATATCTCTCAGAACTGAGCATGTGGAGAGACGTTCGTTCATCTAGCACAAAGGGAACGGGTTGCAGGAGAAACTTTTATTCTGGTTTCTCAGTCTGTTTCCTAGTGCCAGTTTGAAGTTCCTGCAGTTTTCACTGTAAAACCGAGTTGGATCTAGTACCTCCCCATATATATGTATGGAGTGGAGTTTGCATCTGAAAAGAAACTTTGTGTTCCCAACAAGCTAGGTGAAGGACGGCTTTCACACACACTTATCTCTCAGAACTGAGTATGTGGAGAGACGTTGGTTCATCTAGCACAAAGGGAACGGGTTGCAGGAGAAACTATTACTCTGGATTCTCAGTCTGTTTCCTAGTGCCGGTATGAAGTTCCTGCAGTTTTCACTGTAAAACCGAGTTGGAGCTAGTACCTACCCGTATATATGTAAGGACTGGAGTTTGCAACTGAAAAGAAACTTTGTGTTCCCAACAAGCTAGGTGAAGGACGGCTTTCACACACACTTATCTCTCAGAACTGAGCATGTGGAGAGACGTTCGTTCACCTAGCAGAAAGGGAACAGGTTGCAGGAGAAACTTTTACTCTGGTTTCTCAATCTGTTTCCTAGTGCCGGTTTGAAGTTCCTGCAGTTTTCACTGTAAAACCGAGTTGGAGCAAGTACCTCCCCTTATATATGTATGGATTGGAGTTTGCAACTGGAAAGAAACTTTGTGTTCCCAACAAGCTAGGAGAAGGACGGCTTTCACACACACTTATCTCTCAGAACTGAGCATGTGGAGAGACGTTCGTTCAACTAGCACAAAGGGAACGGGTTGCAGGAGAAACTATTACTCTGGTTTCTCAGTCTGTTTCCTAGTGCCTGTTTGAAGTTCCTGCAGTTTTCACTGTAAAACCGAGTTGGAGCTAGAACCTCCCCTTATATATGTATGGAATGGAGTTTGCAACTGAAAAGAAACTTTGTGTTCCCAACAAGCTAGGTGAAGGACGGCTTTTACACACACTTATCTCGCAGAACTTAGCATGTGGAGAGACGTTCGTTCATCTAGCACAAAGGGAACGGGTTGCAGGGGAAACTTTTACTCTGGTTTCTCAGTCTGTTTCCTAGTGCCTGTTGGAAGTTCCTGCAGTTTTCACTGTAAAACGGAGTTGGAGCTACTACCTCCCCTTATATATGTATGGAGTGGAGTTTGCAACTGAAAAGAAACTTTGTGTTCCCAACAAGCTAGGTGAAGGACGGCTTTCACACACACTTATCTCTCAGAACTGAGCATGTGGAGAGACGTTCGTTCACCTAGCACAAAGGGAACGGGTTGCAGGAGAAACTTTTACTCTGGTTTCTCAGTCTGTTTCCTAGTGCCGGTTTGAAGTTCCTGCAGTTTTCACTGTAAAACAGGTTTGGAGCTAGTACCTCCCCGTATATATGTATGGAGTGGAGTTTGCAACTGAAAAGAAACTTTGTGTTCCCAACAAGCTAGGTGAAAGACGGCTTTCACAGAAACTTATCTCTCAGAACTGAGCATGTGGAAAGACGTTCGTTAATCTAGCACAAAGGGAACGGGTTGCAGGAGAAACTTTTACTCTGGTTTCTCAGTCTGTTTCCTAGTGCCGGTTTGAAGTTCCTGCAGTTTTCACTGTAAAACCGAGTTGGAGCTAGTACCTCCCCATATATATGTATGGAGTGGAGTTTGCAACTGGAAAGAAACTTTGTGTTCCCAACAAGCTAGGTGAAGGACGGCTTTCACACACACTTATCTCTCAGAACTGAGCATGTGGAGAGACGTTCGTTCATCTAGCACAAAGGGAACGGGTTGCAGGAGAAACTTTTACTCTGGTTTCTCAGTCTGTTTCCTAGTGCCGGTTTGAAGTTCCTGCAGTTTTCACTGTAAAACCGAGTTGGATCTAGTACCTCCCCATATATATGTATGGAGTGGAGTTTGCATCTTAAAAGAAACTTTGTGTTCCCAACAAGCTAGGTGAAGGACGGCTTTCACACACACTTATCTCTCAGAACTGAGCATGTGGAGAGACGTTCGTTCATCTAGCACAAAGGGAACGGGATGCAGGAGAAACTTTTACTCTGGTTTCTCAGTCTGTTTCCTAGTGCCGGTTTGAAGTTCCTGCAGTTTTCACTTTAAAACCGAGTTGGAGCTAGTACCACCCCTTATATATGTATGGAGTGGAGTTTGCAACTGAAAAGAAACTTTGTGTTCCCAACAAGCTAGGTGAAGGACGGCTTTCACACACACTTATCTCTCAGAACTGAGCATGTGGAGAGACGTTCGTTCATCTAGCACAAAGGGAACGGGTTGCAGGAGAAACTTTTACTCTGGTTTCTCAGTCTGTTTCCTAGTGCCGGTTTGAAGTTCCTGCAGTTTTCACTGTAAAACCGAGTTGGAGCTAGTACCTCCCCTTATATATGTATGGAGTGGAGTTTGCAACTGAAAAGAAACTTTGTGTTCCCAACAAGCTAGGTGAAGGACGGCTTTCACACACACTTATCTCTCAGAACTGAGCATGTGGAGAGACGTTCGTTCAACTAGCACAAAGGGAACGGGTTGCAGGAGAAACTATTACTCTGGATTCTCAGTCTGTTTCCTAGTGCCGGTTTGAAGTTCCTGCAGTTTTCACTGTAAAACCGAGTTGGAGTTAGTACCTCCCCGTATATATGTAAGGAGTGGAGTTTGCAACTGAAAAGAAACTTTGTGTTCCCAACAAGCTAGGTGAAGGACGGCTTTCACACACACATATCTCTCAGAACTGAGCATGTGGAGAGACGTTCGTTCATGTAGCACAAAGGGAACGGGTTGCAGGAGAAACTTTTACTCTGGTTTCTCAGTCTGTTTCCTAGTGCCAGTTTGAAGTTCCTGCAGTTTTCACTGTAAAAACGAGTTGGATCTAGTACCTCCCCATATATATGTATGGAGTGGAGTTTGCATCTGAAAAGAAACTTTGTGTTCCCAACAAGCTAGGTGAAGGACGGCTTTCACACACACTTATCTCTCAGAACTGAGCATGTGGAGAGACGTTGGTTCATCTAGCACAAAGGGAACGGGTTGCAGGAGAAACTATTACTCTGGATTCTCAGTCTGTTTCCTAGTGCCGGTATGAAGTTCTTGCAGTTTTCACTGTAAAACCGAGTTGGACCTAGTACCTACCCGTATATATGTAAGGACTGGAGTTTGCAACTGAAAAGAAACTTTGTGTTCCCAACAAGCTAGGTGAAGGACGGCTTTCACACACAGTTATCTCTCAGAACTGAGCATGTGGAGAGACGTTCGTTCACCTAGCAGAAAGGGAACGGGTTGCAGGAGAAACTTTTACTCTGGTTTCTCAATCTGTTTCCTAGTGCCGGTTTGAAGTTCCTGCAGTTTTCACTGTAAAACCGAGTTAGAGCAAGTACCTCCCCTTATATATGTATGGATTGGAGTTTGCAACTGGAAAGAAACTTTGTGTTCCCAACAAGCTAGGAGAAGGACGGCTTTCACACACACTTATCTCTCAGAACTGAGCATGTGGAGAGACGTTCGTTCAACTAGCACAAAGGGAACGGGTTGCAGGAGAAACTATTACTCTGGTTTCTCAGTCTGTTTCCTAGTGCCTGTTTGAAGTTCCTGCAGTTTTCACTGTAAAACCGAGTTGGAGCTAGAACCTCACCTTATATATGTATGGAGTGGAGTTTGCAACTGAAAAGAAACTTTGTGTTCCCAACAAGCTAGGTGAAGGACGGCTTTCACACACACTTATCTCGCAGAACTTAGCATGTGGAGAGACGTTCGTTCATCTAGCACAATGGGAACGGGTTGCAGGGGAAACTTTTACTCTGGTTTCTCAGTCTGTTTCCTAGTGCCTGTTGGAAGTTCCTGCAGTTTTCACTGTAAAACGGAGTTGGAGCTACTACCTCCCCTTATATATGTATGGAGTGGAGTTTGCAACTGAAAAGAAACTTTGTGTTCCCAACAAGCTAGGTGAAGGACGGCTTTCACACACACTTATCTCTCAGAACTGAGCATGTGGAGAGACGTTCGTTCACCTAGCACAAAGGGAACGGGTTGCAGGAGAAACTTTTACTCTGGTTTCTCAGTCTGTTTCCTAGTGCCGGTTTGAAGTTCCTGCAGTTTTCACTGTAAAACAGGTTTGGAGCTAGTACCTCCCCGTATATATGTATGGAGTGGTGTTTGCAACTGAAAAGAAACTTTGTGTTCCCAACAAGCTAGGTGAAAGACGGCTTTCACAGAAACTTATCTCTCAGAACTGAGCATGTGTAGAGACGTTCGTTCATCTAGCACAAAGGGAGAGGGTTGCAGGAGAAACTTTTACTCTGGTTTCTCAGACTGTTTCCTAGGGCCGGTTTGAAGTTCCTGCAGTTTTCACTGTAAAACCGAGTTGGAGCTAGTACCTCCCCATATATATGTATGGAGTGGAGTTTGCAACTGAAAAGAAACTTTGTGTTCCCAACAAGCTAGGTGAAGGACGGCTTTCACACACACTTATCTCTCAGAACTGAGCATGTGGAGAGACGTTCGTTCATCTAGCAAAAAGGGAAATTGTTGCAGGAGAAACTTTTACTCTGGTTTCTCAGTCTGTTTCCTAGTGCCGGTTTAAAGTTCCTGCAGTTTTCACTGTAAAACCGAGTTGGAGCTACTACCTCCCCTTATATATGTATGGAGTGGAGTTTGCAACTGAAAAGAAACTTTGTGTTCCCAACAAGCTAGGTGAAGGACGGCTTTCACACACACATATCTCTCAGAACTGAGCATGTGGAGAGACGTTCGTTCATCTAGCACAAAGGGAACGTTTTGCAGGAGAAACTTTTACTCTGGTTTCTCAGGCTGTTTCCTAGTGCCGGTTTGAATTTCCTGCAGTTTTCACTGTAAAACCGAGTTGGAGCTAGTACCTCCCCGTATATATGTATGGAATGGAGTTTTCAACTGAAAAGGAACTTTGTGTTCCCAACAAGCTAGGTGAAGGGCGGATTTAACACACACTTATCTCTCAGAACTGAGCATGTGGAGAGACGTTCGTTCATCTAGCACAAAGGGAACGGTTTGCAGGAGAAATTTTTACTCTGGTTTCTCAGTCTGTTTCCTAGTGCCGGTTTGAAGTTTCTGCAGTTTTCACTGTAAAACCGAGTTGGATCTTGTCCCTCCCCATATATATGTATGGAGTGGAGTTTGCAACTGAAAAGAAACTTTGTGTTCCCAACAAGCTAGGTGAAGGAAGGCTTTCACACACACTTATCTCTCAGAACTGAGCATGTGGAGAGACGTTCGTTCATCTAGCACAATGGGAACGGGTTGCAGGAGAAACTTTTACTCTGGTTTCTCAGTCTGTTTCCTAGTGCCGGTTTGAAGTTCCTGCAGTTTTCACTGTAAAACCGAGTTGGACCTAGTACCTCCCCGTATATATGTAAGGAGTGGAGTTTGCAACTGAAAAGAAACTTTGTGTTCCCAACAAGCTAGGTGAAGGACGGCTTTCACACACACTTATCTCTCAGAACTGAGCATGTGGAGAGACGTTCGTTCATCTAGCACAAAGGCAACGGGTTGCAGTAGAATCTTTTACTCTGGTTTCTCAGTCTGTTTCCTAGTGCCAGTTTGAAGTTCCTGCAGTTTTCACTGTAAAACCGAGTTGGATCTAGTACCTCCCCATATATATGTATGGAGTGGAGTTTGCATCTGAAAAGAAACTTTGTGTTCCCAACAAGCTAGGTGAAGGACGGCTTTCACACACACTTATCTCTCAGAACTGAGCATGTGGAGAGACGTTCGTTCATCTAGCACAAAGGGAACTGGTTGCAGGAGAAACTTTTACTCTGGTTTCTCAGTCTGTTTCCTAGTGCCGGTTTGAAGTTCCTGCAGTTTTCACTGTAAAACCGAGTTGGAGCTAGTACCTCCCCTTATATATGTATGGAGTGGAGTTTGCAACTGAAAAGAAACTTTGTGTTCCCAACAAGCTAGGTGAAGGACGGCTTTCACACACACTTATCTCTCAGAACTGAGCATGTGGAGAGACGTTCGTTCATCTAGCACAAAGGGAACGGGTTGCAGGAGAAATTTTTACTCTGGTTTCTCAGTCTGTTTCCTAGTGCCGGTTTGAAGTTCCTGCAGTTTTCACTGTAAAACCGAGTTGGAGCTAGTACCTCCCCTTATATATGTATGGAGTGGAGTTTGCAACTGAAAAGAAACTTTGTGTTCCCAACAAGCTAGGTGAAGGACGGCTTTCACACACACTTATCTCTCAGAACTGAGCATGTGGAGAGACGTTCGTTCATCTAGCACAAAGGGAACGGGTTGCAGGAGAAACTTTTACTCTGGTTTCTCAGTCTGTTTCCTAGGGCCGGTTTCAAGTTCCTGCAGTTTTCACTGTAAAACCGAGTTGGAGCTAGTACCTCCCCATATATATGTATGGAGTGGTGTTTGCAACTGGAAAGAAACTTTGTGTTCCCAACAAGCTAGGTGAAGGACGGCTTTCACACACACTTATCTCTCAGAACTGAGCATGTGGAGAGACGTTCGTTCATCTAGCACAAAGGGAACGGGTTGCAGGAGAAATTTTTACTCTGGTTTCTCAGTCTGTTTCCTAGTGCCGGTTTGAAGTTCCTGCAGTTTTCACTGTAAAACCGAGTTGGAGCTAGTACCTCCCCTTATATATGTATGGAGTGGAGTTTGCAACTGAAAAGAAACTTTGTGTTCCCAACAAGCTAGGTGAAGGACGGCTTTCACACACACTTATCTCTCAGAACTGAGCATGTGGAGAGACGTTCGTTCATCTAGCACAAAGGGAACGGGTTGCAGGAGAAACTTTTACTCTGGTTTCTCAGTCTGTTTCCTAGTGCCGGTTTGAAGTTCCTGCAGTTTTCACTGTAAAACCGAGTTGGAGCTAGTACCTCCCCATATATATGTATGGAGTGGAGTTTGCAACTGGAAAGAAACTTTGTGTTCCCAACAAGCTAGGTGAAGGACGGCTTTCACACACACTTATCTCTCAGAACTGAGCATGTGGAGAGACGTTCGTTCATCTAGCACAAAGGGAACGGGTTGCAGGAGAAACTTTTACTCTGGTTTCTCAGTCTGTTTCCTAGTGCCAGATTGAAGTTCCTGCAGTTTTCACTGTAAAACCGAGTTGGATCTAGTACCTCCCCATATATATGTATGGAGTGGAGTTTGCATCTGAAAAGAAACTTTGTGTTCCCAACAAGCTAGGTGAAGGACGGCTTTCACACACACTTATCTCTCAGAACTGAGCATGTGGAGAGACGTTGGTTCATCTAGCACAAAGGGAACGGGTTGCAGGAGAAACTATTACTCTGGATTCTCAGTCTGTTTCCTAGTGCCGGTTTGAAGTTCCTGCAGTTTTCACTGTAAAACCGAGTTGGGGCTAGTACCTACCCGTATATATGTAAGGACTGGAGTTTGCAACTGAAAAGAAACTTTGTGTTCCCAACAAGCTAAGTGAAGGACGGCTTTCACACACACATATCTCTCAGAACTGAGAATGTGGAGAGACGTTCGTTCATCTAGCACAAAGGGAACGGGTTGCAGGAGAAACTTTTACTCTGGTTTCTCAGTCTGTTTCCTAGTGCCAGTTTGAAGTTCCTGCAGTTTTCACTGTAAAACCGAGTTGGATCTAGTACCTCCCCATATATATGTATGGAGTGGAGTTTGCATCTGAAAAGAAACTTTGTGTTCCCAACAAGCTAGGTGAAGGACGGCTTTCACACACACTTATCTCTCAGAACTGAGCATGTGGAGAGACGTTCGTTCATCTAGCACAAAGGGAACGGGTTGCAGGAGAAACTTTTACTCTGGTTTCTCAGTCTGTTTCCTAGTGCCGGTTTGAAGTTCCTGCAGTTTTCACTTTAAAAACGAGTTGGAGCTAGTACCACCCCTTATATATGTATGGAGTGGAGTTTGCAACTGAAAAGAAACTTTGTGTTCCCAACAAGCTAGGTGAAGGACGGCTTTCACACACACTTATCTCTCAGAACTGAGCATGTGGAGAGACGTTCGTTCATCTAGCACAAATGGAACGGGTTGCAGGAGAAACTTTTACTCTGGTTTCTCAGTCTGTTTCCTAGTGCCGGTTTGAAGTTCCTGCAGTTTTCACTGTAAAACCGAGTTGGAGCTAGTACCTCCCCTTATATATGTATGGAGTGGAGTTTGCAACTGAAAAGAAACTTTGTGTTCCCAACAAGCTAGGTGAAGGACGGCTTTCACACACACTTATCTCTCAGAACTGAGCATGTGGAGAGACGTTCGTTCAACTAGCACAAAGGGAACGGGTTGCAGGAGAAACTATTACTCTGGATTCTCAGTCTGTTTCCTAGTGCCGGTTTGAAGTTCCTGCAGTTTTCACTGTAAAACCGAGTTGGAGCTAGTACCTCCCCGTATATATGTAAGGAGTGGAGTTTGCAACTGAAAAGAAACTTTGTGTTCCCAACAAGCTAGGTGAAGGACGGCTTTCACACACACATATCTCTCACAACTGAGCATGTGGAGAGACGTTCGTTCATCTAGCACAAAGGGAACGGGTTACAGGAGAAACTTTTACTCTGGTTTCTCAGTCTGTTTCCTAGTGCCAGTTTGAAGTTCCTGCAGTTTTCACTGTAAAACCGAGTTGGATCTAGTACCTCCCCATATATATGTATGGAGTGGATTTTGCATCTGAAAACAAACTTTGTGTTCCCAACAAGCTAGGTGAAGGACGGCTTTCACACACACTTATCTCTCAGAACTGAGCATGTGGAGAGACGTTCGTTCATCTAGCACAAAGGGAACGGGTTGCAGGAGAAACTTTTACTCTGGTTTCTCAGTCTGTTTCCTAGTGCCAGTTTGAAGTTCCTGCAGTTTTCACTGTAAAACCGAGTTGGATCTAGTACCTCCCCATATATATGTATGGAGTGGAGTTTGCATCTGAAAAGAAACTTTGTGTTCCCAACAAGCTAGGTGAAGGACGGCTTTCACACACACTTATCTCTCAGAACTGAGCATGTGGAGAGACGTTCGTTCATCTAGCACAAAGGGAACGGGTTGCAGGAGAAACTTTTACTCTGGTTTCTCAGTCTGTTTCCTAGTGCCGGTTTGAAGTTCCTGCAGTTTTCACTTTAAAACCGAGTTGGCTAGTACCACTCCTTATATATGTATGGAGTGGAGTTTGCAACTGAAAAGAAACTTTGTGTTCCCAACAAGCTAGGTGAAGGACGGCTTTCACACACACTTATCTCTCAGAACTGAGCATGTGGAGAGACGTTCGTTCATCTAGCACAAATGGAACGGGTTGCAGGAGAAACTTTTACTCTGGTTTCTCAGTCTGTTTCCTAGTGCCGGTTTGAAGTTCCTGCAGTTTTCACTGTAAAACCGAGTTGGAGCTAGTACCTCCCCATATATGTATGGAGTGGAGTTTGCAACTGAAAAGAAACTTTGTGTTCCCAACAAGCTAGGTGAAGGACGGCTTTCACACACACTTATCTCTCAGAACTGAGCATGTGGAGAGACGTTCGTTCAACTAGCACAAAGGGAACGGGTTGCAGGAGAAACTATTACTCTGGATTCTCAGTCTGTTTCCTAGTGCCGGTTTGAAGTTCCTGCAGTTTTCACTGTAAAACCGAGTTGGAGCTAGTACCTCCCCGTATATATGTAAGGAGTGGAGTTTGCAACTGAAAAGAAACTTTGTGTTCCCAACAAGCTAGGTGAAGGACGGCTTTCACACACACATATCTCTCAGAACTGAGCATGTGGAGAGACGTTCGTTCATCTAGCACAAAGGGAACGGGTTGCAGGAGAAACTTTTACTCTGGTTTCTCAGTCTGTTTCCTAGTGCCAGTTTGAAGTTCCTGCAGTTTTCACTGTAAAACCGAGTTGGATCTAGTACCTCCCCATATATATGTATGGAGTGGATTTTGCATCTGAAAACAAACTTTGTGTTCCCAACAAGCTAGGTGAAGGACGGCTTTCACACACACTTATCTCTCAGAACTGAGCATGTGGAGAGACGTTCGTTCATCTAGCACAAAGGGAACGGGTTGCAGGAGAAACTTTTACTCTGGTTTCTCAGTCTGTTTCCTAGTGCCGGTTTGAAGTTCCTGCAGTTTTCACTTTAAAACCGAGTTGGAGCTAGTACCACCCCTTATATATGTATGGAGTGGAGTTTGCAACTGAAAAGAAACTTTGTGTTCCCAACAAGCTAGGTGAAGGACGGCTTTCACACACACTTATCTCTCAGAACTGAGCATGTGAAGAGACGTTCGTTCATCTAGCACAAATGGAACGGGTTGCAGGAGAAACTTTTACTCTGGTTTCTCAGTCTGTTTCCTAGTGCCGGTTTGAAGTTCCTGCAGTTTTCACTGTAAAACCGAGTTGGAGCTAGTACCTCCCCTTATATATGTATGGAGTGGAGTTTGCAACTGAAAAGAAACTTTGTGTTCCCAACAAGCTAGGTGAAGGACGGCTTTCACACACACTTATCTCTCAGAACTGAGCATGTGGAGAGACGTTCGTTCATCTAGCACAAAGGGAACGGGTTGCAGGAGAAATTTTTACTCTGGTTTCTCAGTCTGTTTCCTAGTGCCGGTTTGAAGTTCCTGCAGTTTTCACTGTAAAACCGAGTTGGAGCTAGTACCTCCCCTTATATATGTATGGAGTGGAGTTTGCAACTGAAAAGAAACTTTGTGTTCCCAACAAGCTAGGTGAAGGACGGCTTTCACACACACTTATCTCTCAGAACTGAGCATGTGGAGAGACGTTCGTTCATCTAGCACAAAGGGAACGGGTTGCAGGAGAAACTTTTACTCTGGTTTCTCAGTCTGTTTCCTAGGGCCGGTTTGAAGTTCCTGCAGTTTTCACTGTAAAACCGAGTTGGAGCTAGTACCTCCCCATATATATGTATGGAGTGGAGTTTGCAACTGGAAAGAAACTTTGTGTTCCCAACAAGCTAGGTGAAGGACGGCTTTCACACACACTTATCTCTCAGAACTGAGCATGTGGAGAGACGTTCGTTCATCTAGCACAAAGGGAACGGGTTGCAGGAGAAACTTTTACTCTGGTTTCTCAGTCTGTTTCCTAGTGCCAGATTGAAGTTCCTGCAGTTTTCACTGTAAAACCGAGTTGGATCTAGTACCTCCCCATATATATGTATGGAGTGGAGTTTGCATCTGAAAAGAAACTTTGTGTTCCCAACAAGCTAGGTGAAGGACGGCTTTCACACACACTTATCTCTCAGAACTGAGCATGTGGAGAGACGTTGGTTCATCTAGCACAAAGGGAACGGGTTGCAGGAGAAACTATTACTCTGGATTCTCAGTCTGTTTCCTAGTGCCGGTTTGAAGTTCCTGCAGTTTTCACTTTAAAACCGAGTTGGGGCTAGTACCTACCCGTATATATGTAAGGACTGGAGTTTGCAACTGAAAAGAAACTTTGTGTTCCCAACAAGCTAAGTGAAGGACGGCTTTCACACACACATATCTCTCAGAACTGAGCATGTGGAGAGACGTTCGTTCATCTAGCACAAAGGGAACGGGTTGCAGGAGAAACTTTTACTCTGGTTTCACAGTCTGTTTCCTAGTGCCAGTTTGAAGTTCCTGCAGTTTTCACTGTAAAACCGAGTTGGATCTAGTACCTCCCCATATATATGTATGGAGTGGAGTTTGCATCTGAAAAGAAACTTTGTGTTCCCAACAAGCTAGGTGAAGGACGGCTTTCACACACACTTATCTCTCAGAACTGAGCATGTGGAGAGACGATCGTTCATCTAGCACAAAGGGAACGGGTTGCAGGAGAAACTTTTACTCTGGTTTCTCAGTCTGTTTCCTAGTGCCGGTTTGAAGTTCCTGCAGTTTTCACTTTAAAACCGAGTTGGAGCTAGTACCACCCCTTATATATGTATGGAGTGGAGTTTGCAACTGAAAAGAAACTTTGTGTTCCCAACAAGCTAGGTGAAGGACGGCTTTCACACACACTTATCTCTCAGAACTGAGCATGTGGAGAGACGTTCGTTCATCTAGCACAAATGGAACGGGTTGCAGGAGAAACTTTTACTCTGGTTTCTCAGTCTGTTTCCTAGTGCCGGTTTGAAGTTCCTGCAGTTTTCACTGTAAAACCGAGTTGGAGCTAGTACCTCCCCTTATATATGTATGGAGTGGAGTTTGCAACTGAAAAGAAACTTTGTGTTCCCAACAAGCTAGGTGAAGGACGGCTTTCACACACACTTATCTCTCAGAACTGAGCATGTGGAGAGACGTTCGTTCAACTAGCACAAAGGGAACGGGTTGCAGGAGAAACTATTACTCTGGATTCTCAGTCTGTTTCCTAGTGCCGGTTTGAAGTTCCTGCAGTTTTCACTGTAAAACCGAGTTGGAGCTAGTACCTCCCCGTATATATGTAAGGAGTGGAGTTTGCAACTGAAAAGAAACTTTGTGTTCCCAACAAGCTAGGTGAAGGACGGCTTTCACACACACATATCTCTCACAACTGAGCATGTGGAGAGACGTTCGTTCATCTAGCACAAATGGAACGGGTTGCAGGAGAAACTTTTACTCTGGTTTCTCAGTCTGTTTCCTAGTGCCAGTTTGAAGTTCCTGCAGTTTTCACTGTAAAACCGAGTTGGATCTAGTACCTCCCCATATATATGTATGGAGTGGATTTTGCATCTGAAAACAAACTTTGTGTTCCCAACAAGCTAGGTGAAGGACGGCTTTCACACACACTTATCTCTCAGAACTGAGCATGTGGAGAGACGTTCGTTCATCTAGCACAAAGGGAACGGGTTGCAGGAGAAACTTTTACTCTGGTTTCTCAGTCTGTTTCCTAGTGCCAGTTTGAAGTTCCTGCAGTTTTCACTGTAAAACCGAGTTGGATCTAGTACCTCCCCATATATATGTATGGAGTGGAGTTTGCATCTGAAAAGAAACTTTGTGTTCCCAACAAGCTAGGTGAAGGACGGCTTTCACACACACTTATCTCTCAGAACTGAGCATGTGGAGAGACGTTCGTTCATCTAGCACAAAGGGAACGGGTTGCAGGAGAAACTTTTACTCTGGTTTCTCAGTCTGTTTCCTAGTGCCGGTTTGAAGTTCCTGCAGTTTTCACTTTAAAACCGAGTTGGAGCTAGTACCACCCCTTATATATGTATGGAGTGGAGTTTGCAACTGTAAAGAAACTTTGTGTTCCCAACAAGCTAGGTGAAGGACGGCTTTCACACACACTTATCTCTCAGAACTGAGCATGTGGAGAGACGTTCGTTCATCTAGCACAAAGGGAACGGGTTGCAGGAGAAACTTTTACTCTGGTTTCTCAGTCTGTTTCCTAGTGCCGGTTTGAAGTTCCTGCAGTTTTCACTGTAAAACCGAGTTGGAGCTAGTACCTCCCCTTATATATGTATGGAGTGGAGTTTGCAACTGAAAAGAAACTTTGTGTTCCCAACAAGCTAGGTGAAGGACGGCTTTCACACACACTTATCTCTCAGAACTGAGCATGTGGAGAGACGTTCGTTCAACTAGCACAAAGGGAACGGGTTGCAGGAGAAACTATTACTCTGGATTCTCAGTCTGTTTCCTAGTGCCGGTTTGAAGTTCCTGCAGTTTTCACTGTAAAACCGAGTTGGAGCTAGTACCTCCCCGTATATATGTAAGGAGTGGAGTTTGCAACTGAAAAGAAACTTTGTGTTCCCAACAAGCTAGGTGAAGGACGGCTTTCACACACACATATCTCTCAGAACTGAGCATGTGGAGAGACGTTCGTTCATCTAGCACAAAGGGAACGGGTTGCAGGAGAAACTTTTACTCTGGTTTCTCAGTCTGTTTCCTAGTGCCAGTTTGAAGTTCCTGCAGTTTTCACTGTAAAACCGAGTTGGATCTAGTACCTCCCCATATATATGTATGGAGTGGATTTTGCATCTGAAAACAAACTTTGTGTTCCCAACAAGCTAGGTGAAGGACGGCTTTCACACACACTTATCTCTCAGAACTGAGCATGTGGAGAGACGTTCGTTCATCTAGCACAAAGGGAACGGGTTGCAGGAGAAACTTTTACTCTGGTTTCTCAGTCTGTTTCCTAGTGCCAGTTTGAAGTTCCTGCAGTTTTCACTGTAAAACCGAGTTGGATCTAGTACCTCCCCATATATATGTATGGAGTGGAGTTTGCATCTGAAAAGAAACTTTGTGTTCCCAACAAGCTAGGTGAAGGACGGCTTTCACACACACTTATCTCTCAGAACTGAGCATGTGGAGAGACGTTCGTTCATCTAGCACAAAGGGAACGGGTTGCAGGAGAAACTTTTACTCTGGTTTCTCAGTCTGTTTCCTAGTGCCGGTTTGAAGTTCCTGCAGTTTTCACTTTAAAACCGAGTTGGAGCTAGTACCACCCCTTATATATGTATGGAGTGGAGTTTGCAACTGAAAAGAAACTTTGTGTTCCCAACAAGCTAGGTGAAGGACGGCTTTCACACACACTTATCTCTCAGAACTGAGCATGTGGAGAGACGTTCGTTCATCTAGCACAAATGGAACGGGTTGCAGGAGAAACTTTTACTCTGGTTTCTCAGTCTGTTTCCTAGTGCCGGTTTGAAATTCCTGCAGTTTTCACTGTAAAACCGAGTTGGAGCTAGTACCTCCCCTTATATATGTATGGAGTGGAGTTTGCAACTGAAAAGAAACTTTGTGTTCCCAACAAGCTAGGTGAAGGACGGCTTTCACACACACTTATCTCTCAGAACTGAGCATGTGGAGAGACGTTCGTTCAACTAGCACAAAGGGAACGGGTTGCAGGAGAAACTATTACTCTGGATTCTCAGTCTGTTTCCTAGTGCCGGTTTGAAGTTCCTGCAGTTTTCACTGTAAAACCGAGTTGGAGCTAGTACCTCCCCGTATATATGTAAGGAATGGAGTTTGCAACTGAAAAGAAACTTTGTGTTCCCAACAAGCTAGGTGAAGGACGGCTTTCACACACACATATCTCTCAGAACTGAGCATGTGGAGAGACGTTCGTTCATCTAGCACAAAGGGAACGGGTTGCAGGAGAAACTTTTACTCTGGTTTCTCAGTCTGTTTCCTAGTGCCAGTTTGAAGTTCCTGCAGTTTTCACTGTAAAACCGAGTTGGATCTAGTACCTCCCCATATATATGTATGGAGTGGAGTTTGCATCTGAAAAGAAACTTTGTGTTCCCAACAAGCTAGGTGAAGGACGGCTTTCACACACACTTATCTCTCAGAACTGAGCATGTGGAGAGACGTTGGTTCATCTAGCACAAAGGGAACGGGTTGCAGGAGAAACTATTACTCTGGATTCTCAGTCTGTTTCCTAGTGCCGGTTTGAAGTTCCTGCAGTTTTCACTGTAAAACCGAGTTGGGGCTAGTACCTACCCGTATATATGTAAGGACTGGAGTTTGCAACTGAAAAGAAACTTTGTGTTCCCAACAAGCTAAGTGAAGGACGGCTTTCACACACACATATCTCTCAGAACTGAGCATGTGGAGAGACGTTCGTTCATCTAGCACAAAGGGAACGGGTTGCAGGAGAAACTTTTACTCTGGTTTCTCAGTCTGTTTCCTAGTGCCAGTTTGAAGTTCCTGCATTTTTCACTGTAAAACCGAGTTGGATCTAGTACCTCCCCATATATATGTATGGAGTGGAGTTTGCATCTGAAAAGAAACTTTGTGTTCCCAACAAGCTAGGTGAAGGACGGCTTTCACACACACTTATCTCTCAGAACTGAGCATGTGGAGAGACGTTCGTTCATCTAGCACAAAGGGAACGGGTTGCAGGAGAAACTTTTACTCTGGTTTCTCAGTCTGTTTCCTAGTGCCGGTTTGAAGTTCCTGCAGTTTTCACTTTAAAACCGAGTTGGAGCTAGTACCACCCCTTATATATGTATGGAGTGGAGTTTGCAACTGAAAAGAAACTTTGTGTTCCCAACAAGCTAGGTGAAGGACGGCTTTCACACACACTTATCTCTCAGAACTGAGCATGTGGAGAGACGTTCGTTCATCTAGCACAAAGGGAAGGGGTTGCAGGAGAAACTTTTACTCTGGTTTCTCAGTCTGTTTCCTAGTGCCGGTTTGAAGTTCCTGCAGTTTTCACTGTAAAACCGAGTTGGAGCTAGTACCTCCCCTTATATATGTATGGAGTGGAGTTTGCAACTGAAAAGAAACTTTGTGTTCCCAACAAGCTAGGTGAAGGACGGCTTTCACACACACTTATCTCTCAGAACTGAGCATGTGGAGAGACGTTCGTTCAACTAGCACAAAGGGAACGGGTTGCAGGAGAAACTATTACTCTGGATTCTCAGTCTGTTTCCTAGTGCCGGTTTGAAGTTCCTGCAGTTTTCACTGTAAAACCGAGTTGGAGCTAGTACCTCCCCGTATATATGTAAGGAGTGGAGTTTGCAACTGAAAAGAAACTTTGTGTTCCCAACAAGCTAGGTGAAGTACGGCTTTCACACACACATATCTCTCAGAACTGAGCATGTGGAGAGACGTTCGTTCATCTAGCACAAAGGGAACGGGTTGCAGGAGAAACTTTTACTCTGGTTTCTCAGTCTGTTTCCTAGTGCCAGTTTGAAGTTCCTGCAGTTTTCACTGTAAAACCGAGTTGGATCTAGTACCTCCCCATATATATGTATGGAGTGGAGTTAGCATCTGAAAAGAAACTTTGTGTTCCCAACAAGCTAGGTGAAGGACGGCTTTCACACACACATATCTCTCAGAACTGAGCATGTGGAGAGACGTTCGTTCATCTAGCACAAAGGGAACGGGTTGCAGGAGAAACTTTTACTCTGGTTTCTCAGTCTGTTTCCTAGTGCCAGTTTGAAGTTCCTGCAGTTTTCACTGTAAAACCGAGTTGGATCTAGTACCTCCCCATATATATGTATGGAGTGGATTTTGCATCTGAAAACAAACTTTGTGTTCCCAACAAGCTAGGTGAAGGACGGCTTTCACACACACTTATCTCTCAGAAATGAGCATGTGGAGAGACGTTCGTTCACCTAGCAGAAAGGGAACGGGTTGCAGGAGAAACTTTTACTCTGGTTTCTCAGTCTGTTTCCTAGTGCCTGTTTGAAGTTCCTGCAGTTTTCACTGTAAAACCGAGTTGGAGCTAGAACCTCCCCTTATATATGTATGGAGTGGAGTTTGCAACTGAAAAGAAACTTTGTGTTCCCAACAAGCTACGTGAAGGACGGCTTTCACACACACTTATCTCGCAGAACTGAGCATGTGGAGAGACGTTCGTTCATCTAGCACAAATGGAACGGGTTGCAGGGGAAACTTTTACTCTGGTTTCTCAGTCTGTTTCCTAGTGCCTGTTGGAAGTTCCTGCAGTTTTCACTGTAAAACCGAGTTGGAGCTACTACCTCCCCTTATATATGTATGGAGTGGAGTTTTCAACTGAAAAGAAACTTTGTGTTCCCAACAAGCTAGGTGAAGGACGGCTTTCACACACACTTATCTCTCAGAACTGAGCATGTGGAGAGACGTTCGTTCACCTAGCACAAAGGGAACGGGTTGCAGGAGAAACTTTTACTCTGGTTTCTCAGTCTGTTTCCTAGTGCCGGTGTGAAGTTCCTGCAGTTTTCACTGTAAAACCGAGTTGGAGCTAGTACCTCCCCGTATATATGTATGGAGTGGAGTTTGCAACTGAAAAGAAACTTTGTGTTCCCAACAAGCTAGGTGAAAGACGGCTTTCACAGAAATTTATCTCTCAGAACTGAGCATGTGTAGAGACGTTCGTTCATCTAGCACAAAGGGAGAGGGTTGCAGGAGAAACTTTTACTCTGGATTCTCAAACTGTTTCCTAGGGCCGGTTTGAAGTTCCTGCAGTTTTCACTGTAAAACCGAGTTGGAGCTAGTACCTCCCCATATATATGTATGGAGTGGAGTTTGCAACTGAAAAGAAACTTTGTGTTCCCAACAAGCTAGGTGAAGGACCGCTTTCACACACACTTTTCTCTCAGAACTGGGCATGTGGAGAGACGTTCGTTCATCTAGCAAAAAGGGAAATTGTTGCAGGAGAAACTTTTACTCTGGTTTCTCAGTCTGTTTCCTAGTGCCGGTTTGAAGTTCCTGCAGTTTTCACTGTAAAACCGAGTTGGAGCTAGTACCTCCCCTTATATATGTATGGAGTGGAGTTTGCAACTGAAAAGAAACTTTGTGTTCCCAACAAGCTAGGTGAAGGACGGCTTTCACACACACTTATCTCTCAGAACTGAGCATGTGGAGAGACGTTCGTTCATCTAGCACAAAGGGAACGGGTTGCAGGAGAAACTTTTACTCTGGTTTCTCAGTCTGTTTCCTAGGGCCGGTTTGAAGTTCCTGCAGTTTTCACTGTAAAACCGAGTTGGAGCTACTACCTCCCCTTATATATGTATGGAGTGGAGTTTGCAACTGGAAAGAAACTTTGTGTTCCCAACAAGCTAGGTGAAGGACGGCTTTCACACACACTTATCTCTCAGAACTGAGCATGTGGAGAGACGTTCGTTCATCTAGCACAAAGGGAACGGGTTGCAGGAGAAACTTTTACTCTGGTTTCTCAGTCTGTTTCCTAGTGCCAGATTGAAGTTCCTGCAGTTTTCACTGTAAAACCGAGTTGGATCTAGTACCTCCCCATATATATGTATGGAGTGGAGTTTGCATCTGAAAAGAAACTTTGTGTTCCCAACAAGCTAGCTGAAGGACGGCTTTCACACACACTTATCTCTCAGAACTGAGCATGTGGAGAGACGTTCGTTCATCTAGCACAAAGGGAACGGGTTGCAGGAGAAACTATTACTCTGGATTCTCAGTCTGTTTCCTAGTGCCGGTTTGAAGTTCCTGCAGTTTTCACTGTAAAACCGAGTTGGGGCTAGTACCTACCCGTATATATGTAAGGACTGGAGTTTGCAACTGAAAAGAAACTTTGTGTTCCCAACAAGCTAAGTGAAGGACGGCTTTCACACACACATATCTCTCAGAACTGAGCATGTGGAGAGACGCTCGTTCATCTAGCACAAAGGGAACGGGTTGCAGGAGAAACTTTTACTCTGGTTTCTCAGTCTGTTTCCTAGTGCCAGTTTGAAGTTCCTGCAGTTTTCACTGTAAAACCGAGTTGGATCTAGTACCTCCCCATATATATGTATGGAGTGGAGTTTGCATCTGAAAAGAAACTTTGTGTTCCCAACAAGCTAGGTGAAGGACGGCTTTCACACACACTTATCTCTCAGAACTGAGCATGTGGAGAGACGTTCGTTCATCTAGCACAAAGGGAACGGGTTGCAGGAGAAACTTTTACTCTGGTTTCTCAGTCTGTTTCCTAGTGCCGGTTTGAAGTTCCTGCAGTTTTCACTGTAAAACCTAGTTGGAGCTAGTACCTCCCCTCATATATGTATGGAGTGGAGTTTGCAACTGAAAAGAAACTTTGTGTTCCCAACAAGCTAGGTGAAGGACGGCTTTCACACACACTTATCTCTCAGAACTGAGCATGTGGAGAGACGTTCGTTCATCTAGCACAAAGGGAACGGGTTGCAGGAGAAACTTTTGCTCTGGTTTCTCAGTCTGTTTCCTAGTGCCGGTTTGAAGTTCCTGCAGTTTTCACTGTAAAACCGAGTTGGAGCTAGTACCTCCCCTTATATATGTATGGAGTGGAGTTTGCAACTGAAAAGAAACTTTGTGTTCCCAACAAGCTAGGTGAAGGACGGCTTTCACACACACTTATCTCTCAGAACTGAGCATGTGGAGAGACGTTCGTTCAACTAGCACAAAGGGAACGGGTTGCAGGAGAAACTATTACTCTGGATTCTCAGTCTGTTTCCTAGTGCCGGTTTGAAGTTCCTGCAGTTTTCACTGTAAAACCGAGTTGGAGCAAGTACCTCCCCTTATATATGTATGGATTGGAGTTTGCAACTGAAAAGAAACTTTGTGTTCCCAACAAGCTAGGAGAAGGACGGCTTTCACACACACTTATCTCTCAGAACTGAGCATGTAGAGAGACGTTCGTTCAACTAGCACAAAGGGAACGGGTTGCAGGAGAAACTATTACTCTGGATTCTCAGTCTGTTTCCTAGTGCCTGTTTGAAGTTCCTGCAGTTTTCACTGTAAAACCGAGTTGGAGCTAGAACCTCCCCTTATATATGTATGGAGTGGAGTTTGCAACTGAAAAGAAACTTTGTGTTCCCAACAAGCTAGATGAAGGACGGCTTTCACACACACTTTTCTCTCAGAACTGGGCATGTGGAGAGACGTTCGTTCATCTAGCAAAAAGGGAAATTGTTGCAGGAGAAACTTTTACTCTGGTTTCTCAGTCTGTTTCCTAGTGCCGGTTTGAAGTTCCTGCAGTTTTCACTGTAAAACCGAGTTGGAGCTACTACCTCCCCTTATATATGTATGGAGTGGAGTTTGCAACTGAAAAGAAACTATGTGTTCCCAACAAGGTAGGTGAAGGACGGCTTTCACACACACTTTTCTCTCAGAACTGAGCATGTGGAGAGACGTTCGTTCATCTAGCACAAAGGGAACGTTTTGCAGGAGAAACTTTTACTCTGGTTTCTCAGGCTGTTTCCTAGTGCCGGTTTGAATTTCCTGCAGTTTTCACTGTAAAACCGAGTTGGAGTTAGTACCTCCCCGTATATATGTATGGAGTGGAGTTTTCAACTGAAAAGAAACTTTGTGTTCCCAACAAGCTAGGTGAAGGGCGGATTTAACACACACTTATCTCTCAGAACTGAGCATGTGGAGAGACGTTCGTTCATCTAGCACAAAGGGAACGGGTTGCAGGAGAAACTTTTACTCTGGTTTCTCAGTCTGTTTCCTAGTGCCGGTTTGAAGTTCCTGCAGTTTTCACTGTAAAACCGAGTTGGAGCTAGTACCTACCCATATATATGTATGGAGTGGAGTTTGCAACTGAAAAGAAACTTTGTGTTCCCAACAAGCCAGGTGAAGGAAGGCTTTCACAAACACTTATCTCTCAGAACTGAGCATGTGGAGAGACGTTCGTTCATCTAGCACAAAGGGAACGGGTTGCAGGAGAAACTTTTACTCTGGTTTCTCAGTCTGTTTCCTAGTGCCGGTTTGAAGTTCCTGCAGTTTTCACTGTAAAACCGAGTTGGAGCTAGTACCTCCCCGTATATATGTAAGGAGTGGAGTTTGCAACTGAAAAGAAACTTTGTGTTCCCAACAAGCTAGGTGATGGACGGCTTTCACACACACTTATCTCTCAGAACTGAGCATGTGGAGAGACGTTCGTTCATCTAGCACAAAGGGAACGGGTTGCAGGAGAATCTTTTACTCTGGTTTCTCAGTCTGTTTCCTAGTGCCGGTTTGAAGTTCCTGCAGTTTTCACAGTAAAACCGAGGTGGAGCTACTACCTCCCCATATATATGTATGGAGTGGAGTTTGCAACTGAAAAGAAACTTTGTGTTCCCAACAAGCTAGGTGAAGGAAGGCTTTCACACACACTTATCTCTCAGAACTGAGCATGTGGAGAGACGTTCGTTCATCTAGCCCAAAGGGAACAGGTTGCATGAGAAACTTTTACTCTGGTTTCTCAGTCTGTTTCCTAGGGCCGGTTTGAAGTTCCTGCAGTTTTCACTGTAAAACCGAGTTGGAGCTAGTACCTCCCCGTATATATGTAAGGAGTGGAGTTTGCAACTGAAAAGAAACTTTGTGTTCCCAACAAGCTAGGTGAAGGACGGCTTTCACACACACTTATCTCTCAGAACTGGGCATGTGGAGAGACGTTCGTTCATCTAGCACAATGGGAACGGGTTGCAGGAGAAACTTTTACTCTGGTTTCTCAGTCTGTTTCCTAGTGCCGGTTTGAAGTTCCTGCAGTTTTCACTGTAAAACTGAGTTGGAGCTTGTACCTCCCCTTATATATGTATGGAGTGGAGTTTGCAACTGGAAAGAAACTTTGTGTTCTCAACAAGCTAGGTGAAGGACGGCTTTCACACACACTTATCTCTCAGAACTGAGCATGTGGAGAGACGTTCGTTCAACTAGCACAAAGGGAACGGGTTGCAGGAGAAACTATTACTCTGGTTTCTCAGTCTGTTTCCTAGTGCCTGTTTGAAGTTCCTGCAGTTTTCACTGTAAAACCGAGTTGGAGCTAGAACCTCCCCTTATATATGTATGGAGTGGAGTTTGCAACTGAAAAGAAACTTTGTGTTCCCAACAAGCTAGGTGAAGGACGGCTTTCACACACACTTATCTCGCAGAACTGAGCATGTGGAGAGACGTTCGTTCATCTAGCACAAAGTGATCGGGTTGCAGGAGAAACTTTTACTCTGGTTTCTCAGTCTGTTTCCTAGTGCCGGTTTGAAGTTCCTGCAGTTTTCACTGTAAAACCGAGTTGGAGCTACTACCTCCCCATATATATGTATGGAGTGGAGTTTGCAACTGAAAAGAAACTTTGTGTTCCCAACAAGCTAGGTGAAGGACGGCTTTCACACACACATATCTCTCAGAACTGAGCATGTGGAGAGACGTTCGTTCACCTAGCACAAAGGGAACGGGTTGCAGGAGAAACTTTTACTCTGGTTTCTCAGTCTGTTTCCTAGTGCCAGTTTGAAGTTCCTGCAGTTTTCACTGTAAAACAGGTTTGGAGCTAGTACCTCCCTGTATATATGTATGGATTGGAGTTTGCAACTGAAAAGAAACTTTGTGTTCCCAACAAGCTAGGTGAAAGACGGCTTTCACAGAAACTTATCTCTCAGAACTGAGCATGTGGAGAGACGTTCGTTCATCTAGCACAAAGGGAAATTGTTGCAGGAGAAACTTTTACTCTGGTTTCTCAGCCTGTTTCCTAGTGCCGGTTTGAAGTTCCTGCAATTTTCACTTTAAAACCGAGTTGGAGCTAGTACCTCCCCTTATATATGTATGGAGTGGAGTTTGCAACTGAAAAGAAACTTTGTGTTCCCAACAAGCTAGGTGAAGGACGGCTTTCACACACACTTATCTCTCAGAACTGAGCATGTGGAGAGACGTTCGTTCATCTAGCACAAAGGGAACGGGTTGCATGAGAAACTTTTACTCTGGTTTCTCAGTCTTTTTCCTAGTGCCGGTTTGAAGTTCCTGCAGTTTTCACTGTAAAACCGAGTTGGAGCTAGTACCTCCCCTTATATATGTATGGAGTGGAGTTTGCAACTGAAAAGAAACTTTGTGTTCCCAACAAGCTAGGTGAAGGACGGCTTTCACACACACTTATCTCTCAGAACTGAGCATGTGGAGAGACGTTCGTTCAACTAGCACAAAGGGAACGGGTTGCAGGAGAAACTATTACTCTGGATTCTCAGTCTGTTTCCTAGTGCCGGTTTGAAGTTCCTGCAGTTTTCACTGTAAAACCGAGTTGGAGCTAGTACCTCCCCGTATATATGTATGGATTGGAGTTTGCAACTGAAAAGAAACTTTGTGTTCCCAACAAGCTAGGTGAAGGACGGCTTTCACACACACTTATCTCTCAGAACTGAGCATGTGGAGAGACGTTCGTTCAACTAGCACAAAGGGAACGGGTTGCAGGAGAAACTATTACTCTGGTTTCTCAGTCTGTTTCCTAGTGCCTGTTTGAAGTTCCTGCAGTTTTTACTGTAAAACCGATTTGGAGCTAGAACCTCCCCTTATATATGTATGGAGTGGAGTTTGCAACTGAAAAGAAACTTTGTGTTCCCAACAAGCTAGGTGAAGGACGGCTTTCACACAGACTTATCTCGCAGAACTGAGCATGTGGAGAGATGTTCGTTCATCTAGCACAAAGGGAACGGGTTGCAGGAGAAACTTTTACTCTGGTTTCTCAGTCTGTTTCCTAGTGCCGGTTTGAAGTTCCTGCAGTTTTCACTGTAAAACCGAGTTGGAGCTACAACCTCCCCTTATATATGTATGGAGTGGAGTTTGCAACTGAAAAGAAACTTTGTGTTCCCAACAAGCTAGGTGAAGGACGGCTTTCACACACACTTATCTCTCAGAACTGAGCATGTGGAGAGACGTTCGTTCACCTAGCACAAAGGGAACGGGTTGCAGGAGAAACTTTTACTCTGGTTTCTCAGTCTGTTTCCTAGTGCCGGTTTGAAGTTCCTGCAGTTTTCACTGTAAAACAGGTTTGGAGCTAGTACCTCCCTGTATATATGTATGGAGTGGAGTTTGCAACTGAAAAGAAACTTTGTGTTCCCAACAAGCTAGGTGAAAGACGGCTTTCACAGAAACTTATCTCTCAGAACTGAGCATGTGGAGAGACGTTCGTTCATCTAGCACAAAGGGAAATTGTTGCAGGAGAAACTTTTACTCTGGTTTCTCAGTCTGTTTCCTAGTGCCGGTTTGAAGTTCCTGCAATTTTCACTGTAAAACAGAGTTGGAGCTACTACCTCCCCTTATATATGTATGGAGTGGAGTTTGCAACTGAAAAGAGACTTTGTGTTCCCAACAAGCTAGGTGAAGGACGGCTTTCACACACACATATCTCTCAGAACTGAGCATGTGGAGAGACGTTCGTTCATCTAGCACAAAGGGAACGGGTTGCAGGGGAAACTTTTACTCTGGTTTCTCAGGCTGTTTCCTAGTGCCGGTTTGAAGTTCCTGCAGTTTTCACTGTAAAACCGAGTTGGAGCTTGTACCTCCCCGTATATATGTATGGAGTGGAGTTTTCAACTGAAAAGAAACTTTGTGTTCCCAACAAGCTAGGTGAAGAGCGGCTTTCACACACACTTATCTCTCAGAACTGAGCATGTGGAGAGACGTTCGTTCATCTAGCACAAAGGGAACGGGTTGCAGGAGAAATTTTTACTCTGGTTTCTCAGTCTGTTTCCTAGTGCCTGTTTGAAGTTCCTGCAGTTTTCACTGTAAAACGGAGTTGGAGCTAGTACCTCCCCATATATATGTATGGAGTGGAGTTTGCAACTGAAAAGAAACTTTGTGTTCCCAACAAGCTAGGTGAAGGACGGCTTTCACACACACTTATCTCTCAGAACTGAGCATGTGGAGAGACTTTCGTTCATCTAACACAAAGGGAACGGGTTGCAGGGGAAACTTTTACTCTGGTTTCACAGTCTGTTTCCTAGTGCCAGTTTGAAGTTCCTGCAGTTTTCACTGTAAAACCGAGTTGGATCTAGTACCTCCCCATATATATGTATGGAGTTGAGTTTGCATCTGAAAAGAAACTTTGTGTTCCCAACAAGCTAGGTGAAGGACGGCTTTCACACACACTTATCTCTCAGAACTGAGCATGTGGAGAGACGTTCGTTCATCTAGCACAAAGGGAACTGGTTGCAGGAGAAACTTTTACTCTGGTTTCTCAGTCTGTTTCCTAGTGCCGGTTTGAAGTTCCTGCAGTTTTCACTGTAAAACCGAGTTGGAGCTAGTACCTCCCCTTATATATGTATGGAGTGGAGTTTGCAACTGAAAAGAAACTTTGTGTTCCCAACAAGCTAGGTGAAGGACGGCTTTCACACACACTTATCTCTCAGAACTGAGCATGTGGAGAGACGTTCGTTCATCTAGCACAAAGGGAACGGGTTGCAGGAGAAACTTTTACTCTGGTTTCTCAGTCTGTTTCCTAGTGCCGGTTTGAAGTTCCTGCAGTTTTCACTGTAAAACCGAGTTGGAGCTAGTACCTCCCCATATATATGTATGGATTGGGGTTTGCAACTGGAAAGAAACTTTGTGTTCCCAACAAGCTAGGTGAAGGACGGCTTTCACACACACCTATCTCTCAGAACTGAGCATGTGGAGAGACGTTCGTTCATCTAGCACAAAGGGAACGGGTTGCAGGAGAAACTTTTACTCTGGTTTCTCAGTCTGTTTCCTAGTGCCGGTTTGAAGTTCCTGCAGTTTTCACTGTAAAACCGAGTTGGAGCTAGTACCTCCCCTTATATATGTATGGAGTGGAGTTTGCAACTGAAAAGAAACTTTGTGTTCCCAACATGCTAGGTGAAGGACGGCTTTCACACACACTTATCTCTCAGAACTGAGCATGTGGAGAGACGTTCGTTCATCTAGCACAAAGGGAACTGGTTGCAGGAGAAACTTTTACTCTGGTTTCTCAGTCTGTTTCCTAGTGCCGGTTTGAAGTTCCTGCAGTTTTCACTGTAAAACCGAGTTGGAGCTAGTACCTCCCCTTATATATGTATGGAGTGGAGTTTGCAACTGAAAAGAAACTTTGTGTTCCCAACAAGCTAGGTGAAGGACGGCTTTCACACACACTTATCTCTCAGAACTGAGCATGTGGAGAGACGTTCGTTCATCTAGCACAAAGGGAACGGGTTGCAGGAGAAACTTTTACTCTGGTTTCTCAGTCTGTTTCCTAGTGCCGGTTTGAAGTTCCTGCAGTTTTCACTGTAAAACCGAGTTGGAGCTAGTACCTCCCCTTATATATGTATGGATTGGGGTTTGCAACTGGAAAGAAACTTTGTGTTCCCAACAAGCTAGGTGAAGGACGGCTTTCACACACACTTATCTCTCAGAACTGAGCATGTGGAGAGACGTTCGTTCATCTAGCACAAAGGGAACGAGTTGCAGGAGAAACTTTTACTCTGGTTTCTCAGTCTGTTTCCTAGTGCCGGTTTGAAGTTCCTGCAGTTTTCACTGTAAAACCGAGTTGGAGCTAGTACCTCCCCTTATATATGTATGGAGTGGAGTTTGCAACTGAAAAGAAACTTTGTGTTCCCAACAAGTTAGGTGAAGGACGGCTTTCACACACACTTATCTCTCAGAACTGAGCATGTGGAGAGACTTTGGTTCATCTAGCACAAAGGGAACGGGTTGCAGGAGAAACTTTTACTCTGGTTTCTCAGTCTGTTTCCTAGTGCCGGTTTGAAGTTCCTGCAGTTTTCACTGTAAAACCGTTTGGAGCTAGTACCTACCCTTATATATGTATGGAGTGGATTTTGCAACTGAAAAGAAACTTTGTGTTCCCAACAAGCTAGGTGAAGGACGGCTTTCACACACACTTATCTCTCAGAACTGAGCATGTGGAGAGACGTTGGTTCATCTAGCACAAAGGGAACGGGTTGCAGGAGAAACTTTTACTCTGGTTTCTCAGTCTGTTTCCTAGTGCCGGTTTGAAGTTCCTGCAGTTTTCACTGTAAAACCGAGTTGGAGCTAGTACATCCCCTCATATATGTATGGAGTGGAGATTGCAACTGAAAAGAAACTTTGTGTTCCCAACAAGCTAGGTGAAGGACGGCTTTCACACACACTTATCTCTCAGAACTGAGCATGTGGAGAGACGTTCGTTCAACTAGCACAAAGGGAACGGGTTGCAGGAGAAACTATTACTCTGGATTCTCAGTCTGTTTCCTAGTGCCGGTTTGAAGTTCCTGCAGTTTTCACTGTAAAACCGAGTTGGATCTAGTACCTCCCCATATATATGTATGGATTGGAGTTTGCATCTGAAAAGAAACTTTGTGTTCCCAACAAGCTAGGTGAAGGACGGCTTTCACACACACTTATCTCTCAGAACTGAGCATGTGGAGAGACGTTCGTTCATCTAGCACAAAGGGAACTGGTTGCAGGAGAAACTTTTACTCTGGTTTCTCAGTCTGTTTCCTAGTGCCGGTTTGAAGTTCCTGCAGTTTTCACTGTAAAAGCGAGTTGGAGCTAGTACCTCCCCATATATATGTATGGAGTGGAGTTTGCAACTGAAAAGAAACTTTGTGTTCCCAACAAGCCAAGTGAAGTACGGCTTTCACACACACATATCTCTCAGAACTGAGCATGTGGAGAGACGTTCGTTCATCTAGCACAAAGGGAACGGGTTGCAGGAGAAATTTTTACTCTGGTTTCTCAGTCTGTTTCCTAGTGGCGGTTTGAAGTTCCTGCAGTTATCACTGTAATACCGAGTTGGAGCTAGTACCTCCCCATATATGTGTATGGATTGCAGTTTGCAACTGAAAATAACTTTGTGTTCCCAACTAGCTAGGTGAAAGACGGCTTTCACACACACTTATCTCTCAGAACTGAGCATGTGGAGAGACGTTCGTTCATCTAGCACAAAGGGAACGGGTTGCAGGAGAAACTTTTACTCTGGGTTCTCAGTCTGTTTCCTAGTGCCGGATTGAAGTTCCTGCAGTTTTCATTGTAAAACCGAGTTGGAGCTCGTACCTCCCCATATATATGTATGGAGTGGAGTTTGCAACTGAAAAGAAACTTTGTGTTCCCAACAAGCTAGGTGAAGGACGGTATTCACACACACTTATCTCTCAGAACTGAGCATGTGGAGAGACGTTCATTCATCTAGCACAAAGGGAACGGGTTGCAGGAGAAAGTTTTACTCTGGTTTCTCAGTCTGTTTCCTAGTGCCGGTTTGAAGTTCCTGCAGTTTTCACAGTAAAAGCGAGTTGGAGGTAGTACCTCCCCATATATATGTATGGAGTGGAGTTTGCAACTGAAAAGAAACTTTGTGTACCCAAAAAACTAGGTGAAGGAAGGCTTTCACACACACTTATCTCTCAGAACTGAGCATGTGGAGAGACGTTCGTTCATCTAGCACAAAGGGAACGGGTTGCAGGAGAAACTTTTACTCTGGTTTCTCAGTCTGTTTCCTAGTGCCGGTTTGAAGTTCCTGCAGTTTTTACTGTAAAACATAGTTGGAGCTCGTACCTCCCCATATATAAGTATGGAGTGGATTTTGCAACTGAAAAGACACTTTGTGTTCCCAACAAACTAGGTGAAGGAAGGCTTTCACACACACTTATCTCTCAGAACTGAGCATGTGGAGAGACGTTCGTTCATCTAGCACAAAGGGAACGGGTTGCAGGAAAACTTTTACTCTGGTTTCTCAGTCTGTTTCCTAGTGCCGGCTTGAAGTTCCTGCAGTTTTCACAGTAAAAGCGAGTTGGAGCTCGTACCTCCCCTTATATATGTATGGAGTGGAGTTTGCAACTGAAAAGAAACTTTGTGTTCCCAACAAGCTAGGTGAAGGACGGCTTTCACACACACTTATCTCTCAGAACTGAGCATGTGGAGAGACTTTGGTTCATCTAGCACAAAGGGAACGGGTTGCAGGAGAAACTTTTACTCTGGTTTCTCAGTCTGTTTCCTAGTGCCGGTTTGATGTTCCTGCAGTTTTCACTGTAAAACCGAGTTGGCGCTAGTACCTCCCCTTATATATGTATGGAGTGGATTTTGCAACTGAAAAGAAACTTTGTGTTCCCAACAAGCTAGGTGAAGGACGGCTTTCACACACACTTATCTCTCAGAACTGAGCATGTGGAGAGAAGTTGGTTCATCTAGCACAAAGGGAACGGGTTGCTGGAGAAACTTTTACTCTGGTTTCTCAGTCTGTTTCCTAGTGCCGGTTTGAAGTTCCTGCAGTTTTCACTGTAAAACCGAGTTGGAGCTAGTACCTCCCCTCATATATGTATGGAGTGGAGTTTGCAACTGAAAAGAAACTTTGTGTTCCCAACAAGCTAGGTGAAGGACGGCTTTCACACACACTTATCTCTCAGAACTGAGCATGTGGAGAGACGTTCGTTCAACTAGCACAAAGGGAACGGGTTGCAGGAGAAACTATTACTCTGGATTCTCAGTCTGTTTCCAAGTGCCGGTTTGAAGTTCCTGCAGTTTTCACTGTAAAACCGAGTTGGATCTAGTACCTCCCCATATATATGTATGGAGTGGAGTTTGCATCTGAAAAGAAACTTTGTGTTCCCAACAAGCTAGGTGAAGGACGGCTTTCACACACACTTATCTCTCAGAACTGAGCATGTGGAGAGACGTTCGTTCATCTAGCACAAAGGGAACTGGTTGCAGGAGAAACTTTTACTCTGGTTTCTCAGTCTGTTTCCTAGTGCCGGTTTGAAGTTCCTGCAGTTTTCACTGTAAAAGCGAGTTGGAGCTAGTACCTCCTCATATATATGTATGGAGGTGAGTTTGCAACTGAAAAGAAACTTTGTGTTCCCAACAAGCTAGGTGAAGTACGGCTTTCACACACACATATCTCTCAGAACTGAGCATGTGGAGAGACGTTCGTTCATCTAGCACAAAGGGAACGGGTTGCAGGAGAAACTTTTACTCTGGTTTCTCAGTCTGTTTCCTAGTGCCGGTTTGAAGTTCCTGCAATTTTCACTGTAAAACCGAGTTGGAGCTAGTACCTCCCCTTATATACGTATGGAGTGGACTTTGCAACTGAAAAGAAACTTTGTGTTCCCAACAAGCTAGGTGAAGGACGGCTTTCACACACACTTATCTCTCAGAACTGAGCATGTGGAGAGACGTTCGTTCAACTAGCACAAAGGGAACGGGTTGCAGGAGAAACTATTACTCTGGATTCTCAGTCTGTTTCCTAGTGCCGGTTTGAAGTTCCTTCAGTTTTCACTGTAAAACCGAGTTGGATCTAGTACCTCCCCATATATATGTATGGAGTGGAGTTTGCATCTGAAAAGAAACTTTGTGTTCCCAACAAGCTAGGTGAAGGACGGCTTTCACACACACTTATCTCTCAGAACTGAGCATGTGGAGAGACGTTCGTTCATCTAGCACAAAGGGAACGGGTTGCAGGAGAAACTTTTACTCTGGTTTCTCAGTCTGTTTCCTAGAGCCGGTTTGAAGTTCCTGCAGTTTTCACTGTAAAAGCGAGTTGGAGCTAGTACCTCCCCATATATATGTATGGAGTGGAGTTTGCAACTGAAAAGAAACTTTGTGTTCCCAACAAGCTAGGTGAAGTACGGCTTTCACACACACATATCTCTCAGAACTGAGCATGTGGAGAGACGTTCGTTCATCTAGCACAAAAGGAACGGGTTGCAGGAGAAACTTTTACTCTGGTTTCTCAGTCTGTTTCCTAGTGCCGGTTTGAAGTTCCTGCAATTTTCACTGTAAAACCGAGTTGGAGCTAGTACCTCCCCTTATATATGTATGGAGTGGATTTTGCAACTGAAAAGAAACTTTGTGTTCCCAACAAGCTAGGTGAAGGACGGCTTTCACACACACTTATCTCTCAGAGCTGAGCATGTGGAGAGACGTTGGTTCATCTAGCACAAAGGGAACGGGTTGCAGGGAAACTTTTACTCTGGTTTCTCAGTCTGTTTCCTAGTGCCGGTTTGAAGTTCCTGCAGTTTTCACTGTAAAACCGAGTTGGAGCTAGTACCTCCCCATATATATGTATGGAGTGGAGTTTGCAACTGAAAAGAAACTTTGTGTTCCCAACAAGCTAGGTGAAGGACGGCTTTCACACACACTTATCTCTCAGAACTGAGCATGTGGAGAGACGGTCGTTCAACTAGCACAAAGGGAACGGGTTGCAGGGGAAACTATTACTCTGGATTCTCAGTCTGTTTCCTAGTGCCGGTTTGAAGTTCCTTCAGTTTTCACTGTAAAACCGAGTTGGATCTAGTACCTCCCCATATATATGTATGGAGTGGAGTTTGCATCTGAAAAGAAACTTTGTGTTCCCAACAAGCTAGGTGAAGGACGGCTTTCACACACACTTATCTCTCAGAACTGAGCATGTGGAGAGACGTTCGTTCATCTAGCACAAAGGGAACGGTTTGCAGGAGAAACTTTTACTCTGGTTTCTCAGTCTGTTTCCTAGTGCCGGTTTGAAGTTCCTGCAGTTTTCACTGTAAAAGCGAGTTGGAGCTAGTACCTCCCCATATATATGTATGGAGTGGAGTTTGCAACTGAAAAGAAACTTTGTGTTCCCAACAAGCTAGGTGAAGTACGGCTTTCACACACACATATCTCTCAGAACTGAGCATGTGGAGAGACGTTCGTTCATCTAGCACAAAGGGAACGGGTTGCAGGAGAAACTTTTACTCTGGGTTCTCAGTCTGTTTCCTAGTGCCGGTTTGAAGTTCCTGCAGTTATCACTGTAAAACCGAGTTCTAGCTAGTACCTCCCCATATATGTGTATGGATTGCAGTTTGCAACTGAAAATAACTTTGTGTTCCCAACTAGCTAGGTGAAAGACGGCTTTCACACACACTTATCTCTCAGAACTGAGCATGTGGAGAGACGTTCGTTCATCTAGCACAAAGGGAACGGGTTGCAGGAGAAACTTTTACTCTGGGTTCTCAGTCTGTTTCCTAGTGCCGGTTTGAAGTTCCTGCAGTTTTCATTGTAAAACCGAGTTGGAGCTCGTACCTCCCCATATATATGTATGGAGTGGAGTTTGCAACTGAAAAGAAACTTTGTGTTCCCAACAAGCTAGGTGAAGGACGGCTTTCACACACACTTATCTCTCAGAACTGAGCATGTGGAGAGACGTTGGTTCATCTAGCACAAAGGGAACGGGTTGCAGGAGAAACTTTTACTCTGGTTTCTCAGTCTGTTTCCTAGTGCCGGTTTGAAGTTCCTGCAGTTTTCACTGTAAAACCGAGTTGGAGCTAGTACATCCCCTCATATATGTATGGAGTGGAGATTGCAACTGAAAAGAAACTTTGTGTTCCCAACAAGCTAGGTGAAGGACGGCTTTCACACACACTTATCTCTCAGAACTGAGCATGTGGAGAGACGTTCGTTCAACTAGCACAAAGGGAACGGGTTGCAGGAGAAACTATTACTCTGGATTCTCAGTCTGTTTCCTAGTGCCGGTTTGAAGTTCCTGCAGTTTTCACTGTAAAACCGAGTTGGATCTAGTACCTCCCCATATATATGTATGGATTGGAGTTTGCATCTGAAAAGAAACTTTGTGTTCCCAACAAGCTAGGTGAAGGACGGCTTTCACACACACTTATCTCTCAGAACTGAGCATGTGGAGAGACGTTCGTTCATCTAGCACAAAGGGAACTGGTTGCAGGAGAAACTTTTACTCTGGTTTCTCAGTCTGTTTCCTAGTGCCGGTTTGAAGTTCCTGCAGTTTTCACTGTAAAAGCGAGTTGGAGCTAGTACCTCCCCATATATATGTATGGAGTGGAGTTTGCAACTGAAAAGAAACTTTGTGTTCCCAACAAGCCAAGTGAAGTACGGCTTTCACACACACATATCTCTCAGAACTGAGCATGTGGAGAGACGTTCGTTCATCTAGCACAAAGGGAACGGGTTGCAGGAGAAATTTTTACTCTGGTTTCTCAGTCTGTTTCCTAGTGGCGGTTTGAAGTTCCTGCAGTTATCACTGTAATACCGAGTTGGAGCTAGTACCTCCCCATATATGTGTATGGATTGCAGTTTGCAACTGAAAATAACTTTGTGTTCCCAACTAGCTAGGTGAAAGACGGCTTTCACACACACTTATCTCTCAGAACTGAGCATGTGGAGAGACGTTCGTTCATCTAGCACAAAGGGAACGGGTTGCAGGAGAAACTTTTACTCTGGGTTCTCAGTCTGTTTCCTAGTGCCGGATTGAAGTTCCTGCAGTTTTCATTGTAAAACCGAGTTGGAGCTCGTACCTCCCCATATATATGTATGGAGTGGAGTTTGCAACTGAAAAGAAACTTTGTGTTCCCAACAAGCTAGGTGAAGGACGGTATTCACACACACTTATCTCTCAGAACTGAGCATGTGGAGAGACGTTCATTCATCTAGCACAAAGGGAACGGGTTGCAGGAGAAAGTTTTACTCTGGTTTCTCAGTCTGTTTCCTAGTGCCGGTTTGAAGTTCCTGCAGTTTTCACAGTAAAAGCGAGTTGGAGGTAGTACCTCCCCATATATATGTATGGAGTGGAGTTTGCAACTGAAAAGAAACTTTGTGTACCCAAAAAACTAGGTGAAGGAAGGCTTTCACACACACTTATCTCTCAGAACTGAGCATGTGGAGAGACGTTCGTTCATCTAGCACAAAGGGAACGGGTTGCAGGAGAAACTTTTACTCTGGTTTCTCAGTCTGTTTCCTAGTGCCGGTTTGAAGTTCCTGCAGTTTTTACTGTAAAACATAGTTGGAGCTCGTACCTCCCCATATATAAGTATGGAGTGGATTTTGCAACTGAAAAGACACTTTGTGTTCCCAACAAACTAGGTGAAGGAAGGCTTTCACACACACTTATCTCTCAGAACTGAGCATGTGGAGAGACGTTCGTTCATCTAGCACAAAGGGAACGGGTTGCAGGAAAACTTTTACTCTGGTTTCTCAGTCTGTTTCCTAGTGCCGGCTTGAAGTTCCTGCAGTTTTCACAGTAAAAGCGAGTTGGAGCTCGTACCTCCCCTTATATATGTATGGAGTGGAGTTTGCAACTGAAAAGAAACTTTGTGTTCCCAACAAGCTAGGTGAAGGACGGCTTTCACACACACTTATCTCTCAGAACTGAGCATGTGGAGAGACTTTGGTTCATCTAGCACAAAGGGAACGGGTTGCAGGAGAAACTTTTACTCTGGTTTCTCAGTCTGTTTCCTAGTGCCGGTTTGATGTTCCTGCAGTTTTCACTGTAAAACCGAGTTGGCGCTAGTACCTCCCCTTATATATGTATGGAGTGGATTTTGCAACTGAAAAGAAACTTTGTGTTCCCAACAAGCTAGGTGAAGGACGGCTTTCACACACACTTATCTCTCAGAACTGAGCATGTGGAGAGAAGTTGGTTCATCTAGCACAAAGGGAACGGGTTGCTGGAGAAACTTTTACTCTGGTTTCTCAGTCTGTTTCCTAGTGCCGGTTTGAAGTTCCTGCAGTTTTCACTGTAAAACCGAGTTGGAGCTAGTACCTCCCCTCATATATGTATGGAGTGGAGTTTGCAACTGAAAAGAAACTTTGTGTTCCCAACAAGCTAGGTGAAGGACGGCTTTCACACACACTTATCTCTCAGAACTGAGCATGTGGAGAGACGTTCGTTCAACTAGCACAAAGGGAACGGGTTGCAGGAGAAACTATTACTCTGGATTCTCAGTCTGTTTCCAAGTGCCGGTTTGAAGTTCCTGCAGTTTTCACTGTAAAACCGAGTTGGATCTAGTACCTCCCCATATATATGTATGGAGTGGAGTTTGCATCTGAAAAGAAACTTTGTGTTCCCAACAAGCTAGGTGAAGGACGGCTTTCACACACACTTATCTCTCAGAACTGAGCATGTGGAGAGACGTTCGTTCATCTAGCACAAAGGGAACTGGTTGCAGGAGAAACTTTTACTCTGGTTTCTCAGTCTGTTTCCTAGTGCCGGTTTGAAGTTCCTGCAGTTTTCACTGTAAAAGCGAGTTGGAGCTAGTACCTCCTCATATATATGTATGGAGGTGAGTTTGCAACTGAAAAGAAACTTTGTGTTCCCAACAAGCTAGGTGAAGTACGGCTTTCACACACACATATCTCTCAGAACTGAGCATGTGGAGAGACGTTCGTTCATCTAGCACAAAGGGAACGGGTTGCAGGAGAAACTTTTACTCTGGTTTCTCAGTCTGTTTCCTAGTGCCGGTTTGAAGTTCCTGCAATTTTCACTGTAAAACCGAGTTGGAGCTAGTACCTCCCCTTATATACGTATGGAGTGGACTTTGCAACTGAAAAGAAACTTTGTGTTCCCAACAAGCTAGGTGAAGGACGGCTTTCACACACACTTATCTCTCAGAACTGAGCATGTGGAGAGACGTTCGTTCAACTAGCACAAAGGGAACGGGTTGCAGGAGAAACTATTACTCTGGATTCTCAGTCTGTTTCCTAGTGCCGGTTTGAAGTTCCTTCAGTTTTCACTGTAAAACCGAGTTGGATCTAGTACCTCCCCATATATATGTATGGAGTGGAGTTTGCATCTGAAAAGAAACTTTGTGTTCCCAACAAGCTAGGTGAAGGACGGCTTTCACACACACTTATCTCTCAGAACTGAGCATGTGGAGAGACGTTCGTTCATCTAGCACAAAGGGAACGGGTTGCAGGAGAAACTTTTACTCTGGTTTCTCAGTCTGTTTCCTAGAGCCGGTTTGAAGTTCCTGCAGTTTTCACTGTAAAAGCGAGTTGGAGCTAGTACCTCCCCATATATATGTATGGAGTGGAGTTTGCAACTGAAAAGAAACTTTGTGTTCCCAACAAGCTAGGTGAAGTACGGCTTTCACACACACATATCTCTCAGAACTGAGCATGTGGAGAGACGTTCGTTCATCTAGCACAAAAGGAACGGGTTGCAGGAGAAACTTTTACTCTGGTTTCTCAGTCTGTTTCCTAGTGCCGGTTTGAAGTTCCTGCAATTTTCACTGTAAAACCGAGTTGGAGCTAGTACCTCCCCTTATATATGTATGGAGTGGATTTTGCAACTGAAAAGAAACTTTGTGTTCCCAACAAGCTAGGTGAAGGACGGCTTTCACACACACTTATCTCTCAGAGCTGAGCATGTGGAGAGACGTTGGTTCATCTAGCACAAAGGGAACGGGTTGCAGGGAAACTTTTACTCTGGTTTCTCAGTCTGTTTCCTAGTGCCGGTTTGAAGTTCCTGCAGTTTTCACTGTAAAACCGAGTTGGAGCTAGTACCTCCCCATATATATGTATGGAGTGGAGTTTGCAACTGAAAAGAAACTTTGTGTTCCCAACAAGCTAGGTGAAGGACGGCTTTCACACACACTTATCTCTCAGAACTGAGCATGTGGAGAGACGGTCGTTCAACTAGCACAAAGGGAACGGGTTGCAGGGGAAACTATTACTCTGGATTCTCAGTCTGTTTCCTAGTGCCGGTTTGAAGTTCCTTCAGTTTTCACTGTAAAACCGAGTTGGATCTAGTACCTCCCCATATATATGTATGGAGTGGAGTTTGCATCTGAAAAGAAACTTTGTGTTCCCAACAAGCTAGGTGAAGGACGGCTTTCACACACACTTATCTCTCAGAACTGAGCATGTGGAGAGACGTTCGTTCATCTAGCACAAAGGGAACGGTTTGCAGGAGAAACTTTTACTCTGGTTTCTCAGTCTGTTTCCTAGTGCCGGTTTGAAGTTCCTGCAGTTTTCACTGTAAAAGCGAGTTGGAGCTAGTACCTCCCCATATATATGTATGGAGTGGAGTTTGCAACTGAAAAGAAACTTTGTGTTCCCAACAAGCTAGGTGAAGTACGGCTTTCACACACACATATCTCTCAGAACTGAGCATGTGGAGAGACGTTCGTTCATCTAGCACAAAGGGAACGGGTTGCAGGAGAAACTTTTACTCTGGGTTCTCAGTCTGTTTCCTAGTGCCGGTTTGAAGTTCCTGCAGTTATCACTGTAAAACCGAGTTCTAGCTAGTACCTCCCCATATATGTGTATGGATTGCAGTTTGCAACTGAAAATAACTTTGTGTTCCCAACTAGCTAGGTGAAAGACGGCTTTCACACACACTTATCTCTCAGAACTGAGCATGTGGAGAGACGTTCGTTCATCTAGCACAAAGGGAACGGGTTGCAGGAGAAACTTTTACTCTGGGTTCTCAGTCTGTTTCCTAGTGCCGGTTTGAAGTTCCTGCAGTTTTCATTGTAAAACCGAGTTGGAGCTCGTACCTCCCCATATATATGTATGGAGTGGAGTTTGCAACTGAAAAGAAACTTTGTGTTCCCAACAAGCTAGGTGAAGGACGGTATTCACACACACATATCTCTCAGAACTGAGCATGTGGAGAGACGTTCGTTCATCTAGCACAAAGGGAACGGGTTGCAGGAGAAATTTTTACTCTGGTTTCTCAGTCTGTTTCCTAGTGCCGGTTTGAAGTTCCTGCAGTTTTCACAGTAAAAGCGAGTTGGAGCTAGTACCTCCCCATATATATGTATGGAGTGGAGTTTGCAACTGAAAAGAAACTTTGTGTACCCAAAAAACTAGGTGAAGGAAGGCTTTCACACACACTTATCTCTCAGAACTGAGCATGTGGAGAGACGTTCGTTCATCTAGCACAAAGGGAACTGGTTGCAGGAGAAACTTTTACTCTGGTTTCTCAGTCTGTTTCCTAGTGCCGGTTTGAAGTTCCTGCAGTTTTCACTGTAAAACCGAGTTGGAGCTAGTACCTCCCCTTATATATGTATGGAGTGGAGTTTGCAACTGAAAAGAAACTTTGTGTTCCCAACAAGCTAGGTGAAGAACGGCTTTCACACACACTTATCTCTCAGAACTGAGCATGTGGAGAGACGTTCGTTCATCTAGCACAAAGGGAACGGGTTGCAGGAGAAACTTTTACTCTGGTTTCTCAGTCTGTTTCCTAGTGCCGGTTTGAAGTTCCTGCAGTTTTCACTGTAAAACCGAGTTGGGGCTAGTACCTCCCCTTATATATGTATGGATTGGGGTTTGCAACTGGAAAGAAACTTTGTGTTCCCAACAAGCTAGGTGAAGGACGGCTTTCACACACACTTATCTCTCAGAACTGAGCATGTGGAGAGACGTTCGTTCATCTAGCACAAAGGGAACGGGTTGCAGGAGAAACTTTTACTCGGGTTTCTCAGTCTGTTTCCTAGTGCCGGTTTGAAGTTCCTGCAGTTTTCACTGTAAAACCGAGTTGGAGCTAGTACCTCCCCTTATATATGTATGGAGTGGAGTTTGCAACTGAAAAGAAACTTGGTGTTCCCAACAAGCTAGGTGAAGGACGGCTTTCACACACACTTATCTCTCAGAACTGAGCATGTGGAGAGACTTTGGTTCATCTAGCACAAAGGGAACGGGTTGCAGGAGAAACTTTTACTCTGGTTTCTCAGTCTGTTTCCTAGTGCCGGTTTGAAGTTCCTGCAGTTTTCACTGTAAAACCGAGTTGGAGCTAGTACCTCCCCTTATATATGTATGGAGTGGATTTTGCAACTGAAAAGAAACTTTGTGTTCCCAACAAGCTAGGTGAAGGACGGCTTTCACACACACTTATCTCTCAGAACTGAGCATGTGGAGAGACGTTGGTTCATCTAGCACAAAGGGAACGGGTTGCAGGAGAAACTTTTACTCTGGTTTCTCAGTCTGTTTCCTAGTGCCGGTTTGAAGTTCCTGCAGTTTTCACTGTAAAACCGAGTTGGAGCTAGTACCTCCCCTCATATATGTATGGAGTGGAGTTTGCAACTGAAAAGAACCTTTGTGTTCCCAACAAGCTAGGTGAAGGACGGCTTTCACACACACTTATCTCTCAGAACTGAGCATGTGGAGAGACGTTCGTTCATCTAGCACAAAGGGAACGGGTTGCAGGAGAAACTATTACTCTGGATTCTCAGTCAGTTTCCTAGTGCCGGTTTGAAGTTCCTGCAGTTTTCACTGTAAAACCGAGTTGGATCTAGTACCTCCCCATATATATGTATGGATTGGAGTTTGCATCTGAAAAGAAACTTTGTGTTCCCAACAAGCTAGGTGAAGGACGGCTTTCACACACACTTATCTCTCAGAACTGAGCATGTGGAGAGACGTTCGTTCATCTAGCACAAAGGGAACTGGTTGCAGGAGAAACTTTTACTCTGGTTTCTCAGTCTGTTTCCTAGTGCCGGTTTGAAGTTCCTGCAGTTTTCACTGTAAAAGCGAGTTGGAGCTAGTACCTCCCCATATATATGTATGGAGTGGAGTTTGCAACTGAAAAGAATCTTTGTGTTCCCAACAAGCTAGGTGAAGTACGGCTTTCACACACACATATCTCTCAGAACTGAGCATGTGGAGAGACGTTCGTTCATCTAGCACAAAGGGAACGGGTTGCAGGAGAAACTTTTACTCTGGGTTCTCAGTCTGTTTCCTAGTGCCGGTTTGAAGTTCCTGCAGTTATCACTGTAAAACCGAGTTGGAGCTAGTACCTCCCCATATATGTGTATGGATTGCAGTTTGCAACTGAAAATAACTTTGTGTTCCCAACTAGCTAGGTGAAAGGCGGCTTTCACACACACTTATCTCTCAGAACTGAGCATGTGGAGAGACGTTCGTTCATCTAGCACAAAGGGAACGGGTTGCAGGAAAAACTTTTACTCTGGGTTCTCAGTCTGTTTCCTAGTGCCGGTTTGAAGTTCCTGCAGTTTTCATTGTAAAACCGAGTTGGAGCTCGTACCTCCCCATATATATGTATGGAGTGGAGTTTGCAACTGAAAAGAAACTTTGTGTTCCCAACAAGCTAGGTGAAGGACGGTATTCACACACACATATCTCTCAGAACTGAGCATGTGGAGAGACGTTCGTTCATCTAGCACAAAGGGAACGGGTTGCAGGAGAATTTTTACTCTGGTTTCTCAGTCTGTTTCCTAGTGCCGGTTTGAAGTTCCTGCAGTTTTCACAGTAAAAGCGAGTTGGAGTTAGTACCTCCCCATATATATGTATGGAGTGGAGTTTGCAACTGAAAAGAAACTTTGTGTACCCAAAAAACTAGGTGAAGGAAGGCTTTCACACACACTTATCTCTCAGAACTGAGCATGTGGAGAGACGTTCGTTCATCTAGCACAAAGGGAACTGGTTGCAGGAGAAACTTTTACTCTGGTTTCTCAGTCTGTTTCCTAGTGCCGGTTTGAAGTTCCTGCAGTTTTCACTGTAAAACCGAGTTGGAGCTAGTACCTCCCCTTATATATGTATGGAGTGGAGTTTGCAACTGAAAAGAAACTTTGTGTTCCCAACAAGATAGGTGAAGGACGGCTTTCACACACACTTATCTCTCAGAACTGAGCATGTGGAGAGACGTTCGTTCATCTAGCACAAAGGGAACGGGTTGCAGGAGAAACTTTTACTCTGGTTTCTCAGTCTGTTCCCTAGTGCCGGTTTGAAGTTCCTGCAGTTTTCACTGTAAAACCGAGTTAGGGCTAGTACCTCCCCTTATATATGTATGGATTGGGGTTTGCAACTGGAAAGAAACTTTGTGTTCCCAACAAGCTAGGTGAAGGACGGCTTTCACACACACTTATCTCTCAGAACTGAGCATGTGGAGAGACGTTCGTTCATCTAGCACAAAGGGAACGGGTTGCAGGAGAAACTTTTACTCGGGTTTCTCAGTCTGTTTCCTAGTGCCGGTTTGAAGTTCCTGCAGTTTTCACTGTAAAACAGAGTTGGAGCTAGTACCTCCCCTTATATATGTATGGAGTGGAGTTTGCAACTGAAAAGAAACTTTGTGTTCCCAACAAGCTAGGTGAAGGACGGCTTTCACACACACTTATCTCTCAGAACTGAGCATGTGGAGAGACTTTGGTTCATCTAGCACAAAGGGAACGGGTTGCAGGAGAAACTTTTACTCTGGTTTCTCAGTCTGTTTCCTAGTGCCGGTTTGAAGTTCCTGCAGTTTTCTCTGTAAAACCGAGTTGGAGCTAGTACCTCCCCTTATATATGTATGGAGTGGATTTTGCAACTGAAAAGAAACTTTGTGTTCCCAACAAGCTAGGTGAAGGACGGCTTTCACACACACTTATCTCTCAGAACTGAGCATGTGGAGAGACGTTGGTTCATCTAGCACAAAGGGAACGGGTTGCAGGAGAAACTTTTACTCTGGTTTCTCAGTCTGTTTCCTAGTGCCGGTTTGAAGTTCCTGTAGTTTTCACTGTAAAACCGAGTTGGAGCTAGTACCTCCCCTCATATATGTATGGAGTGGAGTTTGCAACTGAAAAGAAACTTTGTGTTCCCAAAAAGCTAGGTGAAGGACGGCTTTCACACACACTTATCTCTCAGAACTGAGCATGTGGAGAGACGTTCGTTCAACTAGCACAAAGGGAACGGGTTGCAGGAGAAACTATTACTCTGGATTCTCAGTCTGTTTCCTAGTGCCGGTTTGAAGTTCCTGCAGTTTTCACTGTAAAACCGAGTTGGATCTAGTACCTCCCCATATATATGTATGGATTGGAGTTTGCATCTGAAAAGAAACTTTGTGTTCCCAACAAGCTAGGTGAAGGACGGCTTTCACACACACTTATCTCTCAGAACTGAGCATGTGGAGAGACGTTCGTTCATCTAGCACAAAGGGAACTGGTTGCAGGAGAAACTTTTACTCTGGTTTCTCAGTCTGTTTCCTAGTGCCGGTTTGAAGTTCCTGCAGTTTTCACTGTAAAAGCGAGTTGGAGCTAGTACCTCCCCATATATATGTATGGAGTGGAGTTTGCAACTGAAAAGAAACTTTGTGTTCCCAACAAGCTAGGTGAAGTACGGCTTTCACACACACATATCTCTCAGAACTGAGCATGTGGAGAGACGTTCGTTCATCTAGCACAAAGGGAACGGGTTGCAGGAGAAACTTTTACTCTGGTTTCTCAGTCTGTTTCCTAGTGGCGGTTTGAAGTTCCTGCAGTTATCACTGTAAAACCGAGTTGGAGCTAGTACCTCCCCATATATGTGTATGGATTGCAGTTTGCAACTGAAAATAACTTTGTGTTCCCAACTAGCTAGGTGAAAGACGGCTTTCACACACACTTATCTCTCAGAACTGAGCATGTGGAGAGACGTTCATTCATCTAGCACAAAGGGAACGGGTTGCAGGAGAAACTTTTACTCTGGGTTCTCAGTCTGTTTCCTAGTGCCGGATTGAAGTTCTTGCAGTTTTCATTGTAAAACCGAGTTGGAGCTCGTACCTCCCCATATATATGTATGGAGTGGAGTTTGCAACTGAAAAGAAACTTTGTGTTCCCAACAAGCTAGGTGAAGGACGGTATTCACACACACTTATCTCTCAGAACTGAGCATGTGGAGAGACGTTCATTCATCTAGCACAAAGGGAACGGGTTGCAGGAGAAAGTTTTACTCTGGTTTCTCAGTCTGTTTCCTAGTGCCGGTTTGAAGTTCCTGCAGTTTTCACAGTAAAAGCGAGTTGGAGGTAGTACCTCCCCATATATATGTATGGAGTGGAGTTTGCAACTGAAAAGAAACTTTGTGTACCCAAAAAACTAGGTGAAGGAAGGCTTTCACACACACTTATCTCTCAGAACTGAGCATGTGGAGAGACGTTCGTTCATCTAGCACAGAGGGAACGGGTTGCAGGAGAAACTTTTACTCTGGTTTCTCAGTCTGTTTCCTAGTGCCGGTTTGAAGTTCCTGCAGTTTTTACTGTAAAACATAGTTGGAGCTCGTACCTCCCCATATATATGTATGGAGTGGATTTTGCAACTGAAAAGACACTTTGTGTTCCCAACAAACTAGGTGAAGGAAGGCTTTCACACACACTTATCTCTCAGAACTGAGCATGTGGAGAGACGTTCGTTCATCTAGCACAAAGGGAACGGGTTGCAGGAAAACTTTTACTCTGGTTTCTCAGTCTGTTTCCTAGTGCCGGCTTGAAGTTCCTGCAGTTTTCACAGTAAAAGCGAGTTGGAGCTCGTACCTCCCCTTATATATGTATGGAGTGGAGTTTGCAACTGAAAAGAAACTTTGTGTTCCCAACAAGCTAGGTGAAGGACGGCTTTCACACACACATATCTCTCAGAACTGAGCATGGGGAGAGACTTTGGTTCATCTAGCAAAAAGGGAACGGGTTGCAGGAGAAACTTTTACTCTGGTTTCTCAGTCTGTTTCCTAGTGCCGGTTTGATGTTCCTGCAGTTTTCACTGTAAAACCGAGTTGGCGCTAGTACCTACCCTTATATATGTATGGAGTGGATTTTGCAACTGAAAAGAAACTTTGTGTTCCCAACAAGCTAGGTGAAGGACGGCTTTCACACACACTTATCTCTCAGAACTGAGCATGTGGAGAGAAGTTGGTTCATCTAGCACAAAGGGAACGGGTTGCAGGAGAAACTTTTACTCTGGTTTCTCAGTCTGTTTCCTAGTGCCGGTTTGAAGTTCCTGCAGTTTTCACTGTAAAACCGAGTTGGAGCTAGTACCTCCCCTCATATATGTATGGAGTGGAGTTTGCAACTGAAAAGAAACTTTGTGTTCCCAACAAGCTAGGTGAAGGACGGCTTTCACACACACTTATCTCTCAGAACTGAGCATGTGGAGAGACGTTCGTTCAACTAGCACAAAGGGAACGGGTTGCAGGAGAAACTATTACTCTGGATTCTCAGTCTGTTTCCAAGTGCCGGTTTGACGTTCCTGCAGTTTTCACTGTAAAACCGAGTTGGATCTAGTACCTCCCCATATATATGTATGGAGTGGAGTTTGCATCTGAAAAGAAACTTTGTGTTCCCAACAAGCTAGGTGAAGGACGGCTTTCACACACACTTATCTCTCAGAACTGAGCATGTGGAGAGACGTTCGTTCATCTAGCACAAAGGGAACTGGTTGCAGGAGAAACTTTTACTCTGGTTTCTCAGTCTGTTTCCTAGTGCCGGTTTGAAGTTCCTGCAGTTTTCACTGTAAAAGCGAGTTGGAGCTAGTACCTCCCCATACATATGTATGGAGTGGAGTTTGCAACTGAAAAGAAACTTTGTGTTCCCAACAAGCTAGGTGAAGTACGGCTTTCACACACACATATCTCTCAGAACTGAGCATGTGGAGAGACGTTCGTTCATCTAGCACAAAGGGAACGGGTTGCAGGGAAACTTTTACTCTGGTTTCTCAGTCTGTTTCCTAGTGCCGGTTTGAAGTTCCTGCAGTTTTCACTGTAAAACCGAGTTGGAGCTAGTACCTCCCCTCATATATGTATTGAGTGGAGTTTGCAACTGAAAAGAAACTTTGTGTTCCCAACAAGCAAGGTGAAGGACGGCTTTCACACACACTTATCTCTCAGAACTGAGCATGTGGAGAGACGTTCGTTCAACTAGCACAAAGGGAACGGGTTGCAGGAGAAACTATTACTCTGGTTTCTCAGTCTGTTTCCTAGTGCCGGTTTGAAGTTCCTTCAGTTTTCACTGTAAAACCGAGTTGGATCTAGTACCTCCCCATATATATGTATGGAGTGGAGTTTGCATCTGAAAAGAAACTTTGTGTTCCCAACAAGCTAGGTGAAGGACGGCTTTCACACACACTTATCTCTCAGAACTGAGCATGTGGAGAGACGTTCGTTCATCTAGCACAAAGGGAACTGGTTGCAGGAGAAACTTTTACTCTGGTTTCTCAGTCTGTTTCCTAGTGCCGGTTTGAAGTTCCTGCAGTTTTCACTGTAAAAGCGAGTTGGAGCTAGTACCTCCCCATACATATGTATGGAGTGGAGTTTGCAACTGAAAAGAAACTTTGTGTTCCCAACAAGCTAGGTGAAGTACGGCTTTCACACACACATATCTCTCAGAACTGAGCATGTGGAGAGACGTTCGTTCATCTAGCACAAAGGGAACGGGTTGCAGGGAAACTTTTACTCTGGTTTCTCAGTCTGTTTCCTAGTGCCGGTTTGAAGTTCCTGCAGTTTTCACTGTAAAACCGAGTTGGAGCTAGTACCTCCCCTCATATATGTATTGAGTGGAGTTTGCAACTGAAAAGAAACTTTGTGTTCCCAACAAGCTAGGTGAAGGACGGCTTTCACACACACTTATCTCTCAGAACTGAGCATGTGGAGAGACGTTCGTTCAACTAGCACAAAGGGAACGGGTTGCAGGAGAAACTATTACTCTGGTTTCTCAGTCTGTTTCCTAGTGCCGGTTTGAAGTTCCTTCAGTTTTCACTGTAAAACCGAGTTGGATCTAGTACCTCCCCATATATATGTATGGAGTGGAGTTTGCATCTGAAAAGAAACTTTGTGTTCCCAACAAGCTAGGTGAAGGACGGCTTTCACACACACTTATCTCTCAGAACTGAGCATGTGGAGAGACGTTCGTTCATCTAGCACAAAGGGAACGGGTTGCAGGAGAAACTTTTACTCTGGGTTCTCAGTCTGTTTCCTAGTGCCGGTTTGAAGTTCCTGCAGTTATCACTGTAAAACCGAGTTGGAGCTAGTACCTCCCCATATATGTGTATGGATTGCAGTTTGCAACTGAAAATAACTTTGTGTTCCCAACTAGCTAGGTGAAAGACGGCTTTCACACACACTTATCTCTCAGAACTGAGCATGTGGAGAGACGTTCGTTCATCTAGCACAAAGGGAACGGGTTGCAGGAGAAACTTTTACTCTGGGTTCTCAGTCTGTTTCCTAGTGCCGGTTTGAAGTTCCTGCAGTTTTCATTGTAAAACCGAGTTGGAGCTCGTACCTCCCCATATATATGTATGGAGTGGAGTTTGCAACTGAAAAGAAACTTTGTGTTCCCAACAAGCTAGGTGAAGGACGGTATTCACACACACATATCTCTCAGAACTGAGCATGTGGAGAGACGTTCGTTCATCTAGCACAAAGGGAACGGGTTGCAGGAGAAATTTTTACTCTGGTTTCTCAGTCTGTTTCCTAGTGCCGGTTTGAAGTTCCTGCAGTTTTCACAGTAAAAGCGAGTTGGAGCTAGTACCTCCCCATATATATGTATGGAGTGGAGTTTGGAACTGAAAAGAATCTTTGTGTACCCAAAAAACTAGGTGAAGGAAGGCTTTCACACACACTTATCTCTCAGAACTGAGCATGTGGAGAGACGTTCGTTCATCTAGCACAAAGGGAACGGGTTGCAGGAGAAACTTTTACTCTGGTTTCTCAGTCTGTTTCCTAGTGCCGGTTTGAAGTTCCTGCAGTTTTTACTGTAAAACCGAGTTGGAGCTCGTACCTCCCCATATATATGTATGGAGTGGATTTTGCAACTGAAAAGAAACTTTGTGTTCCCAACAAACTAGGTGAAGGAAGGCTTTCACACACACTTATCTCTCAGAACTGAGCATGTGGAGAGACTTTGGTTCATCTAGCACAAAGGGAACGGGTTGCAGGAGAAACTTTTACTCTGGTTTCTCAGTCTGTTTCCTAGTGCCGGTTTGAAGTTCCTGCAGTTTTCACTGTAAAACCGAGTTGGAGCTAGTACCTCCCCTTATATATGTATGGAGTGGATTTTGCAACTGAAAAGAAACTTTGTGTTCCCAACAAGCTAGGTGAAGGACGGCTTTCACACACACTTATCTCTCAGAACTGAGCATGTGGAGAGACTTTGGTTCATCTAGCACAAAGGGAACGGGTTGCAGGAGAAACTTTTACTCTGGTTTCTCAGTCTGTTTCCTAGTGCCGGTTTGAAGTTCCTGCAGTTTTCACTGTAAAACCTAGTTGGAGCTAGTACCTCCCCTCATATATGTATGGAGTGGAGTTTGCAACTGAAAAGAAACTTTGTGTTCCCAACAAGCTATGTGAAGGACGGCTTTCACACACACTTATCTCTCAGAACTGAGCATGTGGAGAGACGTTCGTTCAACTAGCACAAAGGGAACGGGTTGCAGGAGAAACTATTACTCTGGATTCTCAGTCTGTTTCCTAGTGCCGGTTTGAAGTTCCTGCAGTTTTCACTGTAAAACCGAGTTGGATCTAGTACCTCCCCATATATATGTATGGAGTGGAGTTTGCATCTGAAAAGAAACTTTGTGTTCCCAACAAGCTAGGTGAAGGACGGCTTTCAAACACACTTATCTCTCAGAACTGAGCATGTGGAGAGACGTTCGTTCATCTAGCACAAAGGGAACTGGTTGCAGGAGAAACTTTTACTCTGGTTTCTCAGTCTGTTTCCTAGTGCCGGTTTGAAGTTCCTGCAGTTTTCACTGTAAAAGCGAGTTGGAGCTAGTACCTCCCCATATATATGTATGGAGTGGAGTTTGCAACTGAAAAGAAACTTTGTGTTCCCAACAAGCTAGGTGAAGTACGGCTTTCACACACACATATCTCTCAGAACTGAGCATGTGGAGAGACGTTCGTTCATCTAGCACAAAGGGAACGGGTTGCAGGAGAAACTTTTACTCTGGTTTCTCAGTCTGTTTCCTAGTGCCGTTTTGAAGTTCCTGCAGTTTTCACTGTAAAACCGAGTTGGAGCTAGTACCTCCCCTTATATATGTATGGAGTGGATTTTGCAACTGAAAAGAAACTTTGTGTTCCCAACAAGCTAGGTGAAGGACGGCTTTCACACACACTTATCTCTCAGAACTGAGCATGTGGAGAGACGTTCGTTCATCTAGCACAAAGGGAACTGGTTGCAGGAGAAACTTTTACTCTGGTTTCTCAGTCTGTTTCCTAGTGCCGGTTTGAAGTTCCTGCAGTTTTCACTGTAAAAGCGAGTTGGAGCTAGTACCTCCCCATATATATGTATGGAGTGGAGTTTGCAACTGAAAAGAAACTTTGTGTTCCCAACAAGCTAGGTGAAGTACGGCATTCACACACACATATCTCTCAGAACTGAGCATGTGGAGAGACGTTCGTTCATCTAGCACAAAGGGAACGGGTTGCAGGAGAAACATTTACTCTGGTTTCTCAGTCTGTTTCCTAGTGGCGGTTTGAAGTTCCTGCAGTTATCACTGTAAAACCGAGTTGGAGCTAGTACCTCCCCATATATGTGTATGGATTGCAGTTTGCAACTGAAAATAACTTTGTGTTCCCAACTACCTAGGTGAAAGACGGCTTTCACACACACTTATCTCTCAGAACTGAGCATGTGGAGAGACGTTCGTTCATCTAGCACAAAGGGAAAGGGTTGCAGGAAAACTTTTACTCTGGTTTCTCAGTCTGTTTCCTAGTGCCGGCTTGAATTTCCTGCAGTTTTCACAGTAAAAGCGAGTTGGAGCTCGTACCTCCCCTTATATATGTATGGATTGGAGTTTGCAACTGAAAAGAAACTTTGTGTTCCCAACAAGCTAGGTGAAGGACGGCTTTCACACACACTTATCTCTCAGAACTGAGCATGTGGAGAGACTTTGGTTCATCTAGCACAAAGGGAACGGGTTGCAGGAGAAACTTTTACTCTGGTTTCTCAGTCTGTTTCCTAGTGCCGGTTTGAAGTTCCTGCAGTTTTCACTGTAAAACCGAGTTGGAGCTAGTACCTCCCCTTATATATGTATGGAGTGGATTTTGCAACTGAAAAGAAACTTTGTGTTCCCAACAAGCTAGGTGAAGGACGGCTTTCACACAGACTTATCTCTCAGAACTGAGCATGTGGAGAGACGTTGGTTCATCTAGCACAAAGGGAACGGGTTGCAGGAGAAACTTTTACTCTGGTTTCTCAGTCTGTTTCCTAGTGCCGGTTTGAAGTTCCTGCAGTTTTCACTGTAAAACCGAGTTGGAGCTAGTACCTCCCCTCATATATGTATGGAGTGGAGTTTGCAACTGAAAAGAAACTTTGTGTTCCCAACAAGCTATGTGAAGGACGGCTTTCACACACACTTATCTCTCAGAACTGAGCATGTGGAGAGACGTTCGTTCAACTAGCACAAAGGGAACGGGTTGCAGGAGAAACTATTACTCTGGATTCTCAGTCTGTTTCCTAGTGCCGGTTTGAAGTTCCTGCAGTTTTCACTGTAAAACCGAGTTGGATCTAGTACCTCCCCATATATATGTATGGAGTGGAGTTTGCATCTGAAAAGAAACTTTGTGTTCCCAACAAGCTAGGTGAAGGACGGTATTCACACACACATATCTCTCAGAACTGAGCATGTGGAGAGACGTTCGTTCATCTAGCACAAAAGGAACGGGTTGCAGGAGAAATTTTTACTCTGGTTTCTCAGTCTGTTTCCTAGTGCCGGTTTGAAGTTCCTGCAGTTTTCACAGTAAAAGCGAGTTGGAGCTAGTACCTCCCCATATATATGTATGGAGTGGAGTTTGGAACTGAAAAGAAACTTTGTGTACCCAAAAAACTAGGTGAAGGAAGGCTTTCACACACACTTATCTCTCAGAACTGAGCATGTGGAGAGACGTTCGTTCATCTAGCACAAAGGGAACGGGTTGCAGGAGAAACTTTTACTCTGGTTTCTCAGTCTGTTTCCTAGTGCCGGTTTGAAGTTCCTGCAGTTTTTACTGTAAAACCGAGTTGGAGCTCGTACCTCCCCATATATATGTATGGAGTGGATTTTGCAACTGAAAAGAAACTTTGTGTTCCCAACAAACTAGGTGAAGGAAGGCTTTCACACACACTTATCTCTCAGAACTGAGCATGTGGAGAGACTTTGGTTCATCTAGCACAAAGGGAACGGGTTGCAGGAGAAACTTTTACTCTGGTTTCTCAGTCTGTTTCCTAGTGCCGGTTTGAAGTTCCTGCAGTTTTCACTGTAAAACCGAGTTGGAGCTAGTACCTCCCCTTATATATGTATGGAGTGGATTTTGCAACTGAAAAGAAACTTTGTGTTCCCAACAAGCTAGGTGAAGGACGGCTTTCACACACACTTATCTCTCAGAACTGAGCATGTGGAGAGACGTTGGTTCATCTAGCACAAAGGGAACGGGTTGCAGGAGAAACTTTTACTCTGGTTTCTCAGTCTGTTTCCTAGTGCCGGTTTGAAGTTCCTGCAGTTTTCACTGTAAAACCGAGTTGGAGCTAGTACCTCCCCTCATATATGTATGGAGTGGAGTTTGCAACTGAAAAGAAACTTTGTGTTCCCAACAAGCTATGTGAAGGACGGCTTTCACACACACTTATCTCTCAGAACTGAGCATGTGGAGAGACGTTCGTTCAACTAGCACAAAGGGAACGGGTTGCAGGAGAAACTATTACTCTGGATTCTCAGTCTGTTTCCTAGTGCCGGTTTGAAGTTCCTGCAGTTTTCACTGTAAAACCGAGTTGGATCTAGTACCTCCCCATATATATGTATGGAGTGGAGTTTGCATCTGAAAAGAAACTTTGTGTTCCCAACAAGCTAGGTGAAGGACGGCTTTCACACACACTTATCTCTCAGAACTGAGCATGTGGAGAGACGTTCGTTCATCTAGCACAAAGGGAACTGGTTGCAGGAGAAACTTTTACTCTGGTTTCTCAGTCTGTTTCCTAGTGCCGGTTTGAAGTTCCTGCAGTTTTCACTGTAAAAGCGAGTTGGAGCTAGTACCTCCCCATATATATGTATGGAGTGGAGTTTGCAACTGAAAAGAAACTTTGTGTTCCCAACAAGCTAGGTGAAGTACGGCTTTCACACACACATATCTCTCAGAACTGAGCATGTGGAGAGACGTTCGTTCATCTAGCACAAAGGGAACGGGTTGCAGGAGAAACTTTTACTCTGGTTTCTCAGTCTGTTTCCTAGTGCCGGTTTGAAGTTCCTGCAGTTTTCACTGTAAAACCGAGTTGGAGCTAGTACCTCCCCTTATATATGTATGGAGTGGATTTTGCAACTGAAAAGAAACTTTGTGTTCCCAACAAGCTATGTGAAGGACGGCTTTCACACACACTTATCTCTCAGAACTGAGCATGTGGAGAGACGTTCGTTCATCTAGCACAAAGGGAACTGGATGCAGGAGAAACTTTTACTCTGGTTTCTCAGTCTGTTTCCTAGTGCCGGTTTGAAGTTCCTGCAGTTTTCACTGTAAAAGCGAGTTGGAGCTAGTACCTCCCCATATATATGTATGGAGTGGAGTTTGCAACTGAAAAGAAACTTTGTGTTCCCAACAAGCTAGGTGAAGTACGGCTTTCACACACACATATCTCTCAGAACTGAGCATGTGGAGAGACGTTCGTTCATCTAGCACAAAGGGAACGGGTTGCAGGAGAAACATTTACTCTGGTTTCTCAGTCTGTTTCCTAGTGGCGGTTTGAAGTTCCTGCAGTTATCACTGTAAAACCGAGTTGGAGCTAGTACCTCCCCATATATGTGTATGGATTGCAGTTTGCAACTGAAAATAACTTTGTGTTCCCAACTAGCTAGGTGAAAGACGGCTTTCACACACACTTATCTCTCAGAACTGAGCATGTGGAGAGACGTTCGTTCATCTAGCACAAAGGGAAAGGGTTGCAGGAAAACTTTTACTCTGGTTTCTCAGTCTGTTTCCTAGTGCCGGCTTGAAGTTCCTGCAGTTTTCACAGTAAAAGCGAGTTGGAGCTCGTACCTCCCCTTATATATGTATGGAGTGGAGTTTGCAACTGAAAAGAAACTTTGTGTTCCCAACAAGCTAGGTGAAGGACGGCTTTCACACACACATATCTCTCAGAACTGAGCATGTGGAGAGACTTTGGTTCATCTAGCAAAAAGGGAACGGGTTGCAGGAGAAACTTTTACTCTGGTTTCTCAGTCTGTTTCCTAGTGCCGGTTTGATGTTCCTGCAGTTTTCACTGTAAAACCGAGTTGGCGCTAGTACCTACCCTTATATATGTATGGAGTGGATTTTGCAACTGAAAAGAAACTTTGTGTTCCCAACAAGCTAGGTGAAGGACGGCTTTCACACACAGTTATCTCTCAGAACTGAGCATGTGGAGAGAAGTTGGTTCATCTAGCACAAAGGGAACGGGTTGCAGGAGAAACTTTTACTCTGGTTTCTCAGTCTGTTTCCTAGTGCCGGTTTGAAGTTCCTGCAGTTTTCACTGTAAAACCGAGTTGGAGCTAGTACCTCCCCTCATATATGTATGGAGTGGAGTTTGCAACTGAAAAGAAACTTTGTGTTCCCAACAAGCTAGGTGAAGGACGGCTTTCACACACACTTATCTCTCAGAACTGAGCATGTGGAGAGACGTTCGTTCAACTAGCACAAAGGGAACGGGTTGCAGGAGAAACTATTACTCTGGATTCTCAGTCTGTTTCCAAGTGCCGGTTTGAAGTTCCTGCAGTTTTCACTGTAAAACCGAGTTGGATCTAGTACCTCCCCATATATATGTATGGAGTGGAGTTTGCAACTGAAAAGAAACTTTGTGTTCCCAACAAGCTAGGTGAAGTACGGCATTCACACACACATATCTCTCAGAACTGAGCATGTGGAGAGACGTTCGTTCATCTAGCAAAAAGGGAACGGGTTGCAGGAGAAACATTTACTCTGGTTTCTCAGTCTGTTTCCTAGTGGCGGTTTGAAGTTCCTGCAGTTATCACTGTAAAACCGAGTTGGAGCTAGTACCTCCCCATATATGTGTATGGATTGCAGTTTGCAACTGAAAATAACTTTGTGTTCCCAACTACCTAGGTGAAAGACGGCTTTCACACACACTTATCTCTCAGAACTGAGCATGTGGAGAGACGTTCGTTCATCTAGCACAAAGGGAAAGGGTTGCAGGAAAACTTTTACTCTGGTTTCTCAGTCTGTTTCCTAGTGCCGGCTTGAATTTCCTGCAGTTTTCACAGTAAAAGCGAGTTGGAGCTCGTACCTCCCCTTATATATGTATGGAGTGGAGTTTGCAACTGAAAAGAAACTTTGTGTTCCCAACAAGCTAGGTGAAGGACGGCTTTCACACACACTTATCTCTCAGAACTGAGCATGTGGAGAGACTTTGGTTCATCTAGCACAAAGGGAACGGGTTGCAGGAGAAACTTTTACTCTGGTTTCTCAGTCTGTTTCCTAGTGCCGGTTTGAAGTTCCTGCAGTTTTCACTGTAAAACCGAGTTGGAGCTAGTACCTCCCCTTATATATGTATGGAGTGGATTTTGCAACTGAAAAGAAACTTTGTGTTCCCAACAAGCTAGGTGAAGGACGGCTTTCACACACACTTATATCTCAGAACTGAGCATGTGGAGAGACGTTGGTTCATCTAGCACAAAGGGAACGGGTTGCAGGAGAAACTTTTACTCTGGTTTCTCAGTCTGTTTCCTAGTGCCGGTTTGAAGTTCCTGCAGTTTTCACTGTAAAACCGAGTTGGAGCTAGTACCTCCCCTCATATATGTATGGAGTGGAGTTTGCAACTGAAAAGAAACTTTGTGTTCCCAACAAGCTATGTGAAGGACGTCTTTCACACACACTTATCTCTCAGAACTGAGCATGTGGAGAGACGTTCGTTCAACTAGCACAAAGGGAACGGGTTGCAGGAGAAACTATTACTCTGGATTCTCAGTCTGTTTCCTAGTGCCGGTTTGAAGTTCCTGCAGTTTTCACTGTAAAACCGAGTTGGATCTAGTACCTCCCCATATATATGTATGGAGTGGAGTTTGCATCTGAAAAGAAACTTTGTGTTCCCAACAAGCTAGGTGAAGGACGGTATTCACACACACATATCTCTCAGAACTGAGCATGTGGAGAGACGTTCGTTCATCTAGCACAAAAGGAACGGGTTGCAGGAGAAATTTTTACTCTGGTTTCTCAGTCTGTTTCCTAGTGCCGGTTTGAAGTTCCTGCAGTTTTCACAGTAAAAGCGAGTTGGAGCTAGTACCTCCCCATATATATGTATGGAGTGGAGTTTGGAACTGAAAAGAAACTTTGTGTACCCAAAAAACTAGGTGAAGGAAGGCTTTCACACACACTTATCTCTCAGAACTGAGCATGTGGAGAGACGTTCGTTCATCTAGCACAAAGGGAACGGGTTGCAGGAGAAACTTTTACTCTGGTTTCTCAGTCTGTTTCCTAGTGCCGGTTTGAAGTTCCTGCAGTTTTTACTGTAAAACCGAGTTGGAGCTCGTACCTCCCCATATATATGTATGGAGTGGATTTTGCAACTGAAAAGAAACTTTGTGTTCCCAACAAACTAGGTGAAGGAAGGCTTTCACACACACTTATCTCTCAGAACTGAGCATGTGGAGAGACTTTGGTTCATCTAGCACAAAGGGAACGGGTTGCAGGAGAAACTTTTACTCTGGTTTCTCAGTCTGTTTCCTAGTGCCGGTTTGAAGTTCCTGCAGTTTTCACTGTAAAACCGAGTTGGAGCTAGTACCTCCCCTTATATATGTATGGAGTGGATTTTGCAACTGAAAAGAAACTTTGTGTTCCCAACAAGCTAGGTGAAGGACGGCTTTCACACACACTTATCTCTCAGAACTGAGCATGTGGAGAGACGTTGGTTCATCTAGCACAAAGGGAACGGGTTGCAGGAGAAACTTTTACTCTGGTTTCTCAGTCTGTTTCCTAGTGCCGGTTTGAAGTTCCTGCAGTTTTCACTGTAAAACCGAGTTGGAGCTAGTACCTCCCCTCATATATGTATGGAGTGGAGTTTGCAACTGAAAAGAAACTTTGTGTTCCCAACAAGCTATGTGAAGGACGGCTTTCACACACACTTATCTCTCAGAACTGAGCATGTGGAGAGACGTTCGTTCAACTAGCACAAAGGGAACGGGTTGCAGGAGAAACTATTACTCTGGATTCTCAGTCTGTTTCCTAGTGCCGGTTTGAAGTTCCTGCAGTTTTCACTGTAAAACCGAGTTGGATCTAGTACCTCCCCATATATATGTATGGAGTGGAGTTTGCATCTGAAAAGAAACTTTGTGTTCCCAACAAGCTAGGTGAAGGACGGCTTTCACACACACTTATCTCTCAGAACTGAGCATGTGGAGAGACGTTCGTTCATCTAGCACAAAGGGAACTGGTTGCAGGAGAAACTTTTACTCTGGTTTCTCAGTCTGTTTCCTAGTGCCGGTTTGAAGTTCCTGCAGTTTTCACTGTAAAAGCGAGTTGGAGCTAGTACCTCCCCATATATATGTATGGAGTGGAGTTTGCAACTGAAAAGAAACTTTGTGTTCCCAACAAGCTAGGTGAAGTACGGCTTTCACACACACATATCTCTCAGAACTGAGCATGTGGAGAGACGTTCGTTCATCTAGCACAAAGGGAACGGGTTGCAGGAGAAACTTTTACTCTGGTTTCTCAGTCTGTTTCCTAGTGCCGGTTTGAAGTTCCTGCAGTTTTCACTGTAAAACCGAGTTGGAGCTAGTACCTCCCCTTATATATGTATGGAGTGGATTTTGCAACTGAAAAGAAACTTTGTGTTCCCAACAAGCTATGTGAAGGACGGCTTTCACACACACTTATCTCTCAGAACTGAGCATGTGGAGAGACGTTCGTTCATCTAGCACAAAGGGAACTGGTTGCAGGAGAAACTTTTACTCTGGTTTCTCAGTCTGTTTCCTAGTGCCGGTTTGAAGTTCCTGCAGTTTTCACTGTAAAAGCGAGTTGGAGCTAGTACCTCCCCATATATATGTATGGAGTGGAGTTTGCAACTGAAAAGAAACTTTGTGTTCCCAACAAGCTAGGTGAAGTACGGCTTTCACACACACATATCTCTCAGAACTGAGCATGTGGAGAGACGTTCGTTCATCTAGCACAAAGGGAACGGGTTGCAGGAGAAACATTTACTCTGGTTTCTCAGTCTGTTTCCTAGTGGCGGTTTGAAGTTCCTGCAGTTATCACTGTAAAACCGAGTTGGAGCTAGTACCTCCCCATATATGTGTATGGATTGCAGTTTGCAACTGAAAATAACTTTGTGTTCCCAACTAGCTAGGTGAAAGACGGCTTTCACACACACTTATCTCTCAGAACTGAGCATGTGGAGAGACGTTCGTTCATCTAGCACAAAGGGAAAGGGTTGCAGGAAAACTTTTACTCTGGTTTCTCAGTCTGTTTCCTAGTGCCGGCTTGAAGTTCCTGCAGTTTTCACAGTAAAAGCGAGTTGGAGCTCGTACCTCCCCTTATATATGTATGGAGTGGAGTTTGCAACTGAAAAGAAACTTTGTGTTCCCAACAAGCTAGGTGAAGGACGGCTTTCACACACACATATCTCTCAGAACTGAGCATGTGGAGAGACTTTGGTTCATCTAGCAAAAAGGGAACGGGTTGCAGGAGAAACTTTTACTCTGGTTTCTCAGTCTGTTTCCTAGTGCCGGTTTGATGTTCCTGCAGTTTTCACTGTAAAACCGAGTTGGCGCTAGTACCTACCCTTATATATGTATGGAGTGGATTTTGCAACTGAAAAGAAACTTTGTGTTCCCAACAAGCTAGGTGAAGGACGGCTTTCACACACAGTTATCTCTCAGAACTGAGCATGTGGAGAGAAGTTGGTTCATCTAGCACAAAGGGAACGGGTTGCAGGAGAAACTTTTACTCTGGTTTCTCAGTCTGTTTCCTAGTGCCGGTTTGAAGTTCCTGCAGTTTTCACTGTAAAACCGAGTTGGAGCTAGTACCTCCCCTCATATATGTATGGAGTGGAGTTTGCAACTGAAAAGAAACTTTGTGTTCCCAACAAGCTAGGTGAAGGACGGCTTTCACACACACTTATCTCTCAGAACTGAGCATGTGGAGAGACGTTCGTTCAACTAGCACAAAGGGAACGGGTTGCAGGAGAAACTATTACTCTGGATTCTCAGTCTGTTTCCAAGTGCCGGTTTGAAGTTCCTGCAGTTTTCACTGTAAAACCGAGTTGGATCTAGTACCTCCCCATATATATGTATGGAGTGGAGTTTGCATCTGAAAAGAAACTTTGTGTTCCCAACAAGCTAGGTGAAGGACGGCTTTCACACACACTTATCTCTCAGAACTGAGCATGTGGAGAGACGTTCGTTCATCTAGCACAAAGGGAACTGGTTGCAGGAGAAACTTTTACTCTGGTTTCTCAGTCTGTTTCCTAGTGCCGGTTTGAAGTTCCTGCAGTTTTCACTGTAAAAGCGAGTTGGAGCTAGTACCTCCCCATATATATGTATGGAGTGGAGTTTGCAACTGAAAAGAAACTTTGTGTTCCCAACAAGCTAGGTGAAGTACGGCTTTCACACACACATATCTCTCAGAACTGAGCATGTGGAGAGACGTTCGTTCATCTAGCACAAAGGGAACGGGTTGCAGGAGAAACTTTTACTCTGGTTTCTCAGTCTGTTTCCTAGTGCCGGTTTGAAGTTCCTGCAGTTTTCACTGTAAAACCGAGTTGGAGCTAGTACCTCCCCTTATATATGTATGGAGTGGATTTTGCAACTGAAAAGAAACTTTGTGTTCCCAACAAGCTAGGTGAAGGACGGCTTTCACACACACTTATCTCTCAGAACTGAGCATGTGGAGAGACCTTCGTTCATCTAGCACAAAGGGAACTGGTTGCAGGAGAAACTTTTACTCTGGTTTCTCAGTCTGTTTCCTAGTGCCGGTTTGAAGTTCCTGCAGTTTTCACTGTAAAAGCGAGTTGGAGCTAGTACCTCCCCATATATATGTATGGAGTGGAGTTTGCAACTGAAAAGAAACTTTGTGTTCCCAACAAGCTAGGTGAAGTACGGCATTCACACACACATATCTCTCAGAACTGAGCATGTGGAGAGACGTTCGTTCATCTAGCACAAAGGGAACGGGTTGCAGGAGAAACATTTACTCTGGTTTCTCAGTCTGTTTCCTAGTGGCGGTTTGAAGTTCCTGCAGTTATCACTGTAAAACCGAGTTGGAGCTAGTACCTCCCCATATAAGTGTATGGATTGCAGTTTGCAACTGAAAATAACTTTGTGTTCCCAACTACCTAGGTGAAAGACGGCTTTCACACACACTTATCTCTCAGAACTGAGCATGTGGAGAGACGTTCGTTCATCTAGCACAAAGGGAAAGGGTTGCAGGAAAACTTTTACTCTGGTTTCTCAGTCTGTTTCCTAGTGCCGGCTTGAATTTCCTGCAGTTTTCACAGTAAAAGCGAGTTGGAGCTCGTACCTCCCCTTATATATGTATGGAGTGGAGTTTGCAACTGAAAAGAAACTTTGTGTTCCCAACAAGCTAGGTGAAGGACGGCTTTCACACACACTTATCTCTCAGAACTGAGCATGTGGAGAGACTTTGGTTCATCTAGCACAAAGGGAACGGGTTGCAGGAGAAACTTTTACTCTGGTTTCTCAGTCTGTTTCCTAGTGCCGGTTTGAAGTTCCTGCAGTTTTCACTGTAAAACCGAGTTGGAGCTAGTACCTCCCCTTATATATGTATGGAGTGGATTTTGCAACTGAAAAGAAACTTTGTGTTCCCAACAAGCTAGGTGAAGGACGGCTTTCACACACACTTATCTCTCAGAACTGAGCATGTGGAGAGACGTTGGTTCATCTAGCACAAAGGGAACGGGTTGCAGGAGAAACTTTTACTCTGGTTTCTCAGTCTGTTTCCTAGTGCCGGTTTGAAGTTCCTGCAGTTTACACTGTAAAACCGAGTTGGAGCTAGTACCTCCCCTCATATATGTATGGAGTGGAGTTTGCAACTGAAAAGAAACTTTGTGTTCCCAACAAGCTATGTGAAGGACGGCTTTCACACACACTTATCTCTCAGAACTGAGCATGTGGAGAGACGTTCGTTCAACTAGCACAAAGGGAACGGGTTGCAGGAGAAACTATTACTCTGGATTCTCAGTCTGTTTCCTAGTGCCGGTTTGAAGTTCCTGCAGTTTTCACTGTAAAACCGAGTTGGATCTAGTACCTCCCCATATATATGTATGGAGTGGAGTTTGCATCTGAAAAGAAACTTTGTGTTCCCAACAAGCTAGGTGAAGGACGGTATTCACACACACATATCTCTCAGAACTGAGCATGTGGAGAGACGTTCGTTCATCTAGCACAAAGGGAACGGGTTGCAGGAGAAATTTTTACTCTGGTTTCTCAGTCTGTTTCCTAGTGCCGGTTTGAAGTTCCTGCAGTTTTCACAGTAAAAGCGATTTGGAGCTAGTACCTCCCCATATATATGTATGGAGTGGAGTTTGGAACTGAAAAGAAACTTTGTGTACCCAAAAAACTAGGTGAAGGAAGGCTTTCACACACACTTATCTCTCAGAACTGAGCATGTGGAGAGACGTTCGTTCATCTAGCACAAAGGGAACGGGTTGCAGGAGAAACTTTTACTCTGGTTTCTCAGTCTGTTTCCTAGTGCCGGTTTGAAGTTCCTGCAGTTTTTACTGTAAAACCGAGTTGGAGCTCGTACCTCCCCATATATATGTATGGAGTGGATTTTGCAACTGAAAAGAAACTTTGTGTTCCCAACAAACTAGGTGAAGGAAGGCTTTCACACACACTTATCTCTCAGAACTGAGCATGTGGAGAGACTTTGGTTCATCTAGCACAAAGGGAACGGGTTGCAGGAGAAACTTTTACTCTGGTTTCTCAGTCTGTTTCCTAGTGCCGGTTTGAAGTTCCTGCAGTTTTCACTGTAAAACCGAGTTGGAGCTAGTACCTCCCCTTATATATGTATGGAGTGGATTTTGCAACTGAAAAGAAACTTTGTGTTCCCAACAAGCTAGGTGAAGGACGGCTTTCACACACACTTATCTCTCAGAACTGAGCATGTGGAGAGACGTTGGTTCATCTAGCACAAAGGGAACGGGTTGCAGGAGAAACTTTTACTCTGGTTTCTCAGTCTGTTTCCTAGTGCCGGTTTGAAGTTCCTGCAGTTTTCACTGTAAAACCGAGTTGGAGCTAGTACCTCCCCTCATATATGTATGGAGTGGAGTTTGCAACTGAAAAGAAACTTTGTGTTCCCAACAAGCTATGTGAAGGACGGCTTTCACACACACTTATCTCTCAGAACTGAGCATGTGGAGAGACGTTCGTTCAACTAGCACAAAGGGAACGGGTTGCAGGAGAAACTATTACTCTGGATTCTCAGTCTGTTTCCTAGTGCCGGTTTGAAGTTCCTGCAGTTTTCACTGTAAAACCGAGTTGGATCTAGTACCTCCCCATATATATGTATGGAGTGGAGTTTGCATCTGAAAAGAAACTTTGTGTTCCCAACAAGCTAGGTGAAGGACGGCTTTCACACACACTTATCTCTCAGAACTGAGCATGTGGAGAGACGTTCGTTCATCTAGCACAAAGGGAACTGGTTGCAGGAGAAACTTTTACTCTGGTTTCTCAGTCTGTTTCCTAGTGCCGGTTTGAAGTTCCTGCAGTTTTCACTGTAAAAGCGAGTTGGAGCTAGTACCTCCCCATATATATGTATGGAGTGGAGTTTGCAACTGAAAAGAAACTTTGTGTTCCCAACAAGCTAGGTGAAGTACGGCTTTCACACACACATATCTCTCAGAACTGAGCATGTGGAGAGACGTTCGTTCATCTAGCACAAAGGGAACGGGTTGCAGGAGAAACTTTTACTCTGGTTTCTCAGTCTGTTTCCTAGTGCCGGTTTGAAGTTCCTGCAGTTTTCACTGTAAAACCGAGTTGGAGCTAGTACCTCCCCTTATATATGTATGGAGTGGATTTTGCAACTGAAAAGAAACTTTGTGTTCCCAACAAGCTATGTGAAGGACGGCTTTCACACACACTTATCTCTCAGAACTGAGCATGTGGAGAGACGTTCGTTCATCTAGCACAAAGGGAACTGGTTGCAGGAGAAACTTTTACTCTGGTTTCTCAGTCTGTTTCCTAGTGCCGGTTTGAAGTTCCTGCAGTTTTCACTGTAAAAGCGAGTTGGAGCTAGTACCTCCCCATATATATGTATGGAGTGGAGTTTGCAACTGAAAAGAAACTTTGTGTTCCCAACAAGCTAGGTGAAGTACGGCTTTCACACACACATATCTCTCAGAACTGAGCATGTGGAGAGACGTTCGTTCATCTAGCACAAAGGGAACGGGTTGCAGGAGAAACATTTACTCTGGTTTCTCAGTCTGTTTCCTAGTGGCGGTTTGAAGTTCCTGCAGTTATCACTGTAAAACCGAGTTGGAGCTAGTACCTCCCCATATATGTGTATGGATTGCAGTTTGCAACTGAAAATAACTTTGTGTTCCCAACTAGCTAGGTGAAAGACGGCTTTCACACACACTTATCTCTCAGAACTGAGCATGTGGAGAGACGTTCGTTCATCTAGCACAAAGGGAAAGGGTTGCAGGAAAACTTTTACTCTGGTTTCTCAGTCTGTTACCTAGTGCCGGCTTGAATTTCCTGCAGTTTTCACAGTAAAAGCGAGTTGGATCTCGTACCTCCCCTTATATATGTATGGAGTGGAGTTTGCAACTGAAAAGAAACTTTGTGTTCCCAACAAGCTAGGTGAAGGACGGCTTTCACACACACTTATCTCTCAGAACTGAGCATGTGGAGAGACTTTGGTTCATCTAGCACAAAGGGAACGGGTTGCAGGAGAAACTTTTACTCTGGTTTCTCAGTCTGTTTCCTAGTGCCGGTTTGAAGTTCCTGCAGTTTTCACTGTAAAACCGAGTTGGAGCTAGTACCTCCCCTTATATATGTATGGAGTGGATTTTGCAACTGAAAAGAAACTTTGTGTTCCCAACAAGCTAGGTGAAGGACGGCTTTCACACACACTTATCTCTCAGAACTGAGCATGTGGAGAGACGTTCGTTCAACTAGCACAAAGGGAACGGGTTGCAGGAGAAACTATTACTCTGGATTCTCAGTTTGTTTCCTAGTGCCGGTTTGAAGTTCCTGCAGTTTTCACTGTAAAACCGAGTTGGATCTAGTACCTCCCCATATATATGTATGGAGTGGAGTTTGCAACTGAAAAGAAACTTTGTGTTCCCAACAAGCTAGGTGAAGGACGGCTTTCACACACACATATCTCTCAGAACTGAGCATGTGGAGAGACGTTCGTTCATCTAGCACAAAGGGAACTGGTTGCAGGAGAAACTTTTACTCTGGTTTCTCAGTCTGTTTCCTAGTGCCGGTTTGAAGTTCCTGCAGTTTTCACTGTAAAACCGAGTTGGAGCTAGTACCTCCCCATATATATGTATGGAGTGGAGTTTGCAACTGAAAAGAAACTTTGTGTTCCCAACAAGCTAGGTGAAGTACGGCTTTCACACACACATATCTCTCAGAACTGAGCATGTGGAGAGACGTTCGTTCATCTAGCACAAAGGGAACGGGTTGCAGGAGAAACTTTTACTCTGGTTTCTCAGTCTGTTTCCTAGTGGCGGTTTGAAGTTCCTGCAGTTATCACTGTAAAACCGAGTTGGAGCTAGTACCTCCCCATATATGTGTATGGATTGCAGTTTGCAACTGAAAATAACTTTGTGTCCCCAACTAGCTAGGTGAAAGACGGCTTTCACACACACTTATCTCTCAGAACTGAGCATGTGGAGAGACGTTCGTTCATCTAGCACAAAGGGAACGGGTTGCAGGAGAAACTTTTACTCTGGGTTCTCAGTCTGTTTCCTAGTGCCGGTTTGAAGTTCCTGCAGTTTTCATTGTAAAACCGATTTGGAGCTCGTACCTCCCCATATATATGTATGGAGTGGAGTTTGCAACTGAAAAGAAACTTTGTGTTCCCAACAAGCTAGGTGAATGACGGCTTTCACACACACTTATCTCTCAGAACTGAGCATGTGGAGAGACGTTCGTTCATCTAGCACAAAGGGAACTGGTTGCAGGAGAAACTTTTACTCTGGTTTCTCAGTCTGTTTCCTAGTGCCGGTTTGAAGTTCCTGCAGTTTTCACAGTAAAAGCGAGTTGGAGCTAGTACCTCCCCATATATATGTATGGAGTGGAGTTTGCAACTGAAAAGAAACTTTGTGTTCCCAACAAGCTAGGTGAAGAACGGCTTTCACACACACATATCTCTCAGAACTGAGCATGTGGAGAGACGTTCGTTCATCTAGCACAAAGGGAACGGGTTGCAGGAGAAACTTTTACTCTGGTTTCTCAGTCTGTTTCCTAGTGCCGGTTTGAAGTTCCTGCAATTTTCACTGTAAAACCGAGTTGGAGCTAGTACCTCCCCTTATATATGTATGGAGTGGATTTTGCAACTGAAAAGAAACTTTGTGTTCCCAACAAGCTAGGTGAAGGAAGGCTTTCACACACACTTATCTCTCAGAACTGAGCATGTGGAGAGACGTTGGTTCATCTAACACAAAGGGAACGGGTTGCAGGAGAAACTTTTACTCTGGTTTCTCAGTCTGTTTCCTAGTGCCGGTTTGAAGTTCCTGCAGTTTTCACTGTAAAACCGAGTTGGAGCTAGTACCTCCCCTCATATATGTATGGAGTGGAGTTTGCAACTGAAAAGAAACTTTGTGTTCCCAACAAGCTAGGTGAAGGACGGCTTTCACACACACATATCTCTCAGAACTGAGCATGTGGAGAGACGTTCGTTCATCTAGCACAAAGGGAACGGGTTGCAGGAGAAACTTTTACTCTGGTTTCTCAGTCTGTTTCCTAGTGCCGGTTTGAAGTTCCTGCAGTTTTCACTGTAAAACCGAGTTGGAGCTAGTACCTCCCCTTATATATGTATGGAGTGGATTTTGCAACTGAAAAGAAACTTTGTGTTCCCAACAAGCTAGGTGAAGGAAGGCTTTCACACACACTTATCTCTCAGAACTGAGCATGTGGAGATACGTTGGTTCATCTAGCACAAAGGGAACGGGTTGCAGGATAAACTTTTACTCTGGTTTCTCAGTCTGTTTCCTAGTGCCGGTTTGAAGTTCCTGCAGTTTTCACTGTAAAACCGAGTTGGAGCTAGTACCTCCCCTCATATATGTATGGAGTGGAGTTTGCAACTGAAAAGAAACTTTGTGTTCCCAACAAGCTAGGTGAAGGACGGCTTTCACACACACATATCTCTCAGAACTGAGCATGTGGAGAGACGTTCGTTCATCTAGCACAAAGGGAACGGGTTGCAGGAGAAACTTTTACTCTGGTTTCTCAGTCTGTTTCCTAGTGGCGGTTTGAAGTTCCTGCAGTTATCACTGTAAAACCGAGTTGGAGCTAGTACCTCCCCATATATGTGTATGGATTGCAGTTTGCAAATGAAAATAACTTTGTGTTCCCAACTAGCTAGGTGAAAGACGGCTTTCACAAACACTTATCTCTCAGAACTGAGCATGTGGAGAGACGTTCGTTCATCTAGCACAAAGGGAACGGGTTGCAGGAGAAACTTTTACTCTGGGTTCTCAGTCTGTTTCCTAGTGCCGGTTTGAAGTTCCTGCAGTTTTCATTGTAAAACCGATTTGGAGCTCGTACTTCACCATATATATGTATGGAGTGGAGTTTGCAACTGAAAAGGAACTTTGTGTTCCCAACAAGCTAGGTGAAGGACGGTATTCACACACACTTATCTCTCAGAACTGAGCATGTGGAGAGACGTTCATTCATCTAGCACAAAGGGAACGGGTAGCAGGAGAAATTTTTACTCTGGTTTCTCAGTCTGTTTCCTAGTGCCGGTTTGAAATTCCTGCAGTTTTCACAGTAAAAGCGAGTTGGAGCTAGTACCTCCCCATATATATGTATGGAGTGGAGTTTGCAACTGAAAAGAAACTTTGTGTACCCAAAAAACTAGGTGAAGGAAGGCTTTCACACACACTTATCTCTCAGAACTGAGCATGTGGAGAGACGTTCGTTCATCTAGCACAAAGGGAACGGGTTGCAGGAGAAACTTTTACTCTGGTTTCTCAGTCTGTTTCCTAGTACCGGTTTGAAGTTCCTGCAGTTTTTACTGTAAAACCGAGTTGGAGCTCGTACCTCCCCATATATATGTATGGAGTGGATTTTGCAACTGAAAAGGAACTTTGTGTTCCCAACAAACTAGGTGAAGGAAGGCTTTCACACACACTTATCTCTCAGAACTGAGCATGTGGAGAGACGTTCGTTCATCTAGCACAAAGGGAACGGGTTGCAGGGAAACTTTTACTCTGGTTTCTCAGTCTGTTTCCTAGTGCCGGCTTGAAGTTCCTGCAGTTTTCACAGTAAAAGCGAGTTGGAGCTAGTACCTCCCCTTATATATGTATGGAGTGGATTTTGCAACTGAAAAGAAACTTTGTGTTCCCAACAAGCTAGGTGAAGGACGGCTTTCACACACACTTATCTCTCAGAACTCAGCATGTGGAGAGACGTTGGTTCATCTAGCACAAAGGGAACGGGTTGCAGGAGAAACTTTTACTCTGGTTTCTCAGTCTGTTTCCTAGTGCCGGTTTGAAGTTCCTGCAGTTTTCACTGTAAAACCGAGTTGGAGCTAGTACCTCCCCTCATATATGTATGGAGTGGAGTTTGCAACTGAAAAGAAACTTTGTGTTCCCAACAAGCTAGGTGAAGGACGGCTTTCACACACACTTATCTCTCAGAACTGAGCATGTGGAGAGACGTTCGTTCAACTAGCACAAAGGGAACGGGTTGCAGGAGAAACTATTTCTCTGGATTCTCAGTCTGTTTCCTAGTGCCGGTTTGAAGTTCCTGCAGTTTTCACTGTAAAACCGAGTTGGATCTAGTAACTCCCCATATATATGTATGGAGTGGAGTTTGCATCTGAAAAGAAACTTTGTGTTCCCAACAAGCTAGGTGAAGGACGGCTTTCACACACACTTATCTCTCAGAACTGAGCATGTGGAGAGACGTTCGTTCATCTAGCACAAAGGGAACTGGTTGCAGGAGAAACTTTTACTCTGGTTTCTCAGTCTGTTTCCTAGTGCCGGTTTGAAGTTCCTGCAGTTTTCACTGTAAAAGCGAGTTGGAGCTAGTACCTCCCCATATATATGTATGGAGTGGAGTTTGCAACTGAAAAGAAACTTTGTGTTCCCAACAAGCTAGGTGAAGTACGGCTTTCACACACACATATCTCTCAGAACTGAGCATGTGGAGAGACGTTCGTTCATCTAGCACAAAGGGAACGGTTTGCAGGAGAAACTTTTACTCTGGTTTCTCAGTCTGTTTCCTAGTGGCGGTTTGAAGTTCCTGCAGTTATCACTGTAAAACCGAGTTGGAGCTAGTACCTCCCCATATATGTGTATGGATTGCAGTTTGCAACTGAAATTAACTTTGTGTTCCCAACTAGCTAGGTGAAAGACGGCTTTCACACACACTTATCTCTCAGAACTGAGCATGTGGAGAGACGTTCGTTCATCTAGCACAAAGGGAACGGGTTGCAGGAGAAACTTTTACTCTGGGTTCTCAGTCTGTTTCCTAGTGCCGGTTTGAAGTTCCTGCAGTTTTCATTGTAAAACCGAGTTGGAGCTCGTACCTCCCCATATATATGTATGGAGTGGAGTTTGCAACTGAAAAGAAACTTTGTGTTCCCAACAAACTAGGTGAAAGAAGGCTTTCACACACACTTATCTCTCAGAACTGAGCATGTGGAGAGACGTTCGTTCATCTAGCACAAAGGGAACGGGTTGCAGGAAAACTTTTACTCTGGTTTCTCAGTCTGTTTCCTAGTGCCGGCTTGAAGTTCCTGCAGTTTTCACAGTAAAAGCGAGTTGGAGCTCGTACCTCCCCATATATATGTATGGAGTGGAGTTTGCAACTGAAAAGAAACTTTGTGTTCCCAACAAACTAGGTGAAGGAAGGCTTTCACACACACTTATCTCTCAGACCTAAGCATGTGGAGAGATGTTCGTTCATCTAGCACAAAGGGAACGGGTTGCAGGAGAAACTTTTACTCTGGGTTCTCAGTCTGTTTCCTAGTGCCGGTTTGAAGTTCCTGCAGTTTTCACTGTAAAACCGAGTTGGAGCTCATACCTCCCCATATATATGTATGGAGTGGAGTTTGCAACAGAAAAGAAACTTTGTGTTCCCAACAAGCTAGGTGAAGGACGGCTTTCACACACACTTATCTCTCAGAACTGAGCATGTGGAGAGACGTTCGTTCAACTAGCACAAAGCGAACGGGTTGCAGGAGAAACTATTACTCTGGATTCTCAGTCTGTTTCCTAGTGCCGGTTTGAAGTTCCTGCAGTTTTCACTGTAAAACCGAGTTGGATCTAGTACCTCCCCATATATATGTATGGAGTGGAGTTTGCATCTGAAAAGAAACTTTGTGTTCCCAACAAGCTAGGTGAAGGACGGCTTTCACACACACTTATCTCTCAGAACTGAGCATGTGGAGAGACGTTCGTTCATCTAGCACAAAGGGAACTGGTTGCAGGAGAAACTTTTACTCTGGTTTCTCAGTCTGTTTCCTAGTGCCGGTTTGAAGTTCCTGCAGTTTTCACTGTAAAACAGGTTTGGAGCTAGTACCTCCCCTTATATATATATGGAGTGGAGTTTGCAACTGAAAAGAAACTTTGTGTTCCCAACAAGCTAGATGAAGGACGGCTTTCACACACACTTATCTCTCAGAACTGAGCATGTGGAGAGACGTTCGTTCATCTAGCACAAAGGGAACGGGTTGCAGGAGAAACTTTTACTCTGGTTTCTCAGTCTGTTTCCTAGTGCCGGTTTGAAGTTCCTGCAGTTTTCACTGTAAAACCGAGTTGGAGCTAGTACCACCCCTTATATATGTATGGAGTGGAGTTTGCAACTGAAAAGAGACTTTGTGTTCCCAACAAGCTATGTGAAGGACGGCTTTCACACACACTTATCTCTCAGAACTGAGCATGTGGAGAGACGTTCGTTCATCTAGCACAAAGGGAACGGGTTGCAGGAGAAACTTTTACTCTGGTTTCTCAGTCTGTTTCCTAGTGCCGGTTTGAAGTTCCTGCAGTTTTCACTGTAAAACCGAGTTGGAGCTAGTACCTCCCCTTATATATGTATGGAGTGGAGTTTGCAACTGAAAGGAAACTTTGGGTTCCCAACAAGCTAGGTGAAGGACGGCTTTCACACACACTTATCTCTCAGAACTGAGCATGTGGAGAGACGTTCGTTCATCTAGCACAAAGGGAACTGGTTGCAGGAGAAACTTTTACTCTGGTTTCTCAGTCTGTTTCCTAGTGTCGGTTTGAAGTTCCTGCAGTTTTCACTGTAAAACCGAGTTGGAGCTAGTACCACCCCTTATATATGTATGGAGTGGAGTTTGCAACTGAAAAGAAACTTTGTGTTCCCAACAAGCTAGGTGAAGGACGGCTTTCACACACACTTATCTCTCAGAACTGAGCATGTGGAGAGACGTTCGTTCATCTAGCACAGAGGGAACGGGTTGCAGGAGAAACTTTTACTCTGGTTTCTCAGTCTGTTTCCTAGTGCCGGTTTGAAGTTCCTGCATTTTTCACTGTAAAACCGAGTTGGAGCTAGTACCTCCCCTTATATATGTATGGATTGGAGTTTGCAACTGGAAAGAAACTTTGTGTTCCCAACAAGCTAGGTGAAGGACGGCTTTCACACACACTTATCTCTCAGAACTGAGCATGTGGAGAGACGTTCGTTCATCTAGCACAAAGGGAACGGGTTGCAGGAGAAACTTTTACTCTGGTTTCTCAGTCTGTTTCCTAGTGCCGGTTTGAAGTTCCTGCAGTTTTCACTGTAAAACCGAGTTGGAGCTAGTACCTCCCCTTATATATGTATGGAGTGGAGTTTGCAACTGAAAAGAAACTTTGTGTTCCCAACAAGCTAGGTGAAGGACGGCTTTCACACACACTTATCTCTCAGAACTGAGCATGTGGAGAGACGTTCGTTCAACTAGCACAAAGGGAACGGGTTGCAGGAGAAACTATTACTCTGGATTCTCAGTCTGTTTCCTAGTGCCGGTTTGAAGTTCCTGCAGTTTTCACTGTAAAACCGATTTGGAGTTAGTACCTCCCCGTATATATGTAAGGAGTGGAGTTTGCAACTGAAAAGAAACTTTGTGTTCCCAACAAGCTAGGTGAAGGACGGCTTTCACACACACATATCTCTCAGAACTGAGCATGTGGAGAGACGTTCGTTCATCTAGCACAAAGGGAACGTGTTGCAGGAGAAACTTTTACTCTGGTTTCTCAGTCTGTTTCCTAGTGCCAGTTTGAAGTTCCTGCAGTTTTCACTGTAAAACCGATTTGGAGCTAGTACCTCCCCATATATATGTATGGAGTGGAGTTTGCATCTGAAAAGAAACTTTGTGTTCCCAACAAGCTAGGTGAAGTACGGCTTTCACTCACACTTATCTCTCAGAACTGAGCATGTGGAGAGACGTTCGTTCACCTAGCACAAAGGGAACGGGTTACAGGAGAAACTTTTACTCTGGTTTCTCAGTCTGTTTCCTATTGCCGGTTTGAAGTTGTTGCAGTTTTCACTGTAAAACCGAGTTGGAGCTAGTACCTCCCCTTATATATGTATGGAGTGGAGTTTGCAATTGAAAAGAAACTTTGTGTTCCCAACAAGCTAGGTGAAGAACGGCTTTCACACACACTTATCTCTCAGAACTGAGCATGTGGAGAGACATTCGTTCATCTAGCACAAAGGGAACGGGTTGCAGGAGAAACTATAACTCTGGATTCTCAGTCTGTTTCCTAGTGCCGGTATGAAGTTCCTGCAGTTTTCAGTGTAAACCCGAGTTGAAGCTAGTACCTCCCCATATATATGTATGGAGTGGAGTTTGCAACTGAAAAGAAACTTTGTGTTCCCAACAAGGTAGGTGAAGGACGGCTTTCACGCACACTTATCTCTGAGAACTGAGCATGTGGAGAGACTTTCGTTCATCTAGCACAAAGGGAACGGGTTGCAGGAGAAACTTTTACTCTGGTTTCTCAGTCTGTTTCCTAGTGCCGGTTTGAAGTTCCTGCAGTTTTCACTGTAAAACCGGGTTGGAGCTAGTACCTCCCCATATATATATATGGAGTGGAGTTTGCAACTGAAAAGAAACTTTGTGTTCCCAACAAGCTAGGTGAAGGACGGCTTTCACTCACACTTATCTCTCAGAACTGAGCATGTGGAGAGACGTTCGTTTATCTAGCACAAAGGGAACGGGTTACAGGAGAAACTTTTACTCTGGTTTCTCAGTCTGTTTCCTAGTGCCGGTTTGAAGTTCCTGCAGTTTTCACAGAAAAACCGTGTTGGAGCTTGTACCTCCCCTTAAATAGGTATGGAGTGGAGTTTGCAACTGAAAAGAAACTTTGTGTTCTCAACAAGCTAGGTGAAGGACGGCTTTCACACACACTTATCTCTCAGAACTGAGCATGTGGAGAGACGTTCGTTCACCTAGCACAAAGGGAACGGGTTGCAGGAGAAACTTTTACTCTGGTTTCTCAGTCTGTTTCCTAGTGCCGGTTGGAAGTTCCTGCAGTTTTCACTGTAAAACCGATTTGGGGCTAGTACCTCCCCATATATATGTATGGAGTGGAGTTTGCAACTGAAAAGAAACTTTGTGTTCCCAACAAGCTAGGTGAAGGACGGCTTTCACACACACTTATCTCTCAGAACTGAGCATGTGGAGAGACGTTCGTTCATCTAGCACAAAGGGAACGGGTTGCAGGAGAAACTATTACTCTGGTTTCTCAGTCTGTTTCCTAGTGCCGGTTTGAAGTTCCTGCATTTTTCACTGTAAAACCGAGTTGGAGCTAGTACCTCCCCATATATATGTATGGAGTGGAGTTTGCAACTGAAAAGAAACTTTGTGTTCCCAACAAGCTAGGTGAAGGACGGCTTTCACACACACTTATCTCTCAGAACTGAGCATGTGGAGAGATGTTCGTTCATCTAGCACAAAGGGAACGGGTTGCAGGAGAAACTTTTACTCTGGTTTCTCAGTCTGTTTCCTAGTGCCGGTTTGAAGTTCCTGCAGTTTTCACTGTAAAACCGAGTTGGATCTAGTACCTCCCCATATATATGTATGGAGTGGAGTTTGCATCTGAAAAGAAACTTTGTGTTCCCAACAAGCTATGTGAAGGACGGCTTTCACACACACTTATCTCTCAGAACTGAGCATGTGGAGAGACGTTCGTTCATCTAGCACAAATGGAACTGGTTGCAGGAGAAACTTTTACTCTGGTTTCTCAGTCTGTTTCCTAGTGCCGGTTTGAAGTTCCTGCAGTTTTCACTGTAAAAGCGAGTTGGAGCTTGTACCTCCCCATATATATGTATGGAGTGGAGTTTGCAACTGAAAAGAAACTTTGTGTTCCCAACAAGCTAGGTGAAGTACGGCTTTCACACACACATATCTCTCAGAACTGAGCATGTGGAGAGACGTTCGTTCATCTAGCACAAAGGGAACGGTTTGCAGGAGAAACTTTTACTCTGGTTTCTCAGTCTGTTTCCTAGTGGCGGTTTGAAGTTCCTGCAGTTATCAATGTAAAACCGAGTTGGAGCTAGTACCTCCCCATATATGTGTATGGATTGCAGTTTGCAACTGAAAATAACTTTGTGTTCCCAACTAGCTAGGTGAAAGACGGCTTTCACACACACTTATCTCTCAGAACTGAGCATGTGGAGAGACGTTCGTTCATCTAGCACAAAGGGAACGGGTTGCAGGAGAAACTTTTACTCTGGGTTCTCAGTCTGTTTCCTAGTGCCGGTTTGAAGTTCCTGCAGTTTTCACTGTTAAACCGAGTTGGAGCTCGTACCTCCCCATATATATGTATGGAGTGGAGTTTGCAACTGAAAAGAAACTTTGTGTTCCCAACAAGCTAGGTGAAGGACGGCTTTCACACACACTTATCTCTCAGAACTGAGCATGTGGAGAGACGTTCGTTCAACTAGCACAAAGGGAACGGGTTGCAGGAGAAACTATTACTCTGGATTCTCAGTCTGTTTCCTAGTGCCGGTTTGAAGTTCCTGCAGTTTTCACTGTAAAACCGAGTTGGATCTAGTACCTCCCCATATATATGTATGGAGTGGAGTTTGCATCTGAAAAGAAACTTTGTGTTCCCAACAAGCTAGGTGAAGGACGGCTTTCACACACACTTATCTCTCAGAACTGAGCATGTGGAGAGACGTTCGTTCATCTAGCACAAAGGGAACTGGTTGAAGGAGAAACTTTTACTCTGGTTTCTCAGTCTGTTTCCTAGTGCCGGTTTGAAGTTCCTGCAGTTTTCACTGTAAAACAGGTTTGGAGCTAGTACCTCCCCTTATATATATATGGAGTGGAGTTTGCAACTGAAAAGAAACTTTGTGTTCCCAACAAGCTAGGTGAAGGACGGCTTTCACACACACTTATCTCTCAGAACTGAGCATGTGGAGAGACGTTCGTTCATCTAGCACAAAGGGAACGGGTTGCAGGAGAAACTTTTACTCTGGTTTCTCAGTCTGTTTCCTAGTGCCGGTTTGAAGTTCCTGCAGTTTTCACTGTAAAACCGAGTTGGAGCTAGTACCACCCCTTATATATGTATGGAGTGGAGTTTGCAACTGAAAAGAGACTTTGTGTTCCCAACAAGCTATGTGAAGGACGGCTTTCACACACACTTATCTCTCAGAACTGAGCATGTGGAGAGACGTTCGTTCATCTAGCACAAAGGGAACGGGTTGCAGGAGAAACTTTTACTCTGGTTTCTCAGTCTGTTTCCTAGTGCCGGTTTGAAGTTCCTGCAGTTTTCACTGTAAAACCGAGTTGGAGCTAGTACCTCCCCTTATATATGTATGGAGTGGAGTTTGCAACTGAAAGGAAACTTTGTGTTCCCAACAAGCTAGGTGAAGGACGGCTTTCACACACACTTATCTCTCAGAACTGAGCATGTGGAGAGACGTTCGTTTATCTAGCACAAAGGGAACTGGTTGCAGGAGAAACTTTTACTCTGGTTTCTCAGTCTGTTTCCTAGTGCCGGTTTGAAGTTCCTGCAATTTTCACTGTAAAACGGAGTTGGAGCTAGTACCACCCCTTATATATGTATGGAGTGGAGTTTGCAACTGAAAAGAAACTTTGTGTTCCCAACAAGCTAGGTGAAGGACGGCTTTCACACACACTTATCTCTCAGAACTGAGCATGTGGAGAGACGTTCGTTCATCTAGCACAAAGGGAACGGGTTGCAGGAGAAACTTTTACTCTGGTTTCTCAGTCTGTTTCCTAGTGCCGGCTTGAAGTTCCTGCAGTTTTCACTGTAAAACCGAGTTGGAGCTAGTACCACCCCTTATATATGTATGGATTGGAGTTTGCAACTGGAAAGAAACTTTGTGTTCCCAACAAGCTAGGTGAAGGACGGCTTTCACACACACTTATCTCTCAGAACTGAGCATGTGGAGAGACGTTCGTTCATCTAGCACAAAGGGAACGGGTTGCAGGAGAAACTTTTACTCTGGTTTCTCAGTCTGTTTCCTAGTGCCGGTTTGAAGTTCCTGCAGTTTTCACTGTAAAACCGAGTTGGAGCTAGTACCTCCCCTTATATATGTATGGAGTGGAGTTTGCAACTGAAAAGAAACTTTGTGTTCCCAACAAGCTAGGTGAAGGACGGCTTTCACACACACTTATCTCTCAGAACTGAGCATGTGGAGAGACGTTCGTTCAACTAGCACAAAGGGAACGGGTTGCAGGAGAAACTATTACTCTGGATTCTCAGTCTGTTTCCTAGTGCCTGTTTGAAGTTCCTGCAGTTTTCACTGTAAAACCGATTTGGAGTTAGTACCTCCCCGTATATATGTAAGGAGTGGAGTTTGCAACTGAAAAGAAACTTTGTGTTCCCAACAAGCTAGGTGAAGGACGGCTTTCACACACACATATCTCTCAGAACTGAGCATGTGGAGAGACGTTCGTTCATCTAGCACAAAGGGAACGGGTTGCAGGAGAAACTTTTACTCTGGATTCTCAGTCTGTTTCCTAGTGCCAGTTTGAAGTTCCTGCAGTTTTCACTGTAAAACCGATTTGGAGCTAGTACCTCCCCGTATATATGTATGGAGTGGAGTTTGCATCTGAAAAGAAACTTTGTGTTCCCAACAAGCTAGGTGAAGTACGGCTTTCACTCACACTTATCTCTCAGAACTGAGCATGTGGAGAGACGTTCGTTCACCTAGCACAAAGGGAACGGGTTACAGGAGAAACTTTTACTCTGGTTTCTCAGTCTGTTTCCTATTGCCGGTTTGAATTTGTTGCAGTTTTCACTGTAAAACCGAGTTGGAGCTAGTACCTCCCCTTATATATGTATGGAGTGGAGTTTGCAATTGAAAAGAAACTTTGTGTTCCCAACAAGCTAGGTGAAGAACGGCTTTCACACACACTTATCTCTCAGAACTGAGCATGTGGAGAGACATTCGTTCATCTAGCACAAAGGGAACGGGTTGCAGGAGAAACTATTACTCTGGATTCTCAGTCTGTTTCCTAGTGCCGGTATGAAGTTCCTGCAGTTTTCAGTGTAAAACCGAGTTGAAGCTAGTACCTCCCCATATATATGTATGGAGTGGAGTTTGCAACTGAAAAGAAACTTTGTGTTCCCAAAAAGCTAGGTGAAGGACGGCTTTCAAACACACTTATCTCTCAGAATTGAGCATGTGGAGAGACGTTCGTTCATCTAGCAAAAATGGAACGGGTTGCAGGAGAAACTTTTACTCTGGTTTCTCAGTCTGTTTCCTAGTGCCGTTTTGAAGTTCCTGCAGTTTTCACTGTAAAACCGAGTTGGAGCTAGTACCTCCCCATATAAATGTATGGAGTAGAGTTTGCAACTGAAAAGAATCTTTGTGTTCCCAACAAGCTATGTGAAGTACGGCTTTCACTCACAAATATCTCTCAGAACTGAGCATGTGGAGAGACGTTCGTTCACGTAGCACAAAGGGATAGTGTTACAGGAGAAACTTTTAATCTGGTTTCTCAGTCTGTTTCCTAGTGCCGGTTTGAAGTTCCTGCATTTTTCACTGTAAAACCGGGATGGAGGTAGTACCTCCCCATAGATATGTATGAGGTGGAGTTTGCAACTAAAAAGAAAGTTTGTGTTCCCAACAAGGTAGGTGAAGGACGGCTTTCACGCACACTTATCTCTGAGAACTGAGCATGTGGAGAGACTTTCGTTCATCTAGCACAAAGGGAACGGGTTGCAGGAGAAACTTTTACTCTGGGTGCTCAGTCTGTTTCCTAGTGCCGGTTTGAAGTTCCTGCAGTTTTCACTGTAAAACCGGGTTGGAGCTAGTACCTCCCCATATATATATATGGAGTGGAGTTTGCAACTGAAAAGAAACTTTGTGTTCCCAACAAGCTAGGTGAAGGACGGCTTTCACTCACACTTATCTCTCAGAACTGAGCATGTGGAGAGACGTTCGTTCACCTAGCACAAAGGGAACGGGTTACAGGAGAAACTTTTACTCTGGTTTCTCAGTCTGTTTCCTAGTGCCGGTTTGAAGTTCCTCCAGTTTTCACTGAAAAACCGTGTTGGAGCTTGTACCTCCCCTTAAATAGGTATGGAGTGGAGTTTGCAACTGAAAAGAAACTTTGTGTTCTCAACAAGCTAGGTGAAGGACGGCTTTCACACACACTTAACTCTCAGAACTGAGCATGTGGAGAGACGTTCGTTCACCTAGCACAAAGGGAACGGGTTGCAGGAGAAACTTTTACTCTGGTTTCTCAGTCTGTTTCCTAGTGCCGGTTTGAAGTTCCTGCAGTTTTCACTGTAAAACCGAGTTGGAGCTAGTACCTCCCCATATATATGAATGGAGTGGAGTTTGCAACTGAAAAGAAACTCTGTGTTCCCAACAAGCTAGGTGAAGGACGGCTTTAACACACACACTTATCTCTCAGAACTGAGCATGTGGAGAGACGTTCGTTCATCTAGCACAAAGGGAACGGGTTGCAGAAGAAACTTTTACTCTGGTTTCTCAGTCTGTTTCCTAGTGCCGGTTTGAAGTTCCTGCATTTTTCACTGTAAAACCGAGTTGGAGCTAGTACCTCCCCATATATATGTATGGAGTGGAGTTTGCAACTGAAAAGAAACTTTGTGTTCCCAACAAGCTAGGTGAAGGACGGCTTTCACACACACTTATCTCTCAGAACTGAGCATGTGGAGAGATGTTCGTTCATCTAGCACAAAGGGAACGGGTTGCAGGAGAAACTTTTACTCTGGTTTCTCAGTCTGTTTCCTAGTGCCGGTTTGAAGTTCCTGCAGTTTTCACTGTAAAACCGTGTTGGAGCTTGTACCCCCCCCGTATATATGTATGGAGTGGAGTTTGCAACTGAAAAGAAACTTTGTGTTCCCAACAAGCTAGGTTAAGGACGGCTTTCACACACACTTATCTCTCAGAAATGAGCATGTGGAGAGACGTTCGTTCACCTAGCACAAAGGGAACGGGTTGCAGGAGAAACTTTTACTCTGGTTTCTCAGTCTGTTTCCTAGTGCCGGTTTGAAGTTCCTTCATTTTTCACTGTAAAACCGAGTTGGAGCTAGTACCTCCCCATATATATGTATAGAGTGGAGTTTGCAACTGAAAAGAAACTTTGTGTTCCCAACAAGCTAGGTGAAGGACGGCTTTCACACACACTTATCTCTCAGAACTGAGCATGTGGAGAGATGTTCGTTCATCTAGCACAAAGAAAACGGGTTGCAGGGGAAACTTTTACTCTGGTTTCTCAGTCTGTTTCCTAGTGCCGGTTTGAAGTTCCTGCAGTTTTCACTGTAAAACCGTGTTGGAGCTTGTACCCCCCCGTATATATGTATGGAATGGAGTTTGCAACTGAAAAGAAACTTTGTGTTCCCAACAAGCTAGGTAAAGGACGGCATTCACACACACTTATCTCTCAGAACTGAGCATGTGGAGAGACGTTCGTTCACCTAGCACAAAGGGAACGGGTTGCAGGAGAAACTTTTACTCTGGTTCTCAGTCTGTTTCCTAGTGCCGGTTTGAAGTTCCTGCAGTTTTCACTGTAAAACCGAGTTGGAGCTAGTACCTCCCCTTATATATGTATGGAGTGGAGTTTGCAATTGAAAAGAAACTTTGTGTTCCCAACAAGCTAGGTGAAGGACGGCTTTCACACACACTTATCTCTCAGAACTGAGCATGTGGAGAGACGTTCGTTCATCTAGCACAAAGGGAACGGGTTGCAGGAGAAACTTTTACTCTGGTTTCTCAGTCTGTTTCCTAGTGCCGGTTTGAAGTTCCTGCAGTTTTCACTGTAAAACCGAGTTGGAGCTACTACCCCCCCGTATATATGTATGGAGTGGAGTTTGCAACTGAAAAGAAACTTTGTGTTCCCAACAAGCTAGGTGAAGGACGGCTTTCACACACAGTTATCTCTCAGAACTGAGCATGTGGAGAGACGTTCGTTCACCTAGCAGAAATGGAACGGGTTGCAGGAGAAACTTTTACTCTGGTTTCTCAATCTGTTTCCTAGTGCCGGTTTGAAGTTCCTGCAGTTTTCACTGTAAAACCGAGTTGGAGCAAGTACCTCCCCTTATATATGTATGGATTGGAGTTTGCAACTGGAAAGAAACTTTGTGTTCCCAACAAGCTAGGAGAAGGCGGCTTTCACACACACTTATCTCTCAGAACTGAGCATGTGGAGAGACGTTCGTTCAACTAGCACAAAGGGAACGGGTTGCAGGAGAAACTATTACTCTGGTTTCTCAGTCTGTTTCCTAGTGCCTGTTTGAAGTTCCTGCAGTTTTCACTGTAAAACCGAGTTGGAGCTAGAACCTCCCCTTATATATGTATGGAGTGGAGTTTGCAACTGAAAAGAAACTTTGTGTTCCCAACAAGCTAGGTGAAGGACGGCTTTCACACACACTTATCTCGCAGAACTGAGCATGTGGAGAGACGTTCGTTCATCTAGCACAAAGGGAACGGGTTGCAGGGAAAGTTTTACTCTGGTTTCTCAGTCTGTTTCCTAGTGCCTGTTGGAAGTTCCTGCAGTTTTCACTGTAAAAACGATTTGGAGCTAGTACCTCCCCATATATATGTATGGAGTGGAGTTTGCAACTGAAAAGAAACTTTGTGTTCCCAACAAGCTATGTGAAGGACGGCTTTCACACACACTTATCTCTCAGAACTGAGCATGTGGAGAGACGTTCGTTCATCTAGCACAAAGGGAACGGGTTGCAGGTGAAACTATTACTCTGGTTTCTCAGTCTGTTTCCTAGTGCCGGTTTGAAGTTCCTGCAGTTTTCACTGTAAAACCGAGTTGGAGCTAGAACCTCCCCTTATATATGTATGGAGTGGAGTTTGCAACTGAAAAGAAACTTTGTGTTCCCAACAAGCTAGGTGAAGGACGGCTTTCACACACACTTATCTCGCAGAACTGAGCATGTGGAGAGACGTTCGTTCATCTAGCACAAAGGGAACGGGTTGCAGGGAAAGTTTTACTCTGGTTTCTCAGTCTGTTTCCTAGTGCCTGTTGGAAGTTCCTGCAGTTTTCACTGTAAAACCGATTTGGAGCTAGTACCTCCCCATATATATGTATGGAGTGGAGTTTGCAACTGAAAAGAAACTTTGTGTTCCCAACAAGCTAGGTGAAGGACGGCTTTCACACACACTTATCTCTCAGAACTGAGCATGTGGAGAGACGTTGGTTCATCTAGCACAAAGGGAACGGGTTGCAGGAGAAACTATTACTCTGGTTTCTCAGTCTGTTTCCTAGTGCCGGTTTGAAGTTCCTGCATTTTTCACTGTAAAACCGAGTTGGAGCTAGTACCTCCCCATATATATGTATGGAGTGGAGTTTGCAACTGAAAAGAAACTTTGTGTTCCCAACAAGCTAGGTGAAGGACGGCTTTCACACACACTTATCTCTCAGAACTGAGCATGTGGAGAGATGTTCGTTCATCTAGCACAAAGGGAACGGGTTGCAGGAGAAACTTTTACTCTGGTTTCTCAGTCTGTTTCCTAGTGCCGGTTTGAAGTTCGTGCAGTTTTCACTGTAAAACCGTGTTGGAGCTTGTACCCCCCCCCGTATATATGTATGGAGTGGAGTTTGCAACTGAAAAGAAACTTTGTGTTCCCAACAAGCTAGGTGAAGGACGGCTTTCACACACACTTATCTCTCAGAAATGAGCATGTGGAGAGACGTTCGTTCACCTAGCACAAAGGGAACGGTTTGCAGGAGAAACTTTTACTCTGGTTTCTCAGTCTGTTTCCTAGTGCCGGTTTGAAGTTCCTGCAGTTTTCACTGTAAAACCGAGTTGAAGATTGTACCTCCCCATATATACGTATGGAGTGGAGTTTGCAACTGAAAAGAAACTTTGTGTTCCCAACAAGCTAGATTGAAGGACGGCTTTCACACACACTTATCTCTCAGAACTGAGCATGTGGAGAGACGTTCGTTCATCAAGCAAAAAGGGAACGGGTTGCAGAAGAAACTTTTACTCTGGTTTCTCAGTCTGTTTCCTAGTGCCGGTTGGAAGTTCCTGCAGTTTTCACTGTAAAACCGAGTTGGAGCTAGTACCTCCCCATATATATGTATGGAGTGGAGTTTGCAACTGAAAAGAAACTTTGTGTTCCCAACAAGCTAGATTGAAGGACGGCTTTCACACACACTTATCTCTCAGAACTGAGCATGTGGAGAGACGTTCGTTCATCAAGCAAAAAGGGAACGGGTTGCAGAAGAAACTTTTACTCTGGTTTCTCAGTCTGTTTCCTAGTGCCGGTTGGAAGTTCCTGCAGTTTTCACTGTAAAACCGAGTTGGAGCTAGTACCTCCCCATATATATGTATGGAGTGGAGTTTGCAACTGAAAAGAAACTTTGTGTTCCCAACAAGCTAGGTGAAGGACGGCTTTCACACACACTTATCTCTCAGAACTGAGCATGTGGAGAGATGTTCGTTCATCTAGCACAAAGGGAACGGGTTGCAGGAGAAACTTTTACTCTGGTTTCTCAGTCTGTTTCCTAGTGCCGGTTTGAAGTTCGTGCAGTTTTCACTGTAAAACCGTGTTGGAGCTTGTACCCCCCCCCGTATATATGTATGGAGTGGAGTTTGCAACTGAAAAGAAACTTTGTGTTCCCAACAAGCTAGGTGAAGGACGGCTTTCACACACACTTATCTCTCAGAAATGAGCATGTGGAGAGACGTTCGTTCACCTAGCACAAAGGGAACGGTTTGCAGGAGAAACTTTTACTCTGGTTTCTCAGTCTGTTTCCTAGTGCCGGTTTGAAGTTCCTGCAGTTTTCACTGTAAAACCGAGTTGAAGATAGTACCTCCCCATATATACGTATGGAGTGGAGTTTGCAACTGAAAAGAAACTTTGTGTTCCCAACAAGCTAGATTGAAGGACGGCTTTCACACACACTTATCTCTCAGAACTGAGCATGTGGAGAGACGTTCGTTCATCAAGCAAAAAGGGAACGGGTTGCAGAAGAAACTTTTACTCTGGTTTCTCAGTCTGTTTCCTAGTGCCGGTTGGAAGTTCCTGCAGTTTTCACTGTAAAACCGAGTTGGAGCTAGTACCTCCCCATATATATGTATGGAGTGGAGTTTGCAACTGAAAAGAAACTTTGTGTTCCCAACAAGCTAGGTGAAGGACGGCTTTCACACACACTTATCTCTCAGAACTGAGCATGTGGAGAGACGTTCGTTCATCTAGCACAAAGGGAACGTGTTGCAGGAGAAACTATTACTCTGGTTTCTCAGTCTGTTTCCTAGTGCCGGTTTGAAGTTCCTTCATTTTTCACTGTAAAACCGAGTTGGAGCTAGTACCTCCCCATATATATGTATAGAGTGGAGTTTGCAACTGAAAAGAAACTTTGTGTTCCCAACAAGCTAGGTGAAGGACGGCTTTCACACACACTTATCTCTCAGAACTGAGCATGTGGAGAGATGTTCGTTCATCTAGCACAAAGAAAACGGGTTGCAGGGGAAACTTTTACTCTGGTTTCTCAGTCTGTTTCCTAGTGCCGGTTTGAAGTTCCTGCAGTTTTCACTGTAAAACCGTGTTGGAGCTTGTACCCCCCCTGTATATATGTATGGAATGGAGTTTGCAACTGAAAAGAAACTTTGTGTTCCCAACAAGCTAGGTAAAGGACGGCATTCACACACACTTATCTCTCAGAAATGAGCATGTGGAGAGACGTTCGTTCACCTAGCACAAATGGAACGGGTTGCAGGAGAAACTTTTACTCTGGTTCTCAGTCTGTTTCCTAGTGCCGGTTTGAAGTTCCTGCAGTTTTCACTGTAAAACCGAGTTGGAGCTAGTACCTTCCCTTATATATGTATGGAGTGGAGTTTGCAATTGAAAAGAAACTTTGTGTTCCCAACAAGCTAGGTGAAGGACGGCTTTCACACACACTTATCTCTCAGAACTGAGCATGTGGAGAGACGTACGTTCATCTAGCACAAAGGGAACGGGTTGCTGGAGAAACTTTTACTCTGGTTTCTCAGTCTGTTTCCTAGTGCCGGTTTGAAGTTCCTGCAGTTTTCACTGTAAAACCGAGTTGGAGCTACTACCCACCCGTATATATGTGTGGAGTGGAGTTTGCAACTGAAAAGAAACTTTGTGTTCCCAACAAGCTAGGTGAAGGACGGCTTTCACTCACACTTATCTCGCAGAACTGAGCATGTGGAGAGACGTTCGTTCATCTAGCACAAAGGGAACGGGTTGCAGGGAAAGTTTTACTCTGGTTTCTCAGTCTGTTTCCTAGTGCCTGTTGGAAGTTCCTGCAGTTTTCACTGTAAAACATGTTTGGAGCTAGTACCTCCCTGTATATATGTATGGAGTGGAGTTTGCAACTGAAAAGAAACTTGGTGTTCCCAACAAGCTAGGTGAAAGACGGCTTTCACAGAAACTTATCTCTCAGAACTGAGCATGTGGAGAGACGTTCGTTCATCTAGCACAAAGGGAAATTGTGGTAGGAGAAACTTTTACTCTGGTTTCTCAGTCTGTTTCCTAGTGCCGGTTTGAAGTTCCTGCAATTTTCACTGTAAAACCGAGTTGGAGCTACTACCTACCCTTATATATGTATGGAGTGGAGTTTGCAACTGAAAAGAGACTTTGTGTTCCCAACAAGCTAGGTGAAGGACGGCTTTTACACACACATATCTCTCAGAACTGAGCATGTGGAGAGACGTTCGTTCATCTAGCACAAAGGTAACGGGTTGCAGGAGAAACTTTTACTCTGGTTTCTCAGGCTGTTTCCTAGTGCCAGTTTGAATTTCCTGCAGTTTTCACTGTAAAACCGAGTTGGAGCTAGTACCTCCCCGTATATATGTATGGAGTGGAGTTTTCAACTGAAAAGAAACTTTGTGTTCCCAACAAGCTAGGTGAAGGACGGCTTTCACACACACTTATCTCTCAGAACTGGGCATGTGGAGAGACGTTCGTTCATCTAGCACAACGGGAACGGGTTGCAGGGAAACTTTTACTCTGGTTTCTCAGTCTGTTTCCTAGTGCCGGTTTGAAGTTCCTGCAGTTTTCACTGTAAAACTGAGTTGGAGCTAGTACCTCCCCTTATATATGTATGGATTGGAGTTTGCAACTGGAAAGAAACTTTGTGTTCCCAACAAGCTAGGTGAAGGACGGCTTTCACACACACTTATCTCTCAGAACTGAGCATGTGGAGAGACGTTCGTTCAACTAGCACAAAGGGAACGGGTTGCAGGAGAAACTATTACTCTGGTTTCTCAGTCTTTTTCCTAGTGCCTGTTTGAAGTTCCTGCAGTTTTCACTGTAAAACCGAGTTGGAGCTAGAACCTCCCCTTATATATGTATGGAGTGGAGTTTGCAACTGAAAAGAAACTTTGTGTTCCCAACAAGCTAGGTGAAGTACGGCTTTCACACACACTTATCTCGCAGAACTGAGCATGTGGAGAGACGTTCGTTCATCTAGCACAAATGGAACGGGTTGCAGGGGAAACTTTTACTCTGGTTTCTCAGTCTGTTTCCTAGTGCCTGTTTGAAGTTCCTGCAGTTTTCACTGTAAAACCGAGTTGGATCTAGTACCTCCCCATATATATGTATGGAGTGGAGTTTGCATCTGAAAAGAAACTTTGTGTTCCCAACTATCTAGGTGAAGGACGGCTTTCACACACACTTATCTCTCAGAACTGAGCATGTGGAGAGACGTTGGTTCATCTAGCACAAAGGGAACGGGTTGCAGGAAAACTATTACTCTGGATTCTCAGTCTGCTTCCTAGTGCCGGTATGAAGTTCCTGCAGTTTTCACTGTAAAACCGAGTTGGAGCTAGTACCTACCCGTATATATGTAAGGACTGGAGTTTGCAACTGAAAAGAAACTTTGTGTTCCCAACAAGCTAGGTGAAGGACGGCTTTCACACACACTTATCTCTCAGAACTGAGCATGTGGAGAGACGTTCGTTCATCTAGCACAAAGGGAACGGGTTGCAGGAGAAACTTTTACTCTGGTTTCTCAGTCTGTTTCCTAGTGCCGCTTTGAAGTTCCTGCAGTTTTCACTGTAAAGCCGAGTTGGAGCTATTACCTCCCCTTATATATGTATGGAGTGGAGTTTGCAACTGAAAAGAAACTTTGTGTTCCCAACAAGCTAGGTGAAGGACGGCTTTCACACACAGTTATCTCTCAGAACTGAGCATGTGGAGAGACGTTCGTTCACCTAGCACAAAGGGAACGGGTTGCAGGAGAGACTTTTACTCTGGTTTCTCAGTCTGTTTCCTAGTGCCGGTGTGAAGTTCCTGCAGTTTTCACTGTAAAACAGGTTTGGAGCTAGTACCTCCCCGTATATATGTATGGAGTGGAGTTTGCAACTGAAAAGAAACTTTGTGTTCCCAACAAGCTAGGTGAAAGACGGCTTTCACAGAAACTTATCTCTCAGAACTGAGCATGTGTAGAGACGTTCGTTCATCTAGCACAAAGGGAACGGGTTGCAGGGGAAACTTTTACTCTGGTTTCTCAGTCTGTTTCCTAGTGCCTGTTGGAAGTTCCTGCAGTTTTCACTGTAAAACCGAGTTGGAGCTACTACCTCCCCTTATATATGTATGGAGTGGAGTTTGCAACTGAAAAGAAACTTTGTGTTCCCAACAAGCTAGGTGAAGTACGGCTTTCACACACACTTATCTCTCAGAACTGAGCATGTGGAGAGACGTTCGTTCACCTAGCACAAAGGGAACGGGTTGCAGGAGAAACTTTTACTCTGGTTTCTCAGTCTGTTTCCTAGTGCCGGTGTGAAGTTCCTGCAGTTTTCACTGTAAAACAGGTTTGGAGCTAGTACCTCCCCGTATATATGTATGGAGTGGAGTTTGCAACTGAAAAGAAACTTTGTGTTCCCAACAAGCTAGGTGAAAGACGGCTTTCACAGAAACTTATCTCTCAGAACTGAGCATGTGTAGAGACGTTCGTTCATCTAGCACAAAGGGAGAGGGTTGCAGGAGAAACTTTTACTCTGGTTTCTCAGACTGTTTCCTAGGGCCGGTTTGAAGTTCCTGCAGTTTTCACTGTAAAACCGAGTTGGAGCTACTACCTCCCCTTATATATGTATGGAGTGGAGTTTGTAACTGAAAAGAAACTATGTGTTCCCAACAAGCTAGATGAAGGACGGCTTTCACACACACTTATCTCTCAGAACTGAGCATGTGGAGAGACGTTCGTTCATCTAGCACAAAGGGAACGTTTTGCAGGAGAAACTTTTACTCTGGTTTCTCAGGCTGTTTCCTAGTGCCGGTTTGAATTTCCTGCAGTTTTCACTGTAAAACCGAGTTGGAGCTAGTAACTCCCCGTATATATGTATGGAGTGGAGTTTTCAACTGAAAAGAAACTTTGTGTTCCCAACAAGCTAGGTGAATGGCGGATTTAACACACACTTATCTCTCAGAACTGAGCATGTGGAGAGACGTTCGTTCATCTAGCACAAAGGGAACGGGTTGCAGGAGAAATTTTTACTCTGGTTTCTCAGTCTGTTTCCTAGTGCCGGTTTGAAGTTCCTGCAGTTTTCACTGTAAAACCGAGTTGGAGCTAGTACCTCCCCATATATATGTATGGAGTGGAGTTTGCAACTGAAAAGAAACTTTGTGTTCCCAACAAGCTAGGTGAAGGAAGGCTTTCACACACACTTATCTCTCAGAACTGAGCATGTGGAGAGACGTTCGTTCATCTAGCACAAAGGGAACGGGTTGCAGGAGAAACTTTTACTCTGGTTTCTCAGTCTGTTTCCTAGTGCCGGTTTGAAGTTCCTGCAGTTTTCACAGTAAAACCGAGGTGGAGCTACTACCTCCCCATATATATGTATGGAGTGGAGTTTGCAAATGAAAAGAAACTTTGTGTTCCCAACAAGCTAGGTGAAGGAAGGCTTTCACACACACTTATCTCTCAGAACTGAGCATGTGGAGAGACGTTCGTTCATCTAGCACAAATGGAACGGGTTGCATGAGAAATTTTACTCTGGTTTCTCAGTCTGTTTCCTAGTGCCGGTTTGAAGATCCTGCAGTTTTCACTGTAAAACCGAGTTGGAGCTAGTACCTCCCCGTATATATGTAAGGAGTGGAGTTTGCAACTGAAAAGAAACTTTGTGTTCCCAACAAGCTAGGTGAAGGACGGCTTTCACACACACTTATCTCTCAGAACTGGGCATGTGGAGAGACGTTCGTTCATCTAGCACAATGGGAACGGGTTGCAGGAGAAACTTTTACTCTGGTTTCTCAGTCTGTTTCCTAGTGCCGGTTTGAAGTTCCTGCAGTTTTCACTGTAAAACTGAGTTGTAGCTAGTACCTCCCCTTATATATGTATGGATTGGAGTTTGCAACTTGAAAGAAACTTTGTGTTCTCAACAAGCTAGGTGAAGGACGGCTTTCACACACACTTATCTCTCAGAACTGAGCATGTGGAGAGACGTTCGTTCAACTAGCACAAAGGGAACGGGTTGCAGGAGAAACTTTTACTCTGGTTTCTCAGTCTGTTTCCTAGTGCCTGTTTGAAGTTCCTGCAGTTTTCACTGTAAAACCGAGTTGGAGCTAGAACCTCCCCTTATATATGTATGGAGTGGAGTTTGCAACTGAAAAGAAACTTTGTGTTCCCAACAAGCTAGGTGAAGTACGGCTTTCACACACACTTATCTCGCAGAACTGAGCATGTGGAGAGACGTTCGTTCATCTAGCACAAAGGGAACGGGTTGCAGGGGAAACTTTTACTCTGGTTTCTCAGTCTGTTTCCTAGTGCCGGTTTGAAGTTCCTGCAGTTTTCACTGTAAAACCGAGTTGGAGCTACTACCTCCCCTTATATATGTATGGAGTGGAGTTTGCAACTGAAAAGAAACTTTGTGTTCCCAACAAGCTAGGTGAAGGACGGCTTTCACACACACTTATCTCTCAGAACTGAGCATGTGGAGAGACGTTCGTTCACCTAGCACAAAGGGAACGGTTTGCAGGAGAAACTTTTACTCTGGTTTCTCAGTCTGTTTCCTAGTGCCGGTTTGAAGTTCCTGCAGTTTTCACTGTAAAACAGGTTTGGAGCTAGTACCTCCCTGTATATATGTATGGAGTGGAGTTTGCAACTGAAAAGAAACTTTGTGTTCCCAACAAGCTAGGTGAAAGACGGCTTTCACAGAAACTTATCTCTCAGAACTGAGCATGTGGAGAGACGTTCGTTCATCTAGCACAAAGGGAAATTGTTGCAGGAGAAACTTTTACTCTGGTTTCTCAGTCTGTTTCCTAGTGCCGGTTTGAAGTTCCTGCAATTTTCACAGTAAAACCGAGTTGGAGCTACTACCTCCCCTTATATATGTATGGAGTGGAGTTTGCAACTGAAAAGAAACTTTGTGTTCCCAACAAGCTAGGTGAAGGACGGCTTTTACACACACATATCTCTCAGAACTGAGCATGTGGAGAGACGTTCGTTCATCTAGCACAAAGGGAACGGGTTGCAGGAGAAACTTTTACTCTGGATTCTCAGGCTGTTTCCTAGTGCCGGTTTGAATTTCCTGCAGTTTTCACTGTAAAACCGAGTTGGAGCTAGTACCTCCCCGTATATATGTATGGAGTGGAGTTTTCAACTGAAAAGAAACTTTGTGTTCCCAACAAGCTAGGTGAAGGGCGGCTTTCACACACACTTATCTCTCAGAACTAAGCATGTGGAGAGACGTTCGTTCATCTAGCACAAAGGGAACGGGTTGCAGGAGAAATTTTTACTCTGGTTTCTCAGTCTGTTTCCTAGTGCCGGTTTGAAGTTCCTGCAGTTTTCACTGTAAAACAGAGTTGGAGCTAGTACCTCCCCATATATATGTATGGAGTGGAGTTTGCAACTGAAAAGAAACTTTATGTTCCCAACAAGCTAGGTGAAGGACGGCTTTCACACACACTTATCTCTCAGAACTGAGCATGTGGAGAGACGTTCGTTCATCTAGCACAAAGGGAACGGGTTGCATGAGAAACTTTTACTCTGGTTTCTCAGTCTGTTTCCTAGTGCCGGTTTGAAGATCCTGCAGTTTTCACTGTAAAACAGATTTGGAGCTAGTACCTCCCCGTATATATGTAAGGAGTGGAGTTTGCAACTGAAAAGAAACTTTGTGTTCCCAACAAGCTAGGTGAAGGACGGCTTTCACACACACTTATCTCTCAGAACTGAGCATGTGGAGAGACGTTCGTTCAACTAGCAAAAAGGGAACGGGTTGCAGGAGAAACTTTTACTCTGGTTTCTCAGTCTGTTTCCTAGTGCCTGTTTGAAGTTCCTGCAGTTTTTACTGTAAAACCGATTTGGAGCTAGAACCTCCCCTTATATATGTATGGAGTGGAGTTTGCAACTGAAAAGAAACTTTGTGTTCCCAACAAGCTAGGTGAAGGACGGCTTTCACACACACTTATCTCGCAGAACTGAGCATGTGGAGAGACGTTCGTTCATCTAGCACAAAGGGAACGGGTTGCAGGAGAAACTTTTACTCTGGTTTCTCAGTCTGTTTCCTAGTGCCGGTTTGAAGTTCCTGCAGTTTTCACTGTAAAACCGAGTTGGAGCTACAACCTCCCCTTATATATGTATGGAGTGGAGTTTGCAACTGAAAAGAAACTTTGTGTTCCCAACAAGCTAGGTGAAGGACGGCTTTCACACACACTTATCTCTCAGAACTGAGCATGTGGAGAGACGTTCGTTCACCTAGCACAAAGGGAACGGGTTGCAGGAGAAACTTTTACTCTGGTTTCTCAGTCTGTTTCCTAGTGCCGGTTTGAAGTTCCTGCAGTTTTCACTGTAAAACAGGTTTGGAGCTAGTACCTCCCTGTATATATGTATGGAGTGGAGTTTGCAACTGAAAAGAAACTTTGTGTTCCCAACAAGCTAGGTGAAAGACGGCTTTCACAGAAACTTATCTCTCAGAACTGAGCATGTGGAGAGACGTTCGTTCATCTAGCACAAAGGGAAATTGTTGCAGGAGAAACTTTTACTCTGGTTTCTCAGTCTGTTTCCTAGTGCCGGTTTGAAGTTCCTGCAGTTTTCACTGTAAAACCGAGTTGGAGCTACTACCTCCCCTTATATATGTATGGAGTGGAGTTTGCAACTGAAAAGAGACTTTGTGTTCCCAACAAGCTAGGTGAAGGACGGCTTTCACACACACATATCTCTCAGAACTGAGCATGTGGAGAGACGTTCGTTCATCTAGCACAAAGGGAACGGGTTGCAGGGGAAACTTTTACTCTGGTTTCTCAGGCTGATTCCTAGTGCCGGTTTGAATTTCCTGCAGTTTTCACTGTAAAACCGAGTTGGAGCTAGTACCTCCCCGTATATATGTATGGAGTGGAGTTTTCAACTGAAAAGAAACTATGTGTTCCCTACAAGCTAGGTGAAGGGCGGCTTTCACACACACTTATCTCTCAGAACTGAGCATGTGGAGAGACGTACGTTCACCTAGCACAAAGGGAACGGGTTGCAGGGGAAACTTTTACTCTGGTTTCTCAGTCTGTTTCCTAGTGCCGGTTTGAAGTTCCTGCAGTTTTCACTGTAAAACCGAGTTGGAGCTACTACCTCCCCTTATATATGTATGGAGTGGAGTTTGCAACTGAAAAGAAACTTTGTGTTCCCAACAAGCTAGGTGAAAGACGGCTTTCACAGAAACTTATCTCTCAGAACTGAGCATGTGTAGAGACGTTCGTTCATCTAGCACAAAGGGAGAGGGTTGCAGGAGAAACTTTTACTCTGGTTTCTCAGACTGTTTCCTAGGGCCGGTTTGAAATTCCTGCAGTTTTCACTGTAAAACCGAGTTGGAGCTAGTACCTCCCCATATATATGTATGGAGTGGAGTTTGCAACTGAAAAGAAACTTTGTGTTCCCAACAAGCTAGGTTAAGGACGGCTTTCACACACACTTTTCTCACAGAACTGGGCATGTGGAGAGACGTTCGTTCATCTAGCAAAAAGGGAAATTGTTGCAGGAAAAACTTTTACTCTGGTTTCTCAGTCTGTTTCCTAGTGCCGGTTTGAAGTTCCTGCAGTTTTCACTGTAAAACCGAGTTGGAGCTACTACCTCCCCTTATATATGTATGGTGTGGAGTTTGCAACTGAAAAGAAACTTTGTGTTCCCAACAAGCTAGGTGAAGGACGGCTTTCACACACACTTATCTCTCAGAACTGAGCATGTGGAGAGACGTTCGTTCACCTAGCACAAAGGGAACGGGTTGCAGGAGAAACTTTTACTCTGGTTTCTCAGTCTGTTTCCTAGTGCCGGTTTGAAGTTCCTGCAGTTTTCACTGTAAAACAGGTTTGGAGCTAGTACCTCCCTGTATATATGTATGGAGTGGAGTTTGCAACTGAAAAGAAACTTTGTGTTCCCAACAAGCTAGGTGAAAGACGGCTTTCACAGAAACTTATCTCTCAGAACTTAGCATGTGGAGAGACGTTCGTTCATCTAGCACAAAGGGAAATTGTGGCAAGAGAAAATTTTACTCTGGTTTCTCAGTCTGTTCCCTAGTGCCGGTTTGAAGTTCCTGCAATTTTCACTGTAAAACCGAGTTGGAGCTACTACCTCCCCTTATATATGTATGGAGTGGAGTTTGCAACTGAAAAGAGACTTTGTGTTCCCAACAAGCTAGGTGAAGGACGGCTTTTACACACACATATCTCTCAGAACTGAGCATGTGGAGAGACGTTCGTTCATCTAGCACAAAGGGAACGGGTTGCAGGAGAAACTTTTACTCTGGTTTCTCAGGCTGTTTCCTAGTGCCGGTTTGAATTTCCTGCAGTTTTCACTGTAAAACCGAGTTGGAGCTACTACCTCCCCTTATATATGTATGGAGTGGAGTTTGCAACTGAAAAGAGACTTTGTGTTCCCAACAAGCTAGGTGAAGGACGGCTTTCACACACACATATCTCTCAGAACTGAGCATGTGGAGAGACGTTCGTTCATCTAGCACAAAGGGAACGGGTTGCAGGAGAAACTTTTACTCTGGTTTCTCAGGCTGTTTCCTAGTGCCGGTTTGAATTTCCTGCAGTTTTCACGGTAAAACCGAGTTGGAGCTAGTACCTCCCCGTATATATGTATGGAGTGGAGTTTTCAACTGAAAAGAAACTTTGTGTTCCCAACAAGCTAGGTGAAGGGCGGCTTTCACACACACTTATCTCTCAGAACTGAGCATGTGGAGAGACGTTCGTTCATCTAGCACAAAGGGAACGAGTTGCAGGAGAAATTTTTACTCTGGTTTCTCAGTCTGTTTCCTAGTGCCGGTTTGAAGTTCCTGCAGTTTTCACTGTAAAACAGAGTTGGAGCTAGTACCTCCCCATATATATGTATGGAGTGGAGTTTGCAACTGAAAAGAAACTTTATGTTCCCAACAAGCTAGGTGAAGGACGGCTTTCACACACACTTATCTCTCAGAACTGAACATGTGGAGAGACGTTCGTTCATCTAGCACAAAGGGAACGGGTTGCATGAGAAACTTTTACTCTGGTTTCTCATTCTGTTTCCTAGTGCCGGTTTGAAGATCCTGCAATTTTCACTGTAAAACAGAGTTGGAGCTAGTACCTCCCAGTATATATGTAAGGAGTGGAGTTTGCAACTGAAAAGAGACTTTGTGTTCCCAACAAGCTAGGTGAAGGACGGCTTTCACACACACTTATCTCTCAGAACTGGGCATGTGGAGAGACGTTCGTTCATCTAGCACAATGGGAACGGGTTGCAGGAGAAACTTTTACTCTGGTTTCTCAGTCTGTTTCCTAGTGCCGGTTTGAAGTTCCTGCAGTTTTCACTGTAAAACTGAGTTGGAGCTAGTACCTCCCCTTATATATGTATGGATTGGAGTTTGCAACTGGAAAGAAACTTTGTGTTCCCAACAATCTAGGTGAAGGACGGCTTTCACACACACTTATCTCTCAGAACTGAGCATGTGGAGAGACGTTCGTTCAACTAGCACAAAGGGAACGGGTTGCAGGAGAAACTATTACTCTGGTTTCTCAGTCTGTTTCCTAGTGCCTGTTTGAAATTCCTGCAGTTTTCACTGTAAAACCGAGTTGGAGCTAGAACCTCCCCTTATATATGTATGGAGTGGAGTTTGCAACTGAAAAGAAACTTTGTGTTCCCAACAAGCTAGGTGAAGGACGGCTTTCACACACACTTATCTCGCAGAACTGAGCATGTGGAGAGACGTTCGTTTATCTAGCACAAAGGGAACGGGTTGCAGGGGAAACTTTTACTCTGGTTTCTCAGTCTGTTTCCTAGTGCCGGTTTGAAGTTCCTGCAGTTTTCACTGTAAAACCGAGTTGGAGCTACTACCTCCCCTTATATATGTATGGAGTGGAGTTTGCAACTGAAAAGAAACTTTGTGTTCCCAACAAGCTAGTTGAAATACGGCTTTCACAGAAACTTATCTCTCAGAACTGAGCATGTGGAGAGACGTTCGTTCATCTAGCACAAATGGAAATTGTTGCAGGAGAAACTTTTACTCTGGTTTCTCAGTCTGTTTCCTAGTGCCAGTTTGAAGTTCCTGCAGTTTTCACTGTAAAACCGAGTTGGATCTAGTACCTCCCCATATATATGTATGGAGTGGAGTTTGCATCTGAAAAGAAAATTTGTGTTCCCAACAAGCTAGGTGAAGGACGGCTTTCACACACACTTATCTCTCAGAACTGAGCATGTGGAGGGACGTTGGTTCATCTAGCACAAAGGTAACGGGTTGCAGGAGAAACTATTACTCTGGATTCTCAGTCTGTTTCCTAGTGCCGGTATGAAGTTCCTGCAGTTTTCACTGTAAAACCGAGTTGGAGCTAGTACCTACCCGTATATATGTAAGGACTGGAGTTTGCAACTGAAAAGAAACTTTGTGTTCCCAACAAGCTAGGTGAAGGACGGCTTTCACACACACTTATCTCTCAGAACTGAGCATGTGGAGAGACGTTCGTTCACCTAGCACAAAGGGAACGGGTTGCAGGAGAAACTTTTACTCTGGTTTCTCAGTCTGTTTCCTAGTGCCGGTTTGAAGTTCCTGCAGTTTTCACTGTAAAACAGGTTTGGAGCTAGTACCTCCCTGTATATATGTATGGAGTGGAGTTTGCAACTGAAAAGAAACTTTGTGTTCCCAACAAGCTAGGTGAAAGACGGCTTTCACAGAAACTTATCTCTCAGAACTGAGCATGTGGAGAGACGTTCGTTCATCTAGCACAAAGGGAAATTGTTGCAGGAGAAAATTTTACTCTGGTTTCTCAGTCTGTTTCCTAGTGCCAGTTTGAAGTTCCTGCAGTTTTCACTGTAAAACCGAGTTGGATCTAGTACCTCCCCATATATATGTATGGAGTGGAGTTTGCATCTGAAAAGAAACTTTGTGTTCCCAACTAGCTAGGTGAAGGACGGCTTTCACACACACTTTCTCTCAGAACTGAGCATGTGGAGAGACGTTGGTTCATCTAGCACAAAGGGAACGGGTTGCAGGAGAAACTATTACTCTGGATTCTCAGTCTGTTTCCTAGTGCCGGTATGAAGTTCCTGCAGTTTTCACTGTAAAACCGAGTTGGAGCTAGTACCTACCCGTATATATGTAAGGACTGGAGTTTGCAACTGAAAAGAAACTTTGTGTTCCCAACAAGCTAGGTGAAGGACGGCTTTCACACACACTTATCTCTCAGAACTGAGCATGTGGAGAGACGTTCGTTCATCTAGCACAAAGGGAACGGGTTGCAGGAGAAACTTTTACTCTGGATTCTCAGTCTGTTTCCTAGTGCCGGTATGAAGTTCCTGCAGTTTTCACTGTAAAATCGAGTTGGAGCTAGTACCTACCCGTATATATGTAAGGACTGGAGTTTGCAACTGAAAAGAAACTTTGTGTTCCCAACAAGCTAGGTGAAGGACGGCTTTCACACACACTTATCTCTCAGAACTGAGCATGTGGAGAGACGTTCGTTCACCTAGCACAAAGGGAACGGGTTGCAGGAGAAACTTTTACTCTGGTTTCTCAGTCTGTTTCCCAGTGCCGGTTTGAAGTTCCTGCAGTTTTCACTGTAAAACAGGTTTGGAGCTAGTACCTCCCTGTATATATGTATGGAGTGGAGTTTGCAACTGAAAAGAAACTTTGTGTTCCCAACAAGCTAGGTGAAAGACGGCTTTCACAGAAACTTATCTCTCAGAACTGAGCATGTGGAGAGACGTTCGTTCATCTAGCACAAAGGGAAATTGTTGCAGGAGAAACTTTTACTCTGGTTTCTCAGTCTGTTTCCTAGTGCCGGTTTGAAGTTCCTGCAGTTTTCATTGTAAAACCGAGTTGGAGCTCGTACCTCCCCATATATATGTATGGAGTGGAGTTTGCAACTGAAAAGAAACTTTGTGTTCCCAACAAGCTAGGTGAAGGACGGTATTCACACACACTAATCTCTCAGAACTGAGCATGTGGAGAGACGTTCATTCATCTAGCACAAAGGGAACGGGTTGCAGGAGAAATTTTTACTCTGGTTTCTCAGTCTGTTTCCTAGTGCCGGTTTGAAGTTCCTGCAGTTTTCACAGTAAAAGCGAGTTGGAGCTAGTACCTCCCCATATATATGTATGGAGTGGAGTTTGCAACTGAAAAGAAACTTTGTGTTCCCAACAAGCTAGGTGAAGTACGGCTTTCACACACACATATCTCTCAGAACTGAGCATGTGGAGAGACGTTCGTTCATCTAGCACAAAGGGAACGGGTTGCAGGAGAAACATTTACTCTGGTTTCTCAGTCTGTTTCCTAGTGGCGGTTTGAAGTTCCTGCAGTTATCACTGTAAAACCGAGTTGGAGCTAGTTCCTCCCCATATATGTGTATGGATTGCAGTTTGCAACTGAAAATAACTTTGTGTTCCCAACTAGCTAGGTGAAAGACGGCTTTCACACACACTTATCTCTCAGAACTGAGCATGTGGAGAGACGTTCGTTCATCTAGCACAAAGGGAAAGGGTTGCAGGAAAACTTTTACTCTGGTTTCTCAGTCTGTTTCCTAGTGCCGGCTTGAATTTCCTGCAGTTTTCACAGTAAAAGCGAGTTGGAGCTCGTACCTCCCCTTATATATGTATGGAGTGGAGTTTGCAACTGAAAAGAAACTTTGTGTTCCCAACAAGCTAGGTGAAGGACGGCTTTCACACACACTTATCTCTCAGAACTGAGCATGTGGAGAGACTTTGGTTCATCTAGCACAAAGGGAACGGGTTGCAGGAGAAACTTTTACTCTGGTTTCTCAGTCTGTTTCCTAGTGCCGGTTTGAAGTTCCTGCAGTTTTCACTGTAAAACCGAGTTGGAGCTAGTACCTCCCCTTATATATGTATGGAGTGGATTTTGCAACTGAAAAGAAACTTTGTGTTCCCAACAAGCTAGGTGAAGGACGGCTTTCACACACACTTATCTCTCAGAACTGAGCATGTGGAGAGACGTTCGTTCAACTAGCACAAAGGGAACGGGTTGCAGGAGAAACTATTACTCTGGATTCTCAGTCTGTTTCCTAGTGCCGGTTTGAAGTTCCTGCAGTTTTCACTGTAAAACCGAGTTGGAGCTAGTACCTCCCCTTATATATGTATGGAGTGGATTTTGCAACTGAAAAGAAACTTTGTGTTCCCAACAAGCTAGGTGAAGGACGGCTTTCACACACACTTATCTCTCAGAACTGAGCATGTGGAGAGACGTTCGTTCAACTAGCACAAAGGGAACGGGTTGCAGGAGAAACTATTACTCTGGATTCTCAGTTTGTTTCCTAGTGCCGGTTTGAAGTTCCTGCAGTTTTCACTGTAAAACCGAGTTGGATCTAGTACCTCCCCATATATATGTATGGAGTGGAGTTTGCATCTGAAAAGAAACTTTGTGTTCCCAACAAGCTAGGTGAAGGACGGCTTTCACACACACTTATCTCTCAGAACTGAGCATGTGGAGAGACGTTCGTTCATCTAGCACAAAGGGAACTGGTTGCAGGAGAAACTTTTACTCTGGTTTCTCAGTCTGTTTCCTAGTGCCGGTTTGAAGTTCCTGCAGTTTTCACTGTAAAAGCGAGTTGGAGCTAGTACCTCCCCATATATATGTATGGAGTGGAGTTTGCAACTGAAAAGAAACTTTGTGTTCCCAACAAGCTAGGTGAAGTACGGCTTTCACACACACATATCTCTCAGAACTGAGCATGTGGAGAGACGTTCGTTCATCTAGCACAAAGGGAACGGGTTGCAGGAGAAACTTTTACTCTGGTTTCTCAGTCTGTTTCCTAGTGCCGGTTTGAAGTTCCTGCAGTTTTCACTGTAAAACCGAGTTGGAGCTAGTACCTCCCCTTATATATGTATGGAGTGGATTTTGCAACTGAAAAGAAACTTTGTGTTCCCAACAAGCTAGGTGAAGGACGGCTTTCACACACACTTATCTCTCAGAACTGAGCATGTGGAGAGACGTTCGTTCATCTAGCACAAAGGGAACTGGTTGCAGGAGAAACTTTTACTCTGGTTTCTCAGTCTGTTTCCTAGTGCCGGTTTGAAGTTCCTGCAGTTTTCACTGTAAAACCGAGTTGGAGCTAGTACCTCCCCATATATATGTATGGAGTGGAGTTTGCAACTGAAAAGAAACTTTGTGTTCCCAACAAGCTAGGTGAAGTACGGCTTTCACACACACATATCTCTCAGAACTGAGCATGTGGAGAGACGTTCGTTCATCTAGCACAAAGGGAACGGGTTGCAGGAGAAACTTTTACTCTGGTTTCTCAGTCTGTTTCCTAGTGGCGGTTTGAAGTTCCTGCAGTTATCACTGTAAAACCGAGTTGGAGCTAGTACCTCCCCATATATGTGTATGGATTGCAGTTTGCAACTGAAAATAACTTTGTGTTCCCAACTAGCTAGGTGAAAGACGGCTTTCACACACACTTATCTCTCAGAACTGAGCATGTGGAGAGACGTTCGTTCATCTAGCACAAAGGGAACGGGTTGCAGGAGAAACTTTTACTCTGGGTTCTCAGTCTGTTTCCTAGTGCCGGTTTGAAGTTCCTGCAGTTTTCATTGTAAAACCGATTTGGAGCTCGTACCTCCCCATATATATGTATGGAGTGGAGTTTGCAACTGAAAAGAAACTTTGTGTTCCCAACAAGCTAGGTGAAGGACGGCTTTCACACACACTTATCTCTCAGAACTGAGCATGTGGAGAGACGTTCGTTCATCTAGCACAAAGGGAACTGGTTGCAGGAGAAACTTTTACTCTGGTTTCTCAGTCTGTTTCCTAGTGCCGATTTGAAGTTCCTGCAGTTTTCACAGTAAAAGCGAGTTGGAGCTAGTACCTCCCCATATATATGTATGGAGTGGAGTTTGCAACTGAAAAGAAACTTTGTGTTCCCAACAAGCTAGGTGAAGTACGGCTTTCACACACACATATCTCTCAGAACTGAGCATGTGGAGAGACGTTCGTTCATCTAGCACAAAGGGAACGGGTTGCAGGAGAAACTTTTACTCTGGTTTCTCAGTCTGTTTCCTAGTGCCGGTTTGAAGTTCCTGCAATTTTCACTGTAAAACCGAGTTGGAGCTAGTACCTCCCCTTATATATGTATGGAGTGGATTTTGCAACTGAAAAGAAACTTTGTGTTCCCAACAAGCTAGGTGAAGGAAGGCTTTCACACACACTTATCTCTCAGAACTGAGCATGTGGAGAGACGTTGGTTCATCTAACACAAAGGGAACGGGTTGCAGGAGAAACTTTTACTCTGGTTTCTCAGTCTGTTTCCTAGTGCCGGTTTGAAGTTCCTGCAGTTTTCACTGTAAAACCGAGTTGGAGCTAGTACCTCCCCTCATATATGTATGGAGTGGAGTTTGCAACTGAAAAGAAACTTTGTGTTCCCAACAAGCTAGGTGAAGGACGGCTTTCACACACACATATCTCTCAGAACTGAGCATGTGGAGAGACGTTCGTTCATCTAGCACAAAGGGAACGGGTTGCAGGAGAAACTTTTACTCTGGTTTCTCAGTCTGTTTCCTAGTGCCGGTTTGAAGTTCCTGCAGTTTTCACTGTAAAACCGAGTTGGAGCTAGTACCTCCCCTTATATATGTATGGAGTGGATTTTGCAACTGAAAAGAAACTTTGTGTTCCCAACAAGCTAGGTGAAGGAAGGCTTTCACACACACTTATCTCTCAGAACTGAGCATGTGGAGATACGTTGGTTCATCTAGCACAAAGGGAACGGGTTGCAGGATAAACTTTTACTCTGGTTTCTCAGTCTGTTTCCTAGTGCCGGTTTGAAGTTCCTGCAGTTTTCACTGTAAAACCGAGTTGGAGCTAGTACCTCCCCTCATATATGTATGGAGTGGAGTTTGCAACTGAAAAGAAACTTTGTGTTCCCAACAAGCTAGGTGAAGGACGGCTTTCACACACACATATCTCTCAGAACTGAGCATGTGGAGAGACGTTCGTTCATCTAGCACAAAGGGAACGGGTTGCAGGAGAAACTTTTACTCTGGTTTCTCAGTCTGTTTCCTAGTGGCGGTTTGAAGTTCCTGCAGTTATCACTGTAAAACCGAGTTGGAGCTAGTACCTCCCCATATATGTGTATGGATTGCAGTTTGCAACTGAAAATAACTTTGTGTTCCCAACTAGCTAGGTGAAAGACGGCTTTCACAAACACTTATCTCTCAGAACTGAGCATGTGGAGAGACGTTCGTTCATCTAGCACAAAGGGAACGGGTTGCAGGAGAAACTTTTACTCTGGGTTCTCAGTCTGTTTCCTAGTGCCGGTTTGAAGTTCCTGCAGTTTTCATTGTAAAACCGAGTTGGAGCTCGTACCTCACCATATATATGTATGGAGTGGAGTTTGCAACTGAAAAGGAACTTTGTGTTCCCAACAAGCTAGGTGAAGGACGGTATTCACACACACTTATCTCTCAGAACTGAGCATGTGGAGAGACGTTCATTCATCTAGCACAAAGGGAACGGGTAGCAGGAGAAATTTTTACTCTGGTTTCTCAGTCTGTTTCCTAGTGCCGGTTTGAAATTCCTGCAGTTTTCACAGTAAAAGCGAGTTGGAGCTAGTACCTCCCCATATATATGTATGGAGTGGAGTTTGCAACTGAAAAGAAACTTTGTGTACCCAAAAAACTAGGTGAAGGAAGGCTTTCACACACACTTATCTCTCAGAACTGAGCATGTGGAGAGACGTTCGTTCATCTAGCACAAAGGGAACGGGTTGCAGGAGAAACTTTTACTCTGGTTTCTCAGTCTGTTTCCTAGTACCGGTTTGAAGTTCCTGCAGTTTTTACTGTAAAACCGAGTTGGAGCTCGTACCTCCCCATATATATGTATGGAGTGGATTTTGCAACTGAAAAGGAACTTTGTGTTCCCAACAAACTAGGTGAAGGAAGGCTTTCACACACACTTATCTCTCAGAACTGAGCATGTGGAGAGACGTTCGTTCATCTAGCACAAAGGGAACGGGTTGCAGGAAAACTTTTACTCTGGTTTCTCAGTCTGTTTCCTAGTGCCGGCTTGAAGTTCCTGCAGTTTTCACAGTAAAAGCGAGTTGGAGCTAGTACCTCCCCTTATATATGTATGGAGTGGATTTTGCAACTGAAAAGAAACTTTGTGTTCCCAACAAGCTAGGTGAAGGACGGCTTTCACACACACTTATCTCTCAGAACTCAGCATGTGGAGAGACGTTGGTTCATCTAGCACAAAGGGAACGGGTTGCAGGAGAAACTTTTACTCTGGTTTCTCAGTCTGTTTCCTAGTGCCGGTTTGAAGTTCCTGCAGTTTTCACTGTAAAACCGAGTTGGAGCTAGTACCTCCCCTCATATATGTATGGAGTGGAGTTTGCAACTGAAAAGAAACTTTGTGTTCCCAACAAGCTAGGTGAAGGACGGCTTTCACACACACTTATCTCTCAGAACTGAGCATGTGGAGAGACGTTCGTTCAACTAGCACAAAGGGAACGGGTTGCAGGAGAAACTATTTCTCTGGATTCTCAGTCTGTTTCCTAGTGCCGGTTTGAAGTTCCTGCAGTTTTCACTGTAAAACCGTGTTGGAGCTTGTACCCCCCCGTATATATGTATGGAATGGAGTTTGCAACTGAAAAGAAACTTTGTGTTCCCAACAAGCTAGGTAAAGGACGGCATTCACACACACTTATCTCTCAGAAATGAGCATGTGGAGAGACGTTCGTTCACCTAGCACAAAGGGAACGGGTTGCAGGAGAAACTTTTACTCTGGTTCTCAGTCTGTTTCCTAGTGCCGGTTTGAAGTTCCTGCAGTTTTCACTGTAAAACCGAGTTGGAGCTAGTACCTCCCCTTATATATGTATGGAGTGGAGTTTGCAATTGAAAAGAAACTTTGTGTTCCCAACAAGCTAGGTGAAGGACGGCTTTCACACACACTTATCTCTCAGAACTGAGCATGTGGAGAGACGTTCGTTCATCTAGCACAAAGGGAACGGGTTGCAGGAGAAACTTTTACTCTGGTTTCTCAGTCTGTTTCCTAGTGCCGGTTTGAAGTTCCTGCAGTTTTCACTGTAAAACCGAGTTGGAGCTACTACCCCCCCGTATATATGTATGGAGTGGAGTTTGCAACTGAAAAGAAACTTTGTGTTCCCAACAAGCTAGGTGAAGGACGGCTTTCACACACAGTTATCTCTCAGAACTGAGCATGTGGAGAGACGTTCGTTCACCTAGCAGAAATGGAACGGGTTGCAGGAGAAACTTTTACTCTGGTTTCTCAATCTGTTTCCTAGTGCCGGTTTGAAGTTCCTGCAGTTTTCACTGTAAAACCGAGTTGGAGCAAGTACCTCCCCTTATATATGTATGGATTGGAGTTTGCAACTGGAAAGAAACTTTGTGTTCCCAACAAGCTAGGAGAAGGCGGCTTTCACACACACTTATCTCTCAGAACTGAGCATGTGGAGAGACGTTTGTTCAACTAGCACAAAGGGAACGGGTTGCAGGAGAAACTATTACTCTGGTTTCTCAGTCTGTTTCCTAGTGCCTGTTTGAAGTTCCTGCAGTTTTCACTGTAAAACCGAGTTGGAGCTAGAACCTCCCCTTATATATGTATGGAGTGGAGTTTGCAACTGAAAAGAAACTTTGTGTTCCCAACAAGCTAGGTGAAGGACGGCTTTCACACACACTTATCTCGCAGAACTGAGCATGTGGAGAGACGTTCGTTCATCTAGCACAAAGGGAACGGGTTGCAGGGAAAGTTTTACTCTGGTTTCTCAGTCTGTTTCCTAGTGCCTGTTGGAAGTTCCTGCAGTTTTCACTGTAAAAACGATTTGGAGCTAGTACCTCCCCATATATATGTATGGAGTGGAGTTTGCAACTGAAAAGAAACTTTGTGTTCCCAACAAGCTATGTGAAGGACGGCTATCACACACACTTATCTCTCAGAACTGAGCATGTGGAGAGACGTTCGTTCATCTAGCACAAAGGGAACGGGTTGCAGGTGAAACTATTACTCTGGTTTCTCAGTCTGTTTCCTAGTGCCGGTTTGAAGTTCCTGCAGTTTTCACTGTAAAACCGAGTTGGAGCTAGAACCTCCCCTTATATATGTATGGAGTGGAGTTTGCAACTGAAAAGAAACTTTGTGTTCCCAACAAGCTAGGTGAAGGACGGCTTTCACACACACTTATCTCGCAGAACTGAGCATGTGGAGAGACGTTCGTTCATCTAGCACAAAGGGAACGGGTTGCAGGGAAAGTTTTACTCTGGTTTCTCAGTCTGTTTCCTAGTGCCTGTTGGAAGTTCCTGCAGTTTTCACTGTAAAACCGATTTGGAGCTAGTACCTCCCCATATATATGTATGGAGTGGAGTTTGCAACTGAAAAGAAACTTTGTGTTCCCAACAAGCTAGGTGAAGGACGGCTTTCACACACACTTATCTCTCAGAACTGAGCATGTGGAGAGACGTTGGTTCATCTAGCACAAAGGGAACGGGTTGCAGGAGAAACTATTACTCTGGTTTCTCAGTCTGTTTCCTAGTGCCGGTTTGAAGTTCCTGCATTTTTCACTGTAAAACCGAGTTGGAGCTAGTACCTCCCCATATATATGTATGGAGTGGAGTTTGCAACTGAAAAGAAACTTTGTGTTCCCAACAAGCTAGGTGAAGGACGGCTTTCACACACACTTATCTCTCAGAACTGAGCATGTGGAGAGATGTTCGTTCATCTAGCACAAAGGGAACGGGTTGCAGGAGAAACTTTTACTCTGGTTTCTCAGTCTGTTTCCTAGTGCCGGTTTGAAGTTCGTGCAGTTTTCACTGTAAAACCGTGTTGGAGCTTGTACCCCCACCCCGTATATATGTATGGAGTGGAGTTTGCAACTGAAAAGAAACTTTGTGTTCCCAACAAGCTAGGTGAAGGACGGCTTTCACACACACTTATCTCTCAGAAATGAGCATGTGGAGAGACGTTCGTTCACCTAGCACAAAGGGAACGGGTTGCAGGGGAAACTTTTACTCTGGTTTCTCAGTCTGTTTCCTAGTGCCAGTTTGAAGTTCCTGCAGTTTTCACTGTAAAACCGAGTTGAAGATAGTACCTCCCCATATATACGTATGGAGTGGAGTTTGCAACTGAAAAGAAACTTTGTGTTCCCAACAAGCTAGGTGAAGGACGGCTTTCACACACACTTATCTCTCAGAACTGAGCATGTGGAGAGACGTTCGTTCATGAAGCAAAAAGGGAACGGGTTGCAGAAGAAACTTTTACCCTGGTTTCTCAGTCTGTTTCCTAGTGCCGGTTGGAAGTTCCTGCAGTTTTCACTGTAAAACCGAGTTGGAGCTAGTACCTCCCCATATATATGTATGGAGTGGAGTTTGCAACTGAAAAGAAACTTTGTGTTCCCAACAAGCTAGGTGAAGGACGGCTTTCACACACACTTATCTCTCAGAACTGAGCATGTGGAGAGACGTTCGTTCATCTAGCACAAAGGGAACGGGTTGCAGGAGAAACTATTACTCTGGTTTCTCAGTCTGTTTCCTAGTGCCGGTTTGAAGTTCCTTCATTTTTCACTGTAAAACCGAGTTGGAGCTAGTACCTCCCCATATATATGTATAGAGTGGAGTTTGCAACTGAAAAGAAACTTTGTGTTCCCAACAAGCTAGGTGAAGGACGGCTTTCACACACACTTATCTCTCAGAACTGAGCATGTGGAGAGATGTTCGTTCATCTAGCACAAAGAAAACGGGTTGCAGGGGAAACTTTTACTCTGGTTTCTCAGTCTGTTTCCTAGTGCCGGTTTGAAGTTCCTGCAGTTTTCACTGTAAAACCGTGTTGGAGCTTGTACCCCCCCGTATATATGTATGGAAAGGAGTTTGCAACTGAAAAGAAACTTTGTGTTCCCAACAAGCTAGGTAAAGGACGGCATTCACACAAACTTATCTCTCAGAAATGAGCATGTGGAGAGACGTTCGTTCACCTAGCACAAAGGGAACGGGTTGCAGGAGAAACTTTTACTCTGGTTCTCAGTCTGTTTCCTAGTGCCGGTTTGAAGTTCCTGCAGTTTTCACTGTAAAACCGAGTTGGAGCTAGTACCTCCCCTTATATATGTATGGAGTGGAGTTTGCAATTGAAAAGAAACTTTGTGTTCCCAACAAGCTAGGTGAAGGACGGCTTTCACACACACTTATCTCTCAGAACTGAGCATGTGGAGAGACGTACGTTCATCTAGCACAAAGGGAACGGGTTGCAGGAGAAACTTTTACTCTGGTTTCTCAGTCTGTTTCCTAGTGCCGGTTTGAAGTTCCTGCAGTTTTCACTGTAAAACCGAGTTGGAGCTACTACCCACCCGTATATATGTGTGGAGTGGAGTTTGCAACTGAAAAGAAACTTTGTGTTCCCAACAAGCTAGGTGAAGGACGGCTTTCACACACAGTTATCTCTCAGAACTGAGCATGTGGAGAGACGTTCGTTCACCTAGCAGAAAGGGAACGGGTTGCAGGAGAAACTTTTACTCTGATTTCTCAATCTGTTTCCTAGTGCCGGTTTGAAGTTCCTGCAGTTTTCACTGTAAAACCGAGTTGGAGCAAGTACCTCCCCTTATATATGTATGGATTGGAGTTTGCAACTGGAAAGAAACTTTGTGTTCCCAACAAGCTAGGAGAAGGACGGCTTTCACACACACTTATCTCTCAGAACTGAGCATGTGGAGAGACGTTCGTTCAACTAGCACAAAGGGAACGGGTTGCAAGAGAAACTATTACTCTGGTTTCTCAGTCTGTTTCCTAGTGCCTGTTTGAAGTTCCTGCAGTTTTCACTGTAAAACCGAGTTGGAGCTAGAACCTCCCCTTATATATGTATGGAGTGGAGTTTGCAACTGAAAAGAAACTTTGTGTTCCCAACAAGCTAGGTGAAGGACGGCTTTCACACACACTTATCTCGCAGAACTGAGCATGTGGAGAGACGTTCGTTCATCTAGCACAAAGGGAACGGGTTGCAGGGAAAGTTTTACTCTGGTTTCTCAGTCTGTTTCCTAGTGCCTGTTGGAAGTTCCTGCAGTTTTCACTGTAAAACAGGTTTGGAGCTAGTACCTCCCTGTATATATGTATGGAGTGGAGTTTGCAACTGAAAAGAAACTTGGTGTTCCCAACAAGCTAGGTGAAAGACGGCTTTCACAGAAACTTATCTCTCAGAACTGAGCATGTGGAGAGACGTTCGTTCATCTAGCACAAAGGGAAATTGTGGTAGGAGAAACTTTTACTCTGGTTTCTCAGTCTGTTTCCTAGTGCCGGTTTGAAGTTCCTGCAATTTTCACTGTAAAACCGAGTTGGAGCTACTACCTACCCTTATATATGTATGGAGTGGAGTTTGCAACTGAAAAGAGACTTTGTGTTCCCAACAAGCTAGGTGAAGGACGGCTTTTACACACACATATCTCTCAGAACTGAGAATGTGGAGAGACGTTCGTTCATCTAGCACAAAGGTAACGGGTTGCAGGAGAAACTTTTACTCTGGTTTCTCAGGCTGTTTCCTAGTGCCAGTTTGAATTTCCTGCAGTTTTCACTGTAAAACCGAGTTGGAGCTAGTACCTCCCCGTATATATGTATGGAGTGGAGTTTTCAACTGAAAAGAAACTTTGTGTTCCCAACAAGCTAGGTGAAGGACGGCTTTCACACACACTTATCTCTCAGAACTGGGCATGTGGAGAGACGTTCGTTCATCTAGCACAATGGGAACGGGTTGCAGGGAAACTTTTACTCTGGTTTCTCAGTCTGTTTCCTAGTGCCGGTTTGAAGTTCCTGCAGTTTTCACTGTAAAACTGAGTTGGAGCTAGTACCTCCCCTTATATATGTATGGATTGGAGTTTGCAACTGGAAAGAAACTTTGTGTTCCCAACAAGCTAGGTGAAGGACGGCTTTCACACACACTTATCTCTCAGAACTGAGCATGTGGAGAGACGTTCGTTCAACTAGCACAAAGGGAACGGGTTGCAGGAGAAACTATTACTCTGGTTTCTCAGTCTTTTTCCTAGTGCCTGTTTGAAGTTCCTGCAGTTTTCACTGTAAAACCGAGTTGGAGCTAGAACCTCCCCTTATATATGTATGGAGTGGAGTTTGCAACTGAAAAGAAACTTTGTGTTCCCAACAAGCTAGGTGAAGTACGGCTTTCACACACACTTATCTCGCAGAACTGAGCATGTGGAGAGACGTTCGTTCATCTAGCACAAATGGAACGGGTTGCAGGGGAAACTTTTACTCTGGTTTCTCAGTCTGTTTCCTAGTGCCTGTTTGAAGTTCCTGCAGTTTTCACTGTAAAACCGAGTTGGATCTAGTACCTCCCCATATATATGTATGGAGTGGAGTTTGCATCTGAAAAGAAACTTTGTGTTCCCAACTAGCTAGGTGAAGGACGGCTTTCACACACACTTATCTCTCAGAACTGAGCATGTGGAGCGACGTTGGTTCATCTAGCACAAAGGGAACGGGTTGCAGGAAAACTATTACTCTGGATTCTCAGTCTGCTTCCTAGTGCCGGTATGAAGTTCCTGCAGTTTTCACTGTAAAACCGAGTTGGAGCTAGTACCTACCCGTATATATGTAAGGACTGGAGTTTGCAACTGAAAAGAAACTTTGTGTTCCCAACAAGCTAGGTGAAGGACGGCTTTCACACACACTTATCTCTCAGAACTGAGCATGTGGAGAGACGTTCGTTCATCTAGCACAAAGGGAACGGGTTGCAGGAGAAACTTTTACTCTGGTTTCTCAGTCTGTTTCCTAGTGCCGCTTTGAAGTTCCTGCAGTTTTCACTGTAAAGCCGAGTTGGAGCTATTACCTCCCCTTATATATGTATGGAGTGGAGTTTGCAACTGAAAAGAAACTTTGTGTTCCCAACAAGCTAGGTGAAGGACGGCTTTCACACACAGTTATCTCTCAGAACTGAGCATGTGGAGAGACGTTCGTTCACCTAGCAGAAAGGGAACGGGTTGCAGGAGAAACTTTTACTCTGGTTTCTCAATCTGTTTCCTAGTGCCGGTTTGAAGTTCCTGCAGTTTTCACTGTAAAACCGAGTTGGAGCTAGAACCTCCCCTTATATATGTATGGAGTGGAGTTTGCAACTGAAAAGAAACTTTGTGTTCCCAACAAGCTAGGTGAAGGGCGGCTTTCACACACACTTATCTCTCAGAACTGAGCATGTGGAGAGACGTTCGTTCACCTAGCACAAAGGGAACGGGTTGCAGGAGAGACTTTTACTCTGGTTTCTCAGTCTGTTTCCTAGTGCCGGTGTGAAGTTCCTGCAGTTTTCACTGTAAAACAGGTTTGGAGCTAGTACCTCCCCGTATATATGTATGGAGTGGAGTTTGCAACTGAAAAGAAACTTTGTGTTCCCAACAAGCTAGGTGAAAGACGGCTTTCACAGAAACTTATCTCTCAGAACTGAGCATGTGTAGAGACGTTCGTTCATCTAGCACAAAGGGAACGGGTTGCAGGGGAAACTTTTACTCTGGTTTCTCAGTCTGTTTCCTAGTGCCTGTTGGAAGTTCCTGCAGTTTTCACTGTAAAACCGAGTTGGAGCTACTACCTCCCCTTATATATGTATGGAGTGGAGTTTGCAACTGAAAAGAAACTTTGTGTTCCCAACAAGCTAGGTGAAGTACGGCTTTCACACACACTTATCTCTCAGAACTGAGCATGTGGAGAGACGTTCGTTCATCTAGCACAAAGGGAACGTTTTGCAGGAGAAACTTTTACTCTGGTTTCTCAGGCTGTTTCCTAGTGCCGGTTTGAATTTCCTGCAGTTTTCACTGTAAAACCGAGTTGGAGCTAGTAACTCCCCGTATATATGTATGGAGTGGAGTTTTCAACTGAAAAGAAACTTTGTGTTCCCAACAAGCTAGGTGAATGGCGGATTTAACACACACTTATCTCTCAGAACTGAGCATGTGGAGAGACGTTCGTTCATCTAGCACAAAGGGAACGGGTTGCAGGAGAAATTTTTACTCTGGTTTCTCAGTCTGTTTCCTAGTGCCGGTTTGAAGTTCCTGCAGTTTTCACTGTAAAACCGAGTTGGAGCTAGTACCTCCCCATATATATGTATGGAGTGGAGTTTGCAACTGAAAAGAAACTTTGTGTTCCCAACAAGCTAGGTGAAGGAAGGCTTTCACACACACTTATCTCTCAGAACTGAGCATGTGGAGAGACGTTCGTTCATCTAGCACAAAGGGAACGGGTTGCAGGAGAAACTTTTACTCTGGTTTCTCAGTCTGTTTCCTAGTGCCGGTTTGAAGTTCCTGCAGTTTTCACAGTAAAACCGAGGTGGAGCTACTACCTCCCCATATATATGTATGGAGTGGAGTTTGCAACTGAAAAGAAACTTTGTGTTCCCAACAAGCTAGGTGAAGGAAGGCTTTCACACACACTTATCTCTCAGAACTGAGCATGTGGAGAGACGTTCGTTCATCTAGCACAAATGGAACGGGTTGCATGAGAAATTTTACTCTGGTTTCTCAGTCTGTTTCCTAGTGCCGGTTTGAAGATCCTGCAGTTTTCACTGTAAAACCGAGTTGGAGCTAGTACCTCCCCGTATATATGTAAGGAGTGGAGTTTGCAACTGAAAAGAAACTTTGTGTTCCCAACAAGCTAGGTGAAGGACGGCTTTCACACACACTTATCTCTCAGAACTGGGCATGTGGAGAGACGTTCGTTCATCTAGCACAATGGGAACGGGTTGCAGGAGAAACTTTTACTCTGGTTTCTCAGTCTGTTTCCTAGTGCCGGTTTGAAGTTCCTGCAGTTTTCACTGTAAAACTGAGTTGTAGCTAGTACCTCCCCTTATATATGTATGGATTGGAGTTTGCAACTTGAAAGAAACTTTGTGTTCTCAACAAGCTAGGTGAAGGACGGCTTTCACACACACTTATCTCTCAGAACTGAGCATGTGGAGAGACGTTCGTTCAACTAGCACAAAGGGAACGGGTTGCAGGAGAAACTTTTACTCTGGTTTCTCAGTCTGTTTCCTAGTGCCTGTTTGAAGTTCCTGCAGTTTTCACTGTAAAACCGAGTTGGAGCTAGAACCTCCCCTTATATATGTATGGAGTGGAGTTTGCAACTGAAAAGAAACTTTGTGTTCCCAACAAGCTAGGTGAAGTACGGCTTTCACACACACTTATCTCGCAGAACTGAGCATGTGGAGAGACGTTCGTTCATCTAGCACAAAGGGAACGGGTTGCAGGGGAAACTTTTACTCTGGTTTCTCAGTCTGTTTCCTAGTGCCGGTTTGAAGTTCCTGCAGTTTTCACTGTAAAACCGAGTTGGAGCTACTACCTCCCCTTATATATGTATGGAGTGGAGTTTGCAACTGAAAAGAAACTTTGTGTTCCCAACAAGCTAGGTGAAGGACGGCTTTCACACACACTTATCTCTCAGAACTGAGCATGTGGAGAGACGTTCGTTCACCTAGCACAAAGGGAACGGTTTGCAGGAGAAACTTTTACTCTGGTTTCTCAGTCTGTTTCCTAGTGCCGGTTTGAAGTTCCTGCAGTTTTCACTGTAAAACAGGTTTGGAGCTAGTACCTCCCTGTATATATGTATGGAGTGGAGTTTGCAACTGAAAAGAAACTTTGTGTTCCCAACAAGCTAGGTGAAAGACGGCTTTCACAGAAACTTATCTCTCAGAACTGAGCATGTGGAGAGACGTTCGTTCATCTAGCACAAAGGGAAATTGTTGCAGGAGAAACTTTTACTCTGGTTTCTCAGTCTGTTTCCTAGTGCCGGTTTGAAGTTCCTGCAATTTTCACAGTAAAACCGAGTTGGAGCTACTACCTCCCCTTATATATGTATGGAGTGGAGTTTGCAACTGAAAAGAAACTTTGTGTTCCCAACAAGCTAGGTGAAGGACGGCTTTTACACACACATATCTCTCAGAACTGAGCATGTGGAGAGACGTTCGTTCATCTAGCACAAAGGGAACGGGTTGCAGGAGAAACTTTTACTCTGGATTCTCAGGCTGTTTCCTAGTGCCGGTTTGAATTTCCTGCAGTTTTCACTGTAAAACCGAGTTGGAGCTAGTACCTCCCCGTATATATGTATGGAGTGGAGTTTTCAACTGAAAAGAAACTTTGTGTTCCCAACAAGCTAGGTGAAGGGCGGCTTTCACACACACTTATCTCTCAGAACTAAGCATGTGGAGAGACGTTCGTTCATCTAGCACAAAGGGAACGGGTTGCAGGAGAAATTTTTACTCTGGTTTCTCAGTCTGTTTCCTAGTGCCGGTTTGAAGTTCCTGCAGTTTTCACTGTAAAACAGAGTTGGAGCTAGTACCTCCCCATATATATGTATGGAGTGGAGTTTGCAACTGAAAAGAAACTTTATGTTCCCAACAAGCTAGGTGAAGGACGGCTTTCACACACACTTATCTCTCAGAACTGAGCATGTGGAGAGACGTTCGTTCATCTAGCACAAAGGGAACGGGTTGCATGAGAAACTTTTACTCTGGTTTCTCAGTCTGTTTCCTAGTGCCGGTTTGAAGATCCTGCAGTTTTCACTGTAAAACAGATTTGGAGCTAGTACCTCCCCGTATATATGTAAGGAGTGGAGTTTGCAACTGAAAAGAAACTTTGTGTTCCCAACAAGCTAGGTGAAGGACGGCTTTCACACACACTTATCTCTCAGAACTGAGCATGTGGAGAGACGTTCGTTCAACTAGCACAAAGGGAACGGGTTGCAGGAGAAACTTTTACTCTGGTTTCTCAGTCTGTTTCCTAGTGCCGCTTTGAAGTTCCTGCAGTTTTCACTGTAAAGCCGAGTTGGAGCTATTACCTCCCCTTATATATGTATGGAGTGGAGTTTGCAACTGAAAAGAAACTTTGTGTTCCCAACAAGCTAGGTGAAGGACGGCTTTCACACACAGTTATCTCTCAGAACTGAGCATGTGGAGAGACGTTCGTTCACCTAGCAGAAAGGGAACGGGTTGCAGGAGAAACTTTTACTCTGGTTTCTCAATCTGTTTCCTAGTGCCGGTTTGAAGTTCCTGCAGTTTTCACTGTAAAACCGAGTTGGAGCTAGAACCTCCCCTTATATATGTATGGAGTGGAGTTTGCAACTGAAAAGAAACTTTGTGTTCCCAACAAGCTAGGTGAAGGGCGGCTTTCACACACACTTATCTCTCAGAACTGAGCATGTGGAGAGACGTTCGTTCACCTAGCACAAAGGGAACGGGTTGCAGGAGAGACTTTTACTCTGGTTTCTCAGTCTGTTTCCTAGTGCCGGTGTGAAGTTCCTGCAGTTTTCACTGTAAAACAGGTTTGGAGCTAGTACCTCCCCGTATATATGTATGGAGTGGAGTTTGCAACTGAAAAGAAACTTTGTGTTCCCAACAAGCTAGGTGAAAGACGGCTTTCACAGAAACTTATCTCTCAGAACTGAGCATGTGTAGAGACGTTCGTTCATCTAGCACAAAGGGAACGGGTTGCAGGGGAAACTTTTACTCTGGTTTCTCAGTCTGTTTCCTAGTGCCTGTTGGAAGTTCCTGCAGTTTTCACTGTAAAACCGAGTTGGAGCTACTACCTCCCCTTATATATGTATGGAGTGGAGTTTGCCACTGAAAAGAAACTTTGTGTTCCCAACAAGCTAGGTGAAGTACGGCTTTCACACACACTTATCTCTCAGAACTGAGCATGTGGAGAGACGTTCGTTCATCTAGCACAAAGGGAACGTTTTGCAGGAGAAACTTTTACTCTGGTTTCTCAGGCTGTTTCCTAGTGCCGGTTTGAATTTCCTGCAGTTTTCACTGTAAAACCGAGTTGGAGCTAGTAACTCCCCGTATATATGTATGGAGTGGAGTTTTCAACTGAAAAGAAACTTTGTGTTCCCAACAAGCTAGGTGAATGGCGGATTTAACACACACTTATCTCTCAGAACTGAGCATGTGGAGAGACGTTCGTTCATCTAGCACAAAGGGAACGGGTTGCAGGAGAAATTTTTACTCTGGTTTCTCAGTCTGTTTCCTAGTGCCGGTTTGAAGTTCCTGCAGTTTTCACTGTAAAACCGAGTTGGAGCTAGTACCTCCCCATATATATGTATGGAGTGGAGTTTGCAACTGAAAAGAAACTTTGTGTTCCCAACAAGCTAGGTGAAGGAAGGCTTTCACACACACTTATCTCTCAGAACTGAGCATGTGGAGAGACGTTCGTTCATCTAGCACAAAGGGAACGGGTTGCAGGAGAAACTTTTACTCTGGTTTCTCAGTCTGTTTCCTAGTGCCGGTTTGAAGTTCCTGCAGTTTTCACAGTAAAACCGAGGTGGAGCTACTACCTCCCCATATATATGTATGGAGTGGAGTTTGCAACTGAAAAGAAACTTTGTGTTCCCAACAAGCTAGGTGAAGGAAGGCTTTCACACACACTTATCTCTCAGAACTGAGCATGTGGAGAGACGTTCGTTCATCTAGCACAAATGGAACGGGTTGAATGAGAAATTTTACTCTGGTTTCTCAGTCTGTTTCCTAGTGCCGGTTTGAAGATCCTGCAGTTTTCACTGTAAAACCGAGTTGGAGCTAGTACCTCCCCGTATATATGTAAGGAGTGGAGTTTGCAACTGAAAAGAAACTTTGTGTTCCCAACAAGCTAGGTGAAGGACGGCTTTCACACACACTTATCTCTCAGAACTGGGCATGTGGAGAGACGTTCGTTCATCTAGCACAATGGGAACGGGTTGCAGGAGAAACTTTTACTGTGGTTTCTCAGTCTGTTTCCTAGTGCCGGTTTGAAGTTCCTGCAGTTTTCACTGTAAAACTGAGTTGTAGCTAGTACCTCCCCTTATATATGTATGGATTGGAGTTTGCAACTTGAAAGAAACTTTGTGTTCTCAACAAGCTAGGTGAAGGACGGCTTTCACACACACTTATCTCTCAGAACTGAGCATGTGGAGAGACGTTCGTTCAACTAGCACAAAGGGAACGGGTTGCAGGAGAAACTTTTACTCTGGTTTCTCAGTCTGTTTCCTAGTGCCTGTTTGAAGTTCCTGCAGTTTTCACTGTAAAACCGAGTTGGAGCTAGAACCTCCCCTTATATATGTATGGAGTGGAGTTTGCAACTGAAAAGAAACTTTGTGTTCCCAACAAGCTAGGTGAAGGACGGCTTTCACACACACTTATCTCGCAGAACTGAGCATGTGGAGAGACGTTCGTTCATCTAGCACAAAGGGAACGGGTTGCAGGGGAAACTTTTACTCTGGTTTCTCAGTCTGTTTCCTAGTGCCGGTTTGAAGTTCCTGCAGTTTTCACTGTAAAACCGAGTTGGAGCTACTACCTCCCCTTATATATGTATGGAGTGGAGTTTGCAACTGAAAAGAAACTTTGTGTTCCCAACAAGCTAGGTGAAGGACGGCTTTCACACACACTTATCTCTCAGAACTGAGCATGTGGAGAGACGTTCGTTCACCTAGCACAAAGGGAACGGTTTGCAGGAGAAACTTTTACTCTGGTTTCTCAGTCTGTTTCCTAGTGCCGGTTTGAAGTTCCTGCAGTTTTCACTGTAAAACAGGTTTGGAGCTAGTACCTCCCTGTATATATGTATGGAGTGGAGTTTGCAACTGAAAAGAAACTTTGTGTTCCCAACAAGCTAGGTGAAAGACGGCTTTCACAGAAACTTATCTCTCAGAACTGAGCATGTGGAGAGACGTTCGTTCATCTAGCACAAAGGGAAATTGTTGCAGGAGAAACTTTTACTCTGGTTTCTCAGTCTGTTTCCTAGTGCCGGTTTGAAGTTCCTGCAATTTTCACAGTAAAACCGAGTTGGAGCTACTACCTCCCCTTATATATGTATGGAGTGGAGTTTGCAACTGAAAAGAAACTTTGTGTTCCCAACAAGCTAGGTGAAGGACGGCTTTTACACACACATATCTCTCAGAACTGAGCATGTGGAGAGACGTTCGTTCATCTAGCACAAAGGGAACGGGTTGCAGGAGAAACTTTTACTCTGGATTCTCAGGCTGTTTCCTAGTGCCGGTTTGAATTTCCTGCAGTTTTCACTGTAAAACCGAGTTGGAGCTAGTACCTCCCCGTATATATGTATGGAGTGGAGTTTTCAACTGAAAAGAAACTTTGTGTTCCCAACAAGCTAGGTGAAGGGCGGCTTTCACACACACTTATCTCTCAGAACTAAGCATGTGGAGAGACGTTCGTTCATCTAGCACAAAGGGAACGGGTTGCAGGAGAAATTTTTACTCTGGTTTCTCAGTCTGTTTCCTAGTGCCGGTTTGAAGTTCCTGCAGTTTTCACTGTAAAACAGAGTTGGAGCTAGTACCTCCCCATATATATGTATGGAGTGGAGTTTGCAACTGAAAAGAAACTTTATGTTCCCAACAAGCTAGGTGAAGGACGGCTTTCACACACACTTATCTCTCAGAACTGAGCATGTGGAGAGACGTTCGTTCATCTAGCACAAAGGGAACGGGTTGCATGAGAAACTTTTACTCTGGTTTCTCAGTCTGTTTCCTAGTGCCGGTTTGAAGATCCTGCAGTTTTCACTGTAAAACAGATTTGGAGCTAGTACCTCCCCGTATATATGTAAGGAGTGGAGTTTGCAACTGAAAAGAAACTTTGTGTTCCCAACAAGCTAGGTGAAGGACGGCTTTCACACACACTTATCTCTCAGAACTGAGCATGTGGAGAGACGTTCGTTCAACTAGCACAAAGGGAACGGGTTGCAGGAGAAACTTTTACTCTGGTTTCTCAGTCTGTTTCCTAGTGCCTGTTTGAAGTTCCTGCAGTTTTTACTGTAAAACCGATTTGGAGCTAGAACCTCCCCTTATATATGTATGGAGTGGAGTTTGCAACTGAAAATAAACTTTGTGTTCCCAACAAGCTAGGTGAAGGACGGCTTTCACACACACTTATCTCGCAGAACTGAGCATGTGGAGAGACGTTCGTTCATCTAGCACAAAGGGAACGGGTTGCAGGAGAAACTTTTACTCTGGTTTCTCAGTCTGTTTCCTAGTGCCGGTTTGAAGTTCCTGCAGTTTTCACTGTAAAACCGAGTTGGAGCTACAACCTCCCCTTATATATGTATGGAGTGGAGTTTGCAACTGAAAAGAAACTTTGTGTTCCCAACAAGCTATGTGAAGGACGGCTTTCACACACACTTATCTCTCAGAACTGAGCATGTGGAGAGACGTTCGTTCACCTAGCACAAAGGGAACGGGTTGCAGGAGAAACTTTTACTCTGGTTTCTCAGTCTGTTTCCTAGTGCCGGTTTGAAGTTCCTGCAGTTTTCACTGTAAAACAGGTTTGGAGCTAGTACCTCCCTGTATATATGTATGGAGTGAAGTTTGCAACTGAAAAGAAACTTTGTGTTCCCAACAAGCTAGGTGAAAGACGGCTTTCACAGAAACTTATCTCTCAGAACTGAGCATGTGGAGAGACGTTCGTTCATCTAGCACAAAGGGAAATTGTTGCAGGAGAAACTTTTACTCTGGTTTCTCAGTCTGTTTCCTAGTGCCGGTTTGAAGTTCCTGCAGTTTTCACTGTAAAACCGAGTTGGAGCTACTACCTCCCCTTATATATGTATGGAGTGGAGTTTGCAACTGAAAAGAGACTTTGTGTTCCCAACAAGCTAGGTGAAGGACGGCTTTCACACACACATATCTCTCAGAACTGAGCATGTGGAGAGACGTTCGTTCATCTAGCACAAAGGGAACGGGTTGCAGTGGAAACTTTTACTCTGGTTTCTCAGGCTGTTTCCTAGTGCCGGTTTGAATTTCCTGCAGTTTTCACTGTAAAACCGAGTTGGAGCTAGTACCTCCCCGTATATATGTATGGAGTGGAGTTTTCAACTGAAAAGAAACTTTGTGTTCCCTACAAGCTAGGTGAAGGGCGGCTTTCACACACACTTATCTCTCAGAACTGAGCATGTGGAGAGACGTACGTTCACCTAGCACAAAGGGAACGGGTTGCAGGAGAAACTTTTACTCTGGTTTCTCAGTCTGTTTCCTAGTGCCGGTTTGAAGTTCCTGCAGTTTTCACTGTAAAACAGGTTTGGAGGTAGTACCTCCCCGTATATATTTATGGAGTGGAGTTTGCAACTGAAAAGAAACTTTGTGTTCCCAACAAGCTAGGTGAAAGACGGCTTTCACAGAAACTTATCTCTCAGAACTGAGCATGTGTAGAGACGTTCGTTCATCTAGCACAAAGGGAGAGGGTTGCAGGAGAAACTTTTACTCTGGTTTCTCAGACTGTTTCCTAGGGCCGGTTTGAAATTCCTGCAGTTTTCACTGTAAAACCGAGTTGGAGCTAGTACCTCCCCATATATATGTATGGAGTGGAGTTTGCAACTGAAAAGAAACTTTGTGTTCCCAACAAGCTAGGTTAAGGACGGCTTTCACACACACTTTTCTCACAGAACTGGGCATGTGGAGAGACGTTCGTTCATCTAGCAAAAAGGGAAATTGTTGCAGGAAAAACTTTTACTCTGGTTTCTCAGTCTGTTTCCTAGTGCCGGTTTGAAGTTCCTGCAGTTTTCACTGTAAAACCGAGTTGGAGCTACTACCTCCCCTTATATATGTATGGTGTGGAGTTTGCAACTGAAAAGAAACTTTGTGTTCCCAACAAGCTAGGTGAAGGACGGCTTTCACACACACTTATCTCTCAGAACTGAGCATGTGGAGAGACGTTCGTTCACCTAGCACAAAGGGAACGGGTTGCAGGAGAAACTTTTACTCTGGTTTCTCAGTCTGTTTCCTAGTGCCGGTTTGAAGTTCCTGCAGTTTTCACTGTAAAACAGGTTTGGAGCTAGTACCTCCCTGTATATATGTATGGAGTGGAGTTTGCAACTGAAAAGAAACTTTGTGTTCCCAACAAGCTAGGTGAAAGACGGCTTTCACAGAAACTTATCTCTCAGAACTTAGCATGTGGAGAGACGTTCGTTCATCTAGCACAAAGGGAAATTGTGGCAAGAGAAAATTTTACTCTGGTTTCTCAGTCTGTTCCCTAGTGCCGGTTTGAAGTTCCTGCAATTTTCACTGTAAAACCGAGTTGGAGCTACTACCTCCCCTTATATATGTATGGAGTGGAGTTTGCAACTGAAAAGAGACTTTGTGTTCCCAACAAGCTAGGTGAAGGACGGCTTTTACACACACATATCTCTCAGAACTGAGCATGTGGAGAGACGTTCGTTCATCTAGCACAAAGGGAACGGGTTGCAGGAGAAACTTTTACTCTGGTTTCTCAGGCTGTTTCCTAGTGCCGGTTTGAATTTCCTGCAGTTTTCACTGTAAAACCGAGTTGGAGCTACTACCTCCCCTTATATATGTATGGAGTGGAGTTTGCAACTGAAAAGAGACTTTGTGTTCCCAACAAGCTAGGTGAAGGACGGCTTTTACACACACATATCTCTCAGAACTGAGCATGTGGAGAGACGTTCGTTCATCTAGCACAAAGGGAACGGGTTGCAGGAGAAACTTTTACTCTGGTTTCTCAGGCTGTTTCCTAGTGCCGGTTTGAATTTCCTGCAGTTTTCACTGTAAAACCGAGTTGGAGCTAGTACCTCCCCGTATATATGTATGGAGTGGAGTTTTCAACTGAAAAGAAACTTTGTGTTCCCAACAAGCTAGGTGAAGGGCGGCTTTCACACACACTTATCTCTCAGAACTGAGCATGTGGAGAGACGTTCGTTCATCTAGCACAAAGGGAACGAGTTGCAGGAGAAATTTTTACTCTGGTTTCTCAGTCTGTTTCCTAGTGCCGGTTTGAAGTTCCTGCAGTTTTCACTGTAAAACAGAGTTGGAGCTAGTACCTCCCCATATATATGTATGGAGTGGAGTTTGCAACTGAAAAGAAACTTTATGTTCCCAACAAGCTAGGTGAAGGACGGCTTTCACACACACTTATCTCTCAGAACTGAACATGTGGAGAGACGTTCGTTCATCTAGCACAAAGGGAACGGGTTGCATGAGAAACTTTTACTCTGGTTTCTCATTCTGTTTCCTAGTGCCGGTTTGAAGATCCTGCAATTTTCACTGTAAAACAGAGTTGGAGCTAGTACCTCCCCATATATATGTATGGAGTGGAGTTTGCATCTGAAAAGAAAATTTGGGTTCCCAACAAGCTAGGTGAAGGACGGCTTTCACACACACTTATCTCTCAGAACTGAGCATGTGGAGAGACGTTCGTTCATCTAGCACAAAGGGAAATTGTTGCAGGAGAAAATTTTACTCTGGTTTCTCAGTCTGTTTCCTAGTGCCAGTTTGAAGTTCCTGCAGTTTTCACTGTAAAACCGAGTTGGATCTAGTACCTCCCCATATATATGTATGGAGTGGAGTTTGCATCTGAAAAGAAACTTTGTGTTCCCAACTAGCTAGGTGAAGGACGGCTTTCACACACACTTTCTCTCAGAACTGAGCATGTGGAGAGACGTTGGTTCATCTAGCACAAAGGGAACGGGTTGCAGGAGAAACTATTACTCTGGATTCTCAGTCTGTTTCCTAGTGCCGGTATGAAGTTCCTGCAGTTTTCACTGTAAAACCGAGTTGGAGCTAGTACCTACCCGTATATATGTAAGGACTGGAGTTTGCAACTGAAAAGAAACTTTGTGTTCCCAACAAGCTAGGTGAAGGACGGCTTTCACACACACTTATCTCTCAGAACTGAGCATGTGGAGAGACGTTCGTTCATCTAGCACAAAGGGAACGGGTTGCAGGAGAAACTTTTACTCTGGATTCTCAGTCTGTTTCCTAGTGCCGGTATGAAGTTCCTGCAGTTTTCACTGTAAAATCGAGTTGGAGCTAGTACCTACCCGTATATATGTAAGGACTGGAGTTTGCAACTGAAAAGAAACTTTGTGTTCCCAACAAGCTAGGTGAAGGACGGCTTTCACACACACTTATCTCTCAGAACTGAGCATGTGGAGAGACGTTCGTTCACCTAGCACAAAGGGAACGGGTTGCAGGAGAAACTTTTACTCTGGTTTCTCAGTCTGTTTCCTAGTGCCGGTTTGAAGTTCCTGCAGTTTTCACTGTAAAACAGGTTTGGAGCTAGTACCTCCCTGTATATATGTATGGAGTGGAGTTTGCAACTGAAAAGAAACTTTGTGTTCCCAACAAGCTAGGTGAAAGACGGCTTTCACAGAAACTTATCTCTCAGAACTGAGCATGTGGAGAGACGTTCGTTCATCTAGCACAAAGGGAAATTGTTGCAGGAGAAACTTTTACTCTGGTTTCTCAGTCTGTTTCCTAGTGCCAGTTTGAAGTTCCTGCAGTTTTCACTGTAAAACCGAGTTGGATCTAGTACCTCCCCATATATATGTATGGAATGGAGTTTGCATCTGAAAAGAAACTTTGTGTTCCCAACTAGCTAGGTGAAGGACGGCTTTCACACACACTTATCTCTCAGAACTGAGCATGTGGAGAGACGTTGGTTCATCTAGCACAAAGGGAATGGGTTGCAGGTGAAACTATTACTCTGGATTCTCAGTCTGTTTCCTAGTGCCTGTATGAAGTTCCTGCAGTTTTCACTGTAAAACCGAGTTGGATCTAGTACCTACCCGTATATATGTAAGGACTGGAGTTTGCAACTGAAAAGAAACTTTGTGTTCCCAACAAGCTAGGTGAAGGACGGCTTTCACACACACTTATCTCTCAGAACTGAGCATGTGGAGAGACGTTCGTTCATCTAGCACAAAGGGAACGGGTTGCAGGAGAAACTTTTACTCTGGTTTCTCAGTCTGTTTCCTAGTGCCGCTTTGAAGTTCCTGCAGTTTTCACTGTAAAGCCGAGTTGGAGCTATTACCTCCCCTTATATATGTATGGAGTGGAGTTTGCAACTGAAAAGAAACTTTGTGTTCCCAACAAGCTATGTGAAGGACGGCTTTCACACACAGTTATCTCTCAGAACTGAGCATGTGGAGAGACGTTCGTTCACCTAGCAGAAAGGGAACGTGTTGCAGGAGAAACTTTTACTCTGGTTTCTCAATCTGTTTCCTAGTGCCGGTTTGAAGTTCCTGCAGTTTTCACTGTAAAACCGAGTTGGAGCAAGTACCTCCCCTTATATATGTATGGATTGGAGTTTGCAACTGGAAAGAAACTTTGTGTTCCCAACAAGATAGGAGAAGGACGGCTTTCACACACACTTATCTCTCAGAACTGAGCATGTGGAGAGACGTTCGTTCAACTAGCACAAAGGGAACGGGTTGCAGGAGAAACTATTACTCTGGTTTCTCAGTCTGTTTCCTAGTGCCTGTTTGAAGTTCCTGCAGTTTTCACTGTTAAACCGAGTTGGAGCTACTACCCCCCCTTATATATGTATGGAGTGGAGTTTGCAACTGAAAAGAAACTTTGTGTTCCCAACAAGCTAGGTGAAGGACGGCTTTCACACACACTTATCTCTCAGAACTGAGCATGAGGAGAGACGTTCGTTCACCTAGCACAAAGGGAACGGGTTGCAGGAGAAACTTTTACTCTGGTTTCTCAGTCTGTTTCCTAGTGCCTGTTTGAAGTTCCTGCAGTTTTCACTGTAAAACCGAGTTGGAGCAAGTACCTCCCCTTATATATGTATGGATTGGAGTTTGCAACTGGAAAGAAACTTTGTGTTCCCAACAAGCTAGGAGAAGGACGGCTTTCACACACACTTATCTCTCAGAACTGAGCATGTGGAGAGACGTTCGTTCAACTAGCACAAAGGGAACGGGTTGCAGGAGAAACTATTACTCTGGTTTCTCAGTCTGTTTCCTAGTGCCTGTTTGAAGTTCCTGCAGTTTTCACTGTAAAACCGAGTTGGAGCTACTACCTCCCCTTATATATGTATGGAGTGGAGTTTGCAACTGAAAAGAAACTTTGTGTTCCCAACAAGCTAGGTGAAGGACGGCTTTCACACACACTTATCTCTCAGAACTGAGCATGTGGAGAGACGTTCGTTCACCTAGCACAAAGGGAACGGGTTGCAGGAGAAACTTTTACTCTGGTTTCTCAGTCTGTTTCCTAGTGCCGGTGTGAAGTTCCTGCAGTTTTCACTGTAAAACAGGTTTGGAGCTAGTACCTCCCCGTATATATGTATGGAGTGGAGTTTGCAACTGAAAAGAAACTTTGTGTTCCCAACAAGCTAGGTGAAAGACGGCTTTCACAGAAACTTATCTCTCAGAACTGAGCATGTGTAGAGACGTTCGTTCATCTAGCACAAAGGGAGAGGGTTGCAGGAGAAACTTTTACTCTGGTTTCTCAGACTGTTTCCTAGGGCCGGTTTGAAGTTCCTGCATTTTTCACTGTAAAACCGAGTTGGAGCTACTACCTCCCCTTATATATGTATGGAGTGGAGTTTGCAACTGAAAAGAAACTATGTGTTCCCAACAAGCTAGATGAAGGACGGCTTTCACACACACTTATCTCTCAGAACTGAGCATGTGGAGAGACGTTCGTTCATCTAGCACAAAGGGAACGTTTTGCAGGAGAAACTTTTACTCTGGTTTCTCAGGCTGTTTCCTAGTGCCGGTTTGAATTTCCTGCAGTTTTCACTGTAAAACCGAGTTGGAGCTAGTAACTCCCCGTATATATGTATGGAGTGGAGTTTTCAACTGAAAAGAAACTTTGTGTTCCCAACAAGCTAGGTGAAGGGCGGATTTAACACACACTTATCTCTCAGAACTGAGCATGTGGAGAGACGTTCGTTCATCTAGCACAAAGGGAACGGGTTGCAGGAGAAATTTTTACTCTGGTTTCTCAGTCTGTTTCCTAGTGCCGGTTTGAATTTCCTGCAGTTTTCACTGTAAAACCGAGTTGGATCTAGTACCTCCCCATATATATGTATGGAGTGGAGTTTGCAACTGAAAAGAAACTTTGTGTTCCCAACAAGCTAGGTGAAGGAAGGCTTTCATACACACTTATCTCTCAGAACTGAGCATGTGGAGAGACGTTCGTTCATCTAGCACAAAGGGAACGGGTTGCAGGAGAAACTTTTACTCTGGTTTCTCAGTCTGTTTCCTCGTGCCGGTTTGAAGTTCCTGCAGTTTTCACTGTAAAACAGAGTTGGAGCTAGTACCTCCCCGTATATATGTAAGGAGTGGAGTTTGCAACTGAAAAGAAAGTTTGTGTTCCCAACAAGCTAGGTGAAGGACGGCTTTCACACACACTTATCTCTCAGAACTGAGCATGTGGAGAGACGTTCGTTCATCTAGCACAAAGGGAACGGGTTGCAGGAGAATCTTTTACTCTGGTTTCTCAGTCTGTTTCCTAGTGCCGGTTTGAAGTTCCTGCAGTTTTCACAGTAAAACCGAGGTGGAGCTACTACCTCCCCATATATATGTATGGAGTGGAGTTTGCAACTGAAAAGAAACTTTGTGTTCCCAACAAGCTAGGTGAAGGAAGGCTTTCACACACACTTATCTCTCAGAACTGAGCATGTGGAGAAACGTTCGTTCATCTAGCACAAAGGGAACGGGTTGCATGAGAAACTTTTACTCTGGTTTCTCAGTCTGTTTCCTAGTGCCGGTTTGAAGATCCTGCAGTTTTCACTGTAAAACCGAGTTGGAGCTACTACCTCCCCTTATATATGTATGGAGTGGAGTTTGCAACTGAAAAGAAACTTTGTGTTCCCAACAAGCTAGGTGAAGGACGGCTTTCACACACACTTATCTCTCAGAACTGAGCATGTGGAGAGACGTTCGTTCACCTAGCACAAAGGGAACGGGTTGCAGGAGAAACTTTTACTCTGGTTTCTCAGGCTGTTTCCTAGTGCCGGTGTGAAGTTCCTGCAGTTTTCACTGTAAAACAGGTTTGGAGCTAGTACCTCCCCGTATATATATATGGAGTGGAGTTTGCAACTGAAAAGAAACTTTGTGTTCCCAACAAGCTAGGTGAAAGCCGGCTTTCACAGAAACTTATCTCTCAGAACTGAGCATGTGTAGAGACGTTCATTCATCTAGCACAAAGGGAGAGGGTTGCAGGAGAAACTTTTACTGTGGTTTCTCAGTCTGTTTCCTCGTTCCGGTTTGAAGTTCCTGCAGTTTTCACTGTAAAACAGAGTTGGAGCTAGTACCTCCCCGTATATATGTAAGGAGTGGAGTTTGCAACTGAAAAGAAACTTTGTGTTCCCAACAAGCTAGGTGAAGGACGGCTTTCACACACACTTATCTCTCAGAACTGAGCATGTGGAGAGACGTTCGTTCATCTAGCACAAAGGGAACGGGTTGCAGGAGAAACTTTTACTCTGGTTTCTCAGTCTGTTTCCTAGTGCCGGTTTGAAGTTCCTGCAGTTTTCACAGTAAAACCGAGGTGGAGCTACTACCTCCCCATATATATTTATGGAGTGGAGTTTGCAACTGAAAAGAAACTTTGTGTTCCCAACAAGCTAGGTAAGGGAAGGCTTTCACACACACTTATCTCTCAGAACTGAGCATGTGGAGAGACGTTCGTTCATCTAGCACAAAGGGAACGGGTTGCATGAGAAACTTTTACTCTGGTTTCTCAGTCTGTTTCCTAGTGCCTGTTTGAAGATCCTGCAGTTTTCACTGTAAAACCGAGTTGGAGCTAGTACCTCCCCGTATATATGTAAGGAGTGGAGTTTGCAACTGAAAAGAAACTTTGTGTTCCCAACAAGCTAGGTGAAGGACGGCTTTCACACACACTTATCTCTCAGAACTGGGCTTGTGGAGAGACGTTCGTTCATCTAGCACAATGGGAACGGGTTGCAGGAGAAACTTTTACTCTGGTTTCTCAGTCTGTTTCCTAGTGCCGGTTTGAAGTTCCTGCAGTTTTCACTGTAAAACTGAGTTGGAGCTAGTACCTCCCCTTATATATGTATGGATTGGAGTTTGCAACTTGAAAGAAACTTTGTGTTCTCAACAAGCTAGGTGAAGGACGGCTTTCACACACACTTATCTCTCAGAACTGAGGATGTGGAGAGACGTTCGTTCATCTAGCACAAAGGGAACGGGTTGCAGGAGAAACTTTTACTCTGGTTTCTCAGTCTGTTTCCTAGTGCCGGTTTGAAGTTCCTGCAGTTTTCACAGTAAAACCGAGGTGGAGCTACTACCTCCCCATATATATGTATGGAGTGGAGTTTGCAACTGAAAAGAAACTTTGTGTTCCCAACAAGCTAGGTGAAGGACGGCTTTCACACACACTTATCTCGCAGAACTGAGCATGTGGAGAGACGTTCGTTCATCTAGCACAAAGGGAACGGGTTGCAGGGGAAACTTTTACTCTGGTTTCTCAGTCTGTTTCCTAGTGCCGGTTTGAAGTTCCTGCAGTTTTCACTGTAAATCCGAGTTGGAGCTACTACCTCCCCTTATATATGTATGGAGTGGAGTTTGCAACTGAAAAGAAACTTTGTGTTCCCAACAAGCTAGGTGAAGGACGGCTTTCACACACACTTATCTCTCAGAACTGAGCATGTGGAGAGACGTTCGTTCACCTAGCACAAAGGGAACGGTTTGCAGGAGAAACTTTTACTCTGGTTTCTCAGTCTGTTTCCTAGTGCCGGTTTGAAGTTCCTGCAGTTTTCACTGTAAAACAGGTTTGGAGCTAGTACCTCCCTGTATATATGTATGGAGTGGAGTTTGCAACTAAAAAGAAACTTTGTGTTCCCAACAAGCTAGGTGAAAGACGGCTTTCAGAGAAACTTATCTCTCAGAACTGAGCATGTGGAGAGACGTTCGTTCATCTAGCACAAAGGGAAATTGTTGCAGGAGAAACTTTTACTCTGGTTTCTCAGTCTGTTTCCTAGTGCCGGTTTGAAGTTCCTGCAATTTTCACTGTAAAACCGAGTTGGAGCTACTACCTCCCCTTATATATGTATGGAGTGGAGTTTGCAACTGAAAAGAGACTTTGTGTTCCCAACAAGCTAGGTGAAGGACGGCTTTCACACACACATATCTCTCAGAACTGAGCATGTGGAGAGACGTTCGTTCATCTAGCACAAAGGGAACGGGTTGCAGGGGAAACTTTTACTCTGGTTTCTCAGGCTGTTTCCTAGTGCCGGTTTGAATTTTCTGCAGTTTTCACTGTAAAACCGAGTTGGAGCTAGTACCTCCCCGTATATATGTATGGAGTGGAGTTTTCAACTGAAAAGAAATTTTGTGTTCCCTACAAGCTAGGTGAAGGGCGGCTTTCACACACAATTATCTCTCAGAACTGAGCATGTGGAGAGACGTACGTTCACCTAGCACAAAGGGAACGGGTTGCAGGAGAAACTTTTACTCTGGTTTCTCAGTCTGTTTCCTAGTGCCGGTTTGAAGTTCCTGCAGTTTTCACTGTAAAACAGGTTTGGAGCTAGTACCTCCCCGTATATATGTATGGAGTGGAGTTTGCAACTGAAAAGAAACTTTGTGTTCCCAACAAGCTAGGTGAAAGACGGCTTTCACAGAAACTTATCTCTCAGAACTGAGCATGTGTAGAGACGTTCGTTCATCTAGCACAAAGGGAGAGGGTTGCAGGAGAAAATTTTACTCTGGTTTCTCAGACTGTTTCCTAGGGCCGGTTTGAAGTTCCTGCAGTTTTCACTGTAAAACCGAGTTGGATCTAGTACCTCCCCATATATATGTATGGAGTGGAGTTTGCAACTGAAAAGAAACTTTGTGTTCCCAACAAGCTAGGTGAAGGACGGCTTTCACACACAATTTTCTCACAGAACTGGGCATGTGGAGAGACGTTCGTTCATCTAGCAAAAAGGGAAATTGTTGCAGGAAAAACTTTTACTCTGGTTTCTCAGTCTGTTTCCTAGTGCCGGTTTGAAATTCCTGCAGTTTTCACTGTAAAACCGAGTTGGAGCTACTACCTCCCCTTATATATGTATGGAGTGGAGTTTTCAACTGAAAAGAAACTTTGTGTTCCCAAAAAGCTAGGTGAAGGACGGCTTTCACACACACTTATCTCTCAGAACTGAGGATGTGGAGAGACGTTCGTTCACCTAGCACAAAGGGAACGGGTTGCAGGAGAAACTTTTACTCTGGTTTCTCAGTCTGTTTCCTAGTGCCGGTTTGAAGTTCCTGCAGTTTTCACTGTAAAACAGGTTTGGAGCTAGTACCTCCCTGTATATATGTATGGAGTGGAGTTTGCAACTGAAAAGAAACTTTGTGTTCCCAACAAGCTAGGTGAAAGACGGCTTTCACAGAAACTTATCTCTCAGAACTTAGCATGTGGAGAGACGTTCGTTCATCTAGCACAAAGGGAAATTGTGGCAGGAGAAAATTTTACTCTGGTTTCTCAGTCTGTTTCCTAGGGCCGGTTTGAAGTTCCTGCATTTTTCACTGTAAAACCGAGTTGGAGCTACTACCTCCCCTTATATATGTATGGAGTGGAGTTTGCAACTGAAAAGAAACTATGTGTTCCCAACAAGCTAGATGAAGGACGGCTTTCACACACACTTATCTCTCAGAACTGAGCATGTGGAGAGACGTTCGTTCATCTAGCACAAAGGGAACGTTTTGCAGGAGAAACTTTTACTCTGGTTTCTCAGGCTTTTTCCTAGTGCCGGTTTGAATTTCCTGCAGTTTTCACTGTAAAACCGAGTTGGAGCTAGTAACTCCCCGTATATATGTATGGAGTGGAGTTTTCAACTGAAAAGAAACTTTGTGTTCCCAACAAGCTAGGTGAAGGGCGGATTTAACACACACTTATCTCTCAGAACTGAGCATGTGGAGAGACATTCGTTCATCTAGCACAAAGGGAACGGGTTGCAGGAGAAATTTTTACTCTGGTTTCTCAGTCTGTTTCCTAGTGCCGGTTTGAAGTTCCTGCAGTTTTCACTGTAAAACCGAGTTGGAGCTAGTACCTCCCCATATATATGTATGGAGTGGAGTTTGCAACTGAAAAGAAACTTTGTGTTCCCAACAAGCTAGGTGAAGGAAGGCTTTCATACACACTTATCTCTCAGAACTGAGCATGTGGAGAGACGTTCGTTCATCTAGCACAAAGGGAACGGGTTGCAGGAGAAATTTTACTCTGGTTTCTCAGTCTGTTTCCTCGTGCCGGTTTGAAGTTCCTGCAGTTTTCACTGTAAAACAGAGTTGGAGCTAGTACCTCCCCGTATATATGTAAGGAGTGGAGTTTGCAACTGAAAAGAAACTTTGTGTTCCCAACAAGCTAGGTGAAGGACGGCTTTCACACACACTTATCTCTCAGAACTGAGCATGTGGAGAGACGTTCGTTCATCTAGCACAAAGGGAACGGGTTGCAGGAGAAACTTTTACTCTGGTTTCTCAGTCTGTTTCCTAGTGCCGGTTTGAAGTTCCTGCAGTTTTCACAGTAAAACCGAGGTGGAGCTACTACCTCCCCATATATATGTATGGAGTGGAGTTTGCAACTGAAAAGAAACTTTGTGTTCCCAACAAGCTAGGTGAAGGAAGGCTTTCACACACACTTATCTCTCAGAACTGAGCATGTGGAGAGACGTTCGTTCATCTAGCACAAAGGGAACGGGTTGCATGAGAAACTTTTACTCAGGTTTCTCAGTCTGTTTCCTAGTGCCGGTTTGAAGATCCTGCAGTTTTCACTGTAAAACCGAGTTGGAGCTACTACCTCCCCTTATATATGTATGGAGTGGAGTTTGCAACTGAAAAGAAACTTTGTGTTCCCAACAAGCTAGGTGAAGGACGGCTTTCACACACACTTATCTCTCAGAACTGAGCATGTGGAGAGACGTTCGTTCACCTAGCACAAAGGGAACGGGTTGCAGGAGAAACTTTTACTCTGGTTTCTCAGTCGGTTTCCTAGTGCCGGTGTGAAGTTCCTGCAGTTTTCACTGTAAAACAGGTTTGGAGCTAGTACCTCCCCGTATATATGTATGGAGTGGAGTTTGCAACTGAAAAGAAACTTTGTGTTCCCAACAAGCTAGGTGAAAGCCGGCTTTCACAGAAACTTATCTCTCAGAACTGAGCATGTGTAGAGACGTTCGTTTATCTAGCACAAAGGGAGAGGGTTGCAGGAGAAACTTTTACTCTGGTTTCTCAGTCTGTTTCCTCGTGCCGGTTTGAAGTTCCTGCAGTTTTCACTGTAAAACAGAGTTGGAGCTAGTACCTCCCCGTATATATGTAAGGAGTGGAGTTTGCAACTGAAAAGAAACTTTGTGTTCCCAACAAGCTAGGTGAAGGACGGCTTTCACACACAGTTATCTCTCAGAACTGAGCATGTGGAGAGACGTTCGTTCATCTAGCACAAAGGGAACGGGTTGCAGGAGAAACTTTTACTCTGGTTTCTCAGTCTGTTTCCTAGTGCCGGTTTGAAGTTCCTGCAGTTTTCACAGTAAAACCGAGGTGGAGCTACTACCTCCCCATATATATGTATGGAGTGGAGTTTGCAACTGAAAAGAAACTTTGTGTTCCCAACAAGCTAGGTGAAGGAAGGCTTTCACACACACTTATCTCTCAGAACTGAGCATGTGGAGAGACGTTCGTTCATCTAGCACAAAGGGAACGGGTTGCATGAGAAACTTTTACTCTGGTTTCTCAGTCTGTTTCCTAGTGCCTGTTTGAAGATCCTGCAGTTTTCACTGTAAAACCGAGTTGGAGCTAGTACCTCCCCTTATATATGTAAGGAGTGGAGTTTGCAACTGAAAAGAAACTTTGTGTTCCCAACAAGCTAGGTGAAGGACGGCTTTCACACACACTTATCTCTCAGAACTGGGCATGTGGAGAGACGTTCGTTCATCTAGCACAAAGGGAACGGGTTGCAGGAGAAACTTTTACTCTGGTTTCTCAGTCTTTTTCCTAGTGCCGGTTTGAAGTTCCTGCAGTTTTCACTGTAAAACCGAGTTGGAGCTAGTACCTCCCCTTATATATGCATGGATTGGAGTTTGCAACTTGAAAGGAACTTTGTGTTCTCAACAAGCTAGGTGAAGGACGGCTTTCACACACACTTATCTCTCAGAACTGAGGATGTGGAGAGACGTTCGTTCATCTAGCACAAAGGGAACGGGTTGCAGGAGAAACTTTTACTCTGGTTTCTCAGGCTGTTTCCTAGTGCCGGTTTGAATTTCCTGCAGTTTTCACTGTAAAACCGAGTTGGAGCTAGTACCTCCCCGTATATATGTATGGAGTGGAGTTTTCAACTGAAAAGAAATTTTGTGTTCCCTACAAGCTAGGTGAAGGGCGGCTTTCACACACACTTATCTCTCAGAACTGAGCATGTGGAGAGACGTACGTTCACCTAGCACAAAGGGAACGGGTTGCAGGAGAAACTTTTACTCTGGTTTCTCAGTCTGTTTCCTAGTGCCGGTTTGAAGTTCCTGCAGTTTTCACTGTAAAACAGGTTTGGAGCTAGTACCTCCCCGTATATATGTATGGAGTGGAGTTTGCAACTGAAAAGAAACATTGTGTTCCCAACAAGCTAGGTGAAAGACAGCTTTCACAGAAACTTATCTCTCAGAACTGAGCATGTGTAGAGACGTTCGTTCATCTAGCACAAAGGGAGAGGGTTGCAGGAGAAAATTTTACTCTGGTTTCTCAGACTGTTTCCTAGGGCCGGTTTGAAGTTCCTGCAGTTTTCACTGTAAAACCGAGTTGGAGCTAGTACCTCCCCATATATATGTATGGAGTGGAGTTTGCAACTGAAAAGAAACTTTGTGTTCCCAACAAGCTAGGTGAAGGACGGCTTTCACACACAATTTTCTCACAGAACTGGGCATGTGGAGAAACGTTCGTTCATCTAGAAAAAGGGAAATTGTTGCAGGAAAAACTTTTACTCTGGTTTCTCAGTCTGTTTCCTAGTGCCGGTTTGAAGTTCCTGCAGTTTTCACTGTAAAACCGAGTTGGAGCTACTACCTCCCCTTATATATCTATGGAGTGGAGTTTTCAACTGAAAAGAAACTTTGTGTTCCCAACAAGCTAGGTGAAGGACGGCTTTCACACACACTTATCTCTCAGAACTGAGGATGTGGAGAGACGTTCGTTCACCTAGCACAAAGGGAACGGGTTGCAGGAGAAACTTTTACTCTGGTTTCTCAGGCTGTTTCCTAGTGCCGGTTTGAAGTTCCTGCAGTTTTCACTGTAAAACAGGTTTGGAGCTAGTACCTCCCTGTATATATGTATGGAGTGGAGTTTGCAACTGAAAAGAAACTTTGTGTTCCCAACAAGCTAGGTGAAAGACGGCTTTCACAGAAACTTATCTCTCAGAACTTAGCATGTGGAGAGACGTTCGTTCATCTAGCACAAAGGGAAATTGTGGCAGGAGAAAATTTTACTCTGGTTTCTCAGTCTGTTTCCAAGTGCCGGTTTGAAGTTCCTGCAATTTTCACTGTAAAACCGAGTTGGAGCTACTACCTCCCCTTATATATGTATGGAGTGGAGTTTGCAACTGAAAAGAGACTTTGTGTTCCCAACAAGCTAGGTGAAGGACGGCTTTTACACACACATATCTCTCAGAACTGAGCATGTGGAGAGACGTTCGTTCATCTAGCACAAAGGGAACGGGTTGCAGGAGAAACTTTTACTCTGGTTTCTCAGGCTGTTTCCTAGTGCCGGTTTGAATTTCCTGCAGTTTTCACTGTAAAACCGAGTTGGAGCTAGTACCTCCCCGTATATATATATGGAGTGGAGTTTTCAACTGAAAAGAAACTTTGTGTTCCCAACAAGCTAGGTGAAGGGCGGCTTTCACACACACTTATCTCTCAGAACTGAGCATGTGGAGAGACGTTCGTTCATCTAGCACAAAGGGAACGGGTTGCAGGAGAAATTTTTACTCTGGTTTCTCAGTCTGTTTCCTAGTGCCGGTTTGCAGTTCCTGCAGTTTTCACTGTAAAACCGAGTTGGAGCTAGTACCTCCCCATATATATGTATGGAGTGGAGTTTGCAACTGAAAAGAAACTTTATGTTCCCAACAAGCTAGGTGAAGGACGGCTTTCACACACACTTATCTCTCAGAACTGAGCATGTGGAGAGACGTTCGTTCATCTAGCACAAAGGGAACGGGTTGCATGGGAAACTTTTACTCTGGTTTCTCAGTCTGTTTCCTAGTGCCGGTTTGAAGATCCTGCAGTTTTCACTGTAAAACAGAGTTGGAGCTAGTACCTCCCCGTATATATGTAAGGAGTGGAGTTTGCAACTGAAAAGAAACTTTGTGTTCCCAACAAGCTAGGTGAAGGACGGCTTTCACACACACTATCTCTCAGAACTGGGCATGTGGAGAGACGTTCGTTCATCTAGCACAATGGGAACGGGTTGCAGGAGAAACTTTTACTCTGGTTTCTCAGTCTGTTTCCTAGTGCCGGTTTGAAGTTCCTGCAGTTTTCACTGTAAAACTGAGTTGGAGCTAGTACCTCCCCTTATATATGTATGGATTAGAGTTTGCAACTGGAAAGAAACTTTGTGTTCCCAACAAGCTAGGTGAAGGACGGCTTTCACACACACTTATCTCTCAGAACTGAGCATGTGGAGAGACGTTCGTTCAACTAGCACAAAGGGAACGGGTTGCAGGAGAAACTATTACTCTGGATTCTCAGTCTGTTTCCTAGTGCCTGTTTGAAGTTCCTGCAGTTTTCACTGTAAAACCGAGTTGGAGCTAGAACCTCCCCTTATATATGTATGGAGTGGAGTTTGCAACTGAAAAGAAACTTTGTGTTCCCAACAAGCTAGGTGAAGGACGGCTTTCACACACACTTATCTCGCAGAACTGAGCATGTGGAGAGACGTTCGTTCATCTAGCACAAAGGGAACGGGTTGCAGGGGAAACTTTTACTCTGGTTTCTCAGTCTGTTTCCTAGTGCCGGTTTGAAGTTCCTGCAGTTTTCACTGTAAAACCGAGTTGGAGCTACTACCTCCCCTTATATATGTATGGAGTGGAGTTTGCAACTGAAAAGAAACTTTGTGTTCCCAACAAGCTAGGTGAAGGACGGCTTTCACACACACTTATCTCTCAGAACTGAGCATGTGGAGAGACGTTCGTTCACCTAGCACAAAGGGAACGGATTGCAGGAGAAACTTTTACTCTGGTTTCTCAGTCTGTTTCCTAGTGCCGGTTTGAAGTTCCTGCAGTTTTCACTGTAAAACAGGTTTGGAGCTAGTACCTCCCTGTATATATGTATGGAGTGGAGTTTGCAACTGAAAAGAAACTTTGTGTTCCCAACAAGCTAGGTGAAAGACGGCTTTCACAGAAACTTATCTCTCAGAACTGAGCATGTGGAGAGACGTTCGTTCATCTAGCACAAAGGGAAATTGTTGCAGGAGAAACTTTTACTCTGGTTTCTCAGTCTGTTTCCTAGTGCCAGTTTGAAGTTCCTGCAGTTTTCACTGTAAAACCGAGTTGGATCTAGTACCTCCCCATATATATGTATGGAGTGGAGTTTGCAACTGAAAAGAAACTTTGTGTTCCCAACAAGCTAGGTGAAGGACGGCTTTCACACACAGTTATCTCTCAGAACTGAGCATGTGGAGAGACGTTCGTTCACCTAGCAGAAAGGGAACGGGTTGCAGGAGAAACTTTTACTCTGGTTTCTCAATCTGTTTCCTAGTGCCGGTTTCAAGTTCCTGCAGTTTTCACTGTAAAACCGAGTTGGAGCATGTACCTCCCCTTATATATGTATGGATTGGAGTTTGCAACTGGAAAGAAACTTTGTGTTCCCAACAAGCTAGGAGAAGGACGGCTTTCACACACACTTATCTCTCAGAACTGAGCATGTGGAGAGACGTTCGTTCAACTAGCACAAAGGGAACGGGTTGCAGGAGAAACTATTACTCTGGTTTCTCAGTCTGTTTCCTAGTGCCTGTTTGAATTTCCTGCAGTTTTCACTGTAAAACCGAGTTGGAGCTAGAACCTCCCCTTAGATATGTATGGAGTGGAGTTTGCAACTGAAAAGAAACTTTGTGTTCCCAAAAAGCTAGGTGAAGGACGGCTTTCACACTCACTTATCTCGCAGAACTGAGCATGTGGAGAGACGTTCGTTCATCTAGCACAAAGGGAACGGGTTGCAGGGGAAACTTTTACTCTGGTTTCTCAGTCTGTTTCCTAGTGCCTGTTGGAAGTTCCTGCAGTTTTCACTGTAAAACCGAGTTGGAGCTACTACCTCCCCTTATATATGTATGGAGTGGAGTTTGCAACTGAAAAGAAACTTTGTGTTCCCAACAAGCTAGGTGAAGGACGGCTTTCACACACACTTATCTCTCAGAACTGAGCATGTGGAGAGACGTTCGTTCACCTAGCACAAATTGAACGGGTTGCAGGAGAAACTTTTACTCTGGTTTCTCAGTCTGTTTCCTAGTGCCGGTGTGAAGTTCCTGCAGTTTTCACTGTAAAACAGGTTTGGAGCTAGTACCTCCCCGTATATATGTATGGAGTGGAGTTTGCAACTGAAAAGAAACTTTGTGTTCCCAACAAGCTAGGTGAAAGACGGCTTTCACAGAAACTTATCTCTCAGAACTGAGCATGTGTAGAGACGTTCGTTCATCTAGCACAAAGGGAGAGGGTTGCAGGAGAAACTTTTACTCTGGTTTCTCAGACTGTTTCCTAGGGCCGGTTTGAAGTTCCTGCAGTTTTCACTGTAAAACCGAGTTGGAGCTAGTACCTCCCCATATATATGTATGGAGTGGAGTTTGCAACTGAAAAGAAACTTTGTGTTCCCAACAAGCTAGGTGAAGGACGGCTTTCACTCACACTTTTCTCTCAGAACTGGGCATGTGGAGAGACGTTCGTTCATCTAGCAAAAAGGGAAATTGTTGCAGGAGAAAATTTTACTCTGGTTTCTCAGTCTGTTTCCTAGTGCCGGTTTGAAGTTCCTGCAGTTTTCACTGTAAAACCGAGTTGGAGCTACTACCTCCCCTTATATATGTATGGAGTGGAATTTGCAACTGAAAAGAAACTATGTGTTCCCAACAAGCTAGGTTAAGGACGGCTTTCACACACACTTATCTCTCAGAACTGAGCATGTGGAGAGACGTTCGTTCATCTAGCACAAAGGGAACGTTTTGCAGGAGAAACTTTTACTCTGGTTTCTCAGGCTGTTTCCTAGTGCCGGTTTGAATTTCCTGCAGTTTTCACTGTAAAACCGAGTTGGAGATAGTACCTCCCCGTATATATGTATGGAGTGGAGTTTTCAACTGAAAAGAAACTTTGTGTTCCCAACAAGCTAGGTGAAGGGCGGATTTAACACACACTTATCTCTCAGAACTGAGCATGTGGAGAGACGTTCGTTCATCTAGCACAAAGGGAACGGGTTGCAGGAGAAACTTTTACTCTGGTTTCTCAGTCTGTTTTCTAGTGCCGGTTTGAAGTTCCTGCAGTTTTCACTGTAAAACCGAGTTGGAGCTAGTACCTCCCCGTATATATGTAAGGAGTGGTGTTTGCAACTGAAAAGAAACTTTGTGTTCCCAACAAGCTAGGTGAAGGACGGCTTTCACACACACTTATCTCTCAGAACTGAGCATGTGGAGAGACGTTCGTTCATCTAGCTCAAAAGGAACGGGTTGCAAGAGAATCTTTTACTCTGGTTTCTCAGTCTGTTTCCTAGTGCCGGTTTGAAGTTCCTGCAGTTTTCACAGTAAAACCGAGGTGGAGCTACTACTTCCCCATATATATGTATGGAGTGGAGTTTGCAACTGAAAAGAAACTTTGTGTTCCCAACAAGCTAGGTGAAGGAAGGCTTTCACACACACTTATCTCTTAGAACTGAGCATGTGGAGAGACGTTCGTTCATCTAGCACAAAGGGAACGGGTTGCATGAGAAACTTTTACTCTGGTTTCTCAGTCTGTTTCCTAGTGCCGGTTTGAAGATCCTGCAGTTTTCACTGTAAAACCGAGTTGGAGCTAGTACCTCCCCGTATGTATGTAAGGATTGGAGTTTGCAACTGAAAAGAAACTTTGTGTTCCCAACAAGCTAGGTGAAGGACGGCTTTCACACACACATATCTCTCAGAACTGGGCATGTGGAGAGACGTTCGTTCATCTAGCACAATGGGAACGGGTTGCAGGAGAAACTTTTACTCTGGTTTCTCAGTCTGTTTCCTAGTGCCGGTTTGAAGTTCCTGCAGTTTTCACTGTAAAACTGAGTTGGAGCTTGTACCTCCCCTTATATATGTATGGATTGGAGTTTGCAACTGGAAAGAAACTTTGTGTTCTCAACAAGCTAGGTGAAGGACGGCTTTCACACACACTTATCTCTCAGAACTGAGCATGTGGAGAGACGTTCATTCAACTAGCACAAAGGGAACGGGTTGCAGGAGAAACTATTACTCTGGTTTCTCAGTCTGTTTCCTAGTGCCTGTTTGAAGTTCCTGCAGTTTTCACTGTAAACCGAGTTGGAGCTAGAACCTCCCCTTATATATATATGGAGTGGAGTTTGCAACTGAAAAGAAACTTTGTGTTCCCAACAAGCTAGGTGAAGGACGGCTTTCACACACACTTATCTCGCAGAACTGAGCATGTGGAGAGACGTTCGTTCATCTAGCACAAAGGGAACGGGTTGCAGGGGAAACTTTTACTCTGGTTTCTCAGTCTGTTTCCTAGTGCCGGTTTGAAGTTCCTGCAGTTTTCACTGTAAAACAGGTTTGGAGCTAGTACCTCCCTGTATATATGTATGGAGTGGAGTTTGCAACTGAAAAGAAACTTTGTGTTCCCAACAAGGTAGGTGAAAGACGGCTTTCACAGAAACTTATCTCTCAGAACTGAGCATGTGGAGAGACGTTCGTTCATCTAGCACAAAGGGAAATTGTTGCAGGAGAAACTTTTACTCTGGTTTCTCAGTCTGTTTCCTAGTGCCGGTTTGAAGTTCCTGCAATTTTCACTGTAAAACCGAGTTGGAGCTACTACCTCCCCTTATATATGTATGGAGTGGAGTTTGCAACTGAAAAGAGACTTTGTGTTCCCAACAAGCTAGGTGAAGGACGGCTTTTACACACACATATCTCTCAGAACTGAGCAAGTGGAGAGACGTTCGTTCATCTAGCACAAAGGGAACGGGTTGCAGGAGAAACTTTTACTCTGGTTTCTCAGGCTGTTTCCTAGTGCCGGTTTGAATTTCCTGCAGTTTTCACTGTAAAACCGAGTTGGAGCTAGTACCTCCCCGTATATATTTATGGAGTGGAGTTTTCAACTGAAAAGAAACTTTGTGTTCCCAACAAGCTAGGTGAAGGGCGGCTTTCAGACACACTTATCTCTCAGAACTGAGCATGTGGAGAGACGTTCGTTCATCTAGCACAAAGGGAACGGGTTGCAGGAGAAATTTTTACTCTGGTTTCTCAGTCTGTTTCCTAGTGCCGGTTTGAAGTTCCTGCAGTTTTCACTGTAAAACAGAGTTGGAGCTAGTACCTCCCCATATATATGTATGGAGTGGAGTTTGCAACTGAAAAGAAATTTTATGTTCCCAACAAGCTATTTGAAGGAAGGCTTTCACAAACACTTATCTCTCAGAACTGAGCATGTGGAGAGACGTTCGTTCATCTAGCACAAAGGGAACGGGTTGCATGAGAAACTTTTACTCTGGTTTCTCAGTCTGTTTCCTAGTGCCGGTTTGAAGATCCTGCAGTTTTCACTGTAAAACAGAGTTGGAGCTAGTACCTCCCCGTATATATGTAAGGAGTGGAGTTTGCAACTGAAAAGAAACTTTGTGTTCCCAACAAGCTAGGTGAAGGACGGCTTTCACACACACTTATCTCTCAGAACTGGGCATGTGGAGAGACGTTCGTTCATCTAGCACAATGGGAACGGGTTGCAGGAGAAACTTTTACTCTGGTTTCTCAGTCTGTTTCCTAGTGCCGGTTTGAAGTTCCTGCAGTTTTCACTGTAAAACTGAGTTGGAGCTAGTACCTCCCCTTATATATGTATGGATTGGAGTTTGCAACTGAAAAGAAACTTTGTGTTCCCAACAAGCTAGGTGAAGGACGGCTTTCACACACACTTATCTCTCAGAACTGAGCATGTGGAGAGACGTTCGTTCAACTAGCAGAAAGGGAACGGGTTGCAGGAGAAACTATTACTCTGGTTTCTCAGTCTGTTTCCTATTGTCTGTTTGAAGTTCCTGCAGTTTTTACTGTAAAACCGATTTGGAGCTAGAACCTCCCCTTATATATGTATGGAGTGGAGTTTGCAACTGAAAAGAAACTTTGTGTTCCCAACAAGCTAGGTGAAGGACGTCTTTCACACACACTTATCTCGCAGAACTGAGCATGTGGAGAGACGTTCGTTCATCTAGCACAAAGGGAACGGGTTGCAGGAGAAACTTTTACTCTGGTTTCTCAGTCTGTTTCCTAGTGCCGGTTTGAAGTTCCTGCAGTTTTCACTGTAAAACCGAGTTGGAGCTACAACCTCCCCTTATATATGTATGGAGTGGAGTTTGCAACTGAAAAGAAACTTTGTGTTCCCAACAAGCTAGGTGAAGGACGGCTTTCACACACACTTATCTCTCAGAACTGAGCATGTGGAGAGACGTTCGTTCACCTAGCACAAAGGGAACGGGTTGCAGGAGAAACTTTTACTCTGGTTTCTCAGTCTGTTTCCTAGTGCCGGTTTGAAGTTCCTGCAGTTTTCACTGTAAAACAGGTTTGGAGGTAGTACCTCCCTGTATATATGTATGGAGTGGAGTTTTCAACTGAAAAGAAACTTTGTGTTCCCAACAAGCTAGGTGAAGGTCGGCTTTCACACACACTTATCTCTCAGAACTGAGCATGTGGAGAGACGTTCGTTCATCTAGCACAAAGGGAACGGGTTGCAGGAGAAATTTTTACTCTGGTTTCTCAGTCTGTTTCCTAGTGCCGGTTTGAAGTTCCTGCAGTTTTCACTGTAAAACCGAGTTGGAGCTAGTACCTCCCCATATATATGTATGGAGTGGAGTTTGCAACTGAAAAGAAACTTTGTGTTCCCAACAAGCTAGGTGAAGGACGGCTTTCACACACACTTATCTCTCAGAACTGAGCATGTGGAGAGACGTTCGTTCATCTAGCACAAAAGGAACGGGTTGCAAGAGAATCTTTTACTCTGGTTTCTCAGTCTGTTTCCTAGTGCCGGTTTGAAGTTCCTGCAGTTTTCACAGTAAAACCGAGGTGGAGCTACTACCTCCCCATATATATGTATGGAGTGGAGTTTGCAACTGAAAAGAAACTTTGTGTTCCCAACAAGCTAGGTGAAGGAAGGCTTTCACACACACTTATCTCTCAGAACTGAGCATGTGGAGAGACTTTCGTTCATCTAGCACAAAGGGAACGGGTTGCATGAGAAACTTTTACTCTGGTTTCTCAGTCTGTTTCCTAGTGCCGGTTTGAAGATCCTGCAGTTTTCACTGTAAAACCGAGTTGGAGCTAGTACCTCCCCGTATGTATGTAAGGAGTGGAGTTTGCAACTGAAAAGAAACTTTGTGTTCCCAACAAGCTAGGTGAAGGACGGCTTTCACACACACTTATCTCTCAGAACTGGGCATGTGGAGAGACGTTCGTTCATCTAGCACAATGGGAACGGGTTGCAGGAGAAACTTTTACTCTGGTTTCTCAGTCTGTTTCCTAGTGCCGGTTTGAAGTTCCTGCAGTTTTCACTGTAAAACTGAGTTGGAGCTAGTACCTCCCCTTATATATGTATGGATTGGAGTTTGCAACTGGAAAGAAACTTTGTGTTCTCAACAAGCTAGGTGAAGGACGGCTTTCACACACACTTATATCTCAGAACTGAGCATGTGGAGAGACGTTCGTTCAACTAGCACAAAGGGAACGGGTTGCAGGAGAAACTATTACTCTGGTTTCTCAGTCTGTTTCCTAGTGCCTGTTTGAAGTTCCTGCAGTTTTCACTGTAAAACCGAGTTGGAGCTAGAACCTCCCCTTATATATGTATGGAGTGGAGTTTGCAACTGAAAAGAAACTTTGTGTTCCCAACAAGCTAGGTGAAGGACGGCTTTCACACACACTTATCTCGCAGAACTGAGCATGTGGAGAGACGTTCGTTCATCTAGCACAAAGGGAACGGGTTGCAGGGGAAACTTTTACTCTGGTTTCTCAGTCTGTTTCCTAGTGCCGGTTTGAAGTTCCTGCAGTTTTCACTGTAAAACCGAGTTGGAGCTACTACCTCCCCTTATATATGTATGGAGTGGAGTTTGCAACTGAAAAGAAACTTTGTGTTCCCAACAAGCTAGGTGAAGGACGGCTTTCACACACACTTATCTCTCAGAACTGAGCATGTGGAGAGACGTTCGTTCACCTAGCACCAAGGAAACGGTTTGCAGGAGAAACTTTTACTCTGGTTTCTCAGTCTGTTTCCTAGTGCCGGTTTGAAGTTCCTGCAGTTTTCACTGTAAAACAGGTTTGGAGCTAGTACCTCCCTGTATATATGTATGGAGTGGAGTTTGCAACTGAAAAGAAACTTTGTGTTCCCAACAAGCTAGGTGAAAGACGGCTTTCACAGAAACTTATCTCTCAGAACTGAGCATGTGGAGAGACGTTCGTTCATCTAGCACAAAGGGAAATTGTTGCAGGAGAAACTTTTACTCTGGTTTCTCAGTCTGTTTCCTAGTGCCGGTTTGAAGTTCCTGCAATTTTCACTGTAAAACCGAGTTGGAGCTACTACCTCCCCTTATATATGTATGGAGTGGAGTTTGCAACTGAAAAGAGACTTTGTGTTACCAACAAGCTAGGTGAAGGACGGCTTTTACACACACATATCTCTCAGAACTGAGCAAGTGGAGAGACGTTCGTTCATCTAGCATAAAGGGAACGGGTTGCAGGAGAAACTTTTACTCTGGTTTCTCAGGCTGTTTCCTAGTGCCGGTTTGAATTTCCTGCAGTTTTCACTGTAAAACCGAGTTGGTGCTAGTACCTCCCCGTATATATGTATGGAGTGGAGTTTTCAACTGAAAAGAAACTTTGTGTTCCCAACAAGCTAGGTGAAGGGCGGCTTTCACACACACTTATCTCTCAGAACTGAGCATGTGGAGAGACGTTCGTTCATCTAGCACAAAGGGAACGGGTTGCAGGAGAAATTTTTACTCTGGTTTCTCAGTCTGTTTCCTAGTGTCGGTTTGAAGTTCCTGCAGTTTTCACTGTAAAACAGAGTTGGAGCTAGTACCTCCCCATATATATGTATGGATTGGAGTTTGCAACTGAAAAGAAATTTTATGTTCCCAACAAGCTATTTGAAGGAAGGCTTTCACACACACTTATCTATCAGAACTGAGCATGTGGAGAGACGTTCGTTCAACTAGCAGAAAGGGAACGGGTTGCAGGAGAAACTATTACTCTGGTTTCTCAGTTTGTTTCCTAGTGTCTGTTTGAAGTTCCTGCAGTTTTTACTGTAAAACCGATTTGGAGCTAGAACCTCCCCTTATATATGTATGGAGTGGAGTTTGCAACTGAAAAGAAACTTTGTGTTCCCAACAAGCTAGGTGAAGGACGGCTTTCACACACACTTATCTCGCAGAACTGAGCATGTGGAGAGACGTTCGTTCATCTAGCACAAAGGGAACGGGTTGCAGGAGAAACTTTTACTCTGGTTTCTCAGTCTGTTTCCTAGTGCCGGTTTGAAGTTCCTGCAGTTTTCACTGTAAAACCGAGTTGGAGCTACAACCTCCCCTTATATATGTATGGAGTGGAGTTTGCAACTGAAAAGAAACTTTGTGTTTCCAACAAGCTAGGTGAAGGACGGCTTTCACACACACTTATCTCTCAGAACTGAGCATGTGGAGAGACGTTCGTTCACCTAGCACAAAGGGAACGGGTTGCAGGAGAAACTTTTACTCTGGTTTCTCACTCTGTTTCCTAGTGCCGGTTTGAAGTTCCTGCAGTTTTCACTGTAAAACAGGTTTGGAGGTAGTACCTCCCTGTATATATGTATGGAGTGGAGTTTTCAACTGAAAAGAAACTTTGTGTTCCCAACAAGCTAGGTGAAGGGCGGCTTTCACACACACTTATCTCTCAGAACTGAGCATGTGGAGAGACGTTCGTTCATCTAGCACAAAGGGAACGGGTTGCAGGAGAAATTTTTACTCTGGTTTCTCAGTCTGTTTCCTAGTGCCGGTTTGAAGTTCCTGCAGTTTTCACTGTAAAACCGAGTTGGAGCTAGTACCTCCCCATATATATGTATGGAGTGGAGTTTGCAACTGAAAAGAAACTTTGTGTTCCCAACAAGCTAGGTGAAGGGCGGCTTTCACACACACTTATCTCTCAGAACTGAGCATGTGGAGAGACGTTCGTTCATCTAACACAAAGGGAACGGGTTGCAGGGGAAACTTTTACTCTGGTTTCACAGTCTGTTTCCTAGTGCCAGTTTGAAGTTCCTGCAGTTTTCACTGTAAAACCGAGTTGGAGCTACTACCTCCCCTTATATATGTATGGAGTGGAGTTTGCAACTGAAAAGAGACTTTGTGTTCCCAACAAGCTAGGTGAAGGACGGCTTTTACACACACATATCTCTCAGAACTGAGCATGTGGAGAGACGTTCGTTCATCTAGCACAAAGGGAACGGGTTGCAGGAGAAACTTTTACTCTGGTTTCTCAGGCTGTTTCCTAGTGACGGTTTGAATTTCCTGCAATTTTCACTGTAAAACCGAGTTGGAGCTAGTACCTCCCCGTATATATGTATGGAGTGGAGTTTTCAACTGAAAAGAAATTTTGTGTTCCCAACAAGCTAGGTGAAGGGCGGCTTTCACACACACTTATCTCTCAGAACTGAGCATGTGGAGAGACGTTCGTTCATCTAGCACAAAGGGAACGGGTTGCAGGAGGAATTTTTACTCTGGTTTCTCAGTCTGTTTCCTAGTGCCGGTTTGAAATTCCTGCAGTTTTCACTGTAAAACCGAGTTGGAGCTAGTACCTCCCCATATATATGTATGGAGTGGAGTTTGCAACTGAAAAGAAACTTTATGTTCCCAACAAGCTATTTGAAGGACGGCTTTCACACACACTTATCTCTCAGAACTGAGCATGTGGAGAGACTTTTGTTCATCTAGCACAAAGGGAACGGGTTGCATGAGAAACTTTTACTCTGGTTTCTCAGTCTGTTTCCTAGTGCCGGTTTGAAGATCCTGCAGTTTTCACTGTAAAACAGAGTTGGAGCTAGTACCTCCCCGTATATATGTAAGGAGTGGAGTTTGCAACTGAAAAGAAATTTTGTGTTCCCAACAAGCTAGGTGAAGGACGGCTTTCACACACACTTATCTCTCAGAACTGGGCATGTGGAGAGACGTTCGTTCATCTAGCACAATGGGAACGGGTTGCAGGAGAAACTTTGATTCTGGTTTCTCAGTCTGTTTCCTAGTGCCGGTTTGAAGTTCCTGCAGTTTTCACTGTAAAACCGAGTTGGAGCTACTACCTCCCCTTATATATGTATGGAGTGGAGTTTGCAACTGAAAAGAAACTTTGTGTTCCCAACAAGCTAGGTGAAGGACGGCTTTCACACACACTTATCTCTCAGAACTGAGCATGTGGAGAGACGTTCGTTCACCTAGCACAAAGGGAACGGGTTGCAGGAGAAACTTTTACTCTGGTTTCTCAGGCTGTTTCCTAGTGACGGTTTGAATTTCCTGCAATTTTCACTGTAAAACCGAGTTGGAGCTAGTACCTCCCCGTATATATGTATGGAGTGGAGTTTTCAACTGAAAAGAAACTTTGTGTTCCCAACAAGCTAGGTGAAGGGCGGCTTTCACACACACTTATCTCTCAGAACTGAGCATGTGGAGAGACGTTCGTTCATCTAGCACAAAGGGAACGGGTTGCAGGAGAAATTTTTACTCTGGTTTCTCAGTCTGTTTCCTAGTGCCGGTTTGAAGTTCCTGCAGTTTTCACTGTAAAACCGAGTTGGAGCTAGTACCTCCCCATATATATGTATGGAGTGGAGTTTGCAACTGAAAAGAAACTTTATGTTCCCAACAAGCTATTTGAAGGACGGCTTTCACACACACTTATCTCTCAGAACTGAGCATGTGGAGAGACTTTCGTTCATCTAGCACAAAGGGAACGGGTTGCATGAGAAACTTTTACTCTGGTTTCTCAGTCTGTTTCCTAGTGCCGGTTTGAAGATCCTGCAGTTTTCACTGTAAAACAGAGTTGGAGCAAGTACCTCCCCGTATATATGTAAGGAGTGGAGTTTGCAACTGAAAAGAAACTTTGTGTTCCCAACAAGCTAGGTGAAGGACGGCTTTCACACACACTTATCTCTCAGAACTGGGCATGTGGAGAGACGTTCGTTCATCTAGCACAATGGGAACGGGTTGCAGGAGAAACTTTGATTCTGGTTTCTCAGTCTGTTTCCTAGTGCCGGTTTGAAGTTCCTGCAGTTTTCACTGTAAAACCGAGTTGGAGCTACTACCTCCCCTTATATATGTATGGAGTGGAGTTTGCAACTGAAAAGAAACTTTGTGTTCCCAACAAGCTAGGTGAAGGACGGCTTTCACACACACTTATCTCTCAGAACTGAGCATGTGGAGAGACGTTCGTTCACCTAGCACAAAGGGAACGGGTTGCAGGAGAAACTTTTACTCTGGTTTCTCAGTCTGTTTCCTAGTGCCGGTTTGAAGTTCCTGCAGTTTTCACTGTAAAACAGGTTTGGAGCTAGTACCTCCCTGTATATATGTATGGAGTGGAGTTTGCAACTGAAAAGAAACTTTGTGTTCCCAACAAGCTAGGTGAAAGACGGCTTTCACAGAAACTTATCTCTCAGAACTGAGCATGTGGAGAGACGTTCGTTCATCTAGCACAAAGGGAAATTGTTGCAGGAGAAACTTTTACTCTGGTTTCTCAGTCTGTTTCCTAGTGCCGGTTTGAAGTTCCTGCAATTTTCACTGTAAAACCGAGTTGGAGCTACTACCTCCCCTTATATATGTATGGAGTGGAGTTTGCAACTGAAAAGAGACTTTGTGTTACCAACAAGCTAGGTGAAGGACGGCTTTTACACACACATATCTCTCAGAACTGAGCAAGTGGAGAGACGTTCGTTCATCTAGCACAAATGGAACGGGTTGCAGGAGAAACTTTTACTCTTGTTTCTCAGGCTGTTTCCTAGTGCCGGTTTGAATTTCCTGCAGTTTTCACTGTAAAACCGAGTTGGTGCTAGTACCTCCCCGTATATATGTATGGAGTGGAGTTTTCAACTGAAAAGAAACTTTGTGTTCCCAACAAGCTAGGTGAAGGGCGGCTTTCACACACACTTATCTCTCAGAACTGAGCATGTGGAGAGACGTTCGTTCATCTAGCACAAAGGGAACGGTTTGCAGGAGAAATTTTTACTCTGGTTTCTCAGTCTGTTTCCTAGTGCCGGTTTGAAGTTCCTGCAGTTTTCACTGTAAAACAGAGTTGGAGCTAGTACCTCCCCATATATATGTATGGATTGGAGTTTGCAACTGAAAAGAAATTTTATGTTCCCAACAAGCTATTTGAAGGAAGGCTTTCACACACACTTATCTCTCAGAACTGAGCATGTGGAGAGACGTTCGTTCAACTAGCAGAAAGGGAACGGGTTGCAGGAGAAACTATTACTCTGGTTTCTCAGTCTGTTTCCTAGTGTCTGTTTGAAGTTCCTGCAGTTTTTACTGTAAAACCGATTTGGAGCTAGAACCTCCCCTTATATATGTATGGAGTGGAGTTTGCAACTGAAAAGAAACTTTGTGTTCCCAACAAGCTAGGTGAAGGACGGCTTTCACACACACTTATCTCGCAGAACTGAGCATGTGGAGAGACGTTCGTTCATCTAGCACAAAGGGAACGGGTTGCAGGAGAAACTTTTACTCTGGTTTCTCAGTCTGTTTCCTAGTGCCGGTTTGAAGTTCCTGCAGTTTTCACTGTAAAACCGAGTTGGAGCTACAACCTCCCCTTATATATGTATGGAGTGGAGTTTGCAACTGAAAAGAAACTTTGTGTTCCCAACAAGCTAGGTGAAGGACGGCTTTCACACACACTTATCTCTCAGAACTGAGCATGTGGAGAGACGTTCGTTCACCTAGCACAAAGGGAACGGGTTGCAGGAGAAACTTTTACTCTGGTTTCTCAGTCTGTTTCCTAGTGCCGGTTTGAAGTTCCTGCAGTTTTCACTGTAAAACAGGTTTGGAGGTAGTACCTCCCTGTATATATGTATGGAGTGGAGTTTTCAACTGAAAAGAAACTTTGTGTTCCCAACAAGCTAGGTGAAGGGCGGCTTTCACACACACTTATCTCTCAGAACTGAGCATGTGGAGAGACGTTCGTTCATCTAGCACAAAGGGAACGGGTTGCAGGGGAAATTTTTATTCTGGTTTCTCAGTCTGTTTCCTAGTGCCGGTTTGAAGTTCCTGCAGTTTTCACTGTAAAACCGAGTTGGAGCTAGTACCTCCCCATATATATGTATGGAGTGGAGTTTGCAACTGAAAAGAAACTTTGTGTTCACAACAAGCTAGGTGAAGGACAGCTTTCACACACACTTATCTCTCAGAACTGAGCATGTGGAGAGACGTTCGTTCATCTAACACAAAGGGAACGGGTTGCAGGGGAAACTTTTACTCTGGTTTCACAGTCTGTTTCCTAGTGCCAGTTTGAAGTTCCTGCAGTTTTCACTGTAAAACCGAGTTGGAGCTACTACCTCCCCTTATATATGTATGGAGTGGAGTTTGCAACTGAAAAGAGACTTTGTGTTCCCAACAAGCTAGTTGAAGGACGGCTTTTACACACACATATCTCTCAGAACTGAGTATGTGGAGAGACGTTCGTTCATCTAGCACAAAGGGAACGGGTTGCAGGAGAAACTTTTACTCTGGTTTCTCAGGCTGTTTCCTAGTGCCGGTTTGAATTTCCTGCAATTTTCACTGTAAAACCGAGTTGGAGCTAGTACCTCCCCGTATATATGTATGGAGTGGAGTTTTCAACTGAAAAGAAACTTTGTGTTCCCAACAAGCTAGGTGAAGGGCGGCTTTCACACACACTTATCTCTCAGAATTGAGCATGTGGAGAGACGTTCGTTCATCTAGCACAAAGGGAACGGGTTGCAGGAGAAATTTTTACTCTGGTTTCTCAGTCTGTTTCCTAGTGCCGGTTTGAAGTTCCTGCAGTTTTCACTGTAAAACAGAGTTGGAGCTAGTACCTCCCCATATATATGTATGGAGTGGAGTTTGCAACTGAAAAGAAACTTTATGTTCCCAACAAGCTATTTGAAGGACGGCTTTCACACACACTTATCTCTCAGAACTGAGCATGTGGAGAGACTTTCGTTCATCTAGCACAAAGGGAACGGGTTGCATGAGAAACTTTTACTCTGGTTTCTCAGTCTGTTTCCTAGTGCCGGTTTGAAGATCCTGCAGTTTTCACTGTAAAACAGAGTTGGAGCTAGTACCTCCCCGTATATATGTAAGGAGTGGAGTTTGCAACTGAAAAGAAACTTTGTGTTCCCAACAAGCTAGGTGAAGGACGGCTTTCACACACACTTATCTCTCAGAACTGGGCATGTGGAGAGACGTTCGTTCATCTAGCACAATGGGAACGGGTTGCAGGAGAAACTTTGATTCTGGTTTCTCAGTCTGTTTCCTAGTGCCGGTTTGAAGTTCCTGCAGTTTTCACTGTAAAACTGAGTTGGAGCTAGTACCTCCCCTTATATATGTATGGATTGGAGTTTGCAACTGAAAAGAAACTTTGTGTTCCCAACAAGCTAGGTGAAGGACGGCTTTCACACACACTTATCTCTCAGAACTGAGCATGTGGAGAGACGTTCGTTCAACTAGCACAAAGGGAACGGGTTGCAGGAGAAACTATTACTCTGGTTTCTCAGTCTGTTTCCTAGTGCCTGTTTGAAGTTCCTGCAGTTTTTACTGTAAAACCGATTTGGAGCTAGAACCTCCCCTTATATATGTATGGAGTAGAGTTTGCAACTGAAAAGAAACTTTGTGTTCCCAACAAGCTAGGTGAAGGACGGCTTTCACACACACTTATCTCGCAGAACTGAGCATGCGGAGAGACGTTCGTTCATCTAGCACAAAGTGAACGGGTTGCAGGAGAAACTTTTACTGTGGTTTCTCAGTCTGTTTCCTAGTGCCGGTTTGAAGTTCCTGCAGTTTTCACTGTAAAACCGTGTTGGAGCTACAACCTCCTCTTATATATGTATGGAGTGGAGTTTGCAACTGAAAAGAAACTTTGTGTTCCCAACAAGCTAGGTGAAGGACGGCTTTCACACACACTTATCTCTCAGAACTGAGCATGTGGAGAGACGTTCGTTCACCTAGCACAAAGGGAACGGGTTGCATGAGAAACTTTTACTCTGGTTTCTCAGTCTGTTTCCTAGTGCCGGTTTGAAGTTCCTGCAGTTTTCACTGTAAAACAGGTTTGGAGGTAGTACCTCCCTGTATATATGTATGGAGTGGAGTTTTCAACTGAAAAGAAACTTTGTGTTCCCAACAAGCTAGGTGAAGGGCGGCTTTCACACACACTTATCTCTCAGAACTGAGCATGTGGAGAGACGTTCGTTCATCTAGCACAAAGGGAACGGGTTGCAGGAGAAATTTTTACTCTGGTTTCTCAGTCTGTTTCCTAGTGCCGGTTTGAAGTTCCTGCAGTTTTCACTGTAAAACCGAGTTGGAGCTAGTACCTCCCCATATATATGTATGGAGTGGAGTTTGCAACTGAAAAGAAACTTTGTGTTCCCAACAAGCTAGGTGAAGGACGGCTTTCACACACACTTATCTCTCAGAACTGAGCATGTGGAGAGACGTTCGTTCATCTAACACAAAGGGAACGGGTTGCAGGGGAAACTTTTACTCTGGTTTCACAGTCAGTTTCCTAGTGCCAGTTTGAAGTTCCTGCAGTTTTCACTGTAAAACCGAGTTGGATCTAGTACCTCCCCATATATATGTATGGAGTTGAGTTTGCATCTGAAAAGAAACTTTGTGTTCCCAACAAGCTAATGAAGGACGGCTTTCACACACAGTTATATCTCAGAACTGAGCATGTGGAGAGACGTTCGTTCATCTAGCACAAAGGGAACTGGTTGCAGGAGAAACTTTTACTCTGGTTTCTCAGTCTGTTTCCTAGTGCCGGTTTGAAGTTCCTGCAGTTTTCACTGTAAAACCGAGTTGGAGCTAGTACCTCCCCTTATATATTGATGGAGTGGAGTTTGCAACTGAAAAGAAACTTTGTGTTCCCAACAAGCTAGGTGAAGGACGGCTTTCACACACACTTATCTCTCAGAACTGAGCATGTGGAGAGACGTTCGTTCATCTAGCACAAAGGGAACGGGTTGTAGGAGAAACTTTTACTCTGGTTTCTCAGTCTGTTTCCTAGTGCCGGTTTGAAGTTCCTGCAGTTTTCACTGTAAAACCGAGTTGGAGCTAGTACCTCCCCTTATATATGTATGGATTGGGGTTTGCAACTGGAAAGAAACTTTGTGTTCCCAACAAGCTAGGTGAAGTACGGCTTTCACACACACTTATCTCTCAGAACTGGGCATGTGGAGAGACGTTCGTTCATCTAGCACAAAGGGAACGGGTTGCAGGAGAAACTTTTACTCTGGTTTCTCAGTCTGTTTCCTAGTGCCGGTTTGAAGTTCCTGCAGTTTTCACTGTAAAACCGAGTTGGAGCTAGTACCTCCCCTTATATATGTATGGAATGGAGTTTGCAACTGAAAAGAAACTTTGTGTTCCCAACAAGCTAGGTGAAGGACGGCTTTCACACACACTTATCTCTCAGAACTGAGCATGTGGAGAGACTTTGGTTCATCTAGCACAAAGGGAACGGGTTGCAGGAGAAACTTTTACTCTGGTTTCTCAGTCTGTTTCCTAGTGCCGGTTTGAAGTTCCTGCAGTTTTCACTGTAAAACCGAGTTGGAGCTAGTACCTCCCCTTATATATGTATGGAGTGGATTTTGCAACTGAAAAGAAACTTTGTGTTCCCAACAAGCTAGGTGAAGGACGGCTTTCACACACACTTATCTCTCAGAACTGAGCATGTGGAGAGATGTTGGTTCATCTAGCAAAAAGGGAACGGGTTGCAGGAGAAACTTTTACTCTGGTTTCTCAGTATGTTTCCTAGTGCCGGTTTGAAGTTCCTGCAGTTTTCACTGTAAAACCGAGTTGGAGCTAGTACCTCCCCTCATATATGTATGGAGTGGAGTATGCAACTGAAAAGAAACTTTGTGTTCCCAACAAGCTAGGTGAAGGACGGCTTTCACACACACTTATCTCTCAGAACTGAGCATGTGGAGAGACGTTCGTTCAACTAGCACAAAGGGAACGGGTTGCAGGGGAAACTATTACTCTGGATTCTCAGTCTGTTTCCTAGTGCCGGTTTGAAGTTCCTGCAGTTTTCACTGTAAAACCGAGTTGGATCTAGTACCTCCCCATATATATGTATGGAGTGGAGTTTGCATCTGAAAAGAAACTTTGTGTTCCCAACAAGCTAGGTTAAGGACGGCTTTCACACACACTTATCTCTCAGAACTGAGCATGTGGAGAGACGTTCGTTCATCTAGCACAAAGGGAACGGGTTGCAGGAGAAACTTTTACTCTGGTTTCTCAGTCTGTTTCCTAGTGCCGGTTTGAAGTTCCTGCAGTTTTCACTGTAAAACCGAGTTGGAGCTAGTACCTCCCCTTATATATGTATGGAGTGGAGTTTGCAACTGAAAAGAAACTTTGTGTTCCCAACAAGCTAGGTGAAGGACGGCTTTCACACACACTTATCTCTCAGAACTGAGCATGTGGAGAGACGTTCGTTCATCTAGCACAAAGGGAACTGGTTGCAGGAGAAACTTTTACTCTGGTTTCTCAGTCTGTTTCCTAGTGCCGGTTTGAAGTTCCTGCAGTTTTCACAGTAAAACCGAGTTGGAGCTTGTACCACCCCTTATATATGTATGGAGTGGAGTTTGCAACTGAAAAGAAACTTTGTGTTCCCAACAAGCTAGGTGAAGTACGGCTTTCACACACACTTATCTCTCAGAACTGAGCATGTGGAGAGACGTTCATTCATCTAGCACAAAGGGAACGGGTTGCAGGAGAAACTTTTACTCTGGTTTCTCAGTCTGTTTCCTAGTGCCGGTTTGAAGTTCCTGCAGTTTTCACTGTAAAACCGAGTTGGAGCTACTACCTCCCCATATATATGTATGGATTGGAGTTTGCAACTGAAAAGAAACTTTGTGTTCCCAACAAGCTAGGTGAAGGACGGCTTTCACACACACTTATCTCTCAGAACTGAGCATGTGGAGAGACGTTCGTTCATCTAGCACAAAGGGAACGGGTTGCAGGATAAACTTTTACTCTGGTTTCTCAGTCTGTTTCCTAGTGCCGGTTTGAAGTTCCTGCAGTTTTCACTGTAAAACCGAGTTGGAGCTAGTACCTCCCCTTATATATGTATGGAGTGGAGTTTGCACCTGAAAAGAAACTTTGTGTTCCCAACAAGCTAGGTGAAGTACGGCTTTCACACACACTTATCTCTCAGAACTTAGCATGTGGAGAGACGTTCGTTCAACTAGCACAAAGGGAACGGGTTGCAGGAGAAACTATTACTCTGGTTTCTCAGTCTGTTTCCTAGTGCCGGTTTGAAGTTCCTGCAGTTTTCACTGTAAAACCGATTTGGAGTTAGTACCTCCCCGTATATATGTAAGGAGTGGAGTTTGCAACTGAAAAGAAACTTTGTGTTCCCAACAAGCTAGGTGAAGGACGGCTTTCACACACACATATCTCTCAGAACTGAGCATGTGGAGAGAGGTTCGTTCATCTAGCACAAAGGGAACGGGTTGCAGGAGAAACTTTTACTCTGGTTTCTCAGTCTGTTTCCTAGTGCCAGTTTGAAGTTCCTGCAGTTTTCACTGTAAAACCGAGTTGGATCTAGTACCTCCCCATATATATGTATGGAGTGGAGTTTGCATCTGAAAAGAAACTTTGTGTTCCCAACAAGCTAGGTGAAGGACGGCTTTCACTCACACTTATCTCTCAGAACTGAGCATGTGGAGAGACGTTCGTTCACTTAGCACAAAGGGAACGGGTTACAGGAGAAACTTTTACTCTGGTTTCTCAGTCTGTTTCCTATTGCCGGTTTGAAGTTCCTGCAGTTTTCACTGTAAAACCGAGTTGGAGCTAGTACCTCCCCTTATATATGTATGGAGTGGAGTTTGCAATTGAAAAGAAACTTTGTGTTCCCAACAAGCTAGGTGAAGGACGGCTTTCACACACACTTATCTCTCAGAACTGAGCATGTGGAGAGACATTCGTTCATCTAGCACAAAGGGAACGGGTTGCAGGGGAAACTTATACTCTGGTTTCTCAGTCTGTTTCCTAGTGCCGTTTTGAAGTTCCTGCAGTTTTCAGTGTAAAACCTAGTTGAAGCTAGTACCTCCCCATATATATGTATGGAGTGGAATTTGGAACTGAAAAGAAACTTTGTGTTCCCAACAAGCTAGGTGAAGGACGGCTTTCAAACACACTTATCTCTCAGAATTGAGCATGTGGAGAGACGTTCGTTCATCTAGCAAAAAGGGAACGGGTTGCAGGGGAAACTTTTACTCTGGTTTCTCAGTCTGTTTCCTAGTGCCGTTTTGAAGTTCCTGCAGTTTTCACTGTAAAACCGAGTTGGAGCTAGTACCTCCCCATATAAATGTATGGAGTGGAGTTTGCAACTGAAAAGAATCTTTGTGTTCCCAACAAGCTATGTGAAGTACGGCTTTCACTCACAAATATCTCTCAGAACTGAGCATGTGTAGAGACGTTCGTTCACGTAGCACAAAGGGAAAGTGTTACAGGAGAAACTTTTAATCTGGTTTCTCAGTCTGTTTCCTAGTGCCGGTTTGAAGTTCCTGCAATTTTCACTGTAAAACCGGGTTGGATCTAGTACCTCCCCATATATATATATGGAGTGGAGTTTGCAACTGAAAAGAAACTTTGTGTTCCCAACAAGCTAGGTGAAGGACGGCTTTCACACACACTTATCTCTCAGAACTTAGCATGTGGAGAGACGTTCGTTCAACTAGCACAAAGGGAACGGGTTGCAGGAGAAACTATTACTCTGGTTTCTCAGTCTGTTTCCTAGTGCCGGTTTGAAGTTCCTGCAGTTTTCACTGTAAAACCGATTTGGAGTTAGTACCTCCCCGTATATATGTAAGGAGTGGAGTTTGCAACTGAAAAGAAACTTTGTGTTCCCAACAAGCTAGGTGAAGGACGGCTTTCACACACACATATCTCTCAGAACTGAGCATGTGGAGAGAGGTTCGTTCATCTAGCACAAAGGGAACGGGTTGCAGAAGAAACTTTTACTCTGGTTTCTCAGTCTGTTTCCTAGTGCCGGTTGGAAGTTCCTGCAGTTTTCACTGTAAAACCGATTTGGAGCTAGTACCTCCCCATATATATGTATGGAGTGGAGTTTGCAACTGAAAAGAAACTTTGTGTTCCCAACAAGCTAGGTGAAGGTCGGCTTTCACACACACTTATCTCTCAGAACTGAGCATGTGGAGAGACATTCGTTCATCTAGCACAAAGGGAACGGGTTGCAGGGGAAACTTATACTCTGGTTTCTCAGTCTGTTTCCTAGTGCCGTTTTGAAGTTCCTGCAGTTTTCAGTGTAAAACCGAGTTGAAGCTAGTACCTCCCCATATATATGTATGGAGTGGAGTTTGGAACTGAAAAGAAACTTTGTGTTCCCAACAAGCTAGGTGAAGGACGGCTTTCAAACACACTTATCTCTCAGAATTGAGCATGTGGAGAGACGTTCGTTCATCTAGCAAAAAGGGAACGGGTTGCAGGGGAAACTTTTACTCTGGTTTCTCAGTCTGTTTCCTAGTGCCGTTTTGAAGTTCCTGCAGTTTTCACTGTAAAACCGAGTTGGAGCTAGTACCTCCCCATATAAATGTATGGAGTGGAGTTTGCAACTGAAAAGAATCTTTGTGTTCCCAACAAGCTATGTGAAGTACGGCTTTCACACACAAATATCTCTCAGAACTGAGCATGTGGAGAGACGTTCGTTCACGTAGCACAAAGGGAAAGTGTTACAGGAGAAACTTTTAATCTGGTTTCTCAGTCTGTTTCCTAGTGCCGGTTTGAAGTTCCTGCAATTTTCACTGTAAAACCGGGTTGGATCTAGTACCTCCCCATATATATATATGGAGTGGAGTTTGCAACTGAAAAGAAACTTTGTGTTCCCAACAAGCTAGGTGAAGGACGGCTTTCACTCACACTTATCTCTCAGAACTGAGCATGTGGAGAGACGTTCGTTCATCTAGCACAAAGGGAACGGGTTACAGGAGAAACTTTTACTCTGGTTTCTCAGTCTGTTTCCTAGTGCCGGTTTGAAGTTCCTGCAGTTTTCACTGAAAAACCGTGTTGGAGCTTGTACCTCCCCTTAAATAGGTATGGAGTGGAGTTTGCAACTGAAAAGAAACTTTGTGTTCCCAACAAGCTAGGTGAAGGACGGCTTTCACACACACTTATCTCTCAGAACTGAGCATGTGGAGAGACGTTCGTTCACCTAGCACAAAGGGAACGGGTTGCAGGAGAAACTTTTACTCTGGTTTCTCAGTCTGTTTCCTAGTGCCGGTTTGAAGTTCCTGCAGTTTTCACTGTAAAACTGAGTTGGAGCTAGTACCACCCCTTATATATGTATGGATTGGAGTTTGCAACTGAAAAGAAACTTTGTGTTCCCAACAAGCTAGGTGAAGGACGGCTTTCACACACACTTATCTCTCAGAACTGAGCATGTGGAGAGACGTTCGTTCAACTAGCACAAAGGGAACGGGTTGCAGGAGAAACTATTACTCTGGTTTCTCAGTCTGTTTCCTAGTGCCTGTTTGAAGTTCCTGCAGTTTTTACTGTAAAACCGATTTGGACCTAGAACCTCCCCTTATATATGTATGGAGTGGAGTTTGCAACTGAAAAGAAACTTTGTGTTCCCAACAAGCTAGGTGAAGGACGGCTTTCACACACACTTATCTCGCAGAACTGAGCATGTGGAGAGACGTTCGTTCATCTAGCACAAAGGGAACGGGTTGCAGGAGAAACTTTTACTCTGGTTTCTCAGTCTGTTTCCTAGTGCCAGTTTGAAGTTCCTGCAGTTTTCACTGTAAAACCGAGTTGGAGCTACAACCTCCCCTTATATATGTATGGAGTGGAGTTTGCAACTGAAAAGAAACTTTGTGTTCCCAACAAGCTAGTTGAAGGACGGCTTTCACACACACTTATCTCTCAGAACTGAGCATGTGGAGAGACGTTCGTTCACCTAGCACAAAGGGAACGGGTTGCAGGAGAAACTTTTACTCTGGTTTCTCAGTCTGTTTCCTAGTGCAGGTTTGAAGTTCCTGCAGTTTTCACTGTAAAACAGGTTTGGAGGTAGTACCTCCCTGTATATATATATGGAGTGGAGTTTTCAACTGAAAAGAAACTTTGTGTTCCCAACAAGCTATGTGAAGTACGGCTTTCACTCACAAATATCTCTCAGAACTGAGCATGTGGAGAGACGTTCGTTCACGTAGCACAAAGGGAAAGTGTTACAGGAGAAACTTTTAATCTGGTTTCTCAGTCTGTTTCCTAGTGCCGGTTTGAAGTTCCTGCAGTTTTCACTGTAAAACCGGGTTGGAGCTAGTACCTCCCCATATATATATATGGAGTGGAGTTTGCAACTGAAAAGAAATTTTGTGTTCCCAACAAGCTAGGTGAAGGACGGCTTTCACTCACACTTATCTCTCAGAACTGAGCATGTGGAGAGACGTTCGTTCATCTAGCACAAAGGGAACGGGTTACAGGAGAAACTTTTACTCTGGTTTCTCAGTCTGTTTCCTAGTGCCGGTTTGAAGTTCCTGCAGTTTTCACAGTAAAACCGAGTTGGAGCTTGTACCTCCCCTTAAATAGGTATGGAGTGGAGTTTGCAACTGAAAAGAAACTTTGTGTTCCCAACAAGCTAGGTGAAGGACGGCTTTCACACACACTTATCTCTCAGAACTGAGCATGTGGAGAGACGTTCGTTCACCTAGCACAAAGGGAACGGGTTGCAGGAGAAACTTTTACTCTGGTTTCTCAGTCTGTTTCCTAGTGCCGGTTTGAAGTTCCTGCAGTTTTCACTGTAAAACCGATTTGGAGCTAGTACCTCCCCATATATATGTATGTAGTGGAGTTTGCAACTGAAAAGAAACTCTGTGTTCCCAAAAAGCTAGGTGAAGGACGTCTTTCACACACACTTATCTCTCAGAACTGAGCATGTGGAGAGACGTTCGTTCATCTAGCACAAAGGGAACGGGTTGCAGAAGAAACTTTTACTCTGGTTTCTCAGTCTGTTTCCTAGTGCCGGTTGGAAGTTCCTGCAGTTTTCACTGTAAAACCGATTTGGAGCTAGTACCTCCCCATATATATGTATGGAGTGGAGTTTGCAACTGAAAAGAAACTTTGTGTTCCCAACAAGCTAGGTGAAGGACGGCTTTCACACACACTTATCTCTCAGAACTGGGCATGTGGAGAGACGTTCGTTCAACTAGCACAAAGGGAACGGTTTGCAGGAGAAACTATTACTCTGGTTTCTCAGTCTGTTTCCTAGTGCCTGTTTGAAGTTCCTGCAGTTTTTACTGTAAAACCGATTTGGACCTAGAACCTCCCCTTATATATGTATGGAGTGGAGTTTGCAACTGAAAAGAAACTTTGTGTTCCCAACAAGCTAGGTGAAGGACGGCTTTCACACACACTTATCTCGCAGAACTGAGCATGTGGAGAGACGTTCGTTCATCTAGCACAAAGGGAACGGGTTGCAGGAGAAACTTTTACTCTGGTTTCTCCGTCTGTTTCCTAGTGCCGGTTTGAAGTTCCTGCAGTTTTCACTGTAAAACCGAGTTGGAGCTACAACCTCCCCTTATATATGTATGGAGTGGAGTTTGCAACTGAAAAGAAACTTTGTGTTCCCAACAAGCTAGGTGAAGGACGGCTTTCACACACACTTATCTCTCAGAACTGAGCATGTGGAGAGACGTTCGTTCACCTAGCACAAAGGGAACGGGTTGCAGGAGAAACTTTTACTCTGGTTTCTCAGTCTGTTTCCTAGTGCCGGTTTGAAGTTCCTGCAGTTTTCACTGTAAAACAGGTTTGGAGGTAGTACCTCCCTGTATATATATATGGAGTGGAGTTTTCAACTGAAAAGAAACTTTGTGTTCCCAACAAGCTAGGTGAAGGGCGGCTTTCACACACACTTATCTCTCAGAACTGAGCATGTGGAGAGACGTTCGTTCATCTAGCACAAAGGGAACGGGTTGCAGGAGAAATTTTTACTCTGGTATCTCAGTCTGTTTCCTAGTGCCGGTTTGAAGTTCCTGCAGTTTTCACTGTAAAACCGAGTTGGAGCTAGTACCTCCCCATATATATGTATGGAGTGGAGTTTGCAACTGAAAAGAAACTTTGTGTTCCCAACAAGCTAGGTGAAGGACGGCTTTCACACACACTTATCTCTCAGAACTGAGCATGTGGAGAGACGTTCGTTCATCTAACACAAAGGGAACGGGTTGCAGGGGAAACTTTTACTCTGGTTTCACAGTCTGTTTCCTAGTGCCAGTTTGAAGTTCCTGCAGTTTTCACTGTAAAACCGAGTTGGATCTAGTACCTCCCCATATATATGTATGGAGTTGATTTTGCATCTGAAAAGAAACTTTGTGTTCCCAACAAGCTAATGAAGGACGGCTTTCACACACACTTATATCTCAGAACTGAGCATGTGGAGAGACGTTCGTTCATCTAGCACAAAGGGAACTGGTTGCAGGAGAAACTTTTACTCTGGTTTCTCAGTCTGTTTCCTAGTGCCGGTTTGAAGTTCCTGCAGTTTTCACTGTAAAACCGAGTTGGAGCTAGTACCTCCCCTTATATATGTATGGAGTGGAGTTTGCAACTGAAAAGAAACTTTGTGTTCCCAACAAGCTAGGTGAAGGACGGCTTTCACACACACTTATCTCTCAGAACTGAACATGTGGAGAGACGTTCGTTCATCTAGCACAATGGGAACGGGTTGTAGGAGAAACTTTTACTCTGGTTTCTCAGTCTGTTTCCTAGTGCCGGTTTGAAGTTCCTGCAGTTTTCACTGTAAAACCGAGTTGGAGCTAGTACCTCCCCTTATATATGTATGGATTGGGGTTTGCAACTGGAAAGAAACTTTGTGTTCCCTACAAGCTAGGTGAAGGACGGCTTTCACACACACTTATCTCTCAGAACTGAGCATGTGGAGAGACGTTGGTTCATCTAGGACAAAGGGAACGGGTTGCAGGAGAAACTTTTACTCTGGTTTCTCAGTATGTTTCCTAGTGCCGGTTTGAAGTTCCTGCAGTTTTCACTGTAAAACCGAGTTGGAGGTAGTACCTCCCCTCATATATGTATGGAGTGGAGTATGCAACTGAAAAGAAACTTTGTGTTCCCAACAAGCTAGGTGAAGGACGGCTTTCACACACACTTATCTCTCAGAACTGAGCATGTGGAGAGACGTTCGTTCAACTAGCACAAAGGGAACGGGTTGCAGGAGAAACTATTACTCTGGATTCTCAGTCTGTTTCCTAGTGCCGGTTTGAAGTTCCTGCAGTTTTCACTGTAAAACCGAGTTGGATCTAGTACCTCCCCATATATATGTATGGAGTGGAGTTTGCATCTGAAAAGAAACTTTGTGTTCCCAACAAGCTAGGTTAAGGACGGCTTTCACACACACTTATCTCTCAGAACTGAGCATGTGGAGAGACGTTCGTTCATCTAGCACAAAGGGAACTGGTTGCAGGAGAAACTTTTACTCTGGTTTCTCAGTCTGTTTCCTAGTGCCGGTTTGAAGTTCCTGCAGTTTTCACTGTAAAACCGAGTTGGAGCTAGTACCTCCCCTTATATATGTATGGAGTGGAGTTTGCAACTGAAAAGAAACTTTGTGTTCCCAACAAGCTAGGTGAAGGACGGCTTTCACACACACTTATTTCTCAGAACTGAGCATGTGGAGAGACGTTCGTTCATCTAGCACAAAGGGAACTGGTTGCAGGAGAAACTTTTACTCTGGTTTCTCAGTCTGTTTCCTAGTGCCGGTTTGAAGTTCCTGCAGTTTTCACTGTAAAACCGAGTTGGAGCTAGTACCACCCCTTATATATGTATGGAATGGAGTTTGCAACTGAAAAGAAACTTTGTGTTCCCAACAAGCTATGTGAAGAACGGCTTTCACACACACTTATCTCTCAGAACTGAGCATGTGGAGAGACGTTCGTTCATCTAGCACAAAGGGAACGGTTTGCAGTAGAAACTTTTACTCTGGTTTCTCAGTCTGTTTCCTAGTGCCGGTTTGAAGTTCCTGCAGTTTTCACTGTAAAACCGAGTTGGAGCTAGTACCTCCCCTTATATATGTATGGATGGGAGTTTGCAACTGGAAAGAAACTTTGTGTTCCCAACAAGCTAGGTGAAGGACGGCTTTCACACACACTTATCTCTCAGAACTGAGCATGTGGAGAGACTTTGGTTCATCTAGGGCAAAGGGAACGGGTTGCAGGAGAAACTTTTACTCTGGTTTCTCAGTCTGTTTCCTAGTGCCGGTTTGAAGTTCCTGCAGTTTTCACTGTAAAACCGAGTTGGAGCTAGTACCTCCCCTTATATATGTATGGAGTGGAGTTTGCAACTGAAAAGAAACTTTGTGTTCCCAACAAGCTAGGTGAAGGACGGCTTTCACACACACTTATCTCTCAGAACTGAGCATGTGGAGAGACGTTCGTTCAACTAGCACAAAGGGAACGGGTTGCAGGAGAAACTATTACTCTGGATTCTCAGTCTGTTTCCTAGTGCCGGTTTGAAGTTCCTGCAGTTTTCACTGTAAAACCGATTTGGAGTTAGTACCTCCCCGTATATATGTAAGGAGTGGAGTTTGCAACTGAAAAGAAACTTTGTGTTCCCAACAAGCTAGGTGAAGGACGGCTTTCACACACACATATCTCTCAGAACTGAGCATGTGGAGAGACGTTCGTTCATCTAGCACAAAGGGAACGGGTTGCAGGAGAAACTTTTACTCTGGTTTCTCAGTCTGTTTCCTAGTGCCATTTTGAAGTTCCTGCAGTTTTCACTGTAAAACCGAGTTGGATCTAGTACCTCCCCATATATATGAATGGAGTGGAGTTTGCATCTGAAAAGAAACTTTGTGTTCCCAACAAGCTAGGTGAAGGACGGCTTTCACTCACACTTATCTCTCAGAACTGAGCATGTGGAGAGACGTTCGTTCACTTAGCACAAAGGGAACGGGTTACAGGAGAAACTTTTACTCTGGTTTCTCAGTCTGTTTCCTATTGCCGGTTTGAAGTTCCTGCAGTTTTCACTGTAAAACCGAGTTGGAGCTAGTACCTCCCCTTATATATGTATGGAGTGGAGTTTGCAATTGAAAAGAAACTTTGTGTTCCCAACAAGCTAGGTGAAGGACGGCTTTCACACACACTTATCTCTCAGAACTGAGCATGTGGAGAGACATTCGTTCATCTAGCACAAAGGGAACGGGTTGCAGGGGAAACTTATACTCTGGTTTCTCAGTCTGTTTCCTAGTGCCGTTTTGAAGTTCCTGCAGTTTCCAGTGTAAAACCGAGTTGAAGCTAGTACCTCCCCATATATATGTATGGAGTGGAGTTTGCAACTGAAAAGAAACTTTGTGTTCCCAACAAGCTAGGTGAAGGACGGCTTTCAAACACACTTATCTCTCAGAATTGAGCATGTGGAGAGACGTTCGTTCATCTAGCAAAAAGGGAACGGGTTGCAGGGGAAACTTTTACTCTGGTTTCTCAGTCTGTTTCCTAGTGCCGTTTTGAAGTTCCTGCAGTTTTCACTGTAAAACCGAGTTGGAGCTAGTACCTCCCCATATAAATGTATGGAGTGGAGTTTGCAACTGAAAAGAATCTTTGTGTTCCCAACAAGCTATGTGAAGTACGGCTTTCACTCACAAATATCTCTCAGAACTGAGCATGTGGAGAGACGTTCGTTCACGTAGCACAAAGGGAAAGTGTTACAGGAGAAACTTTTAATCTGGTTTCTCAGTCTGTTTCCTAGTGCCGGTTTGAAGTTCCTGCAGTTTTCACTGTAAAACCGGGTTTGAGCTAGTACCTCCCCATATATATATATGGATTGGAGTTTGCAACTGAAAAGAAACTTTGTGTTCCCAACAAGCTAGGTGAAGGACGGCTTTCACTCACACTTATCTCTCAGAACTGAGCATGTGGAGAGACGTTCGTTCATCTAGCACAAAGGGAACGGGTTACAGGAGAAACTTTTACTCTGGTTTCTCAGTCTGTTTCCTAGTGCCGGTTTGAAGTTCCTGCAGTTTTCACTGAAAAACCGTGTTGGAGCTTGTACCTCCCCTTAAATAGGTATGGAGTGGAGTTTGCAACTGAAAAGAAACTTTGTGTTCCCAACAAGCTAGGTGAAGGACGGCTTTCACACACACTTATCTCTCAGAACTGAGCATGTGGAGAGACGTTCGTTCACCTAGCACAAAGGGAACGGGTTGCAGGAGAAACTTTTACTCTGGTTTCTCAGTCTGTTTCCTAGTGCCGGTTTGAAGTTCCTGCAGTTTTCACTGTAAAACCGAGTTGGAGCTAGTACCTCCCCATATATATGTATGGAGTGGAGTTTGCAACTGAAAAGAAACTCTGTGTTCCCAACAAGCTAGGTGAAGGACGGCTTTCACACACACTTATCTCTCAGAACTGAGCATGTGGAGAGACGTTCGTTCATCTAGCACAAAGGGAACGGGTTGCAGAAGAAACTTTTACTCTGGTTTCTCAGTCTGTTTCCTAGTGCCGGTTGGAAGTTCCTGCAGTTTTCACTGTAAAACCGAGTTGGAGCTAGTACCTCCCCATATATATGTATAGAGTGGAGTTTGCAACTGAAAAGAAACTTTGTTTTCCCAACAAGCTAGGTGAAGGACGGCTTTCACACACACTTATCTCTCAGAACTGAGCATGTGGAGAGACGTTCGTTCATCTAGCACAAAGGGAACGGGTTGCAGGAGAAACTTTTACTCTGGTTTCTCAGTCTGTTTCCTAGTGCCGTTTTGAAGTTCCTGCAGTTTTCAGTGTAAAACCGAGTTGAAGCTAGTACCTCCCCATATATATGTATGGAGTGGAGTTTGCAACTGAAAAGAAACTTTGTGTTCCCAACAAGCTAGGTGAAGGACGGCTTTCAAACACACTTATCTCTCAGAATTTAGCATGTGGAGAGACGTTCGTTCATCTAGCAAAAGGGAACGGGTTGCAGGGGAAACTTTTACTCTGGTTTCTCAGTCTGTTTCCTAGTGCCGTTTTGAAGTTCCTGCAGTTTTCACTGTAAAACCGAGTTGGAGCTAGTACCTCCCCATATAAATGTATGGAGTGGAGTTTGCAACTGAAAAGAATCTTTGTGTTCCCAACAAGCTATGTGAAGTACGGCTTTCACTCACAAATATCTCTCAGAACTGAGCATGTGGAGAGACGTTCGTTCACGTAGCACAAAGGGAAAGTGTTACAGGAGAAACTTTTAATCTGGTTTCTCAGTCTGTTTCCTAGTGCCGGTTTGAAGTTCCTGCAATTTTCACTGTAAAACCGAGTTGGAGCTAGTACCTCCCCATATATATATATGGAGTGGAGTTTGCAACTGAAAAGAAACTTTGTGTTCCCAACAAGCTAGGTGAAGGACGGCTTTCACTCACACTTATCTCTCAGAACTGAGCATGTGGAGAGACGTTCGTTCATCTAGCACAAAGGGAACGGGTTACAGGAGAAACTTTTACTCTGGTTTCTCAGTCTGTTTCCTAGTGCCGGTTTGAAGTTCCTGCAGTTTTCACTGAAAAACCGTGTTGGAGCTTGTACCTCCCCTTAAATAGGTATGGAGTGGAGTTTGCAACTGAGAAGAAACTTTGTGTTCCCAACAAGCTATGTTAAGGACGGCTTTCACACACACTTATCTCTCAGAACTGAGCATGTGGAGAGACGTTCGTTCACCTAGCACAAAGGGAACGGGTTGCAGGAGAAACTTTTACTCTGGTTTCTCAGTCTTTTTCCTAGTGCCGGTTTGAAGTTCCTGCAGTTTTCACTGTAAAACCGAGTTGGAGCTAGTACCTCCCCATATATATGTATGGAGTGGAGTTTGCAACTGAAAAGAAACTCTGTGTTCCCAACAAGCTAGGTGAAGGACGGCTTTCACACACACTTATCTCTCAGAACTGAGCATGTGGAGAGACGTTCGTTCATCTAGCACAAAGGGAACGGGTTGCAGAAGAAACTTTTACTCTGGTTTCTCAGTCTGTTTCCTAGTGCCGGTTGGAAGTTCCTGCAGTTTTCACTGTAAAACCGATTTGGAGCTAGTACCTCCCCATATATATGTATGGAGTGGAGTTTGCAACTGAAAAGAAACTTTGTGTTCCCAACAAGCTAGGTGAAGGACGGCTTTCACACACACTTATCTCTCAGAACTGAGCATGTGGAGAGACGTTCGTTCATCTAGCACAAAGGGAACGGGTTGCAGGAGAAACTATTACTCTGGTTTCTCAGTCTGTTTCCTAGTGCCGGTTTGAAGTTCCTGCATTTTTCACTGTAAAACCGAGTTGGAGCTAGTACCTCCCCATATATATGTATGGAGTGGAGTTTGCAACTGAAAAGAAACTTTGTGTTCCCAACAAGCTAGGTGAAGGACGGCTTTCACACACACTTATCTCTCAGAACTGAGCATGTGGAGAGACGTTCGTTCACCTAGCACAAAGGGAACGGGTTGCAGGAGAAACTTTTACTCTGGTTTCTCAGTCTGTTTCCTAGTGCCGGTTTGAAGTTCCTGCAGTTTTCACTGTAAAACCGAGTTGGAGCTAGTACCTCCCCATATATATGTATGGAGTGGAGTTTGCAACTGAAAAGAAACTCTGTGTTCCCAACAAGCTAGGTGAAGGACGGCTTTCACACACAATTATCTCTCAGAACTGAGCATGTGGAGAGACGTTCGTTCATCTAGCACAAAGGGAACGGGTTGCAGAAGAAACTTTTACTCTGGTTTCTCAGTCTGTTTCCTAGTGCCGGTTGGAAGTTCCTGCAGTTTTCACTGTAAAACCGATTTGGAGCTAGTACCTCCCCATATATATGTATGGAGTGGAGTTTGCAACTGAAAAGAAACTTTGTGTTCCCAACAAGCTAGGTGAAGGACGGCTTTCACACACACTTATCTCTCAGAACTGAGCATGTGGAGAGACGTTCGTTCATCTAGCACAAAGGAACGGGTTGCAGGAGAATCTATTACTCTGGTTTCTCAGTCTGTTTCCTAGTGCCGGTTTGAAGTTCCTGCATTTTTCACTGTAAAACCGAGTTGGAGCTAGTACCTCCCCATATATATGTATGGAGTGGAGTTTGCAACTGAAAAGAAACTTTGTGTTCCCAACAAGCTAGGTGAAGGACGGCTTTCACACACACTTATCTCTCAGAACTGAGCATGTGGAGAGATGTTCGTTCATCTAGCACAAAGGGAACGGGTTGCAGGAGAAATTTTACTCTGGTTTCTCAGTCTGTTTCCTAGTGCCGGTTTGAAGTTCCTGCAGTTTTCACTGTAAAACCGTGTTGGAGCTTGTACCCCCCCCCGTATATATGTATGGAGTGGAGTTTGCAACTGAAAAGAAACTTTGTGTTCCCAACAAGCTAGGTGAAGGACGGCTTTCACACACACTTATCTCTCAGAACTGAGCATGTGGAGAGACGTTCCTTCACCTAGCACAAAGGGAACGGGTTGCAGGAGAAACTTTTACTCTGGTTTCTCAGTCTGTTTCCTAGTGCCGGTTTGAAGTTCCTGCAGTTTTCACTGTAAAACCGAGTTGGAGCTAGTACCTCCCCATATATATGTATGGAGTGGAGTTTGCAACTGAAAAGAAACTCTGTGTTCCCAACAAGCTAGGTGAAGGACGGCTTTCACACACACTTATCTCTCAGAACTGAGCATGTGGAGAGACGTTCGTTCATCTAGCACAAAGGGAACGGGTTGCAGAAGAAACTTTTACTCTGGTTTCTCAGTCTGTTTCCTAGTGCCGGTTGGAAATTCCTGCAGTTTTCACTGTAAAACCGATTTGGAGCTAGTACCTCCCCATATATATGTATGGAGTGGAGTTTGCAACTGAAAAGAAACTTTGTGTTCCCAACAAGCTAGGTGAAGGACGGCTTTCACACACACTTATCTCTCAGAACTGAGCATGTGGAGAGACGTTCGTTCATCTAGCACAAAGGGAACGGGTTGCAGGAGAAACTATTACTCTGGTTTCTCAGTCTGTTTCCTAGTGCCGGTTTGAAGTTCCTGCATTTTTCACTGTAAAACCGAGTTGGAGCTAGTACCTCCCCATATATATGTATGGAGTGGAGTTTGCAACTGAAAAGAAACTTTGTGTTCCCAACAAGCTAGGTGAAGGACGGCTTTCACACACACTTATCTCTCAGAACTGAGCATGTGGAGAGACGTTCGTTCACCTAGCACAAAGGAACGGGTTGCAGGAGAAACTTTTACTCTGGTTTCTCAGTCTGTTTCCTAGTGCCGGTTTGATGTTCCTGCAGTTTTCACTGTAAAACCGAGTTGGAGCTAGTACCTCCCCATATATATGTATGGAGTGGAGTTTTCAACTGAAAAGAAACTTTGTGTTCCCAACAAGCTATGTGAAGTACGGCTTTCACTCACAAATATCTCTCAGAACTGAGCATGTGGAGAGACGTTCGTTCACGTAGCACAAAGGGAAAGTGTTACAGGAGAAACTTTTAATCTGGTTTCTCAGTCTGTTTCCTAGTGCCGGTTTGAAGTTCCTGCAGTTTTCACTGTAAAACCGAGTTGGAGCTAGTACCTCCCCATATATATATATGGAGTGGAGTTTGCAACTGAAAAGAAACTTTGTGTTCCCTACAAGCTAGGTGAAGGACGGCTTTCACACACACTTATCTCTCAGAACTGAGCATGTGGAGAGACGTTGGTTCATCTAGGACAAAGGGAAAGTGTTACAGGAGAAACTTTTACTCTGGTTTCTCAGTATGTTTCCTAGTGCCGGTTTGAAGTTCCTGCAGTTTTCACTGTAAAACCGAGTTGGAGCTAGTACCTCCCCTCATATATGTATGGAGTGGAGTATGCAACTGAAAAGAAACTTTGTGTTCCCAACAAGCTAGGTGAAGGACGGCTTTCACACACACTTATCTCTCAGATCTGAGCATGTGGAGAGACGTTCGTTCAACTAGCACAAAGGGAACGGGTTGCAGGAGAAACTATTACTCTGGATTCTCAGTCTGTTTCCTAGTGCCGGTTTGAAGTTCCTGCAGTTTTCACTGTAAAACCGAGTTGGATCTAGTACCTCCCCATATATATGTATGGAGTGGAGTTTGCATCTGAAAAGAAACTTTGTGTTCCCAACAAGCTAGGTGAAGGACGGCTTTCACACACACTTATCTCTCAGAACTGAGCATGTGGAGAGACGTTCGTTCATCTAGCACAAAGGGAACTGGTTGCAGGAGAAACTTTTACTCTGGTTTCTCAGTCTGTTTCCTAGTGCCGGTTTGAAGTTCCTGCAGTTTTCACTGTAAAACCGAGTTGGAGCTAGTACCTCCCCTTATATATGTATGGAGTGGAGTTTGCAACTGAAAAGAAACTTTGTGTTCCCAACAAGCTAGGTGAAGGACGGCTTTCACACACACTTATTTCTCAGAACTGAGCATGTGGAGAGACGTTCGTTCATCTAGCACAAAGGGAACTGGTTGCAGGAGAAACTTTTACTCTGGTTTCTCAGTCTGTTTCCTAGTGCCGGTTTGAAGTTCCTGCAGTTTTCACTGTAAAACCGAGTTGGAGCTAGTACCACCCCTTATATATGTATGGAATGGAGTTTGCAACTGAAAAGAAACTTTGTGTTCCCAACAAGCTATGTGAAGAACGGCTTTCACACACACTTATCTCTCACAACTGAGCATGTGGAGAGACGTTCGTTCATCTAGCACAAAGGGAACGGGTTGCAGGAGAAACTTTTACTCTGGTTTCTCAGTCTGTTTCCTAGTGCCGGTTTGAAGTTCCTGCAGTTTTCACTGTAAAACCGAGTTGGAGCTAGTACCTCCCCTTATATATGTATGGATTGGAGTTTGCAACTGGAAAGAAACTTTGTGTTCCCAACAAGCTAGGTTAAGGACGGCTTTCACACACACTTATCTCTCAGAACTGAGCATGTGGAGAGACGTTCGTTCATCTAGCACAAAGGGAACGGGTTGCAGGAGAAACTTTTACTCTGGTTTCTCAGTCTGTTTCCTAGTGCCGGTTTGAAGTTCCTGCAGTTTTCACTGTAAAACCGAGTTGGAGCTAGTACCTCCCCTTATATATGTATGGAGTGGAGTTTGCAACTGAAAAGAAACTTTGTGTTCCCAACAAGCTAGGTGAAGGACGGCTTTCACACACACTTATCTCTCAGAACTGAGCATGTGGAGAGACGTTCGTTCATCTAGCACAAAGGGAACTGGTTGCAGGAGAAACTTTTACTCTGGTTTCTCAGTCTGTTTCCTAGTGCCGGTTGGAAGTTCCTGCAGTTTTCACTGTAAAACCGAGTTGGAGCTTGTACCACCCCTTATATATGTATGGAGTGGAGTTTGCAACTCAAAAGAAACTTTGTGTTCCCAACAAGCTAGGTGAAGGACGGCTTTCACACACACTTATCTCTCAGAACTGAGCATGTGGAGAGACGTTCGTTCATCTAGCACAAAGGGAACGGTTTGCAGGAGAAACTTTTACTCTGGTTTCTCAGTCTGTTTCCTAGTGCCGGTTTGAAGTTCCTGCAGTTTTCACTGTAAAACCGAGTTGGAGCTAGTACCTCCCCTTATATATGTATGGATTGGAGTTTGCAACTGGAAAGAAACTTTGTGTTCCCAACAAGCTAGGTGAAGGACGGCTTTCACACACACTTATCTCTCAGAACTGAGCATGTGGAGAGACTTTGGTTCATCTAGCACAAAGGGAACGGGTTGCAGGAGAAACTTTTACTCTGGTTTCTCAGTCTGTTTCCTAGTGCCGGTTTGAAGTTCCTGCAATTTTCACTGTAAAACCGAGTTGGAGCTAGTACCTCCCCATATATATGTCTGGAGTGGAGTTTGCAACTGAAAAGAAACTTTGTGTTCCCAACAAGCTAGGTGAAGGACGGCTTTCACACACACTTATCTCTCAAAACTGAGCATGTGGAGAGACGTTCGTTCAACTAGCACAAAGGGAACGGGTTGCAGGAGAAACTATTACTCTGGATTCTCAGTCTGTTTCCTAGTGCCGGTTTGAAGTTCCTGCAGTTTTCACTGTAAAACCGATTTGGAGTTAGTACCTCCCCGTATATATGTAAGGAGTGGAGTTTGCAACTGAAAAGAAACTTTGTGTTCCCAACAAGCTAGGTGAAGGACGGCTTTCACACACACATATCTCTCAGAACTGAGCATGTGGAGAGACGTTCGTTCATCTAGCACAAAGGGAACGGGTTGCAGGAGAAACTTTTACTCTGGTTTCTCAGTCTGTTTCCTAGTGCCATTTTGAAGTTCCTGCAGTTTTCACTGTAAAACCGAGTTGGATCTAGTACCTCCCCATATATATGAATGGAGTGGAGTTTGCATCTGAAAAGAAACTTTGTGTTCCCAACAAGCTAGGTGAAGGACGGCTTTCACTCACACTTATCTCTCAGAACTGAGCATGTGGAGAGACGTTCGTTCACTTAGCACAAAGGGAATGGGTTACAGGAGAAACTTTTACTCTGGTTTCTCAGTCTGTTTCCTATTGCCGGTTTGAAGTTCCTGCAGTTTTCACTGTAAAACCGAGTTGGAGCTAGTACCTCCCCTTATATATGTATGGAGTGGAGTTTGCAATTGAAAAGAAACTTTGTGTTCCCAACAAGCTAGGTGAAGGACGGCTTTCACACACACTTATCTCTCAGAACTGAGCATGTGGAGAGACATTCGTTCATCTAGCACAAAGGGAACGGGTTGCAGGGGAAACTTATACTCTGGTTTCTCAGTCTGTTTCCTAGTGCCGTTTTGAAGTTCCTGCAGTTTCCAGTGTAAAACCGAGTTGAAGCTAGTACCTCCCCATATATATGTAAGGAGTGGAGTTTGCAACTGAAAAGAAACTTTGTGTTCCCAACAAGCTAGGTGAAGGACGGCTTTCAAACACACTTATCTCTCAGAATTGAGCATGTGGAGAGACGTTCGTTCATCTAGCAAAAAGGGAACGGGTTGCAGGGGAAACTTTTACTCTGGTTTCTCAGTCTGTTTCCTAGTGCCGTTTTGAAGTTCCTGCAGTTTTCACTGTAAAACCGAGTTGGAGCTAGTACCTCCCCATATAAATGTAAGGAGTGGAGTTTGCAACTGAAAAGAATCTTTGTGTTCCCAACAAGCTATGTGAAGTACGGCTTTCACTCACAAATATCTCTCAGAACTGAGCATGTGGAGAGACGTTCGTTCACGTAGCACAAAGGGAAAGTGTTACAGGAGAAACTTTTACTCTGGTTTCTCAGTCTGTTTCCTAGTGCCGGTTTGAAGTTCCTGCAGTTTTCACTGTAAAACCGGGTTGGAGCTAGTACCTCCCCATATATATATATGGATTGGAGTTTGCAACTGAAAAGAAACTTTGTGTTCCCAACAAGCTAGGTGAAGGACGGCTTTCACTCACACTTATCTCTCAGAACTGAGCATGTGGAGAGACGTTCGTTCATCTAGCACAAAGGGAACGGGTTACAGGAGAAACTTTTACTCTGGTTTCTCAGTCTGTTTCCTAGTGCCGGTTTGAAGTTCCTGCAGTTTTCACTGAAAAACCGTGTTGGAGCTTGTACCTCCCCTTAAATAGGTATGGAGTGGAGTTTGCAACTGAAAAGAAACTTTGTGTTCCCAACAAGCTAGGTGAAGGACGGCTTTCACACACACTTATCTCTCAGAACTGAGCATGTGGAGAGACGTTCGTTCACCTAGCACAAAGGGAACGGGTTGCAGGAGAAACTTTTACTCTGGTTTCTCAGTCTGTTTCCTAGTGCCGGTTTGAAGTTCCTGCAGTTTTCACTGTAAAACCGAGTTGGAGCTAGTACCTCCCCATATATATGTATGGAGTGGAGTTTGCAACTGAAAAGAAACTCTGTGTTCCCAACAAGCTAGGTGAAGGACGGCTTTCACACACACTTATCTCTCAGATCTGAGCATGTGGAGAGACGTTCGTTCATCTAGCACAAAGGGAACGGGTTGCAGATGAAACTTTTACTCTGGTTTCTCAGTCTGTTTCCTAGTGCCGGTTGGAAGTTCCTGCAGTTTTCACTGTAAAACCGATTTGGAGCTAGTACCTCCCCATATATATGTATGGAGTGGAGTTTGCAACTGAAAAGAAACTTTGTGTTCACAACAAGCTAGGTGAAGGACGGCTTTCACACACACTTATCTCTCAGAACTGAGCATGTGGAGAGACGTTCGTTCATCTAGCACAAAGGGAACGGGTTGCAGGAGAAACTATTACTCTGGTTTCTCAGTCTGTTTCCTAGTGCCGGTTTGAAGTTCCTGCATTTTTCACTGTAAAACCGAGTTGGAGCTAGTACCTCCCCATATATATGTATGGAGTGGAGTTTGCAACTGAAAAGAAACTTTGTGTTCCCAACAAGCTAGGTGAAGGACGGCTTTCACACACACTTATCTCTCAGAACTGAGCATGTGGAGAGACGTTCGTTCACCTAGCACAAAGGGAACGGGTTGCAGGAGAAACTTTTACTCTGGTTTCTCAGTCTGTTTCCTAGTGCCGGTTTGAAGTTCCTGCAGATTTCACTGTAAAACCGAGTTGGAGCTAGTACCTCCCCATATATATGTATGGAGTGGAGTTTGCAACTGAAAAGAAACTCTGTGTTCCCAACAAGCTAGGTGAAGGACGGCTTTCACACACAATTATCTCTCAGAACTGAGCATGTGGAGAGACGTTCGTTCATCTAGCACAAAGGGAACGGGTTGCAGAAGAAACTTTTACTCTGGTTTCTCAGTCTGTTTCCTAGTGCCGGTTGGAAGTTCCTGCAGTTTTCACTGTAAAACCGATTTGGAGCTAGTACCTCCCCATATATATGTATGGAGTGGAGTTTGCAACTGAAAAGAAACTTTGTGTTCCCAACAAGCTAGGTGAAGGACGGCTTTCACACACACTTATCTCTCAGAACTGAGCATGTGGAGAGACGTTCGTTCATCTAGCACAAAGGAACGGGTTGCAGGAGAAACTATTACTCTGGTTTCTCAGTCTGTTTCCTAGTGCCGGTTTGAAGTTCCTGCATTTTTCACTGTAAAACCGAGTTGGAGCTAGTACCTCCCCATATATATGTATGGAGTGGAGTTTGCAACTGAAAAGAAACTTTGTGTTCCCAACAAGCTAGGTGAAGGACGGCTTTCACACACACTTATCTCTCAGAACTGAGCATGTGGAGAGATGTTCGTTCATCTAGCACAAAGGGAACGGGTTGCAGGAGAAATTTTACTCTGGTTTCTCAGTCTGTTTCCTAGTGCCGGTTTGAAGTTCCTGCAGTTTTCACTGTAAAACCGTGTTGGAGCTTGTACCCCCCCCGTATATATGTATGGAGTGGAGTTTGCAACTGAAAAGAAACTTTGTGTTCCCAACAAGCTAGGTGAAGGACGGCTTTCACACACACTTATCTCTCAGAACTGAGCATGTGGAGAGACGTTCCTTCACCTAGCACAAAGGGAACGGGTTGCAGGAGAAACTTTTACTCTGGTTTCTCAGTCTGTTTCCTAGTGCCGGTTTGAAGTTCCTGCAGTTTTCACTGTAAAACCGAGTTGGAGCTAGTACCTCCCCATATATATGTATGGAGTGGAGTTTGCAACTGAAAAGAAACTCTGTGTTCCCAACAAGCTAGGTGAAGGACGGCTTTCACACACACTTATCTCTCAGAACTGAGCATGTGGAGAGACGTTCGTTCATCTAGCACAAAGGGAACGGGTTGCAGAAGAAACTTTTACTCTGGTTTCTCAGTCTGTTTCCTAGTGCCGGTTGGAAATTCCTGCAGTTTTCACTGTAAAACCGATTTGGAGCTAGTACCTCCCCATATATATGTATGGAGTGGAGTTTGCAACTGAAAAGAAACTTTGTGTTCCCAACAAGCTAGGTGAAGGACGGCTTTCACACACACTTATCTCTCAGAACTGAGCATGTGGAGAGACGTTCGTTCATCTAGCACAAAGGGAACGGGTTGCAGGAGAAACTATTACTCTGGTTTCTCAGTCTGTTTCCTAGTGCCGGTTTGAAGTTCCTGCATTTTTCACTGTAAAACCGAGTTGGAGCTAGTACCTCCCCATATATATGTATGGAGTGGAGTTTGCAACTGAAAAGAAACTTTGTGTTCCCAACAAGCTAGGTGAAGGACGGCTTTCACACACACTTATCTCTCAGAACTGAGCATGTGGAGAGACGTTCGTTCACCTAGCACAAAGGAACGGGATGCAGGAGAAACTTTTACTCTGGTTTCTCAGTCTGTTTCCTAGTGCCGGTTTGAAGTTCCTGCAGTTTTCACTGTAAAACCGAGTTGGAGCTAGTACCTCCCCATATATATGTATGGAGTGGAGTTTTCAACTGAAAAGAAACTTTGTGTTCCCAACAAGCTATGTGAAGTACGGCTTTCACTCACAAATATCTCTCAGAACTGAGCATGTGGAGAGACGTTCGTTCACGTAGCACAAAGGGAAAGTGTTACAGGAGAAACTTTTAATCTGGTTTCTCAGTCTGTTTCCTAGTGCCGGTTTGAAGTTCCTGCAGTTTTCACTGTAAAACCGAGTTGGAGCTAGTACCTCCCCATATATATATATGGAGTGGAGTTTGCAACTGAAAAGAAACTTTGTGTTCCCAACAAGCTAGGTGAAGGACGGCTTTCACTCACACTTATCTCTCAGAACTGAGCATGTGGAGAGACGTTCGTTCATCTAGCACAAAGGGAACGGGTTACAGGAGAAACTTTTACTCTGGTTTCTCAGTCTGTTTCCTAGTGCCGGTTTGAAGTTCCTGCAGTTTTCACTGAAAAACCGTGTTGGAGCTTGTACCTCCCCTTAAATAGGTATGGAGTGGAGTTTGCAACTGAAAAGAAACTTTGTGTTCCCAACAAGCTAGGTGAAGGACGGCTTTCACACACACTTATCTCTCAGAACTGAGCATGTGGAGAGACGTTCGTTCACCTAGCACAAAGGGAACGGGTTGCAGGAGAAACTTTTACTCTGGTTTCTCAGTCTGTTTCCTAGTGCCGGTTTGAAGTTCCTGCAGTTTTCACTGTAAAACCGAGTTGGAGCTAGTACCTCCCCATATATATGTATGGAGTGGAGTTTGCAACTGAAAAGAAACTCTGTGTTCCCAACAAGCTAGGTGAAGGACGGCTTTCACACACACTTATCTCTCAGAACTGAGCATGTGGAGAGACGTTCGTTCATCTAGCACAAAGGGAACGGGTTGCAGAAGAAACTTTTACTCTGGTTTCTCAGTCTGTTTCCTAGTGCCGGTTGGAAGTTCCTGCAGTTTTCACTGTAAAACCGATTTGGAGCTAGTACCTCCCCATATATATGTATGGAGTGGAGTTTGCAACTGAAAAGAAACTTTGTGTTCCCAACAAGCTAGGTGAAGGACGGCTTTCACACACACTTATCTCTCAGAACTGAGCATGTGGAGAGACGTTCGTTCATCTAGCACAAAGTGAACGGGTTGCAGGAGAAACTATTACTCTGGTTTCTCAGTCTGTTTCCTAGTGCCGGTTTGAAGTTCCTGCATTTTTCACTGTAAAACCGAGTTGGAGCTAGTACCTCCCCATATATATGTATGGAGTGGAGTTTGCAACTGAAAAGAAACTTTGTGTTCCCAACAAGCTAGGTGAAGGACGGCTTTCACACACACTTATCTCTCAGAACTGAGCATGTGGAGAGACGTTCGTTCACCTAGCACAAAGGGAACGGGTTGCAGGAGAAACTTTTACTCTGGTTTCTCAGTCTGTTTCCTAGTGCCGGTTTGAAGTTCCTGCAGTTTTCACTGTAAAACCGAGTTGGAGCTAGTACCTCCCCATATATATGTATGGAGTGGAGTTTGCAACTGAAAAGAAACTCTGTGTTCCCAACAAGCTAGGTGAAGGACGGCTTTCACACACAATTATCTCTCAGAACTGAGCATGTGGAGAGACGTTCGTTCATCTAGCACAAAGGGAACGGGTTGCAGAAGAAACTTTTACTCTGGTTTCTCAGTCTGTTTCCTAGTGCCGGTTGGAAGTTCCTGCAGTTTTCACTGTAAAACCGATTTGGAGCTAGTACCTCCCCATATATATGTATGGAGTGGAGTTTGCAACTGAAAAGAAACTTTGTGTTCCCAACAAGCTAGGTGAAGGACGGCTTTCACACACACTTATCTCTCAGAACTGAGCATGTGGAGAGACGTTCGTTCATCTAGCACAAAGGAACGGGTTGCAGGAGAAACTATTACTCTGGTTTCTCAGTCTGTTTCCTAGTGCCGGTTTGAAGTTCCTGCATTTTTCACTGTAAAACCGAGTTGGAGCTAGTACCTCCCCATATATATGTATGGAGTGGAGTTTGCAACTGAAAAGAAACTTTGTGTTCCCAACAAGCTAGGTGAAGGACGGCTTTCACACACACTTATCTCTCAGAACTGAGCATGTGGAGAGATGTTCGTTCATCTAGCACAAAGGGAACGGGTTGCAGGAGAAATTTTACTCTGGTTTCTCAGTCTGTTTCCTAGTGCCGGTTTGAAGTTCCTGCAGTTTTCACTGTAAAACCGTGTTGGAGCTTGTACCCCCCCCGTATATATGTATGGAGTGGAGTTTGCAACTGAAAAGAAACTTTGTGTTCCCAACAAGCTAGGTGAAGGACGGCTTTCACACACACTTATCTCTCAGAACTGAGCATGTGGAGAGTCGTTCCTTCACCTAGCACAAAGGGAACGGGTTGCAGGAGAAACTTTTACTCTGGTTTCTCAGTCTGTTTCCTAGTGCCGGTTTGAAGTTCCTGCAGTTTTCACTGTAAAACCGAGTTGGAGCTAGTACCTCCCCATATATATGTATGGAGTGGAGTTTGCAACTGAAAAGAAACTCTGTGTTCCCAACAAGCTAGGTGAAGGACGGCTTTCACACACACTTATCTCTCAGAACTGAGCATGTGGAGAGACGTTCGTTCATCTAGCACAAAGGGAACGGGTTGCAGAAGAAACTTTTACTCTGGTTTCTCAGTCTGTTTCCTAGTGCCGGTTGGAAATTCCTGCAGTTTTCACTGTAAAACCGATTTGGAGCTAGTACCTCCCCATATATATGTATGGAGTGGAGTTTGCAACTGAAAAGAAACTTTGTGTTCCCAACAAGCTAGGTGAAGGACGGCTTTCACACACACTTATCTCTCAGAACTGAGCATGTGGAGAGACGTTCGTTCATCTAGCACAAAGGGAACGGGTTGCAGGAGAAACTATTACTCTGGTTTCTCAGTCTGTTTCCTAGTGCCGGTTTGAAGTTCCTGCATTTTTCACTGTAAAACCGAGTTGGAGCTAGTACCTCCCCATATATATGTATGGAGTGGAGTTTGCAACTGAAAAGAAACTTTGTGTTCCCAACAAGTTAGGTGAAGGACGGCTTTCACACACACTTATCTCTCAGAACTGAGCATGTGGAGAGACGTTCGTTCATCTAGCACAAAGGAACGGGTTGCAGGAGAAACTTTTACTCTGGTTTCTCAGTCTGTTTCCTAGTGCCGGTTTGAAGTTCCTGCAGTTTTCACTGTAAAACCGAGTTGGAGATAGTACCTCCCCATATATATGTATGGAGTGGAGTTTTCAACTGAAAAGAAACTTTGTGTTCCCAACAAGCTATGTGAAGTACGGCTTTCACTCACAAATATCTCTCAGAACTGAGCATGTGGAGAGACGTTCGTTCACGTAGCACAAAGGGAAAGTGTTACAGGAGAAACTTTTAATCTGGTTTCTCAGTCTGTTTCCTAGTGCCGGTTTGAAGTTCCTGCAGTTTTCACTGTAAAACCGAGTTGGAGCTAGTACCTCCCCATATATATGTATGGAGTGGAGTTTGCAACTGAAAAGAAACTTTGTGTTCCCAACAAGCTAGGTGAAGGACGGCTTTCACACACACTTATCTCTCAGAACTGAGCATGTGGAGAGACGTTCGTTCATCTAACACAAAGGGAACGGGTTGCAGGGGAAACTTTTACTCTGGTTTCACAGTCTGTTTCCTAGTGCCAGTTTGACGTTCCTGCAGTTTTCACTGTAAAACCCAGTTGGAGCTACTACCTCCCCTTATATATGTATGGAGTGGAGTTTGCAACTGAAAAGAGACTTTGTGTTCCCAACAAGCTAGGTGAAGGACGGCTTTCACACACACTTATCTCTCAGAACTGAGCATGTGGAGAGACGTTCGTTCACCTAGCACAAAGGGAACGGGTTGCAGGAGAAACTTTTACTCTGGTTTCTCAGTCTGTTTCCTAGTGCCGGTTTGAAGTTCCTGCAGTTTTCACTGTAAAACCGAGTTGGAGCTAGTACCTCCCCATATATATGTATGGAGTGGAGTTTTCAACTGAAAAGAAACTTTGTGTTCCCAACAAGCTATGTGAAGTACGGCTTTCACTCACAAATATCTCTCAGAACTGAGCATGTGGAGAGACGTTCGTTCACGTAGCACAAAGGGAAAGTGTTACAGGAGAAACTTTTAATCTGGTTTCTCAGTCTGTTTCCTAGTGCCGGTTTGAAGTTCCTGCAGTTTTCACTGTAAAACCGAGTTGGAGCTAGTACCTCCCCATATATATATATGGAGTGGAGTTTGCAACTGAAAAGAAACTTTGTGTTCCCAACAAGCTAGGTGAAGGACGGCTTTCACTCACACTTATCTCTCAGAACTGAGCATGTGGAGAGACGTTCGTTCATCTAGCACAAAGGGAACGGGTTACAGGAGAAACTTTTACTCTGGTTTCTCAGTCTGTTTCCTAGTGCCGGTTTGAAGTTCCTGCAGTTTTCACTGAAAAACCGTGTTGGAGCTTGTACCTCCCCTTAAATAGGTATGGAGTGGAGTTTGCAACTGAAAAGAAACTTTGTGTTCCCAACAAGCTAGGTGAAGGACGGCTTTCACACACACTTATCTCTCAGAACTGAGCATGTGGAGAGACGTTCGTTCACCTAGCACAAAGGGAACGGGTTGCAGGAGAAACTTTTACTCTGGTTTCTCAGTCTGTTTCCTAGTGCCGGTTTGAAGTTCCTGCAGTTTTCACTGTAAAACCGAGTTGGAGCTAGTACCTCCCCATATATATGTATGGAGTGGAGTTTGCAACTGAAAAGAAACTCTGTGTTCCCAACAAGCTAGGTGAAGGACGGCTTTCACACACACTTATCTCTCAGAACTGAGCATGTGGAGAGACGTTCGTTCATCTAGCACAAAGGGAACGGGTTGCAGAAGAAACTTTTACTCTGGTTTCTCAGTCTGTTTCCTAGTGCCGGTTGGAAGTTCCTGCAGTTTTCACTGTAAAACCGATTTGGAGCTAGTACCTCCCCATATATATGTATGGAGTGGAGTTTGCAACTGAAAAGAAACTTTGTGTTCCCAACAAGCTAGGTGAAGGACGGCTTTCACACACACTTATCTCTCAGAACTGAGCATGTGGAGAGACGTTCGTTCATCTAGCACAAAGTGAACGGGTTGCAGGAGAAACTATTACTCTGGTTTCTCAGTCTGTTTCCTAGTGCCGGTTTGAAGTTCCTGCATTTTTCACTGTAAAACCGAGTTGGAGCTAGTACCTCCCCATATATATGTATGGATTGGAGTTTGCAACTGAAAAGAAACTTTGTGTTCCCAACAAGCTAGGTGAAGGACGGCTTTCACACACACTTATCTCTCAGAACTGAGCATGTGGAGAGACGTTCGTTCACCTAGCACAAAGGGAACGGGTTGCAGGAGAAACTTTTACTCTGGTTTCTCAGTCTGTTTCCTAGTGCCGGTTTGAAGTTCCTGCAGTTTTCACTGTAAAACCGAGTTGGAGCTAGTACCTCCCCATATATATGTATGGAGTGGAGTTTGCAACTGAAAAGAAACTCTGTGTTCCCAACAAGCTAGGTGAAGGACGGCTTTCACACACAATTATCTCTCAGAACTGAGCATGTGGAGAGACGTTCGTTCATCTAGCACAAAGGGAACGGGTTGCAGAAGAAACTTTTACTCTGGTTTCTCAGTCTGTTTCCTAGTGCCGGTTGGAAGTTCCTGCAGTTTTCACTGTAAAACCGATTTGGAGCTAGTACCTCCCCATATATATGTATGGAGTGGAGTTTGCAACTTAAAAGAAACTTTGTGTTCCCAACAAGCTAGGTGAAGGACGGCTTTCACACACACTTATCTCTCAGAACTGAGCATGTGGAGAGACGTTCGTTCATCTAGCACAAAGGAACGGGTTGCAGGAGAAACTATTACTCTGGTTTCTCAGTCTGTTTCCTAGTGCCGGTTTGAAGTTCCTGCATTTTTCACTGTAAAACCGAGTTGGAGCTAGTACCTCCCCATATATATGTATGGAGTGGAGTTTGCAACTGAAAAGAAACTTTGTGTTCCCAACAAGCTAGGTGAAGGACGGCTTTCACACACACTTATCTCTCAGAACTGAGCATGTGGAGAGATGTTCGTTCATCTAGCACAAAGGGAACGGGTTGCAGGAGAAATTTTACTCTGGTTTCTCAGTCTGTTTCCTAGTGCCGGTTTGAAGTTCCTGCAGTTTTCACTGTAAAACCGTGTTGGAGCTTGTACCCCCCCGTATATATGTATGGAGTGGAGTTTGCAACTGAAAAGAAACTTTGTGTTCCCAACAAGCTAGGTGAAGGACGGCTTTCACACACACTTATCTCTCAGAACTGAGCATGTGGAGAGTCGTTCCTTCACCTAGCACAAAGGGAACGGGTTGCAGGAGAAACTTTTACTCTGGTTTCTCAGTCTGTTTCCTAGTGCCGGTTTGAAGTTCCTGCAGTTTTCACTGTAAAACCGAGTTGGAGCTAGTACCTCCCCATATATATGTATGGAGTGGAGTTTGCAACTGAAAAGAAACTCTGTGTTCCCAACAAGCTAGGTGAAGGACGGCTTTCACACACAATTATCTCTCAGAACTGAGCATGTGGAGAGACGTTCGTTCATCTAGCACAAAGGGAACGGGTTGCAGAAGAAACTTTTACTCTGGTTTCTCAGTCTGTTTCCTAGTGCCGGTTGGAAGTTCCTGCAGTTTTCACTGTAAAACCGATTTGGAGCTAGTACCTCCCCATATATATGTATGGAGTGGAGTTTGCAACTGAAAAGAAACTTTGTGTTCCCAACAAGCTAGGTGAAGGACGGCTTTCACACACACTTATCTCTCAGAACTGAGCATGTGGAGAGACGTTCGTTCATCTAGCACAAAGGGAACGGGTTGCAGGAGAAACTATTACTCTGGTTTCTCAGTCTGTTTCCTAGTGCCGGTTTGAAGTTCCTGCATTTTTCACTGTAAAACCGAGTTGGAGCTAGTACCTCCCCATATATATGTATGGAGTGGAGTTTGCAACTGAAAAGAAACTTTGTGTTCCCAACAAGCTAGGTGAAGGACGGCTTTCACACACACTTATCTCTCAGAACTGAGCATGTGGAGAGACGTTCGTTCACCTAGCACAAAGGAACGGGTTGCAGGAGAAACTTTTACTCTGCTTTCTCAGTCTGTTTCCTAGTGCCGGTTTGAAGTTCCTGCAGTTTTCACTGTAAAACCGAGTTGGAGCTAGTACCTCCCCATATATATGTATGGAGTGGAGTTTTCAACTGAAAAGAAACTTTGTGTTCCCAACAAGCTATGTGAAGTACGGCTTTCACTCACAAATATCTCTCAGAACTGAGCATGTGGAGAGACGTTCGTTCACGTAGCACAAAGGGAAAGTGTTACAGGAGAAACTTTTAATCTGGTTTCTCAGTCTGTTTCCTAGTGCCGGTTTGAAGTTCCTGCAGTTTTCACTGTAAAACCGAGTTGGAGCTAGTACCTCCCCATATATATGTATGGAGTGGAGTTTGCAACTGAAAAGAAACTTTGTGTTCCCAACAAGCTAGGTGAAGGACGGCTTTCACACACACTTATCTCTCAGAACTGAGCATGTGGAGAGACGTTCGTTCATCTAACACAAAGGGAACGGGTTGCAGGGGAAACTTTTACTCTGGTTTCACAGTCTGTTTCCTAGTGCCAGTTTGACGTTCCTGCAGTTTTCACTGTAAAACCGAGTTGGAGCTACTACCTCCCCTTATATATGTATGGAGTGGAGTTTGCAACTGAAAAGAGACTTTGTGTTCCCAACAAGCTAGGTGAAGGACGGCTTTCACACACACTTATCTCTCAGAACTGAGCATGTGGAGAGACGTTCGTTCACCTAGCACAAAGGGAACGGGTTGCAGGAGAAACTTTTACTCTGGTTTCTCAGTCTGTTTCCTAGTGCCGGTTTGAAGTTCCTGCAGTTTTCACTGTAAAACCGAGTTGGAGCTAGTACCTCCCCATATATATGTATGGAGTGGAGTTTGCAACTGAAAAGAAACTCTGTGTTCCCAACAAGCTAGGTGAAGGACGGCTTTCACACACACTTATCTCTCAGAACTGAGCATGTGGAGAGACGTTCGTTCATCTAGCACAAAGGGAACGGGTTGCAGAAGAAACTTTTACTCTGGTTTCTCAGTCTGTTTCCAAGTGCCGGTTGGAAGTTCCTGCAGTTTTCACTGTAAAACCGATTTGGAGCTAGTACCTCCCCATATATATGTATGGAGTGGAGTTTGCAACTGAAAAGAAACTTTGTGTTCCCAACAAGCTAGGTGAAGGACGGCTTTCACACACACTTATCTCTCAGAACTGAGCATGTGGAGAGACGTTCGTTCATCTAGCACAAAGGGAACGGGTTGCAGGAGAAACTATTACTCTGGATTCTCAGTCTGTTTCCTAGTGCCGGTTTGAAGTTCCTGCATTTTTCACTGTAAAACCGAGTTGGAGCTAGTACCTCCCCATATATATGTATGGAGTGGAGTTTGCAACTGAAAAGAAACTTTGTGTTCCCAACAAGCTAGGTGAAGGACGGCTTTCACACACACTTATCTCTCAGAACTGAGCATGTGGAGAGACGTTCGTTCACCTAGCACAAAGGGAACGGGTTGCAGGAGAAACTTTTACTCTGGTTTCTCAGTCTGTTTCCTAGTGCCGGTTTGAAGTTCCTGCAGTTTTCACTGTAAAACCGAGTTGGAGCTAGTACCTCCCCATATATATGTATGGAGTGGAGTTTGCAACTGAAAAGAAACTCTGTGTTCCCAACATGCTAGGTGAAGGACGGCTTTCACACACAATTATCTCTCAGAACTGAGCATGTGGAGAGACGTTCGTTCATCTAGCACAAAGGGAACGGGTTGCAGAAGAAACTTTTACTCTGGTTTCTCAGTCTGTTTCCTAGTGCCGGTTGGAAGTTCCTGCAGTTTTCACTGTAAAACCGATTTGGAGCTAGTACCTCCCCATATATATGTATGGAGTGGAGTTTGCAACTGAAAAGAAACTTTGTGTTCCCAACAAGCTAGGTGAAGGACGGCTTTCACACACACTTATCTCTCAGAACTGAGCATGTGGAGAGACTTTCGTTCATCTAGCACAAAGGAACGGGTTGCAGGAGAAACTATTACTCTGGTTTCTCAGTCTGTTTCCTAGTGCCGGTTTGAAGTTCCTGCATTTTTCACTGTAAAACCGAGTTGGAGCTAGTACCTCCCCATATATATGTATGGAGTGGAGTTTGCAACTGAAAAGAAACTTTGTGTTCCCAACAAGCTAGGTGAAGGACGGCTTTCACACACACTTATCTCTCAGAACTGAGCATGTGGAGAGATGTTCGTTCATCTAGCACAAAGGGAACGGGTTGCAGGAGAAATTTTACTCTGGTTTCTCAGTCTGTTTCCTAGTGCCGGTTTGAAGTTCCTGCAGTTTTCACTGTAAAACCGTGTTGGAGCTTGTACCCCCCCCGTATATATGTATGGAGTGGAGTTTGCAACTGAAAAGAAACTTTGTGTTCCCAACAAGCTAGGTGAAGGACGGCTTTCACACACACTTATCTCTCAGAACTGAGCATGTGGAGAGACGTTCCTTCACCTAGCACAAAGGGAACGGGTTGCAGGAGAAACTTTTACTCTGGTTTCTCAGTCTGTTTCCTAGTGCCGGTTTGAAGTTCCTGCAGTTTTCACAGTAAAACCGAGTTGGAGCTAGTACCTCCCCATATATATGTATGGAGTGGAGTTTGCAACTGAAAAGAAACTCTGTGTTCCCAACAAGCTAGGTGAAGGACGGCTTTCACACACACTTATCTCTCAGAACTGAGCATGTGGAGAGACGTTCGTTCATCTAGCACAAAGGGAACGGGTTGCAGAAGAAACTTTTACTCTGGTTTCTCAGTCTGTTTCCTAGTGCCGGTTGGAAGTTCCTGCAGTTTTCACTGTAAAACCGATTTGGAGCTAGTACCTCCCCATATATATGTATGGAGTGGAGTTTGCAACTGAAAAGAAACTTTGTGTTCCCAACAAGCTAGGTGAAGGACGGCTTTCACACACACTTATCTCTCAGAACTGAGCATGTGGAGAGACGTTCGTTCATCTAGCACAAAGGGAACGGGTTGCAGGAGAAACTATTACTCTGGTTTCTCAGTCTGTTTCCTAGTGCCGGTTTGAAGTTCCTGCATTTTTCACTGTAAAACCGAGTTGGAGCTAGTACCTCCCCATATATATGTATGGAGTGGAGTTTGCAACTGAAAAGAAACTTTGTGTTCCCAACAAGCTAGGTGAAGGACGGCTTTCACACACACTTATCTCTCAGAACTGAGCATGTGGAGAGACGTTCGTTCACCTAGCACAAAGGAACGGGTTGCAGGAGAAACTTTTACTCTGGTTTCTCAGTCTGTTTCCTAGTGCCGGTTTGAAGTTCCTGCAATTTTCACTGTAAAACAGAGTTGGAGCTAGTACCTCCCCATATATATGTATGGAGTGGAGTTTGCAACTGAAAAGAAACTCTGTGTTCCCAACAAGCTAGGTGAAGGACGGCTTTCACACACACTTATCTCTCAGAACTGAGCATGTGGAGAGACGTTCGTTCATCTAGCACAAATGGAACGGGTTGCAGGATAAACTATTACTCTGGTTTCTCAGTCTGTTTCCTAGTGCCGGTTTGAAGTTCCTGCATTTTTCACTGTAAAACCGAGTTGGAGCTAGTACCTCCCCATATATATGTATGGAGTGGAGTTTGCAACTGAAAAGAAACTTTGTGTTCCCAACAAGCTAGGTGAAGGACGGCTTTCACACACACTTATCTCTCAGAACTGAGCATGTGGAGAGACGTTCGTTCATCAAGCACAAAGGGAACGGGTTGCAGAAGAAACTTTTACTCTGGTTTCTCAGTCTGTTTCCTAGTGCCGGTTGGAAGTTCCTGCAGTTTTCACTATAAAACCGAGTTGGAGCTAGTACCTCCCCATATATATGTATGGAGTGGAGTTTGCAACTGAAAAGAAACTTTGTGTTCCCAACAAGCTAGGTGAAGGACGGCTTTCACACACACTTATCTCTCAGAACTGAGCATGTGGAGAGACGTTCGTTCATCTAGCACAAAGGGAACGGGTTGCAGGAGAAACTATTACTCTGGTTTCTCAGTCTGTTTCCTAGTGCCGGTTTGAAGTTCCTTCATTTTTCACTGTAAAACCGAGTTGGAGCTAGTACCTCCCCATATATATGTATAGAGTGGAGTTTGCAACTGAAAAGAAACTTTGTGTTCCCAACAAGCTAGGTGAAGGACGGCTTTCACACACACTTATCTCTCAGAACTTAGCATGTGGAGAGATGTTCGTTCATCTAGCACAAAGAAAACGGGTTGCAGGGGAAACTTTTACTCTGGTTTCTCAGTCTGTTTCCTAGTGCCCGTTTGAAGTTCCTGCAGTTTTCACTGTAAAACCGTGTTGAAGCTTGTACCCCCCCGTATATATGTATGGAATGGAGTTTGCAACTGAAAAGAAACTTTGTGTTCCCAACAAGCTAGGTAAAGGACGGCATTCACACACACTTATCTCTCAGAAATGAGCATGTGGAGAGACGTTCGTTCACCTAGCACAAAGGGAACGGGTTGCAGGAGTAACTTTTACTCTGGTTCTCAGTCTGTTTCCTAGTGCCGGTTTGAAGTTCCTGCAGTTTTCACTGTAAAACCGAGTTGGAGCTAGTACCTCCCCTTATATATGTATGGAGTGGAGTTTGCAATTGAAAAGAAACTTTGTGTTCCCAACAAGCTAGGTGAAGGACGGCTTTCACACACACTTATCTCTCAGAACTGAGCATGTGGAGAGACGTTCGTTCATCCAGCACAAAGGGAACGGGTTGCAGGAGAAACTTTTACTCTGGTTTCTCAGTCTGTTTCCTAGTGCCGGTTTGAAGTTCCTGCAGTTTTCACTGTAAAACCGAGTTGGAGCTACTACCCCCCCCCGTATATATATATGGAGTGGAGTTTGCAACTGAAAAGAAACTTTGTGTTCCCAACAAGCTAGGTGAAGGACGGCTTTCACACACAGTTATCTCTCAGAACTGAGCATGTGGAGAGACGTTCGTTCACCTAGCAGAAAGGGGACGGGTTGCAGGAGAAACTTTTACTCTGGTTTCTCAATCTGTTTCCTAGTGCCGGTTTGAAGTTCCTGCAGTTTTCACTGTAAAACCGAGTTGGAGCAAGTACCTCTCCTTATATATGTATGGATTGGAGTTTGCAACTGGAAAGAAACTTTGTGTTCCCAACAAGCTAGGAGAAGGACGGCTTTCACACACACTTATCTCTCAGAACTGAGCATGTGGAGAGACGTTCTTTCAACTAGCACAAAGGGAACGGGTTGCAGGAGAAATTATTACTCTGGTTTCTCAGTCTGTTTCCTAGTGCCTGTTTGAAGTTCCTGCAGTTTTCACTGTAAAACCGAGTTGGAGCTAGAACCTCCCCTTATATATGTATGGAGTGGAGTTTGCAACTGAAAAGAAACTTTGTGTTCCCAACAAGCTAGGTGAAGGACGGCTTTCACACACACTTATCTCGCAGAACTGAGCATGTGGAGAGACGTTCGTTCATCTAGCACAAAGGGAACGGGTTGCAGGGAAAGTTTTACTCTGGTTTCTCAGTCTGTTTCCTAGTGCCTGTTTGAAGTTCCTGCAGTTTTCACTGTAAAACAGGTTTGGAGCTAGTACCTCCCCGTATATATGTATGGAGTGGAGTTTGCAACTGAAAAGAAACTTTGTGTTCCCAACAAGCTAGGTGAAAGACGGCTTTCACAGAAACTTATCTCTCAGAACTGAGCATGTGTAGAGACGTTCGTTCATCTAGCACAAAGGGAGAGGGTTGCAGGAGAAACTTTTACTCTGGTTTCTCAGTCTGTTTCCTAGGGCCGGTTTGAAGTTCCTGCAGTTTTCACTGTAAAACCGAGTTGGAGCTAGTACCTCCCCATATATATGTATGGAGTGGAGTTTGCAACTGAAAAGAAACTTTGTGTTCCCAACAAGCTAGGTGAAGGACGGCTTTCACACACACTTTTCTCTCAGAACTGGGCATGTGGAGAGACGTTCGTTCATCTAGCAAAAAGGGAAATTGTTGCAGGAGAAACTTTTACTCTGGTTTCTCAGTCTGTTTCCTAGTGCCGGTTTGAAGTTCCTGCATTTTTCACTGTAAAACCGAGTTGGAGCTACTACCTCCCCTTATATATGTATGGAGTGGAGTTTGCAACTGAAAAGAAACTTTGTGTTCCCAACAAGCTAGGTGAAGGACGGCTTTCACACACACTTATCTCTCAGAACTGAGCATGTGGAGAGACGTTCGTTCACCTAGCACAAAGGGAACGGGTTGCAGGAGAAAATTTTACTCTGGTTTCTCAGTCTGTTTCCTAGTGCCGGTTTGAAGTTCCTGCAGTTTTCACTGTAAAACAGGTTTGGAGCTAGTACCTCCCTGTATATATGTATGGAGTGGAGTTTGCAACTGAAAAGAAACTTTGTGTTCCCAACAAGCTAGGTGAAAGACGGCTTTCACAGAAACTTATCTCTCAGAACTGAGCATGTGGAGAGACGTTCGTTCATCTAGCACAAAGGGAAATTGTGGCAGGAGAAACTTTTACTCTGGTTTCTCAGTCTGTTTCCTAGTGCCGGTTTGAAGTTCCTGCAATTTTCACTGTAAAACCGAGTTGGAGCTACTACCTCCCCTTATATATGTATGGAGTGGAGTTTGCAACTGAAAAGAGACTTTGTGTTCCCAACAAGCTAGGTGAAGGACGGCTTTTACACACACATATCTCTCAGAACTGAGCATGTGGAGAGACGTTCGTTCATCTAGCACAAAGGGAACGGGTTGCAGGAGAAACTTTTACTCTGGTTTCTCAGGCTGTTTCCTAGTGCCGGTTTGAATTTCCTGCAGTTTTCACTGTAAAACCGAGTTGGAGCTAGTACCTCCCCGTATATATGTATGGAGTGGAGTTTTCAACTGAAAAGAAACTTTGTGTTCCCAACAAGCTAGGTGAAGGACGGCTTTCACACACACTTATCTCTCAGAACTGAGCATGTGGAGAGACGTTCGTTCATCTAGCACAAAGGGAACGGGTTGCAGGAGAAATTTTTACTCTGGTTTCTCAGTCTGTTTCCTAGTGCCGGTTTGAAGTTCCTGCAGTTTTAACTGTAAAACAGAGTTGGAGATAGTACCTCCCCATATATATGTATGGAGTGGAGTTTGCAACTGAAAAGAAAATTTATGTTCCCAACAAGCTAGGTGAAGGACGGCTTTCACACACACTTATCTCTCAGAACTGAGCATGTGGAGAGACGTTCGTTCATCTAGCACAAAGGGAACGGGTTGCATGAGAAACTTTTACTCTGGTTTCTCAGTCTGTTTCCTAGTGCCGGTTTGAAGATCCTGCAGTTTTCACTGTAAAACCGAGTTGGAGCTAGTACCTCCCCGTATATATGTATGGAGTGGAGTTTGCAACTGAAAAGAAACTTTGTGTTCCCAACAAGCTAGGTGAAGGACGGCTTTCACACACACATATCTCTCAGAACTGGGCATGTGGAGAGACGTTCGTTCATTTAGCACAATGGGAACGGGTTGCAGGAGAAACTTTTACTCTGGTTTCTCAGTCTGTTTCCTAGTGCCGGTTTGAAGTTCCTGCAGTTTTCACTGTAAAACTGAGTTGGAGCTAGTACCTCCCCTTATATATGTATGGATTGGAGTTTGCAACTGGAAAGAAACTTTGTGTTCCCAACAAGCTAGGAGAAGGACGGCTTTCACACACACTTATCTCTCAGAACTGAGCATGTGGAGAGACGTTCGTTCAACTAGCACAAAGGGAACTGGTTGCAGGAGAAACTATTACTCTGGTTTCTCAGTCTGTTTCCTAGTGCCTGTTTGAAGTTCCTGCAGTTTTCACTGTAAAACCGAGTTGGAGCTAGAACCTCCCCTTATATATGTATGGAGTGGAGTTTGCAACTGAAAAGAAACTTTGTGTTCCCAACAAGCTAGGTGAAGGACGGCTTTCACACACACTTATCTCGCAGAACTGAGCATGTGGAGAGACGTTCGTTCATCTAGCACAAAGGGAACGGGTTGCAGGGGAAACTTTTACTCTGGTTTCTCAGTCTGTTTCCTAGTGCCGGTTTGAAGTTCCTGCAGTTTTCACTGTAAAACCGAGTTGGAGCTACTACCTCCCCTTATATATGTATGGAGTGGAGTTTGCAACTGAAAAGAAACTTTGTGTTCCCAACAAGCTAGGTGAAGGACGGCTTTCACACACACTTATCTCTCAGAACTGAGCATGTGGAGAGACGTTCGTTCACCTAGCACAAAGGGAACGGGTTGCAGGAGAAACTTTTACTCTGGTTTCTCAGTCTGTTTCCTAGTGCCGGTTTGAAGTTCCTGCAGTTTTCACTGTAAAACAGGTTTGGAGCTAGTACCTCCCCGTATATATGTATGGAGTGGAGTTTGCAACTGAAAAGAAACTTTGTGTTCCCAACAAGCTAGATGAAGGACGGCTTTCACACACACTTATCTCTCAGAACTGAGCATGTGGAGAGACGTTCGTTCATCTAGCACAAAGGGAACGGGTTGCAGGAGAAATTTTTACTCTGGTTTCTCAGTCTGTTTCCTAGTGCCGGTTTGAAGTTCCTGCAGTTTTCACTGTAAAACCGAGTTGGAGCTAGTACCTCCCCATATATATGTATGGAGTGGAGTTTGCAACTGAAAAGAAACTTTGTGTTCCCAACAAGCTAGGTGAAGGACGGCTTTCACACACACTTATCTCTCAGAACTGAGCATGTGGAGAGACGTTCGTTCATCTAGCACAAAGGGAACGGGTTGCAGGAGAAACTTTTACTCTGGTTTCTCAGTCTGTTTCCTAGTGCCGGTTTGAAGTTCCTGCAGTTTTCACTGTAAAACCGAGGTGGAGCTACTACCTCCCCATATATATGTATGGAGTGGAGTTTGCAACTGAAAAGAAACTTTTTGTTCCCAACAAGCTAGTTGAAGGACGGCTTTCACACACACTTATCTCTCAGAACTGAGCATGTGGAGAGACGTTCGTTCATCTAGCACAAAGGGAACGGGTTGCAGGAGAAACTTTTACTCTGGTTTCTCAGTCTGTTTCCTAGTGCCGGTTTGATTTTCCTGCAGTTTTCACTGTAAAACCGAGTTGAAGCTAGTACCTCCCCTTATATATGTATGGAGTGGAGTTTGCAACTGAAAAGAAACTTTGTGTTCCCAACAAGCTAGGTGAAGGACGGCTTTCACACACACTTATCTCTCAGAACTGAGCATGTGGAGAGACGTTCGTTCACCTAGCACAAAGGGAACGGGTTGCAGGAGAAACTTTTACTCTGGTTTCTCAGTCTGTTTCCTAGTGCCGGTTTGAAGTTCCTGCAGTTTTCACTGTAAAACCGAGTTGGAGCTAGTACCTCCCTTAAATATGTATGGAGTGGAGTTTGCAACTGGAAAGAAACTTTGTGTTCCCAAAAAGTTAGGTGAAGGACGGCTTTCACACACACTTATCTCTCAGAACTGAGCATGTGGAGAGACGTTCGTTCAAATAGCACAAAGGGAACGGGTTGCAGGAGAAACTTTTACTCTGGTTTCTCAGTCTGTTTCCTAGTGCCGGTTTGAAGTTCCTGCAGTTTTCACTGTAAAACTGAGTTGGAGCTAGTACCTCCCCTTATATATGTATGGATTGGAGTTTGCAACTGGAAAGAAACTTTGTGTTCCCAACAAGCTAGGTGAAGGACGGCTTTCACACACACTTATCTCTCAGAACTGAGCATGTGGAGAGACGTTCGTTCAACTAGCACAAAGGGAACTGGTTGCAGGAGAAACTATTACTCTGGTTTCTCAGTCTGTTTCCTAGTGCCTGTTTGAAGTTCCTGCAGTTTTCACTGTAAAACCGAGTTGGAGCTAGAACCTCCCCTTATATATGTATGGAGTGGAGTTTGCAACTGAAAAGAAACTTTGTGTTCCCAACAAGCTAGGTGAATGACGGCTTTCACACACACTTATCTCGCAGAACTGAGCATGTGGAGAGACGTTCGTTCATCTAGCACAAAGGGAACGGGTTGCAGGGGAAACTTTTACTCTGGTTTCTCAGTCTGTTTCCTAGTGCCGGTTTGAAGTTCCTGCAGTTTTCACTGTAAAACCGAGTTGGAGCTACTACCTCCCCTTATATATGTATGGAGTGGAGTTTGCAACTGAAAAGAAACTTTGTGTTCCCAACAAGCTAGGTGAAGGACGGCTTTCACACACACTTATCTCTCAGAACTGAGCATGTGGAGAGACGTTCGTTCATCTAGCACAAAGGGAACGGGTTGCAGGAGAAACTTTTACTCTGGTTTCTCAGTCTGTTTCCTAGTGCCGGTTTGAAGTTCCTGCAGTTTTCACTGTAAAACCGAGGTGGAGCTACTACCTCCCCATATATATGTATGGAGTGGAGTTTGCAACTGAAAAGAAACTTTGTGTTCCCAACAAGCTAGTTGAAGGACGGCTTTCACACACACTTATCTCTCAGAACTGAGCATGTGGAGAGACGTTCGTTCATCTAGCACAAAGGGAACGGGTTGCAGGAGAAACTTTTACTCTGGTTTCTCAGTCTGTTTCCTAGTGCCGGTTTGATTTTCCTGCAGTTTTCACTGTAAAACCGAGTTGAAGCTAGTACCTCCCCTTATATATGTATGGAGTGGAGTTTGCAACTGAAAAGAAACTTTGTGTTCCCAACAAGCTAGGTGAAGGACGGCTTTCACACACACTTATCTCTCAGAACTGAGCATGTGGAGAGACGTTCGTTCACCTAGCACAAAGGGAACGGGTTGCAGGAGAAACTTTTACTCTGGTTTCTCAGTCTGTTTCCTAGTGCCGGTTTGAAGTTCCTGCAGTTTTCACTGTAAAACCGAGTTGGAGCTAGTACCTCCCTTAAATATGTATGGAGTGGAGTTTGCAACTGGAAAGAAACTTTGTGTTCCCAAAAAGTTAGGTGAAGGACGGCTTTCACACACACTTATCTCTCAGAACTGAGCATGTGGAGAGACGTTCGTTCAAATAGCACAAAGGGAACGGGTTGCAGGAGAAACTATTACTCTGGTTTCTCAGTCTGTTTCCTAGTGCCGGTATGAAGTTCCTGCAGTTTTCACTGTAAAACCGAGTTGGAGCTAGAACCTCCCCTTATATATGTATGGAATGGAGTTTGCAACTGAAAAGAAACTTTGTGTTCCCAACAAGCTAGGTGAAGGACGGCTTTCACACACACTTATCTCTCAGAACTGAGCATGTGGAGAGACGTTCATTCATCTAGCACAAAGGGAAAGGGTTGCAGGGGAAACTTTTACTCTGGTTTCTCAGTTTGTTTCCTAGTGCCGGTTTGAAGTTCCTGCAGTTTTCACTGTAAAACCGAGTTGGAGCTACTACCTCCCCTTATATATGGATGGAGTGGAGTTTGCAACTGAAAAGAAACTTTGTGTTCCCAACAAGCTAGGTGAAGGACGGCTTTCACACACACTTATCTCTCAGAACTGAGCATGTGGAGAGACGTTCGTTCACCTAGCACAAAGGGAACGGGTTGCAGGAGAAACTTTTACTCTGGTTTCTCAGTCTTTTTCCTAGTGCTGGTTTGAATTTCCTGCAGTTTTCACTGTAAAACCGGGTTGGAGCTAGTACCTCCCCATATATATGTATGGAGTGGAGTTTGCAACTGAAAAGAAACTTTGTGTTCCCAACAAGCTAGGTGAAGGACGGCTTTCACACACAATTATCTCTCAGAAATGAGCATGTGGAAAGACGTTCGTTCATCTAGCACAAAGGGAACGGGTTGCAGGAGAAACTTTTACTCTGGTTTCTCAGTCTGTTTCCTAGTGCCGGTTTGAAGTTCCTGCTGTTTTCACTGTAAAACCGAGTTGGAGCTAGTACCTCCCCGTATATATGTATGGAGTGGAGATTACAACTGAAAAGAAACTTTGTGTTCCCAACAAGCTAGGTGAAGGACGGCTTTCACACACACTTATCTCTCAGAACTGAGCCTGTGGAGAGACGTTCGTTCAACTAGCACAAAGGGAACGGTTTGCAGGAGAAACTATTACTCTTGTATCTCAATCTGTTTCCTAGTGCCGGTTTGAAGTTCCTCCAGTTTTCACTGTAAAACCAATTTGGAGCTAGTACCTCCCCGTATATATGTATGGAGTGTAGTTTGCAACTGAAAAGAAACTTTGTGTTCCCAACAAGCTAGGTGAAGGACGGCTTTCACACACACTTATCTCTCAGAACTGAGCATGTGGAGAGACGTTCGTTCATCTAGCACAAATGGAACGGGTTGCAGGAGAATCTTTTACTCTGGATTCTCAGTCTGTTTCCTAGTGCCGGTTTGAAGTTCCTGCAGTTTTCACTGTAAAACTGAGTTGGAGCTAGTACCTCCCTTAAATATGTATGGAGTGGAGTTTGCAACTGGAAAGAAACTTTGTGTTCCCAACAAGTTAGGTGAAGGACGGCTTTCACACACACTTATCTCTCAGAACTGAGCATGTGGAGAGACGTTCGTTCAAATAGCACAAAGGGAACGGGTTGCAGGAGAAACTATTACTCTGGTTTCTCAGTCTGTTTCCTAGTGCCGGTTTGAAGTTCCTGCAGTTTTCACTGTAAAACCGAGTTGGAGCTAGAACCTCCCCTTATATATGTATGGAATGGAGTTTGCAACTGAAAAGAAACTTTGTGTTCCCAACAAGCTAGGTGAAGGACGGCTTTCACACACACTTATCTCTCAGAACTGAGCATGTGGAGAGACGTTCATTCATCTAGCACAAAGGGAAAGGGTTGCAGGGGAAACTTTTACTCTGGTTTCTCAGTTTGTTTCCTAGTGCCGGTTTGAAGTTCCTGCAGTTTTCACTGTAAAACCGAGTTGGAGCTACTACCTCCCCTTATATATGTATGGAGTGGAGTTTGCAACTGAAAAGAAACTTTGTGTTCCCAACAAGCTAGGTGAAGGACGGCTTTCACACACACTTATCTCTCAGAACTGAGCATGTGGAGAGACGTTCGTTCACCTAGCACAAAGGGAACGGGTTGCAGGAGAAACTTTTACTCTGGTTTCTCAGTCTGTTTCCTAGTGCCGGTTTGAAGTTCCTGCAGTTTTCAGTGTAAAACCGGGTTGGAGCTAGTACCTCCCCATATATATGTATGGAGTGGAGTTTGCAACTGAAAAGAAACTTTGTGTTCCCAACAAGCTAGGTGAAGGACGGCTTTCACACACAATTATCTCTCAGAACTGAACATGTGGAAAGACGTTCTTTCATCTAGCACAAAGGGAACGGGTTGCAGGAAAAACTTTTACTCTGGTTTCTCAGTCTGTTTCCTAGTGCCGGTTTGAAGTTCCTGCAGTTTTCACTGTAAAACGGAGTTGGAGCTAGTGCCTCCCCATATATATGTATGGAGTGGAGTTTGCCACTGAAAAGAAACTTTGTGTTCCCAACAAGCTAGGTTAAGGACGGCTTTCACACACACTTATCTCTCAGAACTGAGTATGTGGAGAGACGTTCGTTCATCTAGCACAAAGGGAACTGGTTGCAGGGGAAACTTTTACTCTGGTTTCTCAGGCTGTTTCCTAGTGCCGTTTTGAAGTTCCTGCAGTTTTCACTGTAAAACCGAGTTGGAGTTAGTACCTTCCCGTATATATGTAAGGAGTGGAGTTTGCAACTGAAAAGAAACTTTGTGTTCCCAACAAGCTAGGTGAAGGACGGCTTTCACACACACTTATCTCTCAGAACTGAGCATGTGGAGAGACGTTGGTTCATCTAGCACAAAGGGAACGGGTTGCAGGAGAAACTTTTACTCTGGTTTCTCAGTCTGTTTCCTAGTGCCGGTTTGAAGTTCCTGCAGTTTTCACTGTAAAACCGAGTTGGAGCTAGTACCTCCCCGTATATATGTATGGAGTGGAGATTACAACTGAAAAGAAACTTTGTGTTCCCAACAAGCTAGGTGAAGGACGGCTTTCACACACACTTATCTCTCAGAACTGAGCATGTGGAGAGACGTTCGTTCAACTAGCACAAAGGGAACGGTTTGCAGGAGAAACTATTACTCTGGTATCTCAATCTGTTTCCTAGTGCCGGTTTGAAGTTCCTCCAGTTTTCACTGTAAAACCAATTTGGAGCTTGTACCTCCCCGTATATATGTATGGAGTGTAGTTTGCAACTGAAAATAAACTTTGTGTTCCCAACAAGCTAGGTGAAGGACGGCTTTCACACACACTTATCTCTCAGAACTGAGTATGTGGAGAGACGTTCGTTCATCTAGCACAATGGGAACTGGTTGCAGGAGAAACTTTTACTCTGGTTTCTCAGGCTGTTTCCTAGTGCCGGTTTGAAGTTCCTGCAGTTTTCACTGTAAAACCGAGTTGGAGTTAGTACCTTCCCGTATATATGTAAGGAGTGGAGTTTGCAACTGAAAAGAAACTTTGTGTTCCCAACAAGCTAGGTGAAGGACGGCTTTCACACACACTTATCTCTCAGAACTGAGCATGTGGAGAGACGTTGGTTCATCTAGCACAAAGGGAACGGGTTGCAGGAGAAACTTTTACTCTGGTTTCTCAGTCTGTTTCCTAGTGCCGGTTTGAAGTTCCTGCAGTTTTCACTGTAAAACCGAGTTGGAGCTAGTACCTCCCCGTATATATGTATGGAGTGGAGATTACAACTGAAAAGAAACTTTGTGTTCCCAACAAGCTAGGTGAAGGACCGCTTTCACACACACTTATCTCTCAGAACTGAGCATGTGGAGAGACGTTCGTTCAACTAGCACAAAGGGAACGGTTTGCAGGAGGAACTATTACTCTGGTATCTCAATCTGTTTCCTAGTGCCGGTTTGAAGTTCCTCCAGTTTTCAATGTAAAACCAATTTGGAGCTTGTACCTCCCCGTATATATGTATGGAGTGTAGTTTGCAACTGAAAATAAACTTTGTGTTCCCAACAAGCTAGGTGAAGGACGGCTTTCACACACACTTATCTCTCAGAACTGAGTATGTGGAGAGACGTTCGTTCATCTAGCACAAAGGGAACTGGTTGCAGGAGAAACTTTTACTCTGGTTTCTCAGGCTGTTTCCTAGTGCCGGTTTGAAGTTCCTGCAGTTTTCACTGTAAAACCGAGTTGGAGTTAGTACCTTCCCGTATATATGTAAGGAGTGGAGTTTGCAACTGAAAAGAAACTTTGTGTTCCCAACAAGCTAGGTGAAGGACGGCTTTCACACACACTTATCTCTCAGAACTGAGCATGTGGAGAGACGTTGGTTCATCTAGCACAAAGGGAACGGGTTGCAGGAGAAACTTTTACTCTGGTTTCTCAGTCTGTTTCCTAGTGCCGGTTTGAAGTTCCTGCAGTTTTCACTGTAAAACCGAGTTGGAGCTAGTACCTCCCCGTATATATGTATGGAGTGGAGATTACAACTGAAAAGAAACTTTGTGTTCCCAACAAGCTAGGTGAAGGACGGCTTTCACACACACTTATCTCTCAGAACTGAGCATGTGGAGAGACGTTCGTTCAACTAGCACAAAGGGAACGGTTTGCAGGAGAAACTATTACTCTGGTATCTCAATCTGTTTCCTAGTGCCGGTTTGAAGTTCCTCCAGTTTTCACTGTAAAACCAATTTGGAGCTTGTACCTCCCCGTATATATGTATGGAGTGTAGTTTGCAACTGAAAATAAACTTTGTGTTCCCAACAAGCTAGGTGAAGGACGGCTTTCACACACACTTATCTCTCAGAACTGAGCATGTGGAGAGACGTTCGTTCAACTAGCACAAAGGGAACGTGTTGCAGGAGAAACTATTACTCTGGATTCTCAGTCTGTTTCCTAGTGCCGGTTTGAAGTTCCTGCAGTTTTCACTGTAAAACCGAGTTGGAGCTAGTACCTCCCCGTAAATATGTAAGGACTGGAGTTTGCAACTGAAAAGAAAGTTTGTGTTCCCAACAAGCTAGGTGAAGGACGGCTTTCACACACACTTTTCTCTCAGAACTGGGCATGTGGAGAGACGTTCGTTCATCTAGCACAAAGGGAACTGGTTGCAGGAGAAACTATTACTCTGGTTTCTCAGTCTGTTTCGTAGTGCCAGTTTGAAGTTCCTGCAGTTTTCACTGTAATACCGAGTTGGATCTAGTACCTCCCCATATATATGTATGGAGTGGAGTTTGCATCTGAAAAGAAACTTTGTGTTCCCAACAAGCTAGGTGAAGGACGGCTTTCACACACACTTATCTCTCAGAACTGAGCATGTGGAGAGACGTTCATTCATCTAGCATAAAGGGAACGGGTTGCAGGAGAAACTTTTACTCTGGTTTCTCAGGCTGTTTCCTAGTGCCGGTTTGAATTTCCTGCAGTTTTCACTGTAAAACCGAGTTGGAGCTAGTACCTCCCCGTATATATGTATGGAGTGGAGTTTTCAACTGAAAAGAAACTTTGTGTTCCCAACAATCTAGGTGAAGGGCGGCTTTCACACACACTTATCTCTCAGAACTGAGCATGTGGAGAGACGTTCGTTCATCTAGCACAAAGGGAACGGGTTGCAGGAGAAATTTTTACTCTGGTTTCTCAGTCTGTTTCCTAGTGCCGGTTTGAAGTTCCTGCAGTTTTCACTGTAAAACCGAGTTGGAGCTAGAACCTCCCCATATATATGTATGGAGTGGAGTTTGCAAGTGAAAAGAAACTTTGTGTTCCCAACAAGCTAGGTGAAGGACGGCTTTCACACACACTTATCTCTCAGAACTGAGCATGTGGAGAGACGTTCGTTCATCTAGCACAAAAGGAACGGGTTGCATGAGAAACTTTTACTCTGGTTTCTCAGTCTGTTTCCTAGTGCCGGTTTGAAGATCCTGCAGTTTTCACTGTAAAACAGAGTTGGAGCTAGTACCTCCCCGTATATATGTAAGGAGTGGAGTTTGCAACTGAAAAGAAACTTTGTGTTCCCAACAAGCTAGATGAAGGACGGCTTTCACACACACTTATCTCTCAGAACTGAGCATGTGGAGAGACGTTCGTTCAACTAGCACAAAGGGAACGTGTTGCAGGAGAAACTATTACTCTGGATTCTCAGTCTGTTTCCTAGTGCCGGTTTGAAGTTCCTGCAGTTTTCACTGTAAAACCGAGTTGGAGCTAGTACCTCCCCGTAAATATGTAAGGACTGGAGTTTGCAACTGAAAAGAAAGTTTGTGTTCCCAACAAGCTAGGTGAAGGACGGCTTTCACACACACTTTTCTCTCAGAACTTGGCATGTGGAGAGACGTTGGTTCATCTAGCACAAAGGGAACGGGTTGCAGGAGAAACTTTTACTCTGGTTTCTCAGTCTGTTTCCTAGTGCCGGTTTGAAGTTACTGCAGTTTTCACTGTAAAACTGAGTTGGAGCTAGTACCTCCCTTAAATATGTATGGAGTGGAGTTTGCAACTGGAAAGAAACTTTGTGTTCCCAACAAGTTAGGTGAAGGACGGCTTTCACACACACTTATCTCTCAGAACTGAGCATGTGGAGAGACGTTCGTTCAAATAGCACAAAGGGAACGGGTTGCAGGAGAAACTATTACTCTGGTTTCTCAGTCTGTTTCCTAGTGCCGGTTTGAAGTTCCTGCAGTTTTCACTGTAAAACCGAGTTGGAGCTAGAACCTCCCCTTATATATGTATGGAATGGAGTTTGCAACTGAAAAGAAACTTTGTGTTCCCAACAAGCTAGGTGAAGGACGGCTTTCACACACACTTATCTCTCAGAACTGAGCATGTGGAGAGACGTTCATTCATCTAGCACAAAGGGAAATGGTTGCAGGGGAAACTTTTACTCTGGTTTCTCAGTTTGTTTCCTAGTGCCGGTTTGAAGTTCCTGCAGTTTTCACTGTAAAACCGAGTTGGAGCTACTACCTCCCCTTATATATGTATGGAGTGGAGTTTGCAACTGAAAAGAAACTTTGTGTTCCCAACAAGCTAGGTGAAGGACGGCTTTCACACACACTTATCTCTCAGAACTGAGCATGTGGAGAGACGTTCGTTCACCTAGCACAAAGGGAACGGGTTGCAGGAGAAACTTTTACTCTGGTTTCTCAGTCTGTTTCCTAGTGCCGGTTTGAAGTTCCTGCAGTTTTCAGTGTAAAACCGGGTTGGAGCTAGTACCTCCCCATATATATGTATGGAGTGGAGTTTGCAACTGAAAAGAAACTTTGTGTTCCCAACAAGCTAGGTGAAGGACGGCTTTCACACACAATTATCTCTCAGAACTGAACATGTGGAAAGACGTTCTTTCATCTAGCACAAAGGGAACGGGTTGCAGGAGAAACTTTTACTCTGGTTTCTAAGTCTGTTTCCTAGTGCCGGTTTGAAGTTCCTGCAGTTTTCACTGTAAAACGGAGTTGGAGCTAGTACCTCCCCATATATATGTATGGAGTGGAGTTTGCCACTGAAAAGAAACTTTGTGTTCCCAACAAGCTAGGTTAAGGACGGCTTTCACACACACTTATCTCTCAGAACTGAGTATGTGGAGAGACGTTCGTTCATCTAGCACAAAGGGAACTGGTTGCAGGGGAAACTTTTACTCTGGTTTCTCAGGCTGTTTCCTAGTGCCGTTTTGAAGTTCCTGCAGTTTTCACTGTAAAACCGAGTTGGAGTTAGTACCTTCCCGTATATATGTAAGGAGTGGAGTTTGCAACTGAAAAGAAACTTTGTGTTCCCAACAAGCTAGGTGAAGGACGGCTTTCACACACACTTATCTCTCAGAACTGAGCATGTGGAGAGACGTTCGTTCATCTAGCACAAAGGGAACGGGTTGCAGGAGAAACTTTTACTCTGGTTTCTCAGTCTGTTTCCTAGTGCCGGTTTGAAGTTCCTGCAGTTTTCACTGTAAAACCGAGTTGGAGCTAGTACCTCCCCGTATATATGTATGGAGTGGAGATTACAACTGAAAAGAAACTTTGTGTTCCCAACAAGCTAGGTGAAGGACGGCTTTCACACACACTTATCTCTCAGAACTGAGCATGTGGAGAGACGTTCGTTCAACTAGCACAAAGGGAACGGTTTGCAGGAGAAACTATTACTCTGGTATCTCAATCTGTTTCCTAGTGCCGGTTTGAAGTTCCTCCAGTTTTCACTGTAAAACCAATTTGGAGCTTGTACCTCCCCGTATATATGTATGGAGTGTAGTTTGCAACTGAAAATAAACTTTGTGTTCCCAACAAGCTAGGTGAAGGACGGCTTTCACACACACTTATCTCTCAGAACTGAGTATGTGGAGAGACGTTCGTTCATCTAGCACAAAGGGAACTGGTTGCAGGAGAAACTTTTACTCTGGTTTCTCAGGCTGTTTCCTAGTGCCGGTTTGAAGTTCCTGCAGTTTTCACTGTAAAACCGAGTTGGAGTTAGTACCTTCCCGTATATATGTAAGGAGTGGAGTTTGCAACTGAAAAGAAACTTTGTGTTCCCAACAAGCTAGGTGAAGGACGGCTTTCACACACACTTATCTCTCAGAACTGAGCATGTGGAGAGACGTTGGTTCATCTAGCACAAAGGGAACGGGTTGCAGGAGAAACTTTTACTCTGGTTTCTCAGTCTGTTTCCTAGTGCCGGTTTGAAGTTCCTGCAGTTTTCACTGTAAAACCGAGTTGGAGCTAGTACCTCCCCGTATATATGTATGGAGTGGAGATTACAACTGAAAAGAAACTTTGTGTTCCCAACAAGCTAGGTGAAGGACGGCTTTCACACACACTTATCTCTCAGAACTGAGCATGTGGAGAGACGTTCGTTCAACTAGCACAAAGGGAACGGTTTGCAGGAGGAACTATTACTCTGGTATCTCAATCTGTTTCCTAGTGCCGGTTTGAAGTTCCTCCAGTTTTCAATGTAAAACCAATTTGGAGCTTGTACCTCCCCGTATATATGTATGGAGTGTAGTTTGCAACTGAAAATAAACTTTGTGTTCCCAACAAGCTAGGTGAAGGACGGCTTTCACACACACTTATCTCTCAGAACTGAGTATGTGGAGAGACGTTCGTTCATCTAGCACAAAGGGAACTGGTTGCAGGAGAAACTTTTACTCTGGTTTCTCAGGCTGTTTCCTAGTGCCGGTTTGAAGTTCCTGCAGTTTTCACTGTAAAACCGAGTTGGAGTTAGTACCTTCCCGTATATATGTAAGGAGTGGAGTTTGCAACTGAAAAGAAACTTTGTGTTCCCAACAAGCTAGGTGAAGGACGGCTTTCACACACACTTATCTCTCAGAACTGAGCATGTGGAGAGACGTTGGTTCATCTAGCACAAAGGGAACGGGTTGCAGGAGAAACTTTTACTCTGGTTTCTCAGTCTGTTTCCTAGTGCCGGTTTGAAGTTCCTGCAGTTTTCACTGTAAAACCGAGTTGGAGCTAGTACCTCCCCGTATATATGTATGGAGTGGAGATTACAACTGAAAAGAAACTTTGTGTTCCCAACAAGCTAGGTGAAGGACGGCTTTCACACACACTTATCTCTCAGAACTGAGCATGTGGAGAGACGTTCGTTCAACTAGCACAAAGGGAACGGTTTGCAGGAGAAACTATTACTCTGGTATCTCAATCTGTTTCCTAGTGCCGGTTTGAAGTTCCTCCAGTTTTCACTGTAAAACCAATTTGGAGCTTGTACCTCCCCGTATATATGTATGGAGTGTAGTTTGCAACTGAAAATAAACTTTGTGTTCCCAACAAGCTAGGTGAAGGACGGCTTTCACACACACTTATCTCTCAGAACTGAGCATGTGGAGAGACGTTCGTTCAACTAGCACAAAGGGAACGTGTTGCAGGAGAAACTATTACTCTGGATTCTCAGTCTGTTTCCTAGTGCCGGTTTGAAGTTCCTGCAGTTTTCACTGTAAAACCGAGTTGGAGCTAGTACCTCCCCGTAAATATGTAAGGACTGGATTTTGCAACTGAAAAGAAAGTTTGTGTTCCCAACAAGATAGGTGAAGGACGGCTTTCACACACACTTTTCTCTCAGAACTGGGCATGTGGAGAGACGTTCGTTCATCTAGCACAAAGGGAACTGGTTGCAGGAGAAACTATTACTCTGGTTTCTCAGTCTGTTTCGTAGTGCCAGTTTGAAGTTCCTGCAGTTTTCACTGTAATACCGAGTTGGATCTAGTACCTCCCCATATATATGTATGGAGTGGAGTTTGCATCTGAAAAGAAACTTTGTGTTCCCAACAAGCTAGGTGAAGGACGGCTTTCACACACACTTATCTCTCAGAACTGAGCATGTGGAGAGACGTTCGTTCATCTAGCATAAAGGGAACGGGTTGCAGGAGAAACTTTTACTCTGGTTTCTCAGGCTGTTTCCTAGTGCCGGTTTGAATTTCCTGCAGTTTTCACTGTAAAACCGAGTTGGAGCTAGTACCTCCCCGTATATATGTATGGAGTGGAGTTTTCAACTGAAAAGAAACTTTGTGTTCCCAACAAGCTAGGTGAAGGGCGGCTTTCACACACACTTATCTCTCAGAACTGAGCATGTGGAGAGACGTTCGTTCATCTAGCACAAAGGGAACGGGTTGCAGGAGAAATTTTTACTCTGGTTTCTCAGTCTGTTTCCTAGTGCCGGTTTGAAGTTCCTGCAGTTTTCACTGTAAAACCGATTTGGAGCTAGAACCTCCCCATATATATGTATGGAGTGGAGTTTGCAAGTGAAAAGAAACTTTGTGTTCCCAACAAGCTAGGTGAAGGACGGCTTTCACACACACTTATCTCTCAGAACTGAGCATGTGGAGAGACGTTCGTTCATCTAGCACAAAAGGAACGGGTTGCATGAGAAACTTTTACTCTGGTTTCTCAGTCTGTTTCCTAGTGCCGGTTTGAAGATCCTGCAGTTTTCACTGTAAAACAGAGTTGGAGCTAGTACCTCCCCGTATATATGTAAGGAGTGGTGTTTGCAACTGAAAAGAAACTTTGTGTTCCCAACAAGCTAGATGAAGGACGGCTTTCACACACACTTATATCTCAGAACTGAGCATGTGGAGAGACGTTCGTTCAACTAGCACAAAGGGAACGTGTTGCAGGAGAAACTATTACTCTGGATTCTCAGTCTGTTTCCTAGTGCCGGTTTGAAGTTCCTGCAGTTTTCACTGTAAAACCGAGTTGGAGCTAGTACCTCCCCGTAAATATGTAAGGACTGGAGTTTGCAACTGAAAAGAAAGTTTGTGTTCCCAACAAGCTAGGTGAAGGACGGCTTTCACACACACTTTTCTCTCAGAACTGGGCATGTGGAGAGACGTTGGTTCATCTAGCACAAAGGGAACGGGTTGCAGGAGAAACTTTTACTCTGGTTTCTCAGTCTGTTTCCTAGTGCCGGTTTGAAGTTCCTGCAGTTTTCACTGTAAAACCGAGTTGGAGCTAGTACCTCCCCGTATATATGTATGGAGTGGAGATTACAACTGAAAAGAAACTTTGTGTTCCCAACAAGCTAGGTGAAGGACGGCTTTCACACACACTTATCTCTCAGAACTGAGCATGTGGAGAGACGTTCGTTCAACTAGCACAAAGGGAACGGTTTGCAGGAGAAACTATTACTCTGGTATCTCAATCTGTTTCCTAGTGCCGGTTTGAAGTTCCTCCAGTTTTCACTGTAAAACCAATTTGGAGCTTGTACCTCCCCGTATATATGTATGAAGTGTAGTTTGCAACTGAAAATAAACTTTGTGTTCCCAACAAGCTAGGTGAAGGACGGCTTTCACACACACTTATCTCTCAGAACTGAGCATGTGGAGAGACGTTCGTTCAACTAGCACAAAGGGAACGTGTTGCAGGAGAAACTATTACTCTGGATTCTCAGTCTGTTTCCTAGTGCCGGTTTGAAGTTCCTGCAGTTTTCACTGTAAAACCGAGTTGGAGCTAGTACCTCCCCGTAAATATGTAAGGACTGGAGTTTGCAACTGAAAAGAAAGTATGTGTTCCCAACAAGCTAGGTGAAGGACGGCTTTCACACACACTTTTCTCTCAGAACTGGGCATGTGGAGAGACGTTCGTTCATCTAGCACAAAGGGAACTGGTTGCAGGAGAAACTATTACTCTGGTTTCTCAGTCTGTTTCGTAGTACCAGTTTGAAGTTCCTGCAGTTTTCACTGTAATACCGAGTTGGATCTAGTACCTCCCCATATATATGTATGGAGTGGAGTTTGCATCTGAAAAGAAACTTTGTGTTCCCAACAAGCTAGGTGAAGGATGGCTTTCACACACACTTATATCTCAGAACTGAGCATGTGGAGAGACGTTCGTTCATCTAGCATAAAGGGAACGGGTTGCAGGAGAAACTTTTACTCTGGTTTCTCAGGCTGTTTCCTAGTGCCGGTTTGAATTTCCTGCAGTTTTCACTGTAAAACCGAGTTGGAGCTAGTACCTCCCCATATATATGTATGGAGTGGAGTTTGCAAGTGAAAAGAAACTTTGTGTTCCCAACAAGCTAGGTGAAGGACGGCTTTCACACACACTTATCTCTCAGAACTGAGCATGTGGAGAGACGTTCGTTCATCTAGCACAAAAGGAACGGGTTGCATGAGAAACTTTTACTCTGGTTTCTCAGTCTGTTTCCTAGTGCCGGTTTGAAGATCCTGCAGTTTTCACTGTAAAACAGAGTTGGAGCTAGTACCTCCCCGTATATATGTAAGGAGTGGAGTTTGCAACTGAAAAGAAACTTTGTGTTCCCAACAAGCTAGATGAAGGACGGCTTTCACACACACTTATCTCTCAGAACTGAGCATGTGGAGAGACGTTCGTTCATCTAGCACAAAGGGAACGGGTTGCAGGAGAAATTTTTACTCTGGTTTCTCAGTCTGTTTCCTAGTGCCGGTTTGAAGTTCCTGCAGTTTTCACTGTAAAACCGAGTTGGAGCTAGTACCTCCCCATATATATGTATGGAGTGGAGTTTGCAACTGAAAAGAAACTTTGTGTTCCCAACAAGCTAGGTGAAGGACGGCTTTCACACACACTTTTCTCTCAGAACTGAGCATGTGGAGAGACGTTCGTTCATCTAGCACAAAGGGAACGTGTTGCAGGAGAAACTTTTACTCTGGTTTCTCAGTCTGTTTCCTAGTGCCGGTTTGAAGTTCCTGCAGTTTTCACTGTAAAACCGAAGTGGAGCTACTACCTCCCCATATATATGTATGGAGTGGAGTTTGCAACTGAAAAGAAACTTTGTGTTCCCAACAAGCTAGGTGAAGGGCGGCTTTCACACACACTTATCTCTCAGAACTGAGCATGTGGAGAGACGTTCGTTCATCTAGCACAAATGGAACGGTTTACAGGAGAAACTTTTACTCTGGTTTCTCAGTCTGTTTCCTAGTGCCGGTTTGAAGTTCCTGCAGTTTTCACTGTAAAACCGAGTTGGAGCTAGTACCTCCCAATATATATGTATGGAGTGGAGTTTGCAACTGAAAAGAAACTTTGTGTTCCCAACAAGCTAGGTGAAGGACGGCTTTCACACACACTTATCTCTCAGAACTGAGCATGTGGAGAGACGTTCGTTCATCTAACACAAAGGGAACGGGTTGCAGGGGAAACTTTTTCTCTGGTTTCTCAGTTTGTTTCCTAGTGCCGGTTTGAAGTTCCTGCAGTATTCACTGTAAAACCGAGTTGGAGCTACTACCTCCCCTTATATATGTATGGAGTGGAGTTTGCAACTGAAAAGAATCTTTGTGTTCCCAACAAGTTAGGTGAAGGACGGCTTTCACACACACTTATCTCTCAGAACTGAGCATGTGGAGAGACGTTCGTTCAAATAGCACAAAGGGAACGGGTTGCAGGAGAAACTATTACTCTGGTTTCTCAGTCTGTTTCCTAGTACCGGTTGGAAGTTCCTGCAGTTTTCACTGTAAAACCGAGTTGGAGCTAGAACCTCTCCTTATATATGTATGGAATGGAGTTTGCAACTGGAAAGAAACTTTGTGTTCCCAACAAGCTAGGTGAAGGACGGCTTTCACACACACTTATCTCTCAGAACTGAGCATGTGGAGAGACGTTCATTCATCTAGCACAAATGGAAAGGGTTGCAGGGGAAACTTTTACTCTGGTTTCTCAGTTTGTTTCCTAGTGCCGGTTTGAAGTTCCTGCAGTTTTCACTGTAAAACCGAGTTGGAGCTACTACCTCCCCTTATATATGGATGGAGTGGAGTTTGCAAATGAAAAGAAACTTTGTGTTCCCAACAAGCTAGGTGAAGGACTGCTTTCACACACACTTATCTCTCAGAACTGAGCATGTGGAGAGACGTTCGTTCACCTAGCACAAAGGGAACGGGTTGCAGGGGAAACTTTTACTCTGGTTTCTCAGTCTGTTTCCTAGTGCCGGTTTGAAGTTCCTGCAGTTTTCACTGTAAAACCGAGTTGGAGCTATTACCTCCCCATATATATGTATGGAGTGGAGTTTGCAACTGAAAAGAAACTTTGTGTTCCCAACAAGCTAGGTGAAGGACGGCTTTCACACACACTTATCTCTCAGAACTGAGCATGTGGAAAGACGTTCGTTCATCTAGCACAAAGGGAACGGGTTGCAGGAGAAACTTTTACTCTGGTTTCTCAGTCTGTTTCCTAGTGCCGGTTTGAAGTTCCTGCAGTTTTCACTGTAAAACCGACTTGGAGCTAGTACCTCCCCATATATATGTATGGAGTGGAGTTTGCAACTGAAAAGAACTTTGTGTTCCCAACAAGCTAGGTTAAGGATGGCTTTCACACACACTTATCTCTCAGAACTGAGCATGTGGAGAGACGTTCGTTCATCTAGCACAAAGGGAACGGGTTGCAGGAGAAACTTTTACTCTGGTTTCTCAGGCTGTTTCTTAGTGCCGGTTTGAAGTTCCTGCAGTTTTCACTGTAAAACCGAGGTGGAGCTATACCTTCCCGTATATATGTAAGGAGTGGAGTTTGCAACTGAAAAGAAACTTTGTGTTCCCAATAAGCTAGGTGAAGGACGGCTTTCACACACACTTATCTCTCAGAACTGAGCATGTGGAGAGACGTTGATTCATCTAGCACAAAGGGAACGGGTTGCAGGAGAAACTTTTACTCTGGTTTCTCAGTCTGTTTCCTAGTGCCGGTTTGAAGTTCCTGCAGTTTTCACTGTAAAACCGAGTTGGAGCTAGTACCTCCCCGTATATATGTATGGAGTGGAGATTACAACTGAAAAGAAACTTTGTGTTCCCAACAAGCTAGGTGAAGGACGGCTTTCACACACACTTATCTCTCAGAACTGAGCATGTGGAGAGACGTTCGTTCAACTAGCACAAAGGGAACGGTTTGCAGGAGAAACTATTACTCTGGTATCTCAATCTGTTTCCTAGTGCCGGTTTGAAGTTCCTCCAGTTTTCACTGTAAAACCGAGTTGGAGCTAGTACCTCCCCGTAAATATGTAAGGACTGGAGTTTGCAACTGAAAAGAAAGTTTGTGTTCCCAACAAGCTAGGTGAAGGACGGCTTTCACACACACTTTTCTCTCAGAACTGGGCATGTGGAGAGACGTTCGTTCATCTAGCACAAAGGGAACAGGTTGCAGGAGAAACTATTACTCTGGTTTCTCAGTCTGTTTCCTAGTGCCAGTTTGAAGTTCCTGCAGTTTTCACTGTAATACCGAGTTGGATCTACTACCTCCCCATATACATGTATGGAGTGGAGTTTGCATCTGAAAAGAAACTTTGTGTTCCCAACAAGCTAGGTGAAGGACGGCTTTCACACACATTTATCTCTCAGAACTGAGCATGTGGAGAGACGTTCGTTCATCTAGCACAAAGGGAACTGGTTGCAGGAGAAAATTTTACTCTGGTTTCTCAGTCTGTTTCCTAGTGCCGGTTTGAAGTACCTGCAGTTTTCACTGTAAAACCGAGTTGGAGCTACAACCTCCCCATATATATATATATGGAGTGGAGTTTGCAACTGAAAAGAAACTTTGTGTTCCCAACAAGCTAGGTGAAGGACGGCTTTCACACACACTTATCTCTCAGAACTGAGCATGTGGAGAGACGTTCGTTCAACTAGCACAAAGGGAACGGGTTGCAGGAGAAACTATTACTCTGGTTTCTCAGTCTGTTTCCAAGTGCCGGTTTGAAGTTCCTGCAGTTTTCACTGTAAAACCGAGGTGGAGCTAGTACCTCCCCTTTTATATGTATGGAGTGGAGTTTGCAACTGAAAAGAAACTTTGTGTTCCCAACAAGCTAGGTGAAGGAAGGCTTTCACACACACTTATCTCTCAGAACTGAGCATGTGGAGAGACGTTGGTTCATCTAGCACAAAGGGAACGGGTTGCAGGAGAAACTTTTACTCTGGTTTCTCAGTCTGTTTCCTAGTGCCGGTTTGAAGTTCCTGCAGTTTTCACTGTAAAACCGAGATCGAGTTACTACCTCCCCGTATATATGTATGGAGTGGAGTTTGCAACTGAAAAGAAACTTTGTGTTCCCAACAAGCTAGGTGAAGGACAGCTTTCACACACACTTTTCTCTCAGAACTGAGCATGTGGAGAAACGTTCGTTCTTCTAGCACAAAGGGAACGGGTTCCAGGAGAAACTTTTACTCTGGTTTCTCAGTCTGTTTCCTAGTGCCGGTTTGAAGTTCCTGCAGTTTTCACTGTAAAACCGAGTTGGAGTTAGTACCTCCCCATATATATGTATGGATTGGAGTTTGCAACTGAAAAGAAACTTTGTGTTCCCAACAAGCTAGATGAAGGACGGCTTTCACACACACTTTTCTCTCAGAACTGAGCATGTGGAGAGACGTTCGTTCATCGAGCACAAATGGAACAGGTTGCAGGGGAAACTTTTACTCTGGTTTCTCAGTCTGTTTCCTGGTGCCGGTTTGAAGTTCCTGCAGTTTTCACTGTAAAACCGGGTTGGAGCTAGTACCTCCCCATATATATGTATGGAGTGGAGTTTGCAACTGAAAAGACACTTTGTGTTCCCAACAAGCTAGGTGAAGTACGGCTTTCACACACACTTATCTCTCAGAACTGAGCATGTGGAGAGACGTTCGTTCATCTAGCACAAAGGGAACGGGTTGCAGGAGAAACTTTTACTCTGGTTTCTCAGTCTGTTTCCTAGTGCCGGTTGGAAGTTCCTGCAGTTTTCACTGTAAAACCGAGTTGGATCTAGTACCTCCCCTTATATATGTATGGATTGGAGTTTGCAACTGGAAAGAAACTTTGTGTTCCCAACAAGCTAGGTGAAGGACGGCTTTCACACACACTTATCTCTCAGAACTGAGCATGTGGAGAGACGTTCGTTCAACTAGCACAAAGGGAATGGGTTGCAGGAGAAACTATTACTCTGGTTTCTCAGTCTGTTTCCTAGTGCCGGTTTGAAGTTCCTGCAGTTTTCACTGTAAAACCGAGTTGGAGCTAGTACCTCCCCTTATATATATATGGAGTGGAGTTTGCAACTGAAAAGAAACTTTGTGTTCCCAACAAGCTAGGTGAAAGACGGCTTTCACAGAAACTTATCTCTCAGAAATGAGCATGTGGAGAGACGTTCGTTCATCTAGCAAAAGAGGGAAAGGTTTGCAGGGGAAACTTTTACTCTGGTTTCTCAGTTTGTTTCCTAGTGCCGGTTTGAAGTTCCTGCAGTTTTCACTGTAAAACCGAGTTGGAGCTACTACCTCCTCTTATATATGTATGGAGTGGAGTTTGCAACTGAAAAGAAACTTTGTGTTCCCAACAAGCTAGGTGAAGGACGGCTTTCACACACACTTATCTCTCAGAACTGAGCATGTGGAGAGACGTTCGTTCACCTAGCAAAAAGGGAACGGGTTGCAGGAGAAACTTTTACTCTGGTTTCTCAGTCTGTTTCCTAGTGCCGGTTTGAAGTTCCTGCAGTTTTCACTGTAAAACCGGGTTGGAGCTAGTACCTCCCCATATATATGTATGGAGTGGAGTTTGCAACTGAAAAGAAACTTTGTGTTCCCAACAAGCTAGGTGAAGGACGGCTTTCACACACACTTATCTCTCAGAACTGAGCATGTGGAAAGACGTTCGTTCATCTAGCACCAAGGGAACGGGTTGCAGGAGAAAATTTTACTCTGGTTTCTCAGTCTGTTTCCTAGTGCCGGTTTGAAGTTCCTGCAGTTTTCACTGTAAAACCGAGTTGGAGCTACAACCTCCCCATATATATATATATGGAGTGGAGTTTGCAACTGAAAAGAAACTTTGTGTTCCCAACAAGCTAGGTGAAGGACGGCTTTCACACACACTTATCTCTCAGAACTGAGCATGTGGAGAGACGTTCGTTCAACTAGCACAAAGGGAACGGGTTGCAGGAGAAACTATTACTCTGGTTTCTCAGTCTGTTTCCAAGTGCCGGTTTGAAGTTCCTGCAGTTTTCACTGTAAAACCGAGGTGGAGCTAGTACCTCCCCTTATATATGTATGGAGTGGAGTTTGCAACTGAAAAGAAACTTTGTGTTCCCAACAAGCTAGGTGAAGGACGGCTTTCACACACACTTATCTCTCAGAACTGAGCATGTGGAGAGACGTTGGTTCATCTAGCACAAAGGGAACGGGTTGCAGGAGAAACTTTTACTCTGGTTTCTCAGTCTGTTTCCTAGTGCCGGTTTGAAGTTCCTGCAGTTTTCACTGTAAAACCGAGATCGAGTTACTACCTCCCCGTATATATGTATGGAGTGGAGTTTGCAACTGAAAAGAAACTTTGTGTTCCCAACAAGCTAGGTGAAGGACAGCTTTCACACACACTTTTCTCTCAGAACTGAGCATGTGGAGAAACGTTCGTTCTTCTAGCACAAAGGGAACGGGTTCCAGGAGAAACTTTTACTCTGGTTTCTCAGTCTGTTTCCTAGTGCCGGTTGGAAGTTCCTGCAGTTTTCACTGTAAAACCGAGTTGGAGTTAGTACCTCCCCATATATATGTATGGATTGGAGTTTGCAACTGAAAAGAAACTATGTGTTCCCAACAAGCTAGATGAAGGACGGCTTTCACACACACTTTTCTCTCAGAACTGAGCATGTGGAGAGACGTTCGTTCATCGAGCACAAATGGAACAGTTTGCAGGGGAAACTTTTACTCTGGTTTCTCAGTGTGTTTCCTGGTGCCGGTTTGAAGTTCCTGCAGTTTTCACTGTAAAACCGGGTTGGAGCTAGTACCTCCCCATATATATGTATGGAGTGGAGTTTGCAACTGAAAAGACACTTTGTGTTCCCAACAAGCTAGGTGAAGTACGGCTTTCACACACACTTATCTCTCAGAACTGAGCATGTGGAAAGACGTTCGTTCATCTAGCACAAAGGGAACGGGTTGCAGGAGAAACTTTTACTCTGGTTTCTCAGTCTGTTTCCTAGTGCCGGTTGGAAGTTCCTGCAGTTTTCACTGTAAAACCGAGTTGGATCTAGTACCTCCCCTTATATATGTATGGATTGGAGTTTGCAACTGGAAAGAAACTTTGTGTTCCCAACAAGCTAGGTGAAGGACGGCTTTCACACACACTTATCTCTCAGAACTGAGCATGTGGAGAGACGTTCGTTCAACTAGCACAAAGGGAACGGGTTGCAGGAGAAACTATTACTCTGGTTTCTCAGTCTGTTTCCTAGTGCCGGTTTGAAGTTCCTGCAGTTTTCACTGTAAAACCGAGTTGGAGCTAGAACCTCCCCTTATATATATATGGAGTGGAGTTTGCAACTGAAAAGAAACTTTGTGTTCCCAACAAGCTAGGTGAAAGACGGCTTTCACAGAAACTTATCTCTCAGAAATGAGCATGTGGAGAGACGTTCGTTCATCTAGCAAAAGAGGGAAAGGTTTGCAGGGGAAACTTTTACTCTGGTTTCTCAGTTTGTTTCCTAGTGCCGGTTTGAAGTTCCTGCAGTTTTCACTGTAAAACCGAGTTGGAGCTACTACCTCCCCTTATATATGTATGGAGTGGAGTTTGCAACTGAAAAGAAACTTTGTGTTCCCAACAAGCTAGGTGAAGGACGGCTTTCACACACACTTATCTCTCAGAACTGAGCATGTGGAGAGACGTTCGTTCACCTAGCAAAAAGGGAACGGGTTGCAGGAGAAACTTTTACTCTGGTTTCTCAGTCTGTTTCCTAGTGCCGGTTTGAAGTTCCTGCAGTTTTCACTGTAAAACCGGGTTGGAGCTAGTACCTCCCCATATATATGTATGGAGTGGAGTTTGCAACTGAAAAGAAACTTTGTGTTCCCAACAAGCTAGGTGAAGTACGGCTTTCACACACACTTATCTCTCAGAACTGAGCATGTGGAAAGACGTTCGTTCATCTAGCACAAAGGGAACGGGTTGCAGGAGAAACTTTTACTCTGGTTTCTCAGTCTGTTTCCTAGTGCCGGTTTGAAGTTCCTGCAGTTTTCACTGTAAAACCGAGTTGGAGCTAGTACCTCCCCATATATATGTATGGAGTGGAGTTTGCAACTGAAAAGAAACTTTGTGTTCCCAAGAAGCTAGGTTAAGGACGGCTTTCACACACACTTATCTCTCAGAACTGAGCATGTGGAGAGACGTTCGTTCATCTAGCACAAAGGGAATGGGTTGCAGGAGAAACTTTTACTCTGGTTTCTCAGGCTGTTTCCTAGTGCCGGTTTGAAGTTCCTGCAGTTTTCACTGTAAAACCGAGTTGGAGTTAGTACCTCCCCGTATATATGTAAGGAGTGGAGTTTGCAACTGAAAAGAAACTTTGTGTTCCCAACAAGCTAGGTGAAGGAGGGCTTTCACACACACTTATCTCTCAGAACTGAGCATGTGGAGAGACGTTGGTTCATCTAGCACAAAGGGAACGGGTTGCAGGAGAAACTTTTACTCTGGTTTCTCAGTCTTTTTCCTAGTGCCGGTTTGAAGTTCCTTCAGTTTTCACTGTAAAACAGAGTTGGAGCTAGTACCTCCCCGTATATATTTATGGAGTGGAGATTACAACTGAAAAGAAACTTTGTGTTCCCAACAAGCTAGGTGAAGGACGGCTTTCACACACACTTATCTCTCAGAACTGAGCATGTGGAGAGACGTTCGTTCAAGTAGCACAAATGGAACGGGTTGCAGGAGAAACTATTACTCTGGATTCTCAGTCTGTTTCCTAGTGCAGGTTTGAAGTTCCTGCAGTTTTCACTGTAAAACCGAGTTGGAGTTAGTACCTCCCCGTATATATGTAAGGAGTGGAGTTTGCAACTGAAAAGAAACTTTGTGTTCCCAACAAGCTAGGTGAAGGACGGCTTTCACACACACTTATCTCTCAGAACTGAGCATGTGGAGAGACGTTGGTTCATCTAGCACAAAGGGAACGGGTTGCATGAGAAACTTTTACTCTGGTTTCTCAGCCTGTTTCCTAGTGCCAGTTTGAAGTTCCTGCAGTTTTCACTGTAAAACCGAGTTGGATCTAGTACCTCCCCATATATATGTATGAGTGGAGTTTGCATCTGAAAAGAAACTTTGTGTTCCCAACAAGCTAGGTTAAGGACGGCTTTCACACACACTTATCTCTCAGAACTGAGCATGTGGAGAGACGTTGGTTCATCTAGCACAAAGGAACGGGTTGCAGGAGAAACTTTTACTCTGGATTCTCAGTCTGTTTCCTAGTGCCGGTTTGAAGTTCCTGCAGTTTTCACTGTAAAAACGAGTTGGAGCTAGTACCTCCCCGTATATATATATGGATTGGAGATTACACCTGAAAAGAAACTTTGTGTTCCCAACAAGCTAGGTGAAGGACGGCTTTCACACACACTTATCTCTCAGAACTGAGCATGTGGAGAGACGTTCGTTCAACTAGCACAAAGGGAACGGGTTGCAGGAGAATCTTTTACTCTGGTTTCTCAGTCTGTTTCCTAGTGCCGGTTTGAAGTTCCTCCAGATTTCACTGTAAAACCAATTTGGAGCTAGTACCTCCCCGTATATATGTATGGAGTGTAGTTTGCTACTGAAAAGAAACTTTGTTTTCCCAACAAGCTAGGTGAAGGACGGCTTTCACACACACTTATCTCTCAGAACTGAGCATGTGGAGAGACGTTCGTTCATCTAGCACAAAGGGAACGGGTTGCAGGAGAATCTTTTACTCTGGTTTCTCAGTCTGTTTCCTAGTGCCGGTTTGAAGTTCCTGCAGTTTTCACTGTAAAACCGAGTTGGAGCTAGTACCTCACCATATATATGTATGGAGTGGAGTTTGCAACTGAAAAGAAACTTTGTGTTCCCAACAAGCTAGGTGAAGAACGGCTTTCACACACAATTATCTCTCAGAACTGAGCATGTGGAGAGACGTTCGTTCATCTAGCACAAAGGGAACTGGTTGCAGGAGAAACTTTTACTCTGGTTTCTCAGTCTGTTTCCTTGTGCTGGTTTGAAGTTCCTGCAGTTTTCACTGTAAAACCGAGTTGGAGCTAGTACCTCCCCATATATATGTATGGAGTGGAGTTTGCAACTGAAAAGAAACTTTGTGTTCCCAACAAGCTAGGTGAAGGACGGCTTTCACACACACTTATCTCTCAGAACTGAGCATGTGGAGAGACGTTCGTTCAACTAGCACAAAGGGAACGTGTTGCAGGAGAAACTATTACTCTGGATTCTCAGTCTGTTTCCTAGTGCCGGTTTGAAGTTCCTGCAGTTTTCACTGTAAAACCGAGTTGGAGCTAGTACCTCCCCGTAAATATGTAAGGACTGGAGTTTGCAACTGAAAAGAAAGTTTGTGTTCCCAACAAGCTAGTTGAAGGACGGCTTTCACACACACATATCTCTCAGACTGAGCATGTGGAGAGACGTTCGTTCATCTAGCACAAAGGGAACTGGTTGCAGGAGAAACTTTTACTCTGGTTTCTCAGTCTGTTTCCTAGTGCCAGTTTGAAGTTCCTGCAGTTTTCACTGTAATACCGAGTTGGATCTAGTACCTCCCCATATATATGTATGGAGTGGAGTTTGCATCTGAAAAGAAACTTTGTGTTCCCAACAAGCTAGGTGAAGGACGGCTTTCACACACACTTATCTCTCAGAACTGAGCATGTGGAGAGACGTTCGTTCATCTAGCACAAAGGGAACTGGTTGCAGGAGAAAATTTTACTCTGGTTTCTCAGTCTGTTTCCTAGTGCCGGTTTGAAGTTCCTGCAGTTTTCACTGTAAAACCGAGTTGGAGCTACAACCTCCCCATATATATGTATGGAGTGGAGTTTGCAACTGAAAAGAAACTTTGTGTTCCCAACAAACTAGGTGAAGGACGGCTTTCACACACAATTATCTCTCAGAACTGAGCATGTGGAGAGACCTTCGTTCAACTAGCACAAAGGGAACGGGCTGCAGGAGAATCTATTACTCTGGTTTCTCAGTCTGTTTCCAAGTGCCGGTTTGAAGTTCCTGCAGTTTTCACTGTAAAACCGAGTTGGAGCTAGTACCTCCCCTTATATATGTATGGAGTGGAGTTTGCAACTGAAAAGAAACTATGTGTTCCCAACAAGCTAGGTGAAGGACGGCTTTCACACACACTTATCTCTCAGAACTGAGCATGTGGAGAGACGTTGGTTCATCTAGCACAAAGGGAACGGGTTGCAGGAGAAAGTTTTACTCTGGTTTCTCAGTCTGTTTCCTAGTGCCGGTTTGAAGTTCCTGCAGTTTTCACTGTAAAAGCCAGTTGGAGCTACTACCTCCCCATATATATGTATGGAGTGGAGTTTGCAACTGAAAAGAAACTTTGTGTTCCCAACAAGCTATGTGAAGGACGGCTTTCACACACACTTATCTCTCAGAACTGAGCATGTGGAGAGACGTTCGTTCAAGTAGCACAAAGGGAACGGGTTGCAGGAGAAACTATTACTCTGGATTCTCAGTCTGTTTCCTAGTGCCGGTTTGAAGTTCCTGCAGTTTTCACTGTAAAACCGAGTTGGAGTTAGTACCTCCCCGTATATATGTAAGGAGTGGAGTTTGCAACTGAAAAGAAACTTTGTGTTCCCAACAAGCTAGGTGAAGGACGGCTTTCACACACACTTATCTCTCAGAACTGAGCATGTGGAGAGACGTTCGTTCACCTAGCAAAAAGGGAACGGGTTGCAGGAGAAACTTTTACTCTGGTTTCTCAGTCTGTTTCCTAGTGCCGGTTTGAAGTTCCTGCAGTTTTCACTGTAAAACCGGGTTGGAGCTAGTACCTCCCCATATATATGTATGGAGTGGAGTTTGCAACTGAAAAGAAACTTTGTGTTCCCAACAAGCTAGGTGAAGGACGGCTTTCACACACACTTATCTCTCAGAACTGAGCATGTGGAAAGACGTTCGTTCATCTAGCACCAAGGGAACGGGTTGCAGGAGAAAATTTTACTCTGGTTTCTCAGTCTGTTTCCTAGTGCCGGTTTGAAGTTCCTGCAGTTTTCACTGTAAAACCGAGTTGGAGCTACAACCTCCCCATATATATATATATGGAGTGGAGTTTGCAACTGAAAAGAAACTTTGTGTTCCCAACAAGCTAGGTGAAGGACGGCTTTCACACACACTTATCTCTCAGAACTGAGCATGTGGAGAGACGTTCGTTCAACTAGCACAAAGGGAACGGGTTGCAGGAGAAACTATTACTCTGGTTTCTCAGTCTGTTTCCAAGTGCCGGTTTGAAGTTCCTGCAGTTTTCACTGTAAAACCGAGGTGGAGCTAGTACCTCCCCTTATATATGTATGGAGTGGAGTTTGCAACTGAAAAGAAACTTTGTGTTCCCAACAAGCTAGGTGAAGGACGGCTTTCACACACACTTATCTCTCAGAACTGAGCATGTGGAGAGACGTTGGTTCATCTAGCACAAAGGGAACGGGTTGCAGGAGAAACTTTTACTCTGGTTTCTCAGTCTGTTTCCTAGTGCCGGTTTGAAGTTCCTGCAGTTTTCACTGTAAAACCGAGATCGAGTTACTACCTCCCCGTATATATGTATGGAGTGGAGTTTGCAACTGAAAAGAAACTTTGTGTTCCCAACAAGCTAGGTGAAGGACAGCTTTCACACACACTTTTCTCTCAGAACTGAGCATGTGGAGAAACGTTCGTTCTTCTAGCACAAAGGGAACGGGTTCCAGGAGAAACTTTTACTCTGGTTTCTCAGTCTGTTTCCTAGTGCCGGTTGGAAGTTCCTGCAGTTTTCACTGTAAAACCGAGTTGGAGTTAGTACCTCCCCATATATATGTATGGATTGGAGTTTGCAACTGAAAAGAAACTATGTGTTCCCAACAAGCTAGATGAAGGACGGCTTTCACACACACTTTTCTCTCAGAACTGAGCATGTGGAGAGACGTTCGTTCATCGAGCACAAATGGAACAGTTTGCAGGGGAAACTTTTACTCTGGTTTCTCAGTGTGTTTCCTGGTGCCGGTTTGAAGTTCCTGCAGTTTTCACTGTAAAACCGGGTTGGAGCTAGTACCTCCCCATATATATGTATGGAGTGGAGTTTGCAACTGAAAAGACACTTTGTGTTCCCAACAAGCTAGGTGAAGTACGGCTTTCACACACACTTATCTCTCAGAACTGAGCATGTGGAAAGACGTTCGTTCATCTAGCACAAAGGGAACGGGTTGCAGGAGAAACTTTTACTCTGGTTTCTCAGTCTGTTTCCTAGTGCCGGTTGGAAGTTCCTGCAGTTTTCACTGTAAAACCGAGTTGGATCTAGTACCTCCCCTTATATATGTATGGATTGGAGTTTGCAACTGGAAAGAAACTTTGTGTTCCCAACAAGCTAGGTGAAGGACGGCTTTCACACACACTTATCTCTCAGAACTGAGCATGTGGAGAGACGTTCGTTCAACTAGCACAAAGGGAACGGGTTGCAGGAGAAACTATTACTCTGGTTTCTCAGTCTGTTTCCTAGTGCCGGTTTGAAGTTCCTGCAGTTTTCACTGTAAAACCGAGTTGGAGCTAGAACCTCCCCTTATATATATATGGAGTGGAGTTTGCAACTGAAAAGAAACTTTGTGTTCCCAACAAGCTAGGTGAAAGACGGCTTTCACAGAAACTTATCTCTCAGAAATGAGCATGTGGAGAGACGTTCGTTCATCTAGCAAAAGAGGGAAAGGTTTGCAGGGGAAACTTTTACTCTGGTTTCTCAGTTTGTTTCCTAGTGCCGGTTTGAAGTTCCTGCAGTTTTCACTGTAAAACCGAGTTGGAGCTACTACCTCCCCTTATATATGTATGGAGTGGAGTTTGCAACTGAAAAGAAACTTTGTGTTCCCAACAAGCTAGGTGAAGGACGGCTTTCACACACACTTATCTCTCAGAACTGAGCATGTGGAGAGACGTTCGTTCACCTAGCAAAAAGGGAACGGGTTGCAGGAGAAACTTTTACTCTGGTTTCTCAGTCTGTTTCCTAGTGCCGGTTTGAAGTTCCTGCAGTTTTCACTGTAAAACCGGGTTGGAGCTAGTACCTCCCCATATATATGTATGGAGTGGAGTTTGCAACTGAAAAGAAACTTTGTGTTCCCAACAAGCTAGGTGAAGTACGGCTTTCACACACACTTATCTCTCAGAACTGAGCATGTGGAAAGACGTTCGTTCATCTAGCACAAAGGGAACGGGTTGCAGGAGAAACTTTTACTCTGGTTTCTCAGTCTGTTTCCTAGTGCCGGTTTGAAGTTCCTGCAGTTTTCACTGTAAAACCGAGTTGGAGCTAGTACCTCCCCATATATATGTATGGAGTGGAGTTTGCAACTGAAAAGAAACTTTGTGTTCCCAAGAAGCTAGGTTAAGGACGGCTTTCACACACACTTATCTCTCAGAACTGAGCATGTGGAGAGACGTTCGTTCATCTAGCACAAAGGGAATGGGTTGCAGGAGAAACTTTTACTCTGGTTTCTCAGGCTGTTTCCTAGTGCCGGTTTGAAGTTCCTGCAGTTTTCACTGTAAAACCGAGTTGGAGTTAGTACCTCCCCGTATATATGTAAGGAGTGGAGTTTGCAACTGAAAAGAAACTTTGTGTTCCCAACAAGCTAGGTGAAGGAGGGCTTTCACACACACTTATCTCTCAGAACTGAGCATGTGGAGAGACGTTGGTTCATCTAGCACAAAGGGAACGGGTTGCAGGAGAAACTTTTACTCTGGTTTCTCAGTCTTTTTCCTAGTGCCGGTTTGAAGTTCCTTCAGTTTTCACTGTAAAACAGAGTTGGAGCTAGTACCTCCCCGTATATATTTATGGAGTGGAGATTACAACTGAAAAGAAACTTTGTGTTCCCAACAAGCTAGGTGAAGGACGGCTTTCACACACACTTATCTCTCAGAACTGAGCATGTGGAGAGACGTTCGTTCAAGTAGCACAAATGGAACGGGTTGCAGGAGAAACTATTACTCTGGATTCTCAGTCTGTTTCCTAGTGCAGGTTTGAAGTTCCTGCAGTTTTCACTGTAAAACCGAGTTGGAGTTAGTACCTCCCCGTATATATGTAAGGAGTGGAGTTTGCAACCTAAAAGAAACTTTGTGTTCCCAACAAGCTAGGTGAAGGACGGCTTTCACACACACTTATCTCTCAGAACTGAGCATGTGGAGAGACGTTGGTTCATCTAGCACAAAGGGAACGGGTTGCATGAGAAACTTTTACTCTGGTTTCTCAGCCTGTTTCCTAGTGCCAGTTTGAAGTTCCTGCAGTTTTCACTGTAAAACCGAGTTGGATCTAGTACCTCCCCATATATATGTATGAGTGGAGTTTGCATCTGAAAAGAAACTTTGTGTTCCCAACAAGCTAGGTTAAGGACGGCTTTCACACACACTTATCTCTCAGAACTGAGCATGTGGAGAGACGTTGGTTCATCTAGCACAAAGGAACGGGTTGCAGGAGAAACTTTTACTCTGGATTCTCAGTCTGTTTCCTAGTGCCGGTTTGAAGTTCCTGCAGTTTTCACTGTAAAAACGAGTTGGAGCTAGTACCTCCCCGTATATATATATGGATTGGAGATTACACCTGAAAAGAAACTTTGTGTTCCCAACAAGCTAGGTGAAGGACGGCTTTCACACACACTTATCTCTCAGAACTGAGCATGTGGAGAGACGTTCGTTCAACTAGCACAAAGGGAACGGGTTGCAGGAGAATCTTTTACTCTGGTTTCTCAGTCTGTTTCCTAGTGCCGGTTTGAAGTTCCTCCAGATTTCACTGTAAAACCAATTTGGAGCTAGTACCTCCCCGTATATATGTATGGAGTGTAGTTTGCTACTGAAAAGAAACTTTGTTTTCCCAACAAGCTAGGTGAAGGACGGCTTTCACACACACTTATCTCTCAGAACTGAGCATGTGGAGAGACGTTCGTTCATCTAGCACAAAGGGAACGGGTTGCAGGAGAATCTTTTACTCTGGTTTCTCAGTCTGTTTCCTAGTGCCGGTTTGAAGTTCCTGCAGTTTTCACTGTAAAACCGAGTTGGAGCTAGTACCTCACCATATATATGTATGGAGTGGAGTTTGCAACTGAAAAGAAACTTTGTGTTCCCAACAAGCTAGGTGAAGAACGGCTTTCACACACAATTATCTCTCAGAACTGAGCATGTGGAGAGACGTTCGTTCATCTAGCACAAAGGGAACTGGTTGCAGGAGAAACTTTTACTCTGGTTTCTCAGTCTGTTTCCTTGTGCTGGTTTGAAGTTCCTGCAGTTTTCACTGTAAAACCGAGTTGGAGCTAGTACCTCCCCATATATATGTATGGAGTGGAGTTTGCAACTGAAAAGAAACTTTGTGTTCCCAACAAGCTAGGTGAAGGACGGCTTTCACACACACTTATCTCTCAGAACTGAGCATGTGGAGAGACGTTCGTTCAACTAGCACAAAGGGAACGTGTTGCAGGAGAAACTATTACTCTGGATTCTCAGTCTGTTTCCTAGTGCCGGTTTGAAGTTCCTGCAGTTTTCACTGTAAAACCGAGTTGGAGCTAGTACCTCCCCGTAAATATGTAAGGACTGGAGTTTGCAACTGAAAAGAAAGTTTGTGTTCCCAACAAGCTAGTTGAAGGACGGCTTTCACACACACATATCTCTCAGACTGAGCATGTGGAGAGACGTTCGTTCATCTAGCACAAAGGGAACTGGTTGCAGGAGAAACTTTTACTCTGGTTTCTCAGTCTGTTTCCTAGTGCCAGTTTGAAGTTCCTGCAGTTTTCACTGTAATACCGAGTTGGATCTAGTACCTCCCCATATATATGTATGGAGTGGAGTTTGCATCTGAAAAGAAACTTTGTGTTCCCAACAAGCTAGGTGAAGGACGGCTTTCACACACACTTATCTCTCAGAACTGAGCATGTGGAGAGACGTTCGTTCATCTAGCACAAAGGGAACTGGTTGCAGGAGAAAATTTTACTCTGGTTTCTCAGTCTGTTTCCTAGTGCCGGTTTGAAGTTCCTGCAGTTTTCACTGTAAAACCGAGTTGGAGCTACAACCTCCCCATATATATGTATGGAGTGGAGTTTGCAACTGAAAAGAAACTTTGTGTTCCCAACAAGCTAGGTGAAGGACGGCTTTCACACACAATTATCTCTCAGAACTGAGCATGTGGAGAGACCTTCGTTCAACTAGCACAAAGGGAACGGGCTGCAGGAGAATCTATTACTCTGGTTTCTCAGTCTGTTTCCAAGTGCCGGTTTGAAGTTCCTGCAGTTTTCACTGTAAAACCGAGTTGGAGCTAGTACCTCCCCTTATATATGTATGGAGTGGAGTTTGCAACTGAAAAGAAACTATGTGTTCCCAACAAGCTAGGTGAAGGACGGCTTTCACACACACTTATCTCTCAGAACTGAGCATGTGGAGAGACGTTGGTTCATCTAGCACAAAGGGAACGGGTTGCAGGAGAAAGTTTTACTCTGGTTTCTCAGTCTGTTTCCTAGTGCCGGTTTGAAGTTCCTGCAGTTTTCACTGTAAAAGCCAGTTGGAGCTACTACCTCCCCATATATATGTATGGAGTGGAGTTTGCAACTGAAAAGAAACTTTGTGTTCCCAACAAGCTATGTGAATGACGGCTTTCACACACACTTATCTCTCAGAACTGAGCATGTGGAGAGACGTTCGTTCAAGTAGCACAAAGGGAACGGGTTGCAGGAGAAACTATTACTCTGGATTCTCAGTCTGTTTCCTAGTGCCGGTTTGAAGTTCCTGCAGTTTTCACTGTAAAACCGAGTTGGAGTTAGTACCTCCCCGTATATATGTAAGGAGTGGAGTTTGCAACTGAAAAGAAACTTTGTGTTCCCAACAAGCTAGGTGAAGGACGGCTTTCACACACACTTATCTCTCAGAACTGAGCATGTGGAGAGACGTTGGTTCATCTAGCACAAAGGGAACGGGTTGCAGGAGAAACTTTTACTCTGGTTTCTCAGTCTGTTTCCTAGTGCCAGTTTGAAGTTCCTGCAGTTTTCACTGTAAAACCGAGTTGGAGCTACTACCTCCCCGTATATATGTATGGAGTGGAGTTTGCAACTGAAAAGAAACTTTGTGTTCCCAACAAGCTAGGTGAAGTACGGCTTTCACACACACTTATCTCTCAGAACTGAGCATGTGGAGAGACGTTCGTTCAACTAGCACAAAGGGAACGGGTTGCAGGAGAAACTATTACTCTGGTTTCTCAGTCTGTTTCCTAGTGCCGGTTTGATGTTCCTGCAGTTTTCATTGTAAAACCGAGTTGGAGCTAGTACCTCCCCTTATATATGTATGGAGTGGAGTTTGCAACTGAAAAGAAACTTTGTGTTCCCAACAAGCTAGGTGAAGGACGGCTTTCACACACACTTATCTCTCAGGACTGAGCATGTGGAGAGACGTTCGTTCATCTAGCACAAAGGGAACGGGTTGCAGGAGAAAATTTTACTCTGGTTTCTCAGTCTGTTTCCTAGTGCCGGTTTGAAGTTCCTGCAGTTTTCACTGTAAAACCGAGTTCGAGTTACTACCTCTCCGTATATATGTATGAAGTGGAGTTTGCAACTGAAAAGAAACTTTGTGTTCCCAACAAGCTAGGTGAAGGACAGCTTTCACACACACTTATATCTCAGAACTGAGCATGTGGAGAGACGTTCGTTCATCTAGCACAAAGGGAACGGGTTGCAGGAGAAACTTTTACTCTGGTTTCTCAGTCTGTTTCCTAGTGCCGGTTGGAAGTTCCTGCAGTTTTCACTGTAAAACCGAGTTGGAGCTAGTACCTACCCATATATATGTATGGAGTGGAGTTTGCAACTGAAAAGAAACTTTGTGTTCCCAACAAGCTAGATGAAGGACGGCGTTCACACACACTTTTCTCTCAGAACTGAGCATGTGGAGAGACGTTCGTTCATCGAGCACAAATGGAACGGTTTGCAGGGGAAACTTTTACTCTGGTTTCTCAGTCTGTTTCCTAGTGCCGGTTTGAAGTTCCTGCAGTTTTCACTGTAAAACCGGGTTGGAGCTAGTACCTCCCCATATATATGTATGGAGTGGAGTTTGCAACTGAAAAGAAACTTTGTGTTCCCAACAAGCTAGGTGAAGGGCGGCTTTCACACACACTTATCTCTCAGAACTGAGCATGTGGAGAGACATTCATTCATCTAGCACAAAGGGAACGGGTTGCAGGAGAAACTTTTACTCTGGTTTCTCAGTCTGTTTCCTAGTGCCGGTTTGAAGTTCCTGCAGTTTTCACTGTATAACCGAGTTAGATCTAGTACCTCCCCTTTTATATGTATGGATTGGAGTTTGCAACTGGAAAGAAACTTTGTGTTCCCAACAAGCTAGGTGAAGGAAGGCTTTCACACACACTTATCTCTCAGAACTGAGCATATGGAGAGACGTTCGTTCAACTAGCACAAAGGGAACGGGTTTCAGGAGAAACTATTACTCTGGTTTCTCAGTCTGTTTCCTAGTGCCGGTTTGAAGTTCCTGCAATTTTCACTGTAAAACCGAGTTGGAGCTAGAATCTCCCCTTATATATGTATTGAGTGGAGTTTGCAACTGAAAAGAAACTTTGTGTTCCCAACAAGCTAGGTGAAGGACGGCTTTCACACACACTTATCTCTCAGAAATGAGCATGTGGAGAGACGTTCGTTCATCTAGCACAAAGGGAAAGGGTTGCTGGGGAAACTATTACTCTGGTTTCTCAGTTTGTTTCCTAGTGCCGGTTTGATGTTCCTGCAGTTTTCACTGTAAAACCGATTTGGAGCTAGTACCTCCCCGTATATATGTATGGATTGGAGATTACAACTGAAAAGAAACTTTGTGTTCCCAACAAGCTAGGTGAAGGACGGCTTTCACACACACATATCTCTCAGAACTGAGCATGTGGAGAGACGTTCGTTCAACTAGCACAAAGGGAACGGGTTGCAGGAGAAACTATTACTCTGGTATCTCAATCTGTTTCCTAGTGCCGGTTTGAAGTTCCTGCAGTTTTCACTGTAAAACCAAGTTGGAGCTAGTACCTCCCCGTATATATGTATGGAGTGTAGTTTGCAACTGAAAAGAAACTTTGTGTTCCCAACAAGCTAGGTGAAGGACGGCTTTCACACACACTTATCTCTCAGAACTGAGCATGTGGAGAGACGTTCGTTCATCTAGCACAAAGGGAACGGGTTGCAGGAGAAACTTTTACTCTGGTTTCTCAGTCTGTTTCCTAGTGCCGGTTTGATGTTCCTGCAGTTTTCACTGTAAAACCGAGTTGGAGCTAGTACCTCCCCATATATATTTATGGAGTGGAGTTTGCAACTGAAAAGAAACTTTGTGTTCCCAACAAGCTAGGTGAAGGACGGCTTTCACACACACTTATCTCTCAGAACTGAGCATGTGGAGAGACGTTCGTTCATCTAGCACAAAGAGAACGGGTTGCATGAGAATCTTTTACTCTGGTTTCCCAGTCTGTTTCCTAGTGCCGGTTTGAAGTTCCTGCAGTTTTCACTGTAAAACCGAGTTGGAGCTACTACCTCCCCATATATATTTATGGAGTGGAGTTTGCAACTGAAAAGAAACTTTGTGTTCCCAACAAGCTAGTTGAAGGACGGCTTTCACACACAATTATCTCTCAGAACTGAGCATGTGGAGAGACGTTCGTTCAACTAGCACAAAGGGAACGGGTTGCAGGAGAAACTATTACTCTGGATTCTCAGTCTGTTTCCTAGTGCAGGTTTGAAGTTCCTGCAGTTTTCACTGTAAAACCGAGTTGGAGTTAGTACCTCCCCGTATATATGTAAGGACTGGAGTTTGCAACTGAAAAGAAACTTTGTGTTCCCAACAAGCTAGGTGAAGGACGGCTTTCACACACACTTATCTCTCAGAACGGAGCATGTGGAGAGACGTTCGTTCATCTAGCACAAAGGCAACGGGTTGCAGGAGAAACTTTTACTCTGGTTTCTCAGTCTGTTTCCTAGTGCCGGTTTGAAGTTCCTGCAGTTTTCACTGTAAAACCGGGTTGGAGCTAGTACCTCCCCATATATATGTATGGAGTGGAGTTTGCAACTGAAAAGAAACTTTGTGTTCCCAACAAGCTATGTGAAGGACGGCTTTCACACACACTTATCTCTCAGAACTGAGCATGTGGAGAGACGTTGGTTCATCTAGCACAAAGGGAACGGGTTGCAGGAGAAACTTTTACTCTGGTTTCTCAGTCTGTTTCCTAGTGCCGGTTTGATGTTCCTGCAGTTTTCACTGTAAAACCGAGTTGGAGCTAGTACCTCCCCGTATATATGTATGGATTGGAGATTACAACTGAAAAGAAACTTTGTGTTCCCAACAAGCTAGGTGAAGGACGGCTTTCACACACACTTATCTCTCAGAACTGAGCATGTGGATAGACGTTCGTTCATCTAGCACAAAGGGAACGGGTTTCAGGAGAAACTATTACTCTGGTATCTCAATCTGTTTCCTAGTGCCGGTTTGAAGTTCCTGCAGTTTTCACTGTAAAACCAAGTTGGAGCTAGTACCTCCCCGTATATATGTATGGAGTGGAGTTTGCAACTGAAAAGAAACTTTGTGTTCCCAACAAGCTAGGTGAAGGACGGCTTTCACACACACTTATCTCTCAGAACTGAGCATGTGGAGAGACGTTCGTTCATCTAGCACAAAGGGAACGGGTTGCAGGAGAAACTTTTACTCTGGTTTCTCAGTCTGTTTCCTAGTGCCGGTTTGATGTTCCTGCAGTTTTCACTGTAAAACCGAGTTGGAGCTAGTACCTCCCCATATATATGTATGGAGTGGAGTTTGCAACTGAAAAGAAACTTTGTGTTCCCAACAAGCTAGGTGAAGGACGGCTTTCACACACACTTATCTCTCAGAACTGAGCATGTGGAGAGACGTTCGTTCATCTAGCACAAAGAGAACGGGTTGCATGAGAAACTTTTACTCTGGTTTCCCAGTCTGTTTCCTAGTGCCGGTTTGAAGTTCCTGCAGTTTTCACTGTAAAACCGAGTTGGAGCTACTACCTCCCCATATATATTTATGGAGTGGAGTTTGCAACTGAAAAGAAACTTTGTGTTCCCAAAAAGCTAGGTGAAGGACGGCTTTCACACACACTTATCTCTCAGAACGGAGCATGTGGAGAGACGTTCGTTCATCTAGCACAAAGGGAACGGGTTGCAGGAGAAACTTTTACTCTGGTTTCTCAGTCTGTTTCCTAGTGCCGGTTTGAAGTTCCTGCAGTTTTCACTGTAAAACCGAGATGGAGCTACTACCTCCCCATATATATGTAAGGAGTGGAGTTTGCAACTGAAAAGAAACTTTGTGTTCCCAACAAGCTAGGTGAAGGACGGCTTTCACACACACTTATCTCTCAGAACTGAGCATGTGGAGAGACGTTCGTTCAACTAGCACAAAGGGAACGGGTTGTAGGAGAAACTATTACTCTGGATTCTCAGTCTGTTTCCTAGTGCCGGTTTGAAGTTCCTGCAGTTTTCACTGTAAAACCGAGTTGGAGTTAGTACCTACCCGTATATATGTAAGGAGTGGAGTTTGCAACTGAAAAGAAACTTTGTGTTCCCAACAAGCTAGGTGAAGGACGGCTTTCACACACACTTATCTCTCAGAACGGAGCATGTGGAGAGACGTTCGTTCATCTAGCACAAAGGGAACGGGTTGCAGGAGAAACTTTTACTCTGGTTTCTCAGTCTGTTTCCTAGTGCCAGTTTGAAGTTCCTGCAGTTTTCACTGTAAAACCGAGTTGGATCTAGTACCTCCCCATATATATGTATGGATTGGAGTTTGCATCTGAAAAGAAACTTTGTGTTCCCAACAAGCTAGGTGAAGGACGGCTTTCACACAAACTTATCTCTCAGAACTGAGCATGTGGAGAGACGTTGGTTCATCTAGCACAAAGGGAACGGGTTGCAGGAGAAACATTTACTCTGATACCTCAGTCTGTTTCCTATTGCCGGTTTGAAGTTCCTGCAGTTTTCACTGTAAACCGAGTTGGAGCTAGAACCTCCCCTTATATATGTATGGAGTGGAGTTTGCAACTGAAAAGAAACTTTGTGTTCCCAACAAGCTAGGTGAAGGACGGCTTTCACACACACTTATCTCTCAGAACTGAGCATGTGGAGAGACGTTCGTTCATCTAGCACAAAGGGAACGTGTTGCAGGAGAAACATTTACTCTGGTTTCTCAGTCTGTTTCCTAGTGCCGGTTGGAAGTTCCTGCAGTTTTCACTGTAAAACCGAGTTGGAGCTAGTACCTCCCCATATATATGTATGGAGTGGAGTTTGCAACTGAAAAGAAACTTTGTGTTCCCAACAAGCTAGATGAAGGACGGCGTTCACACACACTTTTTCTCTCAGAACTGAGCATGTGGAGAGACGTTCGTTCATCGAGCACAAATGGAACGGTTTGCAGCGGAAACTTTTACTCTGGTTTCTCAGTCTGTTTCCTAGTGCCGGTTTGAAGTTCCTGCAGTTTTCACTGTAAAACCGGGTTGGAGCTAGTACCTCCCCATATATATGTATGGAGTGGAGTTTGCAACTGAAAAGAAACTTTGTGTTCCCAACAAGCTAGGTGAAGGACGGCTTTCACACACACATATCTCTCAGAACTGAGCATGTGGAGAGACATTCGTTCATCTAGCACAAAGGGAACGGGTTGCAGGAGAAACTATTACTCCGGTTTCTCAGTCTCTTTCCTAGTGCCGGTTTGAATTTCCTGCAGTTTTCACTGTAAAACAGAGTTGGATCTAGTACCTCCCCTTTTATATGTATGGATTGGAGTTTGCAACTGGAAAGAAACTTTGTGTTCCCAACAAGCTAGGTGAAGGACGGCTTTCACACACACTTATCTCTCAGAACTGAGCATGTGGAGAGACGTTCGTTCATCTAGCACAAAGGGAAAGGGTTGCAGGGGAAACTATTACTCTGGTTTCTCAGTTTGTTTCCTAGTGCCGGTTTGAAGTTCCTGCAGTTTTCACTGTAAAACCGAGTTGGAGCTACTACCTCCCCTAATATATGTATGGAGTGGAGTTTGCAACTGAAAAGAAACTTTGTGTTCCCAACAAGCTAGGTGAAGGACGGCTTTCACACACACTTATCTCTCAGAACTGAGCATGTGGAGAGACGTTCGTTCACCTAGCACAAAGGGAACGGGTTGCAGGAGAAACATTTACTCTGGTTTCTCAGTCTGTTTCCTAGTGCCGGTTTGAAGTTCCTGCGGTTTTCAGTGTAAAACCGGGTTGGAGCTAGTACCTCCCCATATATATGTATGGAGTGGAGTTTGCAACTGAAAAGAAACTTTGTGTTCCCAACAAGCTAGGTGAAGGACGGCTTTCACACACACTTATCTCTCAGAACTGAGCATGTGGAGAGACGTTGGTTCACCTAGCACAAAGGGAACGGGTTGCAGGAGAAACTTTTACTCTGGTTTCTCAGTCTGTTTCCTAGTGCCGGTTTGATGTTCCTGCAGTTTTCACTGTAAAACCGAGTTGGAGCTAGTACCTCCCCGTATATATGTATGGAGTGGAGATAACAACTGAAAAGAAACTTTGTGTTCCCAACAAGCTAGGTGAAGGACGGCTTTCACACACACTTATCTCTCAGAACTGAGCAAGTGGAGAGACGTTCGTTCAACTAGCACAAAGGGAACGGGTTGCAGGGAAACTATTACTCTGGTATCTCAATCTGTTTCCTAGTGCCGGTTTGAAGTTCCTGCAGTTTTCACTGTAAAACGATGTTGGAGCTAGTACCTCCCCGTATATATGTATGGAGTGTAGTTTGCAACTGAAAAGAAACTTTGTGTTCCCAACAAGCTAGGTGAAGGACGGCTTTCACACACACTTATCTCTCAGAACTGAGCATGTGGAGAGACGTTCGTTCATCTAGCACAAAGGGAACGGGTTGCAGGAGAAACTTTTACTCTGGTTTCTCAGTCTGTTTCCTAGTGCCGGTTTGAAGTTCCTGCAGTTTTCACTGTAAAACCGAGTTGGAGCTAGTACCTCCCCATATATATGTATGGAGTGGAGTTTGCAACTGAAAAGAAACTTTGTGCTCCCAACAAGCTAGGTGAAGGACGGCTTTCACACACACTTATCTCTCAGAACTGAGCATGTGGAGAGACGTTCGTTCATCTAGCACAAAGAGAACGGGTTGCATGAGAAACTTTTACTCTGGTTTCCCAGTCTGTTTCCTAGTGCTGGTTTGAAGTTCCTGCAGTTTTCACTGTAAAACCGATTTGGAGCGACTACCTCCCCATATATATTTATGGAGTGGAGTTTGCAACTGAAAAGAAACTTTGTGTTCCCAACAAGCTAGATGAAGGACGGCGTTCACACACATTTTCTCTCAGAATTGAGCATGTGGATAGACGTTCGTTCAACTAGCACAAAGGGAACGGGTTGCAGGAGAAACTATTACTCTGGTTTCTCAGTCTGTTTCCTAGTGCCGGTTTGAAGTTCCTGCAGTTTTCAGTGTAAAATCGAGTTGGAGCTAGTACCACCCCTTATATATGTATGGAGTGGAGTTTGCAACTGAAAAGAAACTTTGTGTTCCCAACAAGCTAGGTGAAGGACGGCATTCACACACACTTATCTCTCAGAACTGAGCATGTGGAGAGACGTTGGTTCATCTAGCACAAAGGGAACGGGTTGCACTAGAAACTTTTACTCTGGATTCTCAGTCTGTTTCCTAGTACCGGTTTGAAGTTCCTGCAGTTTTCACTGTAAAACCGAGTTCGAGTTACTACCTCCCCGTATATATGTATGAAGTGGAGTTTGCAACTGAAAAGAAACTTTGTGTTCCCAACAAGCTAGGTGAAGGACAGCTTTCACACACACTTTTCTCTCCGAACTGAGCATGTGGAGAGACGTTCGTTCATCTAGCACAAAGGGAACGGGTTGCAGGAGAAACTTTTACTCTGGTTTCTCAGTCTGTTTCCTAGTGCCGGTTGGAAGTTCCTGCAGTTTTCACTGTAAAACCGAGTTGGAGCTAGTACCTCCCCATATATATGTATGGAGTGGAGTTTGCAACTGAAAAGAAACTTTGTGTTCCCAACAAGCTAGGTGAAGGACGGCTTTCACACACACTTATCTCTCAGAACTGAGCATGTGGAGAGACGTTCGTTCATCTAGCACAAAGGGAAAGGTTTGCAGGGGAAACTATTACTCTGGTTTCTCAGTTTGTTTCCTAGTGCCGGTTTGAAGTTCCTGCAGTTTTCACTGTAAAACCGAGTTGGAGCTACTACCTCCCCTAATATATGTATGGAGTGGAGTTTGCAACTGAAAAGAAACTTTGTGTTCCCAACAAGCTATGTGAAGGACGGCTTTCACACACACTTTTCTCTCAGAACTGAGCATGTTGAGAGACGTTCGTTCACCTAGCAGAAAGGGAACTGGTTGCAGGAGAAACTTTTACTCTGGTTTCTCAGTCTGTTTCCTAGTGCCGGTTTGAAGTTCCTGCAGTTTTCACTGTAAAACCGGGTTGGAGCTAGTACCTCCCCATATATATGTATGTAGTGGAGTTTGCAACTGAAAAGAAACTTTGTGTTCCCAACAAGCTAGGTGAAGGACGGCTTTCACACACACTTATCTCTCAGAACTGAGCATGTGGAGAGACGTTGGTTCACCTAGCACAAAGGGAACGGGTTGCAGGGGAAACTTTTACTCTGGTTTCTCAGTCTGTTTCCTAGTGCCGGTTTGATGTTCCTGCAGTTTTCACTGTAAAACCGAGTTGGAGCTAGAACCTCCCCGTATATATGTATGGAGTGGAGATTACAACTGAAAAGAAACTTTGTGTTCCCAACAAGCCAGGTGAAGGACGGCTTTCACACACACTTATCTCTCAGAACTGAGCATGTGGAGAGACGTTCGTTCATCTAGCACAAAGGGAACGGGTTGCAGGAGAAACTATTACTCTGGTATCTCAATCTGTTTCCTAGTGCCGGTTTGAAGTTCCTGCAGTTTTCACTGTAAAACCAAGTTGGAGCTAGTACCTCCCCGTATATATGTAAGGAGTGGAGTTTGCAACTGAAAAGAAACTTTGTGTTCCCAACAAGCTAGGTTAAGAACGGCTTTCACACACACTTATCTCTCAGAACGGAGTATGTGGAGAGACGTTGGTTCATCTAGCACAAAGGGAACGCGTTGCAGGAGAAACATTTACTCTGGTACCTCAGTCTGTTTCCTAGTGCCGGTTTGAAGTTCCTGCAATTTTCACTGTAAAACCGAGTTGGAGCTAGTACCTCCCCGTATATATGTATGGAGTGGAGATTACAACTGAAAAGAAACTTTGTGTTCCCAACAAGCTAGGTGAAGGACGGCTTTCACACACACTTATCTCTCAGAACTGAGCATGTGGGGAGACGTTCGTTCAACTAGCACAAAGGGAACGGGTTGCAGGAGAAACTATTACTCTGGTATCTCAATCTGTTCCCTAGTGCCGGTTTGAATTTCCTGCAGTTTTCACTGTAAAACCAAGTTGGAGCTAGTACCTCCCCATATATATGTATGGAGTGGAGTTTGCAACTGAAAAGAAAATTTGTGTTCCCAACAAGCTAGGTGAAGGACGGCTTTCACACACACATATCTCTCAGAACTGAGCATGTGGAGAGACGTTCGTTCATCTAGCACAAAGGGAACGGGTTGCAGGAGAAACTTTTACTCTGGTTTCTCAGTCTGTTTCCTAGTGCCGGTTTGAAGTTCCTGCAGTTTTCACTGTAAAACCGAGTTGGAGCTAGTACCTCCCCATATATATGTATGGAGTGTAGTTTGCAACTGAAAAGAAACTTTGTGTTCCCCACCAGCTAGGTGAAGGACGGCTTTCACACACACTTATCTCTCAGAACTGAGCATGTGGAGAGACGTTCGTTCATCTAGCACAAAGGGAAGTGGTTGCAGGAGAAACTTTTACTCTGGTTTCTCAGTCTGTTTCCTAGTGCCGGTTTGAAGTTCCTGCAGTTTTCACTGTAAAACCGAGTTGGAGCTAGTACCTCCCCGTATATATGTATGGAGTGGAGATTACAACTGAAAAGAAACTTTGTGTTCCCAACAAGCTAGTTGAAGGACGGCTTTCACACACACTTATCTCTCAGAACTGAGCATGTGGAGAGACGTTCGTTCAACTAGCACAAAGGGAACGGGTTGCAGGAGAAACTATTACTCTGGTATCTCAATCTGTTTCCTAGTGCCGGTTTGAAGTTCCTGCAGTTTTCACTGTAAAACGATGTTGGAGCTAGTACCTCCCCGTATATATGTATGGAGTGTAGTTTGCAACTGAAAAGAAACTTTGTGTTCCCAACAAGCTAGGTGAAGGACGGCTTTCACACACACTTATCTCTCAGAACTGAGCATGTGGAGAGACGTTCGTTCATCTAGCACAAAGGGAACGGGTTGCAGGAGAAACTTTTACTCTGGTTTCTCAGTCTGTTTCCTAGTGCCGGTTTGAAGTTCCTGCAGTTTTCACTGTAAAACCGAGTTGGAGCTAGTACCTCCCCTTATATATGTATGGAGTGGAGTTTGTAACTGGAAAGAAACTTTGTGTTCCCAACAAGATAGGTGAAGGACGGCTTTCACACACACTTATCTCTCAGAACTGAGCATGTGGAGAGACGTTCGTTCATCTAGCACAAAGGGAACGGGTTGCAGGGGAAACTTTTACTCTGGATTCTCAGTCTGTTTCCTAGTGCCGTTTTGAAGTTCCTGCAGTTTTCACTGTAAAACCGATTTGGAGCTAGTACCTCCCCGTATTTATGTATGGAGTGGAGTTTGCAACTGAAAAGAAACTTTGTGTTCCCAACAAGCTAGGTGAAGGACGGCTTTCACACACACTTATCTCTCAGAAATGAGCATGTGGAGAGACGTTCGTTCATCTAGCACAAAGGGAACGGGTTTCAGGAGAAACTATTACTCTGGTATCTCAATCTGTTTCCTAGTGCCGGTTTGAAGTTCCTGCAGTTTTCACTGTAAAACCAAGTTGGAGCTAGTACCTCCCCGTATATATGTAAGGAGTGGAGTTTGCAACTGAAAAGAAACTTTGTGTTCCCAACAAGCTAGGTAAAGAACGGCTTTCACACACACTTATCTCTCAGAACGGAGCATGTGGAGAGACGTTGGTTCATCTAGCACAAAGGGAACGCGTTGCAGGAGAAACATTTACTCTGGTACCTCAGTCTGTTTCCTAGTGCCGGTTTGAAGTTCCTGCAATTTTCACTGTAAAACCGAGTTGGAGCTAGTACCTCCCCGTATATATGTATGGAGTGGAGATTACAACTGAAAAGAAACTTTGTGTTCCCAACAAGCTAGGTGAAGGACGGCTTTCACACACACTTATCTCTCAGAACTGAGCATGTGGGGAGACGTTCGTTCAACTAGCACAAAGGGAACGGGTTGCAGGAGAAACTATTACTCTGGTATCTCAATCTGTTCCCTAGTGCCGGTTTGAATTTCCTGCAGTTTTCACTGTAAAACCAAGTTGGAGCTAGTACCTCCCCATATATATGTATGGAGTGGAGTTTGCAACTGAAAAGAAAATTTGTGTTCCCAACAAGCTAGGTGAAGGACGGCTTTCACACACACATATCTCTCAGAACTGAGCATGTGGAGAGACGTTCGTTCATCTAGCACAAAGGGAACGGGTTGCAGGAGAATCTTTTACTCTGGTTTCTCAGTCTGTTTCCTAGTGCCGGTTTGAAGTTCCTGCAGTTTTCACTGTAAAACCGAGTTGGAGCTAGTACCTCCCCATATATATGTATGGAGTGTAGTTTGCAACTGAAAAGAAACTTTGTGTTCCCAACCAGCTATTTGAAGGACGGCTTTCACACACACTTATCTCTCAGAACTGAGCATGTGGAGAGACGTTCGTTCATCTAGCACAAAGGGAAGTGGTTGCAGGAGAAACTTTTACTCTGGTTTCTCAGTCTGTTTCCTAGTGCCGGTTTGAAGTTCCTGCAGTTTTCACTGTAAAACCGAGTTGGAGCTAGTACCTCCCCGTATATATGTATGGAGTGGAGATTACAACTGAAAAGAAACTTTGTGTTCCCAACAAGCTAGGTGAAGGACGGCTTTCACACACACTTATCTCTCAGAACTGAGCATGTGGAGAGACGTTCGTTCAACTAGCACAAAGGGAACGGGTTGCAGGAGAAACTATTACTCTGGTATCTCAATCTGTTTCCTAGTGCCGGTTTGAAGTTCCTGCAGTTTTCACTGTAAAACGATGTTGGAGCTAGTACCTCCCCGTATATATGTATGGAGGGTAGTTTGCAACTGAAAAGAAACTTTGTGTTCCCAACAAGCTAGGTGAAGGACGGCTTTCACACACACTTATCTCTCAGAACTGAGCATGTGGAGAGACGTTCGTTCATCTAGCACAAAGGGAACGGGTTGCAGGAGAAACTTTTACTCTGGTTTCTCAGTCTGTTTCCTAGTGCCGGTTTGAAGTTCCTGCAGTTTTCACTGTAAAACCGAGTTGGAGCTAGTACCTCCCCTTATATATGTATGGAGTGGAGTTTGTAACTGGAAAGAAACTTTGTGTTCCCAACAAGATAGGTGAAGGACGGCTTTCACACACACTTATCTCTCAGAACTGAGCATGTGGAGAGACGTTGGTTCACCTAGCACAAAGGGAACGGGTTGCAGGGGAAACTTTTACTCTGGATTCTCAGTCTGTTTCCTAGTGCCGTTTTGAATTTCCTGCAGTTTTCACTGTAAAACCGATTTGGAGCTAGTACCTCCCCGTATTTATGTATGGAGTGGAGTTTGCAACTGAAAAGAAACTTTGTGTTCCCAACAAGCTAGGTGAAGGACGGCTTTCAAACACACTTATCACTCAGAACTGAGCATGTGGAGAGACGTTCGTTCAACTAGCACAAAGGGAACGGGTTGCAGGAGAAACTATTACTCTGGTTTCTCAGTCTGTTTCCTAGTGCCGGTTTGAAGTTCCTGCAGTTTTCACTGTAAAACCGAGTTCGAGTTACTACCTCCCCGTATATATGTATGGAGTGGAGTTTGCATCTGAAAAGAAACTTTGTGTTCCCAACAAGCTAGGTGAAGGACGGCTTTCACACACACTTATCACTCAGAACTGAGCATGTGGAGAGACGTTCGTTCATCTAGCACAAAGGGAACGGGTTGCAGGAGAAAATTTTACTCTGGTTTCTCAGTCTGTTTCCTAGTGCCGGTTTGAAGTTCCTGCAGTTTTCACTGTAAAACCGAGTTGGAGCTACAACCTCCCCATATATATGTATGGAGTGGAGTTTGCAACTGAAAAGAAACTTTGTGTTCCCAACAAGCTAGGTGAAGGACGGCTTTCACACACACTTATATCTCAGAACTGAGCATGTGGAGAGACGTTCGTTCAACTAGCACAAAGGGAACGGGTTGCAGGAGAAAATTTTACTCTGGTTTCTCAGTCTGTTTCCTAGTGCCGGTTTGAAGTTCCTGCAGTTTTCACTGTAAAACCGAGTTGGAGATAGAACCTCCCCTTATATATGTATGGAGTGGAGTTTGCAACTGAAAAGAAACTTTGTGTTCCCAACAAGCTAGGTGAAGGACGGCTTTCACACACACTTTTCTCTCAGAACTGAGCATGTGGAGAGACGTTCGTTCATCTAGCACAAAGGGAACGGGTTGCAGGAGAAACTTTTACTCTGGTTTCTCAGGCTGTTTCCTAGTGCCGGTTTGAAGTTCCTGCAGTTTTCACTGTAAAACCGAGTTCGAGTTACTACCTCCCCGTATATATGTATGGAGTGGAGTTTGCATCTGAAAAGAAACTTTGTGTTCCCAACAAGCTAGGTGAAGAACGGCTTTCACACACACTTATCACTCAGAACTGACCATGTGGAGAGACGTTCGTTTATCTAGCACAAAGGGAACGGGTTGCAGGAGAAAATTTTACTCTGGTTTCTCAGTCTGTTTCCTAGTGCCGGTTTGAAGTTCCTGCAGTTTTCACTGTAAAACCGAGTTGGAGCTACAACCTCCCCATATATATGTATGGAGTGGAGTTTGCAACTGAAAAGAAACTTTGTGTTCCCAACAAGCTAGGTGAAGGACGGCTTTCACACACACTTATCTCTCAGAACTGAGCATGTGGAGAGACGTTCGTTCATCTAGCACTAAGGGAACGGGTTGCAGGGGAAACTTTTACTCTGGTTTCTCAGTCTGTTTCCTAGTGCCGTTTTGAAGTTCCTGCAGTTTTCACTGTAAAACCGAGTTGGAGCTAGTACCTCCCCTTATATATGTATGGAGTGGAGTTTGCAACTGAAAAGAAACTTTGTGTTCCCAACAAGCTAGGTGAAGGACGGCTTTCACACACACTTTTCTCTCAGAACTGAGCATGTGGAGAGACGTTCGTTCATCTAGCACAAAGGGAACGGGTTGCAGGAGAAACTTTTACTCTGGTTTCTCAGACTGTTTCCTAGTGCCGGTTTGAAGTTCCTGCAGTTTTAACTGTAAAACCGAGTTCGAGTTACTACCTCCCCGTATATATGTATGGAGTGGAGTTTGCATCTGAAAAGAAACTTTGTGTTCCCAACAAGCTAGGTGAAGGACGGCTTTCACACACACTTATCACTCAGAACTGAGCATGTGGAGAGACGTTCGTTTATCTAGCACAAAGGGAACGGGTTGCAGGAGAAAATTTTACTCTGGTTTCTCAGTCTGTTTCCTAGTGCCGGTTTGAAGTTCCTGCAGTTTTCACTGTAAAACCGAGTTGGAGCTACAACCTCCCCATATATATGTATGCAGTGGAGTTTGCAACTGAAAAGAAACTTTGTGTTCCCAACAAGCTAGGTGAAGGACGGCTTTCACACACACTTATCTCTCAGAACTGAGCATGTGGAGAGACGTTCGTTCATCTACCACAAAGGGAACGGTTTGCAGGAGAAACTTTTACTCTGGTATCTCAGGCTGTTTCCTAGTGCCGGTTTGAAGTTCCTGCAGTTTTCACTCTAAAACCGAGTTGGAGATAGTACCTCCCCATATATATGTATGGAGTGGAGTTTGCATCTGAAAAGAAACTTTGTTTTCCCAACAAGCTAGGTGAAGGACGGCTTTCACACACACTTATCTCTCAGAACTGAGCATGTGGAGAGACGTTCGTTCATCTAGCACAAAGGGAACGGGTTGCAGGAGAAAATTTTACTCTGGTTTCTCAGTCTGTTTCCTAGTGCCGGTTTGAAGTTCCTGCAGTTTTCACTGTAAAACCGATTTGGAGCTACAACCTCCCCATATATATGTATGGAGTGGAGTTTGCAACTGAAAAGAAACTTTGTGTTCCCAACAAGCTAGGTGAAGGACGGCTTTCACACACACTTATCTCTCAGAACTGAGCATGTGGAGAGACGTTCGTTCATCTAGCACAAAGGGAACGGGTTGCAGGGGAAACTTATACTCTGGTTTCTCAGTCTGTTTCCTAGTGCCGTTTTGAAGTTCCTGCAGTTTTCACTGTAAAACCGAGTTGGAGCTAGTACCTCCCTTTATATATGTATGGAGTGGAGTTTGCAACTGAAAAGAAACTTTGTGTTCCCAACAAGCTAGGTGAAGGACGGCTTTCACACACACTTATCTCTCAGAACTGAGCATGTGGAGAGACGTTCGTTCATCTAGCACAAAGGGAACGGGTTGCAGGAGAAAATTTTACTCTGGTTTCTCAGTCTGTTTCCTAGTGCCGGTTTGAAGTTCCTGCAGTTTTCACTGTAAAACCGAGTTGGAGCTACAACCTCCCCATATATATGTATGGAGTGGAGTTTGCAACTGTAAAGAAACTTTGTGTTCCCAACAAGCTAGGTGAAGGACGGCTTTCACACACACTTATCTCTCAGAACTGAGCATGTGGAGAGACGTTCGTTCATCTACCACAAAGGGAACGGTTTGCAGGAGAAACTTTTACTCTGGTTTCTCAGGCTGTTTCCTAGTGCCGGTTTGAAGTTCCTGCAGTTTTCACTGTAAAACCGAGTTGGAGCTAGTACCTCCCCATATATATGTATGGAGTGGAGTTTGCAACTGAAAAGAAACTTTGTGTTCCCAACAAGCTAGGTGAAGGACAGCTTTCACACACACTTATCTCTCAGAACTGAGCATGTGGAGAGACGTTCGTTCATCTAGCACAAAGGGAACGGGTTGCAGGAGAAACTTTTACTCTGGTTTCTCAGTCTGTTTCCTAGTGCCGGTTTGAAGTTCCTGCAGTTTTCACTGTAAAACCGAGTTGGAGCTAGTACCTCCCCATATATATGTATGGAGTGGAGTTTGCAACTGAAAAGAAACTTTGTGTTCCCAACAAGCTAGGTGAAGGACGGCTTTCACACACACTTATCTCTCAGAACTGAGCATGTGGAGAGACGTTCGTTCATCTAGCACAAAGGGAACGGGTTGCAGGAGAAACTTTTACTCTGGTTTCTCAGTCTGTTTCCTAGTGCCGGTTTGAATTTCCTGCAGTTTTCACTGTAAAACCGAGTTGGAGCTACTACCTCCCCGTATATATGTATGGAGTGGAGTTTGCAACTGAAAAGAAACTTTGTGTTCCCAACAAGCTAGGTGAAGGACGGCTTTCACACACACTTATCTCTCAGAACTGAGCATGTGGAGAGACGTTCGTTCATCTAGCACAAAGGGAACGGGTTGCAGGAGAAACTTTTACTCTGGTTTCTCAGTCTGTTTCCTAGTGCCGGTTTGAAGTTCCTGCAGTTTTCACTGTAAAACCGAGTTGGAGCTAGTACCTCCCCATATATATGTATGGAGTGGAGTTTGCAACTGAAAAGAAACTTTGTGTTCCCAACAAGCTAGGTTAAGGACGGCTTTCACACACACTTATATCTCAGAACTGAGCATGTGGAGAGACGTTCGTTCATCTAGCACAAAGGGAACGGGTTGCAGGAGAAACTTTTACTCTGGTTTCTCAGTCTGTTTCCTAGTGCCGGTTTGAATTTCCTGCAGTTTTCACTGTAAAACTGAGTTGGAGCTACTACCTCCCCGTATATATGTATGGAGTGGAGTTTGCAACTGAAAAGAAACTTTGTGTTCCCAACAAGCTAGGTGAAGGACGGCTTTCACACACACTTATCTCTCAGAACTGAGCATGTGGAGAGACGTTCGTTCATCTAGCACAAAGGGAACGGGTTGCAGGAGAAACTTTTACTCTGGTTTCTCAGTCTGTTTCCTAGTGCCGTTTTGAAGTTCCTGCAGTTTTCACTGTAAAACCGAGTTGGAGCTAGTACCTCCCTTTATATATGTATGGAGTGGAGTTTGCAACTGAAAAGAAACTTTGTGTTCCCAACAAGCTAGGTGAAGGACGGCTTTCACACACACTTATCTCTCAGAACTGAGCATGTGGAGAGACGTTCGTTCATCTAGCACAAAGGGAACGGGTTGCAGGAGAAAATTTTACTCTGGTTTCTCAGTCTGTTTCCTAGTGCCGGTTTGAAGTTCCTGCAGTTTTCACTGTAAAACCGAGTTGGAGCTACAACCTCCCCATATATATGTATGGAGTGGAGTTTGCAACTGTAAAGAAACTTTGTGTTCCCTACAAGCTAGGTGAAGGACGGCTTTCACACACACTTATCTCTCAGAACTGAGCATGTGGAGAGACGTTCGTTCATCTACCACAAAGGGAACGGTTTGCAGGAGAAACTTTTACTCTGGTTTCTCAGGCTGTTTCCTAGTGCCGGTTTGAAGTTCCTGCAGTTTTCACTGCAAAACCGAGTTGGAGCTAGTACCTCCCCATATATATGTATGGAGTGGAGTTTGCAACTGAAAAGAAACTTTGTGTTCCCAACAAGCTAGGTGAAGGACGGCTTTCACACACACTTATCTCTCAGAACTGAGCATGTGGAGAGACGTTCGTTCATCTAGCACAAAGGGAACGGGTTGCAGGAGAAACTTTTACTCTGGTTTCTCAGTCTGTTTCCTAGTGCCGGTTTGAAGTTCCTGCAGTTTTCACTGTAAAACCGAGTTGGAGCTAGTACCTCCCCATATATATGTATGGAGTGGAGTTTGCAACTGAAAAGAAACTTTGTGTTCCCAACAAGCTAGGTGAAGGACGGCTTTCACACACACTTATCTCTCAGAACTGAGCATGTGGAGAGACGTTCGTTCATCTAGCACAAAGGTAACGGGTTGCAGGAGAAACTTTTACTCTGGTTTCTCAGTCTGTTTCCTAGTGCCGGTTTGAATTTCCTGCAGTTTTCACTGTAAAACCGAGTTGGAGCTACTACCTCCCCGTATATATGTATGGAGTGGAGTTTGCAACTGAAAAGAAACTTTGTGTTCCCAACAAGCTAGGTGAAGGACGGCTTTCACACACACTTATCTCTCAGAACTGAGCATGTGGAGAGACGTTCGTTCATCTAGCACAAAGGGAACGGGTTGCAGGGAAACTTTTACTCTGGTTTCTCAGTCTGTTTCCTAGTGCCGGTTTGAAGTTCCTGCAGTTTTCACTGTAAAACCGAGTTGGAGCTAGTACCTCCCCATATATATGTATGGAGTGGAGTTTGCAACTGAAAAGAAACTTTGTGTTCCCAACAAGCTAGGTTAAGGACGGCTTTCACACACACTTATATCTCAGAACTGAGCATGTGGAGAGACGTTCGTTCATCTAGCACAAAGGGAACGGGTTGCAGGAGAAACTTTTACTCTGGTTTCTCAGTCTGTTTCCTAGTGCCGGTTTGAATTTCCTGCAGTTTTCACTGTAAAACTGAGTTGGAGCTACTACCTCCCCGTATATATGTATGGAGTGGAGTTTGCAACTGAAAAGAAACTTTGTGTTCCCAACAAGCTAGGTGAAGGACGGCTTTCACACACACTTATCTCTCAGAACTGAGCATGTGGAGAGACGTTCGTTCATCTAGCACAAAGGGAACGGGTTGCAGGAGAAACTTTTACTCTGGTTTCTCAGTCTGTTTCCTAGTGCCGGTTTGAACTTCCTGCAGTTTTCACTGTAAAACCGAGTTGGAGCTAGTACCTCCCCTTATATATGTATGGAGTGGAGTTTGTAACTGGAAAGAAACTTTGTGTTCCCAACAAGCTAGGTGAAGGACGGCTTTCACACACACTTATCTCTCAAAACTGAGCATGTGGAGAGACGTTTGTTCATCTAGCACAAAGGGAACGGGTTGCAGGAGAAACTTTTACTCTGGTTTCTCAGTCTGTTTCCTAGTGCCGGTTTGAAGTTCCTGCAGTTTTAACTGTAAAACCGAGTTCGAGTTACTACCTCCCCGTATATATGTATGGAGTGGAGTTTGCATCTGAAAAGAAACTTTGTGTTCCCAACCAGCTAGGTGAAGGACGGCTTTCACACACACTTATCTCTCAGAACTGAGCATGTGGAGAGACGTTCGTTCATCTAGCACAAAGGGAACTGGTTGCAGGAGAAAATTTTACTCTGTATTCTCAGTCTGTTTCCTAGTGCCGGTTTGAAGTTCCTGCAGTTTTCGCTGTAAAACCGAGTTGGAGCTACAACCTCCCCATATATATGTATGGATTAGAGTTTGCAACTGAAAAGAAACTTTGTGTTCCCAACAAGCTAGGTGAAGGACGGCTTTCACACACACTTATCTCTCAGAACTGAGCATGTGGAGAGACGTTCGTTCACCTAGCACAAAGGGAACGGGTTGCAGGAGAAACTTTTACTCTGGTTTCTCAGGCTGTTTCCTAGTGCCGGTTTGAAGTTCCTGCAGTTTTCACTGTAAAACCGAGTTGGAGCTAGTACCTCCCCATATATATGTATGGAGTGGAGTTTGCAACTGAAAAGAAACTTTGTGTTCCCAACAAGCTAGGTGAAGGACGGCTTTCACACACACTTATCTCTCAGAACTGAGCATGTGGAGAGACGTTCGTTCATCTAGCACAAAGGGAACGGTTTGCAGGAGAAACTTTTACTCTGGTTTCTCAGGCTGTTTCCTAGTGCCGGTTTGAAGTTCCTGCAGTTTTCACTGTAAAACCGAGTTGGAGCTAGTACCTCCCCATATATATGTATGGAGTGGAGTTTGCAACTGAAAAGAAACTTTGTGTTCCCAACAAGCTAGGTGAAGGACGGCTTTCACACACACTTATCTCTCAGAACTGAGCATGTGGAGAGACGTTCGTTCATCTAGCACAAAGGGAACGGGTTGCAGGAGAAACTTTTACTCTGGTTTCTCAGGCTGTTTCCTAGTGCCGGTTTGAATTTCCTGCAGTTTTCACTGTAAAATCGAGTTGGAGCTACTACCTCCCCGTATATATGTATGGAGTGGAGTTTGCAACTGAAAAGAAACTTTGTGTTCCCAACAAGCTAGGTGAAGGACGGCTTTCACACACACTTATCTCTCAGAACTGAGCATGTGGAGAGACGTTCGTTCATCTAGCACAAAGGGAACGGGTTGCAGGAGAAACTTTTACTCTGGTTTCTCAGTCTGTTTCCTAGTGCCGGTTTGAAGTTCCTGCAGTTTTCACTGTAAAACCGAGTTGGAGCTAGTACCTCCCCTTATATATGTATGGAGTGGAGTTTGTAACTGGAAAGAAACTTTGTGTTCCCAACAAGCTAGGTGAAGGACGGCTTTCACACACACTTATCTCTCAGAACTGAGCATGTGGAGAGACGTTCGTTCATCTAGCACAAAGGGAACGGGTTGCAGGGGAAACTTTTACTCTGGTTTCTCAGTCTGTTTCCTAGTGCCGGTTGGAAGTTCCTGCAGTTTTCACTGTAAAACCGAGTTGGAGCTAGTACCTCCCCTTATATATGTATGGAGTGGAGTTTGCAACTGAAAAGAAACTTTGTGTTCCCAACAAGCTAGGTGAAGGACGGCTTTCACACACACTTATCTCTGAGAACTGAGCATGTGGAGAGACGTTCGTTCATCTAGCACAAAGGGAACGGGTTGCAGGAGAAAATTTTACTTTGGTTTCTCAGTCTGTTTCCTAGTGCCGGTTTGAAGTTCCTGCAGTTTTCACTGTAAAACCGAGTTGGAGCTACAACCTCCCCATATATATGTATGGAGTGGAGTTTGCAACTGAAAAGAAACTTTGTGTTCCCAACAAGCTAGGTGAAGGACGGCTTTCACACACACTTATATCTCAGAACTGAGCATGTGGAGAGACGTTCGTTCATCTAGCACAAAGGGAACGGGTTGCAGGAGAAACTTTTACTCTGGTTTCTCAGTCTGTTTCCTAGTGCCGGTTTGAATTTCCTGCAGTTTTCACTGTAAAACCGAGTTGGAGCTACTACCTCCCCGTATATATGTATGGAGTGGAGTTTGCAACTGAAAAGAAACTTTGTGTTCCCAACAAGCTAGTTGAAGTACGGCTTTCACACACACTTATCTCTCAGAACTGAGCATGTGGAGAGACGTTCGTTCATCTAGCACAAAGGGAACGGGTTGCAGGAGAAACTTTTACTCTGGTTTCTCAGTCTGTTTCCTAGTGCCGGTTTGAAGTTCCTGCAGTTTTCACTGTAAAACCGAGTTGGAGCTAGTACCTCCCCTTATATATGTATGGAGTGGAGTTTGTAACTGGAAAGAAACTTTGTGTTCCCAACAAGCTAGGTGAAGGACGGCTTTCACACACACTTATCTCTCAAAACTGAGCATGTGGAGAGACGTTTGTTCATCTAGCACAAAGGGAACGGGTTGCAGGAGAAACTTTTACTCTGGTTTCTCAGTCTGTTTCCTAGTGCCGGTTTGAAGTTCCTGCAGTTTTAACTGTAAAACCGAGTTCGAGTTACTACCTCCCCGTATATATGTATGGAGTGGAGTTTGCATCTGAAAAGAAACTTTGTGTTCCCAACCAGCTATGTGAAGGACGGCTTTCACACACACTTATCTCTCAGAACTGAGCATGTGGAGAGACGTTCGTTCATCTAGCACAAAGGGAACTGGTTGCAGGAGAAAATTTTACTCTGGTTTCTCAGTCTGTTTCCTAGTGCCGGTTTGAAGTTCCTGCAGTTTTCGCTGTAAAACCGAGTTGGAGCTACAACCTCCCCATATATATGTATGGATTAGAGTTTGCAACTGAAAAGAAACTTTGTGTTCCCAACAAGCTAGGTGAAGGACGGCTTTCACACACACTTATCTCTCAGAACTGAGCATGTGGAGTGACGTTCGTTCACCTAGCACAAAGGGAACGGGTTGCAGGTGAAACTTTTACTCTGGTTTCTCAGGCTGTTTCCTAGTGCCGGTTTGAAGTTCCTGCAGTTTTCACTGTAAAACCGAGTTGGAGCTAGTACCTCCCCATATATATGTATGGAGTGGAGTTTGCAACTGAAAAGAAACTTTGTGTTCCCAACAAGCTAGGTGAAGGACGGCTTTCACACACACTTATCTCTCAGAACTGAGCATGTGGAGAGACGTTCGTTCATCTAGCACAAAGGGAACGGGTTGCAGGGGAAACTTTTACTCTGGTTTCTCAGTCTGTTTCCTAGTGCCGGTTTGAAGTTCCTGCAGTTTTCACTGTAAAACCGAGTTGGAGCTATTACCTCCCCGTATATATGTATGGAGTGGAGTTTGCAACTGAAAAGAAACTTTGTGTTCCCAACAAGCTAGGTGAAGGACGGCTTTCACACACACTTATCTCTCAGAACTGAGCATGTGGAGAGACTTTCGTTCATCTAGCACAAAGGGAACGGGTTGCAGGAGAAACTTTTACTCTGGTTTCTCAGTCTGTTTCCTAGTGCCGGTTTGAAGTTCCTGCAGTTTTCATTGTAAAACCGAGTTGGAGCTAGTACCTCCCCTTATATATGTATGGAGTGTAGTTTGAAACTGAAAAGAAACTTTGTGTTCCCAACAAGCTAGGTGAAGGACGGCTTTCACACACACTTATCTCTCAGAACTGAGCATGTGGAGAGACGTTCGTTCAACTAGCACAAAGGGAACGGGTTGCAGGTGAAACTATTACTCTGGTTTCTCAGTCTGTTTCCTAGTGCCGGTTTGAAGTTCCTGCAGTTTTCACTGTAAAACCGAGTTGGAGCTAGTACCTCTCCTTATATATGTATGGAGTGGAGTTTGCAACTGAAAAGAAACTTTGTGTTCCCAACAAGCTAGGTGAAGGACGGCTTTCACACACACTTATCTCTCAGAACTGAGCATGTGGAGAGACGTTCGTTCATCTAGCACAAAAGGAACGGGTTGCAGGAGAAATTTTTACTCTGGTTTCTCAGTCTGTTTCCTAGTGCCGGTTTGAAGTTCCTGCAGTTTTCACTGTAAAACCGAGTTCGAGTTACTACCTCCCCGTATATATGTATGGAGTGGAGTTTGCAACTGAAAAGAAACTTTGTGTTCCCAACAAGCTAGGTGAAGGACGGCTTTCACACACACTTATCTCTCAGAACTGAGCATGTGGAGAGACGTTCGTTCACCTAGCACAAAGGGAACGGGTTGCAAGAGAAACTTTTACTCTGGTTTCTCAGTCTGTTTCCTAGTGCCGGTTTGAAGTTCCTGCAGTTTTCACTGTAAAACCGTGTTGGAGCTAGTACCTCCCCATATATATGTATGGAGTGGAGTTTGGAACTGAAAAGAAACTTTGTGTTCCCAACAAGCTAGGTGAAGGACGGCTTTCACTCACACTTATCTCTCAGAACTGAGCATGTGGAGAGACGTTCGTTCACCTAGCACAAATGGAACGGGACACAGGATAAACTTTTACTCTGGTTTCTCAGTCTGTTTCCTAGTGCCGGTTTGAAGTTCCTGCATTTTTCACTGTAAAACCGGGATGGAGCTAGTACTTCCCCATGTATATGTATGGAGTGGGGTTTGCAACAGAAAAGAAACTTTGTGTTCCCAACAAGCTAGGTGAAGTACGGCTTTCACACACACTTATCTCTCAGAACTGAGCATGTGGAGAGACGTTCGTTCATCTAGCACAAAGGGAACGGGTTGCAGGAGAAACTTTTACTCTGGTTTCTCAGTCTGTTTCCTAGTGCCGGTTTGAACTTCCTGCAGTTTTCACTGTAAAACCGAGTTGGAGCTAGTACCTCCCCTTATATATGTATGGAGTGGAGTTTGTAACTGGAAAGAAACTTTGTGTTCCCAACAAGCTAGGTGAAGGACGGCTTTCACACACACTTATCTCTCAAAACTGAGCATGTGGAGAGACGTTTGTTCATCTAGCACAAAGGGAACGGGTTGCAGGAGAAACTTTTACTCTGGTTTCTCAGTCTGTTTCCTAGTGCCGGTTTGAAGTTCCTGCAGTTTTAACTGTAAAACCGAGTTCGAGTTACTACCTCCCCGTATATATGTATGGAGTGGAGTTTGCATCTGAAAAGAAACTTTGTGTTCCCAACCAGCTAGGTGAAGGACGGCTTTCACACACACTTATCTCTCAGAACTGAGCATGTGGAGAGACTTTCGTTCATCTAGCACAAAGGGAACGGGTTGCAGGAGAAACTTTTACTCTGGTTTCTCAGTCTGTTTCCTAGTGCCGGTTTGAAGTTCCTGCAGTTTTCATTGTAAAACCGAGTTGGAGCTAGTACCTCCCCTTATATATGTATGGAGTGTAGTTTGAAACTGAAAAGAAACTTTGTGTTCCCAACAAGCTAGGTGAAGGACGGCTTTCACACACACTTATCTCTCAGAACTGAGCATGTGGAGAGACGTTCGTTCAACTAGCACAAAGGGAACGGGTTGCAGGTGAAACTATTACTCTGGTTTCTCAGTCTGTTTCCTAGTGCCGGTTTGAAGTTCCTGCAGTTTTCATTGTAAAACCGAGTTGGAGCTAGTACCTCCCCTTATATATGTATGGAGTGTAGTTTGAAACTGAAAAGAAACTTTGTGTTCCCAACAAGCTAGGTGAAGGACGGCTTTCACACACACTTATCTCTCAGAACTGAGCATGTGGAGAGACGTTCGTTAAACTAGCACAAAGGGAACGGGTTGCAGGTGAAACTATTACTCTGGTTTCTCAGTCTGTTTCCTAGTGCCGGTTTGAAGTTCCTGCAGTTTTCACTGTAAAACCGAGTTGGAGCTAGTACCTCTCCTTATATATGTATGGAGTGGAGTTTGCAACTGAAAAGAAACTTTGTGTTCCCAACAAGCTAGGTGAAGGACGGCTTTCACACACACTTATCTCTCAGAACTGAGCATGTGGAGAGACGTTCGTTCATCTAGCACAAAAGGAACGGGTTGCAGGAGAAATTTTTACTCTGGTTTCTCAGTCTGTTTCCTAGTGCCGGTTTGAAGTTCCTGCAGTTTTCACTGTAAAACCGAGTTCGAGTTACTACCTCCCCGTATATATGTATGGAGTGGAGTTTGCAACTGAAAAGAAACTTTGTGTTCCCAACAAGCTAGGTGAAGGACGGCTTTCACACACACTTATCTCTCAGAACTGAGCATGTGGAGAGACGTTCGTTCACCTAGCACAAAGGGAACGGGTTGCAAGAGAAACTTTTACTCTGGTTTCTCAGTCTGTTTCCTAGTGCCGGTTTGAAGTTCCTGCAGTTTTCACTGTAAAACCGTGTTGGAGCTAGTACCTCCCCATATATATGTATGGAGTGGAGTTTGGAACTGAAAAGAAACTTTGTGTTCCCAACAAGCTAGGTGAAGGACGGCTTTCACTCACACTTATCTCTCAGAACTGAGCATGTGGAGAGACGTTCGTTCACCTAGCACAAATGGAACGGGACACAGGAGAAACTTTTACTCTGGTTTCTCAGTCTGTTTCCTAGTGCCGGTTTGAAGTTCCTGCATTTTTCACTGTAAAACCGGGATGGAGCTAGTACTTCCCCATGTATATGTATGGAGTGGGGTTTGCAACAGAAAAGAAACTTTGTGTTCCCAACAAGCTAGGTGAAGTACGGCTTTCACACACACTTATCTCTCAGAACTGAGCATGTGGAGAGACGTTCGTTCATCTAGCACAAAGGGAACGGGTTGCAGGAGAAACTTTTACTCTGGTTTCTCAGTCTGTTTCCTAGTGCCGGTTTGAACTTCCTGCAGTTTTCACTGTAAAACCGAGTTGGAGCTAGTACCTCCCCTTATATATGTATGGAGTGGAGTTTGTAACTGGAAAGAAACTTTGTGTTCCCAACAAGCTAGGTGAAGGACGGCTTTCACACACACTTATCTCTCAGAACTGAGCATGTGGAGAGACGTTCGTTCACCTAGCACAAAGGGAACGGGTTGCAGGAGAAATTTTTACTCTGGTTTCTCAGGCTGTTTCCTAGTGCCGGTTTGAAGTTCCTGCAGTTTTCACTGTAAAACCGAGTTGGAGCTAGTACCTCCCCATATATATGTATGGAGTGGAGTTTGCAACTGAAAAGAAACTTTGTGTTCCCAACAAGCTAGGTGAAGGACGGCTTTCACACACACTTATCTCTCAGAACTGAGCATGTGGAGAGACGTTCGTTCATCTAGCACAAAGGGAACGGTTTGCAGGAGAAACTTTTACTCTGGTTTCTCAGGCTGTTTCCTAGTGCCGGTTTGAAGTTCCTGCAGTTTTCACTGTAAAACCGAGTTGGAGCTAGTACCTCCCCATATATATGTATGGAGTGGAGTTTGCAACTGAAAAGAAACTTTGTGTTCCCAACAAGCTAGGTGAAGGACGGCTTTCACACACACTTATCTCTCAGAACTGAGCATGTGGAGAGACGTTCGTTCATCTAGCACAAAGGGAACGGGTTGCAGGAGAAACTTTTACTCTGGTTTCTCAGGCTGTTTCCTAGTGCCGGTTTGAATTTCCTGCAGTTTTCACTGTAAAATCGAGTTGGAGCTACTACCTCCCCGTATATATGTATGGAGTGGAGTTTGCAACTGAAAAGAAACTTTGTGTTCCCAACAAGCTAGGTGAAGGACGGCTTTCACACACACTTATCTCTCAGAACTGAGCATGTGGAGAGACGTTCGTTCATCTAGCACAAAGGGAACGGGTTGCAGGAGAAACTTTTACTCTGGTTTCTCAGTCTGTTTCCTAGTGCCGGTTTGAAGTTCCTGCAGTTTTCACTGTAAAACCGAGTTGGAGCTAGTACCTCCCCTTATATATGTATGGAGTGGAGTTTGTAACTGGAAAGAAACTTTGTGTTCCCAACAAGCTAGGTGAAGGACGGCTTTCACACACACTTATCTCTCAGAACTGAGCATGTGGAGAGACGTTCGTTCATCTAGCACAAAGGGAACTGGTTGCAGGGGAAACTTTTACTCTGGTTTCTCAGTCTGTTTCCTAGTGCCGGTTGGAAGTTCCTGCAGTTTTCACTGTAAAACCGAGTTGGAGCTAGAACCTCCCCTTATATATGTATGGAGTGGAGTTTGCAACTGAAAAGAAACTTTGTGTTCCCAACAAGCTAGGTGAAGGACGGCTTTCACACACACTTATCTCTGAGAACTGAGCATGTGGAGAGACGTTCGTTCATCTAGCACAAAGGGAACGGGTTGCAGGAGAAAATTTTACTTTGGTTTCTCAGTCTGTTTCCTAGTGCCGGTTTGAAGTTCCTGCAGTTTTCACTGTAAAACCGAGTTGGAGCTACAACCTCCCCATATATATGTATGGAGTGGAGTTTGCAACTGAAAAGAAACTTTGTGTTCCCAACAAGCTAGGTTAAGGACGGCTTTCACACACACTTATATCTCAGAACTGAGCATGTGGAGAGACGTTCGTTCATCTAGCACAAAGGGAACGGGTTGCAGGAGAAACTTTTACTCTGGTTTCTCAGTCTGTTTCCTAGTGCCGGTTTGAATTTCCTGCAGTTTTCACTGTAAAACCGAGTTGGAGCTACTACCTCCCCGTATATATGTATGGAGTGGAGTTTGCAACTGAAAAGAAACTTTGTGTTCCCAACAAGCTAGTTGAAGTACGGCTTTCACACACACTTATCTCTCAGAACTGAGCATGTGGAGAGACGTTCGTTCATCTAGCACAAAGGGAACGGGTTGCAGGAGAAACTTTTACTCTGGTTTCTCAGTCTGTTTCCTAGTGCCGGTTTGAAGTTCCTGCAGTTTTCACTGTAAAACCGAGTTGGAGCTAGTACCTCCCCTTATATATGTATGGAGTGGAGTTTGTAACTGGAAAGAAACTTTGTGTTCCCAACAAGCTAGGTGAAGGACGGCTTTCACACACACTTATCTCTCAAAACTGAGCATGTGGAGAGACGTTTGTTCATCTAGCACAAAGGGAACGGGTTGCAGGAGAAACTTTTACTCTGGTTTCTCAGTCTGTTTCCTAGTGCCGGTTTGAAGTTCCTGCAGTTTTAACTGTAAAACCGAGTTCGAGTTACTACCTCCCCGTATATATGTATGGAGTGGAGTTTGCATCTGAAAAGAAACTTTGTGTTCCCAACCAGCTATGTGAAGGACGGCTTTCACACACACTTATCTCTCAGAACTGAGCATGTGGAGAGACGTTCGTTCATCTAGCACAAAGGGAACTGGTTGCAGGAGAAAATTTTACTCTGGTTTCTCAGTCTGTTTCCTAGTGCCGGTTTGAAGTTCCTGCAGTTTTCGCTGTAAAACCGAGTTGGAGCTACAACCTCCCCATATATATGTATGGATTAGAGTTTGCAACTGAAAAGAAACTTTGTGTTCCCAACAAGCTAGGTGAAGGACGGCTTTCACACACACTTATCTCTCAGAACTGAGCATGTGGATTGACGTTCGTTCACCTAGCACAAAGGGAACGGGTTGCAGGAGAAACTTTTACTCTGGTTTCTCAGGCTGTTTCCTAGTGCCGGTTTGAAGTTCCTGCAGTTTTCACTGTAAAACCGAGTTGGAGCTAGTACCACCCCATATATATGTATGGAGTGGAGTTTGCAACTGAAAAGAAACTTTGTGTTCCCAACAAGCTAGGTGAAGGACGGCTTTCACACACACTTATCTCTCAGAACTGAGCATGTGGAGAGACGTTCGTTCATCTAGCACAAAGGGAACGGGTTGCAGGGGAAACTTTTACTCTGGTTTCTCAGTCTGTTTCCTAGTGCCGGTTTGAAGTTCCTGCAGTTTTCACTGTAAAACCGAGTTGGAGCTATTACCTCCCCGTATATATGTATGGAGTGGAGTTTGCAACTGAAAAGAAACTTTGTGTTCCCAACAAGCTAGGTGAAGGACGGCTTTCACACACACTTATCTCTCAGAACTGAGCATGTGGAGAGACTTTCGTTCATCTAGCACAAAGGGAACGGGTTGCAGGAGAAACTTTTACTCTGGTTTCTCAGTCTGTTTCCTAGTGCCGGTTTGAAGTTCCTGCAGTTTTCATTGTAAAACCGAGTTGGAGCTAGTACCTCCCCTTATATATGTATGGAGTGTAGTTTGAAACTGAAAAGAAACTTTGTGTTCCCAACAAGCTAGGTGAAGGACGGCTTTCACACACACTTATCTCTCAGAACTGAGCATGTGGAGAGACGTTCGTTCAACTAGCACAAAGGGAACGGGTTGCAGGTGAAACTATTACTCTGGTTTCTCAGTCTGTTTCCTAGTGCCGGTTTGAAGTTCCTGCAGTTTTCACTGTAAAACCGAGTTGGAGCTAGTACCTCTCCTTATATATGTATGGAGTGGAGTTTGCAACTGAAAAGAAACTTTGTGTTCCCAACAAGCTAGGTGAAGGACGGCTTTCACACACACTTATCTCTCAGAACTGAGCATGTGGAGAGACGTTCGTTCATCTAGCACAAAGGGAACGGGTTGCAGGAGAAATTTTTACTCTGGTTTCTCAGTCTGTTTCCTAGTGCCGGTTTGAAGTTCCTGCAGTTTTCACTGTAAAACCGAGTTCGAGTTACTACCTCCCCGTATATATGTATGGAGTGGAGTTTGCAACTGAAAAGAAACTTTGTGTTCCCAACAAGCTAGGTGAAGGACGGCTTTCACACACACTTATCTCTCAGAACTGAGCATGTGGAGAGACGTTCGTTCACCTAGCACAAAGGGAACGGGTTGCAAGAGAAACTTTTACTCTGGTTTCTCAGTCTGTTTCCTAGTGCCGGTTTGAAGTTCCTGCAGTTTTCACTGTAAAACCGTGTTGGAGCTAGTACCTCCCCATATATATGTATGGAGTGGAGTTTGGAACTGAAAAGAAACTTTGTGTTCCCAACAAGCTAGGTGAAGGACGGCTTTCACTCACACTTATCTCTCAGAACTGAGCATGTGGAGAGACGTTCGTTCATCTAGCACAAAGGGAACGGGTTGCAGGGGAAACTTTTACTCTGGTTTCTCAGTCTGTTTCCTAGTGCCGTTTTGAAGTTCCTGCAGTTTTCAGTGTAAAACCGAGTTGAAGCTAGTACCTCCCCATATATATGTAAGGAGTGGAGTTTGCAACTGAAAAGAAACTTTGTGTTCCCAACAAGCTAGGTGAAGGACGGCTTTCACACACACTTATCTCTCAGAACTGAGCATGTGGAGAGACGTTCGTTCATCTAGCACAAAGGGAACGGGTTGCAGGGGAAACTTTTACTCTGGTTTCTCAGTCTGTTTCCTAGTGCCGTTTTGAAGTTACTGCAGTTTTCACTGTAAAACCGAGTTGGAGCTAGTACCTCCCCATATAAATGTATGGAGTGGAGTTTTCAACTGAAAAGAATTTTTGTGTTCCCAACAAGCTATGTGAAGTACGGCTTTCACTCACAAATATCTCTCAGAACTGAGCATGTGGAGAGACGTTCGATCACGTAGCACAAAGGGAACGGGTTGCAGGAGAAACTTTTACTCTGGTTTCTCAGTCTGTTTCCTAGTGCCGGTTTGAAGTTCCTGCAGTTTTCACTGTAAAACCGAGTTGGAGCTAGTACCTCCCCTTATATATGTATGGAGTGGAGTTTGCAACTGAAAAGAAACTTTGTGTTCCCAACAAGCTAGGTGAAGGACGGCTTTCACACACACTTATCTCTCAGAACTGAGCATGTGGAGAGACGTTCGTTCATCTAGCACAAAGGGAACGGGTTGCAGGAGAAATTTTTACTCTGGTTTCTCAGTCTGTTTCCTAGTGCCGGTTTGAAGTTCCTGCAGTTTTCACTGTAAAACCGAGTTCGAGTTACTACCTCCCCGTATATATGTATGGAGTGGAGTTTGCAACTGAAAAGAAACTTTGTGTTCCCAACAAGCTAGGTGAAGGACAGCTTTCACACACACTTTTCTCTCAGAACTGAGCATGTGGAGAGACGTTCGTTCATCTAGCACAAAGGGAACGGGTTGCAGGAGAAACTTTTACTCTGGTTTCTCAGTCTGTTTCCTAGTGCCGGTTGGAAGTTCCTGCAGTTTTCACTGTAAAACCGGGTTGGAGCTAGTACCTCCCCATATATATGTATGGAGTGGAGTTTGCAACTGAAAAGAAACTTTGTGTTCCCAACAAGCTAGGTGAAGGACGGCTTTCACACACACTTATCTCTCAGAACTGAGCATGTGGAGAGACGTTCGTTCACCTAGCACAAAGGGAACGGGTTGCAAGAGAAACTTTTACTCTGGTTTCTCAGTCTGTTTCCTAGTGCCGGTTTGAAGTTCCTGCAGTTTTCACTGTAAAACCGTGTTGGAGCTAGTACCTCCCCATATATATGTATGGAGTGGAGTTTGGAACTGAAAAGAAACTTTGTGTTCCCAACAAGCTAGGTGAAGGACGGCTTTCACTCACACTTATCTCTCAGAACTGAGCATGTGGAGAGACGTTCGTTCATCTAGCACAAAGGGAACGGTTTGCAGGAGAAACTTTTACTCTGGTTTCTCAGGCTGTTTCCTAGTGCCGGTTTGAAGTTCCTGCAGTTTTCACTGTAAAACCGAGTTGGAGCTAGTACCTCCCCATATATATGTATGGAGTGGAGTTTGCAACTGAAAAGAAACTTTGTGTTCCCAACAAGCTAGGTGAAGGACGGCTTTCACACACACTTATCTCTCAGAACTGAGCATGTGGAGAGACGTTCGTTCATCTAGCACAAAGGGAACGGGTTGCAGGAGAAACTTTTACTCTGGTTTCTCAGGCTGTTTCCTAGTGCCGGTTTGAATTTCCTGCAGTTTTCACTGTAAAATCGAGTTGGAGCTACTACCTCCCCGTATATATGTATGGAGTGGAGTTTGCAACTGAAAAGAAACTTTGTGTTCCCAACAAGCTTGGTGAAGGACGGCTTTCACACACACTTATCTCTCAGAACTGAGCATGTGGAGAGACGTTCGTTCATCTAGCACAAAGGGAACGGGTTGCAGGAGAAACTTTTACTCTGGTTTCTCAGTCTGTTTCCTAGTGCCGGTTTGAAGTTCCTGCAGTTTTCACTGTAAAACCGAGTTGGAGCTAGTACCTCCCCTTATATATGTATGGAGTGGAGTTTGTAACTGGAAAGATACTTTGTGTTCCCAACAAGCTAGGTGAAGGACGGCTTTCACACACACTTATCTCTCAGAACTGAGCATGTGGAGAGACGTTCGTTCATCTAGCACAAAGGGAACGGGTTGCAGGGGAAACTTTTACTCTGGTTTCTCAGTCTGTTTCCTAGTGCCGGTTGGAAGTTCCTGCAGTTTTCACTGTAAAACCGAGTTGGAGCTAGTACCTCCCCTTATATATGTATGGAGTGGAGTTTGCAACTGAAAAGAAACTTTGTGTTCCCAACAAGCTAGGTGAAGGACGGCTTTCACACACACTTATCTCTGAGAACTGAGCATGTGGAGAGACGTTCGTTCATCTAGCACAAAGGGAACGGGTTGCAGGAGAAAATTTTACTTTGGTTTCTCAGTCTGTTTCCTAGTGCCGGTTTGAAGTTCCTGCAGTTTTCACTGTAAAACCGAGTTGGAGCTACAACCTCCCCATATATATGTATGGAGTGGAGTTTGCAACTGAAAAGAAACTTTGTGTTCCCAACAAGCTAGGTTAAGGACGGCTTTCACACACACTTATATCTCAGAACTGAGCATGTGGAGAGACGTTCGTTCATCTAGCACAAAGGGAACGGGTTGCAGGAGAAACTTTTACTCTGGTTTCTCAGTCTGTTTCCTAGTGCCGGTTTGAATTTCCTGCAGTTTTCACTGTAAAACCGAGTTGGAGCTACTACCTCCCCGTATATATGTATGGAGTGGAGTTTGCAACTGAAAAGAAACTTTGTGTTCCCAACAAGCTAGTTGAAGTACGGCTTTCACACACACTTATCTCTCAGAACTGAGCATGTGGAGAGACGTTCGTTCATCTAGCACAAAGGGAACGGGTTGCAGGAGAAACTTTTACTCTGGTTTCTCAGTCTGTTTCCTAGTGCCGGTTTGAAGTTCCTGCAGTTTTCACTGTAAAACCGAGTTGGAGCTAGTACCTCCCCTTATATATGTATGGAGTGGAGTTTGTAACTGGAAAGAAACTTTGTGTTCCCAACAAGCTAGGTGAAGGACGGCTTTCACACACACTTATCTCTCAAAACTGAGCATGTGGAGAGACGTTTGTTCATCTAGCACAAAGGGAACGGGTTGCAGGAGAAACTTTTACTCTGGTTTCTCAGTCTGTTTCCTAGTGCCGGTTTGAAGTTCCTGCAGTTTTAACTGTAAAACCGAGTTCGAGTTACTACCTCCCCGTATATATGTATGGAGTGGAGTTTGCATCTGAAAAGAAACTTTGTGTTCCCAACCAGCTATGTGAAGGACGGCTTTCACACACACTTATCTCTCAGAACTGAGCATGTGGAGAGACGTTCGTTCATCTAGCACAAAGGGAACTGGTTGCAGGAGAAAATTTTACTCTGGTTTCTCAGTCTGTTTCCTAGTGCCGGTTTGAAGTTCCTGCAGTTTTCGCTGTAAAACCGAGTTGGAGCTACAACCTCCCCATATATATGTATGGATTAGAGTTTGCAACTGAAAATAAACTTTGTGTTCCCAACAAGCTAGGTGAAGGACGGCTTTCACACACACTTATCTCTCAGAACTGAGCATGTGGAGTGACGTTCGTTCACCTAGCACAAAGGGAACGGGTTGCAGGAGAAACTTTTACTCTGGTTTCTCAGGCTGTTTCCTAGTGCCGGTTTGAAGTTCCTGCAGTTTTCACTGTAAAACCGAGTTGGAGCTAGTACCTCCCCATATATATGTATGGAGTGGAGTTTGCAACTGAAAAGAAACTTTGTGTTCCCAACAAGCTAGGTGAAGGACGGCTTTCACACACACTTATCTCTCAGAACTGAGCATGTGGAGAGACGTTCGTTCATCTAGCACAAAGGGAACGGGTTGCAGGGGAAACTTTTACTCTGGTTTCTCAGTCTGTTTCCTAGTGCCGGTTTGAAGTTCCTGCAGTTTTCACTGTAAAACCGAGTTGGAGCTATTACCTCCCCGTATATATGTATGGAGTGGAGTTTGCAACTGAAAAGAAACTTTGTGTTCCCAACAAGCTAGGTGAAGGACGGCTTTCACACACACTTATCTCTCAGAACTGAGCATGTGGAGAGACTTTCGTTCATCTAGCACAAAGGGAACGGGTTGCAGGAGAAACTTTTACTCTGGTTTCTCAGTCTGTTTCCTAGTGCCGGTTTGAAGTTCCTGCAGTTTTCATTGTAAAACCGAGTTGGAGCTAGTACCTCCCCTTATATATGTATGGAGTGTAGTTTGAAACTGAAAAGAAACTTTGTGTTCCTAACAAGCTAGGTGAAGGACGGCTTTCACACACACTTATCTCTCAGAACTGAGCATGTGGAGAGACGTTCGTTCAACTAGCACAAAGGGAACGGGTTGCAGGTGAAACTATTACTCTGGTTTCTCAGTCTGTTTCCTAGTGCCGGTTTGAAGTTCCTGCAGTTTTCACTGTAAAACCGAGTTGGAGCTAGTACCTCTCCTTATATATGTATGGAGTGGAGTTTGCAACTGAAAAGAAACTTTGTGTTCCCAACAAGCTAGGTAAAGGACGGCTTTCACACACACTTATCTCTCAGAACTGAGCATGTGGAGAGACGTTCGTTCATCTAGCACAAAGGGAACGGGTTGCAGGAGAAATTTTTACTCTGGTTTCTCAGTCTGTTTCCTAGTGCCGGTTTGAAGTTCCTGCAGTTTTCACTGTAAAACCGAGTTCGAGTTACTACCTCCCCGTATATATGTATGGAGTGGAGTTTGCAACTGAAAAGAAACTTTGTGTTCCCAACAAGCTAGGTGAAGGACGGCTTTCACACACACTTATCTCTCAGAACTGAGCATGTGGAGAGACGTTCGTTCACCTAGCAAAAAGGGAACGGGTTGCAAGAGAAACTTTTACTCTGGTTTCTCAGTCTGTTTCCTAGTGCCGGTTTGAAGTTCCTGCAGTTTTCACTGTAAAACCGTGTTGGAGCTAGTACCTCCCCATATATATGTATGGAGTGGAGTTTGGAACTGAAAAGAAACTTTGTGTTCCCAACAAGCTAGGTGAAGGACGGCTTTCACTCACACTTATCTCTCAGAACTGAGCATGTGGAGAGACGTTCGTTCACCTAGCACAAATGGAACGGGACACAGGAGAAACTTTTACTCTGGTTTCTCAGTCTGTTTCCTAGTGCCGGTTTGAAGTTCCTGCATTTTTCACTGTAAAACCGGGATGGAGCTAGTACTTCCCCATGTATATGTATGGAGTGGGGTTTGCAACAGAAAAGAAACTTTGTGTTCCCAACAAGCTAGGTGAAGTACGGCTTTCACACACACTTATCTCTCAGAACTGAGCATGTGGAGAGACATTCGTTCATCTAGCACAAAGGGAACGGGTTGCAGGGGAAACTTTTACTCTGGTTTCTCAGTCTGTTTCCTAGTGCCGTTTTGAAGTTCCTGCAGTTTTCAGTGTAAAACCGAGTTGAAGCTAGTACCTCCCCATATATATGTAAGGAGTGGAGTTTGCAACTGAAAAGAAACTTTGTGTTCCCAACAAGCTAGGTGAAGGACGGCTTTCACACACACTTATCTCTCAGAACTGAGCATGTGGAGAGACGTTCGTTCATCTAGCACAAAGGGAACGGGTTGCAGGGGAAACTTTTACTCTGGTTTCTCAGTCTGTTTCCTAGTGCCGTTTTGAAGTTACTGCAGTTTTCACTGTAAAACCGAGTTGGAGCTAGTACCTCCCCATATAAATGTATGGAGTGGAGTTTTCAACTGAAAAGAATTTTTGTGTTCCCAACAAGCTATGTGAAGTACGGCTTTCACTCACAAATATCTCTCAGAACTGAGCATGTGGAGAGACGTTCGATCACGTAGCACAAAGGGAACGGGTTGCAGGAGAAACTTTTACTCTGGTTTCTCAGTCTGTTTCCTAGTGCCGGTTTGAAGTTCCTGCAGTTTTCACTGTAAAACCGAGTTGGAGCTAGTACCTCCCCTTATATATGTATGGAGTGGAGTTTGCAACTGAAAAGAAACTTTGTGTTCCCAACAAGCTAGGTGAAGGACGGCTTTCACACACACTTATCTCTCAGAACTGAGCATGTGGAGAGACGTTCGTTCATCTAGCACAAAGGGAACGGGTTGCAGGAGAAATTTTTACTCTGGTTTCTCAGTCTGTTTCCTAGTGCCGGTTTGAAGTTCCTGCAGTTTTCACTGTAAAACCGAGTTCGAGTTACTACCTCCCAGTATATATGTATGGAGTGGAGTTTGCAACTGAAAAGAAACTTTGTGTTCCCAACAAGCTAGGTGAAGGACAGCTTTCACACACACTTTTCTCTCAGAACTGAGCATGTGGAGAGACGTTCGTTCATCTAGCACAAAGGGAACGGGTTGCAGGAGAAACTTTTACTCTGGTTTCTCAGTCTGTTTCCTAGTGCCGGTTGGAAGTTCCTGCAGTTTTCACTGTAAAACCGGGTTGGAGCTAGTACCTCCCCATATATATGTATGGAGTGGAGTTTGCAACTGAAAAGAAACTTTGTGTTCCCAACAAGCTAGGTGAAGGACGGCTTTCACACACACTTATCTCTCAGAACTGAGCATGTGGAGAGACGTTCGTTCACCTAGCACAAAGGGAACGGGTTGCAAGAGAAACTTTTACTCTGGTTTCTCAGTCTGTTTCCTAGTGCCGGTTTGAAGTTCCTGCAGTTTTCACTGTAAAACCGTGTTGGAGCTAGTACCTCCCCATATATATGTATGGAGTGGAGTTTGGAACTGAAAAGAAACTTTGTGTTCCCAACAAGCTAGGTGAAGGACGGCTTTCACTCACACTTATCTCTCAGAACTGAGCATGTGGAGAGACGTTCGTTCACCTAGCACAAATGGAACGGGACACAGGAGAAACTTTTACTCTGGTTTCTCAGTCTGTTTCCTAGTGCCGGTTTGAAGTTCCTGCATTTTTCACTGTAAAACCGGGATGGAGCTAGTACTTCCCCATGTATATGTATGGAGTGGGGTTTGCAACAGAAAAGAAACTTTGTGTTCCCAACAAGCTAGGTGAAGTACGGCTTTCACACACACTTATCTCTCAGAACTGAGCATGTGGAGAGACATTCGTTCATCTAGCACAAAGGGAACGGGTTGCAGGGGAAACTTTTACTCTGGTTTCTCAGTCTGTTTCCTAGTGCCGTTTTGAAGTTCCTGCAGTTTTCAGTGTAAAACCGAGTTGAAGCTAGTACCTCCCCATATATATGTAAGGAGTGGAGTTGGCAACTGAAAAGAAACTTTGTGTTCCCAACAAGCTAGGTGAAGGACGGCTTTCACACACACTTATCTCTCAGAACTGAGCATGTGGAGAGACGTTCGTTCATCTAGCACAAAGGGAACGGGTTGCAGGGGAAACTTTTACTCTGGTTTCTCAGTCTGTTTCCTAGTGCCGTTTTGAAGTTACTGCAGTTTTCACTGTAAAACCGAGTTGGAGCTAGTACCTCCCCATATAAATGTATGGAGTGGAGTTTTCAACTGAAAAGAATTTTTGTGTTCCCAACAAGCTATGTGAAGTACGGCTTTCACTCACAAATATCTCTCAGAACTGAGCATGTGGAGAGACGTTCGATCACGTAGCACAAAGGGAACGGGTTGCAGGAGAAACTTTTACTCTGGTTTCTCAGTCTGTTTCCTAGTGCCGGTTTGAAGTTCCTGCAGTTTTCACTGTAAAACCGAGTTGGAGCTAGTACCTCCCCTTATATATGTATGGAGTGGAGTTTGCAACTGAAAAGAAACTTTGTGTTCCCAACAAGCTAGGTGAAGGACGGCTTTCACACACACTTATCTCTCAGAACTGAGCATGTGGAGAGACGTTCGTTCATCTAGCACAAAGGGAACGGGTTGCAGGAGAAATTTTTACTCTGGTTTCTCAGTCTGTTTCCTAGTGCCGGTTTGAAGTTCCTGCAGTTTTCACTGTAAAACCGAGTTCGAGTTACTACCTCCCCGTATATATGTATGGAGTGGAGTTTGCAACTGAAAAGAAACTTTGTGTTCCCAACAAGCTAGGTGAAGGACAGCTTTCACACACACTTTTCTCTCAGAACTGAGCATGTGGAGAGACGTTCGTTCATCTAGCACAAAGGGAACGGTTTGCATGAGAAACTTTTACTCTGGTTTCTCAGTCTGTTTCCTAGTGCCGGTTGGAAGTTCCTGCAGTTTTCACTGTAAAACCGGGTTGGAGCTAGTACCTCCCCATATATATGTATGGAGTGGAGTTTGCAACTGAAAAGAAACTTTGTGTTCCCAACAAGCTAGGTGAAGGACGGCTTTCACACACACTTATCTCTCAGAACTGAGCATGTGGAGAGACGTTCGTTCACCTAGCACAAAGGGAACGGGTTGCAAGAGAAACTTTTACTCTGGTTTCTCAGTCTGTTTCCTAGTGCCGGTTTGAAGTTCCTGCAGTTTTCACTGTAAAACCGTGTTGGAGCTAGTACCTCCCCATATATATGTATGGAGTGGAGTTTGGAACTGAAAAGAAACTTTGTGTTCCCAACAAGCTAGGTGAAGGACGGCTTTCACTCACACTTATCTCTCAGAACTGAGCATGTGGAGAGACGTTCGTTCACCTAGCACAAATGGAACGGGACACAGGAGAAACTTTTACTCTGGTTTCTCAGTCTTTTTCCTAGTGCCGGTTTGAAGTTCCTGCATTTTTCACTGTAAAACCGGGATGGAGCTAGTACTTCCCCATGTATATGTATGGAGTGGGGTTTGCAACAGAAAAGAAACTTTGTGTTCCCAACAAGCTAGGTGAAGAACGGCTTTCACACACACTTATCTCTCAGAACTGAGCATGTGGAGAGACATTCGTTCATCTAGCACAAAGGGAACGGGTTGCAGGGGAAACTTTTACTCTGGTTTCTCAGTCTGTTTCCTAGTGCCGTTTTGAAGTTCCTGCAGTTTTCAGTGTAAAACCGAGTTGAAGCTAGTACCTCCCCATATATATGTATGGAGTGGAGTTTGCAACTGAAAAGAAACTTTGTGTTCCCAACAAGCTAGGTGAAGGACGGCTTTCACACACACTTATCTCTCAGAACTGAGCATGTGGAGAGACGTTCGTTCATCTAGCACAAAGGGAACGGGTTGCAGGGGAAACTTTTACTCTGGTTTCTCAGTCTGTTTCCTAGTGCCGTTTTGAAGTTACTGCAGTTTTCACTGTAAAACCGAGTTGGAGCTAGTACCTCCCCATATAAATGTATGGAGTGGAGTTTTCAACTGAAAAGAATTTTTGTGTTCCCAACAAGCTATGTGAAGTACGGCTTTCACTCACAAATATCTCTCAGAACTGAGCATGTGGAGAGACGTTCGATCACGTAGCACAAAGGGAACGGGTTGCAGGAGAAACTTTTACTCTGGTTTCTCAGTCTGTTTCCTAGTGCCGGTTTGAACTTCCTGCAGTTTTCACTGTAAAACCGGGATGGAGCTAGTACTTCCCCATGTATATGTATGGAGTGGGGTTTGCAACAGAAAAGAAACTTTGTGTTCCCAACAAGCTAGGTGAAGTACGGCTTTCACACACACTTATCTCTCAGAACTGAGCATGTGGAGAGACATTCGTTCATCTAGCACAAAGGGAACGGGTTGCAGGGGAAACTTTTACTCTGGTTTCTCAGTCTGTTTCCTAGTGCCGTTTTGAAGTTCCTGCAGTTTTCAGTGTAAAACCGAGTTGAAGCTAGTACCTCCCCATATATATGTATGGAGTGGAGTTTGCAACTGAAAAGAAACTTTGTGTTCCCAACAAGCTAGGTGAAGGACGGCTTTCACACACACTTATCTCTCAGAACTGAGCATGTGGAGAGACGTTCGTTCATCTAGCACAAAGGGAACGGGTTGCAGGGGAAACTTTTACTCTGGTTTCTCAGTCTGTTTCCTAGTGCCGTTTTGAAGTTACTGCAGTTTTCACTGTAAAACCGAGTTGGAGCTAGTACCTCCCCATATAAATGTATGGAGTGGAGTTTTCAACTGAAAAGAATTTTTGTCTTCCCAACAAGCTATGTGAAGTACGGCTTTCACTCACAAATATCTCTCAGAACTGAGCATGTGGAGAGACGTTCGATCACGTAGCACAAAGGGAACGGGTTGCAGGAGAAACTTTTACTCTGGTTTCTCAGTCTGTTTCCTAGTGCCGGTTTGAACTTCCTGCAGTTTTCACAGTAAAACCGGGATGGAGGTAGTACCTCCCCATAGATATGTATGAGGTGGAGTTTGCTACTGAAAAGGAACTTTGTGTTCCTAACAAGATAGGTGAAGGACGGCTTTCACTCACACTTATCTCGCAGAACTGAGCATGTGGAGAGACGTTCGTTCACCTAGCACAAAGGGAACGGTTTACAGGAGAAACTTTTACTCTGGTTTCTCAGTCTGTTTCCTAGTGCCGGTTTGAAGTTCCTGCAGTTTTCACTGTAAAACCGAGTTGGAGCTATTACCTCCCCTTATATATGTATGGAGTGGAGTTTACAATTGAAAAGAAACTTTGTGTTCCCAACAAGCTAGGTGAAGGACGGCTTTCACACACACTTATCTCTCAGAACTGAGCATGTGGAGAGACTTTGGTTCATCTAGCACAAAGGGAACGGGTTGCAGGGGAAACATTTACTCTGGTTTCTCAGTCTGTTTCCTAGTGCCGTTTTGATGTTCCTGCAGTTTTCAGTGTAAAACCGAGTTGAAGCTAGTACCTCCCCATATATATGTATGGAGTGGAGTTTGCAACTGAAAAGAAACTTTGTGTTCCCAACAAGCTAGGTGAAGGACGGCTTTAACACACACTTATCTCTCAGAATTGAGCATGTGGAGAGACGTTCGTTCATCTAGCACAAAGGGAACGGGTTGCAGTGGAAACTTTTATTCTGGTTTCTCAGTCTGTTTCCTAGTGCCGTTTTGAAGTTCCTGCAGTTTTCACTGTAAAACCGATTTGGAGCTAGTACCTCCCATATAAATGTATGGAGTGGAGTTTGCAACTGAAAAGAATCTTTGTGTTCCCAACAAGCTATGTGAAGTACGGCTTTCACTCACAAATATCTCTCAGAACTGAGCATGTGGATAGACGTTCGTTCACGTAGCACAAAGGGAACGGGTTACAGGAGAAACTTTTAATCTGGTTTCTCAGTCTGTTTCCTAGTGCCGGTTTGAAGTTCCTGCAGTTTTCACTGTAAAACCGGGATGGATGTAGTACCTCCCCATAGATATGTATGAGGTGGAGTTTGCAAATAAAAAGAAAGTTTGTGTTCCCAACAAGCTAGGTGAAGGACGGCTTTCACGCAAACTTATCTCTGAGAACTGAGCATGTGGAGAGACTTTCGTTCATCTAGCACAAAGGGAACGGGTTGCAGGAGAACCTTTTACTCTGGATTCTCAGTCTGTTTCCTAGTGCCAGTTTAAAGTTCCTGCAGTTTTCACTGTAAAACCGGGTTGGAGCTAGTACCTCCCCATATATATGTATGGAGTGGAGTTTGCAACTGAAAAGAAACTTTGTGTTCCCAACAAGCTAGGTGAAGGACGGCTTTCACTCACACTTATCTCTCAGAAGTGAGCATGTGGAGAGACGTTCGTTCATCTAGCACAAAGAGAACGGGTTGCAGGAGAAACTTTTACTCTGGTTTCTCAGTCTGTTTCCTAGTGCCGGTTTGATGTTCCTGCAGTTTTCACTGTAAAACCGAGTTGGAGCTAGTACCTCCCCATATATATGTATGGAGTGGAGTTTGCAACTGAAAAGAAACTTTGTGTTCCCAACAAGCTAGGTGAAGGACGGCTTTCACACACACTTATCTCTCAGAACTGAGCATGTGGAGAGACGTTCGTTCATCTAGCACAAAGGGAACGGGTTGCAGGAGAAACTTTTACTCTGGTTTCTCAGTCTGTTTCCTAGTGCCGATTGGAAGTTCCTGCAGTTTTCATTGTAAAACCGAGTTGGAGATAGTACCTCCCCATATATATGTATGGAGTGGAGTTTGCAACTGAAAAGAAACTTTGTGTTCCCAACAAGCTAGGTGAAGGACGGCTTTCACACACACTTCTCTCTCAGAACTGAGCATGTGGAGTGACGTTCGTTCATCTAGCACAAAGGGAACGGATTGCAGGAGAAACTATTACTCTGGTTTCTCAGTCTGTTTCCTAGTGCCGGTTTGATGTTCCTGCAGTTTTCACTGTAAAACCGAGTTGGAGCTAGCACCTCCCCATATATATGTATGGAGTGGATTTTGCAACTGAAAAGAAACTTTGTGTTCCCAACAAGCTAGGTGAAGGACGGCTTTCACACACACTTATCTCTCAGAACTGAGCATGTGGAGAGACATTCGTTCATCTAGCACAAAGGGAACGGGTTGCAGGGGAAACTTTTACTCTGGATTCTCAGTCTGTTTCCTAGTGCCGTTTTGAAGTTCCTGCAGTTTTCAGTGTAAAACCGAGTTGAAGCTAGTACCTCCCCATATATATGTATGGAGTGGAGTTTGAAACTGAAAAGAAAGTTTGTGTTCCCAACAAGTTATTTGAAGGCGGCTTTCACACACACTTATCTCTCAGAACTGAGCATGTGGAGAGACGTTCGTTCATCTAGCACAAAGGGAACTGGTTGCAGGGGAAACTTTTACTCTGGTTTCTCAGTCTGTTTCCTAGTGCCGGTTTGAAGTTCCTGCAGTTTTCACTGTAAAACCGTGTTGGAGCTAGTACCTCCCCATATATATGTATGGATTGGAGTTTGGAACTGAAAAGAAACTTTGTGTTCCCAACAAGCTAGGTGAAGGACGGCTTTCACTCACACTTATCTCTCAGAACTGAGCATGTGGAGAGACGTTCGTTCACCTAGCACAAATGGAACGGGACACAGGAGAAACTTTTACTCTGGTTTCTCAGTCTGTTTCCTAGTGCCGGTTTGAAGTTCCTGTATTTTTCACTGTAAAACCGGGATGGAGCTAGTACTTCCCCATGTATATGTATGGAGTGGGGTTTGCAACAGAAAAGAAACTTTGTGTTCCCAACAAGCTAGGTGAAGTACGGCTTTCACACACACTTATCTCTCAGAACTGAGCATGTGGAGAGACATTCGTTCATCTAGCACAAAGGGAACGGGCTGCAGGGTAAACTTTTACTCTGGTTTCTCAGTCTGTTTCCTAGTGCCGTTTAGAAGTTCCTGCAGTTTTCAGTGTAAAACCGAGTTGAAGCTAGTACCTCCCCATATATATGTATGGAGTGGAGTTTGCAACTGAAAAGAAACTTTGTGTTCCCAACAAGCTAGGTGAAGGACGGCTTTCACACACACTTATCTCTCAGAACTGAGCATGTGGAGAGACGTTCGTTCATCTAGCACAAAGGGAACTGGTTGCATGGGAAACTTTTACTCTGGTTTCTCAGTCTGTTTCCTAGTGCCGGTTTGAAGTTCCTGCAGTTTTCACTGTAAAATCGTGTTGGAGCTAGTACCTCCCCATATAAATGTATGGAGTGGAGTTTTCAACTGAAAAGAATCTTTGTGTTCCCAACAAGCTATGTGAAGTACGGCTTTCACTCACAAATATCTCTCAGAACTGAGCATGTGGAGAGACGTTCGATCACGTAGCACAAAGGGAACGGGTTACAGGAGAAACTTTTACTCTGGTTTCTCAGTCTGTTTCCTAGTGCCGGTTTGAACTTCCTGCAGTTTTCACAGTAAAACCAGGATGGATGTAGTACCTCCCCATAGATATGTATGAGGTGGAGTTTGCAACTGAAAAGAAACTTTGTGTTCCTAACAAGATAGATGAAGGACGGCTTTCACTCACACTTACCTCTCAGAACTGAGCATGTGGAGAGACGATCCTTCACCTAGCACAAAGGGAACGGGTTACAGGGGAAACTTTTACTCTGGTTTCTCAGTCTGTTTCCTAGTGCCGGTTTGAAGTTCCTGCAGTTTTCACTGTAAAACCGAGTTGGAGCTATTACCTCCCCTTATATATGTATGGAGTGGAGTTTGCAATTGAAAAGAAACTTTGTGTTCCCAACAAGCTAGGTGAAGGATGGCTTTCACACACACTTATCTCTCAGAACTGAGCATGTGGAGAGACATTCGTTCATCTAGCACAAAGAGAACGGGTTACAGGGGAAACATTTACTCTGGTTTCTCAGTTTGTTTCCTAGTGCCGTTTTGAAGTTCCTGCAGTTTTCAGTGTAAAACCGAGTTGAAGCTAGTACCTCCCCATATATATGTATGGAGTGCAGTTTGCAACTGAAAAGAAATTTTGTGTTCCCAACAAGCTAGGTGAAGGATGGCTTTCACACACACTTATCTCTCAGAATTGAACATGTGGAGAGACGTTCGTTCATCTAGCACAAAGGGAACGGGTTGCAGGGGAAACTTTTATTCTGGTTTCTCAGTCTGTTTCCTAGTGCCGTTTTGAAGTTCCTGCAGTTTTCACTGTAAAACCGAGTTGGAGCTAGTACCTCCCCAAATAAATGTATGGAGTGGAGTTTGCAACTGAAAACAATCTTTGAGTTCCTAACAAGCTATGTGAAGTACGGCTTTCACTCACAAATATCTCTCAGAACTGAGCATGTGGAGAGACGTTCGTTCACGTAGCACAAATGGAACGGGTTACAGGAGAAACTTTTAATCTGGTTTCTCAGTCTTTTTCCTAGTGCCGGTTTGAAGTTCCTGCAGTTTTCACTGTAAAACCGGGATGGAGGTAGTACCTCCCCATAGATATGTATGAGGTGGAGTTTGCAACTAAAAAGAAAGTTTGTGTTCCCAACAAGCTAGGTGAAGGATGGCTTTCACGCACACTTATCTCTGAGAACTGAGCATGTGGAGAGACGTTCGTTCATCTAGCACAAAGGGAACGGGTTGCAGGAGAAACTTTTACTCTGGTTTCTCAGTCTGTTTCCTAGTGCCAGTTTAAAGTTCCTGCAGTTTTCACTGTAAAACCGGGTTGGAGCTAGTACCTCCCCATATATATGTATGGAGTGGAGTTTGCAACTGAAAAGAAACTTTGTGTTCCCAACAAGCTAGGTGAAGGACGGCTTTCACTCACACTTATCTCTCAGAACTGAGCATGTGGAGAGACGTTCGTTCACCTAGCACAAAGGGAACGGGTTACAGGAGAAACTTTTACTCTGGTTTCTCAGTCTGTTTCCTAGTGCCGGTTTGAAGTTCCTGCAGTTTTCACTGAAAAACCGTGTTGGAGCTTGTACCTCCCCATAAATAGGTATGGAGTGGAGTTTGCAACAGAAAAGAAACTTTGTGTTCCCAACAAGCTATGTGAAGGACGGCTTTCAAACACACTTATCTCTCAGAACTGAGCATGTGGAGAGACGTTCGTTCACCTAGCACAAAGGGAACGGTTTGCAGGAGAAAATTTTACTCTGGATTCTCAGTCTGTTTCCTAGTGCCGGTTTGAAGTTCCTGCAGTTTTCACTGTAAAACCGAGTTGGAGCTAGTACCTCCCCATATATATGTATGGAGTGGAGTTTGCAACTGAAAAGAAACTTTGTGTTCCCAACAAGCTAGGTGAAGGACGGCTTTCACACACACTTATCTCTCAGAACTGAGCATGTGGAGAGACGTTCGTTCATCTAGCACAAAGAAAACGGGTTGCAGGAGAAACTTTTACTCTGGTTTCTCAGTCTGTTTCCTAGTGCCGGTTTGACGTTCCTGCAGTTTTCACTGTAAAACCGAGTTGGAGCTAGTACCACCCCATATATATGTATGGAGTGGAGTTTGCAACTGAAAAGAAACTTTGTGTTCCCAACAAGCTAGGTGAAGGATGGCTTTCACACACACTTATCTCTCAGAACTGAGCATGTGGAGTGACGTTCGTTCATCTAGCACAAAGGGAACGGGTTGCAGGAGAAACTATTACTCTGGTTTCTCAGTCTGTTTCCTAGTGCCGGTTTGAAGTTCCTGCAGTTTTCACTGTAAAACCGAGTTGGAGCTAGAACCTCCCCATATATATGTATGGAGTGGAGTTTGCAACTGAAAAGAAACTTTGTGTTCCCAACAAGCTAGGTGAAGGACGGCTTTCACACACACTTATCTCTCAGAACTGAGCATGTGGAGAGACATTCGTTCATCTAGCACAAAGGGAACGGTTTGCAGGGGAAACTTTTACTCTGGTTTCTCAGTCTGTTTCCTAGTGCCGGTTTGAATTTCCTGCAGTTTTCAGTGTAAAACCGAGTTGAAGCTAGTACCTCCCCATATATATGTATGGAGTGGAGTTTGCAACTGAAAAGAAACTTTGTGTTCCCAACAAGCTAGGTGAAGGCGGCTTTCACACACACTTATCTCTCAGAACTGAGCATGTGGAGAGACGTTCGTTCATCTAGCACAAAGGGAACGGGTTGCAGGGGAAACTTTTACTCTGGTTTCTCAGTCTGTTTCCTAGTGCCGTTTTGAAGTTCCTGCAGTTTTCACTGTAAAACCGGGATGGAGGTAGTACCTCCCCATAGATATGTATGAGGTGGAGTTTGCAACTGAAAAGAAACTTTGTGTTCCTAACAAGCTAGGTGAAGGACGGCTTTCACACACACTTATTTCTCAGAACTGAGCATGTGGAGAGACGTTCGATCACGTAGCACAAAGGGAACGGGTTACAGGAGAAACTTTTACTCTGGTTTCTCAGTCTGTTTCCTAGTGCCGGTTTGAACTTCCTGCAGTTTTCACTGTAAAACCGTGATGGAGGTAGTACCTCCCCATAGATATGTATGAGGTGGAGTTTGCAACTGAAAAGAAACTTTGTGTTCCTAACAAGCTAGGTGAAGGACGGCTTTCACTCACACTTATCTCTCAGAACTGAGCATGTGGAGAGACGTTCGTTCACCTAGCACAAAGGGAACGGGTTACAAGAGAAACTTTTACTCTGGTTTCTCAGTCTGTTTCCTAGTGCCGGTTTGAAGTTCCTGCAGTTTTCACTGTAAAACCGAGTTGGAGCTAGTATCTCCCCTTATATATGTATGGAGTGGAGTTTGCAATTGAAAAGAAACTTTGTGTTACCAACAAGCTAGGTGAAGGACGGCTTTCACACACACTTATCTCTCAGAACTGAGCATGTGGAGAGACATTCGTTCATCTAGCACAAAGGGAACGGGTTGCAGGGGAAACTTTTACTCTGGTTTCTCAGTCTGTTTCCTAGTGCCGTTTTGAAGTTCCTGCAGTTTTCAGTGTAAAACCGAGTTGAAGCTAGTACCTCCCCATATATATGTATGGAGTGGAGTTTGCAACTGAAAAGAAACTTTGTGTTCCCAACAAGCTATGTGAAGGACGGCTTTCAAACACACTTATCTCTCAGAATTGAGCATGTGGAGAGACGTTCGTTCATCTAGCACAAAGGGAACGGGTTGCAGGGGAAACTTTTACTCTGGTTTCTCAGTCTGTTTCCTAGTGCCGTTTTGAAGTTCCTGCAGTTTTCACTGTAAAACCGAGTTGGAGCTAGTACATCCCCATATAAATGTATGGAGTGGAGTTTGCAACTGAAAAGAATCTTTGTGTTCCCAACAAGCTATGTGAAGTACGGCTTTCACTCACAAATATCTCTCAGAACTGAGCATGTGGAGAGACGTTCGTTCACGTAGCACAAAGGGAAAGTGTTACAGGAGAAAATTTAATCTGGTTTCTCAGTCTGTTTCCTAGTGCCGGTTTGAAGTTCCTGCATTTTTCACTGTAAAACCGGGATGGAGGTTGTACCTCCCCATAGATATGTATGAGGTGGAGTTTGCAACTAAAAAGAAAGTTTGTGTTCCCAACAAGGTAGGTGAAGGACGGCTTTCACGCACACTTATCTCTGAGAACTGAGCATGTGGAGAGACTTTCGTTCATCTAGCACAAAGGGAACGGGTTGCAGGAGAAACTTTTACTCTAGTTTCTCAGTCTGTTTCCTAGTGCCGGTTTGAAGTTCCTGCAGTTTTCACTGTAAAACCGGGTTGGAGCTAGTACCTCCCCATATATATATATGGACTGGAGTTTGCAACTGAAAAGAAACTTTGTGTTCCCAACAAGCTAGGTGAAGGACGGCTTTCACTCACACTTATCTCTCAGAAATGAGCATGTGGAGAGACGTTCGTTCACCTAGCACAAAGGGAACGGGTTGCAGGAGAAACTTTTACTCTGGTTCTCAGTCTGTTTCCTAGTACCGGTTTGAAGTTCCTGCAGTTTTCACTGTAAAATCGAGTTGGAGCTAGTACCTCCCCTTATATATGTATGGAGTGGAGTTTGCAACTGAAAAGAAACTTTGTGTTCCCAACAAGCTAGGTGAAGGACGGCTTTCACACACACTTATCTCTCAGAACTGAGCATGTGGAGAGACGTTCGTTCATCTAGCACAAAGGGAACGGGTTGCAGAAGAAACTTTTACTCTGGGTTCTCAGCCTGTTTCCTAGTGCCGGTTTGAAGTTCCTGCAGTTTTCACTGTAAAACCGAGTTGGAGCTACTACCCCCCCGTATATATGTATGGAGTGGAGTTTGCAACTGAAAAGAAACTTTGTGTTCCCAACAAGCTTGGTGAAGGACGGCTTTCACACACACTTTTCTCTCAGAACTGAGCATGTGGAGAGACGTTCGTTCATCTAGCACAAAGGGAACGGGTTGCAGGAGAAACTTTTACTCTGGTTTCTCAGTCTGTTTCCTAGTGCCGGTAGGAAGTTCCTGCAGTTTTTACTGTAAAACCGGGATGGAGCTAGTACCTCCCCATATATATGTATGGAGTGGAGTTTGCAACTGAAAAGAAACTTTGTGTTCCCAACAAGCTAGGTGAAGGACGGCTTTCACACACACTTATCTCTCAGCACTGAGCATGTGGAGAGACGTTCGTTCATCTAACACAAAGGGAACGGGTTGCAGGAGAAACTTTTACTCTGGTTTCTTAGTCTGTTTCCTAGTGCCGGTTTGAAGTTCCTGCATTTTTCACTGTAAAACCGAGTTGGAGCTACTACCTCCCCGTATATATGTATGGAGTGGAGTATGCAACTGAAAAGAAACTTTGTGTTCCCTACAAGCTAGGTGAAGGACGGCTTTCCCACACACTTTTCTCTCAGAACTGAGCATGTGGAGAGACGTTCGTTCATGTAGCACAAAGGGAACGGGTTGCAGGTGAAATTTTACTCTGGTTTCTCAGTCTGTTTCCTAGTGCCGGTTTGAAGTTCCTGCAGTTTTCACTGTAAAACCGAGTTGGAGCTAGTACCTCCCCATATATATGTATGGAGTGGAGTTTGCAACTGAAAAGAAACTTTGTGTTCCCAACAAGCTAGGTGAAGGACGGCTTTCACACACACTTATCTCTCAGAACTTAGCATGTGGAGAGACGTTCGTTCAACTAGCACAAAGGGAACGGGTTGCAGGAGAAACTTTTACTCTGGTTTCTCAGTCTGTTTCCTAGTGCCGGTTTGAAGTTCCTGCAGTTTTCACTGTAAAACAGGGTTGGAGCTTGTACCTCCCCATATATATGTATGGATTGGAGTTTGCAAATGAAAAGAAACTTTGTGTTCCCAACAAGCTAGGTGAAGGACGGCTTTCACACACACTTATCTCTCAGAATTGAACATGTGGAGAGACGTTCGTTCATCTAGCACAAAGGGAACGGGTTGCAGGGGAAACTTTTATTCTGGTTTCTCAGTCTGTTTCCTAGTGCCGTTTTGAAGTTCCTGCAGTTTTCACTGTAAAACCGAGTTGGAGCTAGTACCTCCCCAAATAAATGTATGGAGTGGAGTTTGCAACTGAAAAGAAACTTTGTGTTCCCAACAAGCTAGGTGAAGGACGGCTTTCACTCACACTTATCTCTCAGAACTGAGCATGTGGAGAGACGTTCGTTCACCTAGCACAAAGGGAACGGGTTACAGGAGAAACTTTTACTCTGGTTTCTCAGTCTGTTTCCTAGTGCCGGTTTGAAGTTCCTGCAGTTTTCACTGAAAAACCGTGTTGGAGCTTGTACCTCCCCATAAATAGGTATGGAGTGGAGTTTGCAACAGAAAAGAAACTTTGTGTTCCCAACAAGCTATGTGAAGGACGGCTTTCAAACACACATATCTCTCAGAACTGAGCATGTGGAGAGACGTTCGTTCACCTAGCACAAATGGAACGGTTTGCAGGAGAAAATTTTACTCTGGATTCTCAGTCTGTTTCCTAGTGCCGGTTTGAAGTTCCTGCAGTTTTCACTGTAAAACCGAGTTGGAGCTAGTACCTCCCCATATATATGTATGGAGTGGAGTTTGCAACTGAAAAGAAACTTTGTGTTCCCAACAAGCTAGGTGAAGGACGGCTTTCACACACACTTATCTCTCAGAACTGAGCATGTGGAGAGACGTTCGTTCATCTAGCACAAAGAAAACGGGTTGCAGGAGAAACTTTTACTCTGGTTTCTCAGTCTGTTTCCTAGTGCCGGTTTGACGTTCCTGCAGTTTTCACTGTAAAACCGAGTTGGAGCTAGTACCTCCCCATATATATGTATGGAGTGGAGTTTGCAACTGAAAAGAAACTTTGTGTTCCCAACAAGCTAGGTGAAGGACGGCTTTCACACACACTTATCTCTCAGAACTGAGCATGTGGAGAGACGTTCGTTCATCTAGCACAAAGGGAACGGGTTGCAGGAGAAACTATTACTCTGGTTTCTCAGTCTGTTTCCTAGTGCCGGTTTGAAGTTCCTGCAGTTTTCACTGTAAAACCGAGTTGGAGCTAGAACCTCCCCATATATATGTATGGAGTGGAGTTTGCAACTGAAAAGAAACTTTGTGTTCCCAACAAGCTAGGTGAAGGACGGCTTTCACACACACTTATCTCTCAGAACTGGGCATGTGGAGAGACATTCGTTCATCTAGCACAAAGGGAACGGTTTGCAGGGGAAACTTTTACTCTGGTTTCTCAGTCTGTTTCCTAGTGCCGGTTTGAAGTTCCTGCAGTTTTCATTGTAAAACCGAGTTGAAGCTAGTACCTCCCCATATATATGTATGGAGTGGAGTTTGCAACTGAAAAGAAACTTTGTGTTCCCAACAAGCTAGGTGAAGGCGGCTTTCACACACACTTATCTCTCAGAACTGAGCATGTGGAGAGACGTTCGTTCATCTAGCACAAAGGGAACGGGTTGCAGGGGAAACTTTTACTCTGGTTTCTCAGTCTGTTTCCTAGTGCCATTTTGAAGTTCCTGCAGTTTTCACTGTAAAACAGGGATGGAGGTAGTACCTCCCCATAGATATGTATGAGGTGGAGTTTGCAACTGAAAAGAAACTTTGTGTTCCTAACAAGCTAGGAGAAGGACGGCTTTAACACACACTTATTTCTCAGAACTGAGCATGTGGAGAGACGTTCGATCACGTAGCACAAAGGGAACGGGTTACAGGAGAAACTTTTACTCTGGTTTCTCAGTCTGTTTCCTAGTGCCGGTTTGAACTTCCTGCAGTTTTCACTGTAAAACCGTGATGGAGGTAGTACCTCCCCATAGATATGTATGAGGTGGAGTTTGCAACTGAAAAGAAACTTTGTGTTCCTAACAAGCTAGGTGAAGGTCGGCTTTCACTCACACTTATCTCTCAGAACTGAGCATGTGGAGAGACGTTCGTTCACCTAGCACAAAGGGAACTGGTTGCAGGAGAAACTTTTACTCTGGTTTCTCAGTCTGTTTCCTATTGCCGGTTTGAAGTTCCTGCAGTTTTCACTGTAAAATCGAGTTGGAGCTAGTATCTCCCCTTATATATGTATGGAGTGGAGTTTGCAATTGAAAAGAAACTTTGTGTTCCCAACAAGCTAGGTGAAGGATGGCTTTCACACACACTTATCTCTCAGAACTGAGCATGTGGAGAGACATTCGTTCATCTAGCACAAAGGGAACGGGTTGCAGGGGAAACTTTTACTCTGGTTTCTCAGTCTGTTTCCTAGTGCCGTTTTGAAGTTCCTGCAGTTTTCAGTGTAAAACCGAGTTGAAGCTAGTACCTCCCCATATATATGTATGGAGTGGAGTTTGCAACTGAAAAGAAACTTTGTGTTCCCAACAAGCTAGGTGAAGGACGGCTTTCAAACACACTTATCTCTCAGAATTGAGCATGTGGAGAGACGTTCGTTCATCTAGCACAAAGGGAACGGGTTGCAGGGGAAACTTTTACTCTGGTTTCTCAGTCTGTTTCCTAGTGCCGTTTTGAAGTTCCTGCAGTTTTCACTGTAAAACCGAGTTGGAGCTAGTACCTCCCCATATAAATGTATGGAGTGGAGTTTGCAACTGAAAAGAATCTTTGTGTTCCCAACAAGCTATGTGAAGTACGGCTTTCACTCACAAATATCTCTCAGAACTGAGCATGTGGAGAGACGTTCGTTCACGTAGCACAAAGGGAAAGTGTTACAGGAAAAAATTTAATCTGGTTTCTCAGTCTGTTTCCTAGTGCCGGTTTGAAGTTCCTGCATTTTTCACTGTAAAACCGGGATGGAGGTTGTACCTCCCCATAGATATGTATGAGGTGGAGTTTGCAACTAAAAAGAAAGTTTGTGTTCCCAACAAGGTAGGTGAAGGACGGCTTTCACGCACACTTATCTCTGAGAACTGAGCATGTGGAGAGACTTTCGTTCATCTAGCACAAAGGGAACGGGTTGCAGGAGAAACTTTTACTCTGGTTTCTCAGTCTGTTTCCTAGTGCCGGTTTGAAGTTCCTGCAGTTTTCACTGTAAAACCGGGTTGGAGCTAGTACCTCCCCATATATATATATGGAGTGGAGTTTGCAACTGAAAAGAAACTTTGTGTTCCCAACAAGCTAGGTGAAGGACGGCTTTCACTCACACTTATCTCTCAGAACTGAGCATGTGGAGAGACGTTCGTTCATCTAGCACAAAGGAAACGGGTTAAAGGAGAAACTTTTACTCCGGTTTCTCAGTCTGTTTCCTAGTGCCGGTTTGAAGATCCTGCAGTTTTCACTGAAAAACTGTGTTGGAGCTTGTACCTCCCCTTAAATAGGTATGGAGTGGAGTTTGCAACTGAAAAGAAACTTTGTGTTCCCAACAAGCTAGGTGAAGGACGGCTTTCACACACACTTATCTCTCAGAACTGAGCATGTGGAGAGACGTTCGTTCACCTAGCACAAAGGGAACGGGTTGCAGGAGAATCTTTTATTCTGGTTTCTCAGTCTGTTTCCTAGTGCCGGTTTGAAGTTCCTGCATTTTTCACTGTAAAACAGGGTTGGAGCTAGTACCTCCCCATATATATGTATGGAGTGGAGTTTGCAACTGAAAAGAAACTCTGTGTTCCCAACAAGCTAGGTGAAGGACGGCTTTCACACACACTTATCTCTCAGAACTGAGCATGTGGAGAGACGTTCGTTCATCTAGCACAAAGGGAACGGGTTGCAGAAGAAACTTTTACTCTGGTTTCTCAGTCTGTTTCCTAGTGCCGGTTGGAAGTTCCTGCAGTTTTCACTGTAAAACCGAGTTGGAGCTAGTACCTCCCCTTATATATGTATGGAGTGGAGTTTGCAACTGAAAAGAAACTTTGTGTTCCCAACAAGCTAGGTGAAGGACGGCTTTCACACACACTTATCTCTCAGAACTGAGCATGTGGAGAGACGTTCGTTCATCTAGCACAAAGGGAACGGATTGCAGGAGAACTATTACTCTGGTTTCTCAGTCTGTTTCCTAGTGCCGGTTTGAAGTTCCTTCATTTTTCACTGTAAAACCGAGTTGGAGCTTGTACCTCCCCACATATATGTATGGAGTGGAGTTTGCAACTGAAAAGAAACTTTGTGTTCCCAACAAGCTAGGTGAAGGACGGCTTTCACACACACTTATCTCTCAGAACTGAGCATGTGGAGAGACGTTCGTTCATCTAGCACAAAGAAAACGGGTTGCAGGAGAAACTTTTACTCTGGTTTCTCAGTCTGTTTCCTAGTGCCGGTTTGAAGTTCCTGCAGTTTTCACTGTAAAATCGTGTTGGAGCTTGTTCCCCCCCGTATATATGTATGGAATGGAGTTTGCAACTGAAAAGAAACTTTGTGTTCCCAACAAGCTAGGTAAAGGACGGCATTCACACACACTTATCTCTCAGAAATGAGCATGTGGAGAGACGTTCGTTCACCTAGCACAAAGGGAACGGGTTGCAGGAGAAACTTTTACTCTGGTTCTCAGTCTGTTTCCTAGTACCGGTTTGAAGTTCCTGCAGTTTTCACTGTAAAACCGAGTTGGAGCTAGTACCTCCCCTTATATATGTATGGAGTGGAGTTTGCAACTGAAAAGAAACTTTGTGTTCCCAACAAGCTACGTGAAGGACGGCTTTCACACACACTTATCTCTCAGAACTGAGCATGTGGAGAGACGTTCGTTCATCTAGCACAAAGGGAACGGGTTGCAGAAGAAACTTTTACTCTGGTTTCTGAGTCTGTTTCTTAGTGCCGGTTTGAAGTTCCTGCAGTTTTCACTGTAAAACCGAGTTGGAGCTACTACCCCCCCGTATATATGTATGGAGTGGAGTTTGCAACTGAAAAGAAACTTTGTGTTCCCAACAAGCTAGGTGAAGGACGGCTTTCACACACAATTTTCTCTCAGAACTGAGCATGTGGAGAGACGTTCGTTCATCTAGCACAAATGGAACGGGTTGCAGGAGAAACTTTACTCTGGTTTCTCAGTCTGTTTCCTAGTGCCGGTAGGAAGTTCCTGCAGTTTTTACTGTAAAACCGGGATGGAGCTAGTACCTCCCCATATATATGTATGGAGTGGAGTTTGCAACTGAAAAGAAACTTTGTGTTCCCAACAAGCTAGGTGAAGGACGGCTTTCACACACACTTATCTCTCAGCACTGAGCATGTGGAGAGACGTTCGTTCATCTAACACAAAGGGAACGGGTTGCAGGAGAAACTTTTACTCTGGTTTCTTAGTCTGTTTCCTAGTGCCGGTTTGAAGTTCCTGCATTTTTCACTGTAAAACCGAGTTGGAGCTACTACCTCCCCGTATATATGTATGGAGTGGAGTATGCAACTGAAAAGAAACTTTGTGTTCCTAACAAGCTAGGTGAAGGTCGGCTTTCACTCACACTTATCTCTCAGAACTGAGCATGTGGAGAGACGTTCGTTCACCTAGCACAAAGGGAACTGGTTGCAGGAGAAACTTTTACTCTGGTTTCTCAGTCTGTTTCCTATTGCCGGTTTGAAGTTCCTGCAGTTTTCACTGTAAAATCGAGTTGGAGCTAGTATCTCCCCTTATATATGTATGGAGTGGAGTTTGCAATTGAAAAGAAACTTTGTGTTCCCAACAAGCTAGGTGAAGGATGGCTTTCACACACACTTATCTCTCAGAACTGAGCATGTGGAGAGACATTCGTTCATCTAGCACAAAGGGAACGGGTTGCAGGGGAAACTTTTACTCTGGTTTCTCAGTCTGTTTCCTAGTGCCGTTTTGAAGTTCCTGCAGTTTTCAGTGTAAAACCGAGTTGAAGCTAGTACCTCCCCATATATATGTATGGAGTGGAGTTTGCAACTGAAAAGAAACTTTGTGTTCCCAACAAGCTAGGTGAAGGACGGCTTTCAAACACACTTATCTCTCAGAATTGAGCATGTGGAGAGACGTTCGTTCATCTAGCACAAAGGGAACGGGTTGCAGGGGAAACTTTTACTCTGGTTTCTCAGTCTGTTTCCTAGTGCCGTTTTGAAGTTCCTGCAGTTTTCACTGTAAAACCGAGTTGGAGCTAGTACCTCCCCATATAAATGTATGGAGTGGAGTTTGCAACTGAAAAGAATCTTTGTGTTCCCAACAAGCTATGTGAAGTACGGCTTTCACTCACAAATATCTCTCAGAACTGAGCATGTGGAGAGACGTTCGTTCACGTAGCACAAAGGGAAAGTGTTACAGGAAAAAATTTAATCTGGTTTCTCAGTCTGTTTCCTAGTGCCGGTTTGAAGTTCCTGCATTTTTCACTGTAAAACCGGGATGGAGGTTGTACCTCCCCATAGATATGTATGAGGTGGAGTTTGCAACTAAAAAGAAAGTTTGTGTTCCCAACAAGGTAGGTGAAGGACGGCTTTCACGCACACTTATCTCTGAGAACTGAGCATGTGGAGAGACTTTCGTTCATCTAGCACAAAGGGAACGGGTTGCAGGAGAAACTTTTACTCTGGTTTCTCAGTCTGTTTCCTAGTGCCGGTTTGAAGTTCCTGCAGTTTTCACTGTAAAACCGGGTTGGAGCTAGTACCTCCCCATATATATATATGGAGTGGAGTTTGCAACTGAAAAGAAACTTTGTGTTCCCAACAAGCTAGGTGAAGGACGGCTTTCACTCACACTTATCTCTCAGAACTGAGCATGTGGAGAGACGTTCGTTCATCTAGCACAAAGGAAACGGGTTAAAGGAGAAACTTTTACTCCGGTTTCTCAGTCTGTTTCCTAGTGCCGGTTTGAAGATCCTGCAGTTTTCACTGAAAAACTGTGTTGGAGCTTGTACCTCCCCTTAAATAGGTATGGAGTGGAGTTTGCAACTGAAAAGAAACTTTGTGTTCCCAACAAGCTAGGTGAAGGACGGCTTTCACACACACTTATCTCTCAGAACTGAGCATGTGGAGAGACGTTCGTTCACCTAGCACAAAGGGAACGGGTTGCAGGAGAATCTTTTATTCTGGTTTCTCAGTCTGTTTCCTAGTGCCGGTTTGAAGTTCCTGCATTTTTCACTGTAAAACAGGGTTGGAGCTAGTACCTCCCCATATATATGTATGGAGTGGAGTTTGCAACTGAAAAGAAACTCTGTGTTCCCAACAAGCTAGGTGAAGGACGGCTTTCACACACACTTATCTCTCAGAACTGAGCATGTGGAGAGACGTTCGTTCATCTAGCACAAAGGGAACGGGTTGCAGAAGAAACTTTTACTCTGGTTTCTCAGTCTGTTTCCTAGTGCCGGTTGGAAGTTCCTGCAGTTTTCACTGTAAAACCGAGTTGGAGCTAGTACCTCCCCTTATATATGTATGGAGTGGAGTTTGCAACTGAAAAGAAACTTTGTGTTCCCAACAAGCTAGGTGAAGGACGGCTTTCACACACACTTATCTCTCAGAACTGAGCATGTGGAGAGACGTTCGTTCATCTAGCACAAAGGGAACGGATTGCAGGAGAACTATTACTCTGGTTTCTCAGTCTGTTTCCTAGTGCCGGTTTGAAGTTCCTTCATTTTTCACTGTAAAACCGAGTTGGAGCTTGTACCTCCCCACATATATGTATGGAGTGGAGTTTGCAACTGAAAAGAAACTTTGTGTTCCCAACAAGCTAGGTGAAGGACGGCTTTCACACACACTTATCTCTCAGAACTGAGCATGTGGAGAGACGTTCGTTCATCTAGCACAAAGAAAACGGGTTGCAGGAGAAACTTTTACTCTGGTTTCTCAGTCTGTTTCCTAGTGCCGGTTTGAAGTTCCTGCAGTTTTCACTGTAAAATCGTGTTGGAGCTTGTTCCCCCCCGTATATATGTATGGAATGGAGTTTGCAACTGAAAAGAAACTTTGTGTTCCCAACAAGCTAGGTAAAGGACGGCATTCACACACACTTATCTCTCAGAAATGAGCATGTGGAGAGACGTTCGTTCACCTAGCACAAAGGGAACGGGTTGCAGGAGAAACTTTTACTCTGGTTCTCAGTCTGTTTCCTAGTACCGGTTTGAAGTTCCTGCAGTTTTCACTGTAAAACCGAGTTGGAGCTAGTACCTCCCCTTATATATGTATGGAGTGGAGTTTGCAACTGAAAAGAAACTTTGTGTTCCCAACAAGCTACGTGAAGGACGGCTTTCACACACACTTATCTCTCAGAACTGAGCATGTGGAGAGACGTTCGTTCATCTAGCACAAAGGGAACGGGTTGCAGGAGAAACTTTTACTCTGGTTTCTCAGTCTGTTTCCTAGTGCCGGTTTGAAGTTCCTGCAGTTTTCACTGTAAAACCGAGTTGGAACTAGTAACTTCCCTATATATATGTATGGAGTGGAGTTTGCAACTGAAAAGAAAATTTGTGTTCCCAACAAGCTAGGTGAAGGACGGCTTTCACACACACTTATCACTCAGAACTGAGCATGTGGAGAGAAGTTCGTTCATCTAGCACAAAGGGAACGGGTTGCAGGAGAAACTTTTACTCCGGTTTCTCAGTCTGTTTCCTCGTACCGTTTTGAAGTTCCTAAAGTTTTCACTGTAAAACCGAGTTGGATCTTGTCCCTCCCCATATATATGTATGGAGTGGAGTTTGCAACTGAAAAGAAACTTTGTGTTCCCAACAAGCTACGTGAAGGACGGCTTTCACACACACTTATCTCTCAGAACTGAGCATGTGGAGAGACGTTCGTTCATCTAGCATAAAGGGAACGGGTTGCAGGAGAAACTTTTACTCTGGTTTCTCATTCTGTTTCCTAGTGCCGGTTTGAAGTTCCTGCAGTTTTCACTGTAAAACCGGTTTGGAACTAGTACCTCCGCATATATATGTATGGAGTGGAGTTTGCAACTGAAAAGAAACTTTGTGTTCCCAACAATCTAGGTGAAGGACAGCTTTCACACACACTTATCTCTAAGAACTGAGCATGTGGAGAGACGTTCGTTCATCTAGCACAAATTGAACGGGTTGCAGGAGAAATTTTACTCTGGTTTCTCAGTCTGTTTCCTATTGCCGGTTTGTAGTTCCTCCAGTTTTCACTGTAAAACCGGGTTGGAGCTTGTACCTCCCCATATATATGTATGGAGTGGAGTTTGCAACTGAAAAGAAACTTTGTGTTCCCAACAAGCTACTTGAAGGCGGCTTTCACACACACTTTTCTCTCAGAACTGAGCATGTGAAGAGACGTTCGTTCATCTAGCACAAAGGGAACGGTTTGCAGGAGAAACTTTTACTCTGGTTTCTCAGTCTGTTTCCTAGTGCCGGTTTGAAGTTCCTGCAGTTTTCACTGTAAAACGGAGTTGGAGCTTGTACCTCCCCATATATATGTATGGAGTGTAATTTGCAACTGAAAAGAAACTTTGTGTTCCCAACAAGCTAGGTGAAGGACGGCTTTCACACACACTTATCTCTCAGAACTGAGCATGTGGAGAGACTTTCGTTCATCTAGCACAAAGGGAACGGGTTGCAGGAGAAACTTTTACTCTGGTTTCTCAGTCTGTTTCCTAGTGCCGGTTTTATGTTCCTGCAGTTTTCACTGTAAAACCGAGTTGGAGCTAGTACCTCCCCATATATATGTATGGAGTGGAGTTTGCAACTGAAAAGAAACTTTTTGTTCCCAACAAGCTAGTTGAAGTACGGCTTTCACACACACTTACCTCTCAGAACTGAGCATGTGGAGAGACGTTCGTTCATCTAGCACAAAGGGAACGGGTTGCAGGAGAAACTTTTACTCTGGTTTCTCAGTCTGTTTCCTACTGCCGGTTTGAAGTTCCTGCAGTTTTCACTGTAAAACCGAGTTGGAGCTAGTACCTCCCCAAATATATGTATGGAGTGGAGATTGCAACTGAAAAGAAACTTTGTGTTCCGAACAAGCTAGGTGAAGGACGGCTTTCACACACACTTATCTCTCAGAACTGAGCATGTGGAGAGACGTTCGTTCATCTAGCACAAAGGGAACGGGTTGCAGGAGAAACTTTTACTCTGGTTTCTCAGTCTGTTTCCTAGTGCCGGTATGAAGTTCCTGCAGTTTTCACTGTAAAACCGGTTTGGAGCTAGTACATCCCCATATATATGTATGGAGTGGAGTTTGCAACTGAAAAGAAACTTTGTGTTCCCAACAAGCTAGGTGAAGGACGGCTTTCACACACATTTATCTCTCAGAACTGAGCATGTGGAGAGACGATCGTTCATCTAGCACAAAGGGAACGGGTTGCAGGATAAACTTTTACTCTGGTTTCTCAGTCTGTTTCCTAGTGCCGGTTTGAAGTTCCTGCAGTTTTCACTGTAAAACCGAGTTGGAGCTAGTACCTCCTCATATATATGTATGGAGTGGGGTTTGCAACTGAAAAGAAACTTTGTGTTCCCAACAAGCTAGGTGAAGGACGGCTTTCACACACACTTATCTCTCCGAACTGAGCATGTGGAGAGACGTTCGTTCATCTAGCACAAAGGGACCGGTTTGCAGGAGAAAGTTTTACTCTGGTTTCTCAGTCTGTTTCCTAGTGCCGGTTTTATGTTCCTGCAGTTTTCACTGTAAAACCGGGTTGGAGCTAGTACCTCCACATATATATGTATGGAGTGAAGTTTGCAACTGAAAAGAAACTTTGTGTTCCCAACAATCTAGTTGAAGGACGGCTTTCACACACACTTATCTCTCAGAACTGAGCATGTGGAGAGACGTTCGTTCATCTAGCACAAAGGGAACGGTTTGCAGGAGAAACTTTTACTCTGGTTTCTCAGTCTGTTTCCTAGTGCCGGATTGAAGTTCCTGCAGTTTTCACTGAAAAACCGAGTTGGAGCTAGTAACTTCCCTATATATATATATGGAGTGGAGTTTGCAACTGAAAAGAAACTTTGTGTTCCCAACAAGCTAGGTGAAGGACGGCTTTCACACACACTTATCTCTCAGAACTGAGCATGTGGAGAGACGTTCGTTCATCTAGCATAAAGGGAACGGGTTGCAGGAGAAACTTTTACTCTGGTTTCTCAGTCTGTTTCCTAGTGCCGGTTTGAAGTTCCTGCAGTTTTCACTGTAAAACCGAGTTGGAGCTAGTAACTTCCCTATATATATGTATGGATTGGAGTTTGCAACTGAAAAGAAACTTTGTGTTCCCAACAAGCTAGGTGAAGGACGGCTTTCACACACACTTATCTCTCAGAACTGAGCCTGTGGAGAGACTTTCGTTCATCTAGCACAATGGGAACGTTTTGCAGGGAAACTTTTACTCTGGTTTCTCAGTCTGTTTCCTAGTGCCGGTTTGAAGTTCCTGCAGTTTTCACTGTAAAACGGAGTTGGAGCTTGTACCTCCCCATATATATGTATGGAGTGGAGTTTGCAACTGAAAGAAACTTTGTGTTCCCAACAAGCTATGTGAAGGACGGCTTTCACACACACTTAGCTCTCAGAACTAAGCATGTGGAGAGACGTTCGTTCATCTAGCACAAAGGGAACGGGTTGCAGGAGAAACTTTTACTCTGGTTTCTCAGTCTGTTTCCTAGTGCCGGTTTGAAGTTCCTGCAGTTTTCACTGTAAAACCGAGTTGGAGCTTGTACCTCCCCATATATATGTATGGAGTGGAGTTTGCAACTGAAAAGAAACTTTGTGTTCCCAACAACCTAGGTGAAGGACGGCTTTCACACACACTTAGCTCTCAGAACTGAGCATGTGGAGAGACGTTCGTTCATCTAGCACAAAGGGAACGGGTTGCAGGAGAAACTTTTACTCTGGTTTCTCAGTCTGTTTCCTAGTGCCGGTTTGAAGTTCCTGCAGTTTTCACTGTAAAACGAAGTTGGAGCTTGTACCTCCCCATATATATGTATGGATTGGAGTTTGCAACTGAAAGAAACTTTGGGTTCCCAACAAGCTAGGTGAAGGACGGCTTTCACACACACTTAGCTCTCAGAACTGAGCATGTGGAGAGACGTTCGTTCATCTAGCACAAAGGGAACGGGTTGCAGGAGAAACTTTTACTCTGGTTTCTCAGTCTGTTTCCTAGTGCCGGTTTGAAGTTCCTGCAGTTTTCACTGTAAAACGGTGTTGGAGCTTGTACCTCCCCATATATATGTATGGAGTGGAGTTTGCAACTGAAAAGAAACTTTGTGTTCCCAACAAGCTAGGTGAAGGACGGCTTTCACACACACTTATCTCTCAGAACTGAGCACGTGGAGAGACGTTCGTTCATCTAGCACAAAGGGAACGGGTTGCAGGAGAAACTTTTACTCTGGTTTCTCAGTCTGTATCCTAGTGCCAGTTTCTAGTTCCTGCAGTTTTCACTGTAAAATCGGGTTGGAGCTAGTACCTCCCCATATATATGTATGGAGTGGTGTTGGCAACTGAAAAGAAACTTTGTGTTCCCAACAAGCTACTTGAAGGCGGCTTTCACACACACTTATCGCTGAGAACTGAGCATGTGGAGAGACGTTCGTTCATCTAGCACAAAGGGAACCTGTTGCAGTAGAAAATTTTACTCTGGTTTCTCAGTGTGTTTCCTAGTGTCGGTTTGAATTTCCTGCAGTTCTCACTGTAAAACCGGGTTGGAGCTAGTACCTCCCCATATATATGTATGGAGTGGAGTTTGCAACTGAAAAGAAACTTTGTGTTCCCAACAAGCTAGGTGAAGGACGGCTTTCCCACACACTTTTCTCTCAGAACTGAGCCTTTGGAGAGGCTTTCGTTCATCTAGCACAAAGGGAACATTTTGCAGGAGAAACATTTACTCTGGTTTCTCAGTCTGTTTCCTAGTGCCGGTTTGAAGTTCCTGCAGTTTTCACTGTAAAACGGAGTTGGAGCTTGTACCTCCCCATATATATGTATGGAGTGGAGTTTGCAACTGAAAAGAAACTTTGTGTTCCCAACAAGCTAGGTGAAGGACGGCTTTCACACACACTTAGCTCTCAGAATTGAGCATGTGGAGAGACGTTCGTTCATCTAGCACAAAGGGAACGGGTTGCAGGAGAAACTTTTACTCTGGTTTCTCAATCTGTTTCCTAGTGCCGTTTTGAAGTTCCTGCAGTTTTCACTGTAAAACCGAGTTGGAGCTAGTAACTTCCCTATATATATGTATGGAGTGGAGTTTGCAACTGAAAAGAAACTTTGTGTTCCCAACAAGCTAGGTGAAGGACGGCTTTCACACACACTTATCTCTCAGAACTGAGCCTGTGGAGAGACTTTCGTTCATCTAGCACAAAGGGAACGGGTTGCAGGAGAAACTTTTACTCTGGTTTCTCAGTCTGTTTCCTAGTGCCGGTTTGAAGTTCCTGCAGTTTTCACTGTAAAACGAAGTTGGAGCTTGTACCTCCCCATATATATGTATGGATTGGAGTTTGCAACTGAAAGAAACTTTGGGTTCCCAACAAGCTAGGTGAAGGACGGCTTTCACACACACTTTGCTCTCAGAACTGAGCATGTGGAGAGACGTTCGTTCATCTAGCACAAAGGGAACGGGTTGCAGGAGAAACTTTTACTCTGGTTTCTCAGTCTGTTTCCTAGTGCCGGTTTGAAGTTCCTGCAGTTTTCACTGTAAAACGGTGTTGGAGCTTGTACCTCCCCATATATATGTATGGAGTGGAGTTTGCAACTGAAAAGAAACTTTGTGTTCCCAACAAGCTAGGTGAAGGACGGCTTTCACACACACTTATCTCTCAGAACTGAGCACGTGGAGAGACGTTCGTTCATCTAGCACAAAGGGAACGGGTTGCAGGAGAAACTTTTACTCTGGTTTCTCAGTATGTTTCCTAGTGCCGGTTTGAAGTTCCTGCAGTTTTCACTGTAAAATCGAGTTGGAGCTAGTACCTCCCCATATATATGTATGGAGTGGGGTTTGCAACTGGAAAGAAACTTTGTGTTCCCTACAAGCTAGTTGAAGGACGGCTTTACCACACACTTTTCTCTCAGAACTGAGCATGTGAAGAGACGTTCGTTCATCTAGCACAAAGGGAACGGGTTGCAGGAGAAACTTTTACTCTGGTTTCTCAGTCTGTTTCCTAGTGCCGGTTTGAAGTTCCTGCAGTTTTCACTGTAAAACGGAGTTGGAGCTTGTACCTCCCAATATATATGTGTGGAGTGGAGTTTGCAACTGAAAAGAAACTTTGTGTTCCCAACAAGCTTGGTGAAGGACGGCTTTCACACACACTTATCTCTCAGATCTGAGCATGTGGAGAGACGTTCGTTCATCTAGCACAAAGGGAACGGGTTGCAGGAGAAACTTTTACTCTGGTTTCTCAGTCTGTTTCCTAGTCCCGGTTGGAAGTTCCTGCAGTTTTCACTGTAAAACCGAGTTGGAGCTAGTACCTCCCCATATATATGTATGGAGTGGAGTTTGCAACTGAAGAGAAACTTTGTGTTCCCAACAAGCTAGGTGAAGGACGGCTTTCACACACACTTTTCTCTCAGAACTGAGCATGGGGAGAGAAGTTCGTTCATCTAGCACAAAGGGAACGGTTTGCAGTAGAAACTTTTACTCTGGTTTCTCAGTCTGTTTCCTAGTGCCGGTTTGAAGTTCCTGCAGTTTTCACTGTAAACCCGTGTTGGAGCTAGTACCTCCCCATATATATGTATGGAATGGAGTTTGCAACTGAAAAGAAACTTTGTGTTCCCAACAAGCTAGGTGAAGGACGGCTTTCACGCACACTTATCTCTGAGAACTGAGCATGTGGAGAGACGTTCGTTCATCTAGCACAAAGGGAACGGTTTGCAAGAGAAAGTTTTACTCTGGTTTCTCAGTCTGTTTCCTAGTGCCGGTTTGAAGTTCCTGCAGTTTTCACTGTAAAACCGAGTTGGAGCTAGTAACTTCCCTATATATATGTATGGATTGGAGTTTGCAACTGAAAAGAAACTTTGTGTTCCCAAAAAGCTAGGTGAAGGACGGCTTTCACACACACTTATCTCTCAGAACTGAGCATGTGGAGAGACGTTCGTTCATCTAGCATAAAGTTAACGGGTTGCAGGAGAAACTTTTACTCTGGTTTCTCAGTCTGTTTCCTAGTGCCGGTTTTAAGTTCCTGCAGTTTTCAGTGTAAAACGGGTTTGGAACTAGTACCTCCCCATATATATATATGGAGTGGAGTTTGCAACTGAAAAGAAACTTTGTGTTCCCAACAAGCTAGGTGAAGGACGGCTTTCACACACACTTATCTCTCAGAACTGAGCATGTGGAGAGACGTTCGTTCATCTAGCACAAAGGGAACGGGTTGCAGGAGAAACTTTTACTCTGGTTTCTCAGTCTGTTTCCTAGTGCCAGTTTGTAGTTCCTGAAGTTTTCACTGTAAAATCGGGTTGGAGCTAGTACATCACCATATATATGTATGGAGTGGAGTTGGCAACTGAAAAGAAACTTTGTGTTCCCAACAAACTACTTGAAGGCGGCTTTCACACACACTTATCGCTCAGAACTGAGCGTGTGGAGAGACGTTCGTTCATCTATCACAAAGGGAACCTGTTGCAGGAGAAACTTTTACTCTGGTTTCTCAGTTTGTTTCCTAGTGCCGGTTTGAAGTTCCTGCAGTTTTCACTGTAAAACGGAGTTGGAGCTTGTACATCCCCATATATATGTATGGAGTGGAGTTTGCAGATGAAAAGAAACTTTGTGTTCCCAACAAGCTAGGTGAAAGACGGCTTTCACACACACTTAGCTCTCAGAACTGAGCATGTGGAGAGACGTTCGTTCATCTAGCACAAAGGGAACGGGTTGCAGGAGAAACATTTACTCTGGTTTCTCAGTCTGTTTCCTAGTGCCTGTTTGAAGTTCCTGCAGTTTTCCCTGTAAAACCGGGTTGGAGCTAGTACCTCCCCATATATATGTATGGAGTGGAGTTTGCAACTGGAAAGAAACTTTGTGTTCCCAACAAGCTAGGTGAAGGACGGCTTTCTCACACACATATCTCTCAGAACTGAGCATGTGGAGAGACGTTCGTTCATCTAGCACAAAGGGAACGGGTTGCAGGAGAAACATTTACTCTGGTTTCTCATTCTGTTTCCTAGTGCCGGTTTGAAGTTCCTGCAGTTTTCACTGTAAAACCGGGTTGGAGCTAGTACCTCCCTATATATATGTATGGAGTGGAGTTTGCAACTGAAAAGAAACTTTGTGTTCCCAACAAGCTAGGTGAAGGACGGCTTCACACACACTTATCTCTCAGAACTGAGCATGTGGAGAGACGTTCGTTCATCTAGCACAAAGGGAACGGGTTGCAGGAGAAACTTTTACTCTGGTTTCTCAGTCTGTTTCCTAGTGCCGGTTTGAAGTTCCTGCAGTTTTCACTGTAAAACCGAGTTGGAGCTAGTACTTCCCCATATATATGTATGGAGTGGATTTTGCAACTGAAAAGAAACTTTGTGTTCCCAACAAGCTAGGTGAAGGACGGCTTTCACACACACTTATCTCTCAGAACTGAGCATGTTGAGAGACGTTCGTTCATCTAGCACAAAGGGAACGGTTTGCAGGGGAAACTTTTACTCTGGTTTCTCAGTCTGTTTCCTAGTGCCGGTTTGAAGTTCCTGCAGTTTTCACTGTAAAATCGGGTTGGAGCTTGTACCTCCCCATATATATGTATGGATTGGAGTTTGCAACTGAAAAGAAACTTTGTGTTCCCAACAAACTAGGTGAAGGACGGCTTTCACACACACTTGTCTCTCAGAACTGAGCATGTGGAGAGACGTTCGTTCATCTAGCACAAAGGGAACGGGTTGCAGGTGAAACTTTTACTCTGGTTTCTCAGTCTATTTCCTAGTGCCGGTTTGAATTTCCTGCAGTTTTCACTGTAAAACCGAGTTGGAGCTAGTAACTCCCCATATATATATATGGAGAGGAGTTTGCAACTGAAAAGAAACTTTGTGTTCCCAACAAGCTAGGTGAAGGACGGCTTTCACACACACTTATCTCTCAGAACTGAGCATGTGGAGAGACGTTCGTTCATCTAGCACAAAGGGAACGGGTTGCAGGAGAAACTTTTACTCTGGTTTCTCAGTCTGTTTCCTAGTGCCGGTTTGAAGTTCCTGCAGTTTTCACTGTAAAACCGGGTTGGAGCTAGTACCTCCCCATATATATGTATGGAGTGGAGTTTGCAACTGAAAAGAAACTTTGTGTTCCCAACAAGCTAGGTGAAGGACGGCTTTCACACACACTTATCTCTCCGAACTGAGCATGTGGAGAGACGTTCGTTCATCTAGCACAAAGGGACCGGGTTGCAGGAGAAACTTTTACTCTGGTTTCTCAGTCTGTTTCCTAGTGCCTGTTTGAAGTTCCTGCAGTTTTCACTGTAAAACTGGGTTGGAGCTAGTACCTCCCCATATATATGTATGGAGTGGAGTTTGCAACTGGAAAGAAACTTTGTGTTCCCAACAAGCTAGGTGTAGGACGGCTTTCTCACACAATTATCTCTCAGAACTGAGCATGTTGAGAGACGTTCGTTCATCTAGCACAAAGGGAACGGGTTGCAGGAGAAACTTTTACTCTGGTTTCTCAGTCTGTTTCCTAGTGCCGGTTTGAAGTTCCTGCAGTTTTCACTGTAAAAAAGGGTTGGAGCTAGTACCTCCCATTATATATATGTATGGAGTGGAGTTTGCAACTGAAAAGAAACTTTGTGTTCCCAACAAGCTAGGTGAAGGACAGCTTTCACACACACTTTTCTCTCAGAACTGAGAATGTGGAGAGACGTTCGTTCATCTAGCACAAAAGGAACGGGTTGCAGGAGAAACTTTTACTCTGGTTTCTCAGTCTGTTTCCTAGTGCCGGTTTGAAGTTCCTGCAGTTTTCACTGTAAAACCGAGTTGGAGCTAGTACCTCCCCATATATATGTATGGAGTGGATTTTGCAACTGAAAAGAAACTTTGTGTTCCCAACAAGCTAGGTGAAGGACGGCTTTCACACACACTTATCTCTCAGAACTGAGCATGTGGAGAGACGTTCGTTCATCTAGAACAAAGGGAACGGGTTGCAGGGGAAACTTTTATTCTGGTTTCTCAGTCTGTTTCCTAGTGCCGGTTTGAAGTTCCTGCAGTTTTCACTGTAAACCCGGGTTGGAGCTAGTACCTCCCTATATATATGTATGGATTGGAGTTTGCAACTGAAAAGAAACTTTGTGTTCCCAACAAGCTAGGTGAAGGACGGCTTTCACACACACTTATCTCTCAGAACTGAGCATGTGGAGAGACGTTCGTTCATCTAGCACAAAGGGAACGGGTTGCAGGGGAAACTTTTACTCTGGTTTCTCAGTCTGTTTCCTAGTGCCGGTTTGAAGTTCCTGCAGTTTTCACTGTAAAACCGAGTTGGAGCTAGTACCTCCCCATATATATGTATGGAGTGGAGTTTGCAACTGAAAAGAAACTTTGTGTTCCCAACAAGCTAGGTGAAGGACGGCTTTCACACACAATTATCTCTCAGAACTGAGCATGTGGAGAGACGTTCGTTCATCTAGCACAAAGGGAACGGGTTGCAGGGGAAACTTTTACTCTGGTTTCTCTGTCTGTTTCCTAGTGCCGGTTTGAAGTTCCTGCAGTTTTCACTGTAAAACGGAGTTGGAGCTTGTACCTTCACATATATATGTATGGAGTGGAGTTTGCAACTGAAAAGAAACTTTGTGTTCCCAACAAGCTAGGTGAAGGACGGCTTTCCCACACACTTTTCTCTCAGAACTGAGCATGTGGAGAGACGTTCGTTCATCTAGCACAAAGGGGACGGGTTGCAGGAGAAACTTTTACTCTGGTTTCTCAGTCTATTTCCTAGTGCCGGTTTGAATTTCCTGCAGTTTTCACTGTAAAACCGAGTTGGAGCTAGAACCTCCCCATATATATATATGGAGTGGAGTTTGCAACTGAAAAGAAACTTTGTGTTCCCAACAAGCTAGGTGAAGGACGGCTTTCACACACACTTATCTCTCAGAACTGAGCATGTGGAGAGATGTTCGTTCATCTAGCACAAAGGAAACGGGTTGCAGGAGAAACTTTTACACTGGTTTCTCAGTCTGTTTCCTAGTGCCGGTTTGAAGTTCCTGCAGTTTTCACTGTAAAATCGAGTTGGAGCTTGTACCTCCCCATATATATGTATGGAGTGGAGTTTGCAACTGAAAAGAAACTTTGTGTTCCCAACAAGCTAGGTGAAGGACGGCTTTCACACACACTTATCTCTCCGAAATTAGCATGTGGAGAGACGTTCGTTCATCTAGCACAAAGGGACCGGGTTGCAGGAGAAACTTTTACTCTGGTTTCTCAGTCTGTTTCCTAGTGCCTGTTTGAAGTTCCTGCAGTTTTCACTGTAAAACCGAGTTGGAGCTTGTACCTCACCATATATATGTATGGAGTGGAGTTTGCAACTGGAAAGAAACTTTGTGTTCCCAACAAGCTAGGTGAAGGACGGCTTTCTCACACACTTATCTCTCAGAACTGAGCATGTTGAGAGACGTTCGTTCATCTAGCACAAAGGGAACGGGTTGTAGGAGAAACTTTTACTCTGGTTTCTCAGTCTGTTTCCTAGTGCCGGTTTGAAGTTCCTGCAGTTTTCACTGTAAAAAAGGGTTGGAGCTAGTACCTCCCAATATATATGTATGGAGTGGAGTTTGCAACTGAAAAGAAACTTTGTGTTCCCAACAAGCTAGGTGAAGGACAGCTTTCACACACACTTTTCTCTCAGAACTGAGAATGTGGAGAGACGTTCGTTCATCTAGCACAAAAGGAACGGGTTGCAGGAGAAACTTTTACTCTGGTTTCTCAGTCTGTTTCCTAGTGCCGGTTTGAAGTTCCTGCAGTTTTCACTGTAAAACGGAGTTGGAGCTAGTACCTCCCCATATATATGTATGGAGTGGATTTTGCAACTGAAAAGAAACTTTGTGTTCCCAACAACCTAGGTGAAGGACGGCTTTCACACACAATTATCTCTCAGAACTGAGCATGTGTAGAGACGTTCGTTCATCTAGCACAAAGGGAACGGGTTGCAGGGGAAACTTTTACTCTGGTTTCTCAGTCTGTTTCCTAGTGCCGGTTTGAAGTTCCTGCAATTTTCCCTGTAAAACCGTGTTGGAGCTACTACCTCCCCATATATATGTATGGAGTGGAATTTGCAACTGAAAAGAAACTTTGTGTTCCCAACAAGCTAGTTGAAGGACGGCTTTCACACACACTATTCTCTCAGAACTGAGCATGTGGAGAGACGTTCGTTCATCTAGCACAAAGGGAACGGGTTGCAGTAGAAACTTTTACTCTGGTTTCTCAGTCTGTTTCCTAGTGCCGGTTTGAAGTTCCTGCAATTTTCCCTGTAAAACCGTGTTGGAGCTACTACCTCCCCATATATATGTATGGAGTGGAATTTGCAACTGAAAAGAAACTTTGTGTTCCCAACAAGCTAGGTGAAGGACGGCTTTCACACACACTTATCTCTCAGAACTGAGCATGTGGAGAGACGTTCGTTCATCTAGCACAAAGGGAACGGTTTGCAGGAGAAACTTTTACTCTGGTTTCTCAGTCTGTTTCCTAGTGCCGGTGTGTAGTTCCTGCAGTTTTCACTGTAAAACCGGGTTGGAGCTTCTACCTCCCCATATATATGTATGGAGTGTAGTTGGCAACTGAAAAGAAACTTTGTGTTCCCAACAAGCTAGGTGAAGGACGGCTTTCACACACACTTATCTCTCATAACTGAGCATGTGGAGAGACGTTCGTTCATCTAGCACAAAGGGAACGGGATGCAGGAGAAACTTTTACTCTGGTTTCTCAGTCTGTTTCCTAGTGCCGGTTTGAAGTTCCTGCAGTTTTCACTGTAAAACCGGGATGGAGCTAGTACCGCCCCATATACATATATGGAGTGGAGTTTGCAACTGAAAAGAAATTTTGTGTTCCCAACAAGCTAGGTGAAGGACGGCTTTCACACACACTTATCTCTCAGAACTGAGCATGTGGAGAGACGTTCGTTCATCTAGCACAAAGGGAACGGGTTGCAGGAGAAATTTACTCTGGTTTCTCAGTCTGTTTCCTAGTGCCGGTTTGAAGTTCCTGCAGTTTTCACTGTAAAACCGAGTTGGATCTAGTACCTCCCCATATAAATGTATGGATTGGAGTTTGCAACTGAAAAGAAACTTTGTGTTCCCAACAAGCTAGGTGAAGGAAGGCTTTCACACACACTTATCTCTCAGAACTGAGCATGTGGAGAGACGTTCGTTCATCTAGCACAAAGGGAACGGGTTGCAGGAGAAACTTTTACTCTGGTTTCTCAGTCTGTTTCCTAGTGCCGGTTTGAAGTTCCTGCAGTTTTCACTGTAAAACCGAGTTGGAGCTTGTACCTCCCCAATATATGTATGGAGTGGAGTTTGCAACTGAAAAGAAACTTTGTGTTCCCAACAAGCTAGGTGAAGGACGGCTTTCACACACACTTATCCCTCAGAACTGAGCATGTGGAGAGACGTTCGTTCATCTAGCACAAAGGGAACGGGTTGCAGTAGAAACTTTTACTCTGGTTTCTCAGTCTGTTTCCTAGTGCCGGTTTGAAGTTCCTGCAATTTTCCCTTTAAAACCGTGTTGGAGCTACTACCTCCCCATATATATGTATGGAGTGGAATTTGCAACTGAAAAGAAACTTTGTGTTCCCAACAAGCTAGGTGAAGGACGGCTTTCACACACACTATTCTCTCAGAACTGAGCATGTGGAGAGACGTTCGTTCATCTAGCACAAATGGAACGGGTTGCAGGAGAAACTTTTATTCTGGTTTCTCAGTCTGTTTCCTAGTGCCGGTTTGAAGTTCCTGCAGTTTTCACTGTAAAACCGGGTTGGAGCTAGTACCTCCCCATATATATGTATGGAGTGGAGTTTGCAACTGAAAAGAAACTTTGTGTTCCCAACAAGCTACTTGAAGGACGGCTTTCACACACACATATCGCTCAGAAATGAGCATGTGGAGAGACGTTCGTTCATCTAGCACAAAGGGAACGGTTTGCAGGAGAAACTTTTACTCTGGTTTCTCAGTCTGTTTCCTAGTGCCGGTTTGAAGTTCCTGCAATTTTCCCTTTAAAACCGTGTTGGAGCTACTACCTCCCCATATATATGTATGGAGTGGAATTTGCAACTGAAAAGAAACTTTGTGTTCCCAACAAGCTATGTGAAGGACGGCTTTCACACACACTATTCTCTCAGAACTGAGCATGTGGAGAGACGTTCGTTCATCTAGCACAAATGGAACGGGTTGCAGGAGAAACTTTTATTCTGGTTTCTCAGTCTGTTTCCTAGTGCCGGTTTGAAGTTCCTGCAGTTTTCACTGTAAAACCGGGTTGGAGCTAGTACCTCCCCATATATATGTATGGAGTGGAGTTTGCAACTGAAAAGAAACTTTGTGTTCCCAACAATCTACTTGAAGGACGGCTTTCACACACACATATCGCTCAGAAATGAGCATGTGGAGAGACGTTCGTTCATCTAGCACAAAGGGAACGGTTTGCAGGAGAAACTTTTACTCTGGTTTCTCAGTCTGTTTCCTAGTGCCGGTGTGTAGTTCCTGCAGTTTTCACTGTAAAACCGGGTTGGAGCTTGTACCTCCCCATATATATGTATGGAGTGTAGTTGGCAACTGAAAAGAAACTTTGTGTTCCCAACAAGCTAGGTGAAGGACGGCTTTCACACACACTTAACTCTCAGAACTGAGCATGTGGAGAGACGTTCGTTCATCTAGCACAAAGGGAACGGGTTGCAGGAGAAATTTACTCTGGTTTCTCAGTCTGTTTCCTAGTGCCGGTTTGAAGTTCCTGCAGTTTTCACTGTAAAACAGGGTTGGAGCTAGTACCTCCCCATATAAATGTATGGATTGGAGTTTGCAACTGAAAAGAAACTTTGTGTTCCCAACAAGCTAGGTGAAGGACGGCTTTCACACACACTTATCTCTCAGAACTGAGCATGTGGAGAGACGTTCGTTCATCTAGCACAAAGGGAACGGGTTGCAGGGGAAACTTTTACTCTGGTTTCTCAGTCTGTTTCCTAGTGCCGGTTTGAAGTTCCTGCAGTTTTCACTGTAAAACCGAGTTGGAGCTAGTACCTCCCCAATATATGTATGGTGTGGAGTTTGCAACTGAAAAGAAACTTTGTGTTCCCAACAAGCTAAGTGAAGGACGGCTTTCACACACACTTATCTCTCAGAACTGAGCATGTGGAGAGACGTTCGTTCATCTAGCACAAAGGGAACGGGTTGCAGTAGAAACTTTTACTCTGGTTTCTCAGTCTGTTTCCTAGTGCCGGTTTGAAGTTCCTGCAATTTTCCCTGTAAAACCGTGTTGGAGCTACTACCTCCCCATATATATGTATGGAGTGGAATTTGCAACTGAAAAGAAACTTTGTGTTCCCAACAAGCTAGGTGAAGGACGGCTTTCACACACACTATTCTCTCAGAACTGAGCATGTGGAGAGACGTTCGTTCATCTAGCACAAATGGAACGGGTTGCAGGAGAAACTTTTATTCTGGTTTCTCAGTCTGTTTCCTAGTGCCGGTTTGAAGTTCCTGCAGTTTTCACTGTAAAACCGAGTTGGAGCTAGTACCTCCCCATATATATGTATGGAGTGGATTTGGCAACTGAAAAGAAACTTTGTGTTCCCAACAAGCTACTTGAAGGACGGCTTTCACACACACTTATCTCTCAGAACTGAGCCAGTGGAGAGACTTTCGTTCATCTAGCACAAAGGGAACGGTTTGCAGGAGAAACTTTACTCTAGTTTCTCAGTCTCTTTCCTAGTGCCGGTTTGAAGTTCCTGCAGTTTTCACTGTAAAACCGAGTTGGAACTAGTACCTCCCCATATATATGTATGGAGAGGAGTTTGCAAATGAAAAGAAAATTTGTGTTCCCAACAAGCTAGGTGAAGGACGGCTTTCACACACACTTATCTCTCAGAAGTGAGCATGTGGAGAGACGTTCGTTCATCTAGCACAAAGCGAACTTTTTGCAGTAGAAAATTTTACTCTGGTTTCTCAGACTGTTTCCTAGTGCCGGTTTGAATTTCCTGCAGATTTCACTGTAAAACCGGGTTGGAAAAAGTACCTCCCCATATACATGTATGGAGTGGAGTTTGCAACTGAAAAGAAACTTTGTGTTCCCAACAAGCTAGGTGAAGGACGGCTTTCACACACACTTATCTCTCATAACTGAGCATGTGGAGAGACGTTCGTTCATGTAGCACAAAGGGAACGGGTTGCAGGAGAAACGTTAACTCTGGTTTCTCAGTCTGTTTCCTAGTGCCGGTTTGAAGTTCCTGCAGTTTTCACTGTAAAACCGAGTTGTTGCTTGTACCTCCCCTTATATTTGTATGGGCTGGAATTTGCAACTGAAAAGAAACTTTGTGTTCCCAACAAGCTATTTGAATTACGGCTTTCACACACACTTATCTCTCAGAACTGTGCATGTGGAGAGACGTTCGTTCATCTAGCAAAAAGGGAACGGGTTGCAGGAGAAACTTTTACTCTGGTTTCTCAGTCTGTTTCCTAGTGCCGGTTTGAAGTTCCTGCAGTTTTCACTGTAAAACCGGGTTGGAACTAGTACCTCCCCATATACATGTATGGAGTGGAGTTTGCTACTGAAAAGAAACTTTGTGTTCCCAACAAGCTAGGTGAATTACGGCTTTCACACACACTTATCTCTCAGAACTGAGCATGTGGAGAGACGTTCGTTCATCTAGCACAAAGGGAACGGGTTGCAGGAGAAACTTTTACTCTGGTCTCTCAGTCTGTTTCCTAGTGCCGGTTTGAAGTTCCTGCAGTTTTCACTGGAAAACCGAGTTGGAGCTTGTACCTCCCCATATATATGTATAGAGTGGAGATTGCAAGTGAAAAGAAACTTTTTGTTCCCAACAAGCTAGTTGAAGGACGGCTTTCACACACAATTATTTCTCAGAAATGAGCATGTGGAGAGACGTTCGTTCATCTAGCACAAAGGGAACGGGTTGCAGGAGAAACTTTTACTCTGGTTTCTCACTCTGTTTCCTAGTGCCGGTTTGAAGTTCCTGCAGTTTTCACTGTAAAACCGGTTTGGAGCTAGTACCTCCCCATATATATGTATGGAGAGGAGTTTGCAACTGAAAAGAAACATTGTGTTCCCAATAAGCTAGGTGAAGGACGGCTTTCACACACACTTATCTCTCAGAACTCAGCATGAGGAGAGATGTTGGTTCATCTAGCACAAAGGGAACGGGTTGCAGGAGAAACTTTTACTCTGGTTTCTCAGTCTGTTTCCTAGTGCCGGTTTGAAGTTCCTGCAGTTTTCACTGTAAAACCGAGGTGGAGCTAGTACCTCCCCATATATATGTATGGAGTGGCGTTGGCAACTGAAAAGAAACTTTGTGTTCCCAACAAGCTAGGTGAAGGACGGCTTTCACACACACTTATTTCTCAGAACTGAGCATGTGGAGAGACGTTCGTTCATCTAGCACAAAGGGAACGGGTTGCAGGAGAAACTTTTACTCTGGTTTCTCAGTCTGTTTCCTAGTGCCGGGTTGAAGTTCCTGCAGTTTTCACTGTAAAACCGAGTTGGAGCTAGTACCTCCCCTTATATGTGTATGGAGTGGAGTTTGCAACTGAAAAGAAACTTTGTGTTCCCAACAAGCTTGGTGAAGTACGGCTTTCACACACACTTATCTCTCAGAACTCAGCATGTGGGGAGACGTTCGTTCATCTAGCACAAATGGAATGGGTTGCTGGAGAAACTATTACTCTGGTTTCTCAGTCTGTTTCCTAGTGCCGGTTTGAAGTTCCTGCAGTTTTCACTGTAAAACCGAGTTGGAGCTAGTACCACCCCTTATATGTGTATGGAGTGGAGTTTGCAACTGAAAAGAAACTTTGTGTTCCCAACAAGCTAGGTGAAGGACGGCTTTCACACACACTTTCTCTCAGAACTCAGCATGTGGGGAGACGTTCGTTCATCTAGCACAAAGTGAATGGGTTGCAGGAGAAACTTTTACTCTGGTTTCTCAGTCTGTTTCCTAGTGCCGGTTTGAAGTTCCTGCAGTTTTCACTGTAAAACCGAGTTGGAGCTAGTACCTCCCCATATATATGTATGGAGTGGAGTTTGCAACTGAAAAGAAACTTTGTGTTCCCAACAAGCTAGGTGAAGGACGGCTTTCAGACACACTTATCTCTCAGAACTGAGCATGTGAAGAGACGTTCGTTCATCTAGCACAAAGGGAACGGGTTGCAGGAGAAACTTTTACTCTGGTTTCTCAGTCTGTTTCCTAGTGCCGGTTTGAAGTTCCTGCAGTTTTCACTTTAAACGCGGGTTGGAAAAAGTACCTCCCCATATACATGTATGGAGTGAAGTTTGCAACTGAAAAGAAACTTTGTGTTCCCAACAAGCTAGGTGAAGGACGGCTTTCACACACACTTATCTCTCATAACTGAGCATGTGGAGAGACGTTCGTTCATCTAGCACAAAGGGAACGGGTTGCAGGAGAAACGTTTACTCTGGTTTCTCAGTCTGTTTCCTAGTGCCGGTTTGAAGTTCCTGCAGTTTTAACTGTAAAACCGAGTTGGAGCTAGTACCTCCCCGTATATATGTATGGAGTGGAGATTACAACTGAAAAGAAACTTTGTGTTCCCAACAAGCTAGGTGAAGGAAGGCTTTCACACACACTTATCTCTCAGAACTGAGCATGTGGAGAGACGTTCGTTCATCTAGCACAAAGGGAACGGATTGCAGGAGAAACTTTTACTCTGGTTTCTCAGTCTGTTTCCTAGTGCCGGTTTGAAGTTCCTGCAGTTTTCACTGTAAAACCGAGTTGGAACTAGTACCTCCCCATATATATGTATGGAGAGGAGTTTGCAAATGAAAAGAAAATTTGTGTTCCCAACAAGCTAGGTGAAGGACGGCTTTCACACACACTTATCTCTCAGAAGTGAGCATGTGGAGAGACGTTCGTTCATCTAGCACAAAGCGAACTTTTTGCAGTAGAAAATTTTACTCTGGTTTCTCAGACTGTTTCCTAGTGCCGGTTTGAATTTCCTGCAGATTTCACTGTAAAACCGGGTTGGAAAAAGTACCTCCCCATATACATGTATGGAGTGGAGTTTGCAACTGAAAAGAAACTTTGTGTTCCCAACAAGCTAGGTGAAGGACGGCTTTCACACACACTTATCTCTCATAACTGAGCATGTGGAGAGACGTTCGTTCATGTAGCACAAAGGGAACGGGTTGCAGGAGAAACGTTAACTCTGGTTTCTCAGTCTGTTTCCTAGTGCCGGTTTGAAGTTCCTGCAGTTTTCACTGTAAAACCGAGTTGTTGCTTGTACCTCCCCTTATATTTGTATGGGCTGGAATTTGCAACTGAAAAGAAACTTTGTGTTCCCAACAAGCTATTTGAATTACGGCTTTCACACACACTTATCTCTCAGAACTGTGCATGTGGAGAGACGTTCGTTCATCTAGCAAAAAGGGAACGGGTTGCAGGAGAAACTTTTACTCTGGTTTCTCAGTCTGTTTCCTAGTGCCGGTTTGAAGTTCCTGCAGTTTTCACTGTAAAACCGGGTTGGAACTAGTACCTCCCCATATACATGTATGGAGTGGAGTTTGCAACTGAAAAGAAACTTTGTGTTCCCAACATGCTAGGTGAATTACGGCTTTCACACACACTTATCTCTCAGAACTGAGCATGTGGAGAGACGTTCGTTCATCTAGCACAAAGGGAACGGGTTGCAGGAGAAACTTTTACTCTGGTCTCTCAGTCTGTTTCCTAGTGCCGGTTTGAAGTTCCTGCAGTTTTCACTGGAAAACCGAGTTGGAGCTTGTACCTCCCCATATATATGTATAGAGTGGAGATTGCAAGTGAAAAGAAACTTTTTGTTCCCAACAAGCTAGTTGAAGGACGGCTTTCACACACAATTATTTCTCAGAAATGAGCATGTGGAGAGACGTTCGTTCATCTAGCACAAAGGGAACGGGTTGCAGGAGAAACTTTTACTCTGGTTTCTCACTCTGTTTCCTAGTGCCGGTTTGAAGTTCCTGCAGTTTTCACTGTAAAACCGGTTTGGAGCTAGTACCTCCCCATATATATGTATGGAGAGGAGTTTGCAACTGAAAAGAAACATTGTGTTCCCAATAAGCTAGGTGAAGGACGGCTTTCACACACACTTATCTCTCAGAACTCAGCATGAGGAGAGATGTTGGTTCATCTAGCACAAAGGGAACGGGTTGCAGGAGAAACTTTTACTCTGGTTTCTCAGTCTGTTTCCTAGTGCCGGTTTGAAGTTCCTGCAGTTTTCACTGTAAAACCGAGGTGGAGCTAGTACCTCCCCATATATATGTATGGAGTGGCGTTGGCAACTGAAAAGAAACTTTGTGTTCCCAACAAGCTAGGTGAAGGACGGCTTTCACACACACTTATTTCTCAGAACTGAGCATGTGGAGAGACGTTCGTTCATCTAGCACAAAGGGAACGGGTTGCAGGAGAAACTTCTACTCTGGTTTCTCAGTCTGTTTCCTAGTGCCGGGTTGAAGTTCCTGCAGTTTTCACTGTAAAACCGAGTTGGAGCTAGTACCTCCCCTTATATGTGTATGGAGTGGAGTTTGCAACTGAAAAGAAACTTTGTGTTCCCAACAAGCTTGGTGAAGTACGGCTTTCACACACACTTATCTCTCAGAACTCAGCATGTGGGGAGACGTTCGTTCATCTAGCACAAATGGAATGGGTTGCTGGAGAAACTATTACTCTGGTTTCTCAGTCTGTTTCCTAGTGCCGGTTTGAAGTTCCTGCAGTTTTCACTGTAAAACCGAGTTGGAGCTAGTACCACCCCTTATATGTGTATGGAGTGGAGTTTGCAACTGAAAAGAAACTTTGTGTTCCCAACAAGCTAGGTGAAGGACGGCTTTCACACACACTTTCTCTCAGAACTCAGCATGTGGGGAGACGTTCGTTCATCTAGCACAAAGTGAATGGGTTGCAGGAGAAACTTTTACTCTGGTTTCTCAGTCTGTTTCCTAGTGCCGGTTTGAAGTTCCTGCAGTTTTCACTGTAAAACCGAGTTGGAGCTAGTACCTCCCCATATATATGTATGGAGTGGAGTTTGCAACTGAAAAGAAACTTTGTGTTCCCAACAAGCTAGGTGAAGGACGGCTTTCAGACACACTTATCTCTCAGAACTGAGCATGTGAAGAGACGTTCGTTCATCTAGCACAAAGGGAACGGGTTGCAGGAGAAACTTTTACTCTGGTTTCTCAGTCTGTTTCCTAGTGCCGGTTTGAAGTTCCTGCAGTTTTCACTTTAAACGCGGGTTGGAAAAAATACCTCCCCATATACATGTATGGAGTGGAGTTTGCAACTGAAAAGAAACTTTGTGTTCCCAACAAGCTAGGTGAAGGACGGCTTTCACACACACTTATCTCTCATAACTGAGCATGTGGAGAGACGTTCGTTCATCTAGCACAAAGGGAACGGGTTGCAGGAGAAACGTTTACTCTGGTTTCTCAGTCTGTTTCCTAGTGCCGGTTTGAAGTTCCTGCAGTTTTAACTGTAAAACCGAGTTGGAGCTAGTACCTCCCCGTATATATGTATGGAGTGGAGATTACAACTGAAAAGAAACTTTGTGTTCCCAACAAGCTAGGTGAAGGAAGGCTTTCACACACACTTATCTCTCAGAACTGAGCATGTGGAGAGACGTTCGTTCATCTAGCACAAAGGGAACGGATTGCAGGAGAAACTTTTACTCTGGTTTCTCAGTCTGTTTCCTAGTGCCGGTTTGAAGTTCCTGCAGTTTTCACTGTTAAACCGAGTTGGAACTAGTACCTCCCCATATATATGTATGGAGAGGAGTTTGCAAATGAAAAGAAACTTTGTGTTCCCAACAAGCTAGGTGAAGGACGGCTTTCACACACACTTATCTCTCAGAAGTGAGCATGTGGAGAGACGTTCGTTCATCTAGCACAAAGCGAAATATTTGCAGTAGAAAATTTTACTCTGGTTTCTCAGACTGTTTCCTAATGCCGGTTTGAATTTCCTGCAGATTTCACTGTAAAACCGGGTTGGAAAATGTACCTCCCCATATACATGTATGGAGTGGAGTTTGCAACTGAAAAGAAACTTTGTGTTCCCAACAAGCTAGGTGAAGGACGGCTTTCACACACACTTATCTCTTATAACTGAGCATGTGGAGAGACGTTCGTTCATGTAGCACAAAGGGAACGGTTTGCAGGAGAAACGTTTACTCTGGTTTCTCAGTCTGTTTCCTAGTGCCGGTTTGAAGTTCCTGCAGTTTTCACTGTAAAACCGAGTTGTTGCTTGTACTTCCCCTTATATTTGTATGGGCTGGAATTTGCAACTGAAAAGAAACTTTGTGTTCCCAACAAGCTATTTGAATTACGGCTTTCACACACACTTATCTCTCAGAACTGAGCATGTGGAGAGACGTTCGTTCATCTAGCAAAAAGGGAACGGGTTGCATGAGAAACTTTTACTCTGGTTTCTCAGTCTGTTTCCTAGTGCCGGTTTGAAGTTCCTGCAGTTTTCACTGTAAAACCGGGTTGGAACTAGTACCTCCCCATATACATGTATGGAGTGGAGTTTGCAACTGAAAAGAAACTTTGTGTTCCCAACAAGCTAGGTGAATTACGGCTTTCACACACACTTATCTCTCAGAACTGAGCATGTGGAGAGACGTTCGTTCATCTAGCACAAAGGGAACGGGTTGCAGGAGAAACTTTTACTCTGGTCTCTCAGTCTGTTTCCTAGTGCCGGTTTGAAGTTCCTGCAGTTTTCACTGGAAAACTGAGTTGGAGCTTGTACCTCCCCATATATATGTATAGAGTGGAGATTGCAAGTGAAAATAAACTTTTTGTTCCCAACAAGCTAGGTGAAGGACGGCTTTCACACACAATTATTTCTCAGAAATGAGCATGTGGAGAGACGTTCGTTCATCTAGCACAAAGGGAACGGGTTGCAGGAGAAACTTTTACTCTGGTTTCTCAGTCTGTTTCCTAGTGCCGGTTTGAAGTTCCTGCAGTTTTCACTGTAAAACTGGTTTGGAGCTAGTACCTCCCCATATATATGTATGGAGAGGAGTTTGCAACTGAAAAGAAACATTGTGTTCCCAATAAGCTAGGTGAAGGACGGCTTTCACACACACTTATCTCTCAGAACTCAGCATGAGGAGAGACGTTGGTTCATCTAGCACAAAGGGAACGGGTTGCAGGGGAAACTTTTACTCTGGTTTCTCAGTCTGTTTCCTAGTGCCGGTTTGAAGTTCCTGCAGTTTTCACTGTAAAACCGAGGTGGAGCTAGTACCTCCCCATATATATGTATGGAGTGGCGTTGGCAACTGAAAAGAAACTTTGTGTTCCCAACAAGCTAGGTGAAGGACGGCTTTCACACACACTTATTTCTCAGAACTGAGCATGTGGAGAGACGTTCGTTCATCTAGCACAAAGGGAACGGGTTGCAGGAGAAACTTTTACTCTGGTTTCTCAGTCTGTTTCCTAGTGCCGAGTTGAAGTTCCTGCAGTTTTCACTGTAAAACCGAGTTGGAGCTAGTACCTCCCCTTATATGTGTATGGAGTGGAGTTTGCAACTGAAAAGAAACTTTGTGTTCCCAACAAGCTTGGTGAAGTACGGCTTTCACACACACTTATCTCTCAGAACTCAGCATGTGGGGAGACGTTCGTTCATCTAGCACAAATGGAATGGGTTGCTGGAGAAACTATTACTCTGGTTTCTCAGTCTGTTTCCTAGTGCCGGTTTGAAGTTCCTGCAGTTTTCACTGTAAAACCGAGTTGGAGCTAGTACCACCCCTTATATGTGTATGAGGTGGAGTTTGCAACTGAAAAGAAACTTTGTGTTCCCAACAAGCTAGGTGAAGGACGGCTTTCACACACACTTTCTCTCAGAACTCAGCATGTGGAGAGACATTCGTTCATCTAGCACAAAGGGAACGGGTTGCAGGAGAAACTTTTACTCTGGTTTCTCAGTCTGTTTCCTAGTGCCGGTTTGAAGTTCCTGCAGTTTTCACTGTAAAACCGAGGTGGAGCTAGTACCTCCCCATATATATGTATGGAGTGGCGTTTGCAACTGAAAAGAAACTTTGTGTTCCCAACAAGCTAGGTGAAGGACGGCTTTCACACACACTTATCTCTCAGAACTGAGCATGTGGAGAGACGTTCGTTCATCTAGCACAAAGGGAACGGGTTGCAGGTGAAACGTTTACTCTGGTTTCTCAGTCTGTTTCCTAGTGCCGGTTTGAAGTTCCTGCAGTTTTCACTGTAAAACCGAGTTGGAGCTAGTACCTCCCCTTATATGTGTATGGAGTGGAGTTTGCAACTGAAAAGAAACTTTGTGTTCCCAACAAGCTAGGTGAAGGACGGCTTTCACACACACTTTCTCTCAGAACTCAGCATGTTGGGAGACGTTCGGTCATCTAGCACAAAGGGAACGGGTTGCAGGAGAAACTTTTACTCTGGTTTCTCAGTCTGTTTCCTAGTGCCGGTTTGAAGTTCCTGCAGTTTTCACTGTAAAACCGAGTTGGAGCTAGTACCTAGCCATATATATGTATGGAGTGGAGTTTGCAACTGAAAAGAAACTTTGTGTTCCCAATAAGCTTGTGAAGGACGGCTTTCACACACACTTATCTCTCAGAACTGAGCATGTGGAGAGACATTCGTTCATCTAGCACAAAGGGAACGGGTTGCAGGAGAAACTTTTACTCTGGTTTCTCAGTCTGTTTCCTAGTGCCGGTTTGAAGTTCCTGCAGTTTTCACTGTAAAACAGAGTTGGAGCTAGTACTTCCCCATATATATGTATGGAGAGGAGTTTGCAACTGAAAAGAAACTTTGTGTTCCCAACAAGCTAGGTGAAGGACGGCTTTCACACACACTTATCTCTCAGAACTCAGCATGAGGAGAGACGATCGTTCATCTAGCACAAAGGGAACGGGTTGCAGGAGAAACTTTTACTCTGGTTTCTCAGTCTGTTTCCTAGTGCCGGTTTGAAGTTCCTGCAGTTTTCACTGTAAAACCGAGTTGGAGCTTGTACCACCCCTTATATATGTATGGAGTGGAATTTGCAACTGAAAAGAAACTTTGTGTTCCCAACAAGCTAGGTGAAGGACGGCTTTCACACACACTTATCTCTCAGAACTCAGCCTGAGTAGAGACGATCGTTCATCTAGCACAAAGGGAACGGGTTGCAGGAGAAACGTTTACTCTGGTTTCTCAGTCTGTTTCCTAGTGCCGGTTTGAAGTTCCTGCAGTTTTCACTGTAATACCGGGTTGGAGCTAGTACCTCCCCATATATATGTATGGAGTGGAGTTTGCAACTGAAAAATCTTTGTGTTCCCAACAAGCTAGTTGAATTACGGCTTTCACACACACTTATTTCTCAGAACTGAGCATGTGGAGGGACGTTCGTTCATCTAGCAAAAATGGAACGGGTTGCAGGAGAAATTTTTACTCTGGTTTCTCAGTCTGTTTCTTATGCCGGTTTGTAGTTCCTGCAGTTTTCACTGTAAAACCGGGTTGGAGCTAGTACCTCCCCATATATATGTATGGGGTGGAGTTTGCATCTGAAAATAAACTTTGTGTTCCCAACAAGCTAGGTGAAGGACGGCTTTCAGACACACTTATCTCTCAGAACTGAGCATGTGGAGAGACGTTCGTTCATCTAGCACAAAGGGAACGGATTGCAGGAGAAACTTTTACTCTGGTTTCTCAGTCTGTTTCCTAGTGCCGGTTTGAAGTTCCTGCAGTTTTCACTGTAAAACCGAGTTGGAACTAGTACCTCCCCATATATATGTATGGAGAGGAGTTTGCAAATGAAAAGAAAATTTGTGTTCCCAACAAGCTAGGTGAAGGACGGCTTTCACACACACTTATCTCTCAGAAGTGAGCATGTGGAGAGACGTTCGTTCATCTAGCACAAAGCGAACTTTTTGCAGTAGAAAATTTTACTCTGGTTTCTCAGACTGTTTCCTAGTGCCGGTTTGAATTTCCTGCAGATTTCACTGTAAAACCGGGTTGGAAAAAGTACCTCCCCATATACATGTATGGAGTGGAGTTTGCAACTGAAAAGAAACTTTGTGTTCCCAACAAGCTAGGTGAAGGACGGCTTTCACACACACTTATCTCTCATAACTGAGCATGTGGAGAGACGTTCGTTCATGTAGCACAAAGGGAACGGGTTGCAGGAGAAACGTTAACTCTGGTTTCTCAGTCTGTTTCCTAGTGCCGGTTTGAAGTTCCTGCAGTTTTCACTGTAAAACCGAGTTGTTGCTTGTACCTCCCCTTATATTTGTATGGGCTGGAATTTGCAACTGAAAAGAAACTTTGTGTTCCCAACAAGCTATTTGAATTACGGCTTTCACACACACTTATCTCTCAGAACTGTGCATGTGGAGAGACGTTCGTTCATCTAGCAAAAAGGGAACGGGTTGCAGGAGAAACTTTTACTCTGGTTTCTCAGTCTGTTTCCTAGTGCCGGTTTGAAGTTCCTGCAGTTTTCACTGTAAAACCGGGTTGGAACTAGTACCTCCCCATATACATGTATGGAGTGGAGTTTGCAACTGAAAAGAAACTTTGTGTTCCCAACATGCTAGGTGAATTACGGCTTTCACACACACTTATCTCTCAGAACTGAGCATGTGGAGAGACGTTCGTTCATCTAGCACAAAGGGAACGGGTTGCAGGAGAAACTTTTACTCTGGTCTCTCAGTCTGTTTCCTAGTGCCGGTTTGAAGTTCCTGCAGTTTTCACTGGAAAACCGAGTTGGAGCTTGTACCTCCCCATATATATGTATAGAGTGGAGATTGCAAGTGAAAAGAAACTTTTTGTTCCCAACAAGCTAGTTGAAGGACGGCTTTCACACACAATTATTTCTCAGAAATGAGCATGTGGAGAGACGTTCGTTCATCTAGCACAAAGGGAACGGGTTGCAGGAGAAACTTTTACTCTGGTTTCTCACTCTGTTTCCTAGTGCCGGTTTGAAGTTCCTGCAGTTTTCACTGTAAAACCGGTTTGGAGCTAGTACCTCCCCATATATATGTATGGAGAGGAGTTTGCAACTGAAAAGAAACATTGTGTTCCCAATAAGCTAGGTGAAGGACGGCTTTCACACACACTTATCTCTCAGAACTCAGCATGAGGAGAGATGTTGGTTCATCTAGCACAAAGGGAACGGGTTGCAGGAGAAACTTTTACTCTGGTTTCTCAGTCTGTTTCCTAGTGCCGGTTTGAAGTTCCTGCAGTTTTCACTGTAAAACCGAGGTGGAGCTAGTACCTCCCCATATATATGTATGGAGTGGCGTTGGCAACTGAAAAGAAACTTTGTGTTCCCAACAAGCTAGGTGAAGGACGGCTTTCACACACACTTATTTCTCAGAACTGAGCATGTGGAGAGACGTTCGTTCATCTAGCACAAAGGGAACGGGTTGCAGGAGAAACTTCTACTCTGGTTTCTCAGTCTGTTTCCTAGTGCCGGGTTGAAGTTCCTGCAGTTTTCACTGTAAAACCGAGTTGGAGCTAGTACCTCCCCTTATATGTGTATGGAGTGGAGTTTGCAACTGAAAAGAAACTTTGTGTTCCCAACAAGCTTGGTGAAGTACGGCTTTCACACACACTTATCTCTCAGAACTCAGCATGTGGGGAGACGTTCGTTCATCTAGCACAAATGGAATGGGTTGCTGGAGAAACTATTACTCTGGTTTCTCAGTCTGTTTCCTAGTGCCGGTTTGAAGTTCCTGCAGTTTTCACTGTAAAACCGAGTTGGAGCTAGTACCACCCCTTATATGTGTATGGAGTGGAGTTTGCAACTGAAAAGAAACTTTGTGTTCCCAACAAGCTAGGTGAAGGACGGCTTTCACACACACTTTCTCTCAGAACTCAGCATGTGGGGAGACGTTCGTTCATCTAGCACAAAGTGAATGGGTTGCAGGAGAAACTTTTACTCTGGTTTCTCAGTCTGTTTCCTAGTGCCGGTTTGAAGTTCCTGCAGTTTTCACTGTAAAACCGAGTTGGAGCTAGTACCTCCCCATATATATGTATGGAGTGGAGTTTGCAACTGAAAAGAAACTTTGTGTTCCCAACAAGCTAGGTGAAGGACGGCTTTCAGACACACTTATCTCTCAGAACTGAGCATGTGAAGAGACGTTCGTTCATCTAGCACAAAGGGAACGGGTTGCAGGAGAAACTTTTACTCTGGTTTCTCAGTCTGTTTCCTAGTGCCGGTTTGAAGTTCCTGCAGTTTTCACTTTAAACGCGGGTTGGAAAAAATACCTCCCCATATACATGTATGGAGTGGAGTTTGCAACTGAAAAGAAACTTTGTGTTCCCAACAAGCTAGGTGAAGGACGGCTTTCACACACACTTATCTCTCATAACTGAGCATGTGGAGAGACGTTCGTTCATCTAGCACAAAGGGAACGGGTTGCAGGAGAAACGTTTACTCTGGTTTCTCAGTCTGTTTCCTAGTGCCGGTTTGAAGTTCCTGCAGTTTTAACTGTAAAACCGAGTTGGAGCTAGTACCTCCCCGTATATATGTATGGAGTGGAGATTACAACTGAAAAGAAACTTTGTGTTCCCAACAAGCTAGGTGAAGGAAGGCTTTCACACACACTTATCTCTCAGAACTGAGCATGTGGAGAGACGTTCGTTCATCTAGCACAAAGGGAACGGATTGCAGGAGAAACTTTTACTCTGGTTTCTCAGTCTGTTTCCTAGTGCCGGTTTGAAGTTCCTGCAGTTTTCACTGTTAAACCGAGTTGGAACTAGTACCTCCCCATATATATGTATGGAGAGGAGTTTGCAAATGAAAAGAAACTTTGTGTTCCCAACAAGCTAGGTGAAGGACGGCTTTCACACACACTTATCTCTCAGAAGTGAGCATGTGGAGAGACGTTCGTTCATCTAGCACAAAGCGAAATATTTGCAGTAGAAAATTTTACTCTGGTTTCTCAGACTGTTTCCTAATGCCGGTTTGAATTTCCTGCAGATTTCACTGTAAAACCGGGTTGGAAAATGTACCTCCCCATATACATGTATGGAGTGGAGTTTGCAACTGAAAAGAAACTTTGTGTTCCCAACAAGCTAGGTGAAGGACGGCTTTCACACACACTTATCTCTCATAACTGAGCATGTGGAGAGACGTTCGTTCATGTAGCACAAAGGGAACGGTTTGCAGGAGAAACGTTTACTCTGGTTTCTCAGTCTGTTTCCTAGTGCCGGTTTGAAGTTCCTGCAGTTTTCACTGTAAAACCGAGTTGTTGCTTGTACTTCCCCTTATATTTGTATGGGCTGGAATTTGCAACTGAAAAGAAACTTTGTGTTCCCAACAAGCTATTTGAATTACGGCTTTCACACACACTTATCTCTCAGAACTGAGCATGTGGAGAGACGTTCGTTCATCTAGCAAAAAGGGAACGGGTTGCATGAGAAACTTTTACTCTGGTTTCTCAGTCTGTTTCCTAGTGCCGGTTTGAAGTTCCTGCAGTTTTCACTGTAAAACCGGGTTGGAACTAGTACCTCCCCATATACATGTATGGAGTGGAGTTTGCAACTGAAAAGAAACTTTGTGTTCCCAACAAGCTAGGTGAATTACGGCTTTCACACACACTTATCTCTCAGAACTGAGCATGTGGAGAGACGTTCGTTCATCTAGCACAAAGGGAACGGGTTGAAGGAGAAACTTTTACTCTGGTCTCTCAGTCTGTTTCCTAGTGCCGGTTTGAAGTTCCTGCAGTTTTCACTGGAAAACTGAGTTGGAGCTTGTACCTCCCCATATATATGTATAGAGTGGAGATTGCAAGTGAAAATAAACTTTTTGTTCCCAACAAGCTAGGTGAAGGACGGCTTTCACACACAATTATTTCTCAGAAATGAGCATGTGGAGAGACGTTCGTTCATCTAGCACAAAGGGAACGGGTTGCAGGAGAAACTTTTACTCTGGTTTCTCAGTCTGTTTCCTAGTGCCGGTTTGAAGTTCCTGCAGTTTTCACTGTAAAACTGGTTTGGAGCTAGTACCTCCCCATATATATGTATGGAGAGGAGTTTGCAACTGAAAAGAAACATTGTGTTCCCAATAAGCTAGGTGAAGGACGGCTTTCACACACACTTATCTCTCAGAACTCAGCATGAGGAGAGACGTTGGTTCATCTAGCACAAAGGGAACGGGTTGCAGGGGAAACTTTTACTCTGGTTTCTCAGTCTGTTTCCTAGTGCCGGTTTGAAGTTCCTGCAGTTTTCACTGTAAAACCGAGGTGGAGCTAGTACCTCCCCATATATATGTATGGAGTGGCGTTGGCAACTGAAAAGAAACTTTGTGTTCCCAACAAGCTAGGTGAAGGACGGCTTTCACACACACTTATTTCTCAGAACTGAGCATGTGGAGAGACGTTCGTTCATCTAGCACAAAGGGAACGGGTTGCAGGAGAAACTTTTACTCTGGTTTCTCAGTCTGTTTCCTAGTGCCGAGTTGAAGTTCCTGCAGTTTTCACTGTAAAACCGAGTTGGAGCTAGTACCTCCCCTTATATGTGTATGGAGTGGAGTTTGCAACTGAAAAGAAACTTTGTGTTCCCAACAAGCTTGGTGAAGTACGGCTTTCACACACACTTATCTCTCAGAACTCAGCATGTGGGGAGACGTTCGTTCATCTAGCACAAATGGAATGGGTTGCTGGAGAAACTATTACTCTGGTTTCTCAGTCTGTTTCCTAGTGCCGGTTTGAAGTTCCTGCAGTTTTCACTGTAAAACCGAGTTGGAGCTAGTACCACCCCTTATATGTGTATGAGGTGGAGTTTGCAACTGAAAAGAAACTTTGTGTTCCCAACAAGCTAGGTGAAGGACGGCTTTCACACACACTTTCTCTCAGAACTCAGCATGTGGAGAGACATTCGTTCATCTAGCACAAAGGGAACGGGTTGCAGGAGAAACTTTTACTCTGGTTTCTCAGTCTGTTTCCTAGTGCCGGTTTGAAGTTCCTGCAGTTTTCACTGTAAAACCGAGGTGGAGCTAGTACCTCCCCATATATATGTATGGAGTGGCGTTTGCAACTGAAAAGAAACTTTGTGTTCCCAACAAGCTAGGTGAAGGACGGCTTTCACACACACTTATCTCTCAGAACTGAGCATGTGGAGAGACGTTCGTTCATCTAGCACAAAGGGAACGGGTTGCAGGTGAAACGTTTACTCTGGTTTCTCAGTCTGTTTCCTAGTGCCGGTTTGAAGTTCCTGCAGTTTTCACTGTAAAACCGAGTTGGAGCTAGTACCTCCCCTTATATGTGTATGGAGTGGAGTTTGCAACTGAAAAGAAACTTTGTGTTCCCAACAAGCTAGGTGAAGGACGGCTTTCACACACACTTTCTCTCAGAACTCAGCATGTTGGGAGACGTTCGGTCATCTAGCACAAAGGGAACGGGTTGCAGGAGAAACTTTTACTCTGGTTTCTCAGTCTGTTTCCTAGTGCCGGTTTGAAGTTCCTGCAGTTTTCACTGTAAAACCGAGTTGGAGCTAGTACCTAGCCATATATATGTATGGAGTGGAGTTTGCAACTGAAAAGAAACTTTGTGTTCCCAATAAGCTTGTGAAGGACGGCTTTCACACACACTTATCTCTCAGAACTGAGCATGTGGAGAGACATTCGTTCATCTAGCACAAAGGGAACGGGTTGCAGGAGAAACTTTTACTCTGGTTTCTCAGTCTGTTTCCTAGTGCCGGTTTGAAGTTCCTGCAGTTTTCACTGTAAAACAGAGTTGGAGCTAGTACTTCCCCATATATATGTATGGAGAGGAGTTTGCAACTGAAAAGAAACTTTGTGTTCCCAACAAGCTAGGTGAAGGACGGCTTTCACACACACTTATCTCTCAGAACTCAGCATGAGGAGAGACGATCGTTCATCTAGCACAAAGGGAACGGGTTGCAGGAGAAACTTTTACTCTGGTTTCTCAGTCTGTTTCCTAGTGCCGGTTTGAAGTTCCTGCAGTTTTCACTGTAAAACCGAGTTGGAGCTTGTACCACCCCTTATATATGTATGGAGTGGAATTTGCAACTGAAAAGAAACTTTGTGTTCCCAACAAGCTAGGTGAAGGACGGCTTTCACACACACTTATCTCTCAGAACTCAGCCTGAGTAGAGACGATCGTTCATCTAGCACAAAGGGAACGGGTTGCAGGAGAAACGTTTACTCTGGTTTCTCAGTCTGTTTCCTAGTGCCGGTTTGAAGTTCCTGCAGTTTTCACTGTAATACCGGGTTGGAGCTAGTACCTCCCCATATATATGTATGGAGTGGAGTTTGCAACTGAAAAATCTTTGTGTTCCCAACAAGCTAGTTGAATTACGGCTTTCACACACACTTATTTCTCAGAACTGAGCATGTGGAGGGACGTTCGTTCATCTAGCAAAAATGGAACGGGTTGCAGGAGAAATTTTTACTCTGGTTTCTCAGTCTGTTTCTTATGCCGGTTTGTAGTTCCTGCAGTTTTCACTGTAAAACCGGGTTGGAGCTAGTACCTCCCCATATATATGTATGGGGTGGAGTTTGCATCTGAAAATAAACTTTGTGTTCCCAACAAGCTAGGTGAAGGACGGCTTTCAGACACACTTATCTCTCAGAACTGAGCATGTGGAGAGACGTTCGTTCATCTAGCACAAATTGAACGGGTTGCAGGAGAAACTTTTACTCTGGTTTCTCAGTCTGTTTCCTAGTGCCGGTTTGAAGTTCCTGCAGTTTTCAGTGTAAAACCGAGTTGGAGCTTGTACCTCCCCATATATATGTATGGAGTGGAGTTTGCAGCTGAAAAGAAACTTTGTGTTCCCAACAAGCTAGGTGAAGGAAGGCTTTCACACACACTTATCTCTCAGAACTGAGCCTGTGGAGAGACGTTCGTTCATCTAGCACAAAGGGAACGGTTTGCAGGAGAAACTTTACTCTGGTTTCTCAGTCTGTTTCCTAGTGCCGGTTTGAAGTTCCTGCAGTTTTCACTGTAAAACCGAGTTGGAACTAGTACCTCCCCATATATATGTATGGAGAGGAGTTTGCAAATGAAAAGAAACTTTGTGTTCCCAACAAGCTAGGTGAAGGACGGCTTTCACACACACTTATCACTCAGAACTGAGCATGTGGAGAAACGTTCGTTCATCTAGCACAAAGGGAACGGTTTGCAGTAGAAAATTTTACTCTGGTTTCTCAGACTGTTTCCTAGTGCCGGTTTGAAGTTCTTGCAGTTTTCACTGTAAAACCGGGTTGGAAATAGTACCTCCCCATATACATGTATGGAGTTTAGTTTGCAACTGAAAAGAAACTTTGTGTTCCCAACAAGCTAGGTGAAGGACGGCTTTCACACACACTTATCTCTCAGAACTGAGCATGTGGAGAGACGTTCGTTCATGTAGCACAAAGGGAACGGGTTGCAGGAGAAACGTTTACTCTGATTTCTCAGTCTGTTTCCTAGTGCCGGTTTGAAGTTCCTGCAGTTTTCACTGTAAAACCGAGTTGTTGCTTGTACTTCCCCTTATATTTGTATGGGCTGGAAATTGCAACTGAAAAGAAACTTTGTGTTCCCAACAAGCTAGGTGAATTACAGCTTTCACACACACTTATTTCTCAGAACTGAGCATGTGGAGAGACGTTCGTTCATCTAGCAAAAAGGGAACGGGTTGCAGGAGAAACTTTTACTCTGGTTTCTCAGTCTGTTTCCTAGTGCCGGTTTGAAGTTCCTGCAGTTTTCACTGTAAAACCGGGTTGGAACTAGTACCTCCCCATATACATGTATGGAATGGAGTTTGCAACTGGAAAGAAACTTTGTGTTCCCAACAAGCTAGGTGAATTACGGCTTTCACACACACTTATCTCTCAGAACTGAGCATGTGGAGAGACGTTCGTTCATCTAGCACAAAGGGAACGGGTTGCAGGAGAAACTTTTACTCTGGTTTCTCAGTCTGTTTCCTAGTGCCGGTTTGAAGTTCCTGCAGTTTTCACTGGAAAACCGAGTTGGAGCTTATACCTCCCCATATATATGTATAGAGTGGAGATTGCAACTGAAAAGAAACTTTGTGTTCCCAACAAGCTAGGTGAAGGACGGCTTTCACACACACTTATTTCTCAGAAATGAGCATGTGGAGAGACGTTCGTTCATCTAGCACAAAGGGAACGGGTTGCAGGAGAAACTTTTACTCTGGTTTCTCAGTCTGTTTCCTAGTGCCGGTTTGAAGTTCCTGCAGTTTTCACTGTAAAACCGGTTTGGAGCTAGTACCTCCCCATACATATGTATGGAGAGGAGTTTGCAACTTAAAAGAAACTTTGTGTTCCCAAAAAGCTAGGTGAAGGACGGCTTTCACACACACTTATCTCTCAGAACTCAGCATGAGGAGAGACGATGGTTCATCTAGCACAAAGGGAACGGGTTGCAGGAGAAACTTTTACTCTGGTTTCTCAGTCTGTTTCCTAGTGCCAGTATGAAGTTCCTGCAGTTTTCACTGTAAAACCGAGGTGGAGCTAGTACATCCCCATATATATGTATGGAGTGGCGTTTGCAACTGAAAAGAAACTTTGTGTTCCCAACAAGCTAGGTGAAGGACGGCTTTCACACACACTTATCTCTCAGAAATGAGCATGTGGAGAGACGTTCGTTCACCTAGCACAAAGGGAACGGGTTGCAGGAGAAACTTTTACTCTGGTTTCTCAGTCTGTTTCCTAGTGCCGGGTTGAAGTTCCTGCAGTTTTCACTGTAAAACCGAGTTGGAGCTAGTACCTCCCCTTATATGTGTATGGAGTGGAGTTTGCAACTGAAAAGAAACTTTGTGTTCCCAACAAGCTTGGTGAAGTACGGCTTTCACACACACTTATCTCTCAGAAATGTGCATGTGGGGAGACGTTCGTTCATCTAGCACAAAGGGAATGGTTTGCAGGAGAAACTTTTACTCTGGTTTCTCAGTCTGTTTCCTAGTGCCGGTTTGAAGTTCCTGCAGTTTTCACTGTAAAACCGAGTTGGAGCTAGTACCTCCCCATATATATATATGGAGTGGAGTTTGCAACTGAAAAGAAACTTTGTGTTCCCAATAAGCTAGGTGAAGGACGGCTTTCACACACACTTATCTCTCAGAACAGAGCATGTGGAGAGACATTCGTTCATCTAGCACAAAGGGAACGGGTTGCAGGAGAAACTTTTACTCTGGTTTCTCAGTCTGTTTCCTAGTGCCGGTTTGAAGTTCCTGCAGTTTTCACTGTAAAACCGAGTTGGAGCTACTACTTCCCCATATATATGTATGGAGTGGAGTTTGCAACTGAAAAGAAACTTTGTGTTCCCAATAAGCTAGGTGAAGGACGGCTTTCACACACACTTATCTCTCAGAACTGAGCATGTGGAGAGACATTCGTTCATCTAGCAAAAAGGGAACGGGTTGCAGGAGAAACTTTTACTCTGGTTTCTCAGTCTGTTTCCTAGTGCCGGTGTGAAGTTCCTGCAGTTTTCAGTGTAAAACCGAGTTGGAGCTTGTACCTCCCCATATATATGTTTGGAGTGGAGTTTGCAGCTGAAAAGAAACTTTGTGTTCCCAACAAGCTAGGTGAAGGAAGGCTTTCACACACACTTATCTCTCAGAACTGAGCATGTGGAGAGACGTTCGTTCATCTAGCACAAAGGGAACGGTTTGCAGAAGAAACTTTACTCTAGTTTCTCAGTCTGTTTCCTAGTGCCGGTTTGAAGTTCCTGCAGTTTTCACTGTAAAACCGAGTTGGAACTAGTACCTCCCCATATATATGTATGGAGAGGAGTTTGCAAATGAATAGAAACTTTGTGTTCCCAACAAGCTAGGTGAAGGACGGCTTTCACACACACTTATCTCTCAGAACTGAGCATGTGGAGAGACGTTCGTTCATCTAGCACAAAGGGAACGGGTTGCAGTAGAAAATTTTACTCTGGTTTCTCAGACTGTTTCCAAGTGCCGGTTTGAAGTTCCTGCAGTTTTCACTGTAAAACCGGGTTGGAAATAGTACCTCCCCATATACATGTATGGAGTGGAGTTTGCAACTGAAAAGAAACTTTGTGTTCCCAACAAGCTAGGTGAAGGACGGCTTTCACACACACTTATCTCTCATAACTGAGCATGTGGAGAGACGTTCGTTCATGTAGCACAAAGGGAAAGAGTTGCAGGAGAAACGTTTACTCTGGTTTCTCAGTCTGTTTCCTAGTGCCGGTTTGAAGTTCCTGCAGTTTTCACTGTAAAACCGAGTTGTTGATTGTACCTCCCCTTATATTTGTATGGGCTGGAATTTGCAACTGAAAAGAAACTTTGTGTTCCCAACAAGCTAGGTGAAGGACGGCTTTCACACACACTTACCTCTCAGAACTGAGCATGTGGAGAGACGTTCGTTCATCTAGCACAAAGGGAACGGGTTGCAGGAGAAACTTTTATTCTGGTTTCTCAGTCTGTTTCCTAGTGCCTGTTTGAAGTTCCTGCAGTTTTCACTGTAAAACCGGGTTGGAGGTAGTACCTCCCCTTATATATGTATGGAGTGGAGTTTGCAACTGAAAAATCTTTGTGTTCCCAACAAGCTAGGTGAATTACGGCTTTCACACACACTTATTTCTCAGAACTGAGCATGTGGAGAGACGTTCGTTCATCTAGCACAAAGGGAACGGTTTGCAGGAGAAACTTTACTCGGGTTTCTCAGTCTGTTTCCTAGTGCCGGTTTGAAGTTCCTGCAGTTTTCACTGTAAAACCGAGTTGGAGCTAGTACCTAGCCATATATATGTATGGAGTGGAGTTTGCAACTGAAAAGAAACTTTGTGTTCCCAATAAGCTTGTGAAGGACGGCTTTCACACACACTTATCTCTCAGAACTGAGCATGTGGAGAGACATTCGTTCATCTAGCACAAAGGGAACGGGTTGCAGGAGAAACTTTTACTCTGGTTTCTCAGTCTGTTTCCTAGTGCCGGTTTGAAGTTCCTGCAGTTTTCACTGTAAAACAGAGTTGGAGCTAGTACTTCCCCATATATATGTATGGAGAGGAGTTTGCAACTGAAAAGAAACTTTGTGTTCCCAACAAGCTAGGTGAAGGACGGCTTTCACACACACTTATCTCTCAGAACTCAGCATGAGGAGAGACGTTCGTTCATCTAGCACAAAGGGAACGGGTTGCAGGAGAAACTTTTACTCTGGTTTCTCAGTCTGTTTCCTAGTGCCGGTTTGAAGTTCCTGCAGTTTTCACTGTAAAACCGAGTTGGAGCTTGTACCACCCCTTATATATGTATGGAGTGGAATTTGCAACTGAAAAGAAACTTTGTGTTCCCAACAAGCTAGGTGAAGGACGGCTTTCACACACACTTATCTCTCAGAACTGAGCATGTGGAGAGACGTTCGTTCATCTAGCACAAAGGGAACGGGTTGCAGGAGAAACTTTTACTCTGGTTTCTCAGTCTGTTTCCTAGTGCCTGTTTGAAGTTCCTGCAGTTTTCACTGTAAAACCGAGTTGGAACAAGTACCTCCCCATATATATGTATGGAGAGGAGTTTGCAAATGAAAAGAAACTTTGTGTTCCCAACAAGCTAGGTGAAGGACGGCTTTCACACACACTTATCTCTCAGAACTGAGCATGTGGAGAGACGTTCGTTCATCTAGCACAAAGGGAACGGTTTGCAGTAGAAAATTTTACTCTGGTTTCTCAGACTGTTTCCTAGTGCCGGTTTGAAGTTCCTGCAGTTTTCACTGTAAAACCGGGTTGGAAATAGTACCTCCCCATATACATGTATGGAGTGGAGTTTGCAACAGAAAAGAAACTTTGTGTTCCCAACAAGCTAGGTGAAGGACGGCTTTCACACACACTTATCTCTCATAACTGAGCATGTGGAGAGACGTTCGTTCATGTAGCACAAAGGGAAAGGGTTGCAGGAGAAACGTTTACTCTGGTTTCTCAGTCTGTTTCCTAGTGCCGGTTTGAAGTTCCTGCAGTTTTCACTGTAAAACCGAGTTGGAGCTTGTACCACCCCTTATATATGTATGGAGTGGAATTTGCAACTGAAAAGAAACTTTGTGTTCCCAACAAGCTAGGTGAAGGACGGCTTTCACACACACTTATCTCTCAGAACTGAGCATGTGGAGAGACGTTCGTTCATCTAGCACAAAGGGAACGGGTTGCAGGAGAAACTTTTACTCTGGTTTCTCAGTCTGTTTCCTAGTGCCTGTTTGAAGTTCCTGCAGTTTTCACTGTAAAACCGAGTTGGAACTAGTACCTCCCCATATATATGTATGGAGAGGAGTTTGCAAATGAAAAGAAACTTTGTGTTCCCAACAAGCTAGGTGAAGGACGGCTTTCACACACACTTATCTCTCAGAACTGAGCATGTGGAGAGACGTTCGTTCATCTAGCACAAAGGGAACGGTTTGCAGTAGAAAATTTTACTCTGGTTTCTCAGACTGTTTCCTAGTGCCGGTTTGAAGTTCCTGCAGTTTTCACTGTAAAACCGGGTTGGAAATAGTACCTCCCCATATACATGTATGGAGTGGAGTTTGCAACAGAAAAGAAACTTTGTGTTCCCAACAAGCTAGGTGAAGGACGGCTTTCACACACACTTATCTCTCATAACTGAGCATGTGGAGAGACGTTCGTTCATGTAGCACAAAGGGAACGGGTTGCAGGAGAAACGTTTACTCTGGTTTCTCAGTCTGTTTCCTAGTGCCGGTTTGAAGTTCCTGCAGTTTTCACTGTAAAACCGAGTTGGAGCTTGTACCACCCCTTATATATGTATGGAGTGGAATTTGCAACTGAAAAGAAACTTTGTGTTCCCAACAAGCTAGGTGAAGGACGGCTTTCACACACACTTATCTCTCAGAACTGAGCCTGTGGAGAGACGTTCGTTCATCTAGCACAAAGGGAACGGTTTGCAGGAGAAACTTTACTCTGGTTTCTCAGTCTGTTTCCTAGTGCCGGTTTGAAGTTCCTGCAGTTTTCACTGTAAAACCGAGTTGGAACTAGTACCTCCCCATATATATGTATGGAGAGGAGTTTGCAAATGAAAAGAAACTTTGTGTTCCCAACAAGCTAGGTGAAGGACGGCTTTCACACACACTTATCACTCAGAACTGAGCATGTGGAGAAACGTTCGTTCATCTAGCACAAAGGGAACGGTTTGCAGTAGAAAATTTTACTCTGGTTTCTCAGACTGTTTCCTAGTGCCGGTTTGAAGTTCTTGCAGTTTTCACTGTAAAACCGGGTTGGAAATAGTACCTCCCCATATACATGTATGGAGTGGAGTTTGCAACTGAAAAGAAACTTTGTGTTCCCAACAAGCTAGGTGAAGGACGGCTTTCACACACACTTATCTCTCATAACTGAGCATGTGGAGAGACGTTCGTTCATGTAGCACAAAGGGAACGGGTTGCAGGAGAAACGTTTACTCTGGTTTCTCAGTCTGTTTCCTAGTGCCGGTTTGAAGTTCCTGCAGTTTTCACTGTAAAACCGGGTTGGAACTAGTACCTCCCCATATACATGTATGGAGTGGAGTTTGCAACTGAAAAGAAACTTTGTGTTCCCAACAAGCTAGGTGAATTACGGCTTTCACACACACTTATCTCTCAGAACTGAGCATGTGGAGAGACGTTCGTTCATCTAGCACAAAGGGAACGGGTTGCAGGAGAAACTTTTACTCTGGTTTCTCAGTCTGTTTCCTAGTGCCGGTTTGAAGTTCCTGCAGTTTTCACTGGAAAACCGAGTTGGAGCTTATACCTCCCCATATATATGTATAGAGTGGAGATTGCAACTGAAAAGAAACTTTGTGTTCCCAACAAGCTAGGTGAAGGACGGCTTTCACACACACTTATTTCTCAGAAATGAGCATGTGGAGAGACGTTCGTTCATCTAGCACAAAGGGAACGGGTTGCAGGAGAAACTTTTAATCTGGTTTCTCAGTCTGTTTCCTAGTGCCGGTTTGAAGTTCCTGCAGTTTTCACTGTAAAACCGGTTTGGAGCTAGTACCTCCCCATACATATGTATGGAGAGGAGTTTGCAACTTAAAAGAAACTTTGTGTTCCCAACAAGCTAGGTGAAGGACGGCTTTCACACACACTTATCTCTCAGAACTCAGCATGAGGAGAGACGTTGGTTCATCTAGCACAAAGGGAACGGGTTGCAGGAGAAACTTTTACTCTGGTTTCTCAGTCTGTTTCCTAGTGCCGGTATGAAGTTCCTGCAGTTTTCACTGTAAAACCGAGGTGGAGCTAGTACCTCCCCATATATATGTATGGAGTGGCGTTTGCAACTGAAAAGAAACTTTGTGTTCCCAACAAGCTAGGTGAAGGACGGCTTTCACACACACTTATCTCTCAGAAATGAGCATGTGGAGAGACGTTCGTTCACCTAGCACAAAGGGAACGGGTTGCAGGAGAAACTTTTACTCTGGTTTCTCAGTCTGTTTCCTAGTGCCGGGTTGAAGTTCCTGCAGTTTTCACTGTAAAACCGAGTTGGAGCTAGTACCTCCCCTTATATGTGTATGGAGTGGAGTTTGCAACTGAAAAGAAACTTTGTGTTCCCAACAAGCTTGGTGAAGTACGGCTTTCACACACACTTATCTCTCAGAAATGAGCATGTGGAGAGACGTTCGTTCACCTAGCACAAAGGGAACGGGTTGCAGGAGAAACTTTTACTCTGGTTTCTCAGTCTGTTTCCTAGTGCCGGTTTGAAGTTCCTGCAGTTTTCACTGTAAAACCGAGTTGGAGCTAGTACCTCCCCATATATATATATGGAGTGGAGTTTGCAACTGAAAAGAAACTTTGTGTTCCCAATAAGCTAGGTGAAGGACGGCTTTCACACACACTTATCTCTCAGAACAGAGCATGTGGAGAGACATTCGTTCATCTAGCACAAAGGGAACGGGTTGCAGGAGAAACTTTTACTCTGGTTTCTCAGTCTGTTTCCTAGTGCCGGTTTGAAGTTCCTGCAGTTTTCACTGTAAAACCGAGTTGGAGCTACTACTTCCCCATATATATGTATGGAGTGGAGTTTGCAACTGAAAAGAAACTTTGTGTTCCCAATAAGCTAGGTGAAGGACGGCTTTCACACACACTTATCTCTCAGAACTGAGCATGTGGAGAGACATTCGTTCATCTAGCACAAAGGGAACGGGTTGCAGGAGAAACTTTTACTCTGGTTTCTCAGTCTGTTTCCTAGTGCCGGTGTGAAGTTCCTGCAGTTTTCAGTGTAAAACCGAGTTGGAGCTTGTACCTCCCCATATATATGTTTGGAGTGGAGTTTGCAGCTGAAAAGAAACTTTGTGTTCCCAACAAGCTAGGTGAAGGAAGGCTTTCACACACACTTACCTCTCAGAACTGAGCATGTGGAGAGACGTTCGTTCATCTAGCACAAAGGGAACGGTTTGCAGGAGAAACTTTACTCTAGTTTCTCAGTCTGTTTCCTAGTGCCGGTTTGAAGTTCCTGCAGTTTTCACTGTAAAACCGAATTGGAACTAGTACCTCCCCATATATATGTATGGAGAGGAGTTTGCAAATGAATAGAAACTTTGTGTTCCCAACAAGCTAGGTGAAGGACGGCTTTCACACACACTTATCTCTCAGAACTGAGCATGTGGAGAGACGTTCGTTCATCTAGCACAAAGGGAACGGGTTGCAGTAGAAAATTTTACTCTGGTTTCTCAGACTGTTTCCAAGTGCCGGTTTGAAGTTCCTGCAGTTTTCACTGTAAAACCGGGTTGGAAATAGTACCTCCCCATATACATGTATGGAGTGGAGTTTGCAACTGAAAAGAAACTTTGTGTTCCCAACAAGCTAGGTGAAGGACGGCTTTCACACACACTTATCTCTCATAACTGAGCATGTGGAGAGACGTTCGTTCATGTAGCACAAAGGGAACGAGTTGCAGGAGAAACGTTTACTCTGGTTTCTCAGTCTGTTTCCTAGTGCCGGTTTGAAGTTCCTGCAGTTTTCACTGTAAAACCGAGTTGTTGCTTGTACCTCCCCTTATATTTGTATGGGCTGGAATTTGCAACTGAAAAGAAACTTTGTGTTCCCAACAAGCTAGGTGAATTACGGCTTTCACACACACTTATCTCTCAGAACTGAGCATGTGGAGAGACGTTCGTTCATCTAGCACAAAGGGAACGGGTTGCAGGAGAAACTTTTATTCTGGTTTCTCAGTCTGTTTCCTAGTGCCTTTTTGAATTTCCTGCAGTTTTCACTGTAAAACCGGGTTGGAGCTAGTACCTCCCCATATATATGTATGGAGTGGAGTTTGCAACTGAAAAATCTTTGTGTTCCCAACAAGCTAGGTGAATTACGGCTTTCACACACACTTATTTCTCAGAACTGAGCATGTGGAGAGACGTTCGTTCATCTAGCAAAAAGGGAACGGGTTGCAGGAGAAATTTTTACTCTGGTTTCTCAGTCTGTTTCTTATGCCGGTTTGTAGTTCCTGCAGTTTTCACTGTAAAACCGGGTTGGAGCTAGTACCTCCCCATATATATGTATGGGGTGGAGTTTGCATCTGAAAAGAAACTTTGTGTTCCCAACAAGCTAGGTGAAGGACGGCTTTCAGACACAATTATCTCTCAGAACTGAGCATGTGGAGAGACGTTCGTTCATCTAGCACAAAGGGAACGGGTTGCAGGAGAAACTTTTACTCTGGTTTCTCAGTCTGTTTCCTAGTGCCGGTTTGAAGTTCCTGCAGTTTTCAGTGTAAAACCGAGTTGGAGCTTGTACCTCCCCATATATATGTATGGAGTGGAGTTTGCAGCTGAAAAGAAACTTTGTGTTCCCAACAAGCTAGGTGAAGGAAGGCTTTCACACACACTTATCTCTCAGAACTGAGCCTGTGGAGAGACGTTCGTTCATCTAGCACAAAGGGAACGGTTTGCAGGAGAAACTTTACTCTGGTTTCTCAGTCTGTTTCCAAGTGCCGTTTTGAAGTTCCTGCAGTTTTCACTGTAAAACCGAGTTGGAACTAGTACCTCCCCATATATATGTATGGAGAGGAGTTTGCAAATGAAAAGAAACTTTGTGTTCCCAACAAGCTAGGTGAAGGACGGCTTTCACACACACTTATCTCTCAGAACTGAGCATGTGGAGAGACGTTCGTTCATCTAGCACAAAGGGAACGGGTTGCAGGAGAAAATTTTACTCTGGTTTCTCAGACTGTTTCCAAGTGCCGGTTTGAAGTTCCTGCAGTTTTCACTGTAAAACCGGGTTGGAAATAGTACCTCCCCATATACATGTATGGAGTGGAGTTTGCAACTGAAAAGAAACTTTGTGTTCCCAACAAGCTAGGTGAAGGACGGCTTTCACACACACTTATCTCTCATAACTGAGCATGTGGAGAGACGTTCGTTCATGTAGCACAAAGGGAACGAGTTGCAGGAGAAACGTTTACTCTGGTTTCTCAGTCTGTTTCCTAGTGCCGGTTTGAAGTTCCTGCAGTTTTCACTGTAAAACCGAGTTGTTGCTTGTACCTCCCCTTATATTTGTATGGGCTGGAATTTGCAACTGAAAAGAAACTTTGTGTTCCCAACAAGCTAGGTGAATTACGGCTTTCACACACACTTATCTCTCAGAACTGAGCATGTGGAGAGACGTTCGTTCATCTAGCACAAAGGGAACGGGTTGCAGGAGAAACTTTTATTCTGGTTTCTCAGTCTGTTTCCTAGTGCCTTTTTGAATTTCCTGCAGTTTTCACTGTAAAACCGGGTTGGAGCTAGTACCTCCCCATATATATGTATGGAGTGGAGTTTGCAACTGAAAAATCTTTGTGTTCCCAACAAGCTAGGTGAATTACGGCTTTCACACACACTTATTTCTCAGAACTGAGCATGTGGAGAGACGTTCGTTCATCTAGCAAAAAGGGAACGGGTTGCAGGAGAAATTTTTACTCTGGTTTCTCAGTCTGTTTCTTATGCCGGTTTGTAGTTCCTGCAGTTTTCACTGTAAAACCGGGTTGGAGCTAGTACCTCCCCATATATATGTATGGGGTGGAGTTTGCATCTGAAAAGAAACTTTGTGTTCCCAACAAGCTAGGTGAAGGACGGCTTTCAGACACAATTATCTCTCAGAACTGAGCATGTGGAGAGACGTTCGTTCATCTAGCACAAAGGGAACGGGTTGCAGGAGAAACTTTTACTCTGGTTTCTCAGTCTGTTTCCTAGTGCCGGTTTGAAGTTCCTGCAGTTTTCAGTGTAAAACCGAGTTGGAGCTTGTACCTCCCCATATATATGTATGGAGTGGAGTTTGCAGCTGAAAAGAAACTTTGTGTTCCCAACAAGCTAGGTGAAGGAAGGCTTTCACACACACTTATCTCTCAGAACTGAGCCTGTGGAGAGACGTTCGTTCATCTAGCACAAAGGGAACGGTTTGCAGGAGAAACTTTACTCTGGTTTCTCAGTCTGTTTCCAAGTGCCGTTTTGAAGTTCCTGCAGTTTTCACTGTAAAACCGAGTTGGAACTAGTACCTCCCCATATATATGTATGGAGAGGAGTTTGCAAATGAAAAGAAACTTTGTGTTCCCAACAAGCTAGGTGAAGGACGGCTTTCACACACACTTATCTCTCAGAACTGAGCATGTGGAGAGACGTTCGTTCATCTAGCACAAAGGGAACGGTTTGCAGTAGAAAATTTTACTCTGGTTTCTCAGACTGTTTCCTAGTGCCGGTTTGTAGTTCCTGCAGTTTTCACTGTAAAACCGGGTTGGAAATAGTACCTCCCCATATACATGTATGGAGTGGAGTTTGCAACTGAAAAGAAACTTTGTGTTCCCAATAAGCTAGGTGAAGGACGGCTTTCACACACACTTATCTCTCATAACTGAGCATGTGGAGAGACGTTCGTTCATGTAGCACAAAGGGAACGGGTTGCAGGAGAAACGTTTACTTGGTTTCTCAGTCTGTTTCCTAGTGCCGGTTTGAAGTTCCTGCAGTTTTCACTGTAAAATCGAGTTGTTGCTTGTACCTCCCCTTATATTTGTATGGGCTGGAATTTGCAACTGAAAAGAAACTTTGTGTTCCCAACAAGCTAGGTGAATTACGGCTTTCACACACACTTATCTCTCAGAACTGAGCATGTGGAGAGACGTTCGTTCATCTAGCAAAAAGGGAACGGGTTGCAGGAGAAACTTTTACTCTGGTTTCTCAGTCTGTTTCCTAGTGCCGGTTTGAAGTTCCTGCAGTTTTCACTGTAAAACCGAGTTGGAACTAGTACCTCCCCATATACATGTATGGAGTGGAGTTTGCAACTTAAAAGAAACTTTGTGTTCCCAACAAGCTAGGTGAATTACGGCTTTCACACACACTTATCTCTCAGAACTGAGCATGTGGAGAGACGTTCGTTCATCTAGCACAAAGGGAACGGGTTGCAGGAGAAACTTTTACTCTGGTTTCTCAGTCTGTTTCCTAGTGCCGGTTTGAATTTCCTGCAGTTTTCACTGGAAAACCGAGTTGGAGCTTGTACCTCCCCATATATATGTATAGAGTGGAGATTGCAACTGAAAAGAAACTTTGTGTTCCCAACAAGCTAGGTGAAGGACGGCTTTCACACACACTTATTTGTCAGAAATGAGCATGTGGAGAGACGTTCGTTCATCTAGCACAAAGGGAACGAGTTGCAGGAGAAACTTTTACTCTGGTTTCTCAGTCTGTTTCCTAGTGCCGGTTTGAAGTTCCTGCAGTTTTCACTGTAAAACCGGTTTGGAGCTAGTACCTCCCCATATATATGTATGGAGAGGAGTTTGCAACTGAAAAGAAACTTTGTGTTCCCAACAAGCTAGGTGAAGGACGGCTTTCACACACACTTATCTCTCAGAACTCAGCAGGAGGAGAGACGTTGGTTCATCTAGCACAAAGGGAACGGGTTGCAGGAGAAACTTTTACTCTGGTTTCTCAGTCTGTTTCCTAGTGCCGGTTTGAAGTTCCTGCAGTTTTCAGTGTAAAACCGAGGTGGAGCTAGTACCTCCCCATATATATGTATGGAGTGGCGTTTGCAACTGAAAAGAAACTTTGTGTTCCCAACAAGCTAGGTGAAGGACGGCTTTCACACACACTTTCTCTCAGAACTCAGCATGTGGGGAGACGTTCGTTCATTTAGCACAAATTGAATGGGTTGCAGGAGAAACTTTTACTCTGGTTTCTCAGTCTGTTTCCTAGTGCCGGTTTGAAGTTCCTGCAGTTTTCACTGTTAAACCGAGTTGGAGCTAGTACCTCCCCATATATATGTATGGAGTGGAGTTTGCAACTTAAAAGAAACTTTGTGTTCCCAATAAGCTAGGTGAAGGACGGCTTTCACACACACTTATGTCTCAGAACTGAGCATGTGGAGAGACATTCGTTCATCTAGCACAAAGGGAACGGGTTGCAGGAGAAACTTTTACTCTGGTTTCTCAGTCTGTTTCCTAGTGCCGGTTTGAAGTTCCTGCAGTTTTCACTGTAAAACCGAGTTGGAGCTAGTACCTCCCCATATATATGAATGGAGTGGAGTTTGCAACTGAAAAGAAACTTTGTGTTCCCAACAAGCTAGGTGAAGGACGGCTTTCAGACACACTTATCTCTCAGAACTGAGCATGTGGAGAGACGTTCGTTCATCTAGCACAAAGGGAACGGGTTGCAGGAGAAACTTTTACTCTGGTTTCTCAGTCTGTTTCCTAGTGCCGGTTTGAAGTTCCTGCAGTTTTCAGTGTAAAACCGAGTTGGAGCTTGTACCTCCCCATATATATGTATGGAGTGGAGTTTGCAGCTGAAAAGAAACTTTGTGTTCCCAACAAGCTAGGTGAAGGAAGGCTTTCACACACACTTATCTCTCAGAACAGAGCATGTGGAGAGACGTTCGTTCATCTAGCACAAAGTTAACGGTTTGCAGGAGAAACTTTACTCTGGTTTCTCAGTCTGTTTCCTAGTGCCGTTTTGAAGTTCCTGCAGTTTTCACTGTAAAACCGAGTTGGAACTAGTACCTCCCCATATATATGTATGGAGAGGAGTTTGCAAATGAAAAGAAACTTTGTGTTCCCAACAAGCTAGGTGAAGGACGGCTTTCACACACACTTATTTGTCAGAAATGAGCATGTGGAGAGACGTTCGTTCATCTAGCACAAAGGGAACGAGTTGCAGGAGAAACTTTTACTCTGGTTTCTCAGTCTGTTTCCTAGTGCCGGTTTGAAGTTCCTGCAGTTTTCACTGTAAAACCGGTTTGGAGCTAGTACCTCCCCATATATATGTATGGAGAGGAGTTTGCAACTGAAAAGAAACTTTGTGTTCCCAACAAGCTAGGTGAAGGACGGCTTTCACACACACTTATCTCTCAGAACTCAGCAGGAGGAGAGACGTTGGTTCATCTAGCACAAAGGGAACGGGTTGCAGGAGAAACTTTTACTCTGGTTTCTCAGTCTGTTTCCTAGTGCCGGTTTGAAGTTCCTGCAGTTTTCAGTGTAAAACCGAGGTGGAGCTAGTACCTCCCCATATATATGTATGGAGTGGCGTTTGCAACTGAAAAGAAACTTTGTGTTCCCAACAAGCTAGGTGAAGGACGGCTTTCACACACACTTATCTCTCAGAAATGAGCATGTGGAGAGACGTTCGTTCACCTAGCACAAAGGGAACGGGTTGCAGGAGAAACTTTTACTCTGGTTTCTCAGTCTGTTTCCTAGTGCCGGGTTGAAGTTCCTGCAGTTTTCACTGTAAAACCGAGTTGGAGCTAGTACCTCCCCTTATATGTGTATGGAGTGGAGTTTGCAACTGAAAAGAAACTTTGTGTTCCCAACAAGCTAGGTGAAGGACGGCTTTCACACACACTTTCTCTCAGAACTCAGCATGTGGGGAGACGTTCGTTCATTTAGCAAAAAGAGAATGGGTTGCAGGAGAAACTTTTACTCTGGTTTCTCAGTCTGTTTCCTAGTGCCGGTTTGAAGTTCCTGCAGTTTTCACTGTAAAACCGAGTTGGAGCTAGTACCTCCCCATATATATGTATGGAGTGGAGTTTGCAACTTAAAAGAAACTTTGTGTTCCCAATAAGCTAGGTGAAGGACGGCTTTCACACACACTTATGTCTCAGAACTGAGCATGTGGAGAGACATTCGTTCATCTAGCACAAAGGGAACGGGTTGCAGGAGAAACTTTTACTCTGGTTTCTCAGTCTGTTTCCTAGTGCCGGTTTGAAGTTCCTGCAGTTTTCACTGTAAAACCGAGTTGGAGCTAGTACCTCCCCATATATATGTATGGAGTGGAGTTTGCAACTGAAAAGAAACTTTGTGTTCCCAACAAGCTAGGTGAAGGACGGCTTTCAGACACACTTATCTCTCAGAACTGAGCATGTGGAGAGACGTTCGTTCATCTAGCACTAAGGGAACGGGTTGCAGGAGAAACTTTTACTCTGGTTTCTCAGTCTGTTTCCTAGTGCCGGTTTGAAGTTCCTGCAGTTTTCAGTGTAAAACCGAGTTGGAGCTTGTACCTCCCCATATATATGTATGGAGTGGAGTTTGCAGCTGAAAAGAAACTTTGTGTTCCCAACAAGCTAGGTGAAGGAAGGCTTTCACACACACTTATCTCTCAGAACTGAGCCTGTGGAGAGACGTTCGTTCATCTAGCACAAAGGGAACGGTTTGCAGGAGAAACTTTACTCTGGTTTCTCAGTCTGTTTCCTAGTGCCGTTTTGAAGTTCCTGCAGTTTTCACTGTAAAACCGAGTTGGAACTAGTACCTCCCCATATATATGTATGGAGAGGAGTTTGCAAATGAAAAGAAACTTTGTGTTCCCAACAAGCTAGGTGAAGGACGGCTTTCACACACACTTATCTCTCAGAACTGAGCATGTGGAGAGACGTTCGTTCATCTAGCACAAAGGGAACGGTTTGCAGTAGAAAATTTTACTCTGGTTTCTCAGACTGTTTCCTAGTGCCGGTTTGAAGTTCCTGCAGTTTTCACTGTAAAACCGGGTTGGAAATAGTACCTCCCCATATACATGTATGGAGTGGAGTTTGCAACTGAAAAGAAACTTTGTGTTCCCAACAAGCTAGGTGAAGGACGGCTTTCACACACACTTATCTCTCATAACTGAGCATGTGGAGAGACGTTCGTTCATGTAGCACAAAGGGAACGGGTTGCAGGAGAAACTTTTACTCTGGTTTCTCAGTCTGTTTCCTAGTGCCTGTTTGAAGTTCCTGCAGTTTTCACTGGAAAACCGAGTTGGAGCTTGTACCTCCCCTTATATATGTATAGAGTGGAGATTGCAACTGATAAGAAACTTTGTGTTCCCAACAAGCTAGGTGAAGGACGGCTTTCACACACACTTATTTCTCAGAAATGAGCATGTGGAGAGACGTTCGTTCATCTAGCACAAAGGGAACGGGTTGCAGGAGAAACTTTTACTCTGGTTTCTCAGTCTGTTTCCTAGTGCCGGTTTGAAGTTCCTGCAGTTTTCACTGTAAAACCGGTTTGGAGCTAGTACCTCCCCATATATATGTATGGAGAGGAGTTTGCAACTGAAAAGAAACTTTGTGTTCCCAACAAGCTAGGTGAAGGACGGCTTTCACACACACTTATCTCTCAGAACTCAGCATGAGGAGAGACGTTGGTTCATCTAGCACAAATGGAACGGGTTGCAGGAGAAACTTTTACTCTGGTTTCTCAGTCTGTTTCCTAGTGCCGGTTTGAAGTTCCTGCAGTTTTCACTGTAAAACCGGTTTGGAGCTAGTACCTCCCCATATATATGTATGGAGAGGAGTTTGCAACTGAAAAGAAACTTTGTGTTCCCAACAAGCTAGGTGAAGGGCGGCTTTCACACACACTTATCTCTCAGAACTCAGCATGAGGAGAGACGTTGGTTCATCTAGCACTAATGGAACGGGTTGCAGGAGAAACTTTTACTCTGGTTTCTCAGTCTGTTTCCTAGTGCCGGTTTGAAGTTCCTGCAGTTTTCACTGTAAAACCGAGGTGGAGCTAGTACCTCCCCATATATATGTATGGAGTGGAGTTTGCAACTGAAAAGAAACTTTGTGTTCCCAACAAGCTAGGTGAAGGACGGCCTTCACACACACTTATCTCTCAGAAATGAGCATGTGGAGAGACGTTCGTTCATCTAGCACAAAGGGAACGGGTTGCAGGAGAAACTTTTACTCTGGTTTCTCAGTCTGTTTCCTAGTGCCGGGTTGAAGTTCCTGCAGTTTTCACTGTAAAAACGAGTTGGAGCTAGTACCTCCCCTTATATGTGTATGGAGTGGAGTTTGCAACTGAAAAGAAACTTTGTGTTCCCAACAAGCTTGGTGAAGTACGGCTTTCACACACACTTATCTCTCAGAACTCAGCATGTGGGGAGACGTTCGTTCATCTAGAACAAAGGGAATGGGTTGCTGGAGAAACTTTTACTCTGGTTTCTCAGTCTGTTTCCTAGTGCCGGTTTGAAGTTCCTGCAGTTTTCACTGTAAAACCGAGTTGGAGCTAGTACCTCCCCTTATATGTGTATGGAGTGGAGTTTGCAACTGAAAAGAAACTTTGTGTTCCCAACAAGCTAGGTGATGGACGGCTTTCACACACAATTTCTCTCAGAACTCTGCATGTGGGGAGACGTTCGTTCATCTAGCACAAAGGGAATGGGTTGCAGGAGAAACTTTTACTCTGGTTTCTCAGTCTGTTTCCTAGTGCCGGTTTGAACTTCCTGCAGTTTTCACTGTAAAACCGAGTTGGAGCTAGTACCTCCCCATATATATGTATGGATTGGGGTTTGGAACTGAAAAGAAACTTTGTGTTCCCAACAAGCTAGGTGAAGGACGGCTTTCACACACACTTATCTCTCAGAACTGAGCATGTGGAGAGACGTTCGTTCATCTAGCACAAAGGGAACGGGTTGCAGGAGAAACTTTTACTCTGGGTTCTCAGTCTGTTTCCTAGTGCCGGTTTGAAGTTCCTGCAGTTTTCACTGTAAAACCGAGTTGGCGCTAGTACCTCCCCATATATATGTATGGAGTGGAGTTTGCAACTGAAAAGAAACTTTGTGTTCCCAACAAGCTAGGTGAAGGACGGCTTTCACACACACTTATCTCTCAAAACTGAGCATGTGGAGAGACGTTCGTTCATGTAGCACAAAGAGAACGGGTTGCAGGAGAAACTTTTACTCTGGTTTCTCAGTCTGTTTCCTAGTGCCGGTTTGAAGTTCCTCCAGTTTTCACTGTAAATCTGGGTTGGAGCTAGTACCTCCCCATATATATGTATGGAGTGGAGTTTGAAACTGAAAAGAAACTTTGTATTCCCAACAAGCTAGGTGAAGGACGGCTTTCACACACACTTATCTCTCAGAACTGAGCATGTGGAGAGGCGTTCGTTCATCTAGCACAAAGGGAACGGGTTGCAGGAGAAACTTTTACTCTATTTTCTCAGTCTGTTTCCTAGTGCCGGTTTGAAGTTCCTGCAGTTTTCACTGTAAAACCGTGTTGGAGCTAGTACCTCCCCATATATATGTAAGGAGTGGAGATTGCAACTGAAAAGAAACTTTGTGTTCCCAACAAGCTAGGTGAAGGACGGCTTTCACACACACATATCTCTCAGAACTGAGCATGTGGAGAGACGTTCGTTCATCTAGCACAAAGGGAACGGGTTGCAGGGGAAACTTTTACTCTGGTTTCTCAGTCTGTTTCCTAGTGCCGGTTTGAAGTTCCTGCAGTTTTCACTGTAAAATCGGGTTGGAGCTAGTACCGCCCCATATATATTTATGGAGTGGGGTTTGCAACTGAAAAGAAACTTTGTGTTCCCAACAAGCTAGTTGAAGGACGGCTTTCACACACACTTATCTCTCAGAACTGAGCATGTGGAGAGACGTTCGTTCATCTAGCACAAATGGAACGGGTTGCAGGAGAAACTTTTACTCTGGTTTCTCAGTCTGTTTCCTAGTGCCGGTTTGAAGTTCCTGCAGTTTTCACTGTAAAACCGGGTTGGAGCTAGTACCTCCCCATATATATGTATGGAGTGGAGTTTGCAACTGAAAAGAAACTTTGTGTTCCCAACAAGCTAGGTGAATTACGGCTTTCACACACACTAATCTCTCAGAACTGAGCATGTGGAGAGACGTTCGTTCATCTAGAACAAATGTAACGGGTTGAAGTAGAAACTTTTACTCTGGTTTCTCAGTCTGTTTCCTAGTGCCGGTTTGAAGTTCCTGCAGTTTTCACTGTAAAACCGGGTTGGAGCTAGTACCTCCCCATATATATGTATGGAGTGGAGTTTGCAACTGAAAAGAAACTTTGTGTTCCCAACAAGCTAGGTGAAGGACGGCTTTCACACACACTTATCTCTCAGAAATGAGCATGTGGAGAGACGTTCGTTCATCTAGCACAAAAGGAACGGTTTGCAGGAGAAACTTTTACTCTGGGTTCTCAGTCTTTTTCATAGTGCCGGTTTGAATTTCCTGCAGCTTTCACTGTAAAACCGTGTTGGCGCTAGTACCTCCCCATATATATGTATGGAGTGGAATTTGCAACTGAAAAGTAACTTTGTGTTCCCAACAAGCTAGGTGAAGGACGGCTTTCACACACACTTATCTCTCTGAACTGAGCATGTGGAGAGACGTTCGTTCATCTAGCACAAAGGGAACGGTTTGCAGGAGAATCTTTTACTCTGGTTTCTCAGTCTGTTTCCTAGTGCCGGTGTGTAGTTCCTGCAGATTTCACTGTAAAACCGAGTTGGATCTTGTACCTCCCCATATATATGTATGGAGTGGAGTTTGCAACTGAAAAGAAACTTTGTGTTCCCAACAAGCTAGGTGATGGACGGCTTTCACACACACTTTCTCTCAGAACTCTGCATGTGGGGAGACGTTCGTTCATCTAGCACAAAGGGAATGGGTTGCAGGAGAAACTTTTACTCTGGTTTCTCAGTTTGTTTCCTAGTGCCGGTTTGAACTTCCTGCAGTTTTCACTGTAAAACCGAGTTGGAGCTAGTACCTCCCCATATATATGTAAGGATTGGAGTTTGCAACTGAAAAGAAACTTTGTGTTCCCAATAAGCTAGGTGAAGGACGGCTTTCACACACACTTATCTCTCAGAACTGAGCATGTGCAGAGACATTCGTTCATCTAGCACAAAGGGAACGGGTTGCAGGAGAAACTTTTACTCTGGTTTCTCAGTCTGTTTCCTAGTGTCGGTTGGAAGTTCCTGCAGTTTTCACTGTAAAACCGAGTTGGAGCTTGTACCACTCCTTATATATGTATGGAGTGGAATTTGCAACTGAAAAGAAACTTTGTGTTCCCAACAAGCTAGGTGAAGGACGGCTTTCACACACACTTATCTCTCAGAACTGAGCATGTGGAGAGACGTTCGTTCATCTAGCACAAAGGGAACGGTTTGCAGGACAAACTTTTACTGTGGTTTCTCAGTCTGTTTCCTAGTGCCTGTTTGAAGTTCCTGCAGTTTTCACTGTAAAACCGAGTTGGAGCTAGTACCTCCCCATATATATGTATGGAGTGGAGTTTGCAACTGAAAAATCTTTGTGTTCCCAACAAGCTAGGTGAATTACGGCTTTCACACACACTTATTTCTCAGAACTGAGCATGTGGAGAAACGTTCGTTCATCTAGCAAAAAGGGAACGGGTTGCAGGAGAAATTTTTACTCTGGTTTCTCAGTCTGTTTCTTATGCCGGTTTGTAGTTCCTGCAGTTTTCACTGTAAAACCGGGTTGGAGCTAGTACCTCCCCATATATATGTATGGGGTGGAGTTTGCATCTGAAAAGAAACTTTGTGTTCCCAACAAGCTAGGTGAAGGACGGCTTTCAGACACACTTATCTCTCAGAACTGAGCATGTGGAGAGACGTTCGTTCATCTAGCACAAAGGGAACGGTTTGCAGGAGAAACTATTACTCTGGTTTCTCAGTCTGTTTCCTAGTGCCGGTTTGAAGTTCCTGCAGTTTTCAGTGTAAAACCGAGTTGGAGCTTGTACCTCCCCATATATATGTATGAAGTGGAGTTTGCAGCTGAAAAGAAACTTTGTGTTCCCAACAAGCTAGGTGAAGGATGGCTTTCACACACACTTATCTCTCAGAACTGAGCCTGTGGAGAGACGTTCGTTCATCTAGCACAAAGGGAACGGTTTGCAGGAGAAACTTTACTCTAGTTTCTCAGTCTGTTTCCTAGTGCCGGTTTGAAGTTCCTGCAGTTTTCACTGTAAAACCGAGTTGGAACTAGTACCTCCCCATATATATGTATGGAGAGGAGTTTGCAAATTAAAAGAAACTTTGTGTTCCCAACAAGCTAGGTGAAGGACGGCTTTCACACACACTTATCTCTCAGAACTGAGCATGTGGAGAGACGTTCGTTCATCTAGCACAAAGGGAACGGTTTGCAGTAGAAAATTTTACTCTGGTTTCTCAGACTGTTTCCTAGTGCCGGTTTGAAGTTCCTGCAGTTTTCACTGTAAAACCGGGTTGGAAATAGTACCTCCCCATATACATGTATGGAGTGGAGTTTGCAACTGAAAAGAAACTTTGTGTTCCCAACAAGCTAGGTGAAGGACAGCTTTCACACACACTTATCTCTCAGAACTGAGCATGTGTAGAGAAATTTGTTCATCTAGCACAAATGGAACGGGTTGCAGGAGAAACTTTTACTCTGGTTTCTCAGTCTGTTTCGTAGTGCCGGTTGGAAACTCCTGCAGTTTTCACTGTAAAACTGAGTTGGAGCTAGTACCTCCCCATATATATGTATGGATTGGGGTTTGGAACTGAAAAGAAGCTTTGTGTTCCCAACAAGCTAGGTGAAGGACGGCTTTCACACACACTTGTCTCTCAGAACTGAGCATGTGGAGAGACGTTCGTTCACCTAGCACAAAGGGAACGGGTTGCAGGAGAAACATTTACTCTGGTTTCTCAGTCTGTTTCCTAGTGCCGGTTTGAAGTTCCTGCAGTTTTCACTGTAAAACCGAGTTGGAGCTTGTACCTCCCAATATATATGTATGGAGTGGAGTTTGCAATTGAAAAGAAACTTTGTGTTCCCAACAAGCTAGGTGAAGTACGGCTTTCACACACACTTATCCCTCAGAACTGAGCATGTGGAGAGAATTTCGTTCATCTAGCACAAAGGGAACAGGTTGCAGGAGAAACTTTTACTCTGGTTTCTCAGTCCGTTTCCTAGTGCCGGTTTGAAGTTCCTGCAGTTTTCACTGTAAAACCGAGTTGGATCTAGTACCTCCCCTTACATATATATGGCGTGGTGTTTGCAACTGAAAAGAAACTTTGTGTTCCCAACAAGCAAGGTGAAGGACGGCTTTCACACACACCTATCTCTCAGAACTGAGCATGTGGAGAGACGTTCGTTCATCTAGCACAAAGGGAACTGGTTGCAGGGGAAACTTTTACTCTGGTTTCTCAGTCTGTTTCCTATTGCCGGTTGGAAGTTCCTGCAGTTTTCACTGTAAAACCGAGTTTCAGCTAATACCTCCCCATATATATGTATGGAATGGTGTTTGCAACTGAAAAGAAACTTTGTGTTCCCAACAAGCTAGGTGAAGGACGGCTTTCACACACACTTATCTCTCAGAACTGAGCATGTGGAGAGACGTTCGTTCATCTAGCACAAAGGGAACGGTTTGCAGGAGAAACTATTACTCTGGTTTCTCAGTCTGTTTCCTAGTGGCGGTTTGAAGTTCCTGCAGTTTTCACTGTAAAACCGAGTTGGAGTTTGTACCTCCCCTTATATATGTATGGAGTCGAGTTTGCAACTGAAAAGAAACTTTGTGTTCCCAACAAGCTAGGTGAAGTACGGCTTTCACACACACTTATCTCTCAGAACTGAGCATGTGGAGAGACGTTCGTTCATCTAGCACAAAGGGAACGGGTTGCAGGAGAAACTTTTACTCTGGTTTCTCAGTCTGTTTCCTAGTGCCGGTTTGAAGTTCCTGCAGTTTTCACTGTAAAACCGAGTTGGAGCTAGTACCTCCCCATATATATGTATGGAGTGGAGTTTGCAACTGAAAAGAAACTTTGTGTTCCCAACAAGCTAGGTGAAGGACGGCTTCCACACACACTTATCTCTCAAAACTGAGCATGTGGAGAGACGTTCGTTCATGTAGCACAAAGGGAACGGGTTGCAGGAGAAACTTTTACTCTATTTTCTCAGTCTGTTTCCTAGTGCCGGTTTGAAGTTCCTGCAGTTTTCACTGTAAAATCGTGTTGGAGCTAGTACCTCCCCATATATATGTAAGGAGTGGAGATTGCAACTGAAAAGAAACTTTGTGTTCCCAACAAGCTAGGTTAATTACGGCTTTCACACACACTTATCTCTCAGAACTGAGCATGTGGAGAGACGTTCGTTCATCTAGCACAAAGGGAACGGGTTGCAGGGGAAACTTTTACTCTGGTTTCTCAGTCTGTTTCCTAGTGCCGGTTTGAAGTTCCTGCAGTTTTCACTGTAAAATCGGGTTGGAGCTAGTACCGCCCCATATATATTTATGGAGTGGGGTTTGCAACTGAAAAGAAACTTTGTGTTCCCAACAAGCTAGTTGAAGGACGGCTTTCACACACACTTATCTCTCAGAACTGAGCATGTGGAGAGACGTTCGTTCATCTAGCACAAATGGAACGGGTTGCAGGAGAAACTTTTACTCTGGTTTCTCACTCTGTTTCCTAGTGCCGGTTTGAAGTTCCTGCAGTTTTCACTGTAAAACCGGGTTGGAGCTAGTACCTCCCCATATATATGTATGGAGTGGAGTTTGCAACTGAAAAGAAACTTTGTGTTCCCAACAAGCTAGGTGAATTACGGCTTTCACACACACTAATCTCTCAGAACTGAGCATGTGGTGAGACGTTCGTTCATCTAGTACAAATGTAACGGGTTGAAGTAGAAACTTTTACTCTGGTTTCTCAGTCTGTTTCCTAGTGCCGGTTTGAAGTTCCTGCAGTTTTCACTGTAAAACCGGGTTGGAGCTAGTACCTCCCCATATATATGTATGGAGTGGAGTTTGCAACTGAAAAGAAACTTTGTGTTCCCAACAAGCTAGGTGAAGGACGGCTTTCACACACACTTATCTCTCAGAACTGAGCATGTGGAGAGACGTTCGTTCATCTAGCACAAAAGGAACGGTTTGCAGGAGAAACTTTTACTCTGGGTTCTCAGTCTTTTTCATAGTGCCGGTTTGAATTTCCTGCAGCTTTCACTGTAAAACCGAGTTGGCGCTAGTACCTCCCCATATATATGTATGGAGTGGAATTTGCAACTGAAAAGAAACTTTGTGTTCCCAACAAGCTAGGTGAAGGACGGCTTTCACACACACTTATCTCTCTGAACTGAGCATGTGGAGAGACGTTCGTTCATCTAGCACAAAGGGAACGGTTTGCAGGAGAATCTTTTACTCTGGTTTCTCAGTCTGTTTCCTAGTGCTGGTGTGTAGTTCCTGCAGATTTCACTGTAAAACCGAGTTGGATCTTGTGCCTCCCCATATATATGTATGGAGTGGAGTTTGCAACTGAAAAGAAACTTTGTGTTCCCAACAAGCTAGGTGAAGGACGGCTTTCACACACACTTATCTCTCAGAACTGAGCATGTGAAGAGACGTTCTTTCATCTAGCACAAAGGGAACGGGTTGCAGGAGAAACTTTTACTCTGGTTTCTCAGTCTGTTTCCTAGTGCCGGTTTGAAGTTCCTGCAGTTTTCACTGTAAAACCGAGTTGGAGCTTGTACCTCCCCTTATATATGTATGGATTGGAGTTTGCAACTGAAAAGAAACTTTGTGTTCCCAACAAGCTAGGTGAAGGACGGCTTTAACACACACTTATTTCTCAGAACTGAGCATGTGGAGAGACGTTCGTTCATCTAGCACAAAGGGAACGGGTTGCAGGATAAACTTTTACTCTGGTTTCTCAGTCTGTTTCCTAGTGCCGGTTTGAAGTTCCTGCAGTTTTCACTGTAAAACCGAGTTGGAGCTAGTACCTCCCCATATATATGTATGGAGTGGAATTGGCAACTGAAAAGAAAATTTTTGTTCCCAACAAAATAGGTGAAGGACGGCTTTCACACACACTTATCTCTCAGAACTGAGCATGTGGAGAGACGTTCGTTCATCTAGCACAAAGGGAACGGGTTGCAGGAGAAACTTTTACTCTGGTTTCTCAGTCTGTTTCCTAGTGCCGGTGTGTAGTTCCTGCAGATTTCACTGTAAAACCGAGTTGGAGCTTGTACCTCCCCATATATATGTATGGAGTGGAGTTTGCAACTGAAAAGAAACTTTGTGTTCCCAACAAGCTAGTTGAAGGACGGCTTTAACACACACTTATCTCTCAGAACTGAGCATGTGGAGAGACGTTCGTTCATCTAGCACAAAGGGAACGGGTTGCAGGAGAAACTTTTACTCTGGTTTCTCAGTCTGTTTCCTAGTGCCGGTTTGAAGTTCCTGCAGTTTTCACTGTAAAACCGGGTTGGAGCTAGTACCTCCCCATATATATGTATGGAGTGGAGTTTGCAATTGAAAAGAAACTTTGTGTTCCCAACAAGCTAGTTGAAGGACGGCTTTCACACACACTAATCTCTCAGAACTGAGCATGTGGAAAGACGTTCGTTCATCTAGCACAAATGTAACGGGTTGAAGTAGAAACTTTTACTCTGGTTTCTCAGTCTGTTTCCTAGTGCCGGTTTGAAGTTCCTGCAGTTTTCACTGTAAAACCGGGTTGGAGCTAGTACCTCCCCATATATATGTATGGAGTGGAGTTGGCAACTGAAAAGAAACTTTGTGTTCCCAACAAGCTAGGTGAAGGACGGCTTTCACACACACTTATCTCTCAGAACTGAGCATGTGGCGAGACGTTCGTTCATCTAGCACAAAAGGAACGGTTTGCAGGAGAAACTTTTACTCTGGGTTCTCAGTCTTTTTCCTAGTGCCGGTTTGAATTTCCTGCAGCTTTCACTGTAAAACCGAGTTGGCGCTAGTACCTCCCCATATATATGTATGGAGTGGAATTTGCAACTGAAAAGAAACTTTGTGTTCCAAACAAGCTAGGTGAAGGACGGCTTTCACACACACTTATCTCTCAGAACTGAGCATGTGAAGAGACGTTCGTTCATCTAGCACAAAGGGAACGGGTTGCAGGAGAAACTTTTACTCTGGTTTCTCAGTCTGTTTCCTAGTGCCGGTTTGAAGTTCCTGCAGTTTTCACTGTAAAACCGAGTTGGAGCTTGTACCTCCCCTTATATATGTATGGATTGGAGTTTGCAACTGAAAAGAAACTTTGTGTTCCCAACAAGCTAGGTGAAGGACGGCTTTAACACACACTTATTTCTCAGAACTGAGCATGTGGAGAGACGTTCGTTCATCTAGCACAAAGGGAACGGGTTGCAGGAGAAACTTTTACTCTGGTTTCTCAGTCTGTTTCTAGTGCCGGTTTGAAGTTCCTGCAGTTTTCAATGTAAAACCGAGTTGGAGCTAGTACCTCCCCATATATATGTATGGAGTGGAATTGGCAACTGAAAAGAAAATTTGTGTTCCCAACAAAATAGGTGAAGGACGGCTTTCACACACACTTATCTCTCAGAACTGAGCATGTGGAGAGACGTTCGTTCATCTAGCACAAAGGGAACGGGTTGCAGGAGAAACTTTTACTCTGGTTTCTCAGTCTGTTTCCAAGTGCCGTTTTGAAGTTCCTGCAGTTTTCACTGTAAAACCGTGTTGGAGCTAGTACCTCCCCTTATATATGTATGGAGTGTAGTTTGCAACTGAAAAGAAACTTTGTGTTCCCAACAAGCTAGGTGAAGGACGGCATTCACACACAATTATCTCTCAGAACTGAGCATGTGGAGAGACGTTCATTCATCTAGAACAAAGGGAACGGTTTGCAGGAGAATCTTTTACTCAGGTTTCTCAGTCTGTTTCCTTGTGCCGGTTTGAAGTTCCTGCAGTTTTCACTGTAAAACCGGGTTGGAGCTAGTACTTCCCCATATATATGTATGGAGTTGAATTGGCAACAGAAAAGAAACTTTGTGTTCCCAACAAGCTAGGTGAAGGACGTCTTTCACACACACTTATCTCTCAGAACTGAGCATGTGGAGTGACGTTCGTTCATCTAGCACAAAGGAACGTGTTGCAGGAGAAACTTTTACTCTGGTTTCTCAGTCTGTTTCGTAGTGCCGGCTTGATATTCCTGCAGTTTTCACTGTAAAACCGGGTTGGAGCTAGTACTTCCCCTTATATATCTATGGAGTGGAGTTTGCAACTGAAAAGAAACTTTGTGTACCAAACAAGCTAGGTGAAGGACGGCTTTCACACACAGTTATCTCTCAGAACTGAGCATGTGGAGAGACGTTCGTTCATCTAGCACAATGGAACGGGTTGCAGGAGAAACTTTTACTCTGGTTTCTCAGTGTGTTTCGTAGTGCCGATTTGAATTTCCTGCATTTTCACTGTAAAACCGAGTTGGAGCTAGTACCTTCCCATATATATGTATGGAGTGGAATTGGCTACTGAAAAGAAACTTTGTGTTCCCAACAACCTAGGTGAAGGACGGCTTCCACACACACTTATCTCTCAGAACTGAGCAAGTGTAGAGACGTTTGTTCATCTAGCACAAATGGAATGGGGTGCAGGAGAAAATTTTACTCTGGTTTCTCAGTCTGTTTCGTAGTGCTGGTTGGAAACTCCTGCAGTTTTCACTGTAAAACCGAGTTGGATCTAGTACCTCCCCATATATATGTATGGAGTGGAGTTTGCAATTGAAGAGAAACTTTGTGTTCCCAACAAGCTATTTGAAGGACGGCTTTCACACACACTTATCTCTCAGAACTGAGCATGTGGAGAGACGTTCGTTCATCTAGCACAAAGGGAACGGGTTGCAGGAGAAACTTTACTCTGGTTTCTCAGTCTGTTTCCTAGTGCCGGTTTGACGTTCCTGCAGCTTTCACTGTAAAACCGAGTTGGGGCTAGTACCTCCCCTTATATATGTATGGAGTGGAGTTTGCAACTGAAAAGAAACTTTGTGTTCCCAACAAGCTAGGTGAAGGACAGCTTTCACACACACTTATCTCTCAGAACTGAGCATGTGGAGAGACGTTCGTTCATCTAGCACAAGGGGAACGGGTTGCAGGAGAAACTTTTACTCTGGTTTCTCAGTCTGTTTCCTAGTGCCGGTTTGAAGTTCCTGCAGTTTTCACTGTAAAACCGGGTTGGAGCTAGTACCTCCCCATATATATGTATGGAGTGGAGTTTGCAACTGAAAAGAAACTTTGTGTTCCCAACAAGCTAATTGAAGTACGGCTTTCACACACACGTATCTCTCAGAACTGAGCATGTGGAGATACGTTCGTTCATCTAGCACAAAGGGAACGGGTTGCAGGAGAAACTTTTACTCTGGTTTCTCAGTCTGTTTCCTAGTGCCGGTTTGAAGTTCCTGCAGTTTTCACTGTAAAACCGATTTGGAGCTAGTACCTCCCCATATATATGTATGGAGTGGAGTTTGCAACTGAAAAGAAACTTTGTGTTCCCAACAATCTTGGTGAAGGACGGCTTTCACACACACTTATCTCTCAGAACTGAGCATGTGGAGATACGTTCGTTCATCTAGCACAAAGGGAACGGGTTGCAGGAGAAACTTTTACTCTGGTTTCTCAGTCTGTTTCTTAGTACCGGTTTGACGTTCCTGCAGATTTCACTGTAAAACCGAGTTGGAGCTAGTACCTCCCCGTATATATTCATGGACTTGAGTTTGCAACTGAAAAGAAACTTTGTGTTCCCAACAAGCTATGTGAAGCACGGCTTTCACACACACTAATCTCTCAGAACTGAGCATGTGGAGAGACGTTCGTTCATCTAGCGCAAAGGGAAACGGTTGCAGGAGAAACTTTTACTCTGGTTTCTCAGTCTGTTTCCTAGTGCCGGTTTGAAGTTCCTGCAGTTTTCACTGTAAAACATTGTTGAAGCTAGTACCTCCCCATATATATGTATGGAGTGGTGTTTGCAACTGAAAAGAAACTTTGTGTTCCCAACAAGCTAGGTGAAGGATGGCTTTAACACACACTTATCTCTCTGAACTGAGCATTTAGAGATACGTTCGTTCACCTAGCACAAAGGGAACGGGTTGCAGGAGAAACTTTTACTCTGGTTTCTCAGTCTGTTTCCTAGTGCCGGTTTGAAGTTCCTGCAGTTTTCACTGTAAAACATTGTTGGAGCTAGTACCTCCCCATATATATGTATGGAGTGGAGTTTGCAACTGAAAAGAAACTTTGTGTTCCCAACAAGCTAGGTGAAGGACGGCTTTAACACACACTTATCTCTCAGAACTGAGCATGTGGAGATACGTTCATTCATCTAGCACAAAGGGAACGGGTTGCAGGAGAAACTTTTACTCTGGTTTCTCACTCTGTTTCCTTGTGCCGATTTGAAGTTCCTGCACTTTTCACTGTAAAAACGAGTTGGAGCTAGTACCTACCCATATATATGTATGGAGTGGAGTTTGCAACTGAAAAGAAACTTTGTGTTCCCAACAAGCTAGGTGAAGCACGGCTTTCACACACACTTATCTCTCAGAATTGAGCATGTGGAGAGACGTTCGTTCATCTAGCACAAAGGGAACGGGTTGCAGGAGAAACTTTTACTCTGGTTTCTCAGTCTGTTTCCTAGTGCCGGTTTGAAGTTCCTGCAGTTTTCACTGTAAAACCGAGTTGGAGCTAGTACCTCCCCATATATATGTATGGAGTGGAGTTTGCAACTGAAAAGAAACTTTGTTTTCCCAACAAGCTAGTTGAAGGACAGATTTCACACACAAATATCTCTCAGAACTGAGCATGTGGAGAGACGTTCGTTCATCTAGCACAAAGGGAACGGGTTGCAGGAGAAACTTTTATGCTGGATTCTCAGTCTGTTTCCTAGTGCCGGTTTGAAGTTCCTGCAGTTTTCACTGTAAAACCGAGTTGGAGCTAGTACCTCCCCATATATATGTATGGAGTGGAATTGGCAACTGAAAAGAAACTTTGTTTTCCCAACAAACTAGGTGAAGGACGGCTTTCACACACACTTATCTCTCAGAACAGAGCATGTGGAGAGACGTCGTTCATCTAGCACAAAATGAAAGGTTGGCAGGAGAAAGTTTACTCTGGTTTCTCAGTCTGTTTCCTGGTAACGTTTAGAATTTCCTCCAGTTTTCACTATAAACCCGATTTGGAGCTAGTAAATCCCCATATAAATATATGGAGTGTATTTAGAAACTGAAAAGAAATTTGTGTTCCCAACAAGTTAGGTGAAGTGCGGCATTCACACACACTTATCTCTCAGAACTGAGCATGTGGCGAGACGTTCGTTCATGTAGCACAGAGGGAACGGTTTGCAGTAGAAACTTTTAGTCTGGTTTCACATTCTGTTTCCTAGTGTCGGTTTGATAATCCTGCAGTTTTCACTTTAAACCCGATTTATAGCTAGTATATCCCCGTATATATGTATGGAATGTAGTTTGCAACTGAAAAGAAACTTTGTTTTCCCAACAAGCTTGGTGAAGTTCGGCTTTCACACACACATATCTCTCAGAACTGAGCATGTAGAGAGACGTTCGTTCATCTAGCACAAATTGTACGGGTTGCAGGAGAAAGTTTATTCTTGTTTCTCAGTCTGTTTACTAGTGTCGGGTAAAAGTTCCTCCTGTTTTCACTATAAAACCGATTTGGAGCTAGTACATCCCATATATATGTATGGATTGTAGTTTGCAACTGAAAATAAAATTTGTATTCCTAACAAGCTAGGTGAATTTCGGCTTCACACACACTTATCTCTAGAACTGAGCATGTGGAAAGACGTCCATTCATCTAGCAATAATGGTACGGTTTGCAGGAGAAATGTTTCTCTCCATTCTCAGTCTGTTTCCTAGTGCCGGTTTGAGGTTACTGCAGTTTTCACTGTAAAACCGATTTGGAGCTTGTACCTCCCCATATATACGTATGGAGTGTAGTTTGCCACTGAAAAGAAAGTTTGTGTTCCCAAAAAGCTATGTGAATTGCGGCTTTCACAGACACTTATCTCTCAGAACTGAGCATGTGGAGAGACTATCGTTCATCTAGCACAAAGGGAACGGGTTGCAGTAGAAACTTTTACTCTGGTTTTTCAGTATGTTTCCTAATACCGGTTTGAAGATCTGCAGTTTTCACTTTAAAACCGAGTTGGAGCTAATACATCCCTGTATATATATTTATGGAGTGTAGTTGGCAAGTGAAAAAAAATTTTTTGTTCCCAACAAGCTATGTGAAAGACGGCTTTCACACACAATTATCTCTCAGAAATGAGCATGTGGAGAGACATTCGTGCATCTAGCACAAAGGGAACGGGTTGCTGGAGAAACTTTTACTCTGGTTTCTCAGCCTGTTTCCTAGTACCGGGTCCAAATTCCTGCAATTTTCACTGTAAAACCGAGTTGGAGCTAGTACCACCCCATATATGTGTATGGTGTATAGTTTGCAACTGAAAAGAAAATTTGTGTTCCCAACAATTTAGGTGAACTTTGGTTTCACACCCACTTATCTCTAGAATTGAGCATGTGGAGAGACGTTCATTCATCTAGCACAAAGGGAACGGTTTTCAGGAGAAACTATTACTCTGGTTTCTAAGTCTGTTTCCTAGTGCCGTTTTGAGGTTACTGCAGTTTTCAGTGTAAAATCGACTTGGAGCTAGTACCTCCCCATATATATGTATGGAGTGTTGTTTGCAACTGAAATAATCTTGGTGTTCCCAACAAGCTAGTTGAAGGACGGATTTCACACACACATATCTCTCAGAACTGAGCATGTGTAGAGACTTTCGTTCATCTAACACAAAATGAATGGGTTGTAGGAGAAACTTTTATTCAGTTTTCTCATTCTTTTTCCTAGTACCTGTTTGAAGATCCTACAGATATCACATTAAAAACGATTTGGAACTAGTACCTACCTATATAAATGTATGGAGTGTAGTTTGCAACTGAAAACAAACTTTGTGTTCCCAACAAGCTAGGTGAATTACGGCTTCCACACACACATATCTCTCAGAACTGAGCATGTGGAGAGACGTTCGTTCATCTAGCACAAATGGAATGGGTAACAGGAGAAACTTTTACAATGGTTTCTCAGTCTGTTTCATTTTTCCGGTTTGAATTTCTTGCAGTTTTTACTGTAAAATGCTGTTGGAGCTTGTACCTCCCTGTATATATGTAAGGAGTGTAATTTGAAACTGAAAAGAATTTTTGTGTTCCCAACGAGCTTGTTGAAAGACGGCTTTTACACACACTTATATCTCAGAACTGAGCATATGGAGAGACTTTCGTTCATGTAAGACAAAGGGTACGGTTTGCAAGAGAAACATATATTCTGGTTTCTCAGTCTGTTTCCTAGTGCCGAGTTGATGTCCCTGTAGTTTTCACTGTAAAAACTAGCTGGAGGTAGAACCTCCCCATATATATGTATGGAGTGTAGTTTGCAACTGAAAACAAAACTTGTATTCCTAACAAGCTATGTGAATTTCAACTTCACACACACTTATCTCTAGAAATGAGCATGTGGAGAGACGTTCATTCATCTACCACAAAGGGTAAGGTTTGCAAGAGTAATTTTTACTCTGGATTCTCAGACTGTTCCTAGTGCCTGTTTGATGTTCCTGCAGTTTTCACTGTAAAACCGATTTGGAGCTTGCACCTCCCCATATATATGTATGGGATTTAGTTTGCAACTGAAAAGAAATTATGTTTTCCCAACAAGCTATGTGAAGGACGGCTTTCACACACAATTATGTCTCAGAACTGTGTATGTGAAACTACGTTCGTACATGTAGCACAATTGAACGAGTTGCATGAGAAACTTTTAGTCTGGTTTCTCAGAATTTTTCCTAGTGCCGGTTTGAAGATACTTCAGTTTTCACTTTAAAACCGAGTTGGAGCTAATACATCCCCGTATATATTTATGGAGTGTAGTTTGCAACTGAAAATAGACTTTCTGTTCCCAAAAAGCTAGGTGAATGACGGCTTCCACACACACTTATCTCTCAGAACTGAGCATGAGGAGAGACGTTCGTTCATCTAGCACAAATGGAACGGGATATTGGAGAAATTAATTTTCTGCTTTCTCAGTCTTTTTCCTAGTGCCGTTTTGAACCCCTGCAGTTTTCACTCTAAAACAGAGATGGAGATAATACTTTCTACATATAAATATATGGAGTGTATTTTGCAACTGAAATGAAACTTTGTGTTCCCAACCAGCTAGGTGAAATACCGCTTTCACACACACTTATCTCTCAGACCTGAGCATGTGGAGAGATATTCGTTCATCTAGCACAAAAAGATCATGATGCAGGAGACACTTTTACTCTGGTTTCTCAGTCTTTTTCCTAGTACCGGTTTGAAGATCGTACAGTTTTCACTTTAAATCCGAGTTGAAGCTAGTACATCCGCGTATATATGTATGGTTTTTAGTTTGCAGCTGAAAGAAACATTGTGTTCCCAACAAGCTATGTGAAGGAAGGCTTTCACACACAATTATCTACAGAACTGAGCATGTGGAGAGACGTTCATTCATCTAGCACAAATGGAACGGGATATTGGAGAAATTAATAGTCTTCTTTCTCAGTCTGTTTCCTAGTGCCGTTTTGAACTCCCTGCATTTTTCACTCTAAATCCGAGATGGAGCTATTACTTCCTACATATATATGTATGGAGTGTTGTTTGCAACTGAAAAGAAACTTTGTTCCCAACAAGCTTGGTGAGTGACGGATTTCACACAAACTTTTCTCTCAGATATGAGCATGTGGATATGCCTTCGTTCATCTATGAATATTGCACGGTTTGCAAGAGAAACATTTCCTCTTGTTTCTCATTCTGTTTCCTAGTGCCGATTTAAAGTTTCTGCATTTTCCACTGTAAAACCGAGTTGGAACTAGTACCTCCCCATATATATGTATGGATTGTAATTTGCATCTAAATATAAACTTTGTTTTCCCAACAAGCTATTTGAAAGACGGTTTTCACACACACTTATCTCTCAGAGCTGAGCATGTGGAGAGTCTTTCGTTCATCTAGCAGAAATGTAACGGATTTCTTTAGAAACTTTTTCTCTGGTTTCTGGGTCTGTTTCCTAGTGCCGATTTGTATTTTCTGCAGTATTTTATGAAATCAGTTTCTGAGCTAGTACACCCCTATATATTTCTGTGGTGTTGTCTTCATCTGTAAAGGATCTTTACGGTCCCAACTGGGTATGTGAAAGACGGCTTTCACACACACTTATTTCTCAGAACTGAAAATGTTGGGAGAGTTTTGTTCATCTAGTACAAATTGATCGGTTTGCAGGAGAAACTTTTACTCTGGTCTCTCAGTCTGTTTCTTAGTGCCTGGTTGAATTTCCTGCAGTTTTGTATGTTAAACCTTTTTGGAGCTAGTACTTCCCCATTTATATTTATGGAGTGTAGTTTGCAACTGAAAGGAAACTTTGTGTTCCCAACAATTTATGTTAAGGACGGCTTTCACACACACTTTTCTCTCAGAACTGAGTATGTGGAGAGATGTTCTTTCATCTAGCACAAATGTAACTTTTTGTAGGTGAAACTTTTTCTCTGGTTTCTCCGTCATTTTCCTAGTGCCGGTTTGAATTTCCTGCAATTTTGAGTGCAAATCCGTGTTGGACCTATTTCCTCCCCATATATATGCATGGATTGTAGTCTGCAACTTAACAGAATCTTTGTGTTCCCAACAATTTAGGTGAAGTACGTCTTTCACACACATTTATCTCTCAGAACTTAGCATGTGAAGAGACTTTCTTTCATATTTCATCATGTGGTGATACGTTCTTTTATCCAGTTAATAAGTAGGGTGTATTTTATTAACACCTTCTCTGATTTCTCTGTAAGGATTCAATGGTATGTTTTAATGTAAATCTTGTTTGCAGTTTAAAATTCTTTTGCAGTAGTGCTTGCCCTGTGATATGTAAGTAATCTATTTTCTCTAGACCAGAAACTCTGACTTTACAAGAATTTATGTGAAGGACTTCTCCAACACACATACTGATGTGGGAATTCACCATGTGCTGAGGCGTTCTATCATCCAGCATTAAAGTTATATGACATACAGAAACACTTACTCTGTTTTCTCTGTTTGTTTCTCAAAGCCGGTTTCCAAGAAAAGTTTTTTGCACTGGAAAACCGATTTGGTTCTAATACATACCCATATATATGAAAGCAGTGTAGTTTCCCCTGGCCAAAAACTCTGGTTTCCCAACAAGCCAGTGGAAATGTGGCTTCCATACGCATACAGACCTAAACATTTTGCATGTATAGAGGCATTATATCATCCAGCCTAAAATACAAGGGGATTCCTAGAGACACATTCTCTGATTTCCCAGAATGTTTCCTGATGCCGGTTTGCAAGTTAAAGCCGTTTCCTCTGGATAACCGTTTTGTAGATTGTGCCTCCCTTTACATATATAAGTAGTGTAGATGCTCTAAGACAGAAGCTCTTTTTACCCAAAAATCTAGTTTTATAACAGCTTCCACACAGATTGAGATGTCAGAAGTGATCATGTAGAGAGGCGTTGTTACATCCGTCATAAAAGGTAGAGTGACATGTAGAAACACTTTCTCTCTTTTCTCAGCATGATTCTTAAAGCTGGTCTCTAGTAAAATCGGTTTGCAATGGAAAAGCGCGCTGGAGTTTTTGCCTCCCCTTTGATATGTAACTAGCCTAATTCCCCGTGGCCAGAAACTCTGGGTTTCCAAAAACCTAAGTGAAAGAGGCTGCAAAACATATTCCGTTCCCAAAATGGTACATGTGGGGACGCATTCTTTTATGTAACGTAAACAGCAAGGCTACACCTCAAGCACTTACCATGATTTCTCAGCATGATTTCTAGAGTAGGTTTAAAGCTAAAAGCATTTTTCGCTCAAAAACCTTATTAGAGCTTTTTCCTTCTCTTATATTTATAGGTCGGGCAGTGCCCCTAACACCAAAATTCTGTGTTCCAACAGGGTTGGTGAAGGATGATTTGCAAACACATTCGGTTTTCTCTCCTCCTCACTCTTCTGCTAAGGGAACCATGCAGGTTGTCTATTCTGGAAGCCAAGGAAAGTTTTTTCATTTAGGATCAGCCTCGGAGAAAACTGAGACCTGCTTCTGCTTCTGCTTCTTTTCCCTGCTAGATTTCCTCTTCATGCATTTCCAGATCCTCACGAGTGAGTTCCTGTAACCAAGAAATTATTTCAAAGAAAATGAGCAGGTTTCCATAAGGCCGCTACTTCTTTTATATTCTTGTTTTTAATACCTCATTTCCATCTCTTTATCTCCAGGTATCTTATTTCTATGTCCTTTGGTTGGGGCTGAAGTATAATCAGCAATAGTGTAGAAATTATTGCTTGATATTACTGATCTACTTTCTTTCCATGGATATTTGAATTATCATTGGATTTTAGGGAAGATACTTTCTTTAAAAAAATTCTGGTAAGTATCTTGTGGGTGATTCTGATTCTCTTTGTCTAGAATTATAATGCTTAATTTCTGAATAAGTGATGCTTTCATAGAGCTCAAAATTCCAAAGGTTTGAGCGCCACCACTGTCCCGAAGCCTTTCAAACTTTTCCTTGGGGGCACTCAGAACTGCGTGTGTCTCTGTGTGTGTGTGTGTGTGTGTGTGTGTGTGTCCTTCTGGACTTAGTTTAGCCTGAAATGAGCAAAGGGAAGTACCCCTCTTTTTACACAAACAGCAGACGACTTTCACAAATTTATAACTTTTAAAAATATATGAACTGTAATGTTGTAGAATTTTACAAGAGGCAGTGACCTTCAGAGCTGTCAATAATGGAGGCAGAACAGTTGGAAGGACAGCAGGTGCTCATGCTCAGTGGCTGAAGTCACAGTACATCCACGGCCACCTCTGGTTAATCTTATAGAATTGGTGCTGTCTGTAGGCATTCAGTGCTGGGCCCCCCTCCCAACCAAATATATATATTAGGAAAACTGGTGAGCCTCTGTATGAGAAACAATAAAGTATTAGAAGGGGAAATTGAGTATATGGTTTTTTAAAAAAAATTAGCATCCAGGTAGTTTAATTTCAGCTCCTAATAGACTGAAGTAATGACATTGACAAGGATGCGTAAACACATGTAAGATCAAGGGACAGAACCGGAGACTCTGAAGCAGCAATCACCACACACAACCTTCACTGCTGTCCTTGACAACCTTATTGAATTACTTGATTTAAAATAGACTATAGATGTTAAATATCATCATTTTGAGAAAGCAGATCTTTTGAAATCTTATATATTAATGTAACTAAATTGGATAAAGAAATGCTAAATGTGTAATAAAGTATCCAAAGAGGTAACGATTACTGTAAACACCACAAATTGAAGAGGACCACAGCATAATGTGCATATATAGTTTAATGATCTGGGAGAATCACTCACCATTGTATTCAAGACATCTAGAGATGATGTTAAATGTGGTTGTCCTTGGATAGATTTTTGTGAATGTTAGAATGAAATCAGGGTCAAGCACACAAGTTTAGTTTAAAAGCAAAAGGTGAAACAGACTTCTTTTCAAAAAGCTATTGTGTCTGGTTAGAAATCATCGAATCCATGGGTCAAGGGAAGGAAAAAAAACCTAGTGACCACGTGACTGTTTAAGGAGCTGGTAGTAAAATGAAAGTTGACAACAGTGTAAATTAGATATGATATTGATGTCCAACTGACCCTAATGATTTTTAGTCCATGTGTAAAAAATATATCAAGGAATAAATACTGATTTGTGTGTTCTCAGCTCTGTTGCCCCCCTTCAAGCCTGCATTCTGGTTGGGAAAATAAGAACTTCTACTGCAGGGAGGAGGATTTTCAAAAAAGGAGTGTCCCCCAACAGAGAAAATAAAGAAAAAGTAGACGTACACTTTAGAGACACAGGGAGATCTGTTGAGCCAGATGACACTTGCTTTACTGTCAATTAGTAGGAGGCACAGCTTTTTGATGAGTTGGGTAACGTATTGCTGCCTTTCTCAAGGTATTGCCCACGGCTCTTGAGAAGCAATGAAGTGGGGCCAAGGAATTAGCCTCCGAATGCCCTTTGCCATGGATGTTCTCTATTTTCCACTTTTAAGCTTTAGCTTAGACAAGTTGCCGTGTCTTGCCAAGTGAGCTACAGACAGTAAGTACATCTTGAAGCACACGGCTCTTTCCTCCTCACTGCAGCAGAGAACCTCTGCATTGGAGCATCCTGAGATGTCATTGGTGGTCATTTTTCATGTTAGGAATCAGTAAGGATGCTATGTCCACATGGATGAGGAGGGTAAGGTTTCAGTCTCTAAAGTGTAATGATGGGTTTACCTTTTCACTTAAAGAGTCACACATCAACAAATGCGGGTCTGTTCTGGACCAAGAAGAAACAAGTGTTTCAAAAATAATAGCTTGAAAGGTCAGTGGGACATGCCAGGCATCTTCTTCATGTCTTCAAGTTCGGGTATCAAACATGGGTTTCCTATCCTGAGTGATACTGACAATTTGTCATGCTCTGTGCCTCATGTATACGAAAGGCTTTCCTAGATAAAATGTCTAGAAATGGTATCATTCTTGATATCTGTTAAACAGGGGAAGATGAAGAAATTGAATTTAGTCCCTAATGTGCATTGATTTTTTTAAAGGCATCAATTTTATAGAAAATTTGAAGAATTAAAGTGACAGAAAATTGCAAAGCACCTTCTTCTTCTGGTAGAAAACTATTCTGTTTTCGTTTTTTGAAGAATGTGACATAGAATCAGTACTAATATGGTTTATATTGTACTTAGTGTTTACAGAGTGATTCACAGGTATTGTCCTATTTCATCTGTGCAATGACCTCTGGAAGATAAGATTTCCTAGTTATGATTTTTAATGTCTGTTTCCTAACTCTGTCTAAAAGCAGATTGATTGAGCTCCATTTGCTCAATTTAGAAGGCTGGACTGATTAATTGTGTCAGAACATTCCAGGAGGCAGAGGAAAGGAAGAGACAGGGGTTCTACACGATGGAAGCTGCTCCTGAAATGATTTGACCAGCAGCCTTATCCATTTTTCCCAAGGCTGGAAAGAAAAGAAAATCCAAGGCAAGGAAAACAGGTAGCCCATAAGACTCCAACCTTGGCACGTAGAGTCATGGCTGTACTCCTGTGCCTTGGAGAAGAGGATGATTTGTGTCTCTGTTCTATAATCTCTGTTTTGCTTTTTCTCCACATTGTCTTGTTTTACTAGCATATGCTGTAACTTGATTTACATTTCATAGCATTAAAACAAAAATCAGGAACTCTTTATCATTTATTAGCTATTTGGTAAATAGTTTTTGGTGAATCTTTAACTTTATTATTAGGACTTACCGTGGCAATGTACAACACCTACTTCCCCAGATAACAGCAGTAGCTTACACATGCTAAACTTGTATTTCCCTCTTACATAAAGAAGTCAAGCAATCGGTACCACAGGGCTGGTTTGTATGAAGGTCCCAGGGTCAGAGAACCAGATGCCTCTTATGTTCAGCCCGTTAACTTGATGGCCCAAAGTGTCTGCCTGAGGGTCAAAAATCAGGCCCACATTCCAGGTAGCAGAAAGGAGGGAAGAAAGGGGCTTCAGTTCCTTTTGGGTTCATTCTATAAAGTCCCAGGTAGCTTTCCTGCTTTTATCTTGCTTTAGACAGAGGGCTGAGAGACAGCTTGCTATGAGGTAAGCTCAGCTCAAGACCAGCCATCTCCCTCGAGGGGAGGGGAGGGAGGGGGCGGGGAGGCACTGCTCATCCTGCACATGGTGTAAGACACCACGATGAGATGCCGGGGGCCTCCGCAGTCCGTCCATTGCTTCGGGCTGCACTGATCGGTTGGTAACGGTTGAGATTTTCCCGTAGAAGTGCGTGTATGCTCGAACAATTGCTCGGTTCATTTAAACGAGTGGCTACCAGAGCACGTTGGAGAACACATTTGTTCTCACCTTCTAGCCAGTGACTCTCCCGCCATGTTTCTGTCCTGCTGTTCATTTCCACCTTATTTTCCAAGACTCCCGGAGGAAATGTAAGCAGCCTGATGCTCAAATGCTTTTCTTTGTGATTCTCCCCTTGTTCTTTGAAGGAAAAACAAATTGCCTAGAGAACAGTGGACGAAATGCCAACCCCCCATTTCTTTAAGTGTCTGAGATTTGGTGTTAGGAAATAGAAGAAATTTACAGAAGCACCCTTAAGAAACATTATTTCTTTCAAATGTGATTTGGAACAATAAAGGACAATATATTTTATAGCACAGCTTTTAAGACAAATGAATTGGCAGTAAGTTCGCATAATGAAACTTCCAACGTCTTTATATTTCTCCTGGAATTTCCTTGGTTCCTGGTGTAAATTTTTAATAATTAATATCAGCTTTCTATTCTTTCTCTTCCTGTAGTTGTAGAGTTAACTTGAAAATAGCTTGTTGTGTCACTGAGAAAGCCTCCTGGTCAGCCTTCTAGTTAAACAGCTTGTGAGCGTTTCGGTGGCAGGTGTGCTAAATAGTAGTTTTCAGGCACTTGAGGGATGCCCATCACACCAGCACTGCGGGAGCCTATTTCTCACCCACGACAAGGTGAGACCCTCCTTTCCTCTGCTGCCTCGTCCAGGCCCCCGCATTCTGGTTCTTTCTCACCACCCATTTTCATAAATTTCAGCCCTGCACCAGCAGAGCAAGTCTTGGTTTCTCAAAGACCAGGAACTTAGTTCAAGGTTTTCTGTTAAAGGACAGTGTACAAAATCAGGCAAATTGATATGTCTTTTCAGGCCTCAGGATCTCTGCATTTAAATCAAGAACTTGAGTTACAATACTATTCTCTTCCACTTTTGAAATTCTAAAGCTCCACACAATAGCTTTTTTAATTGCTAAAATTTTTTTCTAGACTATATTTTTCAAAGATTCACAAATATCTGTTAATTTATATTTAAAGATATTATATTTAAGAAATGGAATATTTATTTACATTTAATTAGGAATTTAAGTCAAGAAATATTTGATACTGAATGTTTACTCTGAGTTCAAGTATGTAAGCTTAATTTTTGTGGTACTGTCGATAAACCACAAAACGTGAGAGTTGTTGGTTAAAGTTTATCTGGGGCAAAATAAGGACCAGAGCCCAGGTGACAGCATCTCCGAGAGCTCAGAGGAACTGCTCTGAAGAGGAGGGGGAGCTCAGAATTATATAAGATTTCAGTGACGGGGGACGTGCGGTCCAATACAAGTTTAGGCAGAGGCTGCTGCTAGTCAAGAAGCAGGTGTCTCTGTTAATGATTTTAGTGCTTTTCTAGATAGGAGAGGATGCAAGAATTTGGGCGCATAAAATTTCCTGAAAATGTCTAACTATCTGAAGACTCTTCTGACCATTTTCCCAGAGCACAGAGTGCCCCATTCCTGATCTCCACACTTAACTACTTTCAGAGGGTGTTGAAGGTCAGCAGCTGCAGTGGCTCATGACTTAACCAAATCAGAGGCAGATGACAAGTGCCAAATTTAGTTGACAATATGTATATATTGTAGGAAAAATGTTACTTTCCAACCCTACCCGTGTTCTAGTTTTAGTTAGAGATCAACGGATAACTGTGTTCGATGACTTAGGTCAGACGAGGGGGTGACGGGGTCGTCTCGTGAGCCGGCCAGTGCTCTATGCCAGCCTCCTTGATCACATTCAATTTTCTTTCTCTTCAAACAGTATGCTTCTGATTTTGTGAAGTTTGGAGCCTGTCCTGAGCACATGGGGTCTGGAGGTGGCCCTGTTCCTGTGGTCTTTGTTTATTCTGTGAATTATGGTGTGAATCTTTATGTGCCCAAGCTTCATCATAATTTCAAACTTAAAGGATTTAAATATGGGAGATGGATGCCACGTTCTTGGAATAGATTTTCAGGATAACAGCCAGGATTGGTAAAAAGTAGGGAGAATGGATACGGCCTTCAAAAAAGAAATGCTATTTTACAATTTCTTGTAGATAAATTAAAGTGCTTGTTGGGATTCTATCAGGAATGTTTAATTGGGAGACTTGCCTCCCATTTTCATGAAACAAAATAATTTTATTATTTGTTTAGTGCCTACTGTCTGGCAATGAAGTAGCCCCTTTGCATACAGTTTTATCATTTAATCTCTACAAAGAGTCCCAGGAGAACCCATGTGTCACCGGTGAGGGAACCAAGATCATCCAGGGTATGTGGCTGGAAGGCAGATGGGCTGGAGGGCTTACCCTCCTTCAGGCTGAGATAGAGACATCAAGTTTTATTGACAAGCATGTTGCAGAATAGTTTACTTAATACTTTGCTTCCTTGATGAAGTGAATCTCTTGAAATTGTTTATGTCTGCCTTATATTCCCCTCTCTCCTCTGCCTCAGGACTTCTCGTAAGTAGAATGAATTCAGCCTGAACTGATTCAGGAAAATCAGAAAATATAAAATTAGCTCACACAAATGTCTGATTAGTCCTTGTAATTCAGTAAATCCTAAAACTCCTAGAAATGCAAGGAAGGTGTGTTACCTTGCGGACTGAGTGCATTTGAAGAGTGAGAAATTTAGTGTGATCTGGTAAAGGCACAGGCTCTATAGACAAAGATCCGGGTTTGGATCCTGGCTCCACCAAGTACTGGAAGCATGACCACACATAGCCTCAGTTTCTTCATGTGTTAAATGGGCTGATGGAGCTCACCTCTAAGCAGTCAGGTCAAAATAAGATGGTATGAGTGACTCTCCCCAAAGTGCCTTCTCCATGGCACTACTGAAATAGGAGAGAACAAATCTGACTCCATATTAGATCTGTTCTTTGGCTTTAACCCTGTGCCCTGTTTCCTAGGTTTAGTCTTGTTGGTTCTGCACCTTTTGTAAAACAATGTTGCCTAGAGCATGAAATATACAGGAGACCCTATTCTCAAGGCTCTGACTTTAAAGGATATTAACACTTTCCCATTCATATAAAGATAACAAGTTACAGAATAGAAAATAACATTTGTTTGTTGGAGGTTTACACGGATCTGACCCAGGTGAAGAGCTGCAAGAACAAAGGATTCTTACAACAAAGAATTCATACACCAAGTTTGCAACAACCAAGCATTCCTGCTTCCCCTTTTTAATATAAAAAGAGCCTGAATTCTGACTTTGGGAGATGGTTTTCCAGGACATTAGACTTCCATTTTCTCAGCTGGCTTTCCAAATTAAAGTCGCTATTTCTTGCCCCAAAACCTGGTCTCCCAATTTACTGGCCTTTAATGCACGAGCAGAACAAGTCCGGACTCGGAAACACAAACATACATTGAAAGTACCCATTTGGTATATTAAATGACCTACTTCCTCTCGTCTTCCTGATGTTTTCTTCTCTTGACCACTCCTGCTATGTTTATGAAAAACCTGTCATGTGGACACATTTCCATCTCTAGCCACTACCCTTCCAGGTAAGAACTGATGCCAAGAAAGCAGTGGAAGTCGCTAAGAGGCATTACCGGCAAGAAAAGAGCAGAAGTGGGTCCTGGCTGATGTTCAGGGGCAGGCTGGGACACCTGACAAGATGTCATAAGTACGGATAGACAGCTGGGCACCAAAGGAGAAGCTTCTAAGCTTCCATGAGGGACTTGTTGGATAGGAAGGAAAAGTCCCAGACTATAGCTCTGATCCCACCACAAGCTTCCTGGGCGAGACTGGGCAAGTCATTTAAGTTCTCTAGGCCCGTGCTGTCCACCATGGGAGCCACCAGCCATATGCAGGATTATGAAGTTATTCTGTAGCCAGACAGAATTATAAATAAACATTTTATTGCAAAGGCTCAACAGGTATAATGTTTAAAAACATTATTGGTTATCTTGCCCTAACGAGTTATTTTTGTATATCTAGCAATCTGTGGTTTGTAATGCCTGTGACTAATGATTCCCTTACAGTGAGGTATTTTGAAATTATAAGTTACTGGGCACAGTACCCTCATATCACAATTGAAAAATAAAAACTGATCCACATAAGCAAGGTGATCTGACTTAGTAGTTATGAGCAGAGGCTCTGGGGTCAGTCTGCCGGAGTATAAATTCTCACTTTGCTTCCAGGGGGTTCTGTGTGAATCTTGGACAAATTATTATTGTTGTTTTTGTTTTTGTTGTTGTTGTTGTTGTTGTTGTTGTTGTTTGTGCCTCTTTTTCCTTACCTTTTAAGTAGCGAGGAATATGTAGACTCTATCCCCTACTGTGTTGGCAGGATTAAATGAGTAAACGTCTGTGCTGCCCACTTCCCTGGGTTTCAGCATTCTCCAGGCAATCAGTGTCAAACTCAGAGGCATTCTCCACTGTCTTCATCAGTCTGGGATGCTGTAACAAATTACCATGGGTCGGGTGGCTTAAACAACAAGCATATTCTTTAAGTTTTGGAGGCTGAGGTCAATGTATCTGGGAGAGGATAGCCTTCATGGCTTGAAGATGGCTGTCTTCCCACTATCTTCATGGGCCAGAGAGCAGAGAGAAGCAAGCACTCTGGGGCCCTTTATAAGGGCACAAATCCCATTCATGAGGGCTCTAATCTCATGAACTCATTTTATCCTACTAATCACCTACCAAAGGCCCCGCCTCCCAATACCATCACTCTGGGAGATGGGATTTCAACATATGGATTTTGAGGGGATGAAAACATTCAGTCCACACATCGGCTAAATCTCCCCAACATGCAGTCATCAAACCTGTAGCTGATTTCAAAGTAATGTTTACATCTGTCTGCCCATTTCCATTCCTACATCCACTAACAGTGAAGCCCTGTTATATTTTATTCCTTATTTTTCTGGTAGAGATTTAATTGATTCCTCTACTCCAATGCTCTCCTTACACCAGACAGTCCTCCTAACAGCCCTGCCAGATAGGTCTTCCTTAAAACACCTTCCCACTGCACCTGGTTGATTTTTAGGTGTAAATGTCAGAATTCTCTCCACACCCCAGCCTAGAACTTTAATCCCTTACACTACCACTCACTATGTTATTTTTCTATTACCACTGTAATAAACTTTCATAAGCGTAACAACTTAAACCAGCACAGATTTATCACCTTATGGCTGTGGAGGTCAGAGATCCAACACAGTTCTCATTGAGCTAAATTCAAGTTACCAGCAGGGTTCCTTCCTTCTAGAGGGTCTAGAAGAGAATGCTTCCTTGTTTTTGTTTTTTTTTTTTCCAGTTTCCAGAGGTCACCCAAATTCCTTAGCTTGTGCCCCACGACTTCCTCCATTTTCATGGTCAGCAGCCTTTCTGAACACTGCTCCATGGCTACACCTCCCTCTGGTTTTAAACTCAGCTGGCCTATGTCCTGCATTTTAAGGACCCCTGTGATTACATTGGGCCCAGCTGGACAATCCAGGCTACTCACCATATTGTCTCATCTCAGGATCTGCTTCTCCCCTCCCATTCAGGCATTATATATGTAGCTGTGACACTCACTTTGTGTGACATTTCCTCCCATGAGCAATTTAAGGTTCAAGGCACTTATGAATGACTTTTTGTTTTTCTTCCTTAGTCTTTCTACATTCAGTATGTGTGGTGAGATTATATGAATCCTTTTTATTTGTGTCCCTCCACTAATCTTTAATAATGTATCATGAGTTTAAAAGGCTAATAGACAATTTAGAAGACAGAAATCCTCTAAGATTTTTCTCCTAAAATATCTGTCATCCCTTTTGCCATGTACAGAAACATGTCACTGTTGGCTAACCTGTGGAGGGGGAGGAAAATGATTCTGCCACCACACTCCCCTCATTCACACCAATTTGATGATCGGCTAACCAAGGATCTATGCTCCCCTCTTTGCTCACTTCCTCCTCCTTTCCATTGACTATCCTGTTCCCACTGCTTCCTTCATTCACCACATTAGGATTTCATGACCACATTCTTCTCTAAATAAAATGGATATCTTACATCTAATGTCTGATAACTGTTCTTAATGTATATGCACACACTGACCTCCACATAACCCCACCCATCTCTTTATTTTCCTAGAATCATCCAGAGGAATCAGTTCCATGATGATGATGATGATGATGATGATACTGACAGTGATGACAGGAGCCTTTCAAGGATTCTGATAAACAGGGAATCAATAAGGGAGGGAATCATTGCAAAATTGCCCCATAAACAGGCTTAAAAGTAAATAACTGCTAAAGTGTTTAATGAAATTGACTAATATTTAACTATTTTTAAAACTTTGTAACACTGAATTTAAAATTTTACTGGGAATTTTCATTCACCCCTAACCAGTATTCAACTCTAGGACCAAAATCTAAGGATTTCTATCTTCTAAAAAATTGTCCACTAGGCTTTTAAACACGTGAACCTTTAAAAAGGGTAAGTGCTGGGCTGAAAATAAGCAGGATTCATATAATCTCACCAGACACAGTGAATGTGGAAAGACCAAGGAAGAAAAACAAAAAGCCATTCATAACGTCTTGAACTTTATGTTGCTCACAGGAGAAAAAGTTAGCCACGTTGAGCGTCACATCAACATGACGCCTGAGTGGGATGGGGAAGCCGATCTTCCTCATCAGACATTTATGCTGATTTGTTAGATGCCAACACAATTTCCTCATTGGATTTGCTTCTAAAAAGTATGGTAGAGTTTAGGCTCTACCAAGAGCAGACTAAACATTTTCCCCTGCTGTCAGGTCACTGGACTGAATGTCCCCATAAGAAGGACACAATTATGTTTCATTGGGAAGTCTTCCTGAGAAGCAACAGGCTTTTCGAGGACAGAACTGCAGGTCCCCCCATGGAGTGCTGGAGGAGGGCTAGAGGGGACACTGGAAAAAACAGCAGGAGTGAGTTCAGATACTGCTGCTCAGGTTGCCAAAGTCAGCAGTGCTGTCTCTAAGGATATGTCATTCTCCCAAAATTTCCATGAGTGAAGGAACCTGTGAACACTAAGCAGGATTTTAAGACACAGCAGCACATAATTTGCATCACAACTCAATTACAGTATGTTTTGATATTTGGAAAATAATTAGCCCATTGTTCTTTGAAACTGCAGCAGTAGTAATAGAAATAAAAAAGACTGAGCCATCTTGGAGACAACAATCAATAAACAATTCTAAATCTGCAGGATTCCTTGACGATATGCAAGCAATGAGCTAGATGTGTGCTGCAGATACCTCTTACTACAGGGCTTACTCCTGCAAAGCATAGAACTAGTTTTCTCAGCAGACATAGGGAACCAAGTCAAGATTCCTAATCTTGAGAGGTTTACTATATGGCAGGAAAGCTCAGACAAGTACATACATCGAAATATGAATAAATGTAATCAAATATTATGAAATATGAATGGAGCACAGATGAAAGAGAAATTCCTTTCACCTGGGATCAAGAGAGACTTCTTCAGAAAATGTGGCTTTGGAGATGGCCAAAGACATGGGTGGAATTTTGGCAGAACAGGATGTAAGGAATTTAAAAACTGATACTAAAATTCATATAAAAATGCAAAGGATCCCAAATACCCAAAACAACTTTGAACAAGAGAAACAAAGCTGTAAGACTTACACTATCTGATTTTCAGACTTTTTTTTTTTATAAAGTTACAGTAATCAGAACGTATGGTGTTGGTGTAAAACAGGAAAATAGAATAATGGAACAGAAGAAAGTTCAGAACTAAACCAGCACTTATATAGACAATTGATTCTCAAAAAGGATGCATTGGAGAAAAGGATTTTTTCAACAAGTAGTGCTGGAATTATTAGATAGTGATATGCAAAACAAAAATGAATTTTGATCCACAATCACAAAATATACAAAAATTAACTCAAAGTGGATCATAGATCTTAATAGGAAATCTAAAACTATAAAACAGCTAGAAGAAAAAGCATAAGCTTAAACTTTATGACCTTGAGTTTGGCAAATATTTCTTTGCTATGACACCAAAAGTATAATCTATTTTAAAAAGTAACTGATAGAGTGAACTTTACAAAAATGAAGACTCTTCAAAGCTCTTCTAAACACTGAGAAGCAAATTAAAAGACAAGCCATAGACAGAAGCGATTTGCAGATCATATATCTGGTAAAGGTCTCTCTTTGTGTTTGATCCAGAATAAAAAGGTTTCAAAACTCAATAATAATTCAAACAACTAAATGAATGAATGAGGCCAGAAAACACACTTCAGTAAAGATATCCAGATGGATAATAAGCATATGAAAAGTGCTGATTAAAGATGCCATTAGTCATTAGAGAAATGCTTTTAAAAACCACAGTGAGATACTAGTGCACAAACATACTAGAATGTATATGATTAGAAAGACTGACCTTACAAATTGCTGGCAAGGAAATAGAGCAACCAGGACTGATACACACCACGAGGAATTTACAATAGCACAACCATTTTGGAAAAATGTTTAACAGTTTCTTTAAAAAAGGTAAACACCTATCTGCCATATAACCCAGACCTTCCTCATCTGATGCTTTAGAAAATAAAAGCATATGTCCATACAAAGACTTGTAACCAAATATTCACTGCAATATTATTTATAATAGCTCAAGTTGTAAATAACCCATGCATCCATCAAGAAGTAAATGAAGAAACAAATGATGGTCTATGCAAACACTGCTCACAATAAAATATTCAGGAAAAACTCAGCACTAAGCAATACTCTGCTATAAGAAAAATAAGCTATTAATACAGCAACACAGATGACTCTCAAAATAATTACACTGAATGAAAGAAGTCAGACAACATAGAGTAGATACTGCATGAATCCATTCATACAACGATCTTCAAAATGCAAACCAGTATGTTGTGATAGAAAACAGATCAATGGTTACCAGGGGAATAGGCGGGGAGGGAGGGAGAGACAACAAAATGCAGGAGAAGAGTTTTGTGGGTGATGGGTATGTTCACTGTCTTGAATGTGGTCATGGTTTCTTGGGGATATACTTATGTCAAAACGTATTAAGTTGTACACTTTAAATGTGTGAAAATTATTTTGCCAAGTATACCTCAAAGCTGTCTTAAGAAAAAAGGCACTTCTGTCCTGACACAACTCAGGGCCTGATTGGAGTGAGATGATCAGTCCCTCACCCTGTCTGCCTAACGGGAAGGTACAAAATCTCTTACGGAAAATAAGATATGGATTTTTCATTTGCAATGTCTGCTATGTAATAAAGAATTTCTAGACATGCAACATGTCAAGACTATATGATGGATAAAATGAGAATAAGAAATATTAGACAAAGGATGCAAACCCCCAGGTGATGTAGGTTCAGAGTTATCAATAAAGGCTATAAAATACTTTTAATATATTCAAGAAAATAAGGAAATGATGGGAGAATATACAACAGGGTCAAGACTTTCACCAGAGAAATATACTGGAATGTATTTTTAAGAAAAATCAAACAGATACTCTAGAACTGAAGCTTTCAACTCTGGAAACAGGTAAACAGAGCTAATTAGGATCCCTTTTAAGTAAAACTTTCAGTAATGCCGGATAAAATACAACAACAAAAGTAACACAGAGCTAACTATGGAGAGAGAAGTTCTCAGATGACAATACAAAGAGGACACTAAACGCCAAAATGGTAATCTTGTGAGCTGATGCCACCGCACCCTGGAGGGAAGGGGTTTTCATCTACACATAAATAGGGATACAATGTCCATTTAGGAAAAAGGGTCCATACCAGATGTAGAAGAGTCTTCCTTTATAGAAACCTCTGCATAAGACGTATTGGAAGACTTGCCTCTTCACTGAAAGGGAGACTCAAAGTTCTCCACATGTGCACACAGGAAAGGGGTGAAACAACCGGTTCTCTAGGGAAAAACAAAGTCTCCCTTCAAAAAATCTAATCTCCACGCCCCTGCTTTATATGAATGTGGAATCCAAATTGATACTCCACTTAAGATTCCGGAATTCCCGAACTGAAAAATATAATAATTCAAGGTTGATCATATCACCTGGAGCCTTAGGATAAGCAACACAAAATTGTTCTCTAGGGAAACTTTAAAAACCAGGATGTAAGGGACAATCATAGGAAAAAAATTGTACTCACTATAGAGAAGCTCCCACAGCTCTACACAGACACAGACACACAACTAAAAACAGAAGGAAATGAGTGCCACAGGGAAGAAAGAGCTAACCGTAAAACACAGGATGATTAATATTCCAGAGCCTAAAATTATGAAACAATCTAAGAGAGAGCATAAAATAAGTATGACTGAATCATTAAAAGATAAATTGAATCTTATATAACATAATGAACAATCAGGACATCATGAAAAAGAAAACAGATTAATTTTTTAAAGAACTAAACAGAACTTATGGAAACAAAATACAGATATCATTTGGTATATAAAATTCAATGTATGGGTTAAGTAACATTTTAATCTTCAATATCTAGGGTGTTCATTAAAATTCAACAGTAATCTCTAAAGTAATTGTTTAAAAAGAGAATAAAAATAAAGAAGTCAAAATGAAGAATGCAAAATAGGCTGGTCACTATTCTAAGTTCTTCATCTATTTTATCACTTAATGCTCACAGTCTTTTAGGTGGATAGTACCACTTTTTGTATATTAAGAAAGTGAGTCTCAAATGGCTTACATATCCTGGTTACATGGTTAGCAAGGGAGGGAACCAAGCCCGGATAGGCTGTCTCTAGACTCCATGCTCTTAACCGTGACTGCGAGGTATATAACAGGCAGAAGAAAAGCAGAGCAAAGCAAATAGAATTCACAAAACAAGATGCCAGAAATAAAACATCATCACTAATCACAATATATTGAGATGAAATAAATAATGAGTTAAAAGATTTACAGAATTCATTTGTTTACCTGAGACAAAGCAAAATTAAAACTTAAAACTGGTTGAAAGCTTAGAAGAATAACAGAAAGAAGTCAAAAGTTAGAGCCAGAAAAAGAGACACCTGAGAAATATTAATCAATGGAAATCACTCAAGTCTCCCTCAGGTTCATAGGTACCTGAAAACCACCTTGGCCTGACACTTACCAGCTCTGTGCCTGAGCGAAACTCTCAGTCCCCAGGAATCTTCGTTCACTTACCTGTGAATGTAAGGAATGATCCCTCCTTCCATCTGGCCAATTTGTATTGACTGCTGTGCCATGGGTACTGGTCAAGCCACCTGAGGTCCGTCAGTGAACAAATAAGGATCCTTGTCCCTATAGGACTGTGGAGGAGCAGAACATAAACTACAGCCGTGACAGTCATGTGAAATATATGGTATTCTAGAAGGTGATAGAAATAATATGATCAGGGAGAGGGGATTTCTGGGGCAGAGAAAAGGGGAAGGCAGTTTCCAGTTTAAAATGAGATGGCCAGACCTGGTCTCACTGAGGACCTTGAGAAGGGGGTGCAAGTTGCTGAGCTCCCTCTAACACAGCACCGCACACTGGGTGACATGAACCACAGAGGCTCACTGTCTCACAGCCCTGGGGGCAGGGAGTCTGCAGGCAGGGTGTCAGCAGGGCAGGCTCCTCCTGAGGGCTGGGAGGGAGAGGCTGGACCAGGCCTCTCCCCTTGGCTTGGAAATGACCGTCTTCTCTCCACATCTCATCACGTCATCTCCCATGTACACGTGTCTCTGTGTCCACATTGCCCCTTTTTATCCGGACACAAGTCATACTGGATTAGGGCCCACCCTAATGACCTCTTCTTAACCAATGACATCTGCAACAACCTTATTTCCAAATGGTGTCATGTTCTGTAGTCCTGGGGGTTAGGACTTCAACATATGAGTTGGACAGAGACCGGCCAGGGCAACAGGCCTGTGGGTGCATGTCTGATGTCCTCAAGGGCAAGCAGGGAGGCCAGTGTGGCTGGACCGGAGTGAGCCAGGGATAAAACCGGAGATGAGCTCAGCTTGGGGAGGGGGAGGAAATCTGTAAGGTCACCATAAGGACTCTCACTTCTTCACTCAGTGAAATGAGAAGCCATTGCAGGATTTTGAGCAGAGAAGATCACACCCAGGGTCTCAATCATGCCTGACTTAGGTGATGAGGATGAAAATATTTAGGATTTTGAGCTGATAATAGTTAGACTACATGTTGGACTTTGACTTGATGGTGTAGTAAATGAGACTCTGGAGGGTGTTGGGATGAGGTGGATGCACTTTGCATGTGGGATGGACAAGAACCAGTGAGGCCAAAGGGAAGAACTCGGTAGAATAATGGCCCCAATATGTCCACGGTCTGATCCCTAGAACCTAGGAATGTCACTGTGCATGGCAAAAGGGACTCTGCAGGTGTGACTGTCAAGGACCTTGGGATGGCAGATCACTGTGGGAAAGCAAACATCATCATGGAGGTCCTTAGTGGTGAGAGGCAGTTTGGTCAGAGACAGAGATGTGATGTGGCAGCAGAAGTCACAGTGACACAGGGCCCTGGGCCAAGGAGTGTGAGCACCTCTGCAGGCTGGGAAAGGTAGTAAGATGAATCTCTCCCAAGAGCCTCAGTGTGGAACGTAGCCTTGGCCACACGTTGGTTTTAGCCCACTGACATTGACTTTGCATTTCTGCACCCTAGATCAGTGAGACAATGGATGTGTGTTACGTTAAGCCACTGAGTATGCGGTCCTTTGTTACAACAGCAATAGGAATAGAGCTCAGGAACCAACATGAACATAAACCCCAGGCTGCCTGCTGTGCCGGCAGGAAGTCCTTTGTCTCTGATCCTGGGGGAGTGTCCTGTCTTCTGGCAGCATCCACACACTACCTCATGCTAACCTGGCAGCTTGCAGGGGGTCAAATCTTAACCCTGCACAGTTCTTGATATTTAGTTAATAAAAAAGTTGGTGTCATCATGGGTATTTTTCCATCTTTTAAATACACTTCAGTCTTCTAATTAAGAGACTGTGTAAATAGTTTTCAATCTTAATAATAAATAACTGTGGTTTTATTTGGTTACTTAAATTATGAATAATAATATTCACATTAGTAAAAGTTATTAAAATCAAGATTTTTCAATGAAAATATCAAGTTTCTTTTTGCATGAACATGTATTAACTACAAGAAATGTTCCATGCTTTCTTCTACGATTTAGTGTTAGAGTCTTAAAGAATAATATTTTCCTCAAAATATATTATGGGGAGGGTATTACTTTTGGTGGTACAGTTTCTAAATAAAATCTGATGCATGGCTCAGGCCACTGGGAACCTAGAGATGATAGAAATAAGGAGGCATTATAAACAGAACAATTTTTAAAGGAATTAAAAAACTGGATGTGTGAAAACAAAGAATCAGAGAATATTCTGGTGAAATAAAAGTATTTTTCAGCTTAAGCAAGACACTGGGTGAATAAATCTAAAATGAAAAAAACACCCAGAGATTAGCAGCGAGTCATGCATGCAGTGTGACTGATCAAAACCAAGTTGTTTCCAAACCAGTGTGCAGGCTTGATGCCTTCATCAATCAAGTCGGTGTGGCACCAGGCCACCTCGAATAGATGTTAATGAGGTATTTATAAGCTCTTCAACATCCCAGCTCGAAGCCCACATACGAGCCACACGACCATCACCTACACATCTGCAAAATACCCATCATGGTGAATAGCACTTTTCTTGCTCAGTAGCCGGTGGCAGGGCACTGTGAGCAGACAGAGATACAGGGACACAGGGACACAGAGGCACCTCCCCTTACTCAGCTGATAACCTTCCGTGCATTCCTGGGGACAGGACTGTCATTAAATGCACCATGTATTGATACTCCTCCTAGGAAAGAAACGACAGGATTGTCCTCAGGTTTGAGCAAGGGTGGCCGGGGGATCTCAGAAGAGCTGTTTCAGCACAACCAATAGAAGTATTGGCCACCGTGACCACGAGAGACAAGTCTCCTTCCAACCCGGTAGTCACTTGGGCTCCTGACAAAAGCTGGGCTCAGTAAAGGGTTGTGTAGAAGGCACAGACCTGAGGGATGCCCCAGCGAGAGACAGGAGTTAGGGCCTGGTTTATACTGCTCTGGGTGTATCCCAGCCTCATCCGAATACGAAATCAGAAACTTGCAAAACAGCAGAGCTGGGATGGATCACCTATTCCAGACTCCTCTCCTTACAGTTAAAAGGGTGGCAGCCCTGAGAGGCAAAGCAATATGCTAAAGGCAGAGTGTGGAAGTGGCAGCGCCAGATGAAATGCACCATGCCAAACTCGTTCAAGGCCACTAACACTGAGTATGGGGCCAAGGTTTCCAACTAGGAGAATGAGACAGTGTAAATACTTTGTTCCCCCCAAAACCCCAAATGTTTTTTAAAGGCACAAAACTCACCTTAACTAGCTCTCTTCTGAGGGGGCTCTCTTCTGTCTCCATCTTTCTGTCTGTCTCCATTTCTCTCTCTCAGACACAAACACATACAATTTTTTGAAAGGGGAATTCCTGACATACAAAGACAGAATTCACATCTTCAGAAAGACACTTGACAAAGCACGTTTCTCAATTCGTCTTTGTGTGAGGTCTGAGCAACTGGCTTATCTTCTAGAACAATTGGTGGTTACAAAATTAGGAGATCATCTTCCCCAAAGGAAGAATTATGGTCCGTGTTGATGAAGTTGGGGATGTCACATTTCATGAGCCGGTTCGGCTCCTCCTCTGGCCACCTGCTGCATCTGATGGCTTCCTGGAGCCGAACATCCCTGTCAAGGGCTATTGTTGGGATAGCAGATTTGGCCTTGTCCAAGTGGCCGACTTCATTGACGTAGCAGTGAAAGAGGGACCTAGATTCGCCATTGCCCTGTCAGAGAACACCTTGGGCACCAGCGGTCTTCCAAATTCTGACACAAAGCTGTTCAGTTCAGTCTGAATCTCTTGTCGGGAGACTCTGCATTGCTATAAAGAAAACCAAAATAAAAGATCGCTCACACTCTAGCTCGGTGACCTGAAGAATCATAGTTTTTGCCATCTACTGAGAGCAAGTCCCTGCACAGAGCATGCTGACAAGCACTGGAAGTGAGAGACATCACTTCTGAACACATACAATTAAACCCAAGGCAAAAGTCTCAAGTGAGGGACCTTGGACCATCATGAAAAGACATCGTTCCTTGAGAATCCTCAGTATTGCTGAATCGCACACCAGTGTTTCTCATTGGAACACTCAGATCATCTTCATCAGAATTAGTTAAATTGCTTTTTAAAATGCAGGATTCTGGTGTGCAGACCCTCAGAGTCTCCAGAGGTAGGGACCTGTAGTCTGTATTTTTAGAGCAGCCGAGATCACTGAACACGCTCAGGTTTAGCACCACGGTCTACATCGTGTCACATGAGCATCGACAATGCTGTCTCACGGGGTAGGCGGTTTGCCATGTGTGTCAGGGTGCTGTCCTACCCACGAGACTCCCCTGATTCTCAGAACTGACAATGCTGCCCCATTGGGCAAAAAATACCACCATTTCACAATGCATACGCAGGGCACCCTACTGACAGATACAATCAGTGATGGGAGAGGGGACAAAACTCATGTTCCTGATCCCTTGTTTCACTTACTATGGGACAAATGATCAATTCAAGGGTAATAAATCACTGAATGAGTGAATAACATGACTCTCGTTATTCCCACGAGTGCCTGGAAGAGCGAGCCTGGGCACACTGAGAACCATAACAGCCCATCTACTTAATTGTCATCCTCCCCAGATTTGTGTAAAGGACACTTCCACCCAGGCAGTGACTCCTGAAGGGCAAGAATCATGCCTGAACACACTCTCAAATCCAGAACAGAACCTGACATCAATTAGGCTCTGGAGTCTGTGTTTAGTGAGTGTGGAATCGCAGCGATTCCAGCTCTTACACCTTGCCTTCCCATTCCGCCCCTCACGATATGGCCCTTATGACCAGCTCTCCCGGGGCTGCGGCCACGGAACCCATTTACAGGAGTGGAAGAATCTGATCATGTAAACCACCCCCCAGATTATCATCAAGAGTCACCTGCATTTCAGGGATCAGTAATCCCAGAAGCTTTGCAGTTCAGGCAGCTGAGGGATTTTTATATCAGCTCTGTCTTCTACTGTGACTGCCTGGGTGACATCAGACAAGGAATTCTCAAAAGCCTGAGCTTTTCCTTTCAGGAATAATCTACTTAACAAATCTCATTGACCATTTAACAAATGTGATGCGAAGATCAATGATTTACACAGGAGTACAACATTCATTAGGTCGTGGATTTTGAATCTGAGAAAAATCATTTGAGAAAGATTGACAGAATGTAGCTTTAATGCAAATTTAAGTATTCTTACCTTTCAGTAAATCATCTTCTTCCCCTACTTATCACTTCACCCAAGTTTAAAAGATGTTTGAGAACAGGCATGTTTGTGCCAGCAATCTGTGACCCAGTAACCTAAAATGTCACCTAGGAAAAAGAGGGGAGTAACACATATTTTAAAAGCATGGTGAGGACAGCAGGGCCACCCCCCAACTCCACACTAAGAAGTTCTGAGTAATAGCTTTCCTGCCTGCCTTGGGTATCAGCTGATGTGAAAACCCACCCAGAAAACTCACTGTCCAGCAGCTCTTCCGTAACACAGGCTACACTTTCTCAGGATTAAAAATTGGGTCAAGTAACCCCTTCGCTGAAGAATAAAGACAAAGGAGAACAAGAGAGTTCTTCCCCTCCCCAGGGGAGAGCCCAGAACTTGGGCTGCATGCACTGTGCCCACCTCCCAGGAGAAGGATAAACTGGAGAAGGACATCCTGTGAAAATAGGGCAGCAAAGGTAGAGATGGGAACAAATAGACCAGCTGGCCTGGGACAGCCCCCTCCGTCGCTGCCTTGGCGGCTGCCTCCGCCCCCTCAGCACATCCTGCCCATCTCAGGTGGCTAAGATGTCAGGGAAACTGTGCTTTGCGACCTGGGGCAACAGAGGCTGCCCCCAGGCCAAGCTGCTGGGGAGATGGGAGCTAAACCACCAGCTCCCAAGTTGCAGGATCCATACCTTTGACATCACCCCGCCACCCCCACACCTTAACACACCCCCGGGGCAATATGACCCTGAGAATTGTGACCTGGGAACGAGGGGTGGCAGAGGCCGCCCCTATGTCAGGCCTCCAGAGATGGGAGGTTATCCTCCAGCTCACAATAGGCAGCACCCCTCTCCTTCCCACCCCCTGATCTCACCGTGCCCACCTCCCAGGAGCAACCTGACCTGGTGTAGTGTGTCAGGCGAATCTTGGGCGGGAGAGGCCGTCCCCAGGCCAGGTCAGGGGAAAGGAGAAGAAGTGGCCTCATTAGGCAGCTGCGACGGCCGGCTGCCCCTGCCCCTCGACCCCATCGCGTGCACCTCCCAGGGGCAAGCTGACCTGGAGACGGGCATCCGGCTTCTTGGGCAGCAGATGACGCCCCCAGGTTTGGCCATGGGGAAGAGGGGAGCAAATTGATAAGCTCCACGGTGCAGGTCCTCTACCCCCGCCGTCGCAACCCTCGCACTTTAAAGGCACCGCCCAGGGCGCCCCTCCCCAGCAGGCTGAATGGGACAGGTGTGTCTGGTGATCTGGGGCAGGAGAGTCCACTCCCACACCAGGCCATCGGGGAGACGGGAGCCAATCCACCAACTCCCCAAGGCATCCCCATCCCCCCGCATCAGCCACCGCTCCTGCCCCCTGACCACACGGTGGCCACCTCTAGGGAGCAGGCTGACCTGGAGATGGACGTCCGGCGAACTTGGGGCAACAGGGACTGCCCCAGGGCAAACCATGAGGGGAAATGGGAGCAAATGGACCAGCTTCATGGGAAAACCCGCCGCTGCTTCCACCACCCCCAACGTACCACGCCTACCTCCCGGGGTCAGGCTGACTAGGATACACGTGTCCCGTAACACATGGCAACAGAGACCACCCCCAGGACAAGCCGCGGGGAAGATGGGAGCAAATGGTCCCTCTTCCCCGCTGCAGGACCCCGACAACTGCCACCACTGCACCTTGACTACCCTGCCTCCTGACCCCAGTTAGCTAAGTGGGACAGGGGTGTCCCGGAACCTGGGGCAGCAGAGGCCGCCTGCAGGCCATGCGGTGCAGACATGGAGCTAATACACAAGCTACCCCAGAGCAGCATCCCTTTCAACGCAGCCACCATCTTACCAGGTCCCTGACCGCACTGCATCCATCTCCCAGGAGCAAGCTCACCTGGAGTCGGACCTCAGGCAAATCTCCGGCGGCAGAGGTCGCCCCCAGGCCAGGCCGAGGGGGAGAGAAGAAATGGAGCAGCTGCCTGGAACGGCCCCCCTCCCCCTGGCACCGCTGTCCCCGCCTCCCAGGAGCAAGCTCACCTGGAGAACGACGTCCCGCCTCTAGGGCAGTGGAGACCGCCCCCAGGCTCCACCGCAGGGGAGAGCGGAGCAAATTGACCGGCTCCCCCGCGGCAGCCCCCTTACCCCCGTGGGCCCCGCACCTAAATGACACCGCGTCCACTCCCCACTCAGCAAGCTGAGTGGGACAGGTGTGTCTGGCGACCTGGGGCAGCAGAGGCCGCTCCCAGGCCCGGCAGCTGGGACAAGGCAGCTGTTCCACCAGTTCGCCAGGGGCAGCCCCGCTCCGCCCCCCTGCCGCTGTCGCCGCCCCCTGACCTAACCGCCCCACCTCCCAGGAGCAAGCTTACCTGGAGTACAACATCTGGCGAATCTCTGGCTGCCAAGGACCCCGCAGGCCAGGCTGCAGGGAAGAGAAGAAATCGACCGGCTTGCCCGGGCAGCCTCCCACTAACTGCCGCCGCCGCAGCCGCCACCTCCGCCGCCCCAAACCATTGCACAAGCCTCCCGGGGTAAGGCTGACTGCGAGGATGTGCACTTGCCTTCTGATCCTGGCCACGTGCCTGAGAACCTCCCTGCACCCCTACACTCCCTGTACCTCTGCAACCCTGCCACTCTCTGCACTTCTGCACTGCCTGCACCCCCGCATCCCCTGAACTGCCTGCACCCCCCAAAGCCCCTGCACCCCTGCCACCACTTACACCTTTGCACTGCGTACACACCTGCACCCCTGCTTGTCCCACACACCACCTCTTGGGCCTGTGGCAGACTCTCTGCTGTTAGACCAATGCACAGCGACTCACATCTTTGTCAGTATATGATGCATCAGTGGACGTCTGGGGTTGGCTGCAGGAAGGTACATGTTCCCGGTCACCAGCCTGGGCCACTAGGGTGATCTCTGTGAGGTCACCCAGGACGGGCTCAGAGATGCTGTTCTCTGGGAAGAGAGGAGTTGAAACCGGTCTTGAGGGCAGAGCTGTGCTCACCAGGCCGTCCACGCTTCATGTTTTACACAGGGCTTCGGAGAAGTGAAATGGATATGGCCAAGTAAGACCGGCCTGCTGTGCACCCACCTCAGTCCTGGGCTCTGAGGCAGAACGACTGGCTCCCACCCTCAGTGCCAAGTTTGGGCACCTGAATGGCCCCTTGGAGGCATCCTATCAGTTCTCAGGAAGAAGTCTGGCTGCTTCCACCCCATGGCCCTCCCTCCCACTGTGCTGGCCTCAGGAAGTTTCCTTATTTGGGGAAGAAGGCAGCCCACACCCTACCCCACCACTCACATTTCTCTAACCCAGGCTGATGCTTTCTCTGCCCTTCAGAGTCTGGAAAGCCATTTCTCTTCAGGTATGTCCCTTCTGAGATGGACTTGCTTCCACTCAATTCTAGGCGAGGATGCACCATGGAATGCACTGGGTAAGAGAACCAAAATAAATAGTTTCTTCTGTGAGGTTTTCTGTTTATCTACTGGGGCTGGGCTGTGTGTAGTTTGCTACAGCTATTCGTGCGAGAGGCTAAAGCCGCACGTGTGTCCTTGTTTTCATCTCCCCGCTGTCTTTGGGTTTTCCCTAGACACTCCTGAGACATTTACTTCTTTTAATTTTATTCCAGTTATTACACAGGGGCCCTACTGACATGGAGGTGAGGTGTTGGGGGAGCGCGACAGATTAGGGCATCTGCAGTCCTGTGATTAATTCTCATTGAGCCTGTGCCCTGAGCTGTGACCTCCACAAGTGTGTCTCTTTTCCCCACCCCAATTTGGGTGACACAGAAGGTATTTCCCTTCCCCCAGGTAGGTTAGGCTCTGGTAAAATATTTTCTCATTAAACAAAACAAAACAAAACTAAACACAAACCCCCACAATGGAAGAGAATGTTCTGGGTGTATTTCAATAGAGCTATTATTTCCTTTCCTGGCAGGAAGCATGAGGAGTTTTCCTATGATTTTCACTCTGAGAACAGGGCACGGTCCTGGAGGTAAAATGCATGAAAAGGAGCATGGAGCCCCTCTGACTGGCCCCCTGGAGTTGTCACACTCAGGTTTCCCCTCGCTGAGCCTCCAGCTGGCCTCAGGGACCTGTTAAATCTGCCTGCCCCTGGGGTTCTTACAAAAGCGGGTTCTGCCCTGGGAGCTGTGACTCTCCAAGCCTGCCTGGCTGCCTCTCTGGGTTGGGAGCAGCTTTCCCCCTCAGTTTTCTTGTGGATCTAAGAAGAGCAGTGGGTTTTCAGCTCCCTCAGCTTTGGTATTGTTTTCAGGACAGAAGGAGCAACTGCTGAGCTCCTCACAAGCTGGACCAGAGGCTGGAAGCTTCCCTTCCTCTGCCTCCGTGCAGACAATCAGTGGCTGTGGTTCTAGCCGAGTTTCTGAAGATGTGGATTTAAACATACACATCCCAGCCCCTACAGGAGCACACAGTCCCATAAATCCCTACAACTTCCACTGGTAACTACGGAGCTGATGAGGACACGGGTTTCGGGGCTGCAGAGACCTGACTGCAAGACTTTCTCCGTGGCCTATTAACGTGGTTGCTCTGGGCCTTGTCTGAAGTGGCTTGCTTACTGCACCTGGTACATGGGAAATATAAAATAAGTACTAGAACCTCCACTTTTTCTCCCTCTTGGGCCTTCCAACCTAAAAAGTAATAAGTGAACTCAGACGGCCTAGTCACAACAATGAGGTCTCTCCAGCCTGGCTCTCCTGAGTGACGGGCACTGACTTGCACATTAACTCGGAAAAGTAGGGGACCCACCTTCCTCTAACTGGGCCTCTCCCCACACCAGGCACTCTCAAAGCTGAGACAGGGCCAACTCCCCCATTGAGGTGTGTGCTGGTGGCTTCAGTGTGACCTGGCCCTGCTGGGACATGAACCTGCAGTGACTTGGATGGTCAGGAGGAGGGGGGTCCCTGCTGGGGCAGCAGGGGGCCCGGTAGCACCCTGCCTAGCTTTGTGCCTGGTGCTCCTCAACATCGCCTACGGCCCCAGGGTCAGCTCTGGTCCGGGCCACTCCATGCACCCTCCCAGTATGTTTTCATTAAGTCCCTTTTTGCTTTTATCAGCCAGAGGTGGCTTCTGTTGCTTGTTCAGTGAAACAGTGCATCAGGAAGCCAGACTATTTCTAAGATCAGTAAAATACCAACTTCAGTCAGCTCGCCTGGCAGACCATGCAGCACAAATTCCCGCACAGGTCTGTGCAAACGGCTTACGTGATGGGTCCTCAACATCTGTCTTCAGAGATACAGAAGCTGGTGGTTCAGATAAAACCTCAGGGAGGGATTGAGAAATCCAAAGCTGATTGGTTTCAAAGACTAACCGGTCGGACCAGACCCCTGAGCTGTGGTCAGAAGCCTGGCTCAATGTCACTCAGACTCAACGCTCTAAGTGTCCAGTGGGGCCTGTTCTGTTCCCTTTACAGGCTCTCGTTGGGGAGTCACTGTAGCCCCTTACACTCAGCAGGGAATCCAGCCCTATTAGCCCCCACCCTGTGGGTTCCATGACACAAATCTCGGGAGTGTTTAATTTTCATCTTTGTTTAGGAGGATGAAGGTGGGGCAAGAGGAGACATAAAATCACAATTAGTGACACCAAGTCACAGCCAGTACCCACTCCTAGGAGAGCTATGTGCGCCCACAGTGGTGGCTGGGGGGCTGGGCAGAGCCCCTCCGCTGGTCACAGAGGGACTCACTCCTCTGACTGCAACTGATGGGTTGGACAACCAATCCAGAGGGGACAGAGCATCTTTCCCGGGAATTTGGAACTGACACACAGAAATTAATTTCACTCATCTGGGGATTGGGAGGAGGGTGGGAATCAAATGAAACCAGAGCAGGAGAGAAAGTTACAAGTGAATGAGAGAGAGACAGAGAGACTGAGCTTGTGAGAGCAAATAGTGGAAAGGAAGGAAAACAATGAGGGGACAGAGGAATTCCAGCTCCTGGCTGTCTAGTGTGTCCCAGCCCATCAACGAACCTGTGGGATGGTTAACATCATTCCAGTTCTGCAGATTAGGAAACAGGCTGAAAGAGACGGGGGTTGGCTTCGGGTGCACAGTTTATTTAAGTGCCACTGGACCCCTCACTTCCCACTTCCTGAAGGCACCATGATCCTCACAGCAACCCTGCTTTCCTGACAGCCCAGCACCCTGATCAAAGGGACCCTGCGGGAGTGGGAACATCTCTGAGTGTGGAGAGTTCCCTGCACCGAGATTCCATGCATCAGCCGGCTCCCGCTCACCCCAGGGTAACGTCTCCCCAGCTGTGCAGTCTCCTGGCCCTCTTCCCTCCCTGCTAGGCACTCCGGTTCTTACCACCGAGTGTACTGCAGGAATTCAGCCACAGGGATGCCCAAAGCAACATGATCCCACTGGCTGTACAAACGGCAGACTCCCAGCCCCACCTGGGCTCCATGGGGATAGTAGGTGTCCTCACCTTTCATGTATCTAAGGCAAGCTGTTTCTTCAGCTGGAGGCTATAGAGAAAAATAAAATGTCCAAAGTAGTGTTCAGTGAGGAATTCCTCCAAGGACATGACTCCAGAGTCTACAAACAGTAGTGCTGGCCGCTCCTACCCCCGGAATTTGTGTGAGGTGGATTATTGATCAGCACAATCGCTGGTGGCCCAGCTCCTGGGCTTGGCTGAACAGAGGGGGCTGGGGGAATGGGTAAGGCCAGGGGACTCAGGAAGAGCACAGAGGACCTGGCCTCTCCCCTCCGCACTTGTAAACCCCCAAATCTCAAGGCATCGGACAGAGTGCAGCCACCACAATAATGATGCTCCCATCTCTTCACTCACTCCTGTCGGTTCACTTACGTGCTGAGCATCCACTGGGTCACAGGACATGACACACAGGATGGCCGATGGGACAGGCTTGGTATTTCCCCCTGGATACTTTTCAATCTGATGGAAGAATGATCACTCATAAATGGTTTCTCAAAAGGATACATAGACAGAAGACAAACTGCAGAGTGAATCAAATTTTAAAATATAAATGAAGATCCCCCAGTCTCCCCACCTAAGGTTAACAGCATAAAGAAAATAGATCTTGCCTTTGATCACCAAGGAAGTGGTCAACCACTCTCAGGAGGAAAGGAGAGTTATTCTTTGAGCAGGACACAGAAGTGCTCCATCGGATTGGACCAGGACCTCTGCATTCATTCAGCAAATCTGTATAAGCTACTACTACATATGGGAATCTAGTAACTATACCCATTCCCAAGGGTCTTGGGCTTTATTAGTCAACAAAATAGACACGACTCCCCATCACTGGGGGCTCAGAGTTTTAGCAGAGGAAACAGGCAGCATGTTGGGGGTAGCAAGAGCTTGGGGAAAATAAGAGTGATATGAGCAAACTCAGGTGATGGTGGTGGGGTGAAAGGCAGGTAGGAGGGAATAAGGCAATCCTGGGAGATCTCACGGAGTAATGAACTTGAAGCAGCATAGATCCGGAGGAAGAAGGAAGAGCCAGAGCCAGAGGCCCCCAGAGTGATGGGGAGAGTGTCCGCGGAGAGGCAGAGCACGCCGGGTCCTGGAAGACTTTGGGACGACTTTGGCTCCTAATGGAATGGTGACCCTTTTAGTGAGTTTTGATGGGATGGATGATGTCCAATTTATGCTTTTGTTTTGGTTATTTTTGGGGGGAGGGTAATTTATTTATTTTAGTGAAGGTGCTGTGGTTTGAACCCAGGATCTCATGCATGCTAAGCATGCGCTCTATCACTGAGCTACACCCACCCCCTCAATGTATGCTTTTATAGGCTCCCTCTGACTCTGTGTGGATGAGGTTGTAGAAAAGCAAAGATGGAAGAAGGAGGCTATTTGGTGTCCAAGAAGGGGCTGAAGGTGGCTTCTAGGAGGGTGGGGAACAGGGAGTAGGTGGTTAATGAAGACAGAGTAGCCAGAATTTTTTAACAAGCTGAATTTGCTGTGTGTGTGTGTGTGTGTGTGTGTGTGTGTGTAAGAGAAAGAGAGAGAAAGAATATTGTTCCAACATCTGGACCTGGAAAATGGGATGAATGTCCTCTCCATCCAAAGGGGATGGGAAAAGGTGGGGCTGAGTAGGTGGAAAGGGGCTGGAATCAGCTCAGTTCTTCAATGTCATGGTTAAGGATTCTATTAGATATTGCCACAGAAATGCCTAATAATTAGAGGAGTCTGGGTTTTTTTCCTTTCTTTTTAACATTAAAAAATACAATTTAAATGTATTAATTTTATTATGTGAATGAATTTGGAATTTTATTTCATGCCAATATATATATTATAATAGCCAAGTTGAAAATATATCAGAAAAGGTGAGAAATGAGGGCTTTCACATAAACTGACTGTCCATAACGTAGGTAAAATTTCAATAAAACCAGTCTTCAGTGTGAAAACCTCATTTCAGTGTTACATAAAAATAAATGAAAAAGACTATGTTGATGTATCATTATTTCATATTACATAGTAGCCCCAAACAAACACACTGTTTATCTATGAGGCTTGTAGAAATACTATTCACTTTATTGACATAAATACAGAAATGCAGAAAGGTTCTAAGGTAGAATAAGCATCTTAGTGGAAATAATAGAGATCTGAGCATTTTACATGATATGTATGGACTGATTCAAAATTTGGAAAAATACTTTACACAGAAGAACATATGTATGAATGTGAAAGCAAGATGAATGAAAGAAAAAGAATATGAGTATCAGGGAGAGAGTTCCAAATGGAAAGGGCAAATCAGGGACATTGGACAAATCGAGAAATTCATGGCATGTCAATTTCCAAGTCTGGTTGCTTCCACCAGAAGTATAGCAGAGAGATAGAGGAGAGACCAAAGACCCAACTCCGGGGCACATTCACAGTAAATGTTTGGAAAAAAGAGGAGACGTTGGTAAAAGACCAGCCAGTGAATCGAAAGCAGAGCGATGGGCTGGGGGCCAAGTAAAGCAGGAACACGTGGGAGGAGGGATGGAAGAGCTGGGTCAAATGCTGCCAAAGGGCCACGCATGATGAAGCCTAAATACTGACCACTAAATTTAGCAATGTGGGGTCACTGATGGCCTTGACAGAGCAGTTTCCATAGAGCGAGGGATCAGGGGAAAAGCCAGAGTGGGTGCAAAAGGGGATGGCTCAAGAGAATATGCAGACAGTGAGTTTAAACTTCTCATTAAAAATTTGCTGCAAAGACATGGGGTGGCAATTTGTGGGGACGAATTAGGGTAAAGGAGTGCTGTTTGTTTCTTTTAAGAGGATGGACTTTTATATACTGGTGGGAGCCAACTAGCAGGAGAACAAAATAGATGAGGTAGTGACAGAGAGGATGGATGTGGGAGTGACAGCCCGGAGAAGATTGGATGGATGGCCCCCCTGGCGACTTTTGGATGATCTGGCTTTCGATGTCACCTGTAATAAGAGGTGGGGCAGCGAGAGTGAGGTCACAGGCATCAGAAGGCGAGCGGATGTGCTAGGAGTTGCTGGTGAAAGTTCTCTCTGTTGGCTTCAGTTTGTTTGGTCAAAGTAGAAAAGTAAACTTACCAGCTGAGGAACGAGGAGGAAGAGTTATTGGAGTCATGAGCAGAAGATACGAAAGAGCCTTCAGGGACAATGAGACAATGAAAAGAGCAGGGGGAGACGGGGGGAGTGTGCTCTCAGAAAGTTATATTTTATCTTTGAGGTCCCCAATTGTTGGATGTTTGATTGCCCTTCCTGCTGTCTATGAAATAAAAATTGAGTATGGTTCAGGGAAAATGCTATTTCATTCTAAGAGGCTGCGTGATTCTCAGGAATGGTCATCTTAAACTGCAAACATTACAAAAATGTAGAAAATAAGAACTTGTGTACCCAATGACCCAATATTTTCTATAAATTTGGTTGCTATTTAGTTCTCCTATCAATACCACAGAACCGATACTGCCTAGGATGGAGATACATTGATGCTTAAACGGAAATGAAATCTGTAACTTTTTCCTAAACTCCATGGCTTCCTTAACATCCCATGCCCCTTGGAATTTATGGGTGTCTGATATAAGAAATGAGAAAGAGTTTGAGAAAATCCTGGCTCAGAATTACACAGCACAACCTCAGCTCAGAAGTATACAGCCGTAAAAATGTTTAGAAGCAAAACTCCATAACTACTCTTAAAGAATTTTGCAAACCTGGGCCTGCCCAGATGTTTCCAAACTGGAAAGGTACTCCAATCACTTGACCGGTACGGGAACCAGAGGCTGGTAACCTTTTCTGTAAAAGCCAGAGAGTAAATATTTTCAGTTTTGCAGATCATTTTGTTGTAACCATGCAGGTCTGCAATAAGAAAGCGAAGAGCACTGGGAGACACGAAACAAATGGGCATGCCCACACCCTCCCTTCCACTCAGGGCAGCTTCTCTGTGGTGGGGAGCTTTGCCACAATGACTTGTTTCTTTGTTTCCATTGGTTTCTTTGTTTCCACCTTACTGCTCAAGCTCAGAACTTCAAGTGAGCCTGGTCCTTCAGCATCCATGCAGAGAGATGGCTGAGTGGGGGTGGGGACCCCACCTGACAGAGAAGAGAGATGGTTTGTCACCATGACATGAGACAATCACACCTTCCGGGGTGAAAGGGAACAAAGATAAGGGAGGAGAACAGCATTGGGATCCCTGGGTCATCTGCCAGGCTTGCTTTCCCTCCACGGCCACCCTGGGGGCCTGGGTGGTGTTGGAACTCAGCTACAGTGATTAGGCTGAGCGGACTCAGGATAAACGACCCTCCATCTCCACACCGGGTTCCAAAAGCAGCCTCTCTAAGTCTACCCTCTGAATTTCTGGAACTCAGCTGGAAGAATACATGATCAGGCCAGACCCAGAGCCCAAGCCAAACACGACAGGGGTCACGTGGGGTTGTAACCCCGTGCTCAGCGGTCGGGGTCTCCTTGCAAATCTGCAGAAATCCCTGTTCTACCTCATTCCTGGGAGAAACCCCACATCTCCTCCTGCTCTGTCTGTTCTTCTCTTGAGGCTATTTTAATGGAGGGATGCAGTGTCCTTGAACCTGACCCTCCAAACTTACATAAGCAGCCTGTTCAATAAAACAAATTATGCACTTTTTTCACATTTGCCAGTTTTTTGATTCCAGAAAGGCTGCGGGAATCTTTCTCACTGTCTCCTGTGCCCCCACCACTTGGTGGCCCTCTCCTCATGGAAACACGATTTGCCACAACTGCATCCTGCCTCCCAGCTTGTCAGAGGGGAGTGACCCACAAAGACACAGGTGTTTGTGAGGATCCTGTACCCCAGCAGAAAGCCTACTCCTGGAGCCACGGACAGGGATCTGGCATCCTGAGCCGCTCAGCTCTAATTCAAAGCCTAAAGTGGGGACCCCGAACATTGCTGAATGACTTTCTGAGTCACCTGGGCTGGAGGGGCCTCATATTTCTTTCCAGGAATGGATGTAGGGCAGCCACCATTTTCAGGGCTGACATTCATGAAGGATCTAGTTCCCCCCCCCGCACCCGAGGAAGGAGAGGCCCTTCCATACCACTGATTAGAAACCCAGCCCAGGGGAGTTTCGAAGCACCACATTGCTGTCAGGTCCAGCATCCCTGCAGAGTGGCCCCTGCCCTTGAATGAGCCCCTTCCCTGGGCCTTCCCTTCCCTGACATAACCACACCCCAGGTGGTGCTGGGGAAGGCAGGGAGTGCAGTGAGGGGTGGGGGGAGCAGAGCCCCTTGCTCTGGAGTGTGGGTTCTTGGGGAGACCACAGAGCAAGGCACACACCCCCCCACCCTATACCCCAAACTCTTAGCCCCGCCAATACAGGAGCCCCTCTGCACCCTCTCACCGTGGCTCTCCTGTGAGACCGCACCTAACCCGGCATCTGGCACCCCTGCCCTACCTCCCCTCTTGGGACAGACACTGTCTTCTTGGAAACTGCCCAACAGAGCGAACCCAAGGCCGGCAGCAGGCCTGGCGGATCTGCACTTCAGGTGCCCTACCTGGCCAGCCGTGCGTGCCTGGGCTCAGTCCTCTCTCTTGCACACAGGCAGCCTGGGTCCACGTCCGGTGCAAGAGGAGGCCGCGGAGTCCAGGCTGATCCCCACACACGGACAGGTGAGGGTGCTCCCGCCCTGCTGCCCCGCTGCCCCGCCGCCCCGCCCACTGGTGGCAGCACCGCCCCAGCCTCCGGCCGGCACCACCTGCAGGTCAGGACTTCTGCACGGCCCCGCCCTCCCCGGCCCCGCCCAGCTGCCCATTAAACCCCCCCTCACCCCCGTCCTGGCTGCGCCCTGGCTCCCATTGGCTCCGCAAGTTCTGCCCTCGCACATCTAGTCTCGGGAGGACGCAGACGCAATTGCTAGGGGAGGGCCCCGCGGCATTGCCATGGTTACAGTCGCCGCGCTCAGCGCGGGCCGGCGTGCGCTTCTGGGGCGGGTAGCGGGCTCCGGAAGTGTGTAGCTTCCAGGGACCATGGCGGTGCTTGCTGCGGGGGATGGCGGCTTGCTCGGCCGGGCGACTAGTTCTGGCTTGGTCAGAACATCCTGTCTGGGGCGGCGTCCCACAAATGGTAAACGTACGTCCGCGCTGTCGGCGGGGCCAGTGGACATGAACCGGGGTGGGATCAGGGTTGGGGTGGTGGCCGGGGAGGGCTGTGGTGCCGGGAAGCGTTTTGGGGTGGGGCGGAGCAGGGCTTGGGCACAGACTCAAGCTTTCCTCCCCCTCAGGCCCTGGGGCTGGGGCCGCGAGTCTGGGTCGCCCTTGGTGGCCGCGGCCTCCCAGAATCCCCCGGGAAGGGCAGTCGGAGGACCCATCTTAGATGAAGCGGGGCCTTATCCGGGTTTTGAAAAGCCCCAGAATCAGATGTTGGAATGGGGTGGTTTATCAGCCTTGTTTATCTGCAGGGAAATTTCAGTTCCATCCAAATGTTTCCTTCAGTCAACCTCAGGAATAAGACACAAGGGTCAGTGCCGATAAGCAGTTATCTAGGGCTTGACTCAAAATAGACTGTGCGGGGTGTAGGGATGGTAGATGGGACCCTCTCTCTTGAAGTTAGCAGTATTCTGGGATTAGAAGCCTCAGCTGAGGATTACATCCTCATTTGCAATAATGGAGGTTGTGAGAAACACACAGAGAAGGGAGGGGTGTGGTGGCGGTAACTCATTACAGAATCCAGGACCCTTGCCTGGCTCTAGTGTAGAAGAGTCTCACCTAGGATAGGGCAGCAATTATCAAAGTGTATCCAAGGCCCCTGAGGTGTAAGACCATTTTCATAGAAACGCCGGTATGTCACCTGCCTTTTGCACTCTCTTGCACTCCCGAGTTCCTATGGGGTTTTCCAGGGAAAACCTGGCCTGTGATATCACAAAACAGGGAATGCAGAGACAGATAGGAGAATTCAGCTCTCACCAGTCCAAAAGAGATTTGCAGAAGTTAAAATCACTGCTATTCTTCACACTGATTTTTGTTTTGAAAAATAGAATTATATTTTGTTTAAGAGTATTAATGGTAACATATAGTAGATTGTTAATATTTTTAAGTGAATTCATACACTTTTTCTAACTTCTTATTCAACTTCTAACACAGGAAATATTGATAGATTTAACTCACATAAATAGCAGCCTTTTGGAGTTCTCAGTAATTGTTAAGAGTGTATAGGGTTCTGTAGAACAAGAAGTTTGAGAGCCCCTGGAGAACTGTGCTCAGGTGCTAGTCAGGTGCTTAGCGGTGTTAGACGGATGCCAAGATGTCTTCCGCAACTGCTCCCAGACTTGAAGTAATTGGCCACATGGAGATGGGTGGGCAGTGCCTCCACTTTACAAACCAGAAGCTGCTGAATGTGTCTGGAGTCTAGGCCATGGGCTGTGCAGGGATTCCCGTTGTATCTGTTCTATCTAAGATGGGATTCCTGTGCAGAGGCCTGGCCCTGAAGACCCGCTCTCCTTTGCTCCCTGCCAGGTACCTTCTGTGTGACTTCAACCCTCCAGAGGGCTTCAGCCTCCGTAGGAACGTCTGCATCCACATTGCCTTCCTCCTGAAGACCCTGCTGAAGATGGAGGAGCCGGTACTGGTGCTATCCCCTTGGGGCCACCCCTACCACTGGCAGAGCCCCAACATCAACCAGGTCTGGATTCCCTGGTCTGACTCCTTTGACCTCCCAAGTCTCAACAGAAACATCCCTGACATTGAGTATGAGCAGTTCATTGCAGGTGAGGTGGTGGTCATTTAACTGGGGCCAGGTGGTCGTTGTTCTGGTTCCGATCTGAACAACGGGCTTGTCGGTCTGCTTAGGGGCCCTGCTCATGTTTCCCACACTGCAGGTGAATTTGGTTTTTCCATAGTTTTTTCAGGAAATCAATTTGAAGTGTATGAGCTCTATGTCCTCTCCCCTCTGAAAACCCTGGCCTCCTGGTGGGATGGAGCAGTGACAAGGAGGCCACTGCCACAGAGGTCTTGTCCCAGAAGGATTCACTCCCTGTGCAGTCAGGGCTGTTCTTACCTGTAGGAAAATACGATGTGTGTGTAGCATGGGCCACGTGCTGGAGAAGGTATGTAACTGCCCATCCAGTATAATTTGGTTCTGCTCAAGCTACCCATTTTAAGTTTTGTAAGAGGGAAGTGTTCAAGATTTTCTTTGAAGAAATGTATTCAGAGCTTATCAATTTTTTTTTTAAATTGAAATGTGGTTGATTTACAATGTTTTGTTAGTTTCAGATATATAGCTTTTTTATTAGTTTCAGGTATACAGCATAGTGATTCAGTTGTACATATACATAGTCTATTCTTTTTCAGGTTCTTTTCCATTATTGGTTGCAAGATACTGAATATTTTCCCTGTGTTCTACAGTGAAACCTTGTCGTTTGTCTGTTTTACATATAGTAATTTGTATCTGTTAATCCCAACTCCTGAGTTTTGTTTATAAGTCTGTGAGTCTGTTTTTGTTTTATAAATAAGTTCATTTGTATCATTTTTTTAAATTTCCACATATAAATTATATCATATGATACTTGTCTTTGTCTGACTTATTTCACTTAGTGAGATAATCTCCAGTTCCATGCAAATTGCTGTAAATGGCCTTATTTCCTTCTTTGTTATGACTGAGTAATATTCTGTTATATCTAAATACCACATCTTTATCCAGTCATCTGTCAGTGGACGTTTAGGTTGCTTCTATGTCTTGGCCATTGTAAACAGTGCTTCTGTGAACATTGAGGTGCAGGTATCTTTTGGAATTAAGGTTCCCTCTGGATATATGCCCAGGAGTGGGATTGCTGGATTAGGTGATAAGTTTTTTTTGTTTTATTTATTTTTTTGTCTTTTGAGGACTCTCCATACTGTTTTCCACAGTGGCTGCACCTAACTACATTCCCACCAACAATGTAGGAGGGTTTCCTTTTCTCCACAGCCTCTCCGGCATTTATGGTTTGTGGACTTTTGAATGATGGCCATTCTGACTGGTGTGAGATGATAACATTGTAGTTTTGAGCTACATTTCTCTGATAATTGAGCGATATTGAGCATTTTTTTATATGCCTATTGGCCATTTGTGTGTCTTCATTGGAGAATTGCTTGTTTAGGTGTTCTGCCCATTTTTGGATTTGGTTGTTTATCTTTTTTCTTATTAAGTTGTATGAACTATTTATATAGTCTGGAAATTAAGCCATGGTCAGTCTCATCTTTTGCAAATATTTTCTCCCATTCCATAGGTTGTCTTTTTGTTTTACTTATGGTTTCTATTGCTGTGCAAAAGTTTATAAGTTTAATTAGGTCTAATTTATTTATTTTGGCTTTTATTTCTGTTGCTTGGGTTGCTTGGATTGCCCTAGGAAACCATAGCTGAGATGTATGTCAAATAATGTATTGCCTATGTTTTCTTGTGAGAAGTTTATAGTGTCTTGTCTAATATTTAAGTCTTTAAGCCATTTTGAGTTTGTTTCTTTTTGGGTTTTTTGCGACTCTATTGTATGCTTTTGATTTGTGGTTACCTTATTCTTCAAATATATCAACCCATTACTATATCTATTTCCTTTAGACTTATAAACACGTAGGCTCGAACACATCCTAAGTATAACGAAGAAAAAAAAAGAAAGAAAAAAGTCTTTATTTTCTTGCTCCCCTCTCCCATTCCCACCTTTTTTAATTTTGATGTCCTTTTTCATTTTTACATCTTTATGTTTATTCTCTTGTAACTCGTTATTGCACTTCCAACTATGGTTTTCCTGTTTCTATAGCATCCTGCTTCCTTTCTGTTTAGAATAGAACATTTTAATGTCTCTGTTAGGTTAAATATTCCTGAGTTATCTCACCTCCACACTTCCCCTCAACCCCCAGGCCTCTGAATACTCAGTCCAGGAAAGCTAAACCATTCTAGCCTTCATCGGTTCTGGGAAAGCAATCTTCAGAGTGGGAAAAAACACTGAAAAATAATATTCTGTGAGTTGCTTTCTACCCTTGTCCAGAGATGAGAAACATCTGAAGGTGGAGGAAAAAAGTTGGAGGTGGGGAACACAAAGTCTTTTCTCCTTTTGCTACTGAAGAAATGATTGCTTTTGTAATTAGTGATAATGCCCTTTAAATTGGTGAGATCGAGATTCCACAGTTTCAGCGCCTGTGAATAACCAGCCGGGAGAAAGCTCTCTAGGGCCCCTGCAGTGGGAAAGGCAGCCCCTCTGAGCACCTGTTATTCTGTATTCTTTCTGCCTCCACACGGTTTCGCTAGGCACCGTGCAGGACAATGCAGTTACCCAAGGTGAAGGATTGGGAGACCCCTGCTGTGTGGCGAGCCACAGAAGCCCACACTTGAAGGACAAAATATAGAGTAGTTGGGTGGTCATAGGAACAGAGTATGGTTGAGACCCAGGATAGTGTCCTGGAGTCCAGCAGCCAAGGCTGGCGGGGCAGATGGGGCCCTGGGGCATGGGCAGTCCTTGAAGGATCTGAAGCAAAGATAGGAACAAAGAGACTGGATTCGTGTAGTGGTACAGATCCCCCTGGAGGCTGCGGGGCAGCTCAGCAGAACCAGGGGGAGCGGGCACTTCCCCAAAGCTGGATTGACAGGTCACAACCAACTCACTGGGGACCGAGAGGCACTGAGTCATTTTTAAATTTTTGTCCCACTTCCTGGAAAAGAAACTGCTGCCTGTTAAATAGCCTGTGTCGTTAGTGAGAATTAAAGACATGAAGCAACATTTCCTCAAAAGTCACCCATTGTGTAGTTGTTAATAAGGGTCAAGTGCAATCTTGAATAGATGAAATGAAGTTTTCATCAGAGGATTTTAAAATCCTTTAAAATAAAAATTCTTGCTGCCTTTGTTCTTCATTTCAGGCTTCACTTGGTGATAATAATAGTAACCAAAGCAATAGCAAACCCTTACAGAACTCTGTCCTGCTGTTCCAGGAACACAGTGTTCACGACAATCCAATGAGTTGGCACCACTGTGAGTTCCACTTTAAAGGTTAGGACATTCATTAATCACACGGCTAATAAATGGCAGAGCTGGGACTTGAACCCAAGCTGTCTGGCCCCAGAGCCCTCTCTCAGCCCCTTCACTGCAGCTCATCACTTGGCATGCCCGACACAGGCCAGCATTTAAGAGCAGCGTGGCCTTGGCCAAGGCTGCTTCACTGCTTGGTCTCTGTTTCCTCATCTGTAGAATGGAGGTATGGACAGTGAACTCTGTGAGCTCAGTGGTCACTTCCTCCAGCTCTGCTATTCTACTGCTTTGAGTTACTTTGGTAAGTATCCGAGCCCCTACATGGCCCATACATGGGCTGGCGATTTGCTAGGCTCTGGGTTATGCAGAAAAGTAAGATCAGCCTGCTTCTCCGAGGAGCCTGTGTCCCTCCACGGGAAGCAGCTGTGAGGCCCATGTTCCCTCACTGGCAGTCGGGGGCTGGGCAGGAAAGTCTGATAAGAGAAGATGGAGGCACAGCCACTCCAGGAACAGTGGTGGCCACACAGCTCTCAGGAGCTGGAGCGCCTGTCCAGGCTGCTGAGAGGGGTGTCCTCATGAGGCCAGTAGTCCCACCAACCAAAGCCCTCAGGACAAAGATCCAGCCATACCTGCAGTGTCACCATAGAGCCAGTGCATCCTCAACACTGTGCCCCTGTTCTCCTTTGTCCTGGGGCCTCTCTTCCCCCCACACCCGGAAGACTCTTCTCCCTCCCTACTCTGAGTGTCCCCTCACTTCACCCGTGATCCCTGCTTCCTGGGTAACCATCTCTGGAGTTGACGCTTTGCCCCGTCACATCCCCCTGTTTGATCAGGTGCTTGTGTTGAACTCCTTGTGCTCACTTTCAACCTCAGATGATTGCTCCTCCCCTCGTGGGAGCACCTGGAAAACCCAGATCCTTTCCTAGCAGTGCCTGCCACCCTGGCCTCCCTGCTCATCTGTCTCAGTCAGGAGAACCTGGACCACCAGCTCTGTATTGCCTCACCTCCTACCATCAAGACATCAAAGTTGATTCTCCCTCCACCACCCAGTATGGTCATTTTAGGGTCTTCTTCTCTGTCAGCCTGAGCCAGCCACCCCCCATTCACCATACCCCCGGGCTCATACCCGGGTGTGTCTCCACTCCAGTTCAAGCCTCTCTACTTTAAGTGCCCACCTCTAGCCGTCCAGCTTCTTCTCCACCAGCCTCCCTGGCCCTCCTTCACCCTCACTGGGGGCATCATGCGCTGACTCCTCTGCTTTCCTGCCTGTCCACGTTCCTCTTACTTCCACTTCCCCACCTTCCAGCTCTGCATCCACAGTCGGCACTCTCTTTATGACAAGCAAAACTCCCTTGACCCTTGATCTTTTTAGTTCCTCACCAGGACGACTTCCATCTCGGTTCACCCAGCTCTACTTGTTCTGAGCCTGCAGGCAGCAGGCTCTCCCAGCACAGATTTCTAAGGCTACAAATCAATGCCCACCATGTTGCTGCTGCCAGGCAATCCTCCAGGGTTTCTCTAGTGAGCACATTTCCCCACTTATCACTCAGTGGTGTCAACATTCTCTGCTCTCCGCACACCTCTAACCTTCCCTCTGTCTCTTCCCTGACTCCCATCAGATGGCCTTCCCTCCTGCTTCAGAGAGAATGACATGTCACTGGAAAGGAACTCGCTCACCTGCAGCAAATTTGCTCACCTCACCTTTTATCTGTCCCTCTCCCACCTGGACTCTAGCTGTAGTTGTTCTTAATTTAGTGAGTTTAGTTGACATACATATACACAGTTAAAAGCATAGCGCACTATCGACTACCTTCTAGGGCTTACTTTTTCAATTCAACATAGAGTGTATGATTCATCCACTTCGCTGCATGTACCTGCAGTTCAGTTGTTTTAACTGATCTTAAATGTGTGTGTGAAAATAACACAAGGCAAGGGTAAGCCAGGACTTAGGATGCTGGTTACTTCCTGTGAGAAGAGGCCAAGAGCAGGATAGGGAAAAAGGACACAGTATGTCACTGTCAATATTCCTGTTATGATGCTGGGTGACATGTTCATAACTGTGTCTTATAATATTAATTTTAATACATAAATACCTCTGACAGGCACCTAAGATGAGAATGTGTCATGAACCAAGACATACAATGGGTAATATTACATCATTATTGTTATGTAATCTTGTTATATTATATATTAATCATAATCTTACATTATTTGTTATGGATTATATATTATATAGATGCATGAATTATATATTATGTATATAAACACCTACATATGTATTATATACTATCTGCTAAAAAATAAAAAGAACTTAGTATGGTAGTATATATTCTATTATGTATTATTTAATAAATAATAACATACTATATACTGTTATATGACATGGCACATAATCTTTAATAAAATAAGGGATCTGTCAATATATATTGGTAATTAATAAAATTAAAAAAAATTTCCTGCAGCTTTTAACGCCGACACTGCTCCAGCTGTCATTGTCTTTTCCCTTTCATGGTCGAGGTCCTCACGGTGCTATCCGTTCCCCCTTTCATCTCCTTATCCTGAACCTTCCTCCTCCTCCCATCACATGCTGGCTTCTGCCCCGTGGTCCCTCTAGTCCCCAGTGGCCTCTGGGTCACTGATGTGTGGTCACGGTCTCAGGCCCCAGCTCACCTGCCTGTCCACCACCTCTGCCACCGCTGGTGGGGGCTGGGCGGGGGTCAGAGTGCACCTCTTGTCCTGGAAGAGAACACAGCACAGACTCAGTGACCAGCAGCAGGTGTGGCCGGGACCTGCAGGACTGGGGGTAGAGCCAGACTGTCCTCATCCAGACCGGGGGCACTTGGAGTGTGCAGAAGCCCAGTCCTCACTGCCCCTGAAGTGAGGAAAACACTCTCAGGTGAGTTAAAGTGCTTATGACCTAGGTCTGTTGGCTGGAAAGGACAAACGGGCCCCTAAGGGGAGGACAGTTGATGTTCCAGGCCCCACGAAAGCCTTAAGGGCTGGCGGGGAACTAGGTGGGATGCTCCACTGGACCCAGTTCCCCCTTGGTGGTGGGGCCTTCTGGAACAAGCAGAAAGCCCTCGGTCTCTTGGGGGAATGGGGCAGTGTGGGAGCATCCCTGCAGCGAGTTAAGTGAAGTCAGGGCCTGTGGGATCCGTTTGTATGGCCACATCGAGCCTCAGCAGAAGCCACAGCAGGAGTGGATTCCTGTCTCTCCAGCTGTCATCCTCGTGTCTGAGTGCCAGGCTTCAGACCCGATCCCCTGGGGCGCTAGGCCAGTTATAGACAGAGGCGGCTCGGGGAGGCTCAAGAGGGTGGTACTGGCCTTCCTGCCAACACAATTACACGAAGATCAAACAATCCATCGATGGGAAGAAAATAAGAACCATGGTCACATCTGGACCCCAAGCTTAGACTTAGTGCATGGGTGACATTTATCGACAATCCAGCGAGGTTCTGGCCAGAGTCAGAGGCCAGGGCAGCAAGCCAGGAGTGACACTGAGGAGCATCATTGTGCAGAGGCTGGACTGGGGGTCTGCAGGCTCCTCCCAGGAGAAGCCTCAGTGTTTGGTATGTGGCTAACATGACTCCTTCATGTCATCAGCAAGTGATGCCACCTGTGGAAAATCAGCTGTAATCCTGAGATGGGTCAGCTCTGGGTGATGTGATAATGGCCCCTACAAGAGGGGGCGCCAGATGGACAGTGAACCAACCAACAGGCTGATGAGATTCCCACCTGTGTTTATCGTGATTTCGTAGCCAAGAATAAGGAGAGAGTTGAATGGCTCACCATGACTATTTTAACAACTTGAGAGGGTTCCATGTCTCACTGCATTTAAGTGTCACCTGGAGGAATTCAGGCAGTGTTTAGAACCAAGGGAGGTTAACGGCATCTCGGTTCCTCATCAACCTGGCAAACCCACCAGCCCTCCATGGCCAGACCTTGTCAAGTGCATTCCCTTGTTATAACAAAACCCTTCCCACGCACGCCTGTGGTAAGCGTTTGTTTTTTTTTTAATTAATGGGAATAAAGATACCTTACAGCCTCCTCAGACATTTCCTTATGGCTTCTTGCCTTAGACCCTGGCAAGGGGGACCGCTGCCCTGGGTCCTGCACTGCAGAGGTTCCCCCTGGCCCTGACACTTCCTCTGGCCAAGCCCTCCATCGGGTGGAGTCAGCAGGGTCAAGGGGACATGGTCATTGGCTCCATCCCATGCTCTAGGAACCCAGGAGACCGAAGGCCCTGTCTCAGCAGCCACTGACCCATTTCTAGTGCCTGCACCGGCTCTCCCCTGAGTTCAGCTTCCCAGGACTCACAGAGAGGCCAAAGGGCAGCTGTTTGCATGGAGGGTATGAGCAGAGCCCGGACATGCGTTCTGAGTGTCACTCTATGCACATCCAAGGCCCCTTATGGCAAGGGATGGACCCAGCATTGGGAAGAAAAGGGTCAGGCTAGTGATCAGAGTCTGGGAATCAGCTCTCGCCACACGGTCACTTTCTTTGCAGGATTCCCCTGAGTCTGGGAATTCTAATTTTGAACCTGGCCTTCCCCCTTATAATGAATGTATATTTGTAAAGTCAGGAATTTAGAATCTACTGCACTTAAAATGTTTAGGTATATAGGATGTGAGCTCCCAGGTATGCTCTGGAACTGCACTTTCAAAGGTCCAGAGCACTTATGTTGGCTCTACTGAGACTGTAAGTGGCAAAAACCATCTCCAGAGTGCAGGGGCTCCTGCTTCACGCTCCGAAGTCAGGATCTTCTGAACGGATAAAACAATGGACACTGAGACCCTCAATTGTAAATTGATTTATAATAACGCCAAAGGTGTGTATGACGTGTGTGTGCGCACGCACGCACCTGTGGAATTGTGTGGTACATGACCGTGAGTGTGTGTGTGTCTGTGCGTGCGCACACCTGGGGATGTATGTGGTTGTGTGTATGCTATGTGTATGTGTGCACCTGAGGACGTGTGTGGTTGTGTGTATGGTGTGTGTGTGGTGCATGAGTCCATGTACATGTACGTGTAGGGATGTATGTGGAGCAGAGTCAGTGTGTCTGCATGTGTGTTTGTGTGTACGTGCATGCATTAGTTTTAACAGTAGAATCTGTCCTTTAGAATTCTGCAGTATTAAAATTTGTATGATGTCTTTCGCAGTATAATTCAAAATTAAAAAATTTTCAGTCACCAGAAATTTATTCCCCCCCCAATTCTGATTTTTCTTTTCCATATTGATATGTCTTCATTTTACTGATGAGGAAACTTAGCTTAGAGATGTTAACTGACTCAACCAAGGGCATGGAACTCGCACGCCCAGGGCCAGGACGCAGTCCAAGCCATGCTGCTCCAGAGGCCTGGAGCCCTGCTCACGATCACGCGTGGCCTCATGGAGGGGGAACAGATTTTGATGGGCTGTGGGCAGCATGCAGGCTGCCCAATCCAGGGACTCGGGAAGCCGGGCAGAGAGTACCAGACAGCAGACAAGAGTGAAGCCCTGCTCAGAAATCAGATAGGTTCCTAGGTCTTGGATGAGTAAGGAGGCTCACTGCTCATCCTTAATCCCTTTGCTGGTGGCCAAAAGAGACCAAGGCCCACGAGAGCACTTCTTGGAGCTGCCTGCCACAACCTGGAAAAGGACTGCTCAGGACTGGCTCTGCAGTAGGAGCAGAGGAAGGAAATGTCGCCTCTTGGTGATGGCAGTAGGAGGCCTAGCAGCCTTGGTGTGGGGGTGGCTGGACAGGGTCCTAGTGGATGATCGTTTTCACCTCTCTTAAAAATCATTGCTTCATATATTGTATCCATTTTGTGGTTTATTTTAGGATGGTAAATATGGTCTCTGTTACTCCATATTAGATGGATTGATTATTTTTTTCATTGTTAATTTTCTCTTCAATGATTTGGAAGCTATATTGCCTTTTAATGAAAATTCTCTCTAAAGTTTTATAAATCATCTCTAAGTTCATAACTTTATATGTAATTGGACCAGTATTCCTATAACACTATCAAAAATGAAATAATCTATTAGATCCTGTTCTTTAATAATGATATATTTAGCATATTTTACCTCTCTGCTGTTCCAGATTGTGTGTGTGTGCGTTTGTGTGTGTGTGTGTGTGTGTGTGTGTGTATGTGTCCTCCAGTTACTACTTTTTAGACTGTTGCTTTCAGTTTGTTATATTAACAATGAAAATATAGGTATAAACTTCTTGGATTTCATTGCTCACTACCACTATTTAATACCATGTCTTTCCCACTTTTGAGTTATTTACTTATCGGGATTTTCAAATCAACTGGACATATGATTGGCTAAGTTTTTTTGAGCAGTGGACTTTGAACACTTTCATGTCTATATGCAGCTTTATGTTCTCCTCCTCAACAATTCTCAGCGTGTCGTTGATGGCCTTGTTTTAAAATATGGCATTGTTTTTCATCACCAAAAACACAAAAAAGTTTTCTTCATTTAAAGTGCTGTCTTTTTATGACTGGCTAGACTTGTCTGGTGAATAGAGATTTCCATAACCTTCCTCCTTCTTTTTGCCATAATTCGGATTCATTGAGATGCATGTTTTTACCATTTCTCAGATGGGCTTCCACTTTGACTTCTGCTTTAATCCATCATCCCACTCTTTTTCTCCATGCTTATTCCTGAAAAAGTGAGCTGTCTATTGGATTAAAGATGGTTCCCATCAGAGATGTGTGGCTCCCTGTCCAAAGGTCCAAATGAAGAGAAAAGGAAAGATTCCTGTTTCTGGTGGTTACATTTTGGCAGCTTAGGTATCTAGTTATCCGTGTGGCTGCAGTGGAATCTGCAATATCTTGGCTCAGAGTTTCCTTTTTCTGGCTTACCAGGGGAGCCGCATTAGTTGGGGTCACAGCGCTGTGGCCATTGTCAGGATCCTGGGGCTGAGGCAGCCCCTCTCCCCCCTTGTTATTTTGATCTTGCAGACTGGGTCCCAGCTATGTGAACCCTGCACATGGTGGCCAGGATTACCCCCCACGTGACGTGTGTCCAGTTCTTCGGCGTCCCTCACTTCTATCAGCTAGCTCCAGTAAGGGTGCGAGCTGGCTTCCACTGCGGTCTTTCCTCCTTCCTCTCCAGGCAGGCCCTCCTTTCCCACTAGTTCTCCCTATACCTTCTCTCCTGCGCTACATAAGCTGAAGGAATTCCTCAGCATTTCAAGAAGGTAGATGGCGCTTTTCTATGTTTGGACCCCTTCAGTGCTTGAAGTGGAAATTTAGGAGGTGGGAAGGAGGAGCTTGGGGGTTCTCCGTATCTAGGGGCTCCCTATCCAGCAGATTCAACTAACAGTGGTTTGAAAATATTCGTGGAAAAACAGAGTTTCAAAAAGCAAAACTAGAATTTGCCATACACTGACAACTACTTACATAGCATTCATGTTGTATTAGATACCGTGAGTAATCTAGAGATGATTTAAAGTACACAGGAGGACACAGCAAAAGAGAATGTGACAACGAATGTACGTGTATATTCATGTATAACTGAAAAATTGTGCTCTAAGCTGAATTTGATGCAACATTGTAAAATGACTATAACAATAAAAAATGTTTGTTTATATATATATATTTATATTATATAGTATAAATATACATATAAAGTACATGGGAGTGTGCACATAAATTCCATGCAAGTCCTATGCCATTTTATAGAAGAGGCGTCAGCATCCATGGATGTTGACGTCAGGGGGGAGTCCTTGAACCAGTGCCCCATGGTTACCAAGGGATGACTGGAAGTGCAGGCTCCTTATTCCAGCCTGTCTGGTCCCCATGTGGTCTGAATCCTAACTGTACCACACTTCCCTTGTCACTCTCCTCCAGCCCTGGCAGACTGCCCTCTGATTCTTGAACAGGCCACACTCACTGCGCTTCATGTCTGGCCCCTAGAAATACCTGTTACTTTCTGAGCATGGCTCTGCTTTCACAAAACGGGCTGCATTTTCACTAGAGAAGACAGTGTTGAATTTCTTTTAAAAGCTGAAAATAGACTTAACTCATGATTCAGCCTTCCCACTTCCGGGCATATGTTAGAAGAAAACTCTAATTCAAAAAGTCACATGCACCACAATGCTCACAGCAGTACTATTTATAATAGCCAGGACATTGCAACAACCCAAGTGTCCATAGACAGCTGAATGGATAAATTTATACAAAGGAATACTACTCAGCCATTAAAAAGAACAAAATAATGCCATTTGCAGCAACATGGATGGACATAGAGATAGTAATTCTAAGTGAAGTAAGACAGAAAAAGAGAAAAATGCCATATGATATCACTTATATGTGGAATCTAAAATAAGACACAAATGAACTTAACTTCAAAATAGGAACAGACCCACAGACATAGAGAAATAAACTTACAGTTACCAGGGAGAGAAGGGGATGGGAAGGGATAAATATGGGGATTGGAAAAGTGTTCCTCTTGGGGAGTTATGGAAATGTTAGCTATCTTGATTGTGGTGATGGTTTTCTGGGTGTAGACATCTATCAAATTCATCAAATAGTACATGTGAAATATGTGTAATTTACTGTACAGAAATCATACCACAATAAAGGTGCCTGTAAAAAAAAAAAAAGAAAAGAAAAGATTGGCGGCATTGTGTCCTACGGTTTTATGTGTCTTTAGTGAGTGGGTCTTCATGTTTCCAGTCTGCCATATTTTCTGAACAAGAAGTGCCCTCCTTCCCTTTTCTTTGATAAAATGTCAGTGGGTGGCATTTATTCCCGTGGCTTCAACTTCTCTCTGTCCACTGATTAACTGTCAAATCTTTTCCAGCAAGGACATTTCATTTCAGTCCCAGAAATATACTTATAATTGACAAGTAGACATTCCCACTTGATTAGCCCATAAAAATCTCAAACTCTTTATGTTTGAATTTACACCTGTTCAGAACTAGGTTTACTTCTTCAAACAATGGCATCACTATCCCATCTGTTTTCCGTGACATACATCTGGGAGTTTTCCTTTACTTTTCCACTCCCTCACCCCGTCAGTAGTACAATTCTATTCCTTAATATCCCCCAACTAAGTCCCCGCCCCTCGCTCCCCACTGCATTAATTCCCACCCCTTTCTAGTCTCCCCAGTGCTGTTCTTTAGAGTGAACAATCCACTTTTCTCACTTTTAATGAATAATCTGTGTCACTCTCCTCCTTAAAACCCCAAATAATTCCCCGCTGCATATGTGATGAAGTGCACGCTCCCTGATTTAACGTCACAACTTCTCATCACCTAGTTGCTGCTTTTTTACAGCCTCAGCTTCCCTTAGTTCCCAACAGCCTCTAGCCTCATTGACCTTCCTTCCTTAATTGCAAAGTGCTCTTAGACACGACCAGACCTCTGCACTAGACACGCAAGCTGCCGAGAATCCCGTGCCCAGCACGCACTCTCCTGGTCTAGAAATTTGCTGGAATCCTTCAGATGTCAGTGCAGGAAGCATTTCCTCTCTGACACCTTCCCTACCTTCTAGAACCCTGCCCCAGGCAGTGCAAGGGACCCTCTGAACATACAGTGTACATGATGCCAAGTGACTCTTACCACATTGTTTTGAAAACCTATTTAAATTTGTCTCTTCCATGACACACTGTGATCTCCTTGAGGGATGGGGGGCTGTGTGGTGTTTGTCTAGACAGCTAAAGTTTGGCATAGACCCCGGGCCATCGGAAACACTCTGCTGACTCATCAAGAAGAATTGTAGTCTTTGCGACGTAAGAAAGACTACATGATCTCTGATCTTACACCACTGGTCAAGGGTCAAAATAATTTCACATAGAACTACACAGGCAAAATATGTGTATTCCTTTCCTCTTTGTGAGCCCGAGATCATAGGCATCCTGGAACGGAGGTGTCACTCTAAGCTGACTGTCCCCTAGGCTGTCATGTCCAACTTCAAAATAGTTTTTAGAAATTGTAGGGATACGTGTACATCACCCTGTCTTAGAGCAAACGGCGCTTCAGCCTGACCCAGTTTAATGTCCATATGAAAATCAGAAATCTTCCAAACTGAAGCCTGAGGAAATATTTCCCGTCTCTCCTTCCAATCTGTAGGCCATCTGCATCCCACGTCCCCACTGCTCACCTGCGTCAGACCACCTTCCATCTATAAACATTTTCGGTGGGACACTTGGATGAGAACTAATTACAGCAGTAATGAAAATGGTCCCATGAAAGTAGGCTCTGCACAATAAGGATGCTTTTACCGGGGGCGTCATCCGTGGCCTGCAGGATCTGTTCACGTTTTCTGCCTGGCTTCCCTGCAGACGTTGTGCAGAAAATCAAGCCTGCAGTTAAAGTCATAGAAGGCCCAAGAAATCCAGAAAAATAGAGTGAGAGTCATCTCCTTGGGAATATTTTTGAAAACAATCCATTAATCGGATGAAGAGCTTTAAGAGGTTCGTTTCAGAGCAGATGATGTCCAACTGCAGGTGGGTCAGTTTTGTCATTGTTACTCGCTAATTGGCTTTATGCTGCTTCTAACACGTCTCTGTTTAGAGAAGTGGCCTGAGTCGGCCCTCAGAGCAGAAAGGTGAGCTGGGCCTGACGACAGCCTAGATCCTCTGCCGTGTAGTACCCCGCTGAAAATGAAGGGATGGCCCAGGGCTTCCTCTGACTCTCTCTCCCTCCGTTATAAACTCTCTGAAGGGAAAATGGAGTAAAAAATTATTAATTCAGTATGATATTGTCAAAGTATAAAAATAATTGTCTTTGGAGGGGAGGGTAATGTTCAAGGGGTAGAGTACGTGCCGGGTTCAATTCCCAGTACCACAATGTAAAAAAAAAAAAGAAAAGAAAAGAAAAATTCTTTTTTAGAAAAACAAAAAGAACAAAGAAGAAAAGAGATCTCAAACAATCCAACTTTAAAAGGAAAAAAAACATTTTATACATAGTTATCAACACAGTCTTTTGCTAGATTAGGAGTTTGGGAGTAACAGATACACACTACTATGAATAAAATAAATAACCAACTCCCAGGTCCTTAATAACTTGGTTCAACCCGAATCATTTCTCTTTTTTCCCCTAAGCAACCTTTGGAAACCTCTGAAATTCTCACCTTATAAAAGAATTCATTTAAAGGTGTTATGAAAGTTACTGCTTAGAACATTTATTTGTGATTCCATGAATATAGGTCTAGTAAGAAAGATAGACAATAAACCAGTAAGCAAATAAATATATTATATACTGCCAAGTACTAATAATTGCCACAAAGAGACATAAAACATATTAGGAGAGAAAATGATTGAATAGGAAATATGTGCGTGCTATTTTAAATAATGTTGTCTGATAAGTCCTCTCTGAGGGTAAAATAATTTGAACAAAGTCCTGAATGAAGCAAAAGAATAAGCCACATAGGTAACAGACAAGAAAAGCCTCTCAGGCAGGGAGAAGTGTAAGTACGAGACTTGGAGTTACAAACACAGCTGTCCTGGCGGGGACCATCTGGGCGGTGAAGATGGGCTGGAGCAGAACGGTGAGAACTGGGGCTGCAGAGACGGGTGAGGGACCGGATCACACAGAGCCTTGGTAGGGACTCTGGATATCCTTCTGAATACAATGGAAAATCACGAGAGTATTTTGCAAATTGGAACAACTTGATCTGATTCATACTTTAATAAGACCGTTGCGGGTAACATATGGGGAATAAGCAATGGAAGCAGGGCAAGGTAAGCTGATGGGAAGGCACTGGGAAGAGTGCTGCTGACCTGGAGAGAGACACCGAGTTTGGGCTGGGATGATGGCGGGAGATGGCTGAAAGGGGACACGATTTGAAAGTAACGGTCACAGGCCTTAATGCTTGAGTTGGACACAGACACACAATGGTTCAGGGTGATGGTTATGTGATATTTGGGGCTGAGCCACAGTTTTTGTACAGAGACATGACAGGAGAAAAAATTGGGGACGTTGACGTCGGTAAGAAGGGTTGGTGGGTGTTGAATTCCCCCTAGATCCGCGTCTCTGTTTCTCTGTAGATGAAGTCAGCAGAGCAGGGATGGGTGTTCCTACTTCTGCAGAGAATTGCGTGTCTTCCTCATCGACAAATTCGAGAGGCCGACCTGCCCATCCAATTGCAACAGCTTGAATCTGCTTCTTTCAATCCAGGAGGAGATTTCCAACTAAGATGCTAATCAAAAATTCCCGTGTCCACAGTTAGAGATGTGTGCCTTTGGGATGATCTCAGAGATGCCTCCACAGAGGCTCGGTGTGCTCTCTCTCCCTCAGAGCACACAGTTCCCTTCAGTCCACTTTGTCTCAGCAGAGAAGATTTCACAAATAGCCCCTCTCAGGCCCTGGGGACCAACCTCCCACTTGGCCAAGCTCTGAAAATGAGCACGAGTTCCGGGCAAAGGGCCTTCTCCAGGGAGCCATCTGGCAGATTACATGAGGACAGTGTACAAAAGAGTGGGAGGGTTGATGGTATAAATGGATTTTAACTTTGGCTCTGAATCTGATTCTGTCCTTCCGTTTTGTTAAGGAAGTGTTCTTAGGCCAGACATGATTCTCCTTTTTTCTTTCTATTTGATCATCCAAGAGGTTTAGAAAGGGTATTTGTTTTAGAGTAAGAATCTTTAAAAAAAAAAAAAAACCTTGCAAATAGCGTCTTGTTAGGCATTTGGACAAGACAACCAGTAAATTCTCCCAGCAGTATTGAACCCCCTTGTTCCTCCAGGGGGTCTCCAAAGGTATACATGTTCCAATTCTGACCCAAAACCATTGAGACTTTTCTTATTTTAATCACTTCACCATGGACAAAAGATATAACTAAAGAAGGTGAGAAAAGAGAAGGTCCCCATCATCCAGATTCCCTCCCAAAGAGCCCACAGAAGTAAAGAGGAGATGAACGATAGAAACGGTTTATTTATACACACACAGGAGCCAACCAGAAAAGTAACTACCACGTTAAATGGTGAACGTTAAAGGCTTTGTTATCAACCTAACTTAATAGGGCAAAGGGAGAGGAGAGAATTGGCTTCCATGACAGGTTTTCTTCTACATCTTTTGAATCTCAGGTATCTTCAGCTAAAGTGCTTTTGTATTAACCGTGGGTTCCATCTGACTTTCCATTCCTCGAACTTTGTTATTCTTTTTCAAGATTCACTCATGTATTCTGAGTCCCTGGATTTTCCACGTGAATTTTAGATTGATTGTCAACTCCTGCAAAACACCACCTGGGATTTGGGTAGGCATAATTTAAATCCTTAGATCTCTTCTTGGAATACTGTCATCTTAGTAGAATGAAGCCTTCTGCTCCATGAATATAGGATTATTCTCTGTGAATGTAGGTCTTAATTTCTCTTGACAGAATCTCTCATCTATTGTAGTCTTCAGTGTCCAAGTCTGGTACTTCTTCCTCACCTCTATTGGATGCTGATTCAGAAGAGACATGACCTCCTGGAGAACCTCTGCTGCCACAGAGCTGACATGGAACTGAGTCCTGAGAAGGCTTTAAATTCTTTTAAAAACAGGATTAGTGTACTTTAATTACTCCACAGATGAGCAATGAATGTGTCACATTAACATAGGATTTTAATCCTTTTAGAATTAGTAGAGTAATACAGACACAGTACAAAAAATTGAAATATTGCCTAAAAGAGATGAGATTTGTAATTCCCACCCACAGAGGTGACTGCCATGAATGATTTGGTGCTTATGTCTCAGTCTCTGTGTCTCTCAGTATGTCTCTCTCCATCTCTGTCTCTCACACACTCACAGATAGATCAATTTTATGGCTATATTGATTTCACACACATGTGGTAGTGCAGATGGGATGCTGGATGCAGACAGTGGGTCTACATACTTCCACCCTGAGGCCTCCCTTGACATTGGGTAGAGACCAGGCACCCACTTTTCCAACTGCACAGCATTCATTCATCCACATGAACCAGAATGAGTGGACCCCATCCCCTCTCCATCAACATTAGTGTTGCTTTAATTCAGACTATTTCAACCAGTGCTGTGATGAACATCCTTGAAAAGGCATCTTTGAATAGGTGTGTAAGGATTTTAGTGGGATGAACTGTAAGGAACTTCTGGGGAAGAGATGCATCTGTGGCCCTTTGATGGGTCCTGCACCCTATTCTCCTGAAGAGGAGCGTCCCTTCACTCTTTCCTCCAGGGGATCTGCTGGAGCCTCTTCCTGCTTACATTGTCACCAGGGCTGGTTGTCACCTGACTAAAGACCCGGCAATTTTATGGTGACGGGTGCTGTCTCTGCAGTGTTTCCCTCTGCCTGTGTTCTCACCTGAGAGGTCAAGCATCTCTAACACACACTGGCCACCTGCATTGCCTCTCATTGGAACTGACCATGTCTGTTCTGTTTCTGTTTAGAACACTGGGTTTTGAAAGATTTTTGGACTACAGGGATGGGAAAACTTTCTCCAACTTTGGGTTATGAGGAATGCTTTTTCCAGGATGTGGTTTGTCTTTCAAGCAGTTTTTCTGGGCTTTTGCTAAGTTTTTTGATTTGCTTGATTTTGTTTTTGCCACAGGAAGAGCTAAGCATCTCCCTTCTGTCTTCTGGCTCTGGTGTCACAGGGGGAATAGAAGTATCTACCCTGAGATTATGCACAGAGTTACTAAAAGGGCTTCATTTTGTACATCACATCTTTAATCCCCCTGGATATCCCCTTAAAATAATAAAAATGCTGTTTCAAGTGAAAACAAAAAAATCACCAGCCCCAGCTGAAAACAAGTAGGCAGGCACAAAAAGCACACTTTCTTAAAGTTTCATTGAAATGGAACACCCAGGAGAGGTAAAGACACGCAGAGAGAAAGAAGACTTGGGGTTGTCAGGGGCTGGGTGAGGAGGGAGGGGAGTGCACTCTCTGGATCCATGGTTTCACTTTGAGGAAAGAAATAGTGTGAAACTAGATGGTAGTGATGGTCGCACAACGTTGTGAATGCCCCTAATGCTCCTGAATTGCACAATTTAAAACGGGAAAAGTCAATATTTTATTACATGAAACTCTAAAAAGAAAAATAAAGGATGCCATAAATGATGTGAAACAAACAAAGGAAACTAAAGAAAACTATACAAAAACATCTCCAGCGGAAGGGACGTCAAGTTTGGGGGGGAGGGGACTGACGTTGGGATTTTGGGGTACATTTTGGAGAAGAAGGTGTGGGTGGGTGCAGAGAGGGCTCTTCCCCAGGGGGCGGTGATGCCTGAACTGGTTCTCCGTTGCCCAGCAGTCCAGGTGCAGATGCAGGTTCAGGAGGAGCTGCAGGAGTGGCAGGAGGGAGCTCAGGGTCTCCTGCTGGATCCAGATCGTCCTTTTTTTTGGTCTCTGACATCTTCCCCTGCCCCTGCCTCCTCTGTAACTATTAGATGTGGAGAGAGTTTTAAGTCTTGTGGAAGAGATTATGCTGTGGGAGAAGAAAATTTTACCCACCTGCCTCTTTTTCCATGTGCATCTTGAAAGACAGAAATCTTCCCAGAGCTTTCCAGACAGTTCCCACCCAGAAAGTGCCCACAGGATATGTTCTGTGACTGAATTTTTCCAGACAGGTGGTCTGAGGCCATTCTTTGCTCTGGTCCCAACAGTAGCCTATGGGGACACCTCCCTGTGTGGCCCAGCCCTCGCCCCTCCCTCACCTGCACACATGCACCAGCCCTGCATTTCTGACCTTCGGGCTCTGCTTCGGGGGCTCCTGGTCCTCCACCTGAATTGCAGCGAGTTGGGCACGGTGCTCCAGGTCAGAGCTGGGTGTGCTGAGCTGCCCGTCAGCCCTGGGCAGGTCCCTGGGGAGAACCCTGGGTGATGTCTGGGTCGGTGGCTTGCCCCACTGATTTCTGGGCCATGGTGGTGGTGACCCCTCATTATCCAGACCCACCTGGAGCCTGCTCTGGCCCTCAGAAGTGTGGCACATCAGCCCTTCACTTGGGGAGGGAGCGTTGGTGTTCTTATTCATCAGCTTCTGTTCAGTATGTGGTATCTGGCTCTGCAATGACAGTGACCAGCAGCTGACCCGGCCTGGAAGTCTCAGAGCCCTGCCCGGCCAGGAACACTCCTGATTCTGTCCACTCGACCCTCTGCTGCCAGATCAGACTGGGACCTTGTTCAGCTCAGACACCCGGGAGGGAAAAGACATACCCAGAGAGCATGGGCTCCACCTCGGGCAGCAGGACCCTTCACCGGCTCTCCACATCCCAGCCAGCCAGCTTTGACCTGGGCTGTGGGTGTGACCTGGTCCCCAGGCCTCTGACCTGCTCTTGCTTGAGGCAGAAACCCATCCCCAATATGACTGCTCCACCTCCACCAGCCAGGAAGGGGCCATGGTTCTACCTGTGTGGGATCTCAGTGGTGGCCTGGCCTGGGCGGGCCTGCCCTGGGCTTCCCTGTGTTACCTTTGGGTCTCTCTGGCCAAAAGGCCAGAGGCGCCTTGGGTGAGACCTGACTCAGCGAAGGCAGCGTTGGTACAGCCCGTCGCTGCTGTCTTTCCAGGGGCTGCGGCCTCGGGATATTGTGATGCAGCAGAATATGCCTCTCTCTCCAACCAGGTGAGCTGAGTAGGGACCTCTACAGAGTGGGTGCCTGGTGACTGCAGTTCCAAGTTCTGTTGGGCTCTATTGCCAGGGAAGTTAGGTCACTTCCTGGGGTCCACTTATCCAAGCTTCCTCTTGACACAAAGCTCCCCAAGGGCCTTTCTGGGCTGCCGATCTCTCATTTCTCACTTCTTGGCATGTTCACACACAGTGACACCAACTCACAATCCCCCATAGCCCTGGGTAGGCCTGGATGCATCCAGTGCCGCAGCTCTGAGGACACAGCTGGGTTCAGACCTGGCTCTCCCCACTCAGCAGTGCTATCACCCTGGACAAGCCACGTGCCTCTCAGGGTCTCCCCAATCCCCCATCGGCACAGTGGGTGTCATTCTGGCCCCTGCTTCCTAGAGAAGCCATCCTGTCTCTAGACCTAGAAACACCTACTGCATCTGTCACCCCCATGGGCTGGCATCACAGGGAGCTCGTGCACAGACTCAGCAAAGGAAGGACCCCACAGAGGGCTGGTAGAGAACAGAGCACATGCCACACAGGCCGGGGTCTGCCCTGGGGTCTGGAGAAAGTCACTTTCCTTGCTGCTTGCTTCCCAGCTCCCAGTCATGAGACTGAAATTAAATACAACTCTCACATCGTCCGCTCTGGCATACAACATCCTAGGTCATTCTGTCATGTTGACATACAGGTCCGGTGTCTCGTCTCGGCCTCTGTGGTGGGCTGCCCCACAATGGCTTCCTATTTTTTGCCTTCTGTTCGCACGCCATTGTGTGATCCCCACACCCTCCCCTGGAGGGTGGATGGACTTTGGGACCAGGTTCTGACATGTAGACTGACTTGTGAAATGTGCGTGAGTTCCACTCATTACCAGCTCCAGTGTTCCTTCTCTCTGTCTCTGTCTCTCAGTGCCTCTCTCTCTGACTTGTCTCTCTCTCTGTTTCTCTGTCTCCCCCTGCTTCTCTGTGTTCCAGTCTGTCTGTCTCTTTTCCTGTATGTATGTGTGTATATATTTATGTGTATATGTGTGTACTTATGTGTGTGTAATTTTCGGGCCCAGGGCAGGTCACTTCTGAAAATCCCTTGATGGCATATTGATTATTTTGGATTCATGTTACTGAAGAAAAATTATCTTTGAAAATTGTGCAAGAACTTTGGTGGGATCTGCTCTAAGGACCAGCACTGCTAGGGAAGGGATGCCCCTGTGGCACTTTGATTTGTCCTGCCCCTTGTTCTGCCGGAGAGGAGCGTCCATTTGCTCTTCCCTCTAGGGGACCTCCTGGGGCCTCTCCCTGCTCACGTTGTCACCAGGGCTGGTTGTCACCGGGCTAAAGACCTGCCAGTGTGATGGTGGCCAATGCTGTCTCTGCAGTCAGTCCGTCTGCCTGTGTCCTCACCTGAGAGGTCGAACATCTCTAGCAGACACTGGCCAGCTGCACTGCCTCTCGTTGGAACTGCCTGTGTGTGTTTTGTTTCTTTTCAGAACACTGGGCTTCAAGAGGTTTTTGGACCACAGGGATGTGAAGGTTTTCTCTGACCTTGGGTCATGAGGAAAGGTTTTTCCAGGCTGTGGTTTGTCTTTCCATCTGTCTTTCTTGGTCTTTGTTTTCTGTTTTTGTCTCCTTTTATTTTGTGAAAAGAAGAGCTAAGCATCTCCCTTCTGGCTCTGGTTTCACAATTAGAACAGCAGTGCCTACCCAGAGATTATGCCAGAGTTACTAAAAGGGATTCATTTGGTACGTCTCATCTTTAATCCATCTGGATTTTCCTCTCAAAATACAAAAATGGTAATTCACGTGAAAACAAACAAACAAAAATTCACCCGTCCCTACTTAAGATATGTGGGCAGACAAAAAAAATAAATAAAAGCCACCTTTTATATGATTTCATTGATAGGGAACCTCCAGGAAAGGTAAAGACTTAGAGAGAGTAAGGGGATTAGGGCTTGTCATGGGCTGGGGGAGGTAGGATGTGGGATTCGCTTTGTATACAAGCTTTTACTTTGAGGAAGGAAATAGTCTGAAACCAGTGGTGTTGGTCTCACAGCATTGTAAATGCACTTAATGCTCATGAAAATTGCACAATTTAAAATGAGAAAAGGCTAAACTTCATTCTTATAAACAATACAAAATTAGAATATACTATAATAGAAAGAAAATATCTGACTCCATAGAAGAACTCTCCTTTTGGCTTTAACCTTGTGCCCTCTTTTCTAGTCTTAATCTTACTAGCTCGGCACATTTTGTAAAACAATGTTGCCTTTAGCCTGAAATATACAGGAAAGCCTATTTTCAAGGCTATGATCTTTAAGGATATTAACACTTTTGCACTTATATAAAGAGAACGAGTTGCAGTATAGAAAATAAATTTTGTTTTGTTAGAGGTTTTACAGAGGCACTATGACCTGGTCTACGTAGACAGCTGCAGACCAAGATAATGGCAGACTTGGAGAACCATATTCCGCAAGTCAGACTTCAGGCTCCTTTTCTACTAAAAAGGGGAGGGGCTGTGGTTGGTTGTTGCAAACTTGTTGGTGTAGGATTACTTTATTCTTGGAATCCTTTGTAGTTGTCCACGTGTGTCAGATCATGGTGTTCCTGTAAAACCTGCAATAAAACAAACTTTTTCTATTCTGCAACTTGTTACCTTTATAGGAGAGCAAAAGTGTTAATATCCTTAAAGGTCAGAGTTTTGAGAATAGGCTCTCCTATTTATTTCAGGCTAAAGGCAACATTGTTTTACAAAAGGAGCAGAGCTAGCTAGACTAAGCCTAGAAAACACAGCAGAGGGTTAAAGGAAAATGAACAGATCCAATATGGAGTCAGATTTGTTCTTCTCTATTACAGTGACTTTTGGTGAGAGCTAAGATGATGATTCCTGGGTGGATCCTCCACTGTCCCAGGCTGGAGTTCAGGCAGGATCACTGCCAGATTCCCCATGACTTTGGACCTGATCTCCCGCAGAGAAAGTGACAATTATTGGATTAAAATTACCTGTCAAAATCCCTTCAATTGCCTGTAAACTATACCACAACAGGGGATGTCTCATTCACCAGTCAACTGCCAGTGTCCCCTGATGCAAGGGACCAGCGTCGCTGTGGGATCCATGGTGGCCTGGAGAGTGCACTTCCTACTTTGCTCTCCAGCCTTGGCTTCCTAACTTTGATGCTTTGAAAGCTCCCGTCCCTCTTCCCTCTGGCCTGGTGTGAATGAACAAGATCCCTGCACCCACCTGGGCTGAGCCCAGGCCACGCACACAGCCCCATGCACACAGCCCACCATCTGCTGTCTAACCCTGGGCTCAAGTGGACCCTCTGAACTCCCCCACCCCAAAGTTCCACGTGCCCAGTGCCTCCGCCCTAGGGGTCCAGATCACCATCAGGAACATCAACCACCCAAGGCCCACAAGCCAGTGGCTGGCAGTCTGGGATCACCCTGACCCATCGGGTCAGTTGAGGCAGAGGGTGCGGGAATCAGGGTGCCAGGGCGGGAATTGGAACCACCTTCCGCCCAGCCTGCCTTGCCTTGTAGCCTCAGACATTAACTATGAAGGTGCGTACTAGGCTGGATCCCCCACTGGTGGCACTAGTCATCATTACTGGAGCCCAGATTTCCCCACCCCAACCACCGGGTGAGGGGTGAGGGAGTCAGCTCAGGGTAGGGGTGCACTCAGAGTGAAGGGGATCCCATGGTGAGGGGGTATAGGTTGAGGAGTGTGGGGCCCGCTCAGAGTGGAACTGACCTGGCTGAGAGGCAAGGGAGATAGTTTCAGGATGTTGGGGGTCCTGTGGTGAGGCATGAGGGTGTAGGGGCCATAGGTTAGGACCTAGCAGGACGGAGTGTCAGGGTACGGACCTTGGTGTGAGGAGAAGAAGCCCTGTCTTCAAGGTCTGGTGGGAGAATGGGCCTGGCCAGGGGTGGGAGGGTAGTAACAGGGAGGGGAAGTTGAGCAGGGGAATTGGGGCTGGCGGGGTGTGGCCTGGCCCAGGACAGTCGCGATTCTAGTTCAGTGCCAGGACCCAGTCGGTGGTGGGGTGAAGGCTTTGGGGATGGAGACCCTGCGTGACGAGCAGGAGGGGTCCCACCTGGCTCCTCCCGGCCCCAGTGACCAGGGCCGGTAAAGCAGGAGACCCACCCGGGCAGTTTGCGCTGCGGGCGGGAGGAGGAGGGGCGCGCACGCGCAGACGGGTAGGCTCGCGGACGCCAGAAGCCGCCTAGAACGCGTGGAACCTGGCAGGAGACGGTTGCTCCTGGACGCCAGAAGCCGCCTAGAACGCGTGGAACCTGGCGGGAGCCGGTTGCTCCTGGACCAGCTCCTGGAAGAGGAACACGGCCTGGAGTCTGGGCCGCCGCTTGCCCTCAGTTCGGCTGCCGCTGCCGGGCAGTCAAGGGGGCTCGCTGCTCAAAGCCAGCGGGTGACGCCTGGGCAGTGCAGCGGAGGAGGCGCCCAGGGAGGGGTGCGGAGGTGAGGTCCCGGCCGCGCGTCCCGTTAGGACCCTGAGGCGGGTCCCAGCCGCCTCTGTGGTTCGTGGTAACCCCGCTATTAGTAGTTCCTGAACCCCGCGTTTTTGCCGCCTCTTACACCCGGGTTTAGGGGAGCAGGTACAGCCCCGGGAGGTGGGAGGTCGCCGGACGGCTCCGGAGCATCTCTGACTGGCCCTCAGATCACGGCCTGCTCCCAGGAGGCGGGTGCGGTGCGGTCGCCGGGCCTCGGATGGAATGGAGGCTGCCCCATGATAGCCCCTGGATTTGCTCCCATCTTCCCCGCGGCCTGACCTTGGGGGCGGCCTCTAAAGCCCCAGGTTCGTGGGACTCATGTTACTGGTCAGTCTGCTCCTGGAAGGTGGGCTAGGTGCGATCAGTGTGCTGGGATGGCTGCAGCAGCAGCGGGAAATGGTCGCAACCCCCGAGCTCCAACAGGGCAGCCCCAATCCCGCCATCGCAGCCGCCGCCTTTCCCTGACAGCACAGCACCCGCCTTCCAGGAGCAGGCTGACCTGTAACCTGAGTTCCAGGAAACTGGGGTAGCAGAGGCCAAGCTCAGGCCATGCGCTGAGGAGTTTGAAGCAAATCCACGGGCTCCCATGGGCAGACCCCATAACATGCCACTGCCTTCGACCACACCGCGCCCTCCTACCAGAAGCAGGCTGACCTGCGGACCGTGCTTGGAGTAGCAGAGGCCGAGCCCTGGACAGGACGTGGGGGAGATGGGGGCAAGTCGACCAGCTTGCCAGGTCGCTGCCCATCTCCCTGCGGCTGCCCCAGGTTCGTGGATCACTTATTTTCACGTCAGTGGGTTCCTGAGAGGCAGGAGCGATGCAGTCAGTTGGCGGGGGCTGCGGGGAGGGGTGCTGCCCCAAGGGGAGCAGGTGGACTTGCTCCCATCTCCCCCAGGGCCAGACCTGGGGACGGCATCCGCTGCCCCAGGTTTGCAGGATGCCTGTCATGTCAGCCTGTCCCTGGGAGGAAGGCTCTATGTACTCGGGGCAGCCTCAGTGGCTGAGAAGGATTTTAGAAGTGGGCTCTAGCCCAGCATAACTAACTCTCCTTTCTTCTCTTGCTTCCTCAGTTGGTGGGTGTATCGGCTTTGTCATTGTAGGTTTTTGCTGGATAATGAACATAGGTTTCTGTGCTATACAGAAGAAACTTTGTTTAAAATCTATTTTTATATATAGTGGCTAAAATTTGTAAATCTCAAACTCCCAAATTTATCCCTTCCCATCCCCTTTCCCTGGAAACCTTAAGATTGTTTACTAAGACTGCAAGTCTGTTTCTGTTTTGTAGATGAGTTCAGTGTCTTTTTCTCTCTTTTTTTAGATTGCACATATGAGTGGTATCATTTGGTATTTTGCTGTTTCTGGCTGCTTTCACTTAGAATGACGATCTCTAGCTCCATCCATGTTGCTGCAGATGGTTTTATTTTGTCCTATTCATGGTAGAGTAGTATTCCAGTGTATAAATATGCCACAACTTCTTTTTCCAGTCATCTGTTGCTACATTAAGCTTGCCTCCATGTCTCGGCTATTGTATACAGTGGTGCTATGAATACTGGGGTGCAGGTATCTTTTCACATTGCAGTTCTTTCCAGTTATTTACCCAGATGTGGTATTGCTGGGTCATAGGGTAAGTCTACTTTTAGCTTTCTGAGGGATTTCCATGCTTTCCATAATGACTACACCAAATTGGATTCCCACTAGCAGTGTAAGAGGGTTCCCTTCCGTCTACAGCCTCTCTAGCATTTATCATTCATGAACTTCTGAGCGATGGCCATTCTGACTGGTGTGAGCTGATACTTCATTGTAGTTTTGATTTGAATTTCTCTGTTTATTAGTGATATCGAGCATTTTTTCATGTGCCTATTGGCCATTTGTGTCTTCATTGGAGAAATGCTTGTTTAGGTCTTCTGCCTATTTTTGGATTGAGTTGTTTTTTTCTTTTTTGTTATTAAGTTGTATGAGCTGTTTATATATTCTGAAAATTAAGGCTTTGCTAGTCGTATCATTTGCAAATATTTTCTCCCATTCGTAGGTTGTTGTTTCCTTTTGTTTTACTTATGGTTGCCTTTGCTGTGAAGAAATTTATGAGTTTAATTACGTCCCTTTTGTTTATTTTTTCTCTTACTTACATTGCCTGGGTAGATTGCCCTAGGAGAACGTTGCTAAGATTTATGTCAGATAATGTTTTGCCTATGTTTTCTTTTAGGAGATTTATCATTGTCTTGTCCATCTGCATCTTAAGCCTGTACTCTAGATCTGTGCTTCAGTTTTGAATTTTGAGCTTCTTAGAGAACACCTACTCTTAGCTCATATGTCAGATTCAACATGTCTAAAGCTGATTTCATAATCTTTTTTCTTGCAGCGTCTCCACTTATTCAGTGGGATAATCATTCTTCCGGTCTTGAATACCCAATGGCTTGGAGTGATCTTTGATTTATATTTCTCCCACCACCCTCCACATATTGTCGGCTTCTGGAACTGTATGCTTTTGGTTTCAAGTGTCTATTCTGATTGCTGATACTCTGATGAAGAGCTTTCATCCCTGATACATGAATTTTTCCTTCTGATGAATTCTTGGATATTCTCCCCCCCCTTTCAGTCAACCTACAGTTTTGACACTCCAACATCTAGAGTCAAGTCAAAGACTTACCACAACCAGATCTCAGCCAGGTAGTCTCGACCCTCCATCATTTTGGACTTACTTTGTTTGTTCCAATCATTATGTGACTTAGCCTCCTAGGGTAACCTGTGCCTTATTAAAAACCAGGAGTCACCAGCCTTTTCCTATCCAGTCCTCAGTTAAAACAGCTTAGAATTGCCCTGAGAACTAGTTGGAGCCCCATCCCCTTCATACACTCTTCCCTATTTACTCCAAATACTTCTAGCTCCTCTTTGTATTCCTGCACTGTTTATGATCGGTAGCCTGTAATCTTGGCCTTGAGTACTGACTTGGTACCATTCCCGGGTGGTTTCCATTGTGTCTCCTCACTTAGCTGGTAACTGGAGAAGACTCCCTTGTTCAGCGTCCTTTGCACCCCTCACCCTGCTTAGCATCGGGCAATAGCAGGCATCCAGGCAGTGCTTACCTACTTATTCACAGGGGTGGTGGTGTGGATTATACCTAATAACTCTTAATTCAGCATTGCAATTAAAAAAGAAAGCCAAGAAAATCCATAAAAATGTATCCCCATGTTCAGTTTAGTGCTTTACCTCAATAGTTTTCTTAACTCTGTGTTTACATTCACATACTGTTCAGCACTTGTACAGTTCCCTGAGGCAAGCAGGTGAGATGTCATTATGCTTGACTTTCACGTTACATTTCATATTGGATATATTTGTGGAATGACAAAACCTTCTTTTATAAGTAAACAGCCGGAAGCCCAGAGAGACTAAGAGCCTAACCCAGGGTCATCAGGTTAGTGTTTGGCACAGGCCAGGACCGCGGTTCACATCTTCCAGCTTCTCCTCTTCCAGTGCCTTTTCATTCCAGTGCTGGGAAATGTAGCCCCATCAGCCAAACGGCCAAGTCACATTGCTGCCCCTTTACCTGCCAGTGATGGCAGTGCTGCAAAAAGTGGCAAAGGAAAGGTCAGAAATAGGAGTGATAAAAGACATGGCAGTGCAGCAAATGGATCCTCAACCTCCTCCTCCCTATTTGAGCATCTCACAAGTGTCCCACTCTGACAGTGCTGTTCATTGTTTATAACATAGTCTTTAACATTACACTGATCTTTTATAGGACATGCTTTTATCCTGGTCCCTTTCCTGCTAGTAGTCACCGTCATGGGCAGAAAGTGCCTGACTGTGCTCTGTTTGTCACGTAGATGGGAGGGAAAGTTGGAGAGGGAGCGGGTTGAACTGAAGCTGAGCTTTTTACAGCTCTGTTGTTCTAGGACCAGAGCAGTTCCACTCTTGTTTTCATCACCTCTCCAACTCCGAGTCCCAGCCACCCACTCCTGCCTGCTTCCCCACATGCCACGTCCTGGGGGAGGACAGGGTGGTGGGCAATGCCCCCTCCGCCCTACGCTCTGGGATGTGCAGGAGTCTGCTTTAACTTTTGAGCCGTTTTGGTAATTGGGCTTTTCCAGATTTTCTAGACATCTCCGTTCCAGCTCTGAGAAATTGGAGACGTAATTTAACCATACATGAACTATACTAATGTATTCATTGGCATTAGTGTGATGTTGTCTGTAAGGTGTTCTGTGACTGGATAGAAGGTTTTTTATCTCACAGGATGCTTCACATCCAATTCTAAAGGCCTACAGGCTGCAGGTGTAATTCAAGTTCTTACATGTCTGTAAGGCAGACATGAACATTATTTGATAATATGACCATATGTTCAAAGATTACGGTTAGTCCACCGGCTCTGTATGTAATAAAAGTTTCAACTCCAAACGCTTGAAGAAAATTTGTGGAGCATATCTTTTTGCCTGTAACTAGTTGCAAAAACTGAAATCACAACTCTACCACAAGCCACAGTGTTTCCCAGTAGAGAAAGTCCTCTAATTTTGCAACCTCTAAGTAATGTGGTGGTTCTTTGGGTGAGATGAGGGATGCCAGAGTATTTTGTTGGGACACTAGAGTGGCATGGCAAGTATTCTGGGACTGGTTACGGTTGAATCTCTACTTCTTATATCTTGGACTGATTACAGAGGCAATGTTAGTGCGGTAACCAGCTTCTGAATGCAAGTGTAGCTAGGAAGACAAGAGAGAAAATAGAAGGGATATAAAGTAATGGAGGGACTTCATAGCAGTACAAATGGTGACTTTGACACCACCAGCTGCTGAAGTGAACTTGGCAAGAATTTGTGAGAAGTGGTGGGTGTCATTGCAAGCAGGAGAGTCCTGCAGATTTTGGGGTGAACAGGCAAAGGGGAGAGCAGATATGGTGGCTATCTGGGGGCTATTTGTGTCCTGAATGTGAAAATGTCCAGTCCCCTGTTCAATTTTGTAGCCACAACTTCACATGACTCGGAGCATTATTTCCACCAGAAAACCATAAAAACATAAACAACCTCTGTTTCCCAAAGTGTTTGTTCTCGATCTGAGATGATTGTCCTTTGGAGGGAGGTAAGTGGGTGATGGGGTCTATTACATCACCCCATTTCACTAAAAGTCTACCTCGCTGCTTTTCACCCTACTCCTAGAGGTGCTGTCATTCTGTTACACCTAGACCTGTAAGACGGGCTTGCCTGAATCCTCACGTGAAGAGGGATGGTTTGTGCAGTTTTAAAAAATTGCTTGGATCATGTGTTTCTTTGTTCCCTCCAGTGGAAATCACTATTCCAGAGCAAATAGTATGCATCTATACAAACTATATTGTTTGTGAGATGTCTTCAGAAGTTTTGCAGTAGGTTTAAATATTTGCTTGGTGATGGCATCTTGATTGTTTGAAGGAGGCAATCCTCACTAGGGGCTTTGTGTGCTTCCTGTCTGACAGTTCCTTTACTGGCAGTAGAGTGTTCGTAGGCAGAGTTAGAATGTTACCTGGTCTGAGAAGCCGAATTTGCCCGCAGCTGGGAATTGGCAGAAGAGTCAGTTATGGAAGGAAGGCTTTAGGATTACCTGGTAGCAGAGTTCTGGGATCCAAACCCTGGGAAACCTCAGCTGTTGTAGAGTATGTTCTGTAACAATAGGCTATTGGATAATTTTAACACTTGTTATGGGATGTAGAGTTGGGGAAAGACTTAAAAGTGAAAGAACCTTAAAAAAGAATCTCCAAATATTTTAAAGAAGACAGTACTCAGAATGAGAGCTTTTCTGGAAAAGACTAGTTATTCACTTCACAGTTGAAGCAGGGAGCAGGTGTAACTGCACTTACGGTAACTTAGAAGGTAAACCTCACCCTCCCACTTAGCTGTTTCCTGGTGTACGTTCATCTCCCACATCTTTAGTTTTAGACATGACGTGTCATTTTCTGGTACTCCATTCTGCTTCTGAGTGAGAGACTGACACACAGTCTCATAGCGATTGAAAAATTGCGCTAAGGACTTTATTGTTAAAAATGTAGACCTGTGGCAGGGTGCTGCATTTGCAAGTGACTTTCAGTACAGAGAACACATAAAAGAATGCAGTGTTATTTCTTTTTTTATTCCTTTAAGACTTTGAATAGAAGGTTTTCTTTGCAGAGTTTCTGGAGTACATCAGAACAAGCAGGAACTAATAATAGCTTTAAGAAAGCACCAGTATAGAGTTGCTTATAGTATGGTATCTGTATTAAAGATAATTCTTTAAAGCAGGAACTTGTATCTCTCAATTTCTTAAGCAAATATAAACATTATTGACCCTTATGACATTCTTTGTGGGGTGAAGCTGCTTTTGCTTCCATTCTGAGCATTGAAAGGCCTTCTACGATACTTCTACCAGTCCTCAATATTTTATTTTCCCTCTGTTGTGAACTTGTTATTAAACTTGAAGCAAATATGAATATCATTAACTTGTAACATATGTAGATATTCAGTGTTACATAGTCAGAAAGTTTGTGTACATCACACGTATCTACATAATTCCCCCCTTTCCAACTGTGTTCCTGATGAAATGATGGTGGGAAATGGCATTATGGGGATATGTCTTACAGTACACAGTGTTTCCCCTGTTCCCTCTACCAGATCTGGATGTTCTTTCATCTTTCAGCTTCTAGACTTACTAGCTCTTTATCTTAAGCCAGGTGTATCTCATCCCCCTGCGCACACACACATGCGTGTACACACACACACACACACACATTCTGCCGTAGGGAGTAGCGTGCACCATCCCATTCTCCCACTCCAGCTCTGGACCTACCCACTGGAGGCAGTGTCTTGCACAAATTGATTTGTAAGTTCCTTTTTAAAACTCGAGTGATCGGGAAATAGGACTGATATCCACACCTAGTAGGCAGGCCCTCAAGGACAAATTCTATGGTTAATGCCAGGCTATCTTAATGTTTGAATACCTGGGTTTCATTTCTTCCTCTACCACCTGTGTGACCCATGATTCTCACATTTCTGTCTCCTGCTAGACTTTTTCTCTCCAACTCTGGACTCTTACAATCTTCTGCTGATTTGACATCTTCACTTGAAACTGTGATATCTTAAAACCAACATGTGTAAAAACTGATCTCTTGGTCCTCCTACCCCCCAAAGTGTTTCTTTCTGCAGCCTCCCCCATTCAGTAAGTGGAAACTTAATCCTTCCAGCTGCTTTGGTCATAAAACTTGGAGTTATTCTGACTTGCACTGACATACCACATGAATTCTGTCAATAGATCTGGTTTAACATTGCCTTTAAAGCATATCCAGAACCCAGCCACTACTCACCATGGCTCCTGCCTCCACTGCTGCTTCCCTGCCCTAAGCCACTGTCCTCTCCTCCTGCACAGCCCTTCTCAGAAGCTTCCCTCCTTTCATCTCTTACCCGTTTGGACTATTCTCACCCAGCAGTCAAGTGAGCTTTGAAAACCTAAGTTAGATTGTGTCGTCCTTCTGCAGTGCCTCCCCATTTCACTCCGGGTAAAAGCCACAGTCCTTACAACGTCCTCCAAGGCCGTACAGGATCTGCACTCACCCTTCTCTGCAGCTCCAGCCGTGCCCCCATCCTGGAACATGCGAGGTGCACGCTGGCCTTGGTGATGGTTATTCCACCCACCTGGGACTTCTCACCTCCTAGTCCTAGTTCTAACCTCAGTCCTCAGTGTGGCCTGCTCTGGTATTTAATACAACATCACCCTCATCCCATAACCTCATCTCTTTTACCTTGCCCTTTTTTCATTTTTCCATGGTTCCTCTTTCATAACATGCCACCTCCTCTGCTGCTGTGTTGTGTGAATTGTCATCTCCACCCCCTACCCCAGCTAGACTCCAACCAAGCTCCGTGAGGACAGGAATTTTGTTTTGTTTATTGATCTATTCCAACTGCCTAGACTAGTCCTGGGTACATAGTAGGCAGTCAAAAATTATTTGCTGAATAAATTAAAAGGCTATTTTAAAAATGAATCATCCTTTCAGGAATGGGTGAGGAAAGGAAGCTGCATGAAGGAAAATGGTGCAGTAAATAATGATATTTGCCTGTTGTTCTTTGTATGATATATATACGTGTTTTAGTCTTAATTTGGTATCCCAGTTTCTTAATTTAATAGCTGTATTTAGGTGCAATTTACAGGCCATAAAACTCACACATTATAATTGTACAAGTCAGCCATTTTAGCTATTTCTAGAGTTGTGCAACTGTGTCCTCAGAAAGTCCCCTTGTGTCTGTCCATATGCAGTTCGCCCTCCCCTCAGTGGCACCCTGATTTTATTTGTTTTTGTTTTTTTGGCAATCACATCTCAAAAGTATAATTTACACAGCAGTACTAATATAGCTTTGCACTTTTAGAAATGACACTCTTAAATATGAAATCAGCAGTCATTGCTGAATGTAGGTAGCGGTATCAGACATTGGTGAGTAGAATGGACTTGAGTGTCAGACTGACTGCAGTCTTACCCAGCTCCACTATTTACCAATTTACCCAAATTATTTTCTATCTCAAGCTCTATATCTGTTATATGGGGGTAATAATAGCAGTTAAGAGAGTTGTTGTGAGGATTAAGCAAACAGGGAAACAAAATTTACTATAGTGGCCAGCTTATGTTATTACCTAAAAAATAGCCTTGAAGGTAGAGAGCAAAATTCAAATCAGTTTCTAAAGTATGTGTAAAATATGGTCCAGTTCCTGCCTGGTTTGTAAACACGTATGCCTACTGCAGAATGTAAAAGCAGGCTAATTTCCAACAGAAAAGATCATTTCTCAGCATTTCTTTCAAAGATAGTTGCAAAATCATTTTTACTAAATTTTCTGTTCCCATCTCTGACAGAGCTTTGATACCAGGGAGGTAATAATCTACTTTTTTGTTACAATCATGCTGACCATCAGAAAGTGTTCTGAATTATATTTTAGCCTTTATGTTGGGAAATATTTTGAGACTTCTTCTAAATTAATGAGGGCAGGGGCATTCATTGTAGCTCTTGTAGCCTGATAAGTCTTCACTAAATTATCTTTTTTTAAATTTTAATTAAAGTAATTAATTAATTTTTTGCAGGGGGTGGTAATTAGGTTTTTATTTATTTTATTTTTATAAGAAGTACTGGGGGTTGAACCCAGGCTCTTGTGCATGCTAAGAATATGATCTTTCACTTGAGCTATACCTGCCCCCCTAAATTATCTTTAATAAGGTCTTTTTCTGTTTTGTTATTTTCTTTTATGTACAGATGCACAAAGCAGGGTCATCAGAAGCCTCTCAATTCCAAAGATGATAATATTGAAAAACATTGCACAGTGACAGTGAATCCTTGGCATATGAAGAAAGATTGTAAAGTCCTGAATGAATTAAGAAGGTATTGTTACATTAACTTACATGTAACCATGGCTCTCTTACCTTTATTTTTCACTTTATAATGAAGATACTCCCCACCCGTCAAGGTTGCTTTGTTAGATATAGGGAATACTTAAAGCCTTTTCTGCAAGTTTTTTAAATAATTAAGAGCAGGTAATTTATCAGAAGTATGAATGTTGTAACCTGCTCTGTCTAGTAGGGTAGCCACCAGCCACATGTAGCTGTTGTGAATTGAGATGTTCTATAAGTGGAAAATACATAATAGATTTTCAAGACTTCGTACAACAAAAATAATGTAAAATATTTATTAATAAGTTTTAAAAGTGTTAATCACACTTTTGAAATAATAGTATATTGGATATTTTGGGATAAATATAATTATTACTGGAATTAATTTCACTTGTTCCTTTTTATTTTCTAAATGGGATTACTGGAAAATTGTGACTTGCACTATGTTTCTATTGACACTGCTGTCTTCTAAATTATTGCAAATAATATGAAAAAAACTTTGATTAAATATTTTGTTATTGAGTAGTTGATTTACATCATATTAGTTTCAGGTGAACAACACAGAGGCTCAACATCTTTATAGATTATATTCCATTTAATGTCACCATAAAATAATGCCTATATTTCCCTGTGCTTTATGACACAGCCTCGTAAGCTATCCATTTTATACATAGTATTTTTACCTCTCAATCCCCTACCCTCTTCCTGCCTCCCTCTCCTCCTTCTCCCCATTGGTAACCACCAGTCTGTTCTGTGTACCTGTGAGTCTATTTCTGTTTTATTATAGTAATTAATTTGTTTTATTTTTTAGATATACATATAAGTTAATATGTAGAATATTTGTTTTTATTTCTCTAACTTATTTCACTTAGCATAATATCCTGTAGGTCCATCCATGTTATTGCAAATGGCATTATTTTATTTTTTAATGGCTGAGCAGTATTCCATTGTGTGTGTGTGTTCATGTGTATATATGTGTGTGTATATATGTAAATATACATATATATGTAATATACCACACCTTCTTTATCCTGTCATCTGTCAGTGAACATTTGGGTAGTTTCAGTGTCTTGGCTATTGTAAATAGTGCTGCTGTGAACATTGGGGTGCATGTGTCTTTTTGAATTATATTTTTCTACAGACATATACCCTTGAATGGGATTGATGGATCACACAGAAGTATATTTTCAGTTTTTTAAAGAAACTCTATACTGTCCTCCATAGTGGCTGCACCATTTACATTACCACCAACCGAGTAGGAGGGTTCCTTTTTCTCTTAAAAGGTCAAAAATTCTCTACATTTATATACTTTCCTTACAGTTTAGGACACAATTTGGCAAAAGCCAGATAGAATTTAATAGGAGTAAATACAGTATTTTTTTAAATGTCCATGCATTATGGATAGATATGTTATTGATGAGTTGGTTCCCTATTTTTGTAGATGCAGAAGTTTTTATAGCTTCACAGACATTTCAGTCTTGCAGAGAGAAAAATGTCTGCATTTTGCTGAACTTGTCCGGGTGGCTTTATCGAATTTGGTCCAGGCCTGCAGAGGTGAATACACATCCAAACCTGAACCATTTGAATGTCTGCAAGATTTTAAGAGTCTAGAATGTCAGATCTGGTCCACAGTGAGTGGACTCAAGAAAACTCCATTTGAGTGCAAAACCTTTCATAAGCCAAAAAAGGCTTTGAAATTGTGGCAAAGCCAGAGACTTTTGTGCACCACATATAGCCACAAACCCATGGGGACAACCACAGGCCTTCTGGAGTGCCAAGGGAATTCCATGTGGGAGTCCAGCACTCACAGTAATCCAACAAGTCCCTGCCAGCCAGAGCACCTTCATTGCTACTGTGCTGTTTTGAGCAAATGTCTTTTCATCAGGTTCAAATTGGTTTGTTGTTATTTTTTTGCATAAAAGAAAATCAAACAACTTCTTGTTCCCTTGGTGAAAGTAAAAGCCTAACATTTTCTGATTTATTTTGACAGAGAAAACATGAGCCTATGAATCTAAACTCATCTGTGATGGTCTGCTGCTGGGAGCAACCAGATCAGTGTCAGTCCCTTTGCAGCCATTCGCTGGGAGCCTGCATGTTACCTGGAATGATATTTGAAACATGTCACCTTAGCCATGCCTTTGCTGTGGGCTGGGAGGCGAGTCAGTCAGAATCTGCATTATGGAATGTATGTTTCAGATCCAAAGCTAGGAGATCTTTTTTAATGGCCAGAGAATGTAGTCATGAATATATCTATTAATGTATTTATGCAAGAATCATTTTAAAGATGTTTTTATTATAAAAATTTACCCCCCAAATTTGAAAATGAAAGAACACTGGAATTAAAATCCAATGGAATTAAAAACAGTGGAATTAAAAATCATCTGTACCTTAGTTATACATAAAGAATATTAAAATCCTTCTAAACATTTTTTTCCTTCAAATGTAGATATTTTTCCCTTCCAAAAATGAAAATTATTATTTCACATTTTTTGGCTTTTTCCTTTTATTATATATTCCATATCAATAAATATAATTCTCTTAAATCCCTTTTAATGGCTGTTAGCTTTATATTGAACAGATATGTAAATAGTCCTAGGTTTAAGATATTTAAAAAATTGTCATTACAATACCCCTGCAAAGGATATTTTCGTGTTTCTATTTTTAGTTACTAATTTGGACTAAAAATTAACAAGTTTGCTTTTCTTCATCTAAAACATTGGTTATTTTATTCATGAATTGTAAGGATTTCAAATAACTTTTCAGTAATTTCAACAAAGAAATAATCTTTAAGGCAAAAATCTATGATGGTTTGCAAATCTATTTTTATTATATCTTCACTTTTAACACTGTCATATCTGTGTGTGTTTGCACAAGTGCTTTAACTACCAGCAATGTAAGAAAAATCTGTGTACTAAAAATGTGAAAATAGTTTCCTGGTTTGTGTTTTCATTCTCTAAATATAGGTTTTGGATGACAAGCTTGTATTTGCAAAAGTACACACCCCGTGGGAGGTGCTCTGTACATAAGCTGAGATACTGCACATAAAATTGCCTCTGAATCCAAATCATCTGAAAACCCGGTCCTCAGCCTTTGATAACTTCAGCTGTTTTATGAAAGTCCTCCAAGTTGATGAAAGTATCAACAACCGGAACAAGAGTTTTTCATTGCCCTATTTGAGAAGAGCTGCGTGAATAACTTTTATATTCAGGATAGAGATACATTCATCAATCCAACCACCAGGAGCCGCACTGTAAGCCTAAACCGAGTTTAGCTGCTGTCTTGGGTGTGATTTAGAACCTGCTGTTGAATTATAAGTGATTTGGTTTGGTTGGTTTGGTTTGGTTTTTAAAAGCTGCCCATAAAAAGGAAAAAAGAGAAAGAAAAGAAATATGCTTACAGATTCCTGTTAGGATAGTAAACAGTGGCTGGTTAGTTACCCTGTATAAACCACACGCTCTCTTAGAATCTTTTTAGGTTTACTTCATCCTTTCTCAGATCAAGTATCAAGTAAGGGACAGTGTTAAAAAAAATTCAGGATTAACAGGCTTGTGAGCTCCGGGATCTGCAAGACAGCTTTCCCTCCCCATGGTGTAGTCAAATGGCAGAAATGAAATAAAGCACCTCATGTATCCTCCAGTGTTAACAGGAAAAGGCTAATCTTCTTGACCTTGTTTCTTCCTGGGTTAAATGAAGATAATGTCAGGAGGCGAAAAGCTCATTTAGGGCAAGAAACATGTTGTCTTGTTCACTGTTGAATCCCAGGCACCGGGAAGGCTGAGTTTAACGAGTGAGTGAATGAATGAACTGTAGTTCCCTCAGAGTACCATGTGGGGCAGTGTGGATTAGCAGCTAAGAGCATAGACTTGAGAGGGGATGGTACAGCTCAAGTGATGGGGCGCATGCTTAGCACGCACAAAGTCCTGGGTTCAGCCCCCAACACCTCCTCTAAAATAGAAAAATAACCCTAATTACCTCCCCATCCCCCACCAGAATTACCTTATTATCGCCCCGCCACCAAAAAACAAAAAAAAAAAAAAAAAAAAGAGAGAAGTGGCCAAGAGCGTAGACTCAGGCTGGAACACATGTGCTGGTTTCTCGCTGTCTACCTTGTAAAAGTCATTTAGCCTCTGTGTTTATCAAGTTCCTCATCAATAAAATGGGGATAATAATAGTACCCACCTCGTAGTGTTGCTATGGGGATTAATGAATCTGTGTCAATGTTAGAACAGCACTGGCTAATAGTAAGTACTATGCATCTGTCATCTCTTTTCATAATTACTGACAGATGTTATTATCAACCAAAGAAGTATCAGTTCTTTGTAAGGGAAATGCATGTTAGACCATTTCATTTATCATTTTCTGTAATTCAGGCTTTTTTCCTCTGAAATACCATTTTCTGTCTGTGCACTAGTAAGTCACAGGGGTTTCCAAATTTCATCTGTCTGAGTTCTTGTCATGATGACAATACTGCAGAGTGTTGACATTTTTTAGGGACTCCGTCTGAGATGACAGCAACCCCTCAAATTCAGGAGCACTTCTCTAACTGATAACATCTCACATGAAATGAAGATTGTAAAATGTAACAGCTTCAGATGCTTAATGATGCCATAAATGCAAGGATGTTATATCTAAGCTCTTTAAATAAATCCTGTCATTGAAATAAAGGAAATACTATTTTATAGCACTCTATGACTTTGTTATCTTTGCTATCCTTTTATCTGACTCTCTAAGACCAAAGAAAGAAAAGACTGAAATTGATCATTACTACTGTGAGGTACACGTATTTGTGGATGAAGACAATACTGAAATGCACTGTCTAAGCTATTAAAATGGACACTAAACAGCTGCTTGAAGCACATGCATGAAGAGAACAGGGAGCTGGGTGCAGGGAGCAGACACTGAACTTCCTGGATCAGAGACCCAGCATAGCAGTCCAGCCCAGCAGTCCACATGTTTTATATTTATGTCCCAGCAAAACTAGCAGTGAGAGTCTTAAATGAACTTTGGGGACACTTGCAAACAGCTGTCATGATTACTAATGTGGGACACCAGTATTCTACAGTGTTTAGTTGGCATCTGCACACAATCAGTTCTTTTCCACTAAAGCCTGTTGTAATTGCTGGTCCCATATCCAGGCTGAGGAATTATCTCATGTGGTGTTTGGGAGGGAGGTAAGTGGAGTCAGGACCCATGCTAAGGCTGGGTGGGTAATAATCTGGTTCTAGTACAGGAGAAAGGAAAGTAGGTCAGGTGGGAAGGAGAATGACTGGGTTTAAATTTTGTTTCTTGAGTAAGCTAAATATATAACATCATGCCAAGTTTCTTTATTGTTTATATTCCATGTGCTGTCACCGAATAACTACTGAATTGTGGGGACAAAAAAGCCTGGGTTATAGAATTGACCCTGCCCCTAACCAGCCAGAATCCAGGTTCCTCTGGGTGTCCAAGGAGGGGGCTGCTGCCTCCACTGCAGCTGTTTGGGCACTTGGCTGGCCTAGCTTTTTTGCTGTGGAAGACTGGCCCTGTTGTAGGATATTAAGCATCTGCAAGGCTCTCACCAGTTACCCACAGTGGTCCCAGGACTGTAACATCCAAGTGTTCCATTCCACCCACGTTTGCAAATAACCCTCAAGGGGTTAGTATTAATCATGAGTGAGAATTATGAAAAATTATATGGTACCTCCATCCCTTCTGGCAAGGGAGGGCCCCTTATTTACAAATGACCACGAAGTGTTAGCACCATATTTTATTAGCAGAACATGTGAACACGTGGTGACAGTGACGCTCACCTGTTTGCTTCTGCTTCCCAGTGCAACTTCAGCCTCCGTCAGAGGACCTCAGCTGCCCCAGCGAACAGGGCCTTTTGTACAGGGAATGGGCTCATCCTTGAAGCATAGACAAGAAGCAGCCCTTAGATCTCATCAGGTGAGCTGTTGTGGAGAGCACTCCAGTGGGAAGGGCTCAGGGTTGCCCTCATGGCATCTGAGTGTGACAGTCCTCCAAGAGTGTTACCAACCAGGAAGCTTACAGGAGCTCTGAGCTTTGTTGCCCCAAGTTTTTACTGGAGGCTTTATAACAAAGACATGATTTACTAGGTCACTAACTACATGGCTAACCCAAACCCTAACTGTAAGTCAAATCTTTCCTTAGACCTAACATATAAGCCCCTTCCTCTCCTGGTGGTCACTCACTTGTCACAAAGCTCAAAGCACCACTCCTCTAATCACATGGTTGGTGTCTCTGGCTGGCCAGTCCCCATCCTGAGTCATCTCATGAACACAAGCCATCCAAGGGTCCACCATGAATAGCAAAGACACTCCTATCTTGGGAAATTTCAAGGCTTTACGGGTTCCCATCCAGGAACTGGGAACAAAGACCTACCAAATTCTTCATTAAACAGGAGTAAATGTTAGGTTTCACTTAAATTATAAAATAAGAGAGGAATTCTCACTGCTTCGCTGTATCTGCTGTTCGACACCGTTTCACTACACCACGTAACTGTAATGTCATGCTCAGCATGTGTCTTCTCAAAGCACCAGTGCCGGCTGCTCCCCGGGAGCTTATGCTGTTTGGGCAAGGCTGCTGGGGGGAGGGAGGCCAAGGACAACTGAGCAAACAAAAATAATCAGGCGAATAAGGAAAAATTTCAGATTGAAATGAAGGAAATAATACAGTATTGAGATGGGAGACTTGGGGGGAAGTGAGTCAATAAAGCTATATTTGAGTAGGTTACATGTGAGCTGAGATGGTGATAAGGAGGCTGGACTTTGAGTATCTGGGTTAAGTCACCCCAGGAATAGAGGCAGCTTGTCCATTGGCCCCGAGGCACAAATGTGCTCAGCAGGTTTGAGGAGATACTGGAGCCAGCGCTGGTGAGAGTGATGAGACGCGAGGTTTAGAAGGGAATCAGGAGCACAGAAAGGAGTGTAGACTCTAAGTGCAGTGAGAAGCAGTCATGATAGTTTAAGCACTAAAGTAATTTTCTCTCACTCACATTTTGCAAAGATAAGAGAATGAATGGCAGGGGCCCAGGAAGGAGGGAGGCCTGGTCGGAGGCTCTTGGAGTGGGCCAGATGAGAGATGGTGGGATCCAGGGAGAATGCGTTTGGGGAGTGTAGCTGACAGGATGGAGTTATGGGCTGGCTGTGGATGGTGAGGAGAAGAGGAGGGTCAAGGTAGCCCCAGGTCGGCCTGGAGCCAGGTGCCTGATCTTCCTAATCTCAGTGCCCCATGCAGGTGCCCACCTACTTGGGCAAACCTCTTAACCTTCAAAGTGAGGGTTTTAAAACACTGAAGTCTTTTTGTTTTTTTCACATTTTATGGAAAGATTCAAACATGTACAGAAGTTGAGAGAACAGCACAGCCAGCCTGCCTGTATCAGTCACCCAGCTCCAGAATTATAAACTCAGAGTCACTGTTGTTGCATCTTTCATCTCCACCTCCTCCCCTCCCCCACTACAGGATCATTTTGAAGACAATCCTACATAGCTTAACCTTTCATTAGTGAAATGACAAGTTCTCTTTCAAATAAAATTGGAATATTCCTTTTTTTTTTAGGGTTACAAAATAATTCCCTTATTGTCACAAAAATACACTTTTAAGTAGTTTTGGGGTTGAAATCAGGATCCAGACTAAGTTCAAACATTGCAGCTAGCATATCTCTCAAGTGGGTTCTAATCTATAATTTACCTGTTTCTCATTTTCCTTGAAATTGCTGAGGGGTTTCTCTATTTCCTGTTTGGCTGATTTCATTCTCCCCTGTGGTTAGACTTGTTTCTCCATCCTACGTATTTGCTTTAGCTAAGTGATTTGATCCTCCCCTAAAAGCTTGATCTTACTGAGGTTCAACTTTGTGCAAGAATACTTGTTATATGAAGTTTTGTACTCCTGTCATAAGGTACATAATGTCCAGTTGACTCTCTGTTTTGTGATGACAGCAGCCAATAATGATTGTCACCCGGGATCATTATTTCATAAGGGATTTTACTTCATGTGGTCATACTCTAATTTCCTCCCTCAATTATCAGCAAGATCACAGTCATGAAGAGGCACTTTCTCATTAACCCGGGTTATCCTGTAGAAAATAGTTTTAAAAGAGGATGTTTATACATATGTAAATATTTAAAGTTGATACATTTTTCTATTGTTTCTAATTTTTTTTTCTAGTGGAGGTACTGAAGATTGAATCTAGGACCTCATGCATGCTGAGCACACACTCTGCCACTGAGTGCACCCCATCCCCCTTGAGATTCATATTTATATGATATATTCCTTCTGATATTTTTGTTTTATGTTATACAGAATTTGATGCCAGGGCAATGGGTTTGATGGCTATTTAATCATTCTTTATGGGCTTTTGGGGTTGGTGTGTATGTTTGTGTTTGTAAAGAAAACAATTTTCCCACTATTTTAAGTATGTTTTGCTAAGGAAATTATGTTGATCTGTTCCCTGCTCCTGGTCCATGTGTTCCCTTTGTTGCTTCTCACTAGTGGTCCCTTGAGCTCTGTGACAAGCCTAACATGTCGTTAATCTAGGTTGAAGGAGATCTGAAGAGATTTATTCAAGGAGATGAAATTTGTAGACAATGTATTGGAAAGTATTGAGAAAGTTATTCATTAGGAGAAGGTCTGGGGTTGAATTGTTAAGTGCACATAAATCGAAGCTATGAACCACCAAGACAATTATTAACTCCAGGAAAAACAATGTAGGGAAGAAAAAAGTAAGCCTAGCAGATAACTTGCTACAGCTGTGAACAGTCTGTACAGAGTCCTAATAATGTAAAGCAAGGATACTGAGCTGATCAAAATTATAATGTAATTGTATCAAAAGGTTAGAAGAATGAAGGTTTGGGTGTGTAGATGAGATGTGGTTTGAAAGAGAACTTAGTCTTCATTTTCCAAAATAGAAACTTAAATAGGTGATACATAAAGCTGAAAAAGTCAGTAGGCTGTGTTACAAGGATATTAGTCAGAGACAGGGAGTTATTATTCCAAGATTCAGCAGTAGGGGCTGAACATGGTTGCTTCTGGCCAGGAAATGGGGCGGTTTTTGGGAACTGCTCCTTTTTACAATCGGTGTTCGAGAACTGTTTGACTATTAAATGAATGTATGGTATAAGTTTGATAAAAAGAAATCAAAGCTGAATTTTCAAAAATTGATGTTAAGAATTGGGGTGTTTTTGACAGAGAGAGATAACAATCAGACAAAACTACATTTGAAATGATCCTCATTATTCCTATCCTTTCAGCAAGGACTAGGGGGCAGACATCTGTTTAAGGTTCAAAAATTCTTTCTGACCTTATTGCCGACATGTAACCTTTGGAAGTAATGAACTCCCCGTCACTGTAAATATGCAGGCAGAGGCTTCCTGCCCAGCTCTCTAAGTGTAGCAGGGTGTGTTTACCATTGGCCAGTTGGAGCAGGCAACTTCTAACATTCTTTCAGTTTTGAATGTGGCATTTTCAGGACAGATAGTTGATAAGATTGTATTACAAAAAGCTTAACATGAAAGAGTCCAAGACATCTCAAACCCATTGCCAGGGTTTTCTCTGCCAGACACCATCCTGAGCCTGCCCTGATCCTGCCATCTGTGAGCCAGGCCACAAAGCCCAGTCACATGAGAATGAACACACTTTGTCCCTCCTATCTGATTTGGCATCAGGCTCAGCCCTTTTCCCCATGGAATGGTCCATGCCCAGGTCTCTGACAATGGAGCTGGTCTCACAGCAGCCCTGTGAGCACTGGTCCAGCCCAAGGGGGTTCCTGCGTGAAGTTTCCCAGGACTCCAGGCTGTTCTCAGAGCTGAGTCCCCCCTAGGCTAAGCCCTCGGAGCTCATTTCAGCTCCAGACTGAGCCGGAAGCCTCCGAGAGAACTCAGAGCTGAGGAAAGCCACAGATTTTACCCAGCACTGCCGAGTCCGCAGTGAGCCAGTTGAGGGAAGTATCAGCAACAGCAAGACACACCTGATCAGCCGTCCCATTGTTCTGCCTCATCCTTAAGCCCTCTGTGTCTGCCTATCTGTGTCTGTCTCCCTTTCAGGACCAGCCTGGCACAGCTTCGTGCCCTGCTTCCTTTCTTCTAATCTTGCCTCCCTGGCCTGTTCCATCTACTCCAGATTAACTGAGTAACATTGAAGGGTTTTTGAAACCTAGGAACAGCAGACGTGCTAGATACAAAGAATACAGGGCAGTACCTCCCTCAGTCACATCCCTCCTACCCTCTCCCATTCCCACAATGAGTTTTATAAATATTTTGTCAGAGAGACATTGCACTCCCAGTTGTTATCATTATCAGCCATTTCCTTATTTGTGGTTTATGATGCATTTGCTTCAGGGAAATTCCCGAGATAAGGCAGGAGCAGATGACTGAGCCAGTTGTTGAAGTCCATTTGTGTCAAGCCTGTTAAGAATGATCTTTGGTGGGATTTGTTGAATGTGCCAGACTGTCCAGTGAGTGGTGATGATCCCCTGCATCTGCTCCGGAGTCAGCCTCGTCCCCTCCTTTGCTCTGTTCTGTTTTATCTCTCTTCAGCAGGTGAACCAGTGATCTGTATTTCTATGATACGTAAAGTACTTCTTATTTCAAGGTAGAGTTTGTGGGCTGCTGTGAAAACGCATATGTTTTAAGTGTGAATTGAGTCAGAGGTTTAAACTTAAAGCCCCCTTGATTTAGAATCAGAAATTAGTATGATGGAAGGAGGGTATAACTCAGTGGTAGAGCGCATGCCTAGCATGCATGAAGTCCTGGGTTCAATCCCCAATGCCTCCATTTAAAAAACAAATAAATAAACCTAATTATGCCCCACCAAAAAACAAAGAAAACAGAAATTAACATGAGGATGAAGCTACAGAGTGATTATGTGTGTCTTCTGAAACTACATTCTGTCTTTCTGCAGGAAATTCTACGGAGATAAGATGGGAATCTACTTTGCTTGGCTGGGCTATTACACTCAGATGCTCCTCCTGGCAGCAGTCGTGGGGGTGACTTGCTTTCTGTATGTATATTTTAATCAAAATAAATGTACCTGGAGGTAACTTCTTTTTATTCCTTGTTACCGTGCTTACTTAACTTAGAATGACATTCTCCAGGAGCATCCACTTTGCTGCAAATGGCCCTATATTGTCAGTTTTTATGGCCGAGTAGTAGTATTCCATTGTATAAATATACCACTTCTTTAGCCAGTCATCCATTGATGGACATTTAGGCTGTCTCCATGTCTTGGCTATTGTAAATAGTGCTGCTAAGAACATTGGGGTGCAGGTGTCATCCTGAACTAGGGTTCCTTCAGGATATATGCCCAGGAGCGGGATTACTGTGTCATATGGCAATTCTATTCCTAGTCTTTTGAGGAAACTCAATACTGTTTTCCACAGTGGCTGCACCAAACTGCATTCCCACCAGAAGTGTAAGAGGTTGCCCTTTCTCCACAGCCTCTCTAGCATATTTCATTTGTGGATTTTTGAATGATGGCCATTCTGACTGGTTTGAGGTGATACCTCATTGTAGTTTTGATTTGCATTTCTCTGATAATTAGTGATATTGAGCATTTTTTCATGTGCCCATTGATCATTTGTATGTCTTCCTTGTAGAATTGCTTGTTTAGGTCTTCTGCCCATTTTTGGATTGGGTTATTTGGTTGTTTCTTATAAGTCATATGAGCTGCTTATATATTCTGAAGATCAAGCCTTTGTCAGTTTCATTTGCAAAAATGTTCTCCCATTCTGTAGGTTGTCTTTTTGTTTTACTTATGGTGTCCATTGCTGTGCAGAAGCTTGTAAGCTTCATTAGGTCCTATTTGTTTATTCTCGTTTTTATTTCTATTGCTTGGGTAGACTGCCCTAGGGGAACATTTCTGAGATGTATGTCAGATATTTTGCCTGTATTTTCTCCTAGGTGGTTTACAGTATCTTGTCTTATGTTTATCTTGCTGAAGAGACTGTCTTTATTCCATTGTATATTCTTGCCTCCTTTGTTGAAGATTAGTTGACCAAAAGTCTTTGGGTTCATTTCTGGGCTCTCTATTCTGTTCCATTGGTCTATATGTCTGTTTTTGTACCAATACCATGCTGTCTTGACGACTGTAGCTCTATACTATTGTCTCAAGTCTGGGAGAGTTATTCCTCCAGCCTCTTTCTTTTTTTCTTCAGTAATGCCCTGGAAATTCTATGTCTTTGATGGTTCCATATAAATTTTATTGTGATTTGTTCTAGTACTATGAAATATGTCTGGGGTAATTTGATAGGGATTGCATTAAATCTGTAGATTGCCTTGGGCATTGTGACCATTTTAACAATATGTATTCTTGCAATCCAAGAGCATGGGATACCTTTCCATTTTTTAAAGTCTTCATTAATTTCCTTCACCAATGGTTTATAGTTTTCTGTGTATAATTCTCTCACCTCTGTGGTTAGATTTATTCCTAGATATTTTATTACTTTGGGTGCTATTTTAAAGGGGGTTGTTTCTTTACTTTCTTTTTCTGTTGATTCATCATTAGTGTAAAGAAATGCAACTGATTTTTGAACATTAATCTTGTAACCTGCTACCTTGCTAAATTCTTCGATCAGCTCTAGTAGTTTTTGTGTGGACATTTAAGGGTTTTCTATATATAGTGTCTTGTCATCTGAATATAGTGACACTTTTACCTCTTCTTTTCCAATTTAGACCCCTTTTACTTCTCTTAGTTGCCTGATTGCTGTGGCCAGGACTTCCAAGGCTATGTTGAATAGGAGTGGTGATAGTCTCATCCTTGTCTTGTCCCAGATTTTACTGGGAAGCTTTTGAGGTTTTCACCGTTGAGTGCTATGCTGGCTGTAGGCTTGTCATATATAGCTTTTATGATGTTGAGATATGTTCCCTCAATACCCACTTTGGTGAGAATTTTTCTCATAAATGGGTGTTGAATTTTATCAAAAGCTTTTATGCATCTATTGAGATGATCATGTGGTTTTTGTCCTTTCTCTTGTTGATGTGAAGTATTACATTGGTTGATTTACATATGTTGAACCACACTTGTGTCCCTGAGATGAACCCCATTTGAGCATGATGTATAATCTTTTTTATGTGCTGTAGGATACTATTTGCTAGTATTTTGGTAAGGAATTTTTGCATCTGTGTTCATCAGTGATATTGGTCTGTAATTCTCTATTTTGGTGGTGTCTTTGCCTGGTTTTGGTATCAGGGTGATGGTGGCTTCATAGAATGAGTTTGGGAATATTCCTTCTTTTCAATCTTCTGGAAGAGTTTGAGAAGGAGTGGTATGAGTTTTTCTTTGTATGTGTGGTAGAATTCCCTGGTGAAGCTGTCCTGTCCTGGACTTTCATTTGTAGGGAGGTTTTTTTATTGTTAATTCGATTTCATTCCTAGTGATAGGTTTGTTCAAGTGGTCACTTTCTTCTTGATTCAGTCTTAGTGGACTCTATGTTTCCAGAAACTTGTCCATCTCTTCTAGGTTATCCATTTTTTTCATGTAGTTTTTCATGATATTCTCATATGATATTCTGTATTTCTATGTTATTTGTTGTAATTTCTCCATTTTCCTTTCTTATTTTGCAAATTTGTGCTCTCTCTTTTTTCTTCTTTGTGAGTTTGGCCAGAGGTTTGTAGATTTTATTTAGTCTTTCAAAAAAAAAATTGCTTTTGGTTTGATTGATTATTTTCTTTATTTTTTTAATCTCTATTTTATTTATTTCCTCCCTGATCTTTATTATTTCCTTCCTTCTGCTGACTTTTGGGTGTTTTTGCTCTTCTGTTTCTAGTTCTTATAACTGGTGGGTTAGATTGTTTATTTGATATTGTTCTTCTTTTTTGAGGAAGGCCTCTATCGCCCTAAACTTTCCTCTTAGCACTGCTTTTGCTGCATCCCATAAGTTTTATGTGGTTGTTTTCATTTTCATTTGTCTCAAGGTATTCCTTAATTTCAACTTTGATTTCATCATTGACCCATTGTTTTTGTACTAGCATGTTGTTTAATCTCTATGCTTTCTTTTTTTCTCATTGGTTTCTCTGTAGTTGATTTCTCGTTTCAATGGCCTTGTTGTCAGTAAAGATGCTTGAGATAATTTCTATCTTCTTAAAATTGGTGAGGCTTCTTTTGTGACCAAGTACATGATCAATCCCAGAAAATGTTCCACGTGCGCTTGAAAAGAATGTATATCCTATTTTGGGGGATTGTAATGCTCTGAAAATATCCACTAAATCTAATTTTTCTATTGTATCATTTAATTTCTCTGTTGCCTTATTTATTTTCTGTGTGGAAGATCTGTGTAGTGATGTTAATATGGTGTTAAAATTTCTGACAATGATTGTATTCCCATCAATTTCCCCCTTTACCTCTGTTAGTAGTTGTTTTATGTACTTAGGTGCTCATGTTGGATGCATATATAATAATGATTGTAATATCCTCATCTTGTATTGCTCCTTTAATCATTATAAAATGTCTTTATTTATCTTTCTTTATGGCCCTTGTTTTAAAGTCTATTTTGTCTGAAATCAGAACTGCTACACCTGTTTTTTTGGCATTTCCATTTGCATGGAATATCCTTTTCTGTCCATTCACTCTCAATCTATATGTGTCCTTCTCCCTAAAGTGTGTATCTTGTATGCAGTTTATTGAAGGTTCTTGCTTTATTATCCAGTCTGCCACTCTGTCTTTTGACAGGAGCATTTAGTCCATTGTCATTTAGAGTAATTAATGATAGATGAGTGTTTATTGCTATTTTGAACTTATTTTTGTAGTTGATTTGCTATTTCTTCTTTGTTCCTTTCTTCTTCCTTTTGTGGTATGGTAATTTTCCTTTGTATTATCTTGGATTGTATTTAGTTTTTGTGACTCACTTGTAAGTTTTTGGCTTGTGGTTACACTTTTTTGTAAGCCTGTTAGCCAATTACTGTAACTGTGTGTACTAAACAGATACTAATGTAATCTCAAACCCATCCTACCGAGAATAAAAAATTTTAAAAAACAGAAGAAAGAAAAAAATACTCTATATTTTCTTGCTTTCCTCTCCCACTCAATGATTTGGATTTCTTCTTTTGCAATTTCATGTTTATTCTATTTGTAATTCATGGTAGTTATCACCTTTCCAGTTATGAGTTCTCATTTCTGTAGCATCCTGCTTCTATTCTATTTAGAGTAGACCTTTCAATATTTCTTTTAGCATGGGTTTAGTGTTGCTGAAGTCTTTTAGTTTTTGCTTCTCTGGGAATACCTTTACCTCTCTTTCTATTCTAAAGGATAGCCTTGCTGCAGAAAGTATCCTAGGCTGCATCTGTTTTTTCATTCAGGACTTTGAATCTTGCCACTCCCTTCTGGCCTACAGTTTTTCTGTAGAGAAATCAGCTGAGAGCCTTCTCTTGTAACTCACTCTTTGTTTTTCTCTTGCTGCCTTTAGGATCATTTCTTTATCCTTCAGTCTGGCCATCTTGATTATGATATGTCTTGGTGTGAGTCTCTTTAGGCTTTTCCTGTTTGGGAACCTCTGAGCCTACTTTACTTGGGTGTCTGATTCCTTCTTTAGGTTTGGGAAGTTTTCAGTCATTATTTCTTTAAATACCTTTTCCATCCCCTTTGTTCTTTCTTCCCCTTCTGGATCCCTTATTATGCATAGATTGGCATGTTTTATATTATCCCATAGGTTCCTTATATTGTTTTCATTGTTTTTTATTTGTTTTTCTCTCAGCTGTTCTGATGTGTGCTTTCTGTTGTCCTGTCTTCTAGGTCACTTATTCATTCCTCAGCATTATCTAGCCTGCTTTGTACAGCCTTTAGGTCAGATCTCATTTCAGTCAATGAATTTACCAATTCTACTTGGCTCTTCTTTATAGCTTCTATTTTGTTTTTGATATATTTTATGTCTCTAAACACTATCTCTTAGTTCCTTCAGTAATTTGATCACTTCTTTTTTAAAATCTTGATCTAGTAGGCCATTAATATCTATTTCATTGATCATTCGTTCAGGGGTTTTCTCTTTCTCTTTTAATTGTGAGTACTGCCTCTGCTTCTTCAAATGCTCATATCTCTCTGGCACTGTGGCTTAAGGAGTATCAGTTATCTATTGTGGTCCTTAAAGGAGTTTATTTATTTATCTATGTAAAGCCTATGCTGGAATAAAACTTAAAAACGAGAGAGAGAGAGAGAATTTTAAAAGAATGGAGGAAAAGAAGGTTTGAAAACAGTGTCTAATCAATAATAGAAGAGCAAGTTGAAGCAGAATAGGAATCGAATTGAGATTTCTTTTTAAAACCTTAATAAAAAGAAGAAAATATCAAAACACAATATATAAACCTGTGAATAATCAATAACAGATCAAAACCAAGAGAATTAAAAATGAAATGAGAACTGTAAACGTATAGAACTGTTTAAAAAGTAAAGATTAAAAAGGTATTAGAAAATAAAACAGGTATAAAAAGATTTAAAAAACAAAGATGTGTTCTCCTAGAGACTGAATGCTCTTAATGGTTTTATTGAGAGGTCTTTGTGTCTTCGCCCTGTTTCACAAACTCAGCTTGCTCTGTTGGCCGCCTCGTCTGTGCTGCTCACAGTGTCCGTCGGCAAGAATATTACGCCCCTCCAACACTGGGTCAGGTGCTGCTCTACTTTGCGGTGGGTGGGTGGGTCACTCCCCTTCTGGATGCCACAGTCAGTGTTGTGCCAGTTGCTCCATAGGTGGGCTCAGCTTCAAGAATAACAGGTTTATGGAGATATAACTCACATACCATAAAATGCAGCCTTTGAAAGTGTGCATTAGGGTTTTATGTACATTTCAGTGTTGTGTAGCCATCACCACCAATAGGAACCAGTACCCTTTAGGAAGTCACTCCCTATCCTTCCTTTCCCTTAGCCCTCAGCAGCCACCACTCTACTTTCTGCCTCTACGGGTTTGCCTGTTCTGGGCATTTCATATAAGTAGAACCATACAGCATGCTGCCTTAATTGTCGTCTTTCATTTAGTGTGACGTTGTCAAGGCTCATCCATCGTGTAAAATATATCAGTACCCAAATTCCTTTTTGTGTTTAAATAATATGCCATTGTTATTAATACACCACATTGCTTATCCATCATCCATCGGTTGATGATGAATAATTCTTCTGTAAATGCTCATGGACAAGTTTTTGTGTGAACACATATTTTCAGTTGTCTTGAGGTTATATAAAAAAATGGAATTGCTGGGATTTATTCTACTTTTAACATTTTGAGGAATTGCTAATGTAGCTTTTAAAGTGACTGCACCATTTTATATTTCCAGTAGTAATATATGAGGAGTCCAGTTTCTCCACATCCTCATCAACACTTTTTATTACCGGGTTTATAGATACATATTTATATATCATATATCATATATATTTGTCATCCTAGTTGGTATGAAGTGGCATGTCATTGTGCTTTTGATTTCTGTTTCCCTAATGCCTACTGATGTTGAACATCTTTTTATGTGCTTAGTTCCCATTCATATGTCTTCTCTGGAGAAACATCTATTCAAATTCTTTGCCCATTTTAATTGTATTTGTCTTTGTATTGTCATGTTTTAAGTCTTCTTTGTCTATACTGGATAAAAGTCCCTTATCAGGGAAAATATTGGAAATATTTTCACCCATCCTGTGGAGTGTCTTTTTACTTTCTTGATGAAGTCCTTTGAAGCACAGAAGTATTTAATTTTACTGAAGTCCAGTTTACTTGATTTTTTTTTTCTTTTACTGTTTGTGCTCTTGGTGTCATATCTTAGAAGTATTTGTAATCCAAAGTCCTGAAGATTTTCTCATTGTTCATTTTCTAAAAGTTTTATGCTTTCAGGTCTGTGATTTATTTTGAGTTAATTTTCATAAATGGTCTAAAGATAAAAGTTCAGTTTTCTTTCTTTCCAGGTGTATGTGCAGGTGTCCCAGCATCATTTTTGTAAAGATTATTTATTTCCCATTGGGTTGTCATGGCACCTTTGTCAAAAATTAACTGGCTACGTGTATGAGTTTGTTTATGGACTCTCAGTTCTTTTCTCTCAATCTATTTGTCTGTCCTTTATGCAAGTACAACACTGTATGGATTACAGTTTTGTTAGTGAGTTTTGAATTTGGAAACTTCAAAACTTTGTTCTTTTTCAAGGTTGTTTTGACTATTCTGGGTATCTTGCATTTCCATATTAGTTTTAGGATCAGCTTGTTCATTTCTGCCAAAAAGGCAGAGTTGCATTGAATCTATAGGTCATTTTGAGGACAATTGCCATCCTAACAATAATAAGGCTTCTGATCCATGAACCCAGAAGAGCTTTCCATTTATTTTAGGTCATTTTCAACTTCTATCAGTGGTATTTTAGTTTTCAATATACAAGTTTCAGACATTTTTCTCAGTATTCCACATATTTTTGTTAATATTCCTAAGTATTTTATTCTTTTTGATGCTATTGTAAATGAAAATGTTTCCTTCATTTTATTTTTAGATTATTCACTGCTGTTGTATAGAAATTACATTTTTATATATTGATTTGTGTCTTATAATTTTGGTCAGACTGGGTTATTAATTCTAATAGGTTTTATTTTTTCCTTTCTCTCTCTCTATTTTCTTTGTGGATTCCTTGTGATTTCAAAATATAATATCATGTCATCTGGAATGGAAAGAGTTTATTTTTTCTTTGTAATCTAGAGGCTTTATTTTCTTTGTCTGGTTGCTTTGACTAGAATCTGTAGTACAATGTTGATTTGGGGAGGATAAAATTCAGTCTTTCACCATTATGTATGATCTTTGTTCCAGGTTTTTCATAGATGTTGTCTGTCAAGTTGAGGAAGTTCTCTTCTATTCCTAGTTTTTATCCATTTTTCTATTAATATGGCATATTACATGAATTGACTTTTGTATGTTGAACTGCCTTTGCATACCTGGATACATCTCAATTGTGGTCTATTTTATATGTTACTGGATTGGATTTGCTTGTATTCTGTTGAGGATTTTTGCATTTATATTCATAAGAGATAGTCTTTAGTTTTCTTGTGATGCCTTTGTCTGGTTTTGGTATCAGTGTGATACTAGTCTCATTGAATGAATTGGGAAGTGTGCCCACCTCTTTATATTTAGAGTTGTGAAGCATTGTTTTTTTTTGTTTGTTTGTTTTGGTTTTGGTTTTTTCTTTAAGTAGTTGATGGAATTCACCAGCAAAACCATACAGGCCTAGCATTTCCTTGTGGGAATGTTTTGGATTACTATTTCCGTCACTACTTATTGTAGGATTATTTGAGTTTTCTATCTCTCCTTGAATTAGCTTCAGTCATTTATGTCCTTCTAGGGATTTATCCATTTCATCTAGATTATCTCATTTATTGGATATATAAGTGTTCATGGTATTCCCTTATATTCCTTGTTATTTTTGTAAGGGCAGTAGTGACATCCTTCCTTTCATTTCTCATTTTAGTAATTTGAATTTTCTCTCTTTTTTTTTCAGTACTAGCCAAAAATTTGTCAATTTTGTTGATCTTTTCAAAGAACCAACTTTTCTTTTTGTTGATTTTTCTCTGTTGTTCATCTATTCTCTATTCCATTTATTTCTGCCTTTAGTATTTTGATTAGAATGTTTAATTCATTTACATTAATGTAATTTCTTATCAGGTTGAATTTACATCTGCTATCTGCTTTCTATATGTCTTTTTTTCCCCATTCCTCTATTACTTCACATTTTTGTACAAAGTAGGCATTTTCAAGTGTGCCATTTTAATTTGTTGTTTATTTTATCTTTTTTCTCCTCCTCCTCCTCCTCTTCCTCCTCCTCCTTCCCCTCCATTGCCCTGGAGATTATAATTTAGAACTTGTTTTAAAGCAATCTTTTTCACATGAATACCAACTTAATTTCAATAGTACACAAAACTTTGCTTTGGCATCAATCTTTTCCCTTCCCCTCCTCATGCTGTCACTGTAATACAAATTACACCTTTATGCATTTATAAGTGCATCTACACAGTTTCATAAGTGTTGTTTTATGCAGTTGTCCTTTACATCAAATAGAACAAATCATTTACATGTAATACTCTATTTATAATGTTTTATTTTTTTACTCATGTAGTAGTGCTCTTTATTTTTCAGGTGAGTGTCCTTTCATTTACACCTGCTGGACTATCCTTAGTATTTATTGTAGGGCAGGCCTGCTAGCAATGGATTCTTTTAGATTTTTTTTTGTAGGAGTGTCTTAATTTCTCCTTTAATTTTTTTAAAGAATCATTTTGCTGGCTATAAAATACTTGGTGACAGATTTTTCCTTTTATCACTTTGACGATACCATCCCAATGCCTTCTGGTCTCCATGGTTTTTGATGAGAAATCAACTGTCTTAATGAGGAGCCTTTGTATATGTTGAGCCACTTTTCTCTTTCTGCTGTCAAGATTCTTTGTTCTTGTCTTTTGACACACTGACTCTGATGTGCCTATTTTAGATGTCTCTAAGTTTATACCACGTGGAGTTTGTTGAGCTGCTGGGATGTACAAATTAATGTTTTCATAAAATTTGGGAACTTTTCAGCCATTATTTCTTTATATATTCTTTCTACCCCTTTTTTTCTCTCCTTCCTTCTGGCGCTCACATTATGTGTGTATTGGTATTGTTGATGGTGTCCCACCTATCTCTGACACAGTGTTCATTTTTTTTTATGCCTTTTTCTTTCTGTCCCACAGACTGGATAATCTCATTAGTTTTAAGTTAACTGACTTTTTCTTGAACATGTTCATATCTACAGAGAAACCTCTTATTGAAGTTTTCATTTTAGTCATTATATTTATCTCTAGAATTTCTAGTTGGTTTTTAATATAAATTTTATCTATTGATATTCTCTGTACAATGAGATGTTTACATAATTTAATTCTTTAGGCATGGTTTCTGTTAGCTTTTTGAACATATGTGTAATTGCTTATTTATGTCTTTGTCTAGTAAGTTCAGTATCTGGGCTTCCTCAGGGAGTTTCTATTGACTACATTTTCCCCTCTGTTATGGCCAAACTTTTCTGTTTCTTTGTACATCTTGTAATTTTCTGTTGAAAACTGGACATATAAAATATTAAAATGTGGCAGATCTGAAAGCCAGATTTTCCTCATCTCCAGGGTTTATTGTTGCTTCCATTGTCATTGCTGCTGCAGCTATTAATTTAGTTACTTTCCTGAACAAATTCTGTAAAGTCTGTATTCTTTATCATGCATGGCCATGAGATCAGTGTGTGTGCAGAAAGCCTAGTTGCCATCACTGTAATATTGATTGGACAGTGATTTCTTTCAATGCCTGGAGTTAATCGTTTGAGCCGTTACCAGGTGGCTATGTGTGTGCATGCTGAGGGATGCCCTCAGCACCGGCAGGCAGTCTGCAGCTCTTCCGTAGCCTTTAGTTCTTGCTTATGCAGAACCTCAAGTTCAGCCAGAGTTGAAGGCTTAAGATTTTCTCAGATCTTTCCTTGCCATGTGCCACACATGTGTATGGCCTTCTACAATTCTCAGAATTTTTTAGAGATTTTTAACCCTACCTTCACCCCAGAACGTCTCATTACTCAATTTTGCCTTCTAAGTTTCCTAGTCAGCATCTAGTTAGCGTCTACTTGTACCACTGCCTCAGGCAGTTGTAATGTTAAATACTCACTGCTGATTGTTTTCCACAAACACTCTGGGGACAGACTGTTTGCACAGCATGAGTTTGAGATAAGTCAAACAGTGACAGCTCTCTGGGGGCGGATTTTTTGGGTAACTTCAAATCACTTCTGCCCCTACCTTGATTGTGAGACTGTTGCTTTTAAAGGCCACCATTTAGGTGAGGATACGGGGATGGGGTTAGATCAAGTTACAATGCCACAAAACTCACTATAATTATGGAGATTTAGCTGTTTTTTTCTCAAATAAACACTCCCTGGATTGCTGGAAGCCTTGGTTTTATTTCCAGAGTTCTGCAGAGGTTAATTTTGACAAATTTTGCCATTGTTATTGCTTCATAGAGCCGTAAGTTTTCCAAGATTTTTACTTAGATATTGTAGAAGTGTATCCCATTTGCATTTGTTTTAACTGAGTTACTTGCAAGACTAACTAATTCTACAGCTCCAGCCCCATTCAAATAAGAGTCCATCTGCATGGCTTCTGCTACAGGGAGTAGTGTGCAACCTGTTGTCAGTTTGTTGTTTTTCTTATTAAAGTGTAGGGGTTTTTAAAAATATGCTCATGAGTAGCCCTTTGTCATTTTTACACGTTACAAAACTTCCACTAGTCTGTGGCTTTTTTTTCCCCTCTCTTTTCGTTGCTTTAATGAAGTTCTCACTTTTAAGGATTTTCAGTATAGCAATATGTGGATGCTGATCACACGGGCGAGGCATTTAACTACTGTCTAAACCTCACTCTTTGCTCTGATTCACTGTCTAGAACATCTGAACACATCTACTGAACCCCGTATACCAATGGATGCTGACAGCCCTAATTAAAAAAATGCTTTTTAAGTAAAGCAAAAAATAATAACTTTGACACTGGAAAAGACAAATCTCAAATTTCCTAGCTGATCTTGCTTTGTGTGATCATTAGCTACATCATGTTTATAGAGCTGACAGGCATATTGAGCTACTGATTTTATTTCATTGGATTCTAGAATGCAGAACACATTTCAGGCCCACTTATAGCACCATAGGTGTATCTGTCAGGATATGTACAAATGATGATGTCTTTATTATAAGTACCTTATTTTACTTTAAGTACCTACTGCTGTGAATCTCATTAAGGAAACCTTGGAACTGCAGAACTGAAATTTTTCATACCACCATCATCCCGTAGCATCTCTTTTGCACTTAGATGTTCTGTGGCAGAGTATTTTTCTGCTCCCTAGAAATGATCAATGTTGAAGGGGAAAGAAACAACCCTCCTCTAGGAAATATAGTTGAAATCACACACTTATCTGAATAATGGCCACCATTTTATTCCACACCAATCCATCTACTCATACTGACTCAGAGTCCTCAACACAGACAATCCACCACTGTAGTCAGGGTACTCAGCACACGTTCTATCCCCTCCCCATTCCTTTTTGATTCTGACCTACTTTTGTCCAACGTGTCCTGCCTGCCTCTTCCCTGCCTGACTGCAGTTTTTAATTTTTACCTTTGAGTTCCAGGCTGCGCCTAGGGATTTCCAGAGAAACGCCAGGCACCTGGCTCATCAGGAGGGGTGGAATGATTTCAGGAAGCTGTTACCCTAACTTACTTGCAGATCAGTGAGTGGCTGTTGTGAGCATTCCTTCTAGATCTCTGCCATGCCGGCTGCATCCACCCCAGCAAAATAACGTAGCTCCTCCACCCACCTCTGCCTCCATTCATCTGGGTTTCTGCTTTCAGTGACACTCTGATGCTGCTGATGGTCATTATATATATATATATATATTTTTAATTAAAGTATAGTCAGTTACAATGTGTCAATTTCTAATGTACAGCACAATGTTCCAGTCATTCATATACACATATATATGTATGAATTCCTTTTCATATTCATTTTCATTAAAGGTTATTACAAGATATTAAATATAGTTCCCTGTGCTATACAGAAGAAATTTAATTTTTTTAGCTATTTTTATATATAGTAGTTAATATTTACAAATCTCAATCTCTGATGGGCATTTTTAAAGCCACATCTGGAACCCTTGCTGCAGAAGAGTCTGAGAAATATATTTTCAACTTCATAGCCTTTTGATTAGGAAGTTGGAATGAAGGCTGAGCTGGCTCACCTAACTTGTCTGCCTTTGTGAGTAAAGAGGTCTGGAGATTCAAGGCCCAATGAAATGTCCCAGCCCTTCAGTAGCAAACTCTGAAAGCAACCAAAATGCTCCCATTTACCAGAGCATGACTTGTCCTTAGACACTGCTGGACAGAACCACCAACGCTGTCAAAGGCATCGTCTTCATCTGGTGCACACTTTCTTTAGATGTCGAATATCCTGATTAAGAGGACAAGCTGGTTTGAATTGCCAAGGTCGCAGGCAGGCTTCTGCCTGACTTTGGTGTATATACGTTCATTGAAGAGTCCTCTCTCAGATCAGCTAGAGCTGCCTGGTGTGTGGTTTGCCAGAGAATGTGGGTGCAGTGCTCCCCACCAGAGTCCTACCAGTTGTTTTATTGCAGGAAGAGAGAGAGCAAAAGAGACAGAACAGGAAGTTCTTGTCCAGCCTCAAACACAGTCACCCCCGCCCAGGGCTCTTGCTCTGGGACACAAAGAAGTACAGGTCAGCAGCGATGTGGCCCCGGTGTACTCCAAAACATGGTGTGGTTGTCCTGAGCTATCTGTGTCTTTCATGGACCCTGCAAAGTTCTCGGCTTTGTGAAATGGGGAACTAAGGAACTTACACCCATGCCTGTAGCTCCCAGGTTTTGTACCCTTACGGGTTTTGAGGATTTGCAGGCAACTCATTCTTTTTCACCAGGTCATTTCTCGGTTACATGGCAGTCCTGTGACTTCCTTATCAGAACTGCTCCTTAAATTCAGGATTTAGTGAAAGATGCCATTTTATCCTGTAAGTTCATATTCAGGGAGGAGGAGGAAGACAGCACAGATCAGAATTGCTGTTTTGCTTTTTTTTGTTGTTGTTGTTTTCATAAGTCTCTCCTGTTGTTGAATAGACACTGAGCAAATGAATGACTGTAACACTCCCATTTGAAGGATGAGGAAAATGACACTCAGGGAGAGTAGGCAAATTTCCTGAGGTTCCAAAGACAAAAAGGGATGAGCACAGAATAAGATCCCTGCAAATTTCTTGGCTGTCATCAGCCTTTAGGTCACCGATAGAGTGCTGTGTGTAGTAGTAAAGTTGTAGCGTGCTTTTAGAAGGGTGCAGATATTCTTGTTTTTGTTGATACGATCACACTGTTTTGTCTGGGACTCTGAAAAAGAGAAGTGGGTTAGAAAATGTTGGTTTCTCATCCTTGGCCCTTCCTCACCCTCACAGATATGGACCCTTCCATCTGTAGTAGGAATTAGCCCCAGGCTTCCCATCTCATGAGATCAGTACTCATTCATTTCGTCCCTGCCCACCTGTAGGTGATAAAGCACAGCATGATTTTCATATCCTGCTTCACTGATTCTTGTGAAATTAGGTGTTTGAAGATAGAAACTCATGAAAGGAAGCTGCTTTTTTTATATAAAGTGCAGCAGTTTTCTTAGCAGAGAAGGAAATTGAGGATTTTCTTCATTGAAAATCAATAGAGATTTCAAGATCATCTGTATTTCTGATGCATAGATTAAAATGACAAATTTTAGAGGGATTACAGAAACACAAGGAAGATACCTGAAGTGTCTTTAAAGAGCTTTTCTAAGACTGGGCTTGTAAAGAGACTGTTAGTTGACAGAGACCCTGTTCTCACCCATAGTCCCTCTCCTTAGGTTGGAATGGGCCAGCATTTCCCCTGTGTGCAGTCCTGGTGCTTCAAGTGAGTTGTGGGGTAGGGCGGTCCACATGGTGCTGCCTTCAGTCTGTCTGTCCTGAGTAATCCCCGGCAGTCAAGGGGCAAGGGAATTGCAACCTCACGAACCAGCCGCCATGCTCTCTGAGGTGTGTGCTCTTCTCAGCTCATCCCAGCTCAGGTGATGGCAGAGCAGAGAGTGGTGGCAAGAGGTCAGCCATGAATAGCAGGGAGCACCTGGAGTCAGCCTGGGCCCAAGTGGCTAGGAGTTGCAGGTGGAATTCCCAGGACTTCCCACAGCTCATTCATTCAGCTAATACTTCTCCAGCCCCTGTGATGTGCTGGTGCTTCCATTGTGAACAGAACCAAGTCCCTGTCCTCATGAAGGTGACATTCTAGTGGACATGAGAAATGATACACGCAGAAGCAGATCCAGGTCAGGACACATGAGTGCTGTCTACTTTGGACTGCACAAGGTGAGATCCTTTGGGAAGGAATGTATGATACAGGAAAATGTGGGGGAGAGGATGGCCGTATCCCATGTCTTATTTGGGTCCCTGAGATGCACCTCGCCAAGTGTGGGTCCTTGGTTTGCACAGGAACGAATTCAAGAGAGAGCCACATTTCAGTAAAGGTAGATTTATTCAGAGAGATATATACTCCATAGACAGAGTGGGCTGTTTCAGAAGGCAAGAGAAAGGCCATGAGGTGTGGGGGTTGGGTGCTCCAGTTTAAAGTAAAAGTAGATACACACTCCACAGACAGAGTGTGGGCTGTCTCCCTCAGCAGAGAGAGCAGTCACAAGGTGTGGGGTTGTTAGTTTTTATGCACTCAGTATCTTCATATGCTAATAAGTGGGAGGAATATTCCAACTGCTTTGCAGAAGGTGTTGGGGTTCCCAGAAATTGGGCAACCATTCACCCTTTGACCTTTTATGGTCAGCCTTGAACCTGTCCTGGCACCTGTGGGAGTGCCATTTAGCATCCTGCTGTATTTTGGTGAGTGTGTATTGAAGCTCAAGATCTACTGGGAGTTGACTTCTCCACCGTCTTGGTGCTAATGGCTGTGCCATTCTTTTAATGGCTGTGCCTGACCCCCTTCCTTCCTGTCTCATGAAGGAGCTCTGGACTGATTGCACAATTGCAGAGCAGGGGACAGAGTGGAAAGAAATTCATAAGTGGAAGGTGGAAGGCAGTGCTGGCAGTAGAATTCTCAAGTCAATTACAAAGTAAGGGTCTTCTTTTTGATGGGGGTACATGGTGTCACATTAGGGAGCTGTGAGCCTTGGGTACTTCAGTGAGTGGGTGGCTCACTATGTATACTGTGTTGCTTCTTAGGTGTCCCGAGGACAGTTGGCTTATAGGTGACCCATTCACTCAAGCAGGGGTCTCTTTGGGGATTCTCTGCATGTGAGGCTAACATGGGTCACATGGGGGGCAGGAACAGCCAGTCACAGCTTGGTCCACAGTCACCTAGTGCCCTCAAGGCTTTCATCCCATGGATGCGTCACCTCCCCCTGGATGGGGACAAGGGCACAAGTGGTGGGGCAGCTTCTCAGTGGTGGAGGCATTGTTCTCCAGACCAACACTTAACAGCATGGACCCCTGGTTTTGGCCACAGTCTTGGCTGGATGAGGCTGTTGGGTAGCTGAGCTCATGAGACATGGGTGCCATGCTTCCATTCTCACCAAGAGCTCTACTTTTGAAGGTTCTGGTCAGACAGCCACAAATACTCCCTAGCCCATAAACAAAGAACCGTCTCTCTCACTCAGGGAAGGGCACACAGAAGGGGAACGGATCATCCCGAGAGCAGGAGAGGCCAAATCAGTCCTGCCATCAGGGGCCTGAATGATGAGCCAGCTCAGTTCCTCTTACTAGTTGTTTACTTGGAGGATCTGGGGTATTTGGGTGACCTGTAAGTTTCAGGAAATAGTACATGAGGGCTTTGTAGATTTTCTGGTCTGGTGTTAACTCACCCCATTGTAGCTGTCGTGCAAGGAAATAAAACTTGGTGGACAACAGGCCACGGCCTCTGCTCCCTGGTGGAGCCAGGAGATTACAATGTTAAGTACGACTGCGGGGGCTTCATTTCTATGTTGAGAGGCCAGATGGCATTACATATCTCTCATGCTGGATGTCTAAGTTGCAGAGGGAAACTGGATTCCATCCAGCTCTCCAGCCAAGGAGGAGACCAGAAGTGGCCTACCCTGCCAGCTGTGAGCTCTTTGCCTCCATTGACAGCAGCATCTATAGCAAAAAGCTGGGCTGCCACCTGCGTTTCTGTGTAAACATCCGAGTAGCCACAGCAATGGCCTCATGAGGGTTGGTGTGCCCAAGGAAGTGATGTGTGGGACGAAGGGAGGAGTGCTGTGGTCAGACACCGGGCGGGCAGCCAGGCAGTGATGACATCTGTGCAGAGCAGACGTCATGGAACCCAGCCAAATGGAGGTGGGTTTTGGAGCAGGGAGCTTGGTCAGTGCCGTGTTGTTCGTAAGAAGATCCTGGGCTCTGGATCCAAGAAGTCATTGGCTTGATTCCTGACCCCAACCCTCATCTTGGGCAAATGTTTGAAGCTTTCTGTGCCTCTGTTTCTTGGTGTCCCAAATGGGGAAAATAGTAGCAATTACCTCTGAGAGTCAGGAGGGCCTTTATAGATGTCATTTCATTATGCTCACAGCAGCCAATGAGCACGGTTCTAGGTCCCCCAGTTTACACGTGGCAGACGGGTAACCTCTTAATCAGTAATCACGTAGCTAAGAATGGTCAGAACCAGCATTTGAATTTGATTCCTGTGTCCAGATTATTTCTATTCTAACCCAGTATTACAGGAAAACTCGTAAACTCAGAAGAAACACTGCTGGGAAGTGGGTGCTTGAAACATGTTTGTCATTGGGGAGTGTTGAGTTCACGTTCCTCACAGCCCGTCCGAGGCTCCCTGCGTCTCTGGCTGCCCCTGGTGGGGTCTGCAGCACTCTGGGCAGCTTCTCCTTGATCTCTACCCCAAGGCTCTCTGCTCTCTACAGGTTGATTCTCAAACCTGACTGCTCAGTAGAGCTAATGTCTAAAAACAAAAAAAGGTGGGGAGGGTACGGCTCAGTGGTAGAGCACGTGCTTAGCATGCAAGAGGTCCTGGATTCAATTCCCAGTACCTCCATTAAAATAAATAAAGCTAACTACCCCCCCAAAAAAGGAAAGAAGTATTTAAAAAACAATAAACAGTACAAAGGCCCCACTCCAGGCTGGGGTGCACTATGTCTTAAAGGCTCCCAGATGCTTCCTATGTGCAGGAGGGTGAAAGCTACCACTCTACAACTCTTCTCGTGAGCTTGTCCACTCACACCCATTAGCCTCTTGAAGCAGGAAAACTACTTCGCTCAGCCTAGAACTTTCTCCTGATTTCTAGACTTTTATTTGCCTACTGGATATCTCTCCTGGAGCCCACAGTCACCCAGCCAGAACTGAATCAGTTGTCTCCTTTCACGACTTGCTCCTCTTCCTGCCCTTCTTATTTCAGGGAATGGCACTATAATTATGACCCTGCCAAAGCCAGAAAGCTGGCCCACATCTTTGACCTCTTCCTGCCCTTCCATCACACATGTGGCCAATCCGTCCACCTACTGAAATGTTTTCTTCTCTCTCCTCATGGCGGGGCCTCAGCAGGCCTTCACATGAACCAGCCAATAGGTCTCCCTGCCTCTAGCTTGTCTCCTTCTAGATCACTTTGCATGTCTCCTCTACCTTGGAGGCACACAGAGTCCTTTGTGATGTGCACCAGTGATCTCTCCACCTGGTTGCCTCACCTGCCTCCCACACACTGTGCTCACTTCTAGACTATTTGCAGTTCCTGGAAGGGACCTGGCTCTATTTGGCCTCCCTCCTTTGCATGTGCAGCTCCCCAGGGAGAAATGGCCTTAAAATTATACCTTCACCTGATCACTTCTAGGGCATCTCAGAACTCACCACAGTGGTTCTCTCCTCAGGGAGAGCCTTGGCTACAGTTCTGGCTCTCTGCCCCGAGCACCATCTGCTGACTGTTATCCAAGCCCTATTAACACGCCTCCTCAGCCATCATTTCATGATGAGTCCTGTGCACCTAGGAGCTCCCGGAAGCAGGGACTGTGTCTTTTTTCTCTTTATTCTCAGAGTATGGTAGAGACTCAGGTATAATGGTGGAGGGAACAGTGGTTATTCTGGAATTTCTCTAGAGTTGGGGCCTAGGGTTAACAGCCTGTTTGGAAGAAAGGCTTAGGGGATTTACCCTGAAGCCACATTTTAAATTAACATTTCATGTTTTTATGTCTACTATTTGAGGTTCAGAGTCTTAAAACAGAATGACGATTTCTAAAAGTTAGTTTACCGAAGACTGAGGAAAATGGCAGTTTTCCATATTTAAGAATATTTTAATTTTGTGTGACTCGGGTGGTGGAAAATAGAAATGCAGGGGCTACTAAAGCATTCTCATCCCGTTCCCCACACTCAAGTCCTTCTGACAGAAGAGACAGGGATGTGAGGAGAAGGCTTGGAGGGTGGACCGTGCACTTCTTTTAAATTATGACAGTTACTTGTGCTTTTTTAACTTTCTTTTTATTGGAGGTACTGGGGCTTGAACCCAGGACCTTGTATATGCTAAACACGTGCTCTACCACTGAACTATACCCACCCTTCCCCCAGATATTTGTGTTTTTAGTAGGCATAATGTGCTGGTAGCAGGTACTTTAGCATCAGACACAGTAACCTGCCTCTGACCATCACGTTAATACCTTTCCCCTGAGCTAGAGAGCTAGTTAGTCTGTTTTCCCAAGTTCAATAAATTATCTACATTTTCTTTTTTCTTAAAAAAAGGCATTAACTCATGTTTCTCTTTAGTATCGCCTATAAATAAAATGTGATTTTATGAACCATTTACCAAAGTGTTAAGGGTAATAAATATTAAGTACAGATTTCTGAAGCATCAGTCATCAGTGAAGATCCACATTCTGCTGTTCTCTCTCTCTGTTAGTCACCTTACTTCTGGAGTTCAGGAAGCGGCGCCAGGAAGAACTTGGGTAAGAATGGGACACGGTTGAGCAGGAAGAACAAGTCCAGCCAGAATAGGAGGCACAGTGTCCCCACGTGGAGACAGATGAGATTACCCAGGAAAAGCGGGCCCTGTTTAGATGCACTTTAGTCTGTTTACTTCTGGACTTCTCAGCCTTGGCTGCATGTTGGAATCACCAGGGGACCTCAAAAAATGTTGGTGCCTGGATTCTATCACTGCAAACTCTGATGGTACTTAGTGTCCTGGGGTGCATTCTGGCATAGGGAAGTTTTTAATGCTCCTCTGGTTATTCTAATGTGCAGCCAAGGTGAAGGAGCACTGCCTGGAATGGTGGACAAAGAAGAGAAGTGTGGTCCTTCATTCATAATAACAGTAAAAAGGGGGAAATGAAAAAGACTGGTATAAATGTATAAGAAAAGAGGCATTGATTTTTATCCTTACAAAACACCAATAAAAAAATGCAAAATAAAAATTAGCCACTATGACTTGGATGTAGAAGGAAAGACACATTGGTTTTTATAGTTGACTCCCATTTTTTCACATGTACCTTCATTATTGCAGTCTCCTTTTCATCATAGTCTAGGTGCCCCTTTGTCTTGAACTAAGTCCTGGTCACTGGTCCCCCTTCCTTTTGGGATGTGCACAAAGCAGCGTGGCTCTCATCCTAAAGTCAGAGAAAGGGTAGAAGAAGCAGGGAAACTTTTGTTGAGGTGGCATCAGTGTTTGAGCAGTGTTTGATCTAGGCATTTTATATCATTGGAAATGTAAAGTTATTGCTGCCACTCCTGTTGCAAAATTAAAAAAAAATAAAACTATATATCTTTGTATCAACATTCCAGAGCTATGAAAAGATGATTTTTTGAGTCATCTGTATTATTGCTTCTTTCCATCAGCTGAGATAATTTAGAGCTGATGGTACTTGCAGTCAGAAGCAGCAGGACAGAAGATTGTGAGCATAAATAACACTTGGAAAGAAAACGCTTTTACTAGGAGCATCTGAAAATGTCTCCAACTATAGATTTAATAAATTGAATCACAGATCTACAGAATGTTGGCACTGAAAAGTTCTGGAGGGAGCAGGTAAAACTCCTCTTTTTATAAATGGAAAAAAATGAGGTTCAGCTACAAATAGAAAGTGACATTTGTCTTTTACAATGTAATAAGCTTCTAATAATCCCCATTATGAATAGTTCTCATTGTTTACAACTGAAGATGGGGGTAAAAGCATATGTTGGTGAAAGACTGTACATTCAGAGATGAAAGCTGAAACTTAGACAAAATTAGATGTTCATAATGCTTTTGAGTCCTGAAAAACAAAAACTTGGCATACATACAAAAAATACTGAAGAAAAGATTTTTGGTCATTTAAAGTGCCAATTTTAAATTTAAATTTGCCAACTAATAAGTTTAAATTTTCAATGGAACATGCTTGTTGAAAAATCGAAGATGAAGACTCATTTCACTTTATCACTCTTCCTTATTTAAAAAAAATGTTTAATTTTTTTTTTTAGTTATTTAATTGAAGCGTTTTACTTTACTTGCGAAACGTGCTCCATTGTTTAGAGAGGTCAGCGTTGTGGTAGTGAGAGCTTGGGAATGAAGTTGCCTAAATACATATTTGAACACAGCAGCTTGCTTCCTGAGTGATCTTGGACAACTTAACTTCTCTGTGCCATAGTTTCCTATAAAACAAGAATAAAAGAGTTGCTTCCTCATGACTGTGGTAAGGACAGGTTGAATTAATGTACAGAATCTACTTGGAAGACTTCCTGGCACAGAGGAAGGGCCATGTACTTAGTGACAGCTATTATTATACTATATCTGCTTTTATAATCCAGGTAAATCTTGAGTCTTACTGCTTTCATCTGTAAAAAATATCTAAATATGACCTCTAAAATGGAAACTCTAAAACCTCATAGTTGTAGCTAATTAACACATAAAGCTCAAACAAGAAACACACAGTGGAGACCAGTTAGCTGCAGACACCTCTGATAATTTCTGTCCTGCACAGACTCTAAGCTGTCATTACCGTCCCTTCTGAAATCTAAGGCAAGCTCAGGAATAGAGCTTTACAGCTTGGCCTCGTCAGGTACCAAGACCCCCAAGCTCAGACAATGGCAGGGAAACAGTTTACTGTTCACATGTGCATTTTCAAAAAATAGTATTAAAATAAACACTACGTATTTTGTTGTTTGTTTGACATCATTAACAGAAAAGAAAAGAAAAAGAAAACAGGAAAAAAAACCCATGCAATTACAAATAATGAGGCTATGTCTGAAAATTATTTTTTTTAAATTATGTTTAGGATTTATTGACCAGTTAAGAGAAAAGTCATTTCATTGGTGTAATCCCTTGATTGAGTTAACTTGTTTTTTTAATTAGGAAGAAGAGCGTTTTCCATTTACCAACTGGGGAAAGTGTATAAATATAACCCTTTGTGCAAGTGCTCTTTTTCTGGGTAAGAAACTGCCACAGACTTTTTAAAATCTAATGTGAAATCCTGAGAAAACTGAAAGTCAAGCTGGGAACTATGAAGTCTCATAGAGAAAACTTTTTCCAGAGAACACCTGAGCCAATGCAGGGCACCACTCTGGAGGTTCCACAGTCTCTTCTGCTCACAGTGCCTCCCCCAATTCTTTTCACCTCATTTGTTCAAATCAGATCAGTGGTTTAGGATTCTCCAGGGTCTGATTAAGAGACCAGATGGAGGCACTAAGATTTCTAAAATTTTCCAAGAGTAACAACCAAGTTAAAATGTCTAAGAATAACCTAAGAAAAGGATAGTAGGAACTATCAAAAAATAAAAGTAAAAATTACTGAAAGATATAAAAGATGCTTTAATCACATGATTCTAGATTAAAAGATCATATCTCCAAAATATCAGAAGTTATAAAATTGATTTGGGGTTTATTGTGAATATAATCATATTAGTAATATAATAATTAATAAGATAATGAGACTTTTACTAGTTCAAGAATAGCCAGATTAGAAAATAGGACAGGAAGTCCAGATATGGGCTCTGATATCAATAATAATTTAATATAAGAGATGGAATGCATTACAAATCAGGGAGATAAATAAAGGTTATTCAGTGAATGGAACACTTGTTAGCTACTTGGGGGGAAAAGAAAAGATTGAAATCATACAGTGAACCATATATTGTGATAAATTCCAGAAACATTTAAAAAGTAAGACAATTAGAAAAAAACTAGAAATAAATATGGATGTTTACACAACCTCTAGATGAACAGTAAGTTTCTGAGGAAAGTATACAAAGATTTCCATGCATCAGAAGCATCCTAATTTTAAACAAAACACCAGAGGATGTTATTTGTTTATAAATCTGACAAGGGGCTAATTCCTTCAATACATAGAGAGTTCAGATCACTTCAAAGGTAACATCAAAAAATCTCAGGAGCGTAGAAGGCAGAGAAAATGAACACACATTCACAAAGGAAAAATAGATGTCACGCTCCAATGGTAATTCACTCAGTGCACATCAAAATGAAGTAGTTTTCCACCTCTCAAGTGACACAGCTCTGTTTATGAGGATGAAATACCAGTGATCACCAATCCCATGCCTAGGTTACTGGATATTTTTTGTGAAGTATGGTTGATTTACAATGCTGTGTTAATTTCTGGTGTACTCCTCAAGCCTTCTTAGAAAGCAGTCTGGCAGTTGATATCAAGAGTCAAAAATATTCATATGCTTTAATCCACTAATTCAGCTTTGAAAAACTTTTAATCAGGAAGTATTTCAAAATGGCAGGGAAAAGTCAGTATGGATGAAAGTCACAGACATACTTTTATATGTATATATATATATATAAAATCTCAGCCAAAATATTCTTCCAACCCTTCACAAAGTAGAATAGTACTCAGCCATGAAAAAGTGTGCCCATGAAAATATTTTATGACATGTCAGAGTGTTATGCTTACAATAGGCTTGAGAATAAAATTAATATGTAAAATGATTTGTAATATACAAACAATGTACCCTTCTGAAGGAATTATGTCTATAGGTAGAAGCATTTTTCTTATTTTATTTTTTATTCATTTTCAGAGTTGGAGTCTTTTCATTGTAGGTGACAAAATCAATTTCCAATGTGTTTAAACAACACCCCAAAAATGGGGATGCATCGGATTTATTGGTTTCTGTAAATGAAAACCTCAGATCTGAGGTCTGGCTACAGTCAAGGAGAGATACTGTAGCCCAGATGATGTCAAGGGCTGGTCTTGTCCTGTCTTCATTCTGTGTCCAATGATGTCTCAGCATGCTACTTCTAGGCACTCAGCATCCCAGATCATCCATCCAAACCAAGAGAGGTCTCTTTTGGCAGCTTCCTCTCTTGATAGAGGAAGCTTATCATTCACATGGGCACAAGCACATATCTCCTCACATAATAGTGGCTCTTACTGGGTTATTTGCCAATTCTCCAATCATGTGCGAGGCCAATACAATGAGGGGTATTATTTGTCTTAAACCAACTGAGATCTACCTCTGGTGCTTCAGAAAGAGTGGGTTAATCGAGCTTAAATCACAGGACTAAAAAGAAAAGTGAGGTTATTTATCCTAAAGCAAATTCTGGGTACTCTTCTAAGACTGGGGACAGATCCAGGACAACAGTTCTGTCCACTACTGAGTACTTTCAAATTTTCTTTAATGAGCAAATGTTAAAGTTATGATCAGAAAAGATGATAAATAAGAAGAAACTTGAGGAAGGAGAATGGAAAGCTTTCCTGTTTCATAAGAAATATTGAACCCATTAAGTGCTTGGAAGAAAAATGGAAATGTGTCAAGTTTGTAAAAGTTCTGAAATGAATTACAATTGATTTCACAGACCATGTAGGAGACAGTGCTCTACAGTTAGTGTGTCTTTGGGCTCTTTGAGTATTTCAGTTCTTTCACTTAATAGTTGCTTCATTTGGGGCAAATTGCATCATCTCCATGTGGCTCTATTTCCTCATCTGTAACAGAGATATAATATTACCTTCCCAACAGGGTGATTGTGAGGATTTAAAAAAATAGATGTGTGCTGAAGCAATAGTAAGCATTTAAAGAATCTTAACTATTAAGATTACTTAATACATAATTTAAAAATTATTATGCAGACTTTTTAAAAATGCATAGTATTTAAATGGCCTATATGTGCTGTACAAGAGAGGAAGGCTTAATATAACTTCTATAATACATTTTTCTCAGCCTTAAGTAATTTTCACATTTAATCACACACACACCAAAAAGTTATTCCTTTCACAATCATGAAGACTTACTGTGAAGAAAAGGATGATGAAAGAGAGTAGAGGAGGAAATAAAATGCTTTCTCTACAAACTGATGGCTTAAAAACTAAGAAAAACACCTTTTTAACACTTTGGTCACCATATTCATAGCTAATACTTAGGTAGAGTTTTTCACATGCCTGTGGTTAATGTTCTAATTGTTTTCACAATTAGTAAATAATTGACTCATCACAATAGTCCTATAAATTGCTATTATTATCCCCCCATTATATGGGTGAGGAGATTGAAGCCCTTAGAAGTTAAGAAATTTGCACAAGGCCCCACAGCTAGCATCGGAGCTGGGATACAGATGCAGGAGTGTGGCTCCAGGAGGGGCTTGTAAACACTCCCTCTGCTCTCCCCTGCAGGTGCAAGCCAGCCTCCCGCTGTTACTGTAAATAACATGATGTGGTTCACTTAGTCTTGAAATTCACATTCTTTGTAGCTTTCTCTCTGGGGCAGCCATCAAGAGCGGCCAGGGACGCTGAGTACATGCTTCTGGTCTATGACCAAGAAGGTAGATGGAAGGAAAACAGTTTAAAAATGGGACCTTTAATGTGCATTCTTCAGTGGGTAGAAAAATACCTGCCTAGTGAGGAACTGAAGCCCTACCAGCCACGTGCAAATTATGCTTCAGACACTCCCGTTGCCCTTGGGTCCACACAGTCAGAACTACAATGGATCAGGGACATGAATCTTGTGCAAATGCAGGGAGTAGGAATACCTGCCACTTTAAAATCTCAAGGAGTATGAAAAGCATGTGAAGCTTTCATCAGCAGGGACCTGCTGTCACTTCCACTATTTCCCTCAGGGCATGTCCACATCTTCACTGGTCCTATTCAGAATGAAGATGACAGCTAGCACCTGCTGACCTCTGAATCAGTGATAGGTTCTCCCTTGAAAGGAAGCATATCCCCTTCATGGGTTACAACTAGTTCATAACCTAAGTAATTCTATAGATGTAGAAGGGATACTTTCATTGGTTCTGCTATCACAGACTTGTCTCCAAAAGAACATGCCACCAGTTACTCCATTTTCAGCCATTTAAAGATATACTTAACAGGCTTCCTTCTTTAGTGCAGTTTTAGGTTTACAGAAAAATTCACAGAAAGTGGAGTTCCCATATATTCCCTATGCCCTGCACACAGCTGCTCCTGCTGTCAGCATGTTACATTAGTGGATGCACTCATTCTTTTTGACATCCTTCATTCCTCCTCCCCTAAAATTTAACATGCCTGATATTCACGTCTCTTGTGGCATTTACATGCTATTTACATCACTTCTCACGTTTATGTGAGGTTTACAGCACGTGCATGTTGTCTGTTTAAGCGTGGATTGGGGGCAAGTTTTCTGTGTAAAAATACGATCATTAGTGAGCCTTATGCTCCTGGGTTTTTGGGTTGTCAGGTCCTGTTGACCATTGCTTCAGTTATTGGGATCATTGTCTATGGACTTTCAGTGTTCATTGTATTATCAGCAGAACTTCCCAAGAACCTGAATGGAAGAGACCCAATCCAGAAGTACCTGACTGTGCAGGTGGGCCACGCCCATCACTGCTTCCCTCATCAGTTTTATCATCGTCGTGACCCTGAACGCCATATATGAGAAAGTGGCAATCCAGATGACTGAGTCTGTTAAGCTCCTTCTGCAGCTGAGGTAGTTTCTACACCAGTTTTAGAACCAGGTCAAAACAGAGACTGTATCTTTTAGGCACTTCAATTCCAGTACATTACAGTCTTTAGAAAACTTCAAGTGTAAACGTATTTTCTCTATCCTATATGAGAAGTGAATTAGCTGCAGCTTTGCATTAGTAAAAGGGACAAAGAAAGCTTTAGAATGTCCAAGTTCTGTGTAAATATGTCAGTGCTTAATAATAATTTCAATTACATTAGATCATGTACCCTATTGTTGAAAGTAAATAGTCTCTCTATTGCAAATAAGTGGAAGAGGGTCCTGGTTCCAGTGGCAGATTTGCTTGTGTGTTACTGAGAGGACAAGTAATCACACTGTTATGTGTCCTCCCCCCATGCTGTTCCAGTTAGTGTAGCTCCATTCTCATCAGCTGTGGCTTCTATAACAAATGTTTCTTCTCTCTGGCTTGTATCCCAGCCAGCGGCTTAGCGGCCCAAGTTAAGTGCTTCCCACACGCTGCATGTGGTTGGGTCATTCTCCCAGTTGTCTGCTCAGTGGTCATCTTCTGAAAACACAAAGACCAATTCAAATTCTGAACTAGGAGGATGTTTTATGTTCCCCAAATGCTTCTAGCAAGTTGCCCCGTGTTTTGTTTGTTTTCTTCAATAGTCCTACCTTCCTGCCGTTCAGGGAGACAAGAGAATTTCATTTAGCAGGATGTTTAGAAGTAGCTTTCTTTCAACTTAGACCTGACAGAGGACAGTTCTTGCCCATTGGATACTGTTGTGCTTATAAATTTTAAGGAACGGGTGACTTTTTTTTTTTTTTGCCTTGTGTGATATTGCATTCATAGTGGGAGAAACTCTTACAACAGTGTGTACAGTTGGAATTAACATAGTAGCTATGTTAAGGAATTCAAGACAGCTTATATGAAAAAAGTGTAAATTGTGTATATATATATATATATACATATTTAGCGTGTTAACTCATGTGTCCGTGGCTTTGATTAGGGTCTCAAAGCCGTTCACAGATTTACAGACTTAACTTTTCTTTATTCTAGCTGCAGAGATCCCAAGGACCAGACTGACTGTGGGAACAACCTAGCCATGAAGGTGTTCTTCTTCCAGGTTGTCAACTACTACTCCTCGTGTTTCTACATCACATTCTTTAAGGGCAGATTTGTGAATTATCCTGGAGATCTGGTATATTGGCTGTGAAAATACAGAAATGAAGACGTGTGAATACAGCTTTGTGTTCTGACAGTCTAACCTGTTTCAGGTTTTCTCTTAGTTGCCCAATGAAGAGTGTCTTTACTCTCTGTTCCTTAGATTATTTTTAGGCATAAAATAATGACTTTATTTCATGTTAGAGCTATCTAAAATTTAAATGAGATTTTCTTTCTAATATTCCAGTGTGACCCAGGTGGCTGTCTCCTTGAACTGATGACGCAGCTGACAATAATCATGGGAGGACAGTCCATCTGGAATAACATACAAGAGGTGTTACTTCCGTGAGTACTAAGTCATGTGATCTTGGGGTGAGAACGGCCCACCAATTCAAGTCATTTTCCTGCATGCTCATCTCTAAAACAGGGGAGACTCTCTGCTTATTAAAGCTCTCCAGATAAGATGATCCAGCCAACAGTGTAAACATACCTCCTGTTTAATAATTATGTTTAAATACCTTCCTTTTTATGTTTAAATTAAATCCTCAAGTGCTATAGTTTCTGCTTATTAGCCCATCACTGGGGACTGACTGATCAGAGCCCTTTGAGAGATGGCCCTTTTTGGGCCCGTGAACTAAGTTTTCCCACAACTTCCCGCAACTTTCTCCTCCTTTTATACATGCATTTAAAAATCCATAACAGGAATTTGTTGAGTGCCTAGTATGTGTTAGTCACTGTATTAAATGTTGTACATATATGTGTGTGTGCGTGTGTGTGTGTGTACAATTTAATCACCCAAACAATCCTTATTCTTATCTTCTTTTTCAAATGAAGATCCTGTGGCTTAAAGTGGGTAAATGATTTGCCCAAGTTCTCATTGCCAATAAGAGACCACTGTGGGACTCAGATGTAAGACCCTATCTCACGGAATCCATGTTCTTCTAAGAACAGAGACCCTCTTGGGGTCCTAAGGCACAGGGTTACATAATGTTTTAAGAGACACTTGTCTAAAATAATAACTACAGAGGTTTTGACTTACTTTTATCTTCCTAAAAATGAGAAAAGCAGATGTTAGCAAAGGTCACACTGTCCTTTGGATTTTCACATAAGCCCAATCCCATATCAAAGTGGACAGTCCAGTGTTATCTGCAATTTCTGAACATTTCAAGGAGCTTAGTTTATTCGCTTTCTGTTGCTGTTGTAACAAGTATCCCCAAATGACATGGTTGTAGGAAGAAAAAAGAAATAGTCTCCGCTAAACAACACAAATTTAACCTTGTACGGTTCTTGAACGCAGGAGCCTGCTGAAGTCAAAATATTGGCACGGCTGTTTCTGAAGGCCTCTGGGGAAACTGTATCTTTGACTTTTCTGGCTTCCAGAGGCCACCTACGTCTTTTGGCCTGTGACCTCTTTTCCTTCTCTCAAGGTCAGCATGGTTGTGTGCCTCTGACTCTGATCCTGTGGTCAAATCTCCTCTCCTCTCTCCCCTCTTCTGTCTCCCTCTTCCTCCTTTAATGACCCTGGTGATTACAATGGGCCCACCTCTATAATCCAGCTCGTCTCTCTTAGAGTAGGCTGGTTAGCAATGTTAACCGCATCTGCAACCATAGGCCCCCTTTGCCAGGGATTCTGACCTCTTCCTATTTTCTGGGGGTAAGGACATAGACATATTGGGGGGAACATTTTTCTGCCCACCACACTAAGCTTTTTAAGATAATTTCTGGCTTTGAGTTTCTGTCTTCATGAAACTGTTGATCTCTCTTCTGACTTGCCTTCCACAAAAGCATTCTGCTCCTGGCCAACCTAACTGCATTGCTCACCCCTCGCTGTGGTGTCCCCCAAAACCAATTACACAAGCAGCTCTTACTGTTGTTTGGAGCATGGAGGAGAAACTCAAACAACTTGAATTTTGAAATAAAAAAACCTCCATCATTTTAAAATCTTCCATGCCACTATAAAAAAAAAATTATTTTTTTAACTTCATTTTTTAACTTTTAAACTATTTTAAACTTTGTAACTTTTTTAAACTTTACTCTTTTTTCTTATCATCCTTCATTGTAGGCTCCAGAAATCTGCTATTCTGCCCACTGCATCCAAGTTCCCTTTCATTGTTTCTCCTCCCTTCCCTAAACTTCTTTCACTCTCCCTTATTACCAAGTTTCTGTCCATTCTCTTTATAGGGCAGTTAAATTATTTTTTCTTTCCTTCTTTCTGTTTTTGCAGAGTGAACACATTTGGGTGTCAGTGTGTCCTTCCACATTTCTTCACAAGGTCTTCATCTTTCAGTTTCAGGATGGATTACTGTGGTCTGACTCTAAACAAAGGCATTTCCCTTGTCCCCCAGCTCACCACGCCCCTCAAAAAAAAGATTCTGATCTTCTCTGTGAAATGAATCTTTTTTTCCCTACTGTGCAGTAGACAATACTTACCCTGAGCTCACAGTCAGATTTTTCCAGAGGAGTAAAAGTAGCTCATGTGCAAATAATACTACTTTTCTCTGTGAAAAGAAATAGATCAGATAGAGGAAATACTTAACTCAGATTACTCAAAAGCATTTCCTGAAGGAAATAGGTAAATTAATTAACAATAAATTTTGTTGAATCTGGTTATCAGTGAGCTATTTTTACCAATCAAGAAGGATATATTTCCTAAATTGGTACTGAGCAATTCATGTGAAATGAAACTTGCTCACATGAACTAGTTTAAAGTAAAGGATGCATTATAGTATCTGTGGTCTGTTTATACCTTTGCTTAAGTAAGCACATTGTTGTAGGTTCCAGTGAGCTGAACTTTGCCTACATGTATTTCTACTCTGGGCTAAAATATTTAGGGAATATATTTTGAATTATGTTTCACTTTTTTGAATACCAGAAATTCTGAATGGTAGCCAAGTTCGAGGGTGGCTTGTGTTTTCCTCACTGCCTCTTCTCTTTGTATAAGGTGCCAGTTTCCTTCTTAATTTTTCATATAAAACCCTAACATACCAAAGATCTATCAATTACTCTTGCTGCACCAAAACTATACCCATCCTCAAAAATACATAGGAAAGGAAAAGAAAACTTATCAAAGTTAGTGACTATTTTCATGCTATTTAAATATGTCTAAAGGAACATAATGAAATAAATTTTACCATATCTCACCTGCCTCCACCCCCCAATCCCATGTGGGTTTCTTGAGTAGGATTCTGGGAGCAAATGAAGAAGGACAGTGATGCCATGATCCAGGCTCCCTCTGGGGTCTCCCCAGCACTTGGATCGGTACCTGGTATAAAGTAGGTTTCAGTCCGAGCCAGCTGAGTGAGTGAGTGACTCACAGGCATCGAATGCATAACATCAGTGAATTAACAGGATACTTTGTAGGACTCAGAGATTAAGCTGAGTGCCCTATGGCCTTCCCAGCCTCACATAATATTTTGATGTTGGGGTCATTTCTGGGAATGTTATTCTGTACTTGACAAAAGCCTAGTACAATTCCAGAGTTAAGTAACTTGCTCTAGGGAAATTTTATGATAAAATATTAAGAAAAATGGTTAAATGCCCAACATGACATAGTATTGTCCTTTGGTGTTTAGATAATGTATGGCTGTAATTTTCTTACTTTATATGCTTTCTACATTTTCCACCGTGTGTATGCACTTCTATATAATAAGAAAAAACAAATGTTTAAAAGAGAAAATCTCTCTTCTCCAGATATGATTTGGTTAGAGGATGAGTCAGATAATATAATAAGAGAATCTTAAATACGTGTGTCCATAATTCACTCTTTAAATCCAGGAACAGGAAACTCAGGAATGAAATAGATTAAGAGAATCAAAGATACTTGTATTCAAGATTAGCAAGTAGGAGTGTCCTCAACAGAAATGGTGATTATCTATAATTCAGGGATTAAATGTGATAATGAACGTACAAAGACAACATGAAGTAGAAAATGCCACGTGGCAAACACTGAGTAAAGGGCAATTTACTATGATTATGCCAATATGTGTGGTCAATTCCCAAGCAAATGATTGTGTAACCCCTGCTAGAGGGAGAAATCTTCCAGCCTTGGCTGGAGAGTGGGGAGGATCCAGTGTCTGTATTTTTTAAAATGTCTACAGGTGCTTCTCATGTGCAAATTGGTATCCCTGCACAAGAACCATAAACCAACAGAAAACCCAAAAGACCGAGGACAATGATGGGTAGACGACAGCCCAAGCTTTTCTGCCACAGAAGAGTGGTTCCACTCAGGAAGACTGAGCAAGAGGCTCAGAGCCTTAGCTAAGGACAAGCCAGTCGGGACTTCTAATACGACCTAATGTCATTGACGGGGGAGGGCAGTTCAGCACAAGAAGGGAGCACCAGGTGAGTTAACATGGAAGTTACATCCTGGATCCAAACCGTAATGGATTTGGGTCCCGGAGGGTTAAAGCCCTGCTTCCGTGCGGCATGGACTGGATTCCACAAGAGGCTGAGAAAGGAATTATGAGGCAGAGAAAAATTCCCCCAGGAGAATTCCGAATCTGGGTGCCAGGAAGGGTGATGGACGAGCGCGGTCCCAGCTCCACCCGCACCGCAGGGCTCCGAGGGGCTGTGGAGCTGCACGCTCCCGGCCGGACCTCAGACCTGACTGCAGAGCTCTGGGCTGCAGCCTGGGGAGCGGTGTCAGGAGCAGGCTGTCCCCATCATTCTCTTAAGTGCTGCAGTGACCCACCCCTGTGGCCACAGATTTCCCAAGCCAAGGGTCTAAGTGACTTCAACCTTATTTACAGGTGACCACAGCTGGTTAGCCTGTGCTGCTCTAAAAGAAGATCCCATATGGGGTTTTGATGTGTTAGGGGGGTTGCTAATACCTGGCCTGCTTTGAATCGTTTCATCCTGACAGCAGCCTGGGCAGTGGAAGTTTCATCTCCCAATTTTATTTCAACTTTTTTTGTTGAAAGTATAGTTGGTGTACAATATTGTGTTAATTCTTGGTATACAGCATAGTGATTCACTTATACATATATATATATATATTCCTTTTCATATTCTTTTTCACTATAGGCTATTAAAAGTTATTGAATGTAGTTCCCGGTGCTATACAGTAGGACCTTGTTGTTTGATGCAAAAATTACTAAACAAAGTAACAAAGGAAGCAGACTAAACCTAGCCATGTATATGGCACAGTTGAGTTTATCTCAGGATATAAATGTGGTTTTGATTTCCAAGATCTATTTATCAACTTATCATATGTAAAATGCCTGTGGAACACTTCTCAGAAAAATGTTTAAAAATCATAAGATTTAGAGAATAAAGAAGGAAGATAATTATACTGAAAACCAGATATCAAAATATAGAAATGGGCATTTGTGATACAGTAATATCTGAATTATTGGAAGAACGTGTTGAATAAGAGGACCCAGTGGTGGGTCTACTAACCGCAACGTTCTGCCACAGCAGTGAGTGTAAATCAACTTCTGAGATCTGCAACAATTGCATTTTGAATGTAAATAAAGTTAAATAACAAATAAGCCATGAAGTGTGGATTCAGATTCAGGGGTATCTCGAGTCCATATCCCCACCCCTTCGCGGAGCTCCCTACTCTTCCCTTAATGTCATTGAAAGAAGTGGGGAAAGTTTGTGAAGCGAAGGCCATGTTCCATTGCGAAGAAATCTCGTAGCAAACCTGGGAGCGTGGCCAGGGAAAGGTTAACGCTGAGATCAGAGGCAGTGGGAAACCTCGCAGGGGCAGCTCTTTACAAGTCACATCATATACTCTGTGTGTGTCCACGTGTGTGTGCATACAGACGTGTGGGCATGTATGATGTATACACCTGCCTTTCGTGTGAAGCCGCCTCACTGTCCAAATTTGAAATCCATCCAAACGTGCAGTGCAGTCAGCTGAAGCTCCGCCAGATGCTAAGTTGTCTGTTGTTGCTCTCTCTATTCTGCTGGACTCCACGAGTAAACCACGCGCCAGCTGTTGCTTTCAGGGACAACAGCCCTGTAGGCTACAGGTCCATGCCTTGTTTCACTGCCAACTCCGAATTCCTTTCAGGACAAATTGCCAATTGAAAAAAGGGGAAGCATTCAGTTGTCCACAAGCCTCTGAGTGAGGAGAAAACATAACCTTAGAGACAGCTCTGTGGGACAGCATCCAGGAGGGGGCAGAGCACTGGGCTGCGAGTCGAGGCTGTGTTTCTTTCAAGCTCTGCACTGAATTTGAGGTGGCAAGTCACTTCTTTGGCCCTTGATTTGTTCAGCTTAAATTAGGGTCTTGGACCTGTTCAATCCAACGTTAGAGTATCACTTTTCTGCTCAGTGACCCTCCATGGCTCTGCAATTCCTTCAGAGGGAAAAATGCCCACATCCTCACGGCAGCCTCTAAGGCTCCACCCCCAAAACCACCACTTATTTCCTATTAACTCTGGCCCACACCAGCCTCCATGCTGTCTGTCCAGCGTGAGGGACCTCCAGGCCTGTGATCACCGTTCCCTCTGCCCCTCCTCTGCCCACCCCTTTGCCTCCATCTTTGCCTTATTCAAAGGTCACTGCCCCATCCACACTCCTCCATACCACACATTACTCGCCCTCCTTTATTTTCCTCTGCAGCACTTATCACCAGCTCATAGACCCTGTATTTCTTTCTTTTACTTATTTTCTCTGACAATTTACAGACTGGAAAGGCCATGGTGGATAATAGCAGAGAAATAGGGGGAAAAAACAAATGAGGGAAGGTATCTTCTAAAAGCTAAAATGCCCACCTGAAAAGGAGGTTTGGAGATAAAGTAGTAGTAGTCATTACAATTTTGGTAAACCCAAGGTACGTAGTCAGGACTAGTTTTCACAATATTTGGGGGTAGGGAGGCAGCAATAAAAGGAAATTTATCCTGAAAACAAGAAATTAAATTCTTGGGAAGATGATGTGTTCAGCTTGAAATGTCAGTAATACTTTTATGACCTTGGTCTGATAATATCCTGCCTTATAATTTGATCTGTTTGGCAGCTGGGTCATGAATCTAATGGTGCCACAGTTTAGGGAGCAGGACAGAGCACCCCACGATGGGAACGGGACAACCATCTGTATCCCATGGGCAAACTGGGATGATTTTATGAATACCTTGTAATGAGTAAGTCATCAGTGGAGATTTCTGTGCTGTCGGTTATACTAGAATATGCTTTGGGTCTCAGAAGCATCAGTTACCGAGCCAAACAAAGACCTAGCATACCGAAACGGAGCCCGCTTTTCTCAATTAGAAGCAATTATGCAGTCAGTCTTTCAAATAGGGTGCCTGTGTGTATCTTTGTCACTCTTTATGTTGTACAAAGCTGAAGATTTACTGCCAAGGAATGAAATGGAATACTCATTCAGGTACGTCTCCACCATTGATTCTCAGATCCTTCTGGTCGTGTCGTCTAAGGATGAACTCAGAACCGTTACTAGATGTGACTCAGCTCGGGCTGTAGCCCGTGTGGCACAGATGTTGGCTGATATCCTTCTAAACAGAGTCATATGTGCCCGCCAGCCTGTGCAGAAACCCGCAAGAGCATCCTGCCTCATGGCAGCAAGGGTCACAGGGTCACCCCTTCCACATCTCACACCTGCCTTTGACATTGTTCCTACTTTTTCTGGCCGATGGTTTCTGCCTGGTTCCTTGAGTGACCTCATGGCACATCACTGGCTTGAATCCAGGATGAATTTGTTAATCTGGGGTATTGGTTGAGCACAGGACCCCTCCTTCTCCAATATCTTTGTCCATTTTTGTACATTTGCTTGGGCTCTGTTTCTCTTTGGTTGAACTTGTTTTTGAGCTCTCGGTTGCCTTTAAATGGTTGCATCTCAAAATAGATTTCCATAGGAAACGTCATCTTTTCTATTGTGCATGGTGCACTTTTATCTACTAGAAGGCTGATAACGTGCAAGTTTTGTATCTGAGCCCTTTCAGCTCACCACTGCCTTGAATTAATTTTTTTTTTTTTTAAGCTTAGGAGACAGGAAAAGATTTTGGTCAATAGGCTTTGCATTTACGCATGTGAGTTCATGTCTGCAAAGGCACCCCTTTGTGCTTCCTGTTTATAAGTCTACAGATAGAGGGAGGTTTTTTTTTTCCTAAATTACATTCTATATATAAAATAATTGCTTTTAAGAATATACATTATACATGGAAACGCATCTGGTTCCCTCGGTGAGTGAAAGGTCATCTTGTGGCATCTTCAGTCAGCTATGCTTTGAGGCTTGGTGTCTGATTTGAGTTTCATCTTTGCTTTTGTTGTGTTTCATGACCGGTTTCCTTAACGGGTGCAGCTGCAGTCCCTGGTGTAGAAGTTATGTTCGTTTATTCTGCTTATTTTCAAAAGGACTATAAGCTAATGACCTACTATTCCAAAATGAGTCATAATTGCAAATATGTCTTATTGGGGCTATTATCAACATTAATAATAACAACAACATTCTGGGCGCAGCATATCATTTGGTATTTTAACACACATGGAAAAAACCTTGGAAAAAAGTTACTGTTCTAGTTAAGTCAAATAAAGGTCATTGAAAGGAAAAGTTGTACAATTTTGGGAGAAATTGATAGGACTTTTAGAACTTTATAGTCTCATTAAAGTACCAATTAAATAATTCAGCCTCCCCCTACCCTGCAAAACAGGATGGAATAACAGCTATTCTACAGAGATTTTTCAGATTTATTCATTTTCCTGTTATCTAAATAATCCCTAACGAATTAGAAAATTCAATCCATTTCTGAGTAGGCAGTCTGTTATTCTGTATTCAATGCTGGAGTGAACATTATTTTGTGTTTTTTCGTTCATGGGAGATAGAATTTCCAAGTGCTTTTTGAATTCTTTTTGTTCCTCTAAAATAAAGTGCCTTTGGTGGTGATCCCCTGACCTCAGTTTCCTCCTCCTAGTTTTCCCTATGATCATTAATGACACCCCACCTGCCTTTTTAGTTATGCCTCTTAGCTGCTGAAGGGGAACAGCTTCTGACAGATGACCCTGGAGCCCTCCACCAGTGCTTCGTTAGGCCTCGTGCCCAGCCACCAACCCTAGTCTCCTCCTGAAGTAACTTTCTCTGCTTTTCTGCCTGGAAGGACTCTTGCCAAGCCTTGGCAGGAACCCCTCCAATTTTTAGAGATTTTCTGCTCTCCTCTCTAGGCATGAATTGCAGTTGATTCTTGTCTTGATGGTGCGTGATCGTGTCCGTGTCCATTGTGCTCCCCAGCTGGACTGATCCTGTCGGAGGCAGTAGTCAGGCTTTTCACCTTCCCGTCCATGTCTGGAGCACAACAGCCTGGACCCTGGTTCTCATACGTGTTTAAGTGACTTGAGCTTGGAGTTTCAACACACTCACATACAACTGTTAGATGAGTTGGCAGTAACATTGCCCCCAAGGACGCCACAAGGTTCTATATGTCCTATGTTTTTTTCTGAGTGAAGTTTCTCTTTTATTTGTTTTAGTGAATTCCCCACTGTCCTTTGAGATTATTAGAGTAACCCTGAGTGGTTAACCACAATAGCTCTCCCCCCACCAGCGAGTGATCCTGCTGTCTGAGAACTCAGACATGGGACATAAGAGAAATGATCTATCAGTCTTAAAATCTGGAAGCCATAAGATAGCGTTTTGTACTTAGAGTACCCACAGTATGAACACCAGTCTCTCAAGAATTTGGCGCTGCCTTCCCAGAGGGCGGGTGCCGTGAGTGAAATGCAGTGAGTGATGAAGTGAGAGCTCTTTGTCTCTGGTACTGCCTTTTCCACCCTTGCTGTGTTAACTTGATCTTACCTTCATTTATTATGTTCTCCATTTAATTTACTGCATTTGATATCAGTTGTTCTTCAACATCTAGCACCCGCCCCCTCCATTCCCTCTCTCTCCAGTGCTCTCCCACCCATGCCGCTCCTGCGCTCTCCAGGACCAGGCCTGTCTGCCCTACGCCCTCACCTCTGCTCCGTCTGCCCACCACCTGCACATTTCCTTAACTCCGCAGAATGAACTTCCCAAAATGGCAGCTGAGTAACTGGGGGGGATTGTAGACCTTTTATCTCTTTACTGATTCATTCTTTTATCCATCCAACAAACACTGAGCACCTGCTATGCCAAACACTGTATCAAGTGCTGGGGAGACCAAGACAGGTAAGACTTGGTGTCCGCACTCCCCAGGCCAGGCAAGGCATGGCGAGTAGTTGATGGATTGCTAAGCAGGTGAACACATATTAGACTTCCTAGAGCTGGAAATATTTGAACTGAATCTTGAAAGGAGAAAGGAAGTTAGCTCTCTAATGTGTGGTAGAGGGAGTGGAAACTTCATGCAGAGAGGTAGAGACATATAAGAGCACATGGCATGCAGCAGCTTGGCCAGACTGAAGAACAAGTAGGGCTAGAACAAAGGATCCATAGGTGGGAATATCAGGTGCACAAGGGCTTTGTCACCATGGGCCTTGTGTGCTTAGACTTGAATGTATCCTTAAAGAAACAGGGATATATTGGAATATTTGTAAGCAAGAGAATTGCATAATGTTTATGTTGAAGAAATTCTGGTTATTCTGGCAGCAGAATGGAAGATACTATTTTTGTGGGGAGGCCCATATTTTGGGGGGAAAGGATATTTCAGGGACCACCCCAGGTAACCCAGACAACAAGTGGCCCACGCCTGCAGAGAGGCCCTGGGCAGAGGGAGAGAGACACGGGTGGCAGAAGAGGTGACTGCTGCAGAGGGGGCTGCAGGGCCGGAGCGGCGGGCCGCAGAGCGGCTGAGGTGACTTTCCAGTGACCCATCCGGAGAGCGGATCTGCTGGGGGAGTGTAAGGGGAGGAGCTGGTTTGGAGCAGATGGTTCTGTGTGTGGCATTTTGAGTGTGAAGTGTCTATGGGACATCTGAGGGGTGATGTCCATTGTTAAGCTGGATTCACCAGTCAGGAGTTCAGAGGAGCTGTGGGTGAGGCCATGGGGGTGATTCAGTCCTGCCAAGTGGAGGATTGAAGACGAGGCCCTGGGGAAAAGGGCCATGTACATGGCAAATGGGAGAAGAGAAATCCACCAAGAGAAAGAAGAGTAGCAGAGCAGTTGGGAGAAACTAGTTGAGGCAACACAGAGAAGGCTGTAACCTGGCTTAAGAGGGATTTGAGCACTCACTAAAAGGAGCATAGTGAGAATGGGGGGTGTGTGGGGCAAAAAAGCAAGAGCTAAAGCCCACCTTCAATTGCCAAGCCTGGGGAAAAGAAGGAGGAGGGCTATACTTAGGTAGATTTTAAAAAACAGATATGTGTGTATCTGTGTGTGCATATGTGCACACAGATTTTCTGCCTGGGCTTTTTAAATTTATTTAAGTAAAACAAAAATTAAGGGGGGAAATCATTCCACTGAGAGGAACATATTTGTCCACGGCAAAAGCTACCTGGTAATCAAATAAACAGGAGCTGAAAATGCCGACTGGTTTGAAACACGCAGCCACCGGCAGTGCAACTCCTGTCTCAGTGCCGCGGTGAGGGCCTTGGGGGATGCAGGGCTCTGAGCCCTGGAGGAGTCTTCAGCACAGGTACTTCTCCAAGAAACTGGACTTTAAAGGGAAGAAGAAAGTGTAGAAAGTATCAGAGAGCAATACAGGGCTGTGAGAGAGGGTTGGGCGAGGGTTAGTTTTGATTTACAGTGGGCGTTTCTGGCCTTGCTGAGTTGCTAGGCCTTTGCTGTTGTTGGTCTTTGTTCCAAAAGCTTTTTAGAAAGTTCTTCTTGCTTGAATATCTGAACAGATTAAATCATGTTGGGTTATTTCTGGTGTTTTATTTTTTAATTAAAAAAGTATCTGGAATTTATTTTAATGTCAAAAGTGAGGACACTGTACCAGGTCTTCCAATGATTTAGCTAATTACTCCAGTACTTGAATCCACTGATTTGAAGTGTCAGTTTTACAATATTACTAAAATCTCATAAATATCCACGTCTATTCTTGAAATGTATACTATTTCATTCATACTCCCAGTGCACTATTTCTATACCGTTTCCATGACCATAGATTAATACCTCCTAGAGTTGGTCATAATTTATCCTTTTCCAGAATGTCCCTAATACTACAAATTCAAACATCCCTCCTCATTATTTTATTTGTATATTTGTGTATATTTCTGGAAGAACTTTAGGATCACCTTTCAGATTTTTTTCTTAAATCCATTTGGGATTATTAACTAAATTTGCATTCAGATTCTAAATTTATTTTGGAGAAAAAAAGGTCTATGTCCCCCAAACTTGAGTCTGCCTACTGAAGAGGATGGTGCATTGTACTGTTCATTCAATCATCATTTTTCTTTCTTTTTTTAAGTCATTTATCAGAATCATCTTAACATTTTTCATTAATTTATTTCTGAATAATCTGGGACTTTGTTGTCCTTAAAAATGATAAATTTTCTGGGTTTTGAACTGAGTTGATTGCTAATAAAGTCTTAATTTCTGGCTTCTCTTGAATAAGAAGGAGATCTGACAGTGTGAGGCCCTATTTCCAATATGGTGACTGTGAGCAGTGCATTTCATTAGGATTTCCAGTTGCCAATTTGCCAGTGGCTTCACACACTCCACACATTTCTGCTTCTTACCTGCCCCTTGTAGGCAGGTGGGTTCATGTAGGGTTAGGTGGGTTATGGACACAGATACTGACATCACTGCTGCCACGCTGCTGACCCTGTGGTGTCACTAACTCTGGTTCTTGCTGTCTGACCTCCCTGAATATGACAGCTCCTTATGGGCTGTGGACCTGCTGCATCTTTCTAGCACTGTCGGCTTTTCTGCAACACACCCCTGCCTCTCAGGTCAGAAGCAAATGTCAGCTCCTCCTACCCATCTACCCCATCCACAGTCTTGCCGTTCCTGGCCAGAGTGGTCCCTAACCCTTGACTGAGCAGTAACACTAAAGGGACTATAAATTTGCCTCTCATCCACTGTCTTAGTTACATACCTGTGCTAGTTTAATTTAAAGGTCTGCCAGTTAGGAGGGGAGGGTCTAAAAGTCTTTTAGATCTCTGGCCTTATCATTTCTAACCGTTCCCCCACCCCATGGGACCGCTTACCACAAATCTCTGCTGCCCCATCTGTAGCAATGCCCTGTAAATTACAGACAGAGAGAAAAAAACTTCTAAGCCACCACCATAATTTTGACTTCCTGTGACCACACAGACCATAGAAATATCAAGGTAAAAATTCCTGAAGGATATTTTGCTTATGAAGACACTTTAATTGCATAACTTTCTGTGGCTTGTAGTAACTTCATAGACTCTCTGAATGTGCTGCACTCAACTTCCCAGACTCAAGGGAGCTTGCTCACTTGCCTATTTTCAGTGTATTTCCTCCAACGTTCTCTATGCATAGCTTTCCCAAAGGTACATTTCTTATTTCTATTAACTTGTTAGATACATCCACAATATTCTTTTTTTAATCCTCAATTGCAAATCATCTTCCAAGATTGTATTATTGCAACACTGAGAGTGAATAATATGCTTCAAGATTCCCAAGTTTATTACCAGCAAATAACTATGGTTGGTTAAAGATTTTTAAGTATGTTATTCCTACTAAGGTTATATATGTGAAAGAAACAGGTTGTAATTAGTCTTCTTCCCAGAGATTTTATATTTGCCTTTTGTTTGGATTCTTTCACTGTTGAACATTATTATTACCATGAATGTCTTTTCTCTTTGGGATTAGTTCACCATTTGCCCCTCTCTCTTTACAGGAGTAAAGGAATTGATGTTGTCCTTCCATCCATCCACCACTCCATGATGTGTGTCCATTCCTTCAACAGGTATTCAGTTTAGGTTCACCACCTTATTTGTGGCCTCTTTCCAGTGGCCCCTCTGTTGGCTCTGGAGGACAGTTTATTGGAAATCAGAGTGGGTACGTGGAAACTTGACTACCCAGTATAGATGCATGGTGCCAGAAAAAGCCCAGGACATCGCAGCGTGGCAGCCCACCATGCAAGGAACAGCAATTGTGGCTGTGGTGGACCAATGTGAGTAAAAAGGCTCCATGGGGTGAAGACCTTGAAGAGTCCAAAAATGCATTGGCGTTGCTTCCTAAGGAACCCAGTGTTGGGTATTTTTTAATATGAGAGGGAGTTGCTAACACTATCATCGTTATGAACAACATAGTTGTTTTAACTGTAATTATTATTTTTAATATATTTTCTTTATAATTATTATTTGTGACTTACAAGAGCTCTTACAGAGGCAGTTGTTAAGAAGCGTGGCCGTTATACTGTTGCTGAAGTGTTAATTCAGTAGAAGCATGGTAATAGCATTAATAAGTACTCACTCTTTTGATCCTCACATGACTATGAAGGTCACCCAGCAGTGCTTGTATAATGGAGATAGAAATCTATCCGTTTAAGAGTTTGTAGAACCTAAAATAAGAGCAGTCATTCCACCGTATTTTACCATATATTCCAGACTATCAGTTTAAAGTAGGAAATACCTGATGAGGCCATAGAAACCCTTTGTGCATCCCCAATCATTCATTACCTTCCTGGTCCCCTGGGGCAGAGGTTCTTCCAGAAGGTGGTCCCATCTCTCCTCCCCACCCCACTCTTGGCCTTTGCTGCCCACTGTTGGTCATTAGCTAAGCATCCTCATGTCCTGCATGTGTCTGAGCTGTGCAGGAACAGAACTCAGCCGATTACAAACTGTATTGACTATGACCACTCTGAACAGTCTCTCTCCTTCCCTGTCCACACTCCCACAGGGCAACAGGGGGCTCACAACCACAATGATTCCCATGCCTGCCCATCAGGGCACCTTCTTCCCTAGAAATATTCTTACAACCAGGGCTGTTTCCTCCCTTACTTCACTGCCAGTTTCACTCCCAAGTTACAGTCCCCAACAAAAGGCTATCCCAGTTTGAATTTCTTAATCAAGTCACATTGACCCTGAGTACCTGGCATTTTCCTCTGAGCACTCATAGAAACAGAACAGGGCCTGTCAGTGTCTGTGGGCCACTTTCCTTGGTGAGGGGACTTGCTGGGCCCTTCAGGTTCTGTAGTCTGGTCCGAGCTTAGCTCCCAGCACAGCATCTTCCCATCTGCATGATTTTGGGCCAGGCTTCAACAGTTCAGAGCTTCATTTTATCATCTGCAAACAGAATAATTCCCTGCTGCCTATTTTAAGACTGTTATGTACCACAAAGAATGCTTAGGGAATTCAGTGAGTCGATGCATGGAAGTCACACAACCTGTTCCTCAGGGAATGTTAGTTATCTTCATTATGCACCATCGATAAAATTGGCTGCACAGACTTGGCCAGGTATCAAAGCTACAGGCACAAGAATTTGACAATGTGTCACTGTCTGCATCATAGTCACAATTTTACACAGTAAAACAAGCTATCTGGGACCACCCAGCTGTCAGCCCACTCTACTCCCCTCCCCAAGAACCCTCAGTTTATCTGATTTGCTTGCTACCCCTACTTTTTGGGGAAAGTTGGCAAATCACACACAGTCAATGACTGCTAGGTTATGTCCATTTCCGTTGACTCAAGTTGCCCCATTTTCAGTATCCACTGTGCTGCAAAACATAGACTAATATTCAGAATATGACAGCAAGGCCTTTCCCGTTCCACAGTCAGATAAGTATGAATCTGTCATGTTTAATATGCCATATGACACTAAGCAAGGCAGGAAAACAGGCTCCCGTGCTTTAAGGAAATTTTTAGCAATCACGTTTGAAACTAAAAGTGTTTTTGTTTGACCTTCAGCTAACCAGAAAATTCAATTGACTCCTACTACCCATTACTCAGGTGTCCTGATTTGATTGTATTAGGCAATTTTTCCTCATCTCCCCAGCATGACTTTGCTCATCAGCATAGATGGAGTGTCTCCAAGGCTGCTCCGTGTGCATGGGCGTGTGTATGCACACATGTGCACCCACTGATTGGTGCCACTGATTCATATCCAGGAGTTGTTCTGTCTTATAACTCAAGCATTGCTTTATTATATCCTAGAAAACTGCTTTTAGATCATTGATTGAACTATAGACCATCCTCTTGCCCACATTAGGAAGTGACGTCTTCCAAGACACAGGTCCTGTGTGCTTATATATATGTATAAGTAAGAATTAAATATGCATGTCATCCCCTCACATAATTAATTTGTGCCTTCCCAATTGAATGTGCACAGTAAAGGCTAACTTCCCATAACAGGAGAACTTTTAGGAAGAAAGAAGAAGGAATTAGCCACCAGGGAGAAGACAGGACATCAAGCAGGAGTTTGGCATAAAATCATTTATTCTAAAGCTGCTCTGGCTCAATAAATAAGTGGAATTGACATTGTTGTAACTTGCCAGAGCATCTGCTATTGAAGACCGATTTTAATTTACTTTGATATAAGTGGAAAATTGTGTTGGAACAGCATGGGAAGTGAAGAACACTGCATGTATCTGTACTCCTGAAGTGTGTCTCAGAGCTGCTCAGTTTTGAGGAAATGTATCTTGTCTGGAGACAATAGAATTATTTTCATTGTTGGAATTTTTGTAGCTTCCAGAAGCACATCTGCAGGTGATTCTGTAAAAGTCTAGAGTTGACTTAAATAGCAGGAAATTTTAGCCTATTGAAATCAGCAGAAGTGAAATATTTTTGCCTACCACCACCACCACCACCACCAGGCAAGCAAGTGTACACCCAGAGAGATTTCACATCAGAGGTAATGACAAAGCTGGCTCTGTTACCGAGGCCAAACTTGTTCTGCTCATGGCAAAACAGTGATAAATAAATAAATCAGGAGACAAAATTTTGGGACAAGGAATAGTAACTTTATTCAGAAAGCTGGCAGACCAAGAAGATGGGGGACTAATGTCCTGGAGAATCATCTTGCCCAGTCAGAATTCAGGCTGCTTTTAAACTAAAAAGAGGAGGGGTTGTGGTTGGCTGTGCAAACTTCTTGCTGCAGGCATTCTTTGTTCTTGCAGCCGTCCATGTGGCTCAGGCTATGGTGTCCCTGTAAACCTCCAACAAAACAAAGGTTATTCTCTATTTTGCAACTTGCCATCTCTGCATAAGTGCAGACGTGCTAACATCCTTAAAGGTCAGAGCCCCGAGAATAGGCTTTCCTGTAGGTTTTAGGCTAAAGGCAACGTTGTTTTACAAAAGGTGCAGAGCCAGCAAGATTAAGCCTGGAAAACAGGGCACAGTGCTTCAAACTGAAGGAACGGATCCAATATGGCGTCAGATTTGTTCTCTATTACAGCTCTAGTTACAGGAAATTTTGCAGTAGAAAATCCCCTCAGTTGTTTTTCTTGCTTTGCCTGAGATCTAGTTTGTTTGCTTGTGGTCTCATGGTGTCAAAACCGTATGTTCAGATGAATACTATTAAAATCATATGGTGCAGAAAACATATCTATTCTGCTTCAAAAAATGACTGAAACATTTAGCTTTCTTTATTCCCATAGAATTTGGATTGAATATATTCTTGACTTTCTTCTTCCTTCAAACCAGTATTTTAATGGAAGGTTTAAAGCCCTAATTAAAGAATTTTGGAGAAGACTCATGTAATTCATAAGAGCTTTACATCCGAATTTAAGACTGACCCATATTTATACCTTTAATCAAGGAACACAATAAACTTTGATAGTTGATCATTTATGACGTTTTTAACTTTGTCCATGTAATCTTTTGGAATTTGAGAGGCTTAGACACTTGATCTAACAAAACAGGTATCATTGCTTGACTCTGTGAATGAAAGAATCCCAGTATAGTTTCCTGCAATTATATTTTATTAAAAATAACAAAGAATTCTTGTTCTCTAATAAAGCAACAAACAGAAGCACATAGTGAGTGTTTAAAATAAATCAGACTATGGGCTAGCTTATCTAAACAAGTCAAGATATTATAGGGAAAGAAGTATTAAATTGAAGGAAAATACATATTGTGCAATTAATATCCTATTTTTAACAAGCAAATGATAAAAAAAACCCAATTTTGAAATCATTTATCTACAAAGGAGTTATATAAAGCCAACTTATTTTCTTTAGTGTTAAATAAACAAAATGGCTATCTAAATCTACATTATTAAAGATTAAATTATACCAAATAGATCTCCAAGGTTGATTGATTTTCATGATATTTATAATTTTTTAAAAATATACCTTCAATATAATATATCCAAGCAGCTCTTCAGTTATCCACAGTACCTTACTCTACAATTATCCTTACTGTACTTAAAAACTGTAATAGGCAAGGTACAGGCCCTTCCATTTGAACTGCCACTGGAATTCTGGATATTCTCTTAGGTTAAAGACCAAAAGCAAAGTAATTATTCTACTTTAAAGCAGTTGCTCAAAGACTTTAAGGTATTCATTATATATATATCCAGTAACAGGAATCAATTAAGATTTCTGAACTTAAAAAAAAGAAATCTACTGCTGAAAATGAAATTCTGTCATGTCTGCTGACCATAACTATAAAGGCCCTAAATTAATGCTCCTTTTACTGTTTCCCTACCAGCATAGGCCATGATCACCACTTTCACATTCCCTTTATGCAAGATGAACGAACGCCTCAACACATACTCAATTCTGACAGTTGAATGTGTGTGAAAGCCGTCAATCACCTAGCTTGTTGGGAACAGTTTCTTTTCAGTGGAAAAATACACTGCATATATATATACGGCGAGATACTAGTTCCAAACGGTTTTACAGAGAAAACTGCATGAGTTTCATACCTGCACTAGGAAACATATTGAGAAAACACAGAAAGTCTTTCCACTGCTGCCCATACCCTGTATGCCAGATGAATGAACGCCTCTGAATATTCCTAGTTCGGAGAGTTGAATGTGTGTGATAGCCTTCAATCACCTAGCTTGTTGGGAAAAAACAGTTTGCTTTAGGTGGAGAAATATACAGCATACATATATATGCGGTGGTACTAATTCCAACTCGGTTTTACAGTGAAAACTGCATGAACTGCAACCTGGCACTAGGAAACATCTTGAGAAATCACAGTAGGTGTTTCTACTGCTACCCATTTTCTTTATACTACATGAACGAATGCCTCTACACACGTGCACTTCGGAGGGTTGAATGTGTGTGAAAGCCGTCAGTCACCTAGCTTGTTGGGAACACACATTTCTTCTCAGTGGGAAACTACACTACATGCATACATATGTGGAGGTATTATTTCCAAGTCGATTTTACAGTGAAAACTGCATGAAATTCAAACCGGCACTAGAAAAGAAACTGAGAAACCAGAGTAAGTGTTTCTACTGCAACTCAATCCCTTTATGCTAGATGAACGAACGCTTCTCAACATGCTCAGTTCTCAGACTGAATGCATGCAAAAGCCATATATCACTTAGCTTGTAGGGAACACACAGTTTCTTTTGAGTGGGGAGACACACTACATATATATATATATGGGGAGGTAATAGCTCCAACTAGGTTTTACACTGAAAACTTAATGAAATTAAAACTGGCACTAGGAAACATACAAAGAAACCACATAAGTGTTTCAACTGCAACACATTCCCTTCATACTAGATGAAATAACGCCTCACCACATGCTCAGTTCTGAGAGTTGAATGTGTGTGAAAGCCATCTATCACATAGCATGGAGGGAAAACATATTTTCTTTAGAGAGGGGAACTACAATACATACGTATATAGGGGAGGTACAAGTTCCAACTAAGTTTTGCAATGAAAATGGAATGAACTTAAAACCAGCCCTAGGAAACATAATGAGAAACCCGAGTATGTGTTTAACTGCTACCAATTCCCTATACGCTAGATGAACGAACGTCTCTCCACATGTTCAATTCTGAGAGTAAGGTGTGTATGATAGCCATCAATCACCTAGCTTGTTGGGAACAGTTTCTTTTCAGTGGGAAGTTACAATACATAAATATATATGGGGAGGTATTAGCTCCAACTCGCTTTTACAGTCAAAAATGCATGAACCTCAAACCCATAATAGGAAACATACTGAGAAACCCGAGTAAGTGTTTCTACAGCAAAATATTCCATTTATGCTAGATGAACGAACGCCTCCCCACATGCTCAGTTCTGCGTGCTGAATGTGTGCAGAAGCCAAATATCACTTAGCTTGTAGGCAAAACACATTTTCTTTGAGAGCGGAATTACAGTACATACATATATATGGGGAGGTAGAGTTCCATGTCGGTTTTACAGTGAAAACGGCATGATCTTCAAATGGCACTAGGAAAGAATCTGAGGAACCAATTAAAGTGTTTCTCCTGTAATCCTATCCCTATGTGCTAGATGAACGAACGTCTCTTCACATTCTCAGTTCTGACATAAGTGTGTGTGAAAGCCGTCCTTCACCTAGCTTGTTGGGAACACCAAGTTTCTTTTCATTTGGAAACTACCCTATGTACCTATATATAGGGAGGTAGAAGCTCAAACTCGGTTTTACAGTGCAAACTACAGGAATGTCTAACCGGAATTAGGAAACAGACTGAGATAACAGTAAGTGTCTATACTGCAACCCGTTCCATTTGTGCTTGATGAACGAATGTCTCTCCACATGCTCAGTTCTGAGAGATAAGTGTGTGTGAAAGCCGAACTTCACATTGTTTTTTGGGAACACAAAGTTTCTTTTCAGTTGGAAACTACACTACATACTTATATATGGGTAGGTAGTAGATCCAACTCGGTTTTACGGTGAAAACTGAAGGAACTTCAAGCCGGCACTTGGAAACAGACTGAGAAGCAGAGTAATTGTATCCACTGCAAACTTTTCCCTTTGTGGTAGATGAACGAACATCTCTCCACATGCTAAGAAGTGAGATATTATTGTATGTGAAAGACGCACTTCACATTGTTTGTTTGGAAAACAAAGTTTCTTTTCAGTTAGAAACTACATTACATAAATATATATGGGGAAGTTCTAGCTCGAACTCAGTTTTAAAGTGAAAACTGATGGAACTTCATACCGGCAATAGGAAACAGACTGAGAAACCATAGTAAGTGTTTCTCCTGCAATCCATTCACTTTGTGCTAGATGAAAGAACGGCTATTCACAAGTTCATTTCTTAGAGATAATTGTGTGTTAAAGTATTCCTTCCCCTAGCTTGTTGGGAACACAAAGTTTTTTTCAGTGAGAAACTACAACACATACATATATATGGGGAAGTACTAGCTCCAACTCGGTTGTACAGTGAAGACTGCAGGAACTTCAAATGGCACTAGGAAATACAGAGAGAAACCAAAGTAAGTGTTTCTCCTAAAACCCTTTTCCTTTTTGCTAGATTAAAGAACGTCTCTCCACATGCTCAGTACTGAGAGATAAGTGTGTGTGAAGGCCATCCTTCACCTATCTTTTTGGAAACACAAAGTTTCTTTTATCTTGGAAACAACACTACATACATATATATGGTGAGGTACTAGCTCCGACTCGGTTTTACAGTGAAAACTACAGGAACTTCTAACAGGAACTAGGAAACAGACTGAGAAACCAGAGTAAGTGTTTCTCCTGCAAACCGTTCCCTTTGTGCTAGATGAACGAACGTCTCTCCACATGCTCAGTTCTGAGAGATAAGTGTGTGTGAAAGCCGTCCTTCATCTAGCTTGTTGGGAACACAAAGTTTCTTTTCAGTTGGAAACTACACTCCATACATATATATGGGGAGGTACTGGCTCCAACTTGCTTTTACAGTGAATACTCCATAAACTTTAAACCGGCATTAGTAAACAGACTGAGAAACCAGAGTAAGGTTTTCTAATGCAACCCATTTCCTCTATGCTAGATGAAAGAATGTCTCTTCACCTACTCAATTCTGAGAGATAAGTGTGTATGAAACAGCACATTCATATATCTTGTTGGGAACACAAAGTTTCTTTTCAGTTGGTAACTGCACTACATACATATATAAGGTGGGATACTACCTCCAAAACGGTTTTACAGCCAAAACTGCATGAACTTCAAACCGGCAGTTGGAAACAGACTGAGAATCCACAGTAAGTGTTTCTACTGCATCCCATTTCCTCTAAGCTAGATGAAAGAACGTCTTTCCACATGCACAAGTCTGAGAGATAATTGTGTGTGAAAGCCGTCGTTCACCTAGCTTGTTGGGAACACAGAGTTTCTTTTCAGTTGGAAACTACACTATATACATTTATGTTCGTCGGTACTAACTCCAACTCGGTTTTACAGTGAAAACTTCATGAACTTCCAACCAGCACTTGGAAACGTTCTGAGAAACCATCATAAGTGTTTCTACTGCAAACAATTCCCTTTAAGCTAGATGAATGAACATCTCTCCACATGCTCAATTCTGAGAGTTAAGTGTGTGTGAAAGCTGACAATATTTTAGCTTGTTGGGAACACATACTGTCTTTTCATGGGAAACTACACTACATACATATATATGGGGAGGTACTAGCTCCAACTCGGTTTTTCCCTGAATTGTGTGTGTGTGGATATGTTCGTTCATCTAGCATAAATTGAATGGGTTGCAGGAGAAACACTTACTCTGGTTTCTCATTATGTTTCTTAGTGCCGGTTTGAAATTCATGCAGTTCTCACTTTTAAAACGTTTTAGAGCTAGTATCCCCCCATATATATGTATGTAGTGTACTTTCCCACTGAAAAGGAAGTGTGTGTTCCCAACTAGCTAGGTGATTGATGGCTTTCACACACACTTAACTCTCAGGATTGTGCATGTGGTGAGACGTTCGTTCACCTATCTTAAACGGAATGAGTTGCAGTAGATACACTTACTCTGGTTTCTCATTTTGTCTCCTAGTGCCGGTTTGATGTTCATGGAGTTTTCTCTGTAAAACAGATTTGGAGCTAGTTCCTCCACATATATACGTATGTAGTGTTGGTACCCACTGAAAAGAAAGTATATTCCCAACAAGCTAGGTGATTTATGGCTTCCCACTCTCTTAACTGTCAGAATTGAGCATGTAGAGAGACGTTCATTTATCTAGCATAAAGGGAGTGTTTTCTAGTAGAAAGAATTATTCTGGTTTTTCAGTATGTTTTCCTAGTGCCGGTTTTATGTTCATGCAGTTTTTACTCTAAAACCTATTTGAAGCTAGTTCCTCCCCATATATATGTATGCAGTGTATTTTCTGACTGAAAAGGATCTGTGTGTTCCCAACAAGCTATGTGATTGTCGGCTTTCACACACACTTTACTCTCAGAATTTAGCATATGGAGAGACTTTCATTCATCTAGCATAAATGGAATGTTTTGTAGTTGAAACACATACTCTGGTTTCTCAGTCTATTTTCCTAGTGCTGGTTTGAAGTTCATGCAGTTTCACTGTAAATCCATATTGTCACTAGTCCTCCCTGTAGATATATATGTAATGTAGTTCCCCAGTGAAAAGAAACTCTGTTTTCCCCACAAAATAGTTAATTGATTGCTTTTAGACACATTGAACTCTCAGAAATTAGCTGTGGAGAGGTGTTCTTTCATCTAGCATGAAAGAATTGGATAGCATTTGAAAGACTTACTCTGATTTCTCGTATGGTTTTTTAGTGCCGGTATGAAGTTTATGTAATTTTCACTTTTAAACCGAGTTGGAGCTAGTACCACCCTATATATATATGTATTCTAGTTACCAACTCAAAGGAAACTTTGTCTTCCCTTCAAGCTAGTTGATTGACGGTTTTGACACACATTCAACCCTCAGAATTTAGCATGTGTGGAGGTGTTCTTTTATCCATTTTAAAAGGCAGAGTTAAATGTAGAAACACATTCTCTTATTTCTCTCATGTTTCCAAGTGCCGGTTTCAAAGTAATAGTAGTTTGCTGTGGAAAATACAACTGCAGCGAGTGCTTCCCCTTAGATATTTAAGTTGTGTAGGTCCCCCAGACCAGAGACTCCGGCTTTCCTAGAAGTTACGTGAAGGATGGCTCCAACACACATAATTATGTCAGAAGTGACCATGTGCTGAGGCGTTCTATCATCCTGCATTGAAGGTTTAGTGACATACAGAAACACTTACTCTGATTTCTCAGCGTGTTTCTGATAGCCGGTTTCAAGGAAAAGCGGTTTTCAGTCATAAACTGAGTTGGTACTAATAATCCCCATATATATGAAAACAGCGTATTTTCCCTAGTTCAGAAACTCTAGGTTTCCTACAAGCTAGGTGATGATGGGCTTCCGCATACATACAGACCTGAAAGTAGAGCATGTGGAGAGTCGTTATTTCATCCAACATAAAAGGCAGAGTGATATTTAGAAACACATTCTCTGATTTATCAGCCTATTTCCTAATGCCGGTTTCCAAGTAAAGGTGTTTTGTTGTGGAAAAATGAATTGGAGACATTGCCTCCCCTTAGATATGCTAGTAGCATACTTCCCCTAGACCAGAAATTCTGGGGTTTCAATGTAGTTGAAGGACGTCTCCAACACAAATTCAGATGTCAGAAGTGAGCCTGTGGAGAGGCGTTCTTTCATCCAGCATTGAATGTTAAGTGACATACAGAAACACTCTGATTTCTCAGAATGTTTCTCACAGCCGGTTTCAAAGAAAAGTGGTTTGCAGTGGAAAACCGAGTTGGTGCTAGCACGTCCCCATATATGTGAAAGCAGCGTAGTTTCCCTAGGCCAGAAACTCTGGTTTCCCAACAAGCTATTGGAAGGACGGCTTCCAAATGCATACAGATATGAAAATTGAGCATGTAGAGAGGCATTCTTTCATCCAGCATAAAAGACAGAGGGACTTCTAGACACACATTCTCTGATTTCTTAGAATGTTTCCAAATGCTGGTTTCAAAGTAAAAGCCGTTTGCTGTGGATAACCTTGTTGGAGCTTGTGCCTCCCCTTACATATGTAAGTAGTGTAGATGCTCTAAGACAGAAGCTATGTGTTCCAAAAAATCTAGTTTTACAAAGGCTTCCACACTGATTGAGATGTCAGAAATGAGCATGTGGAGAGGCGTTCTTTCATCCAGCATAAAAGGTAGAGTGACATGTAGAAACTCTCTGATTTCTCAGCATGATTCTTAAAGCCGGTCTCAAGTAAAAGCGGTTTGCAATGGAAAAGCACCCTGGAGTATTTGCCTCCCCTTAGATATGTAACTAGCCTAATTCCCCGTGGCCAGAAACTCTGGGTTTCCAAAAACCTTAGTGAAGGAGGCTTCCACAAAGATTCCGTTCCCAAAATGGTACATGTGGGAAAGCCTTCCTTTATCTAACCTAAACAGCAAGGCTACACCTCGAGCACTTACCATGATTTCTCAGCATGTTTCCTAGAGTAGGTTTAAAGCTAAAAGCATTTTTCGCTCAAAAACCTTGTTAGAGCTTGTTCCTTCTCTTATATTTATAGGTCGGGCAGAGCCCTAACACCAAAATTCTGTGTTCCAACAGGATTGGTGAAGGATGGTTTGCACACACATTCAGTGTTCTCTCCTCCTCACTCTTCTGCTAAGGGAACCATGCAGGTTGTCTATTCTGGAAGCCAAGGACATTTTTTTCATTTAGGAGCAGCCTCGGAGAAAACTGAGGCCTGCTTCTGCTCCTTTTCCCTGATAGATTTCCTCTAGATGCATTTCCAGATACTCATGAGTGAGTTCCTTTAACCAAGTAATTATTTCAAAGAAAATGAGCAGGTTTCCATAAGGCCACTACTTCTTTTATATTCTTGCTTTTTAATACCTCTCTTCCATCTCTTTAGCTCCAGGTGTCTTATTTCTATGTCCTTTGGTTGGGGCTGAAGGCTAATCAGCAATAGTGTAGAAATTATTGCTTGATATTATTAATCTATTTTCTTTCCATGGATATTTGAATTATCATTGGATTTTAGGGAAGATAGTTTCTTTAAAAAAAATCCGGTAAGTATCTTGTGGGTGATTCTGATTCTCTTTGTCTAGAATTATAATGCTTAATTTCTGAATAAGTTATGCTTTCACAGAGCTCAAAATTCCAAAGTTTTGAGTGCCACCACTCTCCCGAAGCCTTTCAAACTTTTCCTTGGGGTCACTCAGAACTGCGTGTGTCTGTGTGTGTGTGTGTGTGTGTTTGTGTCCTTCTGGAGTTAGTTTAGCCTGAAATGAGCAAAGGCAATTACCCCCCATTTTACACAAATTGCAGACGACTTTCACAATTTTATACATTTTAAAAATATATGAACTATAATGTAGAATTTTACAAGGGGTAGTGACCTTCAGTACTGTCAGCAATGGAGGCAGAACAGTTGGAGGGACAGCAGGTGCTCGTGCTCAGTGGCTGAAGTCAAACAACATCCACAGCCACCTCTGGTTACTCTTATAGGGTTGGTGCTGTCTGTAGGCTTTCAGGGCTGTGCCCCCCTCCCCACCAAATATATATATTAGGAAAAGTGGTGAGCCTCAGTATGAGAAACAATAAAGAATTTGTAGGGGAAAATGAGTTTATTGTTTTTAAAAAGAAAAATTAGCATCCAGGTAGTTCAATTTCAGCTCCTAATAGACTGAAGTGATGACATTGACAAGGATGCGTAAACACCTGCAACATCATGGGGCAGGACCGGAGACTCTGAAGCAGGAATCACCACACACAACCTTCACTGCTGTCCTTGACAACTTTATTGAATTACTTGATTTAAAATAGACCATAGATGTTAAATATCATCATTTTGAGAAACCAGTTCTTTTGAAATCTTATATACTAATGTAATTGAATTGGATAAAGAAATGCTAAATGTGTAATAAAGTACCCAAGGAGGTAACGATTACTGAAAACACCACAAATTGAAGAGAACCACAGGATAATGTGCATATATATTTTAACGATCTGGGAGAATCACTCACCATTGTATTCAAGACATCTAGAGATGATGTCAAATGTGGTTGTCCTTGGATAATTTTCTGTGAAAGTTAGAGTGAAGTCAGGGTCAAGCACACAAGTTTAGCTTAAAAGCAAAAGGTGAAACAGACTTCTTTTTAAAAAGCTATTGTGTCTGGGGAGAAATCATCGAATCCATGGGTCAAGGGAAGGAAAAAAAAAACCTAGTGACCACGTGACTGTTTCAGGAGCTTGTAGTAAAATGACAGTTGACAATTGTGTAAAGTAGATATGATCTTGATGTCCAACTGACCCAATGATTTTTAGTCCATGTGCCAAAAATATATCAAGGAATAAATACTGATCTATGTTTTTCAGCTCTGTTGTCCCCCCTTCAAGCCTGCATTCTGATTGGGAAACTAAGAACTTCTACTGCAGGGAGGGGGATTTTCAAAAAAGGAGTGTCCCCCAATGGAGAAAATAAAGAAAAATTAGATGTACACTGTAGAGACACAGGGAGATCTGTTGAGCTAGATGACACTTGCTTTACTGTCGATTAGTAGGAGGTGCAGCTTTTTGATGAGTTGGGTACCATGTTGCTGCCTTTCTCAAGGTATTGCCCACGGCTCATGAGAAGGGATGAAGTGAGGTCAAGGAATTAGCCTCCGAATGCCCTTTGCCATGGATGTTGTCTCTATTTTCCACTTTTAAGCTTTAGCTTAGACAAGTTGCCGTGTCTTGCCAAGTGAGCTACAGACAGTAAGTACATCTTGAAGCACACGGCTCTTTCCTCCTCACTGCAGCAGAGAACCTCTGCATTGGAGCATCCTGAGATGTCATCGGTGGTCATTTTTCATGTTAGGAACCAGTAAGGATGCTATGTCCACATTGATGAGGAGGGTAAGATTTCAGTCTCTAAAGTAGTAATAGTGGATTGACCTTTTCACTTAAAGAGTCTCACATCAACAAATGCGGGTCTGTTCTGGACCAAGAAGAAACAAGTGTTTGAAAAAGTATAGCTTGAAAGGTCAGTGGGACAAGCCAGGCATCTCCTTCATGTCTTCAAGTTCGGGTATCAAACATGGGTTTCCTATCCTGAGTGATACTGACAATTTGTCATGCTCTGAGCCTCATGTATACCAAAGGCCTTCATAAATAAAATATCTAGAAATGGTATCATTCTTGATATCTGTTAAACAGGGGAAGATGATGGAATTAAATTTAGTCCTTAATGTGCATTGATTTTTTTAAAGACAGCAATTTTATTGAAACTTTTGAAGAATTAAAGAGACAGAAAATTGCAAAGCACCTACTCCATCTGGTGAAAAGGGTTCTGTTTTCCTTTTTTGATGAATGTGACATAGAAACAGTACTACTATTGTTTGTATTGCACTTAGTGTTTACAGAGTGATTCACAGATATTCTCCTATTTCATCTGTGCAATGACCTCTGGAAGAAAAGATTTCCTAGTTATGCTTTTTAATGTCTATTTTTAACTCTGTCTAAAAGCAGATTGATTGAGCTCCATTTGCTCAATTTAGAAGGCTGGACATATTAATTGTGTCAGAACATTCCAGGAGGCAGAGGAAAGGAAGAGACAGGGGTTCTACATGTTGGAAGCTGCTCCTGAAATTATTTGACCAGCAGCCTTATCCATTTTTCCCAAGGCTGGAAACAAAACACAACCCAAGACAAGGAAATCAGGGAACCCACGTGACTCCAACCTTGGCACGTAGAGTCACGGGTGTCCTTCTGTGCCTTGGAGAGGAGGATGTTTTGGATCTCTGTTCTACAATCTGTGTTTTGCTTTTTCTCAACTGTGTCTTGTTTTACTGGCATATGCTGAAACGAGTTACATTTCATAGCATTAAAACAAAAATCAAGATCTCTTTATCATTTATTAACTATTTGGTAAATAGTTTTTGGTGAATCTTTAACTTTATTATTAGGACTTACCCTGGCAATGTACAACACATAGTTCCCCAGATAACAGCAGTGGCTTACACTTGCTATATTTGTATTTCCCTCTTATATAAAGAAGTCAAGCAATCGGTACCGCAGGGCTGATTTGCATGAAGGCCCCAGGGTCAGAGAACCAGATGCCTGTTATTTTCAGCCCGTCAACTTGATGGCACAAAGTGTCTGCCTGAGGGTCAACCATCAGATCCAAATTCCAGGCAGCAGGCAGGAGGGAAGAAAGGTGCTTCAGTTCCCTTTTGGGATGGTTCTGTGAAGTCCCAGGTAGCTTTCCTGCTTTTACCTTGTTTTAGACAGAGGGCTGAGAGCCAGCTTGCTATGAGGTAAGCTCAGCTCAGGACCAGCCATCTCTCTGGAGCGGAGAGGAGGGAGGGGCGGGGAGGCAGCACTCATCCTGCACATGGTGTAAGACACCACGATGAGGCGCTGGGGGCTTCTGCAGTCCGTCCATTGCTTCGGGCTGCACTGAGCGTCTGGTAATGTTTGAGATTTTCACGTAGAGGTGCGTGTAGGCTGCAACAACTGCTCGGTTCTTTTAAACTAGTGGCTAACAGAGCACGTTGGAGAACACATTTGTTCTCACCTTCTAGCCAGTGACCCTCCCGCCAGGTTTCTGTCCTGCTGTTCATTTCCACGTTATTTTCCAAGACTTCTGGAGGAAATGTAAGCAGCCTGATGCTCAAATGCTTTTCTTTGTGATTCTCCCCTTGTTCTTTGAAGGAATTACAAATTGCCTAGATAACATTGGACGAAATGCCAACCCCCCCATTTATTTAAAGTTCTGAAATTTGGTGTTAGAAAATAGAAGAAAATTCCAGAAACACCCTTAAGAAACATTATCTCTTTCAAATGTGATTTGGAACATCAAAGGACAATATATTTTATAGAACAACTTTTAAGACAACTGAATTGGCAGTAAGTTCACATAATGAAACATCCAACAAGTCTTTTTATTTCTCCTGGAAATTCCTTGGTTCTTTTTGTAATTTTTAAATAATTAATATCAGCTTTCTATTCTTTCTCTTCCTGTAGTTGTAGAGTTAACATGAAAGTAGCTTGTTGTGTCACTGAGAAAGCCTCCTGGTCAGCCTTCTAGCTCGTGTGTGTTTCGGTGGCAGGTGTGCTAAATAGTAGTTTTCAGGCACTTGAGGGATGCCCATCACACTGGCACTGCGGGAGCCTATTTCTCACCCACGACCAGGTGAGACCCTCCTTTCCTCTGCTGCCTCGCCCAGGCCCCTGCATTCTGGTTCTTTCTCACCACCCATTTTCATCATTTTCAGCCCTGCACCAGTAGAGCAAATCTTGGTTTCTCAAAGACCAAGAACTTAGTTCTAGGTTTTCTGTTAAAAGACAGTGTATAAAATGAGGCAAATTGATATGACTTTTGAGGCCTCAGTATCTCTGCATTTAAAACAAGAACTTGAGTTACAGTACTATTCTCTTCTACTTTTGAAATTCTAAAACTCCACACAATAGTTTTTCTAATTAGCTAAATTTTTTTCTAGACTATATTTTCCTAAGATTCACAAATATCTGTTAATTTATATTTAAAGATGTTATATTTAAGAAATGGAATGATTATTTACTTTTAAAATGGAATTTAAATCAAGAAATGTTTGATACTGAATGTTTACTATGAGTTCAAGTATGTAAGCTTAATTTTTGTGGTACTGTCGATAAACCACACAATGTGAGAGTTGTGTTTTAAGGTTTATCTGGAGCAAAATGGTGGCCAGAGCCCAGGTGACAGCATCTCCGAGAGCTCAGAGGAACTGCTCTGAAGAGGAGGGGGAGCTCAGCATTATATGAGAATTCAGTGAAGGGGGACATGCGGTCCAGTACACGTTTAGGCAGAGGCTGCTGCTAGTCGAGGAGCAGATGTCTCTGTTAATGATTTTAGTGCTTTTCTAGACAGGAGGAGATGCAAGAATTTGGGCTCATAAGATTTCCTGAAATTGTCTAACTATCTGAAGGATTTTCTGCTCATTTTCCAAGAGCACAGAGCGCCCCATTCCTGATCTCCACACTTAACTACTTTCAGAGGGTGTTGAAAGTCAGCAGCTGCAGTGGCTCATGACTTAATCAAATCAGAGGCAGATGACAAGTGCCAATTTTTAGTTGACAATATGTATATATTGTAGGAAAAAATGTTACTTTCCAACCCTACCCGTGTTCTAGTTTTAGTTAGAGATCAACGGATAACTGTGTTGGATGAATTACGTTAGACAAGGGGGTGAAGGAGTTTTCTCGTGAGCCGGCCAGTGTTCTGTCAGCCTCCTTGAACACATTAAAATTTATTTCTGTTCAAACAGCATGCATCTGATTTTGTGAAGTTTGGAGCTTGTCCTGAGCACATGGGTTCTGGAGATGGCCCTGTTCCTGTGGTCTTTGTTTATTCTGTGAATTATGGTGTGAATCTTTATGTGCACAAGCTTCATCATAATTTCAAACTTAAAGGATTTAAATATGGGAGATGGATGCCAAGTTCTGGGAATAGATTTTCAGGATAACAGCCAGGATTGGTAAAAAGTAGGGAGAAAGGATACAACCTTCAAAAAAGAAATGTTATTTTACAATTTCTGGCAGATAAAGTGCTTGTTGGGATTCTATCAGGAATGTTTAATTGGGAGACTTGCCTCCCATTTTGATGAAACAAAATAATTTTATTATTTGTTTAGTGCCTACTGTCTGGCAATGAAGTAGCCCCTTTGCATATAGTTTTATCATTAAATCTCTACAAAGGGTCCCAGGAGAACACACGTGTCACAGGTGAGGGAACCAAGGTCATCCAGGGTAAGTGGCAGGAAGGCAGATGGGCTGGAGGGCTTACCCTCCTTCAGGCTGAGATAGAGACTCCAAGGTTTATTGACAAACATGTTGCTGAAGTGGTTTATTTAATACTTTGCTTCCTTGATGAAGTGGATCTCTTGAAACTGTTTATTTCTGGCTTATCTTCCCCTCTCTTCTCTGCCTCAGGACTTCTCCTCATAAGTAGTATGAATTCAGCCTGAACTGATTCAGGAAAATCAGAAAATAAAAAATTAGCCCACACAAATGTCTGATTAGTCCTTGTAATTCAATACTTCCTAAAACTCTTAGAAACGCAAAGAAGGTGTGTTACCTGGGGACAGAGTGCATTTGAAGAGTGAGAAATGTAGTGTGATCTGGTAAAGGCACAGGCTCTACAGACAAAGATCCAGGTTTGTATCCTGGCTCCACCGAGTACTGAAAACATGACCAACCAGAGCCTCAGTTTCTTCATGTGTTAAATGGGCTGATGGAGCTCACCTCCAAGCAGTCAGGTCAAAATGATACGGTTCGTGTGACTGTCAGGCAGAATGCTTGGCAAAGTGCTAGTTTCTCTTGCTGCTTTATAATATCTTCTTAGGTAATTCCGTTGTTCATTGGCTTGCGAATACCTCCTCATTTGATTTAAGAAAAATAGCATACCTTAAGTATTTTAAAAATAAGGAATGAAGATTTACTGATTAATGGTGGGTGTATTTTTATAGGTCATTTATAAAAAAAAAAGTAGTTCTCTAAAGCGAATTTATTCAGTGTGTCAAGAATATGATTCATTTAAAAATGATTTTCCTTTAAATTCTTTTCAGAAATTTACTGTGATATTTTTTTGAATACTAGTTGAAATATTCTGAGGAGGTGTTACATTTCGAAAAGTTTATTCTAGTAAAAACTGATACAATAGATAAGTGATTCGTATCCCTGGATAGCGTAAAGCCCTGGCTGTTTTTTTTTTTTAATATATATAATTTTGGGAGTAAGTTCTATGACATTTTATTGGGTATAAGTATTTCCCATTTCCATTTTACAGGCAGAGAAGATGAGTCATACGATACTCATTATACAAGAGCAGCGGAGGCTGATTAATTTGGGCAGAGGAGGGAAAGGGTGTGGAGAAAAAAATCCTTGATTCTCAAACTGGACATATTCTGTGGTGCTGTGCAGCTGAAATGGTTTTGATTTTGCTTCTGGGTTGTTCTAGTGTTCGGCGCATGTGACTGGAAAGGTCTCTCTGGCAAAGATGCTAATTTAAGAAGGTTGTCATTATAAATGCCCTTAAGATGATTAAACAAAGTCCACAGCAAGTAAATGAACATGTTTGGAAGGTTTTCCACCCTAATGTAATTTCCAGAAAACAGACATGATTTACTTGCTAAACCAAACACACAGGTATATGAGTGAGCCTGGCTCACATGACTGGACTGCACAGAGGGAGCCTCATCTATTGGTGTGGGTTCCGCTGCAGGAACCGCACCTGAAATTTTAATTAGAATTTATTTCCAGCGAGTGCTGCTTCCACGTTTTTCTCCCCAAATTAAGGAAGCGCCCTCCTTGCCTGGCCATCAGTCTGCAGAGCCCCACGGCTCACACACTCCCCTGCTCATCAGGAGGCTGATGGAGCCAGTTTGCTTAGACACACTTAGCTACACTCGCAGCAGGGATCATCAGTCTCTTCTGTGTGTTCACCTCCACGTGCAGGGGAGAAAATAGAGTTTTGCTGCCGACAAATGCTAATTGACCACCAGTTGTTTGTTTCAGAGGGACTGTGATGTTGAAAACTGGTGTCCCATTCATTTTTATATGTTGGATGCAGACAAACAGCACGGTGAACCCCCACTGTAACTACACCCACCAGGGAGGGAGTCGGAGTTTGGATCTGTGTTTTAGTATCTTTATCCTGGCACTGGTCAGCTTAAGGTGTTCTCGCTGGGTTTGGGAGACTGTTTCTGTAGCGATTTCTTTGGTTTCCAATAAATTTGCACAGTCGTCTCCTTCAGTCGAGTTCTGATGAGTTGAGTTGGGAGGGGCATGTGAAATTGGGGCGGGCAGAGTGGTACAATGAAAACTAATCACCATCTGGTTACCTCTCATTTTTTATGGGCCAAAAAATGCTTGTTTTGTTTTCTTTTCTCCTCCACCCACCCCTTCAGGTCAGGGAATCGTCTTCATGAATTTCTTCTTAAAATGTAAAGTAATGATGAAGGCAGTGTGTCTCTTTGGTTGATTTCATTTGACTTGGGTTCATTGTTAAAGATTTTCTGGTGAGGTTCTTATGAGCTCTTAAAAGCTGGAAGAGCAGCACAACCAAGGAGAGAAAGTCAGAGAAACGAGTCAGTGGCCCCTGTGAGGTCTAGGGGACGAGGGCAGGAGGTTGGGCAGAGGCAGCACCGAGGCCTCCCCTGCAGCCCTGAGGGCAACGTGCGCATGAAAACCCAGCGTGTCTTGTCACCATGTGTTCTACTAAGACCCCAACTATAGGAATTCGTGGAGATTTGGGGAGGCCTTACCTTTTACCCTCTTGTCAAACGTCTTTAATGCTGACTGTATTTATTCAAGATGACACAGAGATCACCTGCAGAGCTTGAGGGAGTGGTGCTTGCTTCCTGTCTTGCCCGCCCCAGGCTCACTCATCAGACACCTGGTTCTTACAGGCACTGCAGTGCCCATGGAGGGAGCTCTGCTCCTGGGGGTCTCTGCTCCTGTGGTGGGAGCTCTGCTCCTCGGGGAGCTGGGAACGGGAATGCTCACATTGGAGCCGGTCGCACCAGCACTAATCCTTCTCCAAGTTGTGAGCCATTTTTGTAAGTAGTAGAGTTGGGATCCAGAGTCTTCCTGTGTCTATGGAGTTCTCCAGTAAGGCCAACTTGGAGGAAAGAAAGACAATGCCTGCAGTTCCATGACTGTGTCCTAAGGGTTTAAAGCTCACTGGGGAGCACACGTGAGATCTCATCCAGTAAATACTCTGGGGTCTTGACAATTAACTGTCATGAATTTGGAATTCTCATAACATTATTTCTCTTAAAATACGTCTAAGCAATGATTTTTGTGTGATGGTTATGTGTGCATAAGGGTCCTGTAGAAACTTGTGGATGGAAGTGTGGGCATCAGTGGTACCCGAAGGGCTGGTGGCCCTGGGGGCTGCCCGAGCTCCACACCATTTGTTACCAGCAGTCTTTCAGATTGCATCTTATTCCAGAGCTCACCGGGGCTCCCATCTCTCACTATGTGTCTTGAGAGAATATTCAGAAGGGAGGGGATGGGGTGCGTCCAAGTCTGGGTTCTCGGGTTCCCTGTATAAAGGTGGCACTGTCACAAATCCTTTATTCATGGAGTAATGAAGCCCCCCATTCTCATGGCTAATTGGGCCTCCCTGTCTTTCTTCATGTGAGGAGCCAGAGGGCTTGGGTCAGGTCCCCAAACCTGTTTTTGGTGAGCTTTCAGCCCTATCACACCACCAGGGTTGTCCCGTTTCAGTCACATGACTTTGAATTTGCAGGTAGGTGTGACTCCTGGAGAGTGCTTGGGACTTCCAGGTTTCTCCTACAGTAGGGGCACTGAAGCAGTTTGACCCCATAAGGTGTTTTTGGAGGCCTGGAGGACAAGTAGAGACTCATAGACATGTGCCTTGATGGGTGGCGATCAGGCCTGAGTCTTGGAAGAACAGAGATTCCGTTACTGTTGTAACAGTGAACTTAAGGGAGGAATTCGGGAAGGTCTGATGCAATTGAGATTAAAAATATTATCTGGTTTTTATTGTTAGCAGTAGTGGTTTTTAACCCTTAGACCCAGTCCCCGCTTTTTATAAGAAATATTTTGTAACCTTTCTTTTTTGGTGCCCGGAATTGAACATCATAGAAAGTGTAACCTAAGTATAAATATGATAAACAAATAGACAGGTAGATGGAAAGATGGAGTACCTAAATTCTTATATTATGGGGTATTTTATATTCTATGCTTATTAGTGACATCTCAGGACAAAAGGCACATACAAAGGAAGTCACTTATAATAAACAATTTTTCCAAGCCTTACCTAACTGGGAAACAAGTGGCTTCAGAATGTTAGAGCACCTCCCAGGTCCCCGGGGAAATCTCCTTGTCAGAGTTACACTTGCTGATGGTGTCCTGTGCCAAGTGCAAGCAGATGCTGTTCGAAAGCTGCCCGGGGGCTGACTCCGGGGATTCCTTCTCCGTCGCAGCTGTGAGGGAGCCTTGCCTTTCCTGACCACAACCACAGAGGCAATTTTAAATCTCTGAAAAAGTCCATACCACTGTAAATCACAACCCCCACAAGATGTGTTGAATTAAGTAGAAATCTTTAAGTGTCTTCTTTAGGATAGAAGTAGGATATAAAAGAAATCATGAATTAAAAAATTGTAGTGCCCGAATAAGTGCTACATTACACTGGCTGCATTATTAGGTTAGACAACTTCATTACTGCTTTACATACCACATATCGTAATTAGATTTTATTTATCTTTTTTTCCTAAAGAAAAAACATCATATGATGCATTCTTGTGTCAGAGGTGACAAGAAGAGAGCAAGTGTAAAACCGGAAATCGTGATGCTGGTCAGTCTAAGATCAGCTCCGTCACTGCACAGATCATCTTAACTCATTTTACTGCACTTTTTGGAATTACCTTCTCACTTGGGAAAACCCCTGTGTCAGTTAGATTTGTTAGTAAAACAATTCTTTTTCTTACCTAGCGCATCAGTGATGTTTTCAAGGTGATAAAAAAAATTTGCTCATGGCATTTAAACTGTTGCTTGTTCTCATAATTCATGGCTCACGGTCTCGTATTTGTCACAAATGGAGAACTGTGTTTTCTGTGTGCAAATTCTCATTGCTTTGGTGACGCAGGGACACGTGTCCTTACTGGATGGAGTATGATAGTAGTTGATTGCATTATCTCCCTAAATCTGGATTCCTGTGTTATGTTTCCTGTTAACTTAAAAAATATGAAAATTGTTATTTACCTAAATAGCTAACATCGCACCAGTGATGCATATCAAATTGGTCCAACTAGGAATTCCAATAGTAAATGAGACAGTAATTTCACTACCCACTTTTCCAAAGATTCGGATTGATGGTTCAATTATACCAGGGACATTAGCTGTTTTAATTGAATCAATCATTGCTTTCTTCAATAAAATTTTCCATTCCATCTGCTCTTTAGGTTTATTGTTCTTCAGTGTTTCATTTGCTTTCTTTCCCAAATATATATGATTTTTGCTTTTGTCATTGAAAATCATTGCTGGTTTTGCTATCTCATGCTGGAGAGGAAGCCTTGTGACTGTTTTATAGTCACTGATTTCATGGTTGTATGAGTGCTTAATGCCACCTTACAGGGTTGTGGAGACCTAATGAAGTGTGTACATAAAAGTCTTAGTCTACACTGAGTGCAGGATTAGTGTTAGCAGCTCATGTCATCAGTATCATAATTAATCCATTACAATCATCCTCTGTTAATCAGTGTTATCCTTCTAACATCTCCATGAGAGGAAATGTAGTATTCTAAATGCAAATCTTTGCCACTCTTTTAGTCAATTCAACACCTTTAAACATTTGCTGTAATAGGACTTTGTGCCTGGTATCCCTACTTTTGCTTCTCCTGGCCCAGGACACGGTCTCCACGGCTGATGATTCACGAGACACTGGATTCTTGGTCCCATGGCTCTGTTTGTTCTGGGACATCTGGGGACTTCAGCACTATTTTAGGGGCTTTGGGTCCCAACTCTTCATAGCATTGCTGAGATGAGATCTGTGGGTTCACCCTCATTTTTGAGTGTACGGTGCATTTTTTCTAGAACCAAAACAAGCCACCGTGGCAACACTGCTTTGACCACATGCTGGGACAGTGTGTGCTTGTCAAATCTTGGGTTTAAAATTTTCTGTTCTAATTTCTAAAATGGGGTATATTTATAGGTACCCTTTATGTAAACAGAAGCTCTGTGGGGTTTTCAGCAACTTCTAAGAGCATAAATATTCCTGAAGCAGCTAATCTTCCTCCCAACAAGTGAGGAGAGAGCCGGCAAGACCTGGGCGCCTGTGGCAGCCAAGCTGTGCAGCCCAGGCTGCTCACCGAGGAGCAAGGAGAAAATCTTAAAAACCTACTTCCATGCTGTCTTTCACAGAATCTCAGAAATGAACGTTTTAATATTTAAAGAGGGGTGATTCTTTTTTTAATAAATTATTTTTTTTCCTTTTTCAGTAGTATTAGATAGAATTATTACAGTTCAACTCCACATACATATATTGCATGTAAAGACATGTATAGAGTATACTGCATTTTTGTAGTTTACATATACGTACTAATTATTGTTTCTAAGAACAGATTAGAGCTTTAGATTTTTAAACTTACATAGTTACCAGAGGAATAAAGCCAACTACAAAAGAATAATAAACAGAATACGGTAATCCAATCACAAAGGACAGTCAGATATGCTTACACATATTCAAGTAATCAAAATAATAATTAGTTCATTTGTGGTCTTATTATTATTGCTATTAATTTTAGATTCCTCATAAATGAAGTTATATGGCATTTTTATTTCTGTTTCCACCCCACTTCACTTAGAATGACAGTCTTCAGGTCCATCCATGTTGCTGCAAATGGTATCGTTTATGGCTGAGTAGTATTCCATTGTAGATACGTATCACTTAATCTTTATCCAGTCATGTGCAGATGGACATTTGTGTTGTTTCCATGTTTCTTGTTCTATGTCCCTTCTGGCAACAATTACTGATTTTAAATATTTTCCACCTTAAAATCCTTCCTGAAGGAGATGTGGTAACAGGAATCAAAACAGTTACAGCACAGGGTTGTGTGTGATGGGCCCTGGGGGCTTGGTAGAAATGTTGGCAGAAAGGATTTTGGTTCTGATCAAAGGATTCCTCCTATTGTAGCCCTGCGGACCGCCTCTCTCATGGCCTGCCGTAAAAGTCTGACCAGTCCCTTCTGTGAATCCCACTGTATTGTGCACAAATTTTGTCCAATTGGTGTCATACCACAGGGACCTTAATTGAGGCACCTAAACTCCTGTGCTTGTTTCTTCCATCAGCCCTTAACTTGCTTGGGAGCCAGGACTGTTTCATTGCCTCAAGGATCCCTAATGCCTAGTGAGATGCCTGATACAGCTGGTACTTAATGAGCACATGGTTCAAATGGAAAAACTTGATCAAAGTAAAGGCCCTCATTTTTCAGACATGCCTACTTGAGTACATAGGGTAAAATGAGATGTCTTCTGGGATTTGCTGTCAAATATTTCAACAAAGGACAAGGAAAAGAACAAAGGTCTGAATAAAGGAAATTTGGAAAAGATTGTGAATTCCTTAACCTGGGTGATGGGCTTATTGTACTATATTTATTGATGTATACTTAAGTTATTTTATAATTTTCCTATCATTAGCTGAATAGCAAGTATTAATACGTATTAATTGAAATCCTTTGAGCCGACCAAACTTACCCCACACAAAATCCTTAATATCCTAGTAGTCTGTCTTACAGAAATCTTTTCCCACAAAGACAGGAAAAAAGGGAAAGACAGATCCGTGCAGTATTTCCACGTTGTCAAAAGACCAAAGACCGACACAAAATAAGAGATACTAAAAAAGATATAGAGGCCGAAATCAATGTCCCGAAAACCTAGCTAAGAATTCTAAATGGCCCAAGTTAACTAACCTCAGCACTGCCGCATCAGGAATGGGGCAAATAGCACCTTGTGGATTTTTTTCTTTAAATAAATAAATAATGATCCAGTTCCTAACACAGGCAATTAGAAGACTGAGTATAAGTTCTAACACCAAATAGTGTACAAATTATAATTTCTACTTCATTCAAACTGCTTCTTCTATAAAATCTGAATCTTTTTATTCTTAAGACAGATTTGTGGCATAATACCTAGTGATAAAATTTTCAACCCGCTTGTATTCAAAAATTTCACCAATGTGAGAGTTTATTACATCAACTATTGCTTTTTGGGAAACTCATGTGCCTTGTCACAGTCTTTCATAAGATTTCCTGTGAAAAATTCAATCCCTCATTCAGGAAAAGGCTGAGTAAACGGTCTGATGGAAAACCTTCATACACTACAAGACAAGAAAATGAAAATGACTGTGAGCAGCCCGTGAAGCCGGCAGACACACACAGTGCATGGCTGTGTTCCCTCTGCGACATTCTGTAACCAGCAGGGAAAATGTGCATCTCAAGAAATAAACATAAACACTTTTCAGATCCTGAGAACACAATTTCCGTTTCAGGGTTAAGTGGGATTCCATTTAATTCTATGAGAAGTGTTTAAAACAACAGAACAACAGCTGAGATAGAGTTTAAAGTAACCTTTATATCTTAGTGAAAATAAAGCCAGCTGATAGTTATCATTTTTACTTTATTTGATCTCACTCTCCTACTTTACCTCCCCAACCTCCTCCACAAAATGATGGTGAATGTCCCCTCCTGGGTCAGAAGGCTAAATAGAAATTACCAATCACATGGAGGTGTGCTTTGTTTTATTTTTCAAAAGAAACATGTTTCATTCAAGTGATTTAATAATTAAGATCAAGAAACAAATTCTATTCAATAAATGGTACCCAACACATATCATCATAGCTGCTCAGCAGGTTTGGCCCCATGTTACACACATTTACATGGACATCTGCCATGTGCTGTCATGGGACATGGTGAGTGGGGACAGGGTCTCTGCTCTCACAGGGCACACAACCTGGTGGGGGAGGCGGTGTTCAATCATTGCCCTTTTTTTAAACGTACTTACAAATTATGGGAAATGCTATTTAAAAAGAACAAAATGAGTCAAAGAAAGTGAAAAATACAAGGACTGTATTTAGGCTGAGGGAAGACAGGGAACCTCTTTGAAGAGCTGACACTCCACTGAGACCCAAAGGACAACTCTGGTGCTGCAGGTGAAGGGCAGGGACACACTGATAAGGGCTGATATCCAGAATACACCAAAATCTCTTTAAACTCAACAAGAAGAATGAATAACCAGATTAAAAAATGAGCAAAATGCCTGAACACACACCTCATCATAGAAGGAATCTAGATGCCAAAGAAGTCTATGGAAACATGCTCCACAGCATCTGTCATCAAGGGAATGCAGACTGAAACAGCGAGGTACCATTGCACATCTGTCAGAACTGCCAAAACGCAGAACACTGACAATACTGAATGCTGATGAGGATGTGGAGTGACAGGAATTCTCATGCATTGCTGGTGGGAATGTAAAATGGCCCAGATACTTTGAAAGATGGTCTGGCAATTTTTTACAAAACTAAACGTACTCCTACCATATGATCCGGCAATTGTGCTCCTTGGTGTTTACTCGATGAAATGGAAACTTACGTCCACACACAAATCTGCATATAGATGTTAATAGCAGCTTTATTCATAATCACCAGAACTCAGAAGCAACTAAGCTGTTCTTCAGTAGATGAATGGATAAATAAACTGTGGTCCAGCCAGAAAATGGACTATTATTTGTTGTTAAAATGAAATGAGTTATCAAGGCATGGAAAAACATGGAGGAATCTTAAATGCATAATATTAAGTGAAAGAAGCCAATCTGGGAAGGTTCTGCAACTGTCTGATTCCAACTGTATGGCGTTCTGGGAAAGGCAAAACCACAGAGACTAAAAGATCAGTGGCTGTCAGAGGCTAGAGGGGAAGGAGCAATGAATGAGGTGCAGCACAGAGCATTTTTAGGGTCACTAAGACAGACTACTCTGTATGATGCTGTGATGGTAGAAACGTGTCATTGTACATCTGTCCAAACCCACAGAGTGCACACCACCAAGTGTAAATCCTAGTGTCAATTATGGGCTCTTGGTGATGATGACATGTCAGTGTAGGTTCACCCATTGTCGCAAATGCACGCTCAGGTGCAGGCGTCAATAGTGAGGAGGCTGTGGGGACAAACTGCAGTTCATACACCCAATCCAGCCCCGTCCACTGCTGTGAATAAAGCTCTGTGGGTGTGTGGACTGTCCGGCTGCTCTGGCATCTGAACAGCAGAGCTGAGCAGCTGCACCAGAGATCAGGAGGTTTGCAGACCCTGAAATATTTACTCCCAAGCCCTTGACAGAAAAAATTCTGCTGAGCCCTGTTCTACACGAATCAGTATTCTCCCTGATGAGACAGGACAGCAGGGCCCAAACCAGGCATGGTTAATGGGACTGAAGCAATGTTTTAGTTCCAACACCTTTGCTGAAGTGCTGCAGATCCAGCGACAGACTGTAGCCAGGAAGCGTCTGCAGAAGGATTCGGTAGCAGGCCTTCCCGCCAGGCTCCGGGATGCCGGGGGCCGAGCGCTGCACGGCAGCCACCCACTTGAAGAAGACGGACTTGCAGTGGAAGCCGATCACTCATAGATCTCGGAGAGGATGCTGCACTGCTGAATTCTCTCCTCGGAAAACTGAAGCACAGGGAGAAAAGCAACAAGCATCTGAACGAAACAGGTAAGTGAAAAAAGATACGTAAAAAAGTTTTCCCATAAAACAAAGACCTGATGACACAGGAAGGAAGACGAAGGCTGACTTCGTGCACTGACGGGACCGGATGCAGAAACGCAGGGAAGCAGTGCTGTGCAGACACTCCAGACCCCCTCCGGGCCCCACTTCTCAACATTCAGCATGTTCTTTTACTAGAAAGGCCCATATTCCCAGAAACATACGAATCTGCTACCTACACATGAGATGCAGAGAAGGGAAGGAGGAAATGGAAGGGAAAGTAAAGTAACAACAGTTCATCTAGACCCTAGGGTTTGGGCAGGACTTTCACCAAACACACAATTTCTCAAAGCACAGAGCACACAGTGAGAGGCTGACAGAGTGACTGCTACTTCTGTTCCTTAAGCACCAGCTACCTGCCAGCACACACTGCGCCCCTTACTGAATCATTACAATCATCACAGAAACTATTACTACCCCAGCTCACAGGCAAGGAAATCTGAAACTCGGTGAGGAATTATTATCATCCTGGTCAAAGTCCCACGACACAGAATTGTCAGAGCCTCCAGTAGAACCTGGACTAAAATGCTCCTCTTCACCACGGGCCCTGAGACTCAGGCTGAGGCCACATCAGGTCTGCACGGGCCCAGAGCATGAGTCTGTGGGACAGGGAATGCTCCCACTTGAAGTGCCAGGCCAAGACCCTCAGGAACCTATGAAATGAAACCAAATCCCCAAACTCATTTTCAACCCACTGCCCTGTCCGGGAGGACTGCTCGGCACATCTGCACTGTCACCTATGCACAGGTTAATCATGGGGCCCAGACAGTGACGTGACGTCCCAGTGGAAGTGGCTCAGAGACCACTTCATCACAGGACAGACTCTCCCGGCTTCCAACGTTCACTCTCCATTCCATTTCCAACTGGAAAATAAGTTTAGACTTGTTTTCTTCTCCTAGAAACAAAGAGAGTGGTAACATCAGCAGGAAACTCAAGACAGAGGAAAAGTCTCCTGGCCATCAGGAAGGAAAGGCCAGGGAGGGAACAGAGACAGTAATCAGAAAGACACGTGTTCCAGTCCAAAGTCTGCACGTCACTCGCTTTGACAGTTTCCTTATTAATATAGGTGATAAAATCTAATTATGATTGTTGGGAAAAATAAATGAAATAACGTATGCCACTAGCATGGATCTAAAATCCTCCATGAGTGTTCCAAAATGGACGTGATCGTGGTTAGTTGCTGTCTGCCAAGTCTTGGGTGCTAAGCCCACATCAGCCAGCCAGAGATATGACAGAGAAGGCCTCAGCAGCCAGCAGCCTTCTCCAACATGGAAAGTCACAGTGTCTGAAGAACAGGCAGTGGTGGATGCTTTGGGACACTCTGGAGGTAACACTCCGGTGATGACTTTAAAAAGCTGGGGAGAATTTAGGGAATGATACAGTTCAAATACAGAAAACACATTCCACGTCTACCCATATTCATCTCTAGCCATGATGATTCAGAGAGGAAATACATATTGAAACTTACAACAATTTCACACATAAGTGCATCAAAACAATTTCGAAAGAATGTAACTTTTTTCTCTAGATCAGAAAGGGGGGATTACAAGGTTTGTACTGAGAATCCTACTTGTAAACCTCTGCTAACATAACTGGGTTCACTATCAGTCATTATCATTCGAAGAGCAGGATGGAAAAGAACAAAGCCAAGCTAATACACTCCGGTCTTTTGTTGGGTTACAATGTCAAACAGGAGACGGACAGGTCAACAAGGAACCACTGTGCCGTGATCACGGAGCCGCGGAATAGGATGGGCGGCAAGATGTATGACGCAGCCGCAGCTGTGCCCGCGCTTCTAGGCAGTTACCAAAGTCACCTCGACAAGGTGTCAAATGCTTGTGCCCACGACCCCATCACCTAACATGCATAAAAGAGAAATGAAAACTATAACGGCCAATAACCTTGGTGGGCACACCGTCCAAAGAGCAAAGTCACAGTTTGACAACTGGCCATCCCGGTTCCCTGGGATTCATTCTTGGAGAACCTTAAAAACCACACCTCTGTCCTCAAGAAGTGCTTTCGACTTGTCCGATCTTTGGCTCAGGGATACAGCACGTTCAAGTGAACTTCAATGTCTGCACAGATTTGACTGTCTTTCTCTAGGTTCACTTGTCCGTTCTGAAGAGGCCTGAGTTAAGTCCATCCTCCGTAAGATCTATTCCCTCCAGTGACAACTCATTGAGCCTGCAATTAAAAGCCAACTGAACAGGACTGCCCTCAGCTAAAAATGTCACCCACCCTTCACTGCTTTCTTAATTTCCTCTCCTGGCTAATTGCAACAGACTAACACCTCCCTCCACCCAGCTCCCCAACTATGTCAAACAGAAAGTAAATCCATAAAAAAGGAGACAACTCCATAGTCACCTCTGAATTCCTAGCATATAGTAATGTCAATAAATAGAACTATGATTATGGCTTCTTTCCTTTAAAACCTTTCTGGTTATTTAAATGAGACCTTGGAAGAGAGGTGTTTGGGTCCAGTATCTTGATCCAGAAGACTCTGGAAGTCTTTTTCGGAATGGATGTCCACTGATTCATTCAAAACACAACTTCTCATTCCAGGAGGAGCTGTGATTTTCTGCCAGGAGTTTGTGGTCACTCTCATGCCAGAACAGATTCAAACTAAATCCTTACTTTCGATTTGTTATTTTTCCCCTCTTCCAAAAAATTGAATTTCCTTACTTTCTTGCCTTGAGTAATTTTTTTTCTTTCTTTCTAATTCACGCTTTAGTAAAGCAGGCTTCTCAGGATGGGCTTGGCCTTACATAGGATCAGCCATTCACCTCCCAGTGTGAGAGGCCTGGGGCTCACCTCCTGCCCACCTCTCAGGGCAACTGAAACTCACTTCAGCAGCCAACAGGCACCCCAGGGCTTCTAATGTTCATGTATGTCCCAGAATCCCTGCTTTCTGGTTTGTCTTGGCTTCTGAGGATTTCCCCTCACTTTCTTGACAATTAGCTGTGCAGCTTGTAAGATGAGGAAGGAAGGTTTTATTTCTTAATCAGCATTTTAAGGAACTTGTGTAATGAAGGTTTTCACGAGTTTCTAGAACCCTCCATTGCCGAGAGATAAAACACACTAGATATTTTCTAAATTTAGGTATCATGTACATTTTTTCTTTGCTTTTGTTTTCTTAACTGCTAACAGACATTTTTTCATTAAAAAAAATAAGGCCCCAAATAGGATAGAAACTTGAAGGGGCAAAGAAAATTAAAGGGCAAAGACAGAAAAATGATAAGTACTCTACAAATTTAAAAGAATACATACACTATGGATCAGATCAGAAATTCTCAGTAACAGCTAATTGAAACATAACCATGAAGTAAAACTCCTCTCCTGTCAGGAGATGGCCAACAGAAAATAGAATTAAACAACAAATTAAAATTCTAAGTCTGGCAAGGTATAGAAAGCTACCAGCTAAATGTGTCTTCTTCTGGAAAAGATGGAGGCTCACCAGGTCTTTACTGTGGAGACTGAGCCCAGGGGAGGGCGGTGAAGTGAGCTCTGTAAGTACCCAATTAGCAAAGTGGGTGATGAATAAAGAGACGTGAGCTTTGATGACAGAGATGATACTACTATTCACTTGTCCTGTAAAGTATGTCTTCACGTTCAGTGATCAATACCTCGGCATCCTCAGGGATTGAGATTATAGTAAAGTGCACATCCTGGGCCCAGACATCCTCTTTGAGCTTATGACACTGCACTTAGATGTCTCAAGGGCAACTCCAACTCCACCTGCAAAGAGCTGACTTCACGGTTCTCCTCCCAGGGGGAAAGGTCTCCCTTCCTCTCCCAGCTCAGGCCCATCACTCACAGATGTGCCTGGACCCCTCCTTCAGGGCCCAGATTTCCTCAGTCACCGAGCCCCACCACCCACACCTGTCCTACCAGGTACTCACCGGCACTCACTCAGCACTGACTCTGTGCTGGGTACCATGCTGCACACTGTGTACATGTTATCTCACTGGATCTCCACAACAGTCCTGGGAAGTGGGTACATCACTGCTTTAATTGATTAGATAAATTGTTTCACTTCCTTGAGTGCATTGTCCAAAGTGACACGGCTACTGAGCCACAAACCTGGGACTGAAAACCACTTGAAAATCGAACACTGCTACACCTCGCAGCCACCCTACTCTGACTTATCACATCACCTCCTGCCGAGCCTTCTAAATGTTTCCAAGCAATCTGCAAGCACAAAAGTGACCTACGAGGGCTCCCCACTCCCCTACTTAAAATCTGTCAATGACGGTCCACTGCCCTTAGGAGAAATCCCCACCGGGCCTGAGCACAGCCCAATGGCCCGGTATCCCCATTCCCTGCACGGCCACGCCGCCTCACCCACCACGCAGCTCTACACGTGCCGTGTCCAGGAAAAGGATGCTGACTCCGTACAACCCGGGGCTCTTCTCACTCGAACAATGATCACCGTCTTCAGTGGTCACCCTCTTCAATGCTGACTCAGAAAAATGTTTTTTCCGGATGAATCAATATCTTTTTCCTTACAATTTCCAGTCATTGATAATGAGCTCCCCCCAAAAGAGAGAGGAACTAATCCTCAGTCTCCTTATCTGTAAAGTGGGAATAACAAGGAATTATGTGATTTTTTAAGAGAAATAATATTCATGTGAGGCTGAGGGACAATTCCCAACATACAGTAAGCACTCAATATGTGCTTACTTAATATTAATAAGAATATATTCCATTCCAGCAATCTTAAATCAATGTTTTGTTGTTTTGTCCAACAGACTACTGACAAACTGTTGGACGAACCCCTTTGAGCAGATCAGCACAAGCGTACTGGGAGAGGTAAGCGCTGACTCCAGTTACAGCTGCAGGCAACAAGCACTATGGGGCGGGGGCAGTTTGCTCAAACTCTTACATGTTGTTCGAGCATTTACTTGTAGTTACTGAATAAAGACAGGTGTTCTTTAGTCAAAGCTTCTGAAACATAAATCTTCAAAGATTGATGCAAATTAGGTTTTAAGTACAAAACTCTCACTAGAAATTATTTGAAAATGATAGTCTTAGCTCCTCTGCACATCAAAAGGGCATGTTCTTAACGTATCTGATTATATACACTGAAAGGATTGTTTAAAACAAATTAAGATGAAGCCTTCCTGAATAAGCTGTCAGTATCATCTGCACTGTGCCCCAACCAAGGGTCTCAATTCTCACTTCCACACAGGTGTACAGGTACCTTCACCTGGGTCTTGGTTTCTTATAACACGGGGGTGGGAAGAGTTGTGGATAGATTTATGTAGCAAATATAAACCTAGTTTATTTGCTGTGTTGGTGTCCTAGAAATAAACAAATTTATATATAGTCCCAGCCTTAAGAAGCTCAGCCTTTCTATTTACGAAAGCATTAAAAATAAAATGAGAGATACATTTGATAAAAATTTACAAGATTTGAACATTGAACATTTTGAAGTATCACCGAAAAAATATTTAAAAGATCTACATATTTGGAAGACATCTCATGTTCCTGGAATGGAAGATAATATTGTTAAAATTGTTAAGACTCCCAAAAGTGATCTGCAAATTCAGTGGCATCCCTATCAAAATTCCAGCTGACTTCTTTGCAAAAATTGAAAAACTGATCCAAAAATTCATATGGAATTGCAAGGGACCCAGGACAGCCAAAACAATCTTGAAAAAGAAGAGCACAGTTGGAGGACTCACTTTAAAGATTACTACAAAACTATAGTACACATGTCATTATAGTACTGGGATGTTTGGATACATAAATCTATGAGACACAATAAAAAATCCAGGGGGGAAAACTTACATTTACAGTGAGTTTTCCACAAGGGTGCCAACAACACTCCATTGAAAGAATAGTCTATTCAACAAATGTTGCAGGGACACCTGGGTATCTGCAGGCAAAAGAATGAATCTGGAATCTGGACCCCCCAATTGTATATAACAAATAAAAATTAATTCAAAATGGATCACAGACAGAAACGTAAAAACTAAACCTATAAACTTTCTAAAAGAAGACATAGTATAAATCTTTGTGTTCCTAGGATAGGCTATGGTTTCCTAGATACAATACCATGAGCACAAGTGATAAGAAAAAAACAGATAAACTGGACTTCATCAAAATTAAAACCTTTTTGTTACAAAGGACATCATCAAGAAAGTGAAATGAAAGGGGAAGTGGGTAGCTCAAGTGATAGAGTGCATGCTTGGCAAAAAATAAAATAAAAGAAAATGAATAAATCTAATTACCTTCCCTATAAAGAAATTGTTTTGAAGTTTAAAAAAAGTAAAGTGAAACGACAATCTGCAAAATAGGAGAAAAATTTTGCAAATCATGTGTCTATTAAGAAACTAGAATCCAGGATATATAACAAATGCTTACAACTGAACAATACAAAGAAAATCGACCGAATTTTTAAATTTGCCAAGGATTTAAATAGATACACATATGGCCAATAAACATATGAAAAGATGCCCAGCATCACTAGCCAAATCAAAATCAAAATGAGATCCAATTTTATACCCACTAGGATGGTTATAATCAACACATGGACAATAACAAGTGTCGGTCAGGAGGCAGAGAAACCTCATATGCAGCCAGTGGAAAGGGATAATGGTGCAGCTTCTTTGGAAAAGTCTGGTGTTTCCTCAAAATGTTGGAGTTATCATATGGCTCAGCAATTCCACTCCTACATATAAATTCATCCCTCAGTATCCTCAGGGCATTGGTTTCAGGAACCCCCAACCCTGGATACCATAATCCAAGGTTGTTCGAGTCCCTTTACAATCAGCCATCTGGATCCATGAAGTGGAAACCACGGATATGGCAGGCCAACTGTACAGCCAACAGAATGAAAACAAAGTCTCAGAAAAACTTGCACATCAATAATCATAGCAGTATCATTAAGAGTAGTGAAAAGTTACAAACAATATCCATCCATCAATGAATGGATAAACAAAATTATCAAGAATAGTCCCACAAACTTTTGGTCATTGAATCTTTGACAAAGGAGGTGAGAACATACAATGGAGTAAAGACAGCCTCTTCAGCAAATTGTGTAGAGAAAACTGGACAGCTGCATGTAAATCAATTAAGTTAGGCTACTCCCTCATAGCATACACAAAAATAAATTGAAAATTGCTTAAAGACTTAAACATGTAGACAAGACACTATAAACCTCTTAGAAGAAAACATAGGCAAAACATCTGACATATATCTCAGCAATATTCTCCTAGAGCAGTCTACTCAAGCAATATAAATACAAGCAAAAATATACAAGTGGGATCTAATTAAACTTACAAGCTTTTGCACAGCAAAGGAAACAATAAGCAAAACAAAAAGACAACCTGTGGAATGGGAGAAAATATTTGCCATAAATGAGACTGACAAGGGCTATATTCCCAGAATATATAAACAGCTTTTACACTTAATAAGAAAGAAAAACAAACAATTCAATCCAAAAATGGGCAGAAGACCTAAACAAACATTTCTCCAATGAAAACATACAAATGGCCAATAGGCACATGAAAAGATGCTCAATATCATTATCAGAGAAATGCAAATCAAAACTACAATCAAGTATCACCTCACAGCAGTCAGAAGAGCCATCATTCAGATGTTCACAAACAATAAATGCTGGAGAGGCTGTGGAGAAAAGGGAACCCTCCTACACTGTGGTGCGAATGAAGTTTGGTGGAGCCATTGTGGAAAAAAAAAAAAAAACAACAAAACAAAAAAAGACAAACTTATCTACAGAACGGAAACAGACACAGAGACATAGAAAGCAAACTATGGTTACCCAAGGGGAGAAGGTGTGGGAAGCGATAAATTGGGAGTTCAAAATTTGCAGATACTATGCATAGAATAAACAGCAAATTTATACTGTATAGCACAGGGAAATATATTTAATATCTTATAGTAACTTATGTTGAAAAAGAATATGAAAATGAATACATGTATGTTCCTATATAACTGAAGTGTTCTGCTGTACACAAGAAACTGATGCAACATTATAAACTGACTAGACTTCAATGAATATATTTTTTAAATAGACCAAAAAAAAAAAAAAAAAAGAAAGAAAAAGGATATTATTAAACCAAAAGAATAAATTACTGTTTCAGGCTACAATATGGATGAAACTTGAAACAGTATGTTAAATAAGCCAGACACAAAATGGCAAATACTGCCCTTTTAGGTGAACTATATCTAAGTGTTCATTGTACTACTCCTGTAAGTTTTCCGGAGGTTTGAAGTCTATCAAAATAAAAATGTGTATTATTCATTAAAAACATAAAACGATTCCTCACAGGAGAGTTTAAATTATTAAATGCAGAAATGCATGTAAAGCTCCTGGAACAACACTTTGCATGTCCACAGTCACTGCTGTCACTACCACTCAGTGGGTGGTGCCAGCGCTGATGAGAGCTGCCTCCACTCGCTCCCCTGCAGAGAGGAGTGATGGCCTGGGCTCTGACAGGCAGGGTGACCGTGAACCTGGGTCAGACACAGCCACCCCCTAGACTCTGTGTTACCCAACTTTCTTATACAAACTGCTACATGTAACATAAACATGCTACAGGGATGTATCTTATAACACAGGGAATACAGCCAATGTTTTACAATAACTATAAATGGAGCATCTATTGTACACCTGAAACTTATATAATATTGTAATTCAGCTATAACTTTATAAAAAATTAAAAAATAATTTAAAAATGTTATCACTTTAATATTCATTTTGGTTTTTAAGTAACTACTAAACAGCTTAAAATGTATAACAGCATTTAAGTGTGATGTTTGTTTACATATTTACTTTCAGCCTCCTGCTAAAAGAGAAATTAAATTTTTTAAACACAGCTTAACAAACATAACAACAAAAAGACAAAAGTGACAGTGAAGAGAAAACTGAGATTCAATACTTGATTGAAACAAGGGGGAGGCAAAGTCATAAAAATGGATGCCATGAAGGCAGGTTAAGTGTTAAAGGCCGACTAGAAATTCAGCTCTAAGATTCTTGGCAGGTAAAGCAAAAAGAAATAGATGATGGGGCGGGTGGTAGAGCTCAGTGGTAGAGCGTGTGCTTAGTGTGCACTGGGTCCTGGGTTCAAGCCCCAGGGCCTCCACTAACAGATAAATACACCTAATTACCTACCCCCCAAAAGAGCCCCAAAGAAAAGAAAAAGAGAAATTTCTTTCCTAAAAATACCTGATATTAAATTTAGATTAAATACATTAAAAAAAAAAAAGAAAAATAGAAAAAGATGAGTAACAGAAGCCATAATTCCCGTGAGATAAATCTGCGGTGGCTGCTGGCAGGTCCCCATTTCCAACGTGGAAAAATCTGAAACATCCTTCTCACCACCCAGAGTCATCCTCAGCCCACCCCACCCCTACCCCTGTTAAATGCAGGAGCACAGCCAGGGCCCGGCCTTTGCTCTCTCTGTGTCATCACAGTGAGACAGGATGGAAGGGGGCAGAGCACAGCCATTCAAGGAAGGCCACAGCAATTAACATCAAAATTGTGAAGGATTCAACCCCCAGTAGGCCTTGAGGCTCAGGATGAAGCGATTTAAGTTCTAGCAGATCTTGAGCTTCATTATACACCCATTGTAATAGAAACATGGTAAATAACATGCCCACAGTCACCATGGCAGCCCCAAGGCTAGCTACAAAAGGTCAAAGTGTGGGAAATGGCCAATTCCCTGGGAATCCCAGCCCCATCCCCTTAGGCTGGTCCTACTTAGTAGCATATGAAACCACCAAGCCTTTGAAAACCAGCAACACAGCACCGCCTAGTGGTCACCCCTCTCTCTCCCTCTTCAGAGAAGGCCCACACTCTGTCTGCAGAATCTGTACCTACTTTTAATCTGAGTATCCATCCCCCACACCCCGTGGCCTTTCTCTTGCCTTTCAATGTATCTATCTGAATAAATCTACCTTTACTCAACAGTGGCTTGCTCTTGAATCCTTTACTGCACAAAGCCAAGGACCAACATCTGGCGGGGCACATCCCAGGGGCTCAACCAAAGCCTGGGACACAGCAATTCTCATGCCCCACGTTTTTTTTTTCTTGTATCAACAGGACTGGGTTGTGAAGGGAGCTCTAAGGCCCCAGCTAAGGGAAAGAAGCAGACCCCAGGGCTCGAATTAGTGGTCAGCCCCTCCCCCAGCAGGGGCCCTGAGGTCAGCCCGGTTCTCTGTGGTTCCCTGTTGTGCTGACTCCCCAGCCAGAGAGCATTCTCCCTAGGCCTGTCCCCACAAAACCCTTCTCTCCAAAATACAAGCACATCATGTCACAGTCCTCTTTTTCAACCAGGAAATGTTCAGCCCACTTTTTCCTTCCCCAGTAAAGAACCTAAATGTCCTCCCTCCCATCCCTCCACTTCTTTCTTTGTGAGAACTCTGCACTCCCCACACACCATCCTGAACGCAGGTGCCTTGCTGGCTGGGACCGAGATGTTTCAGTCTCACACAGCCTGCGTCCTTTCACTTTCCCCTTGCTACCTTAAAATAGTCTTTCCTGAGTCTCCCACCCCTCTGATTCTGAACTTCACAAAGTGCTGAGGTTTCAGTCACTATGTGCATACACCCCAGGTTTTGGCTAGGTTTCCCTCACAAGATCTTCATTAAGGAGCTGCATCAAGAAGTTTAAAGAGGCTATTCTTACATCTGAGCGGAGGAGACTGCATAAAATTTAAAATGGCTTTGAAGAGAGACTTAACCAGGGACAGAGAAGTCGCAGCTCCTAGTCAACAGTGTCATGAGGCAAAATGTTCTTCAAAGGCTCAGAGTGGCTTCTGAACACGGAGTCGGCAGGGAGGAGATGCCAGGCAGTGAGTGGGGTGAGTGACACTGGGTACACTTCCCCAGCTGGGGAAGAATTGGATTTTTTTCTAGTTTTCCAAACAATTTCTTACTACGTTTTCCTGTTATTGTCACATACCATTTCCTACGAATTAAGAAAATCAATGTCAGTCACTTGGGCCACTTGGGAGAAGCTACTCGATGCCGTTAACAGGGCTGAGATATGACAGCCTCACCAGTCTAGGTTAAAAGACCAGTGGGGATATTTCCAAGGTAATCACGGGCATGCAGCAAACTCCCCAGCTTCAATTACCTCATCTCAAAGGTGGGGCTAATAAAACTACCGAGCAAAGTGCGTGATGATTATGGCTGACATCTGTTTACTAGGTAAGTGCCTGTGACAGCTGCCACTTAATGGGGAATGGATATGATCAATGAGGCCCCATCTACCTGGTCACACACTCCCTGCCTTCCTGCCTTGGTGCAGCAACAGAGCTTGTTGAGCTGAGATGAACGCCCCCAGAGCAGCCCTGATGGGAAAGCTCTCAGCTCTGCACGGTGAGACGTGTTCCTTTCCTTCTCAGAGCTGGTCACAGTTTGCAGTCATCTGTTTTTATGTTTATCCCTTTAGTACCTGCCTCCCCTCTGGAGATTTTGCTCAAGCAGCACAGGTCCAGGTGTGTCTTGCTGCCTGCTGGATATTCTGGGCTGGGAGACAGCCGATCCCACGTCTGGATCTGGTGCTGAACGGAGAGGACAGAAGGCCCAGGGGCCCATGCTGAACTGAGGCCCCTGCACCCAAAATTATGGTCTGAGTTTGGGCAAATTACACAGTCTTCTTTACCCTGAGACTTCTCATCTGTCCATGAAAATAACTGCCCATGGCACACAGAGTTACAAGGATTAAAGGAAATCACCAAATTCACAACCTATTGAAGGAGTTATCAGTGCGTCCTCAACAGACACATGCTGCCTTTACGACTTTGACACACGCCAAGCAGGATGGCCGCACACAGTGGACACTGCTAAGTGCCACTGTGTTAAATGCTTCATGTGTGTTATAATACTGTTTACAACTTACAACAAACCCAGGAAGAAACGAATATCATCATGCCCATTTCACAGATTCACCATTTTAAAGGAGGTTACATTCTAGTCCAAGGCCCTATGGTGAGGAAATGGCTATTTAAACCTGAATCTGTGCCCAGACCTGGGCTCCATCTCTCTCCCATCCACCTGACCACTTGCCTATGAAATCCACCTGTCCAATATACGTTTGCAGCCAGCCAGCTCTTAAATGCAATGTGTGCCACTGTTTGTCAATGTTGGTTAATTACCATAAACTTTCCTCAGAAACCACTACAGAAAAGTGGACTCACGTCCCTGCCCACAAAAAAGAGGAATTCTGCCTTTCCTTCTCCTATAATGTGCAGAAACCCTTCCCTACACAACCAAACCCTTTTGTATGCTTTCTCCGTGTTTATGTTTGAACACGGCTTATTAAAGTACAAGGTACCTGCAGTAATTCCATCTCGGTTCCTTTCCAAGGTTCCAGATTATCCATAATCAGTTTGTGAACGAAAATACTACAATGTGAATGAAAATACTGCAACCATGTCAGTAAACAAAGAATGATGAAACCAAGTCATCAGCGGCTGCCACCGCACCCCAGCGAGGACAGGCCTGCAGCTCAGCCTCTGCAGCCATTCACAATGGTGCCCTCTGAGCAGACTCAGAATAAGAAAGGACAGGATACTGGCCCTAGATAGCTAGGTGCTTGTCTTAAGAATGAATTCAGTGAGCCCAAATGTTTGCTTCCTCCCGTACATAGAAAAGCACTAAGTGCTTGAACTTGAGATACCTGGCTTTCTTTAGATAACAATCAATCTTTTATTGTTCCAACTACCTGGTCTTTGTTGTAAAGCTCCTATATATCCTAGCTCTTCCTCAACCTCTTGGGAACAGTCCCTCCGAGCGATCTGAGAGGCTGTCATCCCGGCTAGAGTCCTCCCACCAAATAAAACATAACTCTTAACTTTTAGGCTGCACATGTATTTCAGTCAACAGTTTTGGACACCATGAAGGGACCCAGAGCAGACTTCTCTCCACCTGAACTCTCCGAGTAACTGAAGCCTTGGTACCAGCAGTGGCCCTTTATACCCATCCGCATCCTCGGGGAGTCGAGATGAATTTGGGTTTGTCTCTCCTGGTTCTCGGATCTCCCATATTGGTTGATGATTCTGAGTCTTATTTGGCGGTGTACCCAGGTACCTGGCCCTCCAGTTGAAAGAGACTTTGGGAAATTACCCACCCAGTGGAGATATACTGGGTGGGGCCTATTTGAAAGATAACAGGAAATACCCACCTTGAGGAGACGTCCGAGGTGGGGCTGGTGGAAAGATACCAGGAAAATACATACCCAGTGGAGACTTTCCTAGTTGGTCCAAGTTGAAAGACACTGGGTTCAGGACTGAGTGGTTAGGTAAGAGGCTGGTCTAATGCTTTCCTCAATTTGGTTACCTCCATTGAATTTTTCAGGATAAAAGTAAAATTCTTATGAGGAACATTTAAACTCCAAAAATGGGACCCTCCTCCTGGCTGGTAACAGCTTTCTTGGGTGACAGAGAAACTTGCAGGTGTGGTAGAGGCAAAGATTTCATGCCATAGAGTTGTCCCTGCGGGAAAACGTACTAGCAATTTTTTTCTGAGAACCCTATCTTAGAATGGGGAATAGAACTTAAAAAAAAAAAAAAAAGAAAGAAAGAAAAGAAAAGAAAAAGAAATGACAGATTGCAAGCCTCCAACTAATATCCCAGCCAGGTTTATATATGTACAAAACTTACAACTTTAATTGGGAATTAGAAAAATAAATCTCACTCTGAAAGTAACTAACCAGGCCTGATAAAAACATTTTTTGGAATTCTGAACTTATAAAAACAAAAACCCCTTTAGGATGAACTTGGATTTCTCTCCCTGTGTCCTTGAAACATAAACGTTTTACCTTTCTCTGGGTGTTTTATCTGTGTGTATATATGTATATATGTGTTTCCTTTTTTTTTAAAGGAAAACTTGGTCTCTGCCATACAAAAGGTACAAGTATTGTGTACATACGGTGGCCACGCAAATAAATTGGGATTCTCAACAATCTTTTGATTGTACCAATTTTCAGGCATTTTGCCATCTTAAACTTTGTTGCATCAGCCTGGACCACAATGGCCTTTAGCTTTTGTAGAGTAAACTTTTGAATTTTATTTAGGCAACACCCCCACACTCATGTGGAAATGCCTCTTCATCTTATTCATTTAAAATAACTATATATATTAATTGATGGCCATATGATGGATCCTTCAATTTGGAAAAAACTTTTAAGTTGGTGAAAGTTGAAAGAGCTCTCATTATAAACAGCTATTTTATAGGTACCTATTAAAATCAAGTTTAAAGGTAGAAAAGTATGTCTAATGTTTAACCTAAAAACTTAGTTTAAAAAAAAATGGTTTGAAAAGCTACATTTGTGTTTTTCCTTTCCCATCAATGGTTTTAGAAATGCTAATAAAACCTTAGAATAATTAATGTTAACTAGGTTGAATAACTGGAAAAAGGACTGTAAAAATGTCGATTTTTTTCTTAACAACAACAACAAAAAAAGATAAGGGGCTTATCTCAAATGGATAAATATTTTTATATTGTTATTTTGAATGAGATAAATAAAATGGACATTTTTAGATTTAGATACTAGGTTTTGATACTAAACTACATAAGGTTAAAAAAAAAAGGGCCAAAAAAAAAAAAAAAAACACGGCCAAAGAGATCACCTACTGCCCCCCCAACATTAAAGTTCAAACAAGTCCGTTTTACTTACCACAGTTTAAAATATATGTATATAAATATATATATATAGAGAGAGAGAGAGAGAGAGAGAGAGACTGGGATACTTGATCAATGATTGGGACAACAGACCAATTAATCAAATTAAAAATTGAGAAGGGCCTATGCTCTTTGGCTCAAACTTTGGGATTCCAGAGCCTTTTCTATAAAATTAGATACAATGCAGGAAAAAAGATAAAAAAGGCTTCTGTCACTCCTAGAAATAAGAATTATTGATTAAACCTAATAAATATTAAAATTAAAGTATAAAATTTAATAAAATTGAGATGAATGTTTGTATAAATTGGTATATTTAAATGGGCTTTATATAAAACCTTTGTTTAACTATGTTGTGGGATAGATATATTTCAATGGAAAAACGCTTCCCCTTCTTGGTATTATAAGGCTGGGTACATATCTGTCCCTCAGAAAACATTAATTGAACAAAGTAAAGGAAACCAATACAGTTACATGAGCTGTCCAATATAACGTAAAACTAAAAAATAACATTCAGTGGCTAATAAAAAAATTTAATAAGAGGTTTACTCTGGGTTTAACTTATAACTCAAAGAAAAGAGACCTTACTAAATGCCTTATGCAAGCTTTAGAAGACAAGATAAAGAAAACCTTAGTTTTAAAACTTGGAATTCTTTGTTTACAGCTTTTCTCACTGATACAAAAAGGCCAATTAAGGAGATACAATTGGGCCTGCGTGACAGAGCAGTTCTCTGGGGAACAGGAAGCGTGTGTCTTTGTCTTGCAGATCAGAAATTTAAATACAGCAAACAACGACCTAGGACTGAGCCTAATTAGCTCAACGAGATAAAACTTAAGGCCAAAGAAATTTTTGGCATTTTAGAACTCAGAACTCTGACGGGTCTTTCAGACTTTGTCAAAAAATCTTAAATGTCTGTTTCATAAATAGTAAGCCTTAGTGATTTGAGCAAGCAAACTTAGCTTACTTCAACTATTATTATACCTATCTCAGGTAAGTTTTAAAGTAAAGCTATGAGATCTCTAGCTTTTGTCTGTTTATAAGACAGGGTACACATTATAGATGTGAGATATTTCTACAGCTTAAAAGAAAAAAAGACAAAGTCAAAGGGCTGTGCTTAATTGACACAAAAATTAAGAGCTTACAAATTAAGTATTTTTAAAAGAAAAACTGACCAAATTTACCTTCAGGTTCACGTGAACTGGAAAATATTCAATATTAAGTTAATATTTGATATTAAGTTTAGTTTAAGTATGTTCTAATTAATATAGACATCTTTAAAGTCATCAGTATTAAGTATAATACATTTACTGTACCTAGGTTTAATGAAACTCAAATAAGATACTGTTATATCTGTTGCAGATTTGTCAAAAAAAATAATAGTAAAGTGGTGTGGTAAAATTTTAAGTAAATTAAATGCAAATGAGATGAGAACTTTGGGTAAATTCTTTAAAATATATTTTTAAAATGTATGCTTAAGATAATCTCTAAATGTTTGATATCTTTAAATTCTAGAGTTGTGCTAAATTAAGTTAAATGATAGGATTTTATTAAATACCTATTCCATTTTCAGATAAAATAAGATTGAAATATGAATTACTTAACATTTAACTTCCTCTTACAGAGAAATTAAGGTGTTTAGAATTATTAATTAATGGTTGGTGCCACCCTGAAATATTCTCTATAATTAAGGGAAAGATCTCAGTATCCTAGGAAAGTAAGATAAATGTGAAAGGAAGATATAAGGAATGGAATTATATTTTGTTAATGAAAAATAGTGACTTTGTACTGATACTGGTTACTTCTGAATGGAAGAGAAAATAAGGGACAAACTAATATGAGTATAGAAAGCTGTGGAAAACTTGCAGAAGAGGAACCCTGAGGAAACAGTTTTGTACATGGTCGGAATTAATTAAGTTTAGAATCAACTTGGGCAAAGTAAATGAATCTTAGAAGTAATCCGGTACAAGACTAGAATTGGTTTTCTTTCTGTTAAGAGGACAAAATTTTCTTGAAATGTTAATCCACCTTCAGTAACAAATTGTACAACTTCTTATACCACATAACTGATCTGTTCTGACTTCACATTTGATGTATTTTCTTGATAATGAATAAGTACTACTTTACATTGATCTATATGTTTATCTGACGAAGTGTTTTGAAATCTTTGAACAAGCTCCCCAAATATTAATTTTTAATTAAAGTTCTTTTAATCTCCAGTTATTTTGGGATGCTACAGAGGGCTCCTGAATCATCCCAAAGAGAGATTTTTAAACAAGTAAGTTTCATTTGGCATGTTAAGTATAATGGTATTGTCAAATGAATAATAAATCTTCCTAGGTTATATTATATGAGAAAATATTATTAATATAGATATTCTAGAAATTATATGGACTCCCTAAAATTCTGGTATATCTGAAATGTTACCAGTCATAATTCTGGTTATTGTGACCAGGTTTCTTTATCGATTATAGTGTAACGGTGTTTAACCTTATGCTTATGCTTTTAAATCTTTTGTCATTTATAGACAGTTAATTGTTTTCTTCTGATGATTTTGCAAAATGCTTTCTCTTCAAGGAGATTTACTGGTTTCTAGTAAATTTCAAACTATAGCACTGAACTAAACTGGGTAAGAAGTTTTAAAGTTCTAATGAAAACTCTGATTAAAAGAATTAGTTACATGGGACTGAGTAAAAAGATGAATAAGGTTATAATTTTTGATTTTGTCTGAAATACTACTGGCTTTTAAGCTGTTTCCCATACATAAAGAAACTCTTCTCCTTAAGCTAGTTATGATTCACAGCAATTTGATAAATTATACCAATTCAAGCAGACTTGGAACAGTTATCTTTTCTCTCTATCTGATCCCTCAAGAGACTAAAAACTCTTAGGTCCCCAGTGGCTCTATCAGACAAATTAGGAAGATCATCTCCTAACAGATATAGGAATCTCAATGTATTTTAAGGATTTTAAAGAGAAAAGAATTTACCTGAATCTGTAAGGCAGAAATCCATGACAAGCTCTTGACGTGGCTTTCCTGGCCTTAGAAAACCTTATTAACATTCTACCCTGAGACTCCTTATTAAAAGTTCCAACACAGCCAATTTAAAAACGCCTATATGATCAAATAATCAGACTTAAGTTGTAAACAAATTAATCTTGATTTGGCTATATTTGAGAAAAATGAGGGTAACTTCAGAGAGAAAAAGATTATATTTTAGTGGATGTTAAATTCTAGTTTTGTTAATCGAGGTCTATGTTTACTAAGATACTTCCCAGATCATTCCTTGCTGTTATGTCACATTGCTGTACAGTTTAATTGAATTATGAAAAGGGTACTCTAGATTTGTTTCTGAAGCTCAGTAATCTATCCTTGGGTAAAGTTCCAATGCCACATGACCTGCAGCCAGGGGATCATACATACTGGAACAGTCATGACTTAAAGAACTGTCTCCAAACTGAATGGAAAGACCGTTTATCAGGTACTCTTTACTAGACCATACACACCAAAGCTGAAGGAAACGGACATTTGGATTAATTTCCTGTCAGAATGAGCCCCTGCAGTGCACTGGCCTATAGAGCACTGCTCACCTTAAAATAATGCCCAAATGAAGAAAAAGCTACCAGGCCAGGATGAGAAGAAGATGACAACTGAGGTAGACAGCTGACCCAAGACACCGGACCAGGCCTGATACTTTGATAATTACTTTGATAATTTCTCCTACCTTTGATTATGAAGCACTCCAATTGTTAAGTTTATGGTAAATTACCTATGTCTAGTACTTCTGTGTTACCTTGGTGGGTTTCCCTATTCTAAGGCTCTAACTAGATAGCCTTCAGAAAATTTTTTCTAAAAAGAAATTATAGTTCTGTTTAGGCCACTGTTGATCTTACAATGTGGGAGAATTCACCTGGCCAATTAATACCTGCTCTGACCCTGACCATAAATATGAAATTTCTCATAAGATCACTCAAGCTCAATCAGAAACACAAGCAAAACTTTAACCCAAATATATAACATCTCAACTATTAAATTCTCACTCATGACTTTATTAACGTTACTAGCTGTATTACTTATAGCCTGTCTATTTTATAAAACTGCTGTCTGTTACATTTCCCAATGTGTAACTAGGCCTAAAACAATATTGATGATGGCTAAATATCTTGAAGGAATAGATAATATTTATAACCCTGAATAAAATAATTGTAATAGTGTGATTCGAGGTATGGGAATGAGAAAAGAATGGCAAACACTTCCTGTATTATAATAGATTAGTAAGACAGGCGATCCAGAGAACTTTTAGTATCAACAGGGCCTGATAAAAACCTAACACCTTGAATGGCATCTCAGAAGATTCTTCACCTGAACTAGGAATGAGCCATCCTAGCACCGTGGGACAAAATTGGTCATGAAATGTCTCTCAAAATTTTGGTCGAATTTAGGGCAAAGGGGGAGCACTGTGAATGAAAATATGACAATGTGAATGAAAATACTGCAACCATGTCAGTAAACAAAGAATGCTGAAACCAAGTCATCAGCGGCTGCTTCCATACCCCAGCGAGGACAGGCCTGCAGCCCAGTCTCTCAGCCACTCACATTGGTGCCCTCTGAGCAGACTCAGAATAAGAAAGGACAGGATACTGGCCCTAGAAAGCTAGGTGCTAGCTTGTCAAAGGAATAAATTCAGTGAGCCCAAATGTTTGCTTCCTCCCATACATAGAAAAGCACTAAATACTTGAACTTGAGATACCTGGCTTTCTTTAGATAACAAGCAATATTTTATTGTTCCAACTACCTGGTCTTTGTTGTAAAGCTCCTGTATATCCTAGCTCTTCCCATACCTCTTGGGAGCAGTCCCTCAGAGTGATCTGAGAGGCTGTCATCCCTGCTTGAGTCCTCCCGCCAAATAAAACATAACTCTTAACTTTTAGGCTGAACGTTTATTTCAATCAAGTCCCAGAATAGACACAACTCATCAATTCTGTAATGGGACACACTGGATCAGGAACCAAAAGCGTGTTCTAGTCCTGAAAAACTACTGGTTCCTCTTTCTTCCTGTCATTATACAATCCCACCAGAACTCATTACCTTGCTGTCTGCTCACCTGGCAACCAAATTCAGAGAAGAGTCAACTCAGCAGAGTGCCCTACTGGGAAGAACACCTTGCAGTGGCAATGCGGGCTTCCTGCCCTCTAGCACGCTCTGCTGAACCCTAGTGTCCTCCGTGGAGACCAGGCCAACAGAACTGTTCCCAACAGCTGCAAAGTCCCACACCTTAAATAAAAGCATTTTACTTTATACGATATGTTCTGTATATACCCATCTCTGAAAACAGCTTTGCCAGAAGCCCAAATCTTCAACATTAATCTGCAAAGGCAATTCCAGTCCCCAAGGGAAAACAAGTATTAAGACGATGCTAAGGCCTCCAAAGTCCTCTCCACGACCGGCAACAAAACTGCCTGCAAGTCTGCAGCTGCAGGCGGCTACATGTCTGCTTTTAAAGCAACCCCTTACTGCTCTCAGGCACTACAATGTCCCTCTACGCCCTCCCATCTCAGGGTAAGGGCAGCCACTGCAGAACATTGCAGGGCAGCACTGACAGGACTGGACAAAGAGGATCAGAGCTAAACTAAGCCTTCAGATGACACGAGCTTGTCACTCTGTCACTTTACAGATGAAGATATATTTAGAGAGAGGTGGGGTGATATTGCTCAAATTCACACAGCTATAAGTGGCAGAGTCTATAACTCTGCTCCTCCCTCCATCATGACGCCCCAGCTGGGATGCCTACAGGGTTCTCTCATGCCTGCCTGACCAGTCCTTTCCTGTCACACAGGACGCACCACAGTGTCTGACCCTAGCCTGCCTTTTCAGCATCTTTTCCCTCCAGTTTCTCAGGAACAAGGCTGCTCGGGCCACTGTATGACTTCCGGCTTCCCAAAACCTCTGTGCTCAGGCTGGTCTTGCCTGTGCATCCAGCACCCTGCTCAGAGGCTCTTCCTCCCCTGCAGGAGGATGTTCCCACTCTCCACAGGGACACCCCCTCAGGGGAGCCCTCTTCTCGCCCTCAGCATGGCAGGTGTCCCAGTCCACATCCCGAGCTGCCCCATTAGGACTGCGGGTGCCCAGGTCTGCTAGTCAGAGCAGCAGCCTCAGAGCCAGGGATTATGCCAGGGTCACCCTGCAAACCTACTGCCCGCCTCACAGCCCCCAGCCAGCAGGTCACCTGGAAGTCACAGCAAGTGCCCCACCCAATCCAGAAGTCTCTTCACTTGCCAGCAACGCTGATGACTGGTTTCCAAACTTTGGTCAGTTTCGCACAAACCAGCAGCTTCCACTGTGAAGAGGGGGGTTTTCGCTCCTGCTCCCCATCCTTACTGGAAACGTCAAGGGAAACCAAAAGGCCTTTTCTCAACACTTTTCTGATGACACCCTCCCACCCACAAAACTCACATGCTCAAGAGCTTTGGGTCCACGTGGTTTTGTTTCCCTTACGCTAAGTGGCTCAAAACACTGCGGGACTCTTTCTCTTTTGAGGGTATTTTTACTCAGTTTATCGGCTTTAATCTGCTTTTGTCTCTCTCTTCAGTATCCCTAGCAGTTGCCACTTCTTACTCCCTTCAGCAGCCTCCCTCCCAACATCAAGTCTAGGAAATCAGCTGTGATGAGGGGCCCGGGGGCAGTCACAGAAGATGCAACTAAGGCACAGAGAGGAGACATCATTTGCCCAAGAAGATCATCTTCAATCCCCAACAGTGTGTGTCACGTCTCTTTGTTTAACTCTTATGCTAAGCAAGTTAACTTTTTGTAGATTATGGTTATAAACAGATGAGGTATCAAAATACATACAAGGATACACATCAACTCTAAGATGTTCATTAACTCCACTATTTTGTTTCTATTCATTTTATTTCTATTAAAAAAATTAAGAACCTCTGCAGTCAATAAAGCAAAATTTTACTGGGTTTTAAATCTAGAATTTAGAGGTGTTTTGCATGTCATTGCTCATCCTTATTTGTATGTTCACAAGACAAAATGATTTGAAAGTCTCTCTCCCCTCACCCTACTCACTACTGGCTCTCACCTGAGCTCCCAAACCACACATCTAACAGCCTTTCACTTTACCCACAGCTGAACTCATCAGTTTCCCCCCAGAACTCCCTCTGCAGTTTCCCTCCTCAGAGCACAGCATGACCATCATTTATCTCATTAATCCACCCAGAAACCTGGGCCTTATTCCATCCTACCTTCACAGAAAGCATTCACCTATTTCTTTTTACCATCTAAACATGCCTTCAATCTGTTCACTTTTACCCACTGACCGTCCCACTGCTCAAGTGGAAGCCACCAACAGTGCCACCTGGACTCACAAGTCTCCCAAGTGGCCCCACAGCCACTCTCCCCTACTTGAGACAAATGGGATTGTGTCACTCCCGTGGTTTTAGGACTCTTTTCAAACCCACTTTTCTTAGAAGAAACTCCAAGTTCTTCACCTGTTGAAGGTCTTTGCCATGAAGCTGTCAGCTCAGGGAGGGGAGGACCCGACCTCTCCCCTTGGCCCCACCCTCTGGCAGAGCATCAGCATGGGAGGACCTGCTGAGCTACACCAGCCTGTATTTTAACCCTGGTCTTGAGTTCTTAGCAAACTGCTTCACTTATCCATACAAATCCAAGGTAGATTAGAAAGATTTTAGATGTTTAGCTAGACTATTGATTTGGGGATTTTGCCCTAGCAACCTGCAAGTACATGTTCTAATGATTCTGTCTTCTTAAAACCACACCCAGATTTAAGGAGTATTTGTGGAATGTCTTCGGAGTAAAAGGGACTGTACTTTTACAGACTTTATGTTTTATAACTTGAACAACCCGGACAGGGTCACAAATGGAACCGCCTCACAAGTGACAGAAGACAGGTGAGAGGCATATAGCAACAGGTCACAGAGATGGTAAGAGCAAAGTTGTTTCTCCAAACCCCGAAAAAATTCCTGAAAGAACCGAAAACTCTGAATTTTGAAAGTAAAATACTATCATATAAAGAAATAAAATAAATAATCCTCTTCATCAGGGATTCAATCTGACTCCAGAATTTTTAGCATGCAATATTCAATCCTAGCACAGAAAAATCAGATGGACTAGTGGTGAGTAAGTTCCAGGAAAACTGCAGTTATTCCTCCACTTGTAAAGGGACATACACTCACCTGCCGAAGGTGAATGTAAACCGCATTCTGGAGAAATTCGGAAGCTTCCAGGCTCCGCTTCTGAATGGCAAGGACACGGACAGCTTCAAAGCATGCTTCTAACTGAGTCACCAGCATTCTTACACTGCAGGGGGAAACGGAGGCCCCCAGTCAAGAGCAGAGATGTTCCTGTCGTGTCTCGCAGGCCGTGCCTCGGGGACTCAATGCCCTGCAGCAACCCGGCCCCAGGCGAGGACCGGCAGCGTGGCCCACCCAAGCAGGAGGTGCACTGTGCTTGAGAAAGCCCATCCCCAATGGGGGCAAGATGGGCTGGTGTGGTTGAGTGAACTTATAAATGCTCACAGAAATACACCTGCATACATTCAAGTGATTCAATCAACAGTAGCAGGCTATTTAACAAAATTTCAATTGTCAGTGGAAATTTTACCATTCCTTTTCGCTTGTCCCCTGCACTCTGAGACAGGCTTAGGCTCTCTCAAACCTGCAGCTCTGATGCAATAGTTGTGAAGTTATTTTACTTTGCTGCAAGTGTCTTCGCTCCCCGTTTCACTGTGACTGTCGTCTCTTAACACAGTCACATATCTTCCTGGATCTCTCCCTGAGTTCCTTCCTCCTGTTCCTCAGATCCTAAGATAAAGGACAAGTGAAGACACATAACCAGAAAAGGCACTGTTGACGTGACCAAAGTCCTCATTGACCCCCTAGGTGAGTGCTGCCCACATATTACCTTCTATTCTCAAGGTTCTGCCGAGGGTGACATCCAGACATGACAGTGTCCTGGGCCAATTAAAAGCTGTGTGGCTTGGGCACAGTGACAGGTGCAGGAGCTGGTTCTGGAGCCGTGCCCCTCAAAACCTCTGCACCTCTCTCTCCTGAGGCCCCGCTGCCAAGCCCCCAGGCTCCCTGATCTTCTACTCCTTCTCTTCTACTCTACTCCAAGCCCTTTTCCTCTTCCTTTATTATCTAATTATCCCCAGCTGGAGTGATTTTTCAATCACAGTATCTCAAAAAATTTCCTGCAGCTGAAAAAGAGGTCTCCAGAGGTCAATACCCATATGCTGGTTCCTGAAGAGAGCCCCTGGTTAGGGGAACCCTCACCAAGACTCACGGGGCATCAGACATGTTGCAGGGTCGACCACCCCCAACAAGAGTTTGCTGTGACCCCAAAGCACGAACAGCATCCCTGCTCACAAAAGTGTAGTTGGCCTACTTATCAGTTATTAAGAAGCAAAAATAAAAAAAAAATGCTCATGTTTCTTACTAAAATTATTTATGAGGTGCAAAAAGAAATTGTAATAGAAAATAACAAATTTGACTCCATGTTAGATCTGTTCCTTTGGCTTTAAACCTGTGAAATGTTTTCTAGGCTCAGACTTGCTATCTCTACACGTTTTATAAAAGAAAGTTGCCTTTAGCCTGAAATATCCAGGAGGGCCTATTCTCCAGGCTCTGTTCTTTAAGGATGTTAGCTCTTCTACACTTATGTAGAGATGGCAAGTTGCAAAATAGACAATAACCTTTGTTTTGTTGGAGGTTTTACAGGGGCACCATGATTTAACCCACATGTACAGCTGCAAGAACAGAGGATTACAAGGACAAACAATTCGTACAGCAAGAAGTTTGCAACAACCAATGGATTCCCGCCCCTTTTTAGTATAAAAGGAGACAGAATTCTGACTTGGGGAAGAGGGTTCTCCAGGATGTCAGTCTGCCATTTTCTGGGTCTGCCAGCTTTTCAAATAAAGTCACTATTCCTTGCTCCAACACCTCAATCTCCCGATTTATTGGCCTGTCATGCAGCAAGCAGTACGAGTTTCGACTTGGTAACAAGATGACTGCATTGGAGGTAGTATGTCTCCAATATTTCCTCGTTTCCATTCTGTAACATGCACATCTTTTATGATCTAGTGAAAATAATTCGTCAAAGACTACATCAAAAAGAAATTATACTCACCTAGCTATCAACACTGAGGTCACAACCTATCAATTTTATATGCTGTTTAACAACACAACCAAAAAACCAATCATAGGGAATTGATTCCATGGAAATAAAATTATTTCTACTCCTTCAAAACTTTTTTTCTTTTCTATTTTATTTTGTTTTGCTTATTGAAAAGAAAATAAAAGTCAAATCATTTTATTTCATGTATTTTTGTTACAGCTACATATTTTAAATACTACAAAGAGATTTAAATTGCAATAAAAATTGTTCATATATTAGTATAAAGATATATACACAATCAATGGGGATTAGGAAAGGAATGGATATTTACTAAAAATCCACTGCACATACAGTCTTTTACAAGCATATCCTGGAATATAAGCTCTATGATCCAGGGGTCCCCTACCCCCATTCTCACTGCCAGGTCTCTTGGTAATCAACTACCAAACACCAGCATAAAACCACTCGATCAGTATTTTAGGTATAAATGAGGGAATTAGCTCATTCCATTCTAAAACAAAAACCTTAAAATAAATACTGAACTTATTTACAGATAAAGAATATCAGACACAAAAAAGTACAGTTTCTTCCCCAAGGTCACAAATCTAGTAACTGTTAAAGGCAAGATTTGAATGCGTCTGCCTGATTCTAAAAACTAAGGTGGAAATCCCATTTGACTGTGGAGGGTCCAGCAGCACAGCCTATCACCCTATCTTTGTGTAGATCAAGCCTTAGACAGCCTGAGACAGCACCCCATTCCTATGGAACTCTAGGGCAAATGATAACAATAAGGATTTTATATCCAGTAATTTCTTAGGTCTCGTTTATATAAAGTGTCAGCAGGTCAGCAGAAAAACTCTGGGAAATATGAGTGGGTCCAGAGCTTTTTGCTAATTAGAAACTCAATCTATCAGGACAGAGTGACCTTCCCATGAGAGGGCACATGGACATAAACTAAAGGCAGGTGAGCAATGAAAACTAGCACGAACCTGGAAATCAAGCAAGAAGGATCCGTGCCACCCACCAACCAATTTCCTCTTCATCTGCGTGGACATGATGGCAGAAGACCCAGGTTCTTGTCCAAGTTATACTATCATGGATTCTCACCCATAAACAGTTATGACTCTATGCTGTCTTAAGTCCTTTCCAACTCAAATATGATGAAATCAATATCTCAGCAGAATGTGTATGTCTCCACTTCCTCTATTTTGTTAGGAGAATATTTCTATGGCCATAAAGCAGAAATCCAATTAAAAACACCATGCACGAAGCCAAGTGAATGTCTGCGTAAGAGACTTTGCTCTCACTCTCAGTGAATGAAAACTCAGAAAAAGAGGTCCTTCTCCCTCTGCAAGTGGGAGGTAGCCTGATTTTGTGTGTGTGTGTGTGTGTGTGTGTAAATCAAATACAATCAAATCTGGGATGTGAACAGATTTTTTTTATGTTACTGTCATTTCATGAGGATGAGCCAACGTTTAAAGTAATTTGAATCTAGGGTTCTGAGAGAGTCTCAGGCTCTTTTGGTGGAGGATGGGAAAGGGGAAAGGAAAGGAGCAAAGAGGTAAATGAAGCAAAGGAGTAAGAATATTTCTAGGGAAAGGCAAGACATTAATTTTGTTCTTACTTGCATCACACACAAATTAGGGGCTGGCTTTCCCCCGATGTCTTGTCGAGCACTGAGTTGCAGAAGAAGAGGCAACAGCCCATTTCTCACTGAACTTGTGACTGTAAGTGGCATCTTATAGATACAAATCATTTACCCTGATTAAACACTCTAGCAGCAGGCTGTAATTCTCCTGTTTTGAGAGACAAGAAAACAGGAGTTCAAAGAGGATGTATAACTTGACAAAAGTCAGAGGACTGGTAAACAAGAGAGGATGAATTGAAACTCAGATCTGAATGCAGAGTCTGATCTTCCCACTCCCAGGACTGGAAAATCCTTAACACACAAGCTCCCCAGCTCCCCTGCAGTGCTCCTGGCATCAAGCATTTCCCATGGTGATGGTCTCCAGTTCTCACAGACACAGTGCTCTGTGCAGCCAATGACCTCCATTGGAATTTGACCATCTTCCTGCCACGCCCACCAGGCTTCACCATACAGGCAGGAAAGCTGGCTTTCAAGTGCATACAAAGCCATCCCTGGTCTAACCTGGGCTCTTCTGCAGCTTCTTCAGCCTAAAGGCAGCCATGAAACTGCTCACAGTTTGTACATGAGCCACACAACCTCTCTCCATCTGTCTTCCCACCTATACTACTTAGCTATGACCATTTTGATAATATTGGAAACAAATTTTTAAAAACAGAAAAGAAAGGATTCTGGAACAAGTACTTAATACTTACAATTTTAAATGACAAGTTACAAAGTGAGTATTTACAAACCGAATCTGCCTTTCTAAGTGTCAGTTTAAACAGATAAAAAATATAATAGGAAAAAATTCTCACTTACAAAATTAACAAAAACATCAACAGTAATCTGGAATAAACACAAAAATAATGCTCATGTTCTACATGGAGAAAACTACAGGACTGTACTGAGGGGTAAAGTAAGAAGTGTGAATGTACAGACATCAACATATTGCATGGAGGAAAGCAGTTTTGTAAAGATGTATGTTCTCCTAAAAATAATTCAAAACTTACTAAAAAAATCCCATGAAAACTCTTATCTGATTTCTTTTTAATTAAACAAAATATTTTAGAATTTTTCAGGAATAATAAAGTCATAATACTAGCCAAGGAAATTTGGGATGGAAGAAAAGAATAAAAAAAAAAATCGCACTTTGAGATATTAAATAAATTTTTACAATATGTAAAATATGACCCTGGAGTAAGAAATTAAGTCTGACAGAAATAAACCATGAGCTCAAAAATAGACTCTAGTGTACATAAGTATTTTGTACATGTGGGATTTCAAATCAAAGAGTAAAGTGTGAATTCAATAATTGTCCTGGGACAATCAGAGAATCACCTGTAAAGAACAAATTCTATTCCTGTCATAATGACCACAAGAAAAATTACAGATAGTGATGTAAATATTAAAAAATACTAATAAGAGCAAATACAACTCTTTGCTCATATTAATTCAACTTACCCTCACTATAAAAATTACTATTATCATCTCCATCTTAGAGATTAATAAAACCTACAGAAGAGATTTATCCCATTATAAGAAGTTGTTTCTAAGAATAATACCATAGATAAAACCCAAAAGGAAGACATTTGCTATCTTAAGAATATTTTGGGCCACAACAAAAATAAAAAAACTACTGAACAAAATGAAAGTCAAGAAATGACAAGAAAAAGCTCTGTGATACATGTTGATGAAGACAAGGGGTTAATGTTCATAACATACAAAGAGCTGTCTCAAAGCAACAAGAAGCTCCCTCACTTAAATGTGTGCAAATGATAAAAGGGAACATTCACGTTTAAAAAGTCAGATGGCTAATGAGTGAAAAATGCTCAATGCCTCACTGGTCATCAAATGCAAACTAAAACAATGAAAAAGCACTTTTGCTCATCATATTGGCAAATATTTTTAAAAGATATTCTAGCTAGTGTCCATCTGTGGGAGAACAAACTGTGAGCGAAATTTTTGGAGGATTACATGTCAATGGATATGTAAACTCTGAAAAACTTTTGTACACACTGACTCAACTCCACTTCTAGGGATCGCTTCATTTAGAAAAAAATAAAATCAGTTCAAAAAGATGTACTCATCAGGGCATTTACTGTTTACAATGGTGGGAAGAAAAGCTGAAGTGAAATCATATCCAGTGATAGAGAATTTGTTACATAAGAAATTCTACATCTTTTCATTCCCCACTGGAGAAGGAATTTCTAGAGTCACTTGAAAGGATCCTGTGCTGAATGTTAATGTCACATCCAGGGAGTAAATTTCCAGAAGCCTTAACTAAAGGAATACTCATACAAGATCAAGAGATGGGCAGACAGAGAAACTCCAAGAAAAGGGGAACAAAAAAATTTCCTATGCAGAACCCTCTTCTAGTCAGGGAAGAAAACCACCACAGAGAAGTGTGAAGAGGCAGGTTGCTTAGCACTGTTTCCTGGATTCCATGAAAATTCACACAAAGAGACGAGAGGGTAGAAGTATAAATAATAAAAGAAAAAAAGCATGCATGATTGAAAATTATATCTACAATATGTACTTTCTGAAGAATAGATTCAAATCAGCAGGGCCCAATAACACAATCCTTGGGTATTTACAGAAGTGAGAATCCCATCTCCAAACCACAAGGCATCCCTTTGGAGCAGAGAGTCTACACGGGGCGGTCGTAAAGCCGTCACCGCAAAAGCTATGCTATCCTGCACTTATGAGGAACGAGCAGCTGTGCTCGGGCTGCCCACGTTCGTCATTTACACCCACAGCACCTCTACGGGGGTTACACCTAGTGAGCCCCGTCTCTGCAGGAGAGAAAACAAGTCTGGGGGAGGCGAAGCCGACCTACCAGTTCTCCATCTCACAGGACTGGTCACTCCAGAGCAGGACTCGAATTCGGACCCACGTTTGTAACCACAGTACTACCGTGCTTTGTGTGCTTTTTGTGTGTATAATACATTTGTTTCTGGCATGAAAGGATATTTGATAAATGATCGGTTGTCTTGTCTATCTCATTAGCTCACAATCAATCTTTATACTGTTGAATTGTACTCTTTTCCCCTGGAGAAAGGAATGGAAAGAGCGGGGGTCAGAATGAGGTGGGGCTCCATTCTTTATCTGGTATCTCATCTCATCCAAGTCCCCAACGAGGGAGAAGGAGCAAATGTTCTCTTCATCTTTTAAAGAGAGAGCTCCACTGATGGTGACTTACTCAACTGCAAAACCAAGGCTGGGGAAAGGGCACATGCAGCAACCAGAGCAGTATTACCTGTAGGAAGGTGGAAAGAGCTCATGGGAGGGCTCAGGGGATCAGCCTGATTTAATTTCAATCGATAAAACAATAACACTCTAAAAATACTAGCATGCAATGGATTTGCCCTTTCTTGACATCTAGCAAGTTTCCACAGTCCACATTATCGTGAACCAGTGAAAGGAAGTGTCTACAGACAAGAAAAATCAATGCCACAGGTAGGCTGAAACCCAGGCTGAAGGAAAGGAAGAGAAAGGGCATAGTTAAGAAGTGGGGAAAGCCTGGGGATAAAAATCATCACAAGGACTCTCAAGCATCATCCAACAATCATATAAACATTCATTCATGGAAGAGTTACTGAGGTCCTATTCTGTGCAAGATTGTACAGTGGGCGAAGCAGGAGCGCAGCGACCATGGTGGCAGCAAGTGGCCGGGCTCAAATACACTTCTGATTCCGGTACCTTGCACACTTGTCCTCAGTATAAAGGCAAAAAAAAAAAAAAAAAACAAGGAAAATAATACTGTGTAAACTCAAAGCAGTGTTGAAAAAAAATTAAAGAAGACCTAAATACCTGGACAGACACACCACGCATATTCCTGGATCAGAAGACAGCGCTCTTGGAATGGCAGTGCTTCCCAGAGTGATCCGTATATTTAACGTGGTCTCGATCACAATCCCAGCGTGCTCCTCTGCACAAACTGACTAGCTGCTGCTACAATTCTTATGGGAGTTCGAGGGTCTCAGTAACCAAAACGTTCTTGAAAAAGAAGAACAATATGAGAGGACTTGTAATTTTCAATTTCAAACCTTGCAACTGTATCTCCAGGTGAGATTAGAGGCCATTGTGAAGTTATTACTGTGCTTATCCTTATTTTCTAAATTCTCTACAATGAATATAACTGTTACAATAAGAAAAATAAAATGTAAGGTATCTTTTAAAACATGCATACCGATTCATTCTTTGGGAAAAAATTATTTTAACTATAAAGAGGTAAACAAATATCTAGTGATAAAGGACTACTTAAAAACAAGAGTGCATTTACATTTTTCATAAATTGAAAACTGAAAAGCACAAACACATCAAGTTTCTAGGGAGACTGATGCAACATATTAATAGTTATTTTCAAAAATTCTAATTGAACAATGAAAACTCAAGAAAGGGAAAATCGTGATTGACAGCCAAACACATGGAGAGCAAAGGCCTAGAAATCCCAGTCCCTGTAGCTCTGCTATTAACTCAGTAGGAAAGGAAATTCCTCAGTGAGGGGACAGTGGAATCCCATGCATAAGACAGGATACACAGTACAAACTGCACTAGACACGGGGGTGAATTTCTTAGAAGAATTCTAAAGTTACAGCATTGCTGAAATACTATAAAAACACTGACAGACAGATTAAAACACACAGTAATATATGTTATATAGAAACATATGAAGTCTGCTCCCATGTTCCATAGAAATACAAACATATTTGTTCATTTATGGGCACTGATTACTTTATCCCATGTAGAATATTTCAACTAAAACAAATAATCAATAATACACTCCTCTTGTCAAATCTAGTTGATAAGTTAGTCTGCTATGTAACCATAATATGTCTAAGATAGATCTAAAATTAGTGAAAAAAATCTTTCCATGGTTTCTTGAATTCTTCTCAAAATTCCAAGCTTAATTTTAAAATAGATCTGAGCAGTATTTCTATATTATCTTTTCCCTCGTGAAATGAACAACACAGTCTGTTATCAAAATTATGTCCTTACAATGATTCACGAGCACCGTATCCTAACAAAACTGCTGGACAGCAAGGCACTATCCAGACACTGTGACCAAACAAATGATACACAAGGAAGACAGTGACCATATTCTGGAGGGCTTACAGTCTGTATCAACTATGGGGTTTTTATTTGATTGGTTTGATTGGTTAGCAAAATAAAATCAATCAAGTACTTTCTTCTTTGAGCATTCTGTATGTCATGACTCTGCTGTTAGTGTCATGAGCAGGAAAGACTTAAGCATGACTTGATTAGGTCAACTAGCAACAATCATCACTGGAGAGTGAGTAATACAGAAGTTAACTGATAGCAATGCTTCTGCCTACATGAGACCTAAAATAAACCTACACTGATCTCTGCAAGGAAAATGAGGAGATGAGGTACCCAATGAGAAAAAAAAAAAAAACTAACAAGAAATCAAAAAAGTAAAGACGTTTTCATTAACGATTCCAGGAAGGAGTGGAGCATGGTGGTGAAGAGCACAGATGCTAGGGACAAACACGAAGGTCTGAATTCTCACAGCACTGGGTAGCTTTGAAACTGATAAGTCAGTGAAATTTTCTGCATCTCAGTCTCCTATCCATAGACTGAGGACAAAAACAGCACCCGTCTCCTAGAATGGTCCTAAGAATTAAGTTATTTTATATATAAAAATTTAAATAAAATGCCTCAGATATTAAATATTACCCCAAAAGCACAAGGAACAAAGAAAACAGAGATAAATTGGAGTTCATCAAAATTTAAACTTTGCTTCAAAGGACACCGTCCAGAAAGTGAAAAAACAACACACAGGAGAAAATTTTTTCAAATCATTTATCTGATAAGGAATTTGTATCTCCAAAAAAAAAAAAAACAAAACCCTCCTACATATCAACAATAAAAAGACAACTCAATTAAAAAGTGAATAAAGTATCTGAAAAGGTATTTTTAAAGGAAAATATACAAATGGCCAATAAGCACAACGAAATGATGTTCAAAATCATCAGCTGTAAGGGAAGTCAAGTCAAAACCACTAGGAGAAACCACTTCACACTCACTACAATAGGTTATAAACAAAAAAAGAGTAACAAGCACTAATGAGGACACAGAGGAAGTGGAGATCGCAGCCCTTGCTGGTGAGGATATAACATAGCGTGGCCACTTTGGAAAACAGCCTGGCAGGTCCTCAGAGAGTTGAACATTTGGTTTGTGAATGACCCAGCAATTCTGTTTCCTGGGCACACATGTAAGAGAACTGAAAACAAATGTTCACATAAAAACTCCTACAGGAATATTCACGGCGCCATTACTCATCACAGCCAAAAAGCAGAAACAACACAAATGTCTATCACCTGATGAATGGGTAAACAGAGGAGCCCAGCCATACAGTGAAATATTATTCAGCAATAGCAAAGCATTGAGTACTGACCCAGGCCACAACATGGACAAATATTGAAAAAGTTACTCAGTGTGAAAGAAGTCAGTCACAATAGACGGTTCCACTTACAGGAAGTGACTCAATTTACATGAAATGTCTAGCACAGGCAAATCCACAGAGAGAGAAGAGTGGCTCCCTGGGGCTGTGGGAGGATGGGGAAGATGGGAATGTCTGCTTATGCGTACGGGGTTTCTTCTTGGGGGGATTAAAATGTTCTAAGTTTGACTGGGATGCACAATTCTGGGCATAGAGTAAAATCTGCTATATATTTTAATGGGTGAATTATATTAAAACTGTTAAGAACAAAAGCACCTCGGGCCAGTACCTTCCATAGTAAATGCAAATTGCTAACTTTTATTACAGGAAAAAGAAACTGCCCTCAACATGAAAGCAGCAGATCAGCAAATGTGAGTTAACCGAAATTGGACAAGAGCATTTCACTTGAAACAGTTGCTGAGTGTACACGAAATATTCAGCCATGACAAGGAAAATCAGTTTGACATCACGAAGATGCATTCTGCTTCAAATGCAGATCAAGGATTCGGCAAGCCCAGCTGCTAAAAATGACCAGAGAAGAAACCTGGTTCTTAAAACAAGCACCAGAGCCAACAAGTAAATGGTGGTGAGGAAAGCAGGTGGCTGAAAATCTGGAAGAGTTTGCTACAAATAGTTTCTCCATTGAAAATTCAAAAATAAAATGAAAGTGATGTAATGTTGTGTTGACCTCACGTGAATGGGCTTCCTCCAGTGCTCGACAGTTTTGTAACCCTGAATGAGAGACTCAGGAGAATCAGCATGGCTCCTGGTAGTCCCCAAGGGACTGCCCACCATCATGCTGACCACCATCACATCTGCCAGGGTTGAATTGCAGAGAAGAAATCAACTTCTGAAAGGCGCAGGAAATGTTGACAAGGGAAGAAAAGGCTGTGGTCAGTCCTGGGACAGAGGCCCTGTGAGCAGAGGCCAGAAGGCTGCAGGTGAACTGGAGTGGCCCTGGGGCAGGAAGGGACCACGGGGGAGCAGATCTCAATTCTCTTCTCTCTCTCCCTCGGGTAGGAGAGATAAAGCCTGCATCCTTCTCACCTGGAACTGTGGGTTCTGGCTGGCAGAAGTCTTACCAACATGGAATGAATTACTCAAGACTGTAGAAAAAGGAAAGAAAGCGAGAGGGAATAGGGAGCCAACTCCACGAGCCTCTCAAATGCTCCCATATTTATTGTGTATAATCAAAGGACAAAGTCGTTATGTGTGATTTTTTTGTGTATTTATTGTGTATAATCAAAGGATAAAGTCATTATGTGTGACAAAGTGTGATAGTAAAGAGGAACTTGTGGAAAGACAGGATGAGACAGAAATTGTAGTATCCACAATGAGTATAAAGGCTTAGTTTAACTTTAGGGAATTCATGGGGAGAGGGGAACAAGATACATTCTTTAGATATATTCGTTACAAAGCAGACGACCAGACCAGCCAGGTCCTTGTTTTGGGGATAATAGACTATCTAACAGCATGCACGCCCAGCGTTTATAGCTAAGGGCCTGGGTCATTGCTGTGCAATGAGCAGAGTGCTATCTAAAACCTCAACTGTGCAAGCAAGGTATTGTCTCTGCTTTTTATGGCAAGGAGACAGGAGTGAGGATGCACAGGTGCTTGCTTGAAAGCAGTTACTAAGCACATTTTTTCTTCTTAAAGTTGACATGCTTCTGAGGTCTGTTACAATTTGTTAACCCAATCATGGGCTACCACATGGAACCATTATGGAGGACACCCTAGGATGACAAATCCTTGCTCTGGGCCTTTTCATGCCAGCTTCAGCCACTCCAGCAGGGTCTAGACACATCCCTGAATAACTATCCCACAGAACCACCCAAACTCTTAACTTCTGGCACTTGAAACTTAATTTTAGCTCTACACAACTTAACGTAGAAAAGTTTCAGGAATAAAAGATACTGTATTCTTTTTATATCTCATCATAGGACTGATTTTTCTGATTGCTGTAAGCTGCTTCTACTTGGTAAAGCACCTAATTCTGAAGGTGAATTCAGTACTGTCCATTGGGCATAACTAGACTGTCTGGGCTCTCTGACTTCTACTGGTCAAATACCGATACACCTAATTGATTTCATTGTTCATCAATTACAGCCTGGAGGTGAAGGAGTGTCACTCTTTTCCTCAGCCCACCATCTACTCTTTTCTCTTCAGCAACTCAGGCCTCCTGAAAACAAAACAAAGAATTTGTTTCCCTTCATCTACACTTTCTACAAATGCAACAGGAAACATCAGCCTAGAGAATGAATTCAACACAAATATTAAAACAAAAATCTACAAACCTGAAGCAACTCCATCTCTGAATCATGATACACAATGACATGAAAGTACGTGTGTCAGGTACAAAGCATGCGTGAGCATGACCACCTCATTTCTATTCTTCAAAGGAAGGAAAGTTTTCATATTTTTTATTATTATTCTTTGCCATTTTTTCTGATTAAGCCAAAAAATAGTTTATGAAATAATTAAGCACTGCAATAACAGATTTTTGCTGTATCAATTACAGAAGACATTCAAGGGAATAGGGAAACCCACCTCTGTAAAACATGCAAAATTTCTTCCCCTGTTAAGAACACGTATACAAAATGCAACAGAGAATTCAAATTCATGTGGAGAGGAGCAAAAGCCGCAGAATCAAAGCAAAGTCATTACTATGACTCAATTCAAAATTCACTGGATAAACGTGTTCAATGCATTTGAAGAATTTTAAAGGCACACTGCAAACCATTCACTGAATTATCTGCAGGCTAGAGGAAGAATTTCCCTCTTTAACAGACAACATAAATCATTATGGTGCCCCACCAAACGAGGACCAAACAGCAATCAGGTTTTTAACAGTTCTGATAAATCAGCATGTTCTAAAGATCAAAATCCAGAAATTTTAAACATTCATTCACACCACAATGAAAGAAGCACTTAAAAAACAAACAAACAAACAAACAAACAAACAAAACAAAGAAACTAAGCACATTGATCATGTACCTGGATCAATGAGAACTTCTTGTACAGCTGGAAGAAAGAACAGGCTATAGCCTTTTACTTGAAAAATAAAACTACTTTGGAAGAAAGAACAGGCTATAGCCTTTTACTTGAAAAATAAAACTAGTTTTAAAGATAACTGCTAAAACACATTTCATCATTCACATTGCCTTGAAAAATCTGAGGCACTTGTATCTGATCAGAAAAGCAATTCTGAGTAATAGAATGTTACAATTCAGTGCCAGTTTGCTTTTGAAGGAAAAAGAAAAGGTACTGTTTTTCATCCTGCACAAAGTGTGAAGTGCCTCCCTGCCTCTTTCTCCTCTCGTTTTCTAAGCTCATGCTCCCCAACCCTTCTGAAACATGTAGGAGAAACTTTTATTAACACCAATATGCCAAATGACAAAAGAAAATCAATTTATTTGTGTAAATATATGCCTAAACCTTGAACTGGAGGAGGAAGGCATCAGAAGTCTAAATGGAACTTATTTCTACTTTCCTGAAATCACACACACACACTTTCACTCAGACACAGACACAAATACACTGAATTACTGGGCACTTCACAAGCTTAGGACTTCCAACTTCTAGAAGATAATTTTGTAGTTAGTTTAAAATACAAAACTGTCAGCTTTTGAAAGCCTTGATCATCTGCTAAACCATCCAAATATCAAAGAGACCAAATTAGCCTTCTCTGTAGAATGTAATTTCCCATGATGGCAAAACAGACCCTAAGAAGTACTGGATCCAAGACCCATGTTTATCACTACCTATGATTGTTTTTAAACACGTTAACAGATTCAGAAATGTATGTCCCAAATACATTTATTATTATAGAAATTGCATGTCTATTCAATTGTCTATAAAGAGACTAGGTCCCATGATGGTGTTTAAGGCCTATTTTGTGTATTGCAATATTTATTTTTAAGTGCAGAAAAGGAGGGTGGGTATTACTCAGTTGTAGAGCACCTGTTTTGCATGCACAAGGTCCTTGCTTCAATCCCCAGTACCTTCATAAAAATAAATAAAAATAAGTGCTTATTTAAAAATAAGAATAAATTTATAAAAACAATAAATGCAGGCTAAAAACCACTGCAATCTAGGAGCCACAATTGGAATAAAAAAAAGTGTTTCTATCAAATATTGACTATATGCCAATTACAGAGACAATCAGAAATCACACCTGACAACCATCAAGTGTGATTCTCAGCAACCCTACTAAGTAGACACTGATGAGAAACCCGGCACTGCGGATGAGGAGACAGAGCTAGGAGCCGGGGATTCTGACCGTCCTGCTCCCCGTGACACCACATCAGCCCAGGATGAGTGCTGACAGAGCTGCACTGAGGGGACACCCAGGTGCATGGAACCTTGGGGCACTGGGGAGTCCCAGAAAACATTCAAACTGTTCAGTGAAAAACCAGCTCAAATAAATTATATTGAGCCACATCCTTTAAACTGCGTACATGACTGAGACCTTTTTGATACCTCCGTGTCCTTTCTGCCATCATCAATATTTGCCCTCTCAGCGAGCCCAGTCATGAACTGGACCCCTTATGAAGTGCACTCAGATGGCAGAGCTTTTAAAACTGTTAATGAAGTTTGTAAGACTCTGTCTATGCCTCACACAGGTGGTCGTCCATCACTTCTCATAGGTGTGGATGTACCACCTGAAATCACTCCTTTCTGCTTTTTAAAATCCCTTCATCTAATCCAGACTTTTCAACAGCAAAGCAGCAGCAACCCCATCACAAACAGTGGACAGCTTTTCACCAAAAGGACTCGAACAGCCCATTGGACTACCTGGAAGCCCTTTTCTTCTATTAAACCCACTTCTAGGTACTTCATCATTTTCTGATTGGTGGACTTGGCCTCTGACTGGCCTACTCAGAGAGCTCCCAGACTCACATCTGGGGGTGGGATAGGACCCTGCTGTTGGGAAAAATCAGTGAGGAAGGCGGACATCCTCCAGGCAGGTCTGCATGGCTAGAAGTTTCACAACGTGCTCAGAAATTATACCGTCAGCACCCCTGGGCTCCCATGGACTGGTTTCACATTAACCAAACTCATGAGCGACTGGTGCAAGAAAACCAGAAATTTAATTTATTAATGTAATAGGAGATGTGAAACTACGAACCAGACTGAAATATCAGAGTTCAACCACGAGTACATTTTCTCCTCAACGGCCCAACGACGGGCAGGCAGTAACATGGCAGGTGTAGACAGAAGCACAGCAGGAAGGGTTTTTAGATTAACTCAATGGACTAAATTTCTGTTATACGAACAGATCTACTGCCTGGAAAACAGTTAACGCCAATCACGGTGCACTCTCCATGGACAGTGGTTGAAACACAACTGTGAGCACCTGTGTAACTCTCCTTTCCCTGTCCTTTCTGGGCTAACTGATGCACCGAACTACAGACATTCAGGGATGCAGATACCTCTAAACACCCAAAGCCCATCCCTGGGAGCCTGGAAACCAGACAGCCAGGGTTTAAATACCAGCTCTGGCAATTTCTAGTTCTGTGACCTTGGCCAACTTACTTACTCTCTCCGTGCCTCAATTTCCACATTGTAATACAATGTGGAATAACAATGTGGGATAACAATCAAACCTTCCTTACTCACTTGTGAAGATTGAAGGATTCATTTCTGTAAAAAGCACAGAAAAAAATGTAGCACATTTTTGGTGCTCAACAAATGTCAATTTAATATGAAAGAGATTAACAAGTCTCCCTTCTAATCATCTTCTGTGTTTCCTGGCTAGTCTAAGTCCCAAAGGAAATCCTTATTTCCCGTTTTATAAACTCTTGGGGAGGACCATTCTGTTCCATCCCACCACCTGTTTAAAATGAGGGATGGGATGCCTCCTCCCCACTCCTCTGGTCCATGGAGAGTGCTTCTTCTTTCACACCCTTGACCCCTGGCCCACGGCTAGCCCTCCTCACACTAACAGATTGAAGTGTGAGTCTGGGGAGACAAGAAGGGCAAATGAAACCTTTCCTTTCCCTCCATTGTTGGCCACCCTTGGGAAGCACCTGGGATGCTCAGCTCCATGGTAGGACAGCCCTGTGCATGATGGGGCAGGTCCTCTCAAGGGAAGGCTTGCTGTAGCCCAGAGATACCTGGGACTGCGTGAGTCTCTACTTCTGGGACACAGTATCATGACACCCACTCTCCCACAGCACTGAATTTCATGGAGAATGTGGCTTCATCAGTAATAAAGGAGACATTTATCACCTGCCTGCTCTTCTGTGACATCTCTCAGTTGGCTGCTGGAGAAAACATGTGTATAAATATTGGGTCCCCTTAAGCCCCAACATATATGAGCTAACAAAAAATTCTGTGGCTTAACATTGGTTCAGGGTGACTATGTAACGGTCCTGACTCTTCTGATGCTAAATTATGGGTATAGGAACTATGAAACCTCCTCAAATATCTTTCATCATAAAACTGGCTTTTCTTATTTTCCTGTTTCTTAGTAATTGCCAAAGACTGTAAAATGATGGCTTCACACAAAACAGCAGCTAAAGTTTATGAGTCCTCTTGACATACACACTGTGGTAAACACTTTACATAATTTCTAATTTTTACAAATCTACAAAGCAGATATGAGCTTCCCCATCTCACAGACGAGAGAAAAACTCAGAACGAACTGACTCAGGCTCACGTGTCTCAGTGGCAGCACATGCATGCAAACCCAAGTCAAAAAACTACACCCCTTCCTATATGTACCAAATCTCCTACCACCAATTAACACACAGCGGTGGGGTCAATACTCAGGGAACTCAGTACACTTTTCAGCTTTAAGGTGCTCCAGAGGCTGCTTCTAGCCTTTTTATAAAATCCCGGCTCACTGGTTTCTAACACTGGAGGAAAAGAACAATTTTGCCATTGTTTGCACAGCAAGTCTGAAATGTTCACAGTGAGATTGCAGAATAAAACTAATATATAAGAAGAATAATTTTTCCAGGTAGACAGACATAATGGACATTGGGCTATCCTGAAACATTAAGCAAAGAAATCAAAATAAAATAACGTTGTTTAAGCCTTCTTTTACAAACAGGAATATTAAGATTGTAAGAAGGTGCAACAGCGCCACCTATGGCTAAAAAGACCTTCCAGGTTGCCAGGAAACATGCAACACAAAAATTGCTTGTAGAATCAGAAACAAGAATCAGATAACTAAAAGCTTATGTAGCACATACTGCACTTTGCTTCGGGGAAGGGAGGGGTATTCAGTATTTAATCTGATATTGCTAATACTCCTGAATATAAACAAAAGACATAGGCTCATGGAAATTCATCTTAGAAGAGGAAAGAATCCAGTCCAGCCACTTCGTTTTACAGGAGGGGAGACTGAGACCTGGGATCTGTCCTCCTGGCAATCAGCAGCAAAGCTCTCCTAGGCCTCATGTCTTGCATTGTAGCAAAAACCAACAGATCTGTACTAGGCCTATATTCATAAAAGTCACGTCTGTATTTTTCCAAAAGTAGGTAATCTAAGTATCTTGCAAAATACTTCTCAAAGAGCCAGGAAATCATACAAGTTTGTTGAAATACAAAAACATTTATTTACATATTAAAACAGCATGAGCTTTATTCTCCCTATTAAAAAAGTGACATGTCAAATAAATGTTTTGATATTTTAAAACCTGTTAAGAGTGCAGAAAAAAATCAAAATTTTCTTTAATCACAAAAGAGAGAAGCTTATTCCCTGAAAATGATCAATGTGGATTTTTTCTAAACTTAATGGTTCTGGTCAGATTCCCACAAATTTAAATGTCTGAATGGATGGTTACACGGCAACATGAATTCTGAGTTGTAACAATACACATTCTGTGTAAATAATCTTCAAGGTCTTCTGCTAAATTAATTTCACTAGTCTCTGTCTCACTAGAATATTACTGGTTTCATTAAAACTTCATACTGCCCTAAAAAAAAAAAAAAAAAACAAACACTGAATCCTTGTTACTTTAAGCCATATTCATATATATCATATATATACATATTGAATATGCATCAGAAATAAGCCACCGTTTTTAGTATTCAGAGTTGATCCTTCCAAACTATCTGTCATTGTGACAGCACATTTTTATTAAGCACCTCTTGGGCGCTTTGTAAACAAGGCATCTAACTCTCACATTCAGACAAGGTAAAGGACATCACTCAAATTTTACAAATGAGGAAATATACTTAAGCCATGAAAACAACTTACATATTCATCATCAGGAAAAAAAGAGTAAAGATTTTACTTACAAAATTCAGTGACAATATTTTCTTTCATACTAAGAATACATAAAACAAATTCAGTATTTGTAAATTGTTCTGTCAATAAGCACCACTAGAGAAAAACAAGTCACATCATTAGCAATGGTTGGACTTTCAAAGCCCATACCTCTTTTGAATTATAATCATTTCTAATATTTTGCTTTTAGTGCTTACAGAGCACTAAAATTAAAAAAATAACTTTTTAAGTCATTACCTGAGAATAAAACATTTGTGAAAATGCACAATTTTAATTTATGCCACTCTGCCTCACATTCTCACTGGTGTCTCTCCTTTGAAGGCCTCATCAGGCTGAGATCACTAAAATTGGCCATTTATGGAGTCACAGGAGTTCGGGAAACCACTCAACGGGAGGCTGATTAGAGGAGCAATTAAGAATGCATCCTGTGCAGCCTGGGTTCCAGCACCGAGCTAGCCACCGCCAGCTGCGTGTGATTTAGGACAAGCTGCTCCATCTCTCAATCCTTCAGCTGCAAAAATAACATACTGATACCTACCCTCAAACACCTGCTATGAAGTAAAACATGAGAAAAGCATTTTAGCCTTAGGTAAGTGTCCAATCAGAGTGACTTTGGTCATTATGATGATGAGGATGGCTGTTAATAAATTAATCTAGACCAAAAAGTAGAAATCACCATAAAGGAGAAACATTTTAAGTCAATGAGCATTTCCTTTTGGATGGATTGCAAAATGTTCTATTGATTTTTTTTAATAAACCAAGATTTGTCCATTAATTATAGATTTACAGGATCATAGACAAGTCTCCAGAAAAATAATTAAAGGCCTCTAACCTCTGAATACTAAGAAAATAAAGTTTAAAAAAAATCAGGGTGGATATTATACCTCATTTCGGAGAGTATGTGCTTAGCATGCATGAGGCCCTCAGTTCAGTCCCCAGTAACTCCATTTAAAACTTTTCTTTTTTTAAGAAATGGAGAATTATAGCAAAAAGTTGGAGGGATATAGAATTTTCTTAGAGACTCTACTCAGATTTAAGATGGGGAAAAAAAATCCATTTCTCAGAGGAAATCTTGAGAACTATGTAAACTGGATCTGAGATGTCTAGTCTTTTAACATTATTCATGAATTCATATTACCAAGTCTTAAAACTACCTGATAACCCACAGTGGTGATACTGATTGTAACAGCTTCCAACAAGGATCGAGCTCCGGCTAGGACTGCTCTGTTCTGACATCTCTGCCCCTGAGGCCTCACCAGGCTGAGAGCACTAAATTCGGTCATTCATGAACAACTCAGTCCCCCCTCACCAGCCACTCTGAAGGAAGCACTGTTATCATCTTCCCCACATACAGTTAAGGCCACTGAGGCACAGAGACTAAACCCGTTCCAGGTCACATTGGCATTAAAGGACGTCTGTATTTCTGCTGTTTTGCTATTGACAAAGGAATCTGAGATATCAATTCAAGAGAGACTGTTAAATAATCAAGTCTGTCTGGTCTTCACCTCAAAGAGCAGATACTATAAATTCCTGATGTAGCATTAGGCTGCCACCACAAACTGACTCAGCTTAAAATTAATATCCAAGATGAAGCAGAGGATATTTATAAATATTCAAGATTGTCAACTCCATTCACGGGTCTGGGCACTTCACTGCCTGAAGGGGGTGAAGTCACCACCCGTGTCAGTGAGGGAAGCGCGGCTCTTTTGGATCTCACCCAGGCTTCACTGGCTGTTTCCCCCCACAGACTTTCCTCAATGATTAAAAAGCTCTCAAGATTTTTACACAATGCAAAACTGAAAGACATTTCTGCAGATGGAGCACTTTCTCAGGCTTAAACCTTTTTTTACCTACACTTAGCAAGGGGGAGAAAAGAAACATGACTCTCCAAAGTCTCTGCCTCACCACTCATAGGAGTAGAATGGCCTCAGCACAAGATGACTCTTCACATTGCAAGGTGAGAACATAATAAAGCCCCCCCCAACAATGGGCACTCCCAGAGACAGTGCTCAGCAGTCTTCTACACACTCACGGTTGTGCAGCCCTCACCACCATTTCCAGAACACTTCATCACCTCAGAGGAAACCACTTCACTAGCAGTCACTCCCTAACTCTCCTCCACCCAGCCTCTTGCAACCATCACCTGCTCTCTGCCTCTGCATGTGCCTATTCTGGGCATTTCAGGTCACATAAATCAGCAATATGTGGTCGTTTGTGTCTGGTTCCTTTCACTTAACGTGCTGTTATCAAGGCTTGTCCATGTTGAAGTGGTATCAGCATCTCTCTTTTTTTTTTTTTTTGAAAATGTTACAGTTTATTAGAAGGTGGTAAGTACTATCAAAAAGAGTAGAGAGGAGTATAAGTTGTGGTGTTTCAAAGGGAAAAGGGTGGGTTGAGCAGTCAGGGAGGACTTCTCAGAGCAGGTGGCCTTTTTCATCTTCCCCTTTATTTTTCTTTTTTTCTTTTTTATTCACTCTTATGTCTGAATAATGTTCCAGTACATGGAGATACTACATTCTGTTCATCTATTCAGCATCTATGTATGGACGAGGTCCAGAAGAATGAGTGTAAGAAGTGACTAGCAGGGATGGCATTTAAGCAAAGGGCAAGATGTGCTTTAAAAAGAAAAAGCCAACAAACAGAGACACAAGGAAATTCAGCTCGTTTCTGAGAAAGTGCATGCTTGCTTCGGCAGGACTGCCGTGCAGAGCTGTGGGGGAGAGTGACAGGAGACACAGTGAGGGAGTCACCTGAGAAGATTCCCCACTGCAAGCAGTTCAGCCAATTCTCCTCCCTCATCCTGTATTTTAGTGCCATTTTTTCTAGGTTTTTCTTATTTCAAGTAACATTACTTTAACTACACATCTGATCATCTGCATCAGATCACCTTACCTCTAAGCCACAGAAAGTCATTCACTGACTGGAGCAGCTCCAAGACATAACGGTGATGGACCAGGGAGTCCTGCAGTATTCCGACCTGCAGGCACAAACCCCCACATCTGCCCTGGTGATGTCCAGAAAATAAAATGCATGGAAACATCTCACTGCTGATGCACAACATCTGCCCCAAAATTGCCTCAAATTTATGCTGGCAAAGCACTACTCAACCCTCTCACTACAAAAAAAAAAAAAAAAGCTTAGAAGGCAAATTTAGGCTCTTCCATTGAAAACCAGCAACCATCACTGCCAGTATCTGAGCTGGAATGGTCCTGACTTCAAAAACCACTGCACAGTTACTTCTCAAACATGATAGACATATATGTATTTCACGTAGATGATATAACAGTAGGATTTTTCTTCTCAAAATTTCCAGTTGCAACATTAGCACAAGAAAGTTTATGTTTCAGCTTAAAAAAATCAATTATCTTCCACTTTCTTAATTTTAAACCTATTATTATTTTATAAATGTAGCTATGCTGCATATTATAAACCAACTGTTTGGCTTCTGCAAACAAGAACTGTATGACTTCACTACTTCAGAGCAAACTTTAGTGATGCTTTGAGAAGTGGGGCCTGGGACACTCACTAACAGCTCTTTAAATACTGACAAGGATGTGCTATTAAGTAATGCAAAGTCTCAATTCCACATCAACTCAGAAACCAAAGAAACTACACCAAAGCCTTATTTTATCATTTTTAAATATTCCTATTTTTTGAATATTAAATTTCTTAAAAGATAAGATTTTTTTTTTGAGAAAGACAGCAGCTGTATTAAATTTCCTCTCACCAAGAAAGCAATCTTTATCAAGAATAAAAACCCCTATGGAAATCCAAAAGATGGGACTTTTCTAGGTAAGTGAACATGCAGATCTCAACTCAAACCTAAATCCTATCAGATCTCACTCAAACGAGCTCAACAAAGTCCTGGGCTACACTGGAACTTAGCTCTTCTGTTCCAAATGTTGGCTGAGCTAAGATCATCACACAAGGCAGGGAAGGAGAGGAGAGGAAAGTCCACCTGGCGGCATCCATCTGTTTTTTCCAGCCACAAGGAGCCGCTAGGGCGGCCCCCCAACAAGCCCATCCCATAAGGAAATCCGTCATCCACCCTGCCCCTGCCGTCCCCAAGCAGCCCTGACGCTCCTCTCCCACTGGTCACCTCCCAGCCTGTGAATGGACTTCTAATGACCCTCCCAGTTGGTGGCACCCTCCCCCTCTTCCCTGCTAAACACACACACACACACAGAGCCAGGACAGCCTTCCCAAAGCACAAATTTGATTACATCACCTACCCCCACTTCAAACCCTTCAGAGGCTCCCTGGTGGAGTTCTAGCCCCACCCCAACCCTGAATCTGCTAGCCTAGCCTCACCTCAGTACCCAGGTTCCCAGTGACCTCAGGGCCTCCCTGACCTGCTTTTACTTCCCACTCGCCTCCAGGCTCATTTTGACTGTTTCTCAAGGAAGCCTTCCATCCCTCCAAACTCCGCACTTTGGGTTAGGTGCCCCTGCTGTGTTCCTAGAACATTCTACGCTGTCAACTTCTGACACTACTAAGCTCTCAAGAAGCAAGTACATTTTGCTTACTACTGTGGGTCCACCCCCTCTCCCTTAGACACTCAAAAGTGTTTGTGTTATGAATAAATGAATGAAGAGGTGGGTCTCAAAGGGACAGACAGAGCTGCTTTTGCCCATCCTGACCCCTTCTTTGTATAGAACATCAGAAGCAAAACCCGGAGTACCTCTCCTGAGGGTCACTTCCTGCTGACACCCTTCACTGCCTCCTCTGTGTCAGTTTTATAAAGACAAAGCTCCTCTAAAGCCCTCCACCACAGGGCCTCTCCAGTGTCCTCCCCAGCAGGAGGGAGGGGCACCCTCCACCCTGGACTGCACAAGGCACTCTCCGCGAGTCCCAACCCCACAAGCCTCCAGGCCTCTGCCTGGGCTGCTCCTGCCACCTGAGCCACCCTATTGACTCCTTCTTCTGGCTTACTCTTACTCTGTCCTCAGAACTGAATGTAGAACCCATTTCTTCCAGGAAGTCCTCTCTAATAATGTCCTTTAGCTCTTGGCTGGACTCCTTCTACAGCAGCACTGCATGACGACCAACTGGTGTTTGTCTACCCACTACTTTGAGACCATGACATCTTGGAGGCCACGTAGGAAAAAGGAGTGAGATGACAAGAGGGGTGGGAAGAGCAAAAAGCAAAATCACAGCCCAAGTCCCAAATTCAAGGATTCTGTCTCAGCAAAAAAGAATAAAATGTTTCATACGTGTGTCATTTGGCTACGATTTTTGTGGCTCATGGAAAGCAAGAGCTTGGTGTTCTAGTCCAAAAACCAAGTTACATGCAAAGAAATGTATATATTCATATCCAAAGGAAACCAGAGCTGTTCAACAACAGTTTGCATTTAAAATCCAAAGGAACTTTGATAAAGGCAATCTCTCTCGATCTCTCCTTTTTTTGGGGGGGGGTATCATATAGTTTTAGAAGTATTTGTATGACTAAGTGATGGCTACAGGCCATAATTCTGCACTGGAGTGTTTGGTGCTGAGGAAGCATATATCACATGCACTGCATACATACAATCACACCAACACACTGGCAGGAACCCTAGTGGCTGAGCTGAAGTTCCTAAGCAGACAATCTTATGTTGGAAGACAGCTCTAAGTAGGAAGTAAGAAATGCAATGTTCTGTACTTAATTTCATACGTTATATGGGCCATTAACTGATAGTGCATCTTGTCTAATGAAACCCAAAAATAAATTGCCAATGTCGATTTTCTCCATCTGACAATTTTATGCTATCTTTGGATATCAAACCCTCACTACATACGGAAAGCTCAGGCCTACGCTGCAGCAGAGTTACATCCGTGGAAGAAAGCCGACCAAGGGAGAACTGGAGAGTTTCCCCTCAGAAGCTGCTAAGTCTGGCTTGCACCTGTACGTCATTTGCAACCACGTCGTCGTCAAAGGAGTGAGACCTTACCTCTGTGGGGTGAAAAGCACTGCCGTGCTTCCTAACCAGTAAAGAACACTGACCTTTGTGAAACAGTCTTGAGGCTCTTAAATTGCACTTTTTCTGAAAGGCTCCAAAACTGACCCACTTCACCATTCGACATACAACAGGGAGGTACTGGAATTAGTAGAGAAAACACGCCCTTGAAGTCTGACAAGGCCCTGCTTGAATCCTGCTACAGCATTTACTAGCCACTAAATGGACCAATTCCTTAACCCTTCTGAGGCTTGCCAATCTAAAAAAGGGGGCTGCCACCGCCCACCTGGGAGGCATGGATGTGAATGCAACACGGAAATAGGGCGGCTGACTGGTACCTGACACGGGGCCTGGCTAGTTTCCCTCCGCTGCCCTTCTCCCCCTTTAAACTTGCACTGTTCCTCCGGTAAGGATCAAGACCCCGGAACAGACTGCCCGATTCTTCTGTGTATCCCCGGATACATGCCTCACCCTTAGGAGGCCAGGAAAACAACTGCCTCCACCCCAGTCACTATCAATATTCTTAAGAGTCTGGGGTTTTTTTAACTCTATTTTGCAGGGAGACTATTCCAGAACTGTCCAAGGACCATTCTCTAGGTTGGCTCCCCTCCCAGCGCCCATCCCTTCTCACCTCAGATCCTCTGTCTGATTGCCTTCTGTTCTTGGGAAAGTGAGTCCGCTAGGGTGGGGACTCCCTAGGTCTCCTTCCCTCCCTCACAGGTGACTGTGACTACATTCTCCCCACTTTTTACTCCCAATCCAGCTTCAGAGGAGTCTCCCCTCCAGGACCCTGCAGCCTCTGCATCTTCCCAAGATGCACATGTGGCCACAACCCTCCCATCAGATTTCTTCCTGGTTGGCCCTGCCCACCCCCCCGGCCCCTTAAGGATAAATGGCATTGCTCTGAAAATCGCAAATGCTGCTTACTGACACACCAAAGCTGCATGGTCTGGGATTTCCTCCAACCAAGTCACAGCCCTGCCCTCCCTCAGCCTCAGTCTGCACCTCTCGAGATGAGCTAATCCACATGTAAGACTGTGAACACCAGCTAAAAATGACGACTCCCAACGTGTATCTCTAGTCCGACTCCTTCACATGAGCCCCAGGCTCATAGACACGAGTTCTTCTTTGAAGTCCTAACTTGGATGACAAATGGCATCTTAAAGATGCCTCATGTCCACCACTTAATCTGGAATTCGATTCCTGACAGTTACCTCCCAGGCTCCCCATTTTAGCAACAGCCCCAGCACCCACATAGGTTTTTGAGGTCATATTCAATTTCCCCTTTTCCCTCCACCCCGCCCTGCCCTGGAATCAGTCCTGTCATTTCCGTCACTAAGCCCATCTCAAGTCTGGTTCTGTAGGGACTACGGCTGGAACCCCACAAGCTCACAGCAAAGCAGAGGGTCACAGTTCTCCGAAGGGTGCTCCATGGAGTGGGAGGCATCTCCTTCCACCGGTCACCTCAGAAGGCACTGGATTCTCTCAAAGGAGGCCCAGGAGAAGGGACTCAAGGTTCTCCTGTGGTCTGAACATTGAAGGGCCTGAGGTCTGTTAGAGCGCCTAGTTAGCAGACACACCTGCCAGTAAGCAGATGAGGGTGGAGGAACCCAGGCAAGGCTGTTCTCACTCCGACCCCTGGGCTCTCAGGAGACAAGGGAAAGGCCTGTGTCCAGGACACAGCCAAGCCATCACAGATGCCAGCCTGCATTTGCCAACCCGGACAGCCTAGACTTCTTCTACTTGCGATATTTACTTCTGTTCTGTTCCCCCCGAGAATGTGATGGACTCTTTCAGAAAGTCTGGCCTGTCTCAAGTGAGACCAAGTCAGTGAAGGATGAAGTATCCACATTTGGACTAGAGCATGAAAGGAGAAACAAGGCCTCATGGTCAGCATGAAGGTGGTGGCCCAACCCTTCCCCCGGGTGAGATGAACCAGGGTGGGGATGAGAATCCAAGGTCCTAGGTCGGTCAAAGCTTCTCCCTTCATGGCTGACTGGGGTGTTGGAGTCTCACTACCGCAAACTAATGGCACGGCCGTCAGTGGTGGACATCAGCTGCAACAAACACAGAGTCAGCTCTTTACTGCAAACGTGGTTTAAAAGTAAAGGCTGGTGCAGGGAGGCCTGCACGGCTGCTGAGGCAAACCACAGACCCGGCTCTGAGTGCCCACTGACTGAAACAGAGAGGAAGCTACGGTCCCCTTTAGTGGTCCCTGTGTCCACTAGATCCAAGTGAGCCAGCCTCTTAGGAGAAGGCCATGTTGTCCCGGTATTCAGAAAAACCAGCCTCGTAAAGTGAACAAAAGAGTGGCATGGATTTTAGACCCACTTCTGCCCCTTTATGAAGGCAAAGTAAAGTTAATGGCACGGGGAAAGTGAATGCAAACAAAAAAAAAAGATGATTGCTTCCTCCAACAGTGTCCCCTGCAGCTGCTCACCCCCCCAAGCAGGCCAATTCCTCACCAGTGACCAGCGGCCAGGAAGCGCCATCACGCACATCACACAGAGACAGCCAGGAACCACGTGCCAAGCACGTTTGTGTAAAAGCCAGAATGAAGCAAGGTGCTGCAGACTTTGACTTTACAAGTTTAAATACTCCATGAAAAAATCCCTCAGCAGCCGCCTATATCAATTTGCATCTCACTTCTTCAAAACAAAGAAACAAAATTAATAAGGGCGCATTTGTCACCAAATATAAGGAGGACCAAACAGGTTCCTCAAAGCAAGGATTTTAAGATATCAAACACCAGTGGGTGATGTGCTAACAAAGCAAAAATTCCAAAAAAAAACTAGAAAATAAAAACATGACTAGGATAATATATGGATCAAGTCAACTGTTAAGTGTTTGCTTTTTAAAGTGATGGAGACAGCACGGAGGGCGATCTGGCTATTTCCAGTGCAGGGTGTGCACAGCCCACCTTTTCAGACCCAACAACATGCTCAAAGGGCAGTAAAAGAGAAAAAGGAAAATAGGGAAAAGTAAAGAGGAGCAAGAGAAAACTAGAAACACATGAGAACAAAAATAACTGACAGCATGTACAAGAATTTACGTGAGTGTGATGAGGACAGGGATGCGGGGATGGTGAGACCCACCCTCACCTATTGTTCCAGGGAATGCAGGGGCCTGAGGCGAGCGGCGCTGCCGGGGGACCCCAACGTGGTCAGCGCCCCAGACCTAAACTTCACCTAGATGCGTCTAGACAGCTTTTGAGCTATAAAATGTGGTCGCATTTCAAGCTGGACAGTTTTACTCACTCCCACCAAGAGTAGCAGGAGAGAATTAGGCTCTGCTCCTGCACAAAAGCATTATTTTAAAAATTAATGCCTGTGGAATAGTAAAAGCAAGTGGAGTAAAAGTGACTGGAGGAGAACGTGCTTGACCCAAGCTCACTGGCCTCATTATCTCACTAACTTTCAGATACTGGCTGAGCGCTTATGTTACCAGAACAGACAGACCCACCCAGACGGAGGTTTAATGCGCTGCTGTATTTTGATGCCGAGAGCCATGCCTGGTACACGAGGTTCTGGGTAAACAATGGTGACAGTGTCAACCACTATGGGCTAAGCACACATACAGCTACTCCGCCAAATCCCAAGGACAGACTTCAAAAGGCAAAAACAAGCTGGCATTCGCTGGTGGGTCTGCAGACTCAGAGACAATCAGTTGCTGAACAAAAATGTCACCAGTGCCTCCTATGACAAAAGAGGATGCACTGGCCAGGGGGCTGGGGCAGGGCTCCAGGCTTCCACTGCTCACCTATCAGTCTGTCCATGGGGATAACGTGGTCCCTGCTTATGTTATACCGATGCACCTACCTTGACTAGCACCTGGGGCCTCAGCAGGAGGTGACAGGTGAGGTGAACGGAGCCAGCCTGGGAGTGCCCCGGTGCTAGCAGCTGTGCCCTCAGCTTTGCCCAGGCCACTAAACCTGCCAGCTCATCTCCAAGGAGCAAAAGGGGAGCACGGGTGTGTAGATCACAGGGCCCTGCGAGCACAAGTACAGATCATGACCACGACATGCGTCGCCCCTTCTTTAATCCATAGAGGCATGTCTGAGGAGGAAGTGAAAATTCATCCAGAGCCAGCCAGGCACCACACTCAGGTGGGACTCCGGTCCCCTATGTCTGTCACTCACAGGACTGGTCTGCACTTTCTTTTAATCAATTCTCTGGCATCTTCTCCTCCAACTTACCAACAACCAGAAAGTAGGATCTGACCTTAGGTAAGGTCAAGAATCACAGAGCACTGCCTCCACAGCAAGCCCGGCAGCACATGCCAGGTCCTCCGACCGTCACCTGTGGGACCCCCATGAGTGCTCTCCAGACTCAAGGCCCAAGGCTGTAGGCCGGGGGGGCACAGATTCCCTCACTCTCCCCAGCAAAGGGGTCCACCTCTTGGCAAGGGCATCTCACCCTCTTCTGCCCGAGGGACAGCACGATAGATACACAGGGAAACAGAGCAGGGTGGGTAGGCAGCCCAGAAGAGCTCGTCTGCACTTCCGAGGCAAAGTGGGGCCGTTGACCTAATCACAGGGACAAAGTGAGGGCGAATCTTTCCCTGCTCTCTCCCATACTCCATGACACGCCTTTCCCTGCGTAAGGAGCTCATTCGGAAGTCCCTGGCGGTGTTTCGGATGTCCTAACTTGGCATGGTGGCTGTCAAGCAGGAAGAGAGGGCCTGAGCCATGCAGGTGCTGGGCCCTGGGCCTGGGAGGCAGGAGACACCGGCTCCACCCCCAGCTCAACCAGCGCCTCGTTGTTGGTCTCGGGATTCAGCATCTCATCTATAAGCAAAGGGATGAGGATGTCCCAGGATAGGCTACCCAACAGGAATGAAATGAGAGCCATGTAAAGAAAGTTTCCCAGTTGCCACATTTAAAAGGTTAAAAAAACAAACAAACAAATACTAGAAACTGATTTTAAGAACAGATCTTACTTATAATAGTGTATGTAAAATACTATAATTTTGACATGTAATCAATATAGAAAGTAACAAGATAGTTTACATTCTTTTTCTAGACAAGTCTCAGCATCTGATGTGCATTTGACCTACAGCACGTCTCAGCTAAGATCAGCCTCCTCCCCAGCACACCTAGCATCAGTGGCTGTGGCTACTCTATTGGACAGCAACTCCAGGGGTCCCATCAAGGGTCCTGGCTGAAAAGGGGGAGTAAGTGTCCATACTAACCCTTAAAGGATCTCTCTGAAACAAAGGCGGATTCACTTTTAAACGTCTGAAAACCGGCGGGCTGCACCTCCCTCCTTCCTTGGCTACAAGACAGCCCTCCTCCTTGCTGATCCCTTTATGGATGTAGGGAAGCAAGCCGGCACACAGCCAGGGCAGCCAGGCCAACAGGTATACTTTCCTGCTGTATGTGTGCAGTCCAACAAATTCCTCCTTCTCGAACAGGATGCAGAGGAGAGGGATCTTGTCCCCAGACTTGTCGGGGGCCCCATCCAGCCACTTGGACTTCAGCATGATGAAGAGTGACTCAGTGAAGTCCTCGATCCTCTTCTCCAACACCCTGCATTCCTCGTAGATTGAAGGCCACGTTGATGCGCGGCTGCTCGGCTACCTCCCCATGCAGCCCAAAGACAAAGAGCTGAGGGTCATAGAGCGTGGTGCCATACAGCTCCTCTGTATGTGGAGCTTCTAGAAGGTCTTGGCCGAGAGGCAGTCGATAATGGTGACAAGGCCCACGACCATGCGGTGAGTCTGGAAGTCACTCCACCCATTCTCGGGCACATAGTGGTGCCTGTAGTTGATACAGAGTGCCCAGTGGGAGCTGCACAGGCTGATCTGGCTCACCAAGGAGATTCAGTTATATGTGCAAAAGAAATTCTCCTCTGAGATGATCCCCACGGGTTGGACCACCACTGGGAGAGTCTGGTGGTCCTCAGCACACTGCATGTAGTCAGGGATTCTCATATTGCAGGCCCTGCCAAGAGGGGAGAGGAGACCAAGGTATATACTGTGCTGCGGGCTGCAGGCCCCTGTGGGTTGCAGTGACCTGGTGTGTACCAGTCAGATTGCAGGGGAAGCCGAAGCAAATTGGGGGTACAGTTTGTCCTCAGAGTCTGTACATGGCTGCCATAGCTCAGATCACATTAAGCAGCTATTGGTCTAGGCTTCCAGCCCCTGCAGAAAAGGGTCATTTCTTGTTTTCTGTTTCCAAGCACATAGCCAGACCCTGATGCAAAGTCAGTGCTCAAAATTGCTGAATAAAAGAATGAATAAAGGAACTGCTTCCCAATCCCTCAGAAGGATATAATGAAAAGAACCACAGTGGGATCAAAAGGTCTGGATTTCAACTCCAACTTATTTGAACTTCTAAGATGCAGAATAATGGATAATAAAACTTGTTTTGGGGAGGCAGATACATTCAGTGGTAGAGCACATGCTTAGCATGTACGAGGTCCTGGGTTCAATCCCCAGTACCTCATTTTAGAAAATGAAACAAATAAATAAACCTAATTACACCCCTCAAAAAATATTTTTAATTCAAAATTCAGAAAAAACACCTTGCAATTAACACAACATTGTAAACTTGACTGTACTTCAATTAAAAAAAACCTTGCCTTACAAGAATACATCTGGATTATGGAAGTTTGCAAATGTAAAATGCCTAGTGTACCACCTGCATAAAAAGGGGGGACTGTACAAATATACTATCCCTCCTTTATGAGCTACATTTCCTTTGGGGGGGTTATAACCTCTCAGAGCTAATTTTCTCAGATTAAATAAAAGAAAACATTACCTGATTCTCCATACTGCTGAAGAATCAGATAACCCTATGAAAGCATCTGACCCACAGAGGTTACTCAATAAATGTCTGTTGAATGAATGAATAAACAAGCAAAGTGAATGCTGCCCCTTGCCACAGACAATCATAATGGTACTGCCTGGAAATCCCAAGCCCATGTTCCACCCAACTCTACACTAATCATGTGGGTGATCTGGGCAGGCCTATGTGCTTCTCTAAACCCCAGTTAAATCATGAATAGAAATGAGGGCAATAACACAAACCTCAAAGGGTTAGTGAGTCAGTAATGAATTGTACCCCAACTTTGCAAGATGAAACCATTAAGGAAAATTGGTCAAAGAGTCCATAGGCCCTCTCCATATTATCTCTTACAACTACATGGGAATCTACATTACATCTCAAAATAAAAAGTCTAATTTTTAAAGACGCTATTGAGATTAAATGAGCTCACTGTCTCAAATAAGGAACACACAGTACAAATAGGACAATGCCCAGCCCATGAGATACACTCAGTTAACATTCCCACTGAACCCACTGGTCCCTCCAAATTCAGAGCATGAGAATGGGTCCTCGTGGCCAGAGGCCACTGCACCTGAAGCAAACAAAGCTAATGGTCCCCACTTCCAACAGCCACTGTCACCACCCTAGGTCTAATTTTGTATTTGTAATTTTTTTTTCTTTTTATTAAATAGAAACCCCCAATTGCATAGCCTTCAGGTCACCAAAACCTGACCACAGAGATCATGATGGCAGCCCTTCTTGATGAAACAATAATATGAAAAACCATTTCCACAAGACCTCTGTGTAAATCTACTAGGGAACATCATCCTGGACTGAGAGGAAGAGGACTGGGGAGGAGGGGGCAATCTGGGGCACACAGATCCATGGGCCACCTGTCCCACAATGGACTTTAGACTCAACCCTCACCCTCCAGGAACTTCAAAATACACACACACAGAGTGCTATGGACAAGATTTTTTTTTTTTAAGAAATCCCTGACTCCGTAGCAGGTATAGATTCTACCGAGACACAAATGGCTCATGTGTATAATGTTTCACAAAAACCCTAAAATATTATCACCCCAACTTGACACATTAAGAAACTGAGGGACAGGGGTTTATCACATTGTGCAAGATTAGAGAGAGGCCACATCAGACACCGTATTTAAACCCAAGCCCCTGCTCCAGTGCTCACACTACAAAGTGTGACATACTGCCCCTTTCCTGCCCTCTCCCTGCAATAAATCTCTGAAGAGTCTTTTCTGTTCCACCTGGAATCACAAACACACCAATTTTCCACAAAGAGCTATGTCACTCCTTGGAGGACGTATCAAAATCTAAAGATTTGGGATGGGAGGAGAGATTTGTATTTTCTTTTTCTCAAAGGAAACATAGCTTTAAAAGAAACTGAAAAGCACTTATCTAGTCTAAGCCCTCATTGTGCAGAGAAGGAAACGGAGGTTCAGAAGAGATGAGGAAAGGGCCTTATTAACAAATATTGCCTCAGTGCAGCACCAAGCCAGACCTGGGCACTGCTGGGGGAGGATCTGGGAGGCCCAGGAGAATGAGTGTTAGAAAAAGGAAAGAGAAGAATCATACAAGGCCCTGTCTCTACATCACCATATCATGAAGTTCCACCTAATTACCCAGTATGGGTGCAGCCAACATTAAGGTGGGCAAAACAGGTTATATAAACCTGGAAGTCTCAACCATAGTGGAAATTCCAACACTTACTGTACATTTTTCCCAGTTCAAGCATCAGCTCAGTGGGCGCTCTGTACCAGGGACTACACAAGGCCTGGAGTTCTCCCAAATACAAACCTCTATTACTACGTGTGCAAACCACATACAGGCCCACCAGAAGGAAAACGTCCACAGATAAGATGGAATTACTGAAACTGAAAGCAGCCAACCAGCATATATTACTAGGAAAAACGGTGCTGCTAAAAATGGACTCATGGACATAGAAAGCACACTGTGGTTAGCAGGCAGGAAAGGGGGGATTAACAGATACACATTAATAAAAATAAAATAAATGACAAGGACCTACTATATAGCACAGGGAAGTATATTCAAGTTCCTGTATTGAGTTGTACTAAAAGCAATCTAAAACATAAGTATATACATATGCATATGTTTATAACTGAATCTCTGCTGTACACCTGTAACTAACATTGTAAATTGACTACACGTCAATAAAAAATAATTTAAAAAAACTAAGTAAAAATAAAAGCAACGCCATTAAGAAAAAATAAAAGAACACTGTAATCCCCTTAGCTGTAGGTGGTGGAGAATTCTGGTTGCAAGCACCAAGTCCACTGAATCACTCCAGCACTGACTGTCACTCTTTCTGACCATCAGAGAGTCACTTGGCTTCACTGAGGTTACTTTTCTCTTCTGTGAAAGGCTACAGCTGCAACTAGCGATGTATAGAATCTCATCATTCAGAAGCCCAACAATTAGTGAGGACTTCCCATGGTCCAGGCTCTGGACAGATGTAAAGATAGAGTCCCAGATATATTCATGGGTAGAAGAATTTATGCCATAAAGACATAATTCTTCCTCTTTTGATAGACAGATTCAATGCAGTTCTGATTAGAATTCCTACAAGATTTTTCATGGAATGTAACAAGTTAATTTATGGTCAGGAACAGCCAAGAAACTTCTTTAGAACCACCACTGGGGAGGAGTGGATAGGTCATTCATTTCCACTGTTCTTCCTGAAGTGATGAAAACGTTCTGGAATAATAATGCTTGCACCACTGTGAATATGCTAAAAGCTGCTGAATTGTACCATTTAAATGGGTGGATTTCATGGTGTGTGAACAATATCACAATAAATTTTTTATATGAAAAAATATTTCTTGACAATTATTTTTCCCTCTATACAACTAGACTGCCCCACAATTTAAGAAAAACAAAAAACCAAAACAAACCAAACTGTGCCAGGGGCTCTTTAGGACTGCAATATCCCTAGGTCTCCAACGACTCTGGTGGTGCTGTTCCTGTTAAAACACACTAGCTGGGCTGGGCTAGTTAGGGACTGTAACTATCTTTTTAAAATCGACGGTCACACCTTTCACCCTGGGAGAGGGAAGCCTGGAGTATGTCAAAGCCTCATGCCTTCAGCTCATTTTTAACTGAACGAAGCCCTGCTTTCAACACTGTAATCCCTCTCACTATAAAAACACGTGACATCTTCAAGCACTGCCATCATAACACCTGAAAGTGTTCAAGGTACTTATCTGGGGCAGAAACGCTGAGGGAGGAAATGGAAGCTCGCTCAGCACTGACGCTCCCTTTTCCCGACTCCACCAGAAGCTGGGCTTTACAGCCGGAAGCTCTCAGCACGGGGAGCAGCGCCCACGCCGCTGAGCTGGACCTCAGGGAGCGGGAAAGGGAGAGGAAGGCATCCCCGGGGTCCCGGGATAGGGAAAGCCGGGGGGGGGGGTGACGCGGGCTGCAGCCCCGCTCGGAGGCCAGCCCCAGCCCCAGCCACCCGCCCCAGTCTGGGTCCGAAGACCCCGCCCGCCCGGGACACAGCCCGCCCAGGGGCGGGGACGTGTCGGCTGCCGAGGAGAGGAAGCCCGGGAGGAGAGGACTCACGGGCGGGAGAGAGGAAGGGACGCCAGCCGCGGACTGAGGGGAGCCCGGCTGGGGCGAGAGGCGGCAGGTGCACACCTGGCCCTGGACAGGTGTGGCCGGGGCGCCGGGGCAGGTGGCGCGGGCAGAGGGGCCTGGCTCGAGCTATTCAGCTGAACACACGCTGACTCGCGCCCTCGCAGGCTGTGACACGCGGACCGCCCTCACGCAGCCGCCTGACACATTTCCCGTGAGCCCCTCATCTTGCACTTCCACTGCCGGAGTCCCCGGCTCCGGACAGGACCCAAAGGCGTATTGGGCGACATAGCTGAGCAGCCTTTGGGCCGATCCCCGGCTCGGAGCTGGAGCTTCCAACCCACGGTCCAGCTGGCACTGACTGTGCATGCGCAGGAGGGCCAGCGATCCTCTGGGTTCTTCGAGAGAAGTTGGGGAAGCGAGAGAGGGAGAAGATGGGAGGAGTAGAGGAGGAGGAAAAGTGGAGGGAGACAGACAGACAGAAGGATCAGAGAGAAGGGAGGGATCTGGAAGTGGGAGGGGAGTAACAGAGATGGAGAGAAAAAGCTTTACCTCTGGGAGCACCCCGAAGGAGGCCGCAGTCCTCACTCTGCACCCTTCTCTAACCCTTCAAGTCCCGCAGCTCAAATTTTACCTCCCTAGTCCAGCCCTCCAGCCGAGGCCTCTGCAGAACCCCTACGGGGATCACACCCGTTGCTCACACATGGAGCTGGGTTTCCTGGTGCTCCGGGAACCAAGCACCCGCAAGTGTTGTCGCTCAGAACTACCTTGGGAAGAGTACATATTCCCCTTTTACACGCTGGGAAACATGCAGGCACGATCTCTGCCTTAGATCCACTGTCCCAGGTTTTGTTCTGGTGGGGAGCAGGAGGTACAAGATCAGGGCCCCAGAGGGAGCAGACTGCCTGAGTGTTGGTGCATAGTCCCCATCCCTCCTGAGTAAACCACACCCCACCCTAGTGGAACCATCAAGGGCTCACAGTAGGTCCCTGGGTGTGGGAGAGCTGTCCTCAGATCCAGTGCCCAGCTTTCTAAGTACATAGGAGTGTTACCGAGTCCAAATTCATTCTCCTCAGTGAAGGACAGGCCAATAATTTGGGAGACCAGGTTTTGGGGCATGGAATAGCAAGTTTCTGTAGACCTAGAGGGCAAACTAATGTCCTGGAAAACCATCTCCCCAAGTCAGAATTCAGGCTCCTTTCCTACGTGCTTGGTTGTTGCAAACTTCTTGGTGTAGGAATTCTTTGTTGTTAGAATCCTTTATTCTTGCAGCTATCTGCCTGCATCAAATCTCTGTAAACCTCCAACAAAACAAAAGTTATTTTCTTTTCTGCAACTTGTTATCTTTTTATGAATGAAAAAGTATTAAATATCCTTAAATGTCAGAGCCTTCAGAATAGGCTCTCCTGTATATTTCAGGCTCTAAGCAACATTGTTTTACAAGCAAAATGAAGCCTAGGAGACAGAGCACAGGGTTAAAGTCAAACAACAAATCTAATATGGAGTCAGATTTGTTCTTTTCTATTACCGGGGCAGAAGCCACTTGAGGATTTAAATCCCTTTAAGTTAAAAATAAGTAAAACTTTAAAGGAATTTACATACATGGGTGGGAATGTGCATAGCATATCTGGAAAAGCACACAAAGATAGTAAACAGTGGCATTTCCAGGGAGGGCTGAAAGAACAGAGAATGAGGGAAAACTTCTTTCACTTGTGTATTTTTGTGCTCTGTTTTAATATTTTTTTTTAACCATACGCTTGTATTTCTTTTTCAGGTAAAAAAAAGTGTAATGGAGCAAAGGAGTTACTAGCTCAGCAAATACAGCATCCATGGAATCACTGAGCCATCAATTTTGATTTAAGCCAGGAAGCATTTATTGACTTTCTCCTATGTGCCCAGTGCTGTTTTAAGACTATTATTATTATTATTATTAATATTAATATTATTATTATTATTATTATTATTATTATTATTATTATTATTATTATTATTATTATTGTATAAAATAATAACATGCTATCCCTCACCCCTGCCCAGGGCTGCTGGAAAACCAACTGAGTTTTTCTTGAGTTGTTTTCCAAGGAGTAGAGATGAGTTATGAACAGAGCACATCTTCAGGGCAAAACAGGAGGAGTGGTTTTCCAGCAGGCCAGACAGATATGAAGGGTTTTCAGTAGAGGGGTCCAGAGGCTGAGAGAGAAAGCCTCCAGGACCCTACAAAAAGCTGCACAAAGTGCCTTCTCCATGGCACTACTGAAATAGGAAAGAAAAAATCTGACTCCATATTAGATCTGTTCCTTTGACTTTAACCCTGTGCTCTGTTTCCTAGGTTTAGTCTTGTTGGTTCTGCACCTTTTGTAAAACAATGATGTCTAGAGCCTGAAATATACAGGAGACCCTATTCTCAAGGCTCTGACTTTGAAGGATATTAACACTTTTCCATTCATATAAAGATAACAAGTTACAGAATAGAAAATAACATTTGTTTGTTGGAGGTTTACACGGATCTGACCCAGGTGAAGAGCTGCAAGAACAAAGGATTCTAATAACAAAGAATTCATACACCAAGTTTGCAACAACCAAGCATTCCCACTTCCCTTTTTTAATATAAAAAGAGCCTGAATTCTGACTTAGGGGGATGATTCTCCAGGACATTATTCTACCATTTTCTCATCTGGCTTTCCAAATTAAAGTCGCTATTTCTAGCCCCAAAACCTGGTCTCCCAATTTACTGGCCTTTAATGCACGAGCAGAACAAGTCCGGACTCGGAAACACAAACATACATTGAAAGTACCCATTTGGTATATTAAATGACCTACTTCCTCTCGTCTTCCTGATGTTTTCTTCTCTTGACCACTCCTGCTATGTTTATGAAAAACCTGTCATGTGGACACATTTCCATCTCTAGCCACTACCCTTCCAGGTAAGAACTGATGCCAAGAAAGCAGTGGAAGTCGCTAAGAGGCATTACCGGCAAGAAAAGAGCAGAAGTGGGTCCTGGCTGATGTTCAGGGGCAGGCTGGGACACCTGACAAGATGTCATAAGTACGGATAGACAGCTGGGCACCAAAGGAGAAGCTTCTAAGCTTCCATGAGGGACTTGTTGGATAGGAAGGAAAAGTCCCAGACTATAGCTCTGATCCCACCACAAGCTTCCTGGGCGAGACTGGGCAAGTCATTTAAGTTCTCTAGGCCCGTGCTGTCCACCATGGGAGCCACCAGCCATATGCAGGATTATGAAGTTATTCTGTAGCCAGACAGAATTATAAATAAACATTTTATTGCAAAGGCTCAACAGGTATAATGTTTAAAAACATTATTGGTTATCTTGCCCTAACGAGTTATTTTTGTATATCTAGCAATCTGTGGTTTGTAATGCCTGTGACTAATGATTCCCTTACAGTGAGGTATTTTGAAATTATAAGTTACTGGGCACAGTACCCTCATATCACAATTGAAAAATAAAAACTGATCCACATAAGCAAGGTGATCTGACTTAGTAGTTATGAGCAGAGGCTCTGGGGTCAGTCTGCCGGAGTATAAATTCTCACTTTGCTTCCAGGGGGTTCTGTGTGAATCTTGGACAAATTATTATTGTTGTTTTTGTTTTTGTTGTTGTTGTTGTTGTTGTTGTTGTTGTTTGTGCCTCTTTTTCCTTACCTTTTAAGTAGCGAGGAATATGTAGACTCTATCCCCTACTGTGTTGGCAGGATTAAATGAGTAAACGTCTGTGCTGCCCACTTCCCTGGGTTTCAGCATTCTCCAGGCAATCAGTGTCAAACTCAGAGGCATTCTCCACTGTCTTCATCAGTCTGGGATGCTGTAACAAATTACCATGGGTCGGGTGGCTTAAACAACAAGCATATTCTTTAAGTTTTGGAGGCTGAGGTCAATGTATCTGGGAGAGGATAGCCTTCATGGCTTGAAGATGGCTGTCTTCCCACTATCTTCATGGGCCAGAGAGCAGAGAGAAGCAAGCACTCTGGGGCCCTTTATAAGGGCACAAATCCCATTCATGAGGGCTCTAATCTCATGAACTCATTTTATCCTACTAATCACCTACCAAAGGCCCCGCCTCCCAATACCATCACTCTGGGAGATGGGGTTTCAACATATGGATTTTGAGGGGATGAAAACATTCAGTCCACACATCGGCTAAATCTCCCCAACATGCAGTCATCAAACCTGTAGCTGATTTCAAAGTAATGTTTACATCTGTCTGCCCATTTCCATTCCTACATCCACTAACAGTGAAGCCCTGTTAGATTTTATTCCTTATTTTTCTGGTAGAGATTTAATTGATTCCTCTACTCCAATGCTGTCCTCACTCCAGTCTGCTTAACAGCCCTGCCATGTAGGCCTTCCTTAAAACAACTTCCCACTTCACCTGGTTGTTTTTTAGATGAAAATGTCAGAATCCTCTCCACATCTCATCCTAGACCTTTAATCCCTTATACTATGGCACACTACGTTATTTTTCTATTACCACTGTAACAAATTTCCATAAGCTTAATAGCTTAAACCAGCACAGATTTATCACCTTATGGCTGTGAAGGTCAGAGATCCAACACAGTTCTCATTGGGCTAAATTCAAGGTACCAGCAGGGTTCTTTCCTTCTAGAGGATCTACAAGAGAATGTTTCCTTGTTTTTTTTTTTTGTTTTTTCCCAGTTTCCAGAGGTCACCCACCTTCCTTAGCTTGTGCCCCACGACTTCCTCCATTTTCATGACCAGCAGCCTTTCTGAAAACTGCTCCATGGCTACACCTCCCTCTGATTTTAAACTCAGTTGGGAAATGTCCTCCATTTTAAGGACCCCTGTGATTACACTGGGCCCACCTGGACAATCCAGGCTACTCACCCTATTGTCTCATCTCAGGATCCCCTTGTCCCATCCCACTCAGGAATTATGTATGTGGCTGTGACACTCACCTTTTGTAACATTTCCCCTCATGAGCAATTTAAGGTTCAAGGCAGTTATGAATGACCTTTTGTTTTTCTTCCTTAGTCTTTCTACATTCAGTATGTGTGGTGAGATTATATGAATCCTTTGTATTTGTGGCCCTCCACTAATCTTTAATAATGTATCATGGGTTTAAAAAGCAAATAGACAATTTAGAAGACAGAAATCCTCTAAGATATTTCTCCTAAAATATCTGTCATCCCTTTTGCCATGTACAGTAACATGTCACAGGTGGCTACCCTGTGGCAGGGGAGGAACATGATTCTGCCACCACACTCCCCTCATTCACACCAATGGTCTGATCACCTAACCAAGGATCTATGCTCCCCGCTTTGCTCACTTCCTCCTCATTTCCATTGACTATCCTGTTCCCACTGCTTCCTTCATTCACCACATCAGGATTTCATGACCACATTCTTCTCTAAATAAAATGGATATCTTGGATCTAATGTTTGACAACTGTTCTTATTGTATATGCACACACTGACCTACACATAACCCCACCCATCTCTTTATTTTCCTAGAATCTTCCAGAGGAATCAGTTCCATGATGATGATGATGATACTGACAGTGATGACAGGGGCCTCTCAAAGATTCTGATAAAGAGGGAATCAATAAAGGGAGGGAATCATTACAAAATTGCCCCAGAAACAGGCTTAAAAGTAAATAAATGCTATAGTGTTTAATGAAATTGACTAATATTTAACTAATATTAAAACTTGATAACACTGAATTTAAACTTTTAACGGGAATTTTCATTCACCACTAACCAAGATTCAACTCTAGGACCAAAATCTAAGGATTTCTATCTTCTAACAAATTGTCCACTAGACTTTTAAACACGTGATCCTTTAAAAAAGATTAGTGCTGGGCTGAAAATAAGCAGGATTCATAGAATCTCACCAGACAGAGTAAATGTGGAAAGACTAATAAACAAAAACAAATAGCCATTCATAACTTCTTGAAGCTTATGTTGCTTACAGGAGAAAATGTTAGCCAAGGTGAGTGTCACATCAACATGACACCTGAGTGGGATGGGGAAGCTGATCTTCCTCATCAGACATTTATGCTGATTTGTTAGATGCCAACACAGTTTCCTCGTTGGATTTTCTTCTAATAAGTATGTAAGAGTTTAGGCTCTACCAAAAACAGACTAAACATTTTCCCCTGCTGTCAGGTCTCTGGACTGAATGTCCCCACAAGAAGGGCATGATTATGTTACATAGGGAAGTCTTCCTGAGAAGCAACAGGCTTTTCGAGGGCAGAACTGCAGAGCCCCCCATGGAGGGCTGGAGGAGGGCTAGAGGGGACACTGGAAATACAACAGGAGTGAGTTCAGATACTGCTGCTTAGGTCGCCAAAGACAGCATTGCTATCTCTAAGGATATGACATTCTCCCAAAATTTCCACGAGTGAAGGGGCCTGTGAACACTAAGCAGGTTGTCAAGACACAGCAGCACATAATTTGCATCACAACTCAATTAAAGAATGTTTCTATATTTGGAAAATAATTAGCCCATTGTTCTTTGAAACTGCAGCAGTAGCAATAGAAATAAAAAAGACTGAGCCGTTTTGGAGACAGCAATCAATAAACAATTCTAAATCTACAGGATTCAATGACAATATGCAACCAATGAACTAGATTTGTGCTGCAGATACCTCTTACTGCAGGGCTGACTCCTGCAAAGCATAGAACTAGTTTTCTCAGCAGACACAAGGAACCAAATCAAGATTCCTAATCTTGAGAGGTTTACTATATGGCAGGAAAGGTCAGAGAAGTACATACAGCCAAATATGAATAAATGTAATCAAATATTATGAAATGTGAATGGAGCACAGACGAAAGAGAAATTTCTTTCACCTGATATCTGGAGAGACTTCTTCAGAAAATGTGGCTTTGGAGATGGCCAAAGACATCAGTGGAATTTTGGCAGAACAGAATGTAAGGAATTTAAAAACTAATTCTAAAATTCCTATAAAAATGCAAAGGATCCCAAATATTCAAAACAATTTTGAACAACAAAAACAAAGTTGGAAGGCTTGCACTATCTGATTTTCAGCCTTTTTTTTTTTTATAAAGCTACAGTAATCAGAAAGTATGGTGTTGGTGTAAAACAGGAAAATAGAATACTGGAACAGAATATGATGTTCAGAATTAAACCAACACTTATATAGACAATTGATTCTCAAAAAGGATGCAGTGGAGAAAAGATCTTTTCAACAAATAGTGCTGGAACAATTAGATAGTGATATGCAAAAAAAAAAAAAAAGAACTTTGATCCACACCTCACAAAATATACAAAAATTAACTCAAAGTGGATCATAGATATTAATAGGAAATCTAAAACTATAAAACAGCCAGGAGACAAAGCATAGGCTCAAGCTTTATGATCTTGGGTTTGGCAAATATTTCATTGCTATGACACCAAAAGTATAATCTATTTTAAAAAAGAAACTGATAGTGTGAACTTTACCAAAATGAAGACTCTTCAAAGCTCTTCTAAACACTGCTAAGCAAATGAAAAGACAAGCCATAGACAGAAGCTATTTTCAGATCATATATCTGATAAAGGTCTCTCTTTGTATCTGATCCAGAATAAAAAGGTTTTAAAACTCAATAATAATGCAAAAACCTGAGTGAATGAATGAGGCCAGAAAACACAATTCACCAAAGATATCCAGATGGATAATAAGCATATGAAAAGATGCTGATTAAAGATGCCATTAGTCATTAGAGAAATGCTTTTGAAAACCACAGTGAGATACTAGTACACATATATACTAGAATGTATATGATTAGAAAGACCGACCTTACAAATTGCTGGCAAGGAAGTAGAGCAACCAGAAATGATACAAACCACGAGGAATTTACAATAGCACAACCATTTTGGAAAACTGTTTAACAGTTTCTTTAAGAAAGGTAAAAACCTATCTACCATATAACCCAGATATTCCTCATCTGGTGTTTTAGAAAAGAAAAGCATATGTCCATATAAAGACTTGTAACCAAATATTCACTGCAATTTTATTTATAATAGCTCAAGCTGTAAATAACCCACGCTGCCATCAAGAAGTAAATGGAGAAAAAAATGATGGTCTATCCAAACACTGCTCACAATAAACTATTCAGGAAAAACTCAGCACTAAACAATACTCTGCTATAAGAAAAATAAGCTATTAATACAGCAACACAGATGACTCTCAAAATAATTACACTGAATGAAAGAAGTCAGACAACATGGAGTAGATACTGCATGAATCCATTCATACAAGTATCTTGAAAATGCAAACCAATATGTTTGATAGAAAGCAGATCAATGGTATCCAGGGGAAGAGATGGGGAGGGAGGGAGGGACAACAAAAGGCAGGAGAAAAGTTTGTGGGTGACGTGTATGTTCACTTTCTTGAGTGTGGTCATGGTTTCTTGGGGATATACTTATGTCAAAACGTATTATGTTGTACACTTTAAATGTGTGAAAATTATTTTGCCAAGTATACCTGAAAGCTGTTTTAAGAAAAAAAGGCACTTCAGTCCTGACCCACCTCAGCGCCTGATTGGAGTGAGATGATCAGTCCCTCACCCTGTCTGCCTAATGGGAAGGTAGAAAACCTCTCACAGAAGATAAGATATGGATTTTTCATTTGCAATGTCTGCCATGTAATAAAGAAATTCTAGACATGCAGCATGTCAAGACTATATGACGGATAATATGAGAATAAGAAACATTAGACAATAGATGCAAATCCCCAGGTGATGTAGGCATCAAAGTTACCAATAAAGGCTATAAAATACTTTCAATAGATTCAAGAAAATAAGGAAATGATGGGAGAGTAGATAACAGGGTCAAGACTTTCACCAGAGAAATATACTGGAATGTATTTTTAAGAAAAATCAAACAGATAACTCTAGAACTGAAGCTTTCAGCTCTGGAAACAGGTAAACAGAGTTAATTAGGATCCCTTTTAAGTAAAACTTTCAGTAATGCCGGATAAAATACAGCAACAAAAGTAACACAGAGCTAACTATGGAGAGAGAAGTTCCCAGGTGACAAAACAAAGAGGACACTTAAGGCCAGAATGGTCATCTTGTAAGCTGATGCTACTGCACCCTGGAGGGAAGGGGTTTTAATTTGCACATAAATAGGGATACAATGTCCATTTAGGAAAAAGGGCCCATACCAGATGTAGAAGAGTCTTCCTTTATAGAAACCTCTGCATGAGAAGTATTGGAAGACTTGCCTCTTCACTGAAAGGGAGACTGAAAGTTCTCCACGTGTGCACACAGTAAAGGAGTTAAAGAACCAGTTCTCTAGGAAAAAACGAAGTCTCCCTTAAAAAAATCTAATCTCCACACCCCTGCTTTATATTAATGTGGACTCCAAATTGATACTCCACTTTTAATTCAGGAATTCCCAAAGCAAAAATTATAATAATTCAATGTTGATCATATCACCTGGAGCCTTAGGATAAGCAACACAAAATTGTTCTCTAGGGAAACTTTAAAAACCAGGATGTAAGGGACAATCATAGGAAAAAAACTGTACTACTATAGAGAAGATCCCACAACTCTGCACACACACAGACACACAACTAAAAACAGAAGGAAATGAGTGCCACAGGGAAGAAAGAGCTAACCGTAAAACACAGGATGATTAATATTCCAGAGCCTAAAATTATGAAACAATCTAATAGAGAGCATAAAATAAGTATGACTCCATCATTAAAAGATAAAATGAATCACATATAACATAATGAAAAATCAGGACATCATGAAAAAGAAAACAGATCAATTTTTTAAAGAACTAAACAGAACTTATGGAGACAAAATACAAATATCATTTGGCATATAAAATTCAATGTATGGGTTAAGTAACATTTTAATCTTCAATATCTAGGGTGTTCATTAAATTTCAAAATTAATCTCTAAAGTAATTGTTTAAAAAGGGAATAAAAGTAAAGAAGTCAAAATGAACAATGCAAAATAGGCCGGTCACTATTCTAAGTTCTTCATATATTTTATCACCTAATGCTCACAGTCTTTGAGGTGGATAGTACAGCTTTTTGTATATGAAGAAAGTGAGTCTCAAAGGGATTACATATCCTGGTTACATGGTTAGCAAGGGAGGGAACCATGCCCAGATAGACTGTCTCTAGAAGCCATGCTCTTAACCGTGACTGTGAGGTATATAACAGGCAGGAGAAAAGCAGAGCAAAGCAAATAGAAATCACAAAACAAGATGCCAGAAATAAAACATCATCACTAATCACAATTTATTTAGATGAAATAAATAATGAGTTAAAAGGTTTACAGATTTCATTTGTTTACCTGAAACAAAGCAAAATTAAAACTTAAAACTGGTTGAAAGCTTAGAAGAATAACAGAAAGAGGTCAAAAGTTAGAGCCAGAAAAATAGACACCTGAGAAATACTAATCAATGGAAAGGGAATCACTCAAGCCTCCCTCAGGTTCATCGTTACTTGAAACCCACCTTGGCATGAAACTTACGAGCTCTGTGCCTGAGCGAAACACTCAATCCCCAAGAAACTTCCTTCACTCACCTGTGAATGTAAATAAAGATCCCTCCCTGCATCTGGCCAATTTGTATTGACTGCTGTGCCACGGGTACTGGTCAAGCCACCTGAGGTCCCTCAGTGAACAAATAAGTGCCCTTGTCCTTGTAGGACTGAAGAGGAGCAGAACATAAACTACAGTCGTAATAGTCATGTGAATAATATGGTATTCTAGAATGTGATGGAAATAATATGATCAGGGAGAGGGGGTTCTGGAGCAGAGACAAGGGGAAGGCAGTTTCCAGTTTAAAATGAGATGGCCAGAGCTGGCCTCACTAAGGACCTTGAGAAGGGGGTACTAGTTGCTGGGCTTCCTCTAACACAGCACCGCACACTGGGTGACGTGAACCATGGAGGCTCACTGTCTCACAGCCCTGGGGGCGGGGAGTCTGCAGGCAGGGTGTCAGCCGGGAAGGTTCCTTCTGAGGGCTGGGAGGGAGAGGCTGGACCAGGCCTCTCTCCTTGGCTTGGAGATGACCGTCTTCACTCCACATCTCATCACGTCATCTCCCATGTACACGTGTCTCTGTGTCCACATTGCCCCTTTTTATCAGGACACAAGTCATACTGGATTAAGGCCCACCCTAATGACCTCTTCTTAACGAATGACATCTGCAAAAACCCTATTTCCAAATGAGGTCATGTTCTGTAGTCCTGGGGGTTAGGACTTCAGCATATGAGTTGGATAGAGAATGGCCAGGGGAACAGCCCTTTGGGTGCATGTCTGATGTCCCCAAGGACCAGCAGGAAGGCCAGTGTGGCTGGAGTGGAGTGAGCCAGGGAGAAATTCGGAGATGAGCTCAGCTTGGGGAGGGGGAGGAAAGCTGTAAGTTCACCGTAAAGACTCTCACTTCTTCATTGAGTGAAATGAGAAGCCATTGCTGGATTTTGAGCAGGGAAGATGACATCCAGCGTCTCACTCATGCCTGCCTTAGATGATGAGGATGAAAATATTTAGGGTTTTGAGCAGATAGTAGTTAGACTACATGTAGGAATTTGAGTTGATTGTGTAGTAAATGAGACTCTGGAGGGTGTTGGGTTGAGGTGGATGCATTTTCCATGTGGGATGAACAAGAAACTGTGGGGCCAAAGGGAAGAATGTGGTAGAATAATGGCCCCCAATATGTCCACGGTCTGATCCCTAGAACCTGGGAATATGTCACTGTGCAAGGCAAAAGGGACTCTGCAGGTGTGACTGTCGAGCACCTTGGGATGGCAGATCACTGTGGGGAAGCAAACATCATCATGGAGGTCCTTAGTGGTGAGAGGCAGTTTGGTCAGAGACAGAGATGTGATGTGGCAGCAGAAGTCACAGTGACACAGGGCCCTGGGCCAAGGAGTGTGAGCACCTCTGCAGGCTGGGAAAGGTAGTAAGATGAATCCCTCCCAAGAGCCTCAGTGTGGAACGTAGCCTTGGCCACACGTTGGTTTTAGCCCACTGACATTGACTTTGCATTTCTGCACCCTAGAACAGTGAGATAATGGATGTGTGTTACTTTAAGCCACTGAGTCTGTGGTCCTTTGTTACAACAGCAACAGGAAAGGAACTCAGGAACCAACATAAACATGAACCACAGGCTGTCTGCTGTGCTGGCAGGAAGTGCTTTGTCTCTGATCCTGGGGGAGTGTCCTGTCTTCTGGCAGCATCCACACACTACCTCATGCTAACTTGGCAGCTTGCAGGGGGTCAAATCTTAACCCTGCACAGTTCTGGATATTTAGTTAATAAAAAGGGTGGTGTCATCATGGGTATTTTTCCATCTTTTAAATACTATTCAGTCTTCTAATAAAGCTACTTCTAATTGAAAGACCATGTAAATAGTTTTCAATATTAATAATAAATAACTGTGGTTTTATTTGGTTACTTAAATTATGAATCATAATATTCACATTAGTAAAAGTTATTAAAATCAACATTCTTTAATGAAAATATCAAGTTTCTTTTTGCATGAACATGTATTAACTACAAGAAATGTTCCATGCTTTGTTCTACAATTTATTGTTAGAATCTTAAAGAATAATATTTTCCTCAAAAGATATTATGGTGAAGGGATTTCTTTTGGTGGAACAGTTCCTACATCAAATATGGTGCATGGCTCAGGCCACTGGGAACCTAGGGATGATAGAAATTGAGAGGCATCATAAACACAGAACCATTTTTAAAGAATTAAAAAACTGGATATGTGAAAACAGAGAATCAGAGAATATTCTGGTGAAATAAATGTATTTTTCAGCTTAAGCAAGACACAGGGTGAATAAATCTAAAATGAAAAAAACCACCCAGAGATTAGCAGCGAGTCATCCATGCAGTGTGACTGATCAAAACCAAGTTGTTTCCAAACCAGTGTGCAGGCTTGATGCCTTCATGAATCAAGTCTGTGTGGCACCAGGCCACCTCGATTACATGTTGATGAGGTATTTATAAGCCCTTCACCATCCCAGCTCAAAGCCCACACACAAGCCACATGACCATCACCTACATATCTGCAAAACACACAGCATGGTGAATAGCACTTTTCTTGTTCAGTAGCCGGTGAAAGGGCAGTGTGAGCAGACAGAGATACAGGGACACAGAGACACAGAGGCACCTCCCCTCACTCAGCTGATAACCTTCCGTGCATTCCTGGGGACAGGATTGTCATAAAATGCACCATGGATTGATCCTCCTCCTAGGAAAGGAAGGGCAGGGCTGTCCTCAGGTTTGAGCATGGGTGGTCAGAGGATCTCAGAAGAGCTATTTCAGCACAACCAATAGAAATGTTGGCCACCGTTACCACGAGAGACAAGTCTCCTGCCATCCCGGTAGGCACTTGGGCTCCTGACAAAAGCTGGGCTCAGTAAAGTGTTGAGTAGAAGGCACAGACCTGAGGGATGCTCCAGCAGGAGACAGGAGTTAGGGCCTGGTTTATACTGCTCTGGGTGTATCCCAGGCTTATCCAAATATGAAATCAGAAATTTGCAAAACAGCAGAGCTGGGATGGATCTTCTACTCCAGACTCCTCACCTTACAGTTAAAAATGTGGCAGCCCTGAGAGGCAAAGCAATGTGCTAAAGGCAGAGCGTGGAAGTGGCAGCACCAGAAAAAACGCACCGTGCCAACCCCCATTCAAGGACTCTGACACTGAGTATGGGGCCAATATTTCCAACGAGGAGAACGAGACAGTGTAAATACTTTGTTCCACCTAAAATCCCAAATGTTTTTTTAAAGGCACAAAAACTCACCTTAACTAGCTCTCTTCTGAGGGGGCTGCCTTCTGTCTCCCCATCTTTCTGTCTGTCTCCATTCCTCTCTTTCAGACACAAACACACGATTTTGAGAAAGGGGACTTCCTGCCATACAAAGACAGACTTCACATCTTCAGAAAGACACTTGACAAAGCACATTTCTCAATTCAAGTCTTTGTGTGAGGTCTGGGCAACTGGCTTTTTTCTAGACGTATCGGTGGCTACAAAATCAGGAGATCATCATCCCCAAAGGAAGAGTTCTGTTCCGTGTTGATGAAGTTGGGGATGTCACATTTCATGAGCCCGTTCGACTCCTCCTCTGGCCACCTGCTACATCTGATGGCTTCCTAGAGCCGAACATCACTGTCAAGGGCTATGGTTGGGATACCAGGTTTGGCCTTGTCCAAGCGGTCTACTTCATTGACGTATCAGTGAAAGAGGGACCTAGATTCGTCATTGACCTGCCAGAGAACACCTTGGGCACCAGCAGTCTTCCAAAGTCTGACACCAAGCTGTTCACTCTGAATCTCTTCTCGGGAGACTCTGCATTGCTATAAAGAAAACCAAAATAAAAGATCGCTCACACTCTAGCTCAGTGACCTGAAGAATCATAGTTTTTCCATCTCCTGAGTGCAAGTCCCTGCACAGAGCATGCTGACAGGCACTGGAAGTGAGAGACATCACTTCTGAACACATACAATTAAACCCAAGGCAAAAGTCTGAAGTGAGGGCCCTTGGACCATCCTGAAAATACATCACTCCCTGAGAATCCACAATATTGGAGCATCGCACACCAGTGTTTCTCAGTGGGACACTCAGATCATCTTCATCAGAATTAGTTAAAGTGCTTCTTAAAATGCAGAATTCTGGGGTGCACACCCTCAGAGTCTCCAGAGGTAGGGACCGGTAGTCTGTATTTTCATAGCCACCAGGATAATTAACATGCTCAGGTTTAGCACCATGGTCTTCATCGGGTCACCTGAGCATCGACAATGCTGTCTCACGGGGTGGGGGGGTTCCATGTGTGTCAGGGTGTTTTCCTAACCATGTGTCTCCCCTGATTCTCAGAACTGACAGTTCTGCCCCATTGGGCAAGAAATACCACCATTTCACAATGCATACACAGGGCACCCGACTGACAGATACAACCAGTGATAGGAGAGGGGACAAAACTCAGGTTCCTGATCCCTTTTTTCAGTTACTGTGGGACAAATGATCAATTCAAGGGTAATAAATCACTGAATGAGTGAATAACATGACTCTCGTTAGTCCCACGATTGCCTAGAAGAGCGAGCCTGGGCACACTGAGAACCATAACAGCCCATCTACTTAATTACCATCCTTCCCAGATTTATGTAAAGGTTACTTCCACCCAGGCAGTGACTCCTGAAGGGCAAGAATCATGTCTGAACACACTCTCAAATCCAAAACAGAACCTGACAACAATTAGGCTCTGGAGTCTGTGTTTAGCGAGTGTGGAATCTCAGCGATTCCAGCTCTTACACCTTGCCTTCCCATCCCGCCCCTCACGATATGGCCCTTATGACCAGCTCTCCCGGGGCTGCGGCCACGGAACCCATTTACAGGAGTGGAAGAATCTGATCATGTAAACCACCCCCCAGATTATCATCAAGAGTCACCTGCATTTCAGGGATCAGTAATCCCAGAAGCTTTGCAGTTCAGGCAGGTGAGGGATTTTTATATCATCTCTGTCTTCTACTGTGATTGCCTGGGTGACATCAGACAAGGAATTCTCAAAAGCCTGAGCTTTTCCTTTCAGGAATAATCTAATTAACAAATCTCGTTGACCACTCAACAAATGTGATGTGAAGATCAATGATTTACACAGGAGTACAGCATTCACTAGGTCATGGATTTAGAATCAGAGAAAAATCATTTGAGAAAGATTGACAGAATTTAGCTTTAATGCATATTTAAGTATTGTTATCTTTCAGTAAATCATCTTCTTCCCCTACTTATCACTTCACCCAAGTTTAAAAGATGTTTGAGAACTGGGATGAGTGTGCCAGTAATCTGTGACCCAATAACCTAAAATGTCACCTAGGAAAAAGAGGGGAGTATCACATTTTTAAAAAGCATGGTGAGGGTGGCGGGGCGACCTCCCAACTCCAGACAAAGAAGCTCTGAGTAATAGCTTTCCTGCCTGCCTGGGGCATCATCTGATGTGAAAACCCACCCAGAAACCACACTGTCCAGCAGCTTTTCAGTAACACAGGCTACAATTTTCAGGATTAAGAATTGGGTCCAGTGATTCCTTCGCTGAAGAATAAAGACAAAGGAGAACAAGAGAGTTCTTCCCCTCCCCAGGGGAGAGCCCAGACCTTGGTCTGTATGCAATGTGCCCACCTCCCAGGAGAAGGATAAACTGGAGAAGGGCGTCCTGTGAAACTGGAGAGCAAAGGTTGAGATGGGAAAAAATTGACCAGCTGGCCAGGGACAGACCCCTCTGTCGCTGCCTTGGTGGCTGCCTCCGCCCCCTCAGTACATCCTGCCCACCTCCGGTGGTTAGGCTTTCAGGGAATCTATGCTTTGCGACCTGGGGCAACAGAGGCTGCCCCCAGGCCAAGCTGCGGGGGAGATGGGAGCTAAACCACCAGCTCGCAAGTGGCAGGTTCCATACACTCGCCACCACCCAGCCGCCCCCGCACCCTAACACACCCCTGGGGCAATATGACCCGGAGAAGGGTGACCTGGGAACGAGAGGCAACAGAGGCCGCCCTTACATCAGGCCTCCAGAGAGATGGGAGCTTATCCTCCAGCTCGCCAGGGGCAGAATCCCTCTCCTCTCCACCGCCTTATCTCACCATGCCCACCTCCCAGGAGCAACCTGACCGGGTGTGGGGTGTCAGGAGAATCTTGGGCGGGAGAGGCTGTCCCCAGGCCAGGTCAGGGGAGAGGAAAAGTGGCCCCATTAGGTGGGGCAGCAGGCCGTCGCAGCTGCCCCTGCCCCTCAACCGCATCGCGCCCACCTCCCAGGAGCAAGCTGACCTGTAGACGGGCATCCGGCTTCTTGGCCAGGAGAGAACACCCCCAGGATTGGCCACGGGGAACAGGAAAGCAAATTTACAGGCTCCACGCTACCAGTCCTCTACCCCTGCCTTTCCACCCCAGCACCTTAAACCCACCGCCCAGGGAGCCACTCCCCCAGCAAGCTGAATGGGACAGGTGTGTCTGGTGATCTGGGGCAGGAGAGGCGGCTCCCACGCCAGGCCATCGGGGAGACGGGAGCCAATCCACCAACTCCCCAAGGCATCCCCATCCCCCCGCATCAGCCACCGCTCCTGCCCACTGACCTTACGGTGGCCGCCTCTAGGGAGCAGGCTGACCTGGAGATGGACGTCCGGCTAACTTGGGGCAACAGTGACCGTCCCCAGAGCAAACCATGAGGGGAAAAGGGAGCAAATGGACCGGCTTCATGGGAAAACCCGCCGCTGCTGCCACCAACCCCAACGTACCACGCCCGCCTCCCGGGGTCAGGCCGACTAGGATACACGTATCCCGTAACCCAGGGCAACAGAGACCACCCTCAGTACAAGCTGCGGGGAAGATGGGAGCAAATGGGCCCGCTTCCCGGCTGCAGGCCCCCGACCCCTGCCACCCCTGCACCCTGACTACCCTGCCTCCCGCCCCCAGTTAGCTAAGTGGGACAGGGGTGTCCTGGAACCTGGGGCAGCAGAGGCCGCCTGCAGGCCATGCAGTGCAGACATGGAGCTAATACACAAGCTACCCCGGGGCAGCCTCCCTATCCCCGCAGCCACCAACTTACCAGCTCCCTGACCGCACCGCACCCATCTCCCAGGAGCAAGCTTACCTGGAGTCGGACCTCAGGCAAATCTCCGGCAGCAGAGGTCCCCCCCAGGCCAGGCCGCGGGGGAGAGAAGAAATGGAGCAGCTCCCTGGAATGGATCACCTCCCCCTGCCGCCGCCGCCGCCGCCTCCCAGGAGCAAGCTAACCTGGAGACCGGCGTCCCGCCTCTAGGACAGCGGAGGCCACCCCCAGGCTCCGCCATGGGGGAGAGTGGAGCGAATTGACCGGCTCCCCCGCGGCAGCCCCCCTACCCCCGTGGTCCCCGCAACTTAACGGCACCGCCTCCACTCCCCACTAAGCAAGCTGAGTGGGACAGGTGTGTCCGGTGACCTGGGGCAGCAGAGGCTTCTCCCAGGCCCGGCAGCCGGGGGAAGGCAGCTAGTCCACCAGTTCACCAGGGGCAGCCCCGCTCCGCCCCACTGCCGCTGCCGCCGCCTGCTGACCTAACCGTCCCACCTCCCAGGAGCAAGCTTACTTGGAGTCCAACATCTGGCGAATCTCCAGCTGCCAAGGCCCCCCCAGGCCAGGCTGCAGGGAAGAGAAGAAATCGACAGGCTTGCCCGGGCAGCCTCCCACATGCCGCCCCAAACCATTGCACTAGCCTCCCGGGTCAGGCTGACTGCGAGGATGTGCACTTGCCTGAGCAGCTCCCTGCACACCTACACTCCCTGTACCTCTGCACCCCTGCCACACTCTGCACTTCTGCACTGCTTGCACCCCCACATCCCCTGAACTGCCTTCATCCTCCACAGCCCCTGCACCCCTGCCACCACTTACACCTTTGCAGTGCTTACCATCCTGCACCCCTGTATGTCCCACACACCACCTCTTGTGCCTGTGGCAGTCTCTGCTGTTAGACCAATGCACAGGATCTCACATATTTGCCAGTATATGATGCATCAGTGGACGTCTGGGGTTGGCTGCAGGAAGGTACATGTTCCCGGTCACCAGCCTGGGCCACTAGGGTGATCTATGTGAGGTCACCCAGGACAGGCTCAGAGATGCTGTTCTCTGGGAAGAGAGGAGTTGAAACCGGTCTTGAGGGCAGAGCTGTGCTCACCAGGCTGTCCATGCTTCATGTTTTACACAGGGCTTCGGAGAAGTGAAATGGATCCGGCCAATTAAGACCTGCCTGCTGTGCGCCCACCTAAGTCCTGGGCTCTGAGGTAGACCGACTGGCTCCCACCGTCAAGACATCTGAATGGGCACCTGAATGGTCCCTTGGAGGCATCCTATCAGTTCTCAGGAAAAAGTATGGCTGCTTCCACCCCATGGCCCTCCCTCCCACTGTGCTGGCCTCAGGAAGGTTCCTTATTTGGGGAAGAAGGCAGCCCACACCCTACCCCACCGCTCACCTTTCTCTAACCCAGGCTGGTGCTTTCTCTGCCCTTCAGAGTCTGGAAAGCCATTCCTCTTCAGTTATGTCCCTTCTGAAATGGACTTGCTTCCACTCAATTCTAGGCGAGGATGCACCATGGAATGCACTGGGTAAGAGAACCAAAATAAATAGTTTTTTTCTGTGAGGATTTCTGTTTATCTACTGGGGCTGGGCTGTGTGTAGTTTGCTACAGCCATTGGTGTGAGAGGCTAAAGCTGCCTGTGTATCCTTGTTTTCATCCCCCCGCTGTCTTTGGGTATTCCCTAGACACTCCTGAGACATTTACTTCTTTTAATTTTATTCCTGTTATTACACTGAGGCCCTACAGACATGGAGGTAAGTTGTTGAGGTAGCAGAACAGAGCAGGACATCTATACTCCTGTGATAAGTTCTCATTGAGCCTGTGCCCTGAGCTGTGACCTCCACAAGTGTGTCTCTTTCCCCTTACCCCAATTTGGGTGACACAGAAGGGATTTCCCTTCTCCCAGGTTGGTTAGGCTCTGGTAAAATAAATTCTCATTAAAAAAAAACAAAAACAAAAACACAACCCCCCACAATGGAAGAGAATATTCTGGGTGTATTTCAATAGAGCAATTTTATCCTTTCCTGGCAGAAAGCATGAGGAGTTTTCCTATGATTTTCACTCTGAGAACAGGGTAAGGTCCTGGAAGTAAAATGCATGAAAAAGAGAAGGGGACCCCTCTGACTGGCCCCCTGAAGTTGTCACACTCAGACTTCCCCATGCTGAGCTTCCAGCTGGCCTCAGGGACCTGTTAAATCTGCCTGCCCCCGGGGTTCTTACAAAAGCGGGTTCTGCCCTGGGAGCTGTGACTCTCCAAGCCTGCCCGGCTGCCTCTCTGGGATGGGAGCAGCTTTCCCCCTCAGTTTTCTTGTGGATCTAAGAAGAGCAGTGGGTTTTCAACTCCCTCAGCTCTGCTATTGTTTTCAGGACAGAAGGAGCAACTGCTGAGCTCCTCACAAGCTGGACCAGAGGCTGGAAGCCTCCCCTCCTCTGCCTCCGTGCAGACAATCAGTGGCTGTGGTTCTAGCCGAGTTTCTGAAGATGTGGATTTAAACACGCATATCCCAGCCCCCACAGGAGCACACAGTCCCATAAATCCCTACAACTTCCACTGGTAACTATGGAGCTGATGAGGACACGGGTTTCGGGGCTGCAGAGGCCTGACTGCACGACTTTCTCCGTGGCCTATTAACGTGGTTGCTCTGGGCCTTGTCTGAAGTGGCTTGCTTACCTCACCTGGTACATGGGAAATATAAAATAAGTACTAGAACCTCCACTTTTTCTCCCTCTTGGGCCTTCCAACCTAAAAAGTAATAAGTGAACTCAGACGGCCTAGTCACCACAATGAGGTCTGTCCAGCCTGGCTCTCCTGAGTGACGGGCACTGACTTGCACGTTAACTCGGAAAAGTAGGGGACCCACCTTCCTCTAACTGGACCTCTCCCCACACCAGGCACGCCCTCAGCTGAGACGGGGCCAACTCCCCCATTGAGGTGTGTGCTGGTGGCTTCAGTGTGACCTGGCCCTGCCGGGACATGAACCTGCAGTGAGGTGGAGTGTCAGGAGGAGGGGGGGGTCCCTGCTGGGGCAGCAGGGGGCCAGGCAGCACCCTGCCCAGCCTGGTGCCTTGGGCTTCCCAAAATCTCCTACGGCCCCCGGGTTGGCTCTGGTCAGGGCCACTCCATGCACCCTCCCAATATCTTTTCATTAAGTCCCTTTTTTGCTTTTATCAGCCAGAGGTGGCTTCTGTTGCTTGTTCAGTGAAACAGTGCATCAGGAAACCGGACTATTTCTAAGATCAGTAAAATACCAACTTCAGTCAGCTCGCCGGGCAGACCGTGCAGCACAAATTCCCTCACAGGCTGTGCAAATGCCTTACGTGAAGGGTCCTCATCATCTGTCTTCAGAGATGCAGAAGCTGGTGGTTCAGGTAAAACCTCAGGGATTGGGGAAGCCAAATCTGGTTGGTTTCAAAAACTAGCTAGTTGGACCAGACCCCTGAGCTGTGGTCAGAAGCCTGGCTCAATGTCACTCAGACTCAGTGCTCTAAGTGTCCAGTGGGGCTGGTTCTGTTCCCCTTACAGGCTCTCGTTGGGGAGTCACTGTAGCCCCTTACACTCAGCAGGGAATCCAGCCCTCTTAGCCCCCACCCTGAGGGTTCCATGACACAAATCTCGGGAGTGTTTAATTTTCATCTTTGTTTAGGAGGATGAAGGTGGGGCAAGAGGAGACATAAATTCACACTTAGTGACACCAAGTCACAGCCAGTACCTCCTCCTCGGAGAGCTATGGGCTCCCACAGTGGTGGTTGGGGGGCTGGGCAGAGCCCCTCCTCTGGTCACAGAGGGACTCACTCCTCTGACTGCAACTGATGGGTTGGACAACCAATCCAGAGGGGACAGAGAATCTTTCCCGGGAATTTGAAACTGACACACAGAAATTAATTTCACTCATCTGGGGATTGGGAGGAGGGTGGGAATCAAATGAAGCCAGAGCAGGAGAGAAAGTTACAAGTGAATGAGAGAGAGACAGAGAGACTGAGCTTGTGAGAGCAAATAGTGGGAAGGAAGGAAAACAATGAGGGGACAGAGGAATTCCAGCTCCTGGCTGTCTAGTGTGTCCCAGCCCATCAACGAAACTGTGGGATGGTTAACATCATTCCAGTTCTGCAGATTAGGAAACAGGCTGAAAGAGATGGGGGTTGGCTTCGGGTACACAGTTAATTTAAATGCCACTGGACCCCTCACTTCCCACTGCCTGAAGGCACCATGATCCTCACAGGGACCCTGCTGTGCTGACAGCCCAGCACCCTGATCAAAGGGACCCTGCGGGAGTGGGAACCTCTCTGAGTGTGGAGAGTTCCCTGCACCGAGATACCATGCATCAGCCGGCTCCCGCTCACCCCAGGTTAACGTCTCCCCATCTGTGCAGTCTCCCGACACGCTTCCCTCCCTGCCAGGCACCCCCGTCCTTACCACCGAGTGTACTGCAGGAATTCAGGCACAGGGATGCCCAAAGCAACACGAGCCCACCGGCTGTACAAACGGCAGACTCCCAGCCCCACCTGGGCTCTATGGGGATAGTAGGTGTCCTCAGCTTTCATGTATCTAAGGCAAGCTGTTTCTTCAGCTGGAGGCTACAGAGAAAAATAAAAGGTCCAAAACATCGTTCAGTGTGGAATTCCTCCAAGGACCTGACTCCAGAGTCTACAACCAGGTGTGCTGGCCTCTCCTACCACTAGACTTGGGGTGAAGGTGGATTATTGATCAGCACAATCACTGGTGGCCCAGCTCCTGAGTTTGGCTGCCCAGAGGGTGCTGGGGGAATGGGTAAGGCCAGGGCATTCAGGAAGATCACAGAGGCCCTGCCCTCACATCTCCGCACTTGTAAACCGTTCCCCAAATCTCAAGGCATCAGACAGAGTGCAGCCACCACAATAATGAGATGCTCCCAACTCTTCACTCACTCCTGTCGGTTCACATACATGCTGAGCATCCACTGGGTCACAGGACATGACACACAGAATGGCCAATGGGACAGGCTTGGTACTTCCCCCTGGATCCTGTTCAATCTGATGGAAGAATGATCACTCATAAACGGTTTCTCAAAAGGATACATAGACAGAAGACAAATTGCAGAGTGAATCAAATTTTAAAATATAAATGAAGATCCCCCAGTCTCCTCACCTAAGTTTAACAGCATAAAGAAAATAGATCTTGCCTTTGATCACCAAGGAAGTGGTCACCCACTCTCAGGAGGAAAGGAGAGTTATTCTTTCAGCAGGACACAGAAGTGCTCCATCGGATTGGACCAGGACCTCTGCATTCATTCAGAAAATCTGTATAAGCTCCTACTACTTATGGGAATCTAGTAACTATACCCGTACCCAAGGCTCTTGGGCTTTATTAGTCAACAAAATAGACACGACTCCCCATCACTGGGGGCTCAGAGTTTTAGCAGAGGAAACAGGCAGCATGTTGGGGGTAGCAAGAGCTTGGGGAAAAATAAGAGTGATATGAGCAAACTCAGATGATGGTGTTGGGGTGGGAGGCAGGCAGGAGGGAATAAGGCAATCCTGGCAGATCTCATGGGGTAATGAACTTGAAGCAGAATAGATCCGGAGGAAAAAGTAAGACCCGGAGCCAGAGGCCCCCAGTGTGATGGGGAGAGTGTAGGTGAAGAGGCAGAGCATGCCCGGCCGGTCCTGCAAGACTTTGGGACGACTTTGGTTCCTAATGGAATGGTGACCCTTTTAGTGAGTTTTGATGGGATGGGTGATGTCCAATTTCTGCTTTTGTTTTGGTTTTTTTTTGGGGGGAGGGTAATTTATTTATTTTAGCGAAGGTGCTGTGGTTTGAACCCAGGATCTCATGCATGCTAAGCATGCACTGTATCACTGATCTACACCCACCCCCTCAATGTATGCTTTTATAGGCTCCCTCTGACTCTGTGTTAATGAGATTGTAGAAAAGCAAAGATGGAAGAAGGAGGCTATTTGGTGTCCAAGAAGGGGCTGAAGGTGGATTCTAGGGGGGTGGGGAACAGGGAGTAGGTGATTAATGAAGACAGAGTAGCCAGAATTTTCTAACAAGCTGGATTTGCTGTGTGTGTGTGTGTGTGTAAGAGAAAGAGAGAGAAAGAACATGGTTCCAACATCTGGACCTGGAAAATGGGATGGATTTCCTCTCCATCCACAGGGGATGGGACAAGATGGGGCTGAGCAGGTGGAAAGGGGCTGGAATCAGCTCAGATCTTTAATGTCATGGTTAAGGAGTCTATTAGATATTGCCACAGAAATGCCTAATAATTAGAGGAGTTTGAGGTTTTTTTCTTTCTTATTAACATTAAAAAATATAATTTAAATGTATTGATTTTATTATGTGAATGAATTTGGAATTTTATTTCATGCCAAGGTATATGTTATAATAGCCAAATGGAAAATATATCAGAAAAGGGGAGAAATGAGGGCTTTCACATAAACTGACTGTCCATAACGTAGGTAAAATTTCAACAAAACCAGTCTTCATGCAAATACCTTATCTTGGTGTTACATAAAATTAAATGAAAAAGGACTATGTTGATGTATCATTATTTCATGTTACATAATAGCCCCAAACACACACACTGTTTAACTATGAGGCTTGTAGAAATACTATTCACTTTATTGACATAAATACAGAAATGCAGAAAGGTTCTAAGGTATAATAAGCATCTTAGTGGAAATAATAGAGATCTGAGCATTTTACATGATATGTATGGACTGATTCAAAATTTGGAAAAGTAATTTACACAGTAGAACATATGTATGAATGTGAAAGCAAGATGAATGAAAGAAAAAGAATATGAGTATCAGGGAGAGAGTTCCAAATGGAAAGGGCAAATCAGGGAGTTTGAAAAAATCGAGAAATTGATGGCATGTCAATTTCCAAGTCTGGTTGCTTCCACCAGAAGTATAGCAGAGAGATAAAGGAGAGACCCAGGACCCAACTCAGGGGAACATTCGCAGTAAATGTTTGGAAAAAAGAGGAGACGTTGGCAAAAGACCAGCCAGTGGATCGAAAGCAGAGCGAAAGTCTGGAGGCTAAGTAAAGCAGGAACACGGGGGAGGAGGGATGGAAGAGCTGGGCCAAATGCTGCCAAAGGGCCACACATGATGAAGACTAAAAACTGACCACTATATTTAGCAACGTGGGGTCACTGATGGCCTTGACAGATAAGTTTCCATAGAGCGAGGGATCAGGGGAAAAGCCAGAGTGGGTGCAAAAGGGGATGGCTCAAGAGAATATGTAGATAGTGAGTTTAAACTGCTCATTAAAGATTTGCTGCAAAGACATGGGGTGGCATTTGGTGGGGGCGAATTAGGGTCAATGAGTGCTGTTTGTTTCTTTTAAGAGGATGGACTTTTATATACTGATGGGAGCCAACTAGCAGGAGAACAAAATAGATGAGGTAGTGACAGAAAGGATGGATGTGGGAGAGACTGCCAGGAGAAGATTGGATGTATGGGCCCCCTAGCGACTTTTGGATGATCTGGCTTTCGATGTCACCTGTAATAAGAGGTGGGGCAGCGAGAGTGAGGTCACAGATATCAGAAGGTGAGCGGATGTGCTGGGAGTTGCTGGTGAAAGTTCTCTTCTGTTGGCTTCAGTTTGCTTGGTCAAAGTAGAAAAGTAAACTTACCAGCTGAGGAACGAGGAGGAAGAGTTACTGGAGTCATGAGCAGAAGATGCGAAAGAGCCTTCAGGGACAATGGGACAGTGAAAAGAGCAGAGGGAGACGGGGGGAGTGTGCTCTCAGAAAGTTACATTTTATCTTTGAAGTCCCCAATTGTTGGATGTGTGATTGTCCTTCTTGCTGTCTATGAAATAAAAATTGAGGATGTTTCAGGGAAAATGCTATTTCATTCTAAGTGGCTGCCTGTTTCTCAGGAATGGTCATCTTAAACTGCAAACATTACAAAAATGTTGAAAAGAAGAACATGTTTACCCAATGACCCACTATTTTCTATAAATTTGGTTGCTATTTAGTTCTCCTATCAATACCACAGAACCGATACTGCCTAGGATGGAGATACATTGATGCTTAAATGGAAATGAAATCTGTATCTTTTCCCTAAACTCCATGGCTTCCTTAACATCCCATTCCCCTTGGAATTTAGTGGTATCTTGTATAAGAAATGAGAAACAGTTTGAGAAAATCCTGGCTCAGAATTACACAGCACAACCTCAGTTCAGTATACAGCCATAAAAATGTTTAGAAGCAAAACTCCATAACTACTCTTAAAGAATTTTGCAAACCTGGGCCTGCCCAGATGTTTCCAAACTGGAAAGGTACTCCAATCACTTGACCGGTACAGGAACCAGAGGCTGGTCAGCCTTTTCTGTAAAAGCCAGAGAGTAAATATTTTCAGTTTTGCAGATCATTTTGTTGTAACCATGCAGGTCTGCAATAAGAAAGCGAAGAGCACTGGGAGACAGGAAACAAATGGGCATGCCCACACCCTCCCTTCCACTCAGGGCAGCTTCTCTGTGGTGGGGAGCTTTGCCACAGTGACTTGTTTCTTTGTTTCCATTGGTTTCTTTGTTTCCACCTTACTGCTCAAGCTCAGAACTTCAAGTGAGCCTGGTCCTTCAGCATCCATTCAGGGAGAAGGCTGAGAGGGTGTGGGGACCCCACCTTACAGAGAAGAGAGATTGCTTGTCACCATGACATGAGACAATCACACCTTCGGGGGTGAAAGGGAAAAAAGACAAGGGAGGGGCACAGCAGTGGGACCCCTGGGTCACCTGCCAGGCTTACTATTCCTCCACAGCCACCCTGGTGGCCTGGGGGGTGTTGGGCCTCAGCTACAGTGATTAGGCTCAGGGAACTCAGGATAAAGGACCCTCTGTCTCCACACTGGGTTCCAAATGCAGCCTCTCTAAATCTACCTTCTGAGTATCTGGAACTCAGCTGGAAGAATACATGATCAGGCCAGACCCAGAGCCCAAGCCTAACACGACAGGGGTCACGTGGGGTTGTTACCCCGTGCTCAGTGGTCGGGGTCTCCTTGCAAATCTGCAGAAATCCCTGTTCTGCCTCAATCCTGGGAGAAACCCCAGATCTCCTCCTTCTCTGTCTGTTCTTCTTTTGAGGCTATTGTCCTGGAGGGATGTAGAGTCCTTGAACCTGGCCCTCCAAACGTACATAAGCAGCCTGCTCAATAAAGCAAATTATGCACTTTTTCACATTTGCCAGTTTTTTGATTCCAGAAAGGCTGCGGGACTCTTTCTCACTGTCTCCTTTGCCCCCATCACTTGGTGGCCCTCTCCTCATGGAAACACGATTTCCCACAACTGCCCCCTGCCTCTCAGCTGGTCAGAGGGGAGTGTCCCACAAAGTCGCTGGTGTTTGTGAGGATCCTGTCCCCCAGCAGAAAGCCTACTCCTGGAGCCACGGACAGGGATCTGGCCTCCTGAGCCACTCAGCTCTAATTGAAAGCCTAAACTGGGGACCCCGAACATTTCTGACTGACTTTCTGAGTCACCTGGGCTGGAAGGGCCTGATATTTCTTTCCAGGAATGGATGTAGCACATCCTCCATTTTCAGGGCTGACATTCATGATGTATCTAGTTCCTCCAGCTGCACCCCAGAAATGAGAGTCCCTTCCATCCCACTGGTTGGAAACCCAGCCCAGGGGAGTTCTGAAGCACTGCATCCCTGCCAGGTCCAGCATCCCTGTGGAGTGGCCCCTGCCCCTGAATGAGCCCCTTCCCTGGGACTTCCCTGCCCGGACACGACCACACCCCAGGCTGTGCCAGAATTCTGGGGCTCTGCGTGTCCAGGGTACACAGGTGGGACCTGAGCCAGGTGTCCCCTGGGCCTCAAGGGGGAGAGGTCTGCCTCTGCATCAGGGGAAGGTGACCCCACATGGCTGGCAGGACACTCACTATGGACCTCCAAGAGCCCTGGGAGCAGTTTCCCTGCAGGTTTTAGGAGCCATCTTTAGGAGGGCAGGCCTCTCTTTGGGCAGACCGTCTTGCTGTCCTGGGCCCACGTGCTGACCACAGGAATCTACACACCCCCAGGAAACTCAGGCAACCTCACAACTTTGTCACTTGGTGGCCTGGGTACCATGGGCTCCTTGGCCATCCCATGAGGGTGGTCCTGGCTGGCATGTTCTCCAGCTGCTCCCGTTAAGAAATCCCCCTGGGTTTCTGTGGTCACAGAACCCACACCAGAAGATACTATTCCTGCAATGACCCCCACAGCAGTCAGCTCCCGGTGTATGTCCAGGGACTAATGACAGCAATTTATTGCCAGGAACCGTGATGAACAAGAGGGTGGGATTCCATGCTAAGTTCAGGATCCTGGTAACTCACTCTGCACCCCAAAAAGCATCCATGAGAAATGTGTGTATTGGGATGTCTGTGCCCCTAGGAGATCTGCTCCTCAGGGCTCCTGGGATTCTCCAGCCCCTCTCAAGGTTCTTAGAGCCTGGGTCTAAATTTCTATCTCCCAGCTTTGGTGGAAGGCCGCCTGTGTCTTGTGGTCATGGGTCGCTTTATTGCATGACTTGGCATGTTCTTAGTGCCCGTTCTCCTCTCCTGCGCCCGGCTCCCAAGATGTTCCCACTGACCCTTGGCTCCCTGTGTGGGTCAGGGGCCATAAGTCTGCCCCCTTCACTCTCCTCCTCTGCCCCCACCCCTGGGACCACCCCTAGATGGACTGGGAGGTGTTTGTAAGTGAGTCTCACATGAGGACATGACTGAATAAAGCAGGGCTCTCCGCAGGGAAGCATGCCTGCTCAATTCTCTGAAGAGGACCCCACAGCCCCACACTGCCTCCCAGGGGTCTACTCAGGACACACAGTCCCCCAGTTCTGGGCAAGGCGTTTCCCTGAAATCCTTGCTTCTAGAAGGGTCTCTCCTTCCTTCTTCAGAGTTTAGAGTTGTTCCAGTGTCCCTGAACACCAGAATGCCCAGCACGGACCCTTCAGAGACCTGGGGAGACAAGGAAGATATGTGGCCACAGGTCTCACAGGACACATCTGCTGGGACCCCAGGACAAAGGGCCGTCCTCCTCCCTTCTCAGGTATGGATCCCGTGGTAACTTTTTGCAGGGAGCCCGACTGGGGAGTGGGGCCCAGAGCAGTTCATGGGGCTCTCTGGTCAGGGAAGATTTGGGTCAGGCGGCCTTGCCTAGTTTCCCTGCTGGGCCAGCTCTGAAAACCCCCAGTTGCTCTGGCTGTGGCTGGAGACCCCCCAAGCCTCAAGGCGGGACCCTTTCTCTCTGCCTCCACTGCCTCTGAAGCCATGCTGGTGCTGGCGTGGGGAAAGAGCTTCATTGCCCTCTCACAGCTAAGTTGCCACAGGTGGATGCTGCGGGCAGCTGGAGGGAGAGTTAGCACTTTCTTAGATGTGAGTGGTTAGGCAACTTGACACCCCGTCAACTAGCCTTAAACATTAGAAAGAGGACTTTCCTGGGAAAGATGGAAGTTACTTTCAGTAATATGTCTATAGATTTCTTTTTTTTCTTTTTTTTTTTCTTAAGGACTCATAAAACTCCCAGGTCATTCCTGGTAAGGACCATTATCCAGGGATCAATCAAGAAATGGAGGAGAGGGGTGAGGCTATGGGGAGAGAGGAGGGGAGGTCAGAGCCCACGGAGAGGAGATGCCCCTCCCTGGGGCCGCAAACTGGGCAGTGGCTGCTGGCATCCAGCTCTCCTGTTCTCAGACCCATTTCATCTAGGGGGTGTTTCCAAAAGAAACAATGGTGGAAGAGCTGTGGAGGACACCTAGACCTCCCAGAATGGACAGTGGGAGCAGAGTCACCATGCTGGCCCTGGGCTCTGGAGCCAGACCTGCAGTGGAGACCACAGGTCTTGTGAGAAGTAACTCCTAGCATGTTCAGAGCTGTTTCTGGCTCTGTCCCAGCTGGAGGGTGCAATCCCCAACCTCCAGAAAGAGAGGCCAGGCCCCCCACCCGCCAGGTGATGTTGCCTTTGTTGAGGAACAGTGATTTTTGGTTGTGAGATGTTTGGCGGCTCTCTCTAAAAACTGCTTTGACTTACGTTTGTATCCCAGTCACCAGTTCCAGGGCAACAGAAAAAGCATATCCTACATCTTTTGCACTCAAATCTTCCCCAAAGAGCAAGTATTTGCCCATGAAAATACCAGCTGCTCTTCTAAGGCCCCCTAAATACCCAGCAGTGTAGGCGGTGCACTCTTGATCAGGGACTGGAGGAGAGGGACCAGCGGTCCTCTGGCAGGCTTGGCCCAGTGTGGCAGCTGCGCTGTGGGTGCGTGCTGGGGAGGGCCATGCAGGGAATCCTGTTTGAGGCGCCTCTGTGCATGCCTGCATTATGGTCTGAGGTTTCATATACAGGATCCAGGCATCCTGACTGGTCAGATACAGCCCCTCACCCTCGGGCTGGAGCCACCGCGAGCACAGTACCTCTAACAGAGACATGCCCGGTGTGGGGAAAGTTCATGGGACACTCCGGAGGCAGGGGCAGTGGGGCTGGGGAAGGCAGGGAGTGCAGTGAAGGGTGGGGGGAGCAGAGCCCCTTGCTCTGGAGTGAAGGTTCTTGGGGAGACCACAGAGCAAGGCACACACCATCCCCACCCTATACCCCAAACTCTTAACCCCACCAACACAGGGGCCCCTCTGAGCCCTCTCACCGTGGTTCTCCTGTGAGACCGCACCCAACCCGGCATCTGGCATCCCAGCCCTACCTCCCCTCTTGGGACAGATCCGTCTTCTTGGAAACTGCCCAGCAGCATGAATTCAAGGCTCGCAGCGGGCCTGGTGGATCTGCACTTCAAATGCCCTACCTGGCCAGCTGTGCGTGCATGGGCTCATTCCTCTATATTGCCCACCGGTAGCCTGGGTCCACGTCCGGGTCAAAGGGAGGCCGCGGATCCCAGGCTGAGCCCCTCTCACAGACAGGTGAGTGTGACCCCGCTGCCCCGCTGCCCCGCCCACTGGTGGCAGCACCGCCCCAGCCTCCGGCCGGCGCCACCTGCAGGTCAGGAATTCCGTGCGGCCCCGCCTTCCCCGGCCCCTCCCAGCTGTCCCATAAGCCTCCCCCCACCCCCGTCCTGTCTGCGCCCTGGCTCCCATTGGCTCCGCAAGTTCTGCCCTCGCACGTCTAGACTCGGGAGGACGCATGAAGCAAGCGCTAAGGGAGGGCCCCGCGGCGTTGCCAGGACTACAGACGCCACGCTCTGCGCTGGCCGGCGTGCGCTTCTGGGGCGGGCAGCGGGCTCCGGAAGTGTGCAGCTGCCCGGGAACATGGCGGTGCTTGCTGCTGGGGATGGCGGCTTGCTCGGCTGGGCGACTAGTTCTGGCCTGGTCAGTTGGCGGCCGACATCCTTTCTGGGGTGGCTTCCCACAGAAGGTAAACGTATGTCCGCGCAGTCGGCGGGTCCGGTGGACATGAACTGGGGTGGGATCGGGGTTGGGGTGGTGGCCGGGGGCGGGCTGTGGTGTTGGGGAGAGGGTTGGGGCTGGGGGGACAGGGCTGGGGCACAGCCTCAGGCTTTCCTCCCCCTCAGGCCCTGGGGCTGGGGCCGCGAGTCTGGGTCTCCCTGGGTGGCTGCAGCCTCCCAGAACCCCCCGGGAAGGGCAGGCGGAAGACCTCACTTAGACGAAGCGGGGCATTACCCGGTTTTGAAGAGCCCCAGAATCAGAGGTTGGAATGGGGTGGTTTATCAGCCTTGTTTATCTGCAGGGAAATTTCAGTTCCATCCAGATGTTGGTTCCTTCAGTCAACCTCAGGAATAAGACACAAGGGTCAGTGCCGATAAGCAGTTATCTAGGGCTTGACTCAAAATAGACTGTGCGGGGTGTAGGGATGGTAGATGGGACCCTCCCTCTCGAAGTTAGCAGTCTTCTGGGATTAGAGGCCCCAGCTGATGATTACATTTTCATCTGCAGTAATGGAGTTTGTGAGAAACACATAGAAAAAGGAGGGGTGTGGTGGCGATAACTCATTACAGAATCCAGGACCCTTGCCTGGCTCTTGTGTAGAAGAGTCTCGCCTAGGTTGGGCAGCAGTTATCAAAGTGTATCCAAGGCCCCTGAGGTGCAAGACCATTTTCATAGAAACACCGGGATGTCACCTGCCTTTTGCACACTCTTGCTCTCCCGAGTTCCTGTGGGGTTTTCCAGGGAAAACCTGGCCTGTGATATCACAAAACAGGGAATGCAGAGGCAGATAGAATTCAGCTCTCACCAGTCCAAAAGAGATTTGCAGAAATTAAAATCACTGCTATTCTTCTCACTAATGATTTTTGTTTTGAAAAATAGACATATTTTGTTTGAGTATTAATGGTGACATACAGTAGATTGTTAATATTTTTAAGTGAATTCATACACTTTTTCTAAGTTCTTATTTAACTTCTAACACAGAACCTATTGATAGATTTAACTCACATAAATATCAGCCTTCTGGAGTTCTCAGTAATTGTTTAGAGTGTATAGGGTTCTGTAGAACAAGAAGTTTGAGAGCCCCTGGAGAACGTGTGCTCAGGTGCTAGTCAGGTGCTTAGCGGTGTTAGACGGATGCCAAGATGTCTTCCGCAACTGCTCCTGGACTCGAAGTAATTGGCCACATGGAGATGGGTGGGCAGTGCCTCCACTTTACAAACCAGAAGCTCCTGAATGTGCCTGGAGTCTAGGCCATGGGCTGTGCAGGGATTCCTGTTCTATCTGTTCTATCTAAGCCAGGATTCCTGTGCAGAGGCCTGTCCCTGAAGACCCGCTCTCCTTTGCTCCCTGCCATGTACCTTCTGTGTGATGTCAACCTTCCAGAGGGCGTCAGCCTCCATAGGAATGTCTGCATCTACATTACCTTCCTCCTGAAGACCCTGCTGAAAATGGAGGAGTCGGTACTGGTGCTATAACCTTGGGGCCACCTCTACCACTGGCAGAGCCCCGACATCAACCAGGTCCAGATTCTCTAGTCCGACTTCTTTGATCTCCCATGTCTCAACATAAACATCCCTGACATTGAGTATGAGCAGTTCATTGCAGGTGAGGTGGTGGTCATTTCACTGGGGCCAGTTGGTCGTTGTTCTGGTTCCGATCTGAAAATCGGGCCATCTTAATTTGGGCTTGTCAGTCTGCTTAGGGGCCCTGCTCATGTTTCCCACACTGCAGGTGAATTTGGCCTTTCCATAGTTTTTCTCGGGAAATCGATTTGAAGTGTATGAGCTCTATGTCCCCTTACCTCTGAAAACCCTGGCCTCCTGGTGAGATGGAGCGGTGACAAGGAGGCCACTGCCACAGAGGCCTTTTCCCAGCAGGACTCGCTCCCTGTGTAGCCAGAGCTTTTCTTACCTGTAGGAAAACACGATGTGTGTGTAGCATGGGCCACGTGCTGGAGAAGATAAGTAACTGCCCATCCAGTATAATTTGGTCCTGCTCAAGCTTCCCATTTTAAGTTTTGTAAGAGTGAAGTGTTGAATATTTTCATTGAATAAAGGTATTTAGAGCTTATCATTATTTTTTTTATTGAAATATGGTTGATTCACAATGTTTTGTTAGTTTCAGATATACAGCTGTTTTGTTAGTTTCAGGTATACAGCATAGTGATTCAGTTGTACATATACATAGTCTATTCTTTTTCAGGTTCTTTCCCATTATAGGTTGCAAGATACTGAATATTGTTCCCTGTGTTCTACAGTGAATCCCTGTCGATTGTCTGTTTTACATACAGTAGTTTGTATCTGTTAATCCCAAACTCCTGTTTGTTTTATAAGTCTGTTAGTCTGTTTTTGTTTTATAAATAAGTTCATATGTATCATTTTTTAAATTCCACATATAAATGATATCATATGATACTTGTCTTTGACTTATTTCACTTATTGTGATAATCTCCAGGTCCATCCATTTTGCTGTTAATGGCATTATTTCCTTCTTTGTTATGACTGAGTAATATTCTGTTATATCTAAATACCACATCTTTATCCAGTCATCTATCAGTGGACGTTTAGGTTGTTTCTATGTCTTGGCCATTGTAAACAGTGCTGCTGTGAACATTGGGGTGCATGTATATTTTGGAATTAAGGTTCCCTCTGGATATATGCCCAGGAGTGGTATTGCCGGATCAAGTGATAAGTCTTTTTTTTTTTTTTTTTTTGGTCTTTTGAGGAATCTCCATACTGTTTTCTACAGTGGCTGCACCAAACTACATTCCCACCAACAATGTTGCAGGGTTTCTTTTTCTCCACAGCCTCTCCGGCATTTATGGTTTGTGGACTTTTGAATGATGGCCATTCTGACTGGTGTGAGATGATAACTTATTGTACTTTTGAGCTGCATTTCTCTGATAATTGAGCAATATTGAGCATTTTTTTATATGCCTATTGGCCATTTGTTTGTCTTCAATGGAGAATTGCTTGTTTAGTTGTTCTGCCCATTTTTGGATTTGGTTGTTTATTTTTTTCTTATTAAGTTATATGAACTATTTATATAGTCTAGAAATTAAGCCATGGTCAGTCTCATCTTTTGCAAATATTTTCTCCCATTCCATAGGTTGTCTTTTAGTTTTGCTTATGGTTTCTATTGCTGTGCAAAAGTTTAAAAGTTTAATTAGGTCTCATTCGTTTATTTTGGCTTTTATTTCTGTTGCTTGGGTTGCTTAGATTGCCCTAGGAAAACATTGCTGAGATGTATGTCAAATAATATTTTGCTTATTTTTTCTTGTGAGAAGTTTATAGTGTCTTGCCTAATGTTTAAGTTTTTAAGCCATTTTGAGTTTGTTTCTTTTTGGTTTATTTGCGACTCTATTGTATGCTTTTGATTTTTGGTTACCTTATTTTTCAACTATATCAACCCAATACTATACCTATTTCCTTTAGACTGATAATCACGTAGGTTCCAATACATCCTAAGAATAAAGAAGAAAAAAAAAAAAGAAAAAATCTACATTTTCTTGCTCCCCTCTCCCATTCCCAACTTTTTCTATTTTGATGTCCTTTTCTTTTTTACATCTTCATGTTTATTCTCTTGTAACTCGTAATTGCATTTCCAACTATGGTTTTCCTTTTTCTATAACATCCTGCTTCCTTTCTGTTTACAATAGAATATTTTAATCTCTCTGATAGGTTCAATATTGCTGAGTTATCTCCCCTCCTCCCTCCCCACCCCACACCTCTGAATCCTCAGCCCAGGAAAGCTAAACCATTCTAGCCTTCATCAGTTCTGAGAAAGCAGTCTTCAGAGTGGGAAAAAACATTGAAAAATAATATACTGTGAGTTGCTTTCTACCCTTTCCTAGAGATGAGAAACATGAAGGTGGAGGAAAAAAGTTGGAGGTGGGGATCACAAAGTCTTTTCTCCTTTTGCTACTGAAGAAATGATTGCTTTTGTAATTAATGATGATGCCCTTTAAATTGGTGAGATTGAGATTCCACAGCTTCAGCCCCTGTGAATAACCAGCCGGGAGAAAGCTCTCCAGGGCCCCTGCAGTGGGAAAGGCAGCCCGTCTGAGCACCTGTTGTTCTGTATTCTTCCTGCCTCCACACGGGTTTGCTAGGCACCTTGCAGGACGTTGAAGTTACCCGAGGTGGAGGACTGGGAGAACCCTGCTGGATGGCTAGCCAACCAGGAACCCTCACTTGAAGGACAAAGAGAAGAGTAGTGGGGTGGCGTCGGAAGAGAGGACGATTGAGACCCAGGATGTGTCCTGGAGTCCAGCAGGCGAGGTTGGCGGGGCAGATGGGGCCCTGTGGCATGGGCAGACCTTGAGGGATCTGAAGCAAAGATAAGAACCAAGAGGCTGGATTAGTGTGGGTATACGGCATCCCCTGGCGGCCGCCGGGGAAGCGCATCTAGCCCAGGGGGAGTGGGCACTTCCCCAAAGCTGGGTTGACAGGTCACAATCAACTCACTGGGGACCGAGTGGCACTGAGCCATTTTTAACTTTTTGTCCCTCTTCTTGGAAAAGAAACTGCTGCCTGTTGAATAGCCTGTGTCGTTAGTGAGAATTAAAGACATGAAACAAGATTGCCTCAAAAGTTATCAATTGTGTAGTTGTTAATAAGGGTCAAATGCAAACTTGAATAGATGAAATGAAACATTCATCAGAGGATTTTAAAATCCTTTAAAATAAAAATTCTTGCTGCCTTTTTTCTTCATTTCAGGGTTCATTTGGTGATAATAATAGCAACCAAAGCAAGAACAAACCCTTACAGAACTCTGTCCTGCTGTTCCAGGAACTCTGATCATGATAACCCAATGAGTTGCCACCAGTATGAGTTCCACTTTACAGGTAAGGACATTCATTAATCATATGGCTAGTAATTGGCAGGGCTGGGACTTGAACCCAAGCTGTCTGGCCCAAGAGCCCCCTCTCAGCCCCTTCACTGCAGCTCATCACTTGGCATGCCCGACACAGGCCAGCATTAAAGAGCAGCTTGACCTTGGCCAAGGCTGCATCAAAGCTTGGTCTGTTTCCTCATTTGTAGAATGGGGGTGTGGGTAGTGAACTCTGTGAGCTCAGTCGTCACTTCCTCCAGCTCTGATATTCTACTGCTTTGAGTTAGTTTAGTAAGTATCCGAGCCCATGCATGGCCCACTCATGGGCTGGTGCTTTGCTAGGCCCTGGGTTACGGAGAAAAGTAAGATCAGCCTGCTTCTCCAAGGAACCTGTGTCCCTCCACGGGAAACAGATGTGAGGCCCAGGCTCCCTCACTGGTGGTCGGGGGCTGGGCAGGAAAGTCTGATAGGAGAAGGTGCAGGCAGAGCCCCTCCGGGAACAGTGGTGGCCACACAGCTCACAGAAGCGGGAGCCTCTGTCCAGGCTGCTAAGTGGGGAGTCCTCATTAGGCCAGTAGCCCCCCCAACCTAAGCCCTCATGACAAATATCCAGCCATCTCTGCAGTGTCACAATACAGCCAGGCCATCCTCATCACTGTGCCCCTGTGCTCCTTTGTCCTGGGGCCTCTCTTCCCCCCACATCCAGAAGACTCTTCTCCCTCTCTTCTCTGAGTGTCCGCTCACTTCACCCGTGGTCCCTGCTTCCTGGGAAACCATCTCTGGAGTTGACGCTTTGGCCACTCACACACCCCCCGTTTGATCAGGAGCCTGAGTTGACCTCCTTGTGCTCACTTTCCACCTTCAGATCATTGCTCCTCCTCTCTTGGGAGCACCTGGAAAACCCAGATCCTTTCCTAGCAGTGCCTGCCACCCTGGCCTCCCTGCTCATCTGCCTCAGTCAAGAGCACCTGGACCACCAGCTCTGTATTGCCTCACCTCCTACCATCAAGAGGTCAAAGTTGATTCTCCCTCCACCACCCAGTATGGCCATTTTAGGTTCTTCTTCTCTGTCAGCCTGAGCCAGCCACCCCCCATTCACCCTACCCCCGGGCTCATACCCGGGCATGTCTCCACCCCAGCTCCAGCCTCTCTCCTTTAAGTGCCCACATCTAGACATACAGCTGCTTCTCCACCAGCCTCCCTGGCCCTCTTTCACCCTCACTGGGGGCATCATGCGCTGACTCCTCTTCGTTCCTGCCTGTCCACGTTCCTCTTACTTCCACTTCCCCACCTTCCAGCTCTGCATCCACAGTCAGCACTCTCTTTATGACAAGCAAAACTCCCTTGACCCTTGATCTTTTTAGTTCCTCACCAGGACGACTCCCATCTCAGTTCACCCAGCTCTATTTGTTCTGAGCCTACAGGCTGCAGGCTCTCCCAGCACAGATTTATAAGACTACAAATCAATGCCCACCATGTTGCCACTGCCAGGCAATCCTCCAGGATTTCCCTAGTGAGCACATTTCCCCACTTATCACTCAGTGGTGTCAACATTCTCTGCTCTCTGCACACCTCTAACCTTCCCTCTGTCTCTTCCCTGACTCCCAGCAGACGGCCTTGCCTCCTGCTTCAGAGAGAATGACATGTTACTGGAAAGGAACTCGCTCACCTGCAGCAAATCTGCTCACCTCACCTTTTATCTGTCTCTCTTCCACCTGGGCTCTAGCTGTAGTTGTTCTTAATTTAGTGAGTTTAGTTGACATATATATACACAGTTAAAAGCATAGAGCACTATCGACTACCTTCAAGGGCTTACTTTTTCAATTCAACATAGAGTGTATGATTCATCCACTTCGCTGCATGTACCTGCAGTTCAGTTGTTTTAACTGATCTTAAATGTGTGTGTGAAAATAACACAAGGCAAGGGTAAGCCAGGACTTAGGATGCTGGTTACTTCCTGTGAGAAGAGGCCAAGGGCAGGATAGGGAAAGAGGACACATTATGTCACTGTCAATAGTCCTGTTCTGATGCTGGGTGATACATTCAAAATGGTTTCTTATAATATTAATTTTAATACATAAATGCCTCTGACAGGCACCTAAGATGAGAATGTGTCATGAGCCACGACATACAATGGGTAATATTACATCATTATTGTTATGTAATCTTGTTATTAAATATATTAATCATAATCTTACATTATGTGTTATGTGTTATATATTATATAGATGCATGAGTTATATATTATGTATATAAACAAGTACATATGTATTATATACTATCTGCTAATAAATAAACAGAACGTAATATGCCAGTATATCTACTATTATGTATTATTTAATAAACAATAACATACTATATCCTGTTATATGACATGGCAGATAATCTTTAATGAAATAAGAAATCTGTCACTATATATAATGGTAATTAATCAAATTAAATAAAAACCCCCTCATCTTTTAACACCGACACCGCTCCAGCTGTCACTGTGATTTCTCTTCCCTTTCATGGTCGAGGTCCTCACAGTGCTACCCATTCCCCCTTTCATCTCCTTATCCTGAACCTTCCTCCTCCTCCCATCCCATGCTGCCTTCTGCCCCGTGGTCCCGCTAGTCACCAGCTGCCTCTGGGGCACTGATTTCCGGGCACGGTCTCAGGCCCCAGCTCACCTGCCTGCCCGCTGCCACTGTCACCGCTGGTGGGGGCAGGGTGGGTGGCAGAATGCATCTCTTGTCCTGGAAGAGAACACAGCACAGACTGTGACCAGCAGCAGGTGTGGCCGGGAACTGCAGGACTGAGGGGAGAGCCAAGCTGTCTGCATCCAGACCTGGGGCACTTGGAGTGTGAAGAAGCCCCGTCCTCACTGCCCCTGAAGTGAGGAAAACACCCTCAGGTGAGTTAAAGTGCTTATGACCTAGGTCTGTTGGCTGGAAAGGACAAACGGGCCCCTAAGGGGAGGGTAGTTGATGTTCCAGGCCCCACCAAAGCCCTAAGGGCTGGTGGGGAACCAGGCTGTACTCTCCACTGGACCCAGTGCCCGCTCGGGGGTGGGGCCTTCGGGAACAAGCAGAAAGCCCTCGGTATCTAGGGGGAATTGGGCAGTGTTGGAACATCCCTGCAGCGAGTCAAGTGACGTCAGGGCCTGTGGGATCCGTTTTTATGGCCACATCGAGCCTCAGCAGAAGCCACAGCAGGAGTGGATTCCTGTCTCTCCAGCTGTCATCCTCGTGTCTGAGTGACAGGCTTCAGACCTGATCCCGTGGGGCGCTAGGACAGTTATAGACAGAGGCGGCTTGGGGAGGCTTCAAGAGGGCGGTACTGGCCTTCCTGCCAACACGATTACATGAAGATCGAACAATCCATCGATGGGAAGAAAATAAGAACCATGGTCACATCTGGACCCCAAGCTTAGACGTGGTACATGGGTGACAAGTATCAACAGTCCAGTGAGGTTCTGGCCAGAGCTAGAGGCTAGGGCAGCAAGCCGGGAGTAGCACAATGGAGCATCATGGTGCAGAGGCTGGACTAGGTGTCCGCAGGCTCCTCCCAGTAGAAGCCTCAGAGTTTGGGAGGTGGCTAACATGCCTCCTTCGTGTCACCAGCAAGTGATGCCACCTGTGGAAAATCAGCTGTAATCCTGAGATGGGTCAGCCCTGGGTGATGTGATAAAGCCTCCTACAAGAGGGGGAACCAGACGACAGTGAACCAACCAACAGGCTGATGAGTTTCCCGCCTGTGTTCATCGTGCTTTCATAGCCAAGTATGAGGAGAGAGTTGAATGGCTCACCATGAAGATTTTAACAACTTGAGAGGGTTCCATGTCTCACTGCATTCCTCTCAGTGCCACCTGGAGGAATTCAGGCGGTGTTTAGGCCCAGAGGAGGCTAACGGCCTCTTGGTTCCTCATCAACCTGGCAAACCCACCAGCCCACTATGGCCAGACCTTGGCAAGTGCCTTCCCTTGTTCTAACATATCCCTTCCCACCCGCGCCTATGGTAAGCTTTTGTTTTTTTTAATTAATGGGAATGACGATACCTTACAGCCTGCTCAGACCTTTCCTTAGGGCTTCTCGCCTTAGACCCCAGCAAGGGGGTCCACTGCCCTCGGTCCTGCACTGCAGAGGGTCCCCCTGGCCCTGACACTTCCTCTAGCCACGCCTTCCATGGGGGGAGTCAGCAGGGCCAAGGGGACACGGTCATTGGCTCCATCCCATGCTCTGGAAACCCAGGACCCCGAATGCCTTGCCTCAACAGCCCCGACCCATTTCTAGTGCCTGCACCGGCTCTCCCTGGAGTTCAGTTTCCCAGAACTCGCAGAGAGGCCAAAGGGCAGCTGTGTGCATGGAAGGTATAGGCAGAGCCTAGATGTGAAATCTGAGTTCCCCCTGTGCACATCTATGGCCCCTTGTGGCAAGGGATGGACCCAGCATTGGGAAGAAAAGGGTCAGGCTAGTGATCAGAGACTGGGAATCAGCTCTCCCCACACACTCACTTTCTTTGCAGGACTCCCCTGAGTCTGGGAATTCTAAATTTGAACCTGGACTTCCACCTTATAATGAATGTATATTTGTAAAGGCAGGAATTTAGAACCTGCTGCACTTAAAATGTTTAGATATATAGGATGTGAGCTCCCAGGTATGCTCCGGCCCTGCACTTCCAAAGGTCCAGAGCAGTTATGTTGGCCCTACTGATACTGTAAGAGGCAAAGACCGTCTCCAGAGAGGAGGGGCTCCTGTTTCACGCTCCGAAGTCAGGATCTTCTGAGCGGATAAAACAATGGACACTGAGACCCTCAATTGTAAATTGATTTAGAATAACGCCAAAGTGTGTATGACGTGTGTGTGTGTGCACACACGCACCTGGGGACATGTGTGGTACATGACTGTGACTGTGTGTGTGTGTGTGCATGCACGTGGGCCTGGAGATGTATGTGGTTGTGTGTATGTTATGTATGTGTGTGCACCTGAGGACGTGTGTGTTTGTGTGTGTGTGGTACATGAGTCCATGTGTGTGTGCGTGTGGGGATATATGTGGAGCAGAGCCAGTGTGTCTGCACGTGTTTGTGTGTACGTGCATACATTTGTTTTAACAGTAGAAGCTGTCCTTTAGATTTCTAAAGTAGTAAAAATTGTATGATGTCCTTTGCTGTATAATTCAAAATTAAAATAATCTTCAATCACCAGAAATTTATTCCCCCCCAGATTCTGACTTTTTTTCCATATTGATATGTCTTCATTTTATTGATGAGGAAACTTAGCTTAGAGATGTTAACTGACTTAACCAAGGCATGGAGCTCATGCGCCCAGGGCCAGGACGCAGTCCAAGCCACGCTGCTCCAGAGGCCTGGAGCCCTGCTCACGATCACGCGTGGCCTCTTGGCGGGGGAACAGATTCTGATGGGCTGTGGCCAGCGTGCAGGCTGCCCAATTAAGGGACTCAGGAAGCCGGGCAGAGAGTACCAGACAGCAGACAAGAGTGAAGGGCTGTTCAGAAATCAGATAGGTTCCTAGGTCTTGGATGAGTAAGGAGGCTTACTGCTCATCCTTCATCCCTTTGATGGTGGCTAAAAGGGACCAAGGCCCAAGAGAGCACTTCTGGGAGCTGCCTGTCAAAACCTGGAAAAGGACTGTTCAGGACTGGCTCTGCAGTAGGAGCAGAGGAAGGAAATGTCACTTCCTGGTGGACATTATTGGTGATGGCAGTAGGAGCCCTAGCAGCCTTGGTATGGAGGTGGCAGGACAGGGTCCTAGTGGATGATCGTTTTCACCTGTCTTAAAAATCATTGCTTCATATATTGTATCCATTTTGTGGTTTATTTTAGGATGGTAAATATGGTCTCTGTTACCCCATATTAGTTGGATTGATTAATTTTTATTGTTAATTTTCTCTTCAATGATTTGGAAGCTATATTGCCTTTTAATGAAAATTCTCTCTAAATTTTTATAAATCATTTCTAAGTTCATAACTTTATATGTAATTGGACCAGTATTCCTATAACACTATCAAAAATGAAGTAATCTATTAGATCCTGTTCCTCAATAATGATAAATTTAGCAACTTTTACCTCCCTGCTCTTCCAGATTGTATGTGTGTGTGTGTGTGTGTTTGTGTGTGTATTTGTGTCCTCCAGTTACTTCTTTTTAGACAGTTGCTCTCAGTTTGTTACATTAACAATGAAAATATAGGTATAAGCTTCTTGGATTTCATTGCTCACTACCACTATTTAATCCCATGTCTTCCCCACTTTTGAGTTATTTACTTATCGGGATTTTCAAATCAACTGGACACATGATTGGCTAACTTTTTTTGAGCAGTGGACCTGGAACCCTTACATGTCTATATGCAGCTTTATGTTCTCCTCCTCAACAACTCTCAGCTTGTTTTCGATGGCCAAAGCCTTGTTTTAAAATATGGCATTGTTTTTCATCACCAAAAGAAAAAAGAAAAAAGCTTTCTTGATTTAAAGTGCTGTCTTTTTATGACTGGCTAGACTTGTCTGGTGAATAGAGATTTCCATAACCTTCCTCCTTCTTTTTACCATAACTCGGATTCATTGAGATGCATGTTTTTACCATTTCTCAGATGGGCTTCCACTTTGACTTCTGCTTTAATCCATCATCCCACTCTTTTCCTCCATGCTTATTCCTGAAAAAGTGAGCTCTCTATCAGATTAAAGATGGTTCCCATCAGAGATGTGTGGCTCCCTGTCCAAAGGTCCAAAGGAAGAGGAAAGGAAACATTCCTGGTTGTGGTGGTTAATTTTGTCAGCCTAGAGATCTAGTTATCCATGTGGCTGCAGTGGAATCTGCAATATTGGCTCAGAGTTTCCTTTTTCTGGCTTACTAGGGAAGCCGCATTAGCTGGGGTCACGGCCCTGGGGTCGTTGTCAGGATCCCGGGGCTGAGGCAGCCCCTCTCCCCCCTTGTTATTTTGATCTTGCAAACTGGGTCCCAGCTGTGTGAACCCTACACCTGGCAGACAGGATTGCCCCCCACATGACGTGTCCCAGTTCCTCGGCAACCCTCACTGCTATCAGCTAGCTCCAGTAAGGGTACGAGCTGGCTTCCACTGTGGTCCTTCCTCCTTCATCTCCATGCAGGCTCCCCTTTCCCACTAGTTGGCCCTAAGCCTTCTCTCCTGCGCTACATACTCTGAAGGAATTCCTCAGCATTTCCAGCAGGTAGATGGTTCTCTTCTATGTTTTGACCCCTTCAGTGCTTGCAGTGGAAATTTAGGAGGTGGAAAGGAAGAGCTTGGGGGTTCTCCATATCTAGGGGCTCCCTATCCAGCAGATTCAACTAACTGTGTATTGAAAATGTTCGGGAAAGGACAAAAAGTTTCAAAAAGCAACACTTGAATTTGCCATACACTGGCAAATACTTACATAGAATTCATGTTGTATTAGATATCGTGAGTATTCTAGAGATGATTTAAAGTACACAGGAGGACACAGCAAAATAGAATGTGACAACGAATATACGTGTATATTCATGTATAACTGAAAAATTGTGCTCTAAGCTGGAATTTGATGCAACATTGTAAAATGACTATAACTCAATAAAAATGTTTGTATATATATATATATTTATATTATATATTATAAATATATATATATATATAAAGTACATGGGAGGGTGCACATAAGTTCCATGCAAGTCCTATGCCATTTTATACAAGAGGCGTCAGCATCCATGGATGTTGACGTCAGGGGGGAGCCCTAGAACCAGTGTCCCATGGTTACAAATGGATGGAAGTCCAGGCTCCTTATCCCAGCCTGTCAGGTACCCATGTGCTCTGAATGCTGCCTATACCACACTCTCCAGGTCTCTCTCCTCCAGCCCTGCCAGACTGCCCTCTGATTCTTGAACAGGCCACAAACACTGCACTTCATGTCTGGCCCCTAGAAATACCAGTTACATTCTAAGAATGGCTCTGCTTTAATAAAAAGGGCTGCATTGTCACTATAGAAGACAGTGTGGAGGTTTCTTTAAAAACTGAAAATGGACTAAACTCATGATCCAGCCTTCCCACTCCGAGGCATGTGTCAGGAGAAAACTCTAATTCAAAAATCACATGCACCTCAATGCTCACAGTAGCACTATTTATAATAGCCAGGACATGGCAACAACCCAAATGTCCATCGACAGGTGACTGGATAAAGAAGTAGTAGTATGTTTATACAAAGGAATACTACTCAGCCATTAAAAAGAACAAAATAATGCCATTTGCAGCAACATGGATGTACGTAGAGATAGTCATTCTAAGTGACATAAGCCAGAAAATGAGAAAAATGCCATATGATATCACTTATATGTGGAATCTAAAAAACGACACAAATGAACTTAAATTACAAAAGAGAAACAGACACACAGACATAGAGGAACAAACTTACGGTTACCAGGGAGAGAAGGGGATGGGAAAGGATAAATATGGGAATTCAAAAATGCCCCTCTAGGGGAGTGATGGAAATGTTAGCTATCTTGATTGTGGTGATGGTTTTCTGGATGTAGACATCTATCAAATTCATCAAATAGTACATGTGAAATATGTGTAATTTACTGTACAGAAATCATACCACAATAAATGTGCCTGTAAAAAAGAAAAAAAGAAAGAAAAATTTGGCGGCATTGTGTCCTAAGTTTTTATGTGTCTCCAGTGAGTGGGTATTCAAGTTTCTGGTCTGCCATATTTTCTGAACCAGAAGTGCCCTCCTTCCCTTTTCTTTGATAAACTGTCAGTAGGTGGCATTTATTTCCATGGCTTCAACTGCTCTCTGTCCACTGATTAACTGTCAAATCTTTTCCAGCATGGACATCCCATTTCAGTCCCAGAAATATACTTATAATTGACAAGTAGACATTCCCACTTGATTAGCCCATAAAAATCTCAACCTCTGTATGTTTGGATTTCCACTCGCTCAGAACTAGGTTAACTTCTTCAAACAATGGCATCAGTATCCCTTCTGTTTTCCGTGCCATACATCTGGGAGTTTTCCTTTACTTTTCCACTCCCTCACCCCCCTGTCAGTACTACAATTCTATTCCTTAATGTCCCCCAACAAAGTCCCTGCTCCTCACTCCCCACTGCATTAATTCACACCCCTTGATAGTCTCCCCAGTGCTGTTCTTTAGAGTGAACAATCCACTTTGCTCACTTTTAATGACTAATCTGTGTCATTCTCCTCCTTAAAACCCCAAAGAATTCCCCGCTGCATATGTGAGGAAGTCCACGCTCCCTGATTTAACGTTACATCTTGTCATCACCTAGTTGCTGCTTTTTTTCAGCCTCAGCTTCCGTTAGTTCCCCACAGCCTCTAGCCTCACTGACCTTCCTTCCCTAAGTGCAAAGTGCTCTTAGACACGACCAGACATCTGCACAAGACACGCAAGCTTCTGAGAATCCCGTGCCCAGCACGCACTCTCCTGGTCTAGAGATTTGGTGGAATCCTTCATATGTCAGTGCAGGAAGCATTTCCTCTCTGACACCTTCCCTACCTTCTAGAACCCTGCCCCAGGCAGTGCAAGGGCCCCTCTGAACATACAGTGTACATGATGCCAAGTGACTCTTACCACATTGTTTTGAAAACCTATTTAAATTTGTCTCTTCCATGACACACTGTGATCTCCTTGAGGGATGGGGGGCTGTGTGGTATTTGTCTAGACAGCTAATGTCTGGCACAGACCCCGGGCCATCGGAAACAGTCTGCTGACTCATCAAGAATTGTTGTCTTTGCAATGTAAGAAAGACTACATGATCTCTGATCTTACACCATCTGGCAAGGGTCAAAATAATTTCACATACAACTACACAGGCAAATTATGTGTATCCTTTTCCTCTTTGTGAGCCCGAGATCATAGGCATCCTGGAACATAGGTGTCAGTCTAAGCTGTATGTCCCCTAGGCTGTCACATCCAGCTTACACATGTTTTTTAGAAGTTGTAGGGATATGTGTACATCACCAGTCTTAGAGCAAACGGTGCTTCAGCCTGAACCCATTTTAATGTTCATATGAAAATCAGAAATCTTCCAAACTGAAGCCTGAAGAAATATTTCCCTTCTCTCCTTCCAGTCTGTCTGCCATCTGCATCCCACTTCCCCACTGCTCAGCTGCGTCAGACCACCTTCCATCTAGAAACATTTTCGGTGGGACACTTGGATGAGAACTAATTACAGCAGTCATGAAAGTGGTCCCATGAACGTAGGCTCTGCACAACAAGGATGTTTTGACCGGAGGCCTCAGCTGTGGCCTGCAGGGTCTGTTCACGTGTTCTGCCTGGCTTCCCTGCAAACGTTCTGCAGAAAATCAAGCCTGCAGTTGAAGTCTTAGGAGGCCCAAGAAATCCAGAAAAATAGAGTGAGATTCATCTCCTTGGGAATATTTTTGAAAACCATCCACTAATAGGAAGAAGATATTTAAGAGGTTCGTTTTAGAGAAGATGGTGTCCAACTGCAGGTGGGTCAGTTTTGTCATTGTTGCTCACTAGTTGGCTTTCTGCTGCTTCTAACACACCTCTGTTTAGAGAAGTGGCCTGAGTCTGCCCTCAGAGCAGAAAGGTGAGCTGGGCCTGGCGACAGCCAAGCTCCTCTGCTGTGTAGTAACCAGCTGAGAAGGAAGGGATGGCCCAGGGATTCCTCTGACTCTCTCTCCCTCAGTTATAAACTCTCTGAAGGGTAAATGGAATAAAAAATCTTAATTCAATATGGTATTGTCAAAGTATAAAAATAATTGTCTTAGGAGGGGAGGGTATAGTTCAAGGGGTAGAGTATGTGCTGGGTTCAATTCCCAGTACCTCAATTAAAAAAAAATAAGAGAAACTCTGTTTTAAAAAGAAAAAGAACAAAGAAGAAAAGAGATGTCAAAGAATCCAACTTTAAAACGAAAAAAAATTTAATGAAAGTAACCAACTCGGTCTTTTTCTAGATAAGGAGTTTGGGATGAACAGATACACACTAATATGTATAAAATAAATAACTAAATCCCAAGTCCTTAATAACATAGTTGAACCTGAATCCTTTGTTTTTTCCCCTAAGCAACCCGTGGAAGTCTCTGAAATTCTCATCTTATAAAATAATTCATTTAAAGGCGGTTTGAAATTTACTGGTTAAAACAGTTATTTGTGGTTCCATGAATATAGGTCTATTAAGAAAGATAGACAATAAACCAGTAAGTAAATAAATATATTACGTACTACCAGGTGTTAATAATTGCCACAAAGGAACATAAAGCATATTAGAGGAGAAAATGATTGAATAGGAAATAAGTGTGTGCTATTTTAAATATTGTGTTCAGATAAGTCCTCTCTGAGGGTAAAATAACTTGAACAAAGTCCAGAATGAAGTAAAAGTATAAGCCACGTAGTTAACAGACAAGAAAAGCTTCCCAGGACAGGAGAAGTGTAAGTACAAGACTTGGAGTTACAAACACAGCTGTCCTGGTGGGGACCATCTGGGCAGTGAAGATGGGCAGGAGCAGAACGGTGAGAACTGAGGCTGCAGAGGCGGGTGAGGGACCGGATCACACAGGGCCTTGGTAGGGACTCTGGATATTCTTCTGAATAAAATGGAAAATCACGAGAGTATTTTGTACAGGGGAACAATTTGATCTGATTCATAATTTAATAAGAACATTGTGGGTAACGTATGGGGAATAAACAATGGAAACAGGGCAAGGTAAGCTGATGAGAAGCCAGTGGGAACAGTGCTGCTCACCTGGAGAAAGACACCGAGGTTGGGCTGGGATGATGGCGGGAGACAGGCTGAAAGGGGGACATGACTTGACAATAACGGTCACAGGCCTTAATACTCGAGTTGGACACAGACACAGAGTGGTTCAGTGTGATGGGTACGTGATATTTGGGGCTGAGTCACAGTTTTTGTGCAGGGACCTGACAGGAGAATAAAGTGCGGACGTTGATGTCAGTAAGAAGAGTTGGTGGGTGTTGTATTCCCCCTTGAGCCGCGTCTCTGTTTCTCTGTAGATGAAGTCAGCAGAGCAGGGATGGGTGATCCTACTTCTGCAGAGAATTGGGTGTCCTTCTCATCGACAAATTCGAGAGGCCGACCTGCCCATCCAATTGCAACATCTTGAATCTGCTTCTTTCTATCCAGGAGATTTCCAACTAAGATGCCAATCAAAAATTCCCGTGTCCAGAGTTAGAGCTCTGTGCCTTTGGGATGATCTCAGGGATGCCCCCACAGAGGTGTGCTCTCTCTCCCTCAGAGCACACAGTTCCCTTCAGCCCAGTGGTTCTCAGCAGAGAAGGTTTCACAAATAGCCCCTCTCAGGCCCTGGGGACCAACCTCCCGCTTGGCCGAGCTCTGAAAATGAGCACGAGTTCTGGGCAAAGGGCCTTCTCCAGGGCGCCATCTGGCAGATTACATGAGGACAGTGTACAAAAGAGTGGGAGGGTTGATGGTATAAATGGATTTTATTTTTTGTTCTGAATCTGATTCTGTCCTTCCGTTTTGTTGAGGAAGTGTTCTTAGGCCAGACATGATTCTCCTTTTTTCTTTCTATTTGATCATCCAAGAGGTTTAGATAGGGTATTTGTTTTAGGGTATATAACTTTAAAAAGAAAACCTTGCAAATAGCCTCTTGTTGGGCATTTGGCCAAGACAACCAGTAAATTCTCCCAGCAGTATTGAACCTCCTTGTTCCTCAAGGGGGTCTCTAAAGATATACATTTTCCAAATCTGACCCAAAACCAATGAGCCTTTTCTTTTTTTTAAGCACTTCACCATGGACAAAAGATGTCACTAAAGAAGGTGAGAAAAGAGCAGGTCCCCATCATCCAGATTCCCTCCCAAAGAGCCCACAAAAGTAAAGAGGAGATGAACGAGAGAAACGGTTTATTTATACACATGCAGGAGCCAACCAGAAAAGTAACTACCACGTTAAATGGTGAAATTTAAAGGCTTATTTTTATCAAGCTAACTTAATAGGGCAAATGGAGAGGAGAGAATTGGCTTCCATGACAGGTTTTCTTCTACATCTATTGAATCTCAGGTATCTTCAGCTTAAAGTGCTTCTGTATTAACCATGGGTTTCATCTGACTTTCCATTCCTTAAACTTAGTTCTTCTTTTTCAAGATTCACTCATGTATTCTGAGCCTCTGGATTTTCCACGTGAATTTTAGATTGATTGTCAATTCCTGCAAAACACCACCTGGGATTTGGGTAGGCATTCTTTGAATCCTTAGATCTATTCATGGACTATTTTCATCTTAGTAGAATTAAGCCTTCTGCTCCATGAATATGGGATTATTTTCTGTGAATGTAGGTCTTAGTTTCTTTCAACAGAATCTCTTATCTATTGTAGTCTTCAGTGTCCAAGTCTGGTACTTCTTCCTCACCTCTATTGGATGCAGCTTCAGAACAGACACGACCTCCTGGAGAACCTCTACTGCCACGGAGCTGACATGGAACTGAGTCTTGAGAAGGCTTTAAATTCTTTTAAATATAGGATTAATGTACTTTAACTACTCCATAGATGAGTAATGAATGGGTTACATTACCATAGGATTTTAATTCTTTTATAATCAGTAGAGCAATACAGACACATTACAAAAAATTGAAATATTACCTAAAATAGAAGAGAAGAGATTTGTAAATCCCACCCATAGAGGTGACTTTCATGAATGATTTGGTGCTTATCTCTCAGTCTCTGTGTCTCTCAGTCTCTGTGTCTCTCAGTCTGTCTCTCTCCATCTCTGTCTCTCACACACTCACAATCAAATTCTTTCCTTCTATGTTGATTTCACACATATGTGGTCGTGCAGATGGGACCCTGGATGCAGACGGTGGGTCTGCATACTTCCACCCTGAGGCCTCCCTTGACATTGGGTAGAGACCAGTCACCCACTTTTCCAACTGCACAGCATTCACTCATCTACGTTAACCAGAACAAATGGGCCCCATCCCCTCTCCATTCACCTTATGTTGCTTTAATTTCAACTGTGTCAACCAGTGCTGTGATGAACACCCTTGAAAAGACATCTTTGAATAGGTGCACAAGGACTTTAGTGGGATGAACTCTAAGGATCCTGGGGAAGGGATGCACCTGTGGCCCTTTGATGAGTGCTGCACCCTATTCTCCCGGAGAGGAGCGTACATCCATTCATCCCTCCAGGGTATCTGCTGGAGCTTCTGCCTGCTCACATTGTCACCAGGGCTTGTTGTCACCTGATTAAAGACCTGCCAGTGTGATAGTGACAAGTGTTGTTTCAATAGTGTATCCATCTGCCTGTGTCTTCACCTGAGAGATCAAGCATCTCTAACACTCACTGGCCACCTGCACTACCTCTCATTGGAACTGCCCATGTTTGTTCTGTTTCTGTTTAGAACACTGGGTTTCGAGAGGGTTTTAGGCTACAGGGATATGAAAACATTCTCCAAATTTGGGTTAGGAGGAACGCTTTTTCCAGGTTGTGGTTTGTATTTCCAGCTGTTTTTCTGGGCTTTTGCTTGTTTTTTGATTTGTTTAGTTTTGTTTTTGCCACAGGAAGAGCTAAAAATCTCCTTTCTATCTTCTGGCTGTGGTGTCACAGGGGGAACAGCAGTGTCTACCCTGAGATTATGCACAGAGTTACTAAAAGGGCTTCATTTTGTACATCTGGATTTCCCTTTCAAATAATAAAAATTCTATTTCAAGTGAAAACAAACAAACAAATAAATCACCAGCCCCTGCTTAATACATGTTGGCAGGCACAAAATGCCACCTTTCACAGTTTCATTGACAAAAACACCCAGGAGAGATAAAGACACCCAGAGAGAAAGAGGACTTGGGGTTGTCAGGGGCTGGGGGAGGGAGAAATGGGAGTGCACACTCTGGATCCAGGGTTTTACTTTGGGGAAGCAAATAGTGTGAAAGTAGATGGTAGTGATGGACGCACATTATGTGAATGCACCTAATGCTCCTGAAATGTACAATTTAAAAGGGAAAAAGTCTATATTTTATTACAGGAAACTTTAAATAGAAAAAGGAAATGTGAAACAAACAAAGGAAAGTAAAGGAAAACCAAACAAAAACATCTCCAGCGGAAGGGACGTCAAGTTTGGGAGGGGGAGGGGGAGGGGACTGATGTTGGGATTTTTGAGAAGATTTTATAGAATAAGGTTTGGGTGGGAGCAGAGGGGCTCTGCCCCAGGTGGTGGTGATGCCTGAACTGTTTCTCCGTTGCCCAGCAGTCCAGGTGCAGATGAAGGTTCAGGAGGAGATGCAGGAGCTGCAGGAGGGAGCTCGCAGTCTCCTGCTGGATCCAGATCGTCCTTTTTTGGGTCTCTGACACCTTCCCCTGCCCCTGCCTGCTCTGTAACTGTTGGATGTGGAGAGAGTTTTAAGTCTTGTGGAAGTGCTCCTGCTGTGAGATAGGAAACATTTACCCACGTGCCTCCCTTTCCATGTGCCTCTTCAAGGACAGAAACCTTCCCAGAGCTTTCCAGACAGCTCCCACCCAGAAAGTGCTCACACGATGTGTCCTGTGACTGAATTCTTCCAGACAGGTGGTCTTAGGCCATTCTTTGCTCTGCTCCCAACAGTAGCCTATGGGGACACCTCCCTGTGTGGCCCAGCCCTCGCCCCTCCCTCACCTACACACATGCACCAGCCCTGCATTTCTGACCTTCGGGCTCTGCTTCGGGGGCTCCTGGTCCTCCACCTGACTTGCAGCGAGGTGGGCACGGTGCTCCAGGTCAGAGCCGGGTGTGCTGAGCTACCTGTCAGACCCGGGCAAGACCCTGGGGAGAACCCTGGGTGATGTCTGGGTCGGAGGCCTGCCCCATTCATTTCTGGGCCTTCGTGGTGGGGACCCCTCCAAATCCAGACTCACCTGGGGCCTGCACTGGCCCTCAGTTGGGGAGGTGGCATGGGTGTTCTTATTCATCGGCTCCAGTTCAATATGTGGTGTCTGGCTCTGCAATGACAGTGACCAGCAGCTGACCCGGCCTGGAAGTCTCAGAGCCCTGCCCAGCCAGGAACACTCCTGCTTCTGTCCATTCGACCCTCTGCTACCAGATCAGACTGGGACCTTCTTAAGTTCAGACAGTCACCCGGGAGGGAAGAGACACAACCAGAGAGCATGATCTCCACCTCGGGCAGCAGGACCCTGTCCCGGCTCTCCACATCCCAGCCAGCCAGCTTTGATCTGGGCTGTGGATGTGACCGGTCCCCCAGGCCTCTGACCTGCTCTTGCTTGATGCAGAAACCCATCCCCAACATGACTGCTCCACCTCCACCAGCCGGGATGGGGCCGTGGAGCTACCTGGGTGGGACGTGAGTGGTGGCCCGGCCTGGGCGGGCCTGCCCTGGGCCTCCCTGTGTTACCTTTGGGTCTCTCTGGCCAAAAGGCCAGAGGCGCCTGGGGTGAGACCTGACCCAGTGTCGACACTGTTGGTACAGTCCCTCACTGTGGGCTTTCCTGAGGCCGCGGCCTCGTGATGTTGGGATACAGCAGAACATGCCTCTGTCTCCAACCAAGTGAGCTGAGTAGGGGCTTTTCTACTGAGTGTGTGCCTGGTGACCTTGATTCCAAGTTCTGTTGGGCTCTATTGCCAGGGAAGTGAGGTCACTTCCTGGGGTCCCCTTATCCAAGCTTCCTCCTTACACAATGCTCCCCAAGGGCCTTTCTGGGCTGCTGATCTCTCATTTCCCACACCATGCCATGTTCACAGACAGTGACATCATCTCAGCCCCCCCAAAACCCTGGGGAGGCCTGGATGCAGCCAGGGCCACAGCTCTAAGGACAGAGCTGGGTTCACACTCAGCTCCCCCAACTCAGCAGTGCTGTCACCCTGGACAAGCCACATGCCTCTCAGGGTCTCCCCAATCCTCCATCAGCACAGTGGGGATCATTCTGGCCCCTGCTTTAGAGAAGCCATCCTGTATCTGGACCAAGAAACACCTACTACATATTTCACCCCCACGTGCTGGTATCACAGGGAGCTCGTGTACAGACTCAGCAAGGGAAGGACCCCACAGAGGGCTGGATGAGCACAGAGCACATGCCACACAGACCAGGGTCTTCCCTGGGTTCTGGAGAAAGTCACCCTCCTTGCTGCTGCTTCCCAGGTCCCAGTCGGGGGATTGAAATTAAATACAACTCTGACATCATCCTCTCTGGCCTACAACTTCCTAGGTCATTCTGTGATGTTGACCTACAGGCCCAGTGTCGCATCTCGACCTCTGGGGTGGGCTGCCCCACAATGGCTCTTTTTTTTTTTTTGCCTTCTGGTGACACGTCCTTGTGTGATCTGCACACCCTCCCCTGGAGGGTGGATGGACACTGGGACCGGGTTCTGACATGTAGACTGACTTGTGAAAATGAATGTGCGTGAGTTCCATTCATTCGCAGCTCCAGTGTTTATTTTCTCTGTCTATCTCTCAGTGCCTCTCTGTCTTGTCTCTCTCTCTGTTTCTCTATCTCCCTCTGCTTCTCTGTGTTTCAGCCTGTCTGTCTCTTTTCCTGGATGTATGTGTGTATATATTTATGTGTATATGTGTGTATATATTTATGTGTATATGTGTGTATTTATGTGTGTGTATTGTTAGGGCCCAGGGAAGGTCACTTATGAAAATGCCTTTATGACATATTGATTATTTTGAATTCATGTTACTGAAGAAAAATTATCTTTGAAAATTGTGCAAGAAATTTGGTGGGATCTTCTCTAAGGATCAGCACTACTGGGGAAGGGATGCACCTGTGGCACTTTGATGTGTCCTGCAACCTGTTCCCCCAGAGAGGAGCGTCCATTTGCTCTTCCCTCCAGGGCACCTGCTGGGGCCTCTGCCTGCTCACATTGTCACCAGGGCTGGTTGTCACCAGGCTAAAGACCTGCCAGTGTGATGGGGGCCAATGCTGTCTCTGCAGTCTGTCCGTCTGCCTGTGTCCTCACCTGAGAGGTCGAGCATCTCTAGCACACACTGACCACCTGCACGGCCTCTCATTGGAACTGCCTGTGTGTGTTTTATTCCTTTTCAGAACTCTGGGCTTCGAGAGGTTTTTGGACCACAGGGATGTGAAGCTTTTCTCTGACCTTGGGTCATGAGGAACGCTTTTTCCAGGTTGTGGTTTGTCTTTCCAGCTGTCTTTCTTGGCCTTTGTTTTCTGGTTTTGTTTGGTCTAATTTTCCCACAGGAAGAGCTAAGCATCTTCCTTCTGGCTTTGGTTTCACACTTAGAACAGCAGTGCCTACCCTGAGATTATGCACAGAGTTACTAAAAGGGCTTCATTTGGTACGTCTCATCTTTAATCCATCTGGATTTTCCTCTCAAAATACAAAATGCTAATTCACATAAAAACAAACAAACAAAATAATTCACCCGTCCCTGCTTAAGATATGTGGGCAGACAAAAAAAAAAGCCACCTTTTATATGATTTCATTGATAGGGAACCTCCAGGATAGGTAAAGACACAGAGAGAAAGGGGATGAGGGCTTGTCACGGGCTGGGTGAGGGAAGACGAGGGGTGCGCTTTGGATACAAGCTTTTACTTTGAGGAAGGAAATAGTCTGAAACAAGTGGTGTTGGTCTCACAGCATTGTGAAAGCAATTAATGCTCCTTAAAATTGCACAGTTTAAAATGGGAAAAGGCTAAACTGTATTCTTATAAACTTAAAACATAAATATAGAATATACTATAATAGAAAAGAAAAAAATCTGACTCCATATAATATCTGTTATTTTGGCTTTAACCCTGTGCCCTCTTTTCTAGGCTTAGTCTTACTAGCTCTGCATCTTTTGTAAAAGAATGTTGCCTTTAGCCTGAAATATATAGGAAAGCCTATTTTCAAGGCTCTGATCTTTAAGGATATTAACACTTTTGCACTTATATAAAGACAACAAGTTGCAGAATAGAAAATAACTTTTGTTTTGTTAGTGGTTTTACAGAGGCACTATGACCTGATTCACGTAGACAGCTGCAGACCAAGATAATGGCAGACTAATATCTTGGAGAACCATCATCCCCAAATCAGACTTCAGGCTCCTTTTCTACTAAAAAGGGGAGGGGCTGTGGTTGGTTGTTGCAAACTTCTTGGTGTAGGATTTCTTTGTTCTTGGAATCCTTTGCAGCTGTCCACGTGGGTCAGATCATGGTGTTCCTGTAAAACCTGCAACAAAACAAAGTTTTTCTATTCTGCAACTTGTTACCTTTATAGGAGTGCAAAAGTGTTAATATCCTTAAAGGTCAGAGTTTTGAGAATAGGCTCTCCTATTTATTTCAGGCTAAAGGCAACATTGTTTTACAAAAGGTGCAGAGCTAGCAAGACTAAGCCTAGAAACAGGGCACAGGGTTAAAGGAAAAGGAACAAATCTAATATGGAGTCAGATTTGTTCTTTTCTATTACAGTGCCTTTTGGTGAGAGGCTAAGAGGATGATTCCTGGGTGGGTCCTCCACTGTCCCAGGCTGGAGTTCAGGCAGAAGCCCTACCAGATTCACCATGACTTTGGACCTGATCTCCCACAGAGAAATTAACGATTATTGGATTAAAATTACCTGTCAAAGTCCCTTCAATTGCCTGTAAACTATAACACAGCAGGGGATGTCTCATTGGCCAGTCAACTGCCAGTCTCCCCTGATGCAAGGGACCAGCATCGAGGCGGGCTCCAAGGTGGCCTGGCCAATGCACCTGCCTACATTGCTCTCCAGCCTTGGCTTCCTAACGTTGACACTTTCAAAGCTCCCGTCCCTCTTCCCTCTGGCCTGGTGTGAATGAACAAGGTCCCTGCACCCACCTGGGCTAAGCCCAGGCCATGCACACAGCCCCATGCACACAGCCCACCATCTGCTGTCTACCCCTGGGCTCAAGTGCACCCTCTGAACTCCCCCACCTCAAAGGTCTGCATGCCTGTGCCTCCGCCCTAGGGGTCCAGATCACCATCAGGACCATCAACCACCCAAGGCCCACAGACCAGTGGTGGGCAGCCTGGGATCACCCTGACACGTCGGGTCAGTTGAGGCACAAGGCACGGGGATCAGGGAGCCAGTGTGGGAATTGGAAGCATCTTCAGCCCAGCCTGCCTTGCCCTGCAGCCTCAGACATTAAATATGAAGGTGCACACTAGGCTGGATCCCCCACTGGTGACAGCAGTCATCATTACTGGAGCCCAGATATCCCCACCCCAACCACAGGGTGAGGGGTGAGGGAATCAGCTCAGGGTAGGTGTGCACTCAGAGTGAAGGAGATTCCGTGGTGAGGGGTACAGGTTGAGGAGTGAGGGGCCCACTCAGAGTGGAACTGACCTGGCTGAGAGCTGAGGGGGAGAATCTCAGGATGTTGGGGGTCCTGCGGTGAGGCATGAGGGGTAATCTTGTGGGTGTAGGGGTCATAGGTTAGGACCTAACAGGATGGAGTGTCGAGGCAGGGACCTCGGTGTGAGGAGGAGCTCTGTCTTCAAGGTCTGGTGGGAGACTGGGCCTGGCCAGGGGTGGGAGGGTAGTAATATGGAGGGGAAGGTGAGCAGGGGAAGTGGGGCTGGTGGGGTGTGGCCTGGCCCAGGGCGGTCGTTTTTCTGGTTCAGTGCCAGGACCCAGGTGGTGGCTAGATGGGGGCTTTGGGGCTAGAGACCTGGCGGGACGAGCAGGAGGGCCCCCACCTGGCTCTTCCCGGCCCCAGTGGCCAGGTCCGGTACAGCAGGAGCCCCACCCGAACAGTTTGCGCTGCGGGCGGGAGAAGGAGGGGTGCGCACGCACAGACTCACAGACGCGTGGACGCCATAACCTGCCCAGAGCGCCTGGAAGCTGGTGGGAGCCGGTTGCTCCTGGACCAGCTACTGGAAGAGGAACACAGCCTGGGGTCTGGGCCGCTGCTTTCCCTTGGCTCTGCTGCCGCTGCCAGGCAGGTAAGTGGGCGCTGGTGGGGATGCGCTGCTCGGGGAATTGGCGGGTGACACCTGGGATGTGCAGCTGGGGAGGAGCACAGGGAGGGGTGAGGAGGTGAGGCCCAGGCCGCGCATCCCGTTAGGACCCTGAGGCGGGTCCCGGCCACCGCCAGGGTTTGTGGTGCCCCCTCCATTAGTAGTTCCTGAACCCCGCGTTTTTGCCGCCACTTATACCCTGGTTTAGGAGAGCAGGTACAGCCCCAGGAGGTGGGAGGGCGCCGGACGGCCCCGGAGCATCTCCAACTGGCCTCAGACCATGGCCTGCTCCTGGGAGGCGGGTGCGGTGTGGCCGCGGGGCCTCGGATGGAATGGGGGCTGTCCCATGAGAGCCCTTGGATTTGCTCCTATCCTCCCGCTGTCTGACCTTGGGGGCGGCCTCTAAAGCCCCCAGTTCATGGGACTCAGTTTACACGTCAGTCTGCTGGGAGGCGGGCACGGTGTGGTCAGTGTGCCAGGGTGGCTGCAGCAACAGCAGGAAATGGTAGCAAACACCCTCGCTCTCACAAGGCAGCCCCAATCCCGCAATCGCAGCCGCCGCCATCCCCTGACAGCACAGTGCCTGCCTTCCTGGAGCAGGCTGAGCTGTAATCTGACTTCCATGAAACTAGGGCAGCAGAGGCCAAGCCCAGGCCATGCGCTGGGGAATTTGAAGCAAATCCACTGGCTCCCATGGGCAGATCCCATAACCCGCCGCTGTCTTCGACCACACCGTGCCCTCCACCAGGGAGCAGGCTGACCTGGGGACCATGCATGGGGCAGCAGAGGCCGAGCCCGGGACAGGCCGCAGGGGAGATGAGGGAAAACCGACCAGCTTGCCAGGTCGCTGCCCGTCTCCCGGCCGCTGCCCCAGGTTCTCAGATCACTTGTTTTCAAGTCAGTGGGTTTCTGAGAGGCAGGCGCGGTGCAGTCAGGAGGCGGGGGCTGCGGGGAGGGGTGCTGCCCCAGGGGGAGCAGGTGGACTTGCTCCCATCTCCCCCAGGGCCAGTCCTGGGAATGGCCTTTGCTGCCCCAGGTTCGCAGGATGCATGTCATGTCAGCCTGTTTCTGGGAGGAGGGCTCAGTGTACTCGGGGCAGCCTCAGTGGCTACAAGGATTTTAGAAGTGGGCTCTAGTTCAGCATAACTAACTCTCCTTTCTTCTCTTGCTTCCTCAGTTGGTGGCTGTATCAGCTTTTTCATTATAGGTTATTGCTGGATAATGAACATTGGTTTCTGTGCTATACAGAAGAAAATTTATTTAAAATCTATTTTTATATATAGTGGCTAACATTTGTAAATCTCAAATTCCCAAATTTATCCCTTCCCATCCCCTTTCCTTGGTAACCTTAAGATTGTTTACTAAGTCTGCAAGTCTGTTTCTGTTTTTCAGATGAGTTCACAGAGTCTTTTTTTTTTTTTCTTTTTTTAGGTTGCGCATATGAGTGATACATCATTTGATATTTTTCTGTTTCTGTCTCCCTTCACTTAGATTGACGATCTCTAGGTCCATCCATATTGCTGCAAAAGGTGTTATTTTGTCCTATTCATGGTAGAGTAGTATTCCATTGCATAAATATGCCACATCTTCTTTATACAGTCATCAGTTGCTACATTTAGGTTGCCTCCGTGTCTTGGCTACTGTATACAGTGGTACTACGAATACTGAGGTGCAGGTATCTTTTCACTTTGGAGTTCCCTCCAGTTATATACCCAGAAGTGGAATTGCTGGATCATAGGGTAAGTCTACTTTTAGTTTTTTGAGGGAATTCCATGAATTCCATAATGACTACACCAAACTGCATTCCCACCATCAGTGTAATAGGGCTTCCTTTTCTCCACAGCCTCTAGCATTTATGATTCATGAACTTCTGAGTGATGGCCATTCTGACCAGTGTGAGCTGATACATCATTGTAGTTTTGATTTGCATTTCTCTGTTAATTAGTGATACTGAGAAATTTTTCATGTGCCTATTAGCCATTTGTGTGTCTACATTGGAGAAATGCTTGTTTAGGTCTTCTACCCATTTTTGGATTGAGTTGATCATTTTTTTGTTATTAAGTTTTATGAGCTGTTTATATAGTCTGGAAATTAAGCCTTTGTTAGTCGTATAATTTGCAAATATTTTCTCCCATTCGTAGGTTGTTGTTTTGTTTTACTTATGGTTGCCTTTGCTGTGCAGAAACTTATGAGTTTAATTATGTCCCATTTGTTTACTTTTGCTCTTATTTTCATTGCCTGGGTAGATTGCCCTAGGAGGATGTTGCTAAGATTTATGTCAGAGAATGTTTTGCCTATGCTTTCTTTTAGATTTATCGTGTCTTGTCCATCTACATCTTAAACCTGTACTCTAGATCTGTGCTTCAGTTTTGAATTTTGAGCTTCTTAGAGAACACCTACTCTTAGCTCATATGTCAGATTCAATATGTCTAAAGCTGGTTTCATAATCTTTCTTGCAGCGTCTCCACTTATTCAGTGGGATAATCATTCTTCCAGTCCTGAATACACAAAGGTTTGGAATGGTCTTTGATTTAATCTTTCTCTCACCACCCTCCACATTTTGTCAGCTTCTGGAACTGTATGTTTTTGGTTTCAAGTGTCTATTCTGATTGCTGATACTCTGATGAAGAGCTTTCATCCCTGATACTAGAATGTTTCCTTCTGTTGAACTCTTGGATATTCTCTCCCCACCTTTCAGTCCACCTACAGTTTTGACCCTCCAACATCTAGAGTCAAGTAAAAGACTTACTGCAACCAGATCTCTCAGCCAAGTGGTCTTGGTCCTCCATCATTTTGGCCTTATATTATGTGTTCCAATCATTATTTTCCTTAGCCTCCTAGGGTAACCTGTGCCTTATCAAAAGCCAGGAGTCTCCAGCCTTTTCCTTTACAGTCCTCAGTTACAACAGCTTAGAATTGCCCTGAGAACTACTTGGAGCCCAATCCCCTTCATAGAGTCTTCCCTATTTACTCCAAATACTTCTAGCTCCTCTTTGTATTCCTGCACTGTTTATGATCATTAACATGTAATCTTGGCTTTGAGTACTGACTTGGTACCATTCCCAGGTGGTTGCCAATGTGCCTCCTTGCTTAGCTGGTAACTGGAGAAGACTCCCTTGTTCAGCCTCCTTTATACCCCTCACCCTGCTTAGCATCGGGCAATAGCAGGCATCCAGGCAGTGCTTACGTACTTTATTTATTCACAGGGGTGGTGGTGTGGAGTATAACTAATAACTATTAATTCAGTGTTGCAATTAAAAAAGAAAGCCAAGAAAATCCATAAAAATTTATCTCCATGTTCAGTTTAGTGCTCTACCTCAACAGTTTTCGTAACTTTGTGTTTACATTCACATAGTATTCAGTGCTTGTACAGTTCCCTAAGGCAAGCAGGTGAGATGTCATTATGTTTGACTTTCACATTACATTTCATATTGGATATATTTGTGGAATGACAAAACCTTATTATATAAGTACACAGCCGGAAGCCCAGAGAGAGTAAGAGCCTAACCCAGGGTCACCTGGTTAGTGTTAGGCACAGGCCACGACCACCTTTCACATCTTCCAGCTGATCCTCTTCCAGTGCCTTTTCATTCCAGTGCTGGGAAATTTAGCCCCATCAGCCAAATGGCCAAGTCATATTGCTGCCCACTTACCTGCCTGTGATGGCAATGCTACGAAAAGTGGCAAAAGAAAGTTCAGAATTATGAGTGGTAAAAGATATGAAAGTGTTGAAAATGGATCCTCAACCTCCTCCTCCCTATTTGAGAACCTCACAATTGCCCCACTCTGACAGTGCTATTCATTGTTTATAAAATAGTCTTTAAAATGAGACTGATCTTTTATAGGACATGTGTTTACTCTGTTCCCTTTCCTGCTAGTAATCACCGTCAGGGACAGAAAGTGCCTGACTGTGCTGTTTGTCACGTAGGTGGGAGGGAAAGTGGGAGAGGGAGCGGGTTGAACTGAACCCGATCTTTTTACAGCTCTGTTGCTCTAGGACCAGAGCAGTTCCACTCTTGTTTTCATCACCTCTCCACCTCCGAGTCCCAGCCACCCACTCCTGCCTGCTTCCCCACTTTCCACGTCCTGGGGGAGGACAGGGTGGTGGGCAATGCCCCCTCCGCCCTACGCTCTGGGATGTGCAGGAGTCTGCTTTAACTTTTGAGCTGTTTTGGTAATTGGGCTTTTCCAGCTTTTCTAGAAATCTCCTTTCCAGCTCTGAGAAATTGGAGATGTAACTTAACCATAAATGGACTATACTAATGTATTCAGTGGCATTAATGTGATGTTGTCTGTAAGGTGTTCTGTGACTGGATAGGAGGTTTTTTTTTATCTCACAGGATGCTTCACATCCAATTCTAAAGGCCTAAAGACTGCAGGAATAATTCAACTTCTTACATGTCTGTAAGGCAGACATGAACATTATTTGGTAATATGACCATATGTTTATAGATTACCGTTAGTCCACTGGCCTTGTATCTAATAAAAGTTTAAATTCCAAACACTTGAAGAAAATTTGCAGACCATGTCTTTTTGCCTGTAACTAGTTGCAAAAACTGAAAGCACAACTCTACTACAAACCACAGTGTTTTCAGTGGGGAAAGCCCTCTACTTTTACAACCTCTAAGTAATGCGGTGGTTCTTTGTGTGAGATGAAGGATGCTAGGGTATTTTGTTGGGAAACTAGAGAGGCATGACAAGTATTCTGAGACTGGTTACAGTTGAATCTCTACTTCCTATATCCCGGACTCATTACAGAGGCAATGTTAGTGTGGTAACCAGCTTCTGAATGCAAGTGTAGCTAGGAAGACAACAGAGAAACTAGAAGGGATATAAAGTAATGGAGGGACTTCAGAGCAGTACAAATGGTGACTTTGACACCACCAGCTGCGTGAACTTGGTAGGAATTTGTGAGAAGTGGTGGGTGTCATTGCAAGCAGGGGAGACCTGCAGGTTTTGGGGTGAACAGGCAAAGTGGAAAGCAGAGATGGTGGCCACCTGGAGGCTATTTGTGTTCTGAATGTGAAAATATTTGGTCCCCAGTTCAACTTTGCAGCCACAACTTCACATGACTCAGGGCATTATTTCCACCAGAAAACCATAAAACAAACAAACAAACAAACAAAAAAACAAAACAAAACAAAACAAAACAAACCTCTGTTTCCTAAAGTGTTTGCTCTGGATCTGAGATTATTGTCCTCTGGTGGGAGGTAAGTGGGAGATGGGGCCTATTACATCACCCCCTTTCACTAAAAGTCTTCCTAGCTGCCTTTCACCCCACCCCTAGAGGTGCTGTCATTCTGTTACACCTAGACCTGTAAGAAAGGCTTGCCTGAATCCTCACATGAAGAGGGATGGTTATGTGCAGTTTAAAAAAAAAAATTTGCTTGGGTCGTGTGGTCCTTTGTTCCCTCCATTGGAAATCACTATTCCAGAGCAAATAGTATGCATCTAAAGAAACTTTGTTGTTTCTAAGATGTCTTCCGAAGTTTTGCAGTAGGTTTAAATATTTGCTTGGTGATGGCATCTTGATTGAAGGAGGCAGCCCTCATCAGGAGCTTTATTTGCTTCCTGTCTGAGAGTTCCATTACTAGCAGTAGAGTGTTCTTAGGCAGAGTTAGAAAGTTACCTGATCTGAGAAGCCGACCTTGCCCGCAGCTGGGAATTGGAGGGAAGGCTTTAGGATTATCTGGTAGCAGAGTTCTGGGATCCAAACCCTGGGAAACCTCAGCTCTTGTAGAGTATGTTCTGTAACAATAGTCTATTGGATAATTTTAATACTGGTTATGGGATGTAGAGTTGGGAAAGTTTTAAAAGTAAAAGAACCTTAAAAAAGAATCTCCTGGGGAGGGTGTAGTTCAAGTGGTAGAGCTCATGCTTAGCATGCACAAGGTCATGGGTTTAATCCCCAGTACCTCCTCCAAAAATAAATAAACTTAATTACCTATGCCCTGCCAAAATAAAAATAATTAAATAATACCATAATAAATATATAAAATATTAAAAAAGAATCTCCAAATATTTTAAAGAAGACAGTTCTCAGAATGAGAGCTTTTCTGCATAAGACTAACTCTTCACAGGGGAAGCAGGGAGCAGGTGTAACTGCACTTACGGTAACTTAAAAGGTAAACATTATGCTCCCACTTGGCTGTTTCCTGGTGTACGTTCATCTTCCACATCTGCAGTTTTAGACATGAAGTGTCATTTTCTGGTACTCCATTCTGCTTCTGAGTGAGAGACTGACACAAAGTCACATAGCAATTGAAAAATTGTACAAAGGTCTTTATTGTTAAAAATGTAGACCTGTGGCAGGGTGCTGCATTTGCAAGTGACTCTCAGTACAGAGAACGCTTAAAAGAATGCAGTTTTATTTCTTCTTTATTCCTTTAAGCCTTTGAGTAGAAGCTTTTCTTTGCAGAGTTTCTGGAGCATATCAGAAAAAGCAGAAACTAAAAATAGCTTTAAGAAAGCACCAGTACAGACTTTGCTTGTTGTATTTTATCTGTCTTAAGTTAATTCTTTAAAGCAGGAAGATGTAACTCTCAATTTCTTAAGCAAATATAAACATTCTTGACATTAATGACATTCTTTGTGGGCAGAGCTGCTTTTGCTTCCATTCTGAGCCGTCTATGATAGTTCTACCAGTCCTCAATATTTTATTTTCCCTCTGATGTGAACTTAAGTTATTAAACTTGAAACAGATATAAATATCATTAACTTGTTACATATGTAGATATTCAGTGTTAAATGGTCAGAAAGTCTGTGTACATCACACGTATCTACATAATCCCCCCCTTTCCAAATGTGTTCCTGATGAAAGGATGGTGGGAAATGGCATTATGGGGATGTGTCTTACTGTACACAATGTTTCCCCTGTTCCCTCGACCAGATCTGGATATTCTTTGATCTTTCAGCTTCTAGACTTACCAGCTCTTTTTCTTCATCCAGGTGTAAATCATCCCCCTGCCCACACACACATGCACACGCATGCACACACACGCACACGGCCATAGGGTGTAGTGTGCACAACCCAATTCTCCCACTCCAGCTCAAGACCCACCCACTGGAGGCAGTGTCTTGCACTCATTCATTTGTAAGTTCCCTTTAAAAACTCGAGTGGTTGGGAAACAGGACTGATATACACACCTAGTAGGTAGGCCCTCAAGGGATCAGGTGTCTCTCAATTAGTGTTGATTCTGGGCCTGGGGACACGAGCAAGGATAACTTCTATGGTTAGTGCCAGGTTACCTTAATGTTTGAGTACCTGGGTTTCATGACTTCCTGTACCACCTGTGTAACACATGATTCCCACATTTCTGTCTCCGGCTAGACTTTTTCTCTCCAAATCTGTACTCTTACATCTTCTGCTGATTTGACATCTTCAGTTGGATCTCTGATATCTTAAAACCAACATGTGTAAAAACAGCTCTTGGTCCTTCTATCCCCCAAACTGGTTCTTTCTGCAACATCCCCCATTCAGTTAGTGGAACCTTAATCTTTCCAGCTGCTTGGGTCAAAAAACTTGGAGTTATTCTGACTCTCACTGACATACCACATGCATTCTGTCAACAAAACTGGTTTAACACTGCCTTTAAAACATATCCAGAACCCAGTCACTTCTCACCATGGCTCCTGCCTCCACTGCTGCTTCCCTGCCCTAAGCCACTGTCCTCTCCTCCTACACAGCCCTTCTCAGTGGCTTCCCTCCTTTCATCTCTGACCTGTATTGACTATTCTCACCTGGCAGTCAAGTGAGCCTTTGAAAACCTAAGTTAGTTTGTGTCGTCCTTCTGCAGTGCCTCCCCATTTCACTCTGGGTAAAAGCCACAGTCCTACAACGTCCTGCAAGTCCCTACAGGATCTGCACTGACCCTTCACACAGCCCCAGCCCTGCCCCCATCCTGGAACATGAGAGGTGCATGCTGGCCTTGGTGATGGTTATTCCATCCACCTGGGCCTTCTTAACTCCTAGTCCTAGTTCTAACCTCAGTCCTCAGTGTGGCCTGCTCTGGTATTTAATACAACATCACCCTCATCCCATACTCTCAACTCTCTTTACCTTGCCCTTTTTTCTATTTTCCATGGTCCCTCTTTCCTAACATGCCACCTCCTCTGCTGCTCTGTTGTGTGAATTGTCATCTCCACTCCCCACCCAAGCTAGACTCCAAGCTCCATGAGGACAGGACTTTTGTTTTGTTTATTGATCTATTCCAACTGCCTAGACTAGTCCTGGGTACATAGTTGTCAGTCAAAATTTTTTTGCTGAATAAATAAAGACTATTTTAGAAATGAATCATCCTTTCAGGAACGGGTGAGGAAAGGAAGCTGCATGAAAGAAAATGGTGCAGTAAATAATGATATTTGCCTGTTGTTCTTTGTGTGATATGTATATGTGTTTTAGGCTTAATTTGGTATCCCAGTTTCTTAATTTAAAGGCTGTATTAAGATATAATTTACAGGCCATAATATTCACAAATTATAATTGTACAAGTCAGCCATTTTAGTTATTTCTAGAGTTGTGCAACTGTGTCCTCAAAAAGTTCCCTTGTGTCCATCCATATGCAGTTCGCCCTCCCCCCAGTGGCACCCTGATTTTATTTGTTTATTTATTTTTGGCAATCACATCTCAAAAGAATAATTTACACAGCAGTACTAATAAAGCTTTGCAGTTTTAGAAATGACACACTTAAATATGAAATCAATGATCATTGCTGAATGTAGGTAGCAGTATCAGACATCGGTGAGAATGGACTTGAGTGTCAGACTGGCTGCAGTCTTACCCAGCTCCACCATTTACCAATTTACCCAAATTATTTTCTTCCTCAAGCTCTTTGTCTGTTATATGGGGGTAATAATAGCAGCTTACAGAGTTGTTGTGAGGATTAAGCAAACAGGGAAACAAAATTTAGTATAGTGGCCAGCTTATGTTATTACCTAAAAAATAGCCTTGCAGGTAGAGAGCAAAATTTAAATCAGTTTCTAAAGTATGTGTAAAATATGGTCCAGTTCCTGCCTGGTTTGTAAACATGTATGCCTACTGCAGAATGTAAAAGCAGGCTAATTTCCAACAGAAAAGATCATTTCTCAGCATTTCTTTCAAACGTAGTTGCAAAACCATTTTTACTAAATTTTCTGTGCACATCCCTGACAGAGCTTTGACACCAGGGAGGTAATTATCTACTTTTTTGTTAAAATCATGCTGACCATCAGAAAGTGTTCTGAATTATATTTTAGCCTTTATGTGGGGAAATACTGTGAGACTTCTTCTAAATTAATGGGGGTGGTATTCATTGTAGCTCTTGTAGCCTGATAAGCCTGCACTAAATTATCTTTTTTTACTTTTAATTAAAGTAATTAATTAATTTTTTGCAGGGGGTGGTAATTAGGTTTTTATTTATTTATTTTATTTTTAGAAGGAGTACTGGGATTGAACCCAGGCCCTTGTGCATGCTAAGAATATGCTCTTTCACTTGAGCTATACCCTCCCCCCTAAATTATTTTTAATAAGGTCTTTTTCTCTGTTTTGTTATTTTCTTTCATGTACAGATGCACAAAGCAGGGTTATCAGAAGCCTCTCAATTCCAAAGACGGTAATACTGAAAAACATTGCCCAGTAACAGTGAATCCTTAGCATATGAAGAAAGATTGTAAAGTCCTGAATGAATTAAGAAGGTATTGCTACATTAACATACATGTAACCATGGCTCTCTTACCTTTTTCACTCTATAATGAAGATACTCCCCACACATCAAGTTTGTTTTGTTTGATATAGGGAATATTTAAAGCTTTTTCTGCAAGAGGGCAGGTAATTTATCAGAAGTGTGAATGGTGTAACATGCTCTGTCTAGTATGGTAGCCACCAGCCATATGTGGCTATTGTGAATTGAGATGTTCTATAAGTGGAAAATACATAATAGATTTTCAATACTTAGTACAACAAAAATAATGTAAAATATTTATAAGTTTTAAAAGTGTTAATCACACTTTTGAAATGATAGCATATTGGATATTTTGGGATAAATATAATTATCACAGGAATTAATTTCACTTATTTTTCATTTTCTAAATGGGATTACTGGAAAATTGTGACTTGCATTATGTTTCTATTGGACAGTGATGGCTTCTAACTTATTGCAAATAATATGAAAAGAAAACTTTGATTAAATATTTTGTAATTGAGTAGATTTACATCATATTAGTTTCAGGTGTAAAACACAGAGGCTCAACAATTTTATAGGTTATATTCTGTTTAAAGTCACCATAAAATAATAGGTATATTTCCCTGTGCTGTATGATATATCCCTGTAACCTATCCATTTTATATGTAGTACTTTTTACCTCTCAATCCTCTACCCCCATCCTGCCTCCCCTCTCCTCCTTCTCCCCATTGGTAACCACCAGTCTGTTCTGTGTAACTGTGAGTCTATTTCTGTTTTGTTATAGTCATTAATTTGATTTAATTTTTAGATATACATATAAGTTAATAGATAGAATATTTGTTTTTCTTTCTCTGACTTATTTCACTTAGCATAATACCCTGTAGGTCCATCCATGCTATTACAAATTGCATTATTTTATTTTTTAATGGCTGAGCAGTATTCCATTGTGTGTGTGTGTGAGTGGGTATATATGTGTGTGTATACATATATGTATATAATATACCACACCTTCTTTATCCTGTCATCTGTCAGTGAGCATTTGGGTTGTTTCAGTGTCTTGGCTATTGTAAATACTGTTGCTGTGAACATTGGGGTGCATGTGTCTTCTTGAATTATATTTTTCTCAAGACATATGCCCATAAGTGAGATTGCTGGATCACAAGGAAGTCTATTTTTAGTTTTTTAAGGAAACTCTACTGTCCCCCATAGTGTCTGCACCAATTTACATTCCCACCAACTGTGTAGGAGGGTTCCTTTTTCTCGTAAAATGTCAAAAAGTCTCTTCCTTTATATACTTTCCTTACAGTTTAGGACACAATTTGGCAAAAGCCAGATAGAATTTAATAGCAGTAAATACAGTACTTTTTTAAATGGCCATGCATTATGGATAGATAAGTTATTGATGAGTTTGTTCTCTATTTTTGTAGATGTAGAAGTTTTTATAGCTTCACAGACATTTCAGTCTTGCAGAGAGAAAAATTTCTTTGCATTTTGCTGAACTTGTCTGGGTGGTTTTATCGAATTTGTCCCAGGCCTGCAGAGGTGGGTACACATCCAAACCTGAACCATTTGAATGTCTGCAAGATTTTAAAAGTCTAGAATGTCAGATCTGGACTATAACTCTGGTAAATGACATCAGTGAGTGGGACTCAAAAAAACTCCATTTGAGTGCAAAGCCTTTCATAAGCCAAAAAAGGCTTTGAAATTGTGGCAAAGCCAGAGACTTTTGTGTACCACAAATGGCCACATACCCATGGGGACAACCACAGGCCTTCTGGAGTGCCAAGGGAATTTCATTTGAGGAGTCCAGCACTAACAGGAATCCAACAAGCCTCTGCCAGCCAGAGCCCCTTCATTGCTGCAGTGCTGTTTTGAGCAAATGTATTTTCATCCGGTTCAAATTAGTTTGTTGTTATTTTTTTGCATAAAAACAATCAAATTCTTGTTCCCTTGGTGAAAGTAAAACCCTTACATTTTCTGATTTCTTTTGACAGAGAAAAACATGAGCCTATGAATCTAACCACATCTGTGATGGTCTGCAGCTGGAAGCAACCAGATCAGTGTCAGTCCCTTTGCAGCCATTGGCTGGGAGCCTGCATGTTACCCGGAATGCTAGAATGGCATCTGAAATATGTCACCCCAGCCACGTGTTCTCTGGGCTGTGAGGGGAGTCAGGCAGAATCTGCATTGCGGAATGTATGTTTCAGATCCAAAGCTAGGAAATCTTTTTTAATAGCCAAAGAATGTAGTCATAAATATATCTATTAATGTGTTTATGCAAGAACTTTTTAAAGATTTTTTATTATAAAAACTTACCCAAAAGAATTGAAAATATAAGAATAGTGGAATTAAAAATCGTCTATACCTTAATCCATAAATATCCATAAATAATCTTAAAATCCTTCTAAACATTTTTTTTGCTCAAATATAGTTATTTTCCCTTCCAAAAAGGAAAATTATTATTTCACAATTTTTTGCTTTTCCCTTTTATTATATATTCCATATCAATAAATATAATTCTATTAAATCCTTTTTAATGGCTGTTTAACACTATATTGAACAGATATGTAAATAGTCCTCTTCTAGGTTTGAGAAATTAAAAAACTTTTCATTACAATACCACTGCAATGAATATTTAGTTGTTTTTATTTTTAGTTACTAATTTGGACTAAAAATTAACAAGTTTACTTTTCTTCAACTAAAACATTGGTAATTTTATGAATGAAATGTAAGGATTTTAATTACTTTTTTCAGTAATTTCAACAAAGAAATTATCTTTAAGGCAAAAATGTATGATGGTTTGCAAGTCTATTTTTATTATATCTTCGCTTTTACCAATGTCATATGTGTGTGTGTTTTCACATGTGCTTTAACTACCAGCAACGTAAGAAAAACCTGTGTACTAAAAATGTGAAAATAGTTTCCTGGTTTCTGTTTTCATTCTCCCAATATAAGTTTTGGATGACAAGCTTGTATTTGTAAAAGTACCCACCCCGTGGGAGGTGCTGTGTATATACGCTGAGATAATGCACATCAAATTTCCTCTGATGTCCAATGATCTGAAAACCCGGTCCTCAGCCTTCAATAATTTCAGCTGTTTTATGAAAGTCCTCCAAGTGGATGAAGGTATCATCAAGCCGGAGCAACAATTTTTAATGCCCTGTTTGAGAAGAGCTGTGTGAATTACTTTTATATTCAGGATAGAGATGCATTCTTCAATCCAGACACCAGAAGCCACATTGTAAGTCTAAACCGAGTTTAGCTGCTGTCTTGGGTGTGATTTAGAACCTGCTGTTGAATTATCAGTGATTTGGTTTGGTTGGTTTGGTTTGGTTTTTAAAAGCTGCCCATAAAAAGGAAAAAAGAGAAAGAAAATAAATATGCCTACAGATTCCTGGTAGGATAGTAAACAGTGGCTGGTTAGTTACCCTGTATAAACAACACACTCTCAGAATTTTTTTAGGTTTACTTCATCCTTTCTCAGACCAAGTATCAAGTAAGGGACAACATTAAAAAATTCGGGATTAACAGGCTTGTGAGTTCCAGGATCTTCAAGGCAGCTTTCCCTCCTCATGGTGTAAGTCAAATGGCAAAAATGAAATAAAGCACCTCATGTCTCCTCTGGTGTTAACAGGAAAGGGCTAATCTTCTTGACCTTGTTTCTTCCTGGGTAAAATGAAGATAATATGTCAGGAGGCTACATGCTCATTTAGGGCAGGACCCATGTTGTCTTCTTCACTGCTCAATCCCAGGCACCGGGAAGGCCGAGTTTAAATGAGTGAGTGAATGAATGAATTGTAGTTCCCCCAGAGTTACCGTGTGGGGCCATGCGGATTAGCAGCTAAGAGCACAGACTCGAGAGGGGAGGGTACAGCTCAAGTGATTGGGTGCATGGTTAGCACGCACAAGGTCCTGGGTTCAGCCCCCAGCACCTCCTCTAAAATAGACAAGTAACCCTAATTACCTCCCCACCCCCCACCAGAATTACCTTATTATCTCCCCGCCACCAAAAAAAAAAAAAAAAAACAAAGAGAAGTGGCCATGAGTGTAGACTCAAGCTAGAACACCTCTGCTGGTTTCTCGCTGTCGACTTTGTAAAAGTCATTTAGCCTCTGTGTTTATCAAGTTCCTCATCAATAAAATGGGGATAATAATACTACCCAACTCGTAGAGTTGCTATGGGGATTAATGAATCTGTGTCAATGTTAGAACAGCCCTGGCTAATAGTAAGTACAATGCATCTGTCAGCTCTTTTCATAATTACCGACAGATGTTATTATCAACCAAAGAAGTATTAGTTCTTTGTAAGAGAAATACATGTTAGACCATTTCATTTATCATTTTCTGTAATTCAGGCTTTTTCACTCTGACATGCGATTTTCTGGCTGTGCACTAGAATGCCACAGGGCTTTCCAAAGTTAATCTGTCTGGGTTCTTGTCATGCTGGCAATACTGCAGAGTGTTGACAATTTTTAGGGACTTCATCTGAGATGACAGCATCCCCTCAAATTCAGGAGCACTTCTCTAGCTGATAACATCTCTCATGAAATGAAGTTCTTAAAATGTGACTGCTTCAGACACTTAATGATGACATAAATTCAAGGATGTTATATCTAAGCTTTTTAAATAAATCCTGTCATTGAATAAAGGAAATACTATATTATAGTGCTCTATGATTTTGTTATATTCACTATCCAGTTATCTGACTCTCTGAGACCAAAGAAAGCAAAGACTTAGATTGATAATTACTACTGTGTGGTACACGTATTTGTGGATGAAGACAATACTGAAATGCACTGTCTAAGATATTAAAACGGACACTAAACAGCTGCTTGATGCAACATGCATGAACAGAACAGGGTGTCTAAGATATTAAAACGGACACTAAACAGCTGCTTGATGCAACATGCATGAACAGAACAGGGAGCTGGGTGCAGGGAGTAGACACCGAGCTTCCTGGCTTATAGACTCAGCATAGCAGTCCAGCCCAGCAGTCCAGCCCAACAGTCCACATGTTTTACATTTATGCCTCAGCAAAATTAGCAGTGAGAGCCTGAAATGAACTTTGGGGACACTTGCAAACAGCTGTCATGATTACTAATGTGGGACACCAGGATTATACAGTGTTTAGTTGGCATCTGTGCACAACCAGTTCTTTTCCACTAAAGACTCTTGTAATTGCTGGTCCCACATCCAGGCTGAGGAATCATCTCATGTGGTGTTTGGGAGGGAGGTAATTGGAGTCAGGACCATGTTAAGTCTGGGCAGGTAATAATCTGGTTCTAGTACAGGAGGAAGGAAATTAGGTCAGGTGGGAAGGAGAATGCTGGATTTAAACTTTGTTTCTTGAGTAAGCTAAATATATAACAACATGTCGTTTCTTTGTTGTTTATATTCCATGTGCTGTCACCGAATAACTACTGCATTGTGGGGACAAAAAAGCCTGGGTTTTAGAATTGACCCTGCCCCTAACCAGCCAGAGTCCAGGTTCCTCTGGGTGTCCAAGGAGGGGGCTGGACCATCAGGTGTCCCTCCACTGCAGCAGTTTGGGCACTTGGGTGGCCTAGTTTTTTTTTGCTGTGTAAGACTGGCCTGATTGTAGGACATTAAGCATCTGCAAGGCTCTCACCAGGTACCCGTGGTGGTCCCAGGATTGTAACATCCAAGCGTTCCTTTCCACCCACATTTGTAAGTGACCCTCAAGGGGTTAGTATTAGCCCTGGGTGAGAATTATGAAAAATTATATGGTACTTCCATCCCTTCTGGCAAGTGAGGGCCACTTATTTACAAATAACCATGAAGTGTTAGCACCATATTTTATCAACAGAACATGTGAACACATGGTGATTGTGACACTCACCTGTTTGCTTCTGCTTCCCAGTACAACTTCAGCCTCCGTCAGAGGACCTCAGCTGCTCCAGTGAACAGGGCCTTCTGTATAGGGAATGGGCTCCTCAAATCATAGACAAGAAGCAGCCCTTGGATCTCGTCAGGTGAGCTGCTGTGGAGAGCACTTCAGTGGGAAGGGCTCAGGGTTGCCCTCATGGCATCTGAGTGTGACAGTCCTCCAAGAATGTTACCAACCAGGAAGCTCACAGGAGCTCTAAGCTTTGTTGCCCCAAGTTTTTACTGGAGGCTTTATTACAAAGGCATGACTGAGTCACTACTGACATGGCTAACCCAAACCCTAACTGTAACTGAAACCTTTCCTTAGCCCTAAACCTTGAGCCCATTCCTCTCCTGGTGATCACTCACCTTTCACACAGCTCATAGCCCTACTCCTCTAATCACATGGTTGGTGTCTCTGGCTGGCCAGTCCCCATCCTGAGTCATCTCATGAGCACAAGCCATCTAAGTGTCCACCATGAATAACAAAGACACTACTATCTTGGGAAATGTCAAGGCTTTAGAGGTGCCTTCCAGGAACTGGGACCAAAGACCTACCAAATTCTTCATTAAACAGGAGTAAATGTTAGATTTCACTTAAATTATAAAATAAGAGAGAAATTCTCACTGCTTTGCTGTATCTGCTGTTCGACACTGTTTCACTACACCACATGACTGTAATGTCGCGCTCAGCATGTGTCTTCTCAAAGCACTAGTGCTGGCTGCTCCTCGGAAGCTTTTGCTGTTTGGGTGAGGCTACTGGGGGGAAGGAAGCCAAGGACAACCGAGCAAACAAAAATAATCGGGCGAATAAGGAAACAATGTCAGATTGAAATGAAGGAAATAACACAGTGTTGAGATGGGAGACTTGGGGGGAAATGAGTCAAGAAAGCTATCTTTGAATAGGTTACATGTGAGCTGAGATGGTGATAAGGAGGCTGGACTTTGAGGATCTGGGATAAGTCACCCCAGGAATAGAGGTAGCTTGTCCACTTGCCCCAAGACACAAATGTGCTCAGCAGGTTTGAGGAGATACTGTAGCCAGCACTGGAGAGAGTGATGAGACTCGAGGTTTAGAAGGGCAGCAGGAGAACAGAAAGGAGTGTAGACTCTAAGTGCAGTGAGAAGCAGTCATGATAGTTTAAGCACTAAAGTAATTTTCTCTCAGTCACATTTTGCAAAGATAATGTGGAGAATGGGATGCAGGGGCCCAGGAAGCAGGGATACCAGGCAGGAGGCTCTTGGACTGGGCCAGATGAGAGATGGTGGGAGCCAGGGAGGAATGCGTTTGGGGAGTGGAGCTGACAGGATGCAGTTATGGGCTGGCTGTGGATGATGAGAAGAGGAGGGTCAGGGTAGCCCCAGTTAGGCCTGGAGCCAGGTCCCTGTTCTTTCTAATCTCAGTGCCCCATGCAGGTGCCCACCTACTTGGGCAAACCTCTTAACCTTCAAAATGAGGGTTTTAAAACACTGAAGTTTTTTTGTTTGTTTCACATTTTATGGAAAGTTTCAAACATGTACAGAAGTAGAGAGAACAGCACAGCCAGCCTGCCTGCATCGGTCATCCAGCTCCAGAATTATAATTTCAGAGTCACTGTTGTTGCATCTTTTATCTCCGCCTCCTCCCCTCCACCACTACGGGATCATTTTGAAGACAATCCTACATAGCTTAACCACTCATTAGTGAAATGACAAGATCTCTTTTAAATACGATTGGAATATTCCTTTTTTTTAGGGTTACAAAATAATTCCCTGATTGTCACAAAAATACACTTTCAAGTAGTTTTGGGGTTGAAATCAGGATCCAGACTAGGTTCAGACATTGCAGCTAACATATCTCTCAAGTGGATTCTAATCTATAATTTTCTTGTTTCTCGTTTTCCTTGAAATTGCTGAGGGGTTTCTCTATTTTCTGTTTGGCTGATTTCATTCTCCCCTGTGGTGTTAGACTTGTTTCTCCATCCTATGTATTTGCTTTAGCTAAGTGATTTGATCCTCCCCTAAAAGCTTGATATGATTTAGGTTGAACTTTGTGCAAGAATACTCATTACGTTGAGTTTTGTACTCCTGTCATAAGGTACATTATGTGCAGTTGTCTCTCTATTGTGATGACAGTAGCCAGTAATGATTGTCACCAAGGTTCATTATTTCATAAGGGATTTTACTTCATGTGGTCATACTCTAATTTCCTTCCTCTTTTATCAGCATCATCAGAGTCATGAAGAGGCACTTTGTCATTAACACGGGTTATCCTGTAGAACACAGTTTTAAAAGAGTATGTTTGTACATATGTAAATATTTGAAGTTGATACTTTTTTCTTTTCTTTTTAAATATTTTTTTTCTAATGGAGGTACTGGAGATTGAATCCAGGACCTCATGCATGATGAGCACACACTCTGACACTGAGTGTACCCCATCCCCCTTGAGATTCATATTTATATGATGTTTTCCTTCTGTTATTTTTGTTTTATGTTATACAGTATTTGATGGCAGGGCAATGGGTTTGATGGCTCTTTTATCATTCTTTATGGGCTTTTGGGGTTTGTGTGTGTATTTGTGTTTGTAAAGAAAACATTTATCTCAATATTTTAAGTAGGTTTTGCTAAGGAAAATATGCTGATCTGTTCCCTGCTCCTGGTCCACGTGTACCCATTGTTGCTTCCCACTAGTGGCTCCTTGAGCTCTGTGACAAGACTAGCATGTCGTTAATCCTGGTTGAAGGAGATCTGAAGAGATTTATTCAAGGAGATGAAATTTGTAAACAATGTATTAGAAAGTAGTGAGAAAGTTATTCATTAGGAGAAGGTCTGGGGTTGAATTGTTAAGTGCATAGAAAACTAAGCTATGAAATATCAAGCCAATTATTAACTCCAGGAAAAACAAAGTAGGGAAGAAAAAAGTAGGCCTAGCAGACAACTTGCTACAGCTGTGAACAGTCTGTATGGAGTCCTAATAATGTATAGCAAGGATATTGAGCTGATTAAAATTATAATGTAATAGTGTCAAAAGGTTGGAAGAATGAAGGTTTGGGAGTGTAGATGAGATGGGGTTTGAAAGAGAGCTTAATCCTCATTTTCCAAAATAGAAAGTCAAATAGGTGATACATAAAGCTGAAAAAGTCAGTAGGCTGTGTTACAAGGATATTAGTCAGAGATAGGGGGGATAAATATTCCAAGAGTCTGCAGTAGGAGCTGAACGTTGTTGCTTCTGGGCAGGAAATGGGGGCAGTTGTTGTGAACTGCTCCTTTATACAATCAGTGTTCTAGAACTGTTTTACTCTTTAACGAATATATGGTATAAATTTGATAAAAAGAAATCAAAGCTGAATTTTGAAAAAATTGATGTTAAGTATTGGGGTGTTTTAGACAGAGAGAGATAACAAGCAGACAAAACTACATTTGAAGGGATGCTCATTATTTCTAGCCTTTCAGCAAGGACTAGGAGGCAGACATCTGTTTAAGGTTCAAAAATTATTTCTGACCTTGCCTACATGTATCCTTTGGAAGTAATGAACTCCCCGCCACTCTAAATATCCAGGCAGAGGCTGCCTGACCAGCTCTCTATCTGAAGCAGGGTGTGTTTACCACTGGCCAGTTGGAGCAGGCAACTTCTAACATTCTTTCAGTTTTGAATGTGATATTTCCATGGCGGATAGTTGATAAGAATGTATTACAGAAAGCTTAAAGAGTCCAAGTCATCTCAAACCCATTGCCAGGGTTTTCTCTGCCAGACACCATCCTGAGCCTGCCATCCATAAGTCAGGCCACAAAGCCCGGTCACATGAGAATGAACATGCTTTGTCCCTCCTATCTGATTCGGCATCAGGCTCAGGCCTTTTCCCCATTGAATGGTCCACGCCCAGGTCTCTGACGATGGAGCTGGTCTCACAGCAGCCCTGTGAGCGCTGGTCCAGCCCAAGGGGGTTCCTGCATGAATTTCCCCAGGACTCCAGGCTATTCTCAGAGCTGAGTCCCCCTAGGCTAAGCCCACGGAGCTCAGCCCAGCTCCAGACTGAGCCGGAAGCCTCAGAGAGATCTCAGAGCTAAGGAAATCCACAGGTTTTACTGAACACTGTCAAGTCAGGAGTGAGCCAGCTGAGGGAAGTATCAGCAACAGCAAGACACACCTGAGCAGCCGCCTCATTGTTCCGCCTCATCCCTAAGCCCTCTGTGTCTGCCTGTCTGTGTCTGTCTCCCTTTCAAGACCAGCCTGGCACTGCTTCATGCCCTGCCTCCTTTCTTCTAATCTTGCCTACCCGGCCTCTTCCATCTACTCCAGATTAACTGGGAAACATTGAAGCGTTTTTAAAACCTAGTAAAAAAAGACGTGCTAGATACAAAGAATACAGGGCAGTACCTTCCTCAGTCACATCCCTCCTGCACTCTCCCATTCCCACAATGAGTTTTATAAACATTTTGTCAGAGAGACATTGCACTCCTAGTTGTTATCATTATCAGCCATTTTCTTATTATCTGTGGTTTATGATGCATTTGCTCCAGGGAAGTTCCCGAGATAAAGCAGAAGCAGATGACTGAACCAGTTGTTGATGTTCACTTTTGTCACACCTGTTAAGACCAATCTTTTGGGGGATTTGTTGAATGTGCCAGTGTTTCCAGCAAGTGATGATGATCCCCTGCATCTGCTCCAGAGTTGGCCTTGTCCCCTCCTTTGCTCTGTTCTCATTTATCTCTCTTCAGCTGGTGAACCAGTGATCAGTACTTCAATGATACATAAAATACTTATTTCACCGTACAATTTGGGGTCTGCTATGAAAACGCATATGTTTTAAGTGTGAATTGAGTCAGAGGTTTAAACTTAAATCCCTCTTGATTTAGAATCAGAAGTTAATATGATGGAGGGAAGGTACAGCTAAGTGGTAGAGTGCAAGCCTTGCATGCATGAAGTCCAGGGTTCAATCCCCAGTGCCTCCATTTAAAAAGCAAATAAATCTAATTATGTCCCTCCAAAGGAACCAAAGAAAAATAAAAAAGAGGTTAATATGAAGATGAAGCTACAGAGTGATTATGTGTCTTCTGAAACTACCTTCTGTCTTTCTGCAGAAAATCCTACGGAGAGAAGGTCAGAATCTACTTTGCTTGGCTGGGCTATTACACTCAGATGCTCCTCCTGGCAGCAGTCGTGGGGGTGACTTGCTTTCTGTATGTATATTTTAATCAAAATAACTGTACCTGGAGGTAACTTCCCTTTATTCCTTGTTAACATGCTGAAAAGTTGACCAGACATAAAATGACTTTCAGAATCTCCAACTGGTTTAGTAAAAGAAGACTCATTGAAGAGCACTTTCTGCTTTGGATGATACATCCCTTTTGTTCTGAGGATAATAGCTAAGTGAAATAGGAAAAAAAAAATTTCTTAGACAATACAGCCCAGCCTCTGACAGGAATATTACCCTTAGGAAACACTCCAATATCTTAAGAGAAGACTTTGTTTGAAAAAGAAAGGAGGTCTCGAGGGAGAATCTTCCTTGAACTTCTGGCCCCTAAAGGAATGCTTCACTCAGCCCTACAGATGTGGGCCAAGAGCAGCCCTGATTTCCGCAGTGTTTCAGTGGGAAAACTGGTAAAACTGGTACTTTTCTATGTTTAGAAATGACTTCTTAATATATATGGAGAAATACATGTTCAAAAACTCAAATGAGCAATACTTTATTATTGTTTTATTAAAAAAAAAAGCCCTTACAGTGTTAGGAAGGTAAAAAAGTGATAAAGAATCAGTTTGTGCTTTATGTCAAAATTAAAACACGAGCTGCACTGTCTGAAGGGAAATACGTGGGTGCCAGAACACTGAATTTCAACACCACTGCTATGAATTGTGTGATTAGTCCTTTGCTTTTGGTGGTGTCAACATCCAGACGGGTGCAACATCGAACCAGGCATTTTCTCTTGTTCATCTGGCCTCTGTACAGATGTGACAGCCAGATCCACATTTCTGGGCACCAGCGATGAGCTGCTGAGCAGATTTCTCTAGCCCTGAGCCTATCAGCCTGGCTCCACAGACAGAAGCTTACATAGCAGCTCTAATGTTTAGGCATAATTATCTATTCTGTTTAACAGATTCTGAGGGTGTGTGCCCAGCATGGCTTCTTAGATAGAAATCCGCAGGTGCTCTTTGAAGTACTCTTCTCTCTTCACCAAAAAATAGTTTAGGGCCAAAGGCTGAATATTGATATCTTTGCCTAAATTTGTCTTTGGCTTCTCCATTGTTTTGTATATTTTTCCAACCAGAAAAAGGCATCTCAGAAATATAGTAGCAAAGTGAAAAGGTAGTATTTTTATAAGGTCCTTGCATGGTAGTTGTTCTCATTATAGTTCATTTTAGGAAATGACAGTCACACCACAAATGTCCTACTCTTTGACACAGATTAATTTACACAAAATATAGAGGGCAGAGGTAGGGGTATCTTGGGGATAATATCCCTGTGCTCAAAACTATTTGGGCTCTGTGTATTTAATTTTTAAATAGTATTAATGTATTTAAAATATATACATTTTAAATACTTTTTTAACCTTTTTTTTTAATAGAGTGCTGGGTATTGAACCCAGGACCCTGTGCATACTAAGCATGCACTCTACTGCTGAGCTCTACCCCCTAAATATTTTCAGTTAATTTTACTCCATACTGAGTAGATTCACAAGAGTGGAAATTGTATTTAAGCTGTAAGGAATAATGATCTGTCTCCCAGTTTAAGAAAAAACAACATAACTTTTACCCACGAAGTGCTTTGTTCAGTTTCATCCCCTCACTTTCCACTCTGGAAGTAGCAACTACATTAAATACTGATTTTTTTAAACTTTTTCTTTTTTTATTGAGTTATAGTCATTTTACAATGTTGTGTCAAATTCCAGTGTAGAGCACAATTTTTCAGTCATACATGCACTTATGTATATTCATTGTTACATCTTTTTTCCACTATGAGCTAACACAAGATCTTGTATATTTTTCCCTGTGCTATACAGTACAATCTTGTTTATATATTTTGCATTTTAAAATCCCAGTCTGTCCCTTCCCACCCCCTGTCCCTTGGCAACCACAAGTTTGTATTCTGTTTACGAGCCTGTTTCTGTTTTGTATTTATGTTGTTGTTGTGTGTGTGTGTTTTGTTTTTTGTTTTGTTTTGTTTTGTTTCTGCATATGAGCGATCTCATATGGTGTTTTTCTTTCTCTTTCTGGCTTACTTAATTTAGAATGACATTTTCCAGGTACATCCATGTTGCTGCAAATGGCGTTATGTTGTCGGGTTTTATGGCTGAATAGTATTCCATTCTATAAATATATCACATCTTCTTTATTTAGTCATCTGTTGATGGACATTTAGGCTTTTTCCATGTCTTGGCTATTGTAAAGACTGCTGCTATGAACATTGGGGTGCAAGTGTCATTTTGATGTAGGGTTCCTTCTGGATATATACCCAGGAGTGGAATTCCTGGGTCATATGGTAAGTCTATTCCTAGTCTTTTGAAGAGTCTCTATACTGTTTTCCATAGTGGTTTTCCTTACTTCCCTCTCCCACTCTTAATGATATAGATATCTTCTCTTACAATTTTGTGTTTATTCTTTTTGCTATTCATGGCAGTTTTCTCCTTTCCAGTTATGAGTTTCTCATTTTTGTAGCATCCTGCTTCTTTTCTATTTAGAGTAGTCCTGTCAATATTTCTTTTAGCATGGGTTTAGTGTTGCTAAACTATTTTAGTTTTTGCTTGTTTGTGACGTTCTTAATCTCTCCTTCTATTCTAAAGGATAACATTGGTGGATAGAATATCCTAGGCTGCATCTTTTTTTCATTCAGGACTTTGAATGTATCTTGCTACTCCCTTCTGTCCTGTAATGTTTGTGTAGAGAAATCAGCTGAGAGCCTTATGGGGGTTCCCTTATAACTCACTCTTTGTTTTTCTCTTGCTGCCTTTAGGATCATTTCTTTATCCTTGACTCTGGCCATCTTGCTTATGATATGTCTTGGTGTTGGTCTGTTTGAGTTCTTCCTGTTTGGGACCCAATGAGCCTCCTGTACTTGGCTATCTGATTCCTTTAGGTTTGGGGAGTTTTCAGTCATGATTTCTTCAAATACGTTTTCAATCCCCTTTGTTCTTTCTTCCCCTTTTGGAACCCCTATTATGAGTAGATTGGCATGTTTTATATTATCCCATAGGTCCCTTATATTGTTTTCATTGTTTTTTATTTGTTTTCCTCTCAGCTGTTCTGATTGGGTGCTTTCAGTATTCCTGTCTTCTAGGTAATTTATTAGTTCCTCTGCATTATCTAGCTTGCCTTGTACACACTTTAGGTCAGCTCTCATCTCAGCAAATGAGCTTACCAGTTCTAGTTAGTATAGCTTCTATTTCATTTTTGACATATTTTATATCTCTAAACACTTTCTTTTAGTTCCTTCAGTACTTTGATCACTCCTTTTCTGAAACTTTGATCTAGTAGGCCATCAGTGTCTATTTCCTTGATCGTGCTTTCAGAGGATTTCTCTTGGTCTTTTAATTGGTAGTGGTTCCTCTGCTTCTTCATATTTGCTCATATCTCTCTGGCACAGTGGCTTTAGGAGTATCAGTTATCTAGTTCTCCTGGAGACAGAGTGCTCTTAATGATTTTATCAAGAGGTTTTTGTGTCTTTGCCCTGTTGCGTGAACTCAGCTTGCTGTTTCCAGAGGCCCTCTGTTGGCACCCTCATCTGGGCTGCTCCCAGTGGCTGTCGGCTAGCAGATCGTGACCCCTCCTAACACTGGGTCAGGAGCTGAACTCTTAACAGGTGGGTGGGTGGGTCACTCCCCCTCCCGATGTCACAGTCAGATGCTGGGCTTGGGGAGGCAGGTGGGTGGATCACACCTCCTCCCAGCACTGTGGTGAGGTACTGTGTTCCTGCCAGGATGGTGGGTGGCTGCCCACCCTCTCCCAGTGCTGGTTGCCCCACTGCTCTGTGCAGCTGCCTGCTCTGCCTCGGGTCAGCACTCTGAAGGTGGGCTCCAAAGACCACGAAACAGCCCCATCCTTGCTCCATGCCAAATCTCATCTTATTGTTTGTCTTCGTGGTGTGAGTTCTCTGAGGTGCAAGGGCAGAAAGATCCTATCTGCCTTAGGCTGTAAACAAGTCTCAGTCCTGCCTAGGAGTTTGCGGAGCCACCAGGTGTGGATTCAGTTCTCAGCCCCACCCCTGTCCGGTCACTACACACAGGAGGACATGGCAGCTGCGGCTGCGCCCCAAATTTCTTCTCATGGGAAGCACCAGTAATGGCGGCACAGGTCTGAGGAGACAAAGGCTATGGCGCCCCTCCCCCCAGGGCACACCAGCTGTGTTGCTTTGCTTTTGTTTCATAATTTCTGGGGGCCTGTGTTGTTCTTCTCTGTATCCCCTCCCAGCCATGGTGCACAGCACCCTGCCGTCCCCCAGGGCTTCCTCAGTGCAGCCGCCCTCGTCCTCCGCCCAGCTCAGGCAGACAGTCCTGTCCCCCAGCTGCTGGCTCACGTCTTGGACTGGGTTTTGCAGGGACCCTCTGTGCCTGTTTAACTTGGTTCTGTCAGTCAAGGGGTGCTTGGGGCAGATCTGAGCCTCAGAGGCTCCCTCTCCATCCCACTGGCCTCTCTGTTGGAGATTGGGAGACCCAGTGAACGAGCACTGTTCCTCCTTTGCCGCTCCCTCCCCACGGGACCTGTCCTGCAGTGTTTTGCTTTTTCTTCTTTCTTTTTTCCTTTTCTCCTACCAGATTTTTGACATCCTTGTCTTTTGAAGAGGGTGATGTTCTGTCGGAGTTCCACAGGTGCTCTGATTTGCTGGGTGGGTCCATAGATGTGAGCTTTTGTGTATTTGTGGGAGAGGGTGAGATACGAGCATCCTTCTACTCTGCCATCTTGGATAAATGCTCGTTAAATACTGATTTTTATCATTCCTTAACATACACTGTATATTCTTTTTCACATATACTTGTATCATTATGAAACATGACTAACTTTGTGTGGTTTTGAAAATATATTTGCATAAGTGGAGGATACCAGAAATATTTCCTCTTTTATAAAAGGCCTGTTTAAAGCTTATGTGTCCTTCAAAAATAACAGATTTTTGGAGATATAATTCACATACCATAAAATGCAGCCTTTGAAAGTGTACGTTAGGAATTTTAAGTATATTCCAGGGTTGTGCAGCCATCACTACTATCTAATTTTCAATCATTTTCATCACCCCTAAAACGGACTAGTACCCTTTAGTAAGTCAATCCCTAACCTTCCTTTCCCTTAGCCCCTGGCAGCCCCCACTCTGCTTTCTGCCTCTACAGATTTGCCTTTTCTGGGCATTTCATAAGAGTAGAACTGTACAGTATGTGGCCTTTTTTGATTGTCATCTTTCATTTAGTGTGACATTCTCAAGTCTCATCCATGGTGTAGCATATATCAGAACCCCATTACTTTTTGTGTTCAAATAATATGCCATTGTAATAAATACACCACATTGCTTATCCATCCATCAGCTGATGAGGACTAATTCTGCTACAGATGCTCATGGACAAGTTTTTATGTGAACACATATTTACAGTTTCCTTGAGAATATATCAAAAAATGGAATTGCTGGGATTTATTATACTTTTAACCCTTTTAGAAATTGCTAAAGTATTTTTTAAAGTGACTGTACCATTTTACATTTCCAGTAGTAATGTATGAGGAGTCCAGTTTCTCCACATCCTCATCACACTTGTTATTACCGGGTTTATAGATATATAGTTATATATTCATATATCATATATATATTTGTCATCCTAGATGGTATGAAGTGGCATGTCATTGTGCTTTGATTTCTGTTTCCCTAATGCCTACTGATGTTGAGCATATTTTCATGTGCTTATTTGCCATTCATATGTCTTCTTGGAGAAACAGCTATTCAAATTCTTTGCCCATTTTAATTGTATCTGTCTTTGTATTGTAATGTTTTAAGTCTTCTTTGTCTATTCTGGATAAAAGTCCCTTATCAGGGAAAACATTGGAAATATTTTTGCCCATTCTGTGGATTGTCTTCTTACTTTCTCGATGATGTCCTTTGAAGCACAGAAGCTTTTAATTTTACTGAAGTCCAGTTAACTTGATATTTTTTTTCTTTTGTTGTTTGTGCTTTTGGTGTCATACCTTAGAAGCATTTGTAATCCAAAGTCCTGAAGATTTTCTCAGTGTTCTTTTTCTAAAAGTTTTATATTTTCAGGTCTGTGATTTATTTTGAGTTAATTTTCATAAATGGTGTAAGATAAAGGTTCAATTTTCTTTCTTTCCAAGTGTATGTTTAGGTGTCCCAGCATCATTTGTGTAAAGATTATTTTTTCCCCATTGGATTGTCTTGGCACCTTTGTCAAAAATTAACTGGCTACGTGTAAGAGTTTGTATATGGACTCTCAGTTCTTTTCTATTAATTTATTGTCTGTCCTTTATGCAAGTACCACACTGTATGGATTACAGTTTTGTTAGTGAGTTTTGCATTTGGAAACTTCAAAACTTTGTTCTTTTTCAAAATTGTTTTAGTCAAAATAATTCTGGGCTTCTTGCATTTCCATATTAAATTTAGGATCAGCTTGTTCATTTCTGCAAAAAAGCCAGAGTTGCTTTGAATCTATAGGTAATTTTGAGGATGATTGCCATCCTGACAGTAATAAATCTTCTGATCCATGAACACAAAAGAGCTTTCCATTTATTTTAGAACATCTTTAACTTCTATGAATAGTATTTTGTAGTTTTCAGTATATAAGTTTCTCACATTTTTCTCAATATTCCACACATTTTTCTTAATATTCCTAAGTATTTTATTCTTTTGGATGATATTATAAATTAAAGTGTTTCCTTCATTTTAATTTTAGATTATTCACTGCTGTTGTATGAAATATAATTACATTTTTATATATTGATTTTTCTCTTACAACTTTGGTTGGACTGGCTTATTTTAATAGGTTTTTGGTGGATTCCTTATGATTTTAATATATAATATCATGTCATTTGGAATATAAATAGTTTTATTTCTTTCTAACCTAGAGGCTTTATTTTCTTTGTCTGGTTGCTTTAACTAAAACCTCTAGTACAATGTTTATCTTGGGAGGAAAGAATTCAGTCTTTCACCATTAAGTATGATGTTTGCTCTAGGTTTTTCATAGATGCTCTTTGTCAAGTTGAGGAAATTGTCTTCTATTCCTAGTTTTTATCCATTATTCTATTAATATGGCACATTACATGAATTGACTTTTGTACATTGAACTAGCTTTGCGTGCCTGGATACATCCCACTTGATTGTGGTCTGTTTTATTTGTTACTGGATTGGATTTGCTTGTAATCTGTTGAGGATTTTTGCATTTATATTCATAAGAGATAGTCTGTAGTTTTCTTGTGATGCCTTTGTCTGATTTTGGTATCAGTGTAATACTAGTCTCATTGAATGAATTGGGAAGTTTTCCCAACTCTTAATTTTTAGACGAGTTTGTGAAGCATTATTTTTTTTGTTTGTTTGTTTGTTTTTTCTTTAAGTAGTTGATAGAATTCACCGGCAAAGCCATATGGGCCTAGCATTTCCCTGTGGGAATGTTGTGAATTACTGTTTCAATCACTACTTATTGTAGGACTGTTCGAGTTTTCTAATTCTCCTTAATTAGCTTCAGTCATTTATGTCCTTCTAGGAATTTATCCATTTCATCTAGATTATCTCATTTGTTGGCCATAAAATTATTCATGGTATTCCCTTATATTCCTTGTTATTTTTGTAAGGGCAGTAGTGACATCCTTCCTTTCATTTCTCATTTTAGTAATTTGAATCTTGTCTCATTTCTTCTTCAATACCAGCTAAAAATTTGTCAATTTTGTTTATCCAAATAACTAACTTTTTTTTTTGTTGATTATTCTCTGTTGTTCATCTATTCTCTATTCCATTTATTTCTGCCTTTTGTATTTTGATTGGAATGTTTAATTCGTTTACATTAATGTAATTTCTTATCAGGTTGAAGTTACATCTACTGTCTGTTTTCTATATGTCTTTTTTCCCCATTCCTCTATTACTACATTTTTTGTGCAAAGTACGTATTTTCTAGTGTGCCATTTTAATTTGTTGTTTATTTTATCTTTTTCTTCTTCTTCTCCTTTTTTTTTTTTTTTTTTGTATTTTCTTAAGTGGTTGCCCTGGAGATTATAATTAACATCATGTTTTAAAGCAATCTAGTTCACATTAATGCCAACTTAATTTCAATAATACACAAAAACCTTGCTTTGGTATCAATCTTTTCCCTCCCCCTCCTCATGCTGTCGCTGTCATACAAATTACACCTTTATTCACTTATAAGCCCATCAGCACAGTTTCATAAGTATTGTTTTATGCAGTTGTCTTTTACATCAAATAGAAGAAAACACTTACATGTAATACTTTATACTGTTTTATTTTTTTACTCATGTAGTTACCACTACTAGTGCTCTTTATTTTTCAGGTGAGTGTCCTTTCATTTACACCTGCTGGACTATCCTTAGTATTTCTTGTAGGGCAGGCCTGCTAGCAATGGATACTTTCAGATTTTGTTTGTATAGGAGTGTCTTAATTTCTCCATTAGTTTTTTTGAAGAATCATTTTGCTGGATATAAAATACATGGTGACAGTCTTTTCCTTTTATCATTTTGACGATACCATCCCACTGCCTTCTGGTCTCCATGGTTTTTGATGAGAAATCAGCTGTTTGCCTTACCGAGGAGCCTTTGTATATGTTAAGCCACTTTTCTCTTCCTGCTCTCAGAGTTCTTTGTTCTTGTCTTTTGACACATTGAGTTTGATGTGCCTATGTTTAGATGTCTCTACGTTTATACCACGTGGAGTTTGTTGAGCTGCTGGGATGTACAAATTAATGTTTTCATCCAATTTGGGAAGTTTTCAGCAATTATTTCTTTATATATTCTTTCTGCCCCCCCCCCCTTTTTTTTCTCTCCTTCCTTCTGGCACTCCAATTGTGTGTGTATTGTTATTGTTGATGGTGTCCCACCCATCTCTGACACGGTGTTCATTTTTTTTTTTTTAATTCCTTTTCCTTTCTGTTCCACAGACTGGATAATCTCAATAGTTTTAAGTTAACTGATATTTTCTTCAGCCAGTTCATATCTACATAGAAACTTCTTTAGTGAATTTTTCATTTTAGTCATTATATTTGTATCTGTAGAATTTCTAGTTGGTTTTTACTATAAATTTTATCTATTGATATTCTCTATACAATGAGATGTTCACATGCTTTAATTCTTTAGGTATGGTTTCTGTTAGCTCTTTGAACATATGTGTAATGCTTATTTATGTCTTTCTCTAGTAATTGCAGTGGCTGGGATTCCTAGGGAGTTTCTATTGACTACTTTTTCCCCTGTGTTATGGCCAAACTTTTCTGTTTCTTTGTATATCTTGTAATTTTCTGTTGAAAACTGGACATTTAAAATATTACAATGTGGCAAATCTGAAAGCCAGATTTTCCTCATCTCCAGGGTTTATTGTTGCTTCCATTGTCATTGTTGCTGCAGCTATTTATTTAGTCACTTTCCTGAAAAAATTCTGTTAAGTCTGTATTCTTTATCATGCATGGACAATAGATCTGTATGTGTGCAGAAAGCCTAGTTGTCATCACTGTAATAATGATTGGACAGTGATTTCTTTCAATGCCTGGAGTTAATCATTTGAGCTGTTACCAGGTTGCTGTGTGTCTGCTTGCTGAGGGATGCCCTCAGCACAGGCAGGCAGTCTGCAGCTCTTCTGTAGCCTTTAGTTCTTCCTTATGCAGAACCTCAAGTTCAGCCAGAGTTGAAGGCTTAAGTTTTTCTCAGACCTTTCCTTGCCATGTGTCACGCATGTGTATGGCCTTCTACAATTCTTAGAATTTTTTGGAGTTTTTAACCCCACCTCCACCTCCAGAAAGTCTCATTACTCAATTTTGCCTTCTAAGTTTCCTAGTCAGCATCTAGTTAGCCTCTACTGGTACCACTGCCTCAGGCAGTTGTAATGTTAGATACTCACTGCTGATTGTTTTCCACAAACACTCTGGGGATAGGCTGTTTGCACAGCATGAGTTTGAGATAGGTCAAATAGTGACAGCACTCTGGGGATGGGTTTTTTGGGTAACTTCAAACCACTTCTGCCCCTCCCTTGATTTTGAGACTGTTGCTTTTAAAGGCCACCATTTAGGTGAGGATAAGGGGATGGGGTAGATCAAGTTATAATGCCACAAAACTCACTATCTTTATGGAGATTTAGCTGTTATTTTCTCAAATAAACACTCCCCGGATTGCTGGAAGCCTTTGTTTAATTTCCAGAGTTCTGCAGATGTTAATTTTGACAATTTTTGCCATTGTTATTGCTTCACAGAGGAGTAACTTTTCCAAGATTTTTACTCAGATATTCTAGAAGTATATCCCATTTACGTTTGCTTTTAACTGAGTTACTTGCAAGACTAATTCTACAGCTCCAGCCTCATTCACGTAAGAGTCTATCTGCATGGCTTCTCCTACAGGGAGCAGTGTGCAACCTGTTGTCAGTTTGTTGTTTTTCTTATTAAAGTGTAGGAGTTTTTAAAAATATGCTCATGAATAAACCTTTGTCATTTTTACATGCTACAAAACTTCCACTAGTCTGTGGCTATTTACTTCCCTCTCTTTTCATTGCTTTAATGAAGTTCTCACTTTTAAGGATTTTCAGTACATCAATATGCGGGTGCAGATCACACGGGCGAGACATTTAACTACTGTCTAAACCTCAGTCTGCTCTGATTCACTGTCTAGAACATCTGAACACATCTACTGAACCCTGTATACCAATGGATGCTGACAGCCCTAATTAAAAAAATGCTTTTTAAGTAAAGCAAACAATATTAACGTTGACACTGGAAAAGACAAATCTCAAATTTCCTAGCTGATCTTGCTTTCTGTGATCATTAGCTACATCATGTTTATAGAGCCGACAGGCATATTAAGCTACTGATTTTATTTCATCGGATTGTAGAATGCAGAACACATTTCAGGCCCACTTACAGCACCATATGTGTATCTTTAAGGATATGTACATATGATGATGCCTTTATTTTAAGTACCTTATTTTATTTTAAGTACCTACTGCTGTGAACTTCATTAAGGAAACTTTGGAACTGCAGAACTGAAAATTTTCATACCACCATCATTCTTTAGCATCTCTTTTGCACTTAGATTTCATGTGGTAGATTATTTTTCTGCCCCCTAGAAATGATGAGTGCTGAAGAGAAAAAAAACAACAGCAACTACAAAAACACCTCTTCTAATGAATATAGTCCAAGTCACACACTTATCTGAACAATGGTCACCCTTTTAGCCCACACCAATCCATCTACTCATACTGACTCAGCATCCTCAACATCAACAACTCACTGCTGAAGTCAGGGTCCTCGGCACACGTTCTCTCCTCTCCCCATTCCTTGTTGTTTCTGACCTACTTCTGTCCAAATCTTCCCTCCAGTTTCTTCGCTGCCTGACTGCAGTTTTTAATTTTTACCTGAGTTCTAGGCTGCGCCTAGTGATTTCCAGAGAAACGTCAGACACCTGGCTCATCAGGTGGGATGGGGAGGATTTCAGGAAGCTGTTACCCTAATTCACTTGCAGATCAGTGAGTTGCTGTTGTGAGCATTCCTTCTAGATTTCTGCCGTGTCGGCAGCATCCACCCCAGCAAAATAACCTAGTTCCTCCAACCACCTCTGTCTCAGTTCATCTGGGTTTCTGCTTTCAGTGACACTCAGATGCTGCTGATGGGCATTATATATTTTTTTTTAATTGAAGCATAGTCAGTTACAATGTGTCAATTTCTGATATACAGCACAATGTTCCAGTCATTCATATGCACGTATATATGTATGAATTCCTTTTCATATTCTTTTTCATTAAAGTTTATTACAAGCTATTAAATATAGTTCCCTGTGCTATACAGAAGAAATTTAGTTTTTTTAGCTATTTTTATATCTAGTAGTTAATATTTGCAAGTCTCAAACTTGGATGGGCATTTTTAAAGCCACATCTGGAACACTTGCTGCAGGACAGTCTGAGAAATATATTTTCAACCTCATAGCCTTTTGGTTAGGAAGTTGGAATAAAGGCTGAGCTGGCTCACCTACCTTGTCTGCCTTTGTGAGTAAAGAGGTCTGGAGATTCAAGGCCCAATGAAATGTCCCAGCCCTTCAGCAGCAAACTCTTAAAGCAACCAAAATGCTCCCATCTACCAGAGCATGCCTTGTCCTTAGACACTGCTGGACATAACCACCAACACTGTCTAGGGCATTGTCTTCATCTGGTGCATACTTTCTTTAGATATCTAATATCCTGATTCACAGGACAAGCTGGTTTGGATTCCCAAGGTCGCAGGCAGCCTTCTGCCTGCCTTTGGTGTATATATGTTCATAGAAGAGTCCTCTCTCAGATCAGCTAGAGCTGCCTGGTTTGTGGTTTGCCAGAAAATGTGGGGGCAGTGCTCCCCACTGGAGTCCTACCAGTTGTTTTATTGCAGGAAGAGAGAGAGAGCAAAAGAGACAGAACAGGAAATTCTTGTCCAGCCTCAAGCACAGTCACCCCTGCCCAGGGCTCTTGCTCTGGGACACAAATAAGTACAGGTCAGCAGCGACGTGGCCCCGGTGTACTCCAAAACATGGTGTGGTTTTACTGGGCTATCTGTGTCTTTCATGGACCCTGCAAAGTTCTCAGCTTTGTGAAATGGGGAAAAGAGGAACTCCCACCCATGCCTTTAGCTCCCAGGGTTTGCACCCTTATGGGTTTTGAGGATTTGCTGGCAACTCATTCTGTTTCACCAGGTCATTTCTCTATGACACTGCAGTCCTGTGACTTCCTTATCAGAACTGCTCCTTAAGTTAGGGATTTAGTGAAAGATGCCATTTTATCCTGTAAGTTCATTTTCAGGGAGGAGGAGGAAGAGAGCACAGATCAGAATTGCTGCTTTGCTTTTTTTATTTGTTTGTTTTCATAAGCCGTCTCCTGTTGCTGGATAGACACTGAGCAAATGAATGGCTGTTACACTCCTATTTGAAGGATGAGGAAAATGACACTGAGGGAGAGGAGGCAAATTGCCTGAGGTTCCAAAGGCAAAAAGGGATGAGCACAGAATAAGAACCTTGCAAATTTCTTGGCTGTCATCAGCCTTTAGGTCAGTGACAGAGTGCCACGTGTAAAGTTGTGGCATGCTTTTAGAAGGGTGCAGACGTACTTGTTTTTGTTGATACAATCACACTGTTTTGTCTGGCACTCTGAAAAATAGAAATAGGTTGGAAAACATTGGTTTCTCATCCTTGGTCCTTCCTCCCCCTCACAGATATGGACCCTTCCATTTGTATCAGGAATAAGACAGCCCCAACATTCCCGCCTCATGAGATCAGTCCTCATTTGTTTCATCCCTGCCCACCTGTAGGTGCTAAAGCACAGCACGACTTTCATGTTCTGCATCACAGATTCTTGTGAAATTAGGTGTTTGAAGATAGAAACTCATGAAAGGAAGTTGCTTTTTAACATAAAGTGCAGTAATTTTCTTAGCAGAGAAGGAAATAGAGGATTTTCTTCATTGAAAATCAATACAGATTTCAAGAACATCTGTATTTCTAATGCCTAGATTAAAATGACAAAATCTAGAGGGATTACAGAAATACAAAGGAGATACCCAAAGTGGCTTTAAAGTGCTTTTCCCAGGCTGGGATCCTGAAGAGTCTGTTAAATGACAGAGACCCTCTTCTCACCCGTAGTCCTTCTCCTTAGGTTGGAAAGGGCCAGCGTTTCCCTTGTGTGCAGTCCTGGTGCTTCGAGTGAGTTGTGGGATAGGGTGGTGCACGTGGTGCTGCCTTCAGTCTGTCTGTCCTGAGTAAATCCTGGCAGTCAAGGGGTGAGGGTTTTGCAACCTCACAAGCCAGCTGCCGTGCTCTCTGGGGTGTGTGCTCATCTCAGCTCATCCCGGCTCAGGTGATGGCAGAGCAGAGTGGTGGCTGGAGATCAGTCATGAATAGCAGGGAGCAGCTGGAATTAGCGGGGCCCCCTGAGTGGCCAGGAGTCCCAGGTGAAATTCCCAGGACTTCCCACAGATCATTCATTCAACTAGTACTTCTCCAGCACCTGCGATGTGCTGGTGCTTCCACTGTGAACAGAACCAAATCCCTGCCCTCATGAAGGTGAGGTTCTAGTGGACATGAGAAATGACACACACAGAAGCAAATCCAGGTCAGGACACATGAGTGCTGTCTATTTTGGAGTGTACAAGGTGAGATCATTTGGGAAGGAATGTATGATGCAGGAAAATGTGGGGGAGAGGATGGCCATATCCCAGGTTTTGGTTGGGCCCATGGGATGCACCTCACCAAGTGTGGGTCCTTGGCTTTGCACAGGAAAGAATTCAAGAGCAAGCCACATTTCAGTAAAGGTAGATTTATTCAGAGAGATACATACTCCATAGACAGAGTGGGCTGTTTCAGAAGGCAAGAGAAAGGCCATGGGGCATGGGGGTTGGGTGCTCCAGTTTAAAGTAAAAGTAGATACACACTCCACAGACAGAGTGTGGGCTGTCTCCCTCAGCAGAGAGAGCAGCCACGAGGTGTGGGGTGGTTAGTTTTTATGCACTCAGTATCTTCATATGCTAACAAGTGGGAGGAATATTCCAACCGCTTTGCAGAAGGTGCTGGGATTCCCAGGATTTGGGCTACTACTCACCCTTTGACTTTTGATGGTCAGCCTTGAACCTGTCCTCGCACCAATGGGAGCGCCACTTAGCATCCTGCTGTATTTCAGTGTGTGTGTGTTGAATCTCAATGTCTACTGGGAGTTGACCCTTCCACCATCTTGGTGCTAATGGCTGTGTCATTCTTTTAATGGCTGTGCCCATCCCCCTTCCCTCCTGTCTCGTGAAGGAATGCAGGACTGATTGCACAGTTCCAAAGCAGGGGACAGTGTGGAAAGAACATGAGTGGAAAGTGGAAGGCAGTGTTGGCAGTAGAATTCTCAAGCCACAATTATAAAGTAAGGGTCTTCTGTTTGCTGGGGGTACCTGGTGTCACATCAGTGAGATGTGAGCCTAGGGGACTTCAGTGAGTGGGTGGCTCACTGTGTATACTGTGTTGCTTCTTAGGCGGCCCTAGGACAGTTGGCTTATAGGTGACCCATTCCCTCAAGCAGGGGTCTCTGGGGATTTTCTGCACGTGAGGCTAACATGGGTCACATGGGGAGCAGGACTGGCCAGACACAGCTTGGTCCACAGTCATCTAGTGCCCTCAAGGCTTTCATCCCATGGATGCATCACCTCCCCCTGGATGGGGACAAGGGCACAAGTGGTGGGGCAGCTGCTCAGTGGTGGAGGCATTGCTCTCCAGACCCAACACTCAACAGCATGGACCTCTGGCATTGGCCACTGTCTTGGCTAGATGAGGCTGTTGGGTAGCTGAGCTCATGAGACATGGGTGCCATGCTTCCATTCTCACCACGAGCTCTACTTTTGAAGGTTCTGGTCAGAAAGCCACAAATACTCCCTTACTCATAAACCAGGAACAGTCTCCTTCAGTTGGGGAAGGGCACACAGAAGGAGAAAGAGGATCATCCCGAGAGCAGGAGAAGAAAATCAGTCCTGCTGTCAGGGGTCTGACAGGTGAGCCAGCTCAGTTTCTCTTATAAGTTGTTTACTTGGAGGATCTGGGCTATTTGGCTGACCTGCAAGTGTCAGGAAATAATACACAATTGTAGATTTCCTGATCCTGTGTTAACTCATCCCATTGTAGCTGTCATTCAAGGAGACGGAACTCGGTGGACAACAGGCCATGGCCTCTGCTCCCTGGTGGAGCCAGGAAATTACAATGTTAAGTACGACAGCCAGGGCATCATTTCTATGTTGAGAGGCCAGATGGCCTTACATAACTCTCATGCTGGATGTCAAAGTTGCAGAGGGAAACTAGATTCCATCCAGCTCTCCAGCCAAGGAGGAGACCAGAAGTGGCATCCGCCACCAATTGTGAGCTCTTTGCCTCCACTGACTGCAGCATCTGTAGCAAAAAGCTGGGTTGCCACCTGCATTTCCATGTAAACATCCGAGTAACCACAGCAATGACCTCGTGAGGTTTGGTTTGCCCAAGGAGGAGGTATGTGGGACGGAGGGAGGAGTGCCGGGGTCAGACACCAGGCGGTCAGGCAGGCAGTGACGACATCTGTGCAGAGCAGACACCATGGAAGCCAGCCAAATGGAGGCGGGTTTTGGAGCAGGGAGCCTGGGCGGTGCCGTGTTGTTCGTAAGAAGATCCTGGGCTCTGGATCCAAGAAGTCATTGGCTTGATTCCTGACCCCAACCCTCATCTTGGGCAAATGTTTGAAGCTTTCTGTGCCTCTGTTTCTTGGTGTCCCAAATGGGGACAATGGTAGCAATTACCTCTGAAAGTCAGGAGGGCCTTTATAGATGTCATTTCATTACACTCATAGCAGCCCACAAGCACGGTTCTAGGTTCCCCATTTTACATGTGGCAGACGGGTAACCTCTTAGTCAGTAATCACGTAGCTAAGAATGGTCAGAACCAGCATTTGAATTTGATTCCTGTGTCCAGATTATTTATTTTCTCTCTCAATGTTACTGGAAAACTAGCAAAGTCAGAACAAACACTGCTGGGAAATGGGTGCTTGAAACATGTTTGTCATCTTTGCCACTGGGGAGTGTTGAGTTCACGTTCCTCACAGCCCGTCAGAGGCTCCCTGCGTCTCCGGCTGCCCCTGGTGGGGTCTACAGGACTCCAGGCAGCTTCTCCTTTCTGTCTACCCAAAGGCTTTCTGCTCTTTACAGGTTGATTCTCAACCCTGACTGTTCAGTAGAGCTAATGTCTAAAAATAAAAAAAAGGTGGGGAGGGTACAGCTCAGTGATAGAGCACGTGCTTAGCATACATGAGGTCCTGGGTTCAATTCCCAGTACCTTCATTAAAATATATAAAGCTAATTACCCATCCAACAACAAAAAAGAAAGAAGTATTTAAAAAGGCAAAAAACAGCACAAATGCCCCACTCCAGGGCAGTAAAATCAGAACAATGGGGGTGGTGCTGGGGCACACTGTTTTTTAAAAGCTCCCAGATGCTTCCCATTAGCAAGAGGTTGAGAGCTACCCCTCCACACCTCTTCTCGCGAGCTTGTCCACTCATGCCCGTTATCCTCTTGAAACAGGAAAACTACTTGGCTCAGCCTAGAACTTTCTCCGATTTCTACACTTTTAATTGCCTACAGGACATCTTTCCTGGAACCCACAGGCACCCAGTCAGAACCGAATCAGTTGTCTCCTCTCATGACTTGCCCCTCTTCCTGCCCATCTTACTTAAGGGAATGGCACCAAAGCCAGAAAGCTGGCCAGCATCTTTGATCTCTTCCTGCCCTTCCATCACACCTGTGGCCAATCTGTCCACCTGCTGAAATGCTTTCTTCTCTCTCCTCCTGGCCATGCCTCGGTAGGCCTTGCCATGTACCTGCCAGTAGGTCTCCCTGCCTCAATCTAGTCTCTTTCTAGACCACCTTACATATCTCCTACACCTTGGAGGCACACAGAGCCCTTTGTGATGTGCACCTGTGATCTCTCCACCTGGTTGCCTTACCTGCCTCCCACACCCTGTGCTCACTTCTAGACTATATACGGTTCCTGGAAGGGACCTTGCTCTCTTCGGCCTCTCTCCTTTGCATGTGCAGCTCCCCAGGGAGAAATGGCCTTAACATTATACTTTCACCTGATCACCCCTAGGGCATCTCAGAACTCACCACAGTGGTCACCTCCTCTCGGACAGCCTTGGCTACAGTTCTGGCTCTCTGCCCCGAGCACCCTGTGCTAACTTTTATCCAAGCCCTCTTAACACGCCTCCTCAGCCATCACTTAACAATGACTCCTGTGCACCTAGGAGCTCCTGGAAGCAGGGACTGTGTCTTTTTTCTCTTTATTATCAGAGCATGGTAGAGACCCAGGTATAATGGTGGAGGGAAAAGTGGTTATTCTGGAATTTCTCTATAGGTGGGGTCTAGTGGTAACAGTCTGGTTGGAAGAAGGGCTTAGGGGATTTACCCTGAAACCACATTTTCAATTAACATTTCATGTTGTTTTTGTCTACTATTTGAAGTTATGAGTCTTAAGACAGAATAACGATTTCTAAAAATTACTTTACTGAAGATTGAGAAAAATAGCAGTTTTACATATTTAAGAATATTATTTTAATTTCGGGTGACTGGGGTGGTGGAAAATAGAAATGCAGGGGCTACTAAAACATCCTTATCCCCTCGCCCCACCCTCAGGTCCTTTGGACAGAAGAGACGGAGGGATGTGAGGAGAAGACTTGGAGGGTGGACCATGAACTGGTTTTAAATTATGACAGTTACTTGTACTTTTTTTAGCATTCTTTTTTAATGGAGGTACTGGGGCTTGAGCCCAGGACCTTGTACATGCTAAGCACGTGCTCTACCACTGAGCTATACCCACCCTTCCCCCTGATACTTGTGTTTTTAGTGGGCATAATATGCTGGTAGCAGGTACTTTAGCATCAGACACAGTCGCCTGCCTCTGACCATCACGTTACTCCCTTTCCTCTGAGCTAGAGAGCTAGTCTGTTTTCCCAAGTTCAATAAATTATCTACATTTTCTTTTTTCTTAAAAAAAGACATTAACTCAAGTTTCTCTTTATTATCGCCTATAAATAAAATGTGATTTTATGAACCATTTGCCAAAGTATTAAGTGTAATAAATATTAAGTACAGATTTCTGAAGCATCAGTCATCAGTGAAGATCCACATCTGCTGTTCTCTCTCTCTGTTAGTCACCTTACTTCTGGAGTTCTGGAAGTGGCACCAGGCAGAACTTGAGTACGAGTGGGACACGGTTGAGCAGGAAGAACAAGTCCGGCCAGAATAGGATGAGCGGTGTCCCCATGAGGAGATAGATGAGATTACCCAGGAAAAGCGGGCGATGTTTAGATGCGCTTTAGTCTGTTTACTTCTGGACTTGTCAGCCTTGGCTGCATGTTGGATTCACCAGGGGACCTTAAAAAATGTTGCTGCCTGGATTCCATCACTGCAAACTCTGATGGTACTTAGTGGTCTGGGGTGCGTTCTGGCATAGGGAAGTTTTTAAAGCTCCTCTGGTTATTCTAATGTGCAGCCAAGGTGAAGGAGCACTGCCTGGAATGGTGGACACAGAAGAGAAGTGTGGTCCTTCCTTCATAATAACAGTAAAAATGAAAAAAAAAACTGGTATAAATGTATAAGAAAAGAGGCATTGATTTGTGTCCTTTTATAAGACTATTAAAAAAATGCAAAAAAAAAAAAAAAAAATCAGCCGCTATGACATAGATGTAGAAGGAAAGACACATTGGTTTTTATACTTGATTCCCATTTTTTCACATGTGCCTTCATTACTGGGGCCTCCTTTTTATTGTAGACTAGCTGCCTCTTTGTCTTGAACTAACTCCCAGTCACTGTTCTCTCTTCCTGTTGGGATGTACACAAAGCAGCGTGGCTCTCATCCTAAAGTCAGAGAAAGGGTAGAGGAAGCAGGGAAACCTTTTTTGAGGTGCCAACAGTGTTTGGGCACTGGGTTAGGCATTTTATATATTTTGAAATGTAAATTTATTGCTGCCACTCCTGCTGCAAAATTAAAAAAAAAAATAAACAACTATGTATCTTTGTATAAACATTCCAGAGCTATGAAAAGATGATTTTTGAGTCATCTCTATTATTGTTTCTTTCCATCAGCTGAGATAATTTAGAGCTTATGGTACTTGCAGTCAGCAGCAGCAGGACAGTAGGTTGTGAGCATGAATAACTCTTGGAAAGAAAATGCTTTTACCAGGAGCATCTGAAAATGTCTCCAACTATTGATTTTATAAATTAAATCACAGATTTATACAATGTTGGCACTGAATAGGTCTAGAGGGAGAAGCTCCACCTCCTCTTTTTATAAATGGAAAAAAAATGAGATTCAACTACCGATAGAAGGTGACATTTGTCTTTTACAATGTAATAAGCTTCTAAAAATCCCCATTATGAATAGTTCCCATTGTTTACAACTGAAGACGGGGGTCAAAGCATATGTTGGTGAAAGACTGTACATTCAGAGATGAAAGCTGAAACTTAGACAAAATTAGATGTTCATAATGTTTTTGAGTCCTGAAAAACAAAAACGTATCATATTGGCAGCATACAAAAAATACTGAAGAAGTCATTTTGGTCATTTAAACTGCCAATTTTAAATTTAAAATTGCCAACTAATAAGTTTAAATTTCCATTGGAACATGCTTGTTGAAAAATTGAAGATGAAGACTCATTTCTCTTTATCATTCTTCCTTATTTAAAAAATTGTTTAATTTTTTTTTTTTAGTTTTTAATTGAAGAATTTCACTTTAATTGTGAATGCATGCTCCATTGTTTAGAGAGACCAACATTGTGGTAGTGAGATCTTGGGAATGAAGCTGCCTAAATTCATAGTTGAACACAGCAGCTTGCTTCTTGAGTGATCTTGGACAACTTAACTTCTCTTTGCCATAGTTTCCTATAAAATAAGAATAAGAGAGTTGCTTCCTCATGACTGATAAGTACGGGCTGAATTAATGTACAGAATCTTCTTGGGAGACTGCCTGGCACAGAAGAAGGGTCATGTACTTATTTACAGCTATTATTATACTATATCTGCTTTTATAATCCAGGTAAATCTTGAGTCTGACTGATTTCATCTCAAAAAAAATCTAAATATAATCTCTCAAATGGAAATTCTAAAACTTCATAGTTGTAGCTAATTAATACATAAAGCTCAACCAAGAAACACACAGTGGAGACCAGTTAGCTGCAGACACCTGTGAATCTTTCTGTCCTGCACGGACTCTAAGCTGTCAATACACTCACTTCTAAAATCTACGGCAAGCTCAGGAATAGAGCTTTACAGCTTGGCCTCGTCAGATACCCAGACCCCTAAGCTCAGACCATGGCAGGGAAATAGTTTACTGTTCACATGTGCATTTTCAAAAAATAGTATTAAAATGAACACTGTACATATTTAGTTTTGTGTTTGACATAATTAACAAGAAAAAAAAAAGGAAATAAACCCATGCAGTTACAAATAAGGAGGCTATGTGTGAAAATTATTATTTTTTTTAAATTATGCTTAGGATTAGTGAAGAGTTAGGAGAAAAATCATTTCATTGTTGTAATCCCTTGATTGACTAATTTTTTTTTTTTAATTAGGATGAAGAACATGTTCCCTTTACCACCTGGGGAAAGTGTATACATATAGCCCTTTATGCAAGTGCTCTTTTTCTGGGTAAGAACCTGCCACAGACTTTTTAGTATCTAGTGTTAAATGCTGAGAAAACTGTAAGTTAAGCTGTGAACTATGTAGTCTCATAGAGAAAACTGTTTCCAGAGAACTTCTGAGCCAACGCAGGGTGCCACTCTGGAGGTTTCACAGTCTCTTCTGCTCACAGTGCTTCCCCCAGGTCTTTTCACCTCATTTGTTCAAATCAGATCAGTTGTTTAGGATTGTCCAGTGTCTGATTAAGAGGCCAGATGGAGGCATTAAGAATTCTAAAATTTTCAAAGAGTAACAACCAAGGTAAAATGTCTAAGAATAGCTTAACAAAAGGATAGCAGGAAGTATCAAAATAAATACATATATACATACAAACTACTAAAAGACATAAAAGATGCTTTAAACACATGATTCTAGATTAAAAGACCATACCTCCAAAATATCAGAACTTATAAAATTGACTTGGGGTTTATTGTGAATAAAATCATATTAGTAATATAATAATTAATAAGATAATGAGACTTTCACTAGCTCAAGAATAGCCAGATTAGAGAATAGGACAGGAAATCAAGATATGGGCTCTGATGTCAATAATAATTTAATATACAAGATGGAAGGCATTACAAATCAGGGAGGTAAATAAAGTTATTCAATAAATGGAACACTTGTTTGCTATTTGGGGGAAAAGTAAATATTGAAATCATACAGTGAATCATATATTGTGATAAATTCCAGAAACATTTAAAAAGGTAACACGATTAGAAAAAAACTAGAAATAAATATGGATGAATATACAACCTCTAGATGTGCAATAAATTTCAGAGGAAAATATATAAAGATTTCCATGCATCAGAAGCATCCTAAGTTTAAACAAAACATCAGAGGATGTTATTTGTTTGCAAATCTGACAAGGGGCTAATTACTTCAATACATAGAGAGTTCAGATCATTTCAAATGTAAAACCAAAAAATCTCTGGAGTGGAGAAGGCAGAGAAGATGAACACACATTCACAAAGGAAAAAATAGATGTCACACTCCAATGGTAATTCAGTCAGTGCACATCAAAATGAAATAGTTTTCCACCTCTCAAGTGACACAGCTCTGTTTGAGGATGAAGTGCCAGTGATCACCAATCCCATGCCTAGTCTATTGGATATATTTTGTGAAGTATGGTTGATTTACAGTGCTGTATTGGTTTCTGGTGTACTCCTCCAGCCTTCTTAGAAAGCAGTCTGGCAGTTCATATGAAGAGTCAAAAATATTCATATGCTTTAATCCACTAATTCAGCTTTGAAAAACTTTTAATCAGGAAGTATTTCAAATTGGCATGGAAAAGTCAGTATGGATGTAAGTCACAGACATACTTTTATATTATATATATATATATTGTCAGCCAAAATATTCTTCCAACTCTTCACATAGTAGAATATTATGCAACCATGAAAAAGTATGTCCATGGAAATATTTTATGAAATGTCAAAGTGTAATGCTTATGATAAGCTTGAGAATAAAATTAATATATAAAATGATTTTTAATATGCAAACAATGCACAGTTCTGAAGGCATTATATCTACAGGTAGAATTTTTCTTATTTTATTTTTTATTCATTTTCAGAGTTGGAATCTTTTGATTGTAGGTGACAAAATCAATCTCCAATGGGTTTCAACAACAACCAAAAAAATGGGGATGGATGGGATTTATTGGTTCCTGTAAATGAAAACCTCAGGTTTGAGGTCTGGCTTCAGTCAAAGAGAGATACTGTAGCCCAGATGATGTCAAGGGCTGGTTTTGTCCTGTCTTCATTCTGTGTCCAAGGGTGTCTCAGCATGCTGCTTCTAGGCACTCAGCATCCCAGATCACACATCCATCCAAATCAAGAGAGGTCTCTTTTGGCAGCTTCCTCTCTTGATAGAGGAAGCTCATCATTCACATTGGCACCAGCATGTATCTCCTCACATAACAGTGGTTCATACTGGGTTACTTGCCAATACTTAAATCATGTGTGAGGCCAATAGAATGAGGGTTATTATTTGTCTTAAACCAACTAAGATCTACCTCTGGTGCTTTAGAAATAGTGGGTCAATGAGCTTAAATCACAGGACTAAAAACAAAAGGGAGGTTATTTATCCTAAAGCAAATTCTGGGTACTCGTCTAAGACTGGGGACAGATCCAGGACAACAGTTCTGTCCACTACTGAGTACTTTCAAATTTTCTTTAATGAGCAAATGTTAAAGTTATGATCAGAAAAGATGATAAATAAGAAGAAACTTGAGGAAGGAGAATGGAAAGCTTTCCTGTTTCATAAGAAATATTGAACCCATTAAGTGCTTGGAAGAAAAATGGAAATGTGTCAAGTTTGTAAAAGTTCTGAAATGAATTACAATTGATTTCACAGACCATGTAGGAGACAGTGCTCTACAGTTAGTGTGTCTTTGGGCTCTTTGAGTATTTCAGTTCTTTCACTTAATAGTTGCTTCATTTGGGGCAAATTGCATCATCTCCATGTGGCTCTATTTCCTCATCTGTAACAGAGATATAATATTACCTTCCCCACAGTGATTATGAGGATTTAGAAAAATAGATGTGTGCTGAAGCAATAGTAAGCATTTAAAGAATCTTAACTATTTTGATTACTTAATAAATAATTAAAAATTATTATGCAGACTTTTTAAAAATGCGTACTATTTAAATGGCCTATATGTGCTGTACAAGAGGGGAAGGCTCAATATACCTTCTATAATACATTTTTCTCAGCCTTAACTAATTTTCACATTTAATCACACACACACCTAAAAGTTATTCCTTTCACGAGCATGAAGCCTTAACTGTGAAGAAAAGGATAATGAAAAGACAGTAGAGGAGGAAACAAAATGCTTTCTCTATAAATTGGTGGCATAAAAACTAAGAAAAACACCTTTTTAACACTTTGGTCACCATATTCATAGCTAATACTTAGGTAGAGAATTTCACATGTATGTGGTTAATGTTCTAATTGTTTTCACCTGTAGTAAATCATTGACTCATCACAATAATCATATAAATTGCTATTATTAGCCCCCATTATATGGATGAGGACATTGAAGCCCCTAGAATTTAAGTAATTTGCAAAAGGCCCCACAGCTAGCATCGGAGCTGGGATACAGATGCAGGAGTGTGGCTCCAATAGGGGCTTGTAAACAGTCCCTCTGCTCTCCCCTGCAGGTGCAAGCCAGCCTCCCGCTGTTACTGTAAATAACATGATGTGGTTCACTTAGTCTTGAAATTCACATTCTTTATAGCTTTCTCTCTGGGGCAGCCATCAGGAGCGGCCAGGGACACTGAGTTCATGCTTCTGGACTATGACCAAGAAGGTAGATGGAAGGAAAACAGTTTAAAAATGGGATCTTTAATGTGCATTCTTCAGTGGCCAGAAAAGAAAACCTGCCTAGTGAGGAACTAAAACCCTATCAGCCACTTGCAAATTATGCTTCAGACAACCCTGTTGCCCTTGGTTCCACACAGTCAGAACTACAATGGATCAGGGACATGAATCTTGTGAAAATGCAAAGAGTACGAATACCTGCCATTTTAAGATCTCAAGGAGTATGAAAAGCATGTGAAGCTTCCATCAGCAGAGAACTGCTGTCATTTCCAGTGTTTCCCTCAGGGCACGTCGGCAGCTTCACTGGTCCTATTCAGAATGAAGATGACAGCTAGCACCTGCTGACCCCTGAATCAGTGATAGGTTCTCCCTTGAAAGGAAGCATATCCCCTTCATGGGTTACAACTAGTTCATAACCTAAGTAATTCTATAGATATAGAAGATATTTTCATTAGTTCTGCTATCACAGACTTGTCTCCAAAAGAACATGCCACCAATTACTCCATTTTCATCCAATTAAAGATATACTTTAACAGGCTTCCTTCTTTAGTGCAGTTTTAGGTTTACAGAAAAATTCACAGAAAGTGGAGTTCCCATATACTCCCTGTGCCCTGCACACAGCTGCTCCTTCTGTCAGCATGTTACATTAGTGGATGCACTAATTCTTTTTGACATCTTTCATTCCTCCTCCCCTAAAGCTTAACATTCCTGGTATTCACGTCTCTTATGGCATTTATGTGCAATTTACATCACTTCTCACGTTTATGTTAGGTTTACAGCACATGCATGTTGTCTGTTGAAGCGTGGGTTGGGGGCAATTTTTCTGTGTAAATATATGATCATTAGTGAGTCTCATGCTGCTGGGCTTTTGGGTTGTCAGGTCCTGTTGACCATTGCTTCAGTTATTGGGATCATTGTCTACAGACTCTCAGTGTTCGTTGTATTTTCTGCAAAACTTCCCAAGAACCTGAATGGAAGAGAACCAATCCAGAAGTACCTGACTGTGCAGGTGGGCCATGCCCATCACTGCTTCCCTCATCAGTTTTATCATCATCGTGACCCTGAACGCCATATATGAGAAAGTGGCAATCGTGATGACGGACTCTGGTAAGCTCCTCCTGCAGTTGAGGTCATTTCTATGCCAGTTTAAGAACCAGGTCAAAACAGAGACTGTATCTTTTAGGCACTTCAATTCCAGTACATTACAGTCTTTAGAAAACTTCAAGTATAACGTATTTTCTCTAGCCTATATGAGAAGTGAATTGGCACCAGCTTTGCAATATTAAAAGGGACAAAGCAAGCATTAGAATGTCCAAGCTCTGTGTAAACAGGTCAGTGCTGAATAATATTTTCAGTTACATTAGTTCACGTACCCGGTTGTTGAAAGTAAATAGTCTGTGTATTGCAAATAAGTGGAAGAGGGTCATTGTTCCAGTGGCAGATTTGCTCATGCATTACGGAGAGGACAAGTAATCACAGTGTTATGTGTCTTCCCCCCATGCTGTTCCTGTTAGTGTGGCCTCATTCTCATCAGCTGTGGCTTCTATAATAAATGTTACTTCTCTCTGGCTTGTATCCCAGCCAGTTGCTTAGTGGCCCAAGTTAAGTGCTTCCCACACCCTGCATGTGGCTGGGTCGTTCTCCCAGTGGTCTGCTCAGTAGTCATCTTCTGAAAACACTAAGACCAATTCAAATTCAAAACTAAGAGGATGACCCTTTTTATCTTCCCCAAATGCTTCTAGCAAGTTGCCCATGTTTTGTTTGTTTTCTTCAATAGTCCTACCTTCCTGCCGTTCAGGGAGACAAGAGAATATTATTTAGCAGGATGTTCAAAAGTAGTTTTCTGTCAACTTACACCTGACGGAGGACAGTTCTTGTCCAATGGATACTGTGGTGCTTGTAAATTTTAAGGAACAGCTGACTATTTTTTTGCCTTATAGGATATTGTGTTCATATTGGGAGAAACTCCTACAAAAGTGTGTATGCTTGGAATTAACATAGTAGCTATATTAAGGAATTCAAAACAGCTTAAATGAAAACAGTGAGAATTGTGTATATATATATATATACATATTTACCATGGTAATTCATGCATCCGTGGCTTTGATTAGGGTCTCAAAGCCATTCACAGTTTTACAGACTTAACTTTTCTTTATTCTATCTGCAAAGCTTGCAAGGACCAGACTGACTATGAGAACAGCCTAACCATGAAGGTATCCTTCCAGCTTGTCAACTACTACTCTTCATGTTTCTACCTCACGTTCTTTAAGGGCAGATTTCTGACTCATCCCGGAGATCCAGTGTATTGGCTGTGAAAATATAGAAATGAAGGCGTGGTGAATACATCTTTGTGTTCTGACAGTCTAACCTGTTTCATGTTTTCTCTTAGTTGCCCAATGAAGAGTGTCTTTACTCTCTGTACCTTAGGTTTTTTTAGCCATAAAATAATGACATTATCTCATGTTAGACCTATCTAAAATTTAAGTGAGATTTTCTTTCTAATATTCCAGTGTGACCCAGGTGGCTGTCTCCTTGAACTGATGACACAGCTGACAATAATCATGGAAGGACAGCCAATTTGGAATAACATACAAGAGGTGTTACTTCCATGAGTATTAATTCATGTGTTCTTGGGGTGAGAATGGCCCACCCACCCAAGTCATTTTCCTGCATGCCCATCTCTACAACAGGGGAGACTCTGCTTATTAAAGCTCTCCATATAAGATGATCCAGCCAACAGTGTAAACGTACCTGCTGTTTAATAATTATGCTTAAATACCTTCCTTTTTATGTTTAAATTAAATTCCCAAGTGCTATAGTTTCTGCTTATTAGCCCATCACTGGGGGCTGACTGATCAGAGCCCTTTGAGAGATGGCCCTTGTTGGGGCCGTGAACTAAGTTTTCCCACAACTTCCCGCAACTTTCTACTCCTTTTATACATGCATTCAAAAATCCATAGGGACCGGAGAAGATGGCAGAGTAGAAGGGCGTTTGCAGCTCACCCTCTCCAACAAATACACTAAGACCCATATCTACAGACCCACTCACCCAACCAGAGCACCTGTGGAACTCCGACAGAACATCGCACTCTTCAAAAGATAAAGACACCAAAAATCTGGTAGGAGGAAAGGAAAAAAGAAAGAACAAAAGGCAAAGCAGTGCGGGACGGGTCCTGAGGGGAGGGTGTGGCAAAGGAGGACTGGCGCTCATTCGCTGGGTCTCCCCTCTCCAACTGAGAGGCCAGCGGGATGGAGGGGGAGCCTACAAGGCTTGGATCTATACGGAGCAGCCCTTGACTGATAGAACTAACTTAAACGGGCACAGAGGGTCCCCCTGAAACCCAGCCTGAGATGTGGGCCGGCAGCAGCGGGCAGGGCCAGGCTGCACAAGCTGGGCAGAGGACGGGAGTGGCTGCACGGAGGCAGCCCCGGGGAACACAAGGGGCTGTGCGACGTGGCTGTGGGTGCAAAGGGCAGAACAATCTTGGCCCTCCGTAAAACAGCAAGGTTGATGTGCACTTGGGGGAAGGGTGCATACCCCCATCTCTGAAAACCCGTGGAAAGTTTTTGGGGGAAGAGAGGCGGGGCTCAGGCACAGCAGCCATATCCTCTGGCTCTTAGCATCCAGGCGGGGGTAGGGGCAAAACATGCATCCGCACTGAAGGGCTTAGCAGCCTCAAAGGCCAGACTGACACTGGCCTACAGCCCGGGGCATATAGGATCCTTCAATCCTGGTCCCTCAGAGAACTTACTCCACAAAGACAAACAAGGAGCTGAGCTTTGGCCTGGAGCATAGACAGTGATGTCCCTTGGTCTTCCCCGAGACCACCTGTGGAGCACTGACCAGGGCAGAGTGCTGTCCAGGGCGAGGGCGCAGCTGCACAGAGCAGCAGAGCTACTGGTGGTGCAGGTAGAGGGAGAGAGGCCCCCCGCCTTTCAGGTAGGAACACAGCCCCTGACCGAGGTGCTGGGAGGGGGCATGAAACGCCCTCCTACCTGGCCAGTCTGCAACATCTGACTGCGGCATCCAGAGGGGCAGCGACCCGCCCGCCCACAGCAGAGAGCTGCACCTGACCCAGTGTTAGGAGGAGGCGCGATCTGCTTGCCAACAGGTGCTGGGAGCAACACAGAAGAGGGCGCCAAAGGAGGGTCTCTGAAAAAAGCAAGCTGAGCCTCCAAAACAGGACAAAGACAGAAAGACTTCACATTAAAAGCACACAGACTCCAGGAGAACACCAACAAACCCCCTCCCTTTTTTTTAATATGTTTTTACCTGTTCTATTTTCTATTACTCTCTTAATTTTTACTTCCTAATTCATTTCTATTTCTCTTGGGTTTTGATGTCCTGTTATTAATTAGACACAGGTTTCAAATACATCTATTCATCCTCCCACCCTTGCTTTTTTTAAAAAGGTTTTAAAAGGACGTTTCATCCCGATTGATACTCTGCTTCAACTCGCTACTCTATTATTCATTATACACTGATTTCAAACCCTTTATCCCTTCTTTTAAAATTCTTTCTCTCTTTCTCTTTCTTTTCTTTTTTTCCTAAGTTCTATTCCTAAATAGGCATTTGATAGATAAACTCCTTACGGACCAAACAGATAACTGACACTCCATAAACCACAGTGCCAGAGAGGTATGAGCAAGATAAAGAAGCAGAGAAACATTTCCCAATTAAAAGAACAAGAGAAATCCCCTGAAAGTTCAATGAAATAGATACCGATAGCATACTAGATCAAGATTTCAAAAAATGAGTGATCAAATTGCTCAAGGAATTAAAAGAGATAGTGTTTAGAGATATAAAATATGTCAAAAATGAAATTGAAGCTATAAAGAGCCAAGTAGAATGGGTAAACTCATTGACAGTGAAGAGGAGTGATTTAACAGCTGTGTAAAGCCAACTAGATAATGCAGAGGAACAAATTAGTGATGTAGAAGACAGGAAATTAGAAAGCACCCATTCAGAAGAGCTAAAAGATAAGCAAATAAAAAATAATGAAAATAGCATAAGGGACCTATGTGATAATATAAAGCATCCCAATCTTCGCATAATAGGGGTCCCAGAAAAGGAAGAAAGATCAAAGGGGATTGAAAAGGTTTTTGAAGGAATCATGACAGAAAACTTCCCAAACTTAAAGAAGGAATCAGATATCAAGGTACAGGAAGCTCAGAGGGTCCCAATCAGGAAGAAAACAAATAGACCCACGCCAAGACATAACATAATCAAGATGGCAAGTGTAAAGGATAAAGAAATGATTCTAAGGGCAGCAAGAGAAAAGCAAAGAGTAAGTTACAAGGGAACCCGCATAAGGCTCTCAGCTGATTTATCTACACAAACACTACAGGCCAGAAGGGAGTGGCAAGGTATATACAAAGCCCTGAAAGAAACAAAGATGCAGCCTAGGATACCTTATCCAGCAAGACTAACCTTGAGGATAGAAGGAGAAATAAAGAGTTTCACAGACAAAAAAAAAAAAAAAAAAAAAAGCAGGAGTTTAGCAACACTAAACTTATGCTAAAATAAATATTGAAAGGGCTATTCTAAATAGAAAAGAAGCAGAATGCTACAGAAATGAGAAACACACAACTGAAAAGTTGATAACTCATGAATTACAAATAAAGTAAACATGAAATTACAAAAGAAGACATACAAATCACTGAGAGTGGGAGACGGAGGCAGGGAAATATAGGCAGTTTTTTTCTTTCTTTTTAAAATTTCTTTAACAGTAGGATAGGTTTGAGTTCATGTTACTATCAGTTTAATAAAAACAGTTATAGTTATGGGTTGATAGATTTACAAAAAAGGGTAACCACAAGCCAAAAATTTACAAAGGAGTCACAAAAATTAAATACAATCCATGATAATACAAAGGAAAATTACCAAACCACAAAAGGAAGAAGAAAGGAACAAAGAGGATATACAAATTCAACTGCAAATATAAGTTCAAAATGGCAATAAACACACATCTATCATTAATTACTGTAAATGTTAATGGACTAAATGCTCCAGTCAAAAGACACACTGTGGCCGACTGGATAATAAAGCAAGAACCTTCAATATGCTGCATACAAGAGACCCACTTTAGGGAGAAGGACACATATAGATTGAGAGTGAAAGGATGGAAAAGGATATTCCATGCAAATGGAAAAGCCAAAAAAGCAGGTTTTGCTGTACTGATTTCAGACAAAATAGACTTTAAAACAAAGGCCATAAAGAAAGATAAAGAAGGACATTTTATAATGATTAAAGGAGTGATACAAGATGAGGATATTACACTCATTAATATATATGCAACCTATATAGGAGCACCTAAGTACATAGAACAATTACTAACAGAGATAAAGGGGGATATTGATGGGAATACAATCATAGATGGAAATTTAATCACTGCATTAATATCACTAGACAGAACTTCCAGACAGAATATAAACAAGGCAACAGAGAAATTAAACACTACAATAGAAAAACTAGATTTGGTGGATATTTTCAGAGCATTACACCCCCCAAAAATAGGATATACATTCTTTTCAAGTGCACATGGAACATTTTCCAGGATCGATCATGTACTTGGGCACAAAAGAACCCTCAACAATTTTAAGAAGATAGAAATTATCTCAAGCATCTTTACTGACCACAATGCCATGAAACTGGAAATCAACAACAGAGAAACAAAGGAGAAAAAAAGGAAAGCATGGAGATTAAACAATATGTTATTGAAAAAACAATGGATCAATGAGGAAATCAAAGCTGAAATTAAAAAATACCTTGAGACAAATGATAATGAAAGCACAACCACTCAAAACCTATGGGACACAGCACAGGCAGTGCTAAGAGGGAAGTTTATAGCGATACAGGCCTTCCTCAAAAAAGAAGAACAATCTCATATAAACAATTTAACCCACCACCTGAATGAATTAGAAAAAGAAGAACAAAAAGCCCCAAAAAGCAGCAGAAGGAAGGAAATAATAAAGATCAGAGAGGAATTAAATACAATAGAGATTAACAAGACCATAGAAAAAATCAACCAAACCAAAAGCTGGTTTTTTGAAATAGTACATAAAATCGACAAACCTCTGGCCAAACGTGCAAAGAAGAAAAAAGAGAGAGCACAAATTACCAAAATAAGAAAGGAAAATGGAGAAATTACAACAAACAAAATAGAAATACAGAATATCACACGAGAATATTATGAAAAACTATATGGAAACAAACTGGATAACCTAGAGGAGATGGACAAGTTTCTGGAAACATACTGTCCACCAAAACTGTTTCAAGAAGAATCAGAACACTTGAACAATCCGATCACTAGAAAGGAAATAGAAATAGCAATTAAAAACTTCCCTACAAATAAAAGTCCAGGACCGGACGGCTTCACAGGGGAATTCTACCAAACATACAAAGAAGAACTCATACCAGTGCTTCTCAAACTCTTCCAGACAATTGAAAAACAGGGAATACTCCTAAACTCATTCTATGAAGCCACCATCACCCTGATACCAAAACCAGGCAAAGACACTACAAAAAAAAAAAAAAGAGAATTATAGGCCAATATCACTGATGAACATAGACGCCAAAATCCTCACCAAAATTTTAGCAAACAGAATCCAACAACACATAAAAAGATTATACATCATGACCAAGTGGGGCTCATCCCAGGGACACAAGGCTGGTTCAACATACACAAATCAATCAACGTAATACATCACATCAACAAGAGAAAGGACAAAAACCACATGATCATCTCAATCGATGCAGAAAAAGCATTTGATAAAATTCAACACCCATTTATGACAAAAACTCTCGCCAAAGTGGGTATAGAGGGAACATATCTCAACATAATAAAAGCTATATATGACAAACCTACAGACAGCATAGTACTCAATGGTGAAAAACTCAAAAGCTTCCCACTAATATCTGGGACAAGACAAAGATGCCCACTATCACCACTCCTATTCAACATAGTCCTGGAAGTCCTAGCCACAGCAGTCAGGCAAGAGAAAGAAATAAAAGGGATCCAAATTGGAAAAGAAGAGGTAAAAGTGTCATTATATGCTGATGACATGTTACTATATATAGAAAACCCTAAAAGGTCCACACAAAAGCTACTAGACCTGATTGAAGAATTCAGCAAGGGAGCAGGTTACAAAATTAACGTTCAAAAATCAGTTGCATTTCTTTACACTAACGATAAATCAACAGAAGAAGAAAGTAAAGAAGCAATCCCCTTTAAAATAGCACCCAAAGTAATAAAATATCTGGGAATAAACCTAACCAAGGAGGTGAAAGAATTATGCACACTAAACTATAAACCATTGATGAAGGAAATTAAAGAAGACTTTAAAAAATGGAAAGATATCCCATGCTCTTGGATTGGAAGAATCAATATTGTTAAAATGGTCACACTGCCCAAGGCAATCTACAGATTTAATGCAATCCCTATCCAATTACCCAGGACATATTTCACAGAACTAGAAAAAATCATAATAAAATTTATATGGAACCATCAAAGACCTAGAATTGCCAAAGCATTACTTAAGAGAAAGAAAGAGGCTGGAGGAATAATTCTCCCAGACTTCAGACAATACTATAGAGCTACAGTCATCAAGACAGCATGGTATTGGTTTCAAAACAGACATATAGACCAATGGAACAGAATAGAGAGCCCAGAAATGAACCCACAAACTTTTGGTCAACTAATCTTCGACAAAGGAGGCAAGAATATACAATGGAATAAAGACAGTCTCTTCAGCAAATGGTGTTGGGAAAACTGGACAGCAGCATGTAAAGCAATGAAGCTAGAACACTCCCTTACACCATATACAAAAATCAACTCAAAATGGATTAAAGACTTAAACATAAGACAAGATACAATAAACCTCCTAGAGGAAAACATAGGCAAAACATTATCTGACATACATCTCAAAAATTTTCTCCTAGAAGAAATAAAAGCAAGAATAAACAAATGGGACCTAATGAAACTTACAGGCTTCTGCACAGCAAAGGAAACCAGAAGTAAAACAAGAAGAAAACCGACGGAATGGGAGAAAATTTTTGCAAGTGAAACCGACAAAGGCTTGATCTCCAGAATATATAAGCAGCTCATACGACTCAATAAGAAAACATAAACAACCCAATCCAAAAATGGGCAGAAGACCTAAACAAGCAATTCTCCAAGGAAGACATACAAATGATCAAAAAGCACATGAAAAAATGCTCAATATCACTAATTATCAGAGAATTGCAAATCAAAACTCACACCAGTCAGAATGGCCGTCATTCAAAAATCCACAAATGACAAATGCTGGAGAGGCTGTGGAGAAAGGGGAACTCTCCTACACTGCTGGTGGGAATGCAGTTTGGTGCAGCCACTATGGAAAACAGTGTGGAGATTCCTCAAAAGACTAGGAATAGACTTAACGTATGACCCAGGAATCCCACTCCTGGGCTTGTATCCAGAAGGAAATCTACTTCAGGATGACACCTGCACCCCAATGTTCATAGCAGCACTATTTACAATAGCCAAAACATGGAAACAGCCTAAATGTCCATGAACAGGTGACTGGATAAAGAAGAGGTGGTATATTTATACAATGGAATACTACTCAGCCATAAAAACCGACAACAGAATGCCACTTGCAGCAACATGGATGCTCCTGGAGAATGTCATTCTAAGTGAAGTAAGCCAGAAAGAGAAAGAAAAATACCATATGAGATCGCTCATATGTGGAATCTAAAAAACAAAAACAAAAACAAACAACAAACAAAAACAAAGCGTAAATACAGGACAGAAATAGACTCACAGACAGAGAATACAGACTTGTGTTTGCCAGGGGGGTGGAGGGTGGGAAGGGATAGACTGGAATTTCAAAATTGTAGAATAGATAAACAAGATTACACTGTATAACACATTGAAATATACACAAAATGTTATGATAACTCACAGAGAAAAAATCTGAAATGAGTGTTTGTATGTCCATGTAAAACTAAAAAATTTTACTGAACACTGGAATTTCACACAACAATGTTAAATGATTATAAATCAATAAAAAATTTTAAAAAAGAATTCCAGTTAATTTTTTTTAATTAAAAATTAAAACACCAGAAAAAACCCAACATTATTTAATCTGTTCCAATATTCAAGTGAGAAGAACTTTCTAAAAAGCTTTGGAACAAATACCAACAACAGCAAAGGCCTAGCAACTCAGCAAGGCTGGAAACGCCCACTGTAAACAAAACTAACCCTCACCTGACCCTCTCTCACAGCCCTGTATTACTCTTTGATACTTCCTACAGTTCCTTCTTCCCTTTAAAGTCCAGTTTCTTGGAGAAATACCTGCTCTGATGACTCCTCTAGGGCTCAGAGCCCTGCATCCCCCACGGACCTCAGCATGACACTGAGACAGGAGCTGCACTGTTTTTGGCTGTGTGTTACAAAGCCAGTGGGCAATATCAGTCCCTGTTTATTTGATTACCCGGTAGCTTTTTCTGTGGACATTTTCCTCTATGTGGAATGTTTTTTCCCCCTTGATTTTTGTTTTACTTAAATAAATTTAAAAAGACCAAGTGGAAAAGTTTGTGTGTACATATGCACACACAAAGATACACACAGATCTGTTTTTTAAAGGCTACCTAAGTATAGTCTTCCTCCTCTTTTTCCCCAGTCTTGGCAATTAGAGGTGGGCTTTAGCCCTTGCTTTTTTGCTCCACACACCCCCTTTCTCATTATGCTCCTTTTAGTCAGTGTTCAAATCCCTCTTAAGCCAGGTTACAGCCTTCTCTGTGTTGCCTCAACTAGTTTTCTCCCAACTGCTCTGCTATTTTTCTTTCCTTTGGTGGATTTCTCTCCTCCCATTTGCCATGTACGTGGCCCTTTCCCCCAAGGCATCGTCTTCAATCCTCTGCTTGGCAGGACTGAATCGCACCCATGGCCTCACCCACAGCCCTCTGAGCTCCTGACTGGTGAATCCAGCTTAACAACGGACATCACCCCTCAGATGTCCCATAGACACTTTGCAATCAAAATGCCACACACAGAACCAGCTCCTCGAAATCAGCTCCTCCCCTTACACTCCCCCTGCAGATCCGCTCTCCTGACGGGTCACTGGAAGGTCATCTCAGCAACTCTGTGACCCCCCACCATGCAGACACCTCTGCAGCAGTTACCACTTCTGCTGCACATGTCTCTATCCCTCTGCCCAGGGCCTCTTTGCCGGTGTGTGACACTTGTTTTCTGGGTTACCTGGGGTGGCCCCCTGAAATATCCTTTCCCCCAAATATGGGCCACCCCCCCAAAATATTATCTTCCATTCTGCTATCATAATAACCAGATCTTCTTCAACATGAACATTATGCAATTCTCTTGCTTACAAATATTCCAATATATCCCTGTTTCTTTAAGGATACATTCAAGTCTAAGCACACAAGACCCATCATGACAGAGGCCTTGTGCACCTGATATTCCCACCTATGGATACTTTGTTCTAATCCTACTTGTCATTCTTCAGTCTGGCCAAGCCTCTTCATGCCGTGTACTCTTATATGTCTCCACCTCTCTGCATGAAGTGTCCACTCCCTCTACAACACATTAGACAGCTAACTTCCATTCACCTTTCAAAATTCAGTTCAAATATCTCCAGCTCTAGGAAGTCCAATTTGTGTTCACCTGCTTAGCAATCCATCAACTACTCACCAAGCCTCGTGGCCTGGGGAGTGCAGACACCATGTCTTACCTGTCTTGGTCTCCCCAGGAGTTGATACAGTTCTTGGCATAGCAGGTGCTCAATATTTGTTCGATGGATAAATGAATGAATGAGAAAAGAGATGACAGGTCTACAATCCCCCCCAGTTACTCAGCTGCCATTTTGGAAAGTTCATTCTCAGAGACAAGGAAATGTCAGTGCATGTGGTGGGCAGACAGAGCAGAGGTGAGGGCGAGGGGGAGACAGGCCTTGCCCTGGAGAGCTCAGGAGAAGCATGGGTGGGATAGCACTAGAGAGAGAGGGAATGAAGGGGGTGGGTGCAGGGAGATGTTGAAGGACAACTCATATTGACCATAGTAAATTAAATGGAGAACATAATAAATGAAGGGAAGATCAAGTTAACACAGCAAGGGTGGAAAAGGCAGTACCAGAGACAAAGAGCTCTCACTTCATCACTCACTGCATTTCACTTACGGCACCCACCCTCTGGGAAGGAAGCGCCAAATTCTTGAGAGACTGGTGTTTGTGCTGTGGGTGCTCTAAGTACAAAATGGCATCTTATGGCTTCCAGATTTTAAGACTGATAGATTATTTCTCTTATGTCCCATGTCTGAGTTCTCAGACGGCAGGATCATTTACTGGTGGGGGTAGAGCTATTGTGGTTAACAATTCAGGGTTACTCTAATAATCTCAAAGATGATGGGAAATTCACTAAAACAAATAAAAGAGAAATTTCACTCAGAAAAAAACATATGCCATATTGAACCTTGTGGGGGCCGTTGGGGCAATGTTACGGCAAACTCATCTAACAGTTGTATGTGAGTGTGTTGAAACCCCAAGCTCAAGTCACTTAAACACATATGAGGATCAGGGTCCAGGTCGCAGTGCTCCGGACATGGAGTGGAAGATGCGAAACCTGACTAATGCCTCCAACAGGATCAGTCCAGCCGGGGAGCACAATGGACACGGACACGATCACACACCATCAAGAATCAAGTGCAATTAATGCCTAGAGAGGAGAGCAGAAAATCTGTAAAAAGTGGAGGGGTTCCTGCCAAGGCTTGGCAAGAGTCCTTCCAGGCACAAAAGCAGAGAAAGATACTTCAGGTGAAGAAGACTAGGGTTAGTGGCTGGGTGCAAAACCTAAGTAGGGGTGGAGGGCTCCTGGGTCATCTGTCAGAAGCTGTTCACTTCAGCAGCTAAGAGGCATAACTAAAAAGGCAGGTGGGGTGTCATTAATGATCATGGGGAAAACTGAGAGGAGGAAACTGTGGTCAGGAGATAACCACCAAAGGCACTTTATTTTAGAGGAACAAAAATAATTCAAAAAGCACTTGGAAATTCTATCTCCCACGAAACAAAAAACAAAAAAAAGTTTAATTCTAGCATTGAATACAGAGTAACAGACTGCCTACTCTCAGAAATGGATTAATTTTTCTAATTCATTAGGGAATATTTAGATAATAGGAAAACTAATAAGTCTGAAAAATCAGTCTAGAATATCTGTTACTCCATCCTTTTATGCAGGCTCGGGGGAGGCTGAATTATTTAATTGGTATTTTAATGAGACTATAAAGTTCTAAAAGTGCTATCAATTTCTCCCCAAAGTGTACAACTTTTCCTTTCACTGCCCTTTATTTGACTTAACTAGAACTATAGCTTTTTTCCAAGGCTTTTTTTGTGTGTGTTAAAATAAAAAATTATATGCTTCCCCCAGAATGTTGTTATTAATGCTGATAATAGCCCCAATAAGGAATATTTACAATTATGACTCATCTTGGAATTACAGGTCATTGGCTTATAGTCCTTTTGAAAATAAGCAGAATAAACAAACATAACTTCTACACCAGGGACTGCAGCTGCACCCTTAATGGAACCTGGCCATGAAACACAACAAAAGCAAACATGAAACTAAAATCAGACATCAGGCCACAATGATCGCTGACTGAAGACGCCACAAGATGACCTTTCACTCACTGAAGGAAACAGATACGTTTCCATGTATAATGTATATTTTTAAAAGCAATTATTTTTTATATAGAATGCGATTTAGAAACAAAACAAAACAAAACAAAAAACAAAAAATCTCCCTCTATCTGTAGACTTATAAACAGGAAGCACAGTGTATTTTCAAACATGAAACCCCATGCATAAATGCAAAGCCTATTGGCCAAAATCCTTTCCTGTTCTCCTAAGCTTAAAAAAAAAAAAAAAAAACTAATTCAAGGCAGTGGTGAGCTGAAAGGGCTCAGATACAAAACGTGTACATCATCAGCCTTCTAGTACATAAAAGTTCACCACGCATAATAGAAAAGATGACTTTTCCTATGGAAATCTATTTTGAGATGCAGCCATTTAAAGGCAACTGAAAGGTAGGTGAGAGCTCAAAACCAAGTTCAACCAAAGAGAAACAAAGCCCAAGCAAATGTACAGAAATGGACAAAGACATTGGAGGAGGGGATCTGTGCTCAACTGATATTCCAGATCAGTAAATTCATCCTGAATTCAAGCCAGAGATGTGCCATGAGGTCACTCTAGGAACCAGGCAGAGACCATCGGCCTGAAGAAATAGGAACAGTGTCAAAGGCAGATGTGATGTGTGGAAAAGGTGACCCTGTGAACTTTGCTACCATGAGGCATGATGCTCTTGTGGGCTTCTGCACAGTCTGGCTGGCTCACATGACTCTGTTTAGAAGGATATCAGCCAACAGCTGTGCCACACGGACTACAGCCCAAGCTGAGTCACATCTAGTAACGGTTCTGAGTTCATCCTTAGACGACACGACCAGAAGGCTCTGAGAATTAATGGTGGAGATGTACCTGAATGAATATTTCATTTCATTCCTTGGCAGTAAATCTTCAGCTTTGTACAACACAAATATTGACAAAGGCACCCTATTTGAAAGCCTGACTGCATAATTGTATCTAATGGAGAAAAGCAGGCTCCGTTTCGGTATGCTAGGTCATTGTTTGGCTCAGTAACTGATGCTTCTGGGACACAAAACGTACTCTAGTATAACTGACAGCACCAAAATCTCCACTGATGACTTACTTATTACAAGGTATTCATAAAATCATCCCAGTTTGCCCATGGGATACAGATGGTTGTCCCGTTCTCATCATGGGGTGGTCTGTTCTGCTCCTGAAACTGTGGCATCATTAGATTCATGACCCAGCTGCCAAACAGTTCAAATTATAAGGCAGGATATTATCAGACCAAGGTCATAAAAGTATTACTGACATTTCAAGCTGAACACATCATCTTCCCAAGAGTTTAATTTCTTCTTTTCAGGATAAATTTCTTTTTATTGCTCCCTCCCTACCACCAAATATTGTGAAAACTAGTCCTGACTATGTACCTGGGTTTACCAAAATTGTAATGACTACTACTTTGTCTCCTACCTCCTGTTCAGGTGGGCATTTTAGCTTTTAGAAGATACCTTCCCTCAGTTGTCTTTTTTCCTCCCATTTCTCTGCTATTATCCACCATGGCCTTTCCAGTCTGAAAATCATCAGAGAAAATAAGTAAAAGAAAGAAAGACAGGGTCTGTGAGCTGGTGATAAGTGCTGCGGAGGAAAATAAAGGAGGGCGAGGAATGTGTGGTAGGGAGGAGTGGGGATAGGGCAGTGACCTTTCAATAAGGCAAAGAAGGATGCAAAGGGGTGGGCAGAGGAGGGGCAGAGGGAACGGTGACGACAGGCCTGGAGGTCCCTCATGCTGGACAGACAGCATGGAGATTGGTGTGGGCAGAGCAAACAGGAAATAAGTGGTGGTTTTAGGGGTGGAGCCTAAGAGACCACAGTGAGGATGTGGGCATTTTTCCCCTTGAAGGAACTGGGGAGCCATGGAGGGTCACTGAGCAGAAAACTGATACTCTAACATTGGATCAAACAGGTCCAAGAACCTAATTTAAGCTGAACAAATCAAGGGCCGAAGAAGTGACATGCCGCCTCAAAGTCAGCACAGAGCTTGGAAGAAACACAGCCTCGACTCACAGCCCAGTGCTCTAACCCCTCTTGGATGCTGTCCCACAGAGCTGTCTCTAAGGTTATCTTTTTTCCTCACTCAGAGGCTTGTGGGCCAACTGAATGCTTCCTCTTTTTTCAAATGGCAATTTGTCCTGAAAAGAAATTGGAGTTCGCAGTGAAACAAGGCACACACCTGTAGCCTACAGAGCTTTTGTCCCTGAAAGCTACAGCTGGTGCGTGGTTTACTCGTGGAGCTCAGCAGAAGAGACAGAGCAACAACAGACAACTTAGCGTCTGGCTGAGCTTCGGCTGACAGCACTGCACGTTTGGAAGGATTTCAAATTTAGACAATGAGGAGGCTTCACACAAAAGGCAGGTGTATACACCGTATCTGCACCCACATCTGTATGCACACACACATGGATACACACAGAGTATACGATGTGACTTGTAAAGAGCTGCCCCTGCTATGTTTCCCACGGCCTCTGATCTCAGCGTTAACCTTTCACTGGCCATGCTCCCAGGTTTGCCACTAGATTTCTTTGCAATGGAACATGCCCTTCATGTCACAAACTTTCCCCACTTCTTTCAATGACATTAGGGGAAGAGCAGGGAGCTCTGGGAAGAGTTTGGGATATGGACTCGAGATACCCCTGAATCTGAATCCACACTTCATGGCTTATTTGTTATTTAACTTTATTTACATTCAAAATGCAATTGTTGCAGATCTCAGAAGATGATTCACACTCACTGCTGTGGCAGAAAGTTGCGGTCAGTAGACCCACCACTGGATCCTCTTATTCAACAAGTTCTTCCAACAATTCAGATATTACTGTATCACAAATGCCCATTTCTATATTTTGATACCTGCTTTTCAGTATAATTATCTTCCTTCTTTACTCTCTAAATCTTATGATTTTTAAAACATTTTTCTGAGAAAGGGTCCACAGGCTCTTTACTTATGATAAATTGATAAAGAGATCCTGGAGACCAAAACCCCATTTAAATCCTGAGATAAACTCAACTCTGTCATATACATGGCTATGTTTAGTCTGAAAATACTTTGTTTAGAAATTTTTGCAACAAATAAGTTTCTACTGTATAGTACAGGGAACTACATTCAATACCTTGTAATAGCCTATAGTGAAAAAGAATATGAAAAGGTTGTATATATATAACTGAATCACTATGCTGTACACCAAGAATTAACACAATATTGTAAACCAACTATATTTCCAACAAAAACGTTGAAATAAAACGGGGAGGTGAAACTTACACTGCCCACACTGCTGTAAGGATTAAATGATTCAAAGCAGGCAAGGTATTAGCAAACCCCCTAACACAACAAAACCCCATGTGGGATTTTCCTTTTTAGCAGCACAGGCTAACCGGCTATCGCCACCTGTAAATAGGGCTGAAGTAACTTAGACCCTTGGCTTGGGAACACTGTGGCCACAGGAGTGGGGGTCACTGCAGCACCTACGAGAATGACGGGGACTGCCTGATGCTGAAGCCGCCCCCCCAGGCCGCAGCCTGGAGTGCTGCAGTCAGGTCTGAGGTTCGCCGGGGAGCGCACAGCTCCACAGCCACTCGGGGCCCTGCAGTGCAGGTGGTGCTGGGACCACGCTCGTCCATCACCCTTCCTAGCACCCAGACTCGGGAGTCTCCTGGGGGAATTTTTTTCTGCTTCATACTTCCTGTCTCAGCCTCTTGTGGAATCAGGTCCATGCCCCAGGGAAGAAGGGCTTTTACGCCACGGGACCCAAATCCATCACTGGATCCAGGATGGAACATCCATGCTAACTCATCTGGTGCTCCCTTCTTGTGCTGAACTGCCCTCCCCCGCCAATGGCATTATGTTGTATTAGAAGTCCCGACTGGCTTGTCCTTCTTAGCTAAGACCCTGAGCCTCTTGCTTAGTCTTCCTGAGTGGAACAACTCATCTGTGGCAGAAAAGCTTGGGCTGTCGTCTACCCATCATTGCCCTTGGTCTTTTGGGTTTTCTGTTGGGTTATGATTCTCATGCAGGGATATCAATTTGCACATGAGAAGCACCTGTAGACATTTTAAAAAATACAGACACTGGATCCTCCCCCCTCTCCGGCCAAGGCTGGAAGCTTTCTCCCTCTAGCAGGGGTTACACAATCATTTGTTTGGGAACTGACCACACATATTATCACAATCATAGTAAATTGCCTTTTACTCAGTACTTGCCACGTGGCACTTTCTACCTCATGTTTTCTTTGTACCTTCATTATCACATTTAATCTCTGCACTATAGATAATCACTATTTCTGTTGAGGACACTCCCACTTGCTAATCTTAAATACAAGTATCTTTGATTCTCTGAATTTATTTCATTCCTGAGTTTCCTGTTCCTGAATTTAAACAGTGAATGAGGGACAGCTGTATTTAAGATTCTCTTATTATATGTCTCTGACTCACCCTCTAACCAAATCATATCTGGAGAAGAGAGATTTTGTCTTTTAAACATTTGCTTTTTCTTACTCTATAGTAGTGCATACCCACGGTGGAAAAGGTAGAAAACATATAAAGTAAGAAAATTACAGCCATACATTATCTAAACACCAAAGGACAATGCTATGTCATTTAACTATTTTTCTTAATATTTTATCATAAAATTTCTCCAAGGCAAGTTGCTTATCCCTGGAATTGTACTAGCCTTTTGTCAAGTACAGAATAAAATTCCCAGAAATGACCCCAATATCAAAATAATTTGTGAGGCTGGGAAGGCCACAGGGCACTCAGCTTATTCTCTGAGTCCTACAAAGAATGCTGTTAATTCACTGATGTTATGCATTCAATGCCTGTGACTCACTCACTCACTCAGCTGGCTCGGACTGAGACCTACTATATACCAGGTGCTGACCCAAGTGCTGGGGAGACCCCAGAGGGACCCTGGATCACAGCATCACTGTTCTTCTTCATTTCCTTCCAGAATTCTACTCAAGAACCCCGCATGGAATTGGGAGGTGGAGGCTGGTGAGTTATGGTGAATTCATTTCATTATGTTCCTTTGGACATATTTAAATAGCATGAAAATAGTCACTAACTTTGATAAGTTTTCTTTTCCCTTCCTATGTATTTTTGAGGGTAGGTATAGTTTTGGCACAGCAAGAGTAACTGATAGATCTTTGGTATGTTAGGAGTTTATACGAAAAAGTAAGGAGGAAACTGGAACCTTATACAAAGTGAAGAGGCAGTGAGGAAAACACAAGCCACCCTCGAACTTACCTACCATTCAACATTCCTGGTTTTCAAACAAGGGAAACATAATTCAAAACATATTCCCTAAATATTTTAGCCCATAGTAGAAATACATGGCGGCAAAGTTCAGCTCACTGGAACCTACAACAATGTGCTTACATAAGTGAAGGTATAAACAGACCACAGATACTATAATGCATCCTTTACTTTAAACAAGTTCAAGTGAGCAAGTTTCATTTCACATGAGTTTCTCAGTACCAATTTAGGAAATATATCCTTCTCCTTGATTGGTTAAAATAGCTCATGGACAACCAGATTCATCAAAATTTAGTGTTAAATAATTAACCTATTTCCTTCAGGAAATGCTTTTGAGTAATCCGAGTTAAGTATTTCCTCTATCTGATCTATTTCTTTTCACACAGACAAATAGTATTATTTTCACATGACCTACTTTTACTCCTCTGGAAAAATCAGACTGTGAGCTCAGGGTAAGTGTTGTCTACTGCACAGTAGGGAAAAAAAGATTCATTCACAGCAAAGATCAGAATCTTTTTTTGAGGGGCGTGGTGAGCTGGGGGAGAAAGGAAATGTCTTTGTTTAGAGACAGACCCCGGTAATTCATACTGAAGCTGAAAGAGGAAGCCCTTGTGAAGAAATGCGGAAGGACACACTGACACCCAAAGGAGTTCCCTCTGCAGAAACAGAAAGAAAGAAAGAAAAAAGAATTTAACTGCCCTATAAAAAGAATGGACAGAAACTTGGTAATAAGGGAGAAGGAAGGTTAGGGAAGGGAGGAGAAACAATGAAAGGGAAGTTGGATGTGGTGGGCAGAACACCAGGTTTCTGGAGCCTACAATGAAGGATGATAAGAAAAATAAATAAATTTTTAAAAAGTAACAAAGTTTAAAATAGTTTAAAAATTAAAAATTGAAGTTAAAAAATAATTTTTTTTTTATAGTGGCACGGAAGTTTTTAAAATGATGGAGGCTTTTTATTTCAAATTTCAAGTTGTTTGAGTTTCTCCTCCATGCTCCAAACATCAGTAAGGCCTACTTGTGTAAGTGGTTTTGGGGGACACCATAGAGAGTGGTGAGCACTGCAGTTAGTTTGGCCAGGATCAGAATGCTGATTTGGAAGGCAAGATAGAAGAGAGATCAAGTTTCATGAGAACAGATACTCAAAGCCAGAAATTATCTTAAAAAGGTTAGTGTAGTAGGCAGAAAAATGTTCCCCCCAAAGATGTCCATGTCCTAATCCCCAGAACATATGAAGAGGTCATGCTCCCTGGCAAAGGGAGCCTATGTTTGCAGATGTGGTTAAGGTTGCTAACCAGCTGACTCTAAGAGAGATGAGCTGCATTATAGAGGTGGGCCCAGTGTAATCACCAGGGTCGTTAAAGGAGGAAGAGGGAGGCAGAAGAGGGGAGAGAGGAGAGGAGATGCGACCACAGAATCAGAATCAGAGGCACACAACTGTGATGACCTTGAGAGAGAGAAAAGAGGTCACAGGCCAAGAGACACAGGTGGCCTCTGGAAGCCAGAAAAAAAAAGATACAGGTTCTCTTGGGGCCTTCAGAAACAGCCCTGCCAACACCTTGACTTCAGCAGGCTTCTGTGTTCAACAACCCTATGAGGTTAAATTTGTGTTGTTTCGTGGAGACTTTTTCTTTTTTCTTCCTACTACAATGACGTTTGGGGATACTTGTTACAGCAGCAACAGAAAGTGAATACAGTAAGCTCCTTGAACTGTGCAGAAATTGCAGATAACACTGGAGTGTCCACTTTGATATGGGATTGGGATTATGTGAAAATCAAATGGACAGTGTGACCTTAGCCAAAATCTGCTTTTCTCATTTTTAGGAAGAGAACAGTAAGTCAAAACCTCTGTAGTTATTATTTTAGACAAGTGTCTCTTAAAACATTATGTAACCCTGTGCCTTAGGACCCCAAGAGAGTCTCTGTTCTTAGAAGACCATGGATTCAGGGAGATAGGGTCTTACATCTGAGTCCCACAGTGGCCTCTTATCGGCAATGGGAGCTTGGGCAAACCATTTACCATATTTAAGCTACAGAATTTTAATTTACAAAAGGGAGATAAGAATAAGGATTGTTTGGGTGATTAAATAATGCACACACACACATTCACGCACACATACACATATATGTACAACACTTAATACAGTGACTAGCACATATTAGGCATTCAACAAATTCCTGTTATGGATTTTCTTTATAACATTTTTTATTGATTTATACTCATTTTAAAATGTTGTGTCAATTTCTAGTGTTCAGCACAATTTTTCAGTCATTCATGGACATAAACACAATCATTGTCATAACATATTTTTTCTCTGTGAGTTATCGTAACATTTTGTGTATATTTCAATGTGTTATACAGTGTAATCTTGTTTATCTATTCTACAATTTTGAAATTCCAGTCTATCCCTTCCCACCCTCCACCCCCCTGGCAAACACAAGTCTGTATTCTCTGTCTGTGAGTCTATTTCTGTCCTGTATTTACGCTTTGTTTTTGTTTGTTGTTTGTTTTTGTTTTTGTTTTTTAGATTCCACATATGAGCGATCTCATATGGTATTTTTCTTTCTCTTTCTGGCTTACTTCACTTAGAATGACATTCTCCAGGAGCATCCATGTTGCTGCAAGTGGCATTCTGTTGTCGGTTTTTATGGCTGAGTAGTATTCCATTGTAAAAATATACCACCTCTTCTTTATCCAGTCACCTGTTCATGGACATTTAGGCTGTTTCCATGTTTTGGCTATTGTAAATAGTGCTGCTATGAACATTGGGGTGCAGGTGTCATCCTGAAGTAGATTTCCTTCTGGATACAAGCCCAGGAGTGGGATTCCTGGGTCATACGTTAAGTCTATTCCTAGTCTTTTGAGGAATCTCCACACTGTTTTCCATAGTGGCTGCACCAAACTGCATTCCCACCAGCAGTGTAGGAGAGTTCCCCTTTCTCCACAGCCTCTCCAGCATTTGTCATTTGTGGATTTTTGAATGACGGCCATTCTGACTGGTGTGAGTTTTGATTTGCAATTCTCTGATAATTAGTGATATTGAGCATTTTTTCATGTGCTTTTTGATCATTTGTATGTCTTCCTTGGAGAATTGCTTGTTTAGGTCTTCTGCCCATTTTTGGATTGGGTTGTTTATGTTTTCTTATTGAGTCGTATGAGCTGCTTATATATTCTGGAGATCAAGCCTTTGTCGGTTTCACTTGCAAAAATTTTCTCCCATTCCGTCGGTTTTCTTCTTGTTTTACTTCTGGTTTCCTTTGCTGTGCAGAAGCCTGTAAGTTTCATTAGGTCCCATTTGTTTATTCTTGCTTTTATTTCTTCTAGGAGAAAATTTTTGAGATGTATGTCAGATAATGTTTTGCCTATGTTTTCCTCTAGGAGGTTTATTGTATCTTGTCTTATGTTTAAGTCTTTAATCCATTTTGAGTTGATTTTTGTATATGGTGTAAGGGAGTGTTCTAGCTTCATTGCTTTACATGCTGCTGTCCAGTTTTCCCAACACCATTTGCTGAAGAGACTGTCTTTATTCCATTGTATATTCTTGCCTCCTTTGTCGAAGATTAGTTGACCAAAAGTTTGTGGGTTCATTTCTGGGCTCTCTATTCTGTTCCATTGGTCTATATGTCTGTTTTGAAACCAATACCATGCTGTCTTGATGACTGTAGCTCTATAGTATTGTCTGAAGTCTGGGAGAATTATTCCTCCAGCCTCTTTCTTTCTCTTAAGTAATGCTTTGGCAATTCTAGGTCTTTGATGGTTCCATATAAATTTTATTATGATTTTTTCTAGTTCTGTGAAATATGTCCTGGGTAATTGGATAGGGATTGCATTAAATCTGTAGATTGCCTTGGGCAGTGTGACCATTTTAACAATATTGATTCTTCCAATCCAAGAGCATGGGATATCTTTCCATTTTTTAAAGTCTTCTTTAATTTCCTTCATCAATGGTTTATAGTTTAGTGTGCATAATTCTTTCACCTCCTTGGTTAGGTTTATTCCCAGATATTTTATTACTTTGGGTGCTATTTTAAAGGGGATTGCTTCTTTACTTTCTTCTTCTGTTGATTTATCGTTAGTGTAAAGAAATGCAACTGATTTTTGAACGTTAATTTTGTAACCTGCTCCCTTGCTGAATTCTTCAATCAGGTCTAGTAGCTTTTGTGTGGACCTTTTAGGGTTTTCTATATATAGTAACATGTCATCAGCATATAATGACACTTTTACCTCTTCTTTTCCAATTTGGATCCCTTTTATTTCTTTCTCTTGCCTGACTGCTGTGGCTAGGACTTCCAGGACTATGTTGAATAGGAGTGGTGATAGTGGGCATCTTTGTCTTGTCCCAGATATTAGTGGGAAGCTTTTGAGTTTTTCACCATTGAGTACTATGCTGTCTGTAGGTTTGTCATATATAGCTTTTATTATGTTGAGATATGTTCCCTCTATACCCACTTTGGCGAGAGTTTTTGTCATAAATGGGTGTTGAATTTTATCAAATGCTTTTTCTGCATCGATTGAGATGATCATGTGGTTTTTGTCCTTTCTCTTGTTGATGTGATGTATTACGTTGATTGATTTGTGTATGTTGAACCAGCCTTGTGTCCCTGGGATGAGCCCCACTTGGTCATGATGTATAATCTTTTTATGTGTTGTTGGATTCTGTTTGCTAAAATTTTGGTGAGGATTTTGGCGTCTATGTTCATCAGTGATATTGGCCTATAATTCTCTTTTTTTTTTTTTTGTAGTGTCTTTGCCTGGTTTTGGTATCAGGGTGATGGTGGCTTCATAGAATGAGTTTAGGAGTATTCCCTGTTTTTCAATTGTCTGGAAGAGTTTGAGAAGCACTGGTATGAGTTCTTCTTTGTATGTTTGGTAGAATTCCCCTGTGAAGCCGTCCGGTCCTGGACTTTTATTTGTAGGGAAGTTTTTAATTGCTATTTCTATTTCCTTTCTAGTGATCGGATTGTTCAAGTGTTCTGATTCTTCTTGAAACAGTTTTGGTGGACAGTATGTTTCCAGAAACTTGTCCATCTCCTCTAGGTTATCCAGTTTGTTTCCATATAGTTTTTCATAATATTCTCGTGTGATATTCTGTATTTCTATTTTGTTTGTTGTAATTTCTCCATTTTCCTTTCTTATTTTGGTAATTTGTGCTCTCTCTTTTTTCTTCTTTGCACGTTTGGCCAGAGGTTTGTCGATTTTATGTACTATTTCAAAAAACCAGCTTTTGGTTTGGTTGATTTTTTCTATGGTCTTGTTAATCTCTATTGTATTTAATTCCTCTCTGATCTTTATTATTTCCTTCCTTCTGCTGCTTTTTGGGGCTTTTTGTTCTTCTTTTTCTAATTCATTCAGGTGGTGGGTTAAATTGTTTATATGAGATTGTTCTTCTTTTTTGAGGAAGGCCTGTATCGCTATAAACTTCCCTCTTAGCACTGCCTGTGCTGTGTCCCATAGGTTTTGAGTGGTTGTGCTTTCATTATCATTTGTCTCAAGGTATTTTTTAATTTCAGCTTTGATTTCCTCATTGATCCATTGTTTTTTCAATAACATATTGTTTAATCTCCATGCTTTCCTTTTTTTCTCCTTTGTTTCTCTGTTGTTGATTTCCAGTTTCATGGCATTGTGGTCAGTAAAGATGCTTGAGATAATTTCTATCTTCTTAAAATTGTTGAGGGTTCTTTTGTGCCCAAGTACATGATCGATCCTGGAAAATGTTCCATGTGCACTTGAAAAGAATGTATATCCTATTTTTGGGGGGTGTAATGCTCTGAAAATATCCACCAAATCTAGTTTTTCTATTGTAGTGTTTAATTTCTCTGTTGCCTTGTTTATATTCTGTCTGGAAGTTCTGTCTAGTGATATTAATGCAGTGATTAAATTTCCATCTATGATTGTATTCCCATCAATATCCCCCTTTATCTCTGTTAGTAATTGTTCTATGTACTTAGGTGCTCCTATATAGGTTGCATATATATTAATGAGTGTAATATCCTCATCTTGTATCACTCCTTTAATCATTATAAAATGTCCTTCTTTATCTTTCTTTATGGCCTTTGTTTTAAAGTCTATTTTGTCTGAAATCAGTACAGCAAAACCTGCTTTTTTGGCTTTTCCATTTGCATGGAATATCCTTTTCCATCCTTTCACTCTCAATCTATATGTGTCCTTCTCCCTAAAGTGGGTCTCTTGTATGCAGCATATTGAAGGTTCTTGCTTTATTATCCAGTCGGCCACAGTGTGTCTTTTGACTGGAGCATTTAGTCCATTAACATTTACAGTAATTAATGATAGATGTGTGTTTATTGCCATTTTGAACTTATATTTGCAGTTGAATTTGTATATCCTCTTTGTTCCTTTCTTCTTCCTTTTGTGGTTTGGTAATTTTCCTTTGTATTATCATGGATTGTATTTAATTTTTGTGACTCCTTTGTAAATTTTTGGCTTGTGGTTACCCTTTTTTGTAAATCTATCAACCCATAACTATAACTGTTTTTATTAAACTGATAGTAACATGAACTCAAACCTATCCTACTGTTAAAGAAATTTTAAAAAGAAAGAAAAAAACTGCCTATATTTCCCTGCCTCCGTCTCCCACTCTCAGTGATTTGTATGTCTTCTTTTGTAATTTCATGTTTACTTTATTTGTAATTCATGAGTTATCAACTTTTCAGTTGTGTGTTTCTCATTTCTGTAGCATTCTGCTTCTTTTCTATTTAGAATAGCCCTTTCAATATTTATTTTAGCATAAGTTTAGTGTTGCTAAACTCCTGCATTTTTTTTTTTTTTTTGTCTGTGAAACTCTTTATTTCTCCTTCTATCCTCAAGGTTAGTCTTGCTGGATAAAGGATCCTTGGCTGCATCTTTTTTTCATTCATGGCTTTGAATATACCTTGCCACTCCCTTCTGCGTGTAGTGTTTTTGTAGAGAAATCAGCTGAGAGCCTTACGGGGGTTCCCTTGTAACTTACTCTTTGCTTTTCTCTTACTGCCTTTAGAATCATTTCTTTATCCTTGACTCTGGCTATCTTGATTATATGTCTTGTTGTGGGTCTATTTGGGTTCTTCCTGTTTGGGACCTTCTGAATTTTCTGTGCTTGGATATCTGATTCCTTCTTTAAGTTTGGGAAGTTTTTAGTCATGATCTCTTCAAAAACCTTTTCAATCCCCTTTGATCTTTCTTCTCCTTCTGGGACCCCTATAATGCGAAGATTGGGACGCTTTATATTATCCCATAGGTCCCTTATGCTATTTTCATTATTTTTTATTTGCTTATCTTGTAGTTCTTCTGAATGGGTGCTTTCTATTGCCCTGTCTTCTTGATCACTATTTCGTTCCTCTGCATTATCTAGTATGCTTTGCACAGCTATTAGATCATTCCTCAAAACTGTCAATGTGTTTACCCATTGTACTTGGCTCTTCTTTATAGCTTCAATTTCATTTTGACATATTTTATATCTCTAAACACTATCTCTTTTAATTCCTTCAGCTATTCGATCACTCCTTTTTTGAAATCTTGATCTAGTAGGCTATCGATGTCTATTTCATTGATCTTTCTTTCAGGGGATTTCTCTTGTTCTTTTAATTGGGAAAGGTTTCTCTGCTTCTTCATCTTGCTCATACCTCTTTGGCACTGTGGTTTATGGAGTATCAGTTGTTTATTTTATTCCTTAAGGATTTTATCTATCTAATTCCTATTTAAGAATAGAACTTAGGAAAAAAAGAAAAAATAATAAGAGAGAGAGAGAAAGAATTTTTTAAAAAGTGAGAAAGAGGGTTTGAAAACAGTGTATAATGAATAATAGAAGAGTGAGTTGAAGCAGAGTATTAATCGGTTTGAGACGTCCTTTTAAAACCTTTACATAAAAAGGGGGAGGAGATGAATAAATGTATTTCAAAACTGTGTCTAATCAATAGCAGGACATCAAAACCCAAGAGAAATATAAATGAATTAAGAAGTAAAAATGTAGAGAGTAATAGAAAATAGAACAAGTAAAAACAGATTTTTTTTTTTTTTTAAAAGTGGGGAGTTTGTCAGTGTTCTCCTGGAGTCTGTGTGATTTTACTGTGAAGTCTTTCTGTCTTCGTCCTGTTTTGGAAGCTCAGCTTGCTGTTTTCAGAGGCCCTCCGTTGGCGCCCTCTTCTGTGCTGCTCCCAGCACCTGTCGGCAAGCAGATCGTGCCTTCTCCTAACTCTGGGTCAGGTGCAGCTCTCTGCTTTGGGTGGGCGGGTCGCTGCCCCTCTGGATGCCGCAGTCAGATGTTGCAGACTGGCCAGGTAGGAGGGCGTTTCGTTCCCCCTCCCAACACCTCTGTAAGGGGCTGTGTTCCTGCCCGAAAGGCGTGGGGGGGGCTCTCCCTCTACCTGCGCCGCCGGTAGCTCCGCTCTCTGTGCAGCTGTGTGCTCCGCCCTGGTCGGCACTCCGCAGGTGGGCTCGGGGAAGACCGAGGGGCAGCCTTGTCCCTGCTCTGATCCAAAACCCAGCTCCTTGTTTGTCTTTGTGGAGCAAGTTCCTTGAGGGACCAGGATGGAAGGATCCTATCTGCCTCGGGCTGCAGGCCAGTCTCAGTCTGTCCTTTGAGGCTGCTAAGCCCCTCGGTGCGGATGCAGGTTTCGCCCCCGCCCCCGCCTGGGTGCTCAGCGCCGAGGATATGGCGGCTGTGCCTGAGCCCCGCCTCTCTTCCCCCGAAAACTTTCCCCGGGTTTTCAGAGATAGGGGTGTGCACCCTTCCCCCGAGAGCACATCAACCTTGCTGTTTTATGGAGGGCCCAGGTTGTTCTGCCCTGTGCACCCACAGCCACGGCGCGCAGCCCCTTGCGTTCCCCCGGGGCTGCCTCTGTGCAGCTACTTCCATCCTCTGCCCAGCTTGTGCATCCTGGCCCTGCCTGCGGCTGCTGGCCCGTGTCTTAGGCTGGGTGTCAGGGTGACCCTCTGTGCCCGTTTAACTTAGTTCTGTCAGTCAAGGTCTGCTCTGTATAGATCCAAGCCTTGTAGGCTCCCCCTCCATCCCGCTGGCCTCTCAGTTGGAGAGGGGAGACTCGGCGAGCGAGCGCCAGTCCTCCTTTGCCTCTCCTTCCCCGTGAGACCCATCCCGCGCTGCTTTGCCTTTTTTTCTTTCTTTTTTCCTTTTCTCCTACCAGGTTTTTGGCGTCTTTATCTTTTGAAGAGTGCGATGTTCTGTCGGAGTTCCACAGGTGCTCTGGTTGGCTGAGTGGGTCTGTAGATGTGGGTCTTAGTGTATTTGTGGGAGAGGGTGACCTGCGAGTGTCCTTCTACTCCGCCATCTTCTCCGTCTCTGGAATTTTTTTTTAGTGTCAAAAGTGAGGACACTGTACCAGGACTTCCAATGATTTAGCTAATTACTCCAGTACTTGAATCCACTGTTTTGAAGTTTCAGTTTTATAATATTAGTAAATTCTTAAAAATATCTGTGTCTATTCTTGAAATGTATTCTATTTCATTCATACTCTCAGTGCACTCTTTCTATACTGTTTCCATGACCAAAGATTTATACCTCCTAGAGTTGGTCCTATTTTATCCTTTTCCAGAATGCCCTAATACTACCAATTCAAACATCCCTCCTCATTATTTTGCTTGCATATTTGTGTATATTTCTGGAAGAACTTTAGGATCACCTTTCAGGTTTTTTTTCTTAATTCCATTTGGGATTATTAACTAAATTTGCTTTCAGATTCTAAATTTATTTTGGAAAAAAAAATGTGCTGCATCCCCCAAACTTGAGTCTGCCCAGTGAAGAGTGTTGTCCATTCTACTGTTCATCCAATCATCATGTTTTTTTCTTTTTTTAAGTCATTTATCAGAACATTTTAACATTTTTCACTAATTTATTTCTAAATAGTCTGTACCTTTGTAGTCATTATAAATGGTATCTTTTCTGGGAATTGAACTGGGTTGATTGCTAATGATGTCTTAACTTTTGGCTTCTCTTGAATGAGAAGGGGATCTGACAGTGTGGGGACCCCTTTCCAATATGGTGACTGTGAGCAGTGCATTTCATTAAGATATTCACTTGCCAATTTGCCAGTGGCTGCACACACTCCACACATTTCTGTTAATTACCTGCCCCCTGTAGGCAATGAGTTCATGTAGGGTTAGGTGGGTTATGGACACAGATACTGACATCACTGCTGCCACGCTGCTGACTCTGTGACATCACGAACTCTGGTTCTTGCCTCTCTGATCTCCCTGAATATGACAGCTCCTTCTGGGCTGTTGACCTGTTGCATCTTTCCAGCACTGTCTGCTTTTCTGCAACACACACCTGCCTCTCAGGTCAGAAGAAAATGTCAGCTGCTCCTACCCAACCACCCCATCCACGGTCTTGCCCTTCCTTGCCAGAGTGGTCCCTATCCCTTGACTGAGCAGTAACCCTAAAGGGACTATAAACTTGCATCTCATCTGCTTAGTTACATACCTGTGCTAGTTTACTTTAAAGATCTGCCAGGTAGGAGGGGAGGGCCTAAAAGTCTTTTAGATCTCTGGCCTTACCATTTCTAACTGCTCCCCCACCCCATGGAACAGCTTACCACAGATCTCTGCTGCCCCATCTGTAGCAAAGCCATGTAAATTACAGACAGAGAGAAAAGAATTTCTAAGCCACCACCATAACTCTGACTTCCTGTGACCACACAGACCATAGAAATATCAATATAAAAATTCCTGAAGAAGGATATTTTGCTTATTAAGACACTTTAATTGCATACCTTTCTGTGACTTGTAATAACTTCATAGACACTCTGAATGTGCTGCACTCACCTTCCCAGACTCAAGGGAGCTTGCTCACTTGCCTATTTTCAGTGTATTTCCTCCAACGTTCTCTATGCATAGCTTTCCCAAAGGTACATTTCTTATTTCTATTTAAATTGTTAGATACATCCACAATATTCTTTTTTCTTTCAATCCTCAATTACAAATGCTCTTCCAAGATTGTATTATTTCAACACTGAGAATGAATAATATACTTCAGGAATCCCAAGTTTATTACCAGCAAATAATTATGGTTGGTTAAAGATTTTTAAGTATGTTATTCCTACTAAGGGTATATATGTGAAAGAAACAGGTTGTAATTAGTCTTCTTCCCAGAGATTTTATATTTGTCTTTTGTTTGGATTCTTTCACTGTTGAACATTATTATTACCATGAATGTCTTTTCTCTTTGGGATTTAGTTCACCACTTGCCCCAATCTCCTTACAGGAGTAAAGGAATATACGTTTTCCTTCCATCCATCCACCACTCCATGATGTGTGTCCATTCCTTCAACAGTTATTAAGCTTGGATTCACCATCTTATTTGTGGCCTCTTTTCCACTGGCCCCTCTGTTGGCTCTGGGGAACAATTTATTGGAAATCAGAGTGGATACGTGGAAACTTGACTGCCCATTATAGACGCATGGTGCCAGAAAAAGCCCAGGACGTCAGAGCATGGCAGCCCACCATGCAAGGAACAGCAATTCTGGCTGTGGTGGACCAATGTGAGTAAAAAGGCTTCATGGGGTGAACATCTTGAAAAGTCCAAAAATGCATTAGTGTTGTTTCCTAAGGAATCCAGTGTTGGGTGTTGTTTAATATGAAAGGGAGATGATAACACTATCATCGTTATAAACAACATGGTTGTTGCAACTGTAATTGTTATTATTTTTAAAATAATTTCTTTATAATTATTATTTGTGACTTACAAGAGCTCTTACAGAGGCAGTTGTTAAGAAGCGTGGCCGTTATTCTGTTGCTGAAGTGTTAATTCAGTAGAAGCATGGTAATAGCATTAATAAGTACTCACTCTTTTGATCCTCACATGACTATAAAAGTCACCCAGCAGTGCTTCTATAATGGAGATAGAAATCTATCCGTTTAAGAGTTTGTAGAACCTAAAATAAGAGCAGTCATTCCACCGTATTCTACCATATATTCCAGACTATCAGTTTAAAGTAGGAAATACCTGATGAGGCCATATAAACACTTTGTGCATCCCCAAACATTCATTAACTTCCTGGTCCCCTGGGGCAGAGGTTCTTCCAGGAGGTGGTCCCATCTCTCCTCCCCACCCCACTCTTGGCCTTTGCTACCCACTGTTGGTCATTAGCTAAGCATCCTCATGCACTGCATATGTCTGAGCTGTGAAGGAATAGAACTCAGCTGTTTACAAACTGTATTGACTATGACCAGTCTGAACAGTCTCTCTCCTTCCCCGCCCACAACCCCACAGGGCAACAGGGGGCTCACAACCACAGCGATTCCCATGCCAGCCCATCAGGGCACCTTCTTCCCTAGAAATATTCTTACAACCAGGGCTGTTTCCTCCCTTACTTCACTGCCAGTTTCACTCCCAGATTACAGTCCCCAACAAAAGGCTATCCCAGTTTGAATTTCTTAATCAATTCACACTGGCCCTGAGTCCCTGGCATTTTTCCATAAGCATTAATAGAAACAGAACAGGGCCTGGCAGTGGCTGTGGGCCAGGTTCCTGGGTGAGGGGACTTACTGGGCACTTCAGGTTCTGCAGTTTGGCCCAAGCTCAGCTCCCATCATGGCAGCTTCACATCTGTATTATTTCGAGTCAGGCTTCAACAGTTCAGAGCTTCATTTTATCATCTGCAAACAGAATAATTCCCTGCTGCATATTTTAAAACTGTTATGCACCACAAAGTGTGCTTATGGAATTCAATGAGTTAATGAATGGAAGTCACACAGCCAGGTCCTCAGGGAAAATTAGTTATCTTCATTATGCACCATCGATAAAATTGGCAGCACAGACTTGGCCAGTTATCAAAGCTACAGGCACAAGAATTTGAAAATGTGTCACTATCTGGATCATAGTCACAATTTTACACAGTAAAACAAGCTATCTGGGACCACCCAGCTGTCAGCCCACTCCAATCCCCGCCCCAAGAACCCCCAATTCCTCTGATTTGCTTGCTACCCCTCCTTTTTGGAGAAAGTTGGCAAATCACACACAGTCAATGACTGCTAGGTTATGTCCATTTCCATTCACTCAAGTTGCCCCATTTTCAGTATCCACTGTGCTGCAAAAGCTAGACTAATGTTCAGAATATGACAGCAAGGCCTTTCCCATTCCACAGTCCGAGAAGTATGAATCTGTCATGTTTAATATGCCATATGACACTAAGCAAGGAAGGAAAACAGGCTCCTGTGCTTTAACAAAATTTTTAGCAAACGACATTTGAAACTAAAATTGTTTTTGTTTGACCTTCAGCTAACCAGAAACTTCAATTGACTCATATTCCCTATTACTCAGGTGTCCTGGTTTGATTGTATTAGGCAATTTTTCCTCATCTCCCCATCATGGCTTTGCTCTATCAACACAGATGGAGTGTCTCCAAGGCTGCTCCTTGTGCACAGGCGTGTGTGTGCACACACATGCACCCACTGATTGGTGCCACTGATTCATATCCAGTAGTTGTTCTGTCTTATAACTCAGGCATTGCTTTATTATACCCTAGAAAACTGCTTTTAGATCATTGATTAAACTATAGATCATCCTCTTGCCAACATTAGGAAATGACATCTTCCAAGACACAGGTCCTGTGTGCTTGTATATATGTACAAGTAAAAATTAAATATGCATGTCATCCCCTCACATAATTAATTTGTGCCTTCCCAATCAAATGTGCACAGTAAAGGCTAACTTCCCCTAACAGGAGAACTTTTAGGAAGGAAGAAGAAGGAATTAGCCACCAGGGAGAAGACAGGGCATCAAGCAGGAGTTTGGTATAAAATCATTTATCCTAAAGCTGCTCTGGCTCAATAAATAAGTGGAATTGACATTGTTGTATCATGCCAGAGCATCTGCTATTGAAGGCCAATTTTAATTTACTTTGATATAGGTGGAAAATTGTGTCAGAACAGCATGGGAAATGAAGCACACTTCATCTATCTGTACTCCTGCTCTGTGTCTCAGAGCTGCTCAGTTTTGAGGAAAACTATCTTGTCAGGAAACAATAGAATTGTTTTCCTTGTTGGAATTTTTGTAGCTTCCAGAAGCACATCTGTAGGTGATTCTGTAAAAGTCTATAGTTGAATTAAATAACAGGAAATTTTAGTTTATTGAAATCTAGTAGAAGGGAAATATTTTTGCCTACCAGCACCACCACCACCACCAGGCAAGCACATGTACACCCAGAGAGATTTCACATTAGAGGAAATGACGAAGCTTGTTCTCTTACCGAGGCCAAACTTGTTCTGCTCACTGCACAACAGTGATAAATAAATAAATCTGGAGATGAGGTTTTGGGGCAAGGAATAGTTACTTTATTGAGAAAGCTGGCAGACCAAGAAGATGCAGGACTAATGTCCTGGAGAACCATCTTGCCCAAGTCAGAAATCAGGCTCCTTTCAAACTAAAAAGGGGAGGGGATGTGGTTGGTTGTGCAAACTTCTTGCTGCAGGCATTCTTTGTTCTTGCAGCCATCCATGTGGGTCAGGCTATGGTGTCCCTGTAAACCTCCAAGAAAACAAAGGTTATTCCCTATTTTGCAACTTGCCATCTCTGCAGAAGTGCAGAAGTGCTAATATCCTTAAAGGTCAGAGCCCCGAGTATAGGCTCTCCTGTAGATTTCAGGCTAAAGGCAAAGTTGTTTTACAAATGGTGCAGAGCCATCAAGATTAAGCCTGGAAAACAGGGCACAGTGCTTCAAACTGAAGGAACAGATCCAATATGGCGTCAGACTTGCTCTCCTCTATTACAGTTCTAGTTGGGGGAAATTTTGCAATAGAAAATCCCCTCAGTTGTTTTTCTTACTTTGCTTGAGATCTTGTTTGTTGGCTTGTGGTCTCACAGTGTCTAAACTGTATGTTCAGATGAATAATGTTAAAATCTTATGGTGCAGAAAACATATCTGTTCTGCTTCAAAAAATGACTGAAACATTTAGCTTTGTTTACTCCCATAGAATTTGAATTGAATCTATTCCCGACTTTCTTCTTCTTTCAAACTAGTTTTTTTACTGGAGGGTTTAAAACCCAAATTAAAGGATTTTGGAGAAAATTCATGTAATTCATAAGAGCTTCACATCCGAATTTAAGACTGACCTATATTTATACTTTTAATCAAGGAACACACTAAACTTTGTTAGTCAATCATTTATGGTGTTTTTAACTTTGTCCATGTAATCTTTAGGAAGTTGAGAGGCTTAGACACTTGATCTAACAAAACAGGTATCATTGCTTGACTCTGTGAATGGAAGAATCCCAGTATAGCTTCCTGCTAGTATATTTTATTAAAAATAATAAAGAATTCTTGCTCTGTAATAAAGCAGCAGACAAAAGCAATACTGAGTGTTTCAAATAAATCAGACTATGGGTTGACTTATCTAAACAAGTCAAGTTAGTATAAGAAAAATTTATGAATTTAAATGAAAATGTATTTTATGCAATTAATATTCTATTTTTAAGAAGCAAATAATTAAAAAAAATTTAATCATTTATCTATGAAGAAGTTATATAAAGTCGACTTATTTTCATAAGTGTTACATATACAAAAGGACTATCTAAATCTATATTATTAAAGATTAAATTATACCAAACTGATCTCCAAGGTTGATTGATTTTCATGATATTTCTAATTTTTGAAAATATAACATATATAACATATCCAAGCAGCTCTTCAGTTATCCACAGCACCCTAGTCTACAGTTATTCTTTCTGTATTTAAAAAATGTAGCAGGCAAGGATCAGGCCCTTGCTTTTGAACTGCCACTTGACTTCTGGATATTCCCTTAGGTTATAGACCAAAAGCAAAGTAACTATTCTACTTTAAAGCAGTTTCTCAAATATTTTAATACATTCACTATCTATATCCAGTTTACAGGAAATATTTAAGTTTTCTGAATCTTAAAAAAAAAATCAATTGCTGAAAATGAAATTCTGGAATGTCTGTTGACCATAACTATAAAGGCTGTAAATTAATGCTCCCTTTACTGTTTTCCTCCCAGCATAGGACATGATCATCACTTTCACACCAGACACGATCTCCTGCCTGGTGTATTACTGGTCCTTCTCCATCCCATCCTAGGGGGACCACCTGCATGACACCATGAAGGGACACATCAACAACACCCTCTGCTAGTTCAGCATCATTGACTTCAAAAGCAGAAGCAAGGAAAATCCATACATTAGCTTAGCAACCGTACCTCACAGGTAAGTTCTGTTTACAGGTGTTTAAAAATGCATTTCATCTTTTGTAGGAATTTTATTGTAATATAATTCTGTTTGGTATCACAGCTGCCAGAGTTTTTTTTTTTTCTAGTTTTCTTTTCAATTAAACTTTATAAAAAGGAAAAGGTATAAAAGTTAATACAGACTAGGGTTAGAAATTTCAAACCAAGCCGTAAAGCAACATTTTAAAATGAGAGTTTCAAGTGATTACAGGGAGATGGATCCAGGAGAAAACTCTTTTTTTTTTTTTCTGTTTTAATTAGAGTGCTTTATTATGTGTTAAAAATGTTTCTTTTTTTCTTCTTTTTCTCTTTTTAAATTTTTTTTATTGAGTAATAATCATTTTAGAGTGTTGTGTCAAATTCCAGTGTAGAACACAATTTTTCAGTTATACACGAACATATGTATAATTATTGTCACTTTTTTTTCACTGTGCAGGAGAAAACTCATATGTTAGAAGTGAAGAAACTCTTAAGAGTTCCAAAAAGTGGCATAATTCAATTGTTATGAGTAATGTGTTATTTAAGCACACCCTGATGATCCTGAATTATGACAAACTAGGGCAGTCACATAACAAAGCAACACAAAGACAAACAATGTAACCTGGTAACCACTAGTTTGTTCTCTATAAGTCTGTTTCTTTTTTGTTATATTCACCAGTTTATAATTTGTTGTATTTTTTAGATTCCATATATAAGTGATATCATACAGTATTTGTCTTTGTCTGATTTATTTCACCAAGCGTAATACCCTGCAAGTCCATGCATGTTGTTGTAAATGGCAAATTTTCATTTTTTATGGCTGATTTGTATTCCATTGCATGTATGTGTGTGTGTATATATGTGTATATATATATATATATATATATGTATATACACCAAGGATCATATGGTAGTTCCATTTTTAGCTTTTTGAGGAACCTCCAAACTGTTTTCTACAGTGGCTACACCAATTTACATTCTCACCAACAGCATATGAGGGATTCCTTTTCTCCATATTCCTGCCAACATTTGTTATTTGTGTTCTTTTAGATGACTATTTTGACAGGTGTAAGGTGATGCCTCATTTTGGGTTTGATTTGCATTTCTCTGATTATTAGTGATGTTGAACATCTTTTCATGTGCTTGTTGGCCATCTGTATGTCTTATTTGGCAAAATGTCTATTCAGGTTTCCTGCCTATTTTTCAATTGAGTTGTTATACAAATATAGTTTATAATGATATATGTAACAAACATCAAAGCTCCTAAATATATGAAGCAAACATTGACACAATTGAAGGGAGAAGTAGACAGCTCTACAATAATAGGAGACATCAATAACACACTTTCAATAACAGGTAGAACAACAAGACAGATCAATAAGGAAATAGGGGGCTTGAACAACATTATAGATCATTTGAAACTAAGATATGTACATATAAAACTCCACTTCACAACAGCAAACACATTTTTCTCTAGTACATATGGAAAATTCTCCAGGTTACACTATATGTTATGCCACAAGAGTGTCTCAATAAATTTATAAATATTGAAATCATACAAATAATCTTTTAAATCAAAATGGAATGAAACTAGATATTAATAGCAGAAAAAAAAAAACTGGGAAGATACACTAATGTGAGGATTTAACACCCTTAAACAACCCATAGATCAGAGAAGGAATCATAAGAAAATTTAGGAAAACTGAGTCAAATGGAAATGAAAACCTAGCATCTAAAACTTAGGGATTCTGTAAAAGTAGAACTAAGAAGGAAATTTATACCAGCAAATGCTTATATTAAAAAAGAAAGATTCCCAAATCAATAATTTACAACTTAAAGATCTAAAAAAGAAAAAACTAAATGCAAAACTAGTGGCAGGAAGTTAATAATAAAGATTCAAGCAGAGATATTCAAAATGAGAACAGAAAATCTACAGAGAAAAATCAATAAAACCAATAGTTGATTTATTGAAAACATAAACAAAATTGACAAACTTTTTGCTAGATTGACTATGGAAAAAAGAGACAGACTCAAATAACTAAAATCATAAATGAAAGAAGGGATATTACAATAAATTTAACAGAAATAAAAAGTCTTATAAGAGCATTATGAAAAATTGTACACCAACAAATTGGATATCTCAGATGAAATGGACAAATTCCTAGAATCACAAAACCTATCAAGACTGAGCCATAAAGAAACAGAAAATCTAAACATCCAAAACTAGTTAGGACATTGAATCAGTCATCAAACAACTTCCAGCAAATAAAAGCTCAGGACCAGAAGACTTCACTTGTGAAGTCTACCAAACACTTACAGAAGAATTAACACTAATTTCCCCCCAAACTCTTCCAAAAAATTGAAGTGGAGGGAACATTTCCAGACTCATTTTATGGTGTCAGCATTACACCGATACCAAATCCTGACAAGGACACTATAAAAATTGTAGACCAATATCCCTGATGAAAATTCTCAAGAAAATATCAGCACCCAGAATTTAACAGCACATTTTTAAGTATTATACACTGTGACCAAGTGGAATTTATTCCTAGAATGCAAGAATGGTTCAACATACAAATATTAATCAATTTAATATACCACAGTAGCAGAATAAAGGTGAAGGGAACCCGTGATCATGCCAATTTATGCAGAAAGTGCATTTGACATAATTTAACACCTTTTAATGATGTAAACCATTAACAAACTAGGAATAAATGATAACGACCTCAACATAATAAATGCTACATATGAAAAGCCCACAGCTAACATACTCAATGGTGAGGCTGAGAGCTTTCCCTCTAAAAAAGCTTAATAAAGAGACTAAATTCTTCACAAGTAAATTCACAAAATACCGTTAAATAGAATAATATTCAAGATTCTCTATATCTTCTTTATAGACCAAAAAAACACACCACCCCCAAAACAAAAAACTTACACCAGGAGCATAATGATAAGAGTCCCTGGTTGAGGACAACAATGAACAGGAGACTACAGTAGACAGGCGACTAGTTTGTATAGTAGGAAATATTTAGAGCCATTACATAAAATTTATATTAGTCAATAGACACATAAGTCAATGGAACAGAATAGAAAACCCAGAAATAGCCCCCACCCAGGGACAGGCAACTGATTTTTGATGAAGATGCAAAAAGCAATTTTTGAAAAGTCTTCTCAACCAATTGTACTGGGACAATTGGATTTGCATAGGCAAAAATGAACCTTGACCTAAGTCTTACACCTTATGCAAAAATTAACTCTAAATGAATCATAGACCTTCACATAAAACTTAAACTATAAAACGTTTAGATGATAGCATTGGAGAAACCATGGGGAGCTGATGCTGAGTGGTAACTTCTTAGACTTGAGACCAAAAGCATGACCTATAAAGGAAAAAATTATTAGCATATTGGACTTCATCAAAATGAAAATTTTTTGCTATATGAAAGAGCCCATTGAGAGGATAAAAACACAAGCTAGAGCAAGGGAGAAAATATTTGCTAACCACACATCTGACCAAGGATTCATCTAAGTCCATATCAAAACTCCACAGTAAAAAAAAGAAACAAAGACAATTCAATTCAAAAAATGGGTGAAAGGCATTAAAAGGCATTTCACTAATGATACAGGATTGGAAAATACACACATGAAAATATAGGTGATATTAGTAGTCATTTATGGAGGAAGTGAGCTTTAAGTCAGACCTCAGAATTTTGTAAGTTAATAGGAGTGTAAAACATAAGCTCAAAGATCCCAATGGATCCCAATAATGTTCTTTCATCTACCACTTACTTTTAAAGTTCAAATTTTTCTGCAGTAAACTAGCATTATGTCTAGTATAGTTCTGTTATATAAATGTATATAGTTTATATATTTTTTCAGATACTTAGGAATACTTGAACACTACTTCATTTTATTGAAGTTATTTAGTTAGAAAATTTTAGGTTTGGTAATGGTTTTTAAATGTCTAATGTTTTAGAGATAAATAAATACTAAAGTATTGACTAATAAAATATGTTTTTTTTTTAACAAATAACCCAGTAAGGGATGGAAGAAAGTGGATGGGAGTGTGGATGAAGCAAGACTGAGGAAAACTTGAAAGAGTTCAAGTTGGGTGAAAGGTGTATATTGGCTCATTATAATATTCTAATTTCCACAACTTTGAAATTTTTCACAGTAAAGATTAAACTAAATTAAAATATATGTACATGCATGTTTCTATGTGAATAGGAAAATAAAATCTGAAAAGATACATGTCAAAATGTTAACCATGGTTATCTCTGGCATGTAAAATTGGAGAGAAGGAAAGGGAAATTTCTATTTTAACTTTACAGATGTTGAGATTTGCACAATGAACGTATTTTTAAGTTAGAAGCAATTACTGTGAAATTCATGATTGTTTTTTATAATTAATCCCTTTAATCAGTGGATTATACATTATAGAAAATTTTTAACTTTGTAAAACTTTAAGAAGGCTCAAATATTGCTAGAAATGTACAGAAAGATAAGCACATAAAATGTATTGATGAAGTTAAACTCGAACTTCTTGTCCATAATGTGATCCAGATATTATGATTATTTTTAAAAGAAAATAAAATAATCCAAATGCACTGGCTCATCCACAAGATATACATTTCTTTAAGGCATAACAACAGAGTTGGGAAAATTACAGAGTGGAAATATTCAACAATGATCCAGAAGAATGAACTTAACTTGGGCTCAGTTCTTGAAATTGGAGTCTTTGAAAATACACTTGATTGAATTAATAACCACTAGGGCTCAGTGTCTTCTTTAAAATGTGAAATTAATAATGCATTTTTAGAAAATAAAAAGATCACAAAACTCATTCTAACTTGGTGCTAAATATACAAGAAACTGTCTTTGGGACAGTCTCTGGTCTTATCTAAAACAAAATGCCGGGGAAATTTGTGAAAGATAGGGATGGGTCCCCATTAAGACACTTCTTTTATTTACTCCTGAGATGACTGGGAAGAATGTTGTTTGTAAATTAAAAAACAAGACAATACTGCCCCCTAGTGATGGATTTATATTTTCAGTCATTATTTGAAATTTTTTTTTTTCAAATGCAGGGACTGTGAATTGAACCCGGGACCTTATGCATGCTAAGCATGTGCTGAATCACTGAGCTATGTCCCCCACCCTGAACAGATACACTTAGAATATTGATGTTCAAAGTGATCACTGATATAGCTGGGTTAATATCTATCCATTACAGCCCAAGTTTTCTTGCTCCAGTACTGGTTCCTGTGGCAGTTTCTGCTGGTGAGTCTCTGCTCTAGTAAGCCATGTCTCCCTATATTTGCCTGTGTGTCTCTCCAAACTTGGAGGTAGCAGCTTGCCATGTGTCCTCTCTTTTCTTATGGATCCTAGAAGAGCTGCTGATTTTTCAATCCATTAAACTTTTCACTTATTGTTAGAATGAAGTAATGACTTTCAGTCTCCTTGCATGTGGAACTAGAAACTGGAAATCTTTCTTAAGTTTTTGAACAAAGAAATATGGAAAAAAGTCCAAGTCTGTGGGAGGCAATTGAGCAAATAAGGTACAGAATTCAGCTGAGGCGGCTGTGCTGGTTAGTGTGGGAGAAAAGTCACAACAGGAGGAGAGAAGGGTGATCGGTTAGAGGGATGGTGAGGCTCCCTGCAACCACCAAGACACTACATTTCCAGCTCTTTTGGCCGGGTAGTTTTATGCAGGAGCCAAGCAGATCAGCGGCCCTGCACAGAAATATTTTGTTGATAGAATGATTCGAATTGGCTGAGAATAGTTTGCCTGTCAATAAATATTGAGATAAAAGATACTACTGAATGCAGAGCAATGTTCTAAGTTTGGAAGTGAAGAGTGGCACAAGAAGGAGAGATGCCATGGTTTTCAATAAAATCATAGGTCCACAGATAAGAGTCGAGAAATATGCATTTTGGGAGTGTAAGGATTTTGGACATAAATCAAGCCAATTTACACAATCGTTAAATTCAGAGCTTGCTTTCTTTCTTTCTTTCTTTCTTTCTTTCTTTCTGCCTGCCTTCCTTCCTTCCTTCCTTACTTTCTTTCTTTCTTTCATTACCTCTAAGTTTAATTCAATAAACTTGATGTGTCCTTCACAAAAGTGACCATAGCTCACTTGTGTTATATGTTTGGGTGTCTAAAAAATCACTTTGAATTTATTTTTCTACTTCTCTGAGTGCCTGTATATGCTGGATTCTCTGCACTAAAGATACAATGGAAAATAATCCGAATTCAAATTTCCAGAATTTGAATTCTCATCATTCTGTAAGTAAGTAAGAAGAGTAGGGGCATAATAACACTGGAAAGGTTTTGTCCCATGGAATACTAGCTGCAGATACAGCGTGGTTCTTGATTTATTTATTTATAAACTTTTTCCTGACCAATATTTTTATTCCACTTCTTTATGGTCCTAAGTTGCCTAATTACTCTAATTTTATGCCAGCTAATTGAGAGTGAATCTATAAGTGGAAGGTAAAGCAGAGAGTCACAAACTAGCTTCTAGGTAAACATATTGCCCACAGGTGATTTTTCTTGTAAGAACCTTAGGGTATTCACAAGCTAAGTTACCTAGGGTGTTCAAAGAATAAGGTGATAGTCCAGTGACATTTATAAATAGCCATTGCATGCAATCTGTTAGGTCTTAGGAATTAAGAAACACAGTCACTCTTCTTCTTTTGCCATAAATATCAAGAGAAAACTTGACAAGTTTATAAGAAGTAATCTTTTTAAATCTTTAAAAGAACAAAGTATTACATGGGAGGTATATCATGGAATTATGTATTTATAGTTTCACAGAAAGTTGATACACGAGATAATGTTATTGAATTCCTCTACAGTAAATATTGCTGGTATTATGGATTTCAGAAAGGAAATATTTATGTGAATTAGGCTGGATAAAGATACTGCCTAGCATCACTTACCCTGTTTTCTCAGCATGTTTCCTAGAGCCAGTTTCAAGTTAAAGGCAGTTTGCTCTGGAAAACCTAGTAGGAACAAGTGCCTCCCTTTATGTATATGGATAGGCTGGTCAACCTAATACAGAAACTATGTGTTCCCAACAAGCTAGGTGAAGGATGGCTTCCACACACATTCTGATCCCAGAATGGAACATGTGGAGAAGATTTCTTTCAGCTAGCCTGAAAGGTAAGGGTGCATCTAGAAACACTTACCCTGATTTCCTAGCATGTTTCCTAGAGAAAGTTTCAAGGTAAAGAAAGTTTGTGCTGGAAAACCGAGTTCGAACGTGTGCCTTCCCTTATGTATATAGGTAGGCATCTCAACCTAACCCGGAAACTGTATTCCCAATAAGTTACGTGAAGGGAGGCTTCCATACACATTTAGATCCCCAGAATGGAACATGTGTAGAAGCGTTCATTCAGATAGCCTGAAGGGCACGGATACATCTAGAAGGATAAACACTGATTTCTCAGCAGGCTTCCTAGAGGAAGTTTCAAATTAAGGCAGTGTGTGCCAGAAAATTGAGCTGGTTTCAAGGTAAAGGCAGTTTGCACTGGAAAACCAAGTTGGAGCAAGTGCCTCCCCTTATATATATAGTTAGGCCTGTGAACCTCACACAGAAACTGTGTTCCCAACAAAGTAGGAGAAGGACAGCTTCAACACACATTCAGATCCCAAAATGGAACATGTCAGGAAGCATTCATTTAGCTACCATGAATGGCAAGGTTATATCTAGAAACACATACTCTGATTTCTCAGCATGTTTCCTAGAGAAAGTTTCAAATTAAGGCAGTGTGTGCCAGAAAATTGAGTTGGAGTGATTGCTTCCCTTATGTATATAGGTAAGCCTGTCAACCTAACACAGAAACACTGTGTTCCCAACAAGGTAGTTGAAGGACAACTTCCAACACATTTGGATCCCAGATTGGAACATGTGGAGAAGCATTCATTCAGCTAGTCAGAATAGCCATGGTACATCTAGAAACAATTAACCTGAAAAAAAATCAAGTTCTGTAGAGATGGTTTGAAGGTAAAGGAGATTTGAGCTGGAAAACCGAGTTGGAGAGAGTGCCTCTCATTATGTATTTAGGAAGGCCTATCAACATAACACAAAAAATTTTTGTTCTGAACATGGTAGGTGAATAACAGCTTGCACACACATTCGGATCAAAAAATGGAACATGAGGGGAAGCCTTCATACAGCTAGACTGAAAGTGAAGGGTACAAGTATAAACAATTTGAATTCTCAGCAAGTTTCCAAGAGCTGGTTTCAAGGGAAAGGAAGTTTGTGCTGAAAAACCGAGTTGGAGCGAGTGTCTCCCCTTATATATATAGGTAGGCCAGTGTCACTAACCAAGAAATCAGGTGTTAGCAACAAGGTAGTTGAAGGATGGCTTCCACAAACAATTGGATCCCAGAATGGAACATGTGTAGAAACGATCATTCATCTAGCACAAACGACAGTGTACATCTAAAAACACTTACCCTGATTTCTCAGCATGTTTCCTAAAGACAGTTTCAAGGTAAAGGCAGTTTGAACAAGAAAACCAAGTTGGAGAGAGGGTATCCACTTACATATATAGGTATGCCAGTGCCCCTAACCCAGAAACTGTTCCCAACAAGGTAGTTGAAGGATGGCTTCCACACACATTTGGATAACAGAATGGAACATGTGGAGAAGCGTTCATTCATCTAGCACAACGGGCAAGGATATACAAGGAAACACGTACCATGATTTCTCAGTGTTTTCCTGGAGATGGTTGCAAAGTAATCACAGTTTGTTCTGGAAAACTGAGTTTTAGCGAGTGACTCCTCTTATGTATACAGGTAGGCCAGTGCCCCTAACTCAGAAACTCTGTTACCAACAAGGTAGGTGAAGGACGGCTTCCACAGACAATCGGATCCCAGAATGGAACATGTGGAGAAACGTTCATTCATCTAACACAACGGGCAAGGATATACCTGGGCACACATACCAAGATTTCTCAGTGTTTTCCTGGAGATGGTTTCCAAGTAATCACAGTTTGTGCTGGAAAACCGAATTTAATGAGTGACTCCTCTTATGTATACAGGTAAGCCAGTGCCCCTAACTCAGAATCTCGGTTTTCAGATCAAGGTAGGTGAATCATGGTTTCCGCACACATTAGGATCACAGAATGGAATATCTGTAGAAGCATTCTTTCATCTAGCAGAGTGGGCAAGGGTGCATGTGGAAATACTTTCCCTGATTTCTCAACATGTTTCATCGAGCCGGTTTCAAGATAAAGGCTGTTTGCACTGGAAAACTGAGTTGGAGTGAGTGCCTTCACTTATATATATAGGTAGGTCAGTGCCCCTAACCCAGAAACTTTGTGTTCCCAACAAGTTAAGTAAAGGAGGGCTTGCACACACATTCATATCCCAGAATGGAAAATATGGAGAAGCTTTCATTCATTCTACATGAAGGGCAATGTACATCTAGCAAGACTTTCCCTGATTTCTCAGCAAGTTTCCTAGAGCCAGTTTCAATGTAGAAGCAGTTTGCACTGGAAAACTGAGATGGATCGAAAGCCTTCCCTTATATATAAAAGTTGGCCAGTTCCCCTATCTCAGAAACTCTGTGTTAACAAAAATTTAGGTGAAGGACTGCTTCCAATCACATTCACATCCCAGAATGGATAATGTGTAGAAGCATTCATTCAGCTAGCACAAGGGGCAAGTGTACATCTAGAAACCCTTATCCTGATTGCTCAGCATGTTTCCTGGAGCAGGTTTCACAGTAAAGGCATTTTACGCTGGAAATCTGAGTGGAGCAATTGCTTCCCTTTATGTATACAGGTAGGCCAATGACCCTAACCCAGAAGCTCTGTTCTCCCAACCAAGTAGATGATGGACTGTTTCTACACACATTCGGAACCCAGAAAATAACATGTGGAGAAGCGTTCATTCATCTAGCCCAAAGCACTTGGGTTCATCTAGAAACAATTACCTTGATTTCTCAGCAAGTTTCCTAGACCCGCATTCAAAGTAAAGGCATTTTGCACTGGAAAACTGAGTCAGAGAGACTGCAAGCCATACATATATATGTAGGCCAGTGCCCCTATTCCTGATAATCAGTGTTCCTAACAAGGAAAGTGAAGGTCGGCTTCCACTCACTTTTGGATCCGAGAATGGAACATGTGGAGAGGCGTTCTTTCACTTAACATGAAGGATATGGGTATATCTACAAACAATTATTCTGATTTCTCAGCATGTTTCCTAGAGCCAATTTCATGGTAAATGCAGTTTGTGCTGTAAAACCTAGTTGGAATGATTGCCTCCCCATATATATATATAAGTAGTGCAGTTCCCCTAACACAGACTCTGTTCCCAACAAGGTAGATTAAGGACGACTTCCACACACATTTGGATCCCAGAATCAAACATGTGGATAAGCATTCATTGATGTAGCATAAAGGGCAAAGGTAAATCTGGAAACTCATGCTCTGTTTTCTCAGCAGGTTTCCTAGAGTCGATTTCAAGGTAAAGGCAGTTTGCCCTGGAAAACAGTGATGGAGCGAGTAACTTCCCTTATATATATAGTAAGGCCAGTGTCCCTAACCCAGAATCTCCTTGTTCCCAACAAGGTAGGTGAAGGATGGCTTCCAGACACATTCTGTTCCCACAAAAAAACACATGGAGGAGGGTTCATTCATCTAGAACAAAGGGTAAGGTTACATATAGAAACACTTACCCTGATTTCTCAGAAAGTTTCCTAGAGCCTTTTTCAAAATAAAGCCAGATTGCTCTGTAAAACTGAGTTTGAGCAAGTGCCTCCACTTATATGTAAAGTTAGGCCAGTGCCACTAACCCAAAAACTCTGTGTTTCCAACAATGTATGTGAAGGAAGGCTTCCACACAAATTTGGATCCCAGAATGAAACATCTGGAAAAGCGTTCATTCATCTAGCACAAAGGACGATGGTAAAAATAGAAACACTTACGCTGATTTCTCAGGATGTATTGTGGAGCCGCTTTCAAGGTAAAGGAAGTTTGGGCAGGAAAACCAATTTGGAGCGAGTGCCACCCCTTATATATATAGGAAGGACCATGCCCCTAAGCCAGGGACTCTGTTCCCCACAAGGCAGGTGAAGATTGGCTTACACACATATTCAAAAACCAGAATGGAACATGTGGAGAAGCATTTATTCATGTAGCACAAAGGACAAGTGTAAATCTAGACACACTTACCCTGACTTCTCAACATATTTCCTATGGTCGGTTTCATGATAAAGGCCGTTTGCACTGGAAATCGATTGGAGCAAACGCCTTCACTTATATATATGTATATATGTAGGCAATTACTCCTAACACAGAAACACTGAATTCCCAACAAGGTAGGTGAAGGATGGCTTCCACACACATTCAGATCCCGGAGTGGAGTATATGGAGAGACGGTCATTCATCTAGCATACAGGGCATGGGTACATCTAGAAACACTCTGATTTTTCAGCTTGTTCCCTAGAGCTGGGTTCAGGGGAAACGCAGTTTGTGCTGGAAAACCGAGTTGGAGTGGGTGCCTCCACATAGGTATCTAAGTAGTGTAGTTCCCCTAACACAGAATCTCTGTGTTCCCAACAAGCTAGGTGGAGGATGGCTTCCAAGTACATAGGGATCTAAGAATGGAATATGTGGAGAGGCGTTCATCAACTAGCATACATCTCATGGGCATATGTAGAAACATTTACTCTCATTTCTCAGTGTCTTTCATAGAGCCGTTTTCAAGGGAAAGGTGGTTTGTGATGGAAAACTGAGTGGAGCGAGTGCCTCTCCATAGGAATATAAGTAGTGTATATCCCCTAACCAAGAAAATATGTGTTTCCAACATTCTAGGTAAAGAACTACTACCACACACTGTTGAATCCCAGAATGGAGCATGTGGAAAGGCATTCATTCATCTAGCATACAGGGCATGAGTACATCTAGAAACAATTACTCTGATTTCTCATCATGTTTCTTAGAACCAGTTTCAAGGGAAAAGTAGTTTGCACTGGAAAACCGAGTTGGAGCGAGTGCTTACCCATAGATATGTAAGTAGCCTATTTCCCCTAAGCCAGAAACTCTGTTCCCAACAAGCTAGCTTTTCACACACATACAGATCTCAGAAGTGAGCATGTGGAGAGGCGTTCATTCATCCAGCATAAAGGGCCTGGGTACATCTAGGAACACTTTCTCTAATTGTTCAGCATGTTTCCTAGAGCCGGTTTCCAAGTAAAGGCAGTTTGGGCTGGAAAACCAAGTTGGAGCAGGTGCCTCCACATAGGTATGTAAGTAGCATAGTTCCCCTAAGCCAGAAACTCTGTATTGCAAACAAGCTAGATGAAGGATGGCTTCCACACACATTCAGATCCCAGAATGGAGCATGTGGAAAGGCGTTCATTTATGTAGCATTCAGAGTATGAATATATCTAGAAACACTTACTCTGATTTATCAGCATGATTCCTAAACCGATTTCAAAGGAAAGGCATTTTGCACTGGAAAACTGAGTTGGAGCCAATGCCTCCCCATAGGTATGAATATAGCTGAGTTCTTCTAACACAGAAGCTCTGTTTTCCCAACAAGCTCAGTGAAGGAAGTCTTCCACAGCCATACAGATCCCAGAATGGAGCATGGTGAGAGCCATCCATTCATCTATCATACAGGGCATGGGTACATCTAGAAACACTTACTCTGATTTCTCAGCATGTTTCCAAGAGCCAGTTTCAAGGGAAAGGAAGTTTGCCCCGGAACAGTGAGTTGGAGTGAGTAACTCCCCATAGATATGTAAGCAGAGTAGATCCCTTAACACAGGAACTTGGAGTTCTCAATAATTGAGATGAAGGACAGCTGCCACACACATTCAGATCCCAGAATGGAGCATGTGGAGAGGCGTTCATTCATCTATCATACATTTAATTTTTATTTCTAGAAACACATACTCTGATTACTCAAGATGTTTCCTAGAGCCGATTTCAAAGAAAAGGCCGTTTGCCCTGGAAAACGGAGTTTGAACGAGTGCCTGCCCACAGATATGTAAGTGGTGATGTTTCCCTAACACAGAAACTCTGTTCCCAACAAGTGAGTTGAAGGATTGCTCCCAAACATATTGTGATCTAAGAATGGAGTATGTGGGGAGACATTCATTCAAATAGCATACATGGCATGGTCATATATAGAAACACTTACCCTGATTTCTATGCATCTGTTCTAGAGCTGGTTTCAAGGGAAAGGCACTTTGTGCTGGAAAACCAACTTGCAGTGACTGCCTCTTCATAGGTATGTAAGTAGCATAGTACCCCTAACACAGAAACTCTGTGTTCCCAACAAGCTAGGTGAAGGATGGCTCCCACACACACTTGGAACCCAGAATAGAGCATGTGGAGAGACTTTCATTCATCTAGGATACAGGGCATGAGTACAAGTAGAAATAATTACCTTGAAGTCTCAGCATGTTTCCTTGTGCAGGGTTAAGAGAATGGCAGTTTGTGCTGGGAAAATGAGTTGGGGGGTGCCTACACAATGATATGTAAGTAGCGTAGTTCCCTAACCCAGAATCTCTGTGTTCCCAACAAGCTAAATGAAGGAAGGTGTCTTCAAATATTTGGATATGAGAATGGAGCATGTGGAGAGGTGTTCATTCATCCAGCATATAGAGAATGTGTACATCTAGAAATGCTTACTATGATTTCTCAGCATGTTCCCTAGTGTTGGTTTTAAGGGAAAGGCATTTTGTGCTGGAACACCAAGTTGGAGCGAGTGAATTCCCATAGGTATGCAAGTAGCATAGATCCCCTAGCCCAGAAACTCTGTGCTACCAACAATGTAGGTGAAGGACGGCATCCACACACATTCAGATCCCAAGTGGAGCATGTGGAGATGTGTTCTTACATCTAGCATACAAGGCATGGGCACATCCAGAAACCCTTAATCTGATTTCTCAAAATGTTTGCTAAAGCCGGCTTCAAGAGAAAGACAATTTCCACTGGAAAACCAAGCTGAAGTGAGTGCATGCCCATAGGTGTGTAAGTAGCATAGATCCCGTAGCCCAGAATTATGTTTTCCCAACAAGCTAAGTGAAAGATGGCATCCACACACTTTCAGATCCCAGAATGGAGCATGTGGAGAGGTGTTCATTAATCTATCATACAGGTAATGGTGATGTCTAAAACACATACTCTGATTTCTCAGCATGTTTCCTAGAGCCGTTTTCAAGTTTAAGGCAGTTTATGCAGGAAAACTGAGTTGGAGCAAGTTCCTCCCCGTATGTATGTAAGTAGTGCAGTCCCATAACACAGAAACTCTCTGTTCCCTACAAGACAGGTGAAAGATGGCTTCTACACACATTCGGATCACAGAAAGGAACATACGGAGAGGCATTCACTCATTAAGCATACAGTTCTTGGGTATATCTAGAAACATATACACTGATTTCTCTGCATGTCTCCTAGTGCCTTTCTCAAGGAACAGGAAGTTTGCCCTGGAAAACCAAGTTCGAGCAAGTGCTTCCCCATAGATATTTATGTGGCATTTTTCCCATAACACAGAAAATCTTTGTTCTCAAAAAGCTAGGTGAATTAAGGCTTCCACACACATTCGGATCCCATTACAGAGCATGTGGAGGTGCGTTCTTACATCTAGCATACAGGGCACGGGTATTTGTAGAAACAATTACTCTGATTTCTCAGCATGTTTCCTAGACCTGATTTCCAGGAAAGGAATTTTACACTGGAAAACAGTTGGCATCAGTGCCTCGCCATTGATATGAATGTAGCTTAGTCCTCCTAACACAGAAACTCTGAGATCCCAACAAGCTAGGTGAAGGAGCTCTTCCACATCCATATGGATTTCAGAATGGAGCATGGGGAGAGCCATTGAATCATTTAACATAAAGGGCATGGGTACATGCAGAAACACTTACTATGACTTTTCAGTATGTTTTCTAGAACAGGTTAAAAGGGAAAGGTACTTAGGCTGTAAAACTGAGCTGGGTCAGTGCATGCCCATAGATATGTAAGTAGCATAGTTCCCATAACCAGAATCTCCATGTTGCCAACAAGCTAACAGAAGGATGGCTTCCACAAACATTATCCTAAAATGAAGCATGTGGCAAGGCATTCTTTCATCTAGCTTACAGATGCATATAGATGCAGAAAAGCCTCTCTCCTTGTTCTATTCTCAGATCTGAATGTGTGTGGAAGCAGTCCTTCACCTACCTTGTTTGGAACAGAGTTTCTGCATGAGGGGATCTATGCTACTTACATATCCATGGGGAGGCATTCACTCCAACTTGGTTTTCCAGTGCAGACTGCCTTTCCTTGCAAACTGGCTCCATAAAACATGAATAGAAATCACAGTCAGTGTTTCTAACTGTCCCCCAGGCATTGATACTAGATGCAGCAACGCTTCTCTCCTTGTTCCATTCTTAGATCTGTATGTGTGTGGAAGTCATCCTTCACCTACCTTGTTGGGAACCCAGACTTTCTGCTTGAGGGGAACTATGCTACTTACATATCTATGGGGAGGCACTCTCTCCAAAACGGTTTTCCAGCAAACTGCCTTTCCTTGCAAACCAGCTCTAGGAAACATTCTGGGAAATCACAGTCAGTGTTTCTAGATATCCCCCAGCTCTTGATGCTAGATGCAGCAATGCCTCTCTCCTTGTAACATTTCTAGAGTTGAATGTGTGTAGAAGCCATCATTCACTTACCATATAAGAAACACAGAGTTTCTGCTTGATGCGAACAATGCAACTTACATTTCTACTGGTAGCAGTCACTCCAACTCAGTTTTCCATCATGCTCTGCCTTTCCTTGCAAACTGGATCTAGGAAACATGCTGAGAAATCACAGTCAGTGTTTCTAGATGATGCCCAGCCCTTGATTATAGATGTAGCAATGCCTCTCTCCTTGTTCCATTATCAGAACTGAATGTGTGTGGAAGCCGGCCTTCACTTCACTTGTTGGGAACACAGGGTTTCTGTATTATGGGAACAACACTACTTACATATCTATGTGGAGGCACTCGCTCCAACTAGGTTTTTCAGCACAAACAGCCTTTCTCTTGAAACTGTCTCTAGTAAACATGCTGAGAAATCACAGTTAGTTTTTCTAGATGCAACATGCCCTTTATGCTAGATGAAAGAACGCCTCTCCACATGCCCCATTTGGGATCTGAATGTGTGTGGAAGGTGCTCTCAATAGTTTGTTGGCCACACAGGTGTTCTGTGTTAAAGGAAATATGCTACTTACCTATTTATGTGGGTGGAGACTCGCTCCAACTAGTTTTTCCTGCACAAACTTCCTTTTCCTTGAAACCGGCCCTAGGAAACATGCTGAGAAATCAGAGTAAGTGTTTCTAGATATACCCATGCCCCTTATGCAAGATGAGAGAACGGCTATCCCCATGCTCCATTCTGGAATCCTAATGTGTGTTGTAGTCATCCTTCATCTAGCTCTTTGGGAATTCCGGGTTTCTATGTTAGGGGAAGTATTCTACATAATTATCTATGGGGAGGCACTCACTCCAACACTGTTTTCCATTGCAAACTGCCTTTCCATTGAAACTGACTCTAGGAAATATGCTGAAATTTCAGAGAAATTGTTTCTTGATGTACCCAAGCTCTTTATACTAGATGAAAGAACACCTCACCACATGCTCCATTCTGAGATCTGAATCTGTGGTGACGTCCTGATAAATTAGCTTTTTTGGAACACAGATGTTTTGTTTTATGGGAACTATGCTACTTACCTATCTATGAGGAGGCACTTGCTCCAAGACAGTTTTCCAGGCAAACTGCCTTTCCCTTTGAACTGACTGTAGGAAACATCCTGAGAAATAAGTGTAAGTATTTCTAGATGTAACCATGCCCTTTATGCTAGATGAAAGAACACCTCTCCATTGGCTCCATACTGGGATCTGAATGTGTGTGGAAGCCGCCCTTCAACTAGCTTGTTGGAAACACAGGTGTTCTGTGTTAGGGGAACTAAGCTACTTAAATATCTATTGGGAGACACTCACTCCAACTCGGTTTTGAATTGCAAACTGCCTTTCCCTTGAGACCGGCTGTGAGAAACATGCTGAGAAATCAGAGTAAGTGTTCGTAGATATACCCATGCCCTTTATGCTAGATGAAAGAATGCTTCTCCACATCTCCATTCTGGGATATGAATATGTGTGGAAGCCGTCCTTCACCTAGCTTGTTGGGAACACATATTTTCTGTGTTAGTGGAGCTTCACAACTTACAAATGTATGGGGAGTCACACATTCCAACTTGGTTTTCCAGGGCAAACTGCCTTTCCTTTGAAAGAGGCTCTGGGAAATATGCTTAGAAATGAGAGTGTTTCTAGATGTAACCACTTCCTTTCTGCCAGATGAGTGAAAGCCTCTCACATGTTCTATTTTGGAATCAGAATGTGCATGTAAACTGTCCTTCAGCTAGCTTGTTGAGAACACAGAGTTTCTGTGTATAGAGAAGTACGCTACTTACATACGTATAGGTAGGGGCTCACTCCAACTCTGTTTTCCAGTGTAAACTGCCTTACCCCTGAAACCAGCTCTAGGAAAAATGCTGAGAAATCAGATTAATTGTTTCTACATGTACCCATGACTTTCTGCTAGGTGAATGAATGCCTCTCCACATGTTTCCTTCTGGGATCCAAATGTGTGAAAGCCATCTGTCACCTAGCTTTTTGGGAACACAGACTTTCTGTGTTAGGCTAACTATGGTACTTCCATACACATGGGAATGCACTCGCTCCAACTCAGTTTTCCAGCACAAACTGCCTTTCCCTTGAAACTGGCTCTGGGAAACATGCTGAGAAATCAGAGTAAGTGTTTCTAGATGAATCCTTACCCTTTCTGCTGGATGAATGAACGCCCAACCACACGTTCCATTCTGGGATCTGAATGTATGTGGAAGCCGTCCTTTGGCTAGCTTGTTGGGAACAGAGTTTCTGTGCTAGGGGAACTACGCTACTTCCATACCTATGTGGCAGCACTCGCTCCAACCCGATTTTCCAGCTCAAACTGCTTTTCACTTGAAATCGGCTCTAGGAAACATGGTGAGAACTCAGGGTAAGTGTTTCTAGATGTAACCTTGCCCTTTCTGCTAGATGAATGAACACTTCTCCACATGTTCCATTTTGAGATTTGAATGTGTGTGGAAGCCGTCCTTCACCTACCTTATTGGGAACACATAGTTTCTGTGTTAAGGTGCCACACCCACCTATATATATAAGTGGATGGACTCTTCCTTACACAGTTTTCCAGTGCAACGTGCCTATACCTTGAAATCAGGTCTAAGAAACATGTTGAGAATTCAGAGTAATTGTTTTTAAATATATCCTTGCCCTTTAGGCTAGCTAATTGAATGCTTCTCCACATGTTCCATTCTGGGATCCAAATGTTTGTGGAAACTGTCCTTTACCTACCCTGTTTGAACACAGAGTTTCTGGGTGAGGGAGACAGGCCTACCTGTATACATAAGGGGTGGCAGTCGCTCCAACTCGGTTTTCCAGCACAAACTGCCTTTCCCTTGAAACCAGCTCTGGAAAAATGCTGAGTAATCATGGTAAGTGTTTCTATATGGACCCTTACCCTTTAGGCTAGCTGAAAGAACTTTTCTCCACATGTTCCCTTCAGGTTTCCAAATGTGCGTGGAAGCAATACTTCACCTACATTGTTGGTAATATATAGTGTCTGTGTTAAAGAGAGAAGCCTACATGTATATATAAGGGGAAGCACACACTCAAACTCAGTTTTCCAGAATAAACTGCCTTTAACTTCAAATTGGCTCTAGAAAACATCCTGAGAAACCAGGGTAAGGGTTTTTAGAAGTTTCCTGTCCATTTAGCCTAGCTGAATGAACAGTTCTCCACATGTTAAATTCTGGGTTCCAAATGTGTTGGAAGCCGTCCTTCACCCACCTTGTTGGGAACACAGAATTTCTGTGTTACAGGGTCAGACATACTTATATATATATAAGGGGAGGGACTCACTCCAAACTAGTTTTCTGGTGAAAAATGACTTTACCTTGAAACCAGCTGTAGTTAACATGCTGAGAATTCTGGGTGGTGTTTCTAGGTGAACTCATGCCCTTTAGGCTAGCTGAATGAATGCTTCTCCACATGATTCATTCTGGGATCCATATGTGCTTGGAAGCCATCCTTCACCAACCTTGCTGGGATCACAGAGTTTCTGTGTTATGAAGACATTCCTACCTATCTATATAAGAGGAGGCATTCATTCTCACTCAGTCTTCCAGCTTAAACAGCCTTTACCTTGAAACCGGCTCTAGGAAAAAAGCTGAGAAATATGGGTAAGTGTTTCTAGATGTGCCCTTGCCCTTTAGGTTACTAGAATAAATTCTCCACATATCCATTCTGGGATCCGATGTGTGTGAATTCCATCCTTCACTAATTTGTAGGGAACACATATTCTGTGTTAGGGAGACAGGCCTACCCATATATATAAGGGGAAGCACTAGCTCCAACTCAGTTTTCCAATGCAAGCTAACTTTACTTGAAACCAGACCTAGAAACATGCTGAAAAATCTGGGTCAGTGTTTCTAGATGTACCCTTGCAATTTAGGCTAGCTCAAGGAACGTTTCTCAACATGTTCTATTCTGGGATCTGAATGTGTGTGGAAACCTTCCTTCACCTACCTTGTTGTGTGCAGAGAGATTCTGTTTTATGGAGACAGGCCTACCTATATATATAAGGGGTGGCACTTGCTCCAACTCCGTTTTCTATTGCAAACTGCCTTTACCTAGAAACAGGCCCCAAGAAACATGGTTAGAAATGAGAGTAACTGTTTGTAGATGTACCTTTGCCCTTTAGGCTAGTTGAATGTATACCTCTCCACATATTAAAATCTTGGAACTGAAGAAGCCAAGATGATGGAGTAGAAGGATACTCAAATCTCACCCTGTACCACAAATGCACCAAGACTCATATCCACAGACCCACTCAGCCAACCAGAGCACCTGCGGAACTCTGATAGAACATTGCCCTCTTCAAAAGATAGAGAAGCCAAAAATCTGGTAGGAGAAAAGGAAAAAAGAAAGAAGAAAAGGCAAAGCAGAGTGGGATGGGCCCCACGGGGAGGGAGCAGCAAGGAGGACTGTTGCTCACTAGCTGGATCTCCCCTCTCCAACTGAGAGGTCAGCCGGATGGAGGGGGAATCTCTGAGGCTCGGGTCTGTACAGAGTAGCCCTTGACTGACAGAACTAAGTTAAATGGGCACAGAGGGTCCCCATGGCACCCAGCCGGAAACACGGGCTGGCAGCCAAGGCCAGGACCAGGCTGCCCGATGCAGGTGGAGGACGGGGTTGGCTGCACTGAGGCAGCCCCGGGGGACTGCAGGGGGCTGTGTGCCATGGCTGTGGGTGCATGGGTCAGAACAACCTGGGTCCTCCATAAAACAACACTGTTGATGCGCTCTGGGGGGAAGGATGCATACTTCCATCTCTGAAAATCCACTGAAAGTTTTCAGGGGAAGAGAGGCTGGGCTCAGGCACAGCTGCCATATACTCTGGCGCTTAGCACCTAAGTGGGATTGGGGGCAAAACCTGCATCAGCACCAAAGGACTTAGAAGCCTCAAGGGCCAGGCGGAGACTTGTCTACAGCCTAAGGCAGATAGGATCCTTCCGTCCTCGTGCCTCAGAGAACTTGCTCTGCCAAGACAAACAAGGAGCTGGGTTCTGGCCCATGGCAGGGACAAGGATGTTCCTTGGTCTTCCCTGAGCCCGCCTGCAGAGCACTGACCCGAGGCGGAGTGCACAGCAGCACAGAGCAGCAGAGCGACTGGCACCAGGAGAGGGATGGTGGTCCCCCACCTTTTGGGCAGGAGCACAGCACCTGATCACAGTGCTGGGAGGGGGTGCGACCTGCCCTCCTACATGGCCAGTCTGCAAAATCTGACTGCGGCATCAGGAGGGGCAGTGACCCACCCACCCACAGCAAAGGAGAGCTGCACCTGACTCAGTGTTGGGAGGAGGTGTGATCTGCTTGCTGACAGGCACTGGGAGCAGCACAGATGAGGGCGCCAATGGAGGGCCTCTGGAAACAGCAAGCTGAGCTTCCAAAACAGGACAAAGATAGAAATACCTCACATCAAAAGCTCACAGTCTACAGGAGAACATGGAGCACCTCCTCTTTTTTTTTTTTTTAATCTTTTTTACCTGTTCCATTTTCTATCACCCTTTTAATTTTTACTTCTTAATTCATTTTTATTTCTCTTGGCTTTGATGTCCTATTATTGATTAAACACAGGTTTCATATACATCTTTTCCACTTTTCTCCTTTTTTAAAGGCTTTTAAAGGACATCTCAACCCAATTGTTATTCTGCTTCAACTTGCTCTTCTATCATTCATTATACACTGTTTTCAAACCTTTTTTTCTCCATTCTTTTAAAATTCTTTTTCTTCTTTTTTCTAAGTCTTATTCTTACATAGGCATTAGATAGATAAAATCCTTAAGGACCAAAATAGATAACTGATACTCCATAAACCACAGTGCCAGAGAGGTATGAACATGATGAAGAAGCAGAGAAATCATCCCCAATTAAAAGATCAAGAGAAATCCCCTGAAAAAAAATGATTAATGAAATAGGTATCTATAGCCTACTAGATCAAGATTTCAAAAAAAGAGTGATCAAAGTATTGAGGGAACTAAAAGACATAGTGTGTAGAGAAATAAAATATGCCAAAAATGAAATTGAAGCTATAAAGAAGTGCCAAGTAGAATTGGTAAACTCACTGACTGAGATGAGGAATGATCTAATAGCTGTGCAAACCAGACTAGATTATGCAGAGGAATGAATTAGAGACCTAGAAGGCAGGACAATAGAAAGCACTTAATCAGAAAAGCTACAAGGGAAACAAATTAAAACAATTGAAAATAGCATAAGGAACCTATAGGATAATATAAAGTTTGCCAATCTTTGCATAATAGGGGTCCCAGAAGGGGGAGAAATATCAAAGGGGATTGAAAAGGTTTTTGAAGAAATCATGACTGAAAACTTCCCAAACTTAAGGAATCAGATATCCAAGTACAGGAAGCTTAGAGGGTCCCAAACAGGAAGAACCCAAAAAGACACACACCAAGACATATCATAATCAAGATGGCCAGAGTCAAGGATAAAGAAATGATCCTAAAGGCAGCAAGAGGAAAGCAAAGAGTGACATACAAGGGAACCGCCATAAGGCTCTAAGCTGATTTCTCTGCATATACACTAAAGGCCAGAAGGAAGTGGCAATATATATTCAAAGTCCTGAATGAAAAAAAAAAAGATGCAGCCTAGGATACTTTATCCAGCAAGGCTATCCTTTAGGATAGAAAGAGAGATAAAGATTTTCACAGACAAGAAAAACCTACAAGAGTTTGGCAACACTAAACCCATGCTAAAAGAAATATTGAAAGGTCTACTCTAAATAGAAATGCAGCAGGATGCTACAGAAATGAGAAACTCACAACTAGAAAGGTGATAACTCAAGAATTACAAGCAAAATAAACACAAAATTATAAAAGAAGACATATAAATCATTGAGAGTGGGAGAGGGAGGCAGGAAAATGTAGAATTTTTTTTTCTTTTTTAAATTTTTTGTTCTCTGTAGGATGGATTGGAGATCATGTTACTATCAGTTTAATAAAAATAGTTATAGTAATGGGTAAATAGACTTACAAAGAAGGGTAACCACAAGCCAAAAACTTACAAGAGAGTCACTAAATCTAAATAAAATTTATGATAATAAAAAGGAAAACTACCAAACCACAAAAGGAAGAAGAATGGAAGAGGAAATACCAAATCAACTGCAAAGATAAGTTCAAAATGTCAATAAACACACATCTATCTTTAATTACTGTAAATGTTAATGGACTAATTCTCCAGTCAACAGACGTAGAGTGGCCGACTGGATAATAAAGCAAGAACTTTCAATATGCTGCATACAACAGACCCACTTCAGGGAGAAGGACACATATAGATTGAGAGTGAAAGGATGGAAAAGGATATTCCATGCAAATGGAAAAGCCAAAAACGCAGGTGTTGCAGTACTGATTTCAGACAAAATAGACTTTAAAACCAAGGCCATAAAGAAAGATAAAGAAGGACATTTTATAACGATTAAAGGAGTGATACAAGATGAGGATATTACACTCATTAATATCTATGAACCCAATGTAGGAGCACCTAAGTACATAAAACAATTAAAGATAAAGGGGGATATTGATAGGAATACAATCATAGTTGGAGACTTTAACACTGCATTAACATCACTAGAACAATCTTCCAGACAGAAAATAAATAATGCAAAAGAGAAATTAAATAATACAATAGAAAAATTACATTTGGTGAATATTTTCAGAACATTACACTCCCCCAAAATAGAATATACATTCTTTCCAAGTGCACATGGAACATTTTCCAGGATTGATCATGTACTTGGGCACAAAAAAACCTGAAGATTTTTAAGAAGATAGAAATTATCTGAAGCATCTTTACTGACAACAATGGCATGAAACTAGAAATCAACAACAGAGAAACAAAGGAGAAAAAAATGAAAGCTTGGAGATTAAACAAAATGTTATAAAAAAAAACAATGGGTCAATGAGGAAATGAAAGCTGTATTTAAAAAATAACTTGGGACAAATGACAATGAAAGCACAGCCACACAAAATTTATGGGACACAGCAAAGGCAGTGCTATGAGGGAAGTTTATATTGATACAGCCCTACCTCAAAAAAGAAGAAACATCTCAAGTAAACAATTTAAACCACCAGCTGAATGAACTAGAAAAAGAAGACCAAAAAACCCCAAAAGGCAGCAGAAGGAAGGAAATTATAAAGATTATGGAGGAAATAAATAAAAGAGATTAACAAGACCATAGAAAAAAATCAACCAAATCAAAAGCTCGTTTTTTGAAAAAGTAAATAAAATCGACAAACCTCTGGCCAAACTCACAAAGAAGAAAAAAGAGAGAGCACAAATTAACAAAATAAGAAAGGAAAATGGAGAAATCACAACAAATAAAATAGACATACAGAATATCATATAAGAATATTATGAAGAACTAAATGTAACCAAACTGGATAACCTAGAGGAGATGCACAAGTTTCTGGAAACATACTGTCCACCAAGACTGAATCAAGAAGAAACTGACTACTTGAACAAACCAATCACTATAAATGAAATCTAATTTGCAATAAGAAACATCCCTATAAATAAAAGTCCAAGACTGGACAGCTTCACTGGGGAATTCTACCAAACTTACAAAGAAGAACTGATACCAGTCCTTCTCAAACTCCTCCAGAAGATTGAAAAGTAGGGAATACTCCCAAATTCATTCTATAAAGCCACCATCACCCTGATACCACAACCAGGCAAAGACACTACCAAAAAAGAAAATTATAGGCCAATATCACTGATGAACATAGATGCCAAAATCCTCGCTAAAATATTAGCAAATAGAATCCAACAACAAATAGAGAAGATTATACATCATGACCAAGTAGCGTTCATCCAACAGACACAAGGGTGGTTCAACATACGCAAATCAATGAATGTGATACATCACATCAACAAGAGAAAGGACAAAAAACACATGATCATCTCAATAGACGCAGAAAAAGCATTTTATAAAATTCAACACCCATTTATGATAAAACCTGTCACCAAAGTGTGTATAGAGGGAACATATCTCAATATAATAAAAGCTATATATGACAAACCTACAGCCAGCATAGTACTCAATGGTGAAAAATTCAAAAGCTTCCCACTAAAATCTAGGACAAGACAAGGATGCCCACTATCACCACTCTTATTCAACAGAGTCTTGGAAGTCCTAGCCACAGGAATCAGATAAGAGAGAGAAATAAAAGGGATCCAAATTGGAAAAGAAGTGGTAAAAGTGTCACTATATGCCAACGACATGTTACTATATAACGAAAACCCTAAAAGGTCCACAAAAAATCTACTAGAGCTAATCGAAGAATTCAGCAAGGTAGCAGGTTACAAAATTAACTTTCAAAAATCAGTTACATTTCTTCACACCAACGATGAATCAACAGAAAAAGAAAGTTAAGAAACAATACCCTTTAAAATAGCATTCAATGTAATAAAATACCAAGAAACAAATCTAACCAAGGAGGTGAAAGAATTACATACAGAAAACTATGAATCAAAGATGAAGGATGTTTCCATATCTTGACTATTGTAACTAATGCTGCTATGAACATTGGGGTGCAAGTGTCACCCTACAGCATAAATGTCCATTAACAAATGACTGGTTAAAGAAGATGTGGTATATTTATAAAATGGAATAATACTCAGCCATAAAAACAGACAACATAATGTCATTTGCAGCAACATGGATGCTCCTGAAGAATGTCATTCTAAGTGAAGTAAGCCAGAAAAAGAAAGAAAAATACCGTATGAGATCGCTCATATGTGGAATCTAAAACAACAACAACAACAACAACAAAAACAAAACAAAACAAAAAAGAAAACAAATTATAGATACAAAACAGAAATAGACTCACAGACATAAAATAGGAACTTGTGGTTGCCAAGGGGGCAGGGGGAGGGAAGAGATAGACTGGGATTTCAAAAGTTGTAGAATAGATAAGCAAAGATTACCACTGTACAGCACAGGGAAATATATACAAGATCTTATGGTAGCTCACAAAAAAAAAATGTGAAAATGAATATATACATGTTCATGTATAACTTAAAAATTGTGCTCTACACTGCAAATTGACACAATATTGTAAAATTATTATAAATCAACAAAAAATTCTAAAAATAAACATTGATGAAGGATATTAAAGAAGACTTTAAAAATTGGAAAGATATCCCATAATCTTGGATTGGAAGAATCAATATTGTTTAAATGGTCACAGTGCCCAAGACAGTCTACAGATTTAATGCAATCCCTATGAAATTACCCAGGACATATTTCACAGAACTAGAAAAAATCATAATAAAAATTATATGGAATCATCAAAGACCTAGAATTATCAAAGCACTACTGAAGAGAAAGAAAGAGGATGGAGTAATCACTCATCCAGACTTTAGACAATACTATAGAGGTACAGTCATTAAGACAGCATGGTATTGGTACAAAAACAGAAATATAGACCAATGGAACAGAATAGAGAGTACAGAAATGAACCCAGAAACTTTTGGTCGACTAAACTTTGATGAAGGAGGCAAGAATATACAATGGAATAAAGATAGTCTCTTCAGCAAATGGTGTTGGGAAAACTGGACAGCAGTATGTAAAACAATGAAGCTAGAACATTCCCTTACACCATACACAAAAATAAACTCAAAATGGATTAAAGACTTAAATATAAGCCAAGATACAATAAGAGGAAAACATAGGCAAAACATTATCTGACATACATATCAAAAATTTTCTCCTAGAAGAAATAAAGCAAGAATAAACAAATGGGACCTAATGAAACTTACATGCTTCTGCACAACAAAGGAAACCAGAAGTAAAACAAGAAGAAAACCTACGGAATGGGAAAAATTTTTGCAAATGAAACTGACAAAGGCTTACTCTCCAGAATATATAAGCAGCTCATACGACTCAATAAGAAAAAAATAAACAACCCAATTCAAAAATGGGCAGAAGACATAAACAAGCAATTCTCCAAGGAAGACATACAAATGATCAAAAAGCACATGAAAAAATGCTCAATATCACTAATTATCAGAGAAATGCAAATCAAAACTACAGTGAGGTATCACCTCACACCAATCAGAATGGCCATCATTCAAAATTCCACAAATGACAAATGCTGGAGAGGCTGTGGAGAAAAGGGAACCCTCTTTCACTGTTGGTGGGAATGTAGTTTGGTGAAGCCACTGTGGAAAACATTATGGAGATTCCTCAAAATACTAGGAATAGACTTACCTTATGACCCAGGAATCCTGCTCCTGGGCCTAAATCCAGAAGAACCCCTACTTCAGGATGACACATGCACCCCAATGTTCATAGAAGCTTTACAATAGCCACGACATGGTAACAGCCTAAACGTCCATCAACAGATGACTGGATAAAGAAAAACTGTTATATTTATACAATGGAATACTATTCAGCCATAAAAACAGACAACATAACACCATTTGCAGCAACATGGATGCTCCTGGAGAATGTCATTCTAAGTGAAGTAAGCCAGACAGAGAAAGAAAAATACCATATGAGATTGCTCATATGTGGAATAATAATAAAAAAAAGCATAAATACAAAACAGAAATAGACTCAGAGACACAGAATACAAACTTGTGGCTGCCAAGGGGGCGGGGCATGGGACGAGATAGATTGGGATTTCAAAATTGTAGAATAGATAAACAAGATTATACTGTATAGCACAGGGAAATATATACAAGATCTTATGGTAGCTCCCAGAGAAAATAATGTGACAATGAATATATATATGTTCATGTATAACTGAAAAATTTTGCTCTACAGTGGAATTTGACACAGCATTGTAAAATGATTATAAATCAATAAAAATGTTAAAAAAGAAATCTTGGAACTGAATGTGTGAGGAAGCCGTCCATCTTGTTGCGAACACTGAGTTTCATTGTTTAGGAGACAGTCATACCTATATATATATACGGGGAGGCACTCACTCCAACTCGATTTTCCATCACAAACTTCCTTTACCTTGAAACAGGCTCTAGGAAGCATGATGAGAACTCAGGGCAAGTGATTCTACATTTACCCTTGCCCATTAGGCTAGCTGAATGTACGCTTCTTCACATGTTCCATTCTGGGATCCAGATCCTAACCTTGAACCCTGACCCTAAACCAAAACACTCCCCCTAACCCTGAACCTGCCCCAGTCCCAGCACCAACTTTAAACTTGCCCTAACCCCATCCCCAATCTCAACCCTAACCCCAACCCTAACCCTAAACTCAATCCTAACTCTAACCCCAACCACAAACACAAAGCCAACCCCAGCCACAAACTCATTCCTGACCCCAAACCTGACGCCGAAGGTCACTCTCATCCTGACCCTCACCCTCATCCTCTCCCTCAACCTCACCCTCTCCCTCACACTAAACACGAACCCGTACCCTAACCATCACCTGAGCCTGCATCCTAAACATGTACCTGTGCCCTAAATCCAAACCCTGTACCCTAAACACTAGCCCTAAACCTGTACCCTATGCCCTAGTCCTATCCATAGCACTAGCCCTGAACTTGACCCTGACCCTAACCCTGACCCTGACCCTAGCCCTGACTCTGGCCCTGGCTCTAGTCCTAGCCCTGGCCATAACAATGGCCGTATCCCTAACCCAGACCCAAAAACCCTGACCCCTATCCCCTGATCCTGATCATAAACCCTGTACCTGAACATGACCCTGACCAACATTGACTCTGAATCTTGTCCCCATACCGTGAACACTGACCTTAACACTGACCCCTGACTTTATCCAAACCCTAATGCTGACCCAAGAAACTGACCCTGACCCAACCCTGACCCAGACCCAGATGCTGAACAGGACCTTACCCTAACCCTACCCTTAACATAAACCCTAACCCTACCTTAACCCTACCCTAACCCTAACACTAGCCCTAAACCCTAACCTGAAACCAAACCCTTACTGTAACCCTAGCCAGAGCCAGAGCCCTAGCCCTAACCCTGACACAAAATCCTGACCTGAACGTGAACCCTGACCCTAAACCTGAATCCCGATCCTGAACCCTGACCCTAAGCCTGAACCCTGAACCCTGACCCTGACCCAACCCCGGAGCTGACCCTGAAACTGGACATGACCCGATCCGAACCCTGACCCCAAACCTAACCTGATCCTAACAGTGACCCTAACATGCTTCCAACACCAGCCCCAGCCCTGACCCCAAATCAAACCCCAACATGAGCATGAACCCAAACGCAAACCCTGAACCTGAACCCTAACCCTGACACCCTAACCCGAACCCTAACACCCTGAGCATTTCCCTTACCTAGACCAAGACCGTGATTCTGGCCCTAGACCCTAAACCATAGACCCTGACCTAGACTATGACCCAGACCCTGACCTTTGCTCTGATCCTAGCCCTAGCCATAACGCCTAACCCAGCTCATGCCCATAGACCCAACCGCAGCCTATACTCATGACATAAACATCCAATACTTCCCCAGGCCTCTGTTCCCTAGCCCTGACCCCTAACACCCTTTGCCTAACCCTTACCACTATTTTAATTGCACTCTGTGCCTACCCCTCATCCCTTAATCCTATTTTCTTGGAATAACCTAAGACTATCCTGATGGAATCAAATCCCACAAAAACATCACAAAAACAATCAACAAGCCTATTAAATTAGATTCCTCCACTTACCTAAAATACTACTACTTACCTTAATTTAATCACGCAATTAAAAGATTATGCACCTCAAGCAAATGTCTCCACAGAAGATTTTATAATTTTTTAACATTTTAAACCAAACAATGTCATAAATTTTTACATAAAACTAAGCAATATAATAAACAACAATATTACAGCAGGAGAAATTGCATCATCTGATTCAGTTGATCACGAGAGAAGTTAAAAAACTCCACTCCTACTTCATGGAATAAACACTAGTGAAAATAGGGGTAGAAATAAGTTATCATAGTATGATACACAGCATTGTAAGAAACAGTAAATAAAAGTCTGGAATAAAGCCCAGAGGTTCCCTTTCAACACTTTTATTCAGTATTTTCCTGGAACTTCCACAAAAAGCCAGGATGAGAGATAGTAAAAGTATCAACAAATAAAATTGTTACACTAAAACCAAATCTATTCACCAATCAGATGACATCATCATATATATATAATTCTTGAAAGCATGAACAATTCATTGAGTAGCTCAATTTTTAAGCTGTAAGCAACTCAAATACTTCAGAAAGTAGACAATACAAAATGTCAATGTATCAGAATTTCTTTCTTGTACACGGTAACAATGAATAATATCAAGAATAATTTAACAGAATTGTATTTTACATAATATCAATATTACTAAAATACTTAAGAATCAATTTTATCAAGGTGTAAGACATTTCAATTTACTAAATTGAAATGGAAAAAACATTACCAAAAGAAATAAAATAAAACCTTAAAAAAGAAGACATCCCATGTTGATAACAAAACTAAATATGGAAGGAGTGCCCAAAGCATTCTAGAGAGAAATAGGCTGAAGCAAGTTTACTAGAAGATTTATCTGCTGACTAAAACTTCCTGTGGTGGAAGCCCACCAATCCAGTAAGTATTTACCTTAATTAAAGTGTTTGATTTGCTTCAACTGATATAGTGCAAACTCTTGTAATCCATATTTTCAGAAATTAAATTGTACTTCCTTAAACATTTGAAAATTCTTGGTTTGTACAACCTGAATCCATACTTCAGCACTAATACAGTTGATATTAAGGGCAGTAATCATGTAACTGTTAGGACTTGTAATAATCAGAAAGTTGTTTTCTATGTTTAAAATCTCATTTTTTAATTTATTGATAAAAATATAGGTAGTGATATGGAGGATTTTAGCTAGAAGTACAAATATATGTTGAATAATGCTGCAAGGACTATTAATGTTTGTAGGTTGATGTTAATGAATTTTGTTATATCTTGAGTTATTACTCATTTGAGGAAAAACCCTTATACTGGTGGCAGACTACCTAAGACAATATGGTGATGGTGATGAAAATTGTGATAGAAAGTGTTTTATTTCACTTGTGTGATAATGATACTGTTGCAGTCCATGCACAGGGCATTAATAGTTAAGTCGACAGTGTTTTTGATACAAATTAGTGCATTTAGGGTTGTCATGATTGGATTACACATTGTAATAGCTTTTATTCATCCTATAAGGGCAGTTGATGAGCAGGCTATAAATTTTTAGTGAGTTTTGTTAGTCTGTCTCAGCTGCTGATGGTACTTCATAGTACAGCTTTGATGAATATTATGTTTAGGAGGATGGGCGGTGAGATTTGGTGTAACACATAGGGGTGTACATTTGTCATATTAATAGGATTGGCTCTACTGTATGCTGGATGCCCTGTATAACTTCAATCACTCAGAAAGGAAATGGGGGAAGTTAAATTTTATGACTAGGGCTATTGTTAAAATGGTTGATGCTCTTGGATTAAAGAATTTTGTACTTGTTCATTGACTGGAGCATATTAGATTAATAATAATATCTAATATAAACAGTATTGATGTGGTGGTTTTTGTTAGAAAATACTTGTTGGATGTTTCTATAACTTGTGCATTTAATTTTCTTATTAGAATGGAAATACTAGTACCATGTGAGCTTTTTCTTAAAATAATGATTCCTGAGATAATGGTCAGTAGAATGACAGTAAAACTAGGGTTTACTAGTATACTAAAGATATAAAACAACACTTTTAGGGTATTTGCCTGATAGTTTATTTAACAGACTATATTCACCATAGAATGTGATATAATGTGGCAGTATGAACATTTTAAAATTCTTAGGGGTAGGATCAATTCCTATGATTCTAGGAACTGATTAAACCTATTTTATTTACTCTTTTAAAAAAACTCTTTTGGGGGAGGGTATAGATCAGTGATAGAGTGTATGCTTAGACAATAATAATAATAATAATTATTATTATTATTATTATAATTATAAGAACATATTAAATATTTTAAATAATAATGATAATAATAATACTAAATTTAAGCATACATAAATAAACCTACCTACTTCCCTCCTAAAAGCAAAGCAAAACAAACAAGCAAACAAAAACTCTTTGGTCAGACATACTTTTTATGTTTGTAGTGGGATGCCTGATGCACTGACAGGTACTGAAACATATACATGGAGCTATTGTTTGTGTTAATTTTTTTTCATAAATAAGGGATGTATAAGAAATAAATAAAAATAAAGAACATAAATCCAAAAGAGAAACAGATTCATAGACATAGAATACAAACATGTGGTTGCCAAGGGGGAGAGGGGTGGGAAGGGATAGACTGGGAGTTCAAAATTTGTCCATACTGACAGGCATATGTAGAATAGATAAACAGGATTATACTATATAGCACAGGGAAATATATACAAGATCTTGTGATAGCTCACAGGGAAAAAAATGGAACAATGAATATATATATATGTTCATGTATAACTGAAAAATTGTGCGCTACAATGGAATTTGACACAACATTGTAAAATGACTATAACTCAATAAAAATGTTTAAAAAAAGATGGATAAGATGATTATCTCAAAATTGTGGGTAGGATATTCAAATTCATAGAAAGGATATTTTTAGGAGGCATGTTTGAATAATAACATTGGCTGTATGTAATTTGGCTGTATATAATTCTGTTACCTAGGGATTTTGAAATGCCCTTAAAAATAGAATAATAGTGAAACCATTTATTATAATGATACTGACATATTCATCTATAAAGATCAGAGAAAATAGACCTGCTACATATTCTACATGGAAAATGGATACAAGTTTTCATTCTCCTGTTAAATCAAAATGGGGCTCTATTGATTTCTGCTACAGTAGAGGTAAATATAAAAAAATCTGGCTAGGGGTTGGGAGGGGAAAATTAGTCATAGGTATTCTTGTTTAATAACTGAGAGTATAAACGATCCATTTATCAGTAGGAATGATAAACCAATAATTGCTAGTTTATTTATTTGAGATTTTCTGTGCTCCTGCCCATAAAGCTCTGATTAGTGTGTATTTTTAATACAAAACTCATCCAGATCAGAGCATATCTGATATAAGAAATGTGCCTAAGTTTACATGAGTAGATAGTGGATAAGTTATGATAAGAAGAACTCCTAATGTGAAAGCCATGGTTAAGGCCAGCATTGGTGCAATAATATACATAAGTTGATGATATTTGTGCCTCTCTAAATTTCCAGAACCTAGGAATTCCTTTCAATTAATGTGAAAAATGACACAGTGAGCAAACCTGTAATACTTAGTAAAAGACTGTAGATTATAAACCTGTTCTTAGGAAGAGGACTTCACCTTAAGGAAATAAAGGTTTAGGTTTGATGCAATTGTTGTGTTGTGTTACCGTAACAAAACATGTTCTACATTAGGATATGTATAAATTATTAAAATTGTACTGTATCACCAATTAATCTGATGGTTCTTTTATAAAGTGACCCTTAATTCTCTTGTCCTCTCATACTGGGACAAGTGTATAATAGATACAAGCTTATTGGGATCATTACAGTCTGAACTCATATCTCACAGAACTTTAATCATTAAATGAAACATTTGCAGCAGTTACAACACTGGGATCTTCTGATCCAATTCTGAGGGTATAAAACATATTGCTGAAATGAATTCTAAATTTGAATTGAGCTATTATTCCTAGAGTACTTTTTTCTGTTAATCAATGTATTGGATCAATACATGCTACAGCATTTTGAAAAGCTGGTCTAAATTTTAATCACTTGGAGCTTGTTATATTCATTGGGGCCATCACAACCAAAATTGTTAACCCATTAAAATCTATGCTATCCCTTAAGATTCAGTTATTTTATAGATTAAACACATAAAGCACCAAAGGATCTTCTCATTTTATATGGCTCCCACCTCTTATTGGAAGGTCAATTTCACTGATGAAAAGAGATAGTAAAAACCTTGTGCCATTCTCCCAGCTGCTTATTTAGAAAACAAATGATTATGCTACATTTGCAGTGTCAGGAAACCATGGCCATTAAATATGTCTTTGTTAGGCAGTGCCTCTAAGATTAGAAGTGCTAGAGGTGACATTCCTGGTAAACATGCAGGACATGTGATTACAAAGTTCCTTTTCCTTTTACAAAATCATTCCTTAAATGCACACCTGTGTTGGACTAACAGTTTTCTAATAAATAATTAAGTGTTGGTTAGGGTTTATTTTACTGTTAACCATCAGTAAGTGATTCATCCTGATAAAAATTTATGCAAGGATAAATATTTCTTGCTACCAATATGAATAGTATTGCTTTTACTAAATAAAGATTAGTCCCATATTAAATGATGAGGTTTATTCTCTTGATATTGATATTGAGATGAATGTATTCTTAACCTTGAATACTTTCTTAATTGGTGGCTGCTTTTAAGCAAACTACAGCATTGTTTATGCTTATTCTCTAGAGAAGCTTATATCCTGCAACTACAAACCTGTATCTTTTACAATTACATTAAATTATATTAACAGTTTTGTTTTTAATTAATAATTAAAATTGAACTAAAATTCTTTCCTGAACAACCTGTTATCATCAGCCTCATTGGGCTTATTACCTCTACTCATAAATCTTCTATTTTACCATATAAATGAATTTGTTCCAGTAAACTGTTCATAAATACATCACCTGGTTTCAAGGTATTTAACTTATTTCATCTTTCCCTAATGGTACTTTATACTACTAGATTTAATTTTCTATCTTCAATATATTAGATGTTAAATAAATCTCTAATTTATGTGTGATAGTTTAATATGGTAGGAAGCCTGGGCTGGCTTTAGTTCAAATTTTTCATGAAGTATGGAATCTACTGGGTGTAAACCAGGAGCTTTTCTTTCAACTACATTTTAATGCATCAAAGCACACTCTCTGGTGTGCTCACCTTGTCATGACTCATCTCCTCTTTAACTATTTGTTCTTGCTAATGGGCTATAAAAAGTTATCACTATTTGAGTAGGTTGATGGGATGAGTGTGCCTGCTTTGTGTCCTGATTGTATTTGTTACACTTCTTAATTTACAACTATGTTCTTCTTTGGTATTTCTTAACAAATTTGTATATATTATTTTGTACTCAAATTGGCCCTTGACTTCCCACCCAATAGTTTACACATAGACCTAACATTTTTATATCTGATTATTATGATTATGACTGCTCCTTTTGGGGGTAGACTGAGGATGCTGGTACAGAGACAAACCACCAAAAAAAAAAAAAACTGATAAAATAAATGAGTTTAGAAAAGCTGTATGATACAATATCAATATAGAAAAATCAATTGTAAAAAAATACACAATATCACTAATTATCAGAGAAATGCAAATCAAAACTACAATGAGATATCACCTCACACCAGTCAGAATGGCCATCATTCAAAATTCCAGAAATGACAAATGCTGGAGAGGCTGTGGAGAAAAGGGAACTCTCCTACACTGCTGGCGGGAATGCAGTTTGGTGCAGCCACTGTGGAAAACAGTATGGAGATTCCTCAAAAGAGTAGGAATAGACTTACCTTATGACCCAGGAATCCCACTCCTGGGCATATATCCAGAAGGAACCCTACTTCAAAAGACACCTGTGCCCCAATGTTTATAGCAGCATTATTTTCAATAGCCAAAACATGGAAACAGCCTAAATGTCCATCAACAGATGACTGGATAAAGAAGAAGTGGTATATTTATATAATGGAATACTATTCAGCCATATAAACTGACAACATAATGCCATTTGCAGCAACATGGATGCTCCTGGAGAATGTCATTCTAAGTGAAGTAAGCCAGAAAGAGAAAGAAAATACCATATGAGATCACTCATATGTGGAATCTAAAAATAAACAACAACAAAATAAAAACCAAAGCATAAATACAAAGCAGATATAGACTCATAGACAAAGAATACAAACTTGTGGCTGCCAAGGGGGTGGAAGATGGAAAGGGATAGACTGGGATTTCAAAATTGTAGAATAGATAAACAAGATTATACTGTATAGCACAGGGAAATATATACAAGATCTTATGGTAGCTCACAGAGAAAAAAATGTGACAATGAATATATATATGTTCATGTATAATTGAAAAATTGTGCTCTACAGTGGAATTTGACACAGCATTGCAAAATGATTATAAATCAATAAAAAATGTTAAAAAAAAAGAAAAGTCAGTTGACTTTCTATACACTAATAATGAAGTTCCAGAAAGATAAATTACTAAAACAACCCTATTTAACAATTTTACCAAAAAATAACCAAAATATCTAGAAATAAATTATAAAGGATGTGAAAGGCCTGCACATGGAAACTTATAAAACACTGATAAAGAAATTGATACAGGACACACACCCACAAAATTTGTGCTCATACATTAGAAGAACATTGGTATAACATTCATCAAGCCAAAGCAGTGTACACATTAATTGTAAACTCTACCAAACTCTTTTTTTTTTTCATGGACACAATAACCAAGAATTCCTAGCATTTGTGTAGAACAAAGAACCCGGAAAAACCTAAATGATCCTGAGAAAGGAGAAAACAGCTAGAGGCATCTCTCTCACTGACTTCACAGTACACGATAAAGCTACAGGCACCTAAGCAGTGTGGTACTGGCACAAAAACAGACACATGAACCAGAGGGATAGAATAGAGAGCACAGGAATAAACCCAGTTTATGTTGTCAGTTAATTCATGACAAAGGTGCTAAGGACACACAATGAGGAACAGTCAGTATCCTCAATAAATGGTGCCAAGAACACTGGGAACCATATCCCCCAAAATGACACTAGACACTCTCAACATCACACACAAAATTAAGAGTAAACTCCACAAGTTTCCATATAAAGCCCCTTCTCTGCTGGATCCTCTGAAAATAGAAACCCTTAGCTGTAACCACATGGAGAAAGCTTCTGCCCACTTTTTCCACACCTTTTACTCTCATGATGTTGCCTCCTGTTGGTTCCTAAAGATGTCTGGCTCCTACCTGTGTGTACTTACCTGAGCATTGTCCTGAAGGTGAAACCATGACGGGTCCTGAAGATGCCCAGACTCCACTAGCTCCATAAGGAACCAAGCCTCTCAGTGAGACACGTGCACCTCGAGGGTCAGAAAGCGGGCATAGAGCCATCTTCTGACCAGCTGGGAACTGTAGGCTGCAACCACTCAGTGTTTACCAAGTGTACTCTAAATTATCCATACAATTATAAAATGCACATCTATAACTATTCTAAAGGATAACATGTAAGAAAATCTACATAACCTTGTCTAAGTGATGAACTTTTTCAATAAAGTCCCCAAATCTATCCACAAAAGTAAAAGTTGTATCATGTAATTTAAAAACTTAAAAATTTAAACATAGTTTAAGATCTTATTCAGAAAACCTAAAGACAAACCACACACTGAGAAAAATAAATCTACACAACACATACCTGATTAAGGATTTGGACTCAAATTACATCAAGAATTTTATAACAAACAACCCCAGTAAAAATAGGTAAAGATATTAACAAACACTTTTCCAAAGAAAATCATATACCATTAAGGAATTACAAACTAAAATGATGATATAGGACTGCACACGTATTAGAACTACTAAACGCCAAAGAAATGACATTACCTGTGATTGATAGAGAATGAAGAAAAACAGGAACTCTCCCTCACTGCTGGAGGAATGCATGTGTGGCTACTTTGAAAGACAGTTTGGCAGTTTTCTCCAAAGCTAGGTTAAAGTTCACCTGAGGACCCAACAGTGTGCCTCTAGTATTTAGACAACTGCTTTGAAAGTGTCCAAAGCCTAGCCTGAAATTATGCACAACAACTCTACTAATAATGCCTAAAATCTTTAAAATATGAGGATATTCTTTCATGCATGAATACATAAGAAAATTGGAGTATACCCATGTGAAGGATGGCAAATTACACTCTAAAATATACCTCTTTAGCATGAAGATTACAATGGACAGATTTCTTAAAAAAGAAGAACCATGAGACTCTATGAAACCCAAGTTAATTTTGGCTTTTTGAGGCAATTTTACATTTATAAGGGAAATCTCCATTTGAAAGGTTGTGTCTCCCTCTGTACCAGGAATAGAAAAATGACTAAATCTGGAAAAAAAAAAAAAAACCTCTTATTAATGGAGAAGGCTAAGATTTAAATCTGTACAATGAACATACCCTTCCTTTCTTTTGGTTTTAGATGAAGATAGTATTTCAAGTGATGTCTTGGGCCATTTCAGGGAATTACTTAATTTTCTGGGTATCTCCCATGGAGGTACACATGTTACTAAACTTGTTCATACAATTACGTATAGACAGCTAATATCACAAAAGTGTGTACTTAAAATGATTTAAATGTTATGATTTAAAATGATTTAAGTGTCATATTATGTATTTTTAATCACAATCAAAATAAAGAATGCAGGAATGTAGTACTGATACAATGCATGATAGTAATACACAATAAAAAGATCCCTAGTGAAAAAAGCCATAAAGAAAAGTTCTCCCAGATTGCGTGATTATCGTGTGTGCTTTCAACCCATCAATGTTGTCAAAATGAGAGAATCTCAGTAACAATTCTAGAAAAAGAAAACATGCAGTTAGACCTACTGGTGAAAGTTGAAGTGAGCCTGCAGATTAAATAATAATGTGGAAAGCATATCACTTCCTCATTTGCACATTATATGGTGGTTCTTCAGGAAAGAGTCCCTGCTTTGGGGAAAACAGACTACAGTATTTGGTGCAAAGTGCCAACTATGAATACTTTTTATCATTACAAAAATTATTGGAAAGTCCAATATTTTCAAAGCAACCATATCAATACCATGGCAGAAAAGTGGGTAAGACAGATATCAAATGTTGATATAGAGTCCAATACTTACCCAGACCAAGGTCATCTAAAGTTGTGATGATAACTGCCCTTGCAGAAATCAACTTGCTATTAAGAGGCACTGTGGGAGGAGTAAACAAGTAGCCATCAAGGTTAAACTGTATCTAAATATCCTTATTGTCTTGCATCAGAGGTGCAGATGTACTGTCCATCTGTCTAAGCATCATCCACGTGAGTTCCTGTCTGGTGCCCAAGCCATGCATCCACATGTCTATACAAGTAATTGTCTCACTCCCAACAACATATCACTGCCAGCAGCTCCTAGACCGGCCAAATAGAAACAGAAATTGATGGAATACAGTCAGTGGTAGTGGTTTGGAAGAGGCTGGTTTGGCCATGTGGCATTTTCCTAGGTTTGCAGGCCTCTGTCAGTGAGAGAGGAAACCTGACATCATGGTACACGTCAAGGTGACTTCAGCTAGCCTGAGAGGGTGGGGCATTGGTGAAGGTTATAACAGACTTTCCAGGGGTACTTCTGCCTACAGTTGTGCAACATGGTCTGTTCATCCCCAGCACAGATTAGAGAACAACACATTTCCCAAGGGTGCTGCACAAGGCCAAACCTAAGGTTTAAATGCTTGCCGACCCTGTCATCATGTGGTAACTCAAAACCATCATCCACCCAGTAATGTGTGAATTTCCCTGAGAAAAGTGCTTTACTGAATTCAATATAAATTCAATGTAGATTTTATAGAAATTCAATTATAGTGAAGTAGAAATCCACATATACAAATATATCCCATGCATGCAATAATAATTTTTCCATCATATGTTTCCTAACATAATCAGCTATAACATAGTTTCTTTAAAGGTTAATTGAAATGAAGAGAGAAGTAGTAAGGTCTTAAGCTCCTATAGAGAGAAAATTTCACAGCAAAAGATATTTGGATGTATGTGGCTTATTTGGGAAGTGATGACAGGAATCCAGATAGATGTAGATGGGGAAAAGGGAGAGTAAGACAGGGAAAATGGAAAAGTCAAGAAAGGTGAGTTATTGGGCTGGTTCCCCTTCTGGGAAATGAGGTCAATCCCAAAATGGATATTCTGAAGAACTACATAGAATGCACTACAGAAGTATGCCTTTGAAGGGCAATGTGGAGATTTATACAACAACTCACATTTCCCATTGATTGAGAGTTTCTGTAGAGGTATTTAACACCCCTAAACTTACAGGCTGTGAAAAATGAGCTGCCTTTCACAGTTTAAAGAAAAGCCTGAGACAGAAAATATGAATGGCACTCGAGGCAGGACATAGATGTAAGCTTACTGGTACCAGGAATGCTCTGCTACAGTGGGTTTGAGAACAGAGGCAAGAGGATGAGCAATGATAATTGGAAATAACTGAAGCCTAAGAATTGGGAAACAGAGTGACTGAATCTGAATAATACTTTCAGACAAAGCCTTGTACTGAAAATAATTTGAACTCTGGATTAAGAAAAATTATCTTCATAATCAATAAAAATATTAAACTAGTACTGAATGACATAATTAGGCCAAATTTCAAGTGAAACTGGGAACTCAATGAGGTAAGTGGAGCACGGAAGCTGTTGTGAAACAAAGGAATGTGCCATCAATTTTGAAGGTGTTATGAGATAAGGGGCCAGAGTTCAAAAGCCAGAGCTCACCCAAAGACTATGTGGATGCAATGTACTTGATGACCATAGTTAATAATATTGTATTATATATTTGAAAGTTGCTAAGAGAGTAGATCTTAAACATTCTCATCATAGGAAAAATATATATATATAGATATTTGTGGCAATGGATGTTAACTAGATTTATTGTGATCATTTGTATCAAATACATAAATATGATACATATACATGTATATTATATATATATATATATCTCAAATCCATGATTTTGTGCACCTGAAAGTAATATAATGTTATATGCCAGTTATATCTCAATTTAAAAATAGTGTAAAAATTCATGAACTAAAATATCAAAGAAGAAAAGAAGAAAAATGAAGGTAAAGGACTTAGGTTTTAATAACATGATATTAACCAATTATAAGAAATAAAAACAATATAAAATGGGATGGATAATTCTATATTCTTGCCTCTCAAGAACACTGAAGATTAATGCAATGACAATACAGTTCCATTCAACACAAAAGGTGATGAAGCTTCAATGGCAAAGTGTCTTTATTAATGAAGAAATATGTTTTGCTTGAACATTAAAAATTCCAAGCTTGAAATTCCCATAGTAGAGCCTTAGTAAAGCATTCCTGCTGAAGTTTGAGGCGCTTACACTTTCTCTTCAAAAAATAACTTCAGATCAGAATACTCCTTAATCTATATGAGACAAATGAATAATTGTGCATTGTTTTGTTTTTTCAGCTTAAACGGAATAGATGCTATCTCATCTCTCCTGAAAATTATCCATTATTTCACACCTCCTAAGGTCGTTAATTAGAATTCCAGCATTATTTGATAACAAAACTAGAATGGGTTTTATAATACATAAAACTGTATGTTATATAAGAAAATATAATAACAGTATAATATATATTAATCACTTACTGTATTCCTGGAACTGTGCTAAACTTGCTAAATGTTAATTTATTAAAGGTGATCACTATACACCTTGTGTGATTCTCAATGTGATTGTACTATTTGTCAATTCACTGACTTCCCAACTCCAAGTCTACTCTTTATTCTCTATTCTGAAAAAATAGAGCTGAACTCCTCAAGTATTTTTTCCTTTGCAAAATGGCAAAGTTCAGCTTTGTCAGTAGAAGGTGTTAGGAGGACAGACAGGGTCTAGTAGGAGACCTCCTTTAGATAGTGAAAGACTAAACTAGTTATTCTTAACATTTGCTGTACATAAACATCAACAGGGATGCTCTTAAAAATGCTCACACTTGATCTTTGGACCATCACCAGAGTCTCTGATTTAACAAAGCTGGACTTGGAGCTTAGCATGAGTGTTTTTTTAAGGCCTACTCCCCAAGTGATTTTAATTGCAAGCCGAGGATGAAAACAATTGGAGTACACCTACAAAGAAAGTGTGAACTTGAAGGGAATCTGCCTTCCCTCTCTCCCAATGCATTATATTCAATTTTGATTTGAAACAATACGGAAAGGAGAGAGAGTAGAAGCAAAAAAAGATTCCTGGCTATCATATTTATTTGCAACCCAGGGTTTGTTTTAAAATGTATGTTTTGTTATTATTCAAATATGGTGAGGCCAACAGATAAGGAGATGATTGTCATTGAAAAGGTGGTTTGTTATTCACAATTTCCAAGAGAAGAGGGCATGCCATGCCAATGTGGGGCCACACAAGGAAGTACCAGGGTCAGTAAGGAGCAGAGTGAGCAAGGTGAAACCTGGGCAAGAGCTTTATTGTGGCTGCTGCTAGAAGGGGAAAGGGAAGGGGTGAAGCAAAGTAGGCAGGGTTAAGATTGGTTAGTCTGAATAATTTCAGCAGGCTGTATGTTATGGGCATGTCCATAGTTGACTGATGTCTGATCCTCGGGTGATTAGAGCAGTTGAATAGTGGCCCAGAGTGTGAAGGCTGATAGAGGAGGTGGCTGTAATATGGGCTATCGACTGGTTTGTTTTTATACAAAAGGCACACTTGCAAGGGAGTCCTTTACTATTTCTAAGAATTGGCTAGCCCCAGATTGATCAGTCTTTTCAGGGACTGCAAAGTCCCAAGATGCCAAACCATTAAATGCAGAAGCTAGTAAATATAGTTACTACAGGGTTGCATCTCTTGGATTGTCCAGAAACTGAAGCCAAAATTTTGGCTTAGGATGATTCTGGACTAGTAATATCCACAGGCACCTTAAAGAATTAAATGTGAATCCTTCACAATGGAAGATAATTTTACCCTATTCATCTTACAATTCCAACAAGAAATTTTAAAATAAATTAAATAGCAATAAAAAATTTTAAAATTGCCGAGCTCAAAAGGAAACAATGAGCAAACACCCCTACAAATAAAAAAAAAAGTATTAAGTGACTAACAAAATTTAAATGTTGAAAATTATTGAATACAGATTACAAACTCAAAAGCTTTCTCTGTTTAAACAAATAAAAGACAAACTTTAAAATATTTGTTAGTAATAGAAAACTATATAAAGTGACAGCAGATTTCAAAAGGAATGAAAAATTCTTTAAATGAAAAATGGAATAGCTGAAATTAAAAACCCAAAGTATATTATTAAAAACAGATTAGAGATATCTGACAAGAGAACTGCTGTACTGGGAGACAAGTCAGAATACAATATCTTGAGTGCAGCACAGAAGAGGAAGTAGGAGGAGAAGGAGAAGAAGATATGGAAGAGAAGTGAGGCATCTTAGAGGATAAGGCAAGAAAATCTAAACTATATGAAATGGGTGTTCCAGAACCAAATGGAGATTAATGCAGAGGCAGTTTTAAAGAAATATCAACAACCAGAAAGAAATTAACAAAATGGCAATAATTGCATACCTATCAATAATTACTCTAAATCTAGATGAACTAAAGTCTCCAAACAGAAGACATAGAGTGACTGAACATATGAAAAACAAGATCCATATATATGTTGCCTACAAAAGGCTCACTTTGGATCAAGACACACACAGACTGAAAGTGAAGGAATGGTAAAATATATCCTATGCAAAGGGAAACAAAAAGAAAGCTGAGGCAGCAATACTTACAGCAGACAAAGTATATTTAAAACAAAGACTGTAAAAAGAGACAAAGAAGAGCATTACATAATGATAAAGGGATCAATTTAACAAGAGGATATAACAATTGTATGGGAGGAAGGTATAGTTCAAGTGGTAGAGTGCTTGCTTTGCATGCATGAGGTCCTGTATTCAATCCCCAGTAGCTCCTCTAAAAATAAACAAGCCAAATTACCCTGCCCCCAAATTAAATAATTAAATCATACAATAATAAATAAAATATTTTTAAAAGAGGACACAAGACTTGTAAATATCTATGCATCCAACATAGGAGTGCCTAAATACACAAAGCAAATATTAACAGACACAAAGGGAGACAGTAAGATAATAATAGTAATGACAATAATAAAATAATAGTTGAGGAATTTAACACCTCACTTACATCAATGGCTAGATCACAGAAAAGCAGAAAGGAAACAATGACCTTAAACAATACTTTAGACCAGATGAACATAATAGATTAACACAGAACATTCCGCCCAGCAGATACATATTTCTTTCAAATACACATAAAGCATTTTACAAGATAGATCACATGTGAGGCCACAAAAAAAAAACCCAATAAATTAAAGAAGAGTGAAATTTTATTAAGCATCTTTTCTGACCAAAATGGTATAAAATTAGAAATCAATTATAATAAGAAAACTGGAAAAAAAGCCACAAACACATGGAAGCTAAAGAGCAAGTTTCTTAAAAAGTAAATAGATCAACAAAGAAATCAAAGAGGAAATAAAAAATACCTTAAAACAAATTAAAATCTAAATACAGCATTCCAAAATCTATAGGACACAGCAAAAATTATTCTAAGACAAAAATGTATAGTTATAAAGGCCTATCTCAGGAAACAGGAAAGCAAATAAACAATCTAACTTTACACCTGAAGAACCTAAGGCAAACAAACAAATAAACAAAGCCCAAAGTGATTAGAAGGAAGGAAATACTAGAAGAGTATGAGGAGAGGAGGAGCGAGAGAGAAGGGACAGAAAGTTTTTCAGAAAGGAATAATGGTTAAAAACTTCCCAACTTTAGGGAGGGAAATAAACATCCAGATTCATACAGCATAAAGAATCCAAAGGGGATGGATTTAAAGTCGACACTGACACACATTATAAGCAATTGTCAAATCGAAGATGAAGAGAGACTGTAGAAAGTGGCATAAAAAAAATAACTTGTCACATACAAGAGAACCCATAAAACTATGAGAGAATTTCTTTTTTTTAACATTTTTATTAATTTATAATCACTTTATAATGTTGTGTCAAATTCTAGTGTACAGCACAAATTTTCAGTTGTGCATGAACATATATATATTAATTGTCACATTTTTTTCTCTGTGAGCGAACATGAGATCCTCTATATATTTCCCTGTGTATGGAGTACAATCTTGTTTATCTATTCTACAATTTTGAAATCCCAGTCTATCCCTTCCCACCCCCTGCTCCCTTGGGAACCACAAGTTTGTATTCTATGTCTATGAGTCTATTTCTGTTTTGTATGTATGCTTTGTTATTTTTTTTTTCAGATTCCACACATGAGCGATCTCATATGGTATTTTCTTTCTCTTTCTGGCTTACTTCACTTAGAATGACATTCTCCAGGAACATCCATGTTGCTGCAAATGGCATTATGTTGGTTTTTATGGTTGAGTAGTATTCCATTGTATAAATATACCATTTCTTCTTTATCCAGTCATCTGTTGATGGACATTTAGGCTGTTTGCATGTCTTGGGTATTGTAAATAGTGCAGCTATGAGCATTGGGGTGCATGTGTCATCCTGAAGTAGGGTTCCTTCTGGATATATGCACAGGAGTGGGATTCCTGGGCCATAAGTTAAGTCTATTCCTAGTATTTTGAGGAATCTCCAGACTGTTTTCCACAGTGGCTGCAACAAACTGCATTACCACCAGCAGTGTAGGAGGGTTCCCCTTACTCCACACCCTCTCCAGCATTTGTCATTTGTGGATTTTTAAATGATGGCCATTCTGACTGGTGTGAGGTGATATCTCATTGGAGTTTTGAATTGCCTTTCTCTGATAATTAGTGATATTGAACATTTTTTCAAATGCCTATTGGTCATTTGTATGTCTTCCTTGGAGAATTGCTTGAAAGCTCTTCTGCCAATTTTTGGATTGGGTTTGCTTTTTTCTTATTAAGTCATATGAGCTGCTTATATTTTCTGGAGATCAAGCCTTTGTTGGTTTCATGTGCAAAAATGTTCTCTCATTCCATAGGTTGTCTTTTTGTTTTACTTATGGTTTCCTCTGCTGTGCAGAAGCTTGTAAGTTTCATTAGGGCCCATTTGTTTATTCTTGCTTTTATTTTTATTGCTTGAGTAAACTATTCTAGGAAAACATTCTTGAGGTGTATGTCAGAAAATATTTTGCCTATATTTTCTTCCAGGAGGTTTATTGTATCTTGTCTTATGTTTACGTCTTTGATCCATTTTCAGTTTATTTTTTTGTATGGTGTAAGGGAGTGTTCTAGCTTCATTGCTTAACATTTTCTGTCCAGTTTCCACCATACCATTTGCTGAAGAGACTATCTTTATTCCATTGTATATTCTTGCAACATTTGTCGAAGTTTAGTTGATCAAAAGTTTGTGGGTTCACTCATACCAGTCTTTCTCAAGTTCTCCCAGAAGATTGAAAAGGAGGGAATACTCCCAAACTCATTCTATGAATCCACCATCATCCTGATACCAAAACCAGGCAAAGACACTACCAAAAAAGAGTATTATAGAGAGAGACAGAGAAGATGGCGGAGTAGAAAGACACTCGCAGGTCACCCTCTCCCACAAATACACCAAGACCCACATCTACAGACCCACTCAGCAAACCAGAGAACCTGTGGAACTCCAACAGAACATCGCACTCTTCAAAAGATAAAGACGCCGAAAATCTGGTAGGACAAAAGAAAAAAAAGAAAGAACAAAAGGCAAAGCAGCGCGGGACGGGTCCCGCGGGGAGGGAGCAGCAAAGGAGGACAGGCTCTCGCTCCCTGGGTCTCCTCTCTCCAACTGAGAGGCCAGCGGGACGGAGGGGGGGGCCCTGAGGCTCGGATCTGTACAGAGCAGCCTAGAATGACAGAAGTAAGTTAAACGGGCACAGAGCGTCCCCCCGAAACCCAGCCTGAGACGTGGGCCGGCAGCAGCGGGCAGGGCCAGGCTGCACAAGCCAGGCGGAGGACGGTGGCGGGTGCACGGAGGCAGCCCCGGGGGAACAAAAGGGGCTGCGAGCCGTGGCTGTGGGTGCACAGGGCAGAACAACCTGGGCCCTCCATAAAACAGCAATTTTGATGTGTTCTCGGGGGAAGGGTGCACACCCCCATCTCTGAAAACCACGGAAAGTTTTTGGGGGAAGAGAGGCGGGGCTCAGGCACTGCCGCCATATCCTCCGGCACTTAGCACCCAGGTGGGGGTGGGGGCGAAACCTGCATCCACACCGAAGGGCCCAGCAGCCTCAAAGGCCAGACTGAGACTGGCCTGCAGCCCGGGGCAGAAAGGATCTTTCCATCCTGGTCCCTCAGAAAACTTGCTCCACAAAGACAAACAAGGAGCTGGGTTTTGGCTCGGAGCAGGGACAAGGCTGTCCCTCGGTCTTCTCCGAGACCACCTGCGGAACGCCGACCAGGGTGGAGTGCCGACCAGGGGTGGAGCGCCCAGCCGCACAGAGCAGCGGAGCTACTGGCAGCGCAGGTAGAGTGACAGCGGCCCCCCGCCTTTCAGGCAGGAACACAGCCCCTGACTGAGGAGCTGGGAGGGGGCATGACCCGACCTCCTACCCGGCCGGTCGGCAACATCTGACTGCGGCATCCAGAGGGGCAGTGACCCACCCGCCCACAGCAGAGGAGAGCTGCACCTGACCCCGTGTTAGGAGGAGGCACGATCTGCATGCCGACAGGTGCTGGGAGCAGCACAGAAGAGGGCGCCAACGGAGGGCCTCTGAAAACAGCAAGCTGAGCTTCCAAAACAGGATGAAGACAGAAAGATTTCACATTAAAAGCACACAGACTCCAGGAGAACACCGACAAACCCCACCCATTTTTTTTTTTAAACCTGTTTTTACTTGTTCTATTTCCTATTACTTTCTTAATCTTTACTTCTTAATTCATTTCTATTTCTCTTGGGTTTTGATGTCCTGCTATTGATTAGACACAGGTTTCAAATACATCTATTCATCTCCCACCCCCTTTTTTTGTAAAGGTTTCAAAAGGACGTCTCAACCCAATTAATACGCTGCTTCAACTCACTCTTCTATTATTCATTATACACTGTTTTCAAACCCTCTTTCTCTCTCCTATTAAAATTCTTTCTCTCTGTCTCTTATTTTTTTTTCCTAAGTTCTATTCCTAAATAGGAATTAGATAGATAAAAGCCTTAAGGACCAAAATAAACAACTGATACTCCATAAATCACAGTGCCAGAGAGGTATTAGCAAGATGAAGAAGCAGAAAAACCTTTCCCAATTAAAAGAACAATAGAAATCCCTTGGAAGGAAGATCAACAAAATAGACATCGATAGCCTACTAGATCAAGATTTCAAAAAAGGAGTGATCGAATAGCTGAAGGAATTAAAAGAGATAGTGTTTAGAGATATAAAATATGTCAAAAATGAAATTGAAGCTATAAAGAAGAGCCAAGTACAATGGGTAAACACATTGACAGAGATGAGGAATGATCTAATAGCTGTGCAAAGCCGACTAAATAATGCAGAGGAACGAATTAGTGATCTAGAAGACAGGGTAATAGAAAGCACCCATTCAGAAGAACTAGAAGATAAGCAAATAAAAAATAATGAAAATAGCATAAGGGACTTATGGGATAATATAAAGCGTCCAAATCTTCGCATAATAGGGGTCCCAGAAGGAGAAGAAAGATCAAAAGCGATTGAAAAGGTTTTTGAAGAGATCATGACTGAAAACTTCCCAAACTTAAAGAAGGAATCAGATATCCAAGTACAGGAAGCTCAGAGGGTCCAAAACAGGAAGAACCCAAATAGACCCACATCAAGATATATCACAATAAAGATGGCCAGGGTGAAGGATAAAGAAATGATTCTAAAGGCAGCAAGAGAAAAGCAAAGAGTAAGTTACAAGGGAACCCCATAAGGCTTTCAGCTCATTTCTCTACACAAACACTACAGGCCAGAAGGGAGTGGCAAGATATATTCAAAGCCCTGAATGAAAAAAAGATGCAGCCTAGGATCCTTTATCCAGGAAGGCTATCCTTGAAGATAGAAGGAGAAATAAAGAGTTTCACAGACAAAAATAAAGCTGCAGGAGTTTAGCAACACTAAACCCATGCTAAAAGAAATATTGAAAGGGCTATTCTAAATAGAAAAGCAGCAGTATGCTACAGAAATGAGAAACACACAACTGGAAAGTTGATAAGTCATGAATTACAAATAAAGTAAACAAGAAATTATAAAAGAAGACATACAAATCACTGAGAGTGGGAGAGGGAGGCTGGGAAATATAGAATATTTTCTTCTTTCTTTTTTAAAGTTTTTTAACAGTAGGATGGGTTTGAGATCATGTTACTATCAGTTTAATAAAAACAGTTATAGTAATGGGTTGATAGATTTACAAAAAAGGGGAACCACAAGCCAAAAATTTACAAAGGAGTCACAAAAATTAAATAAAATCCATGATAATACAAAGGAAAATTACCAAACCACAAAAGGAAAAAGAAAGGAACAAAGAGGATATACCAATTCAACTGCAAAGATAAGTTCAAAATGGCAATAAACACATATCTATCATTAATTACTATAAATGTTAATGGACTAAATGCTCCAGTCAAAAGACACAGAGTGGCCAACTGGATAATAAAGAAAGAACCTTCAATATGCTGCATACAAGAGACCCACTTTAGGTAGAAGGAAACATAGAGATTGAGAGTGAAAGGATGGAAAAAGATATTACATGAAAATGGAAAAGCCAAAAAAGCAGGTTTTGCTGTACTGATTTCAGACAAAATAGACTTTAAAACAAAGGCCATAAAGAAAGATAAAGAAGGACATTTTATAATGATTAAAGGAGTGATACAAGTTTAGGATATTACACTCATTAATATATATGCGCCCAATATAGGAGCATATAAATACATACAAGTATTATTAACAGAGATAAAGGGGGATGTTGATGGATATACAAACATAGTTGGAGATTTTAACACTGCATTAACATCACAAGAAAGATCTTCCAGACAGAAAATAAACAAGGCAACAGAGAAATTAAATACTACAATAGAAAAACAAGATTTGGTGGATATTTTCAGAGCATTACACTCCCAAAAATAGGATATATATTCTTTACAAGTGCACATGGAACATTTTCCAGGATCGGACATGTGCTTGGGCACAAAAGAACCCTCAACAATTTTAAGAAGATAGAAATTATCTCAAGCATCTTTACTGACCACAATACCATGAAACTGGAAATTAACAACAGGGAAACAAAGAGAAAAAAAGGAAAGCATGGAGATTAAACAATATGTTATTGAAAAAGCAATGGATCAATGAGGAAATCAAAGCTGAAATTAAAAAATACCTTGAGACAAATGATAATGAAAGCACAATCACTCAAAACCTATGGGACACAGCACAGGCAGTGCTAAGAGGGAAGTTTATAGCGATACAGGCCTTCCTCAAAAAGAAGAACAATCTCAAATAAACAATTAAACCCACCACCTGAATGAATTAGAAAAAGAAGAACAAAAAGCCCCAAAAAGCAGCAGAAGGAAGGAAATAATAAAGATCAGAGAGGAATTAAATACAATAGAAATTAACAAGACCATAGAAAAAAATCAACCAAACCAAAAGCTGGTTTTTTGAAATAGTACATAAAATCGACAAACATCTGGCCAAACTCACAAAGAAGAAAAAAGAGAGAGCACAAATTAACAAAATAAGAAAGGAAAATGGAGAAACTACAACAAACAAAATAGAAATACAGAATATCATATGAGAATATTATGAAAAATTATATGGAACCAAACTGGATAACCTAGAGGAGATGGACAAGTTTCTGGAAACATACTGTCCACCAAAACTGTTTCAAGAAGAATCAGAACACTTGAACAATCCGATCACTAGAAAGGAAATAGAAATAGCAATTAAAAACCTCCCTACAAATAAAAGTCCAGGACCTGACGGATTCACAGGGGAATTCTACCTAACATACAAAGAAGAAATCATACCAGTGCCTCTCAAACTCTTCCAGACAATTGAAAAAGAGGGAATACTCCTAAACTCATTCTATGAAACCACCATCACCCTGATACCAAAACCAGGCAAAGACACTACAAAAAAAGAGAATTATAGGCCAACAGCACTGATGAACATAGACGCCAAAATCCTCACCAAAAATTTTAGCAAATAGAAACCAACAATATATATAAAAGATTATACATCATGACCAAGTGGGGTTCATCCCAGGGACACAAGGCTGGTTCAACATACGCAAATCAATCAGTGTAATACATCACATCAATAAGAGTAAGGATAAAAACCACATGATAATCTCAATCGATGCAGAAAAAGCATTTGATAAAATTCAACACCCATTTACGATAAAAAACCTCACCAAAGTGGGTATAGAGGGAACATATCTCAACATAATAAAAGCTATATATGACAAACCTACGGACAGCGTAGTACTCATTGGTGAAAAACTCAAAGCTTCCCACTAAAATCTGGGACAAGACAAGGATGCCCACTATCACCACTCCTATTCAACATAGTCCTGGAAGTCCTAGCCACAGCAGTCAGGCAAGAGAAAAAATAAAATGGATCCAAATTGGAAAAGAAGAGGTAAAAGTGTCATTATATGCTGATGTCATGTTACTATATATAGAAAACCCTAAAAGGTCCACACAAAAGCTACTAGACCTGATTGAAGAATTCAGCAAGGGAGCAGGTTACAAAAATAACGTTCAAAAATCAGTTGCATTTCTTTACACTAACGATAAATCAACAGAAGAAGAAAGTAAAGAAACAATCCCCTTTAAAATAGCACCCAACGTAATAAAATATCTGGGAATAAATCTAACCAAGTAGGTGAAAGAATTATACACAGAAAAGTATACACCATTGATGAAGGAAATTAAAGAAGACTTTAAAAAATGGAAAGATATTCCATGCTCTTGGATTAATGAATCAATATGGTTAAAATGTTCACACTGCCCAATGCAATCTACAGGTTTAATGCAATCCCTATCCAATTACCCAGGACATATTTCACAGAACTAGAAAAAATCATAATAAAATTCATATGGAACCATCAAAGACCTAGAATTGCAAAGCATTACTTAAGAGAAAGAAAGAGGCTGGAAGAATAACTCTCCCAGACTTCAGACAACACTATAGAGCTACAGTCAACAAGACAGCATGGTATTGGTACCAGAACAGAAATATAGACCAATGGAACAGAATAGAGAGCCCAGAAATGAACCGACAAACTTTTGGTCAACTAATCTTTGACAAAGGAGGCAAGATTATACAATGGAATAAAGACAGTCTCTTCAGCAAATGGTGTTGGGTAAACTGGACAGCAGCATGTAAAGCAATGAAGCTAGAACACTCCCTTAAACCACATACAAAAATCAACTCAAAATGGATTAAAGACTTAAACATAAGACAAGATACAATAAACCTCCTAGAGGAAAACATAGGCAAAACATTATCTGACATACATCTCAAAAATTTTCTCCTAGAAGAAATAAAAGCAAGAATAAACAAATGGGACCTAATGAAACTTACAAGCTTCTGCACAGCAAAGGAAACCAGAAGTAAAACAAGAAGATAACCGACGGAATGGGAGAAAAATTTTGCAAGTGAAACCGACAAAGGCTTGATCTCCAGAATATATAAGCAGCTCATATGACTCAATAAAAAAAAATAAACAACCGAATCCAAAAATTGGCAGAAGACCTAAACAAGCAATTCTCCAAGGAAGACATACAAATGATCAAAAAGCACATGAAAAAATGCTCAATATCACTAATTATCAGAGAAATGCAAATCAAAACTACAATGAGGTATCACCTCACACCAGTCATAATGGCCGTCATTCTAAAATCCACAAATGACAAATGCTGGAGAGGCTGTGGATAAAGGGGAATTCTCCTACACTGCTGGTGGGAATGCAGTTTGGTGCAGCCACTATGGAAAACCGTCTGGAGATTCCTCAAAAGACTAGGAATTTACTTACCATATGACCCAGGAATCCCACTCCTGGGCTTGTATCCAGAAGGAAATCTACTTCAGGATGACACCTGCACCCCAATGTTCATAGCAGCACTATTTACAATAGCCAAAACATGGAAACAGCCTAAATGTCCATGAACAGGTGACTGGATAAAGAAGAGGTGGTATATTTATACAATGGAATACTACTCAGCCATAAAAACCGACAACAGAATGCCATTTGCAGCAACATGGATGCTCCTGGAGAATGTCATTCTAAGTGAAGTAAGCCAGAAAGAGAAAGAAAAATACCATATGAGATCGCTCATATGTGGAATGTAAAAAACAAAAACAAAAACAAACAACAAACAAAAACAAAGCATAAATACAGGACAGAAATAGACTCACAGACAGAGAATACAGACTTGTGTTTGCCAGGGGGGTGGAGGGTGGGAAGGGATAGACTGGAATTTCAAAATTGTAGAATAGACTACACTGTATAGCACAGGGAAATATACACAAAATATTATGATAACTCACAGAGAAATGTATGTGACAATGAGTGTGTATATGTCCATGAATGCCTAAAAATTGTGCTGAACACTGGAATTTGACATTTTAAATTGAGTATAAATCAATAAATAATGTTAAAAATAGATTATTATAGGCCAGTATCACTGATGAACATAGATGCCCAAATCCTCTCCAAAATATTAGCAAATAGATTCCAACAACTCATAAAAAAGATTATACATCATGACCAAGTGGCGTTCAACCCAAGGACACAAGGGTGGTGCAGCATACACAAATCAATCAATGTAACACACCACATCACCTAGAGAAAGGATAAAAACCACATGATCATCTCAATAGATGCAGAAAAAGCATTTGATAAAATTCAACACCCATTTATTATAAAAATTCTCACCATAGTAGGTATAGATGGAACATATCTCAACATAATAAAAGCTATATATGACAAACCTACAGCCAGCATAGTACTCAACAGTGAAAAACTCAGAAGCTTCCCACTAAAATGTGGGACAAGGCAAGGATTCCCACTATCACCACTCCTATTCAACATCGTCTTGAAAGTCCTAGGCACAGCAATCAGATAAGAGAGAGAAAAGGGTTCCAAATTGGAAGAGAAGAGGTAAAAATGTCAATATATGCTGATGACATGTTACTATATATATAAGACCCTAAAAGGTCTATACAAATCTACTAGATCTGTTTGAAGAATTCAGCAAGGTAGCAGGTGACAAGATTAATGTTCAATAATCAGTTGCATTTTTTACACTAATGATGAATAAACAGAAATAGAAGGTAAAGAAACAATCCCCTTTAAAATAGTACCCAAAATAATAAAATACTTACGAATATATCTAACCAAGGAGGTGAAATAATTATACAGAAAACTATAAACCATTGATGAAGGAAATTAAAGAATACTTTAAGAAATGGAAAGATATCCCATGCTCTTGGACTGGAAGAGTCAATATTGTTAAAATGGTCACAGTACCCAAGGCAGTCTACAGATTTAATGCAATCCCTATCCAATTACCCAGGACATATTTCACAGAACTAGAAAAAATCATAATAAAATTTATATGGAACCATCAAAGACCTAGAATTGCCAAAGCATTACTTAAGAGAAAGAAAGAGGCTGGAGGAATAATTCTCCCAGACTTCAGACAATACTACAGAGCTACAGTCATCAAGACAGCGTTTTATTGGTACAGAAACAGACATATGGACCAATGGAACAGAATAGCGAGCCCAGAAATGAGAGAATATCTCAGCATAAGTCTCATAGGCTAGAAAGGATTAGAATGATATACTCAAAATACTGATAGAAGAGAAATTGTAAAATAAGAGTTCTATATCCCACAAAATTGGTCTTCAAAAGTGAAGGAGAGAGAAAGACATTTTCAGACAAACAAAAGCTGAAAGAGTTCATCATCACCAAGAAATATTAAAGGGAGTTATTCAAGTTCAAAAGAAAAGACACTAAACAGCAACAGGAAAGTATACCAAAGTATAATACTCACTGATAAATATAAATATATAAACAAATATGGTATATTGTACACTGTGATAGTGGTGTGTAAATCACAGCTTATTTTGGTATAAGAGTTAAAAGAGAAAAGTCTTAAAAATAAACATAACTATAAAAAGTTATTAATGGATGCACAATATAAAAATATATAAAGTGTGACAACAAATATAAAGTTGGAGGATGAAATAAAAGAGTAGAATTTGTATATGTGATTGAAGTGAAGTTATTGTCAGCTTAAAAAGAGGCATAACTCTTAAGATCTTTTATGCAAGCCTCATGGTAACCTCATGACATGAAAATACCAACAGAGAAGACAAAAGAAAAAGAGAAAGCAATTAAAGAGTAACAAAAATCAACAAAACATAAAGGAAGACAGCAAGAAAGGAAAAGATGAACAAATAACTATAAACCAGACAAAGCTGTCAACAGTTAATGTGCAGCAACAAATCAGTAGATTAAGAAAATGTGGTCTAATCATACAATGGAATATTACTCGTCTTTAAAAAGGTAAGGAATTCCCGCCATTTAACACAACATGAATGAAACTGGAAGATGTTACATAAGCGAATTAAGTTGGTCACAGAGGACAAATACTGCATGATTCTACTTACATGAGGTGCCTAAAAATTGTCAAAGTCATAGATGTAGTGAATAAATTGCTGGTTGCCAGGAGCTATGAAGAGGATGGAAGGAGATTGGTTGTTCAATAGGATGTCAGTTGCACAAGATGTGTTTATTCTAGAGAGCTGCAGTATGGTATTGTGCCTACAGTTAACAATACTGCACTACACACTTAAAAACTTGTTAAGTTATATAAAATATATAAACAAGTTTATACTGTATAACACAGGAAACTATATTCAGTATCTTGTAACATAAAGAAAAAGATATGGAAATGAATATATTTATGTATATGTATGACTGAAACATTATTCTGTGTATCAGAAATGGATGCAACATTGTAAACTGACTAAACTTTAATAAAAATTAAATTAAATTTAATTTAAGTGTGTGTGTATGTGCATATATATTATATATATTATTACATACTATATATATATATAATATATAACAGTTTGGCACACTAAAATGTTTTTGAAGCAACAACACTGCAGAAATAATGAACAAATGCAATACCCAGATTTTTGTTTTCAAATTTTTGTCCACTTAAAAAAATGTAGCAAACAATGTTCCTTGGAGAAATCACAGATTGATTGCAGGTGTAGGGGAAAAACACAACATGTGGCTATGATATAATTTGGTGCCAGAAACCAAATGTACACTCAAAGATTAATGAGGTCATATCAAATATGCCAAATGGACATCTCATGGGCAAGTTTGGGGTAATTTTAATATCAAAAAGACTCATGAGTATAAGTGATTATAATCACTTAACCTAAGCAAGTATCCAGATATAACTTCAGCAATAGGAAATATAGGGAAAGAAAAACAAGATAAAAGACAACTTGAGAAAATAAACAGGTGGGATATTCTATAAGAAAACTAGTATCTTTAAAAATTCAATGCTGTTTTTTAAAATTAATAACACATTAAAAACACAAAATGATACTTCTAGGTTTATATAAAAAGATATAACAAATAAACATAGGGCATGATACTTGGTTTGACCCTGATTCAAAGATATAAATAAATGATACAGCTATAAAAGTATGTTAGATGCAATTGGGGAAATTCATATATTGGCTATCAGGTTATATTAGAGAATTATTAATTACCATTCTTTCCCAGGTAAACTAATAACACATGTTTATTTAGGAAAAGATACTTATTCTTGGGAGATGCATGCTGAAATACTTAGAGGTATTGTGAAGTGTCATAAAACAAGTTTTAAATGTTCATCAAAAATGTATGTAGAGAGAGAAAGTAAACGTGGCAAAATATTAACAAATTTTAAATCTTAATGGAAGGTATATGGGTGCTCATTGCACTATCCTTTCCACTTTTCTGTATGTTTAAAATGTCTCAATTTAATGTTTAGAGAGAGAAAATAACTGTCCTAGTGTACAAAGGCATTCTTGCAGTGCAGTTAAAAATATTATAACTCAGGGTACAACCTAAATGCACTGCAAAAATAAATCACTTAAACACATTTAGTACTGTTGGTCCCACCACAGAATGAATTCAGCCAATCAGCGAACAGTTATCACCCAAGCAAATTCTTGGCATCAATATTACCCTAAACCCTGAGGACAGGGTGATAAAGAAAATAGAGGAGGCCTCGGCTCTCAGGGGAGAGCCAAAAACAAGCCAACAAATAAATGAACAAATTCATTACCAGTAGGACTGATGCATGGCATGAAGGAAATAACAAATAACAGAGGAGTTTCCCTAGATTGAGGGAGAGGGAAGGTGACATTGGGGTGGCAGTATTTGAGATGAGACTTGAGTGACAACAAGGGGCTGCCATGGGGGACACCTCTTAAATCTTCCCATCCTCACAATGGATAGCAGAGAGCAAAGGAACTGATGTGAGCATGAGGACGGCTACACAGGTGAAAAAGATGAGCACGGCTGAGGAACATGTTTGCAGTTATGGTGCTGTGTGAGAAGAGGGGTCTAGAACATATTCTCTAATAGGATACAACTCTTCAAAGATACATATACACACAGGATGATGCAATGCAAACCACCAACAGCTTGTCACTCTGTTGACATCACAGGTGACCTTTCTCTTTCTCTCACTATCTGTTTTTCCCAGTGTACAAATGAACATATGACTTTTACATATATATTTATTTTAAAGGCTTATGCCCCCTCCTGGAGGAAAAAAAAAAAAACAGCAGAAACAGCTCAGTAACTCACTGGCACCCAGAATGAAGGTCAGTCTGCACACCTGAGAAGGGCCATTCTGATCCCGCCTAGTCACAATCCAGGAGCTGCACATTGCCTGTCCAAATGTGTCCACTCTTCACAGGGAACAGCTTCATATATTTATGAAATGCTTTGCTTTCTTCCTTGACTCTAAACCTTGGGGCTAGGACAGAAAATAGGGGAAACTTCTCATAAGCTACCAGCAACAGAAGACTAGCTGACCCTAAACAAACAAACAAACAAATCAATTAATTAATTATTTTGAAGTGTGGCTATGTCTGATTCAGCATCCTGGTTACTGCCACAGAGGAAAGCAATCTACCAGTTGCTAGTTAGTGGGAGCCTGATGATCGGCTGCTCAGCCACAGATATCCACAAGAGGGTAGCAGAGGAGTTTGCTTGCTCAAACACAATCCCTTATGCCCTATCCTCCAGGGCCTCCATTCTTCCCTCTTCACTCTCTCTTTTACTTCCCCTCTCAAAATGCTCTCCTGCTTTTCAGTTTACTGTGGAGAATAAATCTATTGGATCTCCACCTTCTGTAGACAATGCTCAAATCACTCCTGTCACCTACTCCCAACCATAAACAAACTGAGTAGGTAGCATTTAAACCTCTGTCTTCAATTAACTTGCATGGCTAATTATTTCCCCAAAAGTCCCAAAAGGAAAGAGGGAAATTACACAAAAATTCAAGAAGCCTTGGATGCTTATTCTCTGAGATTCCCCCAACTTATATCAACTTATCCACTTATTTTTGGAGATGTTTTTCTTTGGTTTCAGAAAGCTAAAGGGACCAGTATCTTGGAAGAACTTAAGGGTTCTCAAACTGCTGCTCAGTTCAGTCAGAAAGTGAAAGCGTTAGAGGAAAAGGGTTAGAAGCCATTCTAATTTTTATCTTGTTAAAATTGTTTGGTCATGTGTTCAGAATTGTAAACAACTGAAGGATGAAATGTGGTAAATAAACACCAGCAATTAGAAACTATTTGGAAAGATAAGCAAGACTTGAACTTAATTACTAAAGTAGCCTTTGCTCTAGCCACAGCTTTCTGAATGGTATAAGACTTGAGCTTCATGACAGGAAAAAAAGTCTAGTGTTAGAATGCTGAGATGTCTAATCTTCAGACATTAGCTCAGCACTGTGAGGATAACGTTTCTAAAAAATAGAAAACTCACTATCGAATCACATGGCTTTACAATTAAAACAATTACAAAAACCTGAACAAAGTCAGGACCCCAAAATATGGGCTCCTGTTGAACAAGATACTTGCTGGCATTACAAAGAAAAAGTCCATTGGATTTTGGACTGTCTAGACTCCAAATAGAAAGAAAAGCCCCCAAAACTCTCTACACAGGAGGAATACTAACTTAGCTCTGAGGAAGCAAGCATTCTTTGACCACAATTCCCACTAAATTCACAGGGTGAGGTTAACCTTTTGAGTTGAAGGGCACCCTACCACATTTCTCTTTGATATTGGAGTGGCATATTTCACTTTTAACACTGCTTCCTTTTCTGGCACCTTCTTCAAAGTCACCAAAATGCCAGTGGTGGGTTTTGATAATTTGCCTCAGTTTGCCTCCCAGTCCTTCAGTATATTTATAAGATCCCTTATGTCTCAACACAATTTTCCTCTTAGATAAACTACCACAATAGCTTCATGGATTGGGGTATTATACTTCATTGTGATACTGCAGGACTTCTTTCACAGGTCTCCTATTCATTTCTTTCACTTTTGTTTCCTCTAATGGCTTTACCTGACTTCCTTAAGCTTCTCTGTCCTCTTCAACCTAGTACCAATCTTACTGTGGACTTAAGCCAATTAGTGGACAGGACTTCTCTTCTTTTTAGACAAGGAATTTAACTGAAATTGATCATGTATGGGGTGGAGAACCCCATAATACAATGCTATGGTAAGTGGAAGTATTTCTGTCCATGCCCCTCCCTAAGATCCCCCAATATAGCATAACACAAGGGAAACTTGATGGATGCTGTCCAATAGTTCAAGAATTATTAGATAAGGTACTCATGGTTCTTACTTCTATCCCATGCAACAATTACATTCTGGCTTCTTAAAAGCCAAATGGAAAGGATACTGGCTATTCCAAGACAGGAGATGCTAATATGTTCCCCTTCAAATCTAATAGATCTCTATCCTGAGATCTATTAATATGTTCCCCTAGCTACATACTTCAACTCTTAATCCACCCTTATCAGACTTTCCCCTTCCCACTCTAGCCCTTAAACTCTCTATAATCACTCAGCTTTAGGCTTCTTTTCCCCTTCTGGGGGTCTTGAGAAATGTAGGGACCCTAAAAGCAACTACCATAGGTGGAAAAGACTAATTGGAAACAGAGCGGATATTTTATCTACTCAGATGAATTAAAAAAATACCCACATAGCTGCTTGATGTCTTCCTATTCCTCATTCCAAAATTGAGTTTATGGTCACCTTGACATGTACCCAGATGTCAGGATTCTTCGCTCACTCACAGAGGCTTGCAGACCTGGGCAGATGTCACACACCAAACCAGGCTCTACCTCACTGCCACTGACTGTATTCCATCACTTTTTGTTTCTCTTTGGTCAATCTAGGAGCTACTGGAAGTGCTATGATGTTGGGAGTGAGACAGTTACTGGCATAGATGTGTGGATTCATGGCTTGGAGATCAGGCAGGAACTCATGTGGATGATGCGTAGACACATGGACAGTACACACATTCCTTTTCTGTATCTCTGCTCCAAGACAATGAGGATATTTAGATGCTGTTTAACCCAAATGGCACTAGAAGCAGACACTCAGCCTGAGATTCTGTACTTGGACCATTTTACTCGGCTTGTAAGACAATGATACATTCATGAGCTGATGACAACCACTGGCATATCGTAGCATCACATTTACCTAAACCAGGATGGCTTCCCATTGTCCACTTTTGTAAACAAAGTCTTACTGGAATATAGCTATGCCCATTTGTTTACCTATTGTATGAATGCTTTCACTGAATAGTTGCGACAGTGACCCTATGTCTCAAAAAGTCTAAAATATTTACTATCTGGCCTTTTATGAAGATGTTCCCATAGGCACGGAGAGTGGTGAGGAAGGTAGAGAAAAGGAGAGAGGAGGAGGACTCCCTGTACCCTCACAGCCTGGCGTCCTTGGCCATATCAGTGCTGCACCTCTCATCTTTCTCTGATACACTGCTCCATTTTCTTTCTCACAAACACATGTGTGCACCCAGTCACTTTTTTTATCTGACCAAATGCATCCCTTTGGAACTGGTCCAATTGGCTAAATTCCTGTGTAAAGAGGATATCTATGTTAGGAGAGGATCCATATGTTAGGGAAGTACAGGCATGCTGAGCAAAATGCCAATAGTGAGCATCTCCAGATAATACAATAGGTTGTTCATTTTCATCTTTAATCTTTATTTTCTATTTATGATAAAATATATTCATTTAAACGTATATACTAAGGAACAGATTTAAAATCTTAAAAGACCTTCACTAACAAAAATACCCAGGGATCCTCGCCAAGAGGAAAATGCTTGAAATATACTTGTTGTATACAGCCTTGCTTACATTTGTGCCATGCATTTTCTATTTTTCTTGTTTGCCAAGGAAAGTTAAGTCACATTTGGCAACCTTATATGGGGGAGAGATGTATCAAGAAGTGGGGCTATGAAGGCCTTCCAGTTCAGGGCGGCCCACAGAAAGTGGTGGCATGTGTTAAGATGTGACTATTAAATAACTTTTTCTAATCTCCTCTCACCACGAACCACACACCCATATTCATGCTGTAATCAGTAGATCTAGCATGACTCTGCTAACTGAAAAACAGCCTGAATTACTTTTGCTTTCAGCTTCAGTTTTATTACTATCATACTAGATGGACCAAGAAGAGATGAACCACCTTACTCTTTTTTAGCTTTGATGAAGAAGAGACAGACAGGTGGGAGGAGCTAGTGAGCAAAGTGTAAGAAGCCACTGAGAACATTTCTTGTACCCCCAGTGTGCGGAGCAGGTATGTCCTTGTCTTTTACGTGCAGCACAAAATTGATTTCTTTTTTTTTTATTGAAATATAGTTGATTTACAATGCTGTGTTAGTTTCTGGTGTACAGCACAGTGATTCATATATATTCTTTTTCTTTATAAGTTATTACAAGATGCTGAATATAGTTCGGTAGGACTTTGTTGCTTATCTCTTCTGTATGTAGTAATTTGCAAGATTGATTTCAGATTCAAAGTGACACCTGAAGAAGGGCAAGTGGCCTGCTGTCTGGCATGCAGGGGTCTGTGGCTGGCTTTAGTTCGAGAGAAGTTCAGCTTCTCTGTATGGACCAGTGGCAGCTGCAAGGTGACAGCCAGGCACACTGTGTACCCCTGGATGTGCTGCTCCTTAAAAGAGTCCTCCTGGGAGCCTGCCTGTCTTTCTCTGTCAAGTTCTGTGGGTTGGCATTAGAATTCAGAGAATAAGAGAGTCCCTGGCAAGGAGGTTATAGGGAACTGTCATCTATAGAGATAGTTTCTTTTTAATATTTCTATTAGTCAATTTAAGAAAGCTTACAGTGAGAGCTCTGTAAATCTCTGTGTAGAGATAAATTTAGTCCCCTCACCCCTGATCTTTATTAGTTAAACATTATGATCACGTCAAAACTCTCTTTCTCTTTCTGTCTCTCTGGCTCACTCTTCCTCCCTCTTATTCTCTCTCTTCCCCTCTTCCTCAACCCCCGCCCTCGCATTTGTGGGTTTGTTTTTCATAATAACATTGGAATCATTTGTAGCATGTTTTATATATACACAACCTAGGTTTAACAATCCCTTCGGGTGATTTTTTTTCCTGTAGATCCCATTTTGAAAACCAACCTGGAACAGGATTGAAGAGCTGTAGTTTGTAAATTTGATGTTAAAAATTATGTGGCTAATTCACAGCTAAGAAATCATAGGCCTTTTTTTTTTAAACATTTTTATTGAGTTATAGTCATTTTACAATGTTGTGTCAAATGCCAGTGTAGAGCAGAATTTTTCAATTTTACATGAACATACATATATTCATTGTCACATTTTTTCACTATGAGCTACCAAAAGATCTTGTATATATTTCCTCGTGTTATACAGTATAATCCTGTTTATCTATTCTGCATATGCCTGTCAGTATCTACAAATTTTGAACTCCTATTCTGTCCCTTCCCCCGACCCGCCCCCTAGGCAACCACAAGTTTGTATTCTATGTCTATGAGTCTGTCTCTATTTTGTACTTATTTTCTTTTAAAAATTTTTTTAGATTCCACATATGAGAGATCTCATATGGTATTTTTCTTTCTCTTTCTGTCTTACTTCACTTAGAATGACATTCTCCAGGAACATCCATGTTGCTGCAAATGGCATTATGTTTTTGTTTTTATGGCTGAATAGTATTCCATTGTATAAATATACCACTACTTCTTTATCCAGTCATCTGTTAATGGACATTTAAGCTGTTTCCATGTCTTGGCTATTGTAAATAGTGCTGCTATGAATATTGGGGTGCAGGTGTCATCCTGAAGTAGGGTTCCTTCTAGATATATGCCCAGGAGTGGGATCACTGTGTCATATATTAAGTCTATTCCTAGTCTTTTGAGGAATCTACATACTGTTTTCCACAGTGGCTGCACCAAACTGCATTCACATCAGCATTGTAGAAGGTTTCCCTTTTCTCCACAGCCTCTCCAGTATTTGTCATTTGTGGACTTCTGAATGATGGCCATTCTGGCTGCTGTGAGATGATACCTCATCATAGTTTTGATTTGAATTTCTCTGATAATTAGTGATATTGAGCATTTTTTCTTGTGCCTATTGGTCATTTGTATGTCTTCCTTAGAGAATTCTTGTTTAGCTCTTCTGCCCATTTTTCGATTGGGTTGTTTGTTTGTTTCTTATTATGTTGTAGGAGCTGCTTATATATTCTGGAGATCGAGCTTTTGTTGGTTTCATATTTGCAAAAATGTTCTCCCATTCCTTTGGTTGTCTTTTTGTTTTACTTATGGTTTCCTTTGCTGTGCAGATGCTTGTAAGTTTCATTAGGTCCCATTTGTTTATTCTTGCTTTTATTTCTATTGCTTGAGTAGACTGTTCTAGGAGAATATTTTTCAGATGTATGTCAGGTAACATTTTGTCTGTGTTTTCTTCTAAGATGTTTATTGTATCTTGTCTTATGTTTAAATCTTTGATCCATTTTGAGTTTATTTTTGTGTATCATGTAAGGGAGTGTTCTAGCTTCATTGATTTACATGCTGCTGTCCAGTTTTCCCAACATCATTTGCTGAAGAGACTGTCTTTATTCCATTGTATATTCTTGCCTCCTTTGTCTAAGATTAGTTGACCAAATCTTTGTGGGTTCATTTCTGTGTTCTTTATTCTATTCCACAGACCTGGTTTTTATAAAGTTGTTTCTCTCACATTTTTCTGTATCTTCCTTTAGTTTTCCCTTTAAAGAGGGAACTGGAAAATTCTAGTCATTATAATGTAGCTGTTAGAGGATCCTGTTTTACCTTTGTATTCTTTGCTCCCACAATGAAGAATCAGACAAAAGGAGATGGTGCTGGAGCAGTGTTTGAATTTCCTTGCTGCTTTGCTCTGATAAAAAAAAATATATATATAGACTTTGTTTTTAGTAACCTAAAGTTTGCAGATTGTGTTCAAATGTGTAACCCAATTTGTTTAGTGCAATTATTTTGGATAAATCACCATCTAATTCAGTAAACATGCACTGAAATCCCATTTTGTGCCACATGCTATGCTCATATATAAGCTTATAGTTATCTAATTTTATTATCAAAACATCCTCCAGACTGGACTTACCATTTTTTTCATATTACCCCTATAATTAATCTTAAAAACTCAGGTTTAGTTAGATGAAGCTTTTTGTTTAAGGCCACATTAGTAACTGATAAAGCTGGTATTTTTAAAAAGTATTTTTTGATAGTATTTGAGGCATCTTGAATACTTGACCTATAAATATGGAAATGAATAGTTGAGACATTTGAGTATAATATCATGTTTATTTAACCTGATTATGAAATATGCGTAGATATTATAGGGAACTTTTAATATAATGCCAATCAAAAATATGCCAGAAAAACCACGGCATAATTGTGCTTTTAATACTTAATATTTAAAGTCAAATTTTGCCTTGGAAAACAATTACAAGGAAATCTCATATTCTTTTCACCTAGATTTACTCACTGGTGGCATTTTGCTACATTTGCTTTTCTCTCTAAGTATATGTATATTTCTCTCAATATAATATAAAACAATATTTACATTTTCAGTCTTATTTTCACTTACGGGATTAAGTTGCAAAATCCTGACCCTTCTCAGCTAACCATTTTGACCTAAATCTCTCAAGATTCAGGACATCCTGAAACAAAAGAAGAGTGGCAAGTGGAAGAAGGGGCAAATGTGTGGGAACATTGACCTAAAGTGTGCAGCCTCCTTCTGAAAAAGGGGAGGCAGGACGGTGGGAAAAGGCTTCAATATTTTACCTATGAGGATGATGTTAGCTGTGTGTTTTCCACATATAGCCTTCCTTATGTTGAGGTAATTTATTTTTACTCCTAATTTTGTTTTGTTTAGTTTTCACATAATTGTAAATTTTGCAGTTTTACTCCATCTATTAATTTCCAGTTTCATTTCATTGGGCTCAGAAAAGATACTTTGTATGATTTTAACCTTTTTAAATTTGTTAAGACTTGTTTTGTGGCCTAAAATATGGTCTATCCTTGGAAATATTCCATGCCCATCTGGGAAAACATGTGTTCTCTTGTTGTTGAATGGGAATGTTCTATATAAGTCTATTAGGTTCAATTAATCAATAGTGTTGTTCAAGTCCTCTATTTTGTTCTTGACCTTCTGTCTGTTTTTTCTACCTATTATTACAAGTAGGGTATTAAACTGTCCTATTATTGTTGAGTGATCTGTTGCTCAATTCTGTCAATGTTTATTTCATATATTTTGGAACTCTGATGTTCAGGTATACATATTTAGAATCGTTTTATCTTCTAGATAAACTTGACTCTTTTAACATAATGTCCTTCTTTGTCTCTTTTAACAGTGCTTGAAATACATTCTCTTTTATCTCTTATAGATATAACCACAAAAGTACACTTTTTGTTGTTATTTGCATAGAATATATTCCTGGAGAGTATAATAAGGTGTTAGTTGCTAGAGCAGACCTGTCTCCAATCTGTCTGGTGGCAAACCAGCACCCATTCACTCTTTCTAGTCTAGGCTTCTCCAGCCTTTCTGTTTCAGTCTTTCTCCAAGTAGCCAAGGGGACTTGTCTCCTCCGTGTAGGACCCCAGGACTGGGATGCCCAGTCTGTGGCTTGACTCACTCACTCCTCAGGGTTAGGTACTGTTTGCACAGTCTTCCTTTTCCTGTTAGTGTTTCCCCAGGTGCACAGGTCCCAACCTGAAGTATTTACTCCTGCCCTACCTAATTATGTGGAAATATCTCTCAAAATCTTGTTTGTATAGAAGTTCTTCAGCCAGTTTTCAGTCACTTTTCTGTGAGAAATTATTATCCCTCATCTTGACCCGTCTTCTCTGGAAACAGTATTCTTGATTGGCAGGTCCCCCACCCCACCACTTCACTTTCAGTTTTTAGCAATTTAAATATATTATTCCACTGTCTTCTGGCCTCCAAGTATTTTGTTGAGAAATTGACTGGCAATCTTATTGGATGTGATGAGTTACAGCTTGTTGCTTTCAAGATTCTCTCTTTGTCTTTTGACAATTTTGTTATAATATGCCTCAGCATTGGTCTCTGATGATTTATCCTACTGGAGTCTGTTGAATATCTTGCATTTGTAGATTCATGTATTTCATTACATTGGGAAATTTTTAGCCATTATTTCCTCAAATAGTCTCTCTGCCCTGCTTCTCCCTTCTGCTTTAAGGACTTTCATAATGCATATATCTGTCTACTTGACAGTATCTCATAATTCTCTTAGGCTATATTCACTTTTAAAAAGTTATTTCTTCCTTCTGCTCCTGAGACTTGATAACTTCAATTGTCCTGTCTTCAAGTTTCTGAGTCTTTTTGCTTGTGCAAGTCTAATCCCCTTTATGTGCACTCAAATGTTCTTCCCCTGAGCTATACTCCCTAGTCTAATCCTCTAGAAAATTTGTAAATTTATTTATTATATTTTCCAGCTTCAGAATTTCAGTTTCATTCCTTTTTTATTATTATTTTTATCTCATTGTTGATTTTCTAATTTTGTTCACATATTATTTTCCTGATTTTCTTTAGTTATTTTTCTGAGTTTTCCTTTAGCTTTTTAATCATGTTTTTAAAAAGTTGTTCGAAAGTCTTTGACTAAAACATTTAATGTATATGTTTCTTCAGGGTTGTTTTTTGTTTTTTGCCACTTTATTTTCTTCCTTCGGAAGGGACATATTTTCATTTATTTTGTATGCCTTGTGACTTTTGTTGTTGTTGTTGAAAAATTGAATATTTAATTATCTGTTTATTTATTTTAAATGGAGGTACTGGATATTGAACTGAGGATCTTGGACATGTTAAGCACATGCTCTACTACTGAGTTATTGCCCTCCAACCCCCTGAAAATTGAGCATTTATGAAAGCAGTCACCTTTCCCATTCTTTGCATACTGGCTTTGTGACAAGGAAGTCTTTCCCTAAGCTGGCCCTTGATTTTGAGGCTTGAGATGAAGCTTAGGAGAAGCTGTAGTATTTTTAGGCTTTTTTGAGCATGCATCTTCCTTCGGCCTGTGTGTTACTTTTTCAGTTTTCCCATATATGTGCCCCTTTAAGTATATTAATTTCCCAAAGTGTGTCTCCTTGGAACTTTTGATTGTCTATTGTGTGTCTCCACACTGAAAAGAAAAAGAAAAATTCAATTTCTCCTCTCAACTCTCTATTCTCTATACTTACTTCTGGTCACCACATATGTGAACATTTTTTTCACAATAAGCAATTCTGACACTAATTGACAAGAGTTAGCTCATTCCCTACTGGTTAAAGGCTTAGTCCCACAAGACTTCCCCTCAGTTCAGATGCCAATTACAAATCCCAGTTGTCACCTGTACTCCTGACTTACTGGCTATACACTGGAGTTTCCCACCATCTCTTCCTCAGGTTCAATAATTTGCTAGGATGGTTTAAGAACTCAGGAAAGATAGTTTGCTTACTAGATTAATGGTTTATATTAAAAAAGGATACAACCTATAAACAGCAAAATAGAATAGATGCATAGGGAAAGATATCAAGAAAATGGTGTGGAGCTTCCATGACCCCTTTGGATGTGCCACCTTCTAACCACCTCCACATGTTCATCAAGCCAGAAGCTCTCTGAACCCCTTCAGTTAGTTTTTTTTTTCATGGAGAATTTCTTAGATATGGTTGAGTAAACTATTGGTCATTGGTGATTAACTCAACTTTCAGCTCTTCTCTGCTCCCCAGTGGTTGAAGTATCAGGCTAAATATTCCAGCTTTCTAATAACATTGATTCCTCTAGCAACCAACTCCATTCTGTAGTGATCTAGGGGCTTTACAAAATCACCTCATTAACATAAACTCAGATGTGGTTGAAAGACACTTGTTATGAATAACAAAAGACTCTCCTTTCATCTTTATCAGTCTGGAGATATTTTAGGAATTGAGGACAAAAGACCAAAAATTATAAGAAAAGATAATTTAATCTCTCTCATCACATAGGGTTTTAAGAGCTATATACCAGGAATAAGGACAACAATCACATATGTATTTCTTATTATAAATCTCAATATCACATACCCATAATGTCTTGTCATTGGTGTCTGCAGGCCATTCTCCCTGCTGCTTTCCCAAGCAATGCCCACTGCTTCTCCCTGCCTAAGATCCAATTAGGGGAAAAGATAACAGTCTTTCAGGCAGCCCATGAGATGTCAGATCAATGTAAATGCAGTCTTCTCTGCTCTGTTTAGTTTGAAGAAAGGAATTGGAAACTCGATTGATGCCTTATATAGTCTATTTTATATATTCACTGGTAACCTCTTGCTCTAGGCATCTGTGGAGCTGTCTCTCCACATTATTCTTGAGAAATGCCTGCTGCTTCTTTCCACCTGATATCCAAGTTATACCACCACCTACCCCTCTGCCACCCTTCCTTGAGATTCATTTGATGTGAAACAGAGACCTGAAGAGGCAGCCCTGACAGGTTAGAACATTATAAAATTCCCTCTCTCTGAATCAGGGGAGAGAATTGGAAAATGAGTTGCCAGTTTCTCAAAGACTTTATCACAATGGGGACCAAGGGCAACAAAAACACCACAGAATTTCCTACCATTTTCAATGAGGCTCTTCTTGATTTGGTATTTGGTTAGTTGCTTTGGACCTTTGACTGTTTTATGGAACTACTGTAAGTTTATTCTAGCCAGTATTTTGGTTGTTTTTGATGTCTCCTTGGGGAAACAAGAGCTTAGAGCTCGCTAGTCTGTCATTTTGCTCAAGTATGTAGATTTTTAATCCTTGCTCAATGACATTCACTCAGCCTTTGTGAGAACCATTTACCTCATTTCCAAAGTAGTTATATTATTTTGTAACTTTCAGCCTCTTGTGAATATCAGTTTAGCTGGATATGAAAGTTATTATCAAAAGGCTTTGTATATTGTAGGACTTCAGTGCATCATAACAATAACTTTAATTATATTACTATTTTGAAGTAACACTTCGGAGAGTGATAATATATTATTTCACTACCAACATCATGAGAGACTTGAGGGAATGATGGGGGAAAACCTCTGCGGTATGCTAATTCTAGGTTACATTTTGTCTCATGGAAAACACAGAAGTCTTACTTACCCTATTCTAAATTGATGGATGCTTTGTATAAGTCTGAGTTAGAGAATTACTTTATAATCTGATTTCCACTAGGAAGCTCTTCTAGGTTTTTAGGTTGCCATGGCATCCGGACCCAAATTGATGGACCCCGTTTGTCTGCTGGAAAGTGTCAATGAAGTGCTGTCAGTGAACCAAAAAGCTCTACAGATTCTTGGTGAGATTTCTCAGCCAGTGGTCGTGGTGGCCATTGTAGGACCATATCATACGGGAAAATCCTACTTGATGAACCGTCTTGCAGGTCAGAATCATGGTGAGTATTGTACCTGGTCAAGGGCCAGTTGCTTGATTCTAGCTAATACCTCAGCTTCTTCATTTTTGTTCCTGATCATGTGTAGGGAGAACCAAACTTCTCTTAACAAATCAACTTTCCACTCCTATTTCTCACTGCTAAATCACTATCTTACTCTAATTTGTTACCATATTCTGTTTTATTCCTGTAAAGCAAAATTTCTCCTAACAAGTCACACAATCCTACCTTATTTTACATGCTTAATCACTTGACTCTTGCAATGGTGTCTACTCTCTCTTGAAACAATTTTTGCTTTTTTATGGAATACTCTCATCAACATATAAAGATGTTCAAATTTCTATAATCTTAAAAATATTTCCTGTATGTCATATCCTACTGTGGCTAACACCTCTCCTCACTTATGAAAAATAATTTTGTCCGACAAAAAATATAATCTTGATTTATTTTTTCCACTTTTTTCTCTTCCCATGTCTGTCTTCAGTCCATTTCTCTCTGGCTTTGAATCTCACCATTCTTTCAAGATACACTTGTTATGATTATCAGTGACCTCCATTTTGTCTGATTCATGGATTCCCCTTTGCCTCCATGTTGAGCCCTTGTGTGGTATCCTTATCACAATTAATATTCCTTCCTCCTTGAAACAGATGACACACAAAGTAGGATATTCTTGAGGAAATGGAGAAAGCACCATCTCATATGCTGGGGTACTGACATTCCAAAGAACTGAGTCTGTAGCCCCCTGGTTGCTTAGACTGTCTGCTCTCACTGAATGCTGCTTTCTTCCCTCTCCTCACAGGCTTTCCTCTAGGGTCTACAGTGCAGTCTGAAACTAAGGGCATCTGGAAGTGGTGTGTACCTCATCCACACAAGCCAAATCATACGCTGATTCTTTTGGACACTGAGGGCCTCGGGGATGTGGGAACGGTAAGGCAGAAATTCACAGTTAAATCCTTTTTATTCTGAATTTTCTCCTTATCTCTCCATGATCATAGAAATTTTACTACTTTAATCTGTAAAATCTAGAAATCAATGATAGTAAATGAGGCAAACTATGGTTTGTTTGAATGTCAATTCTAGGTAAGATATCATGGTGTATTAGATAAAATCTTTTATTCTTGGCACTGTGTGGATGACTTGATTACATTTAGTAAATCATTATTGAACAGCTGAGTTCCAGGCCTTTGGGCTTAGCACTGTAGATATCAGTGACCAAAGTAAAGGTCCTGCCCTAAAAGAGTCTCTAGTTCAATTGACAAGAACACATTATCTGCCGTCAGATTTAATACCATGTATTTGGGAGAGAAGCAGGCTGGAGAGAGGAAGAAATTACATTGCAATCCCTAGTTACTGGGAATTCCATGGGAGTTCTGTGGCTGGAATGGCTTTATTGAGTTATCCAGAGTTTGGACAGGGGCGCTGATACATTTTTGAAGGGAAAGGCTGCTCCAGAAGCCTTTCTAATTAAGAGTGCTGACACCTGAAGACTGTTTTCCACCAGCACTCCCAACAGCTGGAGAATAAGTCCTTCAGTCTTGAAAGATCATCCAGGTAGCACCTGATTCGTTTTGAGAACTTACAGTTAAGCATAAGTAAGAAAGAGGAGAAACATCAATTTGTGAGTGAGGAAAGATTTCTGATTCACTTCCTTAGCTACCAGGTGAAGAGTGTATTTAAGGGTTGGATTTAAGAGATGGGTTTACATTTTCTATGATGAAGTTCATCAACTACTCACAGAGTGTTCTGGAAATCTGTGAGGCACCTCTGAATGTGCAAGTTCTATAAAAGTAAGTTTTTGTCCTAAAAGAAACATTTTAAGATGGATTTTTGGTGTTTTAAGGTTATACTAATGGATGAAAATAATTATCCCTCCTTTTCCCCCTTTGAGACTTATTTGGAAATAGTACCTACATTTATATAGCTCTCTCTTTTTTCTCAACGGAAATTAGAAAGTCTGTGTTTATTTTTTAACATTTTTTATCGAGTAATACTCATTTAACAATGTTGTGTCAAATTCTAGTGTAGAGCACAATTTTACAATTATTTATGAACATATATATATTCATTGTCACAATTTTTTCGCTATGAGTTACCACAAGATCTTGTTTATATTTCCCTGTGCTATACAGTATAATCATGTTTATGTATTCTGCATTTTAAAATCCCATTCTGTCTCTTCCTAATCCCTGCCCCCTTGGCAACCACAAGTTTGTATTCTATGTCTGTGAGTCTATTTCTGTTTTGTATCTATGTTTTGTTTTGTTTTTAGATTCCTCATATGAGTGATCTCATATGGTATTTTTCTTCCTTTTTCTGGCTTACTTCACTTAGAATGACATTCTCCAGGAACATCCATGTTGCTGCAAATGGTGTTATGTTGTCCGTTTTTATGCTGAATAGTAATCCATCATATAAATATACCACGACTTCTTTACTCAGTCAATTGTTGATGGACATTTAAGCTGTTCCCATGTCTTGGCTATTGTAAATAGTGCTGCTATGAGCATTGGTGTGCAGTTGTCATTTTGAAGTAGAGTTCCTTCTGGATTTATGCCCAGGAGAGGGATTCCTGGGTCATATATTAGGTCTATTCCTAGTCTTTTGAGGAATCTCCATACTGTTTTCAACAATGGCTTTCCAAGCTTCCCTCTCCCACTCTTAATGATTTATATGTCTTCTTTTACAATTTTGTGTTTATTCTTTTTGTAATTCATGGAAGTTATCTCCTTTCCAGTTATGAGTTTCTCATTTTTGTAGCATCCTGCTTCTTTTTTATTTAGAGTAGACCTTTCAATATTTCTTTAAGCATGGGTATACAGTTGCTAAACTCTTTTAGTTTCTGCTTGTCTGTGAAATTATTTATGTCTCCTTCTATCCTAAATGAGAGCCTTGCTGGATAAAGTATCCTAGGCTGCATCTATTTTTTCATTCAGGACTTTGAATATATCTTGACACTCCCTTCTGGCCTGTAGTGTTTGTGTACAGAAATCAGCTTAGAGCCTTATGAGGTGTTTCCTTGTAACTCACTCTTTGTTTTACTCTTGCTGCCTTTAGGATCACTTCTTTATCCTTGACTCTGGCCATCATGATTAGGATATGTCTTGGTGTGGGTCTGTTTGGATTCTTCCTGTTTGGGACCCTCTGAGCCACCTGTACTTGGATATCTGATTCCTTTAGGCTTGTGAAGTTTTCAGTTGATTTCTTCAAATACCTTTTCAATCCCTTTTGTTCTTTCTTCCCCTTCTAGAACCCCTATTATGCATAGATTGGCACACTTTGTATTATCCCTTAGGTCCCTTATATTGTTTTCATTGTTTTTTATTTGTTTTTCTCTCAGCTGTTCTGATTGGGTGCTTTGTGTTGTCCTGTCTTCTAGGTCAATTATTCATTCCTCTGCATTATCTAGCCTGCTTTGTACAGCCTTTAGGTTAGCTCTCATCTCAGCAAATGAGTTTACTAATTCTACTTGGTTCTTCTTTATAGCTTCTATTTCATTTTTGACATATTTTATATCTCTAAACACTATTTCTTTTAGTTCGCTCAGTACCTTGATCACTCATTTTTTGAAATCTTGATCTAGTAGGCCATCAATGTCTACTTCCTTGATCATGCTTTCAGGGGATTTCTCTTGTTCTTTTAATTGGGAGTGGTTCCTCTCCTTCTTCATATTGTTCATATCTCTCTGGCACTGTGGCTTAAGGAGTATCAGTTATCTAGTTCTCATGGAGATGCTGTGTTCTTAGTGATTTTATTGAGAGGTCTTTACATGTTTGTCCTATTTCATGAAGTCAGCTTGCTGTTTCCAGAGGCCCTCTGTTGGCACCCTCTTCTGTGCTGCTCCCAGTGGCTGTTGGCTAGCAGATTGCACCCCCTCCCAACACTGGGTCATGTGCTGAGCTCTTATCCAGTGGGTAAGCAGGGTCACTCCCCCTCCTGATGCTGCAGTCAGATGCTGCACTCAGAGGAGGCAGGTGGGTGGATAGCGCCTTCTCCCAGCACCGTGGCCAGGTGCTGCATTTCTGCCAGGAAAGTGGGTTGCCACCCACTCTTTCCCGGCAACAGTCGCTCTGCTGCTGTGCAGCTGCCCACTTCGCCTCGGGTTGGTGTTCCGAAGGTGGGCTCGGGGAAGGTCACGGAACTGCCCCACCTCTGCTCCATGCCAAATCTCACCTCCTTGTTTGCCTTGGTGGCTTGAGTTCTCTGACGGAACAGGGCAGAAAGATCCTATCTGCCTCCAGCTGTAAACAAGTCTCAGTCCTGCCTAGGAGGTTGCAGATCCCCCAGGTGCAGATTCAGGGCTCGGCCACACCCTGGCCCAGGCACTGTGACCAGGAGAATATGGAAACTTGGCTGTGCCCCGCCTCTCTTCTCATGACAAGTGCCAGTAATGGCAGCACAGGTCTGAGGAGACAACGGCTATAGCACCCCTCCCCCCAGGGCACACCAGACTTGTTGCTTTGATTTTTCCACAATTTATGGGGGACTGAGGTTGTTTTGCTCCGTATCCCTCCCAGCCATGGTACACAGAACCCTGCAGTCCCCTGGTAAGCCTCAGTGCAGCCACCCCAGTCCTCCGCCCAGTTCAGGCCACCTGCTCTGTCCCCAGCTGCCAACTCACATCTCGGGCTGGGTGTCGTGGGGAACCTTTGTGCCCATTTAACTCATTTCTGTTGATCAAGGGGTGCTCAGGGCAGATCTGAGCCTTCAAGGTTCCCCCTCCATCCCACTGGCCCCTCCTTTGAAGAGGTGAGACCCAGCAAACAAGTGCCAGTCCTCCTTTGCTGCTCCCTCCCAGCGGGATCAATCCCACACAGTTTTGCTTTTTCTTCTTGCTTTTTCTCCTTTTTTCCTACCAGATTTTTGGTGTCTCTATCTTTCAAAGAGGACAATGTTCTGTCGGAGTTCGGCAGGTGATCTGGTTGGCTGAGTGGGTCTGTAGATGTGAGTTTTGGTGTATTTGTGGGAGAGGGTGAGCTGCAAGCATCCTTCTACTCCACCATCTTGCTTCTCCTGTGCTTATTTTTAAAGCCATATATCAAACAATAATATAATCTTGTGTTGAAATAATTGTTTGCCATAAGTGCTACTTCTTCTTACCCTAATTATTTTTAAAAATTGGATTTTGGGGAAATAAAGTAATGAATAGACTATTATCCCCCCAAACTCCCATTTAGAAACTTCTCAGCATAAATCAGTTTTTGCATTTGCACTGGGAGCAACTTTACATGCCATTTATAATAAAAACAATTTCTGGTTTATGCCATTATTTAGACAATGCTATTATTTATACAAATTAGCCTGGGCTTTAAGGCCCTTGATTAGGCTGCATGAAAGCTCCCCTTAACTTCTCCAATTGCCATCAGCTCCAGTCAACTCAAATGACTCTATTTTAACTACAAGACCCCTGTATTCTCCCATCTCTAATTTTGTTTCTCTGGGTGTTTCTGTCTATGGGATCTCCTTCCTTTCTTCAGTTCCACATTTACCAGTTCTTTAATATTCAGATCAAGACTTTGAGGAAGGTTTCAGACCATATATTTTTTCTCCAACTTTCATAGCTCTGTTCTTCCTTGATAGACTTCTAAATTTTAGTTTAGTGTTAAAGCTATAGGTTCTATTGCTTATATACATTACTGAGAGTAAGCCTTTTACAGATACTGCTATCTTTGTTGCACTTACTGTTATGGATGTTTGCCCACTGTTTTGAAATAGTCATATTGAAAGGAATAAGTTTCATTTTTAGCACTGCTTTTTTGAAATCTAAGAACAGTGGGGGATATTTAGTAGCTTCCTGCAATTATTTATTGATTGGATACAATTTAAATGCCCAGTTATACCAACTATGGTATATTTTATATGGACTCTGATTAATAAATATATGTAGAATGAATAAGTGCCCGCACTCATCACTGCATACTTAATTGCACAACAGGTATTGTATTAGTTTTTCTGTATAAGTTATTTTACTTTATCAAATCGAGGAAAAAGAAAGCACTGTGAACATTAGAATCCTTTTATATATGAAAAATTTGCAAACACAAGAAATGTCTCTGTAATTATCAAAGTTGATATCCTCATTTACATCTGTCTTCAAGCAATTTCTTTGCATGGTGAGTATGTTAGCTGAAATAATAAATGAAACCATGATTGAATAAGTGTATGGAAGAATTTCTAATTTATGGGTATACTTATAATTCTCTTGTTCTAATGTGCTTTCTAGGATGAGTCTAAGAAGGATTCGTGGATCTTTGCTCTGGCTGTGCTTCTGTGCAGTAGCTTTGTCTACAACAGCATGAGCACCATCAACCACCAGGCCCTGGAGCAGCTGCAGTATCCTTCCAGGTCTTGAACCACTGTTTCACTGAATTCATGGGAATGGAGATAGAATCAGTCTCTCCTTCCCTGTCATTTAATTTCCTTGGGTGGAGCAGAGGGGACCCATGGCAAAATAGAGTGTTTATAATGCTTTTATATTCGAGAAATTTGGGAATTGTTGGTAGTGTGTTTCTTTTCCTTAACCAAGTCCTAGTTATGTGACAGAGCTTGCAAAACTCATCAGGGCAAAGTCCTCTCAAACACCTGATAGAGTAGAAGATTCCACAGAATTTGTGAGTTTCTTTCCAGACTTTATCTGGACTGTACGGGATTTCACCCTAGAGCTGAAGTTACATGGTCAGCCTATCACAGAAGATAAGTACTTGGAGAATGCCCTGAAGCTGATTCCAGGTATCAGAGCATGGCCTGGGCAGTGTATGGTCCAATAGAGGGTGGGATCTACTAAACACTGTCCCTTATCTCTGTGATTGCATTTGTATTTGAGACTAAATCAATGTCTGTGGAAATGGTGGCTGAAAAGTGGGTTGCAAAGATCTAGGGGCTACAGTTGAAGTTTACTTAAGAAAAGTAAAGTGTAAAGTGAAATTACTCAAAGCAAATTTGTTTTTTACACATCTTTAAATTTAGCATTCAGATTTAAATGGGTGCTGAAACTTTCTGAAGACTAGACACTGTGTATCCTATTTTGGCTTCTGCTTGTTTCTGTTGAAGAAAACAACTAATCAGCTAGTTGTTAGACATGAAACTGCAGTGAAAAGCATATCTAATGAACAAAATATATATTTCACATACTATTCTTATCAAAGAGGGATATATAATTTTCTAATCCTGTATAATTATATCATCTACAAAATGATTGTATGCTGTAAATAAACCTGAAGAAGTGACTGTCTTTACAATCTATGCCTTTTCAATAATACTATTTATAAGAACATTCATTTTACCTTCCACATCATAGCTTTCTCTTAATTACCACATGTTTACCCATGATTTAATTACAAGGTAATAAATTATTTTCGTTGGTTACATCTACAAGGATGTGTGTCTATTGAAACCTTGAGAAAAATATCAATTCCAATTTATTCATTCTTAATTTCATGCTTCTATTTATGCTTTCTCAAAACACCTATTGAGAAACTGGCTGGCAGGAGAGGAACAGATATAATCCTTTACCTCAAAGAGTTTATAGATTAGTGATGATACCTTAAAATTACATTTCAGGTGCATTTACCCTTCAGAGGCTTTTGCTAAAAAAAAAAAATAGATAACACTGCATCAATTATTTTCAGCATCAAAACAGTTTTCCTTAAATAATGAGGGTGTCATTCCTAATATTCCAATTTTTGCCCATGATCCCTTGTTTTTAGCTCTTCTTTTTGGTTCCACTGCTCAATTCCTACATGAGGTCGAGTTGAGTAGAAAGTTTCATTTGACCATTCATCCTTTTAGCTGCTAGTTCAGTAGACACCTAATAGACAACCACTCTACTCTGTGCAGGTCTGGAGAGACCAGCCATAGGTTTCCTTTACTGTATCAGATTTCTCCCTAAATTTCTCAACAGTTATATCATTGGTGTAAGTCTGATGTGCAAAGAATTATTGACTATTTATGCTAAAGGAGTTCTATGTGTAGAAGATGGCAAAGACACACAAATCCCTGCTGGAAGCACCTGTAGCCCCCTTGCCTCAAGACTCTCCACACTTTAATTCCTGTTTTTCTGTCCTCAGGGAAGAATCCTAAAGCCCAAACATCCAATCTACCCAGAGAGTGTATCAGGCAATTCTTTCCAAGACGGAAGTGTTTTGTCTTTGACCGGCCAACAAATGACAAAGAAATTCTAGCCAATATTGGGATGGTATCTGAAGACCAACTAGATCCTAAATTCCAGGAGCAAACAAAAAATTTCTGTTCTTACATCTTCGCTGATGCAAGGACCAAGACCCTCACAGAAGGAATCATGGTCACTGGGAAAAGTGAGTCTCTTTTTCCCATTTCCGTGGGGACTGATACATGCTGAATACTTTATATAATGAGTTTTCTAGTATTTTTGTTTGATTCTACAAAGAATTCTGATTTTACAGATATTTATACTCCATGAAGAAATCTGTATACTTTATAATTATCTCACTTTGGGGGCTTAACAAATCCCTCCCCCAAATTGCAATTTTTGTCACTGATATCTGTGGCTTCCACTTATCTGAAAACATCCTTCACTTAGAATGAAATCACTCTCTTGGTATAAAAACAGAATACTCCATGTTTTCAAAGGAAGTCCTATACAGTAAGTGTTCTTCACAAGGAGAATTCAAAATATATTTTGAGAATTTAGAGTGGTCCAAAAATAAATATTAGCCCATAAATCACTGAAAATCCATTCAAAGCCTCAGAATTAGGAATAAATTAAGCATGGTACACCTTCCCTCATATGTCTACCTATGAAATCTATATTGTTTTCAATTTTTAAAGTGAGAAACCATATTTTCCAGGTAGTCCCTAGTATGTTAGATAGAAATAGATATTAAGATTTTTAGTTCTGTGGCCTGGAAAACCATAAAAATGAAGAGTCGGTAGGAAAATGAAGGCAATAATAGTAGAAGAATGTAGCGGTGCATGTGTGTGTTTGTGTGTGTGCATGTGTATATGACCCTAGAAGTGTAGTCTCAGAATCCTGGAGCCATTGACTGATAACTTGATATTTAGCCCCTAAATTTCCTTGCTTCTTCAGGCCTGAGGACTCTTGTTGTGACCTATGTGGACACTATCAATAGCGGAGCAGTACCTTGCTTGGAGAACGCAGTGACAACTCTGGCCCAGCTGGAGAACTCAGCTGCCATTCAGAAGGCAGCCAACCACTACAGCAAGCAGATGGCCCAGAGAGTGAGCTTTCCCACAGACACACTGCAGGAGCTGCTGGAGGTGCATGTTGCCTGTGAGAGGGAAGCCACTGCAATCTTCATGGAGCACTCCTTCAAGGATGACAAGCAGGAGTTCCAGAAGAATCTTGTGGTAATCTGTCTTAGTATTTACCATATGTCCCCTCCCCTTGAAGAATGAAGCCTAGAAGTGCTGTTACTGGTCCTATGGCTCATCTCTTACTCAGGGATAAAGTAGTCCATGTCCTTATGAGGGACAGAGTTTCAAAGGACTACATTTCCTTCTTTTTTTACTGCCAGACCTTAGGCAGTTTATCTGGAACTCTCTTTGACCTTCAATGCAAAATCAGTATAGAGATCCTCTTGAAATAAATACTTCTGTGGATTCCAAGCCTGTCCAGAACACCCAAAAGACATTCTTTACCTTGTTTCTTTTTCTGTGAACACACTCCTATGCTTGGGAGCCAAAATTTCTCTTTTCAGATCCACATCTCAGGCCACTTTCAGCTTCGGTTGCTCCTTTTTGTATGTATCATTGAAGACAGATAGAATCACTGAATGTGGCAGCTTCAAGGAACCACAGAGATTAGGTAATGCAACTCCAACAGCTCAGATGAAATACCCAAAAGGAGGTTAGGGAACTTTCCCATGGTCTTCCAGAGTTTTCAGAGCTGTGAGTAAATCAAATATTATGACTGTGTTTTATTACATGTCCTCCAACACCCCATGTTGGAGGTCTCATGAGGACCACAGTTAGACCAATCCTTCTACCAGATACTTTGGAAATTTACCTCCTCTGTGCCTTGCTTCTGGTGACATCCATCTATCTTTTTACCCTTCAGGAAATCATAAAGAATAAGAAAGAGGATTTCTTGATGCAGAATGAAGAGATATCAATCAAATACTGCCAGAATAAACTTGATCAGATTTCAAAGACACTAATGGAAAGTATCTCAGCAGGAACTTTCTCTGTTCCTGGAGGTCATGAACTCTACAGGAAAGCAAAGGAAATTATTGAAAGGGAGTATCATCAAGTGCCCAGGAAAGGAGTGAAGGTGAGGAATGAGGGAAACATGGGGAACCTACAGAATAGAGTCAAAGGGGTCTCCTGAAAATCTGAGAGCACAGCTCCATGCATGCATAAAGAGAGAGCAGGGGCTATTTGAATAGCTTTGGCTCTTAAGGTCCACTGCATGTTATTTATTCCTGAAGAGAGTAGAAATGTCAACTCCCAACCATGAGTACAGATTTCTTAAAATCCACAAGAGACAGAACAGAAATTATTCATTTTTTTTTTTACTCAACAACATGATATTTAATGTGTTGAGCACTGACAATTTACAAGTCAGTCTTTGTATCCAAGGATGACTACAAGTGAGGCAGGAAGTCAACTACATAGACAATTACATACAAAGTTATAACACTCAGGAAAGAGCTACTTAGGTAGTAGAAACAATCATAATAATAAAAAACAACAACAATAATAATGCAACAAACATATATTGAACTGTTGTTTCCTATAGCCAAAATGTTAAGCTCTTTCCCTAGACTCTTTAATTTAATCTTTCAAATAGCATTAAGAAGCATCTACTCTCATTATCAACATTTTAAAAATCTGAACTGAGAAGCATAGGTAGGTTAAAATAAGTTGTCTAAACTTATAATCAGCTAGTGGCAGAAGAGAACAGCAGCAGAACTTGAGGCAATATTTCACATTGGGAAGGCAGGTATGTAAAAGCACCAGAGATTTTGGGTTTTCAGAACTGAACATTGTTCTGACTAGCTGGAATCTAGAGTGTGGAGGAAGAAGTAGCACTGGGCAAGAGACTGGAGGGAGATAGGTCACTCTAAGGAGCTTGGACTTGTAAGGAACCATTATGGAATATTAAACATGAAGTAAAAGTTACATGGACATACTTGTCTTGGCAGTACTTATCTTCTTTTGGAAATCTAAGTTCTGTGCTCCTTCTTGGTTCCTCAGGCAAATGAGGTCCTCCAGAGCTTTCTGCAGTCACAGGTGGCAATAGAGAAATCCATCCTGCAGGCAGATAAAGCCCTCACTGATGGGGAGAAGGCCATAGCAGGTACGGGGTAGGGCTAGGCTCACAGTGAGATGGGTAGATTCTTGCAGTGCCCTCTGACAGGTGTGAAAGCAAGACTTTCCCAATACAAGGAGCTTCCTTCCTTTCTGTGGAACAACCCTGCTGCATCTGGAAACAGCAAAGGGAACTGTGGTTGGATGCCAGACAGACAGAGCCTTTCCCCTCACATTCTGAAGTGTGCTGTTGATGGTGTGGACATGGGGTGTGGGTGGACTTCAGAGATTTCCTACCTCTCTCTTCAATTTGGTTTTGTCTCTGAGCTCAGGAGGGTGGAGGTCATTCCTTACCTTATTTTCTTTCCTCTCTAAAACCTCCCTGGGGCAGAGGAGCGGGCCAGGAAGGAGACAGCTGAGAAGGAACAGGAGCTGCTGAAACAGAAACTGCAGGAGCAGCAGCAGCAGGTGGAGGCTCAGAATAGGAGTCTCCAGGAACACATAGTCCAGCTGATGGAGAAGCTGGTGAGGGAAAGAGAAAACCTGCTGAGAGAGCAGAACAAGATGTTGGAGCATCAGCTGAAGGTGAATCAGGCTGTGGTAGTAGTAGAGCTTGATAGCCTGCCCTGGTTCCTCAGGAAGGGATGGGTGAGGGTTACAGCAAGATCATGCAGGGATCACCAGTGCATTTACTGCTTATGATTTATTAAAACACTGAAGATTTTGAATCCTTCCAAAACCTTTGAGTTCTGCTCTGTAAGTAGACTTTGGAGAGTTCAGGATGAGTATGGCCCCCACTCCAAGCCCTCAGATAATATAAATAGGGTTTAATAGCCATTTTAGGAATTTTAAAATTACCTCACAGGGCTTGATTGAACAGATATTCCAACTACTGTTTAGTATGAGCAACAACTAGTATGCTCTACCAAGATCACTACCTTTTACCAGGAGCCCTGCTCAGCCCAAGGCCCTGAGGTAGATCTGTACTGACATAAAACTACTAGAAATATCCAGGCTTAAAAACACAGGGAAATGATAGATTTTACACTTGCTGCATTGCCTCCAGTTGTGGACAGATCCCCAAGCTATCATGTGGCTTGGAGGGATTTCTCTCATTGTCCATCTGAACATGATTTATAAGAGATTCCTATAATTTTGTGACCATGTGTTTATAACAGATTTCTATAATATGGGTGACAGTACCATCCTGAGAGGGACTGAGAATTAGTGCAGTCAGACCAAGGCTAACTCTCACTTGCATTTTTTGACTGGAAAATATTACATTTGTCCTCATGTCAGGCTTAGCCTCCTGACCAAACCTTATGGTATATGAATATTATTAAGGCTGTAAACTACACTGTCTCTTAATATTTAGGTCCAAACCAGGAAATATTCCTTGTTACAAGAGTCTTCTTTCATGATTAAGAGAGAACAATTTTAGGAATTAATACAAAGATAGCCTGACAAAGTTTTAAAGTTTGACAAAATGAAATCCTTAAATAAATGGGGGATTTAAAAAGTTTTACTTCCTTCCTCACTTTTTTTTTAAGGTCCAAGAAGATCTGCGTACTGAAGGATTTAGAAAGAAATGTGAGGAGATGAATGCAGAGATAAATCGTTTGAGAAAGAGGATTGTTGATACTAAAAATGATGATAGTACCTTGCTTGCACAAGCCTTGGACAACCTTGGCAAAAGAATCACTTCATTATTGCCTGCCCCAGCTAACATTCTTGGTAATGTTGTGAAAGGAGTGGGCTCACTATTTAAAAAGAAGTAGCTCTCCTTGTAAAGGAATCAGATATATAATATATTATACATGTATATTCTCTGGCCTATTTCTGATGTCCATGCTTTTCACATTCATTCAGCAATGCTTTAAATATAAAAAGTGGCTTCTAGAGAATATTGATGTCTGGCCCACATTAGATAGAATAAATGAATGGACACTTTGATATAGCATATTTACTTTTAGGAAATATATATATGTGTGCAAAATCATATATATGTATATGTACATACATACAAGAGGTTCACTGAGGCTTCGCTTCTAATGGCAAAAGATTGGAAACCACTTAATGCTCATCTATGTAATTTGGTAATATATATTTTGCATGCACATAGACTAGAATACTAGATTGCTAGTAAATAGATAGTGGAGCTCTATTTGTGTAAGTATAGAACAATCTGGAAGATATGTTGTAGAGTGAAAAAATGAGGCACAAAACAGTTAGTATAAAGTGTTCACCATAAAAAAAGGCAATTATTATGGGCACTCATACATATGTATATATAGAACATTTCTGGAAGATTCATTAGAAATTGGTATCATTGGTTCTTCCTGGAGAGAACAGCTTGACATCAGGGATGGAAAGGACACATGATTTTCATTATATACCCTATCTCTTCAATTTTGCAAAGATAGCTTGTGTTATCATTTCTCAAATAACAAAGAAATCAAAGTATAATAGTAATATTTAAAATAGTAAATTGAATGTGAATAAATGGAATTGCTCATTGCTTCTAGAAATCACATAATCTGCTCAATAAGGGGTCTAAGACTAAGATCAAAATACTAGAAAATAAAATTTGCATCCTAATCTTGTTTTCACTTTGGCCTTGGTTTTTAATCCCTTATATTTGCCTCAAAAATAAGGTATGAACTTTCCTGTTACCCCTTGAAATCTCAGCAAGAGTAACCTTTACTTCATAGGTTTGAATTACACTTTTAAGGTGTTTAGAAACAAATTGCTAAACATTAAGAATATTCACTGCTGAGAGGAATTATCATCCTTAATTTCAGTGGTGGCATCTCTGCTGCAGGCAAGTACAGAAGGGGTTATTCACCACTGCAGAAATGGATGCCTTGACAGTACTGGGGAATGATAAACCCAGACACACAGAGGCCAGGTGTTGGCATTTAAACATCAGAATCCAAGTACATATAATGAGAGTAATGAGCATTGTGGTTTGTCTTAGCTCAGGCTGCTATAGCAAATTACCATAGACTGTGTGGCTTACAAAACAAACATTTATTTCTCCCACTTATGGAGACTGTAAGTCAAAATCAGTGTGCCAGCATTGTTATTTTCTTGGTAAGGGTCCTCTTCCAGCTTTACAGATGACAAGGTTCTTACTGTGTCCTCACATGGCGAAGAGAGAGAGAGAGAATGAATCTTATGATTCTGTGTTATATGGGCACTAATTAGATTCATGAAGGCCCCACACTCATTATCTAATCCCACCAATCCCCACTTCCAAGCACATTGGGACATTGGGAGTTGGGGTTTCCTCAAATGGACTTTGGAGAACACATTCAAACATTCAGTCTATAATACGGTTGGAGTGACAGCCAGCAGAACTGACCAGAGAAAAGTCTGAAGATGGCAAATAAAACAAGGTGTCTGTAGAGAAAAAAGGAATGGGGAGGAAACAATTAAACGGAATCAAGGATATTTATAGGAGGCTGAGAGGTAGCATAGATAAAAGGTTATAATCACTAGCCTTGATCTGAACCAATTTCAGATGATGGAACTGTCACCTGGAGGGGAGGGCAGGATCCTAAGAGAAAGGACCTTTAAACTCTGGGATGAGGATAAATGATAATGATTTTCACAGTCCCTCTCCTAAGGGAGTTCTGGAAATGTACTTGGATATGTGTGCTGGGAAATGAGAATGCCCAAACATTTCAAGGACTCTCAGAATCAGAATCCAAGCTAACAGTGGTGTTCAGATCCTGAAAAGACATCACAGTTTCCCTGTTAGAGATGCACATGGCATCATGGTAATAAATGCTGTCTTGGCCCAGGTGCAACTAACTTGGTCTAGTATTTGTTTTCAAATAAAAGTAAAGTTCATCTGAAGACAGACACCATTATATGTATTTTTTTTCTGTATATCTTCATAGTGTATGTTTTGGCACAGATGGTACTTAGTAGAAACTTCTGGAAAAAACAAAAAGCTGACACATGTGTGATTGTTTTCAATTGCCAGAATTCCATGAACACTCCAAAGTTCTGAGGTAATAGATTGTTTGGATTTTAAATATTAGATTAAAGTCTCTAAGTTAACTTAAGGGCCAGAGGAGCAGAAGAAAATCTTTCATTACAGTCTCCCCCTCTGTGACCTTATGCACACAGTCTCTGTATCTCTGTGAGGATGTTAACTCATCTCCACTGGAGACTTTAAATGATTCCATCTAGCCATGGCTTCAGGTGTTCCGAGGGAGGAATGAATGGCTTTGCCTTTTAAAGAAGAAACCATATAGTAATGAATATGTGACCAATATATTGTGGGGTTTAGTGGAAAAGCAAACTATTCTACAGAAGTATCTGTATATTTGTCCCCACTGAGAGCTTGACTTAAGCAGATGTTCAAATCCCCTGGACTAGACACACCCTGAATTGAAGAGCAAAGAGAAGTCTTGCCTTTTTTAGACTCGACATGTAAGTGATATCACACTGTACTTGTCTTTCTCTGACCTATCTCACAGCATAATGTGCTCAAGGCCCGTTGATGTTGCAAATGGCAGGATATCCTCCTTCCTTGTGACTGAATAATATTCCCTTGTGTATATGTATATGTATATGTATATGTGTCACATCTTTTGTATCCATTCTGGTGTTGATGGACATTTAGGCTGTTTTCATTTCTTGGCTATTGTGGCTAATGCTGCAATAAACATCAGTGCAGATGTTTCTTTGAAATACTGTTTCTATTTCCTTTCAATAAAAAATAATAAAACTGACTTATAATAATCACTTAGAAAAATAAAAAGGCTTTAAAAAGTAGTTAACAGTTTATTCACATATCTATTCTAATCCTCATTAAGGAATGCTTAGTTCTAATTATTTACACTATTTGCTAAATTCTTATGTCCTCCCTGCCATTCTTCTGGATTATGTAAAGAGAGAAAAATAAAGATCTTATCCTCATGCAGCTTACACCATGTATGGACCTTACATAATGTTATTTAGGCAGAAATAAATATTGTAATTATATATATGCATATACGTGTGTGTGTGTATGTATGTATGTGTGTGTGTGTGTGTGTGTGTGTGTGTGTGTGTGTGTGTGTGTATCTTATGTGTAGTGACCAAGAATCTAAGTAGCAACCAAATAATCATTTTTTTAAGTTTGCTTTCAAACTAGTGCATCTTGCCTGGGGATATAGTTTTGTATTATAGAGCCCTAAGGACCAAATATGATAACATTAAAGTAAGGTAAAACCCAGCATGCATGGTGATTGAAACAATGAATAAATAGATTAATGGTTGGATGAATGAATAAGTGTGGCATTTGTTTATCTTTTCAAAGGGTAATAAATATCCCTCCTATTACCAATAGGCAAAAATCTAAAGGCTTTGATGAAGAATTTTGTGTTCTTTGATCTCTATTCCTCTATCACCTGTATAAATTTATTATATTTAAACAAACTAAAGTGGATTCTGTTTCTATGACTCTACTAGGACTGATATGTCAACTCTGGAATGTTCTTCCTTGTCTCCCTTTTTCCATGGAAGTGTGGTTGTGCTACTCAACCGTGTTATTTGGATGGAATCTCTTTTACTTCAGATAATGTGATCTTTTTCTCTGACCACTGTTTTTGTGGACAAGTGGCCCACTGTTTTGTGGACATTGGTCCCAGGCTGCATTGAATATGGTGCCCACTCTTGGCCCAGGAAACAGTCCCTGATCAAACATGAGTAATGAATTCCTCCCCTGATATATTTGGTCTAAGGCCCCAATCTCTCTCTGTCCCTGCTGACTGTCCATTAATATAGATAATGCAGTCAATCAAGTTGTATTTCCCTTCCACTTAAAGTACCTAATTATTTTATTTTGATGAAACATGCACAAGTATTTACTATTTTATCTATTTAAAGTGTACAATATAATGGAATTAAGTAAATTCACATAGATGTTACAATCATCATCACTATCTACCTCCAACCCTTTTCATCATGCTCAACTGAATCTCTGTATCCAATGAAAAAGTCCCCATTTCCCTCTTCCCATGCTCCTGGTAATCTTGAGTAAACTTTCTGTTTCTATGAATTTAACTACCCTGGATACGTCATAAAAATGACATCATATAGTATTTTCCTTTTTGTGACTGGCTTATTTCAGTTAGCATAATGTCCTCAGGTTTATTTAGGCTGTAACATGTGTTAGAATATCCTTCTTTTTAAGGCTGAATAATATTCCATGGTAAGAAGGTACTACATTCTATTTTATTTTTTTAATTTTTAATTTTCATAGAACTTTACATTTCCACTTAATTTGCAATTATTACATAATACTGACTATGTTCCCTGTGTTGTGCAATACATCTTTGTAGCCCGTCTTATACTCAATATAGTGTTACTCCCACTCCTCCACACCTATATTGCTCACCCCACTTCCGACTGGTAACCACTGGTTTGTTCTCTATATCTGTGAGTCTGCTTCTTTTTTGTTGTTGTTTTGTTATATTCAATAATTTGTTGTATTTTATACATTCTACATATAAGTGATATCATATAGTATTTGTCTTTCTCTGTCTGACTTATTTCACTTAGATAATGCCATCCAAGTTCATCCATGTTGCTGTTAATGGCAAAATTTCATTTTTTATGGCTGAGTAGTATTCCATTGTGTGTGTGAGTGTATAGTATACAGTAAATATCTATAAATATTATATCTATCTATATGTATGTGCATGTTTGTGTGTATCATATCTTCTTTACACATTCATCTGTTCATGGACACTTAGGTTGCTTCCATACCTTGGCATTTGTAGATAATGATACTATGAACATTGACATGCATGTATCTTTTCAAATTAGTGGTTTTGTTTTTGTTTTTGGTTTTGGTTTTATATACCCAGGAGTGGAATTGCTGGGTCATATGGTAATTCTGTTTTGAGATTTTTGGAGAAACCTTCTACAGTGGCTGCATGAATTTACTTTCCCACCAAGAGGCTACCAAGGGTTTCTTTTCTCCACATCATTGCCAATATTTGTTATTTGTGATCTTTTGATGACAGCCATTCTGACCAGCTAATACACTAAAATTTATTTACCCATTCATATGTTGGTGGATAACTAGATTGTTTCCATTTTTTTTTATTGTTTTGAATAATGCTATTATAAACATTGATGTACAACTATATATTTGAGTTCTTACTTTCAGTTTTTTGAGATATATAACTAGAAGTTGAATTGTTGAATCAAATGGTAATTTTATGTTTAATTTTCTAAGGAATTGTTATACTGTTTTTTACAGCAGCTGTTCAATTTTGCATTCCTACCAATGATATACAAGATTATCAATTTCTCTACATCCTCACCAAAATTTGTATTCTGTTTCTAAAGAAAAGGCAACCATATTAATGTGTGTGAAGTATATCTCATTTCCTTAATGAATAATGGTGATGAGCACCTTTTCAGGTACTTATTGACCATTTATCTCTGTTATTTGGAGAAGGTCTCTTCAAGTCCTTGACTATTTTTGAATTGAGCTCTTTGTTTTTGATTTCATTGTTGCTGAGTTAAATGATTCTTTATATATTCTGAATATTAATTTCTTATCAAATATACGATTTGTAAACATTTTCTCCTATCCTGTGAGTTGCCCTTTATATTTTGATATTGTCCTTTGATATGCATAAAAGTTTTAAGTTTTTGTAAAAACCAATTTATCTATTTTTTCATTTGTTGTCTGCACACACCTTTGGTGTATATCCAAGAAATCATTGCCAAATGCAATAGAATGAAGAGTTTCCCTACGTTTTCTTCTAAGAGATTTTGTTCAGCTTTTACATTTAGATCTTTGTTCTACTTTGAGTAAATGTTTGAATATGGAAGAAGGTAGGGTATAACTTCATTCTTTTGCATGTGAATATCAAAATTCCCCAGTATCACTTGTTGAAAATATTGTGCTTTCCCCACTGAATGGTCTTGACACTGTTACCAAATCATTTGACCGCATATGAGAATATGTATTTACTCTATTGGTCTATATGTATATTTGGATTACAATAGTTTGTAGTCAGTTTTGAAATCAGGAAGTATGATATCTCCCACTTTGTTCTTCTCTTTCAAGATTTTTTCTTTGCTTATTGGGGATCTCTTGAAATTCCCTATGAATTTTACAATGACTTTTTCTTTTCTGGAAAAATATTCAAAATTTAATAAGAATTACATCAGATCTGTAGATTGTGTTGGGTAGTACTGACATCTTAGTGACATTAAAACTTCCAACCTATGAACATGGATGTATTTCTATTTCTTTATGTCTTATTTAATGTCTTTTGGCAACGTTTATAGTTTTCAGTATACAAGACTTCTTCTAGGCTAAATTTACTTTTAATTATCTTAATCTCTTTGATCCTATTTAAATAGGATTGCTTTCTTAATTTTTTAATTGTCATGTTAGTGTATAGAAATGCAACTGATTTTTAATTGTTGATTTTGTATCCTCCAAATTTGCTGAAATTGTTTATTTTTCTATTATTTTTTGGTGAAAACTTTGATATTTCTATATTTAATACCATGTCGTGTATTAAGAGAGAATTCATTATGTCATTTCCAAATTTAAATCTCTTTCTTTCCCTTGTTTTATTACACTGGCTAGTACTTCTAATAGTATGTTAAATAGAGGAGGTAAAAATGGGCATTACTGTCTTTTTCTTTACCTTAGGGGAGAAGATTTCAGTCTTTCATCATTGAATATGATGTAGCTGTGGATTTTTCATGCATGGTTTTTATCATGTTGAGGAAGTTTTCTTCTATTCCTAATTTTTGAGTTTTTTTTTTTTTTGTAAAAGAAAGATTATTAAATTTGTTCAAAGGATTTTTGTGAATCAATTGGATGACCAATTTTTTTTCTTTGCTCCCTTAATGTGGTATATTATATTGATTGATTTTTCTATTTGGAATCTACAGGATATAATCAACATTTATAGAATACCAAAGACATCAGAATACACATTCTTCTCAAGCTAACATGAAACATTCACCAAGATAAACCTCATTATGGATCATTAAACACGCCTTAAGAATTGAAAGGAACAGAAATGTTACAATGTATGTCTCAGACTACAGTGAAATTAAACTAGAAATCAACAATGGAAAGATAGCTGGAAAGTCCTAAAATACCTGGATAGTAAACAACAAACTTCTACATTATACATAGGTCAAGTAAGTCTCAAGAGGGATTTTAAAATGTATTCAATGAAATGAAAATAAAAATACAACTCATCAAAATTTGTGAAATGCAGTGAAAGTTGAAGGAGACTTGTACGACACTTTTGTCATGGTATATAATCTTATGGAGACCATAAACTCAATTTTGTGAAGAGGCAAAGAAGACACAAAGCAGCAGTTCCCAGGAATGGAAATGATCCTAAAATTAAATTAAGAAATGATTTCAAAGCAAAGAACAAATCCAGGGTGTTGCCAGATAAGAGAAAAAAAAAAAAAGATGGAGGGCTCAAATATGAAATGAAGAATGTGACTGAAGAGTCTTTTGTTTAAACCTCAGAATCTTTAAGGTTGGATCCTTGGAGTATGACATAGTAAGAAAAAGACTCTCTGAGGAGATACAGTGTGTGTCATAGATGCTGTCAAACAATTGGTTTTCTAGAAAGTTTAAGGGAGTTTTCCTCAGCCTTCTCAGCAAAAACCCAAGGTAGGGATAGGGCTACATTGAAAGTATTTGTGGGTTCAGCATTGTTGAGCCTTGATGAAGCTCACCTCAGAAGGCTTAGACCAAATCAGAGGGTATTTGTGCTAATGAAGAGCTACAGGGGCACCTGTTGATCCAGCCCTGGCATTCCCATGCATGACTATACTTTTATACATTTTTCCTTACCATTTTATTCTCTTCTCTGTTTTTACCCTTTGTTTTTCTTTTTTCTTTCTCATTTCTTTACCTCTTTTTGGACAGTTTTAAGTAAGTAATGTACAGAGGACAGGCCTTGGAGTCAGAGAACTTGCATCTGAGACTAAGCTCTAGAACCAAGCTAAGTGACATAGAAGAGATTAGACCTAATCTCTTCACCTGAATAAATGTAAGGATAATATCTAATTTACTGTGTGATCATGAGAATTAGAGATAGTAAGTGTATTCCTTAAAAGGTAGAAAGTGTCCAATAAGAGTGGCTGTTATATTATTTTTATTACTGTTACTACAATTATGTTTATGTGGTTGATTTGAGTTCCTGGAGCAGCTGTTAGTAAACTCTACACTGAGTCTTTTTACTCTTTACATATTCTTTACTATGATTATTTTTATGAGGATGATTTAGATTTTGATAGCTGCTATTGAGCTCTCTTAGTCTCTTTACAGCAGAGTATCCATCCCAAGATGTTATGAGTGCTGGCTGCTGGAAATGCTCACATGATCTCCCTTGAGAAATGCCTGGCAACCTCCTGTGTCTCCACTTCTCTAAAGATTTATTCTTAGAGGATTCAAGCAACAAATCATCTACAGGAATTGCCATCTTATGCTTTGCTTTTAAGATACTAACATTAGAAAATTATTTTTTTAATTTTTATTTTTAATACTACAAATATATCTTAGGCCTTCCACTAGCAACCAAAGATACATCAAGCCCTCAGCTAAAGAGAATGCTAATCTATACTGGATCAGTTTCCCCTTCTTGGCTCCACTTCTGGCACTATGGTGTGCAAGTCAGAATCACTCCTCAGCAAAACTGATGAAATTTTTTAAAAACCCATTTAAAAATAGTTGGCCTTATAAGCATAAAAAATGGAAGTGTTGCTACAGATATACAGCAAATAAGGACATATTTACTCAAGAATATTTACTAAAACTCCATAAAATGATGAGTCTTTAGTATTTGAAGATCTGTACTGTTACCTCCTCCACTCATTGAGCTGGGAACTCCACCCAGACTTGTACAACCAAGAACACAAATTTCTGACTCCCCCCAGGTCCTGGTTGCAGGGATGTCTTCCTGGGAAGGACAGGATATTAGCATTTCTCATACTGTCCCATGATGCTTGTTGCTGAGGCAAAGTTCTGGACAAGTGCAGCCAACAGGTGGGGACTCCATCCTTACACCAAGTTTCCTCTCATGAGACAAAGGTTGTACCTTGGGCATGGTAGGACACTGAGGTCCCAATTGCTCTTGACTCAGCTCATAGGACAGGGGATTGTGCCAAGGGAGACAAGCCAAAGACACCTCGGGCTCTTGCTCATATATCCACTGAGCACTTAGTTCTTCAAACTGGACTGTCTCTTAGAATTGACCTATTGGTCCTTACTCCAGCACCAGAGTTGTGGCTTAGACATTTTTCCTGGGAGGAAAGGTAGTCCATAGAACAGAGAGCTCAAATTATCTCCCCAAAGGAGCCAACTTTATTTCCAACAGCATATGAAGTTCAAATCTAAGGGTGCTTTCAAAAACAGTAGAAGTGTTGGTGAGAGGCAATGGAGAGGAGACTGATAAATTCATTGAAGATGCAGGCTAAATGATAAGCCAATTAGTTGCTGGAGAAAAATGAGAAAACAACTGCAAGAATTAGAGTCTGAATAAATTTCAAACATTGGCCATCAGGAACTGTCCCTTCATACCAGCCTGAATATGATTGGATTAGGGTGTAAATAATTTATTCTCCAGGGCATTGTTACAAACAATAGAGCTTTTAACCAGCAGTTAGTGGAGTTTCATAGGTTAGTGTGGTCAGGTAACTAGACAAACACTGCCAAAGTCCTGCTAAAACCCTGTTATCCCAGAGTGGCTGGGCATATCCAAGGACAAATCTCTGAGGAAAAACATTAGAGGCTTTATTCTGTGTCTGTTTAGGGGATAGAGGGGGAGGAGCAGGGAACAGACATCACTAAAATAATCCAGTTAGTCCTTAAACAAGTAAACAAGCTAACAACAATGACAAGCACTGAAAGAGGGGAGAGATGAAGTCAGTACCCAAAGTTTCTGCAATATCTAAAATGTTCATTTTCCAAAAAATATTTTGAGACATGCAAAATAAGCAGGAAATTATGGCCTAGATACCAGAAGAAAAGCAGGCAATAAAGCCACCTGCAGGAGTGACCAGATGTGAGAAAACAAGCCATTATAAATATGTTCAAAGAAACAAAGGAAACCATGATTTTAGAAGTAAAACATGATGAGAGTGTCACATCACATAGAGAACATTAATAAAGAGACAGGAATTATTAAAAAATAACCAAATGGAAATTTGGGGGCTGAAAAGAGCAAAAACTGAAATTTAAAACTTTGCTAGATGGGATCAGTAATACATTTAAACTGGCAGAAAGTAAAAGTACTTAAGAATAGATCAATAGATATTATGCAATCCAAAGAACAGAGTGAAAAAAGAATGAACAAAAAATGAGCAAAGCCTCAGAGAAATGTGAGACACTAATGTATACCAACAGACAAGTAAAGGCAGTACCAGAATAACAGAGAGAGAAAGGAGCAGAAAAATATTTGAAAAATTAGTGGCTAAAAATTTCCCAAATTTACTAAAAAAATTTAAATCTATATATCCAGGAAGTTCAACAAACTGCAAGTAGGATAAACTTAAAAAGACCCATGAATAGACACATAGTAAAAATGCCAAAGAAAATTTTTAAGGCAGCAAGAGAAAAATAACTATGTGTATCATCAGAATAATAGAGGGCTGAAGGCAATAGGATAATGTATTTTCAGCCCTCAAATTTTAAAAAACTCTTAATCAAGAATCCTATATCCAGCAAAATTATCATTTAAAAATGAAGATGAAATAAAAAGATGTTCGGATAACAAAATCTGAAAGAATCTGTTGCCAGTAGACCTACCTTACAAGATATACTAAAGTTAGTTCTTCAGGCTGAAAGCAAGTGACCCAAGACAGTAATTTGAATACACACACAAAAAAAACAAAGATCACTGATAAAGGTAATTATGCAATTATAAAGGAGTATAAATGCCTATTTCTTATCCTTTCTTCTCTTATCTTATTTAAAAAGCATAAAGCAATATATATTTAATTGTATTTGTGGGCATATAACATACAGAAATGTAATATATTTACCAATAGCAGGGCAAGGAGGTTGGTGAGAACAAACCAACATTGGGTTAAGAATTGACCCCAGATGTTTCACTTGAATCCAAAGGAAAAAATGTATAGAACCTGAAATGGAAAGAAGGCTAATATGAGAATAATTATACATATAACTTAAAAACTGTGTTCTACACTGGAAACTGACAAAACATTTTAAACTGACTATAACTCAATTAAAAAAATTATACATATAAACTTGCTCTCGTTTCTCCTCTCAGTTTCTTTAAAAGGCACAAAATTACATAAAGGTATAATAATTATACTGATGTATTGTTGGGCTTATAACATGCATAGAGATAATACCTATGACAAGAATACCACAGTAAGAAAGAAAAGAGAATATGGGAATGCTGTTTCTACATTCTCTGAAGTTGCTGGTGTAATTCTGAAACTGTTTTTGATAAGACATATATGGTAAGGCCTAAAGCAATCACTAAGTAAATAATTAAAAATATATAGCAAGAAAATCACTAAAGAAATTAAAAAGTAATTTTAGAAAATATTCCATTAATGAAAAAGAAAGCAATAATGCAAAAAAAAAAAAAAAAGACTTGAGGTATAGAGAAAATAATAAATGGGAAGTGTAAATCCCATTGTTTTGCTTAGTTTTGTTTTTATGAATTCTGGATGCAAGTCCCTTGTCAGATATATTATTTGTGAATATTCTCTACCATAGTGTGAGTTGTCTTTTCATTTTCTTAACATTAAGTTTTTTAATTAATGCTATTTCTCTTTTTTTTTTTCACTTAAAATGAATGAGAGCAAACAGAACATGTGAACAAATGTATAGATACAGGTGCTCTGGAAGAAAGGCATTAATACATGGCAAAGAAATGAGACTTGGCATTTTAACGCTGATCATGCCATCCTCAATGCCATAACACCAAATCTGTGCTTGCAACACAGTAAACTATGTGTATCTGCTATCCCCTACTTCTCAAATCCAGGACTTATGAACTCAAATAAGAATTTGCCATCAAAACTCAAACTTGAATTCTTGTTCTAGGAATGTCTCCAGAAAAGAGCACTAATGTTTTTTGAATATTCGGTGTAAGTAGCTTTAATTGAAATAAGTCTTAGGAAGGAGTTACAACCCTTTCCCATTCCCACATACCTGGGTACACAAGACACAGTCATTTATTCCATATCCATTAACAGTTTACAGAGCACCCACTGTCCCCAGGCACCACATTAGGCCTTGGGATCCTGAGGAGGAAAAGATGCACTCTTACCCTCAAGGAATTTAGCCTAGTGAAGAAGACTGCCTGAATCCCCTAATAACCTCTCCTTCCATCAATCAAGGAAAGCATTTACTAACTAATCATACACTTTCCTATCACAAACTACATACATATATGTAGAAAAGCACATGGACTCTAAGCATTTGAAAACAATCAGTTCAGGAGGGCCTTAGAGAAAATCTAGTCAAAATCTCTCATTTTATACCTGGAAACTTTAAACCCAGAGTGGATAAGTGATTTAACCAGGATCACGACAAGAGCTAAGATTAATACGGCACTTCCTATATGCCTAGAACTGCTTTAAGAGTATTGTTTATTTAATCCTCACCACAAGTCATCTTTCAAATAGAAAATTAAGGCACAGAGAAATTAATTAACAACAAAAATCAAATAGCTCACAAGAGCAAAGTCAGGATTTGAATCTAAGTAGTCTTGCTCTAGAATCCATACTAAAAGTCACCATGCTATATTTAAGTAGCTATGTCTAAAGGCAGTCATGATTTTCTGACTCATGTTTTTACACTGTCTTGTTATTTTATACTTTCAAGGTTTCCAGCATCTCTAGAACCCATTGGTCAAAACTTGTCATAGAAATCTCAAGATATTATGGTACTTTAAAGTCACAAGATCCTCGATTTGGGAAAAATGGCTCAATTCAACTTGGATGTATATGTTACCAGAAGGTGAAGATGAAGACATGCACAGCCATGAGAAATATAATAAGTAATCTTGTAATAAGTATTTTTTTAGCTTACTTTGACAAATTTTGCCACTTGTATCTCATTTCCTTGTTTTCCTGAATCACTCCCATGTACTCCTTCTCACTTCCAAATCCCAGTCTTTAAGTGTGTTAATTCCTCAATCAAGTAAGAACATGTTAATGTAGACAGAGCTAGGGATTAAATCTTGAGAAGACACTGCACTATACAAGATAAAGAAGATGTGCATTTCAGAAGTCTCAGACTTTATTTCACTCATTCATTCATTATCTAACAAATATTTATTTGGTGCCTTCCCTATGCACAACAATGCAGTGGATTCTGGGGATGTGCTAGTCTATGTGATGGATGTGACCTTTGCCCTCCTGTGGTCCACATTCTTGCAGCATTCCTGCAGAAGAAGTTAGGGAACCATAGTTAAGCACTTGTAAACTCTCAACCTGCTAGGCCTCTGAATGACGGCTGAGCTACAGGAGGATGAACAGAATGACTCAGCAAGACTGGGGACTGCTAATAGATGCTGTCACTCTCAGATGTACAGACTACAGAGGAGAGAGCATATTATTTTGAAATGACAGTAATACACTGAGTGATATGCATGAACTATAAAATAGTTTATAAATAGAAATTATTTGCATTATGATTGTGTTTTGTCAGAATGCACACATTTTATTTTTGTCCTTGAGGACCCTGAAGAGCAAAATATTATACCTGATTATTGAATTGGTTAAGTAAATTAAGCAAATCCAGGGATTTTATTTGATAATCAAGTTCACTCAAAGACGAAGGTAAAATTGTAAAATTTATACCCACTTATATATTTGTTTTCATCCTTCAGTATGCTTCCCCTCTCACTTTTACTTGTAATTAATCTGTCTTTAACTGCCCCAGTTACACAGAGGCCTTTACCAGACACCAAAAGTTATTCTGCTCACAAAAACAACAGGCTTCCTTAAGCCTTAAGTTCTTTAATTTGCCCTTTAGGTCTCAATTTCTCTGAGAAATCTGGGAAGTCCTCTGCACTTTAAACCACTCTTTCATCTACCAATGTAAGACTCAACTAATTTTGCCCTTCAATTTTGTAATGAGATAAAGGACACCTGATTTCTTATCATACTGCTCTTTTTCATAAGGTGACCTGGTTACATTCAGCTATTATAAAGCGTATTTGAGTCATAGGCTCTGAACCATGTCAATATCCTGTATTAGAAGAGTCTACTCAGCCCTATATTTGCTCATATATCCAGCTACATATTTGCCTCTTTTTTTTTAACTTTAAGCTTCTTGAGGGCACATGTCTTTTTGCTTATTTCTTACAGAGATCCCTCCAAAAACAATTTGGTAGAGAGAGTGAGTTGGATACAAAGAAGGTGGCAGAGATAAGTTAGTAGAAGAATAACTGGATAATTGGAAGATGTGTTTGCATTTGGATACGTAGGATTCAGGAGACAAAGCCAAAGAGAATGGTGGTGTGGGGACACACTGGGGTTTAGTTAGCTAGTCCTCACTGATTTATCATGCCCAGCTTAATGGTCCCAGGAGGAATGCTTGGAGACTTGTGGACCCCAGAAGGGCAAAGGCCACATCCATCAAATGGACCAGTGTATCCTCAGAAACCAGTCCAGTGTTTTGTGCACAGTAGGCATAGAATAAATATTTGTTGGATGATAAATGAATGAGTAAAGTGAAACGAAGTCTGAGATATCTGGAACATGAAATAGTCCTATCTTCTCTTCTGATATAGTCCAGGATAGATACATTAAACACATAGAAAACAGAAACTCCTGTCTAGACTGTTAGTTGCTTGCCCCAGATATCACGGCCAGAAGAGCCACAAGCAGGACCCAAGATACCAATTCTCATACACTTTCTGGCACATATCTCTTTTTCTCTATCTCTAAAATGTTCTGAATCTTGTTCTTTTACAATTTATTTTGATTCTTAAAAATTCTTAACAAACTATATATACACAAACATACACAGACACATGCATACATATTATGTCCTAGTCTTAGAGAATCAGTTAAGGTTAGAATTGAAGTTCAGTATTAAATGTGTATTACAATTAACAGATAGCCTAATATTAGGCCAAGAAACACATGTGCACAAATACATACACACACAGTCATTGAGGAAAAAATGATGGGGGGGGCATGGAATCAAGGTCTAGCTGGGACTCGACCTGGGTTACTTCTAATCAAAGAAATGAAAGAGTTGACTATGAGGAACCTCAGAAACCAGCTGCTTTCACAGTATCAGGAAAACTTTTGCCCAGATTTCAACATGGTCCAGGGAACACAGGTTGAATCCTTACAGGGATCCCAGCAAGCACTGTCTCAGTCACTAGCAGAACCCATCAGGGCTTTTTTTGATCACTTCACAGGAGCTAAGGAGCACCAATTCTGCTTTAATTCTAAGCTTTCAGCCTGGCTTCACTTGCAAATATTTTCTTAGAAGTCTTCATTTTATGGATGGGAAAGAGACAATAGTCAATAAATGGCTGGCTCCTGTGTGGCAGATTTCAATATGGGACCCAGATGACAGTACATATTCTTTAAATGGGATGCATAGGGAACTTTCAAAGAAATATTTGGACATCTTCCCAGAAGACAGATTAGCTGGAGATGGCGGGCATCCTGCTGCAGGAAATTGTGTTTTTCCTTTGAAGAAGAGCCTGGAAGGTCACCTTCCTAACACTTGTCATAAAAGGAAGGGATGTCATATAGTTAAGGCAGAGGGTCAATCAGCACAGTGGGTACTGAGAACACGGAGTAATTGGTCATGAATATTTAAGACTGGGACCATGATAAGGGATCAGCTCACACAGAAGTGCATAGCTGGCCTTGCACAATTACAGTTTCTAGTCAAGCTACCTTATTCCAAAAACACGTTCAAAGTCCACCTCATTCTGTCCTTGGAATTCTCACCACTGAGCTCATTCTCAGGAGTCATTCTCAGAGTTTCTCCCAGGCCTGAGCAAAGCTCACCTTAAACTTCTGCAATCAGGAGATTGAAAAGGTCAGGAAAACATGGTGAAGTCTTTGATCAAAAATAAATAAAAATTCTTTATCAATGACAATATGCTCAATTATACACAGTTGAACCAGCAGGATGACTTTCTGAGAATGCAAAGCCATGAATGCCTTCTCACTTTTGTTATTTTCTTTTGAACTGCTGTCTCAGTAGAACTAACAAACTTGAACCTTGATGTTGAGAAAATATTCCAAAGTAGTATTTCAATTAAGCACTGTAAAGCTAGCCAAACTTTCCCAGATCCATGTTCCTATGCTCCTCCTTCAAACCTGCATGGCCCACCAACCTCTCCTCCACTTTCAGGTGCTGCATGCTTCCCCTGTAGAGTACATACCTCTGAGAAAAGGAATAATAATTCCTGTTTACCTTCGTATTCTGCCTCACCTCTCCAGAACTCCAGTGCTTTCTTTTATACACTGTAGACTTTCAATGTTTTAATTAATTTAAAGAAATAGAGAATTTTCCATTATCAGAAATAATTTTAGAATACAGAATTGGAAAAGAACTATTAATACTGGATAATATTCTCTCTTCCATTAATCATAAAAATTTTCTCATGACAGAGAAAACTGAACTCTTATCAAGGCAGCCACATGGAGCAAAGCTGATGACACTCAGAGTCTCTCTTTTTTATATGTAATTTTTATTTTTTGGTTGGTTTGGCTTTTATTGTTTTGTTTTGTTTTTCAGGGAATCAACTCAGAAGGGCCCTGCCAAACCTAGGAGTGAGTTGATTGTTCCATGTGGGTCATGCAGTTCAATAACACAATTTATAGTGATACTTTCATTTCTGTTATTTGTGACTGCTTGTGCCATTGGGCAGAGGAACTGACCACATTGCTGCTCACAGTCATCCCCTTTATCATATGAATGTGAGGAGCCTACCCCTAGATATTTCCCCAAACCAATGAGATGCTGTAGAAAACAGAGTATTTCTATGTCTGTTTCTTCTGGATATTCTCAGCTTACCAGAAAGAGATTGACTGAGCCCTGAGGGTGGATTGGTCATTTTAAGACAATATTTGGGGCAGATAAGGCAAAGGTATAGAATTTAGGTCTTTCTAAATTTTGCTTCTCTTTCATGAGACTCTTTCTGATTATTATCATCTGCACTGATCCATCTGTTCATATAAGTAGTACCTGGTTGTTTTCTATGTGTTCATCTAAGTTCTGAGCTGCTTGAGGTCAGAAACCAAGACTGATGCTTTTTTGATATCGTGCTTGATATCTAGCATACTGATGGGCACAAAATGAGTGCTTAATATTTATGATGAGACTTCTAAACACAATTTTACACTTTGACAAATTTGGCTCTGGAAATAGTGACTGAGTCTTTCAGAATTTTCTATGAACAGAATAATTGACTTTCTTTGATCAAAATAAATTGATCGAGGGTCCCTTAGAGAATATCAGATATTCCTCTAAGGACTTGAGCATATTTCAAGACTCTACCTGTCATGTTTAAAAGAGATTGCAATGTAGTCAAAAAACTGTGAACAGGCATAAAACACCAAGTGGTTTTGTATTTCTCATTATAAGGCCTACCCTGGGATGCCAGTAATTTCTGGTTCCTAAATATTCTCTTTTCTTTTGGGGCCCGAATCATGTGAGTAATATTAAAGTTCTTCAAGAAGAGCGTTTGAGGTTATTCAGTTTTCTCCCCACTGTAATGCAGGCAGCAGTTTATGTGAAGTGAAACAGGAGGAAGAAGAAACAAAGAAACATCTATTTGATGCTACAGTTTCAGAGGAGGATTCCCAGGAGCAATATCCCAAGTTCAGAAGCCCACTTTTTCCAGTGTTAGTAATATGTGTTGTTACCATGGAGGGTGATTTTATTAATGAGAAATGGAATAAAATAAACACATTTATAAGCTACATATTTGAGATGAAACCAGAGTTGATATGGTTTTAATAAACTTGAGCATTTTATCTTCCTGCTAATGGTGACTTTGGTTACCAAGGATGGGAGTCACTTTTGTACTCATATCCTCATTGGAATTGAAATCTTAACAGATCACCTAGTTTATAATCTCTTATTTTATAGATAAAGAGATTGACTCCCAAGGACGTTAAGTGACTCCCCCAAATCACATAGGTATTTGTGACAGAAGAATGCATTCTCTGTTCATAGATTTGGAAGGGGAGAGAATATTCCTTTCTAAATATTCAAAGACACATATGGGAAATTAGACATTTTCAATTTTTAATGTAATGACTTCACAATGAGTATTTCTCATAACACTCACTTCTTCCCCTGTTTTATGTTTAATTCTGTAGCTTTTATTGTCCCCTCCAGATTGTAGTCAGTTTGAGGACAAAACCCAAATCTAAGTTACCTTAAGAAATCTGTCCATAAACTCATACTCTCATCTGTCTCACAATCATAAGCTCAATAAAAATTCTATCGATGACCAAAGGAAGGGATGCTCTTTCAGCCTTTCCTCCAAGACTCAGGAAGAACAGGTGCCAGCTCAGAATGGAGTGGACAAAGATAGAATAGAGCAGTGTCACTCCTTTTTAGGGTAATTCAATCCATAGTCCTAATCAGTCTCTGTCAGACAAATCTCTGTCTCATATAATGCAGTTGTGCTGTTTATTTTCATTTATACAAACTGATCAGATATGCTTCAAATGCTGAGTTTTTTTATAGTTTTTATTTTATTCCTTTGGGAGGTTCCTGTAAAAACTTTTTTTTTTTTTAATGGGAGTGTGATCCCTGTAGCAATCTGGAGATAGAGATGTTGCCTAATTGAATCAGAGTGTTGAGGATGAGAGTCTGTGCAAAAAGAATCAGTTAAATCTGGGGTGGGGATGAGAGTAGGGGTTGAATGAGGAAAACAGAAATTTTAAATCCCCCAAATTCCTGAATTTGGATTAATTTTCTGTTTGTTCGGCAAGGCTCTTTGTTACTTTTCAAAGGAAGGCCACTCAACTGTAGAAGGAAATGAGCAGGGCAGTAGATGGGTGTACTGGCAGTTTATTAGCCATAAAACCCTCTTTAAGAGTAAAGCAAGACCCCTCTGCCACGGTATTCCCTCCCTATGTTGAGGGTAAGGATTTATGAGAAGCAGATGCTCCTGGAGGCCCAGAATCCTTAATTAAACATCTTAGTTTAATACAAGTGTAAACTGTCACATGGCCCTGCAGCCTTTCTAGGTATGAAGGGGCAAAGCCCACAAAGGAGCCAACACGACCTCCCATGCAGGGTCATTGCCTTCCTACTTTTGTGCTTCTGTAAAACTGCTTGGCTCTAGGAAAACAAAACTTACCCCTAAAATTCCATTGGTTCCCAAAAGCTCACTCCTAAATGGTTCCTTTCTAACACCTCATTTGCATATGGTGCAAACTTAATTGAAACCTAAAACCCTATAAAAGACTCTGTAAACCTAAAGACAGGGCCCAGAGCTTGGAGTGTTAACTCCTCTGGGCCCATTGGCATAATAAACCTGAGTTCTCCAACCCTCTGAGCATTGTTTGGTCTCTCAATAGGATTCAGGTTTCTGTAACAAGCACACAGTGTAAGAAAAGATAAAGAGATTTCTGTGTATGAGTTAAGTTCTTTGATTCTCCTCCGAGTCTTCCCTTAGGATCCAAAGCACATCTGTAAATAACAATTTACTCAGGATGTACCTGTGAGAAGGTGGTGGCCCGACACAAATACTGTACTTCCAAAGTCCCTTGCATGTGGACCTGGACAGTCCTAAGCATCTTTCCCAACTCTTGAAAACAGACCCCCACTTTTCTAGCCCATGAGAGGGGTGCAGCAGTGCCCTGCTGCCCACTCTCAGCAACCCTCTTCCCTCCTCCCAAGAGAAGGGCAGGTAAGTTTTAAAACAAAAACCTATCTGTTAATTTTCTTGAATAAATTTGCCTTACCAAAAACTTCTAAAAGTCCTTGAAAAGATATCAGTATGAAAATTTTAAATTGCAAATACGTGATCAAATTAAAATAGGCTGTGTTCACTGCTTTCCAATAGAAAATGAAATGGCATGTATTTTTATCAGACTGTTAGGTCTGCTAAACCTAAATGTTAGTTTGAAGACACAGAAGCAACCAAACTGCAGTATAATTAGTTAACAATTCCAGTACCCTCCATGTGTTCAGATTCCACATCCTGAGACCCCAAAATGCTCTTTGGTTTGTGAGTGCCAAGATAACTTTCTTTTGCCCCGGCTTTCTTAGTCAATAGCTTCACCCTTGAAGGAATACAAAATGGCAGACAACCGCACAAGTAACTGGGTCTGTGTGATTTAAGAATATAAGCCATGACATATCTGATGTTACTCTTAGTTCAAGTAGTGAAGGGGACACAGTTGTCACTGAGTGTACACTTGAGTTATGGCACTTACACTTACTTACCCCTCTACTATATGTTAGAATTAAATTTACAATTCTTTGAAACTTGTTCTGTTTTTATTCATTTGGAAAGGTGTTCCAACATGTCCAGCCTAACATGAACATTCTTACTTTGAGAGTGATTTCATTTTCAATGATTTAGATTTGCTGTTAAGATTTGTTTTTTAAGACCATTCCTCTCCCCATTGCTGTTTCAGTCTTCTGAATCCTTAGAAGGAAGCACTAATATCAGTTAAAATGAAAAGTGCCCTAGTCAATATAACTGGAAAAAGATATCATGTCTTCCAAGGTTTTATTTTGTTTTTTAAAATTTATTTTTAGAGCAGTATTAGGCTCACAGCAAAATTGAGAGTAAGTGCCCAGTCTCCATATACCCCGTGCTCAACTCATGTACACTCTTCCCCATTATCAGCATCCCCCACCAGAGTAGTACATTTGATACAATCGATGAACATACATTGATGCATCATTCTCACCCACAGACCATAAGTAGCTTACATTAGGGTTCATTTGGTGTTTTTTACATTCTATGATACATCCACCATTATAGTATCATCAGAGTGTGATAATATATCATATTATCACTGACCTAAAAATCCTGTACTCCACCAAAATCCACTGTGCTCCACCTATTCATACCTCCTTCCCACCTTACCCTTGGCAACCACTCATATGTTTACAGTCTTCATAGTTTTGCCTTTTCCAAAATGTCATATCATTGGAATCAGTCTACAGCCTTTTTGTATTGGCTTCTTGCACTTAATATTATGCATTTAAATTTCCCTCATGAATTTTTATGGCTTGACAGCTTATTTCTTTTCAGTGTTGAATAATATTCCATTATCCTTCCAAATTTTTTTAGACTGTGTGGGCATTTTCCTGCAGTGGCTTGAAATTAGTGATTTTTTTTGTTTTGTTTTCTGGGGTCGAAAGGTGGAAATATTTTAATATGTAGAAGATTCTTGCTTAAGACAGTTTTTCAAATTTATAAACAAGGGTTTTTTTAATTTAAAAATTCTCTTGATGGTACTTGAGTATTTTTATATTCCTTTTTGATTTTTTACTGCTCATTCAAAAATAGCCTGTTTTGTCTAATCTCTGAAATTTATTTAGTGTCTCTCACATTGAAGTTCCAACTTTTTTTTGTTTGTTTTTTCTCATTTCCAGCATCCATCTAGCATACACTGATAACATCAGGGAAAATATACACTTAAGATTGAACCCAAGACCTCATGCAAGCTAAGCACTCACTCTGCCACTGAGCTACCCTCTCCCCCAGCAGCATGATTTTCATTGTCTTCTATACAGCATATTCTTCTCTGCTTTCCTGACTTGGGGAGTACAGGATGCTCTGCAAACAATTCTGATCTGTGACCACTCAAAAGAAATTTGGGTGGTCCAATTATAGCATAGAATTTATTTAACTAGTTGTAGAATGCATTGTCATTTCTGTCATGTCTGCTTTCACCTTACTGCCTTTCCTTTTTTTGCTATTACCCACTTGTATTTTATTTCCCATCTATATTTTATAAATTTCCTGTATACATTTATTATGATTTAGTTGTGTTTTTTCCCCTTCTGCTGTTTAAAGTAGTGTCTTTGGCAGACATAACAACTTATCTTTCCCTTTCTGGACTATTAAGATTGATCTCAAATAAAATTAGGCCTGACTCCAATCACTGGATCTCTGCTAAGTTCTTATCAGTGCTATTCATTTAGAAACTGAACAAAGGGTAATAATAAACTCCCTGTTCTATGACTTCCCCTCATTTAGGATTCCACTCAATTGCAACACAATTTATATTCACTTCTTCAATGCTGTTGTGAATCTGTGTAAAGGAAATGAATAAAAATGAGTTGTCAGGGCTTAAACTTTAACCTTTCTTTCTGCCTTTTTGGGCTTTATGCTGTCTTTGATATGGGTCATGTGACGTGGCTTGTCTCTTTCCAGACTGTGCATCTTATCTCCTGCTTCTCTGATTTCAGGGTTCCTTGTAATTCTTCCTTATCTATTTCACCCTGTGGCCATTTCTAGGGCTCTGTTCCACACTGCCCCCTCCTCAGTCAGCAGTATCTTTCAGAGACATAGCTTCTGTTTCCTTTCTCTTTCCAGATCCATGCAGGTGAAAGATCTTTCTCTGTCCATCTCTGATGGAGACTACATTCTTTACTGCCCAGTAGCATATTCCCTTTGATTGTCTCTTAGGTATGCAGAATTGTGAGCATATTCGAACATTCCTTCTTTTCTTCTGTCAAATTCTTGTCAGCAGTTTTACACACACACACCAATTTCTTGTCCCACCACAAATTTTTTGCAGATTATAAACAAGAGTTCTTCAGGCTTCTGCCTAAGAGTGTGGACTTTGCAGACTGCGGGCCTGGGTTTGAACCTTACATGATCACTTTGGATAAGTTTCTGGATTAGTTAAAATTAGTTGCCAGTTACAGAGACTGAAAAGAACTGTGTCATAAACAAAGTGATGTTTGTTTCTCTTTCACATTAAAAAAAAAAAAGTTCTATAGAGACAATCCAGAACTGGTATTATGATTTCACAAATCTCCTAAGACTTAGGCTGGTTCCACCTTTTAGGTTCAGTAAACATCAGATGAGGCCCTCAATCTCATGGTCCTAGATGGAGCTTTATCCATCACATGCAATGTAGAAAGGAGGAAGGAAGAAAGGGAAGGAGACAGAGGAAGGCAAGAATCTATGGTCTCTTAAGGAAATTTCCCAGAGGCTGTCATACACTTCCTGTCACATCTCATTGAACAGAATTTAGTATTGTGACCTCACCTAGCTGGAATAGAGACTGGTGAATACTGTCCTTATTCCAGATAACCTTACACTCAGCTGAAATGTGGGAGGTTCACAGCCTTAGAAAGAAAGGGGGAAAGGAACATTGGAGTAGCCAAATACCAGTTATTCTATATCTCTTTTTTCTTGACTGTTATTACCCATCTCACAGGAGTGTTAGGATTAAAAGAAATATTACTATGAAAGCATCTAATACAGTATCTAGCATAAAACAAGCTTTTGGTTAATGTTAGTTCATATCCCTCCTTATTCCTTTTTTGTGAATTTTCTCATTTCCCTGCTACCCCGTCATTGGCATCCAAACTCTATTTTAAATACTTGCCCCAGTTGATGGTACTAAGCTGTGGTCTTGTACCTTTTCATGAGCGGGAGCAACAAACACATTATTATTCAATGTCAGCATTTATTTTTAGCTTAAATTATGGCTTAGATTTAAGACATAGCTCTTGGAATCAAATAGACCTAGATGTGAATCCTGGCTCTGCCGCTTAGTCAGTTTCTAACCCCAGTTTGTTGCTCCCTCCATTTCCTCATCTGTGACCCAGGGGTAAGGTTCAGATATGAGGATTAAATGAAAATAATAGAGATAGAGTGCCTGACAAAGTAAGTGGTAGTTTTTTTCTTATCTTTTTAAATTTGGCCTAATCTGGCTGAACCTTTTTGAAAATGAACTCTCATTCCATTAAAAAAAAGTTTTAAAATTGGTCATCTCCATACATGTCCAAATGAGAGTTGTTAAATTGTTAGTCAAACCTTTTGATAATTGTCTCCAAAATCAGTTTAAACCCAAATAGCAGAAAAGTGTTTCTTGTATTTTTTTTAAGAAAAAAAAGCATAGCTGAGCCTTAACTTTATTTAGCCTTGATTTGAATGATTTTTGGTAGATCCACTCTTAGAAGCAGAATCATTTCCACTAATGAGTATATTTCATAGTATTTTTCCCCCAGTGGCTAGTTGTTAAGCACCTACTGTGTGCCAGAAGCTGTGCTAGTTTCTGGGGACATATTGGTAAGCAGAAATGCACATGGTCCCTGCTGTTGTGGAAGTTGCAGTTACTGAGGGAGACAGGTGAATCAATCACTGCAAATAAATGAAAAATTGCCATTATTAAAGTTGTTAGGAAGGAGATGTACAGGTGCTGTGAAAGTATGTGGAAACATCTTATGATCAAAAGTTGAATGGTGACTTTAGGAACAAAAAATTGGCCGGTGAGCTGAAGTAAAGAGATGTTATGGGCATATGGTTTGAAATGAGCTCAGACACAAGGTAAGGCTACACTCGGCATGGACCAGGACATGCCATAGTCTCCAGCACCACTCCAAAGAATGCATTTCATGGTTTGGGGCTGTCTTTAAAATAAATGCCTGTGATATATAAGTTCTCAATGTGATACTCTGAAAGGGGCTACATAATTTAGGAATAATTTAAATATTTCATAATTTATTCATGCTATATTGATAAATATTAAATTCACATATCTTTTTTTGTTTTTGATACACCAAGCAGAGGCATCTGAGAGAATTGGCTGTAAAGTAGGATTTTTTCAGAGAGGGTCAGAGGGTTGATCTGCATTACCCATAGTGAGAATTTGAATTTGAAGCCATTTGGCCGAATAGGGTGGCATAAGAAACACTGCTGGCAGAAGAATAGGTAGCCCACAAAGTAGCAGTGGAAGATGACCACAGGATGAGAGGTGTGAGCAGTGTGTTCCAGAGAGCAGGCAGGACTGTACTTGGGATGGCCCATCTCAGAGCCAGCAGGCAGCCTCAACGTCCCATCTCTCCAAGGAATTCCAGGTTCACATAGACAAGAGCCCAGCTTGGCACCTTGGCAGTGGGCACCATTTCTCCTTGTCCTGTCCAGCTGAGCTAATGGGGCATCTTTTGGGGGAAATGTTGCCTCTCTGGTCTTTTTTAGGGTTTTGGAAGTTGGCTGGGAGGCTCTGCTCCCATGTAACATGTTAGGGCATGACTGAGCCTCAGGGGCAGTACTGCCTGCCATTGGACTGTAGGTGGTTTCTTGTTCTGCGCTGATAAATTTAAGACGAATTCCATTCATCTAAATATTTTTAAGTTCATCTCTCTAGGCAAACCTAAATGAGTTTTAGTTAAATGAGTTATCAAAATAGACAACTGATCAAGGACTTGTCTTCCAAAAGCATTTGTGAGTCATGATACAGTTTCTAGAGACAGTGTTGTGCATGGTGGGTAGGTTCCCAGCCCTTCCCAAGAGTATTTATGCTATGTATTTACCCTAAGGGGTCACAAGCCTTTCACCTTCACCTTCCCAGGAATGCCATTGGAACTAGGAATTTCCCCAGCTCTTCACTTACTCTGTATTTGGAAGTCCTCCCTCAGGGTGCAGCAACCTTGTTTCAACCTCGGGGACTTCTCAATCGCTGTTCTCTGCCTGGAACATTCTTCCCTTAAGAATCTGAATGACTGCTTCCTTCTCAATGGAAGGTCAGCTCCAGTGTGACCTCAGGGATACTTTCCATAATATCTAGATAAATTACCATTGCCTGCCACCATCATAGTCCTTCAGGCCTAGGTTCATTGTTTGCTGACTTGTTCATCTTCTGTCCCCCACAACACAGACACCAGAATTTAAGTTCTGTGAAAGCACGGATATTTTCTCCCTTGTTTACCTGTTCTTAAGCCTGGTAGAGAGTAAACTTCCCAACCTGCTGCATGTGATAGTGGGCAAAAGATTTACCCCTTTGACATAAAATGGGGATAACATCACCTGTGATACCTGTCTCATAGGAAAAATGAGGACCTGGAGTTAGGGTGCTGAAAATACTTTTTCTCCCTGAAATGTGATTAATTTTTTGATTTTATATATATATATATATATATATACATATATATATATATTTGCAAATATCAATACCACTTACTCAATTACATAACCCAAAAAAACTTAGAACAAATTTTGTGCTTCTCTTTGCTTTGCTCCCCACTAAACTACTCCTTAAACAATACTAATCAGTTTGTCCAGAGGCCATATCCTTAAGGTCCCTCCCTTCAGCACCCTTCCTTTACAGCATCTTGATTGCCTTGAGTCTTTCCAGGACCACTGCTAATTGTCTTCCAACCAGTAGTCCAGTTTGTATTCTTTCCCCTCTTCCACCTCCCAAATTTGTCACCCACACTGCAGGAAAATAATTGTTGTGAAAGGCAAATTCCACTCCACTACTGCTTAGTTTAATAATCATGTAATGACTTGCTTTGTCACAGGATCATGTCCAAATGCCTTGGAGAGCCATGTGAGACAGTCTTCCTCTGTGTGCTTCTGCAATTCTCCAGCTTCACCTATTTCCCTTCTGTCATTTCTAAATCATCAGTGTACAAACCATGGACACAACGTGCACAGTCACATGCCATGCACCAGCCATCTCAAACTGTTTGCAATGCAGAGAGGAAGGTACTAGGTTGCCAGATGGCTTCACTCCCCTCTATTTGTGGTGTTCATCTTGCCTTGTCAAACACCTGCCCATCTTTCAAGAGTCAATTCAAGCATACCTATTCTGAAAGACCATTCCAAACTCTTGCCCTCTTCCCACCACTTCCAAGATCTCCTCATTTCTTTCTCTGCACTGCCTCTAAGCCTTGTACTACACCTATTATAATACCCATGCCAGAGATCATCTCTGCCTCCTCCTCAGTGTTACTTCATGATCAAGTAATTTTATTCATCTCCTGAGCTTCCTGGCCCAGGCATTATACTTGGCATGTAAATCAATATCTGGAAAAGAATGAAACAGTCAAATTCAGTGTACTTATTATCTAGTAGAGGGCTTCATTCAATAACATACTTTTGACTGATATTTGAAAAATTGAAAGATCTTCTTGAAGGCTAGAGGTAGGAAGGAGGGATATTGTATTTATGCTGTTAATAGATATCAGTTGAATGGCCAAAATATTTTGTCAATGACCTAGTGTTAACCTAACATTTACTGTGTTCAGAGTTCTGGATTTGGCCATTTGCAGGGGATGCTTGAAATAGCTTTTGGATATTTCTGAAATGACTCTGGCTTTATCATTTTATTGGGTCAAAATGTTAAATTGTCAGCACAGGTTCTTGGCTTCCAGGCACTTTAGAATAAAGTGCCTGAATGTTTTTTCATCCACTACCCTCTAAAAGGATTTTGAAACACTGTGTCCTTTCCTCATCCATTTAAAAAGATAATATGTAAAAATTTTAACTTGACTTTAAATCATTATAAAAGATGGTGCTTCTGACATTATAAATATTGATTTACAAAAACCACTCTTTTTAATGTACACAATGGAAGCTAAATTAAATACCAAAGTGATTTTGTATCTACCGTGTCATCCATATAAACAACCACATTATAAACAAACTCTTCTAGAAAATCCAGGAATTTTACATAGTTGTTTCTCTTGTGGAACTCATTTCATTCCTCTTCTCCTATAAAACTTAATCCCTATATAACAGTCTCATGTTTGATATCTTTCATTGATTACAAGTGCATTCTTACCTCACTCTCATCCATGTACACCCACCCCTTTTCTCAGGACACCTGCTGAACATTGGTTGAACATCTCTTACTTCAAGAGACAGAAAGGGTACTCACAAAATTGGGAAGGAGAAAAAAGAAAAGTAGAAAAGGAAATCAGTGCAGGACCTGACTTTTGGTGAAGGAGCCAAAAAGGGGAAAACACTCTTACCGGGACACACACAGAGAGGTCATTTGGGATTGAAGTGGTTCCAATGAGGGTGAGAGGAGGGCACAGCAGGTGCTTGGCTGACAGAACTTAAAGAAACCAGCACAAAATATTTCTGTAATCAATCCTCAGACCTTAAGCTGCTGATGCTGAGCTAGAAATGTCTGTTGAAGCTGAGGGAGAGGACTGAGGCTGATGGCACAGACTGTGTCTCATGGGGTTGGAGTGTGTTGTTTGCTGTGATTGGTAGTGTCTACAGAACAGAACTTCCTGGGACCTGAATTCAAAAAGCAACATTGCTGATGCACATGGTGTGGATTATCTAGGTATCCCATGGACATAGTCACTATATCTGCAGATCCAGGGCCCAATTTGGCATTTTCTCAATAGAGGAGAAGCAGGGCTCTATCAGAACCATCATAATTTTGGTTTGAGGGACCCAGGGGAAGTTGGGGTAGAAATCAGAATCCATGGCCAAAGGATCTGCACATTTTATAGGCCAAACTGTGATTTCTATCGGGTCCAAGGCAAAGGGTGTGGATATGCTCTGTGGTTGCCTTGGTGGTCCATGTCACAAGGAAGAGAGTGCCAAGAGCAGAGATCTGGGTGTACAGCTGGGGAAGTTGAAACCTTTCCATCAGCCTTGTCTACCACATGCAAATGTGACAATAGGGATGGCACTGACCTGGTACTGCACTGAGGACCCAGCTGGGAGACTGAAGGATCATTGCAGCAGGCCCTAATGCATGACTTGTTTAGATTTGTTTCCACTGGTGTTTCTGTGTAGAATTTGGACATTCCCATGGCAATAGAAAGGACAAGGGAACTGTCATGAGTGTGTATTGGAAACATTCCAAAACCACATACCACAACCTGCACCCCAGAAATGGTTTGGAAGCTTCAATTCCAATAAAAGGAGGAGCCCTAGCCACTCTCCAATCTGTGATAAACACCTAATCAAAATGAGGCTCTGCTAAACAATGAGTAGGTTGTGTTCTCCACAACAAAAACCACATAAGCAATCATAGAAATAACAGGCAATGCACACACAAAAATGACGTGGCTTCACACCATACCAAAAACAGATCTCACAGCAATATCATGGAAATGTGCACAGCCAATATAAGAAACCTTCCACTTAAAAAAGTCCTTCAAGTCTACAATAGATAACTGATAATCTTTAACCCATAAAGATAGAGAGATATAATAAAATGAAAAAGAAGAACCATTCCCAGACCCAACCTCCATCACACTTGGAAACTGAACAAAAAATAATTAAAAAAGGAAGCATGTGAAAACCCTTATCTACAGATCAGACTGAAATAAAAATTAGATTATGACTTCTGTAAAAAAAAATTGTTTTGCTTTTGTAAAAAGTCTGAATTTTCAAAGCCACATTTTATATTCTCCACCTTCTTTTTCTTGTTAGTGAGCCTGAAAAAGGTGTTTCCTCAATGACCAAGAAGATCTCAGGTGTTGTCAGCAGGACTTAAAGCAAGCCTCCTCTTACTTGCTTCACCAAAAGAATATCGACATACAGTTCCTGCCACTGAGCCTAGAAAGCAGGCAGTGAGACAACATTCAACATTGTTAATCATCAGAGAAATGCAAATTAAAACCACAGTGAGATATTTCCTCATACCTATCAGGATGGCTATCATCAAAAAGACCACAATAACACAAACATTTGGCAACAATGTGGAGAAAATGGAACCCATATATCCTGTTGATATACAGTTTATACAGAGACTAGTGTGTGAGAGCTGAGTCCTGGAGGCCTGTGACTTACCCAGGAGTTCAAGTCATTGCAGGCAGCAGGTGCTTCTTGAAATCAGTTTTCAGCCCTGGCTGTCCTTGGGCATCAGTCTCCCCAGGAGCTGAGTTCCCCAGCATCACACCCCCTCACCCAGAGATTCTGATACAATTGGCCCAGGCATCCAGATTTGAAAAGCTTCCCACTTAATTCAATGTGCAGTCACATTAAGAGACACTGTGAGCAACTAGTTCACGCTGTGTTTAGTCAGTATAGTTTATACACAAAAAGCAGGAACAGTAGGAACAATAGAAATGCAAACTATTACAACCACCATGGAAAACAGGATGGTGGCTTCTCAAAAAACTAAAAATAGAACTACTGTATGTTCTAGCAATTCCTCTTCTGGGTATTCATCCAAAGAAAATGAAAACATTAACCTAAAAAGATATATGCTCCCCAACGTTCATGGCAGCCTTATTTACAATTGCCAAGATATGGAAGCAAACTAAGGGTCCATCAACAAACGACTGGATAAAGAAGTTGTGATATATATACAATGGAATATTACTGAGCCATAGAAAAGAATGAAATGTTGCCATCTGCAATAATATGGATGGACTTGGAGAGTATTATGCTGAGTGAAATAAGTCAGACAGGAAAAACAAATACTGTATAATATCACTTATATATGAACTCTAAAAAAGAAAACTAGTGAACACAACAACAACAACAACAATAACAACAACAACAAACAGACTCACAGGTACAGAGAACAAGCTAATGGGTATCCATGGAGAGAGGGAAGAGGGGAGGGCAAGACTAGGGTAGGGGATTAAGACATACAAACTACTATGTATAAAATAAATAAGCTAAAAGATATATTGTACAGCACAGGGAATATAGTTGATATCTTATAATAACTATAAATGGAGTATAACCTTTAAAAACTGCAACCTGAAACATATAATATTGTACATCAACTCTACCTCAACTAGAAAAAAAGTCTAAGACCAGTTTGCCCCATGTGACCAAGGTCCCTCCAGTTTTGCCTTCTTTTCCTATCTGTAGGGCTCAGTGTCATCATCTGTTAAATAAGGTACTCAGGCTACAAGACCAGCCCGACTTCAAGAATCCCATAAATCTACTGAACGTGAACTAAATGATCAAATGAGAAAACTCAACCCCAGCATGAGCAATCCTTACTGCTGGCAGAATTTTAATCTCCACCATGATGAAATGAGGACTAAATAGTGCACATTTGTTCCTTGCTTTCATGGACAGGAAGACACAGCTAATGTTATGTGAGATTAAAAAAGTAGGCAGAGCAAGACACATACTGCACTAAACTTTAATACTCCCATCTTCCTTTGCTTTCCCTTCCTTGCACATTTACTGGAGGAGAGAGGTGTTTAATTAAGATTATATATCAATAAAAACCAAATTATAATTTGTTTTTACCCATCATAGTTGTCTATATAGGAAAATGTTTTACAATAATAAAAATAACATTTGTTAACTATAAAATTTCAATTAATTTTAAAACACAAAGTGTAGAAAATAAGAGTTATCCATCTCTCATGCCCAGAAATATTTTATTTCCTTTAAGGAGTTTAGCAAATATCATTCAAAACCTTTCCTTATATATATATGTATAAAGTATATTTTAACTAAAATGAAATAATACTATGTGTAAATTTTACAACTTGCTTTTCCATTTAACAATATATACTGTAGACGTCTTTTCATTTGAATTTACATTGATTTATCTCATTATTTTTAAAGACTGAATAGTATTCTACTGTCCAGATGAAATAAACTATATTAAGCCCTCCCTACTTAGCCTGGCCCTCTCCTTCCTAAGGTTCAGGTCCCTGCATCTGAGAAGGGAAGACGTGGTCTGGGGGGAAGAGCAGGACATGCAGGCAGAGGTGAGCAGCCAGGGAAGCAGGGCTGGCTGACCACCACTTTCTGACCCTTCCCTCTGGCTGTCAGCAAGTATCCCTTCATCTGACAGTTACATGAACTGCCTTTTTCTCCTTTCAAGTTTCAAAATTCCCTGCACTCAAAGAATTTTGGAGAAACATTACATGAGCATTTTCTGATTGTTAATTTCAGGTTCCTCCTTCTCTCTGACAACAACACATCTGGCACTAATCTAATACTCACGTAGCAAGACCAGCGAACTCACAGAAAGCATGAGGGGAAGGACCCCCTTGATCTTTCAGTCAACATGGAGGGTTAAAATTGTCCAGTTTAAAATACAGCTGGGCAGATAAGAATAAGAGATATTAGAATTTTTAAATCAAATACTTCTGGTTAACTGAGTCATATTTCCAAGTATTTAAGTCATCCAAACTCCAAGAAAAATATTTTACCAGGAATCTGGCCCTTAACAAATCCTATAAAACAGAAGTCAAATAGAACTGTCTGCAATCTGATGTTAAGAATCTATTTTTCTCAGAATGCTGGGCCTTTAATTCCAGAATGAAATCCAAGCACCTTACCCAAGCAGCTTACACCTTATACAGCAGATGGTGGACATCAATGGGACAGTTCTGTATTACTTTGTCAACAACATCTGAGATGGATTCCATAAAATCCGGGTTGGCAAACTGAATTTTATACAGATATAAAAGAAACATTACGCATTTCTCTCAACAACTTTTTTAAAAAGTAACTTTAACAAATACAGAATTCACTATGCCTTTAAAACCATCACATTGGAATGAATGTGTCAAATTAATCCAAGTGACTCTGTGCATGGAGTGATGATGACATGTCCCCTCAGGAGATGAAATGTGTGGCTTTAGTGAAGGAAAAACATCAAACAGTAACAAAGACAGACCAGCCCTGCGTTAGAATACACAGTGACTCACAATTTATGTGAGATTGTAAAAACAAGTGCACAGTATATGTGACGTGTAATGAAAAATATTGTGAGTAGATAATGAGCATATCATGTATAGACACTAATGTCATGAAAAAGTTAGCCAGGATATAAGAAAAAACCTAGTCAGTGACTCACACTGTAAATCTGAGCTAGAAGACTGGGAAGGGGGAATGGTGGTGGCTTCTAAGTGAAACAATCAATATGGTAACAATCATGTTATTGAGTAAAAAATCTTACATTCAATTCCATAAGTGAAATAAGCTAAAGTATAAGTAATTCAGCTACAAAATTCTGAAATATGCTTTAATAAATCATTGAAAGTGTTAATGTGCTCGAGGGAAGAAGGCACCATGTAGCTGTTCACTGGACGTTGTTGGTTTATGTGTATTTTAACTGAAGACTATCACAAACGATGAGTACCGTGATATTAGGTACAGTCAGACATACATTGTGTGCAATTTCCCTGAACAAATGATCATACACATCGAAGAACAGGCAGTGGTTTGTATTTACCTATTAAATGTAAACTGAATGAGGCAGAAAAATATACAAAATACAAATAAAGTCCATTTTACTTAAACCTTAAAATATTGCCTCTTAGTTACTGCTTTTGCAAAAGCAGTAATCATTCTTTGTGACTACTCATTAAACTGATAATATCTCTAATTCTTCTTTCCAAGGCTGTCCTCAGACAGAAGCTTTAACTTGCAGCAGGGAACACAGCAGGACCAGCTGTCCTGGGTTAAAAGTTGGAATGAGGACGGATCGTCATGAGTGATGGGAAGGTTATATGTACACTATCATACTCTTACACAAATTCCAATCAGTCCTTGAGATTAACTAGTTTTCATATTAGTATGAAATGAATTTCAAATCCATTATCTTCTATTGCTCTTAAAGCTTCTTCCTAACCACAGTTGGTTTAACCAACCATTAACTGTTTAACAGATAGCCAGACCCAAAAAGGAGCACGCTGAAACACCCAGTCAAGTGGGTGGACCATGCAGGAGCCAGAGCAGCCACTGAGGCTGCAGCCTACACTCCCAAGGTCCTCCCTGAAAGGTGGCCACCTCACTCAGGAGCCCCACGGAGAGCCACTCTTGCACAAACGAGGTGGCAGCATCGCTCCACACACATCATTCTCTGCACACTCAGAAAGCAAATGTCTTACCTCTGGATGAAAGAAAATTTCAGGGCCTGGGAACCTTTCGTAGCCAACATCCATAATGAACTTCTTCTGGCTGATGGTATTATTCCCTGTGTGCTGTTTGATCTACTTCCACGGATCCACGTCATACTTGGCAAACTCCTTGATTATATCGGGGCAAATGTGACAATACTTCTCCTGCAGACACACACACAAAGATGTCACCAGGCATTAGCCACCACCCAGTCTGCCCTCCAGCAAACACCCAGTAGCTCCAGCATCACATACCCCGACATCAGTCCTGCCCATGGCCACAGCTCCAAGGGACACTGGGCACAGTGATGTCTAACACCTATGCTCTGGCCATGTACATTTGCTTTCTTTCTAGCTCTGCTGTTAGTCCCAGCCTCACTCTGTCACATGTTGCTGCCTACTATCTGAGATGATGTCTGACGTTGCCTAACAAGTCCCTCGTCTCCATCTCCTCTCACATTACTTCTTGTATGCCCCCACTTGGCACCTGCCCAGGAACTCACTGCCACCCACTGGGACCAGCAGACCCGCATCACAGCCCAACCCAGATCTGAAGGCAGCAGATCTGGCCCTGTGCTCACCAGAGCCGATCGGCAGGTGGTTAACCTGCTTTGCGGTCTGACACAGCACTCTCAGTGGCTCCACAACAGAGTGAGTGCCTAGGAACGTGGGATGCACAAGTGACTAAAACACACACAGACCCCTGCCCACTGGCCCATACACTGGTTGAGAGTCAGAGAAACCAGTGATGGTGATAAATAAGTAAATGGCACAGCACTTTTTAAGGTTCTGGGACCATGAACCAAAGAAAAGGTCGACTTTGGCAGGATGGAGCTGTCACACATTGGGCATGAGAACATTCTCAGTGCCAGCCCCAGCCTGTGCTGTGCAAAGTGTTTCCTCAGCTGATGATGCCTGACTGGGGGTCTCTGGGTTGATCATCTGTCCTTAGAGCTAACCTCACAAAAACAGCAGGTGGCCCCTGGGTACCGGATTCTGAAAGTCAGCTTCCGGTGGGCCAGGTGGGCTTTGTTCAATGCCTGCACTGTGTCAGGCCCAAAGCTGGTGCTCAGGAGGACCTCTGAAGGCATTTTCATGATACTAAGTTCAAAATTTCTTAGAATCCCTGAAATGAAACCTAATACTATCCTTGGTATACTCTGCACAACTGTAAGACTGATGGGCCAGACGCTACACACCCCTGTGCTCACTGATAACTGAGTGAGTTAGTCCATACAACTTCAAATCTACCAGGCTGAGGGCAGAAATAGTAAGTTGTCCTAAAACACCTGGTCAATGTCTTGTAGTATCTCAGAGGCTTAACTGAACACAGGAAATACCTCCACAGAGTTGACGGTGTGCAGTGTGTCAGCTCCAAGACCTGGACCACCGCTGCCCCCACCAACAGAATCCACGCATCCACAGGCCCACTCCTGCCCACAGGGGCAACAAGACACAGGGTAACTCTGACCCACCCCCACAGAGAGAAGTGGGGCAAGAACTAACTGACAATGGGGTTGGGGCAGCTGACCTGCAGGGAACACAAGGAGTTCTTTCACTCCCGACCTTCATGGCTGAGTGATACACTGTCACTGCCCAAATGGGCCAAACCTGGTTCAGGGTCAGAGATGGACCCCAGAGAGCCAGTGAGGAAGGTAAAGCCCACTACGAGGACTAGGAGAGCAGCCTCTGTCAGTCAGCACACTCAGGGCCCCGCTCACCTGCATGACCACCCTGATGGTCACGAGCCAGAGGCTGTGAGACATATTGGTAACAGGAGTGGGTTGGTGAGGGAACTTGGGTCAAATATCCAAATTTATTTCCTTGAAGAAACACAAGGAAAGGACTAGGGGAAGTTCTAGGAAATATTTTAACATGAAAAGAAAGTTTTATGCTACTTTTGTAAACCTTCCCCCAGAGGGAAAGTATTGACTCCCATGGGCTTCCCAGGACCACACACCCAAGATCTGAGGTGCCCCAGCCCAGGAAACTCTAGTCCTGGGCACACCCAGTCACTTGGCCACCCTACTCACAGTAGCCCTGTCCCACACCAGTGCACCCTGTCCTAAAAATTCCTCTGCATCCACCAAGAGTGTCGTGCAAAATGTAGGACTCCCCCCAGACACTACATTTCCTTCAACAAGCCTGTTACTGGGTGCAAAGGGGGGAGGCTAACCTCCCTTAAACTCCCCTGCAGCTCAGAAACTGTGTGTTCAATGTCACATGTCACCTCCATGCTTAAATTCTTCTCCAAAAACAAAATCTTAGCTCTTTATATAATAATTATCCTTGTATTACTAAGAATCTCTTCATTTTGACTAAAACAAAACAAAAATGAAACAGTAATTTGTCCTGATTTTGCAACCTGAAAAGAAAATTGTTTCGAAAGGGGTCTGTCAACTGCTACCTACAGAGTGACACAAAGACCAAACTGATGGATGAGACAAGTGGGCATTTTAAATAAGGACCAATGAGCCATTTTCCTCCGAATCTTACTGATTTAATTTTAGAGCATCCTGTAACTCCTCCAGCATGGTAACGGAGTCTAGAAAGCACAGGTGGACTCTGTTCAATGATTCACCCTCGAACAGCATCCCTCTGAATGGTAATTCTCAGGGTACAGAACCAAACATAGCAAGAGCTGGAAATGAGTTTGAATTCTGGCTGACTGCACAGGATTCCTCACAGTCACTGCTGCTGCTGTCTGCTCCTTACTTGGGAAATGAAGCCTGGAGGGAGAGGTGCAAGACACATTGGCTAATTGAAGGTTCTGTCTAATCAGGCTCCAATTATATGACATCATACTACACAGGATGCTCAATACCAGTTATCAAGCTGCTCTCATTTACAGCTGGAACCTCCACAAGCATCCATGTTCAGAGAAGAGGCTGAGCTTTCAGCCCCTTAATTCAAGTGGTAAGCAGATGGATACCCACATTCATGGGGAGGGGAGGGAAGACATGATGGGAGCAGGGGTGGCAGCCACAAGGGGAAATGTGCAAACACCATTTCTCTCTCACCCCCAAACTGGCCCATTTCCCATCTTTTTTTACATTAATGGCCTTTGTAGTCTCCAGTGGTTGCTCAGGAGGGATTCCCACCTCCCTGTCCCTTGGCAGCTGTTGAATGAAATTCATAATATCTCTACCTGCAATAGGGATATGTTTGATGCAGCTTCCAATTACCTAACCTTCCAGAGACAAAGAGGCAAAACACCATGTGAGTAACCTCAGGAGGGAAGCCCTCCCTGGACTCTAATTTAGACTCCTGCCCCCACCTGCCCTGGCAATGCAAGCATTTACTGAATCCCCACTCTGTGCAAAGCTCAGGACTGGGGGTGGGGGGATAAAATGACCATGCATGCAATTCCATTAGGAGAACCTGAGATGATCTGTAAGCAACCAAAGTGGCCTTTCCATTAGGAATGTGAAGAGAAAACCACAGAAGGTAGTTAATTTCCAAAATGCTGCTGTCTGTCTGAACAATGGATCATTTTACTTTGTTCCTCTAACAAAAAGGAAAAAGTTTTAACTATTAATTTTATAAATATTTTTATTGATTTATAGGCATTTTACAATGTTGTGTCAAATTCCAGTGTAGAGCACAATTTTTTCAGTTATACATGAACATATATATATTCATTGTCACATACATTTTTGCCGTTTAACTATTAATTTTTAAACCAACTACAAATTGGCTTGCATTTAAAAGTCAACAATCTGGTTAGCATGCAGGACTTAGAGTGTAACAACCTGGACTCAGATCCTGGTTCCATATCTGTGGGCAGAGTAACCATGGCCACACCTGTTAACACATATGTTTCAGTCTTGGCACCTTCACCCATCATATGGGGCGAGTGGGTGCACAGAAGGGACCTAGTGACAGGCAGTGGGTCAAGCACACAGCATGGTTTAGGCATGCATTAAGGACTCAATAACCGATCTGCTCACTCTAGAAAGAGCTGCACTTGGTAGGAAGGAACAGTCTGGCAGGTTCCCCTCAACCCTATGCTATGTGATATCCATGCTGGGGGGAGTTTGGATCTGCTCACCCAGCTGCCCTCCCGGGCCAGTGACCAGGCTGTCAGCCATCACCAGCAGGACAGGGCCAGGAGCTGCTGTGTGACCCCAGGGCCTCACCAGCCCACCAGGGTGCCACTCAACATTCAGGCCACAGGTTGGGAAGATCCAGCTCATGCTGGTGGGAGCAGCTGGGCAGAGTGGACAATGTCCCCAACTGCACCAGGTAGAGGAGGCACTCTGAGCTCCCTGATGGCACTGGCTGCTTGTCACACACTCATGGAGACAGAAGGCTGGAGCAAATCCTCATCCATCTGACAGATGTATCAGTTCCACCGAGTACAAGCACAGACAGTTACCAGTGAAGTTGCAAGAACAGGTGACTGAATTCCTCTTATGCCTTCTGAGGTGCCCAACTTCTAGAAGTGAGAGAGTGTGTAGCCTTTCTCAGGTGTCCAAGCCAATTGTAAAATATTTAAGATCAAGATAAAAGATATGTACATATTATTAAAATCAAAAACTTAAATTCATAAGAACAGTAGCTCTCACAAACAGAAACTATTCACGATTTCTATACTCAATACATTACATATAAAATTTTCTAAAATTAATTCAATCCATATTAAGTAAGTATCAGCTTCATCACAGATTAAATATATTAAAATAACCCACAGCCAACAATAGGAAAACAAGTGAATTGTGCTATACCCACATGATGGGCTGTTAGGTTGTTACTAAATATTTTTCCACAGAGTATTTAACCATAAAAACACATCAGGGATAAATCAATATGCAAAACACAACTTCAGGAGCACATTGTACAATTAGAACATTAAATCAGATGGAGGGTATCCCAATTGTGTTTAAAATATGATCATGTGTCTAAGAAAAATAGCTCAGAAGGCTATACCAAAAAAGTGTGGCACAGTCCTCTGGGCAGGTTTGTGGGTCACTCTATTTTCTTCTTTACATTTCTCCATTTTATCTAAATTTCGTACAATAAATAATTTTTATAATTGGGGGAAAAAACTGCACTAAGAAACAGAGAAAAATTTGAACAACAACTTTCTCTGTAGGCCTGCGTGCAGTGTGAAACTTGTTTTAGATGCACAGGGGAGGACAGGAAGCAGGCCCACAGGCACTGGCCCTGACCTTGGCCTGCACTGACCTCTGAGGATATGACCTCAGAGAGGAGCCAGGTAGGACCACACAGCAGGTGGCACCAACACACCTCACACCCACGAGGGGGAAGTTTTCTGAGACTGGCTGAAGGGGCTGTGAGCACAGAGCACGCTCTGCAGGCTTCCTGCCTCTCCTCACCCCAGGGCAAAGGGAACACTGGCAGGGTGTGAGGACAGAGGGGAAGGATTTAGTTTTTTCCTCCTGACCGCAGACATGTCAGCCTCCCCCTGCAGTGATTTCTGAACTTTGAGGAATTAAAGCACCATCATATTAGTACATCATCCCTGCAACGTCCTGAAATAAAACAGTGATTATTTTTTAATTGAAGTAAATGAATTGTTTTTAAAAACCCTAGTTTACATTTTTAAATTTAAGTCTCAGTTGATTTACAAAGTTGTGTTAGTTTCCAGTGTATAGCATAGTGATTTATTTATTGCATTTTTAAAAGGAGCTTAACATATACACACATAAACCTATATTCACTCAAAAGATAATTGTAATACACAAAATAACAAACATCAGTATCAGGGGTTGCCTCCAAGAAGGGACCTGTTGGAGGAACGGCAGGTCTGACTTCCCACTGTAACTGCCTCCAGATAGCTTCAATTAATTTTCAAAAAAACAAACAAACAAACAAAAACCAAACTTTAAATAATTCATTTAACTAGTCCATTGGACAAATATATATAGTCTCTTGAAGCCTGAATTAGGAATCACTTCTGTAATATTTTGAAAGTTAGAACCGAAAAGTGACATTGCAAAGCATCCTGCAAGTCAAGGTGAACAGTCTCTCCTTCTTGGCTCTTAAATAATTTTTAAAAAACAAGAAGCAATCCTTTCCAGCCCGATCTTGTCACAGAACACAGATTCACCGTCCAAATGGCCATGCAACACACCCACTGATTTCCAGATAACAGTTCAGAATGAAAGCCAGGAAGACCCTCCTGGCAAAGTGACACCAGGGCCAAGCAGAGCGCGGGGACATCAGACTGCACCTGACTGCAATAACTGCTACCACAAATTTCCAACTGCCAGTGCCAAAGAAACTGGGCATCTTCCACTTTCTCACATATCTGGGTTTAAAGACTCTTGTTACCTTTGCTAAATACAGGTATGTCTTCAAAAGTGGTGTTTTAATTAACAGAAAGGTTTTTTCCTTTCACTGCTTCCTTCACCTCAAATCAGGTTAGGCCCACAGAAAGAGCAGAACTGGGTGCCCTGTTGACCACTGGGATAGCATGAGTGACCCCGTCCCTACTGTCAATGATGATTCCTGTTAATGTGTATTCACCAACTTGTCATGATGTCCAGTACACACCTAAGGCCAGGCCTGCCTGCACAAAAGCCACAGAGACCATCAGCATGGGGACTTTCTCAAGTGTTCCACCAGCCTGTCCTCAGGTTTGAGCAATAAGCCCTTTCTTTCTTACTGAGTCTGAATGAACTTTCCATTCCCTACCTTCAATCTTCCTCCCAAATCCGAATTCCAAAGTGGACAACTAACATGTAAATTTGGTGCACTTAATCTGGAGGAATCAACTTCTCAGTAAGATAAATCAATGCTTTGCAAAGAAAAGCCAGTGAGAAAGGAATTTTATTGTGGAATCAGGAGGTTTTAATTTCTAATCCTCTGGTTTCCAGTGTGGGTCCACAGATGGGTTGCAATAAGACTACTTGTGGAGACTTTAGAAAGACAAAATACTGGGCCTGTCACCCAGAAATTCTCATCTGGCAGGACCAGGATGGTGGTTCTCAACCAGGGGCAATTTTGCCCCCAAGGAGCACCTGGCAACATATGGTACCATTTCTTGCTGTCACATTTGGGGGAGAGGAGGCTGGTGGTGGTGCTTCCCCTGGTGGGTCAAAACCAGAGATGCTGCTAGACATCCCATAACACACAGCTCAGTACCCACCTCTCCCCCAATGACTGTCTGATCCAAAGTGCTGAGGCTGGAAACCCATGGTCTGATATAAATTCTGAGAATGTGTACTTTGAAAAACCCTTTTGAGGAGACTTTGCTGCACAGACCACTTTGAGAACCACTGGTCCAGTGTTTCCTAAAGTGTCTCCTAGTCCATGGAACAGAAACAGCTTAGGGGAGAGGAAATATTTCTGGTTAAATTTGGAAGTGGTGGAGTAAACAGAGTTCTCTAATGCAGGCATTCTCAAAGCCTTTACAATGCTGCTGTGTACTGAGAATCAGCACACAGTGGACACAGCATGTGGAATTTTCCAAGTTAATCATCTATGCAACTCCTCCTCTTTTTTCCTACCTTAAGGAAATAGAAAATGCAGGAAACATTTTGGAAACAATTTTATCATTTATTCCCCCAAATTTCAGTCAATCCCCTTATATAGAGTGACAGATACATTACACCTAAAACCAACAACCCCCCCCCAAAAAAACCAAGCAGCTCCAGGGGAAGTTCTGCAAACTCATGGATCCACAGGAGCTCAGATCCACAAGGGGCAACCCTTGAAAGGCATTTGTTTTCTTTTCTTTTTTTTTAAAAACAGATTCTATAGTATGTTTTCTTTTTTATGTTCAGAAGTAAAAGAAGCCAAAGAACCACACCTACATCTTTATCTTGTCTCCCTGATGGTACCTTAGATTTGAATGCATGCAAACAGACATAAGCTGGACAAATTACACCAGCAGTAAAAACAAAAATCACAGAACTTACTCTGTACAGTGTTTGAGTTTGGACCTGAATGGGACGTGTTCGTGTGCACTTGAGTGAATGGGAAAGGAAACCACACAACACAAACTTACCGAGGCCTCTAGAATCAACATTTCTTCCATATTAGACAACTAAGGTCACTTGGGAATCATGAAAGTCACTTGTCCTTACCTGAACTGAAATGTAGAGTCCTAGTACATTATATAATTCAAACATAATTTCTGCAAGATATTCTCTATTTTCTGGTGTATTCAGGGGAGGTTCTGTCTGTAAGAAAACATTCACTATATTTAGTGTTCACCCAAATTTCATGTAATTACATCAGAACCACAAAAAGTTAATCTAAAAGCATGTTCATTAAGATGCTGTACAACTCCCTAATTTGACAGACAGTGTACACCTAGAGTGATTGATTAAAGATATTTTGGCTGTGGGGTTTATAATCTTTGAGAGAGCAAAGCCTCTCTAAACACTTCTGCTCTTACTAATCCCCCCCAAAACAAGAACAAGTTACAGAAAAGGAAACTCCACCTCGGATAACAGAACACCCAAACACCGTGAATCTGAAGAGATGTGCATTGAGCTGCCAAGGGCAATAACAACCCCATCGAGACCAGATGAGTGAGGACATGGAAAGTGAAGACCAGTGACTCCAGACACCAGGCAATAGCCAGTTCTCCAGAGAAGAGCAAAAGCAGAGAGCCCTTGCTTGGAACCAGAGAAGTCTGAGCTGCACAGATGCAGGACCCTTGCTCCCCAGGCCCCTGCCCTCAGACCACAGGCAGAAAGGTGGGATTGAACACCTCCACCATCAGCTGTGAGAAAGACAAGCCCAGGGCAGAAGCTGTTTCACCCAGATGCTGCCCGCCACCCAGCCTAAACTCTCACACACAGCCAGTTCAGGAAGAGCTCCCCTCACTCAAAGATGAGGAAAGAACACAAAAAGATCAGCCAAACACCATATAAAAACACTCATAGAAAAAGAGATGGGAGGGAGAAAATAGGAAAAATAAATGGAAGATAAAAAACATGTATCCAGGAAAATATAAAAATAAAGCAGATGAAAATCATGACATAGATATCTGAATTTTTTGAAATGTCTATTTAAAATAATATCTTATAGGAAATTAACAGGATTACAGAAAGATAAAAATTAATAAACCTGCTTTTTGTCATTCAGCAATATGTTGTGAACATTTGTCCATGTCAATAAATATGGATTTACATCACATATTTAAGCTGTAAACAAAAAAAAAAAAAAGAAAGAAAGAAAAAAAAATATCTGGGCTTTTTGACAAAAAAATAAATAAATAAATCCACATTACCCTTTGTTATATACTGGGCTGTGTGTCCCAAAACTCTTATGCTGAAGCTGCAACCCTCAGGTGACTGTGTTTGGAGATGAAGACCCCTTGGGGGGTAATCCAGGGTCAGTGAGGTCACAGGACAGCACTAACATCTCTGCAGGAAAAGGCAGAGGCACCAGAGAGCTCTCTCTCACTCACACACAGAGGAAGAGCCACACAATGACCCGATGAGAAGGAGACCATCTGCAAGCCAGGAAGAGAGATATCACCATAAATCAACCATGATGGCACCTTGATCTCAGACCTAAAGCCCCCAGAACTGTGAGAAAACAAATGCCTGTTATTGAAGCCACTCAGCCTGTGATGTTTTGTTAGGCTTATTGAGCAGAGCAACATATTCTTAAAGCAGGAAATAGGCAGCCTGTCTCAGCCATTGGCACAGCTACATGTAGGACACTGGGACACACAGGGCCACACTTACAAACTCTTCCAGGAGGAAAATACAACCCCAGAATTCTACACCTGGCCACATGCCAATCAAGACTGTTGCAAAAACAAAATGCCTTTAAACATACAACAACTTGAGAGAATTTGGTTTCTATGAACCCTTCATGAATTAACCATCAGACAATAAGCTTTAGCCAAATAATAAGAATGCCTAAAGTACAGCCAAAGACTTACAGTGAGCAAGTAGTCCATTTAAGATGTAGGGATAAATACTTTTCTTTTCTAGGAGAATCTATAGCTATAGCTAACAGAAGGTAAATATTATAAATTAAAACAGCAGAAATAGTATCAAGTTGGCAGGCACAGATGGAAAGGAGAAAAATATAAAGACACTGATACCCTTGTGTCATGAAATCAAAAGATATTGTTTTATTGGTAGAGCAGCAGAGACATCAGTAAACATAAAGTTATAAACATAAATATCAGAGTAAGTTCACTAACATAAACAATCAAAAGCAGGTGATAGAAGAAAGGATGAGGAGGAAAGAAATGTGGAAATGTACCAACTTGGTCACTAAGCACAGTAGGAAGCAATCATCCCTAAACAAATACAGGCAAATATATTATACATAAGTACAGTTATGTTAAAATATGTTTTAAAAGATACCAATTATCAGAACGAATATGCACCCAATAGAAACCAAAGAGAAAACCAAGCCTGGGTTTTAAAATATCCATACATAAATAAAACACATTAAAACCAAAAAGCACAGTGCCCAGTAAAGCAGCTGGGTCCACAGACACCTGCCACACAGCCCAGGCCATTTCAGCATGGTCAATGGGAGAGCTCCAAGTCCAGTCAGCCCAGCCACACCCCACCTTCAATTTTACCAAGCTTGGAAAGTGATTTCCTCTCTCCACACATAATTAGTACTGACCTCACAGGAGTCTAAACAAAGTGCTCATGGCAGCACCTGGCATGGGGAATGTACTCAGTGAAAGTGCATTATTATTACTAAAATCATCAGTGTGTACCAGTGAGAAACTCACCTACTGAAGAGAAAGTCTCTGGGCTAAGACTATGAGACAAAATCAAATCCCACTGTCCAGCCAAGGGACATCTAAAATAATGTGCCTCAGAGAGGTGCACATTCAACACAGCTTCCAAGATCAGAAACAGCATAACTGCACATCACTAGGAACTGATTACACAGATTAGGCCACATCCATAAAATGCAACATTTTGCAGCAATTAAAAAGGATGGGCAGTGTGTCTGCAGATATGAAATAATCTCTACTATAAACTTGCCACATGAAAAGAGGTCTCTCCATACATGCACATTCTTAAATACACTTCTGTACCTACAACATTTTTTAAAAAAACAAGGTGTATGAGGGAAAGAAATGAGGAGCTGTTTATGGGCACAAAGTTTCAATCTTGCAAGATGGAAAAGTTCTAGAGGCCTGTTACACCACAATGTGAATGTGGGTAACATTACCAAGTGATACATTTAAAAATGTGTTAAGGGGGTAAATTTCATATATTTTAAATTATAATTTCTAAAATGTTTAAAGTAAAAATCAAAATATACAATAGTATGTGTAATTTGTTACCATTTTGTGAAAAAAGTTTATGTATAATCCATGTGCCTGCACAAAATTATTGCTGGTTAAGCACCAGTAAAGGTGGTTTCCTCCAGGAAGGGGATATGGAAGGCAACACAGAGGTGGGAAGGAGACACTCTTGCACTGGAAATCCTTCTGCATCCTTTGAATTCTGTGCTGTGTGTATGCTATCTCTTCAAGCAAATAATCAAATCTGGTTATCAACTAGCTGGGGGCTTTTGTTTATACCCCTGTCTTATACAAAGCTCAAACATCATGCCCCAAGTAAGTTTCAATTACTCGAATTAGAATCAATACACTCCCTGAATGGGAGAGAGAAAGCAATCTTAAGACATATACAAGAAGTAATAAAGTCATCAAAAGTAGATTGTAAGTAAAAGATCTAAAAGTCACTCAATAACACACTACTTATTTTAATGTGCCTACCTCAAGGGGCTGAGATCAAATTAGTTAATACCTTAAAGTTCCCAGTACACATTTAGCACTGTGTTAGTGAATACTATTCAGATTTTTTTTTTTAGTTTTCTTTCATTTAAAGCACATGAAGAATAGCTACAGATTCCAATATTTAGGTTACAGTATGTCTCCTTTTGGCACCTCATATTAACCTGAAAAATAGGCCTAATAACTATCTACCTCACAATTGTCTGTGGGATTAAATAAGTGAGTGAATTCATGCAAATACTTGGAGGGGAGAGGGCTGGGCACTTAGCAAGTGCTGAATATATCAACAATCAACTGTAATATCAACAATATATCTTAGACCAGAAGAAATTGCATGTATTAACTCCAGAGACCTACAGTCATCTCTTACCTTGAAGAGGAATCCAAGCATCTTAATAAGTTAACTATATAAACATAACATTTAAACTTATTAGAGGGGGGAGTAGGATGAAGAGAGGAAGGCTAGAAAGGTATGCAAAGTGGGAGCATAGTCAGGGAATATTTCCTGCCTGCCTGGTTTAAAACAAAAGTGAGCCTATAGAAGACATTCCAACAAGAAGTAGATTAACCCTGGCTCTGGATTCTCCCTGGGTTTAAATTCAGTGTCAAGTGATGTTCCAAATAAATCCCAGATGATTGAAAAATATATATAAACATCAAAGGAAAATAGGTTTACTTACATAAAAATTTACAATTACAGATGTTCAAAAACATAACCTACAAAAAAATCAAGTGAGAAAAAAGTATCTGCTTATGACAAAAACTTCTTATCTGTTATATGAAAGAGTTCACACCATAAACAGATTGTGGTCATACATACAACAGAATATTATTCAGCCTTAAAAAAGGAAGGAAATTCTGACTTGTGCTACAATGTGGCTGAACTCTGAAGGCCTTATACCAAGTGAAATAAGCCAGTCATGGAAGGACTAATACTGGATGATTCCACTTATATGAGGACCCAGAATAGTTACAGTCATAAAGACAGAGGGGTGATGGTGGGGGCTAGGGCTGGGAGAGGGGGAAAGAGAGTTATTCTTTAATGGGGACAGTTTCAGTTTGGAAGATGAAGAAGATCCTGAGATGGATGTTGGTGATGGCTGCACAACAATGTCAATGTACTCAACTCACCAAAATGTACATTCAGAAATGGTTAAAATGGTATATTTTATGGTATGTACATTTTATCACAAAAGAAAAATTTAAGTAAAAAAAAGTTCAAAGAAATCATAGCAACAATAAAAGCAATAAAACACTGATATGTACAAAACCCAGGACATGAATAGGCAATTCACAAAGGAGAAAATACAACTAATAAATACATGAAAAAAAAGTTTAAAGTCAAAGTTATTCAAAATGCAAATTAAAAAGTCAAATAACCAAAAATGATATTAATCAATCCTGAGTTCAAATAATGTGGCTTCTTGTAGATTGAAGATTTCAATGTGAAATGGTATATCAGAGATTCAAAATTATTAACACATCTGGACCCCCAAATGATATATATATATATATATAATTTTTATATTCTTAATATAAAAATGCTCTAAATACAGAAAAAAACTGTGCAAAGATTACTTTATATTATTTCTTACAAAACCAAGAATTAGAAACAAAAGTAAACATCTAAAAATAGTTGGGCTGCTAAACAGATAGGAAACATCCACTGAATACATGATTGTATGGCCATTTAAATGAGGATTATGAAAACCACACAAGAAAATGGGGGGAGAGGGATGGAGGACACAATATTGAATTCAAAATCATATAAAAACATGAGTGAAAAGATTAAATGTAGCTATACTAAATGTTAATATTTATGTTAATGGGACAGGAGTGTGAAAAGTCCCACGAGCATCTTCCAAATTTTCTAAATCACTCTTATAGTTCTATAATAAGAAAAAAAAAAAAAAACTTTACAAGAGTTGTGAAACCCTGGATTACAGCCTGTGTATGAAGGCCACAGAAACTCCTATTACAACTTCCTGGTTTATTTCTCCACAGGCAGAGAAGCTAACAGAAAAAAGACATCAGCCCAGGGCAGAAGCTGCAGCACATCCTGGTGTGGATTTTCCCTAGCCTGTTGGCTCTGTAATGTGGACAACACTTTCCATATCCAACCACAGTTGTGAAGACAGCTGAATTCTTGTTCTGCCACTGTTTTCATACCTGTAGTCACATCATTATGGCAGGCACTGCAATTTCTGTATCCAGTATCTATTCTGCCTTCTGCCTTAATGACATACCACTGATAAATCACAGGCCCAGAAAGCAGCATTTCCCAGACTTCCTGGTGGACAGGGATGGCTAAATTCTGACCAATAAAAAGCAAAGGTTGTTGGATGTGTCTTCTTAGAAAGCTCCTTACAAGGTTGAAGGTAGACTCATGTAGTAGGCCCACTTCTGCTCTTAGCCCCTTCTTTCCTAAAATATGGAGGTGATGACTGGAGCTGCAGTAGCTAACTTGTGATCTAAGGCAATCTTAGAATGGAAGCCATATTCTAAATATACTAGAGCACATAGATTCCCTAATGACACCAGGAAGCTGACATACCAGCACTGCCCTCCCTACTACAAATGTCTTTAAGAAAAATAAAAACTTTAACTTTCTTAAATCACTGATTTTTACACTTTAGTACTTGCTGCCAAGCAATTCACTATCTGTGAAGAATTTACATTAAAATCTACACTTCCATTAAGAGAAAGTTTACAATAAAATTAGGTTCTCCTGGTTCCTGAATCAAATTCAGCATTATTAAAGGCACATTCTTCTGGGTTCTCAGAACCATAATCATAAGTCTATGTTTTCCTCAATCCTCCTTTTCTCCTGTTTACCACCAGTAATTGTTCCTTTAGATGACTAATTTAAATAAAACCTTCCAAAAACCATTATTTATATATAACAAGATCTAAATTGGAGATATCAAGTTTTTTCTTATTTTTTAAATGCTGAAGCATATGATTAAAACTTCACATGAATGCAAGTTATATAAGCATTTTTATTCATAATAATGGTAAAATATCATCAAGTATTAATTCAAAAATGAATAATTAGTCAGTACTATAAAAATCAATCCATATTTCTGGATAAAGAAAGCAAACTGAACACATGCAACTAATATTGCTCCAGTCCCAAAACTCTCCATAACTGCAGTAAAGAAACATTTTTAAAAACATGAATCCTCAAGGAAGGGCAAGTAGAAACCAAGATGACAATATACTGAAAATGGGAAGCACACGGTCCAGCAGTAACAGACTCAGCAATGCCAAGTAAGTCCAGTTCCACACTGGCCAGTTCTAGTGTACTGGACAGAGCAGGTCTGAGCCACCATCATGAACCAGGAAGGGAGTTACTGTGGTAAGCCAGGACAAATCACATGTCATGGTGAATTTCATGTGTCAGCTTGACTTGGCTAAGTGATACCCCGAGAGCTGGTATACCATTCTTTCTGGGGTGTGTCTGAGAGGGTGTCTCTGGTAGAACTTAGCATGCAGTAGACTGAGTAAGGAGACCTGCCCTTGCCAATGTGGGTGGGCAGCTCACAGGCTACTTGAGTGGAACAAAAGGATGAAGGAAGGGTGATTCTCCATCCCTGAGCTGGGACACCCATCTTTCCTGCTTTCAGGTGGATGGCAGAGCTCCTGGTTCCCAGCATCCTTGGGCAGCACTGCTGCTTGCTCTTCCTCCCCTGATTCATATTCAAAAAAGTTTGCAAATCTCCTCTACAGTTACAATTCAATTTCCCATCCAGAGCACTGCAGTTCTTTAAAATATATGATTCTGTTTTGAACTCTGGGCAATTCAGTATTAGAGAAAGAAGTGTGGTTCCCATTTGCTCTCTGCTCAGTCCACAAGACCAACATGAGTTGCGTCTCTGAAACTTCTTGAAAATCATGAGCAGTACTGAGCTCATTCCCACCATGGATGTGCAGACGTCTGTCATGGCAGTCAGAAGGGACAATTTCATAGGCTACTGAGGCAACTTTAATTTAAAACTTTTAGACTATGTTACACCAAGAAGCCATTAGCTGATGTAGTGGCTCAGTAAATGTCTTCAATGAATTTCTGGATGTGGCCACAAATCCCTTTACCTGCTTCACTCCCCTTTAATTATCCCATTAACTGATGACAAAGGACATAAGCCTGAGAGACACCCACCCTTCTCATAACTTCCTCTGTCACATCATGCAGCAAGCCCACCTGCTAACTTCAAAGTAAAATACAGGTAACACAATATTTTCTTGTGTTTAATGTAATAAACTTGATTATTTTTGAACATTCACTTCAGATACTCATTTTTGGCAAAGGACTTATGCCTTTCCATATTCATACCAAACACCTCCAATTCCTTCCCAGCAATTGGTTTTATTGTACTGCGCTGTATATGCCAGCTAGAGCAGAAAAATTTCTGGTAGGAAAAATTTCCTGTGGGCTGTGTCCTGGTGGTTGCATTTGCTCCACAGGCCTAAGACTCTGACTCCCTCTGAGCAGAGCAGGATGGGACAGGCAGAGAGAGGCAGCTGGGCCCCAGGCCCATGCCTGGAGTCCTACCACAATGTAGTTATGTAAAGTACTAGAGAAGGGAACAAGCCAATCATGACAGGTGGGAGTGTGTAATTTGTTTTGGCTGTAAAGACAAAGCCACTCAGACATACTGTCAGTTTCCTGGCTCCATGTATTTTACGTAAACCATCGTAGATACACAAGAGAGAAAATACACAGTGGCCTGTAAAACACAGTACTTGGATGTGGCAATTCCTAGTTGTGAAGACACAGCCAAAAAAAAAAGATCAGAGCACTTTCAAGGACTTGATTTAATAGACACTAAATATATAAATTCCACTAACTGCTTTAACAGCCTTGTACTTCATATATTTTAAGCCAGATAATTCCAAAGAATATTCCATATTTAACATTAGAAAGAGTTATATAATTGGATCAGGGACCATTTGACAGTGCACTAGCATGGAAAAAATCCAAAGCTAAATTATGTAGGTTTTAATATGCAGCTTATGTTACATGCAATTGCTCCCTTTAAAGTAAGTGTTTTATACATGTAATTAATTTTAACTTAAAAAGAACATAGAACAATGAAAACAGACTCCACAACCAAGAGATACTTCTCTTCATTTCTTTGTATTGTTTTATTTCACCTGAACAAGGTCAATTACATCCACAATATCAGGGCCCATAACTCAGCTCAGTGTTAGAGTGAGATTTAAACCTTGGCAAAACAGCACCTTGACTCAGCTCCCTCTGTTGTAAGAAGCAAAAGTCAGAGCCATCCAGTTATTTCATGAGGACACCTAACTACACACGTGGTTTCCTACCCAAACCCCTTCCTGCCTCCTCATTCCTTGCTGCTGGAGGCTGGATTAGGTGCTTACCTCTTGGGGCCAGGTAATGAGATGTGGTCCCCTCACCAGCAACAGGAGAGAATCTTGACTCATCAAAATGTACCAAAGTAATTTTGTTCCCCTCTAGGGCCCACACTGGGCACAGACAGACAGGGCAAATCTGCCAGGAAGGTTTCTGAGGAAGGGAGTCTTAATTCTAAAACTCTGAAAGTAAATACACCAAGAGACAGTACAGGATCTCGGGCAGCCACCCTGGGGCCTGAGGGGAACCAGCACAAGAGGCCAAACAGGTGAATTAGGCTGGGTTCTCACCTCCATCTCTGAGCTGCTCAAGTAACCAGCCCTGAGTGGCCTGACTCTGGCATCCTGTTTTCTGGGATAATAAGCCCTATTTGGTTTTGGACATTTTGGTTGAGCCTTCTTGTTATTTGCCCAAAAAGCACTCCAACTCATACAAAAAGCTTTAGTCGGAATTAAAAACTCCCCAGGGAAGAATATCCTGGGTTTCAAATCTAAGCAACCCACAATCCACATAGCTCTTCTCTCAGTCCCAGTTACTCACCATCAAAAAGTGATGGCACTTTGGTTCAGCTCAGGGAAAATTAAAAATCACTTGTTCCATGAATCTCTCCATTAGATCTTAGTCTTCAATTATACCATGTCTTATTGGCCACTACAGCAAGAGAAATCAAACTATGTCAAGCTTCAGTCCATGTCAGTAACAGCAACAGTTTAAAAGCACTGGCCCAGAAGAGACTGAGTTATTAGAGAAAACAGGTCCTTTGCACTGGGTGAATGTTAATTTATGTAAAGAAATAACAGGCACTTTACCAGAAATATTAAGTTATATTATTGTTTATATTCTACTTCATATCTCTAAGTACAAAGTATCATCTTAACAGTGGAGTAACAGATGGAAAAGTACAGCTAATCCACCATACCATTCCATTTGGAGTTTGGAGGTTTTTAGAACAAATACCTAGTTAAACAATTTTAGTGCTTCTTTTTAATTAATCAAGCACTTCTACATCTGACAGGTTAATGAGTCAACCTGCAATTTTCCACAGAAGCAGGTCTTGCTCTCACATGAAGCCCAGCATTCCCAGAGTCAATCCTGCATTTTGGGGTTTTGTAAATTCACTTGATTCCCCACATGAAAAATACCTTGTTCAACTAGCACAACACTGTAAATCAACTATACTTCAATTTTGAAAAATATCCCATTCAAAACCAACAACAACAAAACCTCTTTTCCAACACAAGAATAAAATACACAGCTCACAAATACAATTGCTATAAAATCTACCATTTTGCATTATTCATCCTACTGCTCTGGTCTTGGTGATACACTTACAGAAGCAAATCCCGTTGGGGAGTTTACCTTTGTGGCATATGTGGGTTTATCTATGGCTTCATCCCCTATGAAAAAGTCCAGGTCATGAACTCCCCTTAGCACCCTCCTCTGGGCTTGGTCAACCACATTTGCTGACTCTCTGATGGCAATACCTTAGGGAGAACAGCACAAAGATTTCTGTCAGCATCCATACTCATTTCAAGGATCAAGGAAGCATAATATAGCCCCTGTGTATGTACAAGTAAATTTTCAATGTCAGGGTCTTATTTGGAGTTGAATGTGCTCACAGAAGAGATGCTATCACAGAGCACATAAAGTAATACAGAAACCTTTCTTATGTTCTGGTATTATTTTTAGAGCTGCACAAAGGAACTTATCTGGTCTGCTTTTAATACTGACAAAAGATGAATTACTAAATTTTTCAGTTTCATCTGAAAAAACATCCCTCATGATAGTGAAGTGAAAAGCACATATCAATCGGTTCCAAATTTTAAAATACAATGTAGAAGGAGACAAAATTAAAAATATAATGTGAAAGAAGAAAGTAAACTGAAAAATGCTCATACAATTTCAAGTCATTTTAATAAAACTCTATGTCACATAGATTTAAAATATATTTTTATTCTTGTTACAAAACCACTAAAATAAAAAACTAAGAGGTTGCTGACTAATATCTGACAAAAAGAAAAATTCAATAATCAAACAACTGTATTGTGTAAAAATATTAATGGCTTTATGGTACATTATTTTAATAACAGTTTAACCATGATATTTAGGAATATACTTATAGTTAATAATCATATGAAACTTCACTGTAGAATTTAACATCTAGTGAAATGTGGAAAGCTTCATGAAGATTCAATTTTCCATTTAAATTCCTAATCCCTGGTCACACTTTGCTTTTCCATAAACTCATCTTCATCAAATTTATTCCAAAACAAATGAGTAAACATATACAACTATTTTTAAAAGTAGATTATTTGTAGTTCCCAATGTATTAGAAATGAAGAATAGCAACAAAGCTAAGAGAGTGAATTTTAATCCTTGTCCTCAGAAAGGCATCTTGAAGCAATAGCTTGAAAAGGTGAAAAAAAAAAAAAAGAGGTACAGGACAGAAATCACTTTGCTCACCTCCTCTTCTGACTCCAACTCACTGCCGCACTTAGTCCAGAAGATTTCAATTTACAGAAGGTGGCACAAATCCAAAGGACAGTATTTCTTCAGGACTAAGACAGCAGGCGTGATGTGGAAATGCTGGGGGCGGAGCCCAGAGAAAGCATCCAGGGCAGAAGCAGTGGGCATGTCAGGACCACGAGGCTGAGAATGGGGCTGGGGAGGGCTGGAGGGCCGGAACCAACTGTGGCAATTGCAGACAGAAACACACCCGTCCCCGAACACAGACCCCGCCACGAAAGGCACACTGACAGACACCGCACAGAGTCACCTGTGCACACTCAGCAGGTCAGAGGCCCCGCAGCCGACCTCAGAACACCTCGCGCGGCCGCGGCGCTGCTGCCGGGCCTGCGGGAGCTCCTGCAGCCGTCTCCTCACTCCTCGCACCTCGCTCCTCGCGCCCGGCTATGCCCTGGGCGGCGGCGGCGGGAGGGAGCCGGGGCGAGCGGGCGGCGGGCTCCGGGGAGAGCGGCAGACGCCCGGGCGGAGGCCGCGCTCCCTCCGCGGCGCCCGGCCTGCAGGGACCGGCGCTCGCGCCCCGCCCTGTGTTGGAGCGGCCGCCGGCTCCGTGACTGACCGGCCTCGCCGCCGTGCGTCCCTACTCGTCCTCGCCCCCACTCCCTGGAGTGGTGGCGGCCTCTGGAGGAGCGGAGGCAGCGAGAGCCCACCTCTGTGATGAGGTCCAAGCCCCACCGGCCACGGACCTAGGACCGCGAGGGCTTCAAGAAGCGGGCGGCGTCCCTGTGCTTCTGGAGCGAGCAGGAGGACGAGGTGCTGCTGGTGGGCAGCCATCGGTCCCAGACCAGTGGACTGGCCCAGGAGGAGGACCGGACCCCCAGGAGGAGCCTGCTGGTGCTGCCGTGAGGGAGGTTTACCAAGAGGCTGGAGTCAAAGGAAACTCAGGCAGACTCCTGGGCAAATTTGAGAACCAAGACAGAAAGCACAGGACATATGTCTATGTCCTTACTGTCACTGAAATATTAGAAGACTGGGAAGATTCTGTTAATAAAGGAAGGAAGACAGAGTGGTTCAAAGTAAAGGATAACATCAAAGTCCTCCAGTGTCATAAGCCTGTACATGCAGAATGTCTGGAAAAATTAAAGCTGGGTTGATGGCCAATCAGTGGAAATTCCACAGTCCCTTCCCTTCCAGATAGTAACACTTTGTTTGTAGCTGCTGCACAGAGAACCTCTGGGCTGCCATCTAGCATAAGATAGACAGGGTTGGAAGGTCCTCTTCCACCATGTGCAATCTCATGGGCAGAGGCTTCTTTATTTTCTTTGGCAAACATCCAAATGATGTTTACAAACTGTCTGAATTTGCCATGTGGGATTTTTTTTTTAACAATTTGCATGTTTTTTAGGTGCTTTCAAATCTTCTTTTTTAAAAAAACCAAAAAAGATAGTGTAAAATATTTTAATAAGCCAAAGCCATGTGAAATTTTTTAAGTTCCTTTAATGTGCTCTCCCACCCAGCCCACCCACCTTGTTATCTTGGTGGCATTTTCACTTTTTCCCAGTATTTTTTATCCATTTGATGTCAGTCTGTGCTTTTTGTCAGATCAACTTACTTGTGGGTATATTATCCCCATGAATTGTTTTCTCATTCACAGCATTAACATATTCAATTAATCCATTTGTCAACACATTTATTTCAATTTTCACAACTGGTACTATGCCACTAGCTACCTGATATGGCCAATTCCCCTGTAACTCAATAGTCCTTTAACACAAAGTTTAACTCTGTGGAGCTGGTGATTTTTAGGCAGTTAACTGTAAGCAAAATGCGTGTAGTAGATATCTTATCATAAAACCTGTATTCATAGAATTTGAACTATGATACTCAGTTGCCAGTTCCCTTTATTCATAATCTCTCTTTGCACAGAACAAACAAGAACCATATTTCCCTCTATGTAAATTGCCTCTTTTAAAAATACATTTTCAGTTTGAATTTAGTGACATCTATTCAGTTAAACTTGCTGGTTACCAGTGAACACCTTAAATGCCAGTCAGTGGTGACTGAATCACAATTGAGTAAAATGACCTTCTTGTTCAGCTGTTACAGACCTAGATTTTTAGGGTGCCTTAGAATGTCTCATATTTTGTAGGTGGTGAGCAGGTAGGTACTATTAATCATGTAACTAACTACTGGGACATTGGAACATACCTGAAGTAAGAATTATTTTGTCCTATCTTTATATTCACATAAATCCAAGAATCCCATCTAAAACACACAAATACCTAGTCCGAAATGCCTGTACTTCCCCAATCAAGTCAGAGATGAGATGGGGCAAGTAAAAGATGCTTCTCTATGTAGATGTTAGCTTTCTGTAAACATCAAAGCTGGTGAGTATAAGGTAGGAATAAGCGTAGTTAGACATTTGTTCTACAAATTGTTAACCTTTAAAAATATAATTGCTTCTAAAAATAGTGCTGTTATAAGGGAAATCAGTGCCACTATTTTGAAACTGAGCTCTTGTGCCATAAAAGCAGCTGAGCTAAATACAAGTATTAGTCCCCAAATTAATGCTGTCAAAAGAATGAGTAAGACAGAAAAAACTTTAAACCAGTGACATTTCATTCTAAATTATGTAGTGTGATCAGACATGATCATCCAGAATTTTTATATTTTTCTTTGTACAGACATTATGTTTTCTGGGTTTTTTTTAAAAAAGGAAATATTTTTAAATCCCACAGATTGACACTTTGTATCAATCTTCAATGAACTAAGTTTTTTTCCTCAGCAATCTCTGAAGTTTCTTTAAATTATATACTTAACAGAGCAGAGAAACTGGATTGTTTTTGTACATAACACTGTGTCCACCTGAAATGTCACAAGTGCTGGGGGGACTGGGTATCTTGTACATTGATATTCTTAGAGGTAATTATACATGAATTTCTTTTATAAACTCCTGGATTATGTATTTGACATGTAAAATATGTACAGTATTAATGTCAACCATTTCTTAAAGGTGAGCCTATAAATATTGCTGTGTAATTTTCTTTGGTCAGTAACATTTGGACTTAGTAGTGACACTTGGGTCAGGATTTTCTTCAGTGCCATTTAGCAAACAACCTGTCTTTGGCCTATGCAACTAGCAAAATTTTGCATAATGCATCAGAATACTTCAGAGTTGTTACAATTTAAATTTCACATCAGGGGTTCTTCACTATTCTTAAACTCAGTCCATCAAAACTAGAGGAAAGGCCCTGAGGAGATTTATTTCTGTTAAGAGAAAAAAGCCTACATTTGCAGTCTCAACAATTGAACCTACTACAGATAACAAATAGTGTCTAATCTCTCAGTCCATCAAAGTTTACAGAGTGTTCAGACTGTCATTTGTGCTGCTTTCTGTGAGGCAGTTGGATAAAACTGAGCAGCTAAAATTTTCAGTCCCATGTGCCTCCTAAATTAAAAAAATATTTGTAAATGGACTTGCAGACACAAAGTAGCAGGTATCCTACATGTTTGATTTTGAGTTTTCTTCTTCTTCCTTTTTTTTTTTTTTTGTAAACAGGTGAAATTTTCCAACTAGGCACATGCCATTCAATTTTCTGTCGATCACATAGTTGTATAAAGTAGCAAAACTGAAGGGGGGAATGATTGCTGTATACACTTTAAAATTGCTTTGTATGGTCTCATTTGAGATAATTGGTGTAAAAATCTTGACGTTTTATATATTTGGAAATATCAAATAAAAAATTGAAATTAAAAAAAAAATCCTCACACAGTCTATCAATGCAAGGTCCAGTCTATCAGTGCAAGTTCCAGACTCCATCCTCTGTACAAGATTAAACTTAATTATGCATGGACTTAGAATTAAACTGCCAAGTAAACATGAAAGACTATAATGAGAAAAAGGCAAAAAGGTTCTTCAATTCATGACTTTACTCAAGTCACCAAGAATTTGTGGGCAATATTTCTACTCAAAAGCAAAAATCACCACCCTAAAGAAAAAGTGCTAATTTAGTGAGAATGAAACTACTGCGCTCAAAAATTTAAATAACAACAAAGTAAATTTTATCTTTCCCAAAATGTAGATACAAGTACTCTGACCCCAAATCATAGTAGACCTGTGTTTTAGTGCCCCTTAGAAATAACAACAACAAAGCACATAAATTCTGTTAACTATTATGTGGAAGCACCTAAACACATGAAAGTGAATAAGGGTGTATAGAGCTTATAATCAAAGCTTTTGTTGACACCTATGAAAAGCAAGCTGTGGACCAAAGAGCCCTTGTGAACTTGATGAAGAACCAAGTCTAGGAGAGCAGCTGTAATGAGTATCTCCAAATACTTATGGAGTATACATATGACTTATCATAGAATGAAATTAAGTCACCAGCAGCTGTCTCCAACACACTTCAGCTTACACAGGACCCTGACTCAGGTGTACACAGAAAACACAAGAAATGTGCAGAAGACACTAAGATGGAAGGGAAAATAAATATATCAGGTAACAGGACAAACACCTAAATAGTGCAAGTGGTTACATACACATGGCATCTCCATGCACTGAAACAGCATGAGGCCATGAAAAATGGTGAAGCAGTCTTCTTGTATGAATCCAGAAGATTCACTAAAATGGAGAGTTATGAGAAAAAAAAAAAACAGGATGTGATATGGTGTATGCAGTATGCCACCACCTGGGTAACAATGCATCTGTGTACCTCTGCTGGTGTCTGTAAAGTTACCTCAGAAGGAAGCACAAGTAACCAGAAGCACTGTTGCCATCTAAGAGGGGAAGTGGGTGGGAGAAAGTTAATTTCACCGTAACCTCTTTTTATACCATTCAAGTTGTGTGTCACATGAATGTATTACCCATTCAAAGTTAATTAAATCTGGACTTCTGCTTCTGGAAAGATGGATAAACATACTTTTCCCTGCTCCTCCCACTAAGTATGGCTAGACTCCCTAGACTTTATATTTGAAAGAAACATAAGAAATGCTGAAAGGTGAAGAGAATGTGGCAGACTGGCCATGGATCTGGACCTGAGGAAGTACACAGTGGTGACTTCCTGAGTTTTCTTTTTGTCTAGTGTATCCCACACTAGGTGCCAGGGAAGCCAACAACCCAGAAACACCGAAGGGAGCAAACTAAAAAGGTCCCCAGAAAGCCTGATTTCTCCAGCCAAAGGAGATGAAGGGGCAGTGGAAACACAGAAAACTTACACAGTAACTGCCTGACTCCAGCCAAACATTACAGGAAAACAAGCCCCCATCTGCAGTGTAGACACCACATGGGGAAACAGGACCTCCATTCCCCTACACTGCCTCCATGTTGGGGTTATGACAGGAGGCCCAAGTGGAACATCAGGAATTCCACCAATGACAGCAGGGCACCCCTTGCCATCCCAGCCAGATGGTACCTGCAGAGGCCTTGGGGGGAAGCCCAAACTCTGGTCCACAATCAGCAGTAACATGGAGCTCCTCCCCAAATGAGTGTCAACAAAGGCTGAGAGTAAAATCTGAACTTCAATTCCTAACTGGCATTATCCCCTTCTCCCTGCTGAAGCAATAACAGAAATGACTTACTAAAACATAATATTTAAATAAGATCTGGAATCTCATAATATAATACCCAAAATGTCCAGCATTGAATAACAAAAATTCTCTCACCATAGCAAGAACCAGGAACATCTCAACTGAAATAAGAAAAGATGATCGAGAGATGTTACCTGGCATGACACAGGTTAACAATTACCAAACAAGAAATTAGAAGCCATCACAGAATGCTTCAGTGAGCAACTACAAACACACCTGAAACAAATGAAAAGCAAACAAACAAAAAGTCAGGAAAGAAACACAAAGTCACAGAAAAGGTAAAAGGCCACATGGAAAATTTAGAACCAAAAAACATAATACCTGAAATAAAAATCTCAATACATGGGCTCAACAGCAAAAAAGGACAGAGAAATCAGTAAATTTGAAGACAGGACAATAGAAATTACCCAATCTGAAAAACAAAGAGATAACAGACTGAAAAACAAATGAACAGATCCTCAGGGACATATGGGCTCAATATCAATGGATGTGACATTCAAACATTCTGAATCCCAGAGAGGATAAAGAGGTAGGGCTTGAAAAGTAGTCAAAGAAATAATGACTAAAATTTTGCCAAATTTGGCATAAATAAATAAATATAAACAAACCTAAATATTTAAGACTGGACAAACTCCAAACAGGATCTTAACACAAAGAAATCCACTCTGACATATTATAGTCAAATACCTAAAACTAAAGACCAAAGAAAAAATTCTGAATGCCTCCAGCAAATTTCTCATCAGAAATCAGGGAGCCCAAAAGGAAGTTAAGTATTTTTCAAATGTTCAGAGAACTGCCCACTTGGAATTCTGTATTAAGCAAAAATGAAGAACAAATCAACTAACTATTATCTATAAAATAGATAAGCAACAAGGTCCTCCTGTACAGCGTGGAAATTCAGTATCTCATAATGGCTTATATATATAAAGTTGAATCACTCTGTGGTACACCAGAAAGTAACACAACATTGTAAATAGACTGTACTTCAATAAAAGAAAATGTTTTTACTTTATATATTTTTAACTGAAGTGTAGACAGTTTACAATGTTGTGTCAATAATTTTTTTTTAATAGCAAAGTAAGTCAAACTCAGATGAACAAAAGTAACAGAATTTGTTAACCAACATATCTACTCTAAAAGAATGGATAAAACAAGGAGGAAATTATAAAAGAAGGAATCCTGGAACATCAGGAAGGAAGGAAGAACAATAAAAAGAGTACAAATATGGACAGTTACAGTTTCCTACTCCAACTGTGTTTGCTAAATTTTGTTTGGTACTTGAAGCAAAAATTATAATGCCTATGTGTTTCTCAGTGTGTGAAGAGGAAACATACAAGACTATTATAACAAACTGGTAAGTGTTGACAAAAGCAGACTAAGAAAAGTTATGTGTATATAATGTAATATTTACAGTAACCACTTAAAAAGATACACAAAGAGGTGTAACACAGGGAACTATATTCAATATCTTGTAGTAACCTATAATGAAAATAATATATCTGTATGACTAAACTACTATGCTGTACACCAGAAACTGACACAACATTGTAAACTGACTCAACTTCAATTAAAAAAGAAATGATACACAAAGAGAAGCAGTCAAAAACACCACAGATAAGTCAAAATGAAGTTCTAAAACATGCTCAAGTAAACCACAGGAAGTCAGGTAAAACAAAATAGAGAAATGAAAAACAGAACAAACAGAAAAAGCACTAATCAATAACCACGATAAATCTAAGTGGTATAAACACACCAATTAAAAGACAGTCAATTAAAAAAAAAAAACAGAATGACTGAGCTCTATGTTGTCTCTAAGAAACTCTCTTCAAATTTAACAATATACAAGCACACTTGTTTTACTACACCACTTTTTTTTTTTTTTTTTACAAATTGAAGGTTTGTGGCAATTCAGCATCAAGCAAGAATATCAGCACCACTTTTCCAACAGCATTTACTCACTTTGTGTCTCTGTGTCACCATTTGGTAATTCTCACACCATTTCAAACTGTTTCATTATTATTATATTTTTTATGGAGATCTGTGATCAAAGATCTTTGATGTAACTACCATGACTCACTGAAGGCTCAGGTGATGGTTAGCATTTTTTAGCAATAAAATAGTTTCAAATTAAGGTACATACATTGTTGTTTTAGACATAGTGCTATTGCACACTTAACAGACTACAGCACAGTGTAAACATAACTTTAAAATGGACTAGGAAACCAAAATTTCATATGACTGGCTTTCTTGTGATATTTGCTTTATTGCAGTGGTCTGGAACCAAAACTGCCACATCTACAAGTTATGCCTATATGTAAGTTAAAACTAGAAAGATGAAAAAAGATATTCGACATAAACTTTTATCAAAGAAAGTATGAGTGGACACATTGCTATCAGAAAAAGTAAACTTTATGGCAAAGAAAATTACCACTAACAGAGAGGGATATTAAATAATGAGCAAAAGTCAGTCCCTCAAGAAGACATAGCAATTCTAAATGTGTATGTACCAAAGAAGAGTGCTGCACAATACATGAAACAAAAACCAAAAGGAGAAGTAGAAGAGTGCACAGTTACAACTGCAGACTTCAATCCCTTCTCTCAGTAACTGACTGCACAAATAGAGGGGAACTCAGCAATGATACAGAACTCAACAATACTATCAACCTGCAGGGTCTAACCAACATGAAGAGAGCACTCCGCCCAACAGAAGCAGAATGCACATTGTTTACAAGTGCACAGGGGACCAAAATAAACCTAATACTAACCATAATACAAATCTCAACAACTTTAAAAGAACTGAAACCATACAGACAATGCTTTCTGACTACAATGGAATTAACCCAAAAATCAGCAAATGATGAGTAATGAGAAAATTCCCCCAAACACTTGGAAACTAAACAACATGTTTCTGAATAATCTGTGGATCAAAGAGGAAGGTTCAGGGAAACTGAAAACTACACGAACAGGATGAAAATAGAAAATACAAAATATTAAAATGTGTGGAACATAACTAAAGCAGTGCCAAAATGAAAATATTTTGAAAAGAGAAAAAGTCTCAAATCAATAATCTAAGTTCTCACCTTAAGAACCTAGAAGAAGATAAAAATATACCCAAAGCAAGCAAATGAAAGGAAATAAAGAGTGGAAATTAATGAAATGTAAAACAAAAAAATAGAGAAAAATCAATGAATCAAGAAGACAATTCAAAAAAGTTAAAACTTTTGCTCAGTAAATGACCCTGGGAAGAAGACGAGAAGACAAGCTATGTGATGGGAGAAATTACACACAACTGACAAATAACTCATATCTAGTATATACCAAGAATCCTCAAAATAACAAAATTATGGAGATGGAAACAGATGAGTGGTTGTCAGAGGTCAGGAATAATGGGGGGGAGTGTGTAATTATAAAGAAATAGCATGTGAAAGATCTTTGCGATTGAGACAGTTCTGTATCTTGACTGTAATGGTGATTACAGGAATCCGTACACGGGATGAAATAACAGTGAAGTGCACTTACATTGTACCAATGTCAAACCTCTGGTTATGATGTTGTACTATAATTGTGTAAGATGTAACCTTTGGAGGAAACAGAAAGAAGGGCAAATAGAACTTTCTAAACTCTCTTTACAACTTCTTATGGCTCTAAATTTGTTTCAAAATAAAATATTTTAAAGACAAAAAATAGTTTTAAATGATTTAAACAAATTAAAAATTAAAACACCTCAGTTATCTGTAATGATGAATCAAAACTAATGAGATTAAACTCAATAAAGAACAATGTAAAAATTTTTAAGATTTTTTTTTTTTAAATAGAATGTGTGTAACCAGAAGAGACATGCTACTCTCCAAGTGCTAAAAAGTCATCTGAGGGCAATCTAAGGAAGATGCTTAGGGACCATATATCTAGGGAAGGTTTCATCTAAAGATTTAGATATAAATTCTGGATCTTAAGAACACCTGCTACAGCAGTTGACAATAGTAATTTTTAAAATAAAAATATCCAATATGTTTCCCAAAAGAATGTCATATATTTTACTAAACCTTTACAGAATAAATATTCCTAACTTATATAAACTGTTTCAAAGAATAGAAAAAGAAAGCTAACAAATTCATTTTACAAAGCCAGTAAAATTCTGACACAAAAACTGGATTAAACTAGTACAAGAAAGGAAAATTATCTCACTTTTGAATATTGATAAAAAAAATCCCAAAAATATGCAAATACAATTTAGCACGTACTCGATATTTCATAACCAAGTAGGGTTTACCTCAAGAATAAAATAAAAGACTGTTCAATATTTGAAAATGTTATCAATGTAATTCATCATGTTAGGAGCTTAATTATAAAAGCTATATAATCGTCTTAGCAGATATACAAAAAGCCTTAAATGTCAACATCTATTCATAATAATTTTTAAAAAAATAAAACCTCTTGGTAAACTAGGAATGCAAAGGCATTGTATTGACCTGAAAAAGCATTTCTACAAAAACCTAATCACCAGTGAAACACTAAAATCATTATTTTTTAAGTCAGAAATAAAAAAGTGCCTGCTATTCCCAAGTTGTAGCCAGTGCCGCCAGGCAAAAAAAAAAAAAAAAAGTATTGGCATGAAAAGTGACACAATAACCATCATCTGCAGTACATATTGAAGGGTTTTAATAGATATTGTTCAAAAAATATTTACACATAGCACATAAAAAATAAGTACATTAAAAAATATCAAGCCTCATTAGTCATTAGGGAAATGAAACTAAAAATCAGTATGAGATACCACTTCACACCTTCTAGGATGGCTAAAATTTGAAAAAAAAGACAATAACAACTTTTGGAAGGATGTGGAAAAGTTGGAACCTTCAGCTTTGCTGGTGTGAATATTAAACGGTGTACCCACTCTAAATAACAGCTTCACAGTTCCTCAAAATTTAAACAAAGAGTTATTATGTGTGTAACAATTGCATTCCTAGGCATGTATCTAAAAGAATAAAAACATATGTCTACACACAAACTATACACGAATGTTTATAGTAACCAAAAGTGAAAACAACTCGAAAAGCTATCAATTGATGAATGGACAAAAGCAAAATTGAATACCTATATACAATAGAATATTTTTTTTTACCAATTAAAAGGAATATAGTACTGATATATACTACAATATAAATTAATCTTGAAAATATTATGGTAATGAAAAAAGCCTCCAATTGTATGGGTTAATTTATATGAAAACATCCAGAATGGCCTAATCTATTGGGACAGAAAATAGGTTTGTCTTACCAGAAGCTGAGGGGGTTGGGTGCTAGAAATAACCACTAATAGCTATGGAATCCTATTATTCTAAATTTTAATAGCTTTCATGACTGAATAATGTTGGTACTATATTAGGAACCACTAAATTGCACATTTAAAGGGGTTAATTTTATCATATGAGAATTATATTTCAATAAAGTTGTTATTAAAAATAAATTATGTATGGAGTACATAAAAATGAAAAATTAAATATATTAAAATAAAGCCATATATCACTTTGGCTAATGGAATCTTTATGAATATTAAAAAAATTAGAAATCTAGAAAGAATGATCAATATGTTTCTCTAAAGAAGAAACACTGCATTACAAAACATTGTAAGCTTGAAAGATAATAACCCACAGACTATGTATGCAAAATGAAAAAGCAAATCATCAGTGCATTTGAATCCTACTTACATAGAAGCTATTATATGCCAGATACTTAATCTAAGTGATTCATACATATTGACATATTTGATCTTATAACAAACCTATGACAAGAGACTACTACAATCCTCCCATTTTAGAGTGGGGGATACTGAGAAGTCAAGTCATCTCCTTAGTTTCACTTGGTCCCTAGTTAGCAGTGCTAGGCTCAGACACCAGGTAGGTTTCCTCCAGATTCTGGGCTTTTAAGCCCCTACACACACTGCTGACTTTGTCAATCATGAACTGAAATCAGAATAAAGACAGGAAAGGAGAACAAAGAAGACAGCAGAGAGAAAAATGCCCAAGTCAAAAGAGGTCAAATATCCTGGTAGGTCTGAAGACGAGAGGCTAGAAATAGAGTGGAAATGCATTGGTAAAGGTGAGAAAAGTGGACAGTTCTCCTGAGATCAGAAAACAACAGCCTGTAAACTAGAGTCAAAAGTGGTGTCTTCACTGTCACAGCAGCAGAGAATGAGGATGACAAGGAGGGTGATGGTACACCTGACTTCTTAAGCTGTGATTTGCACATTTTCAGTATCTCTTACTGTAGGTGTTATTTAAAGGTGTTTGTTCATATATTTGGTAATGATTAGGATGTACCCTCTAAGAATTGTTTGTTTATTATCTTTTCCAACTTTTAAGTTTTGAGTTTACTATTTTTCATGTTGATTCCCCAATTTTACTTTTAATGTATTTCTCATCTTTTAATTTTGTGTAGAACATTTTTGATTGGGATTCTTTTTTTCATTCCTTATGTCAACTTTATGATTAGGAAACCCTTTTTCATTCTAATTTAACACATTTCCCAATATATATTTCCCTCATTCCCTTACTGTTGTAACAATTCCATCAAATCCTTTAACATTTCCTTTCAAATTGTTTTTAAGGAAGTGAGTATCCATCTTTACTTCTTTTTTTAACTGTAACTAATTGTGTTAACATCATTTGTTTAAGAAAACTTTCCCCCATCTGTTATTTTTTATCCCTGTATCTTTAAAATATGGTAGCACCCAGAGGATTAGCAATATTCACAAAGCATTGCTCTAAAAATCTACTGTACAAGTTTCTGAATTTACCTGTATTCACAACATATGCATTTCATATGCTTCCCTCCAACTGATAGACACAGATTGATAATAATCAAGAAAAAAATTATTATGTGGCTGTTGAATCTAGGTCTTGAGTGATGAAAATATTCTCTCCATCAAGAAAGTCAAGAAGATGGTAAAGAGGAGGAGGGGCTGAAGAGAAAGGGAAACATCCTGTGTGTTCTGGCTGCCATATTATTTAGCTCAAGAAGAATATATTCTTAATAACTATCAAATAAAATTCCTCAACGTCATATTATAGAAGATTATGCATACCATGTTTATGCAGCTCCCAGGGGGAGCTTTTGTGGACTTACAGGAAAAGCCTCATGACCTGGACAATGGGAGAGGATTTGGGGCTTAGACCCTAACAAAGATATCGCCATGTAGCACTAATGTGTGATAACACCCCCAACACCACAGCAGGCTATCATGAAAAACAGGGTTCCTGGTTGAGCCCTTAGGCAGTAGAACAGAGATTCCAAACAGAAAGGCCAGAGCCATCCCTCCAGTTAACACCAAGGCAGGTAGTGGACACAAGGCCAGGTATCATAGGGAAGAGGTCAAACTTCTGCAGATATCAATTCAGGATGATTCAAGTTAAAAATATTTTGAAAAATCTCATGAGCTATAAAGAATTCTTGATGACCTGAAGTGTAACAGTAAGATATCCAGTGTGTGTAAGATAGACAAGCACACAGGGATGCAAGTATGAGAAAGATTTGTCACAAACAGAACAGCTCAGGGGGATACATCAGAACAAAGATGAGCCCCTTTGCTGGATAAGAATAACTGGAAATAATCATCAAAACACAAAGTATATCTGATATTTGTAATTACATATATATTCTTTTATGCCAAACTGCATAACGTGTTTTTAAAGTCTATTTTCAAATAATCTTTTAAAAATAACCCTTAAGATCTGAAATACACAAGTTTTCCACCATTTTCCTGTATGGCTACCTAGAAAGCACAGCCCTTTTCTATCTGCTATAATCAAGATCCCTTCACCCAGTGAAGTGAAAATTATCCAAGAATGTAACCTTGAGAATGTTTATTAAAGTATCTTATTTTGCTATCTTTGTCATTCTGCAATAGGAAATCCCTTTAATTTAGATATTTTCCCAATCAGAATATTGTGTGATCACCTCTAACTTACATATCTTTTCATGTTTTTTCCTCTTTCTTCTAAGTAGAAGCAGAATCTTCCAGACTCAACTTCTTTCAATATACACCTTTACAATCACCATTCCAGACAGCATTTATGAATAAGTCATATTTTAATATTGCCTCCCAACTTTGAATAAATCATGGATTTTTTCACTACACTTAAAGTAAAACTCGATAAATATTTATTGATCACTTAAATATGTCAGGCAATGTGATTAAGAATTTAAATAAATAATTATATTTCATCCTTTAAACTATCTTTTTTAAATGCACTACTACTAGCCCCATGGTATATACAAGAAAACTGAAATATACTGATGTTAAATTAAGTTTGGGGGTCATCGAACGCTATGGGCTGAATGTGTGCCCCACCACACAGTTCATCTGTTGAAATCCTCATGCCTGTGGGAGGTGATTAGGTTGTGAGGGTGAAGCCCCCAAGAATGGGTCAGTGCCCTTAGAAAAGAGACTCCACAGAGATCTCTCACCCATTCCATCATTTGAGAACACAGAAGACTGGCTATGAGCCATAAGATGGGGCCCTCACTCAGGACATTAACATGCTCATACCTTGATGTTGAACTTAGCCTCAGAACTGTGAGGAAGACATTTTTGTTGTTTATGTCACTAATGTGGTAGGATTTTGTCACAGCAGCCCAGCAGAATAAGACATCTGTCAAAGCAATGGTCTAAGATTGGTATCCAACCAGTCAGACTCTAGAACTGACCTGCTCTTATCATTTTACAATTACTAACCCACCTTCCTCTTTCCCAATTCTCCACTACTTTAACCAAACATCAAAATCACTTGTTGAGTTTTTCTTTAACACAGATACATCAGTTCTACTCTTTACCTCCATCCTGATTCAACATTTCTGATCTTTTACTCTTTGATTTTCTCAGCATTCTCCCAATATTAAATAGATGAAATCAAATGTCTGATTGTGATGCTCAGTCACCAGTGAGAGCTACGGCCTTAGAGCCGACACTTCTTATATTCAGGGACAAAATCTTGACTTATTCAGAACCCCTATTACACCTCTATAGTCTTGCTGCTAATAGACACTCCATAAATATTTCCTCAGTGATTAAATCTTTATAGGCCTCAACACCATTAAACAGTTGCCTCAGGGCCCTAATATCTGGAAAGTCAATAGGAAAAACCTAAAATAATGTATTATATTTAGTTGATTGCTAATTTTATTTTCAAGACAGTACAGAAGGGAACTGTGGATGGGGGAAGAAAATTTGTAGCACATTTCTAAAATTTTGAAAATTTTATGGCTAGTGCTAATTGACTGTAATATATTGTGTGAGAATAATAATCACAAGGTTTGACAACCTGTAGATGATGAGCACTTTTCAGTCAGAATGTACAAGGCAGTGAATATCAGGTGTGATTACACCAGACTCCAACAGCTGAATTTCAGACCTGTATTTAACCACAGGTGTTTGTCACAATCTAAAAGATAAATTCTGTCTGTTACAATGTGGTCAATTTTAAATTTAAGTTTGTTTTCCCATTTCATATTATGTTTGTACTCACGGTTCTAAATTACATGGTCTCCACATATTAGTACAGTTTAAATGTGGTTTTCTATGTACTATACATTGCTTTGATATACAGTGACATTAAAGTCATTTCCTTTCTAAGTTTGATTATGTCATTATGCTTTTTACTTTGTAATATTGTGAAAACTGTTTTCCTAGCTTTTTATGTGCACACAATATATGTTTATAAAATAGCAATAAAAGTAATTTAGGCTAGCTTCTAATTATTGAAGGTCACAGAAATACTATTATCTAAAAATGTATGTGATTTTCTAAAAATTATGTTAATTTTTTACTGGCCTATTTACTTAGATATTTAATCTTTCATCAATAAATAACACAGTGAAATATAAATTAAATATATAAATTGAATTTGATAGATACATTACTCTTAACACTTTCCTTTCCTAAAGTAAAAAATTTCATGTATCAATTCAAAGAAACACAGCAAAAAACGAAATGTACAGGAATTAAAATTCTTATTTCAAATTGGTAGCAAACAAAAAGTGAAGCAACTGCGTTATTTGCTAGAAAAACTACCACCAGGCGACGCAGCTGAGCCCCGAGCCAGGAGTGGCCGCGCGCTCCCGCTCGCGCGCGCCGCGCTGGGTAATTGGGAGCCGGATCGCTGCCCTTTGAGCCTGGGGTGGCTGCCGTGGGGCGCCAGCTACCAGCTGGGGTGGGGGCTGGTTTTCTCGCCGGCCATCGCGGAAGGCCGCTGGAGAGAGGGGAGGGAGGACAGGGGGTGGGAGGGGCGGGAGGGCAGCTGGAGAGCAGGGCGAGGAGGCGGTAAGGGGAGGGGAGGGGCCGCGGGAAGCTGGGGCCAGGACGGGAGGAGTGCGGGGAGGCTTGGGACCAAGAGAGAAATTAACTCCAGGACGAGACCGGAGCGCCCCGAGTCGCGGGCAAGGGCGGCGTGCCTGCGCCCGAGCCCGCGCCGCCGCTCCCGCTCCAACGTAAGCCCGGCGGGGGCGCCACCATTCAGCGATGCGCACCCCTGTCCCTAACGTGGCTGCGACGCCCAGAAAGTGGCCCAGCCGGGATTCGGACCTGGGCAGGGGCGGCGGGAACCGTGGCGCGGGGACATCCAGCATCAAGGCCTGGCGTGGAATGGGGAACTGCCCACGTGGCCGGCCCTGGCCCCGGGTAGAACTTGCAAGGCAGGTTGGGGGCTCAGGTCCTGGCACACGGGCCTCAGTGCAGGGCCGGCGAGTATCCGGGGTCAGAGCCCGGCTCCCGGAGCTGGGGCTTTGGGCTGAATGGGCCGAGCTTGGTGTCCAAATCAGAGAGAGAAAAGGTCTCCAAGCGGGATAGATGTGCGTCCTCTGACGCCCACCCGCGAGTCCGAATTGGAGTGGGAGTGGCTGGCGCGCTCCTTGTCATGCCAAGCACGCGGAGTCTAGAGCCCCAGGCGGGGAGCTAGGAGACGTGATCGCCCCGCGGGAACCCCGCTGCCCGCGGGCATCCCGGGATCTGAACCGTGCACCGCATGCACTCGCAAACAGCCCCCTCCCCCGGAACTGGAGCTTATTTCCCTTCCTCGTCCCCCACCCGTGACTGCAGAAAGATAAGCTTCAAATTTTCACTCCGTGTCTCAAATGTGCCTGAAGGAATTTAACTGCACGAGTGAATAACAGCATTAGGTTCAATTTCTTTTTAATCCCTGCAACAATCAACTTTGAGAACAACAAAAAAAGAAAACTAAAACCAAAACTATGAAAATTCTATGTGACAATATTATTTGATGGTACATGTGCTTAGTTAGATTAATTATATTTTATTTCACTTAAGAAAACAATAATATAAATTTCTATTAACATGCGTAATAAAAATATCACTTACTTTTACAGAACTATTATTCAAAGTGTTTTACATATGTGGAGTCAGAATTGCCATGAAGCTGATGGAATTTGTTTCCGAGCCCCTCATTTGTACAAGCCTTTCCAGGGACCTGAAAACAGTCCTAGAATGTGTTTATATGGTCAGTTATTTTTGTTAAATTTAGAAATATATTTATAATTGTGATTTTTTTCTTATTCTAATTAATATTTTATTTTGTCACTGATAGTTATTTATAATTTGTCTTCTATTTCTTAAGTACAGCCGCTTCAAAATGGACAGGCTTTAAAACTTAAAGGGTTAAATAGCCTTGAGCTGTATTAGTTAGCTATATGAATCGACTGCATTAATTTGTTTAATTAATATGACAATATGTTTTACACACAAAGAAACAGGACAGGGAAGTTAACTAACTTCTCGATGAAGGCTGTTAAGTTACTGATATAATATTTAAAACAAGGCCGTCTGGCTCTTAAGTTCATGTTCTGAAAGTCCACACTATAGACACAGATATTAAAACAGATAGAACTCCAGACTCTGTCATATATGTACAGAATGCAGTATGGCTCAATTTATGTAAAATCCCAAACAGGCAAAAATAAATGGCATGTTTTACAGATACATACATTTACAGTAAAAATACAAAGACTAGCAAAGAACTGGTTAACATAGGACTCATGGTAGGTGTTACCTCTAGAGAAAAAGGAGAATATAGTGGGGAAGAGCCTCCAAAGGCTTCAAGTATCTTTGCCATCATATATTTTTAAATGATTATTAATTATATAGTTATCAGAGTATTATTTTACTTTAAGTCGTATGTAACTTATAGATACCCTCATGTGTGTAATACATATAAAAATATTCAATAAAAAATTCACATATTTCAAAGTATATAGGTTCCATTAAGTATGTGTAGAAAATCCCAAATCTGTTTTTTATTACTTTAAATAGACAGGAACTGTATTTTTTAATTTAATGGAATAAAAATAAAACATTAAATTTTAAGCTATATTTTGGCATATTTCAAAGGAGAACACATCTTTGTTTTGGTTTCATCAAGAAATATTAATAACATAGTAACCAAAAGCACCTGGAATCTTGGTAACCATGAATAATTAGTGATTTAATCACATGTATTACAGAGACATGGTTCCATCTAAGGATAGATACATGGAAAGAGTGTCATACTTATCAAACCATAAGAAGAAGCTGGGAAATCTGCAAAATCACACTGCTGCTGAACCCATCAGAGTGCTGACTTTGAAGGGCTACCATGAGGGTAAAATTTGAGGAACGCTGGCATGATCCTCCAGATAGATAAGACACTGGCAATACCTCACCTGTCCCAGAGCACTGGAAGTGGTAGGCAGTTAGATAAGTAGGGGCACCAGGCAGACAGGTGGAGGAGAGGGAGGATGTTCTGGAAGATGGTGGCATGGCTGCCTCCAGCATAAAGGGGCTTTACTTCTAAGTGAGTGCCAGCAAGAAACTAGTTAGAACTAAAAGGCTGGAACTGCATGGTAGTGACAAGGAGCTAACTGGACATGACCCAGTGCTCATTGTAATATAATTAGCATTGCAGTTCAGGCCCCTTCATGGGTTTTTCTGTGTTCATCATGGATAAAGGCATTCACAAAAGGGGACAAACATGACTGAGCACTCCAGGGTCAAGAGCCATCAATCAATCAAAAGACCACCTCTAATTGAGGGTACAAGAAGAGGGAGCAAAGACCATTGCTGTCTGCACTTGGATCAGCCTGACTCCTGTTCTTGGAGGGGTACTTCAGCTTTCCTAATAAAATCTTTCACTGCACAATGCTTGCATCTCCCATGTGAATTCTTATCTTTTGGGTAAGTCAAGAACTCGGGTCTTTTCCTTCCCCCTTTTAGGGTAACAGAAGGAGACAAGTGGCCATGCAAACAGATACAAAAAATATCAACTAACTCCTTAATGAACTGCTCAAAGCTGAGCACTCCCAGTTGGGAGTGTATGGAGTCCTGGGAGCACAGATGGTCACAGCCCCTTCTCCATGGACCTCACTGTTTGCTTGTGAAAAGGCCTGGGGGTAGGAAAGAGTGGAGAAAGGCCCCCTCACAGTTGGTGTGTTCCTGTTGCCCTGGGATGGCACTGCTGAGGGAGAAAACAATTCTTAACTGGTTGCTTTCCCCAGTGGAATAATGTCTTAAGATGCTGAAAATAAAGGGCAGTAAATCCTGTCACTTTCAGCCAGTGAAAACTCAGAGTTTGGTTAATGGAGACAGGCAGACATCCTCCTAATTTCAGAAAATTAAAGTTTTTTTTTTTTTTTACCATGGATGGCAGGGCAGGATCACCAAGGAAACTTGGCTCCAAAGACTCAGAGACACGTGAGCTACCTAAGACTGATGCTAAATGAAGAAAATGTGGAAAGCCTCTTTGTTCCTCACCACCTGGAGTAACCAGGACCAAGAAAAAGCAACAGCAGACCAACCCCCAGCAGAGGGATAAGAGCACACAGGGACAAAGATGCAGGGTCACAGGGAACATCTACAACTGAAGGTGGACCGAGCACATTCCAGAATAAAACTCAGTCTATCAGTGTAGCTTCTGCCCTAACCACAAGTTGACACTGAAGGAACCTGAGGTTGGCCATGCATGGCAGGTAATTGAAACAACCAACAAAACAGAAACACAGCTCAGCTCCTCAATGAAAACCTAGCAGGAAAAGAGGCATGCCTATTTCCAGACTTAAACATTATTTACTTAGGTTTCTGATCCCCTACATGGAATATGTAGATTTCAACTAAAAGTTATGAGACCAATGAAATGGAAAGAAAAAAAAGAAAAATCCACTATTGAAAGATAAAACAAATAATAGAATTGAAAATCAGACAGGGGATATAAAATCACTATGATTAATACATCACAAGCTCCAATGGAAAGACTTGAAGACATTCATGAATAGATGGGTCATTTCAGCAGAGAAATGGAAACAATAAGAAAATGTCAAAGAGCAGGCTAGGAATAAATTTAAACACATGCCCAGCAAAGGAGATGAAGAACGTCTTTGACAGGCTCATCAGTAGAGCTGACGCATTCAAGGAAAGCCTTGGTGGACTTGAAGATAGGTCAACAGACATTACTCAAATGAAAACAAAAGAGGAAATTCTTGGAAAAATTTAATAATTTAAATTTAAAAGAACAGAGTATCCAAGAGATGTAGGCCAATCAGTCTGAAATATATTTAATTGAAGTCCCAGAAGGAAAAAAAAAATAAAAGAATGAGGAAAAAAATATTGCAAAATGAATGGTCAAGAATTTTCAATAAATAATTAATTAAAAAACAACCTAGAAAGAAATTCATACTGCTAAAAGCCAAAGATGAAGGGACGCATTAAACTCTGTCAGAGAAAAGTACATGATCATCTTTAGGAAATGGGGTGTCTCCCAGGTGTTTGAGACCAGGTGGAACCAGAATAAAGTTATTCATGTGCCTAAAAACATTATGTACAATTTAGAGGAGTGAATGATCTGCCAAAGTGGTGAAGAGAAATCAGAGAAGAGAGGTAACAAGGTCAGTTAAAATAAATTATGCTTTTCCTGGCAAGAAGTTGGATCACCCAGTCATATATAATCTACAAATCAATCAATCAATCAATTAATTAACTGTATGAATGCATATAAATAACAAATAAATACAATTTAAAATTATCAGATTCTGATGCTATTATATATTCAAATGATAAAACAAATTATGTCTTGGTATTTGTACTCAAATAATATTCATTTCTGATGTTTTTTTTTAATGGAAGTATAGTCAGTTTACAATGTATCAATTTCTGGTGTACAGCATAATATTTCAATCAGACATATACATACATATATCCCTTTTCATATTCTTTATTATAGGTCACTGAAAAATATTGAACATAGTTCCCTGTGCTAAAGAGTATAAGCTTGTTGTTCATCTATCTTATACATAGTAGTGTCTGCAAGTCTCAAACTCCCAATTTATCCCTTCCCACTCCCTTTTGATTTGCTTTTCAATAACATTTGCTTCTTTCTTTCAATGTAATTTCAATAATTACCTTTCCAATATCTTAGGTTGATATTAATATTCTACTAAGTTGAGCTTAATATTCATTGACAGATATTAAAAATTTCATAGATTAAACTGACAAATAATACTATGCAAAATGCACTCAACTTTACTACTGTGAATCATGTCTTGAATCAGAAGAGCTCTGGGACCCTGAAGGAAGCAACACATCAGTCAAGAACTAATCCAGAGGCAGGAACCATGTGGTACCTTGAATGTGGACATTTTAATTAAAAGTATTAACTATAACAGGGACTCTTCTACTAAAGTGTAAAGGGTCCTATAAAAAATCTAGGAATAACAGATAAAATAACAACCAGATCTCCTAGAGATGAGATCATGAACCACAGGGAGAGACTCATTTCCTGAAGTGTGGAGAACACCCAGAACTCTTTTTAGAGGGTGGGTATATCTATGGATCATGAGAGAGTGGAGAAGTTCACTGAGGCCACAAGCCTCCCAGGGAGTACAGGAAGAAAATTTTAATAGGAGGTACCTGCTGAAAAATTCCCACTAAGAAGCCACTGTGGAGTTGCTGGAGAAATCTACCCCCCAGGACTATAATGAGCTGCTTATAAGTCAGGTACTTCTAGAGTCAAGGGACTGGAGGAGCTGTGTCTTCTGCTGAGCTTGGAAGTTGACATGGTGCAGGAGCCTGCCTAGGAAAACACAGCAGACTTGGAACAGAAACCCCTTTCTTACTCTAGTGTCTCTCTGGTACTCTCTACTAACAAAGCATGCCATCTGCCACAGGAGAAACACCTACAGGGTCCAGGTATATTATTTCAGAGCAGCCATTTAAGGGTGGTTTTCAGCAGAGAGGCAATGCACTGATAACAAGTATATTGCATTTTAATGTCTCTCAAGAAAAATGCATCTGGAAAAAAAACATGGTCAGCTATCTGGTCTAGTGTGAGCCACATATTTTGCACTACACACACTTGCTATTCTAAGTATTTGCCAATAATATTGGGAAAGAAAGAGACAACACAGAGAAAACATTCAAAAGCATCCCAGAGCTGGTTATGTCAGTGTTTTCAATTTGTGAAATCTCATCAAGCTGTAAAGTTAAGTTTTATGCACTTGTCTTATCATTTTTATATTTCAATAAAGACTTTTAAAGTAAAGCATATATGTGGCAAAGTTTAATTTCTGATTATGTAGCACTCCATAGAACTCATGTATTTAGCTGTATTGGCACATGGATTTCTTTATATTTCAATTGCCAATTCAATTGCAAGGACTTTGAATTGAACATAATTGTATTTCCAGGCTCTCAATAAAGATGTTTTTTAAATTGAAGTATGAGTGTATTTTGGAAGGAAAGACTTGTCAATCATACAAAATATGTGTTTTCTTTGACTTCTTAGAAGTTCCTAGTTTACCTCTAACTGAAAGTTATAGCCATTATAAATGCCATCAGGAAACTAGTAATTATTGTATGGTAATTATTTTATGGTAAAAAACCAAATGACCCTCATTTCATTCACTAAGTACTTTTATTTTATACTGAAGTGTTTTTGACTTACAATATATTAGTTCAGGTGTACAGTATGGAAATTCTATATTTTTATAGATTATACTGCATACAAAGCTATTATAAAATAGTGACTATTTGCCTTGTGCTATCCATTAGGTCTTTTTGTATCTTGTTTTATGCATTATCCTCTATAATAGCTTTGCCCCACCCCACACCCCTCTCTCCTGACAACCAACAGTCCATTCTCTGTATCTGTGAGTCTGTTTCTGCTTTTTATATCTGTTTCTTCATTATTATTATTATTATTATTATTATTATTATTATTATTATTATTATTATCATTATCATTATCATTATCATTATCATTATCATTATTATTATTATCTGTCTTTGCCCTTCAATGGAGAATCAGTCCCTGTCTTAGAAGACAGGTCTTCAACAGTATTATTAATAAGTGAATCACCTTTTGTAGTAGGCCAATTTCATTCATGGTCTCATAAATTCTTCTCTAAATCCTGTCATTTACTTCGTAATTTTCTGCTCTTCCCTTTTACAATGGACTTTTCTATGTTGCAAGCTCTGGTCAAAGCAATGTTAGCAAGTGTGATACAAGCTGAAAATTAATTGAAGATAGAAGAGTGCACTTTTGCTTGTCCTGTTGATGACATGACCTACTCTCTTTTGAATCCTTACCATCAACCTGAGAATGAGCTGAGACTAGCTTCCTGGCAGCTAAGAGACCCCATCAAGCAGGGTTAAGTCACCCCAGCTGAAGCCAGCCAAGTCTGGTCAGTTCACTACTGACACATAGCTTATTATACAGGAGAGAGAACCTTCAGCGATGTCAGTCCAACTCAATTCAGATTAGCAAGACCTCCAAACTGAGGCAAAACCTTGCAAAAAGTAACAGGTAGATGTGATTTTAAGTCACTGTATTTTGATATGTCATGGGAAAATATCTACATAGCATAATTTTTCACTTCTGGCAGAAGTTTTCTCTCTCACTCAATATTTTAAAATTAAAAAAAATGTTTTTTGTTTCCTTAGGAAATATTATTCATAGCACTCCTCTTGAGTTTTATGCATTGACAAAGAATGAAGAACCAGAAAAAGCACTGATATTCTTACACGAGATGGTCATGTGAATTTATTATAGTTAGAAAACATTTTTCTTCATACCAGCAAGAGAAATTGTGAATCTAAATTTCAATATAACTAAGATACAGGATATTATGTACTATGAACTTGTAGGGTTCCTCAGGAAGAGTTAAAAGTGTAAAGTTAAAATCTACAAGTGTTGAGTCCACCAAATGAGAGAATTGATTAGATTACTATATTTTATGAAGATGTGTGTGTGTGTTGCTCAGTGATGCCATGTGTTGGGCTCAACTGTGTTTAATGAATCAAGAGAGAATGAGGAGCATTGTTCTGCTAATTGCACACACCACAGCTAAAACACACATCATACTGCAAAACAATGACCTTTTTTGTTATATTTATGCCGTCTGTCTGTTTTGGAGATAAGAATAAACAAGAATTTTAAAAATGAAGAGCACTAAAAACATTCTCTAAGACAATTGCTTTGAGAAATGTTTATTGAGCACCTCTTCTCTACCAGCCTCTGTGAGTCACAGGCAAAGACTGCCTAACTCTTCTTTCAGAAGTTGGATTTGTAAGAAATAATTTCCTTTTAACTAATCACAAAGTAAAAATATAATTGATGTTGAGGACCTGAAAAAAGCCATCTGATTCTTATTCTACTTCTAATCATAAATAATTTCAACTCTCCAATTTGATGTTTGCTTATATAGCAAAGAAGATATTTACAGTATTCTTGGATGAAGATTATTTCTCATCTCTAAATGTTTTTCTTTTGACCTATTCTTTCTGCTTCTTTGAGCTACGATGATATTATCTATCCACATGTGCACAATAATTTTCCCATGAAAATTATGCTTCTTAGACAAAACCTATTGTTGCTTGGGGTAACTTTACAGTACTTCAGATCCAATTATTTATTTAGGCCATCAAGTGTTTGAAAAATAAAGACTTAGATTTGAAACACAATTTGGTCACTGACTGGTTTCAAGAAATTGGAGAAAATTATTTCCTTTCTCTCTCAGCTTTGATTTCCGTATGTACAAAATTGGAATTAAAACATTTGCTCACTTTATCTCACAGATAGGTGTAAGGAGAACATAAAATGCAGTTTCAGAAAGAACTTAGTAAATTACAATGAAACATGAAGCATATTCTCTTAATGATAAGGAATTAAAAGTTCATACATTGACATATCTGATTTCTCATGCACTTTAGGTTTCTAAAATGGGGGTAAACCTGTTAGGGTTGTAAGGATGAAAGTTTTATAATTACTTCTAGCCATTCATTCCAATATCATATCCCTGTATACTTTGTGAGGTTGGTAAATTTAAGATGTTCTGGGTTCCCTTATAAGTGAAGCTGCATATTCTTGCTTTCTCAGGGAAGGACTACATTTCTAAGGGTCTCTTTCATTTTGGCTGTGAGGGATCAGACAGCTTCATTGTTTAGATGATAGCTTCACTTTCAGAGAAAAATAAGAATGAAAAGAATAACTGGAAATCAAGCTATTTTCACAATTTGGAAAATTTATACACATTTCTAAAATCATGAAAAATCATACAGTAAAAAGTCATGACTCTAAATCTTAAAAGAGTAATCTAATGGGTTTCTAGACTGAATATATTATAATGCCTCTCTAGGAAATCATTAGTACATATCACTAAAAAATATTTCATATCTTAGGTTAACAGTTATAAGGGGGAGACATATGGTACAATAAAAGAAAATGTCAAGAGTGTTTTTTTTTTGGGGTTTTAAATTTTATATCAAAAAGAATATCTGATTGCCTCTCCACTTTTATCTCCTGCCATCAGGCTTGGCCCAAAGAGGCCTCATCCAGACCCTCCAGCAGCCCAGGATCCTTGGTATCTTGTGGTCCTCATATATGTCACCTAGGATACACTTTCTGGAATATCTCCTACATATCCTTGAGACATTAATTCTCTTCTGGGATAACATATATTAGTTCCCCTTTGTAAAATCTATCACTTGACATGTTGTTAAATAATAATTAAAAAAAAGTCCTATGTTTGTGGTGAATATTAGGTTGTAACATTCTGCTGAATACAATCCTCACTGGTATATTTTTATAATTGTATAATGGGTATATTTTTGCTGAATATCTTTCAGGTTAAGAAATATTATGTTGCTTTAATTTCCTTAAATCAAGTCACTTGTATATTTATACCTCTTCCTTATGTGGTGAGAAATATTTATTCTATTCAGCCCAGTTACTCAATGGGGAGCAGTTTCCTCCTCACTGGCATTTTTACATTTGAACCTTAGGGACTTTCACTGGCTGGTATGTTAGACAATGCATTCCCCTATGCACAGACTCGCTCCCAGATACATGATCTATTCAACACATCAACCTTAGGTCTCTGCTCATTTTGAAAGCATCCAAACTAGTTGGCTTATGTCCTATTACTACTATCATTCACATAGACAGAATTGAGTTTGTCAGGCTCCAGGACAAAACCCTATGTCTAATTTGAGTCCAGCCATAGGCAATTGCAAATGATTTACTTGAGGAAACTCACAGGGGAAAGCGGCTCAGCCCAACCAGACTCAGTGCCCAGCCAATGGATTGCAGTCTCACAACCCAGGGCCCCTTGTCATGCATGCCTTTACACTTACCTCAATTCCTGGCCCAGGCCCTCCTCTTGGAGGCTTCATCATCAGGATCTCACTGCAGAGGAGGCTCTCAGGCACCTCTGCCCAGATAATCTTATCAGAGACCCTTGAAAATATTTTTCCCTGTGCTATCCTAGCCCTTACCCTTTGGCTTCCCACAGACCTCAGGTCCAAAGTGACAGGAGCATTTGGTTTGGGGGCTCCCTGGAAAGTAAGACAAATATTTTCACTGATCCACCTGACCATTGCCTTGGGCAATATCCTGGGGGAATGTGAACCACCATGGGAGATGGCATTTTCTCCTGTTTAACCTCTAACTGTGTCATCTCAGCAAGTGACTGTTACATTCATCTGGCCTTTTGTCTTGATCAACTACTTCAACATCTGACAGCTTACCTCTATTTAGCTCAGTGAGCTCTGGGCAAGACCCAGAGGTGGTGCACAGCAACAAATTCTGTGTGTAGTAATAGGGCCAGAGCTTAGGAAAATACTCTATGAAAATCATCATTTCGGGCCATACAGCTGTCTTTCATTTATACCCTTTTGCCTTTACACATTTTGGAATACTCTAATTCTAAAATTTGAATATTAAAATTAGTTTCTCACTATTGTCCGTTTAAGTCCAGAATAGCCATAATTCCCAGGACACAATGCTTCTCTGACTTTGAAGAGGAGGGTTACCATGGTCTCTCACTCTTTGCTGTGTAGGATACAGTTGTAAGAATAAAACAGAAATTAACATTTATTAAACAATCCTGTCAAATGTGTGATAGGAAAACCTTCTTTCTGTGTTATCCTTCCAAGCCTTAATCTCTCCTGTATCTTAAGTCAATTGCTCTCTTTCTGGGTCACACCTGCTACATTGCTTCTGTTTCCTGTTTGTTCAATATTTATGCTAGTGGGTTTTTGACAGCATTCTCTCTTATGATCTTCCCCTCCCCACTACTCCTCTTCTCTTTCCTTATTTTTTTGGGTTTGTGTTTTGCAATTGTATTGATTTGTTTGTTTGTTTATGCATGTATGCTTTTTGATGGAAAGGATAGTTCACCAACTTCTGGCCACTCTGCACTGTTACATAGTGTGAGAAGTTAATGATAATACAATGGGGAAATGGAGAATGTGCACACAATCAGAAAAGTGAATCTTGTGTCACTCATGTTGTCATGCTTTATTCCTTTTGACACTATATTTTTTATACTCTGGAATTTGCCATGCATCAGTGTTTCATGCAGATTGATTGGGTGGGAGAGGTGCAGGGAGAGAGACACCATTTGTACCCTTGACTCATACAGCATGGTTCCTTGACTCTGTTGAGAAATTCCAGATCCTTTTTTAAAGTAAAAACATTTTTCCCTAAGGGAAAAACTAGATTTTAAAATGAATAAAATCAGAAGAATATATGTCCTATGGAAAAACATGATTGGCAGCTTCAGGTTTAAAACAAGAAAGAAAAGAAAATAGTAGAACAAAATGTATGGTTATCCATATTTTGTTTTCTAAAACTGAGTTTCATACTTGTTTCTATTTATTTACCATTCCCAAGTTTGAAATGGAGAATATAACTAGTCTCTTAAAATATAAATTCTCAAACACTTTTTTAATATTTTAAAGAAGAAAACATTTTGAGTTTATTCCTTTAATAAACTTACAACAATTAATTTTTGAATGTCTTAAAAATAGCTTTTAAATGCATCTGAAACTATATACAACATCAGACATGTTATTAGGATCTGATAGACAGCATAATATCAATAGATGAGAAAGTACATCTGCAACCCTTCTTGTCTTCCTTTATGAGTATGGAAATGAGATACTGTCAAATATCTCTTTTCAATTATCCATTTTCAAATATTCATTGTCAATTGCTCAAACTTTTGAAATTTTCTGGTTTTTTTTTGACTTGTAATAAATCATAATTGTATCAGATCCACATTTTTTAAAAAGCAACATCTTTAGAAAATAGTGTTCCCAAATTTGTATTCTAACCAAATAAATTAAACTGACTTTTTTTTTCTTTGATGTAGGGCAGATCTCAGAGGGTATTATGTCCCTTTGGAGAATTACTGAGGAATAACACTGATAGAAATTGAATACTGTTTGGAAGAAATCTGTGAGAATAAGATTTGTAAGAGGACAATGAAACATGTTTTACTGCTGCGTTATTCAGTAACCATTTGGTTAAAAGTGACATTGATTCAAACTAGTTTAAGCCATAAAAGATTACTTATCAGTCCATACATTGAGAAGGATAGATACTGTGATAAGGGAAATAAGAATTGCCATGGTTCTTAGTGAACTGAAAAAAAAAATAATGAGAGAAAGAAAGTGTGATATAAGCAAGATTTTTATTAGTAAAGTAAAAAGGTTAAAAAGAGTACACTCCTGAGAATCGGGAGCATGCCAACCGAGAGGAAAAATGCTTATTTCAATTGAGAATGGATTCCAGGTTTCAAATATGTCACTAGCAACCTGTATCATTTTCTGCATCTCGTTTCTGACTTCTTTCTGAGACTCCCTCTCTTCATCATTATGAATGCTGCTCATAGAGTTCCAGTTTAACAAATAACTTATTTTTCAGGACCTCACATGCAGAGATATCCTCCTTTCCAAATTCCACCTTGAAAACTCCACATATGTCTACTTCTACCACCCAGAAAAAAGAGTCAATCAAGATAAATCAAATTAATCAAGCAATCAGGCAAACAAGCAATCCCAATTCTGTCTTGCTTAGCTTAAACCACATAATCATCCTTAAACCAATTGCAATCTGTGGAAGATACATTCTAACTGAAATGTTGGTCTCTGTGTTTTGCAGTGACTCCTTCTTGACAAATTATCAAAACTTTAGTTGTGAAAATTCATTTTGCTTGTTGGTTCTGTGGGTCAGTGATTCATACAGGGAATGGTGGGGAAGCCTTGTCTGCTTCACTTGACATCTGCCAGGGCATCTCAGAGGCAGGGGTCTGAAGTAATCTGAAGTCTCTCTCACTCATATGTCTGCAGGTTGAAGTTAGAAGGAGTTGGATAGCTTAGGGACAGAATAGACAGGAATTCTATGGCATCTCTCCCTTACTCCATGTGGTCTCATCACCTGACCTCAGTATGAAGCTTAGGGTAATCAGGCTTTTAATGTGTCAACTCAAAAGTTCCAGAACAAGAGAGCCAGGTGGAAGGAAGTTGCATTTCCTTTTTCTTAGAGTCAGAAGTTATACAATGTAACTTCTGACACATTATATTCATTAGAAATGAGTCAATAAACCAGTCCATATTCCAAAGATTTATATATGTTGTGAGAATTTGAGAACATGTTTGAAACAACCTCAATGTACCTAACTTTGGGAATGGTAAATGACACATTTTGATAGAAATTTCCACAATGTAGAAGAATAGATAACCAAAAAAAAAGTGGGTGTATGTGTTTGTTACAACCATGTAAGAAATAAATACATAATAATCACAATCAATTTTAGTTTTAATGGCCAAATATTCTATAGATATTATCTTATTAATTATAATTTGCTATTACAGTTCTAATAAAGTTAACAATTATTTATATTATCTCTGAATTACCACTAAGCCTTGTTCATTGTTAGAAATTTTAATCAATCTTTCCATTTATGAGTATTAATTTTCCTTTTTCTATCAATTGGTTAAAATAGATCTTTACGATTTTTTTTAAGCAAAGTAAACAGGTTCAAATTCTTCGTGAATCCTGTTTATTTTAAGTGGATTTTATCTTGAAAAGGAATATCTGATCATAAGCTTTTATTTTCAACATTAAACTATGGATGATGTTGTGAGTTTATTTTTTCTTCTATCATTTTGAGTTTCAAAAGAAAATGTGAGGAATATGAGTTTGTTTATTTGCTATTCTTGTTATGAAGCTAACCTTTATCTTTGACTTTTCTGTTATGTATTTTATGGGATGAAGTTCCTTCCTCTCTCCTCTGTGTTTACATGTAGGTGTCTTAAGAATTATATTACATATACCATAGTGAGCATTTCATTACACATTCAATGATTTTTAAACATTTTTTTTGTCCAGAAAACATATCTACACTATAATTTTGGCTACTACTTCTTCCCTTTTTGTTCTGTTCTATCAGTAATCACCAGTAATCTGCATTTTAGAGTCACCAGTTTACAGATTCTATAGATACGTGCATCTTTTTTCTGTTAATTTTCATCTTGTCCTGTGAATTCAGGGAAACCTTTTCAAATTGTTCCCCATGTCACTTAATCAATAACATTCTGAGAATTCAAAACAATTTCCCAAACATTTTCCAAATTATGGAATAGATAATTTTCAGAATTAATATCCTCCTTTAAGTGTTTTGTATTTTGTTCAATATATTTGATTCTGCACTATACTTTCATGGCTCACAAGTTGGTAGTAACTATGTTTTTCTTGTAATATCATTTGAATTGTAATCCCTCCAACATTGTTTATGAAGAGGTGGGTTATGTTAAATTGATCTCTATCCTTCTGTCAGTGCCACACCATCTTGAATAATGTAATTTATAGAAAGTTTTGAAACAGGGAAATGGGAGTCTTCTACCTTTGTTTTTCTTTTCCATTTTTGTGGTATCCTGGACCCTTGAATTTCCATATAAATTTTACAGTCAGCTTATCAATTTCTGTGAAAAATTTAGGTAGAATTTCAATAGGGAATTCACTGAATCTAATCAGTCTGGGAACTACTGATCCCTCAAAAATATTCTTTGCCAATTTATGAATATGAGATCCCTTTCCACTTATGTAAGTTTATCTTAATTTCTTTAAAAGAGGTTTTACAGTTTTCAGTGTACAAGTCTTGTAGTTCTTTTGATAAATAGATTTTAAATATTTTATTCTTTTATATGCAAGATAATAAATGTATGGAATTTGTCCGCTGCTATTGTATAGAATTACAACTAATATTTTATACTGATTTGATATCCAACTATCTTGCTAAACTCATTTGTTACTTCTAATTGTGTTTGAGTGTGTGTGAAATCCTTTGTAATTTCTGTATCCACTCACATGTCATCTGTAAGCATATGGAAACATTTTTATATTTGGCAAGGCATAACTCTCATGTTTTCCTTTAGTTCATTAAACATGATTTACTTTAGTTCTTGGGAGATATTTGTAGAAGTTGATATAAAGTCTTTGTAAAATGTATCCCAAATCTAAACTTTCTCAGGGACAGTTTCTTTACTCTTCTTTTTTCCCTACTGTGTAGCATAGTTTTATGATTCTTTGCATGTATTATAATTTTTTTTTTTTTGAAAACTGAACATTTAAAGTAATATAATGTGGCAATTGTGGAAATAAGATTTTTGTTCTTACTGCTTTTTTTTTTTTTTTGGTACATTTCCTGAACAAATCTGTAAAGTCTGTGTTCTATATCACTTGTCAGCAGAACTATCTCTTTATTAGCTTAGTGGTCACCTAATAAGTGCACACATTTTACTTAAATGAGATGTTCCAATAAATCTCCTGGATATTGCTGAGGGGTTTTATGTGCATGTTAGACACATCTTTAATGCTTCTTCAGTTTACAGCTATGCTTCATCTCTCACTTTGGAGTTTCAGTATCAGCCAGAAGTGAGATATTTAGACCTTCTCAGTTCCTCCTGGGCTTAAAAACTGCTCTATACATGACCTTCCAAATTCTCAGGAATATATCAGAGCTATTTAAAACCCCCTATGGATGTCCTATTTTCCAATTTTTCCTTTTAAGTCTTTTGGTCATCTTCCCATTTGCCCCAGTTGTTGTTATTGGCTCAAGCAGTTGTGGTACTAAACAATTATGGCTGATGGTTTTAAATACATGTCCTGGGGTAAAAATTTCCACTCTACATTCTGATTCATATCAAATAAAAAGCAGCTGTTGAATTTGGGTTTACAGGGGGCTGTCATGCCAAATAATAATAAAAAAAAAAAAACTGTAGAAATGAGGTTATATGGGGTAGTCCAAATCTATTCTACCCTATTGGGACACCAACTTCAGGAAGTGCTTCATATTTGTTTATATTTAAATAGATACATAAAAGTACTTAAAGAAAATTATACTATTAATGCAATGAACAGAGGGTAGCTATTTTAAGATTGTAAATGATATATAAATTTCTGTAAAGGTTAAATGTACTAGAAAATTTTATATGTTTTTTTTTTTTTTTTTGGTATTAGCTTCAGGTATGCAGCATAGTGATTCAGTATTTTTGCAGATTTTATTCCAGTATATGTTATTACAAGATATTAGGTATAATTCCCCATGTTATACAGTAAATCCTTATTGCTCATCTATTTTATATATTGTAGTTTGCATTTGCTCATTCCACATTTTCTTAAAATTGACAATAAGACCAGGTCACCCACTATCACTACCCAAATCATTATAACTTCAATGAAGTTTAAATTATAATTCTTGACAAATTATTTTTAGTAAATACTCAACATACATACACAAGAGCATCTATTTAATAATAGTTCAATCATTTTTTAAGAAAAGAACCTGGAAGAATTTTCCTACCTGAGATGTCATATTTTAAAGAAATAAAACAATGTAGTATAAACATCACAGTAAACAAATCAGCTTCTTGGAATAAAAAAAAAATTTTTAAATAGAAATAAAACACATATGAATGAATCTATTCTGTGATAAAATTATCACAAAAATTGGACAAAGTGTGGCTTGTTCAAGGGAAGGTGTTGGAAAAACTGAATCATGGAGAAGATTATAACTTTGGATCTCTACTTATCAATATACACAAAGACCTATATGGGAATAGTAAAATTGTAAAGGTAATAGAATAAAATCAAGGAAACTATATGCACCATTGTGTTCAGTAAGGGATTTTAATAAAGCATTTGAAAGCACATATACAAGGCCAAAAATCAAAAATTCTGTTTCAGTATTGGCAAATTTAATATTGTTGTTCAATCAAAGGCACAGTTGAAAAATAAACTGAGATGATAGAGATATGAAGGTATTTGTAAAATTAGTATCTGAAAAATATTTCACATCTATACTATACAAATTCATATCAACATAATATAAAACAATAGAGACCAAATGAAAAGAGGACAAAGCTCACTAATAAGCAAAGGAAAGAGGGACCTCTGTACATATTCTGTACATGATATGTCCTTTAGTGTATATTTTCAAGATGTTTATTACACCATTCTTTGTGGAAGCAAATAATTCGAACAACCCTTGTGACTGATTACTAAAAATAACAATGCAAATGTAGGATATGTGTAATACATAAGATGCCATAATAGGTAGCAAAACAAATATGTATAAACTAGAGGCCCCCAGAGCATTTTGATGGATATTAAAACATGAAGTTGAGTAAAAACAAGAAGAAAAATAAAATGTCATTTTATTATCATTTCTCAACCCCATTTATGCATGTAAACAATGAAGATATGCAAGAAAAATACATTATACTTAAAAGGATACATATATATTCCACATATGTGTGTAGACACATATATTCAATTATTCATGCCCAAAACATTAGAATATCTCTGTTGGGGGAACTGGGGATGTTGAAAGCATGTAGAAAGTAGAATGGGGAAATATGTACTTAATTCTTGCACTAAAAGTCTGCAATATTGAGAGGAATAACAAAAATAAAGCTATTCTAACCTAATGGGTAAAATTTAAATCTTAACCTGTGATACACTGGTTATATAATTTACCTCCTACAATCTCTTTTCACAATGAAACTATTATTTATATAACAAATAAATGTTAATTTCCTGGATGCTGACACCCAATATCTTGGATGTGTTTTCCTATAATATCAACATAATAAAGAAATCTAATTCATGGTGTTGTTTTAAAGATTACATGATTTAATATGTGAAAATGTTTAGAACAATGTTTGAGACATATTAAATGCTCAGCAAAATTGCCTTCTTGAAATATTTGATTGTTTATATATATATATAAACAAAATTATAAAATAAATAAAAATACATGTATACTATACTATGTACAATTTTTAGAATAAATGATATTGCAATGTTATTTCTTCATTATCAAGTGATTAGAAATCTGAATTCAGTATTGTTTCACTTACTTCTAAGGCTTAATGGTAGTCTCAATTTTGAACTTGGTCTTTGAAAAATTTAAGAGTCTTATAGTTAAATATGAATATATACATAATATATTTAATATATGAAATATTTGTAAATAAATGTATATATACTCATTTAAATAAAAAAGTAACTGATTAGATCACACAGCAGAAAAACTTAAAAAGAGACCTGGATTCTTTTGAATGTTAATTTCCACATTCACACATCCTCAGAAATTTTGCTTTATTTCTGTGTATTCTGTGATGTTTTGGGCATTTTTCTCCTCTGTGAGTCACTTTCAACATTAGGACAGCTCATCTGATGAGTTAAATATATATAGGAGTTCCTAAAATCCCTATACTACTCCAACAAGCCCAATATTCTGTTGTTCTCATGAAGTTAGACAAAGCTTCTTTCCTTACTGCCTTAGCTAAGTGTTCTCAATGTCACGTGGCCTGGATTAGATTTTTGTGATCATCTCAGAACTGAATTCTGTGGCTAGGAGAATGGGAGTCCTTCACGGAGTTTAAGATTAATCATTCCCATAGAACTCAAGTAGAGAGTGGAATGGGAATGCCATTTCACAAAAGAAAAGCTGAATGCTCTAGTTAGAATTCTAGGGAGTGAGTCTTAAGTAAAGAGCCAACAAATCGAACCTTTAAAATGAATACACAATAGTTCCATGCATTCCCTCTAGAGTCTTCTTCTTTTTTTTTTTCTTATTATAAAGGATTATTCAAGATGTGTGTCTCCATTTAATCTGTTTTCCTCATGTTTTTAAAGACTTTCCCAATATATCTAAGTTCTTGGCTTCTCCTTATGACATTTCAGATATTGACAAATCCATTGGTTTCATTTGTTCATATTGTTTGTGGAGTATTTAGAGGCTCTGCTGTAACAGACAAAAAAAGAAGAAGAAGCACATATATTTTCCTGGAAAAAAAATCTGTCCTACAAAGATATTCAATGTTGTATTTCTTTGTTATTCTCTAGTTTTAGACAAACAAAACCAAGTGCATACAGTTTGATGAAGTCTAACTGTGAAATTATCAGGGTCAAGCTAAGGATATAGGTTGGTTGCATCATCTAACTACATACTCAGTTTTCCCTACAGTGTAAGCATAAAATCACTGATGCTGACACTCTGAAAAGGCCCATCAACATGATGCTGGAGATATGCCTGTGAGGGAACCAGGATAATTTCAGAGGATGTACTATGCTTTTCTTTAGAGGCATGATATATATTTGAGAATGCTTTCAGAGAATGTGTATAAAGAAAGAAATGAGTGTAGGGCTTTTCTCTCTCACCTATAGGTGTCAGATTGCAGAATAAACACAAGCAAAAAACCTCACATTTGGCGGATTGAAAGATTGTTTAGATAAAATAAAACATAACAACATAAATAACCATAATAAATTTATCTCTGACCACTGAATAGCAAGGATTATATTTTATCTAGGAAACTTGGATTTTTTTCATGATTAGTCTAAGCTGCAAGTGAATATTTGATGTTGCAACGTGTAACATGAAAAGCACTAATTCAGCTTGTTTTGCTCCTTTCACAAAGTATTTAATAAATAAAGAAGGTACAAAAATTAGAGGAGCATATCTCAGTACTGCAAATTTTGCTGTTTGAAAATAAAAGTTAAAATATTTTAAGGTACAGATTTTAAGCCTTAGGCCATAGTTTATAATATTCAAGTGTTAGATACAAACTTTCTACATCCCAGAAACAATATTGTAAGGCAATAAAGTCCATCAGGAAATTTTCTAGAGAATCAAGCACAACAGGCCGGTACATATTGTTAGATTTCAAATAACAGAAGACTCCAAAACAATTTGCATTTAACGGTATGTATACTAATATTTGTATACAAGACATTTAGAGACAGGACATCATGAAACTTTGTTTGTTGACATGCAGTGACATCAAAAAAGACCCAGTTCTTCCCATCTTTCTTCTCTGCCACCCTGAGGGTGTTTGATTTGTCCAGCCCTCAGATGAGGCTAATGGCTGATGAACAGGAAGGAAGTTGTTGCATACTGAAGTAGCCAAGGTGGGTAAATTCATCCTGCAGTAATAATTTCTTTTTCTGAATATAAAGTCATTGAATTTATCTAGAACAATGTCCACAAGCTGGGATTAATAGCCCAGTGACCTGCATTATCAAAAACTCATGAAAGTGATCCCATAGTGCCTTGCACAGCCAAATAAGCATATGAAAGACTGGGCTAGACTAAGAATTTCAATGAGATTTGTGTCCTGAATGGATGATTTGCTTTTTCTTCACCCAGCAGGGATTCCTACAGAATTGAGAATTTTCTTAATAAATCTGAATAAGATTAAGAAGCTTTCTCATCTATTGTGATACTGGAGGACATGAATGTGGCCATTCTTTGATTCCTATGTGTTCAATTCTGCTTTACAGATTTTTTGGCTGGCAAATTTTTGAAGCTGGCTTTACTTGTTTTTGTCTGGGTGTAACTTTTCAAATGTCAAATCTGTGAGTAAATTTTAGTCTATTTTGCTGATAGAAAATTTTACTTATTTTATGTCTTGATGATTTCATTAGAAATGTAGAAGACTAAGCCTGTGGGTGGGAAAACACATCCGATTTCAATATGTTTTACTCTTTACATGATACCATGTGTTTCTATTTTATGCATATGGACATTAATACATTAAAAACATTTTGCATCAATATGAACATTTTGATCAGCTGTTTTATCTTAAGTTACTTTATAGAAAAAAATGAACTGTCATTGATGGTAGTACTATAGGATATGTAATTATTGCTATTCATATAATTCCTTAAGAGGAAAAGATAACAAATTATTTTAATGAGTCTCCCAGACATAAATTTGTTTCAATCTATAAACTCATTTATGTTCTTGTGGTATACCCAAATTAAATTGTCATTCTCTGTTATTCTCAGAATTGTTCTTTCTTTGTAAAGTAAAAAACATAACACATAAATCAAAACAATTTCTTTACTCAAGTGTTATAGCACTTCCAGGAAATTATTAACACTTCTGGCAAACTTTCTACTTATGTATTTAAAAAACAATATTATTATTTTCCATTCAATATGGTAAACTCAGACATCACTATATGATGATGTGCAATAGAACCACAAAAAGCCTCTTATCTAAAGAATCTTACTTAAAATATATCATAATAATTTTATCCAAACAATTGCAGCTATCACTACATAAATGTATAAATGTTTAAAATAGTAAACTCTAGAATAAATTGCGTGGATTGGAATTCTGGCTCAGGCATGTTCTAGGTATAATCAAGTAACTTAAAGCCTTTATGCTTTAGTTTCCTTATCTGTAAAACTAAGGATTAAAATAGTACTTTCCAAATGAGTGATTATGGCAATTGATATTACAATATAGGTAAAAATACTCATTGAAGACATATTATTTTAATTATTAAATATATTTTATCTTGAATATATGCATATATATGAAACATAGGATATATATTTGGTCTTTGCCACCAATTTCTGACACAGAGCATCTAAATCTCTTGTAATTTCCTGGATGATGAGAATATCTTGTTCTAATGAGTAAATTCTTGGTGGGCTTTTCGATAGCTTCAGCATCAGAGCTGGTCACCAGAAAGACCAAGCCATTATCAGAAGTTTGGAACTTTCAGCCTCATCCCCTGTTCTACAGGGAGGAGAGATAGGCCAAAAATTGAGTTAATAATCAGTCATTTCTACATGTATCTCAGCACCTCCCTGTGTCTCAGGGCTGACAGCTTTTCCTTTTCTATGTGAAGAGAAGTGTTTCCTATGTTCTGTGCATTCTCTGAAAGGCAGAGAAGGGCTCCTTGTTTCCTTTTTTTCTGGACAACTACTTATCATCTGCTTCTAAGCAAAGATCACTCATGCTATTTAAACTTGAAAAGATTCAGTGCTACTATCTTTAAGGTGTTAATAAGAAAGAAAAAAGACAAAGATGGAGAGCACAAAAAATAAGCAAAGAGAAGAAAAGGAAGGAAAGGAAAGGAAGGAAGGAAGAATGATATACGGAAAATGATAGGCGACAAAAATAACATTTAACATTGTTTTGTTAGCTAAACTATAGAATATAGGATGCAACAGAAACATCAGAATTCTTTGATATGACCCTTTAACATCAGGTAAGAAAACTGAAGAACTGCTGTGCTTGGTATCCTTGAGTTCATTCATCAGTGTTTATTTAGTGCTAATAAAAGTCAGGCTTTGGTCTAGATGCTAGAACACAGCAGTAAATAAAAGAAAGTCCCTATTCTGGGGATCTTCTTAGCAGAATTAAGATTCTTGTTCTGATTTCCAATTCCCAATTACTCTGCCTACCTCATTACACCCATGCCCTAGTGAAAGTGACCTCAATGATGCCATGATCCTGGTGTGTATTTTTGGAAGAAGTGGTTACATTTAGCTTTTTAACATGCTAAGAATCTCTGGTCCTAAAAGTAATTATTTAAAACATCAAATTATTAATTAGAAACTTATTTCCATAACATGTATTCTACTGAATGTGTGCTGGCCTCACTAAAAAAAGAATAAATGACTTGTGGTTGGTAGATAAAAGCAGCAAAGGGATCATTCTTAGAAAGTTACATTATTCTTTGTTTATGTTTCCAGTCTTTTAGTGTGCCAGTTATTCTGGCAAACAAACAAACAAGCAGCACTTAAATGTTGTTACAACACAGAAAACATGCTTAGGAAAAGATAAAGGCTATATTAGAGGGGATTTTAAAATACTTGGAAATATTGCAGATGGAAAACAGATAGAGGAGTTGCAGAAAATGGTACATTTTTACTTGTCTTGATTGGCATAGGTAGAGGAGTGTAAATTGCTTGGGGCCCATCAAAACATGGCAGGGGACTCAAAGATGCCCCATGTGACATTGTACAAGCTAGACAATTTGTCTTTAGAAGCCTCTTTTCATTTTTGAGTTTATCTTTGTTTGGAATCATATTGTTGAATTATCACATTTTATAGTACATTCAGTATGCACTTATGTAAAATATAAACATTATTCTGCAAAAAATGTTAATCATTTTCTGAGAAGAGATTTAAAAAAAATGTTTAAGAGCTTTGTAGCAGGAAAGCATAAACTGAACAGTCCTATGTCAGGGAGGTCTACAACCTTCTCCTGGTTTTACCTTCTCTTCTTCTTTATCAGAGTCTCTGCCTTTTCTTTTCCTTTTTTTCCCCCATGGGGAAATGTCTGTCTCTTTATCAAGGTCAAATTTAAATGTCAGCACATTGTGAGGCTGGTCTCACCTCCAATTCTGTCTTTCTTTTGTCAGTCTCTTCCTTTCCTGCCATTCTGAATCCTTCACATTTACTTCCTTTATAGTAGTTTAGAAAGATCAGTCCTGTAGCATTGATAGGATTAGAATAATGAGATGGGGAGGCTGGAACACTAGTTAAGAATCTGATTGCATGATCCAAGTAAGAATTGATGCTACCCTTATGTAAAGTAATGTGGTGGAGATGAACAGAAAACAGTATGACAGGTATTAGGAAATATAAAATAAAAATATGAAATTAAACAAAGTAAAGCACAAAATCAAAAAACAAAATAAAAGCAAAAACAGAAAACCAGATGAAATAAACTAACAAAAAAACCCTTGGTTCATCAAACTAAAGAAAAACAGTAGAATAATTTGGGTGAATATATAATTTATCATCTGAATCAGGAAACAGTTTAGGGTGAAAAGGAACACTATTGATAATTAAATCAAACAAGAAGCTTCTAACTAGAGCAGGCTTGTGAAAATCTGGGCATCTTGTCACCCTGAGGATATTGGAATCATTACTGAATTATACATTGAAATGTATTTAAATCCTAATCTTAATTAATCACTACTTTTCTGGGAAAAATTTTGAAAATTAGCTAAATGAATTGAGGATTAGTTTTATCTTGCCAAAATTGGTCTAGATGTACTGAAGAATGGTAGGTGAAAAGGACTGAAATCTAAGCATCTATCTATTTTTCTAAGATTGTATGAAAACAAAGAAGATCAAAGCTCTCCTTCCTCTCCCTTCCTTCCCCAACCATCCCCCAACTCCTGAACACAAATAAGCAAACCAGACCTCCTCTAAAGAAGCCAGGTGCTCACCATGATCACATTGTCAACCCATGGGAAGATGTTACTCCTTGCTAACCAAACACACTCTTTAATCAAATGATTAAGTTCCAAAGCTTCAACACCATATTTTTACTGATGCTTTCAAAATGTGTATCTCCAATCTCAATACCTCTAATGAATGGAAGACAATATATTTTATAGTGTACTCAACTCAAATCTTTGAAAACTAGCATGTATTTTACCCTTAAAAGATATCCCAATTCAGATACTAGATTTTCATCAATTACTTGATCTGTATTTGGATTTTATAAAATTTGTAGTTCAGAAAGTAGAGTCACAAGCCAAGTTGATCCAAATACAAGGAAAATTTTTCAGTGAGTTGAGTAGCAGCTTTAAATTTAAGTTCAACTTCAGCAGATTAAATAAAATGCAAAATTTGGTCTCTGCTTAGTATCAGAGGCTACCACATAAAACAATGTAGGAAAAACATGTGTCTCAAAGTTACAGATTCACAAATTGCATGTTTACCCTACCCTCAAATCTGCTTCTCTCCTAGGCTTCCCGACTACAGTACCTGGCACTGTCATTTACCTGTGGGCTAAGGTCAAAAAACTTGAAGTTGGACTTAACTCTAGGCTATTTCCACCCCTCATATCCAGTGTCCAGGAAACTGTGATACAAATGTAAAAAAAACCAAAAAAACTGACCACCATTCACCATATCTGCTGTTAAAGCTCAAATATTTATTGATTCTTCTTCTTTCACTTTTAGTGCCTATATGGTATTTCCGAGGCTAACTAATCCTTTTCATCTGAATGTGCTACTTAGTTGCTCAGAGTTACTCAATATATTTTCATTATTCGTAAAAAATATACTGCAATCAAAAGTCTGACATGATCTGGTCATTTCTCATTCTGTTGACTCATCCACCATCTGCAGATCATCCAAGGTGTTTTCTTGTTTATGCCCTGACCACAGGAAGCACATCCCACAGTAAGGCTTTACCTTTGCAGACCCCTTTGAAGTTCTTTCTCATCTAGTTACTTGGCTAACACCCTTATCTTCTCATTGAGGCTCTCCTATTATTATTTTTTTATTTTATTTCATTTTTTTAATTGAAGTATAGTCAGTTACAATGTATCAGTTTCTGGTGTGTAGCATCATGTCCCAGTCATGCATATATACATACCTATAATCATTTTCATATTCTTTTCCATTAAAGGTTATTGCAAAATATTGAATATAGTTCCCTGTGCTATATAGAAGAAATTTGTTTTTAATCTATTTTTATATATAATTGTTAACATTTGCAAATCTCAAACTTCCAAATTTATCCCTTCCTAACCCATTTCCCCCAGTAATCATAAGATTGTTTTCTATGTCTGAGAATCTGTTTCTGTTTTGTAGATGAGTCCATTAGTGCCCTCTTTTTCCTTTTTCTTTTCTTTTCTTTTTTTTTTTTTTTAGATTCCTCATATGATTAATATCACATGGTATTTTTCTTTCTCTTTCTGGCTTACTTCACTTAGAATGAAAATCTCCAGATCCATCCATGTTGCTGCAAATGGTATTACTTTATTCTTTTTTTAAATTACTGAGTAGTAGTCAATTGTATAAATATACCACAACTTCTTTATCCAGTCATCTATCAATGGACATTTAGGTTGCTTCCATATCTTGTCTGTTGTATATATTGCTGCTATGAACATTGGGGTGCATTCATTTATTTCCTTAAATAAAAACTCTCTCACCTTTCACACATTCATTCTATTTTCTCTTAACAAGTTACACTCTAATTTGTTTTCAGAACTCTTCTTACACGGAGAACTGTCATAGTATAGTGTTTAAGATCACAGATTTTGGAGCCATATTTTCTGGGTTTTACTTTTTAGTAGTAATGTGACCTTGAGCAATTTTACCTTACCACTCTGTGCTCTGGTTTCCATAACCCTAAAAATGAGGCTAATAATAATACCTTGATAATGATAATGTTACTTTTTTCTACAGGGCTTAAAACAGTGACTGGCACATGGAAAATACCCAATGTTAGGTTATGTATTTATTTGTTATTATTTATTTCTCACATTAGAGTGAAAGATACATGAGAAGGGGCAATTTGTCAGTTTATTTACTACAATCTTCCTAGATCCTAGAAAAAATGCCTGGCATACACATGAATAGAAAGATCAGAGTTAAAAAATATACATACAGATGCAAGAAGACATCAACAAATAATTATAATTAAATAAGATAATGCCCAGAATAAATATTTAAACAGGGGGATTGGGAGAAGAGAGGATTAAAAAGAAAATCTATCTGTACTGTTTTGAATTAAATTAAATTGTTCTTTTAGTTTCACTCTTTTGTTAGCTCATTTCTGCATCTATCTCTTCATTTAATGTTTTACATAGGTAAGGTTAACTTGCCTTGGCTTATCAACAGGGCAAATCAAGTGACATCCAAGATGCTCCATATGAAAGCACACTATGTAATGCAATTAAGAGAGGACGATGTCAGTAAATAGGAACCTGGATTCATTTCTTGACTATACCACCACAAGGGATTGATACTGCTTTTTGTCTCTCATCCTTAGTTTTCTCATGACTGGAACTGGATTAAGTAGTTACTATTAACCTTCTAGCTTTCTAATTTGTTGCATTTTTGTGGTATACTATGACTTTCTCCTGAATGTTTTCTATCATTGTCCTCTTTCTGTCCTCAATTGGCACCAGTAGAAGGCATCCAAGTAATTTTAATATCATGGTAAACAGACCATAATTGCAAAGATAAACATAAGGCACAAAATTATATGCTATAGATGTGTACTCACTGGTAGTTGAATGTTAGGCTATTTGGATTAGCATGGATAATAATTTCTTATCTTGCCCAACCAAATATGGTAATATGAATTGATGTTAATTGATAGGATAAAGCACATGAAAATGAAGCAGTAAAAGTAAGTGAAATAGAGAAAAGAAGGGTACCAGATAAAATTACAAATGGAAAAAACAAGGGCAAGCAGACTCCATAGCCATCATAATTTATATATTTCCTATGGCTTCAAATTCTTTCTGATTTCACAAATTAACCAAAACTGCTTCCTGGTGGAATAAGAGAATGGAGAAAATCAACAAATATGTGTAATCCTGAATCTGATTTCCAAGTGGGCATCTGATTCAGTGAGGATGTGTTGTCTTCAAGTTGCAGAAAATCTGAATAATTTTGGCTCCTACTGTAGGCACTTGTATGCTTTCCTTTAATAGAAATTCTAGAAAAAGAGAATATCAAAAATGGTGTTCCAGTGATGGAATGATGGAATCCTTTTCAAGCATTCTGCTGAGTATTTGGGCTACTACTCCATTCATCAGATGGTGCTGGGGTTTCAGTATCAAATCCTCAGTTAACAACATCTGAAAGCAGCAAGGAAGAAGTGTGTAGAGGAGATCTTTCTTACTACTCTGCCTTTTCATCAGGAAGAAATAATGTTCCCTGAAACACCAAGTATTTTCTCTTATGTTCTCTTTGAAGACAATCCCTGGCAAACTAACCCAATTGGGCTGAATATTGGTCATTTCCTGAGTTTAAGGTGTCATCTGAAAACACTATATCCTTATTAAGTTTATTTGTGGTTTTTGACAGAGAAGTGGGAAGGAAAGACAGGCTGTTGGGATCAAAGGGTGTTTGTTTATTTGTTGTTGTTCTTGTTTTTCACACGTCCTTTAATAAGTAATAGTTCTAAACAAGGTCTATATTATTTTTGACCTTGTATATGATTGTGCTCCATTTCTTTACCTTTTGTTTTAATATGATTTGCCCCTCAGGCTGAATATCCCCACCACCTTCCCAGGAGCAGTAGGTGAAAAGATTGAGTCCTTCTTTGGAGTTTTGCTGTAGGTTTTTGTATAAGTAAAGCTGATAAACACACATGGGAACATATTTGGACCTACTAAGTGGTGGTGCACTTAATGCTTTTTAGATTTTTAAGTATCATAACTGCTGACTTCCATTGATCTTCACAAAATGAAAGATAGAATTAAGTTGTGAACAAATCACTCATAAACTCTTTAGCCACAGTTGAATCAATCATTTCCTTGTGATGGCATTTTGGGAAGAGGGTTACCAATAAAACAAAGTCCCTACTGGGAGAGTTTCAACCACCAAAACAACAAAACAAGTGTTAGATATGACACTGTCTTCTTAAGAAGGAGCCCTTAACATTGGCCAGTATATGATTTTTGTGTGTTAGTGTGTGAGTGTATGTGTGTCTGCATGTGTGTGTATGGAATAAATTATTAAATATCAGGGCTGCTGTTAATTCTTAGAATTATTTGTATTATTAGGAATAAAGAAGTATTCCATAAGGGCAAAGCATTTGCCATGATTTTTTGTGTCCTTTATTATAGTATTTTAATAATTTATCAGAAAACTATATACCCATATATTTTTATTAATTATATAATTTATTGTAACTTCATAAACAGTAACTATATAATTTATTACAATAATATTTATAATAACTTATTAGAACATTTTAAGGTGCTCAAATGTTTTATTATTTTGATATATAACAGAAATATGTGAGAAATTATCATTTAATATATTAAAAAATTAAATAAGGATAAAAATTAAAATAAATTCTTAAATGCTAAGTAGTACACAAATTTCATGTTGTCATGGTAACCTAAATATCAGAGATCAACTGGAGTATCAGACAGAATGGAAGACAGCTTTAATACATTTGTTTTAGAATTTTTGCCTCATGTAGTGATATTTTATGCATTTAACTATAATTTCATTCATGTATTATCATCTAATGAGTAGTATAAATGACTGTCAATGAACCAAATATGTTACTGTAGAAAACACATTTTTAAAAGACATGAAATAAAAGTGAATATTGTAAAAGTACCATAAATGCAGGCTTCCTTCTCATCACACATTAATTAAAACATTATTATTAAAATTCTCTCAGTACAATGGTTTTCAAACAGAATAACATATATTCAGCCCTTAAAATCACCTTTATATGTGTGTCCTGTTTTCCTGTGGAGTTTCAACTTAAGTGACCATTTCTTCCTCTTTTGCTGTTGTCAATCAGGTGCATATTCAAAACATAGAGCTTACACAGTCATTGTCAAATGAAGAGCCAAACCGAAGAAAAACAAACAAAGAAAAATAATTATCATGGACATCCTTTGAAAGCAGAATCTAAATAGCCAAAACTAATGCCAAGTAAATGCAGGGTTCTTTTTATTATTATTTTTTTCTTTGTCTCATTACTGCTGTGTTTCCTCTGATAGCAAAATTCTTTTTAAAACTGCTATATAATTTTAGTTTTATTGAAAAGTCTCCAATTGATTTTAAATACATGAGGATTTAAATCAACCTATCTGAGACAGGCCTTTAGGGGCAGGAAAATGGACATTTCTGCCTCTTGAGGTCTTGAGGGTTTTTACGAGTGACAAGATGACAAATGCTAAGGTCATTGTCCTGGATGAACATATCAGTGATTTGATATATGACAATCTGTTTTGAACCACTTGTTTGGGATATTGAGATTGAATGCTATTGCATCTATGTGAATGAAATTTTATTAAATTTTATTCTCCACCCCCCATATTCACAATCAAATAACAGGGGAAATATTAAATCAGTGGTTATAGATTATCTCATTATGTTTCATTGATGGATTTCAGAAAAACACATAATCCTGATACTTATCACAATTAAGTCTTGATAAATGCTCTATACTTGGTCACACTTTGGGGAAAAATTATCAAAGTATTGTGAGAGAAGTCCTTAGTGTTTATGAATACTAGCTATAAAATTGGTAGCCTCCACACCAGTGTTTGTGTTTTAGTGCCAGTCTAGCAGTTGTACATTCTTAACTAATGTCCTAGGATTTAAATTTCCTAATGTCCAAAATGACTAATTTTTTGGCTTCAATCACCAAATATGTACTGATGCATCTCTCATCTTTATCTCCAGATTAAAGAATCTTTGCATTCATCTTAATTTAATGTTGTTATAATAAACAGCAAGGTGAGTTTTTAGATTTACCAAATTCTCTGTAACTCACAGGTTACTATTTTAGTGGGTCATTTTAGGAAAAAGAATAAGAGACTTTGCTTCATTCTAAAGAATGTGTTATTAACCCTTTAAAATAATAGAAAAAATTTAGTCTTTTCTCTTTAGAGCTTGAACTGAATGTAGGCATTAAGAAATAAAGAAATTGTGGTAACAATAGAAGTTACACATAGAAAAGTAAAGAAAATGATCACTTTTAAGTCCTAATTTTAATGACTTTGATAATGATAATAACATAAAACTATAGTATAAAAGTCTAGATGTTCTTCTGATAATTTAATGTATTCTATCCTTTTAAGCCTCCCTGATAATTCCATGAGCTAGATTTCATTATTAATCCAATTTTACAATCAAGAAAACAGATATTAAGAATTTAAGTTACTTGTCCAAGATCACACTTCTTATAAATGACAAACAGTATTACAGCCAATGGAGACTTGGCTTTTTACTCTAGGTTGATACTTCTTTCTCATAAATTTCAGTCTTCTTTGGTGTCCAAACATCACAAATTTCTCCCTGCTTCTTCTTAGTCTATACATTGCTTTTATCCTGCTACCTTTTGAATATATATGAACCAGAGTTTAGTTCTAAGATTTTATATTCTCACCTTGTACCTAGATAACTTGTTAATGTAACTAGAGTAATTTACTCACAAGGCAGCAATCTTTTGGAGATTAAGACATTTTTACTCCATATTATGCAGTGGCTGCTGGAGGCATCTTGCCAATGATATTAAATCTTAAATGCGATTGAGCTCTGCAGTCATCACATAAGTTAATACAGGCAGACTTCCAAGTTTTCATGCTATTGGGTGTAAGCCTCCTGGGAAGCATGTGATAGCTCTGCCCTGTTTGCCATCAATTAGAATCTCATATAAATCAAACCCTTCTTGCGTTTCATCCAAGAAAATTTGCAAAGACTTGTATACAAAAATACTTCCCTTTAATGCATCAAGCTTGTAAATATCTTGGGAACATGCTTGATGGCAAGATGTTTTCCAAGGCAGGGTAAACTTCTTCCATGAGGAAAATTCATTTTTCAAAAAAAGCATAAAGCAATAAAAAAGATCAACTTATATCACCTTTAACAAATGGAACTACAGTGGACTTAAAATTTTTCCTGAATGTTTTTCCTTTGATGAATGTGGTTAAATTGTATGTCACATATCTATGGACAAAATGATGAGTTTTCTTTCTTTGATTTACTAAGGCCTGTCATCTACTTCTGCTTTCCAACACACACTCCACTTTCCCATTCACAGGACAGTAGGGAAGAGAGTTCTGGATTTAGAAATAAGAGATCATGGAGTAATAGTCCTATTTAAAAAAAAGATCAACAATCACTTAGGCTCCTACATATGGATATGTCTAATACAGTCTTTCTTATACACATAATGTGATTTAAAAATAAGATTCCACATGTATAGTTCACACATAAAAAAGGAAGTCCTCTATATAAGTTTACAAATATATATAATGGATATTTTGTATGTTTGCTTGTGGGTGTGTGGATGTGAAACTAAGTAAATGTATTCATATACACATACATATATATACACATATACATATATATATTTATATACACACATATACATATATATATTCTGTGCTGTTCCAGAAGGTAGAATATTACCTACAATTTTCAGATATACTGGAGGTACAAATACACTAATAAACATTTTTCAAAGACGTTAATCCATGCATAAAGTCTCTATGAGTTTAGCTATTTGCTTAGTTTCATCATTTATATTATAGTGGGCCTCATGATGTTAGATATGAATGCAATATTGTCCATTATGTCAGGACCCAGGTGTAGGGGCCTTATTTCCATTGCTAAATATTCCCAGTGAGCTGGTAATCTTCTCAGAAAATTGCATTGTCCTAATAATTGTCAACCACAAGCAAATATTAAGAACTTACATCATTGTGCATTGCTAATTGCAGGATAATTAGTTGAAGGGTTTTGTGACTTACAGAAGCAAAGTCCATGATCTCTCTGGTATCATAGACACAGTTATATAACAGCCTTAGGAAACAGAGATAGGAAATGTTAATTGAAAATGAATATTTGGATAAGTACTAGAACAATGTAAAACAGACATCCAGGAAGATTTTCATGAAGGAACACCAGAGAAGAATGACATAGAGATTTGAAAGATTTGGAAAAAATTGGTAAAGTAAGCTGGGAATTAGACATGTATTTTTAAAGGAGGAAGGGATATTGATTTGGAATTGGATCAAACATCTGCCTTCTTTATGTGATTTAAAGGACTTTTCAAACATTTCTTCTTCAATGATTTGATGAACTTAACAACCACAATACTAGTTTTCAGTAATTCCTGTTAATCCACTGAAGAACTTCATTCTAACTCAACTATCCACATATATATGAGTTTTAAGTTGTTATTAGCTTGTACTAGTAACCATCACCCATAGCTAAATAAATAATTGTACAATTATTTAGATGTCACAATTTACAATATTTTCACTCATACATTTGAACCTCAATATAATGTGAGTTAAGGGGGACATGGTATATATTTTTTCAATTTTGCACATGAGAAAAATGAGCGTGGAATAAGACATACTTGATTTCAAATTCTGGCTTTATAACTTACCATCAATTTGTATTTCCATGCATTCTTCAGTATTTTTTAAATAAAATGTTTTGAACAGTTAAATCAAATAGGGGAGGAAAGCTGTTAGAACAGTCTAACAGATTAAGAAATGGTAGTTATTTTATTTTAAATTTAAAGCCAATATTTTCTCACTCTGTCAAGTTGAATGCTAAATCTCAATCATTCAGGTATTTTAGAATTTTTGTATACTAGACAGTGTATTCATAAATATTCATGCAATTTAACTTTTAAACCCTGAGCTGTATGTTTTGGCACATATTCTATTCCCTATGTAATGGCAAAGATATGCGAGTCCCAGTCATTAAATTGAGTTAGGTGAGGCAGAAAGGAGAAATGACACTGATAAATAATTCCGTGCAATTTCTGTGAACCATGGATGTTTAAGTCAAGCTGATTAATATTTCCATAATTCACAATAGATTAATTTATTGTGGGTTGCCACCTCCAGCTCTTTTATAAATCAAGTTTTAAAAATTGTATTTAATAAATCATTTTCATTTTCTAAAAATATGTAAAAAATTTAGCTGTCATATTAACATATATTGTGAGTCCACAAAGGAAGCTTTTTTGAACTCTAACTCCCATAATACAGAAAGAGATTTCATATATTGAAATACAGACAGCCTTTGAAAACATTTGTACATCATTATTAGATAATAAGTTTAAGGCAGATGTCATCTTTTCATCTTTATCAATCTGATCAAGTTTGTCCAAATATTGGTTGAAAGAGGAATCTGAGTGTATAATCTTATTCCAGTCTCCTGCCCCAACAAAGGTTTAGTTTCATTTCTTTAGAGACCTCTGTTGGAGGTACATATTTCTTGTTAACAACCTTCTTTATTCTCTCTATATATTCTCTTCTCTCACATTTTATGATTTTGGTTTTCATATTATCTTTAAAAATATGAGCAGATTATTCAGAATGATATTGTAATCAAGTTAGTTATTATTCATATTTGACCCTAACTAGAAGCAAATCTATAAACTAGAAATGCTGTTAAATAATTGATTTTCTGTCTTGTTTTAAGTGACTTGTTCAAACTGTGATTGTTAATTTTGTTGGAAGTTTCAATTTAATCTCCTCTAAGATAGTATGCAGTTATTTTACTAGTTTCTTCTCTCCCCATCATAAATTTTTAAAACTATTTTCTAAATGTATTATTGATGAACTTTACCTACCTATCTATCTATCCCTTCCCTTCCTCAAGATTTAACTCATCCCTCATCTCCACCCTTCTGCTTATCTGTTATGGACTGAATTGTGTCTTTCTGAAATTCATATTATGTCATATGATGTCCTAACCCCCAATGTGATTGTGGCCATACATAGGACATTTATGAGGTAATTAGTTAAATTAAGTCATTAGGGTAGGACCCTAATCCCACAGGACTTGTGTCTTTATCAAAAGAGGAAAAGATACCAGGTCTCTCTACATGTACTTACAAAAAAAGGGAAATATGAAGACACAGGTCATCATCTACAAGGCAGAAAGAGAGGTCTCCCAGAGACCAACCTGTTGGCAACTAGATATAAGACTGCCAGCCTCCAGAATGGTATGGAAATAAGTGTGCCTGTCATTTAAGCCACCCAATCTGTGGTATCTTGTTATAGCAGCCTGAGCAGGCTCATCCTAAGCAACCAATTTCTACTGCCCTTTCAGATTTCTGTGTAAATATCACCTTTTCCAGAGCCCTTTCTATCACATCCATTTTCATTAACGCCACATTACTAGACTTGCTGCATTTTTATATGTTTGAGCTCATACTGTTTTTGATTTCTGTCACCTCTGACTGATTTAGAAGCTTCTTCAGTTTAGAGACTGTTTCCCACCAATTCAACATCCTTAAGACTTATCACAGGGAGTGGTGAATGTTAGGCTACAAGAAATATTTGTTGAAGTGCATTTTTGGAAACATATCAGTACCTGGAAGGCTAGCTACCATAAAGTTGTCAAACAATTGTACATGTTTAATTTAACTTGAATTGAAATTCTAAAGACCTTTTTTATGTGATAAAATCATGGGGTTCTTCCATACAGTGAAGTAAAATATCTACCAGTGAGAGTATTAATTACATTATGCTATATCAACTCAATAGACATTTAAGTGGCTTCTAAAAATAATGATTATGAACTCTGTGTAGCATTGTGGAAACATTATGATAAAATGTATGTGAATTGCATGTAAGATAATAGAAACATAATAAAATGGAAAAGACAGGAGGTGAAATTGCTCATGAACTATGATTCCAAGTGTTAGCAGATTGAAACATGAGAATATTTAGAGAATAATAGTTATAACATGGTGTTAATATGAATATTTTCTCCATTTTCCAAATTTCTGTGTTGTGTTCTATTTTCACCATTAAAATATTAAATTTACTTAAAACGCAAGGAAACATGTGATTACCATAGATAATATGTATTAGAAGAATATGTGTTAAAAAGGCAAAATAACATGGCAGCTGGACATGTAAGCATGGGCAACCTGGATGGGGTTAAATCTCATATTTAATGCTTGCTAGCTTGATGATCTTGAAAAAGTGATTTGCATACTCTGAGACTTCATCTCCTTGTCCTATGAATGAGAAATATTATTAACATAATGCCCACCAAAGAACTAAGAAAGACTGCTGGAATATCAGGAGTGCTCTTAAAAGCCAGCTAATAATTTCCAATACAATGTAAACTCTGTGAGGCTAGGGTCCTGTGAATTCACTACTATAGATTAGTGTGTGGCATTTGGTAATTTTATAATAGAACTTTACTTATAGATAAATGAATAAAAGGGTGAATGTAATGAAGCTGATAGAAAAGACTTCATAGAAAGTCTAAGAATTTTGAAGAAAAGAAGAGCAGGACTTTATATACATATATGTGCATATGTATCTATAATTTCATTATATGGCTGATGTCTAAGCAGGTAACTCTGCTTCCTGAAGAGAATTAATCCAATTTTCCTTTAAGTTGTTTCCTGTGTAAAATAGATACTTTTTTTCAGAAACTGCTTTGACCCATACCTTGTGGTAATTTACTGTGTCTCTGTTCAGAATGATTTCCTTGTAGTAGGTTAGCTCAGGTTCTAGTAGAATCAGCCATGGTAAATATGTAACATAAAATTACTGTAAGAAAGATGAATAACATTGGTAAGATCATTTAATATTTTTGGAAGAGAAAAAAAGCAGAAACTGCCAAAAGCTTAGAATGCTCCTAGGAACAAGCTGCATTCCCTGCTTTCAAAATCTTTCTTGCTACTTCTGCTCAGTGATGGCACTGAAATTCATTGATGCCTCACCACACAGTTTTGTTTTTTTTTTTTAACCTCAGGTCATATCACATTTACAGTTTACTGTCTTAAAAACATATCTGGAATACACCCAGTGTATTGATTATCTCTCATATTTAAATTGAAAAATATAATGGACTTGGAAGGGAATAAACCAAGTGGTGGGCAGTTTTCTCTATCAATTTTTCTGTGTGTAGCACAGCAGATATATCTAAACATTTTCAGGATAAAAGGAGATTCGAGGGAGCCACTCATTGAAGTGATAATAAACTTCCTTCCCATGCATTCATAGGAGTGTAACACTGATTGAAGTGTATTCCAGGAGATAAGTCACTCACCCATTCTTTAGGAAATAATTATGAATGGAGTAAGTCAGAGTGTGTCTCCCTGTCCCTCCCCAAGCCCTTATTAATATATTCATACATCTATTGATTCAAAAGTTTAGCCATTCAAATATATATACTATGTATTCACCACACATTTTCTCTATACTAAAGGGTTGTGGAATTTTTGCATTCCAAGAACTTATATTCTAACTGGGAGAGAGACAGTCTAAATGAAAGAAAATAAGTAAAGTAATTTCAGAATGCAAAAAATAAAAAAAGTAAACAAGAAATAAGGGAGAGAGGTATAGAGTGAGGATGTTTCCATGGCTATTTTAGAGCTAGTGTTCTGAATGGTTTCTCTTAGGGAGTTACAGTTCAAGCTGGGGTGTGACAAATGGACACTCAGCCACAACAGGATATTGGGAGAAGAGAGTGTCAGGCTTAATTTCCAAAAAGGATAGTGGCTTGAGGTTTCCAAATAATTGAAGAAGAAAAGGAAGGAAATAAGAGGGAGAGAGAGAGAAAGAGAGAAAAAGAAGAGAAAATGTTAGTGGGATTGAAGTAAACCATGACAAGTTTTATGGGGTGGATGTGAAGGAATAATATGGGCTCAATTTGGTCATGAAAAAGTCTTAGGTTTTCTTCTAATTGCAATTGATCTTCAGTGGAGCATTTTCTCTAAGACAGTGATATTATCTATTAGATAATTTCTTAAAAAATTTACACACAGACACACACACACTACTCCAACATCTTGTGTCTTATGAAAAAGTTGTCTAGACACAGAGATACGACAACATGTGCTTAAAGAAGTCAGAGAAAGATGTCCAAAGGAATCAATGTGAGAAATGAATTGTGAAAGCTTTGACTTCCAGTCCATATGAACAAGAGGAAAAAAGCACTTTTTAAGTATTTAAGTATTGGTGAATCAACTTTACACTAAAATTTTTTAAACTCTTGATTTTGTCAAAAAACATAAATATCAGCAAGATGCAACTGAAATTTATTGACATTCCTGAAGTTTTAAACAATCTACACATATTTGCTTAAAGGTTGAGCAAAAGGTTGAGAGGTTGACTTCTCAAGTATCTGCATATATTTTATTTACTACAAATATTAAAATTTTTGTATACCAGAAAGAGAATAGAAAGTGGTTCCTCAAAAATATGTTGGCATATATTTGTAAAATATCTACCATTTATTGGACTATTACACTGTTCTGTACATATTTTAGTTTTTCAAGAATTCAGATTTGAGGGGGAGGGTAGAGTTCAGTGGTACAGTGCATGCCTAGCATGTATGAGGTCCTACGTTCAATCCCGTACCTTCATTAAACAAACAAACAGACCAAATTACCTTGGCCCCCACTCACCTCAAAAAAAGATTGAGTTAAAAAAAAGAAATTCAAAATTTACATTGACACTAACAGGGAACTATTATCATGTTCAGTTTCCTGTTGAAGAAAATGAGTTTCAGGGAGGCTTCCCCAGCTCATCTCAGATGGCAAATTTCGGGGTAGGACTAGACCTGAGCTCAAGTCCACCGAATTATTCTGTTGTCCCACACAGTTTAAACCATGGCTTCTTTCAAAGAATGCTTGAGTATTCAGCAATAGAATGTGGGTTTCTTTTACTGTGTGACTTACTCTGAAAACAGTAAAAGCACATAAAATTATGAAAAAGAGTAAAGAAAACATATACATTGCTTTTTTGTTATTTTTTAAACTACTCTATATCATTCTCCTCCTCATCCTCTTTTCTACTGTCCTTTCTTACTTAATGGCTTCAATATTTCTTATGTCCCTTCTTCATGTCCTTTTTCCTACTGTGCTTTGTTTCTTTGCAGCATAAGCCTTTATTCTTAGATCTACAGTCTTATAGTACTTTGTAAATATATCTTATATTTTTAAGAGAAAAATATGTAATTTATATATGATCATAGAATAGCAAACTTTATAGGACTCCTAAATCTATTATTTTATATAAATATTTTGGTCATTTTTAAGCTTATAAGCAAAATCTCCATGTGAAGAGTATGTTTGCAAGTACACAGACACCAAATATAAAATAATATAAATTAGAATTTTTATATATTAAAATCTATGGAAATAAGCCAGAAGCAAAGTGCTTATAATTTTTGGCATGGCAGAGAGAAAGTTATATAGTTTACATAGCCTCAGAGCATCTGTTATCTGACTATGAACCAAAAATATTCTTTAAAAGATCCTGGGCATATTAATGGAATCATGATTTCCCCTAAAAGGAAATAAATCTATAGATTAATATTACAGGAAACTGTGTAAGAGGATATACTAAAATATTTATTCAATGTTATTAAAAAAAATACTACTTCTGTTCTACCACCTGAAGACATTCATGTATCAAGAATTTGAGTGGAAAGAATAAAGGAAGAAAAATTAGTAGTAGAAAAAAGGCTTGCAGTCAATTTCCCTAGAAGCAGTTCCTTTTTCCTGGGCTTGGCACTTTATAAAATACAATTGTCTATGACTCCTCTTCAAATAGAATCATTTATAAGCATTGTGCAAATCTATATCATAAATTTCATAGCTTCTGCCAAAATTAAGTATATTTTCTTACTTTGAAAAACACCTCATTTAATTGTCTTAACTGCAAAATTAATGAAATTCAGAACATCTAAGAAAAATTACAAAATGAATGACTAACATATTTTATAGCACCTCCTATTCAAGAGATGGAATCTGCATCTCAATTCTGTGAATCTGGGCTTGTCTGTGATTTGCTTTGACCTAGAGAACCTGACAGAAGTAATGGTTATCTTTTTAAGTTGTTAAGTTTCCAGGTGTTTCTTTTATCCAACACAAAATAACTGATACAACACTGACCAACAGGAACTGGGCAAAATTACTTCAGTAAGTTTTCCCTGACAAATTAAATATCAAGTGATATCTAGATATTAATTTCACTGTTCATGCCCCCTGACAGAATATGGCTTTCTTCACCTGTCTAGACATTCTAGAGATCCTGAGCCTTGGTTGCTTCTTTCTTAGAGAGAATGGATGAGAGTGGACTAGCCTGCTTATTGACCTTGTACTCTCTCAGCCACATCTGAAGGTAGCTGCTCATCTAAAGGAGGAATTCTGCACTGTTCTTATTATTTATTTTCTCCAGAGCAGAAACAGTGGACCTATGGTTACACATGATCACAATCCATGGCAGGACACTTCACCATGTTCTTTTAAATAGATATAAAATGTCAACAGGCCTGGCTTATTAACACACACAAGTCATTAAAAAAGGCTTAGGTAAAGATTGATCTTTGAGCTTCAAAAAAGAAGCAAAGAACTGTTGGAGGTCATCACTGAGAGGATGTGACTTCAGCTGACTCATGAGCTGGACCCACCAATCAGAGGCTCCTCACCCCCTCCCCTGCCCTTGCCATGTACCTTCTGACCACCTCTTCCACAGCTGGAGCTGTTTTCAAGGACACAGCCTTGAGAGAGCAATGTATCATGGAGACCATCTGGAAAGTACATGTGACTGAATCCAGTAAAGGCCTCCAAATAAACTTTTAAGATTCTGGTGGGCAGGTTCAGAAGTATATTTGTCTCACAGCCACCCAAGACAAACCTCATATGTAACTTCCTATGCTTATTAAACCTGCCACCTACCAGTCTGGAGTGGTTTGCCTCTTTCTTCAGTCTCTCTTTGCACTCCATGTATGGGGTCAGTTTTTGAACCAACAAGAGCAGCTTCATTTCTCTAATGTGGCTAATAGCAGAAACCATAGATTGAATAAAGCACGTCTGGTTACTACCTCCATCTACCCTAGAGGGTGGAGGAAGAGGGTAAAGGATAAAGGGCTCCTGACTTGAGTCCATGATGTTTGTAGAGAGGAGATTGCTCACTGCTTGGTAGTGAGTTCTTGAGTGCAGTATCTCAGCTTTACTACTTCAGACAAAGGCAGTGATTTTCTTAGGGGATGGTGACAGCTGTGGCACTGATTCCACCAGGTTTCTAAGGAAGAGAGGCTGAAGGATTATGCTTTTAAGTGGCTAGGTGGGTTGCTCAGGTTTTTTATTTTTTTTTTTTAAGCAGTAGGTCTCCACCTGGGGTAAATCTCCCCTGGGACATTTGGCAAGCTCTTGAAAGATTTTTGATTGTCATACTTGGAGTGCAATGCTATTGAGATCTTGTCTAAGATGCTGCTAAATGTCATAAAATGTACAAGTCAGCATCCCTCATCACTCCCCTCCCCCACCACAGACACACACACAAGCACAATCCCATCCAAAATGGCAATAATGCCAAAATCAGAAACCCTGATCTAGAGGAGCGAGGCCTTCCTTCCCAGATCAGGAACAGGCAGGTAGTTTTCACTCTCAGTCTTTCAAATTGTGTAATTAAATCCCAATGACACGTCTATAATTGAAACAGAATGGTTGTGCTTAAATGTAACCTACTCTATTATAACAAATTAATGTTATCCTATTTAAAATTTACAGGCAACAGATTTCAAACGATTTAGGGAAGAATCTGTTATTCAAAGGGAAACAATAGGCCCAGGTCCCCAGTGTGGGATTCCATGAAACAATTTACATAATACATTTACCATTTACTATAATAAACCCTCCCTTTTTATACAATTTTAGTTTTATAAAGAAGCTTTCATGTACCTTGTTATTAACACTAGCCCCAAATCACTGCTTAAAAATCTCATCTGTCACCCAAGTTGTAAATGAATCAATTCCTTGTGATGTCAAGGATCTTGGGGCCCATAAAAGGAGATTTTTAGTGTCTATCAGAGTACACTACAAAACAAATATCATTAAGCATATGAAAAGCAATATGATTCCCTTGCTTTTTGAGAAGACTTAGAAGAAAACACTTATTTAATGAGATCCTCACATTGAACATTGTACTAAGATATGTGTAGCTTAATTAGGGTTAAATTTAAGCCTTAAGTTATAATTTAAATTATACTTTTATGTTAACTTTTTTCAAATCTATTTATGTGTATTTCTGAAATTTAGTTGGATGGGCATTTAATTATATCAGATTTACTCCTCTCATTCTTTCTAAAATAGAATCTAAAATAGATTGAGGGTTGTTTATCATCTGATAGTTAAAACTCAAACTATAGATGATTTTTAGTTCCTTACACTGTTCATATTTTCCTCCATTGTGAACTGGCCAAATGCTGTAATTATTTAGAAGTCTTTTCCATTGTCTCCTGGAGAAAGTGAAAAGAAAGAGAAATGGGTTAGGAGAAGTTAGCCTAAAGCATAGGCTTTGAGAATAAATAAATGTGAAAGCTGTTATTGAACAGTTTTGCAGTGGGATAACTATTGTATGAAGTGACAGAAAACCAATTTTTATAAAAGTATTTTACCATTAAATGTATACTTAATTTTTTTGAAATTCTTGTTTTTGCTTTTGTTACTTACAGATCAAAATTTATAATGAGTGCTTTATGTTTTTTGTCCTTCTCCATGAAATTCATTTTGATAATTAGTCCGTTTATTACAGTGTTCCTTGGTTTTAAGTTATTTCTGCTTCTTTGTTATTTTGATTACATTATCTTATACAGTGACCCAAAAAACTACTGTTATCCCCTTTTTTCATTGATTGATAAGGTAGTGAATATACTTAGCAGAAATTTTGTAAAAACTGAAGTTTCTCATTTATGTGGAAGAATTTAATTTTTCTTGAACCTATATCCTGACATTGATGCTGTCATTAAAAACTGCTTTAAGCATATCTTTCTAAATTCTTACATTTATTCATCAAATATTGAATGCATGTAACATGTCAGAATGTACTTGGACAAAGAGATATAATGATTAAAACAAAATATGCTTACCTCCAAGAAGCTTGCATTATAGCACCCTCTATCCTTCTGATTGTGGTGTTTCTCTTGATTCTTTCTCAATCTATGCATTAATCATTTTAGCAAATATTTATGGTGTTCTTATGTGCTTGGCTTTGTTCTACATGTTTGGTACATAATGGTGAGATGATTACTTTCTTTGTGGTTTTTATATTATAATGGGGAAATGAATATTATATAATAAAGGCAGACATGAATACAAAATAATGAGATTTTAAGTGCTAAGAAAGAGACAAATTCTCTATAAGAAAACAATCTGGGTAGTAGATTCTTGTATAGAATTTGCCTCCCAGTATTGTCCTTAAAGAAGCAAATCAACCTGAGAGCTGAGTGAAGAGAAGGAACTAGCCATGCCCAAGAATTCAAATTCATGTTTTTCTGATAGAATACCATCATATTTAAGTACTGAGATGGGTAAAAGTCACAGTCTTCAGTACACCAGAGACCAGTGCAACTGAAATTCGGTGACTAAAAGGAGAGAAAGATATTAGAAGATGCTGGGTGGTGGCCATGATGCTGAAGATCAAGAAGGTGGTTTTTGGAAGTATAATTAACAGGAATTGGTGATATTTTTTATATGAGGACTAAGGAATACAGAAGTGTCAATAATGACACCTAAAATCTGAGCTTAAGCAGCAAAACTGGGGACATAGTTTATGGAAGGAGTGAGATGAGTTTGCAAACTGTGTTACAGACACCTTTTCTGGCACTAAAGCAGAGATGTCAGGTGGAAAGCTGAGTACAGGTCAAACTTCAGAGGTGATCAAATTGAAGTTAGAGGTAAAATGAGAGGTGTCTTGGGCTGCAATTATAAGTCATAAAAACAGGTTCCCCAAGAAGATATTTCCAGTCTAGATTCAATAGTAAGGTTTGAGTAGAGGAATAAAATCTGGGAGCATGCCCTAGGAAATGGAAATACAGAAAAAAATAGAACAAAGCTTTGCCTTCTAGGGGATTAAGGTTAAGCTGAAGAGATATACAAGTACCTGAATAGTTATATGATAAAGTTATGTACTAGCTACTAATGGAGCACAATGGAGGAAACATTTAATTCTGCTAAGGGTAGTTCAGAGGAGAGTTACAGAAGGATAATTTGGAGCAATTCTGAAAAATCTTCAAAATACATAACAAACTAATGTGACACAGGGAAGAACATTCTGAGCAAAGGATTTGAGATTAAAAAAATTCAAAGCATTTGAACAATTGTAAATAGTTCAGCTTAATTACATGGTTATAGCTTGTTTCACAATTCAAGATTTAGGATAAACTTCACTGATGTACTTTTTCACCTTTATTTTATATTCTTGTAGTAATTAACAAATCATATTGCTTTTGCCCTCTCATTGTCTGCATTAATATTTTCTCTCCTGACTTGTCTTTAATCTGCACAGAAAAAAGAGGAGCATAATTCCTTTTTATAAGAAAATGCTCATGCATTTCTATGCACAGAGCAGATGGTCTACAAATGTATCATTTTCTAAACAACTGTATTCTTGTCCCTTTGTCCTTGGTGGAGATGGAGGTAAAACTTTCAACTAGTGTGAAAACCAAAATAACTGTATCCAAAATATTACAACATATCATTCTATCCTATCTGTGATGCCTTGATGTAAGTAAAACAATTCAGTGATCTGAAATTAACCTGTAATTAAAGTGTTGAGAATAAATCAGTACAATTTAAGTTTCATTAAATTCAAACACACTGAAAATTGAATCAATTTATTAACTTACTTATTTCCCAGTCCCCAACAGACACAATAATACCAACATGCAACAAGTTCAGACATATAAACAGCTTCACTATTTCACTTACAGAAGTGAGACTACAACTTCCCAACTAGAATAAGATACACTCTAAATGCAAATTAAAAGCAAGACAAGACACTCTAAATTGGAGCTCTGCTTGCTGTTGGTGAGAATGCCTTGAAGTATTCTTGATCTATATGCAAAAGTATAGGGACATACACTTGTCAAAAGAGAATACAAAGTTCAATCTAACCAATCCATCTTGTGCAGATTTTCCCTTCATTCAGTACAAGTTTAAAATATATAAATTATTTTGATCAGAATTTAGCAATAAAATCTTAACTCAAAAACAAAAACAACAGAAGTGTCTTGTTCTCACAATGCCTGTGTGTCTTTGAAAAAAGAAAACTAACTGGAAGCAATCCTCTCTGTAATTGTGATTAACAGATTCCCTCATCTTGACTTGGAGCAACTCTCTTAGAATCATAAATTGTGAAAATGAATTGAACATTAAAGGTTCTGGCACCGTAGGACCTTGAGTTTTCCAAATAATGTTTTTCAAGACATTTAACTAAATGCAACTATTGTGTAAGGAGATGGTAGTTGTCAATATGAACACTTCAATAGAGTAGAAGTAGTCATGTTGAATTTTTTGCATTCAATTATTCATTTTATGTTATGTGATAACACATAATCTATCAATTATTTGTTAACTATCACAATTAAATTTGTCGGATTTTTTTTTTTTTATAAAACCAGTACCAAAAACAGCAATAAGAATCAAGCAACCAATGCACTTTGACACATGATCCATTAGAACCTCTCTTTTCAAAGCCTGGAGTTCTTTGTCATGTGGAAAAAAATGTACATACTGTATACATTACAGAAGGGATCTTACAAAATTCTATCAATAAATATCCACAAAACTATTGCATGTCACTGCTAAAATTCAATTTCACTATTTTGTTGAAAAAATTCCATTGGTTACATATCTCATTTAAGTGTTGAAAAGAATACCCAGTGACTTCTAAGTAATGATGGACAATCTGAATTAAATAGCTAATTAACTTAAAATCAAAACTATAATAAGTTATGTATTTGACAAAAGTAATCTATATGTGTGCTTATCACACTAATATAATGTAGAATAAGATGGCTATAATTGTGGATGACTAGATCTACAGAGGTAGTAAAATGGTCCTGCTAGCTAGTAAATCTGATTATTAAAATCAGGAATGAATAATAGTAAAGTAGGGAAAAGAGGGAGAGAGGAAGAAGAGAGGGAGTGAAAGAGAAAAAGTAGGGAATGAAGGAAGGATTTGTAGTCAAACTGTTGCATGTCAGGCCCTAAAATAAATTATTTCCTTAATTCTCCAACACTGGTTCTATTATCCCCAGAATTTAGTTTAGCTTTCTTTTTTTTTTCCCAAGGTGAAAACATCAAGGTTTAGAAAGATTAAATAAACTTTCTATGAACACATAAATAATGAAGGAAGAAACAGGATTTTAAACTATTGACTTTTTATTACATCTGGACAACACAATTTACTTAAACATAGATCGATTAAACAAATATTTACTACTATTTATTTTTATCATTTACCTACTTTCCTGTAACTATGATAATCACCAGCAAAAACTCAGGATGTAATGTCTCTTTATTCCACCATTGTAACAGGAGAAATAGAAAAAACATTTTCTACACAAAACATTTGATTTTAAGATATTTTTTACTCAGCATACTGAAGATAAATTCAATTAATGGTAGTTAAAATTAATCAGCAAGAAATTGAATGGGACTAAGGGCCTAATTGTTTCTTAAAATATTTATTTAACAGTCTGTTCTAGATGTCATTTTTTATGACATCTTGTTGGGACATCTCTTAATAATAAAAATAGTTACTTTTTTTGAGATATACTTATGAAAGATTGTGGTAATATAATACAAATAGAACTATGCTGCTTTACTAAACTTGCATAAATGCAAATTCTGAAACACAAGCATAAGGTCAGCTTTGTTTCTCAGTACAACATTAAACTATGCTAAATTAAATTATGCTAAAGGGAAGTGCTTGACTATGGGAGTTTGGTCATCTCAATAAATGACCATCATTTATGCAGCTTGCTCATTTCCCTGCAATGCTTTTGCATGTTAAATAAAAATTGATATAAGTGAAAGGATATGAAATCTCTACCAACAAACTAGAAAGAAAAAATTACATACTAACTTAAAATATACTTCAGCTACCTGTCATGAACAAATTTTATAAAGCCTTTAATGGAAAGAAGTGCAGCACTTGGCAATATCAGTACTTGTTTCTATAGATGATTCAGCTTATTTGAGTCTTTAAAAGGACTTAGATATATTCGTATCTTCATATATGAATGCTATGTGGTTTTCCTGTGGGATAAGGTGAATTATTTCCATTTAATAACTTTAGAAACAAAAGATAGGATATTTCCATATTAAATTTTAGCTTTTGGTATTTAAAATAGCACCTTTGGCTATAGCTTGACCTCATATTGTGTTTCTCTTTATTTTATATTAATCTTGAGTCATCATTTGCAAAATTTTGTGCATGGGTACTTCCTGTGAATAATTAAAGTGAATCAAACCAAGAAATTGTATTTGACTTTTTTAGGGCTGAAAACTGGGAGAAAAAATTTAAGAAATTCTACTATTTTACCAGGGATTGCTCTGCAAGTCTGACTGCAGGAGACTTTCAACTGCTTACCAATGTAAGGGTTTATCAGTAAACTGACAATTTCAACTGTCTGTATTTACAAGTTCCTGCTGTTCAACATCAATAAACTCACTGACAGAATTCATGCAATTCAGCCACACACCCAACCACTGACTGCAACTGCAAGGAATGCCTTTGAACTATTGAGATCAAAGATTGAAAACTTGCACTTTTAAGTGTAGATCCACTCACATTCTTTGACTCTTTAGGGAAGCATAGCAGTGGACAGTCATATAACTGCTATGCACTTACAATAGGTGTTATTTGTTAAGAAAATGTATGGCAATTAGAAGACCAGCAAAGGGATTGCCAAGATGACAGAGTAGAAGGACACATAGCTCACCCTGTCCCATGAACACACCAAAAATTATATATAAATACAGAACAATTCACACAGAATAACTCCTGAAATTTGACATAATTTCTCTTACTTTGGAAATACAAGGAAAGCCCCCAAAAAACAGGTAGAGGAAAAAAAAGAAAGAAAAAGGAAATTGGTGCATGATATGCCACACAGAGAGAGGGCAGCATAGAAAGAAAAGTGCCCTCACCCTGGGAATCTCCCTCTCCAGCAAGGAGATCCACGGGGACAGAACAGAAGCTTCAGAGGTTTAGAGGAGGCAGCAGCAGCAGCTTAGCAGAAAGAATTGAGAGAAACCAGCAGTGAGAGTCACTGTGAACCCTAGCCTAAGATGCAAGCCAATGGGGACAGGCTGGGCTGGGCTGCTGGAACTCAGGCTTCCACGGATGAGCCTGGGGAGAGGACTGGGGTTGACTGCACACAGGCAGCCTCAGGAGACTTGAGTGTGATGTGGGCTGCAGCTAGAAGAGAGTGCAAATCTGTCTGGGTCCCTCCATAGAAAGCACCATTGCATGTGGGATGAGAGGTGCATTGCAACCTTCATAGCTGCCATCTCCACTAGTGCAGAGGATGTTGCTCTGCACCAATGTTGATGAGCATTCTTGTGAGAAGAGAGGTGGGGTTCAGTCACAGCCATCTTCTCAGTTTGCTCTGGAGGGGTACAACTGCTGGTGCTTGTCTTCTGGGCAGAGGAGGGGCTGAAACATGAGCCCTTACTCAGGGGCCCTGCAACATCACAGGCAAGACTGATGTCATTCTGGTTCCTGGCAGAGGTGGTGGATTTGCTCTCCTGGTGCCTTTGTGGACCTGTGCCTGTAAGACAAATGAGTGGAGACTTGGTGCACATTGGGGATGGGTTTGGCATCAACAGTAGGTCTGTGTGCCCTGCTTTTGATTTGTGGGTACCCTGTTTTTTAAATTATGTTAGCCCATTATTATATCTATTTGCTTTAGAATGGTAGTCATATAGGCTCTAACACATCCTACAAAGAATGCAAAGAAAATTTACATTTGGTTTCACTGGGGAATTCTACCAAACATACAAAGAAGAACTCATATTGATCTTTCTCAAACTCTTCCAAAAGACTGAAGAGGAGGGAATGCTACCAAACTCATTCTACGAAGTCACCATCACCCCAATATCAAAACCAGGCAAATATACTACCAAAAAATAAAATTATAGGCCAATATCATTGATGAACATAGATGCAAAAATCCCTCACAAAATATTAGCAAACAGACTCCAACAACACATAAAAAAGATCATACACAATGATCAAGTTGGATTCATCCCAGGGATGGTTCAATATACACAAATCAAACAATGTGATACACCTCATCAACAAAAGAAAGGACAAAAATCACATGATCATCTCAATAGATGCAGAAAAAGCATTTGTTAAAATTCAAAACTCATTTATGATAAAAATTCTTACCTAAGTGGGCATAGAAGGAACATATCTCAGCATAATGAAAGCTATTTATAACAAACCCACAGCCAGGATAATACTCAACAGTGAAAAGGTGAAAACCTTCCCTCTAAAATCTGGAACAAGACAAAGATGCCCATTCTCATCACTTCTATTCAACAGAGTAGTGGAAGTCCTGGCCACAGCAATCAGACAAGAAAAAGAAATAAAAGGAATCTAAATTCAAAGAGAAGAAGTAAAATTGTCACTAAATGTGGATTACATGATACTATATATAGAAAATCTTGAAGGCTCCACACAAAAAAATAATAAAGCTGATAAAAAAATTTGGCAAGGTAGCAGGATACAAGATTAACATAGACAAGTCAGTTGCATTTCTTCCCACTAACAATGAAATTTCAGAAAAGGAAAATAAAGAAACAATCTCTTTTAAATCTCATGCAATTAAAAAAAATTCTTAGGAATAAATCTGACCAAGGAGGAGAAAGATTTGTATCAGGAGAAGTACAAAACATTAATTAAGGAAATTAAAGATAACTCAAAGAAATAGAAAGATATCCCATGCTCTTGGAACGGAGGAATTAATATTGTTAAAATGGCCACACTACCAAAAGCAATCATTAAAATGTCCATGAATGATAAATGCAAGAGAGAGTGTGGAGAAAAAGGAGCCCTCATACACTGCTGGTGAGAATGTAGTTTGGTACAGCTATTGTGGAAAACAGTATGGAGATTCCTTAACAAAAACTAAAAATAAACTTACAATATGATCCAGCAATCCCCCCCCTGGGCATATACCTGGAGATAACTCTAATTCAAAAAGATACATGCACCCCAATATTCATAGCAGCACTATATACAATAGCCAAGACATGGAAGCAGCCTAAGTATCCATTGACAGATGGCTGGATAAAGAAACTGTGGAATATTTATACAATGGAATACTACTCAGCCATAAAAAGAATAAAAGAATGTCATTTGCAGCAATATGGTTGGACCTGGAGGTTATCATTCTAAGTGAATTAAGCCAGAAAGAAAAAGAAAATTATATATGATATCACTCATATGTGGAAACTAAAACAAATTAAAAATAAAGACACAAATGAACTTCTTTACAAAGCAGAAATAGACTCACAGACATAGAAAATAAACTTATGGTTACTAGGGTGAAAGGAGGTGGGAATGAATAAATTAGGAGTTTGTAGATATATGTAGTATTATACATATAATAGGTAAGCAACAAGTTTCTTCTGTATAGCACAGGGAAATATATTCAATATTTTGTAGTAACCTATAATGAAAAATGAAATGTTCCCAGATAAGTACAAGTATCATTTCTACCCAGGAAAGGAGCAGTGGACATTGAATGATAGATAACTGGAAGTCTGGCCCACATCTCCTTTAATAAAGAATCAGTGTAAATCCTCTTATAAACCTGTAGTTTTATGACTCTCAACCACTGTCTCACAGAAAAGAAAAGTGGCTTTCAGAACCAAGAGTAGGCATTTGTGTCCCGCCTTCCTCTGCTCTAATGTCACGTGCTCTCAGTAAGTCAGCTGCTCATTCAGAGGAGAAAGTATTTCTCAGATGCCAAAAGCAAAATTGATCTATTGTGAAAGAGTTGAAGTGTGTTCTAAAGAAACTTTAGACACTGCTCAGTCCTCGACAATGAAGGACTTCAGGATGTTATGTGATTGTTATAATTACTTTGGGTTCCTTTAAGTCTGTGCTTAGAGCATGGGACAGGTAGCTGTATTTTATTTTAAATATATTTGGATGTTGCTATTCATTGAGTAAATGTTAATCGGACTTAATGCATATCAAGATCTGTGTTAGTCCAGATAATTCCTTTAGGAGAGAACAAAATATAGATAAAATTGTGATGTGTTACAGACCCCCAGACACCCATAGTACACTGGGAAGATGACAAGTATTTCAACAACCAGCATGAACAACTTTAACACACATACACATGCCATATATAGAATATGTTATGTTATACATGCTACAACATATGTGCTACATATTATATTATACTATACTGTATTATACTATACAATTTACTGTAGAGGTGAGTAATACATTCTTCCCATTTTCCAGGAGATAAATCCTTAGTAACTTGCATTCAAAGGGAAAGTAGAAGAAGAAATGTTTCCACTTGTTTTGGGAAAGAGACAAGATGTAAATATACTCAATCAATAAGACAAATGAGTTGAGGGTACTTCCTTTTTTATGTATTCTTCAATAAATGTACTTTCTTGCAGAAGTGTACTTCAGCATTTTGATCACTAACATGTACACATCATGAAGATGCTGGGTGAAGATGAGTGTTTCAATAGGAAAATCCAGAGCATACTCAACTGGAGAATTCTGCCACTGGCTAGAATGACAGATTCAGTGTAAATGTCTAAGCACAGCACTAAGACGATTTAAGTTTCCCTTTTGTATGTGAAACACTGAGGTCATGCTCCTTACATGCAGCATGCTCTCGGGGTAATTGGAGTAGGTGATCAGGGCAATCACACTACCTGTGGATGGCTGAAGGGGATGGTAGGCACAGAATGCTCTGGAATATGACACGATAGATTACTACTCCTCTTACAATTTGTACCCCCCAAAATAACCTACTTTTTAGTATTTTATATATATATAAAATACATATATACATACATATATATATGTATAATAGTATTATATAATAGTGTTATAGATATATATAATATATCTCCTTAGATATTTAGTTTAATTCAATTAAACTTTTGGATAAATTATGCAGTGTTATAGTCTGTCAGACAACCTGATGTTACAGGTAAATAGAATATAAATTTAACACATTTTAATTCACTGTATAGAACAAATGGAGCACTTTAAGATGAGAAAATTCACAATTTCAATATTTTCATATCAATCTTTAAAGGGCACTATCTGCTTTTAGTTTGGGGAAGCAAACACCGAGGGCTTTTGTGATTGAAACATTGTGGATTCCCATTTTCTCTATGTCATCATTGTCATTACTTACATCTAATTTAATCATTCCATCTTATTAGTGTTTTCTGATTTTAAAAAGGATATAAAATTACATTTTATTGAATTATAAATGTGAGTATAAGAGCTATTAATATTTCCTGTGGGTTGATGTCCATGCACCAGAACGCAATTGTACTATTTTTTTAAATTCAAAAATGTTTCTGTTTTTGCTGCCCATTTGGTTTGCACATTCTGTTTCTTGAGTGAAGTTCATAAAGTTTTCTTAAGATTTGTTTCTTCCATTGCCAGAATACAACACATTTTTATAGTAATACATTCCTTTAGTATTTTAAGACAGAAAGATGTAGTATTTTGGAAAGATGGTTATGTTTCTAACAATCCTTCCTATGCTCTGGCAATCAGAGGAAGTCAAATTCTGCATTTTCTAAATGTTAATAAAAGCTTTAGAGCTACCACAAATAATTATAATATGAGGGAACATAAGACAGAATAAAATGATGCTGACAATATAAAAAATAATATACACATATAATATTTTGATAAAAAGTTCATTTAGACAACATAATAATATTTAATTTTCATAGCATTCTGGTGCAGGAATGCTATTATCTACAATTGAAGAGAAGCGAGTCTGAGAGAGGTCAGTAAACATGTTCAAAGATGCACAGTTTAGATTTCAGATCCAGAAATACACAGTGAATCTTGTGACTCCAAATCTCTTACTCTTTCTGCTAGACCATGCTACTTCCAGAAATAGATCCAGGTAGCCCAGGTCTATCTCCACAGGATACTTTCTCAAAAGAAATTTCAAGGTAGGCCAAATTAAATAAAAAATTGAATATCTATCTTTTTCTCATATTTAATTCAAGATCAAACTCCCTCTTCTAACTCTGTCTTTATATTTGACCTTCACTTCAAATCCAAGTGCCTTTATAATGAGTTTAAATTTATTGTCTCTAGTTTATCTTTTAAACTAAGTAAATGATTTTCAACATCAGCCTCTACCACCAATTGAAACTGGTTAGTAAAAATGACTTTCCTTGTGGTCATATTTTTTAAATTTTGTTTTGATGGGGAGGTATTTATCTATCTATCTATCTATCTATCTATCTATCTATCTATCTATCTATCTATCTATCTATTTATTATTTGTTTGTTTGTTTGTTTGTTTAAATGAAGATATTGGGGATTGAACCCAGGTTCCTCTGTATACCAAGCATGCACTCTACCATTGATCTAGAATTTTGTTATAGAATGAGCTGTGTCTCTGTATAATTTGTATGCTGAAGTCTAAAACATGGCTGCCTCAGAATGTGACCTTATATGGAATAGAGCTGTTGAAGGTGTGATTAGTGAAGATGAAATCATGTTGGACTGGTGTGGGTCTCTAACCTAATATGACCGGAGTCCCTGTGAAAAGGGAATATTAGAGCATGGATACACATGGGCACAGGGAGAATGCCACGTGAAAATGAAGGTAGAGATCGGGGCAATGCTTCTTCACACCAAGGAATGCTAAGGACTGCCAGAAAAGCACCAGAAACTAGGAGAGAAACCCTAGAAGGAATCAGCCCCACTAACACCTAGATCTCAGACTTTTAGCTTCCTAATCAATAAATTGCTGCTTAAGCCACTTAGTTTGTGGTATTTTGCAGGCCTCATTGGTTAATATATAGCCTTTTCTTTTCTTTATCAAATCCAGTATTCTTTCCAGGCTCTTTCAACTTTATTATGATTCTTTAAGAGTCTCTAAAAAATTTGGATTTATCATCCCCTATAATGCCTAAAATTCTGGTCTTCTTACGGATCGTCCTTTACATACAGTTTTGGAATAATATCAAAAGCTGTGGTTTAAACTAGTACTCATTTATATACCGAAATTTAATATGTCTTCTAAAATCAGGTACAGATTACCCAACATATCTAAAACTGAATTCAGTACACTTGGTGCATTTCCCTATCTTCTTATCTCTTCCCCACTCTCTCTATTGCTGTAAGTCACTCCTTTGACTCAGTTACTCCAGCAAGAATCTTGAATGAAGGTCAATCTATATTTGTCAACTTCATGTCCTACTTTTAAATAGTACATAAGCCCATCAGTTCTATCTCCTTAAAAATTCTTGAATAAATCCACCTTTTTAAAACCCTTTACATTCTCTCCTGGTCAACTACAGTACTTTCCTAACTAGCCTTTCTGACTTCTTCCTTGTGTACTTCCCTCAATTCATTGTTTGAAAGTTGTTCTGTTTAAAGACCCATTCTGTTCTGTAAGATATAATATAGTGTATTGTGACTTTTAATTTTATTTTTCATTTAACTCAGGAATAATTGACAAATAAATGAAATTGTGATTTTTAATACACATTAATGAGAATAACAGTTTTTAGATGCAGTTCATTTATGCAACACATCTTTCTATTTTTAGCATCTAGGTTTCTTTAACCTTAAAGCATTTTGATTTCCATTCTTTGTCATGATGAAACATTGCAGATTTAAATAAATTTACATCAGTGTTTTTATTATCTGTTAAGTGTAAAACACCATAAACAAAGCCTCTTTTTTCCCTGTCTACTTCATCTTCAAACCTCCTGCACCTTCCCAAACACATGCATACACATACACACACACACACACACACACAACACAACACACAGAGTCATCACTCTCTCATTTTTTCTCAATTGTGTCAGCAACATGCCATGGATATAGCAAACATATTTCTTGGTTGGTATTTTTGTGAGTCTGAATGAGGTTCTTATGCATCTGTAGGTGATTAATTAAAAGGAAATTTTTGATTTCATAGAAAAAGTGGTAAAGTGCTTTGGAAAGTCTTTTAAAATAGCATTTCTAAACTTGAAGTGGAATTTTGACATTTTGGCATTTAGCATTTTAAGTTTTATCCATTTATTAAGCAATTTAATGTGTTTTTGTCACCTGGTCTTTTCTGTCTTATTCATATATTTACAGATGATACAAATTTCTTCCTCAAAGAAAGTTCATAATGGCAAGAATGTTAGTTACATTCTTGATTTTGTGTTCTGTAAGGTTTTATTGAACCATACAATTCTAATAGCATCTTTTTTTCTGTTTTGGTGGAAATGGAAGAATAAAAAACCATTTGTATCATTATAAGTCAAATACTACTTTCTTTCAATAATTAAATATTTTAAGTAAACTGATCTATTAACAGTTTCACTTTTTAATTTTTTCTTGTTCATTTCCCCCCATGAAAATCCCTAATTTTTAACACAGTAAGCAAAGTTTCCTTGGGTGACTAGTTCTTAGAAATTGGAAAATGCATTTGCTCAGTCAATAAGGGCTTTACTATATCAACATAATTCTGCCATGCTTATAAAATCATTAAGCTGGCACCTTTGGGAAGATTTTAATTAATTACAAAATGTCAATTAATCGATGGAGTAAAATGACCAAAGGTAACCTGAACCAGATTTAGCAGTATGCAAAAGAGTTGGGTATCTTCAGTCTATGCTTGATAGTTCTAATTTCCCTATCTTGAGATCGAAGGAATCTGGACTTAGACATCTGTTTCCAATTTCGCTGTTAAGGAGATTTGGGACCAGGTAGGTCACTTAACTGATGGGCATTTCTTTTCTCATAAATGAAAGGACAGAACCAGAGTAGGAAATTTCTAAAATTCTTTTCAGCTCTAATAATTTATGTTTTTTTGTCAAAATCTATCAGCCTCAGTGATACATGTTGTCAAAGAGTAGAGATATAGAGAATGATGATGATGATAATGATTATTTTGATAATGTCTAATATTATTGAGTGCTATATGCCTGCATTTGACTCCCTAATTTTTCTAATAGTGGAATATTATTGCCTTCCATTTTATTAATGAGAAAATTGAGGAACAGATAATTTAACTAATATGCCCAATATCATAAAGCCCTATGCCAAAGTCAATTACTTCAAATATTAAACTTTATGGAAAGAATATTATCAGTGTTCATTAGTATCCTTTCTGTGCACCAGCAAGACTACATTATTTATCCACTTGAAGATCATTAAGGTCATGTGATTAGCTTTGTCCAATGGCCATGAGTCAAATTTACACGTATAAGTTTTGGCACAAAGCGTGGAAAAAACAGCAATGGCTCTGCAGCTGCCTCTTTTTCTGAGATGCCCATCAGGAGGCAGGAAGCTCCATATGGTGTTGCTTCAAGATGGTGGTTCTTTCCTTGTTATGAATCACTGGGTTGCTGGTTGTGGAACAGTTCATCTTGCTTCTTATCTGGATACAGACTTTGCTAGAGTAAATTCTAAATCTTTGTTGTTTAATTCACTGAAATTTGGGGAGATTATATATATATATACATACACACACACACACACACACACACACACATGAGGATATCTAGCCTATATACAAAATCAGGACATTTTTATCTTCAATGAAAGTTAAGGGCATGAAGGTTTGAGAATTTTCCATGTTATCAATTATACCAGTATTTTCTGATATAACCAGCCACCTGGTAGTTAGCATGGGCTACCATGAAAACATTCTTAAGCATGAATCATTCTCTCCTGCTAGATTATCTCCTTTTTTTCTCACTTCTGTCTCTCTTGAAACCTCTTATTCCTTGCTCCCAACTTCTTTTTTAGTAAATAAATACCTTAACAACTCCTCTTTTTTTTTTTTTTTTTTTTTGGAAATACTCTTTCTTTCAAGATTGAGATATAGTAAAAAATATTTGATTTTCAATACTGACATTTAATAGCAGTGTGATCTCATCGAAGTTATATCTCAGTCAGATTCAATCTGAAAGTGAAAACAAATATGAGTATTATGTAAAAAGGGGTTAGATATGTGATAGCACTCCCCCAAGTTGTGTGTATTGCTGGGGTCATAAATTTCTAAAAGGGAGAATTGGAGGATCACAGAAAAGACAATAATCAACCTTTTGAAATAAAGCAGTTTGGGCTGCCCAAGTGGGTCTGCAAAGGAGACCTGGTGGAAAAGATTATGGAAAGCTGCTGTCTCCATGTATCTGTTGGGTCTCAGTGGCTCTTGGTCAGCAAGATTTTCACTTGGGAAGATGATGTGGGTGAGGAGCCAAAGACAGCAAGAACTAGCTAGAATCCACATGTATCTCTTGTTTGATACTCGTACCTCTAAAATAACAGATTTCAGATGAGCTGCTTTATTTTTCCCCTTCCAAAATTTGTAAAAAGAATTTCTTATTTGGGCCAGTTAACAAAGTATCATACAGGCTAGGGGATTCCTGTAAACTATTCTAGCTTAGTCAAGATGACAGTGCAAAAAAATTGCTGCAAGTCAATTAATTTTCCTGTGCCTTAATTTCTTTATTTCTAAAATGTTTGATTTTGCTTCAGAAACTCAGTGTCATAGTTGTTGGAATCACATGTGAATATACACTGAAAATTAGAATAATGATAAAAATTATTGTTGTTTCCAAAGTAATTGTGACAACATATTTTAAAATGATTTGCCTAAACACATCAATCTGTGAAAATAAATATTTAATACATTTTAAGAATTGTAGCCTCTTGAAACAGTGTGGGCTTAACTTGTCTTGTGTATATCTGCTTGTTCTATAGCCTATGATTGTAGATTTCAAATATTTACAGTGCAGTACACACAATTTACATAAAAATTCAATAATCACCTGTTAACTAAATCCTTACTTGTGACTTCTAAGATAATACATTAATAAGTTAATGTTCATGACACATACAGACAAAGAGGTGGATAGCTTACAAATTCTATTACATGGAATTCTGAAGTTCATGTACTACCAAGAAAATTATAAATATAGATTTGAATCTTATGTAACTGCTGCTCTGATAAAATTAGTTGGAAGAACATTCAGTGCTTTGAGTTTTTAATAGTTATTATTTTTAATACTTATTTACTTCAATTTTAGCTAATGATCAGTGGAAACCAACACACATTTAAGGCAGTAATTTATACTTCTGGCCAGAAACACATAGGACCTGTGTATAAAGAAATGCAAATGCCATTAATGTATAGATTTTTAAAGTTCTACTATATTTTTCTTGGAAATGAAGAGAACTTTCAAAATTATCTTTCTTAATCCTATCATTTGATAGATAAAAAAAGAAAATTACCCAGATAAAGTAAGAAAAATTATATAGATCATAAATAAACCTTTTGTATAATTTACTGAACTTTTCATGTGCCTGTTTTATTTTATTATTGTTTTTTGTAATACAACTGACTACTTACACCAACCACAGTGGTATATATTTTAACAATTGTGCACATATTTCTATGATTCAGTCATACAAATGTTGATTATGGTGTGTTCCAGTTTCATTTGGGTTTGCAAACCTAATCATAACTAAAACAACTGAGGAATTAGAAATTCGTTTTAAACAAAAATCAAAGGAGACTTTGCAAGATACTATCCCAATCAAACCTATGGCCCTATTGCAGAAAACAGATTTTAAACAAATCTGGGCTAGGCCTTGTTATGTACATGGTATATAGACTGAGTTTCAAACCACAGTGCCTGATGTTGGGAGTTTGTGGTCTTATTAAGATAGTGAAAGACATGTAGTCAGTAGTTACAAAGCAGTGCAAGTATTTGACAATGACTGTTTCATAGGAGAGGCAGTGAAGAATTCATTTCTGTGTTTTCATCAGAGACATAGAGTTCAAAACAATGACTTTGGTCCTAAACTTAGGAGACTTTATACTATAATAAATAGTAGTAAGGAGGATGTGTGGGTATATTGTGTTGTGCATGTGGGGGCACACACACACATGCCTGTTGTGGGCAAAGGTATGTGTTATTGGCAGGGTTAGTTTGTTTAGCTGATACCAAAAAAAAAAGGGGGACATAGATCCCAAGTGACTTTGTGATTTTTACTACTAATAATTATAAAGAAAAACACTGACAAAATAAGTAAAAATTACAGAATTTTTCTAGTTTTTAAATCCAAAGTCTGTTTATTTTTTCAAGCTACTGTTATTCTCAGTGAAGGGGAATAACATTTCCTGCCTTTTACAGTGAAGGAATAAAGAGTATTCATGATGTGACTTTTCATTAAAACATGAAATTTTCCATCCTAAGGTCCTCAAAAATGAGTTATTCTACACTGATCAAAAATGATCCTCTGAGCATTGACTCATATGGGGTAATTTAATGGAATTTCACATTCTGTAATTGAGACTATGTTCATCTAATGATGCCAAGAATATTTTAAAAACCCCTCAATGCTGAAGTCTCAGTCTCCTGCCATGAATGTTCATACATCTCAGTTGATTAGTGATTCTAAATGACAATGCAAATCAATGTGAATTTTCATATTGTGTTTACACCATTAGTGAAAATCTAATTAAACATCTAATAATTAATGCAACTCCTTCCAGGAGAGTTAATACATTAGAGAATGTCAATGGGGAATATCCATTGGGAATACTACCTTCATTGCTGTGTATCATATTGTGAATTGAGTGAATTATAGTGTATATTATATTTTATATGCATATTTTTTAAAACTGTGTGGGCAAGACAATCCAGTCTTGGTACAATAATGTAAATTTCTTTTAGTTGGACATTATTATATTGATAACATGTCTATGTGTCTTACACCAGGTCACCCAGCCAGCTAGCCACTAAACATTTAGAGAGTGCCTAATACATGACCAGCACTGTGTTAAAAGTCAGTGATATAGAAAGTGTTAATACAGAGACCTTTTTCTCAAAAGGATTTTTTTTTAAATTGCTAACCATTATAATTAACTTAAGCTTCTAATTTTCAGTGGGGAACTTTTGAGTGGAATTCAGAGAAGGTTATGGTGTGTATTAGAATATCCTTTGGCATTATATTTCCACATGAGGAGTATTTATCTTCTCCTACTTTTGGACTTGAACTTGTAACTTGCTTTGGCCCGTGGGCTATCAGCAGATATGATGTGATGCAAGCCAAGGCTTAAAATGTGCTTATGCACTGGGCTTTCTCTCTTGCACTCTTCCTCTACCAAGAGGACATGCTGAATAGACTTATTGGTCTCAAAAAAAAAAAAAACAAAAACAAAAAAAAAAAAAAACAAAGGCACTTGAGATTAGACCTGAACAGAACCCATGGCCTGGAACTAAACCTAAGTGGGGGCATCAGAGGTCTCAGCAGAGCTGGCCCAGTGGGTCAGCAGTTTGAGGTAGAATCCGAGCTGAACAATTAGTAAGTGCATAAGAATATGTATCTTTACAAGCCCCTAAGCTTTTGGATGTTTTGTTGCAGAACCATAGCTGACAGACACAAATGAATCTGTGTTTTATAGTGATTGCAATAACAGATCTCTTTTTTCTTTTTAGATCTTGTATCTAAAAATACTTACAAGAGTATAAATATATGTTCTCTGTTTTAAGGAAACAGAGGCTTCATCATCATTTAACTATAATTAAAGAATCAAGCAACAAAGGTAGAAACAGTGAAAACATCAATGGTATAAATGTAATAATATGAATGATTCTATTCTACCAAATGTATCCATGACAATTTCTTAAGTGATCATCAAAGTGATAGCCAAATTATTCTCCTTGGAAGGCCATGTAAGCTCCCTGTGTAGTTAACCAGTTTACATAAACATGGAAGACAGTGATGGAGTTGCTCCTTGATAAAAAATAAGAAAAGTTGTGTCAGAGTGTTTAGGTAATTTTTTAGAGTTGTATTTGTGTTTCACCTGAGTTGGCTCCAAAAATGAGAAATAGGCAACATAAATATAAAAATTCAAGGCCACTAAGAGAAAGATGTATACACAAGACTTAAAGCCATTAATATGTAATAGTTAACCCTTTAAAATAAAGTACACTCTTATTTTATATTATACACCTCTAGTCCTTAGAGCTATGTCTTTCATGATGTTGGTATATCATGTATGAGCAATAAATAGTATTATGTGATTAAAACAGTGATCACACATAAATATATTACTAATGAAAAGTTAAATGTTTGGGGACATTTGTATTGTTAGTCCTTGTATAATTTACTAAATTTACAAAAACAACCTTTTCATGTACGTATGTACATTAATAATAGAAAGTCATCTGGCATAAGTTAACTGTGTAGTTTCGGTGTTTATAGTCATACCTCAAATCTCTGGAAACAGTTATTTGGTACACTTGACATGGACCCTTTTAAAATTAGATTAAATTATTAGTAACTGTAAAATCTCTGACAAGAAGATGCTTCTTTCAGCACATTATATATAAATATAAAATTAAAAGAAGGATGTACCCTCCTGTGAGAAAAGCAAATGTAAATATCCAGTTATGTGGATTAGGTGAACCAAGGACCTAGCATTCACTCTACATACTTTTATAGTGGGCGTTTTTTCACTGTGACTCTTTCATCTCAGATTGACTAAATGTGAGTGGTTCATAACTCACAATTTAAATAGTTTGAGCTCATGTACTCCTTATGAAAAAAGTGAGATTCGGCATTGCATATTTAATTCTTAAAGTGTAAACTGTCTCATATTTACTATCACACAAAATAACAGAACAAAAATAGGTAAATACAGTAGAAAAATATGAATCTGTAGGCAAAATTGACCTGTAAAAATAAATGGGATTATTCCAAGAATGCAAATTAGTTTGTCTGTATACAATAAATTAATGTAGTATGGCACATTAATAGATTACAAAACTACAAGGGGAAAAGCAATTGATCATTTCAGAAGTTGCAGAGAAATTACGTGATTAAAGTCCAATACTGGTCGTGATAAAAAGCTCTTAGAAAACAAGAAATGAAAGAACTTCTTTATTCTGACAAAGAATATCTGAAAAAAAAAAAAAAACCCAAAGTAAACTATTGTGATCAATACAAGAAAGGTAAAAACATTAACTTCAAAATTAGAAACAAGGTAACAATATCCTCTATGACCTCTTCCATTCATCATTGTAAGGAAGGTACCTAAGAACTTAGTAAGAAATAGAATCAAATGTATTATTTAATAGAATCTGAAAGAAATAATCTAAACTGTTTTTGTTAAAAAAAATAGGTATAAAAAGAGTAGTTTTCAGAGACTAAATATCAGGTGTATTTCTATGTCTAGAAACAAAATGTTAGAAATGCAATAAACAGATACAATTTTAACCACAGAAAAATTGAAGAAAAGAAATTCACCAAATAAAAGTCTTTCATGCCATCAGAAAAAAATATGACTGTGTGGAAATGCATTAAAGATACATAAGTAACTGGAGAAATATAGCTTCTTCATGAATATGGAAAGCCAATATTTTAACCATATAAAATCTTACCAAAGTGATCACAGATTTAATCTCTATGATTAAATTCTGGCAGAGGTTTGAATGGTACTCAACAAAGTTACTCTAAAATTTATATGGAAAAAGACACAGCCAATAATAGTCAAGTTATTCTTGAAGAAAATTAGGTGAGTGTAAATTCCAGCCATAAATATTAGCCAGTAACACTTAGCAGAAAAGATAGAAAAACACTAACACAAATATGAAACTTTAAGTTTAAACTTTAAACTTTAAGTACAAGAGATGTGGTGTTGGGGCAAGGAATAGTGACTTTATTTCGAAAGCTGGCAGGCCGAGAGGATGGCCGACTAATGTCTTGGAGAACCATCCAGATCCAGTCACAATACAGGCTTCTTTTATGCAAAACAAAAACAAAAACAAAAAACAAAAAAAAAACAACAAACAAATAAACAGAAAACAAGCGAGGGTGTATGGTTGGTTGTTGCAAACTTCTTCCTGTAGAAATTCTTTGTTCTTGCAGCTGTCCATGTGGGTCAGTTCATGGTGTCCCTGTAAACCTCCAACAAACAAATGTTATTCTCTATTCTGCAGCTTGTTATCTTTATGTGAGTGCAGAGCTAGCAAGACTAAGCCTAGGAAACAGGGCACAGTGGTCAAAGCTAAAGGAACATATCCAATATAGAGTAAGATTTGTGCTCCTCTATTACATTAACTTCAGAAAACTATAATATCCTTATAAATTAAAGGTGTACACACACGAACTCTAGCAATTTCTTTCCTAAATTACCTTCAACCTCATGCCTGTGTTCTGTTTGCACCAAGATAAATATACAAGTATGTTCATAACATCATTGCTTATAGTAATCAAACATTGTAAATAACTCAAATATCCACTTTTTGGAAAATGGATTAATGGAATAATTTTTAAGTTGCATCCTAAAAATTTCAGTTTTATAAAAATTTATAATTCTAAATATAAAAATTGTAGTAAAGATAATGTTTTGAGGAAATTGAACAAAAATATAACATTTAATAATTATAAATGGCAACTTAAACTAAATGATATCATTTAATTGATACATATGTGTGTTCAAGAAATTATAAAGAAAAGCAGGAGAATGCATTTTAAAATCTCAGGATACCTCCATAGTGAAGAAAGAGAGGTAAATAGGATAAAAATAAAAGCACATTAGGGGCTGTAATAATAAAGCACATGCTTTAGTTAATTTCAAAAAGAAAGTTCATAAATTTCAGTTAGCCAGACAATTAGCCATTTTTGTTCTTTAAATTTTATCTTACTTATTTTTATGAAAATAGTACAACTTTAGCATTATGAAATTTGTGGACACTTTCTTTCTTACTTACTACAAAGTTATTTTTTGTCATTTTTATATGTACATTTAGAAATATATATTCTGTGAGGTGTACAAATTGTTAGACAAAGGTTGGAAACTCTATAAGAAAATCCTCTCTATACTTTTTTTGTCTAATTAATCTAGAAAGTTTGAAGGGATTTTTTTGTTTTTATTATTTTAAATCCTCTCACATTAATTTTGAGTTTCTCAATATCCAGACATTCTTTTTTTATCTGTCTACTCTATATCTACATATATGAGAGGACCAAGACCCTGATGCCACAATCATTCTTCTCAGAGGAAGCTCATGTCCTGGGATCTATAGGACCCAGCAGCATATATAAATATATACTTATCTACACTGGCACATTATAATCACTCATAATTACCTTTGGACTCACTCTTGGTGTTGAATACTCTATGTGTCTGGACTACGGTACAATGGTATTTATCCACTATTGCAGTACCACACACAATTGTTTCACTGCCCTAAGAATCCTCTGTGCTTTACCTAATCAATCTTCCCTTTCTTACAACACCTAGCAAATTTTCATCTTTTTATTATCTCCATAGTATTGTTTTTTCCAGAATGTCATGGGGTTGGAATCATATAACACATAGCCTTTGTAGATTGGCTTCTTCCACTTATCATTATACATTTAAGGATCTACATTATCTTTTTATGGCTTAATAGCTCATTTCTTTTCAGCAATGAATAATAATCCATTGTCTGATTGTACTATGGTTTATCCATTCTCCTACTGAAGGATATTTTTGTTGCTTCCATGTTTTGATAATTACAAACAAACCTGATGTAAATATCCTTGTGTAGGTTTCCATGTGGACATAGTTTTCAGCTCCTTTAGGTAAACTGCAAAGAGTAGGCTTGAAGGATTTTATGGTAAGAGCACATTTAGTTTTGTAAGAAACTGCCAAACTATCTTCCAAACTGTTTTAATCATTTTGTATTTCCATCAGCAATAAATATGAGTTCTTGTTGCTCTACATCTTGGCAGGATGTTTGGTGTTGTCAGTGTTCTAGATTTGGTTAGTCTAATAGGTATCCAGTAGCATCTTCTTGTTTTAACTTGTAGTTTCCGAACGACATATAATGCTGAACATATTTTCATGTGTTTGCTTGCTATCTGTTATCTTCTTCGGTGAGGTGTCTGCTCAGGTAATTTGCTCATTTTTAAATCAGGTTGTTTAATGTTCTATTGTTGAGCTTTTTAGAATTCTTTCTATATTTTGGCTAACAGTCTTTTATCAGATATATCTTTTGCAACTACATCCTCCCAATCTGTGGCGTGTCTTGTCATTCTTTTGACAATGTCTTTTGCAAAGAAAACAAATTGTAATTTTTTTTAAATTTCAGCTTAGAAATTATTCATTTCGTTGATCATACCTTTGGTGCTTTAACAAAAAGAAAAGTGAACAATGTCAAAATATGGACTAGATATTCCTTTAAATAACAGAACCAAATTTCCAAAGATGGAGCAAAATACCATAATGAACCTATAATATAAAAAACAGTTAAAATGACTATTTTCTTGATATAAAGTAGAAAACATATAAAAAAATAATTAGAAAAAATTTAACTACAGAACAATAACTATCAGGAAAAAACAATAAACAGGGTGTTTTTTATATAATATTGGCAAAACTGGATTAAAGAAGACAGCTTCTTGAAATTTATGTTTTGTAGAAAAGTCATCCTGAATTTAAATTCTAGAAATAGCCAAAATATTATACAAGTATGAAATAAATGAAGTTATCTTCAGTGATATAAACAATGAGGGGTTTAATGCCTGAAAAACACATCTGAAGGAAAAACAAAAGAAAGTCACTCAAAAAAATGAAAATACATGAACAAAGTTATATGTGGAAAACAAAATAAACAGTCATAAATAAATTAGTCAATAATACATATGGATAAGCATAAATTGAGTCAACTTTCCTATTAAAAGACATTAAAATACATAGATTCTCAGACATTTGTGGGGAATCTCTAGGATATTTGCAAGAGGAACAATTAAACATGCTACAAAAATTATAGAAAATAAAAATATGGAAAAAAGAAACACCAGAAAGAAATACCTATTTCTATAAAAAGTAGTCATATCAGTTTTAGTTTTAAGCAACATAAAATAGCAAGGGTAAATATATTGGAAATGTCATGTTTTATTTCTCAGTTTGGGTGGTAGAGTAATGGATACATATTTTATAATCATAACCTGTATGTATCAAATGTTTCATAATTTAGAAATGCAAATAAAAATATAATCAAATCTTACTGTAATGTAAAAAATAAAGAATTAACCTTTTTTTGTATGTAATTCCTGGGTAATATTTATGTGTGTGTATATTATATATATGTATGTTTTTGTCCTAGAATCAAATTATGCACACAATTTTGCTCTATGAACATTAGACATTCTATATTGAGAATCCCTTATGGTTTTAAAAGACTTTAAATATAATTATTAATAACAAAGTAACTTTTTATTTGTGAAAACCATAAGAAATATAATTACTCAGCTTTACTGATGCTATTACATCGTTTTTAATGCTTCACACTGACATTTTTCTATTAAAATAATCATTCTAATATCTCTTTATTTATACGTTTGAAATGATTTTAACTTTGTAATTAAATTCTTAAAAAATCTTTAGTGAATAATATAGGTTATGAAATTTAGAAACAAAAAAAATTACTCACAAGCCCATAATTAACTAAATTTAATCTTTGATATAGAGACTTCCAGAATGGTATCATTAAAAATATACTCAATATTGTAATCATAAATTTTGCACAGAAATTTTAAAATAATGTTTTACATATCCAAGAAGTCATTAACTCGGTTTTCCTTTTCTTCTTTTTCCCCACTATTTATACCTGATATGGATCAGTCTTGAAGGGATCATCAAGAGGACATGACTACTGGAATGTGTTTTGCTTGCCTTTCCTGCCGAAGCCCCACCAAGTACTCAGCCTTGTGACAGTAATGTGCTTGTTGCCGAGACTATCCGGACAGTATTTTAAGGCTTCTATATAAAGTTTTAAGATTCTGGTGGGGTTGCAAGGAGACTCTTGTGGCTGCTCAAGACAAGTCTCATAAGTAAGTTATCTTGCTGATAACACCTGCCACCCACTAAGCTGCAGTTCTCTGCTTCTTTCTATGGTCTCTCCTTCCCCTCTGTGTTGGACCAGTTCGTGGATCATCAAGCAGACTGGGCTGAAGTACATCCTCCAGCAATTCTCTCTGTGAAGATGTCTGGGTGTAAAATTTTTGAATCCTTTTTATTTCTAGAAGTATATTTGGTTATTACTCTCACAACTGCTAATTTGTCCAGATGCATATTTTTAAGCTTAGAGTGATTTATCTTCCCTTCATCATGCTGAAAATGTCTGTCCTTACACAGATTCATTATCATGATGGCCCAGTTTTTTTTTTTATTTCAATTAGAAATTATATAGGCAGAGGTATCTTTTCACAAATTGTGACATTAATATTTTGAACAATTTTAATATATATGCTGTTTACTGAAATAAAATCGTATAACATGAGATTAAGGTTTATCTGGGGGAAAAATGAGGACTATAATCTAGGAGACAGCACCTCAGATGGCTCTGAGGAACTTTTCTGAAGAGGCAGGGGGAAACTCAATATTATATATATAATTTTAGTGAAGGGGAGTACGTGCAGTCAAACACACATTGAGTTATTTTGCCAGTTATGAGGAGCAGACGTCACCGTTAATGAATTTAGTGCTCTTCTAGATATAAGGAGATGCAAGAATTGGGGCTCATAAAATCTTCTCCTGAAAACATCTATCTGAAGCTCTATTTTGTCAGTTTTCCCACAGCACAAAGTGCCCCATTCCTGATCTCTAAAGTGAATTTTCAGGGAGTGTTGGAGCTCAGCGGCTACAGTGGCTCATGATTGGTTACAGTACCAAGCAGTGGTAGATGGCAAATGCTATAAACGTTTATTCCCCTTAATATTTTTATTTGAATTATTTTTTGCTTATTTTTTCTCCATTATAATTTTATATTTTACTTGAAAATATAAAGACTTATGATTGATAAAAATTCACTGTTAAATCTTTTATTTGTAAATATTAGAAAAGAAAGTTATTTTTGCTATTTCAACTTTTTTATAATTTTCTTTTAATTGTATCTGTGTTATTAACTATATAATAATCAATAATGCAAATTGATATAAAGTAACATGCATTTACAAAATCAAACAAGTTAGACTGAAATATCATTTTAAGAATTATTTTTATTTATTGGTATTTATTTTGAAATATTTTCAAAATAAACATGATACTTATTTTGTCTACCTGTAGATTCAATACCCTTTAACATAGCATTTATATAATCACATCTTACTTATTACATTTTAAAAATGTATCCTTTTCTTAGTACTTACTATTATTTTTTAGGATAAATATATAGTTACCATTCCTTCTGATTCTTTGAATGTCTTGGTATTACTTTGGCTTAACTACAAACATAACAACCTTAGTGGTAACACAATTATAGAATTATAATTTTTCCTCAAAGCTTTATAGCTATTTCCATAATATTTTGCAGCTAGTCAGTCTTTAATAGAAGAAGACAAGGGTATTCTTTGTTTTCTTTATAGAAGTAATTTTGTTTATATTTCTTTCTGGTCCAGTTTTAAATTTAACATTTTGAAATAGATATAGATATATATCTATTTTACATTATAATTAAGCTTTAAACATGGTATATTCTTTTACTTATCTCGATATGCCTATTTCCCTGCCCTGGGAACAAATCTGGGTATCCAACAGTTTGGCACATTTTCTTGGTTGTTCTCTGATTGCTAAGAGTCAGGTCATACCCATGCTTTAGTTACTGCACTGGATGACTGAATTTCTAATGCTATTTCCTTCTTTTGAGCTGCAGTTTCATTAAATTTATGTATTATTTATTGTAGAAGCAAATAAAAGCTTATACTTATAGGTAAATGACATAAGTTTTAGTGGAATGTGGAGGTCACAATACAAATGTTTAGTTGATATAGAACTTTAAATAATGATGAAACTTTTTGATGTTAAGTTGCCTCCTGCTTTCCTTCCCTCTTCTATTCTTTCTTTTTGATTGGTATTTTTGGCTCTAAAATTCATTTTTTTGTCAAAATCTTATTTGAATTGATACAGAGATGAAGGATTCACACACACACATAAATGTCTATATAAACTCTGCTAAATAAATAATCATAAAATCCCTGTTTCTCGAATCAATTCAAAATATTTTAAGAATGCTGCTTTTCTTGAATTAAACTTAATTCTTCTCCTCACTTATTTATTAAGCAGCATTCCTTTGTCATGCAGTGACTGTAGCCTTGTTCTTCCTGTAAGTAATTGTGTTTTATAAATTTGTAAGCAACCAGAGTGATTTCAGAATTTGTTAAAGATTTACAAAAAATTGACATGATCTTAATCACATGCTGCTATTGCCAATATGCCCTTTAGAGTGATGTTTTTATTAAAAGCAATGTCTGATTCCTTCACATTCCTACAATAATGGCCTTATTATTATATTACAAAAGATGACATCTTCAAATAAAAAATGTCTAACTCTATAACAATATTCCATGAATTCACTTATTACACAATATTAACAAACTAAAGAATGAATCAAAACCATATATTATTTCTCATGTATTGGAAAAAATAATATGATGAAGTAAATTAAATCTAATTGTGTTAAAATATTCAAAGCCTTTCAAATGATAAAATTTTAAATATAAAATATTCTACTTCAAAAATACTTTCAGAGATGTTATAAATGGTGAGAGGATGTATATATTATATATAGTTTTCTGTTTATGAATTTGATTATATTATAGCAATGGGACAGTGTAATATTAAATTTAAAAAAATGCAAATCAATTGAAGATATAAATTAACCTCAAATTTGGGTTGTAGATAATTTTACATTTTGCTTTCAGTTTTCTTTATATGTTTTTATATTATTTCAGGAAAATAATTATCATATATAAATGTACAAATCTGAGTCTTTATCTAATATGTCTCAATCTCAAGGGTTCTAAAACCCCTCAATTTCCTTCTTTCCTTCCTTCCTCTTTCCTTCTTTCCTTTCTTCTTTTCTCCCTTCTTTCCTATTTCTTTATTGGTAATTTGGGGTATAAAAGTTAATTGTTGGCAGTATTTTATCAGAACTTATAATGTGAATGAAGCATGAAATATATATATATATACACACACACACATATAGCGATGATCCAATTTGGAATAAATATTTCCATATTTCTATGAAAAATTGTGAATGAATTTAAGTATAATACGTTATTCCTTAACATTTTTCATAATATACAGTATATGTACTTACAACTTTATACTGTGAATTTAATTGTTTAATATATACCTTCATGCATGGAAGAGTTTTTATGTTATTATAAAGTATAATTTAATAACTGTGATAAAGGAGAATTACATGGTGTTAAGAAATTATGTTAATGTAATGGGCTTTATGAATTCACAATTTAGCTGAGCACTGAGAGTGATTGGAATTAGGTAGGCAAATCTCTTGAGGGTATTAGGGGATTGTTGTGTAGAAGATTATTTCTAAGAGTGCGAATAGCATGTGTATGGCCCTGTAGCATGAGGGAACATAGTTAAGTACGAGGATTGTAAGAAGTATATCTACGGTAATGATCATGAAGGTGAACAAGGAGTGATTTGAGGCTACTAAGAAGGGTAAGGCCAAATATATAACAGTCAGCATATTATAGCAGGCTGTCTGGCGAGCCGGCCCTCCGCCCGCGCCGCGGGGTGGGCAAGCGCCCCGGGAGGTCTCGGGCTCCCAGCCCACTACCCGGCCTCCCTGCCATCCGCTAGGCGTCGTCTGGGGACGCCCATCGCCAAGAGAGACCCTCAATCACAAGTCACCCCGCCCTCCCCACCCTTCTCGCCGTGCCATGCAACCCCGCCCCCGAACCGCCCTCCCGATCTCCGTGCAGTACCCCTCGCCCCTCGCCGGGAAGAACGCAGTGACTCGAGCAGCCGTGGCGGCTTTTTGAGCCCAAAGGGCGAGCGAGGCAGCCATTGGCGGAGGCCGCTGCCTCCGACTGTCAATCCCGCGGTCCGGCCCCGCCCCACCGACCGAGAGTGGCAGGAAGCAGGGCCGCGGGGGCTGTCGGGACGGCTCCAAGATGGCCGGGCGCTTGGGGTCCGCCGCTGCTGGCGGCCCCGAGCCCCATTCACTACCACCGCTGCTGACCGGAACAGCCAGTCGGCCCGGCGACTCCGGGGGCTGTCGCCGCGGGGCGGGAGGCCGCCATGGCGACCCTGGAAAAGCTTTTGAAGGCCCTCGAGTCCCTCAATTCCTTACAGCAACCGCCGCGGCCGCCTCAGCCCCCTCAGCCGGCACCGCAGCCTCAGCCGCCACCGCCGCCCGCCCGGCTATGGCTCAGGAGCCGCTGCACAGATGGTGAGTCCCTGCGGGCCCCTCCCCAGCCCTGCGTGGGTCTCCGTCCCTCCCTCGGCCTCCCCCAAAGGCCTCGAGGCGGTCCGGGCCCCTGGCCTCTGCTTTCCCGGCTGCAAAACTCAGGAAGGAACAGGGCTGTGTTGTGATCCGAGGTCGCGCATCCCGTTCGGCTTCCTCTGGGCCACTCCCCACCCCTCTCTTCGTCCCTGCCAGGTGTAACATTTCATCTTCCCTTTTCAACTGACATTTTAAAATAGTGTTTCAGATAACTGTCAAAAAGCTGTGCATGCAAAACTCTAGGTTAACTTAAGGGAAGGAGTAGGAGAGAAGGGGGAAAGGAGCAAAGTTCACCTGTCACTTATGTGGGGGTGGGTTAGATGGCCACAGTGATGAACTTGTAACTGTCACATGGCTCCATATACATCATAGTCATTACTGTTACTAACCCTGGACAGCACTGGTGTAGAGGAGGCATCATCATGGAACATGTGCTCTTTGAGCTTAATTTTACAGAAACAGTCAGATTTCCATGGAATCAAGACAGGCAGTAAATGCCAGCTGCAGAGGACAACTTGTGCAGGGTTGGGAAACAGCATGGTGTGACCAGAACTTTAGTTTGACTGGCTTCCCTTTAGTTTTAAGGGAAAGGGAAACTTCACACTGATGAATCAGAGAGGATATAGCTGTTTTTATTAAACTAAAATGGTTAGATCAGTCTTGTTGGTTAATGATTTGCCTTAGCAATGTGAATTTGGATTCTGCAAGTATTTTATAAGTTCTGTAAGAAACTTGTTTTAAAATTTCAAAACTCTTAAGGGATTAGAAGTTCAATTTTATTTTAAAAGAATTTTTAAAAAATGTGTTTGACTCAATTAGAACGGAGTTCCTTTAACATAGGAGACTTTATTATCTCATGTATTAATACCCTCTAGAGGTACACAATGAAAAATGTGATTTATAAACAGACACATAAAGACACAAAGAAAACAGAGCATGTAGCTTCAGTAACAATTTAAGAGAAATGTCAGAAACAGAAATTTTCCCTGGTCAAAATATCAAAAAAAGCACCTGGGGCTCATATCCCTTAATTGATTTGAGCTCTAAATGGACAAATACACAAATTTAAAAAAAAAAATTGCTAAGAACAAGATTCTTTGTCACGTTGAATAATAGAGTATTTTGAAGTTTAAATAAATACCATCAATAGAGCTATGAGGGAGGAAAGATATAAAATACTGATACTTTTTTTTAATTTCACCATAAGGTGCATTCTTAAGTACATATGAGAGATCTGTCATGATGTGTGCAACTCACTTGCAAATAGTTCAACAGTATTAACAATGATTGAATTTAGATCTTGGGCATATGGGAATTTATCATCCTATTAAACCGTTTTCTGTACTTCTGAGACTTATAATAAAACATTGGAAGGAATCTGTTAGACATAATGCTCTATGTGAAATAATTTGTTCCCTTTGTGAAATTCTAGGAAGGTTAAAATGCATGTTCATAACATCAAGAAAATCACAAGCATTTACAATGTAATCAGAACTATCTGAGGATCTGTGAAACCTGGTGAATTGGTGAATTTTAAAAATGTCTTAAAGCATTTTGTTTTTACAAAGATTACAGGATTAAGAGAAGACAAATTTTAATCAACTCTTAATATATATTTTTTTCCTGGTTGATGTGATATAATTAAATGTGGGGGGGGGAAAGATAAATTCTAAAAGGAGACACTACCTTGATGGTTTTCTATGTAGGAAACTCAAGCAGGAGGAGTTTAATTTAAAAACATAAATTACTGCTCTTTATAATACATTCTAAGTTGTCATTCTTTTGAATGCTTTCCTTTCCAGACAGGTGTGTTATTCTAGGAGATCATCAGGACTCCTGGGTATTTGGAGGTATTGACCTAACCAGTGGAACTGCCATTTGTAAGAAGTTGTCCAGAATTTTGGAAAACTGATTAGTAGAGGTAAATGTTTCCTTGGCAAGTGATGACAGTGACTCAGTGAATTTTCCTTTGTTTTTAGGCAGATGTACTTAACCATGTATGTTAACAATGATTACAGGCTGGAGACCGAGAAGAACTACCATTTTTGCCAGGTGGGATGCAGAAAAATTTGGACTTCTGGGTTCCACAAATGGGCTGAGGTAACTAAGACAGAAAACTTCTTATCTTCTTGGTCAACGTGTATCTCAGGGTAATCACAGATGTGTTCCATTACCTGATGTGGTTTTAATTTGGATAAATACTCAAGAAAATTTAAGAAATAGAGTTTGTTTTTGCTTTTACATCAGTTTGGCAAAACAGAACAACCTCTTAATTACTGAGCACAAACCAGTTTTTTCATTATTGTTAAAATATTTTAGTTTCTATTTGTATTTGTTTTGTGATAAGTAAAATCTGTAAGCTCAGAAAATAGTCAAACCTAGGAAGCTGCTTCTGACAAGTGAATTAGCTTATAGAAAAAGCTGATCTAGATCCTTGGCATTAATTTTCAAGTTTTTACAGTTTCCTTGGATTTCTTCTATCTAGGAAAACAACATGCTCTTTTAAGATGACTATACTCTGATTATAGTCCCTCCTTTGTGGATTCCATACTAAATTTTAACCATAGGTATATTTTACCATTTACAAAAGTGCCTGATTGGGAAGTATAATACAATGATTTTGTAAATTGAATTACTCTAAAAATTTCAAGGATTTATTTTTAATTCAATTATGATTAATTTTCATTTGTCACTGGCTCTTAATGTTTTATTTTAAAGTGTCTCTCATAGGCCCCTTTCTTTCATCTTCTTCCCTTCGGATCTCTGTCCAGTAACTCTAAGTTCTTACATGTTCAAGGTAAGCTTGTGTATTTTTTTAAAGGCAGGTGTACCAAAAAGCACTTTCCTTTGACCATCTTCTGTTTTGTTCATCATTTATGAGTCCAAATTTTATAGAATTGATTTAAAGAATGTCATATCTTCCTTGCTATTGTGTCCAGTTTTTAAAATGCTTTCCTTCTGACTCATTTCCTCATACTTTAAAACAATAATATGAATCAAATAAGTAAGGGAATAAAATCACAGTTACTTGTATCACAGTTGATTCCATTTATATTGCAAAGTCTTATAATTATGTTGGTGTTATGAACATACATTTCATAATACAGTTATTTAGATGAATCAGTTCTTATTCATTAAGGTCATTTACTTTTAGAAATATGTAATTTCTTGTGAATACATGTATATAGCAATACATGTGTCTTTCTATAATTTAAGCACCTTAAAATACAGATAAAGTAAATCCAAGATATAAGATAATATGCCTTGAATTAATTTAAATTCATGTGAATTAAAAGACAATTTGAATATTGTTTCCCATTTTCTGCTAGCTTCTTGATCATATTCAGCAGCACATTTACCTTCTTTACATACAGTTAAGGAATCTTCTTTATTTCTACTGTAGCTCTGTCATAATGGAAACTCTGCAGCAGAATCAGCTGTCATCTATCCCATGTGGCCAAGTGCAGAGGTGAGAATCCTCATTTGTTGGATGACCACTCACAGCTTTAAATTTTTTTTTACTGTAACTGCTCTTATAAGGTAGCAAGCTAGAGAGAGAGAGAGAAAGAGAGAATAAAAGAGTTCTCTCTGCATATTCCCATCTGTGTGTGATGACATTAGTCTTCTTCTGCTGTATTTTTCTAGAATGTGTGTGCATGTGTGCACGTGTGTGTGAGAGAGAAATGTCTTGTCTTTGTCCTAATAGCCACTCTTCTCTCCCTCTAGTTTTTTCTCTATCCTCCCCTCCTTTTTTTTTCTTTTTCTACATCAATATCTTCTCTTTAAAAAATTCTGGATAAATCAAATTTCCAACTTCCTCACTTTTAATATTGTAGTTACTTGGATCCCCAACATCAAGGGATCTCATACTTTAATGTCTGTAAGGATTGCCAGGGACACCTTTTAAAAATACAGATTTCCAGGCCTTACTTTGAGCAGTTCTCATCCAGTAGATCCAGGGTGAGGCTGAGCATCTCCAAGCCTTCCCCCTTCATATTATGGTGCAGGGGATCAGGACAGTTTTCCTCTGGGTCTCCCTGCTGTTGCTATGAGCAGTGGCTACAGCATCATAATATTTTTCTTTCTTGTTTTAATTGCATTAATATTATCAACCAGTTGATAGCATTTTCTTAAAATTATGGTCAAAGGCATAGGCATTTGATTTATAATGGTATCTGCAGACCACTCTTTTACTGAATTAATTTGTTTGTTTTGCTTGTATTTCCACAATTGTAAACACTGTGAGTTAAGTTACCACTTTACTTCAACTACAGGAGAATGTGAAAACACTCCAGGAGAGAGGGGTTGCATATGTCAATGCAGACTCATACACAGAAGGTAAATTTTATTTCAGATTGTCATTAAATAGTATACCAGTATTTAAGTCTATCAACTCCAACTCATAAATTAAGATTATCCTCTTTCTATGAGATGCCTCAATAATACTTCCATTTCTCCATTTTACCAGAGAGAAAATTATTATGATTCAAGTGAATCAATATGATTCATAACTAAGCTATTGATCCTAATTTCTTTTGTATATTTACCATTTGCCGATCTTGGATTACTACTTAAAACTTTAGTACTTTTCACATTCTTCCTGTGGAGCTATTTTTAAAAGTTGGGCTAAAATATTTCATACAGAAATACTTCCTGTATGTATTGGAACGACTTTGAAATAAGCACCCACTACAGACTTCCTTTTGACCCTGACATGTGGCATGTGCATCTGTATGCTTTCATCATATTATGGTTATTTCTAGGTAAGTGTCACAGGACACTTGTTTGTTACTGACATGCTATAGTCTAAAGTCTTGATATTGAATTGAACAAATGGTTAAAAAAATGAACATTATGGCCTTACCACTTCCTTTGCCAAAGGCCCCTAAGTGCTGCTGCTGTAATTAGCAATGATGCTTACTGTTACTGTAGGAGCTGCGGCCTTACCAGCAGAGTCCGCCTCTGCAGTCTTCTATCCTGAGTGTGTGCTGCAGCATCTCTGGCTCCTGAAGAGTTATTTCCACCTTGTGTTTTAGTTTTAGCCAGACTGTCTGTCTGTTTGTCTATCTATCTACATATCTGTCTATTCTAAAATTTTATTTATTTGTTTTTACTGAAGTATATTTGATTTGTAATATTAGTTTAAGTGTACAGCAAAGTTATTCAGTTATATACATATACATTGTTTTTAGATTCTTTTCCATTGTAGTTTATTATAAGATACTGAATATAATTCCCTGTGCTATACAGTAGGTCCTTGTTGTTTATCTGTTTTATATATAATAATGTATATATGTTAATCCCAAACTCCTAACATATTTCTTCCCTTCCCCCTTTCCCTTTGGGTAACCATAGTTTCTTTTCTATGTCTGTGAGTCTATTTCTGGCTTGTAAATAAGTTCATTTTTTATCATTTTTTGTTTACATTCCACATAAAAGTGATATAATTTGATATTTGCCTTTTTCTGACATACTTCACTTAATATGATAATCTCTAGGGTCCACCGTATTTTTAATTCTCCAGGAATGATGCCTTCAATTTGAAATCTGTTATATCTTGTTTATAATTAGAAAATAAAGTTAGAATTAAATATAGGTTTGAAGTCCATTTGGAGGTATTAAAATACTCTCATTTATTTTGCAGGCAATTACACTCTCAGAGTTGACTGTACACCCCTTCTTTTCCAGTTGGTATATAAACTGACAAAAGAGGTATGTAAAGAGATCTTTCATAATGTTTTCTGATGAGTAGATAAGTCAATAACTTTTGTTTTCTAAATTACTAATATTTAAACTTGTGACAGACATAGCTGATTTGTATAAATAACAAATCAGAACAAGCTTTAATACACTACTTATGTGACCTAACTCTGAGATCAGTAGTGCTAGTCTCTGTTCTAATAATAGTTCCTAATAATTGTAAACATTTGTTAAAATGTGCAGGGTCTATTGTTTCATGGGGCAGAGTCTCTGATATAACAGAAAGAATAGTGGGCTGGGATGGGAAAACCTTGGCTGTGAAGATTGCCTTGGCTATTCATTCATTCATTCATTCATTAAGTATTTATTGTGTGGTTACTATGTATCACATCCTATGAAATGAATTCTAGCAGCAACAGTGATAAAAGGACGTTACTGAATCCAAATACTTTGTAATCTAGAAAAGCCACAGACCTGTAAATAAGGACTCATACTTCACTTGAATATTGGATACTATATACAGTGGAGGACAATTACAGAAGAGTGAAGCTAAAACCCTGGGGTAGCTGTTGAGGTTGGAAAGCATTAGAAGGTGTTTACAGAAGGATTAGTGGTTAGGCTGTAAAATGGAAGGATGTGAAAGTGGTGAGAAGGTTTCTCCTCAGAGGACACAGGACCTAATAAAGATGTGGATGTGTGAAAGAACATTTCCCGACCTCTGGGTAATGCAATATAACCTAAATGTAAGGTGTTGGTGAAAAAGCTGGTAAGAAATTTGGCCTGACACATAGGCCTAAATGTTCATATATCTGGTGTTGGGGAAATTAAAGAATCTTTAACAAGGTTGTACATTATCATATTTATTCATTAGAAAAATTACTCTGTATCAGTGCAGTGAATAGGTTAAGCTGTAGTAGGCCTAAAAGCAAAATGGAAATAATTCCAAATACTTATTTATTAGCACACAGGAATTTATAAATACTAGTTATTGATGTAAAAAGTACTCTGATAACGCTAATGCACTCTGAATCTCTAAAAATTATGTAATCTATTCATTGAGTATATGTGTGCTTCATTTAAATAATCCCCCATTATAGAATTTAACTGTAGAAATGTTTCTTTCAAGTAGGTATCACTTAGATGACAGTGGGAAGTAGATGTCACATCTCTGTGGTCCTGTTTCCCAATCACCCTTCATCTTGCCCTATCCTTTACACTGTTTATGTCTTTAACATCTCATCCTCCCAAGTGAGCATCCTCCCATGCCCATCACAACTCCCACCATACTGGGAAGCTTAGGTACTTGATCCTTTTATTGAAATGTCCCATAAAACATCTTATCTAAAAGCACGCTGTAAAGACAGCCCTTGTTGGAGAATCCTTCTCAGGAGATACATTTACACTCTGTCCTAAAGAAGATGCTCCTGCTTTTATAGGAGGGGTAGTAAGAATTTCAGGGCCAAGAAGAAGATTAGGTCTATCCCCTTTGTATATTTACTTAATAAGTATTAAATGTGTAAGTAGTTACAATAGTGACAGGATAAATCAAACATAGATTCTGCTATTAGGGTGTTAACTGTGTAGCCAGGAGAGACTATGATCAAGAATTTTCAAATCCAAGATAGAGATTAAAATCACCAAAGTGAATATAAATAAAAGTGGTGTGGGAAGCCAAAAATAAATGTCTTAGTTTATTATTTTACACGTTGGAATTAAACAGCCTGTTTAATGGGAAATTGCAATTTGTTTTTCCTATTTTAAAGCCTCTTTTATGTTAATTTGAATATAATTTTAATGCCACTTTAGATATATTTGTCTTTCAGAGTTTTTGTTTTAGGTAGTTTTTAAACAGTTTAACTGGGAAATTAAAATGTATATTTAGAAGTTACATTATTAAGATGAACTAATTAACTGTCCAGAAGAGTGAGGTTTTATAATCTTGTTTGATTTGATTGTCAGTGGAGGAATCAGACATCATTCATCTGGAGAAATGCTGTTGATTGCTGAGGGCTCAATCCAAAACAGGATGACTTGATTTAGAGACATTTGGCCCATTGGTTTCACCACTAATTTCCCCATCTCTGAGTGAAGGTAGGAATCCTTCTATTTTCTACAAATGTTCTTTGCTAAACACGTGAGCCCTGTTTTAACTTTGGAGCCTTGCATAAGTCGGTTTACCTTTCTGCACCTGAATATTCTCATATATAAAATCAGTTTGACCAAGACAATCATTATGAAACTGTGCTCCAGTACAGTGCCTCAGCATCTGCTGCAGGGTCAGGGTAGTGGACACTGAATAGGCAAAGCTCTAGCTTCCACACATGACCCCACCTCTTCCTCAGGTGAGGAGTGTCTACTGTATTTCTTTTATATAGAAGAATATTCCACTGTTGTATCCTTCCCCTACCCTTAAAAAGTTAAGAAACCACTGGACTAGACCATCTCTAAGGTCCCCACTTAGCTCTAAACTTTTCACTACTATATATATATATTTAAATGAGGTTTACAAGGAGTAGTTGTGGGTGATAATCACAAAAACTGTATTTGAAATCTGAAAGCTTGGGTTCTGCTTCTGATTCAGAACTTTTTAAAAAATTTTCTTTTAACAAGTCATTTAACTACTTCTTAGCTTCAATTTTCTGCTCTTTGAGGACACAGAATTAGATTATTGAAATAGTCTGTATTCTTCAGGTTTCTAGTGTGTTTTAAAAATACTTGTTAGGGGAGCTAGAACAGACAGGGCTGCCACTTCAGCAGTGCAGTTGTGTTTTTACCTTTTTAGAATTAGAGATTGAAAAATCATTTCATTTGAAAACAAAATGACTCCATTTATTTTTTATGAAAAGTTTAAAAAACCACAGGATTAGATTATAAACTGTCCTTTATTTCTGAAATTTAATATATTTATTTATACAGATTAAGTGGTACAATGAAGACTGCAGTACAGAATTTCTTTGTCTTATAATATAATTTGTTAGTTTTCTTTGCTTCATGAAGGAGCTGTTTGAAGCTTGTTAATAACAACAGTATATCTTTGATAGAGTTCAACTTTTTTTCTTTTTTCCCTTTTCTTCTTAGTCTTTCCAAATTAGGATAACTGGTCTCTGACTTTTTTCCAGTTAAATTTTTAAAATATATTTTTATTTTTTACATATTACAATCATCTTTGACTTTTGGAATTAATATAAAATAGAGACAGGTAGGCAAACAAAACCAAACACTAAAGGATAGTATTTTCTTCTAGAAAGTTAAATTTTGGTTATAATTATGCCAGAAAAAAAAAAAAAACTTCCTAAGACAGTGGAAACTACTGATAACTTTTAAAAATTAAGTCAGTTTATGCAAGTCATCCCTTCTTTCATAAGCATGTCATTATTTACAGGAAGTTTGTTGGATGTAATTTATTCTGTGTTTTCCTGTTTTACAGGTTTATTTAATGATTTTGGTGAAAATCATGACAGCCACATACATTGTAAGGAGATATCCTGTGGGTTATCAGTCTGTTGCAGAGGACCTCTGGCTGAAAGACAGAAATGCAAGCGTGTTAAACATCACAAAATTTGGAAACTATACAGAGAAAAAAATTAGCATTCATTCATGTAAAAAATCATCTGATTAAGGCTTGAATTTTCATCACTTTGGCAAATAGCAATCTCTTGCTGAGGTTTTACTGAGGTCAGTGTAAAGATTTAATCATCTATTCTTTTTTACTGTGGAGTGATTTAGGATCTTTGTTATTAATAATGGTTGATTTTCCAGATGAATGTACAATTCATGATCAATGAACTATGTTAGTCATGATGTGTTTGAAAATGTTAAGAAGAAAGAAAATATTTTCTGGTAGTCTATACAGAAATTTTGTCTTCCTTAACTTGAATTCCAACTTATTTTCTATCACTGTGTATATTGATATTTTATTAGCAAAACTATATTTATGATAAAACAATTTTATTAAATACTAAATTTATCTTTTAAAACTAGCTAAAATATTATAGCATAATTTATAAGCATATTACATTAATACATCTTAACCATATTTGGTTAGGAAAATGCAGCAGTTTACATTTAATTGGAATCTAATTCTTATATATTCACTAGGGTCATTATCTCTTCATCTTTCTAAAATACATCTTCACAAATATTGCATATTTTGGGTATGATACTTAATATTTCAATATTCTTTAGTAATGTTGTACTTTGATGCACTCAGTTAATTTAATAGCATAATTATTACACGGGTCTGTGGAGTAGATAATTATTTAATCTTAAAAATTTAGATTTCTTTTATCTTCCCTGATAGTATACCATTACTCTAACCTGGCTTTGTGATAGATTATTTGTTCACATTAAAGTTCTGGTATTAAAGAGGCTGAAGTCTTTGTTTCTCAATTGAGGTTAATTATTGCCTTAAATTTTTTTAAATTTATTTTTTGCCAGTGGACTAGTGGAAGTTAACCAACGAGACTAACTAGCAATTTTGCTGATATTGATGTTAATTAGCAAAGTGCTGATATTTCAGATTTTTAGCTTGTTGTATATAAACTTCATTGAAGATTTGAAATTGTTCTTTGGCAAAAGTATTGAATGCACATTAATTACATTGGAGAGGCAAAATCTTTATACAGTCATCCCTCATTATGTGCTGAGGATTGGTTCTGAGACCCCCTCAGATACCAAATCCATGGATGCTCATGTCCTTATGTAAAATGGCATAGTATTTGCATATAACCTATGCACATCCTCCTGTATACTTTAAATCATCTCTAGGTTACCTGTAATGCCTAATACAATGTAATTAGTTGTAAATACAATGTAAATGATATGTAAATAGTTGTCAGTGCATAGCAAATTCAAGTTTTGCTTTTGAGAACATTCTGGGAAAATTTTTGGTTTTGTTTTTATCATTATTATTATTATTATTATTATTATTATTATTATTATTATTATTACTATTATTACTATTATTACTATTATTATTATTATTTTGATCTGTGGTTGTTTGTACCTGTGAATGCAGAACCAATGGATACAGGGGGCTGACTGTACCAGCTTTTTGTTGATTCTTAATGTAGATGGAATATTTTCAGCATTGTAAGAATCAACTCTGAATTGATCAGTTTTAAATATTAGAAATTAATTTAAAAGCTTGAATTACCTTCTCAAAATCTGTGAAATATTGTATAGTAACTTGGCTCTTCTTTTTCAGTTTGCAAGAAATTTAACTTTAGGTTTAGGTGAAGGATAGAGTTCTCTAACCTGGCTAATGATATAAGGAGAGAGACTTGTGAAGTGTACAGGAATTCGTACAAGTTCAAAGGACTTTAATGACACAATCTCCTCCAAATAAGAACTTAATCCAGAATGTAGTTGTTTGAGGAACTAAGTAATTTTACTAGGGCAGCTTGTAATAAAATGTATTATCTTTCAGAATATAAAAGTAATTTTCCTCCATAAGAGTTTCTTTTCTTTAGTTTGCTTCAAGGTATTTGATGTTGATGGTGATGGAGTTCTCTCTAGGGTTGAACTGAGAGACACGTGGTTGCACATTTAGAGGTCTGGAAGGACAACTGCACCGATGATACCCTGGTAAAGTCTGATTGTATACATCTTCTTGCATGTAAACTTCCAACAGGAACATAGAGTGAAGAATTTTTTAAAAGAGGTTGAGAAAAGGATTTCTTACTACTTCTAGGTTCTATATTATGCTACTCAAAATATTCATAGCCAAAGATGCAAAATTGGGAAGAGAATTTGCCTTAGAAAATTTAATAAACAATGTATTATGTAAAAAAAAAATGAAACCACTGGAAAATTGTCATAAATTTTTAAGGCAAACAAGCAACCTATTTCTGTAATTAAAAAAAAAAAATACTTGACCAAAAATATTTTATACTTCAGCTACTGGCTAATTAAAATGATACCTGCTCTATCCTAACTACTGATTTGGGTTTCTGGTTTTAAAGGAATTACATGTGGATCTATCCAACATTGTAGAAGACACATAGAATGCACATGACACCACAAAGTTGAGTCTAGCAGAGACTAATTTATTCTTTCCTATAAATACATAATACTCTGAATTGGTATATATACCTTACATATACATACTTGAATCTCTTCTACATCATCCCTGCTAAATGCTTATTTGGACCTCTGGTTACAATACCTCCAAGTTGTCCCTAGGTAAAGCTCATTCCACCTTTAAACAACTCCATTAAGTGTTATTTACATAAAAACTTTATATATTATAAGCTAGGCATTTTATAAAAATTAAGTAGAGCAGCCCTTGCCATCTGTAGTTTATAATCTTTACTTCTCCCATTTTAATACATTATGGTAAGACAAAACTTATATTGAGCAAAAGAAGCCACAGAATAAAAGAACACATTGTACAATTCAATTTATATGAAGTTCTAGAACAGAGACAGAACTAATGTTAATAAGTGTTACAATAGTGATTTTGGAGATAGGTGATTTAACCGGGAAGGACCATAGGATATCTGGGATGATGGAAATTATTTTTTATCTCAATCTGGGTGGTGTATATAGTTTTTAAATTTTTTTTTCAATAATATTGGTGAGGTTCTGTTCTAAGTTTTTTAATAGCAGCCAGAATAAGTGTATAATAGCAGAAACAAGCATGTACTTTACAAAGAATAAAGCCTTGAATTTTTTTATTTTGACAACATTTATTAAAGATATTATAATAGGTTTGCCATAATGTCTATGTATCCCTGTGAAACTGAAGATAATCCATATATGTGAGACAAATATGAGTTCATTTGACCCTTTCTATTCAAATGTTGACATGTACCAAGTAGCAGATGGTAGGATGTAGACCATAGTGTTCTTATATAGGCTTAGAAAAATACGTAATTTTTTTTAATCACAAATCCAGAGAAATCATCATAGTCTTATTAACTGACACTCTAAAGAAATAAATAATAGAAATGAATTTTTCAGGGCTTGATCTTTGTTTGGCAATTCAGATAACCGTCTTCATTTACTTTTCTGCCCAAAATTAAGGTGTCCATTTCTATTTGGTATATATGAAAACAGAAACATAGGAAAGTTTCTGTTAGGAAATACCTTATGTAGAGATACAATTTCCATCGCCTTTTTTCTGGGTGTTTGATAAGTATAGAGGTTATCATTGCTGTCTATTTTTATGTAAGACCGAGTTTCTTCTTATGGCTGTGCTTTTGAACATTAAAAAAAAAAAAAGATCATTTAGCTGCTCCATCTCCGTGTAACCATAATAATGAAATGGTAAAAATTTAGAATAGAATTTGGACCTTTCAACCAAACCTATTACCCATATTCACTGGTGACTAGACTGTGACATTATTACCCATTATTTTGTACCATTACATTGGTATTAATATACTTTAATGGAAGTTGCATCATGAAAGCCAATAATTACCATCAGAGTGCTTTAAAATCTTTTCTTATAATAAATGGTGTTATATATTGAATGAATACATGAATATCATTAATAATAAATATTATTAAATATCATTAAATAATAAATCATTAGATAATAAAAATATAATTAAATAATAAATGCTAAGAACATTATTATTCATCTAGGATTGTTAAGGTGATTGTTGAAAACATGAAGTAAGAAGCATTTGGTTATATTTTTGCCTGCCAAGAAATATTGTCTACTGTATATAAATGTAATTTTTGGAACACTTTGACACCAAAAAAAAAAAAATACTGCTTTACTGAACTTGTAAAAGTAATGTTAAATTTTATTTTGAGGAAATGTTAATATAGATACTCATTTATTATATATATTTAGTTCTTTTAAATCTCTTAAGAAGTCTAATAATATTGCCAGATGTTTAAAAGAAGATCTTAGAAAATTGTTAGAGTCAAAGGGCATAATCCAGAGTTTGGAAAAATGCTTTCAAAGTTGGTAAATAGTCCTTTTTCTCTACCCAGAACCTTTTGTGGGTCCTGTTAGTAAACTTCACCTTGAACCAGAAGATACTGTGAGTTATTTCCCAGGTCTTAGTGGAGGAAGAAGATATTTGGTGATAAATTGCCCAAGTTATGACTGACTACTTCAGAGTTTGGTTACTTTTGAACTTATTCTTGCTGGCCTACTTTCAGATGAACACATAGCATCTACATTAAATCATTAGTATTCTTTCAGACAAATGACCATTACAAGTTTAATAAACCAGATTTTATTCAAATAATATAAGAAAATGAAGATTTAAGATATTCTTAAATATTGTTTCTCTTTCAGAATGGCCATCTTAACTCTAGAAGAATATCAGATCTGGAGTGTGAAAAATGTTCTTGCCAATGAGTTTTTGAATCTACTTTTCCAGGTATGTTTAAGGTAAATGACAGAGACCGAGGGCAGTGGTACCAGTAGTTCTACATCTTTTCCATTATGTAGTAGTTAAGACAACTAGGCTACAAAACCATATATTGTCAAAAGAACTACATTAACCTGTACACCACCTGCAGATGGTAAGTTAGAGCATGCGTGCTTCTCAGAGTCACAATGTGCATGATAGGAAAGTAGAGTATAGCTGATAATGTTTATCTTAATAACTCATGATAGAGCAGATTGTAGACACATAGAAAAGAATTTAAAATATAAAAACCATTATAATTTGCTATTTTTCTTTACTTTTTTATTTTTTTAAGACCCTTCCCAACAAGTAAGGCAGTGTGGACAGAGACATGGATCATAAGTCGGCAGCTGTAAATTTTTCACAAAGTATACAATCTTTCCAGTTAGGAGATTATTTTAGATGCAAAGCTGTTTCTTAATTTTCTTTTCTTCTATCTTTCTTTCTTTTTTTTTTTCTTTTTTTTAATTTAATTCTTTAGAAGGTCCAAAAAAGATTGAAGGAGAAAGGAGGAAACAAAAGCTGCCAGGGGTGAACATGAAATCATAAAGCTTGCCAGATTTTAACTATTTTCCCAGTTAAAGTAATTCTCTTTGCTCAAATTTAAAGAAACAACTTATAGTTTCCCATTTTTCATAGTTCTTCATAAATATATGTTGATTTAATAGTATTTTACAGGGGGGAGGGGTGTGAGTAGGGAAAGACTGGAAGTTCAAGATTTGTAAATACTGACAGGTGTATATAGAATAGATAAACAAATTTATACGGTATAGCACAGGGAAATAGATTCAAGATTTTGTAGTAGCTCATGGTGAAAAAATATGAAAACAAATATACATATATTCATATATGACTGAAAAATTGTGCTGTACATCAGAAATTGACACAACATTGTAAACGAACTATAACTCAGTAAAAAAAAATAAAAATAAAGATAAAACTGTTAGAACACTATAAAAAAGAGTAGTATTTTAGATTTTTCTTATTTTATTCTCCTTTTCTTATAAAAGCACCCCTATGAAGATCAGTAAGGTTTGATATCTTTATATCTATCATGATCCTCCATGGTAAATACAGAGTAACCTGCCTGTGACACAGCTATGTTAGAATAAATGGAAATTGAACTCTTCCTGTCAGCTAATAACTAATGTATATTTAAAGCATATGAAATCTGATAAGCCTATGATACCCATTTAAATCAATCAGTTGCTCCACTGTCAGTTATCAGCCAGGATTTAAGTTGATGTCTTTATAAAATATAAATACATATAAAAATAATATGTCTACTATAAACAGAAATGACTTGCTTGGTAATATGAAAATTGAGCAGCTATTTTTATCTCATTTAAAATGATGTTCTCAATTACTTTAAATTATCATTAATTGTATAAACATTTTGACCACTTAAGTTTGTGTCTGAGTCATCTTGCAGCTCTTACATAGCAAAGAATTTTGAACTTTTATATTGCCTTTCCTGTTTTCTCATGCTTATCAGGGACTTTCATAGGCACTATTTTTTCTATGACTCTAAACAGACGTATGCCTGAGATTTTCTTTTGTGTTTCAGTGTTTCTAGCATTATATTACTGACAGATTTTTTGTTGGTTATCAATCTAATTTTTTTCTTGGTATATATAGTCCTTTCAGTCCTTTCATATATATATATATATATATATATGGTCAGTTTACAATATTGTGTCAATTTCTGGTGTACAGCACAATGCTTCAGTCATACATGAACATACATATATTCATTTTCATACTCTTTTTCACCATAAGTTACTACAAAACAGTATTGGATATAGTTCCCTGTGCTGTACAGTATGAACTTCTTTATAAATTGGGAGTTTGAGATTTGCAGGTACTAAATATTAACATTACATTTTATGATGCTCACTTTATCCCATATTCAGACATGCTTTTAAAACTTTATGTTCATTTAATATATAAGTAAGCAGACTTACTCTAAATTGTTTTATTTTGTGTCTGTTTCTAAAATAGAATTAGCTAGTAAATTCAGTGATAAAAGCTTGAATTATACTTTTATTTTATTTGCCAAGATCCCACTCCTGGCTGACCATTTTGGGTATTTGATTATAATGTAAGTAAATGTCAGTAGAATTAGGAAGCCATTCCTGTGGTAATATTATTTTCAGTCCTTTCAGATAAACTCCATGCCCAATATTTTGCAGAGGAAGCATTCTAAACATGATCAGGATCTTCTATCTTGTACGTTTGTCAGAAAGTGTCAAATGTTAAACAGTTTGATAAACAGAATAGTGCACCACACTGACCCCTACCTATATCCAGGCTCTAATCCTGAAATCTGTAAATATGTTATTTTACATGGCAAAGGGGATTTTGCGGATGTATCAGGTTAAGGACTCTGAGACAGGGAGATTAGCCTGGATTGTCTACATGGGCCTAGTCTAACAACAGGAGTCCTTAAAAATTGAAAATCTTTCCCAGTTGTGGTCAGAAAGATATGACTTTGGAAGAAGGATTAGAAAGCTGTAAAGTTGTTAGCTTTGAAGATAAAGGAAGGGCCATGGGTAAAGAAATGTGGGTGAACTCTAGAAGCTGGAAAAGTCAAGGAAATATATTCTTCCTTTGACCTACAAAGGGCACACAGCCCTGCTGACATCTTGATTTTTACCCAAGTGATACCTGTTCCTGACTTGACCTACAGAACCATAAAATAATAAGTTTGTGTTGCTTTAAGCTGCAAAATTTGTGATAATTTGTTACAGCAGTGATAAAAATAAGTATAGGGGAGATAATCCAAATTTATGGATTGGAAGGCTCAACATTTTAAAGATGTCAATTCCCCTTCAACTGATTCAAAGATTTATATGTGCACATCAAAATCCCCAAAAGTTAATTGTTGTTACTGTTTTTTTGTAGAACTTGACAAGCTGATTCTAAATACATAGAGAAGCGTGAAGGGCCAACAATAGCCAAGGTGATATTAAAGAACAATGCTAAAGGACTTATTATAAAACAATATTGTCTATGTGATAACTACCTAAAGTTAGAGATACAGACCAATGGAACAGTATTGAATGAAACCCTGTACCATACATGAACAGTAATTTTGGATAGCTTGTAAATCTAATAAATTTGAAACAAAAAGCAAAGCATCTGAGAGAGGGTAAAGCTCAAGTGGAATGTGTGCTTAGCATGCATAAGGTCCTGGATTCAACTCCCAGTACCTCCATTAAAACAAATAACCTAATCCCCCCACCAAAATAAAGCATCTAGAAAATAGTGTAGGAGATATTTTAATGACTTTGAAGTGGCAAAGACTTCTTAAACAGGACACAGCACTAAACATAAAAGAAGAGTTTTAAGTTGGACTTCAGTAAAATTAAGAATTATTTTTATCAAGAGATACCATTAAGAAAGTGAAAAGCTAAGCCACATGGTGGGAAAATATATTTGCTATACCTATATCCAACAAAAGACTTGTATCTAGTGCATATAAAGAACAAAAACCAGTGGAGAAAAAGGCAGAACCTCAATATTAAAATGTGCAAAAAAATTGAACAGGTGTTTCACACACAAAAAAAATAAATCCAAATAAGCTATGAAAAGGGGCTGACCTCTTTAGTAATAATGGAAATACATACCAAAACCACACTTAGAACACCATTAGACATCCACTAGAATAGTTAGTTGTTAAGTGATATGAAGCATTGGTGAGGGCAACAAGCAATGGGGACTCTTACACATGGCCAGTGGGAATATAAATTCTTACAAATACTTTGGAAATAGGCTTTCTGAATGAAAGTTATATATGTATATGTGTATGTGTACACATACATACACAAACACACCATATTACCAAGGGTAACCCATGTGTGTACCCTTCAGAAACTTCTACATCTGAGCTCCAAAGGACATCCAGAAAATTCTCATAATCACTATTTGTTATAGCCCCAAATAGAAAATGACCCAGACACCTGTCAACAATAAATACATAACCATAAGTGGTGGCACATGCATACAAGTTGTATACTTTAAAGCAATAAAAATAAACATACTAGTTTACAAAAACACTAGTGGATGAATCTTAATGTTGAGTGGAAAGTACGGGATCAAAAATTTCAAAAGCAAATAAACCAAGCCATGGTGGCTGAATTTAGGATGGTGAATCCATCAAAGGGGTGCAGTAGTATCTGGGAAGAAACCCAAAGTGGAACAGCAATGTTCTGTTTCTTGACTGGATGAAGGTTACATATATGTGTTTACTTTGTGAAAAATCACTGAGTTGTATACTTAAGATGTGTTCACATTTAAGCATGTATATTATATTTGCATTTTTTAAAAAAAATGTTTGCTTGCAAAAAAAAAAAAGATATCCAAAGCCTAAGTATTTATCAGTAGGAGAATGGATAAAACAAATGATAGTATATTCAAACAATGGAATACTATTTAACAATAAAAAAAGAATAAATTACTGATACAAGGATGAATCTCAAAAGCCTAATTTATACATTTCATTGTCAGGTAAATTTTAACTCAGAAGGTAAACAAAACTATAAACAGGCATGCTGATATATTACAGAGACCTGTACTAATATCTATAATTTACATTGAAATGCATGCAAAATTTAAGATGGATTAATGGATGAATTAAGGGATGGATATACTATAATAAAATGTTGCTGCTAAAATTAGGTAATGGGTATGAGTGTTCAGTATAAAATTCTTTCAACTTTCAGCAACACTTGTATTTTTGAAAAGTTTCAGGATAAAATATTGGGGAGGAAATTAACATCTTTCTGATGAAATTTAGAGAAGCCAAATAAATTGAGAAAATAGCCTTAAAAAGCATATTTAGGAGAAGCAAGATGGCAGAGTAGGACGCTTATAGCTTACCCTCTCCCACAAATACACCAAAACTCACATCTATGGACCTACGCAGCCACCAGAGCTCCTGCAGAACTCTGACAACATCACCCTCTTCAAAGACGAATACATCAAAAATCTGGTAGGAGAAAAGGAAAAAAGAAGAAAAAGCAAAACAGTGCAATCCTGTTGGGAGGGAGCAGCAAAGGAGGACTGGCGCTCATTCACTCAATCTCCCTCCTCCAATGGAGAGGCCAACAGGATGGAGGGGGAGCCTCCGAGGCTCAGATCTGCCCTGAGCACCCCTTGACCGACAGAACTGAGTTAAATGGGAACAAAGGGTCCCCACGACACCCAGCCCGAGACAAAAGCCGGCAGCTGGGGCCAGGACAGTTTGCCCAAGCTGGGCAGAGGACTGGGGCAGCTGCACTGAGGGAGATATGGGGGACTGCAAGGTGCTGTGCACCATGGCTGGGAGGGGATATGGAGCAGAACCTCGGTCCCCCATTAAATTAAAGAAAAAACAAAGTAAAGCAGCTGATGTGCCCTGGGGGGAGGGGTGCTGTAGCCATTGTCTCCTCAGACCTGTGCCATTACTGGCACATCTTGCAAGAAGAGAGGCAGGGCTCAGCCACAGCTACCTTCTGTGCATAGTGCCCGGGTGGGGGTGGGGCTGAGACCTGAATCTGCACGTGGGGGCTCCACAACCTCCTAGGCAGGACTGAGACTTGTTTATAGCCCGAGGCATAGAGGATCTTTCTACGCTGACACATCAGAGAACGTGTGCTGCCAAGAGAAGCAAGGAGCTCAGATTTGGCACAGAGCGTAGGCGGGGCTGTTCCGCGGTCTTCCCCGAGCCCACCTATAGACCGCCTATCCGAGGCAAAGCAGGCAGCTGCACAGAGCAGCAGAGCGACCAGCACCAGGAGAGGGCAGGTGGGCAGCCACCCACCTTCCTGGCAGGAACACAGCACCTGACCACAGTGATGGGAGGGGGTGTGTTCTGCCCACCTGCCTCTCCCCGAGCACAGTATCTGACTGTGGCATCGGGAGGGGGAGTGACCTCCCCGCCCACCAGCTAAGAGCTCAGCTCCTGACCTTGGGTTAGGAGGGGGCTCAATCTGCTAGCCAACAGCCACTGGGAGCAGCACAGATGAGGGCACCAACAGAAGGCCTATGGAAACAGCAAGCTGAGTTCACAAAGCACGGTGAAGACACAAAGACCTCTCAATAAAATCATTAAGGGCACACCATCTCCAGGATAAGTAGGAAACTGATACTCCTTAAGCCACGGTTCCAGAGAGATATGAGCAATATGAAGAAGCAGAGAAACCACTCCCAATTAAAAGATCAAGAGAAATCCCCTGAAAGCATGATCAAGGAAATAGACTGATGGCCTACTAGATCAAGATTTCAACAAAAAAGTGATCAAAGTACTGAAGGAACTAAAAGAAATAGTGTTTAGAGATATAAAATATGTCAAAAATGAAATAGAAGCTATAAAGAAGAACCAAGTAGAACTAGTAAACTCATTGGCTGAGATGAGAGCTGACCTAAAGGCCTTGCAAAGCAGACTAGAAAATGCAGAGGAACAAATAAGTGACCTAGAAGACAGGACAACAGGAAGCACCCAATCAGAACAGCTGAGAGAAAAACAAATAAAAAACAATGAAAACAATATATGGGACCTATGGGGTAATATAAAGTGTGCCAATCTATGCATAATAGGAGGTCCAGAAGGGGAAGAAAGAACAAGGGAGATTGAAAAGGTATTGGAAGAACTCATGACTGAAAACTTCCCAAAACTAAAGAAGGAATCAGATATCCAAGCACAGGAGGCTCAGAGGGTCCCAAACAGGAAGAACCCAAACAGACCCACACCAAGGCATATCCTAATCAAGATGGCCAGAGTCAAGGATAAAGAAATGATCCTAAAGTAAGCAAGAGAAAAAAAAAGAGTGAGTTACAAGGGAACCCCCATAAGGTTTTCAGCTGATTTCTCTACACTATTTACAACAGCTAATACGTGGAAACAGCCTAAAATGTCCATCAACAGATGACTGGATAAAGATGTGGGATATTTATATGATGGGATACTATTCAGCCACAAAAACTGACAACATAACGCCATTTGCAGAGGCATGGATGCTCCTGGAGAATATTATTCTAGGCGGAGCAGAACAGAAAGAGAAAGGGGAATACCATATAAGATCACTCATGTGTGGAATCTTAAATATATGCAAGATCTTGTGGTAACTCACAGCAAAAAAAAAGTGACAATGAATATATGTACGTTCATGTATAACTGAAAAATTGTGCTCTACACTGGAATTTGTCATAACATTGTAAAATGACTATTACTCAATAAAAAATGTTTAAAAATAAGTAAAATAAAATATAACCTTTAAAATACTGTATAGTGAGAGGTGTAATATTCTAGTATCTGTTCAAAGAAGTACATTAGACACACATAAGAATAGCCAATGGTCAGAAAGATCTCATGTTATCAGTTACCACCCCATGCAAATTAATGGCATTTAGCAGATATACATATGTATGTACATATATAAAATATGTATTAGTATATATGTAAATCAAATAAAATATTATATTATAATCTAATGTAAAATCATATCAGCAAAAGCACTGTGCTGACATAAGTGTCTTGGTGTAAACCGATTACAATTTTTTATTGAGTTGTCATAATAGGATAATATTGTGAACCAAGTGGAAATTGTGAAAAAAAAGTTATCCAAAAAAAAAAAACCTGACTACATGAAAAGATGCACAGTTACTATAAGGCCTCTCCCCTTATTTACTATCAGTGTCAGAAAGTCACTTGGAATAGGTTAGAATTAAAAACTCAAACAAGACACAAGAATGCACTCTCTGTTAAAGAAAATAAACCAAAAGAAAAAACAAATGAATGGACAATTAAGATCCTACAGATAAAAATACCATTTTTTTATGGGAAATAGGCTTAAAATAAAAAATAAGGAGATTATATTCTAATTTCACCTTTTGAATAAAGATATACAAAATTTAGCTGAATACCTTCGTATTTTGCACTTATGAAGAAAAAATGTATTTGCAATGAAAAAGCAGCCATTATCCTGCCTTTTGGGCATTCTAAAGTTTAAGGTTTGAATATATTTCATCTTAAATGGTCTTAAGTACTATGCAGTGGTTGATGGTTTAAAAATACCACTGTGTGTGGAACTTCTAAAAGTGATTCAAAAAAAATTTATATTTTGGTAATAATTTAGTAATGGCCTGGATATTATTTTTAACAAGACTACTCACCCTGGAATGCTGCAAGATTTTTTCAATGAGTTTATATTCACACATGTTTAAGACTGTCACTATATTATGAGAAAATGTCAACCCTGGCAGTATTTTGACTTGAAAACGAGATAAGCTGAGAAGCATATTTTAAGCATAAAATAAATGATTGCATTCCTTTAAAGACAAGAAAGTAAAAGCATGATAAACTCTGACTTTGACACACTTAAAATATAAAAGTTAACATAATGTGTTTCTACACACTTCTCTTTAAATCTTTCAGTACTTTCTCAGACCCTTTCTCATTACACCCGCGTCCCCACTCCTGACTCTTGGTGTACACACCTCCGTTCACACGGGGGAAGGGGGACCCGGGAGGTGAGGACAAGGGGCGCGGACACTCACACCCGCATCCCCGCTCCCGACCCGCGTGGTGTACACACCTCCGATCACACTGGGGAGGGGGGACCCGGGTGGTGAGGACCAGGGGCGCGAACAGCCCGCGGCCCGGATGGACACGGGCACTCACCAGCTTCCGGCGGGCGAGAATAGTCGAAGCGGGCCCGCCAGCGCACCCGTCCCCTCCTGTCCGGCTGGGGCCCCAGCTCGGTCAGGTCCACACACACCCCGGCAGGAAGCCAGCTCAGGCCGTGGGAAACCGGCATAACTTCAGACAGCGGGCGGGGAGTGTCCTCCCGCGGACACCCAGGCAGCCCTGTCCCGGATCCTCCATGGCGCCCCCCGCTCCGTCCTGAGGAAAACAAGCTCCATCCCCAGGGAAGACGCTGGCTGCTGACGCGGACTGCGCATGTGCACCACCACCTAAGACACCCTGGCTTTGTGCGCCCCCTGCAGGTCCTCGAGGGCAGTGGAGGATACTCAGTGTAGAACACATGACCCCTCCCAGCCAGGATGCTAAATCACTGGAAATCTCAGTGCCCTGGCCTCTTTGTTGATGGCACTGGTGATGCTGTCATCCAGCCATGTCTGCTGTCTTGCCTGACACATGCCTCAGTCCTTGGAATCCCGCCTGAATCAGATTCTGTTCTGGAGGAAGAACAGGTGCAGAAGAATCTCAAAATTCCAGACTTAGAAGATGATCAGGAACCCAAACTCAACTCTGTCAACTCCCTGGGGTCCCCTGAGGAGTGTGGTTTTCTCAGAACCATCTGCCCTGTGTCAGGAGCAGACCAAGCCTCAGGTAGCTTAGAGAGGCTATCATGCAGCACATGCTTTGGACGGTTCTCAGTTCTGACCTGCATGATCTTGAGACCCTTTTGTAACTCCTAACACTCTGTTTTCTCATACCTATAGTGATGGTTATTGACGACTGAGTTAATCCTCTTACAATGCTGAGCTGCTACTGTTCCTTGAATAACAGAATATTTTGAAGGGATCAACTGTTTATCACTTCCCCCTAATTAAGTATGTTTTTAAAACTAGAAATATTTCAGGGGGGCACTCAGGTCCTCCTCTTGCACCAGTTCCTGAGGTGTTGGCAGTTTCTGCTCTGAGCTCCAGATGCTGATCCTGCCGGTGGTCTATGGTGATGCCAGTGTGTACATCTTCTTCCTTGTGCACCGGTGTGGAAAGGAGACAGCCCTTCCCCTACATGAGGCTGCAACATGCTGACACTCAAAGCAGGCACAATGAAGAATCAGCTAGAGTCCCCGGTACCAGCTCTTCCAGGTAGAAACATCACCTTCACCACAGTGTTCCTGTGCTCCTATCAGGCCTTCACTACTCCCAGCAGGTCATGCATGAGCAGTGTGACAGGTGACTGCCTGTCCCAGCACAGCATGGTGGTGATGATCCCACCTTATCTGTTTGTCTTTGGAACGTTCCCACACCTCCTGAGCTTCACTTTTCTCTTCTCACAGGCAGGGTTGTACAGGCATGAACCTCACAGGGTTATGGTAGGTAGTCACGGTAGATGCTCACCCAGTGGCAAGCTCTGCCATGAAGGCTGCTGGGAGTGCTGTGTGTCTTCACACTTGTCCTTCACTCTACCCAATGAAAACACCCTTGGCCTTATCCTTCCCTGGCCTGTGGCCTTTCTGTGTTTTCAAAGAAGTTTTGAGGTTCTGTCCATCTGGTCCAGGAAATGCTGACTCTGCTAGATGTGCTGGTGGGTGGGCTTTCATGGTAAGGGCTTGGGCAGGACTTACCTTTTCAATAAGCTGCCCCACCCAGGCCTTTCCATGATCCAGACTCCTGGGACCAGGGTGCAAATCCCCAGCTCCCCATTTGTCAACTATGTGACCTGGGCAACTTTCTCAAACCCAAGCTTTGTCCACCCAAGGTCAGCAGAGATGGGGGATAACAGGATGTCCTGCACAGAGTTTCTGTGCAGATTAAGTGAGGTAGAACAGACAGAAAAGTGGTGGGACCTGGCCCATTGGTTGGCAGAAGGGAGCTCACCATGTGCAGCAAGGTCCGCGGGTCACCCAGCAATCTGCCCAGAGGCTTAGCCACTCCAGCACTATCACGCATCTGAAGTCCACTTAACCACATGGGAGAGAAACAAACACATATTCTGAGTGTAGCTGCCACACGGAAAATTGCATCTGAGTGGGGAGTATTACCATAGGGTGATCAGGATGGCGGAAGATGCCCCCTGGGTTTGAGCAGAGTGGAGCTGCCCTACGGAGCCTGGGGTTAGTGAGGATGGGCTTGTAGAAATGCCCCTCTCCTTTACCCATCAATGCTAGGTCCTGTGGGTACCGAGTCCCACAATCGGTGTGCTGCTAGTGCCCTCATCACAGAGAAAAATGCAGGGGTTCCCACAAGGCTTCGGCCACATCCCCTGCTTCCTGAACTCCCACTCTGGTGACCCCACCTGGGATGCAGAGATGAGGTGAGACAGGGGCCTGTGCTGTCAACATCATTGCTCTACCCTGGGAATCTGGCACACAGTAGGTGCTCGGTAAGTCATTGTTGATTGAACAGCAATACTGGGCCAAGTTTCTGTGGGTGTCTGTGCCCCCAGATCAGGGACCCCTCAGGGCCCACCTCACAAGTGACATGAAAATAATAATCCCACCAGGAGCAATAACAGTTCCTCAGAATAAGTGGGCTTTTCCAAGCACTCTCCACCTGTTGCAAAGGCCTCCCAGCAGGGAAGTGGTCTGTCAGTGGCAGCACTTCACTCTCCACTGTAACATGGAGAAAGCTAAGGGCCACAGAGATGAGTGCCTTTCCAGTGTCACTGCTCACTTTCCCACCTTTTAGGAGACTGGGAGGCTTTTCTACTACATTCTGGCCCTGAAGCCCCAATACTGTGTGGACATGCCTCCCTCCCTGAAGCAAGGAACCACTAAGTGACCTGTCACTTGTCACCAAGCAGACAGGCTCATTCCAGATCGTTGTGCCACCTGCAGGTTGTGCTAATAGCAGGATCCTCTGGGAGACATCACACTCTTCCAACCTGGAAACAGGTGAACAGCTCACAGGTTTCCTGGAGAGGATGGTCACATGGCCTCGACCTGGCCAATCAGCATTTTCCATCCTCCCTGGCCACTGTGATTGGCTCAGGGCTGGGCACCAGCCCAATCAGTCTCCATGGAGGTTAGGCCTTGTTACTGGAATCCTGGGAGAAGAGAAGTTCTATTTCAGTTGGGAGTTGAGGGGTGGTGATGTCAACCTGTGGCAGTTGGTGACTCTCTTGCTTTCATAAAGGCAGAGCCATGTGAAGATGACACCAGTAGCAGAGCCCAGAGGTGGGGAAGGATGACTTCTGCTTATGTCACTGAGCACCAGGTACAGCCCTGCCTGAAGCTGTCTCCCTGTGGATGTCTCCATTAAGTAAGTCATTCTCTCCTGCCCTGTTTGCTTCTTTAAGCCACTTTGGTTTTCTGTCACCGGTTTTAAGAAAAATTTTGACTATTCCTTCAAGCTGGATAAATGGAGACCCTAGAACTGCAACAGTGTGCTGACAGGCAACAATGTGGCTAATAGACTCCAGAAGCCTCTGTTCAAACAGGGGATTGTAAATGACAAGGGAGAGTACACATGGTCTCAGTGAACAGATTTGCTAGTGGCAGCTCCCAGTTCCTGGATATTAGAGTGCATGCACTCAGCCAAGTCTCAGCTCTGCTTTCACACCTGCTAACCCACACCTCTCCTCTCCCACCTTCCCAGCCTAGGGGGGCTGGACACCCCCGGGCACCTGAAACAGCCCAGGGCTTTGTGTTGTAATTTACACAGGCTGCCCCCACTTCTGAGGGTGAGGGTGACTGGGTTCCACTCTACAGAGAAGACAGACTAGACGGTCTCACTGGTGGGATGTGGGGGTGGGACCCTAATCTACCATCTGACCTATGACTTCAGAGTGGACAGCATCCCCAGCCTCAGCCAGGATGCTTGCTAAGCCTAAGGGCTCAGGAGTCCTGCTCCCTCCAGCACCTCTCCTGGAGGTGAGAGTGGGGGGGCTCTGCCCTATACAACATTCACCCCTGCAGGGGCACACGTGTGACCTCACAGTCTGTCATCCCTTCCTTATGACCTGGACCTCCTTGGCAGGGCATGAGAGGTGACTTGATGTGTGAGTACTGCAGTTCATGGGTGCACACGTAGGCAGGTGCACCATGACTGAGAGGACAACACCCCAATTTAAGCCCCCTCCATGCTCAGATGATTACATCCTGGAATTGAGGGGTGCCCAGGAGTCAGGTGGCCAATTCTGGCCTTAGCGGAAAATTCTTATTACCCAGGGGGCTAATTTTTAAATTAAATTACACATTTGCAATTCAATAGTCAAGCCCCTTTCTCAGCAGCCTTGTAGCTTCTCAGTTTTTACCCCTCGCTGTGACCATGTTCTTAGCTTCAAATTGAGTGCCATTATGGACATGAACATGTCCCTGTCATGTGTCACCTTCAGAGTAAGGGGTCACCCCAAACTCCCCTCCCTTCCCCTTGTCGATACCTCCACACAGGGAGTAGGGACCTTTTGATGCAGTTTTGCAAATGTGTGAGCTAAGGGTTTAGAATGATCAGGCTAGGAGGGGTCTGCCCCACATGGCAGGGCAGGTGGGCTGGCAGGGGGTGATGGTTCACTTGTAAAACCTCAGCTGGTGTCAGGCAGCTACAGCAGACTGGCATCCAAGGGCTCAGCTGGTGCAGAGTAAGCGGATTAAATGTGTTCACTCAGACGCCTCAGGGGTGGCAGCCCTGGCGTATGACTACAAGTGAGGAAGGTGGAGGGTCCCCAGTGTCTGGAACTCCACCTTCTAAAAATCAGGACTGAGATGTGGCTTTGAAATCAGAACACTGGGTTTCAAAGCTTCCCCCACCAATTGGTCAATAATTCAAAGCAAATGAGCCTCAGTTTTCTCATGTGTAAAATGGGAACATTGAAGCCTCTCTGAGGGTGTGGAGGGAAGTAAGTGCGGTGACAGCAGAGCACAGGAGCTGTCTTGGTTGAGCCTGCACACAGGCAGGCCGTTGTTGCTGCCATGACCACCGTCTTCTGGGGCAGGGTCTGCACACTCTCCCTGTGAAGGTCCAGACAATAAACATTCTAGGCTTTGAGGGACCTACAGTCTCTGTCACAACTACCACCCTCTGCTGTTGGAGGGCAAAGACATCTCCTGCAGTAGGTAGTCCAGGCACGCACCCCCGCTTTCTGGGATAAGTATTCCTGAGATACAATTGTCACATAACTTTGTTGGCTACAGGTGTGCAGCATAATGATTTGTTACATGTTCATATTGTGAGATGATCACTGCATTAAGTTTAGTTGACGTCTGTCATCACCCATAGTCACAACTGTTTTCCTTGTGATGAGAAATTTTAAGAGGTACTCTCTTAACAACTATCAAATGCACAACGTAGTGTTGTTAACTACAGTCACCTTGCAGTGCACTATGTCCCCAGGATTTATCTTCTAACTGGAAGTTTGTACATTTTGATTATCTTCTCCAATTTCAATCACCCCCTGACTCACCTCTGGCAACCACCAGCCTGATCTCTGTTTCTATGGGTTTCGGTTTATTTTGTAGATTCCCCATATAAATGAGATCATAGGTATTTGTCTTTCTCTGTCTTATTTATTTCACTTAGCATAATACCCTGAAGGACCATCCAAGTTGTCACAAATGGTAGGATTTCATTTTTTTAATGTCTGAATAAGATTCCATTATATATACATATATATGCATCACGTTTTCTGTATCCATTCATCTGTTGATGGACACTTAGGTTGTTTACATATCTTGGTTATTGTAAATAATGATACAGTGAACATGAGAGTGAAGTTGTCTCATTGACATAGTGATTTCATTTCCTTTGGATTTATTCCCAGCAGTGCACTTGCTGGATCATATGGAAGTTCTAATTTTAAATTTTGGGGGAGCCTCATTACTCTTTTCCAGAGTGACGGCACCAGTTTACATTCCCACCAACATTGCACAAGTTTCCCTTTTCTCCACACCCCCGCCAGCACTTGTTATCTCTTGTATTTTGATGACAGCCATCCTGAAAGGTGGGAGGGGGTATCTCACTGTGGTTTTGATTTGCATTTCCTTGATGATGAGTGATGTTGAGTGCCTTTTCATGTACCTGTTGGCCATCTGTGTGCCTTCTTTGGAAAAATGTCTATTCAGTTCCTCTGCCCACTTTTTAAATTAGATTGCTTGTTTTTTGCTGTTGAACTGTAAGAGTTTTTTATATGTTTTGGGTGTTGACCCCTTATCTGATATATAGTCTGAAAGTACTTTCTCCCCTTCTGTCTGTTACCCTGACCACTGTTTTCTGGATGAAAGGGGTCCAGGCACTTGGGAATCTCTGCTTCTCATGTTTTTCCAATGGTGGGTGGGTGAGAGCTGTGTTCTGATAAAACTGTGCACAACTGTGGGTCACTACCCCTTCTTTTAGAAGGTGGGCTCTGAAGAGTGTAGTGTGGGCAGGGATGCTTCTCTGAAGTCATCATTTGGTAGGTCATGTGCTCTGGAACTCACTTCTTCTAGCCCGGATGTGATAGGGCAATTTGCAAATGGAGGACCTTGCAGCTAAGACACTGAGCAGGTGCTCTTGTGTCTTGTTAGAAGGACCTGGAAACCAAGTTGTGTGGAACAGGAACTCCTCCAGGTCACAAGGCTCAGTTCAGACTTCTGGAATGCAGAGACCTGCTCTGAGCCACTGTCGCTGAGGAGGGAAGGGCCTCAGGCAGGAGGGAGGAGTTGCTGGATTTCACTTGCCCTCCTTGTCAAGTATCAGCTCTGGTGATGTGTGGCACATGGGCTTAGCTTTGGGCATGTAAGAGGAGAGGTTCCTGGGGGAGGGCTGGCTTTTTCCTCTGATTGAGGTCCTACTGTGTGCCAAGAACAGCAGTCCTCTGTGTCAGGGCTGGAAAGCCAGGCACAGAGAGGTCAGAGAAAGTTTCCAGGTCACACAACATTAGGGGCATCATTAGGGTCTGATGCAGACCTGACGCCCAGCCCACATTCTCTCTCCTTTCCCAGGAACATCATGTTCCCACATGCCAGCATCACCCAGAGAGGCCCGGGTATGGGCACTGGGACCTTTCCTGCCTAACATGCCAAAAGCCTTAAGAGGGAGGAAAAGACACTTCCTGAGTCCATGATGCTCAGAGGCTGCTCTCAGCGAGAGGCCCAGCACACACTCTTGGCCGAATCCTAGCTCTGTCCTGAGTCACTCTGTCCTCCCTGCCTCAGTTCTTCTGCCCACATGGGGCTGGAAACAGCAGCCACTTCACAAGGTTCTAAGGAACCTCCAGGATCCTGGAAGCAGTGTCCTCACACAGGGAGCATGGTGGGGTCAGCTTCCATTTTCTCCTTATCTTTCCTCACCTCTTTGTTGGATGAGGAGTCCCAGCGGGGCCCTGGCTTGTCCCAGTTCTCACCCCAGCTCAGGGTCCAGCAGGGGGTGGTGTCCAGGCTGGAATCTGTCCTCTGCCCCTTCTGGGCACCCTCATTCCCCGCACCTTGGCTGCCTAGACATTGTCTCCCAGGGGCAACTCTGCCTCCCACAACTACCTAGCATCCACCCACCCAGGGTTATTCCAGCGCCATCTGGCACTTGGATAAACACCTACTCCTTGTTGAGTGGAAATGAGGTGATGGACATGCTGGGCCTCCTGGACAGCCTGGGGGAGCCCGATATCCCCATCCTGCCCACCGCCCCAAGAGCCCAAGATGGGGATAGGGTGTGCCTCCATTCATACTCTGATTTGCTCAGATTCTCAGCACCTACTTTGCTGGGTGGATATGGGGGCAGAGGTATGATGTAAAAGCAGGAGACCTGGACAGCAGAGCATGAGAAGGGGGCTAGCACAGGCTGGTCTCATAACCCCCTTAGCCTTGGCTTTCTCATTTTAAAGTGGGACAGACTATTGTGAGGTGAGCAGGATCCTGGCCCATGGCCAGACACTGTCCTACACACCTAAGAAAGAGAAGCTCACTGACTCCTCGTGGAAATCTGTGGGGCAGGGACAGGCGTTATCACCCATTTCTGCAGAAGAAGTAACTGAGGCACAGAGAGGACAGGTGAGGTGACCACCCCAGATTACAGAGCCCAGGTCATCTGGTTCCAGTGTCCAGGCTCATGGAATCAGATGGTGCCTCCCCTCCCTTCACCCTCCGCTGGGACCCACGGCCGCAGCCTCATCTCAGTGTGATTGTTCATAGGGAGCAGGGTGGGGGCTCTGAGGGCTCGTTTCTCTGAGCACTGCTTTCCCAGGAGGCTCAAGTGGTTGACTGTATTCACTGCTGGACACCCAGGCCTGGGCCCAGGCCAGCCACACTGCAAGGCCTGAATCAATGATTGTTGAGTGAATACCTGAACCTCTGCATGTACCTGCATGTTGCCCCCATTTCCTCATCTCCACAGCACACCTGGCTACCCGGCCAACACCTCGTGTCATCAGGCCTCTGCCAGGAACAGTCAAGGGGACCAGAGCTGCTCAGCTGGGGGCAGGGAGCCTCAGGCGCCCCGTGGCTGTCCCAAGCATCTCCTGGACCAATTCACAGGGAAGCCCAGCCAGCTTCCAGGAACAGCAATCAGGCCCCAATCCCAGGGGTGTAGAGTAGGTATTGAGGGGTGTTTCCTGAGACTGACTTTGTGTATGAAGGGGCCCTGGGGGTCAGACTTTTTTCAACCTCCATTCCAGGCCCACACCCCTGCTGGCAGCATGGAGCTAGTCATAAAGAACCCAGGCTGTGGGGCCAAGGCTATAGCAGGGCCCTGCTCCCTCTCTGTGCCTCAGTGTCCTCATCTGTAACAGAGAACTAGTAACAGGGCCATGGGAGGGCTCACTGAGACCCTCCTCTGTGGCTTTGGTTGGACACTGCCTTCTCTCTGCTCAGTGTCCTCTATAATAGAGAACTAGTAACGTTTTTCTTAGCCCCTTTTGGCCCCATTTTTCTGAGTCTCTTTCCACAATGGGCCCAGGGCTTTCACAGAGCTCACAGACTTGGGAGGTAATCAGAGTGTGATCACAGCTCTAGTGGTCCCAATTGAGGCCAGAGGAGCTGGAGGAGGGGGTGGGAATCCAGAAGTGCTTCATGGAGGAGGTGAGATCTGAGCTGTGTCCCCAAGGATGAGCTGTCATCTAGCTGAAGCCTGGCACTGAGCAGGACCCATGTACATGGTGAATGAGGGTGTGAATGAATGAATGGGTTCCCCTCTAACAGAGAGTGAGGGGGGAAGACCCCCGGGCCAAAGCAGGAAACACAGGGCACCCTGGGGGAGCAGAGGGCGGGGCTGCAGTGTGATGCCAGCCTCACCCTTTATGGGTGTCTTGCCACCGCTGTAGCCTGTGCTCTGGTGGATTGGGAGCCCTTGTCTCTCCTCTGCTTCAGGAGCTGGCTCTTCATTTCCAGCAACACCTGCCTGTGTCACCTCAGTGTCCCCAAGTGGACCTGGATCCGTCTTGTGGGAGATTGTGTAGACGTATTTGGTGTGCAGCCCAAGACTGAAGTGGGAGTGAGAGGATGATAAGGACCTCCAGAGGGGATCATGTGCTATGAGACATTGGAGGGGTGAGGAAGGCAAAGCCTTAGGGCTGAAGGATCCTGCTAGTGGTGGCTCCTTCACAAGGGGCTTCACAGGGAGGAAGCAATCATGGGGTAAAGGCATAGCTCAGTTTGGGGCTCACTGACATGGAACAGCTCATCACAGAGACGTCCAGAGGAGCTGGATGTAGGGAACGAAGGTGTCACTGATGTCAGGGTCATAGACTTAGGCCCAGATGAGGTGGGGCGGTGGTGCAGGGGAAAGGGCTTGAGGATGTCAAGATTTTCATTCATTGGGGCCCTCAGGGTGGGGACCTTCATGTTCATTTCAGAGCCACCTGGTGACTGACAGAGCTAGGCTTAGGGAGGTCACTGAGTTGACACGTGCTGACAACCTAGATTCTCCTGTTTCCACATAAAGTCCCTGGTGTGGCACTCTTTAGAGTCATACACCCTCACCCCTGGGCTCTCTGTGTGCCTACAGCCTAGTGGCACCTTACCTCCCACTCCCCACTGCAGGACTCTTTGCACACCTGCATTTCCACAAGCTATAAAACACCTTCTCTTGCTCTGGGTTTACTCTATGAAAACTCATTGCCCCAGGAAGAGAGGCCTCACATCCTGCCCTTATCAAAGTGGTAAATCCTGTTGTTCAGAGAAGCCCCTGACAGATCTCACAACCAACCAGGTGCCTGTGCATGAATTGATCATGCAGTCCCCTCCTCCTTGTGTGCACAGCACCCCCCCAATAACAGACCCCACACACTCAACCTTGGAGCTCGTGTAGGCACCTCTTGCCTGTGTGGCCTGATGTTGCCTATAGCAGTGTCCTTATTAAACTTTCCTAGACCCTTCTCAGACGCTGGTATTTCTTTACCAACCCAAGTAACTAGCCCGGCATTGTGCCCACAACACCTGAGGCAGAATTGGCTAAATTATACAGATTGATGATGCAGGTTAATTTCTATAAAGTTGAAATCAAGGTTTACAAATAAAAGCAACATATATACTCAAGGCAGGACTAAGAACTCACATGGATAACTAAGATCCTCCACGTGCATCCCACTGTGGCCTCGGGGCCTTTGCACTGGCTGCTCTTTCAGCCAGGAACTCTCTTCCTCTGCTTCTTAAACACCTTCAGGAATCTGCTCAAATGTCCTCCCTGACCTTATTTTCTCCATGGAACATATCACCGCCGGACATTGTGTATATTTTACTTAATTTTCTCTGTGTCCCCCACCAGGCTGTCTGCTGCATGAGAGTGGAGACCCTCCTGCTTTACTCCCTGCTGTGCCCGGTATCTGGAACCCGCCCAGCACACAGTAGGACCTCAGCAGATATGTGCCAGGTTTGTGATCACTGTAGGCCACAGACAAATTCTTCCCAGCAGTGATGATAAGAGTCATTCATTCTCTACTTACTGAGCCCTACTGTGTGCTGGATACTGACCTGGGTGGGAAGCATGCAGTTGGTGAGACACAGTGAGTACACACAACATGTTAGGAGGGACACAGGGCTAGGGGAAGTCAGGAGTGCAGGAGTGGAGGAGAAGAGGGCCAGGTGGAGACAGTGGTGGCAGGGGAGACAGAGAGGTGGGGCCCAGGTCGTGCAGGGCTTGATGGCTCCTTTGAAGGCTTTTCCTCAGGGCAGCGGAACCATGGCTGGGTGCGGAGCAGGGACCCAGGTCCTGAATGCTATGCAGGAAATGTAGCATGTGTCTGCTGGGGAGATATGCGTGGAGGAGTCTGTCCCTGTAGACTGTGCAGGCAGGGAAGGCTCCTCTGAGGAGCTGAACCCTTGTATGGACCGTGTTTCCACCTTCTGTATACTGGATGCTTTCATCGTCCCTGCAGGCCTATGCAGGATATGCTCTGTTCTCAGTCACCTGGACTTGGCCTCCTGCCTCCCTTGTGTGCCCTCCCACCCCAGAAGGAGTCCTTCTAGATCTAACCCACTACCTCCTCCACTGAACTTGGACTCACACTGAGCCACTGTCCACCTGCCCAACTCACCCAGAGTCAAGTCCAGACACTTGGGGGAGCCCCTCCACCCCAGAGCCCATGAAGTAACTCAAATGGCCAGTCCTCAGCCTGCTCACATGCCTCACCCTTCCCTCCTGCAGAAACCCTGTGACAGATCCTGTCCACAGCACCCTGCTCCTCCGATCCTGACCCCAGGCTTTCCCATGGTGTGTGACCCCGCATGGGGTGCAGTCCCCTCCTCAAGTCTGGTGAGTAGAAACTACCTTTTCTTTTTTCTTTTGTTTATATATTTATTTTTAAATTTTTATTTTATTGAGTTATAGTCAGTTTACATTGTTGTGTCAATTTCCAGCATAGAGCATAATTTTGTCAATTGTGTTTACTCTTTCAAGAAACCATTTCTTGGATTGATTTTTTCAAATGTTTCTTATATCTATATTTTATTTATTTCCTCCCTGATCTTTATTATTTCCTTCCTTCTACTGACTTTTGTTATTTTTTGCTCTTCTTTTTCTAATTCTTTTAGGTGGTAAGTTTGATTGTTTATTTGCAGTTGTTCCTCTTTTTTGAGGTAGACCTGTGTCTCTCGCTATAAACTTCCTTCTAAGCACTGCCTTTTCTGGATCCCATAGGTTCTGTGTGGTTGTGTTTTCATCATCATTTGTCTCACTGTGTTTTTTTATTTCTTCTTTGATTTCGTCATCCACCTTTTTTTTTTTTAGTAGTATGTTGTTTAATCTCTATGCTGTCATTTATTTATCCTTTATTTTTCTGTAGTTAATTTCTAGTTTCATGGTATTGTGGTCAGAAAAAGTTGCTTCAAATATTTTCTATCTTCTTCAAATTGTTAATGCTTCTTTTGTGCCAAAGTATATGATCTATCCTAGAAAATGCGGCATGTGCACTTGAGACGAATGTATATTCTATTTTAGGGAAATATAATGTTCTGAAAATATTAACCAAGACAAATTTTTCTATTGTATCATTTAATTTCTATGTTGTCTTATTAATTTTATGTATGGAAGATCTGTCCAGTGATGTTAATGGATAGTTAAAGTCTTCTACCATGACTGTATTCTGATCAAATTCTCCCTTTTTATCTGTTCCTATTTTCTCTATTTATTTAGATTCTCCTATGTTGGGTTCATATATGTTAATGAGTGTAATATCCTCATCTATGACTCCTTTAATCATTATAAAATGTCCTTCTTTATCTTTCTTTATAATCTTTGTTTTAAAGTCTATTTTATTTGAAATCACTGTTGATATTCCTACTTTCTTGTCATTTCCATTTGTGTGGAATATCTTTTTCAATCCTCTCACTTTCAATATATGTGTGTCCTCCCTAAAGTGGGTCTCTTGTATACAGTGTATTGTAGGTACTTGCTTTATTATCCACTCTGCACTCTATGTCCTTTGATTAAATCATTTAGTCCATTGACATTTATAGTAATTATTGATAGATCTGTGTTTATTACATTTTGAACTTTGTTTTGCAGTTTATTTTGTATTTCCTCTTTGTTCCTTTCTTTTTCTTTTTGTGGTTTGATAATTTTACTTTTTATTATCTTGGTGTCTTTTTGTGACACTATTGTAACTTTTTGGCTTGTGGTTACCCTACTTTGTACATATATTAACCCATTACTGTATCTGTTTGTTTTAAACAGATAGTAATATAAGCTCAAACCCATCCTACCAAGAACAAAAAAGAGACAGAGACAGACAGAGAGAGAGAAACCTGTAAATTTTCTTGCTCGCGTCTCCCACCCTTAATGATTTAGATGCCCTCTTTTATGATTTCATGTTTATTCTGTTGTAATTCATTGTAGCAATCACCTTTCCAATTATGGTTTGCTCCTTTCTGTAGAATCATGCTTCTTTTCTATTTAGAGTAGGTCTTTCAATATTTCTTTTAGCATAGGTTTAGTGTTGCTAAGTTCTTTTAGTTTTTTCTTGTCTGTGAAGTTCTTTATCTCTCCTTCTATTCTAAAGGATACCCTTGCTGAATAGAGTATCCTAGGCTGCATTATTTTTTCATTCAGGACTTTGAATATACCTTTCCCCTCCCTTCTGGCCTGTAGGGATTTTGTAGAGAAATCAGCTGAAAGTCTTATGGGGGTTTCCTTGTAACTCATTCTTTGTTTTTCTCTTGCTGCCTTTAGAATCATTTCCTATTCTCAACCCTGGTCATCCTGATTGTAATGTGTCTTTGTGTGGGTCTGTTTGGGTCCTCCTTGTTTGGGACGCTCTGTGCTTCCTGTACTTCGATATCTGATTCCTTCTTTAGGTTTGGGAAGTTTTCAGTCATGATTTCTTCAAATACCTTTTCAATCCCCTTTGTTCTTTCTTCTCCTTCTGGGACCCCTATTATGAGTAGGTTGGCATGCTTTATGTTAACCCATAAGTCCCTTATATTGCTTTCATTGGTTTTTATTTGTTTTCTCTCAGCTGTTCTGTTGTCCTGTCTTCTAAGTCACATATCCATTCCTCTCAATTTTCTAGCCTACATTTTACAGCCTTAGCTCAACTCTCATCTCAGCAAATGAGTTTTCCAATTTTCACTGGCTCCTCTTTAGAGTTTCAATTTCGTCTTTTGACATATTCTCTGTCTCTATACACAATCTCTTTTAGTTTCTTCAGTACTTTGGTCACTCCTTTTTTTGAAATCATCTAATAGACTATCAATGTCTATTTCATTCATTGTTCTTTCAGGGGATTTATCTTGTTCTTTTAATTGAGGGAGGTTGCTCTGCTTCTTCATCTTGCTTATATCTCTGTGGCTCTATGACTTATGGAGTATCAATTATCTACTGTGGTCCTTTAGGAGTTTATTTATTTATATAAAGTGGATGCAGGAATAAAACTAAGCACAAAGAAATTAGTTTTAAGAGCAGTATAATCAATAACAGAAGAACATATTGAAACAAGACAACAATTGAGTTGGGATGAATTTTTAAAATATTAAAAGAAGAAAAAATATTTGAGAACAGAGTATAATCAATAACAGAACAACAAAACAAAGATAAAAGTGAAGTTGGACAAATTGAAAGATAATAATAACAGTATTTTAAAAGAAAAAATTTAAAGGGATTAAAAATAGAAATATAAAAATTATTTAAGAAGTAAAATTTAAAAAGTAAAAGAAAATGGAACAGAAAAAGAAGAGAGTATTTTCCTGTGGAGATTGTGTGTCCTTAATAATTTTACCAAGAGGTCCTTCTTAAATATATGTGATTGCTAAGTCTTACTTCTGTGCCTTTTGTCTATTATCCTTTTGGTTAGGGATGTGGCTGTTAACCTGTTAACCAGAGCCTGCCCTGGCTATTGAAAGGGGACTCTATTTATTTTGTAGTTGTCACAGATCCTGCCCTTGCCTTGCTTCATAAACTCAGCTCATTGGTTCCAGAGACCCTCTGGTCACACCCTTGGTCTGTGCTGCTCCCAGTGCCTGTAGGTAGGCATGTCACATCTCCTCCCAATGCTGCATCTTGGTGCTGCACTCCTGCATGGTAGGTGGACAGGTTGTGCCCCTTCCCAATGCCATGTCCAGGTTCAGCAGTCCTACACAGTAATTGGGTTGGTTGCTCCCCTGTTCAGTGCTGCTCCCCACTCCACATCTGTTCCACACTCTGTAGGTTGGCTTGGGTCAAATGGGCACACCAGCCCTAGTCCCTGCACTTTGCCAGGACTCTGCTCCTTGTTCATTTGTCTTAGAGGTGCGAGTTCATAGAGGCACCAGGACAGAACCTTCCTATATGTCTGGGGATGTAAACAAGTCTCAGTCCCAAATATGAGGTTGCAGAACCGCCAGGTAGATATTCAGGTTTCAACCCCGCCTCTGCCTGGGTGGGTATGATGGCTGTGGCTGAGCCCCATCTCTCTTCTTCTGAGAAATCACCAGTTATGTTGCTGTAGGTCAGCAGAGACAAAGGACAAAACACCCCTTCCCCCAGGCAAACCAGCAGTGTTGCTTTGCTTTATTTTTTTTCTTATTTTATGGGGGGCCCAGGCTGTTCTGATCTGTATACAATCCAAGCAGTTGTCCACAGCACACTGCAGTACCCCAGGATTACCTCTGTACAGTCAACCAGAGTCTGCTTGGATCCAGCAGCCTGTCCCTTTCCATCCCTGATTCACGTCTAGGTTTGGGGGTTGTTGAGACTCTTTGTGCCCACTTAACTTAATTCTGTCAGTCAAGGCCGGTTCTGTACACATTTGAGCCTCAGAGGTTCCCTGTCCATCCTGCTGACCTCTCCGTTGGAAAGGGGGAGACCCAGTCCAACAGCACTATACCTCCTATGCTTCTCCCTCTTCAAAGGGCCAGTCCCACACCATTTTGCATTTTCTTCCTTCTTTTTTCCTTTTCTCCTACAAGATTAGTTACACATTTTGTCTTTTGAAGATGGCAATGTTTTTATCAAAGTTCAGCAGATGTTCTGAGTGGATGGGTGTGTCTGTGAATGTCAGTCTTGGTGTATTTATTGGAGAGGATAAGATACAAGCATCCTCCTACTTCACTATCTTGGTCTTTCTCCATGAATATGCACTGTTAATAATTTTGTCATAAGGTTGTTTTTAACTATGGGTGGTTGCCAAGTCTCCCTTCCATGCCTTTTGCCTATTATCCCCTTTGTTGTTGGTGTGGCTGGTGTTCTGGTGGTCTGAGTCTGTCCTGGCTATTGAGCAGGACCTCCTTTTTTTCCTGTGGTTGTCACACTCCTGCCCATATCCTGCTGTGAAAACTCCACTTGCTGGTTCCAGAGGCCCTCCAGTCGTGCCCCTGGTCTGTGTCCCAGCATCAGTGAGAGGGTGGACTGCACCCCCACCAAATGCCTGGTCCCAGCACCACACTTGTGCAAGGTTGTTGGCAGGTAGCTCCCCTGCCACATTAGGTCCACACTTCGTAGGTGGACTCAGAGAACACAGCTGCACTAGCCCTCACCCTTGCTCTGTTCCAGAACACTGCTTCTTCTCCATTGTGTTAGAAGAGCCAATTCAGAGAGGCATTGGTGTGTAATGGTCCCCTCTGCTTAGGGCTGTAATCAAATCTCAGTCCCACCTATGAGGTTGTGGAGCCCCTAGGTAGAGATTCGGGTTTTGACCCCTCCTCCACCTGGGAAACACGCACCAGAAAATATGGCAGCTATGGCTGACCCTTGACTCTCTTCTCCCAAGAAGTCTCCAATAATGGCACTGTGTGTCTGTGGACACAAAGGCTACGGCTCCCCTTTCCCCCAGGGCACACCAGGACTGTTGCTTTGCTATTTTTTTTTTTTTTTATTTTATGGGGGACCCAAGCTGTTCTAATTTGTATACTTTCCCAGCCATGGCACACAGAACATTGCAGTCCCCCAAGGTTTCCTCTGTACAGTCAGCCAGAGTCCTCTGCTCGACTCGGACAGCCTGTCCCATCCCAACCCTGCTGGTTCACGTCTAAGGCTGGGGATCATTGGGACTCTTTGTGCCCAATTAACTTAGTTCTGTCAGTCAAAGGCTATTCTGTACAGACCTGAGCCTCAGAGGTTCCCTCTCCATCCTGCTGAACTCACCATTGGAGTTGGGGAGACCCAGTGTATTAATGCTATTCCTCCTTTGCTGCTCCCTCCCCGTTGGAATGGTCCTGAACTATTTTCCTTTTTCTTCTTTTCTCCTTTTCTCCTACCAGATTTGTGGAAAATGTTATCTTTTGAAAAAGGCAATGTTCTGTCAAATTTCAGCAGGTGTTCTGGGTGGTGTGTGTGTCCATGTATGTCACTGTTGGTGAATTTGTGGGAGAGGGTGAGCTCTGAGCATCTTTTTTACTCCGCCATCTTTTCTCCTCCTTCACTCTTTTTCTTTTGATTGGAACATTTAGTCCATTGACATTTATAGTAGTTATTTTATAGATGTGGGTTTATTGCCATTTTGAAATTTGTTTTCCAGTTGATTTGGTATTTCTTATTTGTTTCTTTTAATTTTTTTTTTTTTTTTTGGTTTGATAAATTTCTTTTCTATTAGCTTGGTTTCTTTTTGGGTTTTATGACTCTATTATATACTTCTGATTTGTGGTTATTTGTGTTTCAAGTATGGTAACCCCTTACTGTATCTGTTTGGTTTTAGTTGATAGTCATGTAGGCTCAAATGCATCCTAAAAAGAAAGAAGACAAAAAGAAAAAAGAAAAAAAAAAGGGGAACAAAATCTATATTCGCTTGCTCTCCTCTTTCCCCTTTTATGATTTTGCTATTCTTTCTTTCTTGCTTGCTTTCTTGTTTTCTTTATTGACTTACTGACTTATTTAAATCTTCATGTTTTCCCTTGCAATTCACTGTATTTATTGCATTTCTAATTATGGTGTCCTAATTTCTATAGCTTCCTGTTTATTTTTTATTTAGATTAGACCTTTCATTTTTTTTTTTAGCATAGATTTAGTACTGCTGAATTCTTTTAGTTTTTGCTTGTCTGTGAAATTCTTTCTCTCTCTTTCTGTTATAAAGGAGAGACTTTCTAGATAGAACATCCTAGTTTGCAGCTTTTTCTCATTCAGGACTTTGAATATATCTTGCCACTCCCTTCTGGCCAGAAGTTTTTAGGTAGAGAAATCAGCTGAATGTTTATGGGTCTCCCTTGTAACTAACAATTTGTTTTTCTCTCACTGCCTTTAGAATATTTTCTTTATCTTTAACTTTAACCATTTTAATTATAATATGTTTTGGTGTAGGTCTGTTTGGTTTCTTCTTGTTTGGGACCCTCTGTGCCTCCTGTACTTGGCTAATTCTTTCCTTCTTTAGGTTTGGAAAGTTTTCAGTCATGATTTCTTTAACTATCTTTTCAATCCCCTTTTCTCTTTCTTCTCCTTCTGGGACCCACTATTATGCATAGGCTGGAACACTTTATATTATCCCATATGTCACATATATTGTTTTAATTGGTTTTTATTGGCTTTTCTATCTGCTGTTCTTATTGGGTTATTTCTTTTACCTTGTCTTCTAAGTCATTTATTCATTCCTCTGCATTATCTAGTCTGCTTTTGTTTGCCTGTAGTTGAATTTTCTGTTTTAAATAACTCTTCTTTATAGTTTAAATTTTCTTTTTAAAGTTTTCTGTCTTTATTGATAGTCTCTTTTAGTTCTTTCAGTGCATTGATCATTCCCTTTTTGAAGTCTAGTAGACTATCAAAGTCTATTTTATTGATTGTTCTTTCAGGGGATTTCTCTTGTTCTTTTAATTGAAAGTGGTTCCTCAGCTTCTTTATTTTACTTATATTTCTCTGGCTCTATGTATTTCTTCTAGACCCATTTCTGAGCTGTGGTCTATAGTAGGCAGGGTTGGAGCACTTCCGTTGTGAAGAAAAATATGCAGGAGATGTCCACTGGGGATTTCCCTCTGTGGTGTTGTCTGTCACTTTTTATGCAGACTTACAAAGTACTATTTGTTGATGTTGGCTTTATCCCTGCCTTAGTTATGGGAATTTCAGCCACCTACTCTGGTGCCCATCAGGTTCTGAGCCCCAGAAGACATCACTGCAGATCCAGCAGTGTCAGTCCCTTGGACCTGCCTTAGCAAATGTGCAGTCACACACATGAATTTGTGATCCACTACAGGTTCAACTCAAACCCCAATCCTGCATCCACATATGGAACCATACACAACCCTGTTGTAAATACCCTCACTGGCCACCCTTCTTGAGTCAGAACTCCACTCACTGCCTGTAAGTCCCAGAGGTGTGGATCCACAAAGGGACCAGAGACAGCAAATCCACCCTCTCTGCCTGGGGCTGTTAATAAATCTCAGTCCTGCCTGTGAATTTGCAATGGCACAGGGTATGGATTCAACATTCAGCTCTGCCTTTGTGCAGCAGTTTTGGCTATGACCAAACCCCATTTCTCTTCTCATGAGAACATACCAACAATGGAGCCAAGTGGAGAAAGTGACTTTGCACAGCTGTGCTTCATTCCTCCCCCCTTATACCAACATTGGTGCATTTTTATGAGAGTTTCATTCTGTTCTGTTCCACACACACACACAGCCAGAGCTCACACTGCCCTCTAGTTTCCTAAGGCTGCCTCTCTGCAGTGTGACCCAGCCCTCTGACTGGGCTCTTCACTGACTCCAGTAGCCAGTCCTGGCTCATCCCTGCTAGCTCATGTCTAAGGCTGATCATCACAGGGACCCTCTGTGTCAGTTTTCCTCAGTTCTGCCTGCCATGCAGTTGCCACTGTCTCCTCCAAAACTTGGAATCTCTGCTTCTTTCCTAGCTGATCTCCCAGCTAGAGAGGTTGTGTCCCAGTGTGAGGGTGCCTTTCTTCCTATGCTACTCTTTCCCTGCAGGATCAGTCCTGCACTGAATTTTTCTTTTTATTCTTTACCATATTTTGTGAGAATCTTCCTGTATTTCAAAATGAGAGACACTCTGCCAGAGTTCAGGGGTTTTCTGTGCATTTCAATGTTTTTGTAGATGTAATTCTTTGTGTGTTTGTGGGAGAGGTCAAGCTGTGAGTCTGTCTACTCTGCCATTTTGGCTCCTTCAAATTTTAAAATAGGGCTAGGTCTTTCTTAATTACTCTCAATAAGCTGTTGTAGTTTTCAGTGTACATGTCTTGTAATTTTTCCTTGCCTCTATTGGATGCTGATTCAGAACATACACAACCTTCAGGAGAAACCTGTCCCACCCTGCCATTTGCTGCCAACTAGCTGGCCTGTGTCTGAGTCACCAAAAGATTTTGTTCTTTATCTGATTCTTAATTCTTTAGAATTTATCATTTTACTCTCATAAATGCTGATTGTACTTGTAACAAATATTTTAAAATAAAAATAATAAACTTTATTCTGTAGATGAAATATGAATGAATCTCAAGTAATATATGCTTTTAATACCTTAGAATTAGTAAAGCAATATAGATATATTATAAACACTTGAAAGATTGCCTAAAGGAAAAGTGCAGAGATTTGCAAATCCTACCCCCAGAAGTGACCGTCATGAATGGTTTAATGAACATCTCTCAGTCTCTATCTCTCTCATTCTCATCTCCCTTATGGCTCTGGTTTCACACATAGAATAGCAGTGCCTATCGTGAGATTATGCACATAGTTACTAAAAATATTCATTTTGTACATCTCATCTTTAATCCACCTGGATTTCCCTTTCAAAAAACCAAAATGCTACTTCAAGTAAAAAAAAAAAAAAACACCAGTCCTTTCTTAAAATATGACAGCAGACACAGACAGCCAACTTTTGTATGATTTCCTTGATAGGGAACATCTAGGGTAAGGAAAGACACACAGAGAGAAAGAGGATTAGGTCTTGTCAGGGGCTGGGGGAGGGAGAAAAGAGAATGTGTGCTTTGGATACAGGGTTTTATTTTGAGGAAAGAAACAGTCTGAAACTAGACAGTAATGATGGTTACACAACATTGTGAATGCCCTTAATGCTCCTGAATTGCACAATTTAAAATGGAAAAACATTTAAATTTTATTATGGTAAACTTAAAACATAAAAATAGATGATACTGTAAATGACAGGAAAGAAAACAAGGAAATTACAGAAAAAACAAACAAAAATGATGCCAGAAAAAGGGAAGTAAAGTTCGGGTCTGGGAGTGGTTTGATTCTGAGAATTAGATGACAGTGTTGGTGGTTGCAGAGGCATCTCAATCCGTAGGGGTGGTGATGCCTGAATTGGCTCTGGGTCTCATACAAATGTGCGTGTAGGTGCAGGAGGAGCTACAAGATCAGGCTAAGGGTCTCCATGCAGGACTGGTAACGTAACCTGGCTCTAGGTCTCCTGTAGGACTAGTCTCACAATCTCCCTGCAGAGCTGGTGGGATGTGACACAGTTCTGTGTTTTTTGCAGGTGCATGCTAGGGTTCCCCTGCAGGGTTGGTGGAATGGGACCCAGTCCTGCATCTCCTGCAGGAGACAGCTCAGGATTTCATGCAAGACCAGGCTCTGGGTCTCCTTGTAATGTTTATGGAATGAGACCCCATCCTTGTTCTCCTGCAGCAGCAGATTCAGAGTGTCCCTGCAAGGTATTGCAGTTTCACCCTACTCTGTATGTCCTGCAGAAGCAGGCTTGGACTGTCCCTGCTGGGTTGTTGGAATATGACCCATCTCTGATTCTCTTGCAGAAGCAGACTCAGGGTCCCCCTACAGGGCTAGTAGATTTTGTTCGAGTCCTAGGTCCCTTGCAGGTGCAGGATTGGCGTCTCCCTTCAGGGCTGGTGAAATGTGACTCAGCTGTTGGTCTCCTGCAGAAAAAGGCAGAGATTCTCCCTGCAAGCCTTGTGGAATGAGACCCAGTGCTGGGGTCTCCTACAGGAACATGCTCAGGGTCTCTATGCAGGGCTAGTAGAATTGGACCTGGCTAATGGTCTCCCTGCAGTGCTGTTGGAATTGGTCCAATTCTTGGGTGTCTTGAAGGTGCAGGCTCTAAGTCTCCCTTCATTGCTGGTGAAGTGTGACCCAGTTGTGGTTCTCCTGAAGGAACAGTCTCAGGGTTTCCCTGCAGGGCTGGTGGATGGGACATAGTCCTGGGTCTCCTGGAGGAGCAGGCTCTGGGTCATTTTGGGGCTGTTGCAATATGACCAATCTCAGGTTCTCCTGTGGGAGTATTCTCGAGGCCTCCCTGCAGGGCTAGTGGAATTGGACACGGCTCATGGTCTCCCTGCAGTGCCATTGGAATTGGTCCAATTCTTGGGGCTCTTGAAGGTGTAGGTTCTAAGTCTCCCTGCATTGCTCATGGAATGTGACCTGGCTCTGGGTCTTCTGCAGGAGCAGGCTGATAAGTTACCTGTAGGGCTGGTGGAATGTGACATGGCTTTTAGTCTCCTGCCGGAGCTGATTCAGGGTCTTTCCACAGGGCTGGTAGAATTGGTCCCAGGCCTGGTTCCCCTGCATGTGCAGGCTCGGGTATCCCTGCAGGGCTTGTGGAATGTGACTGGGTTTCTGTTTCCTTCAGGGGTAGGTTCAGAGTCTCCTTGCAATGTTGCTGGAATGGCACATGGCTCTGAGTTTCCTGCAACAGCAGGCTTATGTTCTTCCTGCGGGGCTAGTGGAATATGACTCAGATCTTGGTCACTTGCAGGAGCAGGCTAGTTTTCTCCCTGCTGGGATGGTGAAATCAGACCCTGTCCTGGGTCTTCTGCAGAAGCAGGCTCCAGGTCTTCCTGCAGGGCTGTTGGAACATGACCCATCACTGGTTCTGCTTCAGGAGTAGGCACAGTGTCTCCTTGCAAGGATAGTGTAATTGGACCCAGCTCAGTGGTCACTACAGGGCAGATGACCTGGCTCTGTGGTTCCTGCAAATGTAGGTTCTGTGTCTCCCTTCAGGGTTGGTTTAATGGGACTCATTCCTGGGTCTCCTGTAGAAGTAGGCTCAGAGTCTCCCTGCAGGGTGGTGGAATGGGCCCATCTCTGGGTCACCTGCCAGAACAGATTTGGACTCTGCCTTCAGGCTGGTGGAATTAGGCCTGTTCTTGCATCTTCTGCAGGAGCAGGCCTTGGGTCTTCCTGGAAGAATACTGTAATATGACCCACCTCTGGTTCTCCTGCAGGAGAGGCTCATGGTCTTCCTAGAAGGTTAGCAGAATTTGTCCCATTAATTGGTCCAAAGCTCAGGGTATCCCTGCAAGGTTGGTGAAATGGGACCTAGTCCTGTGTCTCCTGCATTAGCAGGTTCTGTTCTCTTTGCAGGGCTGGTGGAATGTGACTCCACTCTGTGGTTTGTTTTTTTTTTTTTTTTTTTTTTTTTTTTTTGCAAATGCAGGCTCAGGGACCCCACCAGAACTGATGGCTCTTAGTCTTCTATGGGAGCAGGTGAGGGGTTCCCTGCAGAGCTGGTTGAATTGGTCCCAGTCCTGGGTCTCTTGCAATTACAGGCTCAGTGTCTCCCTGCAGGGTTTGTGGAATATGACCTGGCTATGGATATCCTGCAGAAGCAAGCTCAGTGTTTCCGTGCAGGGTTGGTGGAATGGGATCTAGTTCTTGCTCGCCTACAGGAGGAGGCTGGGGTTCTCCCTGGAGAGGCTGATGGAATTGGACTGGGATGTCTGTCTCCTGCAGGAGCAAGCCTAGGGATTACATGCAGAGCTGGTGGAATGTCACACAACTCTTGTTCTTCTGCAGGAGCTGGCTCATGTTCTCCGTAAAGGGCTGGTCAAATGTGACCCAGCTCTTGGTCTCCCCCAGGAGCAGGTCTGTAGTCTCACTACAGGGCTGGTGTTATGTGACCTGCTCTGTGTTTTATGCAGATGCAGTCTTAGTGTTTGACTGCAGGTTTGGTGGAATGGGGCGAATTCCTGGGTTTCCTGGAGTAACAGGCTCACGGTCTCCCTTCTGGGGTATTGGAATGTGACGCAGTCATGTGTTTCCTGTGAAAGTGGGCTCAGGATATCCCTGCAGGGCTGTTGGAATTGAACCTCACTGTGTATCACCTGCAGGATCTGATTCGTGCTCTCCCAGCAAGGCTGGCGGGTTTGGACCTATTCCTGGGTCTCCTGCAGAAGCAGGTTTTTGGTCTTCCTGCAGCGCTCTGGAATATGACATATCTCTAATTGTCCTGCAGGATCAGGCTTGGGGGGTCACCCAGCAAGGCTAGTGGAATTGGACCCACTTCAACATCTCCGTGCAGGGTTGATGGAATGGGACCCAGTCCTGGGTCTCCTGCAGGAGTTGGCTCAAAGTCTCCCTGCAGGACTGGTAAAATTGGACCCATTCTTGAGTCTCCTGCAGGAGGAGGCCCTGCATCCTCCTGGAGGGATGGTGGAATATGACAGAGATCTTGTTCTCCTGCAGGAACAGGCTCAAGGTCTCCCTACAAGGCTAGTGGAATTGGACACACTCCTGGATCCATTGCAAGTGAAGGCTTGGGGCCTTCCTACACAGCTGGTGGAATGTTACTCGGCTCTGAGTCTCCTGCAGTAGCAGGCTCAGGTTCTCCCTACAGTGTTGGTAAAATTGGACCTGGTTCTAATTCTCCTGCAGTAGCAGACTGAGGGTGTACCTGCATGGCTGGTTGAATGTGAAGGAAGAGCAAGTCTTAATACATTGGCCCACTCCTGGGAAAAGGATAAACAGGGCTTGGTTCATGGTCTCTTGTATTGTCTGAAAAAGCCCCTTGAGATGTGTTGATTCTGATGACCACTTAAAAGAACTTGAACACTTTTAGAATCTCTGCCAACTCATCTTGTTTAGACTGAAGGAATCTGCCTTTCATCAGTTCTTGGAATAGAGATCAACACAAAAGGAAAGAGGGGAGAAAAAATTACCAATGTATGTGTTGAGAAGTCAGCTGAAGACATTAAAAAGTTCTCTTGCAATTCGCTTGTTTCTATTTTGGTGCATTAAGAATCATTTCTTTATTATCAATTTTGGTCATTTATATTAGAATATATATTGTTGTAGGCCTACTGGGGTTCATTATACTTGGACCCTCTGTGCTTCCTGTGTTGAGATTGCTGGTTCTATCTCTGGTTTAAGAAAATTTCAGTCTGATTTCTTCAAATACCTTTTCAAACCATTTGTCTTTCTTCTTTCCCATGTGGGATCCCTATGAGTCATAGACTGGTATGTTTTCTCTTATCCCAGGTTTCAGTTGCATTGCTTTCATTGGTTTTCACTTGCTTTTCTATGTCGTGTTCTGACTGAGTGATTGTGGTTATCCTGTTTTCGAAGTCACTTACTTGTTCCTCTGCATTATCTAGTCTGATTTGGACTGTCTTTGGCTAAGCTATTCTCACCATTGAGTTTTCTGATTATATTTGGCTCATCTAAAGTGTTTCTCTTTCCATTTATGCTAGCCTGCATTTGTATTCATAGACTCAATATTTCCTTCAGTGTTTTTATGTCCTCCCATTTCAAGTCATGTTCTAGTAAATTTTGGGGGTCTAATACATTGGACGTTTTTCAGGAGACTCCTGTCTTTTGAAAATTTGGAATGTTTCTTTTAACTTTATTATATCTCTCTATCACTATGGGTAAAGGATTATCAGTTATCTATTATAGACTTGAGTGACTTATAAGTGAAATTTTTTTCTGTGCACATTTAGTATTAATGCTGTGAGGATTTTTTTTGGTATATAATGATGCTGTGCATTCCTTCTGTGTCTGTTGCCTGTTATATCTATGATTACTAGTGTGGTTTTTGTTCTGGTGAATACAACCTATTCTAGTAAATTTAGCAGTGTGTCGTTTTGGTTAAATGCTTATCATAGCTCTGACATTGCTGGGACTACTAATTTTTGCTGGAATAGAGGCTTCCAAATGGTTTCTGGGCTGCAGGCTGGATATGTAGAGAGGGAATGGTTCCAATACACTCTCATGAAAGTGCATTCGTCCTTACTGTTGCCACAGAAAAGTTAAATTTGATATTGGGTTCCCTCAGGTTCTCTGCAAACAAAAACAAGTGGAAACAAATCTAATGATGTCACACATTAGAACCTGCTGAAACAATCCTGCAGTGCCACAGTTGGGTCCTCAGTGTAGTACTGGGTCAACATCACAACTATAGTTGCATTAGCATGTGGTAGGCAAGGCTGATGGAAAGGCTTCAAATTCCCCTATTGTTCAGCAGATCTCTGCTCCAAGAACTCTTGTCAATAAGGCATGGGAACTCAAAGGCAAGCATGGAGCACTTCAAAAACCTCTGCTTTGGACAACAAGAAATTTCAATCCTGCCTATGAAAGTTCGAGATCCTCTGGCTATAGAATCTGATTTCAACACTAAATTGCCCTGGATTCTGGAAACCAGGTGAAGATGGCTCTGATTGAGCCCTATTTCTCCTTTATGGAGAAAATGAGCAATTATACCATGGATGTGAAAAGACTGACTAAGGCCCTGGGTTACTAAGCTAATCCACAACACATATGCCAGCAGATTTAATATTAAGAGAGGACCCAGGCAGATCTGTTCTCTAGATAGTACCAACCACAGCCCAAAACAATCTCCAAACCCCTGGGAATAAATTTGTGATATCAGCCACAACCTTATCACACAGATTCCACAGGGGCACCTAGCTCAAAATTGGCAGATGGAGTCTTGGTCTGGGAATCAATTGTAGAGAAATTTTGTGATTATTGCTTTCAGATATGTCAACCAAATATCCACTATGCACTCTTCTAAACCTCAGCTCATCGTCTTCCATCTCAAATGTCCTGTCCACTTTAGAGTGTGGAAAAACACAGAAAAACACAGTTTCCACTTAACTGCTCCCTCACCAAAGGTCAGGTCCTGCACTGATTTCCATTCACTACTTTTCCTTCTACTCTTTCCAGGTTATATGAGAATTCTTTCTGAGTTTTGAAGTAAGAGACATTTGGCCATTATTCAGCAGGGTTCCTGAGCCAAGGGCAGGCAGAGTGGATATTTATCTTGCTGTATACATAGGAGAGAGTGAATGAAGTTTGCACTGGCACTCTGACAGATTGGCATGGATAAATTAACACATATTAGATATAAATCACCAATACTTGATACTTGTTTAGATATTTTTCTGTATATCAATGGTGGGAGGAAGTGTCTAAAGACTCCAGGTCTGACGATGTGTTCATACATCAGTTGCAGACTTTCAAATAGTTAACAGAATTGAATTACATACTATGGGAAATGTATAAAAATGAAGATAATTTTAGAAACAAACTAAATCTAACTAAAACACAGAGTTGTGAAATTTAGGTACCAGCATGAAAGCTCCAAAGGAGAAAAATACACAGAAAATATAAATAAGCAGACAAAAGTCAGGAAGGAAGTAGGTCAACAATTTTCTCTTGCTGCCTCCAACACTAACACAAACAGTGAAATAATTCTTAGAACCAATAACAACCACAACCCTGGGTTTCCATTGTGCATGTGATGCATTTCCCTCCCAATAACACATACTGGCCAATGTTGGCGATTCAAGGGGCAACTTTTCTCTCTAGGAAAACACAAGGAAAACCAAACAATATATTTACATGTAGGCTTGGTTCCAATAGCACCTAGAGGCATTCTAGCTATGAGAACACTGCTGCAGTTTTGCTAGTCTACGGAGAACCAGGTGCCCTTCTATCTACAATGAGAATATTTAATCATCCAATCAAGTTAGGTAAAGCTATTTAGCCCATCCAAGACAGCACACCCATGATATCCTGCACCCGGGACATGACTAAAGAGAAAAGACAATCCACAAAACATGGGTTCCCTACATGTCTATGGCGATTTTCAAAGTTCATTTCAACAACAGACTAATAATAGTTACTTATACTCTCTTTAAATACTGAGGAGTAATACATATTCAAAATCACTCAAAGATTGCCCTCAATTACCAAACTCTATTCACCCCAAAGAAGACATAACCCCAGCATTTCCTGAATCTAGGGGAAGGTCAACATTTCGTGGTATGAGCTAAGAATTCAATTCCAATCTATTTCAGTCGAGAGTAGTTGACCATGGAGGAGTTCACTTTTGTGCACAGAATGTGAAGGTGGATGAACTCTGATTCTAGGAGGGGCTTGCTCTGCTCCTACTGGCTTCATTGTAGCTCAGGTGCTGATCTTTGAAATGGATGCCTGAGTGGAGGGGAGGGAAGAGCAAGAGATTGATAGCAAGGCCCAACCCTGGGAAAAGGCTTAGCAGGGCTTGGTGCTTGGTGGTCTGAGTGGTTTGTAATTGACCCTTGGAATGTGTGGATTCTCAAGACCTCTTCCAAGAACATGAGGGCTTTTACAATCTCTGCCATCCCTTCTGTTTTAGACGGCTGGAAACTTGGACCCGTTCTTGGAGCAGTGAACTGAGTACTTTCCTTAAGTCCACATTGACACTCCACAGGTTCTGCCAGTATCAGTGAGGCTCAATATGTCTCATGAATGACTTTCAAGCCTGGTATTCTGTACAGAAGTCCCCATGCCAGTATTCTCCATTGTAGCAGAAGAAGTCTCATCAACGTGTTCGCATCTCCCCTCAGTCCGTGCAGCCAGCTTTTCTGCCAAATTCTCTTCGTGTCTCTCATAAAGTTGACTTCTACAGGACTGGGCAAGTCTTAAAGTACCTCGGAGCCTCAACAGTAAGCTGAAGACAGGCAGAACTTCCACTGTCTGCCCTTTCAGGTTCTGGAAACTGACCCGTGAACTCAGGCTATTGGGCAGTAGCAGTATCTCGAACTTAAACTGCTTCCCGAAAAGGAGACATAAACAAGCTTCACAGAGTGCAGCAACCACACCATGACACTGATCCACCCACAGGGTTCTGCCCAGTTACTTTAGATCCACCGCCACAACAAGCCACATGGAACACACCAACATTCCACCTGGAATTCAACCGGTAACTGACATCCCCAAAGGTTGTTGCATCTTGTCAGTGTTGGGGGAGGGGTTGCATCAGACAAGAGGTTCATAAGGTAAGTGTGATTCTCTCCATTAGCGTCCCATGGTCCTTTTTTTCTTCCCTCTTTCCTTTTGTGCAGATCTCTATACACAGTACGAACGGAAGAAGTGTGTCCATACTAAGTTTATGGATTCACACATCTGTAACCTTTCTAAAAGTTAAAAGAACCCAAAGACCCACTACAGGAATCTTATGTTTCCATAATATCCATTCAACCAAAATGCATATCCGTCTGTTGCTTTTCTACTGAAACACCCACACTCTCAGAACATTGATTCATTTGATTCACGGGGGCTGAATTTCCTAGAAATGAAACCAATCCCAATGTACACTTTACTGTCTGTCTCTTTTGTTATTAGTACAATTTTGCAGAGCTACTTGCTTTCTTATATGCATATGCCATTTATTCTCTTCGAAGGGATGAATATACCATTCATTCATCCTGTTGGAAAGCTTGTAAGTATATATTACGGACTATGGATCCATTTTATACAAAATACGCATTTGGGTAGGTCACGATGTGCTCTTGTGAATCAATATTTATGAATAATAATGCACGCATCTATTTTTTAATACAAGTTAGTTGTGTACATGCAAGCAGCTATAATGTGTCGATGCGGGCTGAAACATCACATCAATTGGAGTATTTTCTTTTGAATTATCTTAGTTCCTACGATATGTCAGTCAAACATATGCTTTTGGTGTTTCTTTTTTGTTTGTTTGTTGTTGTTTGTTTTGCAAACACATTATGCCATGTATCACTCCGTTTGCTTCAGAGATTCATGTAAGCTGACTCACATAGTAATGTGCTGAATATCACCTATGTTTTCCTGCTTCCTTCTCCCGTATTTAGGATTTTGATGTCCTCTTTGCCTACTTCTTGTTTATTCTTTGCACCTCATTGCACCTCTTGCATTTCCAAGGATGGTTTTCTTATTTCCAGATCATCTTGCTTGTTTTCTATTCAGGGTTGAATTCTCAATATATCTTTTAGGATAAATTTTGAACTGCTGAAGTCTTTTACGATTAGCCGGTATGTGAAATTCTCTACATCGGCACTATAGAAAAGGGCAGTCTTGTGGTATAGGCTACACTAGACTGCAACTAGTTCTCATTCAGGATTTGGTCTATGTCTTGGCCATGCTTCCTGTCCTGCAATGAATCTGTCGAGAAACCAGCTGAAACCGCTCTGAAGTTTCTGTTGTTACTAAGTTGCTTTAACCTAGCTGCATTTAAAATCACTGGGTTGATTATGAACTTTGATGATTTGAATGAAAATACAGCTGCTTGTAGGTCTATTGGGATTCCACCTGCTTTGGACACTCTGTGTACTTCCGGGTTTCATATAGATGATTGTTTCTTGCCTTTCAGCAAGATTCAGTCTAAGATTTTTCCAAATAATATTTCAGAATTTTTCTTGTTTTACAGATCTTGCTTTTCCACTGGGCCTCCTAAGAATCCTAGCCTTGAATGCTTTGTCTTATCCAAAGTTTCAACAGCAGTGTTTGCATTGGTTTCCAGTTGCTTTTCTATGTCATCTACTGATCAAGGGATTTCTCTTCTCATGTCTTTGCAGTCACTCACGAGTCCCTCTGCATGATCTAGTCTGCTTAGGACTGACTTTACCCCTGCTATTATGTCATCCATCGAGTTTTCTGATTTTATTTGGCTCATCTTTAGCTGTTCTCTTCCCCTTTTCTGGTATTCTGCCTTTTGGGATTCTGAGACACTGATGTTCTTCAGTGTACATATCACCTCAGTTTTCAAGACTTGCTCTGGTAGTGTTTCGGAGTCTAGTTTTTTGAAACGATTTTCTGGAGCCTTCAATCTCTTTAGAACAGAAAATGGTACTTCCTGTCTCTTTTACTATACTTCTGTATCTCTACTGGTCAAGTATTTTCAGGTATATAATGTAGACTTGCAGGGCTTGCTTAAATGAAAGTTTTAGTCTCTTGGGTGTATGCAATTCCATGATATTTCTGCGAGGACAATTTTTCCTAGACATTGATTGCATGTGCTTTTTCTGCGTATATTGTGTGGTATCTCTCTAATTCCTGGTGTTGCAGTTTTTGAGATGAACATAACTTACACTTGTCATTTAGTAGAACCTCATTTTTATTACGCTTATGTCACAGCTCTGAAAGTGCACAGGACCTTACCTCTTATGTAAACGAAGCTTCTAAATGGTTTCTGCTCTACAGGCTGCTCTATGTCATTTTGGAGTGCTTCAAAACACCATTGTGAGAGTGCACTTGTCCTTTCTATTGCCGTGGGAATGTCCCAATAGTACAAGTTCTTCCCAGAGCTTCTCTGTCTAGAGAAACACCAGTGGAAACATATCTAAGGATGTCATGCATCAGGGACTGCTGCAATGATCCCACAGCCCCACCCTGGTGGCCTCGATGCCGTACCATGTCAGTGCTATCGCAAATGTAGCATCTGCATTTGGGAGATAATGTTGAAGAAAATGCTTCGTCTTCTCAGGCTGCTGACATAGACTGCTCTTCTTTGTTCTATCATCCTTGCGGCATGGGACCATGAAAGCTACCACAGAGCTGACCCGCGTCCTCTGCCCCGTACCAAACCATCATCCCAGTCCTGCCTATGAAAGTGGCAGATCCTATGGCTTTGGATCCTGATTTCAGCCACAAGGCCCCCTAGATCACTCAGACCAGATGCACAATGGCTCTGATTGAGCCCCACACATGCTTGATTGGCAAAATTTCAAATTGGTCCCTGGGCCCACAATGCAGTGGATGTGGCCATGGGACATTTTGTTAAACTCAAACTTGCACGCCAGTGTGGTTGCTTTCTCATTAAGGTCATGGCCAGTTTGCTCTCTTGGTAGGACCAACCACAATCCCCAACACCCTCCAGATCACTGAGACTCAGTGTGTGACCTGATCCTTATCCCTGTCCATCTTCTTGCACAGCCTCTGCTAGCTCAAATTTGGCAGCTCGGATCTTGGTCTGAGAATCAATTTTGGGGATATTTTGTGCTGATTTCTTTGAGTTCTGCAGCCAAGCATCTGCTGTACACTCTTCTAACACTGAGTGCAATGCTTTCATTCCCAATTATCCTGTCCGCTTGTGAGTGTGCTTCCAAGCAAAACGAGTTCCACCTTTGCTGTTCCTTCAGCAGAGTTCAGGTCCTGCACTGCTTTCCTTTCTCTACTTTGCCTTCTCCTCCATCCATGTTTTGTGAGGCCTATTTCTGTCTTTGGAAGTAAGAGACCACTCTTCGGAAAGTGTCCTGGCCAAGGGCTGGGTGAGTAGATGTTTATCTTGCTGTGTACATGGCAGCAAGCGAGCGAAGTTTGATCTGGTACTCTGCCAACTGAACATCGATAAATCAACACTTTCCAGACATAACACACAACATGTGATTCTTGTTTAGTTCTTCTATCTGTACAGCCATCTTGGGAGGGTTTGTCCGAATACTCCAGTATTGACATTATGTTGATTCCTCAGTTGCAGGCTTTCAAATGGTTAATGAATTGATTTACATATTTTTGGATTTTCTGAAAATGAAGTTAATTTTTGAAACATACTGAATCTAGCTACAAACCAGACTTGTCATTTTCAGGTACCAGTTTGTCAGCTCTAAGAGAAAAATAGACAGAAAGAATGTAAAATTGCAGCCCAAAGTGATGAAGGGGGAGGTGAACAATTTACTGTTGATGCCTACAACAACAGGAACCATGAAATAAATATTGAAACCATGAAATAACCCCCTCCCTTGGTTTCCCTTGTACATATGGTGCCCTTTCTTCCCAATGAAACATACTGGCCAATGTTGGCGATTAAATGGGCAAATTTTCTCTCTTGGAAAATGCAAGGAAACTCAAATAACAGATTTAAATTTAGGCTTGTTTCCTATAGCATCTAGAGACATTATAGCTATGAGAACACTGCTGCAGCTTTGCTAGTCTTTGGAGAACCAGGTGCTCTTCTGTCAACAATGAGAATATTTAATCATCACATCATGTTTGGTAAAGCCATTTAACCCATGCAAGACTGCACCCCCATGATAACCTGCACCCGGGACGTGACTAAAGGGAAAAGACAATCCATAAAACATAGGTCCCTACATGTCTATGGCGATTTTCAAAGTTCATTTCAACAACTGACTAATAATAGTTACCTATACTCTCTTTAAATACTGAGGAGTAATACATATTCAACATCACTCAAAGATTGCCCTCAATTACCAAACTCTATTCACCCCAAAGAAGACATAACCCCAGCATTTGCTGAATCTAGGGGAAGGACATCATTTCATGGTGTGAGCTAAGAATTCAATTCCAACATATTTTTGTCGAGAGTATTTGACCATGGAGGAGTTCACTTTTGTGCACAGAATGTGAATGTGGATGAACTCTGATTCTAGGAGGGGCTTGCTCTGCTCCTACTGGCTTCATTGCAGCTCAGGTGCTGATCATTTGAAATGGATGCCTGAGTGGAGGGAGGGAAAAGCATGTGATTGAAAGATAGGCCCAACCCTGGGAAAAGGCTTACCAGGTCTTGGCCTTTGGAGGTCTGAGCGGTTTGTAATTGCCCCTTGGCACGTGTGTATTCTCACGACCTCTTCCAAGAACATGAGCACTGCTACCATCTCTGTCATCTCTTCTGTTTTAGACGGCAGGAATCTTGGACCAGTTCTTGGAGCAGTGAATTGAGTACATTCCTCAAGTGCACGTTGACCCTCCACAGGTTCTGCCAGTATCAGTGAGGCTCCATATGTCTCATGAATGTCTTTCGAGCCTGGTATTCTGTACAGAAGTCTCCATACCAGTATTCTTCATTGTAGCTGAACAAATCTCACCAAAGTGTTGTCATCTCTCCTAAATCCATGCAACCATCTTTTCTGCCAACTTGTCTTGTGTGTCCCATAAAGCTGACTTCTACAGGACTGGGCAAGACTGAAAGTACCTTGGAACATCACTAGTAAGCTGAAGACAGGCAGAACATCCACTGTCGGCACTTTCAGGTTCTGGAAACTCACTGGTGAACTCAGGCCTTTGGGCAGCACCAGTATCTCAAGCTTACACAGCTTCCCGAAGAGGAGATATTACCTAAGTTTCACTGAGGGCAGCAGGCACTTCATGACACAGATCCACCCACAGGGTTCTGCCCAGTTATGTTGGATCCACCAGCCACAACAAGCCACTTGGAAAACACCAACATTCCACCTGGAATTCACACGGTAAATACCATCCCCACTTGTTGCTGCATCTTGTCAGTGTTGGGGGGGCTTCATCAGACGAGAGGTTCCTAAGGTAAGTGTGATTCTCTCCATTAGTGTCCCATGGTCCTTTTTTTCTTTCCCTCTTTCCTTTTGTGCAGATGTGTATACACAGTAAAATCGGAGGGAAGTGTGTCCATCTTAAGTTTATGGATTCACACTTCTTTACCTTTCTAACATTTAACAGTACCCAAAGTCCCAGAATAGGAATCATATGTTTGCATAATATCCATTTAACCAAAATGCATATCTGTCTGTTGCATTTCTGCTGAAACACCCACACTCCCAGGACATGGATCCATTTGTTTCATGGGGGCTGAATTTCCTAGAAATGAAACCAATCCCAATGTACACTTTACTGTCTGTCTCTTTTGCTCTTAGTACAGTTTTGCAGAGCTATTTGTCTTTGATATAAGCATATGCCATTTATTCTCTTTGTAGGGTTGAATATGCCATTCATTCTACCTGTTGGAAGGCTTGTAATCTATACCAAGGACTATGGATCCATTTAATTCAAAATAGGCATTTGGGTTAGGTCATGATGTGCTCTTATGAATCAATATTTATGAATATTAATGCACACATCTGATTTCTAAATACAAGTGTGTCATTTACATGCAAGCAGCCATACTGTGTCGATGTGTGCTGAATGATCCTTGACATCACTTTGAGTATTTTCTTTTGAATTATCTTGGTTCCTTCGGATCTATGTCAGTCAACCGTACACTTTTGGTTTTTTTTTTTTTTTTTTTTTTTTTTGGTTTATTTCTTTGTTGTTTGTTTTGCAAACACATTATGCCATGTATCACTCCATTTGATTCAGAGAGTCATGTAAGCTTATACACATAATACAGTGCTGAAAATCACCTGTTTTCCTGCTTCCTTCTCCCATATTTAGGATTTTGACGTCCTCTTTGCCTACTTCTTGTTTATTCTTTGCAACTCATTGCACCTCTTGCATTTCCAATGATGGTTTTCTTATTTCCAGATCATCTTGCTAGTTTTCTATTCAGGGTAGAATTCTCAATATTTCTTTTAGGATAAAATTTGAACTGCTGAAGTCTTTTACAATTAGCCAGTATGTGAAATTCTCTACATCGGCACTATTGTAAAGGGTAGTCTTGTGGCATAGGCTACACTAGACTGCAGCTTTTTCTTATTCAGAATTTGGTCTATGTGTTGGCCATGCTTCCTGTCCTGCAATGAATCTGTCGAGATATCAGCTGAAACCCCTCTGGAGGTTCTGTTATGACTACGTTGCTTTATTGTAGGTGCATGTGAAATCACTGGGTTGATCATGCAGTTTGATGATTTGAATGATAATACAGCTGCTTGTATGTCAATTGGGATTCCACCTGCTTTGGGTGATGTGTGCTTCTATGTTTCGTATAGATGATTGTTTCTTGCATTTCAGCAAGATTCAGTCTAAGATTTTTCCAAATAATTTTTCAGATTTTTTTTTGTTTTATATATCTTGATTTTCCATTTGGGATTCCTATGTATCCTAGCCTTGAATGCTTTGTCTTATCCAAAGTTTCAACAACAGTGTTTGCATTGGTTTCCAGTTGCTTTTCTATGTCATCTTCTGATCAAGGTGTTTCTCTTCTCATGTCTTTGCAGTCACTCACGAGTCCCTCTGCATGATCTAGTCTGCTTAGGACTGACTTTAACCCTGCTATTATCTCATCCATTGTGTTTTCCGATTTTATTTGGCTCGTCTTTAGCTGTTCTCTTCCCCTTTTCTGGTATTCTGCCTTTTGGGTTTCTGAGACACTGATGTTCTTCAGTGTACATCTCACCTCGGTTTTCAAGACTTGCTCTGGTAATGTTTTGGAGTCTAGTTCTCTGAAACTATTTTCTGGAGCCTTCAATCACTTCCGGAACCGAAAATGGTACTTCCTGTCTCTTTAACTATACTTCTTTATCTCTACTGGTCAAGTATTATCAGGTATATAATGTAGACTTGCAGGGCTTGCTAAAATGAAAGTTTTAGTCTCTTGGGTGTATGCAATTCCATGATATTACTGTGAGGACAATTTTTCCTAGACTATGATGCCATGTGTTTTATCTGTGTGTGTTGTGTGATATCTCTCTAATTTCTGGTGTTGCAGTTTTTGTGATGAATAAACCCTTCTCTTATCATTTAGTTGAACCTCATTTTTATTTCGCTTATGTCACAGCTGTGAAAGTGCACAGTACCCTACCTCTTATGTAAATGAAGCTGATAAACGGTTTCTGCTCTGCAGGCTGCTGTATGTCATTTTGGAGTGTTTCCAAAACACCATCGTGACACTGTGCTTGTCCTTTCAGTTGCAATGGGAATGTCCCAATAGTATAAGTTCTTCCCAGTGCTTCTCTTTCTAGATAAACACCAGTGGAAACATATCTAAGGATGTCATGCATCAGGGACTGCTGCAATGATCACGCAGCCCCACCTTGGGTCCTCAGTGCTGTACCATGTATGTGCTATCGCAAATGTAGCATCTGCATTCGCAAGATAATTTTGAAGTAAATGCTGCATCCTCTCATGCTGCGGACCTAGACCGCTCTTCTTTATTCTCTCATCCTTGCGGCATGGGACCATGAAGGCTACCACAGAGCTGACCCACATCCTCTGTCTCGTACCAAACCATCATCCCAGTCCTGCCTATTAATGTGGCAGATCCTATGGCTTTGGATCCTGATTTCAGCCACAAGGCCCCCTGGATCACTGAGACCAGATGCATGATGGCTCTGATTGAGCCCAAAAAGTGCTCGATTGGCAAAATGTCAAATTGTTCCCTGAGACTGCAGAGGCAGTTTATGTGGCCATTGGACATTTCGATAAACTCAACCTCACGCGCCAGTGTTGTTGCTTTCTCATTGTCGTCCCTGGCCAGTTGGCTCTCTTGATAGGACCAAACACAACCCACAATACCCTCCAGATCACTGAGACTCAGACTGTGCCATCATCCATAGCCCTGCCCCTCATCTTGCACAGCCTATTCTAGCTCAAATTTTGTAGCTCGGATATTGGTTTGGGAATTAATTGTGGGGATATTTTGTGCTGATTTCTTTGAGTTCTGTGAGCCAAGCATCTGCTGTGATCTCTTCTAACACTGAGTGCAACGCTTTTAGTCCCTTGTGTCCTGTTTGCTTGAGAGTGTGCTTCCAAGTAAAACAGAGTTTCACCTTTGTTGCTCCTTAACCAGAGGTCAGGTCCTGCGCTGGTTTCCATTCTCTACTTTGCCTTCTCCTACTTCCAGATTTTGTGAGGCCTCTTTCTGTCTTTGGAAGTAAGAGACCACTCTTTGGCAAGTGTCCTGAGCCAAGGGCTGTGTGAGTCAGTGTTTATCTTGCTATGTACATGACATCGAGTGAGTGAAACTTGCACTGGTACTCTGCCAACTGGACATCAATAATCAACAGTTTCTAGACATAACTCACAGACATGTGATACTTGTTTAGCTCTTTTATCTGTACAGCCATGGTGGGAGGGTTTTTCTGAAGACACTTGTATTCACATTGTGTTGATACCTCAGTTGCAGGCTTTCAAATGGTTAATGGAATTGATTTACATATTTATGGATTTGTAGGAAAATGATGTTAATTTTCGAAACATACTGAATCTAGGTACAAATCAGACTTGTCATTTTCAGGAAACAATTTGCTAGTTCTTAGAAATAATAGACAGAAAGAATGTAAAATAGCAGTTCAAAGTGATGAACGGGACAGGTGAACCCTTTACTGTTGATACCAACAACGAAAACATGAACCATGAAATAAACATTGGAACCATGAAATAACCCCTCACCTTGGGTTTCCCTTGTGCATATGGTGCCCTTTCCTACCAATGAAACATACTGGCCAATGTTGGCGATTCAAGGGGCAACTTTTCTCTCTAGGAAAACACAAGGAAACCCAAACAACATATTTACATGTAGGCTTGGTTCCAATAGCACTTAGAGGCATTCTAGCTATGAGAACACTGCTGCAGCTTTGCTAGTCTATGGAAGACCATGTGCTCTTCTATCAACGATGAGAATGTTTAATCATTCCATCATGTTTGGTAAAGCAATTTAACCCATCCAAGACAGCACCCCTATGATATCCTGCACCCGGGACTTGACTGAAGGGAAAAGACAGTCCAAAAAACATGTGTCACTACATGTCTATAGTGACTTTTACAGTTCATTTCAATAACTGACTTCTAATAGTTACCTATACTGTCTTGAAAACCTGAGGACTAATACATACTCAAGTTCAGTCAAAGATTCCCCTCACTTACTACACTCCTTTCATCCCAAAGAAGACATAACCCCAGCATTTGCTGAATCTAGGGGAAGGCCATCATTTCATGGTGTGAGCTAAGAATTCAATCCTAACCTATTTTTGTCAAGAGTAGTTGACCGTGGCGGAGTTCACTCTTGTGCACAGAATGTGAATTTGGATGAACTCTGATTCTAGAAGGGGCTTGCTCTGCTCCTACTGGCTTCATTGCAGCTCAGGTGCTGATCCTTTGAAAAGGATGCCTGAGTGGAAGGGAGGGAAGAGCATGTGCTTGATAGCTAGGCCGAACCCTGGTAAAAGGCTTACCACGGCTTGGTGCTTGGTGGTCTGATTGGTTTTTAATTGCCCCTTGGACGTGTGTATTCTCACGACCTCTTCCAAGAACATGAGCACTGCTACCATCTCTGTCATCTCTTCTGTTTTAGACGGCAGGAATCTTGGACCAGTTCTTGGAGCAGTGAATTGAGTACATTCCTCAAGTGCACGTTGACCCTCCACAGGTTCTGCCAGTATCAGTGAGGCTCCATATGTCTCATGAATGTCTTTCGAGCCTGGTATTCTGTACAGAAGTCTCCATACCAGTATTCTCCATTGTAGCTGAACAACTCTCACCAGTGTTCGCATCTCTCCTCAATCCATGCAGCCAACCTTTTTGCAAATTTCTCTCCGTGTCTCCCATAAAGCCGACTTCTACTTGACTGGGCAAATCTGAAAGTACCTCGGAGCCTCACCAGTAAGGTGAAGACAGGCAGAACTTTCACTGTCTCCCCTTTCTGTTTCTGGAAACTCACCGGTGAACTCAGGCCTTTGGGCAGCAGCAATATCTCGACATTACACAGCTTCCCGAGCAGGATACATAACCCAAGCTTCACAGAGATCGGCATCCCAAGAATGACACTTATCCACCCACAGGGTTCTGCCCAGTTAACTTGGATCCATTAGCCACAACAAGCCATGCAGAACACACCAGCAATCCACGTGGAATTCAACCAGTAACTGCCATCCCCAATGGTTGCTGCATCTTCTCACTGTTGGGTGAGGGGCTTCATCAGACGAGAGTTTCCTAAGTAAAGTGTGATTCTCTCCATTAGTGTCCCATGGTCCTTTTTTTCCTCCCCTCTTTCCTTTTGTGCAGATCTCTATACACAGTACAATCGGAGGGAAGTGTGTTAATGTTAATTTTATGAATTCACACGTCTTTAACATTTCTAACAATTACAGCACGTAAAGACCCACTATAGGAATCTTATATTTGCATAATATCCGTTCCCCCAGAATACATATCTGTCAGTTGCACTTTCTGCTGAAATACCCACACTCCCAAAACATTTATCCATTTGTTTCATGGAGGCTGAATTTCCTAGAAATGAAACCACACACAATGTACACCTTAGGGTCTGTGTCTTTTGCTCTTAGAACAGTTTTGCAGAGCTACTTATATTTGTTATAGGCATATGCCATTTATTCTCTTTGTAGGATAGAATATACCATTCATTCATCCGGTTGGAAGTCTTGTAAGTCTATATCACGGACTATGGAATCATTTTATTCAAAATAGGCATTTGGGTTAGGTCATGATATGCTCTTATGAATCAATATTTATGAATATTAATGCACGCATCTGTTTTCTAAATACAATTGTGTTGTGTATATGCAAGCAGCGATACTGTGTCGATGCGTGCTGAATGATCCTTCACATCAATTTAAGTATTTTCTTTAGAATTATCTTGGTTCTTTCGGATCTATGTCAGTCAACCATACTCTTTTGTTGTTTGTTTGTTCTTTGTTTTGCAAACACATTATGCCATGTATCACTCCGTTTGATTCAGAGAGTCATGTAAGCTGATTCACATAGTAAAGTGCTGAAAATCACCTATGTTTTCCTGCTTCCTTCTCCCATATTTAGGATTTTGATGTCCTCTTTGCCTACTTCTTGTTTATTCTTTGCACCTCATTGCACCTCTTGCATTTCCAAGGATGGTTTTCTTAGTTCCAGATATTCTGGCTTGTTTTCTATTCAGGATAGTTTTCTCAATCTTTCTTTTTGGATAAATTTCTAACTGTTGAATTCTTTTACGAATGGCCGGTCTGTGAAATTCTCTACATCGGCCACTATTGTAAAGGGCAATCTTGTGGTATAGGCTACACTAGACTGCAGCTTTTTCTCATTCAGAATTTGGTTCTATGTCTTGGCCCTGCTTCCTATCCTGCAATGAATCTGTCGAGATATCAGCTGAAACCCCTCTGGAGATTCTGTTCTGATTAAGATGCATTGCTCTAGGTGCATTTAAAATCACTTTTTGATCATGAACTTTGATGATTTGAATGAAAATACAGCTGCTTGTAGGTCTATTGGGATTCCGCCTACTTTTTATGCTGTGTTCTTCCTGGTTTCGTACACGATGGGGATTGTTTCTTGCCTTTCAGAAAGTTTCAGTCTGAATTTTTTCCAAATAGATTTTCAGAACTTTTTTTTTAATATATATCTTGTTTTTCCACTGGGACTCCTATGAATCCTAGCCTTGAATGCTTTGTCTTATCCCAGGGTCCATCAGCAGTGTTTGCATTGGTTTCCAGTTGCTTTTCTATGTCATCTTCTGATCAAGGGTTTTCTGTTCTCATGTCTTTGCAGTCACACACGAGTCCCTCTGCATGATCTATTCTGCTTAGGACTGACTTTAACCCTGCTATTATCTCATCCATCGAGTTTTCTGGTTTTATTTGTCTCGTCTTTAGTGTTCTCTTCCCTTTTTCTGGTATTCTGCCTTTTGGAATTCTGTTAAACTTTTGTTCTTCAGTGTACTTCTCACCTGCGTTTTCAAGACATGCTCTGGTAGTTTTCCAGAGTCTAGTTCTCTGAAACTTTTTTCTGGAGCCTTCAATCTCTTTGGAACAGAAAATGGTACTTCCTGTCTCTTTTACTATACTTCTGTATCTCTACTGGTCAAGTATTATCAGGTATATATTGTAGACTTGCAGGGCTTGGTTAAGTGAAAGTTTTAGTCTCTTGGGTGTACACAATTCCATGATATATCTGCGAGGACAATTTTTCCTAGATAGTGGTGCCTTGTGGTTTATCTGTGTGTGTTGTGTGGTGTCTAATTCCTGGTGTTACAGTTGTTGTGATGAATAAAGCCTACTCTTGTCGTTTAGTAGAACCTCATTTTTATTATGCTGATGTCACAGCTCTGAAACTGCACAGTACCCTACCTCTTATGTAAATGAAGCTGCTAAACGGTTTCTGCTCTGCAGGCTGCTGTATGTCATTTTGGAGTGTTTCCAAAACAACATCGTGACACTGTGCTTGTCCTTTCAGTTGCCATGGGAAAGTCCCAATAGTACAAGTTTTTCCCAGCACTTCTCTGTGTAGAGAAACACCAGTGGGAACATATCTATGGATGTCATGCATCAGGGACTGCTGCAATGATCCCGCAGCCCCAACTTGAGGTCCTCATTGATGTAAAATTTCATTGCCCTCCCAAATTTGGCATCTGCTTTTGGGAGATAATGATGAAGGAAATGCTTCATCGTCTCACACTGTGGGCCTAGGCAACTCTTCTTTGTTCTCCCATCCTTTTGGCATGGGACCACGAAGGCTACTGTAGAGCTGACCTGCATTCTGTGCCTCGTACCAAACCCTAATCACAGTCCTGCCTATGAAATTGGCAGACCCTATGGCTTTCAAAACTGATTTCAATCACAAGGCACTCTGGATCTCTCAGAGCAGATGCATGATGGCGCAGATTGAGCCCCACATGTTTTCGAATGGCAAAATGTCAAATTTGTCCCTGGGCCTGCAGATTCAGTGAATGTGGCCATAGGATATTTCAATAAACTCAACCTCGAACGCCAGTGTGGTTGCTTTCTTACTGGGGTCCCAGGCCGGTTTGCTCTCTTTATAGGACCAACCACAATTCACCACACCCTCGAGATCACTGAGTCTCACTGTGTGCCATCATCCTTAGCCCTATCCCTCATCTTGCACAGCCTCTGTTGGCTGAAATTTGGCAGCTGGTATCTTGGTCTGAGAATGAATTGTGGGGCTGTTTTGTGCTGATTTCATTGAGTTCTTTCGGCCAAGCATCTGCTGTGCCCTCTTCTAACACTCAGTGCATCGCTTTCAATCCCATGTGTCCTGTCAGCTTGAGAGTGTGCGTCCAAGTAAAGCAGAGTTTCACCTTTGCTGCTCTTTCACCTAAGGTCATGTCCTGCATTGATTTCCTTTCTCTACTTTGCCTTTTCCTCCTTCCATGTTTTGTGAGTCCTATTTCTGTCTTTGGAAGTAAGAGACAACTCTTCAGCAAGTGTCCTGAGCCAAGGGCTGGGTGAGTAGATGTTTATATTGCTGTGTACATGGCATCAAGGGAGCGAAGCTTGCACTGGTACTCTGCCAACTGGACATCGATTAATCAACACTTTCCAGACATAACTCACAGAAATGTGATACTTGTATAGCTTTATTATCTGTACAGCCATGGTGGGAGGGTTTTTCCAAAGACTCCATTATTGACAGTGCGTTGATACCTCAGTTGAAGTCTTTCAAATGGTTAATGGAACTAATTTACATATTATGGGATTTGTATGAAAATGAATTTTATTTTCGAAACATAATGAATCCAGCTACAAACCAGACTTCATTTTCAGGTACCAGTTTGTCAGCTCTAAAATAAAAATAGACAGAAATAATGTAAAATAGCAGTCCAAAGTTATGAAGGGGAGAGGTGAACCGTTTACTGTTGATGTCTTCAACAACAAAAGGAATCCTGAAATAAATATTGGAACCATGATGTAACCTACACCCTGAGTTTCACTTGTGTCTGTGGTGCCATTTCCTCCCAATGACACATACTGGTCAAACTTGCCGGTTCTAGGGCAACTTTTCTCTCTAGGAAAACACAAGGAAACCCAAACCACATATTTGCATGTATACTTGGTTCCAATAGCACCTAGAGGCATTATAGCTATGAGAACACTGCTGAAGGTTTGCCAGTATGTGGAGAACCTAGTGCTCTTCTATCAACGATGAGAAAGTTTAATAATCCCATCACGTTTTTTAAAGCCTTTTAACCCATCAAAGACTGAACCCCATGATATCCTGCACCCGGGACTTGAATGAATGGGAAAGACAATCCACAAAACAAGTGTCCCTATATTTCTATGGTGACTTTTACAGTTCATTTCAATAACTGACTTATAATAGTTATCTATACTGTCTTGAAAAACTGAGGCCTAATACATATTCAAGTTCAGTCAAAGATTCCCCTCACATACCACACCCCCTGCACCACAAAGTAGACATAAACCCAGCACTTGCTGAAACTAGGTTAAGGTCATCTATCGTAGTGTAAGCTAAGAATTCAATTCCAATCCATTTTAGTTGAGAGTAGTTGACCATGATAGAGTTCACTGTTGTGCACAGAATGTGAAGGTGGATGAACTCTGATTCTAGGAGGGGCTTGCTCTGCTCCTACTGGCTTCATTTTAGCTCAGGTGCTGATCCTTTGAAATGGATGCCTGAGTGGAGGGGAGGGAAGAGCAAGTGCTTGATAGCTAGGCCCAAACCTGGGAAAAGGCTTACCAGGGCTTGGAGCTTAGTGGTCTGAGTGGTTTGTAATTGCCCCTTGACATGTGGATTCTCACGACCTCTTCCAAGAACATGAGAGCATTTCTCATCTCTGCCATCCATATTTCTCAGTCTGTATTTCTTCGAAAAAAAAATTCCTGTTTTAGACGCCAGGGATCTTGGACCCATTCTTGGTGCAGTGAATTGTGTACTTTCCTCAAGTGCACTTTGACCCTCCACAGTTTTCTGCCAGTATCTGTGAGGCTCAATATGTCTCATGAATAACTTTCGAGCCTGGTATTCTGTACAGATGTCTCCATGCCAATATTCTCCATTGTAGCAGAACAACTCTCATCAATGTGTTCGCATCTCCCCTCAATCTGTGCAGCCCGATTTTCTGCCAACTTCTGTCCATGTCTCCCTTAAAGTCGACTTCTACAGGACTGGGCAAGTCTGAAAGTACCTCAGAGCCTCACCAGTAAGCTGAAGAATGACAGAACTTCCGCTGTATACCCTTTCAAGTTCTGGAAACTGACTTGTGAACTCAGGCCATTAGGCAGCAGCAGTATCTCGAACTTGCACAGCTTCCCGAAAAGGAGACATAACCCAAGCTTCACAGAGGGTGGCAGCCCCTACATGACACTGATCCACCAACAGATTTCTGCCCAGTTACCTTTGATCCACCAGTCACAACATGCTCGCGGATCACACCAACATTCCACCTGGAATTTAAGCAGTAAGTGAAATCCCCAAAGGTTGGTGCATCTTGTCAGTGTTGGAGAAGGGGCTGCATCAGAAGAGAGGTTCCTAAGTGTGTTTCTCTCCATTAGCATCCCATGGTCTTTTTATTCCTTCCCTGTTTACTTTTGTGCAGATCTCTATACACATTCAAAAAGGAGGAATGTGTGTCCAAGTTAAGTTTATGGATTCACACGTCTTTAACCTTTCTAACAATTAACAGTATCCAAAGACCCACTATAGGTATCTTATGTTTGTGTAATATCCATTCACCCAGAATGCATATCCGTCTGTTGCTTTTCTGCTGAAACACCCACACTCTCAGAACATGGATCCATTTGTTTCATGGGGGCTGAATTTCCTAGAAATGAAACCAAACCAAATGTACACTTTACTGTCTGTCTCTTTTGCACTTAGTACAGTTTTGCAGAGCTACTTATATTTGTTATAGGCATATGTCATTTATTCTCATCATAGGGTTGAATATGCCACTCATTCATCCTGTTGGAACGCTTGTAAGTATATATCACGGACTATAGATACATTTGATTCAAAATAGGCATTTGGGTTAGGTCAAGATGTGCTCTTATAAATCAATATTTATGAATATTAATGCACGCATCTGTTTTCTAAATACTAGTGTGTTGTGTACATGAAGCAGTGATAGTGTGTCGATGCTTGCTGAATGATCTTTGTCATCACTTTAAGTATTTTCTTTTGAATTATCTTGGTTCCTTCGGATACATGTCATTCAACCGTATGCTTCTGGTGTTTGTTTGCTTGTTTGCTGATTATTTTGCAAACTCCTTATGCCATGTATTACTCCGTTTGATTCAGAGAGTCAAATAAGCTGATTCACATAGTAAAGTGCTGAAAATCACCTATATTTTCCTGCTTCCATCTCCCATCTTTAGGATTTTGACGTCCTCTTTGCCTACTTCTTGTTTATTCTTTGCAACTCATTGCACCTCTTGCATTTCCAATGATGGTTTTCTTATTTCCAGGTCATTTTGCAGGTTTTTATTCAGGGTAGATTTCTCAATCTTTCTTTTAGGATAAATTTTGAACTGCTGAATTCTTTATGATTGGCCTCTCTGTGAAATTCTCTACATCGGCCAGTATTATGAAGAGCAGTTTTGTGGCATATGCTACACTGGACTGCAGCATTTTCTCTTTCAGTATTTGGTCTAAGTCTGTGCCCTGCTTCCTGTCCTGCAACGAACCTGTGGAGATATCAGCTGAAACCCCTCTGGAGGTTCCATTGTGACTAAGTTGCTTTCCTCTAGGTGCATTTAAAATCGCTGGGTTGATCATGAACTTTGATGATTTGAATCATACAGCTGCTTGTAAGCCTATTGGGATTCCGCCTGCTTTGGATGCTGTGTGCTACCTGGTTTCTTACAGATGATTGTTTCTTGCCTTTCAGCAAATTTCAGTCTGATTTTTTCCAAATATATTTTTAAACTTTATATATATATATCTATATATAGATATATATATATCTTGCTTTTCCATCTGGGACTCCTATGAATCCTAGCCTTGTATGCTTTTTCTTATCCCGGAATTCAACAGCAGTGTTTGCTTTGGTTTTCAGTTGCTTTCCTATGTCATCTTCTGATCAAGGGATTTCCGTTCCCCTGTCTTTGGAGTCGCTCCTGAGTCCCTCTGCATTATGTAGTCTGCTTAGGGCTGACTTTACCCATGATATTATTTCATCCATTGAGTTTTCTGATTTTATTTGGCTCGTATTTAGATGTCCTCTTCCCCTTTTCTGGTATTCTGCCTTTTGTGTTTCTGAGACACCGTTGTTCTTCAGTGTTTCTTTCACCTCCGTTTTCAAGACATGCTCTGGTTGTATTTTGGAGTCTAGTTCTTTGAAAGGATTTTCTGGAGCCTTCAAACTCTTTGGAACTGAAAATGGTTCTTCCTGTATCTTTTACTATACTTCTGTATCTCTACTGGTCAAGAAATATCAGGTATATAATGTAGACTGGCAGGACTTTGTTAAGTGAAAATTTTAGTCTCTTGGGTGTACGCAATTTCAAGATATTTCTGTGAGGACAATTTTTCCTATACAGTGATGCCATGTCGTTTTTCTCTGTGTGTTGTGTTGTACATCTCTAATTGCTGGTGTTGCAGTTGTTGTTATGAACAAATCCTACTCTTGTCTTTTAGTAGAACCTAATTTTTTTACGCTTATGTCACAGCTCTGAAAGTGCACAGACCTTACCTCTTGTGGAAATGAAGCTTCTAAAGGGTTTCTGCTCTGCAGGCTGCTGTATGCCATTTTGGAGTGTTTCCAAAACAGCATCATGACAGGGCGTTTGTCCTTTCTATTGCCGTCGGAATGTCCCAATATTACAAGTTCTTCCCATAGGTTCTCTGTTTACAGAAACACCAGTGGACACATATCTAAGGATGTCATGCATCAGGGACTGCTGCAATGATCCCATAGCCCAACCTTGTATTCCTCGGTGCCGTACCATGTCAGTGCCATCTCAAATGTAACATATGCATTTCGGAGATATTGCTGAAGGAAATGCTTCAACTTCTCATGCTGCAGATCTAGACCACTATTCTTTGTTCTCTCATCCTTGCAGCATGGGACCATGAAAGCTACCACAGAGCATACCTGCACCCTCTGCCTCGTACCAAACCCTAATCCCTGTTTTGCCTATGAAAGTGGCAGGTCCTATGGCTTTGGATCCTGATTTCAACTGTAAGTCCCCTTGGATCATTTAGACCAGATGCATGATGGCTCTGAGTGAGCTCCACACGTGCTCTATTTGCAAAATGCCAAATTGGTCCCTGGCCTACATATGCAGTGGATGAGGCCCTGGGGCATTTTGATAAACTCGACCTTGCAGGCCAGTTTGTTTGCTTTCTCACTGTGATCCCAGGCTGGTTTGCTCTCTTGATAGGACAACCACAATCCACAAAACCCGCCAGATCACTGAGAATCAGTGTGTGCCATCATGCATAGCCCTGTCCCACATCTTGTGCAGCCTCTGCTAGCTCAAATTTGGCAGCTCGGATCTTGGACTGGGAATCAATTCTGGTGATATTTTGTGCTGATTTCTTTGAGTTCTGTCAGCCAAGCATCTGCTGTGCACTCTTCTAACACTCAGTGCACCACTTTCAATCCTATGTGTCCTGTCCGCTTGAAAGTGTGCATCCAAGAAAAACAGAGTTTCACCTTTGTTGATCCTTCACCTTATGTCAGGTACTGCACTGATTTCCACACTCTACATTGCCTCCCCTTCTTCCAGGTTTTCTGAGTCCTCTTTCTGTCTTTGGAAATAAGAGACCACTTTTTGGTGAGTTTCCTGAGCCAAGGGCTGTGTGAGTCTATGTTTATCTTCCTGTGTACATGGCAGCAAGTGAGCGAAGTTTGCACTGGTACTCTGCCACCTGGACATCGATAAATCAACACTTTCCAGACATAACTCACAGACATGTGATTCTTGTTTAGCTTTATTATCTGTGGAGCCATGGTTAGAGGTTTTGCCCGAAGACACCATTATTGACACTGTTTTGATACCTCAGTTGCAGTCTTTTAAATTGTTAATGGAATTGATTTACATATTTTGGGATTTGTATGAAAATGAATTTAATTATCAAAACTTACTGAATCTAGCTACAAACCAGACTTGTCATTTTCAGTTACCAGTTTGTCAGCTCTAAGAGAAAAATAGACAGAAATAATGTAAAATAGCACTCGAAATGATGAAGGGGACAGGTGGACCCTTTACTCTTGATGCCTTCAACACCAAAAGGAACCATGAAATAAATACTGGAACCATGAAATAACCCCCAACCTGGGATTCCTTTGTGCATGTGGTGTCCTTTCCTCCCAATGACACATACTGGCCAATGTTGGCGATTCATGGGGAAACTTCTCTCTCTAGGAAAACAGAAGGAAACCTAAACAACATATTTTCATGTAGGCTTGGTTCCAATAGAACCTAGAGGCATTATAAGTATAAGAACACTGCTGAAGCTTTACTAGTCTATGGAGAATCAAATGCTCTTCTATCAACTATGAGAATATTTAATCATCCAATCATGTTTGGTAAATCAATTTAACTCATCCAAGACTGCAACCACATTACAGCCTGCACACGGGACTTGAATGAAGGGAAAAGACAATCCACAAATCATGTGTCCCTACATGTCTATGGTGACATTTGCAGTTCATTTCAATAACTGACTTATAATAGTTTCCTATACTGTCTTGTAAAACTGAGGTCTAATACATATTCAAGTTCAGTCAATGATTCCTCTAACTTAGCCCACTCCCTTCACCCCAAAGAAGACATAACGCCAATATTTGCTAAATCTTGGGGAAGGTCATCATTTCAGGTTGTGAGCTAAGTATTCAATTCCAATCTATTTTAGTCGAGAGTAGATGACCATGTAGGAGTTCACTTTTGTGCACAGAATTTGAATTTGAATGAACTCTGATTCTAGGAGGGCCCTGGTCTGCTCCTCCTGGCTTCATTGCAGCTCAGGTGCTGATCCATTTAAATGGATGCCTGAGTGGAGGGGAGGGAAGAGCAAGTGCTTGATAGCCAGGCCCTACCCTGGGAAAAGGCTTACCAGGTCTTGGTGCTTGGTGGTCTGAGTGGTTTGTAATTACCCCTTGGGACGAGTGGATTCTCACGACCTCTTACAGGAACATGAGCGCTTTTATCATCTCTCCCATTTCTTCTGATTTAGACGGCAGGAATCTTGGAACCGCTCTTGGAGCAGTGAATTGAGTACATTCCTCAAGTGCACGTTGACCCTCCACAGGTTTCTACAAGTAACAGTGAGGCTCAATAAGTCTCATGAATGTCTTTCCAGCCTGGTATTCTGTACAGAAGTCTCCATGCCAATATTTTCCACTGTAACAGGACAACTCTCATCAATGTTTTCACATCTTTCCTCAATTCATGCAGGCAGCTTTACAGCTAACTTCTGTTCTTGTCTCCCATAAAGTCGAATCCTACAGGACTTGGCAAATCTGAAAGTACCTCGGAGCCTCACTAGTAAGCTGAAGACAGGCAGAACTTCCACTGTCTGCCCTTTCAGGCTCTGGAAATATGCCCGTGAACTCAGGCCTTTGGGCAGCAGCAGTGTCTCAAACTTACACAGCTTCCCGAACAGGAGACATATCCCAAGCTTCACAGAGGGCAGCAGCCTCTCCATGACACTGATCCACACACAGGGTTCTGCCTTTACCTTGGATTGACCAGCCACAACAAGCCACGTGGAACACACCAACCTTCCACCTGGAATTCAACCAGTAACTCCCTTTCTCAAAATTTGTTGCATGTTGTCAGTGTTGAGTGAGGGGCTGCATCAGACGAGAGGTACCTAAGATAAATGTGATTCTCTCTATTAGTGTCCGATGTTTCTTTTTTCCCTTCCCTCTTTCCTTCTGTGCAGATCTCTATACAAAGTACAAATGGAGGGTAGTGTGTCCATGTTAAGTTTCTGGATTCACACATATTTAAACTTTCTAACGGTTAACAGTACCCAAATACCCACTATAGGAAACTTATGTTTGCATAATATACATTCATCCAGAATGCATATCCGTCTGTTGTTATTCTGCTGAATCACCCACACTCTAAGAACATGGATCCATTTGTTTCATGGGGGCTGAATTTCCTAGAAATGAAACCAATCCCAATGTACACTTTACTGTCTGTCTCTTTTGCTCTTACTACAGTTTTGCAGAGCTACTTGCCTTTGTTATAGGCATATGCCATTTATTCTCTTCATAGGGATGAATATGTCATTCTTTCATCCTGTTGGAAAGCTTGTAAGTCTATATCATGGACTATGGATCCATTTTATTCAAAATAGACATTTGGGTTAGTTCACGATGTGCTCTTATGAATCCATATTTATGAATATTAATGCACGCATCTCTTTTCTAGATACAGTGTGTTGTGTAAATGCAAGCAGCGATACTCTGTTGATGCATGCTGAATGATCCTTGACATCACTTTGAGTATTTTCTTTTGAATTGTCTTTGTTCCTTCAGATATATATCCATCAACTGTATGCTTTTGGTGTTTGTTTGTTTTTTTGTTTACTCGTTGTTTGTTTTGCAAACACATTATGCCATGTATCACTCCGTTTGCTTCAGAGAGCCATATAAGCTGATTCACATAGTAAAGTCCTGAAAATCACCTATGTTTTCCTGCTTCCTTCTCCCATATTTAGGATTTTGACGTCCTCTTTGCCTACTTCTTGTTTATACTTTGCAACTCAGTGCAACTCTTGCATTTCCAATGATGATTTTCTTATTTCCAGATCATCTTGCTTGTTTTCTATTCAGGGTAGTATTCTCAATCTTTCTTTTAGGATAAATTTCTAGCTGCTGAGTTGCTTTACGATTGGCCGGTCTGTGAAATACTGTACATCGGGCAGTATTGTAAAGTGCAGTCTTGTGGCATAGACTACACAAGACTTCAGGTTTTTCTCTTTCAGAATTTGGATTATGTCTTGGCCCTGCTTCTTGTCTTGCAATGAATCTGATGAGATATCTGCTGAAACCCCTCTGAAGGTTCTGTTGGGACTAAGTAGCCTTTCTCTAGGTGCACTTAAAATCACTGGGTTGATCATGAACTTTGAAGATTTGAATGACAATACAGCTACTTGTAGGTCTATTTAGATTCCACCTGCTTTGGACGCTGTGTGCTTCCTGGTTTCGTATAGATGATTCTTTCTTGCCTTTCAGCAAGTTTCATTCTGATTTTTTAGCAAATACCTTTTCAGAGTTTTTATTTATATATCTTGCATTTAATTCTGGGTTTCCTATGAACCCTAGCCTTGCATGCTTTCTCTTAACCCAGGGTTCAACATCATTTATTGCATTGGGTTTCCGTTGCTTTTTTATGTCATTTTCTGTTCAGGGGATTTCAGTTCTCCTGTCTTCACAGTCACTCATGAGTCCCTCTGCATTATCTAGTCTGCTTAGGACTGACATTACCCCTGCTATTATCTCATCCATTGAGTTTTCTGATTTTATTTGCCTCGTCTTTAGAAGTTCTCTTCCCCTTTACTGGTATTCTGCCTTTTGTGATTCTGAGACACTGTTGTTCTTCAGTGTTTCTCTCACGTCCCTTTTCAAGGCTTGTTCTGGTAATGTTATGGACTCTAGTTCTTTTTAAACGATTTTCTGGATCCTTGAATCTCTTTGGAACTAAAAATGGTACTTCCTGTCTCTTTAAGTATACTTCTGTACCTCTACTGGTCAAGTATTATCAGGTATATAATGTAGACTTGCAAGGCTTTGTAAAGTGAAAGATTTAGTTTCTAGGGTGTACACAAATCAATGAGATTTCTGTGAGGACATTTTTTCCTAGACAGTGATGCCATTTCGTTTTTCTTTGTGTGTTGTTTTGTACATCTCTAATTGCTGGTGTTGCAGTTGTTTTGATGAACACACCCTAATCCTGTCGTTTAGTAGAACCTCATTTATATTACGCTTGTGTCACAACTTTGAAAGTGCACAGGACCTTACCTTTAGTTGAAGCGAATCTTCTAAAGGGTTTATGCTCTGCAGCCTACTGTATGTCATTTTGGAGTGTTTCCAAAACAACATCGTGACAGTGTGCTTGTCCATTCTATTTCCATGTGATTGTTCCAATAGTACAAGGTCTTCCCAGAGTTTCTCTGTCTACAGAAACACCAGTGGAAACTTATCTAAGGATGTCATGCTTCAGGGACTGCTGCAGTGATCCCGCAGCCCCACCTTGTGGTCCTCTGTGTAGTACCATCTCAGAGTCATCACAAATGTAACATCTACATTTGGGAGATTATGCTGAAGGAAATGCTTCATCTTCTCACGCTGTGGACCTAGGCCATTCTCCTTAGCTCACTCATCCTTGCGGCATGGGACCATGAAGGCTTCCACAGAGCTAACCCGAATCCTCGGCCTTGTACCAAACCTTAATACCCGTCCTGCCTATGAAAGTGGCAGATCCTATGGATTTGGATCCTGATTTCAACCACAAGGGCAGCTAGATCACTCAGAACAGATGCATAATGGCTTTGATGGAGCCCCACACATGCTCTATTGTCAAAATGCCAAATTGGTCCCTGGGCCTGCAGATTCAGTGGATGTGGTCCTGGGAAATTTCGATAAACTCAACCTCGCACGACAGTGTGTTTGCTTTCTCATTGGGTCCCAGGCCGGTTTGTTTTCTTTATAGGACCAAACACAATCCATAACACCCTCCAGATAACTGAGACTCAGTGTGTGCCATCATCCATAGCCCTGTCAGTCATCTTGTGCAGCCTCTGCTAGCTCAAATTTGGCAGCACAGATCTAGGTCTGGGAATCAATTGTGGGGCTACTTTGTGCTGATTTCCTTGGGTTCTGTCAGCCAAGCATCTACTGTGCACTCTTCTAACACTCTGTGCACCGCTTTCAATCCTATGTTTCCTGTCCTCTTGAGAGCGTGCGTCCAATTAAGACAGTGTTTCACCTTTGCTTCTCCTTCTCCAGAGGTCAGGTCCTGCACTGATTACCATTCTCGACTTTGCTTTCTCCTCCTTCCAGGTTTTGTGAGGCCTCTTACTGTGTTTGGAAGTAAGAGACCACTCTTCGGCAAGTGTCCTGAGCCAAGGGCTGGTTGAGTCAATGTTTATCTTGCTGTGTACATGGCAGCAAGTGAGCGAAATTTGCACTGGTACTCTGCCAACTGGACATCTATAAATCAACACCTTCCAGACATAACTCACAGACATGTGTTTCTTGTTTAGCTATTTTTCTGTACACCCATGTTGGGAGGGTTTGTCCGAAGACTCCAGTACTGACATTGTGTTGATACCTCAGCTGCAGGCTTTCAAATGGTTAATGGAATTGATTTACATATTTTTGGATTTGTATGAAAATGAAGTCAATTTTCGAAAAATACTGAATCTAGCTACAAGCCAGACTTGTCATTTTCAGTTACATGTTTGTAAGCTCTAAGAGAAAAATAGACAGAAAGAATGTCAAATTGCACTCCAAAGTGATGAAGGGGACGGGTGAACATTTTACTGTTGATGCCTTCAACAAAAAGAGGAAATATAGAATAAATATTGCAAACATGGAATAACCCCAACCCTATCTTTCCCTTGTGCATATGCTGCCATTTCCTCCCAATGACACATACTGGCCAATGGTGGTGATCCAAGGGGCAACTTTTCTCTCTAGGAAAACACAATGTATACCAAAGAGCATATTTAAATATGGGCTTGATTCCAATAGCACCAGGAGGCATTATAGCTATGAAAATAGTGCTGCAGCTTTGATAATCTATGGAGAGGCAGTTGCTCTTCTATCAATGATGAGAATGTTTAATCATCCGATAATGTTGGATAAAGCAATTTAACCCATCCAAGACAGCACCCCCATGATATCCTGCACCCGGGACATGACTGAAGGGAAAAGACAATCCACAAAACATGTGTCCCTACATTTTTGAATGTCCCATACATTCAAAAATGACTTACAAATGTAACCTATACTGTTTTGAAAAACTGAGGCCTAATTCATATTCAAGTGCAGTCAAAGATTCCATTCACTTACAACACTCACTTCATCCCAAAGAAGACATAACACCAGGGATTTCTGAATCTAGGGAAAGGTCATAATTTCATGGTTTGAGCTAAGAATTCAATTCCAAACTATTTTAGTCGAGAGTAATTGAATATGGAGGAGTTCACAGTTGTGCACAGAATGTGAAGTTGGAGGAACTCTGAATCTAAGATGGGCTTGCTCTGCTCCTAATGGCTTCCAGCTCATGTACTGATCCTTTGAAATGGATGCCTGAGTTGGGAGGGAGGGAAATGCAAGTGATTGATAGCTAGGCCCAACACTGGGAAAAGGCTTACTGGGGCATGGTGCTTGGTGGTCTGTGTGGTTTGTAATTGCCCCTTGGGACGTATGGATTCTCATGACTTCTTCCAAGAACATGAGAGCTTTTATCATCTCTGCCATCTCTTCTGTTTTAGATGGCAGGAATCATGAATCCATTCTTGGAGCAGTGAATTGGGTACTTTCCTCAAGGGCACGTTAACACTCCACAGGTTGCTGCCAGTACCAGTGAGGCTCAATAAGTCTCATGAATGTCTTTCAATCCTGGTATTCTGTACAGAAGTCTCCATGCCAGTATTCTCCATTGTAACAGAACAACTCTCATCAATGTGTTCTCATCTCTCCTCAATCCGTGCAGACAGTTCTTCTGCCAACTTCTCATCATGCCTCCCATAAAGTAGATTTCTACAGGAATTTGCAAGTCTGAAAGTACCTTGGAGCCTCACCAGTAAGATGAAGACAGGCAGAACTTCCACTGTCTGCCCTTTCAGGTTCTGGAAAATGACCCGTGAACTGAGGCCATTGGGCAGCAGCAAAATCTCGAACATACACAGCTTCCCGAACAGAAGAAATAACCCAAGCTTCATACAGTGCGGCAGCCCCACCATGACAGTGATTCAACCACAGGGTTCTGCCCAGTTACCTTGGATCCACCAGACACAACAAGCCACATGGAACACACCTATATTCCACCTGGATTTCAAGTGGTAACTGAATTCACCAGTATTGCTGCATCTTGTCTGTGTTGGGGGAGGGGCTGCATCAGACGAGAGGTACCTAAGTTAAGTGTGATTCTCTCCTTTAGCATCCCATGATCCTTTATTTCCTTCCCTCTTTCCTTTTGTGCAGATCTTTTTACAAAGTACAAACTGAGGGAAGCGTGTCCATATTAAGTTTATGGATTCAAACGTCTTTAAATTTTTTAACACTTAACAGTACCCAAAGACCCACTATAGGAATCTTATATTTGCATAATATCCATTCACTCAGAATGCATATCCGTCTGTTGCGTTTCTGCTGAAACACCCACACTCTCAGAACTTACATCCATTGGTTTCATGGGGGCTGAATTTCCTAGAAATGAAAAAAATCCCAGTGTACTCTTTACTGTCTGTCTCTTTTGTTCTTAGTACAGTTTTGTAGAGCTACTTGTCTTTGCAATAGGCATATGCCATTTATTCTCTTTGTAAGTTTGAATATACCATTCATTCAACCTGTTGGAAGACTTGTAAGCCTATATCATGGACTATGCATCCATTTTATTCAAAATAGGCATTTGGGTTAGGCCACGATATTCTCTTATGAATCAATATTTATGAATATTAATGCACGCATCTGTTTTCTAAACACAAGTGTTTTGGGTACATGCAAGGGGAGAAAATATGTCGATGCGTGCTGAATGTTCCTTGACATCACTTTGAGTATTTTATTGTGAATTATCTTGGTTCCTTCAGATATATGTCAGTCCACTGTACGATTTTTGTGTTTGTTTGTTTGTTGCTTGTTTTGCAAACACATTATGTCATGTATCACTCCGTTTGCTTCAGAGTGTCATATAAGCTGATTCACATAGCAAAGTCCTGAAAATCACCGATGTTTTCTTGCTTCCTTCTCCCATCTTTAGGATTTTGATGTGTTCTTTGCTTATTTCTTGTTTATACTTTACAAATTATTGCAAATCTTGTATTTCCAATGATGGTTTTCTTACTTCAAGATCATCTTGTTTGTTTTCTATTCAGGGTTAAATTCTCAATCATTCTTTTAGGATAAATTTTGAACTGCTGAATTCTTTTATGATTGGCCTCTCTGTGAAATTCTCTCCATCGCCCAGTATTGTGAAGGGCAGTCTTGTGGCATAGGCTACACTAGACTGCAGATTTTCTTATTCAGAATTTGGTCTATGTCTTGGCCCTGCTTCCTGTCCTCAATGATTCAGTCGAGTTATCAGCTGAAACCCCTCTGGAGATTCTGTCCTGACTTAGTTGCTTTGATCTAGGTGCATATAAAATCAATGGGTTGATGAAGAATTTTGATGATTTCAATGATAATACAGCTGAAGGTAGGACTATTGGGATTTCACCTGAATTAGATCCTGTGTGCTTCCTGGTTTCTTATAGTTGTTTGTTTCTTCATTTCAGCAAATTTCAGTCTGATTTTTTACAAATAACTCTTCAAACTTGTTTTTTTTTTATATATATATCTTGCTTTTCCATCTGGGATTCCTATGAATCCTAGCCTTACATGCTTTATATTATTCCAGAGTTCAACCACAGTTTTTGCATTGATTTTCAGTTGTTTTTCTATGTCATCTTCTGATCAAGGGATTTCTTTTCTCCTGTATTCACAGTCATTCACGAAACCCTCAGCATTATGTAGACTGCTCAGGACTAAATTTACCCCTGCTATTATCTCATCCATTGAGTTTTCTGATTTTATTTGGCTCGCCTTTAGATGTTCCCTTCCCATTTTCTGGTATTCTGCCTTTGTGATTCTGAGACACAATTGCTCTTCACTGTTTCTCTCACATCATTTTCAAGGCTTGCTCTGTTAGTGTTTCAGAGTCTAGCTTTTTGATAGAATTTTCTGGAGCCTTCAATCTGTTTGGAACTGCAAATGGTACTTCCTGTCTCTTTTACTATAATTCTGTATCTCTATATGTCAAGTATTATCATGTATATAATGTAGAATTGCCAGGCTTGGTTATGTTAAAGATATAGCCTTTTGGTTGCACTCAATTCCATGATATTTTTGCGGGGACAATTTTTCCTAGGCAGTGGTGCAATGTCGTTTTTCTGTGTGTGTTGTGTGGTATCTCTCTAATTGCTGGTGTCGCAGTTGTTGTGATGAACACACACTACACTTGTCACTTTGTAGAACCTTAATTTTATTACGCTTATGTCACAGCTCTATAAGAGCACAGGACCCTACCACTTGTGAAACGATGCTTCCAAAAAGGTTTCTGTTCTGCAGGCTGCTGTATGCCATTTTGGAGTTTTTCCAAAACACCATCGTGACTGTGTGCTTGTCCTTTTCTATTGCCATGGGAATGTCCCAAAAGTACAAGTTCTTCCAAAGCTTCTCTGTCTACAGAAACACCAGTGGAAACACATCTAAGGGTGTCATGCTTCAGGGACTGCTGCAATGATCCTGCAGCCCCACCATGGGGTCCTCGATGACATAATATATCAGTGCCATCCCAAATGTAGCATCTGCATTTGGGAGATATTGCTGAAGGAAATGCTGCATCTTCTCATGCTGTGGACCTAGACCACTCTTCTTTGTTCACTCATCCTTGTGGCATTTAACCATGAAAGCTACCACAGAGCAGACCTGCATTCTCTGCATCGTACCAAACCCTAATTCCAATCCTGCTTATGAAAGTGGCAGATCCTATGGCTTTGGATCCTGAATTCAACCACAAGGCCCCCTTGAACCCTCAGACAAAATGCATGATGGCTCTGATTGAACCCCACACGTGATCTTTTGGCAAACTGCCATATTGGTCCCTGGGTCTGCAGATGTAGTGGATGTGGCCATGGGATATTTTGAGAAACTCAACTTCACACGCCAGTGTGGTTCCTTTCTCATTTGGGTCCCAGGCCGGTTTTCTCTCTTGATAGGACCAACCAAAATCCACAACACCCTCCAGATCACTGAGATTCATTTTGTGCCCTCATCCAAAGCCCTTTCCCTCATCTTGGGCAGCCTGTGCTAGCTCAAATTTGGCAGCTCGCATCTAGATCTGGGAATCAATTTTGGGGCTATTTTGTGGTGATTTCTTTGAGTTCTGTCAGCCAAGAATCTGCTGTGAACTCTTCCAACACTCAGTGCACCAATTTCAATCGCGTGTTTCCTGTCTGCTTGAGAGTGTGTGTCCAAGTAAAACAGAGTTTCACCTTTGCTACTCCTTCACCAGTGGTCAGGTCCTCCAAAGATTTCCATTCTCTATTTTGCCTTCTCCTCCTTCCAGGTTTTGTGAGGCCTCTTTCTGTGTTTGGAAGAAAGAGACCACTGTTCGGCAACTGTCCTGAGCCAAGGGCTTGATGAGTCGATATTAATCTTGCTTTGTACATGGCAGCGAGTGAGCGAAGTTTGCACTGGTGCTCTGCCAGCTGGACATTGATAAATCATCACTTTCCAGACATTACTCAGAAACATGTGATCCTTCTTTAGCTATTTTATCTGAATAGACATGGTGGGAGTTTTTGCCAGAAAACTGTATTTACATTGTGTTGATACCTCATCAGCAGTCTTTCAAATGGTTAATGGAATTGATTGAAATATTTTGGGATTTGTTTGAAAATGAAGTCAATTTTTGAAACATAATGTGTCTAGCTACAAACAAGACTTGTCATTTTCAGGTACCACATTGTCAGCTCTAAGAGAAATATATACAGAAAAAATGTAAAAAAGCAGTCCAAATTGATGAAGGGGACAGGTGGACCCTTTATTCTTGATGCCTTCAACAACAAGAGGAAACATGCAATAACTATCAGAACCTTGAAATAACCCCAACCCTGGGTTTCCCTTGTGCATGTGGTGCCCTTTCTCCCAAATACACATACTTGCTAATTTTCGCGGTTCAAGGGGCAACTTTCCTCTGTAGGAAAACAGAAGGAAACTGAAACAACATATGTACATGTAGGCTTGGTTCCAATAGCACCTAGATGCATTGTAGTTATGAGAAAACTGCTGCAGCTTTGCTAGTCTATGGAGAACCAGGTGCTTTTCTATCCACAATGAGAATGTTTAATCATCCGATCATGTTTGGTAAAGCAACTTAACCCATTTAAGACTGCACCCCTATGATAACATGCAAACGGGTCTTGACTGAAGGGAAAAGGCAATCCACAAATCACGTGTCCTGACAAGTCTATGGCGACTTTTACAGTTCATGTCAAAAATGACTTACAATACTAACATATAGTGTCTTAAAGATTTGAGGACTAATACATATTCAACTTCAGTCAGATATTCCCCTCTCTTACCACACTCACTTCACCCCAAAGAAGACATAACACCAGAATTTCCTGAATCTACGGGAAGGTCTTCATTTCGTGGTGTGAGCTAAGAATTCATTTCCAATCTATTTTAGTTGAGAGTAGTTGACAATGGAGGAGAACACTGTTGTGCACAGAATGTCAATGTGGAGGAATTCTGATTTTAGGTGGTGCTTGCTCTGCTCCTACTGGCTTCATTGCAGCTCAGGTGCTGATCATTTGAAATCGATGCCTGAGTGGAGGGGAGGGAAGAGCATGTGCTTGATATCTAGACCCAAAGTTTTGAAAAGGCTTACCAGGATTTGGCGCTTAGTGGTCTGAGTTGTTTGTAATTGCCCCTTGGGATGTGGGGATTCTCACGACCTATTCCAAAAACATGAGGGCTTTTATCGTCTCTGCCATTTCTTCTGTTTTAGACGGCAGGGTTCTTGGACCCGTTCTTGGAGCAGTGAATTGAGTACATTTCTCAAGTGCACTTTGACCCTCCACAGGTTTCTGCCAGTATCAGTGAGGCCCAATAGGTCTCATGAATGACTTCTGAGCCTGGTATTCTGTACAGAAGTCTCCATGCCAGTATTCTCCATTGTAGCAAAACAACTCTCATCATTGTGTTCGCATCTCTCCTCAATTTGAACAGCCAGCTCTTCTGCCAACTTCTCTTTGTGCCTCCCATAAAGTCGACTTCTTCAGGACTGGGCAAGTCTGAAAGTACCTCGGAATCTCACCAGTAAGATGAAGATTTGCAGAAGTACCACTTTCTGCCCTTTCAGGTTCTGGAAACTCACCCGTGAACTGAGGCCATTGGGCAGCAGCAGTTTCTTGAAATTACACCGCTTCCCGATCAGGAGAAATAACCCTAGCTTCACACAGGACGGAAGCCCTTTCATGACACTGATCAACCCACAGGGTTCTGCCCAGTTCCCTTGGATCCACCAACCACAACAAGCCACGCGGAACAAACCAACATTCCACCTGGAATTCAAACGGTAACTGCCATTTCCAATGGTTGCTGAATCTTGTCAGTGTTAGGGGAGGGCTACAACAGACTAGAGGTTCCTAAGATAAGTGTGATTCTCTCCATTCGCTTCCCATGTTCATTTTTTTCCTTCCGTCTTTCCTTTTGTTCAGATCACTAGACACATACAAAGGGAGGTAGGTGTGTCCATTTTAAGTTTATCGATTCACACGTGTTTAAACTTTCTAACAGTTAACAGTACCCAAAGACACACTATAGTGATCTTCTGTTTGCGTTATAACCATTCACCCAGTATGCATATATGTCTGTTGCATTTCTGCTGAAACCCCCACACTCTCAGAACTTCCATCCATTTTTTTCATGGGGTCTGAATTTCCTAGAAATGAAACTAATCCCTATGTACACATTAGTGTCTGTCTTTTTTGTTCTTAGTACAGTTTTGCAGAGCTACTTGTCTTTGTTATAGAGATATGCCTTTTATTCTCTTCATAGGGTTGAATATGTCATTCATTCATCCTGTTGGAAGGCATGTAAGACTACGTCATGGACGGTGGATCCATTTTATTCAAATTAGGCCTTTGGGATAGGTCATTATATGCTCTTATGAATCAATATTTATGAATATTAATGCATGCATCTGTTTTCTAAATACAAGTTTGTTGTGTACATGCAAGCAGTGATACTGTGTCGATGCATGCTGAATGATACTTGACATCACTTTGAGTATTTTTTTTAATTATTTCGTGTCCTTTGGATATATGTCAGTCAACCATATGCTTTTGGTGCTTGTTTGTTTGTTTGTTATTTGTTTTGCAAGCGCATTATGCCATGTATCACTCCGTATGCTTCAGAGGGTCATATAAGCTGATTCACATAGTAAAGTGCTGAAAATCACCTATGTTTTCCTGCTTCCTTCTCCCAGCTTTAGGATGTTTACATCTTCTTTGCCTACTTCTTGGTTATTCTTTGCAACTCATTGCACCTCTTGCATTTCCAATGATGGTTTTCTTATTTCAAGGTCATCTTGCTTGTTTTCTATTCAGGATATAATTCTCAATCTTTCTTTTAGAATAAATTTTGAACTGCTGAATTCTTTTATGATTGGCCTCTCTGTGAAATTCTCTCCATCGCCCAGTATTGTGAAGGGCAGTCTTGTGGCATAGGCTACACTAGACTGCAGATTTTCTTATTCAGAAATTGGTCTATGACTTGTCCCTGCTTCTTGTCCTGCAATGAATCTGTCGAGATATCAGCTGAAGCCCATCTGGAGTTTTGTTGTGACTAAGTTGCTTTTATCTAGGTGCGTTTAAAATCACTGGGTTTATCGTGAACTTTGATGATTTGAGTAATAATACAGCTGCTTGTAGGTCTATTTTGATTCCAAATGCTTTGGACTTTGTTTGTTTCCTTGTTTTGTATTGATGATTGTTTCTTGCCTTTCAGCAAGTTTCAGTCTGATTTTTTTCCAATACATTTTAAAAGTTATTTATTTTTATATATCTTGCTATTCCATCTGTGACCCCTTTGAATACTAGCCTTTCATGCTTTGTCTTATCCCAGGGTTCAACAGCAGTGTTTACATTGGTTTTCAGTTTCTTTTCTATGTCATCTTCTTTTGAAGGGATTTTTGTTCTCCTGTCTTCACAGTCACTCACGAGTCCCTCTGCATTATGTAGTTTGCTTAGGATTGACTTTACCCGTGATATTTTCTCATCCATCGAGTCTTCTGATTTTATTTGGCTCGTTTTTAGATATTCTCTTCCCCTTTTCTGGTATTCTGCCTTTTCTCATTCTGAGACACTGTTATTCTTCAGTGTTTCTTTCGCCTCTGTTTTCAAGGTTTTCTCTGGGAGTGTTTCATAGTCTAGTTCATTGAAAGAATTTTCTGGAGTCTTCAATATCTTTGGAACTGAAAATGGTACTTCCTGTCTCTTTTACTATACTTCTGTATCTCTACTGGGAAAGCATTACCCTATATATAATTTATACTTGCAGGGCTTGTTTAAGTGAAAATTTTTGTCTCTTGGTTGTAAGCAATTCCATGATAATCCTGTGAGGACAATTTTTCCTATACAGTGATGCCATGTTGTATTTATGTTTGTGTTGTTTGGTTTATCTCTAATTGCTTGTGTTGCAGTTGTTGTGATGAACAAACCCTACTATTGTCGTTTATTAGAACCTCATATTTATTACGCTTATGTCACAGCTATGGAAGTGCACAGGACTGTACCTCTTGTTGAAATGAAGCTTCTAAATGGTTTCTGCTCTGCAGGCTGCTGTATGTCATTTTTGAGTGTTTCCAAAACACCATCGGTCAGTCTGCTTTTCCTTTCTATTGCCATGGGAATGTCCCAATATTACAAGTCCTTTCCAGAGAATCTCTGTATACAGCAACACCTGTGGAAACATATCTAAGGAGGTCATGCATCAGGGACTGGTGCAATCAACCCACAGACCCACTTTGTTGTCCTCAGTGCCATACCATGTCAGAGCAATTTCTAATGTAGAATTTACATTTGGCCGATTATGCTGAAGCAAATGTTTCGTCTTCTGATGCTGCGGAACTAGACCACTATTCTTTGTTCTCTCATCTTTGTGGCATAGGATTATGAAGGCTACCACAGTGCTGTCCTGCATCCTCTTCCACGTACCAAACCCTAATCCCAGTCCTGCCTATGAAAGTGGCAGATCCTGTGGCCTTGGATTCTGATTTCATCCACAAGACCCCCAGTAACCCTAGACCAGATGCATGATGGCTCTGATTGAGCCCCACACGTACTAGATTGTCAAAATTCCAAATTGGTCACTGGGACTGCAGATGCAGTAGATATCTCCATGGGGTATTTTGATAAAATCAGCCTTGCACGCCACTGTGGTTGCTTTTGATTGGGGTCTCAGGCCAGTTTGCTCTCATGATAGGACAAAAAACAATCCACAAAACCCTCAAGATCACTGAGACTCAATGTGTGCCGTCATCCATTGCCCTTTCCTTCATCTTGCACAGCCTCTGCTAGCTAAAATTTGGCAGATCCGATCTTGCTCTGGGAATCAATTTTGGGGCTATTGTATGATGCTTTCTTTGAGTTCTGTCAGCCAAGCATCTGCTGTGGACTCTTCTAACACTCAGTGCACCACTTTCAATCCCATGTGTCCTGTCCTCTTGAGAGTGTCCATCCAATTAAAACAGAGTTACACCTTTGCTGCTCCTTAACCAGAGGTCACGTCCTGCAATGATTTCCATTCTCTACTTTGCTTTCTCCTCCTTCCAGGTTTTGTGAGGCCTCTTTCTGTCTTTGGAAGTAAGAGAACCTGTTCGTCAACTGTCCTGAGCCAAGGGCTGTGTGAGTCGTTCTTTAACTTGCTGTGTACATGGCAGCGAGTGAGCGAAGTTTGCATTGGTACTCTGCCAAATGGACATTGATAAACCAACACTTTCCAGAGATAACTCACAGACATTTGATTCTTGTTTTGCTCTATTATCTGTACAGCCATTGTGGAAGAGTTTGCCCGAAGGCTCCAGTATTGGCATTGTGTTGATACCTCAGTGGCAGTCTTTCAAAAGATTAATGGAATTGATTGACAAATTTTGGGATTTATTTGAAAATGAGGTCAATATTCAAAACATAATGTATCTAGCTACAAATTAGACTTGTAATTTTCAGGTGCCTTTTTGTCAGCTCTAAGAGACAAATAAAATGTAAAATAGCATTCCTAAGGGATGAAGGGGGCAGGTGAACCCTTTACTGTTGATGCCTTCTTCAACACCTGGAATCATGCAATAAGTATTGGAAACATGAATTTACCCCCACTCTGGATTTCCGTAGTGCATGGGTTGACCGTTCTTCCCAATGACACTTTCTGGACAATGATGGCAGTTCAAGGTGTAACATTTCTCTCTAATAAAACACAAGGAAACCTAAACAACTTATTTACGTGTATGCTTGGATCCAATAGCAACTAGAGGCATTATAGCTATGAGAACACTGCTGCAGCTTTCCTAGTCTATGGAGAACCAGGTGCTCTTCTATCAGCGATGAGAATGTTTAATCACCCGATCATTTTTGGTAAAGCTATTTAACCCATCCAAGACTGCACCCCGATGGTAACTTGCACCTGGGATTTGAATGAAGGGAAAAGACAATCCACAAAACATGTGTTCCTACATGTCTATGGTGACTTATTCAGTTCATTTCAAAACTGAATTACAAAACTAACCTATACTCGAAAACCTGGGGCCAATATATATTCAAGTTCAGCCAAAGATTACTTTCACTTACTACACTCTCTTCACCACAAAGAACACATAACACCGGAAATTGCTGAATCTAGGGGAAAGTCATAATTTCGTGGTGTGATCTAAGAATTGAAATCGCGTCTATTATTGTCGAGAGTAGTTGACCATGGAGGAGTTCACTGTTGTGAACTGAATCTGAAGTTGGAGGAACTCTGAATCAAGGAAGGGTTTGCTCTGCTCCTAATGGCTTCATTGCAGCACAGGTGCTGATCTTGGAAATTGATGACTGAGTTTGGGGGGAGGGGAGCGCAACTGGTTGATAGCTATGCCCAACCCTGGGAAAAGGCTTACCAGGGTTTGGTGCTTAGTGTTCTGTGTGGTTTGTAATTGCCCTTTGGGACGTGTGGATTCTCACAACCCCTTCCATGAACACGAGCGCATTTATCATCTCTGACATCTCTTCTGATTTAGACGGCAGGAATCTTGGACTCGTTCTTGAAGCAGTGAATTGAGTAATTTTCTCAAGTACACGTTGAAACTCCACAGGTTTCTGCCAGTATCAGTGAGGCACAATACGTCTCATGAATGACTTCTGAGCCTGGAATTCTGTACAGAAGTCTCCATGCCAGTATTCTCCATTGTAGCAGAACAACTCTCATCATTGTGTTCGCATCTCTCCTCAATTTGAACAGCCAGCTCTTCTGCCAACTTCTCTTTGTGCCTCCCATAAAGTCGACTTCTTCAGGACTGGGCAAGTCTGAAAGTACCTCGGAGCCTCACCGGTAAGCTGAAGACAGGCAGAACTTCCACTGTCTGCCCTTTCAGGTTCTGGAAACTGACCCGTGTACTCAGGCCATTGGGCAGCAGCAGTATCTCGAACTTACACAGCTTCCCGAACAAAAGACTTAAGCCAATCTCCACAGAGGGTGGAAGCCCTTCCATGACACTGATCAACCCACAGGGTTCTGCCCAGTTACCTTGGATCCACCAACCACAACAAGCCATGCGGAAGAAACCAACATTCCACCTGGAATTCAAACAGTAACTGCCATTCCCAATATTTGCTGAATATGTCAGTGTTGGGGGAGGGGATACAACAGACTAGAGTTTCCTAAGGTAAGTGTGATTCTCTCCATTAGCATCCCATGTTCCTTTTTTCCTTCCCTCTTTCCTTTTGTGCAGATCACTAGACACATACAAAGTGAGGGAGGTGTGTCCATTTTAAGTTTATCGATTCACACGTGTTTATACTTTCTAACAGTTAACAGTACCCAAAGACACACTATAGTAATATTATGTTTGCGTAATATCCATTCACCCAGTATACATATCCGTCTGTTGCTTTTCTGCTGAAACTCCCACACTCTCAGAACTTACATCCATTGGTTTCATGGGGTCTGAATTTCCTAGAAATTAAACTAATCCCAATGTACACTTTACTGTTTGTCTCTTTTGCACTTAGTATAGTTTTGCAGAGCTGCTTGTCTTTGTTATAGGCATATGCCTTTGATTCTCTTCATAGGGTTGTATATGCCATTCATTCATCCTGTTGGAAGGCATGTAAGACTATATCATGGACTATGGATCCATTTTATTCAAAATAGGCATTTGGGTTAGGTCACTATGTGCTCCTATGAATCAATATTTATGAATATTAATGCATGCTTCTGTTTTCTAATTTTAAGTTTGTTGTGTACATGCAAGCCGTGGTACTGTGTCGATGAGTGCCGAAATATACTTCACATCACTTTGAGTATTGTTTTGAATTATCTTGTGTCCTTCAGATATATGTCATTCTACCGTATGCTTTGGTATTTGTTTCTATGTTTGTTGTTTGTTTTGCAAACACATTATGCCATGCATCACTCCGTATGCTTCAGAGCATATAAGCTGATTCACATAGTAAAGTGCTGAAAATCACCTATGTTTTCCTGCTTCCTTCTCCCAACTTTAGGATTTTCATGTGCTCTTTGCCTACTTCTTGTTTATTCTTTGCAACTCATTGCACCTCTTGCATTTCCAATGATGATTTTCTTATTTCCAGATCATCTTGCTTATTTTCTATTCAGGGATGAATTCTCAATCTTTCTTTTAGGATAAATTTTGAACTGTGGAATTCTTTTACGATTGGCCGCTCTGTGAAATTCTCTCCATCGCCCAGTATTGTGAAGGGCATTCTTGTGTTATAGGCTACAATAGACTGCAGATATTCTCATTGAGAATTTGGCCTATATCTTGGCTCTGCTTCCTGTCTCCTGCAATGATTCAGTCGAGTTATCAGCTGAAACCCCTCTGGGGGTTCTGTTGTGACTTGGTTGCTTTCCTCTAGTTGCATATATTATCACTAGTTTTATCATGAATTTTGATTTCAATGATAATACAGATGCTTGTAGGTCTATTGGGATTCCGCCTGCTTTAGATGCTGTGTTTTTCCTGGTATCTTATAGAAGTTTGTGACCTGCATTTCAGCAAATTTCAGTCTGATTTTTTTCCAAATATCTTTTCAAACTTTTATTTTTATATATCTTGCTTTTACATCTGGGACTCCTATGAATACTAGACTTGCATGCTTTATCTTATCCCAGGATTCAACAGCAGTTTTTGCATTGATTTTCAGTTGTTTTTCTATGTCATCTTCTGATCAAAGGATTTCTTTTCTCCTGTCTTTGCAGTCACTCACGAATCCCTCTGCATTATGTAGTCTGCTTAGTACTTACTTTACCCCTGCTATTATGTCATCCATCGAGTTTTCTGATTTTATTTGGCTCATGTTTAAATGTTCTGTTACCATTTTCTGGTATTCTGCCTTTGTGATTCTGAGACACTATTGCTCTTCACTGTTTCTGTCACATCCTTTTTCAAGGTTTCCTCTGGTAGTGTTTTGGAGTCTAGTTTTTTGAAAGGATTTTCTGGAGCCTTCAATCTCTTTGGAACTGCAAATTGTACTTCTTGTCTCTTTTGCTATAATTCTGTATCTCTACATGTCAAGTATTATCATGTATATATTTTAGACTTGCCTGACTTGGTTAAGTGAAAGTTTTAGTCTCTTGGTTGCATGCAATTGCATGATATTTTTGCGGAAGAATATTTCCTAGACAGTGGTGCCATGCCTTTTTTTGTGTATGTTGTGTGGTATCTCTCTAATTGCTGGTGTTGCAGTTGTTGTGATGAACAAACCCTATTCTTGTCATTTAGTAGAACCTTATTTTTATTATGCTTAAGTCGCAGCTCTGAAAGTGCACAGAACCCTACCACTTGTGGAAACGATGCTTCTAAAAGATTTCTGTTCTGCAGGCTGCTGTATGCCATTTTGGGGTGTTTCCAAAACACCATCATGACTGTGCGTTTGTCCTTTCCATTGCCATGGGAATGTCCCAAAAGTACCAGTTCTTCCAAAGCTACTCTGTCTACAGAAGCACCAGTGGAAACACATCTAAGGATGTCATGCATCAGGGACTGCTGCAATGAACCCGCAGCCCCACCTTGGGGTCCTCGATGACATAATATATCAGTGCCATCCCAAATGTAGCATGTGCATTTGGGAGATATTGCTGAAGGAAATGCTGCATCTTCTCATGCTGTGGACCTAGACCACAGTTCTTTGTTCACTCATCCTAGTGGCATTTGACCATGAAAGCTACCACATAGCTGACCTGCATCCTCTGCCTCATACCAAACCATAATCCCAGTTCTTACTATGAAAGTGGCAGATCCTATGGCTTTGCACCCTGAATTCAACCACAAGGCCCCCTTGAACCCTCAGACCAGATGCATGATGGCTCTGATTGAGCCCAACTCTTGCTCTAATGGCAAAATGCCATATTGGTCCCTGGGTCTGCAGATGCAGTGGATGTGGCCATGGTATATTTCAATAAACTCAACTTCACACGCCAGGGTTGTTGCTTTCTCATTTGGGTCCAAGGCTGGTTTTCTCTCTTGATAGGACCAACCAAAATCCACAACACCCTCCAGATCACTGAGATTCAGTGTGTGCCCTCATCCAAAGCCCTGTCCCTCACCTTGCACATCCTGTGCTAGCTCAAAATTGGTAGCTCGGATCTATGTCTGGGAATGAATTGTGGGGCTATTTTGTGGTGATTTCTTTGAGTTCTGTCAGCCAAGAATCTGCTGTGAACTCTTCCAACACTCAGTGCACCAGTTTCAATCCTGTGTTTTCTGTCTGGTTGAGAGTTTGCGTGCAAGTAAAACAGAGTTTCACCTTTGCTGCTCCTTCACCAGTTGTCAGGTCTTCCAATGATTTCCATTCTCTACTTTGCCTTGTCCCCCTTCCAGGTTTTGTGAGGACTCTTTCTGTCTTTGGAAGTAAGAGTCTACTGTTCGGCAACTGTCTTGAGCCAAGGGCTGGGTGAGTCGATGTTTATCTTGCTTTGTATATGGCAGCGAGTGAGCGAAGTTTGCACTGGTACTCTGCCAGCTGGACATTGATAAATAATCACTTTCCAGACATAACTCAGATACATGTGATTCTTGTGTAGCTATTTTATCTGTATAGACACGGTGGGAGTTTTTGCCAGAAAACTTCTGTATTTACACTGTGTTGATACCTCATTTGCAGCCTTTCAAATGGTTAATGGAATTGATTGAAATATTTTGGGATTTGTTTGAAAATGAAGTCAATTTTTGAAACATAATGTGTCTAGCTACAAAAAAGACTTGTCATTTTCAGGTACCACATTGTACGCTCTAAGAGAAAAATAGAAAGAATGTAAAAAAGCAGTCCAAATTGATGAAGGGGACAGGTGGACCCTTTATTCTTGATGCCTTCAACAACAACAGGAACCATGCAATAACTATCGGAACCTTGAAATAACCCCCACCTTGGGTTTCCCTTGTTCATGTGGTGCCCTTTCTCCCAAAGACACATACTGGCTAATTTTGGTGGTTCAAGGGGCAACTTTTCTCTCTAGGACAACGCAAGGAACCCCAAAGAATATATTTGCACATAGGCTTGGTTCCAATAGCACCTAGATGCATTGTAGTTATGAGAAAACTGCTGCAGCTTTGCTAGTCTATGGAGAACCAGGTGCTCTTCCATCCACAATGAGAATGTTTAATCATCCGATCATGTTTGTAAAGCAGTTTAACCCATCCAAGACTGCACCCCCATGATAACCTGCACCCGGGACTGGACTGAAGGGAAAAGACAATTTACAACATGTGTTCCTACAACTCTATGGCGACTTTTACAGTTCCTGTTTAAAAGTGACTTAGAATACAAAATTATAATGTTTTAAAAATCTGAGGCCTAATACATATTCAACTTCAGTCAAAGATTCCCCTCACTTACCACAATCACTTCACCCAAAAGAAGACATAACACCAGAATTCCCTGAATCTAGGGGAAGATCAACATTTCGTGGTGTGAGCTAAGATTTCAATTCCAATCTATTTTAGTTGAGAGTAGTTGGCCATGGAGGAGAACACTGTTGTGCACAGAATGTGAATGTGGAAGAACTCTGATTCTAGGACGGGCTTGCTCTGCTCTTACTGGCTTCATTGCAGCTCAGGTGCTGATCCTTTGAAATCGATGCCTGAGAAGAGGGGAGGGAAGAGCAATTGCTTGATATCTAGACCCAACCCTTTGAAATGGCTTACCAGGGCTTGGTTGTTGGTGGACTGAGTGGTTAATAATTGCCCCTTGGGACGTGTGGATTCTCACAATCTATTCCAAGAACATGAGCGATTTTATCATCTCTGCCATTTCTTCTGTTTTAGACAGCAGGGTTCTTGGTGCCGTTCTTGGAGCAGTGAATTGAAATCTTTTCTCAAGTGCACGTTGAACATCCACAGGTTTCTGCCAGTATCAGTGAGGCCCAATACGTCTCATGAATGACTTCTGAGCCTGGTATTCTGTACAGAAGTCTCCATGCCAGTATTCTCCATTGTAGCAGAACAATTCTCATCATTGTGTTCGCATCTCTCTTCAATTTGAACAGCCAGCTCTTCTGCCAACTTCTCTTTGTGCCTCCCATAAAGTCGACTTCTACAGGACTGGGCAGTCTGAAAGTACCTCAGAATTTCACCAATAAGCTGAAGACAGGCAGAACTTCCACTGTCTGCCCTTTCAGGTTCTGGAAACTGACCCGTGTACTCAGGCCATTGGGCAGCAGCAGTATCTTGAACCTACACAGCTTCCCGATCAGGAGAAATAACCCAAGCTTCACAGAGGGCGGCAGCCCTTCCATGACACTGATCCACCCACAGGGTTCTTCCCAGTTACCTTGGATCCACCAGCCACAACAAGCCACTTGGAACAAACAAACATTCTACCTGGAATTCAAACAGTAACTGCCATTCCCAATGGTTGCTGAATCTTGTCAGTGTTGGGGGAGGGGCTTCAACAGACTGGAGGTTCCTAAGATTAGTGTGATTCTCACCATTAGCATCCCATGTTCCTTTTTTTCTTTCCTCTTTTCTTTTGTGCAGGTCACTAGACACAAACAAAGGGAGGGTGATGTGTCCATTTTAAGTTTATCAATTCACACGTGTTTAAACTTTCTAACAGTTAACAGTACCCAAAGACACACAATAGTAATCTTATGCTTTCATAATATCCATTCACCCAGTATGCTTATCTTTCTGTTGCTTTTCTGCTGAAACTCCCACACTCTCAGAAGTTACATCCATTGGTTTCATGGGGTCTGAATTTCCTAGAAATTAAACTAATCCCAATGTACACTTTACTGTTTGTCTCTTTTGCTCTTAGTACGGTTTTGCAGAGCTGCTTGTCTTTGTTATAGGCATATGCCTTTTATTCTCCTCGTAGGGTTCAGTATGCCATTCATTCATTCTGTTGGAAAGCATGTAAGAATATATTATGGACTATGGATCCATTTTATTCAAAATAGGCATTTGGGTTAGGTCACAATATTCTCTTATGAATCAATATTTATAAATATTAATGAACACATCTGTTTTCTTAATACAAGTGTTTTGGATACATGCAAGGAGTGATAATATGTCTATGCATGCTGAAAGATACTTGACATCTCTTTGACTATTTTGTTGTGAATTATCTTGGTTCCTTCAGATGTATGTCAGTCAACCATACGCTTTTGTTGTTTGTATGTTTGTTCTTTGTGTTGCAAACACATTATGCCATGTATCACTCCGTTTGTTTCAGAGGGTCTTATAAGCTCATTCACATAGCAAAGTGCTGAAAATCACCTATGTTTTCCTGCTTCCTTCTCCCATCTTTAGGATTTTGATGTCTTCTTTGCCTGCTTCTTGTAGATTATTTGCAACTCATTGCAAATCTTGCATTTCCAATGATGGTTTTCTTATTTCCAGATCATCTTGCTTGTTTTCTATTCAGGGTTGAATTCTCAATCTTTCTTTTAGGATAAATTTTGAACTGCGGAATTCTTTTACGATTGGCCACTCTGTGAAATTCTCTACATTGGCCAGTATTGTGAAGGGCAGTCTTGTGACACAGGCTACACTATACTGCAGATTTTCTCATTCAGAATTTGGTCTATATCTTTTCCCTGCTTCCTGTCCTGCAATGAATCTGTCGAGAAATCAGCTGAAACCCATCTGGAGGTTCTGTTGTGACTTAGTTGCTTTCCTCTCGGTGCATTTAAAATCACTGGTTTGATCATGAACATTGATGATTTGAACGATAATACAGCTACTTGTATGTCTATTGGGATCCGCCTGCTTTAGATTCTGTGTTCTTCCTGGTTTGTTATAGATGATTGTTTCTTGCATTTCAGCAAATTTCAGTCGGATTTTTTTTCCAAAAAACTTTTCAAAAAAATTTTTTTTATATCTTGCTTTTCCATCTGGACTCCTATGAATCCTAGCCTTGCATGCTTTGTCTTATCCCAGGGTTCAACAGCAGTGTTTGCATTGGTTTTCAGTTGCTTTTTTATGTCATCTTCTGATCAAGGGATTTTTGTTCTGCTGTCTTCACAGACACTCACGTGTCCCTCTGCATTATGTAGTCTGCTTTGGACTGACTTTACCCGTGATATTATCTCATCTTTCTAGTTTTCTTCTTTTATTTGTCTCATCGTTACATGTTCTATTCCTCTTTTCTGGAATTCTGCCTTTTGTCAATCTGAGACACTGTAGTTCTTCAGTGTTTCTCTCACCTCCGTTTTGAAGGCCTTCTCTGGGAGTGTTTTGGAGTATATTCTTTGAAAGAATTTTCTGGAGCCTTCAATCTCTTTGGAATTGGAAATGGTACTTCCTGTCTCTTTTACTATGCTTCTGTAGCTCTACTGTTCAAGTATTATCAGGTATACAATGTAGTCTTGCAGGGCAAGGTTAAGTTAAAGTTTTAGTCTCTTGTTTCTAAGCAATTCCATGATATTCCTGTGAGGACAATTTTTCCTACACAGTGACGCCATGTCATTTTTCTTTGTGTGTTGTGTGGTTTATCTCTAATTGCTGGTGTTGCAGTTGTTGTGATGTAAAATCCCTACTCTTGTCGGTTATTAGTTCCTCATTTTTATTATGCTTATGTCACATCTCTGAAAGTGCACAGGACCTTACCTCTTGTGGAAATGAAGCTTCTAAAGGGTTTCTGCTCTGCAGGCTTCTGTATGTCATTTTGGAGTGTTTCCAAAACACCTTTGTGACAGTGCACTTGTACATTCTATTGCCATGGGAATGTCCAAATAGTACAAGTTCTTCCCAGAGCTTCTCTGCATACAGAAACACCTGTGGAAACATATCTAAGCAGGTCATGCATCAGGGCCTGCTGCAATGATCCCGCAGCCCCACCTTGTTGTCCTTGGTGCCATACCATTTCAGTGCCATTACTAATGTAGCATCTGCATTTGGCAGTTTATGCTGAAGGAAATGCTTCATCTTCTCATTATGCAGACCTAGACCACTCTTCTTTGTTCTCTTATCTTTGTGTCATTGGACCATGAAGGTTACCACAGAGCTGTCCCTCAACTTCTGCCACGTACCAAACCCTAATCCAACTCCTGCCTATGAAAATGGCAGATCCTATGGCCTCGGATACTAATTTCAAACACAAGGCCCCCAGGAACCCGCAGACCATATGCATGATGTCTCTGATTGAGCCCCACATGTGCTCAATTGGCAAAATGCCAAATTATCCCTAGGCCTGCAGATGCAGTGGATATTTCCATGGGATATTTCAATAAACTCAACCTTGTACGCCAGTGTGTTTGCATTCCCACTAGGGTCTTAGGCCAGTTTCTCTCTTGATAGGACCAACCACAAACCATATCACCCTCAAGATCATTGAGACTCAGTGTGCGACATCATACATAGCCGTTTTTCTCATCTTGCGTATCTTCTGCTAGCTAAAATTTGGCAGGTTGGATCTTGATCTGGGAATCAGTTGTGGGGCTATTGTGTGATGATCTCTTTGAATTCTGTCAGCCAAGCATCTGCTGTGCACTCTTCTAAATCTCAGTGCACTGCTTTCAATCCCATATTTCCTGTCAACTTGAGAGTATGTATCCAAGTAATACAGAGTTTCACCTTTGCTGTTCCTTCACCAGAGGTCAGGTCCTGCACTGATTTCCATTCTCTACTTTGCCTTCTCCTCCTTCCAGGTTTTGTGAGGCCTCTTTCTGTCTTTGGAAGTAGGAGACCACTGTTCGGCAACTGTCCTGAGCCAAGGGCTGGGTGAGTCGATCTTTATCTTGCTGTGTACATGGCAGCGAGTGAGCGAAGTTTGAACTGGTACTCAGCCAACTTACATCGATAAATCAACAATTTCCAAACATAAATCACAAACATGTGATTCTTGTTTAGCTCTATTATCTGTACAGCCATGTTTGGAGGGTTTGTCCGAAGACTCCATTATTCACATTTTGTTGATACCTCATTTGCAATCTTTCAAATGGTAAGTGGAATTGATTTACATGTTTTGGGATTTTTATGAAAATGAAGTTAATTTTTGAAAGATACTGTATCTATCTACAAACCAGACTTGTCATTTTCAGGTGCCAGTTTTTCATCTCTAAGAGAAAAATAGACAGAAAGAATGTAAAATAGCAGTCCAAGGTGATGAAGGGAACAGGTGAACCCTTTACTGTTGATGCCTTCTACAACAACAGGAACCATGAAATAAATAATGGAACCATGAAATAACCCCAAACCTGGGTTTCCCTTGTGCATGTGGTGCCCTTTCCTTCCAATGACACATACTGGCCAATGTTGTCATTTCAAGGGGCAACTTTTCTCTCTAGGAAAACAGAAGGAAAACCAAACAACATATTTACATGTAGGCTTGTGTCCAATAGCACCTTGAGGCATTATGGCTATGAGAACACAGCTGCAGCTTTGCTAGTCTATGGAGAACCAGGTGATCTTCTATCGACAATGCGAATGTTTCATCATCCTATCATGTTTGATAAAGCAATTTAACCCATCCAAGCCTGCACCCCCATGATAACCTGCACCTGGGACTTGACTGCAGGGAAAAGACTATCCACAAATCATGTGTCCCTACATGTCTATGGTGAATTTTACAGTTCATTTCAATAACTGACTTATAATAGTAACCTATACAGTATTGAAAAACTGAGGCCTAATACATTTTCAAGTCCAGTCAAAAATTCCCCTCACTTACAACACTCCCTTCACCCCAAAGAAGACATAACCCCAGAATTTGCTGAATCTAGGGGAAGGTCATCATTTCATGGTGTGAGCTAAGAATTCAAATCTAATCTATTTTAGTTGAGAGTAATTGACCAAGGAGGAGCTCACTATTATGTACAGAATGTGAAGGTGGAGGAACTCTGATTCTGGGAGGGGCTTGCTCTGCTCCTACTGGCTTCATTGCAGCACAAGTGCTGATCCTTTGAAATGGATGCCTGGGTGGAGGGGAGGGAAGAGCAAGTGCTTCATAGCTAGGCCAAACCCTGGGAAAAGGCTTACCAGGACTTGGTGCTTGGATGTCAGTTTGGTTTGTAATTGCCCCTTGGGACGTGTGGATTCTCATGACCTCTTCCAAGAACATGAGGGCTTTTATAATCTCTGACATCTCTTCTTTTTTAGATGGCATTAATCTTGGACCCGTTCTTGGGGAAGTGAATTGAGTACGTTCCTCAAGTGCACGTTGACCCTCCACAGGTTTCTGCCAGTATCAGTGATGATCAATATGTCTCACGAATGTCTTTCCAGCGTGGTATTCTGTACAGATGTCTCTATGCCAGTATTCTCCATTGTAGCAGAACAACTCTCTTCAATGTGTTTGCATCCCTCCTCAATCAGTACAGCCAGCTCTTCTGCCAACTTCTCTTCGTGCCTCCAATTATGTCAACTTCTACAGGAGTGGGCAAGTCTGAAAGTACCTCAGAGCCTCACCAGTTAGCTGAAAACAGTCAGAACTTCCACTGTCTTCCCTTTCAGGTTCTGGAAACTGACTTGTGAACTCAGGCCATAGGGCGGCAGAAGTATCTCGAACTTACACAGCTTCCCGAACAGGAGACATAACCCAAGCTTCACAGAGGGTGGCAGCCTTTCCATGACACTGATCCACCAACAGGGTTCCACCCAGTTACCTTTGATCCACCACCCACAACAAGCCATGAAGATCACACCAACATTCCACCTGGAATTCAAGCAGTTACTGAAATCCCCAATTGTTGCTGCATTTTGTCATTGTTGGAGGAGGTGCTGCATCAAATGAGAGGTTCCTAAGTTAATTGTGATTCTCTCCATTAGTGTCCCATGGTCCTTTATTTCCTTCCCTCTTTCCTTTTGTGCAGATCTTTATACACAGTACGAATGGAGAGAAGTGTGTCAATTTTAAGTTTATGTATTCACACGTCTTTAACCTTTCTAACAGTTAAAAGCATGTAAAGACCCACTATAGGAATATTATGATTGCATAATATCCATTCACCCAGAATGCATATCCGTCTGTTGCTTTTCTGCTGAAACACCCACACTCTCAGAACATGGATCCATTTGTTTCATGGGGGCTGAATTTCCATGAAATGAAAAAAATCCCAATGTACAATTTACTGTCTGTCTCTTTTGCTCTTAGTACTGTTTTGCAGAGCTACTTTTCATTGTTATAGGCATATGCCATTTATTCTCTTCATAGGGTTCAATATTCCATTCATTCGTCCTGTTGGAATGCTATAAGCCTATATCACGGACTATGGATCCATTTTATTCAAAACAGGCATTTCGTTAGGTCATGATGTGCTCTTATGGAACAAAATTTATGAATATTAATGCACGCATCTGTTTTCTAAACAAAATTTTGCTGTGTACATGCAAGCAGCGATACTGTGTCGATTCGTGCTGAATGATCCTTGACATCACTTTACGTATTTTTTTTGAATGATCTTGATTCCTTTGGATATATGTCAGTCAACAGTATACTTTTGGTGTTTGTTTGTTTGTTTGTTGTTTGTTTTGCAAAGACATTATGCCATGTATCACTCAGTTTGTTTCAGAGAGTCCTATAAGCTGATTCACATAGTAAAGTGCTGAAAATCACCTATGTTTTCCTGCTTCCTTCTCCCATTTTTACGATTTTGACATCTAATTTGCCTACTTCCTGTTTTTTCTTTACAAGTCATAGCAACCTTTGCATTTCCAGTGATGGTGTTCTTATTTCCAGATCATCCTGCTTGTTTTCTATTCAGGGTTGAATTCTCAATCTTTCTTTTAGGATAAATTTTGAACTGCTGAATTCTTTTACGATTGGCCGCTCTGTGAAATTCTCTACTTGGGCCATTATTGTGAAGGGCAGTCTTGTGGCATACTCTACACTAGACTGCAGATTTTCTCATGAATTTGGTCTATGTCTTGGCCCTGCTTCCTGTCCTACAATGAATCTGTTGAGATATCAGCTGAAACACCTCTGAAGGTTCTGTTGTGACTTCATTGCTTTACTCTAAGTGCATTTAAAATTACTTGGTTGATCATGAACTTTGATGATTTGAATGATAATACAGCTGCTTTGTCTATTGGGATTCCACCTGCTTTAGACGCTGTGTTCTTCCTGGTTTCTTATAGATGATTGTTTCTTGCGTTTCAGCAAGTTTCAGTCTGATTTTTTTCCAAATAACTTTTCAAAAATTTTTTTTTATATCTTGCTTTTCCATCTGGGACTCCTATGAATCCTAGCCTTGCATGCTTTGTCTTATCCCAGGGTTCAACAGAAGTGTTTACATTGGCTTTCAGGTGCTTTTCTATGTCATCTTCTGATCAAGAGATTTCTGTTTTCCTGTATTCGCAGTCACACACAAGTCCCTCTGCATTTTGTAGTCTGCATAGGACTGACTTTAACCGTGATATTATCTCATCCATCGAGTTTACTTAATTTATTTGGCTTGTCTTTAGATGTTCTCTTCCCCTTTTCTGGTATTCTGCCCTTCGTCATTCTGAGAAACTGTTGTTCTTCAGTGTTTCTCTCACCTCCATTTTCAAGGCCTTCTCTGGGCATGTTTCAGAGTCTAGTTCTTTGAAAGGATTTTCTAGAGCCTTCAACCACTTTGGAACTGAAAATAATACTTCCTGTCTCTTTTACTATACTTCTGTATCTCTACTGGTCAAGTATTATCAGGTATATAATTTAGACATGCAGGGCTTGGTTAAGTGAAAATTTCAGTCTCTTGTTTGTAAGTAATTCCATGATATTACTGTGATGACAATTTCTCCTATACAGTGATGCCATGTCATTTTCCTGTGTGTGTTGTGTGGTATAAATCTAATTGCTGGTGTTGCAGTTGTGATGAACAAACCCTACCTTTGTCGTTTAGTAGAACCTCATTTTTATTACACTTGTCACAGCTCTGAAAGTGCACAGGACCCTACCTCTTGTGGAAACAAAGCTTCTAATGGATTTCTGCTCTGCAGGCTGCTGTGTGTCATTTTGGAGTGTTTCCAAAACACAATTATGACAGTGCGCTTGTCCTTTCTATTGCCATGGGAATGTCCCAATATTAGATCTTCCCAGAGCTTCTCTGTATACAGAAACACCTGTGGAAACATTTCTATGAGGGTAATGAATCAGGGCCTACTGCAATCATCGCACAGCCCCATCTTTGTGTCCTCGTTGCCATACCATGTCAGTGCCATTCCAAATGTAGCATTTGCATTTGGCACATTATGCTGAAGGAAATGCTTCAACATCTCACGCTGGGGACTTAGACCACTGTTCTTTTTTCTCTCATCTTTGTGGCATTGGACCATGAAGGCTACCACAGAGCTGTCCTGCATCTTCTGCCACGTACCAAACCCTTATCCCAGTCCTGCCTATGAAAGTGGCAGATCCTATGGCCTTGGATTCTTATTTCAACCACATGGCCCCCAGGAAAACTCAGACCACATGCATGATCGCTCTAATTGAGCACCACACATATGCGATTAGCAAAATGCCAAATTGGTCCCTGGGCCTGCATATGCAGTGGATGCGTCCATGGGACATTTCAATAAACTCAACCTTGCACGCCAGTGTGTTTGCTTTCCCATTGGGGTCCCAGGCCGGTTTGCTCTCTTGATAGTACCAACCAATTACCACAAAACCCTCAAGATCACTGACACTCAAAGTATGCCATCATCCAAAGCCCTGTCCCTCATCTTGCGCAGCCTCTGCTAGCTAAAATTTGGCAGCTCGGATCTTGGTCTGGAAATCAATTGTGGGGTTATTGTGTGATGATCTCTTTGAGTTATGTCAGCCAAGCATCTGCTGTGCACTCTTCTAACACTCAGTGCCGTGCATTCAATCCCATTTGTCCTGTCCGCTTGAGAGTGTGCATCCAAGTAAAACAGAGTTTCACCTTTGCTACTCCTTCACCAGATGTCTGGTCCTGCACTGATTTCCATTCTCTACTTTGCCTTCTCCTCCTTCCAGGTTTTGTGAGGCCTCTTTCTGTGTTTGGAAGAAAGAGACCACTGTTCGGCAACTGTCCTGAGCCAAGGGCTGGGTGAGTCCATATTAATCTTGCTTTCTACATGGCAGCGAGTGAGCGAAGTTTGCACTGGTACTCTGCCAGCTGGACATTGATAAATCATCACTTTCCAGACATAACTCACAGACATATGATTCTTGCTTAGCTTTTTTATCTGTACAGCCATATTGGGAGGGTTTACCCGAAGACTCCAGTATTGCCATTTTGTTGATACCTCAGTTGCAGTCTTTCAAAAGTTAATGGAATTGATTTACATATTTTGGGATTTGTATGAAAATAATGTTAATTTTCAAAACATACTGAATATAGATACAAACCAGAGTTGTGATTTTCAGGTGCCAATTTGTCAGCTCTACGAGAAAAAATAGAGAGAAAGAATGTAAAATAGCAGTCCAAAGTGATGAAGGGGACAGGCGAACCCTTTAATGTTGATGCCTTCATCAACAGCAGGAACCATGCAATAAGTATTGGAGCAATGATATTTCCCCCACCCTAGATTTCCCTTGTTCATGTGGTGACCGTTCCTCCCAATGACACATACTGGCCAAAGTTGGCATTTCAAGAAGTACCATTTCTATCTAGGAAAACACAAGGAAAACCAAACAACATATTTACATGCAGGCTTGGTTCCAATCACAACTAGAGGCATTATAGCTATGAGAACACTACTGCAGCCTTGCTAGTCTATGGAGAATCAGGTGCACTTCTATCAATGATGAGAAAGTTTAATCTTCTGATCATTTTTTGTAAAGCAATTTAACCCATCCAAGACTGCACCCCATGATACCCTGCACTTGGGATTTGACTGAAGGGAAAAGACAATCCACAAAACATATGTCCCTACATCTTTATGGCGACTTTTACAGTTCATTTCAAAAACTGACTTTAAATCGTAACCTGTACTCTCTTGAAATACTGAGGCCTATTACGTATTCAAGTTTTGTCAAAGAATCCATTCACTTACCACACTCCCTTCATTCCATAGAAGACATAACACCAGGATTTGCTGAATCTAGGGGAAAGTCATAATTTCATGGTGTGAGCTATGAATTGAATTCCAGTCTGTTATTGTCGAGAGTAATTGACTATGGAGGATTTCACTCTTGTGCACAGAATGTGAAGGTGGAGGAACTCTGAATCTAGGAGGGGCTTGCTCTGCTTCTAATGGCTTCATTGCAGCTCAGGTGCTGATCCTTTGAAATGGATGTCTGACTTGGGGGGAGGGAAGAGCAAGTGCTTGATACTAGGCCCAACCCTGGGAAAAGGCTTACTGGGCTTGGTGCTTGGTGGTCTGTGTGGTTTGTAATTGTGCCTTGGGACATGTGGATTCTCATGACCTCTTCAAAGAACAGGAGCGCTTTCATCATATCTGACATCTCTTCTGTTTTTGACGGCAGCAATCTTGGACCTGTTCTTGGAGCAGTGAATTGAATACTTTCCTCAAGTGCACGTTGACCCTCCACAGATTTCTGCCAGTATCAGTGAGGCTCAATATGTCTCATGAATGTCTTTCGAGCCTGGTATTCTGTACAGAAGTCTCCATGCCAGTATTCTCCATTGTAGCAGAACAACTCTCATCAATGTGTTCGCATCTCTACACAATCCGTGCAGTCAGCTCTTCTGCCAACTTCTCTTCGTGCCTCCTATAAAGTCAACTTCTACAGGAGTGGGCAAGCCTGAAAGTACCTCAGAGCCTCACCAGTAAGCTGAAGACAGGCAGAACTTCCACTGTCTGCCCTTCCAGTTTCTGGAAATTGACCTATGAACTCAGGCCATTGGGCAGCAGCAGTATCTCGAACATACACAGCTTCCTAAAAAGGAGACATAACCCAAGTTTCACAGAGGGCAGCAGCCCCTCCATGACAGTGATCCAACCACAGTGTTCTGCCCAGTTACCTTGGATCCACCAGCCACAACAAGCCACGTGGGACAAACCTACATTCCACCTGGATTTTAAGTGGTAACTGCCTTCCCCAGGGGTTGCTGCATCTTGTCTGTGTTGGGGGAGGAGCTTCATCAGACGAGAGGTTCCTAAGTTAAGTGTAATTCTCTCCATTAGCATCCCATGGTCCTTTATTTCCTTCCCTCTTTACTTTTGTGCAGTTCTCTATACACAGTACAAACGGAGGGAAGTGTGTCCATGTTAAGTTTATGGATTCACACGTCCTTAACCTTTTTAACAGTTAACAGTACCCAAAGACCCACTATAGGAATCTTATGTTTGCATAACATCCATTCACCCAGAATGCATATCTGTCTGTTGCATTTCTGCTGAAACACCCACACTCTCAGAACACGGATCCATTTGTTTCATGGGGGCTGAATTTCCATGAAATGAAAAAAATCCCAATGTACATTTTACTGTCTGTCTCTTCTGCTCTTAGTACAGTTTTGCAGAGCTAAATTTCTTTGTATTATGCATATGCCATTTATTCTCTTCGTAGGGTGGAATATGCCATTAATTCAAACTGTTGGAAGGCTTGTAAGACTATATCATGGACTATGCATCCATTTTATTGAAAATAGGCATTTGGGTTAGGTTACAATGTTCTCTTATGAATCAATATTTATAAATATTAATGCACTCATCTGTTTTCTAAATACAAGTGTGTTGTGTACATGCAAGCATCGATACTGTGTCAATGCTTGCTGAATGATCCTTGACATCACCTTGAGTATTTTCTTGTGAATTATCTTGATTCCTTCAGATATGTCAGTCAACCGTACGCTTCTGGTGTTTGTTTGTTTGTTTTTTGTTTGTTTTGCAAACACATTATGCCATGTATCTCTCCGTTTGCTTCAGAGAATCATATAAGCTGATTCACAAATAAAGTGCTGAAAATCACCTATGTTTTCCTGCTTCCTACTCCCATCTTTAGGATTTTGACGTCCCTTTTGCCCACCTTTTGTTTATTCTTTGAAACTGATTGCACTTCTTGCCTTTCCAATGATGGTTTTCTTATTTCCAGACCATCTTTCTTGTTTTCTATTCAGGGTAGAATTCTCAATCTTTCTTTTAGGATAAGTTTTCAACTGCTGAAATCTTTTTAGTTTTGCCAGTCTGTGAAGTTCTTTACCTCTGCCGTTATTGTACATTTAGGCCTTGTTGCGCTGGCTACCCTGGATTGCAGCTTTTTCTAATTCAGGTTTTGGTCTATGTCTTTGCCCTGCTTCCTGTCCTGCAATGTTTCTGTCGAGATATCAGCTGAAACCCCTCTGAAGGTTCTGTTATGACTATGTTGTTATTCTCTAAGTGCATTTACAATCATTGGGTTTGATCATGAGCTTTGATGATTTGAATGACAACACTGCTACTTCTAGGACTATTATGATTTCGTCTGCTTTGGATGATGTGTGCTTCCTGGTTTTGTATAGATGATTGTTTCTTGGCTTTCAGCAAATTTCAGTCTGATTTTTTTTGAATACCTTTTCTGACCTTTTTTATTTTTTCTTTTATTATCTTTCTTTTTCATCTGGGAATCCTATATGTCCTAGTCTTGCATCCTTTGTCTTTTCCCAGGTTTCAACAGCAATGTTTTTATTGGTTTTCACTTGATTTTCGATATCATCTTTTTCTGGCGGTTTTGTGTTCTCGTGTCTTCTCAAACACTTTCAAGTCCCTCTTCATTATCTAGTCTGCCAATTCCTGTCTTTCACTGTGCTATTATCTTACCCATCAAATTTCTTTTTGTTTTTAACTTATTATTGATTCTTAATCATTTTGTAATTTTGTTTCATATTCCAGTGTAGAGCACAGTTTTTCTGTTATGCATGGGCATATATACATTCATTGTCACTACTCTTCATTGTCAGCCAGCACAAAATCATGTATATATTTCTGTGTTGTACACAGTACAATCTTGGATATATTTTCTACATTTGGATATCCCAGTCCTTTCCCACCCTCATTCCCCTTTGTCCAGAAATTTGTATTCTATGTCTATGTGTCTGTCTCTGTTATTTATATATAAATATATATATATATTTCCACATATGAGTGATCTCATATGGTATTTTTCTTTTTCTTTCTGGCTTAATCCACTTAGAATGGTATTCTGCAGTAACATCCATGTTGCTTCACATGGTATTATGTTGTCGGATTTTATGTCTTAATAGTATTCCATTTTATAAATATACCACATTTGCTTTATCCAGTCATCTGTTGATGGACGTTTAGGCTCTTTCAATGCCTTGGCTATTGTAAATAATTCTGCTATGAACATTGGGGTGCAAGTTTCATTTTGAAGTAGGGTTCCTTCTGTATATTTGTCCAGATGTGTTATCCTGGGTCATATGTTAGGTCTATTCCTAATCTTTTTAGGAATCTCCATGCTGTTTTCCACAGTGGCTGCACCAAACTGCATTCTCTCCAGCAGTGTAGGAGGGTTCCCTTTTCTCCACAGCCTCTCCAGCGTTTGTCATTTTTGAACTTTTGAATGATTGCCATTCTGACTTGTTTGAGGTAATACCTCATTTTAGTTTTGATTTGCGTTTCTCTGATAATTAGTGATATTGAGCATTTTTTCATATACCTATTGATCATTTGCATGCCTTCCTTGGAGAATTGCTTATTTGGGTCTTCTGCCCATTTTGGATTGGTTTGTTTGTTTTTATTTTTATTAAATTGTTGAGCTGCTTATATATTCTGGAGATCAAGCATTTGTCAATTTCATTTGCAAAAATGTTTTTCCCATTCCCTAGGTTGTCGTTTTATTTTACTTACGGTTTCTTTTGCTGTGCAGAAGCTTGTAAATTTTATTAGGTTCCATTTGTTTATTCTTTCATTTATTTCTATTGCTTGGGTTCACTTTTCTAGGAGAATATTTTTCAGATGTATATCAGATAATGTTTTGCCTACATTTTCCTCTAGGAGGTTTATTTTATCATGTCTTATGTTTAAGTCTTTGATTAATTTTGAGTTTATTTTTGTGTATGGTGTAAGGGAGAGTTCTAGCTTTATTGTTTTATGTGCTGCTGTCCAGTTTTCCAATCACCATTTGCTGAAGAGACTCTCTTGATTCCATTGAATATTCTTGCCTCTTTTGTTGAAAATTAGTAGACCAAAATTTTGTGGGTTCATTTCAGGGCTCTCTATTCTGTTCCAATGCTCCATATATCTGTTTTTGTACCAATACCACGCTATCTTGATTAGTGTAGCTCTGTAGTATTGTCTGAAGTCTGGGAGAGTTTTTCCTCCAGCCACTTTTCTTTTTCTTCAGTAATTCTTTGGCAATTCTAGGTCTTTTGTGGTTCCATATAATTTCTTCTTTTAGTTTAATAGATGCAGAAAAAGCATTTGATAAAATTCAATGCCAATTTATGATAAAAGTTCTCACCAAAGTGGGCTTATAGGGAACATATCTCAACATAACAAAAGCTGTTTATGACAAACTTATAGCCAGCATAGAACTCAATGGGAAATGCTGAAAACCTTCCTACTAAAATCTGGGAAAATTCAAGGTTGTCCACTCTCACCATTTCTATTCAACATAATCTTGGAAGTCCTAGCCACTGCACTCAGGAAAGAAAAAGAAATAAAAGAGATCCAAATTGGAAAAGAAGCAGAAGGAGTTAAAGATCCCTGTGCTATACAGAAGAAAATTGTTTTTTTAATCCAGTTTTTATATATTGTGGCCCACATTTGCAAATCACAAACTGACAAATTTATCCCTTCCCACTCGCTTTCACCCAGTAACCATAAGAATATTTACTATGCTTGTGAGTCTGTTTCTACTTTGTAGATGAGTTCATTATTGTCTTCCTTTTCTTTCATTTTTTAGATTTCATATATAAGTGATACCATATATTTTCTTTCTCTTTCTGGCTTACTTCACTTAGAATGATGATCTCTAGATCCATCCATGTTATGATTTTATTCTTTTTTATGGCTGAATAGTATTCCATTGTATAAATATAACACCGCTTCTTTATAGTGTCATATGTCAATGGACATTTAGGTTGTTTTCATGTCTTGGCTATTGTATTTTGTGCTGCTATGGACATTGGGGTGCATGTATCTTTTCAGTTTAGGGTTCCCTCTGGATATATGCCCAGGAGTGGGAGTGCTAGATCATATGCATGGTGCAGCCATTATGGAAAACAGTATGGAGATGTCTCAAAAAACTGAAAATAGACTTACCACAGGATCCACTCCTGGTCATATCTATTTCTGAATGATCTGAGTATAATTTACAGAAATCATGTCTCAAATTCAGTGACTATTTTTAAAGATATAGATTTTCTCTTATGCAATCACAATATATTTATCAAAATAGGATACTTAATACTGATTCAGTATTATTATGTATGCCACAGTTCATATTCAAATTGTACCAGCTGTTTTAATCATGTCCTTCTTAATTTTTTTCTTGGTCCAAGTGCAATCCAGATATTTGTGGGAAGGTTTTCAATTTTTCACCATTGAGTATTGTGCTAGCTGTAGGTTTGTCAAAAATAGCTTTTATTAAACAAGATTATGTAAATTTTATTATGATTTGTTCTACTTCTGTGAAATATGTCCTGGGTAAATTGATAGGGATCACCTTAAATATGTAGATTGCCTTGGGCATATGACCATTTCAGCAATATTGATTCTTCCAATCCAGGAGCATGGGATATCTTTCCATTTTTTTAAAGTCTTATTTAATTTCCTTCATCAGTGTTTTATAGTTTTCTGTGTAAAAGTCTTTCACTTCCTTGGTTAGATTTACTTCTCAGTATTTTATTACTTTGGGGACTATTTTAAAGGGGATTGATTCTTTATATTCTTTTTCTGTTGATTCATCATTAGTGTAAATAAATGAAATTTATTTTTCAATGCTAGTCTTGTAACCTGCTATCTTGCTGAATTCTGTGATTATTTCTAGTAGTTTTTGGGTTTTCTATATATAATATCATGTCATCTGCATATAGTAACACTTTTACGTCTTTTCCAATTTGGATCCCTTTTATTTCTCTCTCTTGCCTGATTGCTGTGGCTAGGACTTTCAAGACTACATTGAATAGGAGTGGTGATAGTGGGTAACGGTGTCTTGTTCCAGATTTTAGTGGGAAGATTTTGAGTTTTTCACCATTGAGTACTATGCTGGCTGTAGGATGTGTAGACGTATTTTTGATTTAGCGTTCCCTTTGGATAATTGTCCAGGAGTGGGATTGCTGCATTATAAGTTATTTGTATTTTTTGTCTTTTTAGGAATCTTTATACTGTTTTCCACAATGGCTGCACCAAACTGCATTGACACCAACAGTGTATTAGGGTGCTCTTTTCTCCACACCCCCTCCAGCATTTTTCATTTGTGGACTTTTGAATGATGGCCATTATGACTAGTGTGAGATAATATCTCATTGTAGTTTTGATTTACATTTCTCTGATAATTAGTGATATTAAGCATTTTTTCATGAGCCTATTAGGCATTTATATGTCTTCATTGGAGAATTGCTTGTTTAGGTCTTCTGCTCATTTTGGGATTGGGTTGTTTGTTTTTCTTATTAAGTCATATGAGCTGTTTATATATTCTGGAGATCAAGCCATTGTCAGTTTCATCTTTTGCAAATATTTTCTCCCATTCCATAGGTTGCTGATTTGTTTTGTTTATGGTTTCCTTTGCTGTACAAAAGCTCGTAAGTTTAATTATATCCCACTTGCTTAGTTTTACTTTTATTTCTATTGTTTTGGTAGACTGCCCTTGTAGAACATTGTTGAGATGTATGTGAGATAATGATTTGCCTATGATTTCATCTAGGAAGTTTACTGTGTCTTGTCTTATGTTTTAGTTTTTAATCCATTTTGCATTTATTTTTGTGTATCATGTAAGTGAGTATTCTAACGTCATTGATTTATATGATGCTCTCCAGTTTCTCCAACACCATTTGCTGAAGAGACTCTGTTTATTCTGTTGTATGTTCTTGCCACCTTTGTTGAAGATTAATTGACCAAAATTTTCTGGGTTTATTTCTGGGATTTCTACCCTGTTCCATTGATCCGTATTTCTATTTTTGTACTAATACTATGCTGTTTTGATTATTGTAGCTTGTAGTATTTTCTGAAATCTGGGAGGATTATTTCCCCAGCCTTAGTCTTTTTCTTCAGCAATGCCTTGGCAATTTTGTGTCTTTTGTGATACCATATAAAATTTAATATGGTTTGTTTTATTTCTGTGCAGCATGTCCTAGGAAATTTAATACAGGTTGCATTAAATCTGTAAATTGCCTTGGGCAGGTGCATGGGATATCTTTCCATTTTTTCAGGTTTTCTTTAATCTCCTTAATCAAAGTTTCATTGTTTTTCATTTATAACACTTTCACCACCTTGATTAAATTTATTATTAGATATTTTATTACTTTGGGTGCTATTTTAAAAGGGAGTGTTTCTTTACATACTTTTCCTGATGATTCATTATTAGTATAAAGAAATGCAACCAATTCTTGTGCATTAACCTTGTATCTGCTCCCTTGCCAAATTCTTTTATTAGTTTTAGTTTTGTGTGAAACTTTAAAATTTTTCTGTATACAGTATCATGTCATCTGCATATAGTCACAATTTTATCTCTTCCTCTTCCTATTTGGATCCCTTTTATTTCTCTTTTCTTACCTGATTGCTGTGGCTAGGGCTTCCAAGACTATATTGAATACAAGTGGTGAGAGTGACAACCTTGTCCTTTATGAAGATTATACTGTATAGCACAGGGAAATATATACAAGATCTTCTGGAAGCTCACAGCAAAAAACAATGTGACAATGAATATATGTATGTTCATGTATAACTGAAAAATTGTGCTCTACACTGGAATGTGACACAACATTGTAAAATGACTATAACTCAATTTTTAAAAGTTAAAAAAAGCTTTTATTATGTTGAGATTTGTTCCTTCTATAACCACTTTGGTAATGTGTTTTATCATAAATTACTGTGGAATTTTATCAAATGCTTTTTCTGCATCTATTGAGATGATTGTGTGTGTCTGTGTTTTGTTTTTTTTTTTTTTTCTCTTGTTGTGATGCATTACATTGATTGATTCATGTATGGTGCATCATCCTTGTGTTCCTGGGATGAATCCAAATTGATCATGGTGTATGATCTCTTTTATGTGCTGTTGGACTCTGCTAATATTTTGTTGAGGAGTTTTGCATCTATGATCACCAGTGATATTAGTATGTAATTTTGTTTTTTTGTAGTACCTTTGCTTTTGGTATCAGGATAATGGTGGCTTCATAGAATGAGTTTGGGGGTACTCTTCTTTTTCAGTCTACTGGAAGAGTTCGAGAAGGACTGTTATGAGTTCTTTGTATGTTTGGTCGAATTCCTCAGTGAAGCCTTCTGGTCCTGGACTTTTGTTTCTAGGTAAGCCTTTTATTTCTAATTCAATTTGATTTCTCCTGGTTGGTTTGTTCAAGTGGTCAATTTCTTCTTCATTCAGTCTTGGTGGACTCTATGTTTCCAGAAACTTGTCCATTTCTTCTAGGTTATCCATTTTGTGTCCTTATAGTTGTTCATAGTATTCTCATATGACATTTTGTATTTTGTGGTATTGTTTGTAATTTCTCCATTTTCCTTTCTTATTTTGTTTATTTCTGCTCTCTTTTCTCTTCTTCATGAGCTTGGCCAAAGATGTGTCAATTTTGTTTACTCTTTCAGAAAACCAGCTCTTGGTTTGATTGATTTTTTCCATTGTTTTTTAATCTTTAGTTATTTCCTATGTGATCTTTCTTATTTTCTTTCTTCTGCTGACTTGCTTTTGTTTGCTCTTGGTTTTTCTAATTCTTTTAGCTAGTAGGTTAGAATGTTTATTTGAGATTGTTCTTCTTTTTTGAGGAAGTCCTGTATTATTATAAGCTTCCATCCTAGGACTGCTTTTCCTGCAAAGCATAGATTCTCTGTGGTTATGACTAGTAAAACTTTAAATAGATGTTTTCCAAGAGCAGTTTAACGTTCACATCAAAACTGAGAGGAAGGTACAGAGACTGCCCATATGCTCTGTCCCCATACTTGCACAGCCTTCCCTTTTAGGCCACTTTGGTGGGGGACGTTTCTATCTGTTACTGTTGATGAACAAATAATGACACATCTTTATCTCCTGAAGCTCATGGTTTTTATTTAGTTTCACTCTTGTTGTGTATTCTGTGGATTTGGACAAATGTGTAATGACATACATCCGTTATTATAGTATCAAATGGAGTATTTTCACCAGCTTCAAAATCTTCATTGCTTGTCTATTCAGCTCTCCTACCCAAAATCGCTGGCAACCACCAATCTTTTTACTGTCCATATGGTTTTGCCTTTTCTAGGATGTCACATAGTTGAAATCATACAATATGTAGCCTTTTCGGATTGGCTTCTTTCACATACTAATAGGCATTAAAAAAAAAAACAGGCATTCAAATTTCTTCCATGTCTTTTCATACCTTGATGGCTCATTTGTTTTTAGGATAGAATATTATTCTATTGTCCAGCTGTACCACAGTTTATTTACACATTACCTAATGAAGAGCATCTTGGTTGCTCCCAAGATTTGGATATGATGGATAAAGCTGTTCTAAACATCTATATATTGTTTTTTGTGTGAACATAAATTTTCAACTCCTTCGGGTAAATACCAAGGAGTGCAACTGCTGGATTATATTGTGCATGAGTGTTTAGCTTTTTAAGAAGATGCCAAACTGTCTTCCACAGATTCCCTACCATCGTGCATCCCCATCAGCAGTGAATAAGAAGTGCTATAGATCCACATACTCACCAGGGTTTGGTGTTGTCAGTGTCCTGAATTTGGGGTGTTCAGATATGTTTGTTTCCATTTGCCTAATGACATATGATGTGGAACATTTTTTGATATGCTTATTTGCCTTCTGTGTATTTTCTTTGGTGAGATGTCTGTTAATGACTTTTGACTACATTTAATCAGGTATTTTTGTTTCACTGTTGAGTTTTAAGTGTTTTGTGTATATTGAAGATAACAGTCCTTTATCAGATGTGCCTTTTGAAAATATTTTCTCCAAGTAAGTGTCTTCTCTGTCATTCTCTTGGCATTATCATTTCTCTGGCAAGTTTTTAAATTCAGTTATACTTTTCAACTTCAGGTTTTCCATTCCTTTTTTTTAAAGTAAGTTCTCTCTTTTTATTTTCTATTGGATGAGACATTTGCATATCTTCCTTTAAAATTTTAATCATGATTTTTTGTTCGTATAAGAGTTATAATGTCTAATATTATATCTATAATATCTAATATCTGTGCTCAGATATTGAAAAATAGTATTCATTTGATTTGTACTTTTATTCTCCTTTAGTATGGAACAATATTCAGCATTTCTTTTCTTTCATGATCTTATGATTTTTGAAGAACATATGTCATTAATTTTACAGTGTCCATTTTATATTTTTCTGATATTGCCTCATGAATAGTTCCATGTCATGTATTCTTAGCAGGAGCACAACAGGTATCAGTGATGCTATGTTCCTCCCAAGGTGTTATTTTAGATGGCACAAGATGTCAGTTTTTCCATTTATGGGTGATGCTAAGTTCATCACTTCATTAGGTGGTGTCTATTAGTTTTCTTCCCTATAAAGTTCTTTTTTCCCTTTGTGACTAACCAGTAACTTGAGATTATGTAAATATTCTGTTCTTCATCAAAATTTCACCCACTGTTTTTAGCATCTATTAATTTGAGATTATGTAAATATTCTGAGATTATCTAAATACTCTGTTTTTTTTTTAATACTTATTCAATTTCATTTTTAGTGATCAGTTTGTCCTAGTGTTCAATTTCTTCTTGATTCAGTCTTTGTGGACTGTATATTTCCAGAAACTTGTCCATTTCTTCAAGGTTATTCATTTATTTTCCATAAAGTTGTTCACAGTATTCTCATATGATATTTTGAACTTCTGTTGTATTTGTTGTAATTTCTCCATTTTCCTTTCTTATTTTGATTATTTGTGCTCTGTCTTTTCTCTTCTTTGTGAGCTAAGCCTGAGGTTTGTCAGTTTTATTTACTCTTTCAAAAAACCATCTCTTCGTTTGATTGACTTTTTCTATTGATTTTTTAAATCTCTATTTTATTTATTTCCTCCCTGATCTTTATTGTTTTCTTCCTTCTGCTGAGTTTAGGTTTTGTTTGCTCTTCTTTTTCTAATTCTTTTAGTTGGTTGGTTAGGTTGCTTATTTCAGATTGTTTATCTTTTTTGAGGAAGGCCTTTATTGCAATGAACTTTCTTCTTAGGACTGCTTTTGCTACATCCCATAGAATTTGTGTGGTTGTGATTTTTGTCATTTGTCTCCAAGTAATTTTTAATTTCTTCTTTGAATTTAACACTGACCTATTGGTTTCTTAGTATCATGTTGTTTAATCATCATGCTGTCATTTTTTTCTCCTATGTTTTGCTGTAGTTGATTTCTAGTTTCACGGAATTGAGTTCAGAAAAAAATGCTTAAAATAATTACTATCTTCTTAAAATTGTTGAGTCTTCTTTTGTGCCCAAGAGCATGATCCATCCTAGAAAGTGTTCCATGTGCACTGGAAAGGATGTATATTGTAATTTTGGGGGATATAATATTCTGAAAATATCAACCAAGTCTAATTGTTCTATTGTATCATTTAGTTGCTGTTTTGCCTTTATCTTTCTGTCAGGAAAACCTGTCAAGTGATGTGAATGGGGTGTTAAAATCTCCTACTATGATTGTGTTCCCATAGATTTCTCTCTTTATATTTGTTAGTATTCACTTTATGTATTTAGGTTCTCCTATGTTTTGTTCTTATATGTTAACATGTATATTATCCTCATCTTGCATTTTGTCTTCAATCATTATATAGTGCCCTGTTTATCTTTATTTATGTCTTTAGTTTTTAAGTTATTTTGTCTGTAATCAGTATTGCTACTCCTACTTTGTTTTTTTTTTTCCATTTGCATGGAATATCATCTTCAATCCTCTCATTCTCAATGTATGTCTCTTCTTCTCCCTAAAGTGTGTCTCTTGTATACAGCATATTGTATGTTCTTGTTTTATTTTCCAATATACCACTCTGCCTTTTGATTGGAGCATTTAGTCCATTGACATTATAAAGTAAGAATTGATAGACTTGTATTTATTGCCATTTTGAACTTAGTTTTGCAGTTGATTTGGTATTTCTTCTTTGTTTCTTTCTTTTTCTTTTTGTGGTTTGATAATTTTCCTTGTATTATCTCTGTTTTATTTTGTGTGTGTCTCCATTGTTAGTTTTTGTCATGTGGTTAATCTGGTTTTTACATATACTAACCCATTACTATATCTGTTTGTTTTAAACAGATAGTGAAATAAGTTCAAACCATCCTGCCAAAAACAAAAAGAAACAGAAAAAGAAAAGTAAAATACTCTTAATTTTCTTGCTCCTTTCTTCCACTCTTAATGATTTCGACGTCTCTCTTACAATTTCATGTTTATCCTGTTGTTATTCATTGTAGTTATCACCTTTCCAATTATGTTTTTTTTTTTTTCCTTTCAGTAGAAATCTGGCCATCCTGATTATAGTATGCCTTGGTGTGTTTATGTTTGGTTTCTTCTTGTTTTGGACCCTCTGGGCTTCCTGTACTTGGATATCTGATTGCTTCTTTAGGTTTGGGGAGTTTTCAGTTATTTTTTCTTTAAATGCCTTTTCAATCCCTTTTGCTCATTCTTCTTCTTCTGGGACCCCAATTATGCATAAATTGACACAATTTATATTATACCATATGTCAGTTATATTGTTTTCATTGTTTTATTTCTCTCTCTCTCTGCTGTTCTGATTGGGTAATTTTGTTTTCCGGTCTTCTAAGTCACTTATTTGTTCCTCTGCATGATCTAGCCCACTAGCTCTCATTTCAATAAATGGGTTTTCCAATTTTATGTGGCTCCTCTTTATAGTGTTAATTTCTTTTTTTGACATATTCTCTGTCTCTATGTACAATTTGTTTTAGTTCCTTCTGTACTGTGATCAGTCACTTTTTGAAATAATGATGTAGTAGACTATCAAAGCCTGTTTTATTGATTATTCTTTCAGGGAATTTCTCTTGTTCTTTTAATTGGGAGTGATTCTTTGCTTCTTTATCTTGCTTATCTTTCTCTGGCACTATGGATTATGAAGTATCAGTTATCTACTCTGGTCCTGAAAGGTTTTATTTATTCATTTATTTATGTGAAGTGGATGCAGAAATAAAACTATAAAAAAGAAATGTAAAATAAAAAATTGAAAACAGTGTATAATCAATAACAGAACAAAACAAATAAAAATCAAATTGAAATCAATTTTAAAAATTAATAAAAATATTTTAAAGAAAAATTTTAAGTTAATTAATGAATAAAATATTAAAAAATAAAAATTAAAGAAAATATGGATATATTTCTCTATAGACTGTGTGCCCTTATAATTTTGTTGAGAGTTCTTTCTTACTTACGAGTAGTTGCCAAGTCTTCCTTCCTTCCCTTTTGCCTGTTATTACTTTCGTTTGGGATGTGGCCAGTGTTCTGGTGGCAAGAGCATGCCCTGGCTATTTAGTGGGGCCTTCTTTTTGTTCTGTTGTTGTCACCGACCCTATCCTCACCCTGCTGCCTGAGTTCCACTCACTGGTTCTAGAGGCCCACCAGTCATGTCCCTGGCTCAGTGAAAATGGCCTCACTAGCCCTTGCCCCTGCTCTGTGCCAAATCTCTGTTTTTTATTCAATTGTATTAGAAGCACGAGTCCACAGATTCACCTTTGCAGAAAGTTTCCCTCTGCCTGGGGCTGTAAACAAATCTCACTCTTACCTATGAGGTTGCCGAAATGTAGGTATAGCTTCAGGTTTGAACCCCACTTTCACTTGGGAGCTGCACACTGGAGAATATGGTAGTTGTTGTTAAGCCCTGCCTCTCTTCTCACAAGGATACACCAATAATGGTGCCATGGGTCTGCCGAGACAAATGCTACAGTGCCCCTCTCCCTATGGCACACCTGCAATGTTGCTTTGTGTGTGTGTGTGTGTGTGTGTGTATTTTATGAGGGACCCAGGCTTTTCTGATCTGTATATCCCCCTAGCTATGACACACATCTCACTGAAGTCCCCCAAGCTTGCCTCAGTACAATTGGCCCCTGTCCTTTTCCTGGCTCAGGCAGCCTGTCCTGTCCCAACCCTGCTGGTTGATGTCTATGCCTGGGGATTACAGGGATCCTTTGTGCCCACTTAACTTAGTTCTGTCGGTCAAAAGCCATTCCATCCAGATCCAAGCCTTGGAAGTTCCCCTTCCATCCCACTGACCTCTCCTTTGGAGTGAAGGAGACCCAGCAAATGAAAGCTATTTCTCTTTTGCCATTTTCTCCCTGCAGGACCAGTTCCCCACTATTTTCCTTTCCCTTCCTTTTTTTCTTTTTTTCCTTTTCTCCTACTTAATTGGCAAAGTATTTTGTCATTTGAAGAAGGCAATGTTCTGTCAAAGTTCAGCAATTCTTCTGATTGGATGGGTGGGTTCCTGGATATAAGTCTTGGTGTATTTGTGGGAGAGGGTGAGGTAAAATTGTCCTTCAACTCCAACATCTGTGCCTTTCTCCTCTGCTTATTTTCTATTTAGAGTAAACCTTTTTTTTTAAATTTTTTACTGATTTATAATCATTTTACAATGTTGTGTCAAATTCCAGTGTTCAGCACAATTTTTCAGTCATTCATGGACATATACACACTCATTGTCACATTTTTTCTCTGTGAGTTATCATAAAATTTTGTGTATATTTCTCTGTGTTATACAGTGTAATCTTGTTTATCTATTCTACAATTTTGAAATCCCAGTCTCTCCCTTCCCACCCCCCACCCCCCTGGCAAACACAAGTCTGTATTCTCTGTCTGTGAGTCTATTTCTGCACTGTATTTATGCTTTCTTTTTGTTTGTTTGTTTGTTTGTTTGTTTTTGTTTTTGTTTTTTAGATTCCACATATGAGCGAACTCATATGGTATTTTTCTTTCTCTTTCTGGCTTACTTCACTTAGAATGACATTCTCCAGGAGCATCCATGTTGCTGCAAATGGCATTATGTTGTCGGTTTTTATGCCTGAGTAGTATTCCATTGTATAAATACACCACTACTTCTTTATCAAGTGCCATGTTTATGGACATTTAGGCTGTTTCCATGCTTTGGCTATTGTAAATAGTGCTGCTATGAACATTGGGGTGCAGGTGTCATCCTGAAGTAGATTTCCTTCTGGATACAAGAGCAGGAGTGGAATTCCTGGGTCATATGGTAAGTCTATTCCTAGTCTTTTAAGGAATCTCCAGATGGTTTTCCATAGTGGCTGCACCAAACTGCATTCCCACCAGCAGTGTAGGAAGGTTCCCCTATCTCCACAGACTCCAGCATTTGTCATTTGTGGATTTTTGAATGACGGCCATTCTGACTGATGTGAGGTGATACCTCATTACAGTTTTGATTTGCATTTCTTTGATAATTAGTGATATTGAGCATTTTTTCATGTGCTTTTTGATCATTTGTATGTCTTCCTTGGAGAATTGCTTGTTTAGGTCTTCTGCCCATTTTTGGATTGGGTTGTTTTTTTTTTTTCTTATTGAGTCGTATGAGCTGCTTATATATTCTGGAGATCAAGCCTTTGTCGGTTTCACTTGCAAAAGTTTTCTCCCATTCTGTAGGTTTTCTTCTTGTTTTATTTCCGGTTTCCTTTGCTGTGCAGAAGCTTGTAAGTTTCATTAGGTCCCATTTGTTTATTCTTGCTTTTATTTCTTCTAGGAGAAAATTTTTGAAATGTATGTCAGATAATGTTTTGCCTATGTTTTCCTCTAGGAGGTTTATTGTATCTTGTCTTATGTTTAAGTCTTTGATCCATTTTGAGTTGATTTTTGTATATGGTGTAAGGGAGTATTCTAGCTTCATTGTTTTACATGCTGCTGTCCAGTTTTCCCAACACCATTTGCTGAAGAGACTGTCTTTATTCCATTGTATATTCTTGCCTCCTTTGTCGAAGATTAGTTGACCAAAAGTTTGTGGGTTCATTTCTGGGCTCTCTATTATCTTCCATTGGTCTATATGTTTGTTTTGGTACCAATACCATGCTGTCTTGATGACTGTAGCTCTATAGTATTGTCTGAAGTCTGGGAGAGTTATTCCTCCAGCCTCTTTCTTTCTCTTCAGTAATGCTTTGGCAATTCTAGGTCTTTGATGGTTCCATATAAATTTTATTATGCTTTGTTCTAGTTCTGTGAAATATGTCCTGGGTAATTTGATAGGGATTGCATTAAATCTGTAGATTGCATTGGGCACTGTGACCATTTTAACAATATTGATTCTTCGAATCCAAGAGCATGGAATATCTTTCTATTTTTTAAAGTCTTCTTTAATTTCCTTCATCAATGGTTTATAGATTTCTGTGTATAACTCTTTCATCTCCTTGGTTAGATTTATTCCCAGATATTTTATGAATTTAAGTGATACTTTAAAGGGGATTGTTTCTTTACTCTTCTTTTTCTGTTGATTTATCGTTAGTGTAAAGAAATGCAACTGATTTTTGAATGTTAAATTTGTAATCTGCTACCTTGTAGAATTCTTCAATCATCTCTAGTAGCTTTTGTATGGACCTTTTAGGGTTTTCTATATATAGTAACATGTCATCAGCGTATAATGATACTTTAACCCCTTCTTTTCCAATTTCGATCCCTTTTATTTCTTTCTCTTGCCTGACTGCTGTGGCTAAGATTTCCAGGACTATGTTGAATAGGAGTGGTTATAGTGGGCATCCTTTTCTTGTCCCAGATATTAGTGGGAAGCTTTTGAGTTTTTCACCATTGAGTACTATGCTGTCTGTAGGTTTGTCATATATAGCTTTTATTATGTTGAGATATGTTCCCTCTATACCCACTTTGGCGAGAGTTTTTATCATAAATGGGTGTTGAATTTTATCAAATGCTTTTTCTGCATTGATGGAGATGATCATGTGGTTTTTGTCCTTTCTCTTGTTGATGTGATGTATTACATTGATTGATTTGCATATGTTGAACCAGCCTTGTGTCCCTGGGATGAACCCTACTTGGTCATGATATATGATCTTTTTTATGTGTTGTTGGATTCTATTTGCTAAAATTTTGGTGAGGATTTTGGAGTCTATGTTCATCAGTGATATTGGCCTATAATTCTCTTTTTTTGGTAGTGTCTTTGCCTGGTTTTGGTATCAGGGTGATGGTGGCTTCATAGAATGAGTTTGGGAGTATTGCATTCTTTTCAATCTTCTGGAAGAGTTTGAGAAGGACTGGTATGAGTTCTTCTTTGTATGTTTGGTAGAATTCCCCAGTAAAGCCATCCGGTCCTGGACTTTTATTTGTAGGGAGGTTTTTAATTGCTATTTGTATTTCCTTTCTAGTGATCGGATTGTTCAACTGTTCAGATACTTCTTGATTCAGTTTTGGTGGACAGTATGTTTCCAGAAACTTGTCCATCTCCTCTAGGTTATCCAGTTTGGTTCCATATAATTTTTCATAATATTCTCATATGATATTCTGTATTTCTATTTTGTTTGTTGTAATTTCTCCATTTTCCTTTCTTATTTTGTTAATTTGTGCTCTCTCTTTTTTCTTCCTTGTGAGTTTGGCCAGAGGTTTGTCGATTTTATTTACTTATTCAAAAAACCAGCTTTTGGTTTGGTTGATTTTTTCTATGGTCCTGTTAATCTCTCTTGTATTTAATTCCTCTCTGATCTTTATTATTTCCTTCCTTCTGCTGCTTTTTGGGGCTTTTTGTTCTTCTTTTTCTAATTCATTCAGGTGGTGGGTTAAGATGTTTATTTGAGATTGTTCTTGTATTCTGAGGAAGGGCTGTATCACTATAAACTTCCCTCTTAGCACTGCCTTTGCTTTGTCCCATAGGTTTTGAGTGGTTGTGCTTTCATTATCATTTGTCTCAAGGTATTATTTAATTTCAGGTTTGATTTCCTCATTGACCCATTGCTTTTTCAATAACATATTGTTTAATCTGCATGCTTTCCATTTTTCTCCTTTGTTTCTCTGTTGTTGATTTCCAGCTTCATGGCATTGTGGTCAGTAAAAATGCTTGAGATAATTTCTATCTTCTTAAAATTGTTGAGGTTTCTTTTGTGCCCAAGTACATGATCGATCCTGAAAAATGTTCCATGTGCACTTGAAAAGAATGTATATCCTATTTTTGGGGGGTGTAATGCTCTGAAAATATCCACCAAATCTAGTTTTTCTATTAAACTGTTTAATTTCTCTATTGCCTTGTTTATTTTCTGTCTGGAAAATCTGTCTAGTGATATTAATGCAGTGTTATAATCCCCAACTATGATTGTAATCCCATCAATATCCCCCTTTATCTCTGTTAGTAATTCTTGTATGTACTTAGGTGCTCCTATATTGGGTGCATATATATTAACAAGTGTAATAACCTCATCTTGTATCACTCCTTTAATCATTATAAAATGTCCTTCTTTATCTTTCTTTATGGCCTTTGTTTTAAAGTCTATTTTGTCTGAAATCAGTACTGCAACACCTGCTTTTTTGGCTTTTCCATTTGCATGGAATATCCTTTTCCATCCTTTCACTCTCAATCTAAATGTGTCCTTCTCCCTAAATTGGGTCTCTTGTATGCAGCATATTGAAGGTTCTTGCTTTATTATCCAGTCTGCCACTCTATGTCTTTTGACTGAAGCATTTAGTCCATTAACATTTACAGTAATTAATGATAGGTGTGTGTTTATTGCCATTTTGAACTTATCTTTGCAATTGAATTGGTATATCCTCTTTGTTCCTTTCTTCTTCCTTTTGTGGTTTGGTAATTTTCCTTTGTATTATCATGGATTTTATTTAATTTCTGTGAATCCCTTGTACGTTTTTAGCTTATGGTTACCCCTTTTAGTAAATCTATCAACCCATTAGTATAACTGTTTTTATTAAACTGATAGTAACGATCTCAAACCCATCCTACTGTGAAAAAAAATTAAAAAATAAAGGAAAAAATATTCTATATTTCCCTGCCTCCCTCTCCCACTCTCAGTGATTTGTATGTCTTCTTTTATAATTTCATGTTTACTTTATTTGTAATTCATGAGTTATCACCTTTCCAGTTGTGAGTTTCTCATTTCTGTAGCATCCTGCTGCTTTTCTATTTAGAATAGACCTTTCAATGTTTCATTTAGCATCGGTTTAGTGTTGCTAAACTCCTGCAGCTTTTTTTTGTCTGTGAAACTCTTTATTTCTCCTTCTATCCTCAAGGATAGCCTTGCTGGATAAAGTATCCTAGGCTGCAGCTTTTTTTCATTCAAGGCTTTGAATATATCTTGCCACTCCCTTCTGGCCTGTAGTGTTTGTGTAGAGAAATCAGCTGAGAGCCTTATGGGGGTTCCCTTGTAACTTACTCTTTGCTTTTCTCTTGCTGCCTTTAGAATCATTTCTTAATCCTTGACTCTGGCCATCTTGATTATAATATGTCTTCTTGTGGGTCTATTTGGGTTCTTCCTGTTTGGGACCCTCTGAGCTTCCTGTACTTGGATATCTTATTCCTTTTTTAAGTTTGGGAAGTTTTCAGTCATGATTTCTTCAAAAACCTTTTCAATCCCCTTTGATCTTTCTTCCGCTTCTGGGGCCACTATTATGCAAAGATTGGGACACTTTATATTGTCCCATAGGTCCCTTAAGCTATTTTCATTATTTTTTATTTGCTTATCTTGTAGTTCTTCTGAATGGGTGCTTTCTATTGTCCTGTCTTCTAGGTCACTAATTCATTCCTCTGCATTATGTAGTTGGCTTTGCACAGCTATTAGATCATTCCTCATCTCTGTCAATGAGTTTACCCATTCTACTTGGCTCTTCTTTATAACTTCAATTTCATTTTTGACATATTTTGTATCTCTAAACACTATCTCTTTTAATTCCTTCAGCAATTTGATCACTTCTTTTTTGAAATCTTAATCGATATCTATTTCATTGATCTTTCTTGCAGGGGATTTCTCTTGTTCTTTTAATTGGGAAAGGTTTCTCTGCTTCTTCTTCTTGCTCATACCTCTCTGGCACTGTGGTTTATGGAGTATCAGTTGTCTATTTTTGTCCTTAAGGATTTTATCTATCTAATGCTTATTTAGGAATAGAACTTAGGAAAGAAAGAAAAAAAATAAGAGAGAGAGAAATAATTTTAAAAGAAGGGAGAAAGAGGGTTTGAAAACAGTGTATAATGAATAATAGAAGAGCGAGTTGAAGCAGAGTATTAATCAGGTTGAGACGACCTTTTAAATCCTTTAAAAAAAAGAGGGGGGTAGATGAATAGATGTATTTGAAAACTGTGTCTAATCAATAACAGGACATCAAAACCCAAGAGAAATAGAAATGAATTAAGAAGTAAAAATTAAGAGGGTAATAGAAAATAGAACAGGTAAAAACAGATTAAAAAAAAGGGGGGGTGTCGGTGTTCTCCTGTAGTCTGTGTGCTTTTAACGTGAAGTCTTTCTGTCTTTGTCCTATTTTGGAAGTTCATCTTGCTGTTTTCAGAGGCCCTCTATTGGCGCCCTCTTCTGTGCTGCTCCCAGTACCTGTTGGCAAGCTGATTGCACCTCCTCCTAATACTGGGTCAGGTGCATCTTTCCTCTGCTGTGGGTGGGCGGGTCACAGCCCCTCCCGATGCCGCAGTCAGATGTTGCAGACTGGCCAGGTAGGAGGGCGGGTCGTGCCCCCTCCCAGCACCTCGTTCAGGGACTGTGTTCCTGCCCGAAAAGAGGAGGCCACTCTCCCTCTACCTGCACCTGTAGCTCCACTGCTCTGTGTGGCTGCACGCTCCACCCTGGTCTGTGCTCCACAGGTGGGCTCTGGGAAGACAGAGGGATAGCCTTGTCCCTGTTCTGGGCCAAAGCTCAGCTCCTTGTTTGTCTTTGTGGAGCAAGTTCTCTGAGGGACCATGATGGAAGGATCCTATCTGCCTCGGGCTGTAGGCCAGTCTCAGTCTGTCCTTTAAGGCTGCTAAGCTCTTTGGTGCGGATGCAGGTTTCACCCCTGCTACTGCCTGGATACTAAGCGCTGGAGGATATGGCAGCTGTGCCTGAGCCCCACCTCTCTTCCCCTGAAAACTTTCTGTGGGTTTTCAGAAATGGGGGTATGCACCCTTCCCCTGAGAGCACATCAACCTTGCTGTTTTATGGAGGGCCCAGATTGTTCTGCCCTGTACACCCACAGCCATGGTGCGCAGCCCCTTGCGTTCCCCCAGGGCTGCCTCCATGCAGCTGCCGCCGTCCTCCGCCTGGCTTGTGCAGCCTGGCCCTGCCCACTGCTGCCTGCCCGCATCTCAGGCTGGGTGTTGGGGGGACCCTCTGTGCCCGTTTTACTTAGTTCTGTCATTCAAGGGCTGCTTCATATAGATCGGAGCCTCGGAGGCTCCCTCTCCGTCCCACTGGCCTCTCAGTTGGAGAGGGGAGACCCAGTGAGCGAGCGCCAGTCCTCCTTTGCCACTCCCTCCCCATGGGACCCGTCCCACTCTGCTTTGCCTTTTGTTCTTTCTTTTTTCCTTTTCTCCTACCAGATTTTTGGCGTCTTTATCTTTTGAAGAGCGCGATGATCTGTCAGAGTTCCACAGGTGTTCTGGTTGGCTGAATTGGTCTTTGGATGTGGGTCTTGGTGTATTTGTGGCAGAGGGTGAGCTGCGAGTGCCCTTCTACTCTGGTATCTTCTCCGAGTCCCCTAGAGTAAACCTTTCATTATTTCCTTTAGCATAGGTTTAGTATTGCTAAATTCTTTTAGTTTGTGATTTTCTGTGAAATTCTTTCTCTTTCTATTCTAAAGTACAGCCTTACTGCATAAATTATCCTAGGTTGCATCTTTCTCTCATTCAGAACTTTTAATATATATTACCACTCCCTTCTGGCCAGCAGTGTTGGTGAAGAGAAACAAACAGATAGCCTTATGTGGTTTTCCTTATAAATAATAATTCATTTTTCTCTTGCTACCTTTAGTATCATTTCTTTATCTTTAACTTTCACCATCTTAATTTTAATATGTCTTGGTGTAGGTTATTTGGGTTCTTCTTGAGTACTCTCTGTGCTTCCTGTACTTGGATATTTGATTGCTTCTTTAGGTTTGGGATATTTTCTGTCATGATTTCTTCAAATACCTTTTTAATCCCTTTTGCTTTTTCTTCTCCTTCTGTGACCCCTATTATGCATAGTTTGGAATGTTATATATTATCCCATAGATCCTTTATATTGTTTTCATTGTTCTTTTTTTTTTCTCTCTCTCTCTTGCTTTTCTATCTGCTGTTCTGATTGGGTGACTTCTCTTTTCATGTTTTCTAAGTCACTTATTCATTCTTCTGTATTGTCTAGTCTGCTTTTGACTGCCTATATCTTGGCTCTTTTCATAGCCATTGAGTATTATGTTTTTAATTATCTCCTCTTTATACTTTCAATTTCCTTTTCATAATGTTCTCTCTCTATTTATAGTCTCTTTTATTTCTTCCAGTGCTTTCATCACTCCAGTTTTGAAGTCATGATCTAGTAGACTATTGAGATATATTTCATTGACTGTTCTTTCTGGGGATTTCTATTGTTCTTTTAATTGAGAATCATTCCCCTCCTTCTTCATTTTACTTATATCTCTCTGGCACTATGGATTATGAAGTATCAGTTATCTTCTCTGGACTTCAAGGGTTTTTTTTTTTTTTGAAGAGGATGTGTTCCTGTGTAGACTGCGCACCCCTAATAATTTTGTTGCTAGGTTTGTTTTTAGTATGGATGGTAGCCATGTCTTCCTTCCATGTGTGTTATCAGTTATCCTTTTGATTAGGGATGTGGCTGGTGTTGTGGTGACCAGAGCCTTCTCTGGATTTTTAGAGTGGTCTCCTTTTTGTTCTGTGGTTGTCACAGCTCTGTCAGGGACTGGATCTGTTTCCTTTTTGTTGAGAGTGAGGCTTCCAGACCTGGTTCTGAGCTCTGGTGCATAGTAGGTGAGGTTGGAGCACTTTAAGTACTTTTTCTTGACTCTGCCCTTGTCCTAGCTTTAGTCACAGGAATGTCAGTATGCTGCTGTGGTGTCCCCCAGGTTCTCTGCCCTCAAAAATACCAGTGCAATTCCACTGAATTCTGGGTCACACACTTGGTTGGTGATGCACTATCAGGTCAGTGACATCTGCAGCAGCAAACACTGCACCTGCACTTGCCCTGATACACAAACTCTGCTCACTTGTCTTAGATGCCTACACCAGTAGGGCTTCCAGCACTCAGTGACTGCATTCATGCTACCAGATCAGCACCATGCCAAGTGCCAAATGCTGCCCCTTCAATCACCCACTTTGCAAACTCTGCTCACTCTTCCCAGAGGCCCACAGGTCATGCAACTTGGTCAGAACTACTCTTAGTGCTGCATTCACTCAGGGTAGGTGGGCTCACAGAAAATGGCCACACCAGCACTCACCCTTACTCTGTGCCAGAACTCTAGTCCTTGCCCATTTGTCTTAGAAGGGTGGGTCCACAAAGGCACCTGCATAGCAAAATGGTCCCCTTTGCTTGGTGTTGTAAACAAATTTCAGTCCTGCCTGTGAAGTTGTGGAGCCACTGGGTATGAATATGTGCTTCAAATCCACCAGAGGTGGATTTGAAGCGATATGGTGGTTGTGGTGGAGCCCTGTCTCTATTATCCTAAGAACACACCAGCAATGGTGTCACAGGACTGTGTAGACAAAGGCTATGGCCCAGCCGCATTGTGCTCCTCCCTGCAATGCACACCAGCAGTATTGCTTCCTTTTTTTAATTTTATGGGGAACTCAGGCTGTTCTGTTCTCTATACCCTCCCAGACATAGTTCATAGCATACTTCAGCCCCTTGAGATTGCCTCTGTGCAGTTGGCCCCAGTCCACCACTTTCCTCTGGCAGCCATTCCCAGCCCACCCCCTGCTGGTTTGTGTCTAAGGCTGAGGTCACAGGGAAAATTAGTGCTCATTTTACTTATTGTTTTGTGGGCCAAGGGCTACTTTGCACAGATACAAGACTTGGAGTCCCCCTCCCCCCCAGTTTAAGAGTGCGAATCCTCCTTTGTCACTCCCACACTGTGGGATTTGTCCCACGCTATTTTCCTTTTACTTTTTTCCTACCAGATTTGTGGTGAATTCTGTCTTTTGAAGAAGGTGATGTTCTGTCAATGTTCAGTAGGTGTTCTGAGTGAATGGGTGGGTCCCGGGGTGTCTCTCTTGGTGTATTTGTGGGAAGGGTGAGCTACTAGTGTCTTTCTACTCCACCATCTTGGCTGCTTCTGACTCCTCTTTCTTAAATTTGATACTGAAATTACTAATAATTGGCCAGAATTCTCAATGTTTCCATGATCTATTCAGACAGATATTGTATACCTGTCTGAAAATTAACATGACACTTCTTATTTTTAAAAAAAATTGACAGCACATTCTGTAGGGAAGAAGTAAATATAAGTGTAATCCTATGAATTTTCAATAAAAGGATGAACCGATGGAAAGTCTGGTAGCCATGTACAGTGAACGTCAGTTATCTTTGTTCTACCTTCCTTGATAATGCCTTTTCTGTGGTACTAATTTCTTCTCTTCCCTCTACTGATCAAAACTTTTCCACTTGAAGGCATATAGTGGTGAGCATAGCTGCCTTCCAAAACTTCTCCACTCTCCACTGTGAACAAAAATTAAAACTAAAATGTCTTAGCCAGACATCCAATGTCCAACATAGTTTTATCTTAATTCTACTCCCCCACAATCCATATAATTCTAGGAAATAAAGGTGAACATTTCAGTCTAATACTGGAAGACACTGCAATTTTTTGAATGTTTATTGGTGAATGTCTTATATCAGTTTTAGATTTTTTTTCCTCTTGGGCTAAATCTAATTCCCCAAAAGTAAATATTTAAGTATTTTCTCTGCTGGGTTTAAGCCTTACAAATTATTTATTAATTATAGACTAGAATCATCCTTATATTATGAGATAAGAAATACAAAACACATTTCAAATTGCTGCTCCACTCACTCTCCTCTTTCTTTTAGAAAATAAAAGTTTATTGTTGAATTTTAATGCATAATTAAAATATATCTATATATATTTATTTATATTTATTTATTGAATTATAGTCAATTTCCAATGTTATGTCAATTTCTGGTGTACAGCATAATGCTTCAGTCATACAATAACATACATATATTCTTTTTTATATTCTTTTTCACCATAAGTTACTACAAGATATTGAATATAGTTCTCTGTGCTATACAGTATGGAATTATTGTTTATATATAATATATATATTAGTATATGCAAATCTCATGCTCTCAATTTAGCCCTTCCCACTCTCTTCTCCCTCTGGAAACCATGTTTGTTTTCTATGTCTGTGAGTCTTTATTTTTTTTAATAATTTCATCTATTTTTTAGATGCTACATATAAGTGATATCACATGGCATTTTTCTTTCTCTTTCTGACTTCACTTAGAATGATATTTCCCAGGTCCATACATGTTGCTTTAAATGGCATCATTTTATTATTTTTTTATGGATGTGCATTATTCCATTGTATAAATATACAACTTCTTTTTCCAGTCATCTGTCTTCTTGTTAATCTTACTGGAGAAGCCAAATCTTACTGGAGAGACCAATGCTCACTGCCTAGGTCACAAGTGGAATAGTCAATTTGTTTTGGCTTGCTTTGAACTGAAAAATTGTTGTGTTAGAAGATTTCATTTCCTATGATGATGCTTTTTTCCACACAGTAATGTTCCCACTGTTTATTCATACCTTTCCTGAATCTCCCTACATGGACAGAAATGTCAAGCTTCACCATGAGAGACACAAGCTCGTAGACTTTATACTTCCAGAATGATTCAAGAGTTGGATGTAAGACTCAGGTTAGAATCAGTGCATTAATTTGTTCAACAAATAAATTACACAGACTTAGTATATGCCAACCTCAGACACTGGATGGAAGTGGAGTCCGGGTATTCACAAACCAGAAAGCATCACTGAGTTTGATGTCCAGAGTTTTTACTTGGGCTTTATAATTTATTAAATCATTGGACACATGATTAATCTGCATCTCCAGCATCATCTCCTCCCATCTTCCCAGAGTCCAGCATGGCACTAATTTTCAACCCTCTAATTATGTGGTTGGTCTTTCTGGGGTTAGCCCTCATGCTGAAGTTAACTTGGGGTCCACTACCGTGAGTCACCTCATTAGCATAATAGACACTCTTCTCACTCAAGAAATTCCAAGAGTTTTGAAGTTCTGTGTCTGGTACCAGAAATAAAGGACAGATATTTTATTTATTATATCACTGATAATAACTCTAAAAATTTGGTATGCATGAGAACTACAAAGGAGATTGTTTAAAATTTTACCCTTTGTAGAACTGAATTGAGGCTCAGAACTTCCTAACTTTCAGGAGCACATAAAGAATGCTACATTGCTGACAAGCATGTAAATTGGTACAATCACCTGAGAAGCAAATATCTGTCAGTATCCACTTCAACCTGAACATACAGATAAACCTATTCCAGCAAATCTGCTTCTAGGTAAATACCTAATAAAAGAAGCCACTGTCAGGAAAAACTGAAACATTTTGAAACACACACTCAACCACACGAAAGATTACTTGGTTTCTGTCTAGCTCACCCTTTGAATATTTCAAATTCAATGTTACTGAGCTATTTTCTAACTCTGTAGGTAGTAGGAAACATACAGTGCTGTAAATTATTATTTTTCTGTAGAAATGTGAATGTACTTAATCTTGTGGAATGCAATTGTTGGGTACCATTGCCTCAATGTGCTGTGGTTGTCTAAATTTCCTCTTTAAAGGAACCCTTCATCTCCTCTCTAAGTCACCATTTCTAAGAGGGTCAACACTTAAATTGGTGTGAAATACAAGACTTATAAAATATGATAGCACATCTTAATTTGACCTTCAAGGACTTTTACATTCTGGCCTCAAGCATTATTTCCAAATTCACCTTTTTATTTCCCTTTCTCAACTCATATCCAAAGACTGTTACTGACACTTCAACAATCTTGCATGATGTCTTCAACCATTACCCAGTTCCTCTCCCAGCATGCATGCTCACACACACAAACACGCACAAACAGGACCACTTCCACCTGCCTTCCTTTCCTCTTTGAACTTTTTCAGCATTAATGTGAGCCACTCACTTGAATTTCAATTATTCATCATTTTACATATTTACCTTAGTGCATACCAATCTATCCTTTTGCTTGGCAAGTTCTGAAGGCTTATCCTTCCTGTTATTAACTGATTTGTTATCTGGTCCTGGGGTGAAGTCTTTTATGCATACGAATTGAAAGAGAAGCAGTCAAGGGAATGGTTGATGAAGAAGAATAAAAATTGCTATGTAGGAAAATCTAGGACAGCAAAAAGAAAGAAACAAACAAAAATAATTGGTCATGCAGAGGAACTGTGAAACCAATGATCTTTATGCTTTAAATCCAGGATTACCTCCCTGCCTAGTTCATTGGAATTCAAACCTAAGAATTTACACATGTGTTACCACACCAGCTCCACTTTCTGCTTCTACTCATTCTTGTGGGATTTTCTGTATGACATCTGCCTTCAGCCTGTCTTTGTCTTCTGGTTTCTGATCATGTCCCTTCATCCCAGTTCTTAGTGACTTGTCAGATGTCACTGAGATCACAGCCATGAAGTTCCTTATACCATGTCTGGTGCAGGGTAGGTCCTCAGTGAGGATTTTCCTTCTTCTTAAAGTAGCTCAGATTTGTTACTATGCTTCCCGTGAAAGTGAGCCAAAGGCTTTTATTAAATTAGGAAATAAAAGCAATCTGTGTTGTTTCTTGGTCAAAGATGTCAGCGTAAGGCAGAATTCCAAGTTGGATGCTTGGAGAGTCAGTGGGAGCACCACAGGACCCTCTCCCTCCTTGTCTCTCTAAAAGGACTCATTTGCTCATTGTCTTTTAGGGGCTTAAGGAGCAAGTCTGAACTCACAGCTCTTTGTTCACACCAGAGGCTGCCATACTACCACTGTTGCCCTGACTCCACCCACTCCTCCAGCAGCACCAGTTCAACTCCAGAGTAGAAGCTGAGAGCAGTGTCTGTAGATCAGAGTCCAGACAGCTAGCTCTTCATGCATAAAGTGGGGTGCCCCTGCACTGAGCTGTGTTGAGTGGCAGCAAGCATCCACTTTTTATCAGGTAGGGCTTCCTCCTTCCCCACTCCCTCACCCTTTAAGTCTCTTCCCCCTCTCCCCTTCCTCCCCTCCATCCTTCTCTAACATACCCTTGAATAGATGATGCTGGCTTGCAGCTGTTAACTTAGTTCTTTTTTATAAACCCAGTAGTTTATTTCAAAGAAGAAATTTTAGGCTTACTGGACAAAATCCCACTACAATTGACACTTATACAGACACTAGACTACTGTACATTTAAAAAAAGAAAAAATCAAGAAGGGCCAAGTTGGTGGAGTAGAACGACACTCTTAGCTCACCCTCTCCCACAAATGCAACAAGACTGACATCCACTGACCCACCTATCCAATCAGAAAGTCTGCTGAACTTTAACAGAACCTCACTTTCATCAAAAGACAAAACACGCCATTAATCTGGTAGGAGAAAAGGAAAATAAAAGGAAGAAAAAGGGAAATAGTGCAGTCCAGTCCCATGGGGAGGGAGCAGCAAAGGTGGTATAGTGCTCATTTGCTGGGTCCCTCCCACTCCAATGAAGAGGTCAGCTGGATGGAGGGGGAACCTCTGAGGCTTGAAATTGTATAGAATATCCCTTGACTGACAGAACAAAGTTAAATGGGCAAAAAGGGTCCTCATGACCCCCAGGCTTAGACACCAACCAACAGGTGTGGGATGAAACAGACTGCCTGAGCCTGATGGAGGACTCAGGCCAACTGTACAAAGGCAATCTCAGGAGATTTCAATATGCTGTGTGCCATCACTGGAAAGGTATACAAAGCAGAACAACATGAGTCCCCCATAAAATATGAAAAAAAAAGGCAAAGAAACACTGCTGGTGTGCCCTGGGGGGAGGGGTGCCATAGCTTTTGTCTTTGAAGACTTGTGGCATCATTTCTGGTGTCTTTTCTGAAGAGAGGTGGGGTTTAAACACACCCACCATATACTCTAATGTGCACCCAGGTGGAGGCATGGTTGAAATCTCAATCCCTACCTAGGGGTTCTGCAACCTCATAGGTGGGACTCAGATTTGTTTACAGCCCCAGGCAAATAGGAAAGTTCTGCTGCAGTACCTCTGTGAACTCATGGTTCTAAGACAAATGAACAAGGAGAAGAGTTCTGGCATAGAGCACGGGTGATGGCTGGTATGACCACTTTATCCAAGTCCACCTAAAGAGCATGGAACTGAAGTGAAGTTGGGAGGGGCACTGAAAGGCAGAGAGACCCAACCACCTAACATGCACAAGTGCACCACCACAATACAGCATTTGGAGGAGACATGACACATGGCACTAGGAGAAGCACAGATCAGGGGAACAACTGGAGGGCCTCTGGAACCAGTGAGTAGAGTTCATGCAGCAGGGTGAGAACAGGAGCAGTGACAATCACAAAATAAAAAGGAGATCTCATTTAATAGCCAGGGAAGACTCTTGCTACCAGATCACAGGCCAAATCCCCAACAAAAAGGATAACAGGCAAAAGACAGGAAGACATAGTAACCACCCATACTTCAGACAGAGCTATCAACAAAATTATTAAGAGCACATAGTGCCCACAAGAACATATCCACATTTTTTCATTTTTCTTTTACTTTTTAAATTTTTACATTTAAAAGATTTTTATGTTTCTATGTTTAATCCCTTTTAAAATTGGCCTTTAAAATATTTTAAATTGTTTTTAGTTTGTCTCAATTTCATTTTTATTTCTTTTTGCTTTATTCTTCTATTATCGATTAGACTAAGTTCTCAAATTTTTTCTTCTTTTAAGCTTTTTAAATTTCTCACAATTTGCTTTTTATCTCTTTGTTTTGTTCTCTTATTTATTATAATAAGTTTTCATATATTATTTTCTAATTTTAAGACTTTAAAACTTCTCAATTTTTATTTCTCTTTGACTAGTTCTTCTGTTATTGTTCATAATCTGTTTTCAAATCTTATTCTCTTCTTTTAAATTTATTTTTTAACTTTATTTCTGTATCTGTTTTAGGTAAATAAGTAAAAAGAAAACCTTTAGAAACAGAAAAGACAACCATGCTCCATAATCAATAGTGCAGGAGAGATATAAGCAAAATAAAGTAGTAGAGGAACAACCCCATTTAAAAGAACAGGTAAAATCCCCTGAAAGAATGATCATGAAATAGACCTTGATAATCTATTAAATCATGATTTCAAAAAAGGAGAGATAAAAGTACTAAAGACGCAAAAAGAGATTGTATATAGAGGCAAAGAATATGTCAAATAGGAAATTGAAACTTTATAAAGAGGAGTGATTTAAAATAGGAAAACACATTTGCTGAGATAAGAGCTGAGTTAAAAGTTGTAAAAAAAAAAAGTAGGCTACTTAATGCAGAGGAATTAATAAGTGGTTTAGAATACAGGACAACAGAAATCAACTAATCAGAAGAGAGGAAAACAAACAAAAACCAATGAAAGAACAAAATTCAATGAAAACAATTATCCTATGGGATAATATAAAGCTTGCCAAAACCTACACATAACAGGGGTCTCAGAAGGAGAAGAAATAGCAAACAGGATTGAAAAGGTATTTGAAGAAATCATAATTAAGAACTTCTGAAACATAAAGAAGCAATCAGATATACGAGTACAGGAAGTATGAAGGGACCTAAACAAGAAGAAACCAAACAGACACACACTAAGATATATTATAATCAGCATGGCCAGGGTTAAACATAAAGTAATGGTTCTAAAGGCATAAGGAGAAAAACAGAGTTAGTTACAAAAGAATACTCATAAGACTTTCAGCTGATTTCTCTACACAAACACTACAAGCCAGAAGGGAGTGGCAAGATATATTCAAAGTCCTGAATGAAAAACAAACAAACAAAAAAGATTCAGCCTAGGATAATTTATCCAGCAAGTCTATTCTTCAGAATAGCAGAAGAAATAAATATCTTCACAGACAAGCAAAAATAAAAGAATTTAGCAACACTAAATCTATACTAAAAGAAATATTGAACGGTATACTCTAAATCGAAAAGAAGCAGTTTGCTTTTGAAAGGAGAAAACCATAATTGGAAAGGTGATAATTACCATGAATTACAACAGAATAAACATGGAATTGTAAAAGAAGACTTCTAAATCATTAAGAGTGGGAGAGGGGAGCAAGAAAACATAAGAGTTTTCTTCATTCTTTAATTTTTTCATTCTTGGTAGGATGGGTTTGAGCTTGTATTACTATATGTTTTAAACAAACAGATACAGTAATGGGTTAATATATGTACAAAATTGGGTAACCATAAGACAATAACTTACAAGAAAGTCACAAAAACTAAAAATTAACCAAGATAATAGAAAGGAAAACTTTAAAAAAAACACACACAACAAGAGAAAGAAAGAAGCAAGGGAAAAATGCCAAATCAATTGCAAAATTAAGTTCAAAATGGCAATAAACCAAGGTTTATCAGAAATTACTTTAAATTTCAATAGGTTAAATGCTCTAATGAAAAGGCATAGAGTGACAGACTGGATAATAAAACAAGAACCTACAATATGCCACATACAAGAGACCCACTTTGGGAAAAGGACACAAATAGACTGTGAGTGAGCAAATTGAACAAGATATTACACACAAAAAGAAATGAAAAGAAAGCAGGAGTAGCAATACTGAGTTCACACAACATGAACTTTAAAACAAAGACCATAAAGAAAGACGAAGAACATTTTACGATTTAAGGAGCAATACAAGATGAAGATATTACATCCATTAACATAACTATACCCAATGTAGGAGCAACTAAATACATAAAGCAAATACTAACAGATATAAAAGGAGAAATTGCTGGGAATAAAATAATGGTAGGAAATTAAAATATCCCATTATCCTCACTGGAAGATCTTCCAGATGCAAATTTAATAATGCAACAGAAATTAAATGATACAATATACAAATTAGACATGGTTGATATTTCAGAACATACATCCTAAAAAAAATACAATATGCATTCTTCATAAGTGCATATGGAACATTTTCTAGGATGGATCATGTACTTGGGCGCAAAAAAAGACTCAACAATTTTAAGATAATAGTAATTATTTTAAGCATTTTTTTCTGAACACAATGCATGAAACTAGAAATCAACTACAGAAAAACAAAGGAGAAAGAAATGACAGCATGATAATTAAACATGATACTAAGAAACCAATGGGTCAATGAAAAAATCAAAAAAGAAATTTAAAAATACTTTGAGATAAATGACAAAAATCACAACCACGCAAAATCTATGGGATGCGGTGAAAGCATTTCTAAGAAGAAAGTTCATTGCAGTAAAGGTCTTCCTCAGAAAAGATTAACAATCTGAAATAAACAACTAACCAACTAAAATAATTAGAAAAAGAAGAGCAAACAAAACCTAAAGTCAGCAGAAGGAAGAAAACAATAAATATCAGGGAGGAAATAAATAGAGATTTAAAAAACAATTGAAAAATTCAATCAAACAAACAGCTGGTTTTTTTTTTTTGAAAGAGTAAATAAAATTGACAAACCTCAAGCCTAGCTTGCAAAGAATAGAAAAGACAGAGCACAATCAAAATAAGAAAGGAAAATGGAGAAATTACAACCATTACCACAGAAATTCAAAATATAATATGAGAATACTGTGAACATCTTTATGGAAAATAAATGAATAACCTTGAAGAAAAGGACAGGTTTCTGGAAAAATACAGTCCACATGACTGAATCAAGAAGAAATTTAACATTAGAACAAACCGATCACTAGAAATGAAATTGAATAAGCATTAAAAAAAAAAAAAAAACTCCCAATGAACAAATGTCCAGAACTGCATGGCTTCACTGGGGAAATCTATCATACATACAAAGAAGAACTCATACCAGTCTTTCTCAAAATCTTCCAGAAGATTAAAAAAGAGGGGGTACTCACAAACTCATTCTATGAAGTCACCATCACCCTGATACAAAACCAGACAAAGACACTACCAAAAAAGTAACTCACAGATCAATATCACTGAGGAAACATAGATAAAAATATTCTCAACATAATATTTGCAAATAGAATCCAACAGCACATAGAAAAGATCACACACCATGATCAAGTCAGGTTCATCCCAGGAACACAAGGATGGTTCAACATATGCAAATAAATCAATGTAATACACCCCAACAACAAGAGAAAGGACAAAAACCACATGATCATCTTAATAGATGCAGAAAAAGCATTTGATAAGATTCACTGCCCATTATGATAAAAATCCTCACCAAAGTAGGTATTGAGGGGACATATCTTAACATAAGAAAAGCTGTTTATGACATACATACAGCCAGCATAGAACTCAATGTTGAAAAGCTGAAAACCTTCCTACTAAAATCTGGCAAAAGGCAAGGTTCTCCACTCTCACCATTTCTATTCAACATAATCTTGGAAGTCCTAGCCACTGCAATCAGGCAAGAAAAAGAAATAAAAGAGATAAAAATTGGAAAAGAAGCTAAAATATCGTCACTATATGCAGAGGACATGATACTATATATAGAAAACCTTAAAAGGTCCACACAAAAACTACACGAACTAATGAAAGAATTTGGCAAGGTACAAGGATACAAGATCACGAGATTAATGTACAAAAGGATACAAGATTAATGTACAAAAATCAGTTGCATTTCTTTACACTAATGATGAATCAACAGGAAAAGGAAGTAAAAAAACAATCTCTTTTAAAATTACACCTAAAGTAATAAAATACCTAGGAGTAAATCTAACCAAGGAAGTGGAAGACTTATACATGGAGAACTACAAGGAAATTAAAGGAGACTTTAAAAAATGGAAAGATATCCCATGCTCCTGGATTGGACAAATCAGTATTGTTAAAATGGCCACATTTCCCAAGGCAATCTACAGATTTATTGCAACCCCTATCAAATTACTAAGGACATATTTCACGGAACTGGAACAAATCATTATAAAATTTATATGGAATCACAAAAGGCCCAGAATTGCCAAAACATAACTGAAGGAAAAAAATGAGGCTGGAGGAACAACCCTCCCAGACTTCAGACCATACTACAGAGCTACATTAATCAAAAAGGCATGGTATTGATACAAAAACAGACATACGGATCAATGGAACAAAATAGGCCAGCAATGAACCCACAGTCTTTTGGTCAATTAATCTTCAACAAAGGAGGCAAGAACATACAATGGAATAAAGACAGTCTCTTCAGCAAATGGTTTTGGGAAAACTGGACAGCAGCATGTAAATAAATGAAGTTAAAATACTCCCTCTCACCATAAACAAAAATAAACTCAAAATGGATTAAAGACTTAAACATAAGACAAGTCACAATAAATCTCTTAGAAGAAAACAAGCAGAACATTGTCTCACATACATCTCAGCAATGTTCCCCAGGGCAGTCTATCAAAGAAATAGATATAAAAGTAGAAATAAACTAGTGGGACCTAATTAAACTTACAAGCTTTTGCACAGCAAAGGAAACCATAGGCAAAACAAAATGGCAACCTATGGAATAGGAGAAAATATGTGCAAAAGATGAAACTGACAATGCTTGATCTCCAGAATATATAAACATCTCATGTGACTTAATAAGAAAAGACGAACAACCCGAATCAAAAATGGGCAAAACACCTAAACAAGCAATTCTCCCATGAAGATATACAAATGGCCAAAGGCACATTAGAAAATGCTCAATACCACAAATTATCAGAAAAATGCAAATTAAAACTACAATGAGGTTTCACCTCAAACCAGTCAGAATGACCATCATTCAAAAGTCTATAAATGACAAATGCTGGAAAGGGTGTTGTTCAAAAGGGACCCTCCTACACTTTTGGTGGGAATGTAGTTTGGTGTAGCCATTGTGGAAAACAGTATGGAGACTCCTCCAAAGACTAAAAGTAGACTTACCATATGATGCAGTGTTCCCACTCCTGGGCATATATACAGAAGAATCCTTAATTCAGAAAAACACCTGCACCCTAATGTTCATAGCAGCACTATTTACTATAGCCAAGACACGGAAGCAACCTAAATGTTCACTGACAGATGACTGGATAAAGAAGTTATGGTATATTTATACAATGGAATACTACTTAGCCATGAAAATTGAGAACATATTGCCATTTGTAGCCACATGGATGTCCCTGGAGAATGTCATTCTAAGTGAATTAAGCCAGAAAGAGAAAGAAATATACCACATATCACTTATATGTGGACTCTAAAAAGTAAGACAAATGAACTTATATGTAAAACAAACAGACTCACAGACATATAATACAAACTTGTGGTTGCCAGGGGAGAGGGGATTTGGAAAGGATAAACTGGGAATTTGAGATTTGCAGATTCTGAGTGACATATATAAAATAGAAAAATAAGTTTTACTGTATAGCACAGGGAATTATATTCAATATCTTGTGGTAGACAATTTTTAAAAAAGAATATGAAAATTAATATATATATATATATTTATGTATCACTGAAGACTTGTGCTGTGCACCAGAAATTGAGGCATTGTAAACTAACTATAATTCAATTTTAAAAAGTAAAAATAAAAAAAATTGTCATTAAACTAGCAAAAATGCTCAGAGAGCACATACAGATTAACCCACTGCCACTGTCAAAATGAAATCACAGTGGGTTAGGAGGAAACTTGCACTGATTTCGAGAAAAACAGGCAATGAGCCCAAACCAAATTTAATATCTTCCACTCTTCGCTTATCCCTTTGGGCTTCATTCTCATGGAAATCCGACATGGAAGGGAAGTGTTAGGGACTTCAGGCTAGCTGATGCTCACTCCACGTTCTCTGATAGCCATCTTAGCTGCCACAGGGGAATGAGTGTCTCACTCCAAGTGGAAGAACACAGCACCAAGGCAGTGGGGGACCTCAAATACTTCCACAGCACAAAGAAACAGTTTCTAAAAAAAATTTGAGATATATGTCTACCAATCAGTGTCATCAAAATATTCACTTATATGTACTGTTTATGAAGCCATCATTATGGTCTCTGAGGTTACTAGAATTATAAGAGTTTACAAGATTTAACAAGTAACATAATGAGCTTTTCTTCTGTCTTTAAAATATAAAAAAATTGAAAACATTATTTTGGTGAGCTAGCTGCCTCTATTGAGAAAAATTTAAAGAAGCACATCTACAAATATAAATATCAAACCAAGCTCAGTCTCTGTACTGATCACTGGTCCCTGGCAGACACAAGATGGAAATGTGTAGCTCAAGTTCTTGGCATGAATTACTTGCTATTAATTTGTCATTAACAGTAGATTCTGTCAAACTTAAATTTAATCATATTGATTAGTTTTCTAAAATAAAGACCTCTCACTTAAAAAATAAAAATCTTCAAAACCTAATAAAAATGGACAACTTGCTATAGCCTGGCTTATATTAGACATTAGGAAGGTCTTCCATTGTCTTCTTATTTACACTTTCACATGCAATAAAGAAAAATCAGGATTCAGTTTAATCTAGTTCTTTTAAAATATCTCTGAAACCACCATAGAACGATAGATAGGTTGATTCACACACTAGCTTCTCCAAATTTCAGATGATTTTTACAAGTGTCATTTATTCCAAATTTGGAAACACCCTGGAGGAAGGTAGGGATGAATGGTTGTAGGAGACATACTGTAACTATAGGAAGGACCTTACCTCTTCCCTGAACGTGTAGAAGAGCAGAGTGAGTCATGCTTGTGGGGAGTGGAGAGAAACCGAGTGCAGGTTCCACTGTGGACCTGATGAGGGTAGGGTTGGTGGGGTGCTGTTGATGAGCATGTGCTCCAAGGAAAGGTGGGGCCAGGGAGTCCAGAATCACTGGAAATGGTTTCCTGGGACATGTGTCTGGAGCCAGATGGCCTGGAATGGAACTAGCATGAACAGAATTCCACAGTCCCGCAAAGGTAGATTCCCAGGTCCATGAACAACCAGGACCACATGTGTGGGGGAGATGAAGGCCATTGTCTGAGAATGTGGGAACAGGCCATGAACAACAGTTAGGGTGTATGTGTCGGGGCTGGGAGGTGGGGTAATTCTTAAATCTTAGTTCACATGTAAACTACAAGAGACTGGGTGTGGAGAAGCCAAAGTCAGGGTGAGGAAAAGTAGTGGGGTATTTTTGTAGAAGGACACACTGAGGCTTGGTGATGTGTTAAAAATGGGGGAGTACCCCTGGTTTTCTGTTTGGGGAGACTAAAACCGACAGCAATGGAATGAGAGGTGGATTTGAGGAAAGAAAAGACATGGTGATGTAGTGAAGACACTCTTCTGGGGAGGTGAAGAGACTGGAACAGAAGTAAAATGTCTCTTTTCTCCAAAGGGATCCTCAAAGGCACAGAGAGTTCAGAAGTCCCCCATTCTGCTCCCATTACCAGTTGCTTTCAGGGACTCCATGAGGGATAGAGAAACCACCTGCTTGTTTATCACAGTAGAGAGCATCCTTGGTGAAGTGGAAAAACTTAAAAACTATAATTGAAATTATATTTTCTGAAGGCATGCACTTAAGTGGTTGCCATTGGGATTCTTTTTTGAGAAGACTTGGACTTACAAATAAGTGCAATGTATCCATTGAGATCTGCCCTGTCCAAAGTGGCAGCTGCTAGGGGGGAGGGTATAGCTATGTGATAGAACATGTGCCCAGCATGCACGAGGTCCTGGGTTCCCTCCCCAGTACCTCTATTAAATATAAATCAATAAAAACCTAATTACCCTCCCAAACAAACAAAACAAAAACCAAAAAATGCACAGAAAACAAAGTGGCAGCCGCTAGCCACATGTAATTATTGCTTGCTTGATACATAGCCAGCTGAAGTTGAGATGCACGGTACGTGTAAAATAGATTCAGATTTTGAAGGTCTAGTATGAATAAAAGCATGTGAAATATCTCATATTTTTTTCTGTTGATTATATGCAGGAATGATAATATTTTGACTCTATTGGATTAAGTATAAATATATTGCTAAAGTCAATTCTATCTTTTTTTTGTTTTTACTTCTTTAAAAAAGTTGGGGAGGCTTCTGGAAAATTTAAAATTATATGAGCTTTTTGCATTATATTTGGACATCCCCTGAGTTGATTTACCAGAAACATACTTTTGCCAGTCCTGTTCATTTTATGAAGTTTTGTTTAATTATTAGAATTACTTTTTCATGCTGTAACCTTTACCAGCCTTCTGTTTGAAATCAAGCTCAGTAAGGAGCTGGCATTTTTGGTTTTCCTTTGTGAATCTGATGAATGACTGCATTACTGTTTTGTGTTTTCTTTTCCAAAATTTAATTGTGTGCTGGTTAATTCCAGGATGGTGATGTCTGAGTTTTTTGTTTTTTTTTTTTGTTTTCTCTTTCCCTTTTTAAAGGTAAAATTGCACCATCCTGGAAATAGTTATCTCAGGGTATTAGGAATTATTTTTTAAAACATTCACCTCTCAAAATTCCTTCACTGGGCCTGGCAGCTCACACCATGACTCTATTGCTTTTTAGAGCTGCATTTTCAGAACATTTTATTGATGTATATTTGATTTAAAATGTTGTGTTAGTTTCAGCTGTACAGCAGGGTGATTCAGTATATATATATATTTTTTTTTTTCTTTTCAGATTCTTTTCCACTGTAGATTACAAGAAATTGAATATAGTTCCTTGTGATATACAGTAGGTCCTTGTGCTTATCTATTTTTATATAATTGTGTGTATCTGTTAATACAGCCTCTTTTTGGATGCAAACAACATATGTTGGGGCTCAGAGTCTTGGAAAACGAACACTACTAAGGCCATCCGCCCAGGTTTTGGGGGCTTTCTGAGTTTGTCTGCCCCTCCAGGGGAAGGGAATGGCCCTGTCATGGGATGTGATGGTGCTTGGGCATCAGGCCTCTTTCCTGTATCCACGGCTGGGTGTCCTCATTGAGCAGGGCAGAGAAATTGATGCCTATGCTGAAGTGGACAGGGGGTTCTGTGGACAGTGTGTTCTCACAATATTACCTTTTTCTGAGTGACAGGGGATAATTATTTGACAACTTCTGTGTGACTGACAAGAAATGTGTGTGGTAGAGTAGCCTTTCACATCTTACCTCTTTAAGCAGTCACTTTCCCTCCCTTTTTGTTACAAAAGAATTTATGTTGTTGGGAAAACTACTCATTAGGTGTACTTACCATAGTCACAGCCTTATGCCACTTAACCATATTTTCTTCTTGTGCTTTCCAGAATATTATAAAGCTGATAGAAAGAAAACAAGCAGGAGGGAATACTCCCAAACTCATTCTATGAAGCCACCATCAGTCTGATACCAAAAACAGGCAAGAACACCACCAAAAAAGAGAATTAAAGACCAATATCACAGAAGAACATAGATTCAAAAAATCCTCAAGAAAATACTAGCAAATAGAATGCAACTGCACATAAAAAAGATCATATATCATGGTCAAGTGGGGTTCATCCCAGGGACACAAGTGTGGTTCAACACATGCAAATCAATGTAATAATTCACAACAACAAGAGAAAGGACTAAAACCACATGATAATCTCAATAGATGCAGAAAACGCACTTAATAAAATTCAACGGAGAACTATAAAACATTGATGAAGGAAATTAAAGAAGTTTCTAAAAAATGGAAAGATACCCCATGCTCCTGGATTGGAAGAATCAATATTGTTAAAATGGTCATACTGCCCAAAGCAATCTACAGATTTAATGTGATCTCTATCAGATTACACAGGTCATTTTTTATAGAATTTGAACAAATAATCTTAAATTTACATGGAATCACAAAAGACCCAGAATTGCCAAAGCAATATTGAAGAAAAAGAATGAAGCTGAAGGAATAACCCTCCCAGGCTTCAGACAACACTACAGAACTACAGTCATCAGAACAGAATGGTATTGACATAAACACAGGCATATGGATCAATGGAACAGACTAGAAAGCCCAGAAATAAACCCACCGACCTACAGTCAGTCTTTGACAAAGATGGGCAAGAAAATACAGTGAGTAAAGACAGTCTCTTCAGCAAATGGTGTTGGAAACACTGGACAGCAGCATGTAAATCAATGAAGTTAGAACAACTCCCACACACCATAAACAAAAATAAACTCAAAATGGCTTAAAGAATTAAATATAAGGCAAGACACTGTAAATCTCCTGGAAGAAAACCTAGGCAAAACATTCTCTGACATAAATCATAGCAATGTCCTCCTAGGGCAGTCCACCCTGCAATAGAACTCCTAGACACCTCTTCATACCACGATTCCACAGTGTTCAAAACAGTAATTCACTTGTGCAGCTGGGTAATAAGCCACAGATGCCAGACCATTAGGCTTTTTCTAGATTTCTTGTAATGTCAAAGAAATCCAGAACAGTCATTAGCTATTTGAAGAAATCTTTGGTATCTCATTTTACAGTTAAAAATTTTTATTCCATTTTTCTAAAATTCAAAACTTCTGATTATATTAAAGCATAATCATATAGACACCCTTTTCAGGTGTACACACTACACTTTTTTCTTATCATTATAAACAAAGTTAAATTAATCAAGAAGTTACAATGAATTACAAATTATGTGCTAGGAAATGAAGCAGATACATAACATGTGAAAAAGAACAATCTTTATGATAGTTTGGAATCTAGCTGGAGACATAAGTACTATGTTGTGCCATCAAACAATTACTTGGTTTTGTGTTATATTCCAGATATATAAAAGAAGTTCCAAGAGAAGAAATCTTGTGTGACTAGAAACATGACATAGCTTTGCATCTGAAGGACACTCAGTAAGTACTAAAGGAGGGAACAAATGAATGAACAAGGAGAACCAGCATAGCTGTGCAGATACATAGGATTGAGCAGGGTTTTCAAAAACCAGCAACACAAAATCTGCTCCTTGCCAAAGAAGAGCCCTCAAGTCTACACACCTGAAATATTTCATTGAGTCTAAAGGCACATATTTTCATATCTCAGCTTCTCAGAAATTGATGAGATGCCATAATTTAAAGAGTGGCATTTTTTCTTTCTAATAGTTAAAATAAATGTGTATCTCAAGCTTCTTAAATTTGATCAAACATATCGATTGACTCTAAACAAATGTTATTGTATGTAATATTATTTCAAAATTAATCACTTAATATATGTAAATTTAGAACCCTAGTTATAAATTTTAATATTCATAACAGCTCAAAAACTTAATGAAAACTTGTGATGCCAAATTCTGTGAGTTCTAATTCTTAAACTTTCAAAACATAAAACAACAAAATTACAACCACTACAAACTCATACAGCACATCTTAAAATCTAGAGCATGCAAAATCTAAATATTACTGCAAACGGTGCTGTGAGGTAAATAACTGCCGATACTGTAAACAAATCTCAGTTATAGAAACACTGAAGATATTCTTTCCTTTTTACACTAAAATGTGGAAACCTGGGGAAAAGAAAATAGTTTTTGTTGCTGTAATTTATCTATAAATAAAAGAATAAAATACTGACCATCTTAACATATAGAAATTTTACAGAAAAACAAAAGAAAGGTGTTAAATTCATATTAATGAATTTCATATTCATTTATAAATTACTCTAAGGAAAACTCATACAATCAACATAATGCAGTAACATAATACAAGCAACCTGTTATATTTTATTTTGACCGGGGGGAGATGCCATTTTTTAAAAAAAGGAAGCAATGAATTTGCCAATGTCTGACTATTATCAGGCAGCTAGGGAAACATTTTATACTTGACTGGAAAAGTGCAAACAGGCATGAATTAAACTGCTGGCACAACCTTAGTACAGCATCCTAGTCTAATTATTATAGGAAGTTACATCAAGGAAAGAGCTTCCCTACCAATTTTTTTTTATCATTATCAGCTTCGACATCCGAATAGAAAAGGATATGAACTAGTGAAACATTAATCAATCAAGGGAAGAATAAACCTTAAATCAGTAGGAGAATCTGCATATATCTATACACCTACAGGTATGTATGTGTGTATAGGAATTTCTCATAAGAATTACATAGTGAATCTGTCTTATGCTATGTACAGGGGTAACTAGTCACTTAATCTTTTTAGTCTTAAGATTCATCACTAGAAATGAAATAACACTTGTTGAGTATCTGCAATATGCCCATCACTCTGTTAGATGTTTTATGTAAATTATCTCAATCTCCAAAAGAATCCTACCAGATAATTAGTATTTACTTCACATAACCAAAACTCAGTCACCTAAATTTGAATCCATTGGCCAAGTCAACCAAATTCCAAAGCTCTTTTCCTTTACTACATGGTACTATGTATATATAAACATGAATGTGCACAAATATTGTCCACTACATGAATCATGACATAGCAATGGGACAGCTAGAGAGTACTGTCTAATTTTTTTCTACATAACACACTTCTGTAGTGAGAATTAGTTCAATCATTCATCATTAAGTGATGAGGTCAGTATAATGTGAAAGTCACATTGGTCCAGAAAGAATTGTTTCCAGCATAGTAATGTTTTAAACCCATGAAGGATGAGCTTTCTCACAGAGTCTTAGCAATATATGATGACCTTAAGGAAAACACATGACAATCCTGTGGAAGACGGTGAACAGAGGACAGTTAATGGCTTCAAGAACTGCTAGGATTTCTACAATGTTAGACTATCTGGCTGAGCTGTGAATACAAATAAGCCATGAAAATATTTCCCCATGTTTACTTAAAAAAAAAAATAAGACGGGAGTATCTAAAGAAGAAAGTCTATATCCTGGATCAGAATTTTTAATTTTGACAATTTATCTTTAACAGAATTGAATGCCCTCATGGAACTACATTTCAAAGGAGACTAACTGATATTGGGTGCAAATGTTCAGCTACACTAGAATTTTATGAGAACTCTTACCAGTTTTGCTAGTACATAGATTACAAGGCTGCATAGTTCTGAGTTGCTTGTCCTTATTTTTAGGGTATAATTTTGCAGAAATTTAGGGTTTTTTTTCCAGAGACACATATATTGCTTTACAAGAGAACTGCCTGTATTATGGTATTGTAGAAAACCTAGTTTCACCACCAGCTTTATTCAGACCTACTCTAAGTTCTTCAGTATTTGCTGTTACAAAGTAAAACCAATCTACACTGAGAGGTTAAATAAACTTTATTGCTGCTAAACAATTAAGAATTACTTTGTCAAACCAAATCATTGCCCATTTTTATTTTTACTTTAAGAAATAAAAAGAGTTGGAGTGATATATTTGAAATAAAAAATAGAAAATAACATTTTAAAATACAGATTATATTAACAGAAGTAGAATATATGATCTCAAAATTCTCAAAATTATGCTAAATTAAATGTAAATTCTAGTATATACTATGTACTAAAAATATTTTGTCAGTCAAAAAAGATGTTTAATTCCACAAGGAAGATGACATTCATTACAATAATAATATAGGTTTTTCCCTTAGAAGTAGTCTACAGACAGCATACTTGAGATTATTTTCTTTATGAAAATGTCAAATTATTAAGGAGAAAACAATATTTACCAATACTGGTCACAGAAAATACACTTTACTAAATTGGCTTCTTCATTTAAATCTCAATCTGTAACGTGTCTAAGATATCACTAATACTTTAAGAATGTCAAATCCTAATCAAATTTTAACTCTAGTAAAGTAAGTTACTAAAAGTTATCAATATTGAAATTTATTAAATTTCCACTATGATAAAACAAAATAGGAATCAAAATTAAACAGTCCTACATAAAATAAAATGTTTATTTAACAACTAGAGCTTATACTGCTCAGTTAGTGTTTTACTATCCTCATTGAGATGACTGAAGATTTCAGAACTAGGCTTCTGTCAATTTTCTACCTCTCAATCTCAAAAGGCTTTTGTTTCTTGATTCCTCCTTCCCTCCTGTCTGTGAAGAAAAAAGTGATCCCTATCATTCCCAAGACTGATATCAGTCCTTTTGATTTTGTCTACCCCATATCTCCTCCAGAAACTTGCTCTTTTAATCATCTCCCTCCTGCTTAAAATTTCAATTGCTTTAATCTCATTTGTCTCTCTTTCCATGAATATTATTCTTCCTAAATTTAAGAGATAATGTTGTTCCATGAAGCTTGCCTGTGTTTTGTGTATTCAGATACCCTGCTGTAAAATGTATCTCTTACTATGACTCACAGTAAAAAAAAAAATCTTGAAAGTTACTAAACTAATCTTGTGCCTTCATTTCATAGATGTGAACATTGAACCCACAGATCTGATCTATCAAAATTCACTCATTCAGTAATAGAATCCTTGGCCTTTCAATTCCCTCTATGGACAGACCTTTTCTTTACTTTTCAAAATATGTCATGACATGGTGTCTTTCAGTGAAGACCACTTATCATTATCTTAAGGTTATCTGTCAATAGATGCTTTATGCTAATATTAACTGAAAATTCAAGTTACTGGTTCCAAGCAAGGTCAGAATTCTGGGCCAAAGCTATTAACATCTCCATTTTGTTAGTGAGCATCTCTTTTTTTGTAGGTCCATGAAGTGCTATTTTTTTTTTCTGTCACCTTCTCCCTTTCTAGGTCATACCTCAGATAATGCTGTCTGCCTTGGAGATCAGACTTCATCTTATCTTGTGTGTCTGACTGTAGAGGAGAAGGCAAATGAGTGTATTTTCCCAGTTTTCTAGGATGCTCTTTATCCTGTGGGGTGATATATTAGAGATACTTTACAAAATCGTATGCTGTTGGGAAAGTAACAGGACTTTCCTTACCCTGTGTGCAGGCTGGAAAAGATGGTCAGTGGTGGGCGTGGCAGTGGCAGCCGCATAGGCTTCCTGAGCCATCAGCCAGCAGGGGGCAGCACTTCCTTTACTGCTAGTGGAAGGGAGGGAGAGAGTGTGTGTGTGTGTCTGTGTGGCCTTCCAGTACATTTGCAATAACTGTAGTATGTGCTTTAGTATGTTAAAGATCTCTTCCCTTCACTCTTGAAATAATTTGATTTCTTTGAAGTTGATTTTTGAATAAAGATCTACATAATTAAATTAGTTGTATTCAAAGAAGTTTAAAAACCCTCCCATCTTTAGCAACAACTTTACCATGATTTATCATCATGTTTGTTTAAGGACCATTTAACATTGTTTTTGTAATAGAAGAAAAAACATTTTAACTTTCAAAAATAAATTTATTATTTTCTAATTATGCATTTATTACATTTATTTTGAAGTAAAACCTGTAATCTTTAATCACTTAGAATAATCACTGTTAACATTTTTCTATGTGCAATTTTTAATGTATAAATAAATTTTTAAATATTCAGCTAGACTGAAGCAATATGCTGTATACCAGAAATTGACACAACATTGTAAACTAACTGTACTTCAATTAAAAAAAAATCTCCTAGAAGAAAACATAGACAAAACATTCTCTGAAATAAATCTTAGCAATGTTCTCCTAGGGCAGTAAACCCAGACAATAGAAATAAAAGCAAAAATAAACTAATGAGACTTAATTGAACTTATAATCTTTGCACAGCAAAGAAAACAATACACAAAACAAAATGACAACCTATAGAATGGGAGTAAATATTTGCAAATGATGAAACTGACAAGGGCTTAATTCCCAGAATGTTAAAAAAAAAAAAAAAAACAGCTGATACAACTTATTAACAAAAAAAAACAAACAGTCCTATCCAAAAATGGGCAGAAGACTTAAACAAGTAATTCTCCCATGAAGACGAAAAAATGGCCAATAGGCTCATGAAGAAATGCTCAGTATTGCTAATTATCAGAGAAATGCAAATTAAAACTACAATGAGGTATCACCTCACACCAATCAGAATGGTGATCATTCAAAAGTCCACAAATGATAAATGCTTGAGAGAGAGTTTAAAAAAGGGAACCCTCCTACAGTGCTGGTGAGAATGTAGTTTGTTGCAGCTATTATGAAAAGCAGTATGGAGATTCCTTAAAAAACTAAAAACAGACCTAACCTATGACCCAGCAATCCCACTCCTGGGCATACATCTGGAGAGAACTCTAATTCAAAAAGGCACATGCACCCCAATAGCAGCACTATTTACTATAACCAACCTAAAATGTCCATCAAAAGATAACTGGATAAACAAGCTGTGGTATATTTATATAATGAAATACTACTCAGCCATATAAAGGAATAAAATAATGTCATTTGCAGCAACATGGATGGACTTGGAAATCATCAGTCTAAGTAAGTCAGAATGAGAAAGAAAAATACCATATAATATCACTCACATGTGGAATCTAAAAAAAGAATAAAAGACACTAATGGACTCATCTACAAGACAGAAAGACACTTGCAGACATGGTAAACAATCTTATGGTTACTGGGGGAAAGGGGATGGGGAGGGACAAATTGAGAGTTTGAGATATGCAAACATTAACTACTATATATAAAATAGATTTAAAAAACAAATTTCTTCTGTATAGTACAGGGAAATATACACAATATCTTGTAGTAATCTATAATGAAAAAAGTGTGAAATGAATATATTTGTGTATACGTATGACTGAAACGTTATGCTGATCACTAGAAATTGACAAATTGTAAGTATAATTTTAGAAAAGCTTAATTGACCAAAAAAAAAGTCAAGAAGAAAAAATATATATATGTGGATGTATATTCAGCTAGATTCCTAGTCTTATCACTTAATTTGTAAGGGGAATGATTTTTTTCCCTCTGCCACCTTCTTACAGGTTAATGCTTTGGGAGTCTCCCTGGGCCTTTCCATCACATCTCAGTGTGGAGACTGTCCGCACTTCCTGCTAGAACTTTGGTGTTCTTGTGGCTTTAGTTACTGTCTCTATGTTGGGATCCAAATCTGCATCTCTAGTCCCTAAGGCTTTTTTATATTCTTCTAACTGCCTGTCAGAAATTTTCAACTGGATGTTTTATAGGCACCTCTTCATGTAAATCTTTACTCTCCCCTGGGGCTTTTAGTTTGACCTACAAACTTTTTGCAATCATGTTGGTGTATTTCTCTCTTTTCACCTTACTGTCCTACATTGTTCTCTCCCACCCCTTCTGGGCTGGTTTCCTAGCTTCTGAGCATCTCCTCCCTTCACCTTGGCCTGGCTACTCAGATGTCAGCTTTCAGAGCCTGATCTCTGGGAAATGTTTTTGAACTCCTCTTTGACCTCCTTAAGACTGGGTCAAGTGTTTCAGTGTACCCTGTGATACCTTTTTCCACCATAGCATTTGTCACTTAATATAGTATTATTTTTGCCTGTTTACTAGACACAAACTTCTTATTCACAACTTCCTAACACGTAGTCTGGGGCCTGGCACTTAGTAGGGACTTAATAAAAATTGGTTGGATAAGTGAGCAGTATTATGAAATGTCCCCAGTCTAATTAGCTGTAATTAGTCTTCTACAACATTATTTTTAATGTCTTTGATGGTATTGGCATTTAATAGCATAAAGGTTCACCCAGTGTTTGGGCATTTTCCTTTCTTTTTTTCTTTTGAGTACAGCACGAATGGGTTTTCATAGCTCAGTGTTCAGAAGAAGCCTCCCCTTTACTTTCTCATGAGAGACTCAGCTGAGCTTAACATGCCTGGGTGGTGCACCTGATTAGGATAACAGAACCGGAGCTGTTTCCCAGCTCTCCTGTGTCCTGCTTTATTGCCCTATTCAGCTGCTTATATAGCTCTTATGAGAACTTCATACAAGCTTCTGATTATTTTTTAATTTACCTACCCTCAGACTCAATGGAGGTTAATTTAACAGTCTCATCCTCTCCCAACAGGGTGCTCTTAGCTAATAATATGTTTGAAAAGAATTCTCTAACCTAACAACCTCCCCATATCTGTTTAAATTTTGTTGTTGAGACATTTGTGGAGCTGGCTCTTATTTATGATTTCCTCTTAGTATTTTGCTAATACCAGGGTAAGGAATTGGCCCTTGTGTACAGAATGAGGTACTTTTCTTTGGGTGGTTTCTGACCGGCTAGCAGTATCTGGCCCATAAAAAGCGGCCTTTACCCCCACTCCACACTTCTCTAGCCATTCCTTTCCTGGTTCTCTTGTTTCCTGAATATGTATTTCCCAGGTGCTATTTTGGGCCTTGTTTTTTCTTCATCTTCATCTTAAAACAATTGCAAAAATTATTGACAAATTTTACTTCTTGGTTATCACCTCAGATTGCAGTTGCTTCTTGCATATCCCATAAACCTGAGAGTGAGGCTTAGATAACTCAAGTATCTTACATGATTAACTGATTAAGCGGGGCTCTTTTCCCTTCCTTCACTGAAGTTCTGAGTTTCTCCTGTATTTGTAGTTTTTGAAGACTGTGACTATCACTGCTGTCATCTGGGCTTTGAACCTGGCCAGATCATGCCAGTTTTATTTTCCATAACATTTCCTGAATATCTCTATGAGGCACACCCTACCACCGTCAGTTCAGGAATGAATTGTCTCTGACCTGCTCACCACTCTTCCATCTGACCCCTTCCTCCAATGCCTTGTGAAGTTGCACATTCACAGGGAGCCTCGGGGGCTTGTCTTTCCTAGCTCTGCAATGTTAACCACCTGTTGCAAATTGCATAGCCCTTAACATTCCTACCAGTTCTGCCCCTCTTTATCAGGACCTGGCAGTGCCTTTTCATGTGAATTCTCTGATTCTACAACTTAAGCACCAGATGAAGATCTTTTGTAACTTTCTTTCAAAATTGTTCCAAGTTTAAATAGACCCTTGGCTTTCAGCTATTATCTGCTGTTTATAAACAGTGCAGTGTTTTTTGACTGGAGACCGTGGGCTCTTAAATACTGGTGCACCTCTAGAAAGATCCAAGTATCATTTGGAATTGTCATGACCTTGTCGACAGTCTTAAGTGAGTAGGCCATGGGACCAAGGTCAAAGTTCACAATAACTTGCATGTGTGTGAGGTGGGAAGTAAATGTATGCATGTGCCAATAGCATGAGAAAGTATTATGAACAATACGCATGCGCGGGCATAATAAAAAGACAAGCGCATACGCACGAGGAAGCGCTTCACCTGCTTGTACTGCGATAAACTGCTGTTTTGCTCCATGTCAGCTCCTCACGCATCATGTCAGCTCCTTGTGCATTTTTCCACTTGGGCAGCTCACCTCCTCGCATCCCTCTCCAGCCTCCCGCGGCTGACAGACCTAAACCAGTATTTCTCAGATTATTTCTAAGGCTGCAGTTTTGCTCATGCTACTTCCCTGTACCCCAAAACTATTTGTATTCCCGCTGCTTTCAGAATGTTTACGTAAATTCCAGATAGCCTGGCATTCTGGGTGCATTACATTTTGGCTTAGAACTGTTTCCAACCTCATAACCTGCCATTTTACACCATATTCCTGGTATACCTCCTGTCACAGCCAGATAGGTGTATCTGAGGCCCGCTGGTCTGGGGTGCCCTGTTCATTCCCTCTCCCACACCCTTCATCCTCTACGTCATAAACTCTTCAGTTCCAGCTCCATCATAAGCCTTCTCTGGCATGCCCAGATGAAAATACCACACTTATCACCTCTAACACCTAAAACTATGTACACTGGATGATAGTTTTTTCTATGCACTGCTCCTACTCACTGGATGTTCTCACAGCAGGACTTTATATCCCTACAGCACCCAGCAAATAATAAGCACTTGCTATTTTTTTGATGAAGAAATTGTCACTTAATCAGTTGCCACCTGTGATCCACCTGTTTGTAAGTTGAGACTACTGTGGATTCATTGGTTTAGCTCCACACTATGAAAGTCTTCTTTGTGGAAAAACTTGTTCATAAAGGTGAAATTTCCCTTAGCTCACCATGATTCTGTTCCGCTAAACTTCTAACTCATTTTGAAGTTTACAGTTAGGGCATGAGAGTCAAAGTGAGCCTGTGGGCATATATATTTTTACTTGATAAGTTGTAGAAATTTACTGGTATATTGAGAAGATGATCAGACTAGGACTCAGAATACAGACCTAAATTTGAGTTCTACATTTCCACCTAAGCTAAGTCATTTAAAATCTCTTGGTCTTAGTTTCCTCTATAAGGGAAAAGTTGCATAAGATAGTTTCAGGTGTCAGTTTGCAATGAAAAAGCCTATATAAATGCTTTTGAACAGGAGGCTGCAAACTTTTTCTTTAAAGGGCCAGATTGTATTTTAGGCTTTGCTAGCCATAGACTGTTGCAGCTCCTCGACACTGCTATTAGTAGCTTGAAAGTGGCCATAAACAATATGTAAACTAGCATTTCACTATTTTATTTATGAGAACATTACTATAGTTTCATTTTTATGAAATTATAAAATAAGCAATACTTATCTGTGCTTGAAAAAAGTTCAAAATTATGTCTGCCTGTAGGATGGTGGGTGTGGGGATTGACAGCGTAGGGACATGAGAGAGATTTATAGGGTGATGTTAATGTTCTCTATCTTGATAATGGCTTGGATCATATAGGTTGAACTCAAGTAATGGTACACTGGAGGTTTGTGTATTTCACTGAATATAATTTGCTTTCTCAATTTTAGTTAATATGCATGGAGTGTTTAGGGGTAAAGTGTATGGACATCTGCAACATGAAATGCATTAAAAACAGATGGTGAATAGATATAAAATAAATATAGTAGACTACTGTAGAATCTAGGTGGGTTTATGGATGTTCACTTACATTTCTTCTAACCTTTCTATGTATTTGCAAATATTTCTAATTAAATGTTGCAGAAAAAATAATAAATGAATATATTGATATTTTCCTTGACTTCCTTCTACCTGTCACAGATTCTTTCCTGCAGGTAATGATTGCTTGTCAGTTTTCCTACCAGTGCTTTTCCAACACATTTATGTACGTCTGTCTGTATCTCTGTATGTGTGTGTGTATAGATGGGTCTATGTGGAATATGTAGGAATCATTTTCTTTTCCACTTTTACATGAATAATAGGAAGAATGTATTTTCTTGAACTTATTTTTCCCCACTTAATGTCTTGATTGTGTTTCCTTGTATTTCCCTATATATATTATACATGTATATTCCTTTGAATCATTGCAAAATATTCCACAGTGGAGGGATATATATCCAAGACTATATATATATTTCTTGGTGATATATATTTAGATTTTTCCATTTTTCTCTTACAAATTGCTGCAGAGCAATTAGTAAAAGAAAAAAACTATTTCTCTAGGGTAGACACTGAGAAATGGAATCACCAGGCTGTAGTATATGTTTATTTTTATACTAATAGATTGTCCTCCTGTAAAGCTGTACCAGTAGTCCCTCCAGCAGAGATTAAATTACCTGTTTCTTTTCAACTTTCTGAGCATTGATTATCAATTTAATTTTTTTTTTTTTGCTAATTTGATAGGATTCTGGTATCTGGTTGGGTTAATTTGCAGTGTCTCTGGTGACTGCAACTGAGCATATTTTTATGCTTACAACATTTCCATTTCTTTACAGTCCTGTGCTCATCTTCTTGCTCTCTTTTGTCTTGTAATTCCTTTATTTTAGAAATCGTACTTGTTTTAAATTAATATTTTCATTTTTATGGGCTATTCCTAATCATTTATCCCAAAATATATTGCATAATCTGCCATTCCTCATTATTTCAATTACCAACTGTGTTGCATGCATAACTCCATTTTATATGGATCCTTTCCTAGACACTGTTCTGTTTTGTTAATTTCTACCTCTGTTCTGTGCCATTATCACACTGTAGTATGTAAGCTCTATGTAAGTGTTTGTAAAATAAAAGTAATGTGTGAAGTTTGTGTGAGTACCGTCTCTCCAATTTTGGCATCTGTGTAGTATTAGCTTTATAAAAATCATTTAAGTAAACTTGCAGAAAAGTAAAATATGTGTAGAAAAATAATGTATTTCTTGAAAATTGGGAGAACCAACTAAAGACATTTGGACATTAGAGATAGAGTTCTTTTTATTTTTTCTAAGAACTCCTGATTTGAAAATGTTAACCAGCTCTTACTTAGATGGTACCAGTAGGTCTTACTGCTTTCTCTTCTCACCGTTGCTTTATGTATTTTTCTTGTCTCAGATTTTTTAAAAGAAAACTTTAAAAAATGAAAAATATACAATTACATTAAATTTCTGGAATTTAGTCTATGAGATTTGTCCTTTTTCTCATGTTAGACAGATAATATATAAGAAAGTTTTCTCCCCCCAACCAAAAAAAAAATATATATATATGCCTCTAGAGGGCAGCATTCCTCATACAACAGATATGACAAATAAAAAAAGAATTCCACTGTCCTAGAAGTTTCAGAAACAAAAGATAAACAAGCTTTTACAAGTTTCTTTCTTGTAAGATGTCTCAGAATCTTTAACATACTATTGTGCATTATGACTCATCAATGGGCCACTATTATGGTACACAGTGTTTCCTCAAACTTAATCACAGAAACCTTTCTTCAAGGACCATCTCTAGTGACTACTCCTACAGAATGCATTTGGAAACAGTCTAGTAGAGAAATTCTCTAGTTGACAAGTTTCAATTCCTTTTTTTATTCATAGACTTGCACCTATGATTTTTAAAACAGGTCTTTAGACATCCCCCTCTATTCACAGATCATGACTGAGAATGGAATAAGTATTTACATTTATTTTGGGAAAATCAGAAACATGGAGAACTTACTGCTTGACTTGCTGAAAGGACAACAGCGAAAGAAAGAAAAGAAGACAAATAAAAAGCAGAAAAGAAAGAGAGAGAGAGAGAAAGGCTGGTGCTATAACTAGTTGAGAGACTTCTAGCTTTAAAAACCACAAAGCAGTTGAGGTATGCATAACAAAACATTTTCATACTTACCCAAACTCAGAATATTAAATACTTGAACTCCATTAACCTCTTTCCACAGTCCATGTCAACTGAAGTTAAATTTCCTAATTTAAAGATCTGTTGTAAGCCTGATGAGACCTCTATAGATCTCTATAGATGAGATGTTCTTAAATTGTAACTTGTGAGAGAGCGCTTAAACAAAATTACTCCCCTCTTTTGTTGTCATTTGGTCTTTCACTGAAATGATGAAAGCAGGTTTAGAATATAGACATGCCCCCACTCCCCACGTACTCCTGCAGAATACTTGGAGAATAATGGGGGATGAGCCATGACTTCAAATATAATACATGTGTCCAAATGTTTGATTACTAAATAGCCTTTTTCCATAAACAATGTTTGAATTTTTTTTTTTAATTTTGCATGACTATGAGGCATGCCACAAACACAATGCAAGTACAGGCATACCTTGGAAACACTGCAGGCTCAATTCCAGACTACCGCTATGAAGCCAATGTCACAACAAAGCAAGTCACAGGAATTTTGGGGTTTCCTAGTACATATAAAGTTATAGTTACAATATACAATAGCCTGTTAAGTGCACAATAGCATTATGTCTAAAAAAATACATACCTTAATCAAAAAATACTTTATTGTTAAAAAATGCTAATCATCCACTGAGCTGACAGTGAGCTGCAATCTTTCTGCTGGTGGAGGGTCTTGCCTCCATCTTGGTGGCGGCTGACTGACCAGGGCGGTGGTTGCTGGAAGCTGAGGTGGCTGTGGTAATTTCTAAAAATTAAACATTGAAGTTTGCTGCATCAATTGGCTCTTGCTTTTACAAGTGATTTCCCTCTAATGTGTAATGCTGTTTCATAGCACTCTATCCACAGTAAAACTTTTCAAATCTGGACTCAATTCCCTCAAACCCTACTGCCATTTTGTCAAGTTTATGTCATATTCTAAATCATTTTTGGTCATTTCAACAATCTTCATAACATCTTCACCAGGAGTAGGTTTCATCTCAAGAATCACTTTCTTTGTTCATCCATAAGGAGCAACTCTTCACCCATTCACATTTTATCCTGAGATTGCAGCTAATTCAGTCACATCTTGCTCCACTTCTGATTCTCATTCTCTTGCTATTTCCACCACATCTGTAGTTCATTCCTCCACTGGAGGTTTAAACTCCTCAAAAAGTCATCCAGGAGGATTGGAATCAATGTCTTTCAAACTCTTGTTAATGTTGATTCTTTGACCTCTTCCCACAAGTCACAAATGTTCTTAATGGCATCTAGAATGGGGAACCCTTTCCAGGAGGTTTTCACTTTTCTTGGCACAGATTCATCAGAGGAATCTCTACCTATGGCAGCTGTAGCCTTGCAAAATATATCTTAAATAATAAGACTTGAGAGTTGTAATCAGTCTTTCCATGGACTGCAGAACATATGTTTTGTTAGCAGGCACATAACACCAATCTCCATCAGAGCTCTTGGGTGATCAGTTGCATTGCCAATGAGCAAAAATGTTTTAAAAGTAATCTTTTTTTTTTTTCCTGAAGTCTCAACTGTGAGCTTAAAATATTCAATAAACCATGTTGTCAATAGATGTGCTCTCATCTAGGCTTTGTTGTTCCATTCATAGAGCACAGGAGAGCAGACTGAACATAATTCTTCAGGTCCTGATGGTTTTCAGAATGGTAAATAAGTACTGGTTTCAACTTAAAGTCACCAGCAATCTTAGACCCGAATGAAAGTCCTAGATGGCATCTTCCAATATAAGGCTGTTTCATCAACACTGAAAATCTATCGTTTAGTGTAGACACCGAAATGAATTCTCTTATTGAGATCTTGAGGCTGACTTGCTGCACTTTCTCCATCAGCCTTTATTGTTTCCCCTTGTACTTTTGTGTTATGGAGATTGTGTCTTTCCTTAAACCTCATCAGCCAACCTCTGCTAGCTTCAGCCTTCTCTTCTGCAGCTTCCTCACCTCTCTCAGCCTTCAGGGAATTAAAGAGAATTAGGGCCTTGCTCTAGATTAGGTTTTGGATTAAGGGAATGCTGTGGCTGTTTAGATCTTTTATCTAGAAAAATAAAGCTTTCTCTGTATCAGCAATTAGCCTGTTTCACTTTCTTATTATTTGTGTATTCACAGGGTAGCACTGTTAATTTCCTTCAAGAACTTTCCTTTGCTCACAATTTGACTCATTTGCACAAGAGGCCTAGTTTTCAGCCTAACTCAGCTTTAGCGTGTCTTCCTCACTGCACTTAATTGTCTCTAGCTTTTGATTTAAAGTGAAAGACATGCAACTCTTACTTTCATTTGAACACTGGGACCACTGTAGGGTTATTAATTACCCTGATTAAAATATTGTTCTGTATTAAGGAATAGGCAGGCCTGAAGAGAGGGAGAGAGATGGGGGTACGAACATTTGGTGGAGCAGCCAGAACACACAGCCTTTACCGATTTTTTGCCATCTTAAATGGGTGTGGTTTTTGGCACCCCAAAACAATTGCCATAGTAACATCAAGGATTACTGATCACAGATTACCACAAGTATAATATAATGAAAATTTTTGAAATATTGCAAGAATTACTAAAATGTAACACAAAGACATGAAGTGAGCAAATGCTGTTGGAAAAATGGCACCAACAGACTTACTTAACATAGTTGCCACAAACCTTTAATTTGTTTAAAAAAATGCAATATCTGCAAAGCACGATAAAGAAAAGTGCAAAACTAAAACAAGGTGTCCCTGTAGCTTTCAGCAGCTCATTCCAGGTTTCTTGAGTCATACATAAGCCCTCTTTGTACTGCTCCTGTGACATTAACATTATCAAAAAAAAAAAAAGAAAAAATGCTAAAAGGGCTATAATCTTTGGTCTCAAGTCATCAAAATATTTTAACCAAGTATATAACCAACTCTCAAAGTTTAATTTCCAATACATTAACTATTGGCTGCATGTGACTAGTGAACACTTGAAATGGGACTACCATTACTGAGGAATTGAATTTTTATTTAATTATAATTAATTTTTTCTAAATTTAAAAGCTGAGGCAATGTAAAATATCTATCTACAAAAGAAACATCTATTGTTTTTATCTAGTCAGCATCAACTAACTATTCAACTAAAATGAATTTTCTCTACACATCAATGTAATAATAGAGTAAATCATTTATTGAATTTTTTGCAAAGTACACAAGTTACAGTGATCCCTATGTAAATTATAACTGATAACCAGAGATAATTTTTATTTTAATTTTTATGGAAATTTTTAATTTTAACATATTTTGAATTAAGTTGTTTTCTTTAACTTTTTGTTCTGGGCAAAAGGGGATAGGGTATAACAAAATTTCAAAATTAAAACACAGGCATCCTACCCAAGCAGAATCAAGTGGAGATGCAGTGAAGCTAGCGCTGCCACCGGCACAGTGAAGTGAGACTAGAAGAAAACAATACACCAACTTTAACATGAATAATAATCACAATTAGCTCTGGTAGAGCAAAATTTAAAAACTATTACTTACATAAAAATATTTTAAACAACATGTAGACAATATTAAGAGACATTTTCAGGAAATGCATAGTACATTTTCATAAGAAGTTTCCTAAGTCAAAAGAAAAGCAACAAAATTATTCACCTGAGATCAGAATTAAATGTCCAACAAACATTTTTAAAAGATTTTTAAAGGATCTGAGCTTATTACTCTCATGAGCTATAGAATGGCATGGATTCTTGCAAAAAGAAAGGGAGGGAGGGAGAGAGAGATGAAAGAAAGAAAGGAAGGATGGAAGGAGGGAAGGAAATAGGGAAGAAACCATATTTAAGTAGAGAGATGGTAAATAAATTATTTCACTTATAGATATTTTATTAGAAAATTATGAGGAATACTAAAACAGATATTATAGAAAAAGTAGAAGGCCTTCAATTAAGCCACCAAACAACTGTCCGTCATATGGAAGACCTGTCTAACAGTATCAAAAATCAGTAGATTCAAAATATGAGAAATTACTTTTCTTTTAGCTTTAGATAAGTCATGTGATACGAGACACTACCAAAGTACAACTTTAGACACATTTTGTTTGAAAGAACTTCCAAACTTAAGAAGAAATATCAAATATGTACCTTAAAAAAATCAAAATTGTAGCATGGATTATTTTTCACCTTTTAAATGGCCAAAGAATTTCAGCTATATATTAAAATATTAGTTTCCGTCTCAATAGAGAGCTCCAGGCATGTTAGGTTAAAAACCTACACTTATTGGACTTTTAAAAGAAGAAACTGATATTCCTCTTATTGCTCTGCTCCACTGTATGATATACATAGAGTAGATTTTTGAAGGGGCTAGTATAGCTCAGCGATAGAGCGTGTGCCTAGCATGCACAAGGTCCTGGGTTCAGTCCCCAGTGCCATCATAAAAAACAAGCAGACATACAAACAAACCTAATTATCTCCCCCTCAAAAGAAAAGAATGAAAAATGTTTGTACTCAGCATTCTAAAGCTATGAAAAGTAGCATGTATTAAGTTGTTAAAACTGATAAGTATGTACCTGAAAATAATAAGAATCCTAGCCAGCTTAAAAAACTACTGAAAAAATAGAAAACAATACATTTAAGAATCTTGTGTTCTTTGCTCAATGGTTGAGTAGAGGAAGAATTTCACAAAGATTTACTGTATTATTAAGGCTGATCAAGAAAGTTTTTTTTTTTTCAATATTCAATAATCAAAGACAAAACTGGCGCTGCTTATGTTTTCTCACTGGTATCTCAGTACAGGTAAACAAGCATGGCCTGAATTACCAAAGAAAGAGAAATTGTACCTAAGACCTAGTTACACAGGTACAGACATTTATGTTGAAATTGAAAGTTTTCATAATTGTGGGAGCCCGTGATTGGGTTAACAAATTGTAACAGATCCCAGCCCCTTATCTCCTTAAAGAAGATGTGCTTAGTAACTGCTTTTAGGTTTTAGCAATGACCCAGGTCCCTGGCTATAAACGCTGGGTGTGCCTGCTGTTAGTCTTCTATCCCCAAAACAGCCTTGGGATGGAATGATAAAAAGCTGCAGACTCAGAAGTGAGAAAGCTGGGTAGCCAATGACTGGAAAGATCTCCTGAGGGGGGCAACATAAGACAGGCACAGCCACCTGAGTCCAAGTTTTTAAGCAGCTGATTCTCAAATGTTCTGCCCTGATAAGCTGAAAGGCTCAAAACCCACGAACGTGATTCACCAAAAAGGGTCTTCTGACCTTGAGCCCAACACCAACAATAAACAAAGCCTTTGTACTCATTGTGATCCCACCCTGTCCTTCCCTAAATTCCTGCATTCCTCCTTTGACTGTACTCAATAAATGTGGGAGATTTGAGAGGCTTGAGGCTCCCAACTCCCTCTCTTCACTTTTCCACAGAGTCTTGAGTAATTTATTCCATCTCGGTGGGACTTCTGCTGGCCAGAACCCACAACTGGTGACGAACCTACAATAATATGATTTGATAATAAAGATTTTACACTTTTCCCTAACATTAATCAATGTACAGAATATTTTATTTACAATACAGAGTGTTGTAAAAATTGGCTGCAAAAATAATCAGAAATAGTTGAACACTTTGTTGTTTTGATCGAGTTTAAACTTGTTGTTCAACTTATGCAATATCCTTAGGAAATGATGTTAATAACACTAAGTTGACACAAGAATTAGTGAATTTGCTTAATTAGCACAGATTTGAAACTTTTAAACTTTTGCTTCAAATTCAAAAAAAGCATGAACAAGTTTTATCATTATAAACAAAAATAGTAAAAGAAAAATTTTTGGCACTTAATTCAGATATTGAAAAGTATAAGTTTCTTTGGAACAACTTAGTCATGTGAATCTACATTTTCAACGATAAATTGTTTGAAGTCTCAACTAAGATCAAATATTTTTGATGAAAATTTAGTGATCCAATCAAGATGTAAAAGACCTACTAGGTTTCAAGGAATTGGTTTAAAAAAGTAAAATAGATAAATAAGTTTATACTGTATAGCACAGGGAAATATACTCAATAACTTATAGTAGCTCATGGTAAAAAAGAATAAGAAAATGAATATATATATATATATATATATTCATGTATGACTGAAGAATTGTGCTGTACACCAGAGATCACATAACATTGTAAACTGACTATACCTCAATTTAAAAAAAAAAAATTACAAAATTTATTTAATAAATATAAAGTGAACACATAGTTCCAAAAACTTGAAAAAGTTTTTAAAAAAAGTAAAATATCTCAATCTTGTCATATTGTTTAAATGTTAGAATGATAATATCCTGGATATGTCAGATTAAATAAAATACATTAAAATTATATCTAGCCCTTTTTAACTCTTTTAAATGAGGCTACTAGAAATGTTTAAATAACATATGTGGCTCAAATTTTATTTCTATCACACAGTGCTATTCTACGCAAGAGTAACTAAAGATAAACATAATTAAGTTCTTGCAAGAGGAGCACATGCTTGAGAACATCGCTATCAACTACTAAAAATTTACCCTGTAAGTTCACTTTACAATAGCCCATCTCAGTAACTGCACAACACACAGTGAAGAAGTCTCAGCACCAGAATATAAATTTGCCCAAGAAAGATTCCGTGTTTGCAGATGGATGGGTAAAAACATACAGAAGGAGGCAAACTTCAGTAGTATAATGGCTTAAAGTGTCTTTCATAAAAAACTAAAACATGAAAGACCCATACTCTAGGAAACTAGTTGCAGAATATAACAGAAATGAATTATAAAAACATAACAAGAGTAATAAAATTAGGTGCTTAAAGTAAAGATACAAACTATACAACAGCAAAAAAAAAACTATATCTAAATTTTACATCTTTGCTGCAACAGGGATAAGCATCTCATATACTATACTAACGACATCATAAGGGTGGACTCACATGAAATAATAGAACGGCAAAGCAAAAGTATAGTACTTTTAAAGTAAATGAATGGAGTTGCAAGTTGTTAGAGAACAGAAACAAGTCTTGTGCATTTTCATGCTTCCCTCAGAAGCCCAGGAGTGTACATATCACATAATACTAAAGTTACTTCTTTATAATTTACTAAGTGCAATATTTTAAATGTTTAAAGTTATTCATAATTTTAGTCTTATCAAGAACAAAAAGTTAAAATAACACTTAAAGTGCCTAAATAAGTTTTTTAAAAGTATATAAAACAGCATGAGAAATGTATATTCAAAACAACATAGTACATAAGAATAGACATATACACCAATGAAACAGTACTGAAAGTCCAGACTTTAAGCCATAAATCTATTTTCAAGTGATTTTGATTAGGGTGCCAAGTTCATTCAATAGAGAAAGAAAGGTCTCCTCAACCAATTGTGCTGGAGCAACTGGATTTCCACACATAAAAGAATGAAGTTGACCCCTGCCTCACACCATATACAAAAGTTAACTCAACATGGATCAACAATCTACATATAAAAGCTAAAATCACAAAACTGTTATGCAAAAACACAGGGGTAAATCTTCATGATCGTGGATTGTCATGATCATGGCAGTAGCTCTTAGATATGACACCAAAGTACAAGCAACAAAAGAAAAAATAGATAAATTGGACTTCATCAAATGTCAAACTTTAAAATAAATAAATAAATAAAACTTTTGTACATCAATATATTATCAATAAAGTAAAAAGTTAACCTACCTAATGGGTGAAAATATTTGTAAGCCATATATCTGATAAGGGTTTAACATCTAAAATATATAAAAAATTTGTATAACACAACAAAAAGGCAAACAAGTTAATTTTAAAATGGGCAAAGGTCTGGAATAGACATTTCTTAAAAGGAGATATATAAATGACCAGAAAGCACATGAAAAAATGCTTAACATCATCAGCCATTAGAGAAATGCAAATGAAAATCACACTGAGACACCACTTTGTGCCTACTGGGGTAGCCATAATTATTTTAAAATTTTAATACTTTTTTTAAAACAAAATATAAGCACTGGCAAGGATATGAAGAAACTGTAGCTTGTTGGTGGTAATAAAAGCAATACATACACTGTGGAAAATAGTTTGGTATTTTCTAAAAAAGATAAAAACAGAATTACTATATGACCCTCAAATTCCATTCCTAGATATATACACAAGATTTGAATAAAGCCTCTAAAAAATATTTATACACCAACATTCATTGCAAGCCTTATTCACAACAGCCAAAAAGTGAAAATAACCCGTGTTCATTAACAAATGAATGGATAAACAAAATATGATATATGCATACAATGGACTGTTATTCAACTATGAAAATGAATGAAGTTCTGACACACATTCTACCACATGGATGGACCTGGAAAACATTATGTTAAGTGAAATAAGCAAGGCAAAAGGGACAAATATTGTATGAGTCTCCACTTATATGAAATATCTAAAATGACCAAATTCATAGAGACAGAAAGTAAATTTGAGGCTACCAGATTCAAGAGGAGGAGAGAACAGAGAGTTAATCTTCAAAATAACTCACTACCCCTACAAGCTAGGTAAAACAGATAATATAAAACAGCAAACGGATAACTGGCACTCTGTACCTCCACCAGTAATTGGAAACAATTTACAGGAAATGAACACAGCAATGTTTCTCCTGCATCAGGATCACCTGAGGGCTTGATAACCCACACTACCTCCTCTCGGTGTTACCCAAGAAGGCTACATTTCTAACTAGTTCCCACAGGAGGCTGGCACTACTAGTGGTAGGGGACCACACTTTGAGAGCCACTAGTAAAGATAATTTACAGATAAATACAAGATAAATTAATGAAGAGTATGAATGAAATCTGTGGTGCCAAAACAACACAGTCTAAGAACATGGAGTTCTAATGCCTCCCTTAGTTTTAAGTTCAAGTGTCTAGGAACTAATGGCTTGTAAATAATGCTTCATAATTTGTCTTTTCCACCATTCTAGAGACTGCAAATTTGAAGTTACAGTTTTTGACAGGGATCTAATTTATACTGTATATTAAGAGCAAAGATGTGTTTTAGATGATAAATAAGGAGAAAAGGCTGAAATCTTTTGTAGACATTGTAAAGCCTAATCAAAATTGTACTCTGGATAGATGGCCAACCCACCTTGGAAGTGAACCAAGAGAGTACTTAAAGCAAAGTCAAGACTTTTCTTAAGGAAAAAAAAATTGAGTCCGCTATACTAAAAATATGGAGAATATAAATATTTCTATACTATAAGCATTGGAAGAAAGCTCTTAGAAAAGTTTTCAAAACTGTTATTATCAAATACTCAATGAAACCAAAGAAAATCTTCAACCATGTTTCCATGAAATAACATATTTGGCACAGTGGAACCTGTGCAGAAATCCTCCCACTTTAATTAGTGCAAGATGAATCTGCTGGGAACTAAACAGAATATACTACAAAGGGAATTACTGGATATAAACTAACTTCTGTTCAACAGAGTTACATGCCCACATCCTCCAAAGTGGTTTTATATTGGAAAGATTTTTAAAAGATGGTGACATACAAGTATGAGGGAAAGAGCATAGAAGAATTCCAATCTTCAATAAAGACAGCTAATTTTCCTTGGTGAAATGGCTAATTCCAGGGCTAGAGCAGAGAATGCACAAGATGAGCCTGGGACATCCTGTGGTACTAGAAAGCCAGTCAATCCTCAAAAAGTGATGGGCCAGAAGCCTTCTTGAAGGGGTTCCCTAGGGCCAAACTATAATAATTATAGCACAAAAATAATGATGGTAATAGATTGAATCCATAGAATAAGAATCTGTAAGTACATTTGACATAAGTAAAATAAAAATCCTCAAGGCTATTCTGATATAGATTTAAAAATTGAACACATACCTAAGAAGGAAAACTTTTCTTTTTTTTTTTTTTTTTGATTGAATATAGATTTATTCAGAGAGATACACTGAATGGCAAGAGAAAGACCATGAGGTGTAGGGTTTGGGTGCTCAGATTAAAAGTAGGTACACACTCCATAGACAGAATGCGGGCTGTCTCCAAAGAGGGAGAGAGGGAGTGGCTGTGAAGGCGCCATGTTGCTGGTTTTTATGGGCTTGGTGGTGAAAGCTTTTCTTTATAGGAGATCCAACCAGTAAATGCAGAAGGAATAACGGAAACAGAAAATCACCATTTGGCAAACACCACGGTATTAATATCATTTCAGGTAAGAATCATCAATGAAAATAAAAATTAGAGAGTATGATGAAAAACAAGATAATTACCTGGCCACAAAGTGTTTTCCTACAGAACACTTATTAATTACAAAGGAAAAGCACAACTACAGCATACAAGCCCAATTGTATCACTTAAACCAAGTGAACAAGTTAGCATCACTGGTAATTGTACAAATCAGTAGCACGTGCCTCCTAGTAAGCTTAATAACGTCACTTGTAGAGTTCTCTTAACCAAAAATTTTTAACATTCATTGAATCATGGGGAAACCACACAAATCCAAATTGTGGGGCATTCTACAAAATTATTGACCAGTACTCTTCAAAGTATAAGAGTCGTGAGAGACAAAGAAAGATTTTGGAATGGTTTCAGATTAAAGAAAACTAAGAGGGGACATGACAACTAAAATGCAACTGCATCAGATCCTGGACAGAGGGAGGACATTACTGAGACAACCGGTGAAAACTGAATACAGCCTGGAGACTAGGTAACAGTATTATATCAGTGTTAGTTTCCTGATTTTGATAACTACACTGTCACTGTGTAAGCTGTTAACATTTGGGGAACCTCGATGAAGATTACATGGGAAAACTTTGCAATATTTTGGTAGTTTTTTCCTGAGTTTGACCAAAAAATAAAAGTAAAACCACACACACACACACACACACACACACAAAAACAAAGTTAATAAATCAGAGTAAAATCTTGCTTTTATATCATATCAAGTTATTTCTTTACCTGTGAAGAAACTATTACTGTTGACCCAGACTTTCATTGGGATAATAAAAAAAAATGACATGTGCTAGGGCAGATACTCAAGTTAAGTAACTTAAACTACCATTGCTTCTTCCTAAAGGAACGAGAAAAAGAGAAGCCAAGAAAATCAGAAATAATCTTATATAATTTCTGCCAACATTTTTATAATAGTTTTCAACTGGCTGCAGTATTACCCCCTTAATGACAGTTGAAGATGTTTTGTGAGTCAGTAACTATACACGACTGTAGCACAATGGCATCACAGTGGGGTAGGGGACCAGAAAAGCACGGGGCTCTCTCACCAATGAGTTGTCTTGTCCAAAACAAATACTAATGGCACCCTGACTGACACACACCCCTAGAGGAAGGTGGAGAAGTTGATCGTGGGCAACAGTGAAGAGCTCGTTTGTTACCACTGTCCCAGGTCAGTCTGAGAGGCCCAGATCTGCAGAAACTCCTGCTCAGGAAGGGCCAAGGGCTTGCCATCAGTCACACGCCCCTGCAGGCAATCAGCTGTGACTTTAAACTGAGCTCTCCTGTGCTCCTTGAAGTACGAGGAGGGAAAATGTAAATCAGAAGACTTTCCTAGCTACAGCAGGTAAGACACTTTCTCAGCACTCATGAGTGAGTAGCATGTACACCAAGATACTCACTGCAGCATTTTTTATACTGAAAAGCACTGGGAACAAGTTAAACATCCAGTAGGTAAGCTATAACATACCTCCACTGTGCCAGGAGAGCTGGGGTAGGTTTAACGGCTCTCTTGTTAGTAAACACTAAGTCACAGGCTGCAGATGTGCTGAATTTCTATCAGAACAAAGAATTTTCATCTTTAAAGGACTCACCTTTCAGATAAGGTTGCATGAGCATATCTGTAGCGCTCAGTTCCTGGAGGTACAGCTCCTGAGTCACAGGGCATCGGCACCTTATTTCAACAGATAATCCAAAAAAGGCTGCATAAATGTACAACTCCCAGCAATGGGGAGAGTGGAGTGAAGGAGCACAGAGAAAGACAGGTCCCTCCTGTAACTGGTCACGCCCAATAAGGGACGAGAGCACAACTACAGCTTTTGTAACTAAAACACATCAGGAAAGCTATGAGCCTGCCCCAAGTTGGTGTTAAGGAGCAATTACAGAAAATACAAAACTGTGGGAGCACAAACTTGGGTTAACAAACTTTGATATTGTAATGATTGTTTAACCAAATCATATTCTCACCTTTATGTAAACACATAAGAAATGTATAATCAAAACCCATGCTTTCTGTGTTTGTCATTATACTGCTCCTTCAAAGCAAAATGTCCAAAAGCACAAAAGACTGAACTCTCGGTACCAGTCACCGCCTTAACTGAGGGACTTCACTCAGCTACCTTGAAGCTGCTGTGCTAGCAGGGACCCGCTACGAACTGTCTCCTCGCCGTGAAAAGCAGAGACATGCTTTGCTCACTTTGCTTAGTTCAAGGTCATAGACTCAGGGCTGCTTCTGCTTATGGAAAACCATAGCTCATCCCTCGCCCTAACCGGCAGGACGTGCTTGGCTTACCAGGCGCAGGTGGATAGTGTAGGTCACTCCTGCTCACAGAAAACTGACTTAGCCCTCAGCTAGGGGCAGCTGGGCTGCTTTGTGTGCTTAGATCATTTCTGATCATAGTATGGAGACTCTGTGGTGGCCTGGGGTTTCATTATCAATTATTCAGAAAACTGCAACCTTGCTCATGATTGTTTGAGGCTTAAAATAACCATTTGTATTATCAATATTGTAACCTTCTAAGTATAAATTAAGATTATAATGTTTTTGTTTTTCATGAACTGAAACTGCTGACCGGCATCCCTGCACATACACCATACCCCTTACTCATTCCTATGATGTATTTCATTTTGATTTATTTTTTGACTATTCTCAATAAATATAAGAGCTTTGGAACAGCTTGGGAGTTAGTCTCTGGCTCCCTCTCACTCTATTTACCTGATAAAATCTTGAGAAAATTCACTCTTCTACAGTGGGACTTTTGCTGGAGAAAACCCATGACAAACAGAACTCACACAAAAATATAGTGATCGAGAAAAAAATGAAATTTTCATAGCTGAACTCACTCAGTTCAGTCTAGTAAGAAAGCTAACCTCACAAAGTCCTTTTATATTATCTTTTGTTTAATTTGTAAATTATTTTTTATGTAAAGACTGAAGCAATGAACAGGTGGTGTTGTTGTTTTGACAAATTAGAAATTTGTCGCAACGTAAGTCACCAAATCATGGGGGAGGGTACAGCTCAAGTAGTAAAGTGCAACCCCCAGTGCCGCCTCTAAAAATGAGGAAACCTAGTTACCTCTTCCCACCAAAATAAAAAATACTTATGTAAACCAATAATAAATAAATAAATTTTTAAAAAATCATCAGATCATCCATCCCTCACCAATCTGAAATACTGCCTGCGATAAATACCTATGTATAGTGGGGTCTCTTTTTCAGTAATTTACTCAATTCATCCTAAAGTGTTGTTGTTGTTGTTGTTGTTGTTGTTGTTGTTGTTGTTGTTGTTGTTGTTGTTTTGACAGGAAAGTAGGATTTATTGGTGGTTGTGTGGAAGGAGGGGACAGCACCAAGGCTCTCATGAGTGCAGGGCCTGCCATTTGTCCAGGGGGCCACAATTTGAGATGTAGTTGACCCTGCAGCCATCCGGGATGAGCCACTTTTCTGCCACCATGTTTTCAAATTCATTTGTGTTAAACTTGATAAATCCCTACTTCTTTGAAATGTGGATCTTCTGGTGACCAGGGAACTTGAACTTGGCCCTGTGCACGGCCTCAATCACATGCTCCTTGTTCTGCAGCTTGGTGCCAATGGACATGATGACTTGGCCAATGTGGACCCTGGCCACCATGCCCTGGGGCTTTCCAAAGTCACCCCGCATACCTGTCTGGAGCCTTCAGAGGAAAGCTGTTCATATTCATCTGACACCATTTGGCCACAGAGTGGGAACTCATCCACTTTTGCCTTCTTCCACCCCAGGTCAAAGATGCGGATCTTAGCATCAGGGACACCTCAGCAGAAGCATGGCTGTGGGTGTGGCTTTTTCTTACAGCACTGGTAACACCAGGCGGGGTGGCGGCCCATGGTGACACCAGGATATTCAGTGGTGCACAGAAGGGAAAGAACTAAAGTGTTTCATTTACTATCATCTCATGATACTTTTTTATATCAGAAACAGTCCTTTTTAAGATTGAAAAGCACACCTAGAGGCTTCAGAATGCAAAGCTTCTTAAAGGACTAATCCAGAAAATAAAGTCTGGAATTCTATTATTTCTGTTGAAAAAGAAGTTGGCATGATTTCTCTCTCCTTTTTTTCATCAAATGCAACATGGATACAGCAGGGAGGCCAGGAGCTTGGAAACACCTAGATTAGCATCAGGACCCTGCGCTGGTTGCATGATCCTGGGCAATTACTTAAATTTTCTGATCTTCCATTGTTTTCACCTATAAACAAAGTCCAAACATCTGCACATTGTTTCCTTTTTCCCATTTATATCCCCTTCTCTCTTTTTCTAAGTATAGGTAATCACATTTCAAGTGGATACACATTTTAGAGAAATTATCCTGCAGGAAAAAAAAAGTGAGAATGTTCTCAATGTACTATTCTGAAAAGATTTCTAAGATATACTGTGATTTTTTTTAAGTCTATATACTATGTTCTATTTTTCCATATAATGGGAGAAAAATGCCACTATACATTTATATCTGTGTGTGTATATGCAAAAAATAGTCAGGAAAATTATTTTTAAGTTTATATAAAAATATTTCCTTTTTAACAATTTCAGACATGTCAAAAAGGGAAAAAGATTGACACTATCTGGATTAAAAAAAAAAAAAAAAAACAGAAAAACTGAGGCCCCGGAAAAAAATAACCATGCTAATCAGAAAATGAGTGATTTGAATGAGTTCCACATATCAAAGGCTGACTCAAATGAGGTGCTTTTTCACATTATATGAAAATGAATGCCTCTGTTTGACATTATGGTCAAATCCAGAAAAGTTTTTTCTTTGTTTTTCTATAATATTTCACTTTAATCTGTTCTAATTCTCCAGATTACCTATCTACCTTCAATCTACTCTTTGGTTTGTAAATAAAGTCTTTATTCTTAAAAATTTAGATCATTTTAAAATGAATTAAATTGATGAAATTATATATATCATTTACATAATCTATATTCATATGTAGCACATATTTTAGAAATAATAAACTACAACACAATGGAAAAGAAGGGTGGAAAGGAAAGTAGCGAAGACTTTTAATGCAAACTAGGCATCTTCTATTTTGTTGTACAAGCAATAGGGAGCCACTGAAAGTTTTGACAAGAATGGGACATAATATGAAGAAAGTAATGTTTTTGAAGAATGAGTGTAATCACAAAAACTAGATTATTCATAATAGCCAAAAATTGGAGAAAATCAAAATGACCATCAACTGAAGAATGAATAAACAAAATGTGGTATCAGCATACAATGGATATTACTCAGACCTAAAAGAATGAAGTACTGATACACAATACAACATAGAAGAACCTTGAACATTATGCTAAGTGAAAAAGGCCAAATATAAAAGGCCATATATTGTATGATTCCACTTATATGAAACGTCCAAAATAGGCAAATTCATAGAAATAGGAAGTAGATTTGTGGTTGCCAGGGAACTGGGAAGAGGGGAGATGGGAAGGAACTGTTAATGGGCTTGGGGTTTCTTCCTGAGGTGATGAGAATGATAAAGCATTCAATAGTAGTGATGGGTGCAAAACTTCATGGATAAACTAAACCCCACTAAAATGTATACTCTGAAAGGGTAAATTTTCTGGCATGTGAATTATATCTCAACAACACAGAAAAGGTGTGTGTGTGTGTGTGTGTGTGTGTGTGTGTGTGTGTGTGTGTGTGTGTTTGTGTGTGTGTGTGTGTGTGTGTGTGTGTGTGTGTGTGTGTAAAATACTACAGGTAAGAAAAATAGAAAGCAACCATATTGGTTTAGCAATGAATACGTAAAGGCCATCAGGGCTTCTATTGTTAAGCCCATCTAGGGAGCACCATTCAGATAACCAGACTCCACAGAGGACCTCTCACAGGGTCCCCATGGTGGAATATAGCCTGGGACTCTGAATGAGTAAGTGTAAGCAAAGGGGCAAAAGGACTGTCAATAACAATAAATATATGAATATGAGGAGCAAGGAAATAAGACAAAAATAAATCTCTTTTCTCTTTAATTGAAAATGAAACATTCACAAAGAGGAAATTCAACAGAATTCAATACTTACCATCTTTGGATTAAGAAATAAAGGCAATCTGTAGTCTCTTACCCAGACTTTTTCAAATTTTCAACAATAAGCTTACCTGTATAAGGAGGAAAATATATAAAAATGTATTTGTCTTTATTAACAAAGTATTTTATATCTCAACCATTGAAACCATTCTGAAATACGCAAGCCCTAACCTATTAGAGAGTCAAGCATTGTTAAAGCAAATTTCTTGTGGAATCCATACACTACTGTCTTAATGGGAAAAGTAAAGTTCATAACCTACATCTTCACTGTCCAATATACCAGCCAAAAGCTAGTAAGCACTTGACATGTGGCTAAGTCTACACTGAGACATGGTGTAAGTATAAAATATACTCCAGATCTCGGAGTACTAGAAAAAGAATCTAAAATATCTCCTTAATAAGTTTTCATAGTTTCATATTGATTACATGTTGAAATAATAATATTGTGATATATTAAATAAAATATATTAAAAATTAATGTCACCTGTTTCTCTTGCCTTAAGTAACAGGAGAACAGCCTCAGACAGCAATGATGTGAAATTTTTTAGGAGCTTGAAACTCCCAGCTGAAAGCCGCCGCTCTTGCTGGGCCTCACACAGACAGCAAACAGAGCAGTGGGCCAGGGAGCCACACACGCACACGTGTGGGGCAGGACAGCCAACTCCGACAGGTGGTGAACAATGCCCAGGCAAAGTAGAAGTCAGGAGTAGTCCTCAGTAGTGGCCAGAAAGCTTCACGGAGAATCATTTTACCCCCACACTGAAGGGATAAGCCTAAGACCTAAAAAGGAAATTATTTCTCTAAGAATGAGGGGGTCTGGAGAAAACCCCAAAATTAAGAATACTGTCTCCATAACCATTTTTTCTCACTTAAATACCAGAAAATGCTAACTAATCTACAATAACAACAACAACAACAACAACAACAACAACAACAACAACAACAACAACAACAACAACAAAATTGCTTGGGGTGAAGGAACTGACTCTTTTGAGGCTGATGGAAATGTCTTCATTGTGGTAGTGTTTCCATGAATACAATTGTCAAAACTTATCAAATGAAACCCTACATGGGTGCAGTTTACTGTATATATTATATCTCAATAAAGCTGATTGCAAATAATTAGGAAACAAACAAAAGCAATCATCATTTGCCCTGTGGTGGTCACAATGTAGCTGTCATTCCCTGGGCATGTGCAAATTTGGTCACTGACAGTTTATATCATTGTAAGTTTTGCTGAATTATGTGTACTTTGGGTACACACATGTCACATTTATGACCCAATTTTTAATATCCTCTAAAAGATTACACTATGATTCAGCATTAAAAAAAAAATTGATGCTTGCAAAAAAGCACAGAAAGGCAGCAGTGGGGACTAAGTTTGATATTCATGAAGCAAATATTTGTGATTAGATGAATGAACACAGTTCTATTTTTGTTTTGTTTTATTTTGGGGGGTTTTTTTTTGGACAAAGCAATATCCAAGTACTTATAATGCACTCTATCATACTTTAAGCCAGCATTTTTCTTCCTTATTGACAAATAAAATAACAATTTGTCTTATAATTGATCATGTGGTGGGCAGAATTCTAAGATGGCTCCCAAGATTTTAACACCCTGGTTTACACACCTTCTCAAAGTTATTCAACCAAATAGTAATCTAAATGCTGCTGTGAAAGGATTCTATCAATGTAATTAAAATCCCTAATAAGCTGACTTTAAATTACTGAGATTACTGTAGGTTGGCCTGACCTAAAAAATCAGTTCTTATGAGAACACTGTCTTTAAATAGCAAACAGCCATGCTGTGAACTGTGCATACAGAAGGCCATGTGGAAACTAAGCGTGGCCTCCAGGAGCCTCTAGGGGAGTGTCTGTTACTCCCAGCCAGCAAGCAAACAGGAATGCCATTCCTACAAAGGCAAATAATTGAATTCTGTGAACTACCAAGTGAGACTGGGAGAGGACTGTGAGCCTCAGATGAGTTCGCAGCACTGGCTGACACTTTGATTTCTGTCTGGTAAGACTCAGAAGACAGGACCCTGCTAACCACGCCCAGACTCCTGATGGACAGTGACTGTGAGGTGAGCTGCTAAAGCAGCAATGGAAAACTAACACAGAAGGCTTCTTAGATTTGAGGAAATATGGTTTATATTATTTCTCTTAAAGGCTGCTGATATGCTCCATCATCAGTACAATTTCTTACATTTCACATTATTATGAGTGATGTGATTCAATTTCACAAGGCAGCAGGATTAGGTAATACTACTCTCAAAATTTTACAGGTAAAAAACTTTAGAACACATAACAATTTGTTTCCTCCAGCAACTGGGCATACGATTTAGCATATTTGCCTCTGTCTTTCTAAACCAATATCATTCCAAAAATAAATAAATAAGTAAAAATCTTAGTCCTTATCCATTTCAAAAGGAATGAAAATAAAGTTGAATGTGTGGTAAGAAAAGCTAATTTTGAGATCTAGCAAGGCCATATAATTTGAGGCAATCATCTAGTTTCTAAGAACTTCAGGGAACTCAGCTATTAAAAGAAGGACTAGTGGAAATTTAAATCAAGTCTGGAGCCTAATTCATAGCAGAAAAATATACAGACATATATACAGACACAAATGGATAATGACATGCTCTGCCAACCTTATAGAGTGTATAATTAAATGCCATTGCAAATGGCCTGCACTTCAATAGACCTTGTGTGCCAGACACTCATCTATAAATGATATATGAAGTGTACAGACAAGGACTACCATATAGAATAGTGGTGAGGGTTTCCAGCCACAGCCCCAGACCTCCTGGCTGCAGCCCCGGGCCCACCACTGACTGAAGGTGAGGTCTTCGGCATGTCTAGCCCCCCTGTGCCAAACCTTCAGCTGTAAGACAGGGACATGGACAATATTTATCTCCGAGGGCTGTGGTGAGGATTGAATGAGTTAACACATACAAAGCACACAGAAGAGTGCCGGGCACATATTAAGCACTCAAACGCTGACATCAATATTGTTTTCATAATAGTGCCATATTAATATTCACTTCTAAGAAAGACAAACTGTGCATCTATAGAGGATACTAACGGACTGTCCCCCTGGGATGGCTTTTACTTTTATTGTATGAATTTGCCAGGGCACTGTTAAAATTGGTTACTGTGTTTTTTTTTACCTTAGTGAAATGTTTATGGGTTCAAGTACTGTATCTATTTCTGTGTTAAAAATGTAATTGAAACTTACATGGAAACATTAGACACTGACATTCTAGGGCTTTGCTATGCAAAATAGTTTTGAGGACCACCAATTCAGCATCCCCCAGCTGCCTGTTAAAAATGAAAAATCCCAGAAGACAGTATATTTGGCCAATATACTTTATGTTTCTTTTCCATGGGAGGGATAGTGTCTCAGGCTTTTCTCTTCTTTTAATAGTCAGTACTTCCTTTTCTGTGCCTGTAAGGCTCCTGGATGCTATTCAGTCTTTTTTATAGCAGGTGCAATATTATTTTTCAAAATATTTCAAAAATCAAATAACATTATCTAGGCCATAGAAGCCTTTTACAAATGTACTTTTATGCAAATCAGATACTAGGAGGCAATATTCAAATCCAAATAAATGTTGCTTTAAAGCTCATGTTGTTGCTTTATAACCCAAAACAGTGCAAGCTAAGAAGCAGGAGTAGGTAACCAATGCAACATGAAAAATTGATGTCTAAAATTGGGTATTGCTAATTAAGGTTACAAGTTCAAAGCCTTAATTTTTATACACAAGTACTTGAACTTCTGAAATAAGTGGTTTGCATCACCTCATTAGTACAGTACATTGGTTCTCAAATTTTGGGCCCCCAATCATCAGTATCACTTGTGAAAACGTAAGATTTATACTCCTGGGTCTCTCCCTAGACCTGCTGAATCAAATACCAGGATTGGGGACCAGCATCTATGGTCCTACAAGCCCCCAGATGATCCTGATGCTTGCTAAATTGTGGGAACTACTGGAATAGTGGTTCAGGCACAGTACAATTATGCTGAGTTTTTCATCACTAGTTTGAATGCAATTCTGCCTGGTCAAGTATGAAAATGTATGAATGTTGGAAGTAGGACACAAAAATAAGGAAACCCAACATGTATGCCTGCAAATAAGTGCATCTATGACCAATTATAAAGAATTATGTGATTTAAAGCTGATGTAATTCAAAGTTACTGCACATTTACTTGATTGTCTACTATGTATGTTTGCAGAATTATTTATAAATTTTCTATAACCTTAAACTTTTTACAAAACTGTAAGTATGCAAGCTTACAAGGTAGAAATAAAACCTGTTTGCCTGGTTGATGGCGGTGGGGGGGGATAAAGATAGATAATGTGAAAAAACAGTAAGGTGCCTAAGACAGGATCCTTAGGTCTTGACAGGATTATCTGACTCCCTGTACACCAACCATAAATTCCTATTTACCACAATTTATTTCATTCAGGCATTTTCTTTTTTTTTTTAATTGAGTTATAGTTAGTTTACAATGTTGTGTCAATTTCCAATGTAGAGCACAATTTTTCAGTTATACATGAACATACATATATTCATTGTCACATTCTTTTTCACTGTGAGCTATTCAGGCACTTTTAATCTTTAATAGACCATCATTCAGCACACTGCTTTTAGTGTCTGCATGTAACTTTTGATAAAATTTTACAAAGGCTTTGAATTATAATTCTGGAAGGAGCAAAGTTCAAATGTATATAACTACAGTTAGAAATACAGTATTTAAAACACAACCAAGAGGAAAGAGAAAATCTTCTATGAGACATTTTTAAAGACCAATATTCAGGTTTAGCTCTTTTTAAGGTAACAAAATAAAATTCAAAACTATTTAAATCTCCTAAAGAACAAATAAAAATAACAGGGCACACACGTCAAAACTATGTTCTCACTGTATTTATTAAATCTAAAACAACTATAAATAAACTAATTAAGGAATAGTCCCATACAAAGTATGTGGAGGAAGGAAAAATGAATTTTATTCTAATGACAAACACTATCTCAGCAAACAAAAATTGTTTAAAAAACCACATAAGAAAAACACTCTGCTTGTATCCACTGACTTACTGTATATCTTAGAGACTAACGAGTGCTGCTTCCCAAATTTTCTGCTACCCATTCCCAGCATGACAAACCGTACATTTCCAAATCTAAATAATATATTTCTGAGGCTTGTCTCCTAAATAAGAATCTCTTTCAAAAGATTTAACTCTAATGACAAAACACATTTTACAGATAGAAAATAATTATTTATAAACATCACTTTGCTCCCTAAGCCTTTAGATTTGACTTACACAGGCTTCTTCTACTGCTAAAGATGTATCTGGGATGCCTGTCCTGATGGTGATACCAAGGGCAAGACTGAATTTAATTTAAAAAATGCAAATTACTGCAAGTTGGTTAAATTACAGGTTTAAATTTCATAATTATTTTGTATAAGAAAATAAACGTGGAAACTGCTTTTCAAGAGTCTGTCAATCTTCTAATATCTGTATAGGATGAAATCTGATTATTTTCCCCTCCTATTTCAGTACTACAATTTTCAATATAAAACTTTTCACTAAAGGGGGAGGGCATAGCTCAATGATAGAGTGTGTGCTTAGCATGCACATGTTCCTGGGTTCAATCATCAGTACCTCCTTAAATAAATGAATAAATGAATAAATAAATAAATTTAATTATCTCCCCCAAAATAAATAAATAAAAACACAAATTAAAAAAAAAAAAACCTCCTCCACTGAAACTTAAGAGGCAGCAGCACGGTGACTAAAAGCATAGACCACAGTCAGATGGATCTGGATTTGAATCCTAGTTCTGTGAATTCAAATTCCTAGCTATACATTCTTGGAAAGTTCTCTGAATCAGTTCTTCTCCCATAAAACAGGCTTCTTAGTATCTATTTCATAGGGACTGCTGTGAGAAATAAATAACGTATGTAAATATCCTTAGCAGAGGGTCTGATATATTGCAAACATTCAATAAGTGGTAACAATGATAATCAAAACAAATAATGATCAAATTATTAATTTATCAAATGATCAAATCTACACTTTTATCCGGTAGATTCTCAGCCCTCTCCTAGTTAATTCTTTATAAATAAATAGGGGCAGCTCTGAGGTATAAAATCAATCATCAAAAGAAATAGACGTAGCAGGCACCTTCCTCACCCTTGTTCTCTCCCATGTTTCAACAGCCTTAGTCATTATCCAAACTTGAGAATAAAGACCTGCTCACACTGGGCAGAGGAGATCAGAGGCCATATTTAACACCTGTACTTAATGATAGCGCACCCACGGTGTAAGGCTGATACCATATACTCATTTTTCCAACACATTCAACATGAGAATGGGGACTTAGGTGGAAAAGAAATCAACCAAAAGCATCTTTCAGGAAGTACCTGTTGGATCAAAAGTCTCATTGCTGAGTCAAGAAGAAGAAGGTCACCTTAATGCATCACATGTACCAAAAGAATAGGCTGTTTTATACTTTCTAGAAATGAAGGGAAAAGTTCACATGAAATCTCTATCAACTTTTGTGACTGTCTTCTAATTCATTTAATAAATATTTTTTGAACACCTTTGGACTGACACTACACTAAGCACTTGGATACAAAGATGACAAGATAATAATATTCTCCTCTCGCAGAGCCTATTAGAAAATCGTTCCCTTTTTTTTCTCTCTCATTCATTGGTTGACTTACTATATGCCACTATGTGGCAGCAAATGTTAGGCATTTAGGGGAGGAGAGATTCACTAAAAAGATAAATAAGATAGAACCATTGTCCTCAAAGAACTGACAGGCTAGTAGAAGAGAAAAATACAAATACCTATGTTAAGTGCTATGAAAGCCACATAGATACTGTGCATAATCAGGAGGAAAAACAACTAACTCTACTCACATTAACCAGGAAAGGCTTTCTAAAGAAGATGGTATTTAAATAGAGTCTTAAGGGATAAATGATTCACAGGTGAAAGGAAAACAGTACTCCAGACAGAGGAAATAGCCAGGTGCAGACACATACATGAAACTATATACATGCACATACACACACACACACACACACATAAACTGCATTAAATATATACATGTTACATACAAATGGAGATACAGTCAGTTTTTAGATGGAATCAGACAGTCATTTGAATTACAACACAGAAAATGATGCAATTGACTACTTTTCCAATTCTCCCAAAGATGGTACACAGCTAATAATATATATATAAGGGAAAAGTTAGCTCCTTCCAATTCCAGCCTTAGAGCATTAGCACTTAAATCTCTCCCTGAAATAAAGGGAGGTTTGAATGCTAGGTTAAATCTGGACTAGAAAAGGCTCTCCCTTAAGCAAAGTATCAATTCGGGTAGGAAAATAAAGGAAAATAGCAAGGGGATCAAATTAGAAGCTCCTTAAATGGACAGGGTTCAATTTTAAACAGTAGGAAAAAAATTAATTCCTCAGTGAGTAATAAAACTTGAAGGAAGAAAGGGAAATCAGACATGATGCAAGGTTTCTCCCAATGATCATTCTATTAACACTGACACTTGCTTTTTCCATTAGTGTGTACTTGACTTTACACATATTTACATATCATGGTGCTCACATTCTGTAAGCCCCCTAACTCTTGCTATACTTTCACGTGAATAGTTTGCCATTTAAAAAAATTAATTCAGGCAGATGGGGTGAATAAATTTTTTTTTAAATTGTATAAAAATTAGTAAAATCTTCCTGGAAACCCTTCCTAGCTTCTGAATAATAAGTATAAATACTTTTACTTTTTGAGTAATTGCCTTATCATCTTAAAAAAAAATCATGAAATCTGTTAATTTTCCTTTATGTCTATGTTTTAAAATGTGGGTTAGAGGCTTATCCATGTCTATGCTTTATCTTTATCAATAATCAGTATTTACACACAATCTAACTGGTAAAGTACCTTATACTACAAAGGAAGGAATCAAATGAGAAACAGAGAATTTAATGATGGAGCAAGTTTTCCCAAACTTGGTATCTTTGACCTTTTGGACCAGATCATCCTTCATCATGGGGTGCTGTCCTGTACAAGGTTTACACCTGGCCCCTACCAACTAGACACCAGCAGCACCCTCTCACACAACTCTCCCCTACTTGTGACCATCAGAAACATCTGCAGATGTTGCCAAATTCCCCCCTAAGGCCACTGCTGCATGCAGGCAGCGTGCTACACTGCTCGGTGGTTATCTCACTTCACCTAACAACATAGTGTCCATGAAATAGTTGTTATTTCCCCAGCTCAACAAATAAAGAAACTAAGGCCAAGAAAATTAAACAACTTGCCAAGAGTCACATAACCAAGTGTGGCAGCCCGTACCGAACCCACACAACGGGGCTTCAGTCCCTGCTCTAGTCACCGTTCTGTTGTCTCTTATTAATGCATCAGCCTTTTTCATGTGACACTTGAAAAGTATTATTTTGAATCTTATCTGAAAATAAAAAAATAAAATTATCCACACAAGAGGAATTTAAATTAAAAGACTCCCAACCTCAATTCAGGATAAACTAACAAGTATTTTTTAAGCACTGACTGTATGTATGCCCAGTACCAACTTTAGGAACTAGAGTGATTCAAAGAAAAAAAACTACATTTATTAAGGATTTGGCTCAAGACCTTTTCCACACATTACCTCTCTGAAGTCTCACAACATCCCTGTGAGGTAGGTATTAATATCGTCGGTGGATGTAGACAGTGTACCAGGTTCTTGTCCCATCCCAGAAAGAATTCTGAGATAAGATGTAGTGGTTAAAAAAGGTAAAGTGAGAATTTATTAAGGGATGGATTGTACACTCTCAAGAGGAGAGCTAGCAGGCTCAGATGAGCAGCTGCCCTGTGTTTCTCTGGCAAGTTAGTTACATAGGGTGTAAAAGTGAATGGGTGGATTATTCATTGGGGAAGGAAGGGTTTGGGGTCAGATTCGCTGATTATCATCCCAAATCCACATTCCCAAAGAGAAAAGGGATTTTTGTCCTTATTTAGTCTGGATCAGAAGTGTCATGGCATCAGTTCATGATGGATACTTCTAATCTGCAAGGCTAATATTAATGAAATGAGGGCATAATGAGAAAAAGTTTCATTCAGACACTGGAAATTCCTGCCTTTTCTCACCTTTCTTTATTGGTCTCCAGGCCACTGATCACCCCTAAATGTGTGACCACTTATGAGCTCAAAGATTCCTGCTTTTCTTTCTCTGCCCATGGACCCCTGGTGCTTACATGATATGTGGTTTCCTGCATTTGGCCTGTGCCCCTGCTTTCTGCCCAATTGCTGCCATTTGGTCTGTGTTCCCCTTTCTCTGCTTATATCTAGCTGTCTGCCTGCTCTAACATTACCTTTTTTCAAATGAAGAAGCAAAGGCTCAGAATAGAAAGGTAGCCCCTGACCTAAGAAGGCTTACAATTCAATTGAAGAGACACACACACACACAAAATGTTTTTTTAAAGACACAGAATAAGTTAAGTATCTCAGTTAACAACACACAGAGGGTGAGAAATACAAATGAGCAGAAGGAAAGTATGAAGGAGGATTAATAAAATGGCCACACTTAGGCTAACAGATTGCTTATTCTTATGCTCACCCTTAAAACGGTCAACTGACATGACTGACCGGTTGCTATTCATGGTTACAGGCCCACTGTTGAAACTGAAGCTATTGATCTTACTGTTTCTACTTTATTCCAGCCATTGAAAGTCATCATCATGCTGGGTCTCTGAGTCCTTCTCCAAGAAGAAGGTCTGGTCACAGAACTGTCACCTAATAAAATACCCTGAATTACCAAGAAGACCACACCTTGAGATAAAGCGATCTAACCACTACCCTCCATAGAACGGATCACCTGAAGGCATCATAACACCATTCTGAGTTTTCTGATGAGAAAATGATTGTGTTGATGGTTATCAATGCTTTATTGTTTGAACTATGGCTCTAGAACCACCCCCATCCACTCCATCCCCAAGGTGGGTACACAGTTTGGAAGGCACTAGCCTGCTGTGAATCCCCTTTGCCTGACAAAGCTATAAAGCTGCCTCTTTTCTTCTAAGCTCCAAGACCCAGTCTCTGAATTCTTTGGCTTGTCAGGGAGCGGGGGCCAATGTTTTGGCAACAAGCATACAGTTAGATTAGTCAGGGAATACTTCTTAAAAAGGGTTTCTAGTATCCTCTCTTAGGAAAGGAAATGCATGAGCAAATTGTAAGAAACTGAGGAGGAGAAACACATCTGAAAACAACAAGAAACAGAAGCGTGGGTACTGAAATGTAAGCTTTGTGATAGCCAATGCAAGCAGCAACTCAGGGAAATGATGAGGAGTGATACGTGCCTTAAAATTCAGATGGAGCAGTAGCTGGATATGAGACTAGCTCTGTGCTTTTAGGGTGCTCCTGCCACAAACACTCTCAGGCATAACTACAGGAATGAACAAAAAAGAGGTGAAGGTGAAGACTAATGGTTGGTAGTGGAAGCTTAGACATATGGAGTCAAACACCAAAATTCATAAGATGGGTGATGGGTCATCTACTTTGCTTTATGTATTTTGTCTCCCCTAAGCAGAATGTAAGTTTCCAGAGGGCAGGGGGCTTTATGTCCTGTTCAGTTAGATCAATGCCTGTCACAGTAGGTGCTCAGTAAATGTCTGCTGCTGAATAAAGGCAGTTTTCAAAACAGTTCACCTATTCAGAAACTAAGGCCACAAATGTATTCAGCATTCAAAAAACAAAAAAACCAACAAACAACAACAACAAAAAACCCAGCAAGCACACACACAGAAATAAGAAGACTATTGTCCTATTCATCGTTATTACAACAACTAACATTTACTGGGCACTAACTCTGAGAAGACACTGTGATCCATTATCTCAATCCTCTTAGCAGCCCTGTGACAGAAGTAGGTAGTATTATTATGATCCCAGGTTTACAAGTTCAGACAAAGAATAAATAACCTGCCCAAGGTCACAAAGCAGCGCAGCTGGAGGAAGCTGGGTCTGTCAACTCCAAGGCTTGCCTCTCAATTACTACGTCACATACACAGAACTACAAGTATACTTCTTAGGCAAAGCTAGGGAAAAGTGGCCAATGAGGAAAGAAAACAGCAAAACAAAACAAAATAGAAACTCCAATGTAGTCAAAAACCATTGGTCTGCCCCTCTCCTATAGCGGCTGCTGTGGAATCTCCCCACCTGAGTACACTGACTACCCCATGCCCAGCACAACTTCAGTGGTTTAAAAAATCCAGATGCTGAAAAGCAGGAACTAGAGTCAAGCATCTAATCAACATTTCAAAGAGCGGTAGATAACAAGTGGTAATGCCCCAGGGCCACAGCCCGAAGAAGAAACGATGGCTGTGACCTCAGACTAAGGCTGACCTCAGACTTTCCCAAGCCCTGCTCCCAGTGTCTGCCTCTTCCCTCCCTCCTATGCCCTGCGTGTCTCTCCCCACCTCTGCACCTCCTCTCTCCCACTAAATGGCCTTCACAAACACTCTGAAAATTTTTGTTTCCTGCTCTAAATTTCTCATCTAGTAAGTTAAATTTGTAATATTTCTCTAATGAAAAGAAGTCTACCTGTAGACAAGTAGAAAAATGTTCTCTGAATGTTGCAGCATCAGTCCAAAAGACACATTATCAAATTCACACAGTAGTCACTAAAGAGACCACCAATCAAACAAATTAAAACTGACATCCCACATATTTATTTATGTAGCCTTCTGGTGTTACACACATTGTAAGTACACAGGAGGACATTAAACCCACTAGATAGACTCTGCTCTTCTCCCATTAGTCCAGTAACACATCCATGACTGCAAAGTTCTGAGAATCTCTAAAATGGAAAGATTTTTAACTCCAGAAGCATGATTGCAATCGTTGCCAACAAACAAAAATATTTAAAATATTGAATTTGCTTAAAAAACTAGAATATTCATTAAATTAACTACTTAGAGATGCACTAATACATAAGCTAATTTAATTTCTGCATTTACACCAAAATCTAAAGCAAATGTGCCTTAAAAGCAGTCAGAGAGTAAGCCAGAAAGAGAAAGAAAAATACCATATGAGATCTCTCATATGTGGAATCTTAAAAAAAACCAAACAAACAAAGCATAAATACAGAACAGAAATATACTCATAGACATAGAATACAAAATTGTGGTTGCCAAAGGGGTGGGGGGTGGGAAGGGATAGATGGGATTTCAAAATTGTAGAATAGATAAACAAGATTATACTGTATAGCACAGGGAAATATATACAAGATCTTATGGTAGCTCACAAAGTGTGACAATGAACGTATATATGTTCATGTATAACTGAAAAAGTGTGCCCTACACTGGAATTTGACACAACATTGTAAAATGATTATAAATCAATAAAAAATGAAAAATGTTAAAAAAAAAAAAGCAGTCAGAGAATGAAGACAAGACTTGGCAAGATAAAAAGTAGTAAGAAATATATCTCAAACATTTCTTTCTGCCTTTGGATTTTTTTCACACATTTATCTTAAACATAGAATTCTATTAAATAAACAGACTATGAAAGCAAATTCATATTGCTCTCAAAATAGAAATACTTCCCAAATACAAAAAAAAAAAAAAATCAAGAAGCATTTATTTCTTGAATTGGTCAGCTGAACACTGATTATGCCAAACCTAATGAAGGAAAGGAAAATTATTTCTGAAAACGGATCCTGTATGTAATAAATATTAAGCATGAAAAGGGAATGTCCACCCCACCTTCACATCATTTTAGGAAAAGGAGAAAATCAAAATTCAGTTACAACAAAAAATCACCTGAATAAAATTCCATCAATCATAGTTTGCAATGTAATGATACAAATTAATCTTATTAAACTTCTTCATTTTTTTTTAAGCTTTTCATTTCCAAGCATTAAACCAAAGGATGTTAAAAACTTGATAACCCAATTACATCCTGGTATTTCCAAATGGACAATTTAAGCCAAAGTCACTTTCAGAGCTAATCAATGAATTCATCAAAAAGCATCCTTTCTGATCTAAGCATACTGAGGTCTTTGGAGATGAATGGAAACTCTAGTTATGTTCAAATCAGTCTTTCTTTTCTGTAAATAATAAGCACAGTAGTTCTGTCATTTCTCTACTTTTTAAGATTTTTAAATAATATGTTAATGAATCACACACTAGTACAGATGCTTTTGAAAACACTGTAGAATTACTTCAGTTTTATTTGTCAAACTCCAGGGCTGAGTTTAAGTGTTGGGCAACATAAAGCCTGACTTTAGCCTTCTGTCTGCGTCACACTGTAAAAGACCTTTAACTCACATTAATAGTGTGGGGCCACGCTGTCCTATGCGAGGCACTGGGAGAGCTCTGCAGGTGCTTTATATTATCTCATTTAGTCCTAACAGCCCTGGGAAGGACATGGTTTTTCCATCCACATGTCATGAGGCCCATAGTAAAAAAGGATAAGTAACTCATTCCAGGCAACATAGCTAAAAATGACAGTGCCTTACTAATGAATCTTCTGCCTCCACAGTGTGAATATAAGTTTTGAGGGAAATGAGAAGAGAACTAGCAGCACGGTGCTGGCTCCAGGTATGCATAGTGCTTCCAACCACGAGATTGTTGCAAATTACCCACTACTACTAGTGAGGCAAGTCCTTCTCAGACATAGAGGATGTCATGCAAAGGTCTATTACTAGACCCTTAACTGACATTTTAGCATGACATTTAGTCTCATAAGATACATACATTCTTCCAAAAACAAACCAGCAATGTGTCTTGATACTTTACATTTGGCCCAAAATATTGATGCATTCAACGTATTTTCCTAGGGTGATCTGCTCAGAGGAAAGCCTAAGTGACAGAAAAATATTCTGCATCATTAATATTCCCTAAGTTCATAGCTGTCATGCAGAAAGGAGCATCCAGCATGACTCAGGCTCCCACAGACACAAGCTCAGCACGTGCTGCCTCCTGCCTGAAGCACCCAGGTCTCCAGTAGCCAAACTTCAGCTGGAAAAAAAGGTGACAGAAGCTACACAGCAAAGCAACAGACACTTCATGCTATCTGACTGATCTGCCAGCTGTCCTTTAGGTGATGGGGGAAAAGCAAAATATAAGATACTCAAGCAGTAAGGACTCTTGTGCATTTGTATTATTTTTCAAAAGCCTGCATTGCAGGATAGCACAACACAAACATAGGATCTTGTATTTACTTATATCAACTTACAATTTTAGAGAAATCAATTGTTACTCAAAACTTTTTAAGAGAATATTTTAGAAAAACTGTTATACATTGGTTTTTCTCTCAGGATCCAGATCAAGGACAGATGTTCCCTCAAATAATTCATAAATTCTGAAGGTAGAGTAGGAGGATATTTTAAATATATTTGTGGGTAAAAGTATAATTATTAGAAAATATATATCCCATAGTGTTCAGGAAATGTCATGTTGATTTAGGAAATACACTCTAAACACATGTGAAAGGGAGCATGAGAAAGTGCCCAGGAGGGGTCAGGAGAAAGCAGGGAAAACCTACAACTACATGAAAGCATACAACTTGCTGGGTTTCTACTTAGTGGGAAAAAGTCTCAAAGGAGAAAGGTTTAGAAGCAAGAGTTCATTATTTGAAAACAACTTTACTCATCTGTTTGTAATGAAAATTCAACTACACTAAAAAGAAAAAAATAAACCAAGCTCCACTCTTTTCCTTGGTCCACTTAAAGTGTCAACAATATGGAACATTTCTATTTGGGATATTTGCAGATATGAGAGGAACACCTTGTGTCTTTTAAATTGCCACCCATCCTTAAGCCTGAGAATGACAAATTACCTAAAAAGGCAAAAAAACAAAAAGACATTTTCAAAAAGAGCAAGGAAAGAATCACCTCCTAATGAATAGGAAAGTAACTTTACAGTGATCTTCTTTCTAAAAGGTATACTAAAAATGTCAGTTTATATAAAACTGGTACCTTTCTTAAAGGAAGAGGAATTGAAGTATCTATTATATGTGTAGAAATACTATCTAAAGTAAAAGCAGGCTTAACCCTAACTAAAAAGTGTCACTATTGGAAGAGTAATCCTTTCTCCTGACAGAAACTGGGGAACCCAAAGATAAGTAAGATTTATGAAACCAGGCAAAAATATACCATATCTAATGCAGCTATTCGTTGACATATGAAACAAGTGCTGTGGTGCTAGCTATGATGTAAAATTGACCAAAGTGAATTATCCTTTCTAAACAACACTTGTGAGATAGAGTCACTTAGGAAATAATTGGCCCCGCGCTGCCGTCACCCCAGGCTGCGGCAGCGCTCTAACGCGCACGCGCACACGCTGTGTAGGGTCGCCTAGGAAACAGCAGCCGCCGGTAGCAGGACCGGACGGCGGAGCGGGACTCCGCACGCCGCGCCGGGCGCTGCAGAAGGTCAAGGCTCTATGACGCATAAGTATCAAACCTCAGTGTTCTTACAGTTTGACGAATACTTCCATCTGGTTCAAACAGACCATAAGCACTTCTAATTTCACATCTAAAGTAAGTGCTTTACAACTTATTTTCAGAATCTTTCAAAATTATACCCAGAATTTTATTCAGATACTCCAAAAACTCTTCTGGCCATGATGCACAGCCATTATATCACTATGTGGTACCTTTTATATTATGGTATCTTTGAACAAGAAATGCAAGTGTCCCTACATTTTGGCTGCATCCCTTCATAGATGGCATTGCCCCTGCTCCTCAGTCCATGGTTTTCATTACTATGGAGGCAAAATTAACTTGAACAGTAGACTCTGTGCAGAATCATTTTAAGACAGCCCCCTAGGAACACATCTCACTTAGAAAACAGGCCGCCTGAAATAGCCAATCTCAGCTTTGCAGTAGAGGGATGCTCAGACTGCATGCAGGTAGACTTGGCAGTTGTCTACATCAGGGGTCCATAAACTACGGGCCAAACCCATACTACCTCCAGTTTTTATGCATAAGGTTTTATTAGAACACAGTCACCTTCATTCACCTACAGATTGTCTGTGGCTGCATTTGCACTACAAGAGCAGAAATGAATCATTGTGACAGGACCATGTGGTCCACAAAATCTAAAATATTTACTAACTGGTCCTTCACCAAAAAGAAACAAAAAACAAAAACAAAAACAAAAAAAAACAGTTTGCCAACCCCTCCTCTACACAACGAGATGTCAGAGGCAGCACAAGACTTCTCCAAGTACCATCTCCAATGTACAAGCATTGGGCTGCTGCTAGCCTAGGCATGGGCTGCTAGCTCATCTGGTGTCAAACACACAAACACAAATGCACACTCTTAAGTCTTTTTAATCATCTCATATCAATCCCAAAGTTGCCTGGGCAAAGCACATGACGTTACCATTTCCAACTACCAGAGTCCCACCCTTCCCACTGCCTTTACTAGTAAATTATGTTAACCCAAAAAGACTGCCCTTTAAAGTTCATCAAACCATGATTTCACTTGCATAAAAATGTTGTGGAAGATAGCGGATGAGGAAGGAATTTGCCCATATGGCATCTGCTCCAGAACCACCTTAGATCTAACTCCCCATCTAAATTGATCTACCCTGGATGTTTTCCCATTGGAACAGTCACTCCTAAGAAGAGGCTAAAGAAGCTACAAAGGAATTGGTGAATTCAAACTAAGGAACACAAGAGTGTGGCTATATAGAGTCCCTACATCACAATCCTCAATCCTTGTTGGCATCAACAGTAAATTCCACACTTCACAATGAAAATTTTTAAATTGTTTTAAATTTTTAAAAAATCAGTCTTCCAGCATCTTATGCTTCAAAAATGTCAGGGTTTTTTAAGTGTCAAGTTGGTTTTATTTGTTAGCTTTTTAATAAAAAGATTTTTTAAAGGCATTTTCAGCAATGCTGTGCCAGCAAAGGGCTGTCCCGTCCACTGTGTGGGACACAAAGACACACACCACCTACCAGCAGGAGAAGCAGCCTTCTTTGCCAGCTATTTTAGCCCCGCTTCATCATGTTGGGGACAAAACTCAGTATGATAATGAAAGGCACATTTTAAAAACATGAATTTGGTAAAACAGATCTGTCCTTTATGTATAAGTTCCTTAACAGTGAAATCCTACATATTCTTCTGAACTTAACCTCAAGAGACATACCCTACAAAAAGCTTGCCAGTAGTTTCAAAAATAAGCATGTGTCCTGAGACTGGCTGTTCCTCCCTTTTCCACTTCAAGTTTTACTCACTTTAAAAACATCTATTGTAAGGAGAGTCTCATCCATCTCTGTTCTTACTGTACCTTTGCTAACTTCAACAGATTCTCCTCTCCCAAGTAAAAATACCCATTTGTCAGCTCTTTGCTCTCCATCAGCACTCTTGAGAAACTTTAATACTTTGATAATGACTCCCAATTCTACATTTTCAGCATATTGCTCATAATTTTACTGTCTTGAGATTTCATCGGTATCCAACTTCAACTCGAAAATTTAATGTCCAAAACAAAGTCCACTGCCCCATTTCTGAATTACTTTGTATCAGAAACCACTAGCACCATGCTAATATATTGGGAGCACCTTTTTCACTCCTCCATCTGTATCGCTTTTCAGTGACCATGGTATAAAAATGTTGGCTCCCTATAAAAACAAAATCCTAATCCAGGTATAATGCCTTGGTTTAAAATACAATTTCTCCTCTATGGTTTAAAACTACCATCTCAGGAATATTGTTCTCAACTGATTCTTTGAGCTGTAAACACATACCCACACAAGCACAAACAGACCATAAGCTACTCAACAACTTCCCTGTGATTTCCCATCAACCAACTTCCTAATTACCTTTGTTCCCCACATCCTCCAGTTCCAAAAGTCTTAACACTTCATCTCCACCTGCTCTTTTCTTCCACTTGCTCAGACACTCCAATATGTTCTGTGTAGTCCAATATCAACATTTCCCAATGAAAAATGTACAAACACACTTACATCTATAATGTACCAGTCACTTTCTGGCATATAGTGGTCACAGATTAAAAACTGGTCCATTTCCCTTTCCCTACAGTTTTGTGCAATCTGTGTATCATTGTCTCTGCCATTCATAAGTAAAAGCTTCTCAAAGGCAGGGATCCCCAATTACTTTGTTGTTTCTTTGCTCCTAAATAAATACGCAATAAAACACTGACATGAATTTTAGCCAATCTATAGTAAAAGCAATAAAAGTCTTAAATTTAGTAAGCAACTCTGATGGAGTAGAATTTACACTCAAACTATTTTGTTGGTTTGTCCTCCCTTCCTCCCTCCCAAAAGCAGCCTATGCAGGACTAGATTTCTCTTCCTATCTTTGTGAAACATGGGATGCATGACTTCCTCATGGTCACAAAATAACTGATAAAGCAACAGTTGTCTTTGATCTCACATCTAATATTACAACCATTACACAATAATTTAATGTCAGTGTCTATTTAAAATAGACAGAATTTAAGGTTCATAACAAAGGCATAACAAGAACAAGGCATATAAATAAGGATAAAACAGCTGCAGAAGTTCCAGAGGAGGGCAAAGTGATTGTAAAACAGACAAAAAGAGTCAGGAAAGATGATGGTAAAGAGGAACAGTGAAAATCTATAAAACCAAGAAAAGATGAACTCCAGCTCGTTCTAGCATTTCTCAAAACACACGCTCAGGATCTGTCCTGGAACTTTAAATAGACAGGTTTGGGATAAATAAATGAATTGCTAATAAAAATGAGGGCTAATAAACTTGTAGAATTTGTCACTTCAGAAGAAAAATGTACAGGCTAAAAAGTGTTTGAGAAAGTTTTAAATAAGTTTGATCAAGGTCCTGAATGGAAAATTTAACACAGATGACCCAGGCTTACATTCACTCCACAGAGCCTCTCTCAGCAGTGGCTTCAGGACTAAGCCCACACAGCTGTCCGGGGGCCTGTGATCCTCAGTAGGGTACTGTCTGCGTTGTTATGTAAAATTCCACCTATGCCTAACCCTTAAAGTCTGCGTAAATATACAAAATATTCATTATCTTCCTGCACCTTAATTTGGCACTCTGAGAGGATACTTAAAATACAAATCAAAGATTCTATAGACTTCTCCTTTAAAGTAACAAAGGGGGATAAAAAATCATCCTCATTTGATAGAGAAGACAACTGAAATAAGTCACAAGTCATTCCACCAATTAAAAAATGCTGTCAATTAGGACGTATGTTACCCAGGGGGAAAAAAAATTGGCTAAGGAAAAATGAAATAGCTTTTTAATAAACTGGTTAAAGTACTAAATGCTCTCCCCCAAATCAGTTATGATTCCTAAGAACCCCAAGTTTCCTGAGTAACTGATCTCTGTTACCACGTCCTGCTGATACGCAGGAATTGCACCCAGGAAATGAGAAGGTAAAAAGGGCCTGTGCCAAAATGAAAACTCTCAAGGAAGAATGCAGAAAAGAAAATAAATTTTACTTTCAGGGCCTCACAGAGTCAGAGGCTTCCATTTGGGAACTCAAATAATAGTTGCCCAGAAACAAAACCTACAGTGCTGTTTCCCACCCGATGTACCAGGAAAAGCTACATACACAGAGATGTCCTCTGTGCGCACATATGCTCTGGCTTCCTCAGTTTCCTTTTACCAATTAATGGCCAGAAACATGCAAGTATTCACTCTGCAGAAAGACAGAACTCCACAAAAAGAAACCTGCAGGCTTGCGTATCACACACAGAGAGAACTAAAATGTTACAAAACACGGGACTGCCTGATACCTTCTGCCCACAGTGAGGACTCAGGTACCCCGCTCATTTATATGCTCCCAACACTCCAGGAAAACATCGGCAAAACACCGCAGGATGCACAGGCACCCTCGCCCTCCCCATCCCTCAACTCCCCTTCCCAGAGCCACTCACACATTACAGAAGAGCCAGAGCTCTGTAGGTGGGCTGGTTCCCTTCCTCCTCGGGATGGAGGCGGCAGCTGCGGCAGGGCCCGCGCCTTACTAAGGAAGAAGCGGGGCTGGTGCTGCTAAGCGGGGCAGCCACCCAGGTCTTTTCAACAGCGACAGAGCAGAAGAGGCAGCGGCCCCACTTCCCTCCTCTTCTCTTTCTGGCCCTCTTCAGGCTGGGTATTCTGCCGGTCCTGGTCCACTTGTCCCTGGACAGTCAGATTTGGGGTGCTCTGTATTTTGATTTTAATAAAGTTCCCTCTGGGCAAAGGCTGCAGTCGGCCCTCCAGGTCCCCCCAAACCCGCCGCCCTCGGGGCTGGGGTGGGGGGTGGGGCCCTAAGACGTCCTCCCGGAGTCCTGCCGAGGAGCCAGGGTCCAGTGACTGGTTGAGGGAGAAGACCCCCAAGGGGGCAGAAGGGAGGGCGAGAGAAGGAAAGGATGGCGGTGCCGGTCCTGCTGATCCCGCTGCCCGGGCCACTACTTCATATTGGGGTCCCCGCCCACACCCCTGGCTGGGGGGTGGTGGCCGAACTTGGGGTCCCGGCTCATATACTCAGGGTGGAGATGCTATAGACGCAGAAGGGTGGCGGAGATGGCACTGAGGTGGGGGATCCAGCCAGCTCCGCTAGGCGCCACCCCGGCTTCCGGCTCCCACAGGTGTCGCTGAGGCTGGGACCCCTTCCCTCCACCTTGGGAGTCCCTTGCCCCACGCCCCAGGATGAGACAGAAGCTCCAGCCGCGTCTCAGCGCCCTCTCACCGCGGAGCCGCTGACGAGCCCTGCCCGAGGTAGCCGCCTCCCGGCCCCCCGGCCGCCGGCTCGGGCTCCGGCGTGTGCAGCTGCCGCTGCCGGCGGGGAGGGGAGTGGGGAGACGGGGGGCCGTGGCTCCCGCTGGCCCCAGGTTGGGCGCAGGTCTCAGCTGGGCCAGCGCACAGGGGCTGGGTCCCTCGGGTGCTCCCTCGCTCTCATGCTGGTGGTGGTGGCAGCAGCTCCAGAATCTCAGCTCGCAGTCTTGCTCACTCAGTGCCTGGGTCTGGCCTCACTTCAGAGAGAGGGGAGGAAGGAAAGCGGTGCAGACTGATGACACTTATAAGGACACTAATCCCATTCTGGAGGGCTCCACCTTCACGACCTCGTCTAATCCTAATCACCTTCCGAAGGCCTCACCTCTTAGTACATCTGAGCATCTCATAGGGAGGAAAAGGAAGTGGGGTGGAGGGGCAGCATAGAATTTCAACGTGTGAACATTCAGTCCATAACGCCCTTAAAGATGTTTTTCTTAAGAAGCTCATCTACCCCAGAGATGAAATGCCAGTGTTATAGACCATAGACATTTCTACCATAGTTTTTGTTTTAAATAGCAATTTAAAACAAATTTGGTATGCAAATATTGGTAACATGTAGAGTTTTCTTTTTGGCTTCTTAAAGTTTAAAACTTCTAACTATGTAATTCCAGGATCATTTTTAATAAATGAATTTGTGATCTCTAGATGACTGGATTTTAATTTCTTACATTATCATTGCAAAACACATCATATTAGTGACATTTTAAGCTCTTTTTTTAGACCCATATGTAAGAATGATGATTAATTTCCCTTTTACAACCACAAATTATTTTTATTTAGTTTAAAACAATCTGAAACTTACAGAAAACTGCAACTAGAATATAAAGAACTTTTTGTTTTAATCTTGAACGCCCATTTGGGATTGAGTTACCAACCTGACTCTAGTTCCCTGAGGCAGCTCCAACCCTAGCTCCCTTTCTCAGAGGTGGGAGGTGTGGAGACGTGGACTTTACCTGGCCCGATCTGCACAATAACTCCTCCCCCACCCCACAACCCCCATCATTTGCATTTCTGTTGTTCTGGGTGGGGGCAGTTAAGGTCTTGGTCCCAAATTCTGGGCCAAAGGCAGAACTCATGCAAACTGTCCCCTGCCCCAGAAAGTGCAGTTTCTCAAGTCGGTGGGAGGAAAAAGGCACACCCGCAGCAGAGCAGGGACAGCAGAGGGGAGTGACCCCAAATTTAAAGCCCTGAGGAGCGGGTCTGAGGACAGTCTTGGCCCTGCTGTCCCGAGCACGAAGCGAGCATCCAGGCCTCACCTACATTTGCCTCTGAATTTCGTGCTTTCCCAGAAGGTCTAAGGGGTGGACTTCAGCCCCCAGGCTGTCACATGACCCACTATGGTCACGTGATTCACGGACACCGGGGACAGTGGTTAGTGTCTTTTCACCTCTCTGAGCACAGGTTGGAGTGGCCGTGGTTTCCCAGGACAACCTGGCGGGTAGGAGCAGTCGCCGCTGCCCTGGTGGAGGCTCCGTGGCCTTCTCCTCTGTGCTCCTGGGAGTAGTGCAGTGACAACAAGGTCACCAGAGCCAAAGCAGGAGTGACAGGTGTGGTGGGCCCACCCATGGCTTCCTGGGAAGTGCAGGTTAGCTCCCCTAAACCTTGTATTTCCTCACTTCTCATCTCTCCCTAACCTTCTCCTCTAATGTACTTTCAGCTTTCTGCTTTACAAGGGGAAGCCTGGGGGAAAAAAGTAACTTATTGGATGATTTCCAATTTGCACTTTCCACGTGTAAAGCCCAGTGTGGGCTTTGTGAGAGAAACGCAAACCTGTGAGAAAGAACTCTGTTGTTAGGATAAGGGACTGTGATCCACCATCTAGTGGACAAGAAATTGAAAATACACAAGCAGGTTTTCCTTTTCCCTTGTCTAGAAAAACAAGTGTCCCAGAAGCGCACAGCCTAGGCCTTTGCTTAAGCCTTCGGCTGTGAGTAACCAAAAGCTATGACTGGAGCCCAGACTAGGTATTTACCTCCTGGATGCGCTTCCTGGTCCTTCTGCTGCAGCTCGCTAAGGGTTCATAATACTCCCAGTAGTGGGTTTCCGTGAAGAATTCTTGGGAGAGGATCTTCCAGCCACAGGTGTCCAGGTCGTGGCCCAAGTAGACCTGAAGTTGACGATGTTAGGTAGTTAGATAGAAATGAGCACTGGGCAGGGGGAGAGGAAGGGGGAAGGAACAATCCAGGAAATAACAGTATGTATGCATTCAGGATAAGGGACTCCAGAAATTTTTCCTTTCTCTAAATGAGGGCCAGCAAAAGAAGCCACTTAAAATCAAAATGCTGCAGCTGCATATAAGAGAAGGACCCGGTGTAACTTGAATCAATGCTCATTGTAACATAATTAACATTACAGTCTGAGCCCCCTCCCATTGGTTTGTCTATGTGCTTCATGGGTAAAAACCTGCCCAAAAGGGGATGGGCATGCCAGAGCACAAGGAACCTGAGCTGTCAATCAACCAGAGCAAAAGGAACTTGAGTCGTCAATCAGCTTGTTAACTCAAAGAACCTGAGCCATTAATCAATCAATCAATCACACACACACACACACACACACACACACACGCACAAATGCCCCTAAGACAAGATATAAGACAGAAAAACAAAGGAGCAGCGCCATTTTTCCTCTCTTGGATTGGCCAGCTCCCAATTCTTGGGAAAGTACTATTTTTTACTACCTTTTTATTTTACTAATAAAAATCTGACTTATATCACACTTTCTTTCTCTCGTTAAAAATTCTTTCTTTGAGGGATGACTAAGAAACGAGGTAATTCTTATTTCCCTTTTCCCAGTAACAGTAACAGTGGCGATCTCCTGCTCAGTCACCTCCGGGACGCCCCCAAACAGCACTGTCCACATGCCCAAGATCTCCTCGGGGAATATCAGCAAGCACGGCTCCAGCTGCGAGTTCACAGGGCTTGGCTGCTGGTGCACTGAGCGCAGATCCTGGAAGAAGCGCCCGGACCAGCTTCACGCCCTGGCGGGGACTCCAGCTCCACAGCGGGCGTCCGCTGCTCCGTGACTGAGAGTCCCGGGTATGCCGGATCCGCCTCATCCTCCCTCACCATTTCTAGCACCTCAATCTAGGTGACCATTCTGCAGGCGCTCACTATCCACACTGAGGACACCTGGGCCTCCATAGGCGCCAAGGGGGCTGCCAAAGAGGCACATCTCTACCTGCAGATGTGCTCAGGATCGGGCTGGACTTGGCCCACACTGGGATCCAGAGAGGGCTTCCCACCTCTTTTCCAGACAAACTTCAGGGCAGCAGGTCCCCTCGAAGGCTGCACATGCTCCATGGAAAGCCACCCTCGGTCCAGGACGGGAGCTTCTGGGGCCCAGGGCTTCTGCCCTGGGTCACTGAGGCAGTGGCCCCAGGCCAACCCCTGCCTGCTGGGCTGCACAGCCTGCAGGTCCTGTTGGACATGGGTATGCCAGGCTTGGCGCCCCATCCCGCACCCACCTGACCGCTGGTGCCGCTCCTCTGCCTCTGGGCCATCCGGTTTTAGCAGGTTATGGCAAACTTGCCCTCAATCTCATTCCAGGAGATGATGAAGATGAACTTGTGCTTCTTCCGATTGTAGAACACATGCAGCCGCCAGGCCACCCAGTCCAACTGGAGTCTCTCCTTGAGCGCCAAAAACATGGTGGCTCCAGGGCCAGGCCCCGGGGAAAGGGTCACCAGCCCTGCCCGCCAACGGACTCAGCCGCTGGCTGTGCCGTGCCCAACAGCATCCCCGCCCCGCACCGCTTACCCTCACCAGGCACCTTCAGCCATCCTAAAACGCTGAGGGGCTCTCCCTGCTTGCTCGCCCGCCTCTCTGCCTTCCGACCGCCCCGCTTCTTTGTGGCGCAGCTCACGGGAAAGAGAACACGCCCCCAGGAGCATGTAGTTCACACGGTCACGTGCAAGGGGTATCTGTTTACAAGCCCCGAGCTGCCGCAGCGCCTGGCGCCAGCCCTAGCCACCCCCTGGGGCGAGGCCGCGGTGCTGCACCTGCGGGGCTCCGGAGGCGAGGCGCGGTTCCGTGGGGTCAGTCAGGTGGTCGGGAACCGTGTGTGTGTCTCCACCGCTATTACCAAGGCCGATCTCCCTGCCCCCCCTCCTCCTCTTCCCGGCCGCCAGGAGCTGGCTTGACGGAGGGTCGCGTCTCCTAAACTTTGTGCCTCAGTATTGTCACAATGTCGCCAGTCGGCTGCTGACATAGGCTCCACTAGGACGTAAACACGGACACGTGCCGCACTCCGGTGCCGCGGTAGCGGCGGCAGAGCGCACAGCCGCCCGCGTCCGTTGGCCCCGCCCCCAGCACCCCCGCCCCGCCCCGCCCACTGGCTGCTGCGAGCCCCTCCCTTCTTCCTTCCGCGGAGCCGCCTGCGGGCTGGAGCCGCCGGTTGGCCGGCGGTGAGAGTGGCAGGTGCGCCCTGCGGTAGAGGTGGCCTCCGAACCCAGGAAAAGAGGAACAAAGACGGAGGGACTGAGAAGTTTTGAACTCCATTTATTCAAAGGGACCATCAAGTGTAAGTTTTCCTCCATTCACCCGGGGGGATAACTTCTAAATTCAGAAAGTACTCCGTATCATATGAACTATGTGCTTTATTTTATTGAGACCCCCTAGGCTGTTGAATTCTTTCCTAACATCCTTATGATACAATTTTTAAGATATGAAAGGAAGGTGTCTGAAGACAACTCAGTAGAACTCCGAAACAAAATAAAATTAAGTGAAAGTTAAAAAAAAAGAAACAAACAAATACAGGAAGGAAGGGAGGAAGGAAGAAAGGAAGAAAGAAAATACAGACACCCCATGCCCTACTACCTCACAGCACCTCTATGGTTTCCCACTACTTCTCCTTTTCCTCCATTCTACAGTGGCATCTTACAATTATTTTCTTGGATTTTTGTTTTATTTTTGCCATTGCTTCCTCTAAAAAAATAAGAACTTAATACACACTGGAGTTTCAGAGGACAGCATTTAGGATACTGAAAGGAAAATTGACAGCAGTTGAAATCAGTGTTGGCAGACGTAGTTAAGGACCTTATCATGTCTGTCCTGAACTTTTCATTCAGCAAGTGTTTATTGAGATACAAATGTGTACATGCCAGGAACTGTGCCGTATGATAAAGATGTGAAAAATAATGGAGCTTTTTTAAACCTACTATTTACTGAACACTTAAGTTGCGAGGAGCTGTACACACATTACTTCACTTAACCCTTACAATCTACAAGAGAGTTCAATGAAATTTATAAACTTTTTCCAATATGTGCTAAATGGGCTAGGACAGTCATAATCCCTGCCCCAGTAAAGTGTTTGGTCTTAGTGGAGCAGATAGATAAGTGATCTGACAATTGCAATTCTGTATGACAACAGCTACTGTAGGAGAGGTACATGTGGCTGAAAGACATTGGAGGCCACCTCAACCCCTGGGAGGACGGAGAAAGCTTCCTAGAGGAAACAAAGGCTAAATTTGACCTAAAGCACCTAAAGGATGAGGCAGCAAAGGTTGATGAAGAGAAACCGGCCACTTTCAGTGAGAAAAACCCAAAGTTGCACAATGTCTCTGTTATCCCCCCATATTACAGACAGATAAAGTGAAGCACAGAAATTAAGTAACTTGCTCAAAGACATGGTGGCTGAACCAGAATTCAAAGTTTGTTTTCACTTCCTTGCTTATCCAACTTCCATTCTCTCATCCTCCCAGTGGTCTTTTGTCAATACTCTGAACTCTTGAACAACAGGGGTTGAACTGTGAAGGTCTATATATACACAGATTTTTCCCCAGTAAATACATGGTGAGCAGATTCCTAACATCAACTGTCACAATGCAAAACCCAGGGCCTGCACCCAATTTCTGGATGTATTTAATTTGAACAGACCCAGATACCATTGGCTAAAATGGAGGGTGAGTGCCCGTGAGAAAGGACTCTTTAATGACATAAGAATAATTATAAACATTCTACCTACCCTTCTACAAAGGGCCTTATGAGAAAAGTGTACCAAACACTTATTGGATTTAAATGATGCCCAGATAAATAAAAAGGTCTTCAGGAGGCCCAGGCTGTTGTGCAAGTTTCCTGGAATCTCAGGCCATGTGAACCAGCAGATCTGATGGTAGCTAGAAATAGCTGTGCTGATTAAAGAGAAAAAAAAATATTGGCCTGGTTCACATGTGGGTTAGGGTGGCAAACTGATGGCAGCCATAAGTGAACAGTTGTCACACTACAGCTGCACTCAGAGCTCGCCCTAAAGGAACGCATCCCTAAAGGGACATCCTCCCAGTGGGAAGAGCTCCAAACAGAACAATTCATACATTACATTATATGGAGGCAGAAGTGGCCTGAGCTATGGATATGCATAGACTACTGGGAAGTAGCAAATGACTTTTTGTCTGGGGCTTTGGTAAAGCAAGAAAAAAAAAAAAGAAAACAGAGAAGGAAACAAGGAAATCTGGGGAAAGAGGCAAGTGGATGGATCTCTGGGGGCAGATATATAGCATGCAGACCACTGTCTCGTGTTAGTGCCCACCAAAGAGCACTTTCTGAATAGAAGACTCTCAGCAATCAACTGGACAGCTTAGTTTGCTCTGTGAGTGTGAACTATACTCCATCCTTAACCTTTAGCGGTCCCCTGTTTGGACGATTGGTGCATGAACAGATATGACACCATGGCTGGGAAGAGCCGTGGGTACAGCAGACTGGGATCCCTCTCCCTAATGCAGATCTAGACCCTGCTCCTTTCTGAGTGCCCAGCTTGTCAACAGTAGAGCCTGTTCCTGAGTCTGTGATATATTATCCCTCAAGGAGACCAGCCAGCCATTTGCTGTCAGATTAACTTTATTGGATCCCTTCCACTCTAGAGATGGCAACAGTTCATCCTTGCTAGAATTTAAACCTACAATGGTAATGCATTTTAATTCTCTGCCAGCAAAGCCTCCACCAGCACCATGAATTTGGGGCTTACAAAATGCCTTATTTATTGGCACAACATCCTCTACAACACTGTGTTTGAGGGATTAATTTATGACAAAAGTTGTGAAACCAGGGGTGCATGAGCACAGATTCCACTGGGATTACCATCTGTCTCATCACCTAGAAGGAGTTGATCTGATATAGTGGTTGGATGAGCTGTTGATGGCTCAGCTCAAGTTTCAGGTTGGGGAAAGTGTGTGCTATGTGTGCTGTATCGATGGCTGACATATGGTGCTGTCCTGTCAGGAACCAAGACGTGAGAGTACAAATGGCCCCATTTACCATTACTCCTATTGACTCACTTTCAAAGTTTATGCTTCCTGTGTCTGAAGCTTTAGGCTCTACTGGATTGGAGATCTTGGTTCCCAAGAAGGAAAACACTTCCACCAGAGGACAACATAAGCATTCCACAGGAACTGACTATCATCTAGCCACTTTGGGCTCCTGATTCCAGTGATTGGCCTTCTCATTCCTGGATCATCAAACAAAAGAGAATTAATATGTTAATATATTTTCAAGATTAACTTGCCCTTAGTAACGTGAAGAACCTGGGTCACTGCTGTATAGTGGAGGCAGGAAGGAATAGTCACAAACTTCACTGATGCATCACCTGGTGTTTTGTGACAAGTGATAATGGTATCTTGGCATTTACAGCAACTATGTCCTCATGGAGGTAAAGCAAATCAAACCTAGATGAAGAAGGTCTGGCTCACTCTACCAGGCAGGCAACCTTAGATCAGCTGAGACACTGGTCAAAGATGAGAGAAATTTAGAATTAGTGGTGGGGAGGAGAGATGCTGACTCTCAGCAAGGCTTTGGGAGCAGCTGTAGCCACCAGGATATTCCACAAACCCTCTTATAGAGATTGCAGCTGGCCAGCACCTGGAAGGAGACTCAGGGGCAGATTAGAGTTAAGGGAGAGAAAAGGTGGGTCTGAGGAGTCCTAAGGCTCTAGTGCACCAGCACCCACTCTGAGCATCACTTAGCACCCTCCTGGCCCCGTGTCCTACTGCAGGCACCTGTCCTACTACCAGTTCTTGGAGACTTTGACCAGCTTCCTGCAGGTGAAACTGGGGAGTCTCTTACTCTGGCTAAGGCGTGAGCCTCTCCTTTCCTTTCCTGGAAGCTTTCTGACAAGAAATGCAGGATGCGGAATGTGCAGCCTACAAGTGCTTATGTGATAGTCAAAGTCCAAGGGCCACTAAATCCATGGCAGGTGGAAGCCTGTGGGAAAAGCCTTCTCTTCATTTCCTGGCTTTCATGAGGCCTCCCAGAAAGCCTGTGGACTCCAGCACAGGTCGGCCATGGTCATTGTGATAACATATCCATACTTCAGCATTTCCTTCTTCCCTGTTTTCACCGCCTTGTTCATTATTCCTACTCTATGGGTCACATTCCCAGATAAATTCCCTGTGAGGAGGCCTTTTTGGGAGGAATTCATGTCAAGACAGTAGTCTTATTAACTAAGTTGAAGTAATGAATTCAAATAATTCAGATCTTAATATACAATTTTGCTGCCTTATTCATATGTACAGGATTTAGGAAAAATGATGGTTTTGTAAATTAAAATAATTGTTTCAACTTAGCCAAACTTTATTCAATTTCCATTTGAAAGCTAGTAGTTGCAGGAGTAAGTTGTTATATCAATAAAATGTTCATTTTACTGTATGTAATGTGCACACATACACTTTGAGATTTATACACTGTGAATAAGAGGGAATTCTTATGCTTCGAAGTAGTATGAAATTGTCCAACACTCTTTCTATATTGTTGAATAATTAATACCGTTACATTCTCAAGGTAAATAAATATGAAAAGAAGGGAAATGATCTTCAGTAACAAGGTAAATGGAATTTGTGGCATTATTTCTGTTGATATTTGTAATGTCAATTTACATTTCCACCATCAGAGGTCATGAAAGAAAAATGGTGAAAAGAAAATTTGAGCTTTGTTGAAAAAGCTGAAGTTTGAAATCTGAACTGTAACATTCTTAGTTTTTTTTTTTTGGTTTTTTGTTTGTTTGTTTGTTTTTTACAAAGGAAGAGCCACAGTCTACTTAATTTTATATGTAAAGGAAGAAAAATAATTTTTAATAATAAACTTAACTGGTAGATTACAAAAACATGAGGTTCTTATTTGACTTTGGTTCTTTCAAATTTTAGTTTAAGAATAAAATTGTAAATGCAAAACGGTGACTGCTTGTCTTGGGAATATATAATATTTATTTCAGCTGGGTTTGTGGGTCTGTAATTGATGGAAATTATCCCACTTATTAAAAAAGAAAGGAAATAAATACAATTAATACTTAGAAATATTTAGGAATACACTTCTTTGTGAAAATAATATCCACTTCATAAAGCATAATAAAGTGTGTCTCAAAGTTTTCATTTGAGAAACTGACAATGCAAAGTGTATCAAATATCTTATTGATAATAAATTTTAATATAAGTGTCTAGTATTGATATATATTTTGTTATTGGTAGCATGTGTTGATTTAAAACCTTTCTTGCTCTAAGTAAATTATTAGAAATTAAAAAATAACAGTGAGTTAAAATCATTATTTGAGTTTAAAAAAAGCACAGAAGTCATCACTTGTCATGACACTTTTTGGGAGATAGTAATAATTTTAAAAACCTTCTTATAAAATGAAAATAATATGTTTGCATTATCATAGTTTCATATGTTTTCAAAAACTCTGTGACACATTAAATAAGGAAGTCACAAGAAGACAACTGCTGTGTGAATTTACTTGTATGAGGTATCTGGAGTAGACAGAGTCATAGAGACAGAAAGGAAAATGGTGGGTCTGTGCATTATTTACTGGGTATGGGATTTCAGTTTTGCAAGATTTGAAAAGAGTTCTGAAGATTCTACAACAATGTACTTGTTCTTAACATTGCTAATCTGTACACCTAAAATGGTTAAGATAGTGAATTTTATGTTATGAGTATTTTACCACTATTTTTTTAAATGGGAGATAAAAAATACTGTGCATATAAATTGACATCAGACAATCAAAATCCTGGTAGGGGGAAATTGTATTTGACTTACACAAGAAATTTAGATTAAAATGTGACACCATCTACCCAAGATTCCTCATTGATCCAACAAGTGTAACAAAAGAATCCACACCATATTGTCATGAGGAATAAATGAATTAAAACATTTAAAACTGCTCATCGGTGACTGTACATCACAATGCTCAATGCCCGTTAGCTCTCGTGTTGTTGTTGTGAAACACGTCCTCGTATGCTGCGCCTAGTACCCAGATTTAATACCTATTATTATCATCATTATTAGTTGTTCTATTTTCCAATCTAGTGTATAAAAAGACACTTTTCGTATGTATCTTGGAAGCCCAGGGACGTCACAACCATCAAAAAGCCTTAAAAGTAATAAAAACAGAAGTCTTTATCTCAAAGAAGAATTCATTTTTGTGGGCTATTTGTTTAAACAGCCAAAACTTAGTCTTCACTAATGTCCGTACAGGTGTCCCTCCCCTTGCTTGTCCTCTTTTATTGAATCAGTTCTATCTTATTGGGTTTAAATAAAGTTCTGGCAGCACCCATACTGCTTACATGTGCAGCCTGCTTCTGTCTGAAGTTGTTCTCCGTGTTACAGGCAATGACCGTGGGGGTGCAGTGGATGAGGAGGCCGATTAGCATCTGGGGCTTCAGAAATTTTCACCACAGATTTCATTTTAATTCATGCTCCTTTCTTGATAAGAGTCACTATTCTAAAGTCATTCTTTGTTGTTGTTGTTGTTGTTGTTGTTTTAATTTTACTTTTAGATTTTTTTGTTGCTCTCACTTGTTTATTTCTTTAGTAAATTTAAGGTCCATCAATTTTAACATAAAAACAGATTCTGCTACTTCTGTGAATACTGATGTGTTCTGTTAGTTGAGAAATATTTTATCTTGGTTTGTTTTAGGTTATAAAATCAATTTGAAGAGGAAAAATATAAATTAATATTTGATATGAAATGGGAGAAAACTTTATTTTCTTGAAGTCCTTCTTTGAAGACTCCTTTATCCAGAAAGTCAAAGAACACATGGCATTTTCTAGTCTCCACATAAATCTCACTGATGGGAAACAAGATTTCTTTGAAAGAAGAAGACAGTATAAAGAGACTGTTTCTACAATTCCACCAAAACTTTCACCAATGCTTCCCAAAAACTTCCAAAAGGAATTTTAGCTCCCTCCCCTCCCTTGTTTGCCCTCTGCAGGATGTTTTAATGAGCAGTGAGCTGGTTCTCATGGTGAAAGACAAAGGAAGAAAAATCCTGAATAGCCTGCCATCTGCATTGTTCCACATTCGATAATTAGGGACATTAAGAGTAGCGTTAGTTCTGTAACACCACTGCCTTATGGAAGGAATCCATTTACATTTGGGAAAACTACAAAAGGGACAAAAGAACATCCAATTCAACTTTATTTCATGCTCATATCCCCAAGCCTTCAGTGTCTTCTTATGCTGTAAGTTGGAAATGCCAGCTCTTCTTTGCTTCTATTTCTAGTAGAGAATTCATTTTTTCAGTATTTATGTATTTACTTACATGCTTACTTACTTGTTGAATACCTGCTCTTTCTCTTTCTCCTGCTGGATCATAAATTCTTTCAGGGTGGGTGTTGTGTTTTCAGTTTTCTGTGTAAGACCCATGTTTTGCACTAGTCAGTGTTACATAGCTAGTTGTTGAAACCATTGGCTTTAATGTTTCAGTTACACTTTATTATCTCATGGTTTAAGTTATAAGTTAAAACATTTCTAAAATGATTGTTCTATGCATGGGGTAATGGTGTCCCACTCCCCCACTAACCTACCACTATGTATTGGGGAGAGAGAGAGTCCTTTGGCCTGAGCCTGGGAAGCCACATTATTTCTAGGTGGGAGGAATCACAATCACAATCTAAATGCGGTGATGATCCATTATGACTTTCTCTAACTTCAGAGAGAGCCATGAAAACCAAATGTCTAGGGGGAGCACAGTGAGACACGTGGGAACTGTAGCATCATTTCCATCAGCTCAGCAGCTGCTCAGAGTCAACCCACATTTCTCCACCATCCCAGGGTCTAGTAAATGGATGGATGAGTTGCTTCTCATTATGGATAAATATCGCACCAAAGGGAAATGGTTCTCATTTTATGTCTTAATTCTCAAAGGTTCAGAATAAATTAATAATATTGACTAATTGCTTACTATTTCACAATAGGGTGAAATAGTAAGCAATTAGTCTTCAAGACTAATCAGAATTAGAAAGACCATTGGTGATGACCTATGTGATAAGGTACCTGTCCCAATATCTTTGAGAAGTCTGAAGAAGATTTGCAATTTTCACCACATTTTTTTTTCATAAATTAAATTAACAAGGTAAAGAAACTGTCTTCAGGAGTTTAATTTCCTACCTCTTATAAAAAATAAACGCATTTAGGCTGTTCACCCACTCTGAAAAGCTATTTTTTAAACATAAGTAAACATTCAGGATTAATGCTCCCCTCCCCGTGTCCCCACTGGGAAGAGAGGAGATAATGATTTATTTTGCTTAAAAAAAGAGAATAAAACCCATGAGATTATGACCGCCATATTTCAAGGTTGTTTCCGATTTCTTGATACTATTATAAAAGAGATACATTTGAGTTAATTTTAATTGAAATTGAGTCTTTTATCTAAAAATATGTAACATGGAGACTGCAAGAAATAAAGAAGTAAAGTCATATATTAACAAAAATGTACATTTTGTGTAAATCTAAGAAGAAACCTTAGGCTTATTAGGGGGACTTTCATGGCAGACCCAGCTATGACTTTAAGCGTGGAGGTAGACCCTATATAGAGCTTGGAAATGCCACCATCACAAATATACTTTGAACCCAAACATCAAGGAATATGGAAGTTGAATGGCCAGAGATGTCTGTCATCCTGGAGGAGAAATTTGGATGGTCTGAGAACTCCCAGTCCTGTGCAGCAGAGCCACAGCTAAGGAAATCACAAGAGTGGGGAGGCAGGGCTGGCAGGGTCAGCAGGCAATTGAATGGAAAGCAACTTGGGGGAAGGCTACTGAAAAGGTAGAATCTGACATTAAAAGAGAATTATATATTTTTGTCTCAGATCAGCAGTCTTTTTTTTTTTTTTTGGTAGAATATTTTTTTATTCAGGAAAAATACACAAAAAAACAAAAAAGTTATCCAACCACACACAGGAAGGGTATGAGAAGAGGGAGGTGTCCATCCAGCCCTGGCCTCTGACCATGTGGTTTGGGCAGCAAAAAGGGATGTGGGGTAATGGTCCCAAAAATAAAAATGGTGTATGTGGGGGGGAAGGAGAGGGTGCAAAATCAGTGGGGAGCAGTAGGGGGAAGGGACAGATGAGGTCAGTACTGTGAACACCACAGGAGGGAGCCATTTTATAACATTTCTCGTTGATCATACCACCGTGGGCACCTTCTTTGCCCATCAGCAGGACTAGCGTCTTGGCAGTCACGGTGACCATGATGTTGAAGGAGAGTGCGCCACCTGTGATCTTGGTACAAAGATCCATGGGAAATTCCCCATCCTGCAGCAGTGAGTCCCGGATCACAGAACATTTCTGGCCCCCAAGCCTTAGCCCACTCATGAAAAATCTTGACCAGTCTGTCAATCAGGAAACCAACCTCAGCTGGTGTGATGCTAGCAAAGGTTTTCCTGGGGTGGCGGCGCAGATGTGGGGCGAGTCCTTAGAGCCCACCATGGCCGCATCCTGACAGGTCCTGTCCACGAGCAGGTTGTGGATGTAGGTGTTCCCCGCCTGCTGCTGGGGCCGCAAGCGGAGCTCGGGAGGCCTCGGGCTGGTGGGCGGGGGGAGGCGGATAGCTCGGGGCACGGGATGCCCACTGGACGGCGGCTCTGCGAGCTGTCCCAACAGCCTTCTATGGTCTGGATCATATAACCAGAATATACTGCAAAACTGGAGTTTACATTTTGAGTTCTGGCAACTCTTCAAGAACAAAAGGCGAGTTTATTTTTGGTTTCTTTTGTATTTTGAAAAGCTCTCTAGTCTTTAAAGATTGAAATCTCTGGGTTATATATATATATACATGTAATCCCCCAAAAACAGTCTGCGGTCTCAGGTGCACCCTTTGGTCAGCGGTGGACACAGGCGGGGGTTGGGGGTTTCTCAAGGCCTGGAGGGCGTCCGCATGGACTTTACTGGGGTCAGGTGGACCAGAAACACTAGGGAGCAGCTGGATAAGAGCTGGGCAGGTTCCAGGAGGTCACTTCTGGGAGAAAGGATGGGCGCCCCTCGTAGTATTTTGATGGCCCAGCCCTGCCACTGGTCCACTCTGGTCCATGGAAGACAAGAAAGGAGGGGAAGAGGCTGATGTTTGGTAAGTGAGAAAGTTCCTGAAGACCGAGGCAGGTTTTGTCAGCTCAGGCCTCGGCTGCCCCATCCGGTGGTGATTGTGTCACTGGAGGGGCAGCCCAGAGCCACAAAACTGTCTTCCCCGCAGAGCCCTGAGGAGGGCTGATGTTCCCCTGCCTTCGGTGAGGGCCGAGTGTCTGGGTTTGATTACAAAGTTGCTGCAGATTGGATAATCTCTGGTTCCTTTGTGTGAATGTGCCCGGCCCTCCTAAGAGGGAAAAGCGCGGTGCACTTCAAAAGATACTGAAGGTGTTCACACCAGTATAAGAAATCTGTTGCTATTAAATGAAACCAAAAGGAAAAGGCAAACTGTAGCAGAAGAAGCCTTTCCAAATACAGTTATTAGAAAGGAAGAAGGAAAGGAGGAGGGGAAGGAGGGCGGGACGAGGGCTGCTTCCTGACCTAAGCAGAAGCCCCGCTGCTGGCTCACCCACATCTCCCGGGTCCGGGTCTCCGCCTCAGGCTCTACTTCTGTGAGGCCGTGCAGTCATTATCCTTCTTAGTTTCTTCTTAAAAGTTTTTCCCACTTGACACCTTAAAATAAATGACAAATTTAATGATGAGATGGAATTTACTGTGAGTCACTGAAGCCTTGTGGCTGCCACTGATCAGTCTGCTGGGCTCCCCGCATGGCCCAAGGGAAGGGGGAGACTCGGGCATGTGCCCTATGTGTGTGTGATGTGTGTCTGCATGTGTATGTTTGTGTGTGGGGTGTATGTGGTGTGTGTGTTTATGTAGGGTATGTATATGGTGTGTGCCATGTGTGTGTTTGTGTAGCACCCAGCAGCCTGAGTCTGCAGGGTGAAGGGCCAAGTCCCTGCTTCCTGTGGAGGAGCACAGGCCAAACACATGCCCCCACATGTGGAGACCCCTGGCGCAGAGCCTTGGACCCCAATGGGTCAGGTGGCCCTTGGCTGGTGTCACTTGAGGATTGGACACAGACAGACCCGGGGTGGCACCTGATGTTTGGATCCCAGCTTTGGTACCCAGGACACCTCCCTATGAGGGAGCTCCCATCATTTCCAGGCTCCTGGGAAGAAGGGGCCACCCCCAAGTGAAGGCCTGTGGGACAGTCATGAGGATCCTCAGAGAGGCTGATCCAAAGATTCCAGCCCAGTTCATCTGGACCGGGGTAAAGGGGGTCTGCCTGGGTTGGGCTGGAGGGAAAGGAGGCCATAGGGCCGCCCCCTGCAGCTTCATCTGCTCTGCCCCATCAGTCCTGCCCCTCAGTGCATCACCCCCCCTTTCCTGGGCATCCCGGCCAGCCTCTAGTCCCAACCCCGTGGGCTCCAGCTCACGGAGCACCCGCCCAGCAACAGGCCGCACCCCAGGAGGGAGACGGCTCCTTACTCCAGCCCTGCAGTTGGAAGACCACTGGGAGAGGTAACCCTAATTACCCAGAGTCACAGAGCTGGTAGCTGGTGGAGCCTGCGTTCCCAACATCAGGGTTTTAACTCTTCTATTTCCTCTGTGATCACAGCGTCTAGTATTTACATGTACATGTGTTTGTGACTTTCAGTTTCCTCATTTTTACATCTAAAATAATTATTAAATACAGTATAAACTCAACATGATTGTAATTTTAAAAGGGGATGTACAAACTATTGTATAAAAAATAGATGTGCATCCTGGGGAGTTAAACCCAATATCTTGTAATAATGTATAACGGAGTATAATCTGCAAAAACACCAAGTCATTATGCTGTACACCTGAAACTAACACATTATTGTAAATCAGCTATACTTCAATAAAAATAGAATAAAAAGAATACATATTACCTTGTTAATTAAGATATTAGGAATGTTTCAAATGGGACAGCAGAAGCTAAAGTGCTTTAAAACAAAGGTGCTGTGGCAGTGGAGAGGTGGGGGGTGTATTCATTGCTCCTCTTAGTATTTTATTGTATTTACATGATTCTTTCATTGGAGGAAATGGGATTAGTGAAAAGCCACAGGTCTTTGGTCTGGTGACACAGAGGTTGGCTGGTGACTGGAGACTGAGGTGACCTCCAGCCCTAGGAAAGTGAGAACCTTGGGTGGAGATGTCTGAGGGGGGCCCTCCTGGAAGGGGAGCCTGGGAGGCAAATGGGAAGGTTTCCATTTTTCTGTGTCCATCATTTCAGAACGTGGGGGCAATGAAGACAGTGCCCTGATCCATGGGCAGCCACAGTGCCCCTAGGGAAAGTTACTCGACAGGTCCTAAAGATGGAACACTGTATTCAGGAGGAACTCTCCAAGGGGTGACATGGCTGGGGGAACCAGGCCCAAGTCCAACTTCGGCCTAGGCCAGTGGGGTTTACAGCCCAGGAACAGGGTAGGGTCATGGATGAAGACTCACTGAGAGGAAACATCCATGGTCTGGGCTCTGGCTGGCCCTTAAGGGGTTCCTGCTGCAGGTAGGCCAGATGGTCAGATTTCTTTGGGTGGTCATATCCCAGCCCAGGGTAAGCTGACTCAGCAGGGGACTTTCCTGGGTGACATGGGCCCAGCAGGATGATGCTGAAGGTCAGATGATGGAGGTCGAGTCTGGAGGAGCCAAGGTTTTGTCAGGGAAGTGTCATGTGCCTAGTGGAGGATTTGTTTGCCCAGGGGGAAGTGCTCTCAGACTCAGACCCTGGAAGCAGGTGTTTCACACACTGCATGTATCCAGAGATGTCCTGAGGCTGTGAGTTAGAGTCTGCACTGGTGGGGGCTTTGTAAGTGGATAAGAAATCAAACTAAGGTTAGAGGCCTGGAAATTCAAGGCTCAGAGAGGGCAAGTAACTCTTCCAAGGCTTCACAGTGAATGTGTATTGCTTCTTTATACTGAAGACAAGTCTCCCATCCTCATCTCCCCTGTGAGGCGTTCCCACTACTGCTGCCCCGAAATTCCTAGCACAACACACTCAAAGGACTCCCCACGGTCAGCAGGTCAAAGAGCAGAACTCTTTATGTTTGCCAAGGACCTTGTTAATTTGAACAATACAGAAAACTACAAAAACGGAAAACAAGTTTCCCATAAATAGGCATGTCACTATTAGTAATATTTGTGTTGTTCCTTATGTTTAACTGCCGGAACGTGAGCTTGTATATATTCGCCATCATTATGCGTACATTATGATATGCTCACTGAGGTCATTGTAGGGTTTTAACATGAAAAATAAGATAAATAAATTAGAAGAAATCAATCATTTAATTTAAATGTAAATTACATCACATTGTGAAATTGTTGCAAATTCCCTCTCTGTTGCAATGTGTAAATTGTTTATATTTTATAGAGTAGCAAATTTCTTAAAAATTCAAAAGAGCAAATACTTTTTGAACACCTGCATACACACTAGGTATATGCTATGTATGATTTATACATAATAGAATGTCTATGTGTCAATATTCATGTATATAACTGCATAGACCTAAGTGGAGATTTCTCACACTGTTCCTTGGGCTTAATTCCTACATGTAACCAGTGTTGAAGTTTGGTGCAAATCCTATTCGGTTTGTTTTGTTGTTGTTGTTGTTGTTTTTAAGTAGAGCTGAAATTATAATCCTGGTCAATGTGCTCCAAATTCCGTGTTCTTTCTATGAAATGAGATAATGCACATAAAATAGAAGGAATGCCTGGTATGTAGCAAGACTCAGCATTAGCTGTCACCCTGTTTCATTTCTATCAATGTTGTTAAATGGAATTAGCTGCTTAGTCAGTGAATACTTGGTGCACACGTTGTTCTCAGCACCACAGTAAGTACAGAAGGTATCTGAGAGGGTTTCAGTGACAAAGGCTATGCAATGTCATTTTCATTTTAATATATGCCTACAGTTAAGCATAGCATAGAGGCCATTGTAATATATCAGGTTATAAAGTAGATCCTAAAGGCCACATTGATCTTAAAGTTTACAGATTGCCTTCATTCTCCAAATATTACCATTGCCCCTCCCTTGATCTTGATAAAGACAGGTTGTAGGAGTGTGGCAATTTCTGTGTGGGTCTTTGCTGCAGTGTGTGTAACCAGCAGCACACAGATACACCTGGCTTTGTGGCCCACCTTTCCAGAAATATATGATTTCAAGTCTGGCTGCCCTCCTGTTCAGATCAACCTCTATACCAGCCCACTGGGGATGAGGAACTGTCTCCTGAGGTGGCTCAGATAGCTCTGATTGCTAGAAAGTTCCATGTGGTGGCCTTTAAATTTAATTTGGCCCGAGTAAAATCTCACTAATTTGAGCCTTCAGACAGAGATGGCACACTTGATCTTTGTTTACACAGACCTGACGCCAGAAAATTTTCAGGATTCTCATCCAATAAAGGCCATTCAGGCTAATGTTACTAGCTTCCTCCACAGAGGGCTCAGTACATGGAAGTTTCTTTAACCATGTGCTTCTAGATGCAGAGATGGGCTCTTAGGTGTAAGGGTTGTAATTCTGTGACACTGTGTTGTGAAAGGTGCACTTCTTATGAACTTTAATAAAAGCATGAGTTAATTTAATTAATAAAACTCATAAATGAGTGAATGACTAAGGTCACATTCCTAGAACTCCTGAAAACTGCTCAGAATTTCAGAATGCCTGAAGCTCTGGGACAGTCACCTGCCCCCACCCCTTGCATCAGGAAATGTGCTTTGGGTGGGTGGCCTTCCCTGCTGTGTTCTGAAAATAATGCAAAATGTTGTTTAAGTATTCTGGAATTTAGCTTTTTGATTTAGACAGCCTGGCCTTGTTCCAGATAAGATGGCCTGGATATGCAAGAGGTTACAGTTTAATTTACAAAGGAGATGTTCAAAGCACAGGAATGCAGACATGCAGACCTAAAAGATGCCAGTGATCTGGGCACAGGTCCCCTGTGCTGTGTTTGGGAGAATCAAGGGATCCACATTATTTGTTGAAGTGTTCTGAGTTGGTTTCCCATGTTTTGTTTGTAGTGACAATGAGGGGACTGCGTTTGGATCCTGGCTTTGTTTTGTAACCTCAACTTTATGGTTTTTGACTCATCAATGTTTGTGCTTGCAGTGGATTTATTTTGACAGTACCTCTGGTCCCTGGGGTACAGGCTCATCCTGTGTTGGCAGTACCTGCCCCAGCCATTGCCACGTGGACACTCAGGGTTTCCATTCCTGAAGTCTCCACAGCTCAAGCTTATTTGACCTGTTTTGAAAAGGTGTGCATATATACATATTTAACATTCTTCAGTATCCCCATGAAGAAGGAGGACTTTAATTTCTACTGGATAGAGTGTTCCTTTTTGTTCATTTCTTTTTCTTTTGCAGTGGCCCTGAGTGCCTGCACAACGTGAGTGTGTCCCACCACGCTGCTTCATGCAATCCCACGCCCACTGTACCACCGGTAGAGTGCTCCTTAGTTGGTGCTCTGTGGTTTTATATCAGTTTTTAATATTGATGTCTGGTGGATCCAGAGGTCCTGGTGATTGTCTGTGTTTATCTCATGAGCCTTATTGTTGCAGAAAGAATGGCCCCTGTCCCTGACAAGCCAAATAACACAGAGACAAGGTGTTAGAGTTTAGAAGAAAAGAGGAAGCTTTATTACTTTGCCAGGCAAAGCGGACCCACAGGAGGCTAGTGCCTTCAAAACTATGAAGACATCTTGGGGATGGAGCAGGGTGATTAGCCATAGGTTAAACAATGAAGCATTGATAACAACCAACAGGATCATTTTTTCATCAGAAGACTTAGAATGGCATCATAATGCCTCCAGGTGACCAATTCTATAGAGGCTAGTGGTTACATCTCTTTATCTTGTAAGCACTTAAGATGTGTTCTTGGTAATTTGGGCTATTTTGTAAGGTTACAGTTCCGTGACTTTCTCCCTGGAGAAGGACTCAGAGACCAAGCATGATTATGACTTTCGATTACTGGAATAAAATAGAAACAGTAAGATCAATGGCTGTAGTTTTAACACTGGGCCTGGAACTGTGGGTAGCAACTGGTCGGTCATGTTCATTAACCATTCTAAGGGCAAGCATCAGAATAAGCATTCTGTTAACCTAAGTGCGACCATTTGATTATTCCTCCTTCATCATGACTCATTGAGAATGGAAGGTGGGGACTTCTGGGCTTCTTGCCACACTCTTGCTTTCCACCCGACATTTAAAATTTATCTTATCCCATTCAGCTCCTTGGCTCCTCCCAGGCCCTAACCCTAACCCTGCAGCCACTGAGTGTGTCCTTGGGGCTCTTGCAGGCCTCTCCCAAAGACAAACTCAGAGTCTCTACATTTTCGAGATTTGCTGCTAATCACTTCTGGAAAAAAAAAGTACATTTAATTTTTTTCCAGAGTAGTAAGGTTATAAAGCTCAAGAATGTGTTTACAGAAGCCTAAATTTCAGAATTCTTTTTATAAAACGTATTTTTAAATTCCTCAGGTAATACATATTTTGTGTGAAAACAAGCAATACTGAAATATATGGAGTAAAAGTTTCTCCGTAGATCTTAGTCTGCTGGTTGGAGGGTTTGCACATTAAAAATTTGATAGATACTAACAAATGGATGCTTTCCAAAGGTGTCATACCATTTACAGCCCACCACCACCGGCAGCCTTTGAAGGCTTCCCAGCAGGTTTCCCAACACTGGGAACGTCTTTGCAAGTGTTTATCAGTTTGATAGGTGGGAAAATAGCATTTCACGTTTGATTGTATTTCTCTGATTATAATAGAGTTGAGTATCTTTTACTATGTAATTGTTTGGCTCTTTTCTGAGACAGGAAATAAAAGTACTGGGAAGGTGTGAGGTGCTGTTACTGAGTCTAAACACGTTCTGCTCACCACATGACAGACCAATAAATGGGGAGACGAGGTGTTGGAGCAAGGAATAGCGACTTTATTTGGAAAGCTGGCCAATTGACAAGATGGCAGAATAATATCCTGGAAAACCATATTCCCCAGTCAGAATTCAGGCTCCTTTTACACTAGAAAGTGTGGGCTTTATCCAGCAGTAGTCCCAATGAGATGGAATGTATTACTCAGGACTCTGTGGAAAGTCAAGAGAGTGAGAAGGAATCAGGGACCAACTCAATTGAGCCTCTCAAATACTCTCACATTTATTGTGTAGCATGAAAGAAAAAATCACCGACAACTGTGTGAAGGATGCAGGAAATTTGCTCTTGAGCCTTGGGCTCCTAAGAAGGACATGTTCAAAGCTCCCGTCCCCCTTCCCTCTGCCCCCAGATGAATGAACACAGTCCCTGAACCCAAATGGGCTGAGCCCAGGCCACGCACACAGCCAACCGCCTGCTGTCCATCCCCAGGCTTGGCCGCATCCTCCCCTTGTCAGGTCCATGTACCCATCATCTCTGCCCTTGGGGTCTGGTTCACCATCCACACCATTAGCCTGGGACCACCCTGGTGCACAGCCTGGGACACCCTGAGCTTCTGGCTCAGAGGAGGTACAGGGCACATGGGGAAGGGCCCCTGGGCGGGAATTTGACCTGCCTCCAGTCTTGCCTTCTGAGCCCCAGAGCCTGGACACAGGGCTGTTTGTCCGCACACTGCACCAGATCTCTGACTGGTGGCTGTCACCATGGTGACTGGAGAGTGGACCGCCCCAGCACAGATGGGGTGAAGGGTGAGGGGGTCAGCTTGGGGTAGGGGAGAGACAGGATGGAAAGGGGCAGGCTCAGCCATTCAAGGAATGCTACAGCAATTAACATTAAGATGGTGAAAGAGTCAACCCCCAGTGGGCCTTGAGGCTCAGGATAATGAGAGATTAAACTTCAAGTAGATCTTGAGCTTCATTATACACTAAGTGTAATAAACTAACATGGTAAATAACACGCCCACAGTCACCATGGAAGTCCAAAGGCTGACCACAAAAGGTCAAAGAGTGGGAAATGGTCAAATTCCTGGGAATCCCAGCCCCTTCCCCTGGCTACTTAGACCTGTCCTTCCACTTATTAGCATATGAAGCCACCAAGCCCATTAAAACCAGCAACAGGGCATCTCACGGCCGCCCCTCTCTCTCTCTTTGGAGACAGCCCACATCCTGTCTATGCAATGTGTCTCTACTTGTAATCTGAGCACGCAAACCCCACAACTCGTGAACTATTTCTGGCCTTTCTCTTGCCTTTAAATGTATCTCTCTGAATAAACTACCTTCACTCAACTGTGGCTCTCTCTTGAATGCTTTCCTGCATGAAGCCACGGACCCGCACTTGGGGCACGTCCCAGAGGCTCAATTGAGACCTGAGACATTGCCCTCCTCACGCCCCACATCTGTTTTCCTGCATCAGGGGTGCACTCCGAGTGAGGGGGTATCGTGCAGTGGGGGAAACATACTGAGGGTTGGGCCCCTCAGAGTGGAAGTGACCTGGCTGAGGGTTAAGGCTGCAATCCCGGGGTGAGAGGATAATCTTGGAATAGGGGACCTGGGGTGAGGTATGAGGGGACAGCTTGTGGTGCAGGGTCCTTAGATTAGGACATAGTGGGGCAGAATGTGGCGGCGGGGACCTCAGTCTAAGAAGGTGTTTCATCTTGGGGGTCCTGTCAGGGACCTGGCCTGGCCTGGGGTGGGGGGTCAATGACAGGGGTTTTGACAAGCAGGAGTGGGGTCGGGGGTGTGGCCTGGCCCAGGGCTGATGTTGGTGGTTTCGCTTGGGCGCCAGGACCTGGTCTGTGGCGGGGTGGGGCGTTGGGAATGGGCCTCGCCCAGCCCAGCTCGCCGCGCGCTGTGCTGCAGGAGCCGCTGCCCGCCCAGAGCTCGAGGAAGTTGTGCGGGAGCCGGGCTCTCCTGGACCAGCACCCCCCGAGGAGGAACACGGCCTTGGATCTGGGCAGCCGCCTGCCGTCCCCTTCGCTGGCGCCTCTGGGTAGGTGAAGGGATGCTGGTGGGGGCACGCAGGTTGGGGATCCGGCGGGGGAGGCGCACAGGTGTGAGTGCGGAGGTGAGGCCGGGGCCGCGTGGCTCCTTAGGACCCCGAGGCGGGTCCGGGGCCGCCGCCATGGTTCGTTGTGCCCCCCAAATTAGTAGTCACTGAACCCCGCACCTTCACCGCCACTCATAAGAGGGTTTGGGAAAGCGGTCGCAGCCCCAGGAGGTGGGAGGGCGCCGGCCGTGCCCGGAGCACCTCCGACTGACACTCAGGCCAGGGTCCCCTGGCGCAGGTGGGCCTGCCTGATGAGTGGTGACTGCCCCCGACCCTTCAAGGTACAGGCGACCTGGGGCGGAATAATGGGCGAGGCCCAGGTCTTTGGGAGCTTGTCAGCCTGCCTGAGATCAAAAGCCTTTGACAAGTCTACTTTTAGTCTTTTGAGGAATCTCCATACTGTTTTCCACAATGGCTGCACCAAACCACTTTCCCACCGGCAGTGTAGGAGGGTTCCTTTTCTCCACAGCCACTCCAGCATTTGTCATTTGTGGACTTTTGCATGATGGCCATTCTGACTGGTGTGAGGTGAGACCTCATTGTAGTTTTGATTTGCATTTCTTTGATAATTAATGATATTAAGCATTTTTTCATATGCCTATTGGGCATTTGCATGACTTCATTAGAGAATTGCTTGTTTAGTTCTACCCATTTTTGGATTGGATTGATTTTTTGTTATCCAATTGTATGAGCTGTTTATATATTCTGGAAATTAAGCCCTTTTCAGTTTCATCTTTTGCAAATATTTTTCTCATTTCATACGTTGTCTTTTTGCTTTGCTTATGGTTTCCTTTGCTGTGCAAAAGCTTATAAGTTCATTTGGGTCCCATTTGTTTATTTTTGCTTTTATTTCTATTGCTTGGGTAGACTGCCCTAGGAGAATATTTATGAGGTATATGTCAAATAACATTTTGTCTATGCTTTCTTCTAAGAGGTTTATAGTGTTTTGTCTTATATTTAAGTCTTAGTCATTTTGAATTTATTTTTGTGTATGATGTGAGGAAGAAGTCTAACTTCATTGATTTACATGCAGCTGTCCAGTTTTTGCTACATCATTTGCTGAAGAGACTGTCTTTTCTCCATTGTATGTTCTTGCCTCCTTTGTCAAAGATTAACTGACCAAAAACTTGTGAGTTTATTTCTGAGCTCCCTATTCTGTTCCATTGATCCATATGCCTGTATTTGTACCAATACCTTGGATGACTGTAGCTCTGTAGTATTGTGTGAAATCTGGGAGGGTTATTCTTCCAGCTTCGTTCTTTTTCTCCAGTAATCCTTTGGTAATTCTGAGTCTTTTTTGATTCCATATAAATTTTAGGATTATTTGTTGTAGTTTTGTGAAAAAAAAATCCTGGGTGATTTGAGAGGTTTTGCATTAAATCTATTGATTGCTTTGGGCAGTATGGCCATTTTAACAATATTAATTCTTCCAGTCCAAGAACTTGGGATATCTTTCCATTTCTTTAAGTCCTCTCTAATTTCCTTAGTTAGTGTTTTGTAGTTCTCTACATATAAGTATTTTGTTTTCTTGGTCAGATTTATTGCTAATTATTTTATTTATTGGATGCAATTTTAAAAGGTATTATTAGTTTCATGTAAAGAAATGCCACTGATTTCTGTATGTTGATGTACCCTGCTACCTTGCTGAATTCTTTTATTAGCTCTAGTAGTTTTTGTGTGGCGCCTTTAGGGTTCTCTATATGTAGTATCATGTCATCTACATATAATGACAGTTTTACCTCTTCTCTTCTAATTTGGATCCCTTTTATTTCTTTTTGTTGTCTGATTGCTATGGCTAGGAATGCTAATACTATATTGAATAGAAGTGATGAGAGTGGGCATCCTTTTCGTGTTCCAGATTTTAGCAAAAAGGCTTTCAGCTCCTCGTGGCAGAGTATTATAATAATATGTGGGGGCACACTCAGGGGTTAATAGGTTGTAAGGCTGCGATGCAAAAAACTGCTGCTCTGTGTCTTGCTGAAAACAGTGAGACAAGCCTTGCTTATCTTCGGTGTAGCTTGTTATCTATAGGGCTGCTTCTGCTTCTTGGGAAACCATCGCATCACTCCCTTGCTGAAAACAGGAGGGCATTCTTCTCTTCTCTAGTTAGATCTTGAACTTTATGGGGTCTTTGTGCCTGCCTGGTTTCCGTTATCAGTTGTACACTCCCTGAACCTTGTAAACTTCTCCCTGAAAATGTAGATTAAGACTAGTGTTTCTATTTTTCACAAAACTGCTGACCTGCATTCCTGCACACGCCCTGCCTCTTGCACATCCCTGTGCCGTGCTTTGTCTTAATCCTTTGTTTGACTATTCTCAATAAATACGAGAGCTGCAGAGGGGCCCTGGGAGTTGGAGTTGATCTCTGGCTTCCTCTTACTCTCTTGACTTGCTGAAGTGTTGAGTAATTCATTCTTCTGCGGTGGGTCTTTCCCGGACAAAGCCCACAAGCGGTGACCCCGACGTGACAGTCTTGAGCAGTAGAACCAACACGCTGAGGGAGGAGAAAGCATTTTGGGCTGAAAACTGCCTCCCGGTAAGGGACAGCAGCCCCCGCCTGGAGCAGCTGCCACCGTGGCCAGCATTCAGTGCGAGCTGTCTTTCTCTTTTCTCACTTCCTCTTTTAAGATGGACCAGCAAGTGACTAAAGAACAACTTCTTTACCTCAGGATATTACAGCAACTCTTAAAAGGAGCCCAGTGTTCCATTCCTGAGGAACAACTAGTTAAACTACTGCAAGTCGTATGGGATTTCTGTCCTTGTTTCCTGCCCAGGGAACAATCGATTTAAAATTATGGGAGCAAGTAGGGAAAAACTTAAAAAGAAAATATGAAAAGGAGAAAGTGTGCCCGCATTTGTTCTTGTCACCTGGAGCTCAGTCCGAGCCGCATTGTGCCTTGAGGGAACAAGAAGATGCCCCCCTGCCGCGTCTTCCCCCTCGGCCTGCCTTTTACAGACAGTGAGCCTGACTTTCCGCCGCCGCCTGAGAACTCTCAGAAGTGTGTGGGCCCAGAAAAGCCCTCTGTCATACAGCAGTGTCTTAGAGAAGGCTTAGCCCTTGGAGAACCACATGCTGTCCCTGTCACCCCTGTGCAAGGGCCACCCCCCAGACACGATGCTCTTCTTTTTCAAGTTTTCAAAGAACCGCAGCACAGCATCGAAGGGAACGGGCTACAGTGCCCTGTACTAAGGGCATCACTGGGGTAATAGGGTGTGAACGAAAATACTGCAATGTGAGTGAAAATACTGCAACCATATCAGTAAACAAAGAATGCTGAAACCAGGTTATCAGTGGCTGCCGCCAACCCCCAATGGGGACGGGCCTGCAGCCCAGCCTCTGCAGTCACTCACAATGGTACCTTCTGAGTGGACTCAGAATAACAAAGGATGGGACACTGGCCCTGGATAGCTAGGTGCTTGTCAAAGGAATGAATTTCAGTGAGTCCAAATGTTTGCTTCCTCCCATACATAGAAAAGCACTAAATTCTTTAACTTGAGATGCCTGGCTTTCTTTAGATAACAAGTAATCTTTTATTATTCCTACTACCTGGTCTTTCTTGTAAAGCTCCTATATATCCTAGCTCCTCCCCAAACTCTTCGGAGCAGTCCCTCAGAGCGATCTGACAGGCTGTCATCCCGGCTTGAGTCCTCCCACCAAATAAAACATAACTCAACTTTTAGGCTGTGCATTTATTTCAGTCGACAGTTTTGGCGACCACAAAGGGACCCAGAGCAGACTTCTCCTTCACCTGAGCTCTACAAGGAGCTGGAGCCTTGGTAAAAGCAGTGGCCCTTTGTGCCCACCCGTCTCCTCGGGGAGTCTAGATGAATTTGGGTGAGTCTCTCCTGGTTCTCAGATCTCCCATATTGGTTCATGATCCTGAGTTTTATTTGGTGGTGTATCCAGGTTCCTGGCCCTCCAGTTGAAAGATACTGGGGGGAAATACCTACCCAGTGGAGATGTCCCGGGTGGGGCCCGGTTGAAAGATACTGGGGTCTGGACTGAGTGGTTAGGTAAGAGGCTGGTCTAATGCTTTCCTCAATTTGGCTACCTTCGTTGAATTTGTCAGGATAAAAGTAAAATCTTATGAGGAAACTTTCAACTCCAAAAATGGGACCCTCCTCCTTGTTGGCAACAGCTTTCTCAGGTGACTGAGAAACTTGCAGGAGTGGTAGAGGCAAAGACCTCATGCCGTGAAGTTGTCCCTGCGGGAAAACGTACTAGCGATTTTATTCTGACAATCAGACCTTAGAATGGGAAATAAAACTTTCAAAACAAAAGAAAAAGAAATGACAGATTGTCAGCCTCCAAATAATACCCCAACCAGGTTTATGTACGTACAAAACTTACAACTTTAATTGAGAATTAAAAAAAAAAAAATCTCACTCTGAAAATAACTAGCCAGGCCTGATAAAAACATTTTTTTTTTTAAATTCTGACCTTATAAAAATAAAAGCTCCTTTAGAGGGAACTTGGATTTCTCTTACTGTGTCCTTGAAATGTAAATGTTTCATCTTTCTCTGGGTGTTTTATGTGTATGTATGTATATATATGTGTTTCCTATTTTTTTTTTTTAAGGAAAACTTGGACTCTGCCATGCAAAGGTACAAGTATTATGTAAACATGGCGGCCAAGCAAATAAATTGGGATTCTCAACAATCCTTTGATTGTACCAATTCTCAGGCATTTTGCCAACTTAACCTTTGTTGCATCAGCCTGGACCACAAAGGCCTTTACTTTTTGGGGAGTAAAATTTTGAATTTTATTTAGGCAACACACCCTCTTATGTCGAAAAGCTTCTTCATCTTATTGGTTTAAAATCACTATATGTATGTATATATATATATATGTATGTATATATATATATATATATATATTAATTGATGGCCATATGACGGATCCTTTAATTTAGAAAAACTTCTAACTTGGTGAAAGTTAAGAGAGTTCTCATTATAAACATCTGTTTTATTGGTACCTATTAAAATCAATCAAGTTTAAAGGTGGGAAAATATATCTAATGGTTAACCTAAGAACTTAGTTAAAAAAAAAAAACAGTTTATAAAGCTACATTTGTGTTTTCCCTTTCCCTTCAATGGGTTTTAGGGATGCTAATAAAAACATTGGAATAATTCATGTTAATTAGGTTGAGTAACTGAAAAAAGGAATGCAAAAATGTCAAAAATTTTTTTTCTTAACAAGAAAAAAAAAATAAGGGACTTATCCCAAATGAATAAATGTTTTTAAGTGGTTATTTTGAATGGGATAAATAAAATGGACATTTTTGGATTTAGATACAAGGTTTTGATATTACGCTATGTAAAGTTAATTAAAGGCCAAGGGGATGACCTACTGGTCCCCAACATTAAAGTGCAAACAAGTCCGCTTTATTTACTCCAGTGTAAAATATATATACTTATAGGGGTGGAAAAAATATATATAGACTGAGATATTAGATTAATGATTGGGGCAACAGACCAATTAATCAAATTAAAAATTCATAAGGGCCTAAGTCCTTTGGCTCAAACTTGGGGTTCCCAGAGAATTTTACATAAAATTAGATAAAGTGGACAAGAAATTAAAGAAAAAGGCTTCTGGCACTCCTAAAATTAAAATTATTGATTAAGCCTAATGAATATTAAAATTCAAGTTATAAGAGTTAATAAAATTAAGATAAAATTTGTAAAATTGGTATACTTAAATGGGCTTTATATAAACCTCTTTTGCTTAATTATGTTGTGGGATAGATATGTTTCAATGGAAAAATGCTTCGCCTCTTGGTATTATAAGGCTTGGCACATATCTGTCCCTCAGAAAATATTAATTAAACAAACTAAAGGAAACCAACAGTTAACCTGAGCCATCCAATATAAAGTAAAACTAAAAACTGATATTCAGGGGATAATATAAATAAATAAATGAATGAATTAATGAATGAATGAATGATTAACCCCGGGTTTAACTTGTAACTCAAGGAAAAGAGATATTACTAAGTGCCTTAGGCATTTGCTTTAACATGGAACAATTTGTTTGGAGCAAATTAAGGAGATACAATTGGACCTAGGTGACAGAGCAGTTCTTTGGGGAACTGGAAGCAACTGTCTTTGTCTTGCAGATCAGAAATGTAAATACAACAGACAATGATCTGAGACTGAGCCTAATTAGCTCAATGAGGTAAAATTTAAGGTGAAAGAAATTTTTGGCATTTTAGAACTCAGAACTCTGATGGGTCCTTCAGACTGTCAAGGACAAATAGGAATCTTTAAAGTCTTTTTCATAAATAGTAAGCCTTACTGATTTGAGCAAATTCAGCTTATTCCAACTGTTATTTATAAGCAATAAATTTATAAATACCCAACTCATAACTAAGTTTTAAAGTGAAGCTATGAGATATCTAGATTTGTCTGTTCATATGTCTGTGTACACACTATAGATATGAGATATCTCTACTGCTAAAAAATTTCCAAAATTAAATTTATAAAAGAGCTCTGTTTAATTCCAGCAGTGTAACATAATGTGCTTAAAAATTAAATGTTTCTAAAATAAAAACTGAACAAACTGACTTTCAGGTTTACATGAACTGGAAAATATTCAATATTAAGTTAAAACCTGGTATTAAGTTCAGTTTAAGTTTGTTCTACTTAGTATAGATGTCTTTAGAGTCATCAATATTAAGTATAATATCTTTACTGTACCTAGGTTTAATGAAACTCAAATACGATCTTGTTATATCTGTTGCAGATTTGTCAAAAAAATAAAAAATAAATAAATGTAATTTGGTGTGATAAAATTCTAAGTAAATTAAATGCAAATGTGATAAGCGCTTTCGGGTAAATACTTTTAAATATATTTTTAGACATGTATGCTTAAGATAATCTGTATAAATATTTGGTATCTTAAAATTCTAGAGTTGTGCTAAATTAAGTTAAATAATGGGAGTTTATTAAATGCTATGCCATTTTGATATAAAATAAGATTGAAACATTAATTACTTAACACTCACTTCCTCTTACAGAGAAATTAAATGTGTTTAGATATATTAATAAATTGTTGGTACAGAATTCTTTTGACCTCCAGCTAAATCTGGGATGCTTCATAGGGCCCCAAAACATCCCACAGAGAGATTTTCATAGTGACATAATTTTATCTGACCAAGTGTTTTGAAACTTAACAAGTTTCCCAAATATCAAATTTTAATCAGAATTCTTTTGATTGCCAACTAAATCTGGAATGATTCAGAGGGCCCCTGAAACATCCCAAAGAGAGATTTTAAACTAGTAAGTTTCATATGGTAGTTAAATAACATGGGAAATATTGCCCAATTAATAATAAATCTTCCTAGGTTATACTGTATAAGCAAACATGATTAATATAGATAATCTAGAAGTTATATGGAATCCCTAAAAATCTGGTATGTCTGAAATGTCACTAGTCATAGTTCTGGTCATTGTGACCCGTCTCTTTATTGATTGCAGAGTAACTAGGTGTTTAACCATGCTATTAAGTATTTTCTTATTTATAGATAGCTATGGTTTTATTCTGATGTTTTTGCAAAATGCTTTCTCTTCAAGGAGATTTACTGGTTTCTAATAAATTAATTTCAAACTATAGCACTGATCTAAACTGGGTAAGAAATTTTAAAGATCTGATGAAAACTCTGATTTCATAAAAATGTTAACAACAAAAAAAAGGATTAGTTACATGGGACTAAGTAAACTGTTGAGTACGGTTATAATTTTTGGTTTTGTCTAAAATATTACTGGCTTTTAATCTGTGTTCCCCAGATATAAACAAACCCTTGTCCTTAAGCTAATTATGACTCAGCAATTCGGTAAATTATACCTATGTAAGCAGACTTGGAACAGTTATCTTTCCTCTATCTGATCCCTCCAGAGACTAGAAATTCTTAGGTCCCCAGTGGCTCTATCAGATAAATCAGGAAAATCACCTCCTAATAGGTATAGGAATCTCAAGGCATTTTGAGGACCTTAAAGAGAAGAGAATTCACCTAAATCTGTAAGGCAAAAATATATGACAAGCCCTTGATGTGGCTTTCCTGGCCTTAGAAAACCTTATTAAAATTCTAGCCTGAAAGTCCTTATTAAAATTTCCAACACAGCCAATTTAAAAGAGCCTACATGATCAAATAATCAGAAAACTTATAAACAAATTAATCTTGATTTGGTTATATTTTATAAAATGAGGGAACTTTAAAGGGAAAAAGATTATATTTTAGTGGGTATTAAACTCTAGTTTGTTGATTGAGGTCTATATTTTACTAAGGCTCAATTCCCAGGTCATTCCTTGCTGTTATGTTACATTGCTGCAATGTTTAATTGAATTATTAAAAGGGCACTCTAGGTTTGTTTCTTAAGCTCAGTAATCTATTCTTCACTGAATATCCGATGTCCCATGACCTGCAACCAGGGGATTACACATACAGGAATAGACATAACTTATAGAACTGTCTCAAACCTGAATGGAAGGACACTTTATCAGGTACTCTTAACTAGACCATGCACAGTGAAAGCTAAAGGAAATTGACTTTTGGATAAATTTTCAATCAGAAAGAGCCCTTGCATTGAACTGACCTATAGAGTAGTGCTCACCTCAAATCAATGCTCAAATGGAGAAGAAGCTACCAGGCCAGGATGAGAAGAAGATGACATCTGAGGTAGACAGCTGACCTGAGACCCCAGACCAGGCCTGTTTATCAATTACTCTGATAATTGCTCTTACCTTTGATTATGAACTAATCCAATTGTAGGTTTATGGTCAATTACCTATATCTTGTACTTTTGTGTTATCTTGACAGGTTTCCCTACTCCAAGGTTCTAACTAGATAGCCCTCAGAAATGTATTTTAAAAGAGAAATTATAATTCTATTTAGGCCACTATTGACATTACAATTTGGGAGACCTCACCTGGCCAATTAATAATACCTGCTCTGAGCCTGACCATAAGTATGAATTTTCTTATAAGATCACTGAAGCTCAATCAAGACAACAAGCAAGATTTCCACCAAAGAATATAACCTCCTTTAAATATGAAAAAGACTTATATAGTTAACACCAGGGTATGGACATTTAAGTTTAAAGGCTATCTTATGTTGGAAAAATTAAACTGTACTAAAGATAACCAACCTAATAACACTATGGAATTTGGCTGGGAGACTTATGAACAATGCCTGTATAACATCTTCCTTAAAGATAAGGATTGGTACAGAACAGACTAAGTCAGATGACCTGAGGATACACTGAGCTGCATCTAATGGAAGTTTTTCAATTAAATTCTTATGACTTTAGTAACACTGCTAACTATTTGTATTTTGTCTGTTTTACAAAATTGTTTATGCATTACCAAATGTGTAACTAGGCCTCCAACAAGACTGATGATGGCTAAACATCTTGAATAAATAGATAAAATTTATAACTCTGCATAGAATAATTGTAATAGTGTGATTCTAGGTATGTTTATAAATTACTTTGATAATTGCTCTTACAATGAGGGGTAACAATTTCCTGGATCATAATAGACTAGTAAGACAGATGATCCAGAGAATTTTTGAGTATCAACAGGGCCAGATCCAAAAATTAACACTTGAGTGACATGTCAACACTATCTTCTGCCTGATCTAGGAATGAGTCTTCCTAGCACCATGGGACAAAATTGGTCATGAAATGTCTCCCAAAATATTGGTTAAATTAAGACCCATGGTGAGCACTGTGAATGAAAAACACTGCAAACCCTATCAGTAAACAAAGAATGCTGAAGCCATGAAGTCATCAGTGGCTGCCGCCACCCTCCAGTGAAGAAAAGCCTGCAGCCTAGCCTCTGCAGCCACTCACAATGGTGCACTCTGAGGGGACTCAGAATAATAAAGGACAGGATACTGGCCCTAGATAGCTAGATGCTTGTCAAAGGAATGAATTCAATGAACCCAAATATTTGCTTCCTCCTGTACATAGAAAAGCACTAAATTCTTTAACTTGAGATGCCCGATTCTCTTTAGATAACAAGTAATCTTTTATTGTTCCAAATGCCTGATCTGTGTTGTAAACCTCCTATGTATCCTAGCTCCTCCCCTACCTCTTCAGAACAACCCCACAGAGTGTTCTGAGAGGCTGTCATCTGGACTCCAGTCCTCCCACCAAATAAAACATAACTCAGTGTTTAGGCTGCACATTTATTTCAGTCAGCATAGGAAAATTTAATTCCATGAGGAAGGGATTGTATTCCCACAAATTCTCAATTTTGATCATAATGGATAAATTTATGTCTTGCTAAAGGCCTCAGGACTATACATGATTCCATCTGGAACCCAAATAGCACTAACTCAGAAAGTTATTCTAAGGCTGATGCTGACAAAACTTCTTTAAGATGGCACAAGGCTGCCCTTTACTGGACACAAATTTTAAATTCACAAAAACCCTTATTGACTGTTTCCATAAAACAAAAAATTATTCCATGGCCTTGTAGACACAGGAGCAGAAGTTTCTATAATAGCCCTACATGAGTGGCCTGAAAAATGGGTAAAAGTGACTAGTCATATGTCTGTGACAGGAGGAGGAGGCACTCACAAGCCGATGCAAAGTAAAAAAAACAAAAACAAACTCTAAAATGTATTGGCCCAGAAGGACAAGCTGGGCGTATTCAGCCATTTATTCTCCCTATTCCAGTCTCTCTGTGGGGCGGAGACCTGTTACAACAGTGGAAAGTCACAATTCAATCTTTGGGACCAGGCCACTGTTAACATACCTCCCCTTCCATTAGTCTGGAAATCTTCCACTCCTATTTGGGTCAAACAGTGGTCCCTTAAAGGGGGGAAACTTATTCAAGCTAAGCATTTAGTCCAGCAAGAGGCTGGACACAGTGAGCCACCTGCTCGTCCCTGGAACACTTCTGTCCTTACTACCCCACAAAGGCCAGGCAAGCGCGTTGCATGACCTCAGGGCTGTAAGTGCTATAATCCCACCCCTGGGAGCCCGGCAGCCAGGCCCCCCAGCCCTGCTGTTACTCCTGCAGATTGGCATGTCGTGGCTGTCGATCTTTAAGATTGTTCTTTCACTAGTCCACTGGCAAAATTAGAGCGAGAGCGTTTTGCTTTCTCTTTCCCTTCACCTGACAATCGGGCCCCTTTGTCTCACTGTCAGTGGCGAGTTCTGCCTCAGGGAATGACTAAAAGCCCCGCTACTTGCGAGTTATGTGTTCACCAGGCCCTGCTGCCTGTGCACTCTGCTTTTCCCTCCTGCCTGGTTTATCATTATGTGGATGATGCTTTACTTGCAGCCCCTACACAATCCCAGCTTCTAACTAACTATCGATTTATGACGGATCCCCTTTCCAAACAAGCACTCCAGATAGCACATGAAAAACTTCAGCTTCAAAGACCTTGGAATTATCAAGGTTACATCTTTTTTAATTGAACTATTCGATCTCAATCAGGAATCTTAGATACTACTCGCCTTCCTACTTTAAATGATTTTCAGAAATTTGGGGGAGATATAAATTATGTTCGACTCATTTTAGGCATTACTATGGGACAACTTTCTAATTTATTCAACATCCTTAGGGGAGATTCACCCTTAGAGCGCCACTGAAAATGAACTCCAGAAGCTAAACAGGAAATAGCACTCATTAAAAGGGCATCCAAGACAGACAATTAAGTAGGAGACAATTGGACCACCCAATTGATTTGTTCTTACCCCCCACCTTTTGGACCCGGACAGGATTATTGGGACAGCTTATTAGCGAAATTCAATGTATAAAATAGATATTAATTTCTCATTTCTTTAAAACAAACAAACAAAAAATCTCTCCTATGCTCAGCAGCTTATCAATTTGTTATATAAGGGCCGATATCACTGTCAGCAATTGACTGGCTATGATCCAGACATGATTTATCCAAAAATATCCTTCAGGTTTCCAACAATTAGTCTCTTGATTTCTAATCTGCCATAGCTGACTTTACGGGAAATTTGTTTATTCTCTACCCTCTGATAAGTTGTTACAACAGCTAGCCCTTATCAATGTCATTTTGCCTCACAAGATTGTGACCACTCCTATTCACAAAGCTGTCACTATCTTTATTGATGGCTCCGGAAAAACAACTAAGTCTGCATTTCCTGGACAAGGAAGGGCATAGATTGTTTTCTGCAGGGCAACCTCAACACAAAGAGCAGAACTTAAAGCTCCCATTATGGCATTGCAACAGCCTGTTAACTTGCTGATTCACAATACATGGTTTATGTCATACAAAGTATAAAACAATCATCAATTAAGAAGTGAACAGACTCCTCTCTCCTTTCTCTGTTTCTTACTTTGCAATCTCTAATAGATAAATGTAAACATCCCCTTTTTGTCATACACGTAGGGTCCCATACCAATCTACCTGGTCCCTTGACAGCCAGCAATGTTATGGCAGATCACTTTGTTGGTTTCAGCTTGGCTTTCAAAACAGCACAACAATCGCATAAATTCTTTCATCAAAACTATAAGTCTCTGGTTAAACAGTTTCACCCAATAATCCCTCAAGCAAAACAGATTATTTCAGCTTGTCCTGATTGCCAATTATTGGCTGGAGGACAGAAATCTTGGGGTGCCAATCCTCGGGGCTTAGAACCCAATCAAATATGGCAAACAGATATGACTCACTATCCTTTTGGTCGCTAAAAGTATGTCCACGTTTCCATCGATGCCTTTTCTAAATATATCTCTGCTTCCACATACATTGGTGAAAAAACAAAACACGTTGTCACCTTCTTCATGCCTTTGCACACCTGGGCAAGCCACAACAAATAAAAACTGACAATGGACCCAGCTATACCTCTGCTAAATTTAAACTCTTGTCAAAACTGGGAAGTACAACAAGTTACAGAAATTCCTCTTAATCCCACTGGACAAGCCATTATAAAAGGTACTCATTCCACATTAAAGTCTATGATTAAAAACCAAAAGGGGAGTGGGGATACTCCCAGTAGGATCTTCACAGATAGGTTACACAGAGCAGTATAAACTAAATTTTTTAAACTGTGATGTTCAAGGCCTCACAGCAGCAGTTCACCATTTTGCTAAAACAGCTCTGTAAGAGCAGACGTTCTGGTAAAAAATATTACAGAGGAAAATCATTCATGGGAAGGGACTTTTAAATTAGTCACCCTGGGGTGAGGATCTGCTTGTATTCTTTTACCCACAGGGCTAGTTTGGCTACATGCTCGTCATGTCAAACTTCACCGCAGACTGGAAGAACATACCCTATGACCCCAACTTCCAGGAGGACAATCCTGTCCCTCAGATGGCCAGCCTTTCCCTACTAGACCCCCGACCAGAGACCTGCCCAAACACCCTTAAGGCGCCAGGTGTGACCTTGGGGCAATTTAAGAAACTCGATCAACAGACCAATGAAGTTATGCAATGTGTTGGAGTCCCCCCCCAATCCAGAAAACTGGGTTTAGCATGTCTGGTTGTGGTTTCTCAAAACTCAGTGAAGGTAATACCTCTCCTGCTTTTGCTTCTCTTCCTCTCTGTCACACAAGCGCCCCTATACTGGGCTCATATTGTAGATCCCTCTCTTTTCAGACCTATCTCCTGGTGGGGCGCCAATCCTCCTTTCAGCAGTAGTGACACCCCGTGGACTGGAAGAACCTGGCTCCCACCTCAAGGACCTCTACTAGATCAATGAGACTGGCTCAACTTAAATGAATCCATCTCCTTTGTCTCCCCTTTCCACCAGCCTGTTTTGTTAACATAGCCACACTCGATTGTCTTACTATCAAGCCTCATGCTTACTTACATTACACTCCTAAAGATGGATTTCATAAGATTAATTTGACTTTCATATTTACTGCAGCCATTGATACTGGAAGTCTCCCTGATCAGAATTGCCCTCCACCGTTGGAATGCTGTCATATGACAGAAGCCTGGACCCCAGAAAGTCAAAACTGTTTCTGGAAACCATGTCCCTCTCATTAAGCTACCATGAAAACTCTTTGCTAATTTCTCCCTTTTTGTTTGGGGTCCACAAAGTTATTTATCATCTGAACATTTGTCCACTGTCTTTTAATGAAACCAGTAATTCTAGCATCTCCTGGACTTATGAGGCTTTTCCGGCCCTATTCTAAGCATTCCCAGTGCTCACAGACACAGCCCCAGCACAGTAATCTACACCATGTGGCTCTACACTTTGTGCCTCATAACATATCTCATGGGAAGTACACACTCAAAAATGGCCTATATAAAGTTAACCTTACTTCTCATGTTTCTGATCACATTCTTTCTTGTACTCCACATCCTTATATTTTTACTATGTCTTACCAAAAAATCAATATTACTCTTCAAAAGAGATTTTACTTACTTCAAGTTCATACCCCTGTCTGGTATACCTCCTTCATTAGAACAACGAATATTACACATTTAGGTCTCTCACATGTGATTGTCCTGAAGGGACAGCCACAGGTCTGTTTCCAGTCAGTCTCACACGTCCCTGGGAAGGGGCTAGCGGCTTTACTAAACTAGCACAAACTATCTCTAAATGGAGACCTAAATGCTTTATTGGATGGCCCATAGCGTTCATCACCTCTGCCGCCGTCACTACCGCTGCAGCTTCTGTAGTGACTGTAAGCTGCTATGGACGCGCGCCGTCTGTTCCACCCAATAGCCCATTGGGCAAGGTTTTGAATGGATGGTCTAATTATAGTTAGCTACCTATGACTAAGAAAAAGATGGTATTTTACTGTAATACTGCTTGAGTAATGTACGCCTTAGGCTCGAGGGAACACTGGCCTGAAAATGGGTTATTAAATTATTACATCATTCTCCAGTTAGAACTGTTTTGCCAGAGAAAAGGTAAATGGGAAGAAGTACCATATATGCAAGCCTTTATGAAAGTCCATAATGAGGAAGGAAGGAAGCCAGGTACTAGATTGCTGGTTCAAAGACAAGTAGAGAAAGAATTTAAAAATGAACACAGAAAGGTTACCAGACAAGTGAGGGAAGAAAGAAAACAGCAAGAACAAGCACCTTCCAATGTCATGGTCACCCAAGTTATCATAGACGAGGAAGATAATGACTGACAGGGCCCGGGGCTCTCAGCCATGTTAAAGACCCCCTGTAACAATTGCCACCCAAGAGCCTTGGGTACAGCTGACAGTGGGGTCTCAACTAGTGGGCTTTCTAGCAGATACTGGCAGAAACTTCTGTCCCAGTACCAACGACTCAACTGCTGTTACGACCTGTGGAATGCAAATTTTGAGAAGGGGAGTAAGTAACTTGGAAACAAATAGAAATCTTAAATGTCTTCTATAGAAGTCAGTAAAAATGTTTAGCTATCCAGTCAGGCAGCTTTGATTTGTTCCACCTGCCAAAAACTCAATTTGTATCCAACCTCTTCTAACTGATGAGTCTTACATCGTTGTACCTAATTCATGGCTAAAGGTTTAAAATGGGAATTATGAGGTCTCTGTTTTTGTGTGCTTGTACGTACCTATATGTGTGCTGTATATATGTGGCATGGCCAAAATTAACTCATTAAAGAGCTCTATCCAATTGGCTTAAAGGAAATTAAATGCTTATATAAATACTCAGGAATATAAAAGAAACTGGCCAGAATGAAAATTGGGTTTATGTGATCTAAAAAATATTCCATACTGAATTAATACCTGGTCATTGAAGCTAGCTTAAGCTTATAGGTTTGATAAATATAGACATGTCTCAAGATTCATTAATGTTAAGCATAAAACTTCTATTGTACTTAGGTTCAATAGAAATACATAAGAACTTGTCATATCTATTAAAATTTGTCAGCAAGAAAAACAACTCTGTATAATATATTTGTAAGTAACTTAAATACAAATGAGAAAGAGCTTTTCGGTAAACTCTTTAGGAAAGAATATTTCAGGAATGTCTACTCAAATTGTTAGAGCAGGCAGATAGCTAAATATGAGCAAAGAAAGGGGGACACAGACCAAATGGCAGGAATTAGGCAGAAAGGAAGGGCACAGGCCAAATGCAGGAAACCACACGTCATGTGAACAGCAGGGATCCTTGGGCAGAGAAAGAAAAGCTGGAATCTTTGTGCTGATAAGGGACCACAAATTTTGGCTTGGAGACCAACAAAGAAAGGTCAGAAAAGGCAGGAATTTCCAGTGCCCGAATGTAACCTTTTACTCATTATGCCCTCATTTCAATAAAATTAGCCTTGCAGATCAGAAGTACCATCATGCACCGACGCCATGACGCTTCCGATCCAGACTAAATAAGGCCAAAAATCCCTCCTCCCTTTGGGAAGGTGGAGTTGGGATGATAATCAGGGAATACGACCCCAAACCCTTCCCTCCCCAATGACTATTCCGCCCATTCACTTTTACACCCTATGTAACTAACTTGCCAAAGAAACTCAGGGCAGCTGCTCACCTGAGCCTGCCCGCTCTCCCCTGAGAGTGTACTATCCATCCTTTAATAAATCCTCACTTTACCTTTTTAACCTCTAAGTCTTGTCTCTGAATTCTTTCAGGTATGGGACAAGAACCTGGAACACCAGTTGCACCTATCGGCGACAAAATGATCTCCCCATATATTTGGTAACTTGAAATTTTATAATGGTGCTAAATTAAGTTAAATGATGGAAGTTTATTAAATAGCCAGTTCATTTTCAGATAAAAATAAGACATTGAAAGATTTATTGCTGAATATTGACTTCCTCTTACAGAGAAACCATAGATATTTAGCAATAAATATTAATAAATATGTGGTGCCACCCTGAAATATTCTCTACTACTAAGGGAAATATCTCAGTATGCTAGGAAAGTAAGATGAATGTTTTCATTAAAGAAGATATAAGAAATGGAGTTATGTTTTGTTAATAAAAAAAAAAAGTGACTTTGTCCTAAAGCTAGTTGCGTCTGAATGGAAAAGAAAATATGGAACAAAATAATATGGATAGAGGAATTTGTGGAAGGTTTGTGAAAGAGGAAACCTGAGAAAATGGTTTTATACATGGTATGGATTGGCTAAGTTTAAAATGAATTTAGTCCAGAAAATTAATTCTAAAAGTAAGCGGGTACAAGTCTAGATTTAGTTCGCTTTCTCTCTGTTGAGAGAACAAAGTTATCTTAAAATGTTAATTTGCTTTTAGTAACAGATTTTAAAGTTTCTTTTATCCCTTAAGTGATCTGTTCTGTATTTATCTTTGAAATATTTTATTGTTAATGAATAAGTAATGTTTCAAAGTGACCTATATTTTTATTTGACCAAGTGTTTTGAAACTATAACAAGCTTCCCAAATATCAAATTTTAATCAGGCTTCTTTTGACCTCCAGCTAAATCTGGGATGCTTCAGAGGGCCCCTGAAACATCTGAAAGAGAGATTTTAAACTAGTAAGTTTCATGTGGTATGTTAAATAACATGGGAAGTATTGACCAATGAATAATAATTCTTCCTAGTTTATATTGTAAAAGAAAATATTAATATAGGTTTTATAAAAATTATATGGAATCCCTAAAAATCTGGTATGTCTGAAATGTTACTAATCATAATTCTGCTTATTGTGACCAGGTCTGTTTACCAATTACAGTGTAAATAGGTGTTTAACCACGCTATTAAGTCTTCTGTCACTTATAGACAGTTATGGTTTTATTCTGATGCTTTTGCAAAATTGCTTTCTCTTCAAGGAGATTTACTGGTTTCTAATAAATTTCAAACTATAATACTGAACTAAACTGGGTAAGAAATTTTAAAATTCTGATGGAAACTCTGATTTCATAAAGCTGTTAACAACAACAAAAAGATTAGTTACATGGGGCTGAGTAAACTGATGAATATGTTTATAATTTTTGGTTTTGTCTAAAATATTAATGGCTTTTTAATCTGTGTTTTCCAGATATAAATAAACCCTTCTCCTTAATTAATTATGACACAGCAATTTGATAAATTATACCTATGTAAGCAGACTTGGAACAGTTATCTTTTCTCTCTATCTGGTCCCTCCAGAGACTTGAAACTTTTAAATTCCCAGTGGCTCTATCAGATAAATTAGGAAGATTACCTCCTAACAGGTGTAGGAATCTCAAGGCATTTTGAGGACCTTAAAGAGAAAATACTTCACTTAAATCTATAAGGCAAAATCTGTGACAAGCCCTTGACATGACTTTCCTGGCCTTAGGAGACCTTATTAAAATTCCAGCCACAGAATCCTTATTAAAAGTTCTGGCACAGCCAATTTAAAAGAGCCTATATGATTAAATAATCAGAGTTAATTTGTGGGCAAATTTTTCTTCATTTGGGTATATATGATAAAATTGAGGGTAACTTCAGAGAGAAAATGATTAGATTTTAGTGAATATTAAATTCTAGTTTTGTTAATTGAGGTCTATATTTACTAATACTCACTTCCTAGACCATTCCTTGCTGTTATGTTACATTGCTGCAGAGTTTAATTGAATTATTAAAAGAACACTCTAGGTTTGTTTGTGAGGCTCAGTAATTTATCCTTGGATGAAGATCCAATGCCTCATGACCTGCAAACAGGGGATTATACACACTGGAACAGACATGATTTAAAGAAATATCTTCAGCCTGAATGGAAGGACCCTTTATCAGGTACTCTTAACTAACACAGCAAAAGCTAAAGGAAATTGACTTTCAGATTAATTTCCAGTCCAAAAGAGCCCTTGCACTGGAATGGCCTATAGAGTAGTGCTAACCTTAAGTCAATGCTCAAATGGAGAAGCTAGCAGACCAGAAAGAGAAGAAGATGACATCTGAGGTAGACAGCTGACCCAAGACACCAGACCAGGCCTATATACCAATTATTTTGATAATTGCTCTTACCTTTGATTATGAACTAATCCAATTGTTAGGTTTATGGTCAATTACCTATATCTAGTGCTTCTGTGTTATCTTGGTGGGTTTCCCTACTCCAAGGCTCTAACTAGATAGTCCTTAGAAAATTTAATCTAGGAAAAATAAAAGAAGAAATTATAGTTCTATGTAGGCCACTATTGACATTACAAAGTGGGAGCCCTCTCCTGGCTACTTAATAATACCTGATCTGAGCCTGGCCATACTTATGAATTGTCTTATAATATCACTCAAGCTCAATCAAGGCAACAAACAAAATTTCAGCCAAAGCATATAAATTCCCTCAATTATGGAAAAGATTTGTATGGTTAATATCAGGGTATGGACATGTAAGCTTAAAGGTTCTCTTATGTTTGGAAAAAATTTTAAGAATTGAACTATAGTATGAATAAGCAACCTAATAACACTAGGAAATTTGTCTAGGAGTCTTATGAACAATGCCTGTATAACATCTTCCCTAAAGATATGTATTGGTACAGAACAGATTAAGTCAGTTGACCTAGAGATACACTGAGCTGCACCTAATGAAAGTTCTTTTTTAAAATTCTTACTTATGACCTTACTAATGTTGCTAACTATATTATTTGTATTTTTCCTGTTTTACAAAATTGTTGTTTCTTGCATTACCAAATGTGTCAAAAGTGTGACTGAGCCTCTGATAAAACGATAAGGCAGCTTGAAACAGTAGACCAGATATATGCTTCTGCATGAGACCAATGATTGTAATGGTGCGACCCTAGATATGGGAAAAAGCAAAAAGAGGGAATATTCTCCTGGACCATAACAGACTAGTAAGACAGGTGGTCCGTATAATTTTTGCTACGTTAATAAGGCCTAGTCCTGTAATAGCACTTTGAGTGGCCTATCAACATAATCCTTGCATGGCATAGGAATAAGCAGTCCAAGCTCCGTGGGATGAAATGGTTGTGTCAAGCCATGGTCAAATGTATGATCATGCGGGCACTTGCCATCAGCATCTACAAGGATTGGGTCACGTTGGCACTTGCCTTCTAACTCTGCTTGGATTAAATCATGAGCCACTGCAGCTGCTGACCTACAACACACCCTGAAAGGTGTTCAGGGTGGAGGTCAGGAATGGGGCGCTCTGTGCTCTGGGAAAACTGGCTGAATAGACCTTCAAATAGCTAGATTTTTTTCAGGAAAAGATCTTATGAGCCCAAATTCTTGCATCTCCTCATATCCAGAAAAGCACTAAAATCATTAATGGTGACATCTGCTTTGTCCACTAAGAAGAGAAATGCATTTGAAAATCAAAATGAAATAACTATAGTTCAGACATTCAACATAAAACTAGGTAAACATTGTAGATGTGATTTCAGACAAGTTTCTGTATTGCTGAGAACTTGAGTTTTCTGAGCGATGTCAAAATTGGGATGCCACCGCCATTCTCAAAGAAGTGTCTGCTGGCAACTTGTAGCTACAACCTAATGGGCTTAACTTCTCCCCTTGTAATTATTGAGTTCCTAGATCCATACTGCCTGTCATGCTTTTACACCAGATGAGTCCAGGAGCATCACAACTGCCCTAGAGTACGTGAAGCAACAAATACATAATGTAGGGGATTCAGATGCATATGTGGGAGAAGTTACATCTCAAGTTAACACCTGATTTTCTGGCCTTTTTTCATGGACTTCAAGGTCTCAAATGCATTCTTTCGGGAATTTTACAGTTTCTGTTTTCACTTCTGTTAATGAAAGTTTATATATACACATATATATAGTACATATATATTTAGACTAACAGTTTTCTGATGTCTAATGTGCAGGAAACAAACAGCTAAGGCTCTTTCTGAATCCCCAGCCATATGGCAAGATCAGGCTGGCTTGTTCCATTTCAAGGACCCCCCCCAAAACACCCCCATTCAGCAGGAAGCAGCCAGATAAACACGACGTCCATCTCCCTATTTCCATAGAAATGGAATGAGAAACTTACAGTGGGGATTTTGAAGTATAATTAATAAAATGGCCACACTTAGGCTAACAGATTGCTTCTTCTCATACACACCCTTAAAACGGTCAACTGACCTGATGAACTGGTTGCTACTCACGGTTCCAGGCCTATTGTTAAAACTGAAGCTATTGATTTTACACTTTCTACTTTATTTCGGTAATCAAAAGCTATAATAACGCTTGGTCTCCAGGGAGAAGGTCACAGGACTTAACCTTATAAAATAGCCTGAGTTACCAAGAAGACCACAACTTGGGTGCTTCTAATGAAGAAATGGAAAGAGTGACAAATACTGGTGGAAAATGAGCTTTTGTATATTTTCCATCATTATGTTTACATTTTGATATAGTCACTGAGGTCATTGTAGTGTTTTAACATGAAAAATGAGGTAAATAAATTAGAAGAAATCAATCATTTGATTTAAATGTAAATTAAATCACATTGTGAAATTGTTGCAAATTCCTTCTCTGTTGCAATGTGTAAATTGTTTATATTTTATAGAGTAGCAAATTTCTTAAAATTTCAAAACAACAAATACTTTTTGAACAACTACATACACACTAGATATAAGATATATATGACTTATACATAATATGACATCTATGTGTGTCAACATTCATATATATAACTGCATAAAACAAAGTGGAGTTTTCTCACCCTGTTCCTCAGGCTTATACCCTGCAGGTAACCAGAATTGATGTATGGTGCAAATCCTTTTGGGTTTTTTTTTTTTCAAACAGAACTAAAATTGTAATACAGGTCAATGTGCTCCAAATTCTGTTATATCAAGTTATAAAGTAGATTTTCAAGGCCACATTGATCTTAAAGTTTACAGATTGCCCCTGTTCTCCACATGTTACCAAAGTACTTCCTTCGATTTCAATAAAGACAGATTGCAGGAATGTGGCAGTTCTGCGTGAGTCTTTGCTGAAGCGGGTGTAACCAGCAGCACACAGATACTCCTGGTGTCATGGCCCACGTCTCCAGAATAACATGATATAAAGCCAAGATGCCCTCCCTGTTCAGATCAGCCTCTGTGCCATTCCCCCATGATGAGGAACTGTCTCCTGAGGCAGCTCAGACAGCTCTGATTGCTAGAAAGTTCCATGCGTTGCCCTTTAAATTTAACTTGTCCGGAGTAAAACTCACTAATTTGAGCTTTCAGAAAGGGACAGCTCACTTGATCTTTGTTAACAAAGAACTTACACCAGCAAATTGTCAGGACTCTCAGCCAATAAAGGCCATTCAGGCTAATGTTACTAGCTTCCTCCAAAGAGGGCTCAGTACACGGAAGTTTCTTTAACCATGTGCTTCTAGATGCAGAGATGGGCTCCTAGGTGTAAGCGTTGTAATTCTGTGACACTGTGTTGTGAAAGGTGCACCTCTTATGGACTTTAACAACAGAATGAGTTAATTTTATAAAACTCATAAATGAGTGAATGACTAAGGTCACATTCCTAGAACTCCTGAAAATTGCTGGGAAGTCCAGAATGCCTGAAGCTATGGGACAGTCATCTGCCCCCACCCATTGCCTCAGGCACTGTGCTTTGGGTGGGTGGCCTTCCCTGCTGTGTTCTAGAAATAATGCAAAATGTTGTTTAAATATTCTGGAATTTAGCTTTTATCCAGATAAGATGGCCTGGATATGCAAGGGGTTACAGTTTAACTTATAGGAGATGTTCAAAGCACAGGAATGCAGACATGCAGATCTAAAAGATGCCAGGTATCAGGGCACAGGCCCCCTGTGCTGTGTTTGGGAGAATCAAGGGATCCATATTATTTGTTGAAGTGTTCTGGGTTGGTTTCCCACGTTTTGTTTCTAGTGACATTGAGGGGGATGTGTTTGGATCCTGGCTTTATTTTGTAACCTCAACTTCATGGTTTTTGACTCATCAATGTTTGTGCTTGCAGTGGGTTTATTTTGACAGTACCTCTGGTCCATGGGGAACAGGCTCATCCTGTGTTGGCAGTACCTGCCCCAGCCATTGCCACGTGGACACTCAGGGTTTCCATTCCTGAAGCCTCCCCAGCCCCGAAGGCCGAGCTTATTTGACCTGCTTTGAAAAGGTGTGCATATATACATTTTTAACATTCTTCAGTATCCCCATGAAGAAGGAGGACTTTAATTTCTACTGGGTAGAGTTTTTATTTTCTTTCACGGCGGCCCTGTGCGCCTGTGAAACGTGCACTGTTTCATGCCACGCCCCTTCATGCAACCCCACGCTCCACCGTACCTCTGGTAGAGTGTTCTTTAGTAGATGTTCTGTGGTTTTACATCAGTTTTTAATATTGGTGCATGGTGGATCCAGAGGTCCTGGTGATTGCTTGTATGTTTATCTCATGAGCCTCATTGTTGCTGAAAGATCAGGTCCCATCCCTGTTGAGCCAAATAACACAGAGACAGGGTCTTGGAGTTTACAAGAAAGGAGGCAGCTTTATTACTCATCCAGGCAAAGGAAACTCACAGCAGGCTAATCCCTTCAAAACTGTGTGCCCACCTTGGCGATGGGGCAGGGTAATCATATAGCCATAGCTTAAACAAAAAAGCATTCATAACAACCGACAGAATCATGTTCTCATCAGAAGACTCAGAATGGCGTCATGATGCTTCCAGGGGACCAATTCTATAGAGGATAGTGTTTAGATCACTTTATCTCTTTAGCAGTCAAGGTGTGGCCTTCTTGGTAATTCAGGCTATTTTGTAAGGTTACAGTCCTTTGACTTTCTCCCTGGAGAAAGACTCAGAGACCAAGCATGATTATGACTTTCGATTACTGGAATAACATAGAAACAGTAAGATCAATGGCTGTAGTTTTAACACTGGGCCTGGAACTGTGGGTAGCAACTGGTCGGTCATGATCATTAACCATTCTAAGGGCAAGCATCAGAATAAGCAGTCTGTTAACCTAAGTGCGACCATTTTATTATTCCTCCTTCATCATGATTCATTGAGAATGGAAGGTAGGGACTTCTGGGCTTCTTCACACAGTCTTGTTTTCAAGGTGACATCTAAAATTAGGCTTATCCCACCCATCTCCTTGGCCCCTCCCAGGCCCTAACCCTAACCCTGCAACCACTGAGTCTGTCCTTGGGGCTCTTGCAGAGCTCTCCCAAAGACAAATTCAGAGTCTCTACATTTTCAAGATTTGCTGCTGATTACTTCTGGAAAAAAACAGAATGTACATTTGATTTTTTTGTTGTTGTTGTTTTCCAAAGTAGTAAATTTACAAAGCATAAGAAAATGTTTACAGAAGCCTAAAGTTCAGGATTCTTTTTATAAAATGTATTTTAAAATTCCTCAGGTAATACATATTTTCCGTGAAAACAAAAGCAATACTGAAATATATGGAGTAAAAAATTTCTCTGAAAACCTTAATCTGCTGGCTGGAGTGTTTGCACATTAAATTTTGATAGATACTAACAATGGATGCTTTCCAAGGTGTACCCTTTACACACCACCACCACCGGCAGCTTTTGAAGTCTTCCCAGCAGTGTTCCCAACACTGGGAATATCTTTGCAAATGTTTACCAGTTTGATAGGTGCAAAAATAGCATTTCACGTTCATTTGCATTTCTCTGAGTATAATAGAGTTGAGTATATTTTACTGTTTTTTTGTTTGGCTCTTTTCTCAGACAGGACACAAAAGTCATCTTGTACTGGGAAGGTGTGAGGTGCTGTTACAGAATCCAACCTCGTTCTGCTCACCACACGACAGACCAATAAATCAGTAGATGAGGTGTTGGAGCAAGGAATAGGTACTTTATTTGGAAAGCCGGCAGACTGAGAAGATGACAGACTAATGTCCTGGAGAACCTTCTTCCCCAATCAGAATTCAGGCTCCTTTTATACTTGAAAGGGGAAGGGGTGTGATTGGTTGTTACAAACTTCTTGGTGTAGGAATTATTTGCTCTTGGAATCCTTTGTTCCTGCAGCTCTCCACATGATTCATGTCATTGTGCAGCTGTAAATCCTGCAACAAAACAAACATGATTTTCTATTCTGCAACTTATCATCTTTATATGAGTTCAAAAGTGTTAATATCCTTAAAGGTCAGAGTCTTGGGAATAGGCTGTCTTGTATATTTCAGGATAAAGGCAACATTCCTTTACAAAAGGTTCTGAGCTAGCAAGACTAAGCCTAGAAAACAGGGCACAGGGTTAAAGCCAAAGGAACAGATCTAGCATGGAGTCAATTTTGTTCTTTTCTATTACAGTGCTTTTGGTGAGAGATACGAGGATGTTTCCGGGCAGGTCCTTCTCTGCCCCTGGCAGGGATTCAGCAAGAACCCTGCCAGATTCACCATAACTGTGGATGGAACTGCTCTCCAGCAGAGAATGTAACAATTATTCATGATTAAAATTACTTGTCAAAATATCTTCAATTGCCTGTTAACTATACCGTGTAGGGTGCGGGGAACTTCTCACTTGCTCATCAATGATCAGGCTCCCCAGATACAGGCGACCAGAGTTGCAGAGCGTTCCAAGATGGCCTCGCCAAAACCGCTTCGCACTTTGCTCTTGAGCCTTGGGCTCCGAACAAGTACACATTCAAAGCTCTGGTTCCTCTTCCCTTTTCTGCCGCACGAATGAACACAGCTCTGAACCCACCTGGGCTGAGCCCAGCTCGTGCAGACAACCACCTGCTGTCCATTCCCAGGCTTGGCTGCATCCTCCCCCTAGCATGTTCATGTGCCCAGAGCCTCTGCCTTAGGGATCTGGATCACCATCTGCGCCGTCACCCACCCAAGGACTACTGGTGGGTGGTGCACAGCTCAGGACCACCCTGGCATGCAGCCTAGGACCTCCCTGAGCCTCTGGCTTAGAGAACGCACAGGGCATGGGGGCAGGGTGCCTGGGTGGGAATTGGAACCACCTCCATTCTCACCCACTGAACCCCAAAGCCTCAGACACAGGGCTGTTTGCCCACACATTATGCCAGAGCTCTGACTGGTGTCTGTAGCCATGATGACTGGAGCCTGGAATGCCCCACCCCATTGGGTGAAGAATGAGGGGGTCATCTCGGGTTAGGGGTTCACTCAGTGAGGGGAATCATACAGTGTGGGGACAGGCTGAGTGGTGAGGGTCCGCTTAGAGTGTAAGTGACCCTGCTGAGGGTTGAGGCTTCAATTTTGGGGTGAGGGAGCCATCTTGGAATGGGGGACCCGGGGTGAGTTATGAAGGGTCAGTTAGGGGTTCAGGATCCATAGATTAGGATCTGGTGGGGAAGAAATTGGGAGCGGGGGATCTCAGTGCGAGGAGAAGCTTCACCTTGGGGGTCTTTTTGGGGACCTAGCTTGGCTGGGAGTAGGTGTCAATGATGGGGAGCGGTGAGCAGGAGAAGTGGGGTCGGGGGTGTGGCCTGGCCCTGGGCCGGTGGTTGTTCTGGATGGATGCGGGGACCCTGTCAGTGGTGGGAGGGGCAGCATTGGGAATGGGGCCCTGTCTGGCCTCCCACACCACGTCCTGTACTGCAGGAGCTGCAGCCTGTGTCCACGCTGCGGGCGGGTGGAGGAGGGGCGCGCACGGACGCGCGGACGCCGGAACCCGCCCAGAGCGCGTGGGGGCTGGGCTGGAGCCGGGTGCTCCTGGGCCAGGCCCCAGAGGACGGGGATGGCCTGCTGTCTGGGCCGCCGCCTGCCGTCGCCTCCGCTGCTGCCGCTGCCGGGCAGGTAAGGGGGCCCTGGTGGGGGCGCGCGGGTCGGGGTGCGGTGTTGAGGCCGGGGCCGCGCTGCTTGTTAGGACCCAGAGGCGGGTCCGGGGCCGCCGCCCTGGTGCGTGGTGCGTGGTCCCCCCCACATTAGTAGTCACTGAACCCCGATTCTCCACCGCCGCTCGTACGCAGGTTTGGGAAAACGGGTGCATCCCCGGGAGGTGGGAGGGCGCTGCCAGGGCCCGGAGCACCTCCGACTGGGCCCCAGGCCAGGGCCTCCCTGCGCAGGTGGGCCTGCCTGGAGATTGGTGGCCCCGGACCCTCCAGGGCGCAGGCGACCTGGGGCGGAATAATGGGCGAGGCCCAGGTCTTTGGGAGCTTGTCAGCCTGATCTGAGATTTAAAGCCTTTGACAAGTCTATTTTTAGTCTTTTGAGGAATCTCCATATTATTTTCCACAATGGCTGCTGCAAACTGCATTCCCACCAGCGGTGTAGGAGGGTTCCTTTTCTCCACAGTCTCTCCAGCATTTATCGTTTCTGGACTTTAGAATGATAGCCATTCTGACTGGTGTGAGGTGAGACCTCATTGTAGTTTTGATTAGCATTTCTCTGATAATTAGCGATACTGAGCATTTTTTTTTTTAATGTGCCTATTGGCCATTTGTATGTCTTCATTGAAGAATTGCTTGTTTAGTTCTTCTGCCATTTTTGGATTGGCTAGTTTTTGTTTGTTTGTTTTTGTTTTGTTTTTCTAAATTTAGTTGTGTGAGATGTTTATATATTCTGCAAATTATGCCCTTTTCAGTCTCATCTTTTGCAAGTATTTTCTCCCATCCCACAAATTGTCTTTATTTTGCTTATAGCTTCCTTTGCTGTGCAAAATCTCATAAATTCAATTAGGTCCCATTTGTTTATTTTTGCTTTTATTTCTATTCCTTGGGTAGACTGCCCTAGGAGAACATTGCTGAGGTTATGTCAGATAATATTTTGACTATATTTTCTTATAAGTGGTCTATAGTGTCTTATCATATGTTTAACTCTTTAAGCCATTTGAGTTTATTTTTATGTAAGGTGTCAGGGAGTATTCTAACTTCATTGATTTACATGCAGCGGTCCAATTTTCCTTACACCATTTGCTGAAGAGACCATCTTTATTCCATAGTATGTTACCTACTTTTTGAAGATTAATTGACCAAAAGCTTGTGGGTTTATTTCTGGGCTTGATATTCTGTTCCATTGATCCATATGTCTGTTTTTGTACCAATACCCTGCTGTTTTGACTACTGTAGCTCTGTAGTACCTTCTGAAGTCTGGGAAGGTTATTCCTCCAGCTTTGTTCTTTTCCTTCAGCAATTCTTTGGTAATTCTGGGTCTTTTGCAATTCCATATAGATTTTAGGATTATTTGCTCTAATTTTGTGAAAAATGTCCTGGGCAATTTCACAGGGATAACATTAAATCTGTAGATTGCTTTGGGTAGTATGATCATTTTAACAATATTAATTCTTCCAACCCAAGAGTATGGGATATCTTTCCATTTTAAGTCATCTTTAATCAACATTTTATAGTTCTCCATGTATAAGTGTTTCACCCACTTGGTGAGATTTATTCCTAAGTATTTTGTGTTTTGGATATGATTTTAAAAGAGATTGTTTCTTTACTTTCTTTTCCTACTGTTTTATTGTTAATGTAAAGAAATGCAGCTGATTTGTGTATCTTAATCTGTATCCTGCTACCTTGCCAAATGTTTTTATTTTTGGTTCATTTCTGTCCTTTTCTTCTTCTTTCAGACTATTCCCTTATGGTTAGATGATTTCCATTATTGTTATATTTGTGTTTCTCTCAACTATTTTTGCATATCTAATGTAGGTTTTTAATTTATGGTTTTCATGAGTTTCATATAAGTTGCTCTGTTACAATATCTGATTGTTTTCAAGTGATTGACATTTAAGGTCACTTAAAGTTTTATTCCCTCTCCCTCTTTTTTGTTTTGTTTTTGATTTTACTTTTTACATCTTCCTATGCCTCTCATAAGTGTTTATTGTAATTATAGTTGTTTTTATAATTTTTGTTTTTTAATCTTTGTAGTAGCTTAAGTTGTTGATTCACAGCCATTGCTCCATTTTTACCTTTAAACTGGGATTTCCCCCTTCCCAGAAGTTCTTTTTTTCCTTTTTAATTTTCTTGGGAGGTGGGTAGTTTTATTGACTTATTTTAATGGGATTGAACCCATTACCTCATGCATTCTAAGCACACTCTCTACCACTGAGCACTACCTTCCCCCCAACAAGTTCTTATTTCTTGTTACAGATTTTTCTTTTTCACATAAAAATGACCTTTTAATACTCCTTGTAAGGTTAATTTAGGATTGATGAATTCTTAGTTTTGCTCATTTGAGAAGCTCTTTAACTCTCTTTCAATTGTGATTAATAACTTTTCTGACTAGAGTAGCCTACGTTGTAGATTTTTCTCTTTGAGTACCTACTAATGTTGCTAAATGTTTACATTAGCATGTAATCATGGCTTTCCCTTCTGGCCTGCAATGACTCTGCTGAAAAACAGCTGATAGTTTATGAGGAATTTTCTTTCATGTGATGCTTTCCTTTTCTCTTCCTACCTTTAGAATTCTGTTATTCATTCATTCATTCATTCATTCAAACAAACCAAAACTTTTGTCATTCTTTGCAAAATCTATAACATTTTATCTGTTAGGAAAAAGAACAAAGAAGTCATTCTTTTTTGCTGATTTTTAGAATTCTGTCATTATCTTTAAATTTTGCTTTTTGAATAATGATTTGTCTTGATGTGGGTCTGTTTGAGCTGATCCCATTTGTGACTCTTGTGTTTCCTGCGCCTGGATCTCTGTTTCCTTTTTCAGATTAGGGAAGTTTTCAGCTATAATTGTATCAAATGTTTTCTCACCCTTTCTCTTCTCCTTCAGGGACCCCTATAATATGAATGTTAATATGTTTGATGCTGTCTCAGAAGTCCCTTAAACTCATTTAATGTATTTTTTCTTCTTGCTCTTCTGATTGGGTGTTTTTCATCATTCTGTCATCCAGATTGCTAATGTATCATCTGTATTGCCTAATTTTCCATGTTACCTACACTTCTGCTCTGACTGGTTCTTTTTGTATATTTTCTAGTTCTTTTTAAAAATTCTCCCTGTGTTCATCTGTTCTTTTTCCCAGTGCAGTTATCACTCTTATTACTGTTGCTTTGACCTCTTTGTCAAATAAAATATTTATCTCTTTTCATTAAGGTTATTTTCTTATTATTTCACTTAAAACATATTCCTGTCCTCTCACTTTAACTTTATATATCTCTGTGAAGTTAGGTGAAACAGTTACCTGTCCCAGAATTAAACGTGTGTCCTTGTGTGAGAGCACTCCTATGCAGTCTTCTGTGCCCAGCAGATCTGTGGGAAGAATTGCATCTTAACTGATCGTGGGCTGCCATCTTCCCCCAGGATGTGCTGGCAGCCAGAGTAATGGGGGCGGTAGAGTTAGAGGGAGTTAGAGGGATTGGAGCCAGTTCCAGGTTCAAGCAGGGGCTTCTCCTCTGCTCCATGACTGTTAACAGCCCTATCAGGGGTGGCACAGGGTCCTGTTGGGCTGGAGCAGGATCTCTGTGGGAGTTGGGTTCTCCTGGGTGTGAGGGCAGTCTCTGCTTTGGTTTGGAATGTGGCTGAGGCCTGAGGGCTTGCAGTGGCCATTCTGTACTGGTTTTACCTTTTCCCCAGTGTGCACACCTTGGCTAGATGGTGGGTCAGGGCCAGAGAGATTGGGGCCACACCACTGAGCTGGCCTCAACCCCTCTCAGTTGTGCATGAGAAAGTGAGTTCTCATGATGGCAGCCTCTGCCCTGGTGCTTGTATTGCTCCTGCCAGAGTGTGTGAAGGGACACTAGCTAGCAGTGACTGCCTACAGTCTTTTCAGAGGTAGGGCCACATCCAGGCCACCACCATTTTCTCACACTGTGTGCACTCTTGTTGGCAATGGAAGCTACCACCTGAGTGGGGAGCAGCACCAGAACATGGAAGGCTGGAGCAGATGCCTGTATAGTCTAGGGGCCCCACTTGAGGCATACATGGAAGCTGCCAGAGCCCCAGGCAGTGTTCAGCCTGCTGTTTCCCTGCTGTGATGGGGAATTAGCAAGCCTCTGCACAGACTCTTCAAGAGCAGAGACTCAGTTTCTTAGAGTGCTACAGTAAAACCACTCGTTTTCAACCCTGCCAAGCTGGCTCATCATCCCAGTGCTGAACCCCATGCCTAGGGCGCCTGATCCATGGTTCAGACCATAGCATAGGCGTGGGGGACTGTTAGGGCTCGAGCACCGCTACAGCCTCGTGCTGTCTGGGTGAGAGTGCCTGCAGTTCCGAGCTCTGCGTGGCTGGTGGAGGATCATGCGGTGAACGATTTTAAGTCTGTTGGCACAGACAGATTGAGCCCGTTAAAATTATTCCTTATAGAGATAGTATAAGGACAGGATATGCCATTGAATTTTCTAAGAAATTTAATATTATAATATTATAATACCCCAGCTGCCTGGTGTGAGTAATATAACCGTGGATACTCGGGATCCCGGAACAAAAACTTGAATTATGCTTTTGGTAATCAAAGGTGTAGGTCCTAAAGGGGTGCATTTACCATAAATGCTCTTATACATGTCAGTCATAGGGAAATTCTACATTAAGAAATGGATGCTAATGATCATCAGGCATATTTATAAATGTTCAATATCACTAATTATCAGAGAAATGCAAATCTGAATTACAATAAGTTATCACCTCACACCAGTCAGACAGGCCATCATTCAAAAGTCCACAAATGACAAATGCTGGAAGGCTGTGGAGAAAAGGGAACCCTCCTACACTGCTGGTGGCAATGCAGTTTGGTGCAGCCACTGTGGAAAACAGTATGGAGATTCCTCAGAAGACTAGGCATAGACTTACCATATGACCCAGGAATCCCTCTCCTGGGCATATATCCAGAAGGAGCCCTACTTCAAAATGACACCTGCAACCCAATGTTCATAGCAGCATTATTTACAATAGCCAAGACATGGAAACAACCTAAATGTCCATCAAGAGATAACTGGATAAAGAAGAGGTGGTATATTTATACAATGGAATACTATTCAGTCATAAAAACTGACAACATAACGTCATTTACAGCAACATGTATGTTCCTGGAGAATGCCATTCTAAGTGAAGTAAGCCAGAAAGAGAAAGAAAAATACCATATGAGATTGCTCATATATGCAATCTAAAAAATAAATAAATAAATACAAAACAAACAAACAACAAAAAAAAACCTCATAGACAGAATGCAAACTTGTGGTTGCCAGGGGGGTGGGGGGTGGGAAGGGACAGACTGGGATTTCAACACGTAGAATAGATAAACAAGATTGTACTTTGTAACACAGGGAAATATATACAGAATCTTGTGGTGGCTCACAGCAAAAGAGAATGGGAAAATGAATGTATGTATGCTCATGTATAACTGAAAAAATGTGCTCTACACTGGAATTTGAGACAAAATTGCAAAATGACTATAACTCAATAAAAAAAAAGTTTAAAAAGTTGATACTGTTTGAGTTAAGTATTGAATTATTAGAGAATGTAATGAACCTGTAAGATTCAGGATCAAAATTAGTGAAATGACAAGAGCAAGTGATCCAAGTAGTATATGCAATAAGAAATAAAGTCCTGAATTGAATCATTTTGTCTGATTTTCTCAGTGGGTAGTAAGTGATTAGGGTTTTGACTACTGTTGTTTTGAGTAAACTATAGAATATAATCAATTGTGAAGTAGTGAAAAGTTAAGGATATTTGTAATAAGATTAGCACTGTGATAATATAGTGGGGGGGTTAATGATCCTTTGGATAGATGAAATTGGCTGGCCCTGTGTATTGGTAGACGAAGACAAGTTGTTGATGCAAGTGGAGGAACTAATAGATAGGAAGGTTAGTGAAAAGTGAAGGCTATTATCATTCAGTTGATTGAGGAAGAATGAGCTGATAAGTCTGGTTAATAGGCCATAAGATGTAGTATTAATTCAGAGGGTAAATTTTTGATAATCACGTTAATGGTATTAATATAATGTTTGGAATAATGAGTTTTAGCATTGAAAAAGGTTAAGATTTTGTACATAATCAGTACCATAAGCATTGGATATCATGGCTATTAATGATAATCCTAGTGCAGCGTCACAGGCAATGAGTACTAAGAATAGGTATTGTGGTAGCTAATGAAAAATGGATGTTTAGAATGATGGCAGTTGCTATAATGAGTAATGCTGCTATTATGCCATCTAAGCACAGTAATGAGGGTATTACATGTGATTTATATATTATCCATATAGGATACTGTAAATGCTAAAATGGTCATAATATTGACTAAAAGCATTTGATAATTATGAAGTTAATTATAATTTTATGAGTCAAAATAATGTTTTTGTTTAAACTAGTTATCATATACATTCATTCTAATCCTTTTTAATCCATTCATAGGAAAACCTTATGGCTACTAGTAATAAGATTAGAGTTTGTGCCATGAAACATTTAGTTTTTGTTATTCTTTTGAGATGCTCAGGGTAGGAGTAAGAGGAGGGCAATTTCTAGGTCAAATAATAGAAAAGTAGTGACTACTAAGAATAAATAAATGGAGAAGGGTGGTTTGCTGGCCCTATAGAATCAAATCCACATTGTTATTAACATGATTTTTCTGTATACACATTCAGCAGAGGAAGTCAGACTGTGATAAATACTACTTGTAAGTCTAGTCGTGTATTGGTAAATGATGTCACTATGAGCTTTATTATTCTTTCTCCAGTTACATGAAAAGCAATAGACTGGAAGTCAGTTGTAAAATTTAATACTAAAAGAAAAAAATGATCATCAATAGATAGTCACCTACAGGAAAAATCATTTTATCTACAAAAATGCAATATCAGGAAGCTGATTGAAATCCAAACTGATTAGAAGTGAAATTTTAATTGGTGTAGAAATCACAGAGTGAGAAAAGTAGAACCAATAAATTTGTGTAGTCAGTGAAATCTTTTAGATATGAAAGCTACTGAGCCAAAAACTCCACCTGAATCTGTAAATTTTATATTCTTCTGAGGCTTGCAATAATATAAAATAAATTCCTAGAGGAACTGTAATGAATCAGACTTGCAGTATTGTTAATGATTTCTTCCTATTAGATGATGGTGAGTACAAGGGATGGAAACTTCAGAGGCTCAGAACTGAAATATTAAGAAGTTATTATGGGAACTGTGTGTGTGGTCAGTTTGTTGTTAGGTGGTGTGTGCGCATATTTTTATCATTTTTCTGATCAGAAGGTAGGATCTATGTGTATTTGCCTCTATGTGTGTGTGTTGAGAGTTTGGTGGTGGGGAGAAGCATTGTAAACTTACCGACCCTGTACTGAGAGCTGTAGGACCTCCTTCCCTGATAAAAATGACCCTGCTCTTGTCACCACATTCCCACCCATGACAATAATTCATTGTAATGAGTGTATGTAATGTCCTGTTTGTCATGGACCAAAGCAATGCATCCATTTATAATTCATAAAGTAATTTATATTTTGAATAAAAAATACTTACATATATGATGGATTTTATGTTTTTACTTTTATTTACCTTGGTGCCTAACAATGATATAAGAAGATCCATTTCCTGAGACCAAGCTGACTTTTAGGAGTCAGGACCACTCATGGACACATCCTCACCCTGTTTGTCCTGACTGGTGTATGACTTAATGTAATTGCAAGAGGAGTTTCCCAAGACAAAGGCAATGGTCTTCCTCAGAACCTCAGGGAGCATGTGACAGAATGGGCTCCAGGTGGAATCTCTTTCCAAGTTAGACTTTGGTTCAAGGTAAAGTTAAAGCACTCACCACCCCTGAGACCCTATGGTGATTCACATCCCTTGTCTTCTCATCCACAAAATGGGTTATTGAGAGTGTTGTGTAATCGCAACACTGCACTTTGAATTTGGTCACTTGGCACATTATATTGCCCAGTGTGATACTTCAATACATTTGACCTGATGTTAATTGGTAATTTATAGGGGGTCCGGACTCCTGAGGGTTGGAAGGAATTTTTGTTGACAGTGGGAGGAGATCCAGTATCCCTGAAGCCTGCTCACTCTGGATGGGACTCAGTTCCCCCAGGCTGGGGATCCTGGGGCCAGCACAGCGCCTGAAGCCCAGCTGTGGATCCAGGAAGGCCCAGCAGTGTGGTTGGAAGTGCAGCACCACGGGGTCTGTGAGGAGTCAGGGTCAACTCCCCACAGGGCAGTCTCTGGAGTTTCCTCCCAAAGGGCAGCCAATCCTGAAAGTCAACCCCAACAGGGACAGACATAGAGGCTGGAACCAGCAATCCCAAGGGAAATGGGAGGTACTAATCTTTCCAAGTATGATGACCCCTGGGGAGCTCAGCTCCAGGGAGGTCAGAGCCTTAGAGCAGGAGGCACTGTGAGGCCTGGATTCCTGCCTTTTCTGGCCCCTCCACTCTGGGTCCCTTCCCAGAGTCGCACCACCCTGGCCCATTGTCCCCCACCACGGACCCCGGGCTGGCTTTCTCTTTCCTTCTAGCCTCCTCTTGTCTCTGGTTCTCCCTACTCAGTTCCCCTGTCACCTCCTGTCACTTTCTAGGACTTGACCCCCACCTCTCTCAATCACTCACACACTACCTCTGTCCCTGCCGGTCTGTCTCTCTCTCCCCTCAGGCCCTGTCCAGGGCCACAGGGCCCCACCTCTCCCAGCCCTCCCACCCTCACTGCCAAGTTTTGGCCAAGGCCATGCTCACAGTGGTTGGAGTCCGGTTACAGAGGCTGCTCTCTGTGGTGTTTACTGCTGCACAGCTGTTCGCGCCTCTTCCTGGGCAGCACAGTCACACCTCGACCTGTTGGTGGCCCAGCCTGGACCCCAGAGCTGCTGCAGGGCTGGCCACCTCCCCCCCCAGAAGGAGGCACAGCCCTGAGGGCTCGAGGGGCTACTGGGGTTTGGATTGAGGGACCTCTAAGGAGCCAGATATTTCCAGCCAACTCCTCTTTGGCAGCAGGGAGTCCCAAACCACTGACCCCTGCCCTGCCGATTTCTCCCTAAGAACACTATGGGGAGATTGTGGGAGCGCCTGAGACTTAGGAGGGAACTGCTGCCCTCAGTCCCCCTCAGAGTTTGCCTGGAATTGGGGCTTCTGGGGCAGCTGATAGGGCAGGGTGAGGACACAAAGCCTGGATTAGTGCAGGGCCCTCTCACTGGACTCCCGCGGCCACTCCTGGCACCTCATCCATTCCTAACCATCAGCAGTTGGTCACTTCACAGGGACAGATATGAGGGTCTCTCTGACCCTTGTGATGGGCAGGCCCCATGTGCTCAGTATTTATTGATTGAATGAACACAACCACCCCCATATCTATATGCCAAATCTTCCCACCGCCCCAGAAGGACTTCCCAGGCCCCCTCGCAGTCAATACTACACAAAGCATAACTTTGCTTCTGCCCCACCCGGGTAGTTTCTGCCTCTTTAGGCCTGGGTGTACACATGCATCACCAAGTGAACTGTACAGAGGTGTGACAATTTGGGCCAAAATAATAGGGTTGATTTTTATGCCTGTAGCATATGTACCTAAAATTAATGTCATCTGCTTATGTATTACAGAGAAGGATAGCCATATGGGTGTGGCGATGTGATTAAGACGGTTTGTCGTTAAGATATTTTCCATCTCGTGGCTGTTCTGTCTGCCTTTTGTATGAAGTGCTGAGTAAGGGGGAGTGAAGACCTCCCACTCCACTTGTGTAGTTGATTTCCCTTGCACTTCTGTCATTCTTTGCCTTACATGTTTTCCAGCCACTGCCCATGAGAAACTCTGAGAATTTGGAAAAGGAGGGAGCGCCCAGAAGTAGGGGGCAGGGGACCTGGGTGGAGAAGGACCAGAAAGCATAAGGTTGGAAAAGTTTCCAGAGAGGACCCAGGGTTGGATGATGTGTGCTGGAGCATCAGGTAGTGGGGCGTGTTCCAAAAGTGAGGTCACTCCGAATGTCCACTGTGAGGAACCAGGGGCGAAGGTATGTGATTGGTCGAGAGAGGGTATAAAGCTTCTGCATTGCTATGGCATCGTCCAAACCATAGAAGGCTCAGAGAAAGGCAGAGTCTCATCCCCTCCCGCTGTTCCTGAGAGTCTGATTGACCTGTTGTTTGTTCTCCTGACCTGCTTACCTGCTGGCCTACTGACCTGTCTGAACCCTCCTTCCTCCCTTCAAGGGCTTGGTTGAGCCTGATCCTTTCTATGACCCACTTCTTCTCCTCCCAAGTACCTAAACCCCCTTCCTGTCATGCTCCCTCCCCAATCCCATCCCCAGTTCCAACTCCAACCCTTCCCCATCCCTCCCGAGCCCTCGCCTCCCGTCCCATCCCTCCTCTTGCCTGGTGACCACAGGGCTCCTGAGGGGACCAGGACATGGAGGTGAGGAGGCTGCTCTTCTGGCTCTGCTTGCTGGGGTCTCCGTATACCAAAACACCAGCGTGAGTAAACATCGGGCATCAGGGGTTTCCTCCTTTTTCCTGGGCTATTTCACACTGTGGTTAAAGAACTGCTTTTTCATGGGATCCTTGATGGGAACTCATCACTTGTGAAGACCAGGGCCCTCAAGACAGGTTTCTTGACCAGCCTGATGCGGTTCTGGCCACCGGCGTCCTCATCAATGTCTGAGTCCTGTGGAGACTGTTTGGACCAAACACAGCAGGGCTGGCAGGATGAAATCTGAAATAATAACTTTATTGCATCAAAGAAGGAAGTGTGAATATACAGAAATTCATTGAGTTATTTGCCTGATATGGGGGAATATGTGAATTGTATCTCACTAAAGCCGTTTTACAAAAGTGAGAAACTCTTATTTACTAAAAGCCACAGAGTTAGACTGGCTTCTGGAAAGCTTGTCAAGATCCTGCTTCAAGCTCTACAAGTTTGGGGTCCGTTCCCGGTGCACTGTGTTTTCCTGTAAGTACACTCTTCATATTAGTGAGGTTTGGCAGCCCTGGGAACAGTGGTATCAAAGCATTGGGCTGGTGCTAGTCTGTTAAACAGTGAAATGTCATTTGTGCTCCATGCTTTCTGGTTTGTTGAAGCACAGGCTTTCCTTCTGGGGCTGCAGGCCTGGGAGGCTGATGTCTGGGCAGAGGCATTGGTGCCCAGGGGTGTGTCAGCATGGAGGCCAGACACTGCCAGGAAAGATCAGGCAGGATGAGGGCCTCTGGGGTATTCTGTGGGGAGATTGTTAGAAATGCAGCATCTCAGTCCCCACCCCAGATCTCCTGCAGCAGAGTCTGAATTTTATTCAGATCTCCAGTTGATTCATGAGAGTTGTTCATCTAAAGACTCATCTCTTGGCTCTAAGCTCTCATTCAGGGATGGTGGGACTTAGGTCTTCAGTCAGACTTTCTGGAGTGCAGTGTGGCCATGTGTGTGAAGGAGCCTTAAACCTACTCATACTCTTTGATGGAGCCAATATTTCTATTTCTGATACTGTGAGCAAAAGCACCAGAAGCAGGGACAGAGAATGTTATGAATGGAGATGTTCATTGCAGTATTTATAATCAGAAACTACTGCATACCCACAAATAGGAAAGGGTGCGATAAAATGTGGCATCTTATACATTGTTATGTTACTGTTTGCAAAACTGTTTTAAAAGACATTTGCAGGCAATAGGCGGGAAATATAGTGAGAAACAAGGCAGACAGTGTCTGCCCTCTTGCAGCTGACAGTCTGTTGGTGAAGACAGACAATAAGCAAGTGAAACCAATGAGATGTCAGATTGTGACAAGTATACAGAAGGAAGAATGGGTTAATGTGGTAGAGAATCACAGGTGAGTTTGGGTACCATTACTTAGATGGAGAAACAGGGAGAGTCTGTCCCAGGAACTAGCATTTAAAAAGAAATCCAAAAGATGCAGGGGTCCAGCTAAATGAACAGCCAGGAAAAGATCTTCGAGACAAAGGGAACAGGAATTACCAAGACGATGGGGTTGAAGAGCTTGGTTGTGTCAGGGAGGTAATGAAAAATGTGTGGCTGGAGCAGGATAAGCCAGAAAGAAGTTGGAAGCTGAAGGCACTGGAGAAGTGAGTATGGCTAGAACCCTCAGGCTTTGTAGGTAAGTTATGAGTGAAATTTAAATTTTATTCTAAGGCCAGAGTGTTACAGTGTGAGAGGGTGATTGATATCAGTAAGATGGCAGAATAGGAGGTCCCAGCCCTCATTCACCCATAGAAACAATAATCTGGCAAACGTCTACAGACAAAAATACCTTTGTGAGAGCTCTGGAGTCCATTTGAGAGGTTCCAGCCCCCAGTGGATCATAAAATGTAAGGTCAGCCACACTAAAAGGATAGAAAGAGCAGTGCCATTTTACTTGTGTCACATCTCCCCAAGGCTGACAGAATTCAGAGCCAAGAATGATCCTCCAGACCACGACTTCTGCAGGATAAAGAGAAAGTGAGGATCTGGCTCCCCAGTCTTTTGGGACAATGTCTAAAAGCTATGCTTATCTTGATGCACCCAGAACATTGAAGAAGTCAGTATGGTTGGGTTGTCTGTGAACAGAAAAAAAAGAAAGAAAAGTGTGGAGGCTCATAGAAAAAGACACACCCCCCAAGAGCTGCAGTTTCCCACAGATAGTGCCCCAGAGATGACACACACACCTCGGCAGCCAGTGCCATTCTCAGAAGCCAGCTTGACTCTGCAGGATCAGAAGCAGGTGAACAACCCTGAGACTGCGCCTTCAGAAGGGAGGGGCATAAGTGGGGTTGAACCTATTGTCTTGGTCTCTCAGTGTACTGCCATATGGAAAGAGGCAGGTGACTCCTGGGACTCGACATAGCTCTGTAGAATAGGGAAATGCACACAATTCTAAGACATACCTTCAGAAGGAAGAGAGGAGAGTGCTCCTTGCATCTAATGCCCTGGCCTAGCAGGGCACTGCCCTAGGGAGAAGGAGCAAACAGCTCTCAGAACCTTACACAGTTCTGTAGGATCAGGAGGAGGCACGCAGTTCTAAGATGAGCTCCCCAAGGAGGGAGTTGGAGGAGTAGAGTGGGCATATCTATAGAAGAAGTTGATAGATCACCAGAATTTCTAGCTGAGTTTTCTGGTGAAGGTCTTTCCCTTCAAAGCCAGCACATAAAGCCTGGAATCGATGATTACTTCTTCAAGTGTGCAGGCATCAACACAGGTTATAAGGGTCACACAGAATTAGGGAAACATGGTATCACCAAAGAAACAAAACAAAATACCAGTAACTGACTTCCCAAAATGTAGATCTATGAATTGTCTGGCAAAGAATTCCAAGTAATCATCTTAAAGAAGCTCATTGAGCTATAAGAGAATGCAGACAGAAAAAATCAGAAAAGTAATAGATGTTCATAATGAGAAGTTCAACACATCATAAAATAATAATAATAATTAATAATAATGATAATAATAATAATGATGATGATGGTGATAATGATAATAATAATAACCAGAACATAATTTCTGGAGCAAAGAATACAGTGACTGCACTAAAAGGTTTAATAGAGAGCTTCAACAGCAGACTTGACCAAGCAGAAGAATCATTAGACTTGAAGACAGGTTGTTTGAAATGCTCTATTCACAGGAGCAAAAGTGAAAAGGAGTGAAAAAGTGTGAAAAATGCCTACAGGACTTATAGGACACAGTCAAGAAAAATGATAAGTAATGAGAGTTCCAGAAGAAAAAGAGAAAGGAGAAGAAAGCTTGTTTAAAGAAATAATGGCTAAATTTCCCCAAAATTTGGGAAAGGAAAAGGACATCTATATTTATAAAGCCCAAAAGATACCAAATAGGTTGAAACTAAAAGAATTCTACACTGAGACACCTTAAAATTGTCAAAACTTTAAAATGAGAAATTTGAGAACAGAAAAAAAAAAAGAAGACTCATCACATACAGTGGAACTCCACTAAGACTACCAGCAGAATTTTTAGCAGAATCCTTGAAGGCCAGGAGAGAGTGGGATAATATATTCAAAATGCTGGGGGAAAAAATCTGCCAACCAAGAATACTATGCATAGCAAGTCTTTTCCGTGAGATGAAGGAGAGATAGAATTTCCTGTACACAGAGAAATTGAGAGAGTTTGTTAACACTAGACCTGCTGTACAAGAAATGCTACAGAGGGGTTGTCAAGTTGAAAGGAAAGGACAAAAAGCAACAACATAAAAGCAAAAGGAAGTATACATTTTACTGGTAAAGGTAAATATATAGACAAATACAGAGCAGTGAAATACTCTAATGATAGTGCACAAATCACTTCTAACCTCATTGATAACTGAAAAGAAAAAGTTACTAAGAATAACTATAACTACAATAATCAGTAAATAATTACTTTAAATTTAAATGGGTTAAACTCACTAATCAAAAGAAAATGAGTCACTGAATGGATACAACAAGAAGCTACAACTGCATGCTATGTACAATTTAGCTTTAAGAACACCCAAAGGTTGAATGTAAAGGGATAGAAAAAGATATTCCATGCAAACGGTAACCAAAAGAGAGCAAGTGTGCCTATACTTACAGGAGACAAAGTAGGCTTTAAACGTTTAAAAATGCTACATGAGATAAAGAAGATAATTATATAAAGATTGAAGGGTTTATTCAAAAGGAAGATATAGCAATTATAAATATATGTTCACCCATTTCATTCTTGGATACATATCTGGAAAAAAAAACGGCTAATTTGAAAAGCTACATACATCCCAATATTCACAGTAGTATGATTTATAATTGCCAAGATATGGAAGAAACTTAAATGTCCATCAACAGATGAATGGATAAAGAAGATGTGGTAAAGGAATACTACTCATCCATAAAGAATATACTGAAATTTTGCCGTTTGCAGCAACATAGATGGACTTGGAGGGCATTAGGCTAAGTGAAATTAGTCAGACAAAGACAAATGCTGTATGATATCATATATATGGAATCTAAAAAACTAGTGGATATAATGAAAATGTAGACTCACAGAAATAGAGAATAAATGGATTACCAGTCGGAGGAGGGGAAACTTTGGGATTGAAAGGGGGGGGTAAAAACTCCTGGTTGTTAGACTCAAGGGGGTACTGTACAACATGGGGCATATAGTCAGTAATTGTTAGTAATTGTAAATGGAAAATAACCTTTAAAATTGTGTTAAGTGTTCTTAAATATAAAAATATATATGTATGCACCCAACACCAGAGATCCTAATTACATAAAGCAGATGTCTGTAGATCTAAAGGGAGAAATACCCACGCAATAATAGTAGGAGGCTTCAATACTCCACTTTCAGTAATGGGTGGAACATCCAGACAAAAAAATCAATAAGGGAAAAAGAGATGAACACCACTATTACCAATGGACCAAGTCTTAACAAATCTAAGAAAATTGAAGTCATCCCAAATGTCATTTCTGATCACAATGGAATGATACTACAAATCAATAAAAGGAGGAAAATGGGAAAATTAAAAAATACATGGAAATTAAAGGACATAATCTTTATTTAAAAATTCCTTTAAAAAAAACTTGGGTGGGGGTGTAATTGTTTATACATTTAAGTTTTAAATGGAGATACTGGAGATTGAACCCAGGGCCTTGAGTAGATAAGCACATGCCCTACCACTGAGCTATACCCTCCCCATAAACAGCACACCCTTGGATGAGGTATCACCTCACACCAGTCATAACGGTCATCACTCAAAAGTCTACAAATGATAAATGCAGGAGAGGCTGTGGAGAAAAGGGACCCCTCCTGCACTGTTGGTGGGAATGCAGTTTGGTGAAGCCATTGTGGAAAACAGTATAGAGGTTCATCCAAAGATTAGGAATAGACTGACCATATGACCCAGTAAGCCCACTCCTGGACATATATCCAGAAGAAACCCTAATTCAAAAAGACACCAGCTCCACAATGTTCATAGCAGCAATATTTACAATAGCCAAGACATGGAAACAACCTAAATGTCCAACAACAGATGACTGGATAAAGATGTTGTGGTATATTTATACAATGGAAGACTATTCAGCTGTAAAAATGACAACATAACACCATTTGCAGCAACATGGATGTCTCTGAGATTGTCATTCTAAGTGAAGGAAGCAAGAAAGAGAAAGAAAAATACCATATTATATCACACATATGTGGAATCTAAAAAAGAAGGAGGAGGAGGAGAAGGAGAAGAAGGAGAAGGAGGAGAATGGACATAAATATAAAACAAACTCATAGACATAGAATATAAACTTGTGGTTGCCAGGGGAGAAGGGGGTACGAAGGGACAGACTGGGAGATTGAAATTTGTAGATACTGACAAGTATATATAGAATAGCTAAACAAGTTTATACTGTATAGTACAGGGAAATATATGCAAGGTATTGTAATAGCTCATGGTGAAAAATATAAAAATGAATATATTTATATTCATGTATGACTGAAAAATTTATAAACCAGAATTTGGCACAACATTGAAAACTGACTGTAACCCAATAAAATTTAAATAAATAAATACATAAGTAAACAACACATCCTTGGGTGACATTGGATCAAAGGAGAAACTCAAGGAGTAATTAGAAAATACTTCGAGACAAATGGAAATGAAAATACAACATACCAAAACTTATAAGATGTAACAAAAGTAGTACCAAGAAATACCAATAAACACCTACATCACAAAAGAAAAAGACTAAATTAACCTAAATTTTTACCTCAGAGAAGTAGAAAAAGAACAAACTAAGCCCAAAGTTAACAGAAGGGAAGAAATAATTAAATTCATAGCACAAATAAATAAAATTAGAAAATAGGAAAACAGTAGAAAAATAGACAAAACTGAGTTTGTTTTTGAAAAGAGAAAGCAAAATTGACAAGCCCTTAGCAAGATTAAGAGAAACAGAGAAGGCTCAAATAAATAAATAATAAATGAAAGAGAAGATGTTACAGCAGATGCCACAGAAGTTGCTTTTTTTTAAGTATTAGAAACTATTTTGAACACTAAAATACCAATAAAGTGGACAACTTAGAAGTGGATAAGTTCCTAGAAGCATACAAGCTACCAAGATGGAATCAAGAATAAACTGAAAGTTTGAACAGAACAAGAATAAATAAAAAGATTGTATCAGTAACCAAGCATCTTCCAACAAAGAAAAATCTCAGAATCTGTTGTCTTTACAGGCAAATCTACCATTTAAAAAGAAATTAATATCTATCCTTCTTAAACTCTTCCAAAAAATGGAAGAAAGAGCACTTCTAAACTCATTTTATGAATCCAGCATTACCCTGACACCAAAATTAGACCAAAAAATTTGAAACAGAGCTACCAATTGATCCAGCAATCCCACTTCTGTGTATGCACACAGGGAATGGAAGTCAGGCCCCCAGAGAGATGCCTGCACTCCCTGCTCACTGCAGCAGTGCTCACAGCAGCCAGAACATGGAAGCTGCCTGAATGTGCATTGACTGATCAATGGGTAAAGAAAAGCTGGTATATACACAAAATGGAATAGTATTCAGCCTTAAAAATAGAAGGGAATCCTCCCATTTGCAACACCATGAATGAACCTGGAAGACATTATGCTCAGTGAAGTAAGCCAGACACAGAAGGACAAATTCTCCATAATACCGCTTATATGAGGAATATAAAATTGTCGAACCCATAGACAAGAGTAGAAGGGTGGTTGCCAGGGCCTGGGGAGAGGAGGAACGAGAAGGTGATGGTCAAGTGTACCAAGTTTCAGTTAGGCAGGATGAATCAGTTCTAGAGTTTTGCAGGGCATGGCACCTGTAGTTAATGCCATATTGTGTACTTAAATCTTGGCTAAGAGGGTAGGCCTTCTGTTAAGGGTTCTCATCACAATACCAAGTGAAGAAGGTGGAGGAGACTTGGACTTGATGGATGTGCTCATGGCACAGACTGTGGTGTTGGCTTCATACACGTACAGTTATCTCCAGAGTCACTGTGTCATATACATTAAACATGTCCAGCTTTTTCTATGTCAATTATAGCTCGATACATTAGTTGAAAGAAGTGAATGAAACCTGTTATAGTCTAGGGACCTGAAGACCTCATGGACAAAGCCATTGGGACACATTTACAATCCACAGTAAGTGACATTAAGTGAGCAGAGCTGGCAGAGAATAATACAAACTCTCCTTTTGACTATATAAAAAATAGGAAACTTGCAAAAATATTACAATGATTACCTCCAGGTGATGGGGTTACAGATGATTTTAACTTGTTTTTATTAAGGTTTCTGTATGTCTTCCACACAGGAAAAACAATGGAGGTCATTTCAGAGTCTGAATTTGTATCAGTCACAGTGATTAGTTATAGATGGCTGAACCCACTTTTTGTGGTCTGAGCAGAGGTGGACTTATTCCTGGGTGTTAAGACTGAGATTCCAGTACTACCAGGGAACAAGAGTGGATGCTCCATAGCCAGGGACAACCTGCCTGCACGATCAGCTAACCCTACCTGTGACTTTTGCCATGGAAACCCCACTGTCTGCGATGCTCAGGCCCAGACACTGCGGCTGCTGCTGTAGGAGAACCAGACCCCTCGTTCCCTGCCAGCCAGGAGCCCCTTCCCTACACCGCCCTGTGTTGCTCGCTCCCACCTTCATATCTTGAGCAGCCATCAGTCATCTGTCCAGAGGAGCCGTGGCCTCCTGCAGAGCCCTAGCTGCCCAGGGACTGGGAAATGTAGCTTTCAGGTTTCCCAGAGACTAACATACACAAGCCATAGAAGGTGGGGGTGGCACACATGTTGAATGAATCAGTCTGCAGGGTCCATCACAGAAGTGAGACAATGGTGACAAACCACCACAAGTAACCTTGACCTTCTGAAGTCCACATGGTGGCTCAGGTATCCATGGTCTTATGATAAGGATGGCAGGAGGTTCTCTCATTCCAGGGAGTGCTGGCTGTTGGAGACCCTGTCTCTGGCCTCCTCTCACATGAACTGGCAGATGAAGTGTGGAGGCTTACCATTCCCTGGAAGCTGACTCAGCCAGGACACCAGCCACCTCTCTGCAGCGGCTCCCAGGCTTCCTGATGGACCATTTCCCACTGCCTGCACTGGGGGAGTAGGGGGAACCCCACAGCAGCAGTTCCTGCAGCGGGGGATCCTGCAGTGGGAGGATCCTGCAGGGGGGCTGCACAGTGGAGGCAGGTGTGTTAACAGCCATACTGAGGCATCTTCCCTTCCTCTTCTCACTTCCCTACACCCTTGCCTTCGTCTCCCACATAAACTCCTTGTTCCAGAAGCCTCATCTCCAGGTGGGTCTGGGGCATCTCCGACTAAGGCACCTCTGGCCTCAGCGTGAGCACATGTGAAGCCTCATCCTGGCTCCTGCTGGGGTCAGTCCCCTGGACGTGAGCTAACAGGTGTGAGACTGATTCCATGACCTCACACATATTCACGTCAGTTTGGAAAGTCATCCTGTTCCTAGTTCTTGTCCTCCCAAGCAGGAAACCAGAGGGCTCTGAACTGCTCCCGCCGCCTGCTGCTCAGTCCATGGTGATGCTACGGACACGTGCACACACAGGCATCTTCTGCCTGAGTCCTGCCCACCCCATCTCTGTGTCCTGCGTTGCTCCTACTGTCCTAGGACCAGCAAGGATGCACCATGGGGTTCCCGGGTGTCCTCCTAACGTGCCGTCCTTGGCTTATATGTGACGGTGCTGTCAGCACGTGAGGTGGGCTCACACAACACACGACTCCTGGAGCCTGCTCGGGGCCAGGCCCTGCGCTGACACCCTGCACTCGGGGCTGCCTCACACAATTGTGAAGGCCCCCTTCCCTCCGTGCACCCAGGTCTGCCTGTGAGCGCCGCCCAGGGAGGGGGCTCACAGCCTCACTGTGCACCTTCAGTTAGGTGCTGGGAGAAGCGGCTTTATTGATCAGCCCCTCCAGCCCAGGCGTCCACCTTGTCTCCTTCCACATTCTTGGGGCTCAATCTTCCTGTCACCCCCAGTCCACTGAGGAGGAAATCGAGGCTCCTAGAGGTGGAGTGACATTCTGAGGTGGCTTGGCAAGCAGTCAGGGGTGAGGTTGTGCAGGGACCAGGAAGGTCTGCTCAGGGTCCATTCTTGTTCCCTGGTGTGTCCTGGCCTCTCACACACGGGGCTTTCCACAGTGATGGGGCCTCTGGCATTGCTGCCTTACTGCGCTTCAGTCTCTGAGCCTGGAGGCCCTGTCAGCCTTAGCTCCAGGGACCTGCAGTGCCCCTGACAGACACCGTGTTCTCACAGAGGAAGACAGAGGCGGTAAACAAACGAAGAGAAGTTCACCTCCACAGCCCTGAGGGGTGGAGAGGCAGGGAGGAGGTGTCATGTGTTTCTGGTCCCTCGCTGCATCACAGCTCCTGGCAGCAAATATTTATTGTCTTGGTCCCTGGGGGACAGAAGCAGACAGAGCTGGGTGGTTCTGACTCAGGGTCCCTCATGAGGTTGCAGTCAAGACATCAGCTGGGGCCGCACCATCCAAGGGGCTGGGGAGTCACCGACTGTGTAGGAGGTGTGCGTTTCTCACACATGGGCCCCTCACAGGGCAGCTCACGCGGCAGGACAGGGCAGCTCACAGGACAGGGCAGCTCACAGGACAGGACAGGACAGCTCACAGGACAGGGCAGCTCACATGGCAGGACAGGGAAGCTCACAGGACAGGGCAGCTCACAAGACAGGACAGGGCAGCTCACAGGACAGGGCAGCTCACAGGACAGGACAGGACAGCTCACAGGACATGGCAGCTCACATGGCAGGACAGGGAAGCTCACAGGACAGGGCAGCTCACAAGACAGGACAGGGCAGCTCACAGGACAGGGCAGCTCACAGTGCAGGGCAGCTCAGAGGGCAGGGCAGGGCAGCTCACAGGACAGGGCAGGTCAGGGCAGCTCATAGGACAGAACAGGGCAGCTCACAGGACAGGACAGGACAGGGCAGCACACAGGACAGAACAGGGCAGCTCACAGGACAGGGCCACTGGCTTCCTCCAGTGTGCGAGATCAAGATGGAGTTAAGAAATACACAAACACGCACTGCCTACTTTCTTTTCTGTCACATCTGTGATAAAATGGAGAAGGAAAACAAAGAGCAAGAGCCCTCTCTGACTGCTCCAGGCCACCCTTCCTCACTGGCCTGTGCTGCCTTTTGTTTTGGAGAGTCTGGCTGACTGGGTTGGGCTGACCTGGTCACTGCCCTGGGGCAGGAGGAGCACAGGGTTCTATTGGCCACTCAGGTCCCTGACACCTGCCAGTGTCCAGGTGGTGTGGCTGTGTCGGTGAGCACTGGTGCCCACCTAGAAGTGCTGGGAGTGAGTCCGGGTCCTTCTGGACAAGGGGTTTGCACTCAGACAACTGGGAACCACTGGCTGTTCACTCATTTGCTGCTGGTGAGCCCGAGGGGGTGGCTGGGTGCTGCCAGACATCCAGGCTCATCCAAATGTGGCAATAGACCTGGGTTTTTGAGGAGCAAACTGGGGGCTCTGTCCCCCCTTTTAAAAGTAATAACTTGCCATTTTGTTGAAAAATTGTGGGGTTTTTTCATTAAAAATTATTGATGAACTCACAGGAGACATACAAAACTCACCTACATAGGGGAGTGTGTGTGTGTGTGTGTGTGTGTGTGTGTGTGTGTGTGTGTTGTTAATAGTTTGAAGATCCACTGTCCTCACTGCTCAAGTCAGTAAAAGAAAATAACCCTCTCCCAGGCAGCCAGAGCCCTGACTTCAGTGACAGTCCTGTGTCTGTTCTGCCTCCTCTTCTGACTCCCCGACAGGCACCTCTCAGCCGCAGCACCGGGCTTTTCTGTTCTACTTCCTTCAGACAGATTGTCACATGTGCCCTCCTTGGGGACTGGCCATCTGGGCAACTCACTCTGATGCCGTGGCTGGTGAGTGTCCCCTGTGTGGATGGGCCACGCTCGTCTGTGCTCCTGATAAGGCATGCTGGACCTGTTCTCGCTCAGGGCCCGGGACTCACCGCCAGGCCGGCTCCCACGTTTCACTGGCATTTACACTGAAAGAAAAACTTCTGGGTCAGAGGGGGCCCTCACCTTCCTGGCTAAGAAAAGCATCTTTCCTAAAAATTGGGCAGGTGTGTGTGCCAGGCCCCATACCTACCTGCGAAGACGGGAGAAGCATTGTACGGGGACATCTAAGCCACCACTGCTCCCTGAGCCGTGCTGTGGGGAAGAGCAGGTGCTTTGAGAGGGGGGAATAAGGACGGGGGCCTGGCCGATGTCTCTCCTATCCCTCCCCAAGTTAGGAGCACAGTCGCTGAGCGGGAGCTGCACAAAGCATCAGGCAGGAGGGAGTGTGTGCAGAGCTGCCAAGGCTGGAAAAGCCGCCACAACCCAGGGTCACCACCCAGGAGGCCTGGACAGCAGAATTTCATCTTCCTACAGTTCTGGTGGGGGGAGGCCCAGCAAAGTCCAGCGAGGTCTCTTTCTGGTGATAAAAGTCCTCCTGGCCGCCAGCTGACTGCCTCCTCGCTGTGTCCACATGTGGCGGGGAGCCAGGTCTGGGGGCTCTCTCTCATGTAAGGACATCAGACCAACCTGGTGGGGCCACCCTCAGGACCTCACTCAACCTCTGTACCTCCAAACCCTGTCACATGGGGTGATCTCAACCTGTGGCTCTGCGGGGCACAAACCGCAGTCTGTAAAGGTGAGGGGAGACTGAGGACCCGGAGCAGGCGGGGGCGAGGGCGGAGCGGCGTTCAGGAACCTGCTGTCCTGAAACCAGCCGCCCCTAAATGCAGCGGGTTAAAGCAATCCTCATTTACCCCGCAGGGCTGCACGGGGTGGGCAGGCCGGGCGGGCGGCTCCTCTCCGCCGCTGGGACCTCAGCGGGGGCCTTGTACACAGGGGCCGCCATCCCGGGGGCGCAGCGGGGCCGGTGGCCGGGCCTCCGCCTCCGTGTGGCTGCCGGGTTTCCTCCCAGCCTGCGGGCTGGTTTCCAAGAACAACGAAGCAAAAGCTGCCACCCTTTGCAGGTCGGGTCTGACCCTGGCAGGAGTGTCATTTCTGTCTTGTGGAAGTCAGAGACGGGCCAGATGCTGGATACTCACATCCCAGACCTCGTCTTTTTTTTTTTTTATAAGAATTCCATGAATTTAAGGAGTACAAGATGAAGTTTCGGTATGAATATACATAGTGAAAAGATTACTACGGGCAAGCTAATTAACACACCCACCTCCTCACCCATTTCTCACTTTGTGTGGTGCGGGCATCTCAAGGCTACTCTCCTGGTGAGTGTCCCCAACACGATGCAGTGTCATTAACCATGGTCGTCCTGCTGCACCTGTGTTCACAGATGCACCTACCCTACAGAACTGTCACTGTTGACCCAGGGCCACCTCTCCCCGTTTCTGTTACAGCAGCTGGGCCTGCCTCTAAGCAGGAGAGCAGTCTAGGTGGGGACACTGCTAGCGGTTCCCCCAGGGCAAGCTGCTCCCATTACCACAGCTGCCTGAGGTTTCCAGTCCTCTCTTCCGTGGGTGACAGCCAAGCCCGGCTCCAGTCCACTCTCCCATCTGGACACTTCTCTGGAAATCCAACATGTGAAGATGGATGCTCCCAACTAAATGAGTCAGGAGCTGACATCTTCCAGAGCGCAGCCCCACTGTCTCCCAAAGACGCAGTGTGTGTGTAAATACGCTGTACTGACTACTTCCCTGCTGACATCTGTGGATTCTAACTGATTTACTCAGGGAACAGGGAGGCTCACAAGTGGTGTAACTTGGTTATTACTGGAAAGATTAGTTTGAAATTGACAACTTCTTTTACACTTCGTATCTAAGTGTAAAAGCTTAATTTGAAAACCAGTGAAACTCAACTCACAGTGTGAAGGCAGGACTTGGTCAAGCCTTGGCCTGAGCCCTCAGTTTGGGAAGATAGATATTTAGGACCTCGCAGGTCCTGTTCACATAATGTTTATGTCTCCTCCACCCTCAAGGGGCCTATGATTTTATGGGGGAAAGTAATTCTAATTTATATTAAAATATTAAACTTGTTGACAATGTAAAAAGTTATACTGGTCTTTTGTTCTTCATTTGTTTACTCTAAGTGTCTGCAAAAAGTATCACAGGCTGGTTTGAAATAGATTATTTTAGTAGAAAATCTGAGGTTCAGGAAGGCTAAGAGATCAGGAGACAACTTCCATTGAAAAGGAAGTTTCTACTCACCGGACTGGTGGTGGGCTGGCACCCCACGTGCGGCCACACCACGGGGGGAAGCCCGGGGCCAGAAGCGGAGGGGCAGGGCGCTGTGGACAGGGGCTGTCATGGGGTTTCTGCAGGAGGGAAAGGCGAGGCAGGTGAGCAGGCTTAGGACTGGCCAGCTGAGTAACTTCATGGGTTCCAGGGTGGAATGGCGACCCCAAGCGTCTGGACTTGACTCTGGGTGAGCTGGGCAGGTGGACAGTGGCTCAGTGTGAGTCCAAGTCCAGTGTAAAAGTTGGGAGGTTAGACCTTGAAGAAGGACTCCTGGGGTGAGAGGGCCCACAAGGGAGGCAGGAGGCCAAGTCCAGGTGACTGAGAACAGGGCGTGTCCCGCCTAGGCCTGCAGGGCAGATGAAGGCATCCAGTCTGCTGAAGGTAGAAACCCGGTCCATACAAGGGGTCCCCTCAGATGTCACCTCCTCAGAGGAGCCTCCCCCGCCTGCACAGTCTTCAGGGACAGCCTCCTCCACGCACATCTCCCCAGCAGACACCCACTTCATTTCCTGCATAGCATTCAGGATGCGGCCACTTCTCCGCACCCAGCCATGGTTCCGCTGCCCAGAGGGAAAGCCCTCACAGGAGCCATCAAGCCCTGCACGACCTGGGCCCAACCTCTCTGTCTCCCCTGCCACCACTGGCCCCCCAACCCGGCCCTCTCCTCCTCCACCCTGCTCTCCTGACTTATCTGAACCCTGTGTGCTCTCCAGAGCATGAGTCCCTCCTCACACACTGTGTGTGCTCACTGTGTGTCTCACCCACTGTGTGCCTTCCACCCAGGTCAGTGCCCAGCACACAGTAGGGCTCAGTCAGTAGTGACTGAAAAACTCTTACCATCACTGCTGGGAAGATTCTTGTCTGTGGCCTACAGTGATCACACACCCGACACACATTAGCTGAGGTCCTACTGTGTGCTGGGCGGGTTCCAGACCCCAGGCACAGCAGGGAGTGAAGCAGGCAGGTCTCCATTCTCATGCAGCAGACAGCCTGGTGGGGCACACAGAGAAAATTAAGTAAAATATACACAATGTCCGGCAGTGATAAGTTCCATGGAGAAAAATAAGGTCAGGGAGGACATTTGAGCAGATTCCTGGAGGTGTTTAAGAAGCCGAGGAAGAGAGATCCTGGCTGAAAGATCAGCCAGCGCAAAGGCCCTGAGGCCACAGTGGGATGCATGTGGAGGGTCTTAGATGTCCTTGTGGGTTCTTTGTCCCACCTTGAGTATGTATGTTGTTTTTTATTTGTAAACATTAACCTCACCTTTGTAGCTAATTAACCTGCATCATTAATCTGTAAAATTTAGCCAATTCTGCCTCAGGTGTTGTGGGAACAATGGCGAGCTAGTTACTTGGGTTGGTAAAGAATTACCAGGGTCTGAGAAGGGTTTAGGAAAGTTTAATAGGGACACTGCTATAGGCCACATCGGGCCCCACAGACAAGAGGTGCCTTCATGAGCACCAAGGGTTGGTGTGTGGGGTCTGTTATTGGGGGTTCTGTGTACACAAGGAGGAGGGGGCTGCATGATCAATTCATGCACAGATACCTGGTTGGTTGTGAGATCTGTCAGGGGCTTCCCTGAACAACAGGCTTTACCACTTTGATAAGGGCAGGATGTGAGGCCTGTGTTCCTGAGGCAATGAGTTTTCATAGAGTAAATACACATTAAGAGAAGATGTTTTATATCTTGTAGAAACGCAGGTGTGCAAAGGGTCGTGCAGTGGGGAGTGGGAGGTAAGCTGCCACTGGGCTCCAGGCATACAAAGAGCCCAGGGATGGGGCTGTATGCCTCTAGAGAGTGCCAGCTGGCTCCACACCAGGGACTTAATGTGGAAACAGGAGAACCTGGGTTGTCAGCACGTGTCTACTGATTGACCTCCCTAAGCCCAGCTCTGTTAGGCACCAGGCAGCTGTGAAGTGAACACGAAGATCTCCGTCCTGAGGTCCCAATGAATGAACATCTTGACATCCTCAAGCCCCTTCTCCTGCACCACCGCCCCACTCATCTGGGTCTCAGGCTCTGACCATTACCTCAGTGGCACCTTTGTCCCCTAACTCTAGATCCTCTGGACATCTCTGTGCTGAGTTGTTCCAGGTCAGCGAACCCCAAACTGAGCTCTGCCATTGCCCCATGACTTCCTCTTCCCTGTGAAGTCCCCTCATGAAAGAGGCCACCACCAGTGGGATCCTTTAGTCCTGAGGCTCAGCCTTCCTCATCCCTCTGATGCCTCCCAGCTCATGACCCCGCTCTGGGGAACCCCCATCATCCTCTCCTCCCCGCTTCAGCCTCGGGCTGCACACAGACGCCCTATTCACAATCCCCCATGAGGCAGGTCCATGTTCACTTGAGGACAGAGTTTCACAAGTGGGCATTGCTGGGAATGAACAGCAGGACCCTGGAGCAAAGGACAGACGAAGACTCCAAATTCGCCAGAATACAGGTTATAGTGGCGGCAAGGTGTCCATAAATGATGAAGCTGGCATCACACTGCAGCCTGGCCCTCTGTTTCCCCAGGGTGCCCTGCGTTTCCTGTCTTGGCCTGGGGGGCTGCCTCCCCCTCACTCTCTGTTAGAAGGATGTTCATTCATTCACTCACACTCTCATTTATCATGTACGTGGGTTCTGGCTAGATGACAGCTCATCCTTGGAGACACAGCTCAGACCTCACCTCCATGAAGCCCTTCCAGATTCCAAGTCCCTCCTGCAGCCGCTCTGGCCTCCCCTGGCACCCCCAGGGCTGGGAGCTCACTCTGATTACCTCTCCAGTCTGTGAGCTCTGTTAGAGCCCTGGGCCAAATATGGAAAGGGACTCAGAAAAATGTGCCAAAGGGCTAAGAAAAATGGTACTAGTTCTGTGTTACAGACAAGGACACTGAGGCACAGGGAGGGCAGTGGCCACCCAAGGCCACAGAGCTGGATCTCAGTGAGCCCTTTCATGGCCTGTTACTAGTTCTCCATTACAGATGAGGACACTGAGGCACAGAGAGGGAGCAGGGACCTGCTATAACCTTGGCCCCATGGCCTATGTCCTTTATGAACAGCTCCATGCTGCCAGCAGGGGTGTAGGCCCGGAATGGATGTTGAAAGCAGCCTGACCCCCAGGGCCTCATCAGATGCAGGGTCACTCTCAGGAAACACTCCTCAACACCTACTCCACACCCCTGGGGTGAGGACCTCATTGCTGTTCCTGGAAGCTGGCTGTGCCTCCCTGTGGATTGTCCTGGGACAGCCCAGGAGAGGCTTGGGGCAGCCACAGGGCCCCTGAGGCTCCCTGTCCCCAGCTGAGCAGCTCTGGTCCCCTTGACTGTCCCTGGCAGAGGCCTGATGACAAGAATTATCAGCCATGCAGCCAGCTGTGCTGTGAAGATGAGGAAATAAGGCACCATGCAGGTACATGCAGAGGTCCAGGTATTCATTCAATAATCACTGATTCAGGCCTTGCAGTGTGGCTGGCCTGGGCCCAGGCCTGGGTGTCCAGCAGTGAATACAGTCAACCCCTTGAGACTCCTGGGAAAGCATTCCTTAGAGAGATGGGCCCCAGTGACCCCACCCTGCTCCCCATGAACAATTACACTAAGATGAGGCTGTGGACATGGGTCCCAGTGGAAGGTGAAGGGAGGGGAGGCACCCTTTGGTTCCATGAGCCTGGACACTGGAACCAGATGGCCTGGGCTCTGTAACCTGGGGTGGTCACCTCACTTGTCCTCTCTGTGCCTCAGTTACCTCTTCTGCAGAAAGGGGTGATAACGCCAGTCCCTGCCCCACAGATTTCCACAAGGAGTCAGTGAGCTTCTCTTTCTTAGGCGTGTAGGACAGTGCCTGGCTATGGGTCAGGATACCGCTCACCTCACAGTAGTCTGTCCCACTTTATAGATGAGGAAGCCAAGGCTGAGGGGGTTATCAGACCAGCCCGGGCTCGCCCCCTCCTCATATTCTGCTGACATCCCATCCACCCAGCTCTCCTGTGTTCATGTCATCCTTTTGTCCCTCATGTTGCTAAGAATCTCTGAGCAAATCCACATGAATGGAGACACACCCTCTCACCACTTTGGTCTCTCTGGGCCAAGGGCAAGATGGGGATATCAGGCTCCCCGAGACAGTCCAGGAGGCACAGCATGTCCATCAGTGCACTTCCACTCAGCACAGAGTTGGTGTGAGGCCCAGGGCCAGAGGGCGCTGGAATAGCCCAGAATTGGGGAATGCCAGGTGCGTGGTGAAGCACACAGAGGCCCCTGGAAGACAGTGTTCAGGCAGCCAAGGTGCAGGGCCTGAGGGTGCCCAGAAGGGGCAGAGGACAGATTCCAGCCTGGACACCAACCCCTGCTGGGCCCTGAGAGGGGATAAGAATTGGGACAAACCAGGGCCCTGCTGGGACTCCTCCTCATCCAGCAAAGAAAAGACAAGGAGAAAAGTGCAGCTGACCCCACGGTGCTCCCTGTGTGCGGGCGCTGCTTCCAGGATCCTGGAGGTTCCTCAAAAACTTGTAAAGTGGCTGCTTGTTCCAGCCCTGTGTGGGCAGAACTGAGGCAGGGAGGACAGTGACTCAGGACAGAGCTAGGATTCGGCCCAGTGTGTGCTGGGCCCCTCACTGAGAGCAGCCTCTGGGCAACATGGACTCGGGAATTACCCCGACATCCCTCTTAAGGCTCCTGGCATGTTAGCAGGGAAGGTCCCAGGGCCCATACCCTCTCACGGGATTCCAACATGTGGGATCACCACGGTCCTGGGAAAGGAGAGAGTGTGGGCTGGGCGTCAGGTCTGCATTAGACCCCAGTGCTGCCCCTACCACCGTGTGGCCTGGAGGCTTTCCCCTGCCTCTTTGTGCCTGGCTTTCCAGCCCTGACTCAGAGGACTGCTGTGCTTGGCCCACAGTAGGCCCCCAATCAGAGGAAAAAGCCAGCCCTCCCCCAAGAATCTCTCCTCTTACATGCCCAAAACTAAGCTATGTGCTACATGTCACCAGAGCTGACCCTTGACAAGCAGCGCAAGTACAATCCAGAAGCTCCTCCCTCCTGCCTGAGGCCCTTCCCTCCTCAGTGACAGTGGCTCAGAGCAGACCTCTGCATCCCAGAAGTCTGAACTGAGCCTTGTGACCTGGGGAAGTCCCTGTTCCACACAACTTGGTTTCCAGGTCCTTCCAACAAGGCACACGAGCACCTGCTCAGTGTTTTAGCGGCAAGGTCCTCCCTTTGCAAATTGCCCCATCACAACCGGGCTAGAAGATGTGAGCTCCAGACCACGTGACTATCAGACGCATGACTTCAGGGAAACATCCCTGCCCACACTGCACTCCTCAGAGCCCAATTCCTAGAAGAGGGGATGGTGACCCACAGCTCTGCAGTTTTATCAGAACACAGCCCCTACCCACCCACTATTGGAAACACGTGTGAGAAGTGAAGATTCCCGAGTGCCTGGACCCCCGTCATCCAGAAAGCAGAGGTCGGGGTAACAGACAGATGAGGAGAAAGTACTTTCACACCATATATCTGAAAAGGGGTTAACACCCAAAACATATAAGTAACTCTTACAGTTCAACAGCAAAAACAAGCAATCTGATTTGAAAAGTGGGCAGAGGAACTGAATAGACATTTTTCTAAAGAAAACACACAGATGTCCAACAGGTACATGAAAAGGTGTTCAACATCACTCATCATCAAGGAAATGCAAATCAAAACCACAGTGCAATATCCCCTCTCACCTGTCAAGATGGCTGTCATCAAAATACAAGAGATGACAAGTGCTGGGGGGTGTGTAGGAAAGGGAAACTTATGCGCTGTTGGTGGGAATGTAAACTGGTGCCATCACTGTGGAAAACAGTATGGAGTTTCCTCAAAAATTCAAAAATAGAACTCCCATATGATCCAGCAATTCCACTCCTGGGAATATAGCCAAAGGAAATGTAATCACTATTTTAAAGAGAGAATAGTGCCTTCATGTTCACTGCAGCATTATTTACAATAACCAAGATATGGAAACAACCTGTGTCCATCGACAGATGAATGGATAAAGAAAATGTGATACATACAGAGGGAGAGGCTTCAATGTTCCAATTTTACACATGAGAAAACTGAAGCTTATTTGCTTTGAATAATTGAGCAAGTGATGGTGGAATCTTTGAGCCCCAGTTTTCTGATTTCGAAGATACACCTCAACCCTGATTTTTAGAAGGTAGGGTTACAGGCTCTGGGACCCTACACCTTCCACACTTGTAGTCATGCTCCGGGGCCACCATCCCAGAGGTGGCTGCATAAACACATTTAATCCGCTTATTCTGCACCTGCTCAGCCCTTGGCTGCCACTCTGTTGTCACTGCCTGATACCAGCTGAGGTTTTATAGGTGAATCATCACCAGCTACCCGCCCACCCCACTGACATGTGGGGCAGGCCCCTCCTAGCCTGGTCATTCTAAATCTTTAGCTCACACATCAGCACAACTGCTTCAAAAGAGCCTCACTTCCTGTGTGGAGGTGTTGACAAGGGGAAGGGAAGGGAGTTTGGGGTGGTCTCTTACTCTGAAGGTGACACATGAAAGGGATATTTTTATGTCCATAATGGGACTCAAATTGAAGCTAAGAATGTTGTCCCAGAGAGTAGTAAAAGCTGAGAGGCTACAAAGCTGCTGAGAAAGGGGCTTGACTATTGGATTGCAAATGTGTAATTTAATTTAAATTATCATCCCCCTGGATGACAACAATTTTCCCCCAAGGTGAGAATTGGCCCCCTGACCCCTGGGCACCCCTCACTTCCAGAATGTAATCATCTGAGCATGGGGGGCTTTAACTTGGGGTGCTGTTCCCTCAGTCATAGGTGCACCTGCTCACATGTGTGCCCATGGACTGCAGTGCCCACATGTCAAGGCGCCTCTCACACCTGGCCAAGGAGGCCCAGGTCATAAGACAGGAATTACAGTCTGTGGTGTCACACATGAGTCCCTGCAGGGGTGAGTGTTGTATAGAGAAGAGCCCACACCTCCCCTCCCCTCCCCACCCTCACCTCCAGGTGGAGTTCTGGACGGAGCAGGCTTAGCAAGCATCCTGGCTAAGGGTGGGGAGGCTGCCCACTCTGAAGTCATAGGTCAGATGGTAGGTTGGAGTCCCACCCCCACAGCTCACCAGCCAGCCCCTCTAGTCTGTTTTCTCCTCTGTAAACTGGAACCTAGTCACCCTCACCCTCAGACATGGGTGCAGCCTGTGTAAATTACAACACAAAGCCCTGGGCTGTTCCAAGTGCCCTGGGGTGTCCAGCCCTGAGGCCGGGCAGGTGGGAGAAGAGAGGTGTGGGTTAGCAGGTTTGACAGCAGAGCTGAGACCCGGCTGAGTGTGTGCGCACTGATATTCAGGAACTGGGAGCTGCCACTAGGCAAATCCATTCACTGAGGCCATGTTTACTCTCCCTTGTCAGTTACAATCCTCTATTTGAACAGAGGCCTCTGGAGTCTATTAGCCACATTATTGCCTGTCACCACACTGTTGCAGTTCCAGGGTCTCCATTTAGCCAACTTGAAAGAATAGTTTTGTTTTTTTTTTTAAACCAGTGACAGAAAACCAAGGTGGCTTAAAGAAGCAAACAGGGCAGGAGAGAATGACTTACTTAACTGAGACGTCCACAGGGAGACAGCTTCAGGCAGGGCTGTACCTGGTGCTCAGTGACATCAGCAGAAGTCATCCTTCCCCACCTCTGGGCTCTGGCATTGGTGACATCTTCACATGGCTCTTCCTTTATGAGAGCAAGACAGCCACCAACTGCCACAGACTGACATCACCACTCCTCAACTCCCAACTGAAATAGAACTTCTCGTCCCCCAGGATTCCAGCACTGAGCCCTGACCTCTGTGGAGCCTGATTGGGCTGGTGCCCAGCCCTGAGCCAATCACAGTGGCCAGGGAGGATGGAAAATGCTGATTGGCCAGATCGAGGCCATGTGACCATCCTCTCCAGGAAACCTGTGAGCTGTTCACCTGTTTCCACAGTGGAAGAGTGTGATGTCTCCCAGAGGATCCTACTATTAGCCCAATCTGCAGTTGGCATGATGAGCTGGGATGAATCCCTCTGCTTGGTGACAAGTGACAGGTCACTTAGTGGTTCCTTGCTCCAGAGAGGGAGGCATGTCCACTCAGGATTGGTGCTTCAGGTCCAGAATATAGCAGAAAAGCCTCCAGTCTCCCAAAAGTTGGGAAAGTGAGCAGTGACACAGGAAAGGCACTCCTCTCTGTGGCCCTTGGCTTTCTCCTTGTTACAGTGGAGAGTGCATTGCTGCCCCTCACAGCCCACCTCCCTGCTGGGAGGCCGATGCAACAGGTGGAGAGTACTTGGAAAAGCCCACTTATTCTGAGGAACTGTTGTTGCTCCTGGTGATACTATTATTTTCATGCCAGTTGTGAGGTGGGCCCTGAGGGGTCCCTGAACTGGGGGGACAGACACCCACAGAAACTGGACCCAGTATTGCTGTTCATTTAACGATGATTTACTGAATACCTACTGTGTGCCAGGTTCCCAGGGTAGAGCAGTGATGCTGACAGCACAGGGTCTTGCCCTCCTGGGGTGGTAGACACCACAGGGGTACAGATGTGAGCAGCATGTGGAATTCTGGGGATCCCCAGGTAGGGGAGGCAGGCCTTGCTGAGAGTCACAATCTCATCTTTTCCGTCTCTGAAACCGTAGTGCTGGGACCTCTGATACCCTGCCAAACACACATTTCTCCCAGCTTGTTCTTAGGACTATTTCATCCAAAGCAAGGTGTGGATATGTTCAGGGAAGAGCTATGAAATGCATCTCCTTGGGGAAATTCTTTGCGGTTACAAGATCAAGTGTATGTACACCCTGCTGTACTATGGGGTCCTGAAAAAGGAACCCTTCCCACTTCTGCAACATTCTTCTATGTCCCCCTTTCCCACTCATATCTCAGCAACAACAATGACAAGTAAGTCAGGGAATGACTCATTGCCGGTCTCAGAGTTCTGTGAAATTTTACTGCCAGTCTCCACCCCCTAGGACTGACTTCTTATTACTGTTTAAAAATTAAACTTGTGGAGTTGGCAAGGGATGTGAGGCAGATACTGAAGGGGATGCACACTAAGCAGGGTCTCCCAGCTCTGGAATCCCCTTCACCAAAACCCACCAGGATTTGGGGAACTTTTACTTTCAACCCGGACCTCCACCCAGCTACCAAAACTGAGATGGGAGCAATGGTTGCTTCTTCTTGAGAAATCCCCCCCAACTACCACCCTGATACCCCCCTGCTACTGCCCAGGGGGATAACATTTTGCTGGGACTCCTTGGATCCTAAACCCGGAGGAAATAGGGGGCACTGAGAACAATGAGAGTCTTGCTCTAAAACCGGGAAGGTCCTCACCTAGCACAGAGATCAGATGAGCCAGGGTGCTAAGCTGGTTTTCCAGTGTTGCAAATCTATAGTCTTTTGCCTTTTTAACATCCCGCTTCTCCTTTAGGTGCCCCCATCACCCCACTTTGGCTTCAGGGTTGCAAAAGCAAGGAGCAATTTTTAAAAAGCACACTCAGACGCACACCAGAGGCAACTAGGGAGCGTCAGAAAGACGCAGGAGGGAAGCAGGAGGCAGGAGGAGGCAACGGGCAGGGAGCCACGGGAGTGGGAAGCAGGCAGGTCCCCTCGCAAATCCCCCTCCTGCCTCACGTCTCATCGCTGGTCTGGCCGGGGACCGAGGAGCCAGGGGGCAGGTGGAGGATGGGGCTGGCCCTGGACAGCGGGCTCGGCCGGAGAGCAGAGGAGGTCGGGGGTTGGGAGAGAAACGCAGAGCGAGGGAGGCGGCTGGAGGAGGACGATCCCTCCGCGGGATCGGGCGGCAGTGTAGACGCCCTGGTCGGGCTCTGTGGAGTGCTGCTAGTTTTCAACCAGCTCTCACAGACTCCAGCCCCTCGGGAGCTCCCCAGGTGACTGTGAGCTTGGGCTGGGGACAAAAAGACCTGACAGTTTCAGCACTGCCACCCAGCCAAAGGGAACAAGAAAAAAAAAGCATTTCTCCCATTCTGTTTTTCTTTTAATTTTGTGCAGCCCTGCTGGGTGGGAGGGAAGGGGTTAGGCTGAGCAACCCCGGAGGAGAAGGCGGAGGGTCCGGGCGGGAGCCCGAGGACCCGGGGGTGGGCGGTGCGGACGGGGCTCTGAAGGCGCGCGCCGGGCGGGCGGCGCCGCGCGGAGGTGGCGGCGGGGACGGGGCGGCGCGCGGGGCCGGGGCCGGGGCCGCGCCGTCCGCTGTCGCTGCGCTTCGCCGTCTCGGGCTCGGTCTGCACACCCGCCTCCCCGGGCGCGGCGGCGGCGGCGCGGCGGCTTGGCTCTTGAGCCCGCACACCCCTCGGTGGTGGCCCGCGGCCCCTCTCACACGCTCGGTCAGCGGCCCCCGCGCCGCGGCTTTCGGAGAAAGAGCTGCTGCGAGTGGCTGCGGCGCTGAGCTCAGTGCGCCCGGGGAGGCCGGGGGAGCCGCGCCGGCCGGAGGGGACCGACTCCCGGAGAGGCCCTTTGGCTGGAGTCCGTGCCCCCTCGCGGCTCCCGGGGTGTAAGGAGCACATCAGAGAGAGAGAGAGATTTATATACATACATACATACATACATACATACATACATACATACATACATACATACATACATACATACATATTCATTCATTCATTCATTCATTTTTAACTTGCACAGAGGGCATTTTGTTGGGGTAAATTTTTTTTTTAATTTCACATGTGTGCTGTTCAGCCGCAAGGCAACCCGAGGCAGGTGCCCAGGCTGGTGGCTGAGCTCCCGTCTATGGGTGGGTGTGGAGGGGGCAGGGGGAGCTGGCGGAAGAGGGACCCAGTGAGGGCTGGTGTGGAAGCCCCCTCAAAAAATTAAACTACATTTCAATTTTCTTTTATCAGAATTATCTCTCATTCTTGTTATTTTTGTATATACGCATAAATATTAAATATATATGTATATACATATACAAATACTTACATATATATACTTAATATTTAAGACATTATTTTTGGCAACACAATTTCCAGAATCAAAGTTATCTTCTGATTGATGTATATCTTTGTAATAGTGTTTATTATTTCATTAACTATAGGAATTGACTGAAGGATTACTAGTAATATATTATTGAAGGAAAAAATGTTCCATTTTTATTCAGCATAATGTTCCCTGGTTTTGTCAAGACAAATTCAGCAACAACTCTTACTGTAGGCATATAAGCAAGTATGAATCGATTGCAGTTGATTTATCTTGTTGATTATTACTTGTTTCCAAAATTTCCTTCAGCATTTCCAGGAACACTTTGGAATCCTATCTTTACCTTATAATTTAAAATAATAGATCATTAGCAAAAGACCAATGCTCAGCGGTGTGCTAAAGGATTCTTTGTAGCCTGTCTTCTCAGTATGTTTTCTGACACGGATTCCAGCTGATGGCCTTGTCACACTGACTGAAACATTGCCATCTCTGCAGTGTGAGATCACAAAATTTGACTGAGGAATGAGTGATCACTGAAGACCGTCTTCCACTTATGACACTGACAATGTTTCCTGCAGTGAGAATCCTCCCATGTCCTGCAAGTGTCACTGTGTGAGGAATAGAAACCCAACGTGTAATTGACTGAATTGATTCTCCATTAAGAATTATTTTGTGCAATCTAAGAGCTTTCTTCTCCAAATAAAATAAAGCTTTTCCTTCTTTTGTGTTTTAGAGATTATTCCTGTTTATCATTTTCTTGTGTGCACCCAGGGCAGGAGCTTGGATGAAGGCTCACCCAGAGTCATTATAGACCTGTCTGCTCAACAATGAGAATATGTTCTTATGATCAATAAGAGCATTTTTACATTTGTTGTGAACATTAAGTTTCTCTATCATGTGAGTTCTTTGGTATGAATAAAGATTAGTTCTCTGGCTACTGCTTTTCTTACATTTGTTACATTTATATGGTTTCTCCAGGGAGGGCTGGACTTGCGTATTTCAGGGCGGTTATGTTCTGCTCAGTCCCCAGTTGTTTATGGTCTGTTTATTGTCTCTTGAGGGCAGCCCTCATTAAGAAGAATGAAATGCTGTGGGCCTATTTCAAAACAGTTGCTTTCTTTTTCCCCTGTTGGAAGTGAAGCACATTGTCTCCAATTGTCAATGTGAGAACCTGGTAGGAATCCTGAACAAAAGTGGGGGGCCTCCTGAAACTGCGCCCCCTGCAGTTTTTAACTCTCAGACTGGAGCATTGAGCCTCCAGCAGTTTGTCAGCTACGGTTCGGGTTTCGTCCCTGGGGTCCATGGAGATTTCTGCTTGTGCATTTCTACACTAGTCAATGAATGTCTTTGTGTCCGTCTGTCTGTCTCTCCAGTTTGGGGGGTGGCAATGTGCCCTGTAATCTCAGTTCTCTGAGGCTTCTAACAGGAGTCATTGATTTTGTTTGTTTAGTTAGTTTTTCACTTGTTGTTAGATAGAGTTAAAAGTTCTACATTTTTACATCCTGAATGAGAATGAATTCTGAATTGTCCTTTTTTATTTTATTTCCCTGAAAGTTTTGCTTTTTAAAATTGTTATTAATAAAATAATCATTCTTCATTTCATTCTCAATTCCTAATTATGTTTAAATTTTTATTAAAATTTACTTTATTTTAAATGATTCAAACCTAATTCACTTGTGTTTATTTTTCTTTTCTTTTAACTTACAAAGTTGAACGTTTAATTATTGCATTTTTGAACACTTTTACACTCTATTAATTTGTTCAAACCCAAGTTTCAATTGCATAATTGTGTTTCTGTTTTAGGGAACAATGCCCTTGGAATTTTGACAGGCATTACATTGAATATACATATCGTTCTGAGTAGTAGAAATATTTCTTAACAATAATAGTTCTTCCAATCAATGAACATGAGATGTCTTTCAATTTACTTGCATATTCTCCAATTTCTTTCATCAGTGTCATACTTTTCTGTCTCTGGTGGTTGGGACTCTGGGACCGGAGTGGAGAATGGAGGTGGGACAACCCAGGCAGCTGCTGAAGCCACTATTGATTTGGGGGCACACCCTTTTCCTCTCACCTGCACTAGCTTAGACTTCCTGCTGCACTGAAGCTATGTGGAGAAGAAGAAAAGCAGCATCAGAGAAGTCACGACCCCTCAGCCAGAATTAGCATAAGTCCCTATGGGTGCACAGCGGGGCTCCTGGCCCATGTCTGGGTAAGACTCTGGAAAAGGGATTCTCAATCTGGTGGAACCCCTTAACTGGAATTCCTGATCTGGAAGGTGCCACCTGGGTAGTGATCACGGGCTTAGTGGGGCTTGGAAGCCATTCTGGATTTCTGTAGTTTAGTTTCAGCTTCTGGTCTTTCTGGTTTCTGAGGCTTCCATCTGCTGGCTGAGGTCGGCTTTGTGTCTTGTGCTTAGAGATCAAAATGGGTGACATCATTTCTGTTTCATCACAGTCCCTTGGGAAGAATTTTGATTGCTTGGTTCAACACTAGGTACAGCCCCATGACTAGGGGAGAGGTGGTATTTTACTGTAATACCGCATGCCGTATGTATACCCTTCAGTGAGTAAGAAAAAGTTGGAAGCATGTTTTCAGTAAATAAATGTGTGAGGAATGGAATTGCTTTTTGTTAAAAGGAAAAAAAAAGATGATTTTGGCCTCAAGCTCTTTGTTTCTGAACGGAAAAAAATAAGGGACAAAACAACATGGATACAGAAAGTTGAAGGAGGTTTGTGGAAAAGACACACTGAGAAAAGAATTTTGTACATGGTCAGGATTTTCTAAGAAAATCTAAGGCTTGATTAAATGTAATTAGGTAAACGGATTTTGTTAAGAGTAGACAGATGCAAGATCGCATTTGTTTTTACTCTCTGTTAGTGGAACAAAGATTTCTTTAACTGTTGAGTGGCTTCTGATAACAGATTATGTGAATTTCTTTGTCTTTAGGCAATCCGTTCCCTATCTGCTCTTGAAATATTTTATTGTAATTCTGGTTAAACGAATAAGAATTGTTTTGCAATGATCTATGATCTTATCTGACCAAGTATTTTAAAACTCTGACAAACTTCCCAATTATCAAATATTAATTAAGTTTCTTTGACCTCCATCTAACTTTGGAATGTTTCAAAGAGCCCCTGGAGCATCCCCAAAAGAAATCCCAAACTGATTGCATTCATTTGATATGTTAAATTACATAGGAAGCATTATTGAATGAGTGATGACAAAATATCTTACATTATATTGTACATGTGAATGTTATTAACATAAAGATTCTAGAAGTTTTATGGAATTCCTAAAATTTGGTAAGTCCTGATAAAATATTATCAATCATAATTCCAATTATTGTCTTAAAATGTATGTCACAGCATTAACCACGTTTCTTTGTCAGCTGCATTGTAATCAGGTCTGTAACCATGCCTTCCTGAGCCTTCTGTCACTCATAGACGGTTATGCTTTTACTCTGATGCCCTTGAAAAATGTCTCCTTTTCAAAAGGTTTATGGAAAGCACTTTTTGATAAGTACAGGTTTCTGATTTTCAGATCATACCACTGAGCTGGGTAAGAAATTAAAGAAATCTAATGGAATTTTTTATTTCATAAAACTGTTAACAAAATATTAGTTACATGAAATGGAGTAAACTGATGAATATAGTTCCAATTTTTGGTTTTGTCTGAAATATTCCTGGCTTTTAATCTTTATTTTCTAGATATGAGGTAATCTTCCCCTGAAGCCAATCATGGCTTACAGGAATTTGGTAAATTACAACTTTGCCAACAGAATTGAAGCATTTATCTTTTCCTTCTACCTGAGACCTCCAGGAAACTCTTAGGTTCCTAGCAGCCTTTCCAAGTGAATGAGGAAGGCCACTTCATGGCAGCTGCAGGAACCTCAAGACATTTTGGAACTCAGGAAGAGAAAACTCCACCTGGGCCTGCAGGCACTGCAGGTGAGGGCTGGAGGCACGGCTTTCCTGACCTTGGGAGGCCTTTTACAAGTTTAAGTTGAGGTCCCTTATAAAAAGTTCCAGCAAGATCAAATTTAAAATAGCCTCTTAGAATATTCTTTTTTACAGAGTGGTGTATCTTCACATAGATATTCTTTGCACTGAACGGATTGCCAGGAAGACTGGAAAGTAAAAGTTAAGTTTTACTGTGACTGTGTGGTGTGCATGGGGTCCAAGGGAAGTGAGGGTCTTGTAGCAAAGGCTTCTGTGGGGCAAGACACAGTCTGAAAATGTGCTGATTGGTTCACACACGTCCCAATGTGCAACATAGTGGTGTGGTGTTTTGTGACTGTGCCATGTAGTGGGGCATAAGTTGGTTTTCTCAGACACAGGTGGTGTTTTGTAAACAGAGATACAGCACATTGTGTCTGGAAAAAACATTGGGAGCTTTGCAGCAACCTATGTGAATTTTTACAGTGTCACTGAGAATTGTTCACCAGATCATAACACCCCTGGCACAATTTGGGGCAACCCTAGGCTGAAGGTAACACCATGGTCAGGACAAGAAGAGGGAGATGACACCTGTGGCCAACCAGTGTGCACAATGGTGAGACTGGTGGCAGGGACACAAGCTGTCCTCACCATCATTGGAACAATGAGAGATGAGACCTTTCACATGCACACACAGGTCCCAGTCAGTCACATTCTGGGCCAAGTGCAGGGACTGCTCATCGCAGATCCAACCTGATGGCAGGCCTTGGGTGGGTGCATTCCTCACATTTACACTTGCCGCAGTCCTCACACCAGTAGGTGTGCAGCCCCAAGTCTTCCTTGCTCAGTGGCTTAAGCTCACCTGGCCTGAGCTCTGATCTGGGCTGTTCCTGGTTATTCCAAGGAGAAGGATGACCCAGCAGCCTCTTCGCAGAAGGGCTGCTGCTGGGGCTTGTCCTCATGCTTCTCTGGTTTGATTGTCTACTCAACTTCTTTGTCCCAAATATAGGATTGAAGAAGGTGACCCTGCACGTAGAGGCCTTGGCTAACTTCACACAAAAGCCCTGAATGATAGCCAGCAGAGTTTTACACTGTTGAACACGGAGTTTCCCCTAGTGTGGAAGACAGCTTCTCAGAGCAAGATGGCATTAGACATACTGACGGCTTCTCAGGGAGAAACCGGTGTGGTTACTCCTGCCATGCGCTGTGTTCACATCCCTGATGACTCTGGAAATGCCCCTTCCCTTCTTGATGATGTAAAAAGCTAGATTCAGAATGTTGACGGTGCTGACACAAATGCCCCTGAAGTTCTCTCTGACGCCCCTCATTGGTTTCCAAGTTTGTTTTCAATTCCTAAAAGCTGTGCTCTATATTTTCAGGAATATTTCAGCTATTGCTTGTGCTCATCAATGTTATTCCAGGGTTTTATATGTTTTTTAGCTTATGATGTGCTGTGTATCCTACCTTTGTCAAACTATGGTAAAATCTCTAATATGACCCCTTACTAAATGGCATGAACACGTACATTTTTCCATCAGAAAAAACTCAGATGAAACCCCAGTTCATTAGGAAGCAGCTAGGGGAGAATGGCGTCTACTTCCCTCTTTCCATAGATATGGAAGGAATTCACAGTGGGGAATATTGTCATCGGCGACCATCTGGTATTTGTAACTGCTTAAGTGTTCAAGGGTTTAGATGGCACTTTTCCTGCTCTGGCCCACCAGGGTGGGACTGGAGAGGAGGGGTGGTTGGGTGGTCTGCCCAGCCCCCTGGTGGGGCTGTGTGCTTTTGCCCCCAACACCTCAGAAATGTCAATTGGGTTTCTGTTTTCTGTCTCTTATTGTTCATGACTCACTGCAACTGCACACACAGGCACTTGTTTGTAGTCTCTTGTGGTTTCTTTGTGTTTTGCTGCTTTAGATGTAGGTCCTGGCCTGTGCCGGTGCTGCAACAGGAGGCCCCAGGTCTCAGCCTGCCTAGATATTAGAGACATATATCAGCCTGACTTTAAACTGCACACTTTTTTTTCTAGCACTTTTCCACAGCCTCCCTTCCTGCACACCCTTTGTTCTAAGCACAAGAATATTAGAAGATTCCCAAAGCCAGAGGTCAACAATGTGCCCATAATGACATGCCCAGTGGAAGGAATAGCTGCTTCGGCAAAAGCAAGGACAATTTTGCAACAATTTGTCACCCAGAATGTGATCTCTAAGGAAACCAGTGACTCTCCTTGAATTCAAACCCCCTTCCTTCCCTCCCTGTCAGGCCCACAGTCTTGGAGGCATTAGCCCACTGTGAGCTCTTTTGCCTGGCAAAGAAATAAAGCAGTCTTTTCTGCTTCATCCAAAATTCTGTCCTCAAGCCTCAGCTCAGTCATTGGGGTGAGGAGGCCAAATTCAGGCATCACTTCTAAATGACTTTGGCACTGGAAGCCCTTGCCTATATTGACAGGCAGTGACAGTATTTAAGCATCACGTTGAGGAAGAAGAGACTTTTCCTTATTCCTGCGTCTGGAGAAACTCCTCCCAGGCTAGATGTTGTCCTGAGGCCTTCAGTCACTGTAGCTCCTGAAAGTGCCCGTGGGCGATGGCGCAACTAAAGAGCCGTGGTCCTCAGGCGCTGAGCGTTCCTTCCACTTTCTCTCCGTGGGGGTAGTATCAACTAGGAAGAACCCTTGGTTCTGAGGGGTCCAGGCTGTGTTCTCATTTTTCAGGGAAGAGGGAAAGTCATCTATATCAAAGGAAAGTCAAGGTTCAGATAAACTTAATCTGAACAGTGAAATAATTAGTGTTTCATTGCATAAATCAAGACATATCAATGACAAAAAATAATAATTTGTGCCTGACATTAGTCTAAGTTTTTAAATAGCATCTGAAAAACCCACTTGGGGAAGCTGAGACTGCAAATTCAGTAAGGCCTCTCAAAACTTTATTTTTCTATTCTTTTTTCTTTTCCTTTTTTTTTTTTTTAACTAAGGCTGTTCTACAGGTTAGCTGTTATATTTCATTGTATCCACTTTTAAATTTGGTCTTTCCATTAGTGCTAATAAAATAGCTGTCTGTGATGAGAGCTTTCTAAAAAATTAGCAATTTAGAAGTTTTTCCAACTCAAAGGATCCATCATTGGCCATTGAAGAGTAATATCTTAATAGCCTATTTGTAGAAAGACCCAGCGGGAACTTTCCAGGCTACCATGGGTGCAAGAGGTATCCTCGTTGAGGGCAAACATGATGTAGCCCCCATGAGCCAAAAGTTCATTCCCTAGAAAGTCTGAGAAAGTAAAGAACTTTGTTATATCATTAATAAAGCAGCAAACGTTGAGACAACAGAGACCCCTCATGGACTGGAACACCTTATGGCAAGCTCCCTTGAGAACTGGTGCAGACTGACCAGGAGAAGGCTTGGAGTTCCAGTCTGTTCAGCTGGTCTCCAAATTCACACTGTGCATTCCCCTCCTGAGTGGGACAGACTGAGGATTTTCCTCACTGGCCAACAGGCCAAGCTCTCAAGACACTGAACAGACAAAAAGAAAGCCTAATGTGACCAGTGGTTTTTCTCCTTATGACAAATGACACAAAAGACAGAGATAAAGAAAAATAGTGACAATGTCTGGTTGGAAAAATTTCCACAAACCAAGAGTAATTTACTGAATTTCAAACCAAGAGTCATTGAGTCCAAGGAGCTAACCCTACAAATATTTTCTCCTGCTAATAGAATTCTAGAAGAGGAAAATGCTTACCTTTCTCATTTCCAAAAGATTCTGCAGGAAGAGACCCAGGAGTTTGACCTGGTAAGAATCTCACCTTCTGCTGGCTTTTGTCAGTCGCCCCAGGATCTCCACCTGCAGCATCTGTGAGTGACGTGTGCTTAGCCAGGGAAATTGCAGCTCATCCTCACTGTGGACTTTTGGGGAGGAAGAAGTGTTTCTCTATTCTTCTAGGTTCTTCTGGCTAGTATAAGAATTAAATTGACGTGAAAGAGATTAACAGGGGAAAATCAAACAAAATTTAATAACATGTACACGTCGGAGAGACTCATACCCCTGGAAGGCAGACAGCCGAAGCCCAGCAGGAAGAGCCCTGCCATCATTTCCAGCCACCATGCCCATTCCTTCTCATGCTGCCCTGTGACCAGGCCCCAGGAGGGGGCCAGGCATGCACAGAAATCAGGACTTAGATCCAAACAAAAGTCTTGGCACCAAAGAAGGGAAAACATTGGGGCAGAGTCTTAGGGAGCTTGTAGCAAAACCCTCTCTGCTGACACACAGGGAAGCTGAAGCCTGGGGCAGGACGGGACTGTTCCACCACTAACGTGATGGACTTTGCGGGGCCCCACTTCACTCTCACCCTAAGGAAGCCCTTGTGGGAGAGGCTGAGTCCAGCTCCAACAAAACACCCTGCAGCTCTGTGGTTTGCCAGTTCTGTGGCTCCACTAGCCCAGGGAACTTGGACCACTGTTGTATGTGGAGCCTCCTTTTCCTCACCCCTAAAATGGGCCTGACACCCCAGCTCACAGGACTGGCCATGAGAGTCTCACAAAAGGTCTGCTGAATGCTGACAGCCCAGGCCTTGGTGTGTGGCCTCTCTCTTCCCAGGCCTTGACCCTGGTCCCCCTGCTCAGCCCCCAGACTCACATCCAGATCACCCTCCACACTGGGTCCAGCATCACCAGGTCGGTGATGTTTTTGCTGAGGGAGGGGATGAACCTGGATTCTGATCTCAGGGCCCTACAGACCCTTCCCTGAAAACCCCTCACCTTCAGCTCTGGGCCCACCCCACTGTTTGCAGAAGGAGCAGTCTGGGACCCTTACTAGCCTCCTCGATCTCCACACCCCTCGCCCTACAAGAACCCTGGCTCCTAGTCAACCCCCAAGACTTGTGTCAGCAAATCACAGGGTGTTTGAACCTTGGCTACTCCCATCACCATGTCTACTTGCATCAGCTTTTCCAGGCCCTCCTGGCAGTCACTTGGAAGGAGGATCTTAGCTAACATGGCAGTGGGAGGCGGGGCTGGAGGAGGAAGGCCTCTCCTCCCTTGATTTGGGGGCCTCCAGCTGGGGGTAGCCCCCTCCTCTGACCCTGCAGCCCCTACCCTGCAGGCCACTCACCCCCTCCCGCAGCCTCTCCCAGGCTCTGGAGGCCCCGCCCCAAGGCGCTGGGCTTGGAGGCTGCTCTTGCCGGAGTGGAGGACAGAGCCATTGAGCCTGCCCCCCTCACCCGGTTCCCCAAGCCCCATGAACTCAGACCCTGACACCTGAACCGGGCAATGGTAGCAGTGCTACGTGCCCTCCAGCATGTTCTGATTCCAGAACAATCCCAACGCTGGCACGCACTGGGTGTGTGATTCGGGGCTGTTGGCCTAGCCTCCCGGAGCCTGTTTCCTCACCTGGCAAATATTGGACGCCCACTTAACCGCCAGGTTCTCCTGAGGTCTTAGGGCCATGTCACTTTTATCCTCACCTACTGCTGAAGCAGAACAGAAAGCCCCACACCCTCCTTCCTTTCTCCTCATCGCCGCTCTGTGAGGCTGGCCCCATGGGGTCATCCTCCCTCCATTTCCCGGCTGAGGAGGCAGAGGCCTGCAGAATGGCAGTGGGGTGCTCAGGGGCCCACAGAGGAGAGGCCATATCCCCTTCTCAGCCAGAGACCCTGGGGCAGCGTCCCTTCCCCAGTCCAGCTCCGCCATTGGTGGGAGTTGTGTCCTCCGGGCTCCCAAGCGGTGGCAGTCCCCCATCTGGGTGGAGCTGTGGATGGAGGGGACATGGGCCTTGGAGGCCAGATTGAGGTCCCTGCCTGCCCCAGGACCCCTGGAGTCTCTGCCACCCAGGCTGGAAACAAGGCCATGCTGAAGCCTTGCCCTCCCCGGGAACAGCTCAGAACACCCCCTGCACAGCAGGCTTTCTTCATCAACTCAGGAACGTGACCCCGAGGCACCACCTCTGACTCACAAGGTGGGAGGGGACAGGACACTTTGCATCCTTATTCATATGAAGCTTCTGAAGTCATTCAGGAAAGATCAACTAAGCTCCCACCAGTTCCCAGACATTTCTCATGAGGCACCCGGGGCCTGTGTCATTGCTGAGTGGGGACCAGGGTGACAATCCTGACCGTCACTGACCAGCACTGATGGTGAGTTGGGCACAGTGTGGAGTCACAGAATGAACACATATCTGTCTCTGGCCCAGCCACTCGGACCCAGGACTGGGCGGCCATATGCACACCTAGACCATAGGATCCCTGCAGTGCTCATCCTTGGGATGAGAAGGGCGCCCTCCCCTCGGAGGTGCAGCGAAGACAGAATGAGTAGCAAGGACTCCTGAGGACAGATGGGGCTGGTGAGGAAAGAAAGTTACCCCCACCCACCCCGTCCACCCAGGAGACTGGAAGAAGCCACTTGCCAGCAGGAGGGACTAGAATAGGAGCCAGAGACCTGCTAGCGCTGCCATCTGAGTGCCTCCTACTGAAGCAGCACGGAAACACCACATTCCCAGGGCCTTCTTCCCCTCCACCTGCCTGTGAACAGAACACATCCCTCGTCCTGCTGATCCAGAGAAGATGGGGAATTTTCAGACGCTTTAGTGAGAAACTGAAAACCACATCCCACCCCATCTCCTTCCCTCCTTGACCCTCCTCTCTCCAGAACTCAGGCCTCCACGCTACCTCGATGAGCAGACCCCTGCTCCAGGAATCAGCTTTGCTACACAGATCTTTACATTTCCAGAAGCTCTTCCTAAGGGGAAGGGTAAGAAGGAAGGAGAAGTTCAGGGAAAATGTGTGCATGAGGAGTTAAAGGGCAAATCCATTTTACTTGAGAACATGGAGTGTTCAGACTGTCTGGATGAGGGTCTCACTGGGATTCTCTGGGCAGGAAGGTGCTGTGGGGCTGGGGATGGAGCCCTGGGGTTGGTCACCTGGGGCCTCCATTTCCATTTCTACTGAGAAGATCCATTTCCACCAGTTTAAGTTTCAGCTGGACAGGGATCTGTTGGTATAAAGAGAACACTAGAAATTCTCCAATTTGACTCCAGCCCCTGGGATGTTTAATAAAATCAATTCCTAAAGCAGTAGGAATGGTGGCCTATTTCCCAAGGGGGCTTAGAGACTTGGCCCCCAACCCAGATCATGCCTGTCAAATTTGTTTCCCCCAGAAGGTGCCAGCTGCCTCGGGGGGGATGGCAGACAAATAAGTGACCCCACACTGACTATGAACTTCCTGTGGAGAGAAACCCACCCACATAGAAACTGACCCATGTCTCCTTCAGAGAGTGATTTGAGGCAGAGCAGAGAGGTCTGCATTCAGGGAGCAAAATTTCCTGAGGACTGGAACCCTTGGGGAGGGGAACATAGGAGGCTTGGAGGTGGGAAGCTGCTGCCCTGCTCGCTCTAGCTTTAGTCCCCTCACTGTCTCAATTTGCCCTGGATGAGACACACCCCCAGGGAACCCAGGGAGGACCTAGAGGGCATTCAATACATGAGACAGCAGGATGTTGAAAATCCACAGGAATGAAGTTAGCTCAGCCCGTGGAAGAATTTAGGTAGGAAGCATCCACCCACTGAGAGCTGGGAGTCAAGGTCAGCATGGCCCCGGCAGGACAGACCTGGGACTGTGCAGGGGCCTGGACCGCAGACTTCCATCCAGAAGGCAGGCAAAGGAGAAGAGGCCATTCCCGAGATTCCAGAGACGGGCTTCACTGGATAGTCCATCCCATACCCTGGCCACCTTGACCCAGTGCTCCACCACCCAGGCTTGCTCCTGGGCCACCACGCTCAGTCCTTGTGGTAGGGGTGATGATGCAGGTGGCCACACTGTTGAGCTGAATGATAGTAGTATGGATGGTGGTGCCATGTGCTCATTGCTAGGGATGTTTTTCTGGGACCAGGTGAATCCCAGACATTGAGAGGGAACCACCTTCTTCAACACCTCCTGGAGCAGAGGGAACATCACATGATCAGCCATAACTCATCTCTACATCCCAGATGGGGATCACCAATCAGAGTGGGAGTCCAGGAAGTAGAGGACATGGCTGGAGCCTGGGTTTTTCTCTGTGCTGAGGGCACTAGCACCACACTGATTTTGGGACTCAGTGGGTAAAGGAGAGGGGAATTTCTACAAGCCCATCCTCACTAAATCCAGGCTCCAGAGGGCATCTCCACTCTGCTTAACTCCAGGGGCATCTTCCACCATCCTGATCACATTCTGTTCTGACTCCCCAGATGCATGTTCCCCAGTAGCAGCTACACTCAGGCTGTTTGTTTCTCTCCCTGTGTTTAAATTCACATCAGATATGTGATAAGTGCTGGGGCAGCTGAACCTCTGGGCATATTTCTGGGTGACCCTTGGACCTGGTTGCACAGGGTGACCTCCCCTCCCGCAACCAATGGGCCAGGCCCCACCCACTCTTCTTTCTGTTCTATCTATTTAATCTACACAGACACTCTGTGCAGGACATCCTGTTATCCTCCATCTCTGCAGGTGGACAGAGAAGGCTTGGGTTTGAGAAAGTTGCCCAGGTCACATGGTTGATAAGCGGTGGAGCTGTGGTCTTGGATTCTGGTCCCAGAAGTCTGGATCCTGGAAAGGATGGAGTGGGACAGCTTATTCAAAGGGAAGCCCTGCCCCAGCACCCCCATGAGAGCCCACCCACAAGCACATCCAGCAAAGTCAGCAGTTCTGCCGCCAGCCTTGTGGGGAGGCTGTGAGTTCAGACTGCTCCTTACTTGTCCCCTTCCTCCTGGTCACGTATCAGGAGCAGAGGGGCCCTGGGGCTGGAGCTGGCTCTGTCTCCAGTTTTAAGGCAGGAGATGGAACACTGAGTGGACTGGCCCCGTTGCTCCGCCTCAGAGTGCGCCCCCACTGCGGCAGATGCTGCTTGTGCCACTACTGAAGCTGGTGGTGGTGACGCTGGCTGCGGCGCCAGTGGTGCTGGTAAAAACAGATAGGGGTTGTCCCCAGGCCCTGAGTTGACCCTTCCTCTGGCTCTTCAGCAAATTTTCAGCTGTGGGGTTGGCACAAGTGGAGGGGAAAGAGAAACGTTCACCCACAGAAATGACTTTCCCTGTCTCTTCCCCCAAAAGAAAGCTCTGCTGCCTTCAAAAGGGACACACAGCCTCTGAACCCCAACTCAGACAGCTCCCCCTGCCTGCAGACCTCCTACCTTCTGGCCCTGCCTCAGTGGGTGCTAGAAGGTTCATAGTGACCCGGAAGAGGTGGGGCAGGTGCATCATGTTGGAGGGAACTGTAGCTTGTAGCATGTGGCTTGTGGAGTGTAGGCCAACTGTGTAGGGCTGCCAGGTGAGCTGCAGATACTGATGCCGCCAGGGGCCCAAGGTCCTGGAAAGGGCATGGGAGGTTTCTGCATGAACTAGAGTCAGAGGCCTGGACTTTCATCCATGCTGAGCTCTCACAGTCTCTTCTTTGGCTCTTGGACCCAGGTGGTGGCTTCAGCCCACTGCCTCCCCTGTGATAGTCATCCTTGTAGTGGGAGGACTGGTCATGGAGTAGGCCTGACAGGGATCTGCTGTGAGTGTGGTCTTAGTGACATCCTTTTCTCCAAGGCCATGGGAACAGCCTACTCCATCCTCCATGCACAGGAGCTTCAGGACTGGGCTGGAGACACTTTTGTGAGTGGGTTGCTCCCCTCTCCTCCTGCTCTAGTCCCCAGTTGTGGAGGTCATGGAGGTGCATGTGGAGAGAGCAGGTGAGGGAGATGGGGCTGTTGGGGGATGGGTCTCTCAGCGATCAGCTCAGTCCAACAGTCCTCTGATTCCCAGGGAGGCTGGGACCCCACCCACAGCTCTTTGTGACTCATTTTCTTCTTCAGGGGAATTAATAGATGTGTGAGCTCCAGGTTCTGTTCGTCTTTCCCCAGTACAGCCCCGACCCTACTTTGTTCTGAGGAGACAGCAGCCCCTCTTGTGGACCCAAAGACCACCTACAGCTTTAGTTTGTCCTGTGATTCATCTGTGTGGGTGAATATGGGAGGTGCACCACGTCTAGAAGAGGCTGTGAGGGCATCATGGTTAAAGTGCTGTGGCATGTTCTTTTGCAAATGCAGAAAGGCCACAGGCCAGGGAAGGATGAGGCTGGGAGCATTTTCACTGGGGAGAGAGAAGGATAAATGTGAAGACACACAGCACGCCCAGCAGCCCTTTCTGCAGAGCCAGCCGCCAGGTGAGCATGTACCATGAATTCCTCCCATAACCCTGTGAGGTCCATGCCTATACAACCCTGTCTGTGAGAAGAGCAAAGTGAAGCTCAGAGAGGTGTGGGAACATTCCAAAGATAAACAGATTAAGGTGGGATTGTCACCACCATGCTGTGCTGGGATAGGCACTCAACTGTCACACTGCTCATGCAGGACCTGCTGGGAGCAGTGAAGGCCTGACAGGAGCACAGGAACACTGTGATGGAGGTGACGTTTCTACCTGGGAGAGCTGATACTGGGGACTCTATGTGATTCTTTTTTGTGCTTGCTTTGAGTGTCAGCATGATACTGTCCCATCTGGGAACAGGGCTGTCCCCTTTCCACACCGGCGCACAAGGAGAAACATGTTCACACTGACATCACCATAAGCCACCAGCAGGATCAGGATCTGGAGCTCAGACCAGATAATCTCAGCACCTCAGCAACTGGTTCAAGAAGAGGACCTGATTGCCCGCCTGAAAAATTTCTAGCTTTAAAAGTATATTTAATTAGGGGGAGTGATAAATAATTGATCCCTTCAAAATATTCTGTTATCTGAAGAACAATAGCACCTCTGCATTATAAGAGCAATATTTCAGCTAGCCATAAATAAACATCAATACAGGTATGAGAAAAAAGGGTGTTAGAAATTACAAAAGGGTCTCAAGATTATGCAGGTCAGAACTGAGAACTGTCCAAAGCATGGGCTGCATTCCTTCTAAGCTACCTGAGGCTTGGTCTGCTTCTGACATGGAACAGACGGTTCTGAGAAAACCACACTCCTCAGAGGACCCCAGGGTGTTGAGAGATTTGGGTTTGGTCTCCAGACCAACCCTGATCATCTCTAAATATGGGATTTGAGACTCTTCTGCATCTGATCCAGGCGTGGTTCCAAGGAGTGAGGCATGATCCAGGCAAGAGAGCAGACATGGCTGGATCAGAGCATCACCAGTGACATTAACAAAGAGACCAGGGCACTAAGATTTCCAGTGATTTAGCATCATGGCTGGGACGGGTCATGTGTTCTCCAGTGAGTTCTGAACATCCAGCACTGCCCTCAAGGAACTGCAGGGGGCGCGCGAAGCCAACATTTCTTAGATGGTGGGGCGCATGCGCATTCCGCGACAGACGTGGTCGGCGTCTTCCCTGGGGGCGACGCTCCTTTTCCTCAGGGAGGAGCGGGAGGCGCCATGGCGGCTTCGGGACCGCGTGGCCCTCGTTCCTGCAGGAGGAGGACGCTCCTCGCTCGCTGTCTGAGGTAATGCCGGTTTCCCCGCATGCTAAGCCAGCTTCACACCGGGGTGTGTGTGGACCTGGCCGAGTTGGGTTTCCAGTCCAGGAGGGAGGGGACTGGTGCGCTGGCGGACCCGCTTCGACTGTTGTCCTCACCTGCTGGGAGGGGGTGAGGGTCCGCGTCCATCGGGGCCACGGGGGTGTTCGCGCCCCCTCATTCTCACTGCCTGGGTCCCCCCTTCCCCGTGTGGTCGGAGGTGTTTACACCACAGGTCACGGGCGGGGACTCGGGTGTAACGTGAAAGGGGCTGAGAAATTACTGAAACAGGGAAAGAGGTGTATGAAAACACATTATATTAACTTTTATATTTTGTGTGTCAAAGTCAGAGTTTATTATGCTTTTAATTTCCTGTCTTTAAAGGAATACAATTATTTATTTTGTACTTAAAATATTTTATATTTAAAATGTGCTTCTTAGCTTATCTCATTTTCAAGTCAAAATATTGCCACGATTGAGATTTTCTCATAATGAGAAGGAAAAGCTGGGCTGGACTAACAAGCTAACTCTTAAATCTAAGTGTAATAAGTGTCAGTTTACTGATCTAAGTACTGCTGGGCTAACTCAGAAATCTGAAGTTTAATAATTGTTGGTTTACTGGGCTAACAAGTTAACTCATAAATCCTAGCTCAACAAGTGCCAGTAACTGGGTTCTGGCCAGCAGAAGTCCCACTGAGACTGAATGAATTACTCAAGACTCTGTGGAAAAAGTCAAGAGAGGGAGAGGGTGTCGGGAGCCAACTCCACGAGCCTCTCAAATGCTCCCACATTTATTGTGTACAATCAAAGGAAAAATCACTAACAGTTGTGTGATAGAATACAGGAATTTAAGGAAAGACAGGGTGGGATTGAGATTGTAGAAATCAATGTGAGTGCAAAGGCTTTGTTTATCTTTAGGGAAGTCATGGGAAGAGGGGAACAAGATATATCCTTATAGATATGTTAGAAAAGGCCACCAGCCCAGCCAGCTCCTTGTTTGGGGCATAGAAGACTATCTAACAGCAGACACACCCTGTGTTTATAGCTGAGGACCTGGGTTGTTGCTTTGCAATGAGCAGAGTTCTATCTAAAACCTCAACTATGCAAGAAAGGCATTGTCTCTGCTTTTTACTGCCAGGAGACTGGCATGCCGATGCACAGGTGCCTGTTTGCAAGGCAGTTAACTAAGCACATTTGTTCTTCTTTAAGGAGATGAGTGGCTGGGGTCTGTTACAATTTGTTAACACAATCATGGTCTCCCAAAAGTAACATGCTCTGTTCCTAATAGATAAATTCCAGTGTACTGATTCCCTGCTTTTGCTGTTCACACCTTATTGGCTAATAGCCCCATGCTTGCAATTAACTCTATAAAGCCTAATGCACAAGTTTTGGAGGTGCTCAGAGCTTCAGAGCAGAAGACACTCTGAGCCTGCCAGTGTAATAAATCTGAGTATTCCAACCCTCCAAGTGGTGCTTGTTTCTTGGCTGGCCTGTTGTTTCCGTAATATTAATACAGTGACAGTCTTAAATATATGTAAGTATAAGCTTATTGAAAAACCTTTTGCAGCATTCCAGGGTGACCAGTTTTGTTAAAAATAATACCTAGGCCACTACCAAATTCTTACAAGAATATAATTTTAAAAATTGTGAATTACTTTTATAAGTTCCAAATACAGTGGTGATTTTTAAAATACCAACCATTGTACATACTGCTTAAGACCATTTGAGATGAAATATATTCAAAGCTAAATCGTCAGAATATTTAAAAGGCAGGACAATGACTGCTTTTCATTGCAAATATATTTTCTCCTAATAAATGCAAAATATGAAGTTATTTAGCTTAGATTTCTATACCTTTGTTCAAAAGGTGAAATAAGAATATAATCTTTTTTCAATTTTAACCCTTTCTCATAAAAATTGGTATTTGTATTTGTAGAATCTTAATTTCCCTTTCATTTTTTCTTTTGATTTATTTTCTTTAACAGAGAGTGCTTTCCTATGTCTCGTTAAAGTTTTTTTATTCTCCTATTCTAGATCCAAGTCACTTTCTGACACTGAGAGTAAACAAGGGGAAACGCCTTATAGTAAGTTTGCAACTTTTCATGTGGTCAGGAATTTTTCTTGGAGAAATCTCTTTACAATTTCTGCTCAGATCACAGTATTATCCCATTATGAAAACTGAATACAAAATTGTAATCTGTTTACACCAGGACGCTTCCAATTTTGGCACAGCACATTTCCTGGTATTTTACATTAGATATTAATACAATATTTGATTTTATTTACATATTGTACAGTAATACATATTTTATATATGAATATCTGCTGAATGCCATTAATTTGCATGGGGTGGTAGCTGATTGCATTTGATCTTTCTGACCATTAGTTATTCTTAGGTGTGTCTAAAGTACTTCTTAGAACACAAATTTGACTACCACACCTCTCATAGAATATTTTAAAGGTTATTATATTTTAAATTATAGAAGCAGAAATGTTATCCATTATGTTTATGAAGTGATTAAGTCACAATTTGGTAAATGATTAAGTCACAATTTGGTGTAATCATATTCAGTGGAGGAATGATGGCTTCTACGTCTTTTTACATCTGCCACAGTTGCTTCTCTATACTATTTGTGACCATGAGCATTTTTATGGCAAAGTGATCTTTTTCCAATTCTATTTTTTTTCTTTTATTTCAGTACAATCAGTAAAGCTTTCCTTTGCAGTGATGGCATTGTTTTTAACATGAAGGTACCTTGTCATCTGACGCATTTGTACCTGATGGGCTACTACTCTTGTACAGAGCAAGGAAAAGCATTTTCATATCTCCATCTGTATTCTAGATCTTATCTAATTTCTTAGAAGCATTTTATAATCATTTTTAGTTATTTTAATTGTACTAAACACAGAAGAACAGATCACTTTTTATCTTTACCTACCTCATCACCTAAATGGACACAGATATTATAATAACATGTGAGTTTGATGAAATTGAGAAACGTTCCAGGGTTTGAGCTTCAAGTATTTTTATGTGATTTTCTAAGAGGTAATTAATTTCTGGCACAAAATATGGAATTATCTAAAACCACTTGCAGGGTTGTCTGTCATTTTGTCTTATTTGACTTTTGTCACATAGCTATCAGCTAGGACCCGGTGAGTTTGAATATTTTAAAAAACATTTCTGATTAGAAAACATCAGGAAGAAACATTGAATATTTATGTTCACGACTCTGGTATCATTATTGTAATGTGCTATTTGTTTTGGCGTATATTTGATTTTGTTCCAGTAGTGTGAAATGTAGGCATGGGAACAAAATTAAAAACAACAAAAAATTCTTGAAGTCAGTCACAATGAATTATTAGTCATTTTATTTTTATTTTATAAACAGGCCATTTGAATATGTTCAGCCATGAAGTGAAACAGACTCACTGAATTCTGAGTCCTGAGAGACAGTGACCCAGACACAGCCCTACCAGTAAGTAATGTGGTGATTTGATACAGATATATATTGTGAAATGATTATCACAATAAGGATACTTCCATAAACCCATAAAATTCCCTTTTGTGGTGAGAATTTTTGAGATCTGCTCTCAGTAACTTTCAGATAAATAATACAGCATTGTTAGTTGTAGTCACCATGCTGTTCATGAGATTTCCCAGAACTTAGTCATCTTAAACATGGACGTTTGTACTCTTTGAGCATCTTCTCATTTCCCCACTCTCAGGCCCTGACAACCACCACTCTGTTCTTTGTGTGAATTCGGCTGTTTTTAGATTACACGTGTAAGTGAAATCATGCAGCTCTACTTTTTCTTTTTTCACAGTCTGCAGTGTGTTGATTTGATCCACTTACATACAGCAATGTGATCACAAACAGATTTAATACCTCTCACATGACTCACAAGTATAATTTTCTTTATTTTTTGTGGCAAGAATATTCACAAGATAGTACCTTAGGAACTTTGGAGACTGGTACAGCACTGTAGTCTGTAATCACTGTGCTGTGCATTTGATCTGCATGACTTATTTATCTTCTGGTTGCACATTTGTACCCTTTAACATCTCCCCATTTCCTCCACCCCGACACCTAGTTACCACCATTTTACAATTTGTTTCTAAGTGTTTGCTTGCTTGTTTTTTGTTTGTTTGTTTGTTTTTGTATATCTGATATCTTACGTTTGTCTTTTCTCTGTTTATTTCATCTCACCAAGCATAATACCCTCAAGGTCAATCTGTAATATCACAAATGGCAGAAATTCCTTCTTTCATAATGCAGAATAATATTCCATTGTATGTCAATGTCATTTCTTCTTTATCCATTCTTTCATTGTTAGACACTCAGGTCATTTCCATATCTTGGCTATTGTGAATAATGTTGTAATAAACATGCGAATGCACCTATCTTTTCAATACCCTGTTTTCACTTCCTTCAGATGCACACCAGGAAGGAGGACTGCTGGAGCATATGGTAGCTCTTTTTAATTTTTGGGTAACCTCTATAGCTTTTCCATAGTGCTTGAACCAGGTTACATCCCCACCGACAGTGTACAGGGGTTTTCTTTTATCCTCATCCTGGCCAGCACTGTCTCTTGTCTTCTTGGTGATGGCCTTTCTGACAGGAGGGAGGGGATATCTCATTCCACTTTCAATTTTCATTTCCCTAATTGTTAGTCATGTTGAATATCTTTTCATGTACATTTTGTGTATTTGGGTGTCTTCTTTGGAAAAATATAAATTTAGATTCACTGCCCATTTTTTATATTGGATTTTCTACTCTTTTTTTCTTTTTTTTTTTTTTTTGCTATTGTGTTATATGAGGTCTACATATATTTTGATATTAACCCTCCATCCAATATATGATTTGCAAAAATTCTCTCCTACTCTATATTAGGCTTTATATTTTGCTGATTATGTCTTTTGCTGTGCAGGATCTTTTTAGTTTGATGTAGTCCCACCTGTTGATATTTGCTTTTCTGGCTTGTGTTTTGGGGTCATATCCCAAAATTATTACCCAAACCAGAGTTAAGTATCTTCTTCTCTATGTTTTCCTCTAGGAGTTTTAAAGTATGAGGTCTTACATTTCAGTCATTAATCCATTTTAAATTATATTTGTGAGTAGCGGAAAGTAAGTTTCCAATTTCATTTTTCTGCTTGTGGTTTTCCAATCTTCCCAGCAACATTTATTGTAGATGCTAGAGTTTTCTCATTCAAAATAGCATTAAAACCAATAAAATACCTAAGAATACACTTTACTATGGAAGTGAAAAATTTGTACTTTGAAAACTATAAGACTTCTATGGAAAAAATTGAAGAAGACAAAACAAGTGGAAAGATACACTGGGCCAGAAGTATGGCTAATGGAACAGAAGAATTAAGGTTAAAATGTCCATAATACCCAAAGCCATTTACAGTTTCAGTGCAATTTCTATCAATATTCCAACAGCATTTTTTACACATGGAGAGAAATCAATCTTAAAATTTTTTTATGTGACTACCAGTGACCCAGACACCAGAGCAATCCTGGGAAAGAACAAATTGGGAGTCATCACACTTCCTGATTTAGAACTAAATCACAATGCTACAGTATGAGACACAATGATATTGGTATTAAAATACACACATGGTTTAAATTAACAGTATAGAGGACCCAGTAGTAAACCCCTGTATACTAGGTCAACTACTATCTGAGATGGAAGTAAAACACGTTCAGTGGGCAAAGGATAGTCTCTTTGACAAATGGTGCTTGGACACCTGGATACTACTTTTAATTTTTGACAGAAATTCCATACTGCTTTTCCTAGTGGCTGTGGTTATTTACATTTTTACCAACAACACACAAGGATTTTCTTCACATCCCTTCCAATCCTTGTACTCACCTGTCTTTTTTGACTGTAGCCATTGTAACAGTTGTGATAAGGTCTCGTGGTTTTGATTTGCAATTCCCTGATGATTAATGACAACCTTTTCATGTTGGACATTTGTACGTTTTCTTAAGGAAAATGTCTATTCAGATATTTAATTCATTTTTAAATAGATTTTATTTTTTTGGCTGCTAAGTTGTATGAGGTATTTATATACTTCAGTAAATACCATTTATCAAAAGATGGTTTGCTAATAGTTTCTCCCATTCCATATGATGTCTTTTAAGTTTTTCAAATTCTTTTCTATGCAGAAGTTTTTACATTGACTTAGTCCTGCTTGTTTCTTTTTGCTTTTGCTTTGGTTGCCTGTACTTTGGAGTCATATCTAAATAATCATTATTTACAAGATCAAGGTCAAGGGGATTTTACTCTATGATTTTTTTTACGGTATTTTATGATTTCAAGTCACAATTTGACTATTTTATTGCGAGATATTTTTGTGAGTAGTGTAAGATGGGGTCCAATTTAATTCTTTTATATTCATTCGACTGTACCAGTTTATATTTTGACTGAAAAATTAAACAAGTGTTACCTTTTCTTCATATTCTTGCAAATTTTCTTTTTCTTTTTTATAATAGCCATTCTAACAGGTGTGACGTGATGTGTCATTGTGATTTTGATTTACGTTTCCCTGATGATTAGTGATGTTGAGCATTTATTCATGTACCTATTGGCCATCTATATGTCTTTTTGAAAAAAAATCTACTCAAGTCCTTTAGCCTATTTTTAATTTTTAATTTTTTATTTTATTACTATTATTTTATGACTTAATTATATATTTTATAAAAAAAGTTTTTTGATTAAAAAATGGAAAAAAAATTGCCTGTATGTTATTTTATTCTGTAGTTGCTTTTTAGTTTGCTGATTATTTGTTTTGCTATGGAGGTTTTTTTGGGGGCTTTTTTGTTTTGTTTGGTTTGGTTTGGTTTTTTTTTTGTTGTTGTTTTTTAAATTTGCTGTAGTTCCACTTGTTTGTTTTTGCTTTTGTTACTTGAACCTTTGGTGTCATATCCAAAAAATATTTGCCAAAACCACAGCAAGGAGCTTTTTGTTTACATTTTCTTCAAGTAGTTTTACAGTTTTTGGTCTTACATTTAAGCCTTCAGTCCATTTTGAGTTAATTTCTGTGAGTGCTGCAAGAAAGGGGTCCAATTGTATTCATCTGTAGGCCATTATCCAGTTTTTTCCGGCACAATTTATTGAAGAGTCTATAGTTTTCCCTTTACATCTTCTTGGTTCCCGTGTGAAGTACTTGTTGACACTATATAAGTGGGTTTGTTTCTGAGCACTTGATTGTTTCATTGGACTTGGCCTCCATTTTTTACTGTTACCTACCATTTTTGATTACTATAGTTTTGTAATAAAGTTTGAAATTAGGAATTGTGATATCTCTAGATTAATTATTTGACCAGGTTGATTTGGCTATTAGGGGTGTTTTGTGGTTCCATACAAGTTTTAGGTTTGTTTTCTGTATTTCTGTGTAAAAGTCATTTGAATTTTGATAGGGATTGCATTGAATCTATAGACAGCTTTGGGTGACACAGACATTTTTACAGTTTTAATACTTCTAATTCATAACCATGAAAATTTTTTCCATTTATCTTTTTTTCAGTTTTTTTTTTTTTTAATCAGTGTTTTGTCATTTTCACTGTAAGGATATTTTACCTACTTGGTTTAATTTATTCCTAATTTTTTTGATGACATTTTAAATATGAATGCTTTTTAAACTTATTTTTCAAATTGTTTATTGTTGGTATATAGAAACACACTGCTCTTCACATGTTGATATTTGTATCTTGCAACTTGACTGAATTTGTCTATTATTTGTAATAGGTTTTTGATGGAATCATTAGGATTTTCTACATATAAGATCATATTAAATGCAAACAAATAGTTTTGCTTCATCCTTTTCAATTTTGATTACTTTTATGTATTTATCTTGCCTAATTGCTCTGGCCAGGACTTCCAGTATTATGTGGTAAAGGAATGGTGAGTGCACAAACATTTTCTTTATATTTTTGTCAGAAAACACTTCACCATTGAGTATGATGTTTGCTGTGAATTTGTCCAGTATGACATTTATTATGTTTAATTACTTACTTTGTATAGCAATTTGTTGAGGCTTTTTATTATTTGTTTGTTAGTTTATGAAAGGTTGTTTAATTTTTTCACATGTTTTTCTCCATCAATTGAGATTACCATACGATTTTTATATTTCATTCATTAATGTGATGCATCACATGTTTGATTTACATAGGTTGAATTGTCCTTGGATTCAGGGATAAATTCCACTTGACATGGTATATGATCTTTTCAATATACCATTGAATTTGATTTGCTTATATTTCATTGAGAAATTTTGCATCTATATTTATCAGTAATACTTGCCAGTTTTTTTTTCCCCCTTGTAGTGTTCTTATCTAGCTTTGATATCAGGGTAATGTTGGACTCATCAAATGAATTTGTAAATATGCCTCCTCTTCATGTTTTTAAAAAGTTTGAGATGACTGTATTAATTCTATTTAAATGTTTGGTTGAATATCCCAATGAAACTGTCTGGTCTTAGCCTCTTTTTATTTTTTTATTTATTTATTTTTTTATTACTGATACAATCTTTTCATTCATCATTGGTTTGTTCAGATTTTCTGTTTTGTTTATTAGTCAGTTTTGGTAGTTTTTATATTTCTAGGAGTTTATTATTTCCAGGATATCCGAGTTATTTGTGTGTATTTGTTGATAGTCACCTATTATAACCTGTTGTATTTCTGTTGTATCAGTTATAATATCGCCTCTCATTTCTGATTCATTTGCATATTGTTTTACCCTTTGTTAGTATAGCTCAGTTTGTCAATTTTACCATTTTAAAAACAACCTCTAGCATTGATGTTTTCTAATATTTATAGTCTTTGTTTATTTATTTCTTCTCTCACATTTGTTATTTCATTTCTTTGCTACTTGTGAACTTAGTGGGATTTTTTTTTTTTTTTGCGCTAGTCCCTTGAGAAGTAATGTTGTTTATTTGCAATTCTTTTTTCTTGTCATACTAATTTGTTGTAATAAACTCATAATTCTTTCCATGGTATTTTATAAGTTTTAGTAAGTTGTGTTTCCATTTTCTTTTGTTTCAAGATTTTCTTTTAATTTCAAGAAAATTATTGTAAAACTGTTATAAATTACCCACCCCCTGTTTTATTGAGATACAATATGGTGCTGTTTAAGATTCAAATGCATATTATAATGATTTGACTTTGATATATTGTGAAATGATTATCACATAAGATTAGTTAACATACATCATCTAAATGTAGATGCAAAAAACAAAGGAAACAAAATATATTTTCCTGTTATGAGAACACTTGAGGTCTACTTGCTTAACAGCTTTCAAATATACCATAGAGCACTGTTAACTGTATTCACATTGTACATAACACTTCAATACTTGTTTATCCCATAACTGGATGTTGGTATGTTTGGACTTCCTACACCAAATTCTCCCTCTTCCCACTGCCCACCTTTGGTAACCAAAAATGTGATATTTTAATTTTTGCTTATTTTTTTCACATATAAATCAGGTCATACAGTATTTGTCTTGCTCTGCCTGACTTCTCTTACTTAGCATGATGCCCTCAACGTCCATCCATATTGTCACCAATGGCAGAATTTCCTTCTTTATATTGCTGAATAATACTCCATTGTCTAAATATAGCACAACTTTTATATGCAAGCATTTGTTGATAGGTCGTTATCATCTCTTGGCTGTTATAAATAATGTTGCTGTGAACATGGGTGCAGATATCTCTTCAACATAATGTTTTCAATTATTTTAGATACATTTCCCAAATGTGGAAATTCTGGGTCATATGGTAGTCCTGTTAAATGTTGGGGAACCTCTCTAGTGTTTTTCATAGAGGCCAAACCAACTCATAAGCCAATCAAAAGTACACAAATGTTCCCTTTTCTCCATATCTTTGCTAGCGTTTAATAGTAAGCCTCTTGTCTTTTTGATAAATTCATCCTAATAATCCTGAGTTGAAATCTCCTTGCGTGTTTGATTTTAATTTCCCTAATGTTTTGTGATGTTGAGCACATTTTCATGTATTTGTTGGAAATTCATGTATTTTCTTTGGAAAAAATGTATTTCCAGGTCTTTTGCACAGCTTTTAAGTGGGTTATTTGTTTTGATGCTTTTGAGTTGTATGATATGTATTTTGGATATCAACTCCTTATTAGTTATAAGATTTTTAGATTTTTTTCCCCATTATATAGGCTGTCTTTTCATTTTGTTGATTGTCTCAATGTGTAGGAGATTTTTAGTTTGATGTAGTTTCATTTGTTTTTTTTTTAATTGTTTATGCTTAAAGTATCATCAAAAATAATTTTTAAGACCTGTGTTAAAAAGACTTTTACTGTTTTCTTCTAGGAATTTTATGACTTCCAGTCTTATATTTGCCTTTCTTTCCTTTATACTTAATTTTCAGAGTGGTGTTAGATAGAGGTCTAATTTTATTCTTTGGCATGTGAATATAAAATTTTCCAAGCCCAGTTATTAACAAGACTGTCTGCTCCACTGAGTCTTCCTGACCACCTTGTCAAATACTGGTTGACTTTACATGCATGGGATTGTATCTTGACTCTCAGTTCTATTCCATTGTTTTTATGGCAGTACCATGCTATTTTAGATTATTATAGCTTTATATTATAGTTTGATATAGAGTGCAATATCTCCAACATTGTATGTACAAGGTCTTTTGTGGTTCCTTATAAATTTTTATATTTTTTTTTCCTACTTTAAAAAATGCCACTGGATTTTGATAGGAATTAAATCAACAGATGGCTTTGGGTAGTATGGACATTTTAACAATATTAATTCTTCCAATCCATAGGCAAGGGATAAATTTACATTTGTCTGTATGTTTTAGTTTATTTCTTAGAGTGATATTTTATCACCTTGGATGAATTTAGTCATTATTTTATTGTTTTTGATGCTGTTATAAATAGAATTGTTGTATTTCTTTTTCAGATAATTTTCAGTGTATAGAGATATGACTGATTTTTGCATTTAAAATTTTTATTCTGCAACTTTACTGATTATGCTGCTTAGTTCTAATGGGATTTTGGTGAAGTTTTTAGGACTTCCTATAGATATAATCATGTTATCTTAAACTAGAGATATTTGTACTTCTTATTTTCCAGTTTTGATGACTTTCCTGTCTCCTCCTTACCTGACTGCTCTGGCTAGGACTCCCATTACTGTGCTGAGTGAGTGGTGGGGGTGGGCTCCTTTGCCTTGTTCCTGACATTAGGGGAAAGTTTCAGAATTCCACTACTGAGTATGTTTTGAACCGTGGCCTTGAGTTACATTCATTTTATACCTAGGTTGTTCAGTGTTTTCCTGTATCTATTGATCATTATATTTTTTCTTTTGTTCTATTAATGCGATGGCATCACATTTATTTGATTTGCTAGTATGTATTCAGAATTTTATAATCTACATTCATCTGGGTTATTGACCTAAATTTTCTTCTCTGGCAGTTTCAAAGCAATGCTAGCCTTGTAAAATGAATTTGGGAATTTTCCTTCTTCATCTATTTTTTAAAAGACTTGAGGATTGGCATTAATTCATTACATATTTGGTAAAATTTACCAGTGAAACCATCTGATCTTGACCTTTTCTTCATTTGAAGAGTTTTGATTACAGATTTATTCTCCACAGTGTTAAATGGTTCGTTTAGATTTTCTATTTCTTCCTAATTCACTCTTGGTAGGTATGTTTCTGAGAATTTTTTTTTTCCATTTATCTAGGTTGTCTAGTTTATCTGCATATAGTTGTTCATAGTAATTTATTATCCTTCTTATTTCTGTGGTAGAGTTGCAATGTCTTCTCTCTTATTTATAATTTTGTTGATTTTGATCCTCTCTCCTTTTCTTTGTGTAGTGTAGCTAAAAGTTCAAAATTTTATTTATTTATTTAATGAACTAGCTCTTAATATTGCTAAATTTTACTGTTTTTTTGTCTATCACATTGACTTCTGCCGTAATCTTTATTATGTTCTTCCTTCTGCTAACTTTGGCTCAGTTTGGTCTTTTTCCAGGTCCTTGAGGAGAAAAGTAAGATTGTTTATTTGAGCTCTTTCTTATTTCTTAAGTTAGGCATTTATTGTAATAAATCACCGTGTTGGAATTGGTTTTGCTATATCTCATGGGCTTTGGTATGCTTTGTTTCCATTTTAGTCTGTCTCAAGACACTTTGTTATTTCCTCTTAAATTTATTCTTTGGTTAGGAGAGTGTTGATCAATTTCTATATATTCATGTGCTTTCCAGTTTTCCTCCTCCTACTGATTTCTAGTTTTATACTATGATCAGAGAAGACATTTGATATAATTTCAGTCTTGAATTTGTTGAAATTTGATATATGACCTAATATGTGGTCTTGTCTAGAAAAAAAAATTTGTACACTTGAGAAGAATGTATATTCAGCTTTTGTTAGACAGAATATTTTATATATGACTGTTAGGACCATTTGATCTTTAGTGTTGTTCATGTCAACTGATCCTATATTGAACTATTGTCTGGATGATCTATCACTTGTGGAGAGTGGGGTGTTAAAGTTCTCAACTATTATCATACTGTAGTTTATTCTGCCTTTTAGCTTGTTTTTGCTATACATATATGTAGTTGCTCTGATGTTGGATGCATAAATATTTATAATCGTTACATTATTTGGATGGATTGACTCCTCTGTCATTACATAATGACCTTCTTTGCCTCTTTTGACCTTTGCTAGATTAATGTCTTTTTGACTGTTTTAGGTGTAGCTCACCCCTTTTTTCCCTATTTGTTTGAAGTATCTTTTTCCATCCCTTCACTCTCAGTCTATGTTTTTAAAGACAGAAAATAAATAAATATTTACTTGAGCTACATCTTTAAAGAAATAGACCTAACAGACATATGCACAGTATTCCACCCAGTAGCAACAGAATGCACGTTCTTCTCAAGCACACAAGAAACATTCTCTAGGTATGTCATATGTTAAGTCACAAAACAAGGCTCAGCAAATGTAAGAAGATTGAAATCATATCAAGTATCATATCTGACAATAATGGTATAAAACCAAAAGTTAATGACAGAGGAAAACAGGAAATTTCACAAATGTGTGAAAATTAATGTGCATACTCTTTATAAACTATTGGGTTAAAGAAGATATCAGAAATGAAATAAAAAATATTGTGGGGTGATGTCACCAGGATGGCAATGTAGGTCATTACAGACTTTGCTCCCCCTCAGAAGAACAGCTTACAACTGTTCACAGGCAGGACAGCACTGAGAATACACTATAACATGGGGTGAGGCTGAAGCATCCGTGTGCACCATGTAGACAAAGACAGACCATAGTAGAAGGACATAGATGGACACACTTGGGTTCATAATCTGAGAGAATGCAGATACAAGTTATTTTAGATAAAGACAAGCACAGAACTTTTTGTTTCAGATTTTCTACAGTACTGAGAAAAAACAGAATCCACAGTGACACTTCTGTGCAAAGTTGAGAAAGTTACTTTTGAGACTGTTAAAAAAAAAAACAGAAATAATCTGTATACATAATATATGTTCCATAACTGTGTTTACATGATTTACCTCATTAAATGGAAAATATTTTGTTAAAAAGAAGACATATATCAACCAGATTTATTTTGATTGTCTTCTTATTAATCGTCGTTCACCATTTGTATTATAGGACTCATGAAGTAGTGACATATTCAGTGAAATCTACATATGGGATGTTCCATTTATGATACACATGTTGAGAAACTTGAGCTTTGGGTGTCACTGAACTCTTCAGCATGGAGTACTAATTACTAATTAAACTACTCTATTATGGAGTAAATTCATAAGTTCCTTGGTGAGTAGCCAATTACATGGGACAGAAGCCATTGTTGAGGAAGTGACATTACTTAAAACCCTACATAGTAGAGGCAGGATGTGTGAGGATAAGTGTATCCTGAGGGGCAGGAGCAAGGTAGACAGGGAGGGAATGAGGTTTCCAGAGGGTTGAGGTGGATACTGGAGAATCAGTGAATAAACAAAGAGTAGTAAATCTGAGTAATTTCAGAGAGGCTTTCATAGAGGTGGAGAGTGAAATACACATGTGTTAATCAGGGCCTCCTGGGTTTCAGGGTTGGGGGAATTGAGTAAGACTCTAAGTAGCATGGATTCATTAACATATAAAATTCAATGACTTTATTTACTTGTATGTAAATTAAGAGAATTCATATTTTCTATATGAGCAGCAGCATGTAAAGCCATATTAGTTCTGAATCTGGGAGAGGAGAAATGGTCTCTGTTTCTCTTAGAGCACAGTGCCAGGTGATGGTTAGGGGATTTGTGGCAGGTGAGCCTGGGTATTGTGGAAAACTAAAATGTCGTGGCTTCTTTCTCCTTTTTCAGTTGTGTTTTAGTGCTTGAACTTTTTGTAAATGAAAATCCAGAGACTGATGGAGGTTAGCTGTGATCCTGACAGTGCAATCACAGAGAAGCAAGTCCTTCCTCTTTCTCTGTTGCCAGTAGGTGAGCAGGCTTCTCCACAGGCCTGAATCTTCTCTATAAAACCAAGAAGTAATAAAAGATTTAAGGGGCTCTTGTTATGTTTCCCTAGGTCCCTGAGATGTTTTGTGGCCCAGAAATTGAATATTCTCCTTCCCAGTATTTGTGCTGTTGAAAGTCTTCACATTACACCAAAATGAGAGTGGCTGTCTTTGTCTCAGTCCCTTGGGCACAGGAGAAAGTTGCCTCACTCACGGCTGATTGGCATCTGATGTACATTAGTCATTTGGTGAACACAGTGGAGGGAGACTGAGGAAGCAGAGGCTCACTGTCTAGTTGTGCTGGTGTATGTGTCAGAATGAGGTCAGCTGAAAACAGCACAGGTGCAGGAGGCACAGAGGACAACAGCAGTGCTCCTGTGAGTGTGGAGCATGGAGGGTAGTGAGGGGTCAGCGATCTGACCTGAGTTCAGTGTCATAGTTTTGATTAGTAACTGCATCCTCTGAAAATGGCTGCCAATTTTAAATAAAATACTTATCTTCCGTCTTGTACAAATCCATCCAGTTTTCATTTTGTAAGTAAACTTCGTTCACATTTAAACACTGGAAAACAATGTATAAATTATATTTTTTCCTTAAATATGGCTGTATGTTGATGAGAGAAACTGCAGTAGATAGAGCAGCACATAGGGTCCTGTGGAAATTTTTGAAGGACTGAAATACCTGAAACTTATTGGAAGATTCTGTTACTGTCAGACCAGTGGGAGTGAGTGTGACCCTGGGGAAGCAATGCTGTGTGACCATCAAAGCCGAGAGGTAGAAAGAAATGGGAGACCTCAGGTCACTGGAGGGTCAGAATAGGGCCATCTTTCAGTGTAGAAGTCCCTGGAGCCACAGGCTTGTGATGCTGACTTTGTCCACATATCTGGTAATGGACATCTGAGGTGTGTAGTTAGAGAATCTGCACCTGCTAACCCCAAGATCTGCATGAATCCTGTTCAGTCATGTGCAGGGCTGGACATTGCTTCTGAATTCTCTGTGATTGAAGTGAGTAATAGACATTCACAATTAATTCACTGATTTCTATACAGAACACTTTAAACATGACCTCAGTTTAAAAATCAATACTCCTAAGCACTTAGTAAAATGTTTCACATGAAAGGTGTCCTGTTGCATGTAGAGGTATAATTTGCCATTAGTCACAGTTAATAAGTCATAAATAACAGACATCTGCCTTGTGATGAGTCTAGTTTTATCTAAAAGTCTTAGAGAGAAGAAGTGAGTTATGCTTTCTCAAATTCAAATTTTATAATCAGCAGTTCTCTTGATTTTGCCTTTGACCCAGTGGTTTTTGAGATTGTGTTATTTAGTTTCCTCATATTTGTGGAGTTTTTTAATTTTGTGCTGTAATTGATTTCTAGTTTCATTTCATTGTGCAACAAAAGATTCTCGGTATGATGTCAGTCTTCTTCAATTTGTAAGGTCCCTTTTGTGACATAACATGTGATCTATCCTGGAAAATATTTTGTTTTCACTTGAAAAAAGTGTGAATTAGTCTGCAACTGGATGAAAAGTTCTGTGTATGTCTGTTAGGTCCATTTGTCTAAAGTGTTGTTTAGGTCCACTGGTTGTTTATTGATTTCTGTCTCAATGTTCTATCCACTGTTGAAAATCAGATATAGAAATGCTTACTATTGTATTGCATTAAATTTCTCCTTTCACATCTGTCAATGTTTGCTTTACATATTTAGATGATCTGATATTAGATGTGTATAAATAATTGCAATTGTTATACCTTCCTAGTGAATTGACATGGTTATAATTACATAATACATTTTTTGTCCCATTTTTGGCTAAAAGTCACATTTGTCTGGGACAAGTATAATAGCCACTCCTGCTTTGTTTCGGTCACCATTTTCATGGAATATCTTTTACCATCACTTTACTTTCAGCCTATGTGTGTCCTTAAATCTAAGATGAATTCTTGTAGACAACATATAGGTGGATCTTGGCTTTTTAATCCATTCAGCCACTATGTATCTTTTTATTAGGGGGTTTAGCCCATTTACAGCTAAAATAATATTTGCTCAAGAATGACTTACTGTTGTCATTTTTGAACTGTTTTCTGTTTGTCTTGCAGTTTTTCTCTTTTTCTTTTCATGTCTTCTTTTGTGTTCCATTGTTTTTGGTATTAATATGTTTTTATTTCTTTTCTCTTTTTTTGTTCTCTACCACAGGTATATTCTTTGTGGTTACCGAGGGGCTTGTTTGCAATACCTGTTAGTTATAACAGCCTATTTTAAGTTGACAGCAACTTAATTTCACTTGCACATAAGACGCCTCTATCTCTCCATTCATATTATATGCTACTGATATCACAGTTTACATACATCTACTTCTATTATGTATCTAGCAATCTAATTTAGTTATAGTTATTTTAAATCTTTCATCTTTTAACTTTTATAGTAGTATTAGTAGCAATTTGCTACCATCATTATAGTAATAGAGTATTCTGTTTTTCTGTATATATTTACCTTTACCATTAAGTTTCAGTTTGTCTTCTGCTCTTGTGTTGCTGTTTAGTATCCTTTTCTTCCAACTTGAAGACTTCCCTCTAACATTTCTTTTAAGAAAGTTCTTGCTAAATTCCTTTAGGTGTGGTTGTCTGAGAAATTCTTTCTCTGTCTCTCTCTTTTTCTTTTTCTTTTTTTTCTTTTTTTTTCTTTTGTGGACAGGTGTAGTATTCTTAGTTGGCAGTTTATCTTTACCTTGCAATATTTTGGTTTATGTTGTCTCAGTCTTTTCTGGCCTCCAAAGTTTCTCCTGAAAATATCAAGTGGTAGCTTTATGTGAATTACCTTGTATTTATATAACAAGTTGATTTTTCTCTTGCTGCTTTCAACAGTCTCTATTTGTCTTGAACTTCTGACAATTTGATTATAGTGTCTTGGTGTGATTCACTTTGAATTCTCTTACTTGATGTCCTTTGGGGTTTCTGGACCTGGATGTCTGTTTTATTCCTCAGGTTTGGAACAAAATTCAGATATGATTTATCTCTATATATTTTCTGCTTCTTTCTGTCTTCCTCTTGGCCCTCCAATATTTTGTCTTTGGACTGATTGATGTTACATAATTCCTTTAAACTATTTTCACATGATTTTATTTATTCCCCCCCCTTTTTTTTTTCATACATTACTCCTTTGACCTCAGAAAGAATCTTTAGGAACACTATTTTGAATTTTCTGTTGGGTATATCGCTTATCTCCATATCATACAGTCATTGTTTTTGGAGTGTATCTTTGTTTTCATTTTGGTTTTTTTTTTCCTTAGGGTATATTCATTATTTCTTCATTTTTCTTGACTCCATGTTAGTTTATTTGCCTTAGACCAAATAGCCTTCTCTCCCAATCTTCAGAGTCTTGCCTTACGTCAGAAATGTTTGGCACAAGTCAGCCCAGCCAGTTTCTAGGTGCCTCTCAAACCTTGTTCTTGCTCATAGTGCCTTTTTTAGGTGCTCCCAGGAGACTGAGGTACTGTCAGTGCCCCAGGAGAGGCAAATTAGAAGCCAGCCCTCAGGCAGCAATTGGACAAGCTGGGGCACTGCATGTGTAGCCTGACACTGTCTGTAGAGAAGGTAGGAGCTGGTCTCTATTGCTGGAGCAAGCCAGGGTGGGTAGTTGTGGGAAAGCCTGCAGGGCCATGAGGAACTGCCACTTTGTTCTCTGCAGACTCCAGGAAACTAATGAGTGCTGGGCTCCAATTGCTCTAAGTGACATACAAGCTAGAGGACAGAGTCAGGCAGTAGCTGGAAAAGTCAGGGTGCTGGATGTGCAGTCAGACTCCTTCCAGGGAGAAGCTGGGCCTTGTTAGTTTTGGCTGGGTCAAGTGAGGGGCAGAAGCTGCAGGGATTACCCCCCTGCCAGCTCAAGCTCACAGAGGGCCCTGCCAGCTTCCAGGGAGAGGAGTGAGTTAGAATGTAGACTTTGGACAGCAGCTGGGAGGGTCAGCCCATGAGATAGATGTGCAGTCTAGCTCCTTCCAGAGAGAAGCTGGAAGTTGATTTTTATTTCCAGCTCAGTCTACACTAAGCCATAGGAATATCTGCTGGAAGAAAAACATCTTGAAAACTGAAAACATTCACGGTTTCACCAGAGCAGAAAGATCACTCTGATTCCAAGACAAGATAGTGAGACTCTTTTGTTGCCAATGCAGAGAGATCTGAGAGCAAAGACAGAGTTAAGAATGCTCAGTGTTTTCAACTAGAAAGGAACTAGATGACTCCACAGTTGATTGAACTATATTTTTTTGTCAAAAGCAATCCAATAAATGTTAGCTCCACCAGAGAAATCTTTCTATGTAGAAAAGGGAAATGTCTGCTCTTTCTACTATGTTATTTTAATTTGCACAGCTTAATGCTTACAGTATTACATTTACTTAGTAAATCTTTAATCCACTTACTCATTCATGCAAGAAATAATCACTGACTTTCCAGCACTGTTTTGTGTCTTAGAGATTGAATACAAGAAAGAACTGAGTACAAGAATCATGATCAGGAAGGCACCAGTGTAGTGATGGACAAACTAGATGTAAACACCTTCAGACAGCTGCCGTGGCTTTGACCAGACATGAATGGGGGCTGATTGAGGTCTGAGGTATGTGGAAGCTTGTCTGGATACTTAAGTAAAGAAGTCTTTGTTGACAGACTCAATGAGACCAGATGGCTGAAGTTTTCTAGCACCACATCTCTGAAGAATTTTCTCTGGGATGAATCCACAAAAGCCTGTAATTCTTGATGGAAATCCACACCACATCATTCAGGTCACTATTTTGTAAAAGTTCACAGATACTCGGGTTCTGATGGGGCTTCCCTGAAGAGTTCTGTGTGCAGAGAGTTGACATGATGCTGCTGGGCAAGGGGACTTTGTGTACAGTTGGCTCAGACCTTGTTTGCTGTTTCTGTGCTGACTTTTTTATATCCTTCAGATACAATCAGGGATATATAGACACTGGAAAACAACAAATGTTTATTGACAAAATTATCACATGAGGTATAGTGTGAAATACCCTGGACATGCTCAGATAAACTCATGACTCTTTATTGATTATTATAAATTTTGAAAACATGTAACAAAGCTGTATTTTTCACTAATTTTAAGTGCATAAGGCAGACAGTGTCAACAAACTGCTGATTCTTAACTATAACTGTGGATAGATCAGCCTGATAGAAACCTCAAGTTTCTCATCTGTGAAACGACTCAACAATTATTTAGGAATTTAAAGAATTCCAGTGAGTTAATATGTAAAGTGCCTTCTATATAGCAAATGCTCAATAAACAAAGTGATAAATCTGTTATTATTAAAATGACAGAGAGCCTTCCAGCAATGCTCAGAATACTGCAGGACTAAACAGGCTTCACGGTGAATTCAGGGTCTGCAGGTGTAACCTCTCTCATCTCTGTACAACTCAGATGTTCATTAAAAGGCATAGGACATACAATTCAGAAGCATAAGCCAGAAGCCCATGAGACTTCTGTACTGAACGGTGGCCCCAGCCTAACCCCTCTCCATTTTCTCTGTGGTCTCCAAACATTAGTTACTATTGTCTGCTTTGTATCTTCATTCGGTCTATCTGTGAAAAGGTAATAGAAGCCTCTCGACTTAATCTAACTGAAGCTGGTCTCTCCAGATCTTCAATAATTTCCACAGGTCCCTAAATTGTATTTCATATGCTATTCTCTTATTATGTTTATGCATTTTTTTAATTGAAATATAGTCATTTTACAATGTTGTGTAATTTGTGGTGTTCATAATGTTTCAGTCATATATATATACATATACATACATATTTTTGTCTTCATATTCTTTTTCATTATAGGTCACTGTAAGATATTGAATAGTTCCCTGTGCTTTACAGTATGAACTTGTTATTTGTTTTATATATAGTAGTTAGTATATGCAAATTTCAAACTCCCAATTTATCCTTTACCACTCCCTTTCATCCCTGGGTACCATAAGTTTGTTTTCAATGTCTGTCAGTCTGTTTCTGTTTTGCAGGTGAGTTCATTTGTGTCTTTTTTTTTTTTTTAAGATTCCACTTATAAATGTAGAAATTTTCTATTTCTGGCTTGCTTCACTTATAATGATGATCTCCAGGTCATCCATGTTGCTGCAAATGATATTATATATACACATTATATACAACTTATATATATATATATATATATATATATATATATATATATATATATATATATATATATATATATATATATAGTTGAGTAGGATTCCATTGTAAAAATTTATCACAATTTTTATCCAGTCATCTATCAATGGACATTTAGGTTGTTTCTATTTCTTGGCTGTTGTAAATAGTACTGCTGTGAACATTGGGGTGCCTGTGTCTTTTTGAATTATATTTTTCTCTAGATATGTGCCCAGGAGTAGGATTGCTGGATCAAATGGTAACAAGTAATTTTTAAATTAACTTCCATATTGTCCTTTAAAGTGGCTACACCAATTTACATTCCCACCAACAGTGTAGGAGGGTGCCCTTTTCACCACATCCTCTGCAGCGTTTATCATTTGTGGACTTTTGAATGATGGCCATTCTGGCTGGTAATAGGTGAAACCTCATAGTAGTTTTGATTTGCATTTCCCTAATAATTAGTGATATTGAGCATTTTTTCGTGTGCCTGTTAGCCATCTGTATGTCTTCCTTGGAGAAATGTCTATTTAGAAGAAATATCTGTCTTCTGCCCATTTTTAAAAATATACTTTTATTTAAGTATAGTGAGTTTACAATGTTGTGTCAATTTCTGGTGTACATCACAATAGTTCAATAATATAGGAACAACATATCTTCATTTTCATATTATTTTTAACTATAAGTTACTACAATATATTGAATAGAGTTTCCTGTGCTATACAGTATAAACTTGTTGTTTATCTATTTTATGTACAGTAACTAGTATCTGCAAATCTCAAACTTTAATTTATCCCTTTCCACATCCTTATCCACTTGGTAACCGTAAGTTTGTTTACTATGTCTGTGAGTCTGTTTTGGTGTTGTAAATAAGTCTGTTTTGGTTTTGTAAATAAGTTAGCCTTTTTTTTTGTTTCTTTGTTTGATTCCACATTTAAGAGATATCATATGGAATGTTTCTCTCTTTCTGATTTACTTCACTTAGAATAGCATTTTCCAGGTTAATCCAAGTTGCTGCAAATTGCATTATTGTATTCTTTTTTTATGACTGAGTAGTATTCTATTGTATAAATATACCACAACTTCTTTCCAGTTATCTGTTAGTGGACATTTAGGTTGTTTCAATGTCTTGTCTATTATAAATAGTGCTGCTATGAAAATTGGGGTGCATGTATCTTTTTGAATGAAGGTTCCCTCTGGACATAAGCCCAGGAATGGGATTGCTGGATCAGATGGTAAGTGTATTTTTAGTCTTTTGAAGACTCTTCATACTGTTTTCCACAATGGCTGCAACAAACTACATTCCCACTAATGGTATAGAGGATTCCTTTTCCTCCAAATCCTCTCCAGCATTTATTCTTTGTGGACGTTTGAATGATGACCATTCAGACTGTTGTGAGGTGATACCTCATTGTACTTTCGACTTGCATTTCTTTGATAATTACTGATATTGAGCATTTTTTCATGTGCCTTTTGTCCATTTGTATGTCTTCTTTGGAGAATTGCTTGCTTAGATCTTCTGCCCATTTTTTAATTGGTTATGATTTTTTCTTATGAAGTTGTATGAGATGCATATATATCCTGGAGATTAAGCCCTTGTCAAATTCATCTTTTACAAATATTTTCTCCCATTCTGTAGGTTGTCTCCTTGTTTTGTTTATGGTTTACTTTGCTGTGACAAAACTTATAAGTTTAATTAGATAGGTCCCATTTGTTTATTTTTGCTTCTATTTCAATTGCTTGGGTAGAATATCCAGGAGAACATTACTGAGATTTATGTGGGATAATGTTTTGCCTATGATTTCCTCTAAGAGGTTTATAGTACCTTGTCTTATGTTTAAAGTTATAAGTCTTTTTGAGTTTCTCTTTGTGTATGGTGTGAGGGAGTATTCTAACTTCATTGATTTACATGCAGCTGTTCAGTTTTCCCAATACCACTGACAGAAGAGACTGTCTTTATTCCATTGTATGTTCTTGCCTCCTTTGTCAAAGATTAATTGACCAAAAATTTGTGGAATGATTTCTGGCATCTCTATGATCTTCCATTGATCCATATGCCTGTTTTTGTTCCAGTACCATGCTGATTTGATTAGTGTAGCTCTGTAGTATTGTCTGAAGCCTGGAAGGATTATTCCTCCAGCTTTGTTCTTTTTCTTCAGTAATGCTTAGGCAGCTCTGGGTCTATTTTGATTCCATATAAATTTTAGTATGATGTGTTCTAGTTCTGTGAAATAAGTCCTGGGTAATTTGATATGAATCACAGTAAATCTGTAGATTGCTTTGGGTATATGGTCATTTTAACAATATTAATTTTTCCAATCCCAAGAATATGGGATATCTTTACATTTCTTTAAATCGTTTTAATTTCCTTAGCATTTTGTAATTCTCCACATATAAGTCTTTAACTTTGTTGGTCAGATTTATTCCTAAGTTTTTTTTTTTTTTTGATATAATCTTAAAAGGAATTATTCCTTTACTTTCCTTTCTGATATTTCACGGTTAGTGTAAAGACATGCCTCTGACTTATGGATGTTAATCTTGTATCCTGCTACTTTGCCAGTTTTTTTTATCAGCTCTAGTAGTCTTTGTGTGGAGCTTTTAGGGTTTTCTATATATAGTATTATGTCATCCATGTATAATGACAATTTTACCTCTTCTCTTCCAGTTTAGAACTGTTTTAACTTCCTTGTCTAATTGCTGTGGCTAGAACTTCCAATGCTATACTGAATAGAAGTGGTGAGACACAAAATTCTTTTCTTGTTCCAGATTTTAGTGGGAAGGCTTTCAACTTTTCACCATTGAGTATTATACTGGCTGTAGTTTTGTCAAAAGAAGCTTTTACTCTCTCGAGATATGTTGCTCTATACCCATTTTGATAAGAGTTTCTATAATAAAAGGTTGTTAAATTCGTGTTGCCTTCTGTCTTCTGTCGGAGAGCGGATTCTGTCAGGTATGAGTCGAGAGCTCTGTGTCCGCCTGCCAGCCCGCCCACCCGGCCCCATCTCGAACGGTGGTCTCTATCACGTGTTCCGTCAGGAGCAGGCACTTTCTGCTTGTTTTTGGAACTTGCTGTCGAGATTCCAGGTTCTGGGCCTGTCCGGATATCTCTTAGAAACGGAAATGTGTGCGTTTTCCCCTTTTTTAAATTGTGTTTGTTTGTTTACTTATTTATTTATTTACTTACTTACATTTATTTATTTATTTAGGCCTTTTTTTTTTTTTGGTTCTTGCTGCTGTTGTTGCTTTCGGTGGTTGTTTGTTTATTCGGGGAGGGGAGGTAATTCGTTTCTTTTGCTGGTGTGTTGCCTGACTTAGTGATTGCCTGACTTACCGACTTCCTTATTGACTTGAACGGAAGTCCTGAAGATCGAACCCTGGACCTCGCGCGTGCTGGGCAGGCACTCTGCCGCTGAGTTCTACGCTCCGTCCTCCCCCTCGCCCCCTCCCCCATTTGGGGGAGGAAAAAAATAAATTTTTCTTTTCTTTTAAACTGAAAACGTCCGTTTGGATCTCCTGCGTGTGTTTCATCCCTGGTTTTCTGGCTTCTAGGAGGTGGAGTTGACCGAGTTCTTGGACTGTTGAGGAGAGGAACCCCTGATGGGCTGCGGTTGTGCTTTTTCTACGGTGTTTTTGTTTTTGTTTTTAAACACCAGAGTAGTTCTACAACTTGATTTTCCTTTGGTGGTGGGTTTTGTCGTTTGTTTTCATGTTTCCTTTCTTTCTTTCTTTCTTTCTTTCTTTCTTTCTTTCTTTCTTTCTTTCTTTCTTTCTTTCTTTCTTTCTTTCTCTTTCTTTCTTTCTTTCTTTCTTTCTTTTACTTTCTTTCTTACTTTATTTCTTTCTTTCTTTCTTTCTTTCTTTCTTTCTTTCTTTCTTTCTTTCTTTCTTTCTTTCTTTCTTTCTTACTTTCTTTCTTTCTTCCTTCCTTCCTTCCTTCCTTCCTTTCTTCCTTTCTTCCTTTCTTCCTTTCTTTCTTCATTTCTTTCTTCCTTCCTTCCTTCCTTCCTTCCTTCCTTTCTTCCTTCCTTCCTTCCTTCCTTTCTTTCTTCCTTCCTTCCTTCCTTCCTTCCTTCCTTCCTTCCTTCCTCCCTCCCTCCCTTTCTTTTTCTTTCTTTCTTTCTTTCTTTCTTTCTTTCTTTCTTTCTTTCTTTCTTTCTTTCTTTCTTTCTTTCTTTCTTTCTTTCTTTCTTTCTTTCTTTCTTTCTTCTCTCTTTTTATTTTAACCTCTACTTTATTGATTTCCTGATCTTTAGGATTTCCTTCCTTCTGCTGACTTTTGGGTGTTTCTGCTCTTCTTTTTTTTAGTTCTTTCAGCTGGTGGGTTCGATTGTTTCTTTGAGATCATTCTTCATTTTTTAGGAAGGCCTGTATCGCTATAAAGTTCCCCCTTAGTGCAGCCTTGGCTGCGTCCCATAAGTTTTGGGTGGTTGGGTTTTCATTTTCATTTGTATCAAGGTTCTCTTTGCTGTTGTTGTTGTTGTTGTTGTTGTTGTTGTTGTTGTTGTTGTTGTTGTTGTTGGGTTTTTTGTTTATTTCAACTCATTGATTTCATCATTCACCCGTTGGTTTTCCGATAGCATGTTGTTTCATCTATATGCTTCCCCTCCCCCCCCCCGCCTTTAGTTACCTTTTAGTTGGCTTCTGTGACTCACTTGTACGTTTTGGAGTTCGGTTGACCCTGTTTGGAAGTCTGTTCACCTATGGCTATAACTGTATGAAACAGATAGTAATAGAATCTCAAACCCATCTAAAAGAGAAAGAAAGGAAGGAGAAGGGGGAAAAAAAAAGTCTCTATTATTTTCTTGCTTCCCTCTGCCACTCTTAATGATTTCGATGTCTTCTTTTACAATTTTGTGTTTATTCTGTTTGGAATGAATGGTAGTGATCACCTTTCCGGTGATGAGTGTCTCATTTTTGTACCATCCTCCTTCTTCTCTATTTAGAGTAGACCTGTTGATGTTTCTTTTAGCATGGGTTCAGTGTTGCTAAACTCTTTTCGTTTTTGCTTGTCTGTGAAGTTCTTTACCTCCCCTTCTATTCTAAAGGATAGCTTTGCTGGATAGAGTATCCTAGGCTGCTTCTTTTTGTTTGTTTTGTTTTGTTTTGTTTTTCATTCAAGAATTTCAATAGATCTTGCCACTCCCTTCTGGCCTGTAGTGTTTGTGTAGAGAAATCCGCTGAGAGCCTTATGGGGGTTCCCTTGGAACTCACTCTTTATTTTTCTCTTGCCGAAAGGCATTTAGGATCATTGCTTTATCCTTGACTCTGGCCATCTTGATTAGCCTATGTCTTGGTGTGGGCCTGTTTGAGTTCTTTCTGTTGGGTACCCTCTGAGCCTCCTGGACTTGGATATCTGATTCCTTCTTTAGATTTGGGAAATTTTCAGTCATGCTTTCTTCGAATATCTTTTCCGTCCCCTTGGTTCTTTCTTCCCCTTCTGGAACCCCTATTGTGCGTAGATGGGCACGCTTTCGAGGGTCCCTTAGGTCCCTAAGATGGTTTTCGTTGTTCTTTATTGGTTTTTCTCTCAGCTGTTCTGATTGGGTTCTTTCTGTTGTCCTGCCTTCTAGGCCACTTATTCGTTCCTCTGCGTGATCTAGCCTGCTTTGGACAGCCTTTAGACCAGTTCTCATTTCAGCCAATGAGTGGACCAGTTCTCCTTGACTCTTCTTTATAGCTTCGATTTCGTTTTTGACGTATAGTATATCTCTCAACACTATCTCTTGGAGTTCCTTCAGGACTTGGATCACTCCTTTTTGGAAATCTTGATCGAGCAGGCCATCCACGTCTATTTCATGGATCGTGCTTTCAGGGAATTTCTCTGGCTCTTTTAATTGGGAGTGGTTCCTTTGCTTCTTCATAATGCTCCTATCTCTCTGGCACTGTGGCTTAAGGAGTATCAGTTATCTATTGGGGTCCTTAAGGAGTTTATGTATTTATCGAAAGCCTAGGCAGGAATAAAACTTTAAAAGAGAGAGGGGGATAGGGGGAGAGAGAGAGAGAGAGACAGAGACAGAGACAGAGGGGGAGAGGGAGAGAGGGGGGTGGGGGGCAGGATGTTAAAAGAATGGAGAAAAAAAGGTTTGAAAACAGTGTACGATCAATAATAGAAGAGCAAGTTGAAGCAGAATAGCAATTGAGTTGAGACGTCTTCTAAAAGCCTTTAAAAACAAATAGAAAAGATCAGAAAATAATATACAATTGTTTCAAAAGTAAATTTTTAAAAGGTAATCGGAAATAGAACAGATTTTAACAAAAGATAAAACAGAGGATTTTAAAAGACGGGAGAAAGAAAAGGTTTGAAGACAGTGTGTAATCATGAATAGAAGAGTCAGTGGAAGCAGAATAGCGATCGAGTTGAGACGTCTTTTAATAACCTTAATAAAAAGGAGGAAAAAAATCGAGAAACAATATTTGAAACCTGTGAATAACCAGTAACAGGAGATCAAAACCAAGAGAATGAAAAAGGGAAGGGGGTGGATGTTTAAAAATAATAATAATAAAGACTTGAAATGAAACATTTAAAAGGGATTAAAGCCGTAAACATATACGACTGTTCAAAAGTAAAGGTTAAAAAGGTAACAGAAGGTAAAACCGATATAAAAGAGATTAAAAAAGAAAAAGGAAAAGAAAAAAAAAAAAAAGAGGAAAAAAAAAAAAAGGATGTGTTCTCCTGGAGACGGTGCGCTCTTAACGGTTTCACCGAGAAGTCTTTCTGTCGTCGCCCTGTTTCGTGAACTCAGCTTGCTGTTTCCGCGGGCCCTCCATCGGCGCCCTCGTCTGTGCTGCCCTCGGTGCCTGTGGGCAAGTAGATCGCACCCCCTCCTGGCACCGCGGTCGGATGCTGCGTTCCTGCCGGGAAGGAGGGAGGGTGGCTGGCCGCCTGCCCTCTCCCGGCGCCGGTCGCTCCGCTGCTCTGTGCGGCTGTGTGCTCCGCCTCGGGTCGGGTCGGCGCTCCTCTCCGTAGGTGGGCTCGGGGAAGACCGTGGAACCGCCCCGCCCCTGCTGCGTTCCAAAACTCGGCTCCTTCTTAGTCTTGGTGGCGCGAGTTCTCTGAGGTACCGGGGCAGATATATAATATCTGCCTCAGGCTGAAAACGAGTCTCAGTCCTGCCTAGGAGGTTGCAGAGCCCCCGGGTGCGGATTCGAGTCTCGGCCCCGCCCCCGCTCCCGCCCCCGCCCCCGCCCGCGCGCTGCGCGCCGCGCGCCAGGGGCTATGGCGGCTGTGGCTGCGCCCCGCCTCTCTTCTCGCGAGAAGGGCCGGTGATGGCGCCGCGGGTCTGAGGAGATGGAGGCTACGGCGCCCCTCCCCCCAGGGCACACCGGCCGTGTTGCTTTGCCTTTCTTTCCCCGTAATGGAAAGAAAGTTGGGGGGCGGGTTGTTCTGCTCTGTATCCCCTCCCGGCCACGGCGCGTGGTGCCGCCGCCACGGTCCTCCGCCCGGCTCGTGCGGCCTGTCCCGGCCCCCGGCTGCCGGCCTGCGACTCGGGCTGGGTGTCGCGGGGACCCTCTGTGCCCGTTTCACTTGGGTCGGTCGGTCAAGGGGCGCTCCGGGCAGATCTGAGACTCGGAGGCTCCCCCACCGTCCCGTCGGCCTCTCCGTTGGAGAGGGGGAGGTTTGGCGAACGAGCCCTATTCCTCCTCTGCCGGTCCCTCCCGCACTGTTTTGCTTTTGACTCTTTCTTTTCTCCTTTTCTCCTACCAGATTTTGGGCGTCTTTGTCTTTCGAAGAGGGCGGTGTTCTGTCGGAGTTCCGCAGGTGGTCTGATTGGCCGAGTGGGTCCGTCGATGTGAGTTTTGGTGTATTTGTGGGAGAGGGTGAGCTACGAGCGTCCTTCTACTCCGCCGTCTTGCTTCTTCTCGGGTTATTTTTGAAGAGTAGGTGCTGGGGATTGAACCCTGGACCTTTATTTTTTGCATGCTAAGCATGGGCTGTACTGCCTGATCTCTAGACCCTCCCCACCGCAACCCCCCCCTTTCCCACCGCCTCCATAGTACTCGATGAATCTCCTACCTAGATATCCATGCTTCCTTGGAATAGGGCCGTCGTTTTCTTCATCGGATTGATGCACGTCTGTGGATTCGTCTCGTTTCTCTCCACTGCGGTGGGTGGCATCGGGGCGTGGGGTGGGGTGGAGTGGCGTGGGCTGGGAACAGTTCTTCACGTGTAGAGGTGGAGCGGAGCGATGAGGATGGTGACTGTTTCCCCGAGTGCTCGCGCCGGGTGATGGAGGCCTGTGGTCTGACTTGGAAGAGGACTCGGGTGACCAGAACAGAGCCTGTGTGGGGTCGTTGTGGAGGGAGGAACTCCACCCCCCCCCCAGCCCCAGCCAAGGCACTCGTACCTCATCGAGGGACGGTCGGCCGAAAACAAACGAAAGCTGTCAGAGGTTTGGGGGTGGGGGTGAAGGGGTGTGTGTGTGTGTGTCTGTGTCTGTGTCTGTGTCTGTGTGTCTGTGCCTGTGTGGTGTGTGTGGTGTGTGTGTGTGTGTGTGTGTGTGTGTGTGTGTGTGTGTGGTGTGTGTGTTTGGTGTGTGTGTGTGTGTGGTGTGTGTGTGTCCCCGTTCCCCATACCACGGTCTCTGGTCGAGGCCCCCACGAGCGGAGAAACGCACGCCAGGCCGTCCGTGCTCCTGGTTGTCTGGCCGCGTGTCCCTGCCACCCAGAGATCCCGAACCGTCCCGCTCGCTCCCCTGCCATGTGCCATGTGCCACCTTCCTGTCGGCCGGGCGCTATTTTAGACCCTGCGAAGAAGTCGACCAGACGGCCGGGCCGGGCCGGGCCGGGCCGAGCCGAGCCGAGCCGATCTGAGCCGAGCCCGTCCAGGCTGGGGTGGGTGGTGCTGGGTTCAGAGGAGTGGGGTACAAGCGGGAGGCGGGCGTCGATGGAGGGGAGGGGGAGGGGGAGCAGGGATGACGATGGTCTGGGGCTTGGCTTGTGGGGTGGGGGTGGGAGGGATGGTAGCCATCCTATGACTTTCTCTCCCTACCCCGCCTTTTGCAAGTCTGTTCGAGTGACAAGGTGGTGCTGGTTTCTGGCTGGTGCACACCATAGTGATTCTGTTCTTCTTTTTCCTGGTCTTTTTCAGGAACCCTCGTCCCGAGGGACTGAATCTAGTGCCCTGTGCTGCGCGGTATGACCTAGGGGTCGAATCTGCCAGGAGAGGACTTACAAGGATTTGGAGGATCCTGGAAAACTGCTACCATCCAGAATCCTACATGGATGTTCAAGATCTTGTGGATGGACGGACGGACGGACAGAAGACGGATCGAATGGAGGCCCCGCCCCATCCCCTGGACCCCTAGGCCCAGGAGGATCGTGATGGGTCTGGAAAGGACTCTTCCGACGAGGGTCTCGGGATGGACTTTCTCTGTCCGCGGAAGGTGTTTCTGCACAAAGAGGAAGAGAGGGGTGTTCTCGGCCAGAGATCCCGAACCGCCTCCTTTCAGGGATCCGCTCCAGTCAGGGTTGGGGTCGGGGTCAGAACGCAGCCACCGACAGCTCCCCTCCCTCGTCTTGGCTCTCCAACTTGGGAAACCCTCCTCCCTGCCCCCTCACCCATCTTCTCGTCAGCCGGCCTCCAGCTTCCCCGTGCCAACCACCTCTCTCATGCTGCCGGACTTTCCTCCTCCTTGGGCTGCCAGGAAGCTCTCCCGCTCCTCCACGTGCTTTGGCTTGGAATCCCTGACAAACACAAGCGGTGCTGGTGGGCGGGGCCGCGGGCGGTGGCAGAAGGACTCCCTTCATCTTATGGGAGCGATTTTTATCTCCATAGAGGTGGCGATTGAGAAAACACATAAAATCACTCAGAAGAATACCCATGTGTAGTATCCCTGACCTAGATCCGTGTCTGTCTGTCTGTCTGTCTGTCTGTCTGTCTGTCTCTCTGTCTCTCTCTGTCTCTCTCTCTCTCTGCCTCTCTGTCTCTCTCTCTCTCTCTCTGCCTCTCTCTCCATTTCGCTATTCTGTGTGTGTGTGTGCGCGCGCGCGCATGCGTGTCTGTCTGTCTCCCTTGTCTCTCTTTCCTCTCCTCTCCCCTCCTCTCCTCTTCCCTGTTCTCCCCCCTTCCCCCTCACCCCTCCACTCCTCTCTTCTCCCCTCCACTCCTCTCCTCTCCCTCTTCTCCTCTCCCCTCGCCTCTTCTCATTTCCCCTCCCCTCCCCTCTTTTCCCTCCTCTCCTTTCCTGTCCTCTCCCCTTTTATCCCTCCTCTCCTCTGCTCTCTCTCTCTCTCTCTCTCTTTCTCTCTCTCTCTCTCTCTCGCTCTCTCTCTCCCCCCTTCACTTCCCTCCCTCCTCCCTACCCCCTCAACCCCTACCTTCACAGGGCCTCATAGATTGCAATCGGTTTCCATGAAATGTGATGAAGAGGGAATGAATTTTAGAATGATATCCGCATGCCATCGAATCCTTCTTCCCCAGGGATAGCGACTTATTTGTGGTCGTGTTTGTTTTTGTTTTTCTTGTTGTTTTGGGGCGCATCGAGGGCGCAGGAGGCGTTGGGAGTGAGGGTGATGTTTCTCTTTCTGTCTGTCTCCTCCTTAGGACGGATTTTAAGAGGAGGGAGGACTCACAGAAATCTACCATCTTGTCTCGTACTGCAGCTGTGTTTGAGCTTCCTATACGATCTGGGCGGAACACTCCCCACCCTCACCTCAAGCTGCCATTGCCGCCCCCTCAGCCCCCTGCACCCCCGTCCAGTCCCACACTTGGGGCGGTGGTTGGGCATGGGGGGATGTTGGCGGGGTGGTGGTTGGTGGGGGGTGGGGTGGTGGAGGAAACCAGAAAACAGACCACTGTGGCACGTGGGTGACTGGGGCTTCAGGGTGAAGGAGGATGAATAAAATGGCCGGAATTAGGCTAACGGATTGCTTCTTCTTTTTTTGGCGGGGGGGGAGGGGAGGATCATTAGGTCATTCATTCATTCATTCACTCATTCATTTGCTGGGGGTGGTGTCATTCGGTTTCTTATGCTCGCCCTGAAAACGGTCAACTGTCCTGACTGACTGGTTGCTGCTCACGGTTCCAGGCCTGTTGTTGAAACTGGAAGCTATCGATCTTACTGTTTCTACTGTATTTCACTCATTGAAAGTCATCATCATGCTGGGTCTCTGAGTCTTTCTCCGAGGAGAAGGTCTGTCACGGGACTAGTGACCTGACAAAATAGCCTGAGTGACCGAGAAGGCCACACCTTGAGTGCTTATGAGATAACGAGATCTAACCACCAGCCTCTATAGAATGGGTCACCTGGAGGCATCGTGACACCATTCTGAGTCTTCTGATGAGAAAACGATTCTGTGGATGGTGATCGATGCCCGATTGTTTGAGCTATGGCTCTAGAACCACCCCACCCACTCCATCCCCAAGGTGGGTACACAGTTTTGAAGACGCTAGCCTGCTGTGAATCCCCTTTGCCCGGCAGAGCGATAAAATGGCCTTTTTGCTTCTAAGCTCCAAGACCTTGTCTCTGGATTCTTGGGCTCGTCGGGGATGGGGGCCGAACTTTTGGCAACAAGCGTGCTTCAGAAACAGCGGATGCCCGAGAAGGACACTCTGCCTCTCCCTCTTCTTCCGGGCCTGAAATGGGGAGGAAAAAAAAATCGCTTCCCCTGGAAGCCGGAGTCCGGAGCCCACCATCCGGAGGGACTTCTGGCTTGGCCTTCTCCTGGGGTGGGGGGGAGGGCACGCCACTGCACGTGTTCTTTGTCAACTCCCTGTTTCTCTCTTCTCGAGTTATCTCTTTGGGACGGCTCCCACACTGGGTGAAAACAGACAGACAGGCTGGTATGTCTCCCTACCCCACCCTTCGCCCCCAAATGACTGATCTCCTGTCCCATCAGAATCACCACTTGTTTTCCAACGTGGCTTTCTTGGATCCTGGAGGACTTGTAAAGGAAAAGCCCAGCTGGGCTAACAAGCTAAAGTCACAAATCTAAGTGTGATAAGTGTCCGTTTACTGATCTAAGTTCTGCTGGGCTAACTCGTAAATCTGAAGTTTAGTGTCAGTTTACTGGGCTAACAAGCTAACTCGTAAATCCAAGCTCAACAAGTGTCAGTAACGTGATCTGTTCCAAATTGATAAGCTCCAGTGTACTGATCCTTTGCTTTTTGTTGTTTGAGTCTTATTGGCGAATAGACCCATATTTGTAATTAACCCTATGAAACCTCATGTGCACTTCTTGGGGGTGCTCAGAGCTTCGGAGCAGAAGCCCCTCTGAGCCCGCCGGCATAATAAATCTGAGTACTCCAACCCTCAGAGTGGTGCTTGTTTCTTGGCTGGCCTGTCATTTCCGTAACAGACTGATATCAACTTAGAGCCAAGATGGGCGCAGAACTGAAGGAGCTTCTCGGCTGGCCTAAGAAGCCTGTCGTCGTGATGTGGGAGGCATTCTTTACGAGGGACCTATCTGATTAAGTGCTTGACCGCCTTTTGGACTTTGAACCAACTTGGAGATAGGAACTAGGATGAGAGGTCACCCGAAATAGCTCAGCAAACTCTTCTCCATCCTTAGAAGACAGACAGACAGACAGACAGACAGACAGAGTGTGTGTGTGTGTGTGCGCCCACGCGCGCGCACGTGTTTGTGCGCGTGCGGGGGTGTGGGAGAGGGAGGAGATGACGTCAGCGTACTGGACACTGTTTCAGTGACATGGGGAGTGCTGTCAACTAGGAAGGAACGTCATGTATTCTTCAGCCTTGTGTCTGTACAGGTGGGTACACTCAGGGTTCCAGAAAGGATGGGATATTCCTGGCAGTCGTCTACTGCCCTGGCATCGAGGGCTGGCTGGCTGGCTGGCTGTCATCCAAAGTGGAGGCTCTCGTGAAAGGGACGGAACCGAGTCCCGAGGAGATGCCTCCTTCACTGACTTTCATGCAAACACAGTGGACCACAGCCTCCGGAAAGAGGGTGGGTGGCACACGTGGCCCCAGTCTGTTCTGTCCATTCGGCAAATGGCCTGGGTTAGGGGAAACCCAGCATGGCGACCATCCGACAGGCCGACCCACCGACCCACGGACGTGCTCGGTTTCTCCCAGCTCCCTGGATGACCTCCCCCACCCACCCCCACCCCACCCGCATTCCTTCACCCACCGTGGTGTCTGGTGTCAGGGCACTTGGAAGATGACTCCCATTGTTCAATAGACAGGGGCAGGAAGATTCCTATAGGACCGCAAAAACAGTCAACTGGCCATACATACATACATACATACGTACAAACTTTTTGTCCCCAGAGGCCTCAGACCTCCTCTCTCTGGACCCGCTGAACCCCAGTAACTGGCCCCCATTCAACTGCCACATAGTAGGGGTCATCCAGACGTTCTTGGGATGGTAGGTATGACTTCCAAAGGGGTTGAAGCCTTCCTTCCCCCGCTGCAAGCCTGATGCCCTCAGCATGGCCAGGACACTGCTACAAACAAACAAACAAACAAACAAATAAACAAACAAACACACACACACCACCACCACCACCAACAACAACAACAACAACGACAACAAAAGACAAACACATGCGTATGTGACTTGGGGACATACTTTCCGCAGCCTCCAGGGACGAAGGCACTCGCTTCACTGGGTAAATCCTACGAGGCTTCACTAAAGCGCTTGCCAACTTACTTCTCAGAAGGATCGATCTCTGCCCCCATCACCCGCCATCATCAGGCAAGGTCGTCAGAATCCATGGGAGGTATAGACTAGAAGAAGAAGTAGAGGAATGAGGAGGAGGAGGTGGAGGAGGAGAATCAGTGACATGAGGTGTGTACGACTTCTTGTCTCCAAGAGGATTGAGTTTTAAATGTTTTTTCTTTTCAGATACAAGGGAAAATAAACTTTTGTTTTTTCCCCTTCCTTTCCTTTTAGAGGCGGACACCCACATGGTAACTATCATACCTCTGTCAGCAGAATGGAACCCTTTCTCTTTTTCTCCCTCCCTGACCCTTCTGGGATTCAGAAATCCTCCGTGAGGATTTTTCTATTCTTGGCAGCAGAGTTATTAGCATCATTGACTTGGAGGCAAAAACTTAGGTTTCCATTAAACTGGGATAGACATGCATGGATAAGAGATACTAGTGCTACTCGTTTTCCTTAGGGTTCCCCTGTGTCTGTGGGGCGTGTGTGTGTGTGTGTGTGTGTGTGTGTCTGTGTCTGTGTCTGTGTCTGTGTCTGTGTCTGTCTGCCTGCCTGCCTGCCTGCCTGCCTGCCTGCCTGCCTGTTTATTGTAGGAACTCTCTGTCAATGGAAGTATAGTTGACTTACAATGTTGTGTTCATTTATGACGTACGGCATAGTGATTCACTTATTCACACACACACACACACACACACACACACACGTATACTTTTTCAGGATAGGTTATTACAAGCTATTGAACATAGTTCCCTGTGCTAGACAGTAGGACCTACTTGTGTACCTAGTTTGTATAGGGTGGTTTATATCTGCTAATCCCAAACTCCTGATTTATCCCTCTGCCCTCCCCCGTTCCTCCACCCTACCCTGTCCCCTGTGTTAACCATCGGTTTCTTTTCCATGTCTGCGAGTCCAGTCTGTTTCTGGTTTGTAAATAGGTTCCTTGGAGTCTTTTTAAAATGGAGTTATTTATGTATGGATGGGTGTCTTGACTTACTTTCAGATCCCACCTAGAAGTGATGGCATAGGATATCTGTCTTTCTCTGGGTGACTGACATCACTAAAGCTACGGAACGCTTCACGTATGTGTGTGTGTCGTCCACGTTCAGGGGCCGTGCTGATCTTCTCTGGATGGTTCCCATGTTAGTCGATGTGCTGTGGCAGCAAGCGCTTGCCTTAGGGTTTTTGTCTCAACCTGAAAGCCGGCCCGGAGACTGAAGGTCTTCTAGTTGCCTCCACTATCTGCCTAGGACCATCTCCACGAACGTTTCCCATTTTCTCTCACCCTTTTGTCTTGGCATCATTGAGTACTAAAATGCTCCGTCTCCTGAAGCCCTGCAGACTGAAGCTGGGCAACGGGAGGTAAACGTCAGAGAAATGGCCACAACAGCTCCTGTGGAAACCATCCTAGGGCCTGTTTTTGGAGGAGCCGCTCAGAGAGTTGAGCCGAACACCCCAGGACATCATCAGAGGCATTTCATACTGCTCGAGCCGTTTCGATGACCCCGATGTGTGGAAATCTCCTACCAGACTGACCCCCTACTCCCGGCCCTGATTCTGGTTTCTCATCTGCTCCAATGATTAACCTTTGTGCTGTACTTTGGTTTTCCACACAAGTGCCTCTTAGGCGATACCTGACTGCTTGCTCCCTAGGCCTAGCTTCAGAAGCCCATCGACACCACCGCCTCATGAGACGAGATACTACAACTGTTTCCTTGAACAGACCTGTTCTCAGAACTAAGAAACTGGGTCCATGAAACGCAGGCCCTCTAGGAAACTATTCCCTCCCTCCTGCCCCCACACCACACGCACCCACGCACGCATGGACGCACACGCACAGTCAACAGCCCAGCTTTTAATGTGTAAAACTTCCAGGGAAGTTACAGAATAGGCAAATGTTGGGGTCCAGAGTAGGCTGCCCCAAAATGTGCCCGATGGACTATGCTGAATGAAAGGGACTTCACAACTGGCCAAGGGGGAGGGTATAGGTCAGTGGTAGAGTGTGTGCTTAGCAAGCAAGCACAAGGTCCTGGGTTTAATCCCCAGTACCTCCGGTCAAAAATAAATACATAAAATCGAATTCCTCTCCCCGCCCCCCCCAAAGTATACACTGCTGTATGTCAACTCTGTCTCAATAAAACTGGAAGAAAAAAAGGAAAAAAAATGATTTAACAAAAGAAAGAAAGAAACAAAGAACTGCCCGAGGCAAGAGGAACACTCTGGCCCTCCTTTCTGCCTCCCTGGAAGCAGGGGAAAAAGAATTTTGTTTTTTTAAAGTCTCCCATCCCAGAGGAATCTATCAAGTCGGAGGTCTGCTTCCATGCCCTTCCATGATTCTCAAACGGTGTAGTGGGGTTTACCCAGATTAGGAAAAGGAGGGGACTCCTTTGGCCTGAGACCAGGCGAGATTCTCCCCCTCCCTCCCGCCTCCCTCCGTGCAGTTGGGACGGGGTGGCCTAAGGGTGGGGAAATTGAAACCAAAGAACAAAAGCCGTTCAACAGAGAGGAGCCGGAGGCCAAGTCAAAGGCTCTGACCTGAGCACAGAGCTTTCTGCATTTGAATGAAGCGATTGAACGAGGCCCTGCCGAATGGATCCTCCTGACGTCCCCGCCCCCGCTTCCAGGAGACAGTCAGTCGATTTGGGACCGATCGGTGGAGAAGGCCTGTGAGGCGGCGGAGGCGGCGGCGGTGGCGGCGGCGGCGGCGGAAGCAGCGGCGGGGGCGGGGGGGGGTGGTGCGCGGGCGGGGGCGGGACCAACGGTCGCTCCAACTCTGCCTGACTGCCTGCCTGCCTGCGGGGCTGAGGCCTGAGGGCCACGCTGGTTCCTGCCACTCAGGGAAACTTCTGCGGGTGTTGCCGAAAGATCGCCCTCCCCCACCCCGTCCCTGACGAGCCAAATAACCCAGAGACAGGGTCTTAGAGTTTAGAAGAAAAGAGGCAGCTTGATTGCTTTGCTGGGCAAAGGGGACTCACAGCAGGCTAGTGCCCTCCAAACTGTGAACCCGTCTTGGGGTTGGGGTTTCATGCTTCTGTGGACGAACAGGTTGGAGCATGAAAGGGAATCACAACAGGCGGGAGCACAAAAGGTGCTCATGATCAACAAGGGTCTCTGATGAAACTTCCTCCTAAATCTGGATGAGTGTCTGGTAACATGGGACCTCCTGGTGGTCTAGTAGGTCATCAGCCCGTGACCTTCTTTATCTGGTCAGACTCACCCGGCGGCACCAGCGCCACGGAGGAACTCGGGGTGGGGGGTGGGGGGTGGGAGGGGGCTGGTCGTTCTCCTGAGCTTATCCTCCCGTGACTCCCTTCCTGGGGAAAGACTCAGACGCCAAACATGATTGTCAAGTTGAACGATCAGAGGAAGGTCAAATCAAACAGTTAGAATCGACAACTTTAGCTGTTTTTAACAGTGGGCCTGGAGCTGGGAGCGGTGTCTGGTCAGTCGAGTTTGCTGATCATTCTAAAAGCAAGCAGTAAGCATAAAGCCAAAAATTGGCTTAGCCTAAGTGCGGCCACTTCATGATTCCTCCTTCACTGGGGGCTGAGGCGTGGGGGAGGGCGGGGGTGGGGGACAGGACTGAGGTGGCGGCGAACTTCTCCGTGAATGCTCGGAGCCGAACTGCTCTCTGGGCCTAGGTCTGAAAAAGGCCTGAGTCTCAGCTATGACAGTTTCTCTCTCTTTCTGGGCACATGGACTGACTCGCCCCGCATCCTCCCATCCTGTCAGACCCTTTGGACACACACCTCCACCTGAAGAGTTCTTTGGCCTCGTCCAGAAAAAACAAACACACGCACGAACAAAACCAAACGAGCACACAGAAACCCTGCTGATCTCCTTGGACCCCATTCACTTCGGAGAGTCCCTCTCGTAGAAATCCCCTCTGCTCGATGATTTCACCACAGCCGCCTCCCTTTCTCCGGCACAGTGACCCCCCCACCCCCACCCCTGCGTGGGCCCTGTCCCTCTACCTATCAAAAACCAAACCCCAGGAGAAAAGAAAATCAGAATGCTGTTTTGAGCCACTGGATCTGTGAAAGGAACCAAACAGAAAGCTGAAATAACCAAACCAGCCGAACACCAAAAGCGAACAGACAGATACCCCAGAAAGAAGGGCACGCTGACCCTTGCCCCTTTCCTTCCTGGAATCAGGACATAACATAGATCTACACCCCACCCCCCACCCCACCCTCCCCAGATGTCTTCTTTATGCCGGAACGAGAGTGACGTTCTTATTGTCAACGGTGCTGTTATGGAAATGACAGGCCGGCCAAGAAACAAGCACCACTCGGAGGGTTGGAGTACTCAGATTTATTACGCCGGCGGGCTCAGAGGGGCTTCTGCTCCTAAGCCTTTAGCACCTCCAAGACGTGCACATGAGGTTTTATAGGGTTAAGTACCAGCTTGGGGTATTCGGCCAATAGGCACGCAATAGCTTTAGCAACATCATTATCACGAAAGTAGAGGCAGTGAGGCAGCAAACCAACATTTCAAGGCCAGATATGTCTCTTTGAAAATCCAGCTGGCTAGCAAAATATGAACAGGGAATCAGCAAACCGGCACTTATTAATTTAGATTTACGACTTAGCCCAGCAGAACTCAGATCAGTAATCCGACACTTGTTACACTTAGATTTGCGACTTAGCTTGTTAGCCCAGCTGGGCTTTTCCTTCACAGTGTAAAGCGGAGAAGGAGAGAATTCTGTACAAACAGACCTCGATGAAAAGAATCCTCACCCTCTTTTAGGCCCCCACCTCAACACACGTGCGCGCACACACACACACACACACATGCATGCACGCACGCGCGCGTATAGTTACTCCTGTTCTCTCTCTTTCTCTCTCCCTCTTCCTTTCTTACTGATTTTTTAAAAATGTTTACTGATAACACAGAAAAAAATTGCTTAAATGTTGTCCAGGAATGATATTCATTTTTGAAAACATGATATATATTGTAAAGGATTTGGGCTCCCTTAGAAAAATCCCAGTCCAGGCACGATTGTATAGCACCTCCTTTCACTTTCAAGTGTCTCATTTCAGACAATAAAGTAGCCAGTCATCTTCCTTATGCATGACCTTTGTAACTGGCACAAGTCAAACGGCACAAAATTCAGACCCAATCTCCTGATCCATATGATTCTCATATTCTTTTTTTTTTTTTTTTTTTAGCGAGTCCAGAAGCTATGGGTCTGTGCCAACCACCCGTGGCTGTTCACTATCCAGCATTTCTTCCATTATATTTATGTTGTCCTGTTTCTTGGAAGTATTAGTGCAGCTACTTTTCCCGATGGTCTGTCTCTGTCTCTGTCTCTCACTCTTTTCTCCTTCTTTTTTTTGGGGGGGGAGGAGGGGGATGGGTTTGATTAGGTTATTTATTTATTTTAATGGTGGTTCTGGGGATTGAACCCAGGGCATCATGCATGCTAAGCAGGCACTCTAACAATGATCTATATCCTTCTCTACACCGCCCCCCCGACCCTCCAGCACCCCCCCCTGTCCCCGGCCAGGGCCTGTCTTTGCTCAACCCAATAGAAAAGCATTTATGTTTTGCCAGTTTCCTGGGTCCTTCTTTGTTTCATAAAACTGAGAAGAAATACACGTGGAAGTTCTCTCCTATGAATTGAACAGACTGAAGATCCTTTAAATAACCAAATGAGGTGGAAGTGCAGAGAGTACCATACGGGAACACACCGAGGCACATCGTCATCAAATTGACCAAAATTAAGGATAAGGAGAAAATATTAAAATGAACGAGAGAAAAGCAGCAAATAACATACAAGGGAACTCCCGTAAGGTTATCAGCTGATTTTTCAGCAGAAACTCTACAGGCCAGAAGTGGGTGGCACAACATACTTAAAGTGATGAAAGGGGAAAACTGACAGGTAAGAATACTCTATTCAGCAAGGCTCTCGTTCAGATTTGAGGGAGAAATCAAAAGCTTCACAGATAAACAAAAGCTACAAGATTTCAGCACCATCAAGCCGGCTTTACAAGGAATGATAAAGGATGGTCTCAAGTCATCAAATCCTAAGAAAAGAGAACAAAAAGATGACAGAGAAAGGGAGGGGGGGAGAGAGGGAGAGAGAGGGGGGCAGGGGGGGGAGAGAGAGAGAGAGAGAGAGGGAGGGAGGGAGGGAGGGAGGGAGAGGAGACCTTCGAAAGATTGCTTTGCCTGTTTAGGGTCTTCCGTTGTTCCTTAAAAATTTTGAAATTGTTTGTTCTAGTTCTGTGAGGAATGTCGTGAGTATTTTGACAGGGGTTGCATGGAACCTGCGGATTGCTTTGGATAGTGTGGCCATGTTGATAGTATTGATTCTTCCAATGCAAGAGCACAAGGCATCTTTCCATTTCTTTGTGTCATTTCAGATTCTGGAGTATAGATAACCTCCTCGATTAAGTTTATTTCTAGGCATTTTACTGTTTTTGACTCAATGGAAGTGTTTATCCCAGTTATAAAATTCTGGTTTTTAAAGTGGAGGGGGAAAAAAAAAAAGGAAAGGAAGGGCCACAAATGGCAAAATATCCTTCTTTCTCATGGGTGAATTGTATTCCATTACGTGTGTGTATGTGTGTGTGTGTGTGTGTGTGTGTGTGTGTCTGTGTGTGTCCCCTCTTCTTTATCTATTCAAATATTGATGTGCACTTAGGATGCTTCCGTATCTTGGCAATCATAAATAATGTTGCTGTTAATAGCAGGGTGTGTGTATCTTTTTGAATTCATTCTTCATTTGTGGTTGGCTTTATTCCTTTGATAAGTATGTAAGTTTAAAAAGCTAAAGCTCTAAACCTTCCTGGAAACAATGAACAGTACATATATGTAAATTAAAAATATATGTGCAGTAAAAACATTTTAAAAAAATAAATAAATAAAAAAGAACGAAAGACAAGGAAATTAGCTATCAAGCCGTGAAAGACATGGAAGAAACTTAAAAGACATCTTACTAAATCAAAGAAACCGGTCTGAAAATTGTTACCAACTGTACAATTCCAACCAAATGACATCCTGGAAAAGGCAAAGCTCTAGAAACAATCAAAAGATCATGGTATCCAGGGGTTTGGGGAGAGGGAGGGAAGGAGGAATGAACAGATGCAGCGTGAGGGATTTTTAAGGAGATGAAATTATTCTGTAGGATACCATAGTGGTGGCTGCATGTCATTGTACATTTGTCAAAACCCATAGAACGTACAACCTCAAGAGTGAACCGTCCTGTAAACTATGGACTTTGATGGATAATAACGTGTCCATGTCGGATCATCAGTTTTACCAAATAGGCCACACTGATGAGAGATGTTGAGGGGAGTGGAGGATATATGTGTGGGTGGGGAGGGCTATGTGAGAACTCTCTGTATTTTCTGCTCAATTCTGCTGTGAGCCTGAAACTGCTCTAGGAAATAAAGTCTATTAATCAAAAACAAAAACAAAAACAGAAACAAAAACAAAAACAGAAACAAAAACAAAACACCCAAATGAGGTGAACCAGGATTCAGTCATCCAAAATGGAGCTGGACGGCCAGTGGGAGGAACTTTGTTGCAGACATAGTCCTGTTTCAGGGAGGGGGACGTTGTCCCCTCCCTCTACACATCTTGAGTTCTCTGGGCTGGACTGATCCAAAAATGGACCCCAGACGGATCGTTGAGCAGGAGCCACAGGGAACCTACTGTCTTTCATTCAAGCACTCACGTGTCCCTGAAGCAGGCAGCTTTTCTCCGTTTTAGGACAAGAAATCAGCCCTTTGTGCGAAATGGGCCGGGCTGAGAGCCTTTGGTTTTGGGTGACCCGTCCGTGAAGAATCGAGACGGAGTTTGGGTTTTGGGGAGGGGGGGAAGCCCCTGAAAGAAGTCACGAGGTTGGTTGGTCTCTCTAGGCTTCCGGGGCCTGAAGGCTCTCAGTGGGTGATCAGGGTGTTTTCCTAAGTCCAGATGCAGGGAGGGCACCCTCCACGGAAGTGATCGATTTCCCGCTTTCAGGGAGACAGAAAGAAGAGTCTGAGGGTCCCTCTTGCGTCTGCTGGCCCCTCGGCTTCTTCGGTCACTCTCATTTCTAACCCATCCGTGTGCCACGGAGGCACATACATGTTTGGGGTGGCCTCCCCTGGGTCCCGACACCGGCATCAATGGGGGGAGGGGGGGCATGAGTGGTCAGAACTGTATCAAGCTCAAGGGCACCACCAACCGGTTTCAAAAACAAATCTGCCAGCAGCTGCTAGCCGCAGCCTGGTCGTTTCAAAGTTCCCGCCTTGCTCTTGTGGTGTGTTTTCTTTCGTTTCCCCTTCTCCACTTGCCCCGTGGGGTAGTCTGATGACACACACTTCCAGTGCTTCTTTCTTGCATCTGTGTCTCCTGGGCTGCAGTCCTAAGAGCCCCCCCATCGCCCCCGCCCCCCCAATCAACTCGTTTCTTTACCCTCCACCAGGTCTCCTGGCTTGGAAATCTCGGCTCACAGCATGTGTCTCGTGTCCTCTCTGAATTCACGGGCCCAGCCATCCACCCTGAGGAGACGGAAGGAGGGAAGGAAGGTTTTGACCTGGCGACCTTCCTTGCCGGCATCCTCCGGATTTGGGACCCTTCAGTGTGCCACCTGCCACCCGCCATACCACTCTCACCCTGAGGCCTATCCCTCGGGGCTCCGTCCACGCGGAAACCTGAACGCGGATGGACCTGGACGGTGGGCGGGGTGGGGGTGGGGGTGTGGAGGGGCTTGCTTCATCACTGCCGGAACCGTGGAGGCGACCGGGACAGACGCGTCCTTCAAGAGGTGAAGGGACACGTCACCCAGGCTAGGTCCGTGCCACAGCGTGTGATTTGGCTCTAAAAAGGAAACCAGGGACCCGTGGAGCCGAGAGACCTGTGGGAGACAGGCGGGGCCGTTTCTGCGTGCCCCTGACTCCCTGAAAGAAGCCAATCTGAAAAGGTGGCATCCTGTAGGGTACCGGCTCTGGATGACATTCATTCTCAAAAGGGCAAAAGCCCCAGAGAGGGTGAAAAGGTGAGTGGGGTCGGGGGTGGTGGTGGTGAAGGTTGTCTGTGTGGGTGTGTGTGTGTGTGGGTGTGTGTGTGTGGGTGTGGGTGTGGGTGTGTGTGTGTTGTGGCGGGGGGTTGTTGATGAATAGGTGGAGCACAGGGGACTATTAAGCAGCGAAACTCTCCGGTAGGTAGGTCCACGATGGGATGAAAACCAACGTGTTGGATATGGCAATACCTAAGATGGGGTGAACTGAAAGAACCCTTCTGGGTGTCCCGCCCCTCAGCCGAAGTTTAAAGTCCTTCCTAAAGCCAGAAGGTAAAGACACACGAGAGCAATCTGAGGGGCCATCGCTGAGGAGTAACAGCGAGGCCAGTGAATCCAGTGAAAGACTGACTGACGTGGGGGCCTGGGTCCCTCGGCTCGACCCCCTTCCCCGGGAAACCGAAGCCTTCAACGCAGGGATGTGCTTTGACACGCTTCTGTCTCATCGGAGAAGGCTTCTTCTGCCTGGCATTGCGTGACGGGGCCGAGAAACCCGTCCTCTCCTCCTCTGCGTGAGGTAGCGGTCACTCCCGCCTTTGCGCAGCGGTGAAGAAAGCTACCAGAAACACGGTTCTGCGTTTCTCTCGATACCGTGGGCGAGCGTCACGGCTTTTCCTTGCGTTCCACCATGCAGTCAGATAGCATTCTCAAAACTAAGTGTGCCATGCAAATTTTCCTTTTCCTTTTTTAAAGTGACTGTCAAGAACTTAGGCAGCATCGAGTGAAAACGTTGGGCACCTTCATCTCTTGGTTTGTATGGAGCCAGCTAGGTCATCAGACCCACGTCACCATGATTTCTGAATTCTAAGATCCTTTCCAATCCATGATATTGTACACTCCTGGGTCATGGGATGTCACTATGGCTGATCAGGTCAAAGGGAATGTGTCCCTCCAGAGCACTTATTAACACGTCAGTTTATTTAAACGACAACAAAGGAAATTCCCTTCGGGTGATATTCATTCCACACGCTAAAGGAAAGCGATAGGTTGTGTGCCTGAGCCCACACAGTGTGACGCAGGAATGGGGTGGGGGTTGAGGGAGGAGGAACTCTGGCTAGTGTCCGGGACCTAACGGGAGATAGAGTGGAGGATTTTTGCCCTTCTTCAGGGACAGGGTGAATCGGCCCGAGGTTGCCTTGTGCGCTCAGAAAGAGGGCCTTTACCGGATGCCCCGAGCAAGCAGACTTTTCTTTTCTTCTTCTTTTCTTTTTTCAGTTTTATTGACATAGGTTTGACATACAGCCCTCTATCAGTTTCAGGTGTACAGCACAATGATTTGACTTCCATAGACTGTGAAGTGATTATTAGGTAACTTTAGTGACCAGGAAACAACGATATGTTAAAAGGGGGTTTAATCAACAGAACTGCTATTTCTGATGATCATCTATTCCTAAGAGAAAGGACAGATGAACACTCCAAAATGCAGCAAGTGCATAGTCACAGAATGATGAACAATCTTTACCCGTGCCGACGTTTTGACGCCAGGATACGTGGAAAGCTGAAGTTTTAGAACATAGAAATATTTGGCTCTCCATTTGACCTGGAAATCTCCTTGTTGGAAAGAAGCTAATTTCTCCTCCTCGTCCTCGTCCTCCTCCTGCCTTTTTAACTAAAAAAATAAAAAAATAAAATAAAATAAAATTTTTTTAACAAGAAGTTTTTATCTTTTTGGAGGGGGGACGGGTCATTGGGTGTCTTTATCTACGTTTCAATTAATTATTTAGATTTATTATACGTTTTCAGTGGTGGTACTGGGGACTGAGCCCAAGGCCTTGTGCATGCTGAGCACGCACTCTACCGCAGAGCTCTACGCTTTCCCAGAAAGGAGCAAATTTCTAAACATAGAACTGGATGGGTAGGTCAGCTTTTTGATCTCATAGAAGCAGCGGCCCAGTTCTCTGGGGGGAACCCTCCTTATCTTGTCCATCTCGACAACGTCAGAAACGTCTGTCTGCATAGCCCACAGTGGCCTGAGACTGAGGCCAGGGGGCTGAATCAGGTAGAACCTGAAACCGAATGGAAGAAACAAACAAACAAAAAAGGGTGGGGAGGGGCACGCGGAGGCCTTTTTAAACGTACACACTGCTGCGTGGTCTCCCTCGTCGAAACTCTAATTCGCAGCCTTCTTAAGGAGAAATATACACCTGAAACGTCTTTTTTCCACACAGAGTTTAAAAGCTTTCACCCTCCGAGCCGAAAAACCTTACCCGTCCCATCGGTTCTTTCTGAGTGAGTGGGTTCTCTAGTGTCCTACGCGTCTGCTGGGAAACAAGCTGCTGGAGAACCAGCAACTAGAAACCAAGCTGCACCAGCATTTCCATGAGCGTAAAATCTTACATTCACACTTACTTGCTTAAAAATGCACACGCCTGCTTTGTTTTCATGTTTTACACAGTCGATGTCCTATAACATGTATGATGCTCAAGAAATTGTGTGAGGGGCAGTCCTGAGATTGACCGTGAGGGCGCAACAGATGGCAGATATTTCCTTAGGGTAAAACAATGGACGGTCATGGGAAGCCAGATCATCCATTAACAGAACTTGGTTCTGGCAGGAAAGCATGTGGTTTAACCCCGGGGAAATATTTGCTATCTCGAGATGTCCCAGAGGCAATCACAGGATACACTTAGAAATTTTGCATCCCCCGAGGAGGGTGATTGTTCCTGGAAGGGATAGGCCTGAAATGAATCAGTTAGCAAGCAAGCAGAACTTCGTGCTTCTGGCATGAAATATCTAAAGCCCCACCTCTTTGATCGCATTTCTTTTTTTTTCCCTGAGCCGTATACTCCCAATAAACAGGATGTCGACCAGGCTTTTGGCACTCTAGATCCACGAGACCTTGAGTCCCCTGGTCCCATTTTCGCTCTTTACTTGGTCTCTTTGTTTCTTAATTCTTGCGTCGCCCGTCCTCAGACACGGTCCCGAGCTGTGCTGGTCGCAGCACCCGTCCTACCCGACTCGTGAGTGACCTATAGTTTTTAAATGAAAGCTACAAAATCTCTGGTCATGTCGATCTGCTGGTCTCGTCTGTATGAGACAGGGCAGTACCTGAGTTTCAGAGACACACACAGACACACACACAGACACAGACACAGACACACACACAGACACTCACACAAACACACACACACACACTCACACACACTCTCTCTAAAGGGAACAAAGAACAAAGAAAGATAGAGAAAGAAAAAGAAAAAGGCTCAGGGGAATAAAGGATTCGCTTGCTCTCTGTGACATGACCCAGTAGACCTAGTTGTCACGAGACAGGAAGCTCAACTCTCCGTGTTTACATTATCTGTTCCTGAGCTTTCTTGCAGAAAATTCTCATGCGTTTCTTTCCCCTCACGGAAGTCTTCTCTATTCCCCACAGAGCCTGGGGCGATGGCTCTTCACCCTGGAGCCGCCTGCGGCCGATCCAAGATATCGGATGATTTGTGGAAGTGATCAGTGATCCTGAGACAAAGCCCTTCCTTTAGGTAGAAAAGCATGGCCCCTGCTGCTCAGGGAGCTGGCACTCCCCCTCCCTCTCCCCTCATGCCACCTTCTCCTTTGTGCACAAGCTATCGCTTTCGCAAAAGAGCTTGGCTTGCCTGAGAGTCTTGTGGAAGCCATCCTCATTTCTATGATACTGCCGTCCAAGGATCTGGAAAGGGCCCGGTCCCATGTATGCATGTATGCATGTAGGCACTTGTGTATGTCCCCGGCTTGTAGGCCTGGCATGTTTCTTCCTCCACATACACTTGCCAGAGTTCATTCATGAAAGAGCTCTATGGAACTGGTTTTCAAGGGAACATGCAGGCAGGGAATGCGAACAGGAAGGAACCCAAATGTTTTCCTTCAGGTTGACATGATCTAGGACAGATCCTTTCATCCAGAAAAGCAAATGTCAAGGGATCGGTCTCGTGAAAAGAGCCATGTCTTGATTGTGACGAGCAGCATTCGAGGTGAAACTTTTCGCCTCCCTAGGTTTACCCCGAATCCATTAAGTTCCTGTGGGTTATCTCTGTCATGAAACGTGTCAGCCAGGAAAAAAGAAAAAAAAAAAAAGAGTCTGGGAGCGATGGTTGGCTCGGTCTCAAGTCTCAGGAAGTGTTCACACCCCAAGCAGTCCGAGGGGGTAGTGTGTGTGTGTGGGGGGGAGGCGGTCCATCTCTGAAAAATTGGTGCCTCCTCCACGTAGTTTTTGGTCCCTTGCAACTGAAGCATCTGGCGACGTCCCTGGAATGTTTAGATCGTTTCCAAAGAAGATGAGATATGGAAGCGTTCGTTCCTGGCTCCATGAGTCGAAGGGGACGTGCTTTAATATCTTTCTGACAGAAAAGACTCGAGATCTGTCAGTGTGTTGGCCGACATGACTGGTATACCTTCGGAGGATGGATGGACCTACAGACAGACAGACAGACCGGAATACATACATACTTACTTACATACGTACATATGTAAACATACAATACAATACAATACAATACAATACAATACAATACAATAAAACAAAACAAAATGAAACAGAATAAAATAAAATAAAATAAAATAAAGTAAAATAAAATAAAATAAATTAAATTAAATTAAGTTAAATTAAAATAAAAGGATGCTGTGAGGAGAAAGTGTCTGTTTCTGGCTAGGACCAAATCGTGTCCCTACGTGGACCGGTTGGGAAAGACTGGTGTCCCAGATGGTTCACCGTGACTTCCTCGTGAACATTTGCTGTGACCGATTCGGGCTTCGGAACAGTCACGGTCTCGTTCTGAGGAACGTCTCCTGGAAAGCATGTGGAGACCGTCTTCGTCTGCCGTCCTTAGGAAACGTTCCAGCAGAGCGGGTGTCCGAGAGCCTCTAGGGGCGATGGCTATGCTTCGTGGACGTCTGTCCCTCTTCAGGCCGAATTTCGTGGAAGTATGCTGATCTGGCCAGCCGACAAGTCTGAATGGGGGTGATTTTTTGGTAGAAATGCGCGTCCTTGGAGAGACCAGGGGAAGGGGAGCATGTCTCAGTGGAAACTCTCGTACAGCGTGATAGAGATGAGAATGCGGTTCTGTGTCATCATCTTTGCGTGCTTCCCGCCACCCTCCCCCTCCCCGCCCCGCCCCGCCTTTCACTGATACGCTGGGCCACGTCACGCGTGCTTCGAGTTTTCTCCGATGGTTGGCCAACGCTCTTCCGACTCCCGTTGCCCATGGTTCTCCCGCTTTGGACTTGGCATCCTCGAGAACCAAAGCCGCCCTTTCCCTGAAGCCCCGCCGAGCCGGGCTGAGCAGCTGGACATCTGCTGGAGAGAGGTCACTGCCGTGTCCCCTCTCGAGACCCTCCTCCTGCCCGTTGCTGTGGAGGCCACTCAGAAAGTGGACCTGAACCCGCATGCGTTTTTCAGGCCACCCGAGCCTCTTCGAGCCCGACGCCTAGACATCTTCCTGACTGGTGGCGCTCCGGACTCACACCCTGGGTTTCTCGTTGGCTTCAGCCAAGGACCTTTGTCTTCCTGGAACGAAAGACCAGACCGGTTTCATCAGGTGGAACCACCTGCCTGGTGGCGGGACTGTCGTGGAACCCTATGGACCACCCCGAAGTGTATATGCAGCCCAAGGGCGATCTCTCCTGTTGAACAACCATCGAGGCCCAAAAGGACCCCTGCCCCGGGAAGAAAGAAACTTTGACCTTGACCCTTAGCTGCCCGAACGAGAATTTGGATCAGGGTTGGGTAGGGTGTTGGAGATCTCCCTTGGCACAGTTCCCGTGTGCGGGACTTTCAATGACTCTGTCTTCCTGAAAGGACACCCGCCCCCTGACCACGCTGTCTCGTCATCAGTTTGTTTCCACGAGGGACGAACCGTCATTGTGTGCATGACAAAGTTGGCCGCTGCCTGTTTGGTCCGCCATCGCTCCGTAAGGGACCGACGAAGTGTGCATCGTGACCAGTGACCGATTTCGGAGCCCGTGGGTGGTGGGCGGGTGTGTATCTGTTTTCCAGGTCACGCGCGACGCGGTGTGTCGTGGTGTGGCCCGCCCGGCCACCCCACCTCCCTTCCCCCATGGAAAATCAAGGGAGAGTATTGCCCGAGACAGACGAAAGTGCAGCCACGAAACCTAAAAGGATGACCCTGGATGTCAACTTGGAGGTGGCTAGGAGACAGCTGAGCATGCATAGGATCACACTGCACTGCCACCGTGTGGGATGCCGCACATGTGTCACCGTCGTGGTTTTCATCTCCTCCACCTATTGCCCTCACCTACATCCACTCTTTATCTCACTGAACTCTTTTTTTTTTTTTTTTTCCGGTAAGACAGTGAGAATTTTCTCTCTCTCTCTCTCTCTCTCTCTCTCTCTCTGTCTCTCTCTCTCCTACTCTCTCTCATAATTGACCTGACAATGGGATGTCCGTTTTCACGTGTCCAACATAGCGATTCGGGATTCTTCCATGTTCCACGATGATCACCGTGGTGAGTCTGGTTACGGATCCATCACCGGACAGCGTCATGACAATAGTATGGATTGACTCTACTCGCCCTGCTGTCCATGACCTCCCGTAATTTGTGTATTTATTAATTGGAGTTAACTGGAAGCTTGTACTTTTTCCTCTCCCTCACCCATTGCACTCATTGTTCCTTCTTGGTATCCATGAGCCTGTTTCAGCTTCCTTGCATGTGTTCCTGCGTATTGTCTTGGGGATTCTGCCTCGAAGTGACAACATCCCTCTCGGACTTAAGTCACTTAGTTAACATCATCCCCTCTAGGTGTAGGTCTCTCCAGACCACGTGGCACTGTCCATTCGTCCATCCGCGGGCCCGTAGTGGAACTGCCGGGTCTTCCAGGAGTTTTCTGTGGAATGTTTTGAGGGACTTCTGTCCTGTTTTCCCTAATGGCTTTCCTCCACCTCCGTTTCGCCCTCTCCCCCTCGCCCCCACCACCAACCCCTGTTCCGTGTTGCCTTCTGTCTTCTGTCGGAGAGCGGATTCTGTCAGGTATGAGTCGAGAGCTCTGTGTCCGCCCGCCAGCCCGCCTACCCGGCCCCATCTCGAACGGTGGTCTCTATCACGTGTTCCGTCAGGAGCAGGCACTTTCTGCTTGTTTTTGGAACTTGCTGTCGAGATTCCAGGTTCTGGGCCTGTCCGGATATCTCTTAGAAACGGAAACGCGTGCGTTTTCCCCTTTTTAAAATTGTGTTCGTTTGTTTACTTATTTATTTATTTATTTACTTACTTACATTTATTTATTTATTTAGGCCTTTTTTTTTTTTTTTTTTTTTTTTGGTTCTTGCTGCTGTTGTTGCTTTCGGTGGTTGTTTGTTTATTCGGGGAGGGGAGGTAATTCGTTTCTTTTGCTGGTTTGTTGCCTGACTTAGTGATTGCCTGACTTACCGACTTCCTTATTGACTTGAACGGAAGTCCTGAAGATCGAACCCTGGACCTTGCGCGTGCTGGGCAGGCACTCTGCCGCTGAGTTCTACGCTCCGTCCTCCCCCTCGCCCCCTCCCCCACTTGGGGGAGGAAAAAAATAATTTTTTTTTTCTTTTAAACTGAAAACGTCCGTTTGGGTCTCCTGCGCGTGTTTCATCCCTGGTTTTCTGGCTTCTAGGAGGTGGAGTTGACCGAGTTCTTGGACTGTTGAGGAGAGGAACCCCTGATGGGCTGCGGTTGTGCTTTTTCTACGGTGTTTTTGTTTTTGTTTTTAAACCCCAGAGTAGTTCTACAACTTGATTTCCCTTTGGTGGTGGGTTTTGTCGTTTGTTTTCATGTTTCCTTTCTTTCTTTCTTTCTTTCTTTCTTTCTTTCTTTCTTTCTTTCTTTCTTTCTTTCTTTCTTTCTTTCTTTCTTTCTCTTTCTTTCTTTCTTTCTTTCTTCCTTTCTTTCTTCCTTCCTTCCTTCCTTCCTTCTTTCCTTCCTTTTTCCTTTCTTTCCTTTCTTTCCTTTCTTTCTTTTCTTTCTTTTCTTTTTTTTTTTTTTTTCGGATGGGGCTACAGTTTCCTTGTCCACGTTGACTGTGTCAAACACACACACCGACACACACACGCACACCCAGACACGCGGATGTGCATGCACAGTGTTGCTCTGTGTAGATGCACTGAACCTCGATTTACCGAGCGGGTGGCTATCGACTCGGCCCCCCCCGAACCCCCGCCCGCATTGTTTTGTTTTCCCTCCTCCTTCCTGCGGTTGTGGTCAGCCGTGCTGACGTCCGTGTTCTCACGACCGACCGCGAGTGCGTTTTCCCCAGGCGCCCGTTTGTTGTCTTTGGGCTTTGTCGCGATCTGTGCCGAGATCGATTTTTCTTTCCGCTTCGATGGGGTTCGCGGTCTTCATCCTTTCTTTTCTAGCTTCTGGGCTTTGCCTGTCTGCTTTCGAAAGACCTCCCGCATTCGAGAGGACGGACTCCAAAGCCGATTCCTGCGTTGTTCTCTGAGCGCTCGCCTGGTTTCGGTTTGCCTGCCCCCGCCTTCCCTCCCTCTTCCCCTCCTCCTCTTCCCAACCTCCCACCCGGGAACCCGGGATCTCGTCCTGGTCGCTCTGGGACACCCGCGGCGTCGGCCCCGGCCCCGCCGGCGTGTCCGTGTGATCTCCCCCGCCCGGGGAATCGCGTGGGGAGAGCGTCCCCTTCGCGGCAGCTGCCTGGCCGGCCGTGTCTTGCCAAACCCCGGCTCCCTCCGTCCTCCCCGCCCTGATCTGGTGCCGGGGTCGTGTCGCGCCGCGTCGCGTCGTGTCGCCTCGTGTCGTGCCGTGCCGTGCCGTGCCGTGACGAGGGTGAGCGGGCTCCAAGGCGGACGCCACGGGGCCGCCCGGCGCCTCAGCCCGGGACGAGCTCGGGCGTTTGGGCGGCCGGCGGCGGTCGGGATCCGTTCCGGGGACGTTGGCGACAGTTTTCGGGCGCCATCTGGCTGCCGCTCTGAGATCGTCCCTCTTCTCCCGAGTGTCAGCGACCTCGGCAAGGGATGGGGCTCGGCGGCGGGGCCCGAGGCAGACTTCGGGGAGGCTGGCGACACTGGCGGTGACAGTCCCCGTGGCGCTGAGCCGCGGGCGCGTCCTGCTCTCGGCGCAGATTGGATTAGCAGGATGATGAGGGGGTGACTGTCGCCGCGCTCCCGGGAATCTCGTCTGGGTCCCTTGGACGACTGCTCTTGAGGCGAGGAGCGGCCCGGGCCCAGTGCGGTGAGGCCGGGCACGGGCGCGCTGGGGTTCCCGGTCGTCGGAGGCGCCTCCTTGGATGAAATCTTTTCTGAGTCCCGATGGATCCCGAGACGTGGCTGGGCCCGCCCCTGTTGGAGCGGGAATCCTGGGAGGGTGTGCCCCCCGGCCCGTAAGCCTGCCCGCGTGGGTTCCGGTGGCGTTGGAGGGACCGAGACTTCATCCGGACTCGGGGACCGGCACGGGGGCGTCCTGCGAGGGATGTGGGGGAGGCAGGCTTTCCCCGGCCCGGGGCCCGGTGCTCGGGAGCGGTCCCTCGTGGGGGGCCCTCTCGTCGGAGGCACCTCTGTGACATCTCCCCAAGTCCCCGGCCACGCGGGCGAGAAAAGGGCAGGGCGTCCCCGGCCCGATCCCGTCTCCCTCTCGTCCCTTCCCATTCCCATTCCCACTCCTCCTCCTAAGGCTCCTCCTAATCCCCTTCCCCTCTCTCCTCCCCCCTCCCCCCTCCCCCTACCAACCCCCCAACCCCGGTCGATCAGATGGCCCCCGAGAGCTTCGGGGGCTGCCATTTATGGGGGTAGGGCTGGGAGCAGGTGGCCAGACCGAGGTCCCGTGGTCCCCCCCTGCAAATCGTAGGCCTGCCCCGTTTCTGGGCGGTGTCATTTTTCCTGTCGTGTTGGGCATTTTCTGCCAGCAGATAGGTGCTGACACGGTCTTCCTCGGTGTCCGTCACCGAGTGTTGGTTCTCCGGACGCGTGCTGGGCTCTGGACTTTTCTTTGCGTGAGCCCTGGCCTGGTAGCCGACTCTGCTTCTGACACTTGAGCCGCCCGCCCGGTCCTGCGCGCTGGCTCTCGTGTGTGCTTCCAGCTGACGTGTCCCGTGTTGCCACCTCCGGTCTCTGGTGGCCTGAGGGCGATGGGGTGAGGTTGCGGCGTTGGTTTTTTTATCCCGTGCGCTCCCCACCGCAGGCACCCTGTGGTGTCCGGCACGACCCCACCCCCATAGGCTCCGTGCCACGTGTCAGGCATTCCCCGCCTGAGGTTGTTGGCAGCTCTCCTCGGAGAGGACCGAGCAGTGGGTGGCGCCTGTCTAGGCTGAAGCAGGCCCATCTGGTTGTTGTCCTCGCCAGGCTCTTCCCGCCCCATGGCTCGCTCAATCGCTAACCTGACCGATGTGGTGATGTCACGCTCTACTGGTCCGGGTCAAAGCTTTGGCAAATGAAGAAGTAGGATATTCATTGTGAACGTGGCCTCTCTTCTCGTTCTGCCTGCGAGCCCTAGCCTCTCCTCTGCCGCCTGTGGTTTGCGGGGGGAAATCGGTGTGTGGAATCCGGCCCGACCTCTTTCTCCCATGCCTTTTGGTTTAGGTGGGGGCGTGGTTTTGTGACGCAGCAGACATTCTCCCCTCCTCCTCTACTCTGCTTCTTTTCTATCGAGCGGCCCTCCCACGTGAAGGTGGAGGGCTGCCCCGCCGCCACGCCACGTACACCCTTGAAGGGGTGTGATAGTGTGTCATCTTTGGTCCTCTGTGGTGCCCCTTGTGCACTCCACTTTGTCTCTCAAGTGCCCGATTCCGAGCGGTGGCAACGCTTCCCATCCCCAGAGAGTCCTCTAGGGTAAGCCCTGAGGTGGTCGTGTGTCCCGAGCGACTCTCTTGCGGAGTGGGTAGGAGTCAAGACGGTAAGCGAGGCTTGGCCACTCCACACACTCGGTGGGGCCGGGTCCACCTCCTGATCACCGTCCTCACCCTGTACCAGGGGGGAACTGACATGGCCGGGCACACGCCGGGCGGGTCCCCATCTGCAGGGTTGCTTCTGGGTGTGGGAGCTTTTGTGGTGGGGCTGGGTGATGTGCTGGTGAGGGAGGGCATCTTTCCTGTCCCCACGTGGTCTTTGGTGTGCCTCCTCGTGAGGTGGCATGGGCTTTCCGCGGTCCCGACCACAAACGCTTGCTTTCTGGCCCTCTGCTTACCCCTACTGCAGATCCCTCCTGCCCAGCCTAGTGCTGGCGTACACGTTGGCAGACTTCCATAGGTCTGAAGGGGGCACACTGGTTAGGGGGCAATGTGCCCTTGGTATGGAAGTCTCTAGCGATCTGAGAGAGGAGCCTTGGGGTACCGGAACCCCCAGCTGCTGCTCCTCCATCCAGGATGTGCATTCACCACGGGGAGCGACTGCTGCAGCATGTGGGCAGGGCCCCGTCACTTTGGCTTGTGGTTTGCGCTGGCCCCGAGGTGGGGCCGAGTGCTGTTCTTTGCCTGCTGTGGCCCGTTCCTCCCCCTCCTAGTCAGGGGAGGTTTCTGCTGGGCCGGGCCCGGCGTCTGGTGCGGGGCCTTTGAGTGCATGTGTGTGCGTGGGCTTGGACTCCCCGGCCCGTGCCATGGGGGAGGGGGAAGGTGGTCCTCCCCGACTTTGCCCCCTGTCTCCCCGCTGCGAGGAGCCACCCCACCTTTTCCTGTCCCGAGGTGCAGCCACTGGTGGTGGTGTGTGGGCCACGGGTCAGGCCGCCTCACTTGGGAGCATTTCCAAGGGCCGTGAGTCCTGGGGGCAAGCCATACAAAGCTGGATGGTGGTGGTGGCTCAACAGACGAGACAGACAGATGAGTGAGTGTAAAGGGTTACCCTCAGGAATGGGGTTTGGGCTGCTACACACGAGTCCTGGTGGTGGGGACGGGGTGTGGGAGGAACCGCCATGGGTTGGATGAGGCCAGACAGGGTCCTGGGCGTCGTGTGTCTGCACTGCCATGTGGGGGTGGTGGGATCCTGCGGTGGATTCCCCGGCGGCCCGAATGTGTCTCAAGATTCCCCATCCCTCAGTTGGTGCCCGCTCACACCAACACCCCTGTGTCTGTCGCTCTTGTGCACGAGCGGCCCCTCTTCAGTGCCGCCAGCCCTCCCATGCCCAGAAGGATGGCCATCCGCTCTGAGGATTTCCCCCACTGACCCCCGTCATGGGACCAGAACGTGGCCTCACCACGTGTGGGTGCTGCCACTCCCCTGGAGGCAGACGCAGGTGTAGCAACGTCAGATTTGATGGGGGGAGATGGGGTGCTTCGGTAAGGCACAAATGTTTGTGTGCGTGTTGGGGCAGGGCAGCGATGGCCTGTGCGGTGGGAGAGCATTGCAGTGGGCTGTTCAGAGCACAGCAGTGTCGGGAGATGGTGGCCATGAGCCACAGTGAGGGTGAAGCGAGGTGCTGAGGAGAGGGCCTGTTGGTGCCTTGGGTGACATGGGACTGCCACTTTGCCAGAGGGCGTGTGGGGGTGAGAACCCATGTCACACACCTGCGGGCGATTAGTGTCAGGGTTTCAGTCAAGGGGCCCATGGTGGTGGCTCAATGGCCCACCACTCCAGTTTAAAAGCTTCCAAGCAGTGTCGCACATCCGAGGATGCGCAGGCCGTGGGCCGCTACCTCATTTGTCCTGTGTGCTCTCAACCGTCCTTTAACAAGTCCACTCTGTCTGCAGTCACCTGTGATGCACCAGAGTTCGATTCGCTTCCTAAGACAGCTGCGGGACATATCCGGGTTTAAACACAACCATAAGCACGCACGCGGGCGTCTTAGAGTGTGGGCATTGCAATGTCATTTCGCGACTCGTGGCGAATCTACAGACGCATTGTCTGAGTGCAAGCCGGGCACGGGCAGGCCAACGTGGAACGGGAGACACTGCAGCACAGAACATGGGGAGTCCAGGCCTAGGGCCCAAACCACAGTCCGTGAGAGTGCAAAACCATAGAAACAGGAGAAATTATCGGAATTCCCCCTGCCAGAGAACACTTGTGACAAAAGGCAGCTGTGTGGAGGGCGGCCCCGAACCTCCCCCACACAGTCAGCCGTGTTCCGGTATTGTGAGTGTGGGGAGGTTCCGTCTTCTGTCTGCAGCACCCGGGATCTCCTAGGAGCCCTTCGCCTGTCTTCCCCGAGTGTCTCACATTACGGGCTGCCGGGGAAAGGCGGGGTTTGGGCTGGAAATGCAGGTAGTATCTAGTGCCTCCCCCTGGACTTGGGAGGTAATTAGCGGACTTCCCCCTGCCAGGGAACACCTGTGACACCAGTCAGCTGCGTGGACGGCGGCCCAAAACCTACCCCACACAGTCAGCCGTGTTCCGGAATTCTGAGAGTGGGGATGTTCCGTCTTCTGTCTGCAGCACCCGGGATCTCCTAGGAGCCCTTCGCGTGTCTTCCCCGAGTGTCTGCATGTGCGGGCTGCCGGGGAAAGGCGGGGGTTGGGCTGGAAATGCAGGTCGCATTTAGTGCCTCCCCCTGGACTTGGGAGGTAATTAGCGGACTTCCCCATGCCAGGGAACACCTTTGACACCACTCACCTGCGTGGAGGGCGGCCCCAAACCTCCCACACACAGTCAGCCGTGTTCCGAAATTGTGAGTGTGTGGAGGTTCCGTTTTCTGTCTGCAGCACCCGGGATCTCCTAGGAGCCCTTCGCGTGTCTTCCACGATTGTCTCCCATTGCGGGCTGCCGGGGAAAGCGGGGGTTGGGCTGGAAATGCAATTAGCATCTAGTACCTCCGCCTGGACAGGGTAGGCCATTAGCGGACTTCCCCGTGCCAGGGAACACCTGTGATACCAGTCAGCTGCGTGGACGGCGGCCCCAAACCTCCAACACACAGTCAGCCGTGTTCCGGAATTCTGAGAGTGAGGAGGTTCCGTCTTCTGTCTGCAGCACCCGAGATCTCCTAGGAGCATTTAGCGTGTCTTACCCGAGTGTATGCATGTGCGGGCTACCGGGGAAAGGCGGCGTTGGGCTGGAAATGCAGGTAGCATGTAGTGCCTCCCCATGGACATGGTAGGCAATTAGCGGACTTCCCCCTGCCAGGGAATACCTTTGACATCACTTAGCTGCGTGGAGGGCGGCCCCGAACCTCCCCCACACAGTTAGCCGTGTTCCGGGATTGTGAGTGTGGGGAGGTTCCGTCTACAGTCTGCAGCACCCGGGATCTCCTAGGAGCCCTTCGCGTGTCTTCCCCGAGTGTCTCACATTGCGGGCTGCCGGGGAAAGGCGGGGGTTGGGCTGGAAATGCAGGTAGCATCTAGTGCCTCCCCCTGGACTTGGGAGGTAATTAGCGGACTTCCCCCTGCCAGGGAACACCTTTGACACCACTCAACTGCGTGGAGGGCGGCCCCAAACGTCCCACACACAGTCAGCCGTGTTCCGGAATTCTGAGAGTGAGGAGGTTCCGTCTTCTGTCTGCTGCACCCGGGATCTCCTAGGAGCCCTTCGCGTGTCTTCCACGAGTGTCTGCATGTGCGGGCTGCCGGGGAAAGGCGGGGGTTGCGCTGGAAATGCAGGTAGCATCTAGTGCCTCCCCCTGGACAGGGTAGGCAATTAGCGAATTTACCCATGCCAGGGAACACCTTTGACAGCACTTAGCGGCGAGGAGGGCGGCCCCAAACCACCCCCACACAGTTAGCCGTGTTCCGGGATTGTGAGTGTGGGGAGGTTCCGTCTACAGTCTGCAGCACCCGGGATCTCCTAGGAGCCCTTCGCGTGTCTTCCCCGAGTGTCTCACATTGCGGGCTGCCGGGGAAAGGCGGGGGTTGGGCTGGAAATGCAGGTAGCATCTAGTGCCTCCCCCTGGACTTGGGAGGTAATTAGCGGACTTCCCCCTGCCAGGGAACACCTTTGACACCACTCAACTGCGTGGAGGGCGGCCCCAAACGTCCCACACACAGTCAGCCGTGTTCCGGAATTCTGAGAGTGAGGAGGTTCCGTCTTCTGTCTGCTGCACCCGGGATCTCCTAGGAGCCCTTCGCGTGTCTTCCACGAGTGTATCCCATTGCGGGCTGCCGGGGAAAGCGGGGTTGGGCTGGAAATGCAAGTAGCTTCTAGTGCCTTCCCCTGGACAGGGTAGGCAATTAGCGGACTTCCCCGTGCCAGGGAACACCTTTGACACCACTTAGCTGCGTGGAAGGCGGCCCCGAACCTCCCCGACACAGTCAGCCGTGTTCCGGAATTCTGAGAGTGGGGAGGTTCCGTCTTCTGTCTGCAGCACCCGAGATCTCCTAGGAGCATTTCGCGTGTCTTCCCCGAGTGTATGCATGTGCGGGCTACCGGGAAAAGGCGGCGTTGGGCTGGAAATGCAGGTAGCATGTAGTGCCTCCCCCTGGAAAGGGTAGGCAATTAGCGGATTTCCCCATGCCAGGGAACACCTTTGACACCACTTAACTGCGTGGAGGGCGGCCCCGAACCTCCCCCACACAGTCAGCCGTGTTCCGGTATTGTGAGTGTGGGGAGGTTCCGTCTTCTGTCTGCAGCACCCGGGATCTCCTAGGAGCCCTTCGCGTGTCTTCCCCGAGTGTCTCACATTGCGGGCTGCCGGGGAAAGACGGGGGTTGGGCTGGAAATGCAGTTAGCATCTAGTGCCTCCCCCTGGACTTGGGAGGTAATTAGCGGACTTCCCCCTGCCAGGGAACACCTTTGACACCACTCAACTGCGTGGAGGGCGGCCCCAAACGTCCCACACACAGTCAGCCGTGTTCCGGAATTCTGAGAGTGAGGAGGTTCCGTCTTCTGTCTGCTGCACCCGGGATCTCCTAGGAGCCCTTCGCGTGTCTTCCCCGAGTGTATCCCATTGCGGGCTGCCGGGGAAAGCGGGGGTTGGGCTGGAAATGCAGGTAGCTTCTAGTGCCTTCCCCTGGACAGGGTAGGCAATTAGCGGACTTCCCCGTGCCAGGGAACACCTTTGACACCACTTAGCTGCGTGGAGGGCGGCCCCGAACCTCCCCGACACAGTCAGCCGTGTTCCGGAATTCTGAGAATGGGAATGTTCCGTCTTCTGTCTGCAGCACCCGGGATCTCCTAGGAGCCCTTCGCGTGTCTTCCACGAGTGTCTGCATGTGCGGGCTGCCGGGGAAAGGCGGGGGTTGGGCTGGAAATGCAGGTCGCATTTAGTGCATCCCCCTGGACTTGGGAGGTAATTAGCGGACTTCCCCATGCCAGGGAACACCTGTGACACCAGTCAGCTGCGTGGAGGGCGGCCCCAAACCTCCCACACACAGTCAGCCGTGTTCCGGAATTCTGAGAGTGAGGAGGTTCCGTCTTCTGTCTGCTGCACCCGAGATCTCCTAGGAGCATTTCGCGTGTCTTCCCCGAGTGTATGCATGTGCGGGCTACCGGGGAAAGGCGGGGTTTGGGCTGGAAATGCAGGTAGCATGTAGTGCCTCCCCCTGGAAAGGGTAGGCAATTAGCGGATTTCCCCATGCCAGGGAACACCATTGACACCACTTAACTGCGTGGAGGGCGGCCCAGAACCTCCCCCACACTGTCAGCCGTGTTCCGGTATTGTGAGTGTTGGGAAGTTCCGTCTTCTGTCTGCAGCACCCGGAATCTCCTAGGAGCCCTTCGCGTGTCTTCCCCGAGTGTCTGCCTGTGCGGGCTGCCGGGGAAAGTCGGGGGTTGGGCTGGAAATGCAGGTAGCATCTAGTGCATCCCCCTGGACTTGGGAGGTAATTAGCGGATTTCCCCCTGACAGGGAACACCTGTGACACCAGTCAGCTGCGTGGACAGCGGCCCCAAACCTCCCCCTCACTGTCAGCCGTGTTCCGGAAGTCTGAGAGTGGGGAGGTTCCGTCTTCTGTCTGCAGCACCCGGGATCTCCTAGGAGCCCTTCGCGTGTATTCCCCGTGTGTCTGCTTGTGCGAGCTGCCGGGGAAAGGCGGGGGTTGGGCTGGAAATGCAGGTAGCATCTAGTGCCTCCCCCTGAACAGGGGAGGTAATTAGCGGAATTCCGCCTGCCAGGGAACACCTGTGACACCAGTCAGCTGCGTGGAAGGCGGCCCCAGTCTTCCCCCACACAGTCAGAAGTGTTCCGGAATTGTGAGTGTGGGGAGGTTCCGTCTTCTGTCTGCAGCACCCGGGATCTCCTAGGAGCCCTTCGCGTGTCTTCCCCGAGTGTCTCACATTACGGGCTGCCGGGGAAAGGCGGGGTTTGGGCTGGAAATGCAGGTAGTATCTAGTGCCTCCCCCTGGACTTGGGAGGTAATTAGCGGACTTCCCCCTGCCAGGGAACACCTGTGACACCAGTCAGCTGCGTGGACGGCGGCCCCAAACCTCCCCCACACAGTCAGCCGTGTTCCGGAATTCTGAGAGTGGGGATGTTCCGTCTTCTGTCTGCAGCACCCGGGATCTCCTAGGAGCCCTTCGCGTGTATTCCCCGTGTGTCTGCTTTTGCGAGCTGCCGGGGAAAGCGGGGGTTGGGCTGGAAATGCAAGTAGCTTCTAGTGCCTTCCCCTGGACAGGGTAGGCAATTAGCGGACTTCCCCGTGCCAGGGAACACCTTTGACACCACTTAGCTGCGTGGAGGGCGGCCCCGAACCTCCCCGACACAGTCAGCCGTGTTCCGGAATTCTGAGAGTGGGGATGTTCCGTCTTCTTTCTGCAGCACCCAGGATCTCCTAGGAGCCCTTCGCGTGTCTTCCCCGAGTGTCTGCATGTGCGGGCTGCCGGGGAAAGGCGGGGGTTGGGCTGGAAATGCAGGTCGCATTTAGTGCCTACCCCTGGACTTGGGAGGTAATTAGCGGACTTCCCCATGCCAGGGAACACCTTTGACACCACTCACCTGCGTGGAGGGCGGCCCCAAACCTCCCACACACAGTCAGCCGTGTTCCGGAATTGTGAGTGTGGGGAGGTTCCGTCTTCTGTCTGCAGCACCCGGGATATCCTAGGAGCACTTCGCGTGTCTTCCCCGAGTGTATCCCATTGCGGGCTGCCGAGGAAATCGGGGGTTTGGCTGGAAATGCAAGTAGCATCTAGTGCCTCCCCCTAAACAGGGGAGGTAATTAGCGGAATTCCTCCTGACAGGGAACACCTGTGACACCAGTCAGCTGCGTGGAAGGCGGCCCCAGTCTTCCCCCACACAGTCAGAAGTGTTCCGGGATTGTGAGTGTGGGGAGGTTCCGTCTTCTGTCTGCAGCACCCGGGATCTCCTAGGAGCCCTTCGCGTGTCTTCCCCGAGTGTCTCACATTGCGGGCTGCCGGGGAAAGGCGGGGGTTGGGCTGGAAATGCAGGTAGTATCTAGTGCCTCCCCCTGGACTTGGGAGGTAATTAGCGGACTTCCCCCTGCCAGGGAACACCTGTGACACCAGTCAGCTGCGTGGACAGCGGCCCCAAACCTCCCCCTCACAGTCAGCCGTGTTCCAGAAGTCTGAGAGTGGGGAGGTTCCGTCTACTGTCTGCAGCACCCGGGATCTCCTAGGAGCTCTTCGCGTGTATTCCCCGTGTGTCTGCTTGTGCGAGCTGCCGGGGAAAGGTGGGGGTTGGTCTGGAAATGCAGGTAGCATCTAGTGCCTCCCCCTGAACAGGGGAGGTAATTAGCGGAATTCCGCCTGCCAGGGAACACCTGTGACACCAGTCAGCTGCGTGGAAGGCGGCCCCAGTCTTCCCCCACACAGTCAGAAGTGTTCCGGAATTGTGAGTGTGGGGAGGTTCCGTCTTCTGTCTGCAGCACCCGGGATCTCCTAGGAGCCCTTCGCGTGTCTTCCCCGAGTGTCTGCATGTGCGGGCTACCGGGGAAAGGCGGGGTTTGGGCTGGAAATGCAGGTAGCATGTAGTGCCTCCCCCTGGAAAGGGTAGGCAATTAGCGGATTTCCCCATGCCAGGGAACACCATTGACACCACTTAACTGCGTGGAGGGCGGCCCAGAACCTCCCCCACACTGTCAGCCGTGTTCCGGTATTGTGAGTGTTGGGAAGTTCCGTCTTCTGTCTGCAGCACCCGGAATCTCCTAGGAGCCCTTCGCGTGTCTTCCCCGAGTGTCTCACATTGCGGGCTGCCGGGGAAAGGCGGGGGTTGGGCTGGAAATGCAGGTAGCATCTAGTGCCTCCCCCTGGACTTGGGAGGTAATTAGCGGACTTCCCCATGCCAGGGAACACCTTTGACACCACTCACCTGCGTGGAGGGCGGCCCCAAACCTCCCACACACAGTCAGCCGTGTTCCGGAATTCTGAGAGTGAGGAGGTTCCGTCTTCTGTCTGCTGCACCCGAGATCTCCTAGGAGCATTTCGCGTGTCTTCCCCGTGTGTATGCATGTGAGGGCTACCGGGGAAAGGCGGGGTTTGGGCTGGAAATGCAGGTAGCATGTAGTGCCTCCCCCTGGAAAGGGTAGGCAATTAGCGGATTTCCCCATGCCAGGGAACACCATTGACACCACTTAACTGCGTGGAGGGCGGCCCAGAACCTCCCCCACACTGTCAGCCGTGTTCCGGTATTGTGAGTGTTGGGAAGTTCCGTCTTCTGTCTGCAGCACCCGGAATCTCCTAGGAGCCCTTCGCGTGTCTTCCCCGAGTGTCTGACTGTGCGTGCTGCCGGGGAAAGGCGGGGGTTGGGCTGGAAATGCAGGTAGCATCTAGTGCCTCCCCCTGGACAGGGTAGGCAATTAGCGAATTTACCCATGCCAGGGAACACCTTTGACAGCAATTAGCGGCGAGGAGGGCGGCCCCAAACCACCCCCACACAGTTAGCCGTGTTCCGGGATTGTGAGTGTGGGGAGGTTCCGTCTACAGTCTGCAGCACCCGGGATCTCCTAGGAGCCCTTCGCGTGTCTTCCCCGAGTGTCTCACATTGCGGGCTGCCGGGGAAAGGCGGGGGTTGGGCTGGAAATGCAGTTAGCATCTAGTGCCTCCCCCTGGACTTGGGAGGTAATTAGCGGACTTCCCCATGCCAGGGAACACCTTTGACACCACTCACCTGCGTGGAGGGCGGCCCCAAACCTCCCACACACAGTCAGCCGTGTTCCGGAATTGTGAGTGTGGGGAGGTTCCGTCTTCTGTCTGCAGCACCCGGGATATCCTAGGAGCACTTCGCGTGTCTTCCCCGAGTGTATACCATTGCGGGCTGCCGAGGAAATCGGGGGTTTGGCTGGAAATGCAAGTAGCATCTAGTGCCTCCCCCTAAACAGGGGAGGTAATTAGCGGAATTCCTCCTGACAGGGAACACCTGTGACACCAGTCAGCTGCGTGGAAGGCGGCCCCAGTCTTCCCCCACACAGTCAGAAGTGTTCCGGGATTGTGAGTGTGGGGAGGTTCCGTCTTCTGTCTGCAGCACCCGGGATCTCCTAGGAGCCCTTCGCGTGTCTTCCCCGAGTGTCTCACATTGCGGGCTGCCGGGGAAAGGCGGGGGTTGGGCTGGAAATGCAGGTAGTATCTAGTGCCTCCCCCTGGACTTGGGAGGTAATTAGCGGACTTCCCCCTGCCAGGGAACACCTGTGACACCAGTCAGCTGCGTGGACAGCGGCCCCAAACCTCCCCCTCACAGTCAGCCGTGTTCCAGAAGTCTGAGAGTGGGGAGGTTCCGTCTACTGTCTGCAGCACCCGGGATCTCCTAGGAGCTCTTCGCGTGTATTCCCCGTGTGTCTGCTTGTGCGAGCTGCCGGGGAAAGGTGGGGGTTGGGCTGGAAATGCAGGTAGCATCTAGTGCCTCCCCCTGAACAGGGGAGGTAATTAGCGGAATTCCGCCTGCCAGGGAACACCTGTGACACCAGTCAGCTGCGTGGAAGGCGGCCCCAGTCTTCCCCCACACAGTCAGAAGTGTTCCGGAATTGTGAGTGTGGGGAGGTTCCGTCTTCTGTCTGCAGCACCCGGGATCTCCTAGGAGCCCTTCGCGTGTCTTCCCCGAGTGTCTGCATGTGCGGGCTGCCGGGGAAAGGCGGGGGTTGGGCTGGAAATGCAGGTCGCATTTAGTGCCTCCATCTGGACTTGGGATTTAATTAGCGGACTTCCCCCTGCCAGGGAACACCTTTGACACCACTCAACTGCGTGGAGGGCGGCCCCAAACCTCCCACACACAGTCAGCCGTGTTCCGGAATTCTGAGAGTGTGGAGGTTCCGTCTTCTGTCTGCTGCACCCGAATTCTCCTAGGAGCATTTCGCGTGTCTTCCCCGAGTGTATGCATGTGCGGGCTACCGGGGAAAGGCGGGGTTTGGGCTGGAAATGCAGGTAGCATGTAGTGCCTCCCACTGGACAGGGTAGGCCATTAGCGGATTTCCCCATGCCAGGGAACACCATTGACACCACTTAACTGCGTGGAGGGCGGCCCAGAACCTCCCCCACACTGTCAGCCGTGTTCCGGTATTGTGAGTGTTGGGAAGTTCCGTCTTCTGTCTGCAGCACCCGGAATCTCCTAGGAGCCTTTCGCGTGTCTTCCCCGAGTGTCTGACTGTGCGGGCTGCCGGGGAAAGGCGGGGGTTGGGCTGGAAATGCAGGTAGCATCTAGTGCCTCCCCCTGGACAGGGTAGGCAATTAGCGAATTTACCCATGCCAGGGAACACCTTTGACAGCACTTAGCGGCGAGGAGGGCGGCCCCAAACCACCCCCACACAATTAGCCGTGTTCCGGGATTGTGAGTGTGGGGAGGTTCCGTCTACATTCTGCAGCACCCGGGATCTCCTAGGAGCCCTTCGCGTGTCTTCCCCGAGTGTCTCACATTGCGGGCTGCCGGGGAAAGGCGGGGGTTGGGCTGGAAATGCAGGTAGCATCTACTGCCTCCCCCTGGACTTGGGAGGTAATTAGCGGACTTCCCCATGCCAGGGAACACCTTTGACACCACTCACCTGCGTGGAGGGCGGCCCCAAACCTCCCACACACAGTCAGCCGTGTTCCGGAATTCTGAGAGTGAGGAGGTTCCGTCTTCTGTCTGCTGCACCCGAGATCTCCTAGGAGCATTTCGCGTGTCTTCCCCGAGTGTATGCATGTGAGGGCTACCGGGGAAAGGCGGGGTTTGGGCTGGAAATGCAGGTAGCATGTAGTGCCTCCCCCTGGAAAGGGTAGGCAATTAGCGGATTTCCCCATGCCAGGGAACACCATTGACACCACTTAACTGCGTGGAGGGCGGCCCAGAACCTCCCCCACACTGTCAGCCGTGTTCCGGTATTGTGAGTGTTGGGAAGTTCCGTCTTCTGTCTGCAGCACCCGGAATCTCCTAGGAGCCCTTCGCGTGTCTTCCCCGAGTGTCTGACTGTGCGTGCTGCCGGGGAAAGGCGGGGGTTGGGCTGGAAATGCAGGTAGCATCTAGTGCCTCCCCCTGGACAGGGTAGGCAATTAGCGAATTTACCCATGCCAGGGAACACCTTTGACAGCAATTAGCGGCGAGGAGGGCGGCCCCAAACCACCCCCACACAGTTAGCCGTGTTCCGGGATTGTGAGTGTGGGGAGGTTCCGTCTACAGTCTGCAGCACCCGGGATCTCCTAGGAGCCCTTCGCGTGTCTTCCCCGAGTGTCTCACATTGCGGGCTGCCGGGGAAAGGCGGGGGTTGGGCTGGAAATGCAGTTAGCATCTAGTGCCTCCCCCTGGACTTGGGAGGTAATTAGCGGACTTCCCCCTGCCAGGGAACACCTTTGACACCACTCACCTGCGTGGAGGGCGGCCCCAAACCTCCCACACACAGTCAGCCGTGTTCCGGAATTCTGAGAGTGAGGAGGTTCCGTCTTCTGTCTGCTGCACCCGAGATCTCCAAGAGCATTTCGCGTGTCTTCCCCGAGTGTATGCATGTGCGGGCTACCGGGGAAAGGCGGGGTTTGGGCTGGAAATGCAGGTAGCATGTAGTGCCTCCCCCTGGAAAGGGTAGGCAGTTAGCGGATTTCCCCATGCCAGGGAACACCATTGACACCACTTAACTGCGTGGAGGGCGGCCCAGAACCTCCCCCACACTGTCAGCCGTGTTCCGGTATTGTGAGTGTTGGGAAGTTCCGTCTTCTGTCTGCAGCACCCGGAATCTCCTAGGAGCCCTTCGCGTGTCTTCCCCGAGTGTCTGCCTGTGCGGACTGCCGGGGAAAGTCGGGGGTTGGGCTGGAAATGCAGGTAGCATCTAGTGCATCCCCCTGGACTTGGGAGGTAATTAGCGGATTTCCCCCTGACAGGGAACACCTGAGACACCAGTCAGCTGCGAAGACAGCGGCCCCAAACCTCCCCCTCACTGTCAGCCGTGTTCCGGAAGTCTGAGAGTGGGGAGGTTCCGTCTTCTGTCTGCAGCACCCGGGATCTCCTAGGAGCCCTTCGCGTGTATTCCCCGTGTGTCTGCTTGTGCGAGCTGCCGGGGAAAGGCGGGGGTTGGGCTGGAAATGCAGGTAGCATCTAGTGCCTCCCCCTGAACAGGGGAGGTAATTAGCGGAATTCCGCCTGCCAGGGAACACCTGTGACACCAGTCAGCTGCGTGGAAGGCGGCCCCAGTCTTCCCCCACACAGTCAGAAGTGTTACGGAATTGTGAGTGTGGGGAGGTTCCGTCTTCTGTCTGCAGCACCCGGGATCTCCTAGGAGCCCTTCGCGTGTCTTCCCCGAGTGTCTCACATTACGGGCTGCCGGGGAAAGGCGGGGTTTGGGCTGGAAATGCAGGTAGTATCTAGTGCCTCCCCCTGGACTTGGGAGGTAATTAGCGTACTTCCCCCTGCCAGGGAACACCTGTGACACCAGTCAGCTGCGTGGACGGCGGCCCCAAACCTCCCCCACACAGTCAGCCGTGTTCCGGAATTCTGAGAGTGGGGATGTTCCGTCTTCTGTCTGCAGCACCCGGGATCTCCTAGGAGCCCTTCGCGTGTCTTCCCCGAGTGTCTGCATGTGCGAGCTGCCGGGGAAAGGCGGGGGTTGGGCTGGAAATGCATGTAGTATCTAGTGCCTCCCCCTGGACTTGGGAGGTAATTAGCGGAATTCCCCCTGCCAGGGAACACCTGTGACACCAGTCAGCTGCGTGGACAGCGGCCCCAAACCTCCCCCTCACTGTCAGCCGTCTTCCGGAAGTCTGAGATTGGGGAGGTTCCGTCTTCTGTCTGCAGCACCCGGGATCTCCTAGGAGCCCTTCGCGTGTATTCCCCGTGTGTCTGCTTTTGCGAGCTGCCGGGGAAAGCGGGGGTTGGGCTGGAAATGCAAGTAGCTTCTAGTGCCTTCCCCTGGACAGGGTAGGCAATTAGCGGACTTCCCCGTGCCAGGGAACACCTTTGACACCACTTAGCTGCGTGGAGGGCGGCCCCGAACCTCCCCGACACAGTCAGCCGTGTTCCGGAATTCTGAGAGTGGGGATGTTCCGTCTTCTGTCTGCAGCACCCAGGATCTCCTAGGAGCCCTTCGCGTGTCTTCCCCGAGTGTCTGCATGTGCGGGCTGCCGGGGAAAGGCGGGGGTTGGGCTGGAAATGCAGGTCGCATTTAGTGCCTACCCCTGGACTTGAGAGGTAATTAGCGGACTTCCCCATGCCAGGGAACACCTTTGACACCACTCACCTGCGTGGAGGGCGGCCCCAAACCTCCCACACACAGTCAGCCGTGTTCCGGAATTGTGAGTGTGGGGAGGTTCCGTCTTCTGTCTGCAGCACCCGGGATCTCCTAGGAGCCCTTCGCGTGTCTTCCCCGAGTGTATCCCATTGCGGGCTGCCGGGGAAAGCGGGGGTTGGGCTGGAAATGCAGGTAGCTTCTAGTGCCTTCCCCTGGACAGGGTAGGCAATTAGCGGACTTCCCCGTGCCAGGGAACACCTTTGACACCACTTAGCTGCGTGGAGGGCGGCCCCGAACCTCCCCGACACAGTCAGCCGTGTTCCGGAATTCTGAGAATGGGAATGTTCCGTCTTCTGTCTGCAGCACCCGGGATCTCCTAGGAGCCCTTCGCGTGTCTTCCCCGAGTGTCTGCATGTGCGGGCTGCCGGGGAAAGGCGTGGGTTGGGCTGGAAATGCAGGTCGCATTTAGTGCATCCCCCTGGACTTGGGAGGTAATTAGCGGACTTCCCCATGCCAGGGAACACCTTTGACACCACTCACCTGCGTGGAGGGCGGCCCCAAACCTCCCACACACAGTCAGCCGTGTTCCGGAATTCTGAGAGTGAGGAGGTTCCGTCTTCTGTCTGCTGCACCCGAGATCTCCTAGGAGCATTTCGCGTGTCTTCCCCGAGTGTATGCATGTGCGGGCTACCGGGGAAAGGCGGGGTTTGGGCTGGAAATGCAGGTAGCATGTAGTGCCTCCCCCTGGAAAGGGTAGGCAATTAGCGGATTTCCCCATGCCAGGGAACACCATTGACACCACTTAACTGCGTGGAGGGCGGCCCAGAACCTCCCCCACACTGTCAGCCGTGTTCCGGTATTGTGAGTGTTGGGAAGTTCCGTCTTCTGTCTGCAGCACCCGGAATCTCCTAGGAGCCCTTCGCGTGTCTTCCCCGAGTGTCTGCCTGTGCGGGCTGCCGGGGAAAGTCGGGGGTTGGGCTGGAAATGCAGGTAGCATCTAGTGCATCCCCCTGGACTTGGGAGGTAATTAGCGGATTTCCCCCTGACAGGGAACACCTGAGACACCAGTCAGCTGCGTGGACAGCGGCCCCAAACCTCCCCCTCACTGTCAGCCGTGTTCCGGAAGTCTGAGAGTGGGGAGGTTCCGTCTTCTGTCTGCAGCACCCGGGATCTCCTAGGAGCCCTTCGCGTGTATTCCCCGTGTGTCTGCTTGTGCGAGCTGCCGGGGAAAGGCGGGGGTTGGGCTGGAAATGCAGGTAGCATCTAGTGCCTCCCCCTGAACAGGGGAGGTAATTAGCGGAATTCCGCCTGCCAGGGAACACCTGTGACACCAGTCAGCTGCGTGGAAGGCGGCCCCAGTCTTCCCCCACACAGTCAGAAGTGTTCCGGAATTGTGAGTGTGGGGAGGTTCCGTCTTCTGTCTGCAGCACCCGGGATCTCCTAGGAGCCCTTCGCGTGTCTTCCCCGAGTGTCTCACATTACGGGCTGCCGGGGAAAGGCGGGGTTTGGGCTGGAAATGCAGGTAGTATCTAGTGCCTCCCCCTGGACTTGGGAGGTAATTAGCGTACTTCCCCCTGCCAGGGAACACCTGTGACACCAGTCAGCTGCGTGGACGGCGGCCCCAAACCTCCCCCACACAGTCAGCCGTGTTCCGGAATTCTGAGAGTGAGGAGGTTCCGTCTTCTGTCTGCTGCACCCGAATTCTCCTAGGAGCATTTCGCGTGTCTTCCCCGAGTGTATGCATGTGCGGGCTACCGGGGAAAGGCGGGGTTTGGGCTGGAAATGCAGGTAGCATGTAGTGCCTCCCCCTGGAAAGGGTAGGCAATTAGCGGATTTCCCCATGCCAGGGAACACCATTGACACCACTTAACTGCGTGGAGGGCGGCCCAGAACCTCCCCCACACTGTCAGCCGTGTTCCGGTATTGTGAGTGTTGGGAAGTTCCGTCTTCTGTCTGCAGCACCCGGAATCTCCTAGGAGCCCTTCGCGTGTCTTCCCCGAGTGTCTGACTGTGCGTGCTGCCGGGGAAAGGCGGGGGTTGGGCTGGAAATGCAGGTAGCATCTAGTGCCTCCCCCTGGACAGGGTAGGCAATTAGCGAATTTACCCATGCCAGGGAACACCTTTGACAGCAATTAGCGGCGAGGAGGGCGGCCCCAAACCACCCCCACACAGTTAGCCGTGTTCCGGGATTGTGAGTGTGGGGAGGTTCCGTCTACAGTCTGCAGCACCCGGGATCTCCTAGGAGCCCTTCGCGTGTCTTCCCCGAGTGTCTCACATTGCGGGCTGCCGGGGAAAGGCGGGGGTTGGGCTGGAAATGCAGTTAGCATCTAGTGCCTCCCCCTGGACTTGGGAGGTAATTAGCGGACTTCCCCCTGCCAGGGAACACCTTTGACACCACTCACCTGCGTGGAGGGCGGCCCCAAACCTCCCACACACAGTCAGCCGTGTTCCGGAATTCTCAGAGTGAGGAGGTTCCGTCTTCTGTCTGCTGCACCCGAGATCTCCTAGGAGCATTTCGCGTGTCTTCCCCGAGTGTATGCATGTGCGGGCTACCGGGGAAAGGCGGGGTTTGGGCTGGAAATGCAGGTAGCATGTAGTGCCTCCCCCTGGAAAGGGTAGGCAATTAGCGGATTTCCCCATGCCAGGGAACACCATTGACACCACTTAACTGCGTGGAGGGCGGCCCAGAACCTCCCCCACACTGTCAGCCGTGTTCCGGTATTGTGAGTGTTGGGAAGTTCCGTCTTCTGTCTGCAGCACCCGGAATCTCCTAGGAGCCCTTCGCGTGTCTTCCCCGAGTGTCTGCCTGTGCGGGCTGCCGGGGAAAGTCGGGGGTTGGGCTGGAAATGCAGGTAGCATCTAGTGCATCCCCCTGGACTTGGGAGGTAATTAGCGGATTTCCCCCTGACAGGGAACACCTGAGACACCAGTCAGCTGCGTGGACAGCGGCCCCAAACCTCCCCCTCACTGTCAGCCGTGTTCCGGAAGTCTGAGAGTGGGGAGGTTCCGTCTTCTGTCTGCAGCACCCGGGATCTCCTAGGAGCCCTTCGCGTGTATTCCCCGTGTGTCTGCTTGTGCGAGCTGCCGGGGAAAGGCGGGGGTTGGGCTGGAAATGCAGGTAGCATCTAGTGCCTCCCCCTGAACAGGGGAGGTAATTAGCGGAATTCCGCCTGCCAGGGAACACCTGTGACACCAGTCAGCTGCGTGGAAGGCGGCCCCAGTCTTCCCCCACACAGTCAGAAGTGTTCCGGAATTGTGAGTGTGGGGAGGTTCCGTCTTCTGTCTGCAGCACCCGGGATCTCCTAGGAGCCCTTCGCGTGTCTTCCCCGAGTGTCTCACATTACGGGCTGCCGGGGAAAGGCGGGGTTTGGGCTGGAAATGCAGGTAGTATCTAGTGCCTCCCCCTGGACTTGGGAGGTAATTAGCGTACTTCCCCCTGCCAGGGAACACCTGTGACACCAGTCAGCTGCGTGGACGGCGGCCCCAAACCTCCCCCACACAGTCAGCCGTGTTCCGGAATTCTGAGAGTGGGGATGTTCCGTCTTCTGTCTGCAGCACCCGGGATCTCCTAGGAGCCCTTCGCGTGTCTTCCCCGAGTGTCTGCATGTGCGAGCTGCCGGGGAAAGGCGGGGGTTGGGCTGGAAATGCATGTAGTATCTAGTGCCTCCCCCTGGACTTGGGAGGTAATTAGCGGAATTCCCCCTGCCAGGGAACACCTGTGACACCAGTCAGCTGCGTGGACAGCGGCCCCAAACCTCCCCCTCACAGTCAGCCGTCTTACGGAAGTCTGAGATTGGGGAGGTTCCGTCTTCTGTCTGCAGCACCCGGGATCTCCTAGGAGCCCTTCGCGTGTATTCCCCGTGTGTCTGCTTTTGCGAGCTGCCGGGGAAAGCGGGGGTTGGGCTGGAAATGCAAGTAGCTTCTAGTGCCTTCCCCTGGACAGGGTAGGCAATTAGCGGACTTCCCCGTGCCAGGGAACACCTTTGACACCACTTAGCTGCGTGGAGGGCGGCCCCGAACCTCCCCGACACAGTCAGCCGTGTTCCGGAATTCTGAGAGTGGGGATGTTCCGTCTTCTGTCTGCAGCACCCAGGATCTCCTAGGAGCCCTTCGCGTGTCTTCCCCGAGTGTCTGCATGTGCGGGCTGCCGGGGAAAGGCGGGGGTTGGGCTGGAAATGCAGGTCGCATTTAGTGCCTACCCCTGGACTTGAGAGGTAATTAGCGGACTTCCCCATGCCAGGGAACACCTTTGACACCACTCACCTGCGTGGAGGGCGGCCCCAAACCTCCCACACACAGTCAGCCGTGTTCCGGAATTGTGAGTGTTGGAGGTTCCGTCTTCTGTCTGCAGCACCCGGGATCTCCTAGGAGCCCTTCGCGTTTCTTCCCCGAGTGTATCCCATTGCGGGCTGCCGGGGAAAGCGGGGGTTGGGCTGGAAATGCAGGTAGCTTCTAGTGCCTTCCCCTGGACAGGGTAGGCAATTAGCGGACTTCCCCGTGCCAGGGAACACCTTTGACACCACTTAGCTGCGTGGAGGGCGGCCCCGAACCTCCCCGACACAGTCAGCCGTGTTCCGGAATTCTGAGAATGGGAATGTTCCGTCTTCTGTCTGCAGCACCTGGGATCTCCTAGGAGCCCTTCGCGTGTCTTCCCCGAGTGTCTGCATGTGCGGGCTGCCGGGGAAAGGCGGGGGTTGGGCTGGAAATGCAGGTCGCATTTAGTGCATCCCCCTGGACTTGGGAGGTAATTAGCGGACTTCCCCATGCCAGGGAACACCTTTGACACCACTCACCTGCGTGGAGGGCGGCCCCAAACCTCCCACACACAGTCAGCCGTGTTCCGGAATTCTGAGAGTGAGGAGGTTCCGTCTTCTGTCTGCTGCACCCGAGATCTCCTAGGAGCATTTCGCGTGTCTTCCCCGTGTGTATGCATGTGCGGGCTACCGGGGAAAGGCGGGGTTTGGGCTGGAAATGCAGGTAGCATGTAGTGCCTCCCCCTGGAAAGGGTAGGCAATTAGCGGATTTCCCCATGCCAGGGAACACCATTGACACCACTTAACTGCGTGGAGGGCGGCCCAGAACCTCCCCCACACTGTCAGCCGTGTTCCGGTATTGTGAGTGTTGGGAAGTTCCGTCTTCTGTCTGCAGCACCCGGAATCTCCTAGGAGCCCTTCGCGTGTCTTCCCCGAGTGTCTGCCTGTGCGGGCTGCCGGGGAAAGTCGGGGGTTGGGCTGGAAATGCAGGTAGCATCTAGTGCATCCCCCTGGACTTGGGAGGTAATTAGCGGATTTCCCCCTGACAGGGAACACCTGAGACACCAGTCAGCTGCGTGGACAGCGGCCCCAAACCTCCCCCTCACTGTCAGCCGTGTTCCGGAAGTCTGAGAGTGGGGAGGTTCCGTCTTCTGTCTGCAGCACCCGGGATCTCCTAGGAGCCCTTCGCGTGTATTCCCCGTGTGTCTGCTTGTGCGAGCTGCCGGGGAAAGGCGGGGGTTGGGCTGGAAATGCAGGTAGCATCTAGTGCCTCCCCCTGAACAGGGGAGGTAATTAGCGGAATTCCGCCTGCCAGGGAACACCTGTGACACCAGTCAGCTGCGTGGAAGGCGGCCCCAGTCTTCCCCCACACAGTCAGAAGTGTTCCGGAATTGTGAGTGTGGGGAGGTTCCGTCTTCTGTCTGCAGCACCCGGGATCTCCTAGGAGCCCTTCGCGTGTCTTCCCCGAGTGTCTCACATTACGGGCTGCCGGGGAAAGGCGGGGTTTGGGCTGGAAATGCAGGTAGTATCTAGTGCCTCCCCCTGGACTTGGGAGGTAATTAGCGGACTTCCCCCTGCCAGGGAACACCTGTGACACCAGTCAGCTGCGTGGACGGCGGCCCCAAACCTCCCCCACACAGTCAGCCGTGTTCCGGAATTCTGAGAGTGGGGATGTTCCGTCTTCTGTCTGCAGCACCCGGGATCTCCTAGGAGCCCTTCGCGTGTCTTCCCCGAGTGTCTGCATGTGCGGGCTGCCGGGGAAAGGCGGGGGTTGGGCTGGAAATGCATGTAGTATCTAGTGCCTCCCCCTGGACTTGGGAGGTAATTAGCGGAATTCCCCCTGCCAGGGAACACCTGTGACACCAGTCAGCTGCGTGGACGGCGGCCCCAAACCTCCCCCACACAGTCAGCCGTGTTCCGGAATTGTGAGTGTGGGGAGGTTCCGTCTTCTGTCTGCAGCACCCGGGATATCCTAGGAGCACTTCGCGTGTCTTCCCCGAGTGTATACCATTGCGGGCTGCCGAGGAAATCGGGGGTTTGGCTGGAAATGCAAGTAGCATCTAGTGCCTCCCCCTAAACAGGGGAGGTAATTAGCGGAATTCCGCCTGACAGGGAACACCTGTGACACCAGTCAGCTGCGTGGAAGGCGGCCCCAGTCTTCCCCCACACAGTCAGAAGTGTTCCGGGATTGTGAGTGTGGGGAGGTTCCGTCTTCTGTCTGCAGCACCCGGGATCTCCTAGGAGCCCTTCGCGTGTCTTCCCCGAGTGTCTCACATTGCGGGCTGCCGGGGAAAGGCGGGGGTTGGGCTGGAAATGCAGGTAGTATCTAGTGCCTCCCCCTGGACTTGGGAGGTAATTAGCGGACTTCCCCCTGCCAGGGAACACCTGTGACACCAGTCAGCTGCGTGGACAGCGGCCCCAAACCTCCCCCTCACAGTCAGCCGTGTTCCAGAAGTCTGAGAGTGGGGAGGTTCCGTCTACTGTCTGCAGCACCCGGGATCTCCTAGGAGCTCTTCGCGTGTATTCCCCGTGTGTCTGCTTGTGCGAGCTGCCGGGGAAAGGTGGGGGTTGGGCTGGAAATGCAGGTAGCATCTAGTGCCTCCCCCTGAACAGGGGAGGTAATTAGCGGAATTCCGCCTGCCAGGGAACACCTGTGACACCAGTCAGCTGCGTGGAAGGCGGCCCCAGTCTTCCCCCACACAGTCAGAAGTGTTCCGGAATTGTGAGTGTGGGGAGGTTCCGTCTTCTGTCTGCAGCACCCGAGATCTCCTAGGAGCCCTTCGCGTGTCTTCCCCGAGTGTCTGCATGTGCGGGCTGCCGGGGAAAGGCGGGGGTTGGGCTGGAAATGCAGGTCGCATTTAGTGCCTCCATCTGGACTTGGGATTTAATTAGCGGAATTCCCCCTGCCAGGGAACACCTTTGACACCACTCAACTGCGTGGAGGGCGGCCCCAAACCTCCCACACACAGTCAGCCGTGTTCCGGAATTCTGAGAGTGTGGAGGTTCCGTCTTCTGTCTGCTGCACCCGAATTCTCCTAGGAGCATTTCGCGTGTCTTCCCCGAGTGTCTGACTGTGCGGGCTGCCGGGGAAAGGCGGGGGTTAGGCTGGAAATGCAGGTAGCATCTAGTGCCTCCCCCTGGACAGGGTAGGCAATTAGCGAATTTACCCATGCCAGGGAACACCTTTGACAGCACTTAGCGGCGAGGAGGGCGGCCCCAAACCACCCCCACACAATTAGCCGTGTTCCGGGATTGTGAGTGTGGGGAGGTTCCGTCTACAGTCTGCTGCACCCGGGATCTCCTAGGAGCCCTTCGCGTGTCTTCCCCGAGTGTATCCCATTGCGGGCTGCCGGGGAAAGCGGGGGTTGGGCTGGAAATGCAGGTAGCTTCTAGTGCCTTCCCCTGGACAGGGTAGGCAATTAGCGGACTTCCCCGTGCCAGGGAACACCTTTGACACCACTTAGCTGCGTGGAGGGCGGCCCCGAACCTCCCCGACACAGTCAGCCGTGTTCCGGAATTCTGAGAATGGGAATGTTCCGTCTTCTGTCTGCAGCACCCGGGATCTCCTAGGAGCCCTTCGCGTGTCTTCCCCGAGTGTCTGCATGTGCGGGCTGCCGGGGAAAGGCGGGGGTTGGGCTGGAAATGCAGGTCGCATTTAGTGCATCCCCCTGGACTTGGGAGGTAATTAGCGGACTTCCCCATGCCAGGGAACACCTTTGACACCACTCACCTGCGTGGAGGGCGGCCCCAAACCTCCCACACACAGTCAGCCGTGTTCCGGAATTCTGAGAGTGAGGAGGTTCCGTCTTCTGTCTGCTGCACCCGAGATCTCCTAGGAGCATTTTGCGTGTCTTCCCCGAGTGTATGCATGTGCGGGCTACCGGGGAAAGGCGGGGTTTGGGCTGGAAATGCAGGTAGCATGTAGTGCCTCCCCCTGGAAAGGGTAGGCAATTAGCGGATTTCCCCATGCCAGGGAACACCATTGACACCACTTAACTGCGTGGAGGGCGGCCCAGAACCTCCCCCACACTGTCAGCCGTGTTCCGGTATTGTGAGTGTTGGGAAGTTCCGTCTTCTGTCTGCAGCACCCGGAATCTCCTAGGAGCCCTTCGCGTGTCTTCCCCGAGTGTCTGCCTGTGCGGGCTGCCGGGGAAAGTCGTGGGTTGGGCTGGAAATGCAGGTAGCATCTAGTGCATCCCCCTGGACTTGGGAGGTAATTAGCGGATTTCCCCCTGACAGGGAACACCTGAGACACCAGTCAGCTGCGTGGACAGCGGCCCCAAACCTCCCCCTCACTGTCAGCCGTGTTCCGGAAGTCTGAGAGTGGGGAGGTTCCGTCTTCTGTCTGCAGCACCCGGGATCTCCTAGGAGCCCTTCGCGTGTATTCCCCGTGTGTCTGCTTGTGCGAGCTGCCGGGGAAAGGCGGGGGTTGGGCTGGAAATGCAGGTAGCATCTAGTGCCTCCCCCTGAACAGGGGAGGTAATTAGCGGAATTCCGCCTGCCAGGGAACACCTGTGACACCAGTCAGCTGCGTGGAAGGCGGCCCCAGTCTTCCCCCACACAGTCAGAAGTGTTCCGGAATTGTGAGTGTGGGGAGGTTCCGTCTTCTGTCTGCAGCACCCGGGATCTCCTAGGAGCCCTTCGCGTGTCTTCCCCGAGTGTCTCACATTACGGGCTGCCGGGGAAAGGCGGGGTTTGGGCTGGAAATGCAGGTAGTATCTAGTGCCTCCCCCTGGACTTGGGAGGTAATTAGCGGACTTCCCCCTGCCAGGGAACACCTGTGACACCAGTCAGCTGCGTGGACGGCGGCCCCAAACCTCCCCCACACAGTCAGCCGTGTTCCGGAATTCTGAGAGTGGGGATGTTCCGTCTTCTGTCTGCAGCACCCGGGATCTCCTAGGAGCCCTTCGCGTGTCTTCCCCGAGTGTCTGCATGTGCGGGCTGCCGGGGAAAGGCGGGGGTTGGGCTTGAAATGCATGTAGTATCTAGTGCCTCCCCCTGGACTTGGGAGGTAATTAGCGGAATTCCCCCTGCCAGGGAACACCTGTGACACCAGTCAGCTGCGTGGACAGCGGCCCCAAACCTCCCCCTCACAGTCAGCCGTCTTCCGGAAGTCTGAGATTGGGGAGGTTCCGTCTTCTGTCTGCAGCACCCGGGATCTCCTAGGAGCCCTTCGCGTGTATTCCCCGTGTGTCTGCTTTTGCGAGCTGCCGGGGAAAGCGGGGGTTGGGCTGGAAATGCAAGTAGCTTCTAGTGCCTTCCCCTGGACAGGGTAGGCAATTAGCGGACTTCCCCGTGCCAGGGAACACCTTTGACACCACTTAGCTGCGTGGAGGGCGGCCCCGAACCTCCCCGACACAGTCAGCCGTGTTCCGGAATTCTGAGAGTGGGGATGTTCCGTCTTCTGTCTGCAGCACCCAGGATCTCCTAGGAGCCCTTCGCGTGTCTTCCCCGAGTGTCTGCATGTGCGGGCTGCCGGGGAAAGGCGGGGGTTGGGCTGGAAATGCAGGTCGCATTTAGTGCCTACCCCTGGACTTGGGAGGTAATTAGCGGACTTCCCCATGCCAGGGAACACCTTTGACACCACTCACCTGCGTGGAGGGCGGCCCCAAACCTCCCACACACAGTCAGCCGTGTTCCGGAATTGTGAGTGTGGGGAGGTTCCGTCTTCTGTCTGCAGCACCCGGGATCTCCTAGGAGCCCTTCGCGTGTCTTCCCCGAGTGTATGCATGTGCGGGCTACCGGGGAAAGGCGGGGTTTGGGCTGGAAATGCAGGTAGCATGTAGTGCCTCCCCCTGGAAAGGGTAGGCAATTAGCGGATTTCCCCATGCCAGGGAACACCATTGACACCACTTAACTGCGTGGAGGGCGGCCCAGAACCTCCCCCACACTGTCAGCCGTGTTCCGGTATTGTGAGTGTTGGGAAGTTCCGTCTTCTGTCTGCAGCACCCGGAATCTCCTAGGAGCCCTTCGCGTGTCTTCCCCGAGTGTCTGCCTGTGCGGGCTGCCGTGGAAAGTCGGGGGTTGGGCTGGAAATGCAGGTAGCATCTAGTGCATCCCCCTGGACTTGGGAGGTAATTAGCGGATTTCCCCCTGACAGGGAACACCTGAGACACCAGTCAGCTGCGTGGACAGCGGCCCCAAACCTCCCCCTCACTGTCAGCCGTGTTCCGGAAGTCTGAGAGTGGGGAGGTTCCGTCTTCTGTCTGCAGCACCCGGGATCTCCTAGGAGCCCTTCGCGTGTATTCCCCGTGTGTCTGCTTGTGCGAGCTGCCGGGGAAAGGCGGGGGTTGGGCTGGAAATGCAGGTAGCATCTAGTGCCTCCCCCTGAACAGGGGAGGTAATTAGCGGAATTCCGCCTGCCAGGGAACACCTGTGACACCAGTCAGCTGCGTGGAAGGCGGCCCCAGTCTTCCCCCACACAGTCAGAAGTGTTCCGGAATTGTGAGTGTGGGGAGGTTCCGTCTTCTGTCTGCAGCACCCGGGATCTCCTAGGAGCCCTTCGCGTGTCTTCCCCGAGTGTCTCACATTACGGGCTGCCGGGGAAAGGCGGGGTTTGGGCTGGAAATGCAGGTAGTATCTAGTGCCTCCCCCTGGACTTGGGAGGTAATTAGCGGACTTCCCCCTGCCAGGGAACACCTGTGACACCAGTCAGCTGCGTGGACGGCGGCCCCAAACCTCCCCCACACAGTCAGCCGTGTTCCGGAATTCTGAGAGTGGGGATGTTCCGTCTTCTGTCTGCAGCACCCGGGATCTCCTAGGAGCCCTTCGCGTGTCTTCCCCGAGTGTCTGCATGTGCGGGCTGCCGGGGAAAGGCGGGGGTTGGGCTGGAAATGCATGTAGTATCTAGTGCCTCCCCCTGGACTTGGGAGGTAATTAGCGGAATTCCCCCTGCCAGGGAACACCTGTGACACCAGTCAGCTGCGTGGGCAGCGGCCCCAAACCTCCCCCTCACAGTCAGCCGTCTTCCGGAAGTCTGAGATTGGGGAGGTTCCGTCTTCTGTCTGCAGCACCCGGGATCTCCTAGGAGCCCTTCGCGTGTATTCCCCGTGTGTCTGCTTTTGCGAGCTGCCGGGGAAAGCGGGGGTTGGGCTGGAAATGCAAGTAGCTTCTAGTGCCTTCCCCTGGACAGGGTAGGCAATTAGCGGACTTCCCCGTGCCAGGGAACACCTTTGACACCACTTAGCTGCGTGGAGGGCGGCCCCGAACCTCCCCGACACAGTCAGCCGTGTTCCGGAATTCTGAGAGTGGGGATGTTCCGTCTTCTGTCTGCAGCACCCAGGATCTCCTAGGAGCCCTTCGCGTGTCTTCCCCGAGTGTCTGCATGTGCGGGCTGCCGGGGAAAGGCGGGGGTTGGGCTGGAAATGCAGGTCGCATTTAGTGCCTACCCCTGGACTTGGGAGGTAATTAGCGGACTTCCCCATGCCAGGGAGCACCTTTGACACCACTCACCTGCGTGGAGGGCGGCCCCAAACCTCCCACACACAGTCAGCCGTGTTCCGGAATTGTGAGTGTGGGGAGGTTCCGTCTTCTGTCTGCAGCACCCGGGATATCCTAGGAGCACTTCGCTTGTCTTCCCCGAGTGTATACCATTGCGGGCTGCCGAGGAAATCGGGGGTTTGGCTGGAAATGCAAGTAGCATCTAGTGCCTCCCCCTAAACAGGGGAGGTAATTAGCGGACTTCCCCCTGCCAGGGAACACCTGTGACACCAGTCAGCTGCGTGGACAGCGGCCCCAAACCTCCCCCTCACAGTCAGCCGTGTTCCAGAAGTCTGAGAGTGGGGAGGTTCCGTCTACTGTCTGCAGCACCCGGGATCTCCTAGGAGCTCTTCGCGTGTATTCCCCGTGTGTCTGCTTGTGCGAGCTGCCGGGGAAAGGTGGGGGTTGGGCTGGAAATGCAGGTAGCATCTAGTGCCTCCCCCTGAACAGGGGAGGTAATTAGCGGAATTCCGCCTGCCAGGGAACACCTGTGACACCAGTCAGCTGCGTGGAAGGCGGCCCCAGTCTTCCCCCACACAGTCAGAAGTGTTCCGGAATTGTGAGTGTGGGGAGGTTCCGTCTTCTGTCTGCAGCACCCGGGATCTCCTAGGAGCCCTTCGCGTGTCTTCCCCGAGTGTCTGCATGTGCGGGCTGCCGGGGAAAGGCGGGGGTTGGGCTGGAAATGCAGGTCGCATTTAGTGCCTCCATCTGGACTTGGGATTTAATTAGCGGACTTCCCCCTGCCAGGGAACACCTTTGACACCACTCAACTGCGTGGAGGGCGGCCCCAAACCTCCCACACACAGTCAGCCGTGTTCCGGAATTCTGAGAGTGTGGAGGTTCCGTCTTCTGTCTGCTGCACCCGAATTCTCCTAGGAGCATTTCGCGTGTCTTCCCCGAGTGTATGCATGTGCGGGCTACCGGGGAAAGGCGGGGTTTGGGCTGGAAATGCAGGTAGCATGTAGTGCCTCCCACTGGACAGGGTAGGCCATTAGCGGATTTCCCCATGCCAGGGAACACCATTGACACCACTTAACTGCGTGGAGGGCGGCCCAGAACCTCCCCCACACTGTCAGCCGTGTTCCGGTATTGTGAGTGTTGGGAAGTTCCGTCTTCTGTCTGCAGCACCCGGAATCTCCTAGGAGCCTTTCGCGTGTCTTCCCCGAGTGTCTGACTGTGCGGGCTGCCGGGGAAAGGCGGGGGTTGGGCTGGAAATGCAGGTAGCATCTAGTGCCTCCCCCTGGACAGGGTAGGCAATTAGCGAATTTACCCATGCCAGGGAACACCTTTGACAGCACTTAGCGGCGAGGAGGGCGGCCCCAAACCACCCCCACACAATTAGCCTTGTTCCGGGATTGTGAGTGTGGGGAGGTTCCGTCTACAGTCTGCTGCACCCGGGATCTCCTAGGAGCCCTTCGCGTGTCTTCCCCGAGTGTATCCCATTGCGGGCTGCCGGGGAAAGCGGGGGTTGGGCTGGAAATGCAGGTAGCTTCTAGTGCCTTCCCCTGGACAGGGTAGGCAATTAGCGGACTTCCCCGTGCCAGGGAACACCTTTGACACCACTTAGCTGCGTGGAGGGCGGCCCCGAACCTCCCCGACACAGTCAGCCGTGTTCCGGAATTCTGAGAATGGGAATGTTCCGTCTTCTGTCTGCAGCACCCGGGATCTCCTAGGAGCCCTTCGCGTGTCTTCCCCGAGTGTCTGCATGTGCGGGCTGCCGGGGAAAGGCGGGGGTTGGGCTGGAAATGCAGGTCGCATTTAGTGCATCCCCCTGGACTTGGGAGGTAATTAGCGGACTTCCCCATGCCAGGGAACACCTTTGACACCACTCACCTGCGTGGAGGGCGGCCCCAAACCTCCCACACACAGTCAGCCGTGTTCCGGAATTCTGAGAGTGAGGAGGTTCCGTCTTCTGTCTGCTGCACCCGAGATCTCCTAGGAGCATTTCGCGTGTCTTCCCCGAGTGTATGCATGTGCGGGCTACCGGGGAAAGGCGGGGTTTGGGCTGGAAATGCAGGTAGCATGTAGTGCCTCCCCCTGGAAAGGGTAGGCAATTAGCGGATTTCCCCATGCCAGGGAACACCATTGACACCACTTAACTGCGTGGAGGGCGGCCCAGAACCTCCCCCACACTGTCAGCCGTGTTCCGGTATTGTGAGTGTTGGGAAGTTCCGTCTTCTGTCTGCAGCACCCGGAATCTCCTAGGAGCCCTTCGCGTGTCTTCCCCGAGTGTCTGCCTGTGCGGGCTGCCGGGGAAAGTCGGGGGTTGGGCTGGAAATGCAGGTAGCATCTAGTGCATCCCCCTGGACTTGGGAGGTAATTAGCGGATTTCCCCCTGACAGGGAACACCTGAGACACTAGTCAGCTGCGTGGACAGCGGCCCCAAACCTCCCCCTCACTGTCAGCCGTGTTCCGGAAGTCTGAGAGTGGGGAGGTTCCGTCTTCTGTCTGCAGCACCCGGGATCTCCTAGGAGCCCTTCGCGTGTATTCCCCGTGTGTCTGCTTGTGCGAGCTGCCGGGGAAAGGCGGGGGTTGGGCTGGAAATGCAGGTAGCATCTAGTGCCTCCCCCTGAACAGGGGAGGTAATTAGCGGAATTCCGCCTGCCAGGGAACACCTGTGACACCAGTCAGCTGCGTGGAAGGCGGCCCCAGTCTTCCCCCACACAGTCAGAAGTGTTCCGGAATTGTGAGTGTGGGGAGGTTCCGTCTTCTGTCTGCAGCACCCGGGATCTCCTAGGAGCCCTTCGCGTGTCTTCCCCGAGTGTCTCACATTACGGGCTGCCGGGGAAAGGCGGGGTTTGGGCTGGAAATGCAGGTAGTATCTAGTGCCTCCCCCTGGACTTGGGAGGTAATTAGCGGACTTCCCCCTGCCAGGGAACACCTGTGACACCAGTCAGCTGCGTGGACGGCGGCCCCAAACCTCCCCCACACAGTCAGCCGTGTTCCGGAATTCTGAGAGTGGGGATGTTCCGTCTTCTGTCTGCAGCACCCGGGATCTCCTAGGAGCCCTTCGCGTGTCTTCCCCGAGTGTCTGCATGTGCGGGCTGCCGGGGAAAGGCGGGGGTTGGGCTGGAAATGCATGTAGTATCTAGTGCCTCCCCCTGGACTTGGGAGGTAATTAGCGGAATTCCCCCTGCCAGGGAACACCTGTGACACCAGTCAGCTGCGTGGACAGCGGCCCCAAACCTCCCCCTCACAGTCAGCCGTCTTCCGGAAGTCTGAGATTGGGGAGGTTCCGTCTTCTGTCTGCAGCACCCGGGATCTCCTAGGAGCCCTTCGCGTGTATTCCCCGTGTGTCTGCTTTTGCGAGCTGCCGGGGAAAGCGGGGGTTGGGCTGGAAATGCAAGTAGCTTCTAGTGCCTTCCCCTGGACAGGGTAGGCAATTAGCGGACTTCCCCGTGCCAGGGAACACCTTTGACACCACTTAGCTGCGTGGAGGGCGGCCCCGAACCTCCCCGACACAGTCAGCCGTGTTCCGGAATTCTGAGAGTGGGGATGTTCCGTCTTCTGTCTGCAGCACCCAGGATCTCCTAGGAGCCCTTCGCGTGTCTTCCCCGAGTGTCTGCATGTGCGGGCTGCCGGGGAAAGGCGGGGGTTGGGCTGGAAATGCAGGTCGCATTTAGTGCCTACCCCTGGACTTGGGAGGTAATTAGCGGACTTCCCCATGCCAGGGAACACCTTTGACACCACTCACCTGCGTGGAGGGCGGCCCCAAACCTCCCACACACAGTCAGCCGTGTTCCGGAATTGTGAGTGTGGGGAGGTTCCGTCTTCTGTCTGCAGCACCCGGGATCTCCTAGGAGCCCTTCGCGTGTCTTCCCCGAGTGTATGCATGTGCGGGCTACCGGGGAAAGGCGGGGTTTGGGCTGGAAATGCAGGTAGCATGTAGTGCCTCCCCCTGGAAAGGGTAGGCAATTAGCGGATTTCCCCATGCCAGGGAACACCATTGACACCACTTAACTGCGTGGAGGGCGGCCCAGAACCTCCCCCACACTGTCAGCCGTGTTCCGGTATTGTGAGTGTTGGGAAGTTCCGTCTTCTGTCTGCAGCACCCGGAATCTCCTAGGAGCCCTTCGCGTGTCTTCCCCGAGTGTCTGCCTGTGCGGGCTGCCGTGGAAAGTCGGGGGTTGGGCTGGAAATGCAGGTAGCATCTAGTGCATCCCCCTGGACTTGGGAGGTAATTAGCGGATTTCCCCCTGACAGGGAACACCTGAGACACCAGTCAGCTGCGTGGACAGCGGCCCCAAACCTCCCCCTCACTGTCAGCCGTGTTCCGGAAGTCTGAGAGTGGGGAGGTTCCGTCTTCTGTCTGCAGCACCCGGGATCTCCTAGGAGCCCTTCGCGTGTATTCCCCGTGTGTCTGCTTGTGCGAGCTGCCGGGGAAAGGCGGGGGTTGGGCTGGAAATGCAGGTAGCATCTAGTGCCTCCCCCTGAACAGGGGAGGTAATTAGCGGAATTCCGCCTGCCAGGGAACACCTGTGACACCAGTCAGCTGCGTGGAAGGCGGCCCCAGTCTTCCCCCACACAGTCAGAAGTGTTCCGGAATTGTGAGTGTGGGGAGGTTCCGTCTTCTGTCTGCAGCACCCGGGATCTCCTAGGAGCCCTTCGCGTGTCTTCCCCGAGTGTCTCACATTACGGGCTGCCGGGGAAAGGCGGGGTTTGGGCTGGAAATGCAGGTAGTATCTAGTGCCTCCCCCTGGACTTGGGAGGTAATTAGCGGACTTCCCCCTGCCAGGGAACACCTGTGACACCAGTCAGCTGCGTGGACGGCGGCCCCAAACCTCCCCCACACAGTCAGCCGTGTTCCGGAATTCTGAGAGTGGGGATGTTCCGTCTTCTGTCTGCAGCACCCGGGATCTCCTAGGAGCCCTTCGCGTGTCTTCCCCGAGTGTCTGCATGTGCGGGCTGCCGGGGAAAGGCGGGGGTTGGGCTGGAAATGCATGTAGTATCTAGTGCCTCCCCCTGGACTTGGGAGGTAATTAGCGGAATTCCCCCTGCCAGGGAACACCTGTGACACCAGTCAGATGCGTGGACAGCGGCCCCAAACCTCCCCCTCACAGTCAGCCGTCTTCCGGAAGTCTGAGATTGGGGAGGTTCCGTCTTCTGTCTGCAGCACCCGGGATCTCCTAGGAGCCCTTCGCGTGTATTCCCCGTGTGTCTGCTTTTGCGAGCTGCCGGGGAAAGCGGGGGTTGGGCTGGAAATGCAAGTAGCTTCTAGTGCCTTCCCCTGGACAGGGTAGGCAATTAGCGGACTTCCCCGTGCCAGGGAACACCTTTGACACCACTTAGCTGCGTGGAGGGCGGCCCCGAACCTCCCCGACACAGTCAGCCGTGTTCCGGAATTCTGAGAGTGGGGATGTTCCGTCTTCTGTCTGCAGCACCCAGGATCTCCTAGGAGCCCTTCGCGTGTCTTCCCCGAGTGTCTGCATGTGCGGGCTGCCGGGGAAAGGCGGGGGTTGGGCTGGAAATGCATGTAGTATCTAGTGCCTCCCCCTGGACTTGGGAGGTAATTAGCGGAATTCCCCCTGCCAGGGAACACCTGTGACACCAGTCAGCTGCGTGGACGGCGGCCCCAAACCTCCCCCACACAGTCAGCCGTGTTCCGGAATTGTGAGTGTGGGGAGGTTCCGTCTTCTGTCTGCAGCACCCGGGATATCCTAGGAGCACTTCGCGTGTCTTCCCCGAGTGTATACCATTGCGGGCTGCCGAGGAAATCGGGGGTTTGGCTGGAAATGCAAGTAGCATCTAGTGCCTCCCCCTAAACAGGGGAGGTAATTAGCGGAATTCCGCCTGACAGGGAACACCTGTGACACCAGTCAGCTGCGTGGAAGGCGGCCCCAGTCTTCCCCCACACAGTCAGAAGTGTTCCGGGATTGTGAGTGTGGGGAGGTTCCGTCTTCTGTCTGCAGCACCCGGGATCTCCTAGGAGCCCTTCGCGTGTCTTCCCCGAGTGTCTCACATTGCGGGCTGCCGGGGAAAGGCGGGGGTTGGGCTGGAAATGCAGGTAGTATCTAGTGCCTCCCCCTGGACTTGGGAGGTAATTAGCGGACTTCCCCCTGCCAGGGAACACCTGTGACACCAGTCAGCTGCGTGGACAGCGGCCCCAAACCTCCCCCTCACAGTCAGCCGTGTTCCAGAAGTCTGAGAGTGGGGAGGTTCCGTCTACTGTCTGCAGCACCCGGGATCTCCTAGGAGCTCTTCGCGTGTATTCCCCGTGTGTCTGCTTGTGCGAGCTGCCGGGGAAAGGTGGGGGTTGGGCTGGAAATGCAGGTAGCATCTAGTGCCTCCCCCTGAACAGGGGAGGTAATTAGCGGAATTCCGCCTGCCAGGGAACACCTGTGACACCAGTCAGCTGCGTGGAAGGCGGCCCCAGTCTTCCCCCACACAGTCAGAAGTGTTCCGGAATTGTGAGTGTGGGGAGGTTCCGTCTTCTGTCTGCAGCACCCGAGATCTCCTAGGAGCCCTTCGCGTGTCTTCCCCGAGTGTCTGCATGTGCGGGCTGCCGGGGAAAGGCGGGGGTTGGGCTGGAAATGCAGGTCGCATTTAGTGCCTCCATCTGGACTTGGGATTTAATTAGCGGAATTCCCCCTGCCAGGGAACACCTTTGACACCACTCAACTGCGTGGAGGGCGGCCCCAAACCTCCCACACACAGTCAGCCGTGTTCCGGAATTCTGAGAGTGTGGAGGTTCCGTCTTCTGTCTGCTGCACCCGAATTCTCCTAGGAGCATTTCGCGTGTCTTCCCCGAGTGTCTGACTGTGCGGGCTGCCGGGGAAAGGCGGGGGTTAGGCTGGAAATGCAGGTAGCATCTAGTGCCTCCCCCTGGACAGGGTAGGCAATTAGCGAATTTACCCATGCCAGGGAACACCTTTGACAGCACTTAGCGGCGAGGAGGGCGGCCCCAAACCACCCCCACACAATTAGCCGTGTTCCGGGATTGTGAGTGTGGGGAGGTTCCGTCTACAGTCTGCTGCACCCGGGATCTCCTAGGAGCCCTTCGCGTGTCTTCCCCGAGTGTATCCCATTGCGGGCTGCCGGGGAAAGCGGGGGTTGGGCTGGAAATGCAGGTAGCTTCTAGTGCCTTCCCCTGGACAGGGTAGGCAATTAGCGGACTTCCCCGTGCCAGGGAACACCTTTGACACCACTTAGCTGCGTGGAGGGCGGCCCCGAACCTCCCCGACACAGTCAGCCGTGTTCCGGAATTCTGAGAATGGGAATGTTCCGTCTTCTGTCTGCAGCACCCGGGATCTCCTAGGAGCCCTTCGCGTGTCTTCCCCGAGTGTCTGCATGTGCGGGCTGCCGGGGAAAGGCGGGGGTTGGGCTGGAAATGCAGGTCGCATTTAGTGCATCCCCCTGGACTTGGGAGGTAATTAGCGGACTTCCCCATGCCAGGGAACACCTTTGACACCACTCACCTGCGTGGAGGGCGGCCCCAAACCTCCCACACACAGTCAGCCGTGTTCCGGAATTCTGAGAGTGAGGAGGTTCCGTCTTCTGTCTGCTGCACCCGAGATCTCCTAGGAGCATTTTGCGTGTCTTCCCCGAGTGTATGCATGTGCGGGCTACCGGGGAAAGGCGGGGTTTGGGCTGGAAATGCAGGTAGCATGTAGTGCCTCCCCCTGGAAAGGGTAGGCAATTAGCGGATTTCCCCATGCCAGGGAACACCATTGACACCACTTAACTGCGTGGAGGGCGGCCCAGAACCTCCCCCACACTGTCAGCCGTGTTCCGGTATTGTGAGTGTTGGGAAGTTCCGTCTTCTGTCTGCAGCACCCGGAATCTCCTAGGAGCCCTTCGCGTGTCTTCCCCGAGTGTCTGCCTGTGCGGGCTGCCGGGGAAAGTCGTGGGTTGGGCTGGAAATGCAGGTAGCATCTAGTGCATCCCCCTGGACTTGGGAGGTAATTAGCGGATTTCCCCCTGACAGGGAACACCTGAGACACCAGTCAGCTGCGTGGACAGCGGCCCCAAACCTCCCCCTCACTGTCAGCCGTGTTCCGGAAGTCTGAGAGTGGGGAGGTTCCGTCTTCTGTCTGCAGCACCCGGGATCTCCTAGGAGCCCTTCGCGTGTATTCCCCGTGTGTCTGCTTGTGCGAGCTGCCGGGGAAAGGCGGGGGTTGGGCTGGAAATGCAGGTAGCATCTAGTGCCTCCCCCTGAACAGGGGAGGTAATTAGCGGAATTCCGCCTGCCAGGGAACACCTGTGACACCAGTCAGCTGCGTGGAAGGCGGCCCCAGTCTTCCCCCACACAGTCAGAAGTGTTCCGGAATTGTGAGTGTGGGGAGGTTCCGTCTTCTGTCTGCAGCACCCGGGATCTCCTAGGAGCCCTTCGCGTGTCTTCCCCGAGTGTCTCACATTACGGGCTGCCGGGGAAAGGCGGGGTTTGGGCTGGAAATGCAGGTAGTATCTAGTGCCTCCCCCTGGACTTGGGAGGTAATTAGCGGACTTCCCCCTGCCAGGGAACACCTGTGACACCAGTCAGCTGCGTGGACGGCGGCCCCAAACCTCCCCCACACAGTCAGCCGTGTTCCGGAATTCTGAGAGTGGGGATGTTCCGTCTTCTGTCTGCAGCACCCGGGATCTCCTAGGAGCCCTTCGCGTGTCTTCCCCGAGTGTCTGCATGTGCGGGCTGCCGGGGAAAGGCGGGGGTTGGGCTTGAAATGCATGTAGTATCTAGTGCCTCCCCCTGGACTTGGGAGGTAATTAGCGGAATTCCCCCTGCCAGGGAACACCTGTGACACCAGTCAGCTGCGTGGACAGCGGCCCCAAACCTCCCCCTCACAGTCAGCCGTCTTCCGGAAGTCTGAGATTGGGGAGGTTCCGTCTTCTGTCTGCAGCACCCGGGATCTCCTAGGAGCCCTTCGCGTGTATTCCCCGTGTGTCTGCTTTTGCGAGCTGCCGGGGAAAGCGGGGGTTGGGCTGGAAATGCAAGTAGCTTCTAGTGCCTTCCCCTGGACAGGGTAGGCAATTAGCGGACTTCCCCGTGCCAGGGAACACCTTTGACACCACTTAGCTGCGTGGAGGGCGGCCCCGAACCTCCCCGACACAGTCAGCCGTGTTCCGGAATTCTGAGAGTGGGGATGTTCCGTCTTCTGTCTGCAGCACCCAGGATCTCCTAGGAGCCCTTCGCGTGTCTTCCCCGAGTGTCTGCATGTGCGGGCTGCCGGGGAAAGGCGGGGGTTGGGCTGGAAATGCAGGTCGCATTTAGTGCCTACCCCTGGACTTGGGAGGTAATTAGCGGACTTCCCCATGCCAGGGAACACCTTTGACACCACTCACCTGCGTGGAGGGCGGCCCCAAACCTCCCACACACAGTCAGCCGTGTTCCGGAATTGTGAGTGTGGGGAGGTTCCGTCTTCTGTCTGCAGCACCCGGGATCTCCTAGGAGCCCTTCGCGTGTCTTCCCCGAGTGTATGCATGTGCGGGCTACCGGGGAAAGGCGGGGTTTGGGCTGGAAATGCAGGTAGCATGTAGTGCCTCCCCCTGGAAAGGGTAGGCAATTAGCGGATTTCCCCATGCCAGGGAACACCATTGACACCACTTAACTGCGTGGAGGGCGGCCCAGAACCTCCCCCACACTGTCAGCCGTGTTCCGGTATTGTGAGTGTTGGGAAGTTCCGTCTTCTGTCTGCAGCACCCGGAATCTCCTAGGAGCCCTTCGCGTGTCTTCCCCGAGTGTCTGCCTGTGCGGGCTGCCGTGGAAAGTCGGGGGTTGGGCTGGAAATGCAGGTAGCATCTAGTGCATCCCCCTGGACTTGGGAGGTAATTAGCGGATTTCCCCCTGACAGGGAACACCTGAGACACCAGTCAGCTGCGTGGACAGCGGCCCCAAACCTCCCCCTCACTGTCAGCCGTGTTCCGGAAGTCTGAGAGTGGGGAGGTTCCGTCTTCTGTCTGCAGCACCCGGGATCTCCTAGGAGCCCTTCGCGTGTATTCCCCGTGTGTCTGCTTGTGCGAGCTGCCGGGGAAAGGCGGGGGTTGGGCTGGAAATGCAGGTAGCATCTAGTGCCTCCCCCTGAACAGGGGAGGTAATTAGCGGAATTCCGCCTGCCAGGGAACACCTGTGACACCAGTCAGCTGCGTGGAAGGCGGCCCCAGTCTTCCCCCACACAGTCAGAAGTGTTCCGGAATTGTGAGTGTGGGGAGGTTCCGTCTTCTGTCTGCAGCACCCGGGATCTCCTAGGAGCCCTTCGCGTGTCTTCCCCGAGTGTCTCACATTACGGGCTGCCGGGGAAAGGCGGGGTTTGGGCTGGAAATGCAGGTAGTATCTAGTGCCTCCCCCTGGACTTGGGAGGTAATTAGCGGACTTCCCCCTGCCAGGGAACACCTGTGACACCAGTCAGCTGCGTGGACGGCGGCCCCAAACCTCCCCCACACAGTCAGCCGTGTTCCGGAATTCTGAGAGTGGGGATGTTCCGTCTTCTGTCTGCAGCACCCGGGATCTCCTAGGAGCCCTTCGCGTGTCTTCCCCGAGTGTCTGCATGTGCGGGCTGCCGGGGAAAGGCGGGGGTTGGGCTGGAAATGCATGTAGTATCTAGTGCCTCCCCCTGGACTTGGGAGGTAATTAGCGGAATTCCCCCTGCCAGGGAACACCTGTGACACCAGTCAGCTGCGTGGGCAGCGGCCCCAAACCTCCCCCTCACAGTCAGCCGTCTTCCGGAAGTCTGAGATTGGGGAGGTTCCGTCTTCTGTCTGCAGCACCCGGGATCTCCTAGGAGCCCTTCGCGTGTATTCCCCGTGTGTCTGCTTTTGCGAGCTGCCGGGGAAAGCGGGGGTTGGGCTGGAAATGCAAGTAGCTTCTAGTGCCTTCCCCTGGACAGGGTAGGCAATTAGCGGACTTCCCCGTGCCAGGGAACACCTTTGACACCACTTAGCTGCGTGGAGGGCGGCCCCGAACCTCCCCGACACAGTCAGCCGTGTTCCGGAATTCTGAGAGTGGGGATGTTCCGTCTTCTGTCTGCAGCACCCAGGATCTCCTAGGAGCCCTTCGCGTGTCTTCCCCGAGTGTCTGCATGTGCGGGCTGCCGGGGAAAGGCGGGGGTTGGGCTGGAAATGCAGGTCGCATTTAGTGCCTACCCCTGGACTTGGGAGGTAATTAGCGGACTTCCCCATGCCAGGGAGCACCTTTGACACCACTCACCTGCGTGGAGGGCGGCCCCAAACCTCCCACACACAGTCAGCCGTGTTCCGGAATTGTGAGTGTGGGGAGGTTCCGTCTTCTGTCTGCAGCACCCGGGATATCCTAGGAGCACTTCGCTTGTCTTCCCCGAGTGTATACCATTGCGGGCTGCCGAGGAAATCGGGGGTTTGGCTGGAAATGCAAGTAGCATCTAGTGCCTCCCCCTAAACAGGGGAGGTAATTAGCGGACTTCCCCCTGCCAGGGAACACCTGTGACACCAGTCAGCTGCGTGGACAGCGGCCCCAAACCTCCCCCTCACAGTCAGCCGTGTTCCAGAAGTCTGAGAGTGGGGAGGTTCCGTCTACTGTCTGCAGCACCCGGGATCTCCTAGGAGCTCTTCGCGTGTATTCCCCGTGTGTCTGCTTGTGCGAGCTGCCGGGGAAAGGTGGGGGTTGGGCTGGAAATGCAGGTAGCATCTAGTGCCTCCCCCTGAACAGGGGAGGTAATTAGCGGAATTCCGCCTGCCAGGGAACACCTGTGACACCAGTCAGCTGCGTGGAAGGCGGCCCCAGTCTTCCCCCACACAGTCAGAAGTGTTCCGGAATTGTGAGTGTGGGGAGGTTCCGTCTTCTGTCTGCAGCACCCGGGATCTCCTAGGAGCCCTTCGCGTGTCTTCCCCGAGTGTCTGCATGTGCGGGCTGCCGGGGAAAGGCGGGGGTTGGGCTGGAAATGCAGGTCGCATTTAGTGCCTCCATCTGGACTTGGGATTTAATTAGCGGACTTCCCCCTGCCAGGGAACACCTTTGACACCACTCAACTGCGTGGAGGGCGGCCCCAAACCTCCCACACACAGTCAGCCGTGTTCCGGAATTCTGAGAGTGTGGAGGTTCCGTCTTCTGTCTGCTGCACCCGAATTCTCCTAGGAGCATTTCGCGTGTCTTCCCCGAGTGTATGCATGTGCGGGCTACCGGGGAAAGGCGGGGTTTGGGCTGGAAATGCAGGTAGCATGTAGTGCCTCCCACTGGACAGGGTAGGCCATTAGCGGATTTCCCCATGCCAGGGAACACCATTGACACCACTTAACTGCGTGGAGGGCGGCCCAGAACCTCCCCCACACTGTCAGCCGTGTTCCGGTATTGTGAGTGTTGGGAAGTTCCGTCTTCTGTCTGCAGCACCCGGAATCTCCTAGGAGCCTTTCGCGTGTCTTCCCCGAGTGTCTGACTGTGCGGGCTGCCGGGGAAAGGCGGGGGTTGGGCTGGAAATGCAGGTAGCATCTAGTGCCTCCCCCTGGACAGGGTAGGCAATTAGCGAATTTACCCATGCCAGGGAACACCTTTGACAGCACTTAGCGGCGAGGAGGGCGGCCCCAAACCACCCCCACACAATTAGCCTTGTTCCGGGATTGTGAGTGTGGGGAGGTTCCGTCTACAGTCTGCTGCACCCGGGATCTCCTAGGAGCCCTTCGCGTGTCTTCCCCGAGTGTATCCCATTGCGGGCTGCCGGGGAAAGCGGGGGTTGGGCTGGAAATGCAGGTAGCTTCTAGTGCCTTCCCCTGGACAGGGTAGGCAATTAGCGGACTTCCCCGTGCCAGGGAACACCTTTGACACCACTTAGCTGCGTGGAGGGCGGCCCCGAACCTCCCCGACACAGTCAGCCGTGTTCCGGAATTCTGAGAATGGGAATGTTCCGTCTTCTGTCTGCAGCACCCGGGATCTCCTAGGAGCCCTTCGCGTGTCTTCCCCGAGTGTCTGCATGTGCGGGCTGCCGGGGAAAGGCGGGGGTTGGGCTGGAAATGCAGGTCGCATTTAGTGCATCCCCCTGGACTTGGGAGGTAATTAGCGGACTTCCCCATGCCAGGGAACACCTTTGACACCACTCACCTGCGTGGAGGGCGGCCCCAAACCTCCCACACACAGTCAGCCGTGTTCCGGAATTCTGAGAGTGAGGAGGTTCCGTCTTCTGTCTGCTGCACCCGAGATCTCCTAGGAGCATTTCGCGTGTCTTCCCCGAGTGTATGCATGTGCGGGCTACCGGGGAAAGGCGGGGTTTGGGCTGGAAATGCAGGTAGCATGTAGTGCCTCCCCCTGGAAAGGGTAGGCAATTAGCGGATTTCCCCATGCCAGGGAACACCATTGACACCACTTAACTGCGTGGAGGGCGGCCCAGAACCTCCCCCACACTGTCAGCCGTGTTCCGGTATTGTGAGTGTTGGGAAGTTCCGTCTTCTGTCTGCAGCACCCGGAATCTCCTAGGAGCCCTTCGCGTGTCTTCCCCGAGTGTCTGCCTGTGCGGGCTGCCGGGGAAAGTCGGGGGTTGGGCTGGAAATGCAGGTAGCATCTAGTGCATCCCCCTGGACTTGGGAGGTAATTAGCGGATTTCCCCCTGACAGGGAACACCTGAGACACTAGTCAGCTGCGTGGACAGCGGCCCCAAACCTCCCCCTCACTGTCAGCCGTGTTCCGGAAGTCTGAGAGTGGGGAGGTTCCGTCTTCTGTCTGCAGCACCCGGGATCTCCTAGGAGCCCTTCGCGTGTATTCCCCGTGTGTCTGCTTGTGCGAGCTGCCGGGGAAAGGCGGGGGTTGGGCTGGAAATGCAGGTAGCATCTAGTGCCTCCCCCTGAACAGGGGAGGTAATTAGCGGAATTCCGCCTGCCAGGGAACACCTGTGACACCAGTCAGCTGCGTGGAAGGCGGCCCCAGTCTTCCCCCACACAGTCAGAAGTGTTCCGGAATTGTGAGTGTGGGGAGGTTCCGTCTTCTGTCTGCAGCACCCGGGATCTCCTAGGAGCCCTTCGCGTGTCTTCCCCGAGTGTCTCACATTACGGGCTGCCGGGGAAAGGCGGGGTTTGGGCTGGAAATGCAGGTAGTATCTAGTGCCTCCCCCTGGACTTGGGAGGTAATTAGCGGACTTCCCCCTGCCAGGGAACACCTGTGACACCAGTCAGCTGCGTGGACGGCGGCCCCAAACCTCCCCCACACAGTCAGCCGTGTTCCGGAATTCTGAGAGTGGGGATGTTCCGTCTTCTGTCTGCAGCACCCGGGATCTCCTAGGAGCCCTTCGCGTGTCTTCCCCGAGTGTCTGCATGTGCGGGCTGCCGGGGAAAGGCGGGGGTTGGGCTGGAAATGCATGTAGTATCTAGTGCCTCCCCCTGGACTTGGGAGGTAATTAGCGGAATTCCCCCTGCCAGGGAACACCTGTGACACCAGTCAGCTGCGTGGACAGCGGCCCCAAACCTCCCCCTCACAGTCAGCCGTCTTCCGGAAGTCTGAGATTGGGGAGGTTCCGTCTTCTGTCTGCAGCACCCGGGATCTCCTAGGAGCCCTTCGCGTGTATTCCCCGTGTGTCTGCTTTTGCGAGCTGCCGGGGAAAGCGGGGGTTGGGCTGGAAATGCAAGTAGCTTCTAGTGCCTTCCCCTGGACAGGGTAGGCAATTAGCGGACTTCCCCGTGCCAGGGAACACCTTTGACACCACTTAGCTGCGTGGAGGGCGGCCCCGAACCTCCCCGACACAGTCAGCCGTGTTCCGGAATTCTGAGAGTGGGGATGTTCCGTCTTCTGTCTGCAGCACCCAGGATCTCCTAGGAGCCCTTCGCGTGTCTTCCCCGAGTGTCTGCATGTGCGGGCTGCCGGGGAAAGGCGGGGGTTGGGCTGGAAATGCAGGTCGCATTTAGTGCCTACCCCTGGACTTGGGAGGTAATTAGCGGACTTCCCCATGCCAGGGAACACCTTTGACACCACTCACCTGCGTGGAGGGCGGCCCCAAACCTCCCACACACAGTCAGCCGTGTTCCGGAATTGTGAGTGTGGGGAGGTTCCGTCTTCTGTCTGCAGCACCCGGGATCTCCTAGGAGCCCTTCGCGTGTCTTCCCCGAGTGTATGCATGTGCGGGCTACCGGGGAAAGGCGGGGTTTGGGCTGGAAATGCAGGTAGCATGTAGTGCCTCCCCCTGGAAAGGGTAGGCAATTAGCGGATTTCCCCATGCCAGGGAACACCATTGACACCACTTAACTGCGTGGAGGGCGGCCCAGAACCTCCCCCACACTGTCAGCCGTGTTCCGGTATTGTGAGTGTTGGGAAGTTCCGTCTTCTGTCTGCAGCACCCGGAATCTCCTAGGAGCCCTTCGCGTGTCTTCCCCGAGTGTCTGCCTGTGCGGGCTGCCGTGGAAAGTCGGGGGTTGGGCTGGAAATGCAGGTAGCATCTAGTGCATCCCCCTGGACTTGGGAGGTAATTAGCGGATTTCCCCCTGACAGGGAACACCTGAGACACCAGTCAGCTGCGTGGACAGCGGCCCCAAACCTCCCCCTCACTGTCAGCCGTGTTCCGGAAGTCTGAGAGTGGGGAGGTTCCGTCTTCTGTCTGCAGCACCCGGGATCTCCTAGGAGCCCTTCGCGTGTATTCCCCGTGTGTCTGCTTGTGCGAGCTGCCGGGGAAAGGCGGGGGTTGGGCTGGAAATGCAGGTAGCATCTAGTGCCTCCCCCTGAACAGGGGAGGTAATTAGCGGAATTCCGCCTGCCAGGGAACACCTGTGACACCAGTCAGCTGCGTGGAAGGCGGCCCCAGTCTTCCCCCACACAGTCAGAAGTGTTCCGGAATTGTGAGTGTGGGGAGGTTCCGTCTTCTGTCTGCAGCACCCGGGATCTCCTAGGAGCCCTTCGCGTGTCTTCCCCGAGTGTCTCACATTACGGGCTGCCGGGGAAAGGCGGGGTTTGGGCTGGAAATGCAGGTAGTATCTAGTGCCTCCCCCTGGACTTGGGAGGTAATTAGCGGACTTCCCCCTGCCAGGGAACACCTGTGACACCAGTCAGCTGCGTGGACGGCGGCCCCAAACCTCCCCCACACAGTCAGCCGTGTTCCGGAATTCTGAGAGTGGGGATGTTCCGTCTTCTGTCTGCAGCACCCGGGATCTCCTAGGAGCCCTTCGCGTGTCTTCCCCGAGTGTCTGCATGTGCGGGCTGCCGGGGAAAGGCGGGGGTTGGGCTGGAAATGCATGTAGTATCTAGTGCCTCCCCCTGGACTTGGGAGGTAATTAGCGGAATTCCCCCTGCCAGGGAACACCTGTGACACCAGTCAGATGCGTGGACAGCGGCCCCAAACCTCCCCCTCACAGTCAGCCGTCTTCCGGAAGTCTGAGATTGGGGAGGTTCCGTCTTCTGTCTGCAGCACCCGGGATCTCCTAGGAGCCCTTCGCGTGTATTCCCCGTGTGTCTGCTTTTGCGAGCTGCCGGGGAAAGCGGGGGTTGGGCTGGAAATGCAAGTAGCTTCTAGTGCCTTCCCCTGGACAGGGTAGGCAATTAGCGGACTTCCCCGTGCCAGGGAACACCTTTGACACCACTTAGCTGCGTGGAGGGCGGCCCCGAACCTCCCCGACACAGTCAGCCGTGTTCCGGAATTCTGAGAGTGGGGATGTTCCGTCTTCTGTCTGCAGCACCCAGGATCTCCTAGGAGCCCTTCGCGTGTCTTCCCCGAGTGTCTGCATGTGCGGGCTGCCGGGGAAAGGCGGGGGTTGGGCTGGAAATGCAGGTCGCATTTAGTGCCTACCCCTGGACTTGGGAGGTAATTAGCGGACTTCCCCATGCCAGGGAACACCTTTGACACCACTCACCTGCGTGGAGGGCGGCCCCAAACCTCCCACACACAGTCAGCCGTGTTCCGGAATTGTGAGTGTGGGGAGGTTCCGTCTTCTGTCTGCAGCACCCGGGATATCCTAGGAGCACTTCGCGTGTCTTCCCCGAGTGTATACCATTGCGGGCTGCCGAGGAAATCGGGGGTTTGGCTGGAAATGCAAGTAGCATCTAGTGCCTCCCCCTAAACAGGGGAGGTAATTAGCGGAATTCCTCCTGACAGGGAACACCTGTGACACCAGTCAGCTGCGTGGAAGGCGGCCCCAGTCTTCCCCCACACAGTCAGAAGTGTTCCGGGATTGTGAGTGTGGGGAGGTTCCGTCTTCTGTCTGCAGCACCCGGGATCTCCTAGGAGCCCTTCGCGTGTCTTCCCCGAGTGTCTCACATTGCGGGCTGCCGGGGAAAGGCGGGGGTTGGGCTGGAAATGCAGGTAGTATCTAGTGCCTCCCCCTGGACTTGGGAGGTAATTAGCGGACTTCCCCCTGCCAGGGAACACCTGTGACACCAGTCAGCTGCGTGGACAGCGGCCCCAAACCTCCCCCTCACAGTCAGCCGTGTTCCAGAAGTCTGAGAGTGGGGAGGTTCCGTCTACTGTCTGCAGCACCCGGGATCTCCTAGGAGCTCTTCGCGTGTATTCCCCGTGTGTCTGCTTGTGCGAGCTGCCGGGGAAAGGTGGGGGTTGGGCTGGAAATGCAGGTAGCATCTAGTGCCTCCCCCTGAACAGGGGAGGTAATTAGCGGAATTCCGCCTGCCAGGGAACACCTGTGACACCAGTCAGCTGCGTGGAAGGCGGCCCCAGTCTTCCCCCACACAGTCAGAAGTGTTCCGGAATTGTGAGTGTGGGGAGGTTCCGTCTTCTGTCTGCAGCACCCGGGATCTCCTAGGAGCCCTTCGCGTGTCTTCCCCGAGTGTCTGCATGTGCGGGCTGCCGGGGAAAGGCGGGGGTTGGGCTGGAAATGCAGGTCGCATTTAGTGCCTCCATCTGGACTTGGGATTTAATTAGCGGACTTCCCCCTGCCAGGGAACACCTTTGACACCACTCAACTGCGTGGAGGGCGGCCCCAAACCTCCCACACACAGTCAGCCGTGTTCCGAAATTGTGAGTGTGGGGAGGTTCCGTCTACAGTCTGCAGCACCCGGGATCTCCTAGGAGCCCTTCGCGTGTCTTCCCCGAGTGTATGCATGTGCGGGCTACCGGGGAAAGGCGGGGTTTGGGCTGGAAATGCAGGTATCATGTAGTGCCTCCCACTGGACAGGGTAGGCCATTAGCGGATTTCCCCATGCCAGGGAACACCATTGACACCACTTAACTGCGTGGAGGGCGGCCCAGAACCTCCCCCACACTGTCAGCCGTGTTCCGGTATTGTGAGTGTTGGGAAGTTCCGTCTTCTGTCTGCAGCACCCGGAATCTCCTAGGAGCCTTTCGCGTGTCTTCCCCGAGTGTCTGACTGTGCGGGCTGCCGGGGAAAGGCGGGGGTTGGGCTGGAAATGCAGGTAGCATCTAGTGCCTCCCCCTGGACAGGGTAGGCAATTAGCGAATTTACCCATGCCAGGGAACACCTTTGACAGCACTTAGCGGCGAGGAGGGCGGCCCCAAACCACCCCCACACAATTAGCCGTGTTCCGGGATTGTGAGTGTGGGGAGGTTCCGTCTACAGTCTGCAGCACCCGGGATCTCCTAGGAGCCCTTCGCGTGTCTTCCCCGAGTGTCTCACATTGCGGGCTGCCGGGGAAAGGCGGGGGTTGGGCTGGAAATGCAGGTAGCATCTACTGCCTCCCCCTGGACTTGGGAGGTAATTAGCGGACTTCCCCATGCCAGGGAACACCTTTGACACCACTCACCTGCGTGGAGGGCGGCCCCAAACCTCCCACACACAGTCAGCCGTGTTCCGGAATTCTGAGAGTGGGGATGTTCCGTCTTCTGTCTGCAGCACCCAGGATCTCCTAGGAGCCCTTCGCGTGTCTTCCCCGAGTGTCTGCATGTGCGGGCTGCCGGGGAAAGGCGGGGGTTGGGCTGGAAATGCAGGTCGCATTTAGTGCCTACCCCTGGACTTGGGAGGTAATTAGCGGACTTCCCCATGCCAGGGAGCACCTTTGACACCACTCACCTGCGTGGAGGGCGGCCCCAAACCTCCCACACACAGTCAGCCGTGTTCCGGAATTGTGAGTGTGGGGAGGTTCCGTCTTCTGTCTGCAGCACCCGGGATATCCTAGGAGCACTTCGCTTGTCTTCCCCGAGTGTATACCATTGCGGGCTGCCGAGGAAATCGGGGGTTTGGCTGGAAATGCAAGTAGCATCTAGTGCCTCCCCCTAAACAGGGGAGGTAATTAGCGGACTTCCCCCTGCCAGGGAACACCTGTGACACCAGTCAGCTGCGTGGACAGCGGCCCCAAACCTCCCCCTCACAGTCAGCCGTGTTCCAGAAGTCTGAGAGTGGGGAGGTTCCGTCTACTGTCTGCAGCACCCGGGATCTCCTAGGAGCTCTTCGCGTGTATTCCCCGTGTGTCTGCTTGTGCGAGCTGCCGGGGAAAGGTGGGGGTTGGGCTGGAAATGCAGGTAGCATCTAGTGCCTCCCCCTGAACAGGGGAGGTAATTAGCGGAATTCCGCCTGCCAGGGAACACCTGTGACACCAGTCAGCTGCGTGGAAGGCGGCCCCAGTCTTCCCCCACACAGTCAGAAGTGTTCCGGAATTGTGAGTGTGGGGAGGTTCCGTCTTCTGTCTGCAGCACCCGGGATCTCCTAGGAGCCCTTCGCGTGTCTTCCCCGAGTGTCTGCATGTGCGGGCTGCCGGGGAAAGGCGGGGGTTGGGCTGGAAATGCAGGTCGCATTTAGTGCCTCCATCTGGACTTGGGATTTAATTAGCGGACTTCCCCCTGCCAGGGAACACCTTTGACACCACTCAACTGCGTGGAGGGCGGCCCCAAACCTCCCACACACAGTCAGCCGTGTTCCGGAATTCTGAGAGTGTGGAGGTTCCGTCTTCTGTCTGCTGCACCCGAATTCTCCTAGGAGCATTTCGCGTGTCTTCCCCGAGTGTATGCATGTGCGGGCTACCGGGGAAAGGCGGGGTTTGGGCTGGAAATGCAGGTAGCATGTAGTGCCTCCCACTGGACAGGGTAGGCCATTAGCGGATTTCCCCATGCCAGGGAACACCATTGACACCACTTAACTGCGTGGAGGGCGGCCCAGAACCTCCCCCACACTGTCAGCCGTGTTCCGGTATTGTGAGTGTTGGGAAGTTCCGTCTTCTGTCTGCAGCACCCGGAATCTCCTAGGAGCCTTTCGCGTGTCTTCCCCGAGTGTCTGACTGTGCGGGCTGCCGGGGAAAGGCGGGGGTTGGGCTGGAAATGCAGGTAGCATCTAGTGCCTCCCCCTGGACAGGGTAGGCAATTAGCGAATTTACCCATGCCAGGGAACACCTTTGACAGCACTTAGCGGCGAGGAGGGCGGCCCCAAACCACCCCCACACAATTAGCCTTGTTCCGGGATTGTGAGTGTGGGGAGGTTCCGTCTACAGTCTGCTGCACCCGGGATCTCCTAGGAGCCCTTCGCGTGTCTTCCCCGAGTGTATCCCATTGCGGGCTGCCGGGGAAAGCGGGGGTTGGGCTGGAAATGCAGGTAGCTTCTAGTGCCTTCCCCTGGACAGGGTAGGCAATTAGCGGACTTCCCCGTGCCAGGGAACACCTTTGACACCACTTAGCTGCGTGGAGGGCGGCCCCGAACCTCCCCGACACAGTCAGCCGTGTTCCGGAATTCTGAGAATGGGAATGTTCCGTCTTCTGTCTGCAGCACCCGGGATCTCCTAGGAGCCCTTCGCGTGTCTTCCCCGAGTGTCTGCATGTGCGGGCTGCCGGGGAAAGGCGGGGGTTGGGCTGGAAATGCAGGTCGCATTTAGTGCATCCCCCTGGACTTGGGAGGTAATTAGCGGACTTCCCCATGCCAGGGAACACCTTTGACACCACTCACCTGCGTGGAGGGCGGCCCCAAACCTCCCACACACAGTCAGCCGTGTTCCGGAATTCTGAGAGTGAGGAGGTTCCGTCTTCTGTCTGCTGCACCCGAGATCTCCTAGGAGCATTTCGCGTGTCTTCCCCGAGTGTATGCATGTGCGGGCTACCGGGGAAAGGCGGGGTTTGGGCTGGAAATGCAGGTAGCATGTAGTGCCTCCCCCTGGAAAGGGTAGGCAATTAGCGGATTTCCCCATGCCAGGGAACACCATTGACACCACTTAACTGCGTGGAGGGCGGCCCAGAACCTCCCCCACACTGTCAGCCGTGTTCCGGTATTGTGAGTGTTGGGAAGTTCCGTCTTCTGTCTGCAGCACCCGGAATCTCCTAGGAGCCCTTCGCGTGTCTTCCCCGAGTGTCTGCCTGTGCGGGCTGCCGGGGAAAGTCGGGGGTTGGGCTGGAAATGCAGGTAGCATCTAGTGCATCCCCCTGGACTTGGGAGGTAATTAGCGGATTTCCCCCTGACAGGGAACACCTGAGACACTAGTCAGCTGCGTGGACAGCGGCCCCAAACCTCCCCCTCACTGTCAGCCGTGTTCCGGAAGTCTGAGAGTGGGGAGGTTCCGTCTTCTGTCTGCAGCACCCGGGATCTCCTAGGAGCCCTTCGCGTGTATTCCCCGTGTGTCTGCTTGTGCGAGCTGCCGGGGAAAGGCGGGGGTTGGGCTGGAAATGCAGGTAGCATCTAGTGCCTCCCCCTGAACAGGGGAGGTAATTAGCGGAATTCCGCCTGCCAGGGAACACCTGTGACACCAGTCAGCTGCGTGGAAGGCGGCCCCAGTCTTCCCCCACACAGTCAGAAGTGTTCCGGAATTGTGAGTGTGGGGAGGTTCCGTCTTCTGTCTGCAGCACCCGGGATCTCCTAGGAGCCCTTCGCGTGTCTTCCCCGAGTGTCTCACATTACGGGCTGCCGGGGAAAGGCGGGGTTTGGGCTGGAAATGCAGGTAGTATCTAGTGCCTCCCCCTGGACTTGGGAGGTAATTAGCGGACTTCCCCCTGCCAGGGAACACCTGTGACACCAGTCAGCTGCGTGGACGGCGGCCCCAAACCTCCCCCACACAGTCAGCCGTGTTCCGGAATTCTGAGAGTGGGGATGTTCCGTCTTCTGTCTGCAGCACCCGGGATCTCCTAGGAGCCCTTCGCGTGTCTTCCCCGAGTGTCTGCATGTGCGGGCTGCCGGGGAAAGGCGGGGGTTGGGCTGGAAATGCATGTAGTATCTAGTGCCTCCCCCTGGACTTGGGAGGTAATTAGCGGAATTCCCCCTGCCAGGGAACACCTGTGACACCAGTCAGCTGCGTGGACAGCGGCCCCAAACCTCCCCCTCACAGTCAGCCGTCTTCCGGAAGTCTGAGATTGGGGAGGTTCCGTCTTCTGTCTGCAGCACCCGGGATCTCCTAGGAGCCCTTCGCGTGTATTCCCCGTGTGTCTGCTTTTGCGAGCTGCCGGGGAAAGCGGGGGTTGGGCTGGAAATGCAAGTAGCTTCTAGTGCCTTCCCCTGGACAGGGTAGGCAATTAGCGGACTTCCCCGTGCCAGGGAACACCTTTGACACCACTTAGCTGCGTGGAGGGCGGCCCCGAACCTCCCCGACACAGTCAGCCGTGTTCCGGAATTCTGAGAGTGGGGATGTTCCGTCTTCTGTCTGCAGCACCCAGGATCTCCTAGGAGCCCTTCGCGTGTCTTCCCCGAGTGTCTGCATGTGCGGGCTGCCGGGGAAAGGCGGGGGTTGGGCTGGAAATGCAGGTCGCATTTAGTGCCTACCCCTGGACTTGGGAGGTAATTAGCGGACTTCCCCATGCCAGGGAACACCTTTGACACCACTCACCTGCGTGGAGGGCGGCCCCAAACCTCCCACACACAGTCAGCCGTGTTCCGGAATTGTGAGTGTGGGGAGGTTCCGTCTTCTGTCTGCAGCACCCGGGATCTCCTAGGAGCCCTTCGCGTGTCTTCCCCGAGTGTATGCATGTGCGGGCTACCGGGGAAAGGCGGGGTTTGGGCTGGAAATGCAGGTAGCATGTAGTGCCTCCCCCTGGAAAGGGTAGGCAATTAGCGGATTTCCCCATGCCAGGGAACACCATTGACACCACTTAACTGCGTGGAGGGCGGCCCAGAACCTCCCCCACACTGTCAGCCGTGTTCCGGTATTGTGAGTGTTGGGAAGTTCCGTCTTCTGTCTGCAGCACCCGGAATCTCCTAGGAGCCCTTCGCGTGTCTTCCCCGAGTGTCTGCCTGTGCGGGCTGCCGTGGAAAGTCGGGGGTTGGGCTGGAAATGCAGGTAGCATCTAGTGCATCCCCCTGGACTTGGGAGGTAATTAGCGGATTTCCCCCTGACAGGGAACACCTGAGACACCAGTCAGCTGCGTGGACAGCGGCCCCAAACCTCCCCCTCACTGTCAGCCGTGTTCCGGAAGTCTGAGAGTGGGGAGGTTCCGTCTTCTGTCTGCAGCACCCGGGATCTCCTAGGAGCCCTTCGCGTGTATTCCCCGTGTGTCTGCTTGTGCGAGCTGCCGGGGAAAGGCGGGGGTTGGGCTGGAAATGCAGGTAGCATCTAGTGCCTCCCCCTGAACAGGGGAGGTAATTAGCGGAATTCCGCCTGCCAGGGAACACCTGTGACACCAGTCAGCTGCGTGGAAGGCGGCCCCAGTCTTCCCCCACACAGTCAGAAGTGTTCCGGAATTGTGAGTGTGGGGAGGTTCCGTCTTCTGTCTGCAGCACCCGGGATCTCCTAGGAGCCCTTCGCGTGTCTTCCCCGAGTGTCTCACATTACGGGCTGCCGGGGAAAGGCGGGGTTTGGGCTGGAAATGCAGGTAGTATCTAGTGCCTCCCCCTGGACTTGGGAGGTAATTAGCGGACTTCCCCCTGCCAGGGAACACCTGTGACACCAGTCAGCTGCGTGGACGGCGGCCCCAAACCTCCCCCACACAGTCAGCCGTGTTCCGGAATTCTGAGAGTGGGGATGTTCCGTCTTCTGTCTGCAGCACCCGGGATCTCCTAGGAGCCCTTCGCGTGTCTTCCCCGAGTGTCTGCATGTGCGGGCTGCCGGGGAAAGGCGGGGGTTGGGCTGGAAATGCATGTAGTATCTAGTGCCTCCCCCTGGACTTGGGAGGTAATTAGCGGAATTCCCCCTGCCAGGGAACACCTGTGACACCAGTCAGCTGCGTGGACAGCGGCCCCAAACCTCCCCCTCACAGTCAGCCGTCTTCCGGAAGTCTGAGATTGGGGAGGTTCCGTCTTCTGTCTGCAGCACCCGGGATCTCCTAGGAGCCCTTCGCGTGTATTCCCCGTGTGTCTGCTTTTGCGAGCTGCCGGGGAAAGCGGGGGTTGGGCTGGAAATGCAAGTAGCTTCTAGTGCCTTCCCCTGGACAGGGTAGGCAATTAGCGGACTTCCCCGTGCCAGGGAACACCTTTGACACCACTTAGCTGCGTGGAGGGCGGCCCCGAACCTCCCCGACACAGTCAGCCGTGTTCCGGAATTCTGAGAGTGGGGATGTTCCGTCTTCTGTCTGCAGCACCCAGGATCTCCTAGGAGCCCTTCGCGTGTCTTCCCCGAGTGTCTGCATGTGCGGGCTGCCGGGGAAAGGCGGGGGTTGGGCTGGAAATGCAGGTCGCATTTAGTGCCTACCCCTGGACTTGGGAGGTAATTAGCGGACTTCCCCATGCCAGGGAACACCTTTGACACCACTCACCTGCGTGGAGGGCGGCCCCAAACCTCCCACACACAGTCAGCCGTGTTCCGGAATTGTGAGTGTGGGGAGGTTCCGTCTTCTGTCTGCAGCACCCGGGATCTCCTAGGAGCCCTTCGCGTGTCTTCCCCGAGTGTATGCATGTGCGGGCTACCGGGGAAAGGCGGGGTTTGGGCTGGAAATGCAGGTAGCATGTAGTGCCTCCCCCTGGAAAGGGTAGGCAATTAGCGGATTTCCCCATGCCAGGGAACACCATTGACACCACTTAACTGCGTGGAGGGCGGCCCAGAACCTCCCCCACACTGTCAGCCGTGTTCCGGTATTGTGAGTGTTGGGAAGTTCCGTCTTCTGTCTGCAGCACCCGGAATCTCCTAGGAGCCCTTCGCGTGTCTTCCCCGAGTGTCTGCCTGTGCGGGCTGCCGTGGAAAGTCGGGGGTTGGGCTGGAAATGCAGGTAGCATCTAGTGCATCCCCCTGGACTTGGGAGGTAATTAGCGGATTTCCCCCTGACAGGGAACACCTGAGACACCAGTCAGCTGCGTGGACAGCGGCCCCAAACCTCCCCCTCACTGTCAGCCGTGTTCCGGAAGTCTGAGAGTGGGGAGGTTCCGTCTTCTGTCTGCAGCACCCGGGATCTCCTAGGAGCCCTTCGCGTGTATTCCCCGTGTGTCTGCTTGTGCGAGCTGCCGGGGAAAGGCGGGGGTTGGGCTGGAAATGCAGGTAGCATCTAGTGCCTCCCCCTGAACAGGGGAGGTAATTAGCGGAATTCCGCCTGCCAGGGAACACCTGTGACACCAGTCAGCTGCGTGGAAGGCGGCCCCAGTCTTCCCCCACACAGTCAGAAGTGTTCCGGAATTGTGAGTGTGGGGAGGTTCCGTCTTCTGTCTGCAGCACCCGGGATCTCCTAGGAGCCCTTCGCGTGTCTTCCCCGAGTGTCTCACATTACGGGCTGCCGGGGAAAGGCGGGGTTTGGGCTGGAAATGCAGGTAGTATCTAGTGCCTCCCCCTGGACTTGGGAGGTAATTAGCGGACTTCCCCCTGCCAGGGAACACCTGTGACACCAGTCAGCTGCGTGGACGGCGGCCCCAAACCTCCCCCACACAGTCAGCCGTGTTCCGGAATTCTGAGAGTGGGGATGTTCCGTCTTCTGTCTGCAGCACCCGGGATCTCCTAGGAGCCCTTCGCGTGTCTTCCCCGAGTGTCTGCATGTGCGGGCTGCCGGGGAAAGGCGGGGGTTGGGCTGGAAATGCATGTAGTATCTAGTGCCTCCCCCTGGACTTGGGAGGTAATTAGCGGAATTCCCCCTGCCAGGGAACACCTGTGACACCAGTCAGATGCGTGGACAGCGGCCCCAAACCTCCCCCTCACAGTCAGCCGTCTTCCGGAAGTCTGAGATTGGGGAGGTTCCGTCTTCTGTCTGCAGCACCCGGGATCTCCTAGGAGCCCTTCGCGTGTATTCCCCGTGTGTCTGCTTTTGCGAGCTGCCGGGGAAAGCGGGGGTTGGGCTGGAAATGCAAGTAGCTTCTAGTGCCTTCCCCTGGACAGGGTAGGCAATTAGCGGACTTCCCCGTGCCAGGGAACACCTTTGACACCACTTAGCTGCGTGGAGGGCGGCCCCGAACCTCCCCGACACAGTCAGCCGTGTTCCGGAATTCTGAGAGTGGGGATGTTCCGTCTTCTGTCTGCAGCACCCAGGATCTCCTAGGAGCCCTTCGCGTGTCTTCCCCGAGTGTCTGCATGTGCGGGCTGCCGGGGAAAGGCGGGGGTTGGGCTGGAAATGCAGGTCGCATTTAGTGCCTACCCCTGGACTTGGGAGGTAATTAGCGGACTTCCCCATGCCAGGGAACACCTTTGACACCACTCACCTGCGTGGAGGGCGGCCCCAAACCTCCCACACACAGTCAGCCGTGTTCCGGAATTGTGAGTGTGGGGAGGTTCCGTCTTCTGTCTGCAGCACCCGGGATATCCTAGGAGCACTTCGCGTGTCTTCCCCGAGTGTATACCATTGCGGGCTGCCGAGGAAATCGGGGGTTTGGCTGGAAATGCAAGTAGCATCTAGTGCCTCCCCCTAAACAGGGGAGGTAATTAGCGGAATTCCTCCTGACAGGGAACACCTGTGACACCAGTCAGCTGCGTGGAAGGCGGCCCCAGTCTTCCCCCACACAGTCAGAAGTGTTCCGGGATTGTGAGTGTGGGGAGGTTCCGTCTTCTGTCTGCAGCACCCGGGATCTCCTAGGAGCCCTTCGCGTGTCTTCCCCGAGTGTCTCACATTGCGGGCTGCCGGGGAAAGGCGGGGGTTGGGCTGGAAATGCAGGTAGTATCTAGTGCCTCCCCCTGGACTTGGGAGGTAATTAGCGGACTTCCCCCTGCCAGGGAACACCTGTGACACCAGTCAGCTGCGTGGACAGCGGCCCCAAACCTCCCCCTCACAGTCAGCCGTGTTCCAGAAGTCTGAGAGTGGGGAGGTTCCGTCTACTGTCTGCAGCACCCGGGATCTCCTAGGAGCTCTTCGCGTGTATTCCCCGTGTGTCTGCTTGTGCGAGCTGCCGGGGAAAGGTGGGGGTTGGGCTGGAAATGCAGGTAGCATCTAGTGCCTCCCCCTGAACAGGGGAGGTAATTAGCGGAATTCCGCCTGCCAGGGAACACCTGTGACACCAGTCAGCTGCGTGGAAGGCGGCCCCAGTCTTCCCCCACACAGTCAGAAGTGTTCCGGAATTGTGAGTGTGGGGAGGTTCCGTCTTCTGTCTGCAGCACCCGGGATCTCCTAGGAGCCCTTCGCGTGTCTTCCCCGAGTGTCTGCATGTGCGGGCTGCCGGGGAAAGGCGGGGGTTGGGCTGGAAATGCAGGTCGCATTTAGTGCCTCCATCTGGACTTGGGATTTAATTAGCGGACTTCCCCCTGCCAGGGAACACCTTTGACACCACTCAACTGCGTGGAGGGCGGCCCCAAACCTCCCACACACAGTCAGCCGTGTTCCGAAATTGTGAGTGTGGGGAGGTTCCGTCTACAGTCTGCAGCACCCGGGATCTCCTAGGAGCCCTTCGCGTGTCTTCCCCGAGTGTATGCATGTGCGGGCTACCGGGGAAAGGCGGGGTTTGGGCTGGAAATGCAGGTATCATGTAGTGCCTCCCACTGGACAGGGTAGGCCATTAGCGGATTTCCCCATGCCAGGGAACACCATTGACACCACTTAACTGCGTGGAGGGCGGCCCAGAACCTCCCCCACACTGTCAGCCGTGTTCCGGTATTGTGAGTGTTGGGAAGTTCCGTCTTCTGTCTGCAGCACCCGGAATCTCCTAGGAGCCTTTCGCGTGTCTTCCCCGAGTGTCTGACTGTGCGGGCTGCCGGGGAAAGGCGGGGGTTGGGCTGGAAATGCAGGTAGCATCTAGTGCCTCCCCCTGGACAGGGTAGGCAATTAGCGAATTTACCCATGCCAGGGAACACCTTTGACAGCACTTAGCGGCGAGGAGGGCGGCCCCAAACCACCCCCACACAATTAGCCGTGTTCCGGGATTGTGAGTGTGGGGAGGTTCCGTCTACAGTCTGCAGCACCCGGGATCTCCTAGGAGCCCTTCGCGTGTCTTCCCCGAGTGTCTCACATTGCGGGCTGCCGGGGAAAGGCGGGGGTTGGGCTGGAAATGCAGGTAGCATCTACTGCCTCCCCCTGGACTTGGGAGGTAATTAGCGGACTTCCCCATGCCAGGGAACACCTTTGACACCACTCACCTGCGTGGAGGGCGGCCCCAAACCTCCCACACACAGTCAGCCGTGTTCCGGAATTCTGAGAGTGAGGAGGTTCCGTCTTCTGTCTGCTGCACCCGAGATCTCCTAGGAGCATTTCGCGTGTCTTCCCCGAGTGTATGCATGTGCGGGCTACCGGGGAAAGGCGGGGTTTGGGCTGGAAATGCAGGTAGCATGTAGTGCCTCCCCCTGGAAAGGGTAGGCAATTAGCGGATTTCCCCATGCCAGGGAACACCATTGACACCACTTAACTGCGTGGAGGGCGGCCCAGAACCTTCCCCACACTGTCAGCCGTGTTCCGGTATTGTGAGTGTTGGGAAGTTCCGTCTTCTGTCTGCAGCACCCGGAATCTCCTAGGAGCCCTTCGCGTGTCTTCCCCGAGTGTCTGACTGTGCGTGCTGCCGGGGAAAGGCGGGGGTTGGGCTGGAAATGCAGGTAGCATCTAGTGCCTCCCCCTGGACAGGGTAGGCAATTAGCGAATTTACCCATGCCAGGGAACACCTTTGACAGCAATTAGCGGCGAGGAGGGCGGCCCCAAACCACCCCCACACAGTTAGCCGTGTTCCGGGATTGTGAGTGTGGGGAGGTTCCGTCTACAGTCTGCAGCACCCGGGATCTCCTAGGAGCCCTTCGCGTGTCTTCCCCGAGTGTCTCACATTGCGGGCTGCCGGGGAAAGGCGGGGGTTGGGCTGGAAATGCAGTTAGCATCTAGTGCCTCCCCCTGGACTTGGGAGGTAATTAGCGGACTTCCCCCTGCCAGGGAACACCTTTGACACCACTCACCTGCGTGGAGGGCGGCCCCAAACCTCCCACACACAGTCAGCCGTGTTCCGGAATTCTGAGAGTGAGGAGGTTCCGTCTTCTGTCTGCTGCACCCGAGATCTCCTAGGAGCATTTCGCGTGTCTTCCCCGAGTGTATGCATGTGCGGGCTACCGGGGAAAGGCGGGGTTTGGGCTGGAAATGCAGGTAGCATGTAGTGCCTCCCCCTGGAAAGGGTAGGCAGTTAGCGGATTTCCCCATGCCAGGGAACACCATTGACACCACTTAACTGCGTGGAGGGCGGCCCAGAACCTCCCCCACACTGTCAGCCGTGTTCCGGTATTGTGAGTGTTGGGAAGTTCCGTCTTCTGTCTGCAGCACCCGGAATCTCCTAGGAGCCCTTCGCGTGTCTTCCCCGAGTGTCTGCCTGTGCGGACTGCCGGGGAAAGTCGGGGGTTGGGCTGGAAATGCAGGTAGCATCTAGTGCATCCCCCTGGACTTGGGAGGTAATTAGCGGATTTCCCCCTGACAGGGAACACCTGAGACACCAGTCAGCTGCGTGGACAGCGGCCCCAAACCTCCCCCTCACTGTCAGCCGTGTTCCGGAAGTCTGAGAGTGGGGAGGTTCCGTCTTCTGTCTGCAGCACCCGGGATCTCCTAGGAGCCCTTCGCGTGTATTCCCCGTGTGTCTGCTTGTGCGAGCTGCCGGGGAAAGGCGGGGGTTGGGCTGGAAATGCAGGTAGCATCTAGTGCCTCCCCCTGAACAGGGGAGGTAATTAGCGGAATTCCGCCTGCCAGGGAACACCTGTGACACCAGTCAGCTGCGTGGAAGGCGGCCCCAGTCTTCCCCCACACAGTCAGAAGTGTTCCGGAATTGTGAGTGTGGGGAGGTTCCGTCTTCTGTCTGCAGCACCCGGGATCTCCTAGGAGCCCTTCGCGTGTCTTCCCCGAGTGTCTCACATTACGGGCTGCCGGGGAAAGGCGGGGTTTGGGCTGGAAATGCAGGTAGTATCTAGTGCCTCCCCCTGGACTTGGGAGGTAATTAGCGTACTTCCCCCTGCCAGGGAACACCTGTGACACCAGTCAGCTGCGTGGACGGCGGCCCCAAACCTCCCCCACACAGTCAGCCGTGTTCCGGAATTCTGAGAGTGGGGATGTTCCGTCTTCTGTCTGCAGCACCCGGGATCTCCTAGGAGCCCTTCGCGTGTCTTCCCCGAGTGTCTGCATGTGCGAGCTGCCGGGGAAAGGCGGGGGTTGGGCTGGAAATGCATGTAGTATCTAGTGCCTCCCCCTGGACTTGGGAGGTAATTAGCGGAATTCCCCCTGCCAGGGAACACCTGTGACACCAGTCAGCTGCGTGGACAGCGGCCCCAAACCTCCCCCTCACAGTCAGCCGTCTTCCGGAAGTCTGAGATTGGGGAGGTTCCGTCTTCTGTCTGCAGCACCCGGGATCTCCTAGGAGCCCTTCGCGTGTATTCCCCGTGTGTCTGCTTTTGCGAGCTGCCGGGGAAAGCGGGGGTTGGGCTGGAAATGCAAGTAGCTTCTAGTGCCTTCCCCTGGACAGGGTAGGCAATTAGCGGACTTCCCCGTGCCAGGGAACACCTTTGACACCACTTAGCTGCGTGGAGGGCGGCCCCGAACCTCCCCGACACAGTCAGCCGTGTTCCGGAATTCTGAGAGTGGGGATGTTCCGTCTTCTGTCTGCAGCACCCAGGATCTCCTAGGAGCCCTTCGCGTGTCTTCCCCGAGTGTCTGCATGTGCGGGCTGCCGGGGAAAGGCGGGGGTTGGGCTGGAAATGCAGGTCGCATTTAGTGCCTACCCCTGGACTTGAGAGGTAATTAGCGGACTTCCCCATGCCAGGGAACACCTTTGACACCACTCACCTGCGTGGAGGGCGGCCCCAAACCTCCCACACACAGTCAGCCGTGTTCCGGAATTGTGAGTGTGGGGATGTTCCGTCTTCTGTCTGCAGCACCCGGGATCTCCTAGGAGCCCTTCGCGTGTCTTCCCCGAGTGTCTGCATGTGCGGGCTGCCGGGGAAAGGCGGGGGTTGGGCTGGAAATGCATGTAGTATCTAGTGCCTCCCCCTGGACTTGGGAGGTAATTAGCGGAATTCCCCCTGCCAGGGAACACCTGTGACACCAGTCAGCTGCGTGGACAGCGGCCCCAAACCTCCCCCTCACAGTCAGCCGTCTTCCGGAAGTCTGAGATTGGGGAGGTTCCGTCTTCTGTCTGCAGCACCCGGGATCTCCTAGGAGCCCTTCGCGTGTATTCCCCGTGTGTCTGCTTTTGCGAGCTGCCGGGGAAAGCGGGGGTTGGGCTGGAAATGCAAGTAGCTTCTAGTGCCTTCCCCTGGACAGGGTAGGCAATTAGCGGACTTCCCCGTGCCAGGGAACACCTTTGACACCACTTAGCTGCGTGGAGGGCGGCCCCGAACCTCCCCGACACAGTCAGCCGTGTTCCGGAATTCTGAGAGTGGGGATGTTCCGTCTTCTGTCTGCTGCACCCGAGATCTCCTAGGAGCATTTCGCGTGTCTTCCCCGAGTGTATGCATGTGCGGGCTACCGGGGAAAGGCGGGGTTTGGGCTGGAAATGCAGGTAGCATGTAGTGCCTCCCCCTGGAAAGGGTAGGCAATTAGCGGATTTCCCCATGCCAGGGAACACCATTGACACCACTTAACTGCGTGGAGGGCGGCCCAGAACCTCCCCCACACTGTCAGCCGTGTTCCGGTATTGTGAGTGTTGGGAAGTTCCGTCTTCTGTCTGCAGCACCCGGAATCTCCTAGGAGCCCTTCGCGTGTCTTCCCCGAGTGTCTGCCTGTGCGGGCTGCCGGGGAAAGTCGGGGGTTGGGCTGGAAATGCAGGTAGCATCTAGTGCATCCCCCTGGACTTGGGAGGTAATTAGCGGATTTCCCCCTGACAGGGAACACCTGAGACACCAGTCAGCTGCGTGGACAGCGGCCCCAAACCTCCCCCTCACTGTCAGCCGTGTTCCGGAAGTCTGAGAGTGGGGAGGTTCCGTCTTCTGTCTGCAGCACCCGGGATCTCCTAGGAGCCCTTCGCGTGTATTCCCCGTGTGTCTGCTTGTGCGAGCTGCCGGGGAAAGGCGGGGGTTGGGCTGGAAATGCAGGTAGCATCTAGTGCCTCCCCCTGAACAGGGGAGGTAATTAGCGGAATTCCGCCTGCCAGGGAACACCTGTGACACCAGTCAGCTGCGTGGAAGGCGGCCCCAGTCTTCCCCCACACAGTCAGAAGTGTTCCGGAATTGTGAGTGTGGGGAGGTCCCGTCTTCTGTCTGCAGCACCCGGGATCTCCTAGGAGCCCTTCGCGTGTCTTCCCCGAGTGTCTCACATTACGGGCTGCCGGGGAAAGGCGGGGTTTGGGCTGGAAATGCAGGTAGTATCTAGTGCCTCCCCCTGGACTTGGGAGGTAATTAGCGTACTTCCCCCTGCCAGGGAACACCTGTGACACCAGTCAGCTGCGTGGACGGCGGCCCCAAACCTCCCCCACACAGTCAGCCGTGTTCCGGAATTCTGAGAGTGAGGAGGTTCCGTCTTCTGTCTGCTGCACCCGAGATCTCCTAGGAGCATTTCGCGTGTCTTCCCCGAGTGTATGCATGTGCGGGCTACCGGGGAAAGGCGGGGTTTGGGCTGGAAATGCAGGTAGCATGTAGTGCCTCCCCCTGGAAAGGGTAGGCAATTAGCGGATTTCCCCATGCCAGGGAACACCATTGATACCACTTAACTGCGTGGAGGGCGACCCAGAACCTCCCCCACACTGTCAGCCGTGTTCCGGTATTGTGAGTGTTGGGAAGTTCCGTCTTCTGTCTGCAGCACCCGGAATCTCCTAGGAGCCCTTCGCGTGTCTTCCCCGAGTGTCTCACATTGCGGGCTGCCGGGGAAAGGCGGGGGTTGGGCTGGAAATGCAGTTAGCATCTAGTGCCTCCCCCTGGACTTGGGAGGTAATTAGCGGACTTCCCCCTGCCAGGGAACACCTTTGACACCACTCACCTGCGTGGAGGGCGGCCCCAAACCTCCCACACACAGTCAGCCGTGTTCCGGAATTCTGAGAGTGAGGAGGTTCCGTCTTCTGTCTGCTGCACCCGAGATCTCCTAGGAGCATTTCGCGTGTCTTCCCCGAGTGTATGCATGTGCGGGCTACCGGGGAAAGGCGGGGTTTGGGCTGGAAATGCAGGTAGCATGTAGTGCCTCCCCCTGGAAAGGGTAGGCAATTAGCGGATTTCCCCATGCCAGGGAACACCATTGACACCACTTAACTGCGTGGAGGGCGGCCCAGAACCTCCCCCACACTGTCAGCCGTGTTCCGGTATTGTGAGTGTTGGGAAGTTCCGTCTTCTGTCTGCAGCACCCGGAATCTCCTAGGAGCCCTTCGCGTGTCTTCCCCGAGTGTCTGCCTGTGCGGGCTGCCGGGGAAAGTCGGGGGTTGGGCTGGAAATGCAGGTAGCATCTAGTGCATCCCCCTGGACTTGGGAGGTAATTAGCGGATTTCCCCCTGACAGGGAACACCTGAGACACCAGTCAGCTGCGTGGACAGCGGCCCCAAACCTCCCCCTCACTGTCAGCCGTGTTCCGGAAGTCTGAGAGTGGGGAGGTTCCGTCTTCTGTCTGCAGCACCCGGGATCTCCTAGGAGCCCTTCGCGTGTATTCCCCGTGTGTCTGCTTGTGCGAGCTGCCGGGGAAAGGCGGGGGTTGGGCTGGAAATGCAGGTAGCATCTAGTGCCTCCCCCTGAACAGGGGAGGTAATTAGCGGAATTCCGCCTGCCAGGGAACACCTGTGACACCAGTCAGCTGCGTGGAAGGCGGCCCCAGTCTTCCCCCACACAGTCAGAAGTGTTCCGGAATTGTGAGTGTGGGGAGGTTCCGTCTTCTGTCTGCAGCACCCGGGATCTCCTAGGAGCCCTTCGCGTGTCTTCCCCGAGTGTCTCACATTACGGGCTGCCGGGGAAAGGCGGGGTTTGGGCTGGAAATGCAGGTAGTATCTAGTGCCTCCCCCTGGACTTGGGAGGTAATTAGCGTACTTCCCCCTGCCAGGGAACACCTGTGACACCAGTCAGCTGCGTGGACGGCGGCCCCAAACCTCCCCCACACAGTCAGCCGTGTTCCGGAATTCTGAGAGTGAGGAGGTTCCGTCTTCTGTCTGCTGCACCCGAGATCTCCTAGGAGCATTTCGCGTGTCTTCCCCGAGTGTATGCATGTGCGGGCTACCGGGGAAAGGCGGGGTTTGGGCTGGAAATGCAGGTAGCATGTAGTGCCTCCCCCTGGAAAGGGTAGGCAATTAGCGGATTTCCCCATGCCAGGGAACACCATTGATACCACTTAACTGCGTGGAGGGCGACCCAGAACCTCCCCCACACTGTCAGCCGTGTTCCGGTATTGTGAGTGTTGGGAAGTTCCGTCTTCTGTCTGCAGCACCCGGAATCTCCTAGGAGCCCTTCGCGTGTCTTCCCCGAGTGTCTGACTGTGCGTGCTGCCGGGGAAAGGCGGGGGTTGGGCTGGAAATGCAGGTAGCATCTAGTGCCTCCCACTGGACAGGGTAGGCAATTAGCGAATTTACCCATGCCAGGGAACACCTTTGACAGCAATTAGCGGCGAGGAGGGCGGCCCCAAACCACCCCCACACAGTTAGCCGTGTTCCGGGATTGTGAGTGTGGGGAGGTTCCGTCTACAGTCTGCAGCACCCGGGATCTCCTAGGAGCCCTTCGCGTGTCTTCCCCGAGTGTCTCACATTGCGGGCTGCCGGGGAAAGGCGGGGGTTGGGCTGGAAATGCAGTTAGCATCTAGTGCCTCCCCCTGGACTTGGGAGGTAATTAGCGGACTTCCCCCTGCCAGGGAACACCTTTGACACCACTCACCTGCGTGGAGGGCGGCCCCAAACCTCCCACACACAGTCAGCCGTGTTCCGGAATTCTGAGAGTGAGGAGGTTCCGTCTTCTGTCTGCTGCACCCGAGATCTCCTAGGAGCATTTCGCGTGTCTTCCCCGAGTGTATGCATGTGCGGGCTACCGGGGAAAGGCGGGGTTTGGGCTGGAAATGCAGGTAGCATGTAGTGCCTCCCCCTGGAAAGGGTAGGCAATTAGCGGATTTCCCCATGCCAGGGAACACCATTGACACCACTTAACTGCGTGGAGGGCGGCCCAGAACCTCCCCCACACTGTCAGCCGTGTTCCGGTATTGTGAGTGTTGGGAAGTTCCGTCTTCTGTCTGCAGCACCCGGAATCTCCTAGGAGCCCTTCGCGTGTCTTCCCCGAGTGTCTGCCTGTGCGGGCTGCCGGGGAAAGTCGGGGGTTGGGCTGGAAATGCAGGTAGCATCTAGTGCATCCCCCTGGACTTGGGAGGTAATTAGCGGATTTCCCCCTGACAGGGAACACCTGAGACACCAGTCAGCTGCGTGGACAGCGGCCCCAAACCTCCCCCTCACTGTCAGCCGTGTTCCGGAAGTCTGAGAGTGGGGAGGTTCCGTCTTCTGTCTGCAGCACCCGGGATCTCCTAGGAGCCCTTCGCGTGTATTCCCCGTGTGTCTGCTTGTGCGAGCTGCCGGGGAAAGGCGGGGGTTGGGCTGGAAATGCAGGTAGCATCTAGTGCCTCCCCCTGAACAGGGGAGGTAATTAGCGGAATTCCGCCTGCCAGGGAACACCTGTGACACCAGTCAGCTGCGTGGAAGGCGGCCCCAGTCTTCCCCCACACAGTCAGAAGTGTTCCGGAATTGTGAGTGTGGGGAGGTTCCGTCTTCTGTCTGCAGCACCCGGGATCTCCTAGGAGCCCTTCGCGTGTCTTCCCCGAGTGTCTCACATTACGGGCTGCCGGGGAAAGGCGGGGTTTGGGCTGGAAATGCAGGTAGTATCTAGTGCCTCCCCCTGGACTTGGGAGGTAATTAGCGTACTTCCCCCTGCCAGGGAACACCTGTGACACCAGTCAGCTGCGTGGACGGCGGCCCCAAACCTCCCCCACACAGTCAGCCGTGTTCCGGAATTCTGAGAGTGGGGATGTTCCGTCTTCTGTCTGCAGCACCCGGGATCTCCTAGGAGCCCTTCGCGTGTCTTCCCCGAGTGTCTGCATGTGCGGGCTGCCGGGGAAAGGCGGGGGTTGGGCTGGAAATGCATGTAGTATCTAGTGCCTCCCCCTGGACTTGGGAGGTAATTAGCGGAATTCCCCCTGCCAGGGAACACCTGTGACACCAGTCAGCTGCGTGGACAGCGGCCCCAAACCTCCCCCTCACAGTCAGCCGTCTTCCGGAAGTCTGAGATTGGGGAGGTTCCGTCTTCTGTCTGCAGCACCCGGGATCTCCTAGGAGCCCTTCGCGTGTATTCCCCGTGTGTCTGCTTTTGCGAGCTGCCGGGGAAAGCGGGGGTTGGGCTGGAAATGCAAGTAGCTTCTAGTGCCTTCCCCTGGACAGGGTAGGCAATTAGCGGACTTCCCCGTGCCAGGGAACACCTTTGACACCACTTAGCTGCGTGGAGGGCGGCCCCGAACCTCCCCGACACAGTCAGCCGTGTTCCGGAATTCTGAGAGTGGGGATGTTCCGTCTTCTGTCTGCTGCACCCGAGATCTCCTAGGAGCATTTCGCGTGTCTTCCCCGAGTGTATGCATGTGCGGGCTACCGGGGAAAGGCGGGGTTTGGGCTGGAAATGCAGGTAGCATGTAGTGCCTCCCCCTGGAAAGGGTAGGCAATTAGCGGATTTCCCCATGCCAGGGAACACCATTGACACCACTTAACTGCGTGGAGGGCGGCCCAGAACCTCCCCCACACTGTCAGCCGTGTTCCGGTATTGTGAGTGTTGGGAAGTTCCGTCTTCTGTCTGCAGCACCCGGAATCTCCTAGGAGCCCTTCGCGTGTCTTCCCCGAGTGTCTGCCTGTGCGGGCTGCCGGGGAAAGTCGGGGGTTGGGCTGGAAATGCAGGTAGCATCTAGTGCATCCCCCTGGACTTGGGAGGTAATTAGCGGATTTCCCCCTGACAGGGAACACCTGAGACACCAGTCAGCTGCGTGGACAGCGGCCCCAAACCTCCCCCTCACTGTCAGCCGTGTTCCGGAAGTCTGAGAGTGGGGAGGTTCCGTCTTCTGTCTGCAGCACCCGGGATCTCCTAGGAGCCCTTCGCGTGTATTCCCCGTGTGTCTGCTTGTGCGAGCTGCCGGGGAAAGGCGGGGGTTGGGCTGGAAATGCAGGTAGCATCTAGTGCCTCCCCCTGAACAGGGGAGGTAATTAGCGGAATTCCGCCTGCCAGGGAACACCTGTGACACCAGTCAGCTGCGTGGAAGGCGGCCCCAGTCTTCCCCCACACAGTCAGAAGTGTTCCGGAATTGTGAGTGTGGGGAGGTTCCGTCTTCTGTCTGCAGCACCCGGGATCTCCTAGGAGCCCTTCGCGTGTCTTCCCCGAGTGTCTCACATTACGGGCTGCCGGGGAAAGGCGGGGTTTGGGCTGGAAATGCAGGTAGTATCTAGTGCCTCCCCCTGGACTTGGGAGGTAATTAGCGTACTTCCCCCTGCCAGGGAACACCTGTGACACCAGTCAGCTGCGTGGACGGCGGCCCCAAACCTCCCCCACACAGTCAGCCGTGTTCCGGAATTCTGAGAGTGGGGATGTTCCGTCTTCTGTCTGCAGCACCCGGGATCTCCTAGGAGCCCTTCGCGTGTCTTCCCCGAGTGTCTGCATGTGCGGGCTGCCGGGGAAAGGCGGGGGTTGGGCTGGAAATGCATGTAGTATCTAGTGCCTCCCCCTGGACTTGGGAGGTAATTAGCGGAATTCCCCCTGCCAGGGAACACCTGTGACACCAGTCAGCTGCGTGGACGGCGGCCCCAAACCTCCCCCACACAGTCAGCCGTGTTCCGAAATTGTGAGTGTGGGGAGGTTCCGTCTTCTGTCTGCAGCACCCGGGATATCCTAGGAGCACTTCGCGTGTCTTCCCCGAGTGTATACCATTGCGGGCTGCCGAGGAAATCGGGGGTTTGGCTGGAAATGCAAGTAGCATCTAGTGCCTCCCCCTAAACAGGGGAGGTAATTAGCGGAATTCCGCCTGACAGGGAACACCTGTGACACCAGTCAGCTGCGTGGAAGGCGGCCCCAGTCTTCCCCCACACAGTCAGAAGTGTTCCGGGATTGTGAGTGTGGGGAGGTTCCGTCTTCTGTCTGCAGCACCCGGGATCTCCTAGGAGCCCTTCGCGTGTCTTCCCCGAGTGTCTCACATTGCGGGCTGCCGGGGAAAGGCGGGGGTTGGGCTGGAAATGCAGGTAGTATCTAGTGCCTCCCCCTGGACTTGGGAGGTAATTAGCGGACTTCCCCCTGCCAGGGAACACCTGTGACACCAGTCAGCTGCGTGGACAGCGGCCCCAAACCTCCCCCTCACAGTCAGCCGTGTTCCAGAAGTCTGAGAGTGGGGAGGTTCCGTCTACTGTCTGCAGCACCCGGGATCTCCTAGGAGCTCTTCGCGTGTATTCCCCGTGTGTCTGCTTGTGCGAGCTGCCGGGGAAAGGTGGGGGTTGGGTTGGAAATGCAGGTAGCATCTATTGCCTCCCCCTGAACAGGGGAGGTAATTAGCGGAATTCCGCCTGCCAGGGAACACCTGTGACACCAGTCAGCTGCGTGGAAGGCGGCCCCAGTCTTCCCCCACACAGTCAGAAGTGTTCCGGAATTGTGAGTGTGGGGAGGTTCCGTCTTCTGTCTGCAGCACCCGAGATCTCCTAGGAGCCCTTCGCGTGTCTTCCCCGAGTGTCTGCATGTGCGGGCTGCCGGGGAAAGGCGGGGGTTGGGCTGGAAATGCAGGTCGCATTTAGTGCCTCCATCTGGACTTGGGATGTAATTAGCGGACTTCCCCCTGCCAGGGAACACCTTTGACACCACTCAACTGCGTGGAGGGCGGCCCCAAACCTCCCACACACAGTCAGCCGTGTTCCGGAATTCTGAGAGTGTGGAGGTTCCGTCTTCTGTCTGCTGCACCCGAATTCTCCTAGGAGCATTTCGCGTGTCTTCCCCGAGTGTATGCATGTGCGGGCTACCGGGGAAAGGCGGGGTTTGGGCTGGAAATGCAGGTAGCATGTAGTGCCTCCCACTGGACAGGGTAGGCCATTAGCGGATTTCCCCATGCCAGGGAACACCATTGACACCACTTAACTGCGTGGAGGGCGGCCCAGAACCTCCCCCACACTGTCAGCCGTGTTCCGGTATTGTGAGTGTTGGGAAGTTCCGTCTTCTGTCTGCAGCACCCGGAATCTCCTAGGAGCCTTTCGCGTGTCTTCCCCGAGTGTCTGACTGTGCGGGCTGCCGGGGAAAGGCGGGGGTTGGGCTGGAAATGCAGGTAGCATCTAGTGCCTCCCCCTGGACAGGGTAGGCAATTAGCGAATTTACCCATGCCAGGGAACACCTTTGACAGCACTTAGCGGCGAGGAGGGCGGCCCCAAACCACCCCCACACAATTAGCCGTGTTCCGGGATTGTGAGTGTGGGGAGGTTCCGTCTACAGTCTGCAGCACCCGGGATCTCCTAGGAGCCCTTCGCGTGTCTTCCCCGAGTGTCTCACATTGCGGGCTGCCGGGGAAAGGCGGGGGTTGGGCTGGAAATGCAGGTAGCATCTAGTGCCTCCCCCTGGACTTGGGAGGTAATTAGCGGACTTCCCCCTGCCAGGGAACACCTTTGACACCACTAAACTGCGTGGAGGGCGGCCCCAAACGTCCCACACACAGTCAGCCGTGTTCCGGAATTCTGAGAGTGAGGAGGTTCCGTCTTCTGTCTGCTGCACCCGGGATCTCCTAGGAGCCCTTCGCGTGTCTTCCCCGAGTGTATCCCATTGCGGGCTGCCGGGGAAAGCGGGGGTTGGGCTGGAAATGCAAGTAGCTTCTAGTGCCTTCCCCTGGACAGGGTAGGAAATTAGCGGACTTCCCCGTGCCAGGGAACACCTTTGACACCACTTAGCTGCGTGGAGGGCGGCCCCGAACCTCCCCGACACAGTCAGCCGTGTTCCGGAATTCTGAGAATGGGAATGTTCCGTCTTCTGTCTGCAGCACCCGGGATCTCCTAGGAGCCCTTCGCGTGTCTTCCCCGAGTGTCTGCATGTGCGGGCTGCCGGGGAAAGGCGGGGGTTGGGCTGGAAATGCAGGTCGCATTTAGTGCCTCCCCCTGGACTTGGGAGGTAATTAGCGGACTTCCCCATGCCAGGGAACACCTTTGACACCACTCAACTGCGTGGAGGGCGGCCCCAAACCTCCCACACACAGTCAGCCGTGTTCCGAAATTGTGAGTGTGGGGAGGTTCCGTTTTCTGTCTGCAGCACCCGGGATCTCCTAGGAGCCCTTCGCGTGTCTTCCACGGTTGTCTCCCATTGCGGGCTGCCGGGGAAAGCGGGGGTTGGGCTGGAAATGCAAGTAGCATCTAGTGCCTCCCCCTGGAAAGGGTAGGCCATTAGCGGACTTCCCCGTGCCAGGGAACACCTGTGACACCAGTCAGCTGCGTGGACGGCGGCCCCTAACCTCCAACACACAGTCAGCCGTGTTCCGGAATTCTGAGAGAGGAGGTTCCGTCTTCTGTCTGCAGCACCCGGGATCTCCTAGGAGCCCTTCGCGTGTCTTCCCCGAGTGTCTGCCTGTGCGGGCTGCCGGGGAAAGGTGGGGTTTGGGCTGGAAATGCAGGTAGCATCTAGTGCCTCCCCCTGGACAGGGTAGTCAATAAGCGAATTTACCCATGCCAGGGAACACCTTTGACCACACTTAGCGGCGTGGAGGGCGGCCCCAAACCACCCCCACACAGTTATCCGTGTTCCAGGATTCTGAGTGTGGGGAGGTTCCGTCTACAGTCTGCAGCACCCGGGATCTCCTAGGAGCCCTTCGCGTGTTTTCCCCGAGTGTCTCACATTACGGGCTGCCGGCGAAAGGCGGGGTTTGGGCTGGAAATGCAGGTAGTATCTAGTGACTCCCCCTGGACTTGGGAGGTAATTAGCGGACTTCCCCCTGCCAGGGAACACCTGTGACACCAGTCAGCTGCGTGGACGGCGGCCCCAAACCTCCCACACACAGTCAGCCTTGTTCCGTAATTGTGAGTGTGGGGAGGTTCCGTTTTCTGTCTGCAGTACCCGGGATCTCCTAGGAGCCCTTCGCGTGTCTTCCACGGTTGTCTCCCATTGCGGGCTGCCGGGGAAAGCGGGGGTTGGGCTGGAAATGCAGGTAGCATCTAGTGCCTCCCCCAGGACAGGGTAGGCCATTAGCGGATTTCCCCATGCCAGGGAACAACTTTGACACCACTTAACTGCGTGGAGGGCGGCCCCGAACCTCCCCCAAACAGTCAGCCGTGTTCCGGTATTGTGAGTGTGGGGAAGTTCCGTCTTCTGTCTGCAGCACTCGGAATCTCCTAGGAGCCCTTCGCGTGTCTTCCCCGAGTGTCTGCCTGTGCGGGCTGCCTGGGAAAGGCGGGGGTTGGGCTGGAAATGCAGGTAGCATCTAGTGCCTCCCCCTGGACTAGGTAGGTAATTAGCGGACTTCCCCCTGCCAGGGAACACCTTTGACACCACTCAACTGCGTGGAGGGCGGCCCCAAACCTCCCACACTCAGTCAGCCGTGTTCCGGAATTCTGAGAGTGAGGAGGTTCCGTCTTCTGTCTGCTGCACCCGGGATCTCCTAGGAGCCCTTCGCGTGTCTTCCCCGAGTGTATCCCATTGCGGGCTGCCGGGGAAAGCGGGGGTTGGGCTGGAAATGCAAGTAGCTTCTAGTGCCTTCCCCTGGACAGGGTAGGCAATTAGCGGACTTCCCCGTGCCAGGGAACACCTTTGACACCACTTAGCTGCGTGGAGGGCGGCCCCGAACCTCCTCGACACAGTCAGCAGTGTTCCGGAATTCTGAGAGTGGGGAGGTTCCGTCTTCTGTCTGCAGCACCCGAGATCTCCTAGGAGCATTTCGCGTGTCTTCCCCGAGTGTATGCATGTGCGGGCTGCCGGGGAAAGGCGGGGTTTGGGCTGAAAATGCAGGTCGCATTTAGTGCCTCCCCCTGGACTTGGGAGGTAATTAGCGGACTTCCCCCTGCCAGGGAACACCTTTGACACCACTGAACTGCGTGGAGGGCGGCCCCAAACCTCCCACACACAGTCAGCCGTGTTCCGGAATTCTGAGAGTGTGGAGGTTCCGTCTTCTGTCTGCTGCACCCGAATTCTCCTAGGAGCATTTCGCGTGTCTTCCCCGAGTGTCTGCATGTGCGGGCTGCCGGGGAAAGGCGGGGGTTGTGCTGGAAATGCAGGTCGCATTTAGTGCCTCCCCCTGGACTTGGGAGGTAATTAGCGGACTTCCCCATGCCAGGGAACACCTTTGACACCACTCACCTGCGTGGAGGGCGGCCCCGAACCTCCCCCACACAGTCAGGCGTGTTCCAGAATTCTGAGAGTGGGGAGGTTCCGTCTTCTATCTGCAGCACCCGGGATCTCCTAGGAGCACTTCGCGTGTCTTCCCCGAGTGTATCCCATTGCGGGCTGCCGGGGAAAGCGGGGGTTGGGCTGGAAATGCAAGTAGCTTCTAGTGCCTTCCCCTGGACAGGGTAGGCAATTAGCGGACTTCCCCGTGCCAGGGAACACCTTTGACACCACTTAGCTGCGTGGAGGGCGGCCCCGAACCTCCCCGACACAGTCAGCCGTGTTCCGGTATTCTGAGAGTGGGGAGGTTCCGTCTTCTGTCTGCAGCACCCGAGATCTCCTAGGAGCATTTCGCGTGTCTTCCCCGAGTGTATGCATGTGCGGGCTGCCGGGGAAAGGCGGGGTTTGGGCTGAAAATGCAGGTAGCATGTAGTGCCTCCCGCTGGAATGGGTAGGCAATTAGCGGATTTCCCCATGCCAGGGAACACCTTTGACACCACTTAGCTGCGTGGAGGGCGGCCCCGAACCTCCCCCACACAGGCAGCCGTGTTCCGGAATTGTGAGTGTGGGGAGGTTCCGTCTTCTGTATGCAGCACCCGGGATCTCCTAGGAGCACTTCGCGTGTCTTCCCCGAGTGTATGCATGTGCGGGCTACCGGGGAAAGGCGACGTTGGGCTGGAAATGCAGGTAGCATGTAGTGCCTCCCCCTGGACATGGTAGGCAATTAGCGGACTTCCCCCTGCCAGGGAATACCTTTGACACCACTTTGCTGCGTGGACGGCGGCACCAAACCTCCCCCACACAGTCAGAAGTGTTCCGGAATTCTGAGAGAGGGGAGGTTCCGTCTTCTGTCTGCAGCACCCGGGATCTCCTAGGAACCCTTCGCGTGTCTTCCCCGAGTGTCTGCATGTGCGGGCTGCCGGGGAAAGGCGGGGGTTGGGCTGGAAATGCAGGTCGCATTTAGTGCCTCCCCCTGGACTTGGGAGGTAATTAGCGGACTTCCCCATGCCAGGGAACACCTTTGACACCACTCACCTGCGTGGAGGGCGGCCCCAAACCTCCCACACACAGTCAGCCGTGTTCCGAATTTGTGAGTGTGGGGAGGTTCTGTTTTCTCTCTGCAGCACCCGGGATCTCCTAGGAGAACTTCGCGTGTCTTCATCGAGTGTCTCCCATTGCGGGCTGCCGGGGAAAGCGGGGGTTGGGCTGGAAATGCAAGTAGCATCTAGTGCCTCCCCCTGAACAGGGTAGGCCATTAGCGGACTTCCCCGTGCCAGGGAACACCTTTGACACCACTTAGCTGCGTGGAGGGCGGCCCCGAACCTCCCCGACACAGTCAGCCGTGTTCCGGAATTCTGAGAATGGGGAGGATCCGTCTTCTGTCTGCAGCACCCGAGATCTCCTAGGAGCATTTCGCGTGTCTTCCCCGAGTGTATGCATGTGCGGGCTACCGGGAAAAGGCGGCGTTGAGCTGGAAATGCAGGTAGCATGTAGTGCCTCCCCCTGGAAAGGGTAGGCAATTAGCGGATTTCCCCATGCCAGGGAACACCTTTGACACCACTTAACTGCGTGGAGGGCGGCCCCGAACCTCCCCCACACAGTCAGCCGTGTTCCGGTATTGTGAGTGTGGGGAGGTTCCGTCTTCTGTCTGCAGCACCCGGGATCTCCTAGGAGCCCTTCGCGTGTCTTCCCCGAGTGTATCCCATTGCGGGCTGCCGGGGAAAGCGGGGGTTGGGCTGGAAATGCAGGTAGCTTCTAGTGCCTTCCCCTGGACAGGGTAGGCAATTAGCGGACTTCCCCGTGCCAGGGAACACCTTTGACACCACTTAGCTGCGTGGAGGGCGGCCCCGAACCTCCCCGACACAGTCAGCCGTGTTCCGGAATTCTGAGAATGGGAATGTTCCGTCTTCTGTCTGCAGCACCCGGGATCTCCTAGGAGCCCTTCGCGTGTCTTCCCCGAGTGTCTGCATGTGCGGGCTGCCGGGGAAAGGCGGGGGTTGGGCTGGAAATGCAGGTCGCATTTAGTGCATCCCCCTGGACTTGGGAGGTAATTAGCGGACTTCCCCATGCCAGGGAACACCTTTGACACCACTCACCTGCGTGGAGGGCGGCCCCAAACCTCCCCCACACAGTCAGCCGTGTTCCGGAATTCTGAGAGTGAGGAGGTTCCGTCTTCTGTCTGCTGCACCCGAGATCTCCTAGGAGCATTTCGCGTGTCTTCCCCGAGTGTATGCATGTGCGGGCTACCGGGGAAAGGCGGGGTTTGGGCTGGAAATGCAGGTAGCATGTAGTGCCTCCCCCTGGAAAGGGTAGGCAATTAGCGGATTTCCCCATGCCAGGGAACACCATTGATACCACTTAACTGCGTGGAGGGCGACCCAGAACCTCCCCCACACTGTCAGCCGTGTTCCGGTATTGTGAGTGTTGGGAAGTTCCGTCTTCTGTCTGCAGCACCCGGAATCTCCTAGGAGCCCTTCGCGTGTCTTCCCCGAGTGTCTGACTGTGCGTGCTGCCGGGGAAAGGCGGGGGTTGGGCTGGAAATGCAGGTAGCATCTAGTGCCTCCCACTGGACAGGGTAGGCAATTAGCGAATTTACCCATGCCAGGGAACACCTTTGACAGCAATTAGCGGCGAGGAGGGCGGCCCCAAACCACCCCCACACAGTTAGCCGTGTTCCGGGATTGTGAGTGTGGGGAGGTTCCGTCTACAGTCTGCAGCACCCGGGATCTCCTAGGAGCCCTTCGCGTGTCTTCCCCGAGTGTCTCACATTGCGGGCTGCCGGGGAAAGGCGGGGGTTGGGCTGGAAATGCAGTTAGCATCTAGTGCCTCCCCCTGGACTTGGGAGGTAATTAGCGGACTTCCCCCTGCCAGGGAACACCTTTGACACCACTCACCTGCGTGGAGGGCGGCCCCAAACCTCCCACACACAGTCAGCCGTGTTCCGGAATTCTGAGAGTGAGGAGGTTCCGTCTTCTGTCTGCTGCACCCGAGATCTCCTAGGAGCATTTCGCGTGTCTTCCCCGAGTGTATGCATGTGCGGGCTACCGGGGAAAGGCGGGGTTTGGGCTGGAAATGCAGGTAGCATGTAGTGCCTCCCCCTGGAAAGGGTAGGCAATTAGCGGATTTCCCCATGCCAGGGAACACCATTGACACCACTTAACTGCGTGGAGGGCGGCCCAGAACCTCCCCCACACTGTCAGCCGTGTTCCGGTATTGTGAGTGTTGGGAAGTTCCGTCTTCTGTCTGCAGCACCCGGAATCTCCTAGGAGCCCTTCGCGTGTCTTCCCCGAGTGTCTGCCTGTGCGGGCTGCCGGGGAAAGTCGGGGGTTGGGCTGGAAATGCAGGTAGCATCTAGTGCATCCCCCTGGACTTGGGAGGTAATTAGCGGATTTCCCCCTGACAGGGAACACCTGAGACACCAGTCAGCTGCGTGGACAGCGGCCCCAAACCTCCCCCTCACTGTCAGCCGTGTTCCGGAAGTCTGAGAGTGGGGAGGTTCCGTCTTCTGTCTGCAGCACCCGGGATCTCCTAGGAGCCCTTCGCGTGTATTCCCCGTGTGTCTGCTTGTGCGAGCTGCCGGGGAAAGGCGGGGGTTGGGCTGGAAATGCAGGTAGCATCTAGTGCCTCCCCCTGAACAGGGGAGGTAATTAGCGGAATTCCGCCTGCCAGGGAACACCTGTGACACCAGTCAGCTGCGTGGAAGGCGGCCCCAGTCTTCCCCCACACAGTCAGAAGTGTTCCGGAATTGTGAGTGTGGGGAGGTTCCGTCTTCTGTCTGCAGCACCCGGGATCTCCTAGGAGCCCTTCGCGTGTCTTCCCCGAGTGTCTCACATTACGGGCTGCCGGGGAAAGGCGGGGTTTGGGCTGGAAATGCAGGTAGTATCTAGTGCCTCCCCCTGGACTTGGGAGGTAATTAGCGTACTTCCCCCTGCCAGGGAACACCTGTGACACCAGTCAGCTGCGTGGACGGCGGCCCCAAACCTCCCCCACACAGTCAGCCGTGTTCCGGAATTCTGAGAGTGAGGAGGTTCCGTCTTCTGTCTGCTGCACCCGAGATCTCCTAGGAGCATTTCGCGTGTCTTCCCCGAGTGTATGCATGTGCGGGCTACCGGGGAAAGGCGGGGTTTGGGCTGGAAATGCAGGTAGCATGTAGTGCCTCCCCCTGGAAAGGGTAGGCAATTAGCGGATTTCCCCATGCCAGGGAACACCATTGATACCACTTAACTGCGTGGAGGGCGACCCAGAACCTCCCCCACACTGTCAGCCGTGTTCCGGTATTGTGAGTGTTGGGAAGTTCCGTCTTCTGTCTGCAGCACCCGGAATCTCCTAGGAGCCCTTCGCGTGTCTTCCCCGAGTGTCTGACTGTGCGTGCTGCCGGGGAAAGGCGGGGGTTGGGCTGGAAATGCAGGTAGCATGTAGTGCCTCCCCCTGGACATGGTAGGCAATTAGCGGACTTCCCCCTGCCAGGGAATACCTTTGACACCACTTTGCTGCGTGGACGGCGGCACCAAACCTCCCCCACACAGTCAGAAGTGTTCCGGAATTCTGAGAGAGGGGAGGTTCCGTCTTCTGTCTGCAGCACCCGGGATCTCCTAGGAACCCTTCGCGTGTCTTCCCCGAGTGTCTGCATGTGCGGGCTGCCGGGGAAAGGCGGGGGTTGGGCTGGAAATGCAGGTCGCATTTAGTGCCTCCCCCTGGACTTGGGAGGTAATTAGCGGACTTCCCCATGCCAGGGAACACCTTTGACACCACTCACCTGCGTGGAGGGCGGCCCCAAACCTCCCACACACAGTCAGCCGTGTTCCGAATTTGTGAGTGTGGGGAGGTTCTGTTTTCTCTCTGCAGCACCCGGGATCTCCTAGGAGAACTTCGCGTGTCTTCATCGAGTGTCTCCCATTGCGGGCTGCCGGGGAAAGCGGGGGTTGGGCTGGAAATGCAAGTAGCATCTAGTGCCTCCCCCTGAACAGGGTAGGCCATTAGCGGACTTCCCCGTGCCAGGGAACACCTTTGACACCACTTAGCTGCGTGGAGGGCGGCCCCGAACCTCCCCGACACAGTCAGCCGTGTTCCGGAATTCTGAGAATGGGGAGGATCCGTCTTCTGTCTGCAGCACCCGAGATCTCCTAGGAGCATTTCGCGTGTCTTCCCCGAGTGTATGCATGTGCGGGCTACCGGGAAAAGGCGGCGTTGAGCTGGAAATGCAGGTAGCATGTAGTGCCTCCCCCTGGAAAGGGTAGGCAATTAGCGGATTTCCCCATGCCAGGGAACACCTTTGACACCACTTAACTGCGTGGAGGGCGGCCCCGAACCTCCCCCACACAGTCAGCCGTGTTCCGGTATTGTGAGTGTGGGGAGGTTCCGTCTTCTGTCTGCAGCACCCGGGATCTCCTAGGAGCCCTTCGCGTGTCTTCCCCGAGTGTATCCCATTGCGGGCTGCCGGGGAAAGCGGGGGTTGGGCTGGAAATGCAGGTAGCTTCTAGTGCCTTCCCCTGGACAGGGTAGGCAATTAGCGGACTTCCCCGTGCCAGGGAACACCTTTGACACCACTTAGCTGCGTGGAGGGCGGCCCCGAACCTCCCCGACACAGTCAGCCGTGTTCCGGAATTCTGAGAATGGGAATGTTCCGTCTTCTGTCTGCAGCACCCGGGATCTCCTAGGAGCCCTTCGCGTGTCTTCCCCGAGTGTCTGCATGTGCGGGCTGCCGGGGAAAGGCGGGGGTTGGGCTGGAAATGCAGGTCGCATTTAGTGCATCCCCCTGGACTTGGGAGGTAATTAGCGGACTTCCCCATGCCAGGGAACACCTTTGACACCACTCACCTGCGTGGAGGGCGGCCCCAAACCTCCCCCACACAGTCAGCCGTGTTCCGGAATTCTGAGAGTGAGGAGGTTCCGTCTTCTGTCTGCTGCACCCGAGATCTCCTAGGAGCATTTCGCGTGTCTTCCCCGAGTGTATGCATGTGCGGGCTACCGGGGAAAGGCGGGGTTTGGGCTGGAAATGCAGGTAGCATGTAGTGCCTCCCCCTGGAAAGGGTAGGCAATTAGCGGATTTCCCCATGCCAGGGAACACCATTGATACCACTTAACTGCGTGGAGGGCGACCCAGAACCTCCCCCACACTGTCAGCCGTGTTCCGGTATTGTGAGTGTTGGGAAGTTCCGTCTTCTGTCTGCAGCACCCGGAATCTCCTAGGAGCCCTTCGCGTGTCTTCCCCGAGTGTCTGACTGTGCGTGCTGCCGGGGAAAGGCGGGGGTTGGGCTGGAAATGCAGGTAGCATCTAGTGCCTCCCACTGGACAGGGTAGGCAATTAGCGAATTTACCCATGCCAGGGAACACCTTTGACAGCAATTAGCGGCGAGGAGGGCGGCCCCAAACCACCCCCACACAGTTAGCCGTGTTCCGGGATTGTGAGTGTGGGGAGGTTCCGTCTACAGTCTGCAGCACCCGGGATCTCCTAGGAGCCCTTCGCGTGTCTTCCCCGAGTGTCTCACATTGCGGGCTGCCGGGGAAAGGCGGGGGTTGGGCTGGAAATGCAGTTAGCATCTAGTGCCTCCCCCTGGACTTGGGAGGTAATTAGCGGACTTCCCCCTGCCAGGGAACACCTTTGACACCACTCACCTGCGTGGAGGGCGGCCCCAAACCTCCCACACACAGTCAGCCGTGTTCCGGAATTCTGAGAGTGAGGAGGTTCCGTCTTCTGTCTGCTGCACCCGAGATCTCCTAGGAGCATTTCGCGTGTCTTCCCCGAGTGTATGCATGTGCGGGCTACCGGGGAAAGGCGGGGTTTGGGCTGGAAATGCAGGTAGCATGTAGTGCCTCCCCCTGGAAAGGGTAGGCAATTAGCGGATTTCCCCATGCCAGGGAACACCATTGACACCACTTAACTGCGTGGAGGGCGGCCCAGAACCTCCCCCACACTGTCAGCCGTGTTCCGGTATTGTGAGTGTTGGGAAGTTCCGTCTTCTGTCTGCAGCACCCGGAATCTCCTAGGAGCCCTTCGCGTGTCTTCCCCGAGTGTCTGCCTGTGCGGGCTGCCGGGGAAAGTCGGGGGTTGGGCTGGAAATGCAGGTAGCATCTAGTGCATCCCCCTGGACTTGGGAGGTAATTAGCGGATTTCCCCCTGACAGGGAACACCTGAGACACCAGTCAGCTGCGTGGACAGCGGCCCCAAACCTCCCCCTCACTGTCAGCCGTGTTCCGGAAGTCTGAGAGTGGGGAGGTTCCGTCTTCTGTCTGCAGCACCCGGGATCTCCTAGGAGCCCTTCGCGTGTATTCCCCGTGTGTCTGCTTGTGCGAGCTGCCGGGGAAAGGCGGGGGTTGGGCTGGAAATGCAGGTAGCATCTAGTGCCTCCCCCTGAACAGGGGAGGTAATTAGCGGAATTCCGCCTGCCAGGGAACACCTGTGACACCAGTCAGCTGCGTGGAAGGCGGCCCCAGTCTTCCCCCACACAGTCAGAAGTGTTCCGGAATTGTGAGTGTGGGGAGGTTCCGTCTTCTGTCTGCAGCACCCGGGATCTCCTAGGAGCCCTTCGCGTGTCTTCCCCGAGTGTCTCACATTACGGGCTGCCGGGGAAAGGCGGGGTTTGGGCTGGAAATGCAGGTAGTATCTAGTGCCTCCCCCTGGACTTGGGAGGTAATTAGCGTACTTCCCCCTGCCAGGGAACACCTGTGACACCAGTCAGCTGCGTGGACGGCGGCCCCAAACCTCCCCCACACAGTCAGCCGTGTTCCGGAATTCTGAGAGTGAGGAGGTTCCGTCTTCTGTCTGCTGCACCCGAGATCTCCTAGGAGCATTTCGCGTGTCTTCCCCGAGTGTATGCATGTGCGGGCTACCGGGGAAAGGCGGGGTTTGGGCTGGAAATGCAGGTAGCATGTAGTGCCTCCCCCTGGAAAGGGTAGGCAATTAGCGGATTTCCCCATGCCAGGGAACACCATTGATACCACTTAACTGCGTGGAGGGCGACCCAGAACCTCCCCCACACTGTCAGCCGTGTTCCGGTATTGTGAGTGTTGGGAAGTTCCGTCTTCTGTCTGCAGCACCCGGAATCTCCTAGGAGCCCTTCGCGTGTCTTCCCCGAGTGTCTGACTGTGCGTGCTGCCGGGGAAAGGCGGGGGTTGGGCTGGAAATGCAGGTAGCATCTAGTGCCTCCCACTGGACAGGGTAGGCAATTAGCGAATTTACCCATGCCAGGGAACACCTTTGACAGCAATTAGCGGCGAGGAGGGCGGCCCCAAACCACCCCCACACAGTTAGCCGTGTTCCGGGATTGTGAGTGTGGGGAGGTTCCGTCTACAGTCTGCAGCACCCGGGATCTCCTAGGAGCCCTTCGCGTGTCTTCCCCGAGTGTCTCACATTGCGGGCTGCCGGGGAAAGGCGGGGGTTGGGCTGGAAATGCAGTTAGCATCTAGTGCCTCCCCCTGGACTTGGGAGGTAATTAGCGGACTTCCCCCTGCCAGGGAACACCTTTGACACCACTCACCTGCGTGGAGGGCGGCCCCAAACCTCCCACACACAGTCAGCCGTGTTCCGGAATTCTGAGAGTGAGGAGGTTCCGTCTTCTGTCTGCTGCACCCGAGATCTCCTAGGAGCATTTCGCGTGTCTTCCCCGAGTGTATGCATGTGCGGGCTACCGGGGAAAGGCGGGGTTTGGGCTGGAAATGCAGGTAGCATGTAGTGCCTCCCCCTGGAAAGGGTAGGCAATTAGCGGATTTCCCCATGCCAGGGAACACCATTGACACCACTTAACTGCGTGGAGGGCGGCCCAGAACCTCCCCCACACTGTCAGCCGTGTTCCGGTATTGTGAGTGTTGGGAAGTTCCGTCTTCTGTCTGCAGCACCCGGAATCTCCTAGGAGCCCTTCGCGTGTCTTCCCCGAGTGTCTGCCTGTGCGGGCTGCCGGGGAAAGTCGGGGGTTGGGCTGGAAATGCAGGTAGCATCTAGTGCATCCCCCTGGACTTGGGAGGTAATTAGCGGATTTCCCCCTGACAGGGAACACCTGAGACACCAGTCAGCTGCGTGGACAGCGGCCCCAAACCTCCCCCTCACTGTCAGCCGTGTTCCGGAAGTCTGAGAGTGGGGAGGTTCCGTCTTCTGTCTGCAGCACCCGGGATCTCCTAGGAGCCCTTCGCGTGTATTCCCCGTGTGTCTGCTTGTGCGAGCTGCCGGGGAAAGGCGGGGGTTGGGCTGGAAATGCAGGTAGCATCTAGTGCCTCCCCCTGAACAGGGGAGGTAATTAGCGGAATTCCGCCTGCCAGGGAACACCTGTGACACCAGTCAGCTGCGTGGAAGGCGGCCCCAGTCTTCCCCCACACAGTCAGAAGTGTTCCGGAATTGTGAGTGTGGGGAGGTTCCGTCTTCTGTCTGCAGCACCCGGGATCTCCTAGGAGCCCTTCGCGTGTCTTCCCCGAGTGTCTCACATTACGGGCTGCCGGGGAAAGGCGGGGTTTGGGCTGGAAATGCAGGTAGTATCTAGTGCCTCCCCCTGGACTTGGGAGGTAATTAGCGTACTTCCCCCTGCCAGGGAACACCTGTGACACCAGTCAGCTGCGTGGACGGCGGCCCCAAACCTCCCCCACACAGTCAGCCGTGTTCCGGAATTCTGAGAGTGGGGATGTTCCGTCTTCTGTCTGCAGCACCCGGGATCTCCTAGGAGCCCTTCGCGTGTCTTCCCCGAGTGTCTGCATGTGCGGGCTGCCGGGGAAAGGCGGGGGTTGGGCTGGAAATGCATGTAGTATCTAGTGCCTCCCCCTGGACTTGGGAGGTAATTAGCGGAATTCCCCCTGCCAGGGAACACCTGTGACACCAGTCAGCTGCGTGGACAGCGGCCCCAAACCTCCCCCTCACAGTCAGCCGTCTTCCGGAAGTCTGAGATTGGGGAGGTTCCGTCTTCTGTCTGCAGCACCCGGGATCTCCTAGGAGCCCTTCGCGTGTATTCCCCGTGTGTCTGCTTTTGCGAGCTGCCGGGGAAAGCGGGGGTTGGGCTGGAAATGCAAGTAGCTTCTAGTGCCTTCCCCTGGACAGGGTAGGCAATTAGCGGACTTCCCCGTGCCAGGGAACACCTTTGACACCACTTAGCTGCGTGGAGGGCGGCCCCGAACCTCCCCGACACAGTCAGCCGTGTTCCGGAATTCTGAGAGTGGGGATGTTCCGTCTTCTGTCTGCTGCACCCGAGATCTCCTAGGAGCATTTCGCGTGTCTTCCCCGAGTGTATGCATGTGCGGGCTACCGGGGAAAGGCGGGGTTTGGGCTGGAAATGCAGGTAGCATGTAGTGCCTCCCCCTGGAAAGGGTAGGCAATTAGCGGATTTCCCCATGCCAGGGAACACCATTGACACCACTTAACTGCGTGGAGGGCGGCCCAGAACCTCCCCCACACTGTCAGCCGTGTTCCGGTATTGTGAGTGTTGGGAAGTTCCGTCTTCTGTCTGCAGCACCCGGAATCTCCTAGGAGCCCTTCGCGTGTCTTCCCCGAGTGTCTGCCTGTGCGGGCTGCCGGGGAAAGTCGGGGGTTGGGCTGGAAATGCAGGTAGCATCTAGTGCATCCCCCTGGACTTGGGAGGTAATTAGCGGATTTCCCCCTGACAGGGAACACCTGAGACACCAGTCAGCTGCGTGGACAGCGGCCCCAAACCTCCCCCTCACTGTCAGCCGTGTTCCGGAAGTCTGAGAGTGGGGAGGTTCCGTCTTCTGTCTGCAGCACCCGGGATCTCCTAGGAGCCCTTCGCGTGTATTCCCCGTGTGTCTGCTTGTGCGAGCTGCCGGGGAAAGGCGGGGGTTGGGCTGGAAATGCAGGTAGCATCTAGTGCCTCCCCCTGAACAGGGGAGGTAATTAGCGGAATTCCGCCTGCCAGGGAACACCTGTGACACCAGTCAGCTGCGTGGAAGGCGGCCCCAGTCTTCCCCCACACAGTCAGAAGTGTTCCGGAATTGTGAGTGTGGGGAGGTTCCGTCTTCTGTCTGCAGCACCCGGGATCTCCTAGGAGCCCTTCGCGTGTCTTCCCCGAGTGTCTCACATTACGGGCTGCCGGGGAAAGGCGGGGTTTGGGCTGGAAATGCAGGTAGTATCTAGTGCCTCCCCCTGGACTTGGGAGGTAATTAGCGTACTTCCCCCTGCCAGGGAACACCTGTGACACCAGTCAGCTGCGTGGACGGCGGCCCCAAACCTCCCCCACACAGTCAGCCGTGTTCCGGAATTCTGAGAGTGAGGAGGTTCCGTCTTCTGTCTGCTGCACCCGAGATCTCCTAGGAGCATTTCGCGTGTCTTCCCCGAGTGTATGCATGTGCGGGCTACCGGGGAAAGGCGGGGTTTGGGCTGGAAATGCAGGTAGCATGTAGTGCCTCCCCCTGGAAAGGGTAGGCAATTAGCGGATTTCCCCATGCCAGGGAACACCATTGATACCACTTAACTGCGTGGAGGGCGACCCAGAACCTCCCCCACACTGTCAGCCGTGTTCCGGTATTGTGAGTGTTGGGAAGTTCCGTCTTCTGTCTGCAGCACCCGGAATCTCCTAGGAGCCCTTCGCGTGTCTTCCCCGAGTGTCTGACTGTGCGTGCTGCCGGGGAAAGGCGGGGGTTGGGCTGGAAATGCAGGTAGCATCTAGTGCCTCCCCCTGGACAGGGTAGGCAATTAGCGAATTTACCCATGCCAGGGAACACCTTTGACAGCAATTAGCGGCGAGGAGGGCGGCCCCAAACCACCCCCACACAGTTAGCCGTGTTCCGGGATTGTGAGTGTGGGGAGGTTCCGTCTACAGTCTGCAGCACCCGGGATCTCCTAGGAGCCCTTCGCGTGTCTTCCCCGAGTGTCTCACATTGCGGGCTGCCGGGGAAAGGCGGGGGTTGGGCTGGAAATGCAGTTAGCATCTAGTGCCTCCCCCTGGACTTGGGAGGTAATTAGCGGACTTCCCCCTGCCAGGGAACACCTTTGACACCACTCACCTGCGTGGAGGGCGGCCCCAAACCTCCCACACACAGTCAGCCGTGTTCCGGAATTCTCAGAGTGAGGAGGTTCCGTCTTCTGTCTGCTGCACCCGAGATCTCCTAGGAGCATTTCGCGTGTCTTCCCCGAGTGTATGCATGTGCGGGCTACCGGGGAAAGGCGGGGTTTGGGCTGGAAATGCAGGTAGCATGTAGTGCCTCCCCCTGGAAAGGGTAGGCAATTAGCGGATTTCCCCATGCCAGGGAACACCATTGACACCACTTAACTGCGTGGAGGGCGGCCCAGAACCTCCCCCACACTGTCAGCCGTGTTCCGGTATTGTGAGTGTTGGGAAGTTCCGTCTTCTGTCTGCAGCACCCGGAATCTCCTAGGAGCCCTTCGCGTGTCTTCCCCGAGTGTCTGCCTGTGCGGGCTGCCGGGGAAAGTCGGGGGTTGGGCTGGAAATGCAGGTAGCATCTAGTGCATCCCCCTGGACTTGGGAGGTAATTAGCGGATTTCCCCCTGACAGGGAACACCTGAGACACCAGTCAGCTGCGTGGACAGCGGCCCCAAACCTCCCCCTCACTGTCAGCCGTGTTCCGGAAGTCTGAGAGTGGGGAGGTTCCGTCTTCTGTCTGCAGCACCCGGGATCTCCTAGGAGCCCTTCGCGTGTATTCCCCGTGTGTCTGCTTGTGCGAGCTGCCGGGGAAAGGCGGGGGTTGGGCTGGAAATGCAGGTAGCATCTAGTGCCTCCCCCTGAACAGGGGAGGTAATTAGCGGAATTCCGCCTGCCAGGGAACACCTGTGACACCAGTCAGCTGCGTGGAAGGCGGCCCCAGTCTTCCCCCACACAGTCAGAAGTGTTCCGGAATTGTGAGTGTGGGGAGGTTCCGTCTTCTGTCTGCAGCACCCGGGATCTCCTAGGAGCCCTTCGCGTGTCTTCCCCGAGTGTCTCACATTACGGGCTGCCGGGGAAAGGCGGGGTTTGGGCTGGAAATGCAGGTAGTATCTAGTGCCTCCCCCTGGACTTGGGAGGTAATTAGCGTACTTCCCCCTGCCAGGGAACACCTGTGACACCAGTCAGCTGCGTGGACGGCGGCCCCAAACCTCCCCCACACAGTCAGCCGTGTTCCGGAATTCTGAGAGTGGGGATGTTCCGTCTTCTGTCTGCAGCACCCGGGATCTCCTAGGAGCCCTTCGCGTGTCTTCCCCGAGTGTCTGCATGTGCGAGCTGCCGGGGAAAGGCGGGGGTTGGGCTGGAAATGCATGTAGTATCTAGTGCCTCCCCCTGGACTTGGGAGGTAATTAGCGGAATTCCCCCTGCCAGGGAACACCTGTGACACCAGTCAGCTGCGTGGACAGCGGCCCCAAACCTCCCCCTCACAGTCAGCCGTCTTACGGAAGTCTGAGATTGGGGAGGTTCCGTCTTCTGTCTGCAGCACCCGGGATCTCCTAGGAGCCCTTCGCGTGTATTCCCCGTGTGTCTGCTTTTGCGAGCTGCCGGGGAAAGCGGGGGTTGGGCTGGAAATGCAAGTAGCTTCTAGTGCCTTCCCCTGGACAGGGTAGGCAATTAGCGGACTTCCCCGTGCCAGGGAACACCTTTGACACCACTTAGCTGCGTGGAGGGCGGCCCCGAACCTCCCCGACACAGTCAGCCGTGTTCCGGAATTCTGAGAGTGGGGATGTTCCGTCTTCTGTCTGCAGCACCCAGGATCTCCTAGGAGCCCTTCGCGTGTCTTCCCCGAGTGTCTGCATGTGCGGGCTGCCGGGGAAAGGCGGGGGTTGGGCTGGAAATGCAGGTCGCATTTAGTGCCTACCCCTGGACTTGAGAGGTAATTAGCGGACTTCCCCATGCCAGGGAACACCTTTGACACCACTCACCTGCGTGGAGGGCGGCCCCAAACCTCCCACACACAGTCAGCCGTGTTCCGGAATTGTGAGTGTTGGAGGTTCCGTCTTCTGTCTGCAGCACCCGGGATCTCCTAGGAGCCCTTCGCGTGTCTTCCCCGAGTGTATCCCATTGCGGGCTGCCGGGGAAAGCGGGGGTTGGGCTGGAAATGCAGGTAGCTTCTAGTGCCTTCCCCTGGACAGGGTAGGCAATTAGCGGACTTCCCCGTGCCAGGGAACACCTTTGACACCACTTAGCTGCGTGGAGGGCGGCCCCGAACCTCCCCGACACAGTCAGCCGTGTTCCGGAATTCTGAGAATGGGAATGTTCCGTCTTCTGTCTGCAGCACCTGGGATCTCCTAGGAGCCCTTCGCGTGTCTTCCCCGAGTGTCTGCATGTGCGGGCTGCCGGGGAAAGGCGGGGGTTGGGCTGGAAATGCAGGTCGCATTTAGTGCATCCCCCTGGACTTGGGAGGTAATTAGCGGACTTCCCCATGCCAGGGAACACCTTTGACACCACTCACCTGCGTGGAGGGCGGCCCCAAACCTCCCACACACAGTCAGCCGTGTTCCGGAATTCTGAGAGTGAGGAGGTTCCGTCTTCTGTCTGCTGCACCCGAGATCTCCTAGGAGCATTTCGCGTGTCTTCCCCGTGTGTATGCATGTGCGGGCTACCGGGGAAAGGCGGGGTTTGGGCTGGAAATGCAGGTAGCATGTAGTGCCTCCCCCTGGAAAGGGTAGGCAATTAGCGGATTTCCCCATGCCAGGGAACACCATTGACACCACTTAACTGCGTGGAGGGCGGCCCAGAACCTCCCCCACACTGTCAGCCGTGTTCCGGTATTGTGAGTGTTGGGAAGTTCCGTCTTCTGTCTGCAGCACCCGGAATCTCCTAGGAGCCCTTCGCGTGTCTTCCCCGAGTGTCTGCCTGTGCGGGCTGCCGGGGAAAGTCGGGGGTTGGGCTGGAAATGCAGGTAGCATCTAGTGCATCCCCCTGGACTTGGGAGGTAATTAGCGGATTTCCCCCTGACAGGGAACACCTGAGACACCAGTCAGCTGCGTGGACAGCGGCCCCAAACCTCCCCCTCACTGTCAGCCGTGTTCCGGAAGTCTGAGAGTGGGGAGGTTCCGTCTTCTGTCTGCAGCACCCGGGATCTCCTAGGAGCCCTTCGCGTGTATTCCCCGTGTGTCTGCTTGTGCGAGCTGCCGGGGAAAGGCGGGGGTTGGGCTGGAAATGCAGGTAGCATCTAGTGCCTCCCCCTGAACAGGGGAGGTAATTAGCGGAATTCCGCCTGCCAGGGAACACCTGTGACACCAGTCAGCTGCGTGGAAGGCGGCCCCAGTCTTCCCCCACACAGTCAGAAGTGTTCCGGAATTGTGAGTGTGGGGAGGTTCCGTCTTCTGTCTGCAGCACCCGGGATCTCCTAGGAGCCCTTCGCGTGTCTTCCCCGAGTGTCTCACATTACGGGCTGCCGGGGAAAGGCGGGGTTTGGGCTGGAAATGCAGGTAGTATCTAGTGCCTCCCCCTGGACTTGGGAGGTAATTAGCGGACTTCCCCCTGCCAGGGAACACCTGTGACACCAGTCAGCTGCGTGGACGGCGGCCCCAAACCTCCCCCACACAGTCAGCCGTGTTCCGGAATTCTGAGAGTGGGGATGTTCCGTCTTCTGTCTGCAGCACCCGGGATCTCCTAGGAGCCCTTCGCGTGTCTTCCCCGAGTGTCTGCATGTGCGGGCTGCCGGGGAAAGGCGGGGGTTGGGCTGGAAATGCATGTAGTATCTAGTGCCTCCCCCTGGACTTGGGAGGTAATTAGCGGAATTCCCCCTGCCAGGGAACACCTGTGACACCAGTCAGCTGCGTGGACGGCGGCCCCAAACCTCCCCCACACAGTCAGCCGTGTTCCGGAATTGTGAGTGTGGGGAGGTTCCGTCTTCTGTCTGCAGCACCCGGGATATCCTAGGAGCACTTCGCGTGTCTTCCCCGAGTGTATACCATTGCGGGCTGCCGAGGAAATCGGGGGTTTGGCTGGAAATGCAAGTAGCATCTAGTGCCTCCCCCTAAACAGGGGAGGTAATTAGCGGAATTCCGCCTGACAGGGAACACCTGTGACACCAGTCAGCTGCGTGGAAGGCGGCCCCAGTCTTCCCCCACACAGTCAGAAGTGTTCCGGGATTGTGAGTGTGGGGAGGTTCCGTCTTCTGTCTGCAGCACCCGGGATCTCCTAGGAGCCCTTCGCGTGTCTTCCCCGAGTGTCTCACATTGCGGGCTGCCGGGGAAAGGCGGGGGTTGGGCTGGAAATGCAGGTAGTATCTAGTGCCTCCCCCTGGACTTGGGAGGTAATTAGCGGACTTCCCCCTGCCAGGGAACACCTGTGACACCAGTCAGCTGCGTGGACAGCGGCCCCAAACCTCCCCCTCACAGTCAGCCGTGTTCCAGAAGTCTGAGAGTGGGGAGGTTCCGTCTACTGTCTGCAGCACCCGGGATCTCCTAGGAGCTCTTCGCGTGTATTCCCCGTGTGTCTGCTTGTGCGAGCTGCCGGGGAAAGGTGGGGGTTGGGCTGGAAATGCAGGTAGCATCTAGTGCCTCCCCCTGAACAGGGGAGGTAATTAGCGGAATTCCGCCTGCCAGGGAACACCTGTGACACCAGTCAGCTGCGTGGAAGGCGGCCCCAGTCTTCCCCCACACAGTCAGAAGTGTTCCGGAATTGTGAGTGTGGGGAGGTTCCGTCTTCTGTCTGCAGCACCCGAGATCTCCTAGGAGCCCTTCGCGTGTCTTCCCCGAGTGTCTGCATGTGCGGGCTGCCGGGGAAAGGCGGGGGTTGGGCTGGAAATGCAGGTCGCATTTAGTGCCTCCATCTGGACTTGGGATTTAATTAGCGGACTTCCCCCTGCCAGGGAACACCTTTGACACCACTCAACTGCGTGGAGGGCGGCCCCAAACCTCCCACACACAGTCAGCCGTGTTCCGGAATTCTGAGAGTGTGGAGGTTCCGTCTTCTGTCTGCTGCACCCGAATTCTCCTAGGAGCATTTCGCGTGTCTTCCCCGAGTGTCTGACTGTGCGGGCTGCCGGGGAAAGGCGGGGGTTAGGCTGGAAATGCAGGTAGCATCTAGTGCCTCCCCCTGGACAGGGTAGGCAATTAGCGAATTTACCCATGCCAGGGAACACCTTTGACAGCACTTAGCGGCGAGGAGGGCGGCCCCAAACCACCCCCACACAATTAGCCGTGTTCCGGGATTGTGAGTGTGGGGAGGTTCCGTCTACAGTCTGCTGCACCCGGGATCTCCTAGGAGCCCTTCGCGTGTCTTCCCCGAGTGTATCCCATTGCGGGCTGCCGGGGAAAGCGGGGGTTGGGCTGGAAATGCAGGTAGCTTCTAGTGCCTTCCCCTGGACAGGGTAGGCAATTAGCGGACTTCCCCGTGCCAGGGAACACCTTTGACACCACTTAGCTGCGTGGAGGGCGGCCCCGAACCTCCCCGACACAGTCAGCCGTGTTCCGGAATTCTGAGAATGGGAATGTTCTGTCTTCTGTCTGCAGCACCCGGGATCTCCTAGGAGCCCTTCGCGTGTCTTCCCCGAGTGTCTGCATGTGCGGGCTGCCGGGGAAAGGCGGGGGTTGGGCTGGAAATGCAGGTCGCATTTAGTGCATCCCCCTGGACTTGGGAGGTAATTAGCGGACTTCCCCATGCCAGGGAACACCTTTGACACCACTCACCTGCGTGGAGGGCGGCCCCAAACCTCCCACACACAGTCAGCCGTGTTCCGGAATTCTGAGAGTGAGGAGGTTCCGTCTTCTGTCTGCTGCACCCGAGATCTCCTAGGAGCATTTTGCGTGTCTTCCCCGAGTGTATGCATGTGCGGGCTACCGGGGAAAGGCGGGGTTTGGGCTGGAAATGCAGGTAGCATGTAGTGCCTCCCCCTGGAAAGGGTAGGCAATTAGCGGATTTCCCCATGCCAGGGAACACCATTGACACCACTTAACTGCGTGGAGGGCGGCCCAGAACCTCCCCCACACTGTCAGCCGTGTTCCGGTATTGTGAGTGTTGGGAAGTTCCGTCTTCTGTCTGCAGCACCCGGAATCTCCTAGGAGCCCTTCGCGTGTCTTCCCCGAGTGTCTGCCTGTGCGGGCTGCCGGGGAAAGTCGTGGGTTGGGCTGGAAATGCAGGTAGCATCTAGTGCATCCCCCTGGACTTGGGAGGTAATTAGCGGATTTCCCCCTGACAGGGAACACCTGAGACACCAGTCAGCTGCGTGGACAGCGGCCCCAAACCTCCCCCTCACTGTCAGCCGTGTTCCGGAAGTCTGAGAGTGGGGAGGTTCCGTCTTCTGTCTGCAGCACCCGGGATCTCCTAGGAGCCCTTCGCGTGTATTCCCCGTGTGTCTGCTTGTGCGAGCTGCCGGGGAAAGGCGGGGGTTGGGCTGGAAATGCAGGTAGCATCTAGTGCCTCCCCCTGAACAGGGGAGGTAATTAGCGGAATTCCGCCTGCCAGGGAACACCTGTGACACCAGTCAGCTGCGTGGAAGGCGGCCCCAGTCTTCCCCCACACAGTCAGAAGTGTTCCGGAATTGTGAGTGTGGGGAGGTTCCGTCTTCTGTCTGCAGCACCCGGGATCTCCTAGGAGCCCTTCGCGTGTCTTCCCCGAGTGTCTCACATTACGGGCTGCCGGGGAAAGGCGGGGTTTGGGCTGGAAATGCAGGTAGTATCTAGTGCCTCCCCCTGGACTTGGGAGGTAATTAGCGGACTTCCCCCTGCCAGGGAACACCTGTGACACCAGTCAGCTGCGTGGACGGCGGCCCCAAACCTCCCCCACACAGTCAGCCGTGTTCCGGAATTCTGAGAGTGGGGATGTTCCGTCTTCTGTCTGCAGCACCCGGGATCTCCTAGGAGCCCTTCGCGTGTCTTCCCCGAGTGTCTGCATGTGCGGGCTGCCGGGGAAAGGCGGGGGTTGGGCTGGAAATGCATGTAGTATCTAGTGCCTCCCCCTGGACTTGGGAGGTAATTAGCGGAATTCCCCCTGCCAGGGAACACCTGTGACACCAGTCAGCTGCGTGGACAGCGGCCCCAAACCTCCCCCTCACAGTCAGCCGTCTTCCGGAAGTCTGAGATTGGGGAGGTTCCGTCTTCTGTCTGCAGCACCCGGGATCTCCTAGGAGCCCTTCGCGTGTATTCCCCGTGTGTCTGCTTTTGCGAGCTGCCGGGGAAAGCGGGGGTTGGGCTGGAAATGCAAGTAGCTTCTAGTGCCTTCCCCTGGACAGGGTAGGCAATTAGCGGACTTCCCCGTGCCAGGGAACACCTTTGACACCACTTAGCTGCGTGGAGGGCGGCCCCGAACCTCCCCGACACAGTCAGCCGTGTTCCGGAATTCTGAGAGTGGGGATGTTCCGTCTTCTGTCTGCAGCACCCAGGATCTCCTAGGAGCCCTTCGCGTGTCTTCCCCGAGTGTCTGCATGTGCGGGCTGCCGGGGAAAGGCGGGGGTTGGGCTGGAAATGCAGGTCGCATTTAGTGCCTACCCCTGGACTTGGGAGGTAATTAGCGGACTTCCCCATGCCAGGGAACACCTTTGACACCACTCACCTGCGTGGAGGGCGGCCCCAAACCTCCCACACACAGTCAGCCGTGTTCCGGAATTGTGAGTGTGGGGAGGTTCCGTCTTCTGTCTGCAGCACCCGGGATCTCCTAGGAGCCCTTCGCGTGTCTTCCCCGAGTGTATGCATGTGCGGGCTACCGGGGAAAGGCGGGGTTTGGGCTGGAAATGCAGGTAGCATGTAGTGCCTCCCCCTGGAAAGGGTAGGCAATTAGCGGATTTCCCCATGCCAGGGAACACCATTGACACCACTTAACTGCGTGGAGGGCGGCCCAGAACCTCCCCCACACTGTCAGCCGTGTTCCGGTATTGTGAGTGTTGGGAAGTTCCGTCTTCTGTCTGCAGCACCCGGAATCTCCTAGGAGCCCTTCGCGTGTCTTCCCCGAGTGTCTGCCTGTGCGGGCTGCCGTGGAAAGTCGGGGGTTGGGCTGGAAATGCAGGTAGCATCTAGTGCATCCCCCTGGACTTGGGAGGTAATTAGCGGATTTCCCCCTGACAGGGAACACCTGAGACACCAGTCAGCTGCGTGGACAGCGGCCCCAAACCTCCCCCTCACTGTCAGCCGTGTTCCGGAAGTCTGAGAGTGGGGAGGTTCCGTCTTCTGTCTGCAGCACCCGGGATCTCCTAGGAGCCCTTCGCGTGTATTCCCCGTGTGTCTGCTTGTGCGAGCTGCCGGGGAAAGGCGGGGGTTGGGCTGGAAATGCAGGTAGCATCTAGTGCCTCCCCCTGAACAGGGGAGGTAATTAGCGGAATTCCGCCTGCCAGGGAACACCTGTGACACCAGTCAGCTGCGTGGAAGGCGGCCCCAGTCTTCCCCCACACAGTCAGAAGTGTTCCGGAATTGTGAGTGTGGGGAGGTTCCGTCTTCTGTCTGCAGCACCCGGGATCTCCTAGGAGCCCTTCGCGTGTCTTCCCCGAGTGTCTCACATTACGGGCTGCCGGGGAAAGGCGGGGTTTGGGCTGGAAATGCAGGTAGTATCTAGTGCCTCCCCCTGGACTTGGGAGGTAATTAGCGGACTTCCCCCTGCCAGGGAACACCTGTGACACCAGTCAGCTGCGTGGACGGCGGCCCCAAACCTCCCCCACACAGTCAGCCGTGTTCCGGAATTCTGAGAGTGGGGATGTTCCGTCTTCTGTCTGCAGCACCCGGGATCTCCTAGGAGCCCTTCGCGTGTCTTCCCCGAGTGTCTGCATGTGCGGGCTGCCGGGGAAAGGCGGGGGTTGGGCTGGAAATGCATGTAGTATCTAGTGCCTCCCCCTGGACTTGGGAGGTAATTAGCGGAATTCCCCCTGCCAGGGAACACCTGTGACACCAGTCAGCTGCGTGGGCAGCGGCCCCAAACCTCCCCCTCACAGTCAGCCGTCTTCCGGAAGTCTGAGATTGGGGAGGTTCCGTCTTCTGTCTGCAGCACCCGGGATCTCCTAGGAGCCCTTCGCGTGTATTCCCCGTGTGTCTGCTTTTGCGAGCTGCCGGGGAAAGCGGGGGTTGGGCTGGAAATGCAAGTAGCTTCTAGTGCCTTCCCCTGGACAGGGTAGGCAATTAGCGGACTTCCCCGTGCCAGGGAACACCTTTGACACCACTTAGCTGCGTGGAGGGCGGCCCCGAACCTCCCCGACACAGTCAGCCGTGTTCCGGAATTCTGAGAGTGGGGATGTTCCGTCTTCTGTCTGCAGCACCCAGGATCTCCTAGGAGCCCTTCGCGTGTCTTCCCCGAGTGTCTGCATGTGCGGGCTGCCGGGGAAAGGCGGGGGTTGGGCTGGAAATGCAGGTCGCATTTAGTGCCTACCCCTGGACTTGGGAGGTAATTAGCGGACTTCCCCATGCCAGGGAGCACCTTTGACACCACTCACCTGCGTGGAGGGCGGCCCCAAACCTCCCACACACAGTCAGCCGTGTTCCGGAATTGTGAGTGTGGGGAGGTTCCGTCTTCTGTCTGCAGCACCCGGGATATCCTAGGAGCACTTCGCTTGTCTTCCCCGAGTGTATACCATTGCGGGCTGCCGAGGAAATCGGGGGTTTGGCTGGAAATGCAAGTAGCATCTAGTGCCTCCCCCTAAACAGGGGAGGTAATTAGCGGACTTCCCCCTGCCAGGGAACACCTGTGACACCAGTCAGCTGCGTGGACAGCGGCCCCAAACCTCCCCCTCACAGTCAGCCGTGTTCCAGAAGTCTGAGAGTGGGGAGGTTCCGTCTACTGTCTGCAGCACCCGGGATCTCCTAGGAGCTCTTCGCGTGTATTCCCCGTGTGTCTGCTTGTGCGAGCTGCCGGGGAAAGGTGGGGGTTGGGCTGGAAATGCAGGTAGCATCTAGTGCCTCCCCCTGAACAGGGGAGGTAATTAGCGGAATTCCGCCTGCCAGGGAACACCTGTGACACCAGTCAGCTGCGTGGAAGGCGGCCCCAGTCTTCCCCCACACAGTCAGAAGTGTTCCGGAATTGTGAGTGTGGGGAGGTTCCGTCTTCTGTCTGCAGCACCCGGGATCTCCTAGGAGCCCTTCGCGTGTCTTCCCCGAGTGTCTGCATGTGCGGGCTGCCGGGGAAAGGCGGGGGTTGGGCTGGAAATGCAGGTCGCATTTAGTGCCTCCATCTGGACTTGGGATTTAATTAGCGGACTTCCCCCTGCCAGGGAACACCTTTGACACCACTCAACTGCGTGGAGGGCGGCCCCAAACCTCCCACACACAGTCAGCCGTGTTCCGGAATTCTGAGAGTGTGGAGGTTCCGTCTTCTGTCTGCTGCACCCGAATTCTCCTAGGAGCATTTCGCGTGTCTTCCCCGAGTGTATGCATGTGCGGGCTACCGGGGAAAGGCGGGGTTTGGGCTGGAAATGCAGGTAGCATGTAGTGCCTCCCACTGGACAGGGTAGGCCATTAGCGGATTTCCCCATGCCAGGGAACACCATTGACACCACTTAACTGCGTGGAGGGCGGCCCAGAACCTCCCCCACACTGTCAGCCGTGTTCCGGTATTGTGAGTGTTGGGAAGTTCCGTCTTCTGTCTGCAGCACCCGGAATCTCCTAGGAGCCTTTCGCGTGTCTTCCCCGAGTGTCTGACTGTGCGGGCTGCCGGGGAAAGGCGGGGGTTGGGCTGGAAATGCAGGTAGCATCTAGTGCCTCCCCCTGGACAGGGTAGGCAATTAGCGAATTTACCCATGCCAGGGAACACCTTTGACAGCACTTAGCGGCGAGGAGGGCGGCCCCAAACCACCCCCACACAATTAGCCTTGTTCCGGGATTGTGAGTGTGGGGAGGTTCCGTCTACAGTCTGCTGCACCCGGGATCTCCTAGGAGCCCTTCGCGTGTCTTCCCCGAGTGTATCCCATTGCGGGCTGCCGGGGAAAGCGGGGGTTGGGCTGGAAATGCAGGTAGCTTCTAGTGCCTTCCCCTGGACAGGGTAGGCAATTAGCGGACTTCCCCGTGCCAGGGAACACCTTTGACACCACTTAGCTGCGTGGAGGGCGGCCCCGAACCTCCCCGACACAGTCAGCCGTGTTCCGGAATTCTGAGAATGGGAATGTTCCGTCTTCTGTCTGCAGCACCCGGGATCTCCTAGGAGCCCTTCGCGTGTCTTCCCCGAGTGTCTGCATGTGCGGGCTGCCGGGGAAAGGCGGGGGTTGGGCTGGAAATGCAGGTCGCATTTAGTGCATCCCCCTGGACTTGGGAGGTAATTAGCGGACTTCCCCATGCCAGGGAACACCTTTGACACCACTCACCTGCGTGGAGGGCGGCCCCAAACCTCCCACACACAGTCAGCCGTGTTCCGGAATTCTGAGAGTGAGGAGGTTCCGTCTTCTGTCTGCTGCACCCGAGATCTCCTAGGAGCATTTCGCGTGTCTTCCCCGAGTGTATGCATGTGCGGGCTACCGGGGAAAGGCGGGGTTTGGGCTGGAAATGCAGGTAGCATGTAGTGCCTCCCCCTGGAAAGGGTAGGCAATTAGCGGATTTCCCCATGCCAGGGAACACCATTGACACCACTTAACTGCGTGGAGGGCGGCCCAGAACCTCCCCCACACTGTCAGCCGTGTTCCGGTATTGTGAGTGTTGGGAAGTTCCGTCTTCTGTCTGCAGCACCCGGAATCTCCTAGGAGCCCTTCGCGTGTCTTCCCCGAGTGTCTGCCTGTGCGGGCTGCCGGGGAAAGTCGGGGGTTGGGCTGGAAATGCAGGTAGCATCTAGTGCATCCCCCTGGACTTGGGAGGTAATTAGCGGATTTCCCCCTGACAGGGAACACCTGAGACACTAGTCAGCTGCGTGGACAGCGGCCCCAAACCTCCCCCTCACTGTCAGCCGTGTTCCGGAAGTCTGAGAGTGGGGAGGTTCCGTCTTCTGTCTGCAGCACCCGGGATCTCCTAGGAGCCCTTCGCGTGTATTCCCCGTGTGTCTGCTTGTGCGAGCTGCCGGGGAAAGGCGGGGGTTGGGCTGGAAATGCAGGTAGCATCTAGTGCCTCCCCCTGAACAGGGGAGGTAATTAGCGGAATTCCGCCTGCCAGGGAACACCTGTGACACCAGTCAGCTGCGTGGAAGGCGGCCCCAGTCTTCCCCCACACAGTCAGAAGTGTTCCGGAATTGTGAGTGTGGGGAGGTTCCGTCTTCTGTCTGCAGCACCCGGGATCTCCTAGGAGCCCTTCGCGTGTCTTCCCCGAGTGTCTCACATTACGGGCTGCCGGGGAAAGGCGGGGTTTGGGCTGGAAATGCAGGTAGTATCTAGTGCCTCCCCCTGGACTTGGGAGGTAATTAGCGGACTTCCCCCTGCCAGGGAACACCTGTGACACCAGTCAGCTGCGTGGACGGCGGCCCCAAACCTCCCCCACACAGTCAGCCGTGTTCCGGAATTCTGAGAGTGGGGATGTTCCGTCTTCTGTCTGCAGCACCCGGGATCTCCTAGGAGCCCTTCGCGTGTCTTCCCCGAGTGTCTGCATGTGCGGGCTGCCGGGGAAAGGCGGGGGTTAGGCTGGAAATGCATGTAGTATCTAGTGCCTCCCCCTGGACTTGGGAGGTAATTAGCGGAATTCCCCCTGCCAGGGAACACCTGTGACACCAGTCAGCTGCGTGGACAGCGGCCCCAAACCTCCCCCTCACAGTCAGCCGTCTTCCGGAAGTCTGAGATTGGGGAGGTTCCGTCTTCTGTCTGCAGCACCCGGGATCTCCTAGGAGCCCTTCGCGTGTATTCCCCGTGTGTCTGCTTTTGCGAGCTGCCGGGGAAAGCGGGGGTTGGGCTGGAAATGCAAGTAGCTTCTAGTGCCTTCCCCTGGACAGGGTAGGCAATTAGCGGACTTCCCCGTGCCAGGGAACACCTTTGACACCACTTAGCTGCGTGGAGGGCGGCCCCGAACCTCCCCGACACAGTCAGCCGTGTTCCGGAATTCTGAGAGTGGGGATGTTCCGTCTTCTGTCTGCAGCACCCAGGATCTCCTAGGAGCCCTTCGCGTGTCTTCCCCGAGTGTCTGCATGTGCGGGCTGCCGGGGAAAGGCGGGGGTTGGGCTGGAAATGCAGGTCGCATTTAGTGCCTACCCCTGGACTTGGGAGGTAATTAGCGGACTTCCCCATGCCAGGGAACACCTTTGACACCACTCACCTGCGTGGAGGGCGGCCCCAAACCTCCCACACACAGTCAGCCGTGTTCCGGAATTGTGAGTGTGGGGAGGTTCCGTCTTCTGTCTGCAGCACCCGGGATCTCCTAGGAGCCCTTCGCGTGTCTTCCCCGAGTGTATGCATGTGCGGGCTACCGGGGAAAGGCGGGGTTTGGGCTGGAAATGCAGGTAGCATGTAGTGCCTCCCCCTGGAAAGGGTAGGCAATTAGCGGATTTCCCCATGCCAGGGAACACCATTGACACCACTTAACTGCGTGGAGGGCGGCCCAGAACCTCCCCCACACTGTCAGCCGTGTTCCGGTATTGTGAGTGTTGGGAAGTTCCGTCTTCTGTCTGCAGCACCCGGAATCTCCTAGGAGCCCTTCGCGTGTCTTCCCCGAGTGTCTGCCTGTGCGGGCTGCCGTGGAAAGTCGGGGGTTGGGCTGGAAATGCAGGTAGCATCTAGTGCATCCCCCTGGACTTGGGAGGTAATTAGCGGATTTCCCCCTGACAGGGAACACCTGAGACACCAGTCAGCTGCGTGGACAGCGGCCCCAAACCTCCCCCTCACTGTCAGCCGTGTTCCGGAAGTCTGAGAGTGGGGAGGTTCCGTCTTCTGTCTGCAGCACCCGGGATCTCCTAGGAGCCCTTCGCGTGTATTCCCCGTGTGTCTGCTTGTGCGAGCTGCCGGGGAAAGGCGGGGGTTGGGCTGGAAATGCAGGTAGCATCTAGTGCCTCCCCCTGAACAGGGGAGGTAATTAGCGGAATTCCGCCTGCCAGGGAACACCTGTGACACCAGTCAGCTGCGTGGAAGGCGGCCCCAGTCTTCCCCCACACAGTCAGAAGTGTTCCGGAATTGTGAGTGTGGGGAGGTTCCGTCTTCTGTCTGCAGCACCCGGGATCTCCTAGGAGCCCTTCGCGTGTCTTCCCCGAGTGTCTCACATTACGGGCTGCCGGGGAAAGGCGGGGTTTGGGCTGGAAATGCAGGTAGTATCTAGTGCCTCCCCCTGGACTTGGGAGGTAATTAGCGGACTTCCCCCTGCCAGGGAACACCTGTGACACCAGTCAGCTGCGTGGACGGCGGCCCCAAACCTCCCCCACACAGTCAGCCGTGTTCCGGAATTCTGAGAGTGGGGATGTTCCGTCTTCTGTCTGCAGCACCCGGGATCTCCTAGGAGCCCTTCGCGTGTCTTCCCCGAGTGTCTGCATGTGCGGGCTGCCGGGGAAAGGCGGGGGTTGGGCTGGAAATGCATGTAGTATCTAGTGCCTCCCCCTGGACTTGGGAGGTAATTAGCGGAATTCCCCCTGCCAGGGAACACCTGTGACACCAGTCAGATGCGTGGACAGCGGCCCCAAACCTCCCCCTCACAGTCAGCCGTCTTCCGGAAGTCTGAGATTGGGGAGGTTCCGTCTTCTGTCTGCAGCACCCGGGATCTCCTAGGAGCCCTTCGCGTGTATTCCCCGTGTGTCTGCTTTTGCGAGCTGCCGGGGAAAGCGGGGGTTGGGCTGGAAATGCAAGTAGCTTCTAGTGCCTTCCCCTGGACAGGGTAGGCAATTAGCGGACTTCCCCGTGCCAGGGAACACCTTTGACACCACTTAGCTGCGTGGAGGGCGGCCCCGAACCTCCCCGACACAGTCAGCCGTGTTCCGGAATTCTGAGAGTGGGGATGTTCCGTCTTCTGTCTGCAGCACCCAGGATCTCCTAGGAGCCCTTCGCGTGTCTTCCCCGAGTGTCTGCATGTGCGGGCTGCCGGGGAAAGGCGGGGGTTGGGCTGGAAATGCAGGTCGCATTTAGTGCCTACCCCTGGACTTGGGAGGTAATTAGCGGACTTCCCCATGCCAGGGAACACCTTTGACACCACTCACCTGCGTGGAGGGCGGCCCCAAACCTCCCACACACAGTCAGCCGTGTTCCGGAATTGTGAGTGTGGGGAGGTTCCGTCTTCTGTCTGCAGCACCCGGGATATCCTAGGAGCACTTCGCGTGTCTTCCCCGAGTGTATACCATTGCGGGCTGCCGAGGAAATCGGGGGTTTGGCTGGAAATGCAAGTAGCATCTAGTGCCTCCCCCTAAACAGGGGAGGTAATTAGCGGAATTCCTCCTGACAGGGAACACCTGTGACACCAGTCAGCTGCGTGGAAGGCGGCCCCAGTCTTCCCCCACACAGTCAGAAGTGTTCCGGGATTGTGAGTGTGGGGAGGTTCCGTCTTCTGTCTGCAGCACCCGGGATCTCCTAGGAGCCCTTCGCGTGTCTTCCCCGAGTGTCTCACATTGCGGGCTGCCGGGGAAAGGCGGGGGTTGGGCTGGAAATGCAGGTAGTATCTAGTGCCTCCCCCTGGACTTGGGAGGTAATTAGCGGACTTCCCCCTGCCAGGGAACACCTGTGACACCAGTCAGCTGCGTGGACAGCGGCCCCAAACCTCCCCCTCACAGTCAGCCGTGTTCCAGAAGTCTGAGAGTGGGGAGGTTCCGTCTACTGTCTGCAGCACCCGGGATCTCCTAGGAGCTCTTCGCGTGTATTCCCCGTGTGTCTGCTTGTGCGAGCTGCCGGGGAAAGGTGGGGGTTGGGCTGGAAATGCAGGTAGCATCTAGTGCCTCCCCCTGAACAGGGGAGGTAATTAGCGGAATTCCGCCTGCCAGGGAACACCTGTGACACCAGTCAGCTGCGTGGAAGGCGGCCCCAGTCTTCCCCCACACAGTCAGAAGTGTTCCGGAATTGTGAGTGTGGGGAGGTTCCGTCTTCTGTCTGCAGCACCCGGGATCTCCTAGGAGCCCTTCGCGTGTCTTCCCCGAGTGTCTGCATGTGCGGGCTGCCGGGGAAAGGCGGGGGTTGGGCTGGAAATGCAGGTCGCATTTAGTGCCTCCATCTGGACTTGGGATTTAATTAGCGGACTTCCCCCTGCCAGGGAACACCTTTGACACCACTCAACTGCGTGGAGGGCGGCCCCAAACCTCCCACACACAGTCAGCCGTGTTCCGAAATTGTGAGTGTGGGGAGGTTCCGTCTACAGTCTGCAGCACCCGGGATCTCCTAGGAGCCCTTCGCGTGTCTTCCCCGAGTGTATGCATGTGCGGGCTACCGGGGAAAGGCGGGGTTTGGGCTGGAAATGCAGGTATCATGTAGTGCCTCCCACTGGACAGGGTAGGCCATTAGCGGATTTCCCCATGCCAGGGAACACCATTGACACCACTTAACTGCGTGGAGGGCGGCCCAGAACCTCCCCCACACTGTCAGCCGTGTTCCGGTATTGTGAGTGTTGGGAAGTTCCGTCTTCTGTCTGCAGCACCCGGAATCTCCTAGGAGCCTTTCGCGTGTCTTCCCCGAGTGTCTGACTGTGCGGGCTGCCGGGGAAAGGCGGGGGTTGGGCTGGAAATGCAGGTAGCATCTAGTGCCTCCCCCTGGACAGGGTAGGCAATTAGCGAATTTACCCATGCCAGGGAACACCTTTGACAGCACTTAGCGGCGAGGAGGGCGGCCCCAAACCACCCCCACACAATTAGCCGTGTTCCGGGATTGTGAGTGTGGGGAGGTTCCGTCTACAGTCTGCAGCACCCGGGATCTCCTAGGAGCCCTTCGCGTGTCTTCCCCGAGTGTCTCACATTGCGGGCTGCCGGGGAAAGGCGGGGGTTGGGCTGGAAATGCAGGTAGCATCTACTGCCTCCCCCTGGACTTGGGAGGTAATTAGCGGACTTCCCCATGCCAGGGAACACCTTTGACACCACTCACCTGCGTGGAGGGCGGCCCCAAACCTCCCACACACAGTCAGCCGTGTTCCGGAATTCTGAGAGTGAGGAGGTTCCGTCTTCTGTCTGCTGCACCCGAGATCTCCTAGGAGCATTTCGCGTGTCTTCCCCGAGTGTATGCATGTGCGGGCTACCGGGGAAAGGCGGGGTTTGGGCTGGAAATGCAGGTAGCATGTAGTGCCTCCCCCTGGAAAGGGTAGGCAATTAGCGGATTTCCCCATGCCAGGGAACACCATTGACACCACTTAACTGCGTGGAGGGCGGCCCAGAACCTTCCCCACACTGTCAGCCGTGTTCCGGTATTGTGAGTGTTGGGAAGTTCCGTCTTCTGTCTGCAGCACCCGGAATCTCCTAGGAGCCCTTCGCGTGTCTTCCCCGAGTGTCTGACTGTGCGTGCTGCCGGGGAAAGGCGGGGGTTGGGCTGGAAATGCAGGTAGCATCTAGTGCCTCCCCCTGGACAGGGTAGGCAATTAGCGAATTTACCCATGCCAGGGAACACCTTTGACAGCAATTAGCGGCGAGGAGGGCGGCCCCAAACCACCCCCACACAGTTAGCCGTGTTCCGGGATTGTGAGTGTGGGGAGGTTCCGTCTACAGTCTGCAGCACCCGGGATCTCCTAGGAGCCCTTCGCGTGTCTTCCCCGAGTGTCTCACATTGCGGGCTGCCGGGGAAAGGCGGGGGTTGGGCTGGAAATGCAGTTAGCATCTAGTGCCTCCCCCTGGACTTGGGAGGTAATTAGCGGACTTCCCCCTGCCAGGGAACACCTTTGACACCACTCACCTGCGTGGAGGGCGGCCCCAAACCTCCCACACACAGTCAGCCGTGTTCCGGAATTCTGAGAGTGAGGAGGTTCCGTCTTCTGTCTGCTGCACCCGAGATCTCCTAGGAGCATTTCGCGTGTCTTCCCCGAGTGTATGCATGTGCGGGCTACCGGGGAAAGGCGGGGTTTGGGCTGGAAATGCAGGTAGCATGTAGTGCCTCCCCCTGGAAAGGGTAGGCAGTTAGCGGATTTCCCCATGCCAGGGAACACCATTGACACCACTTAACTGCGTGGAGGGCGGCCCAGAACCTCCCCCACACTGTCAGCCGTGTTCCGGTATTGTGAGTGTTGGGAAGTTCCGTCTTCTGTCTGCAGCACCCGGAATCTCCTAGGAGCCCTTCGCGTGTCTTCCCCGAGTGTCTGCCTGTGCGGACTGCCGGGGAAAGTCGGGGGTTGGGCTGGAAATGCAGGTAGCATCTAGTGCATCCCCCTGGACTTGGGAGGTAATTAGCGGATTTCCCCCTGACAGGGAACACCTGAGACACCAGTCAGCTGCGTGGACAGCGGCCCCAAACCTCCCCCTCACTGTCAGCCGTGTTCCGGAAGTCTGAGAGTGGGGAGGTTCCGTCTTCTGTCTGCAGCACCCGGGATCTCCTAGGAGCCCTTCGCGTGTATTCCCCGTGTGTCTGCTTGTGCGAGCTGCCGGGGAAAGGCGGGGGTTGGGCTGGAAATGCAGGTAGCATCTAGTGCCTCCCCCTGAACAGGGGAGGTAATTAGCGGAATTCCGCCTGCCAGGGAACACCTGTGACACCAGTCAGCTGCGTGGAAGGCGGCCCCAGTCTTCCCCCACACAGTCAGAAGTGTTCCGGAATTGTGAGTGTGGGGAGGTTCCGTCTTCTGTCTGCAGCACCCGGGATCTCCTAGGAGCCCTTCGCGTGTCTTCCCCGAGTGTCTCACATTACGGGCTGCCGGGGAAAGGCGGGGTTTGGGCTGGAAATGCAGGTAGTATCTAGTGCCTCCCCCTGGACTTGGGAGGTAATTAGCGTACTTCCCCCTGCCAGGGAACACCTGTGACACCAGTCAGCTGCGTGGACGGCGGCCCCAAACCTCCCCCACACAGTCAGCCGTGTTCCGGAATTCTGAGAGTGGGGATGTTCCGTCTTCTGTCTGCAGCACCCGGGATCTCCTAGGAGCCCTTCGCGTGTCTTCCCCGAGTGTCTGCATGTGCGAGCTGCCGGGGAAAGGCGGGGGTTGGGCTGGAAATGCATGTAGTATCTAGTGCCTCCCCCTGGACTTGGGAGGTAATTAGCGGAATTCCCCCTGCCAGGGAACACCTGTGACACCAGTCAGCTGCGTGGACAGCGGCCCCAAACCTCCCCCTCACAGTCAGCCGTCTTCCGGAAGTCTGAGATTGGGGAGGTTCCGTCTTCTGTCTGCAGCACCCGGGATCTCCTAGGAGCCCTTCGCGTGTATTCCCCGTGTGTCTGCTTTTGCGAGCTGCCGGGGAAAGCGGGGGTTGGGCTGGAAATGCAAGTAGCTTCTAGTGCCTTCCCCTGGACAGGGTAGGCAATTAGCGGACTTCCCCGTGCCAGGGAACACCTTTGACACCACTTAGCTGCGTGGAGGGCGGCCCCGAACCTCCCCGACACAGTCAGCCGTGTTCCGGAATTCTGAGAGTGGGGATGTTCCGTCTTCTGTCTGCAGCACCCAGGATCTCCTAGGAGCCCTTCGCGTGTCTTCCCCGAGTGTCTGCATGTGCGGGCTGCCGGGGAAAGGCGGGGGTTGGGCTGGAAATGCAGGTCGCATTTAGTGCCTACCCCTGGACTTGAGAGGTAATTAGCGGACTTCCCCATGCCAGGGAACACCTTTGACACCACTCACCTGCGTGGAGGGCGGCCCCAAACCTCCCACACACAGTCAGCCGTGTTCCGGAATTGTGAGTGTGGGGATGTTCCGTCTTCTGTCTGCAGCACCCGGGATCTCCTAGGAGCCCTTCGCGTGTCTTCCCCGAGTGTCTGCATGTGCGGGCTGCCGGGGAAAGGCGGGGGTTGGGCTGGAAATGCATGTAGTATCTAGTGCCTCCCCCTGGACTTGGGAGGTAATTAGCGGAATTCCCCCTGCCAGGGAACACCTGTGACACCAGTCAGCTGCGTGGACAGCGGCCCCAAACCTCCCCCTCACAGTCAGCCGTCTTCCGGAAGTCTGAGATTGGGGAGGTTCCGTCTTCTGTCTGCAGCACCCGGGATCTCCTAGGAGCCCTTCGCGTGTATTCCCCGTGTGTCTGCTTTTGCGAGCTGCCGGGGAAAGCGGGGGTTGGGCTGGAAATGCAAGTAGCTTCTAGTGCCTTCCCCTGGACAGGGTAGGCAATTAGCGGACTTCCCCGTGCCAGGGAACACCTTTGACACCACTTAGCTGCGTGGAGGGCGGCCCCGAACCTCCCCGACACAGTCAGCCGTGTTCCGGAATTCTGAGAGTGGGGATGTTCCGTCTTCTGTCTGCTGCACCCGAGATCTCCTAGGAGCATTTCGCGTGTCTTCCCCGAGTGTATGCATGTGCGGGCTACCGGGGAAAGGCGGGGTTTGGGCTGGAAATGCAGGTAGCATGTAGTGCCTCCCCCTGGAAAGGGTAGGCAATTAGCGGATTTCCCCATGCCAGGGAACACCATTGACACCACTTAACTGCGTGGAGGGCGGCCCAGAACCTCCCCCACACTGTCAGCCGTGTTCCGGTATTGTGAGTGTTGGGAAGTTCCGTCTTCTGTCTGCAGCACCCGGAATCTCCTAGGAGCCCTTCGCGTGTCTTCCCCGAGTGTCTGCCTGTGCGGGCTGCCGGGGAAAGTCGGGGGTTGGGCTGGAAATGCAGGTAGCATCTAGTGCATCCCCCTGGACTTGGGAGGTAATTAGCGGATTTCCCCCTGACAGGGAACACCTGAGACACCAGTCAGCTGCGTGGACAGCGGCCCCAAACCTCCCCCTCACTGTCAGCCGTGTTCCGGAAGTCTGAGAGTGGGGAGGTTCCGTCTTCTGTCTGCAGCACCCGGGATCTCCTAGGAGCCCTTCGCGTGTATTCCCCGTGTGTCTGCTTGTGCGAGCTGCCGGGGAAAGGCGGGGGTTGGGCTGGAAATGCAGGTAGCATCTAGTGCCTCCCCCTGAACAGGGGAGGTAATTAGCGGAATTCCGCCTGCCAGGGAACACCTGTGACACCAGTCAGCTGCGTGGAAGGCGGCCCCAGTCTTCCCCCACACAGTCAGAAGTGTTCCGGAATTGTGAGTGTGGGGAGGTTCCGTCTTCTGTCTGCAGCACCCGGGATCTCCTAGGAGCCCTTCGCGTGTCTTCCCCGAGTGTCTCACATTACGGGCTGCCGGGGAAAGGCGGGGTTTGGGCTGGAAATGCAGGTAGTATCTAGTGCCTCCCCCTGGACTTGGGAGGTAATTAGCGTACTTCCCCCTGCCAGGGAACACCTGTGACACCAGTCAGCTGCGTGGACGGCGGCCCCAAACCTCCCCCACACAGTCAGCCGTGTTCCGGAATTCTGAGAGTGAGGAGGTTCCGTCTTCTGTCTGCTGCACCCGAGATCTCCTAGGAGCATTTCGCGTGTCTTCCCCGAGTGTATGCATGTGCGGGCTACCGGGGAAAGGCGGGGTTTGGGCTGGAAATGCAGGTAGCATGTAGTGCCTCCCCCTGGAAAGGGTAGGCAATTAGCGGATTTCCCCATGCCAGGGAACACCATTGATACCACTTAACTGCGTGGAGGGCGACCCAGAACCTCCCCCACACTGTCAGCCGTGTTCCGGTATTGTGAGTGTTGGGAAGTTCCGTCTTCTGTCTGCAGCACCCGGAATCTCCTAGGAGCCCTTCGCGTGTCTTCCCCGAGTGTCTCACATTGCGGGCTGCCGGGGAAAGGCGGGGGTTGGGCTGGAAATGCAGTTAGCATCTAGTGCCTCCCCCTGGACTTGGGAGGTAATTAGCGGACTTCCCCCTGCCAGGGAACACCTTTGACACCACTCACCTGCGTGGAGGGCGGCCCCAAACCTCCCACACACAGTCAGCCGTGTTCCGGAATTCTGAGAGTGAGGAGGTTCCGTCTTCTGTCTGCTGCACCCGAGATCTCCTAGGAGCATTTCGCGTGTCTTCCCCGAGTGTATGCATGTGCGGGCTACCGGGGAAAGGCGGGGTTTGGGCTGGAAATGCAGGTAGCATGTAGTGCCTCCCCCTGGAAAGGGTAGGCAATTAGCGGATTTCCCCATGCCAGGGAACACCATTGACACCACTTAACTGCGTGGAGGGCGGCCCAGAACCTCCCCCACACTGTCAGCCGTGTTCCGGTATTGTGAGTGTTGGGAAGTTCCGTCTTCTGTCTGCAGCACCCGGAATCTCCTAGGAGCCCTTCGCGTGTCTTCCCCGAGTGTCTGCCTGTGCGGGCTGCCGGGGAAAGTCGGGGGTTGGGCTGGAAATGCAGGTAGCATCTAGTGCATCCCCCTGGACTTGGGAGGTAATTAGCGGATTTCCCCCTGACAGGGAACACCTGAGACACCAGTCAGCTGCGTGGACAGCGGCCCCAAACCTCCCCCTCACTGTCAGCCGTGTTCCGGAAGTCTGAGAGTGGGGAGGTTCCGTCTTCTGTCTGCAGCACCCGGGATCTCCTAGGAGCCCTTCGCGTGTATTCCCCGTGTGTCTGCTTGTGCGAGCTGCCGGGGAAAGGCGGGGGTTGGGCTGGAAATGCAGGTAGCATCTAGTGCCTCCCCCTGAACAGGGGAGGTAATTAGCGGAATTCCGCCTGCCAGGGAACACCTGTGACACCAGTCAGCTGCGTGGAAGGCGGCCCCAGTCTTCCCCCACACAGTCAGAAGTGTTCCGGAATTGTGAGTGTGGGGAGGTTCCGTCTTCTGTCTGCAGCACCCGGGATCTCCTAGGAGCCCTTCGCGTGTCTTCCCCGAGTGTCTCACATTACGGGCTGCCGGGGAAAGGCGGGGTTTGGGCTGGAAATGCAGGTAGTATCTAGTGCCTCCCCCTGGACTTGGGAGGTAATTAGCGTACTTCCCCCTGCCAGGGAACACCTGTGACACCAGTCAGCTGCGTGGACGGCGGCCCCAAACCTCCCCCACACAGTCAGCCGTGTTCCGGAATTCTGAGAGTGAGGAGGTTCCGTCTTCTGTCTGCTGCACCCGAGATCTCCTAGGAGCATTTCGCGTGTCTTCCCCGAGTGTATGCATGTGCGGGCTACCGGGGAAAGGCGGGGTTTGGGCTGGAAATGCAGGTAGCATGTAGTGCCTCCCCCTGGAAAGGGTAGGCAATTAGCGGATTTCCCCATGCCAGGGAACACCATTGATACCACTTAACTGCGTGGAGGGCGACCCAGAACCTCCCCCACACTGTCAGCCGTGTTCCGGTATTGTGAGTGTTGGGAAGTTCCGTCTTCTGTCTGCAGCACCCGGAATCTCCTAGGAGCCCTTCGCGTGTCTTCCCCGAGTGTCTGACTGTGCGTGCTGCCGGGGAAAGGCGGGGGTTGGGCTGGAAATGCAGGTAGCATCTAGTGCCTCCCACTGGACAGGGTAGGCAATTAGCGAATTTACCCATGCCAGGGAACACCTTTGACAGCAATTAGCGGCGAGGAGGGCGGCCCCAAACCACCCCCACACAGTTAGCCGTGTTCCGGGATTGTGAGTGTGGGGAGGTTCCGTCTACAGTCTGCAGCACCCGGGATCTCCTAGGAGCCCTTCGCGTGTCTTCCCCGAGTGTCTCACATTGCGGGCTGCCGGGGAAAGGCGGGGGTTGGGCTGGAAATGCAGTTAGCATCTAGTGCCTCCCCCTGGACTTGGGAGGTAATTAGCGGACTTCCCCCTGCCAGGGAACAACTTTGACACCACTCACCTGCGTGGAGGGCGGCCCCAAACCTCCCACACACAGTCAGCCGTGTTCCGGAATTCTGAGAGTGAGGAGGTTCCGTCTTCTGTCTGCTGCACCCGAGATCTCCTAGGAGCATTTCGCGTGTCTTCCCCGAGTGTATGCATGTGCGGGCTACCGGGGAAAGGCGGGGTTTGGGCTGGAAATGCAGGTAGCATGTAGTGCCTCCCCCTGGAAAGGGTAGGCAATTAGCGGATTTCCCCATGCCAGGGAACACCATTGACACCACTTAACTGCGTGGAGGGCGGCCCAGAACCTCCCCCACACTGTCAGCCGTGTTCCGGTATTGTGAGTGTTGGGAAGTTCCGTCTTCTGTCTGCAGCACCCGGAATCTCCTAGGAGCCCTTCGCGTGTCTTCCCCGAGTGTCTGCCTGTGCGGGCTGCCGGGGAAAGTCGGGGGTTGGGCTGGAAATGCAGGTAGCATCTAGTGCATCCCCCTGGACTTGGGAGGTAATTAGCGGATTTCCCCCTGACAGGGAACACCTGAGACACCAGTCAGCTGCGTGGACAGCGGCCCCAAACCTCCCCCTCACTGTCAGCCGTGTTCCGGAAGTCTGAGAGTGGGGAGGTTCCGTCTTCTGTCTGCAGCACCCGGGATCTCCTAGGAGCCCTTCGCGTGTATTCCCCGTGTGTCTGCTTGTGCGAGCTGCCGGGGAAAGGCGGGGGTTGGGCTGGAAATGCAGGTAGCATCTAGTGCCTCCCCCTGAACAGGGGAGGTAATTAGCGGAATTCCGCCTGCCAGGGAACACCTGTGACACCAGTCAGCTGCGTGGAAGGCGGCCCCAGTCTTCCCCCACACAGTCAGAAGTGTTCCGGAATTGTGAGTGTGGGGAGGTTCCGTCTTCTGTCTGCAGCACCCGGGATCTCCTAGGAGCCCTTCGCGTGTCTTCCCCGAGTGTCTCACATTACGGGCTGCCGGGGAAAGGCGGGGTTTGGGCTGGAAATGCAGGTAGTATCTAGTGCCTCCCCCTGGACTTGGGAGGTAATTAGCGTACTTCCCCCTGCCAGGGAACACCTGTGACACCAGTCAGCTGCGTGGACGGCGGCCCCAAACCTCCCCCACACAGTCAGCCGTGTTCCGGAATTCTGAGAGTGGGGATGTTCCGTCTTCTGTCTGCAGCACCCGGGATCTCCTAGGAGCCCTTCGCGTGTCTTCCCCGAGTGTCTGCATGTGCGGGCTGCCGGGGAAAGGCGGGGGTTGGGCTGGAAATGCATGTAGTATCTAGTGCCTCCCCCTGGACTTGGGAGGTAATTAGCGGAATTCCCCCTGCCAGGGAACACCTGTGACACCAGTCAGCTGCGTGGACAGCGGCCCCAAACCTCCCCCTCACAGTCAGCCGTCTTCCGGAAGTCTGAGATTGGGGAGGTTCCGTCTTCTGTCTGCAGCACCCGGGATCTCCTAGGAGCCCTTCGCGTGTATTCCCCGTGTGTCTGCTTTTGCGAGCTGCCGGGGAAAGCGGGGGTTGGGCTGGAAATGCAAGTAGCTTCTAGTGCCTTCCCCTGGACAGGGTAGGCAATTAGCGGACTTCCCCGTGCCAGGGAACACCTTTGACACCACTTAGCTGCGTGGAGGGCGGCCCCGAACCTCCCCGACACAGTCAGCCGTGTTCCGGAATTCTGAGAGTGGGGATGTTCCGTCTTCTGTCTGCTGCACCCGAGATCTCCTAGGAGCATTTCGCGTGTCTTCCCCGAGTGTATGCATGTGCGGGCTACCGGGGAAAGGCGGGGTTTGGGCTGGAAATGCAGGTAGCATGTAGTGCCTCCCCCTGGAAAGGGTAGGCAATTAGCGGATTTCCCCATGCCAGGGAACACCATTGACACCACTTAACTGCGTGGAGGGCGGCCCAGAACCTCCCCCACACTGTCAGCCGTGTTCCGGTATTGTGAGTGTTGGGAAGTTCCGTCTTCTGTCTGCAGCACCCGGAATCTCCTAGGAGCCCTTCGCGTGTCTTCCCCGAGTGTCTGCCTGTGCGGGCTGCCGGGGAAAGTCGGGGGTTGGGCTGGAAATGCAGGTAGCATCTAGTGCATCCCCCTGGACTTGGGAGGTAATTAGCGGATTTCCCCCTGACAGGGAACACCTGAGACACCAGTCAGCTGCGTGGACAGCGGCCCCAAACCTCCCCCTCACTGTCAGCCGTGTTCCGGAAGTCTGAGAGTGGGGAGGTTCCGTCTTCTGTCTGCAGCACCCGGGATCTCCTAGGAGCCCTTCGCGTGTATTCCCCGTGTGTCTGCTTGTGCGAGCTGCCGGGGAAAGGCGGGGGTTGGGCTGGAAATGCAGGTAGCATCTAGTGCCTCCCCCTGAACAGGGGAGGTAATTAGCGGAATTCCGCCTGCCAGGGAACACCTGTGACACCAGTCAGCTGCGTGGAAGGCGGCCCCAGTCTTCCCCCACACAGTCAGAAGTGTTCCGGAATTGTGAGTGTGGGGAGGTTCCGTCTTCTGTCTGCAGCACCCGGGATCTCCTAGGAGCCCTTCGCGTGTCTTCCCCGAGTGTCTCACATTACGGGCTGCCGGGGAAAGGCGGGGTTTGGGCTGGAAATGCAGGTAGTATCTAGTGCCTCCCCCTGGACTTGGGAGGTAATTAGCGTACTTCCCCCTGCCAGGGAACACCTGTGACACCAGTCAGCTGCGTGGACGGCGGCCCCAAACCTCCCCCACACAGTCAGCCGTGTTCCGGAATTCTGAGAGTGGGGATGTTCCGTCTTCTGTCTGCAGCACCCGGGATCTCCTAGGAGCCCTTCGCGTGTCTTCCCCGAGTGTCTGCATGTGCGGGCTGCCGGGGAAAGGCGGGGGTTGGGCTGGAAATGCATGTAGTATCTAGTGCCTCCCCCTGGACTTGGGAGGTAATTAGCGGAATTCCCCCTGCCAGGGAACACCTGTGACACCAGTCAGCTGCGTGGACGGCGGCCCCAAACCTCCCCCACACAGTCAGCCGTGTTCCGAAATTGTGAGTGTGGGGAGGTTCCGTCTTCTGTCTGCAGCACCCGGGATATCCTAGGAGCACTTCGCGTGTCTTCCCCGAGTGTATACCATTGCGGGCTGCCGAGGAAATCGGGGGTTTGGCTGGAAATGCAAGTAGCATCTAGTGCCTCCCCCTAAACAGGGGAGGTAATTAGCGGAATTCCGCCTGACAGGGAACACCTGTGACACCAGTCAGTTGCGTGGAAGGCGGCCCCAGTCTTCCCCCACACAGTCAGAAGTGTTCCGGGATTGTGAGTGTGGGGAGGTTCCGTCTTCTGTCTGCAGCACCCGGGATCTCCTAGGAGCCCTTCGCGTGTCTTCCCCGAGTGTCTCACATTGCGGGCTGCCGGGGAAAGGCGGGGGTTGGGCTGGAAATGCAGGTAGTATCTAGTGCCTCCCCCTGGACTTGGGAGGTAATTAGCGGACTTCCCCCTGCCAGGGAACACCTGTGACACCAGTCAGCTGCGTGGACAGCGGCCCCAAACCTCCCCCTCACAGTCAGCCGTGTTCCAGAAGTCTGAGAGTGGGGAGGTTCCGTCTACTGTCTGCAGCACCCGGGATCTCCTAGGAGCTCTTCGCGTGTATTCCCCGTGTGTCTGCTTGTGCGAGCTGCCGGGGAAAGGTGGGGGTTGGGTTGGAAATGCAGGTAGCATCTAGTGCCTCCCCCTGAACAGGGGAGGTAATTAGCGGAATTCCGCCTGCCAGGGAACACCTGTGACACCAGTCAGCTGCGTGGAAGGCGGCCCCAGTCTTCCCCCACACAGTCAGAAGTGTTCCGGAATTGTGAGTGTGGGGAGGTTCCGTCTTCTGTCTGCAGCACCCGAGATCTCCTAGGAGCCCTTCGCGTGTCTTCCCCGAGTGTCTGCATGTGCGGGCTGCCGGGGAAAGGCGGGGGTTGGGCTGGAAATGCAGGTCGCATTTAGTGCCTCCATCTGGACTTGGGATGTAATTAGCGGACTTCCCCCTGCCAGGGAACACCTTTGACACCACTCAACTGCGTGGAGGGCGGCCCCAAACCTCCCACACACAGTCAGCCGTGTTCCGGAATTCTGAGAGTGTGGAGGTTCCGTCTTCTGTCTGCTGCACCCGAATTCTCCTAGGAGCATTTCGCGTGTCTTCCCCGAGTGTATGCATGTGCGGGCTACCGGGGAAAGGCGGGGTTTGGGCTGGAAATGCAGGTAGCATGTAGTGCCTCCCACTGGACAGGGTAGGCCATTAGCGGATTTCCCCATGCCAGGGAACACCATTGACACCACTTAACTGCGTGGAGGGCGGCCCAGAACCTCCCCCACACTGTCAGCCGTGTTCCGGTATTGTGAGTGTTGGGAAGTTCCGTCTTCTGTCTGCAGCACCCGGAATCTCCTAGGAGCCTTTCGCGTGTCTTCCCCGAGTGTCTGACTGTGCGGGCTGCCGGGGAAAGGCGGGGGTTGGGCTGGAAATGCAGGTAGCATCTAGTGCCTCCCCCTGGACAGGGTAGGCAATTAGCGAATTTACCCATGCCAGGGAACACCTTTGACAGCACTTAGCGGCGAGGAGGGCGGCCCCAAACCACCCCCACACAATTAGCCGTGTTCCGGGATTGTGAGTGTGGGGAGGTTCCGTCTACAGTCTGCAGCACCCGGGATCTCCTAGGAGCCCTTCGCGTGTCTTCCCCGAGTGTCTCACATTGCGGGCTGCCGGGGAAAGGCGGGGGTTGGGCTGGAAATGCAGGTAGCATCTAGTGCCTCCCCCTGGACTTGGGAGGTAATTAGCGGACTTCCCCCTGCCAGGGAACACCTTTGACACCACTAAACTGCGTGGAGGGCGGCCCCAAACGTCCCACACACAGTCAGCCGTGTTCCGGAATTCTGAGAGTGAGGAGGTTCCGTCTTCTGTCTGCTGCACCCGGGATCTCCTAGGAGCCCTTCGCGTGTCTTCCCCGAGTGTATCCCATTGCGGGCTGCCGGGGAAAGCGGGGGTTGGGCTGGAAATGCAAGTAGCTTCTAGTGCCTTCCCCTGGACAGGGTAGGAAATTAGCGGACTTCCCCGTGCCAGGGAACACCTTTGACACCACTTAGCTGCGTGGAGGGCGGCCCCGAACCTCCCCGACACAGTCAGCCGTGTTCCGGAATTCTGAGAATGGGAATGTTCCGTCTTCTGTCTGCAGCACCCGGGATCTCCTAGGAGCCCTTCGCGTGTCTTCCCCGAGTGTCTGCATGTGCGGGCTGCCGGGGAAAGGCGGGGGTTGGGCTGGAAATGCAGGTCGCATTTAGTGCCTCCCCCTGGACTTGGGAGGTAATTAGCGGACTTCCCCATGCCAGGGAACACCTTTGACACCACTCAACTGCGTGGAGGGCGGCCCCAAACCTCCCACACACAGTCAGCCGTGTTCCGAAATTGTGAGTGTGGGGAGGTTCCGTTTTCTGTCTGCAGCACCCGGGATCTCCTAGGAGCCCTTCGCGTGTCTTCCACGGTTGTCTCCCATTGCGGGCTGCCGGGGAAAGCGGGGGTTGGGCTGGAAATGCAAGTAGCATCTAGTGCCTCCCCCTGGAAAGGGTAGGCCATTAGCGGACTTCCCCGTGCCAGGGAACACCTGTGACACCAGTCAGCTGCGTGGACGGCGGCCCCTAACCTCCAACACACAGTCAGCCGTGTTCCGGAATTCTGAGAGAGGAGGTTCCGTCTTCTGTCTGCAGCACCCGGGATCTCCTAGGAGCCCTTCGCGTGTCTTCCCCGAGTGTCTGCCTGTGCGGGCTGCCGGGGAAAGGTGGGGTTTGGGCTGGAAATGCAGGTAGCATCTAGTGCCTCCCCCTGGACAGGGTAGTCAATTAGCGAATTTACCCATGCCAGGGAACACCTTTGACCACACTTAGCGGCGTGGAGGGCGGCCCCAAACCACCCCCACACAGTTATCCGTGTTCCAGGATTCTGAGTGTGGGGAGGTTCCGTCTACAGTCTGCAGCACCCGGGATCTCCTAGGAGCCCTTCGCGTGTTTTCCCCGAGTGTCTCACATTACGGGCTGCCGGCGAAAGGCGGGGTTTGGGCTGGAAATGCAGGTAGTATCTAGTGACTCCCCCTGGACTTGGGAGGTAATTAGCGGACTTCCCCCTGCCAGGGAACACCTGTGACACCAGTCAGCTGCGTGGACGGCGGCCCCAAACCTCCCACACACAGTCAGCCTTGTTCCGTAATTGTGAGTGTGGGGAGGTTCCGTTTTCTGTCTGCAGTACCCGGGATCTCCTAGGAGCCCTTCGCGTGTCTTCCACGGTTGTCTCCCATTGCGGGCTGCCGGGGAAAGCGGGGGTTGGGCTGGAAATGCAGGTAGCATCTAGTGCCTCCCCCAGGACAGGGTAGGCCATTAGCGGATTTCCCCATGCCAGGGAACAACTTTGACACCACTTAACTGCGTGGAGGGCGGCCCCGAACCTCCCCCAAACAGTCAGCCGTGTTCCGGTATTGTGAGTGTGGGGAAGTTCCGTCTTCTGTCTGCAGCACTCGGAATCTCCTAGGAGCCCTTCGCGTGTCTTCCCCGAGTGTCTGCCTGTGCGGGCTGCCTGGGAAAGGCGGGGGTTGGGCTGGAAATGCAGGTAGCATCTAGTGCCTCCCCCTGGACTAGGTAGGTAATTAGCGGACTTCCCCCTGCCAGGGAACACCTTTGACACCACTCAACTGCGTGGAGGGCGGCCCCAAACCTCCCACACTCAGTCAGCCGTGTTCCGGAATTCTGAGAGTGAGGAGGTTCCGTCTTCTGTCTGCTGCACCCGGGATCTCCTAGGAGCCCTTCGCGTGTCTTCCCCGAGTGTATCCCATTGCGGGCTGCCGGGGAAAGCGGGGGTTGGGCTGGAAATGCAAGTAGCTTCTAGTGCCTTCCCCTGGACAGGGTAGGCAATTAGCGGACTTCCCCGTGCCAGGGAACACCTTTGACACCACTTAGCTGCGTGGAGGGCGGCCCCGAACCTCCTCGACACAGTCAGCAGTGTTCCGGAATTCTGAGAGTGGGGAGGTTCCGTCTTCTGTCTGCAGCACCCGAGATCTCCTAGGAGCATTTCGCGTGTCTTCCCCGAGTGTATGCATGTGCGGGCTGCCGGGGAAAGGCGGGGTTTGGGCTGAAAATGCAGGTCGCATTTAGTGCCTCCCCCTGGACTTGGGAGGTAATTAGCGGACTTCCCCCTGCCAGGGAACACCTTTGACACCACTGAACTGCGTGGAGGGCGGCCCCAAACCTCCCACACACAGTCAGCCGTGTTCCGGAATTCTGAGAGTGTGGAGGTTCCGTCTTCTGTCTGCTGCACCCGAATTCTCCTAGGAGCATTTCGCGTGTCTTCCCCGAGTGTCTGCATGTGCGGGCTGCCGGGGAAAGGCGGGGGTTGTGCTGGAAATGCAGGTCGCATTTAGTGCCTCCCCCTGGACTTGGGAGGTAATTAGCGGACTTCCCCATGCCAGGGAACACCTTTGACACCACTCACCTGCGTGGAGGGCGGCCCCGAACCTCCCCCACACAGTCAGGCGTGTTCCAGAATTCTGAGAGTGGGGAGGTTCCGTCTTCTATCTGCAGCACCCGGGATCTCCTAGGAGCACTTCGCGTGTCTTCCCCGAGTGTATCCCATTGCGGGCTGCCGGGGAAAGCGGGGGTTGGGCTGGAAATGCAAGTAGCTTCTAGTGCCTTCCCCTGGACAGGGTAGGCAATTAGCGGACTTCCCCGTGCCAGGGAACACCTTTGACACCACTTAGCTGCGTGGAGGGCGGCCCCGAACCTCCCCGACACAGTCAGCCGTGTTCCGGTATTCTGAGAGTGGGGAGGTTCCGTCTTCTGTCTGCAGCACCCGAGATCTCCTAGGAGCATTTCGCGTGTCTTCCCCGAGTGTATGCATGTGCGGGCTGCCGGGGAAAGGCGGGGTTTGGGCTGAAAATGCAGGTAGCATGTAGTGCCTCCCGCTGGAATGGGTAGGCAATTAGCGGATTTCCCCATGCCAGGGAACACCTTTGACACCACTTAGCTGCGTGGAGGGCGGCCCCGAACCTCCCCCACACAGGCAGCCGTGTTCCGGAATTGTGAGTGTGGGGAGGTTCCGTCTTCTGTATGCAGCACCCGGGATCTCCTAGGAGCACTTCGCGTGTCTTCCCCGAGTGTATGCATGTGCGGGCTACCGGGGAAAGGCGACGTTGGGCTGGAAATGCAGGTAGCATGTAGTGCCTCCCCCTGGACATGGTAGGCAATTAGCGGACTTCCCCCTGCCAGGGAATACCTTTGACACCACTTTGCTGCGTGGACGGCGGCACCAAACCTCCCCCACACAGTCAGAAGTGTTCCGGAATTCTGAGAGAGGGGAGGTTCCGTCTTCTGTCTGCAGCACCCGGGATCTCCTAGGAACCCTTCGCGTGTCTTCCCCGAGTGTCTGCATGTGCGGGCTGCCGGGGAAAGGCGGGGGTTGGGCTGGAAATGCAGGTCGCATTTAGTGCCTCCCCCTGGACTTGGGAGGTAATTAGCGGACTTCCCCATGCCAGGGAACACCTTTGACACCACTCACCTGCGTGGAGGGCGGCCCCAAACCTCCCACACACAGTCAGCCGTGTTCCGAATTTGTGAGTGTGGGGAGGTTCTGTTTTCTCTCTGCAGCACCCGGGATCTCCTAGGAGAACTTCGCGTGTCTTCATCGAGTGTCTCCCATTGCGGGCTGCCGGGGAAAGCGGGGGTTGGGCTGGAAATGCAAGTAGCATCTAGTGCCTCCCCCTGAACAGGGTAGGCCATTAGCGGACTTCCCCGTGCCAGGGAACACCTTTGACACCACTTAGCTGCGTGGAGGGCGGCCCCGAACCTCCCCGACACAGTCAGCCGTGTTCCGGAATTCTGAGAATGGGGAGGATCCGTCTTCTGTCTGCAGCACCCGAGATCTCCTAGGAGCATTTCGCGTGTCTTCCCCGAGTGTATGCATGTGCGGGCTACCGGGAAAAGGCGGCGTTGAGCTGGAAATGCAGGTAGCATGTAGTGCCTCCCCCTGGAAAGGGTAGGCAATTAGCGGATTTCCCCATGCCAGGGAACACCTTTGACACCACTTAACTGCGTGGAGGGCGGCCCCGAACCTCCCCCACACAGTCAGCCGTGTTCCGGTATTGTGAGTGTGGGGAGGTTCCGTCTTCTGTCTGCAGCACCCGGGATCTCCTAGGAGCCCTTCGCGTGTCTTCCCCGAGTGTATCCCATTGCGGGCTGCCGGGGAAAGCGGGGGTTGGGCTGGAAATGCAGGTAGCTTCTAGTGCCTTCCCCTGGACAGGGTAGGCAATTAGCGGACTTCCCCGTGCCAGGGAACACCTTTGACACCACTTAGCTGCGTGGAGGGCGGCCCCGAACCTCCCCGACACAGTCAGCCGTGTTCCGGAATTCTGAGAATGGGAATGTTCCGTCTTCTGTCTGCAGCACCCGGGATCTCCTAGGAGCCCTTCGCGTGTCTTCCCCGAGTGTCTGCATGTGCGGGCTGCCGGGGAAAGGCGGGGGTTGGGCTGGAAATGCAGGTCGCATTTAGTGCATCCCCCTGGACTTGGGAGGTAATTAGCGGACTTCCCCATGCCAGGGAACACCTTTGACACCACTCACCTGCGTGGAGGGCGGCCCCAAACCTCCCCCACACAGTCAGCCGTGTTCCGGAATTCTGAGAGTGAGGAGGTTCCGTCTTCTGTCTGCTGCACCCGAGATCTCCTAGGAGCATTTCGCGTGTCTTCCCCGAGTGTATGCATGTGCGGGCTACCGGGGAAAGGCGGGGTTTGGGCTGGAAATGCAGGTAGCATGTAGTGCCTCCCCCTGGAAAGGGTAGGCAATTAGCGGATTTCCCCATGCCAGGGAACACCATTGATACCACTTAACTGCGTGGAGGGCGACCCAGAACCTCCCCCACACTGTCAGCCGTGTTCCGGTATTGTGAGTGTTGGGAAGTTCCGTCTTCTGTCTGCAGCACCCGGAATCTCCTAGGAGCCCTTCGCGTGTCTTCCCCGAGTGTCTGACTGTGCGTGCTGCCGGGGAAAGGCGGGGGTTGGGCTGGAAATGCAGGTAGCATCTAGTGCCTCCCACTGGACAGGGTAGGCAATTAGCGAATTTACCCATGCCAGGGAACACCTTTGACAGCAATTAGCGGCGAGGAGGGCGGCCCCAAACCACCCCCACACAGTTAGCCGTGTTCCGGGATTGTGAGTGTGGGGAGGTTCCGTCTACAGTCTGCAGCACCCGGGATCTCCTAGGAGCCCTTCGCGTGTCTTCCCCGAGTGTCTCACATTGCGGGCTGCCGGGGAAAGGCGGGGGTTGGGCTGGAAATGCAGTTAGCATCTAGTGCCTCCCCCTGGACTTGGGAGGTAATTAGCGGACTTCCCCCTGCCAGGGAACACCTTTGACACCACTCACCTGCGTGGAGGGCGGCCCCAAACCTCCCACACACAGTCAGCCGTGTTCCGGAATTCTGAGAGTGAGGAGGTTCCGTCTTCTGTCTGCTGCACCCGAGATCTCCTAGGAGCATTTCGCGTGTCTTCCCCGAGTGTATGCATGTGCGGGCTACCGGGGAAAGGCGGGGTTTGGGCTGGAAATGCAGGTAGCATGTAGTGCCTCCCCCTGGAAAGGGTAGGCAATTAGCGGATTTCCCCATGCCAGGGAACACCATTGACACCACTTAACTGCGTGGAGGGCGGCCCAGAACCTCCCCCACACTGTCAGCCGTGTTCCGGTATTGTGAGTGTTGGGAAGTTCCGTCTTCTGTCTGCAGCACCCGGAATCTCCTAGGAGCCCTTCGCGTGTCTTCCCCGAGTGTCTGCCTGTGCGGGCTGCCGGGGAAAGTCGGGGGTTGGGCTGGAAATGCAGGTAGCATCTAGTGCATCCCCCTGGACTTGGGAGGTAATTAGCGGATTTCCCCCTGACAGGGAACACCTGAGACACCAGTCAGCTGCGTGGACAGCGGCCCCAAACCTCCCCCTCACTGTCAGCCGTGTTCCGGAAGTCTGAGAGTGGGGAGGTTCCGTCTTCTGTCTGCAGCACCCGGGATCTCCTAGGAGCCCTTCGCGTGTATTCCCCGTGTGTCTGCTTGTGCGAGCTGCCGGGGAAAGGCGGGGGTTGGGCTGGAAATGCAGGTAGCATCTAGTGCCTCCCCCTGAACAGGGGAGGTAATTAGCGGAATTCCGCCTGCCAGGGAACACCTGTGACACCAGTCAGCTGCGTGGAAGGCGGCCCCAGTCTTCCCCCACACAGTCAGAAGTGTTCCGGAATTGTGAGTGTGGGGAGGTTCCGTCTTCTGTCTGCAGCACCCGGGATCTCCTAGGAGCCCTTCGCGTGTCTTCCCCGAGTGTCTCACATTACGGGCTGCCGGGGAAAGGCGGGGTTTGGGCTGGAAATGCAGGTAGTATCTAGTGCCTCCCCCTGGACTTGGGAGGTAATTAGCGTACTTCCCCCTGCCAGGGAACACCTGTGACACCAGTCAGCTGCGTGGACGGCGGCCCCAAACCTCCCCCACACAGTCAGCCGTGTTCCGGAATTCTGAGAGTGAGGAGGTTCCGTCTTCTGTCTGCTGCACCCGAGATCTCCTAGGAGCATTTCGCGTGTCTTCCCCGAGTGTATGCATGTGCGGGCTACCGGGGAAAGGCGGGGTTTGGGCTGGAAATGCAGGTAGCATGTAGTGCCTCCCCCTGGAAAGGGTAGGCAATTAGCGGATTTCCCCATGCCAGGGAACACCATTGATACCACTTAACTGCGTGGAGGGCGACCCAGAACCTCCCCCACACTGTCAGCCGTGTTCCGGTATTGTGAGTGTTGGGAAGTTCCGTCTTCTGTCTGCAGCACCCGGAATCTCCTAGGAGCCCTTCGCGTGTCTTCCCCGAGTGTCTGACTGTGCGTGCTGCCGGGGAAAGGCGGGGGTTGGGCTGGAAATGCAGGTAGCATCTAGTGCCTCCCACTGGACAGGGTAGGCAATTAGCGAATTTACCCATGCCAGGGAACACCTTTGACAGCAATTAGCGGCGAGGAGGGCGGCCCCAAACCACCCCCACACAGTTAGCCGTGTTCCGGGATTGTGAGTGTGGGGAGGTTCCGTCTACAGTCTGCAGCACCCGGGATCTCCTAGGAGCCCTTCGCGTGTCTTCCCCGAGTGTCTCACATTGCGGGCTGCCGGGGAAAGGCGGGGGTTGGGCTGGAAATGCAGTTAGCATCTAGTGCCTCCCCCTGGACTTGGGAGGTAATTAGCGGACTTCCCCCTGCCAGGGAACACCTTTGACACCACTCACCTGCGTGGAGGGCGGCCCCAAACCTCCCACACACAGTCAGCCGTGTTCCGGAATTCTGAGAGTGAGGAGGTTCCGTCTTCTGTCTGCTGCACCCGAGATCTCCTAGGAGCATTTCGCGTGTCTTCCCCGAGTGTATGCATGTGCGGGCTACCGGGGAAAGGCGGGGTTTGGGCTGGAAATGCAGGTAGCATGTAGTGCCTCCCCCTGGAAAGGGTAGGCAATTAGCGGATTTCCCCATGCCAGGGAACACCATTGACACCACTTAACTGCGTGGAGGGCGGCCCAGAACCTCCCCCACACTGTCAGCCGTGTTCCGGTATTGTGAGTGTTGGGAAGTTCCGTCTTCTGTCTGCAGCACCCGGAATCTCCTAGGAGCCCTTCGCGTGTCTTCCCCGAGTGTCTGCCTGTGCGGGCTGCCGGGGAAAGTCGGGGGTTGGGCTGGAAATGCAGGTAGCATCTAGTGCATCCCCCTGGACTTGGGAGGTAATTAGCGGATTTCCCCCTGACAGGGAACACCTGAGACACCAGTCAGCTGCGTGGACAGCGGCCCCAAACCTCCCCCTCACTGTCAGCCGTGTTCCGGAAGTCTGAGAGTGGGGAGGTTCCGTCTTCTGTCTGCAGCACCCGGGATCTCCTAGGAGCCCTTCGCGTGTATTCCCCGTGTGTCTGCTTGTGCGAGCTGCCGGGGAAAGGCGGGGGTTGGGCTGGAAATGCAGGTAGCATCTAGTGCCTCCCCCTGAACAGGGGAGGTAATTAGCGGAATTCCGCCTGCCAGGGAACACCTGTGACACCAGTCAGCTGCGTGGAAGGCGGCCCCAGTCTTCCCCCACACAGTCAGAAGTGTTCCGGAATTGTGAGTGTGGGGAGGTTCCGTCTTCTGTCTGCAGCACCCGGGATCTCCTAGGAGCCCTTCGCGTGTCTTCCCCGAGTGTCTCACATTACGGGCTGCCGGGGAAAGGCGGGGTTTGGGCTGGAAATGCAGGTAGTATCTAGTGCCTCCCCCTGGACTTGGGAGGTAATTAGCGTACTTCCCCCTGCCAGGGAACACCTGTGACACCAGTCAGCTGCGTGGACGGCGGCCCCAAACCTCCCCCACACAGTCAGCCGTGTTCCGGAATTCTGAGAGTGGGGATGTTCCGTCTTCTGTCTGCAGCACCCGGGATCTCCTAGGAGCACTTCGCGTGTCTTCCCCGAGTGTCTGCATGTGCGGGCTGCCGGGGAAAGGCGGGGGTTGGGCTGGAAATGCATGTAGTATCTAGTGCCTCCCCCTGGACTTGGGAGGTAATTAGCGGAATTCCCCCTGCCAGGGAACACCTGTGACACCAGTCAGCTGCGTGGACAGCGGCCCCAAACCTCCCCCTCACAGTCAGCCGTCTTCCGGAAGTCTGAGATTGGGGAGGTTCCGTCTTCTGTCTGCAGCACCCGGGATCTCCTAGGAGCCCTTCGCGTGTATTCCCCGTGTGTCTGCTTTTGCGAGCTGCCGGGGAAAGCGGGGGTTGGGCTGGAAATGCAAGTAGCTTCTAGTGCCTTCCCCTGGACAGGGTAGGCAATTAGCGGACTTCCCCGTGCCAGGGAACACCTTTGACACCACTTAGCTGCGTGGAGGGCGGCCCCGAACCTCCCCGACACAGTCAGCCGTGTTCCGGAATTCTGAGAGTGGGGATGTTCCGTCTTCTGTCTGCTGCACCCGAGATCTCCTAGGAGCATTTCGCGTGTCTTCCCCGAGTGTATGCATGTGCGGGCTACCGGGGAAAGGCGGGGTTTGGGCTGGAAATGCAGGTAGCATGTAGTGCCTCCCCCTGGAAAGGGTAGGCAATTAGCGGATTTCCCCATGCCAGGGAACACCATTGACACCACTTAACTGCGTGGAGGGCGGCCCAGAACCTCCCCCACACTGTCAGCCGTGTTCCGGTATTGTGAGTGTTGGGAAGTTCCGTCTTCTGTCTGCAGCACCCGGAATCTCCTAGGAGCCCTTCGCGTGTCTTCCCCGAGTGTCTGCCTGTGCGGGCTGCCGGGGAAAGTCGGGGGTTGGGCTGGAAATGCAGGTAGCATCTAGTGCATCCCCCTGGACTTGGGAGGTAATTAGCGGATTTCCCCCTGACAGGGAACACCTGAGACACCAGTCAGCTGCGTGGACAGCGGCCCCAAACCTCCCCCTCACTGTCAGCCGTGTTCCGGAAGTCTGAGAGTGGGGAGGTTCCGTCTTCTGTCTGCAGCACCCGGGATCTCCTAGGAGCCCTTCGCGTGTATTCCCCGTGTGTCTGCTTGTGCGAGCTGCCGGGGAAAGGCGGGGGTTGGGCTGGAAATGCAGGTAGCATCTAGTGCCTCCCCCTGAACAGGGGAGGTAATTAGCGGAATTCCGCCTGCCAGGGAACACCTGTGACACCAGTCAGCTGCGTGGAAGGCGGCCCCAGTCTTCCCCCACACAGTCAGAAGTGTTCCGGAATTGTGAGTGTGGGGAGGTTCCGTCTTCTGTCTGCAGCACCCGGGATCTCCTAGGAGCCCTTCGCGTGTCTTCCCCGAGTGTCTCACATTACGGGCTGCCGGGGAAAGGCGGGGTTTGGGCTGGAAATGCAGGTAGTATCTAGTGCCTCCCCCTGGACTTGGGAGGTAATTAGCGTACTTCCCCCTGCCAGGGAACACCTGTGACACCAGTCAGCTGCGTGGACGGCGGCCCCAAACCTCCCCCACACAGTCAGCCGTGTTCCGGAATTCTGAGAGTGGGGATGTTCCGTCTTCTGTCTGCAGCACCCGGGATCTCCTAGGAGCCCTTCGCGTGTCTTCCCCGAGTGTCTGCATGTGCGGGCTGCCGGGGAAAGGCGGGGGTTGGGCTGGAAATGCATGTAGTATCTAGTGCCTCCCCCTGGACTTGGGAGGTAATTAGCGGAATTCCCCCTGCCAGGGAACACCTGTGACACCAGTCAGCTGCGTGGACGGCGGCCCCAAACCTCCCCCACACAGTCAGCCGTGTTCCGAAATTGTGAGTGTGGGGAGGTTCCGTCTTCTGTCTGCAGCACCCGGGATATCCTAGGAGCACTTCGCGTGTCTTCCCCGAGTGTATACCATTGCGGGCTGCCGAGGAAATCGGGGGTTTGGCTGGAAATGCAAGTAGCATCTAGTGCCTCCCCCTAAACAGGGGAGGTAATTAGCGGAATTCCGCCTGACAGGGAACACCTGTGACACCAGTCAGCTGCGTGGAAGGCGGCCCCAGTCTTCCCCCACACAGTCAGAAGTGTTCCGGGATTGTGAGTGTGGGGAGGTTCCGTCTTCTGTCTGCAGCACCCGGGATCTCCTAGGAGCCCTTCGCGTGTCTTCCCCGAGTGTCTCACATTGCGGGCTGCCGGGGAAAGGCGGGGGTTGGGCTGGAAATGCAGGTAGTATCTAGTGCCTCCCCCTGGACTTGGGAGGTAATTAGCGGACTTCCCCCTGCCAGGGAACACCTGTGACACCAGTCAGCTGCGTGGACAGCGGCCCCAAACCTCCCCCTCACAGTCAGCCGTGTTCCAGAAGTCTGAGAGTGGGGAGGTTCCGTCTACTGTCTGCAGCACCCGGGATCTCCTAGGAGCTCTTCGCGTGTATTCCCCGTGTGTCTGCTTGTGCGAGCTGCCGGGGAAAGGTGGGGGTTGGGTTGGAAATGCAGGTAGCATCTAGTGCCTCCCCCTGAACAGGGGAGGTAATTAGCGGAATTCCGCCTGCCAGGGAACACCTGTGACACCAGTCAGCTGCGTGGAAGGCGGCCCCAGTCTTCCCCCACACAGTCAGAAGTGTTCCGGAATTGTGAGTGTGGGGAGGTTCCGTCTTCTGTCTGCAGCACCCGAGATCTCCTAGGAGCCCTTCGCGTGTCTTCCCCGAGTGTCTGCATGTGCGGGCTGCCGGGGAAAGGCGGGGGTTGGGCTGGAAATGCAGGTCGCATTTAGTGCCTCCATCTGGACTTGGGATGTAATTAGCGGACTTCCCCCTGCCAGGGAACACCTTTGACACCACTCAACTGCGTGGAGGGCGGCCCCAAACCTCCCACACACAGTCAGCCGTGTTCCGGAATTCTGAGAGTGTGGAGGTTCCGTCTTCTGTCTGCTGCACCCGAATTCTCCTAGGAGCATTTCGCGTGTCTTCCCCGAGTGTATGCATGTGCGGGCTACCGGGGAAAGGCGGGGTTTGGGCTGGAAATGCAGGTAGCATGTAGTGCCTCCCACTGGACAGGGTAGGCCATTAGCGGATTTCCCCATGCCAGGGAACACCATTGACACCACTTAACTGCGTGGAGGGCGGCCCAGAACCTCCCCCACACTGTCAGCCGTGTTCCGGTATTGTGAGTGTTGGGAAGTTCCGTCTTCTGTCTGCAGCACCCGGAATCTCCTAGGAGCCTTTCGCGTGTCTTCCCCGAGTGTCTGACTGTGCGGGCTGCCGGGGAAAGGCGGGGGTTGGGCTGGAAATGCAGGTAGCATCTAGTGCCTCCCCCTGGACAGGGTAGGCAATTAGCGAATTTACCCATGCCAGGGAACACCTTTGACAGCACTTAGCGGCGAGGAGGGCGGCCCCAAACCACCCCCACACAATTAGCCGTGTTCCGGGATTGTGAGTGTGGGGAGGTTCCGTCTACAGTCTGCAGCACCCGGGATCTCCTAGGAGCCCTTCGCGTGTCTTCCCCGAGTGTCTCACATTGCGGGCTGCCGGGGAAAGGCGGGGGTTGGGCTGGAAATGCAGGTAGCATCTAGTGCCTCCCCCTGGACTTGGGAGGTAATTAGCGGACTTCCCCCTGCCAGGGAACACCTTTGACACCACTAAACTGCGTGGAGGGCGGCCCCAAACGTCCCACACACAGTCAGCCGTGTTCCGGAATTCTGAGAGTGAGGAGGTTCCGTCTTCTGTCTGCTGCACCCGGGATCTCCTAGGAGCCCTTCGCGTGTCTTCCCCGAGTGTATCCCATTGCGGGCTGCCGGGGAAAGCGGGGGTTGGGCTGGAAATGCAAGTAGCTTCTAGTGCCTTCCCCTGGACAGGGTAGGCAATTAGCGGACTTCCCCGTGCCAGGGAACACCTTTGACACCACTTAGCTGCGTGGAGGGCGGCCCCGAACCTCCCCGACACAGTCAGCCGTGTTCCGGAATTCTGAGAATGGGAATGTTCCGTCTTCTGTCTGCAGCACCCGGGATCTCCTAGGAGCCCTTCGCGTGTCTTCCCCGAGTGTCTGCATGTGCGGGCTGCCGGGGAAAGGCGGGGGTTGGGCTGGAAATGCAGGTCGCATTTAGTGCCTCCCCCTGGACTTGGGAGGTAATTAGCGGACTTCCCCATGCCAGGGAACACCTTTGACACCACTCAACTGCGTGGAGGGCGGCCCCAAACCTCCCACACACAGTCAGCCGTGTTCCGAAATTGTGAGTGTGGGGAGGTTCCGTTTTCTGTCTGCAGCACCCGGGATCTCCTAGGAGCCCTTCGCGTGTCTTCCACGGTTGTCTCCCATTGCGGGCTGCCGGGGAAAGCGGGGGTTGGGCTGGAAATGCAAGTAGCATCTAGTGCCTCCCCCTGGAAAGGGTAGGCCATTAGCGGACTTCCCCGTGCCAGGGAACACCTGTGACACCAGTCAGCTGCGTGGACGGCGGCCCCTAACCTCCAACACACAGTCAGCCGTGTTCCGGAATTCTGAGAGAGGAGGTTCCGTCTTCTGTCTGCAGCACCCGGGATCTCCTAGGAGCCCTTCGCGTGTCTTCCCCGAGTGTCTGCCTGTGCGGGCTGCCGGGGAAAGGTGGGGTTTGGGCTGGAAATGCAGGTAGCATCTAGTGCCTCCCCCTGGACAGGGTAGTCAATTAGCGAATTTACCCATGCCAGGGAACACCTTTGACCACACTTAGCGGCGTGGAGGGCGGCCCCAAACCACCCCCACACAGTTATCCGTGTTCCAGGATTCTGAGTGTGGGGAGGTTCCGTCTACAGTCTGCAGCACCCGGGATCTCCTAGGAGCCCTTCGCGTGTTTTCCCCGAGTGTCTCACATTACGGGCTGCCGGCGAAAGGCGGGGTTTGGGCTGGAAATGCAGGTAGTATCTAGTGACTCCCCCTGGACTTGGGAGGTAATTAGCGGACTTCCCCCTGCCAGGGAACACCTGTGACACCAGTCAGCTGCGTGGACGGCGGCCCCAAACCTCCCACACACAGTCAGCCTTGTTCCGTAATTGTGAGTGTGGGGAGGTTCCGTTTTCTGTCTGCAGTACCCGGGATCTCCTAGGAGCCCTTCGCGTGTCTTCCACGGTTGTCTCCCATTGCGGGCTGCCGGGGAAAGCGGGGGTTGGGCTGGAAATGCAGGTAGCATCTAGTGCCTCCCCCAGGACAGGGTAGGCCATTAGCGGATTTCCCCATGCCAGGGAACAACTTTGACACCACTTAACTGCGTGGAGGGCGGCCCCGAACCTCCCCCAAACAGTCAGCCGTGTTCCGGTATTGTGAGTGTGGGGAAGTTCCGTCTTCTGTCTGCAGCACTCGGAATCTCCTAGGAGCCCTTCGCGTGTCTTCCCCGAGTGTCTGCCTGTGCGGGCTGCCTGGGAAAGGCGGGGGTTGGGCTGGAAATGCAGGTAGCATCTAGTGCCTCCCCCTGGACTAGGTAGGTAATTAGCGGACTTCCCCCTGCCAGGGAACACCTTTGACACCACTCAACTGCGTGGAGGGCGGCCCCAAACCTCCCACACTCAGTCAGCCGTGTTCCGGAATTCTGAGAGTGAGGAGGTTCCGTCTTCTGTCTGCTGCACCCGGGATCTCCTAGGAGCCCTTCGCGTGTCTTCCCCGAGTGTATCCCATTGCGGGCTGCCGGGGAAAGCGGGGGTTGGGCTGGAAATGCAAGTAGCTTCTAGTGCCTTCCCCTGGACAGGGTAGGCAATTAGCGGACTTCCCCGTGCCAGGGAACACCTTTGACACCACTTAGCTGCGTGGAGGGCGGCCCCGAACCTCCTCGACACAGTCAGCAGTGTTCCGGAATTCTGAGAGTGGGGAGGTTCCGTCTTCTGTCTGCAGCACCCGAGATCTCCTAGGAGCATTTCGCGTGTCTTCCCCGAGTGTATGCATGTGCGGGCTGCCGGGGAAAGGCGGGGTTTGGGCTGAAAATGCAGGTCGCATTTAGTGCCTCCCCCTGGACTTGGGAGGTAATTAGCGGACTTCCCCCTGCCAGGGAACACCTTTGACACCACTGAACTGCGTGGAGGGCGGCCCCAAACCTCCCACACACAGTCAGCCGTGTTCCGGAATTCTGAGAGTGTGGAGGTTCCGTCTTCTGTCTGCTGCACCCGAATTCTCCTAGGAGCATTTCGCGTGTCTTCCCCGAGTGTCTGCATGTGCGGGCTGCCGGGGAAAGGCGGGGGTTGTGCTGGAAATGCAGGTCGCATTTAGTGCCTCCCCCTGGACTTGGGAGGTAATTAGCGGACTTCCCCATGCCAGGGAACACCTTTGACACCACTCACCTGCGTGGAGGGCGGCCCCGAACCTCCCCCACACAGTCAGGCGTGTTCCAGAATTCTGAGAGTGGGGAGGTTCCGTCTTCTATCTGCAGCACCCGGGATCTCCTAGGAGCACTTCGCGTGTCTTCCCCGAGTGTATCCCATTGCGGGCTGCCGGGGAAAGCGGGGGTTGGGCTGGAAATGCAAGTAGCTTCTAGTGCCTTCCCCTGGACAGGGTAGGCAATTAGCGGACTTCCCCGTGCCAGGGAACACCTTTGACACCACTTAGCTGCGTGGAGGGCGGCCCCGAACCTCCCCGACACAGTCAGCCGTGTTCCGGTATTCTGAGAGTGGGGAGGTTCCGTCTTCTGTCTGCAGCACCCGAGATCTCCTAGGAGCATTTCGCGTGTCTTCCCCGAGTGTATGCATGTGCGGGCTGCCGGGGAAAGGCGGGGTTTGGGCTGAAAATGCAGGTAGCATGTAGTGCCTCCCGCTGGAATGGGTAGGCAATTAGCGGATTTCCCCATGCCAGGGAACACCTTTGACACCACTTAGCTGCGTGGAGGGCGGCCCCGAACCTCCCCCACACAGGCAGCCGTGTTCCGGAATTGTGAGTGTGGGGAGGTTCCGTCTTCTGTATGCAGCACCCGGGATCTCCTAGGAGCACTTCGCGTGTCTTCCCCGAGTGTATGCATGTGCGGGCTACCGGGGAAAGGCGACGTTGGGCTGGAAATGCAGGTAGCATGTAGTGCCTCCCCCTGGACATGGTAGGCAATTAGCGGACTTCCCCCTGCCAGGGAATACCTTTGACACCACTTTGCTGCGTGGACGGCGGCACCAAACCTCCCCCACACAGTCAGAAGTGTTCCGGAATTCTGAGAGAGGGGAGGTTCCGTCTTCTGTCTGCAGCACCCGGGATCTCCTAGGAACCCTTCGCGTGTCTTCCCCGAGTGTCTGCATGTGCGGGCTGCCGGGGAAAGGCGGGGGTTGGGCTGGAAATGCAGGTCGCATTTAGTGCCTCCCCCTGGACTTGGGAGGTAATTAGCGGACTTCCCCATGCCAGGGAACACCTTTGACACCACTCACCTGCGTGGAGGGCGGCCCCAAACCTCCCACACACAGTCAGCCGTGTTCCGAATTTGTGAGTGTGGGGAGGTTCTGTTTTCTCTCTGCAGCACCCGGGATCTCCTAGGAGAACTTCGCGTGTCTTCATCGAGTGTCTCCCATTGCGGGCTGCCGGGGAAAGCGGGGGTTGGGCTGGAAATGCAAGTAGCATCTAGTGCCTCCCCCTGAACAGGGTAGGCCATTAGCGGACTTCCCCGTGCCAGGGAACACCTTTGACACCACTTAGCTGCGTGGAGGGCGGCCCCGAACCTCCCCGACACAGTCAGCCGTGTTCCGGAATTCTGAGAATGGGGAGGATCCGTCTTCTGTCTGCAGCACCCGAGATCTCCTAGGAGCATTTCGCGTGTCTTCCCCGAGTGTATGCATGTGCGGGCTACCGGGAAAAGGCGGCGTTGAGCTGGAAATGCAGGTAGCATGTAGTGCCTCCCCCTGGAAAGGGTAGGCAATTAGCGGATTTCCCCATGCCAGGGAACACCTTTGACACCACTTAACTGCGTGGAGGGCGGCCCCGAACCTCCCCCACACAGTCAGCCGTGTTCCGGTATTGTGAGTGTGGGGAGGTTCCGTCTTCTGTCTGCAGCACCCGGGATCTCCTAGGAGCCCTTCGCGTGTCTTCCCCGAGTGTATCCCATTGCGGGCTGCCGGGGAAAGCGGGGGTTGGGCTGGAAATGCAGGTAGCTTCTAGTGCCTTCCCCTGGACAGGGTAGGCAATTAGCGGACTTCCCCGTGCCAGGGAACACCTTTGACACCACTTAGCTGCGTGGAGGGCGGCCCCGAACCTCCCCGACACAGTCAGCCGTGTTCCGGAATTCTGAGAATGGGAATGTTCCGTCTTCTGTCTGCAGCACCCGGGATCTCCTAGGAGCCCTTCGCGTGTCTTCCCCGAGTGTCTGCATGTGCGGGCTGCCGGGGAAAGGCGGGGGTTGGGCTGGAAATGCAGGTCGCATTTAGTGCATCCCCCTGGACTTGGGAGGTAATTAGCGGACTTCCCCATGCCAGGGAACACCTTTGACACCACTCACCTGCGTGGAGGGCGGCCCCAAACCTCCCACACACAGTCAGCCGTGTTCCGGAATTCTGAGAGTGAGGAGGTTCCGTCTTCTGTCTGCTGCACCCGAGATCTCCTAGGAGCATTTCGCGTGTCTTCCCCGAGTGTATGCATGTGCGGGCTACCGGGGAAAGGCGGGGTTTGGGCTGGAAATGCAGGTAGCATGTAGTGCCTCCCCCTGGAAAGGGTAGGCAATTAGCGGATTTCCCCATGCCAGGGAACACCATTGACACCACTTAACTGCGTGGAGGGCGGCCCAGAACCTCCCCCACACTGTCAACCGTGTTCCGGTATTGTGAGTGTTGGGAAGTTCCGTCTTCTGTCTGCAGCACCCGGAATCTCCTAGGAGCCCTTCGCGTGTCTTCCCCGAGTGTCTGCCTGTGCGGGCTGCCGGGGAAAGTCGGGGGTTGGGCTGGAAATGCAGGTAGCATCTAGTGCATCCCCCTGGACTTGGGAGGTAATTAGCGGATTTCCCCCTGACAGGGAACACCTGAGACACCAGTCAGCTGCGTGGACAGCGGCCCCAAACCTCCCCCTCACTGTCAGCCGTGTTCCGGAAGTCTGAGAGTGGGGAGGTTCCGTCTTCTGTCTGCAGCACCCGGGATCTCCTAGGAGCCCTTCGCGTGTATTCCCCGTGTGTCTGCTTGTGCGAGCTGCCGGGGAAAGGCGGGGGTTGGGCTGGAAATGCAGGTAGCATCTAGTGCCTCCCCCTGAACAGGGGACGTAATTAGCGGAATTCCGCCTGCCAGGGAACACCTGTGACACCAGTCAGCTGCGTGGAAGGCGGCCCCAGTCTTCCCCCACACAGTCAGAAGTGTTCCGGAATTGTGAGTGTGGGGAGGTTCCGTCTTCTGTCTGCAGCACCCGGGATCTCCTAGGAGCCCTTCGCGTGTCTTCCCCGAGTGTCTCACATTACGGGCTGCCGGGGAAAGGCGGGGTTTGGGCTGGAAATGCAGGTAATATCTAGTGCCTCCCCCTGGACTTGGGAGGTAATTAGCGGACTTCCCCCTGCCAGGGAACACCTGTGACACCAGTCAGCTGCGTGGACGGCGGCCCCAAACCTCCCCCACACAGTCAGCCGTGTTCCGGAATTCTGAGAGTGGGGATGTTCCGTCTTCTGTCTGCAGCACCCGGGATCTCCTAGGAGCCCTTCGCGTGTCTTCCCCGAGTGTCTGCATGTGCGGGCTGCCGGGGAAAGGCGGGGGTTGGGCTGGAAATGCATGTAGTATCTAGTGCCTCCCCCTGGACTTGGGAGGTAATTAGCGGAATTCCCCCTGCCAGGGAACACCTGTGACACCAGTCAGCTGCGTGGACAGCGGCCCCAAACCTCCCCCTCACAGTCAGCCGTCTTCCGGAAGTCTGAGATTGGGGAGGTTCCGTCTTCTGTCTGCAGCACCCGGGATCTCCTAGGAGCCCTTCGCGTGTATTCCCCGTGTGTCTGCTTTTGCGAGCTGCCGGGGAAAGCGGGGGTTGGGCTGGAAATGCAAGTAGCTTCTAGTGCCTTCCCCTGGACAGGGTAGGCAATTAGCGGACTTCCCCGTGCCAGGGAACACCTTTGACACCACTTAGCTGCGTGGAGGGCGGCCCCGAACCTCCCCGACACAGTCAGCCGTGTTCCGGAATTCTGAGAGTGGGGATGTTCCGTCTTCTGTCTGCAGCACCCAGGATCTCCTAGGAGCCCTTCGCGTGTCTTCCCCGAGTGTCTGCATGTGCGGGCTGCCGGGGAAAGGCGGGGGTTGGGCTGGAAATGCAGGTCGCATTTAGTGCCTACCCCTGGACTTGGGAGGTAATTAGCGGACTTCCCCATGCCAGGGAACACCTTTGACACCACTCACCTGCGTGGAGGGCGGCCCCAAACCTCCCACACACAGTCAGCCGTGTTCCGGAATTGTGAGTGTGGGGAGGTTCCGTCTTCTGTCTGCAGCACCCGGGATATCCTAGGAGCACTTCGCGTGTCTTCCCCGAGTGTATACCATTGCGGGCTGCCGAGGAAATCGGGGGTTTGGCTGGAAATGCAAGTAGCATCTAGTGCCTCCCCCTAAACAGGGGAGGTAATTAGCGGAATTCCGCCTGACAGGGAACACCTGTGACACCAGTCAGCTGCGTGGAAGGCGGCCCCAGTCTTCCCCCACACAGTCAGAAGTGTTCCGGGATATTGAGTGTGGGGAGGTTCCGTCTTCTGTCTGCAGCACCCGGGATCTCCTAGGAGCCCTTCGCGTGTCTTCCCCGAGTGTCTCACATTGCGGGCTGCCGGGGAAAGGCGGGGGTTGGGCTGGAAATGCAGGTAGTATCTAGTGCCTCCCCCTGGACTTGGGAGGTAATTAGCGGACTTCCCCCTGCCAGGGAACACCTGTGACACCAGTCAGCTGCGTGGACAGCGGCCCCAAACCTCCCCCTCACAGTCAGCCGTGTTCCAGAAGTCTGAGAGTGGGGAGGTTCCGTCTACTGTCTGCAGCACCCGGGATCTCCTAGGAGCTCTTCGCGTGTATTCCCCGTGTGTCTGCTTGTGCGAGCTGCCGGGGAAAGGTGGGGGTTGGGCTGGAAATGCAGGTAGCATCTAGTGCCTCCCCCTGAACAGGGGAGGTAATTAGCGGAATTCCGCCTGCCAGGGAACACCTGTGACACCAGTCAGCTGCGTGGAAGGCGGCCCCAGTCTTCCCCCACACAGTCAGAAGTGTTCCGGAATTGTGAGTGTGGGGAGGTTCCGTCTTCTGTCTGCAGCACCCGGGATCTCCTAGGAGCCCTTCGCGTGTCTTCCCCGAGTGTCTGCATGTGCGGGCTGCCGGGGAAAGGCGGGGGTTGGGCTGGAAATGCAGGTCGCATTTAGTGCCTCCATCTGGACTTGGGATTTAATTAGCGGACTTCCCCCTGCCAGGGAACACCTTTGACACCACTCAACTGCGTGGAGGGCGGCCCCAAACCTCCCACACACAGTCAGCCGTGTTCCGGAATTCTGAGAGTGTGGAGGTTCCGTCTTCTGTCTGCTGCACCCGAATTCTCCTAGGAGCATTTCGCGTGTCTTCCCCGAGTGTATGCATGTGCGGGCTACCGGGGAAAGGCGGGGTTTGGGCTGGAAATGCAGGTAGCATGTAGTGCCTCCCACTGGACAGGGTAGGCCATTAGCGGATTTCCCCATGCCAGGGAACACCATTGACACCACTTAACTGCGTGGAGGGCGGCCCAGAACCTCCCCCACACTGTCAGCCGTGTTCCGGTATTGTGAGTGTTGGGAAGTTCCGTCTTCTGTCTGCAGCACCCGGAATCTCCTAGGAGCCTTTCGCGTGTCTTCCCCGAGTGTCTGACTGTGCGGGCTGCCGGGGAAAGGCGGGGGTTGGGCTGGAAATGCAGGTAGCATCTAGTGCCTCCCCCTGGACAGGGTAGGCAATTAGCGAATTTACCCATGCCAGGGAACACCTTTGACAGCACTTAGCGGCGAGGAGGGCGGCCCCAAACCACCCCCACACAATTAGCCGTGTTCCGGGATTGTGAGTGTGGGGAGGTTCCGTCTACAGTCTGCAGCACCCGGGATCTCCTAGGAGCCCTTCGCGTGTCTTCCCCGAGTGTCTCACATTGCGGGCTGCCGGGGAAAGGCGGGGGTTGGGCTGGAAATGCAGGTAGCATCTAGTGCCTCCCCCTGGACTTGGGAGGTAATTAGCGGACTTCCCCATGCCAGGGAACACCTTTGACACCACTCACCTGCGTGGAGGGCGGCCCCAAACCTCCCACACACAGTCAGCCGTGTTCCGGAATTCTGAGAGTGAGGAGGTTCCGTCTTCTGTCTGCTGCACCCGAGATCTCCTAGGAGCATTTCGCGTGTCTTCCCCGAGTGTATGCATGTGCGGGCTACCGGGGAAAGGCGGGGTTTGGGCTGGAAATGCAGGTAGCATGTAGTGCCTCCCCCTGGAAAGGGTAGGCAATTAGCGGATTTCCCCATGCCAGGGAACACCATTGACACCACTTAACTGCGTGGAGGGCGGCCCAGAACCTCCCCCACACTGTCAGCCGTGTTCCGGTATTGTGAGTGTGGGGAGGTTCCGTCTTCTGTCTGCAGCACCCGGGATCTCCTAGGAGCCCTTCGCGTGTCTTCCCCGAGTGTCTGCATGTGCGGGCTGCCGGGGAAAGGCGGGGGTTGGGCTGGAAATGCAGGTCGCATTTAGTGCCTACCCCTGGACTTGAGAGGTAATTAGCGGACTTCCCCATGCCAGGGAACACCTTTGACACCACTCACCTGCGTGGAGGGCGGCCCCAAACGTCCCACACACAGTCAGCCGTGTTCCGGAATTGTGAGTGTGGGGAGGTTCCGTCTTCTGTCTGCAGCACCCGGGATCTCCTAGGAGCCCTTCGCGTGTCTTCCCCGAGTGTATCCCATTGCGGGCTGCCGGGGAAAGCGGGGGTTGGGCTGGAAATGCAGGTAGCTTCTAGTGCCTTCCCCTGGACAGGGTAGGAAATTAGCGGACTTCCCCGTGCCAGGGAACACCTTTGACACCACTTAGCTGCGTGGAGGGCGGCCCCGAACCTCCCCGACACAGTCAGCCGTGTTCCGGAATTCTGAGAATGGGAATGTTCCGTCTTCTGTCTGCAGCACCCGGGATCTCCTAGGAGCCCTTCGCGTGTCTTCCCCGAGTGTCTGCATGTGCGGGCTGCCGGGGAAAGGCGGGGGTTGGGCTGGAAATGCAGGTCGCATTTAGTGCATCCCCCTGGACTTGGGAGGTATTTAGCGGACTTCCCCATGCCAGGGAACACCTTTGACACCACTCACCTGCGTGGAGGGCGGCCCCAAACCTCCCACACACAGTCAGCCGTGTTCCGGAATTCTGAGAGTGAGGAGGTTCCGTCTTCTGTCTGCTGCACCCGAGATCTCCTAGGAGCATTTCGCGTGTCTTCCCCGAGTGTATGCATGTGCGGGCTACCGGGGAAAGGCGGGGTTTGGGCTGGAAATGCAGGTAGCATGTAGTGCCTCCCCCTGGAAAGGGTAGGCAATTAGCGGATTTCCCCATGCCAGGGAACACCATTGACACCACTTAACTGCGTGGAGGGCGGCCCAGAACCTCCCCCACACTGTCAGCCGTGTTCCGGTATTGTGAGTGTTGGGAAGTTCCGTCTTCTGTCTGCAGCACCCGGAATCTCCTAGGAGCCCTTCGCGTGTCTTCCCCGAGTGTCTGCCTGTGCGGGCTGCCGGGGAAAGTCGGGGGTTGGGCTGGAAATGCAGGTAGCATCTAGTGCATCCCCCTGGACTTGGGAGGTAATTAGCGGATTTCCCCCTGACAGGGAACACCTGAGACACCAGTCAGCTGCGTGGACAGCGGCCCCAAACCTCCCCCTCACTGTCAGCCGTGTTCCGGAAGTCTGAGAGTGGGGAGGTTCCGTCTTCTGTCTGCAGCACCCGGGATCTCCTAGGAGCCCTTCGCGTGTATTCCCCGTGTGTCTGCTTGTGCGAGCTGCCGGGGAAAGGCGGGGGTTGGGCTGGAAATGCAGGTAGCATCTAGTGCCTCCCCCTGAACAGGGGAGGTAATTAGCGGAATTCCGCCTGCCAGGGAACACCTGTGACACCAGTCAGCTGCGTGGAAGGCGGCCCCAGTCTTCCCCCACACAGTCAGAAGTGTTCCGGAATTGTGAGTGTGGGGAGGTTCCGTCTTCTGTCTGCAGCAGCCGGGATCTCCTAGGAGCCCTTCGCGTGTCTTCCCCGAGTGTCTCACATTACGGGCTGCCGGGGAAAGGCGGGGTTTGGGCTGGAAATGCAGGTAGTATCTAGTGCCTCCCCCTGGACTTGGGAGGTAATTAGCGTACTTCCCCCTGCCAGGGAACACCTGTGACACCAGTCAGCTGCGTGGACGGCGGCCCCAAACCTCCCCCACACAGTCAGCCGTGTTCCGGAATTCTGAGAGTGAGGAGGTTCCGTCTTCTGTCTGCTGCACCCGAGATCTCCTAGGAGCATTTCGCGTGTCTTCCCCGAGTGTATGCATGTGCGGGCTACCGGGGAAAGGCGGGGTTTGGGCTGGAAATGCAGGTAGCATGTAGTGCCTCCCCCTGGAAAGGGTAGGCAATTAGCGGATTTCCCCATGCCAGGGAACACCATTGATACCACTTAACTGCGTGGAGGGCGACCCAGAACCTCCCCCACACTGTCAGCCGTGTTCCGGTATTGTGAGTGTTGGGAAGTTCCGTCTTCTGTCTGCAGCACCCGGAATCTCCTAGGAGCCCTTCTCGTGTCTTCCCCGAGTGTCTGACTGTGCGTGCTGCCGGGGAAAGGCGGGGGTTGGGCTGGAAATGCAGGTAGCATCTAGTGCCTCCCACTGGACAGGGTAGGCAATTAGCGAATTTACCCATGCCAGGGAACAAATTTGACAGCAATTAGCGGCGAGGAGGGCGGCCCCAAACCACCCCCACACAGTTAGCCGTGTTCCGGGATTGTGAGTGTGGGGAGGTTCCGTCTACAGTCTGCAGCACCCGGGATCTCCTAGGAGCCCTTCGCGTGTCTTCCCCGAGTGTCTCACATTGCGGGTTGCCGGGGAAAGGCGGGGGTTGGGCTGGAAATGCAGTTAGCATCTAGTGCCTCCCCCTGGACTTGGGAGGTAATTAGCGGACTTCCCCCTGCCAGGGAACACCTTTGACACCACTCACCTGCGTGGAGGGCGGCCCCAAACCTCCCACACACAGTCAGCCGTGTTCCGGAATTCTGAGAGTGAGGAGGTTCCGTCTTCTGTCTGCTGCACCCGAGATCTCCTAGGAGCATTTCGCGTGTCTTCCCCGAGTGTATGCATGTGCGGGCTACCGGGGAAAGGCGGGGTTTGGGCTGGAAATGCAGGTAGCATGTAGTGCCTCCCCCTGGAAAGGGTAGGCAATTAGCGGATTTCCCCATGCCAGGGAACACCATTGACACCACTTAACTGCGTGGAGGGCGGCCCAGAACCTCCCCCACACTGTCAGCCGTGTTCCGGTATTGTGAGTGTTGGGAAGTTCCGTCTTCTGTCTGCAGCACCCGGAATCTCCTAGGAGCCTTTCGCGTGTCTTCCCCGAGTGTCTGCCTGTGCGGACTGCCGGGGAAAGTCGGGGGTTGGGCTGGAAATGCAGGTAGCATCTAGTGCATCCCCCTGGACTTGGGAGGTAATTAGCGGATTTCCCCCTGACAGGGAACACCTGAGACACCAGTCAGCTGCGTGGACAGCGGCCCCAAACCTCCCCCTCACTGTCAGCCGTGTTCCGGAAGTCTGAGAGTGGGGAGGTTCCGTCTTCTGTCTGCAGCACCCGGGATCTCCTAGGAGCCCTTCGCGTGTATTCCCCGTGTGTCTGCTTGTGCGAGCTGCCGGGGAAAGGCGGGGGTTGGGCTGGAAATGCAGGTAGCATCTAGTGCCTCCCCCTGAACAGGGGAGGTAATTAGCGGAATTCCGCCTGCCAGGGAACACCTGTGACACCAGTCAGCTGCGTGGAAGGCGGCCCCAGTCTTCCCCCACACAGTCAGAAGTGTTCCGGAATTGTGAATGTGGGGAGGTTCCGTCTTCTGTCTGCAGCACCCGGGATCTCCTAGGAGCCCTTCGCGTGTCTTCCCCGAGTGTCTCACATTACGGGCTGCCGGGGAAAGGCGGGGTTTGGGCTGGAAATGCAGGTAGTATCTAGTGCCTCCCCCTGGACTTGGGAGGTAATTAGCGTACTTCCCCCTGCCAGGGAACACCTGTGACACCAGTCAGCTGCGTGGACGGCGGCCCCAAACCTCCCCCACACAGTCAGCCGTGTTCCGGAATTCTGAGAGTGGGGATGTTCCGTCTTCTGTCTGCAGCACCCGGGATCTCCTAGGAGCCCTTCGCGTGTCTTCCCCGAGTGTCTGCATGTGCGAGCTGCCGGGGAAAGGCGGGGGTTGGGCTGGAAATGCATGTAGTATCTAGTGCCTCCCCCTGGACTTGGGAGGTAATTAGCGGAATTCCCCCTGCCAGGGAACACCTGTGACACCAGTCAGCTGCGTGGACGGCGGCCCCAAACCTCCCCCTCACAGTCAGCCGTCTTCCGGAAGTCTGAGATTGGGGAGGTTCCGTCTTCTGTCTGCAGCACCCGGGATCTCCTAGGAGCCCTTCGCGTGTATTCCCCGTGTGTCTGCTTTTGCGAGCTGCCGGGGAAAGCGGGGGTTGGGCTGGAAATGCAAGTAGCTTCTAGTGCCTTCCCCTGGACAGGGTAGGCAATTAGCGGACTTCCCCGTGCCAGGGAACACCTTTGACACCACTTAGCTGCGTGGAGGGCGGCCCCGAACCTCCCCGACACAGTCAGCCGTGTTCCGGAATTCTGAGAGTGGGGATGTTCCGTCTTCTGTCTGCAGCACCCAGGATCTCCTAGGAGCCCTTCGCGTGTCTTCCCCGAGTGTCTGCATGTGCGGGCTGCCGGGGAAAGGCGGGGGTTGGGCTGGAAATGCAGGTCGCATTTAGTGCCTACCCCTGGACTTGAGAGGTAATTAGCGGACTTCCCCATGCCAGGGAACACCTTTGACACCACTCACCTGCGTGGAGGGCGGCCCCAAACCTCCCACACACAGTCAGCCGTGTTCCGGAATTGTGAGTGTGGGGAGGTTCCGTCTTCTGTCTGCAGCACCCGGGATCTCCTAGGAGCCCTTCGCGTGTCTTCCCCGAGTGTATCCCATTGCGGGCTGCCGGGGAAAGCGGGGGTTGGGCTGGAAATGCAGGTAGCTTCTAGTGCCTTCCCCTGGACAGGGTAGGCAATTAGCGGACTTCCCCGTGCCAGGGAACACCTTTGACACCACTTAGCTGCGTGGAGGGCGGCCCCGAACCTCCCCGACACAGTCAGCCGTGTTCCGGAATTCTGAGAATGGGAATGTTCCGTCTTCTGTCTGCAGCACCCGGGATCTCCTAGGAGCCCTTCGCGTGTCTTCCCCGAGTGTCTGCATGTGCGGGCTGCCGGGGAAAGGCGGGGGTTGGGCTGGAAATGCAGGTCGCATTTAGTGCATCCCCCTGGACTTGGGAGGTAATTAGCGGAATTCCGCCTGCCAGGGAACACCTGTGACACCAGTCAGCTGCGTGGAAGGCGGCCCCAGTCTTCCCCCACACAGTCAGAAGTGTTCCGGAATTGTGAGTGTGTGGAGGTTCCGTCTTCTGTCTGCAGCACCCGGGATCTCCTAGGAGCCCTTCGCGTGTCTTCCCCGAGTGTCTCACATTACGGGCTGCCGGGGAAAGGCGGGGTTTGGGCTGGAAATGCAGGTAGTATCTAGTGCCTCCCCCTGGACTTGGGAGGTAATTAGCGGACTTCCCCCTGCCAGGGAACACCTGTGACACCAGTCAGCTGCGTGGACGGCGGCCCCAAACCTCCCCCACACAGTCAGCCGTGTTCCGGAATTCTGAGAGTGGGGATGTTCCGTCTTCTGTCTGCAGCACCCGGGATCTCCTAGGAGCCCTTCGCGTGTCTTCCCCGAGTGTCTGCATGTGCGGGCTGCCGGGGAAAGGCGGGGGTTGGGCTGGAAATGCATGTAGTATCTAGTGCCTCCCCCTGGACTTGGGAGGTAATTAGCGGAATTCCCCCTGCCAGGGAACACCTGTGACACCAGTCAGCTGCGTGGACGGCGGCCCCAAACCTCCCCCACACAGTCAGCCGTGTTCCGAAATTGTGAGTGTGGGGAGGTTCCGTCTTCTGTCTGCAGCACCCGGGATATCCTAGGAGCACTTCGCGTGTCTTCCCCGAGTGTCTCACATTGCGGGCTGCCGGGGAAAGGCGGGGGTTGGGCTGGAAATGCAGGTAGTATCTAGTGCCTCCCCCTGGACTTGGGAGGTAATTAGCGGACTTCCCCCTGCCAGGGAACACCTGTGACACCAGTCAGCTGCGTGGACAGCGGCCCCAAACCTCCCCCTCACAGTCAGCCGTGTTCCAGAAGTCTGAGAGTGGGGAGGTTCCGTCTACTGTCTGCAGCACCCGGGATCTCCTAGGAGCTCTTCGCGTGTATTCCCCGTGTGTCTGCTTGTGCGAGCTGCCGGGGAAAGGTGGGGGTTGGGCTGGAAATGCAGGTAGCATCTAGTGCCTCCCCCTGAACAGGGGAGGTAATTAGCGGAATTCCGCCTGCCAGGGAACACCTGTGACACCAGTCAGCTGCGTGGAAGGCGGCCCCAGTCTTCCCCCACACAGTCAGAAGTGTTCCGGAATTGTGAGTGTGGGGAGGTTCCGTCTTCTGTCTGCAGCACCCGAGATCTCCTAGGAGCCCTTCGCGTGTCTTCCCCGAGTGTCTGCATGTGCGGGCTGCCGGGGAAAGGCGGGGGTTGGGCTGGAAATGCAGGTCGCATTTAGTGCCTCCATCTGGACTTGGGATTTAATTAGCGGACTTCCCCCTGCCAGGGAACACCTTTGACACCACTCAACTGCGTGGAGGGCGGCCCCAAACCTCCCACACACAGTCAGCCGTGTTCCGGAATTCTGAGAGTGTGGAGGTTCCGTCTTCTGTCTGCTGCACCCGAATTCTCCTAGGAGCATTTCGCGTGTCTTCCCCGAGTGTATGCATGTGCGGGCTACCGGGGAAAGGCGGGGTTTGGGCTGGAAATGCAGGTAGCATGTAGTGCCTCCCACTGGACAGGGTAGGCCATTAGCGGATTTCCCCATGCCAGGGAACACCATTGACACCACTTAACTGCGTGGAGGGCGGCCCAGAACCTCCCCCACACTGTCAGCCGTGTTCCGGTATTGTGAGTGTTGGGAAGTTCCGTCTTCTGTCTGCAGCACCCGGAATCTCCTAGGAGCCTTTCGCGTGTCTTCCCCGAGTGTCTGACTGTGCGGGCTGCCGGGGAAAGGCGGGGGTTGGGCTGGAAATGCAGGTAGCATCTAGTGCCTCCCCCTGGACAGGGTAGGCAATTAGCGAATTTACCCATGCCAGGGAACACCTTTGACAGCACTTAGCGGCGAGGAGGGCGGCCCCAAACCACCCCCACACAATTAGCCGTGTTCCGGGATTGTGAGTGTGGGGAGGTTCCGTCTACAGTCTGCAGCACCCGGGATCTCCTAGGAGCCCTTCGCGTGTCTTCCCCGAGTGTCTCACATTGCGGGCTGCCGGGGAAAGGCGGGGGTTGGGCTGGAAATGCAGGTAGCATCTAGTGCCTCCCCCTGGACTTGGGAGGTAATTAGCGGACTTCCCCCTGCCAGGGAACACCTTTGACACCACTAAACTGCGTGGAGGGCGGCCCCAAACGTCCCACACACAGTCAGCCGTGTTCCGGAATTCTGAGAGTGAGGAGGTTCCGTCTTCTGTCTGCTGCACCCGGGATCTCCTAGGAGCCCTTCGCGTGTCTTCCCCGAGTGTATCCCATTGCGGGCTGCCGGGGAAAGCGGGGGTTGGGCTGGAAATGCAAGTAGCTTCTAGTGCCTTCCCCTGGACAGGGTAGGAAATTAGCGGACTTCCCCGTGCCAGGGAACACCTTTGACACCACTTAGCTGCGTGGAGGGCGGCCCCGAACCTCCCCGACACAGTCAGCCGTGTTCCGGAATTCTGAGAATGGGAATGTTCCGTCTTCTGTCTGCAGCACCCGGGATCTCCTAGGAGCCCTTCGCGTGTCTTCCCCGAGTGTCTGCATGTGCGGGCTGCCGGGGAAAGGCGGGGGTTGGGCTGGAAATGCAGGTCGCATTTAGTGCCTCCCCCTGGACTTGGGAGGTAATTAGCGGACTTCCCCATGCCAGGGAACACCTTTGACACCACTCAACTGCGTGGAGGGCGGCCCCAAACCTCCCACACACAGTCAGCCGTGTTCCGAAATTGTGAGTGTGGGGAGGTTCCGTTTTCTGTCTGCAGCACCCGGGATCTCCTAGGAGCCCTTCGCGTGTCTTCCACGGTTGTCTCCCATTGCGGGCTGCCGGGGAAAGCGGGGGTTGGGCTGGAAATGCAAGTAGCATCTAGTGCCTCCCCCTGGAAAGGGTAGGCCATTAGCGGACTTCCCCGTGCCAGGGAACACCTGTGACACCAGTCAGCTGCGTGGACGGCGTCCCCTAACCTCCAACACACAGTCAGCCGTGTTCCGGAATTCTGAGAGAGGAGGTTCCGTCTTCTGTCTGCAGCACCCGGGATCTCCTAGGAGCCCTTCGCGTGTCTTCCCCGAGTGTCTGCCTGTGCGGGCTGCCGGGGAAAGGTGGGGTTTGGGCTGGAAATGCAGGTAGCATCTAGTGCCTCCCCCTGGACAGGGTAGTCAATTAGCGAATTTACCCATGCCAGGGAACACCTTTGACCACACTTAGCGGCGTGGAGGGCGGCCCCAAACCACCCCCACACAGTTATCCGTGTTCCAGGATTCTGAGTGTGGGGAGGTTCCGTCTACAGTCTGCAGCACCCGGGATCTCCTAGGAGCCCTTCGCGTGTTTTCCCCGAGTGTCTCACATTACGGGCTGCCGGCGAAAGGCGGGGTTTGGGCTGGAAATGCAGGTAGTATCTAGTGACTCCCCCTGGACTTGGGAGGTAATTAGCGGACTTCCCCCTGCCAGGGAACACCTGTGACACCAGTCAGCTGCGTGGACGGCGGCCCCAAACCTCCCACACACAGTCAGCCTTGTTCCGTAATTGTGAGTGTGGGGAGGTTCCGTTTTCTGTCTGCAGTACCCGGGATCTCCTAGGAGCCCTTCGCGTGTCTTCCACGGTTGTCTCCCATTGCGGGCTGCCGGGGAAAGCGGGGGTTGGGCTGGAAATGCAGGTAGCATCTAGTGCCTCCCCCAGGACAGGGTAGGCCATTAGCGGATTTCCCCATGCCAGGGAACAACTTTGACACCACTTAACTGCGTGGAGGGCGGCCCCGAACCTCCCCCAAACAGTCAGCCGTGTTCCGGTATTGTGAGTGTGGGGAAGTTCCGTCTTCTGTCTGCAGCACTCGGAATCTCCTAGGAGCCCTTCGCGTGTCTTCCCCGAGTGTCTGCCTGTGCGGGCTGCCTGGGAAAGGCGGGGGTTGGGCTGGAAATGCAGGTAGCATCTAGTGCCTCCCCCTGGACTAGGTAGGTAATTAGCGGACTTCCCCCTGCCAGGGAACACCTTTGACACCACTCAACTGCGTGGAGGGCGGCCCCAAACCTCCCACACTCAGTCAGCCGTGTTCCGGAATTCTGAGAGTGAGGAGGTTCCGTCTTCTGTCTGCTGCACCCGGGATCTCCTAGGAGCCCTTCGCGTGTCTTCCCCGAGTGTATCCCATTGCGGGCTGCCGGGGAAAGCGGGGGTTGGGCTGGAAATGCAAGTAGCTTCTAGTGCCTTCCCCTGGACAGGGTAGGCAATTAGCGGACTTCCCCGTGCCAGGGAACACCTTTGACACCACTTAGCTGCGTGGAGGGCGGCCCCGAACCTCCTCGACACAGTCAGCAGTGTTCCGGAATTCTGAGAGTGGGGAGGTTCCGTCTTCTGTCTGCAGCACCCGAGATCTCCTAGGAGCATTTCGCGTGTCTTCCCCGAGTGTATGCATGTGCGGGCTGCCGGGGAAAGGCGGGGTTTGGGCTGAAAATGCAGGTCGCATTTAGTGCCTCCCCCTGGACTTGGGAGGTAATTAGCGGACTTCCCCCTGCCAGGGAACACCTTTGACAACACTGAACTGCGTGGAGGGCGGCCCCAAACCTCCCACACACAGTCAGCCGTGTTCCGGAATTCTGAGAGTGTGGAGGTTCCGTCTTCTGTCTGCTGCACCCGAATTCTCCTAGGAGCATTTCGCGTGTCTTCCCCGAGTGTCTGCATGTGCGGGCTGCCGGGGAAAGGCGGGGGTTGTGCTGGAAATGCAGGTCGCATTTAGTGCCTCCCCCTGGACTTGGGAGGTAATTAGCGTACTTCCCCCTGCCAGGGAACACCTGTGACACCAGTCAGCTGCGTGGACGGCGGCCCCAAACCTCCCCCACACAGTCAGCCGTGTTCCGGAATTCTGAGAGTGAGGAGGTTCCGTCTTCTGTCTGCTGCACCCGAGATCTCCTAGGAGCATTTCGCGTGTCTTCCCCGAGTGTATGCATGTGCGGGCTACCGGGGAAAGGCGGGGTTTGGGCTGGAAATGCAGGTAGCATGTAGTGCCTCCCCCTGGAAAGGGTAGGCAATTAGCGGATTTCCCCATGCCAGGGAACACCATTGATACCACTTAACTGCGTGGAGGGCGACCCAGAACCTCCCCCACACTGTCAGCCGTGTTCCGGTATTGTGAGTGTTGGGAAGTTCCGTCTTCTGTCTGCAGCACCCGGAATCTCCTAGGAGCCCTTCGCGTGTCTTCCCCGAGTGTCTGACTGTGCGTGCTGCCGGGGAAAGGCGGGGGTTGGGCTGGAAATGCAGGTAGCATCTAGTGCCTCCCACTGGACAGGGTAGGCAATTAGCGAATTTACCCATGCCAGGGAACACCTTTGACAGCAATTAGCGGCGAGGAGGGCGGCCCCAAACCACCCCCACACAGTTAGCCGTGTTCCGGGATTGTGAGTGTGGGGAGGTTCCGTCTACAGTCTGCAGCACCCGGGATCTCCTAGGAGCCCTTCGCGTGTCTTCCCCGAGTGTCTCACATTGCGGGCTGCCGGGGAAAGGCGGGGGTTGGGCTGGAAATGCAGTTAGCATCTAGTGCCTCCCCCTGGACTTGGGAGGTAATTAGCGGACTTCCCCCTGCCAGGGAACACCTTTGACACCACTCACCTGCGTGGAGGGCGGCCCCAAACCTCCCACACACAGTCAGCCGTGTTCCGGAATTCTGAGAGTGAGGAGGTTCCGTCTTCTGTCTGCTGCACCCGAGATCTCCTAGGAGCATTTCGCGTGTCTTCCCCGAGTGTATGCATGTGCGGGCTACCGGGGAAAGGCGGGGTTTGGGCTGGAAATGCAGGTAGCATGTAGTGCCTCCCCCTGGAAAGGGTAGGCAATTAGCGGATTTCCCCATGCCAGGGAACACCATTGACACCACTTAACTGCGTGGAGGGCGGCCCAGAACCTCCCCCACACTGTCAGCCGTGTTCCGGTATTGTGAGTGTTGGGAAGTTCCGTCTTCTGTCTGCAGCACCCGGAATCTCCTAGGAGCCCTTCGCGTGTCTTCCCCGAGTGTCTGCCTGTGCGGGCTGCCGGGGAAAGTCGGGGGTTGGGCTGGAAATGCAGGTAGCATCTAGTGCATCCCCCTGGACTTGGGAGGTAATTAGCGGATTTCCCCCTGACAGGGAACACCTGAGACACCAGTCAGCTGCGTGGACAGCGGCCCCAAACCTCCCCCTCACTGTCAGCCGTGTTCCGGAAGTCTGAGAGTGGGGAGGTTCCGTCTTCTGTCTGCAGCACCCGGGATCTCCTAGGAGCCCTTCGCGTGTATTCCCCGTGTGTCTGCTTGTGCGAGCTGCCGGGGAAAGGCGGGGGTTGGGCTGGAAATGCAGGTAGCATCTAGTGCCTCCCCCTGAACAGGGGAGGTAATTAGCGGAATTCCGCCTGCCAGGGAACACCTGTGACACCAGTCAGCTGCGTGGAAGGCGGCCCCAGTCTTCCCCCACACAGTCAGAAGTGTTCCGGAATTGTGAGTGTGGGGAGGTTCCGTCTTCTGTCTGCAGCACCCGGGATCTCCTAGGAGCCCTTCGCGTGTCTTCCCCGAGTGTCTCACATTACGGGCTGCCGGGGAAAGGCGGGGTTTGGGCTGGAAATGCAGGTAGTATCTAGTGCCTCCCCCTGGACTTGGGAGGTAATTAGCGTACTTCCCCCTGCCAGGGAACACCTGTGACACCAGTCAGCTGCGTGGACGGCGGCCCCAAACCTCCCCCACACAGTCAGCCGTGTTCCGGAATTCTGAGAGTGGGGATGTTCCGTCTTCTGTCTGCAGCACCCGGGATCTCCTAGGAGCCCTTCGCGTGTCTTCCCCGAGTGTCTGCATGTGCGGGCTGCCGGGGAAAGGCGGGGGTTGGGCTGGAAATGCATGTAGTATCTAGTGCCTCCCCCTGGACTTGGGAGGTAATTAGCGGAATTCCCCCTGCCAGGGAACACCTGTGACACCAGTCAGCTGCGTGGACAGCGGCCCCAAACCTCCCCCTCACAGTCAGCCGTCTTCCGGAAGTCTGAGATTGGGGAGGTTCCGTCTTCTGTCTGCAGCACCCGGGATCTCCTAGGAGCCCTTCGCGTGTATTCCCCGTGTGTCTGCTTTTGCGAGCTGCCGGGGAAAGCGGGGGTTGGGCTGGAAATGCAAGTAGCTTCTAGTGCCTTCCCCTGGACAGGGTAGGCAATTAGCGGACTTCCCCGTGCCAGGGAACACCTTTGACACCACTTAGCTGCGTGGAGGGCGGCCCCGAACCTCCCCGACACAGTCAGCCGTGTTCCGGAATTCTGAGAGTGGGGATGTTCCGTCTTCTGTCTGCTGCACCCGAGATCTCCTAGGAGCATTTCGCGTGTCTTCCCCGAGTGTATGCATGTGCGGGCTACCGGGGAAAGGCGGGGTTTGGGCTGGAAATGCAGGTAGCATGTAGTGCCTCCCCCTGGAAAGGGTAGGCAATTAGCGGATTTCCCCATGCCAGGGAACACCATTGACACCACTTAACTGCGTGGAGGGCGGCCCAGAACCTCCCCCACACTGTCAGCCGTGTTCCGGTATTGTGAGTGTTGGGAAGTTCCGTCTTCTGTCTGCAGCACCCGGAATCTCCTAGGAGCCCTTCGCGTGTCTTCCCCGAGTGTCTGCCTGTGCGGGCTGCCGGGGAAAGTCGGGGGTTGGGCTGGAAATGCAGGTAGCATCTAGTGCATCCCCCTGGACTTGGGAGGTAATTAGCGGATTTCCCCCTGACAGGGAACACCTGAGACACCAGTCAGCTGCGTGGACAGCGGCCCCAAACCTCCCCCTCACTGTCAGCCGTGTTCCGGAAGTCTGAGAGTGGGGAGGTTCCGTCTTCTGTCTGCAGCACCCGGGATCTCCTAGGAGCCCTTCGCGTGTATTCCCCGTGTGTCTGCTTGTGCGAGCTGCCGGGGAAAGGCGGGGGTTGGGCTGGAAATGCAGGTAGCATCTAGTGCCTCCCCCTGAACAGGGGAGGTAATTAGCGGAATTCCGCCTGCCAGGGAACACCTGTGACACCAGTCAGCTGCGTGGAAGGCGGCCCCAGTCTTCCCCCACACAGTCAGAAGTGTTCCGGAATTGTGAGTGTGGGGAGGTTCCGTCTTCTGTCTGCAGCACCCGGGATCTCCTAGGAGCCCTTCGCGTGTCTTCCCCGAGTGTCTCACATTACGGGCTGCCGGGGAAAGGCGGGGTTTGGGCTGGAAATGCAGGTAGTATCTAGTGCCTCCCCCTGGACTTGGGAGGTAATTAGCGTACTTCCCCCTGCCAGGGAACACCTGTGACACCAGTCAGCTGCGTGGACGGCGGCCCCAAACCTCCCCCACACAGTCAGCCGTGTTCCGGAATTCTGAGAGTGGGGATGTTCCGTCTTCTGTCTGCAGCACCCGGGATCTCCTAGGAGCCCTTCGCGTGTCTTCCCCGAGTGTCTGCATGTGCGGGCTGCCGGGGAAAGGCGGGGGTTGGGCTGGAAATGCATGTAGTATCTAGTGCCTCCCCCTGGACTTGGGAGGTAATTAGCGGAATTCCCCCTGCCAGGGAACACCTGTGACACCAGTCAGCTGCGTGGACGGCGGCCCCAAACCTCCCCCACACAGTCAGCCGTGTTCCGAAATTGTGAGTGTGGGGAGGTTCCGTCTTCTGTCTGCAGCACCCGGGATATCCTAGGAGCACTTCGCGTGTCTTCCCCGAGTGTATACCATTGCGGGCTGCCGAGGAAATCGGGGGTTTGGCTGGAAATGCAAGTAGCATCTAGTGCCTCCCCCTAAACAGGGGAGGTAATTAGCGGAATTCCGCCTGACAGGGAACACCTGTGACACCAGTCAGCTGCGTGGAAGGCGGCCCCAGTCTTCCCCCACACAGTCAGAAGTGTTCCGGGATTGTGAGTGTGGGGAGGTTCCGTCTTCTGTCTGCAGCACCCGGGATCTCCTAGGAGCCCTTCGCGTGTCTTCCCCGAGTGTCTCACATTGCGGGCTGCCGGGGAAAGGCGGGGGTTGGGCTGGAAATGCAGGTAGTATCTAGTGCCTCCCCCTGGACTTGGGAGGTAATTAGCGGACTTCCCCCTGCCAGGGAACACCTGTGACACCAGTCAGCTGCGTGGACAGCGGCCCCAAACCTCCCCCTCACAGTCAGCCGTGTTCCAGAAGTCTGAGAGTGGGGAGGTTCCGTCTACTGTCTGCAGCACCCGGGATCTCCTAGGAGCTCTTCGCGTGTATTCCCCGTGTGTCTGCTTGTGCGAGCTGCCGGGGAAAGGTGGGGGTTGGGTTGGAAATGCAGGTAGCATCTAGTGCCTCCCCCTGAACAGGGGAGGTAATTAGCGGAATTCCGCCTGCCAGGGAACACCTGTGACACCAGTCAGCTGCGTGGAAGGCGGCCCCAGTCTTCCCCCACACAGTCAGAAGTGTTCCGGAATTGTGAGTGTGGGGAGGTTCCGTCTTCTGTCTGCAGCACCCGAGATCTCCTAGGAGCCCTTCGCGTGTCTTCCCCGAGTGTCTGCATGTGCGGGCTGCCGGGGAAAGGCGGGGGTTGGGCTGGAAATGCAGGTCGCATTTAGTGCCTCCATCTGGACTTGGGATGTAATTAGCGGACTTCCCCCTGCCAGGGAACACCTTTGACACCACTCAACTGCGTGGAGGGCGGCCCCAAACCTCCCACACACAGTCAGCCGTGTTCCGGAATTCTGAGAGTGTGGAGGTTCCGTCTTCTGTCTGCTGCACCCGAATTCTCCTAGGAGCATTTCGCGTGTCTTCCCCGAGTGTATGCATGTGCGGGCTACCGGGGAAAGGCGGGGTTTGGGCTGGAAATGCAGGTAGCATGTAGTGCCTCCCACTGGACAGGGTAGGCCATTAGCGGATTTCCCCATGCCAGGGAACACCATTGACACCACTTAACTGCGTGGAGGGCGGCCCAGAACCTCCCCCACACTGTCAGCCGTGTTCCGGTATTGTGAGTGTTGGGAAGTTCCGTCTTCTGTCTGCAGCACCCGGAATCTCCTAGGAGCCTTTCGCGTGTCTTCCCCGAGTGTCTGACTGTGCGGGCTGCCGGGGAAAGGCGGGGGTTGGGCTGGAAATGCAGGTAGCATCTAGTGCCTCCCCCTGGACAGGGTAGGCAATTAGCGAATTTACCCATGCCAGGGAACACCTTTGACAGCACTTAGCGGCGAGGAGGGCGGCCCCAAACCACCCCCACACAATTAGCCGTGTTCCGGGATTGTGAGTGTGGGGAGGTTCCGTCTACAGTCTGCAGCACCCGGGATCTCCTAGGAGCCCTTCGCGTGTCTTCCCCGAGTGTCTCACATTGCGGGCTGCCGGGGAAAGGCGGGGGTTGGGCTGGAAATGCAGGTAGCATCTAGTGCCTCCCCCTGGACTTGGGAGGTAATTAGCGGACTTCCCCCTGCCAGGGAACACCTTTGACACCACTAAACTGCGTGGAGGGCGGCCCCAAACGTCCCACACACAGTCAGCCGTGTTCCGGAATTCTGAGAGTGAGGAGGTTCCGTCTTCTGTCTGCTGCACCCGGGATCTCCTAGGAGCCCTTCGCGTGTCTTCCCCGAGTGTATCCCATTGCGGGCTGCCGGGGAAAGCGGGGGTTGGGCTGGAAATGCAAGTAGCTTCTAGTGCCTTCCCCTGGACAGGGTAGGAAATTAGCGGACTTCCCCGTGCCAGGGAACACCTTTGACACCACTTAGCTGCGTGGAGGGCGGCCCCGAACCTCCCCGACACAGTCAGCCGTGTTCCGGAATTCTGAGAATGGGAATGTTCCGTCTTCTGTCTGCAGCACCCGGGATCTCCTAGGAGCCCTTCGCGTGTCTTCCCCGAGTGTCTGCATGTGCGGGCTGCCGGGGAAAGGCGGGGGTTGGGCTGGAAATGCAGGTCGCATTTAGTGCCTCCCCCTGGACTTGGGAGGTAATTAGCGGACTTCCCCATGCCAGGGAACACCTTTGACACCACTCAACTGCGTGGAGGGCGGCCCCAAACCTCCCACACACAGTCAGCCGTGTTCCGAAATTGTGAGTGTGGGGAGGTTCCGTTTTCTGTCTGCAGCACCCGGGATCTCCTAGGAGCCCTTCGCGTGTCTTCCACGGTTGTCTCCCATTGCGGGCTGCCGGGGAAAGCGGGGGTTGGGCTGGAAATGCAAGTAGCATCTAGTGCCTCCCCCTGGAAAGGGTAGGCCATTAGCGGACTTCCCCGTGCCAGGGAACACCTGTGACACCAGTCAGCTGCGTGGACGGCGGCCCCTAACCTCCAACACACAGTCAGCCGTGTTCCGGAATTCTGAGAGAGGAGGTTCCGTCTTCTGTCTGCAGCACCCGGGATCTCCTAGGAGCCCTTCGCGTGTCTTCCCCGAGTGTCTGCCTGTGCGGGCTGCCGGGGAAAGGTGGGGTTTGGGCTGGAAATGCAGGTAGCATCTAGTGCCTCCCCCTGGACAGGGTAGTCAATTAGCGAATTTACCCATGCCAGGGAACACCTTTGACCACACTTAGCGGCGTGGAGGGCGGCCCCAAACCACCCCCACACAGTTATCCGTGTTCCAGGATTCTGAGTGTGGGGAGGTTCCGTCTACAGTCTGCAGCACCCGGGATCTCCTAGGAGCCCTTCGCGTGTTTTCCCCGAGTGTCTCACATTACGGGCTGCCGGCGAAAGGCGGGGTTTGGGCTGGAAATGCAGGTAGTATCTAGTGACTCCCCCTGGACTTGGGAGGTAATTAGCGGACTTCCCCCTGCCAGGGAACACCTGTGACACCAGTCAGCTGCGTGGACGGCGGCCCCAAACCTCCCACACACAGTCAGCCTTGTTCCGTAATTGTGAGTGTGGGGAGGTTCCGTTTTCTGTCTGCAGTACCCGGGATCTCCTAGGAGCCCTTCGCGTGTCTTCCACGGTTGTCTCCCATTGCGGGCTGCCGGGGAAAGCGGGGGTTGGGCTGGAAATGCAGGTAGCATCTAGTGCCTCCCCCAGGACAGGGTAGGCCATTAGCGGATTTCCCCATGCCAGGGAACAACTTTGACACCACTTAACTGCGTGGAGGGCGGCCCCGAACCTCCCCCAAACAGTCAGCCGTGTTCCGGTATTGTGAGTGTGGGGAAGTTCCGTCTTCTGTCTGCAGCACTCGGAATCTCCTAGGAGCCCTTCGCGTGTCTTCCCCGAGTGTCTGCCTGTGCGGGCTGCCTGGGAAAGGCGGGGGTTGGGCTGGAAATGCAGGTAGCATCTAGTGCCTCCCCCTGGACTAGGTAGGTAATTAGCGGACTTCCCCCTGCCAGGGAACACCTTTGACACCACTCAACTGCGTGGAGGGCGGCCCCAAACCTCCCACACTCAGTCAGCCGTGTTCCGGAATTCTGAGAGTGAGGAGGTTCCGTCTTCTGTCTGCTGCACCCGGGATCTCCTAGGAGCCCTTCGCGTGTCTTCCCCGAGTGTATCCCATTGCGGGCTGCCGGGGAAAGCGGGGGTTGGGCTGGAAATGCAAGTAGCTTCTAGTGCCTTCCCCTGGACAGGGTAGGCAATTAGCGGACTTCCCCGTGCCAGGGAACACCTTTGACACCACTTAGCTGCGTGGAGGGCGGCCCCGAACCTCCTCGACACAGTCAGCAGTGTTCCGGAATTCTGAGAGTGGGGAGGTTCCGTCTTCTGTCTGCAGCACCCGAGATCTCCTAGGAGCATTTCGCGTGTCTTCCCCGAGTGTATGCATGTGCGGGCTGCCGGGGAAAGGCGGGGTTTGGGCTGAAAATGCAGGTCGCATTTAGTGCCTCCCCCTGGACTTGGGAGGTAATTAGCGGACTTCCCCCTGCCAGGGAACACCTTTGACACCACTGAACTGCGTGGAGGGCGGCCCCAAACCTCCCACACACAGTCAGCCGTGTTCCGGAATTCTGAGAGTGTGGAGGTTCCGTCTTCTGTCTGCTGCACCCGAATTCTCCTAGGAGCATTTCGCGTGTCTTCCCCGAGTGTCTGCATGTGCGGGCTGCCGGGGAAAGGCGGGGGTTGTGCTGGAAATGCAGGTCGCATTTAGTGCCTCCCCCTGGACTTGGGAGGTAATTAGCGGACTTCCCCATGCCAGGGAACACCTTTGACACCACTCACCTGCGTGGAGGGCGGCCCCGAACCTCCCCCACACAGTCAGGCGTGTTCCAGAATTCTGAGAGTGGGGAGGTTCCGTCTTCTATCTGCAGCACCCGGGATCTCCTAGGAGCACTTCGCGTGTCTTCCCCGAGTGTATCCCATTGCGGGCTGCCGGGGAAAGCGGGGGTTGGGCTGGAAATGCAAGTAGCTTCTAGTGCCTTCCCCTGGACAGGGTAGGCAATTAGCGGACTTCCCCGTGCCAGGGAACACCTTTGACACCACTTAGCTGCGTGGAGGGCGGCCCCGAACCTCCCCGACACAGTCAGCCGTGTTCCGGTATTCTGAGAGTGGGGAGGTTCCGTCTTCTGTCTGCAGCACCCGAGATCTCCTAGGAGCATTTCGCGTGTCTTCCCCGAGTGTATGCATGTGCGGGCTGCCGGGGAAAGGCGGGGTTTGGGCTGAAAATGCAGGTAGCATGTAGTGCCTCCCGCTGGAATGGGTAGGCAATTAGCGGATTTCCCCATGCCAGGGAACACCTTTGACACCACTTAGCTGCGTGGAGGGCGGCCCCGAACCTCCCCCACACAGGCAGCCGTGTTCCGGAATTGTGAGTGTGGGGAGGTTCCGTCTTCTGTATGCAGCACCCGGGATCTCCTAGGAGCACTTCGCGTGTCTTCCCCGAGTGTATGCATGTGCGGGCTACCGGGGAAAGGCGACGTTGGGCTGGAAATGCAGGTAGCATGTAGTGCCTCCCCCTGGACATGGTAGGCAATTAGCGGACTTCCCCCTGCCAGGGAATACCTTTGACACCACTTTGCTGCGTGGACGGCGGCACCAAACCTCCCCCACACAGTCAGAAGTGTTCCGGAATTCTGAGAGAGGGGAGGTTCCGTCTTCTGTCTGCAGCACCCGGGATCTCCTAGGAACCCTTCGCGTGTCTTCCCCGAGTGTCTGCATGTGCGGGCTGCCGGGGAAAGGCGGGGGTTGGGCTGGAAATGCAGGTCGCATTTAGTGCCTCCCCCTGGACTTGGGAGGTAATTAGCGGACTTCCCCATGCCAGGGAACACCTTTGACACCACTCACCTGCGTGGAGGGCGGCCCCAAACCTCCCACACACAGTCAGCCGTGTTCCGAATTTGTGAGTGTGGGGAGGTTCTGTTTTCTCTCTGCAGCACCCGGGATCTCCTAGGAGAACTTCGCGTGTCTTCATCGAGTGTCTCCCATTGCGGGCTGCCGGGGAAAGCGGGGGTTGGGCTGGAAATGCAAGTAGCATCTAGTGCCTCCCCCTGAACAGGGTAGGCCATTAGCGGACTTCCCCGTGCCAGGGAACACCTTTGACACCACTTAGCTGCGTGGAGGGCGGCCCCGAACCTCCCCGACACAGTCAGCCGTGTTCCGGAATTCTGAGAATGGGGAGGATCCGTCTTCTGTCTGCAGCACCCGAGATCTCCTAGGAGCATTTCGCGTGTCTTCCCCGAGTGTATGCATGTGCGGGCTACCGGGAAAAGGCGGCGTTGAGCTGGAAATGCAGGTAGCATGTAGTGCCTCCCCCTGGAAAGGGTAGGCAATTAGCGGATTTCCCCATGCCAGGGAACACCTTTGACACCACTTAACTGCGTGGAGGGCGGCCCCGAACCTCCCCCACACAGTCAGCCGTGTTCCGGTATTGTGAGTGTGGGGAGGTTCCGTCTTCTGTCTGCAGCACCCGGGATCTCCTAGGAGCCCTTCGCGTGTCTTCCCCGAGTGTATCCCATTGCGGGCTGCCGGGGAAAGCGGGGGTTGGGCTGGAAATGCAGGTAGCTTCTAGTGCCTTCCCCTGGACAGGGTAGGCAATTAGCGGACTTCCCCGTGCCAGGGAACACCTTTGACACCACTTAGCTGCGTGGAGGGCGGCCCCGAACCTCCCCGACACAGTCAGCCGTGTTCCGGAATTCTGAGAATGGGAATGTTCCGTCTTCTGTCTGCAGCACCCGGGATCTCCTAGGAGCCCTTCGCGTGTCTTCCCCGAGTGTCTGCATGTGCGGGCTGCCGGGGAAAGGCGGGGGTTGGGCTGGAAATGCAGGTCGCATTTAGTGCATCCCCCTGGACTTGGGAGGTAATTAGCGGACTTCCCCATGCCAGGGAACACCTTTGACACCACTCACCTGCGTGGAGGGCGGCCCCAAACCTCCCACACACAGTCAGCCGTGTTCCGGAATTCTGAGAGTGAGGAGGTTCCGTCTTCTGTCTGCTGCACCCGAGATCTCCTAGGAGCATTTCGCGTGTCTTCCCCGAGTGTATGCATGTGCGGGCTACCGGGGAAAGGCGGGGTTTGGGCTGGAAATGCAGGTAGCATGTAGTGCCTCCCCCTGGAAAGGGTAGGCAATTAGCGGATTTCCCCATGCCAGGGAACACCATTGACACCACTTAACTGCGTGGAGGGCGGCCCAGAACCTCCCCCACACTGTCAACCGTGTTCCGGTATTGTGAGTGTTGGGAAGTTCCGTCTTCTGTCTGCAGCACCCGGAATCTCCTAGGAGCCCTTCGCGTGTCTTCCCCGAGTGTCTGCCTGTGCGGGCTGCCGGGGAAAGTCGGGGGTTGGGCTGGAAATGCAGGTAGCATCTAGTGCATCCCCCTGGACTTGGGAGGTAATTAGCGGATTTCCCCCTGACAGGGAACACCTGAGACACCAGTCAGCTGCGTGGACAGCGGCCCCAAACCTCCCCCTCACTGTCAGCCGTGTTCCGGAAGTCTGAGAGTGGGGAGGTTCCGTCTTCTGTCTGCAGCACCCGGGATCTCCTAGGAGCCCTTCGCGTGTATTCCCCGTGTGTCTGCTTGTGCGAGCTGCCGGGGAAAGGCGGGGGTTGGGCTGGAAATGCAGGTAGCATCTAGTGCCTCCCCCTGAACAGGGGACGTAATTAGCGGAATTCCGCCTGCCAGGGAACACCTGTGACACCAGTCAGCTGCGTGGAAGGCGGCCCCAGTCTTCCCCCACACAGTCAGAAGTGTTCCGGAATTGTGAGTGTGGGGAGGTTCCGTCTTCTGTCTGCAGCACCCGGGATCTCCTAGGAGCCCTTCGCGTGTCTTCCCCGAGTGTCTCACATTACGGGCTGCCGGGGAAAGGCGGGGTTTGGGCTGGAAATGCAGGTAATATCTAGTGCCTCCCCCTGGACTTGGGAGGTAATTAGCGGACTTCCCCCTGCCAGGGAACACCTGTGACACCAGTCAGCTGCGTGGACGGCGGCCCCAAACCTCCCCCACACAGTCAGCCGTGTTCCGGAATTCTGAGAGTGGGGATGTTCCGTCTTCTGTCTGCAGCACCCGGGATCTCCTAGGAGCCCTTCGCGTGTCTTCCCCGAGTGTCTGCATGTGCGGGCTGCCGGGGAAAGGCGGGGGTTGGGCTGGAAATGCATGTAGTATCTAGTGCCTCCCCCTGGACTTGGGAGGTAATTAGCGGAATTCCCCCTGCCAGGGAACACCTGTGACACCAGTCAGCTGCGTGGACAGCGGCCCCAAACCTCCCCCTCACAGTCAGCCGTCTTCCGGAAGTCTGAGATTGGGGAGGTTCCGTCTTCTGTCTGCAGCACCCGGGATCTCCTAGGAGCCCTTCGCGTGTATTCCCCGTGTGTCTGCTTTTGCGAGCTGCCGGGGAAAGCGGGGGTTGGGCTGGAAATGCAAGTAGCTTCTAGTGCCTTCCCCTGGACAGGGTAGGCAATTAGCGGACTTCCCCGTGCCAGGGAACACCTTTGACACCACTTAGCTGCGTGGAGGGCGGCCCCGAACCTCCCCGACACAGTCAGCCGTGTTCCGGAATTCTGAGAGTGGGGATGTTCCGTCTTCTGTCTGCAGCACCCAGGATCTCCTAGGAGCCCTTCGCGTGTCTTCCCCGAGTGTCTGCATTTGCGGGCTGCCGGGGAAAGGCGGGGGTTGGGCTGGAAATGCAGGTCGCATTTAGTGCCTACCCCTGGACTTGGGAGGTAATTAGCGGACTTCCCCATGCCAGGGAACACCTTTGACACCACTCACCTGCGTGGAGGGCGGCCCCAAACCTCCCACACACAGTCAGCCGTGTTCCGGAATTGTGAGTGTGGGGAGGTTCCGTCTTCTGTCTGCAGCACCCGGGATATCCTAGGAGCACTTCGCGTGTCTTCCCCGAGTGTATACCATTGCGGGCTGCCGAGGAAATCGGGGGTTTGGCTGGAAATGCAAGTAGCATCTAGTGCCTCCCCCTAAACAGGGGAGGTAATTAGCGGAATTCCGCCTGACAGGGAACACCTGTGACACCAGTCAGCTGCGTGGAAGGCGGCCCCAGTCTTCCCCCACACAGTCAGAAGTGTTCCGGGATATTGAGTGTGGGGAGGTTCCGTCTTCTGTCTGCAGCACCCGGGATCTCCTAGGAGCCCTTCGCGTGTCTTCCCCGAGTGTCTCACATTGCGGGCTGCCGGGGAAAGGCGGGGGTTGGGCTGGAAATGCAGGTAGTATCTAGTGCCTCCCCCTGGACTTGGGAGGTAATTAGCGGACTTCCCCCTGCCAGGGAACACCTGTGACACCAGTCAGCTGCGTGGACAGCGGCCCCAAACCTCCCCCTCACAGTCAGCCGTGTTCCAGAAGTCTGAGAGTGGGGAGGTTCCGTCTACTGTCTGCAGCACCCGGGATCTCCTAGGAGCTCTTCGCGTGTATTCCCCGTGTGTCTGCTTGTGCGAGCTGCCGGGGAAAGGTGGGGGTTGGGCTGGAAATGCAGGTAGCATCTAGTGCCTCCCCCTGAACAGGGGAGGTAATTAGCGGAATTCCGCCTGCCAGGGAACACCTGTGACACCAGTCAGCTGCGTGGAAGGCGGCCCCAGTCTTCCCCCACACAGTCAGAAGTGTTCCGGAATTGTGAGTGTGGGGAGGTTCCGTCTTCTGTCTGCAGCACCCGGGATCTCCTAGGAGCCCTTCGCGTGTCTTCCCCGAGTGTCTGCATGTGCGGGCTGCCGGGGAAAGGCGGGGGTTGGGCTGGAAATGCAGGTCGCATTTAGTGCCTCCATCTGGACTTGGGATTTAATTAGCGGACTTCCCCCTGCCAGGGAACACCTTTGACACCACTCAACTGCGTGGAGGGCGGCCCCAAACCTCCCACACACAGTCAGCCGTGTTCCGGAATTCTGAGAGTGTGGAGGTTCCGTCTTCTGTCTGCTGCACCCGAATTCTCCTAGGAGCATTTCGCGTGTCTTCCCCGAGTGTATGCATGTGCGGGCTACCGGGGAAAGGCGGGGTTTGGGCTGGAAATGCAGGTAGCATGTAGTGCCTCCCACTGGACAGGGTAGGCCATTAGCGGATTTCCCCATGCCAGGGAACACCATTGACACCACTTAACTGCGTGGAGGGCGGCCCAGAACCTCCCCCACACTGTCAGCCGTGTTCCGGTATTGTGAGTGTTGGGAAGTTCCGTCTTCTGTCTGCAGCACCCGGAATCTCCTAGGAGCCTTTCGCGTGTCTTCCCCGAGTGTCTGACTGTGCGGGCTGCCGGGGAAAGGCGGGGGTTGGGCTGGAAATGCAGGTAGCATCTAGTGCCTCCCCCTGGACAGGGTAGGCAATTAGCGAATTTACCCATGCCAGGGAACACCTTTGACAGCACTTAGCGGCGAGGAGGGCGGCCCCAAACCACCCCCACACAATTAGCCGTGTTCCGGGATTGTGAGTGTGGGGAGGTTCCGTCTACAGTCTGCAGCACCCGGGATCTCCTAGGAGCCCTTCGCGTGTCTTCCCCGAGTGTCTCACATTGCGGGCTGCCGGGGAAAGGCGGGGGTTGGGCTGGAAATGCAGGTAGCATCTAGTGCCTCCCCCTGGACTTGGGAGGTAATTAGCGGACTTCCCCATGCCAGGGAACACCTTTGACACCACTCACCTGCGTGGAGGGCGGCCCCAAACCTCCCACACACAGTCAGCCGTGTTCCGGAATTCTGAGAGTGAGGAGGTTCCGTCTTCTGTCTGCTGCACCCGAGATCTCCTAGGAGCATTTCGCGTGTCTTCCCCGAGTGTATGCATGTGCGGGCTACCGGGGAAAGGCGGGGTTTGGGCTGGAAATGCAGGTAGCATGTAGTGCCTCCCCCTGGAAAGGGTAGGCAATTAGCGGATTTCCCCATGCCAGGGAACACCATTGACACCACTTAACTGCGTGGAGGGCGGCCCAGAACCTCCCCCACACTGTCAGCCGTGTTCCGGTATTGTGAGTGTGGGGAGGTTCCGTCTTCTGTCTGCAGCACCCGGGATCTCCTAGGAGCCCTTCGCGTGTCTTCCCCGAGTGTCTGCATGTGCGGGCTGCCGGGGAAAGGCGGGGGTTGGGCTGGAAATGCAGGTCGCATTTAGTGCCTACCCCTGGACTTGAGAGGTAATTAGCGGACTTCCCCATGCCAGGGAACACCTTTGACACCACTCACCTGCGTGGAGGGCGGCCCCAAACGTCCCACACACAGTCAGCCGTGTTCCGGAATTGTGAGTGTGGGGAGGTTCCGTCTTCTGTCTGCAGCACCCGGGATCTCCTAGGAGCCCTTCGCGTGTCTTCCCCGAGTGTATCCCATTGCGGGCTGCCGGGGAAAGCGGGGGTTGGGCTGGAAATGCAGGTAGCTTCTAGTGCCTTCCCCTGGACAGGGTAGGCAATTAGCGGACTTCCCCGTGCCAGGGAACACCTTTGACACCACTTAGCTGCGTGGAGGGCGGCCCCGAACCTCCCCGACACAGTCAGCCGTGTTCCGGAATTCTGAGAATGGGAATGTTCCGTCTTCTGTCTGCAGCACCCGGGATCTCCTAGGAGCCCTTCGCGTGTCTTCCCCGAGTGTCTGCATGTGCGGGCTGCCGGGGAAAGGCGGGGGTTGGGCTGGAAATGCAGGTCGCATTTAGTGCATCCCCCTGGACTTGGGAGGTATTTAGCGGACTTCCCCATGCCAGGGAACACCTTTGACACCACTCACCTGCGTGGAGGGCGGCCCCAAACCTCCCACACACAGTCAGCCGTGTTCCGGAATTCTGAGAGTGAGGAGGTTCCGTCTTCTGTCTGCTGCACCCGAGATCTCCTAGGAGCATTTCGCGTGTCTTCCCCGAGTGTATGCATGTGCGGGCTACCGGGGAAAGGCGGGGTTTGGGCTGGAAATGCAGGTAGCATGTAGTGCCTCCCCCTGGAAAGGGTAGGCAATTAGCGGATTTCCCCATGCCAGGGAACACCATTGACACCACTTAACTGCGTGGAGGGCGGCCCAGAACCTCCCCCACACTGTCAGCCGTGTTCCGGTATTGTGAGTGTTGGGAAGTTCCGTCTTCTGTCTGCAGCACCCGGAATCTCCTAGGAGCCCTTCGCGTGTCTTCCCCGAGTGTCTGCCTGTGCGGGCTGCCGGGGAAAGTCGGGGGTTGGGCTGGAAATGCAGGTAGCATCTAGTGCATCCCCCTGGACTTGGGAGGTAATTAGCGGATTTCCCCCTGACAGGGAACACCTGAGACACCAGTCAGCTGCGTGGACAGCGGCCCCAAACCTCCCCCTCACTGTCAGCCGTGTTCCGGAAGTCTGAGAGTGGGGAGGTTCCGTCTTCTGTCTGCAGCACCCGGGATCTCCTAGGAGCCCTTCGCGTGTATTCCCCGTGTGTCTGCTTGTGCGAGCTGCCGGGGAAAGGCGGGGGTTGGGCTGGAAATGCAGGTAGCATCTAGTGCCTCCCCCTGAACAGGGGAGGTAATTAGCGGAATTCCGCCTGCCAGGGAACACCTGTGACACCAGTCAGCTGCGTGGAAGGCGGCCCCAGTCTTCCCCCACACAGTCAGAAGTGTTCCGGAATTGTGAGTGTGGGGAGGTTCCGTCTTCTGTCTGCAGCAGCCGGGATCTCCTAGGAGCCCTTCGCGTGTCTTCCCCGAGTGTCTCACATTACGGGCTGCCGGGGAAAGGCGGGGTTTGGGCTGGAAATGCAGGTAGTATCTAGTGCCTCCCCCTGGACTTGGGAGGTAATTAGCGTACTTCCCCCTGCCAGGGAACACCTGTGACACCAGTCAGCTGCGTGGACGGCGGCCCCAAACCTCCCCCACACAGTCAGCCGTGTTCCGGAATTCTGAGAGTGAGGAGGTTCCGTCTTCTGTCTGCTGCACCCGAGATCTCCTAGGAGCATTTCGCGTGTCTTCCCCGAGTGTATGCATGTGCGGGCTACCGGGGAAAGGCGGGGTTTGGGCTGGAAATGCAGGTAGCATGTAGTGCCTCCCCCTGGAAAGGGTAGGCAATTAGCGGATTTCCCCATGCCAGGGAACACCATTGATACCACTTAACTGCGTGGAGGGCGACCCAGAACCTCCCCCACACTGTCAGCCGTGTTCCGGTATTGTGAGTGTTGGGAAGTTCCGTCTTCTGTCTGCAGCACCCGGAATCTCCTAGGAGCCCTTCGCGTGTCTTCCCCGAGTGTCTGACTGTGCGTGCTGCCGGGGAAAGGCGGGGGTTGGGCTGGAAATGCAGGTAGCATCTAGTGCCTCCCACTGGACAGGGTAGGCAATTAGCGAATTTACCCATGCCAGGGAACAAATTTGACAGCAATTAGCGGCGAGGAGGGCGGCCCCAAACCACCCCCACACAGTTAGCCGTGTTCCGGGATTGTGAGTGTGGGGAGGTTCCGTCTACAGTCTGCAGCACCCGGGATCTCCTAGGAGCCCTTCGCGTGTCTTCCCCGAGTGTCTCACATTGCGGGTTGCCGGGGAAAGGCGGGGGTTGGGCTGGAAATGCAGTTAGCATCTAGTGCCTCCCCCTGGACTTGGGAGGTAATTAGCGGACTTCCCCCTGCCAGGGAACACCTTTGACACCACTCACCTGCGTGGAGGGCGGCCCCAAACCTCCCACACACAGTCAGCCGTGTTCCGGAATTCTGAGAGTGAGGAGGTTCCGTCTTCTGTCTGCTGCACCCGAGATCTCCTAGGAGCATTTCGCGTGTCTTCCCCGAGTGTATGCATGTGCGGGCTACCGGGGAAAGGCGGGGTTTGGGCTGGAAATGCAGGTAGCATGTAGTGCCTCCCCCTGGAAAGGGTAGGCAATTAGCGGATTTCCCCATGCCAGGGAACACCATTGACACCACTTAACTGCGTGGAGGGCGGCCCAGAACCTCCCCCACACTGTCAGCCGTGTTCCGGTATTGTGAGTGTTGGGAAGTTCCGTCTTCTGTCTGCAGCACCCGGAATCTCCTAGGAGCCTTTCGCGTGTCTTCCCCGAGTGTCTGCCTGTGCGGACTGCCGGGGAAAGTCGGGGGTTGGGCTGGAAATGCAGGTAGCATCTAGTGCATCCCCCTGGACTTGGGAGGTAATTAGCGGATTTCCCCCTGACAGGGAACACCTGAGACACCAGTCAGCTGCGTGGACAGCGGCCCCAAACCTCCCCCTCACTGTCAGCCGTGTTCCGGAAGTCTGAGAGTGGGGAGGTTCCGTCTTCTGTCTGCAGCACCCGGGATCTCCTAGGAGCCCTTCGCGTGTATTCCCCGTGTGTCTGCTTGTGCGAGCTGCCGGGGAAAGGCGGGGGTTGGGCTGGAAATGCAGGTAGCATCTAGTGCCTCCCCCTGAACAGGGGAGGTAATTAGCGGAATTCCGCCTGCCAGGGAACACCTGTGACACCAGTCAGCTGCGTGGAAGGCGGCCCCAGTCTTCCCCCACACAGTCAGAAGTGTTCCGGAATTGTGAATGTGGGGAGGTTCCGTCTTCTGTCTGCAGCACCCGGGATCTCCTAGGAGCCCTTCGCGTGTCTTCCCCGAGTGTCTCACATTACGGGCTGCCGGGGAAAGGCGGGGTTTGGGCTGGAAATGCAGGTAGTATCTAGTGCCTCCCCCTGGACTTGGGAGGTAATTAGCGTACTTCCCCCTGCCAGGGAACACCTGTGACACCAGTCAGCTGCGTGGACGGCGGCCCCAAACCTCCCCCACACAGTCAGCCGTGTTCCGGAATTCTGAGAGTGGGGATGTTCCGTCTTCTGTCTGCAGCACCCGGGATCTCCTAGGAGCCCTTCGCGTGTCTTCCCCGAGTGTCTGCATGTGCGAGCTGCCGGGGAAAGGCGGGGGTTGGGCTGGAAATGCATGTAGTATCTAGTGCCTCCCCCTGGACTTGGGAGGTAATTAGCGGAATTCCCCCTGCCAGGGAACACCTGTGACACCAGTCAGCTGCGTGGACGGCGGCCCCAAACCTCCCCCTCACAGTCAGCCGTCTTCCGGAAGTCTGAGATTGGGGAGGTTCCGTCTTCTGTCTGCAGCACCCGGGATCTCCTAGGAGCCCTTCGCGTGTATTCCCCGTGTGTCTGCTTTTGCGAGCTGCCGGGGAAAGCGGGGGTTGGGCTGGAAATGCAAGTAGCTTCTAGTGCCTTCCCCTGGACAGGGTAGGCAATTAGCGGACTTCCCCGTGCCAGGGAACACCTTTGACACCACTTAGCTGCGTGGAGGGCGGCCCCGAACCTCCCCGACACAGTCAGCCGTGTTCCGGAATTCTGAGAGTGGGGATGTTCCGTCTTCTGTCTGCAGCACCCAGGATCTCCTAGGAGCCCTTCGCGTGTCTTCCCCGAGTGTCTGCATGTGCGGGCTGCCGGGGAAAGGCGGGGGTTGGGCTGGAAATGCAGGTCGCATTTAGTGCCTACCCCTGGACTTGAGAGGTAATTAGCGGACTTCCCCATGCCAGGGAACACCTTTGACACCACTCACCTGCGTGGAGGGCGGCCCCAAACCTCCCACACACAGTCAGCCGTGTTCCGGAATTGTGAGTGTGGGGAGGTTCCGTCTTCTGTCTGCAGCACCCGGGATCTCCTAGGAGCCCTTCGCGTGTCTTCCCCGAGTGTATCCCATTGCGGGCTGCCGGGGAAAGCGGGGGTTGGGCTGGAAATGCAGGTAGCTTCTAGTGCCTTCCCCTGGACAGGGTAGGCAATTAGCGGACTTCCCCGTGCCAGGGAACACCTTTGACACCACTTAGCTGCGTGGAGGGCGGCCCCGAACCTCCCCGACACAGTCAGCCGTGTTCCGGAATTCTGAGAATGGGAATGTTCCGTCTTCTGTCTGCAGCACCCGGGATCTCCTAGGAGCCCTTCGCGTGTCTTCCCCGAGTGTCTGCATGTGCGGGCTGCCGGGGAAAGGCGGGGGTTGGGCTGGAAATGCAGGTCGCATTTAGTGCATCCCCCTGGACTTGGGAGGTAATTAGCGGAATTCCGCCTGCCAGGGAACACCTGTGACACCAGTCAGCTGCGTGGAAGGCGGCCCCAGTCTTCCCCCACACAGTCAGAAGTGTTCCGGAATTGTGAGTGTGTGGAGGTTCCGTCTTCTGTCTGCAGCACCCGGGATCTCCTAGGAGCCCTTCGCGTGTCTTCCCCGAGTGTCTCACATTACGGGCTGCCGGGGAAAGGCGGGGTTTGGGCTGGAAATGCAGGTAGTATCTAGTGCCTCCCCCTGGACTTGGGAGGTAATTAGCGGACTTCCCCCTGCCAGGGAACACCTGTGACACCAGTCAGCTGCGTGGACGGCGGCCCCAAACCTCCCCCACACAGTCAGCCGTGTTCCGGAATTCTGAGAGTGGGGATGTTCCGTCTTCTGTCTGCAGCACCCGGGATCTCCTAGGAGCCCTTCGCGTGTCTTCCCCGAGTGTCTGCATGTGCGGGCTGCCGGGGAAAGGCGGGGGTTGGGCTGGAAATGCATGTAGTATCTAGTGCCTCCCCCTGGACTTGGGAGGTAATTAGCGGAATTCCCCCTGCCAGGGAACACCTGTGACACCAGTCAGCTGCGTGGACGGCGGCCCCAAACCTCCCCCACACAGTCAGCCGTGTTCCGAAATTGTGAGTGTGGGGAGGTTCCGTCTTCTGTCTGCAGCACCCGGGATATCCTAGGAGCACTTCGCGTGTCTTCCCCGAGTGTCTCACATTGCGGGCTGCCGGGGAAAGGCGGGGGTTGGGCTGGAAATGCAGGTAGTATCTAGTGCCTCCCCCTGGACTTGGGAGGTAATTAGCGGACTTCCCCCTGCCAGGGAACACCTGTGACACCAGTCAGCTGCGTGGACAGCGGCCCCAAACCTCCCCCTCACAGTCAGCCGTGTTCCAGAAGTCTGAGAGTGGGGAGGTTCCGTCTACTGTCTGCAGCACCCGGGATCTCCTAGGAGCTCTTCGCGTGTATTCCCCGTGTGTCTGCTTGTGCGAGCTGCCGGGGAAAGGTGGGGGTTGGGCTGGAAATGCAGGTAGCATCTAGTGCCTCCCCCTGAACAGGGGAGGTAATTAGCGGAATTCCGCCTGCCAGGGAACACCTGTGACACCAGTCAGCTGCGTGGAAGGCGGCCCCAGTCTTCCCCCACACAGTCAGAAGTGTTCCGGAATTGTGAGTGTGGGGAGGTTCCGTCTTCTGTCTGCAGCACCCGAGATCTCCTAGGAGCCCTTCGCGTGTCTTCCCCGAGTGTCTGCATGTGCGGGCTGCCGGGGAAAGGCGGGGGTTGGGCTGGAAATGCAGGTCGCATTTAGTGCCTCCATCTGGACTTGGGATTTAATTAGCGGACTTCCCCCTGCCAGGGAACACCTTTGACACCACTCAACTGCGTGGAGGGCGGCCCCAAACCTCCCACACACAGTCAGCCGTGTTCCGGAATTCTGAGAGTGTGGAGGTTCCGTCTTCTGTCTGCTGCACCCGAATTCTCCTAGGAGCATTTCGCGTGTCTTCCCCGAGTGTATGCATGTGCGGGCTACCGGGGAAAGGCGGGGTTTGGGCTGGAAATGCAGGTAGCATGTAGTGCCTCCCACTGGACAGGGTAGGCCATTAGCGGATTTCCCCATGCCAGGGAACACCATTGACACCACTTAACTGCGTGGAGGGCGGCCCAGAACCTCCCCCACACTGTCAGCCGTGTTCCGGTATTGTGAGTGTTGGGAAGTTCCGTCTTCTGTCTGCAGCACCCGGAATCTCCTAGGAGCCTTTCGCGTGTCTTCCCCGAGTGTCTGACTGTGCGGGCTGCCGGGGAAAGGCGGGGGTTGGGCTGGAAATGCAGGTAGCATCTAGTGCCTCCCCCTGGACAGGGTAGGCAATTAGCGAATTTACCCATGCCAGGGAACACCTTTGACAGCACTTAGCGGCGAGGAGGGCGGCCCCAAACCACCCCCACACAATTAGCCGTGTTCCGGGATTGTGAGTGTGGGGAGGTTCCGTCTACAGTCTGCAGCACCCGGGATCTCCTAGGAGCCCTTCGCGTGTCTTCCCCGAGTGTCTCACATTGCGGGCTGCCGGGGAAAGGCGGGGGTTGGGCTGGAAATGCAGGTAGCATCTAGTGCCTCCCCCTGGACTTGGGAGGTAATTAGCGGACTTCCCCCTGCCAGGGAACACCTTTGACACCACTAAACTGCGTGGAGGGCGGCCCCAAACGTCCCACACACAGTCAGCCGTGTTCCGGAATTCTGAGAGTGAGGAGGTTCCGTCTTCTGTCTGCTGCACCCGGGATCTCCTAGGAGCCCTTCGCGTGTCTTCCCCGAGTGTATCCCATTGCGGGCTGCCGGGGAAAGCGGGGGTTGGGCTGGAAATGCAAGTAGCTTCTAGTGCCTTCCCCTGGACAGGGTAGGAAATTAGCGGACTTCCCCGTGCCAGGGAACACCTTTGACACCACTTAGCTGCGTGGAGGGCGGCCCCGAACCTCCCCGACACAGTCAGCCGTGTTCCGGAATTCTGAGAATGGGAATGTTCCGTCTTCTGTCTGCAGCACCCGGGATCTCCTAGGAGCCCTTCGCGTGTCTTCCCAGAGTGTCTGCATGTGCGGGCTGCCGGGGAAAGGCGGGGGTTGGGCTGGAAATGCAGGTCGCATTTAGTGCCTCCCCCTGGACTTGGGAGGTAATTAGCGGACTTCCCCATGCCAGGGAACACCTTTGACACCACTCAACTGCGTGGAGGGCGGCCCCAAACCTCCCACACACAGTCAGCCGTGTTCCGAAATTGTGAGTGTGGGGAGGTTCCGTTTTCTGTCTGCAGCACCCGGGATCTCCTAGGAGCCCTTCGCGTGTCTTCCACGGTTGTCTCCCATTGCGGGCTGCCGGGGAAAGCGGGGGTTGGGCTGGAAATGCAAGTAGCATCTAGTGCCTCCCCCTGGAAAGGGTAGGCCATTAGCGGACTTCCCCGTGCCAGGGAACACCTGTGAAACCAGTCAGCTGCGTGGACGGCGTCCCCTAACCTCCAACACACAGTCAGCCGTGTTCCGGAATTCTGAGAGAGGAGGTTCCGTCTTCTGTCTGCAGCACCCGGGATCTCCTAGGAGCCCTTCGCGTGTCTTCCCCGAGTGTCTGCCTGTGCGGGCTGCCGGGGAAAGGTGGGGTTTGGGCTGGAAATGCAGGTAGCATCTAGTGCCTCCCCCTGGACAGGGTAGTCAATTAGCGAATTTACCCATGCCAGGGAACACCTTTGACCACACTTAGCGGCGTGGAGGGCGGCCCCAAACCACCCCCACACAGTTATCCGTGTTCCAGGATTCTGAGTGTGGGGAGGTTCCGTCTACAGTCTGCAGCACCCGGGATCTCCTAGGAGCCCTTCGCGTGTTTTCCCCGAGTGTCTCACATTACGGGCTGCCGGCGAAAGGCGGGGTTTGGGCTGGAAATGCAGGTAGTATCTAGTGACTCCCCCTGGACTTGGGAGGTAATTAGCGGACTTCCCCCTGCCAGGGAACACCTGTGACACCAGTCAGCTGCGTGGACGGCGGCCCCAAACCTCCCACACACAGTCAGCCTTGTTCCGTAATTGTGAGTGTGGGGAGGTTCCGTTTTCTGTCTGCAGTACCCGGGATCTCCTAGGAGCCCTTCGCGTGTCTTCCACGGTTGTCTCCCATTGCGGGCTGCCGGGGAAAGCGGGGGTTGGGCTGGAAATGCAGGTAGCATCTAGTGCCTCCCCCAGGACAGGGTAGGCCATTAGCGGATTTCCCCATGCCAGGGAACAACTTTGACACCACTTAACTGCGTGGAGGGCGGCCCCGAACCTCCCCCAAACAGTCAGCCGTGTTCCGGTATTGTGAGTGTGGGGAAGTTCCGTCTTCTGTCTGCAGCACTCGGAATCTCCTAGGAGCCCTTCGCGTGTCTTCCCCGAGTGTCTGCCTGTGCGGGCTGCCTGGGAAAGGCGGGGGTTGGGCTGGAAATGCAGGTAGCATCTAGTGCCTCCCCCTGGACTAGGTAGGTAATTAGCGGACTTCCCCCTGCCAGGGAACACCTTTGACACCACTCAACTGCGTGGAGGGCGGCCCCAAACCTCCCACACTCAGTCAGCCGTGTTCCGGAATTCTGAGAGTGAGGAGGTTCCGTCTTCTGTCTGCTGCACCCGGGATCTCCTAGGAGCCCTTCGCGTGTCTTCCCCGAGTGTATCCCATTGCGGGCTGCCGGGGAAAGCGGGGGTTGGGCTGGAAATGCAAGTAGCTTCTAGTGCCTTCCCCTGGACAGGGTAGGCAATTAGCGGACTTCCCCGTGCCAGGGAACACCTTTGACACCACTTAGCTGCGTGGAGGGCGGCCCCGAACCTCCTCGACACAGTCAGCAGTGTTCCGGAATTCTGAGAGTGGGGAGGTTCCGTCTTCTGTCTGCAGCACCCGAGATCTCCTAGGAGCATTTCGCGTGTCTTCCCCGAGTGTATGCATGTGCGGGCTGCCGGGGAAAGGCGGGGTTTGGGCTGAAAATGCAGGTCGCATTTAGTGCCTCCCCCTGGACTTGGGAGGTAATTAGCGGACTTCCCCCTGCCAGGGAACACCTTTGACAACACTGAACTGCGTGGAGGGCGGCCCCAAACCTCCCACACACAGTCAGCCGTGTTCCGGAATTCTGAGAGTGTGGAGGTTCCGTCTTCTGTCTGCTGCACCCGAATTCTCCTAGGAGCATTTCGCGTGTCTTCCCCGAGTGTCTGCATGTGCGGGCTGCCGGGGAAAGGCGGGGGTTGTGCTGGAAATGCAGGTCGCATTTAGTGCCTCCCCCTGGACTTGGGAGGTAATTAGCGGACTTCCCCATGCCAGGGAACACCTTTGACACCACTCACCTGCGTGGAGGGCGGCCCCGAACCTCCCCCACACAGTCAGGCGTGTTCCAGAATTCTGAGAGTGGGGAGGTTCCGTCTTCTATCTGCAGCACCCGGGATCTCCTAGGAGCACTTCGCGTGTCTTCCCCGAGTGTATCCCATTGCGGGCTGCCGGGGAAAGCGGGGGTTGGGCTGGAAATGCAAGTAGCTTCTAGTGCCTTCCCCTGGACAGGGTAGGCAATTAGCGGACTTCCCCGTGCCAGGGAACACCTTTGACACCACTTAGCTGCGTGGAGGGCGGCCCCGAACCTCCCCGACACAGTCAGCCGTGTTCCGGTATTCTGAGAGTGGGGAGGTTCCGTCTTCTGTCTGCAGCACCCGAGATCTCCTAGGAGCATTTCGCGTGTCTTCCCCGAGTGTATGCATGTGCGGGCTGCCGGGGAAAGGCGGGGTTTGGGCTGAAAATGCAGGTAGCATGTAGTGCCTCCCGCTGGAATGGGTAGGCAATTAGCGGATTTCCCCATGCCAGGGAACACCTTTGACACCACTTAGCTGCGTGGAGGGCGGCCCCGAACCTCCCCCACACAGGCAGCCGTGTTCCGGAATTGTGAGTGTGGGGAGGTTCCGTCTTCTGTATGCAGCACCCGGGATCTCCTAGGAGCACTTCGCGTGTCTTCCCCGAGTGTATGCATGTGCGGGCTACCGGGGAAAGGCGACGTTGGGCTGGAAATGCAGGTAGCATGTAGTGCCTCCCCCTGGACATGGTAGGCAATTAGCGGACTTCCCCCTGCCAGGGAATACCTTTGACACCACTTTGCTGCGTGGACGGCGGCACCAAACCTCCCCCACACAGTCAGAAGTGTTCCGGAATTCTGAGAGAGGGGAGGTTCCGTCTTCTGTCTGCAGCACCCGGGATCTCCTAGGAACCCTTCGCGTGTCTTCCCCGAGTGTCTGCATGTGCGGGCTGCCGGGGAAAGGCGGGGGTTGGGCTGGAAATGCAGGTCGCATTTAGTGCCTCCCCCTGGACTTGGGAGGTAATTAGCGGACTTCCCCATGCCAGGGAACACCTTTGACACCACTCACCTGCGTGGAGGGCGGCCCCAAACCTCCCACACACAGTCAGCCGTGTTCCGAATTTGTGAGTGTGGGGAGGTTCTGTTTTCTCTCTGCAGCACCCGGGATCTCCTAGGAGCCCTTCGCGTGTCTTCCACGGTTGTCTCCCATTGCGGGCTGCCGGGGAAAGCGGGGGTTGGGCTGGAAATGCAAGTAGCATCTAGTGCCTCCCCCTGGAAAGGGTAGGCCATTAGCGGACTTCCCCGTGCCAGGGAACACCTGTGACACCAGTCAGCTGCGTGGACGGCGGCCCCTAACCTCCAACACACAGTCAGCCGTGTTCCGGAATTCTGAGAGAGGAGGTTCCGTCTTCTGTCTGCAGCACCCGGGATCTCCTAGGAGCCCTTCGCGTGTCTTCCCCGAGTGTCTGCCTGTGCGGGCTGCCGGGGAAAGGTGGGGTTTGGGCTGGAAATGCAGGTAGCATCTAGTGCCTCCCCCTGGACAGGGTAGTCAATTAGCGAATTTACCCATGCCAGGGAACACCTTTGACCACACTTAGCGGCGTGGAGGGCGGCCCCAAACCACCCCCACACAGTTATCCGTGTTCCAGGATTCTGAGTGTGGGGAGGTTCCGTCTACAGTCTGCAGCACCCGGGATCTCCTAGGAGCCCTTCGCGTGTTTTCCCCGAGTGTCTCACATTACGGGCTGCCGGCGAAAGGCGGGGTTTGGGCTGGAAATGCAGGTAGTATCTAGTGACTCCCCCTGGACTTGGGAGGTAATTAGCGGACTTCCCCCTGCCAGGGAACACCTGTGACACCAGTCAGCTGCGTGGACGGCGGCCCCAAACCTCCCACACACAGTCAGCCTTGTTCCGTAATTGTGAGTGTGGGGAGGTTCCGTTTTCTGTCTGCAGTACCCGGGATCTCCTAGGAGCCCTTCGCGTGTCTTCCACGGTTGTCTCCCATTGCGGGCTGCCGGGGAAAGCGGGGGTTGGGCTGGAAATGCAGGTAGCATCTAGTGCCTCCCCCAGGACAGGGTAGGCCATTAGCGGATTTCCCCATGCCAGGGAACAACTTTGACACCACTTAACTGCGTGGAGGGCGGCCCCGAACCTCCCCCAAACAGTCAGCCGTGTTCCGGTATTGTGAGTGTGGGGAAGTTCCGTCTTCTGTCTGCAGCACTCGGAATCTCCTAGGAGCCCTTCGCGTGTCTTCCCCGAGTGTCTGCCTGTGCGGGCTGCCTGGGAAAGGCGGGGGTTGGGCTGGAAATGCAGGTAGCATCTAGTGCCTCCCCCTGGACTAGGTAGGTAATTAGCGGACTTCCCCCTGCCAGGGAACACCTTTGACACCACTCAACTGCGTGGAGGGCGGCCCCAAACCTCCCACACTCAGTCAGCCGTGTTCCGGAATTCTGAGAGTGAGGAGGTTCCGTCTTCTGTCTGCTGCACCCGGGATCTCCTAGGAGCCCTTCGCGTGTCTTCCCCGAGTGTATCCCATTGCGGGCTGCCGGGGAAAGCGGGGGTTGGGCTGGAAATGCAAGTAGCTTCTAGTGCCTTCCCCTGGACAGGGTAGGCAATTAGCGGACTTCCCCGTGCCAGGGAACACCTTTGACACCACTTAGCTGCGTGGAGGGCGGCCCCGAACCTCCTCGACACAGTCAGCAGTGTTCCGGAATTCTGAGAGTGGGGAGGTTCCGTCTTCTGTCTGCAGCACCCGAGATCTCCTAGGAGCATTTCGCGTGTCTTCCCCGAGTGTATGCATGTGCGGGCTGCCGGGGAAAGGCGGGGTTTGGGCTGAAAATGCAGGTCGCATTTAGTGCCTCCCCCTGGACTTGGGAGGTAATTAGCGGACTTCCCCCTGCCAGGGAACACCTTTGACACCACTGAACTGCGTGGAGGGCGGCCCCAAACCTCCCACACACAGTCAGCCGTGTTGCGGAATTCTGAGAGTGTGGAGGTTCCGTCTTCTGTCTGCTGCACCCGAATTCTCCTAGGAGCATTTCGCGTGTCTTCCCCGAGTGTCTGCATGTGCGGGCTGCCGGGGAAAGGCGGGGGTTGTGCTGGAAATGCAGGTCGCATTAAGTGCCTCCCCCTGGACTTGGGAGGTAATTAGCGGACTTCCCCATGCCAGGGAACACCTTTGACACCACTCACCTGCGTGGAGGGCGGCCCCGAACCTCCCCCACACAGTCAGGCGTGTTCCAGAATTCTGAGAGTGGGGAGGTTCCGTCTTCTATCTGCAGCACCCGGGATCTCCTAGGAGCACTTCGCGTGTCTTCCCCGAGTGTATCCCATTGCGGGCTGCCGGGGAAAGCGGGGGTTGGGCTGGAAATGCAAGTAGCTTCTAGTGCCTTCCCCTGGACAGGGTAGGCAATTAGCGGACTTCCCCGTGCCAGGGAACACCTTTGACACCACTTAGCTGCGTGGAGGGCGGCCCCGAACCTCCCCGACACAGTCAGCCGTGTTCCGGTATTCTGAGAGTGGGGAGGTTCCGTCTTCTGTCTGCAGCACCCGAGATCTCCTAGGAGCATTTCGCGTGTCTTCCCCGAGTGTATGCATGTGCGGGCTGCCGGGGAAAGGCGGGGTTTGGGCTGAAAATGCAGGTAGCATGTAGTGCCTCCCGCTGGAATGGGTAGGCAATTAGCGGATTTCCCCATGCCAGGGAACACCTTTGACACCACTTAGCTGCGTGGAGGGCGGCCCCGAACCTCCCCCACACAGGCAGCCGTGTTCCGGAATTGTGAGTGTGGGGAGGTTCCGTCTTCTGTATGCAGCACCCGGGATCTCCTAGGAACCCTTCGCGTGTCTTCCCCGAGTGTCTGCATGTGCGGGCTGCCGGGGAAAGGCGGGGGTTGGGCTGGAAATGCAGGTCGCATTTAGTGCCTCCCCCTGGACTTGGGAGGTAATTAGCGGACTTCCCCATGCCAGGGAACACCTTTGACACCACTCACCTGCGTGGAGGGCGGCCCCAAACCTCCCACACACAGTCAGCCGTGTTCCGAATTTGTGAGTGTGGGGAGGTTCTGTTTTCTCTCTGCAGCACCCGGGATCTCCTAGGAGAACTTCGCGTGTCTTCATCGAGTGTCTCCCATTGCGGGCTGCCGGGGAAAGCGGGGGTTGGGCTGGAAATGCAAGTAGCATCTAGTGCCTCCCCCTGAACAGGGTAGGCCATTAGCGGACTTCCCCGTGCCAGGGAACACCTTTGACACCACTTAGCTGCGTGGAGGGCGGCCCCGAACCTCCCCGACACAGTCAGCCGTGTTCCGGAATTCTGAGAATGGGAATGTTCCGTCTTCTGTCTGCAGCACCCGGGATCTCCTAGGAGCCCTTCGCGTGTCTTCCCCGAGTGTCTGCATGTGCGGGCTGCCGGGGAAAGGCGGGGGTTGGGCTGGAAATGCAGGTCGCATTTAGTGCATCCCCCTGGACTTGGGAGGTAATTAGCGGACTTCCCCATGCCAGGGAACACCTTTGACACCACTCACCTGCGTGGAGGGCGGCCCCAAACCTCCCACACACAGTCAGCCGTGTTCCGGAATTCTGAGAGTGAGGAGGTTCCGTCTTCTGTCTGCTGCACCCGAGATCTCCTAGGAGCATTTCGCGTGTCTTCCCCGAGTGTATGCATGTGCGGGCTACCGGGGAAAGGCGGGGTTTGGGCTGGAAATGCAGGTAGCATGTAGTGCCTCCCCCTGGAAAGGGTAGGCAATTAGCGGATTTCCCCATGCCAGGGAACACCATTGACACCACTTAACTGCGTGGAGGGCGGCCCAGAACCTCCCCCACACTGTCAACCGTGTTCCGGTATTGTGAGTGTTGGGAAGTTCCGTCTTCTGTCTGCAGCACCCGGAATCTCCTAGGAGCCCTTCGCGTGTCTTCCCCGAGTGTCTGCCTGTGCGGGCTGCCGGGGAAAGTCGGGGGTTGGGCTGGAAATGCAGGTAGCATCTAGTGCATCCCCCTGGACTTGGGAGGTAATTAGCGGATTTCCCCCTGACAGGGAACACCTGAGACACCAGTCAGCTGCGTGGACAGCGGCCCCAAACCTCCCCCTCACTGTCAGCCGTGTTCCGGAAGTCTGAGAGTGGGGAGGTTCCGTCTTCTGTCTGCAGCACCCGGGATCTCCTAGGAGCCCTTCGCGTGTATTCCCCGTGTGTCTGCTTGTGCGAGCTGCCGGGGAAAGGCGGGGGTTGGGCTGGAAATGCAGGTAGCATCTAGTGCCTCCCCCTGAACAGGGGAGGTAATTAGCGGAATTCCGCCTGCCAGGGAACACCTGAGACACCAGTCAGCTGCGTGGAAGGCGGCCCCAGTCTTCCCCCACACAGTCAGAAGTGTTCCGGAATTGTGAGTGTGGGGAGGTTCCGTCTTCTGTCTGCAGCACCCGGGATCTCCTAGGAGCCCTTCGCGTGTCTTCCCCGAGTGTCTCACATTACGGGCTGCCGGGGAAAGGCGGGGTTTGGGCTGGAAATGCAGGTAGTATCTAGTGCCTCCCCCTGGACTTGGGAGGTAATTAGCGGACTTCCCCCTGCCAGGGAACACCTGTGACACCAGTCAGCTGCGTGGACGGCGGCCCCAAACCTCCCCCACACAGTCAGCCGTGTTCCGGAATTCTGAGAGTGGGGATGTTCCGTCTTCTGTCTGCAGCACCCGGGATCTCCTAGGAGCCCTTCGCGTGTCTTCCCCGAGTGTCTGCATGTGCGGGCTGCCGGGGAAAGGCGGGGGTTGGGCTGGAAATGCATGTAGTATCTAGTGCCTCCCCCTGGACTTGGGAGGTAATTAGCGGAATTCCCCCTGCCAGGGAACACCTGTGACACCAGTCAGCTGCGTGGACAGCGGCCCCAAACCTCCCCCTCACAGTCAGCCGTCTTCCGGAAGTCTGAGATTGGGGAGGTTCCGTCTTCTGTCTGCAGCACCCGGGATCTCCTAGGAGCCCTTCGCGTGTATTCCCCGTGTGTCTGCTTTTGCGAGCTGCCGGGGAAAGCGGGGGTTGGGCTGGAAATGCAAGTAGCTTCTAGTGCCTTCCCCTGGACAGGGTAGGCAATTAGCGGACTTCCCCGTGCCAGGGAACACCTTTGACACCACTTAGCTGCGTGGAGGGCGGCCCCGAACCTCCCCGACACAGTCAGCCGTGTTCCGGAATTCTGAGAGTGGGGATGTTCCGTCTTCTGTCTGCAGCACCCAGGATCTCCTAGGAGCCCTTCGCGTGTCTTCCCCGAGTGTCTGCATGTGCGGGCTGCCGGGGAAAGGCGGGGGTTGGGCTGGAAATGCAGGTCGCATTTAGTGCCTACCCCTGGACTTGGGAGGTAATTAGCGGACTTCCCCATGCCAGGGAACACCTTTGACACCACTCACCTGCGTGGAGGGCGGCCCCAAACCTCCCACACACAGTCAGCCGTGTTCCGGAATTGTGAGTGTGGGGAGGTTCCGTCTTCTGTCTGCAGCACCCGGGATATCCTAGGAGCACTTCGCGTGTCTTCCCCGAGTGTATACCATTGCGGGCTGCCGAGGAAATCGGGGGTTTGGCTGGAAATGCAAGTAGCATCTAGTGCCTCCCCCTAAACAGGGGAGGTAATTAGCGGAATTCCGCCTGACAGGGAACACCTGTGACACCAGTCAGCTGCGTGGAAGGCGGCCCCAGTCTTCCCCCACACAGTCAGAAGTGTTCCGGGATATTGAGTGTGGGGAGGTTCCGTCTTCTGTCTGCAGCACCCGGGATCTCCTAGGAGCCCTTCGCGTGTCTTCCCCGAGTGTCTCACATTGCGGGCTGCCGGGGAAAGGCGGGGGTTGGGCTGGAAATGCAGGTAGTATCTAGTGCCTCCCCCTGGACTTGGGAGGTAATTAGCGGACTTCCCCCTGCCAGGGAACACCTGTGACACCAGTCAGCTGCGTGGACAGCGGCCCCAAACCTCCCCCTCACAGTCAGCCGTGTTCCAGAAGTCTGAGAGTGGGGAGGTTCCGTCTACTGTCTGCAGCACCCGGGATCTCCTAGGAGCTCTTCGCGTGTATTCCCCGTGTGTCTGCTTGTGCGAGCTGCCGGGGAAAGGTGGGGGTTGGGCTGGAAATGCAGGTAGCATCTAGTGCCTCCCCCTGAACAGGGGAGGTAATTAGCGGAATTCCGCCTGCCAGGGAACACCTGTGACACCAGTCAGCTGCGTGGAAGGCGGCCCCAGTCTTCCCCCACACAGTCAGAAGTGTTCCGGAATTGTGAGTGTGGGGAGGTTCCGTCTTCTGTCTGCAGCACCCGGGATCTCCTAGGAGCCCTTCGCGTGTCTTCCCCGAGTGTCTGCATGTGCGGGCTGCCGGGGAAAGGCGGGGGTTGGGCTGGAAATGCAGGTCGCATTTAGTGCCTCCATCTGGACTTGGGATTTAATTAGCGGACTTCCCCCTGCCAGGGAACACCTTTGACACCACTCAACTGCGTGGAGGGCGGCCCCAAACCTCCCACACACAGTCAGCCGTGTTCCGGAATTCTGAGAGTGTGGAGGTTCCGTCTTCTGTCTGCTGCACCCGAATTCTCCTAGGAGCATTTCGCGTGTCTTCCCCGAGTGTATGCATGTGCGGGCTACCGGGGAAAGGCGGGGTTTGGGCTGGAAATGCAGGTAGCATGTAGTGCCTCCCACTGGACAGGGTAGGCCATTAGCGGATTTCCCCATGCCAGGGAACACCATTGACACCACTTAACTGCGTGGAGGGCGGCCCAGAACCTCCCCCACACTGTCAGCCGTGTTCCGGTATTGTGAGTGTTGGGAAGTTCCGTCTTCTGTCTGCAGCACCCGGAATCTCCTAGGAGCCTTTCGCGTGTCTTCCCCGAGTGTCTGACTGTGCGGGCTGCCGGGGAAAGGCGGGGGTTGGGCTGGAAATGCAGGTAGAATCTAGTGCCTCCCCCTGGACAGGGTAGGCAATTAGCGAATTTACCCATGCCAGGGAACACCTTTGACAGCACTTAGCGGCGAGGAGGGCGGCCCCAAACCACCCCCACACAATTAGCCGTGTTCCGGGATTGTGAGTGTGGGGAGGTTCCGTCTACAGTCTGCAGCACCCGGGATCTCCTAGGAGCCCTTCGCGTGTCTTCCCCGAGTGTCTCACATTGCGGGCTGCCGGGGAAAGGCGGGGGTTGGGCTGGAAATGCAGGTAGCATCTAGTGCCTCCCCCTGGACTTGGGAGGTAATTAGCGGACTTCCCCATGCCAGGGAACACCTTTGACACCACTCACCTGCGTGGAGGGCGGCCCCAAACCTCCCACACACAGTCAGCCGTGTTCCGGAATTCTGAGAGTGAGGAGGTTCCGTCTTCTGTCTGCTGCACCCGAGATCTCCTAGGAGCATTTCGCGTGTATTCCCCGAGTGTATGCATGTGCGGGCTACCGGGGAAAGGCGGGGTTTGGGCTGGAAATGCAGGTAGCATGTAGTGCCTCCCCCTGGAAAGGGTAGGCAATTAGCGGATTTCCCCATGCCAGGGAACACCATTGACACCACTTAACTGCGTGGAGGGCGGCCCAGAACCTCCCCCACACTGTCAACCGTGTTCCGGTATTGTGAGTGTTGGGAAGTTCCGTCTTCTGTCTGCAGCACCCGGAATCTCCTAGGAGCCCTTCGCGTGTCTTCCCCGAGTGTCTGACTGTGCGTGCTGCCGGGGAAAAGCGGGGGTTGGGCTGGAAATGCAGGTAGCATCTAGTGCCTCCCCCTGGACTTGGGAGGTAATTAGCGGACTTCCCCCTGCCAGGGAACACCTGTGACACCAGTCAGCTGCGTGGACAGCGGCCCCAAACCTCCCCCTCACAGTCAGCCGTGTTCCAGAAGTCTGAGAGTGGGGAGGTTCCGTCTACTGTCTGCAGCACCCGGGATCTCCTAGGAGCTCTTCGCGTGTATTCCCCGTGTGTCTGCTTGTGCGAGCTGCCGGGGAAAGGTGGGGGTTGGGCTGGAAATGCAGGTAGCATCTAGTGCCTCCCCCTGAACAGGGGAGGTAATTAGCGGAATTCCGCCTGCCAGGGAACACCTGTGACACCAGTCAGCTGCGTGGAAGGCGGCCCCAGTCTTCCCCCACACAGTCAGAAGTGTTCCGGAATTGTGAGTGTGGGGAGGTTCCGTCTTCTGTCTGCAGCACCCGGGATCTCCTAGGAGCCCTTCGCGTGTCTTCCCCGAGTGTCTCACATTACGGGCTGCCGGGGAAAGGCGGGGTTTGGTCTGGAAATGCAGGTAGTATCTAGTGCCTCCCCCTGGACTTGGGAGGTAATTAGCGGACTTCCCCCTGCCAGGGAACACCTGTGACACCAGTCAGCTGCGTGGACGGCGGCCCCAAACCTCCCCCACACAGTCAGCCGTGTTCCGGAATTCTGAGAGTTGGGATGTTCCGTCTTCTGTCTGCAGCACCCGGGATCTCCTAGGAGCCCTTCGCGTGTCTTCCCCGAGTGTCTGCATGTGCGGGCTGCCGGGGAAAGGCGGGGGTTGGGCTGGAAATGCATGTAGTATCTAGTGCCTCCCCCTGGACTTGGGAGGTAATTAGCGGAATTCCCCCTGCCAGGGAACACCTGTGACACCAGTCAGCTGCGTGGACAGCGGCCCCAAACCTCCCCCTCACAGTCAGCCGTCTTCCGGAAGTCTGAGATTGGGGAGGTTCCGTCTTCTGTCTGCAGCACCCGGGATCTCCTAGGAGCCCTTCGCGTGTATTCCCCGTGTGTCTGCTTTTGCGAGCTGCCGGTGAAAGCGGGGGTTGGGCTGGAAATGCAAGTAGCTTCTAGTGCCTTCCCCTGGACAGGGTAGGCAATTAGCGGACTTCCCCGTGCCAGGGAACACCTTTGACACCACTTAGCTGCGTGGAGGCGGCCCCGAACCTCCCCGACACAGTCAGCCGTGTTCCGGAATTCTGAGAGTGGGGATGTTCCGTCTTCTGTCTGCAGCACCCAGGATCTCCTAGGAGCCCTTCGCGTGTCTTCCCCGAGTGTCTGCATGTGCGGGCTGCCGGGGAAAGGCGGGGGTTGGGCTGGAAATGCAGGTCGCATTTAGTGCCTACCCCTGGACTTGAGAGGTAATTAGCGGACTTCCCCATGCCAGGGAACACCTTTGACAAAACTCACCTGCGTGGAGGGCGGCCCCAAACCTCCCACACACAGTCAGCCGTGTTCCGGAATTGTGAGTGTGGGGAGGTTCCGTCTTCTGTCTGCAGCACCCGGGATCTCCTAGGAGCCCTTCGCGTGTCTTCCCCGAGTGTATCCCATTGCGGGCTGCCGGGGAAAGCGGGGGTTGGGCTGGAAATGCAGGTAGCTTCTAGTGCCTTCCCCTGCACAGGGTAGGCAATTAGCGGACTTCCCCGTGCCAGGGAACACCTTTGACACCACTTAGCTGCGTGGAGGGCGGCCCCGAACCTCCCCGACACAGTCAGCCGTGTTCCGGAATTCTGAGAATGGGAATGTTCCGTCTTCTGTCTGCAGCACCCGGGATCTCCTAGGAGCCCTTCGCGTGTCTTCCCCGAGTGTCTGCATGTGCGGGCTGCCGGGGAAAGGCGGGGGTTGGGCTGGAAATGCAGGTCGCATTTAGTGCATCCCCCTGGACTTGGGAGGTAATTAGCGGACTTCCCCATGCCAGGGAACACCTTTGACACCACTCACCTGCGTGGAGGGCGGCCCCAAACCTCCCACACACAGTCAGCCGTGTTCCGGAATTCTGAGAGTGAGGAGGTTCCGTCTTCTGTCTGCTGCACCCGAGATCTCCTAGGAGCATTTCGCGTGTCTTCCCCGAGTGTATGCATGTGCGGGCTACCGGGGAAAGGCGGGGTTTGGGCTGGAAATGCAGGTAGCATGTAGTGCCTCCCCCTGGAAAGGGTAGGCAATTAGCGGATTTCCCCATGCCAGGGAACACCATTGACACCACTTAACTGCGTGGAGGGCGGCCCAGAACCTCCCCCACACTGTCAGCCGTGTTCCGGTATTGTGAGTGTTGGGAAGTTCCGTCTTCTGTCTGCAGCACCCGGAATCTCCTAGGAGCCCTTCGCGTGCCTTCCCCGAGTGTCTGCCTGTGCGGGCTGCCGGGGAAAGTCGGGGGTTGGGCTGGAAATGCAGGTAGCATCTAGTGCATCCCCCTGGACTTGGGAGGTAATTAGCGGATTTCCCCCTGACAGGGAACACCTGAGACACCAGTCAGCTGCGTGGACAGCGGCCCCAAACCTCCCCCTCACTGTCAGCCGTGTTCCGGAAGTCTGAGAGTGGGGAGGTTCCGTCTTCTGTCTGCAGCACCCGGGATCTCCTAGGAGCCCTTCGCGTGTATTCCCCGTGTGTCTGCTTGTGCGAGCTGCCGGGGAAAGGCGGGGGTTGGGCTGGAAATGCAGGTAGCATCTAGTGCCTCCCCCTGAACAGGGGAGGTAATTAGCGGAATTCCGCCTGCCAGGGAACACCTGTGACACCAGTCAGCTGCGTGGAAGGCGGCCCCAGTCTTCCCCCACACAGTCAGAAGTGTTCCGGAATTGTGAGTGTGGGGAGGTTCCGTCTTCTGTCTGCAGCACCCGGGATCTCCTAGGAGCCCTTCGCGTGTCTTCCCCGAGTGTCTCACATTACGGGCTGCCGGGGAAAGGCGGGGTTTGGGCTGGAAATGCAGGTAGTATCTAGTGCCTCCCCCTGGACTTGGGAGGTAATTAGCGGACTTCCCCCTGCCAGGGAACACCTGTGACACCAGTCAGCTGCGTGGACGGCGGCCCCAAACCTCCCCCACACAGTCAGCCGTGTTCCGGAATTCTGAGAGTGGGGATGTTCCGTCTTCTGTCTGCAGCACCCGGGATCTCCTAGGAGCCCTTCGCGTGTCTTCCCCGAGTGTCTGCATGTGCGGGCTGCCGGGGAAAGGCGGGGGTTGGGCTGGAAATGCATGTAGTATCTAGTGCCTCCCCCTGGACTTGGGAGGTAATTAGCGGAATTCCCCCTGCCAGGGAACACCTGTGACACCAGTCAGCTGCGTGGAAGGCGGCCCCAGTCTTCCCCCACACAGTCAGAAGTGTTCCGGAATTGTGAGTGTGGGGAGGTTCCGTCTTCTGTCTGCAGCACCCGGGATATCCTAGGAGCACTTCGCGTGTCTTCCCCGAGTGTATACCATTGCGGGCTGCCGAGGAAATCGGGGGTTTGGCTGGAAATGCAAGTAGCATCTAGTGCCTCCCCCTAAACAGGGGAGGTAATTAGCGGAATTCCGCCTGACAGGGAACACCTGTGACACCAGTCAGCTGCGTGGAAGGCGGCCCCAGTCTTCCCCCACACAGTCAGAAGTGTTCCGGGATTGTGAGTGTGGGGAGGTTCCGTCTTCTGTCTGCAGCACCCGGGATCTCCTAGGAGCCCTTCGCGTGTCTTCCCCGAGTGTCTCACATTGCGGGCTGCCGGGGAAAGGCGGGGGTTGGGCTGGAAATGCAGGTAGTATCTAGTGCCTCCCCCTGGACTTGGGAGGTAATTAGCGGACTTCCCCCTGCCAGGGAACACCTGTGACACCAGTCAGCTGCGTGGACAGCGGCCCCAAACCTCCCCCTCACAGTCAGCCGTGTTCCAGAAGTCTGAGAGTGGGGAGGTTCCGTCTACTGTCTGCAGCACCCGGGATCTCCTAGGAGCTCTTCGCGTGTATTCCCCGTGTGTCTGCTTGTGCGAGCTGCCGGGGAAAGGTGGGGGTTGGGCTGGAAATGCAGGTAGCATCTAGTGCCTCCCCCTGAACAGGGGAGGTAATTAGCGGAATTCCGCCTGCCAGGGAACACCTGTGACACCAGTCAGCTGCGTGGAAGGCGGCCCCAGTCTTCCCCCACACAGTCAGAAGTGTTCCGGAATTGTGAGTGTGGGGAGGTTCCGTCTTCTGTCTGCAGCACCCGGGATCTCCTAGGAGCCCTTCGCGTGTCTTCCCCGAGTGTCTGCATGTGCGGGCTGCCGGGGAAAGGCGGGGGTTGGGCTGGAAATGCAGGTCGCATTTAGTGCCTCCATCTGGACTTGGGATTTAATTAGCGGACTTCCCCCTGCCAGGGAACACCTTTGACACCACTCAACTGCGTGGAGGGCGGCCCCAAACCTCCCACACACAGTCAGCCGTGTTCCGGAATTCTGAGAGTGTGGAGGTTCCGTCTTCTGTCTGCTGCACCCGAATTCTCCTAGGAGCATTTCGCGTGTCTTCCCCGAGTGTATGCATGTGCGGGCTACCGGGGAAAGGCGGGGTTTGGGCTGGAAATGCAGGTAGCATGTAGTGCCTCCCACTGGACAGGGTAGGCCATTAGCGGATTTCCCCATGCCAGGGAACACCATTGACACCACTTAACTGCGTGGAGGGCGGCCCAGAACCTCCCCCACACTGTCAGCCGTGTTCCGGTATTGTGAGTGTTGGGAAGTTCCGTCTTCTGTCTGCAGCACCCGGAATCTCCTAGGAGCCTTTCGCGTGTCTTCCCCGAGTGTCTGACTGTGCGGGCTGCCGGGGAAAGGCGGGGGTTGGGCTGGAAATGCAGGTAGCATCTAGTGCCTCCCCCTGGACAGGGTAGGCAATTAGCGAATTTACCCATGCCAGGGAACACCTTTGACAGCACTTAGCGGCGAGGAGGGCGGCCCCAAACCACCCCCACACAATTAGCCGTGTTCCGGGATTGTGAGTGTGGGGAGGTTCCGTCTACAGTCTGCAGCACCCGGGATCTCCTAGGAGCCCTTCGCGTGTCTTCCCCGAGTGTCTCACATTGCGGGCTGCCGGGGAAAGGCGGGGGTTGGGCTGGAAATGCAGGTAGCATCTAGTGCCTCCCCCTGGACTTGGGAGGTAATTAGCGGACTTCCCCCTGCCAGGGAACACCTTTGACACCACTAAACTGCGTGGAGGGCGGCCCCAAACGTCCCACACACAGTCAGCCGTGTTCCGGAATTCTGAGAGTGAGGAGGTTCCGTCTTCTGTCTGCTGCACCCGGGATCTCCTAGGAGCCCTTCGCGTGTCTTCCCCGAGTGTATCCCATTGCGGGCTGCCGGGGAAAGCGGGGGTTGGGCTGGAAATGCAAGTAGCTTCTAGTGCCTTCCCCTGGACAGGGTAGGCAATTAGCGGAATTCCCCGTGCCAGGGAACACCTTTGACACCACTTAGCTGCGTGGAGGGCGGCCCCGAACCTCCCCGACACAGTCAGCCGTGTTCCGGAATTCTGAGAATGGGAATGTTCCGTCTTCTGTCTGCAGCACCCGGGATCTCCTAGGAGCCCTTCGCGTGTCTTCCCCGAGTGTCTGCATGTGCGGGCTGCCGGGGAAAGGCGGGGGTTGGGCTGGAAATGCAGGTCGCATTTAGTGCCTCCCCCTGGACTTGGGAGGTAATTAGCGGACTTCCCCATGCCAGGGAACACCTTTGACACCACTCAACTGCGTGGAGGGCGGCCCCAAACCTCCCACACACAGTCAGCCGTGTTCCGAATTTGTGAGTGTGGGGAGGTTCCGTTTTCTGTCTGCAGCACCCGGGATCTCCTAGGAGCCCTTCGCGTGTCTTCCACGGTTGTCTCCCATTGCGGGCTGCCGGGGAAAGCGGGGGTTGGGCTGGAAATGCAAGTAGCATCTAGTGCCTCCCCCTGGAAAGGGTAGGCCATTAGCGGACTTCCCCGTGCCAGGGAACACCTGTGACACCAGTCAGCTGCGTGGACGGCGGCCCCTAACCTCCAACACACAGTCAGCCGTGTTCCGGAATTCTGAGAGAGGAGGTTCCGTCTTCTGTCTGCAGCACCCGGGATCTCCTAGGAGCCCTTCGCGTGTCTTCCCCGAGTGTCTGCCTGTGCGGGCTGCCGGGGAAAGGTGGGGTTTGGGCTGGAAATGCAGGTAGCATCTAGTGCCTCCCCCTGGACAGGGTAGTCAATTAGCGAATTTACCCATGCCAGGGAACACCTTTGACCACACTTAGCGGCGTGGAGGGCGGCCCCAAACCACCCCCACACAGTTATCCGTGTTCCAGGATTCTGAGTGTGGGGAGGTTCCGTCTACAGTCTGCAGCACCCGGGATCTCCTAGGAGCCCTTCGCGTGTTTTCCCCGAGTGTCTCACATTACGGGCTGCCGGCGAAAGGCGGGGTTTGGGCTGGAAATGCAGGTAGTATCTAGTGACTCCCCCTGGACTTGGGAGGTAATTAGCGGACTTCCCCCTGCCAGGGAACACCTGTGACACCAGTCAGCTGCGTGGACGGCGGCCCCAAACCTCCCACACACAGTCAGCCTTGTTCCGAAATTGTGAGTGTGGGGAGGTTCCGTTTTCTGTCTGCAGTACCCGGGATCTCCTAGGAGCCCTTCGCGTGTCTTCCACGGTTGTCTCCCATTGCGGGCTGCCGGGGAAAGCGGGGGTTGGGCTGGAAATGCAGGTAGCATCTAGTGCCTCCCCCAGGACAGGGTAGGCCATTAGCGGATTGCCCCATGCCAGGGAACACCTTTAACACCACTTAACTGCGTGGAGGGCGGCCCCGAACCTCCCCCAAACAGTCAGCCGTGTTCCGGTATTGTGAGTGTGGGGAAGTTCCGTCTTCTGTCTGCAGCACCCGGAATCTCCTAGGAGCCCTTCGCGTGTCTTCCCCGAGTGTCTGCCTGTGCGGACTGCCGGGGAAAGGCGGGGGTTGGGCTGGAAATGCAGGTAGCATCTAGTGCCTCCCCCTGGACTAGGTAGGTAATTAGCGGACTTCCCCCTGCCAGGGAACACCTTTGACACCACTCAACTGCGTGGAGGGCGGCCCCAAACCTCCCACACTCAGTCAGCCGTGTTCCGGAATTCTGAGAGTGAGGAGGTTCCGTCTTCTGTCTGCTGCACCCGGGATCTCCTAGGAGCCTTTCGCGTGTCTTCCCCGAGTGTATCCCATTGCGGGCTGCCGGGGAAAGCGGGGGTTGGGCTGGAAATGCAAGTAGCTTCTAGTGCCTTCCCCTGGACAGGGTAGGCAATTAGCGGACTTCCCCGTGCCAGGGAACACCTTTGACACCACTTAGCTGCGTGGAGGGCGGCCCCGAACCTCCTCGACACAGTCAGCAGTGTTCCGGAATTCTGAGAGTGGGGAGGTTCCGTCTTCTGTCTGCAGCACCCGAGATCTCCTAGGAGCATTTCGCGTGTCTTCCCCGAGTGTATGCATGTGCGGGCTGCCGGGGAAAGGCGGGGTTTGGGCTGAAAATGCAGGTCGCATTTAGTGCCTCCCCCTGGACTTGGGAGGTAATTAGCGGACTTCCCCCTGCCAGGGAACACCTTTGACACCACTCAACTGCGTGGAGGGCGGCCCCAAACCTCCCAAACACAGTCAGCCGTGTTCCGGAATTCTGAGAGTGTGGAGGTTCCGTCTTCTGTCTGCTGCACCCGAATTCTCCTAGGAGCATTTCGCGTGTCTTCCCCGAGTGTCTGCATGTGCGGGCTGCCGGGGAAAGGCGGGGGTTGTGCTGGAAATGCAGGTCGCATTTAGTGCCTCCCCCTGGACTTGGGAGGTAATTAGCGGACTTCCCCATGCCAGGGAACACCATTGACATCACTCACCTGCGTGGAGGGCGGCCCCGAACCTCCCCCACACAGTCAGGCATGTTCCAGAATTCTGAGAGTGGGGAGGTTCCGTCTTCTATCTGCAGCACCCGGGATCTCCTAGGAGCACTTCGCGTGTCTTCCCCGAGTGTATCCCATTGCGGGCTGCCGGGGAAAGCGGGGGTTGGGCTGGAAATGCAAGTAGCTTCTAGTGCCTTCCCCTGGACAGGGTAGGCAATTAGCGGACTTCCCCGTGCCAGGGAACACCTTTGACACCACTTAGCTGCGTGGAGGGCGGCCCCGAACCTCCCCGACACAGTCAGCCGTGTTCCGGTATTCTGAGAGTGGGGAGGTTCCGTCTTCTGTCTGCAGCACCCGAGATCTCCTAGGAGCATTTCGCGTGTCTTCCCCGAGTGTATGCATGTGCGGGCTGCCGGGGAAAGGCGGGGTTTGGGCTGAAAATGCAGGTAGCATGTAGTGCCTCCCGCTGGAATGGGTAGGCAATTAGCGGATTTCCCCATGCCAGGGAACACCTTTGACACCACTTAGCTGCGTGGAGGGCGGCCCCGAACCTCCCCCACACAGGCAGCCGTGTTCCGGAATTGTGAGTGTGGGGAGGTTCCGTCTTCTGTCTGCAGCACCCGGGATCTCCTAGGAGCACTTCGCGTGTCTTCCCCGAGTGTATGCATGTGCGGGCTACCGGGGAAAGGCGACGTTGGGCTGGAAATGCAGGTAGCATGTAGTGCCTCCCCCTGGACATGGTAGGCAATTAGCGGACTTCCCCCTGCCAGGGAATACCTTTGACACCACTTTGCTGCGTGGACGGCGGCACCAAACCTCCCCCACACAGTCAGACGTGTTCCGGAATTCTGAGAGAGGGGAGGTTCCGTCTTCTGTCTGCAGCACCCGGGATCTCCTAGGAACCCTTCGCGTGTCTTCCCCGAGTGTCTGCATGTGCGGGCTGCCGGGGAAAGGCGGGGGTTGGGCTGGAAATGCAGGTCGCATTTAGTGCCTCCCCATGGACTTGGGAGGTAATTAGCGGACTTCCCCATGCCAGGGAACACCTTTGACACCACTCACCTGCGTGGAGGGCGGCCCCAAACCTCCCACACACAGTCAGCCGTGTTCCGAATTTGTGAGTGTGGGGAGGTTCTGTTTTCTCTCTGCAGCACCCGGGATCTCCTAGGAGAACTTCGCGAGTCTTCATCGAGTGTCTCCCATTGCGGGCTGCCGGGGAAAGCGGGGGTTGGGCTGGAAATGCAAGTAGCATCTAGTGCCTCCCCCTGAACAGGGTAGGCCATTAGCGGACTTCCCCGTGCCAGGGAACACCTTTGACACCACTTAGCTGCGTGGAGGGCGGCCCCGAACCTCCCCGACACAGTCAGCCGTGTTCCGGAATTCTGAGAATGGGGAGGATCCGTCTTCTGTCTGCAGCACCCGAGATCTCCTAGGAGCATTTCGCGTGTCTTCCCCGAGTGTATGCATGTGCGGGCTACCGGGGAAAGGCGGCGTTGGGCTGGAAATGCAGGTAGCATGTAGTGCCTCCCCCTGGAAAGGGTAGGCAATTAGCGGATTTCCCCATGCCAGGGAACACCTTTGACACCACTTAACTGCGTGGAGGGCGGCCCCGAACCTCCCCCACACAGTCAGCCGTGTTCCGGTATTGTGAGTGTGGGGAGGTTCCGTCTTCTGTCTGCAGCACCCGGGATCTCCTAGGAGCCCTTCGCGTGTCTTCCCCGAGTGTCTCACATTACGGGCTGCCGGGGAAAGGCGGGGTTTGGGCTGGAAATGCAGGTAGTATCTAGTGCCTCCCCCTGGACTTGGGAGGTAATTAGCGGACTTCCCCCTGCCAGGGAACACCTGTGACACCAGTCAGCTGCGTGGACGGCGGCCCCAAAACTACCCCACACAGTCAGCCGTGTTCCGGAATTCTGAGAGTGGGGATGTTCCGTCTTCTGTCTGCAGCACCCGGGATCTCCTAGGAGCCCTTCGCGTGTCTTCCCCGAGTGTCTGCATGTGCGGGCTGACGGGGAAAGGCGGGGGTTGGGCTGGAAATGCAGGTCGCATTTAGTGCCTCCCCCTGGACTTGGGAGGTAATTAGCGGACTTCCCCATGCCAGGGAACACCTTTGACACCACTCACCTGCGTGGAGGGCGGCCCCAAACCTCCCACACACAGTCAGCCGTGTTCCGAAATTGTGAGTGTGGGGAGGTTCCGTTTTCTGTCTGCAGCACCCGGGATCTCCTAGGAGCCCTTCGCGTGTCTTCCACGATTGTCTCCCATTGCGGGCTGCCGGGGAAAGCCTGGGTTGGGCTGGAAATGCAATTAGCATCTAGTGCCTCCCCCTGGACAGGGTAGGCCATTAGCGGACTTCCCCGTGCCAGGGAACACCTGTGATACCAGTCAGCTGCGTGGACGGCGGCCCCAAACCTCCAACACACAGTCAGCCGTGTTCCGGAATTCTGAGAGTGAGGAGGTTCCGTCTTCTGTCTGCAGCACCCGAGATCTCCTAGGAGCATTTAGCGTGTCTTACCCGAGTGTATGCATGTGCGGGCTACCGGGGAAAGGCGGCGTTGGGCTGGAAATGCAGGTAGCATGTAGTGCCTCCCCATGGACATGGTAGGCAATAAGCGGACTTCCCCCTGCCAGGGAACACCTTTGACACCACTGAACTGCGTGGAGGGCGGCCCCAAACCTCCCACACACAGTCAGCCGTGTTCCGGAATTCTGAGAGTGTGGAGGTTCCGTCTTCTGTCTGCTGCACCCGAATTCTCCTAGGAGCATTTCGCGTGTCTTCCCCGAGTGTCTGCATGTGCGGGCTGCCGGGGAAAGGCGGGGGTTGTGCTGGAAATGCAGGTAGCATGTAGTGCCTCCCCCTGGACTTGGGAGGTTATTAGCGGACTTCCCCATGCCAGGGAACACCTTTGACACCACTCACCTGCGTGGAGGGCGGCCCCGAACCTCCCCCACACAGTCAGGCGTGTTCCAGAATTCTGAGAGTGGGGAGGTTCCGTCTTCTATCTGCAGCACCCGGGATCTCCTAGGAGCACTTCGCGTGTCTTCCCCGAGTGTCTACCATTGCGGGCTGCCGGGGAAAGCGGGGGTTGGGCTGGAAATGCAAGTAGCATCTAGTGCCTCCCCCTGGAAAGGGTAGGAAATTAGCGGACTTCCCCGTGCCAGGGAACACCTTTGACACCACTTAGCTGCGTGGAGGGCGGCCCCGAACCTCCCCCACACAGTCAGGCGTGTTCCAGAATCTGAGAGTGGGGAGGTTCCGTCTTCTGTCTGCAGCACCCAGGATCTCCTAGGAGCCCTTCGCGTGTCTTCCCCGAGTGTCTACCTGTGCGGGCTGCCGGGGAAAGACGGGGGATGGGCTGGAAATGCAGGTAGTATCTAGTGCCTCTCCCTGGACTTGGGAGGTAATTAGCGGACTTCCCCCTGCCAGGGAACACCTGTGACACCAGTCAGCTGCGTGGACGGCGGCCTCAAACCTCCCCCACACAGTCAGCCGTGTTCCGGAATTGTGAGTGTGGGGAGGTTCCGTATTCTGTCTGCAGCACCCGGGATCTCCTAGGAGCCCTTCGCGTGTCTTCCCCGAGTGTCTGCATGTGCGGGCTGCCGGGGAAAAGCGGGGGTCGGGCTGGAAATGCAGGTCGCATTTAGTGCCTCCCCCTGGACTTGGGAGGTAATTAGCGGACTTCCCCATGCCAGGGAACACCTTTGACACCACTCAACTGCGTGGAGGGCGGCCCCAAACCTCCCACACACAGTCAGCCGTGTTCCGAAATTGTGAGTGTGGGGAGGTTCCGTTTTCTGTCTGCAGCATCCGGGATCTCCTAGGAGCCCTTCGCGTGTCTTCCACGGTTGTCTCCCATTGCGGGCTGCCGGGGAAAGCGGGGGTTCGGCTGGAAATGCAAGTAGCATCTAGTGCCTCCCCCTGGACAGGGTAGGCCATTAGCGGACTTCCCCGTGCCAGGGAACACCTGTGACACCAGTCAGCTGCGTGGACGGCGGCCCCAAACCTCCAACACACAGTCAGCCGTGTTCCGGAATTCTGAGAGAGGAGGTTCCGTCTTCTGTCTGCAGCACCCGGGATCTCCTAGGAGCCCTTCGCGTGTCTTCATCGAGTGTCTCCCATTGCGGGATGCCTGGGAAAGCGGGGGTTGGGCTGGAAAAGCAAGTAGCATCTAGTGCCTCCCCCTGGATAGGGTAGGCCATTAGCGGAATTCCCCGTGCCAGGGAACACCTTTGACACCACTTAGAGGCGTGGAGGGCGGCCCCGAACCTCCCCCACACAGTCAGCCATGTTCCGGAATTGTGAGTGTGGGGAGGTTCCGTCTTCTGTCTGCAGCACCCGGGATCTCCTAGGAGCCCTTCGCGTGTCTTCCCCGAGTGTATGCATGTGCGGGCTACCGGGGAAAGGCGGCGTTGGGCTGGAAATGCAGGTAGCATGTAGTGCCTCCCCCTGGACATGGTAGGCAATTAGCGGACTTCCCCCTGCCAGGGAATACCTTTGACACCACTTTGCTGCGTGGACGGCGGCACCAAACCTCCCCACACAGTCAGACTTGTTCCGGAATTCTGAGAGAGGGGAGGTTCCGTCTTCTGTCTGCAGCACCCGGGATCTCCTAGGAGCCCTTCGCGTGTCTTCCCCGAGTGTCTGCATGTGCGGGCTGCCGGGGAAAGGCGGGGGTTGGGCTGGAAATGCAGGTCGCATTTAGTGCCTCCCCCTGGACTTGGGAGGTAATTAGCGGACTTCCCCCTGCCAGGGAACACCTTTGACACCACTGAACTGCGTGGAGGGCGGCCCCAAACCTCCCACACACAGTCAGCCGTGTTCCGGAATTCTGAGAGTGTGGAGGTTCCGTCTTCTGTCTGCTGCACCCGAATTCTCCTAGGAGCATTTCGCGTGTCTTCCCCGAGTGTCTGAATGTGCGGGCTGCCGGGGAAAGGCGGGGGTTGGGCTGGAAATGCAGGTCGCATTTAGTGCCTCCCCCTGGACTTGGGAGGTAATTAGCGGACTTCCCCATGCCAGGGAACACCTTTGACACCACTCACCTGCGTGGAAGGCGGCCCCAAACCTCCCACACACAGTCAGCCGTGTTCCGAATTTGTGAGTGTGGGGAGGTTCCGTTTTCTCTCTGCAGCACCCGGGATCTCCTAGGAGCACTTCGCGTGTCTTCCCCGAGTGTCTACCATTGCGGGCTGCCGGGGAAAGCGGGGGTTGGGCTGGAAATGCAAGTAGCATCTAGTGCCTCCCCCTGGAAAGGGTAGGAAATTAGCGGACTTCCCCGTTCCAGGGAACACCTTTGACACCACTTAGCTGCGTGGAGGGCGACCTGAACCTCCCACACACAGTCAGGCGTGTTCCAGAATCTGAGAGTGGGGAGGTTCCGTCTTCTGTCTGCAGCACCCAGGATCTCCTAGGAGCCCTTCGCGTGTCTTCCCCGAGTGTCTAACTGTGCGGGCTGCCGGGGAAAGACGGGGGATGGGCTGGAAATGCAGGTAGTATCTAGTGCCTCTCCCTGGACTTGGGAGGTACTTAGCGGACTTCCCCCTGCCAGGGAACACCTGTGACACCAGTCAGCTGCGTGGACGGCGGCCCCAAACCTCCCCCACACAGTCAGCCGTGTTCCGGAATTGTGAGTGTGGGGAGGTTCCGTCTTCTGTCTGCAGCACCCAGGATCTCCTAGGAGCCCTTCGCGTGTATTCCCCGTGTGTCTGCTTTTGCGGGCTGCCGGGGAAAGGCGGGGGTAGGGCTGGAAATGCAGGTAGCATCTAGTGCCTCCCCCTGGACTTGGGAGGTAATTAGCGGAATTCCGCCTGCCAGGGAACACCTGTGACACCAGTCAGCTGCGTGGAAGGTGGCCCCAGTCTTCCCCCACACAGTCAGAAGTGTTCCGGAATTGTGAGTGTGGGGAGGTTCCGTATTCTGTCTGCAGCACCCGGGATTTCCTAGGAGCCCTTCGCGTGTCTTCCCCGAGTGTCTGCATGTGCGGGCTGCCGGGGAAAAGCGGGGGTCGGGCTGGAAATGCAGGTCGCATTTAGTGCCTCCCCCTGGACTTGGGAGGTAATTAGCGGACTTCCCCATGCCAGGGAACACCTTTGACACCACTCAACTGCGTGGAGGGCGGCCCCAAACCTCACACACACAGTCAGCCGTGTTCCGAAATTGTGAGTGTGGGGAGGTTCCGTTTTCTGTCTGCAGCATCCGGGATCTCCTAGGAGCCCTTCGCGTGTCTTCCACGGTTGTCTCCCATTGCGGGCTGCCGGGGAAAGCGGGGGTTCGGCTGGAAATGCAAGTAGCATCTAGTGCCTCCCCCTGGACAGGGTAGGCCATTAGCGGACTTCCCCGTGCCAGGGAACACCTGTGACACCAGTCAGCTGCGTGGACGGCGGCCCCAAACCTCCAACACACAGTCAGCCGTGTTCCGGAATTCTGAGAGAGGAGGTTCCGTCTTCTGTCTGCAGCACCCGGGATCTCCTAGGAGCCCTTCGCGTGTCTTCATCGAGTGTCTCCCATTGCGGGATGCCTGGGAAAGCGGGGGTTGGGCTGGAAAAGCAAGTAGCATCTAGTGCCTCCCCCTGGACAGGGTAGGCCATTAGCGGACTTCCCCGTGCCAGGGAACACCTTTGACACCACTTAGAGGCGTGGAGGGCGGCCCCGAACCTCCCCCACACAGTCAGCCATGTTCCGGAATTGTGAGTGTGGGGAGGTTCCGTCTTCTGTCTGCAGCACCCGGGATCTCCTAGGAGCCCTTCGCGTGTCTTCCCCGAGTGTCTACCTGTGCGGGCTGCCGGGGAAAGACGGGGGATGGGCTGGAAATGCAGGTAGTATCTAGTGCCTCTCCCTGGACTTGGGAGGTAATTAGCGGACTTCCCCCTGCCAGGGAACACCTGTGACACCAGTCAGCTGCGTGGACGGCGGCCTCAAACCTCCCCCACACAGTCAGCCGTGTTCCGGAATTCTGAGAGTGGGGAGGTTCCGTCTTCTGTCTGCAGCACCCAGGATCTCCTAGGAGCCCTTCGCGTGTATTCCCCGTGTGTCTGCTTTTGCGGGCTGCCGGGGAAAGGCGGGGGTTGGGCTGGAAATGCAGGTAGCATCTAGTGCCTCCCTCTGGACTTGGGAGGTAATTAGCGGAATTCCGCCTGCCAGGGAACACCTGTGACACCAGTCAGCTGCGTGGAAGGCGGCCCCAGTCTTCCCCCACACAGTCAGAAGTGTTCCGGAATTGTGAGTGTGGGGAGGTTCCGTATTCTGTCTGCAGCACCCGGGATCTCCTAGGAGCCCTTCGCGTGTCTTCCCCGAGTGTCTGCATGTGCGGGCTGCCGGGGAAAGGCGGGGGTTGGGCTGGAAATGCAGGTCGCATTTAGTGCCTCCCCCTGGACTTGGGAGGTAATTAGCGGACTTCCCCATGCCAGGGAACACCTTTGACACCACTCAACTGCGTGGAGGGCGGCCCCAAACCTCCCACACACAGTCAGCCGTGTTCCGAAATTGTGAGTGTGGGGAGGTTCCGTCTACAGTCTGCAGCACCCGGGATCTCCTAGGAGCCCTTCGCGTGTCTTCCCCGAGTGTCTGACTGTGCGGGCTGCCGGGGAAAGGTGGGGGTTGGGCTGGAAATGCAGGTAGCATCTAGTGCCTCCCCCTGGACAGGGTAGGCAATTAGCGAATTTACCCATGCCAGGGAACACCTTTGAGAGCACTTAGCGGCGAGGAGGGCGGGCCCAAACCACCCCCACACAGTTAGCCGTGTTCCGGGATTGTGAGTGTGGGGAGGTTCCGTCTACAGTCTGCAGCACCCGGGATCTCCTAGGAGCCCTTCGCGTGTCTTCCCCGAGTGTCTCACATTGCGGGCTGCCGGGGAAAGGCGGGGGTTGGGCTGGAAATGCAGGTAGCATCTAGTGCCTCCCCCTGGACTTGGGAGGTAATTAGCGGACTTCCCCCTGCCAGGGAACACCTTTGACACCACTCAACTGCGTGGAGGGCGGCCCCAAACGTCCCACACACAGTCAGCCGTGTTCCGGAATTCTGAGAGTGAGGAGGTTCCGTCTTCTGTCTGCTGCACCCGGGATCTCCTAGGAGCCCTTCGCGTGTCTTCCCCGAGTGTATCCCATTGCGGGCTGCCGGGGAAAGGCGGGGTTTGGGCTGGAAATGCAGGTAGCATGTAGTGCCTCCCCCTGGAAAGGGTAGGCAATTAGCGGATTTCCCCATGCCAGGGAACACCATTGACACCACTTAACTGCGTGGAGGGCGGCCCAGAACCTCCCCCACACTGTCAGCCGTGTTCCGGTATTGTGAGTGTTGGGAAGTTCCGTCTTCTGTCTGCAGCACCCGGAATCTCCTAGGAGCCTTTCGCGTGTCTTCCCCGAGTGTCTGCCTGTGCGGACTGCCGGGGAAAGTCGGGGGTTGGGCTGGAAATGCAGGTAGCATCTAGTGCATCCCCCTGGACTTGGGAGGTAATTAGCGGATTTCCCCCTGACAGGGAACACCTGAGACACCAGTCAGCTGCGTGGACAGCGGCCCCAAACCTCCCCCTCACTGTCAGCCGTGTTCCGGAAGTCTGAGAGTGGGGAGGTTCCGTCTTCTGTCTGCAGCACCCGGGATCTCCTAGGAGCCCTTCGCGTGTATTCCCCGTGTGTCTGCTTGTGCGAGCTGCCGGGGAAAGGCGGGGGTTGGGCTGGAAATGCAGGTAGCATCTAGTGCCTCCCCCTGAACAGGGGAGGTAATTAGCGGAATTCCGCCTGCCAGGGAACACCTGTGACACCAGTCAGCTGCGTGGAAGGCGGCCCCAGTCTTCCCCCACACAGTCAGAAGTGTTCCGGAATTGTGAATGTGGGGAGGTTCCGTCTTCTGTCTGCAGCACCCGGGATCTCCTAGGAGCCCTTCGCGTGTCTTCCCCGAGTGTCTCACATTACGGGCTGCCGGGGAAAGGCGGGGTTTGGGCTGGAAATGCAGGTAGTATCTAGTGCCTCCCCCTGGACTTGGGAGGTAATTAGCGTACTTCCCCCTGCCAGGGAACACCTGTGACACCAGTCAGCTGCGTGGACGGCGGCCCCAAACCTCCCCCACACAGTCAGCCGTGTTCCGGAATTCTGAGAGTGGGGATGTTCCGTCTTCTGTCTGCAGCACCCGGGATCTCCTAGGAGCCCTTCGCGTGTCTTCCCCGAGTGTCTGCATGTGCGAGCTGCCGGGGAAAGGCGGGGGTTGGGCTGGAAATGCATGTAGTATCTAGTGCCTCCCCCTGGACTTGGGAGGTAATTAGCGGAATTCCCCCTGCCAGGGAACACCTGTGACACCAGTCAGCTGCGTGGACGGCGGCCCCAAACCTCCCCCTCACAGTCAGCCGTCTTCCGGAAGTCTGAGATTGGGGAGGTTCCGTCTTCTGTCTGCAGCACCCGGGATCTCCTAGGAGCCCTTCGCGTGTATTCCCCGTGTGTCTGCTTTTGCGAGCTGCCGGGGAAAGCGGGGGTTGGGCTGGAAATGCAAGTAGCTTCTAGTGCCTTCCCCTGGACAGGGTAGGCAATTAGCGGACTTCCCCGTGCCAGGGAACACCTTTGACACCACTTAGCTGCGTGGAGGGCGGCCCCGAACCTCCCCGACACAGTCAGCCGTGTTCCGGAATTCTGAGAGTGGGGATGTTCCGTCTTCTGTCTGCAGCACCCAGGATCTCCTAGGAGCCCTTCGCGTGTCTTCCCCGAGTGTCTGCATGTGCGGGCTGCCGGGGAAAGGCGGGGGTTGGGCTGGAAATGCAGGTCGCATTTAGTGCCTACCCCTGGACTTGAGAGGTAATTAGCGGACTTCCCCATGCCAGGGAACACCTTTGACACCACTCACCTGCGTGGAGGGCGGCCCCAAACCTCCCACACACAGTCAGCCGTGTTCCGGAATTGTGAGTGTGGGGAGGTTCCGTCTTCTGTCTGCAGCACCCGGGATCTCCTAGGAGCCCTTCGCGTGTCTTCCCCGAGTGTATCCCATTGCGGGCTGCCGGGGAAAGCGGGGGTTGGGCTGGAAATGCAGGTAGCTTCTAGTGCCTTCCCCTGGACAGGGTAGGCAATTAGCGGACTTCCCCGTGCCAGGGAACACCTTTGACACCACTTAGCTGCGTGGAGGGCGGCCCCGAACCTCCCCGACACAGTCAGCCGTGTTCCGGAATTCTGAGAATGGGAATGTTCCGTCTTCTGTCTGCAGCACCCGGGATCTCCTAGGAGCCCTTCGCGTGTCTTCCCCGAGTGTCTGCATGTGCGGGCTGCCGGGGAAAGGCGGGGGTTGGGCTGGAAATGCAGGTCGCATTTAGTGCATCCCCCTGGACTTGGGAGGTAATTAGCGGAATTCCGCCTGCCAGGGAACACCTGTGACACCAGTCAGCTGCGTGGACGGCGGCCCCAAACCTCCCCCTCACAGTCAGCCGTCTTCCGGAAGTCTGAGATTGGGGAGGTTCCGTCTTCTGTCTGCAGCACCCGGGATCTCCTAGGAGCCCTTCGCGTGTATTCCCCGTGTGTCTGCTTTTGCGAGCTGCCGGGGAAAGCGGGGGTTGGGCTGGAAATGCAAGTAGCTTCTAGTGCCTTCCCCTGGACAGGGTAGGCAATTAGCGGACTTCCCCGTGCCAGGGAACACCTTTGACACCACTTAGCTGCGTGGAGGGCGGCCCCGAACCTCCCCGACACAGTCAGCCGTGTTCCGGAATTCTGAGAGTGGGGATGTTCCGTCTTCTGTCTGCAGCACCCAGGATCTCCTAGGAGCCCTTCGCGTGTCTTCCCCGAGTGTCTGCATGTGCGGGCTGCCGGGGAAAGGCGGGGGTTGGGCTGGAAATGCAGGTCGCATTTAGTGCCTACCCCTGGACTTGAGAGGTAATTAGCGGACTTCCCCATGCCAGGGAACACCTTTGACACCACTCACCTGCGTGGAGGGCGGCCCCAAACCTCCCACACACAGTCAGCCGTGTTCCGGAATTGTGAGTGTGGGGAGGTTCCGTCTTCTGTCTGCAGCACCCGGGATCTCCTAGGAGCCCTTCGCGTGTCTTCCCCGAGTGTATCCCATTGCGGGCTGCCGGGGAAAGCGGGGGTTGGGCTGGAAATGCAGGTAGCTTCTAGTGCCTTCCCCTGGACAGGGTAGGCAATTAGCGGACTTCCCCGTGCCAGGGAACACCTTTGACACCACTTAGCTGCGTGGAGGGCGGCCCCGAACCTCCCCGACACAGTCAGCCGTGTTCCGGAATTCTGAGAATGGGAATGTTCCGTCTTCTGTCTGCAGCACCCGGGATCTCCTAGGAGCCCTTCGCGTGTCTTCCCCGAGTGTCTGCATGTGCGGGCTGCCGGGGAAAGGCGGGGGTTGGGCTGGAAATGCAGGTCGCATTTAGTGCATCCCCCTGGACTTGGGAGGTAATTAGCGGAATTCCGCCTGCCAGGGAACACCTGTGACACCAGTCAGCTGCGTGGAAGGCGGCCCCAGTCTTCCCCCACACAGTCAGAAGTGTTCCGGAATTGTGAGTGTGTGGAGGTTCCGTCTTCTGTCTGCAGCACCCGGGATCTCCTAGGAGCCCTTCGCGTGTCTTCCCCGAGTGTCTCACATTACGGGCTGCCGGGGAAAGGCGGGGTTTGGGCTGGAAATGCAGGTAGTATCTAGTGCCTCCCCCTGGACTTGGGAGGTAATTAGCGGACTTCCCCCTGCCAGGGAACACCTGTGACACCAGTCAGCTGCGTGGACGGCGGCCCCAAACCTCCCCCACACAGTCAGCCGTGTTCCGGAATTCTGAGAGTGGGGATGTTCCGTCTTCTGTCTGCAGCACCCGGGATCTCCTAGGAGCCCTTCGCGTGTCTTCCCCGAGTGTCTGCATGTGCGGGCTGCCGGGGAAAGGCGGGGGTTGGGCTGGAAATGCATGTAGTATCTAGTGCCTCCCCCTGGACTTGGGAGGTAATTAGCGGAATTCCCCCTGCCAGGGAACACCTGTGACACCAGTCAGCTGCGTGGACGGCGGCCCCAAACCTCCCCCACACAGTCAGCCGTGTTCCGAAATTGTGAGTGTGGGGAGGTTCCGTCTTCTGTCTGCAGCACCCGGGATATCCTAGGAGCACTTCGCGTGTCTTCCCCGAGTGTCTCACATTGCGGGCTGCCGGGGAAAGGCGGGGGTTGGGCTGGAAATGCAGGTAGTATCTAGTGCCTCCCCCTGGACTTGGGAGGTAATTAGCGGACTTCCCCCTGCCAGGGAACACCTGTGACACCAGTCAGCTGCGTGGACAGCGGCCCCAAACCTCCCCCTCACAGTCAGCCGTGTTCCAGAAGTCTGAGAGTGGGGAGGTTCCGTCTACTGTCTGCAGCACCCGGGATCTCCTAGGAGCTCTTCGCGTGTATTCCCCGTGTGTCTGCTTGTGCGAGCTGCCGGGGAAAGGTGGGGGTTGGGCTGGAAATGCAGGTAGCATCTAGTGCCTCCCCCTGAACAGGGGAGGTAATTAGCGGAATTCCGCCTGCCAGGGAACACCTGTGACACCAGTCAGCTGCGTGGAAGGCGGCCCCAGTCTTCCCCCACACAGTCAGAAGTGTTCCGGAATTGTGAGTGTGGGGAGGTTCCGTCTTCTGTCTGCAGCACCCGAGATCTCCTAGGAGCCCTTCGCGTGTCTTCCCCGAGTGTCTGCATGTGCGGGCTGCCGGGGAAAGGCGGGGGTTGGGCTGGAAATGCAGGTCGCATTTAGTGCCTCCATCTGGACTTGGGATTTAATTAGCGGACTTCCCCCTGCCAGGGAACACCTTTGACACCACTCAACTGCGTGGAGGGCGGCCCCAAACCTCCCACACACAGTCAGCCGTGTTCCGGAATTCTGAGAGTGTGGAGGTTCCGTCTTCTGTCTGCTGCACCCGAATTCTCCTAGGAGCATTTCGCGTGTCTTCCCCGAGTGTATGCATGTGCGGGCTACCGGGGAAAGGCGGGGTTTGGGCTGGAAATGCAGGTAGCATGTAGTGCCTCCCACTGGACAGGGTAGGCCATTAGCGGATTTCCCCATGCCAGGGAACACCATTGACACCACTTAACTGCGTGGAGGGCGGCCCAGAACCTCCCCCACACTGTCAGCCGTGTTCCGGTATTGTGAGTGTTGGGAAGTTCCGTCTTCTGTCTGCAGCACCCGGAATCTCCTAGGAGCCTTTCGCGTGTCTTCCCCGAGTGTCTGACTGTGCGGGCTGCCGGGGAAAGGCGGGGGTTGGGCTGGAAATGCAGGTAGCATCTAGTGCCTCCCCCTGGACAGGGTAGGCAATTAGCGAATTTACCCATGCCAGGGAACACCTTTGACAGCACTTAGCGGCGAGGAGGGCGGCCCCAAACCACCCCCACACAATTAGCCGTGTTCCGGGATTGTGAGTGTGGGGAGGTTCCGTCTACAGTCTGCAGCACCCGGGATCTCCTAGGAGCCCTTCGCGTGTCTTCCCCGAGTGTCTCACATTGCGGGCTGCCGGGGAAAGGCGGGGGTTGGGCTGGAAATGCAGGTAGCATCTAGTGCCTCCCCCTGGACTTGGGAGGTAATTAGCGGACTTCCCCCTGCCAGGGAACACCTTTGACACCACTAAACTGCGTGGAGGGCGGCCCCAAACGTCCCACACACAGTCAGCCGTGTTCCGGAATTCTGAGTGTGAGGAGGTTCCGTCTTCTGTCTGCTGCACCCGGGATCTCCTAGGAGCCCTTCGCGTGTCTTCCCCGAGTGTATCCCATTGCGGGCTGCCGGGGAAAGCGGGGGTTGGGCTGGAAATGCAAGTAGCTTCTAGTGCCTTCCCCTGGACAGGGTAGGAAATTAGCGGACTTCCCCGTGCCAGGGAACACCTTTGACACCACTTAGCTGCGTGGAGGGCGGCCCCGAACCTCCCCGACACAGTCAGCCGTGTTCCGGAATTCTGAGAATGGGAATGTTCCGTCTTCTGTCTGCAGCACCCGGGATCTCCTAGGAGCCCTTCGCGTGTCTTCCCCGAGTGTCTGCATGTGCGGGCTGCCGGGGAAAGGCGGGGGTTGGGCTGGAAATGCAGGTCGCATTTAGTGCCTCCCCCTGGACTTGGGAGGTAATTAGCGGACTTCCCCATGCCAGGGAACACCTTTGACACCACTCAACTGCGTGGAGGGCGGCCCCAAACCTCCCACACACAGTCAGCCGTGTTCCGAAATTGTGAGTGTGGGGAGGTTCCGTTTTCTGTCTGCAGCACCCGGGATCTCCTAGGAGCCCTTCGCGTGTCTTCCACGGTTGTCTCCCATTGCGGGCTGCCGGGGAAAGCGGGGGTTGGGCTGGAAATGCAAGTAGCATCTAGTGCCTCCCCCTGGAAAGGGTAGGCCATTAGCGGACTTCCCCGTGCCAGGGAACACCTGTGACACCAGTCAGCTGCGTGGACGGCGGCCCCTAACCTCCAACACACAGTCAGCCGTGTTCCGGAATTCTGAGAGAGGAGGTTCCGTCTTCTGTCTGCAGCACCCGGGATCTCCTAGGAGCCCTTCGCGTGTCTTCCCCGAGTGTCTGCCTGTGCGGGCTGCCGGGGAAAGGTGGGGTTTGGGCTGGAAATGCAGGTAGCATCTAGTGCCTCCCCCTGGACAGGGTAGTCAATTAGCGAATTTACCCATGCCAGGGAACACCTTTGACCACACTTAGCGGCGTGGAGGGCGGCCCCAAACCACCCCCACACAGTTATCCGTGTTCCAGGATTCTGAGTGTGGGGAGGTTCCGTCTACAGTCTGCAGCACCCGGGATCTCCTAGGAGCCCTTCGCGTGTTTTCCCCGAGTGTCTCACATTACGGGCTGCCGGCGAAAGGCGGGGTTTGGGCTGGAAATGCAGGTAGTATCTAGTGACTCCCCCTGGACTTGGGAGGTAATTAGCGGACTTCCCCCTGCCAGGGAACACCTGTGACACCAGTCAGCTGCGTGGACGGCGGCCCCAAACCTCCCACACACAGTCAGCCTTGTTCCGTAATTGTGAGTGTGGGGAGGTTCCGTTTTCTGTCTGCAGTACCCGGGATCTCCTAGGAGCCCTTCGCGTGTCTTCCACGGTTGTCTCCCATTGCGGGCTGCCGGGGAAAGCGGGGGTTGGGCTGGAAATGCAGGTAGCATCTAGTGCCTCCCCCAGGACAGGGTAGGCCATTAGCGGATTTCCCCATGCCAGGGAACAACTTTGACACCACTTAACTGCGTGGAGGGCGGCCCCGAACCTCCCCCAAACAGTCAGCCGTGTTCCGGTATTGTGAGTGTGGGGAAGTTCCGTCTTCTGTCTGCAGCACTCGGAATCTCCTAGGAGCCCTTCGCGTGTCTTCCCCGAGTGTCTGCCTGTGCGGGCTGCCTGGGAAAGGCGGGGGTTGGGCTGGAAATGCAGGTAGCATCTAGTGCCTCCCCCTGGACTAGGTAGGTAATTAGCGGACTTCCCCCTGCCAGGGAACACCTTTGACACCACTCAACTGCGTGGAGGGCGGCCCCAAACCTCCCACACTCAGTCAGCCGTGTTCCGGAATTCTGAGAGTGAGGAGGTTCCGTCTTCTGTCTGCTGCACCCGGGATCTCCTAGGAGCCCTTCGCGTGTCTTCCCCGAGTGTATCCCATTGCGGGCTGCCGGGGAAAGCGGGGGTTGGGCTGGAAATGCAAGTAGCTTCTAGTGCCTTCCCCTGGACAGGGTAGGCAATTAGCGGACTTCCCCGTGCCAGGGAACACCTTTGACACCACTTAGCTGCGTGGAGGGCGGCCCCGAACCTCCTCGACACAGTCAGCAGTGTTCCGGAATTCTGAGAGTGGGGAGGTTCCGTCTTCTGTCTGCAGCACCCGAGATCTCCTAGGAGCATTTCGCGTGTCTTCCCCGAGTGTATGCATGTGCGGGCTGCCGGGGAAAGGCGGGGTTTGGGCTGAAAATGCAGGTCGCATTTAGTGCCTCCCCCTGGACTTGGGAGGTAATTAGCGGACTTCCCCCTGCCAGGGAACACCTTTGACAACACTGAACTGCGTGGAGGGCGGCCCCAAACCTCCCACACACAGTCAGCCGTGTTCCGGAATTCTGAGAGTGTGGAGGTTCCGTCTTCTGTCTGCTGCACCCGAATTCTCCTAGGAGCATTTCGCGTGTCTTCCCCGAGTGTCTGCATGTGCGGGCTGCCGGGGAAAGGCGGGGGTTGTGCTGGAAATGCAGGTCGCATTTAGTGCCTCCCCCTGGACTTGGGAGGTAATTAGCGGACTTCCCCATGCCAGGGAACACCTTTGACACCACTCACCTGCGTGGAGGGCGGCCCCGAACCTCCCCCACACAGTCAGGCGTGTTCCAGAATTCTGAGAGTGGGGAGGTTCCGTCTTCTATCTGCAGCACCCGGGATCTCCTAGGAGCACTTCGCGTGTCTTCCCCGAGTGTATCCCATTGCGGGCTGCCGGGGAAAGCGGGGGTTGGGCTGGAAATGCAAGTAGCTTCTAGTGCCTTCCCCTGGACAGGGTAGGCAATTAGCGGACTTCCCCGTGCCAGGGAACACCTTTGACACCACTTAGCTGCGTGGAGGGCGGCCCCGAACCTCCCCGACACAGTCAGCCGTGTTCCGGTATTCTGAGAGTGGGGAGGTTCCGTCTTCTGTCTGCAGCACCCGAGATCTCCTAGGAGCATTTCGCGTGTCTTCCCCGAGTGTATGCATGTGCGGGCTGCCGGGGAAAGGCGGGGTTTGGGCTGAAAATGCAGGTAGCATGTAGTGCCTCCCGCTGGAATGGGTAGGCAATTAGCGGATTTCCCCATGCCAGGGAACACCTTTGACACCACTTAGCTGCGTGGAGGGCGGCCCCGAACCTCCCCCACACAGGCAGCCGTGTTCCGGAATTGTGAGTGTGGGGAGGTTCCGTCTTCTGTATGCAGCACCCGGGATCTCCTAGGAGCACTTCGCGTGTCTTCCCCGAGTGTATGCATGTGCGGGCTACCGGGGAAAGGCGACGTTGGGCTGGAAATGCAGGTAGCATGTAGTGCCTCCCCCTGGACATGGTAGGCAATTAGCGGACTTCCCCCTGCCAGGGAATACCTTTGACACCACTTTGCTGCGTGGACGGCGGCACCAAACCTCCCCCACACAGTCAGAAGTGTTCCGGAATTCTGAGAGAGGGGAGGTTCCGTCTTCTGTCTGCAGCACCCGGGATCTCCTAGGAACCCTTCGCGTGTCTTCCCCGAGTGTCTGCATGTGCGGGCTGCCGGGGAAAGGCGGGGGTTGGGCTGGAAATGCAGGTCGCATTTAGTGCCTCCCCCTGGACTTGGGAGGTAATTAGCGGACTTCCCCATGCCAGGGAACACCTTTGACACCACTCACCTGCGTGGAGGGCGGCCCCAAACCTCCCACACACAGTCAGCCGTGTTCCGAATTTGTGAGTGTGGGGAGGTTCTGTTTTCTCTCTGCAGCACCCGGGATCTCCTAGGAGCCCTTCGCGTGTCTTCCACGGTTGTCTCCCATTGCGGGCTGCCGGGGAAAGCGGGGGTTGGGCTGGAAATGCAAGTAGCATCTAGTGCCTCCCCCTGGAAAGGGTAGGCCATTAGCGGACTTCCCCGTGCCAGGGAACACCTGTGACACCAGTCAGCTGCGTGGACGGCGGCCCCTAACCTCCAACACACAGTCAGCCGTGTTCCGGAATTCTGAGAGAGGAGGTTCCGTCTTCTGTCTGCAGCACCCGGGATCTCCTAGGAGCCCTTCGCGTGTCTTCCCCGAGTGTCTGCCTGTGCGGGCTGCCGGGGAAAGGTGGGGTTTGGGCTGGAAATGCAGGTAGCATCTAGTGCCTCCCCCTGGACAGGGTAGTCAATTAGCGAATTTACCCATGCCAGGGAACACCTTTGACCACACTTAGCGGCGTGGAGGGCGGCCCCAAACCACCCCCACACAGTTATCCGTGTTCCAGGATTCTGAGTGTGGGGAGGTTCCGTCTACAGTCTGCAGCACCCGGGATCTCCTAGGAGCCCTTCGCGTGTTTTCCCCGAGTGTCTCACATTACGGGCTGCCGGCGAAAGGCGGGGTTTGGGCTGGAAATGCAGGTAGTATCTAGTGACTCCCCCTGGACTTGGGAGGTAATTAGCGGACTTCCCCCTGCCAGGGAACACCTGTGACACCAGTCAGCTGCGTGGACGGCGGCCCCAAACCTCCCACACACAGTCAGCCTTGTTCCGTAATTGTGAGTGTGGGGAGGTTCCGTTTTCTGTCTGCAGTACCCGGGATCTCCTAGGAGCCCTTCGCGTGTCTTCCACGGTTGTCTCCCATTGCGGGCTGCCGGGGAAAGCGGGGGTTGGGCTGGAAATGCAGGTAGCATCTAGTGCCTCCCCCAGGACAGGGTAGGCCATTAGCGGATTTCCCCATGCCAGGGAACAACTTTGACACCACTTAACTGCGTGGAGGGCGGCCCCGAACCTCCCCCAAACAGTCAGCCGTGTTCCGGTATTGTGAGTGTGGGGAAGTTCCGTCTTCTGTCTGCAGCACTCGGAATCTCCTAGGAGCCCTTCGCGTGTCTTCCCCGAGTGTCTGCCTGTGCGGGCTGCCTGGGAAAGGCGGGGGTTGGGCTGGAAATGCAGGTAGCATCTAGTGCCTCCCCCTGGACTAGGTAGGTAATTAGCGGACTTCCCCCTGCCAGGGAACACCTTTGACACCACTCAACTGCGTGGAGGGCGGCCCCAAACCTCCCACACTCAGTCAGCCGTGTTCCGGAATTCTGAGAGTGAGGAGGTTCCGTCTTCTGTCTGCTGCACCCGGGATCTCCTAGGAGCCCTTCGCGTGTCTTCCCCGAGTGTATCCCATTGCGGGCTGCCGGGGAAAGCGGGGGTTGGGCTGGAAATGCAAGTAGCTTCTAGTGCCTTCCCCTGGACAGGGTAGGCAATTAGCGGACTTCCCCGTGCCAGGGAACACCTTTGACACCACTTAGCTGCGTGGAGGGCGGCCCCGAACCTCCTCGACACAGTCAGCAGTGTTCCGGAATTCTGAGAGTGGGGAGGTTCCGTCTTCTGTCTGCAGCACCCGAGATCTCCTAGGAGCATTTCGCGTGTCTTCCCCGAGTGTATGCATGTGCGGGCTGCCGGGGAAAGGCGGGGTTTGGGCTGAAAATGCAGGTCGCATTTAGTGCCTCCCCCTGGACTTGGGAGGTAATTAGCGGACTTCCCCCTGCCAGGGAACACCTTTGACACCACTGAACTGCGTGGAGGGCGGCCCCAAACCTCCCACACACAGTCAGCCGTGTTCCGGAATTCTGAGAGTGTGGAGGTTCCGTCTTCTGTCTGCTGCACCCGAATTCTCCTAGGAGCATTTCGCGTGTCTTCCCCGAGTGTCTGCATGTGCGGGCTGCCGGAGAAAGGCGGGGGTTGTGCTGGAAATGCAGGTCGCATTTAGTGCCTCCCCCTGGACTTGGGAGGTAATTAGCGGACTTCCCCATGCCAGGGAACACCTTTGACACCACTCACCTGCGTGGAGGGCGGCCCCGAACCTCCCCCACACAGTCAGGCGTGTTCCAGAATTCTGAGAGTGGGGAGGTTCCGTCTTCTATCTGCAGCACCCGGGATCTCCTAGGAGCACTTCGCGTGTCTTCCCCGAGTGTATCCCATTGCGGGCTGCCGGGGAAAGCGGGGGTTGGGCTGGAAATGCAAGTAGCTTCTAGTGCCTTCCCCTGGACAGGGTAGGCAATTAGCGGACTTCCCCGTGCCAGGGAACACCTTTGACACCACTTAGCTGCGTGGAGGGCGGCCCCGAACCTCCCCGACACAGTCAGCCGTGTTCCGGTATTCTGAGAGTGGGGAGGTTCCGTCTTCTGTCTGCAGCACCCGAGATCTCCTAGGAGCATTTCGCGTGTCTTCCCCGAGTGTATGCATGTGCGGGCTGCCGGGGAAAGGCGGGGTTTGGGCTGAAAATGCAGGTAGCATGTAGTGCCTCCCGCTGGAATGGGTAGGCAATTAGCGGATTTCCCCATGCCAGGGAACACCTTTGACACCACTTAGCTGCGTGGAGGGCGGCCCCGAACCTCCCCCACACAGGCAGCCGTGTTCCGGAATTGTGAGTGTGGGGAGGTTCCGTCTTCTGTATGCAGCACCCGGGATCTCCTAGGAACCCTTCGCGTGTCTTCCCCGAGTGTCTGCATGTGCGGGCTGCCGGGGAAAGGCGGGGGTTGGGCTGGAAATGCAGGTCGCATTTAGTGCCTCCCCCTGGACTTGGGAGGTAATTAGCGGACTTCCCCATGCCAGGGAACACCTTTGACACCACTCACCTGCGTGGAGGGCGGCCCCAAACCTCCCACACACAGTCAGCCGTGTTCCGAATTTGTGAGTGTGGGGAGGTTCTGTTTTCTCTCTGCAGCACCCGGGATCTCCTAGGAGAACTTCGCGTGTCTTCATCGAGTGTCTCCCATTGCGGGCTGCCGGGGAAAGCGGGGGTTGGGCTGGAAATGCAAGTAGCATCTAGTGCCTCCCCCTGAACAGGGTAGGCCATTAGCGGACTTCCCCGTGCCAGGGAACACCTTTGACACCACTTAGCTGCGTGGAGGGCGGCCCCGAACCTCCCCGACACAGTCAGCCGTGTTCCGGAATTCTGAGAATGGGAATGTTCCGTCTTCTGTCTGCAGCACCCGGGATCTCCTAGGAGCCCTTCGCGTGTCTTCCCCGAGTGTCTGCATGTGCGGGCTGCCGGGGAAAGGCGGGGGTTGGGCTGGAAATGCAGGTCGCATTTAGTGCATCCCCCTGGACTTGGGAGGTAATTAGCGGACTTCCCCATGCCAGGGAACACCTTTGACACCACTCACCTGCGTGGAGGGCGGCCCCAAACCTCCCACACACAGTCAGCCGTGTTCCGGAATTCTGAGAGTGAGGAGGTTCCGTCTTCTGTCTGCTGCACCCGAGATCTCCTAGGAGCATTTCGCGTGTCTTCCCCGAGTGTATGCATGTGCGGGCTACCGGGGAAAGGCGGGGTTTGGGCTGGAAATGCAGGTAGCATGTAGTGCCTCCCCCTGGAAAGGGTAGGCAATTAGCGGATTTCCCCATGCCAGGGAACACCATTGACACCACTTAACTGCGTGGAGGGCGGCCCAGAACCTCCCCCACACTGTCAACCGTGTTCCGGTATTGTGAGTGTTGGGAAGTTCCGTCTTCTGTCTGCAGCACCCGGAATCTCCTAGGAGCCCTTCGCGTGTCTTCCCCGAGTGTCTGCCTGTGCGGGCTGCCGGGGAAAGTCGGGGGTTGGGCTGGAAATGCAGGTAGCATCTAGTGCATCCCCCTGGACTTGGGAGGTAATTAGCGGATTTCCCCCTGACAGGGAACACCTGAGACACCAGTCAGCTGCGTGGACAGCGGCCCCAAACCTCCCCCTCACTGTCAGCCGTGTTCCGGAAGTCTGAGAGTGGGGAGGTTCCGTCTTCTGTCTGCAGCACCCGGGATCTCCTAGGAGCCCTTCGCGTGTATTCCCCGTGTGTCTGCTTGTGCGAGCTGCCGGGGAAAGGCGGGGGTTGGGCTGGAAATGCAGGTAGCATCTAGTGCCTCCCCCTGAACAGGGGAGGTAATTAGCGGAATTCCGCCTGCCAGGGAACACCTGAGACACCAGTCAGCTGCGTGGAAGGCGGCCCCAGTCTTCCCCCACACAGTCAGAAGTGTTCCGGAATTGTGAGTGTGGGGAGGTTCCGTCTTCTGTCTGCAGCACCCGGGATCTCCTAGGAGCCCTTCGCGTGTCTTCCCCGAGTGTCTCACATTACGGGCTGCCGGGGAAAGGCGGGGTTTGGGCTGGAAATGCAGGTAGTATCTAGTGCCTCCCCCTGGACTTGGGAGGTAATTAGCGGACTTCCCCCTGCCAGGGAACACCTGTGACACCAGTCAGCTGCGTGGACGGCGGCCCCAAACCTCCCCCACACAGTCAGCCGTGTTCCGGAATTCTGAGAGTGGGGATGTTCCGTCTTCTGTCTGCAGCACCCGGGATCTCCTAGGAGCCCTTCGCGTGTCTTCCCCGAGTGTCTGCATGTGCGGGCTGCCGGGGAAAGGCGGGGGTTGGGCTGGAAATGCATGTAGTATCTAGTGCCTCCCCCTGGACTTGGGAGGTAATTAGCGGAATTCCCCCTGCCAGGGAACACCTGTGACACCAGTCAGCTGCGTGGACAGCGGCCCCAAACCTCCCCCTCACAGTCAGCCGTCTTCCGGAAGTCTGAGATTGGGGAGGTTCCGTCTTCTGTCTGCAGCACCCGGGATCTCCTAGGAGCCCTTCGCGTGTATTCCCCGTGTGTCTGCTTTTGCGAGCTGCCGGGGAAAGCGGGGGTTGGGCTGGAAATGCAAGTAGCTTCTAGTGCCTTCCCCTGGACAGGGTAGGCAATTAGCGGACTTCCCCGTGCCAGGGAACACCTTTGACACCACTTAGCTGCGTGGAGGGCGGCCCCGAACCTCCCCGACACAGTCAGCCGTGTTCCGGAATTCTGAGAGTGGGGATGTTCCGTCTTCTGTCTGCAGCACCCAGGATCTCCTAGGAGCCCTTCGCGTGTCTTCCCCGAGTGTCTGCATGTGCGGGCTGCCGGGGAAAGGCGGGGGTTGGGCTGGAAATGCAGGTCGCATTTAGTGCCTACCCCTGGACTTGGGAGGTAATTAGCGGACTTCCCCATGCCAGGGAACACCTTTGACACCACTCACCTGCGTGGAGGGCGGCCCCAAACCTCCCACACACAGTCAGCCGTGTTCCGGAATTGTGAGTGTGGGGAGGTTCCGTCTTCTGTCTGCAGCACCCGGGATATCCTAGGAGCACTTCGCGTGTCTTCCCCGAGTGTATACCATTGCGGGCTGCCGAGGAAATCGGGGGTTTGGCTGGAAATGCAAGTAGCATCTAGTGCCTCCCCCTAAACAGGGGAGGTAATTAGCGGAATTCCGCCTGACAGGGAACACCTGTGACACCAGTCAGCTGCGTGGAAGGCGGCCCCAGTCTTCCCCCACACAGTCAGAAGTGTTCCGGGATATTGAGTGTGGGGAGGTTCCGTCTTCTGTCTGCAGCACCCGGGATCTCCTAGGAGCCCTTCGCGTGTCTTCCCCGAGTGTCTCACATTGCGGGCTGCCGGGGAAAGGCGGGGGTTGGGCTGGAAATGCAGGTAGTATCTAGTGCCTCCCCCTGGACTTGGGAGGTAATTAGCGGACTTCCCCCTGCCAGGGAACACCTGTGACACCAGTCAGCTGCGTGGACAGCGGCCCCAAACCTCCCCCTCACAGTCAGCCGTGTTCCAGAAGTCTGAGAGTGGGGAGGTTCCGTCTACTGTCTGCAGCACCCGGGATCTCCTAGGAGCTCTTCGCGTGTATTCCCCGTGTGTCTGCTTGTGCGAGCTGCCGGGGAAAGGTGGGGGTTGGGCTGGAAATGCAGGTAGCATCTAGTGCCTCCCCCTGAACAGGGGAGGTAATTAGCGGAATTCCGCCTGCCAGGGAACACCTGTGACACCAGTCAGCTGCGTGGAAGGCGGCCCCAGTCTTCCCCCACACAGTCAGAAGTGTTCCGGAATTGTGAGTGTGGGGAGGTTCCGTCTTCTGTCTGCAGCACCCGGGATCTCCTAGGAGCCCTTCGCGTGTCTTCCCCGAGTGTCTGCATGTGCGGGCTGCCGGGGAAAGGCGGGGGTTGGGCTGGAAATGCAGGTCGCATTTAGTGCCTCCATCTGGACTTGGGATTTAATTAGCGGACTTCCCCCTGCCAGGGAACACCTTTGACACCACTCAACTGCGTGGAGGGCGGCCCCAAACCTCCCACACACAGTCAGCCGTGTTCCGGAATTCTGAGAGTGTGGAGGTTCCGTCTTCTGTCTGCTGCACCCGAATTCTCCTAGGAGCATTTCGCGTGTCTTCCCCGAGTGTATGCATGTGCGGGCTACCGGGGAAAGGCGGGGTTTGGGCTGGAAATGCAGGTAGCATGTAGTGCCTCCCACTGGACAGGGTAGGCCATTAGCGGATTTCCCCATGCCAGGGAACACCATTGACACCACTTAACTGCGTGGAGGGCGGCCCAGAACCTCCCCCACACTGTCAGCCGTGTTCCGGTATTGTGAGTGTTGGGAAGTTCCGTCTTCTGTCTGCAGCACCCGGAATCTCCTAGGAGCCTTTCGCGTGTCTTCCCCGAGTGTCTGACTGTGCGGGCTGCCGGGGAAAGGCGGGGGTTGGGCTGGAAATGCAGGTAGAATCTAGTGCCTCCCCCTGGACAGGGTAGGCAATTAGCGAATTTACCCATGCCAGGGAACACCTTTGACAGCACTTAGCGGCGAGGAGGGCGGCCCCAAACCACCCCCACACAATTAGCCGTGTTCCGGGATTGTGAGTGTGGGGAGGTTCCGTCTACAGTCTGCAGCACCCGGGATCTCCTAGGAGCCCTTCGCGTGTCTTCCCCGAGTGTCTCACATTGCGGGCTGCCGGGGAAAGGCGGGGGTTGGGCTGGAAATGCAGGTAGCATCTAGTGCCTCCCCCTGGACTTGGGAGGTAATTAGCGGACTTCCCCATGCCAGGGAACACCTTTGACACCACTCACCTGCGTGGAGGGCGGCCCCAAACCTCCCACACACAGTCAGCCGTGTTCCGGAATTCTGAGAGTGAGGAGGTTCCGTCTTCTGTCTGCTGCACCCGAGATCTCCTAGGAGCATTTCGCGTGTCTTCCCCGAGTGTATGCATGTGCGGGCTACCGGGGAAAGGCGGGGTTTGGGCTGGAAATGCAGGTAGCATGTAGTGCCTCCCCCTGGAAAGGGTAGGCAATTAGCGGATTTCCCCATGCCAGGGAACACCATTGACACCACTTAACTGCGTGGAGGGCGGCCCAGAACCTCCCCCACACTGTCAGCCGTGTTCCGGTATTGTGAGTGTTGGGAAGTTCCGTCTTCTGTCTGCAGCACCCGGAATCTCCTAGGAGCCCTTCGCGTGTCTTCCCCGAGTGTCTGACTGTGCGTGCTGCCGGGGAAAAGCGGGGGTTGGGCTGGAAATGCAGGTAGCATCTAGTGCCTCCCCCTGGACTTGGGAGGTAATTAGCGGACTTCCCCCTGCCAGGGAACACCTGTGACACCAGTCAGCTGCGTGGACAGCGGCCCCAAACCTCCCCCTCACAGTCAGCCGTGTTCCAGAAGTCTGAGAGTGGGGAGGTTCCGTCTACTGTCTGCAGCACCCGGGATCTCCTAGGAGCTCTTCGCGTGTATTCCCCGTGTGTCTGCTTGTGCGAGCTGCCGGGGAAAGGTGGGGGTTGGGCTGGAAATGCAGGTAGCATCTAGTGCCTCCCCCTGAACAGGGGAGGTAATTAGCGGAATTCCGCCTGCCAGGGAACACCTGTGACACCAGTCAGCTGCGTGGAAGGCGGCCCCAGTCTTCCCCCACACAGTCAGAAGTGTTCCGGAATTGTGAGTGTGGGGAGGTTCCGTCTTCTGTCTGCAGCACCCGGGATCTCCTAGGAGCCCTTCGCGTGTCTTCCCCGAGTGTCTCACATTACGGGCTGCCGGGGAAAGGCGGGGTTTGGTCTGGAAATGCAGGTAGTATCTAGTGCCTCCCCCTGGACTTGGGAGGTAATTAGCGGACTTCCCCCTGCCAGGGAACACCTGTGACACCAGTCAGCTGCGTGGACGGCGGCCCCAAACCTCCCCCACACAGTCAGCCGTGTTCCGGAATTCTGAGAGTTGGGATGTTCCGTCTTCTGTCTGCAGCACCCGGGATCTCCTAGGAGCCCTTCGCGTGTCTTCCCCGAGTGTCTGCATGTGCGGGCTGCCGGGGAAAGGCGGGGGTTGGGCTGGAAATGCATGTAGTATCTAGTGCCTCCCCCTGGACTTGGGAGGTAATTAGCGGAATTCCCCCTGCCAGGGAACACCTGTGACACCAGTCAGCTGCGTGGACAGCGGCCCCAAACCTCCCCCTCACAGTCAGCCGTCTTCCGGAAGTCTGAGATTGGGGAGGTTCCGTCTTCTGTCTGCAGCACCCGGGATCTCCTAGGAGCCCTTCGCGTGTATTCCCCGTGTGTCTGCTTTTGCGAGCTGCCGGTGAAAGCGGGGGTTGGGCTGGAAATGCAAGTAGCTTCTAGTGCCTTCCCCTGGACAGGGTAGGCAATTAGCGGACTTCCCCGTGCCAGGGAACACCTTTGACACCACTTAGCTGCGTGGAGGCGGCCCCGAACCTCCCCGACACAGTCAGCCGTGTTCCGGAATTCTGAGAGTGGGGATGTTCCGTCTTCTGTCTGCAGCACCCAGGATCTCCTAGGAGCCCTTCGCGTGTCTTCCCCGAGTGTCTGCATGTGCGGGCTGCCGGGGAAAGGCGGGGGTTGGGCTGGAAATGCAGGTCGCATTTAGTGCCTACCCCTGGACTTGAGAGGTAATTAGCGGACTTCCCCATGCCAGGGAACACCTTTGACAAAACTCACCTGCGTGGAGGGCGGCCCCAAACCTCCCACACACAGTCAGCCGTGTTCCGGAATTGTGAGTGTGGGGAGGTTCCGTCTTCTGTCTGCAGCACCCGGGATCTCCTAGGAGCCCTTCGCGTGTCTTCCCCGAGTGTATCCCATTGCGGGCTGCCGGGGAAAGCGGGGGTTGGGCTGGAAATGCAGGTAGCTTCTAGTGCCTTCCCCTGCACAGGGTAGGCAATTAGCGGACTTCCCCTTGCCAGGGAACACCTTTGACACCACTTAGCTGCGTGGAGGGCGGCCCCGAACCTCCCCGACACAGTCAGCCGTGTTCCGGAATTCTGAGAATGGGAATGTTCCGTCTTCTGTCTGCAGCACCCGGGATCTCCTAGGAGCCCTTCGCGTGTCTTCCCCGAGTGTCTGCATGTGCGGGCTGCCGGGGAAAGGCGGGGGTTGGGCTGGAAATGCAGGTCGCATTTAGTGCATCCCCCTGGACTTGGGAGGTAATTAGCGGACTTCCCCATGCCAGGGAACACCTTTGACACCACTCACCTGCGTGGAGGGCGGCCCCAAACCTCCCACACACAGTCAGCCGTGTTCCGGAATTCTGAGAGTGAGGAGGTTCCGTCTTCTGTCTGCTGCACCCGAGATCTCCTAGGAGCATTTCGCGTGTCTTCCCCGAGTGTATGCATGTGCGGGCTACCGGGGAAAGGCGGGGTTTGGGCTGGAAATGCAGGTAGCATGTAGTGCCTCCCCCTGGAAAGGGTAGGCAATTAGCGGATTTCCCCATGCCAGGGAACACCATTGACACCACTTAACTGCGTGGAGGGCGGCCCAGAACCTCCCCCACACTGTCAGCCGTGTTCCGGTATTGTGAGTGTTGGGAAGTTCCGTCTTCTGTCTGCAGCACCCGGAATCTCCTAGGAGCCCTTCGCGTGCCTTCCCCGAGTGTCTGCCTGTGCGGGCTGCCGGGGAAAGTCGGGGGTTGGGCTGGAAATGCAGGTAGCATCTAGTGCATCCCCCTGGACTTGGGAGGTAATTAGCGGATTTCCCCCTGACAGGGAACACCTGAGACACCAGTCAGCTGCGTGGACAGCGGCCCCAAACCTCCCCCTCACTGTCAGCCGTGTTCCGGAAGTCTGAGAGTGGGGAGGTTCCGTCTTCTGTCTGCAGCACCCGGGATCTCCTAGGAGCCCTTCGCGTGTATTCCCCGTGTGTCTGCTTGTGCGAGCTGCCGGGGAAAGGCGGGGGTTGGGCTGGAAATGCAGGTAGCATCTAGTGCCTCCCCCTGAACAGGGGAGGTAATTAGCGGAATTCCGCCTGCCAGGGAACACCTGTGACACCAGTCAGCTGCGTGGAAGGCGGCCCCAGTCTTCCCCCACACAGTCAGAAGTGTTCCGGAATTGTGAGTGTGGGGAGGTTCCGTCTTCTGTCTGCAGCACCCGGGATCTCCTAGGAGCCCTTCGCGTGTCTTCCCCGAGTGTCTCACATTACGGGCTGCCGGGGAAAGGCGGGGTTTGGGCTGGAAATGCAGGTAGTATCTAGTGCCTCCCCCTGGACTTGGGAGGTAATTAGCGGACTTCCCCCTGCCAGGGAACACCTGTGACACCAGTCAGCTGCGTGGACGGCGGCCCCAAACCTCCCCCACACAGTCAGCCGTGTTCCGGAATTCTGAGAGTGGGGATGTTCCGTCTTCTGTCTGCAGCACCCGGGATCTCCTAGGAGCCCTTCGCGTGTCTTCCCCGAGTGTCTGCATGTGCGGGCTGCCGGGGAAAGGCGGGGGTTGGGCTGGAAATGCATGTAGTATCTAGTGCCTCCCCCTGGACTTGGGAGGTAATTAGCGGAATTCCCCCTGCCAGGGAACACCTGTGACACCAGTCAGCTGCGTGGAAGGCGGCCCCAGTCTTCCCCCACACAGTCAGAAGTGTTCCGGAATTGTGAGTGTGGGGAGGTTCCGTCTTCTGTCTGCAGCACCCGGGATATCCTAGGAGCACTTCGCGTGTCTTCCCCGAGTGTATACCATTGCGGGCTGCCGAGGAAATCGGGGGTTTGGCTGGAAATGCAAGTAGCATCTAGTGCCTCCCCCTAAACAGGGGAGGTAATTAGCGGAATTCCGCCTGACAGGGAACACCTGTGACACCAGTCAGCTGCGTGGAAGGCGGCCCCAGTCTTCCCCCACACAGTCAGAAGTGTTCCGGGATTGTGAGTGTGGGGAGGTTCCGTCTTCTGTCTGCAGCACCCGGGATCTCCTAGGAGCCCTTCGCGTGTCTTCCCCGAGTGTCTCACATTGCGGGCTGCCGGGGAAAGGCGGGGGTTGGGCTGGAAATGCAGGTAGTATCTAGTGCCTCCCCCTGGACTTGGGAGGTAATTAGCGGACTTCCCCCTGCCAGGGAACACCTGTGACACCAGTCAGCTGCGTGGACAGCGGCCCCAAACCTCCCCCTCACAGTCAGCCGTGTTCCAGAAGTCTGAGAGTGGGGAGGTTCCGTCTACTGTCTGCAGCACCCGGGATCTCCTAGGAGCTCTTCGCGTGTATTCCCCGTGTGTCTGCTTGTGCGAGCTGCCGGGGAAAGGTGGGGGTTGGGCTGGAAATGCAGGTAGCATCTAGTGCCTCCCCCTGAACAGGGGAGGTAATTAGCGGAATTCCGCCTGCCAGGGAACACCTGTGACACCAGTCAGCTGCGTGGAAGGCGGCCCCAGTCTTCCCCCACACAGTCAGAAGTGTTCCGGAATTGTGAGTGTGGGGAGGTTCCGTCTTCTGTCTGCAGCACCCGGGATCTCCTAGGAGCCCTTCGCGTGTCTTCCCCGAGTGTCTGCATGTGCGGGCTGCCGGGGAAAGGCGGGGGTTGGGCTGGAAATGCAGGTCGCATTTAGTGCCTCCATCTGGACTTGGGATTTAATTAGCGGACTTCCCCCTGCCAGGGAACACCTTTGACACCACTCAACTGCGTGGAGGGCGGCCCCAAACCTCCCACACACAGTCAGCCGTGTTCCGGAATTCTGAGAGTGTGGAGGTTCCGTCTTCTGTCTGCTGCACCCGAATTCTCCTAGGAGCATTTCGCGTGTCTTCCCCGAGTGTATGCATGTGCGGGCTACCGGGGAAAGGCGGGGTTTGGGCTGGAAATGCAGGTAGCATGTAGTGCCTCCCACTGGACAGGGTAGGCCATTAGCGGATTTCCCCATGCCAGGGAACACCATTGACACCACTTAACTGCGTGGAGGGCGGCCCAGAACCTCCCCCACACTGTCAGCCGTGTTCCGGTATTGTGAGTGTTGGGAAGTTCCGTCTTCTGTCTGCAGCACCCGGAATCTCCTAGGAGCCTTTCGCGTGTCTTCCCCGAGTGTCTGACTGTGCGGGCTGCCGGGGAAAGGCGGGGGTTGGGCTGGAAATGCAGGTAGCATCTAGTGCCTCCCCCTGGACAGGGTAGGCAATTAGCGAATTTACCCATGCCAGGGAACACCTTTGACAGCACTTAGCGGCGAGGAGGGCGGCCCCAAACCACCCCCACACAATTAGCCGTGTTCCGGGATTGTGAGTGTGGGGAGGTTCCGTCTACAGTCTGCAGCACCCGGGATCTCCTAGGAGCCCTTCGCGTGTCTTCCCCGAGTGTCTCACATTGCGGGCTGCCGGGGAAAGGCGGGGGTTGGGCTGGAAATGCAGGTAGCATCTAGTGCCTCCCCCTGGACTTGGGAGGTAATTAGCGGACTTCCCCCTGCCAGGGAACACCTTTGACACCACTAAACTGCGTGGAGGGCGGCCCCAAACGTCCCACACACAGTCAGCCGTGTTCCGGAATTCTGAGAGTGAGGAGGTTCCGTCTTCTGTCTGCTGCACCCGGGATCTCCTAGGAGCCCTTCGCGTGTCTTCCCCGAGTGTATCCCATTGCGGGCTGCCGGGGAAAGCGGGGGTTGGGCTGGAAATGCAAGTAGCTTCTAGTGCCTTCCCCTGGACAGGGTAGGCAATTAGCGGAATTCCCCGTGCCAGGGAACACCTTTGACACCACTTAGCTGCGTGGAGGGCGGCCCCGAACCTCCCCGACACAGTCAGCCGTGTTCCGGAATTCTGAGAATGGGAATGTTCCGTCTTCTGTCTGCAGCACCCGGGATCTCCTAGGAGCCCTTCGCGTGTCTTCCCCGAGTGTCTGCATGTGCGGGCTGCCGGGGAAAGGCGGGGGTTGGGCTGGAAATGCAGGTCGCATTTAGTGCCTCCCCCTGGACTTGGGAGGTAATTAGCGGACTTCCCCATGCCAGGGAACACCTTTGACACCACTCAACTGCGTGGAGGGCGGCCCCAAACCTCCCACACACAGTCAGCCGTGTTCCGAATTTGTGAGTGTGGGGAGGTTCCGTTTTCTGTCTGCAGCACCCGGGATCTCCTAGGAGCCCTTCGCGTGTCTTCCACGGTTGTCTCCCATTGCGGGCTGCCGGGGAAAGCGGGGGTTGGGCTGGAAATGCAAGTAGCATCTAGTGCCTCCCCCTGGAAAGGGTAGGCCATTAGCGGACTTCCCCGTGCCAGGGAACACCTGTGACACCAGTCAGCTGCGTGGACGGCGGCCCCTAACCTCCAACACACAGTCAGCCGTGTTCCGGAATTCTGAGAGAGGAGGTTCCGTCTTCTGTCTGCAGCACCCGGGATCTCCTAGGAGCCCTTCGCGTGTCTTCCCCGAGTGTCTGCCTGTGCGGGCTGCCGGGGAAAGGTGGGGTTTGGGCTGGAAATGCAGGTAGCATCTAGTGCCTCCCCCTGGACAGGGTAGTCAATTAGCGAATTTACCCATGCCAGGGAACACCTTTGACCACACTTAGCGGCGTGGAGGGCGGCCCCAAACCACCCCCACACAGTTATCCGTGTTCCAGGATTCTGAGTGTGGGGAGGTTCCGTCTACAGTCTGCAGCACCCGGGATCTCCTAGGAGCCCTTCGCGTGTTTTCCCCGAGTGTCTCACATTACGGGCTGCCGGCGAAAGGCGGGGTTTGGGCTGGAAATGCAGGTAGTATCTAGTGACTCCCCCTGGACTTGGGAGGTAATTAGCGGACTTCCCCCTGCCAGGGAACACCTGTGACACCAGTCAGCTGCGTGGACGGCGGCCCCAAACCTCCCACACACAGTCAGCCTTGTTCCGAAATTGTGAGTGTGGGGAGGTTCCGTTTTCTGTCTGCAGTACCCGGGATCTCCTAGGAGCCCTTCGCGTGTCTTCCACGGTTGTCTCCCATTGCGGGCTGCCGGGGAAAGCGGGGGTTGGGCTGGAAATGCAGGTAGCATCTAGTGCCTCCCCCAGGACAGGGTAGGCCATTAGCGGATTGCCCCATGCCAGGGAACACCTTTAACACCACTTAACTGCGTGGAGGGCGGCCCCGAACCTCCCCCAAACAGTCAGCCGTGTTCCGGTATTGTGAGTGTGGGGAAGTTCCGTCTTCTGTCTGCAGCACCCGGAATCTCCTAGGAGCCCTTCGCGTGTCTTCCCCGAGTGTCTGCCTGTGCGGACTGCCGGGGAAAGGCGGGGGTTGGGCTGGAAATGCAGGTAGCATCTAGTGCCTCCCCCTGGACTAGGTAGGTAATTAGCGGACTTCCCCCTGCCAGGGAACACCTTTGACACCACTCAACTGCGTGGAGGGCGGCCCCAAACCTCCCACACTCAGTCAGCCGTGTTCCGGAATTCTGAGAGTGAGGAGGTTCCGTCTTCTGTCTGCTGCACCCGGGATCTCCTAGGAGCCTTTCGCGTGTCTTCCCCGAGTGTATCCCATTGCGGGCTGCCGGGGAAAGCGGGGGTTGGGCTGGAAATGCAAGTAGCTTCTAGTGCCTTCCCCTGGACAGGGTAGGCAATTAGCGGACTTCCCCGTGCCAGGGAACACCTTTGACACCACTTAGCTGCGTGGAGGGCGGCCCCGAACCTCCTCGACACAGTCAGCAGTGTTCCGGAATTCTGAGAGTGGGGAGGTTCCGTCTTCTGTCTGCAGCACCCGAGATCTCCTAGGAGCATTTCGCGTGTCTTCCCCGAGTGTATGCATGTGCGGGCTGCCGGGGAAAGGCGGGGTTTGGGCTGAAAATGCAGGTCGCATTTAGTGCCTCCCCCTGGACTTGGGAGGTAATTAGCGGACTTCCCCCTGCCAGGGAACACCTTTGACACCACTCAACTGCGTGGAGGGCGGCCCCAAACCTCCCACACACAGTCAGCCGTGTTCCGGAATTCTGAGAGTGTGGAGGTTCCGTCTTCTGTCTGCTGCACCCGAATTCTCCTAGGAGCATTTCGCGTGTCTTCCCCGAGTGTCTGCATGTGCGGGCTGCCGGGGAAAGGCGGGGGTTGTGCTGGAAATGCAGGTCGCATTTAGTGCCTCCCCCTGGACTTGGGAGGTAATTAGCGGACTTCCCCATGCCAGGGAACACCATTGACATCACTCACCTGCGTGGAGGGCGGCCCCGAACCTCCCCCACACAGTCAGGCGTGTTCCAGAATTCTGAGAGTGGGGAGGTTCCGTCTTCTATCTGCAGCACCCGGGATCTCCTAGGAGCACTTCGCGTGTCTTCCCCGAGTGTATCCCATTGCGGGCTGCCGGGGAAAGCGGGGGTTGGGCTGGAAATGCAAGTAGCTTCTAGTGCCTTCCCCTGGACAGGGTAGGCAATTAGCGGACTTCCCCGTGCCAGGGAACACCTTTGACACCACTTAGCTGCGTGGAGGGCGGCCCCGAACCTCCCCGACACAGTCAGCCGTGTTCCGGTATTCTGAGAGTGGGGAGGTTCCGTCTTCTGTCTGCAGCACCCGAGATCTCCTAGGAGCATTTCGCGTGTCTTCCCCGAGTGTATGCATGTGCGGGCTGCCGGGGAAAGGCGGGGTTTGGGCTGAAAATGCAGGTAGCATGTAGTGCCTCCCGCTGGAATGGGTAGGCAATTAGCGGATTTCCCCATGCCAGGGAACACCTTTGACACCACTTAGCTGCGTGGAGGGCGGCCCCGAACCTCCCCCACACAGGCAGCCGTGTTCCGGAATTGTGAGTGTGGGGAGGTTCCGTCTTCTGTCTGCAGCACCCGGGATCTCCTAGGAGCACTTCGCGTGTCTTCCCCGAGTGTATGCATGTGCGGGCTACCGGGGAAAGGCGACGTTGGGCTGGAAATGCAGGTAGCATGTAGTGCCTCCCCCTGGACATGGTAGGCAATTAGCGGACTTCCCCCTGCCAGGGAATACCTTTGACACCACTTTGCTGCGTGGACGGCGGCACCAAACCTCCCCCACACAGTCAGACGTGTTCCGGAATTCTGAGAGAGGGGAGGTTCCGTCTTCTGTCTGCAGCACCCGGGATCTCCTAGGAACCCTTCGCGTGTCTTCCCCGAGTGTCTGCATGTGCGGGCTGCCGGGGAAAGGCGGGGGTTGGGCTGGAAATGCAGGTCGCATTTAGTGCCTCCCCATGGACTTGGGAGGTAATTAGCGGACTTCCCCATGCCAGGGAACACCTTTGACACCACTCACCTGCGTGGAGGGCGGCCCCAAACCTCCCACACACAGTCAGCCGTGTTCCGAATTTGTGAGTGTGGGGAGGTTCTGTTTTCTCTCTGCAGCACCCGGGATCTCCTAGGAGAACTTCGCGTGTCTTCATCGAGTGTCTCCCATTGCGGGCTGCCGGGGAAAGCGGGGGTTGGGCTGGAAATGCAAGTAGCATCTAGTGCCTCCCCCTGAACAGGGTAGGCCATTAGCGGACTTCCCCGTGCCAGGGAACACCTTTGACACCACTTAGCTGCGTGGAGGGCGGCCCCGAACCTCCCCGACACAGTCAGCCGTGTTCCGGAATTCTGAGAATGGGGAGGATCCGTCTTCTGTCTGCAGCACCCGAGATCTCCTAGGAGCATTTCGCGTGTCTTCCCCGAGTGTATGCATGTGCGGGCTACCGGGGAAAGGCGGCATTGGGCTGGAAATGCAGGTAGCATGTAGTGCCTCCCCCTGGAAAGGGTAGGCAATTAGCGGATTTCCCCATGCCAGGGAACACATTTGACACCACTTAACTGCGTGGAGGGCGGCCCCGAACCTCCCCCACACAGTCAGCCGTGTTCCGGTATTGTGAGTGTGGGGAGGTTCCGTCTTCTGTCTGCAGCACCCGGGATCTCCTAGGAGCCCTTCGCGTGTCTTCCCCGAGTGTCTCACATTACGGGCTGCCGGGGAAAGGCGGGGTTTGGGCTGGAAATGCAGGTAGTATCTAGTGCCTCCCCCTGGACTTGGGAGGTAATTAGCGGACTTCCCCCTGCCAGGGAACACCTGTGACACCAGTCAGCTGCGTGGACGGCGGCCCCAAAACTACCCCACACAGTCAGCCGTGTTCCGGAATTCTGAGAGTGGGGATGTTCCGTCTTCTGTCTGCAGCACCCGGGATCTCCTAGGAGCCCTTCGCGTGTCTTCCCCGAGTGTCTGCATGTGCGGGCTGACGGGGAAAGGCGGGGGTTGGGCTGGAAATGCAGGTCGCATTTAGTGCCTCCCCCTGGACTTGGGAGGTAATTAGCGGACTTCCCCATGCCAGGGAACACCTTTGACACCACTCACCTGCGTGGAGGGCGGCCCCAAACCTCCCACACACAGTCAGCCGTGTTCCGAAATTGTGAGTGTGGGGAGGTTCCGTTTTCTGTCTGCAGCACCCGGGATCTCCTAGGAGCCCTTCGCGTGTCTTCCACGATTGTCTCCCATTGCGGGCTGCCGGGGAAAGCCTGGGTTGGGCTGGAAATGCAATTAGCATCTAGTGCCTCCCCCTGGACAGGGTAGGCCATTAGCGGACTTCCCCGTGCCAGGGAACACCTGTGATACCAGTCAGCTGCGTGGACGGCGGCCCCAAACCTCCAACACACAGTCAGCCGTGTTCCGGAATTCTGAGAGTGAGGAGGTTCCGTCTTCTGTCTGCAGCACCCGAGATCTCCTAGGAGCATTTAGCGTGTCTTACCCGAGTGTATGCATGTGCGGGCTACCGGGGAAAGGCGGCGTTGGGCTGGAAATGCAGGTAGCATGTAGTGCCTCCCCATGGACATGGTAGGCAATAAGCGGACTTCCCCCTGCCAGGGAACACCTTTGACACCACTGAACTGCGTGGAGGGCGGCCCCAAACCTCCCACACACAGTCAGCCGTGTTCCGGAATTCTGAGAGTGTGGAGGTTCCGTCTTCTGTCTGCTGCACCCGAATTCTCCTAGGAGCATTTCGCGTGTCTTCCCCGAGTGTCTGCATGTGCGGGCTGCCGGGGAAAGGCGGGGGTTGTGCTGGAAATGCAGGTAGCATGTAGTGCCTCCCCCTGGACTTGGGAGGTTTTTAGCGGACTTCCCCATGCCAGGGAACACCTTTGACACCACTCACCTGCGTGGAGGGCGGCCCCGAACCTCCCCCACACAGTCAGGCGTGTTCCAGAATTCTGAGAGTGGGGAGGTTCCGTCTTCTATCTGCAGCACCCGGGATCTCCTAGGAGCACTTCGCGTGTCTTCCCCGAGTGTCTACCATTGCGGGCTGCCGGGGAAAGCGGGGGTTGGGCTGGAAATGCAAGTAGCATCTAGTGCCTCCCCCTGGAAAGGGTAGGAAATTAGCGGACTTCCCCGTGCCAGGGAACACCTTTGACACCACTTAGCTGCGTGGAGGGCGGCCCCGAACCTCCCCCACACAGTCAGGCGTGTTCCAGAATCTGAGAGTGGGGAGGTTCCGTCTTCTGTCTGCAGCACCCAGGATCTCCTAGGAGCCCTTCGCGTGTCTTCCCCGAGTGTCTACCTGTGCGGGCTGCCGGGGAAAGACGGGGGATGGGCTGGAAATGCAGGTAGTATCTAGTGCCTCTCCCTGGACTTGGGAGGTAATTAGCGGACTTCCCCCTGCCAGGGAACACCTGTGACACCAGTCAGCTGCGTGGACGGCGGCCTCAAACCTCCCCCACACAGTCAGCCGTGTTCCGGAATTGTGAGTGTGGGGAGGTTCCGTATTCTGTCTGCAGCACCCGGGATCTCCTAGGAGCCCTTCGCGTGTCTTCCCCGAGTGTCTGCATGTGCGGGCTGCCGGGGAAAAGCGGGGGTCGGGCTGGAAATGCAGGTCGCATTTAGTGCCTCCCCCTGGACTTGGGAGGTAATTAGCGGACTTCCCCATGCCAGGGAACACCTTTGACACCACTCAACTGCGTGGAGGGCGGCCCCAAACCTCCCACACACAGTCAGCCGTGTTCCGAAATTGTGAGTGTGGGGAGGTTCCGTTTTCTGTCTGCAGCATCCGGGATCTCCTAGGAGCCCTTCGCGTGTCTTCCACGGTTGTCTCCCATTGCGGGCTGCCGGGGAAAGCGGGGGTTCGGCTGGAAATGCAAGTAGCATCTAGTGCCTCCCCCTGGACAGGGTAGGCCATTAGCGGACTTCCCCGTGCCAGGGAACACCTGTGACACCAGTCAGCTGCGTGGACGGCGGCCCCAAACCTCCAACACACAGTCAGCCGTGTTCCGGAATTCTGAGAGAGGAGGTTCCGTCTTCTGTCTGCAGCACCCGGGATCTCCTAGGAGCCCTTCGCGTGTCTTCATCGAGTGTCTCCCATTGCGGGATGCCTGGGAAAGCGGGGGTTGGGCTGGAAAAGCAAGTAGCATCTAGTGCCTCCCCCTGGATAGGGTAGGCCATTAGCGGAATTCCCCGTGCCAGGGAACACCTTTGACACCACTTAGAGGCGTGGAGGGCGGCCCCGAACCTCCCCCACACAGTCAGCCATGTTCCGGAATTGTGAGTGTGGGGAGGTTCCGTCTTCTGTCTGCAGCACCCGGGATCTCCTAGGAGCCCTTCGCGTGTCTTCCCCGAGTGTATGCATGTGCGGGCTACCGGGGAAAGGCGGCGTTGGGCTGGAAATGCAGGTAGCATGTAGTGCCTCCCCCTGGACATGGTAGGCAATTAGCGGACTTCCCCCTGCCAGGGAATACCTTTGACACCACTTTGCTGCGTGGACGGCGGCACCAAACCTCCCCACACAGTCAGACTTGTTCCGGAATTCTGAGAGAGGGGAGGTTCCGTCTTCTGTCTGCAGCACCCGGGATCTCCTAGGAGCCCTTCGCGTGTCTTCCCCGAGTGTCTGCATGTGCGGGCTGCCGGGGAAAGGCGGGGGTTGGGCTGGAAATGCAGGTCGCATTTAGTGCCTCCCCCTGGACTTGGGAGGTAATTAGCGGACTTCCCCCTGCCAGGGAACACCTTTGACACCACTGAACTGCGTGGAGGGCGGCCCCAAACCTCCCACACACAGTCAGCCGTGTTCCGGAATTCTGAGAGTGTGGAGGTTCCGTCTTCTGTCTGCTGCACCCGAATTCTCCTAGGAGCATTTCGCGTGTCTTCCCCGAGTGTCTGAATGTGCGGGCTGCCGGGGAAAGGCGGGGGTTGGGCTGGAAATGCAGGTCGCATTTAGTGCCTCCCCCTGGACTTGGGAGGTAATTAGCGGACTTCCCCATGCCAGGGAACACCTTTGACACCACTCACCTGCGTGGAAGGCGGCCCCAAACCTCCCACACACAGTCAGCCGTGTTCCGAATTTGTGAGTGTGGGGAGGTTCCGTTTTCTCTCTGCAGCACCCGGGATCTCCTAGGAGCACTTCGCGTGTCTTCCCCGAGTGTCTACCATTGCGGGCTGCCGGGGAAAGCGGGGGTTGGGCTGGAAATGCAAGTAGCATCTAGTGCCTCCCCCTGGAAAGGGTAGGAAATTAGCGGACTTCCCCGTTCCAGGGAACACCTTTGACACCACTTAGCTGCGTGGAGGGCGACCTGAACCTCCCACACACAGTCAGGCGTGTTCCAGAATCTGAGAGTGGGGAGGTTCCGTCTTCTGTCTGCAGCACCCAGGATCTCCTAGGAGCCCTTCGCGTGTCTTCCCCGAGTGTCTAACTGTGCGGGCTGCCGGGGAAAGACGGGGGATGGGCTGGAAATGCAGGTAGTATCTAGTGCCTCTCCCTGGACTTGGGAGGTAATTAGCGGACTTCCCCCTGCCAGGGAACACCTGTGACACCAGTCAGCTGCGTGGACGGCGGCCCCAAACCTCCCCCACACAGTCAGCCGTGTTCCGGAATTGTGAGTGTGGGGAGGTTCCGTCTTCTGTCTGCAGCACCCAGGATCTCCTAGGAGCCCTTCGCGTGTATTCCCCGTGTGTCTGCTTTTGCGGGCTGCCGGGGAAAGGCGGGGGTAGGGCTGGAAATGCAGGTAGCATCTAGTGCCTCCCCCTGGACTTGGGAGGTAATTAGCGGAATTCCGCCTGCCAGGGAACACCTGTGACACCAGTCAGCTGCGTGGAAGGTGGCCCCAGTCTTCCCCCACACAGTCAGAAGTGTTCCGGAATTGTGAGTGTGGGGAGGTTCCGTATTCTGTCTGCAGCACCCGGGATTTCCTAGGAGCCCTTCGCGTGTCTTCCCCGAGTGTCTGCATGTGCGGGCTGCCGGGGAAAAGCGGGGGTCGGGCTGGAAATGCAGGTCGCATTTAGTGCCTCCCCCTGGACTTGGGAGGTAATTAGCGGACTTCCCCATGCCAGGGAACACCTTTGACACCACTCAACTGCGTGGAGGGCGGCCCCAAACCTCACACACACAGTCAGCCGTGTTCCGAAATTGTGAGTGTGGGGAGGTTCCGTTTTCTGTCTGCAGCATCCGGGATCTCCTAGGAGCCCTTCGCGTGTCTTCCACGGTTGTCTCCCATTGCGGGCTGCCGGGGAAAGCGGGGGTTCGGCTGGAAATGCAAGTAGCATCTAGTGCCTCCCCCTGGACAGGGTAGGCCATTAGCGGACTTCCCCGTGCCAGGGAACACCTGTGACACCAGTCAGCTGCGTGGACGGCGGCCCCAAACCTCCAACACACAGTCAGCCGTGTTCCGGAATTCTGAGAGAGGAGGTTCCGTCTTCTGTCTGCAGCACCCGGGATCTCCTAGGAGCCCTTCGCGTGTCTTCATCGAGTGTCTCCCATTGCGGGATGCCTGGGAAAGCGGGGGTTGGGCTGGAAAAGCAAGTAGCATCTAGTGCCTCCCCCTGGACAGGGTAGGCCATTAGCGGACTTCCCCGTGCCAGGGAACACCTTTGACACCACTTAGAGGCGTGGAGGGCGGCCCCGAACCTCCCCCACACAGTCAGCCATGTTCCGGAATTGTGAGTGTGGGGAGGTTCCGTCTTCTGTCTGCAGCACCCGGGATCTCCTAGGAGCCCTTCGCGTGTCTTCCCCGAGTGTCTACCTGTGCGGGCTGCCGGGGAAAGACGGGGGATGGGCTGGAAATGCAGGTAGTATCTAGTGCCTCTCCCTGGACTTGGGAGGTAATTAGCGGACTTCCCCCTGCCAGGGAACACCTGTGACACCAGTCAGCTGCGTGGACGGCGGCCTCAAACCTCCCCCACACAGTCAGCCGTGTTCCGGAATTCTGAGAGTGGGGAGGTTCCGTCTTCTGTCTGCAGCACCCAGGATCTCCTAGGAGCCCTTCGCGTGTATTCCCCGTGTGTCTGCTTTTGCGGGCTGCCGGGGAAAGGCGGGGGTTGGGCTGGAAATGCAGGTAGCATCTAGTGCCTCCCTCTGGACTTGGGAGGTAATTAGCGGAATTCCGCCTGCCAGGGAACACCTGTGACACCAGTCAGCTGCGTGGAAGGCGGCCCCAGTCTTCCCCCACACAGTCAGAAGTGTTCCGGAATTGTGAGTGTGGGGAGGTTCCGTATTCTGTCTGCAGCACCCGGGATCTCCTAGGAGCCCTTCGCGTGTCTTCCCCGAGTGTCTGCATGTGCGGGCTGCCGGGGAAAGGCGGGGGTTGGGCTGGAAATGCAGGTCGCATTTAGTGCCTCCCCCTGGACTTGGGAGGTAATTAGCGGACTTCCCCATGCCAGGGAACACCTTTGACACCACTCAACTGCGTGGAGGGCGGCCCCAAACCTCCCACACACAGTCAGCCGTGTTCCGAAATTGTGAGTGTGGGGAGGTTCCGTCTACAGTCTGCAGCACCCGGGATCTCCTAGGAGCCCTTCGCGTGTCTTCCCCGAGTGTCTGACTGTGCGGGCTGCCGGGGAAAGGTGGGGGTTGGGCTGGAAATGCAGGTAGCATCTAGTGCCTCCCCCTGGACAGGGTAGGCAATTAGCGAATTTACCCATGCCAGGGAACACCTTTGACAGCACTTAGCGGCGAGGAGGGCGGGCCCAAACCACCCCCACACAGTTAGCCGTGTTCCGGGATTGTGAGTGTGGGGAGGTTCCGTCTACAGTCTGCAGCACCCGGGATCTCCTAGGAGCCCTTCGCGTGTCTTCCCCGAGTGTCTCACATTGCGGGCTGCCGGGGAAAGGCGGGGGTTGGGCTGGAAATGCAGGTAGCATCTAGTGCCTCCCCCTGGACTTGGGAGGTAATTAGCGGACTTCCCCCTGCCAGGGAACACCTTTGACACCACTCAACTGCGTGGAGGGCGGCCCCAAACGTCCCACACACAGTCAGCCGTGTTCCGGAATTCTGAGAGTGAGGAGGTTCCGTCTTCTGTCTGCTGCACCCGGGATCTCCTAGGAGCCCTTCGCGTGTCTTCCCCGAGTGTATCCCATTGCGGGCTGCCGGGGAAAGCGGGGGTTGGGCTGGAAATGCAAGTAGCTTCTAGTGCCTTCCCCTGGACAGGGTAGGCAATTAGCGGACTTCCCCGTGCCAGGGAACACCTTTGACACCACTTAGCTGCGTGGAGGGCGGCCCCGAACCTCCCCGACACAGTCAGCCGTGTTCCGGAATTCTGAGAATGGGAATGTTCCGTCTTCTGTCTGCAGCACCCGGGATCTCCTAGGAGCCCTTCGCGTGTCTTCCCCGAGTGTCTGCATGTGCGGGCTGCCGGGGAAAGGCGGGGGTTGGGCTGGAAATGCAGGTCGCATTTAGTGCATCCCCCTGGACTTGGGAGGTAATTAGCGGACTTCCCCATGCCAGGGAACACCTTTGACACCACTCACCTGCGTGGAGGGCGGCCCCAAACCTCCCACACACAGTCAGCCGTGTTCCGGAATTCTGAGAGTGAGGAGGTTCCGTCTTCTGTCTGCTGCACCCGAGATCTCCTAGGAGCATTTCGCGTGTCTTCCCCGAGTGTATGCATGTGCGGGCTACCGGGGAAAGGCGGGGTTTGGGCTGGAAATGCAGGTAGCATGTAGTGCCTCCCCCTGGAAAGGGTAGGCAATTAGCGGATTTCCCCATGCCAGGGAACACCATTGACACCACTTAACTGCGTGGAGGGCGGCCCAGAACCTCCCCCACACTGTCAGCCGTGTTCCGGTATTGTGAGTGTTGGGAAGTTCCGTCTTCTGTCTGCAGCACCCGGAATCTCCTAGGAGCCCTTCGCGTGTCTTCCCCGAGTGTCTCACATTACGGGCTGCCGGGGAAAGGCGGGGTTTGGGCTGGAAATGCAGGTAGTATCTAGTGCCTCCCCCTGGACTTGGGAGGTAATTAGCGGACTTCCCCTTGCCAGGGAACACCTGTGACACCAGTCAGCTGCGTGGACGGCGGCCCCAAACCTCCCCCACACAGTCAGCCGTGTTCCGGAATTCTGAGAGTGGGGATGTTCCGTCTTCTGTCTGCAGCACCCGGGATCTCCTAGGAGCCCTTCGCGTGTCTTCCCCGAGTGTCTGCATGTGCGGGCTGCCGGGGAAAGGCGGGGGTTGGCCTGGAAATGCATGTAGTATCTAGTGCCTCCCCCTGGACTTGGGAGGCAATTAGCGGACTTCCCCGTGCCAGGGAACACCTTTGACACCACTTAGCTGCGTGGAGGGCGGCCCCGAACCTCCCCGACACAGTCAGGCGTGTTCCGGAATTCTAAGAGTGGGTATGTTCCGTCTTCTGTCTGCAGCACCCGGGATCTCCTAGGAGCCCTTCGCGTGTCTTCCCCGAGTGTCTGCATGTGCGGGCTGCCGGGGAAAGGCGGGGGTTGGGCTGGAAATGCAGGTCGCATTTAGTGCCTCCCCCTGGACTTGGGAGGTAATTAGCGGACTTCCCCATGCCAGGGAACACCTTTGACACCACTCACCTGCGTGGAGGGCGGCCCCAAACCTCCCACACACAGTCAGCCGTGTTCCGGAATTGTGAGTGTGGGGAGGTTCCGTCTTCTGTCTGCAGCACCCGGGATCTCCTAGGAGCCCTTCGCGTGTCTTCCCCGAGTGTCTCCCATTGCGGGCTGCCGGGGAAAGCGGGGGTTGGGCTGGAAATGCAAGTAGCATCTAGTGCCTCCCCCTGAACAGGGTAGGCCATTAGCGGACTTCCCCGTGCCAGGGAACACCTTTGACACCACTTAGCTGCGTGGAGGGCGGCCCCGAACCTCCCCGACACAGTCAGCCGTGTTCCGGAATTCTGAGAATGGGGAGGTTCCGTCTTCTGTCTGCAGCACCCGAGATCTCCTAGGAGCATTTCGCGTGTCTTCCCCGAGTGTATGCATGTGCGGGCTACCGGGAAAAGGCGGCGTTGGGCTGGAAATGCAGGTAGCATGTAGTGCCTCCCCCTGGAAAGGGTAGGCAATTAGCGGATTTCCCCATGCCAGGGAACACCTTTGACACCACTTAACTGCGTGGAGGGCGGCCCCGAACCTCCCCCACACAGTCAGCCGTGTTCCGGTATTGTGAGTGTGGGGAGGTTCCGTCTTCTGTCTGCAGCACCCGGGATCTCCTAGGAGCCCTTCGCGTGTCTTCCCCGAGTGTCTCACATTACGGGCTGCCGGGGAAAGGCGGGATTTGGGCTGGAAATGCAGGTAGTATCTAGTGCCTCCCCCTGGACTTGGGAGGTAATTAGCGGACTTCCCCCTGCCAGGGAACACCTGTGACACCAGTCAGCTGCGTGGACGGCGGCCCCAAACCTACCCCACACAGTCAGCCGTGTTCCGGAATTCTGAGAGTGGGGATGTTCCGTCTTCTGTCTGCAGCACCCGGGATCTCCTAGGAGCCCTTCGCGTGTCTTCCCCGAGTGTCTGCATGTGCGGGCTGACGGGGAAAGGCGGGGGTTGGGCTGGAAATGCAGGTCGCATTTAGTGCCTCCCCCTGGACTTGGGAGGTAATTAGCGGACTTCCCCCTGCCAGGGAACACCTGTGACACCAGTCAGCTGCGTGGACGGCGGCCCCAAACCTACCCCACACAGTCAGCCGTGTTCCGAAATTGTGAGTGTGGGGAGGTTCCGTTTTCTGTCTGCAGCACCCGGGATCTCCTAGGAGCCCTTCGCGTGTCTTCCACGATTGTCTCCCATTGCGGGCTGCCGGGGAAAGCCTGGGTTGGGCTGGAAATGAAATTAGCATCTAGTGCCTCCCCCTGGACAGGGTAGGCCATTAGCGGACTTCCCCCTGCCAGGGAACACCTTTGACACCACTGAACTGCGTGGAGGGCGGCCCCAAACCTCCCACACACAGTCAGCCGTGTTCCGGAATTCTGAGAGTGTGGAGGTTCCGTCTTCTGTCTGCTGCACCCGAATTCTCCTAGGAGCATTTCGCGTGTCTTCCCCGAGTGTCTGCATGTGCGGGCTGCCGGGGAAAGGCGGGGGTTGTGCTGGAAATGCAGGTAGCATGTAGTGCCTCCCCCTGGACTTGGGAGGTAATTAGCGGACTTCCCCATGCCAGGGAACACCTTTGACACCACTCACCTGCGTGGAGGGCGGCCCCGAACCTCCCCCACACAGTCAGGCGTGTTCCAGAATTCTGAGAGTGGGGAGGTTCCGTCTTCTATCTGCAGCACCCGGGATCTCCTAGGAGCACTTCGCGTGTCTTCCCCGAGTGTATCCCATTGCGGGCTGCCGGGGAAAGCGGGGGTTGGGCTGGAAATGCAAGTAGCTTCTAGTGCCTTCCCCTGGACAGGGTAGGCAATTAGCGGACTTCCCCGTGCCAGGGAACACCTTTGACACCACTTAGCTGCGTGGAGGGCGGCCCCAAACCTACCCCACACAGTCAGCCGTGTTCCGGAATTCTGAGATTGGGGATGTTCCGTCTTCTGTCTGCAGCACCCGGGATCTCCTAGGAGCCCTTCGCGTGTCTTCCCCGAGTGTCTGCATGTGCGGGCTGACGGGGAAAGGCGGGGGTTGGGCTGGAAATGCAGGTCGCATTTAGTGCCTCCCCCTGGACTTGGGAGGTAATTAGCGGACTTCTCCATGCCAGGGAACACCTTTGACACCACTCACCTGCGTGGAGGGCGGCCCCAAACCTCCCACACACAGTCAGCCGTGTTCCGAAATTGTGAGTGTGGGGAGGTTCCGTTTTCTGTCTGCAGCACCCGGGATCTCCTAGGAGCCCTTCGCGTGTCTTCCACGATTGTCTCCCATTGCGGGCTGCCGGGGAAAGCCTGGGTTGGGCTGGAAATGCAGGTAGCATGTAGTGCCTCCCCATGGACATGGTAGGCAATAAGCGGACTTCCCCCTGCCAGGGAATACCTTTGACATCACTTAGCTGCGTGGAGGGCGGCCCCGAACCTCCCCCACACAGTCAGCCGTGTTCCGGTATTGTGAGTGTGGGGAAGTTCCGTCTTATGTCTGCAGCACCCGGGATCTCCTAGGAGCCCTTCGCGTGTCTTCCCCGAGTGTATGCATGTGCGGGCTACCGGGGAAAGGCGGCGTTGGGCTGGAAATGCAGGTAGCATGTAGTGCCTCCCCCTGGACATGGTAGGCAATTAGCGGACTTCCCCCTGCCAGGGAATACCTTTGACACCACTTTGCTGCGTGGACGGCGGCACCAAACCTCCCCACACAGTCAGACTTGTTCCGGAATTCTGAGAGAGGGGAGGTTCCGTCTTCTGTCTGCAGCACCCGGGATCTCCTAGGAGCCCTTCGCGTGTCTTCCCCGAGTGTCTGCATGTGCGGGCTGCCGGGGAAAGGCGGGGGTTGGGCTGGAAATGCAGGTCGCATTTAGTGCCTCCCCCTGGACTTGGGAGGTAATTAGCGGACTTCCCCCTGCCAGGGAACACCTTTGACACCACTGAACTGCGTGGAGGGCGGCCCCAAACCTCCCACACACAGTCAGCCGTGTTCCGGAATTCTGAGAGTGTGGAGGTTCCGTCTTCTGTCTGCTGCACCCGAATTCTCCTAGGAGCATTTCGCGTGTCTTCCCCGAGTGTCTGCATGTGCGGGCTGCCGGGGAAAGGCGGGGGTTGGGCTGGAAATGCAGGTCGCATTTAGTGCCTCCCCCTGGACTTGGGAGGTAATTAGCGGACTTCCCCATGCCAGGGAACACCTTTGACACCACTCACCTGCGTGGAAGGCGGCCCCAAACCTCCCACACACAGTCAGCCGTGTTCCGAATTTGTGAGTGTGGGGAGGTTCCGTTTTCTCTCTGCAGCACCCGGGATCTCCTAGGAGCACTTCGCGTGTCTTCCCCGAGTGTCTACCATTGCGGGCTGCCGGGGAAAGCGGGGGTTGGGCTGGAAATGCAAGTAGCATCTAGTGCCTCCCCCTGGAAAGGGTAGGAAATTAGCGGACTTCCCCGTGCCAGGGAACACCTTTGACACCACTTAGCTGCGTGGAGGGCGGCCCCGAACCTCCCCCACACAGTCAGGCGTGTTCCAGAATCTGAGAGTGGGGAGGTTCCGTCTTCTGTCTGCAGCACCCAGGATCTCCTAGGAGCCCTTCGCGTGTCTTCCCCGAGTGTCTACCTGTGCGGGCTGCCGGGGAAAGACGGGGGATGGGCTGGAAATGCAGGTAGTATCTAGTGCCTCTCCCTGGACTTGGGAGGTAATTAGCGGACTTCCCCCTGCCAGGGAACACCTGTGACACCAGTCAGCTGCGTGGACGGCGGCCCCAAACCTCCCCCACACAGTCAGCCGTGTTCCGGAATTGTGAGTGTGGGGAGGTTCCGTCTTCTGTCTGCAGCACCCAGGATCTCCTAGGAGCCCTTCGCGTGTATTCCCCGTGTGTCTGCTTTTGCGGGCTGCCGGGGAAAGGCGGGGGTTGGGCTGGAAGTGCAGGTAGCATCTAGTGCCTCCCCCTGGACTTGGGAGGTAATTAGCGGAATTCCGCCTGCCAGGGAACACCTGTGACACCAGTCAGCTGCGTGGAAGGTGGCCCCAGTCTTCCCCCACACAGTCAGAAGTGTTCCGGAATTGTGAGTGTGGGGAGGTTCCGTATTCTGTCTGCAGCACCCGGGATCTCCTAGGAGCCCTTCGCGTGTCTTCCCCGAGTGTCTGCATGTGCGGGCTGCCGGGGAAAAGCGGGGGTCGGGCTGGAAATGCAGGTCGCATTTAGTGCCTCCCCCTGGACTTGGGAGGTAATTAGCGGACTTCCCCATGCCAGGGAACACCTTTGACACCACTCAACTGCGTGGAGGGCGGCCCCAAACCTCCCACACACAGTCAGCCGTGTTCCGAAATTGTGAGTGTGGGGAGGTTCCGTTTTCTGTCTGCAGCATCCGGGATCTCCTAGGAGCCCTTCGCGTGTCTTCCACGGTTGTCTCCCATTGCGGGCTGCCGGGGAAAGCGGGGGTTGGGCTGGAAATGCAAGTAGCATCTAGTGCCTCCCCCTGGAAAGGGTAGGAAATTAGCGGACTTCCCCGTGCCAGGGAACACCTTTGACACCACTTAGCTGCGTGGAGGGCGACCCGAACCTCCCACACACAGTCGGGCGTGTTCCAGAATCTGAGAGTGGGGAGGTTCCGTCTTCTGTCTGCAGCACCCAGGATCTCCTAGGAGCCCTTCGCGTGTCTTCCCCGAGTGTCTAACTGTGCGGGCTGCCGGGGAAAGACGGGGGATGGGCTGGAAATGCAGGTAGTATCTAGTGCCTCTCCCTGGACTTGGGAGGTAATTAGCGGACTTCCCCCTGCCAGGGAACACCTGTGACACCAGTCAGCTGCGTGGACGGCGGCCCCAAACCTCCCCCACACAGTCAGCCGTGTTCCGGAATTGTGAGTGTGGGGAGGTTCCGTCTTCTGTCTGCAGCACCCAGGATCTCCTAGGAGCCCTTCGCGTGTATTCCCCGTGTGTCTGCTTTTGCGGGCTGCCGGGGAAAGGCGGGGGTAGGGCTGGAAATGCAGGTAGCATCTAGTGCCTCCCCCTGGACTTGGGAGGTAATTAGCGGAATTCCGCCTGCCAGGGAACACCTGTGACACCAGTCAGCTGCGTGGAAGGTGGCCCCAGTCTTCCCCCACACAGTCAGAAGTGTTCCGGAATTGTGAGAGTGGGGAGGTTCCGTATTCTGTCTGCAGCACCCGGGATTTCCTAGGAGCCCTTCGCGTGTCTTCCCCGAGTGTCTGCATGTGCGGGCTGCCGGGGAAAAGCGGGGGTCGGGCTGGAAATGCAGGTCGCATTTAGTGCCTCCCCCTGGACTTGGGAGGTAATTAGCGGACTTCCCCATGCCAGGGAACACCTTTGACACCACTCAACTGCGTGGAGGGCGGCCCCAAACCTCCCACACACAGTCAGCCGTGTTCCGAAATTGTGAGTGTGGGGAGGTTCCGTTTTCTGTCTGCAGCATCCGGGATCTCCTAGGAGCCCTTCGCGTGTCTTCCACGGTTGTATCCCATTGCGGGCTGCCGGGGAAAGCGGGGGTTCGGCTGGAAATGCAAGTAGCATCTAGTGCCTCCCCCTGGACAGGGTAGGCCATTAGCGGACTTCCCCGTGCCAGGGAACACCTGTGACACCAGTCAGCTGCGTGGACGGCGGCCCCAAACTTCCAACACACAGTCAGCCGTGTTCCGGAATTCTGAGAGAGGAGGTTCCGTCTTCTGTCTGCAGGACCCGGGATCTCCTAGGAGCCCTTCGCGTGTCTTCATCGAGTGTCTCCCATTGCGGGATGCCTGGGAAAGCGGGGGTTGGGCTGGAAAAGCAAGTAGCATCTAGTGCCTCCCCCTGGACAGGGTAGGCCATTAGCGGACTTCCCCGTGCCAGGGAACACCTTTGACACCACTTAGAGGCGTGGAGGGCGGCCCCGAACCTCCCCCACACAGTCAGCCATGTTCCGGAATTGTGAGTGTGGGGAGGTTCCGTCTTCTGTCTGCAGCACCCGGGATCTCCTAGGAGCCCTTCGCGTGTCTTCCCCGAGTGTCTACCTGTGCGGGCTGCCGGGGAAAGACGGGGGATGGGCTGGAAATGCAGGTAGTATCTAGTGCCTCTCCCTGGACTTGGGAGGTAATTAGCGGACTTCCCCCTGCCAGGGAACACCTGTGACACCAGTCAGCTGCGTGGACGGCGGCCTCAAACCTCCCCCACACAGTCAGCCGTGTTCCGGAATTCTGAGAGTGGGGAGGTTCCGTCTTCTGTCTGCAGCACCCAGGATCTCCTAGGAGCCCTTCGCGTGTATTCCCCGTGTGTCTGCTTTTGCGGGCTGCCGGGGAAAGGCGGGGGTTGGGCTGGAAATGCAGGTAGCATCTAGTGCCTCCCCCTGGACTTGGGAGGTAATTAGCGGAATTCCGCCTGCCAGGGAACACCTGTGACACCAGTCAGCTGCGTGGAAGGCGGCCCCAGTCTTCCCCCACACAGTCAGAAGTGTTCCGGAATTGTGAGTGTGGGGAGGTTCCGTATTCTGTCTGCAGCACCCGGGATCTCCTAGGAGCCCTTCGCGTGTCTTCCCCGAGTGTCTGCATGTGCGGGCTGCCGGGGAAAGGCGGGGGTTGGGCTGGAAATGCAGGTCGCATTTAGTGCCTCCCCCTGGACTTGGGAGGTAATTAGCGGACTTCCCCATGCCAGGGAACACCTTTGACACCACTCAACTGCGTGGAGGGCGGCCCCAAACCTCCCACACACAGTCAGCCGTGTTCCGAAATTGTGAGTGTGGGGAGGTTCCGTCTACAGTCTGCAGCACCCGGGATCTCCTAGGAGCCCTTCGCGTGTCTTCCCCGAGTGTCTGACTGTGCGGGCTGCCGGGGAAAGGTGGGGGTTGGGCTGGAAATGCAGGTAGCATCTAGTGCCTCCCCCTGGACAGGGTAGGCAATTAGCGAATTTACCCATGCCAGGGAACACCTTTGACAGCACTTAGCGGCGAGGAGGGCGGGCCCAAACCACCCCCACACAGTTAGCCGTGTTCCGGGATTGTGAGTGTGGGGAGGTTCCGTCTACAGTCTGCAGCACCCGGGATCTCCTAGGAGCCCTTCGCGTGTCTTCCCCGAGTGTCTGCATGTGCGGGCTGCCGGGGAAAGGCGGGGGTTGGGCTGGAAATGCAGGTCGCATTTAGTGCATCCCCCTGGACTTGGGAGGTAATTAGCGGACTTCCCCATGCCAGGGAACACCTTTGACACCACTCACCTGCGTGGAGGGCGGCCCCAAACCTCCCACACACAGTCAGCCGTGTTCCGGAATTCTAAGAGTGAGGAGGTTCCGTCTTCTGTCTGCTGCACCCGAGATTTCCTAGGAGCATTTCGCGTGTCTTCCCCGAGTGTATGCATGTGCGGGCTACCGGGGAAAGGCGGGGTTTGGGCTGGAAATGCAGGTAGCATGTAGTGCCTCCCCCTGGAAAGGGTAGGCAATTAGCGGATTTCCCCATGCCAGGGAACACCATTGACACCACTTAACTGCGTGGAGGGCGGCCCAGAACCTCCCCCACACTGTCAGCCGTGTTCCGGTATTGTGAGTGTTGGGAAGTTCCGTCTTCTGTCTGCAGCACCCGGAATCCCCTAGGAGCCCTTCGCGTGTCTTCCCCGAGTGTCTGACTGTGCGGGCTGCCGGGGAAAGGCGGGGGTTGGGCTGGAAATGCAGGTAGCATCTAGTGCCTCCCCCTGGACAGGGTAGGCAATTAGCGAATTTACCCATGCCAGGGAACTCCTTTGACAGCACTTAGCGGCGAGGAGGGCGGCCCCAAACCACCCCCACACAGTTAGCCGTGTTCCGGGATTGTGAGTGTGGGGAGGTTCCGTCTACAGTCTGCAGCACCCGGGATCTCCTAGGAGCCCTTCGCGTGTCTTCCCCGAGTGTCTCACATTGCGGGCTGCCGGGGAAAGGCGGGGGTTGGGCTGGAAATGCAGGTAGCATCTAGTGCCTCCCCCTGGACTTGGGAGGTAATTAGCGGACTTCCCCCTGCCAGGGAACACCTTTGACACCACTCAACTGCGTGGAGGGCGGCCCCAAACGTCCCACACAGAGTCAGCCGTGTTCCGGAATTCTGAGTGTGAGGAGGTTCCGTCTTCTGTCTGCTGCACCCGGGATCTCCTAGGAGCCCTTCGCGTGTCTTCCCCGAGTGGATCCCATTGCGGGCTGCCGGGGAAAGCGGGGGTTGGGCTGGAAATGCAAGTAGCTTCTAGTGCCTTCCCCTGGACAGGGTAGGCAATTAGCGGACTTCCCCGTGCCAGGGAACACCTTTGACACCACTTAGCTGCGTGGAGGGCGGCCCCGAACCTCCCCGACACAGTCAGCCGTGTTCCGGAATTCTGAGAATGGGAATGTTCCGTCTTCTGTCTGCAGCACCCGGGATCTCCTAGGAGCCCTTCGCGTGTCTTCCCCGAGTGTCTGCATGTGCGGGCTGCCGGGGAAAGGCGGGGGTTGGGCTGGAAATGCAGGTCGCATTTAGTGCATCCCCCTGGACTTGGGAGGTAATTAGCGGACTTCCCCATGCCAGGGAACACCTTTGACACCACTCACCTGCGTGGAGGGCGGCCCCAAACCTCCCACACACAGTCAGCCGTGTTCCGGAATTCTGAGAGTGAGGAGGTTCCGTCTTCTGTCTGCTGCACCCGAGATCTCCTAGGAGCATTTCGCGTGTCTTCCCCGAGTGTATGCATGTGCGGGCTACCGGGGAAAGGCGGGGTTTGGGCTGGAAATGCAGGTAGCATGTAGTGCCTCCCCCTGGAAAGGGTAGGCAATTAGCGGATTTCCCCATGCCAGGGAACACCATTGACACCACTTAACTGCGTGGAGGGCGGCCCAGAACCTCCCCCACACTGTCAGCCGTGTTCCGGTATTGTGAGTGTTGGGAAGTTCCGTCTTCTGTCTGCAGCACCCGGAATCTCCTAGGAGCCCTTCGCGTGTCTTCCCCGAGTGTCTGCATGTGCGGGCTGCCGGGGAAAGGCGGGGGTTGGGCTGGAAATGCAGGTAGCATCTAGTGCATCCCCCTGGACTTGGGAGGTAATTAGCGGACTTCCCCCTGACAGGGAACACCTGAGACACCAGTCAGCTGCGTGGACAGCGGCCCCAAACCTCCCCCTCACTGTCAGCCGTGTTCGGAAGTCTGAGAGTGGGGAGGTTCCGTCTTCTGTCTGCAGCACCCGGGATCTCCTAGGAGCCCTTCGCGTGTATTCCCCGTGTGTCTGCTTGTGCGAGCTGCCGGGGAAAGGCGGGGGTTGGGCTGGAAATGCAGGTAGCATCTAGTGCCTCCCCCTGAACAGGGGAGGTAATTAGCGGAATTCCGCCTGCCAGGGAACACCTGTGACACCAGTCAGCTGCGTGGAAGGCGGCCCCAGTCTTCCCCCACACAGTCAGAAGTGTTCCGGAATTGTGAGTGTGGGGAGGTTCCGTCTGCTGTCTGCAGCACCCGGGATCTCCTAGGAGCCCTTCGCGTGTCTTCCCCGAGTGTCTCACATTACGGGCTGCCGGGGAAAGGCGGGGTTTGGGCTGGAAATGCAGGTAGTATCTAGTGCCTCCCCCTGGACTTGGGAGGTAATTAGCGGACTTCCCCCTGCCAGGGAACACCTGTGACACCAGTCAGCTGCGTGGACGGCGGCCCCAAACCTCCCCCACACAGTCAGCCGTGTTCCGGAATTCTGAGAGTGGGGATGTTCCGTCTTCTGTCTGCAGCACCCGGGATCTCCTAGGAGCCCTTCGCGTGTCTTCCCCGAGTGTCTGCATGTGCGGGCTGCCGGGGAAAGGCGGGGGTTGGGCTGGAAATGCATGTAGTATCTAGTGCCTCCCCCTGGACTTGGGAGGTAATTAGCGGACTTCCCCCTGCCAGGGAACACCTGTGACACCAGTCAGCTGCGTGGACAGCGGCCCCAAACCTCCCCCTCACATTCAGCCGTCTTCCGGAAGTCTGAGAGTGGGGAGGTTCCGTCTTCTGTCTGCAGCACCCGAGATCTCCTAGGAGCATTTAGCGTGTCTTACCCGAGTGTATGCATGTGCGGGATACCGGGGAAAGGCGGCGTTGGGCTGGAAATGCAGGTAGCATGTAGTGCCTCCCCATGGACATGGTAGGCAATAAGCGGACTTCCCCCTGCCAGGGAATACCTTTGACATCACTTAGCTGCGTGGAGGGCGGCCCCGAACCTCCCCCACACAGTCAGCCGTGTTCCGGTATTGTGAGTGTCGGGAAGTTCCGTCTTCTGTCTGCAGCACCCGGGATCTCCTAGGAGCCCTTCGCGTGTCTTCCCCGAGTGTATGCATGTGCGGGCTACCGGGGAAAGGCGGCGTTGGGCTGGAAATGCAGGTAGCATGTAGTGCCTCCCCCTGGACATGGTAGGCAATTAGCGGACTTCCCCCTGCCAGGGAATACCTTTGACACCACTTTGCTGCGTGGACGGCGGCACCAAACCTCCCCACACAGTCAGACTTGTTCCGTAATTTTGAGAGAGGGGAGGTTCCGTCTTCTGTCTGCAGCACCCGGGATCTCCTAGGAGCCCTTCGCGTGTCTTCCCCGAGTGTCTGACTGTGCGGGCTGCCGGGGAAAGGCGGGGGTTAGGCTGGAAATGCAGGTAGCATCTAGTGCCTCCCCCTGGACAGGGTAGGCAATTAGCGAATTTACCCATGCCTGGGAACTCCTTTGACAGCACTTAGCGGCGAGGAGGGCGGCCCCAAACCACCCCCACACAGTTAGCCGTGTTCCGGGATTGTGAGTGTGGGGAGGTTCCGTCTACAGTCTGCAGCACCCGGGATCTCCTAGGAGCCCTTCGCTTGTCTTCCCCGAGTGTCTCACATTGCGGGCTGCCGGGGAAAGGCGGGGGTTGGGCTGGAAATGCAGGTAGCATCTAGTGCCTCCCCCTGGACTTGGGAGGTAATTAGCGGACTTCCCCCTGCCAGGGAACACCTTTGACACCACTCAACTGCGTGGAATGCGGCCCCAAACGTCCCACACAGAGTCAGCCGTGTTCCGGAATTCTGAGTGTGAGGAGGTTCCGTCTTCTGTCTGCTGCACCCGGGATCTCCTAGGAGCCCTTCGCGTGTCTTCCCCGAGTGTATCCCATTGCGGGCTGCCGGGGAAAGCGGGGGTTGGGCTGGAAATGCAAGTAGCTTCTAGTGCCTTCCCCTGGACAGGGTAGGCAATTAGCGGACTTCCCCGTGCCAGGGAACACCTTTGACACCACTTAGCTGCGTGGAGGGCGGCCCCGAACCTCCCCGACACAGTCAGCCGTGTTCCGGAATTCTGAGAATGGGAATGTTCCGTCTTCTGTCTGCAGCACCCGGGATCTCCTAGGAGCCCTTCGCGTGTCTTCCCCGAGTGTCTGCATGTGCGGGCTGCCGGGGAAAGGCGGGGGTTGGGCTGGAAATGCAGGTCGCATTTAGTGCATCCCCCTGGACTTGGGAGGTAATTAGCGGACTTCCCCATGCCAGGGAACACCTTTGACACCACTCACCTGCGTGGAGGGCGGCCCCAAACCTCCCACACACAGTCAGCCGTGTTCCGGAATTCTGAGAGTGAGGAGGTTCCGTCTTCTGTCTGCTGCACCCGAGATCTCCTAGGAGCATTTCGCGTGTCTTCCCCGAGTGTATGCATGTGCGGGCTACCGGGGAAAGGCGGGGTTTGGGCTGGAAATGCAGGTAGCATGTAGTGCCTCCCCCTGGAAAGGGTAGGCAATTAGCGGATTTCCCCATGCCAGGGAACACCATTGACACCACTTAACTGCGTGGAGGGCGGCCCAGAACCTCCCCCACACTGTCAGCCGTGTTCCGGTATTGTGAGTGTTGGGAAGTTCCGTCTTCTGTCTGCAGCACCCGGAATCTCCTAGGAGCCCTTCGCGTGTCTTCCCCGAGTGTCTGCATGTGCGGGCTGCCGGGGAAAGGCGGGGGTTGGGCTGGAAATGCAGGTAGCATCTAGTGCATCCCCCTGGACTTGGGAGGTAATTAGCGGACTTCCCCCTGACAGGGAACACCTGAGACACCAGTCAGCTGCGTGGACAGCGGCCCCAAACCTCCCCCTCACTGTCAGCCGTGTTCCGGAAGTCTGAGAGTGGGGAGGTTCCGTCTTCTGTCTGCAGCACCCGGGATCTCCTAGGAGCCCTTCGCGTGTATTCCCCGTGTGTCTGCTTGTGCGAGCTGCCGGGGAAAGGCGGGGGTTGGGCTGGAAATGCAGGTAGCATCTAGTGCCTCCCCCTGAACAGGGGAGGTAATTAGCGGAATTCCGCCTGCCAGGGAACACCTGTGACACCAGTCAGCTGCGTGGAAGGCGGCCCCAGTCTTCCCCCACACAGTCAGAAGTGTTCCGGAATTGTGAGTGTGGGGAGGTTCCGTCTTCTGTCTGCAGCACCCGGGATCTCCTAGGAGCCCTTCGCGTGTCTTCCCCGAGTGTCTCACATTACGGGCTGCCGGGGAAAGGCGGGGTTTGGGCTGGAAATGCAGGTAGTATCTAGTGCCTCCCCCTGGACTTGGGAGGTAATTAGCGGACTTCCCCCTGCCAGGGAACACCTGTGACACCAGTCAGCTGCGTGGACGGCGGCCCCAAACCTCCCCCACACAGTCAGCCGTGTTCCGGAATTCTGAGAGTGGGGATGTTCCGTCTTCTGTCTGCAGCACCCGGGATCTCCTAGGAGCCCTTCGCGTGTCTTCCCCGAGTGTCTGCATGTGCGGGCTGCCGGGGAAAGGCGGGGGTTGGGCTGGAAATGCATGTAGTATCTAGTGCCTCCCCCTGGACTTGGGAGGTAATTAGCGGACTTCCCCCTGCCAGGGAACACCTGTGACACCAGTCAGCTGCGTGGACAGCGGCCCCAAACCTCCCCCTCACATTCAGCCGTCTTCCGGAAGTCTGAGAGTGGGGAGGTTCCGTCTTCTGTCTGCAGCACCCGAGATCTCCTAGGAGCATTTAGCGTGTCTTACCCGAGTGTATGCATGTGCGGGCTACCGGGGAAAGGCGGCGTTGTGCTGGAAATGCAGGTAGCATGTAGTGCCTCCCCATGGACATGGTAGGCAATAAGCGGACTTCCCCCTGCCAGGGAATACCTTTGACATCACTTAGCTGCGTGGAGGGCGGCCCCGAACCTCCCCCACACAGTCAGCTGTGTTCCGGTATTGTGAGTGTGGGGAAGTTCCGTCTTCTGTCTGCAGCACCCGGGATCTCCTAGGAGCCCTTCGCGTGTCTTCCCCGAGTGTATGCATGTGCGGGCTACCGGGGAAAGGCGGCGTTGGGCTGGAAATGCAGGTAGCATGTAGTGCCTCCCCCTGGACATGGTAGGCAATTAGCGGACTTCCCCCTGCCAGGGAATACCTTTGACACCACTTTGCTGCGTGGACGGCGGCACCAAACCTCCCCACACAGTCAGACTTGTTCCGTAATTTTGAGAGAGGGGAGGTTCCGTCTTCTGTCTGCAGCACCCGGGATCTCCTAGGAGCCCTTCGCGTGTCTTCCCCGAGTGTCTGCATGTGCGGGCTGCCGGGGAAAGGCGGGGGTTGGGCTGGAAATGCAGGTCGCATTTAGTGCCTCCCCCTGGACTTGGGAGGTAATTAGCGGACTTCCCCCTGCCAGGGAACACCTTTGACACCACTGAACTGCGTGGAGGGCGGCCCCAAACCTCCCACACACAGTCAGCCGTGTTCCGGAATTCTGAGAGTGTGGAGGTTCCGTCTTCTGTCTGCTGCACCCGAATTCTCCTAGGAGCACTTCGCGTGTCTTCCCCGAGTGTCTACCATTGCGGGCTGCCGGGGAAAGCGGGGGTTGGGCTGGAAATGCAAGTAGCATCTAGTGCCTCCCCCTGGAAAGGGTAGGAAATTAGCGGACTTCCCCGTGCCAGGGAACACCTTTGACACCACTTAGCTGCGTGGAGGGCGGCCCCGAACCTCCCCCACACAGTCAGGCGTGTTCCAGAATCTGAGAGTGGGGAGGTTCCGTCTTCTGTCTGCAGCACCCAGGATCTCCTAGGAGCCCTTCGCGTGTCTTCCCCGAGTGTCTACCTGTGCGGGCTGCCGGGGAAAGACGGGGGATGGGCTGGAAATGCAGGTAGTATCTAGTGCCTCTCCCTGGACTTGGGAGGTAATTAGCGGACTTCCCCCTGCCAGGGAACACCTGTGACACCAGTCAGCTGCGTGGACGGCGGCCCCAAACCTCCCCCACACAGTCAGCCGTGTTCCGGAATTGTGAGTGTGGGGAGGTTCCGTCTTCTGTCTGCAGCACCCAGGATCTCCTAGGAGCCCTTCGCGTGTATTCCCCGTGTGTCTGCTTTTGCGGGCTGCCGGGGAAAGGCGGGGGTTGGGCTGGAAGTGCAGGTAGCATCTAGTGCCTCCCCCTGGACTTGGGAGGTAATTAGCGGAATTCCGCCTGCCAGGGAACACCTGTGACACCAGTCAGCTGCGTGGAAGGTGGCCCCAGTCTTCCCCCACACAGTCAGAAGTGTTCCGGAATTGTGAGTGTGGGGAGGTTCCGTATTCTGTCTGCAGCACCCGGGATCTCCTAGGAGCCCTTCGCGTGTCTTCCCCGAGTGTCTGCATGTGCGGGCTGCCGGGGAAAAGCGGGGGTCGGGCTGGAAATGCAGGTCGCATTTAGTGCCTCCCCCTGGACTTGGGAGGTAATTAGCGGACTTCCCCATGCCAGGGAACACCTTTGACACCACTCAACTGCGTGGAGGGCGGCCCCAAACCTCCCACACACAGTCAGCCGTGTTCCGAAATTGTGAGTGTGGGGAGGTTCCGTTTTCTGTCTGCAGCATCCGGGATCTCCTAGGAGCCCTTCGCGTGTCTTCCACGGTTGTCTCCCATTGCGGGCTGCCGGGGAAAGCGGGGGTTGGGCTGGAAATGCAAGTAGCATCTAGTGCCTCCCCCTGGACACGGTAGGCCATTAGCGGACTTCCCCGTGCCAGGGAACACCTGTGACACCAGTCAGCTGCGTGGACGGCGGCCCCAAACCTCCAACACACAGTCAGCCGTGTTCCGGAATTCTGAGAGAGGAGGTTCCGTCTTCTGTCTGCAGCACCCGGGATCTCCTAGGAGCCCTTCGCGTGTCTTCATCGAGTGTCTCCCATTGCGGGATGCCTGGGAAAGCGGGGGTTGGGCTGGAAAAGCAAGTAGCATCTAGTGCCTCCCCCTGGATAGGGTAGGCCATTAGCGGAATTCCCCGTGCCAGGGAACACCTTTGACACCACTTAGAGGCGTGGAGGGCGGCCCCGAACCTCCCCCACACAGTCAGCCATGTTCCGGAATTGTGAGTGTGGGGAGGTTCCGTCTTCTGTCTGCAGCACCCGGGATCTCCTAGGAGCCCTTCGCGTGTCTTCCCCGAGTGTATGCATGTGCGGGCTACCGGGGAAAGGCGGCGTTGGGCTGGAAATGCAGGTAGCATGTAGTGCCTCCCCCTGGACATGGTAGGCAATTAGCGGACTTCCCCCTGCCAGGGAATACCTTTGACACCACTTTGCTGCGTGGACGGCGGCACCAAACCTCCCCACACAGTCAGACTTGTTCCGGAATTCTGAGAGAGGGGAGGTTCCGTCTTCTGTCTGCAGCACCCGGGATCTCCTAGGAGCCCTTCGCGTGTCTTCCCCGAGTGTCTGCATGTGCGGGCTGCCGGGGAAAGGCGGGGGTTGGGCTGGAAATGCAGGTCGCATTTAGTGCCTCCCCCTGGACTTGGGAGGTAATTAGCGGACTTCCCCCTGCCAGGGAACACCTTTGACACCACTGAACTGCGTGGAGGGCGGCCCCAAACCTCCCACACACAGTCAGCCGTGTTCCGGGATTCTGAGAGTGTGGAGGTTCCGTCTTCTGTCTGCTGCACCCGAATTCTCCTAGGAGCATTTCGCGTGTCTTCCCCGAGTGTCTGAATGTGCGGGCTGCCGGGGAAAGGCGGGGGTTGGGCTGGAAATGCAGGTCGCATTTAGTGCCTCCCCCTGGACTTGGGAGGTAATTAGCGGACTTCCCCATGCCAGGGAACACCTTTGACACCACTCACCTGCGTGGAAGGCGGCCCCAAACCTCCCACACACAGTCAGCCGTGTTCCGAATTTGTGAGTGTGGGGAGGTTCCGTTTTCTCTCTGCAGCACCCGGGATCTCCTAGGAGCACTTCGCGTGTCTTCCCCGAGTGTCTACCATTGCGGGCTGCCGGGGAAAGCGGGGGTTGGGCTGGAAATGCAAGTAGCATCTAGTGCCTCCCCCTGGAAAGGGTAGGAAATTAGCGGACTTCCCCGTTCCAGGGAACACCTTTGACACCACTTAGCTGCGTGGAGGGCGACCTGAACCTCCCACACACAGTCAGGCGTGTTCCAGAATCTGAGAGTGGGGAGGTTCCGTCTTCTGTCTGCAGCACCCAGGATCTCCTAGGAGCCCTTCGCGTGTCTTCCCCGAGTGTCTAACTGTGCGGGCTGCCGGGGAAAGACGGGGGATGGGCTGGAAATGCAGGTAGTATCTAGTGCCTCTCCCTGGACTTGGGAGGTAATTAGCGGACTTCCCCCTGCCAGGGAACACCTGTGACACCAGTCAGCTGCGTGGACGGCGGCCCCAAACCTCCCCCACACAGTCAGCCGTGTTCCGGAATTGTGAGTGTGGGGAGGTTCCGTCTTCTGTCTGCAGCACCCAGGATCTCCTAGGAGCCCTTCGCGTGTATTCCCCGTGTGTCTGCTTTTGCGGGCTGCCGGGGAAAGGCGGGGGTAGGGCTGGAAATGCAGGTAGCATCTAGTGCCTCCCCCTGGACTTGGGAGGTAATTAGCGGAATTCCGCCTGCCAGGGAACACCTGTGACACCAGTCAGCTGCGTGGAAGGTGGCCCCAGTCTTCCCCCACACAGTCAGAAGTGTTCCGGAATTGTGAGTGTGGGGAGGTTCCGTATTCTGTCTGCAGCACCCGGGATTTCCTAGGAGCCCTTCGCGTGTCTTCCCCGAGTGTCTGCATGTGCGGGCTGCCGGGGAAAAGCGGGGGTCGGGCTGGAAATGCAGGTCGCATTTAGTGCCTCCCCCTGGACTTGGGAGGTAATTAGCGGACTTCCCCATGCCAGGGAACACCTTTGACACCACTCAACTGCGTGGAGGGCGGCCCCAAACCTCACACACACAGTCAGCCGTGTTCCGAAATTGTGAGTGTGGGGAGGTTCCGTTTTCTGTCTGCAGCATCCGGGATCTCCTAGGAGCCCTTCGCGTGTCTTCCACGGTTGTCTCCCATTGCGGGCTGCCGGGGAAAGCGGGGGTTCGGCTGGAAATGCAAGTAGCATCTAGTGCCTCCCCCTGGACAGGGTAGGCCATTAGCGGACTTCCCCGTGCCAGGGAACACCTGTGACACCAGTCAGCTGCGTGGACGGCGGCCCCAAACCTCCAACACACAGTCAGCCGTGTTCCGGAATTCTGAGAGAGGAGGTTCCGTCTTCTGTCTGCAGCACCCGGGATCTCCTAGGAGCCCTTCGCGTGTCTTCATCGAGTGTCTCCCATTGCGGGATGCCTGGGAAAGCGGGGGTTGGGCTGGAAAAGCAAGTAGCATCTAGTGCCTCCCCCTGGACAGGGTAGGCCATTAGCGGACTTCCCCGTGCCAGGGAACACCTTTGACACCACTTAGAGGCGTGGAGGGCGGCCCCGAACCTCCCCCACACAGTCAGCCATGTTCCGGAATTGTGAGTGTGGGGAGGTTCCGTCTTCTGTCTGCAGCACCCGGGATCTCCTAGGAGCCCTTCGCGTGTCTTCCCCGAGTGTCTACCTGTGCGGGCTGCCGGGGAAAGACGGGGGATGGGCTGGAAATGCAGGTAGTATCTAGTGCCTCTCCCTGGACTTGGGAGGTAATTAGCGGACTTCCCCCTGCCAGGGAACACCTGTGACACCAGTCAGCTGCGTGGACGGCGGCCTCAAACCTCCCCCACACAGTCAGCCGTGTTCCGGAATTCTGAGAGTGGGGAGGTTCCGTCTTCTGTCTGCAGCACCCAGGATCTCCTAGGAGCCCTTCGCGTGTATTCCCCGTGTGTCTGCTTTTGCGGGCTGCCGGGGAAAGGCGGGGGTTGGGCTGGAAATGCAGGTAGCATCTAGTGCCTCCCCCTGGACTTGGGAGGTAATTAGCGGAATTCCGCCTGCCAGGGAACACCTGTGACACCAGTCAGCTGCGTGGAAGGCGGCCCCAGTCTTCCCCCACACAGTCAGAAGTGTTCCGGAATTGTGAGTGTGGGGAGGTTCCGTATTCTGTCTGCAGCACCCGGGATCTCCTAGGAGCCCTTCGCGTGTCTTCCCCGAGTGTCTGCATGTGCGGGCTGCCGGGGAAAGGCGGGGGTTGGGCTGGAAATGCAGGTCGCATTTAGTGCCTCCCCCTGGACTTGGGAGGTAATTAGCGGACTTCCCCATGCCAGGGAACACCTTTGACACCACTCAACTGCGTGGAGGGCGGCCCCAAACCTCCCACACACAGTCAGCCGTGTTCCGAAATTGTGAGTGTGGGGAGGTTCCGTCTACAGTCTGCAGCACCCGGGATCTCCTAGGAGCCCTTCGCGTGTCTTCCCCGAGTGTCTGACTGTGCGGGCTGCCGGGGAAAGGTGGGGGTTGGGCTGGAAATGCAGGTAGCATCTAGTGCCTCCCCCTGGACAGGGTAGGCAATTAGCGAATTTACCCATGCCAGGGAACACCTTTGACAGCACTTAGCGGCGAGGAGGGCGGGCCCAAACCACCCCCACACAGTTAGCCGTGTTCCGGGTTTGTGAGTGTGGGGAGGTTCCGTCTACAGTCTGCAGCACCCGGGATCTCCTAGGAGCCCTTCGCGTGTCTTCCCCGAGTGTCTCACATTGCGGGCTGCCGGGGAAAGGCGGGGGTTGGGCTGGAAATGCAGGTAGCATCTAGTGCCTCCCCCTGGACTTGGGAGGTAATTAGCGGACTTCCCCCTGCCAGGGAACACCTTTGACACCACTCAACTGCGTGGAGGGCGGCCCCAAACGTCCCACACACAGTCAGCCGTGTTCCGGAATTCTGAGAGTGAGGAGGTTCCGTCTTCTGTCTGCTGCACCCGGGATCTCCTAGGAGCCCTTCGCGTGTCTTCCCCGAGTGTATCCCATTGCGGGCTGCCGGGGAAAGCGGGGGTTGGGCTGGAAATGCAAGTAGCTTCTAGTGCCTTCCCCTGGACAGGGTAGGCAATTAGCGGACTTCCCCGTGCCAGGGAACACCTTTGACACCACTTAGCTGCGTGGAGGGCGGCCCCGAACCTCCCCGACACAGTCAGCCGTGTTCCGGAATTCTGAGAATGGTAATGTTCCGTCTTCTGTCTGCAGCACCCGGGATCTCCTAGGAGCCCTTCGCGTGTCTTCCCCGAGTGTCTGCATGTGCGGGCTGCCGGGGAAAGGCGGGGGTTGGGCTGGAAATGCAGGTCGCATTTAGTGCATCCCCCTGGACTTGGGAGGTAATTAGCGGACTTCCCCATGCCAGGGAACACCTTTGACACCACTCACCTGCGTGGAGGGCGGCCCCAAACCTCCCACACACAGTCAGCCGTGTTCCGGAATTCTGAGAGTGAGGAGGTTCCGTCTTCTGTCTGCTGCACCCGAGATTTCCTAGGAGCATTTCGCGTGTCTTCCCCGAGTGTATGCATGTGCGGGCTACCGGGGAAAGGCGGGGTTTGGGCTGGAAATGCAGGTAGCATGTAGTGCCTCCCCCTGGAAAGGGTAGGCAATTAGCGGATTTCCCCATGCCAGGGAACACCATTGACACCACTTAACTGCGTGGAGGGCGGCCCAGAACCTCCCCCACACTGTCAGCCGTGTTCCGGTATTGTGAGTGTTGGGAAGTTCCGTCTTCTGTCTGCAGCACCCGGAATCTCCTAGGAGCCCTTCGCGTGTCTTCCCCGAGTGTCTGACTGTGCGGGCTGCCGGGGAAAGGCGGGGGTTGGGCTGGAAATGCAGGTAGCATCTAGTGCCTCCCCCTGGACAGGGTAGGCAATTAGCGAATTTACCCATGCCAGGGAACTCCTTTGACAGCACTTAGCGGCGAGGAGGGCGGCCCCAAACCACCCCCACACAGTTAGCCGTGTTCCGGGATTGTGAGTGTGGGGAGGTTCCGTCTACAGTCTGCAGCACCCGGGATCTCCTAGGAGCCCTTCGCGTGTCTTCCCCGAGTGTCTCACATTGCGGGCTGCCGGGGAAAGGCGGGGGTTGGGCTGGAAATGCAGGTAGCATCTAGTGCCTCCCCCTGGACTTGGGAGGTAATTAGCGGACTTCCCCCTGCCAGGGAACACCTTTGACACCACTCAACTGCGTGGAGGGCGGCCCCAAACGTCCCACACAGAGTCAGCCGTGTTCCGGAATTCTGAGTGTGAGGAGGTTCCGTCTTCTGTCTGCTGCACCCGGGATCTCCTAGGAGCCCTTCGCGTGTCTTCCCAGAGTGGATCCCATTGCGGGCTGCCGGGGAAAGCGGGGGTTGGGCTGGAAATGCAAGTAGCTTCTAGTGCCTTCCCCTGGACAGGGTAGGCAATTAGCGGACTTCCCCGTGCCAGGGAACACCTTTGACACCACTTAGCTGCGTGGAGGGCGGCCCCGAACCTCCCCGACACAGTCAGCCGTGTTCCGGAATTCTGAGAATGGGAATGTTCCGTCTTCTGTCTGCAGCACCCGGGATCTCCTAGGAGCCCTTCGCGTGTCTTCCCCGAGTGTCTGCATGTGCGGGCTGCCGGGGAAAGGCGGGGGTTGGGCTGGAAATGCAGGTCGCATTTAGTGCATCCCCCTGGACTTGGGAGGTAATTAGCGGACTTCCCCATGCCAGGGAACACCTTTGACACCACTCACCTGCGTGGAGGGCGGCCCCAAACCTCCCACACACAGTCAGCCGTGTTCCGGAATTCTGAGAGTGAGGAGCTTCCGTCTTCTGTCTGCTGCACCCGAGATCTCCTAGGAGCATTTCGCGTGTCCTCCCCGAGTGTATGCATGTGCGGGCTACCGGGGAAAGGCGGGGTTTGGGCTGGAAATGCAGGTAGCATGTAGTGCCTCCCCCTGGAAAGGGTAGGCAATTAGCGGAATTCCGCCTGCCAGGGAACACCTGTGACACCAGTCAGCTGCGTGGAAGGCGGCCCCAGTCTTCCCCCACACAGTCAGAAGTGTTCCGGCATTGTGAGTGTGGGGAGGTTCCGTCTTCTGTCTGCAGCACCCGGGATCTCCTAGGAGCCCTTCGCGTGTCTTCCCCGAGTGTCTCACATTACGGGCTGCCGGGGAAAGGCGGGGTTTGGGCTGGAAATGCAGGTAGTATCTAGTGCCTCCCCCTGGACTTGGGAGGTAATTAGCGGACTTCCCCCTGCCAGGGAACACCTGTGACACCAGTCAGCTGCGTGGACGGCGGCCCCAAACCTCCCCCACACAGTCAGCCGTGTTCCGGAATTCTGAGAGTGGGGATGTTCCGTCTTCTGTCTGCAGCACCCGGGATCTCCTAGGAGCCCTTCGCGTGTCTTCCCCGAGTGTCTGCATGTGCGGGCTGCCGGGGAAAGGCGGGGGTTGGGCTGGAAATGCATGTAGTATCTAGTGCCTCCCCCTGGACTTGGGAGGTAATTAGCGGACTTCCCCCTGCCAGGGAACACCTGTGACACCAGTCAGCTGCGTGGACAGCGGCCCCAAACCTCCCCCTCACATTCAGCCGTCTTCCGGAAGTCTGAGAGTGGGGAGGTTCCGTCTTCTTTCTGCAGCACCCGGGATCTCCTTGGAGCCCTTCGCGTGTATTCCCCGTGTGTCTGCTTTTGCGAGCTGCCGGGGAAAGCGGGGGTTGGGCTGGAAATGCAAGTAGCTTCTAGTGCCTTCCCCTGGACAGGGTAGGCAATTAGCGGACTTCCCCGTGCCAGGGAACACCTTTGACACCACTTAGCTGCGTGGAGGGCGGCCCCGAACCTCCCCGACACAGTCAGGCGTGTTCCGGAATTCTGAGAGTGGGTATGTTCCGTCTTCTGTCTGCAGCACCCGGGATCTCCTAGGAGCCCTTCGCGTGTCTTCCCCGAGTGTCTGCATGTGCGGGCTGCTGGGGAAAGGCGGGGGTTGGGCTGGAAATGCAGGTCGCATTTAGTGCCTCCCCCTGGACTTGGGAGGTAATTAGCGGACTTCCCCATGCCAGGGAACACCTTTGACACCACTCACCTGCGTGGAGGGCGGCCCCAAACCTCCCAAACACAGTCAGCCGTGTTCCGGAATTGTGAGTGTGGGGAGGTTCCGTCTTCTGTCTGCAGCACCCGGGATCTCCTAGGAGCCCTTCGCGTGTCTTCCCCGAGTGTATACCATTGCGGGCTGCCGAGGAAATCGGGGGTTTGGCTGGAAATGCAAGTAGCATCTAGTGCCTCCCCCTAAACAGGGGAGGTAATTAGCGGAATTCCGCCTGACAGGGAACACCTGTGACACCAGTCAGCTGCGTGGAAGGCGGCCCCAGTCTTCCCCCACACAGTCAGAAGTGTTCCGGAATTGTGAGTGTGGGGAGGTTCCGTCTTCTGTCTGCAGCACCCGGGATCTCCTAGGAGCCCTTCGCGTGTCTTCCCCGAGTGTCTCACATTGCGGGCTGCCGGGGAAAGGCGGGGGTTGGGCTGGAAATGTAGGTAGCATGTAGTGCCTCCCCCTGGAGAGGGTAGGCAATTAGCGGATTTCCCCATGCCAGGGAACACCTTTGACACCACTTAACTGCGTGGAGGGCGGCCCAGAACCTCCCCCACACTGTCAGCCGTGTTCCGGTATTGTGAGTGTTGGGAAGTTCCGTCTTCTGTCTGCAGCACCCGGAATCTCCTAGGAGCCCTTCGCGTGTCTTCCCCGAGTGTCTGCCTGTGCGGGCTGACGGGAAATGCGGGGGTTGGGCTGGAAATGCAGGTAGCATCTAGTGCCTCCCCCTGGACTTGGGAGGTAATTAGCGGACTTCCTCCTGCCAGGGAACACCTGAGACACCAGTCAGCTGCGTGGACAGCGGCCCCAAACCTCCCCCTCACAGTCAGCCGTGTACCGGAAGTCTGAGAGTTGGGAGGTTCCGTCTTCTGTCTGCAGCACCCGGGATCTCCTAGGAGCCCTTCGCGTGTATTCCCCGTGTGTATGCTTGTGCGAGCTGCCGGGGAAAGGCGGGGGTTGGGCTGGAAATGCAGGTAGCATCTAGTGCCTCCCCCTGAACAGGGGAGGTAATTAGCGGAATTCCGCCTGCCAGGGAACACCTGTGACACCAGTCAGCTGCGTGGAAGGCGGCCCCAGTCTTCCCCCACACAGTCAGAAGTGTTCCGGAATTGTGAGTGTGGGGAGGTTCCGTTTTCTGTCTGCAGCACCCGGGATCTCCTAGGAGCCCTTCGCGTGTCTTCCCCGAGTGTCTGCATGTGCGGGCTGCCGGGGAAAGGCGGGGGTTGGGCTGGAAATGCAGGTCGCATTTAGTGCCTCCCCCTGGACTTGGGAGGTAATTAGCGGACTTCCCCCTGCCAGGGAACACCTTTGACACCACTGAACTGCGTGGAGGGCGGCCCCAAACCTCCCACACACAGTCAGCCGTGTTCCGGAATTCTGAGAGTGTGGAGGGTCCGTCTTCTGTCTGCTGCACCCGAATTCTCCTAGGAGCATTTCGCGTGTCTTCCCCGAGTGTATGCATGTGCGGGCTACCGGGGAAATGCGGGGTTTGGGCTGGAAATGCAGGTAGCATGTAGTGCCTCCCCCTGGAGAGGGTAGGCAATTAGCGGATTTCCCCATGCCAGGGAACACCTTTGACACCACTTAACTGCGTGGAGGGCGGCCCCGAACCTCCCCCACACAGTGAGCCGTGTTCCGGTATTGTGAGTGTGGGGAAGTTCCGTCTTCTGTCTGCAGCACCCGGAATCTCCTTGGAGCCCTTCGCGTGTCTTCCCCGAGTGTCTGCCTGTGCGGGCTGACGGGGAAAGGCGGGGGTTGGGCTGGAAAATTCAGGTAATATCTAGTGCCTCCCCCTGGACTTGGGAGGTAATTTGCCGACTTCCCCCTGCCAGGGAACACCTGTGACACCAGTCAGCTGCGTGGACGGCGGCCCCAAACCTCCCCCACACAGTCAGACGTGTTCCGGAATTCTGAGAGAGGGGAGGTTCCGTCTTCTGTCTGCAGCACCCGGGATCTCCTAGGACCCCTTCGCGTGTCTTCCCCGAGTGTCTGCATGTGCGGGCTGCCGGGGAAAGGCGGGGGTTGGGCTGGAAATGCAGGTCGCATTTAGTGCCTCCCCCTGGATTGGGAGGTAATTAGCGGACTTCCCCATGCCAGGTAACACCTTTGACACCACTCACCTGCGTAGAGGGCGGCCCCAAACCTCCCACACACAGTCAGCCGTGTTCCGAATTTGTGAGTGTGGGGAGGTTCCGTTTTCTCTCTGCAGCACCCGGGATCTCCTAGGAGCACTTCGCGTGTCTTCCCCGAGTGTCTACCATTGCGGGCTGCCGGGGAAAGCGGGGGTTGTGCTGGAAATGCAAGTAGCATCTAGTGCCTCCCCCTGGACAGGGTAGGCAATTAGCGGACTTCCCCGTGCCAGGGAACACCTTTGACACCACTTAGCTGCGTGGAGGGCGGCCCCGAACCTCCCCCACACAGTCAGGCGTGTTCCAGAATTCTGACAGTGGGGAGGTTCCGTCTTCTGTCTGCAGCACCCGTTATCTCCTAGGAGCCCTTCGCGTGTCTTCCCCGAGTGTCTGCATGTGCTGGCTGCCGGGGAAAGGCGTGGTTTGGGCTGGAAATGCAGGTCGCATTTAGTGCCTAACCCTGGACTTGGGAGGTAATTAGCGGACTTCCCCATGCCAGGGAACACCTTTGACACCACTCAACTGCGTGGAGGGCGGCCCCAAACCTCCCCCACACAGTCAGCCGTGTTCCGGAATTCTGAGAGTGGGGAGGTTCCGTCTTCTGTCTGCAGCACCCGGGATCTCCTAGGAGCCCTTCGCGTGTCTTCCCCGAGTGTCTCACATTGCGGGCTGCCGGGGAAAGGCGGGGGTTGTGCTGGAAATGCAGGTAGTATCTAGTGCCTCCCCCTGGACGTGGGAGGTAATTAGCGGACTTCCCCCTGCCAGGGAACACGTGTGACACCAGTCAGCTTCGTGGACGGCGGACCCAAACCTCCCACACACAGTCAGCCGTGTTCCGGAATTCTGAGAGTGTGGAGGTTCCGTCTTCTGTCTGCAGCACCCGTTATCTCCTAGGAGCCCTTCGCGTGTCTTCCCCGAGTGTCTGCATGTGCGGGCTACCGGGGAAAGGCGTGGTTTGGGCTGGAAATGCAGGTCGCATTTAGTGCCTACCCCTGGACTTGGGAGGTAATTAGCGAACTTCCCCATGCCAGGGAACACCTTTGACACCACTCAACTGCGTGGAGGGCGGCCCCAAACCTCCCCCACACAGTCAGAAGTGTTCCGGAATTGTGAGTGTGGGGAGGTTCCGTTTTTTGTCTGCAGCACCCGGGATCTCCTAGGAGCCTTTCGCGTGTCTTCCCCGAGTGTATACCATTGCGGGCTGCCGGGGAATTCGGGGGTTTGGCTGGAAATGCAAGTAGAATCTAGTGCCTCCCCCTAAACAGGGGAGGTAATTAGCGGAATTCCGCCTGACAGGGAACACCTGTGACACCAGTCAGCTGCGTGGAAGGCGGCCCCATTCTTCCCCCACACAGTCAGAAGTGTTCCGGAATTGTGAGTGTGGGGAGGTTCCGTCTTCTGTCTGCAGCACCCGTTATCTCCTAGGAGCCCTTCGCGTGTCTTCCCCGAGTGTCTGCATGTGCGGGCTACCGGGGAAAGGCGTGGGATGGGCTGGAAATGCAGGTCGCATTTAGTGCCTACCCCTGGACTTGGGAGGTAATTAGCGGACTTCCCCATGCCAGGGAACACCTTTGACACCACTCAACTGCGTGGAGGGCGGCCCCAAACCTCCCCCACACAGTCAGAAGTGTTCCGGAATTGTGAGTGTGGGGAAGTTCCGTTTTCTGTCTGCAGCACCCGGGATCTCCTAGGAGCCCTTCGCGTGTCTTCCCCGAGTGTCTGCATGTGCGGGCTTCCGGGGAAAGGCGGGGGTTGGGCTGGAAATGCAGGTCGCATTTAGTGCCTCCCCCTGGACTTGGGAGGTAATTAGCGGACTTCCCCCTGCCAGGGAACACCTTTGACACCACTGAACTGCGTGGAGGGCGGCCCCAAACCTCCCACACACAGTCAGCCGTATTCCGGAATTCTGAGAGTGGGGAGGTTCCGTCTTCTGTCTGCAGCACCCGGGATCTCCTAGGAGCCCTTCGCGTGTCTTCCCCGAGTGTCTCACATTGCGGGCTGCCGGGGAAAGGCGGGGGTTGGGCTGGAAATGCAGGTAGTATCTAGTGCCTCCCCCTGGACTTGGGAGGTAATTAGCGGAATTCCCCCTGCCAGGGAACACCTGTGACACCAGTCAGCTGCGTGGACAGCGGCCCCAAACCTCCCCCTCACAGTCAGCCGTGTTCCGGAAGTCTGAGAGTGGGGAGGTTCCGTCTTCTGTCTGCAGCACCCGGGATCTCCTAGGAGCCCTTCGCGTGTATTCCCCGTGTGTCTGCTTATGCGAGCTGCCGGGGAAAGGCGGGGGTTGGGCTGGAAATGCAGGTAGCATCTAGTGCCTCCCCCTGAACAGGGGAGGTAATTAGCGGAATTCCGCCTGCCAGGGAACACCTGTGACACCAGTCAGCTGCGTGGAGGGCGGCCCCAAACCTCCCCCACACAGTCAGAAGTGTTCCGGAATTGTGAGTGTGGGGAGGTTCCGTTTTTTGTCTGCAGCACCCGGGATCTCCTAGGAGCCTTTCGCGTGTCTTCCCCGAGTGTATACCATTGCGGGCTGCCGGGGAATTCGGGGGTTTGGCTGGAAATGCAAGTAGAATCTAGTGCCTCCCCCTAAACAGGGGAGGTAATTAGCGGAATTCCGCCTGACAGGGAACACCTGTGACACCAGTCAGCTGCGTGGAAGGCGGCCCCATTCTTCCCCCACACAGTCAGAAGTGTTCCGGAATTGTGAGTGTGGGGAGGTTCCGTCTTCTGTCTGCAGCACCCGTTATCTCCTAGGAGCCCTTCGCGTGTCTTCCCCGAGTGTCTGCATGTGCGGGCTGCCGGGGAAAGGCGGGGGTTGGGCTGGAAATGCATGTAGTATCTAGTGCCTCCCCCTGGACTTGGGAGGTAATTAGCGGAATTCCCCCTGCCAGGGAACACCTGTGACACCAGTCAGCTGCGTGGACAGCGGCCCCAAACCTCCCCCTCACAGTCAGCCGTCTTCCGGAAGTCTGAGATTGGGGAGGTTCCGTCTTCTGTCTGCAGCACCCGGGATCTCCTAGGAGCCCTTCGCGTGTATTCCCCGTGTGTCTGCTTTTGCGAGCTGCCGGGGAAAGCGGGGGTTGGGCTGGAAATGCAAGTAGCTTCTAGTGCCTTCCCCTGGACAGGGTAGGCAATTAGCGGACTTCCCCGTGCCAGGGAACACCTTTGACACCACTTAGCTGCGTGGAGGGCGGCCCCGAACCTCCCCGACACAGTCAGCCGTGTTCCGGAATTCTGAGAGTGGGGATGTTCCGTCTTCTGTCTGCAGCACCCAGGATCTCCTAGGAGCCCTTCGCGTGTCTTCCCCGAGTGTCTGCATGTGCGGGCTGCCGGGGAAAGGCGGGGGTTGGGCTGGAAATGCAGGTCGCATTTAGTGCCTACCCCTGGACTTGAGAGGTAATTAGCGGACTTCCCCATGCCAGGGAACACCTTTGACACCACTCACCTGCGTGGAGGGCGGCCCCAAACCTCCCACACACAGTCAGCCGTGTTCCGGAATTGTGAGTGTGGGGAGGTTCCGTCTTCTGTCTGCAGCACCCGGGATCTCCTAGGAGCCCTTCGCGTGTCTTCCCCGAGTGTATCCCATTGCGGGCTGCCGGGGAATGCGGGGGTTGGGCTGGAAATGCAGGTAGCTTCTAGTGCCTTCCCCTGGACAGGGTAGGCAATTAGCGGACTTCCCCGTGCCAGGGAACACCTTTGACACCACTTAGCTGCGTGGAGGGCGGCCCCGAACCTCCCCGACACAGTCAGCCGTGTTCCGGAATTCTGAGAATGGGAATGTTCCGTCTTCTGTCTGCAGCACCCGGGATCTCCTAGGAGCCCTTCGCGTGTCTTCCCCGAGTGTCTGCATGTGCGGGCTGCCGGGGAAAGGCGGGGGTTGGGCTGGAAATGCAGGTCGCATTTAGTGCATCCCCCTGGACTTGGGAGGTAATTAGCGGACTTCCCCATGCCAGGGAACACCTTTGACACCACTCACCTGCGTGGAGGGCGGCCCCAAACCTCCCACACACAGTCAGCCGTGTTCCGGAATTCTGAGAGTGAGGAGGTTCCGTCTTCTGTCTGCTGCACCCGAGATCTCCTAGGAGCATTTCGCGTGTCTTCCCCGAGTGTATGCATGTGCGGGCTACCGGGGAAAGGCGGGGTTTGGGCTGGAAATGCAGGTAGCATGTAGTGCCTCCCCCTGGAAAGGGTAGGCAATTAGCGGATTTCCCCATGCCAGGGAACACCATTGACACCACTTAACTGCGTGGAGGGCGGCCCAGAACCTCCCCCACACTGTCAGCCGTGTTCCGGTATTGTGAGTGTTGGGAAGTTCCGTCTTCTGTCTGCAGCACCCGGAATCTCCTAGGAGCCCTTCGCGTGTCTTCCCCGAGTGTCGGCCTGTGCGGGCTGCCGGGGAAAGTCGGGGGTTGGGCTGGAAATGCAGGTAGCATCTAGTGCATCCCCCTGGACTTGGGAGGTAATTAGCGGATTTCCCCCTGACAGGGAACACCTGAGACACCAGTCAGCTGCGTGGACAGCGGCCCCAAACCTCCCCCTCACTGTCAGCCGTGTTCCGGAAGTCTGAGAGTGGGGAGGTTCCGTCTTCTGTCTGCAGCACCCGGGATCTCCTAGGAGCCCTTCGCGTGTATTCCCCGTGTGTCTGCTTGTGCGAGCTGCCGGGGAAAGGCGGGGGTTGGGCTGGAAATGCAGGTAGCATCTAGTGCCTCCCCCTGAACAGGGGAGGTAATTAGCGGAATTCCGCCTGCCAGGGAACACCTGTGACACCAGTCAGCTGCGTGGAAGGCGGCCCCAGTCTTCCCCCACACAGTCAGAAGTGTTCCGGAATTGTGAGTGTGGGGAGGTTCCGTCTTCTGTCTGCAGCACCCGGGATCTCCTAGGAGCCCTTCGCGTGTCTTCCCCGAGTGTCTCACATTACGGGCTGCCGGGGAAAGGCGGGGTTTGGGCTGGAAATGCAGGTAGTATCTAGTGCCTCCCCCTGGACTTGGGAGGTAATTAGCGGACTTCCCCCTGCCAGGGAACACCTGTGACACCAGTCAGCTGCGTGGACGGCGGCCCCAAACCTCCCCCACACAGTCAGCCGTGTTCCGGAATTCTGAGAGTGGGGATGTTCCGTCTTCTGTCTGCAGCACCCGGGATCTCCTAGGAGCCCTTCGCGTGTCTTCCCCGAGTGTCTGCATGTGCGGGCTGCCGGGGAAAGGCGGGGGTTGGGCTGGAAATGCATGTAGTATCTAGTGCCTCCCCCTGGACTTGGGAGGTAATTAGCGGAATTCCCCCTGCCAGGGAACACCTGTGACACCAGTCAGCTGCGTGGACGGCGGCCCCAAACCTCCCCCACACAGTCAGCCGTGTTCCGAAATTGTGAGTGTGGGGAGGTTCCGTCTTCTGTCTGCAGCACCCGGGATATCCTAGGAGCACTTCGCGTGTCTTCCCCGAGTGTATACCATTGCGGGCTGCCGAGGAAATCGGGGGTTTGGCTGGAAATGCAAGTAGCATCTAGTGCCTCCCCCTAAACAGGGGAGGTAATTAGCGGAATTCCGCCTGACAGGGAACACCTGTGACACCAGTCAGCTGCGTGGAAGGCGGCCCCAGTCTTCCCCCACACAGTCAGAAGTGTTCCGGGATTGTGAGTGTGGGGAGGTTCCGTCTTCTGTCTGCAGCACCCGGGATCTCCTAGGAGCCCTTCGCGTGTCTTCCCCGAGTGTCTCACATTGCGGGCTGCCGGGGAAAGGCGGGGGTTGGGCTGGAAATGCAGGTAGTATCTAGTGCCTCCCCCTGGACTTGGGAGGTAATTAGCGGACTTCCCCCTGCCAGGGAACACCTGTGACTCCAGTCAGCTGCGTGGACAGCGGCCCCAAACCTCCCCCTCACAGTCAGCCGTGTTCCAGAAGTCTGAGAGTGGGGAGGTTCCGTCTACTGTCTGCAGCACCCGGGATCTCCTAGGAGCTCTTCGCGTGTATTCCCCGTGTGTCTGCTTGTGCGAGCTGCCGGGGAAAGGTGGGGGTTGGGCTGGAAATGCAGGTAGCATCTAGTGCCTCCCCCTGAACAGGGGAGGTAATTAGCGGAATTCCGCCTGCCAGGGAACACCTGTGACACCAGTCAGCTGCGTGGAAGGCGGCCCCAGTCTTCCCCCACACAGTCAGAAGTGTTCCGGAATTGTGAGTGTGGGGAGGTTCCGTCTTCTGTCTGCAGCACCCGAGATCTCCTAGGAGCCCTTCGCGTGTCTTCCCCGAGTGTCTGCATGTGCGGGCTGCCGGGGAAAGGCGGGGGTTGGGCTGGAAATGCAGGTCGCATTTAGTGCCTCCATCTGGACTTGGGATTTAATTAGCGGACTTCCCCCTGCCAGGGAACACCTTTGACACCACTCAACTGCGTGGAGGGCGGCCCCAAACCTCCCACACACAGTCAGCCGTGTTCCGGAATTCTGAGAGTGTGGAGGTTCCGTCTTCTGTCTGCTGCACCCGAATTCTCCTAGGAGCATTTCGCGTGTCTTCCCCGAGTGTATGCATGTGCGGGCTACCGGGGAAAGGCGGGGTTTGGGCTGGAAATGCAGGTAGCATGTAGTGCCTCCCACTGGACAGGGTAGGCCATTAGCGGATTTCCCCATGCCAGGGAACACCATTGACACCACTTAACTGCGTGGAGGGCGGCCCAGAACCTCCCCCACACTGTCAGCCGTGTTCCGGTATTGTGAGTGTTGGGAAGTTCCGTCTTCTGTCTGCAGCACCCGGAATCTCCTAGGAGCCTTTCGCGTGTCTTCCCCGAGTGTCTGACTGTGCGGGCTGCCGGGGAAAGGCGGGGGTTGGGCTGGAAATGCAGGTAGCATCTAGTGCCTCCCCCTGGACAGGGTAGGCAATTAGCGAATTTACCCATGCCAGGGAACACCTTTGACAGCACTTAGCGGCGAGGAGGGCGGCCCCAAACCACCCCCACACAATTAGCCGTGTTCCGGGATTGTGAGTGTGGGGAGGTTCCGTCTACAGTCTGCAGCACCCGGGATCTCCTAGGAGCCCTTCGCGTGTCTTCCCCGAGTGTCTCACATTGCGGGCTGCCGGGGAAAGGCGGGGGTTGGGCTGGAAATGCAGGTAGCATCTAGTGCCTCCCCCTGGACTTGGGAGGTAATTAGCGGACTTCCCCCTGCCAGGGAACACCTTTGACACCACTAAACTGCGTGGAGGGCGGCCCCAAACGTCCCACACACAGTCAGCCGTGTTCCGGAATTCTGAGAGTGAGGAGGTTCCGTCTTCTGTCTGCTGCACCCGGGATCTCCTAGGAGCCCTTCGCGTGTCTTCCCCGAGTGTATCCCATTGCGGGCTGCCGGGGAAAGCGGGGGTTGGGCTGGAAATGCAAGTAGCTTCTAGTGCCTTCCCCTGGACAGGGTAGGAAATTAGCGGACTTCCCCGTGCCAGGGAACACCTTTGACACCACTTAGCTGCGTGGAGGGCGGCCCCGAACCTCCCCGACACAGTCAGCCGTGTTCCGGAATTCTGAGAATGGGAATGTTCCGTCTTCTGTCTGCAGCACCCGGGATCTCCTAGGAGCCCTTCGCGTGTCTTCCCCGAGTGTCTGCATGTGCGGGCTGCCGGGGAAAGGCGGGGGTTGGGCTGGAAATGCAGGTCGCATTTAGTGCCTCCCCCTGGACTTGGGAGGTAATTAGCGGACTTCCCCATGCCAGGGAACACCTTTGACACCACTCAACTGCGTGGAGGGCGGCCCCAAACCTCCCACACACAGTCAGCCGTGTTCCGAAATTGTGAGTGTGGGGAGGTTCCGTTTTCTGTCTGCAGCACCCGGGATCTCCTAGGAGCCCTTCGCGTGTCTTCCACGGTTGTCTCCCATTGCGGGCTGCCGGGGAAAGCGGGGGTTGGGCTGGAAATGCAAGTAGCATCTAGTGCCTCCCCCTGGAAAGGGTAGGCCATTAGCGGACTTCCCCGTGCCAGGGAACACCTGTGACACCAGTCAGCTGCGTGGACGGCGGCCCCTAACCTCCAACACACAGTCAGCCGTGTTCCGGAATTCTGAGAGAGGAGGTTCCGTCTTCTGTCTGCAGCACCCGGGATCTCCTAGGAGCCCTTCGCGTGTCTTCCCCGAGTGTCTGCCTGTGCGTGCTGCCGGGGAAAGGTGGGGTTTGGGCTGGAAATGCAGGTAGCATCTAGTGCCTCCCCCTGGACAGGGTAGTCAATTAGCGAATTTACCCATGCCAGGGAACACCTTTGACCACACTTAGCGGCGTGGAGGGCGGCCCCAAACCACCCCCACACAGTTATCCGTGTTCCAGGATTCTGAGTGTGGGGAGGTTCCGTCTACAGTCTGCAGCACCCGGGATCTCCTAGGAGCCCTTCGCGTGTTTTCCCCGAGTGTCTCACATTACGGGCTGCCGGCGAAAGGCGGGGTTTGGGCTGGAAATGCAGGTAGTATCTAGTGACTCCCCCTGGACTTGGGAGGTAATTAGCGGACTTCCCCCTGCCAGGGAACACCTGTGACACCAGTCAGCTGCGTGGACGGCGGCCCCAAACCTCCCACACACAGTCAGCCTTGTTCCGTAATTGTGAGTGTGGGGAGGTTCCGTTTTCTGTCTGCAGTACCCGGGATCTCCTAGGAGCCCTTCGCGTGTCTTCCACGGTTGTCTCCCATTGCGGGCTGCCGGGGAAAGCGGGGGTTGGGCTGGAAATGCAGGTAGCATCTAGTGCCTCCCTCAGGACAGGGTAGGCCATTAGCGGATTTCCCCATGCCAGGGAACAACTTTGACACCACTTAACTGCGTGGAGGGCGGCCCCGCACCTCCCCCAAACAGTCAGCCGTGTTCCGGTATTGTGAGTGTGGGGAAGTTCCGTCTTCTGTCTGCAGCACTCGGAATCTCCTAGGAGCCCTTCGCGTGTCTTCCCCGAGTGTCTGCCTGTGCGGGCTGCCTGGGAAAGGCGGGGGTTGGGCTGGAAATGCAGGTAGCATCTAGTGCCTCCCCCTGGACTAGGTAGGTAATTAGCGGACTTCCCCCTGCCAGGGAACACCTTTGACACCACTCAACTGCGTGGAGGGCGGCCCCAAACCTCCCACACTCAGTCAGCCGTGTTCCGGAATTCTGAGAGTGAGGAGGTTCCGTCTTCTGTCTGCTGCACCCGGGATCTCCTAGGAGCCCTTCGCGTGTCTTCCCCGAGTGTATCCCATTGCGGGCTGCCGGGGAAAGCGGGGGTTGGGCTGGAAATGCAAGTAGCTTCTAGTGCCTTCCCCTGGACAGGGTAGGCAATTAGCGGACTTCCCCGTGCCAGGGAACACCTTTGACACCACTTAGCTGCGTGGAGGGCGGCCCCGAACCTCCTCGACACAGTCAGCAGTGTTCCGGAATTCTGAGAGTGGGGAGGTTCCGTCTTCTGTCTGCAGCACCCGAGATCTCCTAGGAGCATTTCGCGTGTCTTCCCCGAGTGTATGCATGTGCGGGCTGCCGGGGAAAGGCGGGGTTTGGGCTGAAAATGCAGGTCGCATTTAGTGCCTCCCCCTGGACTTGGGAGGTAATTAGCGGACTTCCCCCTGCCAGGGAACACCTTTGACACCACTGAACTGCGTGGAGGGCGGCCCCAAACCTCCCACACACAGTCAGCCGTGTTGCGGAATTCTGAGAGTGTGGAGGTTCCGTCTTCTGTCTGCTGCACCCGAATTCTCCTAGGAGCATTTCGCGTGTCTTCCCCGAGTGTCTGCATGTGCGGGCTGCCGGGGAAAGGCGGGGGTTGTGCTGGAAATGCAGGTCGCATTTAGTGCCTCCCCCTGGACATGGTAGGCAATTAGCGGACTTCCCCCTGCCAGGGAATACCTTTGACAGCACTTTGCTGCGTGGACGGCGGCACCAAACCTCCCCCACACAGTCAGAAGTGTTCCGGAATTCTGAGAGAGGGGAGGTTCCGTCTTCTGTCTGCAGCACCCGGGATCTCCTAGGAACCCTTCGCGTGTCTTCCCCGAGTGTCTGCATGTGCGGGCTGCCGGGGAAAGGCGGGGGTTGGTCTGGAAATGCAGGTCGCATTTAGTGCCTCCCCCTGGACTTGGGAGGTAATTAGCGGACTTCCCCATGCCAGGGAACACCTTTGACACCACTCACCTGCGTGGAGGGCGGCCCCAAACCTCCCACACACAGTCAGCCGTGTTCCGAATTTGTGAGTGTGGGGAGGTTCTGTTTTCTCTCTGCAGCACCCGGGATCTCCTAGGAGAACTTCGCGTGTCTTCATCGAGTGTCTCCCATTGCGGGCTGCCGGGGAAAGCGGGGGTTGGGCTGGAAATGCAAGTAGCATCTAGTGCCTCCCCCTGAACAGGGTAGGCCATTAGCGGACTTCCCCGTGCCAGGGAACACCTTTGACACCACTTAGCTGCGTGGAGGGCGGCCCCGAACCTCCCCGACACAGTCAGCCGTGTTCCGGAATTCTGAGAATGGGAATGTTCCGTCTTCTGTCTGCAGCACCCGGGATCTCCTAGGAGCCCTTCGCGTGTCTTCCCCGAGTGTCTGCATGTGCGGGCTGCCGGGGAAAGGCGGGGGTTGGGCTGGAAATGCAGGTCGCATTTAGTGCATCCCCCTGGACTTGGGAGGTAATTAGCGGACTTCCCCATGCCAGGGAACACCTTTGACACCACTCACCTGCGTGGAGGGCGGCCCCAAACCTCCCACACACAGTCAGCCGTGTTCCGGAATTCTGAGAGTGAGGAGGTTCCGTCTTCTGTCTGCTGCACCCGAGATCTCCTAGGAGCATTTCGCGTGTCTTCCCCGAGTGTATGCATGTGCGGGCTACCGGGGAAAGGCGGGGTTTGGGCTGGAAATGCAGGTAGCATGTAGTGCCTCCCCCTGGAAAGGGTAGGCAATTAGCGGATTTCCCCATGCCAGGGAACACCATTGACACCACTTAACTGCGTGGAGGGCGGCCCAGAACCTCCCCCACACTGTCAACCGTGTTCCGGTATTGTGAGTGTTGGGAAGTTCCGTCTTCTGTCTGCAGCACCCGGAATCTCCTAGGAGCCCTTCGCGTGTCTTCCCCGAGTGTCTGCCTGTGCGGGCTGCCGGGGAAAGTCGGGGGTTGGGCTGGAAATGCAGGTAGCATCTAGTGCATCCCCCTGGACTTGGGAGGTAATTAGCGGATTTCCCCCTGACAGGGAACACCTGAGACACCAGTCAGCTGCGTGGACAGCGGCCCCAAACCTCCCCCTCACTGTCAGCCGTGTTCCGGAAGTCTGAGAGTGGGGAGGTTCCGTCTTCTGTCTGCAGCACCCGGGATCTCCTAGGAGCCCTTCGCGTGTATTCCCCGTGTGTCTGCTTGTGCGAGCTGCCGGGGAAAGGCGGGGGTTGGGCTGGAAATGCAGGTAGCATCTAGTGCCTCCCCCTGAACAGGGGAGGTAATTAGCGGAATTCCGCCTGCCAGGGAACACCTGTGACACCAGTCAGCTGCGTGGAAGGCGGCCCCAGTCTTCCCCCACACAGTCAGAAGTGTTCCGGAATTGTGAGTGTGGGGAGGTTCCGTCTTCTGTCTGCAGCACCCGGGATCTCCTAGGAGCCCTTCGCGTGTCTTCCCCGAGTGTCTCACATTACGGGCTGCCGGGGAAAGGCGGGGTTTGGGCTGGAAATGCAGGTAGTATCTAGTGCCTCCCCCTGGACTTGGGAGGTAATTAGCGGACTTCCCCCTGCCAGGGAACACCTGTGACACCAGTCAGCTGCGTGGACGGCGGCCCCAAACCTCCCCCACACAGTCAGCCGTGTTCCGGAATTCTGAGAGTGGGGATGTTCCGTCTTCTGTCTGCAGCACCCGGGATCTCCTAGGAGCCCTTCGCGTGTCTTCCCCGAGTGTCTGCATGTGCGGGCTGCCGGGGAAAGGCGGGGGTTGGGCTGGAAATGCATGTAGTATCTAGTGCCTCCCCCTGGACTTGGGAGGTAATTAGCGGAATTCCCCCTGCCAGGGAACACCTGTGACACCAGTCAGCTGCGTGGACAGCGGCCCCAAACCTCCCCCTCACAGTCAGCCGTCTTCCGGAAGTCTGAGATTGGGGAGGTTCCGTCTTCTGTCTGCAGCACCCGGGATCTCCTAGGAGCCCTTCGCGTGTATTCCCCGTGTGTCTGCTTTTGCGAGCTGCCGGGGAAAGCGGGGGTTGGGCTGGAAATGCAAGTAGCTTCTAGTGCCTTCCCCTGGACAGGGTAGGCAATTAGCGGACTTCCCCGTGCCAGGGAACACCTTTGACACCACTTAGCTGCGTGGAGGGCGGCCCCGAACCTCCCCGACACAGTCAGCCGTGTTCCGGAATTCTGAGAGTGGGGATGTTCCGTCTTCTGTCTGCAGCACCCAGGATCTCCTAGGAGCCCTTCGCGTGTCTTCCCCGAGTGTCTGCATGTGCGGGCTGCCGGGGAAAGGCGGGGGTTGGGCTGGAAATGCAGGTCGCATTTAGTGCCTACCCCTGGACTTGGGAGGTAATTAGCGGACTTCCCCATGCCAGGGAACACCTTTGACACCACTCACCTGCGTGGAGGGCGGCCCCAAACCTCCCACACACAGTCAGCCGTGTTCCGGAATTGTGAGTGTGGGGAGGTTCCGTCTTCTGTCTGCAGCACCCGGGATATCTTAGGAGCACTTCGCGTGTCTTCCCCGAGTGTATACCATTGCGGGCTGCCGAGGAAATCGGGGGTTTGGCTGGAAATGCAAGTAGCATCTAGTGCCTCCCCCTAAACAGGGGAGGTAATTAGCGGAATTCCGCCTGACAGGGAACACCTGTGACACCAGTCAGCTGCGTGGAAGGCGGCCCCAGTCTTCCCCCACACAGTCAGAAGTGTTCCGGGATATTGAGTGTGGGGAGGTTCCGTCTTCTGTCTGCAGCACCCGGGATCTCCTAGGAGCCCTTCGCGTGTCTTCCCCGAGTGTCTCACATTGCGGGCTGCCGGGGAAAGGCGGGGGTTGGGCTGGAAATGCAGGTAGTATCTAGTGCCTCCCCCTGGACTTGGGAGGTAATTAGCGGACTTCCCCCTGCCAGGGAACACCTGTGACACCAGTCAGCTGCGTGGACAGCGGCCCCAAACCTCCCCCTCACAGTCAGCCGTGTTCCAGAAGTCTGAGAGTGGGGAGGTTCCGTCTACTGTCTGCAGCACCCGGGATCTCCTAGGAGCTCTTCGCGTGTATTCCCCGTGTGTCTGCTTGTGCGAGCTGCCGGGGAAAGGTGGGGGTTGGGCTGGAAATGCAGGTAGCATCTAGTGCCTCCCCCTGAACAGGGGAGGTAATTAGCGGAATTCCGCCTGCCAGGGAACACCTGTGACACCAGTCAGCTGCGTGGAAGGCGGCCCCAGTCTTCCCCCACACAGTCAGAAGTGTTCCGGAATTGTGAGTGTGGGGAGGTTCCGTCTTCTGTCTGCAGCACCCGGGATCTCCTAGGAGCCCTTCGCGTGTCTTCCCCGAGTGTCTGCATGTGCGGGCTGCCGGGGAAAGGCGGGGGTTGGGCTGGAAATGCAGGTCGCATTTAGTGCCTCCATCTGGACTTGGGATTTAATTAGCGGACTTCCCCCTGCCAGGGAACACCTTTGACACCACTCAACTGCGTGGAGGGCGGCCCCAAACCTCCCACACACAGTCAGCCGTGTTCCGGAATTCTGAGAGTGTGGAGGTTCCGTCTTCTGTCTGCTGCACCCGAATTCTCCTAGGAGCATTTCGCGTGTCTTCCCCGAGTGTATGCATGTGCGGGCTACCGGGGAAAGGCGGGGTTTGGGCTGGAAATGCAGGTAGCATGTAGTGCCTCCCACTGGACAGGGTAGGCCATTAGCGGATTTCCCCATGCCAGGGAACACCATTGACACCACTTAACTGCGTGGAGGGCGGCCCAGAACCTCCCCCACACTGTCAGCCGTGTTCCGGTATTGTCAGTGTTGGGAAGTTCCGTCTTCTGTCTGCAGCACCCGGAATCTCCTAGGAGCCTTTCGCGTGTCTTCCCCGAGTGTCTGACTGTGCGGGCTGCCGGGGAAAGTCGGGGGTTGGGCTGGAAATGCAGGTAGCATCTAGTGCCTCCCCCTGGACAGGGTAGGCAATTAGCGAATTTACCCATGCCAGGGAACACCTTTGACAGCACTTAGCGGCGAGGAGGGCGGCCCCAAACCACCCCCACACAATTAGCCGTGTTCCGGGATTGTGAGTGTGGGGAGGTTCCGTCTACAGTCTGCAGCACCCGGGATCTCCTAGGAGCCCTTCGCGTGTCTTCCCCGAGTGTCTCACATTGCGGGCTGCCGGGGAAAGGCGGGGGTTGGGCTGGAAATGCAGGTAGCATCTAGTGCCTCCCCCTGGACTTGGGAGGTAATTAGCGGACTTCCCCATGCCAGGGAACACCTTTGACACCACTCACCTGCGTGGAGGGCGGCCCCAAACCTCCCACACACAGTCAGCCGTGTTCCGGAATTCTGAGAGTGAGGAGGTTCCGTCTTCTGTCTGCTGCACCCGAGATCTCCTAGGAGCATTTCGCGTGTCTTCCCCGAGTGTATGCATGTGCGGGCTACCGGGGAAAGGCGGGGTTTGGGCTGGAAATGCAGGTAGCATGTAGTGCCTCCCCCTGGAAAGGGTAGGCAATTAGCGGATTTCCCCATGCCAGGGAACACCATTGACACCACTTAACTGCGTGGAGGGCGGCCCAGAACCTCCCCCACACTGTCAGCCGTGTTCCGGTATTGTGAGTGTTGGGAAGTTCCGTCTTCTGTCTGCAGCACCCGGAATCTCCTAGGAGCCCTTCGCGTGTCTTCCCCGAGTGTCTGACTGTGCGTGCTGCCGGGGAAAAGCGGGGGTTGGGCTGGAAATGCAGGTAGCATCTAGTGCCTCCCCCTGGACAGGGTAGGCAATTAGCGAATTTACCCATGCCAGGGAACACCTTTGACAGCAATTAGCGGCGAGGAGGGCGGCCCCAAACCTCCCCCTCACTGTCAGCCGTGTTCCGGAAGTCTGAGAGTGGGGAGGTTCCGTCTTCTGTCTGCAGCACCCGGGATCTCCTAGGAGCCCTTCGCGTGTATTCCCCGTGTGTCTGCTTGTGCGAGCTGCCGTTGAAAGGCGGGGGTTGGGCTGGAAATGCAGGTAGCATCTAGTGCCTCCCCCTGAACAGGGGAGGTAATTAGCGGAATTCCGCCTGCCAGGGAACACCTGTGACACCAGTCAGCTGCGTGGAAGGCGGCCCCAGTCTTCCCCCACACAGTCAGAAGTGTTCCGGAATTGTGAGTGTGGGGAGGTTCCGTCTTCTGTCTGCAGCACCCGGGATCTCCTAGGAGCCCTTCGCGTGTCTTCCCCGAGTGTCTCACAATACGGGCTGCCGGGGAAAGGCGGGGTTTGGTCTGGAAATGCAGGTAGTATCTAGTGCCTCCCCCTGGACTTGGGAGGTAATTAGCGGACTTCCCCCTGCCAGGGAACACCTGTGACACCAGTCAGCTGCGTGGACGGCGGCCCCAAACCTCCCCGACACAGTCAGCCGTGTTCCGGAATTCTGAGAGTGGGGATGTTCCGTCTTCTGTCTGCAGCACCCAGGATCTCCTAGGAGCCCTTCGCGTGTCTTCCCCGAGTGTCTGCATGTGCGGGCTGCCGGGGAAAGGCGGGGGTTGGGCTGGAAATGCAGGTCGCATTTAGTGCCTACCCCTGGACTTGAGAGGTAATTAGCGGACTTCCCCATGCCAGGGAACACCTTTGACAAAACTCACCTGCGTGGAGGGCGGCCCCAAACCTCCCACACACAGTCAGCCGTGTTCCGGAATTGTGAGTGTGGGGAGGTTCCGTCTTCTGTCTGCAGCACCCGGGATCTCCTAGGAGCCCTTCGCGTGTCTTCCCCGAGTGTATCCCATTGCGGGCTGCCGGGGAAAGCGGGGGTTGGTCTGGAAATGCAGGTAGCTTCTAGTGCCTTCCCCTGGACAGGGTAGGCAATTAGCGGACTTCCCCGTGCCAGGGAACACCTTTGACACCACTTAGCTGCGTGGAGGGCGGCCCCGAACCTCCCCGACACAGTCAGCCGTGTTCCGGAATTCTGAGAATGGGAATGTTCCGTCTTCTGTCTGCAGCACCCGGGATCTCCTAGGAGCCCTTCGCGTGTCTTCCCCGAGTGTCTGCATGTGCGGGCTGCCGGGGAAAGGCGGGGGTTGGGCTGGAAATGCAGGTCGCATTTAGTGCATCCCCCTGGACTTGGGAGGTAATTAGCGGACTTCCCCATGCCAGGGAACACCTTTGACACCACTCACCTGCGTGGAGGGCGGCCCCAAACCTCCCACACACAGTCAGCCGTGTTCCGGAATTCTGAGAGTGAGGAGGTTCCGTCTTCTGTCTGCTGCACCCGAGATCTCCTAGGAGCATTTCGCGTGTCTTCCCCGAGTGTATGCATGTGCGGGCTACCGGGGAAAGGCGGGGTTTGGGCTGGAAATGCAGGTAGCATGTAGTGCCTCCCCCTGGAAAGGGTAGGCAATTAGCGGATTTCCCCATGCCAGGGAACACCATTGACACCACTTAACTGCGTGGAGGGCGGCCCAGAACCTCCCCCACACTGTCAGCCGTGTTCCGGTATTGTGAGTGTTGGGAAGTTCCGTCTTCTGTCTGCAGCACCCGGAATCTCCTAGGAGCCCTTCGCGTGTCTTCCCCGAGTGTCTGCCTGTGCGGGCTGCCGGGGAAAGTCGGGGGTTGGGCTGGAAATGCAGGTAGCATCTAGTGCATCCCCCTGGACTTGGGAGGTAATTAGCGGATTTCCCCCTGACAGGGAACACCTGAGACACCAGTCAGCTGCGTGGACAGCGGCCCCAAACCTCCCCCTCACTGTCAGCCGTGTTCCGGAAGTCTGAGAGTGGGGAGGTTCCGTCTTCTGTCTGCAGCACCCGGGATCTCCTAGGAGCCCTTCGCGTGTATTCCCCGTGTGTCTGCTTGTGCGAGCTGCCGGGGAAAGGCGGGGGTTGGTCTGGAAATGCAGGTAGCATCTAGTGCCTCCCCCTGAACAGGGGAGGTAATTAGCGGAATTCCGCCTGCCAGGGAACACCTGTGACACCAGTCAGCTGCGTGGAAGGCGGCCCCAGTCTTCCCCCACACAGTCAGAAGTGTTCCGGAATTGTGAGTGTGGGGAGGTTCCGTCTTCTGTCTGCAGCACCCGGGATCTCCTAGGAGCCCTTCGCGTGTCTTCCCCGAGTGTATCCCATTGCGGGCTGCCGGGGAAAGCGGGGGTTGGGCTGGAAATGCAGGTAGTATCTAGTGCCTCCCCCTGGACTTGGGAGGTAATTAGCGGACTTCCCCCTGCCAGGGAACACCTGTGACACCAGTCAGCTGCGTGGACGGCGGCCCCAAACCTCCCCCACACAGTCAGCCGTGTTCCGGAATTCTGAGAGTGGGGATGTTCCGTCTTCTGTCTGCAGCACCCGGGATCTCCTAGGAGCCCTTCGCGTGTCTTCCCCGAGTGTCTGCATGTGCGGGCTGCCGGGGAAAGGCGGGGGTTGGGCTGGAAATGCATGTAGTATCTAGTGCCTCCCCCTGGACTTGGGAGGTAATTAGCGGAATTCCCCCTGCCAGGGAACACCTGTGACACCAGTCAGCTGCGTGGAAGGCGGCCCCAGTCTTCCCCCACACAGTCAGAAGTGTTCCGGAATTGTGAGTGTGGGGAGGTTCCGTCTTCTGTCTGCAGCACCCGGGATATCCTAGGAGCACTTCGCGTGTCTTCCCCGAGTGTATACCATTGCGGGCTGCCGAGGAAATCGGGGGTTTGGCTGGAAATGCAAGTAGCATCTAGTGCCTCCCCCTAAACAGGGGAGGTAATTAGCGGAATTCCGCCTGACAGGGAACACCTGTGACACCAGTCAGCTGCGTGGAAGGCGGCCCCAGTCTTCCCCCACACAGTCAGAAGTGTTCCGGGATTGTGAGTGTGGGGAGGTTCCGTCTTCTGTCTGCAGCACCCGGGATCTCCTAGGAGCCCTTCGCGTGTCTTCCCCGAGTGTCTCACATTGCGGGCTGCCGGGGAAAGGCGTGGGTTGGGCTGGAAATGCAGGTAGTATCTAGTGCCTCCCCCTGGACTTGGGAGGTAATTAGCGGACTTCCCCCTGCCAGGGAACACCTGTGACACCAGTCAGCTGCGTGGACAGCGGCCCCAAACCTACCCCTCACAGTCAGCCGTGTTCCAGAAGTCTGAGAGTGGGGAGGTTCCGTCTACTGTCTGCAGCACCCGGGATCTCCTAGGAGCTCTTCGCGTGTATTCCCCGTGTGTCTGCTTGTGCGAGCTGCCGGGGAAAGGTGGGGGTTGGGCTGGAAATGCAGGTAGCATCTAGTGCCTCCCCCTGAACAGGGGAGGTAATTAGCGGAATTCCGCCTGCCAGGGAACACCTGTGACACCAGTCAGCTGCGTGGAAGGCGGCCCCAGTCTTCCCCCACACAGTCAGAAGTGTTCCGGAATTGTGAGTGTGGGGAGGTTCCGTCTTCTGTCTGCAGCACCCGGGATCTCCTAGGAGCCCTTCGCGTGTCTTCCCCGAGTGTCTGCATGTGCGGGCTGCCGGGGAAAGGCGGGGGTTGGGCTGGAAATGCAGGTCGCATTTAGTGCCTCCATCTGGACTTGGGATTTAATTAGCGGACTTCCCCCTGCCAGGGAACACCTTTGACACCACTCAACTGCGTGGAGGGCGGCCCCAAACCTCCCACACACAGTCAGCCGTGTTCCGGAATTCTGAGAGTGTGGAGGTTCCGTCTTCTGTCTGCTGCACCCGAATTCTCCTAGGAGCATTTCGCGTGTCTTCCCCGAGTGTATGCATGTGCGGGCTACCGGGGAAAGGCGGGGTTTGGGCTGGAAATGCAGGTAGCATGTAGTGCCTCCCACTGGACAGGGTAGGCCATTAGCGGATTTCCCCATGCCAGGGAACACCATTGACACCACTTAACTGCGTGGAGGGCGGCCCAGAACCTCCCCCACACTGTCAGCCGTGTTCCGGTATTGTGAGTGTTGGGAAGTTCCGTCTTCTGTCTGCAGCACCCGGAATCTCCTAGGAGCCTTTCGCGTGTCTTCCCCGAGTGTCTGACTGTGCGGGCTGCCGGGGAAAGGCGGGGGTTGGGCTGGAAATGCAGGTAGCATCTAGTGCCTCCCCCTGGACAGGGTAGGCAATTAGCGAATTTACCCATGCCAGGGAACACCTTTGACAGCACTTAGCGGCGAGGAGGGCGGCCCCAAACCACCCCCACACAATTAGCCGTGTTCCGGGATTGTGAGTGTGGGGAGGTTCCGTCTACAGTCTGCAGCACCCGGGATCTCCTAGGAGCCCTTCGCGTGTCTTCCCCGAGTGTCTCACATTGCGGGCTGCCGGGGAAAGGCGGGGGTTGGGCTGGAAATGCAGGTAGCATCTAGTGCCTCCCCCTGGACTTGGGAGGTAATTAGCGGACTTCCCCCTGCCAGGGAACACCTTTGACACCACTAAACTGCGTGGAGGGCGGCCCCAAACGTCCCACACACAGTCAGCCGTGTTCCGGAATTCTGAGAGTGAGGAGGTTCCGTCTTCTGTCTGCTGCACCCGGGATCTCCTAGGAGCCCTTCGCGTGTCTTCCCCGAGTGTATCCCATTGCGGGCTGCCGGGGAAAGCGGGGGTTGGGCTGGAAATGCAAGTAGCTTCTAGTGCCTTCCCCTGGACAGGGTAGGCAATTAGCGGAATTCCCCGTGCCAGGGAACACCTTTGACACCACTTAGCTGCGTGGAGGGCGGCCCCGAACCTCCCCGACACAGTCAGCCGTGTTCCGGAATTCTGAGAATGGGAATGTTCCGTCTTCTGTCTGCAGCACCCGGGATCTCCTAGGAGCCCTTCGCGTGTCTTCCCCGAGTGTCTGCATGTGCGGGCTGCCGGGGAAAGGCGGGTGTTGGGCTGGAAATGCAGGTCGCATTTAGTGCCTCCCCCTGGACTTGGGAGGTAATTAGCGGACTTCCCCATGCCAGGGAACACCTTTGACACCACTCAACTGCGTGGAGGGCGGCCCCAAACCTCCCACACACAGTCAGCCGTGTTCCGAAATTGTGAGTGTGGGGAGGTTCCGTTTTCTGTCTGCAGCACCCGGGATCTCCTAGGAGCCCTTCGCGTGTCTTCCACGGTTGTCTCCCATTGCGGGCTGCCGGGGAAAGCGGGGGTTGGGCTGGAAATGCAAGTAGCATCTAGTGCCTCCCCCTGGAAAGGGTAGGCCATTAGCGGACTTCCCCGTGCCAGGGAACACCTGTGACACCAGTCAGCTGCGTGGACGGCGGCCCCTAACCTCCAACACACAGTCAGCCGTGTTCCGGAATTCTGAGAGAGGAGGTTCCGTCTTCTGTCTGCAGCACCCGGGATCTCCTAGGAGCCCTTCGCGTGTCTTCCCCGAGTGTCTGCCTGTGCGGGCTGCCGGGGAAAGGTGGGGTTTGGGCTGGAAATGCAGGTAGCATCTAGTGCCTCCCCCTGGACAGGGTAGTCAATTAGCGAATTTACCCATGCCAGGGAACACCTTTGACCACACTTAGCGGCATGGAGGGCGGCCCCAAACCACCCCCACACAGTTATCCGTGTTCCAGGATTCTGAGTGTGGGGAGGTTCCGTCTACAGTCTGCAGCACCCGGGATCTCCTAGGAGCCCTTCGCGTGTTTTCCCCGAGTGTCTCACATTACGGGCTGCCGGCGAAAGGCGGGGTTTGGGCTGGAAATGCAGGTAGTATCTAGTGACTCCCCCTGGACTTGGGAGGTAATTAGCGGACTTCCCCCTGCCAGGGAACACCTGTGACACCAGTCAGCTGCGTGGACGGCGGCCCCAAACCTCCCACACACAGTCAGCCTTGTTCCGAAATTGTGAGTGTGGGGAGGTTCCGTTTTCTGTCTGCAGTACCCGGGATCTCCTAGGAGCCCTTCGCGTGTCTTCCACGGTTGTCTCCCATTGCGGGCTGCCGGGGAAACGGGGGTTGGGCTGGAAATGCAGGTAGCATCTAGTGCCTCCCCCAGGACAGGGTAGGCCATTAGCGGATTGCCCCATGCCAGGGAACACCTTTAACACCACTTAACTGCGTGGAGGGCGGCCCCGAACCTCCCCCAAACAGTCAGCCGTGTTCCGGTATTGTGAGTGTGGGGAAGTTCCGTCTTCTGTCTGCAGCACCCGGAATCTCCTAGGAGCCCTTCGCGTGTCTTCCCCGAGTGTCTGCCTGTGCGGACTGCCGGGGAAAGGCGGGGGTTGGGCTGGAAATGCAGGTAGCATCTAGTGCCTCCCCCTGGACTAGGTAGGTAATTAGCGGACTTCCCCCTGCCAGGGAACACCTTTGACACCACTCAACTGCGTGGAGGGCGGCCCCAAACCTCCCACACTCAGTCAGCCGTGTTCCGGAATTCTGAGAGTGAGGAGGTTCCGTCTTCTGTCTGCTGCACCCGGGATCTCCTAGGAGCCCTTCGCGTGTCTTCCCCGAGTGTATCCCATTGCGGGCTGCCGGGGAAAGCGGGGGTTGGGCTGGAAATGCAAGTAGCTTCTAGTGCCTTCCCCTGGACAGGGTAGGCAATTAGCGGACTTCCCCGTGCCAGGGAACACCTTTGACACCACTTAGCTGCGTGGAGGGCGGCCCCGAACCTCCCCGACACAGTCAGCCGTGTTCCGGAATTCTGAGAGTGGGGATGTTCCGTCTTCTGTCTGCAGCACCCGGGATCTCCTAGGAGCCCTTCGCGTGTCTTCCCCGAGTGTCTGCATGTGCGGGCTGCCGGGGAAAGGCGGGGGTTGGGCTGGAAATGCAGGTCGCATTTAGTGCATCCCCCTGGACTTGGGAGGTAATTAGCGGACTTCCCCATGCCAGGGAACACCTTTGACACCACTCACCTGCGTGGAGGGCGGCCCCAAACCTCCCACACACAGTCAGCCGTGTTCCGGAATTCTGAGAGTGAGGAGGTTCCGTCTTCTGTCTGCTGCACCCGAGATCTCCTAGGAGCATTTCGCGTGTCTTCCCCGAGTGTATGCATGTGCGGGCTACCGGGGAAAGGCGGGGTTTGGGCTGGAAATGCAGGTAGCATGTAGTGCCTCCCCCTGGAAAGGGTAGGCAATTAGCGGATTTCCCCATGCCAGGGAACACCATTGACACCACTTAACTGCGTGGAGGGCGGCCCAGAACCTCCCCCACACTGTCAGCCGTGTTCCGGTATTGTGAGTGTTGGGAAGTTCCGTCTTCTGTCTGCAGCACCCGGAATCTCCTAGGAGCCCTTCGCGTGTCTTCCCCGAGTGTCTGCCTGTGCGGGCTGCCGGGGAAAGTCGGGGGTTGGGCTGGAAATGCAGGTAGCATCTAGTGCATCCCCCTGGACTTGGGAGGTAATTAGCGGATTTCCCCCTGACAGGGAACACCTGAGACACCAGTCAGCTGCGTGGACAGCGGCCCCAAACCTCCCCCTCACTGTCAGCCGTGTTCCGGAAGTCTGAGAGTGGGGAGGTTCCGTCTTCTGTCTGCAGCACCCGGGATCTCCTAGGAGCCCTTCGCGTGTCTTCCCCGAGTGTATGCATGTGCGGGCTACCGGGGAAAGGCGGGGTTTGGGCTGGAAATGCAGGTAGCATGTAGTGCCTCCCACTGGACAGGGTAGGCCATTAGCGGATTTCCCCATGCCAGGGAACACCATTGACACCACTTAACTGCGTGGAGGGCGGCCCAGAACCTCCCCCACACTGTCAGCCGTGTTCCGGTATTGTCAGTGTTGGGAAGTTCCGTCTTCTGTCTGCAGCACCCGGAATCTCCTAGGAGCCTTTCGCGTGTCTTCCCCGAGTGTCTGACTGTGCGGGCTGCCGGGGAAAGTCGGGGGTTGGGCTGGAAATGCAGGTAGCATCTAGTGCCTCCCCCTGGACAGGGTAGGCAATTAGCGAATTTACCCATGCCAGGGAACACCTTTGACAGCACTTAGCGGCGAGGAGGGCGGCCCCAAACCACCCCCACACAATTAGCCGTGTTCCGGGATTGTGAGTGTGGGGAGGTTCCGTCTACAGTCTGCAGCACCCGGGATCTCCTAGGAGCCCTTCGCGTGTCTTCCCCGAGTGTCTCACATTGCGGGCTGCCGGGGAAAGGCGGGGGTTGGGCTGGAAATGCAGGTAGCATCTAGTGCCTCCCCCTGGACTTGGGAGGTAATTAGCGGACTTCCCCATGCCAGGGAACACCTTTGACACCACTCACCTGCGTGGAGGGCGGCCCCAAACCTCCCACACACAGTCAGCCGTGTTCCGGAATTCTGAGAGTGAGGAGGTTCCGTCTTCTGTCTGCTGCACCCGAGATCTCCTAGGAGCATTTCGCGTGTCTTCCCCGAGTGTATGCATGTGCGGGCTACCGGGGAAAGGCGGGGTTTGGGCTGGAAATGCAGGTAGCATGTAGTGCCTCCCCCTGGAAAGGGTAGGCAATTAGCGGATTTCCCCATGCCAGGGAACACCATTGACACCACTTAACTGCGTGGAGGGCGGCCCAGAACCTCCCCCACACTGTCAGCCGTGTTCCGGTATTGTGAGTGTTGGGAAGTTCCGTCTTCTGTCTGCAGCACCCGGAATCTCCTAGGAGCCCTTCGCGTGTCTTCCCCGAGTGTCTGACTGTGCGTGCTGCCGGGGAAAAGCGGGGGTTGGGCTGGAAATGCAGGTAGCATCTAGTGCCTCCCCCTGGACAGGGTAGGCAATTAGCGAATTTACCCATGCCAGGGAACACCTTTGACAGCAATTAGCGGCGAGGAGGGCGGCCCCAAACCTCCCCCTCACTGTCAGCCGTGTTCCGGAAGTCTGAGAGTGGGGAGGTTCCGTCTTCTGTCTGCAGCACCCGGGATCTCCTAGGAGCCCTTCGCGTGTATTCCCCGTGTGTCTGCTTGTGCGAGCTGCCGTTGAAAGGCGGGGGTTGGGCTGGAAATGCAGGTAGCATCTAGTGCCTCCCCCTGAACAGGGGAGGTAATTAGCGGAATTCCGCCTGCCAGGGAACACCTGTGACACCAGTCAGCTGCGTGGAAGGCGGCCCCAGTCTTCCCCCACACAGTCAGAAGTGTTCCGGAATTGTGAGTGTGGGGAGGTTCCGTCTTCTGTCTGCAGCACCCGGGATCTCCTAGGAGCCCTTCGCGTGTCTTCCCCGAGTGTCTCACAATACGGGCTGCCGGGGAAAGGCGGGGTTTGGTCTGGAAATGCAGGTAGTATCTAGTGCCTCCCCCTGGACTTGGGAGGTAATTAGCGGACTTCCCCCTGCCAGGGAACACCTGTGACACCAGTCAGCTGCGTGGACGGCGGCCCCAAACCTCCCCGACACAGTCAGCCGTGTTCCGGAATTCTGAGAGTGGGGATGTTCCGTCTTCTGTCTGCAGCACCCAGGATCTCCTAGGAGCCCTTCGCGTGTCTTCCCCGAGTGTCTGCATGTGCGGGCTGCCGGGGAAAGGCGGGGGTTGGGCTGGAAATGCAGGTCGCATTTAGTGCCTACCCCTGGACTTGAGAGGTAATTAGCGGACTTCCCCATGCCAGGGAACACCTTTGACAAAACTCACCTGCGTGGAGGGCGGCCCCAAACCTCCCACACACAGTCAGCCGTGTTCCGGAATTGTGAGTGTGGGGAGGTTCCGTCTTCTGTCTGCAGCACCCGGGATCTCCTAGGAGCCCTTCGCGTGTCTTCCCCGAGTGTATCCCATTGCGGGCTGCCGGGGAAAGCGGGGGTTGGTCTGGAAATGCAGGTAGCTTCTAGTGCCTTCCCCTGGACAGGGTAGGCAATTAGCGGACTTCCCCGTGCCAGGGAACACCTTTGACACCACTTAGCTGCGTGGAGGGCGGCCCCGAACCTCCCCGACACAGTCAGCCGTGTTCCGGAATTCTGAGAATGGGAATGTTCCGTCTTCTGTCTGCAGCACCCGGGATCTCCTAGGAGCCCTTCGCGTGTCTTCCCCGAGTGTCTGCATGTGCGGGCTGCCGGGGAAAGGCGGGGGTTGGGCTGGAAATGCAGGTCGCATTTAGTGCATCCCCCTGGACTTGGGAGGTAATTAGCGGACTTCCCCATGCCAGGGAACACCTTTGACACCACTCACCTGCGTGGAGGGCGGCCCCAAACCTCCCACACACAGTCAGCCGTGTTCCGGAATTCTGAGAGTGAGGAGGTTCCGTCTTCTGTCTGCTGCACCCGAGATCTCCTAGGAGCATTTCGCGTGTCTTCCCCGAGTGTATGCATGTGCGGGCTACCGGGGAAAGGCGGGGTTTGGGCTGGAAATGCAGGTAGCATGTAGTGCCTCCCCCTGGAAAGGGTAGGCAATTAGCGGATTTCCCCATGCCAGGGAACACCATTGACACCACTTAACTGCGTGGAGGGCGGCCCAGAACCTCCCCCACACTGTCAGCCGTGTTCCGGTATTGTGAGTGTTGGGAAGTTCCGTCTTCTGTCTGCAGCACCCGGAATCTCCTAGGAGCCCTTCGCGTGTCTTCCCCGAGTGTCTGCCTGTGCGGGCTGCCGGGGAAAGTCGGGGGTTGGGCTGGAAATGCAGGTAGCATCTAGTGCATCCCCCTGGACTTGGGAGGTAATTAGCGGATTTCCCCCTGACAGGGAACACCTGAGACACCAGTCAGCTGCGTGGACAGCGGCCCCAAACCTCCCCCTCACTGTCAGCCGTGTTCCGGAAGTCTGAGAGTGGGGAGGTTCCGTCTTCTGTCTGCAGCACCCGGGATCTCCTAGGAGCCCTTCGCGTGTATTCCCCGTGTGTCTGCTTGTGCGAGCTGCCGGGGAAAGGCGGGGGTTGGTCTGGAAATGCAGGTAGCATCTAGTGCCTCCCCCTGAACAGGGGAGGTAATTAGCGGAATTCCGCCTGCCAGGGAACACCTGTGACACCAGTCAGCTGCGTGGAAGGCGGCCCCAGTCTTCCCCCACACAGTCAGAAGTGTTCCGGAATTGTGAGTGTGGGGAGGTTCCGTCTTCTGTCTGCAGCACCCGGGATCTCCTAGGAGCCCTTCGCGTGTCTTCCCCGAGTGTATCCCATTGCGGGCTGCCGGGGAAAGCGGGGGTTGGGCTGGAAATGCAGGTAGTATCTAGTGCCTCCCCCTGGACTTGGGAGGTAATTAGCGGACTTCCCCCTGCCAGGGAACACCTGTGACACCAGTCAGCTGCGTGGACGGCGGCCCCAAACCTCCCCCACACAGTCAGCCGTGTTCCGGAATTCTGAGAGTGGGGATGTTCCGTCTTCTGTCTGCAGCACCCGGGATCTCCTAGGAGCCCTTCGCGTGTCTTCCCCGAGTGTCTGCATGTGCGGGCTGCCGGGGAAAGGCGGGGGTTGGGCTGGAAATGCATGTAGTATCTAGTGCCTCCCCCTGGACTTGGGAGGTAATTAGCGGAATTCCCCCTGCCAGGGAACACCTGTGACACCAGTCAGCTGCGTGGAAGGCGGCCCCAGTCTTCCCCCACACAGTCAGAAGTGTTCCGGAATTGTGAGTGTGGGGAGGTTCCGTCTTCTGTCTGCAGCACCCGGGATATCCTAGGAGCACTTCGCGTGTCTTCCCCGAGTGTATACCATTGCGGGCTGCCGAGGAAATCGGGGGTTTGGCTGGAAATGCAAGTAGCATCTAGTGCCTCCCCCTAAACAGGGGAGGTAATTAGCGGAATTCCGCCTGACAGGGAACACCTGTGACACCAGTCAGCTGCGTGGAAGGCGGCCCCAGTCTTCCCCCACACAGTCAGAAGTGTTCCGGGATTGTGAGTGTGGGGAGGTTCCGTCTTCTGTCTGCAGCACCCGGGATCTCCTAGGAGCCCTTCGCGTGTCTTCCCCGAGTGTCTCACATTGCGGGCTGCCGGGGAAAGGCGTGGGTTGGGCTGGAAATGCAGGTAGTATCTAGTGCCTCCCCCTGGACTTGGGAGGTAATTAGCGGACTTCCCCCTGCCAGGGAACACCTGTGACACCAGTCAGCTGCGTGGACAGCGGCCCCAAACCTCCCCCTCACAGTCAGCCGTGTTCCAGAAGTCTGAGAGTGGGGAGGTTCCGTCTACTGTCTGCAGCACCCGGGATCTCCTAGGAGCTCTTCGCGTGTATTCCCCGTGTGTCTGCTTGTGCGAGCTGCCGGGGAAAGGTGGGGGTTGGGCTGGAAATGCAGGTAGCATCTAGTGCCTCCCCCTGAACAGGGGAGGTAATTAGCGGAATTCCGCCTGCCAGGGAACACCTGTGACACCAGTCAGCTGCGTGGAAGGCGGCCCCAGTCTTCCCCCACACAGTCAGAAGTGTTCCGGAATTGTGAGTGTGGGGAGGTTCCGTCTTCTGTCTGCAGCACCCGGGATCTCCTAGGAGCCCTTCGCGTGTCTTCCCCGAGTGTCTGCATGTGCGGGCTGCCGGGGAAAGGCGGGGGTTGGGCTGGAAATGCAGGTCGCATTTAGTGCCTCCATCTGGACTTGGGATTTAATTAGCGGACTTCCCCCTGCCAGGGAACACCTTTGACACCACTCAACTGCGTGGAGGGCGGCCCCAAACCTCCCACACACAGTCAGCCGTGTTCCGGAATTCTGAGAGTGTGGAGGTTCCGTCTTCTGTCTGCTGCACCCGAATTCTCCTAGGAGCATTTCGCGTGTCTTCCCCGAGTGTATGCATGTGCGGGCTACCGGGGAAAGGCGGGGTTTGGGCTGGAAATGCAGGTAGCATGTAGTGCCTCCCACTGGACAGGGTAGGCCATTAGCGGATTTCCCCATGCCAGGGAACACCATTGACACCACTTAACTGCGTGGAGGGCGGCCCAGAACCTCCCCCACACTGTCAGCCGTGTTCCGGTATTGTGAGTGTTGGGAAGTTCCGTCTTCTGTCTGCAGCACCCGGAATCTCCTAGGAGCCTTTCGCGTGTCTTCCCCGAGTGTCTGACTGTGCGGGCTGCCGGGGAAAGGCGGGGGTTGGGCTGGAAATGCAGGTAGCATCTAGTGCCTCCCCCTGGACAGGGTAGGCAATTAGCGAATTTACCCATGCCAGGGAACACCTTTGACAGCACTTAGCGGCGAGGAGGGCGGCCCCAAACCACCCCCACACAATTAGCCGTGTTCCGGGATTGTGAGTGTGGGGAGGTTCCGTCTACAGTCTGCAGCACCCGGGATCTCCTAGGAGCCCTTCGCGTGTCTTCCCCGAGTGTCTCACATTGCGGGCTGCCGGGGAAAGGCGGGGGTTGGGCTGGAAATGCAGGTAGCATCTAGTGCCTCCCCCTGGACTTGGGAGGTAATTAGCGGACTTCCCCCTGCCAGGGAACACCTTTGACACCACTAAACTGCGTGGAGGGCGGCCCCAAACGTCCCACACACAGTCAGCCGTGTTCCGGAATTCTGAGAGTGAGGAGGTTCCGTCTTCTGTCTGCTGCACCCGGGATCTCCTAGGAGCCCTTCGCGTGTCTTCCCCGAGTGTATCCCATTGCGGGCTGCCGGGGAAAGCGGGGGTTGGGCTGGAAATGCAAGTAGCTTCTAGTGCCTTCCCCTGGACAGGGTAGGCAATTAGCGGAATTCCCCGTGCCAGGGAACACCTTTGACACCACTTAGCTGCGTGGAGGGCGGCCCCGAACCTCCCCGACACAGTCAGCCGTGTTCCGGAATTCTGAGAATGGGAATGTTCCGTCTTCTGTCTGCAGCACCCGGGATCTCCTAGGAGCCCTTCGCGTGTCTTCCCCGAGTGTCTGCATGTGCGGGCTGCCGGGGAAAGGCGGGTGTTGGGCTGGAAATGCAGGTCGCATTTAGTGCCTCCCCCTGGACTTGGGAGGTAATTAGCGGACTTCCCCATGCCAGGGAACACCTTTGACACCACTCAACTGCGTGGAGGGCGGCCCCAAACCTCCCACACACAGTCAGCCGTGTTCCGAAATTGTGAGTGTGGGGAGGTTCCGTTTTCTGTCTGCAGCACCCGGGATCTCCTAGGAGCCCTTCGCGTGTCTTCCACGGTTGTCTCCCATTGCGGGCTGCCGGGGAAAGCGGGGGTTGGGCTGGAAATGCAAGTAGCATCTAGTGCCTCCCCCTGGAAAGGGTAGGCCATTAGCGGACTTCCCCGTGCCAGGGAACACCTGTGACACCAGTCAGCTGCGTGGACGGCGGCCCCTAACCTCCAACACACAGTCAGCCGTGTTCCGGAATTCTGAGAGAGGAGGTTCCGTCTTCTGTCTGCAGCACCCGGGATCTCCTAGGAGCCCTTCGCGTGTCTTCCCCGAGTGTCTGCCTGTGCGGGCTGCCGGGGAAAGGTGGGGTTTGGGCTGGAAATGCAGGTAGCATCTAGTGCCTCCCCCTGGACAGGGTAGTCAATTAGCGAATTTACCCATGCCAGGGAACACCTTTGACCACACTTAGCGGCATGGAGGGCGGCCCCAAACCACCCCCACACAGTTATCCGTGTTCCAGGATTCTGAGTGTGGGGAGGTTCCGTCTACAGTCTGCAGCACCCGGGATCTCCTAGGAGCCCTTCGCGTGTTTTCCCCGAGTGTCTCACATTACGGGCTGCCGGCGAAAGGCGGGGTTTGGGCTGGAAATGCAGGTAGTATCTAGTGACTCCCCCTGGACTTGGGAGGTAATTAGCGGACTTCCCCCTGCCAGGGAACACCTGTGACACCAGTCAGCTGCGTGGACGGCGGCCCCAAACCTCCCACACACAGTCAGCCTTGTTCCGAAATTGTGAGTGTGGGGAGGTTCCGTTTTCTGTCTGCAGTACCCGGGATCTCCTAGGAGCCCTTCGCGTGTCTTCCACGGTTGTCTCCCATTGCGGGCTGCCGGGGAAACGGGGGTTGGGCTGGAAATGCAGGTAGCATCTAGTGCCTCCCCCAGGACAGGGTAGGCCATTAGCGGATTGCCCCATGCCAGGGAACACCTTTAACACCACTTAACTGCGTGGAGGGCGGCCCCGAACCTCCCCCAAACAGTCAGCCGTGTTCCGGTATTGTGAGTGTGGGGAAGTTCCGTCTTCTGTCTGCAGCACCCGGAATCTCCTAGGAGCCCTTCGCGTGTCTTCCCCGAGTGTCTGCCTGTGCGGACTGCCGGGGAAAGGCGGGGGTTGGGCTGGAAATGCAGGTAGCATCTAGTGCCTCCCCCTGGACTAGGTAGGTAATTAGCGGACTTCCCCCTGCCAGGGAACACCTTTGACACCACTCAACTGCGTGGAGGGCGGCCCCAAACCTCCCACACTCAGTCAGCCGTGTTCCGGAATTCTGAGAGTGAGGAGGTTCCGTCTTCTGTCTGCTGCACCCGGGATCTCCTAGGAGCCCTTCGCGTGTCTTCCCCGAGTGTATCCCATTGCGGGCTGCCGGGGAAAGCGGGGGTTGGGCTGGAAATGCAAGTAGCTTCTAGTGCCTTCCCCTGGACAGGGTAGGCAATTAGCGGACTTCCCCGTGCCAGGGAACACCTTTGACACCACTTAGCTGCGTGGAGGGCGGCCCCGAACCTCCTCGACACAGTCAGCAGTGTTCCGGAATTCTGAGAGTGGGGAGGTTCCGTCTTCTGTCTGCAGCACCCGAGATCTCCTAGGAGCATTTCGCGTGTCTTCCCCGAGTGTATGCATGTGCGGGCTGCCGGGGAAAGGCGGGGTTTGGGCTGAAAATGCAGGTCGCATTTAGTGCCTCCCCCTGGACTTGGGAGGTAATTAGCGGACTTCCCCCTGCCAGGGAACACCTTTGACACCACTGAACTGCGTGGAGGGCGGCCCCAAACCTCCCACACACAGTCAGCCGTGTTCCGGAATTCTGAGAGTGTGGAGGTTCCGTCTTCTGTCTGCTGCACCCGAATTCTCCTAGGAGCATTTCGCGTGTCTTCCCCGAGTGTCTGCATGTGCGGGCTGCCGGGGAAAGGCGGGGGTTGTGCTGGAAATGCAGGTCGCATTTAGTGCCTCCCCCTGGACTTGGGAGGTAATTAGCGGACTTCCCCATGCCAGGGAACACCTTTGACATCACTCACCTGCGTGGAGGGCGGCCCCGAACCTCCCCCACACAGTCAGGCGTGTTCCAGAATTCTGAGAGTGGGGAGGTTCCGTCTTCTATCTGCAGCACCCGGGATCTCCTAGGAGCACTTCGCGTGTCTTCCCCGAGTGTATCCCATTGCGGGCTGCCGGGGAAAGCGGGGGTTGGGCTGGAAATGCAAGTAGCTTCTAGTGCCATCCCCTGGACAGGGTAGGCAATTAGCGGACTTCCCCGTGCCAGGGAACACCTTTGACACCACTCACCTGCGTGGAGGGCGGCCCCGAACCTCCCCGACACAGTCAGCCGTGTTCCGGTATTCTGAGAGTGGGGAGGTTCCGTCTTCTGTCTGCAGCACCCGAGATCTCCTAGGAGCATTTCGCGTGTCTTCCCCGAGTGTATGCATGTGCGGGCTGCCGGGGAAAGGCGGGGTTTGGGCTGAAAATGCAGGTAGCATGTAGTGCCTCCCGCTGGAATGGGTAGGCAATTAGCGGATTTCCCCATGCCAGGGAACACCTTTGACACCACTTAGCTGCGTGGAGGGCGGCCCCGAACCTCCCCCACACAGGCAGCCGTGTTCCGGAATTGTGAGTGTGGGGAGGTTCCGTCTTCTGTCTGCAGCACCCGGGATCTCCTAGGAGCACTTCGCGTGTCTTCCCCGAGTGTATGCATGTGCGGGCTACCGGGGAAAGGCGACGTTGGGCTGGAAATGCAGGTAGCATGTAGTGCCTCCCCCTGGACATGGTAGGCAATTAGCGGACTTCCCCCTGCCAGGGAATACCTTTGACACCACTTTGCTGCGTGGACGGCGGCACCAAACCTCCCCCACACAGTCAGACGTGTTCCGGAATTCTGAGAGAGGGGAGGTTCCGTCTTCTGTCTGCAGCACCCGGGATCTCCTAGGAACCCTTCGCGTGTCTTCCCCGAGTGTCTGCATGTGCGGGCTGCCGGGGAAAGGCGGGGGTTGGGCTGGAAATGCAGGTCGCATTTAGTGCCTCCCCATGGACTTGGGAGGTAATTAGCGGACTTCCCCATGCCAGGGAACACCTTTGACACCACTCACCTGCGTGGAGGGCGGCCCCAAACCTCCCACACACAGTCAGCCGTGTTCCGAATTTGTGAGTGTGGGGAGGTTCTGTTTTCTCTCTGCAGCACCCGGGATCTCCTAGGAGAACTTCGCGTGTCTTCATCGAGTGTCTCCCATTGCGGGCTGCCGGGGAAAGCGGGGGTTGGGCTGGAAATGCAAGTAGCATCTAGTGCCTCCCCCTGAACAGGGTAGGCCATTAGCGGACTTCCCCGTGCCAGGGAACACCTTTGACACCACTTAGCTGCGTGGAGGGCGGCCCCGAACCTCCCCGACACAGTCAGCCGTGTTCCGGAATTCTGAGAATGGGGAGGATCCGTCTTCTGTCTGCAGCACCCGAGATCTCCTAGGAGCATTTCGCGTGTCTTCCCCGAGTGTATGCATGTGCGGGCTACCGGGGAAAGGCGGCGTTGGGCTGGAAATGCAGGTAGCATGTAGTGCCTCCCCCTGGAAAGGGTAGGCAATTAGCGGATTTCCCCATGCCAGGGAACACCTTTGACACCACTTAACTGCGTGGAGGGCGGCCCCGAACCTCCCCCACACAGTCAGCCGTGTTCCGGTATTGTGAGTGTGGGGAGGTTCCGTCTTCTGTCTGCAGCACCCGGGATCTCCTAGGAGCCCTTCGCGTGTCTTCCCCGAGTGTCTCACATTACGGGCTGCCGGGGAAAGGCGGGGTTTGGGCTGGAAATGCAGGTAGTATCTAGTGCCTCCCCCTGGACTTGGGAGGTAATTAGCGGACTTCCCCCTGCCAGGGAACACCTGTGACAACAGTCAGCTGCGTGGACGGCGGCCCCAAACCTACCCCACACAGTCAGCCGTGTTCCGGAATTCTGAGAGTGGGGATGTTCCGTCTTCTGTCTGCAGCACCCGGGATCTCCTAGGAGCCCTTCGCGTGTCTTCCCCGAGTGTCTGCATGTGCGGGCTGACGGGGAAAGGCGGGGGTTGGGCTGGAAATGCAGGTCGCATTTAGTGCCTCCCCCTGGACTTGGGAGGTAATTAGCGGACTTCCCCATGCCAGGGAACACCTTTGACACCACTCACCTGCGTGGAGGGCGGCCCCAAACCTCCCACACACAGTCAGCCGTGTTCCGAAATTGTGAGTGTGGGGAGGTTCCGTTTTCTGTCTGCAGCACCCGGGATCTCCTAGGAGCCCTTCGCGTGTCTTCCACGATTGTCTCCCATTGCGGGCTGCCGGGGAAAGCCTGGGTTGGGCTGGAAATGCAATTAGCATCTAGTGCCTCCCCCTGGACAGGGTAGGCCATTAGCGGACTTCCCCGTGCCAGGGAACACCTGTGATACCAGTCAGCTGCGTGGACGGCGGCCCCAAACCTCCAACACACAGTCAGCCGTGTTCCGGAATTCTGAGAGTGAGGAGGTTCCGTCTTCTGTCTGCAGCACCCGAGATCTCCTAGGAGCATTTAGCGTGTCTTACCCGAGTGTATGCATGTGCGGGCTACCGGGGAAAGGCGGCGTTGGGCTGGAAATGCAGGTAGCATGTAGTGCCTCCCCATGGACATGGTAGGCAATAAGCGGACTTCCCCCTGCCAGGGAATACCTTTGACACCACTTAGCTGCGTGGAGGGCGGCCCCGAACCTCCCCCACACAGTCAGCCGTGTTCCGGAATTGTGAGTGTGGGGAGGTTCCGTCTTCTGTCTGCAGCACCCGAGATCTCCTAGGAGCCCTTCGCGTGTCTTCCCCTAGTGTCTGCCTGTGCGGGCTGCCGGGGAAAGGCGTGGGTTGGGCTGGAAATGCAGGTCGCATTTAGTGCCTCCCCCTGGACTTGGGAGGTAATTAGCGGACTTCCCCCTGCCAGGGAACACCTTTGACACCACTGAACTGCGTGGAGGGCGGCCCCAAACCTCCCACACACAGTCAGCCGTGTTCCGGAATTCTGAGAGTGTGGAGGTTCCGTCTTCTGTCTGCTGCACCCGAATTCTCCTAAGAGCATTTCGCGTGTCTTCCCCGAGTGTCTGCATGTGCGGGCTGCCGGGGAAAGGCGGGGGTTGTGCTGGAAATGCAGGTAGCATGTAGTGCCTCCCCCTGGACTTGGGAGGTTATTAGCGGACTTCCCCATGCCAGGGAACACCTTTGACACCACTCACCTGCGTGGAGGGCGGCCCCGAACCTCCCCCACACAGTCAGGCGTGTTCCAGAATTCTGAGAGTGGGGAGGTTCCGTCTTCTATCTGCAGCACCCGGGATCTCCTAGGAGCACTTCGCGTGTCTTCCCCGAGTGTATCCCATTGCGGGCTGCCGGGGAAAGCGGGGGTTGGGCTGGAAATGCAAGTAGCTTCTAGTGCCTTCCCCTGGACAGGGTAGGCAATTAGCGGACTTCCCCGTGCCAGGGAACACCTTTGACACCACTTAGCTGCGTGGAGGGCGGCCCCAAACCTACCCCACACAGTCAGCCGTGTTCCGGAATTCTGAGATTGGGGATGTTCCGTCTTCTGTCTGCAGCACCCGGGATCTCCTAGGAGCCCTTCGCGTGTCTTCCCCGAGTGTCTGCATGTGCGGGCTGCCGGGGAAAGGCGGGGGTTGGGCTGGAAATGCAGGTCGCATTTAGTGCCTCCCCCTGGACTTGGGAGGTAATTAGCGGACTTCCCCATGCCAGGGAACACCTTTGACACCACTCACCTGCGTGGAGGGCGGCCTCAAACCTCCCACACACAGTCAGCCGTGTTCCGAAATTGTGAGTGTGGGGAGGTTCCGTTTTCTGTCTGCAGCACCCGGGATCTCCTAGGAGCCCTTCGCGTGTCTTCCACGATTGTCTCCCATTGCGGGCTGCCGGGGAAAGCCTGGGTTGGGCTGGAAATGCAATTAGCATCTAGTGCCTCCCCCTGGACAGGGTAGGCCATTAGCGGACTTCCCCGTGCCAGGGAACACCTGTGATACCAGTCAGCTGCGTGGACGGCGGCCCCAAACCTCCAACACACAGTCAGCCGTGTTCCGGAATTCTGAGAGTGAGGAGGTTCCGTCTTCTGTCTGCAGCACCCGAGATCTCCTAGGAGCATTTAGCGTGTCTTACCCGAGTGTATGCATGTGCGGGCTACCGGGGAAAGGCGGCGTTGGGCTGGAAATGCAGGTAGCATGTAGTGCCTCCCCCTGGACATGGTAGGCAATTAGCGGACTTCCCCCTGCCAGGGAATACCTTTGACACCACTTTGCTGCGTGGACGGCGGCACCAAACCTCCCCACACAGTCAGACTTGTTCCGGAATTCTGAGAGAGGGGAGGTTCCGTCTTCTGTCTGCAGCACCCGGGATCTCCTAGGAGCCCTTCGCGTGTCTTCCCCGAGTGTCTGCATGTGCGGGCTGCCGGGGAAAGGCGGGGGTTGGGCTGGAAATGCAGGTCGCATTTAGTGCCTCCCCCTGGACTTGGGAGGTAATTAGCGGACTTCCCCCTGCCAGGGAACACCTTTGACACCACTGAACTGCGTGGAGGGCGGCCCCAAACCTCCCACACACAGTCAGCCGTGTTCCGGAATTCTAAGAGTGTGGAGGTTCCGTCTTCTGTCTGCTGCACCCGAATTCTCCTAGGAGCATTTCGCGTGTCTTCCCCGAGTTTCTGCATGTGCGGGCTGCCGGGGAAAGGCGGGGGTTGGGCTGGAAATGCAGGTCGCATTTAGTGCCTCCCCCTGGACTTGGGAGGTAATTAGCGGACTTCCCCATGCCAGGGAACACCTTTGACACCACTCACCTGCGTGGAAGGCGGCCCCAAACCTCCCACACACAGTCAGCCGTGTTCCGAATTTGTGAGTGTGGGGAGGTTCCGTTTTCTCTCTGCAGCACCCGGGATCTCCTAGGAGCACTTCGCGTGTCTTCCCCGAGTGTCTACCATTGCGGGCTGCCGGGGAAAGCGGGGGTTGGGCTGGAAATGCAAGTAGCATCTAGTGCCTCCCCCTGGAAAGGGTAGGAAATTAGCGGACTTCCCCGTGCCAGGGAACACCTTTGACACCACTTAGCTGCGTGGAGGGCGGCCCCGAACCTCCCCCACACAGTCAGGCGTGTTCCAGAATCTGAGAGTGGGGAGGTTCCGTCTTCTGTCTGCAGCACCCAGGATCTCCTAGGAGCCCTTCGCGTGTCTTCCCCGAGTGTCTACCTGTGCGGGCTGCCGGGGAAAGACGGGGGATGGGCTGGAAATGCAGGTAGTATCTAGTGCCTCTCCCTGGACTTGGGAGGTAATTAGCGGACTTCCCCCTGCCAGGGAACACCTGTGACACCAGTCAGCTGCGTGGACGGCGGCCTCAAACCTCCCCCACACAGTCAGCCGTGTTCCGGAATTGTGAGTGTGGGGAGGTTCCGTATTCTGTCTGCAGCACCCGGTATCTCCTAGGAGCCCTTCGCGTGTCTTCCCCGAGTGTCTGCATGTGCGGGCTGCCGGGGAAAAGCGGGGGTCGGGCTGGAAATGCAGGTCGCATTTAGTGCCTCCCCCTGGACTTGGGAGGTAATTAGCGGACTTCCCCATGCCAGGGAACACCTTTGACACCACTCAACTGCGTGGAGGGCGGCCCCAAACCTCCCACACACAGTCAGCCGTGTTCCGAAATTGTGAGTGTGGGGAGGTTCCGTTTTCTGTCTGCAGCATCCGGGATCTCCTAGGAGCCCTTCGCGTGTCTTCCACGGTTGTCTCCCATTGCGGGCTGCCGGGGAAAGCGGGGGTTCGGCTGGAAATGCAAGTAGCATCTAGTGCCTCCCCCTGGACAGGGTAGGCCATTAGCGGACTTCCCCGTGCCAGGGAACACCTGTGACACCAGTCAGCTGCGTGGACGGCGGCCCCAAACCTCCAACACACAGTCAGCCGTGTTCCGGAATTCTGAGAGAGGAGGTTCCGTCTTCTGTCTGCAGCACCCGGGATCTCCTAGGAGCCCTTCGCGTGTCTTCATCGAGTGTCTCCCATTGCGGGATGCCTGGGAAAGCGGGGGTTGGGCTGGAAAAGCAAGTAGCATCTAGTGCCTCCCCCTGGATAGGGTAGGCCATTAGCGGAATTCCCCGTGCCAGGGAACACCTTTGACACCACTTAGAGGCGTGGAGGGCGGCCCCGAACCTCCCCCACACAGTCAGCCATGTTCCGGAATTGTGAGTGTGGGGAGGTTCCGTCTTCTGTCTGCAGCACCCGGGATCTCCTAGGAGCCCTTCGCGTGTCTTCCCCGAGTGTATGCATGTGCGGGCTACCGGGGAAAGGCGGCGTTGGGCTGGAAATGCAGGTAGCATGTAGTGCCTCCCCCTGGACATGGTAGGCAATTAGCGGACTTCCCCCTGCCAGGGAATACCTTTGACACCACTTTGCTGCGTGGACGGCGGCACCAAACCTCCCCACACAGTCAGACTTGTTCCGGAATTCTGAGAGAGGGGAGGTTCCGTCTTCTGTCTGCAGCACCCGGGATCTCCTAGGAGCCCTTCGCGTGTCTTCCCCGAGTGTCTGCATGTGCGGGCTGCCGGGGAAAGGCGGGGGTTGGGCTGGAAATGCAGGTCGCATTTAGTGCCTCCCCCTGGACTTGGGAGGTAATTAGCGGACTTCCCCCTGCCAGGGAACACCTTTGACACCACTGAACTGCGTGGAGGGCGGCCCCAAACCTCCCACACACAGTCAGCCGTGTTCCGGGATTCTGAGAGTGTGGAGGTTCCGTCTTCTGTCTGCTGCACCCGAATTCTCCTAGGAGCATTTCGCGTGTCTTCCCCGAGTGTCTGAATGTGCGGGCTGCCGGGGAAAGGCGGGGGTTGGGCTGGAAATGCAGGTCGCATTTAGTGCCTCCCCCTGGACTTGGGAGGTAATTAGCGGACTTCCCCATGCCAGGGAACACCTTTGACACCACTCACCTGCGTGGAAGGCGGCCCCAAACCTCCCACACACAGTCAGCCGTGTTCCGAATTTGTGAGTGTGGGGAGGTTCCGTTTTCTCTCTGCAGCACCCGGGATCTCCTAGGAGCACTTCGCGTGTCTTCCCCGAGTGTCTACCATTGCGGGCTGCCGGGGAAAGCGGGGGTTGGGCTGGAAATGCAAGTAGCATCTAGTGCCTCCCCCTGGAAAGGGTAGGAAATTAGCGGACTTCCCCGTGCCAGGGAACACCTTTGACACCACTTAGCTGCGTGGAGGGCGACCCGAACCTCCCACACACAGTCAGGCGTGTTCCAGAATCTGAGAGTGGGGAGGTTCCGTCTTCTGTCTGCAGCACCCAGGATCTCCTAGGAGCCCTTCGCGTGTCTTCCCCGAGTGTCTAACTGTGCGGGCTGCCGGGGAAAGACGGGGGATGGGCTGGAAATGCAGGTAGTATCTAGTGCCTCTCCCTGGACTTGGGAGGTAATTAGCGGACTTCCCCCTGCCAGGGAACACCTGTGACACCAGTCAGCTGCGTGGACGGCGGCCCCAAACCTCCCCCACACAGTCAGCCGTATTCCGGAATTGTGAGTGTGGGGAGGTTCCGTCTTCTGTCTGCAGCACCCAGGATCTCCTAGGAGCCCTTCGCGTGTATTCCCCGTGTGTCTGCTTTTGCGGGCTGCCGGGGAAAGGCGGGGGTAGGGCTGGAAATGCAGGTAGCATCTAGTGCCTCCCCCTGGACTTGGGAGGTAATTAGCGGAATTCCGCCTGCCAGGGAACACCTGTGACACCAGTCAGCTGCGTGGAAGGTGGCCCCAGTCTTCCCCCACACAGTCAGAAGTGTTCCGGAATTGTGAGTGTGGGGAGGTTCCGTATTCTGTCTGCAGCACCCGGGATTTCCTAGGAGCCCTTCGCGTGTCTTCCCCGAGTGTCTGCATGTGCGGGCTGCCGGGGAAAAGCGGGGGTCGGGCTGGAAATGCAGGTCGCATTTAGTGCCTCCCCCTGGACTTGGGAGGTAATTAGCGGACTTCCCCATGCCAGGGAACACCTTTGACACCACTCAACTGCGTGGAGGGCGGCCCCAAACCTCCCACACACAGTCAGCCGTGTTCCGAAATTGTGAGTGTGGGGAGGTTCCGTTTTCTGTCTGCAGCATCCGGGATCTCCTAGGAGCCCTTCGCGTGTCTTCCACGGTTGTCTCCCATTGCGGGCTGCCGGGGAAAGCGGGGGTTCGGCTGGAAATGCAAGTAGCATCTAGTGCCTCCCCCTGGACAGGGTAGGCCATTAGCGGACTTCCCCGTGCCAGGGAACACCTGTGACACCAGTCAGCTGCGTGGACGGCGGCCCCAAACCTCCAACACACAGTCAGCCGTGTTCCGGAATTCTGAGAGAGGAGGTTCCGTCTTCTGTCTGCAGCACCCGGGATCTCCTAGGAGCCCTTCGCGTGTCTTCATCGAGTGTCTCCCATTGCGGGATGCCTGGGAAAGCGGGGGTTGGGCTGGAAAAGCAAGTAGCATCTAGTGCCTCCCCCTGGACAGGGTAGGCCATTAGCGGACTTCCCCGTGCCAGGGAACACCTTTGACACCACTTAGAGGCGTGGAGGGCGGCCCCGAACCTCCCCCACACAGTCAGCCATGTTCCGGAATTGTGAGTGTGGGGAGGTTCCGTCTTCTGTCTGCAGCACCCGGGATCTCCTAGGAGCCCTTCGCGTGTCTTCCCCGAGTGTCTACCTGTGCGGGCTGCCGGGGAAAGACGGGGGATGGGCTGGAAATGCAGGTAGTATCTAGTGCCTCTCCCTGGACTTGGGAGGTAATTAGCGGACTTCCCCCTGCCAGGGAACACCTGTGACACCAGTCAGCTGCGTGGACGGCGGCCTCAATCCTCCCCCACACAGTCAGCCGTGTTCCGGAATTCTGAGAGTGGGGAGGTTCCGTTTTCTCTCTGCAGCACCCGGGATCTCCTAGGAGCACTTCGCGTGTCTTCCCCGAGTGTCTACCATTGCGGGCTGCCGGGGAAAGCGGGGGTTGGGCTGGAAATGCAAGTAGCATCTAGTGCCTCCCCCTGGAAAGGGTAGGAAATTAGCGGACTTCCCCGTGCCAGGGAACACCTTTGACACCACTTAGCTGCGTGGAGGGCGACCCGAACCTCCCACACACAGTCAGGCGTGTTCCAGAATCTGAGAGTGGGGAGGTTCCGTCTTCTGTCTGCAGCACCCAGGATCTCCTAGGAGCCCTTCGCGTGTCTTCCCCGAGTGTCTAACTGTGCGGGCTGCCGGGGAAAGACGGGGGATGGGCTGGAAATGCAGGTAGTATCTAGTGCCTCTCCCTGGACTTGGGAGGTAATTAGCGGACTTCCCCCTGCCAGGGAACACCTGTGACACCAGTCAGCTGCGTGGACGGCGGCCCCAAACCTCCCCCACACAGTCAGCCGTGTTCCGGAATTGTGAGTGTGGGGAGGTTCCGTCTTCTGTCTGCAGCACCCAGGATCTCCTAGGAGCCCTTCGCGTGTATTCCCCGTGTGTCTGCTTTTGCGGGCTGCCGGGGAAAGGCGGGGGTAGGGCTGGAAATGCAGGTAGCATCTAGTGCCTCCCCCTGGACTTGGGAGGTAATTAGCGGAATTCCGCCTGCCAGGGAACACCTGTGACACCAGTCAGCTGCGTGGAAGGTGGCCCCAGTCTTCCCCCACACAGTCAGAAGTGTTCCGGAATTGTGAGTGTGGGGAGGTTCCGTATTCTGTCTGCAGCACCCGGGATTTCCTAGGAGCCCTTCGCGTGTCTTCCCCGAGTGTCTGCATGTGCGGGCTGCCGGGGAAAAGCGGGGGTCGGGCTGGAAATGCAGGTCGCATTTAGTGCCTCCCCCTGGACTTGGGAGGTAATTAGCGGACTTCCCCATGCCAGGGAACACCTTTGACACCACTCAACTGCGTGGAGGGCGGCCCCAAACCTCCCACACACAGTCAGCCGTGTTCCGAAATTGTGAGTGTGGGGAGGTTCCGTTTTCTGTCTGCAGCATCCGGGATCTCCTAGGAGCCCTTCGCGTGTCTTCCACGGTTGTCTCCCATTGCGGGCTGCCGGGGAAAGCGGGGGTTCGGCTGGAAATGCAAGTAGCATCTAGTGCCTCCCCCTGGACAGGGTAGGCCATTAGCGGACTTCCCCGTGCCAGGGAACACCTGTGACACCAGTCAGCTGCGTGGACGGCGGCCCCAAACCTCCAACACACAGTCAGCCGTGTTCCGGAATTCTGAGAGAGGAGGTTCCGTCTTCTGTCTGCAGCACCCGGGATCTCCTAGGAGCCCTTCGCGTGTCTTCATCGAGTGTCTCCCATTGCGGGATGCCTGGGAAAGCGGGGGTTGGGCTGGAAAAGCAAGTAGCATCTAGTGCCTCCCCCTGGACAGGGTAGGCCATTAGCGGACTTCCCCGTGCCAGGGAACACCTTTGACACCACTTAGAGGCGTGGAGGGCGGCCCCGAACCTCCCCCACACAGTCAGCCATGTTCCGGAATTGTGAGTGTGGGGAGGTTCCGTCTTCTGTCTGCAGCACCCGGGATCTCCTAGGAGCCCTTCGCGTGTCTTCCCCGAGTGTCTACCTGTGCGGGCTGCCGGGGAAAGACGGGGGATGGGCTGGAAATGCAGGTAGTATCTAGTGCCTCTCCCTGGACTTGGGAGGTAATTAGCGGACTTCCCCCTGCCAGGGAACACCTGTGACACCAGTCAGCTGCGTGGACGGCGGCCTCAAACCTCCCCCACACAGTCAGCCGTGTTCCGGAATTCTGAGAGTGGGGAGGTTCCGTCTTCTGTCTGCAGCACCCAGGATCTCCTAGGAGCCCTTCGCGTGTATTCCCCGTGTGTCTGCTTTTGCGGGCTGCCGGGGAAAGGCGGGGGTTGGGCTAGAAATGCAGGTAGCATCTAGTGCCTCCCTCTGGACTTGGGAGGTATTTAGCGGAATTCCGCCTGCCAGGGAACACCTGTGACACCAGTCAGCTGCGTGGAAGGCGGCCCCAGTCTTCCCCCACACAGTCAGAAGTGTTCCGGAATTGTGAGTGTGGGGAGGTTCCGTATTCTGTCTGCAGCACCCGGGATCTCCTAGGAGCCCTTCGCGTGTCTTCCCCGAGTGTCTGCATGTGCGGGCTGCCGGGGAAAGGCGGGGGTTGGGCTGGAAATGCAGGTCGCATTTAGTGCCTCCCCCTGGACTTGGGAGGTAATTAGCGGACTTCCCCATGCCAGGGAACACCTTTGACACCACTCAACTGCGTGGAGGGCGGCCCCAAACCTCCCACACACAGTCAGCCGTGTTCCGAAATTGTGAGTGTGGGGAGGTTCCGTCTACAGTCTGCAGCACCCGGGATCTCCTAGGAGCCCTTCGCGTGTCTTCCCCGAGTGTCTGACTGTGCGGGCTGCCGGGGAAAGGTGGGGGTTGGGCTGGAAATGCAGGTAGCATCTAGTGCCTCCCCCTGGACAGGGTAGGCAATTAGCGAATTTACCCATGCCAGGGAACACCTTTGACAGCACTTAGCGGCGAGGAGGGCGGGCCCAAACCACCCCCACACAGTTAGCCGTGTTCCGGGATTGTGAGTGTGGGGAGGTTCCGTCTACAGTCTGCAGCACCCGGGATCTCCTAGGAGCCCTTCGCGTGTCTTCCCCGAGTGTCTCACATTGCGGGCTGCCGGGGAAAGGCGGGGGTTGGGCTGGAAATGCAGGTAGCATCTAGTGCCTCCCCCTGGACTTGGGAGGTAATTAGCGGACTTCCCCCTGCCAGGGAACACCTTTGACACCACTCAACTGCGTGGAGGGCGGCCCCAAACGTCCCACACACAGTCAGCCGTGTTCCGGAATTCTGAGAGTGAGGAGGTTCCGTCTTCTGTCTGCTGCACCCGGGATCTCCTAGGAGCCCTTCGCGTGTCTTCCCCGAGTGTATCCCATTGCGGGCTGCCGGGGAAAGCGGGGGTTGGGCTGGAAATGCAAGTAGCTTCTAGTGCCTTCCCCTGGACAGGGTAGGCAATTAGCGGACTTCCCCGTGCCAGGGAACACCTTTGACACCACTTAGCTGCGTGGAGGGCGGCCCCGAACCTCCCCGACACAGTCAGCCGTGTTCCGGAATTCTGAGAATGGGAATGTTCCGTCTTCTGTCTGCAGCACCCGGGATCTCCTAGGAGCCCTTCGCGTGTCTTCCCCGAGTGTCTGCATGTGCGGGCTGCCGGGGAAAGGCGGGGGTTGGGCTGGAAATGCAGGTCGCATTTAGTGCATCCCCCTGGACTTGGGAGGTAATTAGCGGACTTCCCCATGCCAGGGAACACCTTTGACACCACTCACCTGCGTGGAGGGCGGCCCCAAACCTCCCACACACAGTCAGCCGTGTTCCGGAATTCTGAGAGTGAGGAGGTTCCGTCTTCTGTCTGCTGCACCCGAGATCTCCTAGGAGCATTTCGCGTGTCTTCCCCGAGTGTATGCATGTGCGGGCTACCGGGGAAAGGCGGGGTTTGGGCTGGAAATGCAGGTAGCATGTAGTGCCTCCCCCTGGAAAGGGTAGGCAATTAGCGGATTTCCCCATGCCAGGGAACACCATTGACACCACTTAACTGCGTGGAGGGCGGCCCAGAACCTCCCCCACACTGTCAGCCGTGTTCCGGAATTCTGAGAGTGGGGATGTTCCGTCTTCTGTCTGCAGCACCCGGAATCTCCTAGGAGCCCTTCGCGTGTCTTCCCCGAGTGTCTCACATTACGGGCTGCCGGGGAAAGGCGGGGTTTGGGCTGGAAATGCAGGTAGTATCTAGTGCCTCCCCCTGGACTTGGGAGGTAATTAGCGGACTTCCCCCTGCCAGGGAACACCTGTGACACCAGTCAGCTGCGTGGACGGCGGCCCCAAACCTCCCCCACACAGTCAGCCGTGTTCCGGAATTCTGAGAGTGGGGATGTTCCGTCTTCTGTCTGCAGCACCCGGGATCTCCTAGGAGCCCTTCGCGTGTCTTCCCCGAGTGTCTGCATGTGCGGGCTGCCGGGGAAAGGCGGGGGTTGGCCTGGAAATGCATGTAGTATCTAGTGCCTCCCCCTGGACTTGGGAGGTAATTAGCGGACTTCCCCCTGCCAGGGAACACCTGTGACACCAGTCAGCTGCGTGGACAGCGGCCCCAAACCTCCCCCTCACATTCAGCCGTCTTCCGGAAGTCTGAGAGTGGGGAGGTTCCGTCTTCTGTCTGCAGCACCCGGGATCTCCTAGGAGCCCTTCGCGTGTATTCCCCGTGTGTCTGCTTTTGCGAGCTGCCGGGGAAAGCGGGGGTTGGGCTGGAAATGCAAGTAGCTTCTAGTGCCTTCCCCTGGACAGGGTAGGCAATTAGCGGACTTCCCCGTGCCAGGGAACACCTTTGACACCACTTAGCTGCGTGGAGGGCGGCCCCGAACCTCCCCGACACAGTCAGGCGTGTTCCGGAATTCTAAGAGTGGGTATGTTCCGTCTTCTGTCTGCAGCACCCGGGATCTCCTAGGAGCCCTTCGCGTGTCTTCCCCGAGTGTCTGCATGTGCGGGCTGCCGGGGAAAGGCGGGGGTTGGGCTGGAAATGCAGGTCGCATTTAGTGCCTCCCCCTGGACTTGGGAGGTAATTAGCGGACTTCCCCATGCCAGGGAACACCTTTGACACCACTCACCTGCGTGGAGGGCGGCCCCAAACCTCCCACACACAGTCAGCCGTGTTCCGGAATTGTGAGTGTGGGGAGGTTCCGTCTTCTGTCTGCAGCACCCGGGATCTCCTAGGAGCCCTTCGCGTGTCTTCCCCGAGTGTATACCATTGCGGGCTGCCGAGGAAATCGGGGGTTTGGCTGGAAATGCAAGTAGCATCTAGTGCCTCCCCCTAAACAGGGGAGGTAATTAGCGGAATTCCGCCTGACAGGGAACACCTGTGACACCAGTCAGCTGCGTGGAAGGCGGCCCCAGTCTTCCCCCACACAGTCAGAAGTGTTCCGGAATTGTGAGTGTGGGGAGGTTCCGTCTTCTGTCTGCAGCACCCGGGATCTCCTAGGAGCCCTTCGCGTGTCTTCCCCGAGTGTCTCACATTGCGGGCTGCCGGGGAAAGGCGGGGGTTGGGCTGGAAATGCAGGTAGCATGTAGTGCCTCCCCCTGGAGAGGGTAGGCAATTAGCGGATTTCCCCATGCCAGGGAACACCTTTGACACCACTTAACTGCGTGGAGGGCGGCCCAGAACCTCCCCCACACTGTCAGCCGTGTTCCGGTATTGTGAGTGTTGGGAAGTTCCGTCTTCTGTCTGCAGCACCCGGAATCTCCTAGGAGCCCTTCGCGTGTCTTCCCCGAGTGTCTGCCTGTGCGGGCTGACGGGAAATGCGGGGGTTGGGCTGGAAATGCAGGTAGCATCTAGTGCCTCCCCCTGGACTTGGGAGGTAATTAGCGGACTTCCTCCTGCCAGGGAACACCTGAGACACCAGTCAGCTGCGTGGACAGCGGCCCCAAACCTCCCCCTCACAGTCAGCCGTGTACCGGAAGTCTGAGAGTGGGGAGGTTCCGTCTTCTGTCTGCAGCACCCGGGATCTCCTAGGAGCCCTTCGCGTGTATTCCCCGTGTGTATGCTTGTGCGAGCTGCCGGGGAAAGGCGGGGGTTGGGCTGGAAATGCAGGTAGCATCTAGTGCCTCCCCCTGAACAGGGGAGGTAATTAGCGGAATTCCGCCTGCCAGGGAACACCTGTGACACCAGTCAGCTGCGTGGAAGGCGGCCCCAGTCTTCCCCCACACAGTCAGAAGTGTTCCGGAATTGTGAGTGTGGGGAGGTTCCGTTTTCTGTCTGCAGCACCCGGGATCTCCTAGGAGCCCTTCGCGTGTCTTCCCCGAGTGTCTGCATGTGCGGGCTGCCGGGGAAAGGCGGGGGTTGGGCTGGAAATGCAGGTCGCATTTAGTGCCTCCCCCTGGACTTGGGAGGTAATTAGCGGACTTCCCCCTGCCAGGGAACACCTTTGACACCACTGAACTGCGTGGAGGGCGGCCCCAAACCTCCCACACACAGTCAGCCGTGTTCCGGAATTCTGAGAGTGTGGAGGGTCCGTCTTCTGTCTGCTGCACCCGAATTCTCCTAGGAGCATTTCGCGTGTCTTCCCCGAGTGTATGCATGTGCGGGCTACCGGGGAAAGGCGGGGTTTGGGCTGGAAATGCAGGTAGCATGTAGTGCCTCCCCCTGGAGAGGGTAGGCAATTAGCGGATTTCCCCATGCCAGGGAACACCTTTGACACCACTTAACTGCGTGGAGGGCGGCCCCGAACCTCCCCCACACAGTGAGCCGTGTTCCGGTATTGTGAGTGTGGGGAAGTTCCGTCTTCTGTCTGCAGCACCCGGAATCTCCTTGGAGCCCTTCGCGTGTCTTCCCCGAGTGTCTGCCTGTGCGGGCTGACGGGGAAAGGCGGGGGTTGGGCTGGAAAATTCAGGTAATATCTAGTGCCTCCCCCTGGACTTGGGAGGTAATTTGCCGACTTCCCCCTGCCAGGGAACACCTGTGACACCAGTCAGCTGCGTGGACGGCGGCCCCAAACCTCCCCCACACAGTCAGACGTGTTCCGGAATTCTGAGAGAGGGGAGGTTCCGTCTTCTGTCTGCAGCACCCGGGATCTCCTAGGAGCCCTTCGCGTGTCTTCCCCGAGTGTCTGCATGTGCGGGCTGCCGGGGAAAGGCGGGGGTTGGGCTGGAAATGCAGGTCGCATTTAGTGCCTCCCCCTGGATTGGGAGGTAATTAGCGGACTTCCCCATGCCAGGTAACACCTTTGACACCACTCACCTGCGTAGAGGGCGGCCCCAAACCTCCCACACACAGTCAGCCGTGTTCCGAATTTGTGAGTGTGGGGAGGTTCCGTTTTCTCTCTGCAGCACCCGGGATCTCCTAGGAGCACTTCGCGTGTCTTCCCCGAGTGTCTACCATTGCGGGCTGCCGGGGAAAGCGGGGGTTGTGCTGGAAATGCAAGTAGCATCTAGTGCCTCCCCCTGGACAGGGTAGGCAATTAGCGGACTTCCCCGTGCCAGGGAACACCTTTGACACCACTTAGCTGCGTGGAGGGCGGCCCCGAACCTCCCCCACACAGTCAGCCGTGTTCCGGAATTCTGAGAGTGAGGAGGTTCCGTCTTCTGTCTGCTGCACCCGAGATTTCCTAGGAGCATTTCGCGTGTCTTCCCCGAGTGTATGCATGTGCGGGCTACCGGGGAAAGGCGGGGTTTGGGCTGGAAATGCAGGTAGCATGTAGTGCCTCCCCCTGGAAAGGGTAGGCAATTAGCGGATTTCCCCATGCCAGGGAACACCATTGACACCACTTAACTGCGTGGAGGGCGGCCCAGAACCTCCCCCACACTGTCAGCCGTGTTCCGGTATTGTGAGTGTTGGGAAGTTCCGTCTTCTGTCTGCAGCACCCGGAATCTCCTAGGAGCCCTTCGCGTGTCTTCCCCGAGTGTCTGCCTGTGCGGGCTGCCGGGGAAAGTCGGGGGTTGGGCTGGAAATGCAGGTAGCATCTAGTGCATCCCCCTGGACTTGGGAGGTAATTAGCGGATTTCCCCCTGACAGGGAACACCTGAGACACCAGTCAGCTGCGTGGACAGCGGCCCCAAACCTCCCCCTCACTGTCAGCCGTGTTCCGGAAGTCTGAGAGTGGGGAGGTTCCGTCTTCTGTCTGCAGCACCCGGGATCTCCTAGGAGCCCTTCGCGTGTATTCCCCGTGTGTCTGCTTGTGCGAGCTGCCGGGGAAAGGCGGGGGTTGGGCTGGAAATGCAGGTAGCATCTAGTGCCTCCCCCTGAACAGGGGAGGTAATTAGCGGAATTCCGCCTGCCAGGGAACACCTGTGACACCAGTCAGCTGCGTGGAAGGCGGCCCCAGTCTTCCCCCACACAGTCAGAAGTGTTCCGGAATTGTGAGTGTGGGGAGGTTCCGTCTTCTGTCTGCAGCACCCGGGATCTCCTAGGAGCCCTTCGCGTGTCTTCCCCGAGTGTCTCACATTACGGGCTGCCGGGGAAAGGCGGGGTTTGGGCTGGAAATGCAGGTAGTATCTAGTGCCTCCCCCTGGACTTGGGAGGTAATTAGCGGACTTCCCCCTGCCAGGGAACACCTGTGACACCAGTCAGCTGCGTGGACGGCGGCCCCAAACCTCCCCCACACAGTCAGCCGTGTTCCGGAATTCTGAGAGTGGGGATGTTCCGTCTTCTGTCTGCAGCACCCGGGATCTCCTAGGAGCCCTTCGCGTGTCTTCCCCGAGTGTCTGCATGTGCGGGCTGCCGGGGAAAGGCGGGGGTTGGGCTGGAAATGCATGTAGTATCTAGTGCCTCCCCCTGGACTTGGGAGGTAATTAGCGGAATTCCCCCTGCCAGGGAACACCTGTGACACCAGTCAGCTGCGTGGACAGCGGCCCCAAACCTCCCCCTCACAGTCAGCCGTCTTCCGGAAGTCTGAGATTGGGGAGGTTCCGTCTTCTGTCTGCAGCACCCGGGATCTCCTAGGAGCCCTTCGCGTGTATTCCCCGTGTGTCTGCTTTTGCGAGCTGCCGGGGAAAGCGGGGGTTGGGCTGGAAATGCAAGTAGCTTCTAGTGCCTTCCCCTGGACAGGGTAGGCAATTAGCGGACTTCCCCGTGCCAGGGAACACCTTTGACACCACTTAGCTGCGTGGAGGGCGGCCCCGAACCTCCCCGACACAGTCAGCCGTGTTCCGGAATTCTGAGAGTGGGGATGTTCCGTCTTCTGTCTGCAGCACCCAGGATCTCCTAGGAGCCCTTCGCGTGTCTTCCCCGAGTGTCTGCATGTGCGGGCTGCCGGGGAAAGGCGGGGGTTGGGCTGGAAATGCAGGTCGCATTTAGTGCCTACCCCTGGACTTGAGAGGTAATTAGCGGACTTCCCCATGCCAGGGAACACCTTTGACACCACTCACCTGCGTGGAGGGCGGCCCCAAACCTCCCACACACAGTCAGCCGTGTTCCGGAATTGTGAGTGTGGGGAGGTTCCGTCTTCTGTCTGCAGCACCCGGGATCTCCTAGGAGCCCTTCGCGTGTCTTCCCCGAGTGTATCCCATTGCGGGCTGCCGGGGAAAGCGGGGGTTGGGCTGGAAATGCAGGTAGCTTCTAGTGCCTTCCCCTGGACAGGGTAGGCAATTAGCGGACTTCCCCGTGCCAGGGAACACCTTTGACACCACTTAGCTGCGTGGAGGGCGGCCCCGAACCTCCCCGACACAGTCAGCCATGTTCCGGAATTCTGAGAATGGGAATGTTCCGTCTTCTGTCTGCAGCACCCGGGATCTCCTAGGAGCCCTTCGCGTGTCTTCCCCGAGTGTCTGCATGTGCGGGCTGCCGGGGAAAGGCGGGGGTTGGGCTGGAAATGCAGGTCGCATTTAGTGCATCCCCCTGGACTTGGGAGGTAATTAGCGGACTTCCCCATGCCAGGGAACACCTTTGACACCACTCACCTGCGTGGAGGGCGGCCCCAAACCTCCCACACACAGTCAGCCGTGTTCCGGAATTCTGAGAGTGAGGAGGTTCCGTCTTCTGTCTGCTGCACCCGAGATCTCCTAGGAGCATTTCGCGTGTCTTCCCCGAGTGTATGCATGTGCGGGCTACCGGGGAAAGGCGGGGTTTGGGCTGGAAATGCAGGTAGCATGTAGTGCCTCCCCCTGGAAAGGGTAGGCAATTAGCGGATTTCCCCATGCCAGGGAACACCATTGACACCACTTAACTGCGTGGAGGGCGGCCCAGAACCTCCCCCACACTGTCAGCCGTGTTCCGGTATTGTGAGTGTTGGGAAGTTCCGTCTTCTGTCTGCAGCACCCGGAATCTCCTAGGAGCCCTTCGCGTGTATTCCCCGTGTGTCTGCTTTTGCGAGCTGCCGGGGAAAGCGGGGGTTGGGCTGGAAATGCAAGTAGCTTCTAGTGCCTTCCCCTGGACAGGGTAGGCAATTAGCGGACTTCCCCGTGCCAGGGAACACCTTTGACACCACTTAGCTGCGTGGAGGGCGGCCCCGAACCTCCCCGACACAGTCAGGCGTGTTCCGGAATTCTGAGAGTGGGGATGTTCCGTCTTCTGTCTGCAGCACCCAGGATCTCCTAGGAGCCCTTCGCGTGTCTTCCCCGAGTGTCTGCATGTGCGGGCTGCCGGGGAAAGGCGGGGGTTGGGCTGGAAATGCAGGTCGCATTTAGTGCCTACCCCTGGACTTGAGAGGTAATTAGCGGACTTCCCCATGCCAGGGAACACCTTTGACACCACTCACCTGCGTGGAGGGCGGCCCCAAACCTCCCACACACAGTCAGCCGTGTTCCGGAATTGTGAGTGTGGGGAGGTTCCGTCTTCTGTCTGCAGCACCCGGGATCTCCTAGGAGCCCTTCGCGTGTCTTCCCCGAGTGTATCCCATTGCGGGCTGCCGGGGAAAGCGGGGGTTGGGCTGGAAATGCAGGTAGCTTCTAGTGCCTTCCCCTGGACAGGGTAGGCAATTAGCGGACTTCCCCGTGCCAGGGAACACCTTTGACACCACTTAGCTGCGTGGAGGGCGGCCCCGAACCTCCCCGACACAGTCAGCCGTGTTCCGGAATTCTGAGAATGGGAATGTTCCGTCTTCTGTCTGCAGCACCCGGGATCTCCTAGGAGCCCTTCGCGTGTCTTCCCCGAGTGTCTGCATGTGCGGGCTGCCGGGGAAAGGCGGGGGTTGGGCTGGAAATGCAGGTCGCATTTAGTGCATCCCCCTGGACTTGGGAGGTAATTAGCGGACTTCCCCATGCCAGGGAACACCTTTGACACCACTCACCTGCGTGGAGGGCGGCCCCAAACCTCCCACACACAGTCAGCCGTGTTCCGGAATTCTGAGAGTGAGGAGGTTCCGTCTTCTGTCTGCTGCACCCGAGATCTCCTAGGAGCATTTCGCGTGTCTTCCCCGAGTGTATGCATGTGCGGGCTACCGGGGAAAGGCGGGGTTTGGGCTGGAAATGCAGGTAGCATGTAGTGCCTCCCCCTGGAAAGGGTAGGCAATTAGCGGATTTCCCCATGCCAGGGAACACCATTGACACCACTTAACTGCGTGGAGGGCGGCCCAGAACCTCCCCCACACTGTCAGCCGTGTTCCGGTATTGTGAGTGTTGGGAAGTTCCGTCTTCTGTCTGCAGCACCCGGAATCTCCTAGGAGCCCTTCGCGTGTCTTCCCCGAGTGTCTGCCTGTGCGGGCTGCCGGGGAAAGTCGGGGGTTGGGCTGGAAATGCAGGTAGCATCTAGTGCATCCCCCTGGACTTGGGAGGTAATTAGCGGATTTCCCCCTGACAGGGAACACCTGAGACACCAGTCAGCTGCGTGGACAGCGGCCCCAAACCTCCCCCTCACTGTCAGCCGTGTTCCGGAAGTCTGAGAGTGGGGAGGTTCCGTCTTCTGTCTGCAGCACCCGGGATCTCCTAGGAGCCCTTCGCGTGTATTCCCCGTGTGTCTGCTTGTGCGAGCTGCCGGGGAAAGGCGGGGGTTGGGCTGGAAATGCAGGTAGCATCTAGTGCCTCCCCCTGAACAGGGGAGGTAATTAGCGGAATTCCGCCTGCCAGGGAACACCTGTGACACCAGTCAGCTGCGTGGAAGGCGGCCCCAGTCTTCCCCCACACAGTCAGAAGTGTTCCGGAATTGTGAGTGTGGGGAGGTTCCGTCTTCTGTCTGCAGCACCCGGGATCTCCTAGGAGCCCTTCGCGTGTCTTCCCCGAGTGTCTCACATTACGGGCTGCCGGGGAAAGGCGGGGTTTGGGCTGGAAATGCAGGTAGTATCTAGTGCCTCCCCCTGGACTTGGGAGGTAATTAGCGGACTTCCCCCTGCCAGGGAACACCTGTGACACCAGTCAGCTGCGTGGACGGCGGCCCCAAACCTCCCCCACACAGTCAGCCGTGTTCCGGAATTCTGAGAGTGGGGATGTTCCGTCTTCTGTCTGCAGCACCCGGGATCTCCTAGGAGCCCTTCGCGTGTCTTCCCCGAGTGTCTGCATGTGCGGGCTGCCGGGGAAAGGCGGGGGTTGGGCTGGAAATGCATGTAGTATCTAGTGCCTCCCCCTGGACTTGGGAGGTAATTAGCGGAATTCCCCCTGCCAGGGAACACCTGTGACACCAGTCAGCTGCGTGGACAGCGGCCCCAAACCTCCCCCTCACAGTCAGCCGTCTTCCGGAAGTCTGAGATTGGGGAGGTTCCGTCTTCTGTCTGCAGCACCCGGGATCTCCTAGGAGCCCTTCGCGTGTATTCCCCGTGTGTCTGCTTTTGCGAGCTGCCGGGGAAAGCGGGGGTTGGGCTGGAAATGCAAGTAGCTTCTAGTGCCTTCCCCTGGACAGGGTAGGCAATTAGCGGACTTCCCCGTGCCAGGGAACACCTTTGACACCACTTAGCTGCGTGGAGGGCGGCCCCGAACCTCCCCGACACAGTCAGCCGTGTTCCGGAATTCTGAGAGTGGGGATGTTCCGTCTTCTGTCTGCAGCACCCAGGATCTCCTAGGAGCCCTTCGTGTGTCTTCCCCGAGTGTCTGCATGTGCGGGCTGCCGGGGAAAGGCGGGGGTTGGGCTGGAAATGCAGGTCGCATTTAGTGCCTACCCCTGGACTTGGGAGGTAATTAGCGGACTTCCCCATGCCAGGGAACACCTTTGACACCACTCACCTGCGTGGAGGGCGGCCCCAAACCTCCCACACACAGTCAGCCGTGTTCCGGAATTGTGAGTGTGGGGAGGTTCCGTCTTCTGTCTGCAGCACCCGGGATATCCTAGGAGCACTTCGCGTGTCTTCCCCGAGTGTATACCATTGCGGGCTGCCGAGGAAATCGGGGGTTTGGCTGGAAATGCAAGTAGCATCTAGTGCCTCCCCCTAAACAGGGGAGGTAATTAGCGGAATTCCGCCTGACAGGGAACACCTGTGACACCAGTCAGCTGCGTGGAAGGCGGCCCCAGTCTTCCCCCACACAGTCAGAAGTGTTCCGGGATTGTGAGTGTGGGGAGGTTCCGTCTTCTGTCTGCAGCACCCGGGATCTCCTAGGAGCCCTTCGCGTGTCTTCCCCGAGTGTCTACCTGTGCGGGCTGCCGGGGAAAGACGGGGGATGGGCTGGAAATGCAGGTAGTATCTAGTGCCTCTCCCTGGACTTGGGAGGTAATTAGCGGACTTCCCCCTGCCAGGGAACACCTGTGACACCAGTCAGCTGCGTGGACGGCGGCCTCAAACCTCCCCCACACAGTCAGCCGTGTTCCGGAATTCTGAGAGTGGGGAGGTTCCGTTTTCTCTCTGCAGCACCCGGGATCTCCTAGGAGCACTTCGCGTGTCTTCCCCGAGTGTCTACCATTGCGGGCTGCCGGGGAAAGCGGGGGTTGGGCTGGAAATGCAAGTAGCATCTAGTGCCTCCCCCTGGAAAGGGTAGGAAATTAGCGGACTTCCCCGTGCCAGGGAACACCTTTGACACCACTTAGCTGCGTGGAGGGCGACCCGAACCTCCCACACACAGTCAGGCGTGTTCCAGAATCTGAGAGTGGGGAGGTTCCGTCTTCTGTCTGCAGCACCCAGGATCTCCTAGGAGCCCTTCGCGTGTCTTCCCCGAGTGTCTAACTGTGCGGGCTGCCGGGGAAAGACGGGGGATGGGCTGGAAATGCAGGTAGTATCTAGTGCCTCTCCCTGGACTTGGGAGGTAATTAGCGGACTTCCCCCTGCCAGGGAACACCTGTGACACCAGTCAGCTGCGTGGACGGCGGCCCCAAACCTCCCCCACACAGTCAGCCGTGTTCCGGAATTGTGAGTGTGGGGAGGTTCCGTCTTCTGTCTGCAGCACCCAGGATCTCCTAGGAGCCCTTCGCGTGTATTCCCCGTGTGTCTGCTTTTGCGGGCTGCCGGGGAAAGGCGGGGGTAGGGCTGGAAATGCAGGTAGCATCTAGTGCCTCCCCCTGGACTTGGGAGGTAATTAGCGGAATTCCGCCTGCCAGGGAACACCTGTGACACCAGTCAGCTGCGTGGAAGGTGGCCCCAGTCTTCCCCCACACAGTCAGAAGTGTTCCGGAATTGTGAGTGTGGGGAGGTTCCGTATTCTGTCTGCAGCACCCGGGATTTCCTAGGAGCCCTTCGCGTGTCTTCCCCGAGTGTCTGCATGTGCGGGCTGCCGGGGAAAAGCGGGGGTCGGGCTGGAAATGCAGGTCGCATTTAGTGCCTCCCCCTGGACTTGGGAGGTAATTAGCGGACTTCCCCATGCCAGGGAACACCTTTGACACCACTCAACTGCGTGGAGGGCGGCCCCAAACCTCCCACACACAGTCAGCCGTGTTCCGAAATTGTGAGTGTGGGGAGGTTCCGTTTTCTGTCTGCAGCATCCGGGATCTCCTAGGAGCCCTTCGCGTGTCTTCCACGGTTGTCTCCCATTGCGGGCTGCCGGGGAAAGCGGGGGTTCGGCTGGAAATGCAAGTAGCATCTAGTGCCTCCCCCTGGACAGGGTAGGCCATTAGCGGACTTCCCCGTGCCAGGGAACACCTGTGACACCAGTCAGCTGCGTGGACGGCGGCCCCAAACCTCCAACACACAGTCAGCCGTGTTCCGGAATTCTGAGAGAGGAGGTTCCGTCTTCTGTCTGCAGCACCCGGGATCTCCTAGGAGCCCTTCGCGTGTCTTCATCGAGTGTCTCCCATTGCGGGATGCCTGGGAAAGCGGGGGTTGAGCTGGAAAAGCAAGTAGCATCTAGTGCCTCCCCCTGGACAGGGTAGGCCATTAGCGGACTTCCCCGTGCCAGGGAACACCTTTGACACCACTTAGAGGCGTGGAGGGCGGCCCCGAACCTCCCCCACACAGTCAGCCATGTTCCGGAATTGTGAGTGTGGGGAGGTTCCGTCTTCTGTCTGCAGCACCCGGGATCTCCTAGGAGCCCTTCGCGTGTCTTCCCCGAGTGTCTACCTGTGCGGGCTGCCGGGGAAAGACGGGGGATGGGCTGGAAATGCAGGTAGTATCTAGTGCCTCTCCCTGGACTTGGGAGGTAATTAGCGGACTTCCCCCTGCCAGGGAACACCTGTGACACCAGTCAGCTGCGTGGACGGCGGCCTCAAACCTCCCCCACACAGTCAGCCGTGTTCCGGAATTCTGAGAGTGGGGAGGTTCCGTCTTCTGTCTGCAGCACCCAGGATCTCCTAGGAGCCCTTCGCGTGTATTCCCCGTGTGTCTGCTTTTGCGGGCTGCCGGGGAAAGGCGGGGGTTGGGCTGGAAATGCAGGTAGCATCTAGTGCCTCCCCCTGGACTTGGGAGGTAATTAGCGGAATTCCGCCTGCCAGGGAACACCTGTGACACCAGTCAGCTGCGTGGAAGGCGGCCCCAGTCTTCCCCCACACAGTCAGAAGTGTTCCGGAATTGTGAGTGTGGGGAGGTTCCGTATTCTGTCTGCAGCACCCGGGATCTCCTAGGAGCCCTTCGCGTGTCTTCCCCGAGTGTCTGCATGTGCGGGCTGCCGGGGAAAGGCGGGGGTTGGGCTGGAAATGCAGGTCGCATTTAGTGCCTCCCCCTGGACTTGGGAGGTAATTAGCGGACTTCCCCATGCCAGGGAACACCTTTGACACCACTCAACTACGTGGAGGGCGGCCCCAAACCTCCCACACACAGTCAGCCGTGTTCCGAAATTGTGAGTGTGGGGAGGTTCCGTCTACAGTCTGCAGCACCCGGGATCTCCTAGGAGCCCTTCGCGTGTCTTCCCCGAGTGTCTCACATTGCGGGCTGCCGGGGAAAGGCGGGGGTTGGGCTGGAAATGCAGGTAGCATCTAGTGCCTCCCCCTGGACTTGGGAGGTAATTAGCGGACTTCCCCCTGCCAGGGAACACCTTTGACACCACTCAACTGCGTGGAGGGCGGCCCCAAACGTCCCACACACAGTCAGCCGTGTTCCGGAATTCTGAGAGTGAGGAGGTTCCGTCTTCTGTCTGCTGCACCCGGGATCTCCTAGGAGCCCTTCGCGTGTCTTCCCCGAGTGTATCCCATTGCGGGCTGCCGGGGAAAGCGGGGGTTGGGCTGGAAATGCAAGTAGCTTCTAGTGCCTTCCCCTGACAGGGTAGGCAATTAGCGGACTTCCCCGTGCCAGGGAACACCTTTGACACCACTTAGCTGCGTGGAGGGCGGCCCCGAACCTCACCGACACAGTCAGCCGTGTTCCGGAATTCTGAGAATGGGAATGTTCCGTCTTCTGTCTGCAGCACCCGGGATCTCCTAGGAGCCCTTCGCGTGTCTTCCCCGAGTGTCTGCATGTGCGGGCTGCCGGGGAAAGGCGGGGGTTGGGCTGGAAATGCAGGTCGCATTTAGTGCATCCCCCTGGACTTGGGAGGTAATTAGCGGACTTCCCCATGCCAGGGAACACCTTTGACACCACTCACCTGCGTGGAGGGCGGCCCCAAACCTCCCACACACAGTCAGCCGTGTTCCGGAATTCTGAGAGTGAGGAGGTTCCGTCTTCTGTCTGCTGCACCCGAGATCTCCTAGGAGCATTTCGCGTGTCTTCCCCGAGTGTATGCATGTGCGGGCTACCGGGGAAAGGCGGGGTTTGGGCTGGAAATGCAGGTAGCATGTAGTGCCTCCCCCTGGAAAGGGTAGGCAATTAGCGGATTTCCCCATGCCAGGGAACACCATTGACACCACTTAACTGCGTGGAGGGCGGCCCAGAACCTCCCCCACACTGTCAGCCGTGTTCCGGTATTGTGAGTGTTGGGAAGTTCCGTCTTCTGTCTGCAGCACCCGGAATCTCCTAGGAGCCCTTCGCGTGTCTTCCCCGAGTGTCTCACATTACGGGCTGCCGGGGAAAGGCGGGGTTTGGGCTGGAAATGCAGGTAGTATCTAGTGCCTCCCCCTGGACTTGGGAGGTAATTAGCGGACTTCCCCTTGCCAGGGAACACCTGTGACACCAGTCAGCTGCGTGGACGGCGGCCCCAAACCTCCCCCACACAGTCAGCCGTGTTCCGGAATTCTGAGAGTGGGGATGTTCCGTCTTCTGTCTGCAGCACCCGGGATCTCCTAGGAGCCCTTCGCGTGTCTTCCCCGAGTGTCTGCATGTGCGGGCTGCCGGGGAAAGGCGGGGGTTGGCCTGGAAATGCATGTAGTATCTAGTGCCTCCCCCTGGACTTTGGAGGTAATTAGCGGACTTCCCCCTGCCAGGGAACACCTGTGACACCAGTCAGCTGCGTGGACAGCGGCCCCAAACCTCCCCCTCACATTCAGCCGTCTTCCGGATGTCTGAGAGTGGGGAGGTTCCGTCTTCTGTCTGCAGCACCCGGGATCTCCTAGGAGCCCTTCGCGTGTATTCCCCGTGTGTCTGCTTTTGCGAGCTGCCGGGGAAAGCGGGGGTTGGGCTGGAAATGCAAGTAGCTTCTAGTGCCTTCCCCTGGACAGGGTAGGCAATTAGCGGACTTCCCCGTGCCAGGGAACACCTTTGACACCACTTAGCTGCGTGGAGGGCGGCCCCGAACCTCCCCGACACAGTCAGGCTTGTTCCGGAATTCTAAGAGTGGGTATGTTCCGTCTTCTGTCTGCAGCACCCGGGATCTCCTAGGAGCCCTTCGCGTGTCTTCCCCGAGTGTCTGCATGTGCGGGCTGCCGGGGAAAGGCGGGGGTTGGGCTGGAAATGCAGGTCGCATTTAGTGCCTCCCCCTGGACTTGGGAGGTAATTAGCGGACTTCCCCATGCCAGGGAACACCTTTGACACCACTCACCTGCGTGGAGGGCGGCCCAGAACCTCCCCCACACTGTCAGCCGTGTTCCGGAATTGTGAGTGTGGGGAGGTTCCGTCTTCTGTCTGCAGCACCCGGGATCTCCTAGGAGCCCTTCGCGTGTCTTCCCCGAGTGTATACCATTGCGGGCTGCCGAGGAAATCGGGGGTTTGGCTGGAAATGCAAGTAGCATCTAGTGCCTCCCCCTAAACAGGGGAGGTAATTAGCGGAATTCCGCCTGACAGGGAACACCTGTGACACCAGTCAGCTGCGTGGAAGGCGGCCCCAGTCTTCCCCCACACAGTCAGAAGTGTTCCGGAATTGTGAGTGTGGGGAGGTTCCGTCTTCTGTCTGCAGCACCCGGGATCTCCTAGGAGCCCTTCGCGTGTCTTCCCCGAGTGTCTCACATTGCGGGCTGCCGGGGAAAGGCGGGGGTTGGGCTGGAAATGCAGGTAGCATGTAGTGCCTCCCCCTGGAGAGGGTAGGCAATTAGCGGATTTCCCCATGCCAGGGAACACCTTTGACACCACTTAACTGCGTGGAGGGCGGCCCAGAACCTCCCCCACACTGTCAGCCGTGTTCCGGTATTGTGAGTGTTGGGAAGTTCCGTCTTCTGTCTGCAGCACCCGGAATCTCCTAGGAGCCCTTCGCGTGTCTTCCCCGAGTGTCTGCCTGTGCGGGCTGACGGGAAATGCGGGGGTTGGGCTGGAAATGCAGGTAGCATCTAGTGCCTCCCCCTGGACTTGGGAGGTAATTAGCGGACTTCCTCCTGCCAGGGAACACCTGAGACACCAGTCAGCTGCGTGGACAGCGGCCCCAAACCTCCCCCTCACAGTCAGCCGTGTACCGGAAGTCTGAGAGTGGGGAGGTTCCGTCTTCTGTCTGCAGCACCCGGGATCTCCTAGGAGCCCTTCGCGTGTATTCCCCGTGTGTATGCTTGTGCGAGCTGCCGGGGAAAGGCGGGGGTTGGGCTGGAAATGCAGGTAGCATCTAGTGCCTCCCCCTGAACAGGGGAGGTAATTAGCGGAATTCCGCCTGCCAGGGAACACCTGTGACACCAGTCAGCTGCGTGGAAGGCGGCCCCAGTCTTCCCCCACACAGTCAGAAGTGTTCCGGAATTGTGAGTGTGGGGAGGTTCCGTTTTCTGTCTGCAGCACCCGGGATCTCCTAGGAGCCCTTCGCGTGTCTTCCCCGAGTGTCTGACTGTGCGGGCTGCCGGGGAAAGGTGGGGGTTGGGCTGGAAATGCAGGTAGCATCTAGTGCCTCCCCCTGGACAGGGTAGGCAATTAGCGAATTTACCCATGCCAGGGAACACCTTTGACAGCACTTAGCGGCGAGGAGGGCGGGCCCAAACCACCCCCACACAGTTAGCCGTGTTCCGGGATTGTGAGTGTGGGGAGGTTCCGTCTACAGTCTGCAGCACCCGGGATCTCCTAGGAGCCCTTCGCGTGTCTTCCCCGAGTGTATCCCATTGCGGGCTGCCGGGGAAAGCGGGGGTTGGGCTGGAAATGCAAGTAGCTTCTAGTGCCTTCCCCTGGACAGGGTAGGCAATTAGCGGACTTCCCCGTGCCAGGGAACACCTTTGACACCACTTAGCTGCGTGGAGGGCGGCCCCGAACCTCCCCGACACAGTCAGCCGTGTTCCGGAATTCTGAGAATGGGAATGTTCCGTCTTCTGTCTGCAGCACCCGGGATCTCCTAGGAGCCCTTCGCGTGTCTTCCCCGAGTGTCTGCATGTGCGGGCTGCCGGGGAAAGGCGGGGGTTGGGCTGGAAATGCAGGTCGCATTTAGTGCATCCCCCTGGACTTGGGAGGTAATTAGCGGACTTCCCCATGCCAGGGAACACCTTTGACACCACTCACCTGCGTGGAGGGCGGCCCCAAACCTCCCACACACAGTCAGCCGTGTTCCGGAATTCTGAGAGTGAGGAGGTTCCGTCTTCTGTCTGCTGCACCCGAGATTTCCTAGGAGCATTTCGCGTGTCTTCCCCGAGTGTATGCATGTGCGGGCTACCGGGGAAAGGCGGGGTTTGGGCTGGAAATGCAGGTAGCATGTAGTGCCTCCCCCTGGAAAGGGTAGGCAATTAGCGGATTTCCCCATGCCAGGGAACACCATTGACACCACTTAACTGCGTGGAGGGCGGCCCAGAACCTCCCCCACAGTGTCAGCCGTGTTCCGGTATTGTGAGTGTTGGGAAGTTCCGTCTTCTGTCTGCAGCACCCGGGATCTCCTAGGAGCCCTTCGCGTGTATTCCCCGAGTGTCTGACTGTGCGGGCTGCCGGGGAAAGGCGGGGGTTGGGCTGGAAATGCAGGTAGCATCTAGTGCCTCCCCCTGGACAGGGTAGGCAATTAGCGAATTTACCCATGCCAGGGAACTCCTTTGACAGCACTTAGCGGCGAGGAGGGCGGCCCCAAACCACCCCCACACAGTTAGCCGTGTTCCGGGATTGTGAGTGTGGGGAGGTTCCGTCTACAGTCTGCAGCACCCGGGATCTCCTAGGAGCCCTTCGCGTGTCTTCCCCGAGTGTCTCACATTGCGGGCTGCCGGGGAAAGGCGGGGGTTGGGCTGGAAATGCAGGTAGCATCTAGTGCCTCCCCCTGGACTTGGGAGGTAATTAGCGGACTTCCCCCTGCCAGGGAACACCTTTGACACCACTCAACTGCGTGGAGGGCGGCCCCAAACGTCCCACACAGAGTCAGCCGTGTTCCGGAATTCTGAGTGTGAGGAGGTTCCGTCTTCTGTCTGCTGCACCCGGGATCTCCTAGGAGCCCTTCGCGTGTCTTCCCCGAGTGTATCCCATTGCGGGCTGCCGGGGAAAGCGGGGGTTGGGCTGGAAATGCAAGTAGCTTCTAGTGCCTTCCCCTGGACAGGGTAGGCAATTAGCGGACTTCCCCGTGCCAGGGAACACCTTTGACACCACTTAGCTGCGTGGAGGGCGGCCCCGAACCTCCCCGACACAGTCAGCCGTGTTCCGGAATTCTGAGAATGGGAATGTTCCGTCTTCTGTCTGCAGCACCCGGGATCTCCTAGGAGCCCTTCGCGTGTCTTCCCCGAGTGTCTGCATGTGCGGGCTGCCGGGGAAAGGCGGGGGTTGGGCTGGAAATGCAGGTCGCATTTAGTGCATCCCCCTGGACTTGGGAGGTAATTAGCGGACTTCCCCATGCCAGGGAACACCTTTGACACCACTCACCTGCGTGGAGGGCGGCCCCAAACCTCCCACACACAGTCAGCCGTGTTCCGGAATTCTGAGAGTGAGGAGGTTCCGTCTTCTGTCTGCTGCACCCGAGATCTCCTAGGAGCATTTCGCGTGTCTTCCCCGAGTGTATGCATGTGGGGGCTACCGGGGAAAGGCGGGGTTTGGGCTGGAAATGCAGGTAGCATGTAGTGCCTCCCCCTGGAAAGGGTAGGCAATTAGCGGATTTCCCCATGCCAGGGAACACCATTGACACCACTTAACTGCGTGGAGGGCGGCCCAGAACCTCCCCCACACTGTCAGCCGTGTTCCGGTATTGTGAGTGTTGGGAAGTTCCGTCTTCTGTCTGCAGCACCCGGAATCTCCTAGGAGCCCTTCGCGTGTCTTCCCCGAGTGTCTGCATGTGCGGGCTGCCGGGGAAAGGCGGGGGTTGGGCTGGAAATGCAGGTCGCATTTAGTGCCTCCCCCTGGACTTGGGAGGTAATTAGCGGACTTCCCCATGCCAGGGAACACCTTTGACACCACTCAACTACGTGGAGGGCGGCCCCAAACCTCCCACACACAGTCAGCCGTGTTCCGAAATTGTGAGTGTGGGGAGGTTCCGTCTACAGTCTGCAGCACCCGGGATCTCCTAGGAGCCCTTCGCGTGTCTTCCCCGAGTGTCTCACATTGCGGGCTGCCGGGGAAAGGCGGGGGTTGGGCTGGAAATGCAGGTAGCATCTAGTGCCTCCCCCTGGACTTGGGAGGTAATTAGCGGACTTCCCCCTGCCAGGGAACACCTTTGACACCACTCAACTGCGTGGAGGGCGGCCCCAAACGTCCCACACACAGTCAGCCGTGTTCCGGAATTCTGAGAGTGAGGAGGTTCCGTCTTCTGTCTGCTGCACCCGGGATCTCCTAGGAGCCCTTCGCGTGTCTTCCCCGAGTGTATCCCATTGCGGGCTGCCGGGGAAAGCGGGGGTTGGGCTGGAAATGCAAGTAGCTTCTAGTGCCTTCCCCTGGACAGGGTAGGCAATTAGCGGACTTCCCCGTGCCAGGGAACACCTTTGACACCACTTAGCTGCGTGGAGGGCGGCCCCGAACCTCACCGACACAGTCAGCCGTGTTCCGGAATTCTGAGAATGGGAATGTTCCGTCTTCTGTCTGCAGCACCCGGGATCTCCTAGGAGCCCTTCGCGTGTCTTCCCCGAGTGTCTGCATGTGCGGGCTGCCGGGGAAAGGCGGGGGTTGGGCTGGAAATGCAGGTCGCATTTAGTGCATCCCCCTGGACTTGGGAGGTAATTAGCGGACTTCCCCATGCCAGGGAACACCTTTGACACCACTCACCTGCGTGGAGGGCGGCCCCAAACCTCCCACACACAGTCAGCCGTGTTCCGGAATTCTGAGAGTGAGGAGGTTCCGTCTTCTGTCTGCTGCACCCGAGATCTCCTAGGAGCATTTCGCGTGTCTTCCCCGAGTGTATGCATGTGCGGGCTACCGGGGAAAGGCGGGGTTTGGGCTGGAAATGCAGGTAGCATGTAGTGCCTCCCCCTGGAAAGGGTAGGCAATTAGCGGATTTCCCCATGCCAGGGAACACCATTGACACCACTTAACTGCGTGGAGGGCGGCCCAGAACCTCCCCCACACTGTCAGCCGTGTTCCGGTATTGTGAGTGTTGGGAAGTTCCGTCTTCTGTCTGCAGCACCCGGAATCTCCTAGGAGCCCTTCGCGTGTCTTCCCCGAGTGTCTCACATTACGGGCTGCCGGGGAAAGGCGGGGTTTGGGCTGGAAATGCAGGTAGTATCTAGTGCCTCCCCCTGGACTTGGGAGGTAATTAGCGGACTTCCCCCTGCCAGGGAACACCTGTGACACCAGTCAGCTGCGTGGACGGCGGCCCCAAACCTCCCCCACACAGTCAGCCGTGTTCCGGAATTCTGAGAGTGGGGATGTTCCGTCTTCTGTCTGCAGCACCCGGGATCTCCTAGGAGCCCTTCGCGTGTCTTCCCCGAGTGTCTGCATGTGCGGGCTGCCGGGGAAAGGCGGGGGTTGGCCTGGAAATGCATGTAGTATCTAGTGCCTCCCCCTGGACTTTGGAGGTAATTAGCGGACTTCCCCCTGCCAGGGAACACCTGTGACACCAGTCAGCTGCGTGGACAGCGGCCCCAAACCTCCCCCTCACATTCAGCCGTCTTCCGGATGTCTGAGAGTGGGGAGGTTCCGTCTTCTGTCTGCAGCACCCGGGATCTCCTAGGAGCCCTTCGCGTGTATTCCCCGTGTGTCTGCTTTTGCGAGCTGCCGGGGAAAGCGGGGGTTGGGCTGGAAATGCAAGTAGCTTCTAGTGCCTTCCCCTGGACAGGGTAGGCAATTAGCGGACTTCCCCGTGCCAGGGAACACCTTTGACACCACTTAGCTGCGTGGAGGGCGGCCCCGAACCTCCCCGACACAGTCAGGCTTGTTCCGGAATTCTAAGAGTGGGTATGTTCCGTCTTCTGTCTGCAGCACCCGGGATCTCCTAGGAGCCCTTCGCGTGTCTTCCCCGAGTGTCTGCATGTGCGGGCTGCCGGGGAAAGGCGGGGGTTGGGCTGGAAATGCAGGTCGCATTTAGTGCCTCCCCCTGGACTTGGGAGGTAATTAGCGGACTTCCCCATGCCAGGGAACACCTTTGACACCACTCACCTGCGTGGAGGGCGGCCCCAAACCTCCCACACACAGTCAGCCGTGTTCCGGAATTGTGAGTGTGGGGAGGTTCCGTCTTCTGTCTGCAGCACCCGGGATCTCCTAGGAGCCCTTCGCGTGTCTTCCCCGAGTGTATACCATTGCGGGCTGCCGAGGAAATCGGGGGTTTGGCTGGAAATGCAAGTAGCATCTAGTGCCTCCCCCTAAACAGGGGAGGTAATTAGCGGAATTCCGCCTGACAGGGAACACCTGTGACACCAGTCAGCTGCGTGGAAGGCGGCCCCAGTCTTCCCCCACACAGTCAGAAGTGTTCCGGAATTGTGAGTGTGGGGAGGTTCCGTCTTCTGTCTGCAGCACCCGGGATCTCCTAGGAGCCCTTCGCGTGTCTTCCCCGAGTGTCTCACATTGCGGGCTGCCGGGGAAAGGCGGGGGTTGGGCTGGAAATGCAGGTAGCATCTAGTGCCTCCCCCTGGACTTGGGAGGTAATTAGCGGACTTCCTCCTGCCAGGGAACACCTGAGACACCAGTCAGCTGCGTGGACAGCGGCCCCAAACCTCCCCCTCACAGTCAGCCGTGTACCGGAAGTCTGAGAGTGGGGAGGTTCCGTCTTCTGTCTGCAGCACCCGGGATCTCCTAGGAGCCCTTCGCGTGTATTCCCCGTGTGTATGCTTGTGCGAGCTGCCGGGGAAAGGCGGGGGTTGGGCTGGAAATGCAGGTAGCATCTAGTGCCTCCCCCTGAACAGGGGAGGTAATTAGCGGAATTCCGCCTGCCAGGGAACACCTGTGACACCAGTCAGCTGCGTGGAAGGCGGCCCCAGTCTTCCCCCACACAGTCAGAAGTGTTCCGGAATTGTGAGTGTGGGGAGGTTCCGTTTTCTGTCTGCAGCACCCGGGATCTCCTAGGAGCCCTTCGCGTGTCTTCCCCGAGTGTCTGACTGTGCGGGCTGCCGGGGAAAGGTGGGGGTTGGGCTGGAAATGCAGGTAGCATCTAGTGCCTCCCCCTGGACAGGGTAGGCAATTAGCGAATTTACCCATGCCAGGGAACACCTTTGACAGCACTTAGCGGCGAGGAGGGCGGGCCCAAACCACCCCCACACAGTTAGCCGTGTTCCGGGATTGTGAGTGTGGGGAGGTTCCGTCTACAGTCTGCAGCACCCGGGATCTCCTAGGAGCCATTCGCGTGTCTTCCCCGAGTGTATCCCATTGCGGGCTGCCGGGGAAAGCGGGGGTTGGGCTGGAAATGCAAGTAGCTTCTAGTGCCTTCCCCTGGACAGGGTAGGCAATTAGCGGACTTCCCCGTGCCAGGGAACACCTTTGACACCACTTAGCTGCGTGGAGGGCGGCCCCGAACCTCCCCGACACAGTCAGCCGTGTTCCGGAATTCTGAGAATGGGAATGTTCCGTCTTCTGTCTGCAGCACCCGGGATCTCCTAGGAGCCCTTCGCGTGTCTTCCCCGAGTGTCTGCATGTGCGGGCTGCCGGGGAAAGGCGGGGGTTGGGCTGGAAATGCAGGTCGCATTTAGTGCATCCCCCTGGACTTGGGAGGTAATTAGCGGACTTCCCCATGCCAGGGAACACCTTTGACACCACTCACCTGCGTGGAGGGCGGCCCCAAACCTCCCACACACAGTCAGCCGTGTTCCGGAATTCTGAGAGTGAGGAGGTTCCGTCTTCTGTCTGCTGCACCCGAGATTTCCTAGGAGCATTTCGCGTGTCTTCCCCGAGTGTATGCATGTGCGGGCTACCGGGGAAAGGCGGGGTTTGGGCTGGAAATGCAGGTAGCATGTAGTGCCTCCCCCTGGAAAGGGTAGGCAATTAGCGGATTTCCCCATGCCAGGGAACACCATTGACACCACTTAACTGCGTGGAGGGCGGCCCAGAACCTCCCCCACAGTGTCAGCCGTGTTCCGGTATTGTGAGTGTTGGGAAGTTCCGTCTTCTGTCTGCAGCACCCGGAATCTCCTAGGAGCCCTTCGCGTGTATTCCCCGAGTGTCTGACTGTGCGGGCTGCCGGGGAAAGGCGGGGGTTGGGCTGGAAATGCAGGTAGCATCTAGTGCCTCCCCCTGGACAGGGTAGGCAATTAGCGAATTTACCCATGCCAGGGAACTCCTTTGACAGCACTTAGCGGCGAGGAGGGCGGCCCCAAACCACCCCCACACAGTTAGCCGTGTTCCGGGATTGTGAGTGTGGGGAGGTTCCGTCTACAGTCTGCAGCACCCGGGATCTCCTAGGAGCCCTTCGCGTGTCTTCCCCGAGTGTCTCACATTGCGGGCTGCCGGGGAAAGGCGGGGGTTGGGCTGGAAATGCAGGTAGCATCTAGTGCCTCCCCCTGGACTTGGGAGGTAATTAGCGGACTTCCCCCTGCCAGGGAACACCTTTGACACCACTCAACTGCGTGGAGGGCGGCCCCAAACGTCCCACACAGAGTCAGCCGTGTTCCGGAATTCTGAGTGTGAGGAGGTTCCGTCTTCTGTCTGCTGCACCCGGGATCTCCTAGGAGCCCTTCGCGTGTCTTCCCCGAGTGTATCCCATTGCGGGCTGCCGGGGAAAGCGGGGGTTGGGCTGGAAATGCAAGTAGCTTCTAGTGCCTTCCCCTGGACAGGGTAGGCAATTAGCGGACTTCCCCGTGCCAGGGAACACCTTTGACACCACTTAGCTGCGTGGAGGGCGGCCCCGAACCTCCCCGACACAGTCAGCCGTGTTCCGGAATTCTGAGAATGGGAATGTTCCGTCTTCTGTCTGCAGCACCCGGGATCTCCTAGGAGCCCTTCGCGTGTCTTCCCCGAGTGTCTGCATGTGCGGGCTGCCGGGGAAAGGCGGGGGTTGGGCTGGAAATGCAGGTCGCATTTAGTGCATCCCCCTGGACTTGGGAGGTAATTAGCGGACTTCCCCATGCCAGGGAACACCTTTGACACCACTCACCTGCGTGGAGGGCGGCCCCAAACCTCCCACACACAGTCAGCCGTGTTCCGGAATTCTGAGAGTGAGGAGGTTCCGTCTTCTGTCTGCTGCACCCGAGATCTCCTAGGAGCATTTCGCGTGTCTTCCCCGAGTGTATGCATGTGCGGGCTACCGGGGAAAGGCGGGGTTTGGGCTGGAAATGCAGGTAGCATGTAGTGCCTCCCCCTGGAAAGGGTAGGCAATTAGCGGATTTCCCCATGCCAGGGAACACCATTGACACCACTTAACTGCGTGGAGGGCGGCCCAGAACCTCCCCCACACTGTCAGCCGTGTTCCGGTATTGTGAGTGTTGGGAAGTTCCGTCTTCTGTCTGCAGCACCCGGAATCTCCTAGGAGCCCTTCGCGTGTCTTCCCCGAGTGTCTGCATGTGCGGGCTGCCGGGGAAAGGCGGGGGTTGGGCTGGAAATGCAGGTAGCATCTAGTGCATCCCCCTGGACTTGGGAGGTAATTAGCGGACTTCCCCCTGACAGGGAACACCTGAGACACCAGTCAGCTGCGTGGACAGCGGCCCCAAACCTCCCCCTCACTGTCAGCCGTGTTCCGGAAGTCTGAGAGTGGGGAGGTTCCGTCTTCTGTCTGCAGCACCCGGGATCTCCTAGGAGCCCTTCGCGTGTATTCCCCGTGTGTCTGCTTGTGCGAGCTGCCGGGGAAAGGCGGGGGTTGGGCTGGAAATGCAGGTAGCATCTAGTGCCTCCCCCTGAACAGGGGAGGTAATTAGCGGAATTCCGCCTGCCAGGGAACACCTGTGACACCAGTCAGCTGCGTGGAAGGCGGCCCCAGTCTTCCCCCACACAGTCAGAAGTGTTCCGGAATTGTGAGTGTGGGGAGGTTCCGTCTTCTGTCTGCAGCACCCGGGATCTCCTAGGAGCCCTTCGCGTGTCTTCCCCGAGTGTCTCACATTACGGGCTGCCGGGGAAAGGCGGGGTTTGGGCTGGAAATGCAGGTAGTATCTAGTGCCTCCCCCTGGACTTGGGAGGTAATTAGCGGACTTCCCCCTGCCAGGGAACACCTGTGACACCAGTCAGCTGCGTGGACGGCGGCCCCAAACCTCCCCCACACAGTCAGCCGTGTTCCGGAATTCTGAGAGTGGGGATGTTCCGTCTTCTGTCTGCAGCACCCGGGATCTCCTAGGAGCCCTTCGCGTGTCTTCCCCGAGTGTCTGCATGTGCGGGCTGCCGGGGAAAGGCGGGGGTTGGGCTGGAAATGCATGTAGTATCTAGTGCCTCCCCCTGGACTTGGGAGGTAATTAGCGGACTTCCCCCTGCCAGGGAACACCTGTGACACCAGTCAGCTGCGTGGACAGCGGCCCCAAACCTCCCCCTCACATTCAGCCGTCTTCCGGAAGTCTGAGAGTGGGGAGGTTCCGTCTTCTGTCTGCAGCACCCGAGATCTCCTAGGAGCATTTAGCGTGTCTTACCCGAGTGTATGCATGTGCGGGCTACCGGGGAAAGGCGGCGTTGGGCTGGAAATGCAGGTAGCATGTAGTGCCTCCCCATGGACATGGTAGGCAATAAGCGGACTTCCCCCTGCCAGGGAATACCTTTGACATCACTTAGCTGCGTGGAGGGCGGCCCCGAACCTCCCCCACACAGTCAGCTGTGTTCCGGTATTGTGAGTGTGGGGAAGTTCCGTCTTCTGTCTGCAGCACCCGGGATCTCCTAGGAGCCCTTCGCGTGTCTTCCCGGAGTGTATGCATGTGCGGGCTACCGGGGAAAGGCGGCGTTCGGCTGGAAATGCAGGTAGCATGTAGTGCCTCCCCCTGGACATGGTAGGCAATTAGCGGACTTCCCCCTGCCAGGGAATACCTTTGACACCACTTTGCTGCGTGGACGGCGGCACCAAACCTCCCCACACAGTCAGACTTGTTCCGTAATTTTGAGAGAGGGGAGGTTCCGTCTTCTGTCTGCAGCACCCGGGATCTCCTAGGAGCCCTTCGCGTGTCTTCCCCGAGTGTTGCATGTGCGGGCTGCCGGGGAAAGGCGGGGGTTGGGCTGGAAATGCAGGTCGCATTTAGTGCCTCCCCCTGGACTTGGGAGGTAATTAGCGGACTTCCCCCTGCCAGGGAACACCTTTGACACCACTGAACTGCGTGGAGGGCGGCCCCAAAACTCCCACACACAGTCAGCCGTGTTCCGGAATTCTGAGAGTGTGGAGGTTCCGTCTTCTGTCTGCTGCACCCGAATTCTCCTAGGAGCATTTCGCGTGTCTTCCCCGAGTGTCTGCATGTGCGGGCTGCCTGGGAAAGGCGGGGGTTGGGCTGGAAATGCAGGTCGCATTTAGTGCCTCCCCCTGGACTTGGGAGGTAATTAGCGGACTTCCCCATGCCAGGGAACACCTTTGACACCACTCACCTGCGTGGAAGGCGGCCCCAAACCTCCCACACACAGTCAGCCGTGTTCCGAATTTGTGAGTGTGGGGAGGTTCCGTTTTCTCTCTGCAGCACCCGGGATCTCCTAGGAGCACTTCGCGTGTCTTCCCCGAGTGTCTACCATTGCGGGCTGCCGGGGAAAGCGGGGGTTGGGCTGGAAATGCAAGTAGCATCTAGTGCCTCCCCCTGGAAAGGGTAGGAAATTAGCGGACTTCCCCGTGCCAGGGAACACCTTTGACACCACTTAGCTGCGTGGAGGGCGGCCCCGAACCTCCCCCACACAGTCAGGCGTGTTCCAGAATCTGAGAGTGGGGAGGTTCCGTCTTCTGTCTGCAGCACCCAGGATCTCCTAGGAGCCCTTCGCGTGTCTTCCCCGAGTGTCTACCTGTGCGGGCTGCCGGGGAAAGACGGGGGATGGGCTGGAAATGCAGGTAGTATCTAGTGCCTCTCCCTGGACTTGGGAGGTAATTAGCGGACTTCCCCCTGCCAGGGAACACCTGTGACACCAGTCAGCTGCGTGGACGGCGGCCCCAAACCTCCCCCACACAGTCAGCCGTGTTCCGGAATTGTGAGTGTGGGGAGGTTCCGTCTTCTGTCTGCAGCACCCAGGATCTCCTAGGAGCCCTTCGCGTGTATTCCCCGTGTGTCTGCTTTTGCGGGCTGCCGGGGAAAGGCGGGGGTTGGGCTGGAAGTGCAGGTAGCATCTAGTGCCTCCCCCTGGACTTGGGAGGTAATTAGCGGAATTCCGCCTGCCAGGGAACACCTGTGACACCAGTCAGCTGCGTGGAAGGTGGCCCCAGTCTTCCCCCACACAGTCAGAAGTGTTCCGGAATTGTGAGTGTGGGGAGGTTCCGTATTCTGTCTGCAGCACCCGGGATCTCCTAGGAGCCCTTCGCGTGTCTTCCCCGAGTGTCTGCATGTGCGGGCTGCCGGGGAAAAGCGGGGGTCGGGCTGGAAATGCAGGTCGCATTTAGTGCCTCCCCCTGGACTTGGGAGGTAATTAGCGGACTTCCCCATGCCAGGGAACACCTTTGACACCACTCAACTGCGTGGAGGGCGGCCCCAAACCTCCCACACACAGTCAGCCGTGTTCCGAAATTGTGAGTGTGGGGAGGTTCCGTTTTCTGTCTGCAGCATCCGGGATCTCCTAGGAGCCCTTCGCGTGTCTTCCACGGTTGTCTCCCATTGCGGGCTGCCGGGGAAAGCGGGGGTTGGGCTGGAAATGCAAGTAGCATCTAGTGCCTCCCCCTGGACACGGTAGGCCATTAGCGGACTTCCCCGTGCCAGGGAACACCTGTGACACCAGTCAGCTGCGTGGACGGCGGCCCCAAACCTCCAACACACAGTCAGCCGTGTTCCGGAATTCTGAGAGAGGAGGTTCCGTCTTCTGTCTGCAGCACCCGGGATCTCCTAGGAGCCCTTCGCGTGTCTTCATCGAGTGTCTCCCATTGCGGGATGCCTGGGAAAGCGGGGGTTGGGCTGGAAATGCAAGTAGCATCTAGTGCCTCCCCCTGGATAGGGTAGGCCATTAGCGGAATTCCCCGTGCCAGGGAACACCTTTGACACCACTTAGAGGCGTGGAGGGCGGCCCCGAACCTCCCCCACACAGTCAGCCATGTTCCGGAATTGTGAGTGTGGGGAGGTTCCGTCTTCTGTCTGCAGCACCCGGGATCTCCTAGGAGACCTTCGCGTGTCTTCCCCGAGTGTATGCATGTGCGGGCTACCGGGGAAAGGCGGCGTTGGGCTGGAAATGCAGGTAGCATGTAGTGCCTCCCCCTGGACATGGTAGGCAATTAGCGGACTTCCCCCTGCCAGGGAATACCTTTGACACCACTTTGCTGCGTGGACGGCGGCACCAAACCTCCCCACACAGTCAGACTTGTTCCGGAATTCTGAGAGAGGGGAGGTTCCGTCTTCTGTCTGCAGCGCCCGGGATCTCCTAGGAGCCCTTCGCGTGTCTTCCCCGAGTGTCTGCATGTGCGGGCTGCCGGGGAAAGGCGGGGGTTGGGCTGGAAATGCAGGTCGCATTTAGTGCCTCCCCCTGGACTTGGGAGGTAATTAGCGGACTTCCCCCTGCCAGGGAACACCTTTGACACCACTGAACTGCGTGGAGGGCGGCCCCAAACCTCCCACACACAGTCAGCCGTGTTCCGGAATTCTGAGAGTGTGGAGGTTCCGTCTTCTGTCTGCTGCACCCGAATTCTCCTAGGAGCATTTCGCGTGTCTTCCCCGAGTGTCTGAATGTGCGGGCTGCCGGGGAAAGGCGGGGGTTGGGCTGGAAATGCAGGTCGCATTTAGTGCCTCCCCCTGGACTTGGGAGGTAATTAGCGGACTTCCCCATGCCAGGGAACACCTTTGACACCACTCACCTGCGTGGAAGGCGGCCCCAAACCTCCCACACACAGTCAGCCGTGTTCCGAATTTGTGAGTGTGGGGAGGTTCCGTTTTCTCTCTGCAGCACCCGGGATCTCCTAGGAGCCCTTCGCGTGTCTTCCCCGAGTGTCTGCATGTGCGGGCTGCCGGGGAAAGGCGGGGGTTGGGCTGGAAATGCATGTAGTATCTAGTGCCTCCCCCTGGACTTGGGAGGTAATTAGCGGACTTCCCCCTGCCAGGGAACACCTGTGACACCAGTCAGCTGCGTGGACAGCGGCCCCAAACCTCCCCCTCACATTCAGCCGTCTTCCGGAAGTCTGAGAGTGGGGAGGTTCCGTCTTCTGTCTGCAGCACCCGAGATCTCCTAGGAGCATTTAGCGTGTCTTACCCGAGTGTATGCATGTGCGGGCTACCGGGGAAAGGCGGCGTTGGGCTGGAAATGCAGGTAGCATGTAGTGCCTCCCCATGGACATGGTAGGCAATAAGCGGACTTCCCCCTGCCAGGGAATACCTTTGACATCACTTAGCTGCGTGGAGGGCGGCCCCGAACCTCCCCCACACAGTCAGCTGTGTTCCGGTATTGTGAGTGTGGGGAAGTTCCGTCTTCTGTCTGCAGCACCCGGGATCTCCTAGGAGCCCTTCGCGTGTCTTCCCCGAGTGTATGCATGTGCGGGCTACCGGGGAAAGGCGGCGTTCGGCTGGAAATGCAGGTAGCATGTAGTGCCTCCCCCTGGACATGGTAGGCAATTAGCGGACTTCCCCCTGCCAGGGAATACCTTTGACACCACTTTGCTGCGTGGACGGCGGCACCAAACCTCCCCACACAGTCAGACTTGTTCCGTAATTTTGAGAGAGGGGAGGTTCCGTCTTCTGTCTGCAGCACCCGGGATCTCCTAGGAGCCCTTCGCGTGTCTTCCCCGAGTGTTGCATGTGCGGGCTGCCGGGGAAAGGCGGGGGTTGGGCTGGAAATGCAGGTCGCATTTAGTGCCTCCCCCTGGACTTGGGAGGTAATTAGCGGACTTCCCCCTGCCAGGGAACACCTTTGACACCACTGAACTGCGTGGAGGGCGGCCCCAAAACTCCCACACACAGTCAGCCGTGTTCCGGAATTCTGAGAGTGTGGAGGTTCCGTCTTCTGTCTGCTGCACCCGAATTCTCCTAGGAGCATTTCGCGTGTCTTCCCCGAGTGTCTGCATGTGCGGGCTGCCTGGGAAAGGCGGGGGTTGGGCTGGAAATGCAGGTCGCATTTAGTGCCTCCCCCTGGACTTGGGAGGTAATTAGCGGACTTCCCCATGCCAGGGAACACCTTTGACACCACTCACCTGCGTGGAAGGCGGCCCCAAACCTCCCACACACAGTCAGCCGTGTTCCGAATTTGTGAGTGTGGGGAGGTTCCGTTTTCTCTCTGCAGCACCCGGGATCTCCTAGGAGCACTTCGCGTGTCTTCCCCGAGTGTCTACCATTGCGGGCTGCCGGGGAAAGCGGGGGTTGGGCTGGAAATGCAAGTAGCATCTAGTGCCTCCCCCTGGAAAGTGTAGGAAATTAGCGGACTTCCCCGTGCCAGGGAACACCTTTGACACCACTTAGCTGCGTGGAGGGCGGCCCCGAACCTCCCCCACACAGTCAGGCGTGTTCCAGAATCTGAGAGTGGGGAGGTTCCGTCTTCTGTCTGCAGCACCCAGGATCTCCTAGGAGCCCTTCGCGTGTCTTCCCCGAGTGTCTACCTGTGCGGGCTGCCGGGGAAAGACGGGGGATGGGCTGGAAATGCAGGTAGTATCTAGTGCCTCTCCCTGGACTTGGGAGGTAATTAGCGGACTTCCCCCTGCCAGGGAACACCTGTGACACCAGTCAGCTGCGTGGACGGCGGCCCCAAACCTCCCCCACACAGTCAGCCGTGTTCCGGAATTGTGAGTGTGGGGAGGTTCCGTCTTCTGTCTGCAGCACCCAGGATCTCCTAGGAGCCCTTCGCGTGTATTCCCCGTGTGTCTGCTTTTGCGGGCTGCCGGGGAAAGGCGGGGGTTGGGCTGGAAGTGCAGGTAGCATCTAGTGCCTCCCCCTGGACTTGGGAGGTAATTAGCGGAATTCCGCCTGCCAGGGAACACCTGTGACACCAGTCAGCTGCGTGGAAGGTGGCCCCAGTCTTCCCCCACACAGTCAGAAGTGTTCCGGAATTGTGAGTGTGGGGAGGTTCCGTATTCTGTCTGCAGCACCCGGGATCTCCTAGGAGCCCTTCGCGTGTCTTCCCCGAGTGTCTGCATGTGCGGGCTGCCGGGGAAAAGCGGGGGTCGGGCTGGAAATGCAGGTCGCATTTAGTGCCTCCCCCTGGACTTGGGAGGTAATTAGCGGACTTCCCCATGCCAGGGAACACCTTTGACACCACTCAACTGCGTGGAGGGCGGCCCCAAACCTCCCACACACAGTCAGCCGTGTTCCGAAATTGTGAGTGTGGGGAGGTTCCGTTTTCTGTCTGCAGCATCCGGGATCTCCTAGGAGCCCTTCGCGTGTCTTCCACGGTTGTCTCCCATTGCGGGCTGCCGGGGAAAGCGGGGGTTGGGCTGGAAATGCAAGTAGCATCTAGTGCCTCCCCCTGGACACGGTAGGCCATTAGCGGACTTCCCCGTGCCAGGGAACACCTGTGACACCAGTCAGCTGCGTGGACGGCGGCCCCAAACCTCCAACACACAGTCAGCCGTGTTCCGGAATTCTGAGAGAGGAGGTTCCGTCTTCTGTCTGCAGCACCCGGGATCTCCTAGGAGCCCTTCGCGTGTCTTCATCGAGTGTCTCCCATTGCGGGATGCCTGGGAAAGCGGGGGTTGGGCTGGAAATGCAAGTAGCATCTAGTGCCTCCCCCTGGATAGGGTAGGCCATTAGCGGAATTCCCCGTGCCAGGGAACACCTTTGACACCACTTAGAGGCGTGGAGGGCGGCCCCGAACCTCCCCCACACAGTCAGCCATGTTCCGGAATTGTGAGTGTGGGGAGGTTCCGTCTTCTGTCTGCAGCACCCGGGATCTCCTAGGAGCCCTTCGCGTGTCTTCCCCGAGTGTCTGCATGTGCGGGCTGCCGGGGAAAGGCGGGGGTTGGGCTGGAAATGCAGGTCGCATTTAGTGCCTCCCCCTGGACTTGGGAGGTAATTAGCGGACTTCCCCCTGCCAGGGAACACCTTTGACACCACTGAACTGCGTGGAGGGCGGCCCCAAACCTCCCACACACAGTCAGCCGTGTTCCGGAATTCTGAGAGTGTGGAGGTTCCGTCTTCTGTCTGCTGCACCCGAATTCTCCTAGGAGCATTTCGCGTGTCTTCCCCGAGTGTCTGAATGTGCGGGCTGCCGGGGAAAGGCGGGGGTTGGGCTGGAAATGCAGGTCGCATTTAGTGCCTCCCCCTGGACTTGGGAGGTAATTAGCGGACTTCCCCATGCCAGGGAACACCTTTGACACCACTCACCTGCGTGGAAGGCGGCCCCAAACCTCCCACACACAGTCAGCCGTGTTCCGAATTTGTGAGTGTGGGGAGGTTCCGTTTTCTCTCTGCAGCACCCGGGATCTCCTAGGAGCACTTCGCGTGTCTTCCCCGAGTGTCTACCATTGCGGGCTGCCGGGGAAAGCGGGGGTTGGGCTGGAAATGCAAGTAGCATCTAGTGCCTCCCCCTGGAAAGGGTAGGAAATTAGCGGACTTCCCCGTTCCAGGGAACACCTTTGACACCACTTAGCTGCGTGGAGGGCGACCTGAACCTCCCACACACAGTCAGGCGTGTTCCAGAATCTGAGAGTGGGGAGGTTCCGTCTTCTGTCTGCAGCACCCAGGATCTCCTAGGAGCCCTTCGCGTGTCTTCCCCGAGTGTCTAACTGTGCGGGCTGCCGGGGAAAGACGGGGGATGGGCTGGAAATGCAGGTAGTATCTAGTGCCTCTCCCTGGACTTGGGAGGTAATTAGCGGACTTCCCCCTGCCAGGGAACACCTGTGACACCAGTCAGCTGCGTGGACGGCGGCCCCAAACCTCCCCCACACAGTCAGCCGTGTTCCGGAATTGTGAGTGTGGGGAGGTTCCGTCTTCTGTCTGCAGCACCCAGGATCTCCTAGGAGCCCTTCGCGTGTATTCCCCGTGTGTCTGCTTTTGCGGGCTGCCGGGGAAAGGCGGGGGTAGGGCTGGAAATGCAGGTAGCATCTAGTGCCTCCCCCTGGACTTGGGAGGTAATTAGCGGAATTCCGCCTGCCAGGGAACACCTGTGACACCAGTCAGCTGCGTGGAAGGTGGCCACAGTCTTCCCCCACACAGTCAGAAGTGTTCCGGAATTGTGAGTGTGGGGAGGTTCCGTATTCTGTCTGCAGCACCCGGGATTTCCTAGGAGCCCTTCGCGTGTCTTCCCCGAGTGTCTGCATGTGCGGGCTGCCGGGGAAAAGCGGGGGTCGGGCTGGAAATGCAGGTCGCATTTAGTGCCTCCCCCTGGACTTGGGAGGTAATTAGCGGACTTCCCCATGCCAGGGAACACCTTTGACACCACTCAACTGCGTGGAGGGCGGCCCCAAACCTCACACACACAGTCAGCCGTGTTCCGAAATTGTGAGTGTGGGGAGGTTCCGTTTTCTGTCTGCAGCATCCGGGATCTCCTAGGAGCCCTTCGCGTGTCTTCCACGGTTGTCTCCCATTGCGGGCTGCCGGGGAAAGCGGGGGTTCGGCTGGAAATGCAAGTAGCATCTAGTGCCTCCCCCTGGACAGGGTAGGCCATTAGCGGACTTCCCCGTGCCAGGGAACACCTGTGACACCAGTCAGCTGCGTGGACGGCGGCCCCAAACCTCCAACACACAGTCAGCCGTGTTCCGGAATTCTGAGAGAGGAGGTTCCGTCTTCTGTCTGCAGCACCCGGGATCTCCTAGGAGCCCTTCGCGTGTCTTCATCGAGTGTCTCCCATTGCGGGATGCCTGGGAATGCGGGGGTTGGGCTGGAAAAGCAAGTAGCATCTAGTGCCTCCCCCTGGACAGGGTAGGCCATTAGCGGACTTCCCCGTGCCAGGGAACACCTTTGACACCACTTAGAGGCGTGGAGGGCGGCCCCGAACCTCCCCCACACAGTCAGCCATGTTCCGGAATTGTGAGTGTGGGGAGGTTCCGTCTTCTGTCTGCAGCACCCGGGATCTCCTAGGAGCCCTTCGCGTGTCTTCCCCGAGTGTCTACCTGTGCGGGCTGCCGGGGAAAGACGGGGGATGGGCTGGAAATGCAGGTAGTATCTAGTGCCTCTCCCTGGACTTGGGAGGTAATTAGCGGACTTCCCCCTGCCAGGGAACACCTGTGACACCAGTCAGCTGCGTGGACGGCGGCCTCAAACCTCCCCCACACAGTCAGCCGTGTTCCGGAATTCTGAGAGTGGGGAGGTTCCGTCTTCTGTCTGCAGCACCCAGGATCTCCTAGGAGCCCTTCGCGTGTATTCCCCGTGTGTCTGCTTTTGCGGGCTGCCGGGGAAAGGCGGGGGTTGGGCTGGAAATGCAGGTAGCATCTAGTGCCTCCCCCTGGACTTGGGAGGTAATTAGCGGAATTCCGCCTGCCAGGGAACACCTGTGACACCAGTCAGCTGCGTGGAAGGCGGCCCCAGTCTTCCCCCACACAGTCAGAAGTGTTCCGGAATTGTGAGTGTGGGGAGGTTCCGTATTCTGTCTGCAGCACCCGGGATCTCCTAGGAGCCCTTCGCGTGTCTTCCCCGAGTGTCTGCATGTGCGGGCTGCCGGGGAAAGGCGGGGGTTGGGCTGGAAATGCAGGTCGCATTTAGTGCCTCCCCCTGGACTTGGGAGGTAATTAGCGGACTTCCCCATGCCAGGGAACACCTTTGACACCACTCAACTGCGTGGAGGGCGGCCCCAAACCTCCCACACACAGTCAGCCGTGTTCCGAAATTGTGAGTGTGGGGAGGTTTCGTCTACAGTCTGCAGCACCCGGGATCTCCTAGGAGCCCTTCGCGTGTCTTCCCCGAGTGTCTGACTGTGCGGGCTGCCGGGGAAAGGTGGGGGTTGGGCTGGAAATGCAGGTAGCATCTAGTGCCTCCCCCTGGACTTGGAAGGTAATTAGCGGACTTCCCCCTGCCAGGGAACACCTTTGACACCACTCAACTGCGTGGAGGGCGGCCCCAAACGTCCCACACACAGTCAGCCGTGTTCCGGAATTCTGAGAGTGAGGAGGTTCCGTCTTCTGTCTGCTGCACCCGGGATCTCCTAGGAGCCCTTCGCGTGTCTTCCCCGAGTGTATCCCATTGCGGGCTGCCGGGGAAAGCGGGGGTTGGGCTGGAAATGCAAGTAGCTTCTAGTGCCTTCCCCTGGACAGGGTAGGCAATTAGCGGACTTCCCCGTGCCAGGGAACACCTTTGACACCACTTAGCTGCGTGGAGGGCGGCCCCGAACCTCCCCGACAGAGTCAGCCGTGTTCCGGAATTCTGAGAATGGGAATGTTCCGTCTTCTGTCTGCAGCACCCGGGATCTCCTAGGAGCCCTTCGCGTGTCTTCCCCGAGTGTCTGCATGTGCGGGCTGCCGGGGAAAGGCGGGGGTTGGGCTGGAAATGCAGGTCGCATTTAGTGCATCCCCCTGGACTTGGGAGGTAATTAGCGGACTTCCCCATGCCAGGGAACACCTTTGACACCACTCACCTGCGTGGAGGGCGGCCCCAAACCTCCCACACACAGTCAGCCGTGTTCCGGAATTCTGAGAGTGAGGAGGTTCCGTCTTCTGTCTGCTGCACCCGAGATTTCCTAGGAGCATTTCGCGTGTCTTCCCCGAGTGTATGCATGTGCGGGCTACCGGGGAAAGGCGGGGTTTGGGCTGGAAATGCAGGTAGCATGTAGTGCCTCCCCCTGGAAAGGGTAGGCAATTAGCGGATTTCCCCATGCCAGGGAACACCATTGACACCACTTAACTGCGTGGAGGGCGGCCCAGAACCTCCCCCACACTGTCAGCCGTGTTCCGGTATTGTGAGTGTTGGGAAGTTCCGTCTTCTGTCTGCAGCACCCGGAATCTCCTAGGAGCCCTTCGCGTGTCTTCCCCGAGTGTCTGACTGTGCGGGCTGCCGGGGAAAGGCGGGGGTTGGGCTGGAAATGCAGGTAGCATCTAGTGCCTCCCCCTGGATAGGGTAGGCAATTAGCGAATTTACCCATGCCAGGGAACTCCTTTGACAGCACTTAGCGGCGAGGAGGGCGGCCCCAAACCACCCCCACACAGTTAGCCGTGTTCCGGGATTGTGAGTGTGGGGAGGTTCCGTCTACAGTCTGCAGCACCCGGGATCTCCTAGGAGCCCTTCGCGTGTCTTCCCCGAGTGTCTCACATTGCGGGCTGCCGGGGAAAGGCGGGGGTTGGGCTGGAAATGCAGGTAGCATCTAGTGCCTCCCCCTGGACTTGGGAGGTAATTAGCGGACTTCCCCCTGCCAGGGAACACCTTTGACACCACTCAACTGCGTGGAGGGCGGCCCCAAACGTCCCACACAGAGTCAGCCGTGTTCCGGAATTCTGAGTGTGAGGAGGTTCCGTCTTCTGTCTGCTGCACCCGGGATCTCCTAGGAGCCCTTCGCGTGTCTTCCCCGAGTGGATCCCATTGCGGGCTGCCGGGGAAAGCGGGGGTTGGGCTGGAAATGCAAGTAGCTTCTAGTGCCTTCCCCTGGACAGGGTAGGCAATTAGCGGACTTCCCCGTGCCAGGGAACACCTTTGACACCACTTAGCTGCGTGGAGGGCGGCCCCGAACCTCCCCGACACAGTCAGCCGTGTTCCGGAATTCTGAGAATGGGAATGTTCCGTCTTCTGTCTGCAGCACCCGGGATCTCCTAGGAGCCCTTCGCGTGTCTTCCCCGAGTGTCTGCATGTGCGGGCTGCCGGGGAAAGGCGGGGGTTGGGCTGGAAATGCAGGTCGCATTTAGTGCATCCCCCTGGACTTGGGAGGTAATTAGCGGACTTCCCCATGCCAGGGAACACCTTTGACACCACTCACCTGCGTGGAGGGCGGCCCCAAACCTCCCACACACAGTCAGCCGTGTTCCGGAATTCTGAGAGTGAGGAGGTTCCGTCTTCTGTCTGCTGCACCCGAGATCTCCTAGGAGCATTTCGCGTGTCTTCCCCGAGTGTATGCATGTGCGGGCTACCGGGGAAAGGCGGGGTTTGGGCTGGAAATGCAGGTAGCATGTAGTGCCTCCCCCTGGAAAGGGTAGGCAATTAGCGGAATTCCGCCTGCCAGGGAACACCTGTGACACCAGTCAGCTGCGTGGAAGGCGGCCCCAGTCTTCCCCCACACAGTCAGAAGTGTTCCGGAATTGTGAGTGTGGGGAGGTTCCGTCTTCTGTCTGCAGCACCCGGGATCTCCTAGGAGCCCTTCGCGTGTCTTCCCCGAGTGTCTCACATTACGGGCTGCCGGGGAAAGGCGGGGTTTGGGCTGGAAATGCAGGTAGTATCTAGTGCCTCCCCCTGGACTTGGGAGGTAATTAGCGGACTTCCCCCTGCCAGGGAACACCTGTGACACCAGTCAGCTGCGTGGACGGCGGCCCCAAACCTCCCCCACACAGTCAGCCGTGTTCCGGAATTCTGAGAGTGGGGATGTTCCGTCTTCTGTCTGCAGCACCCGGGATCTCCTAGGAGCCCTTCGCGTGTCTTCCCCGAGTGTCTGCATGTGCGGGCTGCCGGGGAAAGGCGGGGGTTGGGCTGGAAATGCATGTAGTATCTAGTGCCTCCCCCTGGACTTGGGAGGTAATTAGCGGACTTCCCCCTGCCAGGGAACACCTGTGACACCAGTCAGCTTCGTGGACAGCGGCCCCAAACCTCCCCCTCACATTCAGCCGTCTTCCGGAAGTCTGAGAGTGGGGAGGTTCCGTCTTCTTTCTGCAGCACCCGGGATCTCCTAGGAGCCCTTCGCGTGTATTCCCCGTGTGTCTGCTTTTGCGAGCTGCCGGGGAAAGCGGGGGTTGGGCTGGAAATGCAAGTAGCTTCTAGTGCCTTCCCCTGGACAGGGTAGGCAATTAGCGGACTTCCCCGTGCCAGGGAACACCTTTGACACCACTTAGCTGCGTGGAGGGCGGCCCCGAACCTCCCCGACACAGTCAGGCGTGTTCCGGAATTCTGAGAGTGGGTATGTTCCGTCTTCTGTCTGCAGCACCCGGGATCTCCTAGGAGCCCTTCGCGTGTCTTCCCCGAGTGTCTGCATGTGCGGGCTGCCGGGGAAAGGCGGGGGTTGGGCTGGAAATGCAGGTCGCATTTAGTGCCTCCCCCTGGACTTGGGAGGTAATTAGCGGACTTCCCCATGCCAGGGAACACCTTTGACACCACTCACCTGCGTGGAGGGCGGCCCCAAACCTCCCACACACAGTCAGCCGTGTTCCGGAATTGTGAGTGTGGGGAGGTTCCGTCTTCTGTCTGCAGCACCCGGGATCTCCTAGGAGCCCTTCGCGTGTCTTCCCCGAGTGTATACCATTGCGGGCTGCCGAGGAAATCGGGGGTTTGGCTGGAAATGCAAGTAGCATCTAGTGCCTCCCCCTAAACAGGGGAGGTAATTAGCGGAATTCCGCCTGACAGGGAACACCTGTGACACCAGTCAGCTGCGTGGAAGGCGGACCCAGTCTTCCCCCACACAGTCAGAAGTGTTCCGGAATTGTGAGTGTGGGGAGGTTCCGTCTTCTGTCTGCAGCACCCGGGATCTCCTAGGAGCCCTTCGCGTGTCTTCCCCGAGTGTCTCACATTGCGGGCTGCCGGGGAAAGGCGGGGGTTGGGCTGGAAATGTAGGTAGCATGTAGTGCCTCCCCCTGGAGAGGGTAGGCAATTAGCGGATTTCCCCATGCCAGGGAACACCTTTGACACCACTTAACTGCGTGGAGGGCGGCCCAGAACCTCCCCCACACTGTCAGCCGTGTTCCGGTATTGTGAGTGTTGGGAAGTTCCGTCTTCTGTCTGCAGCACCCGGAATCTCCTAGGAGCCCTTCGCGTGTCTTCCCCGAGTGTCTGCCTGTGCGGGCTGACGGGAAATGCGGGGGTTGGGCTGGAAATGCAGGTAGCATCTAGTGCCTCCCCCTGGACTTGGGAGGTAATTAGCGGACTTCCTCCTGCCAGGGAACACCTGAGACACCAGTCAGCTGCGTGGACAGCGGCCCCAAACCTCCCCCTCACAGTCAGCCGTGTACCGGAAGTCTGAGAGTGGGGAGGTTCCGTCTTCTGTCTGCAGCACCCGGGATCTCCTAGGAGCCCTTCGCGTGTATTCCCCGTGTGTATGCTTGTGCGAGCTGCCGGGGAAAGGCGGGGGTTGGGCTGGAAATGCAGGTAGCATCTAGTGCCTCCCCCTGAACAGGGGAGGTAATTAGCGGAATTCCGCCTGCCAGGGAACACCTGTGACACCAGTCAGCTGCGTGGAAGGCGGCCCCAGTCTTCCCCCACACAGTCAGAAGTGTTCCGGAATTGTGAGTGTGGGGAGGTTCCGTTTTCTGTCTGCAGCACCCGGGATCTCCTAGGAGCCCTTCGCGTGTCTTCCCCGAGTGTCTGCATGTGCGGGCTGCCGGGGAAAGGCGGGGGTTGGGCTGGAAATGCAGGTCGCATTTAGTGCCTCCCCCTGGACTTGGGAGGTAATTAGCGGACTTCCCCCTGCCAGGGAACACCTTTGACACCACTGAACTGCGTGGAGGGCGGCCCCAAACCTCCCACACACAGTCAGCCGTGTTCCGGAATTCTGAGAGTGTGGAGGGTCCGTCTTCTGTCTGCTGCACCCGAATTCTCCTAGGAGCATTTCGCGTGTCTTCCCCGAGTGTATGCATGTGCGGGCTACCGGGGAAATGCGGGGTTTGGGCTGGAAATGCAGGTAGCATGTAGTGCCTCCCCCTGGAGAGGGTAGGCAATTAGCGGATTTCCCCATGCCAGGGAACACCTTTGACACCACTTAACTGCGTGGAGGGCGGCCCCGAACCTCCCCCACACAGTGAGCCGTGTTCCGGTATTGTGAGTGTGGGGAAGTTCCGTCTTCTGTCTGCAGCACCCGGAATCTCCTTGGAGCCCTTCGCGTGTCTTCCCCGAGTGTCTGCCTGTGCGGGCTGACGGGGAAAGGCGGGGGTTGGGCTGGAAAATTCAGGTAATATCTAGTGCCTCCCCCTGGACTTGGGAGGTAATTTGCCGACTTCCCCCTGCCAGGGAACACCTGTGACACCAGTCAGCTGCGTGGAGGGCGGCCCCAAACCTCCCCCACACAGTCAGACGTGTTCCGGAATTCTGAGAGAGGGGAGGTTCCGTCTTCTGTCTGCAGCACCCGGGATCTCCTAGGACCCCTTCGCGTGTCTTCCCCGAGTGTCTGCATGTGCGGGCTGCCGGGGAAAGGCGGGGGTTGGGCTGGAAATGCAGGTCGCATTTAGTGCCTCCCCCTGGATTGGGAGGTAATTAGCGGACTTCCCCATGCCAGGTAACACCTTTGACACCACTCACCTGCGTAGAGGGCGGCCCCAAACCTCCCACACACAGTCAGCCGTGTTCCGAATTTGTGAGTGTGGGGAGGTTCCGTTTTCTCTCTGCAGCACCCGGGATCTCCTAGGAGCACTTCGCGTGTCTTCCCCGAGTGTCTACCATTGCGGGCTGCCGGGGAAAGCGGGGGTTGTGCTGGAAATGCAAGTAGCATCTAGTGCCTCCCCCTGGACAGGGTAGGCAATTAGCGGACTTCCCCGTGCCAGGGAACACCTTTGACACCACTTAGCTGCGTGGAGGGCGGCCCCGAACCTCCCCCACACAGTCAGGCGTGTTCCAGAATTCTGACAGTGGGGAGGTTCCGTCTTCTGTCTGCAGCACCCGGGATCTCCTAGGAGCCCTTCGCGTGTCTTCATCGAGTGTCTGCCATTGCGGGCTGCCGGGGAAAGCGGGGGTTGGGCTGGAAATGCAAGTAGCATCTAGTGCCTCCCCTTGGACATGGTAGGCAATTAGCGGACTTCCCCATGCCAGGGAACACCTTTGACGCCACTTAGAGGCGTGGAGGGCGGCCCCATTCTTCCCCCACACAGTCAGAAGTGTTCCGGAATTGTGAGTGTGGGCAGGTTCCGTCTTCTGTCTGCAGCACCCGTTATCTCCTAGGAGCCCTTCGCGTGTCTTCCCCGAGTGTCTGCATGTGCTGGCTGCCGGGGAAAGGCGTGGGTTGGGCTGGAAATGCAGGTCGCATTTAGTGCCTAACCCTGGACTTGGGAGGTAATTAGCGGACTTCCCCATGCCAGGGAACACCTTTGACACCACTGAACTGCGTGGAGGGCGGCCCCAAACCTCCCACACACAGTCAGCCGTATTCCGGAATTCTGAGAGTGGGGAGGTTCCGTCTTCTGTCTGCAGCACCCGGGATCTCCTAGGAGCCCTTCGCGTGTCTTCCCCGAGTGTCTGCATGTGCGGGCTGCCGGGGAAAGGCGGGGGTTGGGCTGGAAATGCATGTAGTATCTAGTGCCTCCCCCTGGACTTGGGAGGTAATTAGCGGACTTCCCCCTGCCAGGGAACACCTGTGACACCAGTCAGCTTCGTGGACAGCGGCCCCAAACCTCCCCCTCACATTCAGCCGTCTTCCGGAAGTCTGAGAGTGGGGAGGTTCCGTCTTCTTTCTGCAGCACCCGGGATCTCCTAGGAGCCCTTCGCGTGTATTCCCCGTGTGTCTGCTTTTGCGAGCTGCCGGGGAAAGCGGGGGTTGGGCTGGAAATGCAAGTAGCTTCTAGTGCCTTCCCCTGGACAGGGTAGGCAATTAGCGGACTTCCCCGTGCCAGGGAACACCTTTGACACCACTTAGCTGCGTGGAGGGCGGCCCCGAACCTCCCCGACACAGTCAGGCGTGTTCCGGAATTCTGAGAGTGGGTATGTTCCGTCTTCTGTCTGCAGCACCCGGGATCTCCTAGGAGCCCTTCGCGTGTCTTCCCCGAGTGTCTGCATGTGCGGGCTGCCGGGGAAAGGCGGGGGTTGGGCTGGAAATGCAGGTCGCATTTAGTGCCTCCCCCTGGACTTGGGAGGTAATTAGCGGACTTCCCCATGCCAGGGAACACCTTTGACACCACTCACCTGCGTGGAGGGCGGCCCCAAACCTCCCACACACAGTCAGCCGTGTTCCGGAATTGTGAGTGTGGGGAGGTTCCGTCTTCTGTCTGCAGCACCCGGGATCTCCTAGGAGCCCTTCGCGTGTCTTCCCCGAGTGTATACCATTGCGGGCTGCCGAGGAAATCGGGGGTTTGGCTGGAAATGCAAGTAGCATCTAGTGCCTCCCCCTAAACAGGGGAGGTAATTAGCGGAATTCCGCCTGACAGGGAACACCTGTGACACCAGTCAGCTGCGTGGAAGGCGGACCCAGTCTTCCCCCACACAGTCAGAAGTGTTCCGGAATTGTGAGTGTGGGGAGGTTCCGTCTTCTGTCTGCAGCACCCGGGATCTCCTAGGAGCCCTTCGCGTGTCTTCCCCGAGTGTCTCACATTGCGGGCTGCCGGGGAAAGGCGGGGGTTGGGCTGGAAATGTAGGTAGCATGTAGTGCCTCCCCCTGGAGAGGGTAGGCAATTAGCGGATTTCCCCATGCCAGGGAACACCTTTGACACCACTTAACTGCGTGGAGGGCGGCCCAGAACCTCCCCCACACTGTCAGCCGTGTTCCGGTATTGTGAGTGTTGGGAAGTTCCGTCTTCTGTCTGCAGCACCCGGAATCTCCTAGGAGCCCTTCGCGTGTCTTCCCCGAGTGTCTGCCTGTGCGGGCTGACGGGAAATGCGGGGGTTGGGCTGGAAATGCAGGTAGCATCTAGTGCCTCCCCCTGGACTTGGGAGGTAATTAGCGGACTTCCTCCTGCCAGGGAACACCTGAGACACCAGTCAGCTGCGTGGACAGCGGCCCCAAACCTCCCCCTCACAGTCAGCCGTGTACCGGAAGTCTGAGAGTGGGGAGGTTCCGTCTTCTGTCTGCAGCACCCGGGATCTCCTAGGAGCCCTTCGCGTGTATTCCCCGTGTGTATGCTTGTGCGAGCTGCCGGGGAAAGGCGGGGGTTGGGCTGGAAATGCAGGTAGCATCTAGTGCCTCCCCCTGAACAGGGGAGGTAATTAGCGGAATTCCGCCTGCCAGGGAACACCTGTGACACCAGTCAGCTGCGTGGAAGGCGGCCCCAGTCTTCCCCCACACAGTCAGAAGTGTTCCGGAATTGTGAGTGTGGGGAGGTTCCGTTTTCTGTCTGCAGCACCCGGGATCTCCTAGGAGCCCTTCGCGTGTCTTCCCCGAGTGTCTGCATGTGCGGGCTGCCGGGGAAAGGCGGGGGTTGGGCTGGAAATGCAGGTCGCATTTAGTGCCTCCCCCTGGACTTGGGAGGTAATTAGCGGACTTCCCCCTGCCAGGGAACACCTTTGACACCACTGAACTGCGTGGAGGGCGGCCCCAAACCTCCCACACACAGTCAGCCGTGTTCCGGAATTCTGAGAGTGTGGAGGGTCCGTCTTCTGTCTGCTGCACCCGAATTCTCCTAGGAGCATTTCGCGTGTCTTCCCCGAGTGTATGCATGTGCGGGCTACCGGGGAAATGCGGGGTTTGGGCTGGAAATGCAGGTAGCATGTAGTGCCTCCCCCTGGAGAGGGTAGGCAATTAGCGGATTTCCCCATGCCAGGGAACACCTTTGACACCACTTAACTGCGTGGAGGGCGGCCCCGAACCTCCCCCACACAGTGAGCCGTGTTCCGGTATTGTGAGTGTGGGGAAGTTCCGTCTTCTGTCTGCAGCACCCGGAATCTCCTTGGAGCCCTTCGCGTGTCTTCCCCGAGTGTCTGCCTGTGCGGGCTGACGGGGAAAGGCGGGGGTTGGGCTGGAAAATTCAGGTAATATCTAGTGCCTCCCCCTGGACTTGGGAGGTAATTTGCCGACTTCCCCCTGCCAGGGAACACCTGTGACACCAGTCAGCTGCGTGGAGGGCGGCCCCAAACCTCCCCCACACAGTCAGACGTGTTCCGGAATTCTGAGAGAGGGGAGGTTCCGTCTTCTGTCTGCAGCACCCGGGATCTCCTAGGACCCCTTCGCGTGTCTTCCCCGAGTGTCTGCATGTGCGGGCTGCCGGGGAAAGGCGGGGGTTGGGCTGGAAATGCAGGTCGCATTTAGTGCCTCCCCCTGGATTGGGAGGTAATTAGCGGACTTCCCCATGCCAGGTAACACCTTTGACACCACTCACCTGCGTAGAGGGCGGCCCCAAACCTCCCACACACAGTCAGCCGTGTTCCGAATTTGTGAGTGTGGGGAGGTTCCGTTTTCTCTCTGCAGCACCCGGGATCTCCTAGGAGCACTTCGCGTGTCTTCCCCGAGTGTCTACCATTGCGGGCTGCCGGGGAAAGCGGGGGTTGTGCTGGAAATGCAAGTAGCATCTAGTGCCTCCCCCTGGACAGGGTAGGCAATTAGCGGACTTCCCCGTGCCAGGGAACACCTTTGACACCACTTAGCTGCGTGGAGGGCGGCCCCGAACCTCCCCCACACAGTCAGGCGTGTTCCAGAATTCTGACAGTGGGGAGGTTCCGTCTTCTGTCTGCAGCACCCGGGATCTCCTAGGAGCCCTTCGCGTGTCTTCATCGAGTGTCTGCCATTGCGGGCTGCCGGGGAAAGCGGGGGTTGGGCTGGAAATGCAAGTAGCATCTAGTGCCTCCCCTTGGACATGGTAGGCAATTAGCGGACTTCCCCATGCCAGGGAACACCTTTGACGCCACTTAGAGGCGTGGAGGGCGGCCCCATTCTTCCCCCACACAGTCAGAAGTGTTCCGGAATTGTGAGTGTGGGCAGGTTCCGTCTTCTGTCTGCAGCACCCGTTATCTCCTAGGAGCCCTTCGCGTGTCTTCCCCGAGTGTCTGCATGTGCTGGCTGCCGGGGAAAGGCGTGGGTTGGGCTGGAAATGCAGGTCGCATTTAGTGCCTAACCCTGGACTTGGGAGGTAATTAGCGGACTTCCCCATGCCAGGGAACACCTTTGACACCACTGAACTGCGTGGAGGGCGGCCCCAAACCTCCCACACACAGTCAGCCGTATTCCGGAATTCTGAGAGTGGGGAGGTTCCGTCTTCTGTCTGCAGCACCCGGGATCTCCTAGGAGCCCTTCGCGTGTCTTCCCCGAGTGTCTCACATTGCGGGCTGCCGGGGAAAGGCGGGGGTTGGGCTGGAAATGCAGGTAGTATCTAGTGCCTCCCCCTGGACTTGGGAGGTAATTAGCGGACTTCCCCCTGCCAGGGAACACCTGTGACACCAGTCAGCTGCGTGGACAGCGGCCCCAAACCTCCCCCTCACAGTCAGCCGTGTTCCGGAAGTCTGAGAGTGGGGAGGTTCCGTCTTCTGTCTGCAGCACCCGGGATCTCCTAGGAGCCCTTCGCGTGTATTCCCCGAGTGTCTGCTTATGCGAGCTGCCGGGGAAAGGCGGGGGTTGGGCTGGAAATGCAGGTAGCATCTAGTGCCTCCCCCTGAACAGGGGAGGTAATTAGCGGAATTCCGCCTGCCAGGGAACACCTGTGACACCAGTCAGCTGCGTGGAGGGCGGCCCCAAACCTCCCCCACACAGTCAGAAGTGTTCCGGAATTGTGAGTGTGGGGAGGTTCCGTTTTTTGTCTGCAGCACCCGGGATCTCCTAGGAGCCTTTCGCGTGTCTTCCCCGAGTGTATACCATTGCGGGCTGCCGGGGAATTCGGGGGTTTGGCTGGAAATGCAAGTAGAATCTAGTGCCTCCCCCTAAACAGGGGAGGTAATTAGCGGAATTCCGCCTGACAGGGAACACCTGTGACACCAGTCAGCTGCGTGGAAGGCGGCCCCATTCTTCCCCCACACAGTCAGAAGTGTTCCGTAATTGTGAGTGTGGGGAGGTTCCGTCTTCTGTCTGCAGCACCCGTTATCTCCTAGGAGCCCTTCGCGTGTCTTCCCCGAGTGTCTGCATGTGCGGGCTACCGGGGAAAGGCGTGGGTTGGGCTGGAAATGCAGGTCGCATTTAGTGCCTACCCCTGGACTTGGGAGGTAATTAGCGGACTTCCCCATGCCAGGGAACACCTTTGACACCACTCAACTGCGTGGAGGGCGGCCCCAAACCTCCCCCACACAGTCAGAAGTGTTCCGGAATTGTGAGAATGGGAATGTTCCGTCTTCTGTCTGCAGCACCCGGGATCTCCTAGGAGCCCTTCGCGTGTCTTCCCCGAGTGTCTGCATGTGCGGGCTGCCGGGGAAAGGCGGGGGTTGGGCTGGAAATGCAGGTCGCATTTAGTGCATCCCCCTGGACTTGGGAGGTAATTAGCGGACTTCCCCATGACAGGGAACACCTTTGACACCACTCACCTGCGTGGAGGGCGGCCCCAAACCTCCCACACACAGTCAGCCGTGTTCCGGAATTCTGAGAGTGAGGAGGTTCCGTCTTCTGTCTGCTGCACCCGAGATCTCCTAGGAGCATTTCGCGTGTCTTCCCCGAGTGTATGCATGTGCGGGCTACCGGGGAAAGGCGGGGTTTGGGCTGGAAATGCAGGTAGCATGTAGTGCCTCCCCCTGGAAAGGGTAGGCAATTAGCGGAATTCCGCCTGCCAGGGAACACCTGTGACACCAGTCAGCTGCGTGGAAGGCGGCCCCAGTCTTCCCCCACACAGTCAGAAGTGTTCCGGAATTGTGAGTGTGGGGAGGTTCCGTCTTCTGTCTGCAGCACCCGGGATCTCCTAGGAGCCCTTCGCGTGTCTTCCCCGAGTGTCTCACATTACGGGCTGCCGGGGAAAGGCGGGGTTTGGGCTGGAAATGCAGGTAGTATCTAGTGCCTCCCCCTGGACTTGGGAGGTAATTAGCGGACTTCCCCCTGCCAGGGAACACCTGTGACACCAGTCAGCTGCGTGGACGGCGGCCCCAAACCTCCCCCACACAGTCAGCCGTGTTCCGGAATTCTGAGAGTGGGGATGTTCCGTCTTCTGTCTGCAGCACCCGGGATCTCCTAGGAGCCCTTCGCGTGTCTTCCCCGAGTGTCTGCATGTGCGGGCTGCCGGGGAAAGGCGGGGGTTGGGCTGGAAATGCATGTAGTATCTAGTGCCTCCCCCTGGACTTGGGAGGTAATTAGCGGACTTCCCCCTGCCAGGGAAAACCTGTGACACCAGTCAGCTGCGTGGACAGCGGCCCCAAACCTCCCCCTCACATTCAGCCGTCTTCCGGAAGTCTGAGAGTGGGGAGGTTCCGTCTTCTTTCTGCAGCACCCGGGATCTCCTAGGAGCCCTTCGCGTGTATTCCCCGTGTGTCTGCTTTTGCGAGCTGCCGGGGAAAGCGGGGGTTGGGCTGGAAATGCAAGTAGCTTCTAGTGCCTTCCTCTGGACAGGGTAGGCAATTAGCGGACTTCCCCGTGCCAGGGAACACCTTTGACACCACTTAGCTGCGTGGAGGGCGGCCCCGAACCTCCCCGACACAGTCAGGCGTGTTCCGGAATTCTGAGAGTGGGTATGTTCCGTCTTCTGTCTGCAGCACCCGGGATCTCCTAGGAGCCCTTCGCGTGTCTTCCCCGAGTGTCTGCATGTGCGGGCTGCCGGGGAAAGGCGGGGGTTGGGCTGGAAATGCAGGTCGCATTTAGTGCCTCCCCCTGGACTTGGGAGGTAATTAGCGGACTTCCCCATGCCAGGGAACACCTTTGACACCACTCACCTGCGTGGAGGGCGGCCCCAAACCTCCCACACACAGTCAGCCGTGTTCCGGAATTGTGAGTGTGGGGAGGTTCCGTCTTCTGTCTGCAGCACCCGGGATCTCCTAGGAGCCCTTCGCGTGTCTTCCCCGAGTGTATACCATTGCGGGCTGCCGAGGAAATCGGGGGTTTGGCTGGAAATGCAAGTAGCATCTAGTGCCTCCCCCTAAACAGGGGAGGTAATTAGCGGAATTCCGCCTGACAGGGAACACCTGTGACACCAGTCAGCTGCGTGGAAGGCGGCCCCAGTCTTCCCCCACACAGTCAGAAGTGTTCCGGAATTGTGAGTGTGGGGAGGTTCCGTCTTCTGTCTGCAGCACCCGGGATCTCCTAGGAGCCCTTCGCGTGTCTTCCCCGAGTGTCTCACATTGCGGGCTGCCGGGGAAAGGCGGGGGTTGGGCTGGAAATGTAGGTAGCATGTAGTGCCTCCCCCTGGAGAGGGTAGGCAATTAGCGGATTTCCCCATGCCAGGGAACACCTTTGACACCACTTAACTGCGTGGAGGGCGGCCCAGAACCTCCCCCACACTGTCAGCCGTGTTCCGGTATTGTGAGTGTTGGGAAGTTCCGTCTTCTGTCTGCAGCACCCGGAATCTCCTAGGAGCCCTTCGCGTGTCTTCCCCGAGTGTCTGCCTGTGCGGGCTGACGGGAAATGCGGGGGTTGGGCTGGAAATGCAGGTAGCATCTAGTGCCTCCCCCTGGACTTGGGAGGTAATTAGCGGACTTCCTCCTGCCAGGGAACACCTGAGACACCAGTCAGCTGCGTGGACAGCGGCCCCAAACCTCCCCCTCACAGTCAGCCGTGTACCGGAAGTCTGAGAGTGGGGAGGTTCCGTCTTCTGTCTGCAGCACCCGGGATCTCCTAGGAGCCCTTCGCGTGTCTTCCCCGAGTGTCTGCATGTGCGGGCTGCCGGGGAAAGGCGGGGGTTGGGCTGGAAATGCAGGTCGCATTTAGTGCCTCCCCCTGGACTTGGGAGGTAATTAGCGGACTTCCCCCTGCCAGGGAACACCTTTGACACCACTGAACTGCGTGGAGGGCGGCCCCAAACCTCCCACACACAGTCAGCCGTGTTCCGGAATTCTGAGAGTGTGGAGGGTCCGTCTTCTGTCTGCTGCACCCGAATTCTCCTAGGAGCATTTCGCGTGTCTTCCCCGAGTGTATGCATGTGCGGGCTACCGGGGAAATGCGGGGTTTGGGCTGGAAATGCAGGTAGCATGTAGTGCCTCCCCCTGGAGAGGGTAGGCAATTAGCGGATTTCCCCATGCCAGGGAACACCTTTGACACCACTTAACGGCGTGGAGGGCGGCCCCGAACCTCCCCCACACAGTGAGCCGTGTTCCGGTATTGTGAGTGTGGGGAAGTTCCGTCTTCTGTCTGCAGCACCCGGAATCTCCTTGGAGCCCTTCGCGTGTCTTCCCCGAGTGTCTGCCTGTGCGGGCTGACGGGGAAAGGCGGGGGTTGGGCTGGAAAATTCAGGTAATATCTAGTGCCTCCCCCTGGACTTGGGAGGTAATTTGCCGACTTCCCCCTGCCAGGGAACACCTGTGACACCAGTCAGCTGCGTGGACGGCGGCCCCAAACCTCCCCCACACAGTCAGACGTGTTCCGGAATTCTGAGAGAGGGGAGGTTCCGTCTTCTGTCTGCAGCACCCGGGATCTCCTAGGACCCCTTCGCGTGTCTTCCCCGAGTGTCTGCATGTGCGGGCTGCCGGGGAAAGGCGGGGGTTGGGCTGGAAATGCAGGTCGCATTTAGTGCCTCCCCCTGGATTGGGAGGTAATTAGCGGACTTCCCCATGCCAGGTAACACCTTTGACACCACTCACCTGCGTAGAGGGCGGCCCCAAACCTCCCACACACAGTCAGCCGTGTTCCGAATTTGTGAGTGTGGGGAGGTTCCGTTTTCTCTCTGCAGCACCCGGGATCTCCTAGGAGCACTTCGCGTGTCTTCCCCGAGTGTCTACCATTGCGGGCTGCCGGGGAAAGCGGGGGTTGTGCTGGAAATGCAAGTAGCATCTAGTGCCTCCCCCTGGACAGGGTAGGCAATTAGCGGACTTCCCCGTGCCAGGGAACACCTTTGACACCACTTAGCTGCGTGGAGGGCGGCCCCGAACCTCCCCCACACAGTCAGGCGTGTTCCAGAATTCTGACAGTGGGGAGGTTCCGTCTTCTGTCTGCAGCACCCGGGATCTCCTAGGAGCCCTTCGCGTGTCTTCATCGAGTGTCTGCCATTGCGGGCTGCCGGGGAAAGCGGGGGTTGGGCTGGAAATGCAAGTAGCATCTAGTGCCTCCCCTTGGACATGGTAGGCAATTAGCGGACTTACCCATGCCAGGGAACACCTTTGACGCCACTTAGAGGCGTGTAGGGCGGCCCCATTCTTCCCCCACACAGTCAGAAGTGTTCCGGAATTGTGAGTGTGGGCAGGTTCCGTCTTCTGTCTGCAGCACCCGTTATCTCCTAGGAGCCCTTCGCGTGTCTTCCCCGAGTGTCTGCATGTGCTGGCTGCCGGGGAAAGGCGTGGGTTGGGCTGGAAATGCAGGTCGCATTTAGTGCCTAACCCTGGACTTGGGAGGTAATTAGCGGACTTCCCCATGCCAGGGAACACCTTTGACACCACTCAACTGCGTGGAGGGCGGCCCCAAACCTCCCCCACACAGTCAGCCGTGTTCCGGAATTCTGAGAGTGGGGAGGTTCCGTCTTCTGTCTGCAGCACCCGGGATCTCCTAGGAGCCCTTCGCGTGTCTTCCCCGAGTGTCTCACATTGCGGGCTGCCGGGGAAAGGCGGGGGTTGTGCTGGAAATGCAGGTAGTATCTAGTGCCTCCCCCTGGACTTGGGAGGTAATTAGCGGACTTCCCCCTGCCAGGGAACACGTGTGACACCAGTCAGCTTCGTGGACGGCGGACCCAAACCTCCCACACACAGTCAGCCGTGTTCCGGAATTCTGAGAGTGTGGAGGTTCCGTCTTCTGTCTGCAGCACCCGTTATCTCCTAGGAGCCCTTCGCGTGTCTTCCCCGAGTGTCTGCATGTGCGGGCTACCGGGGAAAGGCGTGGTTTGGGCTGGAAATGCAGGTCGCATTTAGTGCCTACCCCTGGACTTGGGAGGTAATTAGCGGACTTCCCCATGCCAGGGAACACCTTTGACACCACTCAACTGCGTGGAGGGCGGCCCCAAACCTCCCCCACACAGTCAGAAGTGTTCCGGAATTGTGAGTGTGGGGAGGTTCCGTTTTTTGTCTGCAGCACCCGGGATCACCTAGGAGCCTTTCGCGTGTCTTCCCCGAGTGTATACCATTGCGGGCTGCCGGGGAATTCGGGGGTTTGGCTGGAAATGCAAGTAGAATCTAGTGCCTCCCCCTAAACAGGGGAGGTAATTAGCGGAATTCCGCCTGACAGGGAACACCTGTGACACCAGTCAGCTGCGTGGGAGGCGGCCCCATTCTTCCCCCACACAGTCAGAAGTGTTCCGGAATTGTGAGTGTGGGGAGGTTCCGTCTTCTGTCTGCAGCACCCGTTATCTCCTAGGAGCCCTTCGCGTGTCTTCCCCGAGTGTCTGCATGTGCGGGCAACCGGGGAAAGGCGTGGGATGGGCTGGAAATGCAGGTCGCATTTAGTGCCTACCCCTGGACTTGGGAGGTAATTAGCGGACTTCCTCATGCCAGGGAACACCTTTGACACCACTCAACTGCGTGGAGGGCGGCCCCAAACCTCCCCCACACAGTCAGAAGTGTTCCGGAATTGTGAGTGTGGGGAAGTTCCGTTTTCTGTCTGCAGCACCCGGGATCTCCTAGGAGCCCTTCGCGTGTCTTCCCCGAGTGTCTGCATGTGCGGGCTTCCGGGGAAAGGCGGGGGTTGGGCTGGAAATGCAGGTCGCATTTAGTGCCTCCCCCTGGACTTGGGAGGTAATTAGCGGACTTCCCCCTGCCAGGGAACACCTTTGACACCACTGAACTGCGTGGAGGGCGGCCCCAAACCTCCCACACACAGTCAGCCGTATTCCGGAATTCTGAGTGTGGGGAGGTTCCGTCTTCTGTCTGCAGCACCCGGGATCTCCTAGGAGCCCTTCGCGTGTCTTCCCCGAGTGTCTCACATTGCGGGCTGCCGGGGAAAGGCGGGGGTTGGGCTGGAAATGCAGGTAGTATCTAGTGCCTCCCCCTGGACTTGGGAGGTAATTAGCGGACTTCCCCCTGCCAGGGAACACCTGTGACACCAGTCAGCTGCGTGGACAACGGCCCCAAACCTCCCCCTCACAGTCAGCCGTGTTCCGGAAGTCTGAGAGTGGGGAGGTTCCGTCTTCTGTCTGCAGCACCCGGGATCTCCTAGGAGCCCTTCGCGTGTATTCCCCGTGTGTCTGCTTATGCGAGCTGCTGGGGAAAGGCGGGGGTTGGGCTGGAAATGCAGGTAGCATCTAGTGCCTCCCCCTGAACAGGGGAGGTAATTAGCGGAATTCCGCCTGCCAGGGAACACCTGTGACACCAGTCAGCTGCGTGGAGGGCGGCCCCAAACCTCCCCCACACAGTCAGAAGTGTTCCGGAATTGTGAGTGTGGGGAGGTTCCGTTTTTTGTCTGCAGCACCCGGGATCTCCTAGGAGCCTTTCGCGTGTCTTCCCCGAGTGTATACCATTGCGGGCTGCCGGGGAATTCGGGGGTTTGGCTGGAAATGCAAGTAGAATCTAGTGCCTCCCCCTAAACAGGGGAGGTAATTAGCGGAATTCCGCCTGACAGGGAACACCTCTGACACCAGTCAGCTGCGTGGAAGGCGGCCCCAGTCTTCCCCCACACAGTCAGAAGTGTTCCGGAATTGTGAGTGTGGGGAGGTTCCGTCTTCTGTCTGCAGCACCCGTTATCTCCTAGGAGCCCTTCGCGTGTCTTCCCCGAGTGTCTGCATGTGCGGGCTACCGGGGAAAGGCGTGGGTTGGGCTGGAAATGCAGGTCGCATTTAGTGCCTACCCCTGGACTTGGGAGGTAATTAGCGGACTTCCCCATGCCAGGGAACACCTTTGACACCACTCAACTGCGTGGAGGGCGGCCCCAAACCTCCCCCACACAGTCAGAAGTGTTCCGGAATTGTGAGTGTGGGGAAGTTCCGTTTTCTGTCTTCAGCACCCGGGATCTCCTAGGAGCCCTTCGCGTGTCTTCCCCGAGTGTCTGCATGTGCGGGCTGCCGGGGAAAAGCGGGGGTTGGGCTGGAAATGCAGGTCGCATTTAGTGCCTCCCCCTGGACTTGGGAGGTAATTAGCGGACTTCCCCCTGCCAGGGAACAACTTTGACACCACTGAACTGCGTGGAGGGCGGCCCCAAACCTCCCACACACAGTCAGCCGTATTCCGGAATTCTGAGAGTGGGGAGGTTCCGTCTTCCGTCTGCAGCACCCGGGATCTCCTAGGAGCCCTTCGCGTGTCTTCCCCGAGTGTCTCACATTGCGGGCTGCCGGGGAAAGGCGGGGGTTGGGCTGGAAATGCAGGTAGTATCTAGTGCCTCCCCCTGGACTTGGGAGGTAATTAGCGGACTTCCCCCTGCCAGGGAACACCTGTGACACCAGTCAGCTGCGTGGACAGCGGCCCCAAACCTCCCCCTCACAGTCAGGCGTGTTCCGGAAGTCTGAGAGTGGGGAGGTTCCGTCTTCTGTCTGCAGCACCCGGGATCTCCTAGGAGCCCTTCGCGTGTATTCCCCGTGTGTCTGCTTATGCGAGCTGCCGGGGAAAGGCGGGGGTTGGGCTGGAAATGCAGGTAGCATCTAGTGCCTCCCCCTGAACAGGGGAGGTAATTAGCGGAATTCCGCCTGCCAGGGAACACCTGTGACACCAGTCAGCTGCGTGGAGGGCGGCCCCAAACCTCCCCCACACAGTCAGAAGTGTTCCGGAATTGTGAGTGTGGGGAGGTTCCGTTTTTTGTCTGCAGCACCCGGGATCTCCTAGGAGCCCTTCGCGTGTCTTCCCCGAGTGTATCCCATTGCGGGCTGCCGGGGAAAGCGGGGGTTGGGCTGGAAATGCAAGTAGCTTCTAGTGCCTTCCCCTGGACAGGGTAGGCAATTAGCGGACTTCCCCGTGCCAGGGAACAACTTTGACACCACTTAGCTGCGTGGAGGGCGGCCCCGAACCTCCCCGACACAGTCAGCCGTGTTCCGGAATTCTGAGAGTGGGGATGTTCCGTCTTCTGTCTGCAGCACCCGGGATCTCCTAGGAGCCCTTCGCGTGTCTTCCCCGAGTGTCTGCATGTGCGGACTGCCGGGGAAAGGCGGGGGTTGGGCTGGAAATGCAGGTCGCATTTAGTGCCTCCCCCTGGACTTGGGAGGTAATTAGCGGACTTCCCCATGCCAGGGAACACCTTTGACACCACTCACCTGCGTGGAGGGCGGAACCAAACCTCCCACACACAGTCAGTCGTGTTCCGGAATTCTGAGAGTGGGGAGGTTCCGTTTTCTCTCTGCAGCACCCGGGATCTCCTAGGAGCACTTCGCGTGTCTTCCCCGAGTGTCTACCATTGCGGGCTGCCGGGGAAAGCGGGGGTTGGGCTGGAAATGCAAGTAGCATCTAGTGCCTCCCCCTGGACAGGGTAGGCCATTAGCGGACTTCCCCGTGCCAGGGAACACCTTTTATACCACTTAGAGGCGTGGAGGGCGGCCCCGAACCTCCCCCACACAGTCAGCCATGTTCCGGAATTGTGAGTGTGGGGAGGTTCCGTCTTCTGTCTGCAGCACCCGGGATCTCCTAGGAGCCCTTTGCGTGTTTTCCCCGAGTGTCTACCTGTGCGGGCTGCCGGGGAAAGACGGGGGATGGGCTGGAAATGCAGGTAGTATCTAGTGCCTCTCCCTGGACTTGGGAGGTAATTAGCGGACTTCCCCCTGCCAGGGAACACCTGTGACACCAGTCAGCTGCGTGGACGGCGGCCCCAAACCTCCCCCTCACAGTCAGCCGTGTTCCGGAAGTCTGAGAGTGGGGAGGTTCCGTCTTCTGTCTGCAGCACCCGGGATCTCCTAGGAGCCCTTCGCGTGTATTACCCGTGTGTCTGCTTGTGCGAGCTGCCGGGGAAAGGCGGGGGTTGGGCTGGAAATGCAGGTAGCATCTAGTGCCTCCCCCTGAACAGGGGAGGTAATTAGCGGAATTCCGCCTGCCAGGGAACACCTGTGACACCAGTCAGCTGCGTGGAAGGCGGCCCCAGTCTTCCCCCACACAGTCAGAAGTGTTCCGGAATTGTGAGTGTGGGGAGGTTCCGTTTTCTGTCTGCAGAACCCGGGATCTCCTAGGAGCCCTTCGCGTGTCTTCCCCGAGTGTCTGCATGTGCGGACTGCCGGGGAAAGGCGGGGGTTGGGCTGGAAATGCAGGTCGCATTTAGTGCCTCCCCCTGTACTTGGGAGGTATTTAGCGGACTTCCCCCTGCCAGGGAACAACTTTGACAACACTGAACTGCGTGGAGGGCGGCCCCAAACCTCCCACACACAGTCAGCCGTGTTCCGGAATTCTGAGAGTGTGGAGGTTCCGTCTTCTGTCTGCTGCACCCGAATTCTCCTAGGAGCATTTCGCGTGTCTTCCCCGAGTGTATGCATGTGCGGGCTAACGGGGAAAGGCGGGGTTTGGGCTGGAAATGCAGGTAGCATGTAGTGCCTCCCCCTGGAGAGGGTAGGCAATTAGCGGATTTCCCCATGCCAGGGAACACCTTTGACACCACTTAACTGCGTGGAGGGCGGCCCCGACCCTCCCCCACACAGTCAGCCGTGTTCCGGTATTGTGAGTGTGGGGAAGTTCCGTCTTCTGTCTGCAGCACCCGGAATCTCCTAGGAGCCCTTCGCGTGTCTTCCCCGAGTGTCTGCCTGTGCGGGCTGATGGGGAAAGGCGGGGGTTGTGCTGGAAATGCAGGTAGTATCTAGTGCCTCCCCCTGGACTTGGGAGGTAATTTGCCGATTTCCCCCTGCCAGGGAACACCTGTGACACCAGTCAGCTGCGTGGACGGCGGCCCCAAACCTCCCCCACACAGTCAGCCGTGTTCCGGAATTGTGAGTGTGGGGAGGTTCCGTCTTCTGTCTGCAGCACCCGGGAACTCCTAGGAGCCCTTCGCGTGTCTTCCCCGAGTGTCTGCATGTGCGGGCTGCCGGGGAAAGGCGGGGGTTGGGCTGGAAATGCAGGTCGCATTTAGTGCCTCCCCCTGGAATTGGGAGGTAATTAGCGGAATTCCCCATGCCAGGGAACACCTTTGACACCACTCACCTGCGTGGAGGGCGGCCCCAAACCTCCCACACACAGTCAGCCGTGTTCCGAAATTGTGAGTGTGGGGAGGTTCCGTTTTTTGTCTGCAGCACCCGGGATCTCCTAGGAGCCTTTCGCGTGTCTTCCCCGAGTGTATACCATTGCGGGCTGCCGGGGAATTCGGGGGTTTGGCTGGAAATGCAAGTAGAATCTAGTGCCTCCCCCTAAACAGGGGAGGTAATTAGCGGAATTCCGCCTGACAGGGAACACCTGTGACACCAGTCAGCTGCGTGGAAGGCGGCCCCATTCTTCCCCCACACAGTCAGAAGTGTTCCGGAATTGTGAGTGTGGGGAGGTTCCGTCTTCTGTCTGCAGCACCCGTTATCTCCTAGGAGCCCTTCGCGTGTCTTCCCCGAGTGTCTGCATGTGCGGGCTACCGGGGAAAGGCGTGGGTTGGGCTGGAAATACAGGTCGCATTTAGTGCCTACCCCTGGACTTGGGAGGTAATTAGCGGACTTCCCCATGCCAGGGAACACCTTTGACACCACTCAACTGCGTGGAGGGCGGCCCCAAACCTCCCCCACACAGTCAGAAGTGTTCCGGAATTCTGAGAGTGGGGAGGTTCCGTCTTCTGTCTGCAGCACCCGGGATCTCCTAGGAGCCCTTCGAGTGTCTTCCCCGAGTGTCTCACATTGCGGGCTGCCGGGGAAAGGCGGGGGTTGGGCTGGAAATGCAGGTAGTATCTAGTGCCTCCCCCTGGACTTGGGAGGTAATTAGCGGACTTCCCCCTGCCAGGGAACACCTGTGACACCAGTCAGCTGCGTGGACAGCGGCCCCAAACCTCCCCCTCACAGTCAGCCGTGTTCCGGAAGTCTGAGAGTGGGGAGGTTCCGTCTTCTGTCTGCAGCACCCGGGATCTCCTAGGAGCCATTCGCGTGTATTCCCCGTGTGTCTGCTTATGCGAGCTGCCGGGGAAAGGCGGGGGTTGGGCTGGAAATGCAGGTAGCATCTAGTGCCTCCCCCTGAACAGGGGAGGTAATTAGCGGAATTCCGCCTGCCAGGGAACACCTGTGACACCAGTCAGCTGCGTGGAAGGCGGCCCCAGTCTACCCCCACACAGTCAGAAGTGTTCCGGAATTGTGAGTGTGGGGAGGTTCCGTTTTCTGTCTGCAGCACCCGGGATCTCCTAGGAGCCCTTCGCGTGTCTTCCCCGAGTGTCTGCATGTGCGGGCTGCCGGGGAAAGGCGGGGGTTGGGCTGGAAATGCAGGTCGCATTTAGTGCCTCCCCCTGGACTTGGGAGGTAATTAGCGGACTTCCCCCTGCCAGGGAACACCATTGACACCACTGAACTGCGTGGAGGGCGGCCCCAAACCTCCCACACACAGTCAGACGTGTTCCGGAATTCTGAGAGTGTGGAGGTTCCGTCTTCTGTCTGCTGCACCCGAATTCTCCTAGGAGCATTTCGCGTGTCTTCCCCGAGTGTATGCATGTGCGGGCTAACGGGGAAAGGCGGGGTTTGGGCTGGAAATGCAGGTAGCATGTAGTGCCTCCCCCTGGAGAGGGTAGGCAATTAGCGGATTTCCCCATGCCAGGGAACACCTTTGACACCACTTAACTGCGTGGAGGGCGGCCCCGAACCTCCCCCACACAGTCAGCCGTGTTCCGGTATTGTGAGTGTGGGGAAGTTCCGTCTTCTGTCTGCAGCACCCGGAATCTCCTAGGAGCCCTTCGCGTGTCTTCCCCGAGTGTCTGCCTGTGCGGGCTGATGGGGAAAGGCGGGGGTTGTGCTGGAAATGCAGGTAGTATCTAGTGCCTCCCCCTGGACTTGGGAGGTAATTTGCCGATTTCCCCCTGCCAGGGAACACCTGTGACACCAGTCAGCTGCGTGGACGGCGGCCCCAAACCTCCCCCACACAGTCAGCCGTGTTCCGGAATTGTGAGTGTGGAGAGGTTCCGTCTTCTGTCTGCAGCACCCGGGATCTCCTAGGAGCCCTTCGCGTGTCTTCCCCGAGTGTCTGCATGTGCGGGCTGCCGGGGAAAGGCGGGGGTTGGGCTGGAAATGCAGGTCGCATTTAGTGCCTCCCCCTGGAATTGGGAGGTAATTAGCGGAATTCCCCATGCCAGGGAACACCTTTGACACCACTCACCTGCGTGGAGGGCGGCCCCAAACCTCCCACACACAGTCAGCCGTGTTCCGAAATTGTGAGTGTGGGGAGGTTCCGTTTTTTGTCTGCAGCACCCGGGATCTCCTAGGAGCCTTTCGCGTGTCTTCCCCGAGTGTATACCATTGCGGGCTGCCGGGGAATTCGGGGGTTTGGCTGGAAATGCAAGTAGAATCTAGTGCCTCCCCCTAAACAGGGGAGGTAATTAGCGGAATTCCGCCTGACAGGGAACACCTGTGACACCAGTCAGCTGCGTGGAAGGCGGCCCCATTCTTCCCCCACACAGTCAGAAGTGTTCCGGAATTGTGAGTGTGGGGAGGTTCCGTCTTCTGTCTGCAGCACCCGTTATCTCCTAGGAGCCCTTCGCGTGTCTTCCCCGAGTGTCTGCATGTGCGGGCTACCGGGGAAAGGCGTGGGTTGGGCTGGAAATACAGGTCGCATTTAGTGCCTACCCCTGGACTTGGGAGGTAATTAGCGGACTTCCCCATGCCAGGGAACACCTTTGACACCACTCAACTGCGTGGAGGGCGGCCCCAAACCTCCCCCACACAGTCAGAAGTGTTCCGGAATTCTGAGAGTGGGGAGGTTCCGTCTTCTGTCTGCAGCACCCGGGATCTCCTAGGAGCCCTTCGAGTGTCTTCCCCGAGTGTCTCACATTGCGGGCTGCCGGGGAAAGGCGGGGGTTGGGCTGGAAATGCAGGTAGTATCTAGTGCCTCCCCCTGGACTTGGGAGGTAATTAGCGGACTTCCCCCTGCCAGGGAACACCTGTGACACCAGTCAGCTGCGTGGACAGCGGCCCCAAACCTCCCCCTCACAGTCAGCCGTGTTCCGGAAGTCTGAGAGTGGGGAGGTTCCGTCTTCTGTCTGCAGCACCCGGGATCTCCTAGGAGCCCTTCGCGTGTATTCCCCGTGTGTCTGCTTATGCGAGCTGCCGGGGAAAGGCGGGGGTTGGGCTGGAAATGCAGGTAGCATCTAGTGCCTCCCCCTGAACAGGGGAGGTAATTAGCGGAATTCCGCCTGCCAGGGAACACCTGTGACACCAGTCAGCTGCGTGGAAGGCGGCCCCAGTCTACCCCCACACAGTCAGAAGTGTTCCGGAATTGTGAGTGTGGGGAGGTTCCGTTTTCTGTCTGCAGCACCCGGGATCTCCTAGGAGCCCTTCGCGTGTCTTCCCCGAGTGTCTGCATGTGCGGGCTGCCGGGGAAAGGCGGGGGTTGGGCTGGAAATGCAGGTCGCATTTAGTGCCTCCCCCTGGACTTGGGAGGTAATTAGCGGACTTCCCCCTGCCAGGGAACACCTTTGACACCACTGAACTGCGTGGAGGGCGGCCCCAAACCTCCCACACACAGTCAGCCGTGTTCCGGAATTCTGAGAGTGTGGAGGTTCCGTCTTCTGTCTGCTGCACCCGAATTCTCCTAGGAGCCCTTCGCGTGTCTTCCCCGAGTGTATCCCATTGCGGGCTGCCGGGGAAAGCGGGGGTTGGGCTGGAAATGCAAGTAGCTTCTAGTGCCTTCCCCTGGACAGGGTAGGCAATTAGAGGACTTCCCCGTGCCAGGGATCACCTTTGACACCACTTAGCTGCGTGGAGGGCGGCCCCGAACCTCCCCGACACAGTCAGCCGTGTTCCGGAATTCTGAGAGTGGGGATGTTCCGTCTTCTGTCTGCAGCACCCGGGATCTCCTAGGAGCCCTTCGCGTGTCTTCCCCGAGTGTCTGCATGTGCGGGCTGCCGGGGAAAGGCGGGGGTTGGGCTGGAAATTCAGGTCGCATTTAGTGCCTCCCCCTGGACTTGGGAGGTAATTAGCGGACTTCCCCATGCCAGGGAACACCTTTGACACCACTCACCTGCGTGGAGGGCGGCCCCAAACCTCCCACACACAGTCAGCCGTGTTCCGGAATTCTGAGAGTGGGGAGGTTCCGTTTTCTCTCTGCAGCACCCGGGATCTCCTAGGAGCACTTCGCGTGTCTTCCCCGAGTGTCTACCATTGCGGGCTGCCGGGGAAAGCGGGGGTTGGGCTGGAAATGCAAGTAGCATCTAGTGCCTCCCCCTGGACAGGGTAGGCAATTAGCGGACTTCCCCGTGCCAGGGAACACCTTTGACACCACTTAGAGGCGTGGAGGGCGGCCCCGAACCTCCCCCACACAGTCAGCCATGTTCCGGAATTGTGAGTGTGGGGAGGTTCCGTCTTCTGTCTGCAGCACCCGGGATCTCCTAGGAGCCCTTTGCGTGTTTTCCCCGAGTGTCTACCTGTGCGGGCTGCCGGGGAAAGACGGGGGATGGGCTGGAAATGCAGGTAGTATCTAGTGCCTCTCCCTGGACTTGGGAGGTAATTAGCGGACTTCTCCCTGCCAGGGAACACCTGTGACACCAGTCAGCTGCGTGGACGGCGGCCCCAAACCTCCCCCTCACAGTCAGCCGTGTTCCGGAAGTCTGAGAGTGGGGAGGTTCCGTCTTCTGTCTGCAGCACCCGGGATCTCCTAGGAGCCCTTCGCGTGTATTCCCCGTGTGTCTGCTTATGCGAGCTGCCGGGGAAAGGCGGGGGTTGGGCTGGAAATGCAGGTAGCATCTAGTGCCTCCCCCTGAACAGGGGAGGTAATTAGCGGAATTCCGCCTGCCAGGGAACACCTGTGACACCAGTCAGCTGCGTGGAAGGCGGCCCCAGTCTTCCCCCACACAGTCAGAAGTGTTCCGGAATTGTGAGTGTGGGGAGGTTCCGTTTTCTGTCTGCAGCACCTGGGATCTCCTAGGAGCCCTTCGCGTGTCTTCCCCGAGTGTCTGCATGTGCGGGCTGCCGGGGAAAGGCGGGGGTTGGGCTGGAAATGCAGGTCGCATTTAGTGCCTCCCCCTGGACTTGGGAGGTAATTAGCGGACTTCCCCCTGCCAGGGAACACCTTTGACACCACTGAACTGCGTGGAGGGCGGCCCCAAACCTCCCACACCCAGTCAGCCGTGTTCCGGAATTCTGAGAGTGTGGAGGTTCCGTCTTCTGTCTGCTGCACCCGAATTCTCCTAGGAGCCCTTCGCGTGTCTTCCCCGAGTGTATCCCATTGCGGGCTGCCGGGGAAAGCGGGGGTTGGGCTGGAAATGCAAGTAGCTTCTAGTGCTTTCCCCTGGACAGGGTAGGCAATTAGCGGACTTCCCCGTGCCAGGGAACACCTTTGACACCACTTAGCTGCGTGGAGGGCGGCCCCGAACCTCCCCGACCCAGTCAGCCGTGTTCCGGAATTCTGAGAGTGGGGATGTTCCGTCTTCTGTCTGCAGCACCCGGGATCTCCTAGGAGCCCTTCGCGTGTCTTCCCCGAGTGTCTGCATGTGCGGGCTGCCGGGGAAAGGCGGGGGTTGGGCTGGAAATGCAGGTCGCATTTACTGCCTCCCCCTGGACTTGGGAGGTAATTAGCGGACTTCCCCATGCCAGGGAACACCTTTGACACCACTCACCTGCGTGGAGGGCGGCCCCAAACCTCCCACACACAGTCAGCCGTGTTCCGGAATTCTGAGAGTGGGGAGGTTCCGTTTTCTCTCTGCAGCACCCGGGATCTCCTAGGAGCACTTCGCGTGTCTTCCCCGAGTGTCTACCATTGCGGGATGCCGGGTAAAGCGGGGGTTGGGCTGGAAATGCAAGTAGCATCTAGTGCCTCCCCCTGGACAGGGTAGGCAATTAGCGGACTTCCCCGTGCCAGGGAACACCTTTGACACCACTTAGAGGCGTGGAGGGCGGCCCCGAACCTCCCCCACACAGTCAGCCATGTTCCGGAATTGTGAGTGTGGGGAGGTTCCGTCTTCTGTCTGCAGCACCCGGGATCTCCTAGGAGCCCTTCGCGTGTTTTCCCCGAGTGTCTACCTGTGCGGGCTGCCGGGGAAAGACGGGGGATGGGCTGGAAATGCAGGTAGTATCAAGTGCCTCTCCCTGGACTTGGGAGGTAATTAGCGGACTTCCCCCTGCCAGGGAACACCTGTGACACCAGTCAGCTGCGTGGACGGCGGCCCCAAACCTCCTCCACACAGTCAGCCGTGTTCCGGAATTCTGAGAGTGTGGAGGTTCCGTCTTCTGTCTGCAGCACCCAGGATCTCCTAGGAGCCCTTCGCGTGTATTCCCCGTGTGTCTGCTTTTGCGGGCTGCCGGGGAAAGGCGGGGGTTGGGCTGGAAATGCAGGTAGCATCTAGTGCCTCCCCCTGGACTTGGGAGGTAATTAGCGGAATTCCGCCTGCCAGGGAACACCTGTGACACCAGTCAGCTGCGTGGAAGGCGGCCCCAGTCTTACCCCACACAGTCAGAAGTGTTCCGGATTTGTGAGTGTGGGGAGGTTCCGTTTTCTGTCTGCAGCACCCGGGATCTCCTAGGAGCCCTTCGCGTGTCTTCCACGGTTGTCTCCCATTGCGGGCTGCCGGGGAAAGCGGGGGTTGGGCTGGAAATGCAAGTAGCATCTAGTGCCTCCCCCTGGACAGGGTAGGCCATTAGCGGACTTCCCCGTGCCAGGGAACACCTGTGACACCAGTCAGCTGCGTGGACGGCGGCCCCAAACCTCCAACACCCAGTCAGCCGTGTTCCGGAATTCTGAGAGAGGAGGTTCCGTCTTCTGTCTGCAGCACCCGGGATCTCCTAGGAGCCCTTCGCGTGTCTTCCCCGAGTGTCTGCCTGTGCGGGCTGCCGGGGAAAGGCGGGGTTTGGGCTGGAAATGCAGGTAGCATCTAGTGCCTCCCCCTGTACAGGGTAGGCAATTAGCGAATTTACCCATGCCAGGGAACACCTTTGACAACACTTAGCGGCGTGGAGGGCGGCCCCAAACCACCCCCACACAGTTATCCGTGTTCCGGGATTGTGAGTGTGGGGAGGTTCCGTCTACAGTCTGCAGCACCCGGGATCTCCTAGGAGCCCTTCGCGTGTCTTCCCCGAGTGTCTCACATTGCGGGCTGCCGGGGAAAGGCGGGGGTTGGGCTGGAATTGCAGGTAGCATCTAGTGCCTCCCCCTGGACTTGGGAGGTAATCAGCGGACTTCCCCCTGCCAGGGATCACCTTTGACACCACTCAACTTCGTGGAGGGCGGCCCCAAACCTCCCACACACAGTCAGCCGTGTTCCGGAATTCTGAGAGTGAGGAGGTTCCGTCTTCTGTCTGCTGCACCCGGGATCTCCTAGGAGCCCTTCGCGTGTCTTCCCCGAGTGTATCCCATTGCGGGATGCCGGGGAAAGCGGGGGTTGGGCTGGAAATGCAAGTAGCTTCAAGTGCCTTCCCCTGGAAAGGGTAGGCAATTAGCGGACTTCCCCGTGCCAGGGAACACCTTTGACACCACTTAGCTGCGTGGAGGGCGGCCCCGAACCTCCCCGACACAGTCAGCCGTTTTCCGGAATTCTGAGAGTGGGGAGGTTCCGTCTTCTGTCTGCAGCACCCGAGATCTCCTAGGAGCATTTCGCGTGTCTTCCCCGAGTGTATGCATGTGCGGGCTTCCGGGAAAAGGCGGCGTTGGGCTGGAAATGCAGGTAGCATGTAGTGCCTCCCCCTGGAAAGGGTAGGCAATTAGCGGATTTCCCCATGCCAGGGAAAACCTTTGACACCACTTAACTGCGTGGAGGCGGCCCCGAACCTCCCCCACACAGTCAGCCGTGTTCCGGAATTCTGAGAGTGGGGAGGTTCCGTTTTCTCTCTGCAGCACCCGGGATCTCCTAGGAGCACTTCGCGTGTCTTCCCCGAGTGTCTACCATTGCGGGCTGCCGGGGAAAGCGGGGGTTGGGCTGGAAATGCAAGTAGCATCTAGTGCCTCCCCCTGGACAGGGTAGGCAATTAGCGGACTTCCCCGTGCCAGGGAACACATTTGACACCACTTAGAGGCGTGGAGGGCGGCCCCGAACCTCCCCCACACAGTCAGCCATGTTCCGGAATTGTGAGTGTGGGGAGGTTCCGTCTTCTGTCTGCAGCACCCGGGATCTCCTAGGAGCCCTTCGCGTGTTTTCCCCGAGTGTCTACCTGTGCGGGCTGCCGGGAAAAGACGGGGGATGGGCTGGAAATGCAGGTAGTATCAAGTGCCTCTCCCTGGACTTGGGAGGTAATTAGCGGACTTCCCCCTGCCAGGGAACACCTGTGACACCAGTCAGCTGCGTGGACGGCGGCCCCAAACCTCCCCCACACAGTCAGCCGTGTTCCGGAATTCTGAGAGTGTGGAGGTTCCGTCTTCTGTCTGCAGCACCCAGGATCTCCTAGGAGCCCTTCGCGTGTATTCCCCGTGTGTCTGCTTTTGCGGGCTGCCGGGGTAAGGCGGGGGTTGGGCTGGAAATGCAGGTAGCATCTAGTGCCTCCCCCTGGACTTGGGATGTAATTAGCGGAATTCCGCCTGCCAGGGAACACCTGTGACACCAGTCAGCTGCGTGGAAGGCGGCCCCAGTCTTACCCCACACAGTCAGAAGTGTTCCGGATTTGTGAGTGTGGGGAGGTTCCGTTTTCTGTCTGCAGCACCCGGGATCTCCTAGGAGCCCTTCGCGTGTCTTCCACGGTTGTCTCCCATTGCGGGCTGCCGGGGAAAGCGGGGGTTGGGCTGGAAATGCAAGTAGCATCTAGTGCCTCCCCCTGGACAGGGTAGGCCATTAGCGGACTTCCCCGTGCCAGGGAACACCTGTGACACCAGTCAGCTGCGTGGACGGCGGCCCCAAACCTCCAACACACAGTCAGCCGTGTTCCGGAATTCTGAGAGAGGAGGTTCCGTCTTCTGTCTGCAGCACCCGGGATCTCCTAGGAGCCCTTCGCGTGTCTTCCCCGAGTGTCTGCCTGTGCGGGCTGCCGGGGAAAGGCGGGGTTTGGGCTGGAAATGCAGGTAGCTTCTAGTGCCTCCCCCTGTACAGGGTAGGCAATTAGCGAATTTACCCATGCCAGGGAACACCTTTGACATCACTTAGCGGCGTGGAGGGCGGCCCCAAACCACCCCCACACAGTTATCCGTGTTCCGGGATTGTGAGTGTGGGGAGGTTCCGTCTACAGTCTGCAGCACCCGGGATCTCCTAGGAGCCCTTCGCGTGTCTTCCCCGAGTGTCTCTCATTGCGGGCTGCCGGGGAAAGGCGGGGGTTGGGCTGGAATTGCAGGTAGCATCTAGTGCCTCCCCCTGGACTTGGGAGGTAATCAGCGGACTTCCCCCTGCCAGGGAACACCTTTGACACCACTCAACTGCGTGGAGGGCGGCCCCAAACCTCCCACACACAGTCAGCCGTGTTCCGGAATTCTGAGAGTGAGGAGGTTCCGTCTTCTGTCTGCTGCACCCGGGATCTCCTAGGAGCCCTTCGCGTGTCTTCCCCGAGTGTATCCCATTGCGGGATGCCGGGGAAAGCGGGGGTTGGGCTGGAAATACAAGTAGCTTCAAGTGCCTTCCCCTGGAAAGGGTAGGCAATTAGCGGACTTCCCCGTGCCAGGGAACACCTTTGACACCACTTAGCTGCGTGGAGGGCGGCCCCGAACCTCCCCGACACAGTCAGCCGTTTTCCGGAATTCTGAGAGTGGGGAGGTTCCGTCTTCTGTCTGCAGCACCCGAGATCTCCTAGGAGCATTTCGCGTGTCTTCCCCGAGTGTATGCATGTGCGGGCTTCCGGGAAAAGGCGGCGTTGGGCTGGAAAAGCAGGTAGCATGTAGTGCCTCCCCCTGGAAAGGGTAGGCAATTAGCGGATTTCCCCATGCCAGGGAAAACCTTTGACACCACTTAACTGCGTGGAGGCGGCCCCGAACCTCCCCCACACAGTCAGCCGTGTTCCGGAATTCTGAGAGTGGGGATGTTCCGTCTTCTGTCTGCAGCACCCGGGATCTCCTAGGAGCCCTTCGCGTGTATTCCCCGAGTGTCTGCATGTGCGGGCTGCCGGGGAAAGGCGGGGGTTGGGCTGGAAATGCAGGTCGCATTTAGTGCCTCCCCCTGGACTTGGGAGGTAATTAGCGGACTTCCCCATGCCAGGGAACACCTTTGACACCACTCACCTGCGAGGAGGGCGGCCCCAAACCTCCCACACACAGTCAGCCGTGTTCCGAAATTGTGAGTGTGGGGAGGTTCCGTTTTCTGTCTGCAGCACCCGGGATCTCCTAGGAGCCCTTCGCGTGTCTTCCACGGTTGTCTCCCAATGCGGGCTGCTGGGGAAAGCGGGGGTTGGGCTGGAAATGCAAGTAGCATCTAGTGCCTCCCCCTGGACAGGGTAGGCCATTAGCGGATTTCCCCATTCCAGGGAACTCCTTTGACAACACTTAACTGCGTGGAGGGCGGCCCCGAACCTCCCCCACACAGTCAGCCGTGTCCCGGTATTGTGAGTGTTGGGAAGTTCCGTCTTCTGTCTGCAGCACCCGGAATCTCCTAGGAGCACTTCGCGTGTCTTCCCCGAGTGTCTGCCTGTGCGGGCTACCGGGGAAAGGCGGCGTTGGGCTGGAAATGCAGGTAGCATGTAGTGCCTCCCCCTGGACATGGTAGGCAATTATCGGGCTTCCCCCTGCCAGGGAATACCTTTGACACCACTTTGCTGCGTGGAGGGCGGCCCCGAACCTCTCCCACACAGTCAGCCGTGTTCAGGTATTGTGAGTGTGGGGAAGTTCCGTCTTCTGTCTGCAGCACCCGGAATCTCCTAGGAGCCCTTAGCGTGTCTTCCCCGAGTGTCTGCCTGTGCGGGCTGCCGGGGAAAGGCGGGGGTTGGGCTGGAAATGCAGGTAGCATCTAGTGCCTCCCCCTGGACTTGGGAGGTAATTAGCGGACTTCCCCCTGCCAGGGAACACCTTTGACACCACTCAACTGCGTGGAGGGCGGCCCCAAACCTCCCACACTCAGTCAGCCGTGTTCCGGAATTCTGAGAGTGAGGAGGTTCCGTCTTCTGTCTGCTGCACCCGGGATCTCCTAGGAGCACTTCGCGTGTCTTCCCCGAGTGTATCCAATTGCTGGCTGCCGGGGAAAGCGGGGGTTGGGCTGGAAATGCAAGTAGCTTCTAGTGCCTTCCCCTGGACAGGGTAGGCAATTAGCGGACTTCCCCGTGCCAGGGAACACCTTTGACACCACTTAGCTGCGTGGAGGGCGGCCCCGAACCTCCCCGACACAGTCAGCCGTGTTCCGGAATTCTGAGAGTGGGGAGGTTCCGTCTTCTGTCTGCAGCACCCGAGATCTCCTAGGAGCATTTCGCGTGTCTTCCCCGAGTGTATGCATGTGCGGGCTGCCGGGGAAAGGCGGGGTTTGGGCTGAAATTGCAGGTAGCATGTAGTGCCTCCCGCTGGAATGGGTAGGCAATTAGCGGATTTCCCCATGCCAGGGAACACCTTTGACACCACTTAGCTGCGTGGAGGTCGGCCCCGAACCTCCCCGACACAGTCAGCCGTGTTCCGGAATTCTGAGAGTGGGGAGGTTCCGTCTTCTGTCTGCAGCACCCGAGATCTCCTAGGAGCATTTCGCGTGTCTTCCCCGAGTGTATGCATGTGCGGGCTACCTGGGAAAGGCGGCGTTGGGCTGGAAATGCAGGTAGCATGTAGTGCCTCCCCCTGGACATGGTAGGCAATTAGCGGACTTCCCCCTGCCAGGGAATACCTTTGACACCACTTTGCTGCGTGGACGGCGGCACCAAACCTCCCCCACACAGTCAGACGTTTTCCGGAATTTTGAGAGAGGGGAGGTTCCGTCTTCTGTCTGCAGCACCCGGGATCTCCTAGGAGCCCTTCGCGTGTCTTCCCCGAGTGTCTGCATGTGCGGGCTGCCGGGGAAAGGCGGGGGTTGGGCTGGAAATTCAGGTCGCATTTAGTGCCTCCCCCTGGACTTGGGAGGTAATTAGCGGACTTCCCCATGCCAGGGAACACCTTTGACACCACTTAGAGGCGTGGAGGGCGGCCCCGAACCTCCCCCACACAGTCAGCCATGTTCCGGAATTGTGAGTGTGGGGAGGTTCCGTCTTCTGTCTGCAGCTCCCGGGATCTCCTAGGAGCCCTTCGCGTGTTTTCCCCGAGTGTCTACCTGTGCGGGCTGCCGGGGAAAGACGGGGGATGGGCTGGAAAAGCAGGTAGTATCTAGTGCCTCTCCCTGGACTTGGGAGGTAATTAGCGGACTTCCCCCTGCCAGGGAACACCTGTGACACCAGTCAGCTGCGTGGACGGCGGCCCCAAACCTCCCCCACACAGTCAGCCGTGTTCCGGAATTCTGAGAGTGGGGAGGTTCCGTCTTCTGTCTGCAGCACCCAGGATCTCCTAGGAGCCCTTCGCGTGTATTCCCCGTGTGTCTGCTTTTGCGGGCTGCCGGGGAAAGGCGGGGGTTGGGCTGGAAATGCAGGTAGCATCTAGTGATTCCCCCTGGACTTGAGAGGTAATTAGCGGAATTCCGCCTGCCAGGGAACACCTGTGACACCAGTCAGCTGCGTGGAAGGCGGCCCCAGTCTTCCCCCACACAGTCAGAATTGTTCCGGAATTGTGAGTGTGGGGAAGTTCCGTTTTCTGTCTGCAGCACCCGGGATCTCCTAGGAGCCCTTTGCGTTTCTTCCACGGTTGTCTCCCATTGCGGGCTGCCGGGGAAAGCGGGGGTTGGGCTGGAAATGCAAGTAGCATCTAGTGCCTCCCCCTGGACAGGGTAGGCCATTAGCGGACTTCCCCGTGCCAGGGAACACCTGTGACACCAGTCAGGTGCGTGGACGGCGGCCCCAAACCTCCAACACACAGTCAGCCGTGTTCCGGAATTCTGAGAGAGGAGGTTCCGTCTTCTGTCTGCAGCACCCCAGATCTCCTAGGAGCCCTTCGCGTGTCTTCCCCGAGTGTCTGCCTTTGAGGGCTGCCGGGGAAAGGCGGGGTTTGGGCTGGAAATGCAGGTAGCATCAAGTGCCTCCCCCTGGACAGGGTAGGCAATTAGCGAATTTCCCCATGCCAGGGAACACCTTTGACAACACTTAGCGGCGTGGAGGCGGCCCCAAACCACCCCCACACAGTTATCCGTGTTCCGGGATTGTGAGTGTGGGGAGGTTCCGTCTTCTGTCTGCAGCACCCGGGATCTCCTAGGAGCCCTTTGCGTGTCTTCCCCGAATGTCTCACATTGCGGGCTGCCGGGGAAAGGCGGGGGTTGGGCTGGAATTGCAGGTAGCATCTAGTGCCTCCCCCTGGACTTGGGAGGTAATCAGCGGACTTCCCCCTGCCAGGGAACACCTTTGACACCACTCAACTGCGTGGAGGGCGGCCCCAAACCTCCCACACACAGTCAGCCGTGTTCCGGAATTCTGAGAGAGGGGAGGTTCCGTCTTCTGTCTGCAGCACCCGGGATCTCCTAGGAGCCCTTCGCGTGTCTTCCCCGAGTGTCTGCATGTGCGGGCTGCCGGGGAAAGGCGGGGGTTGGGCTGGAAATGCAGGTCGCATTTAGTGCCTCCCCCTGGACTTGGGAGGTAATTAGCGGACTTCCCCATGCCAGGGAACACCTTTGACACCACTTAGAGGCGTGGAGGGCGGCCCCGAACCTCCCCCACACAGTCAGCCATGTTCCGGAATTGTGAGTGTGGGGAGGTTCCGTCTTCTGTCTGCAGCACCCGGGATCTCCTAGGAGCCCTTCGCGTGTTTTCCCCGAGTGTCTACCTGTGCGGGCTGCCGGGGAAAGACGGGGCATGGGCTGGAAAAGCAGGTAGTATCTAGTGCCTCTCCCTGGACTTGGGAGGTAATTAGCGGACTTCCCCCTGCCAGGGAACACCTGTGACACCAGTCAGCTGCGTGGACGGCGGCCCCAAACCTCCCCCACACAGTCAGCCGTGTTCCGGAATTCTGAGAGTGGGGAGGTTCCGTCTTCTGTCTGCAGCACCCAGGATCTCCTAGGAGCCCTTCGCGTGTATTCCCCGTGTGTCTGCTTTTGCGGGCTGCCGGGGAAAGGCGGGGGTTGGGCTGGAAATGCAGGTAGCATCTAGTGATTCCCCCTGGACTTGAGAGGTAATTAGCGGAATTCCGCCTGCCAGGGAACACCTGTGACACCAGTCAGCTGCGTGGAAGGCGGCCCCAGTCTTCCCCCACACAGTCAGAATTGTTCCGGAATTGTGAGTGTGGGGAATTTCCGTTTTCTGTCTGCAGCACCCGGGATCTCCTAGGAGCCCTTTGCGTTTCTTCCACGGTTGTCTCCCATTGCGGGCTGCCGGGGAAAGCGGGGGTTGGGCTGGAAATGCAAGTAGCATCTAGTGCCTCCCCCTGGACAGGGTAGGCCATTAGCGGACTTCCCCGTGCCAGGGAACACCTGTGACACCAGTCAGGTGCGTGGACGGCGGCCCCAAACCTCCAACACACAGTCAGCCGTGTTCCGGAATTCTGAGAGGGGAGGTTCCGTCTTCTGTCTGCAGCACCCGTGATCTCCTAGGAGCCCTTCGCGTGTCTTCCCCGAGTGTCTGCCTTTGCGGGCTGCCGGGGAAAGGCGGGGTTTGGGCTGGAAATGCAGGTAGCATCTAGTGCCTCCCCCTGGACAGGGTAGGCAATTAGCGAATTTCCCCATGCCAGGGAACACCTTTGACAACACTTAGCGGCGTGGAGGCGGCCCCAAACCACCCCCACACAGTTATCCGTGTTCCGGGATTGTGAGTGTGGGGAGGTTCCGTCTTCTGTCTGCAGCACCCGGGATCTCCTAGGAGCCCTTCGCGTGTCTTCCCCGAGTGTCTCACATTGCGGGCTGCCGGGGAAAGGCGGGGGTTGGGCTGGAATTGCAGGTAGCATCTAGTGCCTCCCCCTGGACTTGGGAGGTAATTAGCGGACTTCCCCCTGCCAGGGAACACCTTTGACACCACTCAACTGCGTGGAGGGCGGCCCCAAACCTCCCACACACAGTCAGCCGTGTTCCGGAATTCTGAGAGTGAGGAGGTTCCGTCTTCTGTCTGCTGCACCCGGGATCTCCTAGGAGCCCTTCGCGTGTCTTCCCCGAGTGTATCCCATTGCGGGCTGCCGGGGAAAGCGGGGGTTGGGCTGGAAATGCAAATAGCTTCTAGTGCCTTCCCCTGGACAGGGTAGGCAATTAGCGGACTTCCCCGTGCCAGGGAACACATTTGACACCACTTAGCTGCGTGGAGGGCGGCCCCGAACCTCCCCGACACAGTCAGCCGTGTTCCGGAATTCTGAGAGTGGGGAGGTTCCGTCTTCTGTCTGCAGCACCCGAGATCTCCTAGGAGCATTTCGCGTGTCTTCCCCGAGTGTATGCATGTGCGGGCTACCGGGAAAAGGCGGCGTTGGGCTGGAAATGCAGGTAGCATGTAGTGCCTCCCCCTGGAAAGGGTAGGCAATTAGCGGATTTCCCCATGCCAGGGAACACCTTTGACACCACTTAACTGCGTGGAGTGCGGCCCCGAACCTCCCCCACACAGTCAGCCGTGTTCCGGAATTCTGAGAGTGGGGATGTTCCGTCTTCTGTCTGCAGCACCCGGGATCTCCTAGGAGCCCTTCGCGTGTCTTCCCCGAGTGTCTGCATGTGCGGGCTGCCGGGGAAAGGCGGGGGTTGGGCTGGAAATGCAGGTCGCATTTAGTGCCTCCCCCTGGACTTGGGAGGTAATTAGCGGACTTCCCCATGCCAGGGAACACCTTTGACACCACTTAGAGGCGTGGAGGGCGGCCCCGAACCTCCCCCACACAGTCAGCCATGTTCCGGAATTGTGAGTGTGGGGAGGTTCCGTCTTCTGTCTGCAGCACCCGGGATCTCCTAGGAGCCCTTCGCGTGTTTTCCCCGAGTGTCTACCTGTGCGGGCTGCCGGGGAAAGACGGGGGATGGGCTGGAAAAGCAGGTAGTATCTAGTGCCTCTCCCTGGACTTGGGAGGTAATTAGCGGACTTCCCCCTGCCAGGGAACACCTGTGACACCAGTCAGCTGCGTGGACGGCGGCCCCAAACCTCCCCCACACAGTCAGCCGTGTTCCGGAATTCTGAGAGTGGGGAGGTTCCGTCTTCTGTCTGCAGCACCCAGGATCTCCTAGGAGCCCTTCGCGTGTATTCCCCGTGTGTCTGCTTTTGCGGGCTGCCGGGGAAAGGCGGGGGTTGGGCTGGAAATGCAGGTAGCATCTAGTGATTCCCCCTGGACTTGAGAGGTAATTAGCGGAATTCCGCCTGCCAGGGAACACCTGTGACACCAGTCAGCTGCGTGGAAGGCGGCCCCAGTCTTCCCCCACACAGTCAGAATTGTTCCGGAATTGTGAGTGTGGGGAAGTTCCGTTTTCTGTCTGCAGCACCCGGGATCTCCTAGGAGCCCTTTGCGTTTCTTCCACGGTTGTCTCCCATTGCGGGCTGCCGGGGAAAGCGGGGGTTGGGCTGGAAATGCAAGTAGCATCTAGTGCCTCCCCCTGGACAGGGTAGGCCATTAGCGGACTTCCCCGTGCCAGGGAACACCTGTGACACCAGTCAGGTGCGTGGACGGCGGCCCCAAACCTCCAACACACAGTCAGCCGTGTTCCGGAATTCTGAGAGAGGAGGTTCCGTCTTCTGTCTGCAGCACCCCAGATCTCCTAGGAGCCCTTCGCGTGTCTTCCCCGAGTGTCTGCCTTTGCGGGCTGCCGGGGAAAGGCGGGGTTTGGGCTGGAAATGCAGGTAGCATCAAGTGCCTCCCCCTGGACAGGGTAGGCAATTAGCGAATTTCCCCATGCCAGGGAACACCTTTGACAACACTTAGCGGCGTGGAGGCGGCCCCAAACCACCCCCACACAGTTATCCGTGTTCCGGGATTGTGAGTGTGGGGAGGTTCCGTCTTCTGTCTGCAGCACCCGGGATCTCCTAGGAGCCCTTTGCGTGTCTTCCCCGAATGTCTCACATTGCGGGCTGCCGGGGAAAGGCGGGGGTTGGGCTGGAATTGCAGGTAGCATCTAGTGCCTCCCCCTGGACTTGGGAGGTAATCAGCGGACTTCCCCCTGCCAGGGAACACCTTTGACACCACTCAACTGCGTGGAGGGCGGCCCCAAACCTCCCACACACAGTCAGCCGTGTTCCGGAATTCTGAGAGAGGGGAGGTTCCGTCTTCTGTCTGCAGCACCCGGGATCTCCTAGGAGCCCTTCGCGTGTCTTCCCCGAGTGTCTGCATGTGCGGGCTGCCGGGGAAAGGCGGGGGTTGGGCTGGAAATGCAGGTCGCATTTAGTGCCTCCCCCTGGACTTGGGAGGTAATTAGCGGACTTCCCCATGCCAGGGAACACCTTTGACACCACTTAGAGGCGTGGAGGGCGGCCCCGAACCTCCCCCACACAGTCAGCCATGTTCCGGAATTGTGAGTGTGGGGAGGTTCCGTCTTCTGTCTGCAGCACCCGGGATCTCCTAGGAGCCCTTCGCGTGTTTTCCCCGAGTGTCTACCTGTGCGGGCTGCCGGGGAAAGACGGGGCATGGGCTGGAAAAGCAGGTAGTATCTAGTGCCTCTCCCTGGACTTGGGAGGTAATTAGCGGACTTCCCCCTGCCAGGGAACACCTGTGACACCAGTCAGCTGCGTGGACGGCGGCCCCAAACCTCCACCACACAGTCAGCCGTGTTCCGGAATTCTGAGAGTGGGGAGGTTCCGTCTTCTGTCTGCAGCACCCAGGATCTCCTAGGAGCCCTTCGCGTGTATTCCCCGTGTGTCTGCTTTTGCGGGCTGCCGGGGAAAGGCGGGGGTTGGGCTGGAAATGCAGGTAGCATCTAGTGATTCCCCCTGGACTTGAGAGGTAATTAGCGGAATTCCGCCTGCCAGGGAACACCTGTGACACCAGTCAGCTGCGTGGAAGGCGGCCCCAGTCTTCCCCCACACAGTCAGAATTGTTCCGGAATTGTGAGTGTGGGGAATTTCCGTTTTCTGTCTGCAGCACCCGGGATCTCCTAGGAGCCCTTTGCGTTTCTTCCACGGTTGTCTCCCATTGCGGGCTGCCGGGGAAAGCGGGGGTTGGGCTGGAAATGCAAGTAGCATCTAGTGCCTCCCCCTGGACAGGGTAGGCCATTAGCGGACTTCCCCGTGCCAGGGAACACCTGTGACACCAGTCAGGTGCGTGGACGGCGGCCCCAAACCTCCAACACACAGTCAGCCGTGTTCCGGAATTCTGAGAGAGGAGGTTCCGTCTTCTGTCTGCAGCACCCGGGATCTCCTAGGAGCCCTTCGCGTGTCTTCCCCGAGTGTCTGCCTTTGCGGGCTGCCGGGGAAAGGCGGGGTTTGGGCTGGAAATGCAGGTAGCATCTAGTGCCTCCCCCTGGACAGGGTAGGCAATTAGCGAATTTCCCCATGCCAGGGAACACCTTTGACAACACTTAGCGGCGTGGAGGCGGCCCCAAACCACCCCCACACAGTTATCCGTGTTCCGGGATTGTGAGTGTGGGGAGGTTCCGTCTTCTGTCTGCAGCACCCGGGATCTCCTAGGAGCCCTTCGCGTGTCTTCCCCGATTGTCTCACATTGCGGGCTGCCGGGGAAAGGCGGGGGTTGGGCTGGAATTGCAGGTAGCATCTAGTGCCTCCCCCTGGACTTGGGAGGTAATTAGCGGACTTCCCCCTGCCAGGGAACACCTTTGACACCACTCAACTGCGTGGAGGGCGGCCCCAAACCTCCCACACACAGTCAGCCGTGTTCCGGAATTCTGAGAGTGAGGAGGTTCCGTCTTCTGTCTGCTGCACCCGGGATCTCCTAGGAGCCCTTCGCGTGTCTTCCCCGAGTGTATCCCATTGCGGGCTGCCGGGGAAAGCGGGGGTTGGGCTGGAAATGCAAATAGCTTCTAGTGCCTTCCCCTGGACAGGGTAGGCAATTAGCGGACTTCCCCGTGCCAGGGAACACATTTGACACCACTTAGCTGCGTGGAGGGCGGCCCCGAACCTCCCCGACACAGTCAGCCGTGTTCCGGAATTCTGAGAGTGGGGAGGTTCCGTCTTCTGTCTGCAGCACCCGAGATCTCCTAGGAGCATTTCGCGTGTCTTCCCCGAGTGTATGCATGTGCGGGCTACCGGGAAAAGGCGGCGTTGGGCTGGAAATGCAGGTAGCATGTAGTGCCTCCCCCTGGAAAGGGTAGGCAATTAGCGGATTTCCCCATGCCAGGGAACACCTTTGACACCACTTAACTGCGTGGAGTGCGGCCCCGAACCTCCCCCACACAGTCAGCCGTGTTCCGGAATTCTGAGAGTGGGGATGTTCCGTCTTCTGTCTGCAGCACCCGGGATCTCCTAGGAGCCCTTCGCGTGTCTTCCCCGAGTGTCTGCATGTGCGGGCTGCCGGGGAAAGGCGGGGGTTGGGCTGGAAATGCAGGTCGCATTTAGTGCCTCTCCCTGGACTTGGGAGGTAATTAGCGGACTTCCCCATGCCAGGGAACACCTTTGACACCACTCACCTGCGTGGAGGGCGGCCCCAAACCTCCCACACACAGTCAGTCGTGTTCCGAAATTGTGAGTGTGGGGAGGTTCCGTTTTCTGTCTGCAGCACCCGGGATCTCCTAGGAGCCCTTCGCGTGTCTTCCACGGTTGTCTCCCATTGCAAGCTGCCGGGGAAAGCGGGGGTTGGGCTGGAAATGCAAGTAGCATCTAGTGCCTCCCCCTGGACAGGGTAGGCCATTAGCGGATTTCCCCATTCCAGGGAACACCTTTGACACCACTTAACTGCGTGGAGGGCGGCCCCGAACCTCCCCCACACAGTCAGCCGTGTTCCGGTATTGTGAGTGTGGGGAAGTTCCGTCTTCTGTCTGCAGCACCCGGAATCTCCTAGGAGCACTTCGCGTGTCTTCCCCGAGTGTCTGCCTGTGCGGGCTACCGGGGAAAGGCGGCGTTGGGCTGGAAATGCAGGTAGCATGTAGTGCCTCCCCCTGGACATGGTAGGCAATTAGCGGGATTCCCCCTGCAGGGAATACCTTTGACACCACTTTGCTGCGTGGAGGGCGGCCCCGAACCTCCCCCACACAGTCAGCCGTGTTCCGGTATTGTGAGTGTGGGGAAGTTCCGTCTTCTGTCTGCAGCACCCGGAATCTCCTAGGAGCCCTTCGCGTGTCTTCCCCGAGTGTCTGCCTGTGCGGGCTGCCGGGGAAAGGCGGGGGTTGGGCTGGAAATGCAGGTAGCATCTAGTGCCTCCCCCTGGACTTGGGAGGTAATTAGCGGACTTCCCCCTGCCAGGGAACACCTTTGACACCACTCAACTGCGTGGAGGGCGGCCCCAAACCTCCCACACTCAGTCAGCCGTGTTCCGGAATTCTGAGATTGAGGAGGTTCCGTCTTCAGTCTGCTGCACCCGGGATCTCCTAGGAGCCCTACGCGTGTCTTCCCCGAGTGTATCCGATTGCGGGCTGCCGGGGAAAGCGGGGGTTGGGCTGGAAATGCAAGTAGCTTCTAGTGCCTTCCCCTGGACAGGGTAGGCAATTAGCGGACTTCCCCGTGCCAGGGAACACCTTTGACACCACTTAGCTGCGTGGAGGGCGGCCCCGAACCTCCCCGACACAGTCAGCCGTGTTCCGGAATTCTGAGAGTGGGGAGGTTCCGTCTTCTGTCTGCAGCACCCGAGATCTCCTAGGAGCATTTCGCGTGTCTTCCCCGAGTGTATGCATGTGCGGGCTGCCGGGGAAAGGCGGGGTTTGGGCTGAAAATGCAGGTAGCATGTAGTGCCTCCCGCTGGAATGGGTAGGCAATTAGCGGATTTCCCCATGCCAGGGAACACCTTTGACACCACTTAGCTGCGTGGAGGGCGGCCCCGAACCTCCCCCACACAGTCAGCCGTGTTCCGGAATTGTGAGTGTGGGGAGGTTCCGTCTTCTGTCTGCAGCACCCGGGATCTCCTAGGAGCACTTCGCGTGTCTTCCCCGAGTGTATGCATGTGCGGGCTACCGGGGAAAGGCGGCGTTGGGCTGGAAATGCAGGTAGCATGTAGTGCCTCCCCCTGGACATGGTAGGCAATTAGCGGACTTCCCCCTGCCAGGGAATACCTTTGACACCACTTTGCTGCGTGGATGGCGGCACCAAACCTCCCCCACACAGTCAGACGTGTTCCGGAATTCTGAGAGAGGAGGTTCCGTCTTCTGTCTGCAGCACCCCAGATCTCCTAGGAGCCCTTCGCGTGTCTTCCCCGAGTGTCTGCCTTTGCGGGCTGCCGGGGAAAGGCGGGGTTTGGGCTGGAAATGCAGGTAGCATCAAGTGCCTCCCCCTGGACAGGGTAGGCAATTAGCGAATTTCCCCATGCCAGGGAACACCTTTGACAACACTTAGCGGCGTGGAGGCGGCCCCAAACCACCCCCACACAGTTATCCGTGTTCCGGGATTGTGAGTGTGGGGAGGTTCCGTCTTCTGTCTGCAGCACCCGGGATCTCCTAGGAGCCCTTTGCGTGTCTTCCCCGAGTGTCTCACATTGCGGGCTGCCGGGGAAAGGCGGGGGTTGGGCTGGAATTGCAGGTAGCATCTAGTGCCTCCCCCTGGACTTGGGAGGTAATCAGCGGACTTCCCCCTGCCAGGGAACACCTTTGACACCACTCAACTGCGTGGAGGGCGGCCCCAAACCTCCCACACACAGTCAGCCGTGTTCCGGAATTCTGAGAGAGGGGAGGTTCCGTCTTCTGTCTGCAGCACCTGGGATCTCCTAGGAGCCCTTCGCGTGTCTTCCCCGAGTGTCTGCATGTGCGGGCTGCCGGGGAAAGGCGGGGGTTGGGCTGGAAATGCAGGTCGCATTTAGTGCCTCCCCCTGGACTTGGGAGGTAATTAGCGGACTTCCCCATGCCAGGGAACACCTTTGACACCACTTAGAGGCGTGGAGGGCGGCCCCGAACCTCCCCCACACAGTCAGCCATGTTCCGGAATTGTGAGTGTGGGGAGGTTCCGTCTTCTGTCTGCAGCACCCGGGATCTCCTAGGAGCCCTTCGCGTGTTTTCCCCGAGTGTCTACCTGTGCGGGCTGCCGGGGAAAGACGGGGCATGGGCTGGAAAAGCAGGTAGTATCTAGTGCCTCTCCCTGGACTTGGGAGGTAATTAGCGGACTTCCCCCTGCCAGGGAACACCTGTGACACCAGTCAGCTGCGTGGACGGCGGCCCCAAACCTCCCCCACACAGTCAGCCGTGTTCCGGAATTCTGAGAGTGGGGAGGTTCCGTCTTCTGTCTGCAGCACCCAGGATCTCCTAGGAGCCCTTCGCGTGTATTCCCCGTGTGTCTGCTTTTGCGGGCTGCCGGGGAAAGGCGGGGGTTGGGCTGGAAATGCAGGTAGCATCTAGTGATTCCCCCTGGACTTGAGAGGTAATTTGCGGAATTCCGCCTGCCAGGGAACACCTGTGACACCAGTCAGCTGCGTGGAAGGCGGCCCCAGTCTTCCCCCACACAGTCAGAATTGTTCCGGAATTGTGAGTGTGGGGAATTTCCGTTTTCTGTCTGCAGCACCCGGGATCTCCTAGGAGCCCTTTGCGTTTCTTCCACGGTTGTCTCCCATTGCGGGCTGCCGGGGAAAGCGGGGGTTGGGCTGGAAATGCAAGTAGCATCTAGTGCCTCCCCCTGGACAGGGTAGGCCATTAGCGGACTTCCCCGTGCCAGGGAACACCTGTGACACCAGTCAGGTGCGTGGACGGCGGCCCCAAACCTCCAACACACAGTCAGCCGTGTTCCGGAATTCTGAGAGAGGAGGTTCCGTCTTCTGTCTGCAGCACCCGGGATCTCCTAGGAGCCCTTCGCGTGTCTTCCCCGAGTGTCTGCCTTTGCGGGCTGCCGGGGAAAGGCGGGGTTTGGGCTGGAAATGCAGGTAGCATCTAGTGCCTCCCCCTGGACAGGGTAGGCAATTAGCGAATTTCCCCATGCCAGGGAACACCTTTGACAACACTTAGCGGCGTGGAGGCGGCCCCAAACCACCCCCACACAGTTATCCGTGTTCCGGGATTGTGAGTGTGGGGAGGTTCCGTCTTCTGTCTGCAGCACCCGGGATCTCCTAGGAGCCCTTCGCGTGTCTTCCCCGAGTGTCTCACATTGCGGGCTGCCGGGGAAAGGCGGGGGTTGGGCTGGAATTGCAGGTAGCATCTAGTGCCTCCCCCTGGACTTGGGAGGTAATTAGCGGACTTCCCCCTGCCAGGGAACACCTTTGACACCACTCAACTGCGTGGAGGGCGGCCCCAAACATCCCACACACAGTCAGCCGTGTTCCGGAATTCTGAGAGTGAGGAGGTTCCGTCTTCTGTCTGCTGCACCCGGGATCTCCTAGGAGCCCTTCGCGTGTCTTCCCCGAGTGTATCCCATTGCGGGCTGCCGGGGAAAGCGGGGGTTGGGCTGGAAATGCAAATAGCTTCTAGTGCCTTCCCCTGGACAGGGTAGGCAATTAGCGGACTTCCCCGTGCCAGGGAACACATTTGACACCACTTAGCTGCGTGGAGGGCGGCCCCGAACCTCCCCGACACAGTCAGCCGTGTTCCGGAATTCTGAGAGTGGGGAGGTTCCGTCTTCTGTCTGCAGCACCCGAGATCTCCTAGGAGCATTTCGCGTGTCTTCCCCGAGTGTATGCATGTGCGGGCTACCGGGAAAAGGCGGCGTTGGGCTGGAAATGCAGGTAGCATGTAGTGCCTCCCCCTGGAAAGGGTAGGCAATTAGCGGATTTCCCCATGCCAGGGAACACCTTTGACACCACTTAACTGCGTGGAGTGCGGCCCCGAACCTCCCCCACACAGTCAGCCGTGTTCCGGAATTCTGAGAGTGGGGATGTTCCGTCTTCTGTCTGCAGCACCCGGGATCTCCTAGGAGCCCTTCGCGTGTCTTCCCCGAGTGTCTGCATGTGCGGGCTGCCGGGGAAAGGCGGGGGTTGGGCTGGAAATGCAGGTCGCATTTAGTGCCTCTCCCTGGACTTGGGAGGTAATTAGCGGACTTCCCCATGCCAGGGAACACCTTTGACACCACTCACCTGCGTGGAGGGCGGCCCCAAACCTCCCACACACAGTCAGTCGTGTTCCGAAATTGTGAGTGTGGGGAGGTTCCGTTTTCTGTCTGCAGCACCCGGGATCTCCTAGGAGCCCTTCGCGTGTCTTCCACGGTTGTCTCCCATTGCAAGCTGCCGGGGAAAGCGGGGGTTGGGCTGGAAATGCAAGTAGCATCTAGTGCCTCCCCCTGGACAGGGTAGGCCATTAGCGGATTTCCCCATTCCAGGGAACACCTTTGACACCACTTAACTGCGTGGAGGGCGGCCCCGAACCTCCCCCACACAGTCAGCCGTGTTCCGGTATTGTGAGTGTGGGGAAGTTCCGTCTTCTGTCTGCAGCACCCGGAATCTCCTAGGAGCACTTCGCGTGTCTTCCCCGAGTGTCTGCCTGTGCGGGCTACCGGGAAAAGGCGGCGTTGGGCTGGAAATGCAGGTAGCATGTAGTGCCTCCCCCTGGACATGGTAGGCAATTAGCGGGATTCCCCCTGCAGGGAATACCTTTGACACCACTTTGCTGCGTGGAGGGCGGCCCCGAACCTCCCCCACACAGTCAGCCGTGTTCCGGTATTGTGAGTGTGGGGAAGTTCCGTCTTCTGTCTGCAGCACCCGGAATCTCCTAGGAGCCCTTCGCGTGTCTTCCCCGAGTGTCTGCCTGTGCGGGCTGCCGGGGAAAGGCGGGGGTTGGGCTGGAAATGCAGGTAGCATCTAGTGCCTCCCCCTGGACTTGGGAGGTAATTAGCGGACTTCCCCCTGCCAGGGAACACCTTTGACACCACTCAACTGCGTGGAGGGCGGACCCAAACCTCCCACACTCAGTCAGCCGTGTTCCGGAATTCTGAGATTGAGGAGGTTCCGTCTTCAGTCTGCTGCACCCGGGATCTCCTAGGAGCCCTACGCGTGTCTTCCCCGAGTGTATCCGATTGCGGGCTGCCGGGGAAAGCGGGGGTTGGGCTGGAAATGCAAGTAGCTTCTAGTGCCTTCCCCTGGACAGGGTAGGCAATTAGCGGACTTCCCCGTGCCAGGGAACACCTTTGACACCACTTAGCTGCGTGGAGGGCGGCCCCGAACCTCCCCGACACAGTCAGCCGTGTTCCGGAATTCTGAGAGTGGGGAGGTTCCGTCTTCTGTCTGCAGCACCCGAGATCTCCTAGGAGCATTTCGCGTGTCTTCCCCGAGTGTATGCATGTGCGGGCTGCCGGGGAAAGGCGGGGTTTGGGCTGAAAATGCAGGTAGCATGTAGTGCCTCCCGCTGGAATGGGTAGGCAATTAGCGGATTTCCCCATGCCAGGGAACACCTTTGACACCACTTAGCTGCGTGGAGGGCGGCCCCGAACCTCCCCCACACAGTCAGCCGTGTTCCGGAATTGTGAGTGTGGGGAGGTTCCGTCTTCTGTCTGCAGCACCCGGGATCTCCTAGGAGCACTTCGCGTGTCTTCCCCGAGTGTATGCATGTGCGGGCTACCGGGGAAAGGCGGCGTTGGGCTGGAAATGCAGGTAGCATGTAGTGCCTCCCCCTGGACATGGTAGGCAATTAGCGGACTTCCCCCTGCCAGGGAATACCTTTGACACCACTTTGCTGCGTGGATGGCGGCACCAAACCTCCCCCACACAGTCAGACGTGTTCCGGAATTCTGAGAGAGGAGGTTCCGTCTTCTGTCTGCAGCACCCCAGATCTCCTAGGAGCCCTTCGCGTGTCTTCCCCGAGTGTCTGCCTTTGCGGGCTGCCGGGGAAAGGCGGGGTTTGGGCTGGAAATGCAGGTAGCATCAAGTGCCTCCCCCTGGACAGGGTAGGCAATTAGCGAATTTCCCCATGCCAGGGAACACCTTTGACAACACTTAGCGGCGTGGAGGCGGCCCCAAACCACCCCCACACAGTTATCCGTGTTCCGGGATTGTGAGTGTGGGGAGGTTCCGTCTTCTGTCTGCAGCACCCGGGATCTCCTAGGAGCCCTTTGCGTGTCTTCCCCGAGTGTCTCACATTGCGGGCTGCCGGGGAAAGGCGGGGGTTGGGCTGGAATTGCAGGTAGCATCTAGTGCCTCCCCCTGGACTTGGGAGGTAATCAGCGGACTTCCCCCTGCCAGGGAACACCTTTGACACCACTCAACTGCGTGGAGGGCGGCCCCAAACCTCCCACACACAGTCAGCCGTGTTCCGGAATTCTGAGAGAGGGGAGGTTCCGTCTTCTGTATGCAGCACCCGGGATCTCCTAGGAGCCCTTCGCGTGTCTTCCCCGAGTGTCTGCATGTGCGGGCTGCCGGGGAAAGGCGGGGGTTGGGCTGGAAATGCAGGTCGCATTTAGTGCCTCCCCCTGGACTTGGGAGGTAATTAGCGGACTTCCCCATGCCAGGGAACACCTTTGACACCACTTAGAGGCGTGGAGGGCGGCCCCGAACCTCCCCCACACAGTCAGCCATGTTCCGGAATTGTGAGTGTGGGGAGGTTCCGTCTTCTGTCTGCAGCACCCGGGATCTCCTAGGAGCCCTTCGCGTGTTTTCCCCGAGTGTCTACCTGTGCGGGCTGCCGGGGAAAGACGGGGCATGGGCTGGAAAAGCAGGTAGTATCTAGTGCCTCTCCCTGGACTTGGGAGGTAATTAGCGGACTTCCCCCTGCCAGGGAACACCTGTGACACCAGTCAGCTGCGTGGACGGCGGCCCCAAACCTCCCCCACACAGTCAGCCGTGTTCCGGAATTCTGAGAGTGGGGAGGTTCCGTCTTCTGTCTGCAGCACCCAGGATCTCCTAGGAGCCCTTCGCGTGTATTCCCCGTGTGTCTGCTTTTGCGGGCTGCCGGGGAAAGGCGGGGGTTGGGCTGGAAATGCAGGTAGCATCTAGTGATTCCCCCTGGACTTGAGAGGTAATTTGCGGAATTCCGCCTGCCAGGGAACACCTGTGACACCAGTCAGCTGCGTGGAAGGCGGCCCCAGTCTTCCCCCACACAGTCAGAATTGTTCCGGAATTGTGAGTGTGGGGAATTTCCGTTTTCTGTCTGCAGCACCCGGGATCTCCTAGGAGCCCTTTGCGTTTCTTCCACGGTTGTCTCCCATTGCGGGCTGCCGGGGAAAGCGGGGGTTGGGCTGGAAATGCAAGTAGCATCTAGTGCCTCCCCCTGGACAGGGTAGGCCATTAGCGGACTTCCCCGTGCCAGGGAACACCTGTGACACCAGTCAGGTGCGTGGACGGCGGCCCCAAACCTCCAACACACAGTCAGCCGTGTTCCGGAATTCTGAGAGAGGAGGTTCCGTCTTCTGTCTGCAGCACCCGGGATCTCCTAGGAGCCCTTCGCGTGTCTTCCCCGAGTGTCTGCCTTTGCGGGCTGCCGGGGAAAGGCGGGGTTTGGGCTGGAAATGCAGGTAGCATCTAGTGCCTCCCCCTGGACAGGGTAGGCAATTAGCGAATTTCCCCATGCCAGGGAACACCTTTGACAACACTTAGCGGCGTGGAGGCGGCCCCAAACCACCCCCACACAGTTATCCGTGTTCCGGGATTGTGAGTGTGGGGAGGTTCCGTCTTCTGTCTGCAGCACCCGGGATCTCCTAGGAGCCCTTCGCGTGTCTTCCCCGAGTGTCTCACATTGCGGGCTGCCGGGGAAAGGCGGGGGTTGGGCTTGAATTGCAGGTAGCATCTAGTGCCTCCCCCTGGACTTGGGAGGTAATTAGCGGACTTCCCCCTGCCAGGGAACACCTTTGACACCACTCAACTGCGTGGAGGGCGGCCCCAAACCTCCCACACACAGTCAGCCGTGTTCCGGAATTCTGAGAGTGAGGAGGTTCCGTCTTCTGTCTGCTGCACCCGGGATCTCCTAGGAGCCCTTCGCGTGTCTTCCCCGAGTGTATCCCATTGCGGGCTGCCGGGGAAAGCGGGGGTTGGGCTGGAAATGCAAATAGCTTCTAGTGCCTTCCCCTGGACAGGGTAGGCAATTAGCGGACTTCCCCGTGCCAGGGAACACATTTGACACCACTTAGCTGCGTGGAGGGCGGCCCCGAACCTCCCCGACACAGTCAGCCGTGTTCCGGAATTCTGAGAGTGGGGAGGTTCCGTCTTCTGTCTGCAGCACCCGAGATCTCCTAGGAGCATTTCGCGTGTCTTCCCCGAGTGTATGCATGTGCGGGCTACCGGGAAAAGGCGGCGTTGGGCTGGAAATGCAGGTAGCATGTAGTGCCTCCCCCTGGAAAGGGTAGGCAATTAGCGGATTTCCCCATGCCAGGGAACACCTTTGACACCACTTAACTGCGTGGAGTGCGGCCCCGAACCTCCCCCACACAGTCAGCCGTGTTCCGGAATTCTGAGAGTGGGGATGTTCCGTCTTCTGTCTGCAGCACCCGGGATCTCCTAGGAGCCCTTCGCGTGTCTTCCCCGAGTGTCTGCATGTGCGGGCTGCCGGGGAAAGGCGGGGGTTGGGCTGGAAATGCAGGTCGCATTTAGTGCCTCTCCCTGGACTTGGGAGGTAATTAGCGGACTTCCCCATGCCAGGGAACACCTTTGACACCACTCACCTGCGTGGAGGGCGGCCCCAAACCTCCCACACACAGTCAGTCGTGTTCCGAAATTGTGAGTGTGGGGAGGTTCCGTTTTCTGTCTGCAGCACCCGGGATCTCCTAGGAGCCCTTCGCGTGTCTTCCACGGTTGTCTCCCATTGCAAGCTGCCGGGGAAAGCGGGGGTTGGGCTGGAAATGCAAGTAGCATCTAGTGCCTCCCCCTGGACAGGGTAGGCCATTAGCGGATTTCCCCATTCCAGGGAACACCTTTGACACCACTTAACTGCGTGGAGGGCGGCCCCGAACCTCCCCCACACAGTCAGCCGTGTTCCGGTATTGTGAGTGTGGGGAAGTTCCGTCTTCTGTCTGCAGCACCCGGAATCTCCTAGGAGCACTTCGCGTGTCTTCCCCGAGTGTCTGCCTGTGCGGGCTACCGGGAAAAGGCGGCGTTGGGCTGGAAATGCAGGTAGCATGTAGTGCCTCCCCCTGGACATGGTAGGCAATTAGCGGGATTCCCCCTGCAGGGAATACCTTTGACACCACTTTGCTGCGTGGAGGGCGGCCCCGAACCTCCCCCACACAGTCAGCCGTGTTCCGGTATTGTGAGTGTGGGGAAGTTCCGTCTTCTGTCTGCAGCACCCGGAATCTCCTAGGAGCCCTTCGCGTGTCTTCCCCGAGTGTCTGCCTGTGCGGGCTGCCGGGGAAAGGCGGGGGTTGGGCTGGAAATGCAGGTAGCATCTAGTGCCACCCCCTGGACTTGGGAGGTAATTAGCGGACTTCCCCCTGCCAGGGAACACCTTTGACACCACTCAACTGCGTGGAGGGCGGACCCAAACCTCCCACACTCAGTCAGCCGTGTTCCGGAATTCTGAGATTGAGGAGGTTCCGTCTTCAGTCTGCTGCACCCGGGATCTCCTAGGAGCCCTACGCGTGTCTTCCCCGAGTGTATCCGATTGCGGGCTGCCGGGGAAAGCGGGGGTTGGGCTGGAAATGCAAGTAGCTTCTAGTGCCTTCCCCTGGACAGGGTAGGCAATTAGCGGACTTCCCCGTGCCAGGGAACACCTTTGACACCACTTAGCTGCGTGGAGGGCGGCCCCGAACCTCCCCGACACAGTCAGCCGTGTTCCGGAATTCTGAGAGTGGGGAGGTTCCGTCTTCTGTCTGCAGCACCCGAGATCTCCTAGGAGCATTTCGCGTGTCTTCCCCGAGTGTATGCATGTGCGGGCTGCCGGGGAAAGGCGGGGTTTGGGCTGAAAATGCAGGTAGCATGTAGTGCCTCCCGCTGGAATGGGTAGGCAATTAGCGGATTTCCCCATGCCAGGGAACACCTTTGACACCACTTAGCTGCGTGGAGGGCGGCCCCGAACCTCCCCCACACAGTCAGCCGTGTTCCGGAATTGTGAGTGTGGGGAGGTTCCGTCTTCTGTCTGCAGCACCCGGGATCTCCTAGGAGCACTTCGCGTGTCTTCCCCGAGTGTATGCATGTGCGGGCTACCGGGGAAAGGCGGCGTTGGGCTGGAAATGCAGGTAGCATGTAGTGCCTCCCCCTGGACATGGTAGGCAATTAGCGGACTTCCCCCTGCCAGGGAATACCTTTGACACCACTTTGCTGCGTGGATGGCGGCACCAAACCTCCCCCACACAGTCAGACGTGTTCCGGAATTCTGAGAGAGGGGAGGTTCCGTCTTCTGTCTGCAGCACCCGGGATCTCCTAGGAGCCCTTCGCGTGTCTTCCCCGAGTGTCTGCATGTGCGGGCTGCCGGGGAAAGGCGGGGGTTGGGCTGGAAACGCAGGTCGCATTTAGTGCCTCCCCCTGGACTTGGGAGGTAATTAGCGGACTTCCCCATGCCAGGGAACACCTTTGACACCACTCACATGCGTGGAGGGCGGCCCCAAACCTCCCACACACAGTCAGCCGTGTTCCGAATTTGTGAGTGTGGGGAGGTTCCGTTTTCTCTCTGCAGCACCCGGGATCTCCTAGGAGCACTTCGCGTGTCTTCCCCGAGTGTCTACCATTGCGGGCTGCCGGGGAAAGCGGGGGTTGGGCTGGAAATGCAAGTAGCATCTAGTGCCTCCCCCTGGACAGGGTAGGCAATTAGCGGACTTCCCCGTGCCAGGGAACACCTTTGACACCACTTAGCTGCGTGGAGGGCGGCCCCGAACCTCCCCCACACAGTCAGGCGTGTTCCAGAATTCTGAGAGTGGGGAGGTTCCGTCTTTTGTCTGCAGCACCTGGGATCTCCTAGGAGCACTTTGCGTGTCTTCATCGAGTGTCTCCCATTGCGGGCTGCCGGGGAAAGCGGGGGTTGGGCTGGAAATGCAAGTAGCATCTAGTGCCTCCCCCTGGACAGGGTAGGCAATTAGCGGACGTCCCCATGCCAGGGAACACCTTTGACACCACTTAGAGGCGTGGAGGGCGGCCCCGAACCTCCCCCACACAGTCAGCCATGTTCCGGAATTGTGAGTGTGGGGAGGTTCCGTCTTCTGTCTGCAGCACCCGGGATCTCCTAGGAGCCCTTCGCGTGTCTTCCCCGAGTGTCTACCTTTGCGGGCTGCCGGGGAAAGACGGGGGATTGGCTGGAAATGCAGGTAGTATCTAGTGCCTCTCCCTGGACTTGGGAGGTAATTAGCGGACTTCCCCCTGCCAGGGAACACCTGTCACACCAGTCAGCTGCGTGGACGGTGGCCCCAAACCTCCCCCACACAGTGTGCCGTGTTCCGGAATTCTGAGAGTGGGGAGGTTCCGTCTTCTGTCTGCAGCACCCAGGATCTCCTAGGAGCCCTTCGGGTGTATTCCCCGTGTGTCTGCTTTTGCGGGCTGCCGGGGAAAGGCGGGGGTTGGGCTGGAAATGCAGGTAGCATCTAGTGCCTCCCCCTGGACTTGGGAGGTAATTAGCGGAATTCCGCCTGCCAGGGAACACCTGTGACACCAGTTAGCTGCGTGGAAGGCGGCCCCAGTCTTCCCCCACACAGTCAGAAGTGTTCCGGAATTGTGAGTGTGGGGAGGTTCCGTATTCTGTCTGCAGCACCCGGGATCTCCTAGGAGCCCTTCGCGTGTCTTCCCCGAGTGTCTGCATGTGCGGGCTGCCGGGGAAAGGCGGGGGTTGGGCTGGAAATGCAGGTCGCATTTAGTGCCTCCCCCTGGACTTGGGAGGTAATTAGCGGACTTCCCCATGCCAGGGAACACCTTTGACACCACTTTGCTGCGTGGATGGCGGCACCAAACCTCCCCCACACAGTCAGACGTGTTCCGGAATTCTGAGAGAGGGGAGGTTCCGTCTTCTGTCTGCAGCACCTGGGATCTCCTAGGAGCCCTTCGCGTGTCTTCCCCGAGTGTCTGCATGTGCGGGCTGCCGGGGAAAGGCGGGGGTTGGGCTGGAAACGCAGGTCGCATTTAGTGCCTCCCCCTGGACTTGGGAGGTAATTAGCGGACTTCCCCATGCCAGGGAACACCTTTGACACCACTCACCTGCGTGGAGGGCGGCCCCAAACCTCCCACACACAGTCAGCCGTGTTCCGAATTTGTGAGTGTGGGGAGGTTCCGTTTTCTCTCTGCAGCACCCGGGATCTCCTAGGAGCACTTCGCGTGTCTTCCCCGAGTGTCTGCATGTGCGGGCTGCCGGGGAAAGGCGGGGGTTGGGCTGGAAACGCAGGTCGCATTTAGTGCCTCCCCCTGGACTTGGGAGGTAATTAGCGGACTTCCCCATGCCAGGGAACACCTTTGACACCACTCACCTGCGTGGAGGGCGGCCCCAAACCTCCCACACACAGTCAGCCGTGTTCCGAATTTGTGAGTGTGGGGAGGTTCCGTTTTCTCTCTGCAGCACCCGGGATCTCCTAGGAGCACTTCGCGTGTCTTCCCCGAGTGTCTACCATTGCGGGCTGCCGGGGAAAGCGGGGATTGGGCTGGAAATGCAAGTAGCATCTAGTGCCTCCCCCTGGACAGGGTAGGCAATTAGCGGACTTCCCCGTGCCAGGGAACACCTTTGACACCACTTAGCTGCGTGGAGGGCGGCCCCGAACCTCCCCCACACAGTCAGGCGTGTTCCAGAATTCTGAGAGTGGGGAGGTTCCGTCTTTTGTCTGCAGCACCTGGGATCTCCTAGGAGCACTTCGCGTGTCTTCATCGAGTGTCTCCCATTGCGGGCTGCCGGGGAAAGCGGGGGTTGGGCTGGAAATGCAAGTAGCATCTAGTGCCTCCCCCTGGACAGGGTAGGCAATTAGCGGACGTCCCCATGCCAGGGAACACCTTTGACACCACTTAGAGGCGTGGAGGGCGGCCCCGAACCTCCCCCACACAGTCAGACATGTTCTGGAATTGTGAGTGTGGGGAGGTTCCGTCTTCTGTCTGCAGCACCCGGGATCTCCTAGGAGCCCTTCGCGTGTCTTCCCCGAGTGTCTACCTTTGCGGGCTGCCGGGGAAAGACGGGGGATGGGCTGGAAATGCAGGTAGTATCTAGTGCCTCTCCCTGGACTTGGGAGGTAATTAGCGGACTTCCCCCTGCCAGGGAACACCTGTGACACCAGTCAGCTGCGTGGACGGTGGCCCCAAACCTCCCCCACACAGTCTGCCGTGTTCCGGAATTCTGAGAGTGGGGAGGTTCCGTCTTCTGTCTGCAGCACCCAGGATCTCCTAGGAGCCCTTCGGGTGTATTCCCCGTGTGTCTGCTTTTGCGGGCTGCCGGGGAAAGGCGGGGGTTGGGCTGGAAATGCAGGTAGCATCTAGTGCCTCCCCCTGGACTTGGGAGGTAATTAGCGGAATTCCGCCTGCCAGGGAACACCTGTGACACCAGTTAGCTGCGTGGAAAGCGGCCCCAGTCTTCCCCCACACAGTCAGAAGTGTTCCGGAATTGTGAGTGTGGGGAGGTTCCGTATTCTGTCTGCAGCACCCGGGATCTCCTAGGAGCCCTTCGCGTGTCTTCCCCGAGTGTCTGCATGTGCGGGCTGCCGGGGAAAGGCGGGGGTTGGGCTGGAAATGCAGGTCGCATTTAGTGCCTCCCCCTGGACTTGGGAGGTAATTAGCGGACTTCCCCATGCCAGGGAACACCTTTGACACCACTCACCTGCGTGGAGGGCGGCCCCAAACCTCCCACACACAGTCAGCCGTGTTCCGAATTTGTGAGTGTGGGGAGGTTCCGTTTTCTCTCTGCAGAACCCGGGATCTCCTAGGAGAACTTCGCGTGTCTTCATCGAGTGTCTCCCATTGCGGGCTGCCGGGGAAAGCGGGGGTTGGGCTGGAAATGCAAGTAGCATCTAGTGCCTCCCCCTGAACAGGGTAGGCCATTAGCGGACTTCCCCGTGCCAGGGAACAGCTTTGACACCACTTAGCTGCGTGGAGGGCGGCCCCGAACCTCCCCGACACAGTCTGCCGTGTTCAGGAATTCTGAGATTGGGGAGGTTCCGTCTTCTGTCTGCAGCACCCGAGATCTCCTAGGAGCATTTCGCGTGTCTTCCCCGAGTGTATGCATGTGCGGGCTACCGGGAAAAGGCGGCGTTGGGCTGGAAATGCAGGTAGCATGTAGTGCCTCCCCCTGGAAAGGGTAGGCAATTAGCGGATTTCCCCATGCCAGGGAACACCTTTGACACCACTTAACTGCGTGGAGGGCGGCCCCGAACCTCCCCCACACAGTCAGCCGTGTTCCGGTATTGTGAGTGTGGGGAGGTTCCGTCTTCTGTCTGCAGCACCCGGGATCTCCTAGGAGCCCTTCGCGTGTCTTCCCCGAGTGTCTGCATGTGCGGGCTGCCGGGGAAAGGCGGGGGTTGGGCTGGAAATGCAGGTCGCATTTAGTGCCTCCCCCTGGACTTGGGAGGTAATTAGCGGACTTCCCCATGCCAGGGAACACCTTTGACACCACTAAACTGCGTGGAGGGCGGCCCCAAACCTCCCACACACAGTCAGCCGTGTTCCGAAATTGTGAGTGTGGGGAGGTTCCGTTTTCTGTCTGCAGCACCCGGGATCTCCTAGGAGCCCTTCGCGTGTCTTCCACGGTTGTCTCCCATTGCGGGCTGCCGGGGAAAGCGGGGGTTGGGCTGGAAATGCAAGTAGCATCTAGTGCCTCCCCCTGGACAGGGTAGGCAATTAGCGAATTTACCCATGCCAGGGAACACCTTTGACAGCACTTAGCGGCGTGGAGGGCGGCCCCAAACCACCCCCACACAGTTAGCCGTGTTCCGGGATTGTGAGTGTGGGGAGGTTCCGTCTACAGTCTGCAGCACCCGGGATCTCCTAGGAGCCCTTCGCGTGACTTCCCCGAGTGTCTCACATTGCGGGCTGCCGGGGAAAGGCGGGGGTTGGGCTGGAAATGCAGGTAGCATCTAGTGCCTCCCCCTGGACTTGGGAGGTAATTAGCGGACTTCCCCCTGCCAGGGAACACCTTTGACACCACTCAACTGCGTGGAGGGCGGCCCCAAACCTCCCACACACAGTCAGCCGTGTTCCGGAATTCTGAGAGTGAAGAGGTTCCGTCTTCTGTCTGCTGCACCCGGGATCTCCTAGGAGCCCTTCGCGTGTCTTCCCCGAGTGTATCACATTGCGGGCTGCCGGGGAAATTGGGGGTTCGGCTGGAAATGCAAGTAGCTTCTAGTGCCTTCCCCTGGACAGGGTAGGCAATTAGCGGACTTCCCCGTGCCAGGGAACACCTTTGACACCACTTAGCTGCGTGGAGGGCGGCCCCGAACCTCCCCGACACAGTCAGCCGTGTTCCGGAATTGTGAGTGTGGGGAGGTTCCGTCTTCTGTCTGCAGCACCCGGGATCTCCTAGGAGCACTCCGCGTGTCTTCCCCGAGTGTATGCATGTGCGGGCTACCGGGGAAAGGCGGCGTTGGGCTGGAAATGCAGGTAGCATGTAGTGCCTCCCCCTGGACATGGTAGGCAATTAGCGGACTTCCCCCTGCCAGGGAATACCTTTGACACCACTTTGCTGCGTGGATGGCGGCACCAAACCTCCCCCACACAGTCAGACGTGTTCCGGAATTCTGAGAGAGGGGAGGTTCCGTCTTCTGTCTGCAGCACCCGGGATCTCCTAGGAGCCCTTCGCGTGTCTTCCCCGAGTGTCTGCATGTGCGGGCTGCCGGGGAAAGGCGGGGGTTGGGCTGGAAACGCAGGTCGCATTTAGTGCCTCCCCCTGGACTTGGGAGGCAATTAGCGGACTTCCCCATGCCAGGGAACACCTTTGACACCACTCACCTGCGTGGAGGGCGGCCCCAATCCTCCCACACACAGTCAGCCGTGTTCCGAATTTGTGAGTGTGGGGAGGTTCCGTTTTCTCTCTGCAGCACCCGGGATCTCCTAGGAGCACTTCGCGTGTCTTCCCCGAGTGTCTACCATTGCGGGCTGCCGGGGAAAGCGGGGGTTGGGCTGGAAATGCAAGTAGCATCTAGTGCCTCCCCCTGGACAGGGTAGGCAATTAGCGGACTTCCCCGTGCCAGGGAACACCTTTGACACCACTTAGCTGCGTGGAGGGCGGCCCCGAACCTCCCCCACACAGTCAGGCGTGTTCCAGAATTCTGAGATTGGGGAGGTTCCGTCTTTTGTCTGCAGCACCTGGGATCTCCTAGGAGCACTTCGCGTGTCTTCATCGAGTGTCTCCCATTGCGGGCTGCCGGGGAAAGCGGGGGTTGGGCTGGAAATGCAAGTAGCATCTAGTGCCTCCCCCTGGACAGGGTAGGCAATTAGCGGACGTCCCCATGCCAGGGAACACCTTTGACACCACTTAGAGGCGTGGAGGGCGGCCCCGAACCTCCCCCACACAGTCAGCCATGTTCCGGAATTGTGAGTGTGGGGAGGTTCCGTCTTCTGTCTGCAGCACCCGGGATCTCCTAGGAGCCCTTCGCGTGTCTTCCCCGAGTGTCTACCTTTGCGGGCTGCCGGGGAAAGACGGGGGATGGGCTGGAAATGCAGGTAGTATCTAGTGCCTCTCCCTGGACTTGGGAGGTAATTAGCGGACTTCCCCCTGCCAGGGAACACCTGTGACACCAGTCAGCTGCGTGGACGGTGGCCCCAAACCTCCCCCACACAGTCTGCCGTGTTCCGGAATTCTGAGAGTGGGGAGGTTCCGTCTTCTGTCTGCAGCACCCAGGATCTCCTAGGAGCCCTTCGGGTGTATTCCCCGTGTGTCTGCTTTTGCGGGCTGCCGGGGAAAGGCGGGGGTTGGGCTGGAAATGCAGGTAGCATCTAGTGCCTCCCCCTGGACTTGGGAGGTAATTAGCGGAATTCCGCCTGCCAGGGAACACCTGTGACACCAGTTAGCTGCGTGGAAGGCGGCCCCAGTCTTCCCCCACACAGTCAGAAGTGTTCCGGAATTGTGAGTGTGGGGAGGTTCCGTATTCTGTCTGCAGCACCCGGGATCTCCTAGGAGCCCTTCGCGTGTCTTCCCCGAGTGTCTGCATGTGCGGGCTGCCGGGGAAAGGCGGGGGTTGGGCTGGAAATGCAGGTCGCATTTAGTGCCTCCCCCTGGACTTGGGAGGTAATTAGCGGACTTCCCCATGCCAGGGAACACCTTTGACACCACTCACCTGCGTGGAGGGCGGCCCCAAACCTCCCACACACAGTCAGCCGTGTTCCGAATTTGTGAGTGTGGGGAGGTTCCGTTTTCTCTCTGCAGCACCCGGGATCTCCTAGGAGCACTTCGCGTGTCTTCCCCGAGTGTCTACCATTGCGGGCTGCCGGGGAAAGCGGGGGTTGGGCTGGAAATGCAAGTAGCATCTAGTGCCTCCCCCTGGACAGGGTAGGCAATTAGCGGACTTCCCCGTGCCAGGGAACACCTTTGACACCACTTAGCTGCGTGGAGGGCGGCCCCGAACCTCCCCCACACAGTCAGGCGTGTTCCAGAATTCTGAGAGTGGGGAGGTTCCGTCTTTTGTCTGCAGCACCTGGGATCTCCTAGGAGCACTACGCGTGTCTTCATCGAGTGTCTCCCATTGCGGGCTGCCGGGGAAAGCGGGGGTTGGGCTGGAAATGCAAGTAGCATCTAGTGCCTCCCCCTGGACAGGGTAGGCAATTTGCGGACGTCCCCATGCCAGGGAACACCTTTGACACCACTTAGAGGCGTGGAGGGCGGCCCCGAACCTCCCCCACACAGTCAGCCATGTTCCGGAATTGTGAGTGTGGGGAGGTTCCGTCTTCTGTCTGCAGCACCCGGGATCTCCTAGGAGCCCTTCGCGTGTCTTCCCCGAGTGTCTACCTTTGCGGGCTGCCGGGGAAAGACGGGGGATGGGCTGGAAATGCAGGTAGTATCTAGTGCCTCTCCCTGGACTTGGGAGGTAATTAGCGGACTTCCCCCTGCCAGGGAACACCTGTGACACCAGTCAGCTGCGTGGACGGTGGCCCCAAACCTCCCCCACACAGTCTGCCGTGTTCCGGAATTCTGAGAGTGGGGAGGTTCCGTCTTCTGTCTGCAGCACCCAGGATCTCCTAGGAGCCCTTCGCGTCTATTCCCCGTGTGTCTGCTTTTGCGGGCTGCCGGGGAAAGGCGGGGGTTGGGCTGGAAATGCAGGTAGCATCTAGTGCCTCCCCCTGGACTTGGGAGGTAATTAGCGGAATTCCGCCTGCCAGGGAACACCTGTGACACCAGTTAGCTGCGTGGAAGGCGGCCCCAGTCTTCCCCCACACAGTCAGAAGTGTTCCGGAATTGTGAGTTTGGGGAGGTTCCGTATTCTGTCTGCAGCACCCGGGATCTCCTAGGAGCCCTTCGCGTGTCTTCCCCGAGTGTCTGCATGTGCGGGCTGCCGGGGAAAGGCGGGGGTTGGGCTGGAAATGCAGGTCGCATTTAGTGCCTCCCCCTGGACTTGGGAGGTAATTAGCGGACTTCCCCATGCCAGGGAACACCTTTGACACCACTAAACTGCGTGGAGGGCGGCCCCAAACCTCCCACACACAGTCAGCCGTGTTCCGAAATTGTGAGTGTGGGGAGGTTCCGTTTTCTGTCTGCAGCACCCGGGATCTCCTAGGAGCCCTTCGCGTGTCTTCCACGGTTGTCTCCCATTGCGGGCTGCCGGGGAAAGCGGGGGTTGGGCTGGAAATGCAAGTAGCATCTAGTGCCTCCCCCTGGACAGGGTGGCAATTAGCGAATTTACCCATGCCAGGGAACACCTTTGAAAGCACTTAGCGGCGTGGAGGGCGGCCCCAAACCACCCCCACACAGTTAGCCGTGTTCCGGGATTGTGAGTGTGGGGAGGTTCCGTCTACAGTCTGCAGCACCCGGGATCTCCTAGGAGCCCTTCGCGTGACTTCCCCGAGTGTCTCACATTGCGGGCTGCCGGGGAAAGGCGGGGGTTGGGCTGGAAATGCAGGTAGCATCTAGTGCCTCCCCCTGGACTTGGGAGGTAATTAGCGGACTTCCCCCTGCCAGGGAACACCTTTGACACCACTCAACTGCGTGGAGGGCGGCCCCAAACCTCCCACACACAGTCAGCCGTGTTCCGGAATTCTGAGAGTGAAGAGGTTCCGTCTTCTGTCTGCTGCACCCGGGATCTCCTAGGAGCCCTTCGCGTGTCTTCCCCGAGTGTATCACATTGCGGGCTGCCGGGGAAATTGGGGGTTCGGCTGGAAATGCAAGTAGCTTCTAGTGCCTTCCCCTGGACAGGGTAGGCAATTAGCGGACTTCCCCGTGCCAGGGAACACCTTTGACACCACTTAGCTGCGTGGAGGGCGGCCCCGAACCTCCCCGACACAGTCAGCCGTGTTCCGGAATTCTGAGAGTGGGGATGTTCCGTCTTCTGTCTGCAGCACCCGGGATCTCCTAGGAGCCCTTTGCGTGTCTTCCCCGAGTGTCTGCATGTGCGGGCTGCCGGGGAAAGGTGGGGGTTGTGCTGGAAATGCAGGTCGCATTTAGTGCCTCCCCCTGGACTTGGGAGGTAATTAGCGGACTTCCCCATGCCAGGGAACACCTTTGACACCACTCACCTCCGTGGAGGGCGGCCCCAAACCTCCCACACACAGTCAGCCGTGTTCCGAATTTGTGAGTGTGTGGAGGTTCCGTTTTCTCTCTGCAGCACCCGGGATCTCCTAGGAGCACTTCGCGTGTCTTCCCCGAGTGTCTACCATTGCGGGCTGCCGGGGAAAGCGGGGGTTGGGCTGGAAATGCAAGTAGCATCTAGTGCCTCCCCCTGGACAGGGTAGGCAATTAGCGGACTTCCCCGTGCCAGGGAACACCTTTGACACCACTTAGCTGCGTGGAGGGCGGCCCCGAACCTCCCCCACACAGTCAGGCGTGTTCCAGAATTCTGAGAGTGGGGAGGTTCCGTCTTTTGTCTGCAGCACCCGGGATCTCCTAGGAGCCCTTCGCGTGTCTTCATCGAGTGTCTCCCATTGCGGGCTGCCGGGGAAAGCGGGGATTGGGCTGGAAATGCAAGTAGCATCTAGTGCCTCCCCCTGGACAGGGTAGGCAATTAGCGGACGTCCCCATGCCAGGGAACACCTTTGACACCACTTAGAGGCGTGGAGGGCGGCCCCGAACCTCCCCCACACAGTCAGCCGTGTTCCGGAATTCTGAGAGTGAGGAGGTTCCGTCTTCTGTCTGCAGCACACAGGATCTCCTAGGAGCCCTTCGCGTGTATTCCCCGTGTGTCTGCTTTTGCGAGCTGCCGGGGAAAGGCAGGGGTTGGGCTGGAAATGCAGGTCGCATTTAGTGCCTCCCCCTGGACTTGGGAGGTAATTAGCGGACTTCCCCATGCCAGGGAACACCTTTGACACCACTCAACTGCGTGGAGGGCGGCCCCAAACCTCCCACACACAGTCAGCCGTGTTCCGAAATTGTGAGTGTGGGGAGGTTCCGTTTTCTGTCTGCCGCACCCGGGATCTCCTAGGAGCCCTTCACGTGTCTTCCACGGTTGTCTCCCATTGCGGGCTGCCGGGGAAAGCGGGGGTTGGGCTGGAAATGCAAGTAGCATCTAGTGCCTCCCCCTGGACAGGGTGGCAATTAGCGAATTTACCCATGCCAGGGAACACCTTTGAAAGCACTTAGCGGCGTGGAGGGCGGCCCCAAACCACCCCCACACAGTTAGCCGTGTTCCGGGATTGTGAGTGTGGGGAGGTTCCGTCTACAGTCTGCAGCACCCGGGATCTCCTAGGAGCCCTTCGCGTGTCTTCCCCGAGTGTCTGCATGTGCGGGCTGCCGGGGAAAGGCGGGGGTTGGGCTGGAAATGCAGGTAGCATCTAGTGCCTCCCCCTGGACTTGGGAGGTAATTAGCGGACTTCCCCCTGCCAGGGAACACCTTTGACACCACTCAACTGCGTGGAGGGCGGTCCCAAATCTCCCACACACAGTCAGCCGTGTTCCGGAATTCTGAGAGTGAGGAGATTCCGTCTTCTGTCTGCTGCACCCGGGATCTCCTAGGAGCCCTTCGCGTGTCTTCCCCGAGTGTATCCCATTGCGGGCTGCCGGGGAAAGCGGGGGTTGGGCTGGAAATGCAAGTAGCTTCTAGTGCCTTTCCCTGGACAGGGTAGGCAATTAGCGGACTTCCCCGTGCCAGGGAACACCTTTGACACCACTTAGCTGCGTGGAGGGCGGCCCCGAACCTCCCCCACACAGTGAGCCGTGTTCCGGAATTCTGAGAGTGCGGAGGTTCCGTCTTCTGTCTGCAGCACCCGGGATCTCCTAGGAGCCCTTCGCGTGTCTTCCCCGAGTGTCTCACATTGCGGGCTGCCGGGGAAAGGCGGGGGTTGGGCTGGAAATGCAGGTAGTATCTAGTGCCTCTCCCTGGACTTGGGAGGTAATTAGCGGACTTCCCCCTGCCAGGGAACACCTGTGACACCAGTCAGCTGCGTGGACGGCGGCCCCAAACCTCCCCCACACAGTCAGCCGTGTTCCGGAATTCTGAGAGTGGGGAGGTTCCGTCTTCTGTCTGCAGCACCCAGGATCTCCTAGGAGCCCTTCGCGTGTATTCCCCGTGTGTCTGCTTTTGCGGGCTGCCGGGGAAAGGCGGGGGTTGGGCTGGAAATGCAGGTAGCATCTAGTGCCTCCCCCTGGACTTGGGAGGTAATTAGCGGAATTCCGCCTGCCAGGGAACACCTGTGACACCAGTCAGCTGCGTGGAAGGCGGCCCCAGACTTCCCCCACACAGTCAGAATTGTTCCGGAATTGTGAGTGTGGGGAGGTTCCGTATTCTGTCTGCAGCACCCGGGATCTCCTAGGAGCCCTTCGCGTGTCTTCCCCGAGTGTCTGCATGTGCGGGCTGCCGGGGAAAGCGGGGGTTGGGCTGGAAATGCAGGTCGCATTTAGTGCCTCCCCCTGGACTTGGGAGGTAATTAGCGGACTTCCCCATGCCAGGGAACACCTTTGACACCACTCAACTGCGTGGAGGGCGGCCCCAAAACTCCCACACACAGTCAGCCGTGTTCCGAAATTGTGAGTGTGGGGAGGTTCCGTTTTCTGTCTGCAGCACCCGGGATCTCCTAGGAGCCCTTCGCGTGTCTTCCCCGAGTGTATCCCATTGCGGGCTGCCGGGGAAAGCGGGGGTTGGGCTGGAAATGCAAGTAGCTTCTAGTGCCTTTCCCTGGACAGGGTAGGCAATTAGCGGACTTCCCCGTGCCAGGGAACACCTTTGACACCACTTAGCTGCGTGGAGGGCGGCCCCGAACCTCCCCCACACAGTGAGCCGTGTTCCGGAATTCTGAGAGTGGGGAGGTTCCGTCTTCTGTCTGCAGCACCCGGGATCTCCTAGGAGCCCTTCGCGTGTCTTCCCCGAGTGTCTCACATTGCGGGCTGCCGGGGAAGGGCGGCGGTTTGGCTGGAAATGCAGGTAGTATCTAGTGCCTCTCCCTGGACTTGGGAGGTAATTAGCGGACTTCCCCCTGCCAGGGAACACCTGTGACACCAGTCAGCTGCGTGGACAGCGGCCCCAAACCTCCCCCTCACAGTCAGCCGTGTTCCGGAAGTCTGAGAGTGGGGAGGTTCCGTCTTCTGTCTGCAGCACCCGGGATCTCCTAGGAGCCCTTCGCGTGTATTCCCCGTGTGTCTGCTTGTGCGAGCTGCCGGGGAAAGGCGGGGGTTGGGCTGGAAATGCAGGTAGCATCTAGTGCCTCCCCCTGAACAGGGGAGGTAATTAGCGGAATTCCGCCTGCCAGGGAACACCTGTGACACCAGTCAGCTGCGTGGAAGGCGGCCCCAGTCTTCCCCCACACAGTCAGAAGTGTTCCGGAATTGTGAGTGTGGGGAGGTTCCGTTTTCTGTCTGCTGCACCCGAATTCTCCTAGGAGCATTTCGCGTGTCTTCCCCGTGTGTATGCATGTGCGGGCTGCCGGGGAAAGCGGGGGTTGGGCTGGAAATGCAAGTAGCATCTAGTGCCTCCCCCTGGACAGGGTAGGCAATTAGCGGACGTCCCCATGCCAGGGAACACCTTTGACACCACGTAGAAGCGTGGAGGGCGGCCCCGAACCTCCCCCACACAGTCAGCCATGTTACGGAATTGTGAGTGTGGGGAGGTTCCGTCTTCTGTCTGCAGCACCCGGGATCTCCTAGGAGCCCTTCGCGTGTCTTCCCCGAGTGTCTACCTGTGCGGGCTGCCGGGGAAAAACGGGGGATGGGCTGGAAATGCAGGTAGTATCTAGTGCCTCTCCCTGGACTTGGGAGGTAATTAGCGGACTTCCCCCTGCCAGGGAACACCTGTGACACCAGTCAGCTGCGTGGACGGCGGCCCCAAACCTCCCTCACACAGTCAGCCGTGTTCCGGAATTCTGAGAGTGGGGAGGTTCCGTCTTCTGTCTGCAGCACCCAGGATCTCCTAGGAGCCCTTCGCGTGTATTCCCCGTGTGTCTGCTTTTGCGGGCTGCCGGGGAAAGGCGGGGGTTGGGCTGGAAATGCAGGTAGCATCTAGTGCCTCCCCCTGGACTTGGGAGGTAATTAGCGGAATTCCGCCTGCCAGGGAACACCTGTGACACCAGTCAGCTGCGTGGAAGGCGGCCCCAGTCTTCCCGCACACAGTCAGAAGTGTTCCGGAATTGTGAGTGTGGGGAGGTTCCGTATTCTGTCTGCAGCACCCGGGATCTCCTAGGAGCCCTTCGCGTGTCTTCCCCGAGTGTCTGCATGTGCGGGCTGCCGGGGAAATGCGGGGGTAGGGCTGGAAATGCAGGTCGCATTTAGTGCCTCCCCCTGGACTTGGGAGGTAATTAGCGGACTTCCCCATGCCAGGGAACACCTTTGACACCACTCAACTGCGTGGAGGGCGGCCCCAAACCTCCCACACACAGTCAGCCGTGTTCCGAAACTGTGAGTGTGGGGAGGTTCCGTTTTCTGTCTGCAGCACCCGGGATCTCCTAGGAGCCCTTCGCGTGTCTTCCACGGTTGTCTCCCATTGCGGGCTGCCGGGGAAAGCGGGGGTTGGGCTGGAAATGCAAGTAGCATCTAGTGCCTCCCCCTGGACAGGGTAGGCAATTAGCGAATTTACCCATGCCAGGAAACACTTTTGACAGCACTTAGCGGCGTGGAGGGCGGCCCCAAACCACCCCCACACAGTTAGCCGTGTTCCGGGATTGTGAGTGTGGGGAGGTTCCGTCTACAGTCTGCAGCACCCGGGATCGCCTAGGAGCCCTTCGCGTGTCTTCCCCGAGTGTCTCACATTGCGGGCTGCCGGGGAAATCGGGGGTTGGGCTGGAAATGCAGGTAGCATCTAGTGCCTCCCCCTGGACTTGGGAGGTAATTAGCGGACTTCCCCCTGCCAGGGAACACCTTTGACACCACTCAACTGCGTGGAGGGCGGCCCCAAACCTCCCACACACAGTCAGCCGTGTTCCGGAATTCTGAGAGTGAGGAGGTTCCGTCTTCTGTCTGCTGCACCCGGGATCTCCTAGGAGCCCTTCGCGTGTCTTCCCCGAGTGTATCCCATTGCGGGCTGCCGGGGAAATCGGGGGTTGGGCTGAAAATGCAAGTAGCTTCTAGTGCCTTCCCCTGGACAGGGTAGGCAATTAGCGGACTTCCCCGTGCCAGGGAACACCTGTGATACCAGTCAGCTGCGTGGAAGGCGGCCCCAGTCTTCCCCCACACAGTCAGAAGTGTTCCGGAATTGTAAGTGTGGGGAGGTTCCGTTTTCTGTCTGCTGCACCCGAATTCTCCTAGGAGCATTTCGCGTGTCTTCCCCGAGTGTATGCATGTGCGGGCTGCCGGGGAAAGCGGGGGTTGGGCTGGAAATGCAAGTAGCATCTAGTGCCTCCCCCTGGACAGGGTAGGCAATTAGCGGACGTCCCCATGCCAGGGAACACCTTTGACACCACTTAGAGGCGTGGAGGGCGGCCCCGAACCTCCCCCACACAGTCAGCCATGTTCCGGAATTGTGAGTGTGGGGAGGTTCCGTCTTCTGTCTGCAGCACCCGGGATCTCCTAGGAGCCCTTCGCGTGTCTTCCCCGAGTGTCTACCTGTGCGGGCTGCCGGGGAAAGACGGGGGATGGGCTGGAAATGCAGGTAGTATCTAGTGCCTCTCCCTGGACTTGGGAGGTAATTAGCGGACTTCCCCCTGCCAGGGAACACCTGTGACACCAGTCAGCTGCGTGGACGGCGGCCCCAAACCTCCCCCACACAGTCAGCCGTGTTCCGGAATTCTGAGAGTGGGGAGGTTCCGTCTTCTGTCTGCAGCACCCAGGATCTCCTAGGAGCCCTTCGCGTGTATTCCCCGTGTGTCTGCTTTTGCGGGCTGCCGGGGAAAGGCGGGGGTTGGGCTGGAAATGCAGGTAGCATCTAGTGCCTCCCCCTGGACTTGGGAGGTAATTAGCGGAATTCCGCCTGCCAGGGAACACCTGTGACACCAGTCAGCTGCGTGGAAGGCGGCCCCAGTCTTCCCCCACACAGTCAGAAGTGTTCCGGAATTGTGAGTGTGGGGAGGTTCCGTCTTCTGTCTGCAGCACCCGGGATCTCCTAGGAGCCGTTCGCGTGTCTTCCCCGAGTGTCTGCATGTGCGGGCTGCCGGGGAAAGGCGGGGGTTGGGCTGGAAATGCAGGTCGCATTTAGTGCCTCCCCCTGGACTTGGGAGGTAATTAGCGGACTTCCCCATGCCAGGGAACACCTTTGACACCACTCAACTGCGTGGAGGGCGGCCCCAAACCTCCCACACACAGTCAGCCGTGTTCCGAAATTGTGAGTGTGGGGAGGTTCCGTTTTCTGTCTGCAGCACCCGGGATCTCCTAGGAGCCCTTCGCGTGTCTTCCACGGTTGTCTCCCATTGCGGGCTGCCGGGGAAAGCGGGGGTTGGGCTGGAAATGCAAGTAGCATCTAGTGCCTCCCCCTGGACAGGGTAGGCAATTAGCGAATTTACCCATGCCAGGGAACACTTTTGACAGCACTTAGCGGCGTGGAGGGCGGCCCCAAACCACCCCCACACAGTTAGCCGTGTTCCGGGATTGTGAGTGTGGGGAGGTTCCGTCTACAGTCTGCAGCACCCGGGATCTCCTAGGAGCCCTTCGCGTGTCTTCCCCGAGGGTCTCACATTGCGGGCTGCCGGGGAAATCGGGGGTTGGGCTGGAAATGCAGGTAGCATCTAGTGCCTCCCCCTGGACTTGGGAGGTAATTAGCGGACTTCCCCCTGCCAGGGAACACCTTTGACACCACTCAACTGCGTGGAGTGCGGCCCCGAACCTCCCCCACACAGTCAGCCGTGTTCCGGAATTCTGAGAGTGGGGAGGTTCCGTCTTCTGTCTGCAGCACCCAGGATCTCCTAGGAGCCCTTCGCGTGTATTCCCCGTGTGTCTGCTTTTGCGGGCTGCCGGGGAAAGGCAGGGGTTGGGCTGGAAATGCAGGTAGCATCTAGTGCCTCCCCCTGGACTTGGGAGGTAATTAGCGGAATTCCGCCTGCCAGGGAACACCTGTGACACCAGTCAGCTGCGTTGAAGGCGGCCCCAGTCTTCCCCCACACAGTCAGAAGTGTTCCGGAATTGTGAGTGTGGGGAGGTTCCGTATTCTGTCTGCAGCACCCGGGATCTCCTAGGAGCCCTTCGCGTGTCTTCCCCGAGTGTCTGCATGTGCGGGCTGCCGGGGAAAGGCGGGGGTTGGGCTGGAAATGCAGGTCGCATTTAGTGCCTCCCCCTGGACTTGGGAGGTAATTAGCGGACTTCCCCATGCCAGGGAACACCTTTGACACCACTCAACCTCGTGGAGGGCGGCCCCAAACCTCCCACACACAGTCAGCCGTGTTCCGAAATAGTGAGTGTGGGGAGGTTCCGTTTTCTGTCTGCAGCACCCGGGATCTCCTAGGAGCCCTTCGCGTGTTTTCCACGGTTGTCTCCCATTGCGGGCTGCCGGGGAAAGCGGGGGTTGGTCTGGAAATGCAAGTAGCATCTAGTGCCTCCCCCTGGACAGGGTAGGCAATTAGCGGACTTCCCCGTGCCAGGGAACACCAGTGACACCAGTCAGCTGCGTGGACGGCGGCACCAAACCTCCCCCACACAGTCAGACGTGTTCCGGAATTCTGAGAGAGGGGAGGTTCCGTCTTCTGTCTGCAGCACCCGGGATCTCCTAGGAGCCCTTCGCGTGTCTTCATCGAGTGTCTCCCATTGCGGGCTGCTGGGGAAAGCGGGGGTTGGGCTGGAAATGCAAGTAGCATCTAGTGCCTCCCCCTGGACAGGGTAGGCAATTAGCGGACTTCCCCATGCCAGGGAACACCTTTGACACCATTTAGAGGTGTGGAGGGCGGCCCCGAACCTCCCCCACACAGTCAGCCATGTTCCGGAATTGTGAGTGTGGGGAGGTTCCGTCTTCTGTCTGCAGCACCCGGGATCTCCTAGGAGCCCTTCGCGTGTCTTCCCCGAGTGTCTACCATTGTGGGCTGCCGGGGAAAGTGGGGGTTGGGCTGGAAATGCAAGTAGCATCTAGTGCCTCTCCCTGGACTTGGGAGGTAATTAGCGGACTTCCCCCTGCCAGGGAACACCTGTGACACAAGTCAGCTGCGTGACGGCGGCCCCGAACCTCCCCCACACAGTCAGCCGTGTTCCGGAATTCTGAGAGTGGGGAGGTTCCGTCTTCTGTCTGCAGCACCCGGGATCTCCTAGGAGCACTTCGCGTGTCTTCATCGAGTGTCTCCCATTGCGGGCTGCCGGGGAAAGCGGGGGTTGGGCTGGAAATGCAAGTAGCATCTAGTGCCTCCCCCTGGACAGGGTAGGCAATTAGCGTACGTCCCCATGCCAGGGAACACCTTTGATACCACTTAGAGGCGTGGAGGGCGGCCCCGAACCTCCCCCACACAGTCAGCCGTGTTCCGGAATTCTGAGAGTGGGGAGGTTCCGTCTTCTGTCTGCAGCACCCAGGATCTCCTAGGAGCCCTTCGCGTGTATTCCCCGTGTGTCTGTTTTTGCGGGCTGCCGGGGAAAGGCAGGGGTTGGGCTGGAAATGCAGGTAGCATCTAGTGCCTCCCCCTGGACTTGGGAGGTAATTAGCGGAATTCCGCCTGCCAGGAAACACCTGTGACACCAGTCAGCTGCGTGGAAGGCGGCCCCAGTCTTCCCCCACACAGTCAGAAGTGTTCCGGAATTGTGAGTGTGGGGAGGTTCCGTATTCTGTCTGCAGCACCCGGGATCTCCTAGGAGCCCTTCGCGTGTCTTCCCCGAGTGTCTGCATGTGCGGGCTGCTGGGGAAAGGCGGGGGTTGGGCTGGAAATGCAGGTCGCATTTAGTGCCTCCCCTGGACTTGGGAGGTAATTAGCGGACTTCCCCATGCCAGGGAACACCTTTGACACCACTCAACTGCGTGGAGGGCGGCCCCAAACCTCCCACACACAGTCAGCCGTGTTCCGAAATTGTGAGTGTGGGGAGGTTCCGTTTTCTGTCTGCAGCACCCGGGATCTCCTAGGAGCCCTTCGCGTGTCTTCCACGGTTGTCTCCCATTGCGGGCTGCCGGGGAAAGCGGGGGTTGGGCTGGAAATGCAAGTAGCATCTAGTGCCTCCCCCTGGACAGGGTAGGCAATTAGCGAATTTACCCATGCCAGGGAACACCTTTGACCGCACTTAGCGGCGTGGAGAGCGGCCCCAAACCACCCCCACACAGTTAGCCGTGTTCCGGGTTTGTGAGTGTGGGGAGGTTCCGTCTACAGTCTGCAGCACCCGGGATCTCCTAGGAGCCCTTGGCGTGTCTTCCCCGAGTGTCTCACATTGCGGGCTGCCGGGGAAAGGCGGGGGTTGGGCTGGAAAAGCAGGTAGCATCTAGTGCCTCCCCCTGGACTTGGGAGGTAATTAGCGGACTTCCACCTGCCAGGGAACACCTTTGACACCACTCAACTGCGTGGAGGGCGGCCCCAAACCTCCCACACACAGTCAGCCGTGTTCCGGAATTCTGAGAGTGAGGAGGTTCCTTCTTCTGTCTGCTGCACCCGGGATCTCCTAGGAGCCCTTCGCGTGTCTTCCCCGAGTGTCTCACATTACGGGCTGCCGGGGAAAGACGGGGGATGGGCTGGAAATGCAGGTAGTATCTAATGCCTCTCCCTGGACTTGGGAGGTAATTAGCGGACTTCCCCCTGCCAGGGAACACCTGTGATACCAGTCAGCTCCTTGGAAGGCGGCCCCAGTCTTCCCCCACACAGTCAGAAGTGTTCCGGATTTGTGAGTGTGGGGAGGTTCCGTTTTCTGTCTGCTGCACCCGAATTCTCCTAGGAGCATTTCGCGTGTCTTCCCCGAGTGTATGCATGTGCGGGCTGCCAGGGAAAGCGGGGGTTGGGCTGGAAATGCAAGTAGCATCTAGTGCCTCCCCCTGGACAGGGTAGGCAATTAGCGGACGTCCCCATGCCAGGGAACACCTTTGACACCACTTAGAGGCGTGGAGGGCGGCCCCGATCCTCCCCCACACAGTCAGCCATGTTCCGGAATTGTGAGTGTGGGGCGGTTCCGTCTTATGTCTGCAGCACCCGGGATCTCCTAGGAGCCCTTCGCGTGTCTTCCCCGAGTGTCTACCTGTGCGGGCTGCCGGGGAAAGACGGGGGATGGGCTGGAAATGCAGGTAGTATCTAGTGCCTCTCCCTGGACTTGGGAGGTAATTAGCGGACTTCCCCCTGCCAGGGAACACCTGTGACACCAGTCAGCTGCGTGGACGGCGGCCCCAAACCTCCCCCACACAGTCAGCCGTGTTCCGGAATTCTGAGAGTGGGGAGGTTCCGTCTTCTGTCTGCAGCACCCAGGATCTCCTAGGAGCCCTTCGCGTGTATTCCCCGTGTGTCTGCTTTTGCGGGCTGCCGGGGAAAGGCGGGGGTTGGGCTGGAAATGCAGGTAGCATCTAGTGCCTCCCCCTGGACTTGGGAGGTAATTAGCGGAATTCCGCCTGCCACGGAACACCTGTGACACCAGTCAGCTGCGTGGAAGGCGGCCCCAGTCTTCCCCCACACAGTCAGAAGTGTTCCGGAATTGTGAGTGTGGGGAGGTTCCGTATTCTGTCTGCAGCACCCGGGATCTCCTAGGAGCCCTTCGCGTGTCTTCCCCGAGTTTCTGCATGTGCGGGCTGCCGGGGAAAGGCGGGGGTTGGGCTGGAAATGCAGGTCGCATTTAGTGCCTCCCCCTGGACTTGGGAGGTAATTAGCGGACTTCCCCATGCCAGGGAACACCTTTGACACCACTCAACTGCGTGGAGGGCGGCCCCAAACCTCCCACACACACTCAGCCGTGTTCCGAAATTGTGAGTGTGGGGAGGTTCCGTTTTCTGTCTGCAGCACCCGGGATCTCCTAGGAGCCCTTCGCGTGTCTTCCACGGTTGTCTCCCATTGCGGGCTGCCGGGGAATGCGGGGGTAGGGCTGGAAATGCAAGTAGCATCTAGTGCCTCCCCCTGGACAGGGTAGGCAATTAGCGAATTTACCCATGCCCGGGAACATTTTTGACAGCACTTAGCGGCGTGGAGTGCGGCCCCAAACCACCCCCACACAGTTAGCCGTGTTCCGGGATTGTGAGTTTGGGGAGGTTCCGTCTACAGTCTACAGCTCCCGGGATCTCCTAGGAGCCCTTCGCGTGTCTTCCCCGAGTGTCTCACATTGCGGGCTGCCGGGGAAATCGGGGGTTGGGCTGGAAATGCAGGTAGCATCTAGTGCCTCCCCCTGGACTTGGGAGGTAATTAGCGGACTTCCCCCTGCCAGGGAACACCTTTGACACCACTCAACTGCGTGGAGGGCGGCCCCAAACCTCCCACACACAGTCAGCCGTGTTCCGGAATTCTGAGAGTGAGGAGGTTCCGTCTTCTGTCTGCTGAACCCGGGATCTCCTAGGAGCCCTTCGCGTGTCTTCCCCGAGTGTATCCCATTGCGGGCTGCCGGGGAAATCGGGGGTTGGGCTGGAAATGCAAGTAGCTTCTAGTGCCTTCCCCTGGACAGGGTAGGCAATTAGCGGACTTCCCCGTGCCAGGGAACACCTTTGACACCACTTAGCTGCGTGGAGGGCGGCCCCGAACCTCCCCGACACAGTCAGCCGTGTTCCGGAATTCTGAGAGTGGGGATGTTCCGTCTTCTGTCTGCAGCACCCGGGATCTCCTAGGAGCCCTTCGCGTGTCTTCCCCGAGTGTCTGCATGTGCGGGCTGCCGGGGAAAGGCGGGGGTTGGGCTGGAAATGCAGGTCGCATTTAGTGCCTCCCCCTGGACTTGGGAGGTAATTAGTGGACTTCCCCATGCCAGGGAACACCTTTGACACCACTCACCTGCGTGGAGGGCGGCCCCAAACCTCCCACACACAGTCAGCCATGTTCCGAATTTGTGAGTGTGTGGAGGTTCCGTTTTATCTCTGCAGCACCCGGGATCTCCTAGGAGCACTTCGCGTGTCTTCCCCGAGTGTCTACCATTGTGGGCTGCCGGGGAAAGTGGGGGTTGGGCTGGAAATGCAAGTAGCATCTAGTGCCTCCCCCTGGACAGGGTAGGCAATTAGCGGACTTCCCCGTACCAGGGAACACCTTTGACACCATTTAGCTGCGTGGAGGGCGGCCCCGAACCTCCCCCACACAGTCAGGCGTGTTCCAGAATTCTGAGAGTGGGGAGGTTCCGTCTTATGTCTGCAGCACCCGGGATCTCCTAGGAGCACTTCGCGTGTCTTCATCGAGTGTCTCCCATTGCGGGCTGCCGGGGAAAGCGGGGGTTGGGCTGGAAATGCAAGTAGCATCTAGTGCCTCCCCCTGGACAGGGTAGGCAATTAGCGGACGTCCCCATGCCAGGGAACACCTTTGACACCACTTAGAGGCGTGGAGGGCGGCCCCGAACCTCCCCCACACAGTCAGCCGTGTTCCGGAATTCTGAGAGTGGGGAGGTTCCGTCTTCTGTCTGCAGCACCCAGGATCTCCTAGGAGCCCTTCGCGTGTATTCCCCGTGTGTCTGCTTTTGCGGGCTGCCGGGGAAAGGCAGGGGTTGGGCTGGAAATGCAGGTAGCATCTAGTGCCTCCCCCTGGACTTGGGAGGTAATTAGCGGAATTCCGCCTGCCAGGGAACACCTGTGACACCAGTCAGCTGCGTGGAAGGCGGCCCCAGTCTTCCCCCACACAGTCAGAAGTGTTCCGGTATTGTGAGTGTGGGGAGGTTCCGTCTTCTGTCTGCAGCACCCGGGATCTCCTAGGAGCCCTTCGCGTGTCTTCCCCGAGTGTCTGCATGTGCGGGCTGCCGGGGAAAGGCGGGGGTTGGGCTGGAAATGCAGGTCGCATTTAGTGCCTCCCCCTGGACTTGGGAGGTAATTAGCGGACTTCCCCATGCCAGGGAACACCTTTGACACCACTCAACTGCGTGGAGGGCGGCCCCAAACCTCCCACACACAGTCAGCCGTGTTCCGAAATTGTGAGTGTGGGGAGGTTCCGTTTTCTGTCTGCAGCACCCGGGATCTCCTAAGAGCCCTTCGCGAGTCTTCCACGGTTGTCTCCCATTGCGGGCTGCCGGGGAAAGCGGGGGTTGGTCTGGAAATGCAAGTAGCATCTAGTGCCTCCCCCTGGACAGGGTAGGCAATTAGCGAATTTACCCATGCCAGGGAACACCTTTGAAAGCACTTAGCGGCGTGGAGGGCGGCCCCAAACCACCCCCACCCAGTTAGCCGTGTTCCGGGATTGTGAGTGTGGGGAGGTTCCGTCTACAGTCTGCAGCACCCGGGATCTCCTAGGAGCCCTTCGCGTGTCTTCCACGGTTGTCTCCCATTGCGGGCTGCCGGGGAAAGCGGGGGTTGGGCTGGAAATGCAAGTAGCTTCTAGTGCCTTCCCCTGGACAGGGTAGGAAATTAGCGGACTTCCCCGTGCCAGGGAACACCTTTGACACCACTTAGCTGCGTGGAGGGCGGCCCCGAACCTCCCCGACACAGTCAGCCGTGTTCCGGAATTCTGAGAGTGGGGATGTTCCGTCTTCTGTCTGCAGCACCCGGGATCTCCTAGGAGCCCTTCGCGTGTCTTCCCCGAGTGTCTGCATGTGCGGGCTGCCGGGGAAAGGCGGGGGTTGGGCTGGAAATGCAGGTCGCATTTAGTGCCTCCCCTTGGACTTGGGAGGTAATTAGCGGACTTCCCCATGCCAGGGAACACCTTTGACACCACTCACCTGCGTGGAGGGCGGCCCCAAACCTCCCACACACAGTCAGCCGTGTTCCGGAATTCTGAGAGTGAGGAGGTTCCGTCTTCTGTCTGCTGCACCCGGGATCTCCTAGGAGCCCTTCGCGTGTCTTCCCCGAGTGTATCCCATTGCGGGCTGCCGGGGAAATCGGGGGTTGGGCTGAAAATGCAAGTAGCTTCTAGTGCCTTCCCCTGGACAGGGTAGGCAATTAGCGGAATTCCCCGTGCCAGGGAACACCTGTGATACCAGTCAGCTGCGTGGAAGGCGGCCCCAGTCTTCCCCCACACAGTCAGAAGTGTTCCGGAATTGTAAGTGTGGGGAGGTTCCGTTTTCTGTCTGCTGCACCCGAATTCTCCTAGGAGCATTTCGCGTGTCTTCCCCGAGTGTATGCATGTGCGGGCTGCCGGGGAAAGCGGGGGTTGGGCTGGAAATGCAAGTAGCATCTAGTGCCTCCCCCTGGACAGGGTAGGCAATTAGCGGACGTCCCCATGCCAGGGAACACCTTTGACACCACTTAGAGGCGTGGAGGGCGGCCCCGAACCTCCCCCACACAGTCAGCCATGTTCCGGAATTGTGAGTGTGGGGAGGTTCCGTCTTCTGTCTGCAGCACCCGGGATCTCCTAGGAGCCCTTCGCGTGTCTTCCCCGAGTGTCTACCTGTGCGGGCTGCCGGGGAAAGACGGGGGATGGGCTGGAAATGCAGGTAGTATCTAGTGCCTCTCCCTGGACTTGGGAGGTAATTAGCGGACTTCCCCCTGCCAGGGAACACCTGTGACACCAGTCAGCTGCGTGGACGGCGGCAGCAAACCTCCCCCACACAGTCAGCCGTGTTCCGGAATTCTGAGAGTGGGGAGGTTCCGTCTTCTGTCTGCAGCACCCAGGATCTCCTAGGAGCCCTTCGCGTGTATTCCCCGTGTGTCTGCTTTTGCGGGCTGCCGGGGAAAGGCGGGGGTTGGGCTGGAAATGCAGGTAGCATCTAGTGCCTCCCCCTGGACTTGGGAGGTAATTAGCGGAATTCCGCCTGCCAGGGAACACCTGTGACACCAGTCAGCTGCGTGGAAGGCGGCCCCAGTCTTCCCCCACACAGTCAGAAGTGTTCCGGAATTGTGAGTGTGGGGAGGTTCCGTATTCTGTCTGCAGCACCCGGGATCTCCTAGGAGCCGTTCGCGTGTCTTCCCCGAGTGTCTGCATGTGCGGGCTGCCGGGGAAAGGCGGGGGTTGGGCTGGAAATGCAGGTCGCATTTAGTGCCTCCCCCTGGACTTGGGAGGTAATTAGCGGACTTCCCCATGCCAGGGAACACCTTTGACACCACTCAACTGCGTGGAGGGCGGCCCCAAACCTCCCACACACACTCAGCCGTGTTCCGAAATTGTGAGTGTGGGGAGGTTCCGTTTTCTGTCTGCAGCACCCGGGATCTCCTAGGAGCCCTTCGCGTGTCTTCCACGGTTGTCTCCCATTGCGGGCTGCCGGGGAAAGCGGGGGTTGGGCTGGAAATGCAAGTAGCATCTAGTGCCTCCCCCTGGACAGGGTAGGCAATTAGCGAATTTACCCATGCCAGGGAACACTTTTGACAGCACTTAGCGGCGTGGAGGGCGGCCCCAAAACACCCCCACACAGTTAGCCGTGTTCCGGGATTGTGAGTGTGGGGAGGTTCCGTCTACAGTCTGCAGCACCCGGGATCTCCTAGGAGCCCTTCGCGTGTCTTCCCCGAGGGTCTCACATTGCGGGCTGCCGGGGAAATCGGGGGTTGGGCTGGAAATGCAGGTAGCATCTAGTGCCTCCCCCTGGACTTGGGAGGTAATTAGCGGACTTCCCCCTGCCAGGGAACACCTTTGACACCACTCAACTGCGTGGAGTGCGGCCCCGAACCTCCCCCACACAGTCAGCCGTGTTCCGGAATTCTGAGAGTGGGGAGGTTCCGTCTTCTGTCTGCAGCACCCAGGATCTCCTAGGAGCCCTTCGCGTGTATTCCCCGTGTGTCTGCTTTTGCGGGCTGCCGGGGAAAGGCAGGGGTTGGGCTGGAATTGCAGGTAGCATCTAGTGCCTCCCCCTGGACTTGGGAGGTAATTAGCGGAATTCCGCCTGCCAGGGAACACCTGTGACACCAGTCAGCTGCGTTGAAGGCGGCCCCAGTCTTCCCCCACACAGTCAGAAGTGTTCCGGAATTGTGAGTGTGGGGAGGTTCCGTATTCTGTCTGCAGCACCCGGGATCTCCTAGGAGCCCTTCGCGTGTCTTCCCCGAGTGTCTGCATGTGCGGGCTGCCGGGGAAAGGCGGGGGTTGGGCTGGAAATGCAGGTCGCATTTAGTGCCTCCCCCTGGACTTGGGAGGTAATTAGCGGACTTCCCCATGCCAGGGAACACCTTTGACACCACTCAACCTCGTGGAGGGCGGCCCCAAACCTCCCACACACAGTCAGCCGTGTTCCGAAATAGTGAGTGTGGGGAGGTTCCGTTTTCTGTCTGCAGCACCCGGGATCTCCTAGGAGCCCTTCGCGTGTTTTCCACGGTTGTCTCCCATTGCGGGCTGCCGGGGAAAGCGGGGGTTGGTCTGGAAATGCAAGTAGAATCTAGTGCCTCCCCCTGGACAGGGTAGGCAATTAGCGGACTTCCCCGTGCCAGGGAACACCAGTGACACCAGTCAGCTGCGTGGACGGCGGCACCAAACCTCCCCCACACAGTCAGACGTGTTCCGGAATTCTGAGAGAGGGGAGGTTCCGTCTTCTGTCTGCAGCACCCGGGATCTCCTAGGAGCCCTTCGCGTGTCTTCATCGAGTGTCTCCCATTGCGGGCTGCTGGGGAAAGCGGGGGTTGGGCTGGAAATGCAAGTAGCATCTAGTGCCTCCCCCTGGACAGGGTAGGCAATTAGCGGACTTCCCCATGCCAGGGAACACCTTTGACACCACTTAGAGGTGTGGAGGGCGGCCCCGAACCTCCCCCACACAGTCAGCCATGTTCCGGAATTGTGAGTGTGGGGAGGTTCCGTCTTCTGTCTGCAGCACCCGGGATCTCCTAGGAGCCCTTCGCGTGTCTTCCCCGAGTGTCTACCATTGTGGGCTGCCGGGGAAAGTGGGGGTTGGGCTGGAAATGCAAGTAGCATCTAGTGCCCCTCCCTGGACTTGGGAGGTAATTAGCGGACTTCCCCCTGCCAGGGAACACCTGTGACACAAGTCAGCTGCGTGACGGCGGCCCCGAACCTCCCCCACACAGTCAGCCGTGTTCCGGAATTCTGAGAGTGGGGAGGATCCGTCTTCTGTCTGCAGCACCCGGGATCTCCTAGGAGCACTTCGCGTGTCTTCATCGAGTGTCTCCCATTGCGGGCTGCCGGGGAAAGCGGGGGTTGGGCTGGAAATGCAAGTAGCATCTAGTGCCTCCCCCTGGACAGGGTAGGCAATTAGCGTACGTCCCCATGCCAGGGAACACCTTTGATACCACTTAGAGGCGTGGAGGGCGGCCCCGAACCTCCCCCACACAGTCAGCCGTGTTCCGGAATTCTGAGAGTGGGGAGGTTCCGTCTTCTGTCTGCAGCACCCAGGATCTCCTAGGAGCCCTTCGCGTGTATTCCCCGTGTGTCTGTTTTTGCGGGCTGCCGGGGAAAGGCAGGGGTTGGGCTGGAAATGCAGGTAGCATCTAGTGCCTCCCCCTGGACTTGGGAGGTAATTAGCGGAATTCCGCCTGCCAGGAAACACCTGTGACACCAGTCAGCTGCGTGGAAGGCGGCCCCAGTCTTCCCCCACACAGTCAGAAGTGTTCCGGAATTGTGAGTGTGGGGAGGTTCCGTATTCTGTCTGCAGCACCCGGGATCTCCTAGGAGCCCTTCGCGTGTCTTCCCCGAGTGTCTGCATGTGCGGGCTGCTGGGGAAAGGCGGGGGTTGGGCTGGAAATGCAGGTCGCATTTAGTGCCTCCCCTGGACTTGGGAGGTAATTAGCGGACTTCCCCATGCCAGGGAACACCTTTGACACCACTCAACTGCGTGGAGGGCGGCCCCAAACCTCCCACACACAGTCAGCCGTGTTCCGAAATTGTGAGTGTGGGGAGGTTCCGTTTTCTGTCTGCAGCACCCGGGATCTCCTAGGAGCCCTTCGCGTGTCTTCCACGGTTGTCTCCCATTGCGGGCTGCCGGGGAAAGCGGGGGTTGGTCTGGAAATGCAAGTAGCATCTAGTGCCTCCCCCTGGACAGGGTAGGCAATTAGCGAATTTACCCATGCCAGGGAACACCTTTGACCGCACTTAGCGGCGTGGAGAGCGGCCCCAAACCACCCCCACACAGTTAGCCGTGTTCCGGGATTGTGAGTGTGGGGAGGTTCCGTCTACAGTCTGCAGCACCCGGGATCTCCTAGGAGCCCTTCGCGTGTCTTCCCCGAGTGTCTCACATTGCGGGCTGCCGGGGAAAGGCGGGGGTTGGGCTGGAAAAGCAGGTAGCATCTAGTGCCTCCCCCTGGACTTGGGAGGTAATTAGCGGACTTCCACCTGCCAGGGAACACCTTTGACACCACTCAACTGCGTGGAGGGCGGCCCCAAACCTCCCACACACAGTCAGCCGTGTTCCGGAATTCTGAGAGTGAGGAGGTTCCTTCTTCTGTCTGCTGCACCCGGGATCTCCTAGGAGCCCTTCGCGTGTCTTCCCCGAGTGTCTACCTGTGCGGGCTGCCGGGGAAAGACGGGGGATGGGCTGGAAATGCAGGTAGTATCTAATGCCTCTCCCTGGACTTGGGAGGTAATTAGCGGACTTCCCCCTGCCAGGGAACACCTGTGATACCAGTCAGCTCCGTGGAAGGCGGCCCCAGTCTTCCCCCACACAGTCAGAAGTGTTCCGGATTTGTGAGTGTGGGGAGGTTCCGTTTTCTGTCTGCTGCACCCGAATTCTCCTAGGAGCATTTCGCGTGTCTTCCCCGAGTGTATGCATGTGCGGGCTGCCAGGGAAAGCGGGGGTTGGGCTGGAAATGCAAGTAGCATCTAGTGCCTCCCCCTGGACAGGGTAGGCAATTAGCGGACGTCCCCATGCCAGGGAACACCTTTGACACCACTTAGAGGCGTGGAGGGCGGCCCCGATCCTCCCCCACACAGTCAGCCATGTTCCGGAATTGTGAGTGTGGGGCGGTTCCGTCTTCTGTCTGCAGCACCCGGGATCTCCTAGGAGCCCTTCGCGTGTCTTCCCCGAGTGTCTACCTGTGCGGGCTGCCGGGGAAAGACGGGGGATGGGCTGGAAATGCAGGTAGTATCTAGTGCCTCTCCCTGGACTTGGGAGGTAATTAGCGGACTTCCCCCTGCCAGGGAACACCTGTGACACCAGTCAGCTGCGTGGACGGCGGCCCCAAACCTCCCCCACACAGTCAGCCGTGTTCCGGAATTCTGAGAGTGGGGAGGTTCCGTCTTCTGTCTGCAGCACCCAGGATCTCCTAGGAGCCCTTCGCGTGTATTCCCCGTGTGTCTGCTTTTGCGGGCTGCCGGGGAAAGGCGGGGGTTGGGCTGGAAATGCAGGTAGCATCTAGTGCCTCCCCCTGGACTTGGGAGGTAATTAGCGGAATTCCGCCTGCCAGGGAACACCTGTGACACCAGTCAGCTGCGTGGAAGGCGGCCCCAGTCTTCCCCCACACAGTCAGAAGTGTTCCGGAATTGTGAGTGTGGGGAGGTTCCGTATTCTGTCTGCAGCACCCGGGATCTCCTAGGAGCCCTTCGCGTGTCTTCCCCGAGTTTCTGCATGTGCGGGCTGCCGGGGAAAGGCGGGGGTTGGGCTGGAAATGCAGGTCGCATTTAGTGCCTCCCCCTGGACTTGGGAGGTAATTAGCGGACTTCCCCATGCCAGGGAACACCTTTGACACCACTCAACTGCGTGGAGGGCGGCCCCAAACCTCCCACACACACTCAGCCGTGTTCCGAAATTGTGAGTGTGGGGAGGTTCCGTTTTCTGTCTGCAGCACCCGGGATCTCCTAGGAGCCCTTCGCGTGTCTTCCACGGTTGTCTCCCATTGCGGGCTGCCGGGGAATGCGGGGGTTGGGCTGGAAATGCAAGTAGCATCTAGTGCCTCCCCCTGGACAGGGTAGGCAATTAGCGAATTTACCCATGCCCGGGAACATTTTTGACAGCACTTAGCGGCGTGGAGTGCGGCCCCAAACCACCCCCACACAGTTAGCCGTGTTCCGGGATTGTGAGTGTGGGGAGGTTCCGTCTACAGTCTACAGCACCCGGGATCTCCTAGGAGCCCTTCGCGTGTCTTCCCCGAGTGTCTCACATTGCGGGCTGCCGGGGAAATCGGGGGTTGGGCTGGAAATGCAGGTAGCATCTAGTGCCTCCCCCTGGACTTGGGAGGTAATTAGCGGACTTCCCCCTGCCAGGGAACACCTTTGACACCACTCAACTGCGTGGAGGGCCGCCCCAAACCTCCCACACACAGTCAGCCGTGTTCCGGAATTCTGAGAGTGAGGAGGTTCCGTCTTCTGTCTGCTGAACCCGGGATCTCCTAGGAGCCCTTCGCGTGTCTTCCCCGAGTGTATCCCATTGCGGGCTGCCGGGGAAATCGGGGGTTGGGCTGGAAATGCAAGTAGCTTCTAGTGCCTTCCCCTGGACAGGGTAGGCAATTAGCGGACTTCCCCGTGCCAGGGAACACCTTTGACACCACTTAGCTGCGTGGAGGGCGGCCCCGAACCTCCCCGACACAGTCAGCCGTGTTCCGGAATTCTGAGAGTGGGGATGTTCCGTCTTCTGTCTGCAGCACCCGGGATCTCCTAGGAGCCCTTCGCGTGTCTTCCCCGAGTGTCTGCATGTGCGGGCTGCCGGGGAAAGGCGGGGGTTGGGCTGGAAATGCAGGTCGCATTTAGTGCCTCCCCCTGGACTTGGGAGGTAATTAGTGGACTTCCCCATGCCAGGGAACACCTTTGACACCACTCACCTGCGTGGAGGGCGGCCCCAAACCTCCCACACACAGTCAGCCATGTTCCGAATTTGTGAGTGTGTGGAGGTTCCGTTTTCTCTCTGCAGCACCCGGGATCTCCTAGGAGCACTTCGCGTGTCTTCCCCGAGTGTCTACCATTGTGGGCTGCCGGGGAAAGTGGGGGTTGGGCTGGAAATGCAAGTAGCATCTAGTGCCTCCCCCTGGACAGGGTAGGCAATTAGCGGACTTCCCCGTACCAGGGAACACCTTTGACACCATTTAGCTGCGTGGAGGGCGGCCCCGAACCTCCCCCACACAGTCAGGCGTGTTCCAGAATTCTGAGAGTGGGGAGGTTCCGTCTTATGTCTGCAGCACCCGGGATCTCCTAGGAGCACTTCGCGTGTCTTCATCGAGTGTCTCCCATTGCGGGCTGCCGGGGAAAGCGGGGGTTGGGCTGGAAATGCAAGTAGCATCTAGTGCCTCCCCCTGGACAGGGTAGGCAATTAGCGGACGTCCCCATGCCAGGGAACACCTTTGACACCACTTAGAGGCGTGGAGGGCGGCCCCGAACCTCCCCCACACAGTCAGCCGTGTTCCGGAATTCTGAGAGTGGGGAGGTTCCGTCTTCTGTCTGCAGCACCCAGGATCTCCTAGGAGCCCTTCGCGTGTATTCCCCGTGTGTCTGCTTTTGCGGGCTGCCGGGGAAAGGCAGGGGTTGGGCTGGAAATGCAGGTAGCATCTAGTGCCTCCCCCTGGACTTGGGAGGTAATTAGCGGAATTCCGCCTGCCAGGGAACACCTGTGACACCAGTCAGCTGCGTGGAAGGCGGCCCCAGTCTTCCCCCACACAGTCAGAAGTGTTCCGGAATTGTGAGTGTGGGGAGGTTCCGTCTTCTGTCTGCAGCACCCGGGATCTCCTAGGAGCCCTTCGCGTGTCTTCCCCGAGTGTCTGCATGTGCGGGCTGCCGGGGAAAGGCGGGGGTTGGGCTGGAAATGCAGGTCGCATTTAGTGCCTCCCCCTGGACTTGGGAGGTAATTAGCGGACTTCCCCCTGCCAGGGAACACCTTTGACACCACTCAACTGCGTGGAGGGCGGCCCCAAACCTCCCACACACAGTCAGCCGTGTTCCGAAATTGTGAGTGTGGGGAGGTTCCGTTTTCTGTCTGCAGCACCCGGGATCTCCTAAGAGCCCTTCGCGAGTCTTCCACGGTTGTCTCCCATTGCGGGCTGCCGGGGAAAGCGGGGGTTGGTCTGGAAATGCAAGTAGCATCTAGTGCCTCCCCCTGGACAGGGTAGGCAATTAGCGAATTTACCCATGCCAGGGAACACCTTTGAAAGCACTTAGCGGCGTGGAGGGCGGCCCCAAACCACCCCCACACAGTTAGCCGTGTTCCGGGATTGTGAGTGTGGGGAGGTTCCGTCTACAGTCTGCAGCACCCGGGATCTCCTAGGAGCCCTTCGCGTGTCTTCCCCGAGTGTATCCCATTGCGGGCTGCCGGGGAAAGCGGGGGTTGGGCTGGAAATGCAAGTAGCTTCTAGTGCCTTCCCCTGGACAGGGTAGGAAATTAGCGGACTTCCCCGTGCCAGGGAACACCTTTGACACCACTTAGCTTCGTGGAGGGCGGCCCCGAACCTCCCCGACACAGTCAGCCGTGTTCCGGAATTCTGAGAGTGGGGATGTTCCGTCTTCTGTCTGCAGCACCCGGGATCTCCTAGGAGCCCTTCGCGTGTCTTCCCCGAGTGTCTGCATGTGCGGGCTGCCGGGGAAAGGCGGGGGTTGGGCTGGAAATGCAGGTCGCATTTAGTGCCTCCCCTTGGACTTGGGAGGTAATTAGCGGACTTCCCCATGCCAGGGAACACCTTTGACACCACTCACCTGCGTGGAGGGCGGCCCCAAACCTCCCACACACAGTCAGCCGTGTTCCGGAATTCTGAGAGTGAGGAGGTTCCGTCTTCTCTCTGCTGTACCCGAGATCTCCTAGGAGCAATTCGCGTGTCTTCCCCGAGTGTATGCATGTGCGGGCTACCGGGGAAAGGCGGGGTTTGGGCTGAAAATGCAGGTAGCATGTAGTGCCTCCCCCTGGAACGGGTAGGCAATTAGCGGATTTTCCCATGCCAGGGAACACCATTGACACCACTTATCTGCGTGGAGGGCGGCCCAGAACCTCCCCCACACTGTCAGCCGTGTTCCGGTATTGTGAGTGTTTGGAAGTTCCGTCTTCTGTCTGCAGCACCCGGAATCTCCAAGGAGCCCTTCGCGTGTCTTCCCCGAGTGTCTGCCTGTGCGGGCTGCCGGGGAAAGTCGGGGGTTGGGCTGGAAATGCAGGTAGCATCTAGTGCCTCCCCCTGAACAGGGGAGGTAATTAGCGGAATTCCGCCTGCCAGGGAACACCTGTGACACCAGTCAGCTGCGTGGAAGGCGGCCCCAGTCTTACCCCACACAGTCAGAAGTGTTCCGGAATTGTGAGTGTGGGGAGGTTCCGTTTTCTGTCTGCAGCACCCGGGATCTCCTAGGAGCCCTTCGCGTGTCTTCCCCGAGTGTCTGCATGTGCGGGCTGCCGGGGAAAGGCGGGGGTTGGGCTGGAAATGCAGGTCGCATTTAGTGCCTCCCCCTGGACTTGGGAGGTAATTAGCGGACTTCCCCATGCCAGGGAACACCTTTGACACCACTCACCTGCGTGGAGGGCGGCCCCAAACCTCCCACACACAGTCAGCCGTGTTCCGGAATTCTGAGAGTGAGGAGGTTCCGTCTTCTGTCTGCTGTACCCGAGATCTCCTAGGAGCAATTCGCGTGTCTTCCCCGAGTGTATGCATGTGCGGGCTACCGGGGAAAGGCGGGGTTTGGGCTGGAAATGCAGGTAGCATGTAGTGCCTCCCCCTGGAACGGGTAGGCAATTAGCGGATTTTCCCATGCCAGGGAACACCATTGACACCACTTATCTGCGTGGAGGGCGGCCCAGAACCTCCCCCACACTGTCAGCCGTGTTCCGGTATTGTGAGTGTTGGGAAGTTCCGTCTTCTGTCTGCAGCACCCGGAATCTCCAAGGAGCCCTTCGCGTGTCTTCCCCGAGTGTCTGCCTGTGCGGGCTGCCGGGGAAAGTCGGGGGTTGGGCTGGAAATGCAGGTAGCATCTAGTGCCTCCCCCTGAACAGGGGAGGTAATTAGCGGAATTCCGCCTGCCAGGGAACACCTGTGACACCAGTCAGCTGCGTGGAAGGCGGCCCCAGTCTTACCCCACACAGTCAGAAGTGTTCCGGAATTGTGAGTGTGGGGAGGTTCCATTTTCTGTCTGCAGCACCCGGGATCTCCTAGGAGCCCTTCGCGTGTCTTCCCCGAGTGTCTGCATGTGCGGGCTGCCGGGGAAAGGCGGGGGTTGGGCTGGAAATGCAGGTCGCATTTAGTGCCTCCCCCTGGACTTGGGAGGTAATTAGCGGACTTCCCCCTGCCAGGGAACACCTTTGACACCACTGAACTGCGTGGAGGGCGGCCCCAAACCTCCCACACACAGTCAGCCGTGTTCCGGAATTCTGACAGTGTTGAGGGTCCGTCTTCTGTCTGCTGCACCCGAATTCTCCTAGGAGCATTTCGCGTGTCTTCCCCGAGTGTATGCATGTGCGGGCTACCGGGGAAAGGCGGGGTTTGGGCTGGAAATGCAGGTAGCATGTAGTGCCTCCCCCTGGAGAGGGTAGGCAATTAGCGGATTTCCCCATGCCAGGGAACACCTTTGACACCACTTAACTGCGTGGAGGGCGGCCCCGAACCTCCCTCACACTGTCAGCCGTGTTCCGGTATTGTGAGTGTGGGGAAGTTCCGTCTTCTGTCTGCAGCACCCGGAATCTCCTAGGAGCCCTTCGCGTGTCTTCCCCGAGTGTCTGCCTCTGCGGGCTGACGGGGAAAGGCGGGGGTTGGGCTGGAAATGCAGGTAGTATCTAGTGCCTCCCCCTGGACTTGGGAGGAATTTTGCCGACTTCCCCCTGACAGGGAACACCTGTGACACCAGTCAGCTGCGTGGACGGCGGCCCCAAACCTCCCCCACCCAGTCAGCCGTGTTCCGGAATTGTGAGTGTGGGGAGGTTCCGTCTTCTGTCTGCAGCACCCGGGATCTCCTTGGAGCCCTTCGCGTGTCTTCCCCGAGGGTCTACCTGTGCGGGCTGCCGGGGAAAGACGGGGGAAGGGCTGGAAATGCAGGTAGTATCTATTGCCTCTCCCTGGACTTGGGAGGTAATTAGCGGACTTCCCCCTGCCAGGGAACACCTGTGACACCAGTCAGCTGCGTGGACGGCGGCCCCGAACCTCCCCCACACAGTCAGCCGTGTTCCGGAATTCTGAGAGTGGGGAGGTTCCATCTTCTGTCTGCAGCACCCGGGATCTCCTAGGAGCCCTTCGCGTGTATTCCCCGTGTGTCTGCTTTTGCGGGCTGCCGGGGAAAGGCGGGGGTTGGGCTGGAAATGCAGGTAGCATCTAGTGCCTCCCCCTAAACAGGGGAGGTAATTAGCGGAATTCCGCCTGCCAGGGAACACCTGTGACACCAGTCAGCTGCGTGGAAGGCGGCCCCATTCTTCCCCCACACAGTCAGAAGTGTTCCGGAATTGTGAGTGTGGGGAGGTTCCGTCTTCTGTCTGCAGCACCCGTTATCTCCTAGGAGCCCTTCGCGTGTCTTCCCCGAGTGTCTGCATGTGCGGGCAGCCGGGGAAAGGCGGGGGTTGGGCTGGAAATGCAGGTCGCATTTAGTGCCTCCCCCTGGAGAGGGTAGGCAATTAGCGGATTTCCCCATGCCAGGGAACACTTTGACACCACTTAACTGCGTGGAGGGCGGCCCCGAACCTCCCCAACACAGTCAGCCGTGTTCCGGTATTGTGAGTGTGGGGAAGTTCCGTCTTCTGTCTGCAGCACCCGGAATCTCCTAGGAGCCCTACGCGTGTCTTCCCCGAGTGTCTGCCTGTGCGGGCTGACGGGGAAAGGCGGGGGTTGGTCTGGAAATGCAGGTAGTATCTAGTGCCTCCCCCTGGACTTGGGACGTAATTTGCCGAATTCCCCCTGCCAGGGAACACCTGTGACACCAGTCACCTGCGTGGACGGCGGCCCCAAACCTCCCCCACACAGTCAGCCGTGTTCCGGAATTGTGAGTGTGGGGAGGTTCCGTCTTCTGTCTGCAGCACTCGGGATCTCCTAGGAGCCCTTCGCGTGTCTTCCCCGAGTGTCTGCATGTGCGGGCAGCCGGGGAAAGGCGGGGGTTGGGCTGGAAATGCAGGTCGCATTTAGTGCCTCCCCCTGGACTTGGGAGGTAATTAGCGGACTTCCCCATGCCAGGGAACACCTTTGACACCACTCACCTGCGTGGAGGGCGGCCCCAAACCTCCCACACACAGTCAGCCGTGTTCCGAATTTGTGAGTGTGGGGAGGTTCCGTTTTCTCTCTGCAGCACCCGGGATCTCCTAAGAGCACTTCGCGTGTCTTCCCCGAGTGTCTACCTTTGCGGGCTGCCGGGGAAAGCGGGGGTTGGGCTGGAAATGCAAGTAGCATCTAGTGCCTCCCCCTGGACAGGGTAGGCAATTAGCGGACTTCCCCGTGCCAGGGAACACCTTTGACACCACTTAGCTGCGTGGAGGGCGGCCCCGAACCTCCCCCATACAGTCAGGCGTGTTCCAGAATTCTGAGAGTGGGGAGGTTCCGTCTTCTGTCTGCAGCACCCGGGATCTCCTAGGAGCACTTCGCGTGTCTTCATCGAGTGTCTCCCATTGCGGGCTGCCGGGGAAAGCGGGGGTTGGGCTGGAAATGCAAGTAGCATCTAGTGCCTCCCCCTGGACAGGGTAGGCAATTAGCGGACTTCCCCATGCCAGGGAACATCTTTGACACCACTTAGAGGCGTGGAGGTCGGCCCCGAACCTCCCCCACACAGTCAGCCATGTTCCGGAATTGTGAGTGTGGGGAGGTTCCGTCTTCTGTCTGCAGCACCCGGGATCTCCTAGGAGCCCTTCGCGTGTCTTCCCCGAGTGTCTACCTGTGCGGGCTGCCGGGGAAAGACGGGGGATGGGCTGGAAATGCAGGTAGTATCTAGTGCCTCTCCCTGGACTTGGGAGGTAATTAGCGGACTTCCCCCTGCCAGGGAACACCTGTGACACCAGTCAGCTTCGTGGACGGCGGCCCCAAACCTCCCCCACACAGTCAGCCGTGTTCCGGAATTCTGAGAGTGGGGAGGTTCCGTCTTCTGTCTGCAGCACCCAGGATCTCCTAGGAGCCCTTCGCGTGTATTCCCCGTGTGTCTGCTTTTGCGGGCTGCCGGGGAAAGGCGGGGGTTGGGCTGGAAATGCAGGTAGCATCTAGTGCCTCCCCCTAAACAGGGGAGGTAATTAGCGGAATTCCGCCTGCCAGGGAACACCTGTGACACCAGTCAGCTGCGTGGAAGGCGGCCCCATTCTTCCCCCACACAGTCAGAAGTGTTCCGGAATTGTGAGTGTGGGGAGGTTCCGTCTTCTGTCTGCAGCACCCGTTATCTCCTAGGAGCCCTTTGCGTGTCTTCCCCGAGTGTCTGCATGTGCGGGCTGCCGGGGAAAGGCGTGGGTTGGGCTGGAAATGCAGGTCGCATTTAGTGCCTACCCCTGGACTTGGGAGGTAATTAGCGGACTTCCCCATGCCAGGGAACCCCTTTGACACCACTCAACTGCGTGGAGGGCGGCCCCAAACCTCCCCCACACAGTCAGCCTTGTTCCGGAATTCTGAGAGTGGGGAGGTTCCGTCTTCTGTCTGCAGCACCCGGGATCTCCTAGGAGCCCTTCGCGTTTCTTCCCCGAGTGTCTCACATTGCGGGCTGCCGGGGAAAGGCGGGGGTTGGGCTGGAAATGCAGGTAGTATCTAGTGCCTCCCCCTGGACTTGGGAGGTAATTAGCGGACTTCCCCCTGCCAGGGAACACGTGTGACACCAGTCAGCTGCGTGGACGGCGGACCCAAACCTCCCACACACAGTCAGCCGTGTTCCGGAATTCTGAGAGTGTGGAGGTTCCGTCTTCTGTCTGCTGCACCCGAATTCTCCTAGGAGCATTTCGCGTGTCTTCCCCGAGTGTATGCATGTGCGGGCTACCGGGGTAAGGCGGGGTTTGGGCTGGAAATGCAGGTCGCATGTAGTGCCTCCCCCTGGAGAGGGTAGGCTATTAGCGGATTTCCCCATGCCAGGGAACACCTTTGACACCACTTAACTGCGTGGAGGGCGGCCCCGAACCTCCCCCACACAGTCAGCCGTGTTCCGGTATTGTGAGTGTGGGGAAGTTCCGTCTTCTGTCTGCAGCACCCGGAATCTCCTAGGAGCCCTTCGCGTGTCTTCCCCGAGTGTCTGCATGTGCGGGCTGACGGGGAAAGGCGGGGGTTGGGCTGGAAATGCAGGTAGTATCTAGTGCCTCCCCCTGGACTTGGGAGGTAATTTGCCGACTTCCCCCTGCCAGGGAACACCTGTGACATCAGTCAGCTGCGTGGACGGCGGCCCCAAACCTCCCCCACACAGTCAGCCGTGTTCCGGAATTGTGAGTGTGGGGAGGTTCCGTTTTTTGTCTGCAGCACCCGGGATCTCCTAGGAGCCTTTCGCGTGTCTTCCCCGAGTGTATACCATTGCGGGCTGCCGGGGAAATCGGGGGTTTGGCTGGAAATGCAAGTAGCATCTAGTGCCTCCCCCTGGACAGGGTAGGCAATTAGCGGATTTACCCATGCCAGGGAACACCTTTGACACCACTTAACTGCGTGGAGGGCGGCACCAAACCTCCCCCACACAGTCAGACGTGTTCCGGAATTCTGAGAGAGGGGAGGTTCCGTCTTCTGTCTGCAGCACCCGGGATCTCCTAGGAGCCCTTCGCGTGTCTTCATCGAGTGTCTCCCATTGCGGGCTGCTGGGGAAAGCGGGGGTTGGGCTGGAAATGCAAGTAGCATCTAGTGCCTCCCCCTGGACAGGGTAGGCAATTAGCGGACTTCCCCATGCCAGGGAACACCTTTGACACCACTTAGAGGTGTGGAGGGCGGCCCCGAACCTCCCCCACACAGTCAGCCATGTTCCGGAATTGTGAGTGTGGGGAGGTTCCGTCTTCTGTCTGCAGCACCCGGGATCTCCTAGGAGCCCTTCGCGTGTCTTCCCCGAGTGTCTACCTGTGCGGGCTGCCGGGGAAAGACGGGGGATGGGCTGGAAATGCAGGTAGTATCTAGTGCCTCTCACTGGACTTGGGAGGTAATTAGCGGACTTCCCCCTGCCAGGGAACACGTGTGACACCAGTCAGCTGCGTGGACGGCGGACCCAAACCTCCCACACACAGTCAGCCGTGTTCCGGAATTCTGAGAGTGTGGAGGTTCCGTCTTCTGTCTGCTGCACCCAAATTCTCCTAGGAGCATTTCGCGTGTCTTCCCCGAGTGTCTACCTTTGCGGGCTGCCGGGGAAAGCGGGGGTTGGGCTGGAAATGCAAGTAGCATCTAGTGCCTCCCCCTGGACAGGGTAGGCAATTAGCGGACTTCCCCGTGCCAGGGAACACCTTTGACACCACTTAGCTGCGTGGAGGGCGGCCCCGAACCTCCCCCATACAGTCAGGCGTGTTCCAGAATTCTGAGAGTGGGGAGGTTCCGTCTTCTGTCTGCAGCACCCGGGATCTCCTAGGAACACTTCGCGTGTCTTCATCGAGTGTCTCCCATTGCGGGCTGCCGGGGAAAGCGGGGGTTGGGCTGGAAATGCAAGTAGCATCTAGTGCCTCCCCCTGGACAGGGTAGGCAATTAGCGGACTTCCCCATGCCAGGGAACATCTTTGACACCACTTAGAGGCGTGGAGGTCGGCCCCGAACCTCCCCCACACAGTCAGCCATGTTCCGGAATTGTGAGTGTGGGGAGGTTCCGTCTTCTGTCTGCAGCACCCGGGATCTCCTAGGAGCCCTTCGCGTGTCTTCCCCGAGTGTCTACCTGTGCGGGCTGCTGGGGAAAGACGGGGGATGGGCTGGAAATGCAGGTAGTATCTAGTGCCTCTCCCTGGACTTGGGAGGTAATTAGCGGACTTCCCCCTGCCAGGGAACACCTGTGACACCAGTCAGCTGCGTGGACGGCGGCCCCAAACCTCCCCCACACAGTCAGCCGTGTTCCGGAATTCTGAGAGTGGGGAGGTTCCGTCTTCTGTCTGCAGCACCCAGGATCTCCTAGGAGCCCTTCGCGTGTATTCCCCGTGTGTCTGCTTTTGCGGGCTGCCGGGGAAAGGCGGGGGTTGGGCTGGAAATGCAGGTAGCATCTAGTGCCTCCCCCTAAACAGGGGAGGTAATTAGCGGAATTCCGCCTGCCAGGGAACACCTGTGACACCAGTCAGCTGCGTGGAAGGCGGCCCCATTCTTCCCCCACACAGTCAGAAGTGTTCCGGAATTGTGAGTGTGGGGAGGTTCCGTCTTCTGTCTGCAGCACCCGTTATCTCCTAGGAGCCCTTTGCGTGTCTTCCCCGAGTGTCTGCATGTGCGGGCTGCCGGGGAAAGGCGTGGGTTGGGCTGGAAATGCAGGTCGCATTTAGTGCCTACCCCTGGACTTGGGAGGTAATTAGCGGACTTCCCCATGCCAGGGAACCCCTTTGACACCACTCAACTGCGTGGAGGGCGGCCCCAAACCTCCCCCACACAGTCAGCCTTGTTCCGGAATTGTGAGTGTGGGGAGGTTCCGTCTTCTGTCTGCAGCACCCGGGATCTCCTAGGAGCCCTTCGCGTGTCTTCCCCGAGTGTCTACCTGTGCGGGCTGCCGGGGAAAGACGGGGGATGGGCTGGAAATGCAGGTAGTATCTAGTGCCTCTCACTGGACTTGGGAGGTAATTAGCGGACTTCCCCCTGCCAGGGAACACGTGTGACACCAGTCAGCTGCGTGGATGGCGGACCCAAACCTCCCACACACAGTCAGCCGTGTTCCGGAATTCTGAGAGTGTGGAGGTTCCGTCTTCTGTCTGCTGCACCCAAATTCTCCTAGGAGCATTTCGCGTGTCTTCCCCGAGTGTATGCATGTGCGGGCTACCGGGGAAAGGCGGGGTTTGGGCTGGAAATGCAGGTAGCATGTAGTGCCTCCCCCTGGAGAGGGTAGGCAATTAGCGGATTTCCCCATGCCAGGGAACACCTTTGACACCACTTAGAGGTGTGGAGGGCGGCCCCGAACCTCCCCCACACAGTCAGCCATGTTCCGGAATTGTGAGTGTGGGGAGGTTCCGTCTTCTGTCTGCAGCACCCGGGATCTCCTAGGAGCCCTTCGCGTGTCTTCCCCGAGTGTCTACCTGTGCGGGCTGCCGGGGAAAGACGGGGGATGGGCTGGAAATGCAGGTAGTATCTAGTGCCTCTCACTGGACTTGGGAGGTAATTAGCGGACTTCCCCCTGCCAGGGAACACGTGTGACACCAGTCAGCTGCGTGGATGGCGGACCCAAACCTCCCACACACAGTCAGCCGTGTTCCGGAATTCTGAGAGTGTGGAGGTTCCGTCTTCTGTCTGCTGCACCCAAATTCTCCTAGGAGCATTTCGCGTGTCTTCCCCGAGTGTATGCATGTGCGGGCTACCGGGGAAAGGCGGGGTTTGGGCTGGAAATGCAGGTAGCATGTAGTGCCTCCCCCTGGAGAGGGTAGGCAATTAGCGGATTTCCCCATGCCAGGGAACACCTTTGACACCACTTAACTGCGTGGAGGGCGGCCCCGAACCTCCCACACACAGTCAGCCGTGTTCCGGTATTGTGAGTGTGGGGAAGTTCCGTCTTCTGTCTGCAGCACCCGGAATCTCCTAGGAGCCCTTCGCGTGTCTTCCCCGAGTGTCTCACATTGCGGGCTGCCGGGGAAAGGCGGGGGTTGGGCTGGAAATGCAGGTAGTATCTAGTGCCTCCCCCTGGACTTGGGAGGTAATTTGCCGACTTCCCCCTGCCAGGGAACACCTGTGACATCAGTCAGCTGCGTGGACGGCGGCCCCAAACCTCCCCCACACAGTCAGCCGTGTTCCGGAATTGTGAGTGTGGGGAGGTTCCGTTTTTTGTCTGCAGCACCCGGGATCTCCTAGGAGCCTTTCGCGTGTCTTCCCCGAGTGTATACCATTGCGGGCTGCCGGGGAAATCGGGGGTTTGGCTGGAAATGCAAGTAGCATCTAGTGCCTCCCCCTGGACAGGGTAGGCAATTAGCGGATTTACCCATGCCAGGGAACACCTTTGACACCACTTAACTGCGTGGAGGGCGGCACCAAACCTCCCCCACACAGTCAGACGTGTTCCGGAATTCTGAGAGAGGGGAGGTTCCGTCTTCTGTCTGCAGCACCCGGGATCTCCTAGGAGCCCTTCGCGTGTCTTCATCGAGTGTCTCCCATTGCGGGCTGCTGGGGAAAGCGGGGGTTGGGCTGGAAATGCAAGTAGCATCTAGTGCCTCCCCCTGGACAGGGTAGGCAATTAGCGGACTTCCCCATGCCAGGGAACACCTTTGACACCACTTAGAGGTGTGGAGGGCGGCCCCGAACCTCCCCCACACAGTCAGCCATGTTCCGGAATTGTGAGTGTGGGTAGGTTCCGTCTTCTGTCTGCAGCACCCGGGATCTCCTAGGAGCCCTTCGCGTGTCTTCCCCGAGTGTCTACCTGTGCGGGCTGCCGGGGAAAGACGGGGGATGGGCTGGAAATGCAGGTAGTATCTAGTGCCTCTCCCTGGACTTGGGAGGTAATTAGCGGACTTCCCCCTGCCAGGGAACACCTGTGACACCAGTCAGCTGCGTGGACGGCGGCCCCAAACCTCCCCCACACAGTCAGCCGTGTTCCGGAATTCTGAGAGTGGGGAGGTTCCGTCTTCTGTTTGCAGCACCCAGGATCTCCTAGGAGCCCTTCGCGTGTATTCCCCGTGTGTCTGCTTTTGCGGGCTGCCGGGGAAAGGCGGGGGTTGGGCTGGAAATGCAGGTAGCATCTAGTGCCTCCCCCTAAACAGGGGAGGTAATTAGCGGAATTCCGCCTGCCAGGGAACACCTGTGACACCAGTCAGCTGCGTGGAAGGCGGCCCCATTCTTCCCCCACACAGTCAGAAGTGTTCCGGAATTGTGAGTGTGGGGAGGTTCCGTCTTCTGTCTGCAGCACCCGTTATCTCCTAGGAGCCCTTTGCGTGTCTTCCCCGAGTGTCTGCATGTGCGGGCTGCCGGGGAAAGGCGTGGGTTGGGCTGGAAATGCAGGTCGCATTTAGTGCCTACCCCTGGACTTGGGAGGTAATTAGCGGACTTCCCCATGCCAGGGAACACCTTTGACACCACTCAACTGCGTGGAGGGCGGCCCCAAACCTCCCCCACACAGTCAGCCTTGTTCCGGAATTCTGAGAGTGGGGAGGTTCCGTCTTCTGTCTGCAGCACCCGGGATCTCCTAGGAGCCCTTCGCGTTTCTTCCCCGAGTGTCTCACATTGCGGGCTGCCGGGGAAAGGCGGGGGTTGGGCTGGAAATGCAGGTAGTATCTAGTGCCTCCCCCTGGACTTGGGAGGTAATTAGCGGACTTCCCCCTGCCAGGGAACACGTGTGACACCAGTCAGCTGCGTGGACGGCGGACCCAAACCTCCCACACACAGTCAGCCGTGTTCCGGAATTCTGAGAGTGTGGAGGTTCCGTCTTCTGTCTGCTGCACCCGAATTCTCCTAGGAGCATTTCGCGTGTCTTCCCCGAGTGTATGCATGTGCGGGCTACCGGGGAAAGGCGTGGGTTAGGCTGGAAATGCAGGTCGCATTTAGTGCATACCCCTGGACTTGGGAGGTAATTAGCGGAATTCCGCATGCCAGGGAACACCTGTGACACCAGTCAGCTGCGTGGAAGGCGGCCCCAGTCTTCCCCCACACAGTCAGAAGTGTTACGGAATTGTGAGTGTGGGAAGGTTCCGTTTTCTGTCTGCTGCACCCGAATTCTCCTAGGAGCATTTCGCGTGTCTTCCCCGAGTGTATGCATGTGCGGGCTACCGGGGAAAGGCGGGGTTTGGGCTGGAAATGCAGGTAGCATGTAGTGCCTCCCCCTGGAGAGGGTAGGCAATTAGCGGATTTCCCCATGCCAGGGAACACCTTTGACACCACTTAACTGCGTGGAGGGCGGCCCCGAACCTCCCCCACACAGTCAGCCGTGTTCCGGTATTGTGAGTGTGGGGAAGTTCCGTCTTCTGTCTGCAGCACCCGGAATCTCCTAGGAGCCCTTCGCGTGTCTTCCCCGAGTGTCTGCCTGTGCGGGCTGACGGGGAAAGGCGGGGGTTGGGCTGGAAATGCAGGTAGTATCTAGTGCCTCCCCCTGGACTTGGGAGGTAATTTGCCGACTTCCCCCTGCCAGGGAACACCTGTGACATCAGTCAGCTACGTGGACGGCGGCCCCAAACCTCCCCCACTCAGTCAGCCGTGTTCCGGAATTGTGAGTGTGGGGAGGTTCCGTTTTTTGTCTGCAGCACCCGGGATCTCCTAGGAGCCTTTCGCGTGTCTTCCCCGAGTGTATACCATTGCGGGCTGCCGGGGAAATCGGGGGTTTGGCTGGAAATGCAAGTAGCATCTAGTGCCTCCCCCTGGACAGGGTAGGCAATTAGCGGATTTACCCATGCCAGGGAACACCTTTGACACCACTTAACTGCGTGGAGGGCGGCACCAAACATCCCCCACACAGTCAGACGTGTTCCGGAATTCTGAGAGAGGGGAGGTTCCGTCTTCTGTCTGCAGCACCCGGGATCTCCTAGGAGCCCTTCGCGTGTCTTCATCGAGTGTCTCCCATTGCGGGCTGCTGGGGAAAGCGGGGGTTGGGCTGGAAATGCAAGTAGCATCTAGTGCCTCCCCCTGGACAGGGTAGGCAATTAGCGGACTTCCCCATGCCAGGGAACACCTTTGACACCACTTAACTGCGTGGAGGGCGGCACCAAACCTCCCCCACACAGTCAGACGTGTTCCGGAATTCTGAGAGAGGGGAGGTTCCGTCTTCTGTCTGCAGCACCCGGGATCTCCTAGGAGCCCTTCGCGTGTCTTCCCCGAGTGTCTGCCTGTGCGGGCTGACGGGGAAAGGCGGGGGTTGGGCTGGAAATGCAGGTAGTATCTAGTGCCTCCCCCTGGACTTGGGAGGTAATTTGCCGACTTCCCCCTGCCAGGGAACACCTGTGACATCAGTCAGCTGCGTGGACGGCGGCCCCAAACCTCCCCCACACAGTCAGCCGTGTTCCGGAATTGTGAGTGTGGGGAGGTTCCGTTTTTTGTCTGCAGCACCCGGGATCTCCTAGGAGCCTTTCGCGTGTCTTCCCCGAGTGTATACCATTGCGGGCTGCCGGGGAAATCGGGGGTTTGGCTGGAAATGCAAGTAGCATCTAGTGCCTCCCCCTGGACAGGGTAGGCAATTAGCGGATTTACCCATGCCAGGGAACACCTTTGACACCACTTAACTGCGTGGAGGGCGGCACCAAACCTCCCCCACACAGTCAGACGTGTTCCGGAATTCTGAGAGAGGGGAGGTTCCGTCTTCTGTCTGCAGCACCCGGGATCTCCTAGGAGCCCTTCGCGTGTCTTCATCGAGTGTCTCCCATTGCGGGCTGCTGGGGAAAGCGGGGGTTGGGCTGGAAATGCAAGTAGCATCTAGTGCCTCCCCCTGGACAGGGTAGGCAATTAGCGGACTTCCCCATGCCAGGGAACACCTTTGACACCACTTAGAGGTGTGGAGGGCGGCCCCGAACCTCCCCCACACAGTCAGCCATGTTCCGGAATTGTGAGTGTGGGTAGGTTCCGTCTTCTGTCTGCAGCACCCGGGATCTCCTAGGAGCCCTTCGCGTGTCTTCCCCGAGTGTCTACCTGTGCGGGCTGCCGGGGAAAGACGGGGGATGGGCTGGAAATGCAGGTAGTATCTAGTGCCTCTCCCTGGACTTGGGAGGTAATTAGCGGACTTCCCCCTGCCAGGGAACACCTGTGACACCAGTCAGCTGCGTGGACGGCGGCCCCAAACCTCCCCCACACAGTCAGCCGTGTTCCGGAATTCTGAGAGTGGGGAGGTTCCGTCTTCTGTCTGCAGCACCCAGGATCTCCTAGGAGCCCTTCGCGTGTATTCCCCGTGTGTCTGCTTTTGCGGGCTGCCGGGGAAAAGCGGGGGTTGGGCTGGTAATGCAGGTAGCATCTAGTGCCTCCCCCTAAACAGGGGAGGTAATTAGCGGAATTCCGCCTGCCAGGGAACACCTGTGACACCAGTCAGCTGCGTGGAAGGCGGCCCCATTCTTCCCCCACACAGTCAGAAGTGTTCCGGAATTGTGAGTGTGGGGAGGTTCCGTCTTCTGTCTGCAGCACCCGTTATCTCCTAGGAGCCCTTTGCGTGTCTTCCCCGAGTGTCTGCATGTGCGGGCTGCCGGGGAAAGGCGTGGGTTGGGCTGGAAATGCAGGTCGCATTTAGTGCCTACCCCTGGACTTGGGAGGTAATTAGCGGACTTCCCCATGCCAGGGAACCCCTTTGACACCACTCAACTGCGTGGAGGGCGGCCCCAAACCTCCCCCACACAGTCAGCCTTGTTCCGGAATTCTGAGAGTGGGGAGGTTCCGTCTTCTGTCTGCAGCACCCGGGATCTCCTAGGAGCCCTTCGCGTTTCTTCCCCGAGTGTCTCACATTGCGGGCTGCCGGGGAAAGGCGGGGGTTGGGCTGGAAATGCAGGTAGTATCTAGTGCCTCCCCCTGGACTTGGGAGGTAATTAGCGGACTTCCCCCTGCCAGGGAACACGTGTGACACCAGTCAGCTGCGTGGACGGCGGACCCAAACCTCCCACACACAGTCAGCCGTGTTCCGGAATTCTGAGAGTGTGGAGGTTCCGTCTTCTGTCTGCTGCACCCGAATTCTCCTAGGAGCATTTCGCGTGTCTTCCCCGAGTGTATGCATGTGCGGGCTACCGGGGAAAGGCGTGGGTTAGGCTGGAAATGCAGGTCGCATTTAGTGCATACCCCTGGACTTGGGAGGTAATTAGCGGAATTCCGCATGCCAGGGAACACCTGTGACACCAGTCAGCTGCGTGGAAGGCGGCCCCAGTCTTCCCCCACACAGTCAGAAGTGTTACGGAATTGTGAGTGTGGGAAGGTTCCGTTTTCTGTCTGCTGCACCCGAATTCTCCTAGGAGCATTTCGCGTGTCTTCCCCGAGTGTATGCATGTGCGGGCTGCCGGGGAAAGGCGGGGGTTGGGCTGGAAATGCAGGTCGCATTTAGTGCCTCCCCCTGGACTTGGGAGGTAATTAGCGGACTTCCCCCTGCCAGCGAACACCTTTGACACCACTGAACTGCGTGGAGGGCGGCCCCAAACCTCCCACACACAGTCAGCCGTGTTCCGGAATTCTGAGAGTGTGGAGGTTCCGTCTTCTGTCTGCTGCACCCGAATTCTCCTAGGAGCATTTCGCGTGTCTTCCCCGAGTGTATGCATGTGCGGGCTGCCGGGGAAAGGCGGGGTTTGGGCTGGAAATGCAGGTAGCATGTAGTGCCTCCCCCTGGAGAGGGTAGGCAATTAGCGGATTTCCCCATGCCAGGGAACACTTTGACACCACTTAACTGCGTGGAGGGCGGCCCCGAACCTCCCCAACACAGTCAGCCGTGTTCCGGTATTGTGAGTGTGGGGAAGTTCCGTCTTCTGTCTGCAGTACCCGGAATCTCCTAGGAGCCCTTCGCGTGTCTTCCCCGAGTGTCTGCCTGTGCGGGCTGACGGGAAAAGGCGGGGGTTGGGCTGGAAATGCAGGTAGTATCTAGTGCCTCCCCCTGGACTTGGGAGGTAATTAGCGGACTTCCCCATGCCAGGGAACACCTTTGACACCACTCACCTGTGTGGAGGGCGGCCCCAAACCTCCCACACACAGTCAGCCGTGTTCCGAATTTGTGAGTGTGGGGAGGTTCCGTTTTGTCTCTGCAGCACCCGGGATCTCCTAGGAGCCCTTCGCGTGTCTTCCCCGAGTGTCTACCTTTGCGGTCTGCCGGGGAAAGCGGGGGTTGGGCTGGAAATGCAAGTAGCATCTAGTGCCTCCCCCTGGACAGGGTAGGCAATTAGCGGACTTCCCCGTGCCAGGGAACACCTTTGACACCACTTAGCTGCGTGGAGGGCGGCCACGAAACTCCCCCACACAGTCAGGCGTGTTCCAGAATTCTGAGAGTGGGGAGGTTCCGTCTTCTGTCTGCAGCACCCGGGATCTCCTAGGAGCACTTCGCGTGTCTTCATCGAGTGTCTCCCATTGCGGGCTGCCGGGGAAAGCGGGGTTTGGGCTGGAAATGCAAGTAGCATCTAGTGCCTCCCCCTGGACAGGGTAGGCAATTAGCGGACTTCCCCATGCCAGGGAACACCTTTGACACCACTTAGAGGCGTGGAGGTCGGCCCCGAACCTCCCCCACACAGTCAGCCATTTTCCGGAATTGTGAGTGTGGGGAGGTTCCGTCTTCTGTCTGCAGCTCCCGGGATCTCCTAGGAGCCCTTCGCGTGTCTTCCCCGAGTGTCTACCTGTGCGGGCTGCCGGGGAAAGACGGGGGATGGGCTGGAAATGCAGGTAGTATCTAGTGCCTCTCCCTGGACTTGGGAGGTAATTAGCGGACTTCCCCCTGCCAGGGAACACCTGTGACACCAGTCAGCTGCGTGGACGGCGGCCCCAAACCTCCCCCACACAGTCAGCCGTGTTCCGGAATTCTGAGAGTGGGGAGGTTCCTTCTTCTGTCTGCAGCACCCGGGATCTCCTAGGAGCCCTTCGCGTGTCTTCCCCGAGTGTCTCACATTGCGGGCTGCCGGGGAAAGGCGGGGGTTTGGCTGGAAATGCAGGTAGTATCTAGTGCCTCCCCCTGGAATTGGGAGGTAATTAGCGGACTTCCCCCTGCCAGGGAACACCTGTGACACCAGTCATCTGCGTGGACGGCGGACCCAAACCTCCCACACACAGTCAGCCGTGTTCCGGAATTCTGAGATTGTGGAGGTTCCGTCTTCTCTCTGCTGCACCCGAATTCTCCTAGGAGCATTTCGCGTGTCTTCCCCGAGTGTATGCATGTGCGGGCTACCGGGGAAAGGCGGGGTTTGGGCTGGAAATGCAGGTAGCATGTAGTGCCTCCCCCTGGAGAGGGTAGGCAATTAGCGGATTTCCCCATGCCAGGGAACACCTTTGACACCACTTAACTGCGTGGAGGGCGGCCCCGAACCTCCCCCACACAGTTAGCCGTGTTCCGGTATTGTGAGTGTGGGGAAGTTCCGTCTTCTGTCTGCAGCACCCGGGATCTCCTAGGAGCCCTTCGCGTGTCTTCCCCGAGTGTCTGCCTGTGCGGGCTGACGGGGAAAGGCGGGGGTTGGGCTGGAAATGCAGGTAGTATCTAGTGCATCCCCCTGGACTTGGGAGGTAATTTGCCGACTTCCCCCTGCCAGGGAACACCTGTGACACCAGTCAGCTGCGTGGACGGCGGCCCCAAACCTCCCCCACACAGTCAGCCGTGTTCCGGAATTGTGAGTGTGGGGAGGTTCCGTCTTCTGTCTGCAGCACCCGGGATCTCCTAGGAGCCCTTCGCGTGTCTTCCCCGAGTGTTTGCATGTGCGGGCTGCCGGGGAAAGGCGGGGGTTGGGCTGGAAATGCAGGTCGCATTTAGTGCCTCCCCCTGGAATTGGGAGGTAATTAGCGGAATTCCCCATGCCAGGGAACACCTTTGACACCACTCACCTGCGTGGAGGGCGGCCCCAAACCTCCCACACACAGTCAGCCGTGTTCCGAAATTGTGAGTGTGGGGAGGTTCCGTCTTCTGTCTGCAGCACCCGGGATCTCCTAGGAGCCCTTCGCGTGTCTTCCCCGAGTGTATACCATTGCGGGCTGCCGGGGAAATCGGGGGTTTGGCTGGAAATGCAAGTAGCATCTAGTGCCTCCCCCTAAACAGGGGAGGTAATTAGCGGAATTCCGCCTGACAGGGAACACCTGTGACACCAGTCAGCTGCGTGGAAGGCGGCCCCATTCTTCCCCCACACAGTCAGAAGTGTTCCGGAATTGTGAGTGTGGGGAGGTTCCGTCTTCTGTCTGCAGCACCCGTTATCTCCTAGGAGCCCTTCGCGTGTCTTCCCCGAGTGTCTGCATGTGCGGGCTACCGGGGAAAGGCGTGGGTTGGGCTGGAAATGCAGGTCGCATTTAGTGCCTACCCCTGGACTTGGGAGGTAATTAGCGGACTTCCCCATGCCAGGGAACACCTTTGACACCACTCAACTGCGTGGAGGGCGGCCCCAAACCTCCCCCACACAGTCAGCCGTGTTCCGGAATTCTGAGAGTGGGGAGGTTCCGTCTTCTGTCTGCAGCACCCGGGATCTCCTAGGAGCCCTTCGCATGTCTTCCCCGAGTGTCTCACATTGCGGGCTGCCGGGGAAATGCGGGGGTTGGGCTGGAAATGCAGGTAGTATCTAGTGCCTCCCCCTGGACTTGGGAGGTAATTAGCGGACTTCCCCCTGCCAGGGAACACCTGTGACACCAGTCAGCTGCGTGGACAGCGGCCCCAAACCTCCCCCACACAGTCAGCCGTGTTCCGGAAGTCTGAGAGTGGGGAGGTTCCGTCTTCTGTCTGCAGCACCCGGGATCTCCTAGGAGCCCTTCGCGTGTATTCCCCGTGTGTCTGCTTGTGCGAGCTGCCGGGGAAAGGCGGGGGTTGGGCTGGAAATGCAGGTAGCATCTAGTGCCTCCCCCTGAACAGGGGAAGTAATTAGCGGAATTCCGCCTGCCAGGGAACACCTGTGACACCAGTCAGCTGCGTGGAAGGCGGCCCCAGTCTTCCCCCACACAGTCAGAAGTGTTCCGGAATTGTGAGTGTGGGGAGGTTCCGTTTTCTGTCTGCAGCACCCGGGATCACCTAGGAGCCCTTTGCCTGTCTTCCCCGAGTGTCTGCATGTGCGGGCTGCCGGGGAAAGGCGGGGGTTGGGCTGGAAATGCAGGTCGCATTTAGTGCCTCCCGCTGGACTTGGGAGGTAATTAGCGGACTTCCCCCTGCCAGGGAACACCTTTGAAACCACTGAACTGCGTGGAGGGCGGCCCCAAACCTCCCAAACACAGTCAGCCGTGTTACGGAATTCTGAGAGTGTGGAGGTTCCGTCTTCTGTCTGCTGCACCCGAATTCTCCTAGGAGCATTTCGCGTGTCTTCCCCGAGTGTATGCATGTGCGGGCTACCGGGGAAAGGCGGGGTTTGGGCTGGAAATGCAGGTAGCATGTAGTGCCTCCCCCTGGAGAGGGTAGGCAATTAGCGGATTTCCCCATGCCAGGGAACACCTTTGACACCACTTAACTGCGTGGAAGGCGGCCCCGAACCTCCCCCACACAGTCAGCCGTTTTCCGGTATTGTGAGTGTGGGGAAGTTCCGTCTTCTGTCTGCAGCACCCGGAATCTCCTAGGAGCCCTTCGCGTGTCTTCCCCGAGTGTCTGCCTGTGCGGGCTGACGGGGAAAGGCGGGGGTTGGGCTGGAAATGCAGGTAGTATCTAGTGCCTCCCCCTGGACTTCGGAGGTAATTTGCCGACTTCCCCCTGCCAGGGAACACCTGTGACACCAGTCAGATGCGTGGACGGCGGCCCCAAACCTCCCCCACACAGTCAGCCGTGTTCCGGAACTGTGAGTGTGGGGAGGTTCCGTCTTCTGTCTGCAGCACCCGGGATCTCCTAGGAGCCCTTCGCGTGTCTTCCCCGAGTGTCTGCCTGTGCGGGCTGCCGGGGAAATGCGGGGGTTGGGCTGGAAATGCAGGTAGCATCTAGTGCCTCCCCCTGGACTTGGGAGGTAATTAGCGGACTTCCCCCTGCCAGGGAACACCTGTGACACCAGTCAGCTGCGTGGAAGGCGGCCCCATTCTTCCCCCACACAGTCAGAAGTGTTCCGGAATTGTGAGTGTGGGGAGGTTCCGTCTTCTGTCTGCAGCACCCGTTATCTCCTAGGAGCCCTTTGCGTGTCTTCCCCGAGTGTCTGCATGTGCGGGCTGCCGGGGAAAGGCGTGGGTTGGGCTGGAAATGCAGGTCGCATTTAGTGCCTACCCCTGGACTTGGGAGGTAATTAGCGGACTTCCCCATGCCAGGGAACACCTTTGACACCACTCAAATGCGTGGAGGGCGGCCCCAAACCTCCCCCACACAGTCAGCCGTGTTCCGGAATTCTGAGAGTGGGGAGGTTCCGTCTTCTGTCTGCAGCACCCGGGATCTCCTAGGAGCCCTTCGCGTGTCTTCCCCGAGTGTCTCACATTGCGGTCTGCCGGGGAAAGGCGGGGGTTGGGCTGGAAATGCAGGTAGTATCTAGTGCCTCCCCCTGGACTTGGGAGGTAATTAGCGGACTTCCCCCTGCCAGGAAACACCTGTGACACCAGTCAGCTGCGTGGATGGCGGCCCCAAACCTCCCCCACACAGTCAGCCGTGTTCCGGAATTGTGAGTGTGGGGAGGTTCCGTCTTCTGTCTGCAGCACCCGGGATCTCCTAGGAGCCCTTCGCGTGTCTTCCCCGAGTGTCTGCATGTGCGGGCTGCCGGGGAAAGGCGGGGGTTGGGCTGGAAATGCAGGTCACATTTAGTGCCTCCCCCTGGAATTGGGAGGTAATTAGCGGAATTCCCCATGCCAGGGAACACCTTTGACACCACTCACCTGCGTGGAGGGCGGCCCCAAACCTCCCCCTCACAGTCAGCCGTGTTCCGGAAGTCTGAGAGTGGGGAGGTTCCGTCTTCTTTCTGCAGCACCCGGGATCTCCTAGGAGCCCTTCGCGTGTATTCTCCGTGTGTCTGCTTGTGCGAGCTGCCGGGGAAAGGCGGGGGTTGGGCTGGAAATGCAGGTAGCATCTAGTGCCTCCCCCTGAACAGGGGAAGTAATTAGCGGAATTCCGCCTGCCAGGGAACACCTGTGACACCAGTCAGCTGCGTGGAAGGCGGCCCCAGTCTTCCCCCACACAGTCAGAAGTGTTCCGGAATTGTGAGTGTGGGGAGGTTCCGTTTTCTGTCTGTAGCACCCGAATTCTCCTAGGAGCATTTCGCGTGTCTTCCCCGAGTGTCTCACATTGCGGGCTGCCGGGGAAAGGCGGGGGTTGGGCTGGAAATGCAGGTAGCATCTAGTGCCTCCCCCTGGACTTGGGAGGTAATTAGCGGACTTCCCCCTGCCAGGGAACACCTTTGACACCACTCAACTGCGTGGAGGGCGGCCCCAAACCTCCCACACACAGTCAGCCGTGTTCCGGAATTCTGAGAGTGAGGAGGTTCCGTTTTCTGTCTGCTGCACCCGGGATCTCCTAGGAGCCCTTCGCGTGTCTTCCCCGAGTGTATCCCATTGCGGGCTGCCGGGGAAAGCGGGGGTTGGGCTGGAAATGCAAGTAGCTTCTAGTGCCTTCCCCTGGACAGGGTAGGCAATTAGCGGAATTCCCCGTGCAAGGGTAAACCTTTGACAACACTTAGCTGCGTGGAGGGCGGCCCCGAACCTCCCCGACACAGTCAGCCGTGTTCCGAAATTCTGAGAGTGGGGATGTTCCGTCTTCTGTCTGCAGAACCCGGGATCTCCTAGGAGCCCTTCGCGTGTCTTCCCCGAGTGTCTGCATGTGCGGGCTGCCGGGGAATGGCGGGGGTTGGGCTGGAAATGCAGGTCGCATTTAGTGCCTCCCCCTGGACTTGGGAGGTAATTAGCGGACTTCCCCATGCCAGGGAACACCTTTGACACCACTCACCTGCGTGGAGGGCGGCCCCAAACCTCCCACACACAGTCAGCCGTGTTCCGAATTTGTGAGTGTGGGGAGGTTCCGTCTTCTGTCTGCAGCACCCGGGATCTCCTAGGAGCCCTTCGCGTGTCTTCCCCGAGTGTCTACCATTGCGGGCTGCCGGGGAAAGCGGGGGTTGTGCTGGAAATGCAAGTAGCATCTAGTGCCTCCCCCTGGACAGGGTAGGCAATTAGCGGATTTCCCCATGCCAGGGAACACCTTTGACACCACTTAACTGCGTGGAGGGCGGCCCCGAACCTCCCCCACACAGTCAGACGTGTTCCGGTATTGTGAGTGTGGGGAGGTTCCGTCTTCTGTCTGCAGCACCCGTTATCTCCTAGGAGCCCTTCGCGTGTCTTCCCCGAGTGTCTCACATTACGGGCTGCCGGGGAAAGGCGGGGTTTGGGCTGGAAATGCAGGTAGTATCTAGTGCCTCCCCCTGGACTTGGGAGGTAATTAGCGGACTTCCCCCTACCAGGGAACACCTGATACACCAGTCAGCTGCGTGGACGGGGCCCCAAACCTCCCCCACACAGTCAGCCGTGTTCCGGAATTCTGAGAGTGGGGATGTTCCGTCTTCTGTCTGCAGCAACCGGGATCTCCTAGGAGCCCTTCGCGTGTCTTCCCCGAGTGTCTGCATGTGCGGGCTGCCGGGGAAATGCGGGGGTTGGGCTGGAAATGCAGGACGCATTTAGTGCCTCCCCCTGGACTTGGGAGGTAATTAGCGGACTTCCCCATGCCAGGGAACACCTTTGACACCACTCACCTGCGTGGAGGGCGGCCCCAAAACTCCCACACACAGTCAGCCGTGTTCCGAAATTGTGAGTGTGGGGAGGTTCCGTTTTCTGTCTGCAGCACCCGGGATCTCCTAGGAGCCCTTCGCGTGTCTTCCACGGTTGTCTCCCATTGCGGGCTGCCGGGGAAAGCGGGGGTTGGGCTGGAAATTCAAGTAGCATCTAGTGCCTCCCCTTGGACAGGTTAGGCAATTAGCGGACTTCCCCATGCCAGGGAACACCTTTGACACCACTTAGAGGCGTGGAGGGCGGCCCCGAACCTCCCCCACACAGTCAGCCATGTTCCGGAATTGTGAGTGTGGGGAGGTTCCGTCTTCTGTCTGCAGCACCCGGGATCTCCTAGGAGCCCTTCGCGTGTCTTCCCCGAGTGTCTACCTGTGCGGGCTGCCGGGGAAAGACGGGGGATGGGCTGGAAATGCAGGTAGTATCTAGTGACTCTCCCTGGATTTGGGAGGTAATTAGCGGACTTCCCCATGCCAGGGAACACCTGTGACACCAGTCAGCTGCGTGGACGGCGGCCCCAAACCTCCCCCACACAGTCAGCCGTGTTCCGGAATTCTGAGAGTGGGGAGGTTCCGTCTTCTGTCTGCAGCACCCAGGATCTCCTAGGAGCCCTTCGCGTGTATTCCCCGTGTGTCTGCTTTTGCGGGCTGCCGGGGAAAGGCGGGGGTTGGGCTGGAAATGCAGGTAGCATCTAGTGCCTCCCCCTGGACTTGGGAGTTAATTAGCGGAATTCCGCCTGCCAGGGAACACCTGTGACACCAGTCAGCTGCGTGGAATGCGGCCCCAGTCTTCCCCCACACAGTCAGAAGTATTCCGGAATTGTGAGTGTGGGGAGGTTCCGTATTCTGTCTGCAGCACCCGGGATCTCCTAGGAGCCCTTCGCGTGTCTTCCACGGTTGTCTGCATGTGCGGGCTGCCGGGGAAAGGCGGGGGTTGGGCTGGAAATGCAGGTCGCATTTAGTGCCTCCCCCTGTACTTGGGAGGTAATTAGCGGACTTCCCCATGCCAGGGAACACCTTTGACACCACTCAACTGCGTGGAGGGCGGCCCCAAACCTCCCACACACAGTCAGCCGTGTTCCGAAATTGTGAGTGTGGGGAGGTTCCGTTTTCTGTCTGCAGCACCCGGGATCTCCTAGGAGCCCTTCGCGTGTCTTCCACGGTTGTCTCCCATTGCGGGCTGCCGGGGAAAGCGGGGGTTGGGCTGGAAATGCAAGTAGCATCTAGTGCCTCCCCCTGGACAGGGTAGGCAATTAGCGAATTTACCCATGCCAGGGAACACCTTTGACAGCACTTAGCGGCGTGGAGTGCGGCCCCAAAACACCCCCACACAGTTAGCCGTGTTCCGGGATTGTGAGTGTGGGGAGGTTCCATCTACAGTCTGCAGCACCCGGGATCTCCTAGGAGCCCTTCGCGTGTCTTCCCCGAGTGTCTCACATGCGGGCTGCCGGGGAAAGGCGGGGGTTGGGCTGGAAATGCAGGTAGCATCTAGTGCCTCCCCCTGGACTTGGGAGGTAATTAGCGGACTTCCCCCTGCCAGGGAACACCTTTGACACCACTCAACTGCGTGGAGGGCGGCCCCAAACCTCCCACACACAGTCAGCCGTGTTCCGGAATTCTGAGAGTGAGGAGGTTCCGTCTTCTGTCTGCTGCACCCGGGATCTCCTAGGAGCCCTTCGCGTGTCTTCCCCGAGTGTATCCCATTGCGGCTGCCGGGGAAAGCGGGGGTTGTGCTGGAAATGCAAGTAGCTTCTAGTGCCTTCCCCTGGACAGGGTAGGCAATTAGCGGACTTCCCCGTGCCAGGGAACACCTTTGACACCACTTAGCTGCGTGGAGGGCGGCCCCGAACCTCCCCGACACAGTCTGCCGTGTTCCGGAATTCTGAGAGTGGGGATGTTCCGTCTTCTGTCTACAGCAACCGGGATCTCCTAGGAGCCCTTAGCGTGTCTTCCCCGAGTGTCTGCATGTGCGGGCTGCCGTGGAAAGGCGGGGGTTGGGCTGGAAATGCAGGTCGCATTTAGTGCCTCCCCCTGGACTTGGGAGGTATTTAGCGGATTTCCCCATGCCAGGGAACACCATTGACACCACTTAAGTGCGTGGAGGGCTGCCCAGAACCTCCCCCACACTGTCAGCCGTGTTCCGGTATTGTGAGTGTTGGGAAGTTCCGTCTTCTGTCTGCAGCACCCGGAATCTCCTAGGAGCCCTTCGCGTGTCTTCCCCGAGTGTCTGCATGTGCGGGCTGCCGGGGAAAGTCGGGGGTTGGGCTGGAAATGCAGGTAGCATCTAGTGCCTCCCCCTGGACTTGGGAGGTAATTAGCGGACTTCCCCCTGCCAGGGAACACCTGAGACACCAGTCAGCTGCGTGGACAGCGGCCCCAAACCTCCCCCTCACAGTCAGCCGTGTTCCGGAAGTCTGAGAGTGGGGAGGTTCCGTCTTCTGTCTGCAGCACCCGGGATCTCCTAGGAGCCCTTCGCGTGTCTTCCCCGAGTGTCTACCTGTGCGGGCTGCCGGGGAAAGACCGGGGATGGGCTGGAAATGCAGGTAGTATCTAGTGCCTCTCCCTGGACTTGGGAGGTAATTAGCGGACTTCCCCCTGCCAGGGAACACCTGTGACACCAGTCAGCTTCGTGGACGGCGGCCCCAAACCTCCCCCACACAGTCAGCCGTGTTCCGGAATTCTGAGAGTGGGGAGGTTCCGTCTTCTGTCTGCAGCACCCGGGATCTCCTAGGAGCACTTCGCGTGTCTTCATCGAGTGTCTCCCATTGCGGGCTGCCGGGGAAAGCGGGGGTTGGGCTGGAAATGCAAGTAGCATCTAGTGCCTCCCCCTGGACAGGGTAGGCAATTAGCGTACGTCCCCATGCCAGGGAACACCTTTGATACCACTTAGAGGCGTGGAGGGCGGCCCCGAACCTCCCCCACACAGTCAGCCGTGTTCCGGAATTCTGAGAGTGGGGAGGTTCCGTCTTCTGTCTGCAGCACCCAGGATCTCCTAGGAGCCCTTCGCGTGTATTCCCCGTGTGTCTGTTTTTGCGGGCTGCCGGGGAAAGGCAGGGGTTGGGCTGGAAATGCAGGTAGCATCTAGTGCCTCCCCCTGGACTTGGGAGGTAATTAGCGGAATTCCGCCTGCCAGGAAACACCTGTGACACCAGTCAGCTGCGTGGAAGGCGGCCCCAGTCTTCCCCCACACAGTCAGAAGTGTTCCGGAATTGTGAGTGTGGGGAGGTTCCGTATTCTGTCTGCAGCACCCGGGATCTCCTAGGAGCCCTTCGCGTGTCTTCCCCGAGTGTCTGCATGTGCGGGCTGCTGGGGAAAGGCGGGGGTTGGGCTGGAAATGCAGGTCGCATTTAGTGCCTCCCCTGGACTTGGGAGGTAATTAGCGGACTTCCCCATGCCAGGGAACACCTTTGACACCACTCAACTGCGTGGAGGGCGGCCCCAAACCTCCCACACACAGTCAGCCGTGTTCCGAAATTGTGAGTGTGGGGAGGTTCCGTTTTCTGTCTGCAGCACCCGGGATCTCCTAGGAGCCCTTCGCGTGTCTTCCACGGTTGTCTCCCATTGCGGGCTGCCGGGGAAAGCGGGGGTTGGTCTGGAAATGCAAGTAGCATCTAGTGCCTCCCCCTGGACAGGGTAGGCAATTAGCGAATTTACCCATGCCAGGGAACACCTTTGACCGCACTTAGCGGCGTGGAGAGCGGCCCCAAACCACCCCCACACAGTTAGCCGTGTTCCGGGATTGTGAGTGTGGGGAGGTTCCGTCTACAGTCTGCAGCACCCGGGATCTCCTAGGAGCCCTTCGCGTGTCTTCCCCGAGTGTCTCACATTGCGGGCTGCCGGGGAAAGGCGGGGGTTGGGCTGGAAAAGCAGGTAGCATCTAGTGCCTCCCCCTGGACTTGGGAGGTAATTAGCGGACTTCCACCTGCCAGGGAACACCTTTGACACCACTCAACTGCGTGGAGGGCGGCCCCAAAACTCCCACACACAGTCAGCCGTGTTCCGGAATTCTGAGAGTGAGGAGGTTCCTTCTTCTGTCTGCTGCACCCGGGATCTCCTAGGAGCCCTTCGCGTGTCTTCCCCGAGTGTCTACCTGTGCGGGCTGCCGGGGAAAGACGGGGGATGGGCTGGAAATGCAGGTAGTATCTAATGCCTCTCCCTGGACTTGGGAGGTAATTAGCGGACTTCCCCCTGCCAGGGAACACCTGTGATACCAGTCAGCTCCGTGGAAGGCGGCCCCAGTCTTCCCCCACACAGTCAGAAGTGTTCCGGATTTGTGAGTGTGGGGAGGTTCCGTTTTCTGTCTGCTGCACCCGAATTCTCCTAGGAGCATTTCGCGTGTCTTCCCCGAGTGTATGCATGTGCGGGCTGCCAGGGAAAGCGGGGGTTGGGCTGGAAATGCAAGTAGCATCTAGTGCCTCCCCCTGGACAGGGTAGGCAATTAGCGGACGTCCCCATGCCAGGGAACACCTTTGACACCACTTAGAGGCGTGGAGGGCGGCCCCGATCCTCCCCCACACAGTCAGCCATGTTCCGGAATTGTGAGTGTGGGGCGGTTCCGTCTTCTGTCTGCAGCACCCGGGATCTCCTAGGAGCCCTTCGCGTGTCTTCCCCGAGTGTCTACCTGTGCGGGCTGCCGGGGAAAGACGGGGGATGGGCTGGAAATGCAGGTAGTATCTAGTGCCTCTCCCTGGACTTGGGAGGTAATTAGCGGACTTCCCCCTGCCAGGGAACACCTGTGACACCAGTCAGCTGCGTGGACGGCGGCCCCAAACCTCCCCCACACAGTCAGCCGTGTTCCGGAATTCTGAGAGTGGGGAGGTTCCGTCTTCTGTCTGCAGCACCCAGGATCTCCTAGGAGCCCTTCGCGTGTATTCCCCGTGTGTCTGCTTTTGCGGGCTGCCGGGGAAAGGCGGGGGTTGGGCTGGAAATGCAGGTAGCATCTAGTGCCTCCCCCTGGACTTGGGAGGTAATTAGCGGAATTCCGCCTGCCAGGGAACACCTGTGACACCAGTCAGCTGCGTGGAAGGCGGCCCCAGTCTTCCCCCACACAGTCAGAAGTGTTCCGGAATTGTGAGTGTGGGGAGGTTCCGTATTCTGTCTGCAGCACCCGGGATCTCCTAGGAGCCCTTCGCGTGTCTTCCCCGAGTTTCTGCATGTGCGGGCTGCCGGGGAAAGGCGGGGGTTGGGCTGGAAATGCAGGTCGCATTTAGTGCCTCCCCCTGGACTTGGGAGGTAATTAGCGGACTTCCCCATGCCAGGGAACACCTTTGACACCACTCAACTGCGTGGAGGGCGGCCCCAAACCTCCCACACACACTCAGCCGTGTTCCGAAATTGTGAGTGTGGGGAGGTTCCGTTTTCTGTCTGCAGCACCCGGGATCTCCTAGGAGCCCTTCGCGTGTCTTCCACGGTTGTCTCCCATTGCGGGCTGCCGGGGAATGCGGGGGTTGGGCTGGAAATGCAAGTAGCATCTAGTGCCTCCCCCTGGACAGGGTAGGCAATTAGCGAATTTACCCATGCCCGGGAACATTTTTGACAGCACTTAGCGGCGTGGAGTGCGGCCCCAAACCACCCCCACACAGTTAGCCGTGTTCCGGGATTGTGAGTGTGGGGAGGTTCCGTCTACAGTCTACAGCACCCGGGATCTCCTAGGAGCCCTTCGCGTGTCTTCCCCGAGTGTCTCACATTGCGGGCTGCCGGGGAAATCGGGGGTTGGGCTGGAAATGCAGGTAGCATCTAGTGCCTCCCCCTGGACTTGGGAGGTAATTAGCGGACTTCCCCCTGCCAGGGAACACCTTTGACACCACTCAACTGCGTGGAGGGCGGCCCCAAACCTCCCACACACAGTCAGCCGTGTTCCGGAATTCTGAGAGTGAGGAGGTTCCGTCTTCTGTCTGCTGAACCCGGGATCTCCTAGGAGCCCTTCGCGTGTCTTCCCCGAGTGTATCCCATTGCGGGCTGCCGGGGAAATCGGGGGTTGGGCTGGAAATGCAAGTAGCTTCTAGTGCCTTCCCCTGGACAGGGTAGGCAATTAGCGGACTTCCCCGTGCCAGGGAACACCTTTGACACCACTTAGCTGCGTGGAGGGCGGCCCCGAACCTCCCCGACACAGTCAGCCGTGTTCCGGAATTCTGAGAGTGGGGATGTTCCGTCTTCTGTCTGCAGCACCCGGGATCTCCTAGGAGCCCTTCGCGTGTCTTCCCCGAGTGTCTGCATGTGCGGGCTGCCGGGGAAAGGCGGGGGTTGGGCTGGAAATGCAGGTCGCATTTAGTGCCTCCCCCTGGACTTGGGAGGTAATTAGTGGACTTCCCCATGCCAGGGAACACCTTTGACACCACTCACCTGCGTGGAGGGCGGCCCCAAACCTCCCACACACAGTCAGCCATGTTCCGAATTTGTGAGTGTGTGGAGGTTCCGTTTTCTCTCTGCAGCACCCGGGATCTCCTAGGAGCACTTCGCGTGTCTTCCCCGAGTGTCTACCATTGTGGGCTGCCGGGGAAAGTGGGGGTTGGGCTGGAAATGCAAGTAGCATCTAGTGCCTCCCCCTGGACAGGGTAGGCAATTAGCGGACTTCCCCGTACCAGGGAACACCTTTGACACCATTTAGCTGCGTGGAGGGCGGCCCCGAACCTCCCCCACACAGTCAGGCGTGTTCCAGAATTCTGAGAGTGGGGAGGTTCCGTCTTATGTCTGCAGCACCCGGGATCTCCTAGGAGCACTTCGCGTGTCTTCATCGAGTGTCTCCCATTGCGGGCTGCCGGGGAAAGCGGGGGTTGGGCTGGAAATGCAAGTAGCATCTAGTGCCTCCCCCTGGACAGGGTAGGCAATTAGCGGACGTCCCCATGCCAGGGAACACCTTTGACACCACTTAGAGGCGTGGAGGGCGGCCCCGAACCTCCCCCGCACAGTCAGCCGTGTTCCGGAATTCTGAGAGTGGGGAGGTTCCGTCTTCTGTCTGCAGCACCCAGGATCTCCTAGGAGCCCTTCGCGTGTATTCCCCGTGTGTCTGCTTTTGCGGGCTGCCGGGGAAAGGCAGGGGTTGGGCTGGAAATGCAGGTAGCATCTAGTGCCTCCCCCTGGACTTGGGAGGTAATTAGCGGAATTCCGCCTGCCAGGGAACACCTGTGACACCAGTCAGCTGCGTGGAAGGCGGCCCCAGTCTTCCCCCACACAGTCAGAAGTGTTCCGGAATTGTGAGTGTGGGGAGGTTCCGTCTTCTGTCTGCAGCACCCGGGATCTCCTAGGAGCCCTTCGCGTGTCTTCCCCGAGAGTCTGCATGTGCGGGCTGCCGGGGAAAGGCGGGGGTTGGGCTGGAAATGCAGGTCGCATTTAGTGCCTCCCCCTGGACTTGGGAGGTAATTAGCGGACTTCCCCATGCCAGGGAACACCTTTGACACCACTCAACTGCGTGGAGGGCGGCCCCAAACCTCCCACACACAGTCAGCCGTGTTCCGAAATTGTGAGTGTGGGGAGGTTCCGTTTTCTGTCTGCAGCACCCGGGATCTCCTAAGAGCCCTTCGCGAGTCTTCCACGGTTGTCTCCCATTGCGGGCTGCCGGGGAAAGCGGGGGTTGGTCTGGAAATGCAAGTAGCATCTAGTGCCTCCCCCTGGACAGGGTAGGCAATTAGCGAATTTACCCATGCCAGGGAACACCTTTGAAAGCACTTAGCGGCGTGGAGGGCGGCCCCAAACCACCCCCACACAGTTAGCCGTGTTCCGGGATTGTGAGTGTGGGGAGGTTCCGTCTACAGTCTGCAGCACCCGGGATCTCCTAGGAGCCCTTCGCGTGTCTTCCCCGAGTGTATCCCATTGCGGGCTGCCGGGGAAAGCGGGGGTTGGGCTGGAAATGCAAGTAGCTTCTAGTGCCTTCCCCTGGACAGGGTAGGAAATTAGCGGACTTCCCCGTGCCAGGGAACACCTTTGACACCACTTAGCTGCGTGGAGGGCGGCCCCGAACCTCCCCGACACAGTCAGCCGTGTTCCGGAATTCTGAGAGTGGGGATGTTCCGTCTTCTGTCTGCAGCACCCGGGATCTCCTAGGAGCCCTTCGCGTGTCTTCCCCGAGTGTCTGCATGTGCGGGCTGCCGGGGAAAGGCGGGGGTTGGGCTGGAAATGCAGGTCGCATTTAGTGCCTCCCCTTGGACTTGGGAGGTAATTAGCGGACTTCCCCATGCCAGGGAACACCTTTGACACCACTCACCTGCGTGGAGGGCGGCCCCAAACCTCCCACACACAGTCAGCCGTGTTCCGGAATTCTGAGAGTGAGGAGGTTCCGTCTTCTCTCTGCTGTACCCGAGATCTCCTAGGAGCAATTCGCGTGTCTTCCCCGAGTGTATGCATGTGCGGGCTACCGGGGAAAGGCGGGGTTTGGGCTGAAAATGCAGGTAGCATGTAGTGCCTCCCCCTGGAACGGGTAGGCAATTAGCGGATTTTCCCATGCCAGGGAACACCATTGACACCACTTATCTGCGTGGAGGGCGGCCCAGAACCTCCCCCACACTGTCAGCCGTGTTCCGGTATTGTGAGTGTTTGGAAGTTCCGTCTTCTGTCTGCAGCACCCGGAATCTCCAAGGAGCCCTTCGCGTGTCTTCCCCGAGTGTCTGCCTGTGCGGGCTGCCGGGGAAAGTCGGGGGTTGGGCTGGAAATGCAGGTAGCATCTAGTGCCTCCCCCTGAACAGGGGAGGTAATTAGCGGAATTCCGCCTGCCAGGGAACACCTGTGACACCAGTCAGCTGCGTGGAAGGCGGCCCCAGTCTTACCCCACACAGTCAGAAGTGTTCCGGAATTGTGAGTGTGGGGAGGTTCCGTTTTCTGTCTGCAGCACCCGGGATCTCCTAGGAGCCCTTCGCGTGTCTTCCCCGAGTGTCTGCATGTGCGGGCTGCCGGGGAAAGGCGGGGGTTGGGCTGGAAATGCAGGTCGCATTTAGTGCCTCCCCCTGGACTTGGGAGGTAATTAGCGGACTTCCCCATGCCAGGGAACACCTTTGACACCACTCACCTGCGTGGAGGGCGGCCCCAAACCTCCCACACACAGTCAGCCGTGTTCCGGAATTCTGAGAGTGAGGAGGTTCCGTCTTCTGTCTGCTGTACCCGAGATCTCCTAGGAGCAATTCGCGTGTCTTCCCCGAGTGTATGCATGTGCGGGCTACCGGGGAAAGGCGGGGTTTGGGCTGGAAATGCAGGTAGCATGTAGTGCCTCCCCCTGGAACGGGTAGGCAATTAGCGGATTTTCCCATGCCAGGGAACACCATTGACACCACTTATCTGCGTGGAGGGCGGCCCAGAACCTCCCCCACACTGTCAGCCGTGTTCCGGTATTGTGAGTGTTGGGAAGTTCCGTCTTCTGTCTGCAGCACCCGGAATCTCCAAGGAGCCCTTCGCGTGTCTTCCCCGAGTGTCTGCCTGTGCGGGCTGCCGGGGAAAGTCGGGGGTTGGGCTGGAAATGCAGGTAGCATCTAGTGCCTCCCCCTGAACAGGGGAGGTAATTAGCGGAATTCCGCCTGCCAGGGAACACCTGTGACACCAGTCAGCTGCGTGGAAGGCGGCCCCAGTCTTACCCCACACAGTCAGAAGTGTTCCGGAATTGTGAGTGTGGGGAGGTTCCATTTTCTGTCTGCAGCACCCGGGATCTCCTAGGAGCCCTTCGCGTGTCTTCCCCGAGTGTCTGCATGTGCGGGCTGCCGGGGAAAGGCGGGGGTTGGGCTGGAAATGCAGGTCGCATTTAGTGCCTCCCCCTGGACTTGGGAGGTAATTAGCGGACTTCCCCCTGCCAGGGAACACCTTTGACACCACTGAACTGCGTGGAGGGCGGCCCCAAACCTCCCACACACAGTCAGCCGTGTTCCGGAATTCTGACAGTGTTGAGGGTCCGTCTTCTTTCTGCTGCACCCGAATTCTCCTAGGAGCATTTCGCGTGTCTTCCCCGAGTGTATGCATGTGCGGGCTACCGGGGAAAGGCGGGGTTTGGGCTGGAAATGCAGGTAGCATGTAGTGCCTCCCCCTGGAGAGGGTAGGCAATTAGCGGATTTCCCCATGCCAGGGAACACCTTTGACACCACTTAACTGCGTGGAGGGCGGCCCCGAACCTCCCTCACACTGTCAGCCGTGTTCCGGTATTGTGAGTGTGGGGAAGTTCCGTCTTCTGTCTGCAGCACCCGGAATCTCCTAGGAGCCCTTCGCGTGTCTTCCCCGAGTGTCTGCCTCTGCGGGCTGACGGGGAAAGGCGGGGGTTGGGCTGGAAATGCAGGTAGTATCTAGTGCCTCCCCCTGGACTTGGGAGGAATTTTGCCGACTTCCCCCTGACAGGGAACACCTGTGACACCAGTCAGCTGCGTGGACGGCGGCCCCAAACCTCCCCCACCCAGTCAGCCGTGTTCCGGAATTGTGAGTGTGGGGAGGTTCCGTCTTCTGTCTGCAGCACCCGGGATCTCCTTGGAGCCCTTCGCGTGTCTTCCCCGAGGGTCTACCTGTGCGGGCTGCCGGGGAAAGACGGGGGAAGGGCTGGAAATGCAGGTAGTATCTATTGCCTCTCCCTGGACTTGGGAGGTAATTAGCGGACTTCCCCCTGCCAGGGAACACCTGTGACACCAGTCAGCTGCGTGGACGGCGGCCCCGAACCTCCCCCACACAGTCAGCCGTGTTCCGGAATTCTGAGAGTGGGGAGGTTCCATCTTCTGTCTGCAGCACCCGGGATCTCCTAGGAGCCCTTCGCGTGTATTCCCCGTGTGTCTGCTTTTGCGGGCTGCCGGGGAAAGGCGGGGGTTGGGCTGGAAATGCAGGTAGCATCTAGTGCCTCCCCCTAAACAGGGGAGGTAATTAGCGGAATTCCGCCTGCCAGGGAACACCTGTGACACCAGTCAGCTGCGTGGAAGGCGGCCCCATTCTTCCCCCACACAGTCAGAAGTGTTCCGGAATTGTGAGTGTGGGGAGGTTCCGTCTTCTGTCTGCAGCACCCGTTATCTCCTAGGAGCCCTTCGCGTGTCTTCCCCGAGTGTCTGCATGTGCGGGCTACCGGGGAAAGGCGTGGGTTAGGCTGGAAATGCAGGTCGCATTTAGTGCATACCCCTGGACTTGGGAGGTAATTAGCGGAATTCCGCATGCCAAGGAACACCTGTGACACCAGTCAGCTGCGTGGAAGGCGGCCCCAGTCTTCCCCCACACAGTCAGAAGTGTTCCGGAATTGTTTGTGGGAAGGTTCCGTTTTCTGTCTGCTGCACCCGAATTCTTCTAGGAGCATTTCGCGTGTCTTCCCCGAGTATATGCATGTGCGGGCTGCCGGGGAAAGGCGGGGGTTGGGCTGGAAATGCAGGTCGCATTTAGTGCCTCCCCCTGGACTTGGGAGGTAATTAGCGGACTTCCCCCTGCCAGCGAACACCTTTGACACCACTGAACTGCGTGGAGGGCGGCCCCAAACCTCCCACACACAGTCAGCCGTGTTCCGGAATTCTGAGAGTGTGGAGGTTCCGTCTTCTGTCTGCTGCACCCGAATTCTCCTAGGAGCATTTCGCGTGTCTTCCCCGAGTGTATGCATGTGCGGGCTACCGGGGAAAGGCGGGGATTGGGCTGGAAATGCAGGTAGCATGTAGTGCCTCCCCCTGGAGAGGGTAGGCAATTAGCGGATTTCCCCATGCCAGGGAACACTTTGACACCACTTAACTGCGTGGAGGGCGGCCCCGAACCTCCCCAACACAGTCAGCCGTGTTCCGGTATTGTGAGTGTGGGGAAGTTCCGTCTTCTGTCTGCAGCACCCGGAATCTCCTAGGAGCCCTACGCGTGTCTTCCCCGAGTGTCTGCCTGTGCGGGCTGACGGGGAAAGGCGGGGGTTGGGCTGGAAATGCAGGTAGTATCTAGTGCCTCCCCCTGGACTTGGGACGTAATTTGCCGAATTCCCCCTGCCAGGGAACACCTGTGACACCAGTCACCTGCGTGGACGGCGGCCCCAAACCTCCCCCACACAGTCAGCCGTGTTCCGGAATTGTGAGTGTGGGGAGGTTCCGTCTTCTGTCTGCAGCACTCGGGATCTCCTAGGAGCCCTTCGCGTGTCTTCCCCGAGTGTCTGCATGTGCGGGCAGCCGGGGAAAGGCGGGGGTTGGGCTGGAAATGCAGGTCGCATTTAGTGCCTCCCCCTGGACTTGGGAGGTAATTAGCGGACTTCCCCATGCCAGGGAACACCTTTGACACCACTCACCTGCGTGGAGGGCGGCCCCAAACCTCCCACACACAGTCAGCCGTGTTCCGAATTTGTGAGTGTGGGGAGGTTCCGTTTTCTCTCTGCAGCACCCGGGATCTCCTAAGAGCACTTCGCGTGTCTTCCCCGAGTGTCTACCTTTGCGGGCTGCCGGGGAAAGCGGGGGTTGGGCTGGAAATGCAAGTAGCATCTAGTGCCTCCCCCTGGACAGGGTAGGCAATTAGCGGACTTCCCCGTGCCAGGGAACACCTTTGACACCACTTAGCTGCGTGGAGGGCGGCCCCGAACCTCCCCCATACAGTCAGGCGTGTTCCAGAATTCTGAGAGTGGGGAGGTTCCGTCTTCTGTCTGCAGCACCCGGGATCTCCTAGGAGCACTTCGCGTGTCTTCATCGAGTGTCTCCCATTGCGGGCTGCCGGGGAAAGCGGGGGTTGGGCTGGAAATGCAAGTAGCATCTAGTGCCTCCCCCTGGACAGGGTAGGCAATTAGCGGACTTCCCCATGCCAGGGAACATCTTTGACACCACTTAGAGGCGTGGAGGTCGGCCCCGAACCTCCCCCACACAGTCAGCCATGTTCCGGAATTGTGAGTGTGGGGAGGTTCCGTCTTCTGTCTGCAGCACCCGGGATCTCCTAGGAGCCCTTCGCGTGTCTTCCCCGAGTGTCTACCTGTGCGGGCTGCCGGGGAAAGACGGGGGATGTGCTGGAAATGCAGGTAGTATCTAGTGCCTCTCCCTGGACTTGGGAGGTAATTAGCGGACTTCCCCCTGCCAGGGAACACCTGTGACACCAGTCAGCTTCGTGGACGGCGGCCCCAAACCTCCCCCACACAGTCAGCCGTGTTCCGGAATTCTGAGAGTGGGGAGGTTCCGTCTTCTGTCTGCAGCACCCAGGATCTCCTAGGAGCCCTTCGCGTGTATTCCCCGTGTGTCTGCTTTTGCGGGCTGCCGGGGAAAGGCGGGGGTTGGGCTGGAAATGCAGGTAGCATCTAGTGCCTCCCCCTAAACAGGGGAGGTAATTAGCGGAATTCCGCCTGCCAGGGAACACCTGTGACACCAGTCAGCTGCGTGGAAGGCGGCCCCATTCTTCCCCCACACAGTCAGAAGTGTTCCGGAATTGTGAGTGTGGGGAGGTTCCGTCTTCTGTCTGCAGCACCCGTTATCTCCTAGGAGCCCTTTGCGTGTCTTCCCCGAGTGTCTGCATGTGCGGGCTGCCGGGGAAAGGCGTGGGTTGGGCTGGAAATGCAGGTCGCATTTAGTGCCTACCCCTGGACTTGGGAGGTAATTAGCGGACTTCCCCATGCCAGGGAACCCCTTTGACACCACTCAACTGCGTGGAGGGCGGCCCCAAACCTCCCCCACACAGTCAGCCTTGTTCCGGAATTCTGAGAGTGGGGAGGTTCCGTCTTCTGTCTGCAGCACCCGGGATCTCCTAGGAGCCCTTCGCGTTTCTTCCCCGAGTGTCTCACATTGCGGGCTGCCGGGGAAAGGCGGGGGTTGGGCTGGAAATGCAGGTAGTATCTAGTGCCTCCCCCTGGACTTGGGAGGTAATTAGCGGACTTCCCCCTGCCAGGGAACACGTGTGACACCAGTCAGCTGCGTGGACGGCGGACCCAAACCTCCCACACACAGTCAGCCGTGTTCCGGAATTCTGAGAGTGTGGAGGTTCCGTCTTCTGTCTGCTGCACCCGAATTCTCCTAGGAGCATTTCGCGTGTCTTCCCCGAGTGTATGCATGTGCGGGCTACCGGGGTAAGGCGGGGTTTGGGCTGGAAATGCAGGTCGCATGTAGGGCCTCCCCCTGGAGAGGGTAGGCTATTAGCGGATTTCCCCATGCCAGGGAACACCTTTGACACCACTTAACTGCGTGGAGGGCGGCCCCGAACCTCCCCCACACAGTCAGCCGTGTTCCGGTATTGTGAGTGTGGGGAAGTTCCGTCTTCTGTCTGCAGCACCCGGAATCTCCTAGGAGCCCTTCGCGTGTCTTCCCCGAGTGTCTGCCTGTGCGGGCTGACGGGGAAAGGCGGGGGTTGGGCTGGAAATGCAGGTAGTATCTAGTGCCTCCCCCTGGACTTGGGAGGTAATTTGCCGACTTCCCCCTGCCAGGGAACACCTGTGACATCAGTCAGCTGCGTGGACGGCGGCCCCAAACCTCCCCCACACAGTCAGCCGTGTTCCGGAATTGTGAGTGTGGGGAGGTTCCGTTTTTTGTCTGCAGCACCCGGGATCTCCTAGGAGCCTTTCGCGTGTCTTCCCCGAGTGTATACCATTGCGGGCTGCCGGGGAAATCGGGGGTTTGGCTGGAAATGCAAGTAGCATCTAGTGCCTCCCCCTGGACAGGGTAGGCAATTAGCGGATTTACCCATGCCAGGGAACACCTTTGACACCACTTAACTGCGTGGAGGGCGGCACCAAACCTCCCCCACACAGTCAGACGTGTTCCGGAATTCTGAGAGAGGGGAGGTTCCGTCTTCTGTCTGCAGCACCCGGGATCTCCTAGGAGCCCTTCGCGTGTCTTCATCGAGTGTCTCCCATTGCGGGCTGCTGGGGAAAGCGGGGGTTGGGCTGGAAATGCAAGTAGCATCTAGTGCCTCCCCCTGGACAGGGTAGGCAATTAGCGGACTTCCCCATGCCAGGGAACACCTTTGACACCACTTAGAGGTGTGGAGGGCGGCCCCGAACCTCCCCCACACAGTCAGCCATGTTCCGGAATTGTGAGTGTGGGGAGGTTCCGTCTTCTGTCTGCAGCACCCGGGATCTCCTAGGAGCCCTTCGCGTGTCTTCCCCGAGTGTCTACCTGTGCGGGCTGCCGGGGAAAGACGGGGGATGGGCTGGAAATGCAGGTAGTATCTAGTGCCTCTCACTGGACTTGGGAGGTAATTAGCGGACTTTCCCCTGCCAGGGAACACGTGTGACACCAGTCAGCTGCGTGGACGGCGGACCCAAACCTCCCACACACAGTCAGCCGTGTTCCGGAATTCTGAGAGTGTGGAGGTTCCGTCTTCTGTCTGCTGCACCCAAATTCTCCTAGGAGCATTTCGCGTGTCTTCCCCGAGTGTCTACCTTTGCGGGCTGCCGGGGAAAGCGGGGGTTGGGCTGGAAATGCAAGTAGCATCTAGTGCCTCCCCCTGGACAGGGTAGGCAATTAGCGGACTTCCCCGTGCCAGGGAACACCTTTGACACCACTTAGCTGCGTGGAGGGCGGCCCCGAACCTCCCCCATACAGTCAGGCGTGTTCCAGAATTCTGAGAGTGGGGAGGTTCCGTCTTCTGTCTGCAGCACCCGGGATCTCCTAGGAACACTTCGCGTGTCTTCATCGAGTGTCTCCCATTGCGGGCTGCCGGGGAAAGCGGGGGTTGGGCTGGAAATGCAAGTAGCATCTAGTGCCTCCCCCTGGACAGGGTAGGCAATTAGCGGACTTCCCCATGCCAGGGAACATCTTTGACACCACTTAGAGGCGTGGAGGTCGGCCCCGAACCTCCCCCACACAGTCAGCCATGTTCCGGAATTGTGAGTGTGGGGAGGTTCCGTCTTCTGTCTGCAGCACCCGGGATCTCCTAGGAGCCCTTCGCGTGTCTTCCCCGAGTGTCTACCTGTGCGGGCTGCCGGGGAAAGACGGGGGATGGGCTGGAAATGCAGGTAGTATCTAGTGCCTCTCCCTGGACTTGGGAGGTAATTAGCGGACTTCCCCCTGCCAGGGAACACCTGTGACACCAGTCAGCTGCGTGGACGGCGGCCCCAAACCTCCCCCACACAGTCAGCCGTGTTCCGGAATTCTGAGAGTGGGGAGGTTCCGTCTTCTGTCTGCAGCACCCAGGATCTCCTAGGAGCCCTTCGCGTGTATTCCCCGTGTGTCTGCTTTTGCGGGCTGCCGGGGAAAGGCGGGGGTTGGGCTGGAAATGCAGGTAGCATCTAGTGCCTCCCCCTAAACAGGGGAGGTAATTAGCGGAATTCCGCCTGCCAGGGAACACCTGTGACACCAGTCAGCTGCGTGGAAGGCGGCCCCATTCTTCCCCCACACAGTCAGAAGTGTTCCGGAATTGTGAGTGTGGGGAGGTTCCGTCTTCTGTCTGCAGCACCCGTTATCTCCTAGGAGCCCTTTGCGTGTCTTCCCCGAGTGTCTGCATGTGCGGGCTGCCGGGGAAAGGCGTGGGTTGGGCTGGAAATGCAGGTCGCATTTAGTGCCTACCCCTGGACTTGGGAGGTAATTAGCGGACTTCCCCATGCCAGGGAACCCCTTTGACACCACTCAACTGCGTGGAGGGCGGCCCCAAACCTCCCCCACACAGTCAGCCTTGTTCCGGAATTGTGAGTGTGGGGAGGTTCCGTCTTCTGTCTGCAGCACCCGGGATCTCCTAGGAGCCCTTCGCGTGTCTTCCCCGAGTGTCTACCTGTGCGGGCTGCCGGGGAAAGACGGGGGATGGGCTGGAAATGCAGGTAGTATCTAGTGCCTCTCACTGGACTTGGGAGGTAATTAGCGGACTTCCCCCTGCCAGGGAACACGTGTGACACCAGTCAGCTGCGTGGATGGTGGACCCAAACCTCCCACACACAGTCAGCCGTGTTCAGGAATTCTGAGAGTGTGGAGGTTCCGTCTTCTGTCTGCTGCACCCAAATTCTCCTAGGAGCATTTCGCGTGTCTTCCCCGAGTGTATGCATGTGCGGGCTACCGGGGAAAGGCGGGGTTTGGGCTGGAAATGCAGGTAGCATGTAGTGCCTCCCCCTGGAGAGGGTAGGCAATTAGCGGATTTCCCCATGCCAGGGAACACCTTTGACACCACTTAGAGGTGTGGAGGGCGGCCCCGAACCTCCCCCACACAGTCAGCCATGTTCCGGAATTGTGAGTGTGGGGAGGTTCCGTCTTCTGTCTGCAGCACCCGGGATCTCCTAGGAGCCCTTCGCGTGTCTTCCCCGAGTGTCTACCTGTGCGGGCTGCCGGGGAAAGACGGGGGATGGGCTGGAAATGCAGGTAGTATCTAGTGCCTCTCACTGGACTTGGGAGGTAATTAGCGGACTTCCCCCTGCCAGGGAACACGTGTGACACCAGTCAGCTGCGTGGATGGCGGACCCAAACCTCCCACACACAGTCAGCCGTGTTCCGGAATTCTGAGAGTGTGGAGGTTCCGTCTTCTGTCTGCTGCACCCAAATTCTCCTAGGAGCATTTCGCGTGTCTTCCCCGAGTGTATGCATGTGCGGGCTACCGGGGAAAGGCGGGGTTTGGGCTGGAAATGCAGGTAGCATGTAGTGCCTCCCCCTGGAGAGGGTAGGCAATTAGCGGATTTCCCCATGCCAGGGAACACCTTTGACACCACTTAACTGCGTGGAGGGCGGCCCCGAACCTCCCCCACACAGTCAGCCGTGTTCCGGTATTGTGAGTGTGGGGAAGTTCCGTCTTCTGTCTGCAGCACCCGGAATCTCCTAGGAGCCCTTCGCGTGTCTTCCCCGAGTGTCTCACATTGCGGGCTGCCGGGGAAAGGCGGGGGTTGGGCTGGAAATGCAGGTAGTATCTAGTGCCTCCCCCTGGACTTGGGAGGTAATTTGCCGACTTCCCCCTGCCAGGGAACACCTGTGACATCAGTCAGCTGCGTGGACGGCGGCCCCAAACCTCCCCCACACAGTCAGCCGTGTTCCGGAATTGTGAGTGTGGGGAGGTTCCGTTTTTTGTCTGCAGCACCCGGGATCTCCTAGGAGCCTTTCGCGTGTCTTCCCCGAGTGTATACCATTGCGGGCTGCCGGGGAAATCGGGGGTTTGGCTGGAAATGCAAGTAGCATCTAGTGCCTCCCCCTGGACAGGGTAGGCAATTAGCGGATTTACCCATGCCAGGGAACACCTTTGACACCACTTAACTGCGTGGAGGGCGGCACCAAACCTCCCCCACACAGTCAGACGTGTTCGGGAATTCTGAGAGAGGGGAGGTTCCGTCTTCTGTCTGCAGCACCCGGGATCTCCTAGGAGCCCTTCGCGTGTCTTCCCCGAGTGTCTACCATTGCGGGCTGCTGGGGAAAGCGGGGGTTGGGCTGGAAATGCAAGTAGCATCTAGTGCCTCCCCCTGGACAGGGTAGGCAATTAGCGGACTTCCCCATGCCAGGGAACACCTTTGACACCACTTAGAGGTGTGGAGGGCGGCCCCGAACCTCCCCCACACAGTCAGCCATGTTCCGGAATTGTGAGTGTGGGTAGGTTCCGTCTTCTGTCTGCAGCACCCGGGATCTCCTAGGAGCCCTTCGCGTGTCTTCCCCGAGTGTCTACCTGTGCGGGCTGCCGGGGAAAGACGGGGGATGGGCTGGAAATGCAGGTAGTATCTAGTGCCTCTCCCTGGACTTGGGAGGTAATTAGCGGACTTCCCCCTGCCAGGGAACACCTGTGACACCAGTCAGCTGCGTGGACGGCGGCCCCAAACCTCCCCCACACAGTCAGCCGTGTTCCGGAATTCTGAGAGTGGGGAGGTTCCGTCTTCTGTTTGCAGCACCCAGGATCTCCTAGGAGCCCTTCGCGTGTATTCCCCGTGTGTCTGCTTTTGCGGGCTGCCGGGGAAAGGCGGGGGTTGGGCTGGAAATGCAGGTAGCATCTAGTGCCTCCCCCTAAACAGGGGAGGTAATTAGCGGAATTCCGCCTGCCAGGGAACACCTGTGACACCAGTCAGCTGCGTGGAAGGCGGCCCCATTCTTCCCCCACACAGTCAGAAGTGTTCCGGAATTGTGAGTGTGGGGAGGTTCCGTCTTCTGTCTGCAGCACCCGTTATCTCCTAGGAGCCCTTTGCGTGTCTTCCCCGAGTGTCTGCATGTGCGGGCTGCCGGGGAAAGGCGTGGGTTGGGCTGGAAATGCAGGTCGCATTTAGTGCCTACCCCTGGACTTGGGAGGTAATTAGCGGACTTCCCCATGCCAGGGAACACCTTTGACACCACTCAACTGCGTGGAGGGCGGCCCCAAACCTCCCCCACACAGTCAGCCTTGTTCCGGAATTCTGAGAGTGGGGAGGTTCCGTCTTCTGTCTGCAGCACCCGGGATCTCCTAGGAGCCCTTCGCGTTTCTTCCCCGAGTGTCTCACATTGCGGGCTGCCGGGGAAAGGCGGGGGTTGGGCTGGAAATGCAGGTAGTATCTAGTGCCTCCCCCTGGACTTGGGAGGTAATTAGCGGACTTCCCCCTGCCAGGGAACACGTGTGACACCAGTCAGCTGCGTGGACGGCGGACCCAAACCTCCCACACACAGTCAGCCGTGTTCCGGAATTCTGAGAGTGTGGAGGTTCCGTCTTCTGTCTGCTGCACCCGAATTCTCCTAGGAGCATTTCGCGTGTCTTCCCCGAGTGTATGCATGTGCGGGCTACCGGGGAAAGGCGTGGGTTAGGCTGGAAATGCAGGTCGCATTTAGTGCATACCCCTGGACTTGGGAGGTAATTAGCGGAATTCCGCATGCCAGGGAACACCTGTGACACCAGTCAGCTGCGTGGAAGGCGGCCCCAGTCTTCCCCCACACAGTCAGAAGTGTTACGGAATTGTGAGTGTGGGAAGGTTCCGTTTTCTGTCTGCTGCACCCGAATTCTCCTAGGAGCATTTCGCGTGTCTTCCCCGAGTGTATGCATGTGCGGGCTACCGGGGAAAGGCGGGGTTTGGGCTGGAAATGCAGGTAGCATGTAGTGCCTCCCCCTGGAGAGGGTAGGCAATTAGCGGATTTCCCCATGCCAGGGAACACCTTTGACACCACTTAACTGCGTGGAGGGCGGCCCCGAACCTCCCCCACACAGTCAGCCGTGTTCCGGTATTGTGAGTGTGGGGAAGTTCCGTCTTCTGTCTGCAGCACCCGGAATCTCCTAGGAGCCCTTCGCGTGTCTTCCCCGAGTGTCTGCCTGTGCGGGCTGACGGGGAAAGGCGGGGGTTGGGCTGGAAATGCAGGTAGTATCTAGTGCCTCCCCCTGGACTTGGGAGGTAATTTGCCGACTTCCCCCTGCCAGGGAACACCTGTGACATCAGTCAGCTGCGTGGACGGCGGCCCCAAACCTCCCCCACACAGTCAGCCGTGTTCCGGAATTGTGAGTGTGGGGAGGTTCCGTTTTTTGTTTGCAGCACCCGGGATCTCCTAGGAGCCTTTCGCGTGTCTTCCCCGAGTGTATACCATTGCGGGCTGCCGGGGAAATCGGGGGTTTGGCTGGAAATGCAAGTAGCATCTAGTGCCTCCCCCTGGACAGGGTAGGCAATTAGCGGATTTACCCATGCCAGGGAACACCTTTGACACCACTTAACTGCGTGGAGGGCGGCACCAAACATCCCCCACACAGTCAGACGTGTTCCGGAATTCTGAGAGAGGGGAGGTTCCGTCTTCTGTCTGCAGCACCCGGGATCTCCTAGGAGCCCTTCGCGTGTCTTCATCGAGTGTCTCCCATTGCGGGCTGCTGGGGAAAGCGGGGGTTGGGCTGGAAATGCAAGTAGCATCTAGTGCCTCCCCCTGGACAGGGTAGGCAATTAGCGGACTTCCCCATGCCAGGGAACACCTTTGACACCACTTAACTGCGTGGAGGGCGGCACCAAACCTCCCCCACACAGTCAGACGTGTTCCGGAATTCTGAGAGAGGGGAGGTTCCGTCTTCTGTCTGCAGCACCCGGGATCTCCTAGGAGCCCTTCGCGTGTCTTCCCCGAGTGTCTGCCTGTGCGGGCTGACGGGGAAAGGCGGGGGTTGGGCTGGAAATGCAGGTAGTATCTAGTGCCTCCCCCTGGACTTGGGAGGTAATTTGCCGACTTCCCCCTGCCAGGGAACACCTGTGACATCAGTCAGCTGCGTGGACGGCGGCCCCAAACCTCCCCCACACAGTCAGCCGTGTTCCGGAATTGTGAGTGTGGGGAGGTTCCGTTTTTTGTCTGCAGCACCCGGGATCTCCTAGGAGCCTTTCGCGTGTCTTCCCCGAGTGTATACCATTGCGGGCTGCCGGGGAAATCGGGGGTTTGGCTGGAAATGCAAGTAGCATCTAGTGCCTCCCCCTGGACAGGGTAGGCAATTAGCGGATTTACCCATGCCAGGGAACACCTTTGACACCACTTAACTGCGTGGAGGGCGGCACCAAACCTCCCCCACACAGTCAGACGTGTTCGGGAATTCTGAGAGAGGGGAGGTTCCGTCTTCTGTCTGCAGCACCCGGGATCTCCTAGGAGCCCTTCGCGTGTCTTCATCGAGTGTCTCCCATTGCGGGCTGCTGGGGAAAGCGGGGGTTGGGCTGGAAATGCAAGTAGCATCTAGTGCCTCCCCCTGGACAGGGTAGGCAATTAGCGGACTTCCCCATGCCAGGGAACACCTTTGACACCACTTAGAGGTGTGGAGGGCGGCCCCGAACCTACCCCACACAGTCAGCCATGTTCCGGAATTGTGAGTGTGGGTAGGTTCCGTCTTCTGTCTGCAGCACCCGGGATCTCCTAGGAGCCCTTCGCGTGTCTTCCCCGAGTGTCTACCTGTGCGGGCTGCCGGGGAAAGACGGGGGATGGGCTGGAAATGCAGGTAGTATCTAGTGCCTCTCCCTGGACTTGGGAGGTAATTAGCGGACTTCCCCCTGCCAGGGAACACCTGTGACACCAGTCAGCTGCGTGGACGGCGGCCCCAAACCTCCCCCACACAGTCAGCCGTGTTCCGGAATTCTGAGAGTGGGGAGGTTCCGTCTTCTGTCTGCAGCACCCAGGATCTCCTAGGAGCCCTTCGCGTGTATTCCCCGTGTGTCTGCTTTTGCGGGCTGCCGGGGAAAAGCGGGGGTTGGGCTGGTAATGCAGGTAGCATCTAGTGCCTCCCCCTAAACAGGGGAGGTAATTAGCGGAATTCCGCCTGCCAGGGAACACCTGTGACACCAGTCAGCTGCGTGGAAGGCGGCCCCATTCTTCCCCCACACAGTCAGAAGTGTTCCGGAATTGTGAGTGTGGGGAGGTTCCGTCTTCTGTCTGCAGCACCCGTTATCTCCTAGGAGCCCTTTGCGTGTCTTCCCCGAGTGTCTGCATGTGCGGGCTGCCGGGGAAAGGCGTGGGTTGGGCTGGAAATGCAGGTCGCATTTAGTGCCTACCCCTGGACTTGGGAGGTAATTAGCGGACTTCCCCATGCCAGGGAACCCCTTTGACACCACTCAACTGCGTGGAGGGCGGCCCCAAACCTCCCCCACACAGTCAGCCTTGTTCCGGAATTCTGAGAGTGGGGAGGTTCCGTCTTCTGTCTGCAGCACCCGGGATCTCCTAGGAGCCCTTCGCGTTTCTTCCCCGAGTGTCTCACATTGCGGGCTGCCGGGGAAAGGCGGGGGTTGGGCTGGAAATGCAGGTAGTATCTAGTGCCTCCCCCTGGACTTGGGAGGTAATTAGCGGACTTCCCCCTGCCAGGGAACACGTGTGACACCAGTCAGCTGCGTGGACGGCGGACCCAAACCTCCCACACACAGTCAGCCGTGTTCCGGAATTCTGAGAGTGTGGAGGTTCCGTCTTCTGTCTGCTGCACCCGAATTCTCCTAGGAGCATTTCGCGTGTCTTCCCCGAGTGTATGCATGTGCGGGCTACCGGGGAAAGGCGTGGGTTAGGCTGGAAATGCAGGTCGCATTTAGTGCATACCCCTGGACTTGGGAGGTAATTAGCGGAATTCCGCATGCCAGGGAACACCTGTGACACCAGTCAGCTGCGTGGAAGGCGGCCCCAGTCTTCCCCCACACAGTCAGAAGTGTTACGGAATTGTGAGTGTGGGAAGGTTCCGTTTTCTGTCTGCTGCACCCGAATTCTCCTAGGAGCATTTCGCGTGTCTTCCCCGAGTGTATGCATGTGCGGGCTGCCGGGGAAAGGCGGGGGTTGGGCTGGAAATGCAGGTCGCATTTAGTGCCTCCCCCTGGACTTGGGAGGTAATTAGCGGACTTCCCCCTGCCAGCGAACACCTTTGACACCACTGAACTGCGTGGAGGGCGGCCCCAAACCTCCCACACACAGTCAGCCGTGTTCCGGAATTCTGAGAGTGTGGAGGTTCCGTCTTCTGTCTGCTGCACCCGAATTCTCCTAGGAGCATTTCGCGTGTCTTCCCCGAGTGTATGCATGTGCGGGCTGCCGGGGAAAGGCGGGGTTTGGGCTGGAAATGCAGGTAGCATGTAGTGCCTCCCCCTGGAGAGGGTAGGCAATTAGCGGATTTCCCCATGCCAGGGAACACTTTGACAACACTTAACTGCGTGGAGGGCGGCCCCGAACCTCCCCAACACAGTCAGCCGTGTTCCGGTATTGTGAGTGTGGGGAAGTTCCGTCTTCTGTCTGCAGTACCCGGAATCTCCTAGGAGCCCTTCGCGTGTCTTCCCCGAGTGTCTGCCTGTGCGGGCTGACGGGGAAAGGCGGGGGTTGGGCTGGAAATGCAGGTAGTATCTAGTGCCTCCCCCTGGACTTGGGACGTAATTTGCCGAATTCCCCCTGCCAGGGAACACCTGTGACACCAGTCACCTGCGTGGACGGCGGCCCCAAACCTCCCACACACAGTCAGCCGTGTTCCGAATTTGTGAGTGTGGGGAGGTTCCGTTTTCTCTCTGCAGCACCCGGGATCTCCTAAGAGCACTTCGCGTGTCTTCCCCGAGTGTCTACCTTTGCGGGCTGCCGGGGAAATCGGGGGTTGGGCTGGAAATGCAAGTAGCATCTAGTGCCTCCCCCTGGACAGGGTAGGCAATTAGCGGACTTCCCCGTGCCAGGGAACACCTTTGACACCACTTAGCTGCGTGGAAGGCGGCCCCGAACCTCCCCCACACAGTCAGGCGTGTTCCAGAATTCTGAGAGTGGGGAGGTTCCGTCTTCTGTCTGCAGCACCCGGGATCTCCTAGGAGCACTTCGCGTGTCTTCATCGAGTGTCTCCCATTGCGGGCTGCCGGGGAAAGCGGGGGTTGGCCTGGAAATGCAAGTAGCATCTAGTGCCTCCCCCTGGACAGGGTAGGCAATTAGCGGACTTCCCCATGCCAGGGAACACCTTTGACACCACTTAGAGGCGTGGAGGTCGGCCCCGAACCTCCCCCACACAGTCAGCCATGTTCCGGAATTGTGAGTGTGGGGAGGTTCCGTCTTCTGTCTGCAGCACCCGGGATCTCCTAGGAGCCCTTCGCGTGTCTTCCCCGAGTGTCTACCTGTGCGGGCTGCCGGGGAAAGACCGGGGATGGGCTGGAAATGCAGGTAGTATCTAGTGCCTCTCCCTGGAATTGGGAGGTAATTAGCGGACTTCCCCCTGCCAGGGAACACCTGTGACACCAGTCAGCTGCGTGGACGGCGGCCCCAAACCTCCCCCACACAGTCAGCCGTGTTCCGGAATTCTGAGAGTGGGGAGGTTCCGTCTTCTGTCTGCAGCACCCAGGATCTCCTAGGAGCCCTTCGCGTGTATTCCCCGTGTGTCTGCTTTTGCGGGCTGCCGGGGAAAGGCGGGGGTTGGGCTGGAAATGCAGGTAGCATCTAGTGCCTCCCCCTAAACAGGGGAGGTAATTAGCGGAATTCCGCCTGCCAGGGAACACCTGTGACACCAGTCAGCTGCGTGGAAGGCGGCCCCATTCTTCCCCCACACAGTCAGAAGTGTTCCGGAATTGTGTGTGTGGGGAGGTTCCGTCTTCTGTCTGCAGCACCCGTTATCTCCTAGGAGCCCTTTGCGTGTCTTCCCCGAGTGTCTGCATGTGCGGGCTGCCGGGGAAAGGCGTGGGTTGGGCTGGAAATGCAGGTCGCATTTAGTGCCTACCCCTGGACTTGGGAGGTAATTAGCGGACTTCCCCATGCCAGGGAACACCTTTGACACCACTCAACTGCGTGGAGGGCGGCCCCAAACCTCCCCCACACAGTCAGCCTTGTTCCGGAATTCTGAGAGTGGGGAGGTTCCGTCTTCTGTCTGCAGCACCCGGGATCTCCTAGGAGCCCTTCGCGTTTCTTCCCCGAGTGTCTCACATTGCGGGCTGCCGGGGAAAGGCGGGGGTTGGGCTGGAAATGCAGGTAGTATCTAGTGCCTCCCCCTGGACTTGGGAGGTAATTAGCGGAATTCCCCATGCCAGGGAACACGTGTGACACCAGTCAGCTGCGTGGACGGCGGACCCAAACCTCCCACACACAGTCAGCCGTGTTCCGGAATTCTGAGAGTGTGGAGGTTCCGTCTTCTGTCTGCTGCACCCGAATTCTCCTAGGAGCATTTCGCGTGTCTTCCCCGAGTGTATGAATGTGCGGGCTACCGGGGAAAGGCGGGGTTTGGGCTGGAAATGCAGGTAGCATGTAGTGCCTCCCCCTGGAGAGGGTAGGCAATTAGCGGATTTCCCCATGCCAGGGAACACCTTTGACACCACTTAACTGCGTGGAGGGCGGCCCCGAACCTCCCCCACACAGTCAGCCGTGTTCCGGTATTGTGAGTGTGGGGAAGTTCCGTCTTCTGTCTGCAGCACCCGGAATCTCCTAGGAGCCCTTCGCGTGTCTTCCCCGAGTGTCTGCATGTGCGGGCTGCCGGGGAAAGGCGTGGGTTGGGCTGGAAATGCAGGTCGCATTTAGTGCCTACCCCTGGACTTGGGAGGTAATTAGCGGACTTCCCCATGCCAGGGAACACCTTTGACACCACTCAACTGCGTGGAGGGCGGCCCCAAACCTCCCCCACACAGTGAGCCGTGTTCCGGAATTCTGAGAGTGGGGAGGTTCCGTCTTCTGTCTGCAGCACCCGGGATCTCCTAGGAGCCCTTCGCGTGTCTTCCCCGAGTGTCTGCATGTGCGGGCTGCCGGGGAAATGCGGGGGTTGGGCTGGAAATGCAGGTCGCATTTAGTGCCTCCCCCTGGACTTGGGAGGTAATTAGCGGACTTCCCCATGCCAGGGAACACCTTTGACACCACTCACCTGTGTGGAGGGCGGCCCCAAACCTCCCACACACAGTCAGCCGTGTTCCGAATTTGTGAGTGTGGGGAGGTTCCGTTTTGTCTCTGCAGCACCCGGGATCTCCTAGGAGCCCTTCGCGTGTCTTCCCCGAGTGTCTACCTTTGCGGTCTGCCGGGGAAAGCGGGGGTTGGGCTGGAAATGCAAGTAGCATCTAGTGCCTCCCCCTGGACAGGGTAGGCAATTAGCGGACTTCCCCGTGCCAGGGAACACCTTTGACACCACTTAGCTGCGTGGAGGGCGGCCACGAAACTCCCCCACACAGTCAGGCGTGTTCCAGAATTCTGAGAGTGGGGAGGTTCCGTCTTCTGTCTGCAGCACCCGGGATCTCCTAGGAGCACTTCGCGTGTCTTCATCGAGTGTCTCCCATTGCGGGCTGCCGGGGAAAGCGGGGTTTGGGCTGGAAATGCAAGTAGCATCTAGTGCCTCCCCCTGGACAGGGTAGGCAATTAGCGGACTTCCCCATGCCAGGGAACACCTTTGACACCACTTAGAGGCGTGGAGGTCGGCCCCGAACCTCCCCCACACAGTCAGCCATTTTCCGGAATTGTGAGTGTGGGGAGGTTCCGTCTTCTGTCTGCAGCTCCCGGGATCTCCTAGGAGCCCTTCGCGTGTCTTCCCCGAGTGTCTACCTGTGCGGGCTGCCGGGGAAAGACGGGGGATGGGCTGGAAATGCAGGTAGTATCTAGTGCCTCTCCCTGGACTTGGGAGGTAATTAGCGGACTTCCCCCTGCCAGGGAACACCTGTGACACCAGTCAGCTGCGTGGACGGCGGCCCCAAACCTCCCCCACACAGTCAGCCGTGTTCCGGAATTCTGAGAGTGGGGAGGTTCCTTCTTCTGTCTGCAGCACCCGGGATCTCCTAGGAGCCCTTCGCGTGTCTTCCCCGAGTGTCTCACATTGCGGGCTGCCGGGGAAAGGCGGGGGTTTGGCTGGAAATGCAGGTAGTATCTAGTGCCTCCCCCTGGAATTGGGAGGTAATTAGCGGACTTCCCCCTGCCAGGGAACACCTGTGACACCAGTCATCTGCGTGGACGGCGGACCCAAACCTCCCACACACAGTCAGCCGTGTTCCGGAATTCTGAGATTGTGGAGGTTCCGTCTTCTCTCTGCTGCACCCGAATTCTCCTAGGAGCATTTCGCGTGTCTTCCCCGAGTGTATGCATGTGCGGGCTACCGGGGAAAGGCGGGGTTTGGGCTGGAAATGCAGGTAGCATGTAGTGCCTCCCCCTGGAGAGGGTAGGCAATTAGCGGATTTCCCCATGCCAGGGAACACCTTTGACACCACTTAACTGCGTGGAGGGCGGCCCCGAACCTCCCCCACACAGTTAGCCGTGTTCCGGTATTGTGAGTGTGGGGAAGTTCCGTCTTCTGTCTGCAGCACCCGGGATCTCCTAGGAGCCCTTCGCGTGTCTTCCCCGAGTGTCTGCCTGTGCGGGCTGACGGGGAAAGGCGGGGGTTGGGCTGGAAATGCAGGTAGTATCTAGTGCATCCCCCTGGACTTGGGAGGTAATTTGCCGACTTCCCCCTGCCAGGGAACACCTGTGACACCAGTCAGCTGCGTGGACGGCGGCCCCAAACCTCCCCCACACAGTCAGCCGTGTTCCGGAATTGTGAGTGTGGGGAGGTTCCGTCTTCTGTCTGCAGCACCCGGGATCTCCTAGGAGCCCTTCGCGTGTCTTCCCCGAGTGTTTGCATGTGCGGGCTGCCGGGGAAAGGCGGGGGTTGGGCTGGAAATGCAGGTCGCATTTAGTGCCTCCCCCTGGAATTGGGAGGTAATTAGCGGAATTCCCCATGCCAGGGAACACCTTTGACACCACTCACCTGCGTGGAGGGCGGCCCCAAACCTCCCACACACAGTCAGCCGTGTTCCGAAATTGTGAGTGTGGGGAGGTTCCGTCTTCTGTCTGCAGCACCCGGGATCTCCTAGGAGCCCTTCGCGTGTCTTCCCCGAGTGTATACCATTGCGGGCTGCCGGGGAAATCGGGGGTTTGGCTGGAAATGCAAGTAGCATCTAGTGCCTCCCCCTAAACAGGGGAGGTAATTAGCGGAATTCCGCCTGACAGGGAACACCTGTGACACCAGTCAGCTGCGTGGAAGGCGGCCCCATTCTTCCCCCACACAGTCAGAAGTGTTCCGGAATTGTGAGTGTGGGGAGGTTCCGTCTTCTGTCTGCAGCACCCGTTATCTCCTAGGAGCCCTTCGCGTGTCTTCCCCGAGTGTCTGCATGTGCGGGCTACCGGGGAAAGGCGTGGGTTGGGCTGGAAATGCAGGTCGCATTTAGTGCCTACCCCTGGACTTGGGAGGTAATTAGCGGACTTCCCCATGCCAGGGAACACCTTTGACACCACTCAACTGCGTGGAGGGCGGCCCCAAACCTCCCCCACACAGTCAGCCGTGTTCCGGAATTGTGAGTGTGGGGAGGTTCCGTCTTCTGTCTGCAGCACCCGGGATCTCCTAGGAGCCCTTCGCGTGTCTTCCCCGAGTGTCTGCATGTGCGGGCTGCCGGGGAAAGGCGGGGGTTGGGCTGGAAATGCAGGTCACATTTAGTGCCTCCCCCTGGAATTGGGAGGTAATTAGCGGAATTCCCCATGCCAGGGAACACCTTTGACACCACTCACCTGCGTGGAGGGCGGCCCCAAACCTCCCCCTCACAGTCAGCCGTGTTCCGGAAGTCTGAGAGTGGGGAGGTTCCGTCTTCTTTCTGCAGCACCCGGGATCTCCTAGGAGCCCTTCGCGTGTATTCTCCGTGTGTCTGCTTGTGCGAGCTGCCGGGGAAAGGCGGGGGTTGGGCTGGAAATGCAGGTAGCATCTAGTGCCTCCCCCTGAACACGGGAAGTAATTAGCGGAATTCCGCCTGCCAGGGAACACCTGTGACACCAGTCAGCTGCGTGGAAGGCGGCCCCAGTCTTCCCCCACACAGTCAGAAGTGTTCCGGAATTGTGAGTGTGGGGAGGTTCCGTTTTCTGTCTGTAGCACCCGAATTCTCCTAGGAGCATTTCGCGTGTCTTCCCCGAGTGTCTCACATTGCGGGCTGCCGGGGAAAGGCGGGGGTTGGGCTGGAAATGCAGGTAGCATCTAGTGCCTCCCCCTGGACTTGGGAGGTAATTAGCGGACTTCCCCCTGCCAGGGAACACCTTTGACACCACTCAACTGCGTGGAGGGCGGCCCCAAACCTCCCACACACAGTCAGCCGTGTTCCGGAATTCTGAGAGTGAGGAGGTTCCGTTTTCTGTCTGCTGCACCCGGGATCTCCTAGGAGCCCTTCGCGTGTCTTCCCCGAGTGTATCCCATTGCGGGCTGCCGGGGAAAGCGGGGGTTGGGCTGGAAATGCAAGTAGCTTCTAGTGCCTTCCCCTGGACAGGGTAGGCAATTAGCGGAATTCCCCGTGCAAGGGTAAACCTTTGACAACACTTAGCTGCGTGGAGGGCGGCCCCGAACCTCCCCGACACAGTCAGCCGTGTTCCGAAATTCTGAGAGTGGGGATGTTCCGTCTTCTGTCTGCAGCACCCGGGATCTCCTAGGAGCCCTTCGCGTGTCTTCCCCGAGTGTCTGCATGTGCGGGCTGCCGGGGAATGGCGGGGGTTGGGCTGGAAATGCAGGTCGCATTTAGTGCCTCCCCCTGGACTTGGGAGGTAATTAGCGGACTTCCCCATGCCAGGGAACACCTTTGACACCACTCACCTGCGTGGAGGGCGGCCCCAAACCTCCCACACACAGTCAGCCGTGTTCCGAATTTGTGAGTGTGGGGAGGTTCCGTCTTCTGTCTGCAGCACCCGGGATCTCCTAGGAGCCCTTCGCGTGTCTTCCCCGAGTGTCTACCATTGCGGGCTGCCGGGGAAAGCGGGGGTTGTGCTGGAAATGCAAGTAGCATCTAGTGCCTCCCCCTGGACAGGGTAGGCAATTAGCGGATTTCCCCATGCCAGGGAACACCTTTGACACCACTTAACTGCGTGGAGGGCGGCCCCGAACCTCCCCCACACAGTCAGACGTGTTCCGGTATTGTGAGTGTGGGGAGGTTCCGTCTTCTGTCTGCAGCACCCGTTATCTCCTAGGAGCCCTTCGCGTGTCTTCCCCGAGTGTCTCACATTACGGGCTGCCGGGGAAAGGCGGGGTTTGGGCTGGAAATGCAGGTAGTATCTAGTGCCTCCCCCTGGACTTGGGAGGTAATTAGCGGACTTCCCCCTACCAGGGAACACCTGATACACCAGTCAGCTGCGTGGACGGGGCCCCAAACCTCCCCCACACAGTCAGCCGTGTTCCGGAATTCTGAGAGTGGGGATGTTCCGTCTTCTGTCTGCAGCAACCGGGATCTCCTAGGAGCCCTTCGCGTGTCTTCCCCGAGTGTCTGCATGTGCGGGCTGCCGGGGAAATGCGGGGGTTGGGCTGGAAATGCAGGACGCATTTAGTGCCTCCCCCTGGACTTGGGAGGTAATTAGCGGACTTCCCCATGCCAGGGAACACCTTTGACACCACTCACCTGCGTGGAGGGCGGCCCCAAAACTCCCACACACAGTCAGCCGTGTTCCGAAATTGTGAGTGTGGGGAGGTTCCGTTTTCTGTCTGCAGCACCCGGGATCTCCTAGGAGCCCTTCGCGTGTCTTCCACGGTTGTCTCCCATTGCGGGCTGCCGGGGAAAGCGGGGGTTGGGCTGGAAATTCAAGTAGCATCTAGTGCCTCCCCTTGGACAGGTTAGGCAATTAGCGGACTTCCCCATGCCAGGGAACACCTTTGACACCACTTAGAGGCGTGGAGGGCGGCCCCGAACCTCCCCCACACAGTCAGCCATGTTCCGGAATTGTGAGTGTGGGGAGGTTCCGTCTTCTGTCTGCAGCACCCGGGATCTCCTAGGAGCCCTTCGCGTGTCTTCCCCGAGTGTCTACCTGTGCGGGCTGCCGGGGAAAGACGGGGGATGGGCTGGAAATGCAGGTAGTATCTAGTGACTCTCCCTGGATTTGGGAGGTAATTAGCGGACTTCCCCATGCCAGGGAACACCTGTGACACCAGTCAGCTGCGTGGACGGCGGCCCCAAACCTCCCCCACACAGTCAGCCGTGTTCCGGAATTCTGAGAGTGGGGAGGTTCCGTCTTCTGTCTGCAGCACCCAGGATCTCCTAGGAGCCCTTCGCGTGTATTCCCCGTGTGTCTGCTTTTGCGGGCTGCCGGGGAAAGGCGGGGGTTGGGCTGGAAATGCAGGTAGCATCTAGTGCCTCCCCCTGGACTTGGGAGTTAATTAGCGGAATTCCGCCTGCCAGGGAACACCTGTGACACCAGTCAGCTGCGTGGAATGCGGCCCCAGTCTTCCCCCACACAGTCAGAAGTATTCCGGAATTGTGAGTGTGGGGAGGTTCCGTATTCTGTCTGCAGCACCCGGGATCTCCTAGGAGCCCTTCGCGTGTCTTCCACGGTTGTCTGCATGTGCGGGCTGCCGGGGAAAGGCGGGGGTTGGGCTGGAAATGCAGGTCGCATTTAGTGCCTACCCCTGGACTTGGGAGGTAATTAGCGGACTTCCCCATGCCAGGGAACACCTTTGACACCACTCAACTGCGTGGAGGGCGGCCCCAAACCTCCCCCACACAGTCAGCCTTGTTCCGGAATTCTGAGAGTGGGGAGGTTCCGTCTTCTGTCTGCAGCACCCGGGATCTCCTAGGAGCCCTTCGCGTTTCTTCCCCGAGTGTCTCACATTGCGGGCTGCCGGGGAAAGGCGGGGGTTGGGCTGGAAATGCAGGTAGTATCTAGTGCCTCCCCCTGGACTTGGGAGGTAATTAGCGGAATTCCCCATGCCAGGGAACACGTGTGACACCAGTCAGCTGCGTGGACGGCGGACCCAAACCTCCCACACACAGTCAGCCGTGTTCCGGAATTCTGAGAGTGTGGAGGTTCCGTCTTCTGTCTGCTGCACCCGAATTCTCCTAGGAGCATTTCGCGTGTCTTCCCCGAGTGTATGAATGTGCGGGCTACCGGGGAAAGGCGGGGTTTGGGCTGGAAATGCAGGTAGCATGTAGTGCCTCCCCCTGGAGAGGGTAGGCAATTAGCGGATTTCCCCATGCCAGGGAACACCTTTGACACCACTTAACTGCGTGGAGGGCGGCCCCGAACCTCCCCCACACAGTCAGCCGTGTTCCGGTATTGTGAGTGTGGGGAAGTTCCGTCTTCTGTCTGCAGCACCCGGAATCTCCTAGGAGCCCTTCGCGTGTCTTCCCCGAGTGTCTGCATGTGCGGGCTGCCGGGGAAAGGCGTGGGTTGGGCTGGAAATGCAGGTCGCATTTAGTGCCTACCCCTGGACTTGGGAGGTAATTAGCGGACTTCCCCATGCCAGGGAACACCTTTGACACCACTCAACTGCGTGGAGGGCGGCCCCAAACCTCCCCCACACAGTGAGCCGTGTTCCGGAATTCTGAGAGTGGGGAGGTTCCGTCTTCTGTCTGCAGCACCCGGGATCTCCTAGGAGCCCTTCGCGTGTCTTCCCCGAGTGTCTGCATGTGCGGGCTGCCGGGGAAATGCGGGGGTTGGGCTGGAAATGCAGGTCGCATTTAGTGCCTCCCCCTGGACTTGGGAGGTAATTAGCGGACTTCCCCATGCCAGGGAACACCTTTGACACCACTCACCTGTGTGGAGGGCGGCCCCAAACCTCCCACACACAGTCAGCCGTGTTCCGAATTTGTGAGTGTGGGGAGGTTCCGTTTTGTCTCTGCAGCACCCGGGATCTCCTAGGAGCCCTTCGCGTGTCTTCCCCGAGTGTCTACCTTTGCGGTCTGCCGGGGAAAGCGGGGGTTGGGCTGGAAATGCAAGTAGCATCTAGTGCCTCCCCCTGGACAGGGTAGGCAATTAGCGGACTTCCCCGTGCCAGGGAACACCTTTGACACCACTTAGCTGCGTGGAGGGCGGCCACGAAACTCCCCCACACAGTCAGGCGTGTTCCAGAATTCTGAGAGTGGGGAGGTTCCGTCTTTTGTCTGCAGCACCCGGGATCTCCTAGGAGCACTTCGCGTGTCTTCATCGAGTGTCTCCCATTGCGGGCTGCCGGGGAAAGCGGGGTTTGGGCTGGAAATGCAAGTAGCATCTAGTGCCTCCCCCTGGACAGGGTAGGCAATTAGCGGACTTCCCCATGCCAGGGAACACCTTTGACACCACTTAGAGGCGTGGAGGTCGGCCCCGAACCTCCCCCACACAGTCAGCCATTTTCCGGAATTGTGAGTGTGGGGAGGTTCCGTCTTCTGTCTGCAGCTCCCGGGATCTCCTAGGAGCCCTTCGCGTGTCTTCCCCGAGTGTCTACCTGTGCGGGCTGCCGGGGAAAGACGGGGGATGGGCTGGAAATGCAGGTAGTATCTAGTGCCTCTCCCTGGACTTGGGAGGTAATTAGCGGACTTCCCCCTGCCAGGGAACACCTGTGACACCAGTCAGCTGCGTGGACGGCGGCCCCAAACCTCCCCCACACAGTCAGCCGTGTTCCGGAATTCTGAGAGTGGGGAGGTTCCTTCTTCTGTCTGCAGCACCCGGGATCTCCTAGGAGCCCTTCGCGTGTCTTCCCCGAGTGTCTCACATTGCGGGCTGCCGGGGAAAGGCGGGGGTTTGGCTGGAAATGCAGGTAGTATCTAGTGCCTCCCCCTGGAATTGGGAGGTAATTAGCGGACTTCCCCCTGCCAGGGAACACCTGTGACACCAGTCATCTGCGTGGACGGCGGACCCAAACCTCCCACACACAGTCAGCCGTGTTCCGGAATTCTGAGATTGTGGAGGTTCCGTCTTCTCTCTGCTGCACCCGAATTCTCCTAGGAGCATTTCGCGTGTCTTCCCCGAGTGTATGCATGTGCGGGCTACCGGGGAAAGGCGGGGTTTGGGCTGGAAATGCAGGTAGCATGTAGTGCCTCCCCCTGGAGAGGGTAGGCAATTAGCGGATTTCCCCATGCCAGGGAACACCTTTGACACCACTTAACTGCGTGGAGGGCGGCCCCGAACCTCCCCCACACAGTTAGCCGTGTTCCGGTATTGTGAGTGTGGGGAAGTTCCGTCTTCTGTCTGCAGCACCCGGGATCTCCTAGGAGCCCTTCGCGTGTCTTCCCCGAGTGTCTGCCTGTGCGGGCTGACGGGGAAAGGCGGGGGTTGGGCTGGAAATGCAGGTAGTATCTAGTGCATCCCCCTGGACTTGGGAGGTAATTTGCCGACTTCCCCCTGCCAGGGAACACCTGTGACACCAGTCAGCTGCGTGGACGGCGGCCCCAAACCTCCCCCACACAGTCAGCCGTGTTCCGGAATTGTGAGTGTGGGGAGGTTCCGTCTTCTGTCTGCAGCACCCGGGATCTCCTAGGAGCCCTTCGCGTGTCTTCCCCGAGTGTTTGCATGTGCGGGCTGCCGGGGAAAGGCGGGGGTTGGGCTGGAAATGCAGGTCGCATTTAGTGCCTCCCCCTGGAATTGGGAGGTAATTAGCGGAATTCCCCATGCCAGGGAACACCTTTGACACCACTCACCTGCGTGGAGGGCGGCCCCAAACCTCCCACACACAGTCAGCCGTGTTCCGAAATTGTGAGTGTGGGGAGGTTCCGTCTTCTGTCTGCAGCACCCGGGATCTCCTAGGAGCCCTTCGCGTGTCTTCCCCGAGTGTATACCATTGCGGGCTGCCGGGGAAATCGGGGGTTTGGCTGGAAATGCAAGTAGCATCTAGTGCCTCCCCCTAAACAGGGGAGGTAATTAGCGGAATTCCGCCTGACAGGGAACACCTGTGACACCAGTCAGCTGCGTGGAAGGCGGCCCCATTCTTCCCCCACACAGTCAGAAGTGTTCCGGAATTGTGAGTGTGGGGAGGTTCCGTCTTCTGTCTGCAGCACCCGTTATCTCCTAGGAGCCCTTCGCGTGTCTTCCCCGAGTGTCTGCATGTGCGGGCTACCGGGGAAAGGCGTGGGTTGGGCTGGAAATGCAGGTCGCATTTAGTGCCTACCCCTGGACTTGGGAGGTAATTAGCGGACTTCCCCATGCCAGGGAACACCTTTGACACCACTCAACTGCGTGGAGGGCGGCCCCAAACCTCCCCCACACAGTCAGCCGTGTTCCGGAATTCTGAGAGTGGGGAGGTTCCGTCTTCTGTCTGCAGCACCCGGGATCTCCTAGGAGCCCTTCGCGTGTCTTCCCCGAGTGTCTCACATTGCGGGCTGCCGGGGAAATGCGGGGGTTGGGCTGGAAATGCAGGTAGTATCTAGTGCCTCCCCCTGGACTTGGGAGGTAATTAGCGGACTTCCCCCTGCCAGGGAACACCTGTGACACCAGTCAGCTGCGTGGACAGCGGCCCCAAACCTCCCCCACACAGTCAGCCGTGTTCCGGAAGTCTGAGAGTGGGGAGGTTCCGTCTTCTGTCTGCAGCACCCGGGATCTCCTAGGAGCCCTTCGCGTGTATTCCCCGTGTGTCTGCTTGTGCGAGCTGCCGGGGAAAGGCGGGGGTTGGGCTGGAAATGCAGGTAGCATCTAGTGCCTCCCCCTGAACAGGGGAAGTAATTAGCGGAATTCCGCCTGCCAGGGAACACCTGTGACACCAGTCAGCTGCGTGGAAGGCGGCCCCAGTCTTCCCCCACACAGTCAGAAGTGTTCCGGAATTGTGAGTGTGGGGAGGTTCCGTTTTCTGTCTGCAGCACCCGGGATCACCTAGGAGCCCTTTGCCTGTCTTCCCCGAGTGTCTGCATGTGCGAGCTGCCGGGGAAAGGCGGGGGTTGGGCTGGAAATGCAGGTCGCATTTAGTGCCTCCCGCTGGACTTGGGAGGTAATTAGCGGACTTCCCCCTGCCAGGGAACACCTTTGAAACCACTGAACTGCGTGGAGTGCGGCCCCAAACCTCCCAAACACAGTCAGCCGTGTTACGGAATTCTGAGAGTGTGGAGGTTCCGTCTTCTGTCTGCTGCACCCGAATTCTCCTAGGAGCATTTCGCGTGTCTTCCCCGAGTGTATGCATGTGCGGGCTACCGGGGAAAGGCGGGGTTTGGGCTGGAAATGCAGGTAGCATGTAGTGCCTCCCCCTGGAGAGGGTAGGCAATTAGCGGATTTCCCCATGCCAGGGAACACCTTTGACACCACTTAACTGCGTGGAAGGCGGCCCCGAACCTCCCCCACACAGTCAGCCGTTTTCCGGTATTGTGAGTGTGGGGAAGTTCCGTCTTCTGTCTGCAGCACCCGGAATCTCCTAGGAGCCCTTCGCGTGTCTTCCCCGAGTGTCTGCCTGTGCGGGCTGACGGGGAAAGGCGGGGGTTGGGCTGGAAATGCAGGTAGTATCTAGTGCCTCCCCCTGGACTTCGGAGGTAATTTGCCGACTTCCCCCTGCCAGGGAACACCTGTGACACCAGTCAGATGCGTGGACGGCGGCCCCAAACCTCCCCCACACAGTCAGCCGTGTTCCGGAACTGTGAGTGTGGGGAGGTTCCGTCTTCTGTCTGCAGCACCCGGGATCTCCTAGGAGCCCTTCGCGTGTCTTCCCCGAGTGTCTGCCTGTGCGGGCTGCCGGGGAAATGCGGGGGTTGGGCTGGAAATGCAGGTAGCATCTAGTGCCTCCCCCTGGACTTGGGAGGTAATTAGCGGACTTCCCCCTGCCAGGGAACACCTGTGACACCAGTCAGCTGCGTGGAAGGCGGCCCCATTCTTCCCCCACACAGTCAGAAGTGTTCCGGAATTGTGAGTGTGGGGAGGTTCCGTCTTCTGTCTGCAGCACCCGTTATCTCCTAGGAGCCCTTTGCGTGTCTTCCCCGAGTGTCTGCATGTGCGGGCTGCCGGGGAAAGGCGTGGGTTGGGCTGGAAATGCAGGTCGCATTTAGTGCCTACCCCTGGACTTGGGAGGTAATTAGCGGACTTCCCCATGCCAGGGAACACCTTTGACACCACTCAAATGCGTGGAGGGCGGCCCCAAACCTCCCCCACACAGTCAGCCGTGTTCCGGAATTCTGAGAGTGGGGAGGTTCCGTCTTCTGTCTGCAGCACCCGGGATCTCCTAGGAGCCCTTCGCGTGTCTTCCCCGAGTGTCTCACATTGCGGTCTGCCGGGGAAAGGCGGGGGTTGGGCTGGAAATGCAGGTAGTATCTAGTGCCTCCCCCTGGACTTGGGAGGTAATTAGCGGACTTCCCCCTGCCAGGAAACACCTGTGACACCAGTCAGCTGCGTGGATGGCGGCCCCAAACCTCCCCCACACAGTCAGCCGTGTTCCGGAATTGTGAGTGTGGGGAGGTTCCGTCTTCTGTCTGCAGCACCCGGGATCTCCTAGGAGCCCTTCGCGTGTCTTCCCCGAGTGTCTGCATGTGCGGGCTGCCGGGGAAAGGCGGGGGTTGGGCTGGAAATGCAGGTCACATTTAGTGCCTCCCCCTGGAATTGGGAGGTAATTAGCGGAATTCCCCATGCCAGGGAACACCTTTGACACCACTCACCTGCGTGGAGGGCGGCCCCAAACCTCCCCCTCACAGTCAGCCGTGTTCCGGAAGTCTGAGAGTGGGGAGGTTCCGTCTTCTTTCTGCAGCACCCGGGATCTCCTAGGAGCCCTTCGCGTGTATTCTCCGTGTGTCTGCTTGTGCGAGCTGCCGGGGAAAGGCGGGGGTTGGGCTGGAAATGCAGGTAGCATCTAGTGCCTCCCCCTGAACAGGGGAAGTAATTAGCGGAATTCCGCCTGCCAGGGAACACCTGTGACACCAGTCAGCTGCGTGGAAGGCGGCCCCAGTCTTCCCCCACACAGTCAGAAGTGTTCCGGAATTGTGAGTGTGGGGAGGTTCCGTTTTCTGTCTGTAGCACCCGAATTCTCCTAGGAGCATTTCGCGTGTCTTCCCCGAGTGTCTCACATTGCGGGCTGCCGGGGAAAGGCGGGGGTTGGGCTGGAAATGCAGGTAGCATCTAGTGCCTCCCCCTGGACTTGGGAGGTAATTAGCGGACTTCCCCCTGCCAGGGAACACCTTTGACACCACTCAACTGCGTGGAGGGCGGCCCCAAACCTCCCACACACAGTCAGCCGTGTTCCGGAATTCTGAGAGTGAGGAGGTTCCGTTTTCTGTCTGCTGCACCCGGGATCTCCTAGGAGCCCTTCGCGTGTCTTCCCCGAGTGTATCCCATTGCGGGCTGCCGGGGAAAGCGGGGGTTGGGCTGGAAATGCAAGTAGCTTCTAGTGCCTTCCCCTGGACAGGGTAGGCAATTAGCGGAATTCCCCGTGCAAGGGTAAACCTTTGACAACACTTAGCTGCGTGGAGGGCGGCCCCGAACCTCCCCGACACAGTCAGCCGTGTTCCGAAATTCTGAGAGTGGGGATGTTCCGTCTTCTGTCTGCAGCACCCGGGATCTCCTAGGAGCCCTTCGCGTGTCTTCCCCGAGTGTCTGCATGTGCGGGCTGCCGGGGAATGGCGGGGGTTGGGCTGGAAATGCAGGTCGCATTTAGTGCCTCCCCCTGGACTTGGGAGGTAATTAGCGGACTTCCCCATGCCAGGGAACACCTTTGACACCACTCACCTGCGTGGAGGGCGGCCCCAAACCTCCCACACACAGTCAGCCGTGTTCCGAATTTGTGAGTGTGGGGAGGTTCCGTCTTCTGTCTGCAGCACCCGGGATCTCCTAGGAGCCCTTCGCGTGTCTTCCCCGAGTGTCTACCATTGCGGGCTGCCGGGGAAAGCGGGGGTTGTGCTGGAAATGCAAGTAGCATCTAGTGCCTCCCCCTGGACAGGGTAGGCAATTAGCGGATTTCCCCATGCCAGGGAACACCTTTGACACCACTTAACTGCGTGGAGGGCGGCCCCGAACCTCCCCCACACAGTCAGACGTGTTCCGGTATTGTGAGTGTGGGGAGGTTCCGTCTTCTGTCTGCAGCACCCGTTATCTCCTAGGAGCCCTTCGCGTGTCTTCCCCGAGTGTCTCACATTACGGGCTGCCGGGGAAAGGCGGGGTTTGGGCTGGAAATGCAGGTAGTATCTAGTGCCTCCCCCTGGACTTGGGAGGTAATTAGCGGACTTCCCCCTACCAGGGAACACCTGATACACCAGTCAGCTGCGTGGACGGGGCCCCAAACCTCCCCCACACAGTCAGCCGTGTTCCGGAATTCTGAGAGTGGGGATGTTCCGTCTTCTGTCTGCAGCAACCGGGATCTCCTAGGAGCCCTTCGCGTGTCTTCCCCGAGTGTCTGCATGTGCGGGCTGCTGGGGAAATGCGGGGGTTGGGCTGGAAATGCAGGACGCATTTAGTGCCTCCCCCTGGACTTGGGAGGTAATTAGCGGACTTCCCCATGCCAGGGAACACCTTTGACACCACTCACCTGCGTGGAGGGCGGCCCCAAAACTCCCACACACAGTCAGCCGTGTTCCGAAATTGTGAGTGTGGGGAGGTTCCGTTTTCTGTCTGCAGCACCCGGGATCTCCTAGGAGCCCTTCGCGTGTCTTCCACGGTTGTCTCCCATTGCGGGCTGCCGGGGAAAGCGGGGGTTGGGCTGGAAATTCAAGTAGCATCTAGTGCCTCCCCTTGGACAGGTTAGGCAATTAGCGGACTTCCCCATGCCAGGGAAAACCTTTGACACCACTTAGAGGCGTGGAGGGCGGCCCCGAACCTCCCCCACACAGTCAGCCATGTTCCGGAATTGTGAGTGTGGGGAGGTTCCGTCTTCTGTCTGCAGCACCCGGGATCTCCTAGGAGCCCTTCGCGTGTCTTCCCCGAGTGTCTACCTGTGCGGGCTGCCGGGGAAAGACGGGGGATGGGCTGGAAATGCAGGTAGTATCTAGTGACTCTCCCTGGATTTGGGAGGTAATTAGCGGACTTCCCCATGCCAGGGAACACCTGTGACACCAGTCAGCTGCGTGGACGGCGGCCCCAAACCTCCCCCACACAGTCAGCCGTGTTCCGGAATTCTGAGAGTGGGGAGGTTCCGTCTTCTGTCTGCAGCACCCAGGATCTCCTAGGAGCCCTTCGCGTGTATTCCCCGTGTGTCTGCTTTTGCGGGCTGCCGGGGAAAGGCGGGGGTTGGGCTGGAAATGCAGGTAGCATCTAGTGCCTCCCCCTGGACTTGGGAGTTAATTAGCGGAATTCCGCCTGCCAGGGAACACCTGTGACACCAGTCAGCTGCGTGGAATGCGGCCCCAGTCTTCCCCCACACAGTCAGAAGTATTCCGGAATTGTGAGTGTGGGGAGGTTCCGTATTCTGTCTGCAGCACCCGGGATCTCCTAGGAGCCCTTCGCGTGTCTTCCACGGTTGTCTGCATGTGCGGGCTGCCGGGGAAAGGCGGGGGTTGGGCTGGAAATGCAGGTCGCATTTAGTGCCTCCCCCTGTACTTGGGAGGTAATTAGCGGACTTCCCCATGCCAGGGAACACCTTTGACACCACTCAACTGCGTGGAGGGCGGCCCCAAACCTCCCACACACAGTCAGCCGTGTTCCGAAATTGTGAGTGTGGGGAGGTTCCGTTTTCTGTCTGCAGCACCCGGGATCTCCTAGGAGCCCTTCGCGTGTCTTCCACGGTTGTCTCCCATTGCGGGCTGCCGGGGAAAGCGGGGGTTGGGCTGGAAATGCAAGTAGCATCTAGTGCCTCCCCCTGGACAGGGTAGGCAATTAGCGAATTTACCCATGCCAGGGAACACCTTTGACAGCACTTAGCGGCGTGGAGTGCGGCCCCAAAACACCCCCACACAGTTAGCCGTGTTCCGGGATTGTGAGTGTGGGGAGGTTCCATCTACAGTCTGCAGCACCCGGGATCTCCTAGGAGCCCTTCGCGTGTCTTCCCCGAGTGTCTCACATGCGGGCTGCCGGGGAAAGGCGGGGGTTGGGCTGGAAATGCAGGTAGCATCTAGTGCCTCCCCCTGGACTTGGGAGGTAATTAGCGGACTTCCCCCTGCCAGGGAACACCTTTGACACCACTCAACTGCGTGGAGGGCGGCCCCAAACCTCCCACACACAGTCAGCCGTGTTCCGGAATTCTGAGAGTGAGGAGGTTCCGTCTTCTGTCTGCTGCACCCGGGATCTCCTAGGAGCCCTTCGCGTGTCTTCCACGAGTGTATCCCATTGCGGCTGCCGGGGAAAGCGGGGGTTGTGCTGGAAATGCAAGTAGCTTCTAGTGCCTTCCCCTGGACAGGGTAGGCAATTAGCGGACTTCCCCGTGCCAGGGAACACCTTTGACACCACTTAGCTGCGTGGAGGGCGGCCCCGAACCTCCCCGACACAGTCTGCCGTGTTCCGGAATTCTGAGAGTGGGGATGTTCCGTCTTCTGTCTACAGCAACCGGGATCTCCTAGGAGCCCTTAGCGTGTCTTCCCCGAGTGTCTGCATGTGCGGGCTGCCGTGGAAAGGCGGGGGTTGGGCTGGAAATGCAGGTCGCATTTAGTGCCTCCCCCTGGACTTGGGAGGTAATTAGCGGATTTCCCCATGCCAGGGAACACCATTGACACCACTTAAGTGCGTGGAGGGCTGCCCAGAACCTCCCCCACACTGTCAGCCGTGTTCCGGTATTGTGAGTGTTGGGAAGTTCCGTCTTCTGTCTGCAGCACCCGGAATCTCCTAGGAGCCCTTCGCGTGTCTTCCCCGAGTGTCTGCATGTGCGGGCTGCCGGGGAAAGTCAGGGGTTGGGCTGGAAATGCAGGTAGCATCTAGTGCCTCCCCCTGGACTTGGGAGGTAATTAGCGGACTTCCCCCTGCCAGGGAACACCTGAGACACCAGTCAGCTGCGTGGACAGCGGCCCCAAACCTCCCCCTCACAGTCAGCCGTGTTCCGGAAGTCTGAGAGTGGGGAGGTTCCGTCTTCTGTCTGCAGCACCCGGGATCTCCTAGGAGCCCTTCGCGTGTCTTCCCCGAGTGTCTGCCTGTGCGGGCTGACGGGGAAAGGCGGGGGTTGGGCTGGAAATGCAGGTAGTATCTAGTGCCTCCCCCTGGACTTGGGAGGTAATTTGCCGACTTCCCCCTGCCAGGGAACACCTGAGACACCAGTCAGCTGCGTGGACTGCGGCCCCAAAACTCCCCCACACAGTCAGCCGTGTTCCGGAATTGTGAGTGTGGGGAGGTTCCGTCTTCTGTCTGCAGCACCCGGGATCTCCTAGGAGCCCTTCGCGTGTCTTCCCCGAGTGTCTGCCTGTGCGGGCTGCCGGGGAAAGGCGGGGGTTGGGCTGGAAATGCAGGTAGCATCTAGTGCCTCCCCCTGGACTTGGGAGGTAATTAGCGGACTTCCCCCTGCCAGGGAACACCTGTGACACCAGTCAGCTGCGTGGACGGCGGCACCAAACCTCCCCCACACAGTCAGACGTGTTCCGGAATTCTGAGAGAGGGGAGGTTCCGTCTTCTGTCTGCAGCACCCGGGATCTCCTAGGAGCCCTTCGCGTGTCTTCCCCGAGTGTCTGCATGTGCGGGCTGCCGGGGAAAGGCGGGGGTTGGGCTGGAAATGCAGGTCGCATTTAGTGCCTCCCCCTGGACTTGGGAGGTAATTAGCGGACTTCCCCATGCCAGGGAACACCTTTGACACCACTCACCTGCGTGGAGGGCGGCCCAAAACCTCCCACACACAGTCAGCCGTGTTCCGAATTTGTGAGTGTGGGGAGGTTCCGTTTTCACTCTGCAGCACCCGGGATCTCCTAGGAGCACTTCGCGTGTCTTCCCTGAGTGTCTACCATTGCGGGCTGCCGGGGAAAGCGGGGGTTGGGCTGGAAATGCAGGTCGCATTTAGTGCCTCCCCCTGGACAGGGTAGGCAATTTGCAGAATTCCCCGTGCCAGGGAACACCTTTGACACCACTTAGCTGCGTGGAGGGCGGCCCCAAACCTCCCCCACACAGTGAGCCGTGTTCCGGAATTCTGAGAGTGGGGAGGTTCCGTCTTCTGTCTGCAGCACCCGGGATCTCCTAGGAGCCCTTCGCGTGTCTTCCCCGAGTGTCTCACATTGCGGGCTGCCGGGGAAAGGCGGGGGTTGGGCTGGAAATGCAGGTAGTATCTAGTGCCTCCCCCTGGACTTGGGAGGTAATTAGCGGACTTCCCCCTGCCAGGGAACACCTGTGACACCAGTCAGCTGCGTGGAGAGCGGCCCCAAACATCCCCCTCACAGTCAGCCGTGTTCCGGAAGTCTGAGAGTGGGGAGGTTCCGTCTTCTGTCTGCTGCACCCGGGATCTCCTAGGAGCCCTTCGCGTGTTTTCCCCGAGTGTATCCCATTGCGGCTGCCGGGGAAAGCGGGGGTTGTGCTGGAAATGCAAGTAGCTTCTAGTGCCTTCCCCTGGACAGGGTAGGCAATTAGCGGACTTCCCCGTGCCAGGGAACACCTTTGACACCACTTAGCTGCGTGGAGGGCGGCCCCGAACCTCCCCGACACAGTCTGCCGTGTTCCGGAATTCTGAGAGTGGGGATGTTCCGTCTTCTGTCTGCAGCAACCGGGATCTCCTAGGAGCCCTTAGCGTGTCTTCCCCGAGTGTCTGCATGTGCGGGCTGCCGGGGAAAGGCGGGGGTTGGGCTGGAAATGCAGGTCGCATTTAGTGCCTCCCCCTGGACTTGGGAGGTAATTAGCGGATTTCCCCATGCCAGGGAACACCATTGACACCACTTAAGTGCGTGGAGGGCTGCCCAGAACCTCCCCCACACTGTCAGCCGTGTTCCGGTATTGTGAGTGTTGGGAAGTTCCGTCTTCTGTCTGCAGCACCCGGAATCTCCTAGGAGCCCTTCGCGTGTCTTCCCCGAGTGTCTGCATGTGCGGGCTGCCGGGGAAAGTCGGGGGTTGGGCTGGAAATGCAGGTAGCATCTAGTGCCTCCCCCTGGACTTGGGAGGTAATTAGCGGACTTCCCCCTGCCAGGGAACACCTGAGACACCAGTCAGCTGCGTGGACAGCGGCCCCAAACCTCCCCCTCACAGTCAGCCGTGTTCCGGAAGTCTGAGAGTGGGGAGGTTCCGTCTTCTGTCTGCAGCACCCGGGATCTCCTAGGAGCCCTTCGCGTGTCTTCCCCGAGTGTCTGCCTGTGCGGGCTGACGGGGAAAGGCGGGGGTTGGGCTGGAAATGCAGGTAGTATCTAGTGCCTCCCCCTGGACTTGGGAGGTAATTTGCCGACTTCCCCCTGCCAGGGAACACCTGAGACACCAGTCAGCTGCGTGGATGCGGCCCCAAAACTCCCCCACACAGTCAGCCGTGTTCCGGAATTGTGAGTGTGGGGAGGTTCCGTCTTCTGTCTGCAGCACCCGGGATCTCCTAGGAGCCCTTCGCGTGTCTTCCCCGAGTGTCTGCCTGTGCGGGCTGCCGGGGAAAGGCGGGGGTTGGGCTGGAAATGCAGGTAGCATCTAGTGCCTCCCCCTGGACTTGGGAGGTAATTAGCGGACTTCCCCCTGCCAGGGAACACCTGTGACACCAGTCAGCTGCGTGGACGGCGGCACCAAACCTCCCCCACACAGTCAGACGTGTTCCGGAATTCTGAGAGAGGGGAGGTTCCGTCTTCTGTCTGCAGCACCCGGGATCTCCTAGGAGCCCTTCGCGTGTCTTCCCCGAGTGTCTGCATGTGCGGGCTGCCGGGGAAAGGCGGGGGTTGGGCTGGAAATGCAGGTCGCATTTAGTGCCTCCCCCTGGACTTGGGAGGTAATTAGCGGACTTCCCCATGCCAGGGAACACCTTTGACACCACTCACCTGCGTGGAGGGCGGCCCAAAACCTCCCACACACAGTCAGCCGTGTTCCGAATTTGTGAGTGTGGGGAGGTTCCGTTTTCACTCTGCAGCACCCGGGATCTCCTAGGAGCACTTCGCGTGTCTTCCCTGAGTGTCTACCATTGCGGGCTGCCAGGGAAAGCGGGGGTTGTGCTGGAAATGCAGGTCGCATTTAGTGCCTCCCCCTGGACAGGGTAGGCAATTAGCAGAATTCCCCGTGCCAGGTAACACCTTTGACACCACTTAGCTGCGTGGAGGGCGGCCCCAAACCTCCCCCACACAGTGAGCCGTGTTCCGGAATTCTGAGAGTGGGGAGGTTCCGTCTTCTGTCTGCAGCACCCGGGATCTCCTAGGAGCCCTTCGCGTGTCTTCCCCGAGTGTCTCACATTGCGGGCTGCCGGGGAAAGGCGGGGGTTGGGCTGGAAATGCAGGTAGTATCTAGTGCCTCCCCCTGGACTTGGGAGGTAATTTGCCGAATTCCCCCTGCCAGGGAACACCTTTGACACCACTGAACTGCGTGGAGGGCGGCCCCAAACCTCCCACACACAGTCAGCCGTGTTCCGGTATTGTGAGTGTGGGGAAGTTCCGTCTTCTGTCTGCAGCACCCGGAATCTCCTAGGAGCCCTTCGCGTGTCTTCCCCGAGTGTCTGCCTGTGCGGGCTGACGGGGAAAGGCGGGGGTTGGGCTGGAAATGCAGGTAGTATCTAGTGCCTCCCCCTGGACTTGGGAGGAAATTTGCCGAATTCCCCCTGCCAGGGAACACCTGTGACACCAGTCAGCTGCGTGGACGGCGGCCCCAAACCTCCCCCACACAGTCAGCCGTGTTCCGGAATTGTGAGTGTGGGGAGGTTCCGTCTTCTGTCTGCAACACCCGGGATCTCCTAGGAGCCCTTCGCTTGTCTTCCCCGAGTGTCTGCATGTGCGGGCTTCCGGGGAAAGGCGGGGGTTGGGCTGGAAATGCAGGTCGCATTTAGTGCCTCCCCCTGGACTTGGGAGGTAATTAGCGGACTTCCCCATGCCAGGGAACACCTTTGACACCACTCACCTGCGTGGAGGGCGGCCCCAAACCTCCCACACACAGTCAGCCGTATTCCGAATTTGTGAGTGTGTGGAGGTTCCGTTTTCTCTCTGCAGCACCCGGGATCTCCTAGGAGCCCTTCGCGTGTCTTCATCGAGTGTCTCCCATTGCGGGCTGCCGGGGAAAGCGGGGGTTGGGCTGGAAATGCAAGTAGCATCTAGTGCCTCCCCCTGGACAGGGTAGGCAATTAGCGGATTTCCCCATGCCAGGGAACACCTTTGACACCACTTAGAGGCGTGGAGGGCGGCCCCGAACCTCCCCCACACAGTCAGCCATGTTCCGGAATTGTGAGTGTGGGGAGGTTCCGTCTTCTGTCTGCAGCACCCGGGATCTCCTAGGAGCCCTTCGCATGTCTTCCCCGAGTGTCTACCTGTGCGGGCTGCCGGGGAAACACGGGGGATGGGCTGGAAATGCAGGTAGTATCTAGTGCCTCTCCCTGGACTTGGGAGGTAATTACCGGACTTCCCCCTGCCAGGGAACACCTGTGACACCAGTCAGCTGCGTGGAGGGCGGCCCCAAACCTCCCCCACACAGTCAGGCGTGTTCCGGAATTCTGAGAGTGGGGAGGTTCCTTCTTCTGTCTGCAGCACCCAGGATCTCCTAGGAGCCCTTCGCGTGTATTCACCGTGTGTCTGCTTTTGCGTTCTGCCGGGGAAAGGCGGGGGTTGGGCTGCAAATGCAGGTAGCATCTAGTGCCTCCCCATAAACAGGGGAGGTAATTAGCGGAATTCCGCCTGCCAGGGAACACCTGTGACACCAGTCAGCTGCGTGGAAGGCGGCCCCATTCTTCCCCCACACAGTCAGAAGTGTTCCGGAATTGTGAGTGTGGGGAGGTTCCGTCTTCTGTCTGCAGCACCCGTTATCTCCTAGGAGCCCTTCGCGTGTCTTCCCCGAGTGTCTGCATGTGCGGGCTGCCGGGGAAAGGCGTGGGTTGGGCTGGAAATGCAGGTCGCATTTAGTGCCAACCCCTGGACTTGGGAGGTAATTAGCGGACTTCCCCATGCCAGGGAACACCTTTGACACCACTCAACTGCGTGGAGGGTGGCCCCAAAACTCCCCCACACAGTCAGCCGTGTTCCGGAATTCTGAGAGTGGGGAGGTTCCGTCTTCTGTCTGCAGCACCCGGGATCTCCTAGGAGCCCTTCGCGTGTCTTCCCCTAGTGTCTCACATTGTGGGCTGCCGGGGAAAGGCGGGGGTTGGGCTGGAAATGCAGGTAGTATCTAGTGCCTCCCCCTGGACTTGGGAGGTAATTAGCGGACTTCCCCCTGCCAGGGAACACCTGTGACACCAGTCAGCTGCGTGGACGGCGGAACCAAACCTCCCACACACAGTCAGCCGTGTTCCGGAATTCTGAGAGTGTGGAGGTTCCGTCTTCTGTCTGCTGCACCCGAATTCTCCTAGGAGCATTTCGCGTGTCTTCCCCGAGTGTATGCATGTGCGGGCTGCCGGGGAAAGGCGGGGGTTGGGCTGGAAATGCAGGTAGTATCTAGTGCCTCCCCCTGGACTTGGGAGATAATTAGCGGAATTCCCCCTGCCAGGGAACACCTGTGACACCAGTCAGCTGCGTGGACGGCGGCCCCAAACCTCCCCCACACAGTCAGCCGTGTTCCGGAATTCTGAGAGTTGGGAGGTTCCGTCTTCTGTCTGCAGCACCCAGGATCTCCTAGGAGCCCTTCGCGTGTATTCCCCGTGTGTCTGCTTTTGCGGTCTGCCGGGGAAAGGCGGGGGTTGGGCTGGAAATGCAGGTAGCATCTAGTGCCTCCCCCTGGACAGGGTAGGCAATTAGCGGATTTACCCATGCCAGGGAACACCTTTGACACCACTTAACTGCGTGGAGGGCGGCCCCGAACCTCCCCCACACAGTCAGCCGTGTTCCGGTATTTTGAGTGTGGGGAGGACCGTCTTCTGTCTGCAGCACCCGGGATCTCCTAGGAGCCCTTCGCGTGTCTTCCCGAGTGTCTACCATTGCGGGCTGCCGGGGAAAGCGGGGGTTGGGCTGGAAATGCAAGTAGCATCTAGTGCCTCCCCCTGGACAGGGTAGGCAATTAGCGGATTTCCCCGTGCCAGGGAACACCTTTGACACCACTTAGCTGCGTGGAGGGCGGCCCCGAACCTCCCCCACACAGTCAGGCGTGTTCCAGAATTCTGAGAGTGGGGAGATTCCGTCTTCAGTCTGCAGCACCCGGGATTTCCTAGGAGCCCTTCGCGTGTCTTCATCGAGTGTCTCCCATTGCGGGCTGCCGGGGAATGTGGGGGTTGGGCTGGAAATGCAAGTAGCATTTAGTGCCTCCCCCTGGACAGGGTAGGCAATTAGCGGACTTCCCCATGCCAGGGAACACCTTTGACACCACTTAGAGGCGTGGAGGGCGGCCCCGAACCTCCCCCACACAGTCAGCCATGTTCCGGAATTGTGAGTGTGGGGAGGTTCTGTCTTCTGTCTGCAGCACCCGGGATCTCCTAGGAGCCCTTCGCGTGTCTTCCCCGAGTGTCTACCTGTGCGGGCTGCCGGGGAAAGACGGGGGATGGGCTGGAAATACAGGTAGTATCTAGTGCCTCTCCCTGGACTTGGGAGGTAATTAGCGGAATTCCGCCTGCCAGGGAACACCTGTGACACCAGTCAGCTGCGTGGAAGGCGGCCCCATTCTTCCCCCACAAAGTCAGAAGTTTTCCGGAATTGTGAGTGTGGGGAGGTTCCGTCTTCTGTCTGCAGCACCCGTTATCTCCTAGGAGCCCTTCGCGTGTCTTCCCCGAGTGTCTGCATGTGCGGGCTGCCGGGGAAAGGCGTGGGTTGGGCTGGAAATGCAGGTCGCATTTAGTGCCTACCCCTGGACTTGGGAGGTAATTAGCGGACTTCCCCATGCCAGGGAACACCTTTGACACCACTCAACTTCGTGGAGGGCGGCCCCAAACCTCCCCCACACAGTCAGCCGTTTTCCGGTATTGTGAGTGTGGGGAAGTTCCGTCTTATGTCTGCAGCACCCGGAATCTCCTAGGAGCCCTTCGCGCGTCTTCCCCGAATGTCTGCCTGTGCGGGCTGACGGGGAAAGGCGGGGGTTGGGCTGGAAATGCAGGTAGTATCTAGTGCCTCCCCCTGGACTTGGGAGGTAATTTGCCGAATTCCCCCTGCCAGGGAACACCTGTGACACCAGTCAGCTGCGTGGAGGGCGGCCCCAAACCTCCCACACACAGTCAGCCGTGTTCCGAAATTGTGAGTGTGGGGAGGTTCCGTTTTTTGTCTGCAGCACCCGGGATCTCCTAGGAGCCTTTCGCGTGTCTTCCCCGAGTGTATACCATTGCGGGCTGCCGGGGAAATCGGGGGTTTGGCTGGAAATGCAAGTAGCATCTAGTGCCTCCCCCTAAACAGGGGAGGTAATTAGCGGAATTCCGCCTGACAGGGAACACCTGTGACACCAGTCAGCTGCGTGGAAGGCGGCCCCATTCTTCCCCCACACAGTCAGAAGTGTTCCGGAATTGTGAGTGTGGGGAGGTTCCGTCTTCTGTCTGCAGCACACGTTATCTCCTAGGAGCCCTTCGCGTGTCTTCCCCGAGTGTCTGCATGTGCGGGCTTCCGGGGAAAGGCGTGGGTTGGGCTGGAAATGCAGGTCGCATTTAGTGCCTACCCCTGGACTTGGGAGGTAATTAACGGACTTCCCCATGCCAGGGAACACCTTTGACACCACTCAACTGCGTGGAGGGCGGCCCCAAACCTCCCCCACACAGTCAGCCGTGTTCCGGAATTCTGAGAGTGGGGAGGTTCCGTCTTCTGTCTGCAGCACCCGGGATCTCCTAGGAGCCCTTCGCGTGTCTTCCCCGAGTGTCTCACATTGCGGGCTGCCGGGGAATGGCGGGGGTTGGGCTGGAAATGCAGGTAGTATCTAGTGCCTCCCCCTGGACTTGGGAGGTAATTAGCGGACTTCCCCCTGCCAGGGAACACCTGTGACACCAGTCAGCTGCGTGGACAGCGGCCCCAAACCTCCCCCTCACAGTCAGCCGTGTTCCGGAAGTCTGAGAGTGGGGAGGTTCCGTCTTCTGTCTGCAGCACCCGGGATCTCCTAGGAGCCCTTCGCGTGTATTCCCCGTGTGTCAGCTTGTGCGAGCTGCCGGGGAAAGGCGGGGGTTGGGCTGGAAATGCAGGTAGCATCTAGTGCCTCCCCCTAAACAGGGGAGGTAATTAGCGGAATTCCGCCTGCCAGGGAACACCTGTGACACCAGTCAGCTGCGTGGAAGGCGGCCCCAGTCTTCCCCCACACAGTCAGAAGTGTTCCGGAATTGTGAGTGTGGGGAGGTTCCGTTTTCTGTCTGCAGCACCCGGGATCTCCTAGGAGCCCTTCGCGTGTCTTCCCCGAGTGTCTACCTGTGCGGGCTGCCGGGGAAAGTCGGGGGATGGGCTGGAAATGCAGGTAGTATCTACTGCCTCTCCCTGGACTTGGGAGGTAATTAGCGGACTTCCCCCTGCCAGGGAACACCTGTGACACCAGTCAGCTGCGTGGAAGGCGGCCCCAAACCTCCCCCACACAGTCAGCCGTGTTCCGGAATTCTGAGAGTGGGGAGGTTCCGTCTTCTGTCTGCAGCACCCAGGATCTCCTAGGAGCCCTTCGCGTGTATTCCCCGAGTGTCTGCTTTTGCGGGCTGCCGGGGAAATGCGGGGGTTGGGCTGGAAATGCAGGTAGCATCTAGTGCCTCCCCCTAAACAGGGGAGGTAATTAGCGGAATTCCGCCTTCCAGGGAACACCTGTGACACCAGTCAGCTGCGTGGAAGGCGGCCCCATTCTTCCCCCACACAGTCAGAAGTGTTCCGGAATTGTGAGTGTGGGGAGGTTGCGTCTTCTGTCTGCAGCACCAGGGATCTCCTAGGAGCCCTTCGCGTGTCTTCCCCGAGTGTCTCACATTGCGGGCTGCCGGGGAAAGGCGGGGGTTATGCTGGAAATGCAGTTAGTATCTAGTGCCTCCCCCTGGACTTGGGAGGTAATTAGCGGACTTCCCCCTGCCAGGGAACACCTGTGACACCAGTCAGCTGCGTGGACGGCGGCCCCAAACCTCCCACACACTGTCAGCCGTGTTCCGGAATTCTGAGAGTGTGGAGGTTCCGTCTTCTGTCTGCTGCACCCGAATTCTCCTAGGAGCATTTCGCGTGTCTTCCCCGAGTGTATGCATGTGCGGGCTACCGGGGAAAGGCGGGGTTTGGGCTGGAAATGCAGGTAGCATGTAGTGCCTCCCCCTGGAGAGGGTAGGCAATTAGCCGATTTCCCCATGCCAGGGAACACCTTTGACACCACTTAACTGCGTGGAGGGCGGCCTCGAACCTCCCCCACACTGTCAGCCGTGTTCCGGTATTGTGAGTGTGGGGAAGTTCCGTCTTCTGTCTGCAGCACCCGGAATCTCCTAGGAGCCCTTCGCGTGTCTTCCCCGAGTGTCTGTCTGTGCGGGCTGACGGGGAAAGGCGGGGGTTGGGCTGGAAATGCAGGTAGTATCTAGTGCCTCCCCCTGGACTTGGGAGGTAATTTGCCGACTTCCCCCTGCCAGGGAACACCTGTGACACCAGTCAGCTGCGTGGACGGCGGCCCCAAACCTCCCCCACACAGTCAGCCGTGTTCCGAAGTTGTGAGTGTGGGGAGGTTCCGTTTTTTGTCTGCAGCACCCGGGATCTCCTAGGAGCCTTTCGCGTGTCTTCCCCGAGTGTATACCATTGCGGGCTGCCGGGGAAATCGGGGGTTTGGCTGGAAATGCAAGTAGCATCTAGTGCCTCCCCCTGGACAGGGTAGGCAATTAGCGGATTTACCCATGCCAGGGAACACCTTTGACACCAGTCAGCTGCGTGGACGGCGGCCCCAAACCTCCCCCACACAGTCAGCCGTGTTCCGAAGTTGTGAGTGTGGGGAAGTTCCGTCTTCTGTCTGCAGCACCCGGATCTCCTAGGAGCCCTTCGCGTGTCTTCCCGAGTGTCTACCATTGCGGGCTGCCGGGGAAAGCGGGGTTTGGCCGGGAAATGCAAGTAGCATCTAGTTCCTCCCCCTGGACAGGGTAGGCAATTAGCGGACTTCCCCGTGCCAGGGAACACCTTTGACAACACTTAGCTGCGTGGAGGGCGGCCCCGAACCTCCCCCACACAGTCAGGCGTGTTCCAGAATTCTGAGAGTGGGGTGGTTCCGTCTTCTGTCTGCAGCACCCGGGATTTCCTAGGAGCCCTTCGCGTGTCTTCATCGAGTGTCTCCCATTGCTGGCTGCTGGGGAATGTGGGGGTTGGGCTGGAAATGCAAGTAGCATCTAGTGCCTCCCCCTGGACAGGGTAGGCAATTAGCGGACTTCCCCATGCCAGGGAACACCTTTGACACCACTTAGAGGCGTGGAGGGCGGCCCCGAACCTCCCCCACACAGTCAGCCATGTTCCGGAATTGTGAGTGTGGGGAGGTTCCGTCTTCTGTCTGCAGCACCCGGGATCTCCTAGGAGCCCTTCGCGTGTCTTCCCCGAGTGTCTACCTGTGCGGGCTGCCGGGGAAAGACGGGGGATGGGCTGGAAATGCAGGTAGTATCTAGTGCCTCTCCCTGGATTTGGGAGGTAATTAGCGGAATTCCGCCTGCCAGGGAACACCTGTGACACCAGTCAGCTGCGTGGAAGGCGGCCCCATTCTTCCCCCACACAGTCAGAAGTGTTCCGGAATTGTGAGTGTGGGGAGGTTCCGTCTTCTGTCTGCAGCACCCGTTATCTCCTAGGAGCCCTTCGCGTGTCTTCCCCGAGTGTCTGCATGTGCGGGCTGCCGGGGAAAGGCGTGGGTTGGGCTGGAAATGCAGGTCGCATTTAGTGCCTACCCCTGGACTTGGGAGGTAATTAGCGGACTTCCCCATGCCAGGGAACACCTTTGACACCACTCAACTGCGTGGAGGGCGGCCCCAAACCTCCCACACACAGTCAGCCGTGTTCCGGAATTCTGAGAGTGGGGAGGTTCCGTCTTCTGTCTGCAGCACCCGGGATCTCCTAGGAGCCCTTCGCGTGTCTTCCCCGAGTGTCTCACATTGCGGGCTGCCGGGGAAAGGCGGGGGTTGGGCTGGAAATGCAGGTAGTATCTAGTGCCTCCCCCTGGACTTGGGAGGTAATTAGCGGACTTCCCCCTGCCAGGGAACACGTGTGACACCAGTCAGCTGCGTGGACGGCGGACCCAAACCTCCCACACACAGTCAGCCGTGTTCCGGAATTCTGAGAGTGTGGAGGTTCCGTCTTCTGTCTGCTGCACCCGAATTCTCCTAGGAGCATTTCGCGTGTCTTCCCCGAGTGTATGCATGTGCGGGCTACCGGGGAAAGGCGGGGTTTGGGCTGGAAATGCAGGTAGCATGTAGTGCCTCCCCCTGGAGAGGGTAGGCAATTAGCGAATTTCCCCATGACAGGGAACACCTTTGACACCACTCAAATGCGTGGAGGGCGGCCCCAAACCTCCCCCACACAGTCAGGCGTTTTCCGGTATTGTGAGTGTGGGGAAGTTCCGTCTTATGTCTGCAGCACCCGGAATCTACTAGGAGCCCTTCGCGTGTCTTCCCCGAATGTCTGCCTGTGCGGGCTGACGGGGAAAGGCGGGGGTTGGTCTGGAAATGCAGGTAGTATCTAGTGCCTCCCCCTGGACTTGGGAGGTAATTTGCCGACTTCCCCCTGCCAGGGAACACCTGTGACATCAGTCAGCTGCGTGGACGGCGGCCCCAAACCTCCCCCACACAGTCAGCCGTGTTCCGGAATTGTGAGTGTGGGGAGGTTCCGTCTTCTGTCTGCAGCACCCGGGATCTCCTAGGAGCCCTTCGCGTGTCTTCCCCGAGTGTCTGCATATGCGGGATGCCGGGGAAAGGCGGGGGTTGGGCTGGAAATGCAGGTCGCATTTAGTGCCTCCCCCTGGAATTGGGAGGTAATTAGCGGAATTCCCCATGCCAGGGAACACCTTTGACACCACTCACCTGCGTGGAGGGCGGCCCCAAACCTCCCACACACAATCAGCCGTGTTCCGAAATTGTGAGTGTGGGGAGGTTCCGTTTTTTGTCTGCAGCACCCGGGATCTCCTAAGAGCCATTCGCGTGTCTTCCCCGAGTGTATACCATTGCGGGCTGCCGGGGAAATCGGGGGTTTGGCTGGAAATGCAAGTAGCATCTAGTGCCTCCCCCTAAACAGGGGAGGTAATTAGCGCAATTCCGCCTGACAGGGAACACCTGTGACACCAGTCAGCTGCGTGGAAGGCGGCCCCAGTCTTCCCCCACACAGTCAGAAGTGTTCCGGAATTGTGAGTGTGGGGAGGTTCCGTTTTCTGTCTGCAGCACCCGGGATCTCCTAGGAGCCCTTCGCGTGTCTTCCCCGAGTGTCTGCATGTGCGGGCTGCCGGGGAAAGGCGGGGGTTGGGCTGGAAATTCAGGTCGCATTTAGTGCCTCCCCCTGGACTTGGGAGGTAATTAGCGGACTTCCCCCTGCCAGGGAAAACCTTTGACACCACTGAAATGCGTGGAGGGCGGCACCAAACCTCCCACACACAGTCAGCCGTGTTCCGGAATTCTGAGAGTGTGGAGGTTCCGTCTTCTGTCTGCTGCACCCGAATTCTCCTAGGAGCATTTCGCGTGTCTTCCCCGAGTGTATGCATGTGAGGGCTACCGGGGAAAGGCGGGGTTTGGGCTGGAAATGCAGGTAGCATGTAGTGCCTCCCCCTGGAGAGGGTAGGCAATTAGCGGATTTCCCCATGCCAGGGAACACCTTTGACACCACTGAACTGCGTGGAGGGCGGCCCCGAACCTCCCCCACACAGTCAGCCGTGTTCCGGTATTGTGAGTGTGGGGAAGTTCCGTCTTCTGTCTGCAGCACCCGGAATTTCCTAGGAGCCCTTCGCGTGTCTTCATCGAGTGTCTGCCTGTGCGGGCTGACGGGGAAAGGCGGGGGTTGGGCTGGAAATGCAGGTAGTATCTAGTGCCTCCCCCTGGACTTGGGAGGTAATTTGCCGACTTCCCCCTGCCAGGGAACACCTGTGACACCAGTCAGCTGCGTGGACGGCGGCCCCAAACCTCCCCCACACAATCAGCCGTGTTCCGGAATTGTGAGTGTGGGGAGGTTCCGTCTTCTGTCTGCAGCACCCGGGATCTCCTAGGAGCCCTTCGCGTGTCTTCCCCGAGTGTCTGCCTGTGCGGGCTGCCGGGGAAAGGCGGGGGTTGGGCTGGAAATGCAGGTAGCATCTAGTGCCTCCCCCTGGACTTGGGAGGTAATTAGCGGACTTCCCCCTGCCAGGGAACACCTGTGACACCAGTCAGCTGCGTGGATGGCGGCACCAAACCTCCCCCACACAGTCAGACGTGTTCCGGAATTCTGATAGAGGGGAGATTCCGTCTTCTGTCTGCAGCACCCGGGATCTCCTAGGAGCCCTTCGCGTGTCTTCCCCGAGTGTCTGCATGTGAGGGCTACCGGGGAAAGGCGGGGGTTGGGCTGGAAATGCAGGTCGCATTTAGTGCCTCCCCCTGGACTTGGGAGGTAATTAGCGGACTTCCCCATGCCAGGGAACACCTTTGACACCACTCACCTGCGTGGAGTGCGGCCCCAAACCTCCCACACACAGTCAGCCGTGTTCCGAATTTGTGAGTGTTGGGAGGTTCCGTTTTCTCTCTGCAGCACCCGGGATCTCCTAGGAGCACTTCGCGTGTCTTCCCCGAGTGTCTACCATTGCGGGCTGCCGGGGAAAGCGGGGGTTGGGCTGGAAATGCAAGTAGTATCTAGTGCCTCCCCCTGGACAGGGTAGGCAATTAGCGGACTTCCCCGTGCCAGGGAACACCTTTGACACCACTTAGCTGCGTGGAGGGCGGCCCCGAACCTCCCACACAGTCAGGCGTGTTCCAGAATTCTGAGAGTGGGGAGGTTCCGTCTTCTGTCTGCAGCACCCGGGATCTCCTAGGAGCCCTTCGCGTGTCTTCATCGAGTGTCTCCCATTGCGGGCTGCCGGGGAAAGCAGGGGTTGGGCTGGAAATGCAAGTAGCATCTAGTTCCTCCCCCTGGACAGGGTAGGCAATTAGCGGACTTCCCCATGCCAGGGAACACCTTTGACACCACTTAGAGGCGTGGAGGGCGGCCCCGAACCTCCCCCACACAGTCAGCCATGTTCCGGAATTGTGAGTGTGGGGAGGTTCCGTCTTCTGTCTGCAGCACCCGGGATCTCCTAGGAGCCCTTCGCGTGTCTTCCCCGAGTGTCTACCTGTGCGGGCTGCCGGGGAAAGACGGGGGATGGGCTGGAAATGCAGGTAGTATCTAGTGCCTCTCCCTGGACTTGGGAGGTAATTAGCGGACTTCCCCCTGCCAGGGAACACCTGTGACACCAGTCAGCTGCGTGGACGGCGGCCCCAAACCTCCCCCACACAGTCAGCCGTGTTCCGGAATTCTGAGAGTGGGGAGGTTCCGTCTTCTGTCTGCAGCACCCGGGATCTCCTAGGAGCCCTTCGCGTGTATTCCCCATGTGTCTGCTTTTGAGGGCTGCCTGGGAAAGGCGGGGGTTGGGCTGGAAATGCAGGTAGCATCTAGTGCCTCCCCCTAAACAGGGGAGGTAATTAGCGGAATTCCGCCTGACAGGGAACACCTGTGACACCAGTCAGCTGCGTGGAAGGCGGCCCCATTCTTCCCCCACACAGTCAGAAGTGTTCCAGATTTGTGAGTGTGGGGAGGTTCCGTCTTCTGTCTGCAGCACCCGTTATCTCCTAGGAGCCCTTCGCGTGTCTTCCCCGAGTGTCTGCATGTGCGGGCTACCGGGGAAAGGCGTGGGTTGGGCTGGAAATGCAGGTCGCATTTAGTGCCTACCCCTGGACTTGGGAGGTAATTAGCGGACTTCCCCATGCCAGGGAACACCTTTGACACCACTCAACTGCGTGGAGGGCGGCCCCAAACCTCCCCCACACAGTGAGCTGTGTTCCGGAATTCTGAGAGTGGGGAGGTTCCGTCTTCTGTCTGCAGCACCCGGGATCTCCTAGGAGCCCTTCGCGTGTCTTCCCCGAGTGTCTCACATTGCGGGCTGCCGGGGAAAGGCGGGGGTTGGGCTGGAAATGCAGGTAGTATCTAGTGCCTCCCCCTGGACTTGGGAGGTAATTAGCGGACTTCCCCCTGCAAGGGAACACCTGTGACACCAGTCAGCTGCGTGGACAGCGGCCCCAAACCTCCCCCTCACAGTCAGCCGTGTTCCGGAAGTCTGAGAGTGGGGAGGTTCCGTCTTCTGTCTGCAGCACCCGGGATCTCCTAGGAGCCCTTCGCGTGTATTCCCCGTGTGTCTGCTTGTGCGAGCTGCCGGGGAAAGGCGGGGGTTGGGCTGGAAATGCAGGTAGCATCTAGTGCCTCCCCCTGAACAGGGGAGGTAATTAGCGGAATTCCGCCTGCCAGGGAACACCTGTGACACCAGTCAGCTGCGTGGAAGGCGGCCCCAGTCTTCCCCCACACAGTCAGAAGTGTTCCAGAATTGTGAGTGTGGGAAGGTTCCGTTTTCTGTCTGCTGCACCCGAATTCTCCTAGGAGCATTTCGCGTGTCTTCCCCGAGTGTATGCATGTGCGGGCTGCCGGGGAAATGCGGGGGTTGGGCTGGAAATGCAGGTCGCATTTAGTGCCTCCCCCTGGACTTGGGAGGTAATTAGCGGACTTCCCCCTGCCAGGGAACACCTTTGACACCACTGAACTGCGTGGAGGGCGGCCCCAAACCTCCCACACACAGTCAGCCGTGTTCCGGAATTCTGAGAGTGTGAAGGTTCCGTCTTCTGTCTGCTGCACCCGAATTCTCCTAGGAGCATTTCGCGTGTCTTCCCCGAGTGTATGCATGTGCGGGCTACCGGGGAAAGGCGGGGTTTGGGCTGGAAATGCAGGTAGCATGTAGTGCCTCCCCCTGGAGAGGGTAGGCAATTAGCGGATTTCCCCATGCCAGGGATCACCTTTGACACCACTTAACTGCGTGGAGGGCGGCCCCGAACCTCCCCCACACAGTCAGGCGTGTTCCAGAATTCTGAGAGTGGGGAGGTTCCGTCTTCTGTCTGCAGCACCCGGGATCTCCTAGGAGCCCTTCGCGTGTCTTCATCGAGTGTCTCCCATTGCGGGCTGCCGGGGAAATCGGGGATTGGGCTGGAAATGCAAGTAGCATCTAGTGCCTCCCCCTGGACAGGGTAGGCAATTAGCGGACTTCCCCATGCCAGGGAACACCTTTGACACCTCTTAGAGGCGTGGAGGGCGGCCCCGAACCTCCCCCACACAGTCAGCCATGTTCCGGAATTGTGAGTGTGGGGAGGTTCCGTCTTCTGTCTGCAGCACCCGGGATCTCCTAGGAGCCCTTCGCGTGTCTTCCCCGAGTGTCTACCTTTGCGGGCTGCCGGGGAAAGACGGGGGATGGGCTGGAAATGCAGGTGGTATCTAGTGCCTCCCCCTGGACTTGGGAGGTAATTAGCTGACTTCCCCCTGCCAGGGAACACCTGTGACACCAGTCAGCTGCGTGGACGGCGGCCCCAAACCTCCCCCACACAGTCAGCCTTGTTCCGGAATTCTGAGAGTGGGTAGGTTCCGTCTTCTGTCTGCAGCACCCAGGATCTCCTAGGAGCCCTTCGCGTGTATTCCCCGTGTGTCTGCTTTTGCGGGCTGCCGGGGAAAGGCGGGGGTTGGGCTGGAAATGCAGGTAGCATCTAGTGCCTCCCCCTAAACAGGGGAGTTAATTAGCGGAATTCCGCCTGCCAGGGAACACCTGTGACACCAGTCAGCTGCGTGGAAGGCGGCCCCATTCTTCCCCCACACAGTCAGAAGTGTTCCGGAATTGTGAGTGTGGGGAGGTTCCGTCTTCTGTCTGCAGCACCCGTTATCTCCTAGGAGCCCTTCGCGTGTCTTCCCCGAGTGTCTGCATGTGCGGGCTGCCGGGGAAAGGCGTGGGTTGGGCTGGAAATGCAGGTCGTATTTAGTGCCTACCCCTGGACTTGGGAGGTAATTAGCGGACTTCCCCATGCCAGGGAACACCTTTGACACCACTCACCTGCGTGGAGGGCGGCCCAAAACCTCCCACACACAGTCAGCCGTGTTCCGAAATTGTGAGTGTGGGGAGGTTCCGTTTTTTGTCTGCAGCACCCGGGATCTCCTAGGAGCCTTTCGCGTGTCTTCCCCGAGTGTATACCATTGCGGGCTGAGGGGGAAATCGGGGGTTTGGCTGGAAATGCAAGTAGCATCTAGTGCCTCCCCCTAAACAGGGGAGGTAATTAGCACAATTCCACCTGACAGGGAACACCTGTGACACCAGTCAGCTGCGTGGAAGGCGGCCCCAGTCTTCCCCCACACAGTCAGAAGTGTTCCGGAATTGTGAGTGTGGGGAGGTTCCGTTTTCTGTCTGCAGCACCCGGGATCTCCTAGGAGCCCTTCGCGTGTCTTCCCCGAGTGTCTGCATGTGCGGGCTGCCGGGGAAAGGCGGGGGTTGGGCTGGAAATGCAGGTAGTATCTAGTGCCTCCCCCTGGACTTGGGAGGTAATTAGCGGACTTCCCCCTGCCAGGGAACACCTGTGACACCAGTCAGCTGCGTGGACGGCGGCCCCAAACCTCCCCCACACAGTCAGCCGTGTTCCGGAATTCTGAGAGTTGGGAGGTTCCGTCTTCTGTCTGCAGCACCCAGGATCTCCTAGGAGCCCTTCGCGTGTATTCCCCGTGTGTCTGCTTTTGCGGGCTGCCGGGGAAAGGCGGGGGTTGGGCTGGAAATGCAGGTAGCATCTAGTGCCTCCCCCTGGACAGGGTAGGCAATTAGCGGATTTACCCATGCCAGGGAACACCTTTGACACCACTTAACTGCGTGGAGGGCGGCCCCGAACCTCCACCACACAGTCAGCCGTGTTCCGGTATTGTGAGTGTGGGGAGGACCGTCTTCTGTCTGCAGCACCCGGGATCTCCTAGGAGCCCTTCGCGTGTCTTCCCGAGTGTCTACCATTGCGGGCTGCTGGGGAAAGCGGGGGTTGGGCTGGAAATGCAAGTAGCATCTAGTGCCTCCCCCTGGACAGGGTAGGCAATTAGCGGACTTCCCCGTGCCAGGGAACACCTTTGACACCACTTAGCTGCGTGGAGGGCGGCCCCGAACCTCCCCCACACAGTCAGGCGTGTTCCAGAATTCTGAGAGTGGGGAGGTTCCGTCTTCTGTCTGCAGCACCCGGGATTTCCTAGGAGCCCTTCGCGTGTCTTCATCGAGTGTCTCCCATTGCGGGCTGCCGGGGAATGTGGGGGTTGGGCTGGAAATGCAAGTAGCATCTAGTGCCTCCCCCTGGACAGGGTAGGCAATTAGCGGACTTCCCCATGCCAGGGAACACCTTTGACACCACTTAGAGGCGTGGAGGGCGGCCCCGAACCTCCCCCACACAGTCAGCCATGTTCCGGAATTGTGAGTGTGGGGAGGTTCCGTCTTCTGTCTGCAGCACCCGGGATCTCCTAGGAGCCCTTCGCGTGTCTTCCCCGAGTGTCTACCTGTGCGGGCTGCCGGGGAAAGACGGGGGATGGGCTGGAAATACAGGTAGTATCTAGTGCCTCTCCCTGGACTTGGGAGGTAATTAGCGGACTTCCCCCTGCCAGGGAACACCTGTGACACCAGTCAGCTGCGTGGACGGCGGCCCCAAACCTCCCCCACACAGTCAGCCGTGTTCCGGAATTCTGAGAGTGGGGAGGTTCCGTCTTCTGTCTGCAGCACCCAGAATCTCCTAGGAGCCCTTCGCGTGTATTCCCCGTGTGTCTGCTTTTGCGGGCTGCCGGGGAAAGGCGGGGGTTGGGCTGGAAATGCAGGTAGCATCTAGTGCCTCCCCCTAAACAGGGGAGGTAATTAGCGGAATTCCGCCTGCCAGGGAACACCTGTGACACCAGTCAGCTGCGTGGAAGGCGGCCCCATTCTTCCCCCACACAGTCAGAAGTGTTCCGGAATTGTGAGTGTGGGGAGGTTCCCTCTTCTGTCTGCAACACCCGTTATCTCCTAGGAGCCCTTCGCGTGTCTTCCCCGAGTGTCTGCATGTGCGGGCTGCCGGGGAAAGGCGTGGGTTGGGCTGGAAATGCAGGTCGCATTTAGTGCCTCCCCCTGGACTTGGGAGGTAATTTGCCGACTTCCTCCTACCAGGGAACACCTGTGACACCAGTCAGCTGCGTGGACGGCGGCCCCAAACCTCCCCCACACAGTCAGCCGTGTTCCGGAATTGTGAGTGTGGGGAGGTTCCGTCTTCTGTCTGCAGCACCCGGGATCTCCTAGGAGCCCTTCGCGTGTCTTCCCCGAGTGTCTGCATATGCGGGCTGCCGGGGAAAGGCGGGGGTTGGGCTGGAAATGCAGGTCGCATTTAGTGCCTCCCCCTGGAATTGGGAGGTAATTAGCGGAATTCCCCATGCCAGGGAACACCTTTGACACCACTTAACTGCGTGGAGGGCGGCCCCAAACCTCCCACACACAGTCAGCCTTGTTCCGAAATTGTGAGTGTGGGGAGGTTCCGTTTTTTGTCTGCAGCACCCGGGATCTCCTAGGAGCCTTTCGCGTGTCTTCCCCGAGTGTATACCATTGCGGGCTGCCGGGGAAATCGGGGGTTTGGCTGGAAATGCAAGTAGCATCTAGTGCCTCCCCCTAAACAGGGGAGGTAATTAGCGGAATTCCGCCTGACAGGGAACACCTGTGACACCTGTCAGCTGCGTGGAAGGCGGCCCCATTCTTCCCCCACACAGTCAGAAGTGTTCCGGAATTGTGAGTGTGGGGAGGTTCCGTCTTCTGTCTGCAGCACCCGTTATCTCCTAGGAGCCCTTCGCGTGTCTTCCCCGAGTGTCTGCATGTGCGGGCTACCGGGGAAAGGCGTGGGTTGGGCTGGAAATGCAGGTCGCATTTAGTGCCTACCCCTGGACTTGGGAGGTAATTAGCGGACTTCCCCATGCCAGGGAACACTTTGACACCACTCAACTGCGTGGAGGGCGGCCCCAAACCTCCCCCACACAGTCAGCCGTGTTCCGGAATTCTGAGAGTGGGGAGGTTCCGTCTTCTGTCTGCAGCACCCGGGATCTCCTAGGAGCACTTCGCGTGTCTTCCCCGAGTGTCTCACATTGCGGGCTGCCGGGGAAAGGCGGGGGTTGGGCTGGAAATGCAGGTAGTATCTAGTGCCTCCCCCTGGACTTGGGAGGTAATTAGCGGACTTCCCCCTGCCAGGGAACACCTGTGACACCAGTCAGCTGCGTGGACAGCGGCCCCAAACCTCCCCCTCACAGTCAGCCGTGTTCCGGAAGTCTGAGAGTGGGGAGGTTCCGTCTTCTGTCTGCAGCACCCGGGATCACCTAGGAGCCCTTCGCGTGTATTCCCCGTGTGTCAGCTTGTGCGAGCTGCCGGGGAAAGGCGGGGGTTGGGCTGGAAATGCAGGTAGCATCTAGTGCCTCCCCCTAAACAGGGGAGGTAATTAACGGAATTCCGCCTGCCAGGGAACACCTGTGACACCAGTCAGCTGCGTGGAAGGCGGCCCCAGTCTTCCCCCACACAGTCAGAAGTGTTCCGGAATTGTGAGTGTGGGGAGGTTCCGTTTTCTGTCTGCAGCACCCGGGATCTCCTAGGAGCCCTTCGCGTGTCTTCCCCGAGTGTCTGCATGTGCGGGCTGCCGGGGAAAGGCGGGGGTTGGGCTGGAAATGCAGGTCGCATTTAGTGCCTCCCCCTGGACTTGGGAGGTAATTAGCGGACTTCCCCCTGCCAGGGAACACCTTTGACAACACTGAACTGCGTGGAGGGCGGCCCCAAACCTCCCACACACAGTCAGCCGTGTTCCGGAATTCTGAGAGTGTGGAGGTTCCGTCTTCTGTCTGCTGCACCCGAATTCTCCTAGGAGCATTTCGCGTGTCTTCCCCGAGTGTATGCATGTGCGGGCTGCCGGGGAAAGCGGGGGTTGGGCTGGAAATGCAGGTAGCATCTAGTGCCTCCCCCTGGACAGGGTAGGCAATTAGCGGACTTCCCCGTGCCAGGGAACACCTTTGACACCACTTAGCTGCGTGGAGGGCGGCCCCGAACCTCCCCCACACAGTCAGGCGTGTTCCAGAATTCTGAGAGTGGGGAGGTTCCGTCTTCTGTCTGCAGCACCCGGGATTTCCTAGGAGCCCTTCGCGTGTCTTCATCGAGTGTCTCCCATTGCGGGCTGCCGGGGAATGTGGGGGTTGGGCTGGAAATGCAAGTAGCATCTAGTGCCTCCCCCTGGACAGGGTAGGCAATTAGCGGACTTCCCCATGCCAGGGAACACCTTTGACACCACTTAGAGGCGTGGAGGGCGGCCCCGAACCTCCCCCACACAGTCAGCCATGTTCCGGAATTGTGAGTGTGGGGAGGTTCCGTCTTCTGTCTGCAGCACCCGGGATCTCCTAGGAGCCCTTCGCGTGTCTTCCCCGAGTGTCTGCTTTTGCGGGCTGCCGGGGAAAGGCGGGGGTTGGGCTGGAAATGCAGGTAGCATCTAGTGCCTCCCCCTAAACAGGGGAGGTAATTAGCGGAATTCCGCCTGCCAGGGAACACCTGTGACACCAGTCAGCTGCGTGGAAGGCGGCCCCATTCTTCCCCCACACAGTCAGAAGTGTTCCGGAATTGTGAGTGTGGGGAGGTTCCGTCTTCTGTCTGCAACACCCGTTATCTCCTAGGAGCCCTTCGCGTGTCTTCCCCGAGTGTCTGCATGTGCGGGCTGCCGGGGAAAGGCGTGGGTTGGGCTGGAAATGCAGGTCGCATTTAGTGCCTCCCCCTGGACTTGGGAGGTAATTTGCCGACTTCCCCCTACCAGGGAACACCTGTGACACCAGTCAGCTGCGTGGACGGCGGCCCCAAACCTCCCCCACACAGTCAGCCGTGTTCCGGAATTGTGAGTGTGGGGAGGTTCCGTCTTCTGTCTGCAGCACCCGGGATCTCCTAGGAGCCCTTCGCGTGTCTTCCCCGAGTGTCTGCATATGCGGGCTGCCGGGGAAAGGCGGGGGTTGGGCTGGAAATGCAGGTCGCATTTAGTGCCTCCCCCTGGAATTGGGAGGTAATTAGCGGAATTCCCCATGCCAGGGAACACCTTTGACACCACTTAACTGCGTGGAGGGCGGCCCCAAACCTCCCACACACAGTCAGCCTTGTTCCGAAATTGTGAGTGTGGGGAGGTTCCGTTTTTTGTCTGCAGCACCCGGGATCTCCTAGGAGCCTTTCGCGTGTCTTCCCCGAGTGTATACCATTGCGGGCTGCCGGGGAAATCGGGGGTTTGGCTGGAAATGCAAGTAGCATCTAGTGCCTCCCCCTAAACAGGGGAGGTAATTAGCGGAATTCCGCCTGACAGGGAACACCTGTGACACCTGTCAGCTGCGTGGAAGGCGGCCCCATTCTTCCCCCACACAGTCAGAAGTGTTCCGGAATTGTGAGTGTGGGGAGGTTCCGTCTTCTGTCTGCAGCACCCGTTATCTCCTAGGAGCCCTTCGCGTGTCTTCCCCGAGTGTCTGCATGTGCGGGCTACCGGGGAAAGGCGTGGGTTGGGCTGGAAATGCAGGTCGCATTTAGTGCCTACCCCTGGACTTGGGAGGTAATTAGCGGACTTCCCCATGCCAGGGAACACTTTGACACCACTCAACTGCGTGGAGGGCGGCCCCAAACCTCCCCCACACAGTCAGCCGTGTTCCGGAATTCTGAGAGTGGGGAGGTTCCGTCTTCTGTCTGCAGCACCCGGGATCTCCTAGGAGCACTTCGCGTGTCTTCCCCGAGTGTCTCACATTGCGGGCTGCCGGGGAAAGGCGGGGGTTGGGCTGGAAATGCAGGTAGTATCTAGTGCCTCCCCCTGGAATTGGGAGGTAATTAGCGGACTTCCCCCTGCCAGGGAACACCTGTGACACCAGTCAGCTGCGTGGACAGCGGCCCCATACCTCCCCCTCACAGTCAGCCGTGTTCCGGAAGTCTGAGAGTGGGGAGGTTCCGTCTTCTGTCTGCAGCACCCGGGATCTCCTAGGAGCCCTTCGCGTGTATTCCCCGTGTGTCAGCTTGTGCGAGCTGCCGGGGAAAGGCGGGGGTTGGGCTGGAAATGCAGGTAGCATCTAGTGCCTCCCCCTAAACAGGGGATGTAATTAACGGAATTCCGCCTGCCAGGGAACACCTGTGACACCAGTCAGCTGCGTGGAAGGCGGCCCCAGTCTTCCCCCACACAGTCAGAAGTGTTCCGGAATTGTGAGTGTGGGGAGGTTCCGTTTTCTGTCTGCAGCACCCGGGATCTCCTAGGAGCCCTTCGCGTGTCTTCCCCGAGTGTCTGCATGTGCGGGCTGCCGGGGAAAGGCGGGGGTTGGGCTGGAAATGCAGGTCGCATTTAGTGCCTCCCCCTGGAATTGGGAGGTAATTAGCGGAATTCCCCCTGCCAGGGAACACCTTTGACACCACTGAACTGCGTGGAGGGCGGCCCCAAACCTCCCACACACAGTCAGCCGTGTTCCGGAATTCTGAGAGTGTGGAGGTTCCGTCTTCTGTCTGCTGCACCCGAATTCTCCTAGGAGCATTTCGCGTGTCTTCCCCGAGTGTATGCATGTGCGGGCTGCCGGGGAAAGCGGGGGTTGGGCTGGAAATGCAAGTAGCATCTAGTGCCTCCCCCTGGACAGGGTAGGCAATTAGCGGACTTCCCCATGCCAGGGAACACCTTTGACACCACTTAGAGGCGTGGAGGGCGGCCCCGAACCTCCCCCACACAGTCAGCCGTGTTCCGGAATTCTGAGAGTGGGGAGGTTCCGTCTTCTGTCTGCAGCACCCAGGATCTCCTAGGAGCCCTTCGCGTGTCTTCCCCGAGTGTCTGCATGTGCGGGCTGCCGGGGAAAGGCGGGGGTTGGGCTGGAAATGCAGGTCGCATTTAGTGCCTCCCCCTGGACTTGGGAGGTAATTAGCGGACTTCCCCATGCCAGGGAACACCTTTGACACCACTCAACTGCGTGGAGGGCGGCCCCAAACCTCCCACACACAGTCAGCCGTGTTCCGAAATTGTGAGTGTGGGGAGGTTCCGTTTTCTGTCTGCAGCACCCGGGATCTCCTAGAAGCCCTTCGCGTGTCTTCCACGGTTGTCTCCCATTGCGGGCTGCCGGGGAAAGCGGGGGTTGGGCTGGAAATGCAAGTAGCATCTAGTGCCTCCCCCTGGACAGGGTAGGCAATTAGCGGACTTCCCCATGCCAGGGAACACCTTTGACACCACTTAGAGGCGTGGAGGGCGGCCCCGAACCTCCCCCACACAGTCAGCCATGTTCCGGAATTGTGAGTGTGGGGAGGTTCCGTCTTCTGTCTGCAGCACCCGGGATCTCCTAGGAGCCCTTCGCGTGTCTTCCCCGAGTGTCTACCTGTGCGGGCTGCCGGGGAAAGACGGGGGATGGGCTGGAAATACAGGTAGTATCTAGTGCCTCTCCCTGGACTTGGGAGGTAATTAGCGGACTTCCCCCTGCCAGGGAACACCTGTGACACCAGTCAGCTGCGTGGACGGCGGCCCCAAACCTCCCCCACACAGTCAGCCGTGTTCCGGAATTCTGAGAGTGGGGAGGTTCCGTCTTCTGTCTGCAGCACCCAGAATCTCCTAGGAGCCCTTCGCGTGTATTCCCCGTGTGTCTGCTTTTGCGGGCTGCCGGGGAAAGGCGGGGGTTGGGCTGGAAATGCAGGTAGCATCTAGTGCCTCCCCCTAAACAGGGGAGGTAATTAGCGGAATTCCGCCTGCCAGGGAACACCTGTGACACCAGTCAGCTGCGTGGAAGGCGGCCCCATTCTTCCCCCACACAGTCAGAAGTGTTCCGGAATTGTGAGTGTGGGGAGGTTCCGTCTTCTGTCTGCAACACCCGTTATCTCCTAGGAGCCCTTCGCGTGTCTTCCCCGAGTGTCTGCATGTGCGGGCTGCCGGGGAAAGGCGTGGGTTGGGCTGGAAATGCAGGTCGCATTTAGTGCCTCCCCCTGGACTTGGGAGGTAATTTGCCGACTTCCCCCTACCAGGGAACACCTGTGAAACCAGTCAGCTGCGTGGACGGCGGCCCCAAACCTCCCCCACACAGTCAGCCGTGTTCCGGAATTGTGAGTGTGGGGAGGTTCCGTCTTCTGTCTGCAGCACCCGGGATCTCCTAGGAGCCCTTCTCGTGTCTTCCCCGAGTGTCTGCATATGCGGGCTGCCGGGGAAAGGCGGGGGTTGGGCTGGAAATGCAGGTCGCATTTAGTGCCTCCCCCTGGAATTGGGAGGTAATTAGCGGAATTCCCCATGCCAGGGAACACCTTTGACACCACTTAACTGCGTGGAGGGCGGCCCCAAACCTCCCACACACAGTCAGCCTTGTTCCGAAATTGTGAGTGTGGGGAGGTTCCGTTTTTTGTCTGCAGCACCCGGGATCTCCTAGGAGCCTTTCGCGTGTCTTCCCCGAGTGTATACCATTGCGGGCTGCCGGGGAAATCGGGGGTTTGGCTGGAAATGCAAGTAGCATCTAGTGCCTCCCCCTAAACAGGGGAGGTAATTAGCGGAATTCCGCCTGACAGGGAACACCTGTGACACCTGTCAGCTGCGTGGAAGGCGGCCCCATTCTTCCCCCACACAGTCAGAAGTGTTCCGGAATTGTGAGTGTGGGGAGGTTCCGTCTTCTGTCTGCAGCACCCGTTATCTCCTAGGAGCCCTTCGCGTGTCTTCCCCGAGTGTCTGCATGTGCGGGCTACCGGGGAAAGGCGTGGGTTGGGCTGGAAATGCAGGTCGCATTTAGTGCCTACCCCTGGACTTGGGAGGTAATTAGCGGACTTCCCCATGCCAGGGAACACTTTGACACCACTCAACTGCGTGGAGGGCGGCCCCAAACCTCCCCCACACAGTCAGCCGTGTTCCGGAATTCTGAGAGTGGGGAGGTTCCGTCTTCTGTCTGCAGCACCCGGGATCTCCTAGGAGCACTTCGCGTGTCTTCCCCGAGTGTCTCACATTGCGGGCTGCCGGGGAAAGGCGGGGGTTGGGCTGGAAATGCAGGTAGTATCTAGTGCCTCCCCCTGGAATTGGGAGGTAATTAGCGGACTTCCCCCTGCCAGGGAACACCTGTGACACCAGTCAGCTGCGTGGACAGCGGCCCCATACCTCCCCCTCACAGTCAGCCGTGTTCCGGAAGTCTGAGAGTGGGGAGGTTCCGTCTTCTGTCTGCAGCACCCGGGATCTCCTAGGAGCCCTTCGCGTGTATTCCCCGTGTGTCAGCTTGTGCGAGCTGCCGGGGAAAGGCGGGGGTTGGGCTGGAAATGCAGGTAGCATCTAGTGCCTCCCCCTAAACAGGGGATGTAATTAACGGAATTCCGCCTGCCAGGGAACACCTGTGACACCAGTCAGCTGCGTGGAAGGCGGCCCCAGTCTTCCCCCACACAGTCAGAAGTGTTCCGGAATTGTGAGTGTGGGGAGGTTCCGTTTTCTGTCTGCAGCACCCGGGATCTCCTAGGAGCCCTTCGCGTGTCTTCCCCGAGTGTCTGCATGTGCGGGCTGCCGGGGAAAGGCGGGGGTTGGGCTGGAAATGCAGGTCGCATTTAGTGCCTCCCCCTGGACTTGGGAGGTAATTAGCGGACTTCCCCCTGCCTGGGAACACCTTTGACACCACTGAACTGCGTGGAGGGCGGCCCCAAACCTCCCACACACAGTCAGCCGTGTTCCGGAATTCTGAGAGTGTGGAGGTTCCGTCTTCTGTCTGCTGCACCCGAATTCTCCTAGGAGCATTTCGCGTGTCTTCCCCGAGTGTATGCATGTGCGGGCTGCCGGGGAAAGCGGGGGTTGGGCTGGAAATGCAAGTAGCATCTAGTGCCTCCCCCTGGACAGGGTAGGCAATTAGCGGACTTCCCCATGCCAGGGAACACCTTTGACACCACTTAGAGGCGTGGAGGGCGGCCCCGAACCTCCCCCACACAGTCAGCCGTGTTCCGGAATTCTGAGAGTGGGGAGGTTCCGTCTTCTGTCTGCAGCACCCAGGATCTCCTAGGAGCCCTTCGCGTGTCTTCCCCGAGTGTCTGCATGTGCGGGCTGCCGGGGAAAGGCGGGGGTTGGGCTGGAAATGCAGGTCGCATTTAGTGCCTCCCCCTGGACTTGGGAGGTAATTAGCGGACTTCCCCATGCCAGGGAACACCTTTGACACCACTCAACTGCGTGGAGGGCGGCCCCAAACCTCCCACACACAGTAAGCCGTGTTCCGAAATTGTGAGTGTGGGGAGGTTCCGTTTTCTGTCTGCAGCACCCGGGATCTCCTAGAAGCCCTTCGCGTGTCTTCCACGGTTGTCTCCCATTGCGGGCTGCCGGGGAAAGCGGGGGTTGGGCTGGAAATGCAAGTAGCATCTAGTGCCTCCCCCTGGACAGGGTAGGCAATTAGCGAATTTACCCATGCCAGGGAACACTTTTGACAGCACTTAGCGGCGTGGAGTGCGGCCCCAAACCTCCCACACACAGTCAGCCGTGTTCCGGAATTCTGAGAGTGTGGAGGTTCCGTCTTCTGTCTGCTGCACCCGAATTCTCCTAGGAGCATTTCGCGTGTCTTCCCCGAGTGTATGCATGTGCGGGCTACCGGGGAAAGGCGGTGTTTGGGCTGGAAATGCAGGTAGCATGTAGTGCCTAACCCTGGAGAGGGTAGGCAATTAGCGGATTTCCCCATGCCAGGGAACACCTTTGACACCACTTAACTGCGTGGAGGGCGGCCCCGAACCTCCCCCACACAGTCAGCCATGTTCCGGAATTGTGAGTGTGGGGAGGTTCCGTCTTCTGTCTGCAGCACCCGGGATCTCCTAGGAGCCCTTCGCGTGTCTTCCCCGAGTGTCTACCTGTGCGGGCTGCCGGGGAAAGACGGGGGATGGGCTGGAAATGCAGGTAGTATCTAGTGCCTCTCCCTGGACTTGGGAGGTAATTAGCGGACTTCCCCCTGCCAGGGAACACCTGTGACACCAGTCAGCTGCGTGGACGGCGGCCCCAAACCTCCCCCACACAGTCAGCCGTGTTCCGGAATTCTGATAGTTGGGAGGTTCCGTCTTCTGTCTGCAGCACCCAGAATCTCCTAGGAGCCCTTCGCGTGTATTCCCCGTGTGTCTGCTTTTGCGGGCTGCCGGGGAAAGGCGGGGGTTGGGCTGGAAATGCAGGTAGCATCTAGTGCCTCCCCCTAAACAGGGGAGGTAATTAGCGGAATTCCGCCTGCCAGGGAACACCTGTGACACCAGTCAGCTGCGTGGACAGCGGCCCCATTCTTCCCCCACACAGTCAGAAGTGTTCCGGAATTGTGAGTGTGGGGAGGTTCCGTCTTCTGTCTGCAGCACCCCTTATCTCCTAGGAGCCCTTCGCGTGTCTTCCCCGAGTGTCTGCATGTGCGGGCTGCCGGGGAAAGGCGGGGGTTGGGCTGGAAATGCAGGTCGCATTTAGTGCCTACCCCTGGACTTGGGAGGTAATTAGCGGACTTCCCCATGCCAGGGAACACCTTTGACACCACTCAACTGCGTGGAGGGCGGCCCAAAACCTCCCCAACACAGTCAGCCGTGTTCCGGAATTCTGAGAGTGGGGAGGTTCCGTCTTCTGTCTGCAGCACCCGGGATATCCTAGGAGCCTTTCGCGTGTCTTCCCCGATTGTCTCACATTGCGGGCTGCCGGGGAAAGGCGGGGGTTGGGCTGGAAATGCAGGTAGTATCTAGTGACTCCCCCTGGACTTGGGAGGTAATTAGCGGACTTCCCCCTGCCAGGGAACACGTGTGACAAGAGTCAGCTGCGTGGACGGCGGACCCAAACCTCCCACACACAGTCAGCCGTGTTCCGGAATTCTGAGAGTGTGGAGGTTCCATCTTCTGTCTGCTGCACCCGAATTCTCCTAGGAGCATTTCGCGTGTCTTCCCCGAGTGTATGCATGTGCGGGCTACCGGGGAAAGGCGGGGTTTGGGCTGGAAATGCAGGTAGCATGTAGTGCCTCCCCCTGGAGAGGGTAGGAAATTAACGGATTTCCCCATGCCAGGGAACACCTTTGACACCACTTAACTGCGTGGAGGGCGGCCCCGGACCTCCCCCACACAGTCAGCCGTGTTCCGGTATTGTGAGTGTGGGGAAGTTCCGTCTTCTGTCTGCAGCACCCGGAATCTCCTAGGAGCCCTTCGCGTGTCTTCCCCGAGTGTCTGCCTGTGCGGGCTGCCGGGGAAATGCGGGGGTTGGGCTGGAAATGCAGGTCGCATTTAGTGCCTCCCCCTGGAATTGGGAGGTAATTAGCGGAATTCCCCATGCCAGGGAACACCTTTTACACCACTCCCCTGCGTGGAGGGCGGCCCCAAACCTCCCACACACAGTCAGCCGTGTTCCGAAATTGTGAGTGTGGGGAGGTTCCGTTTTTTGTCTGCAGCACCCGTGATCTCCTAGGAGCCTTTCGCGTGTCTTCCCCGAGTGTATACCATTGCGAGCTGCCGGGGAAATAGGGGGTTTGGCTGGAAATGCAAGTAGCATCTAGTGCCTCCCCCTAAACAGGGGAGGTAATTAGCGGAATTCCGCCTGACAGGGAACACCTGTGACACCAGTCAGCTGCGTGGAAGGCGGCCCCATTCTTCCCCCACACAGTCAGAAGTGTTCCGGAATTGTGAGTGTGGGGAGGTTCCGTCTTCTGTCTGCAGCACCCGTTATCTCCTAGGAGCCCTTCGCGTGTCTTCCCCGAGTGTCTGCATGTGCGGGCTACCGGGGAAATGCGTGGGTTGGGCTGGAAATGCAGGTCGCATTTAGTGCCTACCCCTGGACTTGGGAGGTAATTAGCGGACTTCCCCATGCCAGGGAACACCTTTGACACCACTCAACTGCGTGGAGGGCTGCCCCAAAACTCCCCCACACAGTCAGCCGTGTTCCGGAATTCTGAGAGTGGGGAGGTTCCGTCTTCTGTCTGCAGCACCCGGGATCTCCTAGGAGCCCTTCGCGTGTATTCCCCGTGTGTCAGCTTGTGCGAGCTGCCGGGGAAAGGCGGGGGTTGGGCTGGAAATGCAGGTAGCATCTAGTGCCTCCCCCTAAACAGGGGAGGTAATTAGCGGAATTCCGCCTGCCAGGGAACACCTGTGACACCAGTCAGCTGCGTGGAAGGCGGCCCCAGTCTTCCCCCACACAGTCAGAAGTGTTCCGGAATTGTGAGTGTGAGGAGGTTCCGTTTTCTGTCTGCAGCACCCGGGATCTCCTAGGAGCCCTTCGCGTGTCTTCCCCGAGTGTCTGCATGTGCGGGCTGCCGGGGAAAGGCGGGGTTTGTGCTGGAAATGCAGGTAGCATGTAGTGCCTCCCCCTGGAGAGGGTAGGCAATTAGCGGATTTCCCCATGCCAGGGAACACCTTTGACACCACTTAACTGCGTGGAGGGCGGCCCCGAACCTCCCCCACACAGTCAGCCGTGTTCCGGTATTGTGAGTGTGGGGAAGTTCCGTCTTCTGTCTGCAGCACCCGGAATCTCCTAGGAGCCCTTCGCGTGTCTTCCCCGAGTGTCTGCCTGTGCGGGCTGACGGGGAAAGGCGGGGGTTGGGCTGGAAATGCAGGTAGTATCTAGTGCCTCCCCCTGGAATTGGGAGGTAATTTGCCGACTTCCCCCTGCCAGGGAACACCTGTGACACCAGTCAGCTGCGTGGAAGGCGGCCCCAAACCTCCCCCACACAGTCAGCCGTGTTCCGAAATTGTGAGCGTGGGGAGGTTCCGTCTTCTGTCTGCAGCACCCGGGATCTCCTAGGAGCCCTTCGCGTGTCTTCCCCGAGTGTCTGCCTGTGCGGGCTGCCGGGGAAATGCGGGGGTTGGGCTGGAAATGCAGGTCGCATTTAGTGCCTCCCCCTGGAATTGGGAGGTAATTAGCGGAATTCCCCATGCCAGGGAACACCTTTTACACCACTCCCCTGCGTGGAGGGCGGCCCCAAACCTCCCACACACAGTCAGCCGTGTTCCGAAATTGTGAGTGTGGGGAGGTTCCGTTTTTTGTCTGCAGCACCCGTGATCTCCTAGGAGCTTTTCGCGTGTCTTCCCCGAGTGTATACCATTGCGGGCTGCCGGGGAAATAGGGGGTTTGGCTGGAAATGCAAGTAGCATCTAGTGCCTCCCCCTAAACAGGGGAGGTAATTAGCGGAATTCCGCCTGACAGGGAACACCTGTGACACCAGTCAGCTGCGTGGAAGGCGGCCCCATTCTTCCCCCACACAGTCAGAAGTGTTCCGGAATTGTGAGTGTGGGGAGGTTCCGTCTTCTGTCTGCAGCACCCGTTATCTCCTAGGAGCCCTTCGCGTGTCTTCCCCGAGTGTCTGCATGTGCGGGCTACCGGGGAAATGCGTGGGTTGGGCTGGAAATGCAGGTCGCATTTAGTGCCTACCCCTGGACTTGGGAGGTAATTAGCGGACTTCCCCATGCCAGGGAACACCTTTGACACCACTCAACTGCGTGGAGGGCTGCCCCAAAACTCCCCCACACAGTCAGCCGTGTTCCGGAATTCTGAGAGTGGGGAGGTTCCGTCTTCTGTCTGCAGCACCCGGGATCTCCTAGGAGCCCTTCGCGTGTCTTCCCCGAGTGTCTCACATTGCGGGCTGCCGGGGAAAGGCGGGGGTTGGGCTGGAAATGCAGGTAGTATCTAGTGCCTCCCCCTGGACTTGGGAGGTAATTAGCGGACTTCCCCCTGCCAGGGAACACCTGTGACACCAGTCAGCTGCGTGGACAGCGGCCCCAAACCTCCCCCTAACAGTCAGCCGTGTTCCGGAAGTCTGAGAGTGGGGAGGTTCCGTCTTCTGTCTGCAGCACCCGGGATCTCCTAGGAGCCCTTCGCGTGTATTCCCCGTGTGTCAGCTTGTGCGAGCTGCCGGGGAAAGGCGGGGGTTGGGCTGGGAATGCAGGTAGCATCTAGTGCCTCCCCCTAAACAGGGGAGGTAATTAGCGGAATTCCGCCTGCCAGGGAACACCTGTGACACCAGTCAGCTGCGTGGAAGGCGGCCCCAGTCTTCCCCCACACAGTCAGAAGTGTTCCGGAATTGTGAGTGTGAGGAGGTTCCGTTTTCTGTCTGCAGCACCCGGGATCTCCTAGGAGCCCTTCGCGTGTCTTCCCCGAGTGTCTGCATGTGCGGGCTGCCGGGGAAAGGCGGGGTTTGTGCTGGAAATGCAGGTAGCATGTAGTGCCTCCCCCTGGAGAGGGTAGGCAATTAGCGGATTTCCCCATGCCAGGGAACACCTTTGACACCACTTAACTGCGTGGAGGGCGGCCCCGAACCTCCCCCACACAGTCAGCCGTGTTCCGGTATTGTGAGTGTGGGGAAGTTCCGTCTTCTGTCTGTAGCACCCGGAATCTCCTAGGAGCCCTTCGCGTGTCTTCCCCGAGTGTCTGCCTGTGCGGGCTGACGGGGAAAGGCGGGGGTTGGGCTGGAAATGCAGGTAGTATCTAGTGCCTCCCCCTGGACTTGGGAGGTAATTTGCCGACTTCCCCCTGCCAGGGAACACCTGTGACACCAGTCAGCTGCGTGGACGGCGGCCCCAAACCTCCCCCACACAGTCAGACGTGTTCCGGAATTGTGAGTGTGGGGAGGTTCCGTCTTCGGTCTGCAGCACCCGGGATCTCCTAGGAGCCCTTCGCGTGTCTTCCCCGAGTGTCTGCATGTGCGGGCTGCCGGGGAAAGGCGGGGGTTGGGCTGGAAATGCAGGTCGCATTTAGTGCCTCCCCGTGGAATTGGGAGGTAATTAGCGGAATTCCCCATGCCAGGGAACACCTTTGACACCACTCACCTGCGTGGAGGGCGGCCCCAAACCTCCCACACACAGTCAGCCGTGTTCCGAAATTGTGAGTGTGAGGAGGTTCCGTTTTTTGTCTGCAGCACCCGGGATCTCCTAGGAGCCTTTCGCGTGTCTTCCCCGAGTGTATACCAAGCGGGCTGCCGGGGAAATCGGGGGTTTGGCTGGAAATGCAAGTAGCATCTAGTGCCTCCCCCTAAACAGGGGAGGTAATTAGCGGAATTCCGCCTGACAGGGAACACCTGTGACACCAGTCAGCTGCGTGGAAGGCGGCCCCATTCTTCCCCCACACAGTCAGAAGTGTTCCGGAATTGTGAGTGTGGGGAGGTTCCGTCTTCTGTCTGCAGCACCCGTTATCTCCTAGGAGCCTTTCGCGTGTCTTCCCCGAGTGTCTGCATGTGCGGGCTGCCGGGGAAAGGCGGGGGTTGGGCTGGAAATGCAGGTCGCATTTAGTGCCTCCCCCTGGACTTGGGAGGTAATTAGCGGACTTCCCCCTGACAGGGAACACCTTTGACACCACAGAACTGCGTGGAGGGCGGCCCCAAACCTCCCACACACAGTCAGCCGTGTTCCGGAATTCTGAGAGTGTGGAGGTTCGGTCTTCTGTCTGCTGCACCCGAATTCTCCTAGGAGCATTTCGCGTGTCTTCCCCGAGTGTATGCATGTGCGGGCTACCGGGGAAAGGCGGGGTTTGGGCTGGAAATGCAGGTAGCATGTAGTGCCTCCCCCTGGAGAGGGTAGGCAATTAGCGGATTTCCCCATGCCAGGGAACACCTTTGACAGCACTTAACTGCGTGGAGGGCGGCCCCGAACCTCCCCCACACAGTCAGCCGTGTTCCGGTATTGTGAGTGTGGGGAAGTTCCGTCTTCTGTCTGCAGCACCCGGAATCTCCTAGGAGCCCTTCGCGTGTCTTTCCCGAGTGTCTGCCAGTGCGGGCTGACGGGGAAAGGAGGGGGTTGGGCTGGAAATGCAGGTAGTATCTAGTGCCTCCCCCTGGACTTGGGAGGTAATTTGCCGACTTCCCCCTGCCAGGGAACACCTGTGACACCAGTCAGCTGCGTGGACGGCGGCCCCAAACCTCCCCCACACAGTCAGCCGTGTTCCGGAATTGTGAGTGTGGGGAGGTTCCGTCTTCTGTCTGCAGCACCCGGTATCTCCTAGGAGCCCTTCGCGTGTCTTCCCCGAGTGTCTGCCTGTGCGGGCTGCCGGGGAAAGGCGGGGTTTGGGCTGGAAATGCAGGTAGCTTCTAGTGCCTCCCCCTGGACTTGGGAGGTAATTAGCGGACTTCCACCTGCCAGGGAACACCTGTGACACCAGTCAGCTGCGTGGACGGCGGCACCAAACTTCCCCAACACAGTCAGACGTGTTCCGGAATTCTGAGAGAGGGGAGGTTCCGTCTTCGGTCTGCAGCACCCGGGATCTCCTAGGAGCCCTTCGCGTGTCTTCCCCGAGTGTCTGCATGTGCGGGCTGCCGGGGAAAGGCGGGGGTTGGGCTGGAAATGCAGGTCGCATTTAGTGCCTACCCCTGGACTTGGGAGGTAATTAGCGGACTTCCCCATGCCAGGGAACACCTTTGACACCACTCACCTGCGTGGAGGGCGGCCCCAAACCTCCCACACACAGTCAGCCGTGTTCCGGAATTCTGAGAGTGGGGAGGTTCCGTCTTCTGTCTGCAGCACCCGGGATCTCCTAGGAGCCCTTCGCGTGTCTTCCCCGAGTGTCTCACATTGCGGGCTGCCGGGGAAAGGCGGGGGTTGGGCTGGAAATGCAGGTAGTATCTAGTGCCACCCCCTGGACTTGGGAGGTAATTAGCGGACTTCCCCCTGCCAGGGAACACCTGTGACACCAGTCAGCTGCGTGGACGGCGGACCCAAACCTCCCACACACAGTCAGCCGTGTTCCGGAATTCTGAGAGTGTGGAGGTTCCGTCTTCTGTCTGCTGCACCGGAATTCTCCTAGGAGCATTTCGCGTGTCTTCCCCGAGTGTATGCATGTGCGGGCTACCGGGGAAAGTCGGGGTTTGGGCTGGAAATGCAGGTAGCATGTAGTGCCTCCCCCTGGAGAGGGTAGGCAATTAGCGGATTTCCCCATGCCAGGGAACACCTTTGACACCACTTAACTGCATGGAGGGCGGCCCCGAACCTCCCCCACACAGTCAGCCGTGTTCCGGTATTGTGAGTGTGGGGAAGTTCCGTCTTCTGTCTGCAGCACCCGGAATCTCCTAGGAGCCCTTCGCGTGTCTTCCCCGAGTGTCTGCCTGTGCGGGCTGACGGGGAAAGGCGGGGGTTGGGCTGGAAATGCAGGTAGTATCTAGTGCCTCCCCCTGGACTTGGGAGGTAATTTGCCGACTTCCCCCTGCCAGGGAATACCTGTGACACCAGTCACCTGCGTGGACGGCGGCCCCAAACCTCCCCCACACAGTCAGCCGTGTTCCGGAATTGTGAGTGTGGGGAGGTTCCGTCTTCTGTCTGCAGCACCCGGGATCTCCTAAGAGCCCTTCGCGTTTCTTCCCCGAGTGTCTGCATGTGCGGGCTGCCGGGGAAAGGCGGGGGTTGGGCTGGAAATGCAGGTCGCATTTAGTGCCTCCCCTGGAATTGGGAGGTAATTAGCGGAATTCCCCATGCCAGGGAACACCTTTGACACCACTCACCTGCGTGGAGGGCGGCCCCAAACCTCCCACACACAGTTTGCCGTGTTCCGAAATTGTGAGTGTGGGGAGGTTCCGTTTTTTGTCTGCAGCACCCGGGATCTCCTAGGAGCCTTTCGCGTTTCTTCCCCGAGTGTATACCATTGCGGGCTGCCGGGGAAATCGGGGGTTTGGCTGGAAATGCAAGTAGCATCTAGTGCCTCCCCCTGGACAGGGTAGGCAATTAGCGGATTTACCCATGCCAGGGAACACCTTTGACACCACTTAACTGCGTGGAGGGCGGCCCCGAACCTCCCCCACACAGTCAGCCGTGTTCCGGTATTGTGAGTGTGGGGAGGACCGTCTTCTTTCTGCAGCACCCGGGATCTCCTAGGAGCCCTTCGCGTGTCTTCCCGAGTGTCTACCATTGCGGGCTGCCGGGGAAAGCGGGGGTTGGGCTGGAAATGCAAGTAGCATCTAGTGCCTCCCCCTGGACAGGGTAGGCAATTAGCGGACTTCCCCGTGCCAGGGAACACTTTTGACACCACTTAGCTGCGTGGAGGGCGGCCCCGAACCTCCCCCACACAGTCAGGCGTGTTCCAGAATTCTGAGAGTGGGGAGGTTCCGTCTTCTGTCTGCAGCACCCGGGATCTCCTAGGAGCCCTTCGCGTGTCTTCATCGAGTGTCTCCCATTGCGGGCTGCCGGGGAATGTGGGGGTTGGGCTGGAACTGCAAGTAGCATCTAGTGCCTCCCCCTGGACAGGGTAGGCAATTAGCGGACTTCCCCATGCCAGGGAACACCTTTGACACCACTTAGAGGCGTGGAGGGCGGCCCCGAACCTCCCCCACACAGTCAGCCATGTTCCGGAATTGTGAGTGTGGGGAGGTTCCGTCTTCTGTCTGCAGCACCCGGGATCTCCTAGGAGCCCTTCGCGTGTCTTCCCCGAGTGTCTACCTGTGCGGGCTGCCGGGGAAAGACGGGGGATGGGCTGGAAATGCAGGTAGTATCTAGTGCCTCTCCCTGGACTTGGGAGGTAATTAGCGGACTTCCCCCTGCCAGGGAACACCTGTGACACCAGTCAGCTGCGAGGACGGCGGCCCCAAACCTCCCCCACACAGTCAGCCGTGTTCCGGAATTCTGATAGTTGGGAGGTTCCGTCTTCTGTCTGCAGCACCCAGAATCTCCTAGGAGCCCTTCGCGTGTATTCCCCGTGTGTCTGCTTTTGCGGGCTGCCGGGGAAAGGCGGGGGTTGGGCTGGAAATGCAGGTAGCATCTAGTGCCTCCCCCTAAACAGGGGAGGTAATTAGCGGAATTCCGCCTGCCAGGGAACACCTGTGACACCAGTCAGCTGCATGGACAGCGGCCCCATTCTTCCCCCACACAGTCAGAAGTGTTCCGGAATTGTGAGTGTGGGGAGGTTCCGTCTTCTGTCTGCAGCACCCGTTATCTCCTAGGAGCCTTTCGCGTGTCTTCCCCGAGTGTCTGCATGTGCGGGCTGCCGGGGAAAGGCGGGGGTTGGGCTGGAAATGCAGGTCGCATTTAGTGCCTACCCCTGGACTTGGGAGGTAATTAGCGGACTTCCCCATGCCAGGGAACACCTTTGACACCACTCAACTGCGTGGAGGGCGGCCCCAAACCTCCCCCACACAGTCAGCCGTCTTCCGGAATTCTGAGAGTGGGGAGGTTCCGTCTTCTGTCTGCAGCACCCGGGATATCCTAGGAGCCCTTCGCGTGTCTTCCCCGAGTGTCTCACATTGCGGGCTGCCGGGGAAAGGCGGGGGTTGGGCTGGAAATGCAGGTAGTATCTAGTGACTCCCCCTGGACTTGGGAGGTAATTAGCGGACTTCCCCCTGCCAGGGAACACGTGTGACAACAGTCAGCTGCGTGGACGGCGGACCCAAACCTCCCACACACAGTCAGCCGTGTTCCGGAATTCTGAGAGTGTGGAGGTTCCATCTTCGGTCTGCTGCACCCGAATTCTCCTAGGAGCATTTCGCGTTTCTTCCCCGATTGTATGCATGTGCGGGCTACCGGGGAAAGGCGGGGTTTGGGCTGGTAATGCAGGTAGCATGTAGTGCCTCCCCCTGGAGAGGGTAGGCAATTAGCGGATTTCCCCATGCCAGGGAACACCTTTGACACCACTCACCTGCGTGGAGGGCGGCCCCAAACCTCCCACACACAGTCAGCCGTGTTCCGAAATTGTGAGTGTGGGGAGGTTCCGTTTTTTGTCTGCAGCACCCGGGATCTCCTAGGAGCCTTTCGCGTGTCTTCCCCGAGTGTATACCATTGCAGGCTGCCGGGGAAATAGGGGGTTTGGCTGGAAATGCAAGTAGCATCTAGTGCCTCCCCCTAAACAGGGGAGGTAATTAGCGGAATTCCGCCTGACAGGGAACACCTGTGACACCAGTCAGCTGCGTGGAAGGTGGCCCCATTCTTCCCCCACACAGTCAGAAGTGTTCCGGAATTGTGAGTGTGGGGAGGTTCCGTCTTCTGTCTGCAGCAACCGTTATCTCCTAGGAGCCCTTCGCGTGTCTTCCCCGAGTGTCTGCATGTGCGGGCTACCTTGGAAAGGCGTGGGTTGGGCTGGAAATGCAGGTCGCATTTAGTGCCTCCCCCTGGACTTGGGAGGTAATTAGCGGACTTCCCCATGCCAGGGAACACCTTTGACACCACTCAACTGCGTGGAGGGCTGCCCCAAACCTCCCCCACACAGTCAGCCGTGTTCCGGAATTCTGAGAGTGGGGAGGTTCCGTCTTCTGTCTGCAGCACCCGGGATCTCCTAGGAGCCCTTCGCGTGTCTTCCCCGAGTGTCTCACATTGCGGGCTGCCGGGGAAAGGCGGGGGTTGTGCTGGAAATGCAGGTAGTATCTAGTGCCTCCCCCTGGACTTGGGAGGTAATTTGCCGACTTCCCCCTGCCAGGGAACACCTGTGACACCAGTCAGCTGCGTGGACGGCGGCCCCAAACCTCCCCCACACAGTCAGCCGTGTTCCGGAATTGTGAGTGTGGGGAGGTTCCGTCTTCTGTCTGCAGCACCCGGGATCTCCTAGGAGCCCTTCGCGTGTCTTCCCCGAGTGTCTGCCTGTGCGGGCTCCCGGGGAAAGGCGGGGTTTGGGCTGGAAATGCAGGTAGCTTCTAGTGCCTCCCCCTGGACTTGGGAGGTAATTAGCGGACTTCCACCTGCCAGGGAACACCTGTGACACCAGTCAGCTGCGTGGACGGCGGCACCAAACTTCCCCAACACAGTCAGACGTGTTCCGGAATTCTGAGAGAGGGGAGGTTCCGTCTTCGGTCTGCAGCACCCGGGATCTCCTAGGAGCCCTTCGCGTGTCTTCCCCGAGTGTCTCACATTGCGGGCTGCCGGGGAAAGGCGGGGGTTGGGCTGGAAATGCAGGTCGCATTTAGTGCCTACCCCTGGACTTGGGAGGTAATTAGCGGACTTCCCCATGCCAGGGAACACCTTTGACACCACTCACCTGCGTGGAGGGCGGCCCCAAACCTCCCACACACAGTCAGTCGTGTTCCGGAATTCTGAGAGTGGGGAGGTTCCGTCTTCTGTCTGCAGCACCCGGGATCTCCTAGGAGCCCTTCGCGTGTCTTCCCCGAGTGTCTCACATTGCGGGCTGCCGGGGAAAGGCGGGGGTTGGGCTGGAAATGCAGGTAGTATCTAGTGCCTCCCCCTGGACTTGGGAGGTAATTACCGGACTTCCCCCTGCCAGGGAACACCTGTGACACCAGTCAGCTGCGTGGACGGTGGACCCAAACCTCCCACACACAGTCAGCCGTGTTCCGGATTTCTGAGAGTGTGGAGGTTCCGTCTTCTGTCTGCAGCACCCGGGATCTCCTAGGAGCCCTTCGCGTTTCTTCCCCGAGTGTCTGCATGTGCGGGCTGCCGGGGAAAGGCGGGGGTTGGGCTGGAAATGCAGGTCGCATTTAGTGCCTCCCCCTGGAATTGGGAGGTAATTAGCGGAATTCCCCATGCCAGGGAACACCTTTGACACCACTCACCTGCGTGGAGGGCGGCCCCAAACCTCCCACACACAGTCAGCCGTGTTCCGAAATTGTGAGTGTGGGGAGGTTCCGTTTTTTGTCTGCAGCACCCGGGATCTCCTAGGAGCCATTCGCGTTTCTTCCCCGAGTGTATACCATTGCGGGCTGCCGGGGAAATCGGGGGTTTGGCTGGAAATGAAAGTAGCATCTAGTGCCTCCCCCTGGACAGGGTAGGCAATTAGCGGATTTACCCATGCCAGGGAACACCTTTGACACCACTTAACTGCGTGGAGGGCGGCCCCGAACCTCCCCCACACAGTCAGCCGTGTTCCGGTATTGTGAGTGTGGGGAGGACCGTCTTCTTTCTGCAGCACCCGGGATCTCCTAGGAGCCCTTCGCGTGTCTTCCCGAGTGTCTACCATTGCGGGCTGCCGGGGAAAGCGGGGGTTGGGCTGGAAATGCAAGTAGCATCTAGTGCCTCCCCCTGGACAGGGTAGGCAATTAGCGGACTTCCCCGTGCCAGGGAACACTTTTGACACCACTTAGCTGCGTGGAGGGCGGCCCCGAACCTCCCCCACACAGTCAGGCGTGTTCCAGAATTCTGAGAGTGGGGAGGTTCCGTCTTCTGTCTGCAGCACCCGGGATCTCCTAGGAGCCCTTCGCGTGTCTTCATCGAGTGTCTCCCATTGCGGGCTGCCGGGGAATGTGGGGGTTGGGCTGGAAATGCAAGTAGCATCTAGTGCCTCCCCCTGGACTGGGTAGGCAATTAGCGGACTTCCCCATGCCAGGGAACACCTTTGACACCACTTAGAGGCGTGGAGGGCGGCCCCGAACCTCCCCCACACAGTCAGCCATGTTCCGGAATTGTGAGTGTGGGGAGGTTCCGTCTTCTGTCTGCAGCACCCGGGATCTCCTAGGAGCCCTTCGCGTGTCTTCCCCGAGTGTCTACCTGTGTGGGCTGCCGGGGAAAGACTGGGGATGGGCTGGAAATGCAGGTAGTATCTAGTGCCTCTCCCTGGACTTGGGAGGTAATTAGCGGACTTCCCCCTGCCAGGGAACACCTGTGACACCAGTCAGCTGCGTGGACGGCGGCCCCAAACCTCCCCCACACAGTCAGCCGTGTTCCGGAATTCTGAGAGTGGGGAGGTTCCGTCTTTTGTCTGCAGCACCCAGGATCTCCTAGGAGCCCTTCGCGTGTATTCCCCGTGTGTCTGATTTTGCGGGCTGCCTGGGAAAGGCGGGGGTTGGGCCGGAAATGCAGGTAGCATCTAGTGCCTCCCCGTAAACAGGGGAGGTAATTAGCGGAATTGCGCCTGACAGGGAACACCTGTGACACCAGTCAGCTGCGTGGAAGGCGGCCCCATTCTTCCCCCACACAGTCAGAAGTGTTCCGGAATTGTGAGTGTGGGGAGGTTCCGTCTTCTGTCTGCTGCACCCGAATTCTCCTAGGAGCATTTCGCGTGTCTTCCCCGAGTGTATGCATGTGCGGGCTACCGCGGAAAGGCGGGGTTTGGGCTGGAAATGCAGGTAGCATGTAGTGCCTCCCCCTGGAGAGGGTAGGCAATTAGCGGATTTCCCCATGCCAGGGAACACCTTTGACACCACTTAACTGCGTGGATGGCGGCCACGAACCTCCCCCACACAGTCAGCCGTGTTCCGGTATTGTGAGTGTGGGGAGGTTCCGTCTTCTGTCTGCAGCACCCGGAATCTCCTAGGAGCCCTTCGCGTGTCTTCCCCGAGTGTCTGCCTGTGCGGGCTGACGGGGAAAGGCGGGGGTTGGGCTGGAAATGCAGGTAGTATCTAGTGCCTCCCCCTGGACTTGGGAGGTAATTTGCCGACTTCCCCCTGCCAGGGAACACCTGTGACACCAGTCAGCTGCGTGGAAGGCGGCCCCAAACCTCCCCGACACAGTCAGCCGTGTTCCGGAATTGTGAGTGTGGGGAGGTTCCGTCTTCTGTCTGCAGCACCCGGGATCTCCTAGGAGCCCTTCGCGTGTCTTCCCCGAGTGTCTGAATGTGCGGGCTGCCGGGGAAAGGCGGGGGTTGGGCTGGAAATGCAGGTCGCATTTAGTGCCTCCCCCTGGAATTGGGAGGTAATTAGCGGAATTCCCCATGCCAGGGAACACCTTTGACACCAATCACCTGCGTGGAGGGCGGCCCCAAACCTCCCACACACAGTCAGCCGTGTTCCGAAATTGTGAGTGTGGGGAGGTTCCGTTTTTTGTCTGCAGCACCCGGGATCTCCTAGGAGCGTTTCGAGTGTCTTCCCCGAGTGTATACCATTGCAGGCTGCCGGGGAAATCGGGGGTTTGGCTGGAAATGCAAGTAGAATCTAGTGCCTCCCCCTAAACAGGGGAGGTAATTAGCGGAATTCCGCCTGCCAGGGAACACCTGTGACACCAGTCAGCTGCGTGGAAGGCGGCCCCATTCTTCCCCCACACAGTCAGAAGTGTTCCGGAATTGTGAGTGTGGGGAGGTTCCGTCTTCTGTCTGCAGCACCCGTTATCTCCTAGGAGCCCTTCGCGTGTCTTCCCCGAGTGTCTGCATGTGCGGGCTACCGGGGAAAGGCGTGGGTTGGGCTGGAAATGCAGGTCGCATTTAGTGCCTACCCCTGGACTTGGGAGGTAATTAGCGGACTTCCCCATGCCAGGGAACACCTTTGACACCACTCAACTGCGTGGAGGGCTGCCCCAAAACTCCCCCACACAGTCAGCCGTGTTCCGGAATTCTGAGAGTGGGGAGGTTCCGTCTTCTGTCTGCAGCACCCGGGATCTCCTAGGAGCCCTTCGCGTGTCTTCCCCGAGTGTCTCACATTGCGGGCTGCCGGGGAAAGGCGGGGGTTGGGCTGGAAATGCAGGTAGTATCTAGTGCCTCCCCCTGGACTTGGGAGGTAATTAGCGGACTTCCCCCTGCCAGGGAACACCTGTGACACCAGTCAGCTGCGTGGACAGCGGCCCCAAACCTCCCCATAACAGTCAGCCGTGTTCCGGAAGTCTGAGAGTGGGGAGGTTCCGTCTTCTGTCTGCAGCACCCGGGATCTCCTAGGAGCCCTTCGCGTGTATTCCCCGTGTGTCAGCTTGTGCGAGCTGCCGGGGAAAGGCGGGTTTTGGGCTGGGAATGCAGGTAGCATCTAGTGCCTCCCCCTAAACAGGGGAGGCAATTAGCGGAATTCCGCCTGCCAGGGAACACCTGTGACACCAGTCAGCTGCGTGGAAGGCGGCCCCAGTCTTCCCCCACACAGTCAGAAGTGTTCCGGAATTGTGAGTGTGGGGAGGTTCCGTTTTCTGTCTGCAGCACCCGGGATCTCCTAGGAGCCCTTCGCGTGTCTTCCCCGAGTGTCTGCATGTGCGGGCTGCCGGGGAAAGGCGGGGTTTGGTCCGGAAATGCAGGTAGCATGTAGTGCCTCCCCCTGGAGAGGGTAGGCAATTAGCGGATTTCCCCATGCCAGGGAACACCTTTGACACCACTTAACTGCGTGGAGGTCGGCCCCGAACCTCCCCCACACAGTCAGCCGTATTCTGGTATTGTGAGTGTGGGGAAGTTCCGTCTTCTGTCTGTAGCACCCGGAATCTCCTAGGAGCCCTTCGCGTGTCTTCCCCGAGTGTCTGCCTGTGCGGGCTGACGGGGAAAGGCGGGGGTTGGGCTGGAAATGCAGGTAGTATCTAGTGCCTCCCCCTGGACTTGGGAGGTAATTTGCCGACTTCCCCCTGCCAGGGAACACCTGTGACACCAGTCAGCTGCGTGGACGGCGGCCCCAAACCTCCCCCACACAGTCAGCCGTGTTCCGGAATTGTGAGTGTGGGGAGGTTCCGTCTTCGGTCTGCAGCACCCGGGATCTCCTAGGAGCCCTTCGCGTGTCTTCCCCGAGTGTCTGCATGTGCGGGCTGCCGGGGAAAGGCGGGGGTTGGGCTGGAAATGCAGGTCGCATTTAGTGCCTCCCCCTGGAATTGGGAGGTAATTAGCGGAATTCCCCATGCCAGGGAACACCTTTGACACCACTCACCTGCGTGGAGGGCGGCCCCAAACCTCCCACACACTGTCAGCCGTGTTCCGAAATTGTGAGTGTGAGGAGGTTCCGTTTTTTGTCTGCAGCACCCGGGATCTCCTAGGAGCCTTTCGCGTGTCTTCCCCGAGTGTATACCAAGCGGGCTGCCGGGGAAATCGGGGGTTAGGCTGGAAATGCAAGTAGCATCTAGTGCCTCCCCCTAAACAGGGGAGGTAATTAGCGGAATTCCGCCTGACAGGGAACACCTGTGACACCAGTCAGCTGCGTGGAAGGTGGCCCCATTCTTCCCCCACACAGTCAGAAGTGTTCCGGAATTGTGAGTGTGGGGAGGTTCCGTCTTCTGTCTGCAGCACCCGTTATCTCCTAGGAGCCCTTCGCGTGTCTTCCCCGAGTGTCTGCATGTGCGGGCTGCCGGGGAAAGACGGGGGTTGGGCTGGAAATGCAGGTCGCATTTAGTGCCTCCCCCTGGACTTGGGAGGTAATTAGCGGACTTCCCCCTGACAGGGAACACCTTTGACACCACTGAACTGCGTGGAGGGCGGCCCCAAACCTCCCACACACAGTCAGCCGTGTTCCGGAATTCTGAGAGTGTGGAGGTTCCGTCTTCTGTCTGCTGCACCCGAATTCTCCTAGGAGCATTTCGCGTGTCTTCCCCGAGTGTATGCATGTGCGGGCTACCGGGGAAAGGCGGGGTTTGGGCTGGAAATGCAGGTAGCATGTAGTGCCTCCCCCTGGAGAGGGTAGGCAATTAGCGGATTTCCCCATGCCAGGGAACACCTTTGACACCACTTAACTGCGTGGAGGGCGGCCCCGAACCTCCCCCACACAGTCAGCCGTGTTCCGGTATTGTGAGTGTGGGGAAGTTCCGTCTTCTGTCTGCAGCACCCGGAATCTCCTAGGAGCCCTTCGCGTGTCTTTCCCGAGTGTCTGCCAGTGCGGGCTGACGGGGAAAGGAGGGGGTTGGGCTGGAAATGCAGGTAGTATCTAGTGCCTCCCCCTGGACTTGGGAGTTAATTTGCCGACTTCCCCCTGCCAGGGAACACCTGTGACACCAGTCAGCTGCGTGGACGGCGGCCCCAAACCTCCCCCACACAGTCAGCCGTGTTCCGGAATTGTGAGTGTGGGGAGGTTCCGTCTTCTGTCTGCAGCACCCGTTATCTCCTAGGAGCCCTTCGCGTGTCTTCCCCGAGTGTCTGCCTGTGCGTGCTGCCGGGGAAAGGCGGGGTTTGGGCTGGAAATGCAGGTAGCTTCTAGTGCCTCCCCCTGGACTTGGGAGGTAATTAGCGGACTTCCACCTGCCAGGGAACACCTGTGACACCAGTCAGCTGCGTGGACGGCGGCACCAAACTTCCCCAACACAGTCAGACGTGTTCCGGAATTCTGAGAGAGGGGAGGTTCCGTCTTCGGTCTGCAGCACCCGGGATCTCCTAGGAGCCCTTCGCGTGTCTTCCCCGAGTGTCTGCATGTGCGGGCTGCCGGGGAAAGGCGGGGGTTGGGCTGGAAATGCAGGTCGCATTTAGTGCCTCCCCCTGGACTTGGGAGGTAATTAGCGGACTTCCCAATGCCAGGGAACACCTTTGACACCACTCACCTGCGTGGAGGGCGGCCCCAAACCTCCCACACACAGTCAGCCGTGTTCCGGAATTCTGAGAGTGGGGAGGTTCCGTCTTCTGTCTGCAGCACCCGGGATCTCCTAGGAGCCCTTCGCGTGTCTTCCCCGAGTGTCTCACATTGCGGGCTGCCGGGGAAAGGCGGGGGTTGGGCTGGAAATGCAGGTAGTATCTAGTGCCTCCCCCTGGACTTGGGAGGTAATTACCGGACTTCCCCCTGCCAGGGAACACCTGTGACACCAGTCAGCTGCGTGGACGGCGGACCCAAACCTCCCACACACAGTCAGCCGTGTTCCGGAATTCTGAGAGTGTGGAGGTTCCGTCTTCTGTCTGCTGCACCCGAATTCTCCTAGGAGCATTTCGCGTGTCTTCCCCGAGTGTATGCATGTGCGGGCTACCGGGGAAAGTCGGGGTTTGGGCTGGAAATGCAGGTAGCATGTAGTGCCTCCCCCTGGAGAGGGTAGGCAATTAGCGGATTTCCCCATGCCAGGGAACACCTTTGACACCACTTAACTGCGTGGAGGGCGGCCCCGAACGTCCCCCACACAGTCAGCCGTGTTCCGGTATTGTGAGTGTGGGGAAGTTCCGTCTTCTGTCTGCAGCACCCGGAATCTCCTAGGAGCCCTTCGCGTGTCTTCCCCGAGTGTCTGCCTGTGCGGGCTGACGGGGAAAGGCGGGGGTTGGGCTGGAAATACAGGTAGTATCTAGTGCCTCCCCCTGGACTTGGGAGGTAATTTGCCGACTTCCCCCTGCCAGGGAATACCTGTGACACCAGTCAGCTGCGTGGACGGCGGCCCCAAACCTCCCCCACACAGTCAGCCGTGTTCCGGAATTGTGAGTGTGGGGAGGTTCCGTCTTCTGTCTGCAGCACCCGGGATCTCCTAGGAGCCCTTCGCGTTTCTTCCCCGAGTGTCTGCATGTGCGGGCTGCCGGGGAAAGGCGGGGGTTGGGCTGGAAATGCAGGTCGCATTTAGTGCCTCCCCCTGGAATTGGGAGGTAATTAGCGGAATTCCCCATGCCAGGGAACACCTTTGACACCACTCACCTGCGTGGAGGGCGGCCCCAAACCTCCCACACACAGTTTGCCGTGTTCCGAAATTGTGAGTGTGGGGAGGTTCCGTTTTTTGTCTGCAGCACCCGGGATCTCCTAGGAGCCCTTCGCGTGTCTTCCCGAGTGTCTACCATTGCGGGCTGCCGGGGAAAGCGGGGGTTGGGCTGGAAATGCAAGTAGCATCTAGTGCCTCCCCCTGGACAGGGTAGGCAATTAGCGGACTTCCCCGTGCCAGGGAACACTTTTGACACCACTTAGCTGCGTGGAGGGCGGCCCCGAACCTCCCCCACACAGTCAGGCGTGTTCCAGAATTCTGAGAGTGGGGAGGTTCCGTCTTCTGTCTGCAGCACCCGGGATCTCCTAGGAGCACTTCGCGTGTCTTCATCGAGTGTCTCCCATTGCGGGCTGCCGGGGAATGTGGGGGTTGGGCTGGAAATGCAAGTAGCATCTAGTGCCTCCCCCTGGACAGGGTAGGCAATTAGCGGACTTCCCCATGCCAGGGAACACCTTTGACACCACTTAGAGGCGTGGAGGGCGGCCCCGAACCTCCCCCACACAGTCAGCCATGTTCCGGAATTGTGAGTGTGGGGAGGTTCCGTCTTCTGTCTGCAGCACCCGGGATCTCCTAGGAGCCCTTCGCGTGTCTTCCCCGAGTGTCTACCTGTGCGGGCTGCCGGGGAAAGACGGGGGATGGGCTGGAAATGCAGGTAGTATCTAGTGCCTCTCCCTGGACTTGGGAGGTAATTAGCGGACTTCCCCCTGCCAGGGAACACCTGTGACACCAGTCAGCTGCGTGGACGGCGGCCCCAAACCTCCCCCACACAGTCAGCCGTGTTCCGGAATTCTGATAGTTGGGAGGTTCCGTCTTCTGTCTGCAGCACCCAGAATCTCCTAGGAGCCCTTCGCGTGTATTCCCCGTGTGTCTGCTTTTGCGGGCTGCCGGGGAAAGGCGGGGGTTGGGCTGGAAATGCAGGTAGCATCTAGTGCCTCCCCCTAAACAGGGGAGGTAATTAGCGGAATTCCGCCTGCCAGGGAACACCTGTGACACCAGTCAGCTGCGTGGACAGCGGCCCCATTCTTCCCCCACACAGTCAGAAGTGTTCCGGAATTGTGAGTGTGGGGAGGTTCCGTCTTCTGTCTGCAGCACCCGTTATCTCCTAGGAGCCTTTCGCGTGTCTTCCCCGAGTGTCTGCATGTGCGGGCTGCCGGGGAAAGGCGGGGGTTTGGCTGGAAATGCAGGTCGCATTTAGTGCCTACCCCTGGACTTGGGAGGTAATTAGCGGACTTCCCCATGCCAGGGAACACCTTTGACACCACTCAACTGCGTGGAGGGCGGCCCCAAACCTCCCCCACACAGTCAGCCGTGTTCCGGAATTCTGAGAGTGGGGAGGTTCCGTCTTCTGTCTGCAGCACCCGGGATATCCTAGGAGCCCTTCGCGTGTCTTCCCCGAGTGTCTCACATTGCGGGCTGCCGGGGAAAGGCGGGGGTTGGGCTGGAAATGCAGGTAGTATCTAGTGACTCCCCCTGGACTTGGGAGGTAATTAGCGGACTTCCCCCTGCCAGGGAACACGTGTGACAACAGTCAGCTGCGTGGACGGCGGACCCAAACCTCCCACACACAGTCAGCCGTGTTCCGGAATTCTGAGAGTGTGGAGGTTCCATCTTCGGTCTGCTGCACCCGAATTCTCCTAGGAGCATTTCGCGTTTCTTCCCCGAGTGTATGCATGTGCGGGCTACCGGGGAAAGGCGGGGTTTGGGCTGGAAATGCTGGTAGCATGTAGTGCCTCCCCCTGGAGAGGGTAGGCAATTAGCGGATTTCCCCATGCCAGGGAACACCTTTGACACCACTCACCTGCGTGGAGTGCGGCCCCAAACCTCCCACACACAGTCAGCCGTGTTCCGAAATTGTGAGTGTGGGGAGGTTCCGTTTTTTGTCTGCAGCACCCGGGATCTCCTAGGAGCCTTTCGCGTGTCTTCCCCGAGTGTATACCATTGCGGGCTGCCGGGGAAATAGGGGGTTTGGCTGGAAATGCAAGTAGCATCTAGTGCCTCCCCCTAAACAGGGGAGGTAATTAGCGGAATTCCGCCTGACAGGGAACACCTGTGACACCAGTCAGCTGCGTGGAAGGCGGCCCCATTCTTCCCCCACACAGTCAGAAGTGTTCCGGAATTGTGAGTGTGGGGAGGTTCCGTCTTCTGTCTGTAGCACCCGTTATCTCCTAGGAGCCCTTCGCGTGTCTTCCCCGGGTGTCTGCATGTGCGGGCTACCTTGGAAAGGCGTGGGTTGGGCTGGAAATGCAGGTCGCATTTAGTGCCTCCCCCTGGACTTGGGAGGTAATTAGCGGACTTCCCCATGCCAGGGAACACCTTTGACACCACTCAACTGCGTGGAGGGCTGCCCCAAACCTCCCCCACACAGTCAGCCGTGTTCCGGAATTCTGAGAGTGGGGAGGTTCCGTCTTCTGTCTGCAGCACCCGGGATCTCCTAGGAGCCCTTGGCGTGTCTTCCCCGAGTGTCTCACATTGCGGGCTGCCGGGGAAAGGCGGGGGTTGGGCTGGAAATGCAGGTAGTATCTAGTGCCTCCCCCTGGACTTGGGAGGTAATTTGCCGACTTCCCCCTGCCAGGGAACACCTGTGACACCAGTCAGCTGCGTGGACGGCGGCCCCAAACCTCCCCCACACAGTCAGCCGTGTTCCGGAATTGTGAGTGTGGGGAGGTTCCGTCTTCTGTCTGCAGCACCCGGGATCTCCTAGGAGCCCTTCGCGTGTCTTCCCCGAGTGTCTGCCTGTGCGGGCTCCCGGGGAAAGGCGGGGTTTGGGCTGGAAATGCAGGTAGCTTCTAGTGCCTCCCCCTGGACTTGGGAGGTAATTAGCCGACTTCCACCTGCCAGGGAACACCTGTGACACCAGTCAGCTGCGTGGACGGCGGCACCAAACTTCCCCAACACAGTCAGACGTGTTCCGGAATTCTGAGAGAGGGGAGGTTCCGTCTTCGGTCTGCAGCACCCGGGATCTCCTAGGAGCCCTTCGCGTGTCTTCCCCGAGTGTCTGCATGTGCGGGCTGCCGGGGAAAGGCGGGGGTTGGGCTGGAAATGCAGGTCGCATTTAGTGCCTACCCCTGGACTTGGGAGGTAATTAGCGGACTTCCCAATGCCAGGGAACACCTTTGACACCACTCACCTGCGTGGAGGGCGGCCCCAAACCTCCCACACACAGTCAGTCGTGTTCCGGAATTCTGAGAGTGGGGAGGTTCCGTCTTCTGTCTGCAGCACCCGGGATCTCCTAGGAGCCCTTCGCGTGTCTTCCCCGAGTGTCTACCTGTGCGGGCTGCCGGGGAAAGACGGGGGATGGGCTGGAAATGCAGGTAGTATCTAGTGCCTCCCCCTGGACTTGGGAGGTAATTACCGGACTTCCCCCTGCCAGGGAACACCTGTGACACCAGTCAGCTGCGTGGACGGCGGACCCAAACCTCCCACACACAGTCAGCCGTGTTCCGGAATTCTGAGAGTGTGGAGGTTCCGTCTTCTGTCTGCTGCACCCGAATTCTCCTAGGAGCATTTCGCGTGTCTTCCCCGAGTGTATGCATGTGCGGGCTACCGGGGAAAGTCGGGGTTTGGGCTGGAAATGCAGGTAGCATGTAGTGCCTCCCCCTGGAGAGGGTAGGCAATTAGCGGATTTCCCCATGCCAGGGAACACCTTTGACACCACTTAACTGCGTGGAGGGCGGCCCCGAACCTCCCCCACACAGTCAGCCATGTTCCGGTATTGTGAGTGTGGGGAAGTTCCGTCTTCTGTCTGCAGCACCCGGAATCTCCAAGGAGCCCTTCGCGTGTCTTCCCCGAGTGTCTGCCTGTGCGGGCTGACGGGGAAAGGCGGGGGTTGGGCTGGAAATGCAGGTAGTATCTAGTGCCTCCCCCTGGAATTGGGAGGTAATTTGCCGACTTCCCCCTGCCAGGGAATACCTGTGACACCAGTCAGCTGCGTGGACGGCGGCCCCAAACCTCCCCCACACAGTCAGCCGTGTTCCGGAATTGTGAGTGTGGGGAGGTTCCGTCTTCTGTCTGCAGCACCCGGGATCTCCTAGGAGCCCTTCGCGTTTCTTCCCCGAGTGTCTGCATGTGCGGGCTGCCGGGGAAAGGCGGGGGTTGGGCTGGAAATGCAGGTCGCATTTAGTGCCTCCCCCTGGAATTGGGAGGTAATTAGCGGAATTCCCCATGCCAGGGAACACCTTTGACACCACTCACCTGCGTGGAGGGCGGCCCCAAACCTCCCACACACAGTCAGCCGTGTTCCGAAATTGTGAGTGTGGGGAGGTTCCGTTTTTTGTCTGCAGCACCCGGGATCTCCTAGGAGCCTTTCGCGTTTCTTCCCCGAGTGTATACCATTGCGGGCTGCCGGGGAAATCGGGGGTTTGGCTGGAAATGAAAGTAGCATCTAGTGCCTACCCCTGGACAGGGTAGGCAATTAGCGGATTTACCCATGCCAGGGAACACCTTTGACACCACTTAACTGCGTGGAGGGCGGCCCCGAACCTCCCCCACACAGTCAGCCGTGTTCCGGTATTGTGAGTGTGGGGAGGACCGTCTTCTTTCTGCAGCACCCGGGATCTCCTAGGAGCCCTTCGCGTGTCTTCCCGAGTGTCTACCATTGCGGGCTGCCGGGGAAAGCGGGGGTTGGGCTGGAAATGCAAGTAGCATCTAGTGCCTCCCCCTGGACAGGGTAGGCAATTAGCGGAATTCCCCGTGCCAGGGAACACTTTTGACACCACTTAGCTGCGTGGAGGGCGGCCCCGAACCTCCCCCACACAGTCAGGCGTGTTCCAGAATTCTGAGAGTGGGGAGGTTCCGTCTTCTGTCTGCAGCACCCGGGATCTCCTAGGAGCCCTTCGCGTGTCTTCATCGAGTGTCTCCCATTGCGGGCTGCCGGGGAATGTGGGGGTTGGGCTGGAAATGCAAGTAGCATCTAGTGCCTCCCCCTGGACTGGGTAGGCAATTAGCGGACTTCCCCATGCCAGGGAACAACTTTGACACCACTTAGAGGCGTGGAGGGCGGCCCCGAACCTCCCCCACACAGTCAGCCATGTTCCGGAATTGTGAGTGTGGGGAGGTTCCGTCTTCTGTCTGCAGCACCCGGGATCTCCTAGGAGCCCTTCGCGTGTCTTCCCCGAGTGTCTACCTGTGTGGGCTGCCGGGGAAAGACGGGGGATGGGCTGGAAATGCAGGTAGTATCTAGTGCCTCTCCCTGGACTTGGGAGGTAATTAGCGGACTTCCCCCTGCCAGGGAACACCTGTGACACCAGTCAGCTGCGTGGACGGCGGCCCCAAACCTCCCCCACACAGTCAGCCGTGTTCCGGAATTCTGAGAGTGGGGAGGTTCCGTCTTCTGTCTGCAGCACCCAGGATCTCCTAGGAGCCCTTCGCGTGTATTCCCCGTGTGTCTGATTTTGCGGGCTGCCTGGGAAAGGCGGGGGTTGGGCTGGAAATGCAGGTAGCATCTAGTGCCTCCCCCTAAACAGGGGAGGTAATTAGCGGAATTGCGCCTGACAGGGAACACCTGTGACACCAGTCAGCTGCGTGGAAGGCGGCCCCATTCTTCCCCCACACAGTCAGAAGTGTTCCGGAATTGTGAGTGTGGGGAGGTTCCGTCTTCTGTCTGCTGCACCCGAATTCTCCTAGGAGCATTTCGCGTGTCTTCCCCGAGTGTATGCATGTGCGGGCTACCGCGGAAAGGCGGGGTTTGGGCTGGAAATGCAGGTAGCATGTAGTGCCTCCCCCTGGAGAGGGTAGGCAATTAGCGGATTTCCCCATGCCAGGGAACACCTTTGACACCACTTAACTGCGTGGATGGCGGCCACGAACCTCCCCCACACAGTCAGCCGTGTTCCGGTATTGTGAGTGTGGGGAGGTTCCGTCTTCTGTCTGCAGCACCCGGAATCTCCTAGGAGCCCTTCGCGTGTCTTCCCCGAGTGTCTGCCTGTGCGGGCTCACGGGGAAAGGCGGGGGTTGGGCTGGAAATGCAGGTAGTATCTAGTGCCTCCCCCTGGACTTGGGAGGTAATTTGCCGACTTCCCCCTGCCAGGGAACACCTGTGACACCAGTCAGCTGCGTGGACAGCGGCCCCAAACCTCCCCCTCTCAGTCAGCCGTGTTCCGAAATTGTGAGTGTGGGGAGGTTCCGTTTTTTGTCTGCAGCACCCGGGATCTCCTAGGAGCGTTTCGAGTGTATTCCCCGAGTGTATACCATTGCAGGCTGCCGGGGAAATCGGGGGGTTGGCTGGAAATGCAAGTAGAATCTAGTGCCTCCCCCTAAACAGGGGAGGTAATTAGCGGAATTCCGCCTGCCAGTGAACACCTGTGACACCAGTCAGCTGCGTGGAAGGCGGCCCCATTCTTCCCCCACACAGTCAGAAGTGTTCCGGAATTGTGAGTGTGGGGAGGTTCCGTCTTCTGTCTGCAGCACCCGTTATCTCCTAGGAGCCCTTCGCGTGTCTTCCCCGAGTGTCTCACATTGCGGGCTGCCGGGGAAAGGCGGGGGTTGGGCTGGAAATGCAGGTAGTATCTAGTGCCTCCCCCTGGACTTGGGAGGTAATTAGCGGACTTCCCCCGCCAGGGAACACCTTTGACACCAGTCAGCTGCGTGGACAGCGGCCCCAAACCTCCCCCTCTCAGTCAGCCGTGTTCCGGAAATCTGAGAGTGGGGAGGTTCCGTCTTCTGTCTGCAGCACCCGGGATCTCCTAGGAGCCCTTCGCGTGTATTCCCCGTGTGTCTGCTTGTGCGAGCTGCCGGGGAAAGGCGGGGGTTGGGCTGGAAATGCAGGTAGCATCTAGTGCCTCCCCCTGAACAGGGGAGGTAATTAGCGGAATTCCGCCTGCCAGGGAACACCTTTGACACCACTGAACTGCGTGGAGGGCGACCCCAAACCTCCCACACACAGTCAGCCGTGTTCCGGAATTCTGAGAGTGTGGAGGTTCCGTCTTCTGTCTGCTGCACCCGAATTCTCCTAGGAGCATTTCGCGTGTCTTCCCCGAGTGTATGCATGTGCGGGCTACCGGGGAAAGGCGGGGTTTGGGCTGGAAATGCAGGTAGCATGTAGTGCCTCCCCCTGGAGAGGGTAGGCAATTAGCGGATTTCCCCATGCCAGGGAACACCTTTGACACCACTTAACTGCGTGGAGGGCGGCCCCGAACCTCCCCCACACAGTCAGCCGTGTTCCGGTATTGTGAGTGTGGGGAAGTTCCGTCTTCCGTCTGCAGCACCCGGAATCTCCTAGGAGCCCTTCGCGTGTCTTCCCCGAGTGTCTGCCTGTGCGGGCTGACGGGGAAAGGCGGGGGTTGGGCTGGAAATTCAGGTAGTATCTAGTGCATCCCCCTGGACTTGGGAGGTAATTTGCCGACTTCCCCCTGCCAGGGAACACCTGTGACACCAGTCAGCTGCGTGGACGGCGGCCCGAAACCTCCCCCACACAGTCAGCCGTGTTCCGGAATTGTGAGTGTGGGGAGGTTCCGTCTTCTGTCTGCAGCACCCGATCTCCTAGGAGCCCTTCGCGTGTCTTCCCCGAGTGTCTGCCTGTGCGGGCTGCCGGGGAAAGGCGGGGGTTGGGCTGGAAATGCAGGTAGCATCTAGTGCCTCCCCCTGGACTTGGGAGGTAATTAGCGGACTTCCCCCTGCCAGGGAACACCTGTGACACCAGTCAGCCGCGTGGACAGCGGCACCAAACCTCCCCCACACAGTCAGACGTGTTCCGGAAATCTGAAAGAGGGGAAGTTCCGTGTTCTGTCTGCAGCACCCGGGATCTCCTAGGAGCCCTTCGCGTGTCTTCCCCGAGTGTCTGCATGTGCGGGCTGCCGGGGAAAGGCGGGGGTTCGGCTGGAAATGCAGGTCGCATTTAGTGCCTCCCCCTGGACTTGGGAGGTAATTAGCGGACTTCCCCATGCCAGGGAACACCTTTGACACCACTCACCTGCGTGGAGGGCGGCCCCAAACCTCCCACACACTGTCAGCCGTGTTCCGAATTTGTGAGTGTGGGGAGGTTCCGTTTTCTCTCTGCAGCACCCGGGATCTCCTAGGAGCACTTCGCGTGCCTTCCCCGAGTGTCTACCTTTGCGGGCTGCCGGGGAAAGCGGGGGTTGGGCTGGAAATGCAAGTAGCATCTAGTGCCTCCCCCTGGACAGGGTAGGCAATTAGCGGAATTCCCCGTGCCAGGGAACACCTTTGACACCACTTAGCTGCGTGGAGGGCGGCCCCGAACCTCCCCCACACAGTCAGGCGTGTTCCAGAATTCTGAGAGTGGGGAGGTTCCGTCTTCTGTCTGCAGCACCCGGGATCTCCTAGGAGCCCTTCGCGTGTCTTCATCGAGTGTCTCCCATTGCGGGCTGCTGGGGAAAGCGGGGGTTGGGCTGGAAATGCAAGTAGCATCTAGTGCCTCCCCCTGGACAGGGTAGGCATTTAGCGGAATTCCCCATGCCAGGGAACACCTTTGACACCACTTAGAGGCGTGGAGGGCGGCCCCGAACCTCCCCCACACAGTCAGCCATGTTCCGGAATTGTGAGAGTGGGGATGTTCCGTCTTCAGTCTGCAGCACCCGGGATCTCCTAGGAGCCCTTCGCGTGTCTTCCCCGAGTGTCTGCATGTGCAGGCTGCCGGGGAAAGGCGGGGGTTGGGCTGGAAATGCAGGTAGCATCTAGTGCCTCCCCCTAAACAGGGGAGGTAATTAGCGGAATTCCGCCTGCCAGGGAACACTTGTGACACCAGTCAGCTGCGTGGAAGGCGGCCCCATTTTTCCCCACACAGTCAGAAGTGTTCCGAAATTGTGAGTGTGGGGAGGTTCCGTTTTTTGTTTGCAGCACCCGGGATCTCCTAGGAGCCTTTCGCGTGTCTTCCCCGAGTGTATACCATTGCGGGCTGCCGGGGAAATCGGGGGTTTGGCTGGAAATGCAAGTAGCATCTAGTGCCTCCCCCTGGACAGGGTAGGCAATTAGCAGATTTACCCATGCCAGGGAACACCTTTGACACCACTTAACTGCGTGGATGGCGGCCCCGAACCTCCCCCACACAGTCAGCCGTGTTCCGGTATTGTGAGTGTGGGGAGGACCGTCTTCTGTCTGCAGCACCCGGGATCTCCTAGGAGCCCTTCGCGTGTCTTCCCGAGTGTCTACCATTACGGGCTGCCGGGGAAAGCGGGGGTTGGGCTGGAAATGCAAGTAGCATCTAGTGCCTCCCCCTGGACATGGTAGGCAATTAGCGGACTTCCCCGTGCCAGGGAACACCTTTGACACCACTTAGCTGCGTGGAGTGCGGCCCCGAACCTCCCCCACACAGTCAGGCGTGTTCCAGAATTCTGAGAGTGGGGAGGTTCCGTCTTCTGTCTGCAGCACCCGGGATCTCCTAGGAGCCCTTCGCGTGTCTTCATCGAATGTCTCCCATTGCGGGCTGCCGGGGAATGTGGGGGTTGGGCTGGAAATGCAAGTAGCATCTAGTGCCTCCCCCTGGACAGGGTAGGCAATTAGCGGACTTCCCCATGCCAGGGAACACCTTTGAAACCACTTAGAGGCGTGGAGGGCGGCCCCGAACCTCCCCCACACAGTCAGCCATGTTCCGGAATTGTGAGTGTGGGGAGGTTCCGTCTTCTGTCTGCAGCACCCGGGATCTCCTAGGAGCCCTTCACGTGTCTTCCCCGAGTGTCTACCTGTGCGGGCTGCCGGGGAAAGACGGGGGATGGGCTGGAAATGCAGGTCGCATTTAGTGCCTCCCCCTGGACTTGGGAGGTAATTAGCGGACTTCCCCCTGCCAGGGAACACCTGTGACACCAGTCAGCTGCGTGGACGGCGGCCCCAAACCTCCCCCACACAGTCAGCCGTGTTCCGGAATTCTGAGAGTGGGGAGGTTCCGTCTTCTGTCTGCAGCACCCAGGATCTCCTAGGAGCGCTTCGCGTGTATTCCCCGTGTGTCTGCTTTTGCGGGCTGCCGGGGAAAGGCGGGGGTTGGGCTGGAAATGCAGGTAGCATCTAGTGCCTCCCCCTAAACAGGGGAGGTAATTAGCGGAATTCCGCCTGCCTGGGAACACCTGTGACACCAGTCAGCTGCGTGGAAGGCGGCCCCATTCTTCCCCCACACAGTCAGAAGTGTTCCGGAATTGTGAGTGTGGGGAGGTTCCGTCTTCTGTCTGCAGCACCCGTTATCTCCTAGGAGCCCTTCGCGTGTCTTCCCCGAGTATCTGCATGTGCGGGCTGCCGGGGAAAGGCGTGGGTTGGGCTGGAAATGCAGGTCGCATTTAGTGCCTCCCCCTGGACTTGGGAGGTAATTAGCGGACTTCCCCATGCCAGGGAACACCTTTGACACCACTCAACTGCGTGGAGGGCGGGCCCAAACCTCCCCCACACAGTCAGACGTGTTCCGGAATTCTGAGAGTGGGGAGGTTCCGTCTTCTGTCTGCAGCACCCGGGATCTCCTAGGAGCCCTTCGCGTGTCTTCCCCGATTGTCTCACATTGCGGGCTGCCGGGGAAGGCGGGGGTTGGGCTGGAAATGCAGGTAGTATCTAGAGCCTCCCCCTGGACTTGGGAGGTAATTAGCGGACTTCCCCCAGCCAGGGAACACCTGTGACACCAGTCAGCTGGGTGGACGACGGACCCAAACCTCCCACACACAGTCAGTCGTTTTCCGGAATTCTGAGAGTGTGGAGGTTCCGTCTTCTGTCTGCTGCACCCGAATTCTCCGAGGAGCATTTCGCGTGTCTTCCCCGAGTGTATGCATATGCGGGCTACCGGGGAAAGGCGGGGTTTGGGCTGGAAATGCAGGTAGCATCTAGTGCCTCCCCCTGGAGAGGGTAGGCAATTAGCGGACTTCCCCAAGCCAGGGAATAATTTTGACACCAGTCATCTGCGTGGACGGCGGCCCAAAACCTACCCCACACAGTCAGCCGTGTTCAGGAATTCTGAGAGTGGGGATGTTCCGTCTTCAGTCTGCAGCACCCGGGATCTCCTAGGAGCCCTTCGCGTGTCTTCCCCGAGTGTCTGCATGTGCGGGCTGCCGGGGAAAGGCGGGGGTTGGGCTGGAAATGCAGGTCGCATTTAGTGCCTCCCCCTGAACTTGGGAGGTAATTAGCGGACTTCCCCATGCCAGGGAACACCTTTGACACCACTCACCTGCGTGGAGTGCGGTCCCAAACCTCCCACACACAGTCAGCCCTGTTCCGAAATTGTGAGTGTGGGGAGGTTCCGTTTTCTTTCTGCAGCACCCTGGATCTCCTAGGAGCCCTTCCCGTGTCTTCCCGGAGTGTCTCCCATTGCGGGCTGCCGGAGAAAGCGGGGGTTGGGCTGGAAATGCAAGTAGCATCTAGTGCCTCCCCCTGGACAGTGTAGGCAATTAGCGGACTTCCACGTGACATGGAACACCTTTGACACCACTTAGCTGCGTGGAGGGCGGCCCCGAACCTCCCCCACACAGTCAGCCGTGTTTCGGAATTCTGAGAGTGGGGAGATTCCGTCTTCTGTCTGCAGCACCCGAGATCTCCTAGGAGCATTTCGCGTGTCTTCCCCGAGTGTCTGCATGTGCGGGCTGCCGGGGAAAGGTGGGGGTTGGGCTGGAAATGCAGGTAGCATCTAGTGCCTCCCCCTAAACAGGGGAGTTAATTAGCGGAATTCCGCCTGCCAGGGAACACTTGTGACACCAGTCAGCTGCGTGGAAGGCGGCCCCATTCTTCCCCACACAGTCAGAAGTGTTCCGGAATTGTGAGTGTGGGGAAGTTCCGTCTTCTGTCTGCAGCACCCGTTATCTCCTAGGAGCCCTTCGCGTGTCTTCCCCGAGTGTCTGCATGTGCGGATTGCCGGGGAAAGGCGTGGGTTGGGCTGGAAATGCAGGTCGCATTTAGTGCCTCCCCCTGGACTTGGGAGGTAATTAGCGGACTTCCCCATGCCAGGGAATACCTTTGACCCCACTCAACTGCGTGGAGGGCGGCCCCAAACCTCCCCAACACAGTGAGCCGTGTTCCGGAATTCTGAGAGTGGGGAGGTTCCGTCTTCTGTCTGCAGCACCCGGGATCTCCTAGGAGGACTTCGCGTGTCTTCCCCGAGTGTCTCACATTGCGGGCTGCAAGGGAATGCGGGGGTTGGGCTGGAAATGCAAGTAGCATCTAGTGCCTCCCCCTGGACAGGGTAGGCCATTAGCGGAATTCCCGGTGCCAGGGAACACCTGTGACACCAGTCAGCTGCGTGGACGGCGGCCACAAACCTCCCACACACAGTCAGCCGTGTTCCGGTATTCTGAGAGTGAGGAGGTTCCGTCTTCTGTCTGCAACACCCGAGAACTCCTAGGAGCATTTCGCGTGTCTTCCCCGAGTGTAAGCATGTGCGAGCTACCGGGGAAAGGCGGCGTTGGGCTGGAAATGCAGGTAGCATGTAGTGCCTCCCCCTGGACATGGTAGGCAATTAGCGGGCTTCCCCCTGCCAGGGAATACCTTTGACACCACTTTGCTGCGTGGAGGGCGGCCCCGAACCTCCCCCACACAGTCAGCCGTGTTCCGGTATTGTGAGTGTGGGGAAGTTCCGTCTTCTGTCTGCAGCACCCGGAATCTCCTAGGAGCCCTTCGCGTGTCTTCCCCGAGTGTCTGCATGTGCGGGCTCCCGGGGAAAGGCGGGGGTTGGGCTGGAAATGCAGGTAGCATCTAGTGCCTCCCCCTGGACTTGGGAGGTAATTAGCGGACTTCCCCCTGCCAGGGAACACCTTTGACACCACTCAACTGCGTGGAGGGCGGCCCCAAACCCCCCACACACAGTCAGCCGTGTTCCGGAATTCTGAGAGTGAGGAGGTTCCGTCTTCTGTCTGCTGCACCCGGGATCTCCTAGGAGCCCTTCGCGTGTCTTCCCCGAGTGTATCCCACTGCGGGCTGCCGGGGAAAGCGGGGGTTGGGCTGGAAATGCAAGTAGCTTCTAGTGCCTTCCCCTGGACAGGGTAGGCATTTAGCGGACTTCCCCGTGCCAGGGAACACCTTTGAAACCACTTAGCTGCGTGGAGGGCGGCCCCGAACCTCCCCACACAGTCAGCCGTGTTCCGGAATTCTGAGAGAGGGGAGGTTCCGTCTTCTGTCTGCAGCACCCGAGATCTCCTAGGAGCATTTTGCGTGTCTTCCCCGAGTGTATGCATGTGCGGGCTACCGGGGAAAGGCGGGGTTTGGGCTGAAAATGCAGGTAGCATGTAGTGCCTCCCGCTGGAATGGATAGGCAATTAGCGGATTTCCCCATGCCAGGGAACACCTTTGACACCACTTAGCTGCGTGGAGGGCGGCCCCGAACCTCCCCCACACAGTCAGACGTGTTCCGGAATTCTGAGAGAGGGGAGGTTCCGTCTTCTGTCTGCAGGACCCGGGATCTCCTAGGAGCACTTCGCGTGTCTTCATCGAATGTCTCCCATTGCGGGCTGCCGGGGAAAGCGGGGGTTGGGCTGGAAATGCAAGTAGCATCTAGTGCCTCCCCCTGGACAGGGTAGGCAATTAGCGGACTTCCCCATGCCAGGGAACACCTTTGACACCACTTAGAGGCGTGGAGAGCGGCCCCGAACCTCCCCCACACAGTCAGCCATGTTCCGGAATTGTGAGTGTGGGGAGTTTCCGTCTTCTGTCTGCAGCACCCGGGATCTCCTAGGAGCCCTTCGCGTGTCTTCCCCGAGTGTCTACCTGTGCGGGCTGCCGGGGAAAGACGGGGGATGGGCTGGAAATGCAGGTAGTATCTAGTGCCTCTCCCTGTACTTGGGAGGAAATTAGCGGACTTCCCCCTGCCAGGGAACACCTGTGACACCAGTCAGCTGCGTGGACGGCGGCACCAAACCTCCCCCACACAGTCAGCCGTGTTCCGGAATTCTGAGAGTGGGGAGGTTCCGTCTTCTGTCTGCAGCACCCAGGATCTCCTAGGATCCCTTCGCGTGTCTTCCCCGAGTGTCTGCATGTGCGGGCTGCCGGGGAAAGGCGGGGGTTGGGCTGGAAATGCAGGTCGCATTTAGTGCCTCCCCCTGTACTTGGGAGGTAATTAGCGGACTTCCCCATGCCAGGGAACACCTTTGACACCACTCAACTGCGTGGAGGGCGGCCCCAAACCTCCCACACACAGTCAGCCGTGTTCCGAAATTGTGAGTGTGGGGAGGTTCCGTTTTCTGTCTGCAGCACCCGGGATCTCCTAGGAGCCCTTCGCGTGTCTTCATCGAGTGTCTCCCATTGCGGGCTGCCGGGGAATGCGGGGGTTGGGCTGGAAATGCAAGTAGCATCTAGTGCCTCCCCCTGGACAGGGTAGGCCATTAGCGGACTTCCCCGTGCCAGGGAACACCTGTGACACCAGTCAGCTGCGTGGACGTCGGCCCCAAACCTCCAACACACAGTCAGCCGTGTTCCGGAATTCTGAGAGAGGAGGTTCCATCTTCTGTCTGCAGCACCCGGGATCTCCTAGGAGCCCTTCGCGTGTCTTCCCCGAGTGTCTGCCTGTGCGGTCTGCCGGGGAAAGGCGGGGTTTGGGCTGGAAATGCAGGTAGCATCTAGTGCCTCCCCCTGGACAGGGTAGGCAATTAGCGAATTTACCCATGCCAGGGAACACCTTTGACAACACTTAGCGGCGTGGAGGGCGGCCCCAAACCACCCCCACACAGTTATCCGTGTTCCGGGATTGTGAGTGTGGGGAGGTTCCGTCTACAGTCTGCAGCACCCGGGATCTCCTAGGAGCCCTTCGCGTGTCTTCCCCGAGTGTCTCACATTGCGGGCTGCCGGGGAAAGGCGGGGGTTGGGCTGGAATTGCAGGTAGCATCTAGTGCCTCCCCCTGGACTTGGGAGGTAATTAGCGGACTTCCCCATGCCAGGGAACACCTTTGACACCACTCAACTGCGTGGAGGGCGGCCCCAAACCTCCCACACACAGTCAGCCGTGTTCCGGAATTCTGAGAGTGAGGAGGTTCCGTCTTCTGTCTGCTGCACCCGGGATCTCCTAGGAGCCCTTCGCGTGTCTTCCCCGAGTGTATCCCATTGCGGGCTGCCGGGGAAAGCGGGGGTTGGGCTGGAAATGCAAGTAGCTTCTAGTGCCTTCCCCTGGACAGGGTAGGCAATTAGCGGACTTCCCCGTGCCAGGGAACACTTTTGACACCACTTAGCTGCGTGGAGGGCGGCCCCGAACCTCCCCGACACAGTCGGCCGTGTTCCGGAATTCTGAGAGTGGGGAGGTTCCGTCTTCTGTCTGCAGCACCCGAGATCTCCTAGGAGCATTTCGCGTGTCTTCCCCGAGTGTATGCATGTGCGGGCTACCGGGAAAAGGCGGCGTTGGGCTGGAAATGCAGGTAGCATGTAGTGCCTCCAACTGGAAAGGGTAGGCAATTAGCGGATTTCCCCATGCCAGGGAACACCTTTGACACCACTTAACTGCGTGGAGGGCGGCCCCGAACCTCCCCCACACAGTCAGCCGTGTTCCGGTATTGTGAGTGTGGGGAGGTTCCGCCTTCTGTCTGCAGCACCCGGGATCTCCTAGGAGACCTTCGCGTGTCTTCCCCGAGTGTCTCACATTACGGGCTGCAGGGGAAAGGCGGGGTTTGGGCTGGAAATGCAGGTAGTATCTAGTGCCTCCCCCTGGACTTGGGAGGTAATTAGCGGACTTCCCCCGGCCAGGGAACACCTGTGACACCAGTCAGCTGCGTGGACGGCGGCCCCAAATCTCCCCCACACAGTCAGCCGTGTTCTGGAATTCTGAGAGTGGGGATGTTCCGTCTTCTGTCTGCAGCACCCGGGATCTCCTAGGAGCCCTTCGCGTGTCTTCCCCGAGTGTCTGCATGTGCGGGCTGCCGGGGAAAGGCGGGGGTTGGGCTGGAAATGCAGGTCGCATTTAGTGCCTCCCCCTGGACTTGGGAGGTAATTAGCGGACTTCCCCATGCCAGGGAACACCTTTGACACCACTCACCTGCGTGGAGGGCGGCCCCAAACCTCCCACACACAGTCAGCCGTGTTCCGAAATTGTGAGTGTGGGGAGGTTCCGTTTTCTGTCTGCAGCACCCGGGATCTCCTAGGAGCCCTTCGCGTGTCTTCCACGGTTGTCTCCCATTGCGGGCTGCCGGGGAAAGCGGGGGTTGGGCTGGAAATGCAAGTAGCATCTAGTGCCTCCCCCTGGACAGGTTAGGCCATTAGCGGACTTCCCCGTGCCAGGGAACACCTGTGACACCAGTCAGCTGCGTGGACGGCGGCCCCAAACCTCCAACACACAGTCAGCCGTGTTCCGGAATTCTGAGAGTGAGGAGGTTCCGTCTTCTGTCTGCAGCACCCGAGATCTCCTAGGAGCATTAAGCGTGTCTTACCCAAGTGTATGCATGTGCGGGCTACCGGGGAAAGGCGGCGTTGGGCTGGAAATGCAGGTAGCATGTAGTGCCTCCCCCTGGACATGGTAGGCAATTAGCGGACTTCCCCCTGCCAGGGAATACCTTTGACATCACTTAGCTGCGTGGAGGGCGGCCCCGAACCTCCCCCACACAGTCAGCCGTGTTCCGGTATTTTGAGTGTGGGGAAGTTCCGTCTTCTGTCTGCAGCACCCGGAATCTCCTAGGAGCCCTTCGCGTTTCTTCCCCGAGTGTCTGCCTGTGCGGGCTGCCGGGGAAAGGCGGGGGTTGGGCTGGAAATGCAGGTAGCATCTAGTGCCTCCCCCTGGACAGGGTAGGCAATTAGCGAATTTACCCATGCCAGGGAACACCTTTGACAGCACTTAGCGGCGTGGAGTTCGGCCCCAAACCACCCCCAAACAGTTAAGCGTGTTCCGGGTTTGTGAGTGTGGGGAGGTTCCGTCTACAGTCTGCAGAACCCGGGATCTCCTAGGAGCCCTTCGCGTGTCTTCCCCGAGTATCTCACATTGCGGGCTGCCGGGGAAAGGCGGGGGTTGGGCTGGAAATGCAGGTAGCATCTAGTGCCTCCCCCTGGACTTGGGAGGTAATTAGCGGAATTCCCCCTGCCAGGGAACACCTTTGACACCACTCAACTGCGTGGAGGGCGGCCCCAAACCTCCCACACACAGTCAGCCATGTTCCGGAATTCTGAGAGTGAGGAGGTTCCGTCTTCTGTCTGCTGCACCCGGGATCTCCTAGGAGCCCTTCGCGTGTCTTCCCCGAGTGTATCCCATTGCGGGCTGCCGGGGAAAGCGGGGGTTGGGCTGGAAATGCAAGTAGCTTCTAGTGCCTTCCCCTGGACAGTGTAGGCAATTAGCGGACTTCCCCGTGCCAGGGAACACCTTTGACACCACTTAGCTGCGTGGAGGGCGGCCCCGAACCTCCCCGACACAGTCAGCCGTGTTCCGGAATTCTGAGAGTGGGGATGTTCCGTCTTCTGTCTGCAGCACCCGGGATCTCCTAGGAGCCCTTCGCGTGTCTTCCCCGAGTGTCTGCATGTGCGGGCTGCCGGGGAATGCGGGGGTTGGGCTGGAAATGCAAGTAGCATCTAGTGCCTCCCCCTGGACAGGGTAGGCCATTAGCGGACTTCCCCGTGCCAGAGAACACCTGTGACACCAGTCAGCTGCGTGGACGGCGGCCCCAAACCTCCAACACACAGTCAGCCGTGTTCCGGAATTCTGAGAGTGAGTAGGTTCCGTCTTCTGTCTGCAGCACCCGAGATCTCCTAGGAGCATTTAGCGTGTCTTACCCGAGTGTATGCATGTGCGGGCTACCGGGGAAAGGCGGCGTTGGGCTGGAAATGCAGGTAGCATGTAGTGCCTCCCCCTGGACATGGTAGGCAATTAGCGGACTACCCCCTGCCAGGGAATACCTTTGACATCCCTTAGCTGCGTGGAGGGCGGCCCCGAACCTCCCCCACCCAGTCAGCCGTGTTCCGGTATTGTGAGTGTTGGGAATTTCCGTCTTCTGTCTGCAGCACCCGGAATCTCCTAGGAGCCCTTCGCGTGTCTTCCCCGAGTGTCTGCCTGTGCGGGCTGCCGGGGAAAGGCGAGGGTTGGGCTGGAATTGCAGGTAGCATCTAGTGCCTCCCCCTGGACAGGGTAGGCAATTAGCGAATTTACCCATGCCAGGGAACACCTTTGACACCACTCAACTGCGTGGAGGGCGGCCCCAAACCTCCCACACACAGTCAGCCGTGTTCCGGAATTCTGAGAGTGAGGAGGTTCCGTCTTCTGTCTGCCGCACCCGGGATCTCCTAGGAGCCCTTCGCGTGTATTCCCCGTGTGTCTGCTTGTGCGAGCTGCCCGGGGAAAGGCGGGGGTTGGGCTGGAAATGCAGGTAGCATCTAGTGCCTCCCCCTGAACAGGGGAGGTAATTAGCGGAATTCCGCCTGCCAGGGAACACCTGTGACACCAGTCAGCTGCGTGGAAGGCGGCCCCAGTCTTCCCCCACACAGTCAGAAGTGTTCCGGAATTCTGAGAGTGAGGAGGTTCCGTCTTCTGTCTGCAGCACCCGAGATCTCCTAGGATCATTTAGCGTGTCTTACCCGAGTGTATGCATGTGCGGGCTACCGGGGGAAGGCGGCGTTGGGCTGGAAATGCAGGTAGCATGTAGTGCCTCCCCCTGGACATGGTAGGCAATTAGCGGACTTCCCCCTGCCAGGGAATACCTTTGACATCACTTAGCTGCGTGGAGGGCGGCCCCGAACCTCCCCCACACAGTCAGCCGTGTTCCGGTATTGTGAGTGTGGGGAAGTTCCGTCTTCTGTCTGCAGCACCCGGGATCTCCTAGGAGCCCTTCGCGTGTCTTCCCCGAGTGTCGCACATTGCGGGCTGCCGGGGAAAGCCGGGGGTTGGGCTGGAAATGCAGGTAGCATCTAGTGCCTCCCCCTGGACTTGGGAGGTAATTAGCGGACTTCCCCCTGCCAGGGAACACCTTTGACACCACTGAACTGCGTGGAGGGCGGCCCCAAACCTCCCACACACAGTCAGCCGTGTTCCGGAATTCTGAGAGTGAGGAGGTTCCGTCTTCTGTCTGCTGCACCCGGGATCTCCTAGGAGCCCTTCGCGTGTCTTCCCCGAGTGTATCCCATTGCGGGCTGCCGGGGAAAGCGGGGGTTGGGCTGGAAATGCAAGTAGCTTCTAGTGCCTTCCCCTGGACAGGGTAGGCAATTAGCGGACTTCCCCGTGCCAGGGAACACCTTTGACACCACTTAGCTGCGTGGAGGGCGGCCCCAAACCTCCCACACACAGTCAGCCGTGTTCCGGTATTGTGAGTGTTGGGAAGTTCCGTCTTCTGTCTGCAGCACCCGGAATCTCCTAGGAGCCCTTCGCGTGTCTTCCCCGAGTATCTGCCTGTGCGGGCTGCCGGGGAAAGTCGGGAGTTGGGCTGGAAATGCAGGTAGCATCTAGTGCCTCCCCCTGAACAGGGGAGGTAATTAGCGGACTTCCCCCTGCCAGGGAAAACCTGAGACACCAGTCAGCTGCGTGGACAGCGGCCCCAAACCTCCCCCTCACAGTCAGCCGTGTTCCGGAAGTCTGAGAGTGGGGAGGTTCCGTCTTCTGTCTGCAGCACCCAGGATCTCCTAGGAGCCCTTCGCGTGTATTCCCCGTGTGTCTGCTTGTGCGAGCTGCCGGGGTTAAGGCGGGGGTTGGGCTGGAAATGCAGGTAGCATCTAGTGCCTCCCCCTGAACAGGGGAGGTAATTAGCGGAATTCCGCCTGCCAGGGAACACCTGTGACACCAGTCAGCTGCGTGGAAGGCGGCCCCAGTCTTCCCCCACACAGTCAGAAGTGTTCCGGAATTGTGAGAGTGAGGAGGTTCCGTCTTCTGTCTGCTGCACCCGGGATCTCCTAGGAGCCCTTCGCGTGTCTTCCCCGAGTGTATCCCATTGCGGGCTGCCGGGGAAAGCGGGGGTTGGGCTGGAAATGCAAGTAGCTTCTAGTGCCTTCCCCTGGACAGGGTAAGCAATTAGCGGACTTCCCCGTGGCAGGGAACACCTTTGACACCACTTAGCTGCGTGGAGGGCGGCCCCGAACCTCCCCGACACAGTCAGCCGTGTTCCGGAATTCTGAGAGTGGGGATGTTCCGTCTTCTGTCTGCAGCACCCGGGATCTCCTAGGAGCCCTTCGCGTGTCTTCCCCGAGTGTCTGCATGTGCGGGCTGCCGGGGAAAGGCGGGGGTTGGGCTGGAAATGCAGGTCGCATTTAGTGCCTCCCCCTGGACTTGGGAGGTAATTAGCGGACTTCCCCATGCCAGGGAACACCTTTGACACCACTCACCTGCGTGGAGGGCGGCCCCAAACCTCCCACACACAGTCAGCCGTGTTCCGGTATTCTGAGAGTGAGGAGGTTCCGTCTTCTGTCTGCTGCACCCGAGATCTCCTAGGAGCATTTCGCGTGTCTTCCCCGAGTGTATGCATGTGCGGGCTACCGGGGAAAGGCGGGGTTTGGGCTGGAAATGCAGGTAGCATGTAGTGCCTCCCCCTGGAAAGGGTAGGCAATTAGCGGATTTCCCCATGCCAGGGAACACCATTGACACCACTTAACTGCGTGGAGGGCGGCCCAGAACCTCCCCCACACTGTCAGCCGAGTTCCGGTATTGTGAGTGTTGGGAAGTTCCGTCTTCTGTCTGCAGCACCCGGAATCTCCTAGGAGCCCTTCGCGTGTCTTCCCCGAGTGTCTGCCTGTGCGGGCTGCCGGGGAAAGTCGGGAGTTGGGCTGGAAATGCAGGTAGCATCTAGTGCCTCCCCCTGGACTTGGGAGGTAATTAGCGGACTTCCCCCTGCCAGGGAACACCTGAGACACCAGTCAGCTGCGTGTACAGCGGCCCCAAACCTCCCCCTCACAGTCAGCCGTGTTCCGGAAGTCTGAGAGTGGGGAGGTTCCGTCTTCTGTCTGCAGCACCCGGGATCTCCTAGGAGCCATTCGCGTGTATTCCCCGTGTGTATGCTTGTGCGAGCTGCCGGGGAAAGGCGGGGGTTGGGCTGGAAATGCAGGTAGCATCTAGTGCCTCCCCCTGAACAGGGGAGGTAATTAGCGGAATTCCGCCTGCCAGGGAACACCTGTGACACCAGTCAGCTGCGTGGAAGGCGGCCCCAGTCTTCCCCCACACAGTCAGAAGTGTTCCGGAATTGTGAGTGTGGGGAGGTTCCGTTTTCTGTCTGCAGCACCCGGGATCTCCTAGGAGCCCTTCGCGTGTCTTCCCCGAGTGTCTGCATGTGCGGGCTGCCGGGGAAAGGCGGGGGTTGGGCTGGAAATGCAGGTCGCATTTAGTGCCTCCCCCTGGGCTTGGGAGGTAATTAGCGGACTTCCCCCTGCCAGGGAACAACTTTGACACCCCTGAACTGCGTGGAGGGCGTCCCCAAACCTCCCACACACAGTCAGCCGTGTTCCGGAATTCTGAGAGTGTGGAGGTTCCGTCTTCTGTCTGCTGCACCCGAATTCTCCTAGGAGCATTTCGCGTGTCTTCCCCGAGTGTATGCATGTGCGAGGTACCGGGGAAAGGCGGGGTTTGGGCTGGAAATGCAGGTAGCATGTAGTGCCTCCCCCTGGAGAGGGTAGGCAATTAGCGGATTTCCCCATGCCAGGGAACACCTTTGACACCACTTAACTGCGTGGAGGGCGGCCCCGAACCTCCCCCACACAGTCAGCCGTGTTCCGGTATTGTGAGTGTGGGGAAGTTCCGTCTTCTGTCTGCAGCACCCGGAATCTCCTAGGAGCCCTTCGCATGTCTTCCCCGAGTGTCTGCCTGTGCGGGCTGACGGGGAAAGGCGGGGGTTGGGCTGGAAATGCAGGTAGTATCTATTGCCTCCCCCTGGACTTGGGAGGTAATTTGCCGACTTCCCCCTGCCAGGGAACACCTGTGACACCAGTCAGCTGCGTGGACGGCGGCCCCAAACCTCCCCCACACAGTCAGCCGTGTTCCGGAATTGTGAGTGTGGGGAGGTTCCGTCTTCTGTCTGCAGCACCCGGGATCTCCTAGGAGCCCTTCGCGGGTCTTCCCCGAGTGTCTGCCTGTGCGGGCTGCCGGGGAAAGGCGGGGGTTGGGCTGGAAATGCAGGTAGCATCTAGTGCCTCCCCCTGGACTTGGGAGGTAATTAGCGGACTTCCCCCTGCCAGGGAACACCTGTGACACCAGTCAGCTGCGTGGACGGCGGCACCAAAACTCCCCCACACAGTCAGACGTGTTCCGGAATTCTGAGAGATGGGAGGTTCCGTCTTCTGTCTGCAGCACCCGGGATCTCCTAGGAGCCCTTCGCGTGTCTTCCCCGAGTGTCTGCATGTGCGGGCTGCCGGGGAAAGGCGGGGGTTGGGCTGGAAATGCAGGTCGCATTTAGTGCCTCCCCCTGGACTTGGGAGGTAATTAGCGGATTTCCCCATGCCAGGGAACACCTTTGACACCACTCACCTGCGTGGCGGGCGGCCCCAAACCTCCCACACACAGTCAGCCGTGTTCCGAATTTGTGAGTGTGGGGAGGTTCCGTTTTCTCTCTGCAGCACCCGGGATCTCCTAGGAGCACTTCGCGTGTCTTCCCCGAGTGTCTACCTTTGCGGGCTGCCGGGGAAAGCGGGGGTTGGGCTGGAAATGCAAGTAGCATCTAGTGCCTCCCCCTGGACAGGGTAGGCAATTAGCGGAATTCCCCATGCCAGGGAACACCTTTGACACCACTTAGAGGCGTGGAGGGCGGCCCCGAACCTCCCCCACACAGTCAGCCATGTTCCGGAATTGTGAGTGTGGGGAGGTTCCGTCTTCTGTCTGCAGCACCCGGGATCTCCTAGGAGCCCTTCGCGTGTCTTCCCCGAGTGTCTACCTGTGCGGGCTGCCGGGGAAAGACGGGGGATGGGCTGGAAATGCAGGTAGTATCTAGTGCCTCTCCCTGGACTTGGGAGGTAATTAGCGGACTTCCCCCTGCCAGGGAACACCTGTGACACCAGTCAGCTGCGTGGACGGCGGCCTCAAACCTCCCCCACACAGTCAGCCGTGTTCCGGAATTCTGAGAGTGGGGAGGTTCCGTCTTCTGTCTGCAGCACCCAGGATCTCCTAGGAGCCCTTCGCGTGTATTCCCCGTGTGTCTGCTTTTGCGGGCTGCCGGGGAAAGGCGGGGGTTGGGCTGGAAATGCAGGTATCATCTAGTGCCTCCCCCTGGACTTGGGAGGTATTTAGCGGAATTCCGCCTGCCAGGGAACACCTGTGACACCAGTCAGCTGCGTGGAAGGCGGCCCCATTCTTCCCCCACACAGTCAGAAGTGTTCCGGAATTGTGAGTGTGGGGAGGTTCCGTCTTCTGTCTGCAGCACCCGTTATGTCCTAGGAGCCCTTCGCGTGTCTTCCCCGAGTGTCTGCATGTGCGGGCTGCCGGGGAAAGGCGTGGGTTGGGCTGGAAATGCAGGTCGCATTTAGTGCCTACCCCTGGACTTGGGAGGTAATTAGCGGACTTCCCCATGCCAGGGAACACCTTTCACACCACTCAACTGCGTGGAGGGCGGCCCCAAACCTCCCCCACACAGTCAGCCGTGTTCCGGAATTCTGAGAGTGGGGAGGTTCCGTCTTCTATCTGCAGCACCCGGGATCTCCTAGGAGCCCTTCGCGTGTCTTCCCCGAGTGTCTCACATTGTGGGCTGCCGGGGAAAGGCGGGGGTTGGGCTGGAAATGCAGGTAGTATCTAGTGCCTCCCCCTGGACTTGGGAGGTAATTAGCGGACTTCCCCCTGCCAGGGAACACCTGTGACACCAGTCAGCTGCGTGGACGGCGGCCCCAAACCTCCCAAACACAGTCAGCCGTGTTCCGGAATTCTGAGAGTGTGGAGGTTCCGTCTTCTGTCTGCTGCACCTGGGATCTCCTAGGAGCCCTTCGCGTGTCTTCCCGAGTGTCTGCATGTGCGGGCTCCCGGGGAAAGGCGGGGTTTGGGCTGGAAGTGCAGGTAGCATCTAGTGCCTCCCCCTGGACAGGGTAGGCAATTAGCGGATTTACCCATGCCAGGGAACACCTTTGACACCACTTAACTGCGTGGAGGGCGGCCCCGAACCTCCCCCACACAGTCAGCCGTGTTCCGGTATTGTGACTGTGGGGAAGTTCCGTCTTCTGTCTGCAGCACCCGGGATCTCCTAGGAGCCCTTCGCGTATCTTCCCCGAGTGTCTGCCTGTGCGGGCTGCTGGGGAAAGGCGGGGTTTGGGCTGGAAATGCAGGTAGTATCTAGTGCCTACCCCTTGACTTGGTAGGTAATTAGCGGACTTCCCCAAGCCAGGGAATAATTTTGACACCAGTCATCTGCGTGGACGGCGGCCCCAAACCTACCACACACAGTCAGCCGTGTTCAGGAATTCTGAGAGTGGGGATGTTCCGTCTTCAGTCTGCAGCACCCGGGATCTCCTAGGAGCCCTTCGCGTGTCTTCCCCGAGTTTCTGCATGTGCGGGCTGCCGGGGAAAGGCGGGGGTTGGGCTGGAAATGCAGGTCGCATTTAGTGCCTCCCCCTGAACTTGGGAGGTAATTAGCGGACTTCCCCATGCCAGGGAACACCTTTGACACCACTCACCTGCGTGGAGGGCGGTCCCAAACCTCCCACACACAGTCAGCCCTGTTCCGAAATTGTGAGTGTGGGGAGGTTCCGTTTTCTGTCTGCAGCACCCGGGATCTCCTAGGAGCCCTTCCCGTGTCTTCCCCGAGTGTCTCCCATTGCGGGTTGCCGGAGAAAGCGGGGGTAGGGCTGGAAATGCAAGTAGCATCTAGTGCCTCCCCCTGGACAGTGTAGGCAATTAGCGGACTTCCCCGTGACAGGGAACACCTTTGACACCACTTAGCTGCGTGGAGGGCGGCCCCGAACCTCCCCCACACAGTCAGCCGTGTTTCGGAATTCTGAGAGTGGGGAGGTTCCGTCTTCTGTCTGCAGTACCCGAGATCTCCTAGGAGCATTTCGCGTGTCTTCCCCGAGTGTCTGCATGTGCGGGCTGCCGGGGAAAGGCGGGGGTTGGGCTGGAAATGCAGGTAGCATCTAGTGCCTCCCCCTAAACAGGGGAGGTAATTAGCGGAATTCCGCCTGCCAGGGAACACTTGTGACACCAGTCAGCTGCGTGGAAGGCGGCCCCATTCTTCCCCACACAGTCAGAAGTGTTCCGGAATTGTGAGTGTGGGGAGGTTCCGTCTTCTGTCTGCAGCACCCGTTATCTCCTAGGAGCCCTTCGCGTGTCTTCCCCGAGTGTCTGCAAGTGCGGGCTGCCGGGGAAAGGCGTGGGTTGGGCTGGAAATGCAGGTCGCATTTAGTGCCTCCCCCTGGACTTGGGAGGTAATTAGCGGACTTCCCCATGCCAGGGAACACCTTTGACACCACTCACCTGCGTGGAGGGCGGTCCCAAACCTCCCACACACAGTCAGCCGTGTTCCGAATTTGTGAGTGTGGGGAGGTTCCGTTTTCTCTCTGCAGCACCCGGGATCTCCTAGGAGCACTTCGCGTGTCTTCCCCAAGTGTCTACCATTGCGGGCTGCTGGGGAAAGTGGGGGTTGGGCTGGAAATGCAAGTAGCATCTAGTGCCTCCCCCTGGACAGGGTAGGCAATTAGCGGAATTCCCCGTGCCAGGGAACACCTTTGACACCACTTAGCTGCGTGGAGGGCGGCCCCGAACCTCCCCCACACAGTCAGGCGTGTTCAAGAATTCTGAGAGTGGGGAGGTTCCGTCTTCTGTCTGCAGCACCCGGGATCTCCTTGGAGCACTTCGCGTGTCTTCATCGAGTGTCTCCCATTGCGGGCTGCCGGGGAAAGCGGGGGTTGGGCTGGAAATGCAAGTAGCATCTAGTGCCTCCCCCTGGACAGAGTAGGCCATTAGCGGACTTCCCCATGCCAGGGAATACCTTTGACACCACTTAGCTGCGTGGAGGGCGGCCCCGAACCTACCCGACACAGTAGGCCGTGTTCCGGAATTCTGAGAGTGGGGAGGTTCCGTCTTCTGTCTGCAGCACCCGAGATCTCCTAGGAGCATTTCGCGTGTCTTCCCCGAGTGTATGCATGTGCGGGCTACCGGGAAAAGGCGGCGTTGGGCTGGAAATGCAGGTAGCATGTAGTGCCTCCCCCTGGACATGGTAGGCAATTAGCGGATTTCCCCATGCCAGGGAACACCTTTGACACCACTTAACTGCATGGAGGGCGGCCCCGAACCTCCCCCACACAGTCAGCCGTGTTCCGGTATTGTGAGTGTGGGGAGGTTCCGTCTTTTGTCTGCAGCACCCGGGATCTCCTAGGAGCTCTTCGCGTGTCTTCCCCGAGTGTCTCACATTACGGGCTGCCGGGGAAAGGCGGGGTTTGGGCTGGAAATGCAGGTAGTATCTAGTGCCTCCCCCTGGACTTGGGAGGTAATTAGCGGACTTCCCCCTGCCAGGGAACACCTGTGACACCAGTCAGCTGCGTGGACGGCGGCCACAAACCTCCCCCACACAGTCAGCCGTGTTCCGGAATTCTGAGAGTGAGGAGGTTCCGTCTTCTGTCTGCTGCACCCGGGATCTCCTAGGAGCCCTTCGCGTGTCTTCCCCGAGTGTATCCCATTGCGGGCTGCCGGGGAAAGCGGGGGTTGGGCTGGAAATGCAAGTAGCTTCTAGTGCCTTCCCCTGGACAGGGTAGGCAATTAGCGGACTTCCCCGTGCCAGGGAACACCTTTGACACCACTTAGCTGCATGGAGGGCGGCCCCGAACCTCCCCGACACAGTCAGCCGTGTTCCGGAATTCTGAGAGTGGGGATGTTCCGTCTTCTGTCTGCAGCACCCGGGATCTCCTAGGAGCCCTTCGCGTGTCTTCCCCGAGTGTCTGCATGTGCGGGCTGCCGGGGAAAGGCGGGGGTTGGGCTGGAAATGCAGGTCGCATTTAGTGCCTCCCCCTGGACTTGGGAGGTAATTAGCGGACTTCCCCATGCCAGGGAACACCTTTGACACCACTCAACTGCGTGGAGGGCGGCCCCAAACCTCCCCCACACAGTCAGCCGTGTTCCGGAATTCTGAGAGTGGGGAGGTTCCGTCTTCTATGTGCAGCACCCGGGATCTCCTAGGAGCCCTTCGCGTGTCTTCCCCGAGTGTCTCACATTGTGGGCTGCCGGGGAAAGGCGGGGTTTGGGCTGGAAATGCAGGTAGCATGTAGTGCCTCCCCCTGGAGAGGGTAGGCAATTAGCGGATTTCCCCATGCCAGGGAACACCTTTGACACCACTAAACTGCGTGGAGGGCGGCCCCGAACCTCCCCCACACAGTCAGCCGTGTTCCGGTTTTGTGAGTGTGGGGAAGTTCCGTCTTCTGTCTGCAGCACCCGGAATCTCCTAGGAGCCCTTCGCGTGTCTTCCCCGAGTGTCTGCCTGTGCGGGCTGACGGGGAAAGGCGGGGGTTGGGCTGGAAATGCAGGTAGCATCTAGTGCCTCCCCCTGAACAGGGGAGGTAATTAGCGGAATTCCGCCTGCCAGGGAACACCTGTGACACCAGTCAGCTGCGTGGAAGGCGGCCCCAGTCTTCCCCCACACAGTCAGAAGTGTTCCGGAATTGTGAGAGTGAGGAGGTTCCGTCTTCTGTCTGCTGCACCCGGGATCTCCTAGGAGCCCTTCGCGTGTCTTCCCCGAGTGTATCCCATTGCGGGCTGCCGGGGAAAGCGGGGGTTGGGCTGGAAATGCAAGTAGCTTCTAGTGCCTTCCCCTGGACAGGGTAAGCAATTAGCGGACTTCCCCGTGGCAGGGAACACCTTTGACACCACTTAGCTGCGTGGAGGGCGGCCCCGAACCTCCCCGACACAGTCAGCCGTGTTCCGGAATTCTGAGAGTGGGGATGTTCCGTCTTCTGTCTGCAGCACCCGGGATCTCCTAGGAGCCCTTCGCGTGTCTTCCCCGAGTGTCTGCATGTGCGGGCTGCCGGGGAAAGGCGGGGGTTGGGCTGGAAATGCAGGTCGCATTTAGTGCCTCCCCCTGGACTTGGGAGGTAATTAGCGGACTTCCCCATGCCAGGGAACACCTTTGACACCACTCACCTGCGTGGAGGGCGGCCCCAAACCTCCCACACACAGTCAGCCGTGTTCCGGTATTCTGAGAGTGAGGAGGTTCCGTCTTCTGTCTGCTGCACCCGAGATCTCCTAGGAGCATTTCGCGTGTCTTCCCCGAGTGTATGCATGTGCGGGCTACCGGGGAAAGGCGGGGTTTGGGCTGGAAATGCAGGTAGCATGTAGTGCCTCCCCCTGGAAAGGGTAGGCAATTAGCGGATTTCCCCATGCCAGGGAACACCATTGACACCACTTAACTGCGTGGAGGGCGGCCCAGAACCTCCCCCACACTGTCAGCCGAGTTCCGGTATTGTGAGTGTTGGGAAGTTCCGTCTTCTGTCTGCAGCACCCGGAATCTCCTAGGAGCCCTTCGCGTGTCTTCCCCGAGTGTCTGCCTGTGCGGGCTGCCGGGGAAAGTCGGGAGTTGGGCTGGAAATGCAGGTAGCATCTAGTGCCTCCCCCTGGACTTGGGAGGTAATTAGCGGACTTCCCCCTGCCAGGGAACACCTGAGACACCAGTCAGCTGCGTGTACAGCGGCCCCAAACCTCCCCCTCACAGTCAGCCGTGTTCCGGAAGTCTGAGAGTGGGGAGGTTCCGTCTTCTGTCTGCAGCACCCGGGATCTCCTAGGAGCCATTCGCGTGTATTCCCCGTGTGTATGCTTGTGCGAGCTGCCGGGGAAAGGCGGGGGTTGGGCTGGAAATGCAGGTAGCATCTAGTGCCTCCCCCTGAACAGGGGAGGTAATTAGCGGAATTCCGCCTGCCAGGGAACACCTGTGACACCAGTCAGCTGCGTGGAAGGCGGCCCCAGTCTTCCCCCACACAGTCAGAAGTGTTCCGGAATTGTGAGTGTGGGGAGGTTCCGTTTTCTGTCTGCAGCACCCGGGATCTCCTAGGAGCCCTTCGCGTGTCTTCCCCGAGTGTCTGCATGTGCGGGCTGCCGGGGAAAGGCGGGGGTTGGGCTGGAAATGCAGGTCGCATTTAGTGCCTCCCCCTGGGCTTGGGAGGTAATTAGCGGACTTCCCCCTGCCAGGGAACAACTTTGACACCCCTGAACTGCGTGGAGGGCGTCCCCAAACCTCCCACACACAGTCAGCCGTGTTCCGGAATTCTGAGAGTGTGGAGGTTCCGTCTTCTGTCTGCTGCACCCGAATTCTCCTAGGAGCATTTCGCGTGTCTTCCCCGAGTGTATGCATGTGCGAGGTACCGGGGAAAGGCGGGGTTTGGGCTGGAAATGCAGGTAGCATGTAGTGCCTCCCCCTGGAGAGGGTAGGCAATTAGCGGATTTCCCCATGCCAGGGAACACCTTTGACACCACTTAACTGCGTGGAGGGCGGCCCCGAACCTCCCCCACACAGTCAGCCGTGTTCCGGTATTGTGAGTGTGGGGAAGTTCCGTCTTCTGTCTGCAGCACCCGGAATCTCCTAGGAGCCCTTCGCATGTCTTCCCCGAGTGTCTGCCTGTGCGGGCTGACGGGGAAAGGCGGGGGTTGGGCTGGAAATGCAGGTAGTATCTATTGCCTCCCCCTGGACTTGGGAGGTAATTTGCCGACTTCCCCCTGCCAGGGAACACCTGTGACACCAGTCAGCTGCGTGGACGGCGGCCCCAAACCTCCCCCACACAGTCAGCCGTGTTCCGGAATTGTGAGTGTGGGGAGGTTCCGTCTTCTGTCTGCAGCACCCGGGATCTCCTAGGAGCCCTTCGCGGGTCTTCCCCGAGTGTCTGCCTGTGCGGGCTGCCGGGGAAAGGCGGGGGTTGGGCTGGAAATGCAGGTAGCATCTAGTGCCTCCCCCTGGACTTGGGAGGTAATTAGCGGACTTCCCCCTGCCAGGGAACACCTGTGACACCAGTCAGCTGCGTGGACGGCGGCACCAAAACTCCCCCACACAGTCAGACGTGTTCCGGAATTCTGAGAGATGGGAGGTTCCGTCTTCTGTCTGCAGCACCCGGGATCTCCTAGGAGCCCTTCGCGTGTCTTCCCCGAGTGTCTGCATGTGCGGGCTGCCGGGGAAAGGCGGGGGTTGGGCTGGAAATGCAGGTCGCATTTAGTGCCTCCCCCTGGACTTGGGAGGTAATTAGCGGATTTCCCCATGCCAGGGAACACCTTTGACACCACTCACCTGCGTGGCGGGCGGCCCCAAACCTCCCACACACAGTCAGCCGTGTTCCGAATTTGTGAGTGTGGGGAGGTTCCGTTTTCTCTCTGCAGCACCCGGGATCTCCTAGGAGCACTTCGCGTGTCTTCCCCGAGTGTCTACCTTTGCGGGCTGCCGGGGAAAGCGGGGGTTGGGCTGGAAATGCAAGTAGCATCTAGTGCCTCCCCCTGGACAGGGTAGGCAATTAGCGGAATTCCCCATGCCAGGGAACACCTTTGACACCACTTAGAGGCGTGGAGGGCGGCCCCGAACCTCCCCCACACAGTCAGCCATGTTCCGGAATTGTGAGTGTGGGGAGGTTCCGTCTTCTGTCTGCAGCACCCGGGATCTCCTAGGAGCCCTTCGCGTGTCTTCCCCGAGTGTCTACCTGTGCGGGCTGCCGGGGAAAGACGGGGGATGGGCTGGAAATGCAGGTAGTATCTAGTGCCTCTCCCTGGACTTGGGAGGTAATTAGCGGACTTCCCCCTGCCAGGGAACACCTGTGACACCAGTCAGCTGCGTGGACGGCGGCCTCAAACCTCCCCCACACAGTCAGCCGTGTTCCGGAATTCTGAGAGTGGGGAGGTTCCGTCTTCTGTCTGCAGCACCCAGGATCTCCTAGGAGCCCTTCGCGTGTATTCCCCGTGTGTCTGCTTTTGCGGGCTGCCGGGGAAAGGCGGGGGTTGGGCTGGAAATGCAGGTATCATCTAGTGCCTCCCCCTGGACTTGGGAGGTATTTAGCGGAATTCCGCCTGCCAGGGAACACCTGTGACACCAGTCAGCTGCGTGGAAGGCGGCCCCATTCTTCCCCCACACAGTCAGAAGTGTTCCGGAATTGTGAGTGTGGGGAGGTTCCGTCTTCTGTCTGCAGCACCCGTTATGTCCTAGGAGCCCTTCGCGTGTCTTCCCCGAGTGTCTGCATGTGCGGGCTGCCGGGGAAAGGCGTGGGTTGGGCTGGAAATGCAGGTCGCATTTAGTGCCTACCCCTGGACTTGGGAGGTAATTAGCGGACTTCCCCATGCCAGGGAACACCTTTCACACCACTCAACTGCGTGGAGGGCGGCCCCAAACCTCCCCCACACAGTCAGCCGTGTTCCGGAATTCTGAGAGTGGGGAGGTTCCGTCTTCTATCTGCAGCACCCGGGATCTCCTAGGAGCCCTTCGCGTGTCTTCCCCGAGTGTCTCACATTGTGGGCTGCCGGGGAAAGGCGGGGGTTGGGCTGGAAATGCAGGTAGTATCTAGTGCCTCCCCCTGGACTTGGGAGGTAATTAGCGGACTTCCCCCTGCCAGGGAACACCTGTGACACCAGTCAGCTGCGTGGACGGCGGCCCCAAACCTCCCAAACACAGTCAGCCGTGTTCCGGAATTCTGAGAGTGTGGAGGTTCCGTCTTCTGTCTGCTGCACCTGGGATCTCCTAGGAGCCCTTCGCGTGTCTTCCCGAGTGTCTGCATGTGCGGGCTCCCGGGGAAAGGCGGGGTTTGGGCTGGAAGTGCAGGTAGCATCTAGTGCCTCCCCCTGGACAGGGTAGGCAATTAGCGGATTTACCCATGCCAGGGAACACCTTTGACACCACTTAACTGCGTGGAGGGCGGCCCCGAACCTCCCCCACACAGTCAGCCGTGTTCCGGTATTGTGACTGTGGGGAAGTTCCGTCTTCTGTCTGCAGCACCCGGGATCTCCTAGGAGCCCTTCGCGTATCTTCCCCGAGTGTCTGCCTGTGCGGGCTGCTGGGGAAAGGCGGGGTTTGGGCTGGAAATGCAGGTAGTATCTAGTGCCTACCCCTTGACTTGGTAGGTAATTAGCGGACTTCCCCAAGCCAGGGAATAATTTTGACACCAGTCATCTGCGTGGACGGCGGCCCCAAACCTACCACACACAGTCAGCCGTGTTCAGGAATTCTGAGAGTGGGGATGTTCCGTCTTCAGTCTGCAGCACCCGGGATCTCCTAGGAGCCCTTCGCGTGTCTTCCCCGAGTGTCTGCATGTGCGGGCTGCCGGGGAAAGGCGGGGGTTGGGCTGGAAATGCAGGTCGCATTTAGTGCCTCCCCCTGAACTTGGGAGGTAATTAGCGGACTTCCCCATGCCAGGGAACACCTTTGACACCACTCACCTGCGTGGAGGGCGGTCCCAAACCTCCCACACACAGTCAGCCCTGTTCCGAAATTGTGAGTGTGGGGAGGTTCCGTTTTCTGTCTGCAGCACCCGGGATCTCCTAGGAGCCCTTCCCGTGTCTTCCCCGAGTGTCTCCCATTGCGGGTTGCCGGAGAAAGCGGGGGTAGGGCTGGAAATGCAAGTAGCATCTAGTGCCTCCCCCTGGACAGTGTAGGCAATTAGCGGACTTCCCCGTGACAGGGAACACCTTTGACACCACTTAGCTGCGTGGAGGGCGGCCCCGAACCTCCCCCACACAGTCAGCCGTGTTTCGGAATTCTGAGAGTGGGGAGGTTCCGTCTTCTGTCTGCAGTACCCGAGATCTCCTAGGAGCATTTCGCGTGTCTTCCCCGAGTGTCTGCATGTGCGGGCTGCCGGGGAAAGGCGGGGGTTGGGCTGGAAATGCAGGTAGCATCTAGTGCCTCCCCCTAAACAGGGGAGGTAATTAGCGGAATTCCGCCTGCCAGGGAACACTTGTGACACCAGTCAGCTGCGTGGAAGGCGGCCCCATTCTTCCCCACACAGTCAGAAGTGTTCCGGAATTGTGAGTGTGGGGAGGTTCCGTCTTCTGTCTGCAGCACCCGTTATCTCCTAGGAGCCCTTCGCGTGTCTTCCCCGAGTGTCTGCAAGTGCGGGCTGCCGGGGAAAGGCGTGGGTTGGGCTGGAAATGCAGGTCGCATTTAGTGCCTCCCCCTGGACTTGGGAGGTAATTAGCGGACTTCCCCATGCCAGGGAACACCTTTGACACCACTCACCTGCGTGGAGGGCGGTCCCAAACCTCCCACACACAGTCAGCCGTGTTCCGAATTTGTGAGTGTGGGGAGGTTCCGTTTTCTCTCTGCAGCACCCGGGATCTCCTAGGAGCACTTCGCGTGTCTTCCCCAAGTGTCTACCATTGCGGGCTGCTGGGGAAAGTGGGGGTTGGGCTGGAAATGCAAGTAGCATCTAGTGCCTCCCCCTGGACAGGGTAGGCAATTAGCGGAATTCCCCGTGCCAGGGAACACCTTTGACACCACTTAGCTGCGTGGAGGGCGGCCCCGAACCTCCCCCACACAGTCAGGCGTGTTCAAGAATTCTGAGAGTGGGGAGGTTCCGTCTTCTGTCTGCAGCACCCGGGATCTCCTTGGAGCACTTCGCGTGTCTTCATCGAGTGTCTCCCATTGCGGGCTGCCGGGGAAAGCGGGGGTTGGGCTGGAAATGCAAGTAGCATCTAGTGCCTCCCCCTGGACAGAGTAGGCCATTAGCGGACTTCCCCATGCCAGGGAATACCTTTGACACCACTTAGCTGCGTGGAGGGCGGCCCCGAACCTACCCGACACAGTAGGCCGTGTTCCGGAATTCTGAGAGTGGGGAGGTTCCGTCTTCTGTCTGCAGCACCCGAGATCTCCTAGGAGCATTTCGCGTGTCTTCCCCGAGTGTATGCATGTGCGGGCTACCGGGAAAAGGCGGCGTTGGGCTGGAAATGCAGGTAGCATGTAGTGCCTCCCCCTGGACATGGTAGGCAATTAGCGGATTTCCCCATGCCAGGGAACACCTTTGACACCACTTAACTGCATGGAGGGCGGCCCCGAACCTCCCCCACACAGTCAGCCGTGTTCCGGTATTGTGAGTGTGGGGAGGTTCCGTCTTTTGTCTGCAGCACCCGGGATCTCCTAGGAGCTCTTCGCGTGTCTTCCCCGAGTGTCTCACATTACGGGCTGCCGGGGAAAGGCGGGGTTTGGGCTGGAAATGCAGGTAGTATCTAGTGCCTCCCCCTGGACTTGGGAGGTAATTAGCGGACTTCCCCCTGCCAGGGAACACCTGTGACACCAGTCAGCTGCGTGGACGGCGGCCCCAAACCTCCCCCACACAGTCAGCCGTGTTCCGGAATTCTGAGAGTGAGGAGGTTCCGTCTTCTGTCTGCTGCACCCGGGATCTCCTAGGAGCCCTTCGCGTGTCTTCCCCGAGTGTATCCCATTGCGGGCTGCCGGGGAAAGCGGGGGTTGGGCTGGAAATGCAAGTAGCTTCTAGTGCCTTCCCCTGGACAGGGTAGGCAATTAGCGGACTTCCCCGTGCCAGGGAACACCTTTGACACCACTTAGCTGCATGGAGGGCGGCCCCGAACCTCCCCGACACAGTCAGCCGTGTTCCGGAATTCTGAGAGTGGGGATGTTCCGTCTTCTGTCTGCAGCACCCGGGATCTCCTAGGAGCCCTTCGCGTGTCTTCCCCGAGTGTCTGCATGTGCGGGCTGCCGGGGAAAGGCGGGGGTTGGGCTGGAAATGCAGGTCGCATTTAGTGCCTCCCCCTGGACTTGGGAGGTAATTAGCGGACTTCCCCATGCCAGGGAACACCTTTGACACCACTCAACTGCGTGGAGGGCGGCCCCAAACCTCCCCCACACAGTCAGCCGTGTTCCGGAATTCTGAGAGTGGGGAGGTTCCGTCTTCTATGTGCAGCACCCGGGATCTCCTAGGAGCCCTTCGCGTGTCTTCCCCGAGTGTCTCACATTGTGGGCTGCCGGGGAAAGGCGGGGTTTGGGCTGGAAATGCAGGTAGCATGTAGTGCCTCCCCCTGGAGAGGGTAGGCAATTAGCGGATTTCCCCATGCCAGGGAACACCTTTGACACCACTAAACTGCGTGGAGGGCGGCCCCGAACCTCCCCCACACAGTCAGCCGTGTTCCGGTTTTGTGAGTGTGGGGAAGTTCCGTCTTCTGTCTGCAGCACCCGGAATCTCCTAGGAGCCCTTCGCGTGTCTTCCCCGAGTGTCTGCCTGTGCGGGCTGACGGGGAAAGGCGGGGGTTGGGCTGGAAATGCAGGTAGTATCTAGTGCCTCCCCCTGGACTTTGGAGGTAATTTGCCGACTTCCCCCAGCCAGGGAACACCAGTGACACCAGTCAGCTGCGTGGACGGCGGCCCCAAACCTCCCCCACACAGTCAGCCGTGTTCCGGAATTGTGAGTGTGTGGAGGTTCCGTCTTCTGTCTGCAGCACCCGGGATCTCCTAGGAGCCCTTCGCGTGTCTTCCCCGATTGTCTGCATGTGCGGGCTGCCGGGGAAAGGCGGCGGTTGGGCTGGAAATGCAGGTCGCATTTAGTGCCTCCCCCTGGAATTGGGAGGTAATTAGCGGAATTCCCCATGCCAGGGAACACCTTTGACACCACTCACCTGCGTGGAGGGCGGCCCCAAACCTCCCACACACAGTCAGCCGTGTTCCGAAATTGTGAGTGTGGGGAGGTTCCGTTTTTTGTCTGCAGCACCCGGGATCTCCTAGGAGCCTTTCGCGTGTCTTCCCCGAGTGTATACCATTGCGGGCTGCCGGGGAAATCGGGGGTTTGGCTGGAAATGCAAGTAGCATCTAGTGCCTCCCCCTGGACAGGGTAGGCAATTAGCGGATTTACCCATGCCAGGGAACACCTTTGACACCACTTAACTGCGTGGAGGGCGGCCACGAACCTCCCCCACACAGTCAGCCGTGTTCCGGTATTGTGAGTGTGGGGAGGACCGTCTTCTGTCTGCAGCACCTGTGATCTCCTAGGAGCCCTTCGCGTGTCTTCCCGAGTGTCTGCATGTGCGGGCTCCCGGGGAAAGGCGGGGTTTGGGCTGGAAGTGCAGGTAGCATCTAGTGCCTCCCCCTGGACAGGGTAGGCAATTAGCGGATTTACCCATGCCAGGGAACACCTTTGACACCACTTAACTGCGTGGAGGGCGGCCCCGAACCTCCCCCACACAGTCAGCCGTGTTCCGGTATTGTGAGTGTGGGGAAGTTCCGTCTTCTGTCTGCAGCACCCGGGATCTCCTAGGAGCCCTTCGCGTATCTTCCCCGAGTGTCTGCCTGTGCGGGCTGCCGGGGAAAGGCGGGGTTTGGGCTGGAAATGCAGGTAGTATCTAGTGCCTCCCCCTTGACTTGGTAGGTAATTAGCGGACTTCCCCAAGCCAAGGAATAATTTTGACACCAGTCATCTGCGTGGACGGCGGCCCCAAACCTACCACACACAGTCAGCCGTGTTCAGGAATTCTGAGAGTGGGGATGTTCCGTCTTCAGTCTGCAGCACCCGGGATCTCCTAGGAGCCCTTTGCGTGTCTTCCCCGAGTGTCTGCATGTGCGGGCTGCCGGGGAAAGGCGGGGGTTGGGCTGGAATGCAGGTCGCATTTAGTGCCTCCCCCTGAACTTGGGAGGTAATTAGCGGACTTCCCCATGCCAGGGAACACCTTTGACACCACTCACCTGCGTGGAGGGCGGTCCCAAACCTCCCACACACAGTCAGCCCTGTTCCGAAATTGTGAGTGTGGGGAGGTTCCGTTTTCTGTCTGCAGCACCCGGGATCTCCTAGGAGCCCTTCCCGTGTCTTCCCCGAGTGTCTCCCATTGCGGGCTGCCGGAGAAAGCGGGGGTAGGGCTGGAAATGCAAGTAGCATCTAGTGCCTCCCCCTGGACAGTGTAGGCAATTAGCGGACTTCCCCGTGACAGGGAACACCTTTGACACCACTTAGCTGCGTGGAGGGCGGCCCCGAACCTCCCCCACACAGTCAGCCATGTTTCGGAATTCTGAGAGTGGGGAGGTTCCGTCTTCTGTCTGCAGTACCCGAGATCTCCTAGGAGCATTTCACGTGTCTTCCCCGAGTGTCTGCATGTGCGGGCTGCCGGGGAAAGGCGGGGGTTGGGCTGGAAATGCAGGTAGCATCTAGTGCCTCCCCCTAAACAGGGGAGGTAATTAGCGGAATTCCGCCTGCCAGGGAACACTTGTGACACCAGTCAGCTGCGTGGAAGGCGGCCCCATTCTTCCCCACACAGTCAGAAGTGTTCCGGAATTGTGAGTGTGGGGAGGTTCCGTCTTCTGTCTGCAGCACCCGTTATCTCATAGGAGCCCTTCGCGTGTCTTCCCCGAGTTTCTGCAAGTGCGGGCTGCCGGGGAAAGGCGTGGGTTGGGCTGGAAATGCAGGTCGCATTTAGTGCCTCCCCCTGGACTTGGGAGGTAATTAGCGGACTTCCCCATGCCAGGGAACACCTTTGACACCACTCACCTGCGTGGAGGGCGGCCCCAAACCTCCCACACACAGTCAGCCGTGTTCCGAATTTGTGAGTGTGGGGAGGTTCCGTTTTCTCTCTGCAGCACCCGGGATCTCCTAGGAGCACTTCGCGTGTCTTCCCCAAGTGTCTACCATTGCGGGCTGCTGGGGAAAGCGGGGGTTGGGCTGGAAATGCAAGTAGCATCTAGTGCCTCCCCCTGGACAGGGTAGGCAATTAGCGGACTTCCCCGTGCCAGGGAACACCTTTGACACCACTTAGCTGCATGGAGGGCGGCCCCGAACCTCCCTCACACAGTCAGGCGTGTTCAAGAATTCTGAGAGTGGGGAGGTTCCGTCTTCTGTCTGCAGCACCCGGGATCTCCTAGCAGCACTTCGCGTGTCTTCATCGAGTGTCTCCCATTGCGGGCTGCCGGGGAAAGCGGGGGTTGGGCTGGAAATGCAAGTAGCATCTAGTGCCTCCCCCTGGACAGGGTAGGCAATTAGCGGAATTCCCCATGCCAGGGAACACCTTTGACACCACTTAGAGGCGTGGAGGGCGGACACGAACCTCCCCCACACAGTCAGCCATGTTCCGGAATTGTGAGTGTGGGGAGGTTCCGTCTTCTGTCTGCAGCACCCGGGATCTCCTAGGAGCCCTTCGCGTGTCTTCCCCGAGTGTCTACCTGTGCGGGCTGCTGGGGAAAGACGGGGGATGGGCTGGAAATGCAGGTAGTATCTAGTGCCTCTCCCTGGACTTGGGAGGTAATTAGCGGACTTCCCCCTGCAAGGGAACACCTGTGACACCAGTCAGCTGCGTGGACGGCGGCCCCAAACCTCCCCCACACAGTCAGCCGTGTTCCGGAATTCTGAGAGTGGGGAGGTTCCGTCTTCTGTCTGCAGCACCCAGGATCTCCTAGGAGCCCTTCGCGTGTATTCCCCGAGTGTCTGCATGTGCGGGCTGCCGGGGAAAGGCGGGGGTTGGGCTGGAAATGCAGGTCGCATTTAGTGCCTCCCCCTGTACTTGGGAGGTAATTAGCGGACTTCCCCATGCCAGGGAACACCTTTGACACCACTCAACTGCGTGGAGGGCGGCCCCAAACCTCCCACACACAGTCAGCCGTGTTCCGAATTTGTGAGTGTGGGGAGGTTCCGTTTTCTCTCTGCAGCACCCGGGATCTCCTAGGAGCCCTTCGCGTGTCTTCCACGGTTGTCTCCCATTGCGGGCTGCCAGGGAAAGCGGGGGTTGGGCTGGAAATGCAAGTAGCATCTAGTGCCTCCCCCTGGACAGAGTAGGCCATTAGCGGACTTCCCCGTGCCAGGGAACACCTGTGACACCAGTCAGCTGCGTGGACGGCGGCCCCAAACCTCCAACACACAGTCAGCCGTGTTCCGGAATTCTGAGAGTGAGGAGGTTCCGTCTTCTGTCTGCAGCAACCGAGATCTCCTAGGAGCATTTAGCGTGTCTTCCCCGAGTGTATGCATGTGCGGGCTAACGGGGAAAGGCGGCGTAGGGCTGGAAATTCAGGTAGCATGTAGTGCCTCCCCCTGGACATGGTAGGCAATTAGCGGACTTCCCCCTGCCAGGGAATACTTTTGACATCACTTAGCTGCGTGGAGGGCGGCCCCGAAACTCCCCCACACAGTCAGCCGTGTTCCGGTATTGTGAGTGTGGGGAAGTTCCGTCTTCTGTCTGCAGCACCCGGAATCTCCTAGGAGCCCTTCGCGTGTCTTCCCCGAGTGTCTGCCTGTGCGGGCTGCCGGGGAAAGGCGGGGGTTGGGCTGGAAATGCAGGTAGCATCTAGTGCCTCCCCCTGGACAGGGTAGGCAATTAGCGAATTTACCCATGCCAGGGAACACCTTTGACAGCACTTAGCGGCGTGGAGGGCGGCCCCAAACCACCCCCACACAGTTAGCCGTGTTCCGGGATTGTGAGTGTGGGGAGGTTCCGTCTACAGTCTGCAGCACCCGGGATCTCCTAGGAGCCCTTCTCGTGTCTTCCCCGAGTGTCTCACATTGCGGGCTGCCGAGGAAAGGTGGGGGTTGGGCTGGAAATGCAGGTAGAATCTAGTGCCTCCCCCTGGACTTGGGAGGTAATTAGCGGACTTCCCCCTGCCAGGGAACACCTTTGACACCACTCAACTGCGTGGAGGGCGGCCCCAAACCTCCCACACACAGTCAGCCGTGTTCCGGAATTCTGAGAGTGAGGAGGTTCCGTCTTCTGTCTGCTGCACCCGGGTTCTCCTAGGAGCCCTTCGCGTGTCTTCCCCGAGTGTATCCCATTGCGGGCTGCCGGGGAAAGCGGGGGTTGGGCTGGAAATGCAAGTAGCTTCTAGTGCCTTCCCCTGGACAGGGTAGGCAATTAGCGGACTTCCCCGTGCCAGGGAACACCTTTGACACCACTTAGCTGCGTGGAGGGCGGCCCCGAACTTCCCCGACACAGTCAGCCGTGTTCCGGAATTCTGAGAGTGGGGATGTTCCGTCTTCTGTCTGCAGCACCCGGGATCTCCTAGGAGCCCTTCGCGTGTCTTCCCCGAGTGTCTGCATGTGCGGGCTGCCGGGGAAAGGCGGGGGTTTGGCTGGAAATGCAGGTCGCATTTAGTGCCTCCCCCTGGACTTGGGAGGTAATTAGCGGGCTTCCCCATGCCAGGGAACACCATTGACACCACTTAACTGCGTGGAGGGCGGCCCAGAACCTCCCCCACACTGTCAGCCGTGTTCCGGTATTGTGAGTGTTGGGAAGTTCCGTCTTCTGTCTGCAGCACCCGGAATCTCCTAGGAGCCCTTCGCGTGTCTTCCGCGAGTGTCTGCCTGTGCGGGCTGCAGGGGTAAGTCGGGGGTTGGGCTGGAAATGCAGGTAGCATCTAGTGCATCCCCCTGGACTTGGGAGGTAATTAGCGGACTTCCCCCTGCCAGGGAACACCTGAGACACTAGTCAGCTGCGTGGACAGCGGCCCCAAACCTCCACCTCACAGTCAGCCGTGTTCCGGAAGTCTGAGAGTTGGGAGGTTCCATCTTCTGTCTGCAGCACCCGTTATCTCCTAGGAGCCATTCGCGTGTCTTCCCCGAGTGTCTGCCTGTGCGGGCTGCCGGGGAAAGGCGGGGGTTGGGTTGGAAATGCAGGAAGCATCTAGTGCCTCCCCCTGGACAGGGTAGGCAATTAGCGAATTTACCCATGCCAGGGAACACCTTTGACAGCACTTAGCGGCGTGGAGGGCGGCCCCAAACCACCCCCACACAGTTAGCCGTGTTCCGGGATTGTGAGTGTGGGGAGGTTCCGTCTACAGTCTGCAGCACCCGGGATCTCCTAGGAGCCCTTCGCGTGTCTTCCCCGAGTGTCTCACATTGCGGGCTGCCGGGGAAATGCGGGGGTTGGGCTGGAAATGCAGGTAGCATCTAGTGCCTCCCCCTGGACTTGGGAGGTAATTAGCGGACTTCCCCCTGCCAGGGAACACCTTTGACACCACTCAACTTCGTGGAGGCCGGCCCCAAACCTCCCACACACAGTCAGCCTTGTTCCGGAATTCTGAGAGTGAGGAGGTTCCGTCTTCTGTCTGCTGCACCCGGGATCTCCTAGGAGCCCTTCGCGTGTCTTCCCCGAGTGTATCCCATTGCGGGCTGCCGGGGAAAGCGGGGGTTGGGCTGGAAATGCAAGTAGCTTCTAGTGCCTTCCCCTGGACAGGGTAGGCAATTAGCGGACTTCCCCGTGCCAGGGAACACCTTTGACACCACTTAGATGCGTGGAGGGCGGCCCCGAACCTCCCCGAAACAGTCAGCCGTGTTCCGGAATTCTGAGAGTGGGGATGTTCCGTCTTCTGTCTGCAGCACCCGGGATCTCCTAGGAGCCCTTCGCGTGTCTTCCCCGAGTGTCTGCATGTGCGGGTTGCCGGGGAAAGGCGGGGGTTGGGCTGGAAATGCAGGTAGTATCTAGTGCCTCTCCCTGGACTTGGGAGGTAATTTGCGGACTTCCCCCTGCCAGGGAACACCTGTGACACCAGTCAGCTGCGTGGACGGCGGCCCCGATCCTCCCCCACACAGTCAGCCGTGTTCCGGAATTCTGAGAGTGGGGAGGTTCCGTCTTCTGTCTGCAGCACCCGGGATCTCCTAGGAGCCCTTCGCGTGTATTCCCCGTGTGTCTGCTTTTGCGGGCTGCCGGGGAAAGGTGGGGGTTGGGCTGGAAATGCAGGTAGCATCTAGTGCCTCCCCCTAAACAGGGGAGGTAATTAGCGGAATTCCGCCTGCCAGGGAACACCTGTGACACCAGTCAGCTGCGTGGAAGGCGGCCCCATTCTTCCCCCACACAGTCAGAAGTGTTCCGGAATTCTGAGTGTGGGGAGGTTCCGTCTTCTGTCTGCAGCACCCGTTATCACCTAGGAGCCCTTCGCGTGTCTTCCCCGAGTGTCTGCATGTGCGGGCTGCCGGGGAAAGGCGTGGGTTGGGCTGGAAATGCAGGTCGCATTTAATGCCTACCCCTGGACTTGGGAGGTAATTAGCGGAGTTCCCCATGCCAGGGAACAACTTTGACACCACTCAACTGCGTGGAGGGCGGCCCCAAACCTCCCCCACACAGTCAGCCGTGTTCCGGAATTCTGAGAGTGGGGAGGTTCCGTCTTCTGTCTGCAGCACCCGGGATCTCCTAGGAGCCCTTCGCGTGTCTTCCCCGAGTTTCTCACATTGCGGGCTGCCGGGGAAAGGCGGGGGTTGGGCTGGAAATGCAGGTAGTATCTAGTGCCTCCCCCTGGACTTGGGAGGTAATTAGCGGACTTCCCCCTGCCAGGGAACACCTGTGACACCAGTCAGCTGCGTGGACGGCGGACCCGAACCTCCCACACACAGTCAGCCGTGTTCCGGATTTCTGAGAGTGGGGAGGTTCCGTCTTCTGTCTGCAGCACCCGAATTCTCCTAGGAGCATTTCGCGTGTCTTCCCCGAGTGTATGCATGTGCGGGCTACCGGGGAAAGCGGGGTTTGGGCTGGAAATGCAGGTAGCATCTATTGCCTCCCCCTAAACAGGGGAGGTAATTAGCGGAATTCCGCCTGCCAGGGAACACTTGTGACACCAGTCTGCTGCGTGGAAGGCGGCCCCATTCTTCCCCACACAGTCAGAAGTGTTCCGGAATTGTGAGTGTGGGGAGGTTCCGTCTTCTGTCTGCAGCACCCGTTATCTCCTAGGAGCCCTTCGCGTGTCTTCCCCGAGTGTCTGCATGTGCGGGCTGCCGGGGAAAGGCGTGGGTTGGGCTGGAAATGCAGGTCGCATTTAGTGCCTCCCCCTGGACTTGGGAGGTAATTAGCGGACTTCCCCATGCCAGGGAACACCTTTGACACCACTCAACTGCGTGGAGGGCGGCCCCAAACCTCCCCCACACAGTGAGCCGTGTTCCGGAATTCTGAGAGTGGGGAGGTTCCGTCTTCTGTCTGCAGCACCCGGGATCTCCTAGGAGCCCTTCGCGTGTCTTCCACGGTTGTCTCCCATTGCGGGCTGCCGGGGAAAGCGGGGGTTGGGCTGGAAATGCAAGTAGCATCTAGTGCCTCCCCCTGGACAGGTTAGGCCATTAGCGGACTTCCCCGTGCCAGGGAACACCTGTGACACCACTTAGCTGCGTGGAGGGCGGCCCCGAACCTCCCCGACACAGTCAGCCGTGTTCCGGAATTCTGAGAGTGGGGATGTTCCGTCTTCTGTCTGCAGCACCCGGGATCTCCTAGGAGCCCTTCGCGTGTCTTCCCCGAGTGTCTGCATGTGCGTGCTGCCGGGGAAAGGCGGGGGTTGGGCTGGAAATGCAGGTCGCATTTAGTGCCTCCCCCTGGACTTGGGAGGTAATTAACGGACTTCCCCATGCCAGGGAACACCTTTGACACCACTGAACTGCGTGGAGGGCGGCCCCAATCCTCCCCCACACAGTCAGCCGTGTTTCGGAATTCTGAGAGTGTGGAGGTTCCGTCTTCTGTCTGCTGCACCCGAATTCTCCTAGGAGCATTTCGCGTGTCCTCCCCGAGTGTATGCATGTGCGGGCTACCGGGGAAAGGCGGGGTTTGGGCTGGAAATGCAGGTAGCATGTAGTGCCTCCCCCTGGAAAGGGTAGGCAATTAGCGGACTTCCCCATGCCAGGGAACACCTTTGACACCACTTAACTGCGTGGAGGGCGGCCCCGAACCTCCCCCACACAGTCAGCCGTGTTCCGGTATTGTCAGTGTGGGGAAGTTCCGTCTTCTGTCTGCAGCACCCGGAATCTCCTAGGAGCCCTTCGCGTGTCTTCCCCGAGTGTCTGCCTGTGCGGGCTGACGGGGAATGGCGGGGGTTGGGCTGGAAATGCAGGTACTATCTAGTGCCTCCCCCTGGACTTGGGAGGTAATTTGCCGACTTCCCCCTGCCAGGGAACACCTGTGACACCAGTCAGCTGCGTGGACGGCGGCCCCAAACCTCCCCCACACAGTCAGCCGTGTTCCGGAATTGTGAGTGTGGGGAGGTTCCGTCTTCTGTCTGCAGCACCCGGGATCTCCTAGGAGCCCTTCGCGTGTCTTCCCCGAGTGTCTGCCTGTGCGGGCTGCCGGGGAAAGGCGGGGGTTGGGCTGGAAATGCAGGTAGCATCTAGTGCCTCCCCCTGGACTTGGGAGGTAATTAGCGGACTTCCCCCTGCCAGGGAACACCTGTGACACCAGTCAGCTGCGAGGACGGCGGCACCAAACCTCCCCCACACAGTCAGACGTGTTCCGGAATTCTGAGAGGGGGGAGGTTCCGTCTTCTGTCTGCAGCACCCGGGATCTCCTAGGAGCCCTTCGCGTGTCTTCCCCGAGTGTCTGCATGTGCGGGCTGCCGGGGAAAGGCGGGGGTTGGGCTGGAAATGCAGGTCGCATTTAGTGCCTCCCCCTGGACTTGGGAGGTAATTAGCGGACTTCCCCATGCCAGGGAACACCTTTGACACCACTCACCTGCGTGGAGGGCGGCCCCGAACCTCCCCCACACAGTCAGCCGTGTTCCGAATTTGTGAGTGTGGGGAGGTTCCGTCTTCTGTCTGCAGCACCCGGGATCTCCTAGGAGCCCTTCGCGTGTCTTCCCCGAGTGTCTACCTGTGCTGGCTGCCGGGGAAAGACGGGGGATGGGCTGGAAATGCAGGTAGTATCTAGTGCCTCTCCCTGGACTTGGGAGGTAATTAGCGGACTTCCCCGTGCCAGGGAACACCTGTGACACCAGTCAGCTGCGTGGACGGCGGCCCCGAACCTCCCCCACACAGTCAGCCGTGTTCCGGAAGTCTGAGAGTGAGGAGGTTCCGTCTTCTGTCTGCAGCACCCGGGATCTCCTTGGAGCCCTTCGCGTGTATTCCCCGTGTGTCTGCTTGTGCGTGCTGCCGGGGAAAGGCGGGGGTTGGGCTGGAAATGCAGGTAGCATCTAGTGCCTCCCCCTGAACAGGGGAGGTAAGTAGCCGAATTCCGCCTGCAAGGGAACACCTGTGACACCAGTCAGCTGCGTGGAAGGCGGCCCCAGTCTTCCCCAACACAGTCAGAAGTGTTCCGGAATTGTGAGTGTGGGGAGGTTCCGTTTTCTGTCTGGAGCACCCGGGATCACCTAGGAGCCCTTCGCGTGTCTTCCCCGAGTGTCTGCATGTGCGGGCTACCGGGGAAAGGCGGGGGTTGGGCTGGAAATGCAGGTCGCATTTAGTGCCTCCCCCTGGACTTGGGAGGTAATTAGCGGACTTCCCCCTGCCAGGGAACACCTTTGACACCACTGAACTGCGTGGAGGGCGGCCCCAAACCTCCCCCACACAGTCAGCCGTGTTCCGGAATTCTGAGAGTGTGGAGGTTCCGTCTTCTGTCTGCAGCACCCGGGATCTCCTAGGAGCCCTTCGCGTGTCTTCCCCGAGTGTATGCATGTGCGGGCTACCGGGGAAAGGCGGGGTTTGGGCTGAAATGCAGGTAGCATGTAGTGCCTCCCCCTGGAGAGGGTAGGCAATTAGCGGATTTCCCCATGCCAGGGAACACCTTTGACACCACTTAACTGCGTGGAGGGCGGCCCCGAACCTCCCCCTCACAGTCAGCCGTGTTCCGGTATTGTGAGTGTGGGGAAGTTCCGTCTTCTGTCTGCAGCACCCGGAATCTCCTAGGAGCCCTTCGCGTGTCTTCCCCGAGTGTCTGCCTGTGCGGGCTGCCGGGGAAAGGCGGGGGTTGGGCTGGAAATGCAGGTAGTATCTAGTGCCTCCCCCTGGACTTGGGAGGCAATTAGCGGACTTCCCCCTGCCAGGGAACACCTGTGACACCAGTCAGCTGCGTGGACGGCGGCACCAAACCTCCCCCACACAGTCAGACGTGTTCCGGAATTCTGAGAGAGGGGAGGTTCCGTCTTCTGTCTGCAGCACCCGGGATCTCCTAGGAGCCCTTCGCGTGTCTTCCCCGAGTTTCTGCATGTGCGGGCTGCCGGGCAAAGGCGGGGGTTGGGCTGGAAATGCAGGTCGCATTTAGTGCCTCCCCCTGGACTTGGGAGGTAATTAGCGGACTTCCCCATGCCAGGGAACACCTTTGACACCACTCACCTGCGTGGAGGGCGGCCCCAAACCTCCCACACTCAGTCAGCCGTGTTCCGAATTTGTGAGTGTGGGGAGGTTCCGTTTTCTCTCTGCAGCACCCGGGATCTCCTAGGAGCACTTCGCGTGTCTTCCCCGAGTGTCTACCATTGCGGGCTGCCGGGGAAAGTGGGGGTTAGGCTGGAAATGCAAGTAGCATCTAGTGCCTCCCCCTGGACAGGGTAGGCAATTAGCGGACTTCCCCGTGCCAGGGAACAACTTTGACACCACTTAGCTGCGTGGAGGGCGGCCCCGAACCTCCCCCACACAGTCAGGCGTGTTCCAGAATTCTGAGAGTGGGGAGGTTCCGTCTTCTGTCTGCAGCACCCGGGATCTCCTAGGAGCCCTTCGCGTGTCTTCATCGAGTGTCTCCCATTGCGGGCTGCCGGGGAAAGCGGGGGTTGGGCTGGAAATGCAAGTAGCATCTAGTGCCTCCCCCTGGACAGGGTAGGCAATTAGCGGACTTCCCCATGCCAGGGAACACCTTTGACACCACTTAGAGGCGTGGAGGGCGGCCCCGAACCTCCCCCACACAGTCAGCCATGTTCCGGAATTGTGAGTGTGGGGAGGTTCCGTCTTCTGTCTGCAGCACCCGGGATCTCCTAGGAGCCCTTCGCGTGTCTTCCCCGAGTGTCTACCTGTGCTGGCTGCCGGGGAAAGACGGGGGATGGGCTGGAAATGCAGGTAGTATCTAGTGCCTCTCCCTGGACTTGGGAGGTAATTAGCGGACTTCCCCCTGCCAGGGAACACCTGTGACACCAGTCAGCTGCGTGGACGGCGGCCCCGAACCTCCCCCACACAGTCAGCCGTGTTCCGGAATTCTGAGAGTGGGGAGGTTCCGTCTTCTGTCTGCAGCACCCGGGATCTCCTAGGAGCCCTTCGCGTGTATTCCCCGTGTGTCTGCTTTTGCGAGCTGCCGGGGAAAGGCGGGGGTTGGGCTGGAAATGCAGGTAGCATCTAGTGCCTCCCCCTAAACAGGGGAGGTAATTAGCGGAATTCCGCCTGCCAGGGAACACCTGTGACACCAGTCAGCTGCGTGGAAGGCGGCCCCATTCTTCCCCCACACAGTCAGAAGTGTTCCGGAATTCTGAGTGTGGAGAGGTTCCGTCTTTTGTCTGCAGCACCCGTTATCTCCTAGGAGCCCTTCGCGTGTCTTCCCCGAGTGTCTGCAAGTGCGGGCTGCCGGGGAAAGGCGTGGGTTGGGCTGGAAATGCAGGTCGCATTTAATGCCTACCCCTGGACTTGGGAGGTAATTAGCGGACTTCCCCATGCCAGGGAACACCTTTGACACCACTCAACTGCGTGGAGGGCGGCCCCAAACCTCCCCCACACAGTCAGCCGTGTTCCGGAATTCTGAGAGTGGGGAGGTTCCGTCTTCTGTCTGCAGCACCCGGGATCTCCTAGGAGCCCTTCGCGTGTCTTCCCCGAGTGTCTCACATTGCGGGCTGCCGGGGAAAGGCGGGGGTTGGGCTGGAAATGCAGGTAGTATCTAGTGCCTCCCCCTGGACTTGGGAGGTAATTAGCGGACTTCCCCCTGCCAGGGAACACCTGTGACACCAGTCAGCTGCGTGGACGGCGGACACGAACCCCCCCACACAGTCAGCCGTGTTCCGGATTTCTGACAGTGGGGAGGTTCCGTCTTCTGTCTGCAGAACCCGAATTCTCCTAGGAGCATTTCGCGTGTCTTCCCCGAGTGTATGCATGTGCGGGCTACTGGGGAAAGGCGGGGTTTGGGCTGGAAATGCAGGTAGCATCTAGAGCCTCCCCCTAAACAGGGGAGGTAATTAGCGGAATTCCGCCTGCCAGGGAACACTTGTGACACCAGTCAGCTGCGTGGAAGGCGGCCCCATACTTCCCCACACAGTCAGAAGTGTTCCGGAATTGTGAGTGTGGGGAGGTTCCGTCTTCTGTCTGCAGCACCCGTTATCTCCTAGGAGCCCTTCGCGTGTCTTCCCCGAGTGTCTGCATGTGCGGGCTGCCGGGGAAAGGCGTGGGTTGGGCTGGAAATGCAGGTCGCATTTAGTGCCTCCCCCTGGACTTGGGAGGTAATTAGCGGACTTCCCCATGCCAGGGAACACCTTTGACACCACTCAACTGCGTGGAGGGCGGCCCCAAACCTCCCACACACAGTCAGCCGTGTTCCGGAATTCTGAGAGTGAGGAGGTTCCGTCTTCTGTCTGCAACACCCGAGAACTCCTAGGAGCATTTCGCGTGTCTTCCCCGAGTGTATGCATGTGCGGGCTACCGGGGAAAGGCGGCGTTGGGCTGGAAATGCTGGTAGCATGTAGTGCCTCCCCCTGGACTTGGGAGGTAATTAGCGGACTTCCCCCTGCCAGGGAACACCTGTGACACCAGTCAGCTGCGTGGACGGCGGCCCCAAATCTCCCCCACGCAGTCAGCCGTGTTCCGGAATTCTGAGAGTGGGGATGTTCCGTCTTCTGTCTGCAGCACCCGGGATCTCCTAGGAGCCCTTCGCGTGTCTTCCCCGAGTGTCTGCATGTGCGGGCTGCCGGGGAAATGCGGGGGTTGGGCTGGAAATGCAGGTCGCATTTAGTGCCTCCCCCTGGACTTGGGAGGTAATTAGCGGACTTCCCCATGCCAGGGAACACCTTTGACACCACTCACCTGCGTGGAGGGCGGCCCCAAACCTCCCACACACAGTCAGCCGTGTTCCGAAATTGTGAGTGTGGGGAGGTTCCGTTTTCTGTCTGCAGCACCCGGGATCTCCTAGGAGCCCTTCGCGTGTCTTCCACGGTTGTCTCCCATTGCGGGCTGCCGGGGAAAGCGGGGGTTGGGCTGGAAATGCAAGTAGCATCTAGTGCCTCCCCCTGGACAGGTTAGGCCATTAGCGGACTTCCCCGTGCCAGGGAACACCTGTGACACCAGTCAGCTGCGTGGACGGCGGCCCCAAACCTCCAACACACAGTCAGCCGTGTTCCGGAATTCTGAGAGTGAGGAGGTTCCGTCTTCTGTCTGCAGCACCCGAGATCTCCTAGGAGCATTTAGCGTGTCTTACCCGAGTGTATGCATGTTCGGGCTACCGGGGAAAGGCGGCGTTGGGCTGGAAATGCAGGTAGCATGTAGTGCCTCCCCCTGGACATGGTAGGCAATTAGCGGACTTCCCCCTGCCAGGGAATACCTTTGACATCACTTAGCTGCGTGGAGGGCGGCCCCGAACCTCCCCCACACAGTCAGCCGTGTTCCGGTATTTTGAGTGTGGGGAAGTTCCGTCTTCTGTCTGCAGCACCCGGAATCTCCTAGGAGCCCTTCGCGTGTCTTCCCCGAGTGTCTGCCTGTGCGGGCTGCTGGGGAAAGGCGGGGGTTGGGCTGGAAATTCAGGTAGCATCTAGTGCCTCCCCCTGGACAGGGTAGGCAATTAGCGAATTTACCCATGCCAGGGAACACCTTTGACAGCACTTAGCGGCGTGGAGGGCGGCCCCAAACCACCCCCACACAGTTAAGCGTGTTCCGGGATTGTGAGTGTGGGGAGGTTCCCTCTACAGTCTGCAGAACCCGGGATCTCCTAGGAGCCCTTCGCGTGTCTTCCCCGAGTGTCTCACATTGCGGGCTGCCGGGGAAAGGCGGGGGTTGGGCTGGAAATGCAGGTAGCATCTAGTGCCTCCCCCTGGACTTGGGAGATAATTAGCGGAATTCCCCCTGCCAGGGAACACCTTTGACACCACTCAACTGCGTGGAGGGCGGCCCAGAACCTCCCCCACACTGTCAGCCGTGTTCCGGTATTGTGAGTGTTGGGAAGTTCCGTCTTCTGTCTGCAGCACCCGGAATCTCCTAGGAGCCCTTCGCGTGTCTTCCCCGAGTGTCTGCCTGTGCGGGCTGCCGGGGAAAGTCGGGGGTTGGGCTGGAAATGCAGGTAGCATCTAGTGCCTCCCCCTGGACTTGGGAGGTAATTAGCGGACTTCCCCCTGCCAGGGAACACCTGAGACACCAGTCAGCTGCGTGGACTGCGGCCCCAAACCTCCCGCACACAGTCAGCCGTGTTCCGGAAGTCTGAGAGTGGGGAGGTTCCGTCTTCTGTCTGCAGCACCCGGGATCTCGTAGGAGCCCTTCGCGTGTATTCCCCGTGTGTCTGCTTTTGCGAGCTGCCGGGGAAAGGCAGGGGTTTGGCTGGAAATGCAGGTAGCATCTAGTGCCTCCCCCTGGACTTGGGAGGTAATTTGCCGACTTCCCCCTGCCAGGGAACACCTGTGACACCAGTCAGCTGCGTGGACGGCGGCCCCAAACCTCCCCCACACAGTCAGCCGTGTTCCGGAATTGTGAGTGTGGGGAGGTTCCGTCTTCTGTCTGCAGCACCCGGGATCTCCTAGGAGCCCTTCGCGTGTCTTCCCCGAGTGTCTGCCTGTGCGGGCTGCCGGGGAAAGGCGGGGAATTTGCTGGAAATGCAGGTAGCATCTATTCCCTCCCCCTAAACAGGGGAGGTAATTAGCGGAATTCCGCCTGCCAGGGAACACTTGTGACACCAGTCTGCTGCGTGGAAGGCGGCCCCATTCTTCCCCACACAGTCAGAAGTGTTCCGGAATTGTGAGTGTGGGGAGGTTCCGTCTTCTGTCTGCAGCACCCGTTATCTCCTAGGAGCCCTTCGCGTGTCTTCCCCGAGTGTCTGCATGTGCGGGCTGCCGGGGAAAGGCGTGGGTTGGGCTGGAAATGCAGGTCGCATTTAGTGCCTCCCCCTGGACTTGGGAGGTAATTAGCGGACTTCCCCATGCCAGGGAACACCTTTGACACCACTCAACTGCGTGGAGGGCGGCCCCAAACCTCCCCCACACAGTGAGCCGTGTTCCGGAATTCTGAGAGTGGGGAGGTTCCGTCTTCTGTCTGCAGCACCCGGGATCTCCTAGGAGCCCTTCGCGTGTCTTCCACGGTTGTCTCCCATTGCGGGTTGCCGGGGAAAGCGGGGGTTGGGCTGGAAATGCAAGTAGCATCTAGTGCCTCCCCCTGGACAGGTTAGGCCATTAGCGGACTTCCCCGTGCCAGGGAACACCTGTGACACCAGTCAGCTGCGTGGACGGCGGCCCCAAACTTCCAACACACAGTCAGCCGTGTTCCGGAATTCTGAGAGTGAGGAGGTTCCGTCTTCTGTCTGCAGCACCCGAGATCTCCTAGGAGCATTTAGCGTGTCTTACCCGAGTGTATGCATGTGCGGGCTACTGGGGAAAGGCGGCGTTGGGCTGGAAATGCAGGTAGCATGTAGTGCCTCCCCCTGGACTTGGTAGGCAATTAGCGGACTTCCCCCTGCCAGGGAATACCTTTGACATCACTTAGCTGCGTGGAGGGCGGCCCCGAACCTCCCCCACACAGTCAGCCGTGTTCCGGTATTTTGAGTGTGGGGAAGTTCCGTCTTCTGTCTGCAGCACCCGGAATCTCCTAGGAGCCCTTCGCGTGTCTTCCCCGAGTGTCTGCCTGTGCGGGCTGCCGGGGAAAGGCGGGGGTTGGGCTGGAAATGCAGGTAGCATCTAGTGCCTCCCCCTGGACAGGGTAGGCAATTAGCGAATTTACCCATGCCAGGGAACACCTTTGACAGCACTTAGCGGCGTGGAGGGCGGCCCCAAACCACCCCCACACAGTTAGCCGTGTTCCGGGATTGTGAGTGTGGGGAGGTTCCGTCTACAGTCTGCAGAACCCGGGATCTCCTAGGAGCCTTTCGCGTGTCTTCCCCGAGTGTCTCACATTGCGGGCTGCCGGGGAAAGGCGGGGGTTGGGCTGGAAATGCAGGTAGCATCTAGTGCCTCCCCCTGGACTTGGGAGGTAATTAGCGGAATTCCCCCTGCCAGGGAACACCTTTGACACCACTCAACTGCGTGGAGGGCGGCCCCAAACCTCCCACACACAGTCAGCCGTGTTCCGGAATTCTGAGAGTGAGGAGGTTCCGTCTTCTGTCTGCTGCACCCGGGATCTCCTAGGAGCCCTTCGCGTGTCTTCCCCGAGTGTCTGCATGTGCGGGCTGCCGGGGAAAGCGGGGGTTGGGCTGGAAATGCAAGTAGCTTCTAGTGCCTTCCCCTGGACAGTGTAGGCAATTAGCGGACTTCCCCGTGCCAGGGAACACCTTTGACACCACTTAGCTGCGTGGAGGGCGGCCCCGAACCTCCCCGACACAGTCAGCCGTGTTCCGGAATTCTGAGAGTGGGGATGTTCCGTCTTCTGTCTGCAGCACCCGGGATCTCCTAGGAGCCCTTCGCGTGTCTTCCCCGAGTGTCTGCATGTGCGTGCTGCCGGGGAAAGGCGGGGGTTGGGCTGGAAATGCAGGTCGCATTTAGTGCCTCCCCCTGGACTTGGGAGGTAATTAACGGACTTCCCCATGCCAGGGAACACCTTTGACACCACTTAACTGCGTGGAGGGCGGCCCCGAACCTCCCCCACACAGTCAGCCGTGTTCCGGTATTGTCAGTGTGGGGAAGTTCCGTCTTCTGTCTGCAGCACCCGGAATCTCCTAGGAGCCCTTCGCGTGTCTTCCCCGAGTGTCTGCCTGTGCGGGCTGACGGGGAATGGCGGGGGTTGGGCTGGAAATGCAGGTAGTATCTAGTGCCTCCCCCTGGACTTGGGAGGTAATTTGCCGACTTCCCCCTGCCAGGGAACACCTGTGACACCAGTCAGCTGCGTGGACGGCGGCCCCAAACCTCCCCCACACAGTCAGCCGTGTTCCGGAATTGTGAGTGTGGGGAGGTTCCGTCTTCTGTCTGCAGCACCCGGGATCTCCTAGGAGCCCTTCGCGTGTCTTCCCCGAGTGTCTGCCTGTGCGGGCTGCCGGGGAAAGGCGGGGGTTGGGCTGGAAATGCAGGTAGCATCTAGTGCCTCCCCCTGGACTTGGGAGGTAATTAGCGGACTTCCCCCTGCCAGGGAACACCTGTGACACCAGTCAGCTGCGAGGACGGCGGCACCAAACCTCCCCCACACAGTCAGACGTGTTCCGGAATTCTGAGAGGGGGGAGGTTCCGTCTTCTGTCTGCAGCACCCGGGATCTCCTAGGAGCCCTTCGCGTGTCTTCCCCGAGTGTCTGCATGTGCGGGCTGCCGGGGAAAGGCGGGGGTTGGGCTGGAAATGCAGGTCGCATTTAGTGCCTCCCACTGGACTTGGGAGGTAATTAGCGGACTTCCCCATGCCAGGGAACACCTTTGACACCACTCACCTGCGTGGAGGGCGGCCCCGAACCTCCCCCACACAGTCAGCCGTGTTCCGAATTTGTGAGTGTGGGGAGGTTCCGTCTTCTGTCTGCAGCACCCGGGATCTCCTAGGAGCCCTTCGCGTGTCTTCCCCGAGTGTCTACCTGTGCTGGCTGCCGGGGAAAGACGGGGGATGGGCTGGAAATGCAGGTAGTATCTAGTGCCTCTCCCTGGACTTGGGAGGTAATTAGCGGACTTCCCCGTGCCAGGGAACACCTGTGACACCAGTCAGCTGCGTGGACGGCTGCCCCGAACCTCCCCCACACAGTCAGCCGTGTTCCGGAAGTCTGAGAGTGAGGAGGTTCCGTCTTCTGTCTGCAGCACCCGGGATCTCCTTGGAGCCCTTCGCGTGTATTCCCCGTGTGTCTGCTTGTGCGAGCTGCCGGGGAAAGGCGGGGGTTGGGCTGGAAATGCAGGTAGCATCTAGTGCCTCCCCCTGAACAGGGGAGGTAAGTAGCCGAATTCCGCCTGCAAGGGAACACCTGTGACACCAGTCAGCTGCGTGGAAGGCGGCCCCAGTCTTCCCCCACACAGTCAGAATTGTTCCGGAATTGTGAGTGTGGGGAGGTTCCGTTTTCTGTCTGGAGCACCCGGGATCACCTAGGAGCCCTTCGCGTGTCTTCCCCGAGTGTCTGCATGTGCGGGCTACCGGGGAAAGGCGGGGGTTGGGCTGGAAATGCAGGTCGCATTTAGTGCCTCCCCCTGGACTTGGGAGGTAATTAGCGGACTTCCCCCTGTCAGGGAACACCTTTGACACCACTGAACTGCGTGGAGGGCGGCCCCAAACCTCCCACACACAGTCAGTCGTGTTCCGGTATTCTGAGAGTGTGGAGGTTCCGTCTTCTGTCTGCAGCACCCGGGATCTCCTAGGAGCCCTTCGCGTGTCTTCCCCGAGTGTATGCATGTGCGGGCTACCGGGGAAAGGCGGGGTTTGGGCTGAAATGCAGGTAGCATGTAGTGCCTCCCCCTGGAGAGGGTAGGCAATTAGCGGATTTCCCCATGCCAGGGAACACCTTTGACACCACTTAACTGCGTGGAGGGCGGCCCCGAACCTCCCCCACACAGTCAGCCGTGTTCCGGTATTGTGAGTGTGGGGAAGTTCCGTCTTCTGTCTGCAGCACCCGGAATCTCCTAGGAGCCCTTCGCGTGTCTTCCCCGAGTGTCTGCCTGTGCGGGCTGCCGGGGAAAGGCGGGGGTTGGGCTGGAAATGCAGGTAGTATCTAGTGCCTCCCCCTGGACTTGGGAGGTAATTAGCGGACTTCCCCCTGCCAGGGAACACCTGTGACACCAGTCAGCTGCGTGGACGGCGGCACCAAACCTCCCCCACACAGTCAGACGTGTTCCGGAATTCTGAGAGAGGGGAGGTTCCGTCTTCTGTCTGCAGCACCCGGGATCTCCTAGGAGCCCTTCGCGTGTCTTCCCCGAGTTTCTGCATGTGCGGGCTGCCGGGCAAAGGCGGGGGTTGGGCTGGAAATGCAGGTCGCATTTAGTGCCTCCCCCTGGACTTGGGAGGTAATTAGCGGACTTCCCCATGCCAGGGAACACCTTTGACACCACTCACCTGCGTGGAGGGCGGCCCCAAACCTCCCACACACAGTCAGCCGTGTTCCGAATTTGTGAGTGTGGGGAGGTTCCGTTTTCTCTCTGCAGCACCCGGGATCTCCTAGGAGCACTTCGCGTGTCTTCCCCGAGTGTCTACCATTGCGGGCTGCCGGGGAAAGTGGGGGTTAGGCTGTAAATGCAAGTAGCATCTAGTGCCTCCCCCTGGACAGGGTAGGCAATTAGCGGACTTCCCCGTGCCAGGGAACAACTTTGACACCACTTAGCTGCGTGGAGGGCGGCCCCGAACCTCCCCCACACAGTCAGGCGTGTTCCAGATTTCTGAGAGTGGGGAGGTTCCGTCTTCTGTCTGCAGCACCCGGGATCTCCTAGGAGCCCTTCGCGTGTATTCCCCGTGTGTCTGCTTTTGCGAGCTGCCGGGGAAAGGCGGGGGTTGGGCTGGAAATGCAGGTAGCATCTAGTGCCTCCCCCTAAACAGGGGAGGTAATTAGCTGAATTCCGCCTGCCAGGGAACACCTGTGACACCAGTCAGCTGCGTGGAAGGCGGCCCCATTCTTCCCCCACACAGTCAGAAGTGTTCCGGAATTCTGAGTGTGGGGAGGTTCCGTCTTTTGTCTGCAGCACCCGTTATCTCCTAGGAGCCCTTCGCGTGTCTTCCCCGAGTGTCTGCAAGTGCGGGCTGCCGGGGAAAGGCGTGGGTTGGGCTGGAAATGCAGGTCGCATTTAATGCCTACCCCTGGACTTGGGAGGTAATTAGCGGACTTCCCCATGCCAGGGAACACCTTTGACACCACTCAACTGCGTGGAGGGCGGCCCCAAACCTCCCCCACACAGTCAGCCGTGTTCCGGAATTCTGAGAGTGGGGAGGTTCCGTCTTCTGTCTGCAGCACCCGGGATCTCCTAGGAGCCCTTCGCGTGTCTTCCCCGAGTGTCTCACATTGCGGGCTGCCGGGGAAAGGCGGGGGTTGGGCTGGAAATGCAGGTAGTATCTAGTGCCTCCCCCTGGACTTGGGAGGTAATTAGCGGACTTCCCCCTGCCAGGGAACACCTGTGACACCAGTCAGCTGCGTGGACGGCGGACACGAACCCCCCCACACAGTCAGCCGTGTTCCGGATTTCTGACAGTGGGGAGGTTCCGTCTTCTGTCTGCAGAACCCGAATTCTCCTAGGAGCATTTCGCGTGTCTTCCCCGAGTGTATGCATGTGCGGGCTACCGGGGAAAGGCTGGGTTTGGGCTGGAAATGCAGGTAGCATCTAGAGCCTCCCCCTAAACAGGGGAGGTAATTAGCGGAATTCCGCCTGCCAGGGAACACTTGTGACACCAGTCAGCTGCGTGGAAGGCGGCCCCATACTTCCCCACACAGTCAGAAGTGTTCCGGAATTGTGAGTGTGGGGAGGTTCCGTCTTCTGTCTGCAGCACCCGTTATCTCCTAGGAGCCCTTCGCGTGTCTTCCCCGAGTGTCTGCATGTGCGGGCTGCCGGGGAAAGGCGTGGGTTGGGCTGGAAATGCAGGTCGCATTTAGTGCCTCCCCCTGGACTTGGGAGGTAATTAGCGGACTTCCCCATGCCAGGGAACACCTTTGACACCACTCAACTGCGTGGAGGGCGGCCCCAAACCTCCCACACACAGTCAGCCGTGTTCCGGAATTCTGAGAGTGAGGAGGTTCCGTCTTCTGTCTGCAACACTCGAGAACTCCTAGGAGCATTTCGCGTGTCTTCCCCGAGTGTATGCATGTGCGGGCTACCGGGGAAAGGCGGCGTTGGGCTGGAAATGCTGGTAGCATGTAGTGCCTCCCCCTGGACTTGGGAGGTAATTAGCGGACTTCCCCCTGCCAGGGAACACCTGTGACACCAGTCAGCTGCGTGGACGGCGGCCCCAAATCTCCCCCACGCAGTCAGCCGTGTTCCGGAATTCTGAGAGTGGGGATGTTCCGTCTTCTGTCTGCAGCACCCGGGATCTCCTAGGAGCCCTTCGCGTGTCTTCCCCGAGTGTCTGCATGTGCGGGCTTCCGGGGAAATGCGGGGGTTGGGCTGGAAATGCAGGTCGCATTTAGTGCCTCCCCCTGGACTTGGGAGGTAATTAGCGGACTTCCCCATGCCAGGGAACACCTTTGACACCACTCACCTGCGTGGAGGGCGGCCCCAAACCTCCCACACACAGTCAGCCGTGTTCCGAAATTGTGAGTGTGGGGAGGTTCCGTTTTCTGTCTGCAGCACCCGGGATCTCCTAGGAGCCCTTCGCGTGTCTTCCACGGTTGTCTCCCATTGCGGGCTGCCGGGGAAAGCGGGGGTTGGGCTGGAAATGCAAGTAGCATCTAGTGCCTCCCCCTGGACAGGATAGGCCATTAGCGGACTTCCCCGTGCCAGGGAACACCTGTGACACCAGTCAGCTGCGTGGACGACGGCCCCAAACCTCCAACACACAGTCAGCCGTGTTCCGGAATTCTGAGAGTGAGGAGGTTCCGTCTTCTGTCTGCAGCACCCGAGATCTCCTAGGAGCATTTAGCGTGTCTTACCCGAGTGTATGCATGTGCGGGCTACCGGGGAAAGGCGGCGTTGGTCTGGAAATGCAGGTAGCATGTAGTGCCTCCCCCTGGACATGGTAGGCAATTAGCGGACTTCCCCCTGCCAGGGAATACCTTTGACATCACTTAGCTGCGTGGAGGGCGGCCCCGAACCTCCCCCACACAGTCAGCCGTGTTCCGGTATTTTGAGTGTGGGGAAGTTCCGTCTTCTGTCTGCAGCACCCGGAATCTCCTAGGAGCCCTTCGCGTGTCTTCCCCGAGTGTCTGCCTGTGCGGGCTGCCGGGGAAAGGCGGGGGTTGGGCTGGAAATTCAGGTAGCATCTAGTGCCTCCCCCTGGACAGGGTAGGCAATTAGCGAATTTACCCATGCCAGGGAACACCTTTGACAGCACTTAGCGGCGTGGAGGGCGGCCCCAAACCACCCCCACACAGTTAAGCGTGTTCCGGGATTGTGAGTGTGGGGAGGTTCCCTCTACAGTCTGCAGAACCCGGGATCTCCTAGGAGCCCTTCGCGTGTCTTCCCCGAGTGTCTCACATTGCGGGCTGCCGGGGAAAGGCGGGGGTTGGGCTGGAAATGCAGGTAGCATCTAGTGCCTCCCCCTGGACTTGGGAGATAATTAGCGGAATTCCCCCTGCCAGGGAACACCTTTGACACCACTCAACTGCGTGGAGGGCGGCCCAGAACCTCCCCCACACTGTCAGCCGTGTTCCGGTATTGTGAGTGTTGGGAAGTTCCGTCTTCTGTCTGCAGCACTCGGAATCTCCTAGGAGCCCTTCGCGTGTCTTCCCCGAGTGTCTGCCTGTGCGGGCTGCCGGGGAAAGTCGGGGGTTGGGCTGGAAATGCAGGTAGCATCTAGTGCCTCCCCCTGGACTTGGGAGGTAATTAGCGGACTTCCCCCTGCCAGGGAACACCTGAGACACCAGTCAGCTGCGTGGACTGCGGCCCCAAACCTCCCGCTCACAGTCAGCCGTGTTCCGGAAGTCTGAGAGTGGGGAGGTTCCGTCTTCTGTCTGCAGCACCCGGGATCTCCTAGGAGCCCTTCGCGTGTATTCCCCGTGTGTCTGCTTTTGCGAGCTGCCGGGGAAAGGCGGGGGTTTGGCTGGAAATGCAGGTAGCATCTAGTGCCTCCCCCTGGACTTGGGAGGTAATTTGCCGACTTCCCCCTGCCAGGGAACACCTGTGACACCAGTCAGCTGCGTGGACGGCGGCCCCAAACCTCCCCCACACAGTCAGCCGTGTTCCGGAATTGTGAGTGTGGGGAGGTTCCGTCTTCTGTCTGCAGCACCCGGGATCTCCTAGGAGCCCTTCGCGTGTCTTCCCCGAGTGTCTGCCTGTGCGGGCTGCCGGGGAAAGGCGGGGGTTGGGCTGGAAATGCAGGTAGCATGTAGTGCCTCCCCCTGGACTTGGGAGGTAATTAGCGGACTTCCCCCTGCCAGGGAACACCTGTGACACCAGTCAGCTGCGTGGACGGCGGCACCAAACCTCCCCCACACAGTCAGACGTGTTCCGGAATTCTGAGAGAGGGGAGGTTCCGTCTTCTGTCTGCAGCACCCGGGATCTCCTAGGAGCCCTTCGCGTGTCTTCCCCGAGTGTCTGCATGTGCGGGCTGCCGGGGAAAGGCGGGGGTTGGGCTGGAAATGCAGGTCGCATTTAGTGCCTCCCCCTGGACTTGGGAGGTAATTAGCGGACTTCCCCATGCCAGGGAACACCTTTGACACCACTCACCTGCGTGGAGGGCGGCCCCGAACCTCCCCCACACAGTCAGCCGTGTTCCGAATTTGTGAGTGTGGGGAGGTTCCGTCTTCTGTCTGCAGCACCCGGGGTCTCCTAGGAGCCCTTCGCGTGTCTTCCCCGAGTGTCTACCTGTGCTGGCTGCCGGGGAAAGATGGGGGATGGGCTGGAAATGCAGGTAGTATCTAGTGCCTCTCCCTGGACTTGGGAGGTAATTAGCGGACTTCCCCCTGCCAGGGAACACCTGTGACACCAGTCAGCTGCGTGGACGGCGGCCCCGAACCTCCCCCACACAGTCAGCCGTGTTCCGGAATTCTGAGAGTGGGGAGGTTCCGTCTTCTGTCTGTAGCACCCGGGATCTCCTAGGAGCCCTTCGCGTGTATTCCCCGTGTGTCTGCTTTTGCGGGCTGCCGGGGAAAGGCGGGGGTTGGGCTGGAAATGCAGGTAGCATCTAGTGCCTCCCCCTAAACAGGGGAGGTAATTAGCGGAATTCCGCCTGCCAGGGAACACCTGTGACACCAGTCAGCTGCGTGGAAGGCGGCCCCATTCTTCCCCCACACAGTCAGAAGTGTTCCAGAATTCTGAGTGTGGGGAGGTTCCGTCTTCTGTCTGCAGCACCCGTTATCTCCTAGGAGCCCTTCTCGTGTCTTCCCCGAGTGTCTGCATGTGCGGGCTGCCGGGGAAAGGCGTGGGTTGGGCTGGAATGCAGGTCGCATTTAGTGCCTACCCCTGGACTTGGGAGGTAATTAGCGGACTTCCCCATGCCAGGGAACACCTTTGACACCACTCAACTGCGTGGAGGGCGGCCCCAAAACTCCCCCACACAGTCAGCCGTGTTCCGGAATTCTGAGAGTGGGGAGGTTCCGTCTTCTGTCTGCAGCACCCGGGATCTCCTAGGAGCCCTTCGCGTGTCTTCCCCGAGTGTCTCACATTGCGGGCTGCCGGGGAAAGGCGGGGGTTGGGCTGGAAATGCAGGTAGTATCTAGTGCCTCCCCCTGGACTTGGGAGGTAATTAGCGGACTTCCCCCTGCCAGGGAACACCTGTGAAACCAGTCAGCTGCGTGGACGGCGGACCCGAACCTCCCACACACAGTCAGCCGTGTTCCGGAATTCTGAGAGTGGGGAGGTTCCGTCTTCTGTCTGCAGCACCCGAATTCTCCTAGGAGCATTTCGCGTGTCTTCCCCGAGTGTATGCATGTGCGGGCTACCGGGGAAAGGCGGGGTTTGGGCTGGAAATGCAGGTAGCATCTAGTGCCTCCCCCTAAACAGGGGAGGTAATTAGCGGAATTCCGCCTGCCAGGGAAACTTGTGACACCAGTCAGGTGCGTGGAAGGCGGCCCCATTCTTCCCCACACAGTCAGAAGTGTTCCGGAATTGTGAGTGTGGGGAGGTTCCGTCTTCTGTCTGCAGCACCCGTTATCTCCTAGGAGCCCTTCGCGTGTCTTCTCCGAGTGTCTGCATGTGCGGGCTGCCGGGGAAAGGCGTGGGTTGGGCTGGAAATGCAGGTCGCATTTAGTGCCTCCCCCTGGACTTGGGAGGTAATTAGCGGACTTCCCCATGCCAGGGAACACCTTTGACACCACCCAACTGCGTGGAGGGCGGCCCCAAACCTCCCCCACACAGTGAGCCGTGTTCCGGAATTCTGAGAGTGGGGAGGTTCCGTCTTCTGTCTGCAGCACCCGGGATCTCCTAGGAGCCCTTCGCGTGTCTTCCCCGAGTGTCTCACATTGCGGGCTGCCGGGGAATGCGGGGGTTGGGCTGGAAATGCAAGTAGCATCTAGTGCCTCCCCCTGGACAGGGTAGGACATTAGTGGACTTCCCCGTGCCAGGGAACACCTGTGACACCAGTCAGCTGCGTGGACGGCGGCCCCAAACCTCCCACACACAGTCAGCCGTGTTCCGGAATTCTGAGAGTGAGGAGGTTCCGTCTTCTGTCTGCAACACCCGAGAACTCCTAGGAGCATTTCGCGTGTCTTCCCCGAGTGTATGCATGTGCGGGCTACCAGGGAAAGGCGGCGTTGGGCTATAAATGCAGGTAGCATGTAGTGCCTCCCCCTGGAGAGGGTAATCAATTAGCGGATTTCCCCATGCCAGGGAACACCTTTGACACCACTTAACTGCGTGGAGGGCGGCCCCGAACCTCCCCCACACAGTCAGCCGTGTTCCGGTATTGTGAGTGTGGGGAAGTACCGTCTTCTGTCTGCAGCACCCGGAATCTCCTAGGAGCCCTTCGCGTGTCTTCCCCGAGTGTCTCACATTACGGGCTGCCGGGGAAAGTCGGGGTTTGGGCTGGAAATGCAGGTAGTATCTAGTGCCTCCCCCTGGACTTGGGAGGTAATTAGCGGACTTCCCCCTGCCAGGGAACACCTGTGACACCAGTCAGCTGGGTGGACGGCGGCCCCAAATCTCCCCCACACAGTCAGCCGTGTTCCGGAATTGTGAGTGTGGGGAGGTTCCGTCTTCTGTCTGCAGCACCCGGGATCTCCTAGGAGCTCTTCGCGTGTCTTCCCCGAGTGTCTGCATGTGCGGGCTGCCGGGGAAAGGCGGGGGTTGGGCTGGAAATGCAGGTCGCATTTAGTGCCTCCCCCTGGACTTGGGAGGTAATTAGCGGACTTCCCCATGCCAGGGAACACCTTTGACACCACTCACCTGCGTGGAGGGCGGCCCCAAACCTCCCACACACAGTCAGCCGTGTTCCGAAATTGTGAGTGTGGGGAGGTTCCGTTTTCTGTCTGCAGCACCCGGGATCTCCTAGGAGCCCTTCGCGTGTCTTCCACGGTTGTCTCCCATTGCGGGCTGCCGGGGAAAGCGGGGGTTGGGCTGGAAATGCAAGTAGCATCTAGTGCCTCCCCCTGGACAGGTTAGGCCATTAGCGGACTTCCCCGTGCCAGGGAACACCTGTGACACCAGTCAGCTGCGTGGACGGCGGCCCCAAACCTCCAACACACAGTCAGCCGTGTTCCGGAATTCTGAGAGTGAGGAGGTTCCGTCTTCTGTCTGCAGCACCCGAGATCTCCTAGGAGCATTAAGCGTGTCTTACCCAAGTGTATGCATGTGCGGGCTACCGGGGAAAGGCGGCGTTGGGCTGGAAATGCAGGTAGCATGTAGTGCCTCCCCCTGGACATGGTAGGCAATTAGCGGACTTCCCCCTGCCAGGGAATACCTTTGACATCACTTAGCTGCGTGGAGGGCGGCCCCGAACCTCCCCCACACAGTCAGCCGTGTTCCGGTATTTTGAGTGTGGGGAAGTTCCGTCTTCTGTCTGCAGCACCCGGAATCTCCTAGGAGCCCTTCGCGTTTCTTCCCCGAGTGTCTGCCTGTGCGGGCTGCCGGGGAAAGGCGGGGGTTGGGCTGGAAATGCAGGTAGCATCTAGTGCCTCCCCCTGGACAGGGTAGGCAATTAGCGAATTTACCCATGCCAGGGAACACCTTTGACAGCACTTAGCGGCGTGGAGTTCGGCCCCAAACCACCCCCAAACAGTTAAGCGTGTTCCGGGTTTGTGAGTGTGGGGAGGTTCCGTCTACAGTCTGCAGAACCCGGGATCTCCTAGGAGCCCTTCGCGTGTCTTCCCCGAGTATCTCACATTGCGGGCTGCCGGGGAAAGGCGGGGGTTGGGCTGGAAATGCAGGTAGCATCTAGTGCCTCCCCCTGGACTTGGGAGGTAATTAGCGGAATTCCCCCTGCCAGGGAACACCTTTGACACCACTCAACTGCGTGGAGGGCGGCCCCAAACCTCCCACACACAGTCAGCCATGTTCCGGAATTCTGAGAGTGAGGAGGTTCCGTCTTCTGTCTGCTGCACCCGGGATCTCCTAGGAGCCCTTCGCGTGTCTTCCCCGAGTGTATCCCATTGCGGGCTGCCGGGGAAAGCGGGGGTTGGGCTGGAAATGCAAGTAGCTTCTAGTGCCTTCCCCTGGACAGTGTAGGCAATTAGCGGACTTCCCCGTGCCAGGGAACACCTTTGACACCACTTAGCTGCGTGGAGGGCGGCCCCGAACCTCCCCGACACAGTCAGCCGTGTTCCGGAATTCTGAGAGTGGGGATGTTCCGTCTTCTGTCTGCAGCACCCGGGATCTCCTAGGAGCCCTTCGCGTGTCTTCCCCGAGTGTCTGCATGTGCGGGCTGCCGGGGAAAGGCGGGGGTTGGACTGGAAATGCAGGTCGCATTTAGTGCCTCCCCCTGGACTTGGGAGGTAATTAGCGGACTTCCCCATGCCAGGGAACACCTTTGACACCACTCACCTGCGTGGAGGGCGGCCCCAAACCTCCCACACACAGTCAGCCGTGTTCCGGAATTCTGAGAGTGAGGAGGTTCCGTCTTCTGTCTGCTGCACCCGAGATCTCCTAGGAGCATTTCGCGTGTCTTCCCCGAGTGTATGCATGTGCGGGCTAACGGGGAAAGGCGGGGTTTGGGCTGGAAATGCAGGTAGCATGTAGTGCCTCCCCCTGGAAAGGGTAGGCAATTAGCGGATTTCCCCATGCCAGGGAACACCATTGACACCACTTAACTGCGTGGAGGGCGGCCCAGAACCTCGCCCACACTGTCAGCCGTGTTCCGGTATTGTGAGTGTTGGGAAGTTCCGTCTTCTGTCTGCAGCACCCGGAATCTCCTAGGAGCCCTTCGCGTGTCTTCCCCGAGTGTCTGCCTGTGCGGGCTGCCGGGGAAAGTTGGGGGTTAGGCTGGAAATGCAGGTAGCATCTAGTGCCTCCCCCTGGACTTGGGAGGTAATTAGCGGACTTCCCCCTGCCAGGGAACACCTGAGACACCAGTCAGCTGCCTGGACTGCGGCCCCAAATCTCCCGCTCACAGTCAGCCGTGTTCCGGAAGTCTGAGAGTGGGGAGGTTCCGTCTTCTGTCTGCAGCACCCGGGATCTCCTAGGAGCCCTTCGCGTGTATTCCCCGTGTGCCTGCTTTTGCGAGCTGCCGGGGAAAGGCGGGGGTTGGGCTGGAAATGCAGGTAGCATCTAGTGCCTCCCCCTGAACAGGGGAGGTAATTAGCGGAATTCCGCCTGCCAGGGAACACCTGTGACACCAGTCAGCTGCGTGGAAGGCGGCCCCAGTCTTCCCCCACACAGTCAGAAGTGTTCCGGAATTGTGAGTGTGGGGAGGTTCCGTTTTCTGTCTGCAGCACCCGGGATCTCCTAGGAGCCCTTCGCGTGTCTTCCCCGAGTGTCTGCATGTGCGGGCTGCCGGGGAAAGGCGGGGGTTGGGCTGGAAATGCAGGTCGCATTTAGTGCCTCCCCCAGGACTTGGGAGGTAATTAGCGGACTTCCCCCTGCCAGGGAACACCTTTGACACCACTGAACTGCGTGGAGGGCGGCCCCAAACCTCCCACACACAGTCAGCCGTGTTCCGAAATTGTGAGTGTGGGGAGGTTCCTTTTTCTGTCTGCAGCACCCGGGATCTCCTAGGAGCCCTTCGCGTGTCTTCCCCGAGTGTCTGCATGTGCGGGCTGCCGGGGAAAGGCGGGGGTTGGGCTGGAAATGCAGGTCGCATTTAGTGCCTCCCCCTGGACTTGGGAGGTAATTAGCGGACTTCCCCATGCCAGGGATCACCTTTGACACCACTCACCTGTGTGGAGGTCGGCCCCGATCCTCCCCCACACAGTCAGCCGTGTTCCGAATTTGTGAGTGTGGGGAGGTTCCGTCTTCTGTCTGCAGCACCCGGGATCTCCTAGGAGACCTTCGCGTGTCTTCCCCGAGTGTCTACCTGTGCTGGCTGCCGGGGAAAGACGGGGGATGGGCTGGAAATGCAGGTAGTATCTAGTGCCTCTCCCTGGACTTGGGAGGTAATTAGCGGACTTCCCCCTGCCAGGGAACACCTGTGACACCAGTCAGCTGCGTGGACGGCGGCCCCGAACCTCCCCCACACAGTCAGCCGTGTTCCGGAATTCTGAGAGTGGGGAGGTTCCATCTTCTGTCTGCAGCACCCGGGATCTCCTAGGAGCCCTTCGCGTGTATTCCCCGTGTGTCTGCTTTTGCGGGATGCCGGGGAAAGGCGGGGGTTGGGCTGGAAATGCAGGTAGCATCTAGTGCCTCCCCCTAAACAGGGGAGGTAATTAGCGGAATTCCGCCTGCCAGGGAACACCTGTGACACCAGTCAGCTGCGTGGAAGGCGGCCCCATTCTTCCCCCACACAGTCAGAAGTGTTCCGGAATTCTGAGTGTGGGGAGGTTCCGTCTTCTGTCTGCAGCACCCGTTATCTCCTAGGAGTCCTTCGCGTGTCTTCCCCGAGTGTCTGCATGTGCGGGCTGCCGGGGAAAGGCGTGGGTTGGGCTGGAATGCAGGTCGCATTTAGTGCCTACCCCTGGACTTGGGAGGTAATTAGCGGACTTCCCCATGCCAGGGAACACCTTTGACACCACTCAACTGCGTGGAGGGCGGCCCCAAACCTCCCCCACACAGTCAGCCGTGTTCCGGAATTCTGAGAGTGGGGAGGTTCCGTCTTCTGTCTGCAGCACCCGGGATCTCCTAGGAGCCCTTCGCGTGTCTTCCCCGAGTGTCTCACATTGCGGGCTGCCGGGGAAAGGCGGGGGTTGTTCTGGAAATGCAGGTAGTATCTAGTGCCTCCCCCTGGACTTGGGAGGTAATTAGCGGACTTCCCCCTGCCAGGGAACACCTGTGAAACAAGTCAGCTGCGTGGACGGCGGACCCGAACCTCCCACACACAGTCAGCCGTGTTCCGGAATTCTGAGAGTGGGGAGGTTCCGTCTTCTGTCTGCAGCACCCGAATTCTCCTAGGTGCATTTCGCGTGTCTTCCCCGAATGTATGCATGTGCGGTCTACCGGGGAAAGGCGGGGTTTGGGCTGGAAATGCAGGTAGCATCTAGTGCCTCCCCCTAAACAGGGGAGGTAATTAGCGGAATTCCGCCTGCCAGGGAAACTTGTGACACCAGTCAGCTGCGTGGAAGGCGGCCCCATTCTTCTCCACACAGTCAGAAGTGTTCCGGAATTGTGAGTGTGGGGAGGTTCCGTCTTCTGTCTGCAGCACCCGTTATCTCCTAGGAGCCCTTCGTGTGTCTTCCCCGAGTGTCTGCATGTGCGGGCTGCCGGGGAAAGGCGTGGGTTGGGCTGGAAATGCAGGTCGCATTTAGTGCCTCCCCCTGGACTTGGGAGGTAATTAGCGGACTTCCCCATGCCAGGGAACACCTTTGACACCACTCAACTGCGTGGAGGGCGGCCACAAACCTCCCCCACACAGTGAGCCGTGTTCCGGAATTCTGAGAGTGGGGAGGTTCCGTCTTCTGTCTGCAGCACCCGGGATCTCCTAGGAGCCCTTCGCGTGTCTTCCCCGAGTGTCTCACATTGCGGGCTGCCGGGGAATGCGGGGGTTGGGCTGGAAATGCAAGTAGCACTAGTGCCTCCCCCTGGACAGGGTAGGACATTAGTGGACTTCCCCGTGCAAGGGAACACCTGTGACACCAGTCAGCTTCGTGGACGGCGGCCCCAAACCTCCCACACACAGTCAGCCGTGTTCCGGAATTCTGAGAGTGAGGAGGTTCCGTCTTCTGTCTGCAACACTCGAGAACTCCTAGGAGCATTTCGCGTGTCTTCCCCGAGTGTATGCATGTGCGGGCTACCGGGGAAAGGCGGCGTTGTGCTGGAAATGCTGGTAGCATGTAGTGCCTCCCCCTGGAAAGGGTAGGCAATTAGCGGATTTCCCCATGCCGGGGAACACCTTTGACACCACTTAACTGCGTGGAGGGCGGCCCCGAACCTCCCCCACACAGTCAGCCGTGTTCCGGTATTGTGAGTTTGGGGAGGTTCCGTCTTCTGTCTGCAGCACCCGGGATCTCCTAGGAGCCCTTCGCGTGTCTTCCCCGAGTGTCTCACATTACGGGCTGCCGGGGAATGGCGGGGTTTGGGCTGGAAATGCAGGTAGTATCTAGTGCCTCCCCCTGGACTTGGGAGGTAATTAGCGGACTTCCCCCTGCCAGGGAACACCTGTGACACCAGTCAGCTGCGTGGACGGCGGCCCCAAATCTCCCCCACACAGTCAGCCGTGTTCCGGAATTCTGAGAGTGAGGATGTTCCGTCTTATGTCTGCAGCACCCGAATTCTCCTAGGAGCATTTCGCGTGTCTTCCCCGAATGTATGCATATGCGGTCTACCGGGGAAAGGCGGGGTTTGGGCTGGAAATGCAGGTAGTATCTAGTGCCTCCCCCTGGACTTGGGAGGTAATTAGCGGACTTCCCTCTGCCAGGGAACACCTGTGACACCAGTCAGCTGCGTGGACGGCGGCCCCAAATCTCCCCCACACAGTCAGCCGTGTTCCGGAATTCTGAGAGTGAGGATGTTCCGTCTTCTGTCTGCAGCACCCGAATTCTCCTAGGAGCATTTCGCGTGTCTTCCCCGAATGTATGCATATGCGGTCTACCGGGGAAAGGCGGGGTTTGGGCTGGAAATGCAGGTAGCATCTAGTGCCTCCCCCTGAACAGGGGAGGTAATTAGCGGAATTCCGCCTGCCAGGGAACACGTGTGACACCAGTCAGCTGCGTGGAAGGCGGCCCCAATCTTCCCCCACACAGTCAGAAGTGTTCCGGAATTGTGAGTGTGGGGAGTTTCCGTTTTCTGTCTGCAGCACCCGGGATCTCCTAGGAGCCCTTCGCGTGTCTTCCCCGAGTGTCTGCATGTGCGGGCTGCCGGGGAAAGGCGGGGGTTGGGCTGGAAATGCAGGTCGCATTTAGGGCCTCCCCCTGGACTTGGGAGGTAATTAGCGGACTTCCCCCTGCCAGGGAACACCTTTGACACCACTGAACTGCGTGGAGGGCGGCCCCAAACCTCCCACACACAGTCAGCCTTGTTCCGGAATTCTGACAGTGTGGAGGTTCCGTCTTCTGTCTGCTGCACCCGAATTCTCCTAGGAGCATTTCGCGTGTCTTCCCCGAGTGTATGCATGTGCGGGCTACCGGGGAAAGGCGGGGTTTGGGCTGGAAATGCAGGTAGCATTTAGTGCCTCCCCCTGGAGAGGGTAGGCAATTAGCGGATTTCCCCATGCCAGGGAACACCTTTGACACCACTTAACTGCGTGGAGGGCGGCCCCGAACCTCCCCCACACAGTCAGCCGTGTTCCGGTATTGTGAGTGTGGGGAAGTTCCGTCTTCTGTCTGCAGCACCCGGAATCTCCTAGGAGCCCTTCGCGTGTCTTCCCCGAGTGTGTGCCTGTGCGGGCTGACGGGGAAAGGCGGGGGTTGGGCTGGAAATGCAGGTAGTATCTAGTGCCTCCCCCTGGACTTGGGAGGTAATTTGCCGACTTCCCCCTGCCAGGGAACACCTGTGACACCAGTCAGCTGCGTGTACGGTGGCCCCAAACCTCCCCCACACAGTCAGCCGTGTTCCGGAATTGTGAGTGTGGGGAGGTTCCGTCTTCTGTCTGCAGCACCCGGGATCTCCTAGGAGCCCTTCGCGTGTCTTCCCCGAGTGTCTGCCTGTGCGGGCTGCCGGGGAAAGGCGGGGGTTGGGCTGGAAATGCACATAGCATCTAGTGCCTCCCCCTGAACAGGGGAGGTAATTAGCGGACTTCCCCCTGCCAGGGAAACTTGTGACACCAGTCAGGTGCGTGGAAGGCGGCCCCATTCTTCCCCACACAGTCAGAAGTGTTCCGGAATTGTGAGTGTGGGGAGGTTCCGTCTTCTGTCTGCAGCACCCGTTATCTCCTAGGAGCCCTTCGCGTGTCTTCTCCGAGTGTCTGCATGTGCGGGCTGCCGGGGAAAGGCGTGGGTTGGGCTGGAAATGCAGGTCGCATTTAGTGCCTCCCCCTGGACTTGGGAGGTAATTAGCGGACTTCCCCATGCCAGGGAACACCTTTGACACCACCCAACTGCGTGGAGGGCGGCCCCAAACCTCCCCCACACAGTGAGCCGTGTTCCGGAATTCTGAGAGTGGGGAGGTTCCGTCTTCTGTCTGCAGCACCCGGGATCTCCTAGGAGCCCTTCGCGTGTCTTCCCCGAGTGTCTCACATTGCGGGCTGCCGGGGAATGCGGGGGTTGGGCTGGAAATGCAAGTAGCATCTAGTGCCTCCCCCTGGACAGGGTAGGACATTAGTGGACTTCCCCGTGCCAGGGAACACCTGTGACACCAGTCAGCTGCGTGGACGGCGGCCCCAAACCTCCCACACACAGTCAGCCGTGTTCCGGAATTCTGAGAGTGAGGAGGTTCCGTCTTCTGTCTGCAACACCCGAGAACTCCTAGGAGCATTTCGCGTGTCTTCCCCGAGTGTATGCATGTGCGGGCTACCAGGGAAAGGCGGCGTTGGGCTATAAATGCAGGTAGCATGTAGTGCCTCCCCCTGGAGAGGGTAATCAATTAGCGGATTTCCCCATGCCAGGGAACACCTTTGACACCACTTAACTGCGTGGAGGGCGGCCCCGAACCTCCCCCACACAGTCAGCCGTGTTCCGGTATTGTGAGTGTGGGGAAGTACCGTCTTCTGTCTGCAGCACCCGGAATCTCCTAGGAGCCCTTCGCGTGTCTTCCCCGAGTGTCTCACATTACGGGCTGCCGGGGAAAGTCGGGGTTTGGGCTGGAAATGCAGGTAGTATCTAGTGCCTCCCCCTGGACTTGGGAGGTAATTAGCGGACTTCCCCCTGCCAGGGAACACCTGTGACACCAGTCAGCTGGGTGGACGGCGGCCCCAAATCTCCCCCACACAGTCAGCCGTGTTCCGGAATTCTGAGAGTGGGGATGTTCCGTCTTCTGTCTGCAGCACCCGGGATCTCCTAGGAGCCCTTCGCGTGTCTTCCCCGAGTGTCTGCATGTGCGGGCTGCCGGGGAAAGGCGGGGGTTGGGCTGGAAATGCAGGTCGCATTTAGTGCCTCCCCCTGGACTTGGGAGGAAATTAGCGGACTTCCCCATGCCAGGGAACACCTTTGACACCACTCACCTGCGTGGAGGGCGGCCCCAAACCTCCCACACACAGTCAGCCGTGTTCCGAAATTGTGAGTGTGGGGAGGTTCCGTTTTCTGTCTGCAGCACCCGGGATCTCCTAGGAGCCCTTCGCGTGTCTTCCACGGTTGTCTCCCATTGCGGGCTGCCGGGGAAAGCGGGGGTTGGGCTGGAAATGCAAGTAGCATCTAGTGCCTCCCCCTGGACAGGTTAGGCCATTAGCGGACTTCCCCGTGCCAGGGAACACCTGTGACACCAGTCAGCTGCGTGGACGGCGGCCCCAAACCTCCAACACACAGTCAGCCGTGTTCCGGAATTCTGAGAGTGAGGAGGTTCCGTCTTCTGTCTGCAGCACCCGAGATCTCCTAGGAGCATTAAGCGTGTCTTACCCAAGTGTATGCATGTGCGGGCTACCGGGGAAAGGCGGCGTTGGGCTGGAAATGCAGGTAGCATGTAGTGCCTCCCCCTGGACATGGTAGGCAATTAGCGGACTTCCCCCTGCCAGGGAATACCTTTGACATCACTTAGCTGCGTGGAGGGCGGCCCCGAACCTCCCCCACACAGTCAGCCGTGTTCCGGTATTTTGAGTGTGGGGAAGTTCCGTCTTCTGTCTGCAGCACCCGGAATCTCCTAGGAGCCCTTCGCGTTTCTTCCCCGAGTGTCTGCCTGTGCGGGCTGCCGGGGAAAGGCGGGGGTTGGGCTGGAAATGCAGGTAGCATCTAGTGCCTCCCCCTGGACAGGGTAGGCAATTAGCGAATTTACCCATGCCAGGGAACACCTTTGACAGCACTTAGCGGCGTGGAGGGCGGCCCCAAACCACCCCCACACAGTTAAGCGTGTTCCGGGTTTGTGAGTGTGGGGAGGTTCCGTCTACAGTCTGCAGAACCCGGGATCTCCTAGGAGCCCTTCGCGTGTCTTCCCCGAGTATCTCACATTGCGGGCTGCCGGGGAAAGGCGGGGGTTGGGCTGGAAATGCAGGTAGCATCTAGTGCCTCCCCCTGGACTTGGGAGGTAATTAGCGGAATTCCCCCTGCCAGGGAACACCTTTGACACCACTCAACTGCGTGGAGGGCGGCCCCAAACCTCCCACACACAGTCAGCCGTGTTCCGGAATTCTGAGAGTGAGGAGGTTCCGTCTTCTGTCTGCTGCACCCGGGATCTCCTAGGAGCCCTTCGCGTGTCTTCCCCGAGTGTATCCCATTGCGGGCTGCCGGGGAAAGCGGGGGTTGGGCTGGAAATGCAAGTAGCTTCTAGTGCCTTCCCCTGGACAGTGTAGGCAATTAGCGGACTTCCCCGTGCCAGGGAACACCTTTGACACCACTTAGCTGCGTGGAGGGCGGCCCCGAACCTCCCCGACACAGTCAGCCGTGTTCCGGAATTCTGAGAGTGGGGATGTTCCGTCTTCTGTCTGCAGCACCCGGGATCTCCTAGGAGCCCTTCGCGTGTCTTCCCCGAGTGTCTGCATGTGCGGGCTGCCGGGGAAAGGCGGGGGTTGGACTGGAAATGCAGGTCGCATTTAGTGCCTCCCCCTGGACTTGGGAGGTAATTAGCGGACTTCCCCATGCCAGGGAACACCTTTGACACCACTCACCTGCGTGGAGGGCGGCCCCAAACCTCCCACACACAGTCAGCCGTGTTCCGGAATTCTGAGAGTGAGGAGGTTCCGTCTTCTGTCTGCTGCACCCGAGATCTCCTAGGAGCATTTCGCGTGTCTTCCCCGAGTGTATGCATGTGCGGGCTAACGGGGAAAGGCGGGGTTTGGGCTGGAAATGCAGGTAGAATTTAGTGCCTCCCCCTGGACTTGGGAGGTAATTAGCGGACTTCCCCCTGCCAGGGAACACCTTTGACACCACTGAACTGCGTGGAGGGCGGCCCCAAACCTCCCACACACAGTCAGCCGTGTTCCGAAATTGTGAGTGTGGGGAGGTTCCTTTTTCTGTCTGCAGCACCCGGGATCTCCTAGGAGCCCTTCGCGTGTCTTCCCCGAGTGTCTGCATGTGCGGGCTGCCGGGGAAAGGCGGGGGTTGGGCTGGAAATGCAGGTCGCATTTAGTGCCTCCCCCTGGACTTGGGAGGTAATTAGCGGACTTCCCCATGCCAGGGATCACCTTTGACACCACTCACCTGTGTGGAGGTCGGCCCCGATCCTCCCCCACACAGTCAGCCGTGTTCCGAATTTGTGAGTGTGGGGAGGTTCCGTCTTCTGTCTGCAGCACCCGGGATCTCCTAGGAGCCCTTCGCGTGTCTTCCCCGAGTGTCTACCTGTGCTGGCTGCCGGGGAAAGACGGGGGATGGGCTGGAAATGCAGGTAGTATCTAGTGCCTCTCCCTGGACTTGGGAGGTAATTAGCGGACTTCCCCCTGCCAGGGAACACCTGTGACACCAGTCAGCTGCGTGGACGGCGGCCCCGAACCTCCCCCACACAGTCAGCCGTGTTCCGGAATTCTGAGAGTGGGGAGGTTCCATCTTCTGTCTGCAGCACCCGGGATCTCCTAGGAGCCCTTCGCGTGTATTCCCCGTGTGTCTGCTTTTGCGGGCTGCCGGGGAAAGGCGGGGGTTGGGCTGGAAATGCAGGTAGCATCTAGTGCCTCCCCCTAAACAGGGGAGGTAATTAGCGGAATTCCGCCTGCCAGGGAACACCTGTGACACCAGTCAGCTGCGTGGAAGGCGGCCCCATTCTTCCCCCACACAGTCAGAAGTGTTCCGGAATTCTGAGTGTGGGGAGGTTCCGTCTTCTGTCTGCAGCACCCGTTATCTCCTAGGAGTCCTTCGCGTGTCTTCCCCGAGTGTCTGCATGTGCGGGCTGCCGGGGAAAGGCGTGGGTTGGGCTGGAATGCAGGTCGCATTTAGTGCCTACCCCTGGACTTGGGAGGTAATTAGCGGACTTCCCCATGCCAGGGAACACCTTTGACACCACTCAACTGCGTGGAGGGCGGCCCCAAACCTCCCCCACACAGTCAGCCGTGTTCCGGAATTCTGAGAGTGGGGAGGTTCCGTCTTCTGTCTGCAGCACCCGGGATCTCCTAGGAGCCCTTCGCGTGTCTTCCCCGAGTGTCTCACATTGCGGGCTGCCGGGGAAAGGCGGGGGTTGTTCTGGAAATGCAGGTAGTATCTAGTGCCTCCCCCTGGACTTGGGAGGTAATTAGCGGACTTCCCCCTGCCAGGGAACACCTGTGAAACAAGTCAGCTGCGTGGACGGCGGACCCGAACCTCCCACACACAGTCAGCCGTGTTCCGGAATTCTGAGAGTGGGGAGGTTCCGTCTTCTGTCTGCAGCACCCGAATTCTCCTAGGTGCATTTCGCGTGTCTTCCCCGAATGTATGCATGTGCGGTCTACCGGGGAAAGGCGGGGTTTGGGCTGGAAATGCAGGTAGCATCTAGTGCCTCCCCCTAAACAGGGGAGGTAATTAGCGGAATTCCGCCTGCCAGGGAAACTTGTGACACCAGTCAGCTGCGTGGAAGGCGGCCCCATTCTTCTCCACACAGTCAGAAGTGTTCCGGAATTGTGAGTGTGGGGAGGTTCCGTCTTCTGTCTGCAGCACCCGTTATCTCCTAGGAGCCCTTCGTGTGTCTTCCCCGAGTGTCTGCATGTGCGGGCTGCCGGGGAAAGGCGTGGGTTGGGCTGGAAATGCAGGTCGCATTTAGTGCCTCCCCCTGGACTTGGGAGGTAATTAGCGGACTTCCCCATGCCAGGGAACACCTTTGACACCACTCAACTGCGTGGAGGGCGGCCACAAACCTCCCCCACACAGTGAGCCGTGTTCCGGAATTCTGAGAGTGGGGAGGTTCCGTCTTCTGTCTGCAGCACCCGGGATCTCCTAGGAGCCCTTCGCGTGTCTTCCCCGAGTGTCTCACATTGCGGGCTGCCGGGGAATGCGGGGGTTGGGCTGGAAATGCAAGTAGCATCTAGTGCCTCCCCCTGGACAGGGTAGGACATTAGTGGACTTCCCCGTGCAAGGGAACACCTGTGACACCAGTCAGCTGCGTGGACGGCGGCCCCAAACCTCCCACACACAGTCAGCCGTGTTCCGGAATTCTGAGAGTGAGGAGGTTCCGTCTTCTGTCTGCAACACTCGAGAACTCCTAGGAGCATTTCGCGTGTCTTCCCCGAGTGTATGCATGTGCGGGCTACCGGGGAAAGGCGGCGTTGTGCTGGAAATGCTGGTAGCATGTAGTGCCTCCCCCTGGAAAGTGTAGGCAATTAGCGGATTTCCCCATGCCGGGGAACACCTTTGACACCACTTAACTGCGTGGAGGGCGGCCCCGAACCTCCCCCACACAGTCAGCCGTGTTCCGGTATTGTGAGTGTGGGGAGGTTCCGTCTTCTGTCTGCAGCACCCGGGATCTCCTAGGAGCCCTTCGCGTGTCTTCCCCGAGTGTCTCACATTACGGGCTGCCGGGGAATGGCGGGGTTTGGGCTGGAAATGCAGGTAGTATCTAGTGCCTCCCCCTGGACTTGGGAGGTAATTAGCGGACTTCCCCCTGCCAGGGAACACCTGTGACACCAGTCAGCTGCGTGGACGGCGGCCCCAAATCTCCCCCACACAGTCAGCCGTGTTCCGGAATTCTGAGAGTGGGGATGTTCCGTCTTCTGTCTGCAGCACCCGAATTCTCCTAGGAGCATTTCGCGTGTCTTCCCCGAATGTATGCATATGCGGTCTACCGGGGAAAGGCGGGGTTTGGGCTGGAAATGCAGGTAGTATCTAGTGCCTCCCCCTGGACTTGGGAGGTAATTAGCGGACTTCCCCCTGCCAGGGAACACCTGTGACACCAGTCAGCTGCGTGGACGGCGGCCCCAAATCTCCCCCACACAGTCAGCCGTGTTCCGGAATTCTGAGAGTGGGGATGTTCCGTCTTCTGTCTGCTGCACCCGAGATCTCCTAGGAGAATTTCGCGTGTCTTCCCCGAGTGTATGCATGTGCGGGCTACCGGGGAAAGGCGGGGTTTTGGCTGGAAATGCAGGTAGCATGTAGTGCCTCCCCCTGGAAAGGGTAGGCAATTAGCGGATTTCCCCATGCCAGGGAACACCATTGACACCACTTAACTGCGTGGAGGGCGGCCCAGAACCTCCCCCACACTGTCAGCCGTGTTCCGGTATTGTGAGTGTTGGGAAGTTCCGTCTTCTGTCTGCAGCACCCGGAATCTCCTAGGAGCCCTTCGCGTGTCTTCCCCGAGTGTCTGCCTGTGCGGGCTGCTGGGGAAAGTCGGGGGTTGGGCTGGAAATGCAGGTAGCATCTAGTGCCTCCCCCTGGACTTGGGAGGAAATTAGCGGACTTCCCCCTGCCAGGGAACACCTGAGACACCAGTCAGCTGCGTGGACAGCGGCCCCAAACCTCCCCCTCATAGTCAGCCGTGTTCCGGAAGTCTGAGAGTGGGGAGGTTCCGTCTTCTGTCTGCAGCACCCGGGATCTCCTAGGAGCCCTTCGCGTGTATTCCCCGTGTGTCTGCTTGTGCGAGCTGCCGGGGAAAGGCGGGGGTTGGGCTGGAAATGCAGGTAGCATCTAGTGCCTCCCCCTGAACAGGGGAGGTAATTAGCGGAATTCCGCCTGCCAGGGAACACCTGTGACACCAGTCAGCTGCGTGGAAGGCGGCCCCAATCTTCCCCCACACAGTCAGAAGTGTTCCGGAATTGTGAGTGTGGGGAGTTTCCGTTTTCTGTCTGCAGCACCCGGGATCTCCTAGGAGCCCTTCGCGTGTCTTCCCCGAGTGTCTGCATGTGCGGGCTGCCGGGGAAAGGCGGGGGTTGGGCTGGAAATGCAGGTCGCATTTAGGGCCTCCCCCTGGACTTGGGAGGTAATTAGCGGACTTCCCCCTGCCAGGGAACACCTTTGACACCACTGAACTGCGTGGAGGGCGGCCCCAAACCTCCCACACACAGTCAGCCTTGTTCCGGAATTCTGACAGTGTGGAGGTTCCGTCTTCTGTCTGCTGCACCCGAATTCTCCTAGGAGCATTTCGCGTGTCTTCCCCGAGTGTATGCATGTGCGGGCTACCGGGGAAAGGCGGGGTTTGGGCTGGAAATGCAGGTAGCATTTAGTGCCTCCCCCTGGAGAGGGTAGGCAATTAGCGGATTTCCCCATGCCAGGGAACACCTTTGACACCACTTAACTGCGTGGAGGGCGGCCCCGAACCTCCCCCACACAGTCAGCCGTGTTCCGGTATTGTGAGTGTGGGGAAGTTCCGTCTTCTGTCTGCAGCACCCGGAATCTCCTAGGAGCCCTTCGCGTGTCTTCCCCGACTGTGTGCCTGTGCGGGCTGACGGGGAAAGGCGGGGGTTGGGCTGGAAATGCAGGTAGTATCTAGTGCCTCCCCCAGGACTTGGGAGGTAATTTGCCGACTTCCCCCTGCCAGGGAACACCTGTGACACCAGTCAGCTGCGTGTACGGTGGCCCCAAACCTCCCCCACACAGTCAGCCGTGTTCCGGAATTGTGAGTGTGGGGAGGTTCCGTCTTCTGTCTGCAGCACCCGGGATCTCCTAGGAGCCCTTCGCGTGTCTTCCCCGAGTGTCTGCCTGTGCGGGCTGCCGGGGAAAGGCGGGGGTTGGGCTGGAAATGCACATAGCATCTAGTGCCTCCCAATGAACAGGGGAGGTAATTAGCGGACTTCCCCCTGCCAGGGAACACCTGTGACACCAGTCAGCTGCGTGGACGGCGGCACCAAACCTCCCCCACACAGTCAGACGTGTTCCGAAATTCTGAGAGAAGGGAGGTTCCGTCTTCTGTCTGCAGCACCCGGGATCTCCTAGGAGCCCTTCGCGTGTCTTCCCCGAGTGTCTGCATGTGCGGGCTGCCGGGGAAAGGCGGGGGTTGGGCTGGAAATGCAGGTCGCATTTAGTGCCTCCCCCTGGACTTGGGAGGTAATTAGCGGAATTCCCCATGCCAGGGAACACCTTTGACACCACTCACCTGCGTGGAGGGCGGCCCCGAACCTCCCGCACACAGTCAGCCGTGTTCCGAATTTGTGAGTGTGGGGAGGTTCCGTTTTCTCTCTGCAGCACCCGGGATCCCCTAGGAGCATTTCGCGTGTCTTCCCCGAGTGTATGCATGTGCGGGCTACCGGGGAAAGGCGGCGTTGGGCTGGAAATGCAGGTAGCATGTAGTGCCTCCCCCTGGAAAGGGTAGGCAATTAGCGGATTTCCCCATGCCAGGGAACACCTTTGACACCACTTAACTCCGTGGAGGGCGGCCCAGAACCTCCCCCATACAGTCAGCCGTGTTCCGGTATTGTGAGTGTGGGGAGGTTCCGTCTTCTGTCTGCAGCACCCGGGATCTCCTAGGAGCCCTTCGCTTGTCTTTTCCGAGTGTCTCACATTACGGGCTGCCGGGGAAAGGCGGGGGTTGGGCTGGAAATGCAGGTAGCATCTAGTGCCTCCCCCTGGACTTGGGAGGTAATTAGCGGACTTCCCCCTGCCAGGGAACACCTGAGACACCAGTCAGCTGCGTGGACAGCGGCCCCAAACCTCCCCCTCACAGTCAGCCGTGTTCCGGAAGTCTGAGAGTGGGGAGGTTCCGTCTTCTGTGTGCAGCACCCGGGATCTCCTAGGAGCCCTTCACGTGTCTTTTCCGAGTGTCTCACATTACGGGCTGCCGGGGAAAGCGGGGGTTGGGCTGGAAATGCAGGTAGCATCTAGTGCCTCCCCCTGGACTTGGGAGGTAATTAGCGGACTTCCCCCTGCCAGGGAACACCTGAGACACCAGTCAGCTGCGTGGACAGCGGCCCCAAACCTCCCCCTCACAGTCAGCAGTGTTCCGGAAGTCTGAGAGTGGGGAGGTTCCGTCTTCTGTCTGCAGCACCCGGGATCTCCTAGGAGCCCTTCGCGTGTATTCCCCGTGTGTCTGCTTGTGCGAGCTGCCGGGAAAAGGCGGGGGTTGGGCTGGAAATGCAGGTAGCATCTAGTGCCTCCCCCTGAACAGGGGAGGTAATTAGCGGAATTCCGCCTGCCAGGGAACACCTGTGACACCAGTCAGCTGCGTGGAAGGCGGCCCCAGTCTTCCCCCACACAGTCAGAAGTGTTCCGGAATTGTGAGTGTGGGGAGGTTCCGTTTTCTGTCTGCAGCACCCGGGATCTCCTAGGAGCCCTTCGCGTGTCTTCCCCGAGTTTCTGCATGTGCGGGCTGCCGGGGAAAGGCGGGGGTTGGGCTGGAAATGCAGGTAGCATCTAGTGCCTCCCCCTGGACTTGGGAGGTAATTAGCGGACTTCCCCCTGCCAGGGAACACCTGAGACACCAGTCAGCTGCGTGGACAGCGGCCCCAAACCTCCCCCTCACAGTCAGCCGTGTTCCGGAAGTCTGAGAGTGGGGAGGTTCCGTCTTCTGTCTGCAGCACCCGGGATCTCCTAGGAGCCCTTCGCGTGTATTCCCCGTGTGTCTGCTTGTGCGAGCTGCCGGGGAAAGGCGGGTGTTGGGCTGGAAATGCAGGTAGCATCTAGTGCCTCCCCCTGAACAGGGGAGGTAATTAGCGGAATTCCGCCTGCCAGGGAACACCTGTGACACCAGTCAGCTGCGTGGAAGCGGCCCCAGTCTTCCCCCACACAGTCAGAAGTGTTCCGGAATTGTGATTGTGGGGAGGTTCCGTTTTCTGTCTGCAGCACCCGGGATCTCCTAGGAGCCCTTCGCGTGTCTTCCCCGAGTTTCTGCATGTGCGGGCTGCCGGGGAAAGGCGGGGGTTGGGCTGGAAATGCAGGTAGCATCTAGTGCCTCCCCCTGGACTTGGGAGGTAATTAGCGGACTTCCCCCTGCCAGGGAACACCTGAGACACCAGTCAGCTGCGTGGACAGCGGCCACAAACCTCCCCCTCACAGTCAGCCGTGTTCCGGAAATCTGAGAGTGGGGAGGTTCCGTCTTCTGTCTGCAGCACCCGGGATCTCCTAGGAGCCCTTCGCGTGTATTCCCCGTGTGTCTGCTTGTGCGAGCTGCCGGGGAAAGGCGGGGGTTGGGCTGGAAATGCAGGTAGCATCTAGTGCCTCCCCCTGAACAGGGGAGGTAATTAGCGGAATTCCGCCTGCCAGGGAACACCTGTGACACCAGTCAGCTGCGTGGAAGCGGCCCCAGTCTTCCCCCACACAGTCAAAAGTGTTCCGGAATTGTGAGTGTGGGGAGGTTCCGTCTTCTGTCTGCAGCACCCGGGATCTCCTAGGAGCCCTTCGCGTGTCTTCCCCGAGTTTCTGCATGTGCGGGCTGCCGGGGAAATTCGGGGGTTGGGCTGGAAATGCAGGTCGCATTTAGTGCCTCCCCCTGGACTTGGGAGGTAATTAGCGGAATTCCCCCTGCCAGGGAACACCTTTGACACCACAGAACTGCGTGGAGGGCGGCCCCAAACCTCCCACACACAGTCAGCCGTGTTCCGGAATTCTGAGTGTGTGGAGGTTACGTCTTCTGTCTGATGCACCCGAATTCTCTAGGAGCATTTCGCGTGTCTTCCCCGAGTGTATGCATGTGCGGGCTACCGGGAAAAGGCGGGGTTTGGGCTGGAAATGCAGGTAGCATGTAGTGCCTCCCCCTGGAGAGGGTAGGCAATTAACGGATTTCCCCATGCCAGGGAACACCTTTGACAGCACTTAGCGGCGTGGAGGGCGGCCCCGAACCACCCCCACACAGTTAGCCGTGTTCCGGGATTGTGAGTGTGGGGAGGTTCCGTCTACAGTCTGCAGCACCCGGGATCTCCTAGGAGCCCTTCGCGTGTCTTCCCCGAGTGTCTGCCTGTGCGGGCTGACGGGGAAAGGCGGGGGTTGGGCTGGAAATGCAGGTAGTATCTAGTGCCTCCCCCTGGACTTGGGAGGTAATTAGCGGACTTCCCCCTGCCAGGGAACACCTGTGACACCAGTCAGCTGCGTGGACGGCGGCCCCAAACCTCCCCCACACAGTCAGCCGTGTTCCGGAATTCTGAGAGTGGGGATGTTCCGTCTTCTGTCTGCAGCACCCGGGATCTCCTAGGAGCCCTTCGCGTGTCTTCCCCGAGTGTCTGCATGTGCGGGCTGCCGGGGAAAGGCGGGGGTTGGGCTGGAAATTCAGGTAGCATCTAGTGCCTCCCCCTGGACAGGGTAGGCAATTAGCGAATTTACCCATGCCAGGGAACACCTTTGACAGCACTTAGCGGCGTGGAGGGCGGCCCCAAACCACCCCCACACAGTTAGCCGTGTTCCGGGATTGTGAGTGTGGGGAGGTTCCGTCTACAGTCTGCAGCACCCGGGATCTCCTAGGAGCCCTTCGCGTGTCTTCCCCGAGTGTCTCACATTGCGGGCTGCCGGGGAAAGACGGGGGTTGGGCTGGAAATGCAGGTAGCATCTAGTGCCTCCCCCTGGACTTGGGAGGTAATTAGCGGACTTCCCCCTGCCAGGGAACACCTTTGACACCACTCAACTGCGTGGAGGCCGGCCCCAAACCTCCCACACACAGTCAGCCGTGTTCCGGAATTCTGAGAGTGAGGAGGTTCCGTCTTCTCTCTGCTGCACCCGGGATCTCCTAGGAGCCCTTCGCGTGTCTTCCCCGAGTGTATCACATTGCGGGCTGCCGGGGAAAGCGGGGGTTGGGCTGGAAATGCAAGTAGCTTCTAGTGCCTTCCCCTGGACAGGGTAGGCAATTAGCGGAATTCCCCGTGCCAGGGAACACCTTTGACACCACTTAGCTGCGTGGAGGGCGGCCCCGAACCTCCCCGACACTGTCAGGCGTGTTCCGGAATTCTGAGAGTGGGTATGTTCCATCTTCTGTCTGCAGCACCCGGGATCTCCTAGGAGCCCTTCGCGTGTCTTCCCCGAGTGTATGCATGTGCGGGCTGCCGGGGAAAGGCGGGGGTTGGGCTGGAAATGCAGGTCGCATTTAGTGCCTCCCCCTGGACTTGGGAGGTAATTAGCGGACTTCCCCCTGCCAGGGAACACCTGAGACACCAGTCAGCTGCGTGGACAGCGGCCCCAAACCTCCCCCTCACAGTCAGCCGTGTTCCGGAAGTCTGAGAGTGGGGAGGTTCCGTCTTCTGTCTGCAGCACCCGGGATCTCCTAGGAGCCCTTCGCGTGTCTTCCCCGAGTGTCTGTTTGTGCGAGCTGCCGGGGAAAGGCGGGGGTTGGGCTGGAAATGCAGGTAGCATCTAGTGCCTCCCCCTGGACTTGGGAAGTAATTAGCGGAATTCCGCCTGCCAGGGAACACCTGTGACACCAGTCAGCTGTGTGGAAGGCGGCCCCAGTCTTCCCCCACACAGTCAGAAGTGTTCCGGAATTGTGAGGGTGGGGAGGTTCCGTCTTCTGTCTGCTGCACCCGAATTCTCCTAGGAGCCCTTCGCGTGTCTTCCCCGAGTGTCTGCATGTGCGGGCTGCCGGGGAAAGGCGGGGGTTGGGCTGGAAATGCAGGTAGCATGTAGTGCCTCCCCCTGGAGAGGGTAGGCAATTAACGGATTTCCCCATGCCAGGGAACACCTTTGACACCACTTAACTGCGTGGAGGGCGGCCCCGAAACTCCCCCACACAGTCAGCCGTGTTCCGGTATTGTGAGTGTGGGGAGGTTCCGTCTTCTGTCTGCAGCACCCGGGATCTCCTAGGAGCCCTTCGCGTGTCTTCCCCGAGTGTCTCACATTACGGGCTGCCGGGGAAAGGCGGGGTTTGGACTGGAAATGCAGGTAGTATCTAGTGCCTCCCCCTGGACTTGGGAGGTAATTAGCGGACTTCCCCCTGCCAGGGAACACCTGTGACACCAGTCAGCTGCGTGGACGGCGGCCCCAAACCTACCCCACACAGTCAGCCGTGTTCCGGAATTCTGAGAGTGGGGATGTTCCGTCTTCTGTCTGCAGCACCCGGGATCTCCTAGGAGCCCTTCGCGTGTCTTCCCCGAGTGTCTGCATGTGCGGGCTGCCGGGGAAAGGCGGGGGTTGGGCTGGAAATGCAGGTCGCATTTAGTGCTTCCCCCTGGACTTGGGAGGTAATTAGCGGAATTCCCCATGCCAGGGAACACCTTTGACACCACTCACCTGCGGGGAGGGCGGCCCCAAACCTCCCACACACAGTCAGCCGTGTTCCGAAATTGTGAGTGTGGGGAGGTTCCGTTTTCTGTCTGCAGCATCCGGGATCTCCTAGGAGCCCTTCGCGTGTCTTCCACGGTTGTCTCCCATTGCGGGCTGCCGGGGAAAGCGGGGGTTGGGCTGGAAATGCAGGTAGCATCTAGTGCCTCCCCCTGGACTTGGGAGGTAATTAGCGGACTTCCCCCTGCCAGGGAACACCTTTGACACCACTCAACTGCGTGGAGGCCGGCCCCAAACCTCCCACACACAGTCAGCCGTGTTCCGGAATTCTGAGTGTGAGGAGGTTCCGTCTTCTGTCTGCTGCACCCGGGATCTCCTAGGAGCCCTTCGCGTGTCTTCCCCGAGTGTATCCCATTGCGGGCTGCCGGATAAAGCGGGGGTTGGGCTGGAAATGCAAGTAGCTTCTAGTGCCTTCCCCTGGACAGGGTAGGCAATTAGCGGAATTCCCCGTGCCAGGGAACACCTTTGACACCACTCAGCTGCGTGGAGGGCGGCCCCGAACCTCCCCGACACAGTCAGGCGTGTTCCGGAATTCTGAGAGTGGGGATGTTCCGTCTTCTGTCTGCAGCACCCGGGATCTCCTAGGAGCCCTTCGCGTGTCTTCCCCGAGTGTCTGCATGTGCGGGCTGCCGGGGAAAGGCGGGGGTTGGGCTGGAAATGCAGGTCGCATTTAGTGCCTCCCCCTGGACTTGGGAGGTAATTAGCGGACTTCCCCATGCCAGGGAACACCTTTGACACCACTCACCTGCGTGGAGGGCGGCCCCAAATCTCCCACACACAGTCAGCCGTGTTCCGGAATTCTGAGAGTGAGGAGGTTCCGTCTTCTGTATGCTGCACCCGAGATCTACTAAGAGCATTTCGCGTGTCTTCCCCGAGTGTATGCATGTGCGGGCTACCGGGGAAAGGCGGGGTTTGGACTGGAAATGCAGGTAGCATGTAGTGCCTCCCCCTGGAAAGGGTAGGCACTTAGCGGATTTCCCCATGCCAGGGAACACCATTGACACCACTTAACTGCGTGGAGGGCGGCCCAGAACCTCCCCCACACTGTCAGCCGTGTTCCGGTATTGTGAGTGTTGGGAAGTTCCGTCTTCTGTCTGCAGCACCCGGAATCTCCTAGGAACCCTTCGCGTGTCTTCCCCGAGTGTCTGCCTTTGCGGGCTGCCGGGGAAAGTCGGGGGTTGGGCTGGAAATGCAGGTAGCATCTAGTGCCTCCCCCTGGACTTGGGAGGTAATTAGCGGACTTCCCCCTGCCAGGGAACACCTGAGACACCAGTCAGCTGCGTGGACAGCGGTCCCAAACCTCCCCCTCACAGTCAGCCGTGTTCCGGAAGTCTGAGAGTGGGGAGGTTCCGTCTTCTGTCTGCAGCACCCGGGATCTCCTAGGAGCCCTTCGCGTGTATTCCCCGAGTGTCTGCTTGTGCGAGCTGCCGGGGAAAGGCGGGGGTTGGGCTGGAAATGCAGGTAGCATCTAGTGCCTCCCCCTGAACAGGGGAGGTAATTAGCGGAATTCCGCCTGCCAGGGAACACCTGTGACACCAGTCAGCTGCGTGGAAGGCGGCCCCAGTCTTCCCCCACACAGTCAGAAGTGTTCCGGAATTGTGAGTGTGGGGAGGTTCTGTTTTCTGTCTGCAGCACCCGGGATCTCCTAGGAGCCCTTCGCGTGTCTTCCCCGAGTGTCTGCATGTGCGGGCTGCCGGGGAAAGGCGGGGGTTGGGCTGGAAATGCAGGTCGCATTTAGTGCCTCCCCCTGGACTTGGGAGGTAATTAGCCGACTTCCCCCTGCCAGGGAACATTTTTGACACCACTGAACTGCGTGGAGGGCGGCCCCAAACCTCCCACACACAGTCAGCCGTGTTCCGGAATTCTGAGAGTGTGGAGGTTCCGTCTTCTGTCTGCTGCACCCGAATTCTCCTAGGAGCATTTCGCGTGTCTTCCCCGAGTTTATGCATGAGCGGGCTACCGGGGAAAGGCGGGGTTTGGGCTGGAAATGCAGGTAGCATGTAGTGCCTCCCCCTGGAAAGGGTAGGCAATTAGCGGATTTCCCCATGCCAGGGAACACCTTTGACACCACTTAACTGCGTGGAGGGCGGCCCCGAACCTCCCCCACACAGTCAGCCGTGTTCCGGTATTGTGAGTGTGGGGAAGTTTCGTCTTCTGTCTGCAACACCAGGAATCTCCTAGGAGCCCTTCGCGTGTCTTCCCCGAGTGTCTGCCTGTGCGGGCTGACGGGGAAAGGCGGGGGTTGGGCTGGAAATGCAGGTAGTATCTAGTGCCTCCCCCTGGACTTGGGAGGTAATTTGCCGAATTCCCCCTGCCAGGGAACACCTGTGACACCAGTCAGCTGCGTGGACGTCGGCCCCAAACCTCCCCCTCACAGTCAGCCGTGTTCCGGAAGTCTGAGAGAGGGGAGGTTCCGTCTTCTTTCTGCAGCACCCGGGATCTCCTAGGAGCCATTCGCGTGTCTTCTCCGAGTGTCTGCATGTGAGGGCTGCCGGGGAAAGGCGGGGGTTGGGCTGGAAATGCAGGTCGCATTTAGTGCCTCCCCCTGGACTTGGGAGGTAATTAGCGGACTTCCCCATGCCAGGGAACACCTTTGACACCACTTAGCTGCGTGGAAGGCGGCCCCATTCTTCCCCCACACAGTCAGAATTGTTCCGGAATTGTGAGTGTGGGGATGTTCCGTCTTCTGTCTGCAGCACCCGTTACCTCCTAGGAGCCCTTCGCGTGTCTTCCCCGAGTGTCTGCATGTGCGGGCTGCCGGGGAAAGGCGTGGGTTGGGCTGGAAATGCAGGTCGCATTTAGTGCCTTCCCCTGGACAGGGTAGGCAATTAGCGGACTTCCCCGTGCCAGGGAACACCTTTGACACCACTTAGCTGCGTGGAGGGCGGCCCCGAACCTCCCCGACACAGTCAGCCGTGTTCCGGAATTCTGAGAGTGGGGAGGTTCCGTCTTCTGTCTGCAGCTCCCGAGATCTCCTAGGAGCATTTCGCGTGTCTTCCCCGAGTGTATGAATGTGCGGGCTACCGGGAAAAGGCGGCGTTGCGCTGGAAATGCAGGTAGTATCTAGTGCCTCCCCCTGGACTTGGGAGGTAATTAGCGGACTTCCCCCTGCCAGGGAACACCTGTGACATCAGTCAGCTGCGTGGACGGCGGACACAAACCTCCCACACACAGTTAGCCTTGTTCCGGAATTCTGAGAGTGTGGAGGTTCCGTCTTCTGTCTGCAGCACCTGAATTCTCCTAGGAGCATTTCGCGTGTCTTCCCCGAGTGTATGCTTGTGCGGGCTTCCGGGGAATGTCGGGGGTTGGGCTGGAAATGCAGGTAGTATCTAGTGCCTCCCCCTGGACTTGGGAGGTAATTTGCCGACTTCCCCCTGCCAGGGAACACCTGTGACACCAGTCAGCTGCGTGGACGGCGGCCCCAAACCTCCCCCACACAGTCAGCCGTGTTCCGGAATTGTGAGTGTGGGGAGGTTCCATCTTCTGTCTGCAGCACCCGGGATCTCCTAGGAGCCCTTCGCGTGTCTTCCCCGAGTGTCTGCATGTGCGGGCTGCCGGGAAAAGGCGGGGGTTGGGCTGGAAATGCAGGTCACATTTAGTGCCTCCCCCTGGAATTGGGAGGTAATTAGCGGAATTCCCCATGCCAGGGAACACCTTTGACACCACTCACCTGCGTGGAGGGCGGCCCCAAACCTCCCACACACAGTCAGCCATGTTCCGAAATTGTGAGTGTGGGGAGGTTCCGTTTTTTGTCTGCAGCACCCGGGATCTCCTAGGAGCCTTTCGCGTGTCTTCCCCGAGTGTATACCATTGCGGGCTGCCGGGGAAATCGGGGGTTTGGCTAGAAATGCAAGTAGCATCTAGTGCCTCCCCCTGGACAGGGTAGGCAATTAGCGGACTTACCCATGCCAGGGAACACCTTTGACACCACTTAACTGCGTGGAGTGCGGCCCCGAACCTCCCCCACACAGTCAGCCGTGTTCCTGTATTGTGAGTGTGGGGAGGACCGTCTTCTGTCTGCAGCACCCGGGATCTCCTAGGAGCCCTTCGCGTGTTTTCCCGAGTGTCTGCATGTGCGGGCTCCCGGGGAAAGGCGGGGTTTGGGCTGGAAATGCAGGTAGCATCTAGTGCCTCCCCCTGGACTTGGGAGGTAATTTGCCGACTTCCCCCTGCCTGGGAACACCTGTGACACCAGTCAGCTGCGTGGACTGCGGCCCCAAACCTCCCCCTCACAGTCAGCCGTGTTCCGGAAGTCTGAGAGTGGGGAGGTTCCGTCTTCTGTCTGCAGCACCCGGGATCTCCTAGGAGCCCTTCGTGTGTATTCCCCGTGTGTCTGCTTTTGCGAGCTGCCGGGGAAAGGCGGGGGTTTGGCTGGAAATGCAGGTAGCATCTAGTGCCTCCCCCTGAACAGGGGAGGTAATTAGCGGAATTCCGCCTGCCAGGGAACACCTGTGACACCAGTGTGCTGCGTGGAAGGCGGCCCCAGTCTTCCCCCACACAGTCAGAAGTGTTCCGGAATTGTGAGTGTGGGGAGGTTCCGTTTTCTGTCTGCAGCACCCGGGATCTCCTAGGAGCCCTTCGCGTGTCTTCCCCGAGTGTCTGAATGTGCGGGCTGCCAGGGAAAGGCGGGGGTTGGGCTGGAAATGCAGGTCGCATTTAGTGCCTCCCCCTGGACTTGGGAGGTAATTAGCGGACTTCCCCCTGCCAGGGAACACCTTTGACACCACTGAACTGCGTGGAGGGCGACCCCAAACCTCCCACACACAGTCAGCCGTGTTCCGGATTTCTGAGAGTGTGGAGGTTCTGTCTTCTGTCTGCTGCACCCGAATTCTCCTAGGAGCATTTCGCGTGTCTTCCCCGAGTGTATGCTTGTGCGGGCTTCCGGGGAAAGGCGGGGTTTTTGCTGGAAATGCAGGTAGCATGTAGTGCCTCCCCCTGGAGAGGGTAGGCAATTAGCGGATTTCCCCATGCCAGGGAACACCTTTGACACCACTTAACTGCGTGGAGGGCGGCCCCAAACCTCCCCCACACAGTCAGCCGTGTTCCGGTATTGTGAGTGTGGGGAAGTTCCGTCTTCTGTCTGCAGCACCCGGAATCTCCTAGGAGCCCTTCGCGTGTCTTCCCCGAGTGTCTGCCTGTGCGGGCTGACGGGGAAAGGTGGGGGTTGGGCTGGAAATGCAGGTAGTATCTAGTGCCTCCCTCTGGACTTGGGAGGTAATTTGCCGACTTCCCCCTGCCAGGGAACACCTGTGACACCAGTCAGCTGCGTGGACGGCGGCCCCAAACCTCCCCCACACAGTCAGCCGTGTTCCGGAATTGTGAGTGTGAGGAGGTTCCGTCTTCTGTCTGCAGCACCCGGGATCTCCTAGGAGCCCTTCGCGTGTCTTCCCCGAGTGTCTGCCTGTGCGGGCTGCCGGGGAAAGGCGGGGGTTGGGCTGGAAATGCAGGTAGCATCTAGTGCCTCCCCCTGGACTTGGGAGGTATTTAGCGGACTTCCCCCTGCCAGGGAACACCTGTGACACCAGTCAGCTGCGTGGACGGCGGCACCAAACCTCCCCCACACAGTCAGACGTGTTCCGGAATTCTGAGAGAGGGGAGGTTCCGTCTTCTGTCTGCAGCACCCGGGATCTCCTAGGAGCCCTTCGCGTGTCTTCCCCGAGTGTCTGCATGTGCGGGCTGCCGGGGAAAGGCGGGGGTTGGGCTGGAAATGCAGGTCGCATTTAGTGCCTCCCCCTGGACTTGGGAGGTAATTAGCGGACTTCCCCATGACAGGGAACACTTTTGACACCACTTAGCTGCGTGGAGGGCGGCCCCGAACCTCCCCCACACAGTCAGGCGTGTTCCAGTATTCTGAGAGTGGGGAGGTTCCGTCTTCTGTCTGCAGCACCCGGGATCTCCTAGGAGCCCTTCGCGTGTCTTCATCGAGTGTCTCCCATTGCGGTCTGCCGGGGAAAGCGGGGGTTGGGCTGGAAATGCAAGTAGCATCTAGTGCCTCCCCCTGGACAGGGTAGGCAATGAGCGGAATTCCCCATGCCAGGGAACACCTTTGACACCACTTAGAGGCGTGGAGGGCGGCCCCGAACCTCCCCCACACAGTCAGCCGTGTTCCTGTATTGTGAGTGTGGGGAGGACCGTCTTCTGTCTGCAGCACCCGGGATCTCCTAGGAGCCCTTCGCGTGTTTTCCCGAGTGTCTGCATGTGCGGGCTCCCGGGGAAAGGCGGGGTTTGGGCTGGAAATGCAGGTAGCATCTAGTGCCTCCCCCTGGACTTGTGAGGTAATTTGCCGACTTCCCCCTGCCTGGGAACACCTGTGACACCAGTCAGCTGCGTGGACAGCGGCCCCAAACCTCCCCCTCACAGTCAGCCGTGTTCCGGAAGTCTGAGAGTGGGGAGGTTCCGTCTTCTGTTTGCAGCACCCGGGATCTCCTAGGAGCCCTTCGTGTGTATTCCCCGTGTGTCTGCTTTTGCGAGCTGCCGGGGAAAGGCGGGGGTTTGGCTGGAAATGCAGGTAGCATCTAGTGCCTCCCCCTGAACAGGGGAGGTAATTAGCGGAATTCCGCCTGCCAGGGAACACCTGTGACACCAGTGTGCTGCGTGGAAGGCGGCCCCAGTCTTCCCCCACACAGTCAGAAGTGTTCCGGAATTGTGAGTGTGGGGAGGTTCCGTTTTCTGTCTGCAGCACCCGGGATCTCCTAGGAGCCCTTCGCGTGTCTTCCCCGAGTGTCTGAATGTGCGGGCTGCCAGGGAAAGGCGGGGGTTGGGCTGGAAATGCAGGTCGCATTTAGTGCCTCCCCCTGGACTTGGGAGGTAATTAGCGGACTTCCCCCTGCCAGGGAACACCTTTGACACCACTGAACTGCGTGGAGGGCGACCCCAAACCTCCCACACACAGTCAGCCGTGTTCCGGATTTCTGAGAGTGTGGAGGTTCTGTCTTCTGTCTGCTGCACCCGAATTCTCCTAGGAGCATTTCGCGTGTCTTCCCCGAGTGTCTGCCTGTGCGGGCTGACGGGGAAAGGTGGGGGTTGGGCTGGAAATGCAGGTAGTATCTAGTGCCTCCCTCTGGACTTGGGAGGTAATTTGCCGACTTCCCCCTGCCAGGGAACACCTGTGACACCAGTCAGCTGCGTGGACGGCGGCCCCAAACCTCCCCCACACAGTCAGCCGTGTTCCGGAATTGTGAGTGTGAGGAGGTTCCGTCTTCTGTCTGCAGCACCCGGGATCTCCTAGGAGCCCTTCGCGTGTCTTCCCCGAGTGTCTGCCTGTGCGGGCTGCCGGGGAAAGGCGGGGGTTGGGCTGGAAATGCAGGTAGTATCTAGTGCCTCCCTCTGGACTTGGGAGGTAATTTGCCGACTTCCCCCTGCCAGGGAACACCTGTGACACCAGTCAGCTGCGTGGACGGCGGCCCCAAACCTCCCCCACACAGTCAGCCGTGTTCCGGAATTGTGAGTGTGAGGAGGTTCCGTCTTCTGTCTGCAGCACCCGGGATCTCCTAGGAGCCCTTCGCGTGTCTTCCCCGAGTGTCTGCCTGTGCGGGCTGCCGGGGAAAGGCGGGGGTTGGGCTGGAAATGCAGGTAGCATCTAGTGCCTCCCCCTGGACTTGGGAGGTATTTAGTGGACTTCCCCTGCCAGGGAACACCTGTGACACCAGTCAGCTGCGTGGACGGCGGCACCAAACCTCCCCCACACAGTCAGACGTGTTCCGGAATTCTGAGAGAGGGGAGGTTCCGTCTTCTGTCTGCAGCACCCGGGATCTCCTAGGAGCCCTTCGCGTGTCTTCCCCGAGTGTCTGCATGTGCGGGCTGCCGGGGAAAGGCGGGGGTTGGGCTGGAAATGCAGGTCGCATTTAGTGCCTCCCCCTGGACTTGGGAGGTAATTAGCGGACTTCCCCATGACAGGGAACACTTTTGACACCACTTAGCTGCGTGGAGGGCGGCCCCGAACCTCCCCCACACAGTCAGGCGTGTTCCAGTATTCTGAGAGTGGGGAGGTTCCGTCTTCTGTCTGCAGCACCCGGGATCTCCTAGGAGCCCTTCGCGTGTCTTCATCGAGTGTCTCCCATTGCGGTCTGCCGGGGAAAGCGGGGGTTGGGCTGGAAATGCAAGTAGCATCTAGTGCCTCCCCCTGGACAGGGTAGGCAATGAGCGGAATTCCCCATGCCAGGGAACACCTTTGACACCACTTAGAGGCGTGGAGGGCGGCCCCGAACCTCCCCCACACAGTCAGCCGTGTTCCTGTATTGTGAGTGTGGGGAGGACCGTCTTCTGTCTGCAGCACCCGGGATCTCCTAGGAGCCCTTCGCGTGTTTTCCCGAGTGTCTGCATGTGCGGGCTCCCGGGGAAAGGCGGGGTTTGGGCTGGAAATGCAGGTAGCATCTAGTGCCTCCCCCTGGACTTGTGAGGTAATTTGCCGACTTCCCCCTGCCTGGGAACACCTGTGACACCAGTCAGCTGCGTGGACAGCGGCCCCAAACCTCCCCCTCACAGTCAGCCGTGTTCCGGAAGTCTGAGAGTGGGGAGGTTCCGTCTTCTGTCTGCAGCACCCGGGATCTCCTAGGAGCCCTTCGTGTGTATTCCCCGTGTGTCTGCTTTTGCGAGCTGCCGGGGAAAGGCGGGGGTTTGGCTGGAAATGCAGGTAGCATCTAGTGCCTCCCCCTGAACAGGGGAGGTAATTAGCGGAATTCCGCCTGCCAGGGAACACCTGTGACACCAGTGTGCTGCGTGGAAGGCGGCCCCAGTCTTCCCCCACACAGTCAGAAGTGTTCCGGAATTGTGAGTGTGGGGAGGTTCCGTTTTCTGTCTGCAGCACCCGGGATCTCCTAGGAGCCCTTCGCGTGTCTTCCCCGAGTGTCTGAATGTGCGGGCTGCCAGGGAAAGGCGGGGGTTGGGCTGGAAATGCAGGTCGCATTTAGTGCCTCCCCCTGGACTTGGGAGGTAATTAGCGGACTTCCCCCTGCCAGGGAACACCTTTGACACCACTGAACTGCGTGGAGGGCGACCCCAAACCTCCCACACACAGTCAGCCGTGTTCCGGATTTCTGAGAGTGTGGAGGTTCTGTCTTCTGTCTGCTGCACCCGAATTCTCCTAGGAGCCTTTCGCGTGTCTTCCCCGAGTGTCTGCCTGTGCGGGCTGACGGGGAAAGGTGGGGGTTGGGCTGGAAATGCAGGTAGTATCTAGTGCCTCCCCCTGGACTTGGGAGGTAATTTGCCGACTTCCCCCTGCCAGGGAACACCTGTGACACCAGTCAGCTGCGTGGACGGCGGCCCCAAACCTCCCCCACACAGTCAGCCGTGTTCCGGAATTGTGAGTGTGAGGAGGTTCCGTCTTCTGTCTGCAGCACCCGGGATCTCCTAGGAGCCCTTCGCGTGTCTTCCCCGTGTGTCTGCCTGTGCGGGCTGCCGGGGAAAGGCGGGGGTTGGGCTGGAAATGCAGGTAGCATCTAGTGCCTCCCCCTGGACTTGGGAGGTAATTAGCGGACTTCCCCCTGCCAGGGAACACCTGTGACACCAGTCAGCTGCGTGGACGGCGGCACCAAACCTCCCCCACACAGTCAGACGTGTTCCGGAATTCTGAGAGAGGGGAGGTTCCGTCTTCTGTCTGCAGCACCCGGGATCTCCTAGGAGCCCTTCGCGTGTCTTCCCCGAGTGTCTGCATGTGCGGGCTGCCGGGGAAAGGCGGGGGTTGGGCTGGAAATGCAGGTCGCATTTAGTGCCTCCCCCTGGACTTGGGAGGTAATTAGCGGACTTCCCCATGACAGGGAACACTTTTGACACCACTTAGCTGCGTGGAGGGCGGCCCCGAACCTCCCCCACACAGTCAGGCGTGTTCCAGTATTCTGAGAGTGGGGAGGTTCCGTCTTCTGTCTGCAGCACCCGGGATCTCCTAGGAGCCCTTCGCGTGTCTTCATCGAGTGTCTCCCATTGCGGTCTGCCGGGGAAAGCGGGGGTTGGGCTGGAAATGCAAGTAGCATCTAATGCCTCCCCCTGGACAGGGTAGGCAATTAGCGGACTTCCCCATGCCAGGGAACACCTTTGACACCACTTAGAGGCGTGGAGGGCGGCCCCGAACCTCCCCCACACAGTCAGCCATGTTCCAGAATTGTGAGTGTGGGGAGGTTCCGTCTTCTGTCTGCAGCACCCGGGATCTCCTAGGAGCCCTTCGCGTGTCTTCCCAGATTGTCTACCTGTGCGGGCTGCCGGGGAAAGACGGGGGATGGGCTGGAAATGCAGGTAGTATCTAGTGCCTCTCCCTGGACTTGGGAGGTAATTAGCGGACTTCCCTCTGCCAGGGAACACCTGTGACACCAGTCAGCTGCGAGGACGGCGGCCCCGAACCTCCCCCACACAGTCAGCCGTGTTCCGGAATTCTGAGAGTGGGGAGGTTCCGTCTTCTCTCTGAAGCACCCGGGATCTCCTAGGAGCCCTTCGCTTGTATTCCCCGTGTGTCTGCTTTTGCGGGCTGCCGGGGAAAGGCGGGGGTTGGGCTGGAAATGCAGGTAGAATCTAGTGCCTCCCCCTAAACAGGGGAGGTAATTAGCGGAATTCCGCCTGCCAGGGAACACCTGTGACACCAGTCAGCTGCGTGGAAGGCGGCCCCATTCTTCCCCCACACAGTCAGAAGTGTTCCGGAATTCTGAGTGTGGGGAGGTTCCGTCTTCATTTGCAGCACCCGTTATCTCCTAGGAGACCTTCGCGTGTCTTCCCCGAGTGTCTGCATGTGCGGGCTGCCGGGGAAAGGCGTGGGTTGGGCTGGAAATGCAGGTCGCATTTAGTGCCTTCCCCTGGACTTGGGAGGTAATTAGCGGACTTCCCCATGCCAGGGAACACCTTTGACACCACTCAACTGCGTGGAGGGCGGCCCCAAACCTCCCCCACACAGTCAGCCGTATTCCGAAATTCTGAGAGTGGGGAGGTTCCGTCTTCTGTCTGCAGCACCCGGGATCTCCTAGGAGCCCTTCGCGTGTCTTCCCCGAGTGTATGCATGTGCGGGCTACCGGGGAAAGGCGGCGTTGGGCTGGAAATGCAGGTAGCATGTAGTGCCTCCCCCTGGACATGGTAGGCAATTAGCGGACTTCCCCCTGCCAGGGAATACCTTTGATATCACTTAGCTGCGTGGAGGGCGGCCCCGAACCTCCCCAACACAGTCAGCCGTGTTACGGTATTGTGAGTGTGAGGAAGTTCCGTCTTCTGTCTGCAGCACCCGGAATCTCCTAGGAGCCCTTCGCGTGTCTTCCCCGAGTGTCTGCCTGTGCGGGCTGCCGGGGAAAGGCGGGGGTTGGGCTGGAAATGCAGGTAGCATCTAGTGCCTCCCCCTGGACAGGGTAGGCAATTAGCGAATTTACCCATGCCAGGGAACACCTTTGACAGCACTTAGCGGCGTGGAGGGCGGCCCCAAACCACCCCCACACAGTTAGCCGTGCTCCGGGATTTGAGTGTGGGGAGGTTCCGTCTACAGTCTGCAGCACCCGGGATCTCCTAGGGGCCCTTCGCGTGTATTCCCCGTGTTTCTGCTTGTGCGAGCTGCCAGGGAAAGGCGGGGGTTGGGCTGGAAATGCAGGTAGCATCTAGTGCCTCCCCCTGAACAGGGGAGGTAATTAGCGGAATTCCGCCTGCCAGGGAACACCTGTGACACCAGTCAGCTGCGTGGAAGGCGGCCCCAGTCTTCCCCCACACAGTCAGAAGTGTTCCGGAATTGTGAGTGTGGGGAGGTTCCGTTTTCTGTATGCAGCACCCGTGATCTCCTAGGAGCCCTTCGCGTGTCTTCCCCGAGTGTCTGCCTGTGCGGGCTGCCGGGGAAAGGCGGGGGTTGGGCTGGAAATGCAGGTCGCATTTAGGGCCTCCCCCTGGACTTGGGAGGTAATTAGCGGACTTCCCCCTGCCAGGGAACACCTTTGACACCACTGAACTGCGTGGAAGGCGGCCCCAAACCTCCCACACACAGTCAGCCGTGTTCCGGAATTCTGAGAGTGTGGAGGTTCCGTCTTCTGTCTGCTGCACCCGAATTCTCCTAGGAGCATTTCGCGTGTCTTCCCCGAGTGTATGCATGTGCGGGCTACCGGGATAAGGCCGGGTTTGGGCTGGAAATGCAGATAGCATGTAGTGCCTCCCCCTGGAGAGGGTAGGGAATTAGCGGATTTCCCCATGCCAGGGAACACCTTTGACACCACTTAACTGCGTGGAGGGCGGCCCCGAACCTCCCCCACACAGTCAGCCGTGTTCCGGTATTGTGAGTGTGGGGAAGTTCCGTCTTCTGTCTGCAGCACCCGGAATCTCCTAGGAGCCCTTCGCGTGTCTTCCCCGAGTGTCTGCCTGTGCGGGCTGACGGGGAAAGGCGGGGGTTGGGCTGGAAATGCAGGTAGTATCTAGTGCCTCCCCCTGGACTTGGGAGGTAATTTGCCGACTTCCCCCTGCCAGGGAACACCTGTGACACCAGTCAGCTGCGTGGACGGCGGCCCCAAACCTCCCCCACACAGTCAGCCGTGTTCCGGAATTGTGAGTGTGGGGAGGTTCCGTCTTCTGTCTGCAGCACCCGGGATCTCCTAGGAGCCCTTCGCGTGTCTTCCCCGAGTGTCTGCCTGTGCGGGCTGACGGGGAAAGGCGGGGGTTGGGCTGGAAATGCAGGTAGCATCTAGTGCCTCCCCCTGGACTTGGGAGGTAATTAGCGGACTTCCCCCTGCCAGGGAAAAACTGTGACACCAGTCAGCTGCGTGGACGGCGGCACCAAACCTCCCCCACACAGTCAGACGTGTTCCGGAATTCTGAGAGACGGGAGGTTCCGTCTTCTGTCTGCAGCACCCGGGATCTCCTAGGAGCCCTTCGCGTGTCTTCCCCGAGTGTCTGCATGTGCGGGCTGCCGGGGAAAGGCGGGGGTTGGGCTGGAAATGCAGGTCGCATTTAGTGCCTCCCCCTGGACTTGGGAGGTAATTAGCGGACTTCCCCCTGCCAGGGAACACCTTTGACACCACTGAACTGCGTGGAGGGCGGCCCCAAACCTCCCACACACAGTCAGCCGTGTTCCGGAATTCTGAGAGTGTGGAGGTTCCGTCTTCTGTCTGCTGCACCCGAATTCTCCTAGGAGCATTTCGCGTGTCTTCCCCGAGTGTATGCATATGCGGGCTACCGGGGAAAGGCGGGGTTTTGGCTGGAAATGCAGGTAGCATGTAGTGCCTCCCCCTGGAGAGGGTAGGCAATTAGCGGATTTCCCCATGCCAGGGAACACCTTTGACACCACTTAACTGCGTGGAGGGCGGCCCCGAACCTCCCCCACACAGTCAGCCGTGTTCCGGTATTGTGAGTGTGGGGAAGTTCCGTCTTCTGTCTGCAGCACCCGGAATCTCCTAGGAGCCCTTCGCGTGTCTTCCCCGAGTGTCTGACTGTGCGGGCTGACGGGGAAAGGCGGGGGTTGGGCTGGAAATGCAGGTAGTATCTAGTGCCTCCCCCTGGACTTGGGAGGTAATTTGCCGACTTCCCCCTGCCAGGGAACACCTGTGACACCAGTCAGCTGCGTGGACGGCGGCCCCAAACCTCCCCCACACAGTCAGACGTGTTCCGGAATTCTGAAAGAGGGGAGGTTCCGTCTTCTGTCTGCAGCACCCGGGATCTCCTAGGAGCCCTTCGCGTGTCTTCCCCGAGTGTCTGCCTGTGCGTGCTGCCGGGGAAAGGCGGGGGTTGGATTGGAAATGCAGGTCGCATTTAGTGCCTCCCCCTGGACTTGGGAGGTAATTAGCGGACTTCCCCATGCCAGGGAAAACCTTTGACACCACTCAACTGCGTGGAGGGCGGCCCCAAACCTCCCAAACACAGTCAGCCGTGTTCCGAATTTGTGAGTGTGGGGAGGTTCCGTTTTCTCTCTGCAGCACCCGGGATCTCCTAGGAGCCCTTCGCGTGTCTTCCCCGAGTGTCTACCATTGCGGGCTGCCGGGGAAAGCGGGGGTTGGGCTGGAAATGCAAGTAGCATCTAGTGCCTCCCCCTGGACAGGGTAGGCAATTAGCGGAATTCCCCGTGCCAGGGAACACCTTTGACACCACTTAGCTGCGTGGAGGGCGGCCCCGAACCTCCCCCACATAGTCAGGCGTGTTCCAGATTTCTGAGAGTGGGGAGGTTCCGTCTTCTGTCTGCAGCACCCGGGATCTCCTAGGAGCCCTTCGCGTGTCTTCATCGAGTGTCTCCCATTGCGGGCTGCCGGGGAAAGCGGGGGTTGGGCTGGAAATGCAAGTAGCATCTAGTGCCTCCCCCTGGACAGGGTAGGCAATTAGCGGACTTCCCCATGCCAGGGAACACCTTTGACACCACTTAGAGGCGTGGAGGGCGGCCCCGAACCTCCCCCACACAGTCAGCGTTGTTCCGGAATTGTGAGTGTGGGGAGGTTCCGTCTGCTGTCTGCAGCACCCGGGATCTCCTAGGAGCCCTTCGCGTGTCTTCCCCGAGTGTCTACCTGTGCGGGCTGCCGGGGAAAGACGGGGGATGGGCTGGAAACGCAGGTAGTATCTAGTGCCTCTCCCTGGACTTGGGAGGTAATTAGCGGACTTCCCCCTGCCAGGGAACACCTGTGACACCAGTCAGCTGCGTGGACGGCGGCCCCGAACCTACCCCACACAGTCAGCCATGTTCCGGAATTCTGAGAGTGGGGAGGTTCCGTCTTCTGTCTGCAGCACCCGGGATCTCCTAGGAGCCCTTCGCGTGTATTCCCCGTGTGTCTGCTTTTGCGGGCTGCTGGGGAAAGGCGGGGGTTGGGCTGGAAATGCAGGTAGCATCTAGTGCCTCCCCCTAAACAGGGGAGGTAATTAGCGGAATTCCGCCTGCCAGGGAACACTTGTGACACCAGTCAGCTGCGTGGAAGGCGGCCCCATTCTTCCCCACACAGTCAGAAGTGTTCCGGAATTGTGAGTGTGGGGAGGTTCTGTCTTCTGTCTGCAGCATCCGTTATCTCCTAGGAGCCCTTCGTGTGTCTTCCCCGAGTGTCTGCATGTGCGGGCTGCCGGGGAAAGGCGTGGGTTGGGCTGGAAATGCAGGTCGCATTTAGTGCCTCCCCCTGGACTTGCGAGGTAATTAGCGGACTTCCCCATGCCAGGGAACACCTTTGACACCACTCAACTGCGTGGAGGGCGGCCCCAAACCTCCCCCACACAGTCAGCCGTGTTCCGGAATTCTGAGAGTGGGGAGGTTCCGTCTTCTGTCTGCAGCACCCGGGATCTCCTAGGAGCCCTTCGCGTTTCTTCCCCGAGTGTCTCACATTGCGGGCTGCCGGGGAATGCGGGGGTTGGGCTGTAAATGCAAGTAGCATCTAGTGCCTCCCCCAGGACAGGGTAGGCCATTAGCGGACTTCCCCGTGCCAGGGAACACCTGTGACAACAGTCAGCTGCGTGGACGTCGGCCCCAAATCTCCCACACACAGTCAGCCGTGTTCCGGAATTCTGAGTGTGGGGAGGTTCCGTCTTCTGTCTGCAGCACCCGTTATCTCCTAGGAGCCCTTCCCGTGTCTTCCCCGAGTGTCTGCATGTGCGGGCTGCCGGGGAAAGGCGTGGGTTGGGCTGGAAATGCAGGTCGCATTTAGTGCCTACCCCTGGACTTGGGAGGTAATTAGCGGACTTCCCCCTGCCAGGGAACACCTGTGACACCAGTCAGCTGCGTGGACGGCGGACCCGAACCTCCCACACAGAGTCAGCCGTGTTCCGGAATTCTGAGAGTGAGGAGGTTCCGTCTTCTGTCTGCAACACCCGAGAACTCCTAGGAGCATTTCGCGTGTCTTCCCCGAGTGTATGCATGTGCGGGCTACCGGGGAAAGGCGGCGTTGGGCTGGAAATGCAGGTAGCATGTAGTGCCTCCCCCTGGAAAGGGTAGGCAATTAGCGGATTTCCCCATGCCAGGAAACACCTTTGACACCACTTAACTGCGTGGAGGGCGGCCCCGAACCTCCCCCACACAGTCAGCCATGTTCCGGTATTGTGAGTGTGGGGAGGTTCCGTCTTCTGTCTGCAGCACCCGGGATCTCCTTGGAGCCCTTCGCGTGTCTTCCCCGAGTGTCTCACATTACGGGCTGCCGGGGAAAGGCGGGGTTTGGGCTGGAAATGCAGGTAGTATCTAGTGCCTCCCCCTGGACTTGGGAGGTAATTAGCGGACTTCCCCCTGCCAGGGAACACCTGTGACACCAGTCAGCTGCGTGGACGGCGGCCCCAAACCTCCCCCACACAGTGAGCCGTGTTCCGGAATTCTGAGAGTGGGGATGTTCCGTCTTCTGTCTGCAGCACCCGGGATCTCCTAGGAGCCCTTCGCGTGTCTTCCCCGAGTGTCTGCATGTGCGGGCTGCCGGGGAAAGGCGGGGGTTGGGCTGGAAATGCAGGTCGCATTTAGTGCCTCCCCCTGGACTTGGGAGGTAATTAGCGGACTTCCCCATGCCAGGGAACACCTTTGACACCACTCACCTGCGTGGAGGGCGGCCCCAAACTTCCCACACACAGTCAGCCGTGTTCCGAAATTGTGAGTGTGGGGAGGTTCCGTTTTCTGTCTGCAGCACCCGGGATCTCCTAGGAGCCCTTCACGTGTCTTCCACGGTTGTCTCCCATTGCGGGCTGCCGGCTAAAGCGGGGGTTGGGCTGGAAATGCAAGTAGCATCTAGTGCCTCCCCCTGGACAGGGTAGGCCATTAGTGGACTTCCCCGTGCCAGGGAACACCTGTGACACCAGTCAGCTGCGTGGACGGCGGCCCCAAACCTCCAACACACAGTCAGCCGTGTTCCGGAATCCTGAGAGTGAGGAGGTTCCGTCTTCTGTCTGCAGCACCCGAGATCTCCTAGGAGCATTTAGCGTGTCTTACCCGAGTGTATGCATGTGCGGGCTACCGGGGAAAGGCGGCGTTGGGCTGGAAATGCAGGTAGCATGTAGTGCCTCCCCCTGGACATGGAAGGCAATTAGCGGACTTCCCCATGCCAGGGAATACCTTTGACCTCACTTAGCTGCGTGGAGGGCGGCCCCGAACCTCCCACACACAGTCAGCCGTGTTCCGGAATTCTGAGAGTGAGGAGGTTCCGTCTTCTGTCTGCTGCACCCGGGATCGCCGAGGAGCCCTTCGCGTGTCTTCCCCGATTGTATCCCATTGCGGGCTGCCGGGGAAAGCGGGGGTTGGGCTGGAAATGCAAGTAGCTTCTAGTGCCTTCCCCTGGACAGGGTAGGCAATTAGCGGACTTCCCCGTGCCAGAGAACACCATTGACACCACTTAACTGCGTGGAGGGCGGCCCAGAACCTCCCCCACACTGTCAGCCGTGTTCCGGTATTGTGAGTGTTGGGAAGTTCCGTCTTCTGTCTGCAGCACCCGGAATCTCCTAGGAGCCCTTCGCGTGTCTTCCCCGAGTGTCTGCCTGTGCGGGCTGCCGGGGAAAGTCGGGGGTTGGGCTGGAAATGCAGGTAGCATCTAGTGCCTCCCCCTGGACTTGGGAGGTAATTAGCGGACTTCCCCCTGCCAGGGAACACCTGAGGCACCAGTCAGCTGCGTGGACTGCGGCCCCAATCCTCCCCCTCACAGTCAGCCGTGTTCCGGAAGTCTGAGAGTGGGGAGGTTCCGTCTTCTCTCTGCAGCACCCGGGATCTTCTAGGAGCTCTTCGCGTGTATTCCCCGTGTGTCTGCTTGTGCGAGCTGCCGGGGAAAGGCGGGGGTTGGGCTGGAAATGCAGGTAGCATCTAGTGCCTCCCCCTGAACAGGGGACGTATTTAGCGGAATTCCGCCTGCCAGGGAACACCTGTGACACCAGTCAGCTGCGTGGAAGGCGGCCCCAGTCTTCCCCCACACAGTCAGAAGTGTTCCGGAATTGTGAGTGTGGGGAGGTTCCGTTTTCTGTCTGCAGCACCCGGGATCTCCTAGGAGCCCTTCGCGTGTCTTCCCCGAGTGTCTGCATGTGCGGGCTGCCGGGGAAAGGCGGGGGTTGGGCTGGAAATGCAGGTCGCATTTAGTGCCTCCCCCTGGACTTGGGAGGTAATTAGCGGAATTCCCCCTGCCCGGGAACACCTTTGACACCACTGAACTGCGTGGAGGGCGGCCCCAAACCTCCCCCACACAGTCAGCCGTGTTCCGGAATTGTGAGTGTGGGGAGGTTCCGTCTTCTGTCTGCAGCACCCGGGATCTCCTAGGAGCCTTTCGCGTGTCTTCCCCGAGTGTCTGCATGTGCGGGCTACCGGGGAAAGGCGGGGGATTGGCTGGAAATGCAGGTCGCATTTAGTGCCTCCCGCTGGATAGGGTAGGCAATTAGCGGATTTCCCCATGCCAGGGAACACCTTTGACACCACTTAACTGCGTGGAGGGCGGCCCCGAACCTCCCCCACACAGTCAGCCTTGTTCCGGTATTGTGAGTGTGGGGAGGATCCGTCTTCTGTCTGCAGCACCCGGGATCTCCTAGGAGCCCTTCGCGTGTCTTCCCCGAGTGTCTCACATTACGGGCTGCCGGGGAAATGCGGGGTTTTGGCTGGAAATGCAGGTAGTTTCTAGTGCCTCCCCCTGGACTTGGGAGGTAATTAGCGGACTTCCCCCTGCCAGGGAACACCTGTGACACCAGTCAGCTGCGTGGACGGCGGCCCCAAACCTCCCCCACACAGTCAGCCGTGTTCCGGAATTCTGAGAGTGGGGATGTTCCGTCTTCTGTCTGCAGCACCCGGGATCTCCTAGGAGCCCTTCGCGTGTCTTCCCCGAGCGTCTGCATGTGCGGGCTGCCGGGGAAAGGCGGGGGTTGGGCTGGAAATGCAGGTCGTATTTAGTGCCACCCCCTGGACTTGGGAGGTAATTAGCGGACTTCCACATGCCAGGGAACACCTTTGACACCACTCACCTGCGTGGAGGGCGGCCCCAAACCTCCCACACACAGTCAGACGTGTTCCGAAATTGTGAGTGTGGGGAGGTTCCGTCTTCTGTCTGCAGCACCCGGGATCTCCTAGGAGCCCTTCGCGTGTCTTCCATGGTTGTCTCCCATTGCGGGCTGCCGGGGAAAGCGGGGGTTGGGCTGGAAATGCAAGTAGCATCTAGTGCCTCCCCCTGGACAGGGTAGGCCATTAGCGGACTTCCCCATGCCAGGGAACACCTGTGACACCAGTCAGCTGCGTGGACGGCGGCCCCAAAACTCCAACACACAGTCAGCCGTGTTCCGGAATTCTGAGAGTGAGGAGGTTCCGTCTTCTGTCGGCAGCACCCGAGATCTCCTAGGAGCATTTAGCGTGTCTTACCCGAGTGTATGCATGTGCGGGCTACCGGGGAAAGGCGGCGTTGGGCTGGAAATGCAGGTAGTATGTAGTGCCTCCCCCTGGACATGGTAGGCAATTAGCGGACTTCCCCCTGCCAGGGAATACCTTTGACATCACTTAGCTGCGTGGAGGGCGGCCCCGAACCTCCCCCACACAGTCAGCCGTGTTCCGGTATTGTGAGTGTGGGGAAGTTCCGTCTTCTGTCTGCAGCACCCGGGATCTCCTAGGAGCCCTTCGCGTGTCTTCCCCGAGTGTCTGCCTGTGCGGGCTGCCGGGGAAAGGCGGGGGTTGGGCTGGAAATGCAGGTAGCATCTAGTGCCTCCCCCTGGACTTGGGAGGTAATTAGCGGACTTCCCCCTGCCAGGGAACACCTGTGACACCAGTCAGCTGCGTGGACGGCGGCACCAAACCTCCCCCACACAGTCAGACGTGTTCCGGAATTCTGAGAGAGGGGAGGTTCCGTCTTCTGTCTGCAGCACCCGGGATCTCCTAGGAGCCCTTCGCGTGTCTTCCCCGAGTGTCTGCATGTGCGGGCTGCCGGGGAAAGGCGGGGGTTGGGCTGGAAATGCAGGTCGCATTTAGTGCCTCCCCCTGGACTTGGGAGGTAATTAGCGGACTTCCCCATGCCAGGGAACACCTTTGACACCACTCACCTGCGTGGAGGGCGGCCCCAAACCTCCCACACACAGTCAGCCGTGTTCCGAATTTGTGAGTGTGGGGAGGTTCCGTTTTCTCTCTGCAGCACCCGGGATCTCCTAGGAGCACTTCGCGTGTCTTCCCCGAGTGTCTACCATTGCGGGCTGCCGGGGAAAGCGGGGGTTGGGCTGGAAATGCAAGTAGCATCCAGTGCCTCCCCCTGGACAGGGTAGGCAATTAGCGGACTTCCCCGTGCCAGGGAACACCTTTGACACCACTTAGCTGCGTGGAGGGCGGCCCCGAACCTCCCCCACACAGTCAGGCGTGTTCCAGAATTCTGAGAGTGGGGAGGTTCCGTCTTCTGTCTGCAGCACCCGGGATCTCCTAGGAGCCCTTCGCGTGTATTCCCCGTGTGTCTGCTTTTGCGGGCTGCCGGGGAAAGGCGGGGGTTGGGCTGGAAATGCAGGTAGCATCTAGTGCCTCCCCCTAAACAGGGGAGGTAATTAGCGGAATTCCGCCTGCCAGGGAACACCTGTGACACCAGTCAGCTGCGTGGAAGGCGGCCCCATTCTTCCCCCACACAGTCAGAAGTGTTCCGGAATTCTGAGTGTGGGGAGGTTCCGTCTTCTGTCTGCAGCACCCGTTATCTCCTAGGAGCCCTTCCCGTGTCTTCCCCGAGTGTCTGCATGTGCGGGCTGCCGGGGAAAGGCGTGGGTTGGGCTGGAAATGCAGGTCGCATTTAGTGCCTACCCCTGGACTTGGGAGGTAATTAGCGGACTTCCCCATGCTAGGGAACACCTTTGACACCACTCAACTGCGTGGAGGGCGGCCCCAAACCTCCCCCACACAGTCAGCCGTGTTCCGGAATTCTGAGAGTGGGGAGGTTCCGTCTTCTGTCTGCAGCACCCGGGATCTCCTAGGAGCCCTTCGCGTGTCTTCCCCGAGTGTCTCACATTGCGGGCTGCCGGGGAAAGGCGGGGTTTGGGCTGGAAATGCAGGTAGCATCTAGTGCCTCCCCCTAAACAGGGGAGGTAATTAGCGGAATTCCGCCTGCCAGGGAACACTTGTGACACCAGTCAGCTGCGTGGAAGGCGGCCCCATTCTTCCCCACACAGTCAGAAGTGTTCCGGAATTGTGAGTATGGGGAAGTTCCGTCTTGTGTCTGCAGCACCCGTTATCTCCTAGGAGCCCTTCGCGTGTCTTCCCCGAGTGTCTGCATGTGCGGGCTGCCGGGGAAAGGCGTGGGTTGGGCTGGAAATGCAGGTCGCATTTAGTGCCTCCCCCTGGACTTGGGAGGTAATTAGCGGACTTCCCCATGCCAGGGAACACCTTTGACACCACTCAACTGCGTGGAGGGCGGCCCCAAACCTCCCACACACAGTCAGCCGTGTTCCGGAATTCTGAGAGTGGGGAGGTTCCGTCTTCTGTCTGCAGCACCCGGGATCTCCTAGGGCCCTTCGCGTGTCTTCCCAGAGTGTCTCACATTGCGGGCTGCCGGGGAATGCGGGGGTTGGGCTGGAAATGCAAGTAGCATCTAGTGCCTCCCCCTGGACAGGGTAGGCCATTAGCGGACTTCCCCGTGCCAGGGAACACCTGTGACAACAGTCAGCTGCGTGGACGGCGGCCCCAAACCTCCCACACACAGTCAGCCGTGTTCCGGAATTCTGAGAGTGAGGAGGTTCCGTCTTCTGTCTGCAACACCCGAGAACTCCTAGGAGCATTTCGCGTGTCTTCCCCGAGTGTACGCATGTGCGGGCTACCGGGGAAAGGCTGCGTTGGGCTGGAAATGCTGGTAGCATGTAGTGCCTCCCCCTGGAAAGGGTAGGCAATTAGCGGATTTCCCCATGCCAGGGAACACCTTTGACACCACTTAACTGCGTGGAGGGCGGCCCCGAACCTCCCCCACACAGTCAGCCGTGTTCCGGTATTGTGAGTGTGGGGAAGTTCCGTCTTCTGTCTGCAGCACCCGGGATCTCCTAGGAGCCCTTCGCGTGTCTTCCCCGAGTGTCTCACATTACGGGCTGCCGGGGAAAGGCGGGGTTTGGGCTGGAAATGCAGGTAGTATCTAGTGCCTCCCCATGGACTTGGGAGGTAATTAGCGGACTTCCCCCTGCCAGGGAACACCTGTGACACCAGTCAGCTGCGTGGACGTCGGCCCCAAACCTCCCCCACACAGTCAGCCGTGTTCCGGAATTCTGAGAGTGGGGATGTTCCGTCTTCTTTCTGCAGCACCCGGGATCTCCTAGGAGCCCTTCGCGTGTCTTCCCCGAGTGTCTGCATGTGCGGGCTGCCGGGGAAAGGCGGGGGTTGGGCTGGAAATGCAGGTAGTATCTAGTGCCTCCCCCTGGACTTGGGAGGTATTTTGCCGACTTCCCCCTGCCAGGGAACACCTGTGACAGCAGTCAGCTGCGTGGAAGGCGGCCCCAAACCTCCCCCACACAGTCAGCCGTGTTCCGGAATTGTGAGTGTGGGGAGGTTCCGTCTTCTGTCTGCAGCACCCGGGATCTCCTAGGAGCCCTTCGCGTGTCTTCCCCGAGTGTCTGCCTGTGCGGGCTGCCGGGGAAAGGCGGGGGTTGGGCTGGAAATGCAGGTAGCTTCTAGTGCCTCCCCCTGGACTTGGGAGGTAATTAGCGGAATTCCCCCTGCCAGGGAACACCTGTGACACCAGTCAGCTGCGTGGACGGCGGCACCAAACCTCCCCCACACAGTCAGACGTGTTCCGGAATTCTGAGAGAGGGGAGGTTCCGTCTTCTGTCTGCAGCACCCGGGATCTCCTAGGAGCCCTTCGCGTGTCTTCCCCGAGTGTCTGCATGTGCGGGCTGCCGGGGAAAGGCGGGGGTTGGGCTGGAAATGCAGGTCGCATTTAGTGCCTCCCCCTGGACTTGGGAGGTAATTAGCGGACTTCCCCATGCCAGGGAACACCTTTGACACCACTCACCTGCGTGGAGGGCGGCCCCAAACCTCCCACACACAGTCAGCCGTGTTCCGAATTTGTGAGTGTGGGGAGGTTCCGTTTTCTCTCTGCAGCACCCGGGATCTCCTAGGAGCACTTCGCGTGTCTTCCCCGAGTGTCTACCATTGCGGGCTGCCGGGGAAAGCGGGCGTTGGGCTGGAAATGCAAGTAGCATCTAGTGCCTCCCCCTGGACAGGGTAGGCAATTAGCGGACTTCCCCGTGCCAGGGAACACCTTTGACACCACTTAGCTGCGTGGAGGGCGGCCCCGAACCTCCCCCACACAGTCAGGCGTGTTCCAGAATTCTGAGAGTGGGGAGGTTCCGTCTTCTGTCTGCAGCACCCGGGATCTCCTAGGAGCCCTTCGCGTGTCTTCATCGAGTGTCTCCCATTGCGGGATGCAGGGGAAAGCGGGGGTTGGCCTGGAAATGCAAGTAGCATCTAGTGCCTCCCCCTGGACAGGGTAGGCAATTAGCGGACTTCCCCATGCCAGGGAACACCTTTGACACCACTTAGAGGCGTGGAGGGCGGCCCCGAACCTCCCCGACACAGTCAGCCATGTTCCGGAATTGTGAGTGTGGGGAGGATCCGTCTTCTGTCTGCAGCACCCGGGATCTCCTAGGAGCCCTTCGCGTGTCTTCCCCGAGTGTCTACCTGTGCGGGCTGCCGGGGAAAGACGGGGGATGGGCTGGAAATGCAGGTAGTATCTAGTGCCTCTCCCTGGAATTGGGAGGTAATTAGCGGACTTCCCCCTGCCAGGGAACACCTGTGACACCAGTCAGCTGCGTGGACGGCGGCCCCGAACCTCCCCCACACAGTCAGCCTTGTTCCGGAATTCTGAGAGTGGGGAGGTTCCGTCTTCTGTCTGCAGCACCCGGGATCTCCTAGGAGCCCTTCGCGTGTATTCCCCGTGTGTCTGCTTTTGCGGGCTGCCGGGGAAAGGCGGGGGTTGGGCTGTAAATGCAGGTAGCATCTAGTGCCTCCCCCTAAACAGGGGAGGTAATTAGCGGAATTCCGCCTGCCAGGGAACACCTGTGACACCAGTCAGCTGCGTGGAAGGCGGCCCCATTCTTCCCCCACACAGTCAGAAGTGTTCCGGAATCGTGAGTGTGGGGAGGTTCCGTCTTCTGTCTGCAGCACCCGTTATCTCCTTGGAGCCCTTCGCGTGTCTTCCCCGAGTGTCTGCATGTGCGGGCTGCCGGGGAAAGGCGTGGGTTGGGCTGGAAATGCAGGTCGCATTTAGTGCCTTCCCCTGGACTGGGTAGGCAATTAGCGGACTTCCCCGTGCCAGGGAACACCTTTGACACCACTTCGCTGCGTGGAGGGCGGCCCCGAACCTCCCCGACACAGTCAGCCGTGTTCCGGAATTCTGAGAGTGGGGAGGTTCCTTCTTCTGTCTGCAGCACCCGAGATCTCCTAGGAGCATTTCGCGTGTCTTCCCCGAGTGTATGCATGTGCGGGCTACCGGGGAAAGGCGGCGTTGGGCTGGAAATGCAGGTAGTATCTAGTCCCTCCCCCTGGACTTGGGAGGTAATTAGCGGACTTCCCCCTGCCAGGGAACACCTGTGACACCAGTCAGCTTCGTGGACGGCGGACCCAAACCTCCCACACACAGTCAGCCGTGTTCCGGAATTCTGAGAGTGTGGAGGTTCCGTCTTCTGTCTGCTGCACCCGAATTCTCCTAGGAGCATTTCGCGTGTCTTCCCCGAGTGTATGCATGTGCGGGCTACCGGGGAAAGGCGGGGTTTGGGCTGGAAATGCAGGTAGCATGTAGTGCCTCCCCCTGGAGAGGGTAGGCAATTAGCGGATTTCCCCATGCCAGGGAACACCTTTGACACCACTTAACTGCGTGGAGGGCGGCCCCGAACCTCCCCCACACAGTCAGCCGTGTTCCGGTATTGTGAGTGTGGGGAAGTTCCGTCTTCTGTCTGCAGCACCCGGAATCTCCTAGGAGCCCTTCGCGTGTCTTCCCCGAGTGTCTGCCTGTGCGGGTTGACGGGGAAAGGCGGGGGTTGGGCTGGAAATGCAGGTAGTATCTAGTGCCTCCCCCTGGACTTGGGAGGTAATTTGCCGACTTCCCCCTGCCAGGGAACACCTGTGACACCACTCACCTGCGTGGAGGGCGGCCCCAAACCTCCAAAACTCAGTCAGCCGTGTTCCGGAATTCAGAGAGTGAGGAGGTTCCGTCTTCTGTCTGCAGCACCCGAGATCTCCTAGGAGCATTTAGCGTGTCTTACCCGAATGTATGCATGTGCGGGCTACCGGGGAAAGGCGGCGTTGTGCTGGAAATGCAGGTAGCATGTAGTGCCTCCCCCTGGACATGGTAGGCAATTAGCGGACTTCCCCCTGCCAGGGAATACCTTTGACATCACTTAGCTGCGTGGAGGGCGGCCCCGAACCTCCCCCACACAGTCAGCCGTGTTCCGGTATTGTGAGTGTGGGGAAGTTCCGTCTTCTGTCTGCAGCACCCGGAATCTCCTAGGAGCCCTTCGCGTGTCTTCCCCGAGTGTCTGCCTGTGCGGGCTGACGGGGAAAGGCGGGGGTTGGGCTGGAAATGCAGGTAGTATCTAGTGCCTCCCCCTGGACTTGGGAGGTAATTTGCCGACTTCCCCCTGCCAGGGAACACCTGTGACAGCAGTCAGCTTCGTGGAAGGCGGCCCCAAACCTCCCCCACACAGTCAGCCGTGTTCCGGAATTGTGAGTGTGGGGAGGTTCCGTCTTCTGTCTGCAGCACCCGGGATCTCCTAGGAGCCCTTCGCGTGTCTTCCCCGAGTGTCTGCCTGTGCGGACTGCCGGGGAAAGGTGGGGGTTGGGCTGCAAATGCAGGTAGCATCTAGTGCCTCCCCCTGGACTTGGGAGGTAATTAGCGGACTTCCCCCTGCCAGGGAACACCTGTGACACCAGTCAGCTGCGTGGACGGCGGCACCAAACCTCCCCCACACAGTCAGACGTGTTCCGGAGTTCTGAGAGAGGGGAGGTTCCGTCTTCTGTCTGCAGCACCCGGGATCTCCTAGGAGCCCTTCGCGTGTCTTCCCCGAGTGTCTGCATGTGCGGGCTGCCAGGGAAAGGCGGGGGTTGGTCTGGAAATGCAGGTCGCATTTAGTGCCTCCCCCTGGACTTGGGAGGTAATTAGCGGAATTCCCCGTGCCAGGGAACACCTTTGACACCACTTAGCTGCGTGGAGGGCGGCCCCGAACCTCCCCCACACAGTCAGGCGTGTTCCAGAATTCTGAGAGTGGGGAGGTTCTGTCTTCTGTCTGCAGCACCCGGGATCTCCTAGGAGCCCTTCGCATGTCTTCATCGAGTGTCTCCCATTGCGGGCTGCCGGGGAAAGCGGGGGTTGGGCTGGAAATGCAAGTAGCATCTAGTGCCTCCCCCTGGACAGGGTAGGCAATTAGCGGACTTCCCCATGCCAGGGAACACCTTTGACACCACTTAGAGGCGTGGAGGGCGGCCCCGAACCTCCCCCACACAGTCAGCCATGTTCCGGAATTGTGAGTGTGGGGAGGTTCCGTCTTCTGTCTGCAGAACCCGGGATCTCCTAGGAGCCCTTCGCGTGTCTTCTCCGAGTGTCTACCTGTGCGGGCTGCCGGGGAAAGACGGGGGATGGGCTGGAAATGCAGGTAGTATCTAATGCCTCTCCCTGGACTTGGGAGGTAATTAGCGGACTTCCCCCTGCCAGGGAACACCTGTGACACCAGTCAGCTGCGTGGACGGCGGCCCCGAACCTCCCCCACACAGTCAGCCGTGTTCCGGAATTCTGAGAGTGGGGAGGTTCCGTCTTCTGTCTGCAGCACCCGGGATCTCCTAGGAGCCCTTCGCGTGTATTCCCCGTGTGTCTGCTTTTGCGGGCTGCCGGGGAAAGGCGGGGGTTGGGCTGGAAGTGCAGGTAGCATCTAGTGCCTCCCCCTAAACAGGAGAGGTAATTAGCGGAATTCCGCCTGCCAGGGAACACCTGTGACACCAGTCAGCTGCGTGGACGGCGGACCCAAACCTCCCACACACAGTCAGCCGTGTTCCGGAATTCTGAGTGTGTGGAGGTTCCGTCTTCTGTCTGCTGCACCCGAATTCTCCTAGGAGCATTTCGCGTGTCTTCCCCGAGTGTATGCATGTGCGGGCTACCGGGGAAAGGCGGGGTTTGGGCTGGAAATGCAGGTAGCATGTAGTGCCTCCCCCTGGAGAGGGTAGGCAATTAGCGGATTTCCCCATGCCAGGGAACACCTTTGACACCACTTAACTGCGTGGAGGGCCGCCCCGAACCTCCCCCACACAGTCAGCCGTGTTCAGGAATTCTGAGAGAGGAGGTTCTGTCTTCTGTCTGCAGCACCCGAAATCTCCTAGGAGCCCTTCGCGTGTCTTCCCGAGTGTCTGCATGTGCGGGCTCCCGGGGAATGGCGGGGTTTGGGCTGGAAATGCAGGTAGCATCTAGTGCCTCCCCCTGGACAGGGTAGGCAATTAGCGGATTTACCCATGCCAGGGAACACCTTTGACACCACTTAACTGCGTGGACGGCGGCCCCAAACCTCCCACACACAGTCAGCCGTGTTCCGGAATTCTGAGAGTGAGGAAGTTCCGTCTTCTGTCTGCAGCACCCGGAAACTCCTAGGAGCCCTTCGCGTGTCTTCCCCGAGTGTCTGCCTGTGCGGGCTGCCGGGGAAAGGCGGGGGTTGGGCTGGAAATGCAGGTAGCATCTAGTGCCTCCCCCTGGACTTGGGAGGTAATTAGCGGACTTCCCCCTGCCAGGGAACACCTTTGACACCACTCAACTGCGTGGAGGGCGGCCACAAACCTCCCACACACAGTCAGTCGTGTTCCGGAATTCTGAGAGTGAGGAGGTTCCGTCTTCTGTCTGCTGCACCCGGGATCTCCTAGGAGCCCTTCGCGTGTCTTCCCCGAGTGTATCCCATTGCGGGCTGCCGGGGAAAGTGGGGGTTGGGCTGGAAATGCAAGTAGCTTCTAGTGCCTTCCCCTGGACAGGGTAGGCAATTACCGGACTTCCCCGTGCCAGGGAACACTTTTGACACCACTTAGCTGCATGGAGGGCGGCTCGGAACCTCCCCGACACAGTCAGCCGTGTTCCGGAATTCTGAGAGTGGGGAGGTTCCGTCTTCTGTCTGCAGCACCCGAGATCTCCTAGGAGCATTTCGCGTGTCTTCCCCGAATGTATACCATTGCGGGCTGCCGGGGAAATCGGGGGTTTGGCTGGAAATGCAAGTAGCATCTAGTGCCTCCCCCTGGACAGGGTAGGCAATTAGCGGATTTCCCCATGCCAGGGAACACCTTTAACACCACTTAACTGCGTGGAGGGCGGCCCAGATCCTCCCCAACACAGTCAGCCGTGTTCCGGTATTTTGAGTGTGGGGAGGACCGTCTTCTGTCTGCAGCACCCGGGATCTCCTAGGAGCCCTTCGCGTGTCTTCCCCGAGTGTCTTCATGTGCGGACTGCCGGGGAAAGGCGGGGGTTGGGCTGGAAATGCAGGTCGCATTTAGTGCCTCCCCCTGAACTTGGGAGGTAATTAGCGGACTTCCCCATGCCAGGGAACACCTTTGACACCACTCACCTGCGTGGAGGGCGGTCCCAAACCTCCCACACACAGTCAGCCCTGTTCCGAAATTGTGAGTGTGGGGAGGTTCCGTTTTCTGTCTGCAGCACCCGGGATCTCCTAGGAGCCCTTCCCGTGTCTTCCCCGAGTGTCTCCCATTGCGGGCTGCCGGAGAAAGCGGGGGTTGGGCTGGAAATGCAAGTAGCATCTAGTGCCTCCCCCTGGACAGTGTAGGCAATTAGCGGACTTCCCCGTGACAGGGAACACCTTTGACACCACTTAGATGCGTGGAGGGCGGCCCCGAACCTCCCCCACACAGTCAGCCGTGTTCCGGAATTCTGAGAGTGGGGAGGTTCCGTCTTCTGTCTGCAGCACCCGAGATTTCCTAGGAGCATTTCGCGTGTCTTCCCCGAGTGTCTGCATGTGCGGGCTGCCGGGGAAAGGCGGGGGTTGGGCTGGAAATGCAGGTAGCATCTAGTGCCTCCCCCTAAACAGGGGAGGTAATTAGCGGAATTCCGCCTGCCAGGGAACACTTGTGACACCAGTCAGCTGCGTGGAAGGCGGCCCCATTCTTCCCCACACAGTCAGAAGTGTTCCGGAATTGTGAGTGTGGGGAGGGTCCGTCTTCTGTCTGCAGCACCCGGGATCTCCTAGGAGCCCTTCGCGTGTCTTACCCGAGTGTCTCACATTGCGGGCTGTCGGGGAATGCGGGGGTTGGGCTGTAAATGCAAGTAGCATCTAGTGCCTCCCCCTGGACAGGGTAGGCCATTAGCGGAATTCCCCGTGCCAGGGAACAACTTTGACACCACTGAACTGCGTGGACGTCGGCCCCAAACCTCCCACATACAGTCAGGCGTGTTCCGGAATTCTGAGAGTGAGGAAGTTCCGTCTTCTGTCTGCAACACCCGGGATCTCCTAGGAGCCCTTCGCGTGTCTTCCCCGAGTGTCTACCTGTGCGGGCTGCCGGGGAAAGACGGGGGATGGGCTGGAAATGCAGGTAGTATCTAGTGCCTCTCCCTGGACTTGGGAGGTAATTAGCGGACTTCCCCCTGCCAGGGAACACCTGTGACACCAGTCAGCTGCGTGGACGGCGGCCCCGAACCTCCCCCACACAGTCAGCCGTGTTCCGGAATTCTGAGAGTGGGGAGGTTCCGTCTTCTGTCTGCAGCACCCAGGATCTCCTAGGAGCCCTTCGCGTGTATTCCCCGTGTGTCTGCTTTTGCGGGCTGCCGGGGAAAGGCGGGGGTTGGGCTGGAAATGCAGGTAGCATCTAGTGCCTCCCCCTGGACTTGGGAGGTAATTAGCGGAATTCCGCCTGCCAGGGAACACCTGTGACACCAGTCAGCTGCGTGGAAGGCGGCCCCAGTCTTCCCCCACACAGTCAGAATTGTTCCGGAATTGTGAGTGTGGGGAGGTTCCGTATTCTGTCTGCAGCACCAGGGATCTCCTAGGAGCCATTCGCGTGTCTTCCCCGAGTGTCGGCATGTGCGGGCTGCCGGGGAAAGGCGGGGGTTGGGCTGGAAATGCAGGTCGCATTTAGTGCCTCCCCCTGGACTTGGGAGGTAATTAGCGGAGTTCCCCATGCCAGGGAACACCTTTGACACCACTCACCTGCGTGGAGGGCGGCCCCAAAACTCCCACACACAGTCAGCCGTGTTCCGAAATTGTGAGTGTGGGGAGGTTCCGTTTTCTGTCTGCAGCACCCGGGATCTCCTAGGAGCCCTTCGCGTGTCTTCCACGGTTGTCTCCCATTGCGGGCTGCCGGGGAAAGCGGGGGTTGGGCTGGAAATGCAGGTAGCATGTAGTGCCTCCCCCTGGAAAGGGTAGGCAATTAGCGGATTTCCCCATGCCAGGGAACACCATTGACACCACTTAACTGCGTGGAGGGCGGCCCAGAACCTCCCCCACACTGTCAGCCGTGTTCCGGTATTGTGAGTGTTGGGAAGTTCCGTCTTCTGTCTGCAGCACCCGAAATCTCCTAGGAGCCCTTCGCGTGTCTTCCCCGAGTGTCTACCTGTGCGGGCTGCCGGGGAAAGTAGGGGGTTGGGCTGGAAATGCAGGTAGCATCTAGTGCCTCCCCCTGGACTTGGGAGGTATTTAGCGGAATTCCGCCTGCCAGGGAACACCTGTGACACCAGTCAGCTGCGTGGAAGGCGGCCCCAGTCTTCCCCCACACAGTCAGAAGTGTTCCGGAATTGTGAGTGTGGGGAGGTTCCGTTTTCTGTCTGCAGCAACCGGGATCTCCTAGGAGCATTTCGCGTGTCTTCCCCGAGTGTCTGCATGTGCGGGCTGCCGGGGAAAGGCGGGGGTTGGGCTGGAAATACAGGTCGCATTTAGTGCCTCCCCCTGGACTTGGGAGGTAATTAGCGGACTTCCCCCTGCCAGGGAACACCTTTGACACCACTGAACTGCGTGGAGGGCGGCCCCAAACCTCCCACACACAGTCAGCCGTGTTCCGGAATTCTGAGAGTGTGGAGGTTCCGTCTTCTGTCTGCTGCACCCGAATTCTCCTAGGAGCAATTCGCGAGTCTTCCCCGAGTGTATGCATGTGCGGGCTACCGGGGAAAGGCGGGGTTTGGGCTGGAAATGCAGGTAGCATTTAGTGCCTCCCCCTGGAGAGGGTAGGCAATTAGCGGATTTCCCCATGCCAGGGAACAACTTTGACACCACTTAACTGCGTGGAGGGCGGCCCCGAACCTCCCCCACACAGTCAGCCGTGTTCCGGTATTGTGAGTGTGGGGAAGTTCCGTCTTCCGTCTGCAGCACCCGGAATCTCCTAGGAGCCCTTCGCGTGTCTTCCCCGAGTGTCTGCCTGTGCGGGCTGACGGGGAAAGGCCGGGGTTGGGCTGGAAATGCAGGTAGTATCTAGTGCCTCCCCCTGGACTTGGGAGGTAATTTGCCGACTTCCCCCTGCCAGGGAACACCTGTGACACCAGTCAGCTGCGTGGACTGCGGCCCCAAACCTCCCCCACACAGTCAGCCGTGTTCCGGAATTGTGAGTGTGGGGAGGTTCCGTCTTCTGTCTGCAGCACCCGGGATCTCCTAGGAGCCCTTCGCGTGTCTTCCCCGAGTGTCTGCATGTGCGGGCTGCCGGGGAAAGGCGGGGGTTGGGCTGGAAATGCAGGTCGCATTTAGTGCCTCCCCCTGGAATTGGGAGGTAATTAGCGGAATTCCCCATGCCAGGGAACACCTTTGACACCACTTAGCTGCGTGGAGGGCGGCCCCGAACCTCCCCCACACAGTCAGGCGTGTTCCAGAATTCTGAGAGTGGGGAGGTTCTGTCTTCTGTCTGCAGCACCCGGGATCTCCTAGGAGCCATTCGCATGTCTTCATCGAGTGTCTCCCATTGCGGGCTGCCGGGGAAACCGGGGGTTGGGCTGGAAATGCAAGTAGCATCTAGTGCCTCCCCCTGGACAGGGTAGGCAATTAGCGGACTTCCCCATGCCAGGGAACACCTTTGACACCACTTAGAGGCGTGGAGGGCGGCCCCGAACCTCCCCCACACAGTCAGCCATGTTCCGGAATTGTGAGTGTGGGGAGGTTCCGTCTTCTGTCTGCAGAACCCGGGATCTCCTAGGAGCCCTTCGCGTGTCTTCTCCGAGTGTCTACCTGTGCGGGCTGCCGGGGAAAGACGGGGGATGGGCTGGAAATGCAGGTAGTATCTAATGCCTCTCCCTGGACTTGGGAGGTAATTAGCGGACTTCCCCCTGCCAGGGAACACCTGTGACACCAGTCAGCTGCGTGGACGGCGGCCCCGAACCTCCCCCACACAGTCAGCCGTGTTCCGGAATTCTGAGAGTGGGGAGGTTCCGTCTTCTGTCTGCAGCACCCGGGATCTCCTAGGAGCCCTTCGCGTGTATTCCCCGTGTGTCTGCTTTTGCGGGCTGCCGGGGAAAGGCGGGGGTTGGGCTGGAAGTGCAGGTAGCATCTAGTGCCTCCCCCTAAACAGGGGAGGTAATTAGCGGAATTCCGCCTGCCAGGGAACACCTGTGACACCAGTCAGCTGCGTGGACGGCGGACCCAAACCTCCCACACACAGTCAGCCGTGTTCCGGAATTCTGAGAGTGTGGAGGTTCCGTCTTCTGTCTGCTGCACCCGAATTCTCCTAGGAGCATTTCGCGTGTCTTCCCCGAGTGTATGCATGTGCGGGCTACCGGGGAAAGGCGGGGTTTGGGCTGGAAATGCAGGTAGCATGTAGTGCATCCCCCTGGAGAGGGTAGGCAATTAGCGGATTTCCCCATGCCAGGGAACACCTTTGACACCACTTAACTGCGTGGAGGGCCGCCCCGAACCTCCCCCACACAGTCAGCCGTGTTCAGGAATTCTGAGAGAGGAGGTTCCGTCTTCTGTCTGCAGCACCCGGAATCTCCTAGGAGCCCTTCGCGTGTCTTCCCGAGTGTCTGCATGTGCGGGCTCCCGGGGAATGGCGGGGTTTGGGCTGGAAATGCAGGTAGCATCTAGTGCCTCCCCCTGGACAGGGTAGGCAATTAGCGGATTTACCCATGCCAGGGAACACCTTTGACACCACTTAACTGCGTGGACGGCGGCCCCAAACCTCCCACAAACAGTCAGCCGTGTTCCGGAATTCTGAGAGTGAGGAAGTTCCGTCTTCTGTCTGCAACACCCGAGAACTCCTAGGAGCATTTCGCGTGTCTTCCCCGAGTGTATGCATGTGCGGGCTACCGGGGAAAGGCGGCGTTGGGCTGGAAATGCAGGTAGCATGTAGTGCCTCACCCTGGACATGGTAGGCAATTAGCGGAATTCCCCCTGCCAGGGAATACCTTTGACACCACTTTGCTGCGTGGAGGGCGGCCCCGAACCTCCCCGACACAGTCAGCCGTGTTCCGGTATTGTGAGTTTGGGGAAGTTCCGTCTTCTGTCTGCAGCACCCGGAATCTCCTAGGAGCCCTTCGCGTGTCTTCCCCGAGTGTCTGCCTTTGCGGGCTGCCGGGGAAAGGCGGGGGTTGGGCTGGAAATGCAGGTAGCATCTAGTGCCTCCCCCTGGACTTGGGAGGTAATTAGCGGACTTCCCCCTGCCAGGGAACACCTTTGACACCACTCAACTGCGTGGAGGGCGGCCACAAACCTCCCACACACAGTCAGTCGTGTTCCGGAATTCTGAGAGTGAGGAGGTTCCGTCTTCTGTCTGCTGCACCCGGGATCTCCTAGGAGCCCTTCGCGTGTCTTCCCCGAGTGTATCCCATTGCGGGCTGCCGGGGAAAGTGGGGGTTGGGCTGGAAATGCAAGTAGCTTCTAGTGCCTTCCCCTGGACAGGGTAGGCAATTACCGGACTTCCCCGTGCCAGGGAACACTTTTGACACCACTTAGCTGCATGGAGGGCGGCTCGGAACCTCCCCGACACAGTCAGCCGTGTTCCGGAATTCTGAGAGTGGGGAGGTTCCGTCTTCTGTCTGCAGCACCCGAGATCTCCTAGGAGCATTTCGCGTGTCTTCCCCGAGTGTATACCATTGCGGGCTGCCGGGGAAATCGGGGGTTTGGCTGGAAATGCAAGTAGCATCTAGTGCCTCCCCCTGGACGGGGTAGGCAATTAGCGGATTTCCCCATGCCAGGGAACACCTTTAACACCACTTAACTGCGTGGAGGGCGGCCCAGAACCTCCCCCACACAGTCAGCCGTGTTCCGGTATTTTGAGTGTGGGGAGGACCGTCTTCTGTCTGCAGCACCCGGGATCTCCTAGGAGCCCTTCGCGTGTCTTCCCCGAGTGTCTTCATGTGCGGGCTGCCGGGGAAAGGCGGGGGTTTGGCTGGAAATGCAGGTCGCATTTAGTGCCTCCCCCTGAACTTGGGAGGTAATTAGCGGACTTCCCCATGCCAGGGAACACCTTTGACACCACTCACCTGCGTGGAGGGCGGTCCCAAACCTCCCACACACAGTCAGACCTGTTCCGAAATTGTGAGTGTGGGGAGGTTCCGTTTTCTGTCTGCAGCACCCGGGATCTCCTAGGAGCCCTTCCCGTGTCTTCCCCGAGTGTCTCCCATTGCGGGCTGCCGGAGAAAGCGGGGGTTGGGCTGGAAATGCAAGTAGCATCTAGTGCCTCCCCCTGGACAGTGTAGGCAATTAGCGGACTTCCCCGTGACAGGGAACACCTTTGACACCACTTAGATGCGTGGAGGGCGGCCCCGAACCTCCCCCACACAGTCAGCCGTGTTCCGGAATTTTGAGAGTGGGGAGGTTCCGTCTTCTGTCTGCAGCACCCGAGATTTCCTAGGAGCATTTCGCGTGTCTTCCCCGAGTGTCTGCATGTGCGGGCTGCCGGGGAAAGGCGGGGGTTGGGCTGGAAATGCAGGTAGCATCTAGTGCCTCCCCCTAAACAGGGGAGGTAATTAGCGGAATTCCGCCTGCCAGGGAACAATTGTGACACCAGTCAGCTGCGTGGAAGGCGGCCCCATTCTTCCCCACACAGTCAGAAGTGTTCCGGAATTGTGAGTGTGGGGAGGGTCCGTCTTCTGTCTGCAGCACCCGGGATCTCCTAGGAGCCCTTCGCGTGTCTTCCCCGAGTGTCTCACATTGCGGGCTGCCGGGGAATGCGGGGGTTGGGCTGTAAATGCAAGTAGCATCTAGTGCCTCCCCCTGGACAGGGTAGGCCATTAGCGGAATTCCCCGTGCCAGGGAACAACTTTGACACCACTGAACTGCGTGGACGGCGGCCCCAAACCTCCCACACACAGTCAGCCGTGTTCCGGAATTCTGAGAGTGAGGAAGTTCCGTCTTCTGTCTGCAACACCCGGGATCTCCTAGGAGCCCTTCGCGTGTCTTCCCCGAGTGTCTACCTGTGCGGGCTGCCGGGGAAAGACGGGGGATGGGCTGGAAATGCAGGTAGTATCTAGTGCCTCTCCCTGGACTTGGGAGGTAATTAGCGGACTTCCCCCTGCCAGGGAACACCTGTGACACCAGTCAGCTGCGTGGACGGCGGCCCCGAACCTCCCCCACACAGTCAGCCGTGTTCCGGAATTCTGAGAGTGGGGAGGTTCCGTCTTCTGTCTGCAGCACCCGGGATCTCCTAGGAGCCCTTCGCGTGTATTCCCCGTGTGTCTGCTTTTGCGGGCTGCCGGGGAAAGGCGGGGGTTGGGCTGGAAGTGCAGGTAGCATCTAGTGCCTCCCCCTAAACAGGGGAGGTAATTAGCGGAATTCCGCCTGCCAGGGAACACCTGTGACACCAGTCAGCTGCGTGGACGGCGGACCCAAACCTCCCACACACAGTCAGCCGTGTTCCGGAATTCTGAGAGTGTGGAGGTTCCGTCTTCTGTCTGCAGCACCCGGAATCTCCTAGGAGCCCTTCGCGTGTCTTCCCGAGTGTCTGCATGTGCGGGCTCCCGGGGAATGTCGGGGTTTGGGCTGGAAATGCAGGTAGCATCTAGTGCCTCCCCCTGGACAGGGTAGGCAATTAGCGGATTTACCCATGCCAGGGAACACCTTTGACACCACTTAACTGCGTGGACGGCGGCCCCAAACCTCCCACACACAGTCAGCCGTGTTCCGGAATTCTGAGAGTGAGGAAGTTCCGTCTTCTGTCTGCAACACCCGAGAACTCCTAGGAGCATTTCGCGTGTCTTCCCCGAGTGTATGCATGTGCGGGCTACCGGGGAAAGGCGGCGTTGGGCTGGAAATGCAGGTAGCATGCAGTGCCTCCCCCTGGACATGGTAGGCAATTAGCGGAATTCCCCCTGCCAGGGAATACCTTTGACACCACTTTGCTGCGTGGAGGGCGGCCCCGAACCTCCCCCACACAGTCAGCCGTGTTCCGGTATTGTGAGTTTGGGGAAGTTCCGTCTTCTGTCTGCAGCACCCGGAATCTCCTAGGAGCCCTTCGCGTGTCTTCCCCGAGTGTCTGCCTGTGCGGGCTGCCGGGGAAAGGCGGCGTTGGGCTGGAAATGCAGGTAGCATGCAGTGCCTCCCCCTGGACTTGGGAGGTAATTAGCGGAATTCCCCCTGCCAGGGAACACCTTTGACACCACTCAACTGCGTGGAGGGCGGCCACAAACCTCCCACACACAGTCAGTCGTGTTCCGGAATTCTGAGAGTGAGGAGGTTCCGTCTTCTGTCTGCTGCACCCGGGATCTCCTAGGAGCCCTTCGCGTGTCTTCCCCGAGTGTATCCCATTGCGGGCTGCCGGGGAAAGTGGGGGTTGGGCTGGAAATGCAAGTAGCTTCTAGTGCCTTCCCCTGGACAGGGTAGGCAATTACCGGACTTCCCCGTGCCAGGGAACACTTTTGACACCACTTAGCTGCGTGGAGGGCGGCCCGGAACCTCCCCGACACAGTCAGCCGTGTTCCGGAATTCTGAGAGTGGGGAGGTTCCGTCTTCTGTCTGCAGCACCCGAGATCTCCTAGGAGCATTTCGCGTGTCTTCCACGAGTGTATACCATTGCGGGCTGCCGGGGAAATCGGGGGTTTGGCTGGAAATGCAAGTAGCATCTAGTGCCTCCCCCTGGACAGGGTAGGCAATTAGCGGATTTCCCCATGCCAGGGAACACCTTTAACACCACTTAACTGCGTGGAGGGCGGCCCAGAACCTCCCCCACACAGTCAGCCGTGTTCCGGTATTTTGAGTGTGGGGAGGACCGTCTTCTGTCTGCAACACCCGGGATCTCCTAGGAGCCCTTCGCGTGTCTTCCCCGAGTGTCTGCATGTGCATGCTGCCGGGGAAAGGCGGGGGTTGGGCTGGAAATGCAGGTCGCATTTAGTGCCTCCCCCTGAACTTGGGAGGTATTTAGCGGACTTCCCCATGCCAGGGAACACCTTTGACACCACTCACCTGCGTGGAGGGCGGTCCCAAACCTCCCACACACAGTCAGCCCAGTTCCGAAATTGTGAGTGTGGGGAGGTTCCGTTTTCTGTCTGCAGCACCCGGGATCTCCTAGGAGCCCTTCCCGTGTCTTCCCCGAGTGTCTCCCATTGCGGGCTGCCGGAGAAAGCGGGGGTTGGGCTGGAAATGCAAGTAGCATCTAGTGCCTCCCCCTGGACAGTGTAGGCAATTAGCGGACTTCCCCGTGACAGGGAACACCTTTGACACCACTTAGATGCGTGGAGGGCGGCCCCGAACCTCCCCCACACAGTCAGCCGTGTTCCGGAATTCTGAGCGTGGGGAGGTTCCGTCTTCTGTCTGCAGCACCCGAGATTTCCTAGGAGCATTTCGCGTGTCTTCCCCGAGTGTCTGCATGTGCGGGCTGCCGGGGAAAGGCGGGGGTTGGGCTGGAAATGCAGGTAGCATCTAGTGCCTCCCCCTAAACAGGGGAGGTAATTAGCGGAATTCCGCCTGCCAGGGAACACTTGTGACACCAGTCAGCTGCGTGGAAGGCGGCCCCATTCTTCCCCACACAGTCAGAAGTGTTCCGGAATTGTGAGTGTGGGGAGGGTCCGTCTTCTGTCTGCAGCACCCGGGATCTCCTAGGAGCCCTTCGCGTGTCTTCCCCGAGTGTCTCACATTGCGGGCTGCCGGGGAATGCGGGGGTTGGGCTGTAAATGCAAGTAGCATCTAGTGCCTCCCCCTGGACAGGGTAGGCCATTAGCGGAATTACCCGTGCCAGGGAACAACTTTGACACCACTGAACTGCGTGGACGGCGGCCCCAAACCTCCCACACACAGTCAGCCGTGTTCCGGAATTCTGAGAGTGAGGAAGTTCCGTCTTCTGTCTGCAACACCCGGGATCTCCTAGGAGCCCTTCGCGTGTCTTCCCCGAGTGTCTACCTGTGCGGGCTGCCGGGGAAAGACGGGGGATGGGCTGGAAATGCAGGTAGTATCTAGTGCCTCTCCCTGGACTTGGGAGGTAATTAGCGGACTTCCCCCTGCCAGGGAACACCTGTGACACCAGTCAGCTGCGTGGACGGCGGCCCCGAACCTCCCCCACACAGTCAGCCGTGTTCCGGAATTCTGAGAGTGGGGAGGTTCCGTCTTCTGTCTGCAGCACCCAGGATCTCCTAGGAGCCCTTCGCGTGTATTCCCCGTGTGTCTGCTTTTGCGGGCTGCCGGGGAAAGGCGGGGGTTGGGCTGGAAATGCAGGTAGCATCTAGTGCCTCCCCCTGGACTTGGGAGGTAATTAGCGGAATTCCGCCTGCCAGGGAACACCTGTGACACCAGTCAGCTGCGTGGAAGGCGGCCCCAGTCTTCCCCCACACAGTCAGAAGTGTTCCGGAATTGTGAGTGTGGGGAGGTTCCGTTTTCTGTCTGCAGCAACCGGGATCTCCTAGGAGCCCTTCGCGTGTCTTCCCCGAGTGTCTGCATGTGCGGGCTGCCGGGGAAAGGCGGGGGTTGGGCTGGAAATGCAGGTCGCATTTAGTGCCTCCCCCTGGACTTGGGAGGTAATTAGCGGACTTCCCCCTGCCAGGGAACACCTTTGACACCACTGAACTGCGTGGAGGGCGGCCCCAAACCTCCCACACACACTCAGCCGTGTTCCGGAATTCTGAGAGTGTGGAGGTTCCGTCTTCTGTCTGCTGCACCCGAATTCTCCTAGGAGCAATTCGCGAGTCTTCCCCGAGTGTATGCATGTGCGGGCTACCGGGGAAAGGCGGGGTTTGGGCTGGAAATGCAGGTAGCATGTAGTGCCTCCCCCTGGAGAGGGTAGGCAATTAGCGGATTTCCCCATGCCAGGGAACAACTTTGACACCACTTAACTGCGTGGAGGGCGGCCCCGAACCTCCCCCACACAATCAGCCGTGTTCCGGTATTGTGAGTGTGGGGAAGTTCCGTCTTCCGTCTGCAGCACCCGGAATCTCCTAGGAGCCCTTCGCGTGTCTTCCCCGAGTGTCTGCCTGTGCGGGCTGACGGGGAAAGGCCGGGGTTGGGCTGGAAATGCAGGTAGTATCTAGTGCCTCCCCCTGGACTTGGGAGGTAATTTGCCGACTTCCCCCTGCCAGGGAACACCTGTGACACCAGTCAGCTGCGTGGACGGCGGCCCCAAACCTCCCCCACACAGTCAGCCGTGTTCCGGAATTGTGAGTGTGGGGAGGTTCCGTCTTCTGTCTGCAGCACCCGGGATCTCCTAGGAGCCCTTCGCGTGTCTTCCCCGAGTGTCTGCATGTGCCGGGCTGCCGGGGAAAGGAGGGGGTTGGGCTGGAAATGCAGGTCGCATTTAGTGCCTCCCCCTGGAATTGGGAGGTAATTAACGGAATTCCCCATGCCAGGGAACACCTTTGACACCACTCACCTGCGTGGAGGGCGGCCCCAAACCTCCCACACACAGTCAGCCGTGTTCCGAAATTGTGAGTGTGGGGAGGTTCCGTTTTTTGTCTGCAGCACCCGGGATCACCTAGGAGCCTTTCGAGTGTCTTCCCCGAGTGTATACCATTGCGGGCTGCCGGGGAAATCGGGGGTTTGGCTGGAAATGCAAGTAGCATCTAGTGCCTCCCCCTGGACAGGGTAGGCAATTAGCGGATTTACCCATGCCAGGGAACACCTTTGACACCACTTAACTGCGTGGAGGGCGGCCCCGAACCTCCCCCACACAGTCAGCCGTGTTCCGGAATTGTGAGTGTGGGGAGGTTCCGTCTACTGTCTGCAGCACCCGGGATCTCCTAGGAGCACTTCACGTGTCTTCCCCGAGTGTATGCATGTGCGGGCTACCGGGGAAATGCGGGGGTTGGTCTGGAAATGCAGGTCGCATTTATTGCCTCCCCCTGGACTTGGGAGGTAATTAGCGGACTTCCCCATGCCAGGGAACACCTTTGACACCACTCACCTGCGTGGAGGGCGGCCCCAAACCTCCCACACACAGTCAGCCGTGTTCCGAATTTGTGAGTGTGGGGAGGTTCCGTTTTCTCTCTGCAGCACCCGGGATCTCCTAGGAGCACTTCGCGTGTCTTCCCCGAGTGTCTACCATTGCGGGCTGCCGGGGAAAGCGGGGGTTGGGCTGGAAATGCAAGTAGCATCTAGTGCCTCCCCCTGGACATGGTAGGCAATTAGCGGACTTCCCCGTGCCAGGGAACACCTTTGACACCACTTAGCTGCGTGGAGGGCGGCCCCGAACCTCCCCCACACAGTCAGGCGTGTTCCAGAATTCTGAGAGTGGGGAGGTTCCGTCTTCTGTCTGCAGCACCCGGGATCTCCTAGGAGCACTTCGCGTGTCTTCCCCGAGTGTATGCATGTGCGGGCTACCGGGGAAATGCGGGGGTTGGTCTGGAAATGCAGGTCGCATTTATTGCCTCCCCCTGGACTTGGGAGGTAATTAGCGGACTTCCCCATGCCAGGGAACACCTTTGACACCACTCACCTGCGTGGAGGGCGGCCCCAAACCTCCCACACACAGTCAGCCGTGTTCCGAATTTGTGAGTGTGGGGAGGTTCCGTTTTCTCTCTGCAGCACCCGGGATCTCCTTGGAGCACTTCGCGTGTCTTCCCCGAGTGTCTACCATTGCGGGCTGCCGGGGAAAGCGGGGGTTGGGCTGGAAATGCAAGTAGCATCTAGTGCCTCCCCCTGGACAGGGTAGGCAATTAGCGGACTTCCCCGTGCCAGGGAACACCTTTGACACCACTTAGCTGCGTGGAGGGCGGCCCCGAACCTCCCCCACACAGTCAGGCGTGTTCCAGAATTCTGAGAGTGGGGAGGTTCCGTCTTCTGTCTGCAGCACCCGGGATCTCCTAGGAGCCCTTCGCGTGTCTTCATCGAGTGTCCCCCATTGCGGGCTGCCGGGGAAAGCGGGGGTTGGGCTGGAAATGCAAGTAGCATCTAGTGCCTCCCCCTGGACAGGGTAGGCAATTAGCGGACTTCCCCATGCCAGGGAACACCTTTGACACCAGTCAGCTGCGTGGACGGTGGCCCCGAACCTCCCACACACAGTCAGCCGTGTTCCGGAATTCTGAGAGTGGGGAGGTTCCGTCTTCTGTCTGCAGCACCCGGGATCTCCTAGGAGCCCTTCGCGTGTATTCCCCGTGTGTCTGCTTTTGCGGGCTGCCGGGGAAAGGCGGGGGTTGGGCTGGAAATGCAGGTAGCATCTAGTGCCTCCCCCTAAACAGGGGAGGTAATTAGCGGAATTCCGCCTGCCAGGGAACACCTGTGACATCAGTCAGCTGCGTGGAAAGCGGCCCCATTCTTCCCCCACACAGTCAGAAGTGTTCCGGAATTGTGAGTGTGGGGAGGTTCCGTCTTCTGTCTGCAGCACCCGTTATCTCCTAGGAGCCCTTCGCGTGTCTTCCCCGAGTGTCTGCATGTGCGGGCTGCCGGGGAAAGGCGTGGGTTGGGCTGGAAATGCAGGTCGCATTTAGTGCCTTCCCCTGGACAGGGTAGGCAATTAGCGGACTTCCCCGTGACAGGGAACACCTGTGACAACAGTCAGCTGCGTGGACGGCGGGCCCAAACCTCCCACACACAGTCAGCCGTGTTCCGGAATTCTGAGAGTGTGGAGGTTCCGTCTTCTGTCTGCTGCACCCGAATTCTCCTAGGAGCATTTCGCGTGTCTTCCCCGAGTGTATGCATGTGCGGGCTACCGGGGAAAGGCGGGGTTTGGGCTGGAAATGCAGGTAGCATGTAGTGCCTCCCCCTGGAGAGGGTAGGCAATTAGCGGATTTCCCCATGCCAGGGAACACCTTTGACACCACTTAACTGCGTGGAGGGCGGCCCCGAACCTCCCCCACACAGTCAGCCGTGTTCAGGAATTCTGAGAGAGGAGGTTCCGTCTTCTGTCTGCAGCACCCGGAATCTCCTAGGAGCCCTTCGCGTGTCTTCCCGAGTGTCTGCATGTGCGGGCTCCCGGGGAAAGGCGGGGTTTGGGCTGGAAATGCAGGTAGCATCTAGTGCCTCCCCCTGGACAGGGTAGACAATTAGCGGATTTACCCATGCCAGGGAACACCTTTGACACCACTTAACTGCGTGGAGGGCGGCCCCGAACCTCCCCCACACAGTCAGCCGTGTTCCGGTATTGTGAGTGTGGGGAAGTTCCGTCTTCTGTCTGCAGAACCTGGGATCTCCTAGGAGCCCTTCGCGTATCTTCCCCGAGTGTCTGCCTGTGCGGGCTGCCGGGGAAAGGTGGGGTTTGGGCTGGAAATGCAGGTAGTATCTAGTGCCTCCCCCTTGACTTGGTAGGTAATTAGCGGACTTCCCCAAGCCAGGGAATAATTTTGACACCAGTCATCTGCGTGGACGGCGGCCTCAAACCTACCCCACACAGTCAGCCGTGTTCCGGAATTCTGAGAGTGGGGATGTTCCGTCTTCAGTCTGCAGCACCCGGGATCTCCTAGGAGCCCTTCGCGTGTCTTCCCCGAGTGTCTGCATGTGCGGGCTGCCGGGGAAAGGCGGCGTTGGGCTGGAAATGCAGGTAGCATGTAGTGCCTCCCCCTGGACATGGTAGGCAATTAGCGGACTTCCCCCTGCCAGGGAATACCTTTGACACCACTTTGCTGCGTGGAGGGCGGCTCCGAACCTCCCCCACACAGTCAGCCGTGTTCCGGTATTGTGAGTTTGGGGAAGTTCCGTCATCTGTCTGCAGCACCCGGAATCTCCTAGGAGCCCTTCGCGTGTCTTCCCCGAGTGTCTGCCTGTGCGGGCTGCCGGGGAAAGGCGGGGGTTGGGCTGGAAATGCAGGTAGCATCTAGTGCCTCCCCCTGGACTTGGGAGGTAATTAGCGGACTTCCCCCTGCCAGGGAACACCTTTGACACCACTCAAATGCGTGGAGGGCGGCCACAAACCTCCCACACACAGTCAGCCGTGTTCCGGAATTCTGATAGTGGGGAGGTTCCGTCTTCTGTCTGCAGCACCCGAGATTTCCTAGGAGCATTTCGCGTGTCTTCCCCGAGTGTCTGCATGTGCGGACTGCCGGGGAAAACGGGGGTTGGGCTGGAAATGCAGGTAGCATCTAGTGCCTCCCCCTAAACAGGGGAGGTAATTAGCGGAATTCCGCCTGCCAGGGAACACTAGTGACACCAGTCAGCTGCGTGGAAGGCGGCCCCATTCTTCCCCACACAGTCAGAAGTGTTCCGGAATTGTGAGTGTGGGGAGGTTCCGTCTTCTGTCTGCAGCACCCGGGATCTCCTAGGAGCCCTTCGCGTGTCTTCCCCGAGTGTCTCACATTGCGGGCTGCCGGGGAATGTGGGGGTTGGGCTGGAAATGCAAGTAGCATCTAGTGCCTCCCCCTGGACAGGGTAGGCCATTAGCGGACTTCCCCGTGCCAGGGAACACCTGTGACACCAGTCAGCTGCGTGGACGGCGGCCCCAAACCTCCCACACACAGTCAGCCGTGTTCCGGAATTCTGAGAGTGAGGAGGTTCCGTCTTCTGTCTGCTGCACCCGGGATCTCCTAGGAGCCCTTCGCGTGTCTTCCCCGAGTGTATCCCATTGCGGGCTGCCGGGGAAAGTGGGGGTTGGGCTGGAAATGCAAGTAGCTTCTAGTGCCTTCCCCTGGACAGGGTAGGCAATTACCGGACTTCCCCGTGCCAGGGAACACCTTTGACACCACTTAGCAGCGTGGAGGGCTGCCCGGAACCTCCCCGACACAGTCAGCCGTGTTCCGGAATTCTGAGAGTGGGGAGGTTCCGTCTTCTGTCTGCAGCACCCGAGATCTCCTAGGAGCCCTTCGCGTGTCTTCCCCGAGTGTCTACCTGTGCGGGCTGTCGGGGAAAGTCGGGGGTTGGGCTGGAAATGCAGGTCGCATTTAGTGCCTCCCCCTGGACTTGGGAGGTAATTAGCGGACTTCCCCATGCCAGGGAACACCTTTGACACCACTCACCTGCGTGGAGGGCGGCCCCAAACCTCCCACACACAGTCAGCCGTGTTCCGAATTTGTGAGTGTGGGGAGGTTCCGTTTTCTCTCTGCAGCAATCGGGATCTCCTAGGAGCACTTCGCGTGTCTTCCCCGAGTGTCTACCATTGCGGGCTGCCGGGGAAAGCGGGGGTTGGGCTGGAAATGCAAGTAGCATCTAGTGCCTCCCCCTGGACAGGGTAGGCAATTAGCGGACTTCCCCGTGCCAGGGAACACCTTTGACACCACTTAGGGGCGTGGAGGTCGGCCCCGAACCTCCCCCACACAGTCAGCCATGTTCCGGAATTGTGAGTGTGGGGAGGTTCCGTCTTCTGTCTGCAGCACCCGGGATCTCCTAGGAGCACTTCGCGTGTCTTCCCCGAGTGTCTGCATGTGCGGGCTGCCGGGGAAAGGCGGGGGTTGGGCTGGAAATGCAGGTCGCATTTAGTGCCTCCCCCTGGAATTGGGAGGTAATTAGCGGAATTCCCCATGCCAGGGAACACCTTTGACACCACTCACCTGCGTGGAGGGCGGCCCCAAACCTCCCACACACAGTCAGCCGTGTTCCGAAATTGTGAGTGTGGGGAGGTTCCGTTTTTTGTCTGCAGCACCCGGGATCACCTAGGAGCCTTTCGCGTGTCTTCCCCGAGTGTATCCCATTGCGGGCTGCCGGGGAAATCGGGGGTTTGGCTGGAAATGCAAGTAGCATCTAGTGCCTCCCCCTGGAAAGGGTAGGCAATTAGCGGATTTACCCATGCCAGGGAACACCTTTGACACCACTTAACTGCGTGGAGGGCGGCCCCGAACCTCCCCCACACAGTCAGCCGTGTTCCGGAATTGTGAGTGTGGGGAGGTTCCGTCTTCTGTCTGCATCACCCGGGATCTCCTAGGAGCACTTCGCGTGTCTTCCCCGAGTGTATGCATGTGCGGGCTACCGGGGAAAGGCGGCGTTGTGCTGGAAATGCAGGTAGCATGTAGTGCCTCCCCCTGGACATGGTAGGCAATTAGCGGACTTCCCCCTGTCAGGGAATACCTATGACACCAATTTGCTGCGTGGACGGCGGCACCAAACCTCCCCCACACAGTCAGACGTGTTCCGGAATTCTGAGAGAGGGGAGTTTCCGTCTTCTGTCTGCAGCACCCGGGATCTCCTAGGAGCCGTTCGCGTGTCTTCCCCGAGTGTCTGCATGTGCGGGCTGCCGGGGAAAGGCGGGGGTTGGGCTGGAAATGCAGGTCGCATTTAGTGCCTCCCCCTGGACTTGGGAGGTAATTAGCGGACTTCCCCCTGCCAGGGAACACCTTTGACACCACTCACCTGCGTGGAGGGCGGCCCCAAACCTCCCACACACAGTCAGCCGTGTTCCGAATTTGTGAGTGTGGGGAGGTTCCGTCTTCTGTCTGCAGCACCCGGGATCTCCTAGGAGCCCTTCGCGTGTCTTCCCCGAGTGTCTGCATGTGCGGGCTGCCGGGGAAAGACGGGGGATGGGCTGGAAATGCAGGTAGTATCTAGTGCCTCTCCCTGGACTTGGGAGGTAATTAGCGGACTTCCCCATGCCAGGGAACACCTGTGACACCAGTCAGCTGCGTGGACGGCGGCCCCAAACCTCCCCCACACAGTCAGCCGTGTTCCGGAATTGTGAGTGTGGGGAGGTTCCGTCTTCTGTCTGCAGCACCCGGGATCTCCTAGGAGCCCTTCGCGTGTCTTCCCCGAGTGTCTGCATGTGCGGGCTGCTGGGGAAAGGCGGGGGTTGGGCTGGAAATGCAGGTCGCATTTAGTGCCTCCCCCTGGAATTGGGAGGTAATTAGCGGAATTCCCCATGCCAGGGAACACCTTTGACACCACTCACCTGCGTGGAGGGCGGCCCCAAACCTCCCACACACAGTCAGCCGTGTTCCGAAATTGTGAGTGTAGGGAGGTTCCGTTTTTTGTCTGCAGCACCCGGGATCTCCTAGGAGCCTTTCGCGTGTCTTCCCCGAGTGTATACCATTGCGGGCTGCCGGGGAAATCGGGGGTTTGGCTGGAAATGCAAGTAGCATCTAGTGCCTCCCCCTGGACAGGGTAGGCAATTAGCGGATTTCCCCATGCCAGGGAACACCATTGACACCACTTAACTGCGTGGAGGGCGGCCCAGAACCTCCCCCACACTGTCAGCCGTGTTCCGGTATTGTGAGTGTTGGGAAGTTCCGTCTTCTGTCTGCAGCACCCGGAATCTCCTAGGAGCCCTTCGCGTGTCTTCCCCGAGTGTCTGCCTGTGAGGGCTGCCGGGGAAAATCGGGGGTTGGGCTGGAAATGCAGGTAGCATCTAGTGACTCCCCCTGGACTTGGGAGGTAATTAGCGGACTTCCCCCTGCCAGGGAACACCTGAGACACCAGTCAGCTGCGTGGACAGCGGCCCCAAACCTCCCCCTCACAGTCAGCCGTGTTCCGGAAGTCTGAGAGTGGGGAGGTTCCGTCTTCTGTCTGCAGCACCCGGGATCTCCTAGGAGCCCTTCGCGTGTCTTCCCCGAGTGTCTACCTGTGCGGGCTGCCGGGGAAAGGCGGGGGTTGGGCTGGAAATGCAGGTAGCATCTAGTGCCTCCCCCTGGACTTGGGAGGTAATTAGCGGAATTCCGCCCGCCAGGGAACACCTGTGACACCAGTCAGCTGCGTGGAAGGCGGCCCCAGTCTTCCCCCACACAGTCAGAAGTGTTCCGGAATTGTGAGTGTGGGGAGGTTCCGTATTTTGTCTGCAGCACCAGGGATCTCCTAGGAGCCATTCGCGTGTCTTCCCCGAGTGTCGGCATGTGCGGGCTGCCGGGGAAAGGCGGGGGTTGGGCTGGAAATGCAGTTCGCATTTAGTGCCTCCCCCTGGACTTGGGAGGTAATTAGCGGACTTCCCCTTGCCAGAGAACACCTTTGACACCACTCACCTGCGTGGAGGGCGGCCCCAAACCTCCCACACACAGTCAGCCGTGTTCCGAAATTGTGAGTGTGGGGAGGTTCCGTTTTCTGTCTGCAGCACCCGGGATCTCCTAGGAGCCCTTCGCATGTCTTCCACGGTTGTCTCCCATTGCGGGCTGCCGGGGAAATCGGGGGTTGGGCTGGAAATGCAGGTAGCATGTAGTGCCTCCCCCTGGAAAGGGTAGGCAATTAGCGGATTTCCCCATGCCATGGAACACCATTGACACCACTTAAATGCGTGGAGGGCGGCCCAGAACCTCCCCCACACTGTCAGCCGTGTTCCGGTATTGTGAGTGTTGGGAAGTTCCGTCTTCTGTCTGCAGCACCCGGAATCTCCTAGGAGCCCTTCGCGTGTCTTCCCCGAGTGTCTACCTGTGCGGGCTGCCGGGGAAAGTCGGGGGTTGGGCTGGAAATGCAGGTAGCATCTAGTGCCTCCCCCTGGACTTGGGAGGTATATAGCGGAATTCCGCCTTCCAGGGAACACCTGTGACACCAGTCAGCTGCGTGGAAGGCGGCCCCAGTCTTCCCCCACACAGTCAGAAGTGTTCCGGAATTGTTAGTGTGGGGAGGTTCCGTTTTCTGTCTGCAGCACCCGGGATCTCCTAGGAGCCCTTCGCGTGTCTTCCCCGAGTGTCTGCATGTGCGGGCTGCCGGGGAAAGGCGGGGTTTGGGCTGGAAATGCAGGTCGCATTTAGTGCCTCCCCCTGGACTTGGGAGGTAATTAGCGGACTTCCCCCTGCCAGGGAACACCTTTGACACCACTGAACTGCGTGGAGGGCGGCCCCAAACCTCCCACACACAGTCAGCCGTGTTCCGGAATTCTGAGAGTGTGGAGGTTCCGTCTTCTGTTTGCTGCAACCGAATTCTCCTAGGAGCAATTCGCATGTCTTCCCCGAGTGTATGCATGTGCGGGCTACCGGGGAAAGGCGGGGTCTGGGCTGGAAATGCAGGTAGCATGTAGTGCCTCCCCCTGGAGAGGGTAGGCAATTAGCGGATTTCCCCATGCCAGGGAACACCTTTGACACCACTTAACTGCGTGGAGGGCGGCCCCGAAACTCACCCACACAGTCAGCCGTGTTCCGGTATTGTGAGTGTGGAGAAGTTCCGTCTTCCGTCTGCAGCACCCGGAATCTCCTAGGACCCCTTCGCGTGTCTTCCCCGAGTGTCTGCCTGTGCGGGCTGACGGGGAAAGGCGGGGGTTGGGCTGGAAATGCAGGTAGTATCTAGTGCCTCCCCCTGGACTTGGGAGGTAATTTGCCGACTTCCCCCTGCCAGGGAACACCTGTGACACCAGTCAGCTGCGTGGACGGCGGCCCCAAACCTCCCCCACACAGTCAGCCGTGTTCTGGAATTGTGAGTGTGGGGAGGTTCCGTCTTCTGTCTGCAGCACCCGGGATCTCCTAGGAGCCCTTCGCGTGTCTTCCCCGAGTGTCTGCATGTGCGGGCTGCTGGGGAAAGGCGGGGGTTGGGCTGGAAATGCAGGTCGCATTTAGTGCCTCCCCCTGGAATTGGGAGGTAATTAGCGGAATTCCCCATGCCAGGGAACACCTTTGACACCACTCACCTGCGTGGAGGGCGGCCCCAAACCTCCCACACACAGTCAGCCGTGTTCCGAAATTGTGAGTGTAGGGAGGTTCCGTTTTTTGTCTGCAGCACCCGGGATCTCCTAGGAGCCTTTCGCGTGTCTTCCCCGAGTGTATACCATTGCGGGCTGCCGGGGAAATCGGGGGTTTGGCTGGAAATGCAAGTAGCATCTAGTGCCTCCCCCTGGACAGGGTAGGCAATTAGCGGATTTCCCCATGCCAGGGAACACCATTGACACCACTTAACTGCGTGGAGGGCGGCCCAGAACCTCCCCCACACTGTCAGCCGTGTTCCGGTATTGTGAGTGTTGGGAAGTTCCGTCTTCTGTCTGCAGCACCCGGAATCTCCTAGGAGCCCTTCGCGTGTCTTCCCCGAGTGTCTGCCTGTGAGGGCTGCCGGGGAAAATCGGGGGTTGGGCTGGAAATGCAGGTAGCATCTAGTGACTCCCCCTGGATTTGGGAGGTAATTAGCGGACTTCCCCCTGCCAGGGAACACCTGAGACACCAGTCAGCTGCGTGGACAGCGGCCCCAAACATCCCCCTCACAGTCAGCCGTGTTCCGGAAGTCTGAGAGTGGGGAGGTTCCGTCTTCTGTCTGCAGCACCCGGGATCTCCTAGGAGCCCTTCGCGTGTCTTCCCCGAGTGTCTACCTGTGCGGGCTGCCGGGGAAAGGCGGGGGTTGGGCTGGAAATGCAGGTAGCATCTAGTGCCTCCCCCTGGACTTGGGAGGTAATTAGCGGAATTCCGCCCGCCAGGGAACACCTGTGACACCAGTCAGCTGCGTGGAAGGCGGCCCCAGTCTTCCCCCACACAGTCAGAAGTGTTCCGGAATTGTGAGTGTGGGGAGGTTCCGTATTTTGTCTGCAGCACCAGGGATCTCCTAGGAGCCATTCGCGTGTCTTCCCCGAGTGTCGGCATGTGCGGGCTGCCGGGGAAAGGCGGGGGTTGGGCTGGAAATGCAGTTCGCATTTAGTGCCTCCCCCTGGACTTGGGAGGTAATTAGCGGACTTCCCCATGCCAGGGAACACCTTTGACACCACTCACCTGCGTGGAGGGCGGCCCCAAACCTCCCACACACAGTCAGCCGTGTTCCGAAATTGTGAGTGTGGGGAGGTTCCGTTTTCTGTCTGCAGCACCCGGGATCTCCTAGGAGCCCTTCGCGTGTCTTCCACGGTTGTCTCCCATTGCGGGCTGCCGGGGAAATCGGGGGTTGGGCTGGAAATGCAGGTAGCATGTAGTGCCTCCCCCTGGAAAGGGTAGGCAATTAGCGGATTTCCCCATGCCATGGAACACCATTGACACCACTTAAATGCGTGGAGGGCGGCCCAGAACCTCCCCCACACTGTCAGCCGTGTTCCGGTATTGTGAGTGTTGGGAAGTTCCGTCTTCTGTCTGCAGCACCCGGAATCTCCTAGGAGCCCTTCGCGTGTCTTCCCCGAGTGTCTACCTGTGCGGGCTGCCGGGGAAAGTCGGGGGTTGGGCTGGAAATGCAGGTAGCATCTAGTGCCTCCCCCTGGACTTGGGAGGTATATAGCGGAATTCCGCCTTCCAGGGAACACCTGTGACACCAGTCAGCTGCGTGGAAGGCGGCCCCAGTCTTCCCCCACACAGTCAGAAGTGTTCCGGAATTGTTAGTGTGGGGAGGTTCCGTTTTCTGTCTGCAGCACCCGGGATCTCCTAGGAGCCCTTCGCGTGTCTTCCCCGAGTGTCTGCATGTGCGGGCTGCCGGGGAAAGGCGGGGTTTGGGCTGGAAATGCAGGTCGCATTTAGTGCCTCCCCCTGGACTTGGGAGGTAATTAGCGGACTTCCCCCTGCCAGGGAACACCTTTGACACCACTGAACTGCGTGGAGGGCGGCCCCAAACCTCCCACACACAGTCAGCCGTGTTCCGGAATTCTGAGAGTGTGGAGGTTCCGTCTTCTGTCTGCTGCAACCGAATTCTCCTAGGAGCAATTCGCATGTCTTCCCCGAGTGTATGCATGTGCGGGCTACCGGGGAAAGGCGGGGTCTGGGCTGGAAATGCAGGTAGCATGTAGTGCCTCCCCCTGGAGAGGGTAGGCAATTAGCGGATTTCCCCATGCCAGGGAACACCTTTGACACCACTTAACTGCGTGGAGGGCGGCCCCGAAACTCACCCACACAGTCAGCCGTGTTCCGGTATTGTGAGTGTGGAGAAGTTCCGTCTTCCGTCTGCAGCACCCGGAATCTCCTAGGACCCCTTCGCGTGTCTTCCCCGAGTGTCTGCCTGTGCGGGCTGACGGGGAAAGGCGGGGGTTGGGCTGGAAATGCAGGTAGTATCTAGTGCCTCCCCCTGGACTTGGGAGGTAATTTGCCGACTTCCCCCTGCCAGGGAACACCTGTGACACCAGTCAGCTGCGTGGACGGCGGCCCCAAACCTCCCCCACACAGTCAGCCGTGTTCTGGAATTGTGAGTGTGGGGAGGTTCCGTCTTCTGTCTGCAGCACCCGGGATCTCCTAGGAGCCCTTCGCGTGTCTTCCCCGAGTGTCTGCATGTGCGGGCTGCTGGGGAAAGGCGGGGGTTGGGCTGGAAATGCAGGTCGCATTTAGTGCCTCTCCCTGGAATTGGGAGGTAATTAGCGGAATTCCCCATGCCAGGGAACACCTTTGACACCACTCACCTGCGTGGAGGGCGGCCCCAAACCTCCCACACACAGTCAGCCGTGTTCCGAAATTGTGAGTGTAGGGAGGTTCCGTTTTTTGTCTGCAGCACCCGGGATCTCCTAGGAGCCTTTCGCGTGTCTTCCCCGAGTGTATACCATTGCGGGCTTCCGGGGAAATCGGGGGTTTGGCTGGAAATGCAAGTAGCATCTAGTGCCTCCCCCTGGACAGGGAAGGCAATTAGCGGATTTCCCCATGCCAGGGAACACCATTGACACCAATTAACTGCGTGGAGGCGGCCCAGAACCTCCCCCACACTGTCAGCCGTGTTCCGGTATTGTGAGTGTTGGGAAGTTCCGTCTTCTGTCTGCAGCACCCGGAATCTCCTAGGAGCCTTTCGCGTGTCTTCCCCGAGTGTCTGCCTGTGCGGGCTGCCGGGGAAAATCGGGGTTTGGGCTGGAAATGCAGGTAGAATCTAGTGCCTCCCCCTGGACTTGGGAGGTAATTAGCGGACTTCCCCCTTCCAGGGAACACCTGAGACACCAGTCAGCTGCGTGGACAGCGGCCCCAAACCTCCCCCTCACAGTCAGCCGTGTTCCGGAAGTCTGAGAGTGGGGAGGTTCCGTCTTCTGTCTGCAGCACCCGGGATCTCCTAGGAGCCCTTCGCGTGTCTTCCCCGAGTGTCTACCTGTGCGGGCTGCCGGGGAAAGACGGGGGATGGGCTGGAAATGCAGGTAGTATCTAGTGCCTCTCCCTGGACTTGGGAGGTAATTAGCGGACTTCCCCCTGCCAGGGAACACCTGTGACAGCAGTCAGCTGCGTGGACGGCGGCCCCGAACCTCCCCCACACAGTCAGCCGTGTTCCGGAATTCTGAGAGTGGGGAGGTTCCGTCTTCTGTCTGCAGCACCCAGGATCTCCTAGGAGCCCTTCGCGTGTATTCCCCGTGTGTCTGCTTTTGCGGGCTGCCGGGGAAAGGCGGGGGTTGGGCTGGAAATGCAGGTAGCATCTAGTGCCTCCCCCTGGACTTGGGAGGTAATTAGCGGAATTCCGCCCGCCAGGGAACACCTGTGACACCAGTCAGCTACGTGGAAGGCGGCCCCAGTCTTTCCCCACACAGTCAGAATTGTTCCGGAATTGTGAGTGTGGGGAGGTTCCGTTTTCTGTCTGCAGCACCAGGGATCTCCTAGGAGCCATTCGCGTGTCTTCCCCGAGTGTCGGCATGTGCGGGCTGCCGGGGAAAGGCGGGGGTTGGGCTGGAAATGCAGGTCGCATTTAGTGCCTCCCCCTGGACTTGGGAGGTAATTAGCGGACTTCCCCATGCCAGGGAACACCTTTGACACCACTCACCTGCGTGGAGGGCGGCCCCAAACCTCCCACACACAGTCAGCCGTGTTCTGAAATTGTGAGTGTGGGGAGGTTCCGTTTTCTGTCTGCAGCACCCGGGATCTCCTAGGAGCCCTTCGCGTTTCTTCCACGGTTGTCTCCCATTGCGGGCTGCCGGGGAAAGCGGGGGTTGGGCTGGAAATGCAGGTAGCATGTAGTGCCTCCCCCTGGAAAGGGTAGGCAATTAGCGGATTTCCCCATGCCAGGGAACACCATTGACACCACTTAAATGCGTGGAGGGCGGCCCAGAACCTCCCCCACACTGTCAGCCGTGTTCCGGTATTGTGAGTGTTGGGAAGTTCCGTCTTCTGTCTGCAGCACCCGGAATCTCCTAGGAGCCCTTCGCGTGTCTTCCTCGAGTGTCTACCTGTGCGGGCTGCCGGGGAAAGTCGGGGGTTGGGCTGGAAATGCAGGTAGCATCTAGTGCCTCCCCCTGGACTTGGGAGGTAATTAGCGGAATTCCGCCTGCCAGGGAACACCTGTGACACCAGTCAGCTGCGTGGAAGGCGGCCCCAGTCTTCCCCCACACAGTCAGAAGTGTTCCGGAATTGTGAGTGTGGGGAGGTTCCGTTTTCTGTCTACAGCACCCGGGATCTCCTAGGAGCCCTTCGCGTGTCTTCCCCGAGTGTCTGCATGTGCGGGCTGCCGGGGAAAGGCGGGGGTTGGGCTGGAAATGCAGGTCGCATTTAGTGCCTCCCCCTGGACTTGGGAGGTAATTAGCGGACTTCCCCCTGCCAGGGAACACCTTTGACACCACTGAACTGCGTGGAGGGCGGCCCCAAACCTCCCACACACAGTCAGCCGTGTTCCGGAATTCTGAGAGTGTGGAGGTTCCGTCTTCTGTCTGCTGCAACCGAATTCTCCTAGGAGCAATTCGCGTGTCTTCCCCGAGTGTATGCATGTGCGGGCTACCGGGGAAAGGCGGGGACTGGGCTGGAAATGAAGGTAGCATGTAGTGCCTCCCCCTGGAGAGGGTAGGCAATTAGCGGATTTCCCCATGCCAGGGAACACCTTTGACACCACTTAACTGCGTGGAGGGCGGCCCCGAAACTCACCCACACAGTCAGCCGTGTTCCGGTATTGTGAGTGTGGGGAAGTTCCGTCTTCCGTCTGCAGCACCCGGAATCTCCTAGGAGCCCTTCGCGTGTCTTCCCCGAGTGTCTGCCTGTGCGGGCTGACGGGGAAAGGCGGGGGTTGGGCTGGAAATGCAGGTAGTATCTAGTGCCTCCCCCTGGACTTGGGAGGTAATTTGCCGACTTCCCCCTGCCAGGGAACACCTTTGACACCACTCACCTGCGTGGAGGGCGGCCCCAAACCTCCCACACACAGTCAGCCGTGTTCCGAAATTGTGAGTGTGGGGAGGTTCCGTTTTCTGTCTGCAGCACCCGGGATCTCCTAGGAGCCCTTCGCGTTTCTTCCACGGTTGTCTCCCATTGCGGGCTGCCGGGGAAAGCGGGGGTTGGGCTGGAAATGCAGGTAGCATGTAGTGCCTCCCCCTGGAAAGGGTAGGCAATTAGCGGATTTCCCCATGCCAGGGAACACCATTGACACCACTTAAATGCGTGGAGGGCGGCCCAGAACCTCCCCCACACTGTCAGCCGTGTTCCGGTATTGTGAGTGTTGGGAAGTTCCGTCTTCTGTCTGCAGCACCCGGAATCTCCTAGGAGCCCTTCGCGTGTCTTCCCCGAGTGTCTACCTGTGCGGGCTGCCGGGGAAAGTCGGGGGTTGGGCTGGAAATGCAGGTAGCATCTAGTGCCTCCCCCTGGACTTGGGAGGTAATTAGCGGAATTCCGCCTGCCAGGGAACACCTGTGACACCAGTCAGCTGCGTGGAAGGCGGCCCCAGTCTTCCCCCACACAGTCAGAAGTGTTCCGGAATTGTGAGTGTGGGGAGGTTCCGTTTTCTGTCTGCAGCACCCGGGATCTCCTAGGAGCCCTTCGCGTGTCTTCCCCGAGTGTCTGCATGTGCGGGCTGCCGGGGAAAGGCGGGGGTTGGGCTGGAAATGCAGGTCGCATTTAGTGCCTCCCCCTGGACTTGGGAGGTAATTAGCGGACTTCCCCCTGCCAGGGAACACCTTTGACACCACTGAACTGCGTGGAGGGCGGCCCCAAACCTCCCACACACAGTCAGCCGTGTTCCGGAATTCTGAGAGTGTGGAGGTTCCGTCTTCTGTCTGCTGCACCCGAATTCTCCTAGGAGCAATTCGCGTGTCTTCCCCGAGTGTATGCATGTGCGGGCTACCGGGGAAAGGCGGGGTTTGGGCTGGAAATGCAGGTAGCATGTAGTGCCTCCCCCTGGAGAGGGTAGGCAATTAGCGGATTTCCCCATGCCAGGGAACACCTTTGACACCACTTAACTGCGTGGAGGGCGGCCCCGAACCTCCCCCACACAGTCAGCCGTGTTCCGGTATTGTGAGTGTGGGGAAGTTCCGTCTTCCGTCTGCAGCACCCGGAATCTCCTAGGAGCCCTTCGCGTGTCTTCCCCGAGTGTCTGCCTGTGCGGGCTGACGGGGAAAGGCCGGGGTTGGGCTGGAAATGCAGGTAGTATCTAGTGCCTCCCCCTGGACTTGGGAGGTAATTTGCCGACTTCCCCCTGCCAGGGAACACCTGTGACACCAGTCAGCTGCGTGGACGGCGGCCCCAAACCTCCCCCACACAGTCAGCCGTGTTCCGGAATTGTGAGTGTGGGGAGGTTCCGTCTTCTGTCTGCAGCACCCGGGATCTCCTAGGAGCCCTTCGCGTGTCTTCCCCGAGTGTCTGCATGTGCGGGCTGCCGGGGAAAGGTGGGGGTTGGGCTGGAAATGCAGGTCGCATTTAGTGCCTCCCCCTGGAATTGGGAGGTAATTAGCGGAATTCCCCATGCCAGGGAACACTTTTGACACCACTCACCTGCGTGGAGGGCGGCCCCAAACCTCCCACACACAGTCAGCCGTGTTCCGGAATTCTGAGAGTGAGGAGGTTCCGTCTTCTGTCTGCAACACCCGAGAACTCCTAGGAGCATTTCGCGTGTCTTCCCCGAGTGTATGCATGTGCGGGCTACCGAGGAAAGGCGGCGTAGGGCTGGAAATGCAGGTAGCATGTAGTGCCTCCCCCTGGACATGGTAGGCAATTAGCGGACTTCCCCCTGCCAGGGAATACCTTTGACACCACTTTGCTGCGTGGAGGGCGGCCCCGAACCTCCCCCACACAGTCAGCCGTGTTCCGGTATTGTGAGTGTGGGGAAGTTCCGTCTTCTGTCTGCAGCATCCGGAATCTCCTAGGAGCCCTTCGCGTGTCTTCCCCGATTGTCTGCCTATGCGGGCTGCCGGGGAAAGGCGGGGGTTGGGCTGGAAATGCAGGTAGCATCTAGTGCCTCCCCCTGCACAGGGTAGGCAATTAGCGAATTTACCCATGACAGGGAACACCTTTGACAACACTTAGCGGCGTGGAGGGCGGCCCAAACCACCCCCACACAGTTAGCCGTGTTCCAGGATTGTGAGTGTGGGGAGGTTCCGTCTACAGTCTGCAGCACCCGGGATCTCCTAGGAGCCCTTCGCGTGTCTTCCCCGAGTGTCTACAATTGCGGGCTGCCGGGGAAAGCGGGGGTTGGGCTGGAAATGCAAGTAGCATCTAGTGCCTCCCCCTGGACAGGGTAGGCATTTAGCGGACTTCCCCGTGCCAGGGAACACCTTTGACACCACTTAGCTGCGTGGAGGGCGGCCCCGAACCTCCCCCACACAGTCAGGCGTGTTCCAGAATTCTGAGATTGGGGAGGTTCCGTCTTCTATCTGCAGCACCCGGGATCTCCTAGGAGCCTTTCGCGTGTATTCCCCGTGTGTCTGCTTGTGCGAGCTGCCGGGGAAAGGCGGGGGTTGGGCTGGAAATGCAGGTAGCATCTAGTGCCTACCCCTGGAATTGGGAGGTAATTAGCGAAATTCCCCATGCCAGGGAACACCTTTGACACCACTCACCTTCGTGGAGGGCGGCCCCAAACCTCCCCCACACAGTCAGAAGTGTTCCGGAATTGTGAGTGTGGGGAGGTTCCGTTTTCTGTCTGCAGCACCCGGGATCTCCTAGGAGCCTTTCGCGTGTCTTCCCCGAGTGTATACCATTGCGGGCTGCCGGGGAAATCGGGGGTTTGGCTGGAAATGCAAGTAGCATCTAGTGCCTCCCCCTGGACATGGTAGGCAATTAGCGGATTTCCCCATGCCAGGGAACACCATTGACACCACTTAACTGCGTGGAGGGCGGCCCAGAACCTCCCCCACACAGTCAGCTGTGTTCCGGAAGTCTGAGAGTGGGGAGGTTCCGTCTTCTGTCTGCAGCACCCGGGATCTCCTAGGAGCCCTTCGCGTGTATTCCCTGTATGTCTGCTTGTGCGAGCTGCCGGGGAAAGGCGGGGGTTGGGCTGGAAATGCAGGTAGCATCTAGTGCTTCCCCCTGAACAGGGGAGGTAATTAGCGGAATTCCGCCTGCCAGGGAACACCTGTGATACCAGTCAGCTGCGTGGAAGGCGGCCCCAGGCTTCCCCCACACAGTCAGAAGTGTTCCGGAATTGTGAGTGTGGGGAGGTTCCGTTTTCTGTCTGCAGCACCCGGGATCTCCTAGGAGCCCTTCGCATGTCTTCCACGAGTGTCTCCCATTGCGGGCTGCCGGGGAAAGCGGGGGTTGGGCTGGAAATGCAGGTCGCATTTAGTGCCTCCCCCTGGACTTGGGAGGTAATTAGCGGACTTCCCCCTGCCAGGGAACACATTTGACACCACTGAACTGCGTGGAGGGCGGCCCCAAACCTCCCACACACAGTCAGCCGTATTCCGAAATTGTGAGTGTGGGGAGGTTCCGTCTTCTGTCTGCAGCACCCGGGATCTCCTAGGAGCCCTTCGCGTGTCTTTCACGAGTGTCTCCCATTGCGGGCTGCCGGGGTAGCGGGGGTTGGGCTGGAAACGCAAGTAGCATCTAGTGACTCCCCCTGGACAGGGTAGGCCATTAGCGGACTTCCCCGTGCCAGGGAACACCTGTGACAACAGTCAGCTGCGTGGACGGCGGACCCAATCCTCCCACACACAGTCAGCCGTGTTCCGGAATTCTGAGAGTGAGGAGGTTCCGTCTTCTGTCTGCAACACCCGAGAACTCCTAGGAGCATTTCGCGTGTCTTCCCCGAGTGTATGCATGTGCGGGCTACCGAGGAAAGGCGGCGTAGGGCTGGAAATGCAGGTAGCATGTAGTGCCTCCCCCTGGACATGGTAGGCAATTAGCGGACTTCCCCCTGCCAGGGAATACCTTTGACACCACTTTGCTGCGTGGAGGGCGGCCCCGAACCTCCCCCACACAGTCAGCCGTGTTCCGGTATTGTGAGTGTGGGGAAGTTCCGTCTTCTGTCTGCAGCACCCGGAATCTCCTAGGAGCCCTTCGCGTGTCTTCCCCGAGTGTCTGCCTGTGCGGGCTGCCGGGGAAAGGCGGGGGTTGGGCTGGAAATGCAGGTAGCATCTAGTGCCTCCCCCTGCACAGGTTAGGCAATTAGCGAATTTACCCATGCCAGGGAACACCTTTGACAACACTTAGCGGCGTGGAGGGCGACCCAAACCACCCCCACACAGTTAGCCGTGTTCCGGGATTGTGAGTGTGGGGAGGTTCCGTCTACAGTCTGCAGCACCCGGGATCTCCTAGGAGCCCTTCGCGTGTCTTCCCCGAGTGTCTACCATTGCGGGCTGCCGGGGAAAGCGGGGGTTGGGCTGGAAATGCAAGTAGCATCTAGTGCCTCCCCCTGGACAGGGTAGGCAATTAGCGGACTTCCCCGTGCCAGGGAACACCTTTGACACCACTTAGCTGCGTGGAGGGCGGCCCCAAACCTCCCACACACAGTCAGCCGTGTTCCGAAATTGTGAGTGTGGGGAGGTTCCGTTTTTTATCTGCAGCACCCGGGATCTCCTAGGAGCCTTTCGCGTGTCTTCCCCGAGTGTATACCATTGCAGGCTGCCGGGGAAATCGGGGGTTTGGCTGGAAATGCATGTAGCATCTAGTGCCTCCCCCTGGACAGGGTAGGCAATTAGCGGATTTCCCCATGCCAGGGAACACCATTGACACCACTTAACTGCGTGGAGGGCGGCCCAGAACCTCCCCCACACTGTCAGCCGTGTTCCGGTATTGTGAGTGTTGGGAAGTTCCGTCTTCTGTCTGCAGCACCCGGAATCTCCTAGGAGCCCTTCGCGTGTTTTCCCCGAGTGTCTGCCTGTGCGGGCTGCCGGGGAAAGTCGGGGGTTGGGCTGGAAATGCAGGTAGCATCTAGTGCCTCCCCCTGGACTTGGGAGGTAATTAGCGGATTTCCCCTGCCAGGGAACACCTGAGACACCAGTCAGCTGCGTCGACAGCGGCCGCAAACCTCCCCCTCACAGTCAGCCGTGTTCCTGAAGTCTGAGAGTGGGGAGGTTCCGTCTTCTGTCTGCAGCACCCGGGATCTCCTAGGAGCCCTTCGCGTGTATTCCCCGTGTGTCTGCTTGTGCGAGCTGCTGGGGAAAGGCGGGGGTTGGGCTGGAAATGCAGGTAGCATCTAGTGCCTCCCCCTGAACAGGGGAGGTAATTAGCGGAATTCCGCCTGCCAGGGAACACCTGTGACACCAGTCAGCTGCGTGGAATGCGGCCCCAGTCTTCCCCCACACAGTCAGAAGTGTTCCGGAATTGTGAGTGTGGGGAGGTTCCGTTTTCTGTCTGCAGCACCCGGGATCTCCTAGGAGCCCTTCGCGTGTCTTCCCCGAGTGTCTGCATGTGCGGGCTGCCGGGGAAAGGCGGGGGTTGGGCTGGAAATGCAGGTCGCATTTAGTGCCTCCCCCTGGACTTGGGAGGTAATTAGCGGACTTCCCCCTGCCAGGGAACACCTTTGACACCACTGAACTGCGTGGAGGGCGGCCCCAAACCTCCCACACACAGTCAGCCGTATTCCGAAATTGTGAGTGTGGGGAGGTTCCGTCTTCTGTCTGCAGGACCCGGGATCTCCTAGGAGCCCTTCGCGTGTCTTCCACGAGTGTCTCCCATTGCGGGCTGCCGGGGAAAGCGGGGGTTGGGCTGGAAATGCAAGTAGCATCTAGTGCCTCGCCCTGGACAGGGTAGGCCATTAGCGGACTTCCCCGTGCCAGGGAACACCTGTGACACCAGTCAGCTGCGTTGACGGCGGCCCCAAACCTACCACACACAGTCAGCCGTGTTCCGGAATTCTGAGAATGAGGAGGTTCCGTCTTCTGTCTGCAACACCCGAGAACTCCTAGGAGCATTTCGCGTGTCTTCCCCGAGTGTATGCATGTGCGGGCTACCGAGGAAAGGCGGCGTAGGGCTGGAAATGCAGGTAGCATGTAGTGCCTCCCCCTGGATATGGTAGGCAATTAGCGGACTTCCCCCTGCCAGGGAATACCTTAGACACCACTTTGCTGCGTGGAGGGCGGCCCCGAACCTCCCCCACACAGTCAGCCGTGTTCCGGTTTTGTGAGAGTGGGGAAGTTCCGTCTTCTGTCTGCAGCACCCGGAATCTCCTAGGAGCCCTTCGCGTGTCTTCCCCGACTGTCTGCCTGTGCGGGCTGCCGGGGAAAGGCGGGGGTTGGGCTGGAAATGCAGGTAGCATCTAGTGCCTCCCCCTGCACAGGGTAGGCAATTAGCGAATTTACCCATGCCAGGGAACACCTTTTACAACACTTTGCGGCGTGGAGGGCGGCCCCAAACCACCCCCACACAGTTCGCCGTGTTCCGGGATTGTGAGTGTGGGGAGGTTCCGTCTACAGTCTGCAGCACCCGGGATCTCCTAGGAGCCCTTCGCGTGTCTTCCCCGAGTGTCTACCATTGCGGGCTGCCGGGGAAAGCGGGGGTTGGGCTGGAAATGCAAGTAGCATCTAGTGCCTCCCCCTGGACAGGGTAAGCAATTAGCGGACTTCCCCGTGCCAGGGAACACCTTTGACACCACTTAGCTGCGTGGAGGGCGGCCCCGAACCTCCCCCACACAGTCAGGCGTGTTCCAGAATTCTGAGAGTGGGGAGGTTCCGTCTTCTGTCTGCAGCACCCGGGATCTCCTAGGAGCCCTTCGCGTGTATTCCCCGTGTGTCTGCTTGTGCGAGCTCCCGGGGAAAGGCGGGGGTTGGGCTGGAAACGCAGGTAGCATCTAGTGCCTCCCCCTGAACAGGGGAGGTAATTAGCGGAATTCCGCCTGCCAGGGAACACCTGTGACACCAGTCAGCTGCGTGGAAGGCGGCCCCAGTCTTCCCCCACACAGTCAGAAGTGTTCCGGAATTGTGAGTGTGGGGAGGTTCCGTTTTCTGTCTGCAGCACCCGGGAACTCCTAGGAGCCCTTCGCGTGTCTTCCCGAGTGTCTGCATGTGCGGGCTGCCGGGGAAAGGCGGGGGTTGGGCTGGAAATGCAGGTCGCATTTAGTGCCTCCCCCTGGACTTGGGAGGTAATTAGCGGACTTCCCCATGCCAGGGAACACCTTTGACACCACTCAACTGCGTGGAGGGCGGCCCCAAACCTCCCACACACAGTCAGCCGTGTTCCGAAATTGTGAGTGTGGGGAGGTTCCGTTTTCTGTCTGCAGCACCCGGGATCTCCTAGGAGCCCTTCGCGTTTCTTCCACGGTTGTCTCCCATTGCGGGCTGCCGGGGAATGCGGGGGTTGGGCTGGAAATGCAAGTAGCATCTAGTGCCTCCCCCTGGACAGGGTAGGCCATTAGCGGACTTCCCGGTGCCAGGGAACACCTGTGACACCAGTCAGCTGCGTGGACGGCGGCCCCAAACCTCCCACACACAGTCAGCCGTGTTCCGGAATTCTGAGAGTGAGGAGGTTCCGTCTTCTGTCTGCAACACCCGAGAACTCCTAGGAGCCCTTCGCGTGTCTTCCCCGAGTGTCTGCCTGTGCGGGCTGCCGGGGAAAGGCGGGGTATGGGCTGGAAATGCAGGTAGCATCTAGTGCCTCCCCCTGGACAGGGTAGGCAATTAGCGAATTTACCCATGCCAGGGAACACCTTTGAGAACACTTAGCAGCGTGGAGGGCGGCCCCAAACCACCACCACACAGTTATCCGTGTTCCGGGATTGTGAGTGTGGGGAGGTTCCGTCTACAGTCTGCAGCACCCGGGATCTCCTAGGAGCCCTTCGCGTGTCTTCCCCGAGTGTCTCACATTGCGGGCTGCCGGGGAAAGGCGGGGGTTGGGCTGGAATTGCAGGTAGCATCTAGTGCCTCCCCCTGGACTTGGGAGGTAATTAGCGGACTTCCCCCTGCCAGGGAACACCTTTGACACCACTCAACTGCGTGGAGGGCGGCCCCAAACCTCCCACACACAGTCAGCCGTGTTCCGGAATTCTGAGAGTGAGGAGGTTCCTTCTTCTGTCTGCTGCACCCGGGATCTCCTAGGAGCCCTTCGCGTGTCTTCCCCGAGTGTATCCCATTGCGGGCTACCGGGAAAAGGCGGCGTTGGACTGGAAATGCAGGTAGCATGTAGTGCCTCCCCCTGGAAAGGGTAGGCAATTAGCGGATTTCCCCATGCCAGGGAACACCTTTGACACCACTTAACTGCGTGGAGGGCGGCCCCGAACCTCCCCCACACAGTCAGCCGTGTTCCGGTATTGTGAGTGTGGGGAGGTTCCGTCTTCTGTCTGCAGCACCCGGGATCTCCTAGGAGCCTTTCGCGTGTCTTCCCCGAGTGTCTCACATTACGGGCTGCCGGGGAAAGGCGGGGTTTGGGCTGGAAATGCAGGTAGTATTTAGTGCCTCCCCCTGGACTTGGGAGGTAATTAGCGGACTTCCCCCTGCAAGGGAACACCTGTGACACCAGTCAGCTGCGTGGACGGCGGCCCCAAAATTCCCCCACACAGTCAGCCGTGTTCCGGAATTCTGAGAGTGGGGATGTTCCGTCTTCTGTCTGCATCACCCGGGATCTCCTAGGAGCCCTTCGCGTGTCTTCCCCGAGTGTCTGCATGTGCGGGCTGCCGGGGAAAGGCGGGGGTTGGGCTGGAAATGCATGTAGCATCTAGTGCCTCCCCCTGGACAGGGTATGACATTAGCGGAATTCCCCGTGAAAGGGAACACCTATGACACCAGTCAGCTGCGTGGACGGCGGCCCCAAACCTCCAACACACAGTCAGCCGTGTTCCGGAATTTTGAGAGTGAGGAGGTTCCGTCTTCTGTCTGCAACACCCGAGAACTCCTAGGAGCATTTCGCGTGTCTTCCCCGAGTGTATGCATGTGCGGGCTACCGGGGAAAGGCGGCGTTGGGCTGGAAATGCAGGTAGCATGTAGTGCCTCCCCCTGGACATGGTAGGCAATTAGCGGACTTCCCCGTGCCAGGGAACACCTTTGACACCACTTAGCTGCGTGGAGGGCGGCCCCGAACCTCCCCGACACAGTCAGCCGTGTTCCGGAATTCTGAGAGTGGGGAGGTTCCGTGTTCTGTCTGCAGAACCCGAGATCTCCTAGGAGCATTTCGCGTGTCTTCCCCGAGTGTATGTATGTGCGGGCTGCCGGGGAAAGGCGGGGTTTGGGCTGAAAATGCAGGTAGCATGTAGTGCCTCCCGCTGGAATGGGTAGGCAATTAGCGGATTTCCCCATGCCAGCGAACACCTTTGACACCACTTAGCTGCGGGCAGGGCGGCCCCGAACCTCCCCCACACAGTCAGCCGTGTTCCGGAACTGTGAGTGTGGGGAGGTTCCGTCTTCTGTCTGCAGCACCCGGGATCTCCTAGGAGCCCTTCGCGTGTCTTCCCCGAGTGTCTGCATGTGCGGGCTGCCGGGGAAAGCGGGGGTTGGGCTGGAAATGCAAGTAGCATCTAGTGCCTCCCCCTGGACAGGGTAGGCAATTAGCGGACTTCCCCATGCCAGGGAACACCTTTGACACCACTTAGAGGCGTGGAGGGCGGCACCGAACCTCCCCCACACAGTCAGCCATATTCCGGAATTGTGAGTGTGGGGAGGTTCCGTCTTCTGTCTGCAGCACCCGGGATCTCCTAGGAGCCCTTCGCGTGTCTTCCCCGAGTGTCTACCTGTGCGGGCTGCCGGGGAAAGACGGGGGATGGGCTGGAAATGCAGGTAGTATCTAGTGCCTCTCCCTGGACTTGGGAGGTAATTAGCGGAATTCCGCCTGCCAGGGAACACCTGTGACACCAGTCAGCTGCGTGGAAGGCGGCCCCTGTCTTCCCCCACACAGTCAGAAATGTTCCGGAATTGTGAGTGTGGGGAGGTTCCGTATTCTGTCTGCAGTACCCGGGATCTCCTAGGAGCCCTTCGCGTGTCTTCCCCGAGTGTCTGCATGTGCGGGATGCCGGGGAAAGGCGGGGGTTGGGCTGGAAATGCAGGTCGAATTTAGTGCCTCCCCCTGGACTTGGGAGGTAATTTGAGGACTTCCCCATGCCAGGGAACACCTTTGACACCACTCAACTGCGTGGAGGGCGGCCCCAAACCTCCCACACACAGTCAGCCGTGTTCCGAAATTGTGAGTGTGGGGAGGTTCCGTTTTCTGTCTGCAGCACCCGGGATCTCCTAGGAGCCCTTCGCGTGTCTTCCACGGTTGTCTCCCATTGCGGGCTGCCGGGGAAAGCGGGGGTTGGGCTGGAAATGCAAGTAGCATCTAGTGCCTCCCCCTGGACAGGGTAGGCCATTAGCGGACTTCCCCGTGCCAGGGAACACCTGTGACACCAGTCAGCTGCGTGGACGGCGGCCCCAAACCTCCAACACACAGTCAGCCGTGTTCCGGAATTCTGAGAGAGGAGGATCCGTCTTCTGTCTGCAGCACCCGGGATCTCCTAGGAGCCCTTCGCGTGTCTTCCCCGAGTGTCTGCCTGTGCGGTCTGCCGGGGAAAGGCGGGGTTTGGGCTGGAATTGCAGGTAGCATCTAGTGCCTCCCCCTGGACTTGGGAGGTAATTAGCGGACTTCCCCCTGCCAGGGAACACCTTTGACACCACTCAACTGCGTGGAGGGCGGCCCCAAACCTCCCACACACAGTCAGCCGTGTTCCGGAATTCTGAGAGTGAGGAGGTTCCGTCTTCTGTCTGCTGCACCCGGGATCTCCTAGGAGCACTTCGCGTGTCTTCCCCGAGTGTATCCCATTGCGGGCTGCCGGGGAAAGCGGGGGTTGGACTGGAAATGCAAGTAGCTTCTAGTGCCTTCCCCTGGACAGGGTAGGCAATTAGCGGACTTCCCCGTGCCAGGGAACACCTTTGACACCACTTAGCTGCGTGGAAGGCGGCCCCGAACCTCCCCCACACAGTCAGACGTGTTCCGGTATTGTGAGTGTGGGGAGGTTCCGTCTTCTGTCTGCAGCACCCGGGATCTACTAGGAGCCCTTCGCGTGTCTTCCCCGAGTGTCTCACATTACGGGCTGCCGGGGAAAGGCGGGGTTTGGGCTGGAAATGCAGGTAGTATCTAGTGCCTCGCCCTGGACTTGGGAGGTAATTAGCGGACTTCCCCCTGCCAGGGAACACCTGTGACACCAGTCAGCTGCGTGGACGGCGGCCCCAAACCTCCCCCACACAGTCAGCCGTGTTCCGGAATTCTGAGAGTGGGGATGTTCCGTCTTCTGTCTGCAGCACCCGGGATCTCCTAGGAGCCCTTCGCGTGTCTTCCCCGAGTGTCTGCATGTGCGGGCTGCCGGGGAAAGGCGGGGGTTGGGCTGGAAATGCAGGTCGCATTTAGTGCCTCCCCCTGGACTTGGGAGGTAATTAGCGGACTTCCCCATGCCAGGGAACACCTTTGACACCACTCACCTGCGTGGAGGGCGGCCCCAAACCTCCCACACACAGTCAGCCGTGTTCCGAAATTGTGAGTGTGGGGAGGTTCCGTTTTCTGTCTGCAGCACCCGGGATCTCCTAGGAGCCCTTCGCGTGTCTTCCACGGTTGTCTCCCATTGCGGGCTGCCGGGGAAAGCGGGGGTTGGGCTGGAAATGCAAGTAGCATGTAGTGCCTCCCCCTGGACAGGGTAGGCCATTAGCGGACTTCCCCGTGCCAGGGAACACCTGTGACACCAGTCAGCTGCGTGGACGGCGGCCCCAAACCTCCAACACACAGTCAGACGTGTTCCGGAATTCTGAGAGTGAGGAGGTTCCGTATTCTGTCTGCAGCACCCGAGATCTCCTAGGAGCATTTAGCGTGTCTTACCCGAGTGTATGCATGTGCGGGCTACCGGGGAAAGGCGGCGTTGGGCTGGAAATGCAGGTAGCATGTAGTGCCTCCCCCTGGACATGGTAGGCAATTAGCGGACTTCCCCCTGCCAGGGAATACCTTTGACAGCACTCAGCTGCGTGGAGGGCGGCCCCGAACCTCCCCCACACAGTCAGCCGTGTTCCGGTATTGTGAGTGTTGGGAAGTTCCGTCTTCTGTCTGCAGCACCCGGAATCTCCTAGGAGCCCTTCGCGTGTCTTCCCCGAGTGTCTGCCTGTGCGGGCTGCCGCGGAAAGACGGGGGTTGGGCTGGAAATGCAGGTAGCATCTAGTGCCTCCCCCTGGACTTGGGAGGTAATTAGCGGACTTCCCCCTGCCTGGGAACACCTGAGACACCAGTCAGCTGCGTGGACAGTGGCCCCAAACCTCTCCCTCACAGTCAGCCGTGTTCCGGAAGTCTGAGAGTGGGGAGGTTCCGTCTTCTGTCTGCAGCACCCGGGATCTCCTAGGAGCCCTTCGCGTGTATTCCCCGTGTGTCTGCTTGTGCGAGCTGCCGGGGAAAAGCGGGGGTTGGGCTGGAAATGCAGGTAGCATCTAGTGCCTCCCCCTGAACAGGGGAGGTAATTAGCGGAATTCCGCCTGCCAGGGAACACCTGTGACACCAGTCAGCTGCGTGGAAGGTGGCCCCAGTCTTCCCCCACACAGTCAGAAGTGTTCCGGAATTGTGAGTGTGGGGAGGTTCCGTCTTCTGTCTGCAGCACCCGGGATCTCCTAGGAGCCCTTCGCGTGTCTTCCCCGAGTGTCTCACATTACGGGCTGCCGGGGAAAGGAGGGGTTTGGGCTGGAAATGCAGGTAGTATCTAGTGCCTCCCCCTGGACTTGGGAGGTAATTAGCGGACTTCCCCCTGCCAGGGAACACCTGTGACACCAGTCAGCTGCGTGGACGGCGGCCCCAAACCTCCCCCACACAGTCAGCCGTGTTCCGGAATTCTGAGAGTGGGGATGTTCCGTCTTCTGTCTGCAGCACCCGGGATCTCCTAGGATCCCTTCGCATGTCTTCCCCGAGTGTCTGCATGTGCGGGCTGCCGGGGAAATGCGGGGGATGGGCTGGAAATGCAAGTAGCATCTAGTGCCTCCCCCTGGACAGGGTAGGCCATTAGCGGACTTCCCCGTGAAAGGGAACACATGTGACACCAGTCAGCTGCGTGGACGGCGGCCCCAAACCTCCAACACACAGTCAGCCGTGTTCCGGAATTTTGAGAGTGAGGAGGTTCCGTCTTCTGTCTGCAACACCCGAGAACTCCTAGGAGCATTTCGCGTGTCTTCCCCGAGTGTATGCATGTGCGGGCTACCGGGGAAAGGCGGCGTTGGGCTGGAAATGCAGGTCGCATTTAGTGCCTCCCCCTGGACTTGGGAGGTAATTAGCGGACTTCCCCATGCCAGGGAACACCTTTGACACCACTCAACTGCGTGGAGGGCGGCCCCAAACCTCCCACACACAGTCAGCCGTGTTCCGAATTTGTGAGTGTGGGGAGGTTCCGTTTTCTCTCTGCAGGACCCCGGGATCTCCTAGGAGCACTTCGCGTGTCTTCCCCGAGTGTCTACCATTGCGGGCTGCCGGGGAATGCGGGGGTTGGGCTGGAAATGCAAGTAGCATCTAGTGCCTCCCCCTGGACAGGGTAGGCAATTAGCGGAATTCCCCGTGCCAGGGAACACCTTTGAAACCACTTAGCTGCGTGGAGGGCGGCCCCGAACCTCCCCCACACAGTCAGGCGTGTTCCAGAATTCTGAGAGTGGGGAGGTTCCGTCTTCTGTCTGCAGCACCCGGGATCTCCTAGGAGCCCTTCGCGTGTCTTCATAGAGTGTCTCCCATTGCGGTCTGCCGGGGAAAGCGGGGGTTGGGCTGGAAATGCAAGTAGCATCTAGTGCCTCCCCCTGGACAGGGTAGGCAATTAGCGGACTTCCCCATGCCAGGGAACACCTTTGACACCACTTAGAGGCGTGGAGGGCGGCACCGAACCTCCCCCACACAGTCAGCCATGTTCCGGAATTGTGAGTGTGGGGAGGTTCCGTCTTCTGTCTGCAGCACCCGGGATCTCCTAGGAGCCCTTCGCGTGTCTTCCCCGAGTGTCTACCTGTGCGGGCTGCCGGGGAAAGACGGGGGATGGGCTGGAAATGCAGGTAGTATCTAGTGCCTCTCCCTGGACTTGGGAGGTAATTAGCGGAATTCCGCCTGCCAGGGAACACCTGTGACACCAGTCAGCTGCGTGGAAGGCGGCCCCTGTCTTCCCCCACACAGTCAGAAATGTTCCGGAATTGTGAGTGTGGGGAGGTTCCGTATTCTGTCTGCAGTACCCGGGATCTCCTAGGAGCCCTTCGCGTGTCTTCCCCGAGTGTCTGCATGTGCGGGATGCCGGGGAAAGGCGGGGGTTGGGCTGGAAATGCAGGTCGAATTTAGTGCCTCCCCCTGGACTTGGGAGGTAATTTGAGGACTTCCCCATGCCAGGGAACACCTTTGACACCACTCAACTGCGTGGAGGGCGGCCCCAAACCTCCCACACACAGTCAGCCGTGTTCCGAAATTGTGAGTGTGGGGAGGTTCCGTTTTCTGTCTGCAGCACCCGGGATCTCCTAGGAGCCCTTCGCGTGTCTTCCACGGTTGTCTCCCATTGCGGGCTGCCGGGGAAAGCGGGGGTTGGGCTGGAAATGCAAGTAGCATCTAGTGCCTCCCCCTGGACAGGGTAGGCCATTAGCGGACTTCCCCGTGCCAGGGAACACCTGTGACACCAGTCAGCTGCGTGGACGGCGGCCCCAAACCTCCAACACACAGTCAGCCGTGTTCCGGAATTCTGAGAGAGGAGGATCCGTCTTCTGTCTGCAGCACCCGGGATCTCCTAGGAGCCCTTCGCGTGTCTTCCCCGAGTGTCTGCCTGTGCGGTCTGCCGGGGAAAGGCGGGGTTTGGGCTGGAATTGCAGGTAGCATCTAGTGCCTCCCCCTGGACTTGGGAGGTAATTAGCGGACTTCCCCCTGCCAGGGAACACCTTTGACACCACTCAACTGCGTGGAGGGCGGCCCCAAACCTCCCACACACAGTCAGCCGTGTTCCGGAATTCTGAGAGTGAGGAGGTTCCGTCTTCTGTCTGCTGCACCCGGGATCTCCTAGGAGCACTTCGCGTGTCTTCCCCGAGTGTATCCCATTGCGGGCTGCCGGGGAAAGCGGGGGTTGGACTGGAAATGCAAGTAGCTTCTAGTGCCTTCCCCTGGACAGGGTAGGCAATTAGCGGACTTCCCCGTGCCAGGGAACACCTTTGACACCACTTAGCTGCGTGGAAGGCGGCCCCGAACCTCCCCCACACAGTCAGACGTGTTCCGGTATTGTGAGTGTGGGGAGGTTCCGTCTTCTGTCTGCAGCACCCGGGATCTACTAGGAGCCCTTCGCGTGTCTTCCCCGAGTGTCTCACATTACGGGCTGCCGGGGAAAGGCGGGGTTTGGGCTGGAAATGCAGGTAGTATCTAGTGCCTCGCCCTGGACTTGGGAGGTAATTAGCGGACTTCCCCCTGCCAGGGAACACCTGTGACACCAGTCAGCTGCGTGGACGGCGGCCCCAAACCTCCCCCACACAGTCAGCCGTGTTCCGGAATTCTGAGAGTGGGGATGTTCCGTCTTCTGTCTGCAGCACCCGGGATCTCCTAGGAGCCCTTCGCGTGTCTTCCCCGAGTGTCTGCATGTGCGGGCTGCCGGGGAAAGGCGGGGGTTGGGCTGGAAATGCAGGTCGCATTTAGTGCCTCCCCCTGGACTTGGGAGGTAATTAGCGGACTTCCCCATGCCAGGGAACACCTTTGACACCACTCACCTGCGTGGAGGGCGGCCCCAAACCTCCCACACACAGTCAGCCGTGTTCCGAAATTGTGAGTGTGGGGAGGTTCCGTTTTCTGTCTGCAGCACCCGGGATCTCCTAGGAGCCCTTCGCGTGTCTTCCACGGTTGTCTCCCATTGCGGGCTGCCGGGGAAAGCGGGGGTTGGGCTGGAAATGCAAGTAGCATGTAGTGCCTCCCCCTGGACAGGGTAGGCCATTAGCGGACTTCCCCGTGCCAGGGAACACCTGTGACACCAGTCAGCTGCGTGGACGGCGGCCCCAAACCTCCAACACACAGTCAGACGTGTTCCGGAATTCTGAGAGTGAGGAGGTTCCGTATTCTGTCTGCAGCACCCGAGATCTCCTAGGAGCATTTAGCGTGTCTTACCCGAGTGTATGCATGTGCGGGCTACCGGGGAAAGGCGGCGTTGGGCTGGAAATGCAGGTAGCATGTAGTGCCTCCCCCTGGACATGGTAGGCAATTAGCGGACTTCCCCCTGCCAGGGAATACCTTTGACAGCACTCAGCTGCGTGGAGGGCGGCCCCGAACCTCCCCCACACAGTCAGCCGTGTTCCGGTATTGTGAGTGTTGGGAAGTTCCGTCTTCTGTCTGCAGCACCCGGAATCTCCTAGGAGCCCTTCGCGTGTCTTCCCCGAGTGTCTGCCTGTGCGGGCTGCCGCGGAAAGACGGGGGTTGGGCTGGAAATGCAGGTAGCATCTAGTGCCTCCCCCTGGACTTGGGAGGTAATTAGCGGACTTCCCCCTGCCTGGGAACACCTGAGACACCAGTCAGCTGCGTGGACAGTGGCCCCAAACCTCTCCCTCACAGTCAGCCGTGTTCCGGAAGTCTGAGAGTGGGGAGGTTCCGTCTTCTGTCTGCAGCACCCGGGATCTCCTAGGAGCCCTTCGCGTGTATTCCCCGTGTGTCTGCTTGTGCGAGCTGCCGGGGAAAAGCGGGGGTTGGGCTGGAAATGCAGGTAGCATCTAGTGCCTCCCCCTGAACAGGGGAGGTAATTAGCGGAATTCCGCCTGCCAGGGAACACCTGTGACACCAGTCAGCTGCGTGGAAGGCGGCCCCAGTCTTCCCCCACACAGTCAGAAGTGTTCCGGAATTGTGAGTGTGGGGAGGTTCCGTCTTCTGTCTGCAGCACCCGGGATCTCCTAGGAGCCCTTCGCGTGTCTTCCCCGAGTGTCTCACATTACGGGCTGCCGGGGAAAGGAGGGGTTTGGGCTGGAAATGCAGGTAGTATCTAGTGCCTCCCCCTGGACTTGGGAGGTAATTAGCGGACTTCCCCCTGCCAGGGAACACCTGTGACACCAGTCAGCTGCGTGGACGGCGGCCCCAAACCTCCCCCACACAGTCAGCCGTGTTCCGGAATTCTGAGAGTGGGGATGTTCCGTCTTCTGTCTGCAGCACCCGGGATCTCCTAGGATCCCTTCGCATGTCTTCCCCGAGTGTCTGCATGTGCGGGCTGCCGGGGAAATGCGGGGGATGGGCTGGAAATGCAAGTAGCATCTAGTGCCTCCCCCTGGACAGGGTAGGCCATTAGCGGACTTCCCCGTGAAAGGGAACACATGTGACACCAGTCAGCTGCGTGGACGGCGGCCCCAAACCTCCAACACACAGTCAGCCGTGTTCCGGAATTTTGAGAGTGAGGAGGTTCCGTCTTCTGTCTGCAACACCCGAGAACTCCTAGGAGCATTTCGCGTGTCTTCCCCGAGTGTATGCATGTGCGGGCTACCGGGGAAAGGCGGCGTTGGGCTGGAAATGCAGGTAGCATGTAGTGCCTCCCCCTGGACATGGTAGGCAATTAGCGGACTTCCCCGTGCCAGGGAACACCTTTGACACCACTTAGCTGCGTGGAGGGCGGCCCCGAACCTCCCCGACACAGTCAGCCGTGTTCCGGAATTCTGAGAGTGGGGAGGTTCCGTGTTCTGTCTGCAGAACCCGAGATCTCCTAGGAGCATTTCGCGTGTCTTCCCCGAGTGTATGTATGTGCGGGCTGCCGGGGAAAGGCGGGTTTTGGGCTGAAAATGCAGGTAGCATGTAGTGCCTCCCGCTGGAATGGGTAGGCAATTAGCGGATTTCCCAATGCCAGCGAACACCTTTGACACCACTTAGCTGCGTGCAGGGCGGCCCCGAACCTCCCCCACACAGTCAGCCGTGTTCCGGAATTGTGAGTGTGGGGAGGTTCCGTCTTATGTCTGCAGCACCCGGGATCTCCTAGGAGCCCTTCGCGTGTCTTCCCCGAGTGTCTACCTGTGCGGGCTGCCGGGGAAAGACGGGGGATGGGCTGGAAATGCAGGTAGTATCTAGTGCCTCTCCCTGGACTTGGGAGGTAATTAGCGGAATTCCGCCTACCAGGGAACACCTGTGACACCAGTCAGCTGCGTGGAAGGCGGCCGTAGTCTTCCCCCACACAGTCAGAAATGTTCCGGAATTGTGAGTGTGGGGAGGTTCCGTATTTTGTCTGCAGCACCCGGGATCTCCTAGGAGCCCTTCGCGTGTCTTCCCCGAGTGTCTGCATGTGCGGGATGCCGGGGAAAGGCGGGGGTTGGGCTGGAAATGCAGGTCGAATTTAGTGCCTCCCCCTGGACTTGGGAGGTAATTAGCGGACTTCCCCATGCCAGGGAACACCTTTGACACCACTGAACTGCGTGGAGGGCGGCCCCAAACCTCCCACACACAGTCAGCCGTGTTCCGAAATTGTGAGTGTGGGGAGGTTCCGTTTTCTGTCTGCAGCACCCGGGATCTCCTAGGAGCCCTTCGCGTGTCTTCCACGGTTGTCTCCCATTGCGGGCTGCCGGGGAAAGCGGGGGTTGGGCTGGAAATGCAAGTAGCATCTAGTGCCTCCCCCTGGACAGGGTAGGCCATTAGCGGACTTCCCCGTGCCAGGGAACACCTTTGACACCACTTAGCTGCGTGGAGGGCGGCCCCGAACCTCCCCGACACAGTCAGCCGTGTTCCGGAATTCTGAGAGTGGGGAGGTTCCGTCTTCTGTCTGCAGCACCCGAGATCTCCTAGGAGCATTTCGCGTGTCTTCCCCGAGTGTCTGCCTGTGCGGTCTGCCGGGGAAAGGCGGGGTTTGGGCTGGAATTGCAGGTAGCATCTAGTGCCTCCCCCTGGACTTGGGAGGTAATTAGCGGACTTCCCCCTGCCAGGGAACACCTTTGACACCACTCAACTGCGTGGAGGGCGGCCCCAAACCTCCCACACACAGTCAGCCGTGTTCCGGAATTCTGAGAGTGAGGAGGTTCCGTCTTCTGTCTGCTGCACCCGGGATCTCCTAGGAGCACTTCGCGTGTCTTCCCCGAGTGTATCCCATTGCGGGCTCCCGGGGAAAGCGGGGGTTGGACTGGAAATGCAAGTAGCTTCCAGTGCCTTCCCCTGGACAGGGTAGGCAATTAGCGGACTTCCCCGTGCCAGGGAACACCTTTGACACCACTTAGCTGCGTGGAGGGCGGCCCCGAACCTCCCCGACACAGTCAGCCGTGTTCCGGAATTCTGAGAGTGGGGAGGTTCCGTCTTCTGTCTGCAGCACCCGAGATCTCCTAGGAGCATTTCGCGTGTCTTCCCCGAGTGTATGCATGTGCGGGCTACCGGGAAAAGGCGGCGTTGTGCTGGAAATGCAGGTAGCATGTAGTGCCTCCCCCTGGAAAGGGTAGGCAATTAGCGGATTTCCCCATGCCAGGGAACACCTTTGACACAACTTAACTGCGTGGAGGGCGGCCCCGAACCTCCCCCACACAGTCAGCCGTGTTCCGGTATTGTGAGTGTGGGGAGGTTCCGTCTTCTGTCTGCAGCACCCGGGATCTCCTAGGAGCCATTCGCGTGTCTTCCCCGAGTGTCTCACATTACGGGCTGCCGGGGAAAGGCGGGGTTTGGGCTGGAAATGCAGGTAGTATCTAGTGCCTCGCCCTGGACTTGGGAGGTAATTAGCGGACTTCCCCCTGCCAGGGAACACCTGTGACACCAGTCAGCTGCGTGGACGGCGGCCCCAAACCTCCCCCACACAGTCAGCCGTGTTCCGGAATTCTGAGAGTGGGGATGTTCCGTCTTCTGTCTGCAGCACCCGGGATCTCCTAGGAGCCCTTCGCGTGTCTTCCCCGAGTGTCTGCATGTGCGGGCTGCCGGGGAAAGGCGGGGGTTGTGCTGGAAATGCAGGTCGCATTTAGTGCCTCCCCCTGGACTTGGGAGGTAATTAGCGGACTTCCCCATGCCAGGGAACACCTCTGACACCACTCACCTGCGTGGAGGGCGGCCCCAAACCTCCCACACACAGTCAGCCGTGTTCCGAAATTGTGAGTGTGGGGAGGTTCCGTTTTCTGTCTGCAGCACCCGGGATCTCCTAGGAGCACTTCGCGTGTCTTCCACGGTTGTCTCCCATTGCGGGCTGCCGGGGAAAGCGGGGGTTGGGCTGGAAATGCAAGTAGCATCTAGTGCCTCCCCCTGGACAGGGTAGGCCATTAGCGGACTTCCCCGTGCCAGGGAACACCTGTGACACCAGTCAGCTGCGTGGACGGCGGCCCCAAACGTCCAACACACAGTCAGCCGTGTTCCGGAATTCTGAGAGTGAGGAGGTTCCGTATTCTGTCTGCAGCACCCGAGATCTCCTAGGAGCATTTAGCGTGTCTTACCCGAGTGTATGCATGTGCGGGCTACCGGGGAAAGGCGGCGTTGGGCTGGAAATGCAGGTAGCATGTAGTGCCTCCCCCTGGACATGGTAGTCAATTAGCGGACTTCCCCCTGCCAGGGAATACCTTTGACAGCACTCAGCTGCGTGGAGGGCGGCCCCGAACCTCCCCCACACAGTCAGCCGTGTTCCGGTATTGTGGGTGTGGGGAAGTTCCGTCTTCCGTCTGCAGCACCCGGAATCTCCTAGGAGCACTTCGCGTGTCTTCCCCGAGTGTCTGACTGTGCGGGCTGCCGGGGAAAGGCGGGGGTTGGGCTGGAAATGCAGGTAGCATCTAGTGCCTCCCCCTGGACAGGGTAGGCAATTAGCGAATTTACCCTTGCCAGGGAACACCTTTGACAGCACTTAGCGGCGAGGAGGGCGGCCCCAAACCACCCCCACACAGTTAGCCGTGTTCCGGGATTGTGAGTGTGGGGAGGTTCCGTCTACATTCTGCAGCACCCGGGATCTCCTAGGAGCCCTTCGCGTGTCTTCCCCGAGTGTCTCACATTGCGGGCTGCCGGGGAAAGGCGGGGTTTGTGCTGGAAATGCAGGTAGCATCTAGTGCCTCCCCCTGGACTTGGGAGGTAATTAGCGGACTTCCCCCTGCCAGGGAACACCTTTGACACCACTCAACTGCGTGGAGGGCGGCCCCAAACCTCCCACACACAGTCAGCCGTGTTCCGGAATTCTGAGAGTGAGGAGGTTCCGTCTTCTGTCTGCTGCACCCGGGATCTCCTAGGAGCCCTTCGCGTGTCTTCCCCGAGTGTATCCCATTGCGGGCTGCCGGGGAAAGCGGGGGTTGGGCTGGAAATGCAAGTAGCTTCTAGTGCCTTACCCTGGACAGGGTAGGCAATTAGCGGACTTCCCCGTGCCAGGGAACACCTTTGACACCACTTAGCTGCGTGGAGGGCGGCCCCAAACCTCCCACACTCAGTCAGACGTGTTCCGGAATTCTGAGAGTGGGAATGTTCCTTCTTCTGTCTGCAGCACCCGGGATCTCCTAGGAGCCCTTCGCGTGTCTTCCCCGAGTGTCTGCATGTGCGGGCTGCCGGGGAAAAGAGGGGGTTGGGCTAGAAATGCAGGTCGCATTTAGTGCCTCCCCCTGGACTTGGGAGGTAATTAGCGGACTTCCCCAAGCCAGGGAACACCTTTGACACCACTCACCTGCGTGGAGGGCGGCCCCAAACCTCCCACACACAGTCAGCGGTGTTCCGGAATTCTGAGAGTGAGGAGGTTCCGTCTTCTGTCTGCTGCACCCGAGATCTCCTAGGAGCCCTTCGCGTGTCTTCCCCGAGTGTATGCATGTGCGGGCTACCGGGGAAAGGCGGGGTTTGGGCTGGAAATGCAGGTAGCATATAGTGCCTCCCCCTGGAAAGGGTAGGCAATTAGCGGATTTCCCCATGCCAGGGAACACCATTGACAAAACTTAACTGCGTGGAGGGCGGCCCAGAACCTCCCCCACACTGTCAGCCGTGTTCCGGTATTGTGAGTGTTGGGAAGTTCCGTCTTCTGTCTGCAGCACCCGGAATCTCCTAGGAGCCCTTCGCGTGTCTTCCCCGAGTGTCTGCCTGTGCGGGCTGCCGGGGAAAGTCGGGGGTTGGGCTGGAAATGCAGGTAGCATCTAGTGCCTCCCCCTGGACTTGGGAGGTAATTAGCGGACTTCCCCCTGCCAGGGAACACCTGAGACACCAGTCAGCTGCGTGGACAGTGGCCCCAAACCTCCCCCTCACAGTCAGCCGTGTTCCGGAAGTCTGAGAGTGGGGAGGTTCCGTCTTCTGTCTGCAGCACCCGGGATCTCCTAGGAGCCCTTCGCGTGTATTCCCCGTGTGTCTGCTTGTGCGAGCTGCCGGGGAAAAGCGGTGGTTGGGCTGGAAATGCAGGTAGCATCTAGTGCCTCCCCCTGAACAGGGGAGGTAATTAGCGGAATTCCACCTGCCAGGGAACACCTGTGACACCAGTCAGCTGCGTGGAAGGCGGCCCCAGTCTTCCCCCACACAGTCAGAAGTGTTCCGGAATTGTGAGTGTGGGGAGGTTCCGTCTTCTGTCTGCAGCACCCGGGATCTCCTAGGAGCCCTTCGCGTGTCTTCCCCGAGTGTCTCACATTACGGGCTGCCGGGGAAAGGAGGGGTTTGGGCTGGAAATGCAGGTAGTATCTAGTGCCTCCCCCTGGACTTGGGAGGTAATTAGCGGACTTCCCCCTGCCAGGGAACACCTGTGACACCAGTCAGCTGCGTGGACGGCGGCCCCAAACCTCCCCCACACAGTCAGCCGTGTTCCGGAATTCTGAGAGTGGGGATGTTCCGTCTTCTGTCTGCAGCACCCGGGATCTCCTAGGAGCACTTCGCATGTCTTCCCCGAGTGTCTGCATGTGCGGGCTGCCGGGGAAAGGCGGGGGTTGGGCTGGAAATGCAAGTAGCATCTAGTGCCTCCCCCTGGACAGGGTAGGCCATTAGCGGACTTCCCCGTGCCAGGGAACACCTTTGACACCACTTAGCTGCGTGGAGGGCGGCCCCGAACCTCCCCCACACAGTCAGCCGTGTTCCGGAATTCTGAGAGTAGGGAGGTTCCGTCTTCTGTCTGCAGAACCCGAGATCTCCTAAGAGCATTTCGCGTGTCTTCCCCGAGTTTATGTATGTGCGGGCTGCCGGGGAAAGGCGGGGTTTGGGCTGAAAATGCAGGTAGCATGTAGTGCCTCCCGCTGAAATGGGTAGGCAATTAGCGGATTTCCCCATGCCAGGGAACACCTTTGACAGCACTTAGCTGCGTGGAGGGCGGCCCCGAACCTCCCCCACCCAGTCAGCCGTGTTCCGGAATTGTGAGTGTGGGGAGGTTCCGTCTTCTGTCTGCAGCACCCGGGATCTCCTAGAAGCACTTCGCGTGTCTTCCCCGAGTGTATGCATGTGCGGGCTACCGGGGAAAGGCGGCGTTGGGCTTGAAATGCAGGTAGCATGTAGTGCCTCCCCCTGGACATGGTAGGCAATTAGCGGACTTCCCCCTGCCAGGGAATACTTTTGACACCAATTTGCTGCGTGGACGGCGGCACCAAACCTCCCCAACACAGTCAGACGTGGTCCGGAATTCTGAGAGAGGGGAGGTGCCGTCTTCTGTCTGCAGCACCCGGGATCTCCTAGGAGCCCTTCGCGTGTCTTCCCCGAGTGTCTGCATGTGCGGGCTGCCGGGGAAAGGCGGGGGTTGGGCTGGAAATGCAGGTCGCATTTAGTGCCTCCCCCTGGACTTGGGAGGTAATTACCGGACTTCCCCATGCCAGGGAACACCTTTGACACCACTCACCTGCGTGGAGGGCGGCCCCAAACCTCCCACACACAGTCAGACGTGTTCCGAATTTGTGAGTGTGGGGAGGTTCCGTTTTCTCTCTGCAGCACCCGGGATCTCCTAGGAGCACTTCGCGTGTCTTCCCCGAGTGTCTACCATTGCGGGCTGCCGGGGAAACGGGGGTTGGGCTGGAAATGCAAGTAGCATCTAGTGCCTCCCCCTGGACAGGGTAGGCAATTAGCGGAATTCCCCGTGCCAGGGAACACCTTTGACACCACTTAGCTGCGTGGAGGGCGGCCCCGAACCTCCCCCAGACAGTCAGGCGTGTTCCAGAATTCTGAGGGTGGGGAGGTTCCGTCTTCTGTCTGCAGCACCCGGGATCTCCTAGGAGCCCTTCGCGTGTCTTCATCGAGTGTCTCCCATTGCGGGCTGCCGGGGAAAGCGGGGGTTGGGCTGGAAATGCAAGTAGCATCTAGTGCCTCCCCCTGGACAGGGTAGGAAATTAGCGGACTTCCCCATGCCAGGGAACACCTTTGACACCTCTTAGAGGCGTGGAGGGCGGCCCCGAACCTCCCCCACACAGTCAGCCATGTTCCGGAATTGTGAGTGTGGGGAGGTTCCGTCTTCTGTCTGCAGCACCCGGGATCTCCTAGGAGCCCTTCGCGTGTCTTCCCCGAGTGTCTACCTGTGCGGGCTGCCGGGGAAAGACGGGGGATGGGCTGGAAATGCAGGTAGTATCTAGTGCCTCTCCCTGGACTTGGGAGGCAATTAGCGGACTTCCCCCTGCCAGGGAACACCTGTGACACCAGTCAGCTGCGTGGACGGCGGCCTCAAACCTCCCCCACACAGTCAGCCGTGTTCCGGAATTCTGAGAGTGGGGAGGTTCCGTCTTCTGTCTGCAGCACCCAGGATCTCCTAGGAGCCCTTCGCGTGTATTCCCCTTGTGTCTGATCTTGCGGGCTGCCGGGGAAAGGCGGGGGTTGGGCTGGAAATGCAGGTAGCATCTAGTGCCTCCCCCTGGACTTGGGAGATAATTAGCGGAATTCCGCCTGCCAGGGAACACCTGTGACACCAGTCAGCTGCGTGGAAGGCGGCCCCAGTCTTCCCCCACAAAGTCAGAAGTTTTCCGGAATTGTGAGTGTGGGGAGGTTCCGTATTCTGTCTGCAGCACCCGGGATCTCCTAGGAGCCCTTCGCGTGTCTTCCCCGAGTGTCTGCATGTGCGGGCTGCCGGGGAAAGGCGGGGGTTGGGCTGGAAATGCAAGTAGCATCTAGTGCCTCCCCCTGGACAGGGTAGGCAATTAGCGGACTTCCCCGTGCCAGGGAACAACTTTGACACCACTTAGCTGCGTGGAGGGCGGCCCCGAACCTCCCCCAGACAGTCAGGCGTGTTCCAGAATTCTGAGGGTGGGGAGGTTCCGTCTTCTGTCTGCAGCACCCGGGATCTCCTAGGAGCCCTTCGCGTGTCTTCATCGAGTGTCTCCCATTGCGGGCTGCCGGGGAAAGCGGGGGTTGGGCTGGAAATGCAAGTAGCATCTAGTGCCTCCCCCTGGACAGGGTAGGCAATTAGCGGACTTCCCCATGCCAGGGAACACCTTTGACACCTCTTAGAGGCGTGGAGGGCGGCCCCGAACCTCCCCCACACAGTCAGCCATGTTCCGGAATTGTGAGTGTGGGGAGGTTCCGTCTTCTGTCTGCAGCACCCGGGATCTCCTAGGAGCCCTTCGCGTGTCTTCCCCGAGTGTATCCCATTGCGGGCTGCCGGGGAAAGCGGGGGTTGGGCTGGAAATGCAAGTAGCTTCTAGTGCCTTCCCCTGGACAGGGTAGGCAATTAGCGGACTTCCCCGTGCCAGGGAACACCTTTGACACCACTTAGTTGCGTGGAGGGCGGCCCCGAACCTCCCCGACACAGTCAGCCGTGTTTCGGAATTCTGAGAGTGGGGAGGTTCCATCTTCTGTCTGCAGCACCAGAGATCTCCTAGGAGCATTTCGGGTGTCTTCCCCGAGTGTATGCATGTGCGGGCTACCGGGAAAAGGCGGCGTTGGGCTGGAAATGCAGGTAGCATGTAGTGCCTCCCCCTGGAAAGGGTAGGCAATTAGCGGATTTCCCCATGCCAGGGAACACCTTTGACTACACTTAACTGCGTGGAGGGCGGCCCTGAACCTCCCCCACACAGTCAGCCGTGTTCCGGTATTGTGAGTGTGGGGAAGTTCCGTCTTCTGTCTGCAGCACCCGGGATCTCCTAGGAGCCCTTCGCGTGTCTTCCCCGAGTGTCTGCATGTGCGGGCTGCCGGGGAAAGGCGGGGGTTGGGCTGGAAATGCAGGTCGCATTTATTGCCTCCCCCTGGACTTGGGAGGTAATTAGCGGAATTCCCCATGCCATGGAACACCTTTGACACCACTCACCTGCGTGGAGGGCGGCCCCAAACCTCCCACACACAATCAGCCGTGTTCCGAAATTGTGAGTGTGTGGAGGTTCCGTTTTCTGTCTGCAGCACCCGGGATGTCCTAGGAGCCTTTCGCGTGTCTTCCACGGTTGTCTCCCATTGCGGGCTGCCGGGGAAAGCGGGGGTTGGGCTGGAAATGCAAGTAGCATCTAGTGCCTCCCCCTGGACAGGGTAGGACATTAGCGGACTTCCCCGTGCCAGGGAACACCTGTGACACCAGTCAGCTGCGTGGACGGCGGCCCCAAACCTCCAACACACAGTCAGCCGTGTTCCGGAATTCTGAGAGTGAGGAGGTACCGTCTTCTGTCTGCAGCACCCGGGATCTCCTAGGAGCCCTTCGCGTGTCTTCCCCGAGTGTCTGCATGTGCGGACTGCCGGGGAAAGGCGGGGGTTGGGCTGGAAATGCAGGTCGCATTTAGTGCCTCCCCCTGGACTTGGGAGGTAATTAGCGGACTTCCCCATGCCAGGGAACACCTTTGACACCACTCACCTGCGTGGAGGGCGGCCCCAAACCTCCCACACACAGTCAGCCGTGTTCCGGAATTCTGATAGTGAGGAGGTTCCGTCTTCAGTCTGCTGCACCCGAATTCTCCTAGGAGCATTTCGCGTGTCTTCCCCGAGTGTATGCATGTGCGGGCTACCGGGGAAAGGCGGGGTTTGGGCTGGAAATGCAGGTAGCATGTAGTGCCTCCCCCTGGAAAGGGTAGGCAATTAGCGGATTTCCCCATGCCAGGGAACACCATTGACACCACTTAACTGCGTGGAGGGCGGCCCAGAACCTCCCCCACACTGTCAGCCGTGTTCCGGTATTGTGAGTGTTGGGAAGTTCCGTCTTCTGTCTGCAGCACCCGGAATCTCCTAGGAGCATTTCGCGTGTCTTCCCCGAGTGTATGCATGTGCGGGCTACCGGGGAAAGGCGGGGTTTGGGCTGGAAATGCAGGTAGCATCTAGTGCCTCCCCCTGGACTTGGGAGGTAATTAGCGGAATTCCCCCTGCCAGGGAACACCTGAGACACCAGTCAGCTGCGTGGACAGCGGCCCCAAACCTCCCCCTCACAGTCAGCCGTGTTCCGGAATTCTGAGAGTGGGGAGGTTCCGTCTTCTGTCTGCAGTACCCGGGATCTCCTAGGAGCCCTTCGCGTGTATTCCCCGTGTGTCTCCTTGTGCGAGCTGCCGGGGAAAGGCGGGGGTTGGGCTGGAAATGCAGGTAGCATCTAGTGCCTCCCCCTGAACAGGGGAGGTAATTAGCGGAATTCCGCCTGCCAGGGAACACCTGTGACACCAGTCAGCTGCGTGGAAGGCGGCCCCAGTCTTCCCCCACACAGTCAGAAGTGTTCCGGAATTGTGAGTGTGGGGAGGTTCCGTCTTCTTTCTGCAGCACCCGGGATCTCCTAGGAGCCCTTCGCGTGTCTTCCCCGAGTGTATCCCATTGCGCGCTGCCGGGGAAAGCGGGGGTTGGGCTGGAAATGCAAGTAGCTTCTAGTGCCTTCCCCTGGACAGGGTAGGCAATTAGCGGACTTCCCTGTGACAGGGAACACCTTTGACACCACTTAGCTGCGTGGAGGGCGGCCCCGAACTTCCCCGACACAGTCAGCCGTGTTCCGGAATTCTGAGAGTGGGGAGGTTCCGTCTTCTGTCTGCAGCACCCGAGATCTCCTAGGAGCATTTCGCGTGTCTTCCCCGAGTGTATGCATGTGCGGGCTACCGGGAAAAGGCGAGTTGGGCTGGAAATGCAGGTAGCATGTAGTGCCTCCCCCTGGAAAGGGTAGGCAATTAGCGGATTTCCCCATGCCAGGGAACACGTTTGACACCACTTAACTGCGTGGAGGGCGGCCCCGAACCTCCCCCACACAGTCAGCCGTGTTCCGGTATTGTGAGTGTGGGGTAGTTCCGTCTTCTGTCTGCAGCACCCGGGATCTCCTAGCAGCCGTTCGCGTGTCTTCCCCGAGTGTCTCACATTACGGGCTGCCGGGGAAAGGCGGGGTTTGGGCTGGAAATGCAGGTAGTATCTAGTGCCTCCCCCTGGACTTGGGAGGTAATTAGCGTACTTCCCCCTGCCAGGGAACACCTGTGACACCAGTCAGCTGCGTGGACGTCGGCCCCAAACCTCCCCCACACAGTCAGCCGTGTTCCGGAATTCTGAGAGTGGGGATGTTCCGTCTTCTGTCTGCAGCACCCGGGATCTCCTAGGAGCCCTTCGCGTGTCTTCCCCGAGTGTCTGCATGTGCGGGCTGCCGGGGAAAGGCGGGGGTTGGGCTGGAAATGCAGGTCGCATTTAGTGCCTCCCCCTGGACTTGGGAGGTAATTAGCGGACTTCCCCATGCCAGGGAACACCTTTGACACCACTCACCTGCGTGGAGGGCGGCCCCAAACCTCCCACACACAGTCAGCCGTGTTCCGAAATTGTGAGTGTGGGGAGGTTCCGTTTTCTGTCTGCAGCACCCGGGATCTCCTAGGAGCCCTTCGCGTGTCTTCCACGGTTGTCTCCCATTGCGGGCTGCCGGGGAAAGCGGGGGTTGGGCTGGAAATGCAAGTAGCATCTAGTGCCTCCCCCTGGACAGGGTAGGCCATTAGCGGACTTCCCCGTGCCAGGGAACACCTGTGACACCAGTCAGCTGCGTGGACGGCGGCCCCAAACCTCCAACACACAGTCAGCCGTGTTCCGGAATTCTGAGAGTGGGGAGGTTCCGTCTTCTGTCTGCAGCACCCAGGATCTCCTAGGAGCCCTTCGCGTGTATTCCCCTTGTGTCTGATCTTGCGGGCTGCCGGGGAAAGGCGGGGGTTGGGCTGGAAATGCAGGTAGCATCTAGTGCCTCCCCCTGGACTTGGGAGATAATTAGCGGAATTCCGCCTGCCAGGGAACACCTGTGACACCAGTCAGCTGCGTGGAAAGCGGCCCCAGTCTTCCCCCACAAAGTCAGAAGTTTTCCGGAATTGTGAGTGTGGGGAGGTTCCGTATTCTGTCTGCAGCACCCGGGATCTCCTAGGAGCCCTTCGCGTGTCTTCCCCGAGTGTCTGCATGTGCGGGCTGCCGGGGAAAGGCGGGGGTTGGGCTGGAAATGCAAGTAGCATCTAGTGCCTCCCCCTGGACAGGGTAGGCAATTAGCGGACTTCCCCGTGCCAGGGAACACCTTTGACACCACTTAGCTGCGTGGAGGGCGGCCCCGAACCTCCCCCAGACAGTCAGGCGTGTTCCAGAATTCTGAGGGTGGGGAGGTTCCGTCTTCTGTCTGCAGCACCCGGGATCTCCTAGGAGCCCTTCGCGTGTCTTCATCGAGTGTCTCCCATTGCGGGCTGCCGGGGAAAGCGGGGGTTGGGCTGGAAATGCAAGTAGCATCTAGTGCCTCCCCCTGGACAGGGTAGGCAATTAGCGGACTTCCCCATGCCAGGGAACACCTTTGACACCTCTTAGAGGCGTGGAGGGCGGCCCCGAACCTCCCCCACACAGTCAGCCATGTTCCGGAATTGTGAGTGTGGGGAGGTTCCGTCTTCTGTCTGCAGCACCCGGGATCTCCTAGGAGCCCTTCGCGTGTCTTCCCCGAGTGTATCCCATTGCGGGCTGCCGGGGAAAGCGGGGGTTGGGCTGGAAATGCAAGTAGCTTCTAGTGCCTTCCCCTGGACAGGGTAGGCAATTAGCGGACTTCCCCGTGCCAGGGAACACCTTTGACACCACTTAGTTGCGTGGAGGGCGGCCCCGAACCTCCCCGACACAGTCAGCCGTGTTCCGGAATTCTGAGAGTGGGGAGGTTCCATCTTCTGTCTGCAGCACCAGAGATCTCCTAGGAGCATTTCGCGTGTCTTCCCCGAGTGTATGCATGTGCGGGCTACCGGGAAAAGGCGGCGTTGGGCTGGAAATGCAGGTAGCATGTAGTGCCTCCCCCTGGAAAGGGTAGGCAATTAGCGGATTTCCCCATGCCAGGGAACACCTTTGACTACACTTAACTGCGTGGAGGGCGGCCCCGAACCTCCCCCACACAGTCAGCCGTGTTCCGGTATTGTGAGTGTGGGGAAGTTCCGTCTTCTGTCTGCAGCACCCGGGATCTCCTAGGAGCCCTTCGCGTGTCTTCCCCGAGTGTCTCACATTACGGGCTGCAGGGGAAAGGTGGGGTTTGGGCTGGAAATGCAGGTAGTATCTAGTGCCTACCCCTGGACTTGGGAGGTAATTAGCGGACTTCCCCCTGCCAGGGAACACCTGTGACACCAGTCAGCTGCGTGGACGTCGGCCCCAAACCTCCCCCACACAGTCAGCCGTGTTCCGGAATTCTGAGAGTGGGGATGTTCCGTCTTCTGTCTGCAGCACCCGGGATCTCCTAGGAGCCCTTCGCGTGTCTTCCCCGAGTGTCTGCATGTGCGGGCTGCCGGGGAAAGGCGGGGGTTGGGCTGGAAATGCAGGTCGCATTTAGTGCCTCCACCTGGACTTGGGAGGTAATTAGCGGAATTCCCCATGCCATGGAACACCTTTGACACCACTCACCTGCGTGGAGGGCGGCCCCAAACCTCCCACACACAATCAGCCGTGTTCCGAAATTGTGAGTGTGTGGAGGTTCCGTTTTCTGTCTGCAGCACCCGGGATCTCCTAGGAGCCTTTCGCGTGTCTTCCACGGTTGTCTCCCATTGCGGGCTGCCGGGGAAAGCGGGGGTTGGGCTGGAAATGCAAGTAGCATCTAGTGCCTCCCCCTGGACAGGGTAGGACATTAGCGGAATTCCCCGTGCCAGGGAACACCTGTGACACCAGTCAGCTGCGTGGACGGCGGCCCCAAACCTCCAACACACAGTCAGCCGTGTTCCGGAATTCTGAGAGTGAGGAGGTACCGTCTTCTGTCTGCAGCACCCGGGATCTCCTAGGAGCCCTTCGCGTGTCTTCCCCGAGTGTCTGCATGTGCGGACTGCCGGGGAAAGGCGGGGGTTGGGCTGGAAATGCAGGTCGCATTTAGTGCCTCCCCCTGGACTTGGGAGGTAATTAGCGGACTTCCCCATGCCAGGGAACACCTTTGACACCACTCACCTGCGTGGAGGGCGGCCCCAAACCTCCCACACACAGTCAGCCGTGTTCCGGAATTCTGATAGTGAGGAGGTTCCGTCTTCAGTCTGCTGCACCCGAATTCTCCTAGGAGCATTTCGCGTGTCTTCCCCGAGTGTATGCATGTGCGTTCTACCGGGGAAAGGCGGGGTTTGGGCTGGAAATGCAGGTAGCATGTAGTGCCTCCCCCTGGAAAGGGTAGGCAATTAGCGGATTTCCCCATGCCAGGGAACACCATTGACACCACTTAACTGCGTGGAGGGCGGCCCAGAACCTCCCCCACACTGTCAGCCGTGTTCCGGTATTGTGAGTGTTGGGAAGTTCCGTCTTCTGTCTGCAGCACCCGGAATCTCCTAGGAGCATTTCGCGTGTCTTCCCCGAGTGTATGCATGTGCGGGCTACCGGGGAAAGGCGGGGTTTGGGCTGGAAATGCAGGTAGCATCTAGTGCCTCCCCCTGGACTTGGGAGGTAATTAGCGGAATTCCCCCTGCCAGGGAACACCTGAGACACCAGTCAGCTGCGTGGACAGCGGCCCCAAACCTCCCCCTCACAGTCAGCCGTGTTCCGGAATTCTGAGAGTGGGGAGGTTCCGTCTTCTGTCTGCAGTACCCGGGATCTCCTAGGAGCCCTTCGCGTGTATTCCCTGTGTGTCTCCTTGTGCGAGCTGCCGGGGAAAGGCGGGGGTTGGGCTGGAAATGCAGGTAGCATCTAGTGCCTCCCCCTGAACAGGGGAGGTAATTAGCGGAATTCCGCCTGCCAGGGAACACCTGTGACACCAGTCAGCTGCGTGGAAGGCGGCCCCAGTCTTCCCCCACACAGTCAGAAGTGTTCCGGAATTGTGAGTGTGGGGAGGTTCCGTCTTCTTTCTGCAGCACCCGGGATCTCCTAGGAGCCCTTCGCGTGTCTTCCCCGAGTGTATCCCATTGCGGGCTGCCGGGGAAAGCGGGGGTTGGGCTGGAAATGCAAGTAGCTTCTAGTGCCTTCCCCTGGACAGGGTAGGCAATTAGCGGACTTCCCTGTGCCAGGGAACACCTTTGACACCACTTAGCTGCGTGGAGGGCGGCCCCGAACTTCCCCGACACAGTCAGCCGTGTTCCGGAATTCTGAGAGTGGGGAGGTTCCGTCTTCTGTCTGCAGCACCCGAGATCTCCTAGGAGCATTTCGCGTGTCTTCCCCGAGTGTATGCATGTGCGGGCTACCGGGAAAAGGCGGCGTTGGGCTGGAAATGCAGGTAGCATGTAGTGCCTCCCCCTGGAAAGGGTAGGCAATTAGCGGATTTCCCCATGCCAGGGAACACGTTTGACACCACTTAACTGCGTGGAGGGCGGCCCCGAACCTCCCCCACACAGTCAGCCGTGTTCCGGTATTGTGAGTGTGGGGTAGTTCCGTCTTCTGTCTGCAGCACCCGGGATCTCCTAGCAGCCGTTCGCGTGTCTTCCCCGAGTGTCTCACATTACGGGCTGCCGGGGAAAGGCGGGGTTTGGGCTGGAAATGCAGGTAGTATCTAGTGCCTCCCCCTGGACTTGGGAGGTAATTAGCGTACTTCCCCCTGCCAGGGAACACCTCTGACACCAGTCAGCTGCGTGGACGTCGGCCCCAAACCTCCCCCACACAGTCAGCCGTGTTCCGGAATTCTGAGAGTGGGGATGTTCCGTCTTCTGTCTGCAGCACCCGGGATCTCCTAGGAGCCCTTCGCGTGTCTTCCCCGAGTGTCTGCATGTGCGGGCTGCCGGGGAAAGGCGGGGGTTGGGCTGGAAATGCAGGTCGCATTTAGTGCCTCTCCCTGGACTTGGGAGGTAATTAGCGGACTTCCCCATGCCAGGGAACACCTTTGACACCACTCACCTGCGTGGAGGGCGGCCCCAAACCTCCCACACACAGTCAGCCGTGTTCCGAAATTGTGAGTGTGGGGAGGTTCCGTTTTCTGTCTGCAGCACCCGGGATCTCCTAGGAGCCCTTCGCGTGTCTTCCACGGTTGTCTCCCATTGCGGGCTGCCGGGGAAAGCGGGGGTTGGGCTGGAAATGCAAGTAGCATCTAGTGCCTCCCCCTGGACAGGGTAGGCCATTAGCGGACTTCCCCGTGCCAGGGAACACCTGTGACACCAGTCAGCTGCGTGGACGGCGGCCCCAAACCTCCAACACACAGTCAGCCGTGTTCCGGAATTCTGAGAGTGAGGAGGTTCCGTCTTCTCTCTGCAGCACCCGAGATCTCCTAGGAGCATTTAGCGTGTCTTACCCGAGTGTATGCATGTGCGGGCTACCGGGGAAATGCGGCGTTGGGCTGGAAATGAAGGTAGCATGTAGTGCCTCCCCCTGGACATGGTAGGCAATTAGCGGAATTCCCCCTGCCAGGGAATACCTTTGACATCACTTAGCTGCGTGGAGGGCGGCCCCGAACCTCCCCCACACAGTCAGCCGTGTTCCGGTATTGTGAGTGTGGGGAAGTTCCGTCTTCTGTCTGCAGCACCCGGAATCTCCTAGGAGCCCTTCGCGTGTCTTCCCCGAGTGTCTGACTGTGCGGGCTGCCGGGGAAAGGCGGGGGTTGGGCTGGAAATGCAGGTAGCATCTAGTGACTCCCCCTGACAGGGTAGGCAATTAGCGAATTTTCCCATGCCAGGGAACACCTTTGACAGCACTTAGCGGCGTGGAGGGCGGCCCCAAACCACCCCCACACAGTTAGCCGTGTTCCGGGATTGTGAGTGTGGGGAGGTTCCGTCTACAGTCTGCAGAACCCGGGATCTCCTAGGAGCCCTTCGCGTGTCTTCCCCGAGTGTCTCACATTGCGGGCTGCCGGGGAAAGGCGGGGGTTGGGCTGGAAATGCAGGTAGCATCTAGTGCCTCCCCCTGGACTTGGGAGGTAATTAGCGGACTTCCCCCTGCCAGGGAACACCTTTGACACCACTCAACTGCGTGTAGGGCGGCCCCAAACCTCCCACACACAGTCAGCCGTGTTCCGGAATTCTGAGAGTGAGGTGGTTCCGTCTTCTGTCTGCTGCACCCGGGATCTCCTAGGAGCCCTTCGCGTGTCTTCCCCGAGTGTATCCCATTGCGGGCTGCCGGGGAAAGCGGGGGTTGGGCTGGAAATGCAAGTAGCTTCTAGTGCCTTCCCCTGGACAGGGTAGGCAATTAGCGGACTTCCCCGTGCCAGGGAACACCTTTGACACCACTTAGCTGCGTGGAGGGCGGCCCCGAACCTCCCCGACACAGTCAGCCGTGTTCCGGAATTCTGAGAGTGGGGATGTTCCGTCTTCTGTCTGCAGCACCCGGGATCTCCTAGGAGCCCTTCGCGTGTCTTCCCCGAGTGTCTGCATGTGCGGGCTGCCGGGGAAAGGCGGGGGTTGGGCTGGAAATGCAGGTCGCATTTAGTGCCTCCCCCTGGACTTGGGAGGTAATTAGCGGACTTCCCCATGCCAGGGAACACCTTTGACACCACTCACCTGCGTGGAGGGCGGCCCCAAACCTCCCACACACAGTCAGCCGTGTTCCGGAATTCTGAGAGTGAGGAGGTTCCGTCTTCTGTCTGCTGCACCCGAGATCTCCTAGGAGCATTTCGCGTGTCTTCCCCGAGTGTATGCATGTGCGGGCTACCGGGGAAAGGCGGGGTTTGGGCTGGAAATGCAGGTAGCATGTAGTGCCTCCCCCTGGAAAGGGTAGGCAATTAGCGGATTTCCCCATGCCAGGGAACACCATTGACACCACTTAGCTGCGTGGAGGGCGGCCCAGAACCTCCCCCACACAGTCAGGCGTGTTCCAGAATTCTGAGAGTGGGGAGGTTCTCTCTTCTGTCTGCAGCACCCGGGATCTCCTAGGAGCCCTTCGCGTGTCTTCATCGAGTGTCTCCCATTGCGGGCTGCCGGGGAAAGCGGGGGTTGGGCTGGAAATGCAAGTAGCATCTAGTGCCTCCCCCTGGACAGGGTAGGCAATTAGCGGACTTCCCCATGCCAGGGAACACCTTTGACACCACTTAGAGGCGTGGAGGGCGGCCCCGAACCTCCCCCACACAGTCAGCCATGTTCCGGAATTGTGAGTGTGGGGAGGTTCCGTCGTCTGTCTGCAGCACCCGGGATCTCCTAGGAGCCCTTCGCGTGTCTTCCCCGAGTGTCTAACTGTGCGGGCTGCCGGGAAAAGACGAGGGATGGGCTGGAAATGCAGGTAGTATCTAGTGCCTCTCCCTGGACTTGGGAGGTAATTAGCGGACTTCCCCCTGCCAGGGAACACCTGTGACACCAGTCAGCTGCGTGGACGTCGGCCTCAAACCTCCCCCACACAGTCAGCCGTGTTCCGGAATTCTGAGAGTGGGGAGGTTCCGTCTTCTGTCTGCAGCACCCAGGATCTCCTAGGAGCCCTTCGCGTGTATTCCCCGTGTGTCTGCTTTTGCGGGCTGCCGGGGAAAGGCGGGGGTTGGGCTGGAAATGCAGGTAGCATCTAGTGCCTCCCCCTGGACTTGGGAGGTAATTAGCGGAATTCCGCCTGCCAGGGAACACCTGTGACAACAGTCAGCTGCGTGGAAGGCGGCCCCAGTCTTCCCCCACACAGTCAGAAGTGTTCCGGAATTGTGAGTGTGGGGAGGTTCCGTATTCTATATGCAGCACCCGGGATCTCCTAGGAGCCCTTCGCGTGTCTTCCCCGAGTGTCTGCATGTGCGGGCTGCCGGGGAAAGGCGGGGGTTGGGCTGGAAATGCAGGTCGCATTTAGTGCCTCCCCCTGGACTTGGGAGGTAATTAGCGGACTTCCCCATGCCAGGGAACACTTTTGACACCACTCAACTGCGTGGAGGGCGGCCCCAAACCTCCCACACACAGTCAGCCGTGTTCCGAAATTGTGAGTGTGGGGAGGTTCCGTTTTCTGTCTGCAGCACCCAGGATCTCCTAGGAGCCCTTCGCGTGTCTTCCACGGTTGTCTCCCATTGCGGGCTGCCGGGGAAAGCGGGGGTTGGGCTGGAAATGCAAGTAGCATCTAGTGCCTCCCCCTGGACAGGGTAGGCCATTAGCGGACTTCCCCTTGCCAGGGAACACCTGTGACACCAGTCAGCTGCGTGGACGGCGGCCCCAAACCTCCAACACACAGTCAGCCGTGTTCCGGAATTCTGAGAGAGGAGGTTCCGTCTTCTGTCTGCAGCACCCGGGATCTCCTAGGAGCCCTTCGCGTGTCTTCCCCGAGTGTCTGCCTGTGCGGGCTGCCGGGGAAAGGCGGGGTTTGGGCTGGAATTGCAGGTAGCATCTAGTGCCTCCCCCTGGACTTGGGAGGTAATTAGCGGACTTCCCCCTGCCAGGGAACACCTTTGACACCACTCAACTGCGTGGAGGGCGGCCCCAAACCTCCCACACACAGTCAGCCTTGTTCCGGAATTCTGAGAGTGAGGAGGTTCCGTCTTCTGTCTGCTGCACCCGGGATCTCCTAGGAGCCCTTCGCGTGTCTTCCCCGAGTGTCTCACATTACGGGCTACCGGGGAAAGGCGGGGTTTGGGCTGGAAATGCAGGTAGTATCTAGTGCCTCCCCCTGGACTTGGGAGGTAATTAGCGGACTTCCCCCTGCCAGGGAACACCTGTGACAACACTCAACTGCATGGAGGGCGGCCCCAAACCTCCCACACACAGTCAGCCGTGTTCCGGAATTCTGAGAGTGAGGAGGTTCCGTCTTCTGTCTGCTGCACCCGAGATCTCCTAGGAGCATTTCGCGTGTCTTCCCCGAGTGTATGCATGTGCGGGCTACCGGGGAAAGGCGGGGTTTGGGCTGGAAATGCAGGTAGCATGTAGTGCCTCCCCCTTGAAAGGGTAGGCAATTAGCGGATTTCCCCATGCCAGGGAACACCATTGACACCACTTAGCTGCGTGGAGGGCGGCCCAGAACCTCCCCCACACAGTCAGGCGTGTTCCAGAATTCTGAGAGTGGGGAGGTTCCGTCTTCTGTCTGCAGCACCCGGGATCTCCTAGGAGCCCTTCGCGTGTCTTCATCGAGTGTCTCCCATTGTGGGCTGCCGGGGAAAGCGGGGGTTGGGCTGGAAATGCAATTAGCATCTAGTGCCACCCCCTGGACAGGGTAGGCAATTAGCGGACTTCCCCATGCCAGGGAACACCTTTGACACCACTTAGAGGCGTGGAGGGCGGCCCCGAACCTCCCCCACACAGTCAGACATGTTCCGGAATTGTGAGTGTGGGGAGGTTCCGTCTTCTGTCTGCAGCACCCGGGATCTCCTAGGAGCCCTTCGCGTGTCTTCCCCGAGTGTCTAACTGTGCGGGCTGCCGGGGAAAGACGAGGGATGGGCTGGAAATGCAGGTAGTATCTAGTGCCTCTCCCTGGACTTGGGAGGTAATTAGCGGACTTCCCCCTGCCAGGGAACACCTGTGACACCAGTCAGCTGCGTGGACGGCGGCCTCAAACCTCCCCCACACAGTCAGCCGTGTTCCGGAATTCTGAGAGTGGGGAGGTTCCGTCTTCTGTCTGCAGCACCCAGGATCTCCTAGGAGCCCTTCGCGTGTATTCCCCGTGTGTCTGCTTTTGCGGGCTGCCGGGGAAAGGCGGGGGTTGGGCTGGAAATGCAGGTAGCATCTAGTGCCTCCCCCTGGACTTGGGAGGTAATTAGCGGAATTCCGCCTGCCAGGGAACACCTGTGAAAACAGTCAGCTGCGTGGAAGGCGGCCCCAGTCTTCCCCCACACAGTCAGAAGTGTTCCGGAATTGTGAGTGTGGGGAGGTTCCGTATTCTGTCTGCAGCACCCGGGATCTCCTAGGAGCCCTTCGCGTGTCTTCCCCGAGTGTCTGCATGTGCGGGCTGCCGGGGAAAGGCGGGGGTTGGGCTGGAAATGCAGGTCGCATTTAGTGCCTCCCCCAGGACTTGGGAGGTATTTAGCGGACTTCCCCATGCCAGGGAACACCTTTGACACCACTCAACTGCGTGGAGGGCGGCCCCAAACCTCCCACACACAGTCAGCCGTGTTCCGAAATTGTGAGTGTGGGGAGGTTCCGTTTTCTGTCTGCAGCACCCGGGATCTCCTAGGAGCCCTTCGCGTGTCTTCCACGGTTGTCTCCCATTGCGGGCTGCCGGGGAAAGCGGGGGTTGGGCTGGAAATGCAAGTAGCATCTAGTGCCTCCCCCTGGACAGGGTAGGCCATTAGCGGACTTCCCCGTGCCAGGGAACACCTGTGACACCAGTCAGCTGCGTGGACGGCGGCCCCAAACCTCCAACACACAGTCAGCCGTGTTCCGGAATTCTGAGAGAGGAGGTTCCGTCTTCTGTCTGCAGCACCCGGGATCTCCTAGGAGCCCTTCGCGTGTCTTCCCCGAGTGTCTGACTGTGCGGGCTGCCGGGGATAGGCGGGGTTTGGGCTGGAATTGCAGGTAGCATCTAGTGCCTCCCCCTGGACTTGGGAGGTAATTAGCGGACTTCCCCCTGCCAGGGAACACCATTGACACCACTCAACTGCGTGGAGGGCGGCCCCAAACCTCCCACACACAGTCAGCCGTGTTCCGGAATTCTGAGAGTGAGGAGGTTCCGTCTTCTGTCTGCTGCACCCGGGATCTCCTAGGAGCCCTTCGCGTGTCTTCCCCGAGTGTCTCACATTACGGGCTACCGGGGAAAGGCGGGGTTTGGGCTGGAAATGCAGGTAGTATCTAGTGCCTCCCCCTGGACTTGGGAGGTAATTAGCGGACTTCCCCCTGCCAGGGAACACCTGTGACACCAGTCAGCTGCGTGGACGGCGGCCCCAAACCTCCAAAACACAGTCAGCCGTGTTCCGGAATTCTGAGAGTGAGGAGGTTCCGTCTTCTGTCTGCAGCACCCGAGATCTCCTAGGAGCATTTAGCGTGTCTTACCCGAGTGTATGCATGTGCGGGCTACCGGGGAATGGCGGCGTTGGGCTGGAAATGCAGGTAGCATGTAGTGCCTCCCCCTTTACTTGGGAGGTAATTAGCGGACCTCCCCATGCCAGGGAACACCTTTGACACCACTCACCTGCGTGGAGGGCGGCCCCAAACCTCCCACACACAGTCAGCCATGTTCCGAAATTGTGAGTGTGGGGAGGTTCCGTTTTATGTCTGCAGCACCCGGGATCTCCTAGGAGCCCTTCGCGTGTCTTCCACGGTTGTCTCCCATTGCGGGCTGCCGGGGAAAGCGGGGGTTGGGCTGGAAATGCAAGTAGCATCTAGTGCCTCCCCCTGGACAGGGTAGGCCATTAGCGGACTTCCCCGTGCCAGGGAACACCTGTGACACCAGTCAGCTGCGTGGACGGCGGCCCCAAACCTCCAAAACACAGTCAGCCGTGTTCCGGAATTCTGAGAGTGAGGAGGTTCCGTCTTCTGTCTGCAGCACCCGAGATCTCCTAGGAGCATTTAGCGTGTCTTACCCGAGTGTATGCATGTGCGGGCTACCGGGGAAAGGCGGCGTTGGGCTGGAAATGCAGGTAGCATGTAGTGCCTCCCCCTGGACATGGTAGGCAATTAGCGGACTTCCCCCTTGCAGGGAATACCTTTGACATCACTTAGCTGCGTGGAGGGCGGCCCCGAACCTCCCCCACACAGTCAGCCGTGTTCCAGTATTGTGAGTGTGGGGAAGTTCCGTCTTCTGTCTGCAGCACCCGGAATCTCCTAGGAGCCCTTCGCGTGTCTTCCCCGAGTGTCTGACTGTGCGGGCTGCCGGGGAAAGGCGGGGGTTGGGCTGGAAATGCAGGTAGCATCTAGTGCCTCCCCCTGGACAGGGTAGGCAATTAGCGAATTTACCCATGCCAGGGAACACCTTTGACAGCACTTAGCGGCGTGGAGGGCGGCCCCAAACCACCCCCACACAGTTAGCCGTGTTCCGGGATTGTGAGTGTGGGGAGGTTCCGTCTACAGTCTGCAGCACCCGGGATCTCCTAGGAGCCCTTCGCGTGTCTTCCCCGAGTGTCTCACATTGCGGGCTGCCGGGGAAAGGCGGGGGTTGGGCTGGAAATGCAGGTAGCATCTAGTGCCTCCCCCTGGACTTGGGAGGTAATTAGCGGAATTCCCCCTGCCAGGGATCACCATTGACACCACTCAACTGCGTGGAGGGCGGCCCCAAACCTCCCACACACAGTCAGCCGTGTTCCGGAATTCTGAGAGTGAGGAGGTTCCGTCTTCTGTCTGCAGCACCCGGGATCTCCTAGGAGCCCTTCGCGTGTCTTCCCCGAGTGTCTGCCTGTGCGGCTGCCGGGGAAAGGCGGGGTTTGGGCTGGAATTGCAGGTAGCATCTAGTGCCTCCCCCTGGACTTGGGAGGTAATTAGCGGACTTCCCCCTGCCAGGGAACACCTTTGACACCACTCAACTGCGTGGAGGGCGGCCCCAAACTTCCCACACACAGTCAGCCGTGTTCCGGAATTCTGAGAGTGAGGAGGTTCCGTCTTCTGTCTGCTGCACCCGGGATCTCCTAGGAGCCCTTCGCGTGTCTTCCCCGAGTGTCTCACATTACGGGCTACCGGGGAAAGGCGGGGTTTGGGCTGGAAGTGCAGGTAGTATCTAGTGCCTCCCCCTGGACTTGGGAGGTAATTAGCGGACTTCCCCCTGCCAGGGAACACCTGTGACACCAGTCAGCTGCGTGGACGGCGGCCCCAAACCTCCAAAACACAGTCAGCCGTGTTCCGGAATTCTGAGAGTGAGGAGGTTCCGTCTTCTGTCTGCAGCACCCGAGATCTCCTAGGAGCATTTAGCGTGTCTTACCCGAGTGTATGCATGTGCGGGCTACCGGGGAATGGCGGCGTTGTTCTGGAAATGCAGGTAGCATGTAGTGCCTCCCCCTGGACTTGGGAGGTAATTAGCGGACCTCCCCATGCCAGGGAACACCTTTGACACCACTCACCTGCGTGGAGGGCGGCCCCAAACCTCCCACACACAGTCAGCCATGTTCCGAAATTGTGAGTGTGGGGAGGTTCCGTTTTCTGTCTGCAGCACCCGGGATCTCCTAGGAGCCCTTCGCGTGTCTTCCACGGTTGTCTCCCATTGCGGGCTGCCGGGGAAGCGGGGGTTGGGCTGGAAATGCAAGTAGCATCTAGTGCCTCCCCCTGGACAGGGTAGGCCATTAGCGGACTTCCCCGTGCCAGGGAACACCTGTGACACCAGTCAGCTGCGTGGACGGCGGCCCCAAACCTCCAAAACACAGTCAGCCGTGTTCCGGAATTCTGAGAGTGAGGAGGTTCCGTCTTCTGTCTGCAGCACCCGAGATCTCCTAGGAGCATTTAGCGTGTCTTACCCGAGTGTATGCATGTGCGGGCTACCGGGGAAAGGCGGCGTTGTGCTGGAAATGCAGGTAGCATGTAGTGCCTCCCCCTGGACATGGTAGGCAATTAGCGGACTTCCCCCTTGCAGGGAATACCTTTGACATCACTTAGCTGCGTGGAGGGCGGCCCCGAACCTCCCCCACACAGTCAGCCGTGTTCCAGTATTGTGAGTGTGGGGAAGTTCCGTCTTCTGTCTGCAGCACCCGGAATCTCCTAGGAGCCCTTCGCGTGTCTTCCCCGAGTGTCTGACTGTGCGGGCTGCCGGGGAAAGGCGGGGGTTGGGCTGGAAATGCAGGTAGCATCTAGTGCCTCCCCCTGGACAGGGTAGGCAATTAGCGAATTTACCCATGCCAGGGAACACCTTTGACAGCACTTAGCGGCGTGGAGGGCGGCCCCAAACCACCCCCACACAGTTAGCCGTGTTCCGGGATTGTGAGTGTGGGGAGGTTCCGTCTACAGTCTGCAGCACCCGGGATCTCCTAGGAGCCCTTCGCGTGTCTTCCCCGAGTGTCTCACATTGCGGGCTGCCGGGGAAAGGCGGGGGTTGGGCTGGAAATGCAGGTAGCATCTAGTGCCTCCCCCTGGACTTGGGAGGTAATTAGCGGAATTCCCCCTGCCAGGGATCACCATTGACACCACTCAACTGCGTGGAGGGCGGCCCCAAACCTCCCACACACAGTCAGCCGTGTTCCGGAATTCTGAGAGTGAGGAGGTTCCGTCTTCTGTCTGCTGCACCCGGGATCTCCTAGGAGCCCTTCGCGTGACTTCCCCGAGTGTATCCCATTGCGGGCTGCCGGGGAAAGCGGGGGTTGGGCTGGAAATGCAAGTAGCTTCTAGTGCCTTCCCCTGGACAGGGTAGGCAATTAGCGGACTTCCCCGTGCCAGGGAACACCTTTGACACCACTTAGCTGCGTGGAGGGCGGCCCCGATCCTCCCCGACACAGTCAGCCGTGTTCCGGAATTCTGAGAGTGGGGATGTTCCGTCTTCTGTCTGCAGCACCCGGGATCTCCTAGGAGCCCTTCGCGTGTCTTCCCCGAGTGTCTGCATGTGCGGGCTGCCGGGGAAAGGCGGGGGTTGGGCTGGAAATGCAGGTCGCATTTAGTGCCTCCCCCTGGACTTGGGAGGTAATTAGCGGAGTTCCCCATGCCAGGGAACACCTTTGACACCACTCACCTGCGTGGAGGGCGGCCCCAAACCTCCCACACACAGTCAGCCGTGTTCCGGAATTCTGAGAGTGAGGAGGTTCCGTCTTCTGTCTGCTGCACCCGAGATTTCCTAGGAGCATTTCGCGTGTCTTCCCCGAGTGTATGCATGTGCGGGCTACCGGGGAAAGGCGGGGTTTGGGCTGGAAATGCAGGTAGCATGTAGTGCCTCCCCCTGGAAAGGGTAGGCAATTAGCGGATTTCCCCATGCCAGGGAACACCATTGACACCACTTAACTGCGTGGAGGGCGGACCAGAACCTCCCCCACACTGTCAGTTGTGTTCCGGTATTGTGAGTGTTGGGAAGTTCCGTCTTCTGTCTGCAGCACCCGGAATCTCCTAGGAGCCCTTCACGTGTCTTCCCCGAGTGTCTGCCTATGCGGGCTGCCGGGGAAAGTCGGGGGTTGGGCTGGAAATGCAGGTAGCATCTAGTGCCTCCCCCTGGACTTGGGAGGTAATTAGCGGACTTCCACCTGCCAGGGAACACCTGAGACACAAGTCAGCTGCGTGGACAGCGGCCCCAAACCTCCCCCTCACAGTCAGCCGTGTTCCGGAAATTTGAGAGTGGGGAGGTTCCTTCTTCTGTCTGCAGCACCCGGGATCTCCTAGGAGCACTTCGCGTGTATTCCCCGTGTGTCTGCTTGTGCGAGCTGCCGGGGAAAGGCGGGGGTTGGGCTGGAAATGCAGGTAGCATCTAGTGCCTCCCCCTGAACAGGGGAGGTAATTAGCGGAATTCCGCCTGCCAGGGAACACCTGTGACACCAGTCAGCTGCGTGGAAGGCGGCCCCAGTCTTCCCCCACACAGTCAGAAGTGTTCCGGAATTGTGAGAGTGGGGAGGTTCCGTTTTCTGTCTGCAGCACCCGGGATCTCCTAGGAGCCCTTCGCGTGTCTTCCCCGAGTGTCTGCATGTGCGGGCTGCCGGGGAAAGGCGGGGGTTGGACTGGAAATGCAGGTCGCATTTAGTGCCTCCCCCTGGACTTGGGAGGTAATTAGCGGACTTCCCCCTGCCAGGGAACACCTTTGACACCACTGAACTGCGTGGAGGGCGGCCCAAACCTCCCACACACAGTCAGCCGTATTCCGAAATTGTGATTGTGGGGAGGTTCCGTCTTCTGTCTGCAGCACCCGGGATCTCCTAGGAGCCCTTCGCGTGTCTTCCACGAGTGTCTCCCATTGCGGGCTGCCGGGGAAAGCGGGGGTTGGGCTGGAAATGCAAGTAGCATCTAGTGCCTCCCCCTGGACAGGGTAGGCAATTAGCGGACTTCCCCATGCCAGGGAAAACCTTTGACACCACTTAGCTGCGTGGAGGGCGGCCCCGAACCTCCCCCACACAGTCAGCCGTGTTCCGGAATTCTGAGAGTGGGGAGGTTCCGTCTTCTGTCTGCAGCACCCGGGATCTCCTAGGAGCCCTTCGCGTGTCTTCCCCGAGTGTCTCACATTACGGGCTGCCGGGGAAAGGCGGGGTTTGGGCTGGAAATGCAGGTAGTATCTAGTGCCACCACCTGGACTTGGGAGGTAATTAGCGGAATTCCCCCTGCCAGGGAACACCTGTGACACCAGTCAGCTGCGTGGACGGCGGCCCCAAACCTCCCACACACAGTCAGCCGTGTTCCGGAATTCTGAGATTGAGGAGGTTCCGTCTTCTGTCTGCTGCACCCGAGATCTCCTAGGAGCATTTCGCGTGTCTTCCCCGAGTGTATGCATGTGCGGCTACCGGGAAAGGCGGGGTTTGGGCTGAAAATGCAGGTAGCATGTAGTGCCTCCCCCTGGAAAGGGTAGGCAATTAGCGGATTTCCCCATGCCAGGGAACACCTTTGACACCACTTAACTGAGTGGAGGGCGGCCCAGATCCTCCCCCACACAGTTAGCCGTGTTCCGGTATTGTGAGTGTGGGGAAGTTCCGTCTTCTGTCTGCAGCACCCGGAATCTCCTAGGAGCCCTTCGCGTGTCTTCCCGAGTGTCTGCCTGTGCGGGCTGCCGGGGAATGGCGGGGTTTGGGCTGGAAATTCAGGTAGCATCTAGTGCCTCCCCCTGGACTTGGGAGGTAATTAGCGGAATTCCGCCTGCCAGGGAACACCTGTGACACCAGTCAGCTGCGTGGAAGGCTGCCCCAGTCTTCCCCCACACAGTCAGAAGTGTTCCGGAATTGTGAGTGTGGGGAGGTTCCGTCTACAGTCTGCAGCACCTGGGATCTCCTAGGAGCCCTTCGCGTGTCTTCCCCGAGTGTCTCACATTACGGGCTGCCGGGGAAAGGCGGGGTTTGGGCTGGAAATGCAGGTAGTATCTAGTGCCTCCCCCTGGAATTGGGAGGTAATTAGCGGACTTGCCCCTGCCAGGGAACAGCTGTGACACCTGTCAGCTGCGTGGACGGCGGCCCCAAACCTCCCACACACAGTCAGCCGTGTTCCGGAATTCTGAGACTGAGGAGGTTCCGTCTTCTGTCTGCTGCACCCGAGATCTCCTAGGAGCATTTCGCGTGTCTTCCCCGAGTGTATGCATGTGCGGCTACCTGGGAAAGGCGGCGTTGGGCTGGAAATTCAGGTAGCATGTAGTGCCTCCCCCTGGACATGGTAGGCAATTAGCGGACTTCCCCCTGACAGGGAATACCGTTGACACCACTTTGCTGCGTGGAGGGCGGCCCCAAACCACCCCCACACCGTTAGCCGTGTTCCGGGATTGTGAGTGTGGGGAGGTTCCGTCTACAGTCTGCAGCACCCGGGATCTCCTAGGAGCCCTTCGCGTGTCTTCCCCGAGTGTCTACCATTGCGGGCTGCCGGGGAAAGCGGGGGTTGGGCTGGAAATGCAAGTAGGAACTAGTGCCTCCCCCTGGACAGGGTAGGCAATTAGCGGACTTCCCCGTGCCAGGGAACACCTTTGACACCACTTAGCTGCGTGGAGGGCGACCCCGAACCTCCCCACACATTCAGGCGTGTTCCAGAATTCTGAGAGTGGGGAGGTTCCGTCTTCTGTCTGCAGCACCCAGGATCTCCTAGGAGCCCTTCGCGTGTATTCCCCGTGTGTCTGCTTTTGCGGGCTGCCGGGGAAAGGCGGGGGTTGGGCTGGAAATGCAGGTAGCATCTAGTGCCTCCCCCTGGACTTGGGAGGTAATTAGCGGAATTCCGCCTGCCAGGGAACACCTGTGACACCAGTCAGCTGCGTGGAAGGCGGCCCCAGTCTTCCCCCACACAGTCAGATATGTTCCGGAATTGTGAGTGTGGGGAGGTTCCGTATTCTGTCTGCAGCACCCGGGATCTCCTAGGAGCCCTTCGCGTGTCTTCCCCGAGTGTCTGCATGTGCGGGCTGCCGGGGAAAGGCGGGGGTTGGGCTGGAAATGCAGGTCGCATTTAGTGCCTCCCCCTGGACTTGGGAGGTAATTAGCGGACTTCCCCATGCCAGGGAACACCTTTGACACCACTCAACTGCGTGGAGGGCGGCCCCAAACCTCCCAGACACAGTCAGCCGTGTTCCGAAATTGTGAGTGTGGGGAGGTTCCGTTTTCTGTCTGCAGCACCCGGGATCTCCTAGGAGCCCTTCGCGTGTCTTCCACGAGTGTCTGCCTGTGCGGGCTGCCGTGGAAAGGCGGGGATTGGGCTGGAAATGCAGGTAGCATCTAGTGCCTCCCCCTGGACAGGGTAGGCAATTAGCGAATTTACCAATGCCAGGGAACACCTTTGACAACACTTAGCGGCGTGGAGGGCGGCCCCAAACCACCCCCACACAGTTATCCGTGTTCCGGGATTGTGAGTGTGGGGAGGTTCCGTCTACAGTCTGCAGTACCCGGGATCTCCTAGGAGCCCTTCGCGTGTCTTCCCCGAGTGTCTGCATGTGCGGGCTGCCGGGGAAAGGCGGGGGTTGGGCTGGAAATGCAGGTCGCATTTAGTGCCTCCCCCTGGACTTGGGAGGTAATTAGCGGACTTCCCCATGCCAGGGAACACCTTTGACACCACTCAAATGCGTGGAGGGCGGCCCCAAACCTCCCAGACACAGTCAGCCGTGTTCCGGAATTCTGAGATTGAGGAGGATCCGTCTTCTGTCTGCTGCACCCGAGATCTCCTAGGAGCATTTCGCGTGTCTTCCCCGAGTGTATGCATGTGCGGGCTACCGGGAAAAGGCAGCGTTGGGCTGGAAATGCAGGTAGCATGTAGTGCCTCCCCCTGGAAAGGGTAGGCAATTAGCGGATTTCCCCATGCCAAGGAACACCTTTGACACCACTTAACTGCGTGGAGGGCGGCCCCGAACCTCCCCCACACAGTCAGCCGTGTTCCGGTATTGTGAGTGTGGGGAAGTTCCGTCTTCTCTCTGCAGCACCCGGAATCTCCTAGGAGCCCTTCGCGTGTCTTCCCCGAGTGTCTGCCTGTGCGGGCTGCCGGGGAAAGGCGGGGGTTGGGCTTGAAATGCAGGTAGCATCTAGTGCCTCCCCCTGGACAAGGTAGGCAATTAGCGGAATTCCCCATGCCAGGGAAAACCTTTGACACCACTTAGCTGCGTGGAGGGCGGCCCCGAACCTCCCCCACACAGTCAGCCGTGTTCCGGAATTCTGAGAGTGGGGAGGTTCCGTCTTCTGTCTGCAGCACCCGGGATCTCCTAGGAGCCCTTCGCATGTCTTCATCGAGTGTCTCCCATTGCGGGCTGCCTGGGAAAGGCGGGGTTTGGGCTGGAAATGCAGGTAGTATCTAGTGCCTCCCCCTGGACTTGGGAGGTAATTAGCGGACTTCCCCCTGCCAGGGAACACCTGTGACACCAGTCAGCTGCGTGGACGGCGGCCCCAAACCTCCCACACACAGTCAGGCGTGTTCCAGAATTCTGAGAGTGGGGAGGTTCCGTCTTCTGTCTGCAGCACCCGGGATCTCCTAGGAGCCCTTCGCGTGTCTTCCCCGAGTGTCCAACTGTGCGGGCTGCCGGGGAAAGCGGGGGTTGGGCTGGAAATGCAAGTAGCATCTAGTGCCTCCCCCTGGATAGGGTAGGCAATTAGCGGACTTCCCCATGCCAGGGAAAACCTTTGACACCACTTAGCTTCGGGGAGGGCGGCCCCGAACCTCCCCCACACAGTCAGCCGTGTTCCGGAATTCTGAGCGTGGGGAGGTTCCGTCTTCTGTCTGCAGCACCCGGGATCTCCTAGGAGACCTTCGCGTGTCTTCCCCGAGTGTCTCACATTACGGGCTGCCGGGGAAAGGCGGGGTTTGGGCTGGAAATGCAGGTAGTATCTAGTGCCTCCCCCTGGACTTGGGAGGTAATTAGCGGACTTCCCCCTGCCAGGGAACAGCTGTGACACCAGTCAGCTGCGTGGACGGCGGCCCCAAACCTCCCACACACTGTCAGCCGTGTTCCGGAATTCTGAGAGTGAGGAGTTTCCGTCTTCTGTCTGCTGCACCCGAGATCTCCTAGGAGCATTTCGCGTGTCTTCCCCGAGTGTATGCATGTGCGGGCTGCAGTGGAAAGGCGGGGTTTGGGCTGGAAATGCTGGTAGCATCTAGTGCCTCCCCCTGGACTTGGGAGGTAATTAGCGGAATTCCGCCTGCCAGGGAACACCTGTGACACCAGTCAGCTGCGTGGACGGCGGCCCCAAACCTCCAACACACAGTCAGCCGTGTTCTGGAATTCTGAGAGTGAGGAGGTTCCGTCTTCTGTCTGCAGCACCCGAGATCTCCTAGGAGCATTTAGCGTGTCTTACCCGAGTGTATGCATGTGCGGGCTACCGGGGAAAGGCGGCGTTGGGCTGGAAATGCAGGTAGCATGTAGTGCCTCCCCCTGGACATGGTAGGCAATTAGCGGACTTCCCCCTGCCAGGGAATACCTTTGACATCACTCACCTGCGTGGAGGGGGGCCCGAACCTCCCCCACACAGTCAGCCGTGTTCCGGTATTGTGAGTGTGGGGAAGTTCCATCTTCTCTCTGCAGCACCCGGAATCTCCTAGGAGCCCTTCGCGTGTCTTCCCCGAGTGTCTGCCTGTGCGGGCTGCCGGGGAAAGGCGGGGGTTGGGCTGGAAATGCAGGTAGCATCTAGTGCCTCCCCCTGGACAGGGTAGGCAATTAGCGGAATTCCCCATGCCAGGGAAAACCTTTGACACCACTTAGCTGCGTGGAGGGCGGCCCCGAACCTCCCCCACACAGTCAGCCGTGTTCCGGAATTCTGAGAGTGGGGAGGTACCGTCTTCTGTCTGCAGCACCCGGGATCTCCTAGGAGCCCTTCGCGTGTCTTCATCGAGTGTCTCCCATTGCGGGCTGCCGGGGAAAGGCGGGGTTTGGGCTGGAAATGCAGGTAGTATCTAGTGCCTCCCCCTGGACTTGGGAGGTAATTAGCGGACTTCCCCCTGCCAGGGAACACCTGTGACACCAGTCAGCTGCGTGGACGGCGGCCCCAAACCTCCCACACACAGTCAGCCGTGTTCCGGAATTCTGAGAGTGAGGAGGTTCCGTCTTATGTCTGCTACACCCGAGATCTCTTAGGAGCATTTCGCGTGTCTTCCCCGAGTGTATGCATGTGCGGCTACCGGGGAAAGGCGGGGTTTGGGCTGAAAATGCAGGTAGCATGTAGTGCCTCCCCCTGGAAAGGGTAGGCAATTAGCGGATTTCCCCATGCCAGGGAACACCATTGACACCACTTAGCTGCGTGGAGGGCGGCCCCGAACCTCCCCCACACAGTCAGGCGTGTTCCAGAATTCTGTGAGTGGTGAGGTTCCGTCTTCTGTCTGCAGCACCCGGGATCTCCTAGGAGCCGTTCGAGTGTCTTCATCGAGTGTCTCCCATTGCGGGCTGCCGGGGAAAGCGGGGGTTGGGCTGGAAATTTAAGTAGCATCTAGTGCCTCCCCCTGGACAGGGTAGGCAATTAGCGGACTTCCCCATGCCAGGGAACACCTTTGACACCACTTAGAGGCGTGGAGGGCGGCCCCGAACCTCCCCCACACAGTCAGCCATGTTCCGGAATTGTGAGTGTGGGGAGGTTCCGTCTTCTGTCTGCAGCACCCGGGATCTCCTAGGAGCCCTTCGCGTGTCTTCCCCGAGTGTCCAACTGTGCGGGCTGCGGGGGAAAGACGGGGGATGGGCTGCAAATGCAGGTAGTATCTAGTGCCTCTCCCTGGACTTGGGAGGTAATTAGCGGACTTCCCCCTGCCAGGGAACACCTGTGACACCACTTAGCTGCGTGGACGGCGGCCTCAAACCTCCCCCACACAGTCAGCCGTGTTCCGGAATTCTGAGAGTGGGGAGGTTCCGTCTTCTGTCTGCAGCACCCAGGATCTCCTAGGAGCCCTTCGCGTGTATTCCCCGTGTGTCTGCTTTTGCGGGCTGCCGGGGAAAGGCGGGGGTTGGGCTGGAAATGCAGGTAGCATCTAGTGCCTCCCCCTGGACTTGGGAGGTAATTAGCGGAATTCCGCCTGCCAGGGAACACCTGTGACAACAGTCAGCTGCGTGGAAGGCGGCCCCAGTCTTCCCCCACACAGTCAGAAGTGTTCCGGAATTGTGAGTGTGGGGAGGTTCCGTATTCTGTCTGCAGCACCCGGGATCTCCTAGGAGCCCTTCGCGTGTCTTCCCCGAGTGTCTGCATGTGCGGGCTGCCGGGGAAAGGCGGGGGTTGGGCTGGAAATGCAGGTCGCATTTAGTGCCTCCCCCTGGACTTGGGAGGTAATTCGCGGACTTCCCCATGCCAGGGAACACCTTTGACACCACTCAACTGCGTGGAGGGCGGCCCCAAACCTCCCACACACAGTCAGCCGTGTTCCGAAATTGTGAGTGTGGGGAGGTTCCGTTTTCTGTCTGCAGCACCCGTGATCTCCTAGGAGCCCTTCGCGTGTCTTCCACGGTTGTCTCCCATTGCGGGCTGCCTGGGAAAGCGGGGGTTGGGCTGGAAATGCAAGTAGCATCTAGTGCCTCCCCCTGGACAGGGTAGGCCATTAGCGGACTTCCCCGTGCCAGGGAACACCTGTGACACCAGTCAGCTGCGTGGACGGCGGCCCCAAACCTCCAACACACAGTCAGCCGTGTTCCGGAATTCTGAGAGAGGAGGTTCCGTCTTCTTTCTGCAGCACCCGGGATCTCCTAGGAGCCCTTCGCGTGTCTTCCCCGAGTGTCTGCCTGTGCGGGCTGCCGGGGAAAGGCGGGGTTTGGGCTGGAATTGCAGGTAGCATCTAGTGCCTCCCCCTGGACTTGGGAGGTAATTAGCGGACTTCCCCCTGCCAGGGAACACCTTTGACACCACTCAACTGCGTGGAGGGCGGCCCCAAACCTCCCACACACAGTCAGCCGTGTTCCGGAATTCTGAGAGTGAGGAGGTTCCGTCTTCTGTCTGCTGCACCCGGGATCTCCTAGGAGCCCTTCGCGTGTCTTCCCCGAGTGTATCCCATTGCGGGCTGCCGGGGAAAGCGGGGGTTGGGCTGGAAATGCAAGTAGCTTCTAGTGCCTTCCCCTGGACAGGGTAGGCAATTAGCGGACTTCCCCGTGCCAGGGAACACCTTTGACACCACTTAGCTGCGTGGAGGGCGGCCCCGAACCTCCCCGACACAGTCAGCCGTGTTCCGGAATTCTGAGAGTGAGGAGGTTCCGTCTTCTGTCTGCAGCACCCGAGATCTCCTAGGAGCATTTAGCGTGTCTTACCCGAGTGTATGCATGTGCGGGCTACCGGGGAAAGGCGGCGTTGGGCTGGAAATGCAGGTAGCATGTAGTGCCTCCCCCTGGACTTGGGAGGTAATTAGCGGACTTCCCCATGCCAGGGAACACCTTTGACACCACTCACCTGCGTGGAGGGCGGCCCCAAACCTCCCACACTCAGTCAGCCGTGTTCCGAAATTGTGAGTGTGGGGAGGTTCCTTTTTCTGTCTGCAGCACCCGGGATCTCCTAGGAGCCCTTCGCATGTCTTCCACGGTTGTCTCCCATTGCGGGCTGCCGGGGAAAGCGGGGGTTGGGCTGGAAATGCAAGTAGCATCTAGTGCCTCCCCCTGGACAGGGTAGGGCATTAGCGGACTTCCCCGTGCCAGGGAACACCTGTGACACCAGTCAGCTGCGTGGACGGCGGCCCCAAACCTCCAACACACAGTCAGCCGTGTTCCGGAATTCTGAGAGTGAGGAGGTTCCGTCTTCTGTCTGCAGCACCCGAGATCTCCTAGGAGCATTTAGCGTGTCTTACCCGAGTGTATGCATGTGCGGGCTACCGGGGAAAGGCGGCGTTGGGCTGGAAATGCAGGTAGCATGTAGTGCCTCCCCCTGGACATGGTAGGCAATTAGCGGAATTCCCCCTGCCAGGGAATACCTTTGACATCACTTAGCTGCGTGGAGGGCGGCCCCGAACCTCCCCCACACAGTCAGCCGTGTTCCGGTATTGTGAGTGTGGGGAAGTTCCGTCTTCTGTCTGCAGCACCCGGAATCTCCTAGGAGCCCTTCGCGTGTCTTCCCCGAGTGTCTGACTGTGCGGGCTGCCGGGGAAAGGCGTGGGTTGGGCTGGAGATGCAGGTAGCATCTAGTGCCTCCCCCTGGACAGGGTAGGCAATTAGCGAATTTACCCATGCCAGGGAACACCTTTGACAGCATTTAGCGGCGTGGAGGGCGGCCCCAAACCACCCCCACACAGTTAGCCGTGTTCCGGGATTGTGAGTGTGGGGAGGTTCCGTCTACAGTCTGCAGCACCCGGGATCTCCTAGGAGCCCTTCTCGTGTCTTCCCCGAGTGTCTCACATTGCGGGCTGCCGGGGAAAGGCGGGGGTTGGGCTGGAAATGCAGGTAGCATCTAGTGCCTCCCCCTGGACTTGGGAGGTAATTAGCGGACTTCCCCCTGCCAGGGAACAACTTTGACACCACTCAACTTCGTGGAGGGCGGCCCCGAACCTCCCCGACACAGTCAGCCGTGTTCCGGAATTCTGAGAGTGGGGAGGTTCCGTCTTCTGTCTGCAGCACCCGAGATCTCATAGGAGCATTTCGCGTGTCTTCCCCGAGTGTATGCATGTGCGGGCAACCGGGAAAAGGCGGCGTTGGGCTGGAAATGCAGGTAGCATGTAGTGCCTCCCCCTGGAAAGGGTAGGCAATTAGCGGATTTCCCCATGCCAGGGAACACCTTTGACACCACTTAACTGCGTGGAGGGTGGCCCCGAACCTCCCCCACACAGTCAGCCGTGTTCCGGTATTGTGAGTGTGGTGAGGTTCCGTCTTCTGTCTGCAGCACCCGGGATCTCCTAGGAGCCCATCGCGTGTCTTCCCCGAGTGTCTCACATTACGGGCTACCGGGGAAAGGCGTGGTTTGGGCTGGAAATGCAGGTAGTATGTAGTGCCTCCCCCTGGACTTGGGAGGTAATTAGCGGACTTCCCCCTGCCAGGGAACACCTGTGACACCAGTCAGCTGCGTGGACGGCGGCCCCAAACCTCCAACACACAGTCAGCCGTGTTCCGGAATTCTGAGTGTGAGGAGGTTCCGTCTTCTGTCTGCAGCACCCGAGATCTCCTAGGAGCATTTAGCGTGTCTTACCCGAGTGTATGCATGTGCGGGCTACCGGGGAAAGGCGGCGTTGGGCTGGAAATGCAGGTAGCATGTAGTGCCTCCCCCTGGACTTGGGAGGTAATTAGCGGACTTCCCCATGCCAGGGAACACCTTTGACACCACTCACCTGCGTGGAGGGCGGCCCCAAACCTCCCACACACAGTCAGCCGTGTTCCGAAATTGTGAGTGTGGAGAGGTTCCGTTTTCTGTCTGCAGCACCCGGGATCTCCTAGGAGCCCTTCGCGTGTCTTCCACGGTTGTCTCCCATTGCGGGCTGCCGGGGAAAGCGGGGGTTGGGCTGGAAATGCAAGTAGCATCTAGTGCCTCCCCCTGGACAGGGTAGGCCATTAGCGGACTTCCCCGTGCCAGGGAACACCTGTGACACCAGTCAACTGCGTGGACGGCGGCCCCAAACCTCCAACACACAGTCAGCCGTGTTCCGGAATTCTGAGAGTGAGGAGGTTCCGTCTTCTGTCTGCAGCACCCGAGATCTCCTAGGAGCATTTAGCGTGTCTTACCCGAGTGTATGCATGTGCGGGCTACCGGGGAAAGGCGGCGTTGGGCTGGAAATGCAGGTAGCATGTAGTGCCTCCCCCTGGACATGGTAGGCAATTAGCGGAATTCCCCCTGCCAGGGAATACCTTTGACATCACTTAGCTGCGTGGAGGGCGGCCCCGAACCTCCCCCACACAGTCAGCCGTGTTCCGGTATTGTGAGTGTGGGGAAGTTCCGTCTTCTGTCTGCAGCACCCGGAATCTCCTAGGAGCCCTTCGCGTGTCTTCCCCGAGTGTCTGACTGTGCGGGCTGCCGGGGAAAGGCGGGGGTTGGGCTGGAAATGCAGGTAGCATCTAGTGCCTCCCCCTGGACAGGGTAGGCAATTAGCGAATTTACCAATGCCAGGGAACACCTTTGACAACACTTAGCGGCGTGGAGGGCGGCCCCAAACCACCCCCACACAGTTATCCGTGTTCCGGGATTGTGAGTGTGGGGAGGTTCCGTCTACAGTCTGCAGTACCCGGGATCTCCTAGGAGCCCTTCGCGTGTCTTCCCCGAGTGTCTGCATGTGCGGGCTGCCGGGGAAAGGCGGGGGTTGGGCTGGAAATGCAGGTCGCATTTAGTGCCTCCCCCTGGACTTGGGAGGTAATTAGCGGACTTCCCCATGCCAGGGAACACCTTTGACACCACTCAACTGCGTGGAGGGCGGCCCCAAACCTCCCAGACACAGTCAGCCGTGTTCCGAAATTGTGAGTGTGGGAAGGTTCCGTTTTCTGTCTGCAGCACCCGGGATCTCCTAGGAGCCCTTCGCGTGTCTTCCACGGTTGTCTCTCATTGCGGGGTGTCGGGGAAAGCGGGGGTTGGGCTGGAAATGCAAGTAGCATCTAGTGCCTCCCCCTGGAAAGGGTAGGCCATTAGCGGACTTCCCCGTGCCAGGGACACCTGTGACACCAGTCAGCTGCGTGGACGGCGGCCCCAAACCTCCAACACACAGTCAGCCGTGTTCCGGAATTCTGAGAGAGGAGGTTCCGTCTTCTGTCTGCAGCACCCGGGATCTCCTAGGAGCCCTTCGCGTGTCTTCCACGAGTGTCTGCCTGTGCGGGCTGCCGGGGAAAGGCGGGGATTGGGCTGGAAATGCAGGTAGCATCTAGTGCCTCCCCCTGGACAGGTTAGGCAATTAGCGAATTTACCAATGCCAGGGAACACCTTTGACAACACTTAGCGGCGTGGAGGGCGGCCCCAAACCACCCCAACACAGTTATCCGTGTTCCGGTATTGTGAGTGTGGGGAGGTTCCGTCTACAGTCTGCAGCACCCGGGATCTCCTAGGAGCCCTTCGCGTGTCTTCCCCGAGTGTCTCACATTGCGGGCTCCCGGGGAAAGGCGGGGGTTGGGCTGGAATTGCAGGTAGCATCTAGTGCCTCCCCCTGGACTTGGGAGGTAATTAGCGGACTTCCCCCTGCCAGGGAACACCTTTGACACCACTCAACTGCGTGGAGGGCGGCCCCAAACCTCCCACACACAGTCAGCCGTGTTCCGGAATTCTGAGATTGAGGAGGATCCGTCTTCTGTCTGCTGCACCCGAGATCTCCTAGGAGCATTTCGCGTGTCTTCCCCGAGTGTATGCATGTGCGGGCTACCGGGAAAAGGCAGCGTTGGGCTGGAAATGCAGGTAGCATGTAGTGCCTCCCCCTGGAAAGGGTAGGCAATTAGCGGATTTCCCCATGCCAAGGAACACCTTTGACAAAACTTAACTGCGTGGAGGGCGGCCCCGAACCTCCCCCACACAGTCAGCCGTGTTCCGGTATTGTGAGTGTGGGGAAGTTCCGTCTTCTCTCTGCAGCACCCGGAATCTCCTAGGAGCCCTTCGCGTGTCTTCCCCGAGTGTCTGCCTGTGCGGGCTGCCGGGGAAAGGCGGGGGTTGGGCTGGAAATGCAGGTAGCATCTAGTGCCTCCCCCTGGACAGGGTAGGCAATTAGCGGAATTCCCCATGCCAGGGAAAACCTTTGACACCACTTAGCTGCGTGGAGGGCGGCCCCGAACCTCCCCCACACAGTCAGCCGTGTTCCGGAATTCTGAGAGTGGGGAGGTTCCGTCTTCTGTCTGCAGCACCCGGGATCTCCTAGGAGCCCTTCGCGTGTCTTCATCCAGTGTCTCCCATTGCGGGCTGCCGGGGAAAGGCGGGGTTTGGGCTGGAAATGCAGGTAGTATCTAGTGCCTCCCCCTGGACTTGGGAGGTAATTAGCGGACTTGCCCCTGCCAGGGAACACCTGTGACACCAGTCAGCTGCGTGGACGGCGGCCCCAATCCTCCCACACACAGTCAGCCGTGTTCCGGAATTCTGAGAGTGAGGAGGTTCCGTCTTCTGTCTGCTACACCCGAGATCTCCTAGGAGCATTTCGCGTGCCTTCCCCGAGTGTATGCATGTGCAGCTACCGGGGAAAGGCGGGGTTTGGGCTGAAAATGCAGGTAGCATGTAGTGCCTCCCCCTGGAAAGGGTAGGCAATTAGCGGATTTCCCCATGCCAGGGAACACCATTGACACCACTTAGCTGCGTGGAGGGCGGCCCCGAACCTCCCCCACACAGTCAGGCGTGTTCCAGAATTCTGAGAGTGGGGAAGTTCCGTCTTCTGTCTGCAGCACCCGGGATCTCCTAGGAGCCCTTCGCGTGTCTTCATCGAGTGTCTCCCATTGCGGGCTGCCGGGGAAAGCGGGGGTTGGGCTGGAAATGTAAGTAGCATCTAGTGCCCCCCCCTGGACAGGGTAGGCAATTAGCGGAATTCCCCATGCCAGGGAACACCTTTGACACCACTTAGAGGCGTGGAGGGCGGCCCCGAACCTCCCCCACACAGTCAGCCATGTTCCGGAATTGTGAGTGTGGGGAGGTTCCGTCTTCTGTCTGCAGCACCCGGGATCTCCTAGGAGCCCTTCGCGTGTCTTCCCCGAGTGTCTAACTGTGCGGGCTGCCGGGGAAAGCGGGGGTTGGGCTGGAAATGCAAGTAGCATCTAGTGCCTCCCCCTGGATTGGGTAGGCAATTAGCGGACTTCCCCATGCCAGGGAAAACCTTTGACACCACTTAGCTTCGGGGAGGGCGGCCCCGAACCTCCCCCACACAGTCAGCCGTGTTCCGGAATTCTGAGAGTGGGGAGGTTCCGTCTTCTGTCTGCAGCACCCGGGATCTCCTAGGAGCCCTTCGCGTGTCTTCCCCGAGTGTCTCACATTACGGGCTGCCGGGGAAAGGCGGGGTTTGGGCTGGAAATGCAGGTAGTATCTAGTGCCTCCCCCTGGACTTGGGAGGTAATTAGCGGACTTCCCCCTGCCAGGGAACAGCTGTGACACCAGTCAGCTGCGTGGACGGCGGCCCCAAACCTCCCACACACAGTCAGCCGTGTTCCGGAATTCTGAGAGTGAGGAGTTTCCGTCTTCTGTCTGCTGCACCCGAGATCTCCTAGGAGCATTTCGCGTGTCTTCCCCGAGTGTATGCATGTGCGGGCTGCAGTGGAAAGGCGGGGTTTGGGCTGGAAATGCTGGTAGCATCTAGTGCCTCCCCCTGGACTTGGGAGGTAATTAGCGGAATTCCGCCTGCCAGGGAACACCTGTGACACCAGTCAGCTGTGTGGAAGGTGGCCCCAGTCTTCCCCCACACAGTCAGAAGTGTTCCGGAATTGTGAGTGTGGGGAGGTTCCGTATTCTGTCTGCAGCACCCGGGATCTCCTAGGAGCCCTTCGCGTGTCTTCCCCGAGTGTCTGCATGTGCGGGCTGCCGGGGAAAGGCGGGGGTTGGGCTGGAAATGCAGGTCGCATTTAGTGCCTCCCCCTGGACTTGGGAGGTAATTAGCGGACTTCCCCATGCCAGGGAACACCTTTGACAGCACTCACCTGCGTGGAGGGCGGCCCCAAACCTCCCACACACAGTCAGCCGTGTTCCGAAATTGTGAGTGTGGGGAGGTTCCGTTTTCTGTCTGCAGCACCCGGGATCTCCTAGGAGCCCTTCGCGTGTCTTCCACGAGTGTCTGCCTGTGCGGGCTGCCGGGGAAAGGCGGGGTTTGGGCTGGAAATGCAGGTAGCATCTAGTGCCTCCCCCTGGACAGGTTAGGCAATTAGCGAATTTACCAATGCCAGGGAACACCTTTGACAACACTTAGCGGCGTGGAGGGCGGCCCCAAACCACCCCAACACAGTTATCCGTGTTCCGGGATTGTGAGTGTGGGGAGGTTCCGTCTACAGTCTGCAGCACCCGGGATCTCCTAGGAGCCCTTCGCGTGTCTTCCCCGAGTGTCTCACATTGCGGGCTCCCGGGGAAAGGCGGGGGTTGGGCTGGAATTGCAGGTAGCATCTAGTGCCTCCCCCTGGACTTGGGAGGTAATTAGCGGAATTCCCCCTGCCAGGGAACACCTTTGACACCACTCAACTGCGTGGAGGGCGGCCCCAAACCTCCCAGACACAGTCAGCCGTGTTCCGGAATTCTGAGAGTGGGGAGGTTCCGTCTTCTGTCTGCAGCACCCGGGATCTCCTAGGAGCCCTTCGCGTGTCTTCATCGAGTGTCTCCCATTGCGGGCTGCCGGGGAAAGTCGGGGTTTGGGCTGGAAATGCAGGTAGTATCTAGTGCCTCCCCCTGGACTTGGGAGGTAATTAGCGGACTTCCCCCTGCCAGGGAACACCTGTGACACCAGTCAGCTGCGTGGACGGCGGCCCCAAACCTCCCACACACAGTCAGCCGTGTTCCGGAATTCTGAGAGTGAGGAGGTTCCGTCTTCTGTCTGCTACACCCGAGATCTCCTAGGAGCATTTCGCGTGTCTTCCCCGAGTGTATGCATGTGCAGCTACCGGGGAAAGGCGGGGTTTGGGCTGAAAATGCAGGTAGCATGTAATGCCTCCCCCTGGAAAGGGTAGGCAATTAGCGGATTTCCCCATGACAGGGAACACCATTGACACCACTTAGCTGCGTGGAGGGCGGCCCCGAACCTCCCCCACACAGTCAGGCGTGTTCCAGAATTCTGAGCGTGGGGAGGTTCCGTCTTCTGTCTGCAGCACCCGGGATCTCCTAGGAGCCCTTCGCGTGTCTTCATCGAGTGTCTCCCATTGCGGGCTGCCGGGGAAAGCGGGGGTTGGGCTGGAAATGTAAGTAGCATCTAGTGCCTCCCCCTGGACAGGGTAGGCAATTAGCGGAATTCCCCATGCCAGGGAACACCTTTGACACCACTTAGCTTCGGGGAGGACGGCCCCGAACCTCCCCCACACAGTCAGCCGTGTTCCGGAATTCTGAGAGTGGGGAGGTTCCGTCTTCTGTCTGCAGCACCCGGGATCTCCTAGGAGCCGTTCGCGTGTCTTCCCCGAGTGTCTCACATTACGGGCTGCCGGGGAAAGGCGGGGTTTGGGCTGGAAATGCAGGTAGAATCTAGTGCCTCCCCCTGGACTTGGGAGGTAATTAGCGGACTTCCCCCTGCCAGGGAACAGCTGTGACACCAGTCAGCTGCGTGGACGGCGGCCCCAAACCTCCCACACACAGTCAGCCGTGTTCCGGAATTCTGAGAGTGAGGAGTTTCTGTCTTCTGTCTGCTGCACCCGAGATCTCCTAGGAGCATTTCGCGTGTCTTCCCCGAGTGTATGCATGTGCGGGCTGCAGTGGAAAGGCGGGGTTTGGGCTGGAAATGCTGGTAGCATCTAGTGCCTCCCCCTGGACTTGGGAGGTAATTAGCGGAATTCCGCCTGCCAGGGAACACCTGTGACACCAGTCAGCTGCGTGGAAGGTGGCCCCAGTCTTCCCCCACACAGTCAGAAGTGTTCCGGAATTGTGAGTGTGGGGAGGTTCCGTATTCTGTCTGCAGCACCCGGGATCTCCTAGGAGCCCTTCGCGTGTCTTCCCCGAGTGTCTGCATGTGCGGGCTGCCGGGGAAAGGCGGGGGTTGGGCTGGAAATGCAGGTCGCATTTAGTGCCTCCCCCTGGACTTGGGAGGTAATTAGCGGACTTCCCCATGCCAGGGAACACCTTTGACAGCACTCACCTGCGTGGAGGGCGGCCCCAAACCTCCCACACACAGTCAGCCGTGTTCCGAAATTGTGAGTGTAGGGAGGTTCCGTTTTCTGTCTGCAGCACCCGGGATCTCCTAGGAGCCCTTCGCGTGTCTTCCCCGAGTGTCTGCATGTGCGGGCTGCCGGGGAAAGGCGGGGGTAGGGCTGGAAATGCAAGTAGCATCTAGTGCCTCCCCCTGGAAAGGGTAGGCCATTAGCGGAATTCCCCGTGCCAGGGAACACTTGTGACACCAGTCAGCTGCGTGGACGGCGGCCCCAAACCTCCCACACACAATCAGCCGTGTTCCGGAATTGTGAGAGTGAGGAGGTTCCGTCTTCTGTCTGCAGAACCCGGGATCTCCTAGGAGCCCTTCGCGTGTCTTCCACGGTTGTCTCCCATTTCGGGCTGCCGGGGAAAGCGGGGGTTTGGCTGGAAATGCAAGTAGCATCTAGTGCCTCCCCCTGGACAGGGTAGGCCATTAGCGGACTTCCCCGTGCCAGGGAACACCTGTGACACCAGTCAGCTGCGTGGACGGCGGCCCCAAACCTCCAACACACAGTCAGCCGTGTTCCGGAATTCTGAGAGTGAGGAGGTTCCGTCTTCTGTCTGCAGCACCCGAGATCTCCTAGGAGCATTTAGCGTGTCTTACCCGAGTGTATGCATGTGCGGGCTACCGGGGAAAGGCGGCGTTGGGCTGGAAATGCAGGTAGCATGTAGTGCCTCCCCCTGGACATGGTAGGCAATTAGCAGACTTCCCCCTGCCAGGGAATACCTTTGACATCACTCAACTGCGTGGAGGGGGGCCCGAACCTCCCCCACACAGTCAGCCGTGTTCCGGTATTGTGAGTGTGGGGAAGTTCCGTCTTCTCTCTGCAGCACCCGGAATCTCCTAGGAGCCCTTCGCGTGTCTTCCCCGAGTGTCTGCCTGTGCGGGCTGCCGGGGAAATGCGGGGGTTGGGCTGGAAATGCAGGTAGCATCTAGTGCCTCCCCCTGGACAGGGTAGGCAATTAGCGGAATTCCCCATGCCAGGGAAAACCTTTGACACCACTTAGCTGCGTGGAGGGCGGCCCCGAACCTCCCCCACACAGTCAGCCGTGTTCCGGAATTCTGAGAGTGGGGAGGTTCCGTCTTCTGTCTGCAGCACCCGGGATCTCCTAGGAGCCCTTCGCGTGTCTTCATCGAGTGTCTCCCATTGCGGGCTGCCGGGGAAAGGCGGGGTTTGGGCTGGAAATGCAGGTAGTATCTAGTGCCTCCCCCTGGACTTGGGAGGTAATTAGCGGACTTCCCCCTGCCAGGGAACACCTGTGACACCAGTCAGCTGCGTGGACGGCGGCCCCAAACCTCCCACACACAGTCAGCCGTGTTCCGGAATTCTGAGAGTGAGGAGGTTCCGTCTTCTGTCTGCTACACCCGAGATCTCTTAGGAGCATTACGCGTGTCTTCCCCGAGTGTATGCATGTGCGGCTACCGGGGAAAGGCGGGGTTTGGGCTGAAAATGCAGGTAGCATGTAGTGCCTCCCCCTGGAAAGGGTAGGCAATTAGCGGATTTCACCATGCCAGGGAACACCATTGACACCACTTAGCTGCGTGGAGGGCGGCCCCGAACCTCCCCCACACAGTCAGGCGTGTTCCAGAATTCTGTGAGTGGTGAGGTTCCGTCTTCTGTCTGCAGCACCCGGGATCTCCTAGGAGACGTTCGCGTGTCTTCATCGAGTGTCTCCCATTGCGGGCTGCCGGGGAAAGCGGGGGTTGGGCTGGAAATGTAAGTAGCATCTAGTGCCTCCCCCTGGACAGGGTAGGCAATTAGCGGACTTCCCCATGCCAGGGAACACCTTTGACACCACTTAGAGGCGTGGAGTGCGGCCTCGAACCTCCCCCACACAGTCAGCCATGTTCCGGAATTGTGAGTGTGGGGAGGTTCCGTCTTCTGTCTGCAGCACCCGGGATCTCCTAGGAGCCCTTCGCGTGTCTTCCCCGAGTGTCTAACTGTGCGGGCTGCGGGGGAAAGACGGGGGATGGGCTGGAAATGCAGGTAGTATCTAGTGCCTCTCCCTGGACTTGGGAGGTAATTAGCGGACTTCCCCCTGCCAGGGAACACCTGTGACACCAGTCAGCTGCGTGGACGGCGGCCTCAAACCTCCCCCACACAGTCAGCCGTGTTCCAGAATTCTGAGAGTGGGGAGGTTCCGTCTTCTGTCTGCAGCACCCAGGATCTCCTAGGAGCCCTTCGCGTGTATTCCCCGTGTGTCTGCTTTTGCGGGCTGCCGGGGAAAGGCGGGGGTTGGGCTGGAAATGCAGGTAGCATCTAGTGCCTCCCCCTGGACTTGGGAGGTAATTAGCGGAATTCCGCCTGCCAGGGAACACCTGTGACAACAGTCAGCTGCGTGGTAGGCGGCCCCAGTCTTCCCCCACACAGTCAGAAGTGTTCCGGAATTGTGAGTGTGGGGAGGTTCCGTATTCTGTCTGCAGCACCCGGGATCTCCTAGGAGCCCTTCGCGTGTCTTCCCCGAGTGTCTGCATGTGCGGGCTGCCGGGGAAAGGCGGGGGTTGGGCTGGAAATGCAGGTCGCATTTAGTGCCTCCCCCTGGACTTGGGAGGTAATTCGCGGACTTCCCCATGCCAGGGAACACCTTTGACACCACTCAACTGCGTGGAGGGCGGCCTCAAACCTCCCACACACAGTCAGCCGTGTTCCGAAATTGTGAGTGTGGGGAGGTTCCGTTTTCTGTCTGCAGCACCCGGGATCTCCTAGGAGCCCTTCGCGTGTCTTCCACGGTTGTCTCCCATTGCGGGCTGCCTGGGAAAGCGGGGGTTGGGCTGGAAATGCAAGTAGCATCTAGTGCCTCCCCCTGGACAGGGTAGGCCATTAGCGGACTTCCCCGTGCCAGGGAACACCTGTGACACCAGTCAGCTGCGTGGACGGCGGCCCCAAACCTCCAACACACAGTCAGCCGTGTTCCGGAATTCTGAGAGAGGAGGTTCCGTCTTCTTTCTGCAGCACCCGGGATCTCCTAGGAGCCCTTCGCGTGTCTTCCCCGAGTGTCTGCCTGTGCGGGCTGCCGGGGAAAGGCGGGGTTTGGGCTGGAATTGCAGGTAGCATCTAGTGCCTCCCCCTGGACTTGGGAGGTAATTAGCGGACTTCCCCCTGCCAGGGAACACCTTTGACACCACTCAACGGCGTGGAGGGCGGCCCCAAACCTCCCACACACAGTCAGCCTTGTTCCGGAATTCTGAGAGTGAGGAGGTTCCGTCTTCTGTCTGCTGCACCCGGGATCTCCTAGGAGCCCTTCGCGTGTCTTCCCCGAGTGTATCCCATTGCGGGCTGCCGGGGAAAGCGGGGGTTGGGCTGGAAATGCAAGTAGCTTCTAGTGCCTTCCCCTGGACAGGGTAGGCAATTAGCGGACTTCCCCGTGCCAGGGAACACCTTTGACACCACTTAGCTGCGTGGAGGGCGGCCCCGAACCTCCCCGACACAGTCAGCCGTGTTCCGGAATTCTGAGAGTGGGGAGGTTCCGTCTTCTGTCTGCAGCACCCGAGATCTCCTAGGAGCATTTCGCGTGTCTTCCCAGAGTGTATGCATGTGCGGGCTACCGGGAAAAGGCGGCGTTGGGCTGGAAATGCAGGTAGCATGTAGTGCCTCCCCCTGGACTTGGGAGGTAATTAGCGGACTTCCCCATGCCAGGGAACACCTTTGACACCACTCACCTGCGTGGAGGGCGGCCCCAAACCTCCCACACACAGTCAGCCGTGTTCCGAAATTGTGAGTGTGGGGAGGTTCCTTTTTCTGTCTGCAGCACCCGGGATCTCCTAGGAGCCCTTCGCGTGTCTTCCACGGTTGTCTCCCATTGCGGGCTGCCGGGGAAAGCGGGGGTTGGGCTGGAAATTCAAGTAGCATCTAGTGCCTCCCCCTGGACAGGGTAGGCCATTAGCGGACTTCCCCGTGCCAGGGAACACCTTTGACACCACTTAGCTGCGTGGAGGGCGGCCCCGAACCTCCCCGACACAGTCAGCCGTGTTCCGGAATTCTGAGAGTGGGGATGTTCCGTCTTCTGTCTGCAGCACCCGGGATCTCCAAGGAGCCCTTCGCGTGTCTTCCCCGAGTGTCTGCATGTGCGGGCTGCCGGGGAAAGGCGGGGGATGGGCTGGAAATGCAGGTCGCATTTAGTGCCTCCCCCTGGACTTGGGAGGTAATTAGCGGACTTCCCCATGCCAGGGAACACCTTTGACACCACTCACCTGCGTGGAGGGCGGCCCCAAACCTCCCACACACAGTCAGCCGTGTTCCGGAATTCTGAGAGTGAGGAGGTTCCGTCTTCTGTCTGCTGCACCCGAGATCTCCTAGGAGCATTTCGCGTGTCTTCCCCGAGTGTATGCATGTGCGGGCTACCGGGGAAAGGCGGCGTTGGGCTGGAAATGCAGGTAGCATGTAGTGCCTCCCCCTGGACATGGTAGGCAATTAGCGGACTTCCCCGTGCCAGGGAACACCTTTGACACCACTTAGCTGCGTGGAGGGCGGCCCCGAAACTCCCCCACACAGTCAGCCGTGTTCCGGAATTGTGAGTGTGGGGAGGTTCCGTCTTCTGTCTGCAGCACCCGGGATCTCCTAGGAGCACTTCGCGTGTCTTCCCCGAGTGTATGCATGTGCGGGCTACCGGGGAAAGGCGGCGTTGGGCTGGAAATGCAGGTAGCATGTAGTGCCTCCCCCTGGACATGGTAGGCAATTAGCGGACTTCCCCCTGCCAGGGAATACCTTTGACACCAATTTGCTGCGTGGACGGCGGCACCAAACCTCCCCCACACAGTCAGACGTGTTCCGGAATTCTGAGAGAGGGGAGGTTCCGTCTTCTGTCTGCAGCACCCGGGATCTCCTAGGAGCCCTTCGGTGTCTTCCCCGAGTGTCTGCATGTGCGGGCTGCCGGGGAAAGGCGGGGGTTGGGCTGGAAATGCAGGTCGCATTTAGTGCCTCCCCCTGGACTTGGGAGGTAATTAGCGGACTTCCCCATGCCAGGGAACACCTTTGACACCACTCACCTGCGTGGAGGGCGGCCCCAAACCTCCCACACACAGTCAGACGTGTTCCGAATTTGTGAGTGTGGGGAGGTTCCGTTTTCTCTCTGCAGCACCCGGGATCTCCTAGGAGCACTTCGCGTGTCTTCCCCGAGTGTCTACCATTGCGGGCTGCCGGGGAAAGCGGGGGTTGGGCTGGAAATGCAAGTAGCATCTAGTGCCTCCCCCTGGACAGGGTAGGCAATTAGCGGACCTCCCCGTGCCTGGGAACACCTTTGACACCACTTAGCTGCGTGGAGGGCGGCCCCGAACCTCCCCCACACAGTCAGGCGTGTTCCAGAATTCTGAGAGTGGGGAGGTTCCGTCTTCTGTCTGCAGCACCCGGGATCTCCTAGGAGCCCTTCGCGTGTCTTCATCGAGTGTCTCCCATTGCGGGCTGCCGGGGAAAGCGGGGGTTGGCCTGGAAATGCAAGTGGCATCTAGTGCCTCCCCCTGGACAGGGTAGGCAATTAGCGGACTTCCCCATGCCAGGGAACACCTTTGACACCACTTAGAGGCGTGGAGGGCGGCCCCGAACCTCCCCCACACAGTCAGCCATGTTCCGGAATTGTGAGTGTGGGGAGGTTCCGTCTTCTGTCTGCAGCACCCGGGATCTCCTAGGAGCCCTTCGCGTGTCTTCCCCGAGTGTCTAACTGTGCGGGCTGCCGGGGAAAGACGGCGGATGGGCTGGAAATGCAGGTAGTATCTAGTGCCTCTCCCTGGACTTGGGAGGTAATTAGCGGACTTCCCCCTGCCAGGGAAAACCTGTGACACCAGTCAGCTGCGTGGACGGCGGCCCCAAACCTCCCCCACACAGTCAGCCATGTTCCGGAATTGTGAGTGTGGGGAGGTTCCGTTTTCTGTCTGCAGCACCCGGGATCTCCTAGGAGCCCTTCGCGTGTCTTCCACGGTTGTCTCCCATTGCGGGCTGCCGGGGAATGCGGGGGTTGGGCTGGAAATGCAAGTAGCATCTAGTGCCTCCCCCTGGAGAGGGTAGGCCATTAGCGGACTTCCCCGTGCCAGGGAACACCTGTGACACCAGTCAGATGCGTGGACGACGGCCCCAAACCTCCAACACACAGTCAGCCGTGTTCCGGAATTCTGAGAGAGGAGGTTTCGTCTTCTGTCTGCAGCACCCGGGATCTCCTAGGAGCCCTTCGCGTGTCTTCCCCGAGTGTCTGCCTGTGCGGGCTGCCGGGGAAAGGCGGGGTTTGGGCTGGAATTGCAGGTAGCATCTAGTGCCTCCCCCTGGACTTGGGAGGTAATTAGCGGACTTCCCCCTGCCAGGGAAAACCTTTGACACCACTCAACTTCGTGGAGGGCGGCCCCAAACCTCCCACACACAGTCAGCCGTGTTCCGGAATTCTGAGAGTGAGGAGGTTCCGTCTTCTGTCTGCTGCACCCGGGATCTCCTAGGAGCCCTTCGCGTGTCTTCCCCGAGTGTATCCCATTGCGGGCTGCCGGGGAAAGCGGGGGTTGGGCTGGAAATGCAAGTAGCTTCTAGTGCCTTCCCCTGGACAGGGTAGGCAATTAGCGGACTTCTCCGTGCCAGGGAACACCTTTGACACCACTTAGCTGCGTGGAGGGCGGCCCCGAACCTCCCCGACACAGTCAGCCGTGTTCCGGAATTCTGAGAGTGGGGAGGTTCCGTCTTCTGTCTGCAGCACCCGAGATCTCCTAGGAGCATTTCGCGTGTCTTCCCCGAGTGTATGCATGTGCGGGCTACCGGGAAAAGGCGGCGTTGTGCTGGAAATGCAGGTAGCATGTAGTGCCTCCCCCTGGAAAGGGTAGGCAATTAGCGGATTTCCCCATGCCAGGGAACACCATTGACACCACTTAACTGCGTGGAGGGCGGCCCCGAAACTCCCCCACACAGTCAGCCGTGTTCCGGTATTGTGAGTGTGGTGAGGTTCCGTCTTCTGTCTGCAGCACCCGGGATCTCCTAGGAGCCCTTCGCGTGTCTTCCCCGTGTGTCTCACATTTCGGGCTACCGGGGAAAGGCGGGGTTTGGGCTGGAAATGCAGGTAGTATCTAGTGCCTCCCCCTGGACTTGGGAGGTAATTAGCGGACTTCCCCCTGCCAGGGAACACCTGTGACACCAGTCAGGTGTGTGGACGGCGGCCCCAAACCTCCAACACACAGTCAGCCGTGTTCCGGAATTCTGAGAGTGAGGAGGTTCCGTCTTCTGTCTGCAGCACCCGAGATCTCCTAGGAGCATTTAGCGTGACTTAACCGAGTGTATGCATGTGCGGGCTACCGGGGAAAGGCGGCGTTGGGCTGGAAATGCAGGTAGCATGTAGTGCCTCCCCCTGGACTTGGGAGGTAATTAGCGGACTTCCCCATGCCAGGGAACACCTTTGACACCACTCAACTGCGTGGAGGGCGGCCCCAAACCTCCCAACCACAGTCAGCCGTGTTCCGAAATTGTGAGTGTGGGGAGGTTCCGTTTTCTGTCTGCAGCACCCGGGATCTCCAAGGAGTCCTTCGCGTGTCTTCCACGGTTGTCTCCCATTGCGGGCTGCCGGGGAATGCGGGGGTTGGGCTGGAAATGCAAGTAGCATCTAGTGCCTCCCCCTGGACAGGGTAGGCCATTAGCGGACTTCCCCGTGCCAGGGAACACCTGTGACACCAGTCAGCTGCGTGGACGGCGGCCCCAAACCTCCAACACACAGTCAGCCGTGTTCCGGAATTCTGAGAGTGAGGAGGTTCCGTCTTCTGCCTGCAGCACCCGAGATCTCCTAGGGGCATTTAGCGTGTCTTACCCGAGTGTATGCATGTACGGGCTAACGGGGAAAGGCGGCGTTGGGCTGGAAATGCAGGTAGCATGTAGTGCCTCCCCCTGGACATGGTAGGCAATTAGCGGACTTCCCCCTTGCAGGGAATACCTTTGACATCACTTAGCTGCGTGGAGGGCGGCACCGAACCTCCCCCACACAGTCAGCCGTGTTCCGGTATTGTGAGTGTGGGGAAGTTCCGTCTTCTGTCTGCAGCACCCGGAATCTCCTAGGAGCCCTTCGCTTGTCTTCCCCGAGTGTCTGACTTTGCGGGCTGCCGGGGAAAGGCGGGGGTTGGGCTGGAAATGCAGGTAGCATCTAGTGCCTCCCCCTGGACAGGGTAGGCAATTAGCGAATTTACCCATGCCAGGGAACACCTTTGACAGCACTTAGCGGCGTGGAAGGCGGCCCCAAACCACCCCCACACAGTTAGCCGTGTTCCGGGTTTGTGAGTGTGGGGAGGTTCCGTCTACAGTCTGCAGCACCCGGGATCTCCTAGGAGCCCTTCGCGTGTATTCCCCGTGTGTCTGCTTGTGCGAGCTGCCGGGGAATGGCGGGGGTTGGGCTGGAAATGCAGGTAGCATCTAGTGCCTCCCCCTGAACAGGGGAGGTAATTAGCGGAATTCCGCCTGCCAGGGAACACCTGTGACACCAGTCAGCTGCGTGGAAGGCGGCCCCAGTCTTCCCCCACACAGTCAGAAGTGTTCCGGAATTGTGAGAGTGGGGAGGTTCCGTTTTCTGTCTGCAGCACCCGGGATCTCCTAGGAGCACTTCGCGTGTCTTCCCCGAGTGTCTGCATGTGCGGGCTGCCGGGGAAAGGCGGGGGTTGGGCTGGAAATGCAGGTAGTATCTAGTGCCACCCCCTGGACTTGGGAGGTAATTAGCGGACTTCCCCCTGCCAGGGAACACCTGTGACACCAGTCAGCTGCGTGGACGGCGGCCCCATACCTCCCACACACAGTCAGCAGTATTCCGAAATTGTGAGTGTGGGGAGGTTCCGTCTTATGTCTGCAGCACCCGGGATCTCCTAGGAGCCCTTCGCGTGTCTTCCACGAGTGTCTCCCATTGCGGGCTGCCGGGGAAAGCGGGGGTTGGGCTGGAAATGCAAGTAGCATCTAGTGCCTCCCCCTGGACAGGGTAGGCATTTAGCGGACTTCCCCATGCCAGGGAAAACCTTTGACACCACTTAGCTGCGTGGAGGGCGGCCCCGAACCTCCCCCACACAGTCAGCCGTGTTCCGGAATTCTGAGAGTGGGGAGGTTCCGTCTTCTGTCTGCAGCACCCGGGATCTCCTAGGAGCCCTTCGCGTGTCTTCCCCGAGTGTCTCACATTACGGGCTGCCGGGGAAAGGCGGGGTTTGGGCTGGAAATGCAGGTAGTATCTAGTGCCACCCCCTGGACTTGGGAGGTAATTAGCGGACTTCCCCCTGCCAGGGAACACCTGTGACACCAGTCAGCTGCGTGGACGGCGGCCCCAAACCTCCCACACACAGTCAGCCGTGTTCCGGAATTCTGAGATTGAGGAGGTTCCGTCTTCTGTCTGCTGCACCCGAGATCTCCTAGGAGCATTTCGCGTGTCTTTCCCGAGTGTATGCATGTGCGGCTACCGGGGAAAGGCGGGGTTTGGGCTGAAAATGCAGGTAGCATGTAGTGCCTCCCCCTGGAAAGGGTAGGCAATTAGCGGAATTCCCCATGCCAGGGAACACCATTGACACCACTTAACTGCGTGGAGGGCGGCCCAGAACCTCCCCCACACAGTCAGCCGTGTTCCGGTATTGTGAGTGTGGGGAAGTTCCGTCTTCTGTCTGCAGCACCCGGAATCTCCTAGGAGCCCTTCGCGTGTCTACCCGAGTGTCTGCCTGTGCGGGCTGCCGGGGAATGGCGGGGTTTGGGCTGGAAATGCAGGTAGCATCTAGTGCCTCCCCCTGGACTTGGGAGGTAATTAGCGGAATTCCGCCTGCCAGGGAACACCTGTGACACCAGTCAGCTGCGTGGAAGGCGGCCCCAGTCTTCCCCCACACAGTCAGAAGTGTTCCGGAATTGTGAGTGTGGGGATGTTCCGTATTATGTCTGCAGCACCCGGGATCTCCTAGGAGCCCTTCGCGTGTCTTCCCCGAGTGTCTGCATGTGCGGGCTGCCGGGGAAAGGCGGGGGTTGGGCTGGAAATGCAGGTCGCATTTAGTGCCTCCCCCTGGACTTGGGAGGTAATTCGCGGACTTCCCCATGCCAGGGAACACCTTTGACACCACTCAACTGCGTGGAGGGCGGCCCCAAACCTCCCACACACAGTCAGCCGTGTTCCGAAATTGTGAGTGTGGGGAGGTTCCGTTTTCTGTCTGCAGCACCCGGGATCTCCTAGGAGCCCTTCGCGTGTCTTCCACGATTGTCTCCCATTGCGGGCTGCCGTGGAATGCGGGGGTTTGGCTGGAAATGCAAGTAGCATCTAGTGCCTCCCCCTGGACAGGGTAGGCCATTAGCGGACTTCCCCGTACCAGGGAACACCTGTGACACCAGTCAGCTGCGTGGACGGCGGCCCCAAACCTCCCACACACAGTCAGCCGTGTTCCGGAATTCTGAGAGTGAGGAGGTTCCGTCTTCTGTCTGCAACACCCGAGAACTCCTAGGAGCATTTCGCGTGTCTTCCCCGAGTGTATGCATGTGCGGGCTATCGAGGAAAGGCGGCGTTGGCCTGGAAATGCAGGTAGCATCTAGTGCCTCCCCCTGGACAGGGTAGGCAATTAGCGGACTTCCCCCTGCCAGGGAATACCTTTGACACCACTTTGCTGCGTGGAGGGCGGCCCCGAACCTCCCCCACACAGTCAGCCGTGTTCCTGTATTGTGAGTGTGGGGAAGTTCCGTCTTCTGTCTGCAGCACCCGGAATCTCCTAGGAGCCCTTCGCGTGTCTTCCCCGAGTGTCTGCCTGTGCGGACTGCCGGGGAAAGGCGGGGGTTGGGCTGGAAATGCAGGTAGCATCTAGTGCCTCCCCCTGGACAGGGTAGGCAATTAGCGAATTTACCCATGCCAGGGAACACCTTTGACAACACTTAGCGGCGTGGAGGGCGGCCCCAAACCACCCTCACACAGTTAGCCGTGTTCCGGGATTGTGAGTGTGGGGAGGTTCCGTCTACAGTCTGCAGCACCCGGGATCTCCTAGGAGCCCTTCGCGTGTCTTCCCCGAGTGTCTACCATTGCGGGCTGCCGGGGAAAGCGGGGGTTGGGCTGGAAATGCAAGTAGCATCTAGTGCCTCCCCCTGGACAGGGTAGGCAATTAGCGGACTTCCCCGTGCCAGGGAACACCTTTGACACCACTTAGCTGCGTGGAGGGCGGCCCCGAACCTCCCCCACACAGTCAGGCGTGTTCCAGAATTCTGAGAATGGGGAGGTTCCGTCTTCTGTCTGCAGCACCCGGGATGTCCTAGGAGCCCTTCGCGTGTCTTCATCGAGTGTCTCCCATTGCGGGCTGCCGGGGAAAGCGGGGGTTGGGCTGGAAATGCACGTAGCATCTAGTGCCTCCCCCTGGACAGGGTAGGCAATTAGCGGACTTCCCCATGCCAGGGAACAGCTTTGACACCACTTAGAGGCGTGGAGGGCGGCCCCGAACCTCCCCCACTCAGTCAGCCATGTTCCGGAATAGTGAGTGTGGGGAGGTTCCGTCTTCTGTCTGCATCACCCGGGATCTCCTAGGAGCCCTTCGCGTGTCTTCCCCGAGTGTCTACCTGTGCGGGCTGCCGGGGAAAGACGGGGGATGGGCTGGAAATGCAGGTAGTATCTAGTGCCTCTCCCTGGACTTGGGAGGTAATTAGCGGAATTCCCCCTGACAGGGAACACCTGTGACACCAGTCAGCTGCGTGGACGGCGGCCCCAAACCTCACCCACACAGTCAGGCGTGTTCCAGAATTCTGAGAGTGGGGAGGTTCCGTCTTCTGTCTGCAGCACCCAGGATCTCCTAGGAGCCCTTCGCGTGTATTCCCCGTGTGTCTGCTTTTGCGGGCTGCCGGGGAAAGGCGGGGGTTGGGCTGGAAATGCAGGTAGCATCTAGTGCCTCTCCCTGGACTTGGGAGGTAATTAGCGGAATTCCGCCTGCCAGGGAACACCTGTGACACCAGTCAGCTGCGTGGAAGGCGGCCCCAGTCTTCCCCCACACAGTCAGAAGTGTTCCGGAATTGTGAGTGTGGGGAGGTCCCGTATTATTTCTGCAGCACCCGGGATCTCCTAGGAGCCCTTCGCGTGTCTTCCACGGTTGTCTCCCATTGCGGGCTGTCGTGGAAAGCGGGGGTTGGGCTGGAAATTCAAGTAGCATCTAGTGCCTCCCCCTGGAAAGGGTAGGCCATTAGCGGACTTCCCCGTGCCAGGGACACCTGTGACACCAGTCAGCTGCGTGGACGGCGGCCCCAAACCTCCAACACACAGTCAGCCGTGTTCCGGAATTCTGAGAGAGGAGGTTCCGTCTTCTGTCTGCAGCACCCGGGATCTCCTAGGAGCCCTTCGCGTGTCTTACCCGAGTGTCTGCCTGTGCGGGCTGCCGGGGAAATGCGGGGTTTGGGCTGGAAATGCAGGTAGCATCTAGTGCCTCCCCCTGGACAGGGTAGGCAATTAGCGAATTTACCCATGCCAGGGAACACCTTTGACAACACTTAGCGGCGTGGAGGGCGGCCCCAAACCACCCCCACACAGTTATCCGTGTTCCGGGATTGTGAGTGTGGGGAGGTTCCGTCTACAGTCTGCAGCACCCGGGATCTCCTAGGAGCCCTTCGCGTGTCTTCCCCGAGTGTCTCACATTGCGGGCTCCCGGGGAAAGGCGGGGGTTGGGCTGGAATTGCAGGTAGCATCTAGTGCCTCCCCCTGGACTTGGGAGGTAATTAGCGGACATCCCCCTGCCAGGGAACACCTTTGACACCACTCAACTGCGTGGAGGGCGGCCCCAAACCTCCCACACACAGTCAGCCGTGTTCCGGAATTCTGAGAGTGAGGAGGATCCGTCTTCTGTCTGCTGCACCCGAGATCTCCTAGGAGCATTTCGCGTGTCTTCCCCGAGTGTATGCATGTGCGGGCTACCGGGAAAAGGCGGCGTTGGGCTGGAAATGCAGGTAGCATGTAGTGCCTCCCCCTGGACTTGGGAGGTAATTAGCGGACTTCCCCATGCCAGGGAACACCTGTGACACCAGTCAGCTGCGTGGAAGGCGGCCCCAGTCTTCCCCCACACAGTCAGAAGTGTTCCGGAATTGTGAGTGTGGGGAGGTTCCGTATTCTGTCTGCAGCACCCGGGATCTCCTAGGAGCCCTTCGCGTGTCTTTCCCGAATGTCTGCATGTGCGGGCTGCCGGGGAAAGGCGGGGGTTGGGCTGGAAATGCAGGTCGCATTTAGTGCCTCCCCCTGGACTTGGGAGGTAATTCGCGGACTTCCCCATGCCAGGGAACACCTTTGACACCACTCAAATGCGTGGAGGGCGGCCCCAAACCTCCCACACACAGTCAGCCGTGTTCCGAAATTGTGAGTGTGTGGAGGTTCCGTTTTCTGTCTGCAGCACCCGGGATCTCCTAGGAGCCCTTCGCGTGTTCATCGAGTGTCTCCCATTGCGGGCTCCCGGGGAAAGCGGGGGTTGGGCTGGAAATGCAAGTAGAATCTCGTGCCTCCCCCTGGACAGGGTAGGCAATTAGCGAATTTACCCATGCCAGGGAACACCTTTGACAACACTTAGCGGCGTGGAGGGCGGCCCCAAACCACCCCCACACAGTTATCCGTGTTCCGGGATTGTGAGTGTGGGGAGGTTCCGTCTACAGTCTGCAGCACCCGGGATCTCCTAGGAGCCCTTCGCGTGTCTTCCCCGAGTGTCTCACATTGCGGGCTCCCGGGGAAAGGCGGGGGTTGGGCTGGAATTGCAGGTAGCATCTAGTGCCTCCCCCTGGACTTGGGAGGTAATTAGCGGACATCCCCCTGCCAGGGAACACCTTTGACACCACTCAACTGCGTGGAGGGCGGCCCCAAACCTCCCACACACAGTCAGCCGTGTTCCGGAATTCTGAGAGTGAAGAGGATCCGTCTTCTGTCTGCTGCACCCGAGATCTCCTAGGAGCATTTCGCGTGTCTTCCCCGAGTGTATGCATGTGCGGGCTACCGGGAAAAGGCGGCGTTGGGCTGGAAATGCAGGTAGCATGTAGTGCCTCCCCCTGGAAAGGGTAGGCAATTAGCGGATTTCCCCATGCCAGGGAACACCTTTGACACCACTCACCTGCGTGGAGGGCGGCCCCAAAACTCCCACACACAGTCAGCCGTGTTCCGAAATTGTGAGTGTGGGGAGGTTCCGTTTTCTGTCTGCAGCACCCGGGATCTCCTAGGAGCCCTTCGCGTGTCTTCCACGGTTGTCTCCCATTGCGGGCTGCCGGGGAAAGCGGGGGTTTGGCTGGAAATGCAAGTAGCATCTAGTGCCTCCGACTGGACAGGGTAGGCCATTAGCGGACTTCCCCGTGCCAGGGAACACCTGTGACACCAGTCAGCTGCGTGGACGGCGGCCCCAAACCTCCAACACACAGTCAGCCGTGTTCCGGAATTCTGAGAGTGAGGAGGTTCCGTCTTCTGTCTGCAGCACCCGAGATCTCCTAGGAGCATTTAGCGTGTCTTACCCGAGTGTATGCATGTGCGGGCTACCGGGGAAAGGCGGCGTTGGGCTGGAAATGCAGGTAGCATGTAGTGCCTCCCCCTGGACATGGTAGGCAATTAGCGGACTTCCCCCTGCCAGGGAATACCTTTGCCACCACTTTGCTGCGTGGAGGGCGGCCCCGAACCTCCCCCACACAGTCAGCCGTGTTCCGGTATTGTGAGTGTGTGGAAGTTCCGTCTTCTGTCTGCAGAACCCGGAATCACCTAGGAGCCCTTCGCGTGTCTTCCCCGAGTGTCTGCCTGTGCGTGCTGCCGGGGAAAGGCGGGGGTTGGGCTGGAAATGCAGGTAGCATCTAGTGCCTCCCCCTGGACAGGGTAGGCAATTAGCGGACTTCCCCGTGCCAGGGAACACCTTTGACACCACTTAGCTGCGTGGAGGGCGGCCCCAAACCACCCCCACACAGTTAGCCGTGTTCTGGGATTGTGAGTGTGGGGAGGTTCCGTCTAGAGTCTGCAGCACCCGGGATCCCCTAGGAGCCCTTCGCGTGTCTTCCCCGAGTGTCTACCATTGCGGGCTGCCGGGGAAAGCGGGGGTTGGGCTGGAAATGCAAGTAGCATCTAGTGCCTCCCCCTGGACAGGGTAGGCAATTAGCGGACTTCCCCGTGCCAGGGAACACCTTTGACACCACTTAGCTGCGTGGAGGGCGGCCCCGAACCTCCCCCACACAGTCAGACGTGTTCCGGAATTCTGAGAGAGGTGAGGTTCCGTCTTCTGTCTGCAGCACCCGGGATCTCCTAGGAGCCCTTCGCGTGTCTTCCCCGAGTGTCTCACATTACGGGCTGCCGGGGAAAGGCGGGGTTTGGGCTGGAAATGCAGGTAGTATCTAGTGCCTCCCCCTGGACTTGGGAGGTAATTAGCGGACTTCCCCCTGCCAGGGAACAGCTGTGACACCAGTCAGCTGCGTGGACGGCGGCCCCAAACCTCCCACACAGTCAGCCGTGTTCCGGAATTCTGAGAGTGAGGAGGTTCCGTCTTCTGTCTGCTGCACCCGAGATCTCCTAGGAGCATTTCTCGTGTCTTCCCCGAGTGTAGGCATGTGCGGCTACCGGGGAAAGGCGGGGTTTGGGCTGAAAATGCAGGTAGCATGTAGTGCCTCCCCCTGGAAAGGGTAGGCAATTAGCGGATTTCCCCATGCCAGGGAACACGATTGACACCATTTACTGCGTGGAGGGCGGCCCAGAAATTCCCCCACACAGTCAGCCGTGTTCCGGTATTGTGAGTGTGGGGAAGTTACGTCTTCTGTCTGCAGCACCCGGAATCTCCTAGGAGCCCTTCGCGTGTCTTCCCCGAGTGTCTAACTGTACGGGCTGCCGGGGAAAGACGGGGGATGGGCTGGAAATGCAGGTAGTATCTAGTGCCTCTCCCTGGACTTGGGAGGTAATTAGCGGACTTCCTCCTGACAGGGAACACCTGTGACACCAGTCAGCTGCGTGGACAGCGGCCCCAAACCTCCCCCACACAGTCAGCCGTGTTCCGGAATTCTGAGAGTGGGGAGGTTCCGTCTTCTGTCTGCAGCACCCAGGATCTCCTAGGAGCCCTTCGCGTGTATTCCCCGTGTGTCTGCTTTTGCGGGCTGCCGGGGAAAGGCGGGGGTTGGGCTGGAAATGCAGGTAGCATCTAGTGCCTCCCCCTGGACTTGGGAGGTAATTAGCGGAATTCCGCCTGCCAGGGAACACCTGTGACACCAGTCAGCTGTGTGGAAGGCGGCCCCAGTCTTCCCCCACACAGTCAGAAGTGTTCCGGAATTGTGAGTGTGGGGAGGTTCCGTATTCTGTCTGCGGCACCCGGGATCTCCTAGGAGCCCTTCGCGTGTCTTCCACGGTTGTCTCCCATTGCGGGCTGCCGGGGAAAGCGGGGGTTGGGCTGGAAATGCAAGTAGCATCTAGTGCCTCCCCCTGGAAAGGGTAGGCCATTAGCGGACTTCCCCGTGCCAGGGACACCTGTGACACCAGTCAGCTGCGTGGACGGCGGCCCCAAACCTCCAACACACAGTTATCCGTGTTCCGGGATTGTGAGTGTGGGGAGGTTCCGTCTACAGTCTGCAGCACCCGGGATCTCCTAGGAGCCCTTCGCGTGTATTCCCCGAGTGTCTCACATTGCGGGCTGCCGGGGAAAGGCGGGGGTTGGGCTGGAATTGCAGGTAGCATCTAGTGCCTCCCCCTGGACTTGGGAGGTAATTAGCGGACTTCCCCCTGCCAGGGAACACCTGTGAAACCAGTCAGCTGCGTGGACGGCGGCCCCAAACCTCCCCCACACAGTCAGCCGTGTTCCGGAATTCTGAGAGTGGGGATGTTCCGTCTTCTGTCTGCAGCACCCGGGATCTCCTAGGAACCCTTCGCGTGTCTTCCCCGAGTGTCTGCATGTGCGGGCTGCCGGGGAAAGGCGGGGGTTGGGCTGGAAATGCAGGTCGCATTTAGTGCCTCCCCCTGGACTTGGGAGGTAATTAGCGGACTTCCCCATGCCAGGGAACACCTTTGACACCACTCACCTGCGTGGAGGGCGGCCCCAAACCTCCCACACACAGTCAGTCGTGTTCCGAAATGGTGAGTGTGGGGAGGTTCCGTTTTCTGTCTGCAGCACCCGGGATCTCCTAGGAGCCCTTCGCGTGTCTTCCACGGTTGTCTCCCATTGCGGGCTGCCGGGGAAAGCGGGGGTTTGGCTGGAAATGCAAGTAGCATCTAGTGCCTCCCCCTGGACAGGGTAGGCCATTAGCGGACTTCCCCGTTCCAGGGAACACCTGTGACACCAGTCAGCTGCGTGGACGGCGGCCCCAAACCTCCAACACACAGTCAGCCGTGTTCCGGAATTCTGAGAGTGAGGAGGTTCCGTCTTCTGTCTGCAGCACCCGAGATCTCCTAGGAGCATTTAGCGTGTCTTACCCGAGTGTATGCATGTGCGGGCTACCGGGGAAAGGCGGCGTTGGGCTGGAAATGCAGGTAGCATGTAGTGCCTCCCCCTGGACATGGTAGGCAATTAGCGGACTTCCCCCTGCCAGGGAATACCTTTGACATCACTCACCAGCGTGGAGGGCGGCCCAGAACCTCCCCCACACAGTCAGCCGTGTTCCGGTATTGTGAGTGTGGGGAAGTTCCGTCTTCTGTCTGCAGCACCCAGAATCTCCTAGGAGCCCTTCGCGTGTCTTCCCGAGTGTCTGCCTGTGCGGGCTGCCGGGGAAAGGCGGGGTTTGGGCTGGAAATGCAGGTAGCATCTAGTGCCTTCCCCTGGACTTGGGAGGTAATTAGCGGAATTCCGCCTGCCAGGGAACACCTGTGACACCAGTCAGCTGCGTGGAAGGCGGCCCCAGTCTTCCCCCACACAGTCAGAAGTGTTCCGGAATTGTGAGTGTGGGGAGGTTCCGTATTCTGTCTGCAGCACCCGGGATCTCCTAGGAGCCCTTCGCGTGTCTTCCCCGAGTGTCTGCACGTGCGGGCTGCCGGGGAAAGGCGGGGGTTGGGCTGGAAATGCAGGTCGCATTTAGTGCCTCCCCCTGGACTTGGGAGGTAATTAGCGGACTTCCCCATGCCAGGGAACACCTTTGACACCACTCAACTGCGTGGAGGGCGGCCCCAAACCTCCCAAACACAGTCAGCCGTGTTCCGAAATTGTGAGTGTGGGGAGGTTCCGTTTTCTGTCTGCAGCACCCGGGATCTCCTAGGAGCCCTTCGCGTGTCTTCCACGGTTGTCTCCCATTGCGGGCTGCCGTGGAATGCGGGGGTTTGGCTGGAAATGCAAGTAGCATCTAGTGCCTCCCCCTGGACAGGGTAGGCCATTAGCGGACTTCCCCGTGCCAGGGAACACCTGTGACACCAGTCAGCTGCGTGGACGGCGGCCCCAAACCTCCCACACACAGTCAGCCGTGTTCCGGAATTCTGAGAGTGAGGAGGTTCCGTCTTCTGTCTGCAACACCCGAGAACTCCTAGGAGCATTTCGCGTGTCTTCCCCGAGTGTATGCATGTGCGGGCTACCGAGGAAAGGCGGCGTTGGGCTGGAAATGCAGGTAGCATGTAGTGCCTCCCCCTGGACATGGTAGGCAATTAGCGGACTTCCCCCTGCCAGGGAATACCTTTGACAACACTTTGCTGCGTGGAGGGCGGCCCCGAACCTCCCCCACACAGTCAGCCGTGTTCCGGTATTGTGAGTGTGGGGAAGTTCCTTCTTCTGTCTGCAGCACCCGGAATCTCCTAGGAGCCCTTCGCGTGTCTTCCCCGAGTGTCTGCCTGTGCGGGCTGCCGGGGAAAGGCGGGGGTTGGGCTGGAAATTCAGGTAGCATCTAGTGCCTCCCCCTGAACAGGGGAGGTAATTAGCGGAATTCCGCCTGCCAGGGAACACCTGTGACACCAGTCAGCTGCGTGGAAGGCGGCCCCAGTCTTCCCCCACACAGTCAGAAGTGTTCCGGAATTGTGAGTGTGGGGAGGTTCCGTTTTCTGTCTGCAGCACCCGGGATCTCCTAGGAGCCCTTCGCGTGTCTTCCCCGAGTGTCTGCATGTGGGGGCTGCCGGGGAAAGGCGGGGGTTGGGCTGGAAATGCAGATCGCATTTAGTGCCTCCCCCTGGAATTGGGAGGTAATTAGCGGACTTCCCCCTGCCAGGGAACACCTTTGACACCACTGAACTGCGTGGAGGGCGGCCCCAAACCTCCCACACACAGTCAGCCGTATTCCGAAATTGTGAGTGTGGGGAGGTTCCGTCTTCTGTCTGCAGCACCCGGGATCTCCTAGGAGCCCTTCGCGTGTCTTCCATGAGTGTCTCCCATTGCGGGCTGCCGGGGAAAGCGGGGGTTGGGCTGGAAATGCAAGTAGCATCTAGTGCCTCCCCCTGGACAAGGTAGGCAATTAGCGGAATTCCCCATGCCAGGGAAAACCTTTGACACCACTTAGCTGCGTGGAGGGCGGCCCCGAACCTCCCCCACACAGTCAGCCGTGTTCCGGAATTCTGAGAGTGGGGAGGTTCCATCTTCTGTCTGCAGCACCCGGGATCTCCTAGGAGCCCTTCGCGTGTCTTCCCCGAGTCTCTCACATTATGGGCTGCCGGGGAAAGGCGGGGTTTGGGCTGGAAATGCAGGTAGTATCTAGTGCCTCCCCCTGGACTTGGGAGGTAATTAGCGGACTTCCCCCTGCCAGGGAACAGCTGTGACACCAGTCAGCTGCGTGGACGGCGGCCCCAAACCTCCCACACACAGTCAGCCGTGTTCCGGAATTCTGAGAGTGAGGAGGTTCCGTCTTCTGTCTGCTGCACCCGAGATCTCCTAGGAGCATTTCGCGTGTCTTCCCCGAGTGTATGCATGTGCGGCTACCGGGGAAAGGCGGGGTTTGGGCTGAAAATGCAGGTAGCATGTAGTGCCTCCCCCTGGAAAGGGTAGGCAATTAGCGGACTTCCCCATGCCAGGGAACACCATTGACACCATTTACTGCGTGGAGGGCGGCCCAGAACCTCCCCCACACAGTCAGCCGTGTTCCGGTATTGTGAGTGTGGGGAAGTTACGTCTTCTGTCTGCAGCACCCGGAATCTCCTAGGAGCCCTTCGCGTGTCTTCCCGAGTGTCTGCCTGTGCGGGCTGCCGGGGAAAGGCGGGGTTTGGGCTGGAAATACAGGTAGCATCTAGTGCCTCCCCCTGGACTTGGGAGGTAATTAGCGGAATTCCGCCTGCCAGGGAACACCTGTGACACCAGTCAGCTGCGAGGAAGGCGGCCCCAGTCTTCCCCCACACAGTCAGAAGTGTTCCGGAATTGTGAGTGTGGGGAGGTTCCGTATTCTGTCTGCAGCACCCGGGATTTCCTAGGAGCCCTTCGCGTGTCTTCCCCGAGTGTCTGCATGTGCGGGCTGCCGGGGAAAGGCGGGGGTTGGGCTGGAAATGCAGGTCGCATTTAGTGCCTCCCCCTGGACTTGCGAGGTAATTAGCGGACTTCCCCATGCCAGGGAACACCTTTGACACCACTCACCTGCGTCGAGGGCGGCCCCAAACCTCCCACACACAGTCAGCCGTGTTCCGAAATTGTGAGTGTGGGGAGGTTCCGTTTTCTGTCTGCAGCACCCGGGATCTCCTAGGAGCCCTTCGCGTGTCTTCCACGGTTGTCTCCCATTGCGGGCTGCCGGGGAATGCGGGGGTTGGGCTGGAAATGCAAGTAGCATCTAGTGCCTCCCCCTGGACAGGGTAGGCCATTAGCGGACTTCCCCGTGCCAGGGAACACCTGTGACACCAGTCAGCTGCGTGGACGGCGGCCCCAAACCTCCCACACACAGTCAGCCGTGTTCCGGAATTCTGAGAGTGAGGAGGTTCCGTCTTCTGTCTGCAACACCCGAGAACTCCTAGGAGCATTTCGCGTGTCTTCCCCGAGTGTATGCATGTGCGGGCTACCGGGGAAAGGCGGCGTTGGGCTGGAAATGCAGGTAGCATGTAGTGCCTCCCCCTGGACATGGTAGGCAATTAGCGGACTTCCCCCTGCCAGGGAATACCTTTGACACCACTTTGCTGCGTGGAGGGCGGCCCCGAACCTCCCCCACACAGTCAGCCGTGTTCCGGTATTGTGAGTGTGGGGAAGTTCCGTCTTCTGTCTGCAGCACCCGGAATCTCCTAGGAGCCCTTCGCGTGTCTTCCCCGAGTGTCTGCCTGTGCGGGCTGCCGGGGAAAGGCGGGGGTTGGGCTGGAAATGCAGGTAGCATCTAGTGCCTCCCCCTGGACAGGGTAGGCAATTAGCGAATTTACCCATGCCAGGGAACACCTTTGACAACACTTAGCGGCGTGGAGGGCGGCCCCAAACCACCCCCACACAGTTAGCCGTGTTCCGGGATTGTGAGTGTGGGGAGGTTCCGTCTACAGTCTGCAGCACCCGGGATCTCCTAGGAGCCCTTCGCGTGTCTTCCCCGAGTGTCTACCATTGCGGGCTGCCGGGGAAATCGGGGGTTGGGCTGGAAATGCAAGTAGCATCTAGTGCCTCCCCCTGGACAGGGTAGGCAATTAGCGGACTTCCCCGTGCCAGGGAACACCTTTGACACCACTTAGCTGCGTGGAGGGCGGCCCCGAACCTCCCCCACACAGTCAGGCGTGTTCCAGAATTCTGAGAATGGGGAGGTTCCGTCTTCTGTCTGCAGCACCCGGGATCTCCTAGGAGCCCTTCGCGTGTCTTCATCGAGTGTCTCCCATTGCGGGCTGCCGGGGAAATCGGGGGTTGGGCTGGAAATGCAAGTAGCATCTAGTGCCTCCCACTGGACAGGGTAGGCAATTAGCAGACTTCCCCATGCCAGGGAGCACCTTTCACACAACTTAGAGGCGTGGAGTGCGGCCCCGAACCTCCCCCACACAGTCAGCCATGTTTCGGAATTTTGAGTGTGAGGAGGTTCCGTCTTCTGTCTGCAGCACCCGGGATCTCCTAGGAGCCCTTCGCGTGTCTTCCCCGAGTGTCTCACATTGCGGGCTGCCGGGGAAAGGCGGGGGTTGGGCTGGAATTGCAGGTAGCATTTAGTGCCTCCCCCTGGACTTGGGAGGTAATTAGCGGACTTCCCCATGCCAGGGAACACCTTTGACACCACTCACCTGCGTGGAGGGCGGCCCCAAACCTCCCACACACAGTCAGCCGTGTTCCGAAATTGTGAGTGTGGGGAGGTTCCGTTTTCTGTCTGCAGCACCCGGGATCTCCTAGGATCCCTTCGCGTGTCTTCCACGGTTGTCTCCCATTGCGGGCTGCCGGGGAAAGCGGGGGTTTGGCTGGAAATGCAAGTAGCATCTAGTGCCTCCCCCTGGACAGGGTAGGCCATTAGCGGACTTCCCCGTGCCAGGGAACACCTGTGACACCAGTCAGCTACGTGGACGGCGGCCCCAAACCTCCAAAACACAGTCAGCCGTGTTCCGGAATTCTGAGAGTGAGGAGGTTCCGTCTTCTGTCTGCAGCACCCGAGATCTCCTAGGAGCATTTAGCGTGTCTTACCCGAGTGTATGCATGTGCGGGCTACCGGGGAAAGGCGGCGTTGGGCTGGAAATGCAGGTAGCATGTAGTGCCTCCCCCTGGACATGGTAGGCAATTAGCGGACTTCCCCCTGCCAGGGAATACCTTTGACATCACTCACCTGCGTGGAGGGCGGCCCCGAACCTCCCCCACACAGTCAGCCGTGTTCCGGTATTGTGAGTGTGGGGAAGTTCCGTCTTCTCTCTGCAGCACCCGGAATCTCCTAGGAGCCCTTCGCGTGTCTTCCCCGAGTGTCTGCCTTTGCGGGCTGCCGGGGAAATGCGGGGGTTGGGCTGGAAATGCAGGTAGCATCTAGTGCCTACCCCTGGACATTGTAGGGAATTAGCGGACTTCCCCATGCCAGGGAAAACCTTTGACACCACTTAGCTGCGTGGAGGGCGGCCCCGAACCTCCCCCACACAGTCAGCCGTGTTCCGGAATTCTGAGAGTGGGGAGGTTCCGTCTTCTGTCTGCAGCACCCGGGATCTCCTAGGAGCCCTTCGCGTGTCTTCCCCGTGTGTCTCACATTACGGGCTGCCGGGGAAAGGCGGGGTTTGGGCTGGAAATGCAGGTAGTATCTAGTGCCTCCCCCTGGACTTGGGAGGTAATTAGCGGACTTCCCCCTGCCAGGGAACACCTGTGACACCAGTCAGCTGCGTGGACGGCGGCCCCAAACCTCCCACACACAGTCAGCCGTGTTCCGGAATTCTGAGAGTGAGGAGGTTCCATCTTCTGTCTGCTGCACCCGAGATCTCCTAGGAGCATTTCGCGTGTCTTCCCCGATTGTATGCATGTGCGGCTACCGGGGAAAGGCGGGGTTTGGGCTGAAAATGCAGGTAGCATGTAGTGCCTCCCCCTGGAAAGGGTAGGCAATTAGCGGATTTCCCCATGCCAGGGAACACCATTGAAACCACTAAACTGCGTGGAGGGCGGCCCAGAACCTCCCCCACACAGTCAGCCGTGTTCCGGTATTGTGAGTGTGGGGAAGTTCCGTCTTCTGTCTGCAGCACCCGGAATCTCCTAGGAGCCCTTCGCGTGTCTTCCCGAGTGTCTGCCTGTGCGGGCTGCCGGGGAAAGGCGGGGTTTGGGCTGGAAATGCAGGTAGCATCTAGTGCCTCCCACTGGACTTGGGAGGTAATTAGCGGAATTCCGCCTGCCAGGGAACACCTGTGACACCAGTCAGCTGCGTGGAAGGTGGCCCCAGTCTTCCCCCACACAGTCAGAAGTGTTCCGGAATTGTGAGTGTGGGGAGGTTCCGTATTCTGTCTGCAGCAACCGGGATCTCCTAGGAGCCCTTCGCGTGTCTTCCCCGAGTGTCTGCATGTGCGGGCTGCCGGGGAAAGGCGGGGGTTTGGCTGGAAATGCAGGTCGCATTTAGTGCCTCCCCCTGGACTTGGGAGGTAATTAGCGGACTTCCCCATGCCAGGGAACACCTTTGACACCACTCAACTGCGTGGATGGCGGCCCCAAACCTCCCACACACAGTCAGCCGTGTTCCGAAATTGTGAGTGTGGGGAGGTTCCGTTTTCTGTCTGCAGTACCCGGGATCTCCTAGGACCCCTTCGCGTGTCTTCCACGGTTGTCTCCCATTGCGGGCTGCCGTGGAATGCGGGGGTTTGGCTGGAAATGCAAGTAGCATCTAGTGCCTCCCCCTGGACAGGGTAGGACATTAGCGGACTTCCCCTTGCCAGGGAACACCTGTGACACCAGTCAGCTGCGTGGACGGCGGCCCCAAACCTCCCACACACAGTCAGCCGTGTTCCGGAATTCTGAGAGTGAGGAGGTTCCGTCTTCTGTCTGCAACACCCGAGAACTCCTAGGAGCATTTCGCGTGTCTTCCCCGAGTGTATGCATGTGCGGGCTACCGAGGAAAGGCGGCGTTGGGCTGGAAATGCAGGTAGCATGTAGTGCCTCCCCCTGGACATGGTAGGCAATTAGCGGACTTCCCCCTGCCAGGGAATACCTTTGACACCACTTTGCTGCGTGGAGGGCGGCCCCGAACCTCCGCCACACAGTCAGCCGTGTTCCGGTATTGTGAGTGTGGGGAAGTTCCGTTTTCTGTCTGCAGCACCCGGGATCTCCTAGGAGCCCTTCGCGTGTCTTCCCCGAGTGTCTCACATTACGGGCTGCCGGGGAAAGGCGGGGTTTGGGCTGGAAATGCAGGTAGTATCTAGTGCCTCCCCCTTGACTTGGGAGGTAATTAGCGGACTTCCCCCTGCCAGGGAACACCTGTGACACCAGTCAGCTGCGTGGACGGCGGCCCCAAACCTCCCACACACAGTCAGCCGTGTTCCGGAATTCTGAGAGTGAGGAGGTTCCGTCTTCTGTCTGCTGCACCCGAGATCTCCTAGGAGCATTTCGCGTGTCTTCCCCGATTGTATGCATGTGCGGCTACCGGGGAAATGCGGGGTTTGGGCTGAAAATGCAGGTAGCATGTAGTGCCTCCCCCTGGAAAGGGTAGGCAATTAGCGGATTTCCCCATGCCAGGGAACACCATTGAAACCACTTAACTGCGTGGAGGGCGGCCCAGAACCTCCCCCACACAGTCAGCCGTGTTCCGGTATTGTGAGTGTGGGGAAGTTCCGTCTTCTGTCTGCAGCACCCGGGATCTCCTAGGACCCCTTCGCGTGTCTTCCACGGTTGTCTCCCATTGCGGGCTGCCGTGGAATGCGGGGGTTTGTCTGGAAATGCAAGTAGCATCTAGTGCCTCCCCCTGGACAGGGTAGGACATTAGCGGACTTCCCCGTGCCAGGGAACACCTGTGACACCAGTCATCTGCGTGGACGGCGGCAACAAACCTCCCACACACAGTCAGCCGTGTTCCGGAATTCTGAGAGTGAGGAGGTTCCGTCTTCTGTCTGCAACACCCGAGAACTCCTAGGAGCATTTCGCGTGTCTTCCCCGAGTGTATGCATGTGCGGGCTACCGAGGAAAGGCGGCGTTGGGCTGGAAATGCAGGTAGCATGTAGTGCCTCCCCCTGGACATGGTAGGCAATTAGCGGACTTCCCCCTGCCAGGGAATACCTTTGACACCACTTTGCTGCGTGGAGGGCGGCCCCGAACCTCCGCCACACAGTCAGCCGTGTTCCGGTATTGTGAGTGTGGGGAAGTTCCGTTTTCTGTCTGCAGCACCCGGGATCTCCTAGGAGCCCTTCGCGTGTCTTCCCCGAGTGTCTCACATTACGGGCTGCCGGGGAAAGGCGGGGTTTGGGCTGGAAATGCAGGTAGTATCTAGTGCCTCCCCCTTGACTTGGGAGGTAATTAGCGGACTTCCCCCTGCCAGGGAACACCTGTGACACCAGTCAGCTGCGTGGACGGCGGCCCCAAACCTCCCACACACAGTCAGCCGTGTTCCGGAATTCTGAGAGTGAGGAGGTTCCGTCTTCTGTCTGCTGCACCCGAGATCTCCTAGGAGCATTTCGCGTGTCTTCCCCGATTGTATGCATGTGCGGCTACCGGGGAAATGCGGGGTTTGGGCTGAAAATGCAGGTAGCATGTAGTGCCTCCCCCTGGAAAGGGTAGGCAATTAGCGGATTTCCCCATGCCAGGGAACACCATTGAAACCACTTAACTGCGTGGAGGGCGGCCCAGAACCTCCCCCACACAGTCAGCCGTGTTCCGGTATTGTGAGTGTGGGGAAGTTCCGTCTTCTGTCTGCAGCACCCGGGATCTCCTAGGACCCCTTCGCGTGTCTTCCACGGTTGTCTCCCATTGCGGGCTGCCGTGGAATGCGGGGGTTTGTCTGGAAATGCAAGTAGCATCTAGTGCCTCCCCCTGGACAGGGTAGGACATTAGCGGACTTCCCCGTGCCAGGGAACACCTGTGACACCAGTCATCTGCGTGGACGGCGGCAACAAACCTCCCACACACAGTCAGCCGTGTTCCGGAATTCTGAGAGTGAGGAGGTTCCGTCTTCTGTCTGCAACACCCGAGAACTCCTAGGAGCATTTCGCGTGTCTTCCCCGAGTGTATGCATGTGCGGGCTACCGAGGAAAGGCGGCGTTGGGCTGGAAATGCAGGTAGCATGTAGTGCCTCCCCCTGGACATGGTAGGCAATTAGCGGACTTCCCCCTGCCAGGGAATACCTTTGACACCACTTTGCTGCGTGGAGGGCGGCCCCGAACTTCCCCCACACAGTCAGCCGTGTTCCGGTATTGTGAGAGTGGGGAAGTTCCGTCTTCTGTCTGCAGCACCCGGGATCTCCTAGGAGCCCTTCGCGTGTCTTCCCCGAGTGTCTACCATTGCGGGCTGCCGGGGAAAGCGGGGGTTGTGCTGGAAATGCAAGTAGCATCTAGTGCCTCCCCCTGGACAGGGTAGGCAATTAGCGGACTTCCCCGTGCCAGGGAACACCTTTGACACCACTTAGCTGCGTGGAGGGCGGCCCCGAACCTCCCCCACACAGTCAGCCGTGTTCCGGAATTCTGAGAGTGGGGAGGTTCCGTCTTCTGTCTGCAGCACCCGGGATCTCCTAGGAGCCCTTCGCGTGTCTTCCCCGAGTGTCTACCTGTGCGGGCTGCCGGGGAAAGGCGGGGGTTGGGCTGGAAATGCAGGTAGCATCTAGTGCCTCCCCCTGGACTTGGGAGGTAATTAGCGGAATTCCGCCTGCCAGGGAACACCTGTGACACCAGTCAGCTGCGTGGAAGGCGGCCCCAGTCTTCCCCCACACAGTCAGAAGTGTTCCGGAATTGTGAGTGTGGGGAGGTTCCGTATTCTGTCTGCAGCACCCGGGATCTCCTAGGAGCCCTTCGCGTGTCTTCCCCGAGTGTCTGCATGTGCGGGATGCCGGGGAAAGGCGGGGGTTGGGCTGGAAATGCAGGTCGCATTTAGTGCCTCCCCCTGGACTTGGGAGGTAATTAGCGGACTTCCCCATGCCAGGGAACACATTTGACACCACTCAACTGCGTGGAGGGCGGCCCCAAACCTCCCACACACAGTCAGCCGTGTTCCGAAATTGTGAGTGTGGGGAGGTTCCGTTTTCTGTCTGCAGCACCCGGGATCTCCTAGGAGCCCTTCGCGTGTCTTCCACGGTTGTCTCCCATTGCGGGCTGCCGGGGAAAGCGGGGGTTGGGCTGGAAATGCAAGTAGCATCTAGTGCCTCCCCCTGGAAAGGGTAGGCCATTAGGGGACTTCCCCGTGCCAGGGACACCTGTGACACCAGTCAGCTGCGTGGACGGCGGCCCCAAACCTCCAACACACAGTCAGCCGTGTTCCGAAATTGTGAGTGTGGGGAGGTTCCGTCTTCTGTCTGCAGCAACCGGGATCTCCTAGGAGCCCTTCGCGTGTCTTCCCCGAGTGTCTGCCTGTGCGGGCTGCCGGGGAAAGGCGGGGTTTGGGCTGGAAATGCAGGTAGCATCTAGTGCCTCCCCCTGGACAGGGTAGGCAATTAGCGAATTTACCCATGCCAGGGAACACCTTTGACAACACTTAGCGGCGTGGAGGGCGGCCCCAAACCACCCCCACACAGTTATCCGTGTTCCGGGATTGTGAGTGTGGGGAGGTTCCGTCTACAGTCTGCAGCACCCGGGATCTCCTAGGAGCCCTTCGCGTGTCTTCCCCGAGTGTCTCACATTGCGGGATGCCGGGGAAAGGCGGGGGTTGGGCTGGAATTGCAGGTAGCATCTAGTGCTTCCCCCTGGACTTGGGAGGTAATTAGCGGACTTCCCCCTGCCAGGGAACACCTGTGACACCAGTCAGCTGCGTGGACGGTGGCCCCAAACCTCCCCCACACAGTCAGCCGTGTTCCGGAATTCTGAGAGTGGGGATGTTCCGTCTTCTGTCTGCAGCACCCGGGATCTCCTAGGAGCCCTTCGCGTGTCTTCCCCGAGTGTCTGCATGTGCGGGCTGCCGGGGAAAGGCGGGGGTTGGGCTAGAAATGCAGGTCGCATTTAGTGCCTCCCCCTGGACTTGGGAGGTAATTAGCGGACTTCCCCATGCCAGGGAACACCTTTGACACCACTCGCCTGCGTGGAGTGCGGCCCCAAACCTCCCACACACAGTCAGCCGTGTTCCGAAATTGTGAGTGTGGGGAGGTTCCGTTTTCTGTCTGCAGCACCCGGGATCTCCTAGGAGCCCTTCGCGTGTCTTCCACGGTTGTCTCCCATTGCGGGCTGCCGGGGAAAGCGGGGGTTTGGCTGGAAATGCAAGTAGCATCTAGTGCCTCCCCCTGGACAGGGTAGGCCATTAGCGGACTTCCCCGTGCCAGAGAACACCTGTGACACCAGTCAGCTGCGTGGACGGCGGCCCCAAACCTCCAACACACAGTCAGCCGTGTTCCGGAATTCTGAGAGTGAGGAGGTTCCGTCTTCTGTCTGCAGCACCCGAGATCTCCTAGGAGCATTTAGCGTGTCTTACCCGAGTGTATGCATGTGCGGGCTACCGGGGAAAGGCGGCGTTGGGCTGGAAATGCAGGTAGCATGTAGTGCCTCCCCCTGGACATGGTAGGCAATTAGCGGACTTCCCCCTGCCAGGGAATACCTTTGACCTCACTCACCTGCGTGGAGGGCGGCCCCGAACCTCCCCCACACAGTCAGCCGTGTTCCGGTATTGTGAGTGTGGGGAAGTTCCGTCTTATCTCTGCAGCACCTGGAATCTCCTAGGAGCCCTTCGCGTGTCTTCCCCGAGTGTCTGCCTGTGCGGGATGCTGGGGAAAGGCGGGGGTTGGGCTGGAAATGCAGGTAGCATCTAGTGCCTCCCCCTGGACAGGGTAGGCAATTAGCGGACTTCCCCATGCCAGGGAAAACCTTTGACACCACTTAGCTGCGTGGAGGGCGGCCCCGAACCTCCCCCACACAGTCAGCCGTGTTCCGGAATTCTGAGAGTGGGGAGGTTCCGTCTTCTGTCTGCAGCACCCGGGATCTCCTAGGAGCCCTTCGCGTGTCTTCCCCGTGTGTCTCACATTACGGGCTGCCGGGGAAAGGCGGGGTTTGGGCTGAAAATGCAGGTAGCATATAGTGCCTCCCCCTGGAAAGGGTAGGCAATTAGCGGATTTCCCCATGCCAGGGAACACCATTGACACCATTTACTGCGTGGAGGGCGGCCCAGAACCTCCCCCACACAGTCAGCCGTGTTCCGGTATTGTGAGTGTGGGGAAGTTACGTCTTCTGTCTGCAGCACCCGGAATCTCCTAGGAGCCCTTCGCGTGTCTTCCCGAGTGTCTGCCTGTGCGGGCTGCCGGGGAAAGGCGGGGTTTGGGCTGGAAATACAGGTAGCATCTAGTGCCTCCCCCTGGACTTGGGAGGTAATTAGCGGAATTCCGCCTGCCAGGGAACACCTGTGACACCAGTCAGCTGCGAGGAAGGCGGCCCCAGTCTTCCCCCACACAGTCAGAAGTGTTCCGGAATTGTGAGTGTGGGGAGGTTCCGTATTCTGTCTGCAGCACCCGGGATTTCCTAGGAGCCCTTCGCGTGTCTTCCCCGAGTGTCTGCATGTGCGGGCTGCCGGGGAAAGCGGGGGTTGGGCTGGAAATGCAGGTCGCATTTAGTGCCTCCCCCTGGACTTGGGAGGTAATTAGCGGACTTCCCCATGCCAGGGAACACCTTTGACACCACTCACCTGCGTGGAGGGCGGCCCCAAACCTCCCACACACAGTCAGCCGTGTTCCGAAATTGTGAGTGTGGGGAGGTTCCGTTTTCTGTCTGCAGCACCCGGGATCTCCTAGGAGCCCTTCGCGTGTCTTCCACGGTTGTCTCCCATTGCGGGCTGCCGGGGAATGCGGGGGTTGGGCTGGAAATGCAAGTAGCATCTAGTGCCTCCCCCTGGACAGGGTAGGCCATTAGCGGACTTCCCCGTGCCAGGGAACACCTGTGACACCAGTCAGCTGCGTGGACGGCGGCCCCAAACCTCCCACACACAGTCAGCCGTGTTCCGGAATTCTGAGAGTGAGGAGGTTCCGTCTTCTGTCTGCAACACCCGAGAACTCCTAGGAGCATTTCGCGTGTCTTCCCCGAGTGTATGCATGTGCGGTCTACCGGGGAAAGGCGGCGTTGGGCTGGAAATGCAGGTAGCATGTAGTGCCTCCCCCTGGACATGGTAGGCAATTAGCGGACTTCCCCCTGCCAGGGAATACCTTTGACACCACGTTGCTGCGTGGAGGGCGGCCCCGAAACTAACCCACACAGTCAGCCGTGTTCCGGTATTGTGAGTGTGGGGAAGTTCCGTCTTCTGTCTGCAGCACCCGGAATCTCCTAGGAGCACTTCGCGTGTCTTCCCCGAGTGTCTGCCTGTGCGGGCTGCCGGGGAAAGGCGGGGGTTGGGCTGGGAATGCAGGTAGCATCTAGTGCCTCCCCCTGGACAGGGTGGGCAATTAGCGAATTTACCCATGCCAGGGAACACCTTTGACAACACTTAGCGGCGTGGAGGGCGGCCCCAAACCACCCCCACACAGTTAGCCGTGTTCCGGGATTGTGAGTGTGGGGAGGTTCCGTCTACAGTCTGCAGCACCCGGGATCTCCTAGGAGCCCTTCGCGTGTCTTCCCCGAGTGTCTACCATTGCGGGCTGCCGGGGAAATCGGGGGTTGGGCTGGAAATGCAAGTAGCATCTAGTGCCTCCCCCTGGACAGGGTAGGCAATTAGCGGACTTCCCCGTGACAGGGAACACCTTTGACACCAATTAGCTGCGTGGAGGGCGGCCACGAACCTCCCCCACACAGTCAGGCGTGTTCCAGAATTCTGAGAATGGGGAGGTTCCGTCTTCTGTCTGCAGCACCCGGGATCTCCTAGGAGCCCTTTGCGTGTCTTCATCGAGTGTCTCCCATTGCGGTATGCCGGGGAAATCGGGGGTTGGGCTGGAAATGCAAGTAGAATCTAGTGCCTCCCACTGGACAGGGTAGGCAATTAGCGGACTTCCCCATGCCAGGGAGCACCTTTCACACCACTTAGAGGCGTGGAGGGCGGCCCCGAACCTCCCCCACACAGTCAGCCATGTTCCGGAATTGTGAGTGTGAGGAGGTTCCGTCTTCTGTCTGCAGCACCCGGGATCTCCTAGGAGCCCTTCGCGTGTCTTCCCCGAGTGTCTCACATTGCGGGCTGCCGGGGAAAGGCGGGGGTTGGGCTGGAATTGCAGGTAGCATCTAGTGCCTCCCCCTGGACTTGGGAGGTAATTAGCGGACTTCCCCCTGCCAGGGAACACCTGTGACACCAGTCAGCTGCGTGGACGGCGGCCCCAAACCTCCCCCACAAAGTCAGCCGTGTTCCGGAATTCTGAGAGTGGGGATGTTCCGTCTTCTGTCTGCAGCACCCGGGATCTCCTAGGAGCCCTTCGCGTGTCTTCCCCGAGTATCTGCATGTGCGGGCTGCCGGGGAAAGGCGGGGGTTGGGCTGGAAATGCAGGTCGCATTTAGTGCCTCCCCCTCGACTTGGGAGGTAATTAGCGGACTTCCCCATGCCAGGGAACACCTTTGACACCACTCACCTGCGTGGAGGGCGGCCCAAACCTCCCACACACAGTCAGCCGTGTTCCGAAATTGTGAGTGTGGGGAGGTTCCGTTTTCTGTCTGCAGCACCCGGGATCTCCTAGGAGCCCTTCGCGTGTCTTCCACGGTTGTCTCCCATTGCGGGCTGCCGGGGAAAGCGGGGGTTTGGCTGGAAATGCAAGTAGCATCTAGTGCCTCCCCCTGGACAGGGTAGGCCATTAGCGGACTTCCCCGTGCCAGGGAACACCTGTGACACCAGTCAGCTGCGTGGACGGCGGCCCCAAACCTCCAACACACAGTCAGCCGTGTTCCGGAATTCTGAGAGTGAGGAGGTTCCGTCTTCTGTCTGCAGCACCCGAGATCTCCTAGGAGCATTTAGCGTGTCTTACCCGAGTGTATGCATGTGCGGGCTACCGGGGAAAGGCGGCGTTGGGCTGGAAATGCAGGTAGCATGTAGTGCCTCCCCCTGGACATGGTAGGCAATTAGCGGACTTCCCCCTGCCAGGGAATACCTTTGAAATCACTCACCTGCGTGGAGGACGGCCCCGAACCTCCCCCACACAGTCAGCCGTGTTCCGGCATTGTGAGTGTGGGGAAGTTCCGTCTTCTCTCTGCAGCACCCGGAATCTCCTAGGAGCCCTTCGCGTGTCTTCCCCGAGTGTCTGCCTTTGCGGGCTGCCGGGGAAATGCGGGGGTTGGGCTGGAAATGCAGGTAGCATCTAGTGCCTCCCCTTGGACAGGGTAGGGAATTAGCGGACTTCCCCATGCCAGGGAAAACCTTTGACACCACTTAGCTGCGTGGAGGGCGGCCCCGAACCTCCCCAACACAGTCAGCCGTGTTCCGGAATTCTGAGAGTGAGGAGGTTCCGTCTTCTCTCTGCTGCACCCGAGATCTCCTAGGAGCATTTCGCGTGTCTTTCCCGATTGTATGCATGTGCGCATACCGGGGAAAGGCGGGGTATGGGCTGAAAATGCAAGTAGCATGTAGTGCCTCCCCCTGGAAAGGGTAGGCAATTAGCGGATTTCCCCATGCCAGGGAACACCATTGAAACCACTTAACTGCGTGGAGGGCGGCCCAGAACCTCCCCCACACAGTCAGCCGTGTTCCGGTATTGTGAGAGTTGGGAAGTTCCGTCTTCTGTCTGCAGCACCCGGGATCTCCTAGGAGCCCTTCGCGTGTCTTCCCCGAGTGTCTACCATTGCGGGCTGCCGGGGAAAGCGGGGGTTGGGCTGGAAATGCAAGTAGCATCTAGTGCCTACCCCTGGACAGGGTAGGCAATTAGCGGACTTCCCCGTGCCAGGGAACACCTTTGACACCACTTAGCTGCGTGGAGGGCGGCCCCGAACCTCCCCAACACAGTCAGCCGTGTTCCGGAATTCTGAGAGTGGGGAGGTTCCGTCTTCTGTCTGCAGCACCCGGGATCTCCTAGGAGCCCTTCGCGTGTCTTCCCCGAGTGTCTACCTGTGCGGGCTGCCGGGGAAAGGCGGGGGTTGGGCTGGAAATGCAGGTAGCATCTAGTGCCTCCCCCTGGACTTGGGAGGTAATTAGCGGAATTCCGCCTGCCAGGGAACACCTGTGACACCAGTCAGCTGCGTGGAAGGCGGCCCCAGTCTTCCCCACACAGTCAGAAGTGTTCCGGAATTGTGAGTGTGGGGAGGTTCCGTATTCTGTCTGCAGCACCCGGGATCTCCTAGGAGCCCTTCGCGTGTCTTCCCCGAGTGTCTGCATGTGCGGGATGCCGGGGAAATGCGGGGGTTGGGCTGGAAATGCAGGTCGCATTTAGGGCCTCCCCCTGGACTTGGGAGGTAATTAGCGGACTTCCCCATGCCAGGGAACACCTTTGACACCACTCAACTGCGTGGAGGGCGGCCCCAAACCTCCCACACACAGTCAGCCGTGTTCCGAAATTGTGAGTGTGGGGAGGTTCCGTTTTCTGTCTGCAGCACCCGGGATCTCCTAGGACCCCTTCGCGTGTCTTCCACGGTTGTCTCCCATTGCGGGCTGCCGTGCAATGCGGGGATTTGGCTGGAAATGCAAGTAGCATCTAGTGCCTCCCCCTGGACAGGGTAGGCCATTAGCGGACTTCCCCGTGCCAGGGAACACCTGTGACACCAGTCAGCTGCGTGGACGGCGGCCCCAAACTTCCCACACACAGTCAGCCGTGTTCCGGAATTCTGAGAGTGAGGAGGTTCCGTCTTCTGTCTGCAACACCCGAGAAATCCTAGGAGCATTTCGCGTGTCTTCCCCGAGTGTATGCATGTGCGGGCTACCGAGGAAAGGCGGCGTTGGGCTGGAAATGCAGGTAGCATGTAGTGCCTCCCCCTGGACATGGTAGGCAATTAGCGGAATTCCCCCTGCCAGGGAATACCTTTGACACCACTTTGCTGCGTGGAGGGCGGCCCCGAACCTCCCCCACACAGTCAGCCATGTTCCGGTATTGTGAGTGTGGGGAAGTTCCGTTTTCTGTCTGCAGCACCCGGGATCTCCTAGGAGCCCTTCGCTTGTCTTCCCCGAGTGTCTACCATTGCGGGCTGCCGGGGAAAGTGGGGGTTGGGCTGGAAATGCAGGTCGCATTTAGTGCCTCCCCCTGGACTTGGGAGGTAATTAGCGGACTTCCCCATGCCAGGGAACACCTTTGACACCACTCAACTGTGTTTAGGGCGGCCCCAAACCTCCCACACACAGTCAGCCGTGTTCCGAAATTGTGAGTGTGGGGAGGTTCCGTTTTCTGTCTGCAGCACCCGGGATCTCCTAGGAGCCCTTCGCGTGTCTTCCACGGTTGTCTCCCATTGCGGGCTGCCGTGGAATGCGGGGGTTTGGCTGGAAATGCAAGTAGCATCTAGTGCCTCCCCCTGGACAGGGTAGGCCATTAGCGGACTTCCCCGTGCCAGGGAACACCTGTGACACCAGTCAGCTGCGTGGACGGCGGCCCCAAACCTCCCACACACAGTCAGCCGTGTTCCGGAATTCTGAGAGTGAGGAGGTTCCGTCTTCTGTCTGCAACACCCGAGAACTCCTAGGAGCATTTCGCGTGTCTTCCCCGAGTGTATGCATGTGCGGGCTACCGAGGAAAGGCGGCGTTGGGCTGGAAATGCAGGTAGCATGTAGTGCCTCCCCCTGGACATGGTAGGCAATTAGCGGAATTCCCCCTGCCAGGGAATACCTTTGACACCACTTTGCTGCGTGGAGGGCGGCCCCGAACCTCCCCCACACAGTCAGCCGTGTTCCGGTATTGTGAGAGTTGGGAAGTTCCGTCTTCTGTCTGCAGCACCCGGGATCTCCTAGGAGCCCTTCGCGTGTCTTCCCCGAGTGTCTACCATTGCGGGCTGCCGGGGAAAGCGGGGGTTGGGCTGGAAATGCAAGTAGCATCTAGTGCCTACCCCTGGACAGGGTAGGCAATTAGCGGACTTCCCCGTGCCAGGGAACACCTTTGACACCACTTAGCTGCGTGGAGGGCGGCCCCGAACCTCCCCAACACAGTCAGCCGTGTTCCGGAATTCTGAGAGTGGGGAGGTTCCGTCTTCTGTCTGCAGCACCCGGGATCTCCTAGGAGCCCTTCGCGTGTCTTCCCCGAGTGTCTACCTGTGCGGGCTGCCGGGGAAAGGCGGGGGTTGGGCTGGAAATGCAGGTAGCATCTAGTGCCTCCCCCTGGACTTGGGAGGTAATTAGCGGAATTCCGCCTGCCAGGGAACACCTGTGACACCAGTCAGCTGCGTGGAAGGCGGCCCCAGTCTTCCCCCACACAGTCAGAAGTGTTCCGGAATTGTGAGTGTGGGGAGGTTCCGTATTCTGTCTGCAGCACCCGGGATCTCCTAGGAGCCCTTCGCGTGTCTTCCCCGAGTGTCTGCATGTGCGGGATGCCGGGGAAATGCGGGGGTTGGGCTGGAAATGCAGGTCGCATTTAGGGCCTCCCCCTGGACTTGGGAGGTAATTAGCGGACTTCCCCATGCCAGGGAACACCTTTGACACCACTCAACTGCGTGGAGGGCGGCCCCAAACCTCCCACACACAGTCAGCCGTGTTCCGAAATTGTGAGTGTGGGTAGGTTCCGTTTTCTGTCTGCAGCACCCGGGATCTCCTAGGAGCCCTTCGCGTGTCTTCCACGGTTGTCTCCCATTGCGGGCTGCCGGGGAATGCGGGGGTTTGGCTGGAAATGCAAGTAGCATCTAGTGCCTCCCCCTGGACAGGGTAGGCCTTTAGCGGACTTCCCCGTGCCAGGGAACACCTGTGACACCAGTCAGCTGCGTGGACGGCGGCCCCAAACCTCCAACACACAGTTATCCGTGTTCCGGGATTGTGAGTGTGGGGAGGTTCCGTCTACAGTCTGCAGCACCCGGGATCTCCTAGGAGCCCTTCGCGTGTATTCCCCGAGTGTCTCACATTGCGGGCTGCCGGGGAAAGGCGGGGGTTGGGCTGGAATTGCAGGTAGCATCTAGTGCCTCCCCCTGGACTTGGGAGGTAATTAGCGGACTTCCCCCTGCCAGGGAACACCTGTGACACCAGTCAGCTGCGTCGACGGCGGCCCCAAACCTCCCCCACACAGTCAGCCGTGTTCCGGAATTCTGAGAGTGGGGATGTTCCGTCTTCTGTCTGCAGCACCCGGGATCTCCTAGGAGCCCTTCGCGTGTCTTCCCCGAGTGTCTGCATGTGCGGGCTGCCGGGGAAAGGCGGGGGTTGGGCTGGAAATGCAGGTCGCATTTAGTGCCTCCCCCTGGACTTGGGAGGTAATTAGCGGACTTCCCCATGCCAGGGAACACCTTTGACACCACTCAACTGTGTTTAGGGCGGCCCCAAACCTCCCACACACAGTCAGCCGTGTTCCGAAATTGTGAGTGTGGGGAGGTTCCGTTTTCTGTCTGCAGCACCCGGGATCTCCTAGGAGCCCTTCGCGTGTCTTCCACGGTTGTCTCCCATTGCGGGCTGCCGTGGAATGCGGGGGTTTGGCTGGAAATGCAAGTAGCATCTAGTGCCTCCCCCTGGACAGGGTAGGCCATTAGCGGACTTCCCCGTGCCAGGGAACACCTGTGACACCAGTCAGCTGCGTGGACGGCGGCCCCAAACCTCCCACACACAGTCAGCCGTGTTCCGGAATTCTGAGAGTGAGGAGGTTCCGTCTTCTGTCTGCAACACCCGAGAACTCCTAGGAGCATTTCGCGTGTCTTCCCCGAGTGTATGCATGTGCGGGCTACCGAGGAAAGGCGGCGTTGGGCTGGAAATGCAGGTAGCATGTAGTGCCTCCCCCTGGACATGGTAGGCAATTAGCGGAATTCCCCCTGCCAGGGAATACCTTTGACACCACTTTGCTGCGTGGAGGGCGGCCCCGAACCTCCCCCACACAGTCAGCCGTGTTCCGGTATTGTGAGAGTTGGGAAGTTCCGTCTTCTGTCTGCAGCACCCGGGATCTCCTAGGAGCCCTTCGCGTGTCTTCCCCGAGTGTCTACCATTGCGGGCTGCCGGGGAAAGCGGGGGTTGGGCTGGAAATGCAAGTAGCATCTAGTGCCTACCCCTGGACAGGGTAGGCAATTAGCGGACTTCCCCGTGCCAGGGAACACCTTTGACACCACTTAGCTGCGTGGAGGGCGGCCCCGAACCTCCCCAACACAGTCAGCCGTGTTCCGGAATTCTGAGAGTGGGGAGGTTCCGTCTTCTGTCTGCAGCACCCGGGATCTCCTAGGAGCCCTTCGCGTGTCTTCCCCGAGTGTCTACCTGTGCGGGCTGCCGGGGAAAGGCGGGGGTTGGGCTGGAAATGCAGGTAGCATCTAGTGCCTCCCCCTGGACTTGGGAGGTAATTAGCGGAATTCCGCCTGCCAGGGAACACCTGTGACACCAGTCAGCTGCGTGGAAGGCGGCCCCAGTCTTCCCCCACACAGTCAGAAGTGTTCCGGAATTGTGAGTGTGGGGAGGTTCCGTATTCTGTCTGCAGCACCCGGGATCTCCTAGGAGCCCTTCGCGTGTCTTCCCCGAGTGTCTGCATGTGCGGGATGCCGGGGAAATGCGGGGGTTGGGCTGGAAATGCAGGTCGCATTTAGTGCCTCCCCCTGGACTTGGGAGGTAATTAGCGGACTTCCCCATGCCAGGGAACACCTTTGACACCACTCAACTGCGTGGAGGGCGGCCCCAAACCTCCCACACACAGTCAGCCGTGTTCCGAAATTGTGAGTGTGGGTAGGTTCCGTTTTCTGTCTGCAGCACCCGGGATCTCCTAGGAGCCCTTCGCGTGTCTTCCACGGTTGTCTCCCATTGCGGGCTGCCGGGGAATGCGGGGGTTTGGCTGGAAATGCAAGTAGCATCTAGTGCCTCCCCCTGGACAGGGTAGGCCTTTAGCGGACTTCCCCGTGCCAGGGAACACCTGTGACACCAGTCAGCTGCGTGGACGGCGGCCCCAAACCTCCAACACACAGTTATCCGTGTTCCGGGATTGTGAGTGTGGGGAGGTTCCGTCTACAGTCTGCAGCACCCGGGATCTCCTAGGAGCCCTTCGCGTGTATTCCCCGAGTGTCTCACATTGCGGGCTGCCGGGGAAAGGCGGGGGTTGGGCTGGAATTGCAGGTAGCATCTAGTGCCTCCCCCTGGACTTGGGAGGTAATTAGCGGACTTCCCCCTGCCAGGGAACACCTGTGACACCAGTCAGCTGCGTCGACGGCGGCCCCAAACCTCCCCCACACAGTCAGCCGTGTTCCGGAATTCTGAGAGTGGGGATGTTCCGTCTTCTGTCTGCAGCACCCGGGATCTCCTAGGAGCCCTTCGCGTGTCTTCCCCGAGTGTCTGCATGTGCGGGCTGCCGGGGAAAGGCGGGGGTTGGGCTGGAAATGCAGGTCGCATTTAGTGCCTCCCCCTGGACTTGGGAGGTAATTAGCGGACTTCCCCATGCCAGGGAACACCTTTGACACCACTCACCTGCGTGGAGGGCGGCCCCAAACCTCCCACACACAGTCAGCCGTGTTCCGAAATTGTGAGTGTGGGGAGGTTCCGTTTTCTGTCTGCAGCACCCGGGATCTCCTAGGAGCCCTTCGCGTGTCTTCCACGGTTGTCTCCCATTGCGGGCTGCTGGGGAAAGCGGGGGTTTGCCTGGAAATGCAAGTAGCATCTAGTGCCTCCCCCTGGACATGGTAGGCCATTAGCGGACTTCCCCGTGCCAGGGAACACCTGTGACACCAGTCAGCTGCGTGGACGGCGGCCCCAAACCTCCAACACACAGTCAGCCGTGTTCCGGAATTCTGAGAGTGAGGAGGTTCCGTCTTCTGTCTGCAGCACCCGAGATCTCCTAGGAGCATTTAGCGTGTCTTACCCGAGTGTATGCAGGTGCGGGCTACCGGGGAAAGGCGGCGTTGGGCTGGAAATGCAGGTAGCATGTAGTGCCTCCCCCTGGACATGGTAGGCAATTAGCGGACTTCCCCCTGCCAGGGAATACCTTTGACATCACTCACCTGCGTGGACGGCGGCCCCGAACCTCCCCCACACAGTCAGCCGTGTTCCGGTATTGTGAGTGTGGGGAAGTTCCGTCTTCTCTCTGCAGCACCCGGAATCTCCTAGGAGCCCTTCGCGTGTCTTCCCCGAGTGTCTACCATTGCGGGGTGCCGGGGAAAGCGGGGGTTGGGCTGGAAATGCAAGTAGCATCTAGTGCCACCCCCTGGACAGGGTAGGCAATTAGCGGAATTCCCCGTGCCAGGGAACACCTTTGACACCACTTAGCTGCGTGGAGGGCGGCCCCGAACCTCCCCCACACAGTCAGGCGTGTTCCAGAATTCTGAGAGTGGGGAGGTTCCGTCTTATGTCTGCAGCACCCGGGATCTCCTAGGAGCCCTTCGCGTGTATTCCCCGTGTGTCTGCTTGTGCGAGCTGCCGGGGAAAGGCGGGGGTTGGGCTGGAAATGCAGGTAGCATCTAGTGCCTCCCCCTGAACAGGGGAGGTAATTAGCGGAATTCCGCCTGCCAAGGAACACCTGTGACACCAGTCAGCTGCGTGGAAGGCGGCCCCAGTCTTCCCCCACACAGTCAGAAGTGTTCCGGAATTGTGAGTGTGGGGAGGTTCCGTTTTGTGTCTGCAGCACCCGGGATCTCCTAGGAGCCCTTCGCGTGTCTTCCCCGAGTGTCTGCATGTGCGGGCTGCCGGGGAAAGGCGGGGGTTGGGCTGGAAATGCAGGTCGCATTTAGTGCCTCCCCCTGGACTTGGGAGGTAATTAGCGGACTTCCCCCTGCCAGGGAACACCTTTGACACCACTGAACTGCGTGGAGGGCGGCCCCAAACCTCCCACACACAGTCAGCCGTATTCCGAAATTGTGAATGTGGGGAGGTTCCGTCTTCTGTCTGCAGCACCCGGGATCTCCTAGGAGCCCTTCGCGTGTCTTCCACGAGTGTCTCCCATTGCGGGCTGCCGGGGAAAGCGGGGGTTGGGCTGGAAATGCAAGTAGCATCTAGTGCCTCCCCCTGGACAGGGTAGGCAATTAGCGGACTTCCCCATGCCAGGGAAAACCTTTGACACCACTTAGCTGCGTGGAGGGCGGCCCCGAACCTCCCCCACACAGTCAGCCGTGTTCCGGAATTCTGAGAGTGGGGAGGTTCCGTCTTCAGTCTGCAGCACCCGGGATCTCCTAGGAGCCCTTCGCGTGTCTTCCCCGAGTGTCTCACATTACGGGCTGCCGGGGAAAGGCGGGGTTTGGCCTGGAAATGCAGGTAGTATCTAGTGCCTCCCCCTGGAATTGGGAGGTAATTAGCGGACTTCCCCCTGCCAGGGAACAGCTGTGACACCAGTCAGCTGCGTGGACGGCGACCCCAAACCTCCCACACACAGTCAGCCGTGTTCCGGAATTCTGAGAATGAGGAGGTTCCGTCTTCTGTCTGCTGCACCCGAGATCTCCTAGGAGAATTTCGCGTGTCTTCCCCGAGTGTATGCATGTGCTGCTACCGGGGAAAGTCGGGGTTTGGGCTGAAAATGCAGGTAGCATGTAGTGCCTCCCCCTGGAAAGGGTAGGCAATTAGCGGATTTCCCCATGCCAGGGAACACCATTGACACCATTTACTGCGTGGAGGGCGGCCCAGAACCTCCCCCACACAGTCAGCCGTGTTCCGGTATTGTGAGTGTGGGGAAGTTCCGTCTTCTGTCTGCAGCACCCGGAATCTCCTAGGAGCCCTTCGCGTGTCTTCCCGAGTGTCTGCCTGTGCGGGCTGCCGGGGAAATGCGGGGTTTGGGCTGGAAATGCAGGTAGCATCTAGTGCCTCCCCCTGGACTTGGGAGGTAATTAGCGGAATTCCGCCTGCCAGGGAACACCTGTGACACCAGTCAGCTGCGTGGAAGGCGGCCCCAGTCTTCCCCCACACAGTCAGAATTGTTCCGGAATTGTGAGTGTGGGGACGTTCCGTATTCTGTCTGCAGCACCCGGGATCTCCTAGGAGCCCTTCGCGTGTCCTCCCCGAGTTTCTGCATGTGCGGGCTGCCGGGGAAATGCGGGGGTTGGGCTGGAAATGCAGGTCGCATTTAGGGCCTCCCCCTGGACTTGGGAGGTAATTAGCGGACTTCCCCATGCCAGGGAACACCTTTGACACCACTCACCTGCGTGGAGGGCGGCCCCAAACCTCCCACACACAGTCAGCCGTGTTCCGAAATTGTGAGTGTGGGGAGGTTCCGTTTTCTGTCTGCAGCACCCGGGATCTCCTAGGAGACCTTCGCGTGTCTTCCACGGTTGTCTCCCATTGCGGGCTGCCGGGGAATGCGGGGGTTGGGCTGGAAATGCAAGTAGCATCTAGTGCCTCCCCCTGGACAGGGTAGGCCATTAGCGGACTTCCCCGTGCCAGGGAACACCTGTGACACCAGTCAGCTGCGTGGACGGCGGCCCCAAACCTCCCACACTCAGTCAGCCGTGTTCCGGAATTCTGAGAGTGAGGAGGTTCCGTGTTCTGTCTGCAACACCCGAGAACTCCTAGGAGCATTTCGCGTGTCTTCCCCGAGTGTATGCATGTGCGGGCTACTGGGGAAAGGCGGCGTTGGGCTGGAAATGCAGGTAGCATGTAGTGCCTCCCCCTGGACATGGTAGGCAATTAGCGGACTTCCCCCTGCCAGGGAATACCTTTGACACCACTTTGCTGCGTGGAGGGCGGCCCAGAACCTCCCCCACACAGTCAGCCGTGTTCCGGTATTGTGAGTGTGGGGAAGTTCCGTCTTCTGTCTGCAGCACCCGGAATCTCCTAGGAGCCCTTCGCGTGTCTTCCCCGAGTGTCTGCCTGTGCGGGCTGCCGGGGAAAGGCGGGGGTTGGGCTGGAAATGCAGGTAGCATCTAGTGCCTCCCCCTGGACAGGGTAGGCAATTAGCGAATTTACCCATGCCAGGGAACACCTTTGACAACACTTAGCGGCGTGGAGGGCGGCCCCAAACCACCCCCACACAGTTAGACGTGTTCCGGGATTGTGAGTGTGGGGAGGTTCCGTCTACAGTCTGCAGCACCCGGGATCTCCTAGGAGCCCTTCGCGTGTCTTCCCCGAGTGTCTACCATTGCGGGCTGCCGGGGAAATCGGGGGTTGGGCTGGAAATGCAAGTAGCATCTAGTGCCTCCCCCTGGACAGGGTAGGCAATTAGCGGACTTCCCCGTGCCAGGGAACACCTTTGACACCACTTAGCTGCGTGGAGGGCGGCCCCGAACCTCCCCCACACAGTCAGGCGTGTTCCAGAATTCTGAGAATGGGGAGGTTCCGTCTTCTGTCTGCAGCACCCGGGATCTCCTAGGAGCCCTTCGCGTGTCTTCATCGAGTGTCTCCCATTGCGGGCTGCCGGGGAAATCGGGGGTTGGGCTGGAAATGCAAGTAGCATCTAGTGCCTCCCACTGGACAGGGTAGGCAATTAGCAGACTTCCCCATGCCAGGGAGCACCTTTCACACAACTTAGAGGCGTGGAGGGCGGCCCCGAACCTCCCCCACACAGTCAGCCATGTTCCGGAATTCTGAGAGTGGGGAGGTTCCGTCTTCTGTCTGCAGCACCCGGGATCTCCTAGGAGCCCTTCGCGTGTCTTCCCCGTGTGTCTCACATTACGGGCTGCCGGGGAAAGGCGGGGTTTGGGCTGGAAATGCAGGTAGTATCTAGTGCCTCCCCCTGGACTTGGGATGTAATTAGCGGACTTCCCCCTGCCAGGGAACACCTGTGACACCAGTCAGCTGCGTGGACGGCGGCCCCAAACCTCCCACACACAGTCAGCCGTGTTCCGGAATTCTGAGAGTGAGGAGGTTCCGTCTTCTGTCTGCTGCACCCGAGATCTCCTAGGAGCATTTCGCGTGTCTTCCCCGATTGTATGCATGTGCGGCTACCGGGGAAAGGCGGGGTTTGGGCTGAAAATGCAGGTAGCATGTAGTGCCTCCCCCTGGAAAGGGTAGGCAATTAGCGGATTTCCCCATGCCAGGTAACACCATTGAAACCACTTAACTGCGTGGAGGGCGGCCCAGAACCTCCCCCACACAGTCAGCCGTGTTCCGGTATTGTGAGTGTGGGGAAGTTCCGTCTTCTGTCTGCAGCACCCGGAATCTCCTAGGAGCCCTTCGCGTGTCTTCCCGAGTGTCTGCCTGTGCGGGCTGCCGGGGAAAGGCGGGGTTTGGGCTGGAAATGCAGGTAGCATCTAGTGCCTCCCACTGGACTTGGGAGGTAATTAGCGGAATTCCGCCTGCCAGGGAACACCTGTGACACCAGTCAGCTGCGTGGAAGATGGCCCCAGTCTTCCCCCACACAGTCAGAAGTGTTCCGGAATTGTGAGTGTGGGGAGGTTCCGTATTCTGTCTGCAGCACCTGGGATCTCCTAGGAGCCCTTTGCGTGTCTTCCCCGAGTGTCTACCATTGCGGGCTGCCGGGGAAAGCGGGGGTTGGGCTGGAAATGCAGGTCGCATTTAGTGCCTCCCCCTGGACTTGGGAGGTAATTAGCGGACTTCCCCATGCCAGGGAACACCTTTGACACCACTCAACTGCGTTTAGGGCGGCCCCAAACCACCCACACACAGTCAGGCGTGTTCCGAAAATGTGAGTGTGGGGAGGTTCCGTTTTCTGTCTGCAGCACCCGGGATCTCCTAGGAGCCCTTCGCGTGTCTTCCACGGTTTCTCCCATTGCGGGCTGCCGTGGAATGCGGGGGTTTGGCTGGAAATGCAAGTAGCATCTAGTGCCTCCCCCTGGACAGGGTAGGCCATTAGCGGACTTCCCCGTGCCAGGGAACACCTGTGACACCAGTCAGCTGCGTGGACGGCGGCCCCAAACCTCCCACACACAGTCAGCTGTGTTCCGGAATTCTGAGAGTGAGGAGGTTCCGTCTTCTGTCTGCAACACCCGAGAACTAGTAGGAGCATTTCGCGTGTCTTCCCCGAGTGTATGCATGTGCGGGCTACCGAGGAAAGCCGGCGTTGGGCTGGAAATGCAGGTAGCATGTAGTGCCTCCCCCTGGACATGGTAGGCAATTAGCGGACTTCCCCCTGCCAGGGAATACCTTTGACACCACTTTGCTGCGTGGAGGGCGGCCCCGAACCTCCCCCACACAGTCAGCCGTGTTCCGGTATTGTGAGTGTGGGGAAGTTCCGTCTTCTGTCTGCAGCACCCGGGATCTCCTAGGAGCCCTTCGCGTGTCTTCCCCGAGTGTCTACCATTGCGGGCTGCCGGGGAAAGCGGGGGTTGTGCTGGAAATGCAAGTAGCATCTAGTGCCTCAACCTGGACAGGGTAGGCAATTAGCGGACTTCCCCGTGCCAGGGAACACCTTTGACACCACTTAGCTGCGTGGAGGGCGGCCCCGAACCTCCCCCACACAGTCAGCCGTGTTCCGGTATTGTGAGTGTGGGGAAGTTCCGTCTTCTCTCTGCAGCACCCGGAATCTCCTAGGATCCCTTCGCGTGTCTTCCCCGAGTGTTTGCCTTTGCGGGCTGCCGGGGAAATGCGGGGGTTGGTCTGGAAATGCAGGTAGCATCTAGTGCCTCCCCCTGGACATTGTAGGGAATTAGCGGACTTCCCCATGCCAGGGAAAACCTTTGACACCACTTAGCTGCGTGGAGGGCGGCCCCGAACCTCCCCCACACAGTCAGCCGTGTTCCGGAATTCTGAGAGTGGGGATGTTCCGTCTTCTGTCTGCAGCACCCGGGATCTCCTAGGAGCCCTTCGCGTGTCTTCCCCGTGTGTCTCACATTACGGGCTGCCGGGGAAAGGCGGGGTTTGGGCTGGAAATGCAGGTAGTATCTAGTGCCTCCCCCTGGACTTGGGAGGTAATTAGCGGACTTCCCCCTGCCAGGGAACACCTGTGACACCAGTCAGCTGCGTGGACGGCGGCCCCAAACCTCCCACACACAGTCAGCTGTGTTCCGGAATTCTGAGAGTGAGGAGGTTCCGTCTTCTGTCTGCAACACCCGAGAACTAGTAGGAGCATTTCGCGTGTCTTCCCCGAGTGTATGCATGTGCGGGCTACCGAGGAAAGCCGGCGTTGGGCTGGAAATGCAGGTAGCATGTAGTGCCTCCCCCTGGACATGGTAGGCAATTAGCGGACTTCCCCCTGCCAGGGAATACCTTTGACACCACTTTGCTGCGTGGAGGGCGGCCCCGAACCTCCCCCACACAGTCAGCCGTGTTCCGGTATTGTGAGTGTGGGGAAGTTCCGTCTTCTGTCTGCAGCACCCGGGATCTCCTAGGAGCCCTTCGCGTGTCTTCCCCGAGTGTCTACCATTGCGGGCTGCCGGGGAAAGCGGGGGTTGTGCTGGAAATGCAAGTAGCATCTAGTGCCTCAACCTGGACAGGGTAGGCAATTAGCGGACTTCCCCGTGCCAGGGAACACCTTTGACACCACTTAGCTGCGTGGAGGGCGGCCCCGAACCTCCCCCACACAGTCAGCCGTGTTCCGGTATTGTGAGTGTGGGGAAGTTCCGTCTTCTCTCTGCAGCACCCGGAATCTCCTAGGATCCCTTCGCGTGTCTTCCCCGAGTGTTTGCCTTTGCGGGCTGCCGGGGAAATGCGGGGGTTGGTCTGGAAATGCAGGTAGCATCTAGTGCCTCCCCCTGGACATTGTAGGGAATTAGCGGACTTCCCCATGCCAGGGAAAACCTTTGACACCACTTAGCTGCGTGGAGGGCGGCCCCGAACCTCCCCCACACAGTCAGCCGTGTTCCGGAATTCTGAGAGTGGGGATGTTCCGTCTTCTGTCTGCAGCACCCGGGATCTCCTAGGAGCCCTTCGCGTGTCTTCCCCGTGTGTCTCACATTACGGGCTGCCGGGGAAAGGCGGGGTTTGGGCTGGAAATGCAGGTAGTATCTAGTGCCTCCCCCTGGACTTGGGAGGTAATTAGCGGACTTCCCCCTGCCAGGGAACACCTGTGACACCAGTCAGCTGCGTGGACGGCGGCCCCAAACCTCCCAAACACAGTCAGCCGTGTTCCGGAATTCTGAGAGTGAGGAGGTTCCGTCTTCTGTCTGCTGCACCCGAGATCTCCTAGGAGCATTTCGCGTGTCTTCCCCGATTGTATGCATGTGCGGCTACCGGGGAAAGGCGGGGTTTGGGCTGAAAATGCAGGTAGCATGTAGTGCCTCCCCCTGGAAAGGGTAGGCAATTAGCGGATTTCCCCATGCCAGGGAACACCATTGAAACCACTTAACTGCGTGGAGGGCGGCCCAGAACCTCCCCCACACAGTCAGCCGTGTTCCGGTATTGTGAGTGTGGGGAAGTTCCGTCTTCTGTCTGCAGCACCCGGAATCTCCTAGGAGCCCTTCGCGTGTCTTCCCGAGTGTCTGCCTGTGCGGGCTGCCGGGGAAAGGCGGGGTTTGGGCTGGAAATGCAGGTAGCATCTAGTGCCTCCCCCTGGACTTGGGAGGTAATTAGCGGAATTCCGCCTGCCAGGGAACACCTGTGACACCAGTCAGCTGCGTGGAAGGCGGCCCCAGTCTTCCCCCACACAGTCAGAAGTGTTCCGGAATTGTGAGTGTGGGGATGTTCCGTATTCTGTCTGCAGCACCCGGGATCTCCTAGGAGCCCTTCGCGTGTCTTCCCCATGTGTCTGCATGTGCGGGCTGCCGGGGAAAGGCGGGGGTTGGGCTGGAAATGCAGGTCGCATTTAGTGCCTCCCCCTGGACTTGGGAGGTAATTAGCGGACTTCCCCATGCCAGGGAACACCTTTGACACCACTCAACTGCGTGGATGGCGGCCCCAAACCTCTCACACACAGTCAGCCGTGTTCCGAAATTGTGAGTGTGGGGAGGTTCCGTTTTCTGTCTGCAGCACCCGGGATCTCCTAGGACCCCTTCGCGTGTCTTCCACGGTTGTCTCCCATTGCGGGCTGCCGTGGAATGCGGGGGTTTGGCTGGAAATGCAAGTAGCATCTAGTGCCTCCCCCTGGACAGGGTAGGACATTAGCGGACTTCCCCGTGCCAGGGAACACCTGTGACACCAGTCATCTGCGTGGACGGCGGCAACAAACCTCCCACACACAGTCAGCCGTGTTCCGGAATTCTGAGAGTGAGGAGGTTCCGTCTTCTGTCTGCAACACCCGAGAACTCCTAGGAGCATTTCGCGTGTCTTCCCCGAGTGTATGCATGTGCGGGCTAACGAGGAAAGGCGGCGTTGGGCTGGAAATGCAGGTAGCATGTAGTGCCTCCCCCTGGACATGGTAGGCAATTAGCGGACTTCCCCCTGCCAGGGAATACCTTTGACACCACTTTGCTGCGTGGAGGGCGGCCCCGAACCTCCCCCACACAGTCAGCCGTGTTCCGGTATTGTGAGTGTGGGGAAGTTCCGTTTTCTGTCTGCAGCACCCGGGATCTCCTAGGAGCCCTTCGCGTGTCTTCCCCGAGTGTCTACCATTGCGGGCTGCCGGGGAAAGCGGGGGTTGGGCTGGAAATGCAGGTCGCATTTAGTGCCTCCCCCTGGACTTGGGAGGTAATTAGCGGACTTCCCCATGACAGGGAACACCTTTGACACCACTCAACTGCGTTTAGGGCGGCCCCAAACCTCCCACACACAGTCAGCCGTGTTCCGGAATTCTGAGAGTGAGGAGGTTCCGTCTTCTGTCTGCAACACCCGAGAACTCCTAGGAGCATTTCGCGTGTCTTCCCCGAGTGTATGCATGTGCGGGCTACCGAGGAAAGGCGGCGTTGGGCTGGAAATGCAGGTAGCATGTAGTGCCTCCCCCTGGACATGGTAGGCAATTAGCGGACTTCCCCCTGCCAGGGAATACCTTTGACACCACTTTGCTGCGTGGAGGGCGGCCCCGAACCTCCCCCACACAGTCAGCCGTGTTCCGGTATTGTGAGAGTGGGGAAGTTCCGTCTTCTGTCTGCAGCACCCGGGATCTCCTAGGAGCCCTTCGCGTGTCTTCCCCGAGTGTCTACCATTGCGGGCTGCCGGGGAAAGCGGGGGTTGTGCTGGAAATGCAAGTAGCATCTAGTGCCTCCCCCTGGACAGGGTAGGCAATTAGCGGATTTCCCCGTGCCAGGGAACACCTTTGACACCACTTAGCTGCGTGGAGGGCGGCCCCGAACCTCCCCCACACAGTCAGCCGTGTTCCGGAATTCTGAGAGTGGGGAGGTTCCGTCTTCTGTCTGCAGCACCCGGGATCTCCTAGGAGCCCTTCGCGTGTCTTCCCCGAGTGTCTACCTGTGCGGGCTGCCGGGGAAAGGCGGAGGTTGGGCTGGAAATGCAGGTAGCATCTAGTGCCTCCCCCTGGACTTGGGAGGTAATTAGCGGAATTCCGCCTGCCAGGGAACACCTGTGACACCAGTCAGCTGCGTGGAAGACGGCCCCAGTCTTCCCCCACACAGTCAGAAGTGTTCCGGAATTGTGAGTGTGGGGAGGTTCCGTATTCTGTCTGCAGCACCCGGGATCTCCTAGGAGCCCTTCGCGTGTCTTCCCCGAGTGTCTGCATGTGCGGGATGCCGGGGAAAGGCGGGGGTTGGGCTGGAAATGCAGGTCGCATTTAGTGCCTCCCCCTGGACTTGGGAGGTAATTAGCGGACTTCCCCATGCCAGGGAACACCTTTGACAGCACTCAACTGCGTGGAGGGCGGCCCCAAACCTCCCACACACAGTCAGCCGTGTTCCGAAATTGTGAGTGTGGGGAGGTTCCGTTTTCTGTCTGCAGCACCCGGGATCTCCTAGGAGCCCTTCGCGTGTCTTCCACGGTTGTCTCCCATTGCAGGCTGCCGGGGAAAGCGGGGGTTGGGCTGGAAATGCAAGTAGCATCTAGTGCCTCCCCCTGGAAAGGGTAGGCCATTAGCGGACTTCCCCGTGCCAGGGACACCTGTGACACCAGTCAGCTGCGTGGACGGCGGCCCCAAACCTCCAACACACAGTCAGCCGTGTTCCGAAATTGTGAGTGTGGGGAGGTTCCGTCTTCTGTCTGCAGCACCCGGGATCTCCTAGGAGCCCTTCGCGTGTCTTCCCCGAGTGTCTGCCTGTGCGGGCTGCCGGGGAAAGGCGGGGTTTGGGCTGGAAATGCAGGTAGCATCTAGTGCCTCCCCCTGGACAGGGTAGGCAATTAGCGAATTTACCCATGCCAGGGAACACCTTTGACAACACTTAGCGGCGTGGAGGGCGGCCCCAAACCACCCCCACACAGTTATCCGTGTTCCGGGATTGTGAGTGTGGGGAGGTTCCGTCTACAGTCTGCAGCACCCGGGATCTCCTAGGAGCCCTTCGCGTGTCTTTCCCGAGTGTCTCACATTGCGGGCTGCCGGGGAAAGGCGGGGGTTGGGCTGGAATTGCAGGTAGCATGTAGTGCTTCCCCCTGGACTTGGGAGGTAATTAGCGGACTTCCCCCTGCCAGGGAACACCTGTGACACCAGTCAGCTGCGTGGACGGCGGCCCCAAACCTCCCCCACACAGTCAGCCGTGTTCCGGAATTCTGAGAGTGGGGATGTTCCGTCTTCTGTCTGCAGCACCCGGGATCTCCTAGGAGCCCTTCGCGTGTCTTCCCCGAGTGTCTGCATGTGCGGGCTGCCGGGGAATGGCGGGGGTTGGGCTGGAAATGCAGGTCGCATTTAGTGCCTCCCCCTGGACTTGGGAGGTAATTAGCGGACTTCCCCATGCCACGGAACACCTTTGACACCACTCACCTGCGTGGAGGGCGGCCCCAAACCTCCCACACACAGTCAGCCGTGTTCCGAAATTGTGAGTGTGGGGAGGTTCCGTTTTCTTTCTGCAGAACCCGGGATCTCCTAGGAGCCCTTCGCGTGTCTTCCACGGTTGTCTCCCATTGCGGGCTGCCGGGGAAAGCGGGGGTTTGGCTAGAAATGCAAGTAGCATCTAGTGCCTCCCCCTGGACAGGGTAGGCCATTATCGGACTTCCCCGTGCCAGGGAACACCTGTGACACCAGTCAGCTGCGTGGACGGCGGCCCCAAACCTCCAACACACAGTCAGCCGTGTTCCGGAATTCTGAGAGTGAGGAGGTTCCGTCTTCTGTCTGCAGCACCCGAGATCTCCTAGGAGCATTTAGCGTGTCTTACCCGAGTGTATGCATGTGCGGGCTACCGGGGAAAGGCGGCGCTGGGCTGGAAATGCAGGTAGCATGTAGTGCCTCCCCCTGGACATGGTAGGCAATTAGCGGACTTCCCCCTGCCAGGGAATACCTTTGACATCACTCACCAGCGTGGAGGGCGTCCCCGAACCTCCCCCACACAGTCAGCCGTGTTCCGGTATTGTGAGTGTGGGCAAGTTCCGTCTTCTCTCTGCAGCACCCGGAATCTCCGAGGAGCCCTTCGCGTGTCTTCCCCGAGTGTCTGCCTGTGCGGGCTGCCGGGGAAAGGCGGGGTTTGGGCTGGAAATGCAGGTAGTATCTAGTGCCTCCCCCTGGACTTGGGAGGTAATTAGCGGACTTCCCCCTGCCAGGGAACACCTGTGACACCAGTCAGCTGCGTGGACGGCGGCCCCAAACCTCCCACACACAGTCAGCCGTGTTCCGGAATTCTGAGAGTGAGGAGGTTCCGTCTTCTGTCTGCAACACCCGAGAACTAGTAGGAGCATTTCGCGTGTCTTCCCCGAGTGTATGATGTGCGGCTACCGGGGAAAGGCGGGGTTTGGGCTGAAAATGCAGGTAGCATGTAGTGCCTCCCCCTGGAAAGGGTAGGCAATTAGCGGATTTCCCCATGCCAGGGAACACCATTGACACCACTTAACTGCGTGGAGGGCGGCCCAGAACCTCCCCCACACAGTCAGCCGTGTTCCGGTATTGTGAGTGTGGGGAAGTTCCGTCTTCTGTCTGCAGCACCCGGAATCTCCTAGGAGCCCTTCGCGTGTCTTCCCGAGTGTCTGCCTGTGCGGGCTGCCGGGGAAAGGCGGGGTTTGGGCTGGAAATGCAGGTAGCATCTAGTGCCTCCCCCTGGACTTGGGAGGTAATTAGTGGAATTCCGCCTGCCAGGGAACACCTGTGACACCAGTCAGCTGCGTGGAAAGCGGCCCCAGTCTTCCCCCACACAGTCAGAAGTGTTCCGGAATTGTGAGTGTGGGGAGGTTCCGTATTCTGTCTGCAGCACCCGGGATCTCCTAGGAGCCCTTCGCGTGTCTTCCCCGAGTGTCTGCATGTGCGGGCTGCCGGGGAAAGGCGGGGGTTGGGCTGGAAATGCAAGTAGCATCTAGTGCCTCCCCCTGGACAGGGTAGGCCATTAGCGGACTTCCCCGTGCCAGGGAACACCTGTGACACCAGTCAGCTGCGTGGACGGCGGCCCCAAACCTCCCCCACACAGTCAGCCGTGTTCCGGAATTCTGAGAGTGAGGAGGTTCCGTCTTCTGTCTGCAACACCCGAGAACTCCTAGGAGCATTTCGCGTGTCTTCCCCGAGTGTATGCATGTGCGGGCTACCGAGGAAAGGCGGCGTTGGGCTGGAAATGCAGGTAGCATGTAGTGCCTCCCCCTGGACATGGTAGGCAATTAGCGGACTTCCCCCTGCCAGGGAATACCTTTGACACCACTTTGCTGCGTGGAGGGCGGCCCCGAACCTCCCCGACACAGTCAGCCGTGTTCCGGTATTGTGAGTGTGGGGAAGTTCCGTCTTCTGTCTGCAGCACCCGGGATCTCCTAGGAGCCCTTCGCGTGTCTTCCCCGAGTGTCTACCATTGCGGGCTGCCGGGGAAAGCGGGGGTTGGACTGGAAATGCAGGTCGCATTTAGTGCCTCCCCCTGGACTTGGGAGGTAATTAGCGGACTTCCCAATGCCAGGGAACACCTTTGACACCACTCAACTGCGTGGTGGGCGGCCCCAAACCTCCCACACACAGTCAGCCGTGTTCCGAAATTGTGAGTGTGGGGAGGTTCCGTCTTCTGTCTGCTGCACCCGGGATCTCCTAGGAGCCCTTCGCGTGTCTTCCACGGTTGTCTCCCATTGCGGGCTGCCTTGGAATGCGGGGGTTTGGCTGGAAATGCAAGTAGCATCTAGTGCCTCCCCCTGGACAGGGTAGGACATTAGCGGACTTCCCCGTGCCAGGGAACACCTGTGACTCCAGTCAGCTGCGTGGACGGCGGCCCCAAACCTCCCACACACAGTCAGCCGTGTTCCGGAATTCTGAGAGTGAGGAGGTTCCGTCTTCTGTCTGCAACACCCGAGAACTCCTAGGAGCATTTCGCGTGTCTTCCCCGAGTGTATGCATGTGCGGGCTACCGAGGAAAGGCGGCGTTGGGCTGGAAATGCAGGTAGCATGTAGTGCCTCCCCCTGGACATGGTAGGCAATTAGCGGAATTCCCCCTGCCAGGGAATACCTTTGACACCAATTTGCTGCGAGGAGGGCGGCCCCGAACCTCCCCCACACAGTCAGCCGTGTTCCGGTATTGTGAGTGTGGGGAAGTTCCGTCTTCTGTCTGCAGCACCCGGAATCTCCTAGGAGCCCTTCGCGTGTCTTCCCCGAGTGTCTACCATTGCGGGCTGCCGGGGAAAGCGGGGGTTGGGCTGGAAATGCAAGTAGCATCTAGTGCCTCCCCCTGGACAGGGTAGGCAATTAGCGGAATTCCCCGTGCCAGGGAACACCTTTGACACCACTTAGCTGCGTGGAGGGCGGCCCCGAACCTCCCCCACACAGTCAGGCGTGTTCCAGAATTCTGAGAGTGGGGAGGTTCCGTCTTATGTCAGCAGCACCCGGGATCTCCTAGGAGCATTTCGCGTGTCTTCCCCGAGTGTATGCATGTGCGGTCTGCCGGGGAAAGGCGGGGGTTGGGCTGGAAATGCAGGTCGCATTTAGTGCCTCCCCCTGGACTTGGGAGGTAATTAGCGGACTTCCCCATGCCAGGGAACACCTTTGACACCACTCAACTGCGTGGAGGGCGGCCCCAAACCTCCCAGACACAGTCAGCTTTGTTCCGAAATTGTGAGTGTGGGGAGGATCCGTTTTCTGTCTGCAGCACCCGGGATCTCCTAGGAGCCCTTCGCGTGTCTTCCACGGTTGTCTCCCATTGCGGGCTCCCGGGGAAAGCGGGGGTTGGGCTGGAAATGCAAGTAGCATCTAGTGCCTCCCCCTGGAAAGGGTAGGCCATTAGCGGACTTCCCCGTGCCAGGGACACCTGTGACATCAGTCAGCTGCGTGGACGGCGGCCCCAAACCTCCAACACACAGTCAGCCGTGTTCCGGAATTCTGAGAGAGGAGGTTCCGTCTTCTGTCTGCAGCACCCGGGATCTCCTAGGAGCCCTTCGCGTGTCTTCCCCGAGTGTCTGCCTGTGCGGGCTGCCGGGGAAAGGCGGGGTTTGGGCTGGAAATGCAGGTAGCATCTAGTGCCTCCCCCTGGACAGGGTAGGCAATTAGCGAATTTACCCATGCCAGGGAACACCTTTGACAACACTTAGCGGCGTTGAGGGCGGCCCCAAACCACCCCCACCCAGTTATCCGTGTTCCGGTATTGTGAGTGTGGGGAGGTTCCGTCTACAGTCTGAAGCACCCGGGATCTCCTAGGAGCCCTTCGCGTGTCTTCCCCGAGTGTCTCACATTGCGGGCTGCCGGGGAAAGGCGGGGGTTGGGCTGGAATTGCAGGTAGCATCTAGTGCCTCCCCCTGGACTTGGGAGGTAATTAGCGGACTTCCCCCTGCCAGGGAACACCTTTGACACCACTCAACTGCGTGGAGGGCGGCCCCAAACCTCCCACACACAGTCAGCCGTGTTCCGGAATTCTGAGAGTGAGGAGGATCCGTCTTCTGTCTGCTGCACCCGGGATCTACTAGGAGCCCTTCGCGTGTCTTCCCCGAGTGTATCACATTGCGGGCTGCCGGGGAAAGGCGGGGGTTGGGCTGGAATTGCAGGTAGCATCTAGTGCCTCCCCCTGGACTTGGGAGGTAATTAGCGGACTTCCCCCTGCCAGGGAACACCTTTGACACCACTCAACTGCGTGGAGGGCGGCCCCGAACCTCCCCCACACAGTCAGCCGTGTTCCGGTATTGTGAGTGTGGGGAAGTTCCTTCTTCTGTCTGCAGCACCCGGAATCTCCTAGGAGCCCTTCGCGTGTCTTCCCCGAGTGTCTGCCTGTGCGGGCTGCCGGGGAAAGGCGGGGGTTGGGCTGGAAATTCAGGTAGCATCTAGTGCCTCCCCCTGGACAGGGTAGGCAATTAGCGAATTTACCCATGCCAGGGAACACCTTTGACAACACTTAGCGGCGTGGAGGGCGGCCCCAATCCACCCCCACACAGTTAGCCGTGTTCCGGGATTGTGAGTGTGGGGAGGTTCCGTCTACAGTCTGCAGCACCCGGGATCTCCTAGGAGACCTTCGCGTGTCTTCCCCGAGTGTCTACCATTGCGGGCTGACGGGGAAAGCGGGGGTTGGGCTGGAAATGCAAGTAGCATCTAGTGCCTCCCCCTGGACAGGGTAGGCATTAGCGGACTTCCCCGTGCCAGGGAACACCTTTGACACCACTTAGCTGCGTGGAGGGCGGCCCCGAACCTCCCCCACACAGTCAGCCGTGTTCCAGAATTCTGAGAGTGGGGAGGTTCCGTCTTATGTCTGCAGCACCCGGGATCTCCTAGGAGCACTTCGCGGGTATTCCCCGTGTGTCTGCTTGTGCGAGCTGCCGGGGAAAGGCGGGGGTTGGGCTGGAAATGCAGGTAGCATCTAGTGCCTCCCCCTGAACAGGGGAGGTAATTAGCGGAATTCCGCCTGCCAGGGAACACCTGTGACACCAGTCAGCTGCGTGGAAGGCGGCCCCAGTCTTCCCCCACACAGTCAGAAGTGTTCCGGAATTGTGAGTGTGGGGAGGTTCCGTTTTCTGTCTGCAGCACCCGGGATCTCCTAGGAGCCCTTCGCGTGTCTTCCCCGAGTGTCTGCATGTGGGGGCTGCCGGGGAAAGGCGGGGGTTGGGCTGGAAATGCAAGTAGCATCTAGTGCCTCCCCCTGGACTTGGGAGGTAATTAGCGGACTTCCCCATGCCAGGGAACACCTTTGACACCACTCACCTGCGTGGAGGGCGGCCCCAAACCTCCCACACACAGTCAGCCGTGTTCCGAAATTGTGAGTGTGGGGAGGTTCCGTTTTCTGTCTGCAGCACCCGGGATCTCCTAGGACCCCTTCGCGTGTCTTCCACGGTTGTCTCCCATTGCGGGCTGCCGGGGAATGCGGGGGTTGGGCTGGAAATGCAAGTAGCATCTAGTGCCTCCCCCTGGACAGGGTAGGCCATTAGCGGATTCCCCGTGCCAGGGAACACCTGTGACACCAGTCAGCTGCGTGGACGGCGGCCCCAAACCTCCCACACACAGTCAGCCGTGTTCCGGAATTCTGAGAGTGAGGAGGTTCCGTCTTCTGTCTGCAACACCCGAGAACTCCTAGGAGCATTTCGCGTGTCTTCCCCGAGTGTATGCATGTGCGGGCTACCGGGGAAAGGCGGCGTTGGGCTGGAAATGCAGGTAGCATGTAGTGCCTCCCCCTGGACATGGTAGGCAATTAGCGGACTTCCCCCTGCCAGGGAATACCTTTGACACCACGTTGCTGCGTGGAGGGCGGCCCCGAAACTCCCCCACACAGTCAGCCGTGTTCCGGTATTGTGAGTGTGGGGAAGTTCCGTCTTCTGTCTGCAGCACCCGGAATCTCCTAGGAGCACTTCGCGTGTCTTCCCCGAGTGTCTGCCTGTGCGGGCTGCCGGGGAAAGGCGGGGGTTGGGCTGGAAATGCAGGTAGCATCTAGTGCCTCCCCCTGGACAGGGTGGGCAATTAGCGAATTTACCCATGCCAGGGAACACCTTTGACAACACTTAGCGGCGTGGAGGGCGGCCCCAAACCACCCCCACACAGTTAGCCGTGTTCCGGGATTGTGAGTGTGGGGAGGTTCCGTCTAGTCTGCAGCACCCGGGATCTCCTAGGAGCCCTTCGCGTGTCTTCCCCGAGTGTCTACCATTGCGGGCTGCCGGGGAAATCGGGGGTTGGGCTGGAAATGCAAGTAGCATCTAGTGCCTCCCCCTGGACAGGGTAGGCAATTAGCGGACTTCCCCGTGCCAGGGAACACCTTTGACACCAATTAGCTGCGTGGAGGGCGGCCCCGAACCTCCCCCACACAGTCAGGCGTGTTCCAGAATTCTGAGAATGGGGAGGTTCCGTCTTCTGTCTGCAGCACCCGGGATCTCCTAGGAGCCCTTTGCGTGTCTTCATCGAGTGTCTCCCATTGCGGTATGCCGGGGAAATCGGGGGTTGGGCTGGAAATGCAAGTAGAATCTAGTGCCTCCCACTGGACAGGGTAGGCAATTAGCGGAATTCCCCATGCCAGGGAGCACCTTTCACACCACTTAGAGTCGTGGAGGGCGGCCCGGAACCTCCCCCACACAGTCAGCCATGTTCCGGAATTGTGAGTGTGAGGAGGTTCCGTCTTCTGTCTGCAGCACCCGGGATCTCCTAGGAGCCCTTCGCGTGTCTTCCCCGAGTGTCTCACATTGCGGGCTGCCGGGGAAAGGCGGGGGTTGGGCTGGAATTGCAGGTAGCATCTAGTGCCTCCCCCTGGACTTGGGAGGTAATTAGCGGACTTCCCCCTGCCAGGGAACACCTGTGACACCAGTCAGCTGCGTGGAAGGCGGCCCCAAACCTCCAACACACAGTCAGCCGTGTTCCGGAATTCTGAGAGTGAGGAGGTTCCGTCTTCTGTCTGCAGCACCCGAGATCTCCTAGGAGCATTTAGCGTGTCTTACCCGAGTGTATGCATGTGCGGGCTACCGGGGAAAGGCGGCGTTGGGCTGGAAATGCAGGTAGCATGTAGTGCCTCCCCCTGGACATGGTAGGCAATTAGCGGACTTCCCCCTGCCAGGGAATACCTTTGAAATCACTCACCTGCGTGGAGGGCGGCCCCGAACCTCCCCCACACAGTCAGCCGTGTTCCGGTATTGTGAGTGTGGGGAAGTTCCGTCTTCTCTCTGCAGCACCCGGAATCTCCTAGGAGCCCTTCGCGTGTCTTCCCCGAGTGTCTGCCTTTGCGGGCTGCCGGGGAAATGCGGGGGTTGGGCTGGAAATGCAGGTAGCATCTAGTGCCTCCCCTTGGACAGGGTAGGGAATTAGCGGACTTCCCCATGCCAGGGAAAACCTTTGACACCACTTAGCTGCGTGGAGGGCGGCCCCGAACCTCCCCCACACAGTCAGCCGTGTTCCGGAATTCTGAGAGTGGGGAGGTTCCGTCTTCTGTCTGCAGCACCCGGGATCTCCTAGGAGCCCTTCGCGTGTCTTCCCCGTGTGTCTCACATTACGGGCTGCCGGGGAAAGGCGGGGTTTTGGCTGGAAATGCAGGTAGTATCTAGTGCCTCCCCCTGGAATTGGGAGGTAATTAGCGGACTTCCCCCTGCCAGGGAACACCTGTGACACCAGTCAGCTGCGTGGACGGCGGCCCCAAACCTCCCACACACTGTCAGCCGTGTTCCGGAATTCTGAGAGTGAGGAGGTTCCGTCTTCTCTCTGCTGCACCCGAGATCTCCTAGGAGCATTTCGCGTGTCTTTCCCGATTGTATGCATGTGCGCATACCGGGGAAAGGCGGGGTATGGGCTGAAAATGCAAGTAGCATGTAGTGCCTCCCCCTGGAAAGGGTAGGCAATTAGCGGATTTCCCCATGCCAGGGAACACCATTGAAACCACTTAACTGCGTGGAGGGCGGCCCAGAACCTCCCCCACACAGTCAGCCGTGTTCCGGTATTGTGAGTGTGGGGAAGTTCCGTCTTCTGTCTGCAGCACCCGGAATCTCCTAGGAGCCCTTCGCGTGTCTTTCCGAGTGTCTGCCTGTGCGGGCTGCCGGGGAAAGGCGGGGTTTGGGCTGGAAATGCAGGTAGCATCTAGTGCCTCCCCCTGGACTTGGGAGGTAATTAGCGGAATTCCGCCTGCCAGGGAACACCTGTGACACCAGTCAGCTGCGTGGAAGGCGGCCCCAGTCTTCCCCCACACAGTCAGAAGTGTTCCGGAATTGTGAGTGTGGGGAGGTTCCGTATTCTGTCTGCAGCACCCGGGATCTCCTAGGAGCCCTTCGCGTGTCTTCCCCGAGTGTCTGCATGTGCGGGCTGCCGGGGAAAGGCGGGGGTTGGGCTGGAAATGCAGGTCGCATTTAGTGCCTCCCCCTGGACTTGGGAGGTAATTAGCGGACTTCCCCATGCCAGGGAACACTTTGACACCACTCAACTGCGTGGAGGGCGGCCCCAAACCTCCCACACACAGTCAGCCGTGTTCCGAAATTGTGAGTGTGGGGAGGTTCCGTTTTCTGTCTGCAGCACCCGGGATCTCCTAGGACCCCTTCGCGTGTCTTCCACGGTTGTCTCCCATTGCGGGCTGCCGTGGAATGCGGGGGTTTGGCTGGAAATGCAAGTAGCATCTAGTGCCTCCCCCTGGACAGGGTAGGCCATTAGCGGACTTCCCCGTGCCAGGGAACACCTGTGACACCAGTCAGCTGCGTGGACGGCGGCCCCAAACTTCCCACACACAGTCAGCCGTGTTCCGGAATTCTGAGAGTGAGGAGGTTCCGTCTTCTGTCTGCAACACCCGAGAAATCCTAGGAGCATTTCGCGTGTCTTCCCCGAGTGTATGCATGTGCGGGCTACCGAGGAAAGGCGGCGTTGGGCTGGAAATGCAGGTAGCATGTAGTGCCTCCCCCTGGACATGGTAGGCAATTAGCGGACTTCCCCCTGCCAGGGAATACCTTTGACACCACTTTGCTGCGTGGAGGGCGGCCCCGAACCTCCCCCACACAGTCAGCCATGTTCCGGTATTGTGAGTGTGGGGAAGTTCCGTTTTCTGTCTGCAGCACCCGGGATCTCCTAGGAGCCCTTCGCTTGTCTTCCCCGAGTGTCTACAATTGCGGGCTGCCGGGGAAAGTGGGGGTTGGGCTGGAAATGCAGGTCGCATTTAGTGCCTCCCCCTGGACTTGGGAGGTAATTAGCGGACTTCCCCATGCCAGGGAACACCTTTGACACCACTCAACTGCGTTTAGGGCGGCCCCAAACCTCCCACACACAGTCAGCCGTGTTCCGAAATTGTGAGTGTGGGGAGGTTCCGTTTTCTGTCTGCAGCACCCGGGATCTCCTAGGAGCCCTTCGCGTGTCTTCCACGGTTGTCTCCCATTGCGGGCTGCCGTGGCATGCGGGGGCTTGGCTGGAAATGCAAGTAGCATCTAGTGCCTCCCCCTGGACAGGGTAGGCCATTAGCGGACTTCCCCGTGCCAGGGAACACCTGTGACACCAGTCAGCTGCGTGGACGGCGGCCCCAAACCTCCCACACACAGTCAGCCGTGTTCCGGAATTCTGAGAGTGAGGAGGTTCCGTCTTCTGTCTGCAACACCCGAGAACTCCTAGGAGCATTTCGCGTGTCTTCCCCGAGTGTATGCATGTGCGGGCTACCGAGGAAAGGCGGCGTTGGGCTGGAAATGCAGGTAGCATGTAGTGCCTCCCCCTGGACATGGTAGGCAATTAGCGGACTTCCCCCTGCCAGGGAATACCTTTGACACCACTTTGCTGCGTGGAGGGCGGCCCCGAACCTCCCCCACACAGTCAGCCGTGTTCCGGTATTGTGAGAGTTGGGAAGTTCCGTCTTCTGTCTGCAGCACCCGGGATCTCCTAGGAGCCCTTCGCGTGTCTTCCCCGAGTGTCTACCATTGCGGGTTGCCGGGGAAAGCGGGGGTTGGGCTGGAAATGCAAGTAGCATCTAGTGCCTACCCCTGGACAGGGTAGGCAATTAGCGGAATTCCCCGTGCCAGGGAACACCTTTGACACCACTTAGCTGCGTGGAGGTCGGCCCCGAACCTCCCCAACACAGTCAGCCGTGTTCCGGAATTCTGAGAGTGGGGAGGTTCCGTCTTCTGTCTGCAGCACCCGGGATCTCCTAGGAGCCCTTCGCGTGTCTTCCCCGAGTGTCTAACTGTGCGGGCTGCCGGGGAAAGGCGGGGGTTGGGCTGGAAATGCAGGTAGCATCTAGTGCCTCCCCCTGGACTTGGGAGGTAATTAGCGGAATTCCGCCTGCCAGGGAACACCTGTGACACCAGTCAGCTGCGTGGAAGGCGGCCCCAGTCTTCCCCCACACAGTCAGAAGTGTTCCGGAATTGTGAGTGTGGGGAGGTTCCGTATTCTGTCTGCAGCACCCGGGATCTCCTAGGAGCCCTTCGCGTGTCTTCCCCGAGTGTCTGCATGTGCGGGATGCCGGGGAAATGCGGGGGTTGGGCTGGAAATGCAGGTCGCATTTAGTGCCTCCCCCTGGACTTGGGAGGTAATTAGCGGACTTCCCCATGCCAGGGAACACCTTTGACACCACTCAACTGCGTGGAGGGCGGCCCCAAACCTCCCACACACAGTCAGCCGTGTTCCGAAATTGTGAGTGTGGGGAGGTTCCGTTTTCTGTCTGCAGCACCCGGGATCTCCTAGGACCCCTTCGCGTGTCTTCCATGGTTGTCTCCCATTGCGGGCTGCCGGGGAAAGCGGGGGTTGGGCTGGAAATGCAAGTAGCATCTAGTGCCTCCCCCTGGAAAGGGTAGGCCATTAGCGGACTTCCCCGTGCCAGGGACACCTGTGACACCAGTCAGCTGCGTGGACGGCGGCCCCAAACCTCCAACACACAGTTATCCGTGTTCCGGGATTGTGAGTGTGGGGAGGTTCCGTCTACAGTCTGCAGCACCCGGGATCTCCTAGGAGCCCTTCGCGTGTCTTCCACGGTTGTCTCCCATTGCGGGCTGCTGGGGAAAGCGGGGGTTTGGCTGGAAATGCAAGTAGCATCTAGTGCCTCCCCCTGGACAGGGTAGGCCATTAGCGGACTTCCCCGTGCCAGGGAACACCTGTGACACCAGTCAGCTGCGTGGACGGCGGCCCCAAACCTCCAACACACAGTCAGCCGTGTTCCGGAATTCTGAGAGTGAGGAGGTTCCGTCTTCTGTCTGCAGCACCCGAGATCTCCTAGGAGCATTTAGCGTGTCTTACCCGAGTGTATGCATGTGCGGGCTACCGGGGAAAGGCGGCGTTGGGCTGGAAATGCAGGTAGCATGTAGTGCCTCCCCCTGGACATGGTAGGCAATTAGCGGACTTCCCCCTGCCAGGGAATACCTTTGACATCACTCACCTGCGTGGACGGCGGCCCCGAACCTCCCCCACACAGTCAGCCGTGTTCCGGTATTGTGAGTGTGGGGAAGTTCCGTCTTCTCTCTGCAGCACCCGGAATCTCCTAGGAGCCCTTCGCGTGTCTTCCCCGAGTGTCTGCCTGTGCGGGATGCCGGGGAAAGGCGGGGGTTGGGCTGGAAATGCAGGTAGCATCTAGTGCCTCCCCCTGGAAAGGGTAGGCAATTAGCGGACTTCCCCATGCCAGGGAAAACCTTTGACACCACTTAGCTGCGTGGAGGGCGGCCCCGAACCTCCCCCACACAGTCAGCCTTGTTCCGGAATTCTGAGAGTGGGGAGGTTCCGTCTTCTGTCTGCAGCACCCGGGATCTCCTAGGAGCCCTTCGCGTGTCTTCCCCGTGTATCTGCTTGTGCGAGCTGCCGGGGAAAGGTGGGGGTTGGGCTGGAAATGCAGGTAGCATCTAGTGCCTCCCCCTGAACAGGGGAGGTAATTAGCGGAATTCCGCCTGCCAGGGAACACCTGTGACACCAGTCAGCTGCGTGGAAGGCGGCCCCAGTCTTCCCCCACACAGTCAGAAGTGTTCCGGAATTGTGAGTGTGGGGAGGTTCCGTTTTCTGTCTGCAGCACCCGGGATCTCCTAGGAGCCCTTCGCGTGTCTTCCCCGAGTGTCTGCATGTGCGGGCTGCCGGGGAAAGGCGGGGGTTGGGCTGGAAATGCAGGTCGCATTTAGTGCCTCCCCCTGGACTTGGGAGGTAATTAGCGGACTTCCCCCTGCCAGGGAACACCTTTGACACCACTGAACTGCGTGGAGGGCGGCCCCAAACCTCCCACACACAGTCAGCCGTATTCCGAAATTGTGAATGTGGGGAGGTTCCGTCTTCTGTCTGCAGCACCCGGGATCTCCTAGGAGCCCTTCGCGTGTCTTCCACGGTTGTCTCCCATTGCGGGCTGCCGTGGAATGCGGGGGTTTGGCTGGAAATGCAAGTAGCATCTAGTGCCTCCCCCTGGACAGGGTAGGCCATTAGCGGACTTCCCCGTGCCAGGGAACACCTGTGAAACCAGTCAGCTGCGTGGACGGCGGCCCCAAACCTCCCACACACAGTCAGCCGTGTTCCGGAATTCTGAGAGTGAGGAGGTTCCGTCTTCTGTCTGCAACACCCGAGAACTCCTAGGAGCATTTCGCGTGTCTTCCCCGAGTGTATGCATGTGCGGGCTACCGAGGAAAGGCGGCGTTGGGCTGGAAATGCAGGTAGCATGTAGTGCCTCCCCCTGGACATGGTAGGCAATTAGCGGAATTCCCCCTGCCAGGGAATACCTTTGACACCACTTTGCTGCGTGGAGGGCGGCCCCGAACCTCCCCCACACAGTCAGCCGTGTTCCGGTATTGTGAGTGTGGGGAAGTTCCGTCTTCTGTCTGCAGCACCCGGGATCTCCTAGGAGCACTTCGCGTGTCTTCCCCGAGTGTCTACCATTGCGGGGTGCCGGGGAAAGCGGGGGTTGGGCTGGAAATGCAAGTAGCATCTAGTGCCTCCCCCTGGACAGGGTAGGCAATTAGCGGAATTCCCCGTGCCAGGGAACACCTTTGACACCACTTAGCTGCGTGGAGGGCGGCCCCGAACCTCCCCCACACAGTCAGGCGTGTTCCAGAATTCTGAGAGTGGGGAGGTTCCGTCTTATGTCTGCAGCACCCGGGATCTCCTAGGAGCCCTTCGCGTGTATTCCCCGTGTGTCTGCTTGTGCGAGCTGCCGGGGAAAGGCGGGGGTTGGGCTGGAAATGCAGGTAGCATCTAGTGCCTCCCCCTGAACAGGGGAGGTAATTAGCGGAATTCCGCCTGCCAAGGAACACCTGTGACACCAGTCAGCTGCGTGGAAGGCGGCCCCAGTCTTCCCCCACACAGTCAGAAGTGTTCCGGAATTGTGAGTGTGGGGAGGTTCCGTTTTGTGTCTGCAGCACCCGGGATCTCCTAGGAGCCCTTCGCGTGTCTTCCCCGAGTGTCTGCATGTGCGGGCTGCCGGGGAAAGGCGGGGGTTGGGCTGGAAATGCAGGTCGCATTTAGTGCCTCCCCCTGGACTTGGGAGGTAATTAGCGGACTTCCCCCTGCCAGGGAACACCTTTGACACCACTGAACTGCGTGGAGGGCGGCCCCAAACCTCCCACACACAGTCAGCCGTATTCCGAAATTGTGAATGTGGGGAGGTTCCGTCTTCTGTCTGCAGCACCCGGGATCTCCTAGGAGCCCTTCGCGTGTCTTCCACGAGTGTCTCCCATTGCGGGCTGCCGGGGAAAGCGGGGGTTGGGCTGGAAATGCAAGTAGCATCTAGTGCCTCCCCCTGGACAGGGTAGGCAATTAGCGGACTTCCCCATGCCAGGGAAAACCTTTGACACCACTTAGCTGCGTGGAGGGCGGCCCCGAACCTCCCCCACACAGTCAGCCGTGTTCCGGAATTCTGAGGGTGGGGAGGTTCCGTCTTCAGTCTGCAGCACCCGGGATCTCCTAGGAGCCCTTCGCGTGTCTTCCCCGAGTGTCTCACATTACGGGCTGCCGGGGAAAGGCGGGGTTTGGCCTGGAAATGCAGGTAGTATCTAGTGCCTCCCCCTGGAATTGGGAGGTAATTAGCGGACTTCCCCCTGCCAGGGTACAGCTGTGACACCAGTCAGCTGCGTGGACGGCGACCCCAAACCTCCCACACACAGTCAGCCGTGTTCCGGAATTCTGAGAATGAGGAGGTTCCGTCTTCTGTCTGCTGCACCCGAGATCTCCTAGGAGAATTTCGCGTGTCTTCCCCGAGTGTATGCATGTGCGGCTACCGGGGAAAGTCGGGGTTTGGGCTGAAAATGCAGGTAGCATGTAGTGCCTCCCCCTGGAAAGGGTAGGCAATTAGCGGATTTCCCCATGCCAGGGAACACCATTGACACCATTTACTGCGTGGAGGGCGGCCCAGAACCTCCCCCACACAGTCAGCCGTGTTCCGGTATTGTGAGTGTGGGGAAGTTCCGTCTTCTGTCTGCAGCACCCGGAATCTCCTAGGAGCCCTTCGCGTGTCTTCCCGAGTGTCTGCCTGTGCGGGCTGCCGGGGAAATGCGGGGTTTGGGCTGGAAATGCAGGTAGCATCTAGTGCCTCCCCCTGGACTTGGGAGGTAATTAGCGGAATTCCGCCTGCCAGGGAACACCTGTGACACCAGTCAGCTGCGTGGAAGGCGGCCCCAGTCTTCCCCCACACAGTCAGAATTGTTCCGGAATTGTGAGTGTGGGGACGTTCCGTATTCTGTCTGCAGCACCCGGGATCTCCTAGGAGCCCTTCGCGTGTCTTCCCCGAGTTTCTGCATGTGCGGGCTGCCGGGGAAAGGCGGGGGTTGGGCTGGAAATGCAGGTCGCATTTAGGGCCTCCCCCTGGACTTGGGAGGTAATTAGCGGACTTCCCCATGCCAGGGAACACCTTTGACACCACTCACCTGCGTGGAGGGCGGCCCCAAACCTCCCACACACAGTCAGCCGTGTTCCGAAATTGTGAGTGTGGGGAGGTTCCGTTTTCTGTCTGCAGCACCCGGGATCTCCTAGGAGACCTTCGCGTGTCTTCCACGGTTGTCTCCCATTGCGGGCTGCCGGGGAATGCGGGGGTTGGGCTGGAAATGCAAGTAGCATCTAGTGCCTCCCCCTGGACAGGGTAGGCCATTAGCGGACTTCCCCGTGCCAGGGAACACCTGTGACACCAGTCAGCTGCGTGGACGGCGGCCCCAAACCTCCCACACACAGTCAGCCGTGTTCCGGAATTCTGAGAGTGAGGAGGTTCCGTGTTCTGTCTGCAACACCCGAGAACTCCTAGGAGCATTTCGCGTGTCTTCCCCGAGTGTATGCATGTGCGGGCTACTGGGGAAAGGCGGCGTTGGGCTGGAAATGCAGGTAGCATGTAGTGCCTCCCCCTGGACATGGTAGGCAATTAGCGGACTTCCCCCTGCCAGGGAATACCTTTGACACCACTTTGCTGCGTGGAGGGCGGCCCAAACCTCCCCCACACAGTCAGCCGTGTTCCGGTATTGTGAGTGTGGGGAAGTTCCGTCTTCTGTCTGCAGCACCCGGAATCTCCTAGGAGCTCTTCTCGTGTCTTCCCGAGTGTCTGCCTGTGCGGGCTGCCGGGGAAAGGCGGGGTTTGTGCTGGAAATGCAGGTAGAATCTAGTGCCTCCCCCTGGACTTGGGAGGTAATTAGCGGAATTCCGCCTGCCAGGGAACACCTGTGACACCAGTCAGCTGCGTGGAATGCGGCCCCAGTCTTCCCCCACACAGTCAGAAGTGTTCCGGAATTGTGAGTGTGGGGAGGTTCCGTATTCTTTCTGCAGCACCCGGAATCTCCTAGGAGCCCTTCGCGTGTCTTCCCCGAGTGTCTGCATGTGCGGGCTGCCGGGGAAAGGCGGGGGTTGGGCTGGAAATGCAGGTCGCATTTAGTGCCTCCCCCTGGACTTGGGAGGTAATTCGCGGACTTCCCCATGCCAGGGAACACCTTTGACACCACTCAACTGCGTGGAGGGCGGCCCCAAAACTCCCACACACAGTCAGCCGTGTTCCGAAATTGTGAGTGTGGGGAGGTTCCGTTTTCTGTCTGCAGCACCCGGGATCTCCTAGGAGCCCTTCGCGTGTCTTCCACGGTTGTCTCCCATTGCGGGCTGCCGTGGAATGCGGGGGTTTGGCTGGAAATGCAAGTAGCATCTAGTGCCTCCCCCTGGACAGGGCAGGCCATTAGCGGACTTCCCCGTGCCAGGGAACACCTGTGACACCAGTCAGTTGCGTGGACGGCGGCCCCAAACTTCCCACACACAGTCAGCCGTGTTCCGGAATTCTGAGAGTGAGGAGGTTCCGTCTTCTGTCTGCAACACCCGAGAACTCCTAGGAGCATTTCGCGTGTCTTCCCCGAGTGTATGCATGTGCGGGCTACCGAGGAAAGGCGGCGTTGGGCTGGAAATGCAGGTAGCATGTAGTGCCTCCCCCTGGACATGGTAGGCCATTAGCGGACTTCCCCCTGCCAGGGAATACCTTTGACACCACTTTGCTGCGTGGAGGGCGGCCCCGAACCTCCCCCACACAGTCAGCCGTGTTCCGGTATTGTGATTTTGGGGAAGTTCCGTCTTCTGTCTGCAGCACCCGGGATCTCCTAGGAGCCCTTCGCGTGTCTTCCCCGAGTGTCTACCATTGCGGGCTGCCGGGGAAAGCGGGGGTTGGGCTGGAAATGCAAGTAGCATCTAGTGCCTCCCCCTGGACAGGGTAGGCAATTAGCGGACTTCCCCGTGCCAGGGAACACCTTTGACACCACTTAGCTGCGTGGAGGGCGGCCCTGAACCTCTCCCACACAGTCAGGCGTGTTCCAGAATTCTGAGAGTGGGGAGGTTCCGTCTTATGTCTGCAGCACCCGGGATCTCCTAGGAGCCCTTCGCGTGTCTTCCCAGAGTGTCTCACATTACGGGCTGCCGGGGAAAGGCGGGGTTGGGCTGGAAATGCAGGTAGCATGTAGTGCCTCCCCCTGGACATGGTAGGCAATTAGAGGACTTCGCCCTGCAAGGGAATACCTTTGACATCACTCACCTGCGTGGAGGGCGGCCCCGAACCTCCCCCGCACAGTCAGCCGTGTTCCGGTATTGTGAGTGTGGGGAAGTTCCGTCTTCTCTCTGCAGCACCCGGAATCTCCTGGGAGCCCTTCGCGTTTCTTCCCCGAGTGTCTGCCTGTGCGGGCTGCCGGGGAAAGGCGGGGTTTGGGCTGGAAATGCAGGTAGCATCTAGTGCCTCCCCCTGGACAGGGTAGGCAATTAGCGAATTTACCCATGCCAGGGAACACCTTTGACAACACTTAGCGGCGTGGAGGGCGGCCCCAAACCACCCCCACACAGTTATCCGTGTTCCGGGATTGTGAGTGTGGGGAGGTTCCGTCTACAGTCTGCAGCACCCGGGATCTCCTAGGAGCCCTTCGCGTGTCTTCCCCGAGTGTCTCACATTGCGGGCTGCCGGGGAAAGGGGGGATTGGGCTGGAATTGCAGGTAGCATCTAGTGCCTCCCCCTGGACTTGGGAGGTAATTAGCGGACTTCCCCCTGCCAGGGAACACCTGTGACACCAGTCAGCTGCGTGGACGGCGGCCCCAAACCTCCCCCACACAGTCAGCCGTGTCCCGGAATTCTGAGAGTGGGGATGTTCCGTCTTCTGTCTGCAGCACCCGGGATCTCCTAGGAGCCCTTCGCGTGTCTTCCCCGAGTGTCTGCATGTGCGGGCTGCCAGGGAAAGGCGGGGGTTGGGCTGGAAATGCAGGTCGCATTTAGTGCCTCCCCCTGGACTTGGGCGGTAATTAGCGGACTTCCCCATGAAAGGGAACACCTTTGACACCACTCACCTGCGTGGAGGGCGGCCCAGAACCTCCCCCACACAGTCAGCCGTGTTCCGGTATTGTGAGTGTGGGGAAGTTCCGTCTTCTGTCTGCAGCACCCGGAATCTCCTAGGAGCTCTTCGCGTGTCTTCCCGAGTGTCTGCCTGTGCGGGCTGCCGGGGAAAGGCGGGGTTTGTGCTGGAAATGCAGGTAGAATCTAGTGCCTCCCCCTGGACTTGGGAGGTAATTAGCGGAATTCCGCCTGCCAGGGAACACCTGTGACACCAGTCAGCTGCGTGGAAGGCGGCCCCAGTCTTCCCCCACACAGTCAGAAGTGTTCCGGAATTGTGAGTGTGGGGAGGTTCCGTATTCTGTCTGCAGCACCCGGAATCTCCTAGGAGCCCTTCGCGTGTCTTCCCCGAGTGTCTGCATGTGCGGGCTGCCGGGGAAAGGCGGGGGTTGGGCTGGAAATGCAGGTCGCATTTAGTGCCTCCCCCTGGACTTGGGAGGTAATTCGCGGACTTCCCCATGCCAGGGAACACCTTTGACACCACTCAACTGCGTGGAGGGCGGCCCCAAAACTCCCACACACAGTCAGCCGTGTTCCGAAATTGTGAGTGTGGGGAGGTTCCGTTTTCTGTCTGCAGCACCCGGGATCTCCTAGGAGCCCTTCGCGTGTCTTCCACGGTTGTCTCCCATTGCGGGCTGCCGTGGAATGCGGGGGTTTGGCTGGAAATGCAAGTAGCATCTAGTGCCTCCCCCTGGACAGGGCAGGCCATTAGCGGACTTCCCCGTGCCAGGGAACACCTGTGACACCAGTCAGCTGCGTGGACGGCGGCCCCAAACTTCCCACACACAGTCAGCCGTGTTCCGGAATTCTGAGAGTGAGGAGGTTCCGTCTTCTGTCTGCAACACCCGAGAACTCCTAGGAGCATTTCGCGTGTCTTCCCCGAGTGTATGCATGTGCGGGCTACCGAGGAAAGGCGGCGTTGGGCTGGAAATGCAGGTAGCATGTAGTGCCTCCCCCTGGACATGGTAGGCAATTAGCGGACTTCCCCCTGCCAGGGAATACCTTTGACACCACTTTGCTGCGTGGAGGGCGGCCCCGAACCTCCCCCACACAGTCAGCCGTGTTCCGGTATTGTGAGTTTGGGGAAGTTCCGTCTTCTGTCTGCAGCACCCGGGATCTCCTAGGAGCCCTTCGCGTGTCTTCCCCGAGTGTCTACCATTGCGGGCTGCCGGGGAAAGCCGGGGTTGGGCTGGAAATGCAAGTAGCATCTAGTGCCTCCCCCTGGACAGGGTAGGCAATTAGCGGACTTCCCCGTGCCAGGGAACACCTTTGACACCACTTAGCTGCGTGGAGGGCGGCCCTGAACCTCTCCCACACAGTCAGGCGTGTTCCAGAATTCTGAGAGTGGGGAGGTTCCGTCTTATGTCTGCAGCACCCGGGATCTCCTAGGAGCCCTTCGCGTGTCTTCCCAGAGTGTCTCACATTACGGGCTGCCGGGGAATGGCGGGGTTGGGCTGGAAATGCAGGTAGCATGTAGTGCCTCCCCCTGGACATGGTAGGCAATTAGAGGACTTCGCCCTGCAAGGGAATACCTTTGACATCACTCACCTGCGTGGAGGGCGGCCCCGAACCTCCCCCGCACAGTCAGCCGTGTTCCGGTATTGTGAGTGTGGGGAAGTTCCGTCTTCTCTCTGCAGCACCCGGAATCTCCTGGGAGCCCTTCGCGTTTCTTCCCCGAGTGTCTGCCTGTGCGGGCTGCCGGGGAAAGGCGGGGTTTGGGCTGGAAATGCAGGTAGCATCTAGTGCCTCCCCCTGGACAGGGTAGGCAATTAGCGAATTTACCCATGCCAGGGAACACCTTTGACAACACTTAGCGGCGTGGAGGGCGGCCCCAAACCACCCCCACACAGTTATCCGTGTTCCGGGATTGTGAGTGTGGGGAGGTTCCGTCTACAGTCTGCAGCACCCGGGATCTCCTAGGAGCCCTTCACGTGTCTTCCCCGAGTGTCTCACATTGCGGGCTGCCGGGGAAAGGGGGGTTGGGCTGGAATTGCAGGTAGCATCTAGTGCCTCCCCCTGGACTTGGGAGGTAATTAGCGGACTTCCCCCTGCCAGGGAACACCTGTGACACCAGTCAGCTGCGTGGACGGCGGCCCCAAACCTCCCCCACACAGTCAGCCGTGTCCCGGAATTCTGAGAGTGGGGATGTTCCGTCTTCTGTCTGCAGCACCCGGGATCTCCTAGGAGCCCTTCGCGTGTCTTCCCCGAGTGTCTGCATGTGCGGGCTGCCAGGGAAAGGCGGGGGTTGGGCTGGAAATGCAGGTCGCATTTAGTGCCTCCCCCTGGACTTGGGAGGTAATTAGCGGACTTCCCCATGAAAGGGAACACCTTTGACACCACTCACCTGCGTGGAGGGCGGCCCCAAACCTCCCACACACAGTCAGCCGTGTTCCGAAATTGTGAGTGTGGGGAGGTTCCGTTTTCTGTCTGCAGCACCCGGGATCTCCTAGGAGCCCTTCGCGTGTCTTCCACGGTTGTCTCCCATTGCTGGCTGCCGGGGAAAGTGGGGGTTGGGCTGGAAATGCAAGTAGCATCTAGTGCCTCCCCCTGGACAGGGTAGGCCATTAGCGGACTTCCCCGTGCCAGGGAACACCTGTGACACCAGTCAGCTGCGTGGACGGCGGCCCCAAACCTCCAACACACAGTCAGCCGTGTTCCGGAATTCTGAGAGTGAGGAGGTTCCGTCTTCTGTCTGCAGCACCGGAGATCTCCTAGGAGCATTTAGCGTGTCTTACCCGAGTGTATGCATGTGCGGGCTACCGGGGAAAGGCGGCGTTGGGCTGGAAATGCAGGTAGCATGTAGTGCCTCCCCCTGGACATGGTAGGAAATTAGCGGACTTCCCCCTGCCAGGGAATACCTTTGACATCACTCACCTGCGTGGAGGGCGGCCCCGAACCTCCCCCACACAGTCAGCCGTGTTCCGGTATTGTGAGTGTGGGGAAGTTCCGTCTTCTCTCTGCAGCACCCGGAATCTCCTAGGAGCCCTTCGCGTGTCTTCCCCGAGTGTCTGCCTTTGCGGGCTGCCGTGGAAAGCGGGGGTTGGGCTGGAAATGCAGGTAGCATGTAGTGCCTCCCCCTGGACATGGTAGGCAATTAGCAGACTTCCCCATGCCAGGGAAAACCTTTGACACCACTTAGCTGCGTGGAGGGTGGCCCCGAACCTCCCCCACACAGTCAGCCGTGTTCCGGAATTCTGAGATTGGGGAGGTTCCGTCTTCTGTCTGCAGCACCCGGGATCTCCTAGGAGCCCTTCGCGTGTCTTCCCCGAGTGTCTCACATTACGGGCTGCCGGGGAAAGGCGGGGTTTGGGCTGGAAATGCAGGTAGTATCTAGTGCCTCCCCCTGGACTTGGGAGGTAATTAGAGGACTTCCACCTGCAAGGGAACACCTGTGAAACCAGTCAGCTGCGTGGACGGCGGCCCCAAACCTCCCACACACAGTCAGCCGTGTTCCGGAATTCTGAGAGTGAGGAGGTTCCGTCTTCTGTCTGCTGCACCCGAGATCACTTAGGAGAATTTCGCGTGTCTTCCCCGAGTGTATGCATGTGCGGCTACCGGGGAAAGGCGGGGTTTGGGCTGAAAATGCAGGTAGCATGTAGTGCCTCCCCCTGGAAAGGGTAGGCAAGTAGCGGATTTCCCCATGCCAGGGAACACCATTGACACCACTTAACTGCGTGGAGGGCGGCCCAGAACCTCCCCCACACAGTCAGCCGTGTTCCGGTATTGTGAGTGTGGGGAAGTTCCGTCTTCTGTCTGCAGCACCCGGAATCTCCTAGGATCCCTTCGCGTGTCTTCCCCGAGTGTCTGCCTGTGCGGGCTGCCGGGGAAAGGCGGGGGTTGGGCTGGAAATGCAGGTAGCATCTAGTGCCTCCCCCTGGACAGGGTAGGCAATTAGCGAATTTACCCATGCCAGGGAACACCTTTGACAACACTTAGCGGCGTGGAGGGCGGCCCCAAACCACCCCAACACAGTTAGCCGTGTTCCGGGATTGTGAGTGTGGGGAGGTTCCGTCTACAGTCTGCAGCACCCGGGATCTCCTAGGAGCCCTTCGCGTGTATTCCCCGTGTGTCTGCTTGTTCGAGCTGCCGGGGAAAGGCGGGGGTTGGGCTGGAAATGCAGGTAGCATCTAGTGCCTCCCCCTGAACAGGGGAGGTAATTAGCCGAATTCCGCCTGCCAGGGAACACCTGTGAAACCAGTCAGCTGCGTGGAAGGCGGCCCCAGTCTTCCCCCACACAGTCAGAAGTGTTCCGGAATTGTGAGTGTGGGGAGGTTCCGTTTTCTGTCTGCAGCACCCGGGATCTCCTAGGAGCCCTTCGCGTGTCTTCCCCGAGTGTCTGCATGTGCGTGCTGCCGGGGAAAGGCGGGGGTTGGGCTGGAAATGCAGGTCGCATTTAGTGCCTCCCCCTGGACTTGGGAGGTAATTAGCGGACTTCCCCCTGCCAGGGAACACCTTTGACACCACTGAACTGCGTGGAGGGCGGCCCCATACCTCCCACACACAGTCAGCCGTACTCCGAAATTGTGAGTGTGGGGAGGTTCCGTCTTCTGTCTTCAGCACCCGGGATCTCCTAGGAGCCCTTCGCGTGTCTTCCACGAGTGTCTACCATTGCGGGCTGCCGGGGAAAGCGGGGGTTGGGCTGGAAATGCAAGAAGCATCTAGTGCCTCCCCCTGGACAGGGTAGGCAATTAGCGGACTTCCCCATGCCAGGGAAAACCTTTGACACCACTTAGCTGCGTGGAGGGCGGCCCCGAACCTCCCCCACACAGTCAGCCGTGTTCCGGAATTCTGAGAGTGGGGAGGTTCCGTCTTCTGTCTGCAGCACCCGGGATCTCCTAGGAGCCCTTCGCGTGTCTTCCCCGAGTGTCTCACATTACGGGCTGCCGGGGAAAGGCGGGGTTTGGGCTGGAAATGCAGGTAGTATCTAGTGCCTCCCCCTGGACTTGGGAGGTAATTAGCGGACTTCCCCCTGCCAGGGAACACCTGTGACACCAGTCAGCTGCGTGGAAGGCGGCCCCAAACCTCCCACACACAGTCAGCCGTGTTCCGGAATTCTGAGAGTGAGGAGGTTCCGTCTTCTGTCTGCTGCACCCGAGATCTCCTAGGAGCATTTCGCGTGTCTTCCCCGAGTGTATGCATGTGCGGCTACCGGGGAAAGTCGGGGTTTGGGCTGAAAATGCAGGTAGCATGTAGTGCCTCCCCCTGGAAAGGGTAGGCAATTAGCAGATTTCCCCATGCCAGGGAACACCATTGACACCATTTACTGCGTGGAGGTCGGCCCAGAACCTCCCCCACACAGTCAGCCGTATTCCGGAATTCTGAGAGTGGGGAGGTTCCGTCTTCTGTCTGCAGCACCCGGAATCTCCTAGGAGCCCTTCGCGTGTCTTCCCGAGTGTCTGCCTGTGCGGGCTGCCGGGGAAAGGCGGGGGTTGGGCTGGAAATGCAGGTAGCATCTAGTGCCTCCCCCTGGACTTGGGAGGTAATTAGCGGAATTCCGCCTGCCAGGGAACACCTGTGACACCAGTCAGCTGCGTGGAAGGCGGCCCCAGTCTTCCCCCACACAGTCAGAAGTGTTCCGGAATTGTGAGTGTGGGGAGGTTCCGTATTCTGTCTGCAGCACCCGGGATCTCCTAGGAGCCCTTCGCGTGTCTTCCCCGAGTGTCTGCATGTGCGGGCTGCCGGGGAAAGGCGGGGGTTGGGCTGGAAATGCAGGTCGCATTTAGTGCCTCCCCCTGGACTTGGGAGGTAATTAGCGGACTTCCCCATGCCAGGGAACACCTTTGACACCACTCACCTGCGTGGAGGGCGGCCCCAAACCTCCCACACACAGTCAGCCGTGTTCCGAAATTGTGAGTGTGGGGAGGTTCCGTTTTCTGTCTGCAGCACCCGGGATCTCCTAGGAGCCCTTCGCGTGTCTTCCACGGTTGTCTCCCATTGCGGGCTGCCGGGGAATGCGGGGGTCGGGCTGGAAATGCAAGTAGCATCTAGTGCCTCCCCCTGGACAGGGTAGGCCATTAGCGGACTTCCCCGTGCCAGGGAACACCTGTGACACCAGTCAGCTGCGTGGACGGCGGCCCCAAACCTCCCACACACAGTCAGCCGTGTTCCGGAATTCTGAGAGTGAGGAGGTTCCGTCTTCTGTCTGCAACACCCGAGAACTCCTAGGAGCATTTCGCGTGTCTTCCCCGAGTGTATGCATGTGCGGGCTACCGGGGAAAGGCGGCGTTGGGCTGGAAATGCAGGTAGCATGTAGTGCCTCCCCCTGGACATGGTAGGCAATTAGCGGACTTCCCCCTGCCAGGGAATACCTTTGACACCACTTTGCTGCGTGGATGGCGGCCCCGAACCTCCCCCACACAGTCAGCCGTGTTCCGGTATTGTGAGTGTGGGGAAGTTCCGTCTTCTGTCTGCAGCACCCGGAATCTCCTAGGAGCCCTTCGCGTGTCTTCCCCGAGTGTCTGCCTGTGCGGGCTGCCGGGGAAAGGTGGGGGTTGGGCTGGAAATGCAAGTAGCATCTAGTGCCTCCCCCTGGACAGGGTAGGCAATTAGCGGACTTCCCTGTGCCAGGGAACACCTTTGACAACACTTAGCGGCGTGGAGGGCGGCCCCAAACCACCCCCACACAGTTAGCCGTGTTCCGGGATTGTGAGTGTGGGGAGGTTCCGTCTACAGTCTGCAGCACCCGGGATCTCCTAGGAGCCCTTCGCGTGTCTTCCCCGAGTGTCTACCATTGCGGGCTGCCGGGGAAAGCGGGGGTTGGGATGGAAATGCAAGTAGCATCTAGTGCCTCCCCCTGGACAGGGTAGGCAATTAGCGGAATTCCCTGTGCCAGGGAACACCTTTGACACCACTTAGCTGCGTGGCGGGCGGCCCCGAACCTCCCCCACACAGTCAGGCGTGTTCCAGAATTCTGAGAATGGGGAGGTTCCGTCTTCTGTCTGCAGCACCCGGGATCTCCTAGGAGCCCTTCGCGTGTCTTCATCGAGTGTCTCCCATTGCGGGCTGCCGTGGAAAGCGGGGGTTGGGCTGGAAATGCAAGTAGCATCTAGTGCCTCCCCCTGGACAGGGTAGGCAATTAGCGGACTTCCCCATGCCAGGGAACACCTTTGACACCACTTAGAGGCGTGGAGGGCGGCCCCGAACCTCCCCCACACAGTCAGCCGTGTTCCGGTATTGTGAGTGTGGGGAAGTTCCGTCTTCTGTCTGCAGCACCCAGGATCTCCTAGGAGCCCTTCGCGTGTATTCCCCGTGTGTCTGCTTTTGCGGGCTGCCGGGGAAAGGCGGGGGTTGGGCTGGAAATGCAGGTAGCATCTAGTGCCTCCCCCTGGATTTGGGAGGTAGTTAGCGGAATTCCGCCTGCCAGGGAACACCTGTGACACCAGTCAGCTGCGTGGAATGCGGCCCCAGTCTTCCCCCACACAGTCAGAAGTGTTCCGGAATTGTGAGTGTGGGGAGGTTCCGTATTCTGTCTGCAGCACCCGGGATCTCCTAGGAGCCCTTCGCGTGTCTTCCCCGAGTGTCTGCATGTGCGGGCTGCCGGGGAAAGGCGGGGGTTGGGCTGGAAATGCAGGTCGCATTTAGTGCCGCCCCCTGGACTTGGGAGGTAATTAGCGGACTTCCACATGCCAGGGAACACCTTTGACACCACTCAACTGCGTGGAGGGCGGTCCCAAACCTCCAAGACACAGTCAGCCGTGTTCCGAAATTGTGAGTGTGGGGAGGTTCCGTTGTCTGTCTGCAGCACCCGGGATCTCCTAGGAGCCCTTCGCGTGTCTTCCACGGTTGTCTCCCATTGCGGGCTGCCGGGGAAAGCGGGGGTTGGGCTGGAAATGCAAGTAGCGTCTAGTGCCTCCCCCTGGAAAGGGTAGGCCATTAGCGGACTTCCCCGTGCCAGGGACACCTGTGACACCAGTCAGCTGCGTGGACGGCGGCCCCAAACCTCCAACACACAGTCAGCCGTATTCCGGAATTCTGACAGAGGAGGTTCCGTCTTCTGTCTGCAGCACCCGGGATCTCCTAGGAGCCCTTCGCTTGTCTTCCCCGAGTGTCTGCATGTGCGGGCTGCCGGGGAAAGGCGGGGTTTGGGCTGGAAATGAAGGTAGCATCTAGTGCCTCCCCCTGGACAGGGTAGGCAATTAGCGAATTTACCCATGCCAGGGAACACCTTTGACAACACTTAGCGGCGTGGAGGGCGGCCCCAAACCACCCCCACACAGTTATCCTTGTTCCGGGATTGTGAGTGTGGGGAGGTTCCGTTTTCTGTCTGCAGCACCCGGGATCTCCTAGGAGCCCTTCGCGTGTCTTCCCCGAGTGTCTCACATTGCGGGCTGCCGGGGAAAGGCGGGGGTTGGGCTGGAATTGCAGGTAGCATCTAGTGCCTCCCCCTGGACTTGGGAGGTAATTAGCGGAATTCCGCCTGCCAGGGAACACCTGTGACACCAGTCAGCTGCGTGGACGGCGGCCCCAAACCTCCCCCACACAGTCAGCCGTGTCCCGGAATTCTGAGAGTGGGGATGTTCCGTCTTCTGTCTGCAGCACCCGGGATCTCCTAGGAGCCCTTCGGGTGTCTTCCCCGAGTGTCTGCATGTGCGGGCAGCCAGGGAAATGCGGGGGTTGGGCTGGAAATGCAGGTCGCATTTAGTGCCTCCCCCTGGACTTGGGAGGTAATTAGCGGACTTCCCCATGCCAGGGAACACCTTTGACACCACTCACCTGCGTGGACGGCGGCCCCAAACCTCCCACACACAGTCAGCCGTATTCCGAAATTGTGAGTGTGGGGAGGTTCCGTTTTCTGTCTGCAGCACCCGGGATCTCCTAGGAGCCCTTCGCGTGTCTTCCACGGTTGTCTCCCATTGCGGGCTGCCGGGGAAAGCGGGGGTTTGGCTGGAAATGCAAGTAGCATCTAGTGCCTCCCCCTGGACAGGATAGGCCATTAGCGGACTTCCCCGTGCCAGGGAACACCTGTGACACCATTCAGCTGCGTGGACGGCGGCCCCAAACCTCCAACACACAGTCAGCCGTGTTCCGGAATTCTGAGAGTGAGGAGGTTCCGTCTTCTGTCTGCAGCACCCGAGATCTCCTAGGAGCATTTAGCGTGTCTTACCCGAGTGTATGCATGTGCGGGCTACCGGGGAAAGGCGGCGTTGGGCTGGAAATGCAGGTAGCATGTAGTGCCTCCCCCTGGACATGGTAGGCAATTAGCGGGCTTCCACCTGCCAGGGAATACCTTTGACATCACTCACCTGCGTGGAGGGCGGCCCCGAACCTCCCCCACACAGTCAGCCGTGTTCCGGTATTGTGAGTGTGGGGAAGTTCCGTCTTCTCTCTGCAGCACCCGGAATCTCCTAGGATCCCTTCGCGTGTCTTCCCCGAGTGTCTGCCTGTGCGGGCTGCCGGGGAAAGCGGGGGTTGGGCTGGAAATGCAGGTAGCATCTAGTGCCTCCCCCTGGACAGGGTAGGCAATTAGCGGACTTCCCCATGCTAGGGAAAATCTTTGACACCACTTAGCTGCGTGGAGGGCGGCCCCGAACCTCCCCCACACAGTCAGCCGTGTTCCGGAATTCTGAGAGTGGGGAGGTTCCGTCTTCTGTCTGCAGCGCCCGGGATCTCCTAGGAGCCCTTCGCGTGTCTTCCCCGAGTGTCTCACTTTACGGGCTGCCGGGGAAAGGCGGGGTTTGGGCTGGAAATGCAGGTAGTATCTAGTGCCTCCCCCTGGATTTGGGAGGTAATTAGCGGACTTCCCCCTGCCAGGGAACACCTGTGACACCAGTCAGCTGCGTGGACGGCGGCCCCAAAATTCCCCCACACAGTCAGCCGTGTTCCGGAATTCTGAGAGTGGGGATGTTCCGTCTTCTGTCTGCAGCACCCGGGATCTCCTAGGAGCCCTTCGCGTGTCTTCCACGAGTGTCTCCCATTGCGGTCTGCCGTGGAATGCGGGGGTTTGGCTGGAAATGCAAGTAGCATCTAGTGCCTCCCCCTGGTCAGGGTAGGCAATTAGCGGACTTCCCCGTGCCAGGGAACACCAGTGACAGCAGTCAGCTGCGTGGACGGCGGCCCCAAACCTCCCACACACAGTCAGCCGTGTTCCGGAATTCTGAGAGTGAGGAGGTTCCGTCTTCTGTCTGCAACACCCGAGAACTCCTAGGAGCATTTCGCGTGTCTTCCCCGAGTGTCTGCATGTGCGGGCTACCGAGGAAAGGCGGCGTTGGGCTGGAAATGAAGGTAGCATGTAGTGCCTCCCCCTGGACATGGTAGGCAATTAGCGGACTTCCCCCTGCCAGGGAATACCTTTGAAACCACTTTGCTGCGTGGAGGGCGGCCCCGAAACTCCCCCACACAGTCAGCCGTGTTCCGGTATTATGAGTGTGGGGAAGTTCCGTCTTCTGTCTGCAGCACCCGGGATCTCCTAGGAGCCCTTCGCGTGTCTTCCCCGAGTGTCTACCATTGCGGGCTGCCGGGGAAAGCGGGGGTTGGGCTGGAAATGCAAGTAGAATCTAGTGCCTCCCCCTGGACAGGGTAGGCAATTAGCGGACTTCCCCGTGCCAGGGAACACCTTTGACACCACTTAGCTGCGTGGAGGGCGGCCCCGAACCTCCCCCACACAGTCAGGCGTGTTCCAGAATTCTGAGTGTGGGGAGGATCCGTCTACAGTCTGCAGCACCCGGGATCTCCTAGGAGCCCTTCGCGTGTCTTCCCCGAGTGTCTGCATGTGCGGGCTGCCAGGGAAAGGCGGGGGTTGGGCTGGAAATGCAGGTCGCATTTAGTGCCTCCCCCTGGACTTGGGAGGTAATTAGCGGACTTCCCCATGCCAGGGAACACCTTTGACACCACTCACCTGCGTGGACGGCGGCCCCAAACCTCCCACACACAGTCAGCCGTGTTCCGAAATTGTGAGAGTGGGGAGGTTCCGTTTTCTGTCTGCAGCACCCGGGATCTCCTAGGAGCCCTTCGCGTGTCTTCCACGGTTGTCTCCCATTGCGGGCTGCCGGGGAAAGCGGGGGTTTGGCTGGAAATGCAAGTAGCATCTAGTGCCTCCCCCTGGACAGGGTAGGCCATTAGCGGATTTCCCCGTGCCAGGGAACACCTGTGACACCATTCAGCTGCGTGGACGGCGGCCCCAAACCTCCAACACACAGTCAGCCGTGTTCCGGAATTCTGAGAGTGAGGAGGTTCCGTCTTCTGTCTACAGCACCCGAGATCTCCTAGGAGCATTTAGCGTGTCTTACCCGAGTGTATGCATGTGCGGGCTACCGGGGAAAGGCGGCGTTGAGCTGGAAATGCAGGTAGCATGTAGTGCCTCCCCCTGGACATGGTAGGCAATTAGCGGACTTCCCCCTGCCAGGGAATACCTTTGACATCACTCACCTGCGTGGAGGGCGGCCCCGAACCTCCCCTACACAGTCAGCCGTGTTCCGGTATTGTGAGTGTGGGGAAGTTCCGTCTTCTCTCTGCAGCACCCGGAATCTCCTAGGAGCCCTTCGCGTGTCTTCCCCGAGTGTCTGCCTGTGCGGGCTGCCGGGGAAAGGCGGGGGTTGGGCTGGAAATGCAGGTAGCATCTAGTGCCTCCCCCTGGACAGGGTAGGCAATTAGCGGATTTCCCCATGCCAGGGAAAACCTTTGACACCACTTAGCTGCGTGGAGGGTGGCCCCGAACCTCCCCCACACAGTCAGCCGTGTTCCGGAATTCTGAGAGTGGGGAGGTTCCGTCTTCTGTCTGCAGCGCCCGGGATCTCCTAGGAGCCCTTCGCGTGTCTTCCCCGAGTGTCTCAGTTTACGGGCTGTTGGGGATAGGCGGGGTTTTGGCTGGAAATGCAGGTAGTATCTAGTGCCTCCCCCTGGACTTGGGAGGTAATTAGCGGACTTCCCCCTGCCAGGGAACACCTTTGACACCAGTCAGCTGCGTGGACGGCGGCCCCAAACCTCCCACACACAGTCAGCCGTGTTCCGGAATTCTGAGAGTGAGGAGGTTCCGTCTTCTGTCTGCAGCACCCGGAATCTCCTAGGAGCCCTTCGCGTGTCTTCCCGAGTGTCTGCCTGTGCGGGCTGCCGGGGAACGGCGGGGGTTGGGCTGGAAATGCAGGTCGCATTTAGTGCCTCCCCCTGGACTTGGGAGGTAATTAGCGGACTTCCCCATGCCAGGGAACACCTTTGACACCACTCAACTGCGTGGAGGGCGGCCCCAAACCTCCCACACACAGTCAGCCGTGTTCCGAAATTGTGAGTGTGGGGAGGATCCGTTTTCTGTCTGCAGCACCCGGGATCTCCTAGGAGCCCTTCGCGTGTCTTCCACGGTTGTCTCCCATTGCGGGCTGCCGTGGAATGCGGGGGTTTGGCTGGAAATGCAAGTAGCATCTAGTGCCTCCCCCTGGACAGGGTAGGACATTAGCGGACTTCCCCGTGCCAGGGAACACCTGTGACACCAGTCAGCTGCGTGGACGGCGGCCCTGAACCTCCCACACACAGTCAGCCGTGTTCCGGAATTCTGAGAGTGAGGAGGTTCCGTCTACTGTCTGCAACACCCGAGAACTCCTTGGAGCATTTCGCGTGTCTTCCCCGATTGTATGCATGTGCGGGCTACCGAGGAAAGGCGGGGGTTGTGCTGGAAATGCAGGTAACATGTAGTGCCTCCCCCTGGACATGGTAGGCAATTAGCGGACTTCCCCCTGCCATGGAATACCTTTGACACCACTTTGATGCGTGGAGGTCGGCCCCGAACCTCCCCCACACAGTCAGCCGTGTTCCGGTATTGTGAGTGTGGGGAAGTTCCGTCTTCTGTCTGCAGCACCCGGAATCTCCTAGGAGCCCGTCGCGTGTCTTCCCCGAGTGTCAGCCTGTGCGGGCTGCCGGGGAAAGGCGGGGGTTGGGCTGGAAATGCAGGTAGCATCTAGTGCCTCCCCCTGGACAGGGTAGGCAATTAGCGAATTTACCCATGCCAGGGAACACCTTTGACAACACTTAGCGGCGTGGAGGGCGGCCCCAAACCACCCCCACACAGTTAGCCGTGTTCCGGGATTGTGAGTGTGGGGAGGTTCCGTCTACAGTCTGCAGCACCCGGGATCTCCTAGGAGCCCTTCGCGTGTCTTCCCCGAGTGTCTACCATTGCGGGCTGCCGGGGAAAGCGGGGGTTGGGCTGGAAATGCAAGTAGCATCTAGTGCCTCCCCCTGGACAGGGTAGGCAATTAGCGGACTTCCCCGTGCCAGGGAACACCTTTGACACCACTTAGCTGCGTGGAGGGCGGCCCCGAACCTTCCCCACACAGTCAGGCGTGTTCCAGAATTCTGAGAGTGGGGAGGTTCCGTCTTATGTCTGCAGCACCGGGGAACTCCTAGGAGCACTTCGCGTGTCTTCCCCGAGTCTCTGCATGTGCGGGCTGCCGGGGAAAGGCGGGGGTTGGGCTGGAAATGCAGGTCGCATTTAGTGCCTCCCCCTGGACTTGGGAGGTAATTAGCGGACTTCCCCCTGCCAGGGAACACCTTTGACACCACTGAACTGCGTGGAGGGCGGCCCCAAACCTCCCACACACAGTCAGCCGTACTCCGAAATTGTGAGTGTGGGGAGGTTCCGTCTTCGGTCTGCAGCACCCGGGATCTCCTAGGAGCCCTTCGCGTGTCTTCCACGGTTGTCTCCCATTGCGGGCTGCCGGGGAAAGCGGGGGTTGGGCTGGAAATGCAAGTAGCATCTAGTGCCTCCCCCTGGACATGGTAGGCAATTAGCGGACTTCCCCATGCCAGGGAAAACCTTTGACACCACTTAGCTGCGTGGAGGGCGGCCCCGAACCTCCCCCACACAGTCAGCCGTGTTCCGGAATTCTGAGAGTGGGGAGGTTCCGTCTTCTGTCTGCAGCACCCGGGATCTCCTAGGAGCACTTCGCGTGTCTTCCCCGATTGTCTCACATTACGGGCTGCCGGGGAAAGGCGGGGTTTGGGCTGGAAATGCAGGTAGTATCTAGTGCCTCCCCCTGGACTTGGGAGGTAATTAGCGGACTTCCCCCTGCCAGGGAACAGCTGTGACAACAGTCAGCTGCGTGGACGGCTGCCCCAAACCTCCCACACACAGTCAGCCGTGTTCCGGAATTCTGAGAGTGAGGAGGTTCCGTCTTCTGTCTGCTGCACCCGAGATCTCCTAGGAGCATTTCGCGTGTCTTCCCCGAGTGTATGCATGTGCGGCTACCGGGGAAAGGCGGGGTTTGGGCTGGAAATGCAGGTAGAATTTAGTGCCTCCCCCTGGACTTGGGAGGTAATTAGCGGACTTCCCCATGCCAGGGAACACCATTGACACCATTTACTGCGTGGAGGGCGGCCCAGAACCTCCCCCACACAGTCAGCCGTGTTCCGGTATTGTGAGTGTGGGGAAGTTACGTCTACTGTCTGCAGAACCCGGAATCTCCTAGGAGCCCTTCGCGTGTCTTCCCGAGTGTCTGCCTGTGCGGGCTGCCGGGGAAAGGCGGGGGTTGGACTGGAAATGCAGGTAGCATCTAGTGCCTCCCCCTGGACTTGGGAGGTAATTAGCGGAATTCCGCCTGCCAGGGAACACCTGTGACACCAGTCAGCTGCGTGGAAGGCGGCCCCAGTCTTCCCCCACACAGTCAGAAGTGTTCCGGAATTGTGAGTGTGGGGAGGTTCCGTATTCTGTCTGCAGCACCCGGGATCTCCTAGGAGCCCTTCGCGTGTCTTCCCCGAGTGTCTGCATGTGCGGGCTGCCGGGGAAAGGCGGGGGTTGGGCTGGAAATGCAGGTAGCATTTAGTGCCTCCCCCTGGACTTGGGAGGTAATTAGCGGACTTCCCCATGCCAGGGAACACCTTTGACACCACTCACCTGCGTGGAGGGCGGCCCCAAACCTCCCACACACAGTCAGCCCTGTTCCGAAATTGTGAGTGTGGGGAGGTTCCGTTTTCTGTCTGCAGCACCCGGGATCTCCTAGGAGTCCTTCGCGTGTCTTCCACGGTTGTCTCCCATTGCGGGCTGCCGGGGAATGCGGGGGTTGGCTTGAAATCCAAGTAGCATCTAGTGCCTCCCCCTGGACAGGGTAGGCCATTAGCGGACTTCCCCGTGCCAGGGAACACCTGTGACACCAGTCAGCTGCGTGGACGGTGGCCCCAAACCTCCCACACACAGTCAGCCGTGTTCCGGATTTCTGAGAGTGAGGAGGTTCCGTCTTCTGTCTGCAACACCCGAAAACTCCTAGGAGCCCTTCGCGTGTCTTCCCCGAGTGTATGCATGTGCGGGCTACCGGGGAAAGGCGGCGTTGGGCTGGAAATGCAGGTAGCATGTAGTGCCTCCCCCTGGACATGGTAGGCAATTAGCGGACTTCCCCCTGCCAGGGAATACCTTTGACACCACTTTGCTGCGTGGAGGGCGGCCCCGAACCTCCCCCACACAGTCAGCCGTGTTCCGGTATTGTGAGTGTGGGGAAGTTCCGTCTTCTGTCTGCAGCACCCGGAATCTCCTAGGAGCCCTTCGCGTGTCTTCCCCGAGTGTCTGCCTGTGCGGGCTGCCGGGGAAAGGCGGGGGTTGGGCTGGAAATGCAGGTAGCATCTAGTGCCTCCCCCTGGACAGGGTAGGCAATTAGCGAATTTACCCATGCCAGGGAACACCTTTGACAACACTTAGCGGCGTGGAGGGCGGCCCCAAACCACCCCCACACAGTTAGCCGTGTTCCGGTATTGTGAGTGTGGGGAGGTTCCGTCTACAGTCTGCAGCACCCGGGATCTCCTAGGAGACCTTCGCGTGTCTTCCCCGAGTGTCTACCATTGCGGGCTGCCGGGGAAAGCGGGGGTTGGGCTGGAAATGCAAGTAGCATCTAGTGCCTCCCCCTGGACAGGGTAGGCAATTAGCGGACTTCCCTGTGCCAGGGAACACCTTTGACACCACTTAGCTGCGTGGAGGGCGGCCCCGAACCTCCCCCACACAGTCAGGCGTGTTCCAGAATTCTGAGAATGGGGAGGGACCGTCTTCTGTCTGCAGCACCCGGGATCTCCTAGGAGCCCTTCGCGTGTCTTCATCGAGTGTCTCCCATTGCGGGCTGCCGGGGAAAGCGGGGGTTGGGCTGGAAATGCAAGTAGCATCTAGTGCCTCCCCCTGGACAGGGTAGGCAATTAGCGGACTTCCCCATGCCAGGGAACACCTGTGACTCCAGTCAGCTTCGTGGACGGCGGCCCCAAACCTCCCCCACACAGTCAGCCGTGTTCCGGAATTGTGAGTGTGGGGAGGTTCCGTATTCTGTCTGCAGCACCCGGGATCTCCTAGGAGCCCTTCGCGTGTCTTCCCGGAGTGTCTGCATGTGCGGGCTGCCGGGGAAAGGCGGGGGTTGGGCTGGAAATGCAGGTCGCATTTAGTGCCTCCCCCTGGACTTGGGAGGTAATTAGCGGACTTCCCCATGCAAGGGAACACCTTTGACACCACTCACCTGCGTGGAGGGCGGCCCCAAACCTCCCACACGCAGTCAGCCGTGTTCCGGAATTCTGAGAGAGGAGGTTCCGTCTTCTGTCTGCAGCACCCGGGATCTCCTAGGAGCCCTTCGCGTGTCTTCCCCGAGTGTCTGCCTGTGCGGGCTGCCGGGGAAAGGCGGGGTTTGTGCTGGAAATGCAGGTAGCATCTAGTGCCTCCCCCTGGACTGGGTAGGCAATTATCGAATTTACCCATGCCAGGGAACACCTTTGACAACACTTAGCGGCGTGGAGGGCGGCCCCAAACCACCCCCACACAGTTATCCGTGTTCCGGGATTGTGAGTGTGGGGAGGTTCCGTCTACAGTCTGCAGCACCCGGGATCTCCTAGGAGCCCTTTGCGTGTCTTCCCCGAGTGTCTCACATTGCGGGCTGCCGGGGAAAGGCGGGGGTTGGGCTGGAATTGCAGGTAGCATGTAGTGCCTCCCCCTGGACTTGGGAGGTAATTAGCGGACTTCCCCCTGCCAGGGAACACCTTTGACACCACTCAACTGCGTGGAGGGCGGCCCCAAACCTCCCACACACAGTCAGCCGTGTTCCGGAATTCTGAGAGTGAGGAGGATCCGTCTTCTGTCTGCTGCACCCGGGATCTCCTAGGAGCCCTTCGCGTGTCTTCCCCGAGTGTATCCCATTGCGGGCTGCCGGGGAAAGCGGGGGTTGGGCTGGAAATGCAAGTAGCTTCTAGTGCCTTCCCCTGGACAGGGTAGGCAATTAGCGGATTTCCCCATACCAGGGAACACCTTTGACACCACTTAACTGCGTGGAGGGCGGCCCCGAACCTCCCCCACACAGTCAGCCGTGTTCCGGTATTGTGAGTGTGGGGAGGTTCCGTCTTCTGTCTGCAGCACCCGGGATCTCCTAGGAGCCCTTCGCGTGTCTTCCCCGAGTGTCTCACATTACGGGCTGCCGGGGAAAGGCGGGGTTTGGGCTGGAAATGCAGGTAGAATCTAGTGCCTCCCCCTGGACTTGGGAGGTAATTAGCGGACTTCCCCGTGCCAGGGAACACCTGTGACACCAGTCAGCTGCGTGGACTGCGGCCCCAAACCTCCAACACACAGTCAGCCGTGTTCCGGAATTCTGAGAGTGAGGAGGTTCCGTCTTCTGTCTGCAGCACCCGAGATCTCCTAGGAGCATTTAGCGTGTCTTACCCGAGTGTATGCATGTGCGGGCTACCGGGGAAAGGCGGCGTTGGGCTGGAAATGCAGGTAGCATGTAGTGCCTCCCCCTGGACATGGTAGGCAATTAGCGGACTTACCCCTGCCAGGGAATACCTTTGACATCACTCACCTCCGTGGAGGGCGGCCCCGAACCTCCCCCACACAGTCAGCCGTGTTCCGGTATTGTGAGTGTGGGGAAGTTCCGTCTTCTCTCTGCAGCACCCGGAATCTCCTAGGAGCCCTTCGCGTGTCTTCCCGAGTGTCTGCCTGTGCGGGCTGCCGGGGAAAGGCGGGGTTTGGGCTGGAAATGCAGGTAGCATCTAGTGCCTCCCCCTGGACTTGGGAGGTAATTAGCGGAATCCCGCCTGCCAGGGAACACCTGTGACACCAGTCAGCTGCGTGGAGGGCGGCCCCAAACCACCCCCACACTGTTAGCCGTGTTCCGGGATTGTGAGTGTGGGGAGGTTCCGTCTACAGTGTGCAGCACCCGGGATCTCCTAGGAGCCCTTCGCGTGTCTTCCCCGAGTATCTGCATGTGCGGGCAGCCGGGGAAAGGTGTGGGTTGGGCTGGAAATGCAGGTCGCATTTAGTGCCTCCCCCTGGACTTGGGAGGTAATTAGCGGACTTCCCCATGCCAGGGAACACCTTTGACACCACTCACCTGCGTGGAGGGCGGCCCCAAACCTCCCACACACAGTCAGCCGTGTTCCGAAATTGTGAGTGTGGGGAGGTTCCGTCTTCTGTCTGCAAAACCCGAGATCTCCTAGGAGCATTTCGCGTGTCTTCCCCGAGTGTATGCATGTGCGGCTAGCGGGGAAAGGCGGGGTTTGGGCTGAAAATGCAGGTAGCATGTAGTGCCTCCCCCTTTAAAGGGTAGGAAATTAGCGGATTTCCCCATGCCAGGGAACACCATTGACACCATTTACTGCGTGGAGGGCGGCCCAGAACCTCCCCCACACAGTCAGCCGTGTTCCGGTATTGTGAGTGTGGGGAAGTTACGTCTACTGTCTGCAGAACCCGGAATCTCCTAGGAGCCCTTCGCGTGTCTTCCCGAGTGTCTGCCTGTGCGGGCTGCCGGGGAAAGGCGGGGGTTGGGCTGGAAATGCAGGTAGCATCTAGTGCCTCCCCCTGGACTTGGGAGGTAATTAGCGGAATTCCGCCTGCCAGGGAACACCTGTGACACCAGTCAGCTGCGTGGAAGGCGGCCCCAGTCTTCCCCCACACAGTCAGAAGTGTTCCGGAATTGTGAGTGTGGGGAGGTTCCGTATTCTGTCTGCAGCACCCGGGATCTCCTAGGAGCCCTTCGCGTGTCTTCCCCGAGTGTCTGCATGTGCGGGCTGCCGGGGAAAGGCGGGGGTTGGGCTGGAAATGCAGGTAGCATTTAGTGCCTCCCCCTGGACTTGGGAGGTAATTAGCGGACTTCCCCATGCCAGGGAACACCTTTGACACCACTCACCTGCGTGGAGGGCGGCCCCAAACCTCCCACACACAGTCAGCCGTGTTCCGAAATTGTGAGTGTGGGGAGGTTCCGTTTTCTGTCTGCAGCACCCGGGATCTCCTAGGAGTCCTTCGCGTGTCTTCCACGGTTGTCTCCCATTGCGGGCTGCCGGGGAATGCGGGGGTTGGCTTGAAATCCAAGTAGCATCTAGTGCCTCCCCCTGGACAGGGTAGGCCATTAGCGGACTTCCCCGTGCCAGGGAACACCTGTGACACCAGTCAGCTGCGTGGACGGTGGCCCCAAACCTCCCACACACAGTCAGCCGTGTTCCGGATTTCTGAGAGTGAGGAGGTTCCGTCTTCTGTCTGCAACACCCGAAAACTCCTAGGAGCCCTTCGCGTGTCTTCCCCGAGTGTATGCATGTGCGGGCTACCGGGGAAAGGCGGCGTTGGGCTGGAAATGCAGGTAGCATGTAGTGCCTCCCCCTGGACATGGTAGGCAATTAGCGGACTTCCCCCTGCCAGGGAATACCTTTGACACCACTTTGCTGCGTGGAGGGCGGCCCCGAACCTCCCCCACACAGTCAGCCGTGTTCCGGTATTGTGAGTGTGGGGAAGTTCCGTCTTCTGTCTGCAGCACCCGGAATCTCCTAGGAGCCCTTCGCGTGTCTTCCCCGAGTGTCTGCCTGTGCGGGCTGCCGGGGAAAGGCGGGGGTTGGGCTGGAAATGCAGGTAGCATCTAGTGCCTCCCCCTGGACAGGGTAGGCAATTAGCGAATTTACCCATGCCAGGGAACACCTTTGACAACACTTAGCGGCGTGGAGGGCGGCCCCAAACCACCCCCACACAGTTAGCCGTGTTCCGGTATTGTGAGTGTGGGGAGGTTCCGTCTACAGTCTGCAGCACCCGGGATCTCCTAGGAGACCTTCGCGTGTCTTCCCCGAGTGTCTACCATTGCGGGCTGCCGGGGAAAGCGGGGGTTGGGCTGGAAATGCAAGTAGCATCTAGTGCCTCCCCCTGGACAGGGTAGGCAATTAGCGGACTTCCCTGTGCCAGGGAACACCTTTGACACCACTTAGCTGCGTGGAGGGCGGCCCCGAACCTCCCCCACACAGTCAGGCGTGTTCCAGAATTCTGAGAATGGGGAGGGACCGTCTTCTGTCTGCAGCACCCGGGATCTCCTAGGAGCCCTTCGCGTGTCTTCATCGAGTGTCTCCCATTGCGGGCTGCCGGGGAAAGCGGGGGTTGGGCTGGAAATGCAAGTAGCATCTAGTGCCTCCCCCTGGACAGGGTAGGCAATTAGCGGACTTCCCCATGCCAGGGAACACCTGTGACTCCAGTCAGCTTCGTGGACGGCGGCCCCAAACCTCCCCCACACAGTCAGCCGTGTTCCGGAATTCTGAGAGTGGGGAGGTTCCGTCTTCTGTCTGCAGCACCCAGGATCTCCTAGGAGCCCTTCGCGTGTATTCCCCGTGTGTCTGCTTTTGCGGGCTGCCGGGGAAAGGCGGGGGTTGGGCTGGAAATGCAGGTAGCATATAGTGCCTCCCCCTGGACTTGGGAGGTAATTAGCGGAATTCCGCCTGCCAGGGAACACCTGTGACACCAGTCAGCTGCGAGGAAGGCGGCCCCAGTCTTCCCCCACACAGTCAGAAGTGTTCCGGAATTGTGAGTGTGGGGAGGTTCCGTATTCTGTCTGCAGCACCCGGGATCTCCTAGGAGCCCTTCGCGTGTCTTCCCGGAGTGTCTGCATGTGCGGGCTGCCGGGGAAAGGCGGGGGTTGGGCTGGAAATGCAGGTCGCATTTAGTGCCTCCCCCTGGACTTGGGAGGTAATTAGCGGACTTCCCCATGCAAGGGAACACCTTTGACACCACTCACCTGCGTGGAGGGCGGCCCCAAACCTCCCACACGCAGTCAGCCGTGTTCCGGAATTCTGAGAGAGGAGGTTCCGTCTTCTGTCTGCAGCACCCGGGATCTCCTAGGAGCCCTTCGCGTGTCTTCCCCGAGTGTCTGCCTGTGCGGGCTGCCGGGGAAAGGCGGGGTTTGTGCTGGAAATGCAGGTAGCATCTAGTGCCTCCCCCTGGACTGGGTAGGCAATTATCGAATTTACCCATGCCAGGGAACACCTTTGACAACACTTAGCGGCGTGGAGGGCGGCCCCAAACCACCCCCACACAGTTATCCGTGTTCCGGGATTGTGAGTGTGGGGAGGTTCCGTCTACAGTCTGCAGCACCCGGGATCTCCTAGGAGCCCTTTGCGTGTCTTCCCCGAGTGTCTCACATTGCGGGCTGCCGGGGAAAGGCGGGGGTTGGGCTGGAATTGCAGGTAGCATGTAGTGCCTCCCCCTGGACTTGGAGGTAATTAGCGGACTTCCCCCTGCCAGGGAACACCTTTGACACCACTCAACTGCGTGGAGGGCGGCCCCAAACCTCCCACACACAGTCAGCCGTGTTCCGGAATTCTGAGAGTGAGGAGGATCCGTCTTCTGTCTGCTGCACCCGGGATCTCCTAGGAGCCCTTCGCGTGTCTTCCCCGAGTGTATCCCATTGCGGGCTGCCGGGGAAAGCGGGGGTTGGGCTGGAAATGCAAGTAGCTTCTAGTGCCTTCCCCTGGACAGGGTAGGCAATTAGCGGATTTCCCCATACCAGGGAACACCTTTGACACCACTTAACTGCGTGGAGGGCGGCCCCGAACCTCCCCCACACAGTCAGCCGTGTTCCGGTATTGTGAGTGTGGGGAGGTTCCGTCTTCTGTCTGCAGCACCCGGGATCTCCTAGGAGCCCTTCGCGTGTCTTCCCCGAGTGTCTCACATTACGGGCTGCCGGGGAAAGGCGGGGTTTGGGCTGGAAATGCAGGTAGTATCTAGTGCCTCCCCCTGGACTTGGGAGGTAATTAGCGGACTTCCCCGTGCCAGGGAACACCTGTGACACCAGTCAGCTGCGTGGACGGCGGCCCCAAACCTCCAACACACAGTCAGCCGTGTTCCGGAATTCTGAGAGTGAGGAGGTTCCGTCTTCTGTCTGCAGCACCCGAGATCTCCTAGGAGCATTTAGCGTGTCTTCCCCGAGTGTATGCATGTGCGGGCTACCGGGGAAAGGCGGCGTTGGGCTGGAAATGCAGGTAGCATGTAGTGCCTCCCCCTGGACATGGTAGGCAATTAGCGGACTTACCCCTGCCAGGGAATACCTTTGACATCACTCACCTCCGTGGAGGGCGGCCCCGAACCTCCCCCACACAGTCAGCCGTGTTCCGGTATTGTGAGTGTGGGGAAGTTCCGTCTTCTCTCTGCAGCACCCGGAATCTCCTAGGAGCCCTTCGCGTGTCTTCCCGAGTGTCTGCCTGTGCGGGCTGCCGGGGAAAGGCGGGGTTTGGGCTGGAAATGCAGGTAGCATCTAGTGCCTCCCGCTGGACTTGGGAGGTAATTAGCGGAATCCCGCCTGCCAGGGAACACCTGTGACACCAGTCAGCTGCGTGGAGGGCGGCCCCAAACCACCCCCACACTGTTAGCCGTGTTCCGGGATTGTGAGTGTGGGGAGGTTCCGTCTACAGTGTGCAGCACCCGGGATCTCCTAGGAGCCCTTCGCGTGTCTTCCCCGAGTATCTGCATGTGCGGGCAGCCGGGGAAAGGTGTGGGTTGGGCTGGAAATGCAGGTCGCATTTAGTGCCTCCCCCTGGACTTGGGAGGTAATTAGCGGACTTCCCCATGCCAGGGAACACCTTTGACACCACTCACCTGCGTGGAGGGCGGCCCCAAACCTCCCACACACAGTCAGCCGTGTTCCGAAATTGTGAGTGTGGGGAGGTTCCGTCTTCTGTCTGCAAAACCCGAGAACTCCTAGGAGCATTTCGCGTGTCTTCCCCGAGTGTATGCATGTGCGGGCTACCGGGGAAAGGCGGCGTTGGCTGGAAATGCAGGTAGCATGTAGTGCCTCCCCCTGGACATGGTAGGCAATTAGCGGACTTCCCCCTGCCAGGGAATACCTTTGACACCACTTTGCTGCGTGGAGGGCGGCCCCGAACCTCCCCCACACAGTCAGCCGTGTTCCGGTATTGTGAGTGTGGGGAAGTTCCGTCTTCTGTCTGCAGCACCCGGAATCTCCTAGGAGCACTTCGCGTGTCTTCCCCGAGTGTCTGCCTGTGCGGGCTGCCGGGGAAAGGCGAGGGTTGGGCTGGAAATGCAGGTAGCATCTAGTGCCTCCCCCTGGACAGGGTAGGCAATTAGCGAATTTTCCCATGCCAGGGAACACCTTTGACAACACTTAGCGGCGTGGAGGGCGGCCCCAAACCACCCCCACACAGTTAGCCGTGTTCCGGGATTGTGAGTGTGGGGAGGTTCCGTCTACAGTCTGCAGCACCCGGGATCTCCTAGGAGCCCTTCGCGTGTCTTCCCCGAGTGTCTACCATTGCGGGCTGCCGGGGAAAGCGGGGGTTGGGCTGGAAATGCAAGTAGCATCTAGTGCCTCCCCCTGGACAGGGTAGGCAATTAGCGGACTTCCCCGTGCCAGGGAACACCTTTGACACCACTTAGCTGCGTGGAGGGCGGCCCCGAACCTCCCCCACACAGTCAGGCGTGTTCCAGAATTCTGAGAATGGGGAGGTTCCGTCTTCTGTCTGCAGCACCCGGGATCTGCTAGGAGCCCTTCGCGTGTCTTCATCGAGTGTCTACCTGTGCGGGCTGCCGGGGAAAGACGGGGGATGGGCTGGAAATGCAGGTAGTATCTATTGCCTCTCCCTGGACTTGGGAGGTAATTAGCGGACTTCCCCCTGACAGGGAACAACTGTGACACCAGTCAGCTGCGTGGACGGCGGCCCCAAACCTCCCCCACACAGTCAGCCGTGTTCCGGAATTCTGAGAGTGGGGAGGTTCCGTCTTCTGTCTGCAGCACCCAGGATCTCCTAGGAGCCCTTCGCGTGTATTCCCCGTGTGTCTGCTTTTGCGGGCTGCCGGGGAAAGGCGGGGGTTGGGCTGGAAATGCAGGTAGCATCTAGTGCCTCCCCCTGGACTTGGGAGGTAATTAGCGGAATTCCGCCTGCCAGGGAACACCTGTGACACCACTCAACAGCGTGGAGGGCGGCCCCAAACCTCCCACACAAAGTCAGCCGTGTTCCGAAATTGTGAGTGTGGGGAGGTTCCGTTTTCTGTCTGCAGCACCCGGGATCTCCTAGGAGTCCTTCGCGTGTCTTCCATGGTTGTCTCCCATTGCGGGCTGCAGGGGAAAGCGGGGGTTGGGCTGGAAATGCAAGTAGCATCTAGTGCCTCCCCCTGGACAGGGTAGGCCATTAGCGGACTTCCCCGTGCCAGGGACACCTGTGACACCAGTCAGCTGCTTGGACGGCGGCCCCAAACCTCCAACACACAGTCAGCCGTGTTCCGGAATTCTGAGAGAGGAGGTTCCGTCTTCTGTCTCCAGCACCCGGGATCTCCTAGGAGCCCTTCGCGTGTCTTCCCCGAGTGTCTGCCTGTGCGGGCTGCCGGGGAAAGGCGGGGTTTGGGCTGGAAATGCAGGTAGCATCTAGTGCCTCCCTCTGGACAGGGTAGGCAATTAGCGAATTTACCCATGCCAGGGAACACCTTTGACAACACTTAGCGGCGTGGAGGGCGGCCCCAAACCACCCCCACACAGTTATCCGTGTTCCGGGATTGTGAGTGTGGGGAGGTTCCGTCTACAGTCTGCAGCACCCGGGATCTCCTAGGAGCCCTTCGCGTGTCTTCCCCGAGTGTCTCACATTGCGGGCTGCCGGGGAAAGGCGGAGGTTGGGCTGGAATTGCAGGTAGCATCTAGTGCCTCCCCCTGGACTTGGGAGGTAATTAGCGGACTTCCCCCTGCCAGGGAACACCTTTGACACCACTCAACTGCGTGGAGGTCGGCCCCAAACCTCCCACACACAGTCAGCCGTGTTCCGGAATTCTGAGAGTGAGGAGGTTCCGTCTTCTGTCTGCTGCACCCGGGATCTCCTAGGAGCCCTTCGCGTGTCTTCCCCGAGTGTATCCCATTGCGGGCTGCCGGGGAAAGCGGGGGTTGGGCTGGAAATGCAAGTAGCTTCTAGTGCCTTCCCCTGGACAGGGTAGGCAATAAGCGGACTTCCCCGTGCCAGGGAACACCTTTGACACCACTTAGCTGCGTGGAGGGCGGCCCCGAACCTCCCCGACACAGTCAGCCGTGTTCTGGAATTCTGAGAGTGGGGAGGTTCCGTCTTCTGTCTGCAGCACCCGAGATCTCCTAGGAGCAGTTCGCGTGTCTTCCCCGAGTGTATGCATGTGCGGGCTACCGGGAAAAGGCGGCGTTGGGCTGGAAATGCAGGTAGCATGTAGTGCCTCCCCCTGGAAAGGGTAGGCAATTAGCGGATTTCCCCATGCCAGGGAACACCTTTGACACCACTTAACTGCGTGGAGGGCGGCCCCGAACCTCCCCCACACAGTCAGCCGTGTTCCGGTATTGTGAGTGTGGGGAGGTTCCGTCTTCTGTCTGCAGCACCCGGGATCTCCTAGGAGCCCTTCGCGTGTCTTCCCCGAGTGTCTCACATTACGGGCTGCCGGGGAAAGGCGGGGTTTGGGCTGGAAATGCAGGTAGTATCTAGTGCCTCCCCCTGGACTTGGGAGGTAATTAGCGGACTTCCCCGTGCCAGGGAACACCTGTGACACCAGTCAGCTGCGTGGACGGCGGCCCCAAACCTCCCCCACACAGTCAGCCGTGTTCCGGAATTCTGAGAGTGGGGATGTTCCGTCTTCTGTCTGCAGCACCCGGGATCTCCTAGGAGCCCTTCGCGTGTCTTCCCCGAGTGTCTGCATGTGCGGGCTGCCGGGGAAAGGCGGGGGTTGGGCTGGAAATGCAGGTCGCATTTAGTGCCTCCCCCTGGACTTGGGAGGTAATTAGCGGACTTCCCCATGCCAGGGAACACCTTTGACACCACTCACCTGCGTGGAGGGCGGCCACAAACCTCCCACACACAGTCATCCGTGTTCCGAAATTGTGAGTGTGGGGAGGTTCCGTTTTCTGTCTGCAGCACCCGGGATCTCCTACGAGCCCTTCGCGTGTCTTTCACGGTTGTCTCCCATTGCGGGCTGCCGGGGAAAGCGGGGGTTTGGCTGGAAATGCAAGTAGCATCTAGTGCCTCCCCCTGGACAGGGTAGGCCATTAGCGGACTTCCCCGTGCCAGGGAACACCTGTGACAACAGTCAGCTGCGTGGACGGCGGCCCCAAATTTCCAACACACAGTCAGCCGTGTTCCGGAATTCTGAGAGTGAGGAGGTTCCGTCTTCTGTCTGCAGCACCCGAGATCTCCTAGGAGCATTTAGCGTGTCTTACCCGAGTGTATGCATGTGCGGGCTACCGGGGAAAGGCGGCGTTGTGCTGGAAATGCAGGTAGCATCTAGTGCCTCCCCCTGGACTTGGGAGGTAATTAGCGGACTTCCCCCTGCCAGGGAACACTTTTGACACCACTCAACTGCGTGGAGGGCGGCCCCAAACCTCCCCCACACAGTCAGCCGTGTTCCGGTATTGTGAGTGTGGGGAGGTTCCGTCTTCTGTCTGCAGCACCCGGGATCTCCTAGGAGCCCTTCGCGTGTCTTCCCCGAGTGTCTCACATTACGGGCTGCCGGGGAAAGGCGGGGTTTGGGCTGGAAATGCAGGTAGTATCTAGTGCCTCCCCCTGGACTTGGGAGGTAATTAGCGGACTTCCCCGTGCCAGGGAACACCTGTGACACCAGTCAGCTGCGTGGACGGCGGCCCCAAACCTCCAACACACAGTCAGCCGTGTTCCGGAATTCTGAGAGTGAGGAGGTTCCGTCTTCTGTCTGCAGCACCCGAGATCTCCTAGGAGCATTTAGCGTGTCTTACCCGAGTGTATGCATGTGCGGGCTACCGGGGAAAGGCGGCGTTGGCTGGAAATGCAGGTAGCATGTAGTGCCTCCCCCTGGACATGGTAGGCAATTAGCGGACTTCCCCCTGCCAGGGAATACCTTTGACACCACTTTGCTGCGTGGAGGGCGGCCCCGAACCTCCCCCACACAGTCAGCCGTGTTCCGGTATTGTGAGTGTGGGGAAGTTCCGTCTTCTGTCTGCAGCACCCGGAATCTCCTAGGAGCCCTTCGCGTGTCTTCCCCGAGTGTCTGCCTGTGCGGGCTGCCGGGGAAAGGCGAGGGTTGGGCTGGAAATGCAGGTAGCATCTAGTGCCTCCCCCTGGACAGGGTAGGCAATTAGCGAATTTACCCATGCCAGGGAACACCTTTGACAACACTTAGCGGCGTGGAGGGCGGCCCCAAACCACCCCCACACAGTTAGCCGTGTTCCGGGATTGTGAGTGTGGGGAGGTTCCGTCTACAGTCTGCAGCACCCGGGATCTCCTAGGAGCCCTTCGCGTGTCTTCCCCGAGTGTCTACCATTGCGGGCTGCCGGGGAAAGCGGGGGTTGGGCTGGAAATGCAAGTAGCATCTAGTGCCTCCCCCTGGACAGGGTAGGCAATTAGCGGACTTCCCCGTGCCAGGGAACACCTTTGACACCACTTAGCTGCGTGGAGGGCGGCCCCGAACCTCCCCCACACAGTCAGGCGTGTTCCAGAATTCTGAGAATGGGGAGGTTCCGTCTTCTGTCTGCAGCACCCGGGATCTGCTAGGAGCCCTTCGCGTGTCTTCATCGAGTGTCTACCTGTGCGGGCTGCCGGGGAAAGACGGGGGATGGGCTGGAAATGCAGGTAGTATCTATTGCCTCTCCCTGGACTTGGGAGGTAATTAGCGGACTTCCCCCTGACAGGGAACAACTGTGACACCAGTCAGCTGCGTGGACGGCGGCCCCAAACCTCCCCCACACAGTCAGCTGTGTTCCGGAATTCTGAGAGTGGGGAGGTTCCGTCTTCTGTCTGCAGCACCCAGGATCTCCTAGGAGCCCTTCGCGTGTATTCCCCGTGTGTCTGCTTTTGCGGGCTGCCGGGGAAAGGCGGGGGTTGGGCTGGAAATGCAGGTAGCATCTAGTGCCTCCCCCTGGACTTGGGAGGTAATTAGCGGAATTCCGCCTGCCAGGGAACACCTGTGACACCACTCAACAGCGTGGAGGGCGGCCCCAAACCTCCCACACAAAGTCAGCCGTGTTCCGAAATTGTGAGTGTGGGGAGGTTCCGTTTTCTGTCTGCAGCACCCGGGATCTCCTAGGAGTCCTTCGCGTGTCTTCCATGGTTGTCTCCCATTGCGGGCTGCAGGGGAAAGCGGGGGTTGGGCTGGAAATGCAAGTAGCATCTAGTGCCTCCCCCTGGACAGGGTAGGCCATTAGCGGACTTCCCCGTGCCAGGGACACCTGTGACACCAGTCAGCTGCTTGGACGGCGGCCCCAAACCTCCAACACACAGTCAGCCGTGTTCCGGAATTCTGAGAGAGGAGGTTCCGTCTTCTGTCTGCAGCACCCGGGATCTCCTAGGAGCCCTTCGCGTGTCTTCCCCGAGTGTCTGCCTGTGCGGGCTGCCGGGGAAAGGCGGGGTTTGGGCTGGAAATGCAGGTAGCATCTAGTGCCTCCCTCTGGACAGGGTAGGCAATTAGCGAATTTACCCATGCCAGGGAACACCTTTGACAACACTTAGCGGCGTGGAGGGCGGCCCCAAACCACCCCCACACAGTTATCCGTGTTCCGGGATTGTGAGTGTGGGGAGGTTCCGTCTACAGTCTGCAGCACCCGGGATCTCCTAGGAGCCCTTCGCGTGTCTTCCCCGAGTGTCTCACATTGCGGGCTGCCGGGGAAAGGCGGAGGTTGGGCTGGAATTGCAGGTAGCATCTAGTGCCTCCCCCTGGACTTGGGAGGTAATTAGCGGACTTCCCCCTGCCAGGGAACACCTTTGACACCACTCAACTGCGTGGAGGTCGGCCCCAAACCTCCCACACACAGTCAGCCGTGTTCCGGAATTCTGAGAGTGAGGAGGTTCCGTCTTCTGTCTGCTGCACCCGGGATCTCCTAGGAGCCCTTCGCGTGTCTTCCCCGAGTGTATCCCATTGCGGGCTGCCGGGGAAAGCGGGGGTTGGGCTGGAAATGCAAGTAGCTTCTAGTGCCTTCCCCTGGACAGGGTAGGCAATAAGCGGACTTCCCCGTGCCAGGGAACACCTTTGACACCACTTAGCTGCGTGGAGTGCGGCCCCGAACCTCCCCGACACAGTCAGCCGTGTTCTGGAATTCTGAGAGTGGGGAGGTTCCGTCTTCTGTCTGCAGCACCCGAGATCTCCTAGGAGCAGTTCGCGTGTCTTCCCCGAGTGTATGCATGTGCGGGCTACCGGGAAAAGGCGGCGTTGGGCTGGAAATGCAGGTAGCATGTAGTGCCTCCCCCTGGAAAGGGTAGGCAATTAGCGGATTTCCCCATGCCAGGGAACACCTTTGACACCACTTAACTGCGTGGAGGGCGGCCCCGAACCTCCCCCACACAGTCAGCCGTGTTCCGGTATTGTGAGTGTGGGGAGGTTCCGTCTTCTGTCTGCAGCACCCGGGATCTCCTAGGAGCCCTTCGCGTGTCTTCCCCGAGTGTCTCACATTACGGGCTGCCGGGGAAAGGCGGGGTTTGGGCTGGAAATGCAGGTAGTATCTAGTGCCTCCCCCTGGACTTGGGAGGTAATTAGCGGACTTCCCCGTGCCAGGGAACACCTGTGACACCAGTCAGCTGCGTGGACGGCGGCCCCAAACCTCCCCCACACAGTCAGCCGTGTTCCGGAATTCTGAGAGTGGGGATGTTCCGTCTTCTGTCTGCAGCACCCGGGATCTCCTAGGAGCCCTTCGCGTGTCTTCCCCGAGTGTCTGCATGTGCGGGCTGCCGGGGAAAGGCGGGGGTTGGGCTGGAAATGCAGGTCGCATTTAGTGCCTCCCCCTGGACTTGGGAGGTAATTAGCGGACTTCCCCATGCCAGGGAACACCTTTGACACCACTCACCTGCGTGGAGGGCGGCCCCAAACCTCCCACACACAGTCATCCGTGTTCCGAAATTGTGAGTGTGGGGAGGTTCCGTTTTCTGTCTGCAGCACCCGGGATCTCCTACGAGCCCTTCGCGTGTCTTTCACGGTTGTCTCCCATTGCGGGCTGCCGGGGAAAGCGGGGGTTTGGCTGGAAATGCAAGTAGCATCTAGTGCCTCCCCCTGGACAGGGTAGGCCATTAGCGGACTTCCCCGTGCCAGGGAACACCTGTGACAACAGTCAGCTGCGTGGACGGCGGCCCCAAATTTCCAACACACAGTCAGCCGTGTTCCGGAATTCTGAGAGTGAGGAGGTTCCGTCTTCTGTCTGCAGCACCCGAGATCTCCTAGGAGCATTTAGCGTGTCTTACCCGAGTGTATGCATGTGCGGGCTACCGGGGAAAGGCGGCGTTGGGCTGGAAATGCAGGTAGTATCTAGTGCCTCCCGCTGGACTTGGGAGGTAATTAGCGGACTTCCCCCTGCCAGGGAACACCTGTGACACCAGTCAGCTGCGTGGACGGCGGCCCCAAACCTCCCCCACACAGTCAGCCGTGTTCCGGAATTCTGAGAGTGGGGATGTTCCGTCTTCTGTCTGCAGCACCCGGGATCTCCTAGGAGCCCTTCGCGTGTCTTCCCCGAGTGTCTGCATGTGGGGGCTGCCGGGGAAAGGCGGGGGTTGGGCTGGAAATGCAGGTCGCATTTAGTGCCTCCCCCTGGACTTGGGAGGTAATTAGCGGAATTCCCCATGCCAGGGAACACCTTTGACACCACTCACCTGCGTGGAGGGCGGCCCCAAACCTCCCACACACAGTCATCCGTGTTCTGAAATTGTGAGTGTGGGGAGGTTCCGTTTTCTGTCTGCAGCACCCGGGATCTCCTACGAGCCCTTCGCGTGTCTTTCAAGGTTGTCTCCCATTGCGGGCTGCCGGGGAAAGCGGGGGTTTGGCTGGAAATGCAAGTAGCATCTAGTGCCTCCCCCTGGACAGGGTAGGCCATTAGCGGACTTCCCCGTGCCAGGGAACACCTGTGACAACAGTCAGCTGCGTGGACGGCGGCCCCAAACTTCCAACACACAGTCAGCCGTGTTCCGGAATTCTGAGAGTGAGGAGGTTCCGTCTTCTGTCTGCAGCACCCGAGATCTCCTAGGAGCATTTAGCGTGTCTTACCCGAGTGTATGCATGTGCGGGCTACCGGGGAAAGGCGGCGTTGGGCTGGAAATGCAGGTAGCATGTAGTGCCTCCCCCTGGACATGGTAGGCAATTAGCGGACTTCCCCCTGCCAGGGAATACCTTTGACATCACTCACCTGCGTGCAGGGCGGCCCCGAACCTCCCCCACACAGTCAGCCGTGTTCTGGTATTGTGAGTGTGGGGAAGTTCCGTCTTCTCTCTGCAGCACCCGGAATCTCCTAGGAGCCCTTCGCGTGTCTTCCCCGAGTGTCTGCCTGTGCGGGCTGCCGGGGAAAGGCGGGGGTTGGGCTGGAAATGCAGGTAGCATCTAGTGCCTCCCCCTGGACAGGGTAGGCAATTAGCGAATTTACCCATGCCAGGGAACACCTTTGACAGCACTTAGCGGCGTGGAGGGCGGCCCCAAACCACCCCCACACAGTTAGCCGTGTTCCGGGATTGTGAGTGTGGGGAGGTTCCGTCTACAGTCTGCAGCACCCGGGACCTCCTTGGAGCCCTTCGCGTGTCTTCCCCGAGTGTCTCACATTGCGGGCTGCCGGGGAAAGGCGGGGGTTGGGCTGGAAATGCAGGTAGCATCTAGTGCCTCCCCCTGGACTTGGGAGGTAATTAGCGGACTTCCCCCTGCCAGGGAACACTTTTGACACCACTCAACTGCGTGGAGGGCGGCCCCAAACCTCCCACACACAGTCAGCCGTGTTCCGGAATTCTGAGAGTGAGGATGTTCCGTCTTCTGTCTGCTGCACCCGGGATCTCCTAGGAGCCCTTCGCGTGTCTTCCCAGAGTGTATCCCACTGCGGGCTGCCGGGGAAATCGGGGGTTGGGCTGGAAATGCAAGTAGCTTCTAGTGCCTTCCCCTGGAAAGGGTAGGCAATTAGCGGACTTCCCCGTGCCAGGGAACACCTTTGACACCACTTAGCTGCGTGGAGGGCGGCCCCGAACCTCCCCGACCCAGTCAGCCGTGTTCCGGAATTCTGAGGGTGGGGATGTTCCGTCTTCTGTCTGCAGCACCCGGGATCTCATAGGAGCCGTTCGCGTGTCTTCCCCGAGTGTCTGCATGTGCGGGCTGCCGGGGAAAGGCGGGGGTTGGGCTGGAAATGCAGGTCGCATTTAGTGCCACCCCCTGGACTTGGGAGGTAATTAGCGGACTTCCCCATGCCAGGGAACACCTTTGACACCACTCACCTGCGTGGAGGGCGGCCCCAAACATCCCCCTCACAGTCAGCCGTGTTCCGGAAGTCTGAGAGTGGGGAGGTTCCGTCTTCTGTCTGCAGCACCCGGGATCTCCTAGGAGCCCTTCGCGTGTATTCCCCGTGTGTCTGCTTGTGCGAGCTGCCGGGGAAAGGCGGGGGTTGGGCTGGAAATGCAGGTAGCATCTAGTGCCTCCCCCTGAACTCGGGAGGTAATAAGCGGAATTCCGCCTGCCAGGGAACACCTGTGACACCAGTCAGCTGCGTGGAAGCGGCCCCAGTCTTCCCCCACACAGTCAGAAGTGTTCCGGAATTGTGAGTGTGGGGACGTTCCGTTTTCTGTCTGCAGCACCCGGGATCTCCTAGGAGCCCTTCGCGTGTCTTCCCGAGTGTCTGCCTGTGCGGGCTGCCGGGGAAAGGCGGGGGTTGGGCTGGAAATGCAGGTCGCATTTAGTGCCTCCCCCTGGACTTGGGAGGTAATTAGCGGACTTCCCCCTGCCAGGGAACTCTTTTGACACCACTGAACTGCGTGGAGGGCGGCCCCAAACCTCCCACACACAGTCAGCCGTATTCCGAAATCGTGAGTGTGGGGAGGTTCCGTCTTCTGTCTGCAGCACCCGGGATCTCCTAGGAGCCCTTCGCGTGTCTTCCACGAGTGTCTCCCATTGCGGGCTGCCGGGGAAAGGCGGGGTTTGGGCTGGAAATGCAAGTAGCATCTAGTGCCTCCCCCTGGACAGGGTAGGCAATTAGCGGACTTCACCATGCCAGGGAATACCTTTGACACCACTTAGCTGCGTGGAGGGCGGCCCCGAACCTCCCCCACACAGTCAGCCGTGTTCCGGAATTCTGAGAGTGGGGATGGTCCGTCTTCTCTCTGCAGCACCCGGGATCTCCTAGGAGCCTTTCGCGTGTCTTCCCCGAGTGTCTCACATTACGATCTGCCGGGGAAAGGCGGGGTTTGGGCTGGAAATGCAGGTAGTATCTAGTGCCTCCCCCTGGACTTGGGAGGTAATTAGCGGACTTCCCCCTGCCAGGGAACACTTGTGACACCAGTCAGCTGCGTGGACGGCGGCCCCAAACCTCCCACACACAGTCAGCCGTGTTCCGGAATTCTGAGAGTGAGGAGGTTCCCTCTTCTGTCTGCTGCACCCGAGATCTCCTTGGAGCATTTCGCGTGTCTTCCCCGAGTGTATGCATGTGCGGCTACCGGGGAAAGGCGGGGTTTGGGCTGAAAATGCAGGTAGCATATAGTGCCTCCCCCTGGAAAGGGTAGGCAATTAGCGGATTTCCCCATGCCAGGGAACACCATTGACACCACTTAACTGCGTGGAGGGCGGCCCAGAACCTCCCCCACACAGTCAGCCGTGTTCCGGTATTGTGAGTGTGGGGAAGTTCCGTCTTCTGTCTGCAGCACCCGGAATCTCCTAGGAGCCCTTCGCGTGTCTTCCCGAGTGTCTGCCTGTGCGGGCTGCCGGGGAAAGGCGGGGTTTGGGCTGGAAATGCAGGTAGCATCTAGTGCATCCCCCTGGACTTGGGAGGTAATTAGCGGAATTCCGCCTGCCAGGGAACACCTGTGACACCAGTCAGCTGCGTGGAAGGCGGCCCCAGTCTTCCCCCACACAGTCAGAAGTGTTCCGGTATTGTGAGTGTGGGGAGGTTCCGTATTCTGTCTGCAGCACCCGGGATCTCCTAGGAGCCCTTCGCGTGTCTTCCCCGAGTGTCTGCATGTGCGGGCTGCCGGGGAAAGGCGGGGGTTGGGCTGGAAATGCAGGTCGCATTTAGTGCCTCCCCCTGGACTTGGGAGGTAATTAGCGGAATTCCCCATGCCAGGGATCACCATTGACACCACTCAACTTCGTGGAGGGCGGCCCCAAACCTCCCACACACAGTCAGCCGTGTTCCGAAATTGTGAGTGTGGGGAGGTTCCGTTTTCTGTCTGCAGCACCCGGGATCTCCTAGGAGCCCTTCGCGTGTCTTCCCCGAGTGTCTGCCTGTGCGGGCTGCCGGGGAAAGGCTGGGTTTGGGCTGGAAATGCAGGTAGCATCTAGTGCCTCCCTCTGGACAGGGTAGGCAATTAGCGAATTTACCCATGCCAGGGAACACCTTTGACAACACTTAGCGGCGTGGAGGGCGGCCCCAAACCACCCCCACACAGTTATCCGTGTTCCGGGATTGTGAGTGTGGGGAGGTTCCGTCTACAGTCTGCAGCACCCGGGATCTCCTAGGAGCCCTTCGCGTGTCTTCCCCGAGTGTCTCACATTGCGGGCTGCCGGGGAAAGGCGGAGGTTGGGCTGGAATTGCAGGTAGCATCTAGTGCCTCCCCCTGGACTTGGGAGGTAATTAGCGGACTTCCCCCTGCCAGGGAACACCTTTGACACCACTCAACTGTGTGGAGGTCGGCCCCAAACCTCCCACACACAGTCAGCCGTGTTCCGGAATTCTGAGAGTGAGGAGGTTCCGTCTTCTGTCTGCTGCACCCGGGATCTCCTAGGAGCCCTTCGCGTGTCTTCCCCGAGTGTATCCCATTGCGGGCTGCCGGGGAAAGCGGGGGTTGGGCTGGAAATGCAAGTAGCTTCTAGTGCCTTCCCCTGGACAGGGTAGGCAATAAGCGGACTTCCCCGTGCCAGGGAACACCTTTGACACCACTTAGCTGCGTGGAGGGCGGCCCCGAACCTCCCCGACACAGTCAGCCGTGTTCTGGAATTCTGAGAGTGGGGAGGTTCCGTCTTCTGTCTGCAGCACCCGAGATCTCCTAGGAGCATTTCGCGTGTCTTCCCCGAGTGTATGCATGTGCGGGCTACCGGGGAAAGGCGGCGTTGGGCTGGAAATGCAGGTAGCATCTAGTGCCTCCCCCTGGACTTGGGAGGTAATTAGCGGAATTCCCCCTGCCAGGGAACACTTTTGACACCACTCAACTGCGTGGAGGGCGGCCCCAAACCTCCCCCACATAGTCAGCCTTGTTCCGGTATTGTGAGTGTGGGGAGGTTCCGTCTTCTGTCTGCAGCACCCGGGATCTCCTAGGAGCCCTTCGCGTGTCTTCCCCGAGTGTCTCACATTACGGGCTGCCGGGGAAAGGCGGGGTTTGGGCTGGAAATGCAGGTAGTATCTAGTGCCTCCCCCTGGACTTGGGAGGTAATTAGCGGACTTCCCCCTGCCAGGGAACACCTGTGACACCAGTCAGCTGCGTGGACGGCGGCCCCAAACCTCCCCCACACAGTCAGCCGTGTTCCGGAATTCTGAGAGTGGGGATGTTCCGTCTTCTGTCTGCAGCACCCGGGATCTCCTAGGAGCCCTTCGCGTGTCTTCCCCGAGTGTCTGCTTGTGCGGGCTGCCAGGGAAAGGCGGGGGTTGGGCTGGAAATGCAGGTCGCATTTAGTGCCTCCCCCTGGACTTGGGAGGTAATTAGCGGACTTCCCCATGCCAGGGAACACCTTTGACACCACTCACCTGCGTGGAGGGCGGCCCCAAACCTCCCACACACAGTCATCCGTGTTCCGAAATTGTGAGTGTGGGGAGGTTCCGTTTTCTGTCTGCAGCACCCGGGATCTCCTACGAGCCCTTCGCGTGTCTTTCACGGTTGTCTCCCATTGCGGGCTGCCGGGGAAAGCGGGGGTTTGGCTGGAAATGCAAGTAGCATCTAGTGCCTCCCCCTGGACAGGGTAGGCCATTAGCGGACTTCCCCGTGCCAGGGAACACCTGTGACAACAGTCAGCTGCGTGGACGGCGGCCCCAAACTTCCAACACACAGTCAGCCGTGTTCCGGAATTCTGAGAGTGAGGAGGTTCCGTCTTCTGTCTGCAGCACCCGAGATCTCCTAGGAGCATTTAGCGTGTCTTACCCGAGTGTATGCATGTGCGGGCTACCGGGGAAAGGCGGCGTTGGGCTGGAAATGCAGGTAGCATGTAGTGCCTCCCCCTGGACATGGTAGGCAATTAGCGGACTTCCCCCTGCCAGGGAATACCTTTGACATCACTCACCTGCGTGGAGGGCGGCCCCGAACCTCCCCCACACAGTCAGCCGTGTCTGGTATTGTGAGTGTGGGGAAGTTCCGTCTTCTCTCTGCAGCACCCGGAATCTCCTAGGAGCCCTTCGCGTGTCTTCCCCGAGTGTCTGCCTGTGCGGGCTGCCGGGGAAAGGCGGGGGTTGGGCTGGAAATGCAGGTAGCATCTAGTGCCTCCCCCTGGACAGGGTAGGCAATTAGCGAATTTACCCATGCCAGGGAACACCTTTGACAGCACTTAGCGGCGTGGAGGGCGGCCCCAAACCACCCCCACACAGTTAGCCGTGTTCCGGGATTGTGAGTGTGGGAGGTTCCGTCTACAGTCTGCAGCACCCGGGACCTCCTTGGAGCCCTTCGCGTGTCTTCCCCGAGTGTCTCACATTGCGGGCTGCCGGGGAAAGGCGGGGGTTGGGCTGGAAATGCAGGTAGCATCTAGTGCCTCCCCCTGGACTTGGGAGGTAATTAGCGGACTTCCCCCTGCCAGGGAACACTTTTGACACCACTCAACTGCGTGGAGGGCGGCCCTAAAACCTCCCACACACAGTCAGCCGTGTTCCGGAATTCTGAGAGTGAGGATGTTCCGTCTTCTGTCTGCTGCACCCGGGATCTCCTAGGAGCCCTTCGCGTGTCTTCCCAGAGTGTATCCCACTGCGGGCTGCCGGGGAAAGCGGGGGTTGGGCTGGAAATGCAAGTAGCTTCTAGTGCCTTCCCCTGGAAAGGGTAGGCAATTAGCGGACTTCCCCGTGCCAGGGAACACCTTTGACACCACTTAGCTGCGTGGAGGGCGGCCCCGAACCTCCCCGACCCAGTCAGCCGTGTTCCGGAATTCTGAGGGTGGGGATGTTCCGTCTTCTGTCTGCAGCACCCGGGATCTCCTAGGAGCCGTTCGCGTGTCTTCCCCGAGTGTCTGCATGTGCGGGCTGCCGGGGAAAGGCGGGGGTTGGGCTGGAAATGCAGGTCGCATTTAGTGCCTCCCCCTGGACTTGGGAGGTAATTAGCGGACTTCCCCCTGCCAGGGAACACCTGTGACACCAGTCAGCTGCGTGGACGGCGGCCCCAAACCTCCCCCACACAGTCAGCCGTGTTCCGGAATTCTGAGAGTGGGGATGTTCCGTCTTCTGTCTGCAGCACCCGGGATCTCCTAGGAGCCCTTCGCGTGTCTTCCCCGAGTGTCTGCATGTGCGGGCTGCCGGGGAAAGGCGGGGGTTGGGCTGGAAATGCAGGTCGCATTTAGTGCCTCCCCCTGGACTTGGGAGGTAATTAGCGGACTTCCCCATGCCAGGGAACACCTTTGACACCACTCACCTGCGTGGAGGGCGGCCCCAAACCTCCCACACACAGTCATCCGTGTTCCGAAATTGTGAGTGTGGGGAGGTTCCGTTTTCTGTCTGCAGCACCCGGGATCTCCTACGAGCCCTTCGCGTGTCTTTCACGGTTGTCTCCCATTGCGGGCTGCCGGGGAAAGCGGGGGTTTGGCTGGAAATGCAAGTAGCATCTAGTGCCTCCCCCTGGACAGGGTAGGCCATTAGCGGACTTCCCCGTGCCAGGGAACACCTGTGACAACAGTCAGCTGCGTGGACGGCGGCCCCAAACTTCCAACACACAGTCAGCCGTGTTCCGGAATTCTGAGAGTGAGGAGGTTCCGTCTTCTGTCTGCAGCACCCGAGATCTCCTAGGAGCATTTAGCGTGTCTTACCCGAGTGTATGCATGTGCGGGCTACCGGGGAAAGGCGGCGTTGGGCTGGAAATGCAGGTAGCATGTAGTGCCTCCCCCTGGACATGGTAGGCAATTAGCGGACTTCCCACTGCCAGGGAATACCTTTGACATCACTCACCTGCGTGGAGGGCGGCCCCGAACCTCCCCCACACAGTCATCCGTGTTCTGGTATTGTGAGTGTGGGGAAGTTCCGTCTTCTCTCTGCAGCACCCGGAATCTCCTAGGAGCCCTTCGCGTGTCTTCCCCGAGTGTCTGCCTGTGCGGGCTGCCGGGGAAAGGCGGGGGTTGGGCTGGAAATGCAGGTAGCATCTAGTGCCTCCCCCTGGACAGGGTAGGCAATTAGCGAATTTACCCATGCCAGGGAACACCTTTGACAGCACTTAGCGGCGTGGAGGGCGGCCCCAAACCACCCCCACACAGTTAGCCGTGTTCCGGGATTGTGAGTGTGGGGAGGTTCCGTCTACAGTCTGCAGCACCCGGGACCTCCTTGGAGCCCTTCGCGTGTCTTCCCCGAGTGTCTCACATTGCGGGCTGCCGGGGAAAGGCGGGGGTTGGGCTGGAAATGCAGGTAGCATCTAGTGCCTCCCCCTGGACTTGGGATGTAATTAGCGGACTTCCCCCTGCCAGGGAACACTTTTGACACCACTCAACTGCGTGGAGGGCGGCCCCAAACCTCCCACACACAGTCAGCCGTGTTCCGGAATTCTGAGAGTGAGGATGTTCCGTCTTCTGTCTGCTGCACCCGGGATCTCCTAGGAGCCCTTCGCGTGTCTTCCCAGAGTGTATCCCACCGCGGGCTGCCGGGGAAAGCGGGGGTTGGGCTGGAAATGCAAGTAGCTTCTAGTGCCTTCCCCTGGAAAGGGTAGGCAATTAGCGGACTTCCCCGTGCCAGGGAACACCTTTGACACCACTTAGCTGCGTGGAGGGCGGCCCCGAACCTCCCCGACCCAGTCAGCCGTGTTCCGGAATTCTGAGAGTGGGGATGTTCCGTCTTCTGTCTGCAGCACCCGGGATCTCCTAGGAGCCGTTCGCGTGTCTTCCCCGAGTGTCTGCATGTGCGGGCTGCCGGGGAAAGGCGGGGGTTGGGCTGGAAATGCAGGTCGCATTTAGTGCCACCCCCTGGACTTGGGAGGTAATTAGCGGACTTCCCCATGCCAGGGAACACCTTTGACACCACTCACCTGCGTGGAGGGCGGCCCCAAACATCCCCCTCACAGTCAGCCGTGTTCCGGAATTCTGAGAGTGGGGAGGTTCCGTCTTCTGTCTGCAGCACCCGGGATCTCCTAGGAGCCCTTCGCGTGTCTTCCACGAGTGTCTCCCATTGCGGGCTGCCGGGGAAAGCGGGGGTTGGGCTGGAAATGCAAGTAGCATCTAGTGCCTCCCCCTGGACAGGGTAGGCAATTAGCGGACTTCCCCATGCCAGGGAATACCTTTGACACCATTTAGCTGCGTGGAGGGCGGCCCCGAACCTCCCCCACACAGTCAGCCGTGTTCCGGAATTCTGAGAGTGGGGATGGCCCGTCTTCTCTCTGCAGCACCCGGGATCTCCTAGGAGCCCTTCGCGTGTCTTCCCCGAGTGTCTCACATTACGGGCTGCCGGGGAAAGGCGGGGTTTGGGCTGGAAATGCAGGTAGTATCTAGTGCCTCCCCCTGGACTTGGGAGGTAATTAGCGGACTTCCCCCTGCCAGGGAACACCTGTGACACCAGTCAGCTGCGTGGACGGCGGCCCCAAACCTCCCACACACAGTCAGCCGTGTTCCGGAATACTGAGAGTGAGGAGGTTCCGTCTTCTGTCTGCTGCACCCGAGATCTCCTAGGAGCATTTCGCGTGTCTTCCCCGAGTGTATGCATGTGCGCCTACCGGGGAAAGGCGGGGTTTGTGCTGAAAATGCAGGTAGCATATAGTGCCTCCCCCTGGAAAGGGTAGGCAATTAGCGGATTTCCCCATGCCAGGGAACACCATTGACACCACTTAACTGCGTGGAGGGCAGCCCAGAACCTCCCCCACACAGTCAGCCGTGTTCCGGTATTGTGAGTGTGGGGAAGTTCCGTCTTCTGTCTGCAGCACCCGGAATCTCCTAGGAGCCCTTCGCGTGTCTTCCCGAGTGTCTGCCTGTGCGGGCTGCCGGGGAAAGGCGGGGTTTGGGCTGGAAATGCAGGTAGCATCTAGTGCATCCCCCTGGACTTGGGAGGTAATTAGCGGAATTCCGCCTGCCAGGGAACACCTGTGACATCAGTCAGCTGCGTGGAAGGCGGCCCCAGTCTTCCCCCACACAGTCAGAAGTGTTCCGATATTGTGAGTGTGGGGAGGTTCCGTATTCTGTCTGCAGCACCCGGGATCTCCTAGGAGCCCTTCGCGTGTCTTCCCCGAGTGTCTGCATGTGCGGGCTGCCGGGGAAAGGCGGGGGTTGGGCTGGAAATGCAGGTCGCATTTAGTGCCTCCCCCTGGACTTGGGAGGTAATTAGCGGAATTCCCCATGCCAGGGATCACCTTTGACAACACTCAACTTCGTGGAGGGCGGCCCCAAACCTCCCACACACAGTCAGCCGTGTTCCGAAATTGTGAGTGTGGGGAGGTTCCGTTTTCTGTCTGCAGCACCCGGGATCTCCTAGGAGCCCTTCGCGTGTCTTCCACGGTTGTCTCCCATTGCGGGCTGCCGGGGAATGCGGGGGTTGGGCTGGAAATGCAAGTAGCATCTAGTGCCTCCCCCTGGACAGGGTAGGTCATTAGCGGGCTTCCCCGTGTCAGGGAACACCTGTGACACCAGTCAGCTGCGTGGACGGCGGCCCCAAACCTCCCACACACAGTCAGCCGTGTTCCGGAATTCTGAGAGTGAGGAGGTTCCGTCTTCTGTCTGCAACACCCGAGAACTCCTAGGAGCATTTCGCGTGTCTTCCCCGAGTGTGTGCATGTGCGGGCTATCGGGGAAAGGCGGCGTTGGGCTGGAAATGCAGGTAGCATGTAGTGCCTCCCCCTGGACATGGTAGGCAATTAGCGGACTTCCCCCTGCCAGGGAATACCTTTGACACCACTTTGCTGCGTGGAGGGCGGCCCCGAACCTCCCCCACACAGTCAGCCGTGTTCCGGTATTGTGAGTGTGGGGAAGTTCCGTCTTCTGTCTGCAGCACCCGGAATCCCCTAGGAGCCCTTCGCGTGTCTTCCCCGAGTGTCTGCCTGTGCGGGCTGCCGGGGAAAGGCGGGGGTTGGGCTGGAAATGCAGGTAGCATCTAGTGCCTCCCCCTGGACAGGGTAGGCAATTAGCGAATTTACCCATGCCAGGGAACACCTTTGACAACACTTAGCGGCGTGGAGGGCGGCCCCAAACCACCCCCACACAGTTAGCCGTGTTCCGGGATTGTGAGTGTGGGGAGGTTCCGTCTACAGTCTGCAGCACCCGGGATCTCCTAGGAGCCATTCGCGTGTCTTCCCCGAGTATCTCACATTGCGGGCTGCCGGGGAAAGGCGGGGGTTGGGCTGGAAATGCAGGTAGCATCTAGTGCCTCCCCCTGGAATTGGGAGGTAATTAGCGGACTTCCCCCTGCCAGGGAACACCTTTGACACCACTCAACTGCGTGGAGGGCGGCCCCGAACCTCCCCGACACAGTCAGCCGTGTTCCGGAATTCTGAGAGTGGGGAGGTTCCGTCTTCTGTCTGCAGCACCCGAGATCTCCTAGGAGCATTTCGCGTGTCTTCCCCGAGTGTATGCATGTGCGGGCTGCCGGGGAAAGGCGGGGTTTGGGCTGAAAATGCAGGTAGCATGTAGTGCCTCCCGCTGGAATGGGTAGGCAATTAGCGGATTTCCCCATGCCAGGGAACACCTTTGACACCACTTAGCTGCGTGGAGGGCGGCCCCGAACCTCCCCCACACAGTCAGCCGTGTTCCGGAATTGTGAGTGTGGGGAGGTTCCGTCTTCTGTCTGCAGCACCCGGGATCTCCAAGGAGCACTTCGCGTGTCTTCCCCGAGTGTATGCATGTGCGGGCTACCGGGGAATGGCGGCGTTGGGCTGGAAATGCAGGTAGAATGTAGTGCCTCCCCCTGGACATGGTAGGCAATTAGCGGACTTCCCCCTGCCAGGGAATACCTTTGACACCACTTTGCTGCGTGGACGGCGGCACCAAACCTCCCCCACACAGTCAGACGTGTTCCGGAATTCTGAGAGAGGGGAGGTTCCGTCTTCTGTCTGCAGCACCCGGGATCTCCTAGGAGCCCTTCGCGTGTCTTCCCCGAGTGTCTGCATGTGCGGGCTGCCGGGGAAAGGCGGGGGTTGGGCTGGAAATGCAGGTCGCATTTAGTGCCTCCCCCTGGACTTGGGAGGTAATTAGCGGACTTCCCCATGCCAGGGAACACCTTTGACACCACTCACCTGCGTGGAGGGCGGCCCCAAACCTCCCACACACAGTCAGCCGTGTTCCGAATTTGTGAGTGTGGGGAGGTTCCGTTTTTTCTCTGCAGCACCCGGGATCTCCTAGGAGCACTTCGCGTGTCTTCCCCGAGTGTCTACCATTGCGGGCTGCCGGGGAAAGCGGGGGTTGGGCTGGAAATGCAAGTAGCATCTAGTGCCTCCCCCTGGACAGGGTAGGCAATTAGCGGACTTCCCCATGCCAGGGAACACCTTTGACACCACTTAGAGGCGTGGAGGGCGGCCCCGAACCTCCCCCACACAGTCAGAAGTGTTCCGGAATTGTGAGTGCGGCGAGGTTCCGTCTTCTGTCTGCAGCACCCGTTATCTCCTAGGAGCCCTTCGCGTGTCTTCCACGAGTGTCTGCATGTGCGGGCTGCCGGGGAAAGGCGTGGGATGGGCTGGAAATGCAGGTCGCATTTAGTGCCAACCCCTGGACTTGGGAGGTAATTAGCGGACTTCCCCATGCCAGGGAACACCTTTGACACCACTCAACTGCGTGGAGGGCGGCCCCAAACTTCCACCACACAGTCAGCCGTGTTCCGGAATTCTGAGAGTGGGGAGGTTCCGTCTTCTGTCTGCAGCACCCGGGATCTCCTAGGAGCCCTTCGCGTGTCTTCCCCGAGTGTCTCACATTGCGGGCTGCCGGGGAAAGGCGGGGGTTGGGCTGGAAATGCAGGTAGTATCTAGTGCCTCCCCCTGGACTTGGGAGGTAATTAGCGGACTTCCCCCTGCCAGGGAACACCTGTGACACCAGTCAGCTGCGTGGACGGCGGACCCAAATCTCCCACACACAGTCAGCCGTGTTCCAGAATTCTGAGAGTGTGGAGGTTCCGTCTTCTGTCTGCAGCACCCGAATTCTCCTAGGAGCATTTCGCGTGTCTTCCCCGAGTGTATGCATGTGCGGGCTACCGGGGAAAGGCGGGGTTTGGGCTGGAAATGCAGGTAGCATGTAGTGCCTCCCCCTGGAGAGGGTAGGCAATTAGCGGATTTCCCCATGCCAGGGAACACCTTTGACACCACTTAAATGCGTGGAGGGCGGCCCCGAACCTCCCCCACACAGTCAGCCGTGTTCCGGAATTGTGAGTGTGGGGAGGTTCCGTCTTCTGTCTGCAGCACCCGGGATCTCCTAGGAGCCCTTCGCGTGTCTTCCCCGAGTTTCTGCCTGTTCGGGCTGCCGGGGAAAGGCGGGGGTTGGGCTGGAAATGCAGGTAGCATCTAGTGCCTCCCCCTGGACTTGGGAGGTAATTAGCGGACTTCCCCCTGCCAGGGAACACCTGTGACACCAATCAGCTGCGTGGACGGCGGACCAAAACCTCCCCCACACAGTCAGCCGTGTTCCGGAATTGTGAGTGTGGGGAGGTTCCGTCTTCTGTCTGCAGCACCCGGGATCTCCTAGGAGCCCTTCGCGTGTCTTCCCCGAGTTTCTGCCTGTGCGGTCTGCCGGGGAAAGGCGGGGGTTGGGCTGGAAATGCAGGTAGCATCTAGTGCCTCCCCCTGGACTTGGGAGGTAACTAGCGTACTTCCCCATGCCAGGGAACACCTTTGACACCACTCACCTGCGTGGAGGGCGGCCCCAAACCTCCCACACACAGTCAGCCGTGTTCCGAATTTGTGAGTGTGGGTAGGTTCCGTTTTCTCTCTGCAGCACTCGGGATCTCCTAAGAGCACTTCGCGTGTCTTCCCCGAGTGTCTACCATTGCGGGCTGCCGGGGAAAGCGGGGATTGGGCTGGAAATGCAAGTAGCATCTAGTGCCTCCCCCTGGACAGAGTAGGCAATTAGCGGACTTCCCCATGCCAGGGAACACCTTTGACACCAATTAGCTCCGTGGAGGGCGGCCCCGAACCTCCCCCACACAGTCAGGCGTGTTCCAGAATTCTGAGAGTGGGGAGGTTCCGTCTTCTGTCTGCAGCACCCGGGATCTCCTAGGAGCCCTTCGCGTGTCTTCATCGAGTGTCTCCCATTGCGGGCTGCCGGGGAAAGCGGGGGTTGGGCTGGAAATGCAAGCAGCATCTAGTGCCTCCCCCTGGACAGGGTAGGCAATTAGCGGACTTCCCCATGCCAGGGAACACCTTTGACACCACTTAGAGGCGTGGAGGGCGGCCCCGAACCTCCCCCACACAGTCAGCCATGTTCCGGAATTATGAGTGTGGGGAGGTTCCGTCTTCTGTCTGCAGCACCCGGGATCTCCTAGGAGCCCTTCGCGTGTCTTCCCCGAGTGTCTACCTGTGCGGGCTGCCGGGGAAAAACGGGGGATGGGCTGGAAATGCAGGTAGTATCTAGTGCCTCTCCCTGGACTTGGGAGGTAATTAGCGTATTTCCCCCTGCCAGGGAACTCCTGTGACACCAGTCAGCTGCGTGGACGGCGGCCCCAAACCTCCCCCACACAGTCAGCCGTGTTCCGGAATTCTGAGAGTTGGGAGGTTCCGTCTTCTGTCTGCACCACCCAGGATCTCCTAGGAGCCCTTCGCGTGTATTCCCCGTGTGTCTGCTTTTGCGGGCTGCCGGGGAAAGGCGGGGGTTGGGCTGGAAATGCAGGTAGCATCTAGTGCCTCCCCCTAAACAGGGGAGGTAATTAGCGGAATTCCGCCTGCCAGGGAACACCTGTGACACCAGTCAGCTGCGTGGAAGGCGGCCCCATTCTTCCCCCACACAGTCAGAAGTGTTCCGGAATTGTGAGCGTGGGGAGGTTCCGTCTTCTGTCTGCAGCACCCGTTATCTCCTAGGAGCCCTTCGCGTGTCTTCCCCGAGTGTCTGCATGTGCGGGCTGCCGGGGAAAGGCGTGGGTTGGGCTGGAAATGCAGGTGGCATTTAGTGCCTACCCCTGGACTTGGGAGGTAATTAGCGGACTTCCCCATGCCAGGGAACACCTTTGACACCACTCAACTGCGTGGAGGGCGGCCCCAAACTTCCCCCACACAGTCAGCCGTGTTCCGGAATTCTGAGAGTGGGGAGGTTCCGTCTTCTGTCTGCAGCACCCGGGATCTCCTAGGAGCCCTTCGCGTGTCTTCCCCGAGTGTCTCACATTGCGGGCTGCCGGGGAAAGGCTGGGGTTGGGCTGGAAATGCAGGTAGTAACTAGTGCCTCCCCCTGGACTTGGGAGGTAATTAGCGGACTTCCCCCTGCCAGGGAACACCTGTGACACCAGTCAGCTGCGTGGACGGCGGACCTAAACCTCCCACACACAGTCAGCCGTGTTCCAGAATTCTGAGAGTGTGGAGGTTCCGTCTTCTGTCTGCTGCACCCGAATTCTCCTAGGAGCATTTCGCGTGTCTTCCCCGAGTGTATGCATGTGCGGGCTACCGGGGAAAGGCGGGGTTTTGGCTGGAAATGCAGGTAGCATGTAGTGCCTCCCCCTGGAGAGGGTAGGCAATTAGCGTATTTCCCCATGCCAGGGAACACCTTTGACACCACATAACTGCGTGGAGGGCGGCCCCGAACCTCCCCCACACAGTCAGCCGTGTTCCGGAATTGTGAGTGTGGGGAGGTTCCGTCTTCAGTCTGCAGCACCCGGGATCTCCTAGGAGCCCTTCGCGTGTCTTCCCCGAGTTTCTGCCTGTGCGGGCTGCCGGGGAAAGTCGGGGGTTGGGCTGGAAATGCAGGTAGCATCTAGTGCCTCCCCCTGGACTTGGGAGGTAATTAGCGGACTTCCCCATGCCAGGGAACACCTTTGACACCACTCACCTGCGTGGAGGGCGGCCCCAAACCTCCCACACACAGTCAGCCGTGTTCCGAATTTGTGAGTGTGGGTAGGTTCCGTTTTCTCTCTGCAGCACTCGGGATCTCCTAGGAGCACTTCGCGTGTCTTCCCCGAGTGTCTACCATTGCGGGCTGCCGGGGAAAGCGGGGGTTGGGCTGGAAATGCAAGTAGCATCTAGTGCCTCCCCCTGGACAGAGTAGGCAATTAGCGGACTTCCCCGTGCCAGGGAACACCTTTGACACCAATTAGCTCCGTGGAGGGCGGCCCCGAACCTCCCCCACACAGTCAGGCGTGTTCCAGAATTCTGAGAGTGGGGAGGTTCCGTCTTTTGTCTGCAGCACCCGGGATCTCCTAGGAGCCCTTCGCGTGTCTTCATCGAGTGTCTCCCATTGCGGGCTGCCGGGGAAAGCGGGGTTTGGGCTGGAAATGCAAGCAGCATCTAGTGCCTCCCCCTGGACAGGGTAGGCAATTAGCGGACTTCCCCATGCCAGGGAACACCTTTGACACCACTTAGAGGCGTGGAGGGCGGCCCCGAACCTCCCCCACACAGTCAGCCATGTTCCGGAATTGTGAGTGTGGGGAGGTTCCGTCTTCTGTCTGCAGCACCCGGGATCTCCTAGGAGCCCTTCGCGTGTCTTCCCCGAGTGTCTACCTGTGCGGGCTGCCGGGGAAAAACGGGGGATGGGCTGGAAATGCAGGTAGTATCTAGTGCCTCTCCCTGGACTTGGGAGGTAATTAGCGGACTTCCCCCTGCCAGGGAACACCTGTGACACCAGTCAGCTGCGTGGACGGCGGCCCCAAACCTCCCCCACACAGTCAGCCGTGTTCCGGAATTCTGAGAGTGGGGAGGTTCCGTCTTCTGTCTGCAGCACCCAGGATCTCCTAGGAGCCCTTCGCGTGTATTCCCCGTGTGTCTGTTTTTGCGGGCTGCCGGGGAAAGGCGGGGGTTGGGTTGGAAATGCAGGTAGCATCTAGTGCCTCCCCCTAAACAGGGGAGGTAATTAGCGGAATTCCGCCTGCCAGGGAACACCTGTGACACCAGTCAGCTGCGTGGAAGGCGGCCCCATTCTTCCCCCACACAGTCAGAAGTGTTCCGGAATTGTGAGTGTGGGGAGGTTCCGTCTTCTGTCTGCAGCACCCGTTATCTCCTAGGAGCCCTTCGCGTGTATTCCCCGTGTGTCTGTTTTTGCGGGCTGCCGGGGAAAGGCGTGGGTTGGGCTGGAAATGCAGGTCGCATTTAGTGCCTACCCCTGGACTTGGGAGGTAATTAGCGGACTTCCCCATGCCAGGGAACACCTTTGACACCACTCAACTGCGTGGAGGGCGGCCCCAAACCTCCCCCACACAGTCAGCCGTGTTCCGGAATTCTGAGAGTGGGGAGGTTCCGTCTTCTGTCTGCAGCACCCGGGATCTCCTAGGAGCCCTTCGCGTGTCTTCCCCGAGTGTCTCACATTGCGGGCTGCCGGGGAAAGGCGGGGGTTGGGCTGGAAATGCAGGTAGTATCTAGTGCCTCCCCCTGGACTTGGGAGGTAATTAGCGGACTTCCCCCTGCCAGGGAACACCTGTGACACCAGTCAGCTGCGTGGACGGCGGACCCAAATCTCCCACACACAGTCAGCCGTGTTCCAGAATTCTGAGAGTGTGGAGGTTCCGTCTTCTGTCTGCAGCACCCGAATTCTCCTAGGAGCATTTAGCGTGTCTTCCCCGAGTGTATGCATGTGCGGGCTACCGGGGAAAGGCGGGGTTTGGGCTGGAAATGCAGGTAGCATGTAGTGCCTCCCCCTGGAGAGGGTAGGCAATTAGCGGATTTCCCCATGCCAGGGAACACCTTTGACACCACTTAAATGCGTGGAGGGCGGCCCCGAACCTCCCCCACACAGTCAGCCGTGTTCCGGAATTGTGAGTGTGGGGAGGTTCCGTCTTCTGTCTGCAGCACCCGGGATCTCCTAGGAGCCCTTCGCGTGTCTTCCCCGAGTTTCTGCCTGTTCGGGCTGCCGGGGAAAGGCGGGGGTTGGGCTGGAAATGCAGGTAGCATCTAGTGCCTCCCCTTGGACTTGGGAGGTAATTAGCGGACTTCCCCCTGCCAGGGAACACCTGTGACACCAATCAGCTGCGTGGACGGCGGACCAAAACCTCCCCCACACAGTCAGCCGTGTTCCGGAATTGTGAGTGTGGGGAGGTTCCGTCTTCTGTCTGCAGCACCCGGGATCTCCTAGGAGCCCTTCGCGTGTCTTCCCCGAGTTTCTGCCTGTGCGGTCTGCCGGGGAAAGGCGGGGGTTGGGCTGGAAATGCAGGTAGCATCTAGTGCCTCCCCCTGGACTTGGGAGGTAACTAGCGTACTTCCCCATGCCAGGGAACACCTTTGACACCACTCACCTGCGTGGAGGGCGGCCCCAAACCTCCCACACACAGTCAGCCGTGTTCCGAATTTGTGAGTGTGGGTAGGTTCCGTTTTCTCTCTGCAGCACTCGGGATCTCCTAAGAGCACTTCGCGTGTCTTCCCCGAGTGTCTACCATTGCGGGCTGCCGGGGAAAGCGGGGATTGGGCTGGAAATGCAAGTAGCATCTAGTGCCTCCCCCTGGACAGAGTAGGCAATTAGCGGACTTCCCCATGCCAGGGAACACCTTTGACACCAATTAGCTCCGTGGAGGGCGGCCCCGAACCTCCCCCACACAGTCAGGCGTGTTCCAGAATTCTGAGAGTGGGGAGGTTCCGTCTTCTGTCTGCAGCACCCGGGATCTCCTAGGAGCCCTTCGCGTGTCTTCATCGAGTGTCTCCCATTGCGGGCTGCCGGGGAAAGCGGGGGTTGGGCTGGAAATGCAAGCAGCATCTAGTGCCTCCCCCTGGACAGGGTAGGCAATTAGCGGACTTCCCCATGCCAGGGAACACCTTTGACACCACTTAGAGGCGTGGAGGGCGGCCCCGAACCTCCCCCACACAGTCAGCCATGTTCCGGAATTATGAGTGTGGGGAGGTTCCGTCTTCTGTCTGCAGCACCCGGGATCTCCTAGGAGCCCTTCGCGTGTCTTCCCCGAGTGTCTACCTGTGCGGGCTGCCGGGGAAAAACGGGGGATGGGCTGGAAATGCAGGTAGTATCTAGTGCCTCTCCCTGGACTTGGGAGGTAATTAGCGTATTTCCCCCTGCCAGGGAACACCTGTGACACCAGTCAGCTGCGTGGACGGCGGCCCCAAACGTCCCCCACACAGTCAGCCGTGTTCCGGAATTCTGAGAGTTGGGAGGTTCCGTCTTCTGTCTGCACCACCCAGGATCTCCTAGGAGCCCTTCGCGTGTATTCCCCGTGTGTCTGCTTTTGCGGGCTGCCGGGGAAAGGCGGGGGTTGGGCTGGAAATGCAGGTAGCATCTAGTGCCTCCCCCTAAACAGGGGAGGTAATTAGCGGAATTCCGCCTGCCAGGGAACACCTGTGACACCAGTCAGCTGCGTGGAAGGCGGCCCCATTCTTCCCCCACACAGTCAGAAGTGTTCCGGAATTGTGAGCGTGGGGAGGTTCCGTCTTCTGTCTGCAGCACCCGTTATCTCCTAGGAGCCCTTCGCGTGTCTTCCCCGAGTGTCTGCATGTGCGGGCTGCCGGGGAAAGGCGTGGGTTGGGCTGGAAATGCAGGTGGCATTTAGTGCCTACCCCTGGACTTGGGAGGTAATTAGCGGACTTCCCCATGCCAGGGAACACCTTTGACACCACTCAACTGCGTGGAGGGCGGCCCCAAACTTCCCCCACACAGTCAGCCGTGTTCCGGAATTCTGAGAGTGGGGAGGTTCCGTCTTCTGTCTGCAGCACCCGGGATCTCCTAGGAGCCCTTCGCGTGTCTTCCCCGAGTGTCTCACATTGCGGGCTGCCGGGGAAAGGCTGGGGTTGGGCTGGAAATGCAGGTAGTAACTAGTGCCTCCCCCTGGATTTGGGAGGTAATTAGCGGACTTCCCCCTGCCAGGGAACACCTGTGACACCAGTCAGCTGCGTGGACGGCGGACCTAAACCTCCCACACACAGTCAGCCGTGTTCCAGAATTCTGAGAGTGTGGAGGTTCCGTCTTCTGTCTGCTGCACCCGAATTCTCCTAGGAGCATTTCGCGTGTCTTCCCCGAGTGTATGCATGTGCGGGCTACCGGGGAAAGGCGGGGTTTTGGCTGGAAATGCAGGTAGCATGTAGTGCCTCCCCCTGGAGAGGGTAGGCAATTAGCGTATTTCCCCATGCCAGGGAACACCTTTGACACCACTTAACTGCGTGGAGGGCGGCCCCGAACCTCCCCCACACAGTCAGCCGTGTTCCGGAATTGTGAGTGTGGGGAGGTTCCGTCTTCAGTCTGCAGCACCCGGGATCTCCTAGGAGCCCTTCGCGTGTCTTCCCTGAGTTTCTGCCTGTGCGGGCTGCCGGGGAAAGTCGGGGGTTGGGCTGGAAATGCAGGTAGCATCTAGTGCCTCCCCCTGGACTTGGGAGGTAATTAGCGGACTTCCCCATGCCAGGGAACACCTTTGACACCACTCACCTGCGTGGAGGGCGGCCCCAAACCTCCCACACACAGTCAGCCGTGTTCCGAATTTGTGAGTGTGGGTAGGTTCCGTTTTCTCTCTGCAGCACTCGGGATCTCCTAGGAGCACTTCGCGTGTCTTCCCCGAGTGTCTACCATTGCGGGCTGCCGGGGAAAGCGGGGGTTGGGCTGGAAATGCAAGTAGCATCTAGTGCCTCCCCCTGGACAGAGTAGGCAATTAGCGGACTTCCCCGTGCCAGGGAACACCTTTGACACCAATTAGCTCCGTGGAGGGCGGCCCCGAACCTCCCCCACACAGTCAGGCGTGTTCCAGAATTCTGAGAGTGGGGAGGTTCCGTCTTTTGTCTGCAGCACCCGGGATCTCCTAGGAGCCCTTCGCGTGTCTTCATCGAGTGTCTCCCATTGCGGGCTGCCGGGGAAAGCGGGGTTTGGGCTGGAAATGCAAGCAGCATCTAGTGCCTCCCCCTGGACAGGGTAGGCAATTAGCGGACTTCCCCATGCCAGGGAACACCTTTGACACCACTTAGAGGCGTGGAGGGCGGCCCCGAACCTCCCCCACACAGTCAGCCATGTTCCGGAATTGTGAGTGTGGGGAGGTTCCGTCTTCTGTCTGCAGCACCCGGGATCTCCTAGGAGCCCTTCGCGTGTCTTCCCCGAGTGTCTGCATGTGCGGGCTGCCGGGGAAAGGCGGGGGTTGGGCTGGAAATGCAGGTCGCATTTAGTGCCTCCCCCTGGACTTGGGAGGTAATTAGCGGACTTCCCCATGCCAGGGAACACCTTTGACACCACTCACCTGCGTGGAGGGCGGCCCCAAACCTCCCACACACAGTCAGCCGTGTTCCGAATTTGTGAGTGTGGGGAGGTTCCGTTTTTTCTCTGCAGCACCCGGGATCTCCTAGGAGCACTTCGCGTGTCTTCCCCGAGTGTCTACCATTGCGGGCTGCCGGGGAAAGCGGGGGTTGGGCTGGAAATGCAAGTAGCATCTAGTGCCTCCCCCTGGACAGGGTAGGCAATTAGCGGACTTCCCCATGCCAGGGAACACCTTTGACACCACTTAGAGGCGTGGAGGGCGGCCCCGAACCTCCCCCACACAGTCAGAAGTGTTCCGGAATTGTGAGTGCGGCGAGGTTCCGTCTTCTGTCTGCAGCACCCGTTATCTCCTAGGAGCCCTTCGCGTGTCTTCCACGAGTGTCTGCATGTGCGGGCTGCCGGGGAAAGGCGTGGGATGGGCTGGAAATGCAGGTCGCATTTAGTGCCAACCCCTGGACTTGGGAGGTAATTAGCGGACTTCCCCATGCCAGGGAACACCTTTGACACCACTCAACTGCGTGGAGGGCGGCCCCAAACTTCCACCACACAGTCAGCCGTGTTCCGGAATTCTGAGAGTGGGGAGGTTCCGTCTTCTGTCTGCAGCACCCGGGATCTCCTAGGAGCCCTTCGCGTGTCTTCCCCGAGTGTCTCACATTGCGGGCTGCCGGGGAAAGGCGGGGGTTGGGCTGGAAATGCAGGTAGTATCTAGTGCCTCCCCCTGGACTTGGGAGGTAATTAGCGGACTTCCCCCTGCCAGGGAACACCTGTGACACCAGTCAGCTGCGTGGACGGCGGACCCAAATCTCCCACACACAGTCAGCCGTGTTCCAGAATTCTGAGAGTGTGGAGGTTCCGTCTTCTGTCTGCAGCACCCGAATTCTCCTAGGAGCATTTCGCGTGTCTTCCCCGAGTGTATGCATGTGCGGGCTACCGGGGAAAGGCGGGGTTTGGGCTGGAAATGCAGGTAGCATGTAGTGCCTCCCCCTGGAGAGGGTAGGCAATTAGCGGATTTCCCCATGCCAGGGAACACCTTTGACACCACTTAAATGCGTGGAGGGCGGCCCCGAACCTCCCCCACACAGTCAGCCGTGTTCCGGAATTGTGAGTGTGGGGAGGTTCCGTCTTCTGTCTGCAGCACCCGGGATCTCCTAGGAGCCCTTCGCGTGTCTTCCCCGAGTTTCTGCCTGTTCGGGCTGCCGGGGAAAGGCGGGGGTTGGGCTGGAAATGCAGGTAGCATCTAGTGCCTCCCCCTGGACTTGGGAGGTAATTAGCGGACTTCCCCCTGCCAGGGAACACCTGTGACACCAATCAGCTGCGTGGACGGCGGACCAAAACCTCCCCCACACAGTCAGCCGTGTTCCGGAATTGTGAGTGTGGGGAGGTTCCGTCTTCTGTCTGCAGCACCCGGGATCTCCTAGGAGCCCTTCGCGTGTCTTCCCCGAGTTTCTGCCTGTGCGGTCTGCCGGGGAAAGGCGGGGGTTGGGCTGGAAATGCAGGTAGCATCTAGTGCCTCCCCCTGGACTTGGGAGGTAACTAGCGTACTTCCCCATGCCAGGGAACACCTTTGACACCACTCACCTGCGTGGAGGGCGGCCCCAAACCTCCCACACACAGTCAGCCGTGTTCCGAATTTGTGAGTGTGGGTAGGTTCCGTTTTCTCTCTGCAGCACTCGGGATCTCCTAAGAGCACTTCGCGTGTCTTCCCCGAGTGTCTACCATTGCGGGCTGCCGGGGAAAGCGGGGATTGGGCTGGAAATGCAAGTAGCATCTAGTGCCTCCCCCTGGACAGAGTAGGCAATTAGCGGACTTCCCCATGCCAGGGAACACCTTTGACACCACTTAGAGGCGTGGAGGGCGGCCCCGAACCTCCCCCACACAGTCAGCCATGTTCCGGAATTATGAGTGTGGGGAGGTTCCGTCTTCTGTCTGCAGCACCCGGGATCTCCTAGGAGCCCTTCGCGTGTCTTCCCCGAGTGTCTACCTGTGCGGGCTGCCGGGGAAAAACGGGGGATGGGCTGGAAATGCAGGTAGTATCTAGTGCCTCTCCCTGGACTTGGGAGGTAATTAGCGTATTTCCCCCTGCCAGGGAACACCTGTGACACCAGTCAGCTGCGTGGACGGCGGCCCCAAACCTCCCCCACACAGTCAGCCGTGTTCCGGAATTCTGAGAGTTGGGAGGTTCCGTCTTCTGTCTGCACCACCCAGGATCTCCTAGGAGCCCTTCGCGTGTATTCCCCGTGTGTCTGCTTTTGCGGGCTGCCGGGGAAAGGCGGGGGTTGGGCTGGAAATGCAGGTAGCATCTAGTGCCTCCCCCTAAACAGGGGAGGTAATTAGCGGAATTCCGCCTGCCAGGGAACACCTGTGACACCAGTCAGCTGCGTGGAAGGCGGCCCCATTCTTCCCCCACACAGTCAGAAGTGTTCCGGAATTGTGAGCGTGGGGAGGTTCCGTCTTCTGTCTGCAGCACCCGTTATCTCCTAGGAGCCCTTCGCGTGTCTTCCCCGAGTGTCTCACATTGCGGGCTGCCGGGGAAAGGCTGGGGTTGGGCTGGAAATGCAGGTAGTAACTAGTGCCTCCCCCTGGACTTGGGAGGTAATTAGCGGACTTCCCCCTGCCAGGGAACACCTGTGACACCAGTCAGCTGCGTGGACGGCGGACCTAAACCTCCCACACACAGTCAGCCGTGTTCCAGAATTCTGAGAGTGTGGAGGTTCCGTCTTCTGTCTGCTGCACCCGAATTCTCCTAGGAGCATTTCGCGTGTCTTCCCCGAGTGTATGCATGTGCGGGCTACCGGGGAAAGGCGGGGTTTTGGCTGGAAATGCAGGTAGCATGTAGTGCCTCCCCCTGGAGAGGGTAGGCAATTAGCGTATTTCCCCATGCCAGGGAACACCTTTGACACCACATAACTGCGTGGAGGGCGGCCCCGAACCTCCCCCACACAGTCAGCCGTGTTCCGGAATTGTGAGTGTGGGGAGGTTCCGTCTTCAGTCTGCAGCACCCGGGATCTCCTAGGAGCCCTTCGCGTGTCTTCCCCGAGTTTCTGCCTGTGCGGGCTGCCGGGGAAAGTCGGGGGTTGGGCTGGAAATGCAGGTAGCATCTAGTGCCTCCCCCTGGACTTGGGAGGTAATTAGCGGACTTCCCCATGCCAGGGAACACCTTTGACACCACTCACCTGCGTGGAGGGCGGCCCCAAACCTCCCACACACAGTCAGCCGTGTTCCGAATTTGTGAGTGTGGGTAGGTTCCGTTTTCTCTCTGCAGCACTCGGGATCTCCTAGGAGCACTTCGCGTGTCTTCCCCGAGTGTCTACCATTGCGGGCTGCCGGGGAAAGCGGGGGTTGGGCTGGAAATGCAAGTAGCATCTAGTGCCTCCCCCTGGACAGAGTAGGCAATTAGCGGACTTCCCCGTGCCAGGGAACACCTTTGACACCAATTAGCTCCGTGGAGGGCGGCCCCGAACCTCCCCCACACAGTCAGGCGTGTTCCAGAATTCTGAGAGTGGGGAGGTTCCGTCTTTTGTCTGCAGCACCCGGGATCTCCTAGGAGCCCTTCGCGTGTCTTCATCGAGTGTCTCCCATTGCGGGCTGCCGGGGAAAGCGGGGTTTGGGCTGGAAATGCAAGCAGCATCTAGTGCCTCCCCCTGGACAGGGTAGGCAATTAGCGGACTTCCCCATGCCAGGGAACACCTTTGACACCACTTAGAGGCGTGGAGGGCGGCCCCGAACCTCCCCCACACAGTCAGCCATGTTCCGGAATTGTGAGTGTGGGGAGGTTCCGTCTTCTGTCTGCAGCACCCGGGATCTCCTAGGAGCCCTTCGCGTGTCTTCCCCGAGTGTCTACCTGTGCGGGCTGCCGGGGAAAAACGGGGGATGGGCTGGAAATGCAGGTAGTATCTAGTGCCTCTCCCTGGACTTGGGAGGTAATTAGCGGACTTCCCCCTGCCAGGGAACACCTGTGACACCAGTCAGCTGCGTGGACGGCGGCCCCAAACCTCCCCCACACAGTCAGCCGTGTTCCGGAATTCTGAGAGTGGGGAGGTTCCGTCTTCTGTCTGCAGCACCCAGGATCTCCTAGGAGCCCTTCGCGTGTATTCCCCGTGTGTCTGTTTTTGCGGGCTGCCGGGGAAAGGCGGGGGTTGGGTTGGAAATGCAGGTAGCATCTAGTGCCTCCCCCTAAACAGGGGAGGTAATTAGCGGAATTCCGCCTGCCAGGGAACACCTGTGACACCAGTCAGCTGCGTGGAAGGCGGCCCCATTCTTCCCCCACACAGTCAGAAGTGTTCCGGAATTGTGAGTGTGGGGAGGTTCCGTCTTCTGTCTGCAGCACCCGTTATCTCCTAGGAGCCCTTCGCGTGTCTTCCCCGAGTGTCTGCATGTGCGGGCTGCCGGGGAAAGGCGTGGGTTGGGCTGGAAATGCAGGTCGCATTTAGTGCCTACCCCTGGACTTGGGAGGTAATTAGCGGACTTCCCCATGCCAGGGAACACCTTTGACACCACTCAACTGCGTGGAGGGCGGCCCCAAACCTCCCCCACACAGTCAGCCGTGTTCCGGAATTCTGAGAGTGGGGAGGTTCCGTCTTCTGTCTGCAGCACCCGGGATCTCCTAGGAGCCCTTCGCGTGTCTTCCCCGAGTGTCTCACATTGCGGGCTGCCGGGGAAAGGCGGGGGTTGGGCTGGAAATGCAGGTAGTATCTAGTGCCTCCCCCTGGACTTGGGAGGTAATTAGCGGACTTCCCCCTGCCAGGGAACACCTGTGACACCAGTCAGCTGCGTGGACGGCGGACCCAAATCTCCCACACACAGTCAGCCGTGTTCCAGAATTCTGAGAGTGTGGAGGTTCCGTCTTCTGTCTGCAGCACCCGAATTCTCCTAGGAGCATTTAGCGTGTCTTCCCCGAGTGTATGCATGTGCGGGCTACCGGGGAAAGGCGGGGTTTGGGCTGGAAATGCAGGTAGCATGTAGTGCCTCCCCCTGGAGAGGGTAGGCAATTAGCGGATTTCCCCATGCCAGGGAACACCTTTGACACCACTTAAATGCGTGGAGGGCGGCCCCGAACCTCCCCCACACAGTCAGCCGTGTTCCGGAATTGTGAGTGTGGGGAGGTTCCGTCTTCTGTCTGCAGCACCCGGGATCTCCTAGGAGCCCTTCGCGTGTCTTCCCCGAGTTTCTGCCTGTTCGGGCTGCCGGGGAAAGGCGGGGGTTGGGCTGGAAATGCAGGTAGCATCTAGTGCCTCCCCCTGGACTTGGGAGGTAATTAGCGGACTTCCCCCTGCCAGGGAACACCTGTGACACCAATCAGCTGCGTGGACGGCGGACCAAAACCTCCCCCACACAGTCAGCCGTGTTCCGGAATTGTGAGTGTGGGGAGGTTCCGTCTTCTGTCTGCAGCACCCGGGATCTCCTAGGAGCCCTTCGCGTGTCTTCCCCGAGTTTCTGCCTGTGCGGTCTGCCGGGGAAAGGCGGGGGTTGGGCTGGAAATGCAGGTAGCATCTAGTGCCTCCCCCTGGACTTGGGAGGTAACTAGCGTACTTCCCCATGCCAGGGAACACCTTTGACACCACTCACCTGCGTGGAGGGCGGCCCCAAACCTCCCACACACAGTCAGCCGTGTTCCGAATTTGTGAGTGTGGGTAGGTTCCGTTTTCTCTCTGCAGCACTCGGGATCTCCTAAGAGCACTTCGCGTGTCTTCCCCGAGTGTCTACCATTGCGGGCTGCCGGGGAAAGCGGGGATTGGGCTGGAAATGCAAGTAGCATCTAGTGCCTCCCCCTGGACAGAGTAGGCAATTAGCGGACTTCCCCATGCCAGGGAACACCTTTGACACCAATTAGCTCCGTGGAGGGCGGCCCCGAACCTCCCCCACACAGTCAGGCGTGTTCCAGAATTCTGAGAGTGGGGAGGTTCCGTCTTCTGTCTGCAGCACCCGGGATCTCCTAGGAGCCCTTCGCGTGTCTTCATCGAGTGTCTCCCATTGCGGGCTGCCGGGGAAAGCGGGGGTTGGGCTGGAAATGCAAGCAGCATCTAGTGCCTCCCCCTGGACAGGGTAGGCAATTAGCGGACTTCCCCATGCCAGGGAACACCTTTGACACCACTTAGAGGCGTGGAGGGCGGCCCCGAACCTCCCCCACACAGTCAGCCATGTTCCGGAATTATGAGTGTGGGGAGGTTCCGCCTTCTGTCTGCAGCACCCGGGATCTCCTAGGAGCCCTTCGCGTGTCTTCCCCGAGTGTCTACCTGTGCGGGCTGCCGGGGAAAAACGGGGGATGGGCTGGAAATGCAGGTAGTATCTAGTGCCTCTCCCTGGACTTGGGAGGTAATTAGCGTATTTCCCCCTGCCAGGGAACACCTGTGACACCAGTCAGCTGCGTGGACGGCGGCCCCAAACGTCCCCCACACAGTCAGCCGTGTTCCGGAATTCTGAGAGTTGGGAGGTTCCGTCTTCTGTCTGCACCACCCAGGATCTCCTAGGAGCCCTTCGCGTGTATTCCCCGTGTGTCTGCTTTTGCGGGCTGCCGGGGAAAGGCGGGGGTTGGGCTGGAAATGCAGGTAGCATCTAGTGCCTCCCCCTAAACAGGGGAGGTAATTAGCGGAATTCCGCCTGCCAGGGAACACCTGTGACACCAGTCAGCTGCGTGGAAGGCGGCCCCATTCTTCCCCCACACAGTCAGAAGTGTTCCGGAATTGTGAGCGTGGGGAGGTTCCGTCTTCTGTCTGCAGCACCCGTTATCTCCTAGGAGCCCTTCGCGTGTCTTCCCCGAGTGTCTGCATGTGCGGGCTGCCGGGGAAAGGCGTGGGTTGGGCTGGAAATGCAGGTGGCATTTAGTGCCTACCCCTGGACTTGGGAGGTAATTAGCGGACTTCCCCATGCCAGGGAACACCTTTGACACCACTCAACTGCGTGGAGGGCGGCCCCAAACTTCCCCCACACAGTCAGCCGTGTTCCGGAATTCTGAGAGTGGGGAGGTTCCGTCTTCTGTCTGCAGCACCCGGGATCTCCTAGGAGCCCTTCGCGTGTCTTCCCCGAGTGTCTCACATTGCGGGCTGCCGGGGAAAGGCTGGGGTTGGGCTGGAAATGCAGGTAGTAACTAGTGCCTCCCCCTGGATTTGGGAGGTAATTAGCGGACTTCCCCCTGCCAGGGAACACCTGTGACACCAGTCAGCTGCGTGGACGGCGGACCTAAACCTCCCACACACAGTCAGCCGTGTTCCAGAATTCTGAGAGTGTGGAGGTTCCGTCTTCTGTCTGCTGCACCCGAATTCTCCTAGGAGCATTTCGCGTGTCTTCCCCGAGTGTATGCATGTGCGGGCTACCGGGGAAAGGCGGGGTTTTGGCTGGAAATGCAGGTAGCATGTAGTGCCTCCCCCTGGAGAGGGTAGGCAATTAGCGTATTTCCCCATGCCAGGGAACACCTTTGACACCACTTAACTGCGTGGAGGGCGGCCCCGAACCTCCCCCACACAGTCAGCCGTGTTCCGGAATTGTGAGTGTGGGGAGGTTCCGTCTTCAGTCTGCAGCACCCGGGATCTCCTAGGAGCCCTTCGCGTGTCTTCCCTGAGTTTCTGCCTGTGCGGGCTGCCGGGGAAAGTCGGGGGTTGGGCTGGAAATGCAGGTAGCATCTAGTGCCTCCCCCTGGACTTGGGAGGTAATTAGCGGACTTCCCCATGCCAGGGAACACCTTTGACACCACTCACCTGCGTGGAGGGCGGCCCCAAACCTCCCACACACAGTCAGCCGTGTTCCGAATTTGTGAGTGTGGGTAGGTTCCGTTTTCTCTCTGCAGCACTCGGGATCTCCTAGGAGCACTTCGCGTGTCTTCCCCGAGTGTCTACCATTGCGGGCTGCCGGGGAAAGCGGGGGTTGGGCTGGAAATGCAAGTAGCATCTAGTGCCTCCCCCTGGACAGAGTAGGCAATTAGCGGACTTCCCCGTGCCAGGGAACACATTTGACACCAATTAGCTCCGTGGAGGGCGGCCCCGAACCTCCCCCACACAGTCAGGCGTGTTCCAGAATTCTGAGAGTGGGGAGGTTCCGTCTTTTGTCTGCAGCACCCGGGATCTCCTAGGAGCCCTTCGCGTGTCTTCATCGAGTGTCTCCCATTGCGGGCTGCCGGGGAAAGCGGGGTTTGGGCTGGAAATGCAAGCAGCATCTAGTGCCTCCCCCTGGACAGGGTAGGCAATTAGCGGACTTCCCCATGCCAGGGAACACCTTTGACACCACTTAGAGGCGTGGAGGGCGGCCCCGAACCTCCCCCACACAGTCAGCCATGTTCCGGAATTGTGAGTGTGGGGAGGTTCCGTCTTCTGTCTGCAGCACCCGGGATCTCCTAGGAGCCCTTCGCGTGTCTTCCCCGAGTGTCTACCTGTGCGGGCTGCCGGGGAAAAACGGGGGATGGGCTGGAAATGCAGGTAGTATCTAGTGCCTCTCCCTGGACTTGGGAGGTAATTAGCGGACTTCCCCCTGCCAGGGAACACCTGTGACACCAGTCAGCTGCGTGGACGGCGGCCCCAAACCTCCCCCACACAGTCAGCCGTGTTCCGGAATTCTGAGAGTGGGGAGGTTCCGTCTTCTGTCTGCAGCACCCAGGATCTCCTAGGAGCCCTTCGCGTGTATTCCCCGTGTGTCTGTTTTTGCGGGCTGCCGGGGAAAGGCGGGGGTTGGGTTGGAAATGCAGGTAGCATCTAGTGCCTCCCCCTAAACAGGGGAGGTAATTAGCGGAATTCCGCCTGCCAGGGAACACCTGTGACACCAGTCAGCTGCGTGGAAGGCGGCCCCATTCTTCCCCCACACAGTCAGAAGTGTTCCGGAATTGTGAGTGTGGGGAGGTTCCGTCTTCTGTCTGCAGCACCCGTTATCTCCTAGGAGCCCTTCGCGTGTCTTCCCCGAGTGTCTGCATGTGCGGGCTGCCGGGGAAAGGCGTGGGTTGGGCTGGAAATGCAGGTCGCATTTAGTGCCTACCCCTGGACTTGGGAGGTAATTAGCGGACTTCCCCATGCCAGGGAACACCTTTGACACCACTGAACTGCGTGGAGGGCGGCCCCAAACCTCCCCCACACAGTCAGCCGTGTTCCGGAATTCTGAGAGTGGGGAGGTTCCGTCTTCTGTCTGCAGCACCCGGGATCTCCTAGGAGCCCTTCGCGTGTCTTCCCCGAGTGTCTCACATTGCGGGCTGCAGGGGAAAGGCGGGGGTTGGGCTGGAAATGCAGGTAGTATCTAGTGCCTCCCCCTGGACTTGGGAGGTAATTAGCGGACTTCCCCCTGCCAGGGAACACCTGTGACACCAGTCAGCTGCGTGGACGGCGGACCCAAATCTCCCACACACAGTCAGCCGTGTTCCAGAATTCTGAGAGTGTGGAGGTTCCGTCTTCTGTCTGCAGCACCCGAATTCTCCTAGGAGCATTTAGCGTGTCTTCCCCGAGTGTATGCATGTGCGGGCTACCGGGGAAAGGCGGGGTTTGGGCTGGAAATGCAGGTAGCATGTAGTGCCTCCCCCTGGAGAGGGTAGGCAATTAGCGGATTTCCCCATGCCAGGGAACACCTTTGACACCACTTAAATGCGTGGAGGGCGGCCCCGAACCTCCCCCACACAGTCAGCCGTGTTCCGGAATTGTGAGTGTGGGGAGGTTCCGTCTTCTGTCTGCAGCACCCGGGATCTCCTAGGAGCCCTTCGCGTGTCTTCCCCGAGTTTCTGCCTGTTCGGGCTGCCGGGGAAAGGCGGGGGTTGGGCTGGAAATGCAGGTAGCATCTAGTGCCTCCCCCTGGACTTGGGAGGTAATTAGCGGACTTCCCCCTGCCAGGGAACACCTGTGACACCAATCAGCTGCGTGGACGGCGGACCAAAACCTCCCCCACACAGTCAGCCGTGTTCCGGAATTGTGAGTGTGGGGAGGTGCCGTCTTCTGTCTGCAGCACCCGGGATCTCCTAGGAGCCCTTCGCGTGTCTTCCCCGAGTTTCTGCCTGTGCGGTCTGCCGGGGAAAGGCGGGGGTTGGGCTGGAAATGCAGGTAGCATCTAGTGCCTCCCCCTGGACTTGGGAGGTAACTAGCGTACTTCCCCATGCCAGGGAACACCTTTGACACCACTCACCTGCGTGGAGGGCGGCCCCAAACCTCCCACACACAGTCAGCCGTGTTCCGAATTTGTGAGTGTGGGTAGGTTCCGTTTTCTCTCTGCAGCACTCGGGATCTCCTAAGAGCACTTCGCGTGTCTTCCCCGAGTGTCTACCATTGCGGGCTGCCGGGGAAAGCGGGGATTGGGCTGGAAATGCAAGTAGCATCTAGTGCCTCCCCCTGGACAGAGTAGGCAATTAGCGGACTTCCCCATGCCAGGGAACACCTTTGACACCAATTAGCTCCGTGGAAGGCGGCCCCGAACCTCCCCCACACAGTCAGGCGTGTTCCAGAATTCTGAGAGTGGGGAGGTTCCGTCTTCTGTCTGCAGCACCCGGGATCTCCTAGGAGCCCTTCGCGTGTCTTCATCGAGTGTCTCCCATTGCGGGCTGCCGGGGAAAGCGGGGGTTGGGCTGGAAATGCAAGCAGCATCTAGTGCCTCCCCCTGGACAGGGTAGGCAATTAGCGGACTTCCCCATGCCAGGGAACACCTTTGACACCACTTAGAGGCGTGGAGGGCGGCCCCGAACCTCCCCCACACAGTCAGCCATGTTCCGGAATTATGAGTGTGGGGAGGTTCCGTCTTCTGTCTGCAGCACCCGGGATCTCCTAGGAGCCCTTCGCGTGTCTTCCCCGAGTGTCTACCTGTGCGGGCTGCCGGGAAAAAACGGGGGATGGGCTGGAAATGCAGGTAGTATCTAGTGCCTCTCCCTGGACTTGGGAGGTAATTAGCGTATTTCCCCCTGCCAGGGAACACCTGTGACACCAGTCAGCTGCGTGGACGGCGGCCCCAAACCTCCCCCACACAGTCAGCCGTGTTCCGGAATTCTGAGAGTTGGGAGGTTCCGTCTTCTGTCTGCACCACCCAGGATCTCCTAGGAGCCCTTCGCGTGTATTCCCCGTGTGTCTGCTTTTGCGGGCTGCCGGGGAAAGGCGGGGGTTGGGCTGGAAATGCAGGTAGCATCTAGTGCCTCCCCCTAAACAGGGGAGGTAATTAGCGGAATTCCGCCTGCCAGGGAACACCTGTGACACCAGTCAGCTGCGTGGAAGGCGGCCCCATTCTTCCCCCACACAGTCAGAAGTGTTCCGGAATTGTGAGCGTGGGGAGGTTCCGTCTTCTGTCTGCAGCACCCGTTATCTCCTAGGAGCCCTTCGCGTGTCTTCCCCGAGTGTCTGCATGTGCGGGCTGCCGGGGAAAGGCGTGGGTTGGGCTGGAAATGCAGGTGGCATTTAGTGCCTACCCCTGGACTTGGGAGGTAATTAGCGGACTTCCCCATGCCAGGGAACACCTTTGACACCACTCAACTGCGTGGAGGGCGGCCCCAAACTTCCCCCACACAGTCAGCCGTGTTCCGGAATTCTGAGAGTGGGGAGGTTCCGTCTTCTGTCTGCAGCACCCGGGATCTCCTAGGAGCCCTTCGCGTGTCTTCCCCGAGTGTCTCACATTGCGGGCTGCCGGGGAAAGGCTGGGGTTGGGCTGGAAATGCAGGTAGTAACTAGTGCCTCCCCCTGGATTTGGGAGGTAATTAGCGGACTTCCCCCTGCCAGGGAACACCTGTGACACCAGTCAGCTGCGTGGACGGCGGACCTAAACCTCCCACACACAGTCAGCCGTGTTCCAGAATTCTGAGAGTGTGGAGGTTCCGTCTTCTGTCTGCTGCACCCGAATTCTCCTAGGAGCATTTCGCGTGTCTTCCCCGAGTGTATGCATGTGCGGGCTACCGGGGAAAGGCGGGGTTTTGGCTGGAAATGCAGGTAGCATGTAGTGCCTCCCCCTGGAGAGGGTAGGCAATTAGCGTATTTCCCCATGCCAGGGAACACCTTTGACACCACTTAACTGCGTGGAGGGCGGCCCCGAACCTCCCCCACACAGTCAGCCGTGTTCCGGAATTGTGAGTGTGGGGAGGTTCCGTCTTCAGTCTGCAGCACCCGGGATCTCCTAGGAGCCCTTCGCGTGTCTTCCCTGAGTTTCTGCCTGTGCGGGCTGCCGGGGAAAGTCGGGGGTTGGGCTGGAAATGCAGGTAGCATCTAGTGCCTCCCCCTGGACTTGGGAGGTAATTAGCGGACTTCCCCATGCCAGGGAACACCTTTGACACCACTCACCTGCGTGGAGGGCGGCCCCAAACCTCCCACACACAGTCAGCCGTGTTCCGAATTTGTGAGTGTGGGTAGGTTCCGTTTTCTCTCTGCAGCACTCGGGATCTCCTAGGAGCACTTCGCGTGTCTTCCCCGAGTGTCTACCATTGCGGGCTGCCGGGGAAAGCGGGGGTTGGGCTGGAAATGCAAGTAGCATCTAGTGCCTCCCCCTGGACAGAGTAGGCAATTAGCGGACTTCCCCGTGCCAGGGAACACCTTTGACACCAATTAGCTCCGTGGAGGGCGGCCCCGAACCTCCCCCACACAGTCAGGCGTGTTCCAGAATTCTGAGAGTGGGGAGGTTCCGTCTTTTGTCTGCAGCACCCGGGATCTCCTAGGAGCCCTTCGCGTGTCTTCATCGAGTGTCTCCCATTGCGGGCTGCCGGGGAAAGCGGGGTTTGGGCTGGAAATGCAAGCAGCATCTAGTGCCTCCCCCTGGACAGGGTAGGCAATTAGCGGACTTCCCCATGCCAGGGAACACCTTTGACACCACTTAGAGGCGTGGAGGGCGGCCCCGAACCTCCCCCACACAGTCAGCCATGTTCCGGAATTGTGAGTGTGGGGAGGTTCCGTCTTCTGTCTGCAGCACCCGGGATCTCCTAGGAGCCCTTCGCGTGTCTTCCCCGAGTGTCTACCTGTGCGGGCTGCCGGGGAAAAACGGGGGATGGGCTGGAAATGCAGGTAGTATCTAGTGCCTCTCCCTGGACTTGGGAGGTAATTAGCGGACTTCCCCCTGCCAGGGAACACCTGTGACACCAGTCAGCTGCGTGGACGGCGGCCCCAAACCTCCCCCACACAGTCAGCCGTGTTCCGGAATTCTGAGAGTGGGGAGGTTCCGTCTTCTGTCTGCAGCACCCAGGATCTCCTAGGAGCCCTTCGCGTGTATTCCCCGTGTGTCTGTTTTTGCGGGCTGCCGGGGAAAGGCGGGGGTTGGGTTGGAAATGCAGGTAGCATCTAGTGCCTCCCCCTAAACAGGGGAGGTAATTAGCGGAATTCCGCCTGCCAGGGAACACCTGTGACACCAGTCAGCTGCGTGGAAGGCGGCCCCATTCTTCCCCCACACAGTCAGAAGTGTTCCGGAATTGTGAGTGTGGGGAGGTTCCGTCTTCTGTCTGCAGCACCCGTTATCTCCTAGGAGCCCTTCGCGTGTCTTCCCCGAGTGTCTGCATGTGCGGGCTGCCGGGGAAAGGCGTGGGTTGGGCTGGAAATGCAGGTCGCATTTAGTGCCTACCCCTGGACTTGGGAGGTAATTAGCGGACTTCCCCATGCCAGGGAACACCTTTGACACCACTCAACTGCGTGGAGGGCGGCCCCAAACCTCCCCCACACAGTCAGCCGTGTTCCGGAATTCTGAGAGTGGGGAGGTTCCGTCTTCTGTCTGCAGCACCCGGAATCTCCTAGGAGCACTTCGCGTGTCTTCCCCGAGTGTCTCACATTGCGGGCTGCCGGGGAAAGGCGGGGGTTGGGCTGGAAATGCAGGTAGTATCTAGTGCCTCCCCCTGGACTTGGGAGGTAATTAGCGGACTTCCCCCTGCCAGGGAACACCTGTGACAACAGTAAGCTGCGTGGACGGCGGACCCAAACCTCCCACACACAGTCAGCCGTGTTCCGGAATTCTGAGAGTGTGGAGGTTCCGTCTTCTGTCTGCTGCACCCGAATTCTCCTAGGAGCATTTCGCGTGTCTTCCCCGAGTGTATGCATGTGCGGGCTACCGGGGAAAGGCGGGGTTTGTGCTGGAAATGCAGGTAGCATGTAGTGCCTCCCCCTGGAGAGGGTAGGCAATTAGCGGATTTCCCCATGCCAGGGAACACTTTGACACCACTTAACTGCGTGGAGGGCGGCCCCGAACCTCCCCCACACAGTCAGTCGTGTTCCGGTATTGTGAGTGTGGGGAAGTTCCGTCTTCTGTCTGCAGCACCCGGAATCTCCTAGGAGCCCTTCGCGTGTCTTCCCCGAGTGTCTGCCTGTGCGGGCTGACGGGGAAAGGCGGGGGTTGGGCTGGAAATGCAGGTAGTATCTAGTGCCTCCCCCTGGACTTGGGAGGTAATTTGCCGACTTCCCCCTGCCAGGGAACACCTGTGACACCAGTCAGCTGCGTGGACGGTGGCCCCAAACCTCCCACACACAGCCGAGTTCCGAAATTGTGAGTGTGGGGAGGTTCCGTTTTTTGTCTGCAGCACCCGGGATCTCCTAGGAGCCTTTCGCGTGTCTTCCCCGAGTGTATACCATTGCGGGCTGCCGGGGAAATTGGGGGTTTGGCTGGAAATGCAAGTAGCATCCAGTGCCTCCCCCTGGACAGGGTAGGCAATTAGCGGACTTCCCGTGCCAGGGAACACCTTTGACACCACTTAGCTGCGTGGAGGGCGGCCCCGAACCTCCCCCACACAGTCAGCCGTGTTCTGGAATTCTGAGAGTGGGGAGGTTCCGTCTTCTGTCTGCAGCACCCGGGATCTCCTAGGAGCCCTTCGCGTGTCTTCCCCGAGTGTCTGCATGTGCGGGCTGCCGGGGAAAGGAGGGGTTTGGGCTGGAAATGCAGGTCGCATTTAGTGCCTCCCCCTGGACTTGGGAGGTAATTAGCGGACTTCCCCATGCCAGGGAACACCTTTGACACCACTCACCTGCGTGGAGGGCGGCCCCAAAACTCCCACACACAGTCAGCCGTGTTCCGAATTTGTGAGTTTGGGGAGGTTCCGTTCTCTCTCTAGAGCACCCGGGATCTCCTAGGAGCACTTCGCGTGTCTTCCCCGAGTGTCTACCATTGCGGGCTGCCGGGGAAAGCGGGCGTTGGGCTGGAAATGCAAGTAGCATCTAGTGCCTCCCCCTGGACAGGGTAGGCAATTAGCGGACTTCCCCGTGCCCGGGAACACCTGAGACAACAGTCAGCTGCGTGGAAGGCGGCCCCAGTCTTCCCCCTCACAGTCAGAAGTGTTCCGGAATTGTGAGTGTGGGGAGGTTCCGTATTCTGTCTGCAGCACCCGGGATCTCCTAGGAGCCCTTCGCGTGTCTTCCCCGAGTGTCTGCATGTGCGGGCTGCCGGGGAAAGGCGGGGGTTGGGCTGGAAATGCAGGTCGCATTTAGTGCCTCCCCCTGGACTTGGGAGGTAATTAGCGGACTTCCCCATGCCAGGGAACACCTTTGACACCACTCAACTGCGTGGAGGGCGGCCCGAAACCTCCCACACACAGTCAGCCGTGTTCCGAAATTGTGAATGTGGGGAGGTTCCGTTTTCTGTCTGCAGCACCCGGGATCTCCTAGGAGCCCTTCGCGTGTCTTCCACGGTTGTCTCCCATTGCGGGCTGCCGGGGAAAGCGGGGGTTGGGCTGGAAATGCAAGTAGCATCTAGTGCCTCCCCCTGGACAGGGTAGGCCATTAGCGGACTTCCCCGTGCCAGGGAACACCTGTGACACCAGTCAGCTGCGTCGACGGCGGCCCCAAACCTCCAACACACAGTCAGCCGTGTTCCGGAATTCTGAGAGTGGAGGTTCCGTCTTCTGTCTGCAGCACCCGGGATCTCCTAGGAGCCCTTCGCGTGTCTTCCCCGAGTGTCTGCCTGTGCGGGCTGCCGGGGAAAGGCGGGGGTTGGGCTGCAATTGCAGGTAGCATCTAGTGCCTCCCACTGGACTTGGGAGGTAATTAGCGGACTTCCCCCTGCCAGGGAACAGCTTTGACACCACTCAACTGCGTGGAGGGCGGCCTCAAACCTCCCACACACAGTCAGCCGTGTTCCGGAATTCTGAGAGTGAGGAGGTTCCGTCTTCTGTCTGCTGCACCCGGGATCTCCTAGGAGCCCTTCGCGTGTCTTCCCCGAGTGTCTGCCTGTGCGGGCTGACGGGGAAAGGCGGGGGTTGGGCTGGAAATGCAGGTAGTATCTAGTGCCTCCCCCTGGACTTGGGAGGTAATTTGCCGACTTCCCCCTGCCAGGGATCACCTGTGACACCAGTCAGCTGCGTGGACGGCGGCCCCAAACCTCCCCCACACAGTCAGCCGTGTTCCGGAATTGTGAGTGTGGGGAGGTTCCGTCTTCTGTCTGCAGCACCCAGGATCTCCTAGGAGCCCTTCGCGTGTCTTCCCCGAGTGTCTGCATGTGCGGGCTGCCGGGGAAAGGCGGGGGTTGGGCTGGAAATGCAGGTCGCATTTAATGCCTCCCCCTGGAATTGGGAGGTAATTAGCGGAATTCCCCATGCCAGGGAACACCTTTGACACCACTCACCTGCGTGGAGGGCGGCCCCAAATCTCCCACACACAGTCAGCCGTGTTCCGAAATTGTGAGTGTGGGGAGGTTCCGTTTTTTGTCTGCAGCACCCGGGATCTCCTAGGAGCCTTTCGCGTGTCTTCCCCGAGTGTATACCATTGCGGGCTGCCGGAGAAATCGGGGGTTTTGCTGGAAATGCAAGTAGCATCTAGTACCTCCCCCTGGACAGGGTAGGCAATTAGCGGACTTCCCGTGCCAGGGAACACCTTTGACACCACTTAGCTGCGTGGAGAGCGGCCCCGAACCTCCCCCACACAGTCAGCCGTGTTCCGGTATTGTGAGTGTGGGGAAGTTCCATCTTCTGTCTGCAGCACCCGGGATCTCCTAGGAGTACTTCGCGTGCCTTTCCCGAGTGTGTACCTGTGCGGGCTGCCGGGGAAAGGCGGGGTTTGGGCTGGAAATGTAGGTAGTATCTAGTGCCTCCACCTGGAAAGGGTAGGCAATTAGCGGACTTCCCGTGCCAGGGAACACCTTTGACACCACTTAGCTGCGTGGAGGGCGGCCCTGAAGCTCCCCCACACAGTCAGCCGTGTTCCGGTATTGTGAGTGTGGGGAAGTTCCGTCTTCTGTCTGCAGCACCCGGGATCTCCTAGGAGTACTTCGTGTGCCTTGCCCGAGTGTCTACCTGTGCGTGCTGCCAGGGAAATGCGGGGTTTGGGCTGGAAATGTAGGTAGTATCTAGTGCCTCCACCTGCACATGGGACGAAATTAGCGGACTTCCCCCAGCCAAGGTAATACCTTTGACACCAATCAGCTGCGTGGAGGGCGGCACCTAACCTCCCCACACAGTCAGCCGTGTTCCGGAATTGTGAGTGTGGGGAGGACCGTCTTCTGTCTGCAGCACCCGGGATCTCCTAGGAGCCCTTCGCGTGTCTTCCCGAGTGTCTGCATGTGCGGGCTGCCGGGGAAAGGCGGGGTTTGGGCTGGAAATGCAGGTCGCATTTAGTGCCTCCCCCTGGACTTGGGAGGTAATTAGCGGAATTCCCCATGCCAGGGAGCACCTTTGACACCACTTTGCTGCGTGGACGGCGGCACCAAACCTCCCCCACACAGTCAGACGTGTTCCGGAATTCTGAGAGAGGCGAGGTTCCGTCTTCTGTCTGCAGCACCCGGGATCTCCTAGGAGCCTTTCGCGTGTCTTCCCCGAGTGTCTGCATGTGCGGGCTGCCGGGGAAAGGCGGGGGTTGGGCTGGAAATGCAGGTCGCATTTAGTGCCTCCCCCTGGACTTGGGAGGTAATTAGCGGACTTCCCCATGCCAGGGAACACCTTTGACACCACTCACCTACGTGGAGGGCGGCCCCAAACCTCCCACACACAGTCAGCCGTGTTCCGAATTTGTGAGTGTGGGGAGGTTCCGTTCTATCTCTAGAGCACCCGGGATCTCCTAGGAGCACTTCGCGTGTCTTCCCCGAGTGTCTACCATTGCGGGCTGCCGGGGAAAGCGGGCGTTGGGCTGGAAATGCAAGTAGCATCTAGTGCCTCCCCCTGGACAGGGTAGGCAATTAGCGGACTTCCCCGTGCCAGGGAACACCTGTGACACCAGTCAGCTGCGTGGAAGGCGGCCCCAGTCTTCCCCCACACAGTCAGAAGTGTTCCGGAATTGTGAGTGTGGGGAGGTTCCGTATTATGTCTGCAGCACCCGGGATCTCCTAGGAGCCCTTCGCGTGTCTTCCCCGAGTGTCTGCATGTGCGGGCTGCCGGGGAAATGCGGGGGTTGGGCTGGAAATGCAGGTCGCATTTAGTGCCTCCCCCTGGACTTGGGAGGTAATTAGCGGACTTCCCCATGCCATTGAACACCTTTGACACCACTCAACTGCGTGGAGGGCGGCCCCAATCCTCCCACACACAGTCAGCCGTGTTCCGAAATTGTGAATGTGGGGAGGTTCCGTTTTCTGTCTGCAGCACCCGGGATCTCCTAGGAGCCCTTCGCGTGTCTTCCACGGTTGTCTCCCATTGCGGGCTGCCGGGGAAAGCGGGGGTTGGGCTGGAAATGCAAGTAGCATCTAGTGCCTCCCCCTGGACAGGGTAGGCCATTAGCGGACTTCCCCGTGCCAGGGAACACCTGTGACACCAGTCAGCTGCGTCGACGGCGGCCCCAAACCTCCAACACACAGTCAGCCGTGTTCCGGAATTCTGAGAGTGGAGGTTCCGTCTTCTGTCTGCAGCACCCGGGATCTCCTAGGAGCCCTTCGCGTGTCTTCCCCGAGTGTCTGCCTGTGCGGGCTGCCGGGGAAAGGCGGGGGTTGGGCTGCAATTGCAGGTAGCATCTAGTGCCTCCCACTGGACTTGGGAGGTAATTAGCGGACTTCCCCCTGCCAGGGAACAGCTTTGACACCACTCAACTGCGTGGAGGGCGGCCTCAAACCTCCCACACACAGTCAGCCGTGTTCCGGAATTCTGAGAGTGAGGAGGTTCCGTCTTCTGTCTGCTGCACCCGGGATCTCCTAGGAGCCCTTCGCGTGTCTTCCCCGAGTGTCTGCCTGTGCGGGCTGACGGGGAAAGGCGGGGGTTGGGCTGGAAATGCAGGTAGTATCTAGTGCCTCCCCCTGGACTTGGGAGGTAATTTGCCGACTTCCCCCTGCCAGGGATCACCTGTGACACCAGTCAGCTGCGTGGACGGCGGCCCCAAACCTCCCCCACACAGTCAGCCGTGTTCCGGAATTGTGAGTGTGGGGAGGTTCCGTCTTCTGTCTGCAGCACCCAGGATCTCCTAGGAGCCCTTCGCGTGTCTTCCCCGAGTGTCTGCATGTGCGGGCTGCCGGGGAAAGGCGGGGGTTGGGCTGGAAATGCAGGTCGCATTTAATGCCTCCCCCTGGAATTGGGAGGTAATTAGCGGAATTCCCCATGCCAGGGAACACCTTTGACACCACTCACCTGCGTGGAGGGCGGCCCCAAATCTCCCACACACAGTCAGCCGTGTTCCGAAATTGTGAGTGTGGGGAGGTTCCGTTTTTTGTCTGCAGCACCCGGGATCTCCTAGGAGCCTTTCGCGTGTCTTCCCCGAGTGTATACCATTGCGGGCTGCCGGAGAAATCGGGGGTTTTGCTGGAAATGCAAGTAGCATCTAGTACCTCCCCCTGGACAGGGTAGGCAATTAGCGGACTTCCCGTGCCAGGGAACACCTTTGACACCACTTAGCTGCGTGGAGAGCGGCCCCGAACCTCCCCCACACAGTCAGCCGTGTTCCGGTATTGTGAGTGTGGGGAAGTTCCATCTTCTGTCTGCAGCACCCGGGATCTCCTAGGAGTACTTCGCGTGCCTTTCCCGAGTGTGTACCTGTGCGGGCTGCCGGGGAAAGGCGGGGTTTGGGCTGGAAATGTAGGTAGTATCTAGTGCCTCCACCTGGAAAGGGTAGGCAATTAGCGGACTTCCCGTGCCAGGGAACACCTTTGACACCACTTAGCTGCGTGGAGGGCGGCCCTGAAGCTCCCCCACACAGTCAGCCGTGTTCCGGTATTGTGAGTGTGGGGAAGTTCCGTCTTCTGTCTGCAGCACCCGGGATCTCCTAGGAGTACTTCGTGTGCCTTGCCCGAGTGTCTACCTGTGCGTGCTGCCAGGGAAATGCGGGGTTTGGGCTGGAAATGTAGGTAGTATCTAGTGCCTCCACCTGCACATGGGACGAAATTAGCGGACTTCCCCCAGCCAAGGTAATACCTTTGACACCAATCAGCTGCGTGGAGGGCGGCACCTAACCTCCCCACACAGTCAGCCGTGTTCCGGAATTGTGAGTGTGGGGAGGACCGTCTTCTGTCTGCAGCACCCGGGATCTCCTAGGAGCCCTTCGCGTGTCTTCCCGAGTGTCTGCATGTGCGGGCTGCCGGGGAAAGGCGGGGTTTGGGCTGGAAATGCAGGTCGCATTTAGTGCCTCCCCCTGGACTTGGGAGGTAATTAGCGGAATTCCCCATGCCAGGGAGCACCTTTGACACCACTTTGCTGCGTGGACGGCGGCACCAAACCTCCCCCACACAGTCAGACGTGTTCCGGAATTCTGAGAGAGGGGAGGTTCCGTCTTCTGTCTGCAGCACCCGGGATCTCCTAGGAGCCTTTCGCGTGTCTTCCCCGAGTGTCTGCATGTGCGGGCTGCCGGGGAAAGGCGGGGGTTGGGCTGGAAATGCAGGTCGCATTTAGTGCCTCCCCCTGGACTTGGGAGGTAATTAGCGGACTTCCCCATGCCAGGGAACACCTTTGACACCACTCACCTACGTGGAGGGCGGCCCCAAACCTCCCACACACAGTCAGCCGTGTTCCGAATTTGTGAGTGTGGGGAGGTTCCGTTCTATCTCTAGAGCACCCGGGATCTCCTAGGAGCACTTCGCGTGTCTTCCCCGAGTGTCTACCATTGCGGGCTGCCGGGGAAAGCGGGCGTTGGGCTGGAAATGCAAGTAGCATCTAGTGCCTCCCCCTGGACAGGGTAGGCAATTAGCGGACTTCCCCGTGCCAGGGAACACCTGTGACACCAGTCAGCTGCGTGGAAGGCGGCCCCAGTCTTCCCCCACACAGTCAGAAGTGTTCCGGAATTGTGAGTGTGGGGAGGTTCCGTATTATGTCTGCAGCACCCGGGATCTCCTAGGAGCCCTTCGCGTGTCTTCCCCGAGTGTCTGCATGTGCGGGCTGCCGGGGAAATGCGGGGGTTGGGCTGGAAATGCAGGTCGCATTTAGTGCCTCCCCCTGGACTTGGGAGGTAATTAGCGGACTTCCCCATGCCATTGAACACCTTTGACACCACTCAACTGCGTGGAGGGCGGCCCCAATCCTCCCACACACAGTCAGCCGTGTTCCGAAATTGTGAATGTGGGGAGGTTCCGTTTTCTGTCTGCAGCACCCGGGATCTCCTAGGAGCCCTTCGCGTGTCTTCCACGGTTGTCTCCCATTGCGGGCAGCCGGGGAAAGGCGGGGGTTGGGCTGGAAATGCAAGTAGCATCTAGTGCCTCCCCCTGGACAGGGTAGGCCATTAGCGGAATTCCCCGTGCCAGGGAACACCTGTGACACCAGTCAGCTGCGTCGACGGCGGCCCCAAACCTCCAACACACAGTCAGCCGTTTTCCGGAATTCTGAGAGTGGAGGTTCCGTCTTCTGTCTGCAGCACCCGGGATCTCCTAGGAGCCCTTCGCGTGTCTTCCCCGAGTGTCTGCCTGTGCGGGCTGCCGGGGAAAGGCGGGGGTTGGGCTGGAATTGCAGGTAGCATCTAGTGCCTCCCACTGGACTTGGGAGGTAATTAGCGGACTTCCCCCTGCCAGGGAACACCTTTGACACCACTCAACTGCGTGGAGGGCGGCCCCAAACCTCCCACACACAGTCAGCCGTGTTCCGGAATTCTGAGAGTGAGGAGGTTCCGTCTTCTGTCTGCTGCACCCGGGATCTCCTAGGAGCCCTTCGCGTGTCTTCCCCGAGTGTATCCCATTGCGGGCTGCCGGAGAAAGCGGGGGTTGGGCTGGAAATGCAAGTAGCTTCTAGTGCCTTCCCCTGGACAGGGTAGGCAATTAGCGGACTTCCCCGTGCCAGGGAACACCTTTGACACCACTTAGCTGCGTGGAGGGCGGCCCCGAACCTCCCCGACACAGTCAGCCGTGTTCCGGAATTCTGAGAGTGGGGAGGTTCCGTCTTCTGTCTGCAGCACCCAAGATCTCCTAGGAGCATTTCGCGTGTCTTCCCCGAGTGTATGCATGTGCGGGCTACCGGGAAAAGGCGGCGTTGGGCTGGAAATGCAGGTAGCATGTAGTGCCTCCTCCTGGACTTGGGAGGTAATTAGCGGATTTCCCCATGCCAGGGAACACCTTTGACACCACTTAACTTCGTGGAGGGCGGCCCCGAACCTCCCCCACACAGTCAGCCGTGTTCCGGTATTGTGAGTGTGGGGAGGATCCGTCTTCTGTCTGCAGCACCCGGGATCACCTAGGAGCCCTTCGCGTGTCTTCCCCGAGTGTCTCACATTACGGGCTGCCGGGGAAAGTCGGGGTTTGGGCTGGAAATGCAGGTAGTATCTAGTGCCTCCCCCTGGACTTGGGAGGTAATTAGCGGACTTCCCCCTGCCAGGGAACACCTGTGACACCAGTCAGCTGCGTGGACGGCGGCCCCAAACCTCCCCCACACAGTCAGCCGTGTTCCGGAATTCTGAGAGTGGGGATGTTCCGTCTTCTGTCTGCAGCACCCGGGATCTCCTAGGAGCCCTTCGCGTGTCTTCCCCGAGTGTCTGCATGTGCGGGCTGCCGGGGAAAGGCGGGGGTTGGGCTGGAAATGCAGGTCGCATTTAGTGCCTCCCCCTGGACTTGGGAGGTAATTAGCGGACTTCCCCATGCCAGGGAACACCTTTGACACCACTCACCTGCGTGGAGGGCGGCCCCAAACCTCCCACACACAGTCAGCCGTGTTCCGAATTTGTGAGTGTGGGGAGGTTCCGTTTTCTGTCTGCAGCACCCGGGATCTCCTAGGAGCCCTTCGCGTGTCTTCCCCGAGTGTCTCCCATTGCGGGCTGCCGGGGAAAGCGGGGGTTGGGCTGGAAATGCAAGTAGCATCTAGTGCCTCCCCCTGGACAGGGTAGGCCATTAGCGAACTTCCCCGTGCCAGGGAACACCTGTGACACCAGTCAGCTTCGTGGACGGCGGCCCCAAACCTCCCACACACAGTCAGCCGTGTTCCGGAATTCTGAGAGTGAGGAGGTTCCGTCTTCTGTCTGCTGCACCCGAGATCTCCTAGGAGCATTTCGCGTGTCTTCCCCGAGTGTATGCATGTGCGGCTACCGGGGAAAGGCGGGGTTTGGGCTGAAAATGCAGGTAGCATGTAGTGCCTCCCCCTGGAAAGGGTAGGCAATTAGCGGATTTCCCCATGCCAGGGAACACCATTGACACCACTTTGCTGCGTGGAGGGCGGCCCAGAACCTCCCCCACACAGTTAGCCGTGTTCCGCTATTGTGAGTGTGGGGAAGTTCCGTCTTCTGTCTGCAGCACCCGGAATTTCCTAGGAGCCCTTCGCGTGTCTTCCCGAGTGTCTGCCTGTGCGGGCTGCCGGGGAAAGGCGGGGTTTGGGCTGGAGATGCAGGTAGCTTCTAGTGCCTCCCCCTGGACTTGGGAGGTAATTAGCGGACTTCCCCCTGCCAGGGAACACCTGTGACACCAGTCAGCTGCGTGGACGGCGGCCCCAAACCTCCCCCACACAGTCAGCCGTGTTCCGGAATTCTGAGAGTGGGGATGTTCCGTCTTCTGTCTGCAGCACCCGGGATCTCCTAGGAGCCCTTCGCGTGTCTTCCCCGAGTGTCTGCATGTGCGGGCTGCCGGGGAAAGGCGGGGGTTGGGCTGGAAATGCAGGTCGCATTTAGTGCCTCCTCCTGGACTTGGGAGGTAATTAGCGGACTTCCCCATGCCAGGGAACACCTTTGACACCACTCACCTGCGTGGAGGGCGGCCCCAAACCTCCCACACACAGTCAGCCGTGTTCCGAATTTGTGAGTGTGGGGAGGTTCCGTTTTCTGTCTGCAGCACCCGGGATCTCCTAGGAGTACTTCGCGTGTCTTCCACGGTTGTCTCCCATTGCGGGCTGCCGGGGAAAGCGGGGGTTGGGCTGGAAATGCAAGTAGCATCTAGTGCCTCCCCCTGGACAGGGTAGGCCATTAGCGAACTTCCCCGTGCCAGGGAACACCTGTGACACCAGTCAGCTTCGTAGACGGCGGCCCCAAACCTCCCACACACAGTCAGCCGTGTTCCGGAATTCTGAGAGTGAGGAGGTTCCGTCTTCTGTCTGCTGCACCCGAGATCTCCTAGGAGCATTTCGCGTGTCTTCCCCGAGTGTATGCATGTGCGGCTACCGGGGAAAGGCGGGGTTTGGGCTGAAAATGCAGGTAGCATGTAGTGCCTCCCCCTGGAAAGGGTAGGCAATTAGCGGATTTCCCCATGCCAGGGAACCACATTGACACAACTTTGCTGCGTGGAGGGCGGCCCAGAACCTCCCCCACACAGTTAGCCGTGTTCCGCTATTGTGAGTGTGGGGAAGTTCCGTCTTCTGTCTGCAGCACCCGGAATTTCCTAGGAGCCCTTCGCGTGTCTTCCCGAGTGTCTGCCTGTGCGGGCTGCCGGGGAAAGGCGGGGTTTGGGCTGGAGATGCAGGTAGCATCTAGTGCCTCCCCCTGGACTTGGGAGGTAATTAGCGGAATTCCGCCTGCCAGGGAACAACTGTGACACCAGTCAGCTGCGTGGAAGGCGGCCCCAGTCTTCCCCCACACAGTCAGAAGTGTTCCGGGATTGTGAGTGTGGGGAGGTTCCGTATTCTGTCTGCAGCACCCGGGATCTCCTAGGAGCCCTTCGCGTGTCTTCCCCGAGTGTCTACCATTGCGGGCTGCCGGGGAAAGCAGGGGTTGGGCTGGAAATGCAGGTCGCATTTAGTGCCTCCCCCTGGACTTCGGAGGTAATTAGCGGACTTCCCCATGCCAGGGAACACCTTTGACACCAGTCAACTGCGTGGACAGCGGCCACAAACCTCCCACACACAGTCAGCCGTGTTCCGAAATTGTGAGTGTGGGGAGGTTCCGTTTTCTGTCTGCAGCACCCGGGATCTCCTAGGAGCCCTTCGCGTGTCTTCCCCGAGTGTCTGCCTGTGCGGGCTGCCGGGGAAAGGCGGGGGTTGGGCTGGAAATGCAGGTAGCATCTAGTGTCTCCCCCTGGACAGGGTAGGCAATTAGCGAATTTACCCATGCCAGGGAACACCTTTGACAGCACTTAGCGGCGTGGAGGGCGGCCCCAAACCACCCCCACACAGTTAGCCGTGTTCCGGGATTGTGAGTGTGGGGAGGTTCCGTCTACAGTCTGCAGCACCCGGGATCTCCTAGGAGCCCTTCGCGTGTCTTCCCCGAGTGTCTCACATTGCGGGCTGCCGGGGAAAGGCGGGGGTTGGGCTGGAAATGCAGGTAGCATCTAGTGCCTCCCCCTGGACTTGGGAGGAATTTAGCGAACTTCCCCCTGCCAGGGAACACCTTTGACACCACTCAACTGCGTGGAGGGCGGCCCGAATCCTTCCACACACAGTCAGACGTGTTCCGGAATTCTGAGAGTGAGGAGGTTCCGTCTTCTGTCTGCTGCACCCGGGATCTCCTAGGAGCCCTTCGCGTGTCTTCATCGAGTGTCTCCCATTGCGGGCTGCCGGGGAAACCGGGGGTTGGGCTGGTAATGCAAGTAGCTTCTAGTGCCTTCCCCTGGACAGGGTAGGCAATTAGCGGACTTCCCCGTGCCAGGGAACACCTTTGACACCACTTAGCTGCGTGGAGGGCGGCCCCGTACCTCCCCGACACAGTCAGACGTGTTCCGGAATTCTGAGAGTGGGGAGGTTCCGTCTTCTGTCTGCAGCACCCGGGATCTCCTAGGAGCCCTTCGCGTGTCTTCCCCGAGTGTCTGCATGTGCGGGCTGCCGGGGAAAGGCGGGGGTTGGGCTGGAAATGCAGGTCGCATTTAGTGCCTCCCCCTGGACTTGGGAGGTAATTAGCGGATTTCCCCATGCCAGGGAACACCATTGACACCACTTAACTGCGTGGAGGGCGGCCCAGAACCTCCCCCACACTGTCAGCCGTGTTCCGGTATTGTGAGTGTTGGGAAGTTCCGTCTTCTGTCTGCAGCACCCAAGATCTCCTAGGAGCATTTCGCGTGTCTTCCCCGAGTGTATGCATGTGCGGGCTACCGGGAAAAGGCGGCGGTGGGCTGGAAATGCAGGTAGCATGTAGTGCCTCCTCCTGGACTTGGGAGGTAATTAGCGGATTTCCCCATGCCAGGGAACACCTTTGACACCACTTAACTTCGTGGAGGGCGGCCCCGAACCTCCCCCACACAGTCAGCCGTGTTCCGGTATTGTGAGTGTGGGGAGGTTCCGTCTTCTGTCTGCAGCACCCGGGATCACCTAGGAGCCCTTCGCGTGTCTTCCCCGAGTGTCTGCATGTGCGGGCTGCCGGGGAAATGCGGGGGTTGGGCTGGAAATGCAGGTAGCATCTAGTGCCTCCCCCTGGACTTGGGAGGTAATTAGCGGACTTCCCCATGCCAGGGAACACCTTTGACACCACTCACCTGCGTGGAGGGCGGCCCCAAACCTCCCACACACAGTCAGCCGTGTTCCGGAATTCTGAGAGTGAGGAGGTTCCGTCTTCTGTCTGCTGCACCCGAGATCTCCTAGGAGCATTTCGCGTGTCTTCCCCGAGTGTATGCATGTGCGGCTACCGGGGAAAGGCGGGGTTTGGGCTGAAAATGCAGGTAGCATGTAGTGCCTCCCCCTGGAAAGGGTAGGCAATTAGCGGATTTCCCCATGCCAGGGAACACCATTGACACCACTTTGCTGCGTGGAGGGCGGCCCAGAACCTCCCCCACACAGTTAGCCGTGTTCCGGTATTGTGAGTGTGGGGAAGTTCCGTCTTCTGTCTGCAGCACCCGGGATCTCCTAGGAGCCCTTCGCGTGTCTTCCCGAGTGTCTCCCTGTGCGGGCTGCCGGGGAAAGGCGGGGTTTGGGCTGGAAATGCACGTAGCATCTAGTGCCTCCCCCTGGACTTGGGAGGTAATTAGCGGAATTCCGCCTGCCAGGGAACACCTGTGACACCAGTCAGCTGCGTGGAAGGCGGCCCCAGTCTTCCCCCACACAGTCAGAAGTGTTCCGGAATTGTGAGTGTGGGGAGGTTCCGTATTCTGTCTGCAGCACCTGAGATCTCCTAGGAGCATTTCGCGTGTCTTCCCCGAGTGTATGCATGTGCGGGCTGCCGGGGAAAGGCGGGGTTTGGGCTGGAAATGCAGGTCGCATTTAGCGCCTCCCCCTGAACTTGGGAGGTAATTAGCGGACTTCCCCATGCCAGGGAAAACCTTTGACACCACTCACCTGCGTGGAGGGCGGTCCCAAACCTCCCACACACAGTCAGCCCTGTTCCGAAATTGTGAGTGTGGGGAGGTTCCGTTTTCTGTCTGCAGCACCCGGGATCTCCTAGGAGCCCTTCCCGTGTCTTCCCCGAGTGTCTCCCATTGCGGGCTGCCGGAGAAAGCGGGGGTTCGGCTGGAAATGCAAGTAGCATCTAGTGCCTCCCCCTGGACAGTGTTGGCAATGAGCGGACTTCCCCGTGACAGGGAACACCTTTGACACCACTTAGCTGCGTGGAGGGCGGCCCCGAACTTCCCCACACAGTCAGCCGTGTTCCGGAATTCTGAGAGTGGGGAGGTTCCGTCTTCGGTCTGCAGCACCCGAGATCTCCTAGGAGCATTTCGCGTGTCTTCCCCGAGTGTCTGCATGTGCGGGCTGCCGGGGAAAGGCGGGGGTTGGGCTGGAAATGCAGGTAGCATCTAGTGCCTCCCCCTAAACAGGGGAGGTAATTAGCGGAATTCCGCCTGCCAGGGAACACTTGTGACACCAGTCAGCTGCGTGGAAGGCGGCCCCATTCTTCCCCACACAGTCAGAAGTGTTTCGGAATTGTGAGTGTGGGGAGGTTCCGTCTTCTGTCTGCAGCACCCGTTATCCCCTAGGAGCCCTTCGCGTGTCTTCCACGAGTGTCTGCATGTGCGGGCTGCCGGGGAAAGGCGTGGGTTGGGCTGGAAATTCAGGTCGCATTTAGTGCCTACCCCTGGACTTGGGAGGTAATTAGCGGACTTCCCCATGCCAGGGAACACCTTTGACACCACTCAACTGCGTGTAGGGCGGCCCCAAACTTCCCCCACACAGTCAGCCGTGTTCCGGAATTCTGAGAGTGGGGAGGTTCCGTCTACTGTCTGCAGCACCCGGGATCTCCTAGGAGCCCTTCACGTGTCTTCCCCGAGTGTCTCACATTGCGGGCTGCCGGGGAAAGGCGGGGGTTGGGCTGGAAATGCAGGTAGTATCTAGTGCCTCCCCCTGGACTTGGGAGGTAATTAGCGGACTTCCCCCTGCCAGGGAACACCTGTGACACCAGTCAGCTGCGTGGACGGCGGACCCAAACCTCCCACACACAGTCAGCCGTGTTCCGGAATTCTGAGAGTGTGTAGGTTCCGTCTTCTGTCTGCTGCACCCGAATTCTCCTAGGAGCATTTTGCGTGACTTCCCCGAGTGTATGCATGTGCGGGCTACCGCGGAAAGGCGGGGTTTGGGCTGGAAATGACGGTAGCATGTAGTGCCTCCCCCTGGAGAGGGTAGGCAATTAGCGGACTTCCCCCTGCCAGGGAATACCTTTGACACCACTTTGCTGCGTGGAGGGCGGCCCCGAACCTCCCCCACACAGTCAGCCGTGTTCCGGTATTGTGAGTGTGGGGAAGTTCCGTCTTCTGTCTGCAGCACCCGGAATCCCCTAGGAGCCCTTCGCGTGTCTTCCCCGAGTGTCTGCCTGTGCGGGCTGCCGGGGAATGGCGGGGGATGGGCTGGAAATGCAGGTAACATCTAGTGCCTCCCCCTGGACAGGGTAGGCAATTAGCGAATTTACCCATGCCAGGGAACACCTTTGACAACACTTAGCGGCGTGGAGGGCGGCCCCAAACCACCCCCACACAGTTAGCCGTGTTCCGGGATTGTGAGTGTGGGGAGGTTCCGTCTACAGTCTGCAGCACCCGGGATCTCCTAGGAGCCATTCGCATGTCTTCCCCGATTGTCTCACATTGCGGGCTGCCGGGGAAATGCGGGGGTTGGGCTGGAAATGCAGGTAGCATCTAGTGCCTCCCCCTGGACTTGGGAGGTAATTAGCGGACTTCCCCCTGCCAGGGAACACCTTTGACACCACTCAACTGCGTGGAGGGCGGCCCCGAACCTCCCCGACACAGTCAGCCGTGTTCCGGAATTCTGACACTGGGGAGGTTCCGTCTTCTGTCTGCAGCACCGGAGATCTCCTAGGAGCATTTCGCGTGTCTTCCCCGAGTGTTGCATGTGCGGGCTGCCGGGGAAAGGCGGGGTTTGGGCTGAAAATGCAGGTAGCATGTAGTGCCTCCCGCTGGAATGGGTAGGCAATTAGCGGATTTCCCCATGCCAGGGAACACCTTTGACACCACTTAGCTGCGTGGAGGGCGGCCCCGAACCTCCCCCACACAGTCAGCCGTGTTCCGGAATTGTGAGTGTGGGGAGGTTCCGTCTTCTGTCTGCAGCACCCGGGATCCCTTAGGAGCACTTCGCGTGTCTTCCCCGAGTGTATGCATGTGCGGGCTACCGGGGAAATGCGGCGTTGGGCTGGAAATGCAGGTAGAATGTAGTGCCTCCTCCTGGACATGGTAGGCAATTCACGGACTTCCCCCTGCCAGGGAATACCTTTGACACCACTTTGCTGCGTGGACGGCGGCACCAAACCTCCCCCACACAGTCAGACGTGTTCCGGAATTCTGAGAGAGGGGAGGTTCCGTCTTCTGTCTGCAGCACCCGGGATCTCCTAGGAGCCCTTCGCGTGTCTTCCCCGAGTGTCTGCATGTGCGGGCTGCCGGGGAAAGGCGGGGGTTGGGCTGGAAATGCAGGTCGCATTTAGTGCCTCCCCCTGGACTTGGGAGGTAATTAGCGGACTTCCCCATGCCAGGGAACACCTTTGACACCACTCACCTGCGTGGAGGGCGGCCCCAAACCTCCCACACACAGTCAGCCGTGTTCCGAATTTGTGAGTGTGGGGAGGTTCCGTTTTCTCTCTGCAGCACCCGGGATCTCCTAGGAGCACTTCGCGTGTCTTCCCCGAGTGTCTACCATTGCGGGCTGCCGGGGAAAGCGGGGGTTGGGCTGGAAATGCAAGTAGCATCTAGTGCCTCCCCCTGGACAGGGTAGGCAATTAGCGGACTTCCCCGTGCCAGGGAACACATTTGACACCACTTAGCTGCGTGGAGGGCGGCCCCGAACCTCCCCCACACAGTCAGGCGTGTTCCAGAATTCTGAGAGTGGGGAGGTTCCGTCTTCTGTCTGCAGCACCCGGGATCTCCTAGGAGCCCTTCGCGTGTCTTCATCGAGTGTCTCCCATTGCGGGCTGCCGGGGAAAGCGGGGGTTGGGATGCAAATGCAAGTAGCATCTAGAGCCTCCCCCTGGACAGGGTAGGCAATTAGCAGACTTCCCCATGCCAGGGAACACCTTTGACACCACTTAGAGGCGTGGAGGGCGGCCCCGAACCTCCCCCACACAGTCAGACATGTTCCGGAATTATGAGTGTGGGGAGGTTCCGTCTTCTGTCTGCAGCACCCGGGATCTCCTAAGAGCCCTTCGCGTGTCTTCCCCGAGTGTCTACCTGTGCGGGCTGCCGGGGAAAAACGGGGGATGGGCTGGAAATGCAGGTAGTATCTAGTGCCTCTCCCTGGACTTGGGAGGTAATTAGCGGACTTCCCCCTGCCAGGGAACACCTGTGACACCAGTCAGCTGCGTGGACGGCGGCCCCAAACCTCCCCCACACAGTCAGCCGTGTTCCGGAATTCTGAGAGTGGGGAGGTTCCGTCTTCTGTCTGCAGCACCCAGGATCTCCTAGGAGCCCTTCGCGTGTATTCCCCGTGTGTCTGCTTTTGCGGGCTGCCGGGGAAAAGCGGGGGTTGGGCTGGAAATGCTGGTAGCATCTAGTGCCTCCCCCTAAACAGGGGAGGTAATTAGCGGAATTCCGCCTGCCTGGGAACACCTGTGACACCAGTCCGCTTCGTGGAAGGCGGCCCCATTCTTCCCCCACACAGTCAGAAGTGTTCCGGAATTGTGAGTGTGGGGAGGTTCCGTCTTCTGTCTGCAGCACCCGTTATCTCCTAGGAGCCCTTCGAGTGTCTTCCCCGAGTGTCTGCATGTGCGGGCTGCCGGGGAAAGGCGTGGGTTGGGCTGGAAATGCAGGTCGCTATTAGTGCCTACCCCTGGACTTGGGAGGTAATTAGCGGACTTCCCCATGCCAGGGAACACCTTTGACACCACTCAACTGCGTGGAGGGCGGCCCCAAACCTCCCCCACACAGTCAGCCGTGTTCCGGAATTCTGAGAGTGTGGAGGTTCCGTCTTCTGTCTGCAGCACCCGGGATCTCCTAGGAGCCCTTCGCGTGTCTTCCCCGAGTGTCTCACATTGCGGGCTGCCGGGGAAAGGCGGGGGTTGGGCTGGAAATGCAGGTAGCATGTAGTGCCTCCCGCTGGAATGGGTAGGCAATTAGCGGATTTCCCCATGCCAGGGAACACCTTTCACACCACTTACCTGCGTGGAGGGCGGCCCCGAACCTCCCCCACACAGTCAGCCGTGTTCCGGAATTGTGAGTGTGGGGAGGTTCCGTCTTCTGTCTGCAGCACCAGGGATCTCCTAAGAGCACTTCGCGTGTCTTCCCCGAGTGTCTGCATGTGCGGGCTTCCGGTGAAAAGCGGGGGTTTAGCTGGAAATGCAGGTAGTATCTAGTGCCTCCCCCTGGACTTGGGAGGTAATTTGCGGACTTCCCCCTGCCAGGGAACACCTGTGACACCAGTCAGCTGCGTGGACGGCGGCCCCAAGCCTCCCACACATTGTCAGCCGTGTTCCGGAATTCTGAGAGTGAGGAGGTTCCGCCTTCTCTCTGCAGCACCCGAGATCTCCTAGGAGCATTTCGCGTGTTTTCCCCGAGTGTATGCATGTGCGGGCTGCCGGGGAAAGGCGGGATTTGGGCTGGAAATGCAAGTAGCATCTAGTGCCTCCCCCTGGATAGTGTAGGCAATTAGCGGACTTCCCCGTGACAGGGAACACCTTTGACACCACTTAGCTGCGTGGAGGGCGGCCCCGAACCTACCCCACACAGTCAGCCGTGTTCCGGAATTCTGAGAGTGGGGAGGTTCCGTCTTCTGTCTGCAGCACCCGAGATCTCCTAGGAGCATTTCGCGTGTCTTCCCCGAGTGTCTGCATGTGCGGGCTGCCGGGGAAAGGCGGGGGTTGGGCTGGAAAAGCAGGTAGCATCTAGTGCCTCCCCCTAAACAGGGGAGGTAATTAGCGGAATTCCGCCTGCCAGGGAACACTTGTGACACCAGTCAGCTGCGTGGAAGCCGGCCCCATTCTTCCCCACACAGTCAGAAGTGTTCCGGAATTGTGAGTGTGGGGAGGTTCCGTCTTCTGTCTGCAGCACACGTTATCTCCTAGGAGCCCTTCGCGTGTCTTCCACGAGTGTCTGCATGTGCGGGCTGCCGGGGAAAGGCGTGGGTTGGGCTGGAAATGCAGGTCGCATTTAGTGCCAACCCCTGGACTTGGGAGGTAATTAGCGGACTTCCCCATGCCAGGGAACACCTTTGACACCACTCACCTGCGTGGAGGGCGGCCCCGAACCTCCCCCACACAGTCAGGCGTGTTCCAGAATTCTGAGAGTGGGGAGGTTCCGTCTTCTGTCTGCAGCACCCGGGATCTCCTAGGAGCCCTTCGCGTGTCTTCATCGAGTGTCTCCCATTGCGGGCTGCCGGGGAAAGCGGGGGTTGGGATGCAAATGCAAGTAGCATCTAGTGCCTCCCCCTGGACAGGGTAGGCAATTAGCAGACTTCCCCATGCCAGGGAACACCTTTGACACCACTTAGAGGCGTGGAGGGCGGCCCCGAACCTCCCCCACACAGTCAGCCATGTTCCGGAATTATGAGTGTGGGGAGGTTCCGTCTTCTGTCTGCAGCACCCGGGATCTCCTAAGAGCCCTTCGCGTGTCTTCCCCGAGTGTCTACCTGTGCGGGCTGCCGGGGAAAAACGGGGGATGGGCTGGAAATGCAGGTAGTATCTAGTGCCTCTCCCTGGACTTGGGAGGTAATTAGCGGACTTCCCCCTGCCAGGGAACACCTGTGACACCAGTCAGCTGCGTGGACGGCGGCCCCAAACCTCCCCCACACAGTCAGCCGTGTTCCGGAATTCTGAGAGTGGGGAGGTTCCGTCTTCTGTCTGCAGCACCCAGGATCTCCTAGGAGCCCTTCGAGTGTCTTCCCCGAGTGTCTGCATGTGCGGGCTGCCGGGGAAATGCGTGGGTTGGGCTGGAAATGCAGGTCGCTATTAGTGCCTAAGCCTGGACTTGGGAGGTAATTAGCGGACTTCCCCATGCCAGGGAACACCTTTGACACCACTCAACTGCGTGGAGGGCGGCCCCAAACCTCCCCCACACAGTCAGCCGTGTTCCGGAATTCTGAGAGTGTGGAGGTTCCGTCTTCTGTCTGCAGCACCCGGGATCTCCTAGGAGCCCTTCGCGTGTCTTCCCCGAGTGTCTCACATTGCGGGCTGCCGGGGAAAGGCGGGGGTTGGGCTGGAAATGCAGGTAGCATGTAGTGCCTCCCGCTGGAATGGGTAGGCAATTAGCGGATTTCCCCATGCCAGGGAACACCTTTCACACCACTTAGCTGCGTGGAGGGCGGCCCCGAACCTCCCCCACACAGTCAGCCGTGTTCCGGAATTGTGAGTGTGGGGAGGTTCCGTCTTCTGTCTGCAGCACCAGGGATCTCCTAAGAGCACTTCGCGTGTCTTCCCCGAGTGTCTGCATGTGCGGGCTTCCGGTGAAAAGCGGGGGTTTAGCTGGAAATGCAGGTAGTATCTAGTGCCTCCCCCTGGACTTGGGAGGTAATTTGCGGACTTCCCCCTGCCAGGGAACACCTGTGACACCAGTCAGCTGCGTGGACGGCGGCCCCAAGCCTCCCACTCAGTGTCAGCCGTGTTCCGGAATTCTGAGAGTGAGGAGGTTCCGTCTTCTCTCTGCAGCACCCGAGATCTCCTAGGAGCATTTCGCGTGTTTTCCCCGAGTGTATGCATGTGCGGGCTGCCGGGGAAAGGCGGGATTTGGGCTGGAAATGCAAGTAGCATCTAGTGCCTCCCCCTGGATAGTGTAGGCAATTAGCGGACTTCCCCGTGACAGGGAACACCTTTGACACCACTTAGCTGCGTGGAGGGCTGCCCCGAACCTACCCCACACAGTCAGCCGTGTTCCGGAATTCTGAGAGTGGGGAGGTTCCGTCTTCTGTCTGCAGCACCCGAGATCTCCTAGGAGCATTTCGCGTGTCTTCCCCGAGTGTCTGCATGTGCGGGCTGCCGGGGAAAGGCGGGGGTTGGGCTGGAAATGTAGGTACTATCTAGTGCCTCCACCTGCACATGGGACGAAATTAGCGGAATTCCCCCTGCCAAGTTAATTCCTTTGACACCACTCAGCTGCGTGGAGGGCGGCCTCTAACCTCCCCACACAGTCAGCCCTGTTCCGAAATTGTGAGTGTGGGGAGGTTCCGTTTTCTGTCTGCAGCACCCGGGATCTCCTAGGAGCCCTTCCCGTGTCTTCCCCGAGTGTCTCCCATTGCGGGCTGCCGGAGAAAGCGGGGGTTGGGCTGGAAATGCAAGTAGCATCTAGTGCCTCCCCCTGGACAGTGTAGACAATTAGCGGACTTCCCCGTGACAGGGAACACCTTTGACACCACTTAGCTGCGTGGAGGGCGGCCCCGAACTTCCCCCACACAGTCAGCCGTGTTCCGGAATTCTGAGAGTGGGGAGGTTCCGTCTTCTGTCTGCAGCACCCGAGATCTCCTAGGAGCATTTCGCGTGTCTTCCCCGAGTGTCTGCATGTGCGGGCTGCTGGGGAAAGGCGGGGGTTGGGCTGGAAATGCAGGTTGCATCTAGTGCCTCCCCCTAAACAGGGGAGGTAATTAGCGGAATTCCGCCTGCCAGGGAACACCTGTGACACCAGTCAGCTGCGTGGAAGGCGGCCCCATTCTTCCCCCACACAGTCAGAAGTGTTCCGGTATTGTGAGTGTGGGGAGGTTCCGTCTTCTGTCTGCAGCACCCGTTATCTCCTAGGAGCCCTTCGCGTGTCTTCCCCGAGTGTCTGCATGTGCGGGCTGCCGGGGAAAGGCGTGGGTTGGGCTGGAAATGCAGGTCGCATTTAGTGCCTCCCCCTGGACTTGGGAGGTAATTAGCGGATTTCCCCATGCCAGGGAACACCTTTGACACCACTCAACTGCGTGGAGGGCGGCCCCAAACCTCCCCCACACAGTGAGCCGTGTTCCGGAATTCTGAGAGTGGGGAGGTTCCGTCTTCTGTCTGCAGCACCCGGGATCTCCTAGGAGCCCTTCGCGTGTCTTCCCCGAGTGTCTGCATGTGCGGGCTGCCGGGGAAAGGCGGGGGTTGGGCTGGAAATGCAGGTCGCATTTAGTGCCTCCCCCTGGAATTGGGAGGTAATTAGCCGACTTCCCCCTGCCAGGGAACATTTTTGACACCACTGAACTGCGTGGAGGGCGGCCCCAAACCTCCAACACACAGTCAGCCGTGTTCCGGAATTCTGAGAGTGTGGAGGTTCCGTCTTCTGTCTGCTGCACCCGAATTCTTCTAGGAGCATTTCGCGTGTCTTCCCCGAGTGTCTGCCTGTGCGGGCTGCCGGGGAAAGGCGGGGTTTGGGCTGGAAATGCAGGTAGCATCTAGTGCCTCCCCCTGGACAGGGTAGGCAATTAGCGAATTTACCCATGCCAGGGAACACCTTTGACAACACTTAGCGGCGTGGATGGCGGCCCCAAACCACCCCCACACAGTTATCCGTGTTCCGGGATTGTGAGTGTGGGGAGGTTCCGTCTACAGTCTGCAGCACCCGGGATCTCCTAGGAGCCCTTCGCGTGTCTTCCCCGAGTTTCTGCATGTGCGGGCTGCCAGGGAAAAGCGGGGGTTGGGCTGGAAATGCAGGTCGCATTTAGTGCCTCCCCCTGGACTTGGGAGGTAATTAGCCGAATTCCCCCTGCCAGGGAACATTTTTGACACCACTGAACTGCGTGGAGGGCGGCCCCAAACCTCCAACACACAGTCAGCCGTGTTCCGGAATTCTGAGAGTGTGGAGGTTCCGTCTTCTGTCTGCTGCACCCGAATTCTTCTAGGAGCATTTCGCGAGTCTTCCCCGAGTGTATGCATGTGCGGGCTACCGGGGAAAGGCGGGGTTTGGGCTGGAAATGCAGGTAGCATGTAGTGCCTCCCCCTGGAGAGGGTATGCAATTAGCGGATTTCCCCATGCCAGGGAACACCTTTGACACCACTTAACTGCGTGGAGGGCGGCCCCGAACCTCCCCCACACAGTCAGCCGTGTTCCGGTATTGTGAGTGTGGGGAGGTTCCGTCTTCTGTCTGCAGCACCCGGGATCTCCTAGGAGCCCTTCGCGTGTCTTCCCCGAGTGTCTGCATGTGCGGGCTGCCGGGGAAAGGCGGGGGTTGGGCTGGAAATGCAGGTCGCATTTAGTGCCTCCCCCTGGAATTGGGAGGTATTTAGCGGAATTCCCCATGCCAGGGAACACCTTTGACACCACTCACCTGCGTGGAGGGCGGCCCCAAACCTCCCACACACAGTCAGCCGTGTTCCGAAATTGTGAGTGTGGGGAGGTTCCGTTTTTTGTCTGCAGCACCCGGGATCTCCTAGGAGCCTTTCGCGTGTCTTCCCCGAGTGTATACCATTGCGGGCTGCTGCGGAAATCGGGGGTTTGGCTGGAAATGCAAGTAGCATCTAGGGCCTCCCCCTGGACAGGGTAGGCAATTAGCGGACTTCCCGTGCCAGGGAACACCTTTGACACCACTTAGCTGCGTGGAGGGCGGCCCCGAACCTCCCCCACACAGTCAGCCGTGTTCCGGTATTGTGAGTGTGGGGAAGTTCCGTCTTCTGTCTGCAGCACCCGGGATCTCCTAGGAGTCCTTCGCGTGCCTTTCCCGAGTGTGTACCTGTGCGGGCTGCCGGGGAAAGGCGGGGTTTGGGCTGGAAATGTAGGTAGTATCTAGTGCCTCCACCTGCACATGGGACGAAATTAGCGGACTTCCCCCAGCCAAGGTAATACCTTTGACACAAATCAGCTGCGTGTAGGGCGGCCCCTAACCTCCCCACACAGTCAGCCGTGTTCCGGAATTGTGAGTGTGGGGAGGACCGTCTTCTGTCTGCAGCACCCGGGATCTCCTAGGAGCCCTTCGCGTGTATTCCCCGAGTGTCTGCATGTGCGGGCTGCCGGGGAAAGGCGGGGTTTGGGCTGGATATGCAGGTCGCATTTAGTGCCTCCCCCTGGACTTGGGAGGTAATTAGCGGAATTCCCCATGCCAGGGAACACCTTTGACACCACTCACCTGCGTGGAGGGCGGCCCCAAACCTCCCACACACAGTCAGCCGTGTTCCGAATTTGTGAGTGTGGGGAGGTTCCGTTTTTTCTCTGCAGCACCCAGGATCTCCTAGGAGCACTTCGCGTGTCTTCCCCGAGTGTCTACCATTGCGGGCTGACGGGGAAAGCGGGGGTTGGGATGGAAATGCAAGTAGCATCTAGTGCCTCCCCCTGGACAGGGTAGGCAATTAGCGGACTTCCCCATGCCAGGGAACACCTTTGACACCACTCACCTGCGTGGAGGGTGGCCCCAAACCTCCCACACACAGTCAGCCGTGTTCCGAAATTGTGAGTGTGGGGAGGTTCCGTTTTTTGTCTGCAGCACCCGGGATCTCCTAGGAGCCTTTCGCGTGTCTTCCCAGAATGTATACCATTGCGGGCTGCCGGGGAAATCGGGGGTTTGGCTGGAAATGCAAGTAGCATCTAGTGCCTCCCCCTGGACAGGGTAGGCAATTAGCGGACTTCCCGTGCCAGAGAACACCTTTGACACCACTTAGCTGCGTGGAGGGCGGCCCTGAACCTCCCCCACACAGTCAGCCGTGTTCCTGTATTGTGATTGTGGGGAAGTTCCGTCTTCTGTCTGCAGCACCCGGGATCTCCTAGGAGTCTTTCGCGTGCCTTGCCCGAGTGTCTACCTGTGCGGGCTGCCGGGGAAAGGCGGGGTTTGGGCTGGAAATGTTGGTAGTATCTAGTGCCTCCACCTGCACATGGGACGAAATTAGCGGACTTCCCCCAGCCAAGGTAATACCTTTGACACCAATCAGCTGCGTGGAGGGCGGCACCTAACCTCCCCACACAGTCAGCCGTGTTCCGGAATTGTGAGTGTGGGGAGGACCGTCTTCTGTCTGCAGCACCCGGGATCTCCTAGGAGCCCTTCGCGTGTCTTCCCGAGTGTCTGCATGTGCGGGCTGCCGGGGAAAGGCGGGGGTTGGGCTGGAAATGCACGTCGCATTTAGTGCCTCCCCCTGGACTTGGGAGGTAATTAGCGGAATTCCCCATGCCAGGGAGCACCATTGACACCACTTTGCTGCGTGGACGGCGGCACCAAACCTCCCCCACACAGTCAGACGTGTTCCGGAATTCTGAGAGAGGGGAGGTTCCGTCTTCTGTTTGCAGCACCCGGGATCTCCTAGGAGCCCTTCGCGTGTCTTCCCCGAGTGTCTGCATGTGCGGGCTGCCGGGGAAAGGCGGGGGTTGGGCTGGAAATGCAGGTCGCATTTAGTGCCTCCCCCTGGAATTGGGAGGTAATTAGCGGACTTCCCCATGCCAGGGAACACCTTTGACACCACTCACCTGCGTGGAGGGCGGCCCCAAACCTCCCACACACAGTCAGCCGTGTTCCGAATTTGTGAGTGTGGGGAGGTTCCGTTTTCTCTCTGCAGCACCCGGGATCTCCTAGGAGCACTTCGCGTGTCTTCCCCGAGTGTCTACCATTGCGGGCTGCCGGGGAAAGCGGGCGTTGGGCTGGAAATGCAAGTAGCATCTAGTGCCTCCCCCTGGACAGGGTAGGCAATTAGCGGAATCCCCGTGCCAGGGAACACCTTTGACACCACTTAGCTGCGTGGAGGGCGGCCCCGAACCTCCCCCACACAGTCAGGCGTGTTCCAGAATTCTGAGAGTGGGGAGGTTCCGTCTTCTGTCTGCAGCACCCGGGATCTCCTAGGAGCCCTTCGCGTGTCTTCATCGAGTGTCTACCATTGCGGGCTGCCGGGGAAAGCGGGGGTTGGGCTGGAAATGCAAGTAGCATCTAGTGCCTCCCCCTGGACAGGGTAGGCAATTAGCGGACTTCCCCATGCCAGGGAACACTTTTGACACCACTTAGAGGCGTGGAGGGCGGCCCCGAACCTCCCCCACACAGTCAGCCATGTTCCGGAATTGTGAGTGTGGGGAGGTTCCGTCTTCTGTCTGCAGCACCAAGGATCTCCTAGGAGCCCTTCGCGTGTATTCCCCGTGTGTCTGCTTTTGCGGGCTGCCGGGGAAAGGCGGGGGTTGGGCTGGAAATGCAGGTAGCATCTAGGGCCTCCCCCTGGACTTGGGAGGTAATTAGCGGAATTCCGCCTGCCAGGGAACACCTGTGACACCAGTCAGCTGCGTGGAAGGCGGCCCCAGTCTTCCCCCACACAGTCAGAAGTGTTCCGGAATTGTGAGTGTGGGGAGCTTCCGTGTTCTGTCTGCAGCACCAGGGATCTCCTAGGAGCCCTTCGTGTGTCTTCCCCGAGTGTCTGCATGTGCGGGCTGCCGGGGAAAGGCGGGGGTTGGGCTGGAAATGCAGGTCGCATTTAGTGCCTCCCCCTGGACTTGGGAGGTAATTAGCGGACTTCCCCATGCCAGGGAACACCTTTGACACCACTCAACTGCGTGGAGGGCGGCCCCAAACCTCCCACACTCAGTCAGCCGTGTTCCGAAATTGTGAGTGTGGGGAGGTTCCGTTTTCTGTCTGCAGCACCCGGGATCTCCTAGGAGCCCTTCGCGTGTCTTCCACGGTTGTTTCCCATTGCGGGCTGCCGGGGAAAACGGGGGTTGGGCTGGAAATGCAAGTAGCATCTAGTGCCTCTCCCTGGACAGGGTAGGCCATTAGCGGACTTCCCCATGCCAGGGAACACCTGTGACACCAGTCAGCTGCGTTGACGGCGGCCCCAAACCTCCAACACACAGTCAGCCATGTTCCGGAATTCTGAGAGTGGAGGTTCCGTCTTCTGTCTGCAGCACCCGGGATCTCCTAGGAGCCCTTCGCGTGTCTTCCCCGAGTGTCTGCCTGTGCGGGCTGCCGGGGAAAGGCGGGGTTTGGGCTGGAAATGCAGGTAGCATCTAGTGCCTCCCCCTGGACAGGGTAGGCAATTAGCGAATTTACCCATGCCAGGGAACACCTTTGACAACACTTAGCGGCGTGGAGGGCGGCCCCAAACCACCCCCACACAGTTATCCGTGTTCCGGGATTGTGAGTGTGGGGAGGTTCCGTCTACAGTCTGCAGCACCCGGGATCTCTTAGGAGCCCTTCGCGTGTCTTCCCGAGTGTCTGCATGTGCGGGCTGCCGGGGAAATGCGGGGTTTGGGCTGGAAATGCACGTCGCATTTAGTGCCTCCCCCTGGACTTGGGAGGTAATTAGCGGAATTCCCCATGCCAGGGAGCACCTTTGACACCACTTTGCTGCGTGGACGGCGGCACCAAACCTCCCCCACACAGTCAGACGTGTTCCGGAATTCTGAGAGAGGGGAGGTTCCGTCTTCTGTCTGCAGCACCCGGGATCTCCTAGGAGCCCTTCGCGTGTCTTCCCCGAGTGTCTGCATGTGCGGGCTGCCGGGGAAAGGCGGGGGTTGGGCTGGAAATGCAGGTCGCATTTAGTGCCTCCCCCTGGACTTGGGAGGTAATTAGCGGACTTCCCCATGCCAGGGAACACCTTTGACACCACTTAACTGCGTGGAGGGCGGCCCCGAACCTCCCCCACACAGTCAGCCGTGTTCCGGTATTGTGAGTGTGGGGAAGTTCCGTCTTCTGTCTGCAGCACCCGGAATCTCCTAGGAGCCCTTCGCGTGTCTTCCCCGAGTGTCTGCCTGTGCGGGCTGATGGGGAAACGCGGGGGTTGGGCTGGAAATTCAGGTAGTATCTAGTGCCTCCCCCTGGACTTGGGAGGTAATATGCCGACTTCCCCCTGCCAGGGAACACCTGTGACACCAGTCAGCTGCGTGGACGGTGGCCCCAAACCTCCCACACACAGTCAGCCGAGTTCCGAAATTGTGAGTGTGGGGAGGTTCCGTTTTTTGTCTGCAGCACCCGGGATCTCCTAGGAGCCTTTCGCGTGTCTTCCCCGAGTGTATACCATTGCGGGCTGCCGGGAAAATTGGGGGTTTGGCTGGAAATGCAAGTAGCATCCAGTGCCTCCCCCTGGACAGGGTAGGCAATTAGCGGACTTCCCGTGCCAGGGAACACCTTTGACACCACTTAGCTGCGTGGAGGGTGGCCCCGAACCTCCCCCACACAGTCAGCCGTGTTCCGGTATTGTGAGTGTGGGGAAGTTCCGTCTTCTGTCTGCAGCACCCGGGATCTCCTAGGAGTCCTTCGCGTGCCTTGCCCGAGTGTCTACCTGTGCGGGCTTCCGGGGAAAGGCGGGGTTTGGGCTGGAAATGTAGGTACTATCTAGTGCCTCCACCTGCACATGGGACGAAATTAGCGGAATTCCCCCTGCCAAGTTAATTCCTTTGACACCACTCAGCTGCGTGGAGGGCGGCCTCTAACCTCCCCACACAGTCAGCCGTGTTCCGGAATTGTGAGTGTGGGGAGGACCGTCTTCTGTCTGCAGCACCCGGGATCTCCTAGGAGCCCTTCGCGTGTCTTCCCGAGTGTCTGCATGTGCGGGCTGCCGGGGAAAGGAGGGGTTTGGGCTGGAAATGCAGGTAGCATCTAGTGCCTCCCCCTGGACAGGGTAGGCAATTAGCGGATTTACCCATGCCAGAGAACACCTTTGACACCACTTAACTGCGTGGAGGGCGGCCCCGAACCTCCCCCACACAGTCAGCCGTGTTCCGGTATTGTGAGTGTGGGGAAGTTCCGTCTTCTGTCTGCAGCACCCGGGATCTCCTAGGAGCCCTTCGCGTATCTTCCCCGAGTGTCTGCCTGTGCGGGCTGCCGGAGAAAGGCGGGGTTTGGGCTGGAAATGCAGGTAGTATCTAGTGCCTCCCCCTTGACTTGGTAGGTAATTAGCGGACTTCCCCAAGCCAGGGAATAATTTTGACACCAGTCAACTGCGTGGACGGCGGCCCCAAACCTACCCCACACAGTCAGCCGTGTTCCGGAATTCTGAGAGTGGGGATGTTCCGTCTTCAGTCTGCAGCACCCGGGATCTCCTAGGAGCCCTTCGCGTGTCTTCCCGAGTGTCTGCATGTGCGGGCTGCCGGGGAAAGGCGGGGGTTGGGCTGGAAATGCAGGTCGCATTTAGTGCCTCCCCCTGAACTTGGGAGGTAATTAGCGGACTTCCCCATGCCAGGGAACACCTTTGACACCACTCACCTGCGTGGAGGGCGGTCCCAAACCTCCCACACACAGTCAGCCCTGTTCCGAAATTGTGAGTGTGGGGAGGTTCCGTTTTCTGTCTGCAGCACCCGGGATCTCCTAGGAGCCCTTCCCGTGTCTTCCCCGAGTGTCTCCCATTGCGGGCTGCCGGAGAAAGCGGGGGTTGGGCTGGAAATGCAAGTAGCATCTAGTGCCTCCCCCTGGACAGTGTAGACAATTAGCGGACTTCCCCGTGACAGGGAACACCTTTGACACCACTTAGCTGCGTGGAGGGCGGCCCCGAACCTCCCCCACACAGTCAGCCGTGTTCCGGAATTCTGAGAGTGGGGAGGTTCCGTCTTCTGTCTGCAGCACCCGAGATCTCCTAGGAGCATTTCGCGTGTCTTCCCCGAGTGTCTGCATGTGCGGGCTGCTGGGGAAAGGCGGGGTTTGGGCTGGAAATGCAGGTAGCATCTAGTGCCTCCCCCTAAACAGGGGAGGTAATTAGCGGAATTCCGCCTGCCAGGGAACACCTGTGACACCAGTCAGCTGCGTGGAAGGCGGCCCCATTCTTCCCCCACACAGTCAGAAGTGTTCCGGTATTGTGAGTGTGGGGAGGTTCCGTCTTCTGTCTGCAGCACCCGTTATCTCCTAGGAGCCCTTCGCGTGTCTTCCCCGAGTGTCTGCATGTGCGGGCTGCCGGGGAAAGGCGTGGGTTGGGCTGGAAATGCAGGTCGCATTTAGTGCCTCCCCCTGGACTTGGGAGGTAATTAGCGGACTTCCCCATGCCAGGGAACACCTTTGACACCACTCAACTGCGTGGAGGGCGGCCCCAAACCTCCCCCACACAGTGAGCCGTGTTCCGGAATTCTGAGAGTGGGGAGGTTCCGTCTTCTGTCTGCAGCACCCGGGATCTCCTAGGAGCCATTCGCGTGTCTTCCCCGAGTTTCTGCATGTGCGGGCTGCCGGGGAAAAGCCGGGGTTGGGCTGGAAATGCAGGTCGCATTTAGTGCCTCCCCCTGGACTTGGGAGGTAATTAGCCGACTTCCCCCTGCCAGGGAACATTTTTGACACCACTGAACTGCGTGGAGGGCGGCCCCAAACCTCCAACACACAGTCAGCCGTGTTCCGGAATTCTGAGAGTGTGGAGGTTCCGTCTTCTGTCTGCTGCACCCGAATTCTTCTAGGAGCATTTCGCGTGTCTTCCCCGAGTGTCTGCCTGTGCGGGCTGCCGGGGAAAGGCGGGGTTTGGGCTGGAAATGCAGGTAGCATCTAGTGCCTCCCCCTGGACAGGGTAGGCAATTAGCGAATTTACCCATGCCAGGGAACACCTTTGACAACACTTAGCGGCGTGGAGGGCGGCCCCAAACCACCCCCACACAGTTATCCGTGTTCCGGGATTGTGAGTGTGGGGAGGTTCCGTCTACAGTCTGCAGCACCCGGGATCTCCTAGGAGCCCTTCGCGTGTCTTCCCGAGTGTCTGCATGTGCGGGCTGCCGGGGAAAGGCGGGGTTTGGGCTGGAAATGCACGTCGCATTTAGTGCCTCCCCCTGGACTTGGGAGGTAATTAGCGGAATTCCCCATGCCAGGGAGCACCTTTGACACCACTTTGCTGCTTGGACGGCGGCACCAAACCTCCCCCACACAGTCAGACGTGTTCCGGAATTCTGAGAGAGGGGAGGTTCCGTCTTCTGTCTGCAGCACCCGGGATCTCCTAGGAGCCCTTCGCGTGTCTTCCCCGAGTGTCTGCATGTGCGGGCTGCCGGGGAAAGGCGGGGGTTGGGCTGGAAATGCAGGTCGCATTTAGTGCCTCCCCCTGGACTTGGGAGGTAATTAGCGGACTTCCCCATGCCAGGGAACACCTTTGACACCACTTAACTGCGTGGAGGGCGGCCCCGAACCTCCCCCACACAGTCAGCCGTGTTCCGGTATTGTGAGTGTGGGGAAGTTCCGTCTTCTGTCTGCAGCACCCGGAATCTCCTAGGAGCCCTTCGCGTGTCTTCCCCGAGTGTCTGCCTGTGCGGGCTGACGGGGAAAGGCGGGGGTTGGGCTGGAAATGCAGGTAGTATCTAGTGCCTCCCCCTGGACTTGGGAGGTAATATGCCGACTTCCCCCTGCCAGGGAACACCTGTGACACCAGTCAGCTGCGTGGACGGTGGCCCCAAACCTCCCACACACAGTCAGCCGAGTTCCGAAATTGTGAGTGTGGGGAGGTTCCGTTTTTTGTCTGCAGCACCCGGGATCTCCTAGGAGCCTTTCGCGTGTCTTCCCCGAGTGTATACCATTGCGGGCTGCCGGGAAAATTGGGGGTTTGGCTGGAAATGCAAGTAGCATCCAGTGCCTCCCCGTGGACAGGGTAGGCAATTAGCGGACTTCCCGTGCCAGGGAACACCTTTGACACCACTTAGCTGCGTGGAGGGTGGCCCCGAACCTCCCCCACACAGTCAGCCGTGTTCCGGTATTGTGAGTGTGGGGAAGTTCCGTCTTCTGTCTGCAGCACCCGGGATCTCCTAGGAGTCCTTCGCGTGCCTTGCACGAGTGTCTACCTGTGCGGGCTGCCGGGGAAAGGCGGGGTTTGGGCTGGAAATGTAGGTACTATCTAGTGCCTCCACCTGCACATGGGACGAAATTAGCGGAATTCCCCCTGCCAAGTTAATTCCTTTGACACCACTCAGCTGCGTGGAGGGCGGCCTCTAACCTCCCCACACAGTCAGCCGTGTTCCGGAATTGTGAGTGTGGGGAGGACCGTCTTCTGTCTGCAGCACCCGGGATCTCCTAGGAGCCCTTCGCGTGTCTCGCGAGTGTCTGCATGTGCGGGCTGCCGGGGAAAGGAGGGGTTTGGGCTGGAAATGCAGGTAGCATCTAGTGCCTCCCCCTGGACAGGGTAGGCAATTAGCGGATTTACCCATGCCAGGGAACACCTTTGACACCACTTAACTGCGTGGAGGGCGGCCCCGAACCTCCCCCACACAGTCAGCCGTGTTCCGGTATTGTGAGTGTGGGGAAGTTCCGTCTTCTGTCTGCAGCACCCGGGATCTCCTAGGAGCCCTTCGCGTATCTTCCCCGAGTGTCTGACTGTGCGGGCTGCCGGAGAAAGGCGGGGTTTGGGCTGGAAATGCAGGTAGTATCTAGTGCCTCCCCCTTGACTTGGTAGGTAATTAGCGGACTTCCCCAAGCCAGGGAATAATTTTGACACCAGTCATCTGCGTGGACGGCGGCCCCAAACCTACCCCACACAGTCAGCCGTGTTCCGGAATTCTGAGAGTGGGGATGTTCCGTCTTCAGTCTGCAGCAACCGGGATCTCCTAGGAGCCCTTCGCGTGTCTTCCCGAGTGTCTGCATGTGCGGGCTGCCGGGGAAAGGCGGGGGTTGGGCTGGAAATGCAGGTCGCATTTAGTGCCTCCCCCTGAACTTGGGAGGTAATTAGCGGACTTCCCCATGCCAGGGAACACCTTTGACACCACTTAGCTGCGTGGAGGGCGGCCCCGAACCTCCCCCACACAGTCAGCCGTGTTCCGGAATTCTGAGAGTGGGGAGGTTCCGTCTTCTGTCTGCAGCACCCGAGATCTCCTAGGAGCATTTCGCGTGTCTTCCCCGAGTGTCTGCATGTGCGGGCTTCTGGGGAAAGGCGGGGGTTGGGCTGGAAATGCAGGGAGCATCTAGTGCCTCCCCCTAAACAGGGGAGGTAATTAGCGGAATTCCGCCTGCCAGGGAACACCTGTGACACCAGTCAGTTGCGTGGAAGGCGGCCCCATTCTTCCCCCACACAGTCAGAAGTGTTCCGGTATTGTGAGTGTGGGGAGGTTCCGTCTTCTGTCTGCAGCACCCGTTATCTCCTAGGAGCCCTTCGCGTGTCTTCCCCGAGTGTCTGCATGTGCGGGCTGCCGGGGAAAGGCGTGGGTTGGGCTGGAAATGCAGGTCGCATTTAGTGCCTCCCCCTGGACTTGGGAGGTAATTAGCGGACTTCCCCATGCCAGGGAACACCTTTGACACCACTCAACTGCGTGGAGGGCGGCCCCAAGCCTCCCCCACACAGTGAGCCGTGTTCCGGAATTCTGAGAGTGGGGAGGTTCCGTCTTCTGTCTGCAGCACCCGGGATCTCCTAGGAGCCCTTCGCGTGTCTTCCCCGAGTTTCTGCATGTGCGGGCTGCCGGGGAAAAGCGGGGGTTGGGCTGGAAATGCAGGTCGCATTTAGTGCCTCCCCCTGGACTTTTGAGGTAATTAGCCGACTTCCCCCTGCCAGGGAACATTTTTGACACCACTGAACTGCGTGGAGGGCGGCCCCAAACCTCCAACACACAGTCAGCCGTGTTCCGGAATTCTGAGAGTGTGGAGGTTCCGTCTTCTGTCTGCTGCACCCGAATTCTTCTAGGAGCATTTCGCGAGTCTTCCCCGAGTGTATGCATGTGCGGGCTACCGGGGAAAGGCGGGGTTTGGGCTGGAAATGCAGGTAGCATGTAGTGCCTCCCCCTGGAGAGGGTATGCAATTAGCGGATTTCCCCATGCCAGGGAACACCTTTGACACCACTTAACTGCGTGGAGGGCGGCCCCGAACCTCCCCCACACAGTCAGCCGTGTTCCGGTATTGTGAGTGTGGGGAGGTTCCGTCTTCTGTCTGCAACACCCGGGATCTCCTAGGAGCCCTTCGCGTGTCTTCCCCGAGTGTCTGCATGTGCGGGCTGCCGGGGAAAGGCTGGGGTTGGCCTGGAAATGCAGGTCGCATTTAGTGCCTCCCCCTGGAATTGGGAGGTAATTAGCGGAATTCCCCATGCCAGGGAACACCTTTGACACCACTCACCTGCGTGGAGGGCGGCCCCAAACCTCCCACACACAGTCAGCCGTGTTCCGAAATTGTGAGTGTGGGGAGGTTCCGTTTTTTGTCTGCAGCACCCGGGATCTCCTAGGAGCCTTTCGCGTGTCTTCCCCGAGTGTATACCATTGCGGGCTGCTGGGGAAATCGGGGGTTTGGCTGGAAATGCAAGTAGCATCTAGGGCCTCCCCCTGGACAGGGTAGGCAATTAGCGGACTTCCCGTGCCAGGGAACACCTTTGACACCACTTAGCTGCGTGGAGGGCGGCCCCGAACCTCCCCCACACAGTCAGCCGTGTTCCGGTATTGTGAGTGTGGGGAAGTTCCGTCTTCTGTCTGCAGCACCCGGGATCTCCTAGGAGTCCTTCGCGTGCCTTTCCCGAGTGTGTACCTGTGCGGGCTGCCGGGGAAAGGCGGGGTTTGGGCTGGAAATGTTGGTAGTATCTAGTGCCTACACCTGCACATGGGACGAAATTAGCGGACTTCCCCCAGCCAAGGTAATACCTTTGTCACCAATCAGCTGCGTGTAGGGCGGCCCCTAACCTCCCCACACAGTCAGCCGTGTTCCGGAATTGTGAGTGTGGGGAGGACCGTCTTCTGTCTGCAGCACCCGGGATCTCCTAGGAGCCCTTCGCGTGTATTCCCCGAGTGTCTGCATGTGCGGGCTGCCGGGGAAAGGCGGGGTTTGGGCTGGAAATGCAGGTCGCATTTAGTGCCTCTCCCTGGACTTGGGAGGTAATTAGCGGAATTCCCCATGCCAGGGAGCACCTTTGACACCACTTTGCTGCGTGGAGGGCGGCCCTGAACCTCCCCCACACAGTCAGCCGTGTTCCGGTATTGTGAGTGTGGGGAAGTTCCGTCTTCTGTCTGCAGCACCCGGGATCTCCTAGGAGTCCTTCGCGTGCCTTGCCCGAGTGTCTACCTGTGCGGGCTGCCGGGGAAAGGCGGGGTTTGGGCTGGAAATATTGGTAGTATCTAGTGCCTCCACCTGCACATGGGACGAAATTAGCGGACTTCCCCCAGCCAAGGTAATACCTTTGACACCAATCAGCTGCGTGGAGGGCGGCACCTAACCTCCCCACACAGTCAGCCGTGTTCCGGAATTGTGAGTGTGGGGAGGACCGTCTTCTGTCTGCAGCACCCGGGATCTCCTAGGAGCCCTTCGCGTGTCTTCCCGAGTGTCTGCATGTGCGGGCTGCCGGGGAAAGGCGGGGGTTGGGCTGGAAATGCACGTCGCATTTAGTGCCTCCCCCTGGATTTGGGAGGTAATTAGCGGAATTCCCCATGCCAGGGAGCACCTTTGACACCACTTTGCTGCGTGGACGGCGGCACCAAACCTCCCCCACACAGTCAGACGTGTTCCGGAATTCTGAGAGAGGGGAGGTTCCGTCTTCTGTCTGCAGCAACCGGGATCTCCTAGGAGCCCTTCGCGTGTCTTCCCCGAGTGTCTGCATGTGCGGGCTGCCGGGGAAAGGCGGGGGTTGGGCTGGAAATGCAGGTCGCATTTAGTGCCTCCCCCTGGACTTGGGAGGTAATTAGCGGACTTCCCCATGCCAGGGAACACTTTTGACACCACTCACCTGCGTGGAGGGCGGCCCCAAACCTCCCAAACACAGTCAGCCGTGTTCCGAATTTGTGAGTGTGGGGAGGTTCCGTTTTCTCTCTGCAGCACCCGGGATCTCCTAGGAGCATTTCGCGTGTCTTCCCCGAGTGTCTACCATTGCGGGCTGCCGGGGAAAGCGGGCGTTGGGCTGGAAATGCAAGTAGCATCTAGTGCCTCCCCCTGGACAGGGTAGGCAATTAGCGGACTTCCCCGTGCCAGGGAACACCTTTGACACCACTTAGCTGCGTGGAGGGCGGCCCCGAACCTCCGCCACACAGTCAGGCGTGTTCCAGAATTCTGAGAGTGGGGAGGTTCCGTCTTCTGTCTGCAGCACCCGGGATCTCCTAGGAGCCCTTCGCGTGTCTTCATCGAGTGTCTACCATTGCGGGCTGCCGGGGAAAGCGGGGGTTGGGCTGGAAATGCAAGTAGCATCTAGTGCCTCCCCCTGGACAGGGTAGGCAATTAGCGGACTTCCCCATGCCAGGGAACACTTTTGACACCACTTAGAGGCGTGGAGGGCGGCCCCGAACCTCCCCCACACAGTCAGCCATGTTCCGGAATTGTGAGTGTGGGGAGGTTCCGTCTTCTGTCTGCAGCACCAAGGATCTCCTAGGAGCCCTTCGCGTGTATTCCCCGTGTGTCTGCTTTTGCGGGCTGCCGGGGAAAGGCGGGGGTTGGGCTGGAAATGCAGGTAGCATCTAGTGCCTCCCCCTGGACTTGGGAGGTAATTAGCGGAATTCCGCCTGCCAGGGAACACCTGTGACACCAGTCAGCTGCGTGGAAGGCGGCCCCAGTCTTCCCCCACACAGTCAGAAGTGTTCCGGAATTGTGAGTGTGGGGAGGTTCCGTATTCTGTCTGCAGCACCAGGGATCTCCTAGGAGCCCTTCGTGTGTCTTCCCCGAGTGTCTGCATGTGCGGGCTGCCGGGGAAAGGCGGGGGTTTGGCTGGAAATGCAGGTCGCATTTAGTGCCTCCCCCTGGACTTGGGAGGTAATTAGCGGACTTCCCCATGCCAGGGAACACCTTTGACACCACTCAACTGCGTGGAGGGCGGCCCCAAACCTCCCACACACAGTCAGCCGTGTTCCGGAATTCTGAGAGTGAGGAGGTTCCGTCTTCTGTCTGCTGCATCCGGGATCTCCTAGGAGCCCTTCGCGTGTCTTCCCCGAGTGTATCCCATTGCGGGCTGCCGGAGAAAGCGGGGGTTGGGCTGGAAATGCAAGTAGCTTCTAGTGCCTTCCCCTGGACAGGGTAGGCAATTAGCGGACTTCCCCGTGCCAGGGAACACCTTTGACACCACTTAGCTGCGTGGAGGGCGGCCCCGAACCTCCCCGACACAGTCAGCCGTGTTCCGGAATTCTGAGAGTGGGGAGGTTCCGTCTTCTGTCTGCAGCACCCGAGATCTCCTAGGAGCATTTCGCGTGTCTTCCCCGAGTGTATGCATGTGCGGGCTACCGGGAAAAGGCGGCGTTGGGCTGGAAATGCAGGTAGCATGTAGTGCCTCCTCCTGGACTTGGGAGGTAATTAGCGGATTTCCCCATGCCAGGGAACAACATTGACACCACTTAACTGCGTGGAGGGCGGCCCCGAACCTCCCCCACACAGTCAGCCGTGTTCCGGTATTGTGAGTGTGGGGAGGTTCCGTCTTCTGTCTGCAGCACCCGGGATCTCCTAGGAGCCCTTCGCGTGTCTTCCCCGAGTGTCTCACATTACGGGCTGCCGGGGAAAGGCGGGGTTTGGGCTGGAAATGCAGGTAGTATCTAGTGCCTCCCCCTGGACTTGGGAGGTAATTAGCGGACTTCCCCCTGCCAGGGAACACCTGTGACACCAGTCAGCTGCGTGGACGGCGGCCCCAAACCTCCCCCACACAGTCAGCCGTGTTCCGGAATTCTGAGAGTGGGGATGTTCCGTCTTCTGTCTGCAGCACCCGGGAACTCCTAGGAGCCCTTCGCGTGTCTTCCCCGAGTGTCTGCATGTGCGGGCTGCCGGGGAAAGGCGGGGGTTGGGCTGGAAATGCAGGTCGCATTTAGTGCCTCCCCCTGGACTTGGGAGGTAATTAGCTGAATTCCCCATGCCAGGGAACACCATTGACACCACTTTGCTGCGTGGAGGGCAGCCCCAAACCTCCCACACACAGTCAGCCGTGTTCCGGAATTCTGAGAGTGAGGAGGTTCCGTCTTCTGTCTGCTGCACCCGAGATCTCCTAGGAGCATTTCGCGTGTCTTCCCCGAGTGTATGCATGTGCGGCTACCGGGGAAAGGCGGGGTTTGGGCTGAAAATGCAGGTAGCATGTAGTGCCTCCCCCTGGAAAGGGTAGGCATTTAGCGGATTTCCCCATGCCAGGGAACACCATTGACACCACTTTGCTGCGTGGAGGGCGGCCCAGAAACTCCCCCACACAGTTAGCCGTGTTCCGGTATTGTGAGTGTGGGGAAGTTCCGTCTTCTGTCTGCGCACCCGGAATCTCCTAGGAGCCCTTCGCGTGTCTTCCCGAGTGTCTGCCTGTGCGGGCTGCCGGGGAAAGGCGGGGTTTGGGCTGGAAATGCAGGTAGCATCTAGTGCCTCCCCCTGGACTTGGAGGTAATTAGCGGAATTCCGCCTGCCAGGGAACAACTGTGACACCAGTCAGCTGCGTGGAAAGCGGCCCCAGTCTTCCCCCACACAGTCAGAAGTGTTCCGGGATTGTGAGTGTGGGGAGGTTCCGTATTCTGTCTGCAGCACCCGGGATCTCCTAGGAGCCCTTCGCGTGTCTTCCCCGAGTGTCTACCATTGCGGGCTGCCGGGGAAAGCAGGGGTTGGGCTGGAAATGCAGGTCGCATTTAGTGCCTCCCCCTGGACTTCGGAGGAAATTAGCGGACTTCCCCATGCCAGGGAACACCTTTGACACCAGTCAAATGCGTGGACAGCTGCCCCAAACCTCCCACACACAGTCAGCCGTGTTCCGAAATTGTGAGTGTGGGGAGGTTCCGTTTTCTGTCTGCAGCACCCGGGATCTCCTAGGAGCCCTTCGCGTGTCTTCCCCGAGTGTCTGCCTGTGCGGGCAGCCGGGGAAATGCGGGGTTTGGGCTGGAAATGCAGGTAGCATCTAGTGTCTCCCGCTGGACAGGGTAGGCAATTAGCGAATTTACCCATGCCAGGGAACACCTTTGACAGCACTTAGCGGCGTGGAGGGCGGCCCCAAACCACCCCCACACAGTTAGCCGTGTTCCGGGATTGTGAGTGTGGGGAGGTTCCGTCTACAGTCTGCAGCACCCGGGATCTCCTAGGAGCCCTTCGAGTGTCTTCCCCGAGTGTCTCACATTGCGGGCTGCCGGGGAAAGGCGGGGGTTGGGCTGGAAATGCAGGTAGCATCTAGTGCCTCCCCCTGGACTTGGGAGGTAATTAGCGAACTTCCCCGTGCCAGGGAACACCTTTGACACCACTCAACTGCGTGGAGGGCGGCCCCAAACCTCCCACACACAGTCAGCCGTGTTCCGGAATTCTGAGAGTGAGGAGGTTCCGTCTTCTGTCTGCTGCACCCGGGATCTCCTAGGAGCCCTTCGCGTGTCTTCATCGAGTGTCTCCCATTGCAGGCTGCCGGGGAAAGCGGGGGTTGGGCTGGAAATGCAAGTAGCTTCTAGTGCCTTCCCCTGGACAGGGTAGGCAATTAGCGGACTTCCCCGTGCCAGGGAACACTTTTGACACCACTTAGCTGCGTGGAGGGCGGCCCCGAACCTCCCCGACACAGTCAGCCGTGTTCCGGAATTCTGAGAGTGGGGAGGTTCCGTCTTCTGTCTGCAGCACCCGGGATCTCCTAGGAGCCCTTCGCGTGTCTTCCCCGAGTGTCTGCATGTGCGGGCTGCCGGGGAAAGGCGGGGGTTGGGCTGGAATTGCAGGTCGCATTTAGTGCCTCCCCCTGGACTTGGGAGGTAATTAGCGGACTTCCCCATGCCAGGGAACACCTTTGACACCACTCACCTGCGTGGAGGGCGGCCCCAAACCTCCCACACACAGTCAGCCGTGTTCCGGAATTCTGAGAGTGAGGAGGTTCCGTCTTCTGTCTGCTGCACCCGAGATCTCCTAGGAGCATTTCGCGTGTCTTCCCCGAGTGTATGCATGTGCGGGCTACCGGGGAAAGGCGGGGTTTGGGCTGGAAATGCAGGTAGCATGTAGTGCCTCCCCCTGGAAAGGGTAGGCAATTAGCGGATTTCCCCATGCCAGGGAACACCATTGACACCACTTAACTGCGTGGAGGGCGGCCCAGAACCTCCCCCACACTGTCAGCCGTGTTCCGGTATTGGGAGTGTTGGGAAGTTCCGTCTTCTGTCTGCAGCACCCGGGATCTCCTAGGAGCCCTTCGCGTGTCTTCACCGAGTGTCTGCCTGTGCGGGCTGCCGGGGAAAGTCGGGGGTTGGGCTGGAAATTCAGGTAGCATCTAGTGCCTCCCCCTGGACTTGGGAGGTAATTAGCGGAATTCCCCCTGCCAGGGAACACCTGAGACACCAGTCAGCTGCGTGGACAGCGGCCCCGAACCTTCCCCTCACAGTCAGCCGTGTTCCGGAAGTCTGAGAGTGGGGAGGTTCCGTCTTCTGTCTGCAGCACCCGGGATCTCCTAGGAGCCCTTCGCGTGTATTCCCCGTGTGTCTGCTTGTGCGAGCTGCCGGGGAAAGGCGGGGTTTGGGCTGGAAATGCAGGTAGAATCTAGTGCCTCCCCCTGAACAGGGGAGGTAATTAGCGGAATTCCGCCTGCCAGGGAACACCTGTGACAACAGTCAGCTGCGTGGAAGGCGGCCCCAGTCTTCCCCCACACAGTCAGAAGTGTTCCGGAATTGTGAGTGTGGGGAGGTTCCGTTTTCTGTCTGCAGCTCCCGGGATCTCCTAGGAGCCCTTCGCGTGTCTTCCCCGAGTGTCTGCATGTGCGGGCTGCCGGGGAAAGGCGGGGTTGAGCTGGAAATGCAGGTCGCATTTAGTGCCTCCCCCTGGACTTGGGAGGTAATTAGCGGACTTCCCCCTGCCAGGGAACACCTTTGACACCACTGAACTGCGTGGAGGGCGGCCCCAAACCTCCCACACACAGTCAGCCGTGTTCCGGAATTCTGAGAGTGAGGAGGTTCCGTCTTCTGTCTGCTGCACCCGGGATCTCCTAGGAGCCCTTCGCGTGTCTTCCCGAGTGTCTGCCTGTGCGGGCTGCCGGGGAAAGGCGGGGTTTGGGCTGGAAATGCAGGTAGCATCTAGTGCCTCCCCCTGGACTTGGGAGGTAATTAGCGGAATTCCGCCTGCCAGGGAACAACTGTGACACCAGTCAGCTGCGTGGATGGCGGCCCCAGTCTTCCCCCACACAGTCAGAAGTGTTCCGGGATTGTGAGTGTGGGGAGGTTCCGTATTCTGTCTGCAGCACCCGGGATCTCCTAGGAGCCCTTCGCGTGTCTTCCCCGAGTGTCTACCATTGCGGGCTGCCGGGGAAAGCGGGGGTTGGGCTGGAAATGCAGGTCGCATTTAGTGCCTCCCCCTGGACTTCGGAGGTAATTATCGGACTTCCCCATGCCAGGGAACACCTTTGACACCAGTCAAGTGCGTGGACAGCGGCCCCAAACTTCCCAAACACAGTCAGCCGTGTTCCGAAATTGTGAGTGTGGGGAGGTTCCGTTTTCTGTCTGCAGCACCCGGGATCTCCTAGGAGCCCTTCGCGTGTCTTCCCGAGTGTCTGCCTGTGCGGGCTGCCGGGGAAAGGCGGGGGTTGGGCTGGAAATGCAGGTAGCATCTAGTGCCTCCCCCTGGACAGGGTAGGCAATTAGCGAATTTACCCATGCCAGGGAACACCTTTGACAGCACTTAGCGGCGTGGAGGTCGGCCCCAAACCACCCCCACACTTTTAATCGTGTTCCGGGATTGTGAGTGTGGGGAGGTTCCGTCTACAGTCTGCAGCACCCGGGATCTCCTAGGAGCCCTTTGCGTGTCTTCCCCGAGTGTCTCACATTGCGGGCTGCCGGGGAAAGGCGGGGGTTGGGCTGGAAATGCAGGTAGCATCTAGTGTCTCCCCCTGGACTTGGGAGGTAATTAGCTGACTTCCCCCTGCCAGGGAACACCTTTGACACCACTCAACTGCGTGGAGGGCGGCCCCAAACCTCCCACACACAGTCAGCCGTGTTCCGGAATTCTGAGAGTGAGGAGGTTCCGTCTTCTGTCTGCTGAACCCGGGATCTCAAAGGAGACCTTCGCGTGTCTTCATTGATTGTCTCCCATTGCGGGCTGCCGGGGAAAGCGGGGGTTGGGCTGGAAATGCAAGTAGCTTCTAGTGCCTTCCCCTGGACAGGGTAGACAATTAGCGGATTTCCCCATGCCAGGGAACACCATTGACATCACTCACCTGCGTGGAGGGCGGCCCCAAACCTCCCACACACAGTCAGCCGTGTTCCGGAATTCTGAGAGTGAGGAGGTTCCGTCTTCTGTCTGCTGCACCCGAGATCTCCTAGGAGCATTTCGCGTGTCTTCCCCGAGTGTATGCATGTGCGGGCTACCGGGGAAAGGCGGGGTTTGGGCTGGAAATGCAGGTAGCATGTAGTGCCTCCCCCTGGAAAGGGTAGGCAATTAGCGGATTTCCCCATGCCAGGGAACACCATTGACACCACTTAACTGCGTGGAGGGCGGCCCAGAACCTCCCCCACACTGTCAGCCTTGTTCCGGTATTGGGAGTGTTGGGAAGTTCCGTCTTCTGTCTGCAGCACCCGGGATCTCCTAGGAGCCCTTCGCGTGTCTTCCCCGAGTGTCTGCCTGTGCGGGCTGCCGGGGAAAGTTGGGGGTTGGGCTGGAAATGCAGGTAGCATCTAGTGCCTCCCCCTGGACTTGGGAGGTAATTAGCGGAATTCCCCCTGCCAGGGAACACCTGAGACACCAGTCAGCTGCGTGGAGGGCGGCCCCAAACCTCCCACACACAGTCAGCCGTATTCCGAAATTGTGAGTGTGGGGAGGTTCCGTCTTCTGTCTGCAGCACCCGGGATCTCCTAGGAGCCCTTCGCGTGTATTCCCCGTGTGTCTGCTTGTGCGAGCTGCCGGGGAAAGTCGGGGGTTGGGCTGGAAATGCAGGTAGCATCTAGTGCCTCCCCCTGAACAGGGGAGGTAATTAGCGGAATTCCGCCTGCCAGGGAACACCTTTGACACCACTGAACTGCGTGGAGGGCGGCCCCAAACCTCCCACACACAGTCAGCCGTATTCCGAAATTGTGAGTGTGGGGAGGTTCCGTCTTCTGTCTGCAGCACCCGGGATCTCCTAGGAGCCCTTCGCGTGTCTTCCACGAGTGTCTCCCATTGCGGGCTGCCGGGGAAAGCGGGGGTTGGGCTAGAAATGCAAGTAGCATCTAGTGCCTCCCCCTGGACAGGGTAGGCAATTAGCGGACTTCCCCATGCCAGGGAAAACCTTTGACACCACTTAGCTGCGTGGAGGGCGGCCCCGAACCTCCCCCACACAGTCAGCCGTGTTCCGGAATTCTGAGAGTGGGGAGGTTCCGTCTTCTGTCTGCAGCACCCGGGATCTCCTAGGAGCCCTTCGCGTGTCTTCCCGAGTGTCTCCCTGTGCGGGCTGCCGGGGAAAGGCGGGGTTTGGGCTGGAAATGCAGGTAGCATCTAGTGCCTCCCCCTGGACTTGGGAGGTAATTAGCGGACTTCCCCCTGCCAGGGAACACCTGTGACACCAGTCAGCTGCGTGGAAGGCGGCCCCAGTCTTCCCCCACACAGTCAGAAGTGTTCCGGAATTGTGAGTGTGGGGAGGTTCCGTATTCTGTCTGCAGCACCCGAGATCTCCTTGGAGCATTTCGTGTGTCTTCCCCGAGTGTATGCATGTGCGGGCTGCCGGGGAAAGGCGGGGTTTGGGCTGGAAATGCAGGTAGCTTGTAGTGCCTCCCGCTGGAATGGGTAGGCAATTAGCGGATTTCCCCAAGCCAGGGAACACCTTTGAAACCACTTAGCTGCGTGGAGTGCGGCCCCGAACCTCCCCCACACAGTCAGCCGTGTTCCGGAATTGTGAGTGTGGGGAGGTTCCGTCTTCTGTCTGCAGCCCCAGGGATCTCCTAGGAGCACTTCGCGTGTCTTCCCCGAGTGTCTGCATGTGCGGGCTTCCGGGGAAATGCGGGGGTTGAGCTGGAAATGCAGGTAGTATCTAGTGCCTCCACCTGGACTTGGGAGGTAATTTGCGGACTTCCCCCTGCCAGGGAACACCTGTGACACCAGTCAGCTGCGTGGAGGTCGGCCCCAAACCTCCCACACAGTGTCAGTCGTGTTCCGGAATTCTGAGAGTGAGGAGGTTCCGTCTTCCCTCTGCAGCACCCGAGATCTCCTAGGAGCATTTCGCGTGTTTTCCCCGATTGTATGCATGTGCGGGCTGCCGGGGAAAGGCGGGATTTGGGCTGGAAATGCAGGTAGCATGTAGTGCCTCCCCCTGGAAAGGGTAGGCAATTAGCGGATTTCCCCATGCCAGGGAACACCTTTGACACCACTTAGCTGCGTGGAGGGCGGCCCCGAACCTTCCCCACACAGTCAGCCGTGTTCCGGAATTGTGAGTGTGGGGAGGTTCCGTCATCTGTCTGCAGCAACCGGGATCTCCTAGGAGCACTTCACGTGTCTTCCCCGAGTGTCTGCATGTGCGGGCTGACGAGGTAAAGGCGGGGTTTGGGCTGGAAATGCAGGTAGTATCTAGTGCCTCCCACTTGACTTGGTAGGTAATTAGCGGACTTCCCCAAGCCAGGGAATAATTTTGACACCAGTCATCTGCGTGGACGGCGGCCCCAAACCTACCCCACACAGTCAGCCGTGTTCCGGAATTCTGAGAGTGGGGAGGTTCCGTCTTCTGTCTGCAGCACCCGGGATCTCCTAGGAGCCCTTCGCGTGTCTTCCCCGAGTGTCTCACTTTGCGGGCTGCCGGGGAAAGGCGTGGGTTGGGCTGGAAATGCAGGTAGCATCTAGTGCCACCCCCTGGACTTGGGAGGTAATTAGCGGACTTCCCCCTGCCAGGGAACACCTGTGACACCAGTCAGATGTGTGGACGGCGGCACCAAACCTCCCCCACACAGTCAGACGTGTTCCGGAATTCTGAGAGAGGGGAGGTTCCGTCTTCTGTCTGCAGCACCCGGGATCTCCTAGGAGCCCTTCGCGTGTCTTCCCCGAGTGTCTGCATGTGCGGGCTGCCGGGGAAAGGCGGGGGTTGGGCTGGAAATGCAGGTCGCATTTAGTGCCTCCCCCTGGACTTGGGAGGTAATTAGCGGACTTCCCCATGCCAGGGAACACCTTTGACACCACTCACCTGCGTGGAGGGCGGCCCCAAACCTCCCACACACAGTCAGCCGTGTTCCGAATTTGTGAGTGTGGGGAGGTTCCGTTTTCTCTCTGCAGCACCCGGGATCTCCTAGGAGCACTTCGCGTGTCTTCCCCGATTGTCTGCCTGTGCGGGCTGCCGGGGAAATGCGGGGTTTGGGCTGGAAATGCAGGTAGCATCTAGTGCCTCCCCCTGGACAGGGTAGGCAATTAGCGAATTTACCCATGCCAGGGAACACCTTTGACAACACTTAGCGGCGTGGAGGGCGGCCCCAAACCACCCCCACACAGTTATCTGTGTTCCGGGATTGTGAGTGTGGGGAGGTTCCTTCTACAGTCTGCAGCACCCGGGATCTCCTAGGAGCCCTTCGCGTGTCTTCCCCGAGTGTCTCACATTGCGGGCTGCCGGGGAAAGGCGGGGGTTGGGCTGGAATTGCAGGTAGCATCTAGTGCCTCCCCCTGGACTTGGGAGGTAATTAGCGGACTTCCCCCTGCCAGGGAACACCTTTGACACCACTCAACTGCGTGGAGGGCGGCCCAAACCTCCCACACACAGTCAGCCGTGTTCCGGAATTCTGAGAGTGAGGAGGTTCCGTCTTCTGTCTGCTGCACCCGGGATCTCCTAGGAGCCCTTCGCGTGTCTTCCCCGAGTGTCTCCCATTGCGGGCTGCCGGGGAAAGCGGGGGTTGGGCTGGAAATGCAAGTAGCTTCTAGTGCATTTCCCTGGACAGGGTAGGCAATTAGCGGACTTCCCCGTGCCAGGGAACACCTTTGACACCACTTAGCTGCGTGGAGGGCGGCCCCGAACCTCCCCGACACAGTCAGCCGTGTTCCGGAATTCTGAGAGTGGGGAGGTTCCGTCTTCTGTCTGCAGCACCCGGGATCTCCTAGGAGCCCTTCGCGTGTCTTCCCCGAGTGTCTACCTGTGCGGGCTGCCGGGGAAAGACGGAGGATGGGCTGGAAATGCAGGTAGTATCTAGTGCCTCTCCCTGGACTTGGGAGGTAATTAGCGGACTTCCCCCTGCCAGGGAACACCTGTGACACCAGTCAGCTGCGTGGACGGCGGCCCCAAACCTCCCCCACACAGTCAGCCGTGTTCCGGAATTCTGAGAGTGGGGAGGTTCCGTCTTCTGTCTGCAGCACCCAGGATCTCCTAGGAGCCCTTCGCGTGTATTCCCCGTGTGTCTGCTTTTGCGGGCTGCCGGGGAAAGGCGGGGGTTGGGCTGGAAATGCAGGTAGCATCTAGTGCCTCCCCCTAAACAGGGGAGGTAATTAGCGGAATTCCGCCTGACAGGGAACACCTGTGACACCAGTCAGCTGCGTGGAAGGCGGCCCCATTCTTCCCCCACACAGTCAGAATTGTTCCGGAATTGTGAGTGTGGGGAGGTTCCGTCTTCTGTCTGCAGCACCCGTTATCTACTAGGAGTCCTTCGCGTGCCTTGCCCGAGTGTCTACCTGTCCGGGCTGCCGGGGAAAGGCGGGGTTTGGGCTGGAAATGTAGGTAGTATCTAGTGCCTCCACCTGCACATGTGACGAAATTAGCGGACTTCCCCCTGCCAAGATAATACCTTTGACACCACTCAGCTGCGTGGAGGGCGGCCCCTAACCTCCCCACACAGTCAGCCGTGTTCCGGAATTGTGAGTGTGGGGAGGACCGTCTTCTGTCTGCAGCACCCGGGATCTCCTAGGAGCCCTTCGCGTGTCTTCCCCGAGTGTCTCCCATTGCGGGCTGCCGGGGAAAGCGGGGGTTGGGCTGGAAATGCAAGTAGCTTCTAGTGCCTTCCCCTGGACAGGGTAGGCAATTAGCGGACTTCCCCGTGCCAGGGAACACCTTTGACACCACTTAGCTGCGTGGAGGGCGGCCCCGAACCTCCCCGACACAGTCAGCCGTGTTCCGGAATTCTGAGAGTGGGGAGGTTCCGTCTTCTGTCTGCAGCACCCGGGATCTCCTAGGAGCCCTTCGCGTGTCTTCCCCGAGTGTCTACCTTTGCGGGCTCCCGGGGAAAGACGGAGGATGGGCTGGAAATGCAGGTAGTATCTAGTGCCTCTCCCTGGACTTGGGAGGTAATTAGCGGAATTCCCCCTGCCAGGGAACACCTGTGACACCAGTCAGCTGCGTGGACGGCGGCCCCAAACCTACCCCACACAGTCAGCCGTGTTCCGGAATTCTGAGAGTGGGGATGTTCCGTCTTCAGTCTGCAGCACCCGGGATCTCCTAGGAGCCCTTCGCGTGTCTTCCCCGTGTGTCTGCATGTGCGGGCTGCCGGGGAAAGGCGGGGGATGGGCTGGAAATGCAGGTCGCATTTAGTGCCTCCCCCTGAACTTGGGAGGTAATTAGCGGACTTCCCCATGCCAGGGAACACCTTTGACACCACTCACCTGCGTGGAGGGCGGTCCCAAACCTCCCACACACAGTCAGCCCTGTTCCGAAATTGTGAGTGTGGGGAGGTTCCGTTTTCTGTCTGCAGCACCCGGGATCTCCTAGGAGCACTTCCCGTGTCTTCCCCGAGTGTCTCCCATTGCGGGCTGCCGGAGAAAGCGGGGGTTGGGCTGGAAATGCAGGTAGCATCTAGTGCCTCCCCCTGGACAGTGTAGGCAATTAGCGGACTTCCCCGTGACAGGGAACACCTTTGACACCACTCAACTGCGTGGAGGGCGGCCCCAAACCTCCCCCACACAGTGAGCCGTGTTCCGGAATTCTGAGAGTGGGGAGGTTCCGTCTTCAGTCTGCAGCACCCGGGATCTCCTTGGAGCCCTTCGCGTGTCTTCCCCGAGTGTCTCACATTGCGGGCTGCCGGGGAAATGCGGGGGTTGGGCTGGAAATGCAGGTAGTATCTAGTGCCTCCCCCTGGACTTGGGAGGTAATTAGCGGACTTCCCCCTGCCAGGGAACACCTGTGACACCAGTCAGCTGCGTGGACGGCGGACACAAACCTTCCACACACAGTCAGCCGTGTTCCGGAATTCTGAGAGTGTGGAGGTTCCGTCTTCTGTCTGCTGCACCCGAATTCTCCTAGGAGCATTTCGCGTGTCTTCCCCGAGTGTATGCATGTGCGGGCTACCGGGGAAAGGCGGGGTTTGGGCTGGAAATGCAGGTAGCATGTAGTGCCTCCCCCTGGAGAGGGTAGGCAATTAGCGGATTTCCCCATGCCAGGGAACACCTTTGACACCACTTAACTGCGTGGAGGGCGGCCCCGAACCTCCCCTACACAGTCAGCCGTGTTCCGGTATTGTGAGTGTGGGGAAGTTCCGTCTTCTGTCTGCAGCACCCGGAATCTCCTAGGAGCCCTTCGCGTGTCTTCCCCGAGTGTCTGCCTGTGCGGGCTGACGGGGAATGGCGGGGTTTGGCCTGGAAATGCAGGTAGTATCTCTTGCCTCCCCCTGGACTTGGGAGGTAATTTGCCGAATTCCCCCTGCCAGGGAACACCTGTGACACCAGTCAGCTGCGTGGACGGCGGCCCCAAACCTCCCCCACACAGTCAGCCGTTTTCCGGAATTGTGAGTGTGGGGAGGTTCCGTCTTCTGTCTGCAGCACCCGGGATCTACTAGGAGCCCTTCGCGTGTCTTCCCCGAGTGTCTGCATGTGCGGGCTGCCGGGGAAAGGCGGGGGTTGGGCTGGAAATGCAGGTCGCATTTAGTGCCTCCCCCTGGAATTGGGAGGTAATTAGCGGAATTCCCCATGCCAGGGAACACCTTTGACACCACTCACCTGCGTGGAGGACGGCCCCAAACCTCCCACACACAGTCAGCCGTGTTCCAAAATTGTGAGGGTGGGGAGGTTCCGTTTTCTGTCTGCAGCACCCGGGATCTCCTAGGAGCCCTTCGCGTGTCTTCCCCGAGTGTCTGCCTGTGCGGGCTGCCGGGGAAAGGCTGGGTTTGGGCTGGAAATGCAGGTAGCATCTAGTGCCTCCCCCTGGACAGGGTAGGCAATTAGCGAATTTACCCATGCCAGGGAACACCTTTGACAACACTTAGCGGCGTGGAGGGCGGCCCCAAACCACCCCCACACAGTTATCCGTGTTCCGGGATTGTGAGTGTGAGGAGGTTCCTTCTACAGTCTGCAGCACCCGGGATCTCCTAGGAGCCCTTCGCGTGTCTTCCCCGAGTGTCTCACATTGCGGGCTGCCGGGGAAAGGCGGGGGTTGGGCTGGAATTGCAGGTAGCATCTAGTGCCTCCCCCTGGACTTGGGAGGTAATTAGCGGACTTCCCCCTGCCAGGGAACACCTTTGACACCACTCAACTGCGTGGAGGGCGGCCCCAAACTTCCCACACACAGTCAGCCGTGTTCCGGAATTCTGAGAGTGAGGAGGTTCCGTCTTCTGTCTGCTGCACCCGGGATCTCCTAGGAGCCCTTCGCGTGTCTTCCCCGAGTGTCTCCCATTGCGGGCTGCCGGGGAAACGGAGGTTGGGCTGGAAATGCAAGTAGCTTCTAGTGCCTTCCCCTGGACAGGGTAGGCAATTAGCGGACTTCCCCGTGCCAGGGAACACCTTTGACACCACTTAGCTGCGTGGAGGGCGTCCCCGAACCTCCCCGACACAGTCAGCCGTGTTCCGGAATTCTGAGAGTGGGGAGGTTCCGTCTTCTGTCTGCAGCACCCGGGATCTCCTAGGAGCCCTTCGCGTGTCTTCCCCGAGTGTCTCACATTAAGGGCTGCCGGGGAAAGGCGGGGTTTGGGCTGGAAATGCAGGTAGTATCTAGTGCCTCCCCCTGGACTTGGGAGGTAATTAGCGGACTTCCCCCTGCCAGGGAACACCTGTGACACCAGTCAGCTGCGTGGACGGCGGCCCCAAACCTCCCTCACACAGTCAGCCGTATTCCGGAATTCTGAGAGTGGGGATGTTCCGTCTTCTGTCTGCAGCACCCGGGATCTCCTAGGAGCCCTTCGCGTGTCTTCCACGGTTGTCTACCATTGCGGGCTGCCGTGGAAACGGGGGTTGGGCTGGAAATGCAAGTAGCATCTAGTGCCTCCCCCTGGACAGGGTAGGCCATTAGCGGACTTCCCCGTGCCAGGGAACACCTGTGATACCAGTCAGCTGCGTGGACGGCGGCCCCAAACCTCCCACACACAGTCAGCCGTGTTCCGGAATTCTGAGAGTGAGGAGGTTCCGTCTTCTGTCTGCTGCACCCGAGATCTCCTAGGAGCATTTCGCGTGTCTTCCCCGAGTGTATGCATGTGCGGGCTACCGGGAAAAGGCGGCGTTAGGCTGGAAATGCAGGTAGCATGTAGTGCCTCCCCCTGGAAAGGGTAGGCAATTAGCGGATTTCCCCATGCCAGGGAACACCATTGACACCACTTAACTGCGTGGAGGGCGGCCCAGATCCTCCCCCACACAGTCAGCCGTGTTCCGGTATTGTGAGTGTGGGGAAGTTCCGTCTTCTGTCTGCAGCACGCGGAATCTCCTAGGAGCCCTTCGCGTATCTTCCCCGAGTGTCTGCCTTTGTGGGCTGCCGGGGAAAGGCGGGGTTTGGGCTGGAAATGCAGGTAGTATCTAGTGCCTCCCCCTGGACTTGGGAGGTAATTAGCGGACTTCCCCAAGCCAGGGAATAATTTTGACACCAGTCATCTGCGTGGACGAGGGCCCCAAACCTACCCCACACAGTCAGCCGTGTTCCGGAATTCTGAGAGTGGGGATGTTCCGTCTTCAGTCTGCAGCACCCGGGATCTCCTAGGAGCCCTTCGCGTGTCTTCCCCGTGTGTCTGCATGTGCGGGCTGCCGGGGAAAGGCGGGGGTTGGGCTGGAAATGCAGGTCGCATTTAGTGCCTCCCCCTGAACTTGGGAGGTAATTAGCGGACTTCCCCATGCCAGGGAACACCTTTGACACCACTCACCTGCGTGGAGGGCGGCCCCAAACCTCCCACACACAGTCAGCCGTGTTCCGGAATTCTGAGAGTGGGGAGGTTCCGTCTTCAGTCTGCAGCACCCGGGATCTCCTTGGAGCCCTTCGCGTGTCTTCCCCGAGTGTCTCACATTGCGGGCTGCCGGGGAACTGCGGGGGTTGGGCTGGAAATGCAGGTAGTATCTAGTGCCTCCCCCTGGACTTGGGAGGTAATTAGCGGAATTCCCCATGCCAGGGAACACCTTTGACACCACTCACCTGCGTGGAGGGCGGCCCCAAACCTCCCACACACAGTCAGCCGTGTTCCAAAATTGTGAGGGTGGGGAGGTTCCGTTTTCTGTCTGCAGCACCCGGGATCTCCTAGGAGCCCTTCGCGTGTCTTCCCCGAGTGTCTGCCTGTGCGGGCTGCCGGGGAAAGGCGGGGTTTGGGCTGGAAATGCAGGTAGCATCTAGTGCCTCCCCCTGGACAGGGTAGGCAATTAGCGAATTTACCCATGCCAGGGAACACCTTTGACAACACTTAGCGGCGTGGAGGGCGGCCCCAAACCACCCCCACACAGTTATCCGTGTTCCGGGATTGTGAGTGTGGGTAGGTTCCTTCTACAGTCTGCAGCACCCGGGATCTCCTAGGAGCCCTTCGCTTGTCTTCCCCGAGTGTCTCACATTGCGGGCTGCCGGGGAAAGGCGGGGGTTGGGCTGGAATTGCAGGTAGCATCTAGTGCCTCCCCCTGCACTTGGGAGGTAATTAGCGGACTTCCCCCTGCCAGGGAACACCTTTGACACCACTCAACTGCGTGGAGGGCGGCCCCAAACCTCCCACACACAGTCAGCCGTGTTCCGGAATTCTGAGAGTGAGGAGGTTCCGTCTTCTGTCTGCTGCACCCGGGATCTCCTAGGAGCCCTTCGCGTGTCTTCCCCGAGTGTCTCCCATTGCGGGCTGCCGGGGAAAGCGGGGGTTGGGCTGGAAATGCAAGTAGCTTCTAGTGCCTTCCCCTGGACAGGGTAGGCAATTAGCGGACTTCCCCGTGCCAGGGAACACCTTTGACACCACTTAGCTGCGTGGAGGGCGGCCCCGAACCTCCCCGACACAGTCAGCCGTGTTCCGGAATTCTGAGAGTGGGGAGGTTCCGTCTTCTGTCTGCAGCACCCGAGATCACCTAGGAGCCCTTCGCGTGTCTTCCCCGAGTGTATGCATGTGCGGGGTACCGGGAAAAGGCGGCGTTGGGCTGGAAATGCAGGTAGCATGTAGTGCCTCCCCCTGGAAAGGGTAGGCAATTAGCGGATTTCCCCATGCCAGGGAACACCTTTGACACCACTTAACTGCGTGGACTGCGGCCCAGAACCTCCCCCACACAGTCAGCCGTGTTCTGGTATTGTGAGTGTGGGGAGGTTCCGTCTTCTGTCTGCAGCACCCGGGATCTCCTAGGAGCCCTTCGCGTGTCTTCCCCGAGTGTCTCACATTACGGGCTGCCGGGGAAAGGCGGGGTTTGGGCTGGAAATGCAGGTAGTATCTAGTGCCTCCCCCTGGACTTGGGAGGTAATTAGCGGAATTCCCCCTGCCAGGGAACACCTGTGACACCAGTCAGCTGCGTGGACGGCGGCCCCAAACCTCCCCCACACAGTCAGCCGTGTTCCGGAATTCTGAGAGTGGGGATGTTCCGTCTTCTGTCTGCAGCACCCGGGATCTCCTAGGAGCCCTTCGCGTGTCTTCCCCGAGTGTCTGCATGTGAGGGCTGCCGGGGAAAGGCGGGGGTTGGGCTGGAAATGCAGGTCGCATTTAGTGCCTCCCCCTGGACTTGGGAGGTAATTTGCGGACTTACCCATGCCAGGGAACACCTTTGACACCACTCAACTGCGTGGAGGGCGGCCCCAAACCTCCCACACACAGTCAGCCGTGTTCCGAAATTGTGAGTGTGGGGAGGTTCCGTTTTCTGTCTGCAGCACCCGGGATCTCCTAGGAGCCCTTCGCGTGTCTTCCACGGTTGTCTCCCATTGCGGGCTGCCGTGGAATGCGGGCGTTGGGCTGGAAATGCAAGTAGCATCTAGTGCCTCCCCCTGGACAGGGTAGGCCATTAGCGGACTTCCCCGTGCCAGGGAACACCTGTGACACCAGTCAGCTGCGTGGACGGCGGCCCCAAACCTCCCACACACAGTCAGCCGTGTTCCGGAATTCTGAGAGTTAGGAGGTTCCGTCTTCTGTCTGCTGCACCCGAGATCTCCTAGGAGCATTTCGCGTGTCTTCCCCGAGTGTATGCATGTGCGGCTACCGGGGAAAGGCGGGGTTTGGGCTGAAAATGCAGGTAGCATGTAGTGCCTCCCCCTGGAAAGGGTAGGCAATTAGCGGATTTCCCCATGCCAGGGAACACCATTGACACCACTTAACTGCGTGGAGGGCGGCCCCGAACCTCCCCCACACAGTCAGGCGTGTTCCAGAATTCTGAGAGTGGGGAGGTTCCGTCTTCTGTCTGCAGCACCCGCGATCTCCTAGGAGCATTTAGCGTGTCTTACCCGAGTGTATGCATGTGCGGGCTACCGGGAAAAGGCGGCGTTGGGCTGGAAATGCAGGTAGCATGTAGTGCCTCCCCCTGGAAAGGGTAGGCAATTAGCGGATTTCCCCATGCCAGGGAACACCTTTGACACCACTTAACTGCGTGGAGGGCGGCCCCGAACCTCCCCCACACAGTCAGCCGTGTTCCGGTATTGTGAGTGTGGGGAGGTTCCGTCTTCTGTCTGCAGCAACCGGGATCTCCTAGGAGCCCTTCCCGTGTCTTCCCCGAGTGTCTCACATTACGGGCTGCCGGGGAAATGTGGGGTTTGGGCTGGAAATGCAGGTAGTATCTAGTGCCTCCCCCTGGACTTGGGAGGTAATTAGCGGACTTCCCCCTGCCAGGGAACACCTGTGACACCAGTCAGCTGCGTGGACGGCGGCCCCAAACCTCCCCCACACAGTCAGCCGTGTTCCGGAATTCTGAGAGTGGGGATGTTCCGTCTTCTGTCTGCAGCACCCGGGATCTCCTAGGAGCCCTTCGCGTGTCATCCCCGAGTGTCTGCATGTGCGGGCTGCCGGGGAAAGGCGGGGGTTGGGCTGGAAATGCAGGTCGAATTTAGTGCCTCCCCCTGGACTTGGGAGGTAATTAGCGGACTTACCCATGCCAGGGAACACCTTTGACACCACTCAACTGCGTGGAGGGCGGCCCCAAACCTCCCACACACAGTCAGCCGTGTTCCGAAATTGTGAGTGTGGGGAGGTTCCGTTTTCTGTCTGCAGCACCCGGGATCTCCTAGGAGCCCTTCGCGTGTCTTCCACGGTTGTCTCCCATTGCGGGCTGCCGTGGAAAGCGGGCGTTGGGCTGGAAATGCAAGTAGCATCTAGTGCCTCCCCCTGGACAGGGTAGGCCATTAGCGGACTTCCCCGTGCCAGGGAACACCTGTGACACCAGTCAGCTGCGTGGACGGCGGCCCCAAACCTCCCACACACAGTCAGCCGTGTTCCGGAATTCTGAGAGTTAGGAGGTTCCGTCTTCTGTCTGCTGCACCCGAGATCTCCTAGGAGCATTTCGCGTGTCTTCCCCGAGTGTATGCATGTGCGGCTACCGGGGAAAGGCGGGGTTTGGGCTGAAAATGCAGGTAGCATGTAGTGCCTCCCCCTGGAAAGGGTAGGCAATTAGCGGATTTCCCCATGCCAGGGAACACCATTGACACCACTTAACTGCGTGGAAGGCGGCCCAGATCCTCCCCCACACAGTCAGCCGTGTTCCGGTATTGTGAGTGTGGGGAAGTTCCGTCTTCTGGCTGCAGCACGCGGAATCTCCTAGGAGCCCTTCGCGTGTCTTCCCCGATTGTCTGCCTGTGCGGGCTGCCGGGGAAAGGCGGGGGTTGGGCTGGAAATGCAGGTAGCATCTAGTGCCTCCCCCTGGACAGGGTAGGCAATTAGCGAACTTACCCATGCCAGGGAACACCTTTGACAACACTTAGCGGCGTGGAGGGCGGCCCCAAACCACCCCAACACAGTTAGCCGTGTTCCGGGATTGTGAGTGTGGGCTGGTTCCGTCTACACTCTGCAGCACCCGGGATCTCCTAGGAGCCCTTCGCGTGTCTTCCCCGAGTGTCTCACATTGCGGGCTGCCGGGGAACTGCGGGGGTTGGGCTGGAAATGCAGGTAGTATCTAGTGCCTCCCCCTGGACTTGGGAGGTAATTAGCGGAATTCCCCATGCCAGGGAACACCTTTGACAACACTCACCTGCGTGGAGGGCGGCCCCAAACCTCCCACACACAGTCAGCCGTGTTCCAAAATTGTGAGGGTGGGGAGGTTCCGTTTTCTGTCTGCAGCACCCGGGATCTCCTAGGAGCCCTTCGCGTGTCTTCCCCGAGTGTCTGCCTGTGCGGGCTGCCGGGGAAAGGCGGGGTTTGGGCTGGAAATGCAGGTAGCATCTAGTGCCTCCCCCTGGACAGGGTAGGCAATTAGCGAATTTACCCATGCCAGGGAACACCTTTGACAACACTTAGCGGCGTGGAGGGCGGCCCCAAACCACCCCCACACAGTTATCCGTGTTCCCGGATTGTGAGTGTGGGTAGGTTCCTTCTACAGTCTGCAGCACCCGGGATCTCCTAGGAGCCCTTCGCTTGTCTTCCCCGAGTGTCTCACATTGCGGGCTGCCGGGGAAAGGCGGGGGTTGGGCTGGAATTGCAGGTAGCATCTAGTGCCTCCCCCTGCACTTGGGAGGTAATTAGCGGACTTCCCCCTGCCAGGGAACACCTTTGACACCACTCAACTGCGTGGAGGGCGGCCCCAAACCTCCCACACACAGTCAGCCGTGTTCCGGAATTCTGAGAGTGAGGAGGTTCCGTCTTCTGTCTGCTGCACCCGGGATCTCCTAGGAGCCCTTCGCGTGTCTTCCCCGAGTGTCTCCCATTGCGGGCTGCCGGGGAAAGCGGGGGTTGGGCTGGAAATGCAAGTAGCTTCTAGTGCCTTCCCCTGGACAGGGTAGGCAATTAGCGGACTTCCCCGTGCCAGGGAACACCTTTGACACCACTTAGCTGCGTGGAGGGCGGCCCCGAACCTCCCCGACACAGTCAGCCGTGTTCCGGAATTCTGAGAGTGGGGAGGTTCCGTCTTCTGTCTGCAGCACCCGAGATCACCTAGGAGCCCTTCGCGTGTCTTCCCCGAGTGTATGCATGTGCGGGGTACCGGGAAAAGGCGGCGTTGGGCTGGAAATGCAGGTAGCATGTAGTGCCTCCCCCTGGAAAGGGTAGGCAATTAGCGGATTTCCCCATGCCAGGGAACACCTTTGACACCACTTAACTGCGTGGACTGCGGCCCCGAACCTCCCCCACACAGTCAGCCGTGTTCCGGTATTGTGAGTGTGGGGAGGTTCCGTCTTCTGTCTGCAGCACCCGGGATCTCCTAGGAGCCCTTCGCGTGTCTTCCCCGAGTGTCTCACATTACGGGCTGCCGGGGAAAGGCGGGGTTTGGGCTGGAAATGCAGGTAGTATCTAGTGCCTCCCCCTGGACTTGGGAGGTAATTAGCGGACTTCCCCCTGCCAGGGAACACCTGTGACACCAGTCAGCTGCGTGGACGGCGGCCCCAAACCTCCCCCACACAGTCAGCCGTGTTCCGGAATTCTGAGAGTGGGGATGTTCCGTCTTCTGTCTGCAGCACCCGGGATCTCCTAGGAGCCCTTCGCGTGTCTTCCCCGAGTGTCTGCATGTGCGGGCTGCCGGGGAAAGGCGGGGGTTGGGCTGGAAATGCAGGTCGCATTTAGTGCCTCCCCCTGGACTTGGGAGGTAATTTGCGGACTTACCCATGCCAGGGAACACCTTTGACACCACTCAACTGCGTGGAGGGCGGCCCCAAACCTCCCACACACAGTCAGCCGTGTTCCGAAATTGTGAGTGTGGGGAGGTTCCGTTTTCTGTCTGCAGCACCCGGGATCTCCTAGGAGCCCTTCGCGTGTCTTCCACGGTTGTCTCCCATTGCGGGCTGCCGTGGAAAGCGGGCGTTGGGCTAGAAATGCAAGTAGCATCTAGTGCCTCCCCCTGGACAGGGTAGGCCATTAGCGGACTTCCCCGTGCCAGGGAACACCTGTGACACCAGTCAGCTGCGTGGACGGCGGCCCCAAACCTCCCCCACACAGTCAGCCGTGTTCCGGAATTCTGAGAGTTAGGAGGTTCCGTCTTCTGTCTGCTGCACCCGAGATCTCCTAGGAGCATTTCGCGTGTCTTCCCCGAGTGTATGCATGTGCGGCTACCGGGGAAAGGCGGGGTTTGGGCTGAAAATGCAGGTAGCATGTAGTGCCTCCCCCTGGAAAGGGTAGGCAATTAGCGGATTTCCCCATGCCAGGGAACACCATTGACACCACTTAACTGCGTGGAGGGCGGCCCCGAACCTCCCCCACACAGTCAGGCGTGTTCCAGAATTCTGAGAGTGGGGAGGTTCCGTCTTCTGTCTGCAGCACCCGAGATCTCCTAGGAGCATTTCGGGTGTCTTCCCCGAGTGTATGCATGTGCGGGCTACCGGGAAAAGGCGGCGTTGGGCTGGAAATGCAGGTAGCATGTAGTGCCTCCCCCTGGAAAGGGTAGGCAATTTGCGGATTTCCCCATGCCAGGGAACACCTTTGACACCACTTAACTGCGTGGAGGGCGGCCCCGAACCTCCCCCACACAGTCAGCCGTGTTCCGGTATTGTGAGTGTGGGGAGGTTCCGTCTTCTGTCTGCAGCAACCGGGATCTCCTAGGAGCCCTTCGCGTGTCTTCCCCGAGTGTCTCACATTACGGGCTGCCGGGGAAAGGCGGGGTCTGGGCTGGAAATGCAGGTAGTATCTAGTGCCTCCCCCTGGACTTGGGAGGTAATTAGCGGAATTCCCCCTGCCAGGGAACACCTGTGACACCAGTCAGCTGCGTGGACGGCGGCCCCAAACCTCCCCCACACAGTCAGCCGTGTTCCGGAATTCTGAGAGTGGGGATGTTCCGTCTTCTGTCTGCAGCACCCGGGATCTCCTAGGAGCCCTTCGCGTGTCTTCCCCGAGTGTCTGCATGTGCGGGCTGCCGGGGAAAGGCGGGGGTTGGGCTGGAAATGCAGGTCGCATTTAGTGCCTCCCCCTGGACTTGGAAGGTAATTAGCGGACTTACCCATGCCAGGGAACACCTTTGACACCACTCAACTGCGTGGAGGGCGGCCCCAAACCTCCCACACACAGTCAGCCGTGTTCCGAAATTGTGAGTGTGGGGAGGTTCCGTTTTCTGTCTGCAGCACCCGGGATCTCCTAGGAGCCCTTCGCGTGTCTTCCACGGTTGTCTCCCATTGCGGGCTGCCGTGGAAAGCGGGCGTTGGGCTGGAAATGCAAGTAGCATCTAGTGCCTCCCCCTGGACAGGGTAGGCCATTAGCGGAATTCCCCGTGCAAGGGAACACCTGTGACCCCAGTCAGCTGCGTGGACGGCGGCCCCAAACCTCCCACACACAGTCAGCCGTGTTCCGGAATTCTGAGAGTGAGGAGGTTCCGTCTTCTGTCTGCTGCACCCGAGATCTCCTAGGAGCATTTCGCGTGTCTTCCCCGAGTGTATGCATGTGCGGCTACCGGGGAAAGGCGGGGTTTGGGCTGAAAATGCAGGTAGCATGTAGTGCCTCCCCCTGGAAAGGGTAGGCAATTAGCGGATTTCCCCATGCCAGGGAACACCATTGACAGCACTTAACTGCGTGGAGGGCGGCCCAGATCCTCCCCCACACAGTCAGCCGTGTTCCGGTATTGTGAGTGTGGGGAAGTTCCGTCTTCTGTCTGCAGCACGCGGAATCTCCTAGGAGCCCTTCGCGTGTCTTCCCCGATTGTCTGCCTGTGCGGGCTGCCGGGGAAAGGAGGGGGTTGGGCTGGAAATGCAGGTAGCATCTAGTGCCTCCCCCTGGACAGGGTAGGCAATTAGCGAATTTACCCATGACAGGGAACACCTTTGACAACACTTAGCGGCGTGGAGGGCGGCCCCAAACCACCCCAACACAGTTAGCCGTGTTCCGGGATTGTGAGTGTGGGGAGGTTCCGTCTACACTCTGCAGCACCCGGGATCTCCTAGGAGCCCTTCGCGTGTCTTCCCCGAGTGTCTACCATTGCGGGCTGCCGGGAAAAGCGGGGGTTGGGCTGGAAATGCAAGTAGCATCTAGTGCCTCCCCCTGGACAGGGTAGGCAATTAGCGGACTTCCCCGTGCCAGGGAACACCTTTGACACCACTTAGCTGCGTGGAGGGCGGCCCCGAACCTCCCCGACACAGTCAGGCGTGTTCCAGAATTCTGAGAGTGGGGAGGTTCCGTCTTCTGTCTGCAGCACCCGCGATCTCCTAGGAGCATTTAGCGTGTCTTACCCGAGTGTATGCATGTGCGGGCTACCGGGGAAAGGCGGCGTTGGGCTGGAAATGCAGGTAGCATGTAGTGCCTCCCCCTGGACATGGTAGGCAATTAGCGGACTTCCCCCTGCCAGGGAATACCTTTGACATCACTTAGGTGCGTGGAGGGCGGCCCCGAACCTCCCCCACACAGTCAGTCGTGTTCCGGTATTGTGAGTGTGTGGAAGTTCCGTCTTCTGTCTGCAGCACCCGGAATCTCCTAGGAGCCCTTCGCGTGTCTTCCCCGAGTGTCTGCCTGTGCGGGCTGCCGGGGAAAAGCGGGGGTTGGGCTGGAAATGCAGGTAGCATCTAGTGCCTCCCCCTGGACTTGGGAGGTAATTAGCGGAATTCCCCCTGCCAGGGAACACCTTTGACACCACTCAACTGCGTGGAGGGCGGTCCCAAACCTCCCCCTCACAGTCAGCCGTGTTCCAGAAGTCTGAGAGTGGGGAGGTTCCGTCTTCTGTCTGCAGCACCCGGGATCTCCTAGGAGCCCTTCGCGTGTCTTCCCTGAGTGTCTGCCTGTGCGGGCTGCCGGGGAAAAGCGGGGGTTGGGCTGAAAATGCAGGTAGCATGTAGTGCCTCCCCCTGGAAAGGGTAGGCAATTAGCGGATTTCCCCATGCCAGGGAACACCATTGACACCACTTAACTGCGTGGAGGGCGGCCCCGAACCTCCCCCACACAGTCAGGCGTGTTCCAGAATTCTGAGAGTGGGGAGGTTCCGTCTTCTGTCTGCAGCACCCGCGATCTCCTAGGAGCATTTAGCGTGTCTTACCCGAGTGTATGCATGTGCGGGCTACCGGGAAAAGGCGGCGTTGGGCTGGAAATGCAGGTAGCATGTAGTGCCTCCCCCTGGAAAGGGTAGGCAATTAGCGGATTTCCCCATGCCAGGGAACACCTTTGACACCACTCACCTGCGTGGAGGGCGGCCCCGAACCTCCCCCACACAGTCAGCCGTGTTCCGGTATTGTGAGTGTGGGGAGGTTCCGTCTTCTGTCTGCAGCAACCGGGATCTCCTAGGAGCCCTTCCCGTGTCTTCCCCGAGTGTCTCACATTACGGGCTGCCGGGGAAAGGTGGGGTTTGGGCTGGAAATGCAGGTAGTATCTAGTGCCTCCCCCTGGACTTGGGAGGTAATTAGCGGACTTCCCCCTGCCAGGGAACACCTGTGACACCAGTCAGCTGCGTGGACGGCGGCCCCAAACCTCCCCCACACAGTCAGCCGTGTTCCGGAATTCTGAGAGTGGGGATGTTCCGTCTTCTGTCTGCAGCACCCGGGATCTCCTAGGAGCCCTTCGCGTGTCATCCCCGAGTGTCTGCATGTGCGGGCTGCCGGGGAAAGGCGGGGGTTGGGCTGGAAATGCAGGTCGAATTTAGTGCCTCCCCCTGGACTTGGGAGGTAATTAGCGGACTTACCCATGCCAGGGAACACCTTTGACACCACTCAACTGCGTGGAGGGCGGCCCCAAACCTCCCACACACAGTCAGCCGTGTTCCGAAATTGTGAGTGTGGGGAGGTTCCGTTTTCTGTCTGCAGCACCCGGGATCTCCTAGGAGCCCTTCGCGTGTCTTCCACGGTTGTCTCCCATTGCGGGCTGCCGTGGAAAGCGGGCGTTGGGCTGGAAATGCAAGTAGCATCTAGTGCCTCCCCCTGGACAGGGTAGGCCATTAGCGGACTTCCCCGTGCCAGGGAACACCTTTGACACCACTTAGCTGCGTGGAGGGCGGCCCCGAACCTCCCCCACACAGTCAGGCGTGTTCCAGAATTCTGAGAGTGGGGAGGTTCCGTCTTCTGTCTGCAGCACCCGCGATCTCCTAGGAGCATTTAGCGTGTCTTACCCGAGTGTATGCATGTGCGGGCTACCGGGGAAAGGCGGCGTTGGGCTGGAAATGCAGGTAGCATGTAGTGCCTCCCCCTGGACATGGTAGGCAATTAGCGGACTTCCCCCTGCCAGGGAACACCTGTGACACCAGTCAGCTGCGTGGACGGCGGCCCCAAACCTCCCCCACACAGTCAGCCGTGTTACGGAATTCTGAGAGTGGGGATGTTCCGTCTTCTGTCTGCAGCACCCGAGATCTCCTAGGAGCATTTCGGGTGTCTTCCCCGAGTGTATGCATGTGCGGGCTACCGGGAAAAGGCGGCGTTGGGCTGGAAATGCAGGTAGCATGTAGTGCCTCCCCCTGGAAAGGGTAGGCAATTTGCGGATTTCCCCATGCCAGGGAACACCTTTGACACCACTTAACTGCGTGGAGGGCGGCCCCGAACCTCCCCCACACAGTCAGCCGTGTTCCGGTATTGTGAGTGTGGGGAGGTTCCGTCTTCTGTCTGCAGCAACCGGGATCTCCTAGGAGCCCTTCGCGTGTCTTCCCCGAGTGTCTCACATTACGGGCTGCCGGGGAAAGGCGGGGTCTGGGCTGGAAATGCAGGTAGTATCTAGTGCCTCCCCCTGGACTTGGGAGGTAATTAGCGGACTTCCCCCTGCCAGGGAACACCTGTGACACCAGTCAGCTGCGTGGACGGCGGCCCCAAACCTCCCCCACACAGTCAGCCGTGTTCCGGAATTCTGAGAGTGGGGATGTTCCGTCTTCTGTCTGCAGCACCCGGGATCTCCTAGGAGCCCTTCGCGTGTCTTCCCCGAGTGTCTGCATGTGCGGGCTGCCGGGGAAAGGCGGGGGTTGGGCTGGAAATGCAGGTCGCATTTAGTGCCTCCCCCTGGACTTGGAAGGTAATTAGCGGACTTACCCATGCCAGGGAACACCTTTGACACCACTCAACTGCGTGGAGGGCGGCCCCAAACCTCCCACACACAGTCAGCCGTGTTCCGAAATTGTGAGTGTGGGGAGGTTCCGTTTTCTGTCTGCAGCACCCGGGATCTCCTAGGAGCCCTTCGCGTGTCTTCCACGGTTGTCTCCCATTGCGGGCTGCCGTGGAAAGCGGGCGTTGGGCTGGAAATGCAAGTAGCATCTAGTGCCTCCCCCTGGACAGGGTAGGCCATTAGCGGAATTCCCCGTGCAAGGGAACACCTGTGACACCAGTCAGCTGCGTGGACGGCGGCCCCAAACCTCCCACACACAGTCAGCCGTGTTCCGGAATTCTGAGAGTGAGGAGGTTCCGTCTTCTGTCTGCTGCACCCGAGATCTCCTAGGAGCATTTCGCGTGTCTTCCCCGAGTGTATGCATGTGCGGCTACCGGGGAAAGGCGGGGTTTGGGCTGAAAATGCAGGTAGCATGTAGTGCCTCCCCCTGGAAAGGGTAGGCAATTAGCGGATTTCCCCATGCCAGGGAACACCATTGACAGCACTTAACTGCGTGGAGGGCGGCCCAGATCCTCCCCCACACAGTCAGCCGTGTTCCGGTATTGTGAGTGTGGGGAAGTTCCGTCTTCTGTCTGCAGCACGCGGAATCTCCTAGGAGCCCTTCGCGTGTCTTCCCCGATTGTCTGCCTGTGCGGGCTGCCGGGGAAAGGAGGGGGTTGGGCTGGAAATGCAGGTAGCATCTAGTGCCTCCCCCTGGACAGGGTAGGCAATTAGCGAATTTACCCATGACAGGGAACACCTTTGACAACACTTAGCGGCGTGGAGGGCGGCCCCAAACCACCCCAACACAGTTAGCCGTGTTCCGGGATTGTGAGTGTGGGGAGGTTCCGTCTACACTCTGCAGCACCCGGGATCTCCTAGGAGCCCTTCGCGTGTCTTCCCCGAGTGTCTACCATTGCGGGCTGCCGGGAAAAGCGGGGGTTGGGCTGGAAATGCAAGTAGCATCTAGTGCCTCCCCCTGGACAGGGTAGGCAATTAGCGGACTTCCCCGTGCCAGGGAACACCTTTGACACCACTTAGCTGCGTGGAGGGCGGCCCCGAACCTCCCCGACACAGTCAGGCGTGTTCCAGAATTCTGAGAGTGGGGAGGTTCCGTCTTCTGTCTGCAGCACCCGCGATCTCCTAGGAGCATTTAGCGTGTCTTACCCGAGTGTATGCATGTGCGGGCTACCGGGGAAAGGCGGCGTTGGGCTGGAAATGCAGGTAGCATGTAGTGCCTCCCCCTGGACATGGTAGGCAATTAGCGGACTTCCCCCTGCCAGGGAATACCTTTGACATCACTTAGGTGCGTGGAGGGCGGCCCCGAACCTCCCCCACACAGTCAGTCGTGTTCCGGTATTGTGAGTGTGTGGAAGTTCCGTCTTCTGTCTGCAGCACCCGGAATCTCCTAGGAGCCCTTCGCGTGTCTTCCCCGAGTGTCTGCCTGTGCGGGCTGCCGGGGAAAAGCGGGGGTTGGGCTGGAAATGCAGGTAGCATCTAGTGCCTCCCCCTGGACTTGGGAGGTAATTAGCGGAATTCCCCCTGCCAGGGAACACCTTTGACACCACTCAACTGCGTGGAGGGCGGTCCCAAACCTCCCCCTCACAGTCAGCCGTGTTCCAGAAGTCTGAGAGTGGGGAGGTTCCGTCTTCTGTCTGCAGCACCCGGGATCTCCTAGGAGCCCTTCGCGTGTATTCCCCGTGTGTCTGCATGTGCGGGCTGCCGGGGAAAGGCGGGGGTTGGGCTGGAAATGCAGGTCGCATTTAGTGCCTCCCCCTGAACTTGGGAGGTAATTAGCGGACTTCCCCATGCCAGGGAACACCTTTGACACCACTCACCTGCGTGGAGGGCGGTCCCAAACCTCCCACACACAGTCAGCCCTGTTCCGAAATTGTGAGTGTGGGGAGGTTCCGTTTTCTGTCTGCAGCACCCGGGATCTCCTAGGAGCCCTTCCCGTGTCTTCCCCGAGTGTCTCCCATTGCGGGCCGACGGAGAAAGCGGGGGTTGGGCTGGAAATGCAAGTAGCATCTAGTGCCTCCCCCTGGACAGTGTAGGCAATTAGCGGACTTCCCCGTGACATGGAACACCTTTGACACCACTCACCTGCGTGGAGGGCGGTCCCAAACCTCCCCCCCACAGTCAGCCGTGTTCCAGAAGTATGAGAGTGGGGAGGTTCCGTCTTCTGTCTGCAGCACCCGGGATCTCCTAGGAGCCCTTCGCGTGTATTCCCCGTGTGTCTGCTTGTGCGAGCTGCCGGGGAAAGGCGGGGTTTGGGCTGGAAATGCAGGTAGCATCTAGTGCCTCCCCCTGAACAGGGGAGGTAATTAGCGGAATTCCGCCTGCCAGGGAACACCAGTGACACCAGTCAGCTGCGTGGACGGCGGCCCCAAACCTCCCACACACAGTCAGCCGTGTTCCGGAATTCTGAGAGTGAGGAGGTTCCGTCTTCTGTCTGCTGCACCCGAGATCTCCTAGGAGCATTTCGCGTGTCTTCCCCGAGTGTATGCATGTGCGGCTACCGGGGAAAGGCGGGGTTTGGGATGAAAATGCAGGTAGCATGTAGTGCCTCCCCCTGGAAAGGGTAGGCAATTAGCGGATTTCCCCATGCCAGGGAACACCATTGACACCACTTAACTTCGTGGAGGGCGGCCCAGAACCTCCCCCACACAGTCAGCCGTGTTCCGGTATTGTGAGTGTGGGGAAGTTCCGTCTTCTGTCTGCAGCACCCGGAATCTCCTAGGAGCCCTTCGCGTGTCTTCCCGAGTGTCTCCCTGTGCGGGCTGCCGGGGAAAGGCGGGGTTTGGGCTGGAAATGCAGGTAGCATCTAGTGCCTCCCCCTGGACTTGGGAGGTATTTAGCGGAATTCCGCCTGCCAGGGAACACCTGTGACACCAGTCAGCTGCGTGGAAGGCGGCCCCAGTCTTCCCCCACACAGTCAGAAGTGTTCCGGAATTGTGAGTGTGGGGAGGTTCCGTATTCTGTCTGCAGCACCCGAGTTCTCCTAGGAGCATTTCGCGTGTCTTCCCCGAGTGTATGCATGTGCGGGCTGCCGGGGAAAGGCGGGGTTTGGGCTGGAAATGCAGGTAGCATGTAGTGCCTCCCGCTGGAATGGGTAGGCAATTAGCGGATTTCCCCATGCCAGGGAACACCTTTGACACCACTTAGCTGCGTGGAGGGCGGCCCCGAACCTCCCCCACACAGTCAGCCGTGTTCCGGAATTGTGAGTGTTGGGAGGTTCCGTCTTCTGTCTGCAGCACCTGGGATCTCCTAGGAGCACTTCGCGTGTCTTCCCCGAGTGTCTGCATGTGCGGGCTTCCGGGGAAATGCGGGGGTTGAGCTGGAAATGCAGGTAGTATCTAGTGCCTCCACCTGGACTTGGGAGGTAATTTGCGGACTTCCCCCTGCCAGGGAACACCTGTGACACCAGTCAGCTGCGTGGACGGCGGCCCCAAACCTCCCACACAGTGTCAGCCGTGTTCCGGAATTCTGAGAGTGAGGAGGTTCCGTCTTCTCTCTGCAGCACCCGAGATCTCCTAGGAGCATTTCGCGTGTTTTCCCCGATTGTATGCATGTGCGGGCTGCCGGGGAAAGGCTTGATTTGGGCTGGAAATGCAGGTAGCATGTAGTGCCTCCCCCTGGAAAGGGTAGGCAATTAGCGGATTTCCCCATGCCAGGGAACACCTTTGACACCACTTAGCTGCGTGGAGGGCGGCCCCGAAGCTTCCCCACACAGTCAGCCGTGTTCCGGAATTGTGAGTGTGGGGAGGTTCCGTCATCTGTCTGCAGCAACCGGGATCTCCTAGGAGCCCTTCGCGTGTCTTCCCCGAGTGTCTGCATGTGCGGGCTGCCGGGGAAAGGCGGGGTTTGGGCTGGAAATGCAGGTAGTATCTAGTGCCTCCCCCTTGACTTGGTAGGTAATTAGCGGACTTCGCCAAGCCAGGGAATAATTTTGACACCAGTCATCTGCGTGGACGGCGGCACCAAACCTACCCCACACAGTCAGCCGTGTTCCGGAATTCTGAGAGTGGGGATGTTCCGTCTTCAGTCTGCAGCACCCGGGATCTCCTAGGAGCCCTTCGCGTGTCTTCCCCGAGTGTCTGCATGTGCGGGCTGCCAGGGAAAGGCGGGGGTTGGGCTGGAAATGCAGGTCGCATTTAGTGCCTCCACCTGAAATTGGGAGGTAATTAGCGGACTTCCCCATGCCAGGGAACACCATTGACACCACTCACCTGCGAGAGGGCGGTCCGAAACCTCCCACACACAGTCAGACCTGTTCCGAAATTGTGAGTGTGGGGAGGTTCCGTTTTCTGTCTGCAGCACCCGGGATCTCCTAGGAGCCCTTCCCGTGTCTTCCCCGAGTGTCTCCCATTGCTGGCTGCCGGAGAAAGCAGGGGTTGGGCTGGAAATGCAAGTAGCATCTAGTGCCTCCCCCTGGACAGTGTTGGCAATTAGCGGACTTCCCCGTGACAGGGAACACCTTTGACACCACTTAGCTGCGTGGAGGCTGCCCCGAACCTCCCCCACACAGTCAGCCGTGTTCCGGAATTCTGAGAGTGGGGACGTTCCGTCTTCTGTCTGCAGCACCCGAGATCTCCTAGGAGCATTTCGCGTGTCTTCCCCGAGTGTCTGCATGTGCGGGCTGCCGGGGAAAGGCGGGGGTTGGGCTGGAAATGCAGGTAGCATCTAGTGCCTCCCCTTAAACAGGGGAGGTAATTAGCGGAATTCCGCCTGCCAGGGAACACTTGTGACACCAGTCAGCTGCGTGGAAGGCGGCCCCATTCTTCCCCACACAGTCAGAAGTGTTCCGGAATTGTGAGTGTGGGGAGGTTCCGTCTTCTGTCTGCAGCACCCGTTATCTCCTAGGAGCCTTTCGCGTGTCTTCCACGAGTGTCTGCATGTGCGGGCTGCCGGGGAAAGGCGTGGTTTGGGCTGGAAATGCAGGTCGCATTTAGTGCCTCCCCCTGGACTTGGGAGGTAATTGGCGGACTTCCCCATGCCAGGGAACACCTTTGACACCACTCAACTGCGTGTAGGGCGGCCCCAAACTTCCCCCACACAGTCAGCCGTGTTCCGGAATTCTGAGAGTGGGGAGGTTCCGTCTTCTGTCTGCAGCACCCGGGATCTCCTAGGAGCCCTTCGTGTGTCTTCCCCGAGTGTCTCACATTGCGGGCTGCCGGGGAAAGGCGGGGTTTGGGCTGGAAATGCAGGTAGCATGTAGTGCCTCCCCCTGGAGAGGGTAGGCAATTAGCGGATTTCCACATGCCAGGGAACACCTTTGACACCACTTAACTGCGTGGAGGGTGGCCCCGAACCTCCCCCACACAGTCAGCCGTGTTCCGGAATTGTGAGTGTGGGGAGGTTCCGTCTTCTGTCTACAGCACCCGGGATCTCCTAGGAGCCCTTCGCGTGTCTTCCCCGAGTGTCTGCCTGTGCGGGCTGCCGGGGAAAGGCGGGGGTTGTTCTGGAAATGCAGGTAGCATCTAGTGCCTCCCCCTGGACTTGGGAGGTAATTAGCGGACTTCCCCCTGCCAGGGAACACCGGTGACACCAGTCAGCTGCGTGGACGGCGGCCCCAAACCTCCCCTACACAGTCAGCCGTGTTCCGGAATTGTGAGTGTGGGGAGGTTCCGTCTTCTGTCTGCAGCACCCGGGATGTCCTAGGAGCCCTTCGCGTGTCTTCCCCGAGTTTCTGCCTGTGCGGGCTGCCGGGGAAAGGCGGGGGTTGGGCTGGAAATGCAGGTAGCATCTAGTGCCTCCCCCTGGACTTGGGAGGTAATTAGCGGACTTCCCCCTGCCAGGGAACACCTGTGACACCAGTCAGCTGTGTGGACGGCGGCACCAAACCTCCCCCACACAGTCAGACGTGTTCCGGAATTCTGAGAGAAGTGAGGTTCCGTCTTCTGTCTGCAGCACCCGGGATCTCCTAGGAGCCCTTCGCGTGTCTTCCCCGAGTGTCTGCATGTGCGGGCTGCCGGGGAAAGGCGGGGGTTGGGCTGGAAATGCAGGTCGCATTTAGTGCCTCCCCCTGGACTTGGGAGGTAATTAGTGGACTTCCCCATGCCAGGGAACACCTTTGACACCACTCACCTGCGTGGAGGGCGGCCCCAAACCTCCCACAAACAGTCAGCCGTGTTCCGAATTTGTGAGTGTGGGGAGGTTCCGTTTTCTCTCTGCAGCACCCGGGATCTCCTAGGAGCACTTCGCGTGTCTTCCCCGAGTGTCTACCATTGCGGGCTGCCGGGGAAAGCGGGGGTTGGGCTGGAAATGCAAGTAGCATCTAGTGCCTCCCCCTGGACAGGGTAGGCAATTAGCGGACTTCCCCGTGCCAGGGAACACCTTTGACACCACTTAGCTGCGTGGAGGGCGGCCCCGAACCTCCCCCACACAGTCAGGCGTGTTCCAGAATTCTGAGATTGGTGTAGGTTCCGTCTTCTGTCTGCAGCACCCGGGATGTCCTAGGAGCCCTTCGCGTGTCCTCATTGAGTGTCTCCCATTGCGGGCTGCCGGGGAAAGTGGGGGTTGGGCTGGAAATGCATGTAGCATCTAGTGCCTCCCCCTGGACAGGGTAGGCAATTAGCGGACTTCCCCATGCCAGGGAACACCTTTGACACCACTTAGAGGCGTGGAGGGCGGCCCCGAACCTCCCCCACACAGTCAGCCATGTTCCGGAATTGTGAGTGTGGGGAGGTTCCGTCTTCTGTCTGCAGCACCCGGGATCTCCTAGGAGCACTTCGCGTGTCTTCCCCGAGTGTCTACCTGTGCGGGCTGCCGGTGAAATACGGAGGATGGGCTGGAAATGCAGGTAGTATCTAGTGCCTCTCCCTGGACTTGGGAGGTAATTAGCAGAATTCCCCCTGCCAGGGAACTCCTGTGACACCAGTCAGCTGCGTGGACGGCGGCCCCAAACTTCCCCCACACAGTCAGCCGTGTTCCGGAATTCTGAGATTGGGGAGGTTCCGTCTTCTGTCTGCAGCACCCAGGATCTCCTAGGAGCCCTTCGCGTGTATTCCCCGTGTGTCTGATTTTGCGGGCTGCCGGGGAAAGGCGGGGGTTGGGCTGGAAATGCAGGTAGCATCTAGTGCCTCCCCCTAAACAGGGGAGGTAATTAGCGGAATTCCGCCTGCCAGGGAACACCTGTGACACCAGTCAGCTGCGTGGAAGGCGGCCCCATTCTTCCCACACACAGTCAGAAGTGTTCCGGAATTGTGAGTGTGGGGAGGTTCCGTCTTCTGTCTGCAGAACCCGGGATCTCCTAGGAGCCATTCGAGTGTCTTCCCAGAGTCCCTCCCTGTGCGGGCTGCCGGGGAAAGGCGGGGTTTGGGCTGGAAATGCAGGTAGTATCTAGTGCCTCCCCCTTGACTTGGTAGGTAATTAGCGGACTTCCCCAAGCCAGGGAATAATTTTGACACCAGTCATCTGCGTGGACGAGGGCCCCAAACCTACCCCACACAGTCAGCCGTGTTCCGGAATTCTGAGAGTGGGGATGTTCCGTCTTCAGTCTGCAGCACCCGGGATCTCCTAGGAGCCCTTCGCGTGTCTTCCCCGTGTGTCTGCATGTGCGGGCTGCCGGGGAAAGGCGGGGGTTGGGCTGGAAATGCAGGTCGCATTTAGTGCCTCCCCCTGAACTTGGGAGGTAATTAGCGGACTTCCCCATGCCAGGGAACACCTTTGACACCACTCACCTGCGTGGAGGGCGGTCCCAAACCTCCCACACACAGTCAGCCCTGTTCCGAAATTGTGAGTGTGGGGAGGTTCCGTTTTCTGTCTGCAGCACCCGGGATCTCCTAGGAGCCCTTCCCGTGTCTTCCCCGAGTGTCTCCAATTGCGGGCTGCTGGAGAAAGCGGGGGTTGGGCTGGAAATGCAAGTAGCATCTATTGCCTCCCCCTGGAGAGGGTAGGCAATTAGCGGATTTCCCCATGCCAGGGAACACCTTTGACACCACTTAACTGCGTGGAGGGCGGCCCCGAACCTCCCCCACACAGTCAGCCGTGTTCCGGAATTGTGAGTGTGGGGAGGTTCCGTCTTCTGTCTGCAGCACCCGGGATCTCATAGGAGCCCTTCGCGTGTCTTCCACGAGTGTCTGCATGTGCGGGCTGCCGGGGAAAGGCGGGGTTTGGGCTGGAAATGCAGGTAGCATCTAGTGCCTCCCCTTAAACAGGGGAGGTAATTAGCGGAATTCCGCCTGCCAGGGAACACTTGTGACACCAGTCAGCTGCGTGGAAGGCGGCCCCATTCTTCCCCACACAGTCAGAAGTGCTCCGGAATTGTGAGTTTGGGGAGGTTCCGTCTTCTGTCTGCAGCACCCGTTATCTCCTAGGAGCCCTTCGCGTGTCTTCCACGAGTGTCTGCATGTGCGGGCTGCCGGGGAAAGGCGTGGGTTGGGCTGGAAATGCAGGTCGCATTTAGTGCCTCCCCCTGGACTTGGGAGGTAATTAGCGGACTTCCCCATGCCAGGGAACACCTTTGACACCACTCAACTGCGTGTAGGGCGGCCCCAAACTTCCCCCACACAGTCAGCCGTGTTCCGGAATTCTGAGAGTGGGGAGGTTCCGTCTTCTGTCTGCAGCACCCGGGATCTCCTAGGAGCCCTTCGCGTGTCTTCCCCGAGTATCTCACATTGCGGGCTGCCGGGGAAAGGCGGGGGTTGGGCTGGAAATGCAGGTAGTATCTAGTGCCTCCCCCTGGACTTGGGAGGTAATTAGCGGACTTCCCCCTGCCAGGGAACACCTGTGACACCAGTCAGCTGCGTGGACGGCGGACCCAAACCTCCCACACACAGTCAGCCGTGTTCGGAATTCTGAGAGTGTGGAGGTTCCGTCTTCTGTCTGCTGCACCCGAATTCTCCTAGGAGCATTTCGCGTGTCTTCCCCTAGTGTATGCATGTGCGGGCTGCCGGGGAAAGGCGGGGGTTGGGCTGGAAATGCAGGTAGCATCTAGTGCCTCCCCCTGGACTTGGGAGGTAATTAGCGGACTTCCCCCTGCCAGGGAACACCTGTGACACCAGTCAGCTGTGTGGACGGCGGCACCAAACCTCCCCCACACAGTCAGACGTGTTCCGGAATTCTGAGAGAGGTGAGGTTCCGTCTTCTGTCTGCAGAACCCGGGATCTCCTAGGAGCCCTTCGCGTGTCTTCCCCGAGTGTCTGCATGTGCGGGCTGCCGGGGAAAGGCGGGGGTTGGGCTGGAAATGCAGGTCGCATTTAGTGCCTCCCCCTGGACTTGGGAGGTAATTAGCGGACTTCCCCCTGCCAGGGAACACCTGTGACACCAGTCAGCTGCGTGGACGGCGGACCCAAACCTCCCACACACAGTCAGCCGTGTTCGGAATTCTGAGAGTGTGGAGGTTCCGTCTTCTGTCTGCTGCACCCGAATTCTCCTAGGAGCATTTCGCGTGTCTTCCCCTAGTGTATGCATGTGCGGGCTGCCGGGGAAAGGCGGGGGTTGGGCTGGAAATGCAGGTAGCATCTAGTGCCTCCCCCTGGACTTGGGAGGTAATTAGCGGACTTCCCCCTGCCAGGGAACACCTGTGACACCAGTCAGCTGTGTGGACGGCGGCACCAAACCTCCCCCACACAGTCAGACGTGTTCCGGAATTCTGAGAGAGGTGAGGTTCCGTCTTCTGTCTGCAGAACCCGGGATCTCCTAGGAGCCCTTCGCGTGTCTTCCCCGAGTGTCTGCATGTGCGGGCTGCCGGGGAAAGGCGGGGGTTGGGCTGGAAATGCAGGTCGCATTTAGTGCCTCCCCCTGGACTTGGGAGGTAATTAGCGGACTTCCCCATGCCAGGGAACACCTTTGACACCACTCACCTGCGTGGAGGGCGGCCCCAAACCTCCCACAAACAGTCAGCCGTGTTCCGAATTTGTGAGTGTGGGGAGGTTCCGTTTTCTCTCTGCAGCACCCGGGATCTCCTAGGAGCACTTCGCGTGTCTTCCCCGAGTGTCTACCATTGCGGGCTGCCGGGGAAATCGGGGGTTGGGCTGGAAATGCAAGTAGCATCTAGTGCCTCCCCCTGGACAGGGTAGGCAATTAGCGGACTTCCCCGTGCCAGGGAACACCTTTGACACCACTTAGCTGCGTGGAGGGTTGCCCCGAACCTCCCCCACACAGTCAGGCGTGTTCCAGAATTCTGAGAGTGGGGAGGTTCCGTCTTCTGTCTGCAGCACCCGGGATGTCCTAGGAGCCCTTCGCGTGTCCTCATCGAGTGTCTCCCATTGCGGGCTGCCGGGGAAAGTGGGGGTTGGGCTGGAAATGCAGGTAGCATCTAGTGCCTCCCCCTGGACAGGGTAGGCAATTAGCGGACTTCCCCATGCCAGGGAACACCTTTGACACCACTTAGAGGCGTGGAGGGCGGCCCCGAACCTCCCCCACACAGTCAGCCGTGTTCCGGAATTGTGAGTGTGGGGAGGTTCCGTCTTCTGTCTGCAGCACCCGGGATCTCCTAGGAGCCCTTCGCGTGTCTTTCACGAGTGTCTGCATGTGCGGGCTGCCGGGGAAAGGCGGCGTTTGGGCTGGAAATGCAGGTAGCATCTAGTGCCTCCCCTTAAACAGGGGAGGTAATTAGCGGAATTCCGCCTGCCAGGGAACACTTGTGACACCAGTCAGCTGCGTGGAAGGCGGCCCCATTCTTCCCCACACAGTCAGAAGTGTTCCGGAATTGTGAGTGTGGGGAGGTTCCGTCTTCTGTCTGCAGCACCCGTTATCTCCTAGGAGCCCTTCGCGTGTCTTCCACGAGTGTCTGCATGTGCGGGCTGCCGGGGAAAGGCGTGGGTTGGGCTGGAAATGCAGGTCGCATTTAGTGCCTCCCCCTGGACTTGGGAGGTAATTAGCGGACTTCCCCATGCCAGGGAACACCTTTGACACCACTCAACTGCGTGTAGGGCGGCCCCAAACTTCCCCCACACAGTCAGCCGTGTTCCGGAATTCTGAGAGTGGGGAGGTTCCGTCTTCTGTCTGCAGCACCCGGGATCTCCTAGGAGCCCTTCGCGTGTCTTCCCCGAGTGTCTCACATTGCGGGCTGCCGGGGAAAGGCGGGGGTTGGGCTGGAAATGCAGGTAGTATCTAGTGCCTCCCCCTGGTCTTGGGAGGTAATTAGCGGACTTCCCCCTGCCAGGGAACACCTGTGACACCAGTCAGCTGCGTGGACGGCGGACCCAAACCTCCCACACACAGTCAGCCGTGTTCGGAATTCTGAGAGTGTGGAGGTTCCGTCTTCTGTCTGCTGCACCCGAATTCTCCTAGGAGCATTTCGCGTGTCTTCCCCGAGTGTATGCATGTGCGGGCTACCGGGGAAAGGCGGGGTTTGGGCTGGAAATGCAGGTAGCATGTAGTGCCTCCCCCTGGAGAGGGTAGGCAATTAGCGGATTTCCACATGCCAGGGAACACCTTTGACACCACTTAACTGTGTGGAGGGCGGCCCCGAACCTCCCCCACACAGTCAGCCGTGTTCCGGAATTGTGAGTGTGGGGAGGTTCCGTCTTCTGTCTGCAGCACCCGGGATCTCCTAGGAGCCCTTCGCGTGTCTTCCCCGAGTGTCTGCCTGTGCGGGCTGCCGGGGAAAGGCGGGGGTTGTTCTGGAAATGCAGGTAGCATCTAGTGCCTCCCCCTGGACTTGGGAGTTAATTAGCGGACTTCCCCCTGCCAGGGAACACCTGTGACACCAGTCAGCTGCGTGGACGGCGGCCCCAAACCTCCCCCACACAGTCAGCCGTGTTCCGGAATTGTGAGTGTGGGGAGGTTCCGTCTTCTGTCTGCAGCACCCGGGATCTCCTAGGAGCCTTTCGCGTGTCTTCCCCGAGTGTCTGCATGTGCGGGCTGCCGGGGAAAGGCGGGGGTTGGGCTGGAAATGCAGGTCGCATTTAGTGCCTCCCCCTGGACTTGGGAGGTAATTAGCGGACTTCCCTATGCCAGGGAACACCTTTGACACCACTCACCTGCGTGGAGGGCGGCCCCAAACCTCCCACAAACAGTCAGCCGTGTTCCGAATTTGTGAGTGTGGGGAGGTTCCGTTTTCTCTCTGCAGCACCCGGGATCTCCTAGGAGCACTTCGCGTGTCTTTCCCGAGTGTCTACCATTGCGGGCTGCCGGGGAAAGCGGGGGTTGGGCTGGAAATGCAAGTAGCATCTAGTGCCTCCCCCTGGACAGGGTAGGCAATTAGCGGACTTCCCCGTGCCAGGGAACACCTTTGACACCACTTAGCTGCGTGGAGGGCGGCCCCGAACCTCCCCCACACAGTCAGGCGTGTTCCAGAATTCTGAGAGTGGGGAGGTTCCGTCTTCTGTCTGCAGCACCCGGGATGTCCTAGGAGCCCTTCGCGTGTCCTCATTGAGTGTCTCCCATTGCGGGCTGCCGGGGAAAGTGGGGGTTGGGCTGGAAATGCAGGTAGCATCTAGTGCCTCCCCCTGGACAGGGTAGGCAATTAGCGGACTTCACCATGCCAGGGAACACCTTTGACACCACTTAGAGGCGTGGAGGGCGGCCCCGAACCTCCCCCACACAGTCAGCCGTGTTCCGGAATTGTGAGTGTGGGGAGGTTCCGTCTTCTGTCTGCAGCACCCGGGATCTCCTAGGAGCCCTTCGCGTGTCTTCCCCGAGTGTCTAGCTGTGCGGGCTGCCGGGGAAATACGGAGGATGGGTGGAAATGCAGGTAGTATCTAGTGCCTCTCCCTGGACTTGGGAGGTAATTAGCAGAATTCCCCCTGCCAGGGAACTCCTGTGACACCAGTCAGCTGCGTGGACGGCGGCCCCAAACCTCCCCCACACAGTCAGCCGTGTTCCGGAATTCTGAGATTGGGGAGGTTCCGTCTTCTGTCTGCAGCACCCAGGATCTCCTAGGAGCCCTTCGCGTGTATTCCCCGTGTGTCTGCTTTTGCGTGCTGCCGGGGAAAGGCGGGGGTTGGGCTGGAAATGCAGGTAGCATCTAGTGCCTCCCCCTAAACAGGGGAGGTAATTAGCGGAATTCCGCCTGCCAGGGAACACCTGTGACACCAGTCAGCTGCGTGGAATGCGGCCCCATTCTTCCCCCACACAGTCAGAAGTGTTCCGGAATTGTGAGTGTGGGGAGGTTCCGTCTTCTGTCTGCAGCACCCGTTATCTCCTAGGAGTCCTTCGCGTGCCTTGCCCGAGTGTCTACCTGTGCGGGCTGCCGGGGAAAGGCGGGGTTTGGGCTGGAAATGTAGGTAGTTTCTAGTGCCTCCACCTGCACATGGGACGAAATTAGCGGACTTCCCCCTGCCAAGATAATACCTTTGACACCACTCAGCTGCGTGGAGGACGGCCCCAAACCTCCCCACACAGTCAGCCGTGTTCCGGAATTGTGAGTGTGGGGAGGACCGTCTTCTGTCTGCAGCACCCGGGATCTCCTAGGAGCCCTTCGCGTGTCTTCCCGAGTGTCTGCATGTGCGGGCTGCCGGGGAAAGGCGGGGTTTGGGCTGGAAATGCAGGTAGCATCTAGTGCCTCCCCCTGGACAGGGTAGGCAATTAGCGGATTTACCCATGCCAAGGAACACCTTTGACACCACTTAACTGCGTGGAGGGCGGCCCCGAACCTCCCCCACACAGTCAGCCGTGTTCCGGTTTTGTGAGTGTGGGGAAGTTCCGTCTTCTGTCTGCAGCAACCGGGATCTCCTAGGAGCCCTTCGCGTATCTTCCTCGAGTGTCTGCCTGTGCGGGATGCCGGGGAAAGGCGGGGTTTGGGCTGGAAATGCAGGTAGTATCTAGTGCCTCCCCCTTGACTTGGTAGGTAATTAGCGGACTTCCCCAAGCCAGGGAATAATTTTGACACCAGTCATCTGCGTGGACGAGGGCCCCAAACCTACCCCACACAGTCAGCCGTGTTCCGGAATTCTGAGAGTGGGGATGTTCCGTCTTCAGTCTGCAGCACCCGGGATCTCCTAGGAGCCCTTCGCGTGTCTTCCCCGTGTGTCTGCATGTGCGGGCTGCCGGGGAAAAGCGGGGGTTGGGCTGGAAATGCAGGTCGCATTTAGTGCCTCCCCCTGAACTTGGGAGGTAATTAGCGGACTTCCCCATGCCAGGGAACACCTTTGACACCACTCACCTGCGTGGAGGGCGGTCCCAATCCTCCCACACACAGTCAGCCCTGTTCCGAAATTGTGAGTGTGGGGAGGTTCCGTTTTCTGTCTGCAGCACCCGGGATCTCCTAGGAGCCCTTCCCGTGTCTTCCCCGAGTGTCTCCCATTGCGGGCTGCTGGAGAAAGCGGGGGTTGGGCTGGAAATGCAAGTAGCATCTAGTGCCTCCCCCTGGACAGTGTAGGCAATTAGCGGAATTCCCCGTGACAGGGAACACCTTTGACACCACTCAACTGCGTGGAGGGCGGCCCCAAACCTCCCCCACACAGTGAGCCGTGTTCCGGAATTCTGAGAGTGGGGAGGTTCCGTCTTCAGTCTGCAGCACCCGGGATCTCCTAGGAGCCCTTCGCGTGTCTTCCCCGAGTGTCTCACATTGCGGGCTGCCGGGGAAATGCGGGGGTTGGGCTGGAAATGCAGGTAGTATCTAGTGCCTCCCCCTGGACTTGGGAGGTAATTAGCAGACTTTCTCCTGCCAGGGAACACCTGTAACACCAGTCAGCTGCGTGGACGGCGGACCCAAACCTCCCACACACAGTCAGCCATGTTCCGGAATTCTGAGAGTGTGGAGGTTCCGTCTTCTGTCTGCTGCACCCGAATTCTCCTAGGAGCATTTCGCGTGTCTTCCCCGAGTGTATGCATGTGCGGGCTACCGGGGAAAGGCGGGGTTTGGGCTGGAAATGCAGGTAGCATGTAGTGCCTCCCCCTGGAGAGGGTAGGCAATTAGCGGATTTCCCCATGCCAGGGAACACCTTTGACACCACTTAACTGCGTGGAGGGCGGCCCCGAACCTCCCCCACACAGTCAGCCGTGTTCCGGTATTGTGAGTGTGGGGAAGTTCCGTCTTCTGTCTGCAGCACCCGGAATCTCCTAGGAGCCCTTCGCGTGTCTTCCCCGAGTGTCTACCTGTGCGGGCTGACGGGGAAAGGCGGGGTTTGGGCTGGAAATGCAGGTAGTATCTAGTGCCTCCCCCTGGAATTGGGAGGTAATTTGCCGATTCCCCCTGCCAGGGAACACCTGTGACACCAGTCAGCTGCGTGGACGGCGGCCCTAAACCTCCCCCACACAGTCAGCCGTTTTCCGGAATTGTGAGTGTGGGGAGGTTCCGTCTTCTGTCTGCAGCACCCGGGATCTCCTAGGAGCCCTTCGCTTGTCTTCCCCGAGTGTCTGCATGTGCGGGCTGCCGGGGAAAGGCGGGGGTTGGGCTGGAAATGCAGGTCGCATTTAGTGCCTCCCCCTGGAATTGGGTGGTAATTAGCGGAATTCCCCATGCCAGGGAACACCTTTGACACCACTCACCTGCGTGGAGGGCGGCCCCAAACCTCCCACACACAGTCAGCCGTGTTCCAAAATTGTGAGCGTGGGGAGGTTCCGTTTTCTGTCTGCAGCACCCGGGATCTCCTAGGAGCCCTTCGCGTGTCTTCCACGGTTGTCTCCCATTGCGGGCTGCCGGGGAAAGCGGGGGTTGGGCTGGAAATGCAAGTAGCATCTAGAGACTCCCCCTGGACAGGGTAGGCAATTAGCGAATTTACCCATGCCAGGGAACACCTTTGACAACACTTAGCGGCGTGGAGGGCGGCCCCAAACCACCCCCACACAGTTATCCGTGTTCCGGGATTGTGAGTGTGGGGAGGTTCCGTCTACAGTCTGCAGCACCCGGGATCTCCTAGGAGCCCTTCGCGTGTCTTCCCCGATTGTCTCACATTGCGGGCTTCCGGGGAAAGGTGGGGGTTGTGCTGGAATTGCAGGTAGCATCTAGTGCCTCCCCCTGGACTTGGGAGGTAATTAGCGGACTTCCCCCTGCCAGGGAACACCTTTGACACCACTCAACTGCGTGGAGGGCGGCCCCAAACCTCCCACACACAGTCAGCCGTGTTCCGGAATTCTGAGAGTGAGGAGGTTCCGTCTTCTTTCTGCTGCACCCGGGATCTCCTAGGAGCCCTTCGCGTGTCTTCCCCGAGTGTATCCCATTGCGGGCTGCCGGGGAAAGCGGGGGTTGGGCTGGAAATGCAAGTAGCTTCTAGTGCCTTCCCATGGACAGGGTACGCAATTAGCGGACTTCCCCGTGCCAGGGAACACCTTTGACAACACTTAGCTGCGTGGAGTGCGGCCCCGAACCTCCCCGACACAGTCAGCCGTGTTCCGGAATTCTGAGAGTGGGGAGGTTCCGTCTTCTGTCTGCAGCACCCGAGATCTCCTAGGAGCATTTCGCGTGTCTTCCCCGAGTGTATGCATGTGCGGGCTACCGGGAAAACGCGGCGTTGGGCTGGAAATGCAGGTAGCATGTAGTGCCTCCCCCTGGAAAGGGTAGGCAATTAGCGGATTTCCCCATGCCAGGGAACACCTTTGACACCACTTAACTGCGTGGAGGGCGGCCCCGAACCTCCCCCACACAGTCAGCCGTGTTCCGGTATTGTGAGTGTGGGGAGGTTCCGTCTTCTGTCTGCAGCACCCGGGATCTCCTAGGAGCCCTTCGCGTGTCTTCCCCGAGTGTCTCACATTACGGGCTGCCGGGGAAAGGCGGGGTTTGGTCTGGAAATGCAGGTAGTATCTAGTGCCTCCCCCTGGACTTGGGAGGTAATTAGCGGACTTCCCCCTGCCAGGGAACACCTGTGACACCAGTCAGCTGCGTTGACGGCGGCCCCAAACCTCCTCCACACAGTCAGCCGTGTTCCGGAATTCTGAGAGTGGGGATGTTCCGTCTTCTGTCTGCAGCACCCGGGATCTCCTAGGAGCCCTTCGCGTGTCTTCCCCGAGTGTCTGCATGTGCGGGCTGCCGGGGAAAGGCGGGGGTTGGGCTGGAAATGCAGGTCGCATTTAGTGCCTCCCCCTGGACTTGGGAGGTAATTAGCGGACTTCCCCATGCCAGGGAACACCTTTGACACCACTCACCTGCGTGGAGGTCGGCCCCAAACCTCCCACACACAGTCAGCCGTGTTCCGAAATTGTGAGTGTGGGGAGGTTCCGTTTTCTGTCTGCAGCACCCGGGATCTCCTAGGAGCCCTTCGCGTGTCTTCCACGGTTGTCTCCCATTGCGGGCTGCCGGGGAAAGCGGGGGTTGGGCTGGAAATGCAAGTAGCATCTAGTGCCTCCCCCTGGACAGGGTAGGCCATTAGCGGACTTCCCCGTGCCAGGGAACACCTGTGACACCAGTCAGCTGCGTGGACGGCGGCCCCAAACCTCCCACACACAGTCAGCCGTGTTCCGGAATTCTGAGAGTGAGGAGGTTCCGTCTTCTGTCTGCTGCACCCGAGATTTCCTAGGAGCATTTCGCGTGTCTTCCCCGAGTGTATGCGTGTGCGGCTACCGGGGAAAGGCGGGGTTTGGGCAGAAAAAGCAGGTAGCATGTAGTGCCTTCCCCTGGACAGGGTAGGCAATTAGCGGACTTCCCCGTGCCAGGGAACACCTTTGACAACACTTAGCTGCGTGGAGGGCGGCCCCGAACCTCCCCGACACAGTCAGCCGTGTTCCGGAATTCTGAGAGTGGGGATGTTCCGTCTTCTGTCTGCAGCACCCGGGATCTCCTAGGAGCCCTTCGCGTGTCTTCCCCGAGTGTCTGACTGTGCGGGCTGCCGGGGAAAGGCGGGGGTTGTTCTGGAAATGCAGGTAGCATCTAGTGCCTCCCCCTGGACTTGGGAGTTAATTAGCGGACTTCCCCCTGCCAGGGAACACCTGTGACACCAGTCAGCTGCGTGGACGGCGGCCCCAAACCTCCCCCACACAGTCAGCCGTGTTCCGGAATTGTGAGTGTGGGGAGGTTCCGTCTTCTGTCTGCAGCACCCGGGATCTCCTAGGAGCCCTTCGCGTGTCTTCCCCGAGTTTCTGCCTGTGCGGGCTGCCGGGGAAAGGCGGGGGTTGGGCTGGAAATGCAGGTAGCATCTAGTGCCTCCCCCTGGACTTGGGAGGTAATTAGCGGACTTCCCCCTGCCAGGGAACACCTGTGACACCAGTCAGCTCTGTGGACGGCGGCACCAAACCTCCCCCACACAGTCAGACGTGTTCCGGAATTCTGAGAGAGGTGAGGTTCCGTCTTCTGTCTGCAGCACCCGGGATCTCCTAGGAGCCCTTCGCGTGTCTTCCCCGAGTGTCTGCATGTGCGGGCTGCCGGGGAAAGGCGGGGGTTGGGCTGGAATTGCAGGTCGCATTTAGTGCCTCCCCCTGGACTTGGGAGGTAATTAGCGGACTTCCCCATGCCAGGGAACACCTTTGACACCACTCACCTGCGTGGAGGGCGGCCCCAAACCTCCCACAGTCAGCCGTGTTCCGAATTTGTGAGTGTGGGGAGGTTCCGTTTTCTCTCTGCAGCACCCGGGATCTCCTAGGAGCACTTCGCGTGTCTTCCCCGAGTGTCTACCATTGCGGGCTGCCGGGGAAAGCGGGGGTTGGGCTGGAAATGCAAGTAGCATCTAGTGCCTCCCCCTGGACAGGGTAGGCAATTAGCGGACTTCCCCGTGCCAGGGAACACCTTTGACACCACTTAGCTGCGTGGAGGGCGGCCCCGAACCTCCCCCACACAGTGAGGCGTGTTCCAGAATTCTGAGAGTGGGGAGGTTCCGTCTTCTGTCTGCAGCACCCGGGATGTCCTAGGAGCCCTTCGCGTGTCCTCATCGAGTGTCTCCCATTGCGGGCTGCCGGGGAAAGTGGGGGTTGGGCTGGAAATGCAGGTAGCATCTAGTGCCTCCCCCTGGACAGGGTAGGCAATTAGCGGACTTCCCCGTGCCAGGGAACACCTTTGACACCACTTAGCTGCGTGGAGGGCGGCCCCGAACCTCCCCCACACAGTCAGCCGTGTTCCGGAATTGTGAGTGTGGGGAGGTTCCGTCTTCTGTCTGCAGCACCCGGGATCTCCTAGGAGCCCTTCGCGTGTCTTCCCCGAGTGTCTAGCTGTGCGGGCTGCCGGGGAAATACGGAGGATGGGTGGAAATGCAGGTAGTATCTAGTGCCTCTCCCTGGACTTGGGAGGTAATTAGCAGAATTCCCCCTGCCAGGGAACTCCTGTGACACCAGTCAGCTGCGTGGACGGCGGCCCCAAACCTCCCCCACACAGTCAGCCGTGTTCCGGAATTCTGAGATTGGGGAGGTTCCGTCTTCTGTCTGCAGCACCCAGGATCTCCTAGGAGCCCTTCGCGTGTATTCCCCGTGTGTCTGCTTTTGCGGGCTGCCGGCGAAAGGCGGGGGTTGGGCTGGAAATGCAGGTAGCATCTAGTGCCTCCCCCTAAACAGGGGAGGTAATTAGCGGAATTCCGCCTGCCAGGGAACACCTGTGACACCAGTCAGCTGCGTGGAATGCGGCCCCATTCTTCCCCCACACAGTCAGAAGTGTTCCGGAATTGTGAGTGTGGGGAGGTTCCGTCTTCTGTCTGCAGCACCCGTTATCTCCTAGGAGTCCTTCGCGTGCCTTGCCCGAGTGTCTACCTGTGCGGGCTGCCGGGGAAAGGCGGGGTTTGGGCTGGAAATGTAGGTAGTATCTAGTGCCTCCACCTGCACATGGGACGAAATTAGCGGACTTCCCCCTGCCAAGATAATACCTTTGACACCACTAAGCTGCGTGGAGGACGGCCCCAAACCTCCCCACACAGTCAGCCGTGTTCCGGAATTGTGAGTGTGGGGAGGACCGTCTTCTGTCTGCAGCACCCGGGATCTCCTAGGAGCCCTTCGCGTGTCTTCCCGAGTGTCTGCATGTGCGGGCTGCCGGGGAAAGGCGGGGTTTGGGCTGGAAATGCAGGTAGCATCTAGTGCCTCCCCCTGGACAGGGTAGGCAATTAGCGGATTTACCCATGCCAAGGAACACCTTTGACAACACTTAACTGCGTGGAGAGCGGCCCCGAACCTCCCCCACACAGTCAGCCGTGTTCCGGTATTGTGAGTGTGGGGAAGTTCCGTCTTCTGTCTGCAGCACCCGGGATCTCCTAGGAGCCCTTCGCGTATCTTCCCCGAGTGTCTGCCTGTGCGGGATGCCGGGGAAAGGCGGGGTTTGGGCTGGAAATGCAGGTAGTATCTAGTGCCTCCCCCTTGACTTGGTAGGTAATTAGCGGACTTCCCCAAGCCAGGGAATAATTTTGACACCAGTCATCTGCGTGGACGAGGGCCCCAAACCTACCCCACACAGTCAGCCGTGTTCCGGAATTCTGAGAGTGGGGATGTTCCGTCTTCAGTCTGCAGCACCCGGGATCTCCTAGGAGCCCTTCGCGTGTCTTCCCCGTGTGTCTGCATGTGCGGGCTGCCGGGGAAAAGCGGGGGTTGGGCTGGAAATGCAGGTCGCATTTAGTGCCTCCCCCTGAACTTGGGAGGTAATTAGCGGACTTCCCCATGCCAGGGAACACCTTTGACACCACTCACCTGCGTGGAGGGCGGTCCCAAACCTCCCACACACAGTCAGCCCTGTTCCGAAATTGTGAGTGTGGGGAGGTTCCGTTTTCTGTCTGCAGCACCCGGGATCTCCTAGGAGCCCTTCCCGTGTCTTCCCCGAGTGTCTCCCATTGCGGGCTGCTGGAGAAAGCGGGGGTTGGGCTGGAAATGCAAGTAGCATCTAGTGCCTCCCCCTGGACAGTGTAGGCAATTAGCGGACTTCCCCGTGACAGGGAACACCTTTGACACCACTCAACTGCGTGGAGGGCGGCCCCAAACCTCCCCCACACAGTGAGCCGTGTTCCGGAATTCTGAGAGTGGGGAGGTTCCGTCTTCAGTCTGCAGCACCCGGGATCTCCTAGGAGCCCTTCGCGTGTCTTCCCCGAGTGTCTCACATTGCGGGCTGCCGGGGAAATGCGGGGGTTGGGCTGGAAATGCAGGTAGTATCTAGTGCCTCCCCCTGGACTTGGGAGGTAATTAGCAGACTTTCTCCTGCCAGGGAACACCTGTAACACCAGTCAGCTGCGTGGACGGCGGCCCTAAACCTCCCCCACACAGTCAGCCGTTTTCCGGAATTGTGAGTGTGGGGAGGTTCCGTCTACAGTCTGCAGCACCCGGGATCTCCTAGGAGCCCTTCGCGTGTCTTCCCCGAGTGTCTGCATGTGCGGGCTGCCGGGGAAAGGCGGGGGTTGGGCTGGAAATGCAGGTCGCATTTAGTGCCTCCCCCTGGAATTGGGTGGTAATTAGCGGAATTCCCCATGCCAGGGAACACCTTTGACACCACTCACCTGCGTGGAGGGCGGCCCCAAACCTCCCACACCCAGTCAGCCGTGTTCCAAAATTGTGAGCGTGGGGAGGTTCCGTTTTCTGTCTGCAGCACCCGGGATCTCCTAGGAGCCCTTCGCGTGTCTTCCACGGTTGTCTCCCATTGCGGGCTGCCGGGGAAAGCGGGGGATGGGCTGGAAATGCAAGTAGCATCTAGAGACTCCCCCTGGACAGGGTAGGCAATTAGCGAATTTACCCATGCCAGGGAACACCTTTGACAACACTTAGCTGCGTGGAGGGCGGCCCCAAACCACCCCCACACAGTTATCCGTGTTCCGGGATTGTGAGTGTGGGGAGGTTCCGTCTACAGTCTGCAGCACCCGGGATCTCCTAGGAGCACTTCGCGTGTCTTCCCCGATTGTCTCACATTGCGGGCTGCCGGGGAAAGGTGGGGGTTGTGCTGGAATTGCAGGTAGCATCTAGTGCCTCCCCCTGGACTTGGGAGGTAATTAGCGGACTTCCCCCTGCCAGGGAACACCTTTGACACCACTCAACTGCGTGGAGGGCGGCCCCAAACCTCCCACACACAGTCAGCCGTGTTCCGGAATTCTGAGAGTGAGGAGGTTCCGTCTTCTTTCTGCTGCACCCGGGATCTCCTAGGAGCCCTTCGCGTGTCTTCCCCGAGTGTATCCCATTGCGGGCTGCCGGGGAAAGCGGGGGTTGGGCTGGAAATGCAAGTAGCTTCTAGTGCCTTCCCATGGACAGGGTACGCAATTAGCGGACTTCCCCGTGCCAGGGAACACCTTTGACACCACTTAGCTGCGTGGAGGGCGGCCCCGAACCTCCCCGACACAGTCAGCCGTGTTCCGGAATTCTGAGAGTGGGGAGGTTCCGTCTTCTGTCTGCAGCACCCGAGATCTCCTAGGAGCATTTCGCGTGTCTTCCCCGAGTGTATGCATGTGCGGGCTACCGGGAAAACGCGGCGTTGGGCTGGAAATGCAGGTAGCATGTAGTGCCTCCCCCTGGAAAGGGTAGGCAATTAGCGGATTTCCCCATGCCAGGGAACACCTTTGACACCACTTAACTGCGTGGAGGGCGGCCCCGAACCTCCCCCACACAGTCAGCCATGTTCCGGTATTGTGAGTGTGGGGAGGTTCCGTCTTCTGTCTGCAGCACCCGGGATCTCCTAGGAGCCCTTCGCGTGTCTTCCCCGAGTGTCTCACATTACGGGCTGCCGGGGAAAGGCGGGGTTTGGGCTGGAAATGCAGGTAGTATCTAGTGCCTCCCCCTGGACTTGGGAGGTAATTAGCGGACTTCCCCCTGCCAGGGAACACCTGTGACACCAGTCAGCTGCGTGGACGGCGGCCCCAAACCTCCTCCACACAGTCAGCCGTGTTCCGGAATTCTGAGAGTGGGGGTGTTCCGTCTTCTGTCTGCAGCACCCGGGATCTCCTAGGAGCCCTTCGCGTGTCTTCCCCGAGTGTCTGCATGTGCGGGCTGCCGGGGAAAGGCGGGGGTTGGGCTGGAAATGCAGGTCGCATTTAGTGCCTCCCCCTGGACTTGGAAGGTAATTAGCGGACTTCCCCATGCCAGGGAACACCTTTGACACCACTCACCTGCGTGGAGGTCGGCCCCAAACCTCCCACACACAGTCAGCCGTGTTCCGAAATTGTGAGTGTGGGGAGGTTCCGTTTTCTGTCTGCAGCACCCGGGATCTCCTAGGAGCCCTTCGCGTGTCTTCCACGGTTGTCTCCCATTGCGGGCTGCCGGGGAAAGCGGGGGTTGGGCTGGAAATGCAAGTAGCATCTAGTGCCTCCCCCTGGACAGGGTAGGCCATTAGCGGACTTCCCCGTGCCAGGGAACACCTGTGACACCAGTCAGCTGCGTGGACGGCGGCCCCAAACCTCCCACACACAGTCAGCCGTGTTCCGGAATTCTGAGAGTGAGGAGGTTCCGTCTTCTGTCTGCTGCACCCGAGATCTCCTAGGAGCATTTCGCGTGTCTTCCCCGAGTGTATGCATGTGCGGGCTACCGGGGAAAGGCGGGGTTTGGGCTGGAAATGCAGGTAGCATGTAGTGCCTCCCCCTGGAAAGGGTAGGCAATTAGCGGATTTCCCCATGCCAGGGAACACCTTTGACACCACTTAACTGCGTGGAGGGCGGCCCAGAACCTCCCCCACACTGTCAGCCGTGTTCCGGTATTGTGAGTGTTGGGAAGTTCCGTCTTCTGTCTGCAGCACCCAGAATCTCCTAGGAGCCCTTCGCGTGTATTCCCCGTGTGTCTGATTTTGCGAGCTGCCAGGGAAAGGCGGGGGTTGGGCTGGAAATGCAGGTAGCATCCAGTGCCTCCCCCTGAACAGGGGAGGTAATTAGCGGAATTCCGCCTGCCAGGGAACACCTGTGACACCAGTCAGCTGCGTGGAAGGCGGCCCCAGTCTTCCCCCACACAGTCAGAAGTGTTCCGGAATTGTGAGTGTGGGGAGGTTCCGTTTTCTGTCTGCAGCTCCCGGGATCTCCTAGGAGCCCTTCGCGTGTCTTCCCCGAGTGTCTGCATGTGCGGGCTGCCGGGGAAAGGCGGGGGTTGGGCTGGAAATGCAGGTCGCATTTAGTGCCTCCCCCTGGACTTGGGAGGTAATTAGCGGAATTCCCCCTGCCAGGGAACACCTTTGACACCACTGAACTGCGTGGAGGGCGGCCCCAAACCTCCCACACACAGTCAGCCGTATTCCGAAATTGTGATTGTGGGGAGGTTCCGTCTTCTGTCTGCAGCACCCGGGATCTCCTAGGAGCACTTCGCGTGTCTTCCACGAGTGTCTCCCATTGCGGGCTGCCGGGGAAAGCGGGGGTTGGGCTGGAAATGCAAGTAGCATCTAGTGCCTCCCCCTGGACAGGGTAGGCAATTAGCGGACTTCCCCATGCCAGGGAAAACCTTTGACACCACTTAGCTGCGTGGAGGGTGGCCCCGAACCTCCCCCACACAGTCAGCCGTGTTCCGGAATTCTGAGAGTGGGGAGGTTCCGTCTTCTGTCTGCAGCACCCGGGATCTCCTAGGAGCCCTTCGCGTGTCTTCCCCGAGTGTCTCACATTACGGGCTGCCGGGGAAAGGCGGGGTTTGGGCTGGAAATGCAGGTAGCATCTAGTGCCTCCCCCTGGACTTGGGAGGTAATTAGCGGAATTCCGCCTGCCAGGGAACACCTGTGACACCAGTCAGCTGCGTGGAAGGCGGCCCCAGTCTTCCCCCACACAGTCAGAAGTGTTCCGGAATTGTGAGTGTGGGGAGGTTCCGTATTCTGTCTGCAGCACCCGAGATCTCCTAGGAGCATTTCGCGTGTCTTCCCCGAGTGTATGCATGTGCGGGCTGCCGGGGAAAGGCGGGGTTTGAGCTGGAAATGCAGGTAGCATGTAGTGCCTCCCGCTGGAATGGGTAGGCAATTAGCGGATTTCCCCATGCCAGGGAACACCTTTGACACCACTTAGCTGCGTGGAGGGCGGCCCCGAACCTCCCCCACACAGTCAGCCGTGTTCCGGAATTGTGAGTGTGGTGAGGTTCCGTCTTCTGTCTGCAGCACCAGGGATCTCCTAGGAGCACTTCGCGTGTCTTCCCCGAGTGTCTGCATGTGCGGGCTTCCGGGGAAATGCGGGGGTTGAGCTGGAAATACAGGTAGTATCTAGTGCCTCCACCTGGACTTGGGAGGTAATTTGCGGACTTCCCCCTGCCAGGGAACACCTGTGACACCAGTCAGCTGCGTGGACGGCGGCCCCAATCCTCCCACACAGTGTCAGCCGTGTTCCGGAATTCTGAGAGTGAGGAGGTTCCGTCTTCTCTCTGCAGCACCCGAGATCTCCTAGGAGCATTTCGCGTGTTTTCCCCGATTGTATGCATGTGCGGGCTGCCGGGGAAAGGCGGGATTTGGGCTGGAAATGCAGGTAGCATGTAGTGCCTCCCCCTGGAAAGGGTAGGCAATTAGCGGATTTCCCCATGCCAGGGAACACCTTTGACACCACTTAGCTGTGTGGAGGGCGGCCCCGAACCTTCCCCACACAGTCAGCCGTGTTCCGGAATTCTGAGAGTGGGGAGGTTCCGTCTTCTGTCTGCAGCACCCGAGATCTCCTAGGAGCATTTCGCGTGTCTTCCCCGAGTGTATGCATGTGCGGGCTACCGGGAAAAGGCGGCGTTGGGCTGGAAATGCAGGTAGCATGTAGTGCCTCCCCCTGGAAAGGGTAGGCAATTAGCGGATTTCCCCATGCCAGGGAACACCTTTGACACCACTTAACTGCGTGGAGGGCGGCCCCGAACCTCCCCCACACAGTCAGCCGTGTTCCGGTATTGTGAGTGTTGGGAGGTTCCGTCTTCTGTTTGCAGCACCCGGGATCTCCTAGGAGCCCTTCGCGTGTCTTCCCCGAGTGTCTCACATTACGGGCTGCCGGGGAAAGGCGGGGTTTGGGCTGGAAATGCAGGTAGTATCTAGTGCCTCCCCCTGGACTTGGGAGGTAATTAGCGGACTTCCCCCTGCCAGGGAACACCTGTGACACCAGTCAGCTGCGTGGACGGCGGCCCCAAACCTCCTCCACACAGTCAGCCGTGTTCCGGAATTCTGAGAGTGGGGATGTTCCGTCTTCTGTCTGCAGCACCCGGGATCTCCTAGGAGCCCTTCGCGTGTCTTCCCCGAGTGTCTGCATGTGCGGGCTGCCGGGGAAAGGCGGGGGTTGGGCTGGAAATGCAGGTCGCATTTAGTGCCTCCCCCTGGACTTGGGAGGTAATTAGCGGACTTCCCCATGCCAGGGAACACCTTTGACACCACTCACCTGCGTGGAGGTCGGCCCCAAACCTCCCACACACTGTCAGCCGTGTTCCGAAATTGTGAGTGTGGGGAGGTTCCGTTTTCTGTCTGCAGCACCCGGGATCTCGTAGGAGCCCTTCGCGTGTATTCCACGGTTGTCTCCCATTGCGGGCTGCCGGGGAAAGCGGGGGTTGGGCTGGAAATGCAAGTAGCATCTAGTGCCTCCCCCTGGACAGGGTAGGCCATTAGCGGACTTCCCCGTGCCAGGGAACACCTGTGACACCAGTCAGCTGCGTGGACGGCGGCCCCAAACCTCCCACACACAGTCAGCCGTGTTCCGGAATTCTGAGAGTGAGGAGGTTCCGTCTTCTGTCTGCTGCACCCGAGATCTCCTAGGAGCATTTCGCGTGTCTTCCCCGAGTGTATGCATGTGCGGGCTACCGGGGAAAGGCGGGGTTTGGGCTGGAAATGCAGGTAGCATGTAGTGCCTCCCCCTGGAAAGGGTAGGCAATTAGCGGATTTCCCCATGCCAGGGAACACCATTGACAACACTTAACTGCGTGGAGGGCGGCCCAGAACCTCCCCCACACTGTCAGCCGTGTTCCGGTATTGTGAGTGTTGGGAAGTTCCGTCTTCTGTCTGCAGCACCCGGAATCTCCTAGGAGCCCTTCGCGTGTATTCCCCGTGTGTCTGATTGTGCGAGCTGCCAGGGAAAGGCGGGGGTTGGGCTGGAAATGCAGGTAGCATCCAGTGCCTCCCCCTGAACAGGGGAGGTAATTAGCGGAATTCCGCCTGCCAGGGAACACCTGTGACACCAGTCAGCTGCGTGGAAGGCGGCCCCAGTCTTCCCCCACACAGTCAGAAGTGTTCCGGAATTGTGAGTGTGGGGAGGTTCCGTTTTCTGTCTGCAGCTCCCGGGATCTCCTAGGAGCCCTTCGCGTGTCTTCCCCGAGTGTCTGCATGTGCGGGCTGCCGGGGAAAGGCGGGGGTTGGGCTGGAAATGCAGGTCGCATTTAGTGCCTCCCCCTGGACTTGGGAGGTAATTAGCGGAATTCCCCCTGCCAGGGAACACCTTTGACACCACTGAACTGCGTGGAGGGCGGCCCCAAACCTCCCACACACAGTCAGCCGTATTCCGAAATTGTGATTGTGGGGAGGTTCCGTCTTCTGTCTGCAGCACCCGGGATCTCCTAGGAGCCCTTCGCGTGTCTTCCCCGAGTGTCTCACATTACGGGCTGCCGGGGAAAGGCGGGGTTTGGGCTGGAAATGCAGGTAGCATCTAGTGCCTCCCCCTGGACTTGGGAGGTAATTAGCGGAATTCCGCCTGCCAGGGAACACCTGTGACACCAGTCAGCTGCGTGGAAGGCGGCCCCAGTCTTCCCCCACACAGTCAGAACTGTTCCGGAATTGTGAGTGTGGGGAGGTTCCGTCTTCTGTCTGCAGCACCCGAGATCTCCTAGGAGCATTTCGCGTGTCTTCCCCGAGTGTATGCATGTGCGGGCTGCCGGGGAAAGGCGGGGTTTGAGCTGGAAATGCAGGTAGCATGTAGTGCCTCCCGCTGGAATGTGTAGGCAATTAGCGGATTTCCCCATGCCAGGGAACACCTTTGACACCACTTATCTGCGTGGAAGGCGGCCCCGAACCTCCCCCACACAGTCAGCCGTGTTCCGGAATTGTGAGTGTGGGGAGGTTCCGTCTTCTGTCTGCAGCACCAGGGATCTCCTAGGAGCACTTCGCGTGTCTTCCCCGAGTGTCTGCATGTGCGGGCTTCCGGGGAAATGCGGGGGTTGAGCTGGAAATGCAGGTAGTATCTAGTGCCTACACCTGGACTTGGGAGGTAATTTGCGGACTTCCCCCTGCCAGGGAACACCTGTGACACCAGTCAGCTGCGTGGACGGCGGCCCCAATCCTCCCACACAGTGTCAGCCGTGTTCCGGAATTCTGAGAGTGAGGAGGTTCCGTCTTCTCTCTGCAGCACCCGAGATCTCCTAGGAGCATTTCGCGTGTTTTCCCCGATTGTATGCATGTGCGGGCTGCCGGGGAAAGGCGGGATTTGGGCTGGAAATGCAGGTAGCATGTAGTGCCTCCCCCTGGAAAGGGTAGGCAATTAGCGGATTTCCCCATGCCAGGGAACACCTTTGACACCACTTAGCTGTGTGGAGGGCGGCCCCGAACCTTCCCCACACAGTCAGCCGTGTTCCGGAATTCTGAGAGTGGGGATGTTCCGTCTTCAGTCTGCAGCACCCGGGATCTCCTAGGAGCCCTTCGCGTGTCTTCCCCGAGTGTCTGCATGTGCGGGCTGCTGGGGAAAGGCGGGGGTTGGGCTGGAAATGCAGGTCGCATTTAGTGCCTCCCCCTGGACTTGGGAGGTAATTAGCGGACTTCCCCATGCCAGGGAACACCTTTGACACCACTCACCTGCGTGGAGGGCGGCCCCAAACCTCCCACACACAGTCAGCCGTGTTCCGGAATTCTGAGAGTGAGGAGGTTCCGTCTTCTGTCTGCTGCACCCGAGATCTCCTAGGAGCATTTCGCGTGTCTTCCCCGAGTGTATGTATATGCGGGCTACCGGGGAAAGGCGGTGTTTGGGCTGGAAATGCAGGTAGCATGTAGTGCCTCCCCCTGGAAAGGGTAGGCAATTAGCGGATTTCCCCATGCCAGGGAACACCATTGACACCACTTAACTGCGTGGAGGGCGACCCAGAAACTCCCCCACACTGTCAGCCGTGTTCCGGTATTGTGAGTGTTGGGAAGTTCCGTCTTCTGTCTGCAGCACCCGGAATCTCCTAGGAGCCATTCGCGTGTCTTCCCCGAGTGTCTGCCTGTGCGGGCTGCCGGGGAAAGTCGGGGGTTTGGCTGGAAATGCAGGTAGCATCTAGTGCCTCCCCCTGGACTTGGGAGGTAATTAGCGGAATTCCCCCTGCCAGGGAACACCTGAGACACCAGTCAGCTGCGTGGACAGCGACCCCAAACCTCCCCCTCACAGTCAGCCGTGTTCCGGAAATCTGAGTGTGGGGAGGTTCCGTCTTCTGTCTGCAGCATCCGGGATCTCCTAGGAGCCCTTCGCGTGTATTCCCCGTGTGTCTGCTTGTGCGAGCTGCCAGGGAAAGGCGGGGGTTGGGCTGGAAATGCAGGTAGCATCCAGTGCCTCCCCCTGAACAGGGGAGGTAATTAGCGGAATTCCGCCTGCCAGGGAACACCTGTGACACCAGTCAGCTGCGTGGAAGGCGGCCCCAGTCTTCCCCCACACAGTCAGAAGTGTTCCGGAATTGTGAGTGTGGGGAGGTTCCGTTTTCTGTCTGCAGCTCCCGGGATCTCCCAGGAGCCCTTCGCGTGTCTTCCCCGAGTGTCTGCATGTGCGGGCTGCCGGGGAAAGGCGGGGGTTGGGCTGGAAATGCAGGTCGCATTTAGTGCCTCCCCCTGGACTTGGGAGGTAATTAGCGGAATTCCCCCTGCCAGGGAACACCTTTGACACCACTGAACTGCGTGGAGGGCGGCCCCAAACCTCCCACACACAGTCAGCCGTATTCCGAAATTGTGATTGTGGGGAGGTTCCGTCTTCTGTCTGCAGCACCCGGGATCTCCTAGGAGCCCTTCGCGTGTCTTCCACGAGTGTCTCCCATTGCGGGCTGCCGGGGAAAGGCGGGGTTTGGGCTGAAAATGCAGGTAGCATGTAGTGCCTCCCCCTGGAAAGGGTAGGCAATTAGCGGATTTCCCCATGCCAGGGAACACCATTGACACCACTTAACTGCGTGGAGGGCGGCCCAGAACCTCCCCCACACAGTCAGCCGTGTTCCGGTATTGTGAGTGTGGGGAAGTTCCGTCTTCTGTCTGCAGCACCCGGAATCTCCTAGGAGCCCTTCGAGTGTCTTCCCGAGTGTCTGACTGTGCGGGCTGCCGGGGAAATGCGGGGTTTGGGCTGGAAATGCAGGTAGCATCTAGTGCCTCCCCCTGGACTTGGGAGGTAATTAGCGGAATTCCGCCTGCCAGGGAACACCTGTGACACCAGTCAGCTGCGTGGAAGGCGGCCCCAGTCTTCCCCCACACAGTCAGAAGTGTTCCGGAATTGTGAGTGTGGGGAGGTTCCGTATTCTGTCTGCAGCACCCGAGATCTCCTAGGAGCATTTCGCGTGTCTTCCCCGAGTGTATGCATGTGCGGGCTGCCGGGGAAAGGCGGGGTTTGAGCTGGAAATGCAGGTAGCATGTAGTGCCTCCCGCTGGAATGGGTAGGCAATTAGCGGATTTCCCCATGCCAGGGAACACCTTTGACACCACTTAGCTGCGTGGAGGGCGGCCCCGAACCTCCCCCACACAGTCAGCCGTGTTCCGGAATTGTGAGTGTGGGGAGGTTCCGTCTTCTGTTTGCAGCACCAGGGATCTCCTAGGAGCACTTCGCGTGTCTTCCCCGAGTGTCTGCATGTGCGGGCTTCCGGGGAAATGCGGGGGTTGAGCTGGAAAAGCAGGTAGTATCTAGTGCACTCCACCTGGACTTGGGAGGTAATTTGCGGACTTCCCCCTGCCAGGGAACACCTGTGACACCAGTCAGCTGCGTGGACGGCGGCCCCAAACCTCCCAAACAGTGTCAGCCGTGTTCCGGTATTCTGAGAGTGAGGAGGTTCCGTCTTCTCTCTGCAGCACCCGAGATCTCCTAGGAGCATTTCGCGTGTTTCCCCCGATTGTATGCATGTGCGGGCTGCCGGGGAAAGGCGGGATTTGGGCTGGAAATGCAGGTAGCATGTAGTGCCTCCCCCTGGAAAGGGTAGGCAATTAGCGGATTTCCCCATGCCAGGGAACACCTTTGACACCACTTAGCTGCGTGGAGGGCGGCCCCGAACCTTCCCCACACAGTCAGCCGTGTTCCGGAATTCTGAGAGTGGGGATGTTCCGTCTTCAGTCTGCAGCACCCGGGATCTCCTAGGAGCCCTTCGCGTGTCTTCCCCGAGTGTCTGCATGTGCGGGCTGCCGGGGAAAGGCGGGGGTTGGGCTGGAAAAGCAGGTCGCATTTAGTGCCTCCCACTGAACTTGGGAGGTAATTAGCGGACTTCCCCATGCCAGGGAACACCTTTGACACCACTCACATGCGTGGAGGGCGGTCCCAAACCTCCCACACACAGTCAGCCCTGTTCCGAAATTGTGAGTGTGGGGAGGTTCCGTTTTCTGTCTGCAGCACCCGGGATCTCCTAGGAGCCCTTCCCGTGTCTTCCCCGATTGTCTCCCATTGCGGGCCCCCGGAGAAAGCGGGGTTTGGGCTGGAAATGCAAGTAGCATCTAGTGCCTCCCCCTGGACAGTGTAGGCAATTAGCGGACTTCCCCGTGACAGGGAACAACTTTGACACCACTTAGCTGCGTGGAGGGCGGCCCGGAACCTCCCCCACACAGTCAGCCGTGTTCCGGAATTCTGAGAGTGGGGATGTTCCGTCTTCTGTCTGCAGCACCCGAGATCTCCTAGGAGCCCTTCGCGTGTCTTCCCCGAGTGTCTGCATGTGCGGGCGGCCGGGGAAAGGCGGGGGTTGGGCTGGAAATGCAGGTAGCATCTAGTGCTTCCCCCTAAACTGGGGAGGTAATTAGCGGAATTCCGCCTGCCAGGGAACACTTGTGACACCAGTCAGCTGCGTGGAAGGCGGCCCCATTCTTCCCCACACAGTCAGAAGTGTTCCGGAATTGTGAGTGTGGGGAGGTTCCGTCTTCTGTCTGCAGCACCCGGGATCTCCTAGGAGCCCTTCGCGTGTCTTCCCCGAGTGTCTCACATTGAGGGATGCCAGGGAAAGGCGGGGGTTGGGCTGGAAATGCAGGTAGTATCTAGTGCCTCCCCCTGGACTTGGGAGGTAATTAGCGGACTTCCCCCTGCCAGGGAACACCTGTGACAACAGTCAGCTGCGTGGACGGCGGACCCAAACCTCCCACACACAGTCAGCCGTGTTCCGAAATTCTGAGAGTGTGGAGGTTCCGTCTTCTGTCTGCTGCACCCGAATTCTCCTAGGAGCATTTCGCGTGTCTTCCCAGAGTGTATGCATGTGCGGGCTACCGGGGAAAGGCGGGGTTTGGGCTGGAAATGCAGGTAGCATGTAGTGCCTCCCCCTGGAGAGGGTAGGCAATTAGCGGATTTCCCCATGCCAGGGAACACCTTTGACACCACTTAACTGCGTGGAGGGCGGCCCCGAACCTCCCCCAAACAGTCAGCCGTGTTCCGGAATTGTGAGTGTGGGGAGGTTCCGTCTTCTGTCTGCAGCACCCGGGATCTCCTAGGAGCACTTCGCGTGTCTTCCCCGAGTTTCTGCCTGTGCGGGCTGCCGGGGAAAGGCGGGGGTTTGGCTGGAAATGCAGGTAGCATCTAGTGCCTCCCCCTGGACTTGGGAGGTAATTAGCGGACTTCCCCCTGCCAGGGAACACCTGTGACACCAGTCAGCTGTGTGGACGGCGGCACCAAACTTCCCCCACACAGTCAGACGTGTTCCGAATTTGTGAGTGTGGGGAGGTTCCGTTTTCTCTCTGCAGCACCCGGGATCTCCTAGGAGCACTTCGCGTTTCTTCCCCGAGTGTCTACCATTGCGGGCTGCCGGGGAAAGCGGGGGTTGGGCTGGAAATGCAAGTAGCATCTAGTGCCTCCCCCTGGACAGGGTAGGCAATTAGCGGACTTCCCCGTGCCAGGGAACACCTTTGACACCACTTAGCTGCGTGGAGGGCGGCCCCGAACCTCCCCCACACAGTCAGGCGTGTTCCAGAATTCTGAGAGTGGGGAGGTTCCGTCTTCTGTCTGCAGCACCCGGGATGTCCTAGGAACCCTTCGCGTGTCTTCATCGAGTGTCTCCCATTGCGGGCTGCCGGGGAAATTGGGGGTTGGGCTGGAAATGCATGTAGCATCTAGTGCCTCCCCCTGGACAGGGTAGGCAATTAGCGGACTTCCCCATGCCAGGGAACACCTTTGACACCACTTAGAGTCGTGGAGGGCGGCCCCGAACCTCCCCCACACAGTCAGCCATGTTCCGGAATTGTGAGTGTGGGGAGGTTCCGTCTTCTGTCTGCAGCACCCGGGATCTCCTAGGAGCCCTTCGCGTGTCTTCCCCGAGTGTCTACCTGTGCGGGCTGCCGGGGAAAGATGGGGGATGGGCTGGAAATGCAGGTAGAATCTAGTGCCTCTCCCTGGACTTGGGAGGTAATTAGCGGAATTCCGCCTGCCAGGGAACACCTGTGACACCAGTCAGCTGCGTGGAAGGCGGCCCCATTCTTCCCCCACACAGTCAGAAGTGTTCCGGAATTGTGAGTGTGGGGAGGTTCCGTCTTCTGTCTGCAGCACCCGTTATCTCCTAGGAGTCCTTCGCGTGCCTTGCCCGAGTGTCTACCTGTGCGGGCTGCCGGGGAAAGGCGGGGTTTGGGCTGGAAATGCAGGTAGTATATAGTGCCTCCCCCTTGACTTGGTAGGTAATTAGCGGACTTCCCCAAGCCAGGGAATAATTTTGACATCAGTCATCTGCGTGGACGTGGGCCCCAAACCTACCCCACACAGTCAGCCGTGTTCCGGAATTCTGAGAGTGGGGATGTTCCGTCTTCAGTCTGCAGCACCCGGGATCTCCTAGGAGCCCTTCGCGTGTCTTCCCCGTGTGTCTGCATGTGCGGGCTGCCGGGGAAAGGCGGGGGTTGGGCTGGAAATGCAGGTCGCATTTAGTGCCTCCCCCTGAACTTGGGAGGTAATTAGCGGACTTCCCCATGCCAGGGAACACCTTTGACACCACTCACCTGCGTGGAGGGCGGTCCCAAACCTCCCACACACAGTCAGCCCTGTTCCGAAATTGTGAGTGTGGGGAGGTTCCGTCTTCTGTCTGCTGCACCCGAGATCTCCTAGGTGCAGTTCGCGTGTCTTCCCCGAGTTTCTGCCTGTGCGGGCTGCCGGGGAAAGGTGGGGGTTGGTCTGGAAATGCAGGTAGCATCTAGTGCCTCCCCCTGGACTTGGGAGGTAATTAGCGGACTTCCCCCGGCCAGGGAACACCTGTGACACCAGTCAGCTGCGTGGACGGCGGCCCCAAACCTCCCCCACACAGTCAGCCGTGTTCCGGAATTCTGAGAGTGGGGAGGTTCCGTCTTCTGTCTGCAGCACCCGGGATCTCCTAGGAGCCATTCGCGTGTCTTCCCCGAGTGTCTCACATTACGGGCTGCCGGGGAAAGGCGGGGTTTGGGCTGGAAATGCAGGTAGTATCTAGTGCCTCCCCCTGGACTTGGGAGGTAATTAGCGGACTTCCCCCTGCCAGGGAACACCTGTGACACCAGTCAGCTGCGTGGACGGCGGCCCCAAACATCCCACACACAGTCAGCCATGTTCCGGAATTCTGAGAGTGAGGAGGTTCCGTCTTCTGTCTGCTGCACCCGAAATCTCCTAGGAGCATTTCGCGTGTCTTCCCCGAGTGAATGCATGTGCGGCTACCTGGGAAAGGCGGGTTTTGGGCTGAAAATGCAGGTAGCATGTAGTGCCTCCCCCTGGAAAGGGTAGGCAATTAGCGGATTTCCCCATGCCAGGGAACACCATTGACACCACTTAACTGCGTGGAGGGCGACCCAGATCCTCCCCAAAACAGTCAGCCGTGTTCCGGTATTGTGAGTGTGGGGAAGTTCCGTCTTCTGTCTGCAGCACCCGGAATTTATTAGGAGCCCTTCGCGTGTCTTCCCGAGTGTCTGCCTGTGCGGGCTGCCGGGGAAAGGCGGGGTTTGGGCTGGAAATGCAGGTAGCATCTAGTGCCTCCCCCTGGACTTGGGAGGTAATTAGCGGAATTCCGCCTGCCAGGGAACACTTGTGACACCAGTCAGCTGCGTGGAAGGCGGCCCCATTGTTCCCCACACAGTCAGAAGTGTTCCGGAATTGTGAGTGTGGGGAGGTTCCGTCTTCTGTCTGCAGCACCCGTTATCTCCTAGGAGCCCTTCGCGTGTCTTCCACGAGTGTCTGCATGTGCGGGCTGCCGGGGAAAGGCGTGGGTTGGGCTGGAAATGCAGGTCGCATTTAGGGCCTACCCCTGGACTTGGGAGGTAATTAGCGGGGTTCCCCATGCCAGGGAACACCTGTGACACCAGTCAGCTGCGTGGACGGCGGCCCCAAACCTCCCCCACACAGTCAGCCGTGTTCCGGAATTGTGAGTGTGGGGAGGTTCCGTCTTCTGTCTGCAGCACCCGGGATCTCCTAGGAGCCCTTCGCGTGTCTTCCCCGAGTTTCTGCCTGTGCGGGATGCCGGGGAAAGGCGGGGGTTGGGCTGGAAATGCAGGTAGCATCTAGTGCCTCCCCCTGGACTTGGGAGGTAATTAGCGGACTTCCCCCTGCCAGGGAACACCTGTGACACCAGTCAGCTGCGTGGACGGCGGCCCCAAACCTCCCCCACACAGTCAGGCGTGTTCAAGAATTCTGAGAGTGGGGAGGTTCCGTCTTCTGTCTGCAGCACCCGGGATCTCCTAGGAGCCCTTCGCGTGTCTTCATCGAGTGTCTACCATTGCGGGCTGCCGGGGAAAGTGGGGGTTGGGCTGGAAATGCATGTAGCATCTAGTGCCTCCCCCTGGACAGGGTAGGCAATTAGCGGACTTCCCCATGCCAGGGAACACCTTTGACACCACTTAGAGGCGTGGAGGGCGGCCCCAAACCTCCCCCACACAGTGAGCCGTGTTCCGGAATTCTGAGAGTGTGGAGGTTCCGTCTTCTGTCTGCAGCACCCGGGATCGCCTTGGAGCCCTTCCCGTGTCTTCCCCGAGTGTCTCACATTGCGGGCTTCCGGGGAAATGCGGGGGTTGGGCTGGAAATGCAGGTAGTATCTAGTGCCTCCCCCTGGACTTGGGAGGTAATTAGCGGATTTCCCCCTGCCAGGGAACACCTGTGACCCCAGTCAGCTGCGTGGACGGCGGAACCAAACCTCCCACACACAGTCAGCCGTGTTCCGGAATTCTGAGAGTGTGGAGGTTCCGTCTTCTGTCTGCTGCACCCGAATTCTCCTAGGAGCAGTTCGCGTGTCTTCCCCGAGTGTATGCATGTGCGGGCTACCGGGGAAAGGCGGGGTTTGGGCTGGAAATGCAGGTAGCATGTAGTGCCTCCCCCTGGAGAGGGTAGGCAATTAGCGGATTTCCCCATGCCAGGGAACACCTTTGACACCACTTAACTGCGTGGAGGGCGGCCCCGAACCTCCCCCACACAGTCAGCCGTGTTCCGGAATTGTGAGTGTGGGGAGGTTCCGTCTTCAGTCTGCAGCACCCGGGATCTCCTAGGAGCACTTCGCGTGTCTTCCCCGAGTTTCTGCCTGTGCGGGCTGCCGGGGAAAGGCGGGGGTTGGTCTGGAAATGCAGGTAGCATCTAGTGCCTCCCCCTGGACTTGGGAGGTAATTAGCGGAATTCCCCCTGCCAGGGAACACCTGTGACACCAGTCAGCTGCGTGGACGGCGGCCCCAAACCTCCCCCACACAGTCAGCCGTGTTCCGGAATTGTGAGTGTGGGGAGGTTCCGTCTTCTGTCTGCAGCACCCGGGATCTCCTAGGAGCCCTTCGCGTGTCTTCCCGGAGTTTCTGCCTGTGCGGGCTGCCGGGGAAAGGCGGGGGTTGGGCTGAAAATGCAGGTAGCATCTAGTGCCTCCCCCTGGACTTGGGAGTTAATTAGCGGACTTCCCCCTGCCAGGGAACACCTGTGACACCAGTCAGCTGTGTGGACGGCGGCACCAAACCTCCCCCACACAGTCAGACGTGTTCCGAATTTGTGAGTGTGGGGAGGTTCCGTCTTCTGTCTGCAGCACCCGGGATCTCCTAGGAGCCCTTCGCGTGTCTTCCCCGAGTTTCTGCCTGTGCGGGCAGCCGGGGAAAGGCGGGGGTTGGGCTGGAAATGCAGGTAGCATCTAGTGCCTCCCCATAAACAGGGGAGGTAATTAGCGGAATTCCGCCTGCCAGGGAACACCTGTGACACCAGTCAGCTCTGTGGACGGCGGCACCAAACCTCCCCCACACAGTCAGACGTGATTCGAATTTGTGAGTGTGGGGAGGTTCCGTTTTCTCTCTGCAGCACCCGGGATCTCCTAGGAGCACTTCGCGTGTCTTCCCTAGTGTCTACCATTGCGGGCTGCCGGGGAAAGTGGGGGTTGGGCTGGAAATGCATGTAGCAACTAGTGCCTCCCCCTGGACAGGGTAGGCAATTAGCGGACTTCCCCATGCCAGGGAACACCTTTGACACCACTTAGAGGCGTGGAGGGCGGCCCCGAACCTCCCCCACACAGTCAGCCATGTTCCGGAATTGTGAGTGTGGGGAGGTTCCGGCTTCTGTCTGCAGCACCCAGGATCTCCTAGGAGCCCTTCGCGTGTATTCCCCGTGTGTCTGCTTTTGCGGGCTGCCGGGGAAAGGCGGGGGTTGGGCTGGAAATGCAGGTAGCATCTAGTGCCTCCCCCTAAACAGGGGAGGTAATTAGCGGAATTCCGCCTGCCAGGGAACACCTGTGACACCAGTCAGCTGCATGGAAGGCGGCCCCATTCTTCCCCCACACAGTCAGAAGTGTTCCGGAATTGTGAGTGTGGGGAGGTTCCGTCTTCTGTCTGCAGCACCCGTTATCTCCTAGGAGTCCTTCGCGTGACTTGCCCGAGTGTCTACCTGTGCGGGCTGCCGGGGAAAGGCGGGGTTTGGGCTGGAAATGTAGGTAGTATCTAGTGCCTCCACCTGCACATGGGACGAAATTAGCGGACTTCCCCCTGCCAAGGTAATACCTTTGACACCACTCAGCTGCGTGGAGGGCGGCCCCTAACCTCCCCACACAGTCAGCCGTGTTCCGGAATTGTGAGTGTGGGGAGGACCGTCTTCTGTCTGCAGCACCCGGGATCTCCTAGGAGCCCTTCGCGTGTCTTCCCGAGTGTCTGCATGTGCGGGCTGCCGGGGAAAGGCGGGGTTTGGGCTGGAAATGCAGGTAGCATCTAGTGCCTCCCCCTGGACAGGGTAGGCAATTAGCGGATTTACCCATGCCAGGGAACACCTTTGACACCACTTAACTGCGTGGAGGGCGGCCCCGAACCTCCCCCACACAGTCAGCCGTGTTCCGGAATTCTGAGAGTGGGGATGTTCCGTCTTCAGTCTGCAGCACCCGGGATCTCCTAGGAGCCCTTCGCGTGTCTTCCCCGTGTGTCTGCATGTGCGGGCTGCCGGGGAAAGGCGGGGGTTGGGCTGGAAATGCAGGTCGCATTTAGTGCCTCCCCCTGAACTTGGGAGGTAATTAGCGGACTTCCCCATGCCAGGGAACACCTTTGACACCACTCACCTGCGTGGAGGGCGGTCCCAAACCTCCCACACACAGTCAGCCCTGTTCCGAAATTGTGAGTGTGGGGAGGTTCCGTTTTCTGTCTGCAGCACCCGGGATCTCCTAGGAGCCCTTCCCTTGTCTTCCCCGAGTGTCTCCTTTTGCGGGCTGCCGGAGAAAGCGGGGGTTGGGCTGGAAATGCAAGTAGAATCTAGTGCTTCCCCTGGACAGTGTAGGCAATTAGCGGACTTCCCCGTGACAGGGAACACCTTTGACACCACTCAACTGCGTGGAGGGCGGCCCCAAACCTCCCCCACACAGTGAGCCGTGTTCCGGAATTCTGAGAGTGTGGAGGTTCCGTCTTCTGTCTGCAGCACCCGGGATCGCCTTGGAGCCCTTCCCGTGTCTTCCCCGAGTGTCTCACATTGCGGGCTTCCGGGGAAATGCGGGGGTTGGGCTGGAAATGCAGGTAGTATCTAGTGCCTCCCCCTGGACTTGGGAGGTAATTAGCGGATTTCCCCCTGCCAGGGAACACCTGTGACCCCAGTCAGCTGCGTGGACGGCGGAACCAAACCTCCCACACACAGTCAGCCGTGTTCCGGAATTCTGAGAGTGTGGAGGTTCCGTCTTCTGTCTGCTGCACCCGAATTCTCCTAGGAGCAGTTCGCGTGTCTTCCCCGAGTGTATGCATGTGCGGGCTACCGGGGAAAGGCGGGGTTTGGGCTGGAAATGCAGGTAGCATGTAGTGCCTCCCCCTGGAGAGGGTAGGCAATTAGCGGATTTCCCCATGCCAGGGAACACCTTTGACACCACTTAACTGCGTGGAGGGCGGCCCCGAACCTCCCCCACACAGTCAGCCGTGTTCCGGAATTGTGAGTGTGGGGAGGTTCCGTCTTCAGTCTGCAGCACCCGGGATCTCCTAGGAGCACTTCGCGTGTCTTCCCCGAGTTTCTGCCTGTGCGGGCTGCCGGGGAAAGGCGGGGGTTGGTCTGGAAATGCAGGTAGCATCTAGTGCCTCCCCCTGGACTTGGGAGGTAATTAGCGGAATTCCCCCTGCCAGGGAACACCTGTGACACCAGTCAGCTGCGTGGACGGCGGCCCCAAACCTCCCCCACACAGTCAGCCGTGTTCCGGAATTGTGAGTGTGGGGAGGTTCCGTCTTCTGTCTGCAGCACCCGGGATCTCCTAGGAGCCCTTCGCGTGTCTTCCCGGAGTTTCTGCCTGTGCGGGCTGCCGGGGAAAGGCGGGGGTTGGGCTGAAAATGCAGGTAGCATCTAGTGCCTCCCCCTGGACTTGGGAGTTAATTAGCGGACTTCCCCCTGCCAGGGAACACCTGTGACACCAGTCAGCTGTGTGGACGGCGGCACCAAACCTCCCCCACACAGTCAGACGTGTTCCGAATTTGTGAGTGTGGGGAGGTTCCGTCTTCTGTCTGCAGCACCCGGGATCTCCTAGGAGCCCTTCGCGTGTCTTCCCCGAGTTTCTGCCTGTGCGGGCAGTCGGGGAAAGGTGGGGGTTGGGCTGGAAATGCAGGTAGCATCTAGTGCCTCCCCATAAACAGGGGAGGTAATTAGCGGAATTCCGCCTGCCAGGGAACACCTGTGACACCAGTCAGCTCTGTGGACGGCGGCACCAAACCTCCCCCACACAGTCAGACGTGATTCGAATTTGTGAGTGTGGGGAGGTTCCGTTTTCTCTCTGCAGCACCCGGGATCTCCTAGGAGCACTTCGCGTGTCTTCCCTAGTGTCTACCATTGCGGGCTGCCGGGGAAAGCGGGGGTTGGGCTGGAAATGCAAGTAGCATCTAGTGCCTCCCCCTGGACAGTGTAGGCAATTAGCGGACTTCCCCGTGCCAGGGAACACCTTTGACACCACTTAGCTGCGTGGAGGGCGTCCCCGAACCTCCCCCACACAGTCAGGCATGTTCCAGAATTCTGAGAGTGGGGAGGTTCCGTCTTCTGTCTGCAGCACCCGGGATCTCCTAGGAGCCCTTCGCGTGTCTTCATCGAGTGTCTCCCATTGCGGGCTGCCGGGGAAAGTGGGGGTTGGGCTGGAAATGCATGTAGCATCTAATGCCTCCCCCTGGACAGGGTAGGCAATTAGCGGACTTCCCCATGCCAGGGAACACCTTTGACACCACTTACAGGCGTGGAGGGCGGCCCCGAACCTCCCCCACACAGTCAGCCATGTTCCGGAATTGTGAGTGTGGGGAGGTTCCGTCTTCTGTCTGCAGCACCCGGGATCTCCTAGGAGACCTTCGCGTGTCTTCCCCGAGTGTCTACCTGTGCGGGCTGCCGGGGATAGACGGGGGATGGGCTGGAAATGCAGGTAGTATCTAGTGCCTCCCCCTGGACTTGGGAGGTAATTAGCGGACTTCCCCCTGCCAGGGAACACCTGTGACACCAGTCAGCTGCGTGGACGGCGGCCCCAAACCTCCCCCACACAGTCAGCCGTGTTCCAGAATTCTGAGAGTGGGGAGGTTCCGTCTTCTGTCTGCAGCACCCAGGATCTCCTAGGAGCCCTTCGCGTGTATTCCCCGTGTGTCTGCTTTTGCGGGCTGCCGGGGAAAGGCGGGGGTTAGGCTGGAAATGCAGGTAGCATCTAGTGCCTCCCCCTAAACAGGGGAGGTAATTAGCGGAATTCCGCCTGCCAGGGAACACCTGTGACACCAGTCAGCTGCATGGAAGGCGGCCCCATTCTTCCCCCACACAGTCAGAAGTGTTCCGGAATTGTGAGTGTGGGGAGGTTCCGTCTTCTGTCTGCAGCACCCGTTATCTCCTAGGAGTCCTTCGCGTGCCTTGCCCGAGTGTCTACCTGTGCGGGCTGCCGGGGAAAGGCGGGGTTTGGGCTGGAAATGTAGGTAGTATCTAGTGCCTCCACCTGCACATGGGACGAAATTAGCGGACTTCCCCCTGCCAAGGTAATACCTTTGACACCACTCACCTGCGTGGAGGGCGGCCCCTAACCTCCCCACACAGTCAGCCGTGTTCCGGAATTGTGAGTGTGGGGAGGACCGTCTTCTGTCTGCAGCACCCGGGATCTCCTAGGAGCCCTTCGCGTGTCTTCCCGAGTGTCTGCATGTGCGGGCTGCCGGGGAAAGGCGGGGTTTGGGCTGGAAATGCAGGTAGCATCTAGTGCCTCCCCCTGGACAGGGTAGGCAATTAGCGGATTTACCCATGCCAGGGAACACCTTTGACACCACTTAACTGCGTGGAGGGCGGCCCCGAACCTCCCCCACACAGTCAGCCGTGTTCCGGTATTGTGAGTGTGGGGAGGTTCCGTCTTCTGTCTGCAGCACCCGGGATCTCCTAGGAGCCCTTCGCGTGTCTTCATCGAGTGTCCCCCATTCCGGGCTGCCGGGGAAATTGGGGGTTGGGCTGGAAATGCATGTAGCATCTAGTGCCTCCCCCTGGACAGGGTAGGCAATTAGCGGACTTCCCCATGCCAGGGAACACCTTTGACACCACTTAGAGGCGTGGAGGGCGGCCCCGAACCTCCCCCACACAGTCAGCCATGTTCCGGAATTGTGAGTGTGGGGAGGTTCCGCCTTCTGTCTGCAGCACCCGGGATCTCCTAGGAGCCCTTCGCGTGTCTTCCCCGAGTGTCTAACTGTGCGGGCTGCCGGGGATAGACGGGGGATGGGCTGGAAATGCAGGTAGTATCTAGTGCCTCCCCCTGGACTTGGGAGGTAATTAGCGGACTTCCCACTGCCAGGGAACACCTGTGACACCAGTCAGCTGCGTGGACGGCGGCCCCAAACCTCCCCCACACAGTCAGCCGTGTTCCGGAATTCTGAGAGTGGGGAGGTTCCGTCTTCTGTCTGCAGCACCCAGGATCTCCTAGGAGCCCTTCGCGTGTATTCCCCGTGTGTCTGCTTTTGCGGGCTGCCGGAGAAAGGCGGGGGTTGGGCTGGAAATGCAGGTAGCATCTAGTGCCTCCCCCTAAAAAGGGGAGGTAATTAGCGGAATTCCGCCTGCCAGGGAACACCTGTGACACCAGACAGCTGCATGGAAGGCGGCCCCATTCTTCCCCCACACAGTCAGAAGTGTTCCGGAATTGTGAGTGTGGGGAGGTTCCGTCTTCTGTCTGCAGCACCCGTTATCTCCTAGGAGTCCTTCGCGTGCCTTGCCCGAGTGTCTACCTGTGCGGGCTGCCGGGGAAAGGCGGGGTTTGGGCTGGAAATGTAGGTAGTATCTAGTGCCTCCACCTGCACATGGGACGAAATTAGCGGACTTCCCCCTGCCAAGGTAATACCTTTGATACCACTCACCTGCGTGGAGGGCGGCCCCTAACCTCCCCACACAGTCAGCCGTGTTCCGGAATTGTGAGTGTGGGGAGGACCGTCTTCTGTCTGCAGCACCCGGGATCTCCTAGGAGCCCTTCGCGTGTCTTCCCGAGTGTCTGCATGTGCGGGCTGCCGGGGAAAGGCGGGGTATGGGCTGGAAATGCAGGTAGCATCTAGTGCCTCCCCCTGGACAGGGTAGGCAATTAGCGGATTTACCCATGCCAGGGAACACCTATGACACCACTTAACTGCGTGGAGGGCGGCCCCGAACCTCCCCCACACAGTCAGCCGTGTTCCGGTATTGTGAGTGTGGGGAAGTTCCGTCTTCTGTCTGCAGCACCCGGGATCTCCTAGGAACACTTCGCGTATCTTCCCCGAGTGTCTGCCTGTGCGGGCTGCCGGGGAAAGGCGGGGTTTGGGTTGGAAATGCAGGTAGTATCTAGTGCCACCCCCTTGACTTGGTAGGTAATTAGCGGACTTCCCCAAGCCAGGGAATAATTTTGACACCAGTCATCTGCATGGACGAGGGCCCCAAACCTACCCCACACAGTCAGCCGTGTTCCGGAATTCTGAGAGTGGGGATGTTCCGTCTTCTGTCTGCAGCACCCGGGATCTCCTAGGAGCCCTTCGCGTGTCTTCCCCGTGTGTCTGCATGTGCGGGCTGCCGGGGAAAGGCGGGGGTTGGGCTGGAAATGCAGGTCGCATTTAGTGTCTCCCCCTGAACTTGGGAGGTAATTAGCGGACTTCCCCATGCCAGGGAACACCTTTGACATCACTCACCTGCGTGGAGGGCGGTCCCAAACCTCCCACACACAGTCAGCCCTGTTCCGAAATTGTGAGTGTGGGGAGGTTCCGTTTTCTGTCTGCAGCACCCGGGATCTCCTAGGAGCCCTTCGCGTGTCTTCCCCGAGTTTCTGCCTGTGCGGGCTGCCGGGGAAAGGTGGGGGTTGGGCTGGAAATGCAGGTAGCATCTAGTGCCTCCCCCTAAACAGGGGAGGTAATTAGCGGAATTCCGCCTGCCAGGGAACACCTGTGACACCAGTCAGCTCTGTGGACGGCGGCACCAAACCTCCCCCACACAGTCAGACGTGTTCCAGAATTCTGAGAGTGGGGAGGTTCCGTCTTCTGTCTGCAACACCCGGGATCTCCTAGGAGCCATTCGCGTGTCTTCATCGAGTGTCTCCCATTGCGGGCTGCCGGGGAAAGTGGGGGTTGGGCTGGAAATGCATGTAGCATCTAGTGCCTCCCCCTGGACAGGGTAGGCAATTAGCGGACTTCCCCATGCCAGGGAACACCTTTGACACCACTTACAGGCGTGGAGGGCGGCCCCGAACCTCCCCCACACAGTCAGCCATGTTCCGGAATTGTGAGTGTGGGGAGGTTCCGTCTTCTGTCTGCAGCACCCGGGATCTCCTAGGAGCCCTTCGCGTGTCTTCCCCGAGTGTCTACCTGTGCGGGCTGCCGGGGATAGACGGGGGATGGGCTGGAAATGCAGGTAGTATCTAGTGCCTCCCCCTGGACTTGGGAGGTAATTAGCGGACTTCCCCCTGCCAGGGAACACCTGTGACACCAGTCAGCTGCGTGGACGGCGGCCCCAAACCTCCTCCACACAGTCAGCCGTGTTCCGGAATTCTGAGAGTGGGGAGGTTCCGTCTTCTGTCTGCAGCACCCAGGATCTCCTAGGAGCCCTTCGCGTGTATTCCCCGTGTGTCTGCTTTTGCGGGCTGCCGGGGAAAGGCGGGGGTTGGGCTGGAAATGCAGGTAGCATCTAGTGCCTCCCCCTAAACAGGGGAGGTAATTAGCGGAATTCCGCCTGCCAGGGAACACCTGTGACACCAGTCAGCTGCATGGAAGGCGGCCCCATTCTTCCCCCACACAGTCAGAAGTGTTCCGGAATTGTGAGTGTGGGGAGGTTCCGTCTTCTGTCTGCAGCACCCGTTATCTCCTAGGAGTCCTTCGCGTGCCTTGCCCGAGTGTCTACCTGTGCGGGCTGCCGGGGAAAGTCGGGGTTTGGGCTGGAAATGTAGGTAGTATCTAGTGCCTCCACCTGCACATGGGACGAAATTAGCGGACTTCCCCCTGCCAAGGTAATACCTTTGACACCACTCACCTGCGTGGAGGGCGGCCCCTAACCTCCCCACACAGTCAGCCGTGTTCCGGAATTGTGAGTGTGGGGAGGACCGTCTTCTGTCTGCAGCACCCGGGATCTCCTAGGAGCCCTTCGCGTGTCTTCCCGAGTGTCTGCATGTGCGGGCTGCCGGGGAAAGGCGGGGTTTGGGCTGGAAATGCAGGTAGCATCTAGTGCCTCCCCCTGGACAGGGTAGGCAATTAGCGGATTTACCCATGCCAGGGAACACCTTTGACACCACTTAACTGCGTGGAGGGCGGCCCCGAACCTCCCCCACACAGTCAGCCGTGTTCCGGTATTGTGAGTGTGGGGAGGTTCCGTCTTCTGTCTGCAGCACCCGGGATCTCCTAGGAGCACTTCGCGTGTCTTCATCGAGTGTCCCCCATTGCGGGCTGCCGGGGAAATTGGGGGTTGGGCTGGAAATGCATGTAGCATCTAGTGCCTCCCCCTGGACAGGGTAGGCAATTAGCGGACTTCCCCATGCCAGGGAACACCTTTGACACCACTTAGAGGCGTGGAGGGCGGCCCCGAACCTCCCCCACACAGTCAGCCATGTTCCGGAATTGTGAGTGTGGGGAGGTTCCGCCTTCTGTCTGCAGCACCCGGGATCTCCTAGGAGCCCTTCGCGTGTCTTCCCCGAGTGTCTACCTGTGCGGGCTGCCGGGGATAGACGGGGGATGGGCTGGAAATGCAGGTAGTATCTAGTGCCTCCCCCTGGACTTGGGAGGTAATTAGCGGACTTCCCCCTGCCAGGGAACACCTGTGACACCAGTCAGCTGCGTGGACGGCGGCCCCAAACCTCCCCCACACAGTCAGCCGTGTTCCGGAATTGTGAGAGTGGGGAGGTTCCGTCTTCTGTCTGCAGCACCCAGGATCTCCTAGGAGCCCTTCGCGTGTATTCCCCGTGTGTCTGCTTTTGCGGGCTGCCGGGGAAAGGCGGGGGTTGGGCTGGAAATGCAGGTAGCATCTAGTGCCTCCCCCTAAACAGGGGAGGTAATTAGCGGAATTCCGCCTGCCAGGGAACACCTGTGACACCAGACAGCTGCATGGAAGGCGGCCCCATTCTTCCCCCACACAGTCAGAAGTGTTCCGGAATTGTGAGTGTGGGGAGGTTCCGTCTTCTGTCTGCAGCACCCGTTATCTCCTAGGAGTCCTTCGCGTGCCTTGCCCGAGTGTCTACCTGTGCGGGCTGCCGGGGAAAGGCGGGGTTTGGGCTGGAAATGTAGGTAGTATCTAGTGCCTCCACCTGCACATGGGACGAAATTAGCGGACTACCCCCTGCCAAGGTAATACCTTTGACACCACTCACCTGCGTGGAGGGCGGCCCCTAACCTCCCCACACAGTCAGCCGTGTTCCGGAATTGTGAGTGTGGGGAGGACCGTCTTCTGTCTGCAGCACCCGGGATCTCCTAGGAGCCCTTCGCGTGTCTTCCCGAGTGTCTGCATGTGCGGGCTGCCGGGGAAAGGCGGGGTTTGGGCTGGAAATGCAGGTAGCATCTAGTGCCTCCCCCTGGACAGGGAAGGCAATTAGCGGATTTACCCATGCCAGGGAACACCTTTGACACCACTTAACTGCGTGGAGGGCGGCCCCGAACCTCCCCCACACAGTCAGCCGTGTTCCGGTATTGTGAGTGTGGGGAAGTTCCGTCTTCTGTCTGCAGCACCCGGGATCTCCTAGGAGCCCTTCGCGTATCTTCCCCGAGTGACTGCCTGTGCAGGCTGCCGGGGAAAGGCGGGGTTTGGGCTGGAAATGCAGGTAGTATCTAGTGCCACCCCCTTGACTTGGTAGGTAATTAGCGGACTTCCCCAAGCCAGGGAATAATTTTGACACCAGTCATCTGCATGGACGAGGGCCCCAAACCTACCCCACACAGTCAGCCGTGTTCCGGAATTCTGAGAGTGGGGATGTTCCGTCTTCTGTCTGCAGCACCCGGGATCTCCTAGGAGCCCTTCGCGTGTCTTCCCCGTGTGTCTGCATGTGCGGGCTGCCGGGGAAAGGCGGGGGTTGGGCTGGAAATGCAGGTCGCATTTAGTGCCTCCCCCTGAACTTGGGAGGTAATTAGCGGACTTCCCCATGCCAGGGAACACCTTTGACACCACTCACCTGCGTGGAGGGCGGTCCCAAACCTCCCCCACACAGTGAGCCGTGTTCCGGAATTCTGAGAGTGTGGAGGTTCCGTCTTCTGTCTGCAGCAACCGGGATCTCCTAGGAGCCCTTCCCGTGTCTTCCCCGAGTGTCTCACATTGCGGGCTTCCGGGGAAATGCGGGGGTTGGGCTGGAAATGCAGGTAGTATCTAGTGCCTCCCCCTGGACTTGGGAGGTAATTAGCGGATTTCCCCCTGCCAGGGAACACCTGTGACACCAGTCAGCTGCGTGGACGGCGGACCCAAACCTCCCACACACAGTCAGCCGTGTTCCGGAATTGTGAGTGTGGGGAGGTTCCGTCTTCTGTCTGCTGCACCCGAATTCTCCTAGGAGCATTTCGCGTGTCTTCCCCGTGTGTCTGCATGTGCGGGCTGCCGGGGAAAGGCGGGGGTTGGGCTGGAAATGCAGGTCGCATTTAGTGCCTCCCCCTGAACTTGGGAGGTAATTAGCGGACTTCCCCATGCCAGGGAACACCTTTGACACCACTCACCTGCGTGGAGGGCGGTCCCAAACCTCCCACACACAGTCAGCCCTGTTCCGAAATTGTGAGTGTGGGGAGGTTCCGTTTTTTGTCTGCAGCACCCGGGATCTCCTAGGAGCCCTTCCCTTGTCTTCCCCAAGTGTCTCCCATTGCGGGCTGCCGGAGAAAGCGGGGGTTGGGCTGGAAATGCAAGTAGCATCTAGTGCCTCCCCCTGGACAGTGTAGGCAATTAGCGGACTTCCCCGTGACAGAGAACACCTTTGACACCACTCAACTGCGTGGAGGGCGTCCCCAAACCTCCCCCACACAGTGAGCCGTGTTCCGGAATTCTGAGAGTGTGGAGGTTCCGTCTTCTGTCTGCAGCAACCGGGATCTCCTAGGAGCCCTTCCCGTGTCTTCCCCGAGTGTCTCACATTGCGGGCTTCCGGGGAAATGCGGGGGTTGGGCTGGAAATGCAGGTAGTATCTAGTGCCTCCCCCTGGACTTGGGAGGTAATTAGCGGATTTCCCCCTGCCAGGGAACACCTGTGACACCAGTCAGCTGCGTGGACGGCGGACCCAAACCTCCCAGACACAGTCAGCCGTGTTCCGGAATTGTGAGTGTGGGGAGGTTCCGTCTTCTGTCTGCTGCACCCGAATTCTCCTAGGAGCATTTCGCGTGTCTTCCCCGAGTGTATGCATGTGCGGGCTACCGGGGAAAGGCGGGGTTTGGGCTGGAAATGCAGGTAGCATGTAGTGCCTCCCCCTGGAGAGGGTAGGCAATTAGCGGATTTCCCCATGCCAGGGAACACCTTTGACACCACTTAACTGCGTGGAGGGCGGCCCCGAACCTCCCCCACACAGTCAGCCGTGTTCCGGAATTGTGAGTGTGGGGAGGTTCCGTCTTCTGTCTGCAGCACCCGGGATCTACTAGGAGCCCTTCGCGTGTCTTCCCCGAGTTTCTGCCTGTGCGGGCTGCCGGGGAAAGGCGGGGGTTGGGCTGGAAATGCAGGTAGCATCTAGTGCCTCCCCCTGGACTTGGGAGGTAATTAGCGGACTTCCCCCTGCCAGGGAACACCTGTGACACCAGTCAGCTGTGTGGACGGCGGCACCAAACCTCCCCCACACAGTCAGACGTGTTCCGAATTTGTGAGTGTGGGGAGGTTCCGTTTTCTCTCTGCAGCACCCGGGATCTCCTAGGAGCACTTCGCGTGTCTTCCCCGAGTGTCTACCATTGCGGGCTGCCGGGGAAAGCGGGGGTTGGGCTGGAAATGCAAGTAGCATCTAGTGCCACCCCCTGGACAGGGTAGGCAATTAGCGGACTTCCCCGTGCCAGGGAACACCTTTGACACCACTTAGCTGCGTGGAGGGCGGCCCCGAACCTCCCCCACACAGTCAGGCGTGTTCCAGAATTCTGAGAGTGGGGAGGTTCCGTCTTCTGTCTGCAGCACCCTGGATCTCCTAGGAGCCCTTCGCGTGTCTTCATCGAGTGTCTCCAATTGCGGGCTGCCGGGGAAAGTGGGGGTTGGGCTGGAAATGCATGTAGCATCTAGTGCCTCCCCCTGGACAGGGTAGGCAATTAGCGGACTTCCCCATGCCAGGGAACACCTTTGACACCACTTAGAGGCGTGGAGGGCGGCCCCGAACCTCCCCCACACAGTCAGCCATGTTCCGGAATTGTGAGTGTGGGGAGGTTCCGTCTTCTGTCTGCAGCAACAGGGATCTCCTAGGAGCCCTTCGCGTGTCTTCCCCGAGTGTCTAACTGTGCGGGCTGCCGGGGAAAGACGGGGGATGGGCTGGAAATGCAGGTAGTATCTAGTGCCTCTCCCTGGACTTGGGAGGTAATTAGCGGACTTCCCCCTGCCAGGGAACACCTGTGACACCAGTCAGCTGCGTGGTCGGCGGCCCCAAACCTCCCCCACACAGTCAGCCGTGTTCCGGAATTCTGAGAGTGGGGAGGTTCCGTCTTCTGTCTGCAGCACCCAGGATCTCCTAGGAGCCCTTCGCGTGTATTCCCCGTGTGTCTGCTTTTGCGGGCTGCCGGGGAAAAGCGGGGGTTGTGCTTTAAATGCAGGTAGCATCTAGTGCCTCCCCCTAAACAGGGGAGGTAATTAGCGGAATTCCGCCTGCCAGGGAACACCTGTGACACCAGTCAGCTGCGTGGAAGGCGGCCTCATTCTTCCCCCACACAGTCAGAAGTGTTCCAGAATTGTGAGTGTGGGGAGGTTCCGTCTTCTGTCTGCAGCACCCGTTACCTCCTAGGAGTCCTTCGCGTGCCTTGCCCGAGTGTCTACCTGTGCGGGCTGCCGGGGAAAGGCGGGGTTTGGTCTGGAAATGTAGGTAGTATCTAGTGCCTCCACCTGCACATGGGACGAAATTAGCGGACTTCCCCCTGCCAAGGTAATATCTTTGACACCACTCAGCTGCGTGGAGGGCGACCCCTAACCTCCCCACACAGTCAGCCGTGTTCCGGAATTGTGAGTGTGGGGAGGACCGTCTTCTGTCTGCAGCACCCGGGATCTCCTAGGAGCCCTTCGCGTGTCTTCCCGAGTGTCTGCATGTGCGGGCTGCCGGGGAAAGGCGGGGTTTGGGCTGGAAATGCAGGTAGCATCTAGTGCCACCCCCTGGACAGGGTAGGCAATTAGCGGATTTACCCATGCCAGGGAACACCTTTGACACCACTTAACTGCGTGGAGGGCGGCCGCGAACCTCCCCCACACAGTCAGCCGTGTTCCGGTATTGTGAGTGTGGGGAAGTTCCGTCTTCTGTCTGCAGCACCCGGGATCTCCAAGGAGCCCTTCGCGTATCTTCCCCGAGTGTCTGCCTGTGCGAGCTGCCGGGGAAAGGCGGGGTTTGGGCTGGAAATGCAGGTAGTATCTAGTGCCTCCCCCTTGACTTGGTAGGTAATTAGCGGACTTCCCCAAGCCAGGGAATAATTTTGACACCAGTCATGTGCGTGGACGAGGGCCCCAAACCTCCCCCACACAGTGAGCCGTGTTCCGGAATTCTGAGTGTGTGGAGGTTCCGTCTTCTGTCTGCAGCACCCGGGATCTCCTAGGAGCCCTTCCCGTGTCTTCCCCGAGTGTCTCACATTGCGGGCTGCCGGGGAAATGCGGGGGTTGGGCTGGAAATGCAGGTAGTATCTAGTGCCTCCCCCTGGACTTGGGAGGTAATTAGCGGACTTCCCCCTGCCAGGGAACACCTGTGACACCTGTCAGCTGCGTGGACGGCGGACCCAAACCTCCCACACACAGTCAGCCGTGTTCCGGAATTCTGAGAGTGTGGAGGTTCCGTCTTCTGTCTGCTGCACCCGAATTCTCCTAGGAGCATTTCGCGTGTCTTCCCCGAGTGTATGCATGTGCGGGCTACCGGGGAAAGGCGGGGTTTGGGCTGGAAATGCAGGTAGCATGTAGTGCCTCCCCCTGGAGAGGGTAGGCAATTAGCGGATTTCCCCATGCCAGGGAACACCTTTGACACCACTTAACTGCGTGGAGGGCGGCCCCGAACCTCCCCCACACAGTCAGCCGTGTTCCGGAATTGTGAGTGTGGGGAGGTTCCGTCTTCTGTCTGCAGCACCCGGGATCTCCTAGGAGCACTTCGCGTGTCTTCCCCGAGTTTCTGCCTGTGCGGGCTGCCGGGGAAATGCGGGGGTTGGTCTGGAAATGCAGGTAGCATCTAGTGCCTCCCCCTGGACTTGGGAGGTAATTAGCGGACTTCCCCCTGCCAGGGAACACCTGTGACACCAGTCAGCTGCGTGGACGGCGGCCCCAAACCTCCCCCACACAGTCAGCCGTGTTCCGGAATTGTGAGTGTGGGGAGGTTCCGTCTTCTGTCTGCAGCACCCGGGATCTCCTAGGAGCACTTCGCGTGTCTTCCCCGAGTTTCTGCCTGTGCGGGCTGCCGGGGAAATGCGGGGGTTGGTCTGGAAATGCAGGTAGCATCTAGTGCCTCCCCCTGGACTTGGGAGGTAATTAGCGGACTTCCCCCTGCCAGGGAACACCTGTGACACCAGTCAGCTGCGTGGACGGCGGCCCCAAACCTCCCCCACACAGTCAGCCGTGTTCCGGAATTGTGAGTGTGGGGAGGTTCCGTCTTCTGTCTGCAGCACCCGGGATCTCCTAGGAGCCCTTCGCGTGTCTTCCCCGAGTTTCTGCCTGTGCGGGCTGCCCGGGAAAGGCGGGGGTTGGGCTGGAAATGCAGGTAGCATCTAGTGCCTCCCCCTGGACTTGGGAGGTAATTAGCGGACTTCCCCCTGCCAGGGAACACCTGTGACACCAGTCAGCTGTGTGGACGGCGGCACCAAACCTCCCCCACACAGTCAGACGTGTTCCGAATTTGTGAGAGTGGGGAGGTTCCGTTTTCTCTCTGCAGCACCCGGGATCTCCTAGGAGCCCTTCGCGTGTCTTCATCGAGTGTCTCCCATTGCGGGCTGCCGGGGAAAGTGAGGGTTGGGCTGGAAATGCATGTAGCATCTAGTGCCTCCCCCTGGACAGGGTAGGCAATTAGCGGACTTCCCCATGCCAGGGAACACCTTTGACACCACTTAGAGGCGTGGAGGGAGGCCCCGAACCTCCCCCACACAGTCAGCCGTGTTCCGGAATTGTGAGTGTGGGGAGGTTCCGTCTTCTGTCTGCAGCACCCGGGATCTCCTAGGAGCCCTTCGCGTGTCTTCCCCGAGTTTCTGCCTGTGCGGGCTGCCGGGGAAAGGCGGGGGTTGGTCTGGCAATGCAGGTAGCATCTAGTGCCTCCCGCTGGACTTGGGAGGTAATTAGCGGACTTCCTCTTGCCAGGGAACACCTGTGACACCAGTCAGCTGCGTGGACGGCGGCCCCAAACCTCCCCCACACAGTCAGCCGTGTTCCGGAATTGTGAGTGTGGGGAGGTTCCGTCTTCTGTCTGCAGCACCCGGGATCACCTAGGAGCCCTTCGCGTGTCTTCCCCGAGTTTCTGCCTGTGCGGGCTGCCGGGGAAATCGGGGGTTGGGCTGGAAATGCAAGTAGCATCTAGTGCCTCCCCCTGGACAGGGTAGGCAATTAGCGGACTTCCCCGTGACAGGGAACACCTTTGACACCACTTAGCTGCGTGGAGGGCGGCCCCGAACCTCCCCCACACAGTCAGGCGTGTTCCAGAATTCTGAGAGTGGGGAGGTTCCGTCTTCTGTCTGCAGCACCCGGGATCTCCTAGGAGCCCTTCGCGTGTCTTCATCGAGTGTCTCCCATTGCGGGCTGCCGGGGAAAGTGGGGGTTGGGCTGGAAATGCATGTAGCATCTAGTGCCTCCCCCTGGACAGGGTAGGCAATTAGCGGACTTCCCCATGCCAGGGAACAGCTTTGACACCACTTAGAGGCATGGAGGGCGGCCCCGAACTTCCCCCACACAGTCAGCCATGTTCCGGAATTGTGAGTGTGGGGAGGTTCCGTCTTCTGTCTGCAGCACCCGGGATCTCCTAGGAGCCCTTCGCGTGTCTTCCCCGAGTGTCTACCTGTGCGGGCTGCCGGGGAAAGACGGGGGATGGGCTGGAAATGCAGGTAGTATCTAGTGCCTCCCCCTGGACTTGGGAGGTAATTAGCGGACTTCCCCCTGCCAGGGAACACCTGTGACACCAGTCAGCTGCGTGGACGGCGGCCCCAAACCTCCCCCACACTGTCAGCCGTGTTCCGGAATTCTGAGAGTGGGGAGGTTCCGTCTTCTGTCTGCAGCACCCAGGATCTCCTAGGAGCCCTTCGCGTGTATTCCCCGTGTGTCTGCTTTTGCGGGCTGCCGGGGAAAGGCGGGGGTTGGGCTGGAAATGCAGATAGCATCTAGTGCCTCCCCCTAAACAGGGGAGGTAATTAGCGGAATTCCGCCTGCCAGGGAACACCTGTGACACCAGTCAGCTGCATGGAAGGCGGCCCCATTCTTCCCCCACACAGTCAGAAGTGTTCCGGAATTGTGAGTGTGGGGAGGTTCCGTCTTCTGTCTGCAGCACCCGTTATCTCCTAGGAGTCCTTCGCGTGCCTTGCCCGAGTGTCTACCTGTGCGGGCTGCCGGGGAAAGGCGGGGTTTGGGCTGGAAATGTAGGTAGTATCTAGTGCCTCCACCTGCACATGGGACGAAATTAGCAGACTTCCCCCTGCCAAGGTAATACCTTTGACACCACTCACCTGCGTGGAGGGCGGCCCCTAACCTCCCCACACAGTCAGCCGTGTTCCGGAATTGTGAGTGTGGGGAGGACCGTCTTCTGTCTGCAGCACCCGGGATCTCCTAGGAGCCCTTCTCGTGTCTTCCCGAGTGTCTGCATGTGCGGGCTGCCGGGGAAAGGCTGGGTTTGGGCTGGAAATGCAGGTAGCATCTAGTGCCACCCCCTGGACAGGGTAGGCAATTAGCGGATTTACCCATGCCAGGGAACACCTTTGACACCACTTAACTGCGTGGAGGTTGGCCCCGAACCTCCCCCACACAGTCAGCCGTGTTCCGGTATTGTGAGTGTGGGGAAGTTCCGTCTTCTGTCTGCAGCACCCGGGATCTCCTAGGAGCCCTTCGCGTATCTTCCCCGAGTGTCTGCCTGTGCGGGCTGCCGGGGAAAGGCGGGGTTTGGGCTGGAAATGCAGGTAGTATCTAGTGCCTCCCCCTTGACTTGGTAGGTAATTAGCGGACTTCCCCAAGCCAGGGAATAATTTTGACACCAGTCATCTGCATGGACGAGGGCCCCAAACCTACCCCACACAGTCAGCCGTGTTCCGGATTTCTGAGAGTGGGGATGTTCCGTCTTCTGTCTGCTGCACCCGAGATCTCCTAGGAGCCCTTCGCGTGTCTTCCCCGTGTGTCTGCATGTGCGGGCTGCCGGGGAAAGGCGGGGGTTGGGCTGGAAATGCAGGTCGCATTTAGTGCCTCCCCCTGAACTTGGGAGGTAATTAGCGGACTTCCCCATGCCAGGGAACACCTTTGACACCACTCACCTGCGTGGAGGGCGGTCACAAACCTCCCACACACAGTCATCCCTGTTCCGAAATTGTGAGTGTGGGGAGGTTCCGTTTTCTGTCTGCAGCACCCGGAATCTCCTAGGAGCCCTTCCCTTGTCTTCCCCAAGTGTCTCCCATTGCGGGCTGCCGGAGAAAGCGGGGGTTGGCCTGGAAATGCAAGTAGCATCTAGTGCCTCCTCCTGGACAGTGTAGGCAATTAGCGGACTTCCCCGTGACAGGGAACACCTTTGACACCACTCAACTGCGTGGAGGGCGGCCCCAAACCTCCCCCACACAGTGAGCCGTGTTCCGGAATTCTGAGAGTGTGGAGGTTCCGTCTTCTGTCTGCAGCAACCGGGATCTCCTAGGAGCCCTTCCCGTGTCTTCCCCGAGTGTCTCACATTGCGGGCTTCCGGGGAAATGCGGGGGTTGGGCTGGAAATGCAGGTAGTATCTAGTGCCTCCCCCTGGACTTGGGAGGTAATTAGCGGACTTCCCCCTGCCAGGGAACACCTGTGACACCAGTCAGCTGCGTGGACGGCGGACCCAAATCTCCCACACACAGTCAGCCGTGTTCCGGAATTCTGAGAGTGTGGAGGTTCCGTCTTCTGTCTGCTGCACCCGAATTCTCCTAGGAGCATTTCGCGTGTCTTCCCCGAGTGTATGCATGTGCGGGCTACCGGGGAAAGGCGGGGTTTGGGCTGGAAATGCAGGTAGCATGTAGTGCCTCCCCCTGGAGAGGGTAGGCAGTTAGCGGATTTCCCCATGCCAGGGAACACCTTTGACACCACTTAACTGCGTGGAGGGCGGCCCCGAACCTCCCCCACACAGTCAGCCGTGTTCCGGAATTGTGAGTGTGGGGAGGTTCCGTCTTCTGTCTGCAGCACCCGGGATCTCCTAGGAGCACTTCGCGTGTCTTCCCCGAGTTTCTGCCTGTGCGGGCTGCCGGGGAAAGGCGGGGGTTGGTCTGGAAATGCAGGTAGCATCTAGTGCCTCCCCCTGGACTTGGAAGGTAATTAGCGGACTTCCCCCTGCCAGGGAACACCTGTGACACCAGTCAGCTGCGTGGACGGCGGCCCCAAACCTCCCCCACACAGTCAGCCGTGTTCCGGAATTGTGAGTGTGGGGAGGTTCCGTCTTCTGTCTGCAGCACCCGGGATCTCCTAGGAGCCCTTCGCTTGTCTTCCCCGAGTTTCTGGCTGTGCGGGCTGCCGGGGAAAGGCGGGGGTTGGGCTGGAAATGCAAGTAGCATCTAGTGCCTCCCCCTGGACAGGGTAGGCAATTAGCGGACTTCCCCGTGCCAGGGAACACCTTTGACACCACTTAGCTGCGTGGAGGGCGGCCCCGAACCTCCCCCACACAGTCAGGCGTGTTCCAGAATTCTGAGAGTGGGGAGGTTCCGTCTTCTGTCTGCAGCACCCGGGATCTCCTAGGAGCCCTTCGCGTGTCTTCATCGAGTGTCTCCCATTGCGGGCTGCAGGGGAAAGTGGGGGTTGGGCTGGAAATGCATGTAGCATCTAGTGCCTCCCCCTAAACAGGGGAGGTAATTAGCGGAATTCCGCCTGCCAGGGAACACCTGTGACACCAGTCAGCTGCGTGGAAGGCGGCCCCATTCTTCCCCCACACAGTCAGAAGTGTTCCGGAATTGTGAGTGTGGGGAGGTTCCGTCTTCTGTCTGCAGCACCCGTTATCTCCTAGGAGTCCTTCGCGTGCCTTGCCCGAGTGTCTACCTGTGCGGGCTGCCGGGGAAAGGCGGGGTTTGGGCTGGAAATGTAGGTAGTATCTAGTGCCTCCACCTGCACATGGGACGAAATTAGCGGACTTCCCCCTGCCAAGGTAATACCTTTGACACCACTCAGCTGCGTGGAGGGCGGCCCCTAACCTCCCCACACAGTCAGCCGTGTTCCGGAATTGTGAGTGTGGGGAGGACCGTCTTCTGTCTGCAGCACCCGGGATCTCCTAGGAGCCCTTCGCGTGTCTTCCCGAGTGTCTGCATGTGCGGGCTGCCGGGGAAAGGCGGGGTTTGGGCTGGAAATGCAGGTAGCATCTAGTGCCTCCCCCTGGACAGGGTAGGCAATTAGCGGATTTACCCATGCCAGGGAACACCTTTGACACCACTTAACTGCGTGGAGGGCGGCCCCGAACCTCCCCCACACAGTCAGCCGTGTTCCGGTATTGTGAGTGTGGGGAAGTTCCGCCTTCGTTCTGCAGCACCCGGGATCTCCTAGGAGCACTTCGCGTATCTTCCCGAGTGTCTGCCTGTGCGAGCTGCCGGGGAAAGGCGGGGTTTGGGCTGGAAATGCAGGTAGTATCTAGTGCCTCCCCCTTGAATTGGTAGGTAATTAGCGGACTTCCCCAAGCCAGGGAATAATTTTGACACCAGTCATCTGCGTGGACGAGGGCGGCCCCAAACCTCCCCCACACAGTGAGCCGTGTTCCGGAATTCTGAGAGTGTGGAGGTTCCGTCTTCTGTCTGCAGCACCCGGGATCTCCTAGGAGGCCTTCCCGTGTCTTCCCCGAGTGTCTCACATTGCGGGCTGCCGGGGAAATGCGGGGGTTGGGCTGGAAATGCAGGTAGTATCTAGTGCCTCCCCCTGGACTTGGGAGGTAATTAGCGGACTTCCCCCTGCCAGGGAACACCTGTGACACCAGTCAGCTGCGTGGACGGCGGACCAAAACCTCACACACACAGTCAGCCGTGTTCCGGAATTCTGAGAGTGTGGAGGTTCCGTCTTCTGTCTGCTGCACCCGAATTCTCCTAGGAGCAGTTCGCGTGTCTTCCCCGAGTGTATGCATGTGCGGGCAACCGGGGAAAGGCGGGGTTTGGGCTGGAAATGCAGGTAGCATGTAGTGCCTCCCCCTGGAGAGGGTAGGCAATTAGCGGATTTCCCCATGCCAGGGAACACCTTTGACACCACTTAACTGCGTGGAGGGCGGCCCCGAACCTCCCCCACACAGTCAGCCGTGTTCCGGTATTGTGAGTGTGGGGAAGTTCCGTCTTCTGTCTGCAGCACCCGGAATCTCCTAGGAGCCTTTCGCGTGTCTTCCCCGAGTGTCTGCCTGTGCGGGCTGACGGGGAAAGGCGGGGGTTGGGCTGGAAATGCAGGTAGTATCTAGTGCCTCCCCCTGGACTTGGGAGGTAATTTGCCGACTTCCCCCTGCCAGGGAACACCTGTGACACCAGTCAGCTGCGTGGACGGCGGCCCCAAAACTCCCCCACACAGTCAGCCGTGTTCCGGAATTGTGAGTGTGTGGAGGTTCCGTCTTCTGTCTGCAGCACCCGGGATCTCCTAGGAGCCCTTCGCGTGTCTTCCCCGAGTGTCTGCATGTGCGGGCTGCCGGGGAAAGGCGGGGGTTGGGTTGGAAATGCAGGTCGCATTTAGTGCCTCCCCCTGGAATTGGGAGGTAATTAGCGGAATTCCCCATGCCAGGGAACACCTTTGACACCACTCACCTGCGTGGAGTGCGGCCCCAAACCTCCCACACACAGTCAGCCCTGTTCCGAAATTGTGAGTGAGGGGAGGTTCCGTTTTTTGTCTGCAGCACCCGGGATCTCCTAGGAGCCTTTCGCGTGTCTTCCCCGAGTGTATACCATTGCGGGCTGCCGGGGAAATCGGGGGTTTGGCTGGAAATGCAAGTAGCATCTAGTGCCTCCCCCTGAACAGGGTAGGCAATTAGCGGACTTCCCGTGCCAGGGAACACCTTTGACAACACTTAGCTGCGTGGATGGCGGCCCCGAACCTCCCCCACACAGTCAGCCGTGTTCCGGTATTGTGAGTGTGGGGAAGTTCCGTCTTCTGTCTGCAGAACCCGGGATCTCCTAGGAGTCCTTCGCGTGCCTTGCCCGAGTGTCTACCTGTGCGGGCTGCCGGGGAAAGGCGGGGTTTGGGCTGGAAATGTAGGTAGTATCTAGTGCCTCCACCTGCACATGGGACGAAATAAGCAGACTTCCCCCAGCCAAGGTAATACCTTGGACACCACTCAGCTGCGTGGAGGGCGGCCCCTAACCTCCCCACACAGTCAGCCGTGTTCTAGAATTGTGAGAGTGGGGAGGACCGTCTTCTGTCTGCAGCAACCGGGATCTCCTAGGAGCCCTTCGCGTGTCTTCCCGAGTGTCTGCATGTGCGGGCTGCCGGGGAAAGGCGGGGTTTGGGCTGGAAATGCAGGTCGCATTTAGTGCCTCCCCCTGGACTTGGGAGTTAATTAGCGGAATTCCCCATGCCAGGGAGCACCTTTGACACCACCCACCTGCGTGGAGGGCGGCCCCGAACCTAGCCCACACAGTCAGGCGTGTTCCGGATTTCTAAGAGTGGGGAGGTTCCGTCTTCTGTCTGCAGCACCCGAGATCTCCTAGGAGCATTTCGCGTGTCTTCCCCGAGTGTATGCATGTGCGGGCTGCCGGGGAAAGGCGGGGTTTGGGCTGGAAATGCAGGTAGCATGTAGTGCCTCCCGCTGGAATGGGTAGGTAATTAGCGGATTTCCCCATACCAGGGAACACCTTTGACAACACTGACCTGCGTGGAGGGCGGCCCCTAACCTCCCACACACAGTCAGGCGTGTTCCAGAATTCTGAGAGTGGGGAGGTTCCGTCTTCTGTCTGCAGCACCCGGGATCTCCTAGGAGCCCTTCGCGTGTCTTCATCGAGTGTCTCCCATTGCGGGCTGCCGGGGAAAGCGGGGGTTGGGCTGGAAATGCAAGTAGCATCTAGTGCCTCCCCCTGGACAGGGTAGGCAATTAGCGGACTTCCCCGTGCCAGGGAACACCTTTGACACCACTTAGCTGCGTGGAGGGCGGCCCCGAACCTCCCCCACACAGTCAGCCGTGTTCCAGAATTCTGAGAGTGGGGAGGTTCCGTCTTCTGTCTGCAGCACCCGGGATCTCCTAGGAGGCCTTCCCGTGTCTTCCCCGAGTGTCTCACATTGCGGGCTGCCGGGGAAATGCGGGGGTTGGGCTGGAAATGCAGGTAGTATCTAGTGCCTCCCCCTGGACTTGGGAGGTAATTAGCGGACTTCCCCCTGCCAGGGAACACCTGTGACACCAGTCAGCTGCGTGGACGGCGGACCAAAACCTCACACACACAGTCAGCCGTGTTCCGGAATTCTGAGAGTGTGGAGGTTCCGTCTTCTGTCTGCTGCACCCGAATTCTCCTAGGAGCAGTTCGCGTGTCTTCCCCGAGTGTATGCATGTGCGGGCAACCGGGGAAAGGCGGGGTTTGGGCTGGAAATGCAGGTAGCATGTAGTGCCTCCCCCTGGAGAGGGTAGGCAATTAGCGGATTTCCCCATGCCAGGGAACACCTTTGACACCACTTAACTGCGTGGAGGGCGGCCCCGAACCTCCCCCACACAGTCAGCCGTGTTCCGGTATTGTGAGTGTGGGGAAGTTCCGTCTTCTGTCTGCAGCACCCGGAATCTCCTAGGAGCCTTTCGCGTGTCTTCCCCGAGTGTCTGCCTGTGCGGGCTGACGGGGAAAGGCGGGGGTTGGGCTGGAAATGCAGGTAGTATCTAGTGCCTCCCCCTGGACTTGGGAGGTAATTTGCCGACTTCCCCCTGCCAGGGAACACCTGTGACACCAGTCAGCTGCGTGGACGGCGGCCCCAAAACTCCCCCACACAGTCAGCCGTGTTCCGGAATTGTGAGTGTGTGGAGGTTCCGTCTTCTGTCTGCAGCACCCGGGATCTCCTAGGAGCCCTTCGCGTGTCTTCCCCGAGTGTCTGCATGTGCGGGCTGCCGGGGAAAGGCGGGGGTTGGGTTGGAAATGCAGGTCGCATTTAGTGCCTCCCCCTGGAATTGGGAGGTAATTAGCGGAATTCCCCATGCCAGGGAACACCTTTGACACCACTCACCTGCGTGGAGTGCGGCCCCAAACCTCCCACACACAGTCAGCCCTGTTCCGAAATTGTGAGTGAGGGGAGGTTCCGTTTTTTGTCTGCAGCACCCGGGATCTCCTAGGAGCCTTTCGCGTGTCTTCCCCGAGTGTATACCATTGCGGGCTGCCGGGGAAATCGGGGGTTTGGCTGGAAATGCAAGTAGCATCTAGTGCCTCCCCCTGAACAGGGTAGGCAATTAGCGGACTTCCCGTGCCAGGGAACACCTTTGACAACACTTAGCTGCGTGGATGGCGGCCCCGAACCTCCCCCACACAGTCAGCCGTGTTCCGGTATTGTGAGTGTGGGGAAGTTCCGTCTTCTGTCTGCAGAACCCGGGATCTCCTAGGAGTCCTTCGCGTGCCTTGCCCGAGTGTCTACCTGTGCGGGCTGCCGGGGAAAGGCGGGGTTTGGGCTGGAAATGTAGGTAGTATCTAGTGCCTCCACCTGCACATGGGACGAAATAAGCGGACTTCCCCCAGCCAAGGTAATACCTTGGACACCACTCAGCTGCGTGGAGGGCGGCCCCTAACCTCCCCACACAGTCAGCCGTGTTCTAGAATTGTGAGAGTGGGGAGGACCGTCTTCTGTCTGCAGCAACCGGGATCTCCTAGGAGCCCTTCGCGTGTCTTCCCGAGTGTCTGCATGTGCGGGCTGCCGGGGAAAGGCGGGGTTTGGGCTGGAAATGCAGGTCGCATTTAGTGCCTCCCCCTGGACTTGGGAGTTAATTAGCGGAATTCCCCATGCCAGGGAGCACCTTTGACACCACCCACCTGCGTGGAGGGCGGCCCCGAACCTAGCCCACACAGTCAGGCGTGTTCCGGATTTCTAAGAGTGGGGAGGTTCCGTCTTCTGTCTGCAGCACCCGAGATCTCCTAGGAGCATTTCGCGTGTCTTCCCCGAGTGTATGCATGTGCGGGCTGCCGGGGAAAGGCGGGGTTTGGGCTGGAAATGCAGGTAGCATGTAGTGCCTCCCGCTGGAATGGGTAGGTAATTAGCGGATTTCCCCATACCAGGGAACACCTTTGACAACACTGACCTGCGTGGAGGGCGGCCCCTAACCTCCCACACACAGTCAGGCGTGTTCCAGAATTCTGAGAGTGGGGAGGTTCCGTCTTCTGTCTGCAGCACCCGGGATCTCCTAGGAGCCCTTCGCGTGTCTTCATCGAGTGTCTCCCATTGCGGGCTGCCGGGGAAAGCGGGGGTTGGGCTGGAAATGCAAGTAGCATCTAGTGCCTCCCCCTGGACAGGGTAGGCAATTAGCGGACTTCCCCGTGCCAGGGAACACCTTTGACACCACTTAGCTGCGTGGAGGGCGGCCCCGAACCTCCCCCACACAGTCAGCCGTGTTCCAGAATTCTGAGAGTGGGGAGGTTCCGTCTTCTGTCTGCAGCACCCGGGATCTCCTAGGAGCCCTTCGCGTGTCTTCATCGATTGTCTCCCATTGCGGGCTGCCGGGGAAAGCGGGGGTTGGGCTGGAAATGCAAGTAGCATCTAGTGCCTCCCCCTGGACAGGGTAGGCAATTAGCGGACTTCCCCATGCCAGGGAACACCTTTGACACCACTTAGAGGCGTGGAGGGCGGCCCCGAACCTCCCCCACACAGTCAGCCGTGTTCCGGAATTCTGAGAGTGGGGAGGTTCCGTCTTCTGTCTGCAGCACCCGGGATCTCCTAGGAGCCCTTCGCGTGTCTTCATCGAGTGTCTCCCATTGCGGGCTGCCGGGGAAAGCGGGGGTTGGGCTGGAAATGCAAGTAGCATCTAGTGCCTCCCCCTGGACAGGGTAGGCAATTAGCGGACTTCCCCATGCCAGGGAACACCTTTGACACCACTTAGAGGCGTGGAGGGCGGCCCCGAACCTCCCCAACACAGTCAGCCGTGTTCCGGAATTCTGAGAGTGGGGAGGTTCCGTCTTCTGTCTGCAGCACCCAGGATCACCTAGGAGCCCTTCGCGTGTATTCCCCGTGTGTCTGCTTTTGCGGGCAGCCGGGGAAAGGCGGGGGTTGGGCTGGAAATGCAGGTAACATCTAGTGCCTCCCCCTGGACTTGGGAGGTAATTAGCGGAATTCCGCCTGCCAGGGAACACCTGGGACACCAGTCAGCTGCGTGGAAGGCGGCCCCAGTCTTCCCCCACACAGTCAGAAGTGTTCCGGAATTGTGAGTGAGGGGAGGTTCCGTATTCTGTCTGCAGCACCCGGGATCTCCTAGGAGCCCTTCGCGTGTCTTCCCCGAGTGTCTGCCGGTGTGGACTGCCGGGGAAAGGCGGGGTTTGGGCTGGAAATGCAGGTAGCATCTAGTGCCTCCCCCTGGACAGGGTAGGCAATTAGCGAATTTACCCATGCCAGGGAACACCTTTGACAACACTTAGCGGCTTGGAGGGCGGCCCCAAACCACCCCCACACAGTTAGACGTGTTCCGGGATTGTGAGTGTGGGGAGGTTCCGTCTACAGTCTGCAACACCCGGGATCTCCTAGGAGCCCTTCGCGTGTCTTCCCCGAGTGTCTCACATTGCGGGCTGCCGGGGAAAGGCGGGGGTTGGGCTGGAATTGCAGGTAGCATCTAGTGCCTCCCCCTGGACTTTGGAGGTAATTAGCGGACTTCCCCCTGCCAGGGAACACCTTTGACACCACTCAACTGCGTGGATGGCGGCCCCAAACCTCCCACACACTGTCAGCGTGTTCCGGAATTCTGAGAGTGAGGAGGTTCCGTCTTCTGTCTGCTGCACCCGGGATCTCCTAGGAGCCCTTCGCGTGTCTTCCCCGAGTGTATCCCATTGCGGGCTGCCGGGGAAAGCGGGGGTTGGGCTGGAAATGCAAGTAGCTTCTAGTGCCTTCCCCTGGACAGGGTAGGCAATTAGCGGACTTCCACGTGCCAGGGAACACCTTTGACACCACTTAGCTGCGTGGAGGGCGGCCCCGAACCTCCCCGACACAGTCAGCCGTGTTCCGGAATTCTGAGAGTGGGGAGGTTCCGTCTTCTGTCTGCAGCACCCGAGATCTCCTAGGAGCATTTCGCGTTTCTTCCCCGAGTGTATGCATGTGCGGGCTACCGGGAAAAGGCGGCGTTGGGCTGGAAATGCAGGTAGCATGTAGTGCCTCCCCCTGGAAAGGGTAGGCAATTAGCGGATTTCCCCATGCCAGGGAACACCTTTGACACCACTTAACTGCGTGGAGGGCGGCCCCGAACCTCCCCCACACAGTCAGCCGTGTTCCGGTATTGTGAGTGTGGGGAGGTTCCGTCTTCTGTCTGCAGCACCCGGGATCTCCTAGGAGCCCTTCGCGTGTCTTCCCCGAGTGTCTCACATTACGGGCTGCCGGGGAAAGGCGGGGTTTGGGCTGGAAATGCAGGTAGTATCTAGTGCCTCCCCCTGGACTTGGGAGGTAATTAGCGGACTTCCCCCTGCCAGGGAACACCTGTGACACCAGTCAGCTGCGTGGACTGCGGCCCCAAACCTCCCCCACACAGTCAACCGTGTTCCGGAATTCTGAGAGTGGGGATGTTCCGTCTTCTGTCTGCAGCACCCGGGATCTCCTAGGAGCCCTTCGCGTGTCTTCCCCGAGTGTCTGCATGTGCGGGCTGCCGGGGAAAAGCGGGGGTTGGGCTGGAAATGCAGGTCGCATTTACTGCCTCCCCCTGGACTTGGGAGTTAATTAGCGGAATTCCCCATGCCAGGGAGCACCTTTGACACCACCCACCTGCGTGGAGGGCGGCCCCGAACCTAGCCCACACAGTCAGGCGTGTTCCGGATTTCTAAGAGTGGGGAGGTTCCGTCTTCTGTCTGCAGCACCCGAGATCTCCTAGGAGCATTTCGCGTGTCTTCCCCGAGTGTATGCATGTGCGGGCTGCCGGGGAAAGGCGGGGTTTGGGCTGGAAATGCAGGTAGCATGTAGTGCCTCCCGCTGGAATGGGTAGGTAATTAGCGGATTTCCCCATACCAGGGAACACCTTTGACAACACTGACCTGCGTGGAGGGCGGCCCCTAACCTCCCACACACAGTCAGGCGTGTTCCAGAATTCTGAGAGTGGGGAGGTTCCGTCTTCTGTCTGCAGCACCCGGGATCTCCTAGGAGCCCTTCGCGTGTCTTCATCGAGTGTCTCCCATTGCGGGCTGCCGGGGAAAGCGGGGGTTGGGCTGGAAATGCAAGTAGCATCTAGTGCCTCCCCCTGGACAGGGTAGGCAATTAGCGGACTTCCCCGTGCCAGGGAACACCTTTGACACCACTTAGCTGCGTGGAGGGCGGCCCCGAACCTCCCCCACACAGTCAGCCGTGTTCCAGAATTCTGAGAGTGGGGAGGTTCCGTCTTCTGTCTGCAGCACCCGGGATCTCCTAGGAGCCCTTCGCGTGTCTTCATCGAGTGTCTCCCATTGCGGGCTGCCGGGGAAAGCGGGGGTTGGGCTGGAAATGCAAGTAGCATCTAGTGCCTCCCCCTGGACAGGGTAGGCAATTAGCGGACTTCCCCATGCCAGGGAACACCTTTGACACCACTTAGAGGCGTGGAGGGCGGCCCCGAACCTCCCCCACACAGTCAGCCGTGTTCCGGAATTCTGAGAGTGGGGAGGTTCCGTCTTCTGTCTGCAGCACCCGGGATCTCCTAGGAGCCCTTCGCGTGTCTTCATCGAGTGTCTCCCATTGCGGGCTGCCGGGGAAAGCGGGGGTTGGGCTGGAAATGCAAGTAGCATCTAGTGCCTCCCCCTGGACAGGGTAGGCAATTAGCGGACTTCCCCATGCCAGGGAACACCTTTGACACCACTTAGAGGCGTGGAGGGCGGCCCCGAACCTCCCCCACACAGTCAGCCGTGTTCCGGAATTCTGAGAGTGGGGAGGTTCCGTCTTCTGTCTGCAGCACCCAGGATCACCTAGGAGCCCTTCGCGTGTATTCCCCGTGTGTCTGCTTTTGCGGGCAGCCGGGGAAAGGCGGGGGTTGGGCTGGAAATGCAGGTAACATCTAGTGCCTCCCCCTGGACTTGGGAGGTAATTAGCGGAATTCCGCCTGCCAGGGAACACCTGGGACACCAGTCAGCTGCGTGGAAGGCGGCCCCAGTCTTCCCCCACACAGTCAGAAGTGTTCCGGAATTGTGAGTGAGGGGAGGTTCCGTATTCTGTCTGCAGCACCCGGGATCTCCTAGGAGCCCTTCGCGTGTCTTCCCCGAGTGTCTGCCGGTGCGGACTGCCGGGGAAAGGCGGGGTTTGGGCTGGAAATGCAGGTAGCATCTAGTGCCTCCCCCTGGACAGGGTAGGCAATTAGCGAATTTACCCATGCCAGGGAACACCTTTGACAACAATTAGCGGCTTGGAGGGCGGCCCCAAACCACCCCCACACAGTTAGACGTGTTCCGGGATTGTGAGTGTGGGGAGGTTCCGTCTACAGTCTGCAACACCCGGGATCTCCTAGGAGCCCTTCGCGTGTCTTCCCCGAGTGTCTCACATTGCGGGCTGCCGGGGAAAGGCGGGGGTTGGGCTGGAATTGCAGGTAGCATCTAGTGCCTCCCCCTGGACTTTGGAGGTAATTAGCGGACTTCCCCCTGCCAGGGAACACCTTTGACACCACTCAACTGCGTGGATGGCGGCCCCAAACCTCCCACACACTGTCAGCGTGTTCCGGAATTCTGAGAGTGAGGAGGTTCCGTCTTCTGTCTGCTGCACCCGGGATCTCCTAGGAGCCCTTCGCGTGTCTTCCCCGAGTGTATCCCATTGCGGGCTGCCGGGGAAAGCGGGGGTTGGGCTGGAAATGCAAGTAGCTTCTAGTGCCTTCCCCTGGACAGGGTAGGCAATTAGCGGACTTCCCCGTGCCAGGGAACACCTTTGACACCACTTAGCTGCGTGGAGGGCGGCCCCGAACCTCCCCGACACAGTCAGCCGTGTTCCGGAATTCTGAGAGTGGGGAGGTTCCGTCTTCTGTCTGCAGCACCCGAGATCTCCTAGGAGCATTTCGCGTTTCTTCCCCGAGTGTATGCATGTGCGGGCTACCGGGAAAAGGCGGCGTTGGGCTGGAAATGCAGGTAGCATGTAGTGCCTCCCCCTGGAAAGGGTAGGCAATTAGCGGATTTCCCCATGCCAGGGAACACCTTTGACACCACTTAACTGCGTGGAGGGCGGCCCCGAACCTCCCCCACACAGTCAGCCGTGTTCCGGTATTGTGAGTGTGGGGAGGTTCCGTCTTCTGTCTGCAGCACCCGGGATCTCCTAGGAGCACTTCGCGTGTCTTCCCCGAGTGTCTCACATTACGGGCTGCCGGGGAAAGGCGGGGTTTGGGCTGGAAATGCAGGTAGTATCTAGTGCCTCCCCCTGGACTTGGGAGGTAATTAGCGGACTTCCCCCTGCCAGGGAACACCTGTGACACCAGTCAGCTGCGTGGACTGCGGCCCCAAACCTCCCCCACACAGTCAACCGTGTTCCGGAATTCTGAGAGTGGGGATGTTCCGTCTTCTGTCTGCAGCACCCGGGATCTCCTAGGAGCCCTTCGCGTGTCTTCCCCGAGTGTCTGCATGTGCGGGCTGCCGGGGAAAAGCGGGGGTTGGGCTGGAAATGCAGGTCGCATTTACTGCCTCCCCCTGGACTTGGGAGGTAATTAGCGGACTTCCCCATGCCAGGGAACACCTTTGACACCACTCACCTGCGTGGAGGGCGGCCCCAAACCTCCCACACACAGTCTGCCTTGTTCCGAAATTGTGAGTGTGGGGAGGTTCCGTTTTCTGTCTGCAGCACCCGGGATCTCCTAGGAGCCCTTCGCGTGTCTTCCACGGTTGTCTCCCATGGCGGGCTGCCGGGGAAAGCGGGGGTTGGGCTGGAAATGCAAGTAGCATCTAGTGCCTCCCCCTGGACAGTTTAGGCCATTAGCGGACTTCCCCGTGCCAGGGAACACCTGTGACACCAGTCAGCTGCGTGGACGGCGGCCCCAAACTTCCAACACACAGTCAGCCGTGTTACGGAATTCTGAGAGTGAGGAGGTTCCGTCTTCTGTCTGCAGCACCCGAGATCTCCTAGGAGCATTTAGCGTGTCTTACCCGAGTGTATGCATGTGCGGGCTACCGGGGAAAGGCGGCGTTTTGCTGGAAATGCAGGTAGCATGTAGTGCCTCCCCCTGGACATGGTAGGCAATTAGCGGACTTCCCCCTGCCAGGGAATACCTTTGATATCACTTAGCTGCGTGGAGGGCGGCCCGGAACCTCCCCCACACAGTCAGCCGTGTTCCGGTATTGTGAGTGTGGGGAAGTTCCGTCTTCTGTCTGCAGCACCCGGAATCTCCTAGGAGCCCTTCGCGTGTCTTCCCCGAGTGTCTGCCTGTGCGGGCTGCCGGGGAAAGGCGGGGGTTGGGCTGGAAATGCAGGTAGCATCTAGTGCCTCCCCCTGGACAGGGTAGGCAATTAGCGAATTTACCCATGCCAGGGAACACCTTTGACAGCACTTAGCGGCGTGGAGGGCGGCCCCAAACCACCCCCACACAGTTAGCCGTGTTCCGGGATTGTGAGTGTGGGGAGGTTCCGTCTACAGTCTGCAGCACCCGGGATCTCCTAGGAGCCCTTCGCGTGTCTTCCCCGAGTGTCTCACATTGCGGGCTGCCGGGGAAAGGCGGGGGTTGGGCTGGAAATGCAGATAGCATCTAGTGCCTCCCCCTGGACTTGGGAGGTAATTAGCGGACTTCCCCCTGCCAGGGAACACCTTTGACACCACTCAACTGCGTGGAGGGCGGCCCCAAACCTCCCACACACAGTCAGCCGTGTTCCGGAATTCTGAGAGTGAGGAGGTTCCGTCTTCTGTCTGCTGCACCCGGATCTCCTAGGAGACCTTCGCGTGTCTTCCCCGAGTGTATCCCATTGCGGGCTGCCGGGGAAAGCGGGGGTTGGGCTGGAAATGCAAGTAGCTTCTAGTGCCTTCCCCTGGACAGGGTAGGCAATTAGTGGACTTCCCCGTGCCAGGGAACACCTTTGACACCACTTAGCTGCGTGGAGGGCGGCCCCGAACCTCCCCGACACAGTCAGCCGTGTTCCGGAATTGTGAGTGTGGGGAGGTTCCGTCTTCTGTCTGCAGCACCCGGGATCTCCTAGGAGCCCTTCGCGTGTCTTCCCCGAGTGTCTGCATGTGCGGGCTGCAGGGGAAAGGCGGGGTTTGGGCTGGAAATGCAGGTAGCATGTAGTGCCCCCCCTGGAAAGGGTAGGCAATTAGCGGATTTACCCATGCCAGGGAACACCTGTGACACCAGTCAGCTGCGTGGACGGCGTCCCCAAACCTCCCCCACAAAGTCAGCCGTGTTTCGGAATTTTGAGCGTGGGGAGGTTCCGTCTTCTGTCTGCAGCACCCGGGATCTCCTAGGAGCACTTCGCGTGTCTTCCCCGAGTGTCTGCATGTGTGGGCTGCCGGGGAAAGCGGGGTTTGGGCTGGAAATGCAGGTAGTATCTAGTGCCTCCCCCTTGACTTGGGAGGTAATTAGCGGACTTCCCCCTGCCAGGGAATACTTTTGACACCACTCAGCTATGTGGAGGGCGGCCCCTAACATCCACAATACAGTCAGCCTTGTTCCGGAATTGTGAGTGTGGGAAGGATCCGTCTTCTGTCTGCAGCACTTGGGATCTCCTAGGAGCCATTCTTGTGTCTTCCCCGAGTGTCTGCATGTGCGGGCTTCCAGGGAAAGGCGGGGTTTGGGCTGGAAATGCAGGTAGCATGTAGTGCCCCCCCTGGAAAGGGTAGGCAATTAGCGGATTTCCCCGTGCCAGGGAACACCTTTGACACCACTTAGATGCGTGGAGGGCGGCCCCGAACCTCCCCAACTCAGTCAGCCTTGTTCCGGAATTGTGAGTGTGGGGAGGTTCCGTCTTCTGTCTGCAGCACCCGGGATCCCCTAGGAGCCCTTCGCGTGTCTTCCTCGAGTGTCTGCATGTGCGGGGTGACGGGGAAAGGCGGGGTTTGGGCTGGAAATTCAGGTAGCATCTAGTGCCTCCCCCTGGACTTGGGAGGTAATTAGCGGACTTCCCCATGCCAGGGAACACCTTTGACACCACTCACCTGCGTGGAGGGCGGCCCCAAACTTCCCACACACAGTCAGCCGTGTTCCGAAATTGTGAGTGTGGGGAGGTTCCGTTTTCTGTCTGCAGCACCCGGGATCTCCTAGGAGCCCTTCGCGTGTCTTCCACGGTTGTCTCCCATGGCGGGCTGCCGGGGAAAGCGGGGGTTGGGCTGGAAATGCAGGTAGCATGTAGTGCCCCCCCTGGAAAGGGTAGGCAATTAGCGGATTTACCCATGCCAGGGAACACCTGTGACACCAGTCAGCTGCGTGGACGGCGTCCCCAAACCTCCCCCACAAAGTCAGCCGTGTTTCGGAATTTTGAGCGTGGGGAGGTTCCGTCTTCTGTCTGCAGCACCCGGGATCTCCTAGGAGCACTTCGCGTGTCTTCCCCGAGTGTCTGCATGTGTGGGCTGCCGGGGAAAGCGGGGTTTGGGCTGGAAATGCAGGTAGTATCTAGTGCCTCCCCCTTGACTTGGGAGGTAATTAGCGGACTTCCCCCTGCCGGGGAATACTTTTGACACCACTCAGCTATGTGGAGGGCGGCCCCTAACATCCACAATACAGTCAGCCTTGTTCCGGAATTGTGAGTGTGGGAAGGATCCGTCTTCTGTCTGCAGCACTTGGGATCTCCTAGGAGCCATTCTTGTGTCTTCCCCGAGTGTCTGCATGTGCGGGCTTCCAGGGAAAGGCGGGGTTTGGGCTGGAAATGCAGGTAGCATGTAGTGCCCCCCCTGGAAAGGGTAGGCAATTAGCGGATTTCCCCGTGCCAGGGAACACCTTTGACACCACTTAGATGCGTGGAGGGCGGCCCCGAACCTCCCCAACTCAGTCAGCCTTGTTCCGGAATTGTGAGTGTGGGGAGGTTCCGTCTTCTGTCTGCAGCACCCGGGATCCCCTAGGAGCCCTTCGCGTGTCTTCCTCGAGTGTCTGCATGTGCGGGGTGACGGGGAAAGGCGGGGTTTGGGCTGGAAATTCAGGTAGCATCTAGTGCCTCCCCCTGGACTTGGGAGGTAATTAGCGGACTTCCCCATGCCAGGGAACACCTGTGACACCACTCACCTGCGTGGAGGGCGGCCCCAAACTTCCCACACACAGTCAGCCGTGTTCCGAAATTGTGAGTGTGGGGAGGTTCCGTTTTCTGTCTGCAGCACCCGGGATCTCCTAGGAGCCCTTCGCGTGTCTTCCACTGTTGTCTCCCATGGCGGGCTGCCGGGGAAAGCGGGGGTTGGGCTGGAAATGCAAGTAGCATCTAGTGCCTCCCCCTGGACAGGGTAGGCCATTAGCGGACTTCCCCGTGCCAGGGAACACCTGTGACACCAGTCAGCTGCGTGGACGGCGGCCCCAAACTTCCAAAACACAGTCAGCCGTGTTACGGAATTCTGAGAGTGAGGAGGTTCCGTCTTCTGTCTGCAGCACCCGAGATCTCCTAGGAGCATTTAGCGTGTCTTACCCGAATGTATGCATGTGCGGGCTACCGGGGAAAGGCGGCGTTGTGCTGGAAATGCAGGTAGCATGTAGTGCCTCCCCCTGGACATGGTAGGCAATTAGCGGACTTCCCCCTGCCAGGGAATACCTTTGACATCACTTAGCTGCGTGGAGTGCGGCCCGGAACCTCCCCCACACAGTCAGCCGTGTTCCGGTATTGTGAGTGTGGGGAAGTTCCGTCTTCTGTCTGCAGCACCCGGAATCTCCTAGGAGCCCTTCGCGTGTCTTCCCCGAGTGTCTGCCTGTGCGGGCTGCCGGGGAAAGGCGGGGGTTGGGCTGGAAATGCAGGTAGCATCTAGTGCCTCCCCCTGGACAGGGTAGGCAATTAGCGAATTTACCCATGCCAGGGAACACCTTTGACAGCACTTAGCGGCGTGGGGGGCGGCCCCAAACCACCCCCACACAGTTAGCCGTGTTCCGGGATTGTGAGTGTGGGGAGGTTCCGTCTACAGTCTGCAGCACCCGGGATCTACTAGGAGCCCTTCGCGTGTCTTCCCCGAGTGTCTCACATTGCGGGCTGCCGGGGAAAGGCGGGGGTTGGGCTGGAAATGCAGGTAGCATCTAGTGCCTCCCCCTGGACTTGGGAGGTTATTAGCGGACTTTCCCCTGCCAGGGAACACCTTTGACACCACTCAACTGCGTGGAGGGCGGCCCCAAACCTCCCACACACAGTCAGCCGTGTTCCGGAATTCTGAGAGTGAGGAGGTTCCGTCTTCTGTCTGCTGCACCCGGATCTCCTAGGAGCCCTTCGCGTGTCTTCCCCGAGTGTATCCCATTGCGGGCTGCCGGGGAAAGCGGGGGTTGGGCTGGAAATGCAAGTAGCTTCTAGTGCCTTCCCCTGGACAGGGTAGGCAATTAGTGGACTTCCCCGTGCCAGGGAACACCTTTGACACCACTTAGCTGCGTGGAGGGCGGCCCCGAACCTCCCCGACACAGTCAGCCGTGTTCCGGAATTCTGAGAGTGGGGATGTTCCGTCTTCTGTCTGCAGCACCCGGGATCTCCTAGGAGCCCTTCGCGTGTCTTCCCCGAGTGTCTGCATGTTCGGGCTGCCGGGGAAAGGCGGGGGTTTGCCTGGAAATGCAGGTCGCATTTAGTGCCTCCCCCTGGACTTGGGAGGTAATTAGCGGACTTCCCCATGCCAGGGAACACCTTTGACACCACTCACCTGCGTGGAGGGCGGCCCCAAACCTCCCACACACAGTCAGCCGTGTTCCGGAATTCTGAGAGTGAGGAGGTTCCGTCTTCTGTCTGCTGCACCCGAGATCTCCTAGGAGCATTTCGCGTGTCTTCCCCGAGTGTATGCATGTGCGGGCTACCGGGGAAAGGCGGGGTTTGGGCTGGAAATGCAGGTAGCATGTAGTGCCTCCCCCTGGAAAGGGTAGGCAATTAGCGGATTTCCCCATGCCAGGGAACACCATTGACACCACTTAACTGCATGGAGGGCGGCCCAGAACCTCCCCCACACTGTCAGCCGTGTTCCGGTATTGTGAGTGTTGGGAAGTTCCGTCTTCTGTCTGCAGCACCCGGGATCTCCTAGGAGCCCTTCGCGTGTCTTCCCCGAGTGTCTGCCTGTGCGGGTTGCCGGGGAAATTCGGGGGTTGGGCTGGAAATGCAGGTAGCATCTAGTGCCTCCCCCTGGAATTGAGAGGTAATTAGCGGACTTCCCCCTGCCAGGAAACACCTGTGACACCAGTCAGCTGCGTGGACGGCGGCCCCAAACCTCCCCCACAAAGTCAGCTGTGTTCCGGAATTCTGAGAGTGGGGAGGTTCCGTCTTCTGTCTGCAGCACCCGGGATCTCCTAGGAGCACTTCGCGTGTCTTCCCCGAGTGTCTGCATGTGCGGGCTTCCGCGGAAATGCGGGGGTTAGGCTGGAAATGCAGGTAGTATCTAGTGCCTCCCCCTGGACTTGGGAGGTAATTTGCGGAATTCCCCCTGCCAGGGAACACCTGTGACCCCAGTCAGCTGCGTGGACGGCGGCCCCAAACATCCCCCACACAGTCAGCAGTGTTCCGGAATTCTGAGAGTGGGGAGGTTCCGTCTTCTGTCTGCAGCACCCGGGATCTCCTAGGAGCCATTCGCGTGTCTTCCCCGAGTGTCTGCTTGTGCCTGCTGCAGGGGAAAGGCGGGGTTTTTGCTGGAAATGCAGGTAGCATCTAGTGCCTCCCCCTGGACAGGGTAGGCAATTACTAGACTTCCCCGTGACAGGGTACACCTTTGACAACACTTAGCTGCGTGAATGGCGGCCCCTAACCTCCCCCACACAGTTAGACGAGTTCCGGAATTGTGAGTGTGGGGAGGTTCCGTCTTCTGTCTGCAGCACCCGGGATCTCCTAGGAGCCCTTCGCGTGTCTTCCCCGAGTGTCTGCATGTGCGTGCTGCCGGGGAATGCGGGGTTTGGGCTGGAAATGCAGATAGCATCTAGTTCCTCCCCCTTGACTTGGGAGGTAATTAGCGGACTTCCCCCTGCCAGGGAATACTTTTGACACCACTCAGCTATGTGGAGGGCGGCCCCTAACATCCACAATACAGTCAGCCTTGTTCCGGAATTGTGAGTGTGGGAAGGATCCGTCTTCTGTCTGCAGCACTTGGGATCTCCAAGGAGCCATTCTTGTGTCTTCCCCGAGTGTCTACCTGTGCTGGCTGCCGGGGAAAGGCGGGGGTTGTGCTGGAAATTCAGGTAGTATCCAGTGCCTCCCCCTGGACTTGGGAGGTAATTAGCGGAATTCCCCCTGCCAGGGAACACCTGTGACACCAGTCAGCTGCGTGGACGGCGGCCCCAAACCTCCCCCACACAGTCAACCGTGTTCTGGAATTCTGAGTGTGGGGAGGTTCCGTCTTCTGTCTGCAGCACCCGGGATCTCCTTGGAGCACTTCACGTGTCTTCCTCGAGTGTCTACCTGTGCGGGCTGCCGGGGAAATGCGGGGGTTGGGCTGGAAATGCAGGTAGTATCTATTGCCTCCCCCTGGACTTGGGAGGTAATTAGCGGACTTCCCCCAGCCAGGAAATACCTTTGACACCACTCAGCTGCGTGAAGGTCGGTCCCTTACCTCCCCCACACAGTCAGCCGTGTTCCGGAATTCTGAGAGTGGGGAGGTTCCGTCTTCTCTCTGCAGCACCCGGGATCTCCTAGGAGCCCTTCGCGAGTCTTCCCCGAGTGTTTCCCATTGCGGGCTGCCGGGGAAATCGGGGGTTTAGCTGGAAATGCAGGTAGCATCTAGTGCCTCCCCCTGGAGAGGGTAGGCAAGTAGCGGACTTCCCCCTGCCAGGGAACACCTTTGACACCACTTAGATGCGTGGAGGGCGGCCACAAAACTCCCCCACACAGTCAGCCGTGTTCCGGAATTCTGAGAGTGTGGAGGTTCCGTCTTCTGTCTGCAGCACCCGGGATCTCCTAGGAGCCCTTCGTGTCTTCCCCGAGAGTCTGCCTTTGCGGGCTGCCGGGGAAAGCCGGGGGTTGTGCTGGAAATGCAGGTAGCATCTAGTGCATCCTCCTGGACAGGGTAGGCAATTTGCGGATTTCCCTATGCCCGGGAACACCTGTGACACCAGTCAGCTTCGTGGACGGCGGCCCCAAACCTCCCCCACAAAGTCAGCCGTGTTCCGGAATTCTGAGTGTGGGGAGGTTCCGTCTTCTGTCTGCAGCACCCGGGATCTCCTAGGAGCACTTCGCGTGTCTTCCCCGAGTGTCTGCATGTGCGGGCTGCCGGGGAAAGGCGGGATTTGGGCTGGAAATGCAGGTAGCATCTAGTGCCTCCCCCTGGACAGGGTAGGCAATTAGCGGACTTCCCCGTGCCAGGGAACACCTTTGACACCAGTTAGCTGCGTGGAGGGCGGCCCCGAACCTCCCCCACACAGTCAGCCGTGTTCCGGAATTCTGAGAGTGGGGAGGTTCCGTCTTCTGTCTGCAGCACCCGGGATCTCCTAGGAGCCCTTCGTGTCTTCCCCGAGTGTCTGCCTTTGCGGGCTGCCGGGGAAAGGCGGGGGTTGTGCTGGAAATGCAGGTAGCATCTAGTGCATCCTCCTGGACAGGGTAGGCAATTAGCGGAATTCCCCATGCCAGGGAACACCTGTGACACCAGTCAGCTGCGTGGACAGCGGCCCCAAACCTCCCCCACAAAGTCAGCCGTGTTCCGGATTTCTGAGAGTGGGGAGGTTCCGTCTTCGGTCTGCAGCACCCGGGATCTCCTAGGAGCACTTCGCGTGTCTTCCCCGAGTGTCTGCATGTGCGGGCTGCCGGGGAAAGGCGGAGTTTGGGCTGGAAATGCAGGTAGCATGTAGTGCCTCCCCCTGGAAAGGGTAGGCAATTAGCGGATTTCCCCGTGCCAGGGAACACCTTTGACACCACTTAGCTGCGTGGAGGGCGGCCCCAAAACTCCCCAACACAGTCAGCCGTGTTCCGGAATTGTGAGTTGGGGAGGTTATGTCTTCTGTCTGCAGCACCCGGGATCTCCTAGGAGCCCTTCGCGTGTCTTCTCCGAGTGTCTAACTCTGCGGGCTGCCAGGGAAATGCGGGGTTTGGGCTGGAAATGCAGGTAGCATCTAGTGACTTCCCCTGGACCGGGTAGGCAATTAGCGGACTTCCCCGTGCCAGGGAACACTTTTGACACCACCTAGCTGCGTGGAGGGCGGCCCCGAACCTCCCACACACAGTCAGCCGTGTTCCGGAATTCTGAGAGTGCGGAGGTTCCGTCTTCTGTCTGCAGCACCCGGGATCTCCTAGGAGCCCTTCGTGTCTTCCCCGAGTGTCTGCCTTTGCGGGCTGCCGGGGAAAGGCGGGGGTTGTGCTGGAAATGCAGGTAGCATCTAGTGCATCCTCCTGGACAGGGTAGGCAATTAGCGGAATTCCCCATGCCAGGGAACACCTGTGACACCAGTCAGCTGCGTGGACAGCGGCCCCAAACCTCCCCCACAAAGTCAGCCGTGTTCCGGATTTCTGAGAGTGGGGAGGTTCCGTCTTCGGTCTGCAGCACCCGGGATCTCCTAGGAGCACTTCGCGTGTCTTCCCCGAGTGTCTGCATGTGCGGGCTGCCGGGGAAAGGCGGAGTTTGGGCTGGAAATGCAGGTAGCATGTAGTGCCTCCCCCTGGAAAGGGTAGGCAATTAGCGGATTTCCCCGTGCCAGGGAACACCTTTGACACCACTTAGCTGCGTGGAGGGCGGCCCCGAAACTCCCCAACACAGTCAGCCGTGTTCCGGAATTGTGAGTTGGGGAGGTTATGTCTTCTGTCTGCAGCACCCGGGATCTCCTAGGAGCCCTTCGCGTGTCTTCTCCGAGTGTCTAACTCTGCGGGCTGCCAGGGAAATGCGGGGTTTGGGCTGGAAATGCAGGTAGCATCTAGTGACTCCCCCTGGACCGGGTAGGCAATTAGCGGACTTCCCCGTGCCAGGGAACACTTTTGACACCACCTAGCTGCGTGGAGGGCGGCCCCGAACCTCCCACACACAGTCAGCCGTGTTCCGGAATTCTGAGAGTGCGGAGGTTCCGTCTTCTGTCTGCAGCACCCGGGATCTCCTAGGAGCCCTTCGTGTCTTCCCCGAGTGTCTGCCTTTGCGGGCTGCCGGGGAAAGGCGGGTGTTGTGCTCGAAATGCAGTTAGCATCTAGTGCATCCTCCTGGACAGGGTAGGCAATTAGCGGATTTCCCCATGCCAGGGAACACCTGTGACACCAGTCAGCTGCGTGGACGTCGGCCCCAAACCTCCCCCACCAAGTCAGCCGTGTTCCGGAATTCTGAGAGTGGGGAGGTTCCGTCTTCTGTCTGCAGCACCCGGGATCTCCTAGGAGCCCTTCGTGTCTTCCCCGAGTGTCTGCCTTTGCGGGCTGCCGGGGAAAGGCGGGGGTTGTGCTGGAAATGCAGGTAGCATCTAGTGCATCCTCCTGGACAGGGTAGGTAATTAGCGGAATTCCCCATGCCAGGGAACACCTGTGACACCAGTCAGCTGCGTGGACAGCGGCCCCAAACCTCCCCCACAAAGTCAGCCGTGTTCCGGATTTCTGAGAGTGGGGAGGTTCCGTCTTCTGTCTGCAGCACCTGGGATCTCCTAGGAGCACTTCGCGTGTCTTCCCCGAGTGTCTGCATGTGCGGGCTGCCGGGGAAAGGCGGGGTTTGGGCTGGAAATGCAGGTAGCATGTAGTGCCTCCCCCTGGAAAGGGTAGGCAATTAGCGGATTTCCCCGTGCCAGGGAACACCTTTGACACCACTTAGCTGCGTGGAGGGCGGCCCCGAAACTCCCCAACACAGTCAGCCGTGTTCCGGAATTGTGAGTTGGGGAGGTTCCGTCTTCTGTCTGCAGCACCCGGGATCTCCTAGGAGCCCTTCGCATGTCTTCCCCGAGTGTCTAACTCTGCGGGCTGCCAGGGAAAGGCGGGGGTTGGGCTGGAAATGCAGGTAGTATCTAGTGCCTCCCCCTGGACTTGAGAGGTAATTAGCGGACTTCCCCCTGCCAGGGAACACCTGTGACACCAGTCAGCTTCGTGGACGGCGGCCCCAAACCTCCCCCACACAGTCAGCCGTGTTCTGGAATTCTGAGTGTGGGGAGGTTCCGTCTTCTGTCTGCAGCACCCGGGATCTCCTAGGAGCACTTCGCGTGTCTTCCCCGAGTGTCTGCATGTGCGGGCTGCCGGGGAAATGCGGGGTTTGGGCTGGAAATGCAGGTAGAATCTAGTGCCACCCCCTGGACAGGGTAGGTAATTAGCCGACTTCCCCGTGCGAGGGAACACCTTTGACACCACTTAGGTGCGTGGAGGGCGGCCCCGATCCTCCCTCACACAGTCAGCCGTGTTCCGGAATGTGAGTGTGGGGAGGTTCCGTCTTCTGTCTGCAGCACCCGGGATCTCCTAGGAGCCCTTCGCGTGTCTTGCCCGAGTGTCTACCTGTGCGGGCTGCCGGGGAAATGTGGGGGTTGGGCTGGAAATGCAGGTAGTATCTAGTGCCTCCCCCAGGACTTGGGACGTAATTAGCGGACATCCCCCTGCCAGGGAATACCTTTGACACCACTCAGCTGCGAGGATCGCGGCCCCTAACCTCCCCCACACAGTCAGCCGTGTTCCGGAATTCTGAGATTGGGGAGGTTCCGTCTTCTGTCTGCAGCACCCGGGATCTCCTAGGAGCCCTTCGTATCTTCCCCGAGTGTCTGCCTTTGCGGGCTGCCGGGGAAAGGCGGGTGTTGTGCTGGAAATGCAGGTAGCATCTAGTGCATCCTCCTGGACAGGGTAGGCAATTAGCGGATTTCCCCATGCCAGGGAACACCTGTGACACCAGTCAGCTGCGTGGACGTCGGCCCCAAACCTCCTCCACAAAGTCAGCCGTGTTCCTTAATTCTGAGTGTGGGGAGGTTCCGTCTTCTGTCTGCAGCAACCGGGATCTCGTAGGAGCACTTCGCGTATCTTCCCCGAGTGACTGCATGTGCGGGCTGCCGGGGAAAGGCGGGGTTTGTGCTGGAAATGCAGGTAGCATCTAGTGCCTCCCCCTGGATAGGGTAGGCAATTAGCGGACTTCCCCGTGCCAGGGAACAACTTTGACACCACTTAGCTGCGTGGAGGGCGGCCCCGAACCTCCCCCACACAGTCAGCAGTGTTCCGGAATTCTGAGAGTGGGGAGGTTCCGTCTTCTATCTGCAGCACCCGGGATCTCCTAGGAGCCCTTCGTGTCTTCCCCGAGTGTCTGCCTTTGCGGGCTGCCGGGGAAAGGCGGGGGTTGTGCTGGAAATGCAGGTAGCATCTAGTGCATCCTCCTGGACAGGGTAGGCAATTAGCGGAATTCCCCATGCCAGGGAACACCTGTGACACCAGTCAGCTGAGTGGACGGCGGCCCCAAACCTCCCCCACACAGTCAGCCGTGTTCCGGAATTCTGAGTGTGGGGAGGTTCCGTCTTCTGTCTGCAGCACCCGGGATCTCCTAGGAGCACTTCGCGTGTCTTCCCCGAGTGTCTGCATGTGCGGGCTGCCGGGGAAAGGCGGGGTTTGGGCTGGAAATGCAGGTAGCATTTAGTGCCTGCCCCTGGACATGGTAGGCATTTAGCGGACTTCCCCTGCCAGGGAACACCTGTGACACCAGTCAGCTGCGTGGACGGCGGCCCCAAACTTCCCCACAAAGTCAGCCGTGTTCCGGAATTCTGAGAGTGGGGAGGTTCCGTCTTCTGTCTGCAGCACCCGGGATCACCTAGGAGCCCTTCGTGTCTTCCCCGAGTGTCTGCCTTTGCGGGCTGCCGGGGAAAGGCGGGGGTTGGACTGGAAATGCAGGTAGCATCTAGTGCCTCCCCCTGGACAGGGTAAGCAATTAGCGGATTTCCCCATGCCAGGGAACACCTGTGACACCAGTCAGCTGCGTGGACGGCGTCCCAAAACCTCTCCCACAAAGTCAGCCGTGTTTCGGAATTTTGAGCGTGGGGAGGTTCCGTCTTCTGTCTGCAGCAACCGGGATCTCGTAGGAGCACTTCGCGTACCTTCCCCGAATGACTGCATGTGCGGGCTGCCGGGGAAAGGCGGGGTTTGTGCTGGAAATGCAGGTAGCATCTAGTGCCTCCCCCTGGATAGGGTAGGCAATTAGCGGACTTCCCCGTGCCAGGGAACAACTTTGACACCACTTAGCTGCGTGGAGGGCGGCCCCGAAACTCCCCCACACAGTCAGCAGTGTTCCGGAATTCTGAGAGTGGGGAGGTTCCGTCTTCTATCTGCAGCACCCGGGATCTCCTAGGAGCCCTTCGTGTCTTCCCCGAGTGTCTGCCTTTGCGGGCTGCCGGGGAAAGGCGGGGGTTGTGCTGGAAATGCAGGTAGCATCTAGTGCATCCTCCTGGACAGGGTAGGAAATTAGCGGAATTCCCCATGCCAGGGAACACCTGTGACACCAGTCAGCTGAGTGGACGGCGGCCCCAAACCTCCCCCACACAGTCAGCCGTGTTCCGGAATTCTGAGAGTGGGGAGGTTCCGTCTTCTGTCTGCAGCACCCGGGATCTCCTAGGAGCACTTCGCGTGTCTTCCCCGAGTGTCTGCATGTGCGGGCTGCCGGGGAAAGGCAGGGTTTGGGCTGGAAATGCAGGTAGCATCTAGTGCCTCCCCCTGGACAGGGTAGGCAATTAGCGGACTTCCCCGTGCAAGGGAACACCTTTGACACCACTTAGCTGAGTGTAGGGCGGCCCCGAACTTCCCCCACACAGTCAGCCGTGTTCCGGAATTCTGAGAGTGGGGAGGTTCCGTCTTCTGTCTGCAGCACCCGGGATCTCCTAGGAGCCCTTTGCGTGTCTTCCCCGAGTGTCTGCATGTGCGGGCTGCCGGGGAAAGGCGGGGTTTGGGCTGGAAATGCAGGTAGCATTTAGTGCCTGCCCCTGGACATGGTAGGCATTTAGCGGACTTCCCCTGCCAGGGAACACCTGTGACACCAGTCAGCTGCGTGGACGGCGGCCCCAAACCTCCCCCACAAATTCAGCCGTGTTCCGGAATTCTGAGAGTGGGGAGGTTCCGTCTTCTGTCTGCAGCACCCGGGATCACCTAGGAGCCCTTCGTGTCTTCCCCGAGTGTCTGCCTTTGCGGGCTGCCGGGGAAAGGCGGGGGTTGGACTGGAAATGCAGGTAGCATCTAGTGCCTCCCCCTGGACAGGGTAAGCAATTAGCGGATTTCCCCATGCCAGGGAACACCTGTGACACCAGTCAGCTGCGTGGACGGCGTCCCAAAACCTCTCCCACAAAGTCAGCCGTGTTTCGGAATTTTGAGCGTGGGGAGGTTCCGTCTTTTATCTGCAGCACCCGTTATCTCCTAGGAGCACTTCGCGTGTCTTCCCCGACTGTGCATGTGCGGGCTGCCGGGGAAAGCGGGGTTTGGGCTGGAAATGCAGGTAGTATCTAGTGCCTCCCCCTTGACTTGGGAGGTAATTAGCGGAATTCCCCCTGCCAGGGAATACTTTTGACACCACTCAGCTTTGTGGAGGGCGGCCCCTAACATCCACCACACAGTCAGCCTTTTTCCGGAATTGTGAGTGTGGGAAGGATCCGTCTTCTGTCTGCAGCACTTGGGATCTCCTAGGAGCCATTCGTGTGTCTTCCCCGAGTGTCTGCATGTGCGGGCTGCCAGAGAAAGGCGGGGTTTGGGCTGGAAATGCAGGTAGCATGTAGTGCCCCCCCTGGAAAGGGTAGGCAATTAGCGGATTTCCCCATGCCAGGGAACACCTTTGACACCAGTTAGCTGCGTAGAGGTCGGCCCCGAAACTCACCCACACAGTCAGACGTGTTCCAGAATTGTGATTGTGGGGAAGTTCCGTCTTCTGTCTGCAGCACCCGGATTCTCCTAGGAGCACTTCGCGTGTCTTGCCCGAGTGTCTACCTGTGCGGGCTGCCGGGAAAAGGCGGGGGTTGGGCTGGAAATGCAGGTAGTATCTAGTGCCTCCCCCTGGACTTGGGACGTAATTAGCGGACTTCCCCATGCCAGGGAACACCTGTGACACCAGTCAGCTGCGTGGACGGCGGCCCCAAACCTCCCCCACACAGTCAGCCGTGTTCCGGAATTCTGAGAGTTGGGAGGTTCCGTCTTCTGTCTGCAGCACCCGGGATCTCCTAGGAGAACTTCGCGTGTCTTCCCCGAGTGTCTGCATGTGCGAGCTGCCGGGGAAATGCGGGGTTTGGGCTGGAAATGCAGGTAGAAACTAGTGCCACCCCCTGGACAGGGTAGGCAATTAGCCGACTTCCCCGTGCGAGGGAACACCTTTGGCACCACTTAGGTGCGTGGAGGGCGGCCCCGAACCTCCCCCACACAGTCAGCCGTGTTCCGGAATGTGAGTGTGGGGAAGTTCCGTCTTCTGTCTGCAGCACCCGGGATCTCCTAGGAGCCCTTCGCGTGTCTTGCCCGAGTGTCTACCTGTGCGGGCTGCCGGGGAAATGCGGGGGTAGGGCTGGAAATGCAGGTAGTATCTAGTGCCTCCCCCAGGACTTGGGACGTAATTAGCGGATTTCCCCGTGCCAGGGAACACCTTTGACACCACTTAGCTGCGTGGAGGGCGGCCCCGAAACTCCCCAACACAGTCAGCCGTGTTCCGGAATTGTGAGTTGGGGAGGTTCCGTCTTCTGTCTGCAGCACCGGGGATCTCCTAGGAGCCCTTCGCGTTTATTCCCCGAGTGTCTAACTCTGCGGGCTACCAGGGAAAGGCGTGGGTTGGGCTGGAAATGCAGGTTGTATCTAGTGCCTCCCCCTGGACTTGGGAGGTAATTAGCGGATTTCCCCTGCCAGGGAACACCTGTGACACCAGTCAGCTACGTGGACGGCGGCCTCAAACCTCCCCCACACAGTCAGCCGTGTTCTGGAATTCTGAGTGTGGGGAGGTTCCGTCTTCTGTCTGCAGCACTCGATATCTCCTAGGAGCACTTCGCGTGTCTTCCCCGAGTGTCTGCATGTGCGGGCTGCCGGGGAAAGGAGGGTTTGGGCTGGAAATGCAGGTAGCATCTAGTGCATCCTCCTGGACAGGGTAGGCAATTAGCGGATTTCCCCATGCCAGGGAACACCTGTGACACCAGTCAGCTGCGTGGACGTCGGCCCCAAACCTCCCCCACAAAGTCAGCCTTGTTCCGGTATTGTGAGAGTGGGGAGGTTCCGTCTTCTGTCTGCAGCAACCGGGATCTCCTAGGAGCAATTCGCGTGTCTTCCCCGAGTGTCTGCATGTGCGGGCTGCCGGGGAAACGCGGAGTTTGGGCTGGAAATGCAGGTAGCATCTAGTGCCTCCCCCTGGACAGGGTAGGCAATTAGCGGACTTCCCCGTGCCAGGGAACACCTTTGACGCCACTTAGCTGCGTGGAGGGCGGCCCCGAACCTCCCCCACACAGTCAGCCGTGTTCCGGAATTCTCAGAGTTGGGAGGTTCCGTCTTCTGTCTGCAGAACCCGAGATCTCCTAGGAGCCCTTCGTGTCTTCCCCGAGTGTCTGCCTTTGCGGGCTGCCGGGGAAAGGCGGGGGTTGTGCTGGAAATGCAGGTAGCATCTAGTGCATCCTCCTGGACAGGGTAGGCAATTAGCGGAATTCCCCATGCCAGGGAACACCTGTGACACCAGTCAGCTGCGTTGATAGCGGCCCCAAACCTCCCCCACAAAGTCAGCCGTGTTCCGGATTTCTGAGAGTGGGGAGGTTCCGTCTTCTGTCTGCAGCACCCGGGATCTCCTAGGAGCACTTCGCGTGTCTTCCCCGAGTGTCTGCCTGTGCGGGCTGCCGGGGAAAGGCGGGGTTTGGGCTGGAAATGCAGGTAGCATGTAGTGCCTCCCCCTGGAAAGGGTAGGCAATTAGCGGATTTCCCCGTGCCAGGGAATACCTTTGACACCACTTAGCTGCGTGGAGGGCGGCCCCGAAACTCCCCAACACAGTCAGCCGTGTTCCGGAATTGTGAGTTGGGGAGGTTCCGTCTTCTGTCTGCAGCACCCGGGATCTCCTAGGAGCCCTTCGCGTGTCTTGCCCGAGTGTCTACCTGTGCGGGCTGCCGGGGAAATGCGGGGGTTGGGCTGGAAATGCAGGTAGTATCTAGTGCCTCCCCCAGGACTTGGGACGTAATTAGCGGACTTCCCCGTGCCAGGGAATACCTTTGACACCACTCAGCTGCGTGAAGCGCGGCCCCTAACCACCCCCACACAGTCAGCCGTGTTCCGGAATTGTGATTGTGGGGAGGATCGGTCTTCTGTCTGCAGCACCTGGGATTTCCTAGGAGCCTTTCGCGTGTCTTCCTCGAGTGTCTGCATGTGCGGGCTGCCGGGAAAGGCGGGGTTTGGGCTGGAAATTCAGGTAGCATCTAGTTCCTCCCCCTTGACAGGGTAGGCAATTAGCGGATTTACCCATGCCAGGGAACACCTAGGACACCACTTAGCTGCGTGGATGGCGGCCCCGAACCTCCCCCACACAGTCAGCCGTGTTCCGGAATTCTGAGAGTTTGGAGGTTCCGCCTTCTGTCTGCAGCACCCGGGATCTCCTAGGAGCCCTTCGTGTCTTCCCCGAGTGTCTGCCTTTGCGGGCTGCCGGGGAAAGGCGGGGGTTGTGCTGGAAATGCAGGTAGCATCTAGTGCCTCCCCCTGGACAGGGTAGGCAATTAGCGGACTTCTCCGTGCCTGGGAACACCTTTGACACCACTTAGCTGCGTGGAGGGCGGCCCCGAACCTCCCCCACACAGTCAGCCGTGTTCCGGAATTCTGCGTGTGGGGAGGTTCCGTCTTCTGTCTGCAGCACCCGGGATCTCCTAGGAGCACTTCGCGTGTCTTCCCCGAGTGTCTCCCATTGCGGGCTGCCGGGGAAAGCGGGGGTTGGGCCGGAAATGCAAGTAGCATCTGGTGCCTCCCCCTGGACAGGGTAGGCAATTAGCGGACTTCCCCGTGCCAGGGAACACCTTTGACACCACTCAGCTACGTGGAGGGCGGCCCCTAACCTTCACCACACAGTCAGCCGTGTTCCGGAATTGTGAGTGTGGGGAGGTTCCGTCTTCTGTCTGCAGCACCCGGGATCTCCTAGGAGCCCTTCGCGTGTCTTCCCCGAGTGTCTACCTGTGCTGGCTCCCGGGGAAAGGCGGGGGTTGTGCTGGAAATTCAGGTAGTATCTAGTGCCTCCCCCTGGACTTGGGAGGAAATTAGCGGAATTCCCCCTGCCACGGAACACCTGTGACACCAGTCAGCTGCGTGGACTGCGGCCCCAAACCTCCCCCACACAGTCAAACGTGTTCTGGAATTCTGAGAGTGGGGAGGTTCCGTCTTCTGTCTGCAGCAACCGGGATCTCCTAGGAGCACTTCGCGTGTCTTCCCCGACTGTCTGAATGTGCGTGCTGCCGGGGAAAGGCGGGGTTTGTGTTGGAAATGCAGGTAGAATCTAGTGCATCCTCCTGGACAGGGTAGGCAATTAGCGGAATTCCCCATGCCAGGGAACACCTGTGACACCACTTAGCTGCGTGGAGGGCGGCCCCGAACCTCAACCACACAGTCAGCCGTGTTCCGGAATTGTGAGTGTGGGGAGGTTCCGTCTTCTGTCTGCAGCACCCGGGATCTCCTAGGAGCCCTTCGCGTGTCTTCCCCGAGTGTCTACCTGTGCGGGCTGCCGGGGAAAGGCGGGGGTTGGGCTGGAAATGCAGGTAGTATCTAGTGCCTCCCCCTGGACTTGGGAGGTAATTAGCGGACTTCCCCCTGCCAGGGAACACCTGTGACACCAGTCAGCTACGTGGACGGCGGCCCCAAACCTCCCCCACACAGTCAGCCGTGTTCTGGAATTCTGAGTGTGGGGAGGTTCCGTCTTCTGTCTGCATCACCTGGGATTTCCTAGGAGCCATTTGCGCGTCTTCCCCGAGTGTCTGCATGTGCGGGCTGCCGGGGAAACGCGGGTTTTGGGCTGGAAATGCAGGTAGCCTCTAGTGCCTCCCCATGGACAGGGTAGGCAATTAGCGGACTTCCTCATGCCTGGGAACACCTTTGACACCACTTAGCTGCGTGGAGGGCGGCCCCGAACCTCAGCCACACAGTCACACGTGTTCCGGAATTCTGAGAGTGCGGAGGTTCCGTCTTCTGTCTGCAGCACCCGGGATCTCCTAGGAGCCCTTCGCGTGTCTTGCCCGAGTGTCTACCTGTGCGGGCTGCCGGGGAAAGGCGGGGGTTGTACTGGAAATGCAGGTAGTATCTAGTGCCTCTCCCTGGACTTGGGAGGTAATTAGCGGAATTCCCCCTGCCAGGAAATACCTTTGAAACCACTCAGCTTCGTGAAGGGCGGTCCCTTACCTCCCCCACACAGTCAGCCGTGTTCCGGATTTGTGAGTGTGGGGAGGATCCGTCTTCTGTCTGCAGCATCTGGGATCTCCGAGGAGACCTTCGCGTGTCTTCCCCGAGTGTCTGCATGTGCGGGCTGCCGGGGAAAGGCGGGGTTTGGCCTGGAAATGCAGGTAGCATCTAGTGCCACCCCCTGGACAATGTAGGCAATTAACGGATTTACCCATGCCAGGGAACACCTATGACACCACTTAGCTGCGTGGAGGGCGGCCCCGAACCTCCACCACACAGTCAGCCGTGTTCCGGAATTGTGAGTGTGGGGAGGTTCCGTCTTCTGTCTGCAGCACCCGGGATCTCCTAGGAGCCCTTCGCGTGTCTTCCCCGAGTGTCTACCTGTGCGGGCTGACGGGGAAAGGCGGGGGTTGGGCTGGAAATGCAGGTAGTATCTAGTGCCCCCCCTGGACTTGGGAGGTAATTTGCGGACTTCCCCCTGCCCGGGAACACCTTTGACACCACTTAGCTGCGTGGAGGGCGGCCACAAACCTCCCCCACACAGTCAGCCGTGTTCCGGAATTCTCAGAGTGGGGAGGTTCCTTCTTCTGTCTGCAGCACCCGGGATCTCCTAGGAGCCCTTCGATTCTTCCCCGAGAGTCTGAATTTGCGGGCTGCCGGGGAAAGCCGGGGGTTGTGCTGGAAATGCAGGTAGCATCTAGTGCATCCTCCTGGACAGGGTAGGCAATTAGCGGATTTCCCCATGCCAGGGAACACCTGTGACACCAGTCAGCTTCGTGGACGGCGGCCCCAAACCTCCCTCACAAAGTCAGCCGTGTTCCGGAATTCTGAGATTGGGGAGGTTCCATCTTCTGTCTGCAGCACCCGGGATCTCCTAGGAGCACTTCGCGTGTATTCCCCGAGTGTCTGCATGTGCGGGCTGCCGGGGAAAGGCGGGGTTTGGGCTGGAAATGCAGGTAACATCTAGTGCCTCCCCCTGGACAGGGTAGGCAATTAGCGGACTTCCCCGTGCCAGGGAACACCTTTGACACCACTTAGCTGCGTGGAGGGCGGCCCCGAACCTCCCCCACACAGTCAGCATTGTTCCGGAATTCTGAGAGTGGGGAGGTTCCGTCTTCTGTCTGCAGCACCCGGGATCTCCTAGGAGCCCTTCGCGTGTCTGCCCCGAGTGTCTAAGTGTGCGGGCTGCCGGGGAAAGGCTGGGTTTGGGCTGGAAATGCAGGTAGCATCTAGTGCCTCCCCCTGGACAGGGTAGGCAATTAGCGGACTTCCCCGTGCCAGGGAACACTTTGACACCACTTAGCTGCGTGGAGGGCGGCCCCGAACCTCCCTCACACAGTCAGCCGTGTTCCGGAATTCTGAGAGTGGGGAGGTTCTGTCTTCTGTCTGCAGCACCCGGGATCCTCTAGGAGCCCTTCGTGTCTTCCCCGAGTGTCTGCCTTTGCGGGCTGCCGGGGAAAGGCGGGGGTTGTGCTGGAAATGCAGGTAGCATCTAGTGCATCTTCCTGGACAGGGTAGGCAATTAGCGGAATTCCCCATGCCAGGGAACTCCTGTGACACCAGTCAGCTGCGTGGACGGCGGCCCCAAACCTCCCCCACAAAGTCAGCCGTGTTCCGGAATTCTGAGAGTGGGGAGGTTCCGTCTTCACTCTGCAGCACCCGGGATCTCCTAGGAGCAATTCGCGTGTCTTCCCCGAGTGTCTGCATGTGCGGGCTGCCGGGGAAAGGCGGGGTTTGGGCTGGAAATGCAGGTAGCATATAGTGCCTCCCCCTGGAATGGGTAGGCAATTAGCGGATTTCCCCGTGCCAGGGAACACCTTTGACACCACTTAAATGCGTGGAGGGCGGCCACGAACCTCCCCAACACAGTCAGCCTTGTTCCGGAATTGTGAGAGTGGGGAGGTTCCGTCTTCTGTCTGCAGCACCCGGGATCTCCTAGGAGCCCTTCGCGTGTCTTCCCCGAGTGTCTACCTGTGCGGGCTGACGGGGAAACCGGGGGTTGGGCTGGAAATGCAGGTAGTATCTAGTGCCTCCCCCTGGACTTGGGAGGTAATTTGCGGACTTCCCCCTGAGAGGGAACACCTGTGACACCAGTCAGCTGCGTGGACGGCGGCCCCAAACCTCCCCCACACAGTCAGCCGTGTTCCGGAATTCTGAGAGTGGGGAGGTTCCGTCTTCTGTCTGCAGCACCCGGGATCTCCTAGGAGCACTTCGCGTGTCTTCCCCGAGTGTCTGCATGTGCGGGCTGCCGGGGAAAGGCGGGGGTTGTGCTGGAATAGCAGGTAGCATCTAGTGCCTCCCCCTGGACAGGGTAGGCAATTAGCGGACTTCCCCGTGCAAGGGAACACCTTTGACACCTCTTAGCTGAGTGGAGGGCGGCCCCGAACCTCCCACACACAGTCAGCCGTGTTCCGGAATTCTGAGAGTGCGGAGGTTCCGTCTTCTGTCTGCAGCACCCGGGATCTCCTAGGAGCCCTTCGTGTCTTCCCCGAGTGTCTGCCTTTGCGGGCTGCCGGGGAAAGACGGGTGTTGTGCTGGAAATGCAGGTAGCATCTAGTGCATCCTCCTGGACAGGGTAGGAAATTAGCGGATTTCCCCATGCCAGGGAACACCTTTGACACCAGTCAGCTGCGTGGACGTCGGCCCCAAACCTCCCCCACAAAGTCAGCCGTGTTCCGGAATTCTGAGTGTAGGGAGGTTCCGTCTTCTGTCTGCAGCAACCGGGATCTCCTAGGAGCACTTCGCGTATTTTCCCCGAGTGTCTGCATGTGCGGGCTTCCGGGGAAAGGCGGGGTTTGTGCTGGAAATGCAGGTAGCATCTAGTGCCTCCCCCTGGATAGGGTAGGCAATTAGCGGACTTCCCCGTGCCAGGGAACAACTTTGACACCACTTAGCTGCGTGGAGGGCGGCCCCGAACCTCCCCCACACAGTCAGCCGTGTTCCGGAATTCTGAGAGTGGGGAGGTTCCGTCTTCTGTCTGCAGCACCCGGGATCTCCTAGGAGCCCTTCGTGTCTTCCCCGAGTGTCTGCCTTTGCGGGCTGCCGGGGAAATCGGGGGTTTGGCTGGAAATGCAGGTAGCATCTAGTGCCTCCCCCTGGACAGGGTAGGCATGTAGCGGAATTCCCCCTGCCAGGGAACACCTTTGACACCACTTAGCTGCGTGGAGGGCGGCCCCGAACCTCCCCCACACAGTCAGCCGTGTTCCGGAATTCTGAGAGTGGGGAGGTTCCGTCTTCTGTCTGCAGCACCCGGGATCTCCTAGGAGCCCTTCGTGTCTTCCCCGAGTGTCTGCCTTTGCGGGCTGCCGGGGAAAGGCGGGGGTTGTGCTGGAAATGCAGGTAGCATCTAGTGCATCCTCCTGGACAGGGTAGGCAATTAGCGGAATTCCCCATGCCAGGGAACACCTGTGACACCAGTCAGCTGCGTGGACAGCGGCCCCAAACCTCCCCCACAAAGTCAGCCGTGTTCCGGATTTCTGAGAGTGGGGAGGTTCCGTCTTCTGTCTGCAGCACCCGGGATCTCCTAGGAGCACTTCGCGTGTCTTCCCCGAGTGTCTGCATGTGCGGGCTGCCGGGGAAAGGCGGGGTTTGGGCTGGAAATGCAGGTAGCATGTAGTGCCTCCCCCTGGAAAGGGTAGGCAATTAGCGGATTTCCCCATGCCAGGGAACACCTTTGACACCACTTAGCTGCGTGGAGGGCGGCCCCGAAACTCCCCAACACAGTCAGCCGTGTTCCGGAAATGTGAGTTGGGGAGGTTCCATCTTCTGTCTGCAGCACCCGGGATCTCCTAGGAGCCCTTCGCGTGTCTTCCCCGAGTGTCTAACTCTGCGGGCTGCCAGGGAAAGGCGGGGGTTGGGCTGGAAATGCAGGTAGTATCTAGTGCCTCCCCCTGGACTTGAGAGGGAATTAGCGGACTTCCCCCTGCCAGGGAAAACCTGTGACACCAGTCAGCTACGTGGACGGCGGCCCCAAACCTCCCCCACACAGTCAGCCGTGTTCTGGAATTCTGAGTGTGGGGAGGTTCCGTCTTCTGTCTGCAGCACCCGGGATCTCCTAGGAGCCCTTCGTGTCTTCCCCGAGTGTCTGCCTTTGCGGGCTGCCGGGGAAAGGCGGGTGTTGTGCTGGAAATGCAGGTAGCATCTAGTGCATCCTCCTGGACAGGGTAGGCAATTAGCGGATTTCCCCATGCCAGGTAACACCTGTGACACCAGTCAGCTGCGTGGACGTCGGCCCCAAACCTCCCCCAAAAAGTCAGCCGTGTTCCGGAATTCTGAGGGTGGGGAGGTTCCGTCTTCTGTCTGCAGCAACCGGGATCTCCTAGGAGCACTTTAAGTATCTTCCCCGAGTGTCTGCATGTGCGGGCCGCCAGGGAAAGGCGGGGTTTGTGCTGGAAATGCAGGTAGCATCTAGTGCCTCCCCCTGGATAGGGTAGGCAATTAGCGGACTTCCCCGTGCCAGGGAACAACTTTGACACCACTTAGCTGCGTGGAGGGCGGCCCCGAACCTCCCCGACACAGTCAGCCGTGTTCCGGAATTCTGAGAGTGGGGAGGTTCCATCTTCTATCTGCAGCACACGGGATCTCCTAGGAGCCCTTCGTGTCTTTCCCGAGTGTCTGCCTTTGCGGGCTGACGGGGAAAGGCGGGGGTTGGGCTGGAAATGCAGGTAGTATCTAGTGCCTCCCCCTGGACTTGGGAGGTAATTTGCGGACTTCCCCCTGAGAGGGAACACCTGTGACACCAGTCAGCTGCGTGGACGGCGGCCCCAAACCTCTCCCACATAGTCAGCCGTGTTCCGGAATTCTGAGAGTGGGGAGGTTCCGTCTTCTGTCTGCAGCACCCGGGATCTCCTTGGAGTACTTCGCGTGTCTTCCCCGAGTGTCTGCATTTGCGGGCTGCCGGGGAAAGGCGGGGGTTGTGCTGGAAATGCAGGTAGTATCTAGTGCCTCCCCCTGGACAGGGTAGGCAATTAGCGGACTTCCCCGTGCATTGGAACACCTTTGACACCACTTAGCTGAGTGGAGGGCGGCCCCGAACCTCCCCCACACAGTCAGCCGTGTTCCGGAATTCTGAGAGTGGGGAGGTTCCGTCTTCTGTCTGCAGCACCCGGGATCTCCTAGGAGCCCTTCGCGTGTCTTCCCCGAGTGTCTGCATGTGCGGGCTGCCGTGGAAAGGCGGGGTTTGGGCTGGAAATTCAGGTAGCATTTAGTGCCTCCCCCTGGACATGGTAGGCAATTAGCGGACTTCCCCTGCCAGGGAACACCTGTTACACCAGTCAGCTGCGTGGACGGCGGCCCCAAACCTCCCCCACAAAGTCAGCCGTGTTCCGGAATTCTGAGAGTGGGGAGGTTCCGTCTTCTGTCTGCAGCACCCGGGATCACCTAGGAGCCCTTCGTGTCTTCCCAGAGTGTCTGCCTTTGCGGGCTGCCGGGGAAAGGCGGGGTTTGGGCTGGAAATGCAGGTAGAATCTAGTGCCACACCCTGGACAGGGTAGGCAATTAGCCGACTTCCCCGTGCGAGGGAACACCTTTGACACCACTTAGGTGCGTGGAGGGCGGCCCCGAACCTCCCCCACACAGTCAGCCGTGTTCCGGAATGTGAGTGTGGGGAAGTTCCGTCTTCTGTCTGCAGCACCCGGGATCTCCTAGGAGCCCTTCGCGTGTCTTGCCCGAGTGTCTACCTGTGCGGGCTGCCGGGGAAATGCGGGGGTTGGGCTGGAAATTTAGGTAGTATCTAGTGCCTCCCCCAGGACTTGGGACGTAATTAGCGGACTTCCCCGTGCCAGGGAATACCTTTGACACCACTCAGCTGCGTGAAGCGCGGCCCCTAAACTCCCCCACACAGTCAGCCGTGTTCCGGAATTGTGATTGTGGGGAGGATCGGTCTTCTGTCTGCAGCACCTGGGATTTCCTAGGAGCCTTTCGCGTGTCTTCCCCGAGTGTCTGCATGTGCGGTCTGCCGGGAAAGGCGGGGTTTGGGCTGGAAATACAGGTAGCATCTAGTTCCTCCCCCTTGACAGGGTAGGCAATTAGCGGATTTACCCATGCCAGGGAACACCTAGGACACCACTTAGCTGCGTGGAGGGCGGCCCCGATCCTCCCCCACACAGTCAGCCGTGTTCCGGAATTCTGAGAGTTTGGAGGTTCCGTCTTCTGTCTGCAGCACCCGGGATCTCCTAGGAGCCCTTCGTGTCTTCCCCGAGTGTCTGCTTTTGCGGGCTGCCGGGGAAAGGCGGGGGTTGTGCTGGAAATGCAGGTAGCATCTAGTGCCTCCCCCTGGAAAGGGTAGGCAATTAGCGGACTTCTCCGTGCCTGGGAACACCTTTGACACCACTTAGCTGCGTGGAGGGCGGCCCCGAACCTCCCCCACACAGTCAGCCGTGTTCCGGAATTCTGAGAGTGGGGAGGTTCCGTCTTCTGTCTGCAGCACCCGGGATCTCCTAGGAGCACTTCGCGTGTCTTCCCCGAGTGTCTGCATGTGCGGGCTGCCGTGGAAATGCGGGGTTTGGGCTGGAAATGCAGGTAGCATCTAGTGCCTCCCCCTGGACAGGGTAGGCAATTAGCGGACTTCCCCGTGCCAGGGAACACCTTTGACACCACTTAGCTGCGTGGAGGGCGGCCCCGAACCTCCCCCACACAGTCAGCCGTGTTCCGGAATTATGAGAGTGGGGAGGTTCCGTCTTCTGTCTGCAGCACCCGGGATCTCCTAGGAGCACTTCGCGTGTCTTCCCCGAGTGTCTGCATGTGCGGGCTGCCGGGGAATGGCGGGGTTTGGGCTGGAAATGCAGGTAGCATTTAGTGCCTCCCCCTGGACAGGGTAGGCAATTAGCGGACTTCCCCGTGCCAGGGAACACCTTTGACACCACTTAGCTGCGTGGAGGGCGGCCCCGAACCTCCCCCACACAGTCAGCCGTGTTCCGGAATTGTGAGTGTGGGGAGGTTCCGTCTTCTGTCTGCAGCACCCGGGATCTCCTAGGAGCCCTTCGCGTGTCTTCCCCGAGTATATAACTGTGCGGGCTGCCCGGGAAATGCGGGGGTTGTGCTGGAAATGCAGGTAGTATCTAGTGCCTCACCCTGGACTTGGGAGGTAATTAGCGTACTTCCCCCTGCCAGGGAACACCTGTGACACCAGTCAGCTACGGGGACGGCGGCCCCAAACCTCCCCCACAGAGTCAGCCGTGTTCTGGGATTCTGAGTGTGGGGAGGTTCCGTCTTCTGTCTCCAGCACCCGGGATCTCCTAGGAGCACTTCGCGTGTCTTCCCCGAGTGTCTGCATTTGCGGGCTGCCGGGGAAAGGCGGGGGTTGTGCTGGAAATGCAGGTAGCATCTAGTGCCTCCTCCTGGACAGGTTAGGCAATTAGCGGAATTCCCCGTGCCAGGGAACACCTTTGACACCACTTAGCTGCGTGGAGGGCGGCCCCGAAAATCCCCCACACAGTCAGCCGTGTTCCGGAATTGTGAGGGTGGGGAGGTTCCGTCTTCTGTCTGCATCACCTGGGATCTCCTAGGAGCCATTCGCGCGTCTTCCCCGAGTGTCTCACATTGCGGGCTGCCGGGGAAAGGCGGGGTTTGGGCTGGAAATGCAGGTAGTATCTAGTGCCTCCCCATGGACAGGGTAGGCAATTAGCGGACTTCCCCATGCCAGGGAACACCTTTGACACCACTTAGCTGCGTGGAGGGCGGCCCCGAACCTCCCCCACACATTCAGCCATGTTCCGGAATTGTTAGTGTGGGGAGGTTCCGTCTTCTGTCTGCCGCACCCGGGATCTCCTAGGAGCCCTTCACGTGTCTTCCCCGAGTGTCTCCCATTGCGAGCTGCCGGGGAAAGCGGGGGTTGGGCCGGAAATGCAAGTAGCATCTGGTGCCTCCCCCTGGACAGGGTAGGCAATTAGCGGACTTCCCCGTGCCAGGGAACACCTTTGACACCACTCAGCTACGTGGAGGGCGGCCCCTAACCTCCACCACACAGTCAGCCGTGTTCCGGAATTGTGAGTGTGGGGAGGTTCCGTCTTCTGTCTGCAGCACCCGGGATCTCCTAGGAGCCCTTCGCGTGTCTTCCCCGAGTGTCTACCTGTGCTGGCTCCCGGGGAAAAGCGGGGGTTGTGCTGGAAATTCAGGTAGTATCTAGTGCCTCCCCCTGGACTTGGGAGGTAATTAGCGGAATTCCCCCTGCCACGGAACACCTGTGACACCAGTCAGCTGCGTGGACGGCGGCCCCAAACCTCCCCCACACAGTCAAACTTGTTCTGGAATTCTGAGAGTGGGGAGGTTCCGTCTTCTGTCTGCAGCAACCGGGATCTCCTAGGAGCACTTCGCGTGTCTTCCCCGAGTGTCTGAATGTGCGGGCTGCCGGGGAAAGGCGGGATTTGTGTTGGAAATGCAGGTAGCATCTAGTGCATCCTCCTGGACAGGGTAGGCAATTAGCGGAATTCCCCATGCCAGGGAACACCTGTGACACCACTTAGCTGCGTGGAGGGCGGCCCCGAACCTCAACCACACAGTCAGCCGTGTTCCGGAATTGTGAGTGTGGGGAGGTTCCGTCTTCTGTCTGCAGCACCCGGGATCTCCTAGGAGCCCTTCGCGTGTCTTCCCCGAGTGTCTAACTGTGCGGGCTGCCGGGGAAAGGCGGGGGTTGGGCTGGAAATGCAGGTAGTATCTAGTGCCTCCCCCTGGACTTGGGAGGTAATTTGCGGACTTCCCCCTGCAAGGGAACACCTTTGACACCACTTAGCTGCGTGGAGGGCGGCCACAAATCTCTCCCACACAGTCAGCCGTGTTCCGGAATTCTGAGAGTGTGGAGGTTCCGTCTTCTGTCTGCAGCACCCGGGATCTCCTAGGAGCCCTTCGTGTCTTCCCCGAGAGTCTGAATTTGCGGGCTGCCGGGGAAAGCCCGTGGTTGTGCTGGAAATGCAGGTAGCATCTAGTGCATCCTCCTGGACAGGGTAGGCAATTAGCGGATTTCCCCATGCCAGGGAACACCTGTGACACCAGTCAGCTTCGTGGACGGCGGCCCCAAACCTCCCCCACAAAGTCAGTCGTGTTCCGGAATTCTGAGAGTGGGGAGGTTCCATCTTTTGTCTGCAGCACCCGGGATCTCCTAGGAGCACTTCGCGTGTATTCCCCGAGTGTCTGCATGTGCGGGCTGCCGGGGAAAGGCGGGGTTTGGGCTGGAAATGCAGGTAGCATCTAGTGCCTCCCCCTGGACAGGGTAGGCAATTAGCGGACTTCCCCGTGCCAGGGAACACCTTTGACACCACTTAGCTGCGTGGAGGGCGGCCCCGAACCTCCCCCACAGAGTCAGCCATGTTCCGGAATTCTGAGAGTGGGGAGGTTCCGTCTTCTGTCTGCAGCACCCGGGATCTCCTAGGAGCCCTTCGTGTCTTCGCCGAGTGTCTGCCTTTGCGGGCTGCCGGGGAAAGGCGGGGGTTGTGCTGGAAATGCAGGTAGCATCTAGTGCATCCTCCTGGACAGGGTAGGCAATTAGCGGAATTCCCCATGCCAGGGAACACCTGTGACACCAGTCAGCTGCGTGGACAGCGGCCCCAAACCTCCCCCACAAAGTCAGCCGTGTTCCGGATTTCTGAGATTGGGGAGGTTCCGTCTTCTGTCTGCAGCACCCGGGATCTCCTAGGAGCCCTTCGCGTGTATTCCCCGAGTGTCTAAGTGTGCGGGCTGCTGGGGAAAGGCTGGGTTTGGGCTGGAATTGCAGGTAGCATCTAGTGCCTCCCCCTGGACAGGGTAGGCAATTAGCCGACTTCCCCGTGCCAGGGAACACCTTTGACATCACTTAGCTGCGTATAGGGCGGCCCCGAACCTCCCCCACTCAGTCAGTCGTGTTCCGGAATTGTGAGTGTGGGGAGGTTCCGTTTTCTGTCTGCATCACCTGGGATCTCCTAGGAGCCCTTCGCGCGTCTTCCCCGAGTGTCTGCATGTGCGGGCTGCAGGGGAAATGCGGGTTTTGGGCTGGAAATGCAGGTAGCATCTAGTGCCTCCCCCTGGACAGGGTAGGCAATTAACGGATTTACCCATGCCATGGAACACCTATGAAACCACTTAGCTGCGTGGAGGGCGGCCCCGAACCTCCCCCACACAGTCAGCCGTGTTCCGGGATTGTGAGTGTGTGGAGTTTCCGTCTTCTGTCTGCAGCACCCGGGATCTCCTAGGAGCCCTTCGCGTGTCTTCCCCGAGTGTCTACCTGTGCGGGCTGACGGGGAAAGGCGGGGTTTGTGCTGGAAATGCAGGTAGTATCTAATGCCTCCCCATGGACTTGGGAGGTAATTTGCGGACTTCCCCCTGCCAGGGAACACCTGTGACACCAGTCAGCTGCGTGGACGGCGGCCACAAACCTCCCCCACACAGTCAGCCTTGTTCCGGAATTCTGAGAGTGGGGAGGTTCCGTCTTCTCTCTGCAGCACCCGGGATCTCCTAGGAGCACTTCGCGTGTCTTCCCCGAGTGTCTGCATGTGCGGACTGCCGGGGAAAGGCGGGGTTTGGGTTGGAAATGCAGGTAGCATCTAGTGCCTCCTCCTGGACAAGGTAGGCAAGTAACGGAATTCCCCCTGCCAGGGAACACATTTGACACCACTTAGCTGCGTGGAGGGCGGCCCCAAACCTCCCCCACACAGTAAGCCGTGTTCTGGAATTGTGAGAGTGTGGAGGTTCCGTCTTCTGTCTGCAGCACACGGGATCTCCTAGGAGCCCTTCGTGTCTTCCCCGAGAGTCTGCCTTTGCGGGCTGCCGGGGAAAGGCGGGGGTTGTGCTGGAAATGCAGGTAGCATCTAGTGCATCCTCCTGGACTGGGTAGGCAATTAGCGGATTTCCCCATGCCAGGGAACACCTGTGACACCAGTCAGCTGCGTGGACGGCGGCCCCAAACCTCCCCCACAAAGTCAGCCGTGTTCCGGAATTCTGAGCGTGGGGAGGTTCCGTCTTCTGTCTGCAGCACCCGGGATCTCCTAGGAGCCCTTCGCGTGTCTTCCCCGAGTGTCTAAGTATGCGGGCTGCTGGGGAAAGGCTGGGTTTGGGCTGGAAATGCAGGTAGCATCTAGTGCCTCCCCCTGGACAGGGTAGGCAATTAGCCGACTTCCCCGTGCCAGGGAACACCTATGACACCACTTAGCTGCGTATAGGGCGGCCCCGAACCTCCCCCACTCAGTCAGCCGTGTTCCGGAATTGTGAGTGTGGGGAGGTTCCTTTTTCTGTCTGCATCACCTGGGATCTCCTAGGAGCCCTTCGCGCGTCTTCCCCGAGTGTCTGCATGTGCGGGCTGCCGGGGAAATGCGGGTTTTGGGCTGGAAATGCAGGTAGCATCTAGTGCCTCCCCCTGGACAGGGTAGGCAATTAACGGATTTACCCATGCCATGGAACACCTATGAAACCACTTAGCTGCGTGGAGGGCGGCCCCGAACCTCCCCCACACAGTCAGCCGTGTTCCGGAATTGTGAGTGTGTGGAGTTTCCGTCTTCTGTCTGCAGCACCCGGGATCTCCTAGGAGCCCTTCGCGTGTCTTCCCCGAGTGTCTACCTGTGCGGGCTGACGGGGAAAGGCAGGGTTTGGGCTGGAAATGCAGGTAGCATCTAGTGCCTCCCCCTGGACTTGGGAGGTATTTAGCGGACTTCCCCCTGCCAGGGAATACCTTTGACACGACTCAGCTTCGTGGAGGGCGGCCCCTAACCTCCCCCTCACAGTCAGCCGTGTTTTGGAATTGTGAGTGTGGGGAGGATCCGTCTTCTGTCTGCAGCACCTGGGATCTCCTAGGAGCCCTTTCCCTGTCTTCCCCGAGTGACTGCATGTGCGGGCTGCAGGGGAAAGGCGGGGTTTGGGCTGGAAATGCAGGTAGCTTCTAGTGCCTCCCCCTCTATAGGGTAGGCAATTAGCGGATTTACCCATGCCAGGGAACACCTATGACAACACTTAGCTGCGTGGAGGTCGGCCCCGAACCTCCCCCACACAGTCAGCCGTGTTCCGGAATTGTGAGTGTGGGGAGGTTCCGTCTTCTGTCTGCAGCACCCGGGATCTCCTAGGAGCACTTCGCGTGTTTTCCCCGAGTGTCTGCATGTGCGGGCTGCCGGGGAAAGGCGGGGTTTGGGCTGGAAATTCAGGTAGCATCTAGTGCCTCCCCCTGGACAGGGTAGGCAATTAGCGGACTTCCCCGTGCCAGGGAACACCTTTGACACCACTTAGCTGCGTGGAGGGCGGCCCCGAACCTCCCCCACACAGTCAGTCGTGTTCCGGAATTGTGAGGGTGGGGAGGTTCCGTCTTCTGTATGCAGCACCCGGGATTTCCTAGGAGCACTTCGCGTTTCTTCCCCGAGTTTCTGCATGTGCGTGCTGCCGGGGAAAGGCGGGGGTGGGGCTGGAAATGTAGGTAGCATCTAGTGCCTCCCCCTGGACTTGGGAGGTAATTAGCGGACTTCCCCTTCCAGGGAACACCTGTAACACCAGTCAGCTGCGTGGACGGCGGCCCCAAACTTCCCCCAGACAGTCAGCCGTGTTCCGGAATTCTGAGAGTGGGGAGGTTCCGTCTTCTGTCTGCAGCACCCGGGATCTCCTAGGAGCCCTTCACGTGTATTCTCCGAGTGTCTGCTTTTGCGGGCTGCCGGGGAAATGCGGGTGTTGGGCTGGAAATGCAGGTATCATCTAGTGCCTACTGCTGAACAAGGGAGGTATTTAGTGGAATTCCTCCTGCCTGGGAACACCTGTGACACCAGTCAGCTGCGTGGAAGGCGGCCCAATGCTTTCCCCACACAGTCAGCCGTGTTCTGGAATTGTGAGTGTATGGATGTTCCGTCTTCTGTCTGCAGCACCCGGGACCTCCTAGGAGCCATTCGCGTGTCTTCCCCGAGTGTCTCCCATTGCGGGCTGCCGGGGAAACCGGGGGTTTGGCTGGAAATACAGGTAGCATCTATTGCCTCCCCCTGGACTTGGGAGGTAATTAGCGGACTTCCCCTTACCAGGGAACACTTTGACACCACTTAGCTGCGTGGAGGGCGGCCCCGAAACTCCCCCACACAGTCAGCCGTGTTCCGGAATTCTGAGTGTGGGGAGGTTCCGTCTTCTGTCTGCAGCACCCGGGATCCCCTAGGAGCCCTTCGTGTCTTCCCCGAGTGTCTGCATGTGCGGGCTGCCGGGGAAAGTCGTGGGTTGTGCTGCAAAAGCAGGTAGCATCTAGTGCATCCTCCTGGACAGGGTAGGCAGTTAGCGGATTTCCCCATGCCAGGGAACACCTGTGACACCAGTCAGCTGCGTGGACGGCGGCCACAAACCTCCCCAACCAAGTCAGCCGTGTTCCGGAATTCTGAGAGTGGGGAGGTTCCGTCTTCTGTCTGCAGCACCCGGGATCTCCTAGGAGCACTTCGCGTGTCTTCCCCGAGTGTCTGCATGTGCGGGCTGCCGGGGAAAGCGGGGTTTGGGCTGGAAATGCAGGTAGTATCTAGTCCCTCCCCCTTGATTTGGGAGGTAATTAGCGGACTTCCCACTGCCAGGGAATACTTTTGACACCACTCAGCTACGTGGAGGGCGGCCCCTACCCTCCACCACACAGTCAGCCGTGTTCCGGAATTGTGAGTGTGGGGAGGATCCGTCTTCTGTTTGCAGCACCCGGGATCTCCTAGGAGCCATTCGCGTGTCTTCCCCGAGTGTCTGCATGTGCGGGCTGCCGGGGAAAGGCGGGGTTTGGGCTGAAAAAGCAGGTAGCATGTAGTGCCTCCCCCTGGAAAGGGTAGGCAATTAGCGGATTTCCCCATGCCAGGGAACACATTTGACCCCACTTAGCTGCGTGGAGGGCGGCCCCGAAACTCCCCCACACAGTCAGCCTTGTTCCGGAATTGTGAGTTTGGGGAAGTTCCGTCTTCTGTCTGCAGCACTCGGGATCTCCTAAGAGCCCTTCGCGTTTCTTGCCCGAGTGTCTAACTGTGCGGGCTGCCGGGAAAAGGCGGGGTTTGGGCTGGAAATGCAGGTAGTATCTAGTGCCTCCCCCTGGACTTGGGAGGTAATTAGCGGACTTCCCCCTGCCAGGGAACACCTGTGACCCCAATCAGCTGCGTGGACGGCGGCCCCATTCTTCCCCCACACTGTCATCCGTGTTCCGGAATTGTGAGTGTATGGAGGTTCCGTCTTCTGTCTGCAGCACCCGAGATCTCCTAGGAGCCCTTCGCGTGTTTTCCCAGAGTGTCTACCTTTGCGGTCTGCCGGGGAAAGGCGGGGGTTGGGCTGGAATTGCAGGTAGCATCTAGTGCATCCTCCTGGTCAGGGTAGGCAATTAGCGGAATTCCGCCTGCCAGGGAACACCTGTGACACCAGTCATCTGCCTGGAAGGCGGCCCCATTCTTCCCCTACACTGTCATCCGTGTTCTGGTATTGTGAGTGTATGGAGGTTCCGTCTTCTGTCTGCAGAACCCGAGATCTCCTAGGAGCCCTTCGCGTGTCTTCCCCGAGTGTCTACCTGTGCGGGATGACGGGGAAAGGCGGGGGTTGGGCTGGAAATGCAGGTAGCATGCAGTGCCTCCCCCTGGAAAGGGTAGGGATTTAGCGGACTTCCCCATGCCAGGGAACACCTTTGACACCCCTTAGCTGCGTGGAGGGCGGCCCCGAACCTCCCTCACACAGTCAGCCGTGTACCGGAATTGTGAGTGTGGGGAAGTTCCGTCTTCTATCTGCAGCACCCGGGATCTCCTAGGAGCCCTTCGCGTGTCTTCCCCGAGTGTCTCCCATTGCGGGCTGCCAGGGAAATCGGGGGTTTGGCTGGAAATACAGGTAGCATCTAGTGCCTCCCCCTGGACTTGGGAGGTAATTAGCGGACTTCCCCCTGCCAGGGAACACCTTTGACACCACTTAGCTGCGTGGAGGGCGGCCCCGAACCTCCCCCACCCAGTCAGCCGTGTTCCGGAATTCTGAGAGTGGGGAGGTTCCGTCTTCTGTCTGCAGCACCCGGGATCTCCTAGGAGCCCTTCGTGTCTTCCCCGAGTGTCTGCATGTGCGGGCTGCCGGGGAAAGACGGGGGTTGTGCTGGAAAAGCAGGAAGCATCTAGTGCATCCTCCTGGACAGGGTAGGCAATTAGCGGATTTCCCCATGCCAGGGAACACCTGTGACACCAGTCAGCTGCGTGGACGGCGTCCCCAAACCTCCCCAACAAAGTCAGCCGTGTTTCGGAATTCTGAGAGTGGGGAGGTTCCGTCTTCTGTCTGCAGCACCCGGGATCTCCTAGGAGCACTTCGCGTGTCTTCCCCGAGTGTCTGCATGTGCGGGCTGCCGGGGAAAGCGGGGTTTGGACTGGAAATACAGGTAGTATCTACTGCCTCCCCCTTGACTTGGGAGGTAATTAGCGGACTTCCCCCTGCCAGGGAATACTTTTGACAACACTCAGGTACGTGGAGGGCGGCCCCTACACTCCCCCACACAGTCAGCCGTGTTCCGGAATTGTGAGTGTGGGGAGGATCCGTCTTCTGTCTGCAGCAACCGGGATCTCCTAGGAGCCATTTGCGTGTCTTCCCCGAGTGTCTGCATGTGCGGGCTGCCGGGGAAAGGCGGGGTTTGGGCTGGAAAAGCAGGTAGCATGTAGTGCCTCCCCCTGGAAAGGGTAGGCAATTAGCGGATTTCCCCATGCCAGGGAACACATTTGACCCCACTTAGCTGCGTGGAGCGCGGCCCCGAAACTCCCCCACACAGTCAGCCGTGTTCCGGAATTGTGAGTTTGGGGAAGTTCCGTCTTCTGTCTGCAGCACTCGGGATCTCCTAAGAGCCCTTCGCGTTTCTTCCCCTAGTGTCTACCTGTGCGGTCTGCCGGGGAAAGGCGGGGGTTGGGCTGGAAATGCAGGTAGCATCTAGTGCATCCTCCTGGACAGGGTAGGCAATTAGCGGAATTCCGCCTGCCAGGGAACACCTGTGACACCAGTCAGCTGCGTGGAAGTCGGCCCCATTCTTCCCAAACACTGTCATCCATGTTCCGGAATTGTGAGTGTATGGAGGTTCCGTCTTCTGTCTGCAGAACCAGAGATCTCCTAGGAGCCCTTCGCGTGTCTTCCCCGAGTGTCTACCTGTGCGGGCTGCCGGGGAAAGGCGGGGGTTGGGCTGGAAATGCAGGTAGCATGTAGTGCCTCCCCCTGGAAAGGGTAGGCATTTAGCGGATTTCCCCATGCCAGGGAACACCTGTGACACCAGTCAGCTGCGTGGACGGCGGCCCCAAACCTCCCCCACAAAGTCAGCCGTGTTTCGGAATTCTGAGATTGGGGAGGTTCCGTCTTCTGTCTGCAGCACCCGGGATCTCCTAGGAGCCTTTCGCGTGTCTTCCCATAGTGCCTGCATGTGCGGGCTGCCGGGGAAAGGCGGGTTTTGGGCTGGAAATGGAGGTAACATATAGTGCCTCCCCCTGGAAAGCGTAGGCAATTAGCGGATTTCCCCATGCCAGGGAACAGCTTTGACACCACTTAGCTGCGTGGAGGGCGGCCCCGAAACTCCCCCACACAATCAGCCGTGTTCCGGAATTGTGAGTGTGGGGAAGTTCCGTCTCCGTCTGCAGCACCCGGGATCTCCTCGGAGCCCTTCGCGTGTCTTCCCCGAGTGTCTAGCTGTGCGGGCTGCCGGGGAAAGGCGGGGGTTGGGCTGGAAATGCAGGTAGTATCTAGTGCCTCCCCCTGGACTTGGGAGGTATTTAGCGGACTTCCCCCTGCCAGGGAATACCTTTGACACGACTCAGCATCGTGGAGGGCGGCCCCTAACCTCCCCCTCACAGTCAGCCGTGTTTTGGAATTGTGAGTGTGGGGAGGATCCGTCTTCTGTCTGCAGCACCTGGGATCTCCTAGCAGTCCTTTCCGTGTCTTCCCCGAGTGACTGCATGTGCGGGCTGCTGGGGAAAGGCGGGGTTTGGGCTGGAAATGCAGGTAGCATCTAGTGCCTCCCCCTGGACAGGGTAGGCAATTAGCGGACTTCCCCGTGCCAGGGAACACCTTTGACACCACTTAGCTGCGTGGAGGGCGGCCCCGAACCTCCCCCACACAGTAAGCCGTGTTCCGGAATTGTGAGGGTGGGGAGGTTCCGTCTTCTGTATGCAGCACCCGGAATTTCCTAGGAGCACTTCGCGTTTCTTCCCCGAGTGTCTGCATGTGCGTGCTGCCGGGGAAAAGCGGGGGTGGGGCTGGAAATGTAGGTAGCATATAGTGCCTCCCCCTGGACTTGGGAGGTAATTAGCGGACTTCCCCATCCAGGGAACACCTGTAACACCAGTCAGCTGCGTGGACGGCGGCCCCAAACTTCCCCCAGACAGTCAGCCGTGTTCCGGAATTCTGAGAGTGGGGAGGTTCCGTCTTCTGTCTGCAGCACCCGGGATCTCCTAGGAGCCCTTCACGTGTATTCTCCGAGTGTCTGCTTTTGCGGGCTGCCGGGGAAATGCGGGTGTTGGGCTGGAAATGCAGGTATCATCTAGTGCCTACTGCTGAACAAGGGAGGTATTTAGTGGAATTCCTCCTGCCTGGGAACACCTGTGACACCAGTCAGCTGCGTGGAAGGCGGCCCAATGCTTCCCCCACACAGTCAGCCGTGTTCTGGAATTGTGAGTGTATGGATGTTCCGTCTTCTGTCTGCAGCACCCGGGACCTCCTAGGAGCCATTCGCGTGTCTTCCCCGAGTGTCTCCCATTGCGGGCTGCCGGGGAAAGCGGGGGTTTGGCTGGAAATACAGGTAGCATCTATTGCCTCCCCCTGGACTTGGGAGGTAATTAGCGGACTACCCCCTGCCAGGGAACACCTTTGACACCACTTAGCTGCGTGGAGGGCGGCCCCGAAACTCCCCCACACAGTCAGCCGTGTTCCGGAATTCTGAGTGTGGGGAGGTTCCGTCTTCTGTCTGCAGCACCCGGGATCTCCTAGGAGCCCTTCGTGTCTTCCCCGAGTGTCTGCATTTGCGGGCTGCCGGGGAAAGACGTGGGTTGTGCTGCAAAAGCAGGTAGCATCTAGTGCATCCTCCTGGACAGGGTAGGCAGTTAGCGGATTTCCCCATGCCAGGGAACACCTGTGACACCAGTCAGCTGCGTGGACGGCGTCCCCAAACCTCACCAACAAAGTCAGCCGTGTTCCGGAATTCTGAGAGTGGGGAGGTTCCGTCTTCTGTCTGCAGCACCCGGGATCTCCTAGGAGCACTTCGCGTGTCTTCCCCGAGTGTCTGCATGTGCGGGCTGCCGGGGAAAGCGGGGTTTGGGCTGGAAATGCAGGTAGTATCTAGTCCCTCCCCCTTGATTTGGGAGGTAATTAGCGGACTTCCCCCTGCCAGGGAATACTTTTGACAACACTAAGCTACGTGGAGGGCTGCCCCTAACCTCCACCACACAGTCAGCCGTGTTCCGGAATTGTGAGTGTGGGGAGGATCCGTCTTCTGTCTGCAGCACCCGGGATCTCGTAGGAGCCATTCGCGTGTCTTCCCCGAGTGTCTGCATGTGCGGGCTGCCGGGGAAAGGCGGGGTTTGTGCCGGAAATGCAGGTAGCATGTAGTGCCTCCCCCTGGAAAGGGTAGGCAATTAGCGGATTTCCCCATGCCAGGGAACACATTTGACATCACTTAGCTGCGTGGAGGGCGGCCCCGAACCTCCCCCACACAGTCAGCCGTGTTCCGGAATTGTGAGTTTGGGGAAGTTCCGTCTTCTGTCTGCAGCACCCGGGATCTCCCAAGAGCCCTTCGCGTTTCTAGCCCGAGTGTCAGACTGTGCGGGCTGCCGGGGAAAGGCGGGGGTTGGGCTGGAATTGCAGGTAGTATCTAGTGCCTCCCCCTGGACTTGGGAGGTAATTAGCGGACTTCCCCCTGCCAGGGAACACCTGTGACACCAGTCAGCTGCGTGGACGGCGGCCCAAAACCTCCCACACACAGTCAGGCGTGTTCCGGAATTTTGAGAGTGGGGAGGTTCCGTCTTCTGTCTGCAGCACCCTGGATCTCCTAGGAGCCCTTCGCGTGTCTTCCCCGAGTGTCTGCTTGTGCGGGCTGCCGGGGAAAGGCGGGGGTTGGGCTGGAAATGCAGGTAGCATCTAGTGCCTCCTCCTGAACAGGGGAGGTAATTAGCGGAATTCCGCCTGCCTAGGAACACCTGTGACACCAGTCAGCTGCGTGGAAGTCGGCCCCATTCTTCCCCCACACAGTCATCCGTGTTCCGGAATTGTGAGTGTATGGAGGTTCCGTCTTCTGTCTGCAGCACCCGGGACCTCTTAGGAGCCCTTCGCGTGTCTTCCCCGAGTGTCTCCCATTGCGGGCTGCCGATGAAAGCGGGGGTTTGGCTGGAAATGCAGGTAGCATCAAGTGCCTCCCCCTGGACAGGGTAGGCAATTAGCGGAATTCCCCCTGCCAGGGAACACCTTTGACACCACTTAGCTGCGTGGAGGGCGGCCCCGAACCTCCCCCACACAGTCAGCCGTGTTCCGGAATTGTGAGTGTGGGGAAGTTCCGTCTTCTATCTGCAGCACCCGGGATCTCCTAGGAGCCCTTCGCGTGTCTTCCCCGAGTGTCTCCCATTGCGGGCTGCCAGGGAAATCGGGGGTTTGGCTGGAAATACAGGTAGCATCTAGTGCCTCCCCCTGGACTTGGGAGGTAATTAGCGGACTTCCCCCTGCCAGGGAACACCTTTGACACCACTTAGCTGCGTGGAGGGCGGCCCCGAACCTCCCCCACCCAGTCAGCCGTGTTCCGGAATTCTGAGAGTGGGGAGGTTCCGTCTTCTGTCTGCAGCACCCGGGATCTCCTAGGAGCCCTTCGTGTCTTCCCCGAGTGTCTGCATGTGCGGGCTGCCGGGGAAAGACGGGGGTTGTGCTGGAAAAGCAGGTAGCATCTAGTGCATCCTCCTGGACAGGGTAGGCAATTAGCGGATTTCCCCATGCCAGGGAACACCTGTGACACCAGTCAGCTGCGTGGACAGCGTCCCCAAACCTCCCCAACAAAGTCAGCCGTGTTCCGGAATTCTGAGAGTGGGGAGGTTCCGTCTTCTGTCTGCAGCACCCGGGATCTCCTAGGAGCACTTCGCGTGTCTTTCCCGAGTGTCTGCATGTGCGGGCTGCCGGGGAAAGCGGGGTTTGGACTGGAAATGCAGGTAGTATCTACTGCCTCCCCCTTGACTTGGGAGGTAATTAGCGGACTTCCCCCTGCCAGGGAATACTTTTGACAACACTCAGGTACGTGGAGGGCGGCCCCTACCCTCCCCCACACAGTCAGCCGTGTTCCGGAATTGTGAGTGTGGGGAGGATCCGTCTTCTGTCTGCAGCAACCGGGATCTCCTAGGAGCCATTCGCGTGTCTTCCCCGAGTGTCTGCATGTGCGGGCTGCCGGGGAAAGGCGGGCTTTGGGCTGGAAAAGCAGGTAGCATGTAGTGCCTCCACCTGGAAAGGGTAGGCAATTAGCGGATTTCCCCATGCCAGGGAACACATTTGACCCCACTTAGCTGCGTGGAGCGCGGCCCCGAAACTCCCCCACACAGTCAGCCGTGTTCCGGAATTGTGAGTTTGGGGAAGTTCCGTCTTCTGTCTGCAGCACTCGGGATCTCCTAAGAGCCCTTCGCGTTTCTTCCCCGAGTGTCTACCTGTGCGGTCTGCCGGGGAAAGGCGGGGGATGGGCTGGAAATGCAGGTAGCATCTAGTGCATCCTCCTGGACAGGGTAGGCAATTAGCGGAATTCCGCCTGCCAGGGAACACCTGTGACACCAGTCAGCTGCGTGGAAGGCGGCCCCATTCTTCCCCCACACTGTCATCCATGTTCCGGAATTCTGAGAGTGGGGAGGTTCCGTCTTCTGTCTGCAGCACCCGGGATCTCCTAGGAGCCCTTCACGTGTATTCTCCGAGTGTCTGCTTTTGCGGGCTGCCGGGGAAAGCGGGGGTTTGGCTGGAAATACAGGTAGCATCTATTGCCTCCCCCTGGACTTGGGAGGTAATTAGCGGACTACCCCCTGCCAGGGAACACCTTTGACACCACTTAGCTGCGTGGAGGGCGGCCCCGAATCTCCCCCACACAGTCAGCCGTGTTCCGGAATTCTCAGAGTGGGGAGGTTCCTTCTTCTGTCTGCAGCACCCGGGATCTCCTAGGAGCCCTTCGATTCTTCCCCGAGAGTCTGAATTTGCGGGCTGCCGGGGAAAGCCGGGGGTTGTGCTGGAAATGCAGGTAGCATCTAGTGCATCCTCCTGGACAGGGTAGGCAATTAGCGGATTTCCCCATGCCAGGGAACACCTGTGACACCAGTCAGCTTCGTGGACGGCGGCCCCAAACCTCCCTCACAAAGTCAGCCGTGTTCCGGAATTCTGAGATTGGGGAGGTTCCATCTTCTGTCTGCAGCACCCGGGATCTCCTAGGAGCACTTCGCGTGTATTCCCCGAGTGTCTGCATGTGCGGGCTGCCGGGGAAAGGCGGGGTTTGGGCTGGAAATGCAGGTAACATCTAGTGCCTCCCCCTGGACAGGGTAGGCAATTAGCGGACTTCCCCGTGCCAGGGAACACCTTTGACACCACTTAGCTGCGTGGAGGGCGGCCCCGAACCTCCCCCACACAGTCAGCATTGTTCCGGAATTCTGAGAGTGGGGAGGTTCCGTCTTCTGTCTGCAGCACCCGGGATCTCCTAGGAGCCCTTCGCGTGTCTGCCCCGAGTGTCTAAGTGTGCGGGCTGCCGGGGAAAGGCTGGGTTTGGGCTGGAAATGCAGGTAGCATCTAGTGCCTCCCCCTGGACAGGGTAGGCAATTAGCGGACTTCCCCGTGCCAGGGAACACTTTGACACCACTTAGCTGCGTGGAGGGCGGCCCCGAACCTCCCTCACACAGTCAGCCGTGTTCCGGAATTCTGAGAGTGGGGAGGTTCTGTCTTCTGTCTGCAGCACCCGGGATCCTCTAGGAGCCCTTCGTGTCTTCCCCGAGTGTCTGCCTTTGCGGGCTGCCGGGGAAAGGCGGGGGTTGTGCTGGAAATGCAGGTAGCATCTAGTGCATCTTCCTGGACAGGGTAGGCAATTAGCGGAATTCCCCATGCCAGGGAACTCCTGTGACACCAGTCAGCTGCGTGGACGGCGGCCCCAAACCTCCCCCACAAAGTCAGCCGTGTTCCGGAATTCTGAGAGTGGGGAGGTTCCGTCTTCACTCTGCAGCACCCGGGATCTCCTAGGAGCAATTCGCGTGTCTTCCCCGAGTGTCTGCATGTGCGGGCTGCCGGGGAAAGGCGGGGTTTGGGCTGGAAATGCAGGTAGCATATAGTGCCTCCCCCTGGAATGGGTAGGCAATTAGCGGATTTCCCCGTGCCAGGGAACACCTTTGACACCACTTAAATGCGTGGAGGGCGGCCACGAACCTCCCCAACACAGTCAGCCTTGTTCCGGAATTGTGAGAGTGGGGAGGTTCCGTCTTCTGTCTGCAGCACCCGGGATCTCCTAGGAGCCCTTCGCGTGTCTTCCCCGAGTGTCTACCTGTGCGGGCTGACGGGGAAACCGGGGGTTGGGCTGGAAATGCAGGTAGTATCTAGTGCCTCCCCCTGGACTTGGGAGGTAATTTGCGGACTTCCCCCTGAGAGGGAACACCTGTGACACCAGTCAGCTGCGTGGACGGCGGCCCCAAACCTCCCCCACACAGTCAGCCGTGTTCCGGAATTCTGAGAGTGGGGAGGTTCCGTCTTCTGTCTGCAGCACCCGGGATCTCCTAGGAGCACTTCGCGTGTCTTCCCCGAGTGTCTGCATGTGCGGGCTGCCGGGGAAAGGCGGGGGTTGTGCTGGAATAGCAGGTAGCATCTAGTGCCTCCCCCTGGACAGGGTAGGCAATTAGCGGACTTCCCCGTGCAAGGGAACACCTTTGACACCTCTTAGCTGAGTGGAGGGCGGCCCCGAACCTCCCACACACAGTCAGCCGTGTTCCGGAATTCTGAGAGTGCGGAGGTTCCGTCTTCTGTCTGCAGCACCCGGGATCTCCTAGGAGCCCTTCGTGTCTTCCCCGAGTGTCTGCCTTTGCGGGCTGCCGGGGAAAGACGGGTGTTGTGCTGGAAATGCAGGTAGCATCTAGTGCATCCTCCTGGACAGGGTAGGAAATTAGCGGATTTCCCCATGCCAGGGAACACCTTTGACACCAGTCAGCTGCGTGGACGTCGGCCCCAAACCTCCCCCACAAAGTCAGCCGTGTTCCGGAATTCTGAGTGTAGGGAGGTTCCGTCTTCTGTCTGCAGCAACCGGGATCTCCTAGGAGCACTTCGCGTATTTTCCCCGAGTGTCTGCATGTGCGGGCTTCCGGGGAAAGGCGGGGTTTGTGCTGGAAATGCAGGTAGCATCTAGTGCCTCCCCCTGGATAGGGTAGGCAATTAGCGGACTTCCCCGTGCCAGGGAACAACTTTGACACCACTTAGCTGCGTGGAGGGCGGCCCCGAACCTCCCCCACACAGTCAGCCGTGTTCCGGAATTCTGAGAGTGGGGAGGTTCCGTCTTCTGTCTGCAGCACCCGGGATCTCCTAGGAGCCCTTCGTGTCTTCCCCGAGTGTCTGCCTTTGCGGGCTGCCGGGGAAATCGGGGGTTTGGCTGGAAATGCAGGTAGCATCTAGTGCCTCCCCCTGGACAGGGTAGGCATGTAGCGGAATTCCCCCTGCCAGGGAACACCTTTGACACCACTTAGCTGCGTGGAGGGCGGCCCCGAACCTCCCCCACACAGTCAGCCGTGTTCCGGAATTCTGAGAGTGGGGAGGTTCCGTCTTCTGTCTGCAGCACCCGGGATCTCCTAGGAGCCCTTCGTGTCTTCCCCGAGTGTCTGCCTTTGCGGGCTGCCGGGGAAAGGCGGGGGTTGTGCTGGAAATGCAGGTAGCATCTAGTGCATCCTCCTGGACAGGGTAGGCAATTAGCGGAATTCCCCATGCCAGGGAACACCTGTGACACCAGTCAGCTGCGTGGACAGCGGCCCCAAACCTCCCCCACAAAGTCAGCCGTGTTCCGGATTTCTGAGAGTGGGGAGGTTCCGTCTTCTGTCTGCAGCACCCGGGATCTCCTAGGAGCACTTCGCGTGTCTTCCCCGAGTGTCTGCATGTGCGGGCTGCCGGGGAAAGGCGGGGTTTGGGCTGGAAATGCAGGTAGCATGTAGTGCCTCCCCCTGGAAAGGGTAGGCAATTAGCGGATTTCCCCATGCCAGGGAACACCTTTGACACCACTTAGCTGCGTGGAGGGCGGCCCCGAAACTCCCCAACACAGTCAGCCGTGTTCCGGAAATGTGAGTTGGGGAGGTTCCATCTTCTGTCTGCAGCACCCGGGATCTCCTAGGAGCCCTTCGCGTGTCTTCCCCGAGTGTCTAACTCTGCGGGCTGCCAGGGAAAGGCGGGGGTTGGGCTGGAAATGCAGGTAGTATCTAGTGCCTCCCCCTGGACTTGAGAGGGAATTAGCGGACTTCCCCCTGCCAGGGAAAACCTGTGACACCAGTCAGCTACGTGGACGGCGGCCCCAAACCTCCCCCACACAGTCAGCCGTGTTCTGGAATTCTGAGTGTGGGGAGGTTCCGTCTTCTGTCTGCAGCACCCGGGATCTCCTAGGAGCCCTTCGTGTCTTCCCCGAGTGTCTGCCTTTGCGGGCTGCCGGGGAAAGGCGGGTGTTGTGCTGGAAATGCAGGTAGCATCTAGTGCATCCTCCTGGACAGGGTAGGCAATTAGCGGATTTCCCCATGCCAGGTAACACCTGTGACACCAGTCAGCTGCGTGGACGTCGGCCCCAAACCTCCCCCAAAAAGTCAGCCGTGTTCCGGAATTCTGAGGGTGGGGAGGTTCCGTCTTCTGTCTGCAGCAACCGGGATCTCCTAGGAGCACTTTAAGTATCTTCCCCGAGTGTCTGCATGTGCGGGCCGCCAGGGAAAGGCGGGGTTTGTGCTGGAAATGCAGGTAGCATCTAGTGCCTCCCCCTGGATAGGGTAGGCAATTAGCGGACTTCCCCGTGCCAGGGAACAACTTTGACACCACTTAGCTGCGTGGAGGGCGGCCCCGAACCTCCCCGACACAGTCAGCCGTGTTCCGGAATTCTGAGAGTGGGGAGGTTCCATCTTCTATCTGCAGCACACGGGATCTCCTAGGAGCCCTTCGTGTCTTTCCCGAGTGTCTGCCTTTGCGGGCTGACGGGGAAAGGCGGGGGTTGGGCTGGAAATGCAGGTAGTATCTAGTGCCTCCCCCTGGACTTGGGAGGTAATTTGCGGACTTCCCCCTGAGAGGGAACACCTGTGACACCAGTCAGCTGCGTGGACGGCGGCCCCAAACCTCTCCCACATAGTCAGCCGTGTTCCGGAATTCTGAGAGTGGGGAGGTTCCGTCTTCTGTCTGCAGCACCCGGGATCTCCTTGGAGTACTTCGCGTGTCTTCCCCGAGTGTCTGCATTTGCGGGCTGCCGGGGAAAGGCGGGGGTTGTGCTGGAAATGCAGGTAGTATCTAGTGCCTCCCCCTGGACAGGGTAGGCAATTAGCGGACTTCCCCGTGCATTGGAACACCTTTGACACCACTTAGCTGAGTGGAGGGCGGCCCCGAACCTCCCCCACACAGTCAGCCGTGTTCCGGAATTCTGAGAGTGGGGAGGTTCCGTCTTCTGTCTGCAGCACCCGGGATCTCCTAGGAGCCCTTCGCGTGTCTTCCCCGAGTGTCTGCATGTGCGGGCTGCCGTGGAAAGGCGGGGTTTGGGCTGGAAATTCAGGTAGCATTTAGTGCCTCCCCCTGGACATGGTAGGCAATTAGCGGACTTCCCCTGCCAGGGAACACCTGTTACACCAGTCAGCTGCGTGGACGGCGGCCCCAAACCTCCCCCACAAAGTCAGCCGTGTTCCGGAATTCTGAGAGTGGGGAGGTTCCGTCTTCTGTCTGCAGCACCCGGGATCACCTAGGAGCCCTTCGTGTCTTCCCAGAGTGTCTGCCTTTGCGGGCTGCCGGGGAAAGGCGGGGTTTGGGCTGGAAATGCAGGTAGAATCTAGTGCCACACCCTGGACAGGGTAGGCAATTAGCCGACTTCCCCGTGCGAGGGAACACCTTTGACACCACTTAGGTGCGTGGAGGGCGGCCCCGAACCTCCCCCACACAGTCAGCCGTGTTCCGGAATGTGAGTGTGGGGAAGTTCCGTCTTCTGTCTGCAGCACCCGGGATCTCCTAGGAGCCCTTCGCGTGTCTTGCCCGAGTGTCTACCTGTGCGGGCTGCCGGGGAAATGCGGGGGTTGGGCTGGAAATTTAGGTAGTATCTAGTGCCTCCCCCAGGACTTGGGACGTAATTAGCGGACTTCCCCGTGCCAGGGAATACCTTTGACACCACTCAGCTGCGTGAAGCGCGGCCCCTAAACTCCCCCACACAGTCAGCCGTGTTCCGGAATTGTGATTGTGGGGAGGATCGGTCTTCTGTCTGCAGCACCTGGGATTTCCTAGGAGCCTTTCGCGTGTCTTCCCCGAGTGTCTGCATGTGCGGTCTGCCGGGAAAGGCGGGGTTTGGGCTGGAAATACAGGTAGCATCTAGTTCCTCCCCCTTGACAGGGTAGGCAATTAGCGGATTTACCCATGCCAGGGAACACCTAGGACACCACTTAGCTGCGTGGAGGGCGGCCCCGATCCTCCCCCACACAGTCAGCCGTGTTCCGGAATTCTGAGAGTTTGGAGGTTCCGTCTTCTGTCTGCAGCACCCGGGATCTCCTAGGAGCCCTTCGTGTCTTCCCCGAGTGTCTGCTTTTGCGGGCTGCCGGGGAAAGGCGGGGGTTGTGCTGGAAATGCAGGTAGCATCTAGTGCCTCCCCCTGGAAAGGGTAGGCAATTAGCGGACTTCTCCGTGCCTGGGAACACCTTTGACACCACTTAGCTGCGTGGAGGGCGGCCCCGAACCTCCCCCACACAGTCAGCCGTGTTCCGGAATTCTGAGAGTGGGGAGGTTCCGTCTTCTGTCTGCAGCACCCGGGATCTCCTAGGAGCACTTCGCGTGTCTTCCCCGAGTGTCTGCATGTGCGGGCTGCCGTGGAAATGCGGGGTTTGGGCTGGAAATGCAGGTAGCATCTAGTGCCTCCCCCTGGACAGGGTAGGCAATTAGCGGACTTCCCCGTGCCAGGGAACACCTTTGACACCACTTAGCTGCGTGGAGGGCGGCCCCGAACCTCCCCCACACAGTCAGCCGTGTTCCGGAATTATGAGAGTGGGGAGGTTCCGTCTTCTGTCTGCAGCACCCGGGATCTCCTAGGAGCACTTCGCGTGTCTTCCCCGAGTGTCTGCATGTGCGGGCTGCCGGGGAATGGCGGGGTTTGGGCTGGAAATGCAGGTAGCATTTAGTGCCTCCCCCTGGACAGGGTAGGCAATTAGCGGACTTCCCCGTGCCAGGGAACACCTTTGACACCACTTAGCTGCGTGGAGGGCGGCCCCGAACCTCCCCCACACAGTCAGCCGTGTTCCGGAATTGTGAGTGTGGGGAGGTTCCGTCTTCTGTCTGCAGCACCCGGGATCTCCTAGGAGCCCTTCGCGTGTCTTCCCCGAGTATATAACTGTGCGGGCTGCCCGGGAAATGCGGGGGTTGTGCTGGAAATGCAGGTAGTATCTAGTGCCTCACCCTGGACTTGGGAGGTAATTAGCGTACTTCCCCCTGCCAGGGAACACCTGTGACACCAGTCAGCTACGGGGACGGCGGCCCCAAACCTCCCCCACAGAGTCAGCCGTGTTCTGGGATTCTGAGTGTGGGGAGGTTCCGTCTTCTGTCTCCAGCACCCGGGATCTCCTAGGAGCACTTCGCGTGTCTTCCCCGAGTGTCTGCATTTGCGGGCTGCCGGGGAAAGGCGGGGGTTGTGCTGGAAATGCAGGTAGCATCTAGTGCCTCCTCCTGGACAGGTTAGGCAATTAGCGGAATTCCCCGTGCCAGGGAACACCTTTGACACCACTTAGCTGCGTGGAGGGCGGCCCCGAAAATCCCCCACACAGTCAGCCGTGTTCCGGAATTGTGAGGGTGGGGAGGTTCCGTCTTCTGTCTGCATCACCTGGGATCTCCTAGGAGCCATTCGCGCGTCTTCCCCGAGTGTCTCACATTGCGGGCTGCCGGGGAAAGGCGGGGTTTGGGCTGGAAATGCAGGTAGTATCTAGTGCCTCCCCATGGACAGGGTAGGCAATTAGCGGACTTCCCCATGCCAGGGAACACCTTTGACACCACTTAGCTGCGTGGAGGGCGGCCCCGAACCTCCCCCACACATTCAGCCATGTTCCGGAATTGTTAGTGTGGGGAGGTTCCGTCTTCTGTCTGCCGCACCCGGGATCTCCTAGGAGCCCTTCACGTGTCTTCCCCGAGTGTCTCCCATTGCGAGCTGCCGGGGAAAGCGGGGGTTGGGCCGGAAATGCAAGTAGCATCTGGTGCCTCCCCCTGGACAGGGTAGGCAATTAGCGGACTTCCCCGTGCCAGGGAACACCTTTGACACCACTCAGCTACGTGGAGGGCGGCCCCTAACCTCCACCACACAGTCAGCCGTGTTCCGGAATTGTGAGTGTGGGGAGGTTCCGTCTTCTGTCTGCAGCACCCGGGATCTCCTAGGAGCCCTTCGCGTGTCTTCCCCGAGTGTCTACCTGTGCTGGCTCCCGGGGAAAAGCGGGGGTTGTGCTGGAAATTCAGGTAGTATCTAGTGCCTCCCCCTGGACTTGGGAGGTAATTAGCGGAATTCCCCCTGCCACGGAACACCTGTGACACCAGTCAGCTGCGTGGACGGCGGCCCCAAACCTCCCCCACACAGTCAAACTTGTTCTGGAATTCTGAGAGTGGGGAGGTTCCGTCTTCTGTCTGCAGCAACCGGGATCTCCTAGGAGCACTTCGCGTGTCTTCCCCGAGTGTCTGAATGTGCGGGCTGCCGGGGAAAGGCGGGATTTGTGTTGGAAATGCAGGTAGCATCTAGTGCATCCTCCTGGACAGGGTAGGCAATTAGCGGAATTCCCCATGCCAGGGAACACCTGTGACACCACTTAGCTGCGTGGAGGGCGGCCCCGAACCTCAACCACACAGTCAGCCGTGTTCCGGAATTGTGAGTGTGGGGAGGTTCCGTCTTCTGTCTGCAGCACCCGGGATCTCCTAGGAGCCCTTCGCGTGTCTTCCCCGAGTGTCTAACTGTGCGGGCTGCCGGGGAAAGGCGGGGGTTGGGCTGGAAATGCAGGTAGTATCTAGTGCCTCCCCCTGGACTTGGGAGGTAATTTGCGGACTTCCCCCTGCAAGGGAACACCTTTGACACCACTTAGCTGCGTGGAGGGCGGCCACAAATCTCTCCCACACAGTCAGCCGTGTTCCGGAATTCTGAGAGTGTGGAGGTTCCGTCTTCTGTCTGCAGCACCCGGGATCTCCTAGGAGCCCTTCGTGTCTTCCCCGAGAGTCTGAATTTGCGGGCTGCCGGGGAAAGCCCGTGGTTGTGCTGGAAATGCAGGTAGCATCTAGTGCATCCTCCTGGACAGGGTAGGCAATTAGCGGATTTCCCCATGCCAGGGAACACCTGTGACACCAGTCAGCTTCGTGGACGGCGGCCCCAAACCTCCCCCACAAAGTCAGTCGTGTTCCGGAATTCTGAGAGTGGGGAGGTTCCATCTTTTGTCTGCAGCACCCGGGATCTCCTAGGAGCACTTCGCGTGTATTCCCCGAGTGTCTGCATGTGCGGGCTGCCGGGGAAAGGCGGGGTTTGGGCTGGAAATGCAGGTAGCATCTAGTGCCTCCCCCTGGACAGGGTAGGCAATTAGCGGACTTCCCCGTGCCAGGGAACACCTTTGACACCACTTAGCTGCGTGGAGGGCGGCCCCGAACCTCCCCCACAGAGTCAGCCATGTTCCGGAATTCTGAGAGTGGGGAGGTTCCGTCTTCTGTCTGCAGCACCCGGGATCTCCTAGGAGCCCTTCGTGTCTTCGCCGAGTGTCTGCCTTTGCGGGCTGCCGGGGAAAGGCGGGGGTTGTGCTGGAAATGCAGGTAGCATCTAGTGCATCCTCCTGGACAGGGTAGGCAATTAGCGGAATTCCCCATGCCAGGGAACACCTGTGACACCAGTCAGCTGCGTGGACAGCGGCCCCAAACCTCCCCCACAAAGTCAGCCGTGTTCCGGATTTCTGAGATTGGGGAGGTTCCGTCTTCTGTCTGCAGCACCCGGGATCTCCTAGGAGCCCTTCGCGTGTATTCCCCGAGTGTCTAAGTGTGCGGGCTGCTGGGGAAAGGCTGGGTTTGGGCTGGAATTGCAGGTAGCATCTAGTGCCTCCCCCTGGACAGGGTAGGCAATTAGCCGACTTCCCCGTGCCAGGGAACACCTTTGACATCACTTAGCTGCGTATAGGGCGGCCCCGAACCTCCCCCACTCAGTCAGTCGTGTTCCGGAATTGTGAGTGTGGGGAGGTTCCGTTTTCTGTCTGCATCACCTGGGATCTCCTAGGAGCCCTTCGCGCGTCTTCCCCGAGTGTCTGCATGTGCGGGCTGCAGGGGAAATGCGGGTTTTGGGCTGGAAATGCAGGTAGCATCTAGTGCCTCCCCCTGGACAGGGTAGGCAATTAACGGATTTACCCATGCCATGGAACACCTATGAAACCACTTAGCTGCGTGGAGGGCGGCCCCGAACCTCCCCCACACAGTCAGCCGTGTTCCGGGATTGTGAGTGTGTGGAGTTTCCGTCTTCTGTCTGCAGCACCCGGGATCTCCTAGGAGCCCTTCGCGTGTCTTCCCCGAGTGTCTACCTGTGCGGGCTGACGGGGAAAGGCGGGGTTTGTGCTGGAAATGCAGGTAGTATCTAATGCCTCCCCATGGACTTGGGAGGTAATTTGCGGACTTCCCCCTGCCAGGGAACACCTGTGACACCAGTCAGCTGCGTGGACGGCGGCCACAAACCTCCCCCACACAGTCAGCCTTGTTCCGGAATTCTGAGAGTGGGGAGGTTCCGTCTTCTCTCTGCAGCACCCGGGATCTCCTAGGAGCACTTCGCGTGTCTTCCCCGAGTGTCTGCATGTGCGGACTGCCGGGGAAAGGCGGGGTTTGGGTTGGAAATGCAGGTAGCATCTAGTGCCTCCTCCTGGACAAGGTAGGCAAGTAACGGAATTCCCCCTGCCAGGGAACACATTTGACACCACTTAGCTGCGTGGAGGGCGGCCCCAAACCTCCCCCACACAGTAAGCCGTGTTCTGGAATTGTGAGAGTGTGGAGGTTCCGTCTTCTGTCTGCAGCACACGGGATCTCCTAGGAGCCCTTCGTGTCTTCCCCGAGAGTCTGCCTTTGCGGGCTGCCGGGGAAAGGCGGGGGTTGTGCTGGAAATGCAGGTAGCATCTAGTGCATCCTCCTGGACTGGGTAGGCAATTAGCGGATTTCCCCATGCCAGGGAACACCTGTGACACCAGTCAGCTGCGTGGACGGCGGCCCCAAACCTCCCCCACAAAGTCAGCCGTGTTCCGGAATTCTGAGCGTGGGGAGGTTCCGTCTTCTGTCTGCAGCACCCGGGATCTCCTAGGAGCCCTTCGCGTGTCTTCCCCGAGTGTCTAAGTATGCGGGCTGCTGGGGAAAGGCTGGGTTTGGGCTGGAAATGCAGGTAGCATCTAGTGCCTCCCCCTGGACAGGGTAGGCAATTAGCCGACTTCCCCGTGCCAGGGAACACCTATGACACCACTTAGCTGCGTATAGGGCGGCCCCGAACCTCCCCCACTCAGTCAGCCGTGTTCCGGAATTGTGAGTGTGGGGAGGTTCCTTTTTCTGTCTGCATCACCTGGGATCTCCTAGGAGCCCTTCGCGCGTCTTCCCCGAGTGTCTGCATGTGCGGGCTGCCGGGGAAATGCGGGTTTTGGGCTGGAAATGCAGGTAGCATCTAGTGCCTCCCCCTGGACAGGGTAGGCAATTAACGGATTTACCCATGCCATGGAACACCTATGAAACCACTTAGCTGCGTGGAGGGCGGCCCCGAACCTCCCCCACACAGTCAGCCGTGTTCCGGAATTGTGAGTGTGTGGAGTTTCCGTCTTCTGTCTGCAGCACCCGGGATCTCCTAGGAGCCCTTCGCGTGTCTTCCCCGAGTGTCTACCTGTGCGGGCTGACGGGGAAAGGCAGGGTTTGGGCTGGAAATGCAGGTAGCATCTAGTGCCTCCCCCTGGACTTGGGAGGTATTTAGCGGACTTCCCCCTGCCAGGGAATACCTTTGACACGACTCAGCTTCGTGGAGGGCGGCCCCTAACCTCCCCCTCACAGTCAGCCGTGTTTTGGAATTGTGAGTGTGGGGAGGATCCGTCTTCTGTCTGCAGCACCTGGGATCTCCTAGGAGCCCTTTCCCTGTCTTCCCCGAGTGACTGCATGTGCGGGCTGCAGGGGAAAGGCGGGGTTTGGGCTGGAAATGCAGGTAGCTTCTAGTGCCTCCCCCTCTATAGGGTAGGCAATTAGCGGATTTACCCATGCCAGGGAACACCTATGACAACACTTAGCTGCGTGGAGGTCGGCCCCGAACCTCCCCCACACAGTCAGCCGTGTTCCGGAATTGTGAGTGTGGGGAGGTTCCGTCTTCTGTCTGCAGCACCCGGGATCTCCTAGGAGCACTTCGCGTGTTTTCCCCGAGTGTCTGCATGTGCGGGCTGCCGGGGAAAGGCGGGGTTTGGGCTGGAAATTCAGGTAGCATCTAGTGCCTCCCCCTGGACAGGGTAGGCAATTAGCGGACTTCCCCGTGCCAGGGAACACCTTTGACACCACTTAGCTGCGTGGAGGGCGGCCCCGAACCTCCCCCACACAGTCAGTCGTGTTCCGGAATTGTGAGGGTGGGGAGGTTCCGTCTTCTGTATGCAGCACCCGGGATTTCCTAGGAGCACTTCGCGTTTCTTCCCCGAGTTTCTGCATGTGCGTGCTGCCGGGGAAAGGCGGGGGTGGGGCTGGAAATGTAGGTAGCATCTAGTGCCTCCCCCTGGACTTGGGAGGTAATTAGCGGACTTCCCCTTCCAGGGAACACCTGTAACACCAGTCAGCTGCGTGGACGGCGGCCCCAAACTTCCCCCAGACAGTCAGCCGTGTTCCGGAATTCTGAGAGTGGGGAGGTTCCGTCTTCTGTCTGCAGCACCCGGGATCTCCTAGGAGCCCTTCACGTGTATTCTCCGAGTGTCTGCTTTTGCGGGCTGCCGGGGAAATGCGGGTGTTGGGCTGGAAATGCAGGTATCATCTAGTGCCTACTGCTGAACAAGGGAGGTATTTAGTGGAATTCCTCCTGCCTGGGAACACCTGTGACACCAGTCAGCTGCGTGGAAGGCGGCCCAATGCTTTCCCCACACAGTCAGCCGTGTTCTGGAATTGTGAGTGTATGGATGTTCCGTCTTCTGTCTGCAGCACCCGGGACCTCCTAGGAGCCATTCGCGTGTCTTCCCCGAGTGTCTCCCATTGCGGGCTGCCGGGGAAACCGGGGGTTTGGCTGGAAATACAGGTAGCATCTATTGCCTCCCCCTGGACTTGGGAGGTAATTAGCGGACTTCCCCTTACCAGGGAACACTTTGACACCACTTAGCTGCGTGGAGGGCGGCCCCGAAACTCCCCCACACAGTCAGCCGTGTTCCGGAATTCTGAGTGTGGGGAGGTTCCGTCTTCTGTCTGCAGCACCCGGGATCCCCTAGGAGCCCTTCGTGTCTTCCCCGAGTGTCTGCATGTGCGGGCTGCCGGGGAAAGTCGTGGGTTGTGCTGCAAAAGCAGGTAGCATCTAGTGCATCCTCCTGGACAGGGTAGGCAGTTAGCGGATTTCCCCATGCCAGGGAACACCTGTGACACCAGTCAGCTGCGTGGACGGCGGCCACAAACCTCCCCAACCAAGTCAGCCGTGTTCCGGAATTCTGAGAGTGGGGAGGTTCCGTCTTCTGTCTGCAGCACCCGGGATCTCCTAGGAGCACTTCGCGTGTCTTCCCCGAGTGTCTGCATGTGCGGGCTGCCGGGGAAAGCGGGGTTTGGGCTGGAAATGCAGGTAGTATCTAGTCCCTCCCCCTTGATTTGGGAGGTAATTAGCGGACTTCCCACTGCCAGGGAATACTTTTGACACCACTCAGCTACGTGGAGGGCGGCCCCTACCCTCCACCACACAGTCAGCCGTGTTCCGGAATTGTGAGTGTGGGGAGGATCCGTCTTCTGTTTGCAGCACCCGGGATCTCCTAGGAGCCATTCGCGTGTCTTCCCCGAGTGTCTGCATGTGCGGGCTGCCGGGGAAAGGCGGGGTTTGGGCTGAAAAAGCAGGTAGCATGTAGTGCCTCCCCCTGGAAAGGGTAGGCAATTAGCGGATTTCCCCATGCCAGGGAACACATTTGACCCCACTTAGCTGCGTGGAGGGCGGCCCCGAAACTCCCCCACACAGTCAGCCTTGTTCCGGAATTGTGAGTTTGGGGAAGTTCCGTCTTCTGTCTGCAGCACTCGGGATCTCCTAAGAGCCCTTCGCGTTTCTTGCCCGAGTGTCTAACTGTGCGGGCTGCCGGGAAAAGGCGGGGTTTGGGCTGGAAATGCAGGTAGTATCTAGTGCCTCCCCCTGGACTTGGGAGGTAATTAGCGGACTTCCCCCTGCCAGGGAACACCTGTGACCCCAATCAGCTGCGTGGACGGCGGCCCCATTCTTCCCCCACACTGTCATCCGTGTTCCGGAATTGTGAGTGTATGGAGGTTCCGTCTTCTGTCTGCAGCACCCGAGATCTCCTAGGAGCCCTTCGCGTGTTTTCCCAGAGTGTCTACCTTTGCGGTCTGCCGGGGAAAGGCGGGGGTTGGGCTGGAATTGCAGGTAGCATCTAGTGCATCCTCCTGGTCAGGGTAGGCAATTAGCGGAATTCCGCCTGCCAGGGAACACCTGTGACACCAGTCATCTGCCTGGAAGGCGGCCCCATTCTTCCCCTACACTGTCATCCGTGTTCTGGTATTGTGAGTGTATGGAGGTTCCGTCTTCTGTCTGCAGAACCCGAGATCTCCTAGGAGCCCTTCGCGTGTCTTCCCCGAGTGTCTACCTGTGCGGGATGACGGGGAAAGGCGGGGGTTGGGCTGGAAATGCAGGTAGCATGCAGTGCCTCCCCCTGGAAAGGGTAGGGATTTAGCGGACTTCCCCATGCCAGGGAACACCTTTGACACCCCTTAGCTGCGTGGAGGGCGGCCCCGAACCTCCCTCACACAGTCAGCCGTGTACCGGAATTGTGAGTGTGGGGAAGTTCCGTCTTCTATCTGCAGCACCCGGGATCTCCTAGGAGCCCTTCGCGTGTCTTCCCCGAGTGTCTCCCATTGCGGGCTGCCAGGGAAATCGGGGGTTTGGCTGGAAATACAGGTAGCATCTAGTGCCTCCCCCTGGACTTGGGAGGTAATTAGCGGACTTCCCCCTGCCAGGGAACACCTTTGACACCACTTAGCTGCGTGGAGGGCGGCCCCGAACCTCCCCCACCCAGTCAGCCGTGTTCCGGAATTCTGAGAGTGGGGAGGTTCCGTCTTCTGTCTGCAGCACCCGGGATCTCCTAGGAGCCCTTCGTGTCTTCCCCGAGTGTCTGCATGTGCGGGCTGCCGGGGAAAGACGGGGGTTGTGCTGGAAAAGCAGGAAGCATCTAGTGCATCCTCCTGGACAGGGTAGGCAATTAGCGGATTTCCCCATGCCAGGGAACACCTGTGACACCAGTCAGCTGCGTGGACGGCGTCCCCAAACCTCCCCAACAAAGTCAGCCGTGTTTCGGAATTCTGAGAGTGGGGAGGTTCCGTCTTCTGTCTGCAGCACCCGGGATCTCCTAGGAGCACTTCGCGTGTCTTCCCCGAGTGTCTGCATGTGCGGGCTGCCGGGGAAAGCGGGGTTTGGACTGGAAATACAGGTAGTATCTACTGCCTCCCCCTTGACTTGGGAGGTAATTAGCGGACTTCCCCCTGCCAGGGAATACTTTTGACAACACTCAGGTACGTGGAGGGCGGCCCCTACACTCCCCCACACAGTCAGCCGTGTTCCGGAATTGTGAGTGTGGGGAGGATCCGTCTTCTGTCTGCAGCAACCGGGATCTCCTAGGAGCCATTTGCGTGTCTTCCCCGAGTGTCTGCATGTGCGGGCTGCCGGGGAAAGGCGGGGTTTGGGCTGGAAAAGCAGGTAGCATGTAGTGCCTCCCCCTGGAAAGGGTAGGCAATTAGCGGATTTCCCCATGCCAGGGAACACATTTGACCCCACTTAGCTGCGTGGAGCGCGGCCCCGAAACTCCCCCACACAGTCAGCCGTGTTCCGGAATTGTGAGTTTGGGGAAGTTCCGTCTTCTGTCTGCAGCACTCGGGATCTCCTAAGAGCCCTTCGCGTTTCTTCCCCTAGTGTCTACCTGTGCGGTCTGCCGGGGAAAGGCGGGGGTTGGGCTGGAAATGCAGGTAGCATCTAGTGCATCCTCCTGGACAGGGTAGGCAATTAGCGGAATTCCGCCTGCCAGGGAACACCTGTGACACCAGTCAGCTGCGTGGAAGTCGGCCCCATTCTTCCCAAACACTGTCATCCATGTTCCGGAATTGTGAGTGTATGGAGGTTCCGTCTTCTGTCTGCAGAACCAGAGATCTCCTAGGAGCCCTTCGCGTGTCTTCCCCGAGTGTCTACCTGTGCGGGCTGCCGGGGAAAGGCGGGGGTTGGGCTGGAAATGCAGGTAGCATGTAGTGCCTCCCCCTGGAAAGGGTAGGCATTTAGCGGATTTCCCCATGCCAGGGAACACCTGTGACACCAGTCAGCTGCGTGGACGGCGGCCCCAAACCTCCCCCACAAAGTCAGCCGTGTTTCGGAATTCTGAGATTGGGGAGGTTCCGTCTTCTGTCTGCAGCACCCGGGATCTCCTAGGAGCCTTTCGCGTGTCTTCCCATAGTGCCTGCATGTGCGGGCTGCCGGGGAAAGGCGGGTTTTGGGCTGGAAATGGAGGTAACATATAGTGCCTCCCCCTGGAAAGCGTAGGCAATTAGCGGATTTCCCCATGCCAGGGAACAGCTTTGACACCACTTAGCTGCGTGGAGGGCGGCCCCGAAACTCCCCCACACAATCAGCCGTGTTCCGGAATTGTGAGTGTGGGGAAGTTCCGTCTCCGTCTGCAGCACCCGGGATCTCCTCGGAGCCCTTCGCGTGTCTTCCCCGAGTGTCTAGCTGTGCGGGCTGCCGGGGAAAGGCGGGGGTTGGGCTGGAAATGCAGGTAGTATCTAGTGCCTCCCCCTGGACTTGGGAGGTATTTAGCGGACTTCCCCCTGCCAGGGAATACCTTTGACACGACTCAGCATCGTGGAGGGCGGCCCCTAACCTCCCCCTCACAGTCAGCCGTGTTTTGGAATTGTGAGTGTGGGGAGGATCCGTCTTCTGTCTGCAGCACCTGGGATCTCCTAGCAGTCCTTTCCGTGTCTTCCCCGAGTGACTGCATGTGCGGGCTGCTGGGGAAAGGCGGGGTTTGGGCTGGAAATGCAGGTAGCATCTAGTGCCTCCCCCTGGACAGGGTAGGCAATTAGCGGACTTCCCCGTGCCAGGGAACACCTTTGACACCACTTAGCTGCGTGGAGGGCGGCCCCGAACCTCCCCCACACAGTAAGCCGTGTTCCGGAATTGTGAGGGTGGGGAGGTTCCGTCTTCTGTATGCAGCACCCGGAATTTCCTAGGAGCACTTCGCGTTTCTTCCCCGAGTGTCTGCATGTGCGTGCTGCCGGGGAAAAGCGGGGGTGGGGCTGGAAATGTAGGTAGCATATAGTGCCTCCCCCTGGACTTGGGAGGTAATTAGCGGACTTCCCCATCCAGGGAACACCTGTAACACCAGTCAGCTGCGTGGACGGCGGCCCCAAACTTCCCCCAGACAGTCAGCCGTGTTCCGGAATTCTGAGAGTGGGGAGGTTCCGTCTTCTGTCTGCAGCACCCGGGATCTCCTAGGAGCCCTTCACGTGTATTCTCCGAGTGTCTGCTTTTGCGGGCTGCCGGGGAAATGCGGGTGTTGGGCTGGAAATGCAGGTATCATCTAGTGCCTACTGCTGAACAAGGGAGGTATTTAGTGGAATTCCTCCTGCCTGGGAACACCTGTGACACCAGTCAGCTGCGTGGAAGGCGGCCCAATGCTTCCCCCACACAGTCAGCCGTGTTCTGGAATTGTGAGTGTATGGATGTTCCGTCTTCTGTCTGCAGCACCCGGGACCTCCTAGGAGCCATTCGCGTGTCTTCCCCGAGTGTCTCCCATTGCGGGCTGCCGGGGAAAGCGGGGGTTTGGCTGGAAATACAGGTAGCATCTATTGCCTCCCCCTGGACTTGGGAGGTAATTAGCGGACTACCCCCTGCCAGGGAACACCTTTGACACCACTTAGCTGCGTGGAGGGCGGCCCCGAAACTCCCCCACACAGTCAGCCGTGTTCCGGAATTCTGAGTGTGGGGAGGTTCCGTCTTCTGTCTGCAGCACCCGGGATCTCCTAGGAGCCCTTCGTGTCTTCCCCGAGTGTCTGCATTTGCGGGCTGCCGGGGAAAGACGTGGGTTGTGCTGCAAAAGCAGGTAGCATCTAGTGCATCCTCCTGGACAGGGTAGGCAGTTAGCGGATTTCCCCATGCCAGGGAACACCTGTGACACCAGTCAGCTGCGTGGACGGCGTCCCCAAACCTCACCAACAAAGTCAGCCGTGTTCCGGAATTCTGAGAGTGGGGAGGTTCCGTCTTCTGTCTGCAGCACCCGGGATCTCCTAGGAGCACTTCGCGTGTCTTCCCCGAGTGTCTGCATGTGCGGGCTGCCGGGGAAAGCGGGGTTTGGGCTGGAAATGCAGGTAGTATCTAGTCCCTCCCCCTTGATTTGGGAGGTAATTAGCGGACTTCCCCCTGCCAGGGAATACTTTTGACAACACTAAGCTACGTGGAGGGCTGCCCCTAACCTCCACCACACAGTCAGCCGTGTTCCGGAATTGTGAGTGTGGGGAGGATCCGTCTTCTGTCTGCAGCACCCGGGATCTCGTAGGAGCCATTCGCGTGTCTTCCCCGAGTGTCTGCATGTGCGGGCTGCCGGGGAAAGGCGGGGTTTGTGCCGGAAATGCAGGTAGCATGTAGTGCCTCCCCCTGGAAAGGGTAGGCAATTAGCGGATTTCCCCATGCCAGGGAACACATTTGACATCACTTAGCTGCGTGGAGGGCGGCCCCGAACCTCCCCCACACAGTCAGCCGTGTTCCGGAATTGTGAGTTTGGGGAAGTTCCGTCTTCTGTCTGCAGCACCCGGGATCTCCCAAGAGCCCTTCGCGTTTCTAGCCCGAGTGTCAGACTGTGCGGGCTGCCGGGGAAAGGCGGGGGTTGGGCTGGAATTGCAGGTAGTATCTAGTGCCTCCCCCTGGACTTGGGAGGTAATTAGCGGACTTCCCCCTGCCAGGGAACACCTGTGACACCAGTCAGCTGCGTGGACGGCGGCCCAAAACCTCCCACACACAGTCAGGCGTGTTCCGGAATTTTGAGAGTGGGGAGGTTCCGTCTTCTGTCTGCAGCACCCTGGATCTCCTAGGAGCCCTTCGCGTGTCTTCCCCGAGTGTCTGCTTGTGCGGGCTGCCGGGGAAAGGCGGGGGTTGGGCTGGAAATGCAGGTAGCATCTAGTGCCTCCTCCTGAACAGGGGAGGTAATTAGCGGAATTCCGCCTGCCTAGGAACACCTGTGACACCAGTCAGCTGCGTGGAAGTCGGCCCCATTCTTCCCCCACACAGTCATCCGTGTTCCGGAATTGTGAGTGTATGGAGGTTCCGTCTTCTGTCTGCAGCACCCGGGACCTCTTAGGAGCCCTTCGCGTGTCTTCCCCGAGTGTCTCCCATTGCGGGCTGCCGATGAAAGCGGGGGTTTGGCTGGAAATGCAGGTAGCATCAAGTGCCTCCCCCTGGACAGGGTAGGCAATTAGCGGAATTCCCCCTGCCAGGGAACACCTTTGACACCACTTAGCTGCGTGGAGGGCGGCCCCGAACCTCCCCCACACAGTCAGCCGTGTTCCGGAATTGTGAGTGTGGGGAAGTTCCGTCTTCTATCTGCAGCACCCGGGATCTCCTAGGAGCCCTTCGCGTGTCTTCCCCGAGTGTCTCCCATTGCGGGCTGCCAGGGAAATCGGGGGTTTGGCTGGAAATACAGGTAGCATCTAGTGCCTCCCCCTGGACTTGGGAGGTAATTAGCGGACTTCCCCCTGCCAGGGAACACCTTTGACACCACTTAGCTGCGTGGAGGGCGGCCCCGAACCTCCCCCACCCAGTCAGCCGTGTTCCGGAATTCTGAGAGTGGGGAGGTTCCGTCTTCTGTCTGCAGCACCCGGGATCTCCTAGGAGCCCTTCGTGTCTTCCCCGAGTGTCTGCATGTGCGGGCTGCCGGGGAAAGACGGGGGTTGTGCTGGAAAAGCAGGTAGCATCTAGTGCATCCTCCTGGACAGGGTAGGCAATTAGCGGATTTCCCCATGCCAGGGAACACCTGTGACACCAGTCAGCTGCGTGGACAGCGTCCCCAAACCTCCCCAACAAAGTCAGCCGTGTTCCGGAATTCTGAGAGTGGGGAGGTTCCGTCTTCTGTCTGCAGCACCCGGGATCTCCTAGGAGCACTTCGCGTGTCTTTCCCGAGTGTCTGCATGTGCGGGCTGCCGGGGAAAGCGGGGTTTGGACTGGAAATGCAGGTAGTATCTACTGCCTCCCCCTTGACTTGGGAGGTAATTAGCGGACTTCCCCCTGCCAGGGAATACTTTTGACAACACTCAGGTACGTGGAGGGCGGCCCCTACCCTCCCCCACACAGTCAGCCGTGTTCCGGAATTGTGAGTGTGGGGAGGATCCGTCTTCTGTCTGCAGCAACCGGGATCTCCTAGGAGCCATTCGCGTGTCTTCCCCGAGTGTCTGCATGTGCGGGCTGCCGGGGAAAGGCGGGCTTTGGGCTGGAAAAGCAGGTAGCATGTAGTGCCTCCACCTGGAAAGGGTAGGCAATTAGCGGATTTCCCCATGCCAGGGAACACATTTGACCCCACTTAGCTGCGTGGAGCGCGGCCCCGAAACTCCCCCACACAGTCAGCCGTGTTCCGGAATTGTGAGTTTGGGGAAGTTCCGTCTTCTGTCTGCAGCACTCGGGATCTCCTAAGAGCCCTTCGCGTTTCTTCCCCGAGTGTCTACCTGTGCGGTCTGCCGGGGAAAGGCGGGGGATGGGCTGGAAATGCAGGTAGCATCTAGTGCATCCTCCTGGACAGGGTAGGCAATTAGCGGAATTCCGCCTGCCAGGGAACACCTGTGACACCAGTCAGCTGCGTGGAAGGCGGCCCCATTCTTCCCCCACACTGTCATCCATGTTCCGGAATTCTGAGAGTGGGGAGGTTCCGTCTTCTGTCTGCAGCACCCGGGATCTCCTAGGAGCCCTTCACGTGTATTCTCCGAGTGTCTGCTTTTGCGGGCTGCCGGGGAAAGCGGGGGTTTGGCTGGAAATACAGGTAGCATCTATTGCCTCCCCCTGGACTTGGGAGGTAATTAGCGGACTACCCCCTGCCAGGGAACACCTTTGACACCACTTAGCTGCGTGGAGGGCGGCCCCGAATCTCCCCCACACAGTCAGCCGTGTTCCGGAATTCTGAGTGTGGGGAGGTTCCGTCTTCTGTCTGCAGCACCCGGGATCTCCTAGGAGCCCTTCGTGTCTTCCCCGAGTGTCTGCATTTGCGGGCTGCCGGGGAAAGACGTGGGTTGTGCTGCAAAAGCAGGTAGCATCTAGTGCATCCTCCTGGACAGGGTAGGCAATTAGCGGATTTCCCCATGCCAGGGAACACCTGTGACACCAGTCACCTGCGTGGACGGCGTCCCCAAACCTCACCAACAAAGTCAGCCGTGTTCCGGAATTCTGAGAGTGGGGAGGTTCCGTCTTCTCTCTGCAGCACCCGGGATCTCCTAGGAGCACTTCGCGTGTCTTCCCCGAGTGTCTGCATGTGCGGGCTGCCGGGGAAAGCGGGGTTTGGGCTGGAAATGCAGGTAGTATATAGATCCTCCCCCTTGATTTGGGAGGTAATTAGCGGACTTCCCCCTGCCAGGGAATACTTTTGACAACACTAAGCTACGTGGAGGGCTGCCCCTAACCTCCACCACACAGTCAGCCGTGTTCCGGAATTGTGAGTGTGGGGAGGATCCGTCTTCTGTCTGCAGCACCCGGGATCTCGTAGGAGCCATTCGCGTGTCTTCCCCGAGTGTCTGCATGTGCGGGCTGCCGGGGAAAGGCGGGGTTTGTGCCGGAAATGCAGGTAGCATGTAGTGCCTCCCCCTGGAAAGGGTAGGCAATTAGCGGATTTCCCCATGCCAGGGAACACATTTGACATCACTTAGCTGCGTGGAGGGCGGCCCCGAACCTCCCCCACACAGTCAGCCGTGTTCCGGAATTGTGAGTTTGGGGAAGTTCCGTCTTCTGTCTGCAGCACCCGGGATCTCCCAAGAGCCCTTCGCGTTTCTAGCCCGAGTGTCAGCCTGTGCGGGCTGCCGGGGAAAGGCGGGGGTTGGGCTGGAATTGCAGGTAGTATCTAGTGCCTCCCCCTGGACTTGGGAGGTAATTAGCGGACTTCCCCCTGCCAGGGAACACCTGTGACACCAGTCAGCTGCGTGGACGGCGGCCCAAAACCTCCCCCACACAGTCAGGCGTGTTCCGGAATTTTGAGAGTGGGGAGGTTCCGTCTTCTGTCTGCAGCACCCTGGATCTCCTAGGAGCCCTTTGCGTGTCTTCCCCGAGTGTCTGCTTGTGCGGGCTGCCGGGGAAAGGCGGGGGTTGGGCTGGAAATGCAGGTAGCATCTAGTGCCTCCTCCTGAACAGGGGAGGTAATTAGCGGAATTCCGCCTGCCTGGGAACACCTGTGACACCAGTCAGCTGCGTGGAAGTCGGCCCCATTCTTCCCCCACACAGTCATCCGTGTTCCGGAATTGTGAGTGTATGGAGGTTCCGTCTTCTGTCTGCAGCACCCGGGACCTCTTAGGAGCCCTTCGCGTGTCTTCCCCGAGTGTCTCCCATTGCGGGCTGCCGATGAAAGCGGGGGTTTGGCTGGAAATGCAGGTAGCATCAAGTGCCTCCCCCTGGACAGGGTAGGCAATTAGCGGAATTCCCCCTGCCAGGGAACACCTTTGACACCACTTAGCTGCGTGGAGGGCGGCCCCGAACCTCCCCCACACAGTCAGCCGTGTTCCGGAATTGTGAGTGTGGGGAAGTTCCGTCTTCTATCTGCAGCACCCGGGATCTACTAGGAGCCCTTCGCGTGTCTTCCCCGAGTGTCTCCCATTGCGGGCTGCCAGGGAAATCGGGGGTTTGGCTGGAAATACAGGTAGCATCTAGTGCCTCCCCCTGGACTTGGGAGGTAATTAGCGGACTTCCCCCTGCCAGGGAACACCTTTGACACCACTTAGCTGCGTGGAGGGCGGCCCCGAACCTCCCCCACCCAGTCAGCCGTGTTCCGGAATTCTGAGAGTGGGGAGGTTCCGTCTTCTTTCTGCAGCACCCGGGATCTCCTAGGAGCCCTTCGTGTCTTCCCCGAGTGTCTGCATGTGCGGGCTGCCGGGGAAAGACGGGGGTTGTGCTGGAAAAGCAGGTAGCATCTAGTGCATCCTCCTGGACAGGGTAGGCAATTAGCGGATTTCACCATGCCAGGGAACACCTGTGACACCAGTCAGCTGCGTGGACAGCGTCCCCAAACCTCCCCAAGAAAGTCAGCCGTGTTCCGGAATTCTGAGAGTGGGGAAGTTCCGTCTTCTGTCTGCAGCACCCGGGATCTCCTAGGAGCACTTCGCGTGTCTTCCCCGAGTGTCTGCATGTGCGGGCTGCCGGGGAAAGTGGGGTTTGGACTGGAAATGCAGGTAGTATCTACTGCCTCCCCCTTGACTTGGGAGGTAATTAGCGGACTTCCCCCTGCCAGGGAATACTTTTGACAACACTCAGGTACGTGGAGGGCGGCCCCTACCCTCCCCCACACAGTCAGCCGTGTTCCGGAATTGTGAGTTTGGGGAAGTTCCGTCTTCTGTCTGCAGCACTCGGGATCTCCTAAGAGCCCTTCGCGTTTCTTCCCCGAGTGTCTACCTGTGCGGTCTGCCGGGGAAAGGCGGGGGTTGGGCTGGAAATGCAGGTAGCATCTAGTGCATCCTCCTGGACAGGGTAGGCAATTAGCGGAATTCCGCCTGCCAGGGAACACCTGTGACACCAGTCAGCTGCGTGGAAGGCGGCCCCATTCTTCCCCCACACTGTCATCCATGTTCCGGAATTGTGAGTGTATGGAGGTTCCGTCTTCTGTCTGCAGAACCAGAGATCTCCTAGGAGCCCTTCGCGTGTCTTCCCCGAGTGTCTACCTGTGCGGGCTGCCGGGGAAAGGCGGGGGTTGGGCTGGAAATGCAGGTAGCATGTAGTGCCTCCCCCTGGAAAGGGTAGGCATTTAGCGGACTTCCCCGTGCAAGGGAACACCTTTGACACCACTTAGCTGAGTGGAGGGCGGCCCCGAAACTGCCCCACACAGTCAGCCGTGTTCCGGAATTGTGAGTGTGGGGAAGTTCCGTCTTCTTTCTGCAGCACCCGTGATCTCCTAGGAGCCCTTCGCGTGTCTTGCCCGAGTGTCTACCTGTGCGGGCTGCCGGGGAAAGGCGGGGGTTGGGCTGGAAATGCAGGTAGTATCTAGTGGATCCCCCTGGACTTGGGAGGAAATTAGCGGACTTCCCCCTGCCAGGGAACACCTGTGACACCAGTCAGCTGCGTGGAAGGCGGGCCCAAACCTCCCCCACACAGTCAGCCGTGTTCCGGAATTCTGAGAGTGGGGAGGTTCCGTCTTCATTCTGCAGCACCCGGGATCTCCTAGGAGGCCTTCGCGTGTATTCCCCGAGTGTTTGCTTGTGCGGGCTGCCGGGTAAATGCGGGGGTTTGGCTGGAAATGCAGGTAGAATCTAGTACCTCCCCCTGAACAGGGGAGGTAATTAGCGGAATTCCGCCTGCCAGGGAACACCTGTGACACTAGTCAGCTGCGTGGTAGGCGGCCCCATTCTTCCCCCACACAGACATCCGTGATCCGGAATTGTGAGTGTATGGAGGATCCGTCTTCTGTCTGCAGCACCCGGGATCTCCTAGGAGCCCTTCGCGTGTCTTCCCCGAGTGTCTCCCATTGCGGGCTGCCGGGGAAAGGCGGGGGTTGGACTGGAAATGCAGGTAGTATCTAGTGCCTCCCCCTGGACTTGGGAGGTAATTAGCGGACTTCCCCCTGCCAGGGAACACCTGTGACACCAGTCAGCTGCGTGGACGGCGGCCCCAAACCTCCCCCACACAGTCAGCCGTGTTCTGGAATTCTGAGTGTGGGGAGGTTCCGTCTTCAGTCTGCAGCACCCGGGGTCTCCTAGGAGCACTTCGCGTGTCTTCCCCGAGTATCTGCATGTGCGGGCTGCCGGGGAAAAGCGGGGTTTAAGCTGGAAATGCAGGTAGCATCTAGTGCCTCCCTCTGGACAGGGTAGGCAATTAGCGGACTTCCCCGTGCCAGGGAACACCTTTGACACCACTTAGCTTCGTGGAGGGCGGCCCCGAACCTCCCCCACACAGTCAGCCGTGTTCCGGAATTCTGAGAGTGGGGAGGTTCCGTCTTCTGTCTGCAGCACCCGGGATCTCCTTGGAGCCCTTCGTGTCTTCCCCGAGTGTCTGCTTTTGCGGGCTGCCGTGGAAAGGCGGGGGTTTTGCTGGAAATGCAGGTAGCATCTAGTGCATCCACCTGGACAGGGTAGGCAATTAGCGGAATTCCCCATGCCAGGGAACACCTGTGACACCAGTCAGCTGCGTGGACAGCGGCCCCAAACCACCCCCACAAAGTCAGCCGTGTTCCGGATTTCTGAGAGTGGGGAGGTTCCGTCTTCTGTCTGCAGCACCCGGGATCTCCTAGGAGCCCTTCGCGTGTCTTCCCCGAGTGTCTAAGTGTGCGGGCTGCCGGGGAAAGGCTGGGTTTGGGCTGGAAATGCAGGTAGCATCTAGTCCCTCCCCCTGGACAGGGTAGGCAATTAGCGGACTTCCCCGTGCCAGGGAACACCTTTGACACCACTTAGCTGCGTGGAGGGCGGCCCCGAACCTCCCCCACACAGTCAGCCGTGTTCCGGAATTCTGAGAGTGGGGAGGTTCCGTCTTCTGTCTGCAGCACCCGGGATCTCCTAGGAGCCCTTCGTGTCTTCCCCGAGTGTCTGCCTTTGCGGGCTGCCGGGGAAAGGCGGGGGTTGTGCTGGAAATGCGGTAGCATCTAGTGCATCCTCCTGGACAGGGTAGGCAATTAGCGGAATTCCCCATGCCAGGGAGCACCTGTGACACCAGTCAGCTGCGTGGACAGCGGCCCGAAAACCTCCCCCACAAAGTCAGCCGTGTTCCGGATTTCTGAGAGTGGGGAGGTTCCGTCTTCTGTCTGCAGCACCCGGGATTTCCTAGGAGCACTTCGCGTGTCTTCCCCGAGTGTCTGCATGTGCGGGCTGCCAGGGAAAGGCGGGGTTTGGGCTGGAAATGCAGGTAGCATGTAGTGCCTCCCCCTGGAAAGGGTAGGCAATTAGCGGATTTCCCCGTGCCAGGGAACACCTTTGACACCACTTAGCTGCGTGGAGGGCGGCCCCGAAACTCCCCAACACAGTCAGCCGTGTTCCAGAATTGTGAGTTGGGGAGGTTCCGTCTTCTGTCTGCAGCAACCGGGATCTCCTAGGAGCCCTTCGCGTGTCTTCCCCGAGTGTCTAAGTGTGCGGGCTGCCGGGGAAAGGCTGGGTTTGGGCTGGAAATGCAGGTAGCATCTAGTGCCTCCCCCTGGACAGGGTAGGCAATTAGCCGACTTCCCCGTGCCAGGGAACACCTTTGACACCACTTAGCTGCGTATAAGGCGGCCCCGAGCCTCCCCCACTCAGTCAGCCCTGTTCCGGAATTGTGAGTGTGGGGAGGTTCCGTTTTCTGTCTGCATCACCTGGGATCTCCTAGGAGCCCTTCGCGCGTCTTCCCCGAGTGTCTGCATGTGCGGGCTGCCGGGGAAATGCGGGATTTGGGCTGGAAATGCAGGTAGCATCTAGTGCCTCCCCCTGGACAGGGTAGGCAATTAACGGATTTACCCATGCCATGGAACACCTATGACAGCACTTAGCTGCGTGGAGGGCGGCCCCGAACCTCCCCCACACAGTCAGCCGTGTTCCGGAATTGTGAGTGTGGGGAGGTTCCGTCTTCTGTCTGCAGCACCCGGGATCTCCTAGGAGCCCTTCGCGTGTCTTCCCCGAGTGTCTACCTGTGCGGGCTGACGGGGAAAGGCGGGGGTTGTGCTGGAAATGCAGGTAGTATGTAATGCCTCCCCATGGACTTGGGAGGTAATTTGCGGACTTCCCCCTGCCAGGGAACACCTGTGACACCAGTCAGCTGCGTGGACGGCGGCCACAAACCTCCCCCACACAGTCAGACTTGTTCCGGAATTCTGAGAGTGGGGATGTTCCGTCTTCTCTCTGCAGCACCCGGGATCTCCTAGGAGCACTTCGCGTGTCTTCCCCGAGTGTCTGCATGTGCGGACTGCCGGGGAAAGGCGGGGTTTGGGCTGGAAATGCAGGTAGCATCTAGTGCCTCCTCCTGGACAGGGTAGGCAAGTAACGGAATTCCCCCTGCCAGGGAACACCTTTGACACCACTTAGCTGCGTGGAGGGCGGCCCCAAACCTCCCCCACACAGTAAGCCGTGTTCTGGAATTGTGAGAGTGTGGAGGTTCCGTCTTCTGTCTGCAGCTCACGGGATCTCCTAGGAGCCCTTCGTGTCTTCCCCGAGAGTCTGCCTTTGCGGGCTGCCGGGGAAAGGCGGGGGTTGTGCTGGAAATGCAGGTAGCATCTAGTGCATCCTCCTGGACTGGGTAGGCAATTAGCGGATTTCCCCATGCCAGGGAACACCTGTGACACCAGTCAGCTGCGTGGACGGCGGCCCCAAACCTCCCCCACAAAGTCAGCCGTGTTCCGGAATTCTGAGATTGGGGAGGTTCCGTCTTCTGTCTGCAGCACCCGGGATCTCCTAGGAGCCTTTCGCGTGTCTTCCCATAGTGCCTGCATGTGCGGGCTGCCGGGGAAAGGCGGGTTTTGGGCTGGAAATGCAGGTAGCATATAGTGCCTCCCCCTGGAAAGCGTAGGCAATTAGCGGATTTCCCCATGCCAGGGAACAGCTTTGACACCACTTAGCTGCGTGGAGGGCGGCCCCGAAACTCCCCCACACAATCAGCCGTGTTCCGGAATTGTGAGTGTGGGGAAGTTCCGTCTCTGTCTGCAGCACCCGGGAACTCCTCGGAGCCCTTCGCGTGTCTTCCCCGAGTGTCTAGCTGTGCGGGCTGCCGGGGAAAGCCGGGGGTTGGGCTGGAAATGCAGGTAGTATCTAGTGCCTCCCCCTGGACTTGGGAGGTATTTAGTGGACTTCCCCCTGCCAGGGAATACCTTTGACACGACTCAGCATCGTGGAGGGCGGCCCCTAACCTCCCCCTCACAGTCAGCCGTGTTTTGGAATTGTGAGTGTGGGGAGGATCCGTCTTCTGTCTGCAGCACCTGGGATCCCCTAGGAGCCCTTTCCGTGTCTTCCCCGAGTGACTGCATGTGCGGGCTGCTGGGGAAAGGCGGGGTTTGGGCTGGAAATGCAGGTAGCATCTAGTGCCTCCCCCTCTATAGGGTAGGCAATTAGCGGATTTACCCATGCCAGGGAACACCTTTGACAACACTTAGCTGCGTGGAGGTCGGCCCCGAACCTCCCCCACACAGTAAGCCGTGTTCCGGAATTGTGAGTGTGGGGAGGTTCCGTCTTCTGTCTGCAGCACCCGGGATCTCCTAGGAGCACTTCGCGTGTTTTCCCCGAGTGTCTGCCTTTGCGGGCTGCCGGGGAAAGGCGGGGGATGTGCTGGAAATGCAGGTAGCATGTAGTGCATCCTCCTGGACAGGGTAGGCATTTAGCGGATTTCCCCATGCCAGGGAACACCTTTGACACCAGTCAGCTTCGTGGATGGCGGCCCCAAACCTCCCCCACACAGTCAGCCGTGTTCCGGAATTGTGAGTGTGGGGAGGTTCCGTCTTCTGTCTGCAGCACCCGAGATCTCCTAGGAGCCCTTCGCGTGTCTTCCCCGAGTGTCTACCTGTGCGAGCTGCCGGGGAAATGCGGGGGTTGGGCTGGAAATGCAGGTAGTATCTAGTGAATCCCCCTTGACTTGGGAAGTAATTAGTGGACTTCCCCTTGCCAGGGAATACTTTTGACACAACTCAGCTACGTGGAGGGCAGACCCTAACCTCCACCACACAGTCAGACGTGTTCCGGAATTGTGAGTGTGGGGAGGTTCCGTCTTCTGTCTGCAGAACCCGGGATCTCCTAGGAGCCCTTCGCGTGTGTTCCCCGAGTGTCTACCTGTGCGGGCTGCCGGGGAAAGGCGGGGGTTGGGCTGGAAATGCAGGTAGCATCTAGTGCCTCCCCCTGGACTTGGGAGGTAATTAGCGGACTTCCCCCTGGCAGGAAACACCTTTGACACCACTTAGCTGCGTGGAGGGCGGCCCCGAACCTCCCCCACACAGTAAGCCGTGTTCCGGAATTGTGAGTGTGGGGAGGTTCCGTCTTCTGTCTGCAGCACCCGGGATCTCCTAGGAGCACTTCGCGTGTTTTCCCCGAGTGTCTGCCTTTGCGGGCTGCCGGGGAAAGGCGGGGGATGTGCTGGAAATGCAGGTAGCATGTAGTGCATCCTCCTGGACAGGGTAGGCATTTAGCGGATTTCCCCATGCCAGGGAACACCTTTGACACCAGTCAGCTTCGTGGATGGCGGCCCCAAACCTCCCCCACACAGTCAGCCGTGTTCCGGAATTGTGAGTGTGGGGAGGTTCCGTCTTCTGTCTGCAGCACCCGAGATCTCCTAGGAGCCCTTCGCGTGTCTTCCCCGAGTGTCTACCTGTGCGAGCTGCCGGGGAAATGCGGGGGTTGGGCTGGAAATGCAGGTAGTATCTAGTGAATCCCCCTTGACTTGGGAAGTAATTAGTGGACTTCCCCTTGCCAGGGAATACTTTTGACACAACTCAGCTACGTGGAGGGCAGACCCTAACCTCCACCACACAGTCAGACGTGTTCCGGAATTGTGAGTGTGGGGAGGTTCCGTCTTCTGTCTGCAGAACCCGGGATCTCCTAGGAGCCCTTCGCGTGTGTTCCCCGAGTGTCTACCTGTGCGGGCTGCCGGGGAAAGGCGGGGGTTGGGCTGGAAATGCAGGTAGCATCTAGTGCCTCCCCCTGGACTTGGGAGGTAATTAGCGGACTTCCCCCTGGCAGGAAACACCTTTGACACCACTTAGCTGCGTGGAGGGCGGCCCCGAACCTCCCCCACCCAGTCAGCCGTGTTCCGGAATTCTGAGAGTGGGGAGGTTCCGTCTTCTTTCTGCAGCACCCGGGATCTCCTAGGAGCCCTTCGTGTCTTCCCCGAGTGTCTGCATGTGCGGGCTGCCGGGGAAAGACGGGGGTTGTGCTGGAAAAGCAGGTAGCATCTAGTGCATCCTCCTGGACAGGGTAGGCAATTAGCGGATTTCCCCATGCCAGGGAACACCTGTGACACCAGTCAGCTGCGTGGACAGCGTCCCCAAACCTCCCCAAGAAAGTCAGCCGTGTTCCGGAATTCTGAGAGTGGGGAAGTTCCGTCTTCTGTCTGCAGCACCCGGGATCTCCTAGGAGCACTTCGCGTGTCTTCCCCGAGTGTCTGCATGTGCGGGCTGCCGGGGAAAGTGGGGTTTGGACTGGAAATGCAGGTAGTATCTACTGCCTCCCCCTTGACTTGGGAGGTAACTAGCGGACTTCCCCCTGCCAGGGAATACTTTTGACAACACTCAGGTACGTGGAGGGCGGCCCCTACCCTCCCCCACACAGTCAGCCGTGTTCCGGAATTGTGAGTGTGGGGAGGATCCGTCTTCTGTCTGCAGAAACCGGGATCTCCTAGGAGCCATTCGCGTGTCTTCCCCGAGTGTCTGCATGTGCGGGCTGCCGGGGAAAGGCGGGGTTTGGGCTGGAAAAGCAGGTAGCATGTAGTGCCTCCCCCTGGAAAGGGTAGGCAATTAGCGGATTTCCCCATGCCAGGGAACACATTTGACCCCACTTAGCTGCGTGGAGCGCGGCCCCGAAACTCCCCCACACAGTCAGCCGTGTTCCGGAATTGTGAGTTTGGGGAAGTTCCGTCTTCTGTCTGCAGCACTCGGGATCTCCTAAGAGCCCTTCGCGTTTCTTCCCCGAGTGTCTACCTGTGCGGTCTGCCGGGGAAAGGCGGGGGTTGGGCTGGAAATGCAGGTAGCATCTAGTGCATCCTCCTGGACAGGGTACGCAATTAGCGGAATTCCGCCTGCCAGGGAACACCTGTGACACCAGTCAGCTGCGTGGAAGGCGGCCCCATTCTTCCCCCACACTGTCATCCATGTTCCGGAATTGTGAGTGTATGGAGGTTCCGTCTTCTGTCTGCAGAACCAGAGATCTCCTAGGAGCCCTTCGCGTGTCTTCCCCGAGTGTCTACCTGTGCGGGCTGCCGGGGAAAGGCGGGGGTTGGGCTGGAAATGCAGGTAGCATGTAGTGCCTCCCCCTGGAAAGGGTAGGCATTTAGCGGACTTCCCCGTGCAAGGGAACACCTTTGACACCACTTAGCTGAGTGGAGGGCGGCCCCGAAACTGCCCCACACAGTCAGCCGTGTTCCGGAATTGTGAGTGTGGGGAAGTTCCGTCTTCTTTCTGCAGCACCCGTGATCTCCTAGGAGCCCTTCGCGTGTCTTGCCCGAGTGTCTACCTGTGCGGGCTGCCGGGGAAAGGCGGGGGTTGGGCTGGAAATGCAGGTAGTATCTAGTGGATCCCCCTGGACTTGGGAGGAAATTAGCGGACTTCCCCCTGCCAGGGAACACCTGTGACACCAGTCAGCTGCGTGGAAGGCGGGCCCAAACCTCCCCCACACAGTCAGCCGTGTTCCGGAATTCTGAGAGTGGGGAGGTTCCGTCTTCATTCTGCAGCACCCGGGATCTCCTAGGAGGCCTTCGCGTGTATTCCCCGAGTGTTTGCTTGTGCGGGCTGCCGGGTAAATGCGGGGGTTTGGCTGGAAATGCAGGTAGAATCTAGTACCTCCCCCTGAACAGGGGAGGTAATTAGCGGAATTCCGCCTGCCAGGGAACACCTGTGACACTAGTCAGCTGCGTGGTAGGCGGCCCCATTCTTCCCCCACACAGACATCCGTGATCCGGAATTGTGAGTGTATGGAGGATCCGTCTTCTGTCTGCAGCACCCGGGATCTCCTAGGAGCCCTTCGCGTGTCTTCCCCGAGTGTCTCCCATTGCGGGCTGCCGGGGAAAGGCGGGGGTTGGACTGGAAATGCAGGTAGTATCTAGTGCCTCCCCCTGGACTTGGGAGGTAATTAGCGGACTTCCCCCTGCCAGGGAACACCTGTGACACCAGTCAGCTGCGTGGACGGCGGCCCCAAACCTCCCCCACACAGTCAGCCGTGTTCTGGAATTCTGAGTGTGGGGAGGTTCCGTCTTCAGTCTGCAGCACCCGGGGTCTCCTAGGAGCACTTCGCGTGTCTTCCCCGAGTATCTGCATGTGCGGGCTGCCGGGGAAAAGCGGGGTTTAGGCTGGAAATGCAGGTAGCATCTAGTGCCTCCCTCTGGACAGGGTAGGCAATTAGCGGACTTCCCCGTGCCAGGGAACACCTTTGACACCACTTAGCTTCGTGGAGGGCGGCCCCGAACCTCCCCCACACAGTCAGCCGTGTTCCGGAATTCTGAGAGTGGGGAGGTTCCGTCTTCTGTCTGCAGCACCCGGGATCTCCTTGGAGCCCTTCGTGTCTTCCCCGAGTGTCTGCTTTTGCGGGCTGCCGTGGAAAGGCGGGGGTTTTGCTGGAAATGCAGGTAGCATCTAGTGCATCCACCTGGACAGGGTAGGCAATTAGCGGAATTCCCCATGCCAGGGAACACCTGTGACACCAGTCAGCTGCGTGGACAGCGGCCCGAAACCTCCCCCACAAAGTCAGCCGTGTTCCGGATTTCTGAGAGTGGGGAGGTTCCGTCTTCTGTCTGCAGCACCCGGGATCTCCTAGGAGCCCTTCGCGTGTCTTCCCCGAGTGTCTAAGTGTGCGGGCTGCCGGGGAAAGGCTGGGTTTGGGCTGGAAATGCAGGTAGCATCTAGTCCCTCCCCCTGGACAGGGTAGGCAATTAGCGGACTTCCCCGTGCCAGGGAACACCTTTGACACCACTTAGCTGCGTGGAGGGCGGCCCCGAACCTCCCCCACACAGTCAGCCGTGTTCCGGAATTCTGAGAGTGGGGAGGTTCCGTCTTCTGTCTGCAGCACCCGGGATCTCCTAGGAGCCCTTCGTGTCTTCCCCGAGTGTCTGCCTTTGCGGGCTGCCGGGGAAAGGCGGGGGTTGTGCTGGAAATTTGGTAGCATCTAGTGCATCCTCCTGGACAGGGTAGGCAATTAGCGGAATTCCCCATGCCAGGGAGCACCTGTGACACCAGTCAGCTGCGTGGACAGCGGCCCGAAAACCTCCCCCACAAAGTCAGCCGTGTTCCGGATTTCTGAGAGTGGGGAGGTTCCGTCTTCTGTCTGCAGCACCCGGGATTTCCTAGGAGCACTTCGCGTGTCTTCCCCGAGTGTCTGCATGTGCGGGCTGCCAGGGAAAGGCGGGGTTTGGGCTGGAAATGCAGGTAGCATGTAGTGCCTCCCCCTGGAAAGGGTAGGCAATTAGCGGATTTCCCCGTGCCAGGGAACACCTTTGACACCAATTAGCTGCGTGGAGGGCGGCCCCGAAACTCCCCAACACAGTCAGCCGTGTTCCAGAATTGTGAGTTGGGGAGGTTCCGTCTTCTGTCTGCAGCACCCGGGATCTCCTAGGAGCCCTTCGCGTGTCTTCCCCGAGTGTCTAAGTGTGCGGGCTGCCGGGGAAAGGCTGGGTTTGGGCTGGAAATGCAGGTAGCATCTAGTGCCTCCCCCTGGACAGGGTAGGCAATTAGCCGACTTCCCCGTGCCAGGGAACACCTTTGACACCACTTAGCTGCGTATAAGGCGGCCCCGAGCCTCCCCCACTCAGTCAGCCCTGTTCCGGAATTGTGAGTGTGGGGAGGTTCCGTTTTCTGTCTGCATCACCTGGGATCTCCTAGGAGCCCTTCGCGCGTCTTCCCCGAGTGTCTGCATGTGCGGGCTGCCGGGGAAATGCGGGATTTGGGCTGGAAATGCAGGTAGCATCTAGTGCCTCCACCTGGACAGGGTAGGCAATTAACGGATTTACCCATGCCATGGAACACCTATGACAGCACTTAGCTGCGTGGAGGGCGGCCCCGAACCTCCCCCACACAGTCAGCCGTGTTCCGGAATTGTGAGTGTGGGGAGGTTCCGTCTTCTGTCTGCAGCACCCGGGATCTCCTAGGAGCCCTTCGCGTGTCTTCCCCGAGTGTCTACCTGTGCGGGCTGACGGGGAAAGGCGGGGGTTGTGCTGGAAATGCAGGTAGTATCTAATGCCTCCCCATGGACTTGGGAGGTAATTTGCGGACTTCCCCCTGCCAGGGAACACCTGTGACACCAGTCAGCTGCGTGGACGGCGGCCACAAACCTCCCCCACACAGTCAGACTTGTTCCGGAATTCTGAGAGTGGGGATGTTCCGTCTTCTCTCTGCAGCACCCGGGATCTCCTAGGAGCACTTCGCGTGTCTTCCCCGAGTGTCTGCATGTGCGGACTGCCGGGGAAAGGCGGGGTTTGGGCTGGAAATGCAGGTAGCATCTAGTGCCTCCTCCTGGACAGGGTAGGCAAGTAACGGAATTCCCCCTGCCAGGGAACACCTTTGACACCACTTAGCTGCGTGGAGGGCGGCCCCAAACCTCCCCCACACAGTAAGCCGTGTTCTGGAATTGTGAGAGTGTGGAGGTTCCGTCTTCTGTCTGCAGCTCACGGGATCTCCTAGGAGCCCTTCGTGTCTTCCCCGAGAGTCTGCCTTTGCGGGCTGCCGGGGAAAGGCGGGGGTTGTGCTGGAAATGCAGGTAGCATCTAGTGCATCCTCCTGGACTGGGTAGGCAATTAGCGGATTTCCCCATGCCAGGGAACACCTGTGACACCAGTCAGCTGCGTGGACGGCGGCCCCAAACCTCCCCCACAAAGTCAGCCGTGTTCCGGAATTCTGAGTTTGGGGAGGTTCCGTCTTCTGTCTGCAGCACCCGGGATCTCCTAGGAGCCTTTCGCGTGTCTTCCCATAGTGCCTGCATGTGCGGGCTGCCGGGGAAAGGCGGGTTTTGGGCTGGAAATGCAGGTAGCATATAGTGCCTCCCCCTGGAAAGCGTAGGCAATTAGCGGATTTCCCCATGCCAGGGAACAGCTTTGACACCACTTAGCTGCGTGGAGGGCGGCCCCGAAACTCCCCCACACAATCAGCCGTGTTCCGGAATTGTGAGTGTGGGGAAGTTCCGTCTCTGTCTGCAGCACCCGGGAACTCCTCGGAGCCCTTCGCGTGTCTTCCCCGAGTGTCTAGCTGTGCGGGCTGCCGGGGAAAGCCGGGGGTTGGGCTGGAAATGCAGGTAGTATCTAGTGCCTCCCCCTGGACTTGGGAGGTATTTAGTGGACTTCCCCCTGCCAGGGAATACCTTTGACACGACTCAGCATCGTGGAGGGCGGCCCCTAACCTCCCCCTCACAGTCAGCCGTGTTTTGGAATTGTGAGTGTGGGGAGGATCCGTCTTCTGTCTGCAGCACCTGGGATCCCCTAGGAGCCCTTTCCGTGTCTTCCCCGAGTGACTGCATGTGCGGGCTGCTGGGGAAAGGCGGGGTTTGGGCTGGAAATGCAGGTAGCATCTAGTGCCTCCCCCTCTATAGGGTAGGCAATTAGCGGATTTACCCATGCCAGGGAACACCTTTGACAACACTTAGCTGCGTGGAGGTCGGCCCCGAACCTCCCCCACACAGTAAGCCGTGTTCCGGAATTGTGAGTGTGGGGAGGTTCCGTCTTCTGTCTGCAGCACCCGGGATCTCCTAGGAGCCCTTCGTGTCTTCCCCGAGTGTCTGCCTTTGCGGGCTGCTGGGGAAAGGCGGGGGTTGTGCTGGAAATGCAGGTAGCATCTAGTGCAACCTCCTGGACAGGGTAGGAAATTAGCGGATTTCCCCATGCCAGGGAACACTTGTGAAACCAGTCAGCTGCGTGGACGGCGGCCTCAAACCTCCCCCACAAAGTCAGCCGTGTTCCGGATTTCTGAGTGTGGGGAGGTTCCGTCTTCTGTCTGCAGCACCCGGGATCTTCCAGGAGCACTTCACGTGTCTTCCCCGACTGTCTGCATGTGCGGGCTGCCGGGGAAAGCGGGGTTTGGGCTGGAAATGCAGGTAGCATCTAGTGCCCCCCCTGGACAGTGTAGGCAATTAGCGGAATTCCCCGTGCTAGGGAACACCTTTGACACCACTTAGCTGCGTGGAGGGCGGCCCCAAACCTCCCCCACACAGTCAGCCGTGTTCTGGAATTCTGAGTTGGGGAGGTTCCGTCTTCTGTCTGCAGCACCCGGGGTCTCCTAGGAGCACTTCGCGTGTCTTCCCCGAGTGTCTGCATGTGCGGGCTGCCGGGGAAAAGGGGGGGTTTTGCTGGAAATGCAGGTAGCATCTAGTGCATCCTCCTGGACAGGGTAGGCAATTAGCGGATTTCCCCATGCCAGGGAACACCTGTGACACCAGTCAGCTTCGTGGACGGCGGCCCCAAAACTCCCCCACAAAGTCAGCCGTGTTCCGGAATTCTGAGAGTGGGGAGGTTCCGTCTTCTGTCTGCAGCACCCGGGATCTCCTAGGAGCACTTCGTGTCTTCCCCGAGTGTCTGCCTTTGCGGGCTGCCGGGGAAAGTCGGGGGATGTGCTGGAAATGCAGGTAGCATCTAGTGCATCCTCCTGGACAGGGTAGGCAATTAGCGGATTTCCCCATGCCAGGGAACACCTGTGACACCAGTCAGCTTCGTGGACGGCGGCCCCAAACCTCCCAATCATAGTCAGCCGTGTTCCGGAATTCTGAGTGTGGGGAGGTTCCGTCTTCTGTCTGCAGCACCCGGGATCTCCTAGGAGCACTTCGCGTGTCTTCCCCGAGTGTCTGCATGTGTGGGCTGCCGGGGAAAGGCGGAGTTTTGGCTGGAAATGCAGGTAGCATCTAGTGCCTCCCCCTGGACATGGTAGGCAATTAGCGGATTTACCCATCCCAGGGAATACCTTTGACACCACTTAGCTGCGTGGAGCCGGCCCCGAACCTCCCCCACACAGTCAGCCGTGTTCCGGAATTGTGAGTGTGGGGAGGTTCCGTCTTCTGTCTGCAGCACCCGGAAACTCCTAGGAGCCCTTCGCGTGTATTCCCCGAGTTTCTGCATGTGCGGGCTGCCAGAGAAAGGCGGGGTTTGGGCTGGAAATGCAGGTAGCATCTAGTGCCTCCCCCTGGACAGTGTAGGCAATTAGCGGATTTCCCCATGCCAGGGAACACCTTTGACACCACTTAGCTGCGTGGAGGGCGGCCCAGAACCTCCTCCACACAGTCAGCCGTGTTCCGGAATTGTGAGTGTGTGGAGGTTCCGTCTTCTGTCTGCAGCACCCGAGATCTCCTAGGAGCCCTTCGCGTGTCTTCCCCGAGTGTCTAACTGTGCGGGCTGCCGGGGAAAGGCGGGGGTTGGGCTGGAAATGCAGGTAGTATCTAGTGCCTCCCCCTGGACTTGGGAGGTAATTTGCGGACTTCCCCCTGCCAGGGAACACCTGTGACACCAGTCAGCTGCGTGGACGGCGGCCCCAAACCTCCCCCACACAGTCAGCCGTGTTCCGGAATTCTGAGTGTGGGGAGGTTCCGTCTTCTGTCTGCAGCACCCGGGATCTCCTAGGAGCACTTCGCGTGTCTTCCCCGAGTGTTTGCATGTGCGGGCTGCCGGGGAAATGCGAGTTTTGGGCTGGAAATGCAGGCAGCATCTAGTGCCTCCCCCTGGACAGTGTAGGAAATTAGCGGATTTACCCATGCCAGGGAACACCTTTGAAACCACTTAGCTGCGTGGATGGGTCCCCGAACCTCCCGCACACAGTCAGCCGTGTTCTGGAATTCTGAGTTGGGGAGGTTCCGTCTTCTGTCTGCAGCAACCGGGGTCTCCTAGGAGCACTTCGCGTGTCTTCCCCGAGTGTCTGCATGTGCGGGCTGCCGGGGAAAAGCGGGGGTTTTGCTGGAAATGCAGGTAGCATCTAGTGCATCCTCCTGGACAGGGTAGGCAATTAGCGGATTTCCCCATGCCAGGGAACACCTGTGACACCAGTCAGCTTCGTGGACGGCGGCCCCAAAACTCCCCCACAAAGTCAGCCGTGTTCCGGAATTCTGAGAGTGGGGAGGTTCCGTCTTCTGTCTGCAGCACCCGGGATCTCCTAGGAGCACTTCGTGTCTTCCCCGAGTGTCTGCCTTTGCGGGCTGCCGGGGAAAGGCGGGGGATGTGCTGGAAATGCAGGTAGCATCTAGTGCATCCTCCTGGACAGGGTAGGCAATTAGCGGATTTCCCCATGCCAGGGAACACCTGTGAAACCAGTCAGCTTCGTGGACGGCGGCCCCAAACCTCCCAATCATAGTCAGCCGTGTTCCGGAATTCTGAGAGTGGGGAGGTTCCGTCTTCTGTCTGCAGCACCCGGGATCTCCTAGGAGCACTTCGCCTGTCTTCCCTGAGTGTCTGCATGTGCGGGCTGCTGGGGAAATGCGGAGTTTTGGCTGGAAATGCAGGTAGCATCTAGTGCCTCCCCCTGGACATGGTAGGCAATTAGCGGATTTACCCATCCCAGAGAATACCTTTGACACCACTTAGCTGCGTGGAGCCGGCCCCGAACCTCCCCCACACAGTCAGCCGTGTTCCGGAATTGTGAGTGTGGGGAGGTTCCGTCTTCTGTCTGCAGCACCCGGAATCTCCTAGGAGCCTTTCGCGTGTATTCCCCGAGTTTCTGCATGTGCGGGCTGCCAGAGAAAGGCGGGGTTTGTGCTGGAAATGCAGGTAGCATCTAGTGCCTCCCCCTGGACAGTGTAGGCAATTAGCGGATTTCCCCATGCCAGGGAACACCTTTGACACCACTTAGCTGCGTGGAGGGCGGCCCAGAACCTCCCCCACACAGTCAGCCGTGTTCCGGAATTGTGAGTGTGTGGAGGTTCCGTCTTCTGTCTGCAGCACCCGAGATCTCCTAGGAGCCCTTCGCGTGTCTTCCCCGAGTGTCTAACTGTGCGGGCTGCCGGGGAAAGGCGGGGGTTGGGCTGGAAATGCAGGTAGTATCTAGTGCCTCCCCCTGGACTTGGGAGGTTTTTGCGGACTTCCCCCTGCCAGGGAACACCTGTGACACCAGTCAGCTGCGTGGACGGCGGCCCCAAACCTCCCCCACACAGTCAGCCGTGTTCCGGAATTCTGAGTGTGGGGAGTTTCCGTCTTCTGTCTGCAGCACCCGGGATCTCCTAGGAGCACTTCGGGTGTCTTCCCCGAGTGTCTGCATGTGCGGGCTGCCGGGGAAAAGCGGGTTTTGGGCTGGAAATGCAGGCAGCATCTAGTGCCTCCCCCTGGACAGTGTAGGCAATTAGCGGAATTACCCATGCCAGGGAACACCTTTGAAAACACTTAGCTGCGTGGAAGGGTCCCCGAACCTCCCCCACACAGTCAGCCGTGTTCCGGAATTGTGAGTGTCGGGAGGTTCCGTCTTCGGTCTGCAGCACCCGGGATCTCCTAGGAGCCCTTCGCGTGTCTTCCCCGAGTGTCTGCATGTGCGGGCTGCCGGGGAAAGGCGGGGTTTTGGCTGGAAATGCAGGTAGCATCTAGTGACTCCCCCTGGACAGGGTAGGCTATTAGCGGATTTCCCCATGCCAGGGAACACCTGTGACACCAGTCAGCTGCGTGGACGGCGGCCCCAAACCTCCCCCACACAGTCAGCCGTGTTCCGGTATTCTGAGTGTGGGGAGTTTCCGTCTTCTGTCTGCAGCACCCGGGATCTCCTAGGAGCACTTCGCGTGTCTTCCCCGAGTGTCTGCATGTGCGGGCTGCCGGGGAAAGGCGGGTTTTGGGCTGGAAATGCAGGCAGCATCTACTGCCTCCCCCTGGACAGTGTAGGCAATTAGCGGATTTACCCATGCCAGGGAACACCTTTGAAACCACTTAGCTGCGTGGAAGGGTCCCCGAACCTCCCCCACAGAGTCAGCCGTGTTCCGGAATTGTGAGTGTCGGGAGGTTCCGTCTTCGGTCTGCAGCACCCGGGATCTCCTAGGAGCCCTTCGCGTGTCTTCCCCGAGTGTCTGCATGTGCGGGCTGCCGGGGAAAGGCGGGGTTTTGGCTGGAAATGCAGGTAGCATCTAGTGACTCCCCCTGGACAGGGTAGGCTATTAGCGGATTTCCCCATGCCAGGGAACACCTGTGACACCAGTCAGCTGCGTGGACGGCGGCCCCGAACCTCCCCCACATAGTCAGCCGTGTTCCGGAATTCTGAGAGTGGGGAGGTTCCGTCTTCTGTCTGCAGCACCCGGGATCTCCTAGGAGCACTTCGCGTGTCTTCCCCGAGTGTCTGCATGTGCGGGCTGCCGGGGAAATGCGGGGGTTGGGCTGGAAATGCAGGTAGTATCTAGTGCCTCCCTCTGGACTTGGGAGGTAATTTGCGGACTTCCCCCTGCCAGGGAACACCTGTGACACCAGTCAGCTGCGTGGACGGCGGCCCCAAACCTCCCCCACACAGTCAGCCGTGTTCCGGAATTGTGAGTGTGGGGAGGTTCCGTCTTCTGTCTGCAGCACCCGAGATCTCCTAGGAGCCCTTCGCGTGTCTTCCCTGAGTGTCTACCTGTGCGGGCTGCCGGGGAAATGCGGGGGTTGGGCTGGAAATGCAGGTAGTATCTAGTGAATCCCCCTTGACTTGGGAAGTAATTAGTGGACTTCCCCTTGCCAGGGAATACTTTTGACACCACTCAGCTACGTGGAGGGCGGACCCTAACCTCCACCACACAGTCAGACGTGTTCCAGAATTGTGAGTGTGGGGAGGTTCCGTCTTCTGTCTGCAGCACCCGGGATCTCCTAGGAGCCCTTCGCGTGTCTTCCCCGAGTGTCTACCTGTGCGGGCTGCCGGGGAAAGGCGGGGGTTGGGCTGGAAATGCAGGTAGTATCTAGTGCCTCCCCCTGGATTTGGGAGGTAATTAGCGGACTTCCCCCTGCCAGGGAACACCTGTGACACCAGTCAGCTGCGTGGAAGGAGGGCCCAAACCTCCCCCACAAAGTCAGCCGTGTTCCGGAATTCTGAGAGTGGGGAGGTTCTGTCTTCTATCTGCAGCACCCGGGATCTCCTAGGAGCCCATCGCGTGTATTCCACGACTGTCTGCTTGTGCGGGCAGCCGGGGAAATGCGGGGGTTGGGCTGGAAATGCAGGTAGCATCTAGTGCCTCCCACTGGACTTGGGAGGTAATTTGCGGAATTCCCCATGCCAGGGTACACCTGTGACACCAGTCAGCTGCGTGGACGGCGGCCCCAAACCTCCCCCACACAGTCAGCCGTGTTCTGGAATTCTCAGTGTGGGGAGGTTCCGTCTTCTGTCTGCAGCACCCGGGATCTCCTAGGAGCACTTCTCGTGTCTTCCCCGAGTGTCTGCATGTGCGGTCTCACGGGGAAAGGCGGGGTTTGGGCTGGAAATGCAGGTAGCATCTAGTGCCTCCCCCTGGACAGGGTAGGCAATTGGCGGACTTCCCCGTGCCAGGGAACACCTTTGACCAAACTTAGCTGCGTGGAGGGCGGCCCCGAACCTCCCCCACACAGTCAGCCGTGTTCCGGAATTCTGAGAGTGGGGAGGTTCCGTCTTCTGTCTGCAGCACCCTGGATCTCCTAGTAGCCCTTCGTGTCTTCCCCGAGTGTCTGCCTTTGCGGGCTGCCGGGGAAAGGCGGGGGTTGTGCTGGAAATGCAGGTAGCATCTAGTGCAACCTCCTGGACAGGGTAGGAAATTAGCGGATTTCCCCATGCCAGGGAACACTTGTGACACCAGTCAGCTGCGTGGATGGCGGCCCCAAACCTCCCCCACAAAGTCAGCCGTGTTCCGGAATTCTGAGTGTGGATAGGTTCCGTCTTCTGTCTGCAGCACCCGGGATCTCCTAGGAGCACTTCTCGTGTCTTCCCCGAGTGTCTGCATGTGCGGTCTCACGGGGAAAGGCGGGGTTTGGGCTGGAAATTCAGGTAGCATCTAGTGCCTCCCCCTGGACAGGGTAGGCAATTAGCGGACTTCCCCGTGCCAGGGAACACTTTTGACCAAACTTAGCTGCGTGGAGGGCGGCCCCGAACCTCCCCCACACAGTCAGCCGTGTTCCGGAATTCTGAGAGTGGGGAGGTTCCGTCTTCTGTCTGCATCACCTGGGATCTCCTAGGAGCCCTTCGCGCGTCTTCCCCGAGTGTCTGCATGAGCGGGCTGCAGGGAAAGGCGGGGTTTGACCTGGAAATGCAGGTAGAATCTAGTGCCTCCCCATGGACAGGGTAGGCAATAGCGGACTTCCCCATGCCAGGGAACACCTTTGACACCACTTAGCTGCGTGTAGGGCGGCCCCGAACCTCCCCCACACAGTCAGCTGTGTTCCGGAATTGTGAGTGTGGGGAGGTTCCGTCTTTTGTCTGCAGCACCCGGGATCTCCTAGGAGCCCTTCTCGTGTCTTCCCCGATTTTCTATCTGTGCGGGCTGCTGGGGAAAGGCGGGGGTTGGGCTGGAAATGCAGGTAGCATCTAGTGCCTCCCCCTGGACAGGGTAGGCAATTAGCGGATTTACACATGCCAGGGAACACCTTTGACACCACTTAGCTGCGTGGAGGGCGGCCCCGAACCTCCCCCACACAGTCAGGCGTGTTCAAGAATTGTGAGTGTCGGGAGGTTCCGTCTTCAGTCTGCAGCACCCGGGATCTCCTAGGAGCCCTTCGAGTGTCTTCCCCGAGTGTCTAACTTTGCGGGCTGACGGGGAAAGGCGGGGGTTGGGCTGGAAATACAGGTAGTATCTAGTGTCTCCCCATGGACTTGGGAGGTAATTTGCGGACTTCCCCCTGCCAGGGAACACCTGTGACACCACTTAGCTGCGTGGAGGGCGGCCCAGAACCTCCCCCACACAGTCAGCCGTGTTCCGGGATTGTGAGTGTGGGGAGGTTCCGTCTTCTGTCTACATCACCTGGGATCTCCTAGGAGCTTTTCGCGCGTCTTCCCCGAGTGTCTGCATGTGCGGGCTGCCGGGGAAAGGCGGGGTTTGGCCTGGAAATGCAGGTAGCATCTAGTGCCTCCCCATGGACAGGGTAGGCAATAGCGGAATTCCCCATGCCAGGGAACACCTTTGACACCACTTAGCTTCGTGGACGGCGGCCCCAAACGTCCCCCACACAGTCAGCCGTTTTCTGGAATTCTGAGTGTGGGGAGGTTCCGTCTTTTGTCTGAAGCACCCGGGATCTCCTAGGAGCACTTCGCGTGTCTTCCCCGAGTGTCTGCATGTGCGGGCTGCCGGGGAAAGGCGGGGTTTGGGCTGGAAATGCAGGTAGCATCTAGTGCCTCCCCCTGGACAGGGTAGGCAATTAGCGGACTTCCCCGTGCCAGGGAACACCTTTGACACCACTTAGCTGCGTGGAGGGCGGCCCCGAACCTCCCCCACACAGTCAGCCGTGTTCCGGAATTGTGAGTGTGGGGAGGTTCCGTCTTCTGTCTGCAGCACCCGGGATCTCCTAGGAGCACTTCGAGTGTCTTCCCCGAGTGTCTGCATGTGCGGGCTGCCGGGGAAATGCGGGGGTTGGGCTGGAAATGCAGGGAGTACCTAGTGCCTCCCCCTGGACTTGGGAGGTAATTTGCGGACTTCCCCCAGCCAGGGAACACCTGTGACACCAGTCAGCTGCGTGGACGGCGGCCCCAAACCTCCCCCACACAGTCAGCCGTGTTCCGGAATTCTGAGTGTGGGGAGGATCCGTCTTCTGTCTGCAGCACCCGGGATCTTCTAGGAGCACTTCGCGTGTCTTCCCCGAGTGTCTGCATGTGCGAACTGCCGGGGAAAGGCGGGGTTTTTGCTGGAAATGCAGGTAGCATCTAGTGCCTCCCCATGGACAGGGTAGGCAATTAGCGGACTTCCCCATGCCAGGGAACACCTTTGACACCACTTAGCTGCGTGGAGGGCGGCCCCGAACCTCCCCCACACTGTCAGCCGTGTACCGGAATTGTGAGTGTGGGGAGGTTCCGTCTTCTGTCTGCAGCACCCGGGATCTCCTAGGAGCCCTTCGCGTGTCTTCCCCGAGTATCTAACTGTGCGGGCTGTCGGGGAAAGGCGGGGGTTTGGCTGGAAATGCAGGTAGTATCTAGTGTCTCCCCATGGACTTGGGAGGTAATTTGCGGACTTCCCCCTGCCAGGGAACACCTGTGACACCAGTCATCTGCGTGGATGGCGGCCCAAAACCTCCCACACACAGTCAGCCGTGTTCCGGAATTCTGAGAGTGGGGAGGTTCCGTCTTCAGTCTGCAGCTCCCGAGATCTCCTAGGAGCACTTCGCGTGTCTTCCCCGAGTGTCTGCATTTGCGGGCTGCCGGGGAAAGGCGGGGTTTGGGCTGGAAATGCAGGTAGCATCTAGTGCTTCCCCCTGGACAGGGTAGGCATTTAGCGGGCTTCCCCGTGACAGAGAACACTTTTGACACCACTTAGCTGCGTGGAGGGCGGCCCCGAACCTCCCCCACACAGTCAGCCGTGTTCCGGAATTGTGAGTGTGGGGAGGTTCCGTCTTTTGTCTGCAGCACCCGGGATCTCCTAGGAGCACTTCGCGTGTCTTCCCAGAGTGTCTGCATGTGCGGGCTGCCGGGGAAAGGCGGGGTTTGGGCTGGAAATGCAGGTAGCATCTAGTGCCTCCCCCTGGACAGGGTAGGCAATTAGCGGACTTCCCCGTGCCAGGGAACACCTTTGACACCACTTAGCTGCGTGGAGGGCGGCCCCGAACCTCCCCCACACAGTCAGCCGTGTTCTGGAATTGTGAGTGTGGGGAGGTTCCGTCTTCTGTCTGCAGCACCCGGGATCTCCTAGGAGCCCTTCTCGTGTCTTCCCCGATTTTCTATCTGTGCGGGCTGCTGGGGAAAGGCGGGGGTTGGGCTGGAAATGCAAGTAGTATCTAGTGCCTCCCCCTGGATTTGGGAGGTAATTAGCGGACTTCCCCCTGCCAGGGAACACTTGTGACACCAGTCAGCTGCGTGGACTGCGGCCCCAAACCTCCCAAACACAGTCAGCCGTGTTCTGGAATTCTGAGTGTGGGGAGGTTCCGTCTTCTGTCTGCAGCACCCGGGATCTCCTAGGAGCACTTCGCGTGTCTTCCCCGAGTGTCTGCATGTGCGGGCTGCCGGGGAAATGCGGGGGTTGGGCTGGAAATGCAGGTAGTATCTAGTGCCTCCCCCTGGACTTGGGAGGTAATTTGTGGACTTCCCCCTGCCAGGGAACACCTGTGACACCAGTCAGCTTCGTGGACGGCGGCCCCAAACCTCCCCCACACAGTCAGCCGTGTTCCGGAATTCTGAGTGTGGGGAGGTTCCGTCTTCTGTCTGCAGCACCCGGGATCTCCTAGGAGCACTTCGCGTGTCTTTTCCGAGTGTCTGCATGTGCGAGCTGCCGGGGAAAGGCAGGTTTTGGCTGGAAATGCAGGTAGCATCTAGTGCCTCCCCCTGGACAGGGTAGGCAATTAGCGGATTTACACATGCCAGGGAACACCTTTGAAACCACTTAGCTGCGTGGAGGGCGGCCCCGAACCTCCCCCAACAGTCAGCCGTGTTCCAGAATTGTGAGTGTCGGGAGGTTCCGTCTTCTGTCTGCAGCACCCGGGATCTCCTAGGAGCCCTTCGCGTGTCTTCCCCGAGTGTCTAACTCTGCGGGCTGACGGGGAAAGGCGGGGGTTGGGCTGGAAATGCAGGTAGTATCTAGTGTCTCCCCATGGACTTCGGAGGTAATTTGCGGACTTCCCCCTGCCAGGGAACACCTGTGACAACACTTAGCTGCGTGGAGGGCGGCCCAGAACCTCCCCCACACAGTCAGCCGTGTTCCGGGATTGTGAGTGTGGGGAGGTTCCGTCTTCTGTCTGCATCAACTGGGATCTCCTAGGAGCCCTTCGCGCGTCTTCCCCGAGTGTCTGCATGTGCGGGCTGCCGGGGAAAGGCGGGGTTTGGCCTGGAAATGCAGGTAGCATCTAGTGCCTCCCCATGGACAGGGTAGGCAATAGCGGACATCCCCATGCCAGGGAACACCTTTGACACCACTTAGCTGCGTGGACGGCGGCCCCAAACCTCCCCCACACAGTCAGCCGTTTTCTGGAATTCTGAGTGTGGGGAGGTTCCGTCTTTTGTCTGCAGCACCCGGGATCTCCTAGGAGCACTTCGCGTGTCTTCCCCGAGTGTCTGCATGTGCGGGCTGCCGGGGAAAGGCGGGGTTTGGGCTGGAAATGCAGGTAGCATCTAGTGCCTCCCCCTGGACAGGGTAGGCAATTAGCGGACTTCCCCGTGCCAGGGAACACCTTTGACACCACTTAGCTGCGTGGAGGGCGGCCCCGAACCTCCCCCACATAGTCAGCCGTGTTCCGGAATTGTGAATGTGGGGAGGTTCCGTCTTCTGTCTGCAGCACCCGGGATCTCCTATTAGCCCTTCTCGTGTCTTCCCCGATTTTCTATCTGTGCGGGCTGCTGGGGAAAGGCGGAGGTTGGGCTGGAAATGCAGGTAGTATCTAGTGCCTCCCCCTGGACTTGGGAGGTAATTAGCGGACTTCCCCCTGCCAGGGAACACTTGTGACACCAGTCAGCTGCGTGGACGGCGGCCCCAAACCTCCCAAACACGGTCAGCCGTTTTCTGGAATTCTGAGTGTGGGGAGGTTCCGTCTTTTGTCTGCAGCACCCGGGATCTCCTAGGAGCACTTCGCGTGTCTTCCCCGAGTGTCTGCATGTGCGGACTGCCGGGGAAAGGCGGGGTTTGGGCTGGAAATTCAGGTAGCATCTAGTGCCTACCCCTGGACAGGGTAGGCAATTAGCGGACTTCCCCGTGCCATGGAACACCTTTGACACCACTTAGCAGCGTGGAGGGCGGCCCCGAACCTCCCCCACACAGTCAGACGTGTTCCGGAATTGTGAGTGTGGGGAGGTTCCGTCTTCTGTCTGCATCACCTGGGATCTCCTAGGAGCCATTCGCTCGTCTTCCCCGAGTGTCTGCATGTGCGGGCTGCCGGGGAAAGTCGGGGATTGGGCTGGAAATGCAGTTAGCATCTAGTGTCTCCCCATGGACAGTGTAGGCAATTAGCGGACTTCCCCGTGCCATGGAACACCTTTGACACCACTTAGCTGCGTGGAGGGCGGCCCCGTACCTCCCACACACAGTCAGACGTGTTCCGGAATTGTGCGTGTGGGGAGGTTCCGTCTTCTGTCTGCATCACCTGGGATCTCCTAGGAGCCCTTCGCGTGTCTTCCACGAGTGTCTGCATGTGCGGGCTGCAGGGGAAAGGCGGGTTTGTGCTGGAAAAGCAGGTAGTATCTCGTGCCTCCCCATGGTCAGTGTAGGCAATTAGCGGACTTCCCCGTGTCAGGGAACACCTTTGACACCACTTAGCTGCGTGGAGGGCGGCCCCGAACCTCCCCCACACAGTCAGCCGTGTTCCGGGATTGTGAGTTTGGGGAGGTTCCGTCTTCTGTCTGCAGCACCCGGGATCACCTAGGAGCCCTTCGCGTGTCTTCCGCGAGTGTCTACGTGTGCGGGCTGCCGGGGAAAGGCGGGGGTTTGGCTGGAAATGCAGGTACTATCTAGTGCCTCCCCCTGGACTTGGGAGGTAATTAGCGGAATTCCCCCTGCCAGGTATCACCTTTGACACCACTTAGCTGCGTGGAGGGCGGCCCAGAACCTCCCCCACACAGTCAGCTGTGTTCCGGGATTGTGAGTGTTGGGAGGTTCCGTCTTCTGTCTGCATCACCTGGGATCTCCTAGAAGCCCTTCGCGCGTCTTCCCCGAGTGTCTGCATGTGCGGGCTGCCGGGGAAAGACGGGGTTTGGCCTGGAAATGCAGGTAGCATCTAGAGCCTCCCCATGGACAGGGTAGGCAATAGCGGACTTCCCCATGCCAGGGAACACCTTTGACACCACTTAGCTGCGTGGAGGGCGGCCCCGAACCTCCAACACACAGTCAGCCCTGTTCCGGAATTGTGAGTGTGGGGAGGTTCCGTCTTCTGTCTGCAGCACCCGGGATCTCCTAGGAGCCCTTCTCGTGTCTTCCCTGATTTTCTATCTGTGCGGGCTGCTGGGGAAATGCGGGGGTTGGGCTGGAAATGCAGGTAGTATCTAGTGCCTCCCCCTGGACTTGGGAGGTAATTAGCGGACTTCCCCCTGCCAGGGAACACTTGTGACACCAGTCAGCTGCGTGGACGGCGGCCCCAAACCTCCCCCACACAGTCAGCCGTTTTCTGGAATTCTGAGTGTGGGGAGGTTCCGTCTTTTGTCTGCAGCACCCGGGATCTCCTAGGAGCACTTCGCGTGTCTTCCCCGAGTGTCTGCATGTGCGGGCTGCCGGGGAAAGGCGGGGTTTGGGCTGGAAATGCAGGTAGCATCTAGTGCCTCCCCCTGGACAGGGTAGGCAATTAGCGGACTTCCCCGTGCCAGGGAACACCTTTGACACCACTTAGCTGCGTGGAGGGCGGCCCCGAACCTCCCCCACACAGTCAGCTGTGTTCCGGAATTGTGAGTGTGGGGAGGTTCCGTCTTTTGTCTGCAGCACCCGGGATCTCCTAGGAGCCCTTCTCGTGTCTTCCCCGATTTTCTATCTGTGCGGGCTGCTGGGGAAAGACGGGGGTTGGGCTGGAAATGCAGGTAGTATCTAGTGCCTCCCCCTGGACTTGGGAGGTAATTAGCGGACTTCCCCCTGACAGGGAACACTTGTGACACCAGTCAGCTGCGTGGACGGCGGCCCCAAAGTTCCCAAACTCAGTCAGCCGTTTTCAGTAATTCTGAGTGTGGGGAGGTTCCGTCTTTTGTCTGCAGCACCCGGGATCTCCTAGGAGCAATTCGCGTGTCTTCCCCGAGTGTCTGCATGTGCGGACTTCCGGGGAAAGGCGGGGTTTGGGCTGGAAATGCAGGTAGCATCTAGTGCCTACCCCTGGACAGGGTAGGCAATTAGCGGAATTCCCCGTGCCAGGGAACACCTTTGACACCACTTAGCTGCGTGGAGGGCGGCCCCGAACCTCCCCACACAGTCAGCCGTGTTCCGGAATTGTGAGTGTGGGGAGGTTCCGTCTTCTGTCTGCAGCACCCGGGATCTCCTAGGAGCCCTTCGCGTGTCTTCCCAGAGTGTCTACCTGTGCGGGCTGCCGGGGAAAGGCGGGGTTTGTGCTGGAAATGCAGGTAGCATCTAGTGCCTCCCCCTGGACAGTGTAGGCAATTAGCGGACTTCCCCGTGCCAAGGAACACCTTTGACACCACTTAGCTTCGTGGAGGGCGGCCCCGAACCTCCCCCACACAGTCAGCCGTGTTCCGGGATTGTGAGTGTGGGGAGGTTCCGTCTTCTGTCTGCATCACCTGGGATCTCCTAGGAGCCTTTCGCGCGTCTTCCCCGAGTGTCTGCATGTGCGGGCTGCTGGGGAAAGGCGGGGTTTTTGCTGGAAATGCAGGTAGCATCTAGTGCCTCCCCATGGACAGGGTAGGCAATTAGCGGACTTCCCCATGCCAGGGAAAACCTTTGACACCACTTAGCTGCGTGGTTGGCGGCCCCGAACCTCCCCCACACAGTCAGCCGTGTTCCAGAATTGTGAGTGTCGGGAGGTTCCGTCTTCTGTCTGCAGCACCCGGGATCTCCTAGGAGCCCTTCGCGTGTCTTCCCCGAGTGTCTAACTGTGCGGGGTGACGGGGAAAGGCGGGGGTTGGGCTGGAAATGCAGGTAGTATCTAGTGTCTCCCCATGGACTTGGGAGGTAATTTGCGGACTTCCCCCTGCCAGGGAACACCTGTGACACCAGTCATCTGCGTGGACGGCGGTCCCAAACCTCCCCCACACAGTCAGCCGTGTTCCGGAATTGTGAGAGTGGGGAGGTTCCGTCTTCTGTCTGCAGCAACCGGGATCTCCTAGGAGCACTTCTCGTGTCTTCCCCGATTTTCTATCTGTGCGGGCTGCTGGGGAAAGGCGGGGGTTGTGCTGGAAATGCAGGTAGTATCTAGTGCCTCCCCCTGGACTTGGGAGGTAATTAGCGGACTTCCCCCTGCCAGGGAACACTTGTGACACCAGTCAGCTGCGTGGACTGCGGCCCCAAACTTCCCAAACTCAGTCAGCCGTTTTCAGTAATTCTGAGTGTGGGGAGGTTCCGTCTTTTGTCTGCAGCACCCGGGATCTCCTAGGAGCACTTCGCGTGTCTTCCCCGAGTGTCTGCATGTGCGGACTGCCGGGGAAAGGCGGAGTTTGGGCTGGAAATGCAGGTAGCATCTAGTGCCTACCCCTGGACAGGGTAGGCAATTAGCGGACTTCCTCGTGCCTGGGAACACCTTTGACACCACTTAGCTGCGTGGAGGGCGGCCCCGAACCTCCCCACACAGTCAGCCGTGTTCCGGAATTGTGAGTATGGGGAGGTTCCGTCTTCTGTCTGCAGCACCCGGGATCTCCTAGGAGCAATTCGCGTGTCTTCCCCGAGTGTCTGCATGTGCGGACTTCCGGGGAAAGGCGGGGTTTGGGCTGGAAATGCAGGTAGCATCTAGTGCCTACCCCTGGACAGGGTAGGCAATTAGCGGAATTCCCCGTGCCAGGGAACACCTTTGACACCACTTAGCTGCGTGGAGGGCGGCCCCGAACCTCCCCACACAGTCAGCCGTGTTCCGGAATTGTGAGTGTGGGGAGGTTCCGTCTTCTGTCTGCAGCACCCGGGATCTCCTAGGAGCCCTTCGCGTGTCTTCCCAGAGTGTCTACCTGTGCGGGCTGCCGGGGAAAGGCGGGGTTTGTGCTGGAAATGCAGGTAGCATCTAGTGCCTCCCCCTGGACAGTGTAGGCAATTAGCGGACTTCCCCGTGCCAAGGAACACCTTTGACACCACTTAGCTTCGTGGAGGGCGGCCCCGAACCTCCCCCACACAGTCAGCCGTGTTCCGGGATTGTGAGTGTGGGGAGGTTCCGTCTTCTGTCTGCATCACCTGGGATCTCCTAGGAGCCTTTCGCGCGTCTTCCCCGAGTGTCTGCATGTGCGGGCTGCTGGGGAAAGGCGGGGTTTTTGCTGGAAATGCAGGTAGCATCTAGTGCCTCCCCATGGACAGGGTAGGCAATTAGCGGACTTCCCCATGCCAGGGAAAACCTTTGACACCACTTAGCTGCGTGGTTGGCGGCCCCGAACCTCCCCCACACAGTCAGCCGTGTTCCAGAATTGTGAGTGTCGGGAGGTTCCGTCTTCTGTCTGCAGCACCCGGGATCTCCTAGGAGCCCTTCGCGTGTCTTCCCCGAGTGTCTAACTGTGCGGGGTGACGGGGAAAGGCGGGGGTTGGGCTGGAAATGCAGGTAGTATCTAGTGTCTCCCCATGGACTTGGGAGGTAATTTGCGGACTTCCCCCTGCCAGGGAACACCTGTGACACCAGTCATCTGCGTGGACGGCGGTCCCAAACCTCCCCCACACAGTCAGCCGTGTTCCGGAATTGTGAGAGTGGGGAGGTTCCGTCTTCTGTCTGCAGCAACCGGGATCTCCTAGGAGCACTTCTCGTGTCTTCCCCGATTTTCTATCTGTGCGGGCTGCTGGGGAAAGGCGGGGGTTGTGCTGGAAATGCAGGTAGTATCTAGTGCCTCCCCCTGGACTTGGGAGGTAATTAGCGGACTTCCCCCTGCCAGGGAACACTTGTGACACCAGTCAGCTGCGTGGACTGCGGCCCCAAACTTCCCAAACTCAGTCAGCCGTTTTCAGTAATTCTGAGTGTGGGGAGGTTCCGTCTTTTGTCTGCAGCACCCGGGATCTCCTAGGAGCACTTCGCGTGTCTTCCCCGAGTGTCTGCATGTGCGGACTGCCGGGGAAAGGCGGAGTTTGGGCTGGAAATGCAGGTAGCATCTAGTGCCTACCCCTGGACAGGGTAGGCAATTAGCGGACTTCCTCGTGCCTGGGAACACCTTTGACACCACTTAGCTGCGTGGAGGGCGGCCCCGAACCTCCCCACACAGTCAGCCGTGTTCCGGAATTGTGAGTATGGGGAGGTTCCGTCTTCTGTCTTCAGCACCCGGGATCTCCTAGGAGCCCTTCGCGTGTCTTCCCCGAGTGTCTACCTGTGCGGGCTTCCGGGGAAAGGCGGGGTTTGTGCTGGAAATGCAGGTAGCATCTAGTGCCTCCCCCTGGACAGTGTAGGCAATTAGCGGAATTCCCCGTGCCAAGGAACACCTTTGACACCACTTAGCTTCGTGGAGGGCGGCCCCGAACCTCCCCCACACAGTCAGCCGTGTTCCGGTATTGTGAGTGTCGGGAGGTTCCGTCTTCTGTCTGCATCACCTGGGATCTCCTAGGAGCCATTCGCGCGACTTCCCCGAGTGTCTGCATGTGCGGGCTGCCGGGGAAAGGCGGGGATTGGGCTGGAAATGCAGGTAGCATCTAGTGCCTCCCCATGGACAGGGTAGGCAATAGCGGAATTCCCCATGCCAGGGAAAAACTTTGACACAACTTAGCTGCGTGGAGGGCGGCCCTGAACCTCCCCACACAGTCAGCCGTGTTCCGGAATTGTGAGGGTGGGGAGGTTCCGTCTTTTGTCTGCAGCACCTGGGATCTCCTAGGAGCCCTTCGCGCGTCTTCCCCGAGTGTCTGCATGTGCGGGCTGCCGGGGAAAGGCGGGGTTTTTGCTGGAAATGCAGGTAGCATCTAGTGCCTCCCCATGGACAGGGTAGGCAATTAGCGGACTTCCCCATGCCAGGGAACACCTTTGACACCACTTAGCTGCGTGGAGGGCGGCCCCGAACCTCCCCCACACAGTCAGCCGTGTACCGGAATTGTGACTGTGGGGAGGTTCCGTCTTCTGTCTGCAGCACCCGGGATCTCCTAGGAGCCCTTCTCGTGTCTTCCACGATTTTCTAACTGTGCGGGCTGCTGGGGAAAGGCAGGGGTTGGGCTGGAAATGCAGGTAGTATCTAGTGCCTCCCCCTGGACTTGGGAGGTAATTAGCGGACTTCCCCCTGCCAGGGAACACCTGTGACACCAGTCAGCTGCGTGGACGGCGGCCCCAAACCTCCCCCACACAGTCAGCCGTGTTCTGGAATTCTGAGTGTGGGGAAGTTCCGTCTTCTGTCTGCAGCACCCGGGATTTCCTAGGGGCACTTCGCGTGTCTTCCCCGAGTGTCTGCATGTGCGGGCTGCCGGGGAAAGGCGGGGTTTGGGCTGGAAATGCAGGTAGCATCTAGTGCCTCCCCCTGGACAGGCTAGGCAATTAGCGGATTTCCCCGTGCCAGGGAACACCTTTGACACCACTTAGCTGCGTGGAGGGCGGCCCCGAATCTCCCCCACACAGTCAGCCGTGTTCCTGAATTCTGAGAGTGGGGAGGTTCCGTCTTCTGTCTGCAGCACCCGGGATCTCCTAGGAGCCCTTCTCGTGTCTTCCACGATTTTCTACCTGTGCGGGCTGCTGGGGAAAGGCAGGGGTTGGGCTGGAAATGCAGGTAGTATCTAGTGCCTCCCCCTGGACTTGGGAGGTAATTAGCGGAATTCCCCCTGCCAGGGAACACCTGTGACACCAGTCAGCTGCGTGGACGGCGGCCCAAAACCTCCCCCACCCAGTCAGCCGTGTTCTGGAATTCTGAGTGTGGGGAGGTTCCGTCTTCTGTCTGCAGCACCCGGGATCTCCTAGGGGCACTTCGCGTGTCTTAACCGAGTGTCTGCCTTTGCAGGCTGCCGGGGAAAGGCGGTGTTTGGGCTGGAAATGCAGGTAGCATCTAGTGCCTCCCCCTGGAAAGGCTAGGCAATTAGCGGATTTCCCCGTGCCAGGGAACACATTTGACACCACTTAGCTGCGTGGAGGGCGGCCCCGAACCTCCCCCACTCAGTCAGCCGTGTTCCAGAATTGTGAGTGTCGGGAGGTTCCGTCTTTTGTCTGCAGCACCCGGGATCTCCTAGGAGCCCTTCGCGTGTCTTCCCCGAGTGTCTAACTGTGCGGGGTGACGGGGAAAGGCGGGGGTTGGGCTGGAAATGCAGGTTGTATCTAGTGTCTCCCCATGGACTTGGGAGGTAATTTGCGGACTTCCCCCTGCCAGGGAACACCTGTGACACCAATCATCTGCGTGGACGGCGGCCCCAAACCTCCCCCACACAGTCAGCCGTGTTCCGGAATTCTGAGAGTGGGGAGTTTCCGTCTTCTGTCTGCAGCTCCCGAGAGCTCCTAGGAGCACTTCGCGTGTCTTCCCCGAGTGTCTGCATTTGCGGGCTGCCGGGGAAATGCGGGGTTTGGGCTGGAATTGCAGGTAGCATCTAGTGCTTCCCCCTGGACAGGGTAGGCATTTAGCGGACTTCCCCGTGCCAGAGAACACCTTTGACACCACTTAGCTGCGTGGAGGGCGGCCCCGAACCTCCCCCACACAGTCAGCCGTGTTCCGGAATTGTGAGTGTGGGGAGGTTCCGTCTTCTGTCTGCAGCACCCGGGATCACCTAGGAGCCCTTCGCGTGTCTTCCCCGAGTGTCTACGTGTGCGGGCTGCCGGTGAAAGGCGGGGGTTTGGCTGGAAATGCAGGTACTATCTAGTGCCTCCCCCTGGACTTGGGAGGTAATTAGCGGAATTCCCCCTGCCAGGTATCACCTTTGACACCACTTAGCTGCGTGGAGGGCGGCCCAGAACCTCCCCCACACAGTCAGCCGTGTTCCGGGATTGTGAGTGTGGGGAGGTTCCGTCTTCTGTCTGCATCACCTGGGATCTCCTAGGAGCCCTTCGCGCGTCTTCCCCGAGTGTCTGCATGTGCGGGCTGCCGGGGAAAGACGGGGATTGGCCTGGAAATGCAGGTAGCATCTAGTGCCTCCCCATGGAAAGGGTAGGCAATAGCGGACTTCCCCATGCCAGGGAACACCTTTGACACCACTTAGCTGCGTGGAGGGCGGCCCCGAACCTCCCCCACACAGTCAGCCGTGTTCCGGAATTGTGAGTGTGGGGAGGTTCCGTCTTCTGTCTGCAGCACCCGGGATCTCCTAGGAGCCCTTCTCGTGTCTTCCCCGATTTTCTATCTGTGCGGGCTGCTGGGGAAAGGCGGGGGTTGGGCTGGAAATGCAGGTAGTATCTAGTGCCTCCCCCTGGACTTGGGAGGTAATTAGCGGACTTCCCCCTGCCAGGGAACACTTGTGACACCAGTCAGCTGCGTGGACGGCGGCCCCAAACCTCCCCCACACAGTCAGCCGTTTTCTGGAATTCTGAGTGTGGGGAGGTTCCGTCTTTTGTCTGCAGCACCCGGGATCTCGTAGGAGCACTTCGCGTGTCTTCCCCGAGTGTCTGCATGTGCGGGCTGCCGGGGAAAGGCGGGGTTTTGGCTGGAAATGCAGGTAGCATCTAGTGCCTCCCCCTGGACAGGGTAGGCAATTAGCGGACTTCCCCGTGCCAGGGAACACCTTTGACACCACTTAGCTGCGTGGAGTGCGGCCCCGAACCTACCCCACACAGTCAGCCGTGTTCCGGAACTGTGAGTGTGGGGAGGTTCCGTCTTCTGTCTGCAGCACCCGGGATCTCCTAGGAGCCCTTCTCGTGTCTTCCCCGATTTTCTATCTGTGCGGGCTGCTGGGGAAAGGCGGGGGTTGGGCTGGAAATGCAGGTAGTATCTAGTGCCTCCCCCTGGACTTGGGAGGTAATTAGCGGACTTCCCCCTCCAAGGGAACACTTGTGACACCAGTCAGCTGCGTGGACGGCGGCCCCAAACCTCCCAAACTCAGTCAGCCGTTTTCAGTAATTCTGAGTGTGGGGAGGTTACGTCTTTTGTCTGCAGCACCCGGGATCTCCTAGGAGCACTTCGCGTGTCTTCCCCGAGTGTCTGCATGTGCGGACTGCCGGGGAAAGGCGGGGTTTGGGCTGGAAATGCAGGTAGCATCTAGTGCCTACCCCTGGACAGGGTAGGCAATTAGCGGACTTCCCCGTTCCAGGGAACACCTTTGACACCACTTAGCTGCGTGGAGGGCGGCCCCGAACCTCCCCACACAGTCAGCCGTGTTCCGGAATTGTGAGTGTGGGGAGGTTCCGTCTTCTGTCTGCAGCACCCGGGATCTCCTAGGAGCCCTTCGCGTGTCTTCCCCGAGTGTCTACCTGTGCGGGCTGCCGGGGAAAGGCGGGGTTTGTGCTGGAAATGCAGGTAGCATCTAGTGCCTCCCCCTGGACAGTGTAGGCAATTAGCGGACTTCCCCGTGCCAAGGAACACCTTTGACACCACTTAGCTTCGTGGAGGGCGGCCCCGAACCTCCCCCACACAGTCAGCCGTGTTCCGGGATTGTGAGTGTCGGGAGGTTCCGTCTTCTGTCTGCATCACCTGGGATCTCCTAGGAGCCATTCGCGCGTCTTCCCCGAGTGTCTGCATGTGCGGGCTGCCGGGGAAATGCGGGGATTGGGCTGGAAATGCAGGTAGCATCTAGTGCCTCCCCATGGACAGGGTAGGCAATAGCGGAATTCCCCATGCCAGGGAAAAACTTTGACACCACTTAGCTGCGTGGAGGGCGGCCCCGAACCTCCCAAACACAGTCAGCCGTGTTCCGGAATTTGAGGGTGGGGAGGTTCCGTCTTATGTCTGCAGCACCCGGGATCTCCTAGGAGCCCTTCTAGTGTCTTCCCCGATTTTCTATCTGTGCGGACTGCTGGGGAAAGGCGGGGGTTGGGCTGGAAATTCAGGTAGAATCTAGTGCCTCCCCCTGGACTTGGGAGGTAATTAGCGGACTTCCCCCTGCCAGGGAACACTTGTGACACCAGTCAGCTGCGTGGACTGCGGCCCCAAACTTCCCAAACTCAGTCAGCCGTTTTCAGTAATTCTGAGTGTGGGGAGGTTCCGTCTTTTGTCTGCAGCACCCGGGATCTCCTAGGAGCCCTTCGCGTGTCTTCCCCGAGTGTCTGCATGTGCGGACTGCCGGGGAAAGGCGGAGTTTGGGCTGGAAATGCAGGTAGCATCTAGTGCCTACCCCTGGACAGGGTAGGCAATTAGCGGACTTCCTCGTGCCTGGGAACACCTTTGACACCACTTAGCTGCGTGGAGGGCGGCCCCGAACCTCCCCCACACAGTCAGCCGTGTTCCGGAATTGTGAGTGTGGGGAGGTTCCGTCTTCTGTCTGCAGCACCCGGGATCTCCTAGGAGCCCTTCGCGTGTCTTCCCCGAGTGTCTACCTGTGCGGGCTGCCGGGGAAATGCGGGGTTTGGGCTGGAAATGCAGGTAGCATCTAGTGCCTCCCCCTGGACAGTGTAGGCAATTAGCGGAATTCCCCGTGCCAAGGAACACCTTTGACACCACTTAGCTTCGTGGAGGGCGGCCCCGAACCTCCCCCACACAGTCAGCCGTTTTCCGGGATTGTGAGTGTCGGGAGGATCCGTCTTCTCTCTGCATCACCTGGGATCTCCTAGGAGCCATTCGCGCGACTTCCCCGAGTGTCTGCATGTGCGGGCTGCCGGGGAAAGGCGGGGATTGGGCTGGAAATGCAGGTAGCATCTAGTGCCTCCCCATGGACAGGGTAGGCAATAGCGGAATTCCCCATGCCAGGGAAAAACTTTGACACAACTTAGCTGCGTGGAGGGCGGCCCCGAACCTCCCACACACAGTCAGCCGTGTTCCGGAATTTGAGGGTGGGGAGGTTCCGTCTTATGTCTGCAGCACCCGGGATCTCCTAGGAGCCCTTCGCGTGTCTTCCCCGAGTGTCTGCATGTGCGGGCTGCCGGGGAAAGGCGGGGTTTGGGCTGGAAATGCAGGTAGATTCTCGTGCCTCCCAATGGACAGTGTAGACAATTAGCGGAATTCCCCGTGCCAGGGAACACCTTTGACACCACTTAGCTGCGTGGAGGGCGGCCCCGAACCTCCCCCACACAGTCAGCCGTGTTCCGGGATTGTGAGTGTGGGGAGGTTCCGTCTTTTGTCTGCAGAACCTGGGATCTCCTAGGAGCCCTTCGCGCGTCTTCCCCGAGTGTCTGCATGTGCGGGCTGCCGGGGAAAGGCGGGGTTTTTGCTGGAAATGCAGGTAGCATCTAGTGCCTCCCCCTGGACAGGCTAGGCAATTAGCGGATTTCCCCGTGCCAGGGAACACCTTTGACACCACTTAGCTGCGTGGAGGGCGGCCCCGAACCTCCCCCACACAGTCAGCCGTGTTCCTGAATTCTGAGAGTGGGGAGGTTCCGTCTTCTGTCTGCAGCACCCGGGATCTCCTAGGAGCCCTTCTCGTGTCTTCCACGATTTTCTACCTGTGCGGGCTGCTGGGGAAAGGCAGGGGTTGGGCTGGAAATGCAGGTAGTATCTAGTGCCTCCCCCTGGACTTGGGAGGTAATTAGCGGAATTCCCCCTGCCAGGGAACACCTGTGACACCAGTCAGCTGCGTGGACGGCGGCCCCAAACCTCCCCCACACAGTCAGCCGTGTTCTGGAATTCTGAGTGTGGGGAGGTTCCGTCTTCTGTCTGCAGCACCCGGGATCTCCTAGGGGCACTTCGCGTGTCTTCCCCGAGTGTCTGCCTTTGCAGGCTGCCGGGGAAAGGCGGTGTTTGGGCTGGAAATGCAGGTAGCATCTAGTGCCTCCCCCTGGACAGGCTAGGCAATTAGCGGATTTCCCCGTGCCAGGGAACACATTTGACACCACTTAGCTGCGTGGAGGGCGGCCCCGAACCTCCCCCACACAGTCAGCCGTGTTCCAGAATTGTGAGTGTCGGGAGGTTCCGTCTTCTGTCTGCAGCACCCGGGATCTCCTAGGAGCCCTTCGCGTGTCTTCCCCGAGTGTCTAACTGTGCGGGGTGACGGGGAAAGGCGGGGGTTGGGCTGGAAATGCAGGTTGTATCTAGTGTCTCCCCATGGACTTGGGAGGTAATTTGCGGACTTCCCCCTGCCAGGGAACACCTGTGACACCAGTCATCTGCGTGGACGGCGGCCCCAAACCTCCCCCACACAGTCAGCCGTGTTCCGGAATTCTGAGAGTGGGGAGGTTCCGTCTTCTGTCTGCAGCTCCCGAGATCTCCTAGGAGCACTTCGCGTGTCTTCCCCGAGTGTCTGCATTTGCGGGCTGCAGTGGAAAGGCGGGGTTTGGGCTGGAAATGCAGGTAGCATCTAGTGCTTCCCCCTGGACAGGGTAGGCATTTAGCGGACTTCCCCGTGCCAGAGAACACCTTTGACACCACTTAGCTGCGTGGAGGGCGGCCCCGAACCTCCCTCACACAGTCAGCCGTGTTCCAGAATTGTGAGTGTGGGGAGGTTCCGTCTTCTGTCTGCAGCACCCGGGATCAACTAGGAGCCCTTCGCGTGTCTTCCCCGAGTGTCTACGTGTGCGGGCTGCCGGGGAAAGGCGGGGGTTTGGCTGGAAATGCAGGTACTATCTAGTGCCTCCCCCTGGACTTGGGAGGTAATTAGCGGAATTCCCCCTGCCAGGTATCACCTTTGACACCACTTAGCTGCGTGGAGGGCGGCCCAGAACCTCCCCCACACAGTCAGCCGTGTTCCGGGATTGTGAGTGTGGGGAGGTTCCGTCTTCTGTCTGCATCACCTGGGATCTCCTAGGAGCCCTTCGCGCGTCTTCCCCGAGTGTCTGCATGTGCGGGCTGCCGGGGAAAGGCGGGGTTTTGGCTGGAAATGCAGGTAGCATCTAGTGCCTCCCCCTGGACAGGGTAGGCAATTAGCGGACTTCCCCGTGCCAGGGAACACCTTTGACACCACTTAGCTGCGTGGAGTGCGGCCCCGAACCTCCCCCACACAGTCAGCCGTGTTCCGGAATTGTGAGTGTGGGGAGGTTCCGTCTTCTGTCTGCAGCACTCGGGATCTCCTAGGAGCCCTTCGCGTGTCTTCCCCGATTTTCTATCTGTGCGGGCTGCTGGGGAAAGGCGGGGGTTGGGCTGGAAATGCAGGTAGTATCTAGTGCCTCCCCCTGGACTTGGGAGGTAATTAGCGGACTTCCCCCTGCCAGGGAACACTTGTGACACCAGTCAGCTGCGTGGACGGCGGCCCCGAACCTCCCCCACACAGTCAGCCGTTTTCTGGAATTCTGAGTGTGGGGAGGTTCCGTCTTTTGTCTGCAGCACCCGGGATCTCCTAGGAGCACTTCGCGTGTTTTCCCCGAGTGTCTGCATGTGCGGGCTGCCGGGGAAAGTCGGGGTTTTGGCTGGAAATGCAGGTAGCATCTAGTGCCTCCCCCTGGACAGGGTAGGCAATTAGCGGACTTCCCCGTGCCAGGGAACACCTTTGACACCACTTAGCTGCATGGAGGGCGGCCCCGAACCTCCCCACACAGTCAGCCGTGTTCCGGAATTGTGAGTGTGGGGAGGTTCCGTCTTCTGTCTGCAGCACCCGGGATCTCCTAGGAGCCCTTCGCGTGTCTTCCCCGAGTGTCTACCTGTGCAGGCTCCCGGGGAAAGGCGGGGTTTGGGCTGGAAATGCAGGTAGCATCTAGTGCCTCCCCCTGGACAGTGTACTCAATTAGCGGACTTCCCCGTGCCATGGAACACCTTTGACACCACTTAGCTTCGTGGAGGGCGGCCCCGAACCTCCCCCACACAGTCAGCCGTGTTCCGGGATTGTGAGTGTCGGGAGGTTCCGTCTTCTGTCTGCATCACCTGGGATCTCCTAGGAGTCATTCGCGCGTCTTCCCCGACTGTCTGCATTTGCGGGCTGCCGGGGAAAGGCGGGGATTGGGCTGGAAATGCAGGTAGCATCTAGTGCCTCCCCATGGACAGGGTAGGCAATAGCGGAATTCCCCATGCCAGGGAAAAACTTTGACACCACTTAGCTGCGTGGAGGGCGGCCCCGAACCTCCCACACACAGTCAGCCGTGTTCCGGAATTTGAGGGTGGGGAGGTTCCGTCTTCTGTCTGCAGCACCCGGGATCTCCTAGGAGCCCTTCGTGTCTTCCCCGAGTGTCAGTCTTTGCGGGCTGCCGGGGAAAGGCGGGGGTTGTGCTGGAAATGCAGGTAGCATCTAGTGCATCCTCCTGGACAGGGTAGGCAATTAGCAGATTTACCCATGCCAGGGAACACCTTTGACACCACTTAGCTGCGTGGAGGGCGGCCCCGAACCTCCCCCACACAGTCAGCCGTGTTCCGGGATTGTGAGTGTGGGGAGGTTCCGTCTTCTGTCTGCATCACCTGGGATCTCCTAGGAGCCCTTCGCGCGTCTTCCCCGAGTGTCTGCATGTGCGGGCTGCCGGGGAAAGGCGGGGTTTTTGCTGGAAATGCAGGTAGCATCTAGTGCCTCCCCATGGACAGGGTAGGCAATTAGCGGACTTCCCCATGCCAGGGAACACCTTTGACACCACTTAGCTGCGTGGAGGGCGGCCCCGAACCTCCCCCACACAGTCAGCCGTGTACTGGAATTGTGACTGTGGGGAGGTTCCGTCTTCTGTCTGCAGCACCCGGGATCTCCTAGGAGCCCTTCTCGTGTCTTCCACTATTTTCTATCTGTGCGGGCTGCTGGGGAAAGGCAGGGGTTGGGCTGGAAATGCAGGTAGTATCTAGTGCCTCCCCCTGGACTTGGGAGGTAATTAGCGGACTTCCCCCTGCCAGGGAACACCTGTGACACCAGTCAGCTTCGTGGACGGCGGCCCGAAACCTCCCTCACACAGTCAGCCGTGTTCTGGAATTCTGAGTGTGGGGAGGTTCCGTCTTCTGTCTGCAGCACCCGGGATCTCCTAGGGGCACTTCGCGTGTCTTCCCCGAGTGTCTGCATGTGCGGGCTGCCGGGGAAAGGCGGGGTTTGAGCTGGAAATGCAGGTAGCATCTAGTGCCTCCCCCTGGACAGGCTAGGCAATTAGCGGATTTCCCCGTGCCAGGGAACACCTTTGACACCACTTAGCTGCGTGGAGGGCGGCCCCGAAGCTCCCCCACACAGTCAGCCGTGTTCCTGAATTCTGAGAGTGGGGAGGTTCCGTCTTCTGTCTGCAGCACCCGGGATCTCCTAGGAGCCCTTCGCGTGTCTTCCACGATTTTCTACCTGTGCGGGCTGCTGGGGAAAGGCAGGGGTTGGGCTGGAAATGCAGGTAGTATCTAGTGCCTCCCCCTGGACTTGGGAGGTAATTAGCGGACTTCCCCCTGCCAGGGAACACCTGTGACACCAGTCAACTGCGTGGACGGCGGCCCCAAACCTCCCCCACACAGTCAGCCGTGTTCTGGAATTCTGAGTGTGGGGAGGTTCCGTCTTCTGTCTGCAGCACCCGGGATCTCCTAGGGGCACTTCGCGTGTCTTCCCCGAGTGTCTGCATATGCGGGCTGCCGGGGAAAGGCAGGGTTTGGGCTGGAAATGCAGGTAGCATCTAGTGCCTCCCCCTGGACAGGCTAGGCAATTAGCGGATTTCCCCGTGCCAGGGAACACCTTTGACACCACTTAGCTGCGTGGAGGGCGGCCCCGAAGCTCCCCCACACAGTCAGCCGTGTTCCTGAATTCTGAGAGTGGGGAGGTTCCGTCTTCTGTCTGCAGCACCCGGGATCTCCTAGGAGCCCTTCGTGTCTTCCCCGAGTGTCTGCCTTTGCGGGCTGCCGGGGAAAGGCGGGGGTTGTGCTGGAAATGCAGGTAGCATCTAGTGCATCCTCCTGGACAGGGTAGGCAATTAGCGGATTTACCCATGCCAGGGAACACCTTTGACACCACTTAGCTGCGTGGAGGGCGGCCCCGAACCTCCCCCACACAGTCAGCCCTGTTCCGGGATTGTGAGTGTGGGGATGTTCCGTCTTCTGTCTGCAGCACCCGGGATCACCTAGGAGCCCTTCGCGTTTCTTCCCCGAATGTCTAACTGTGCGGGGTGACGGGGAAAGGCGGGGGTTGGGCTGGAAATGCAGGTAGTATCTAGTGTCTCCCCATGGACTTGGGAGGTAATTTGCGGACTTCCCCCTGCCAGGGAACACCTGTGACACCAGTCATCTGCGTGGACGGCGGCCCCAAAACTCCCCCAGACAGTCAGCCGTGTTCCGGAATTCTGAGAGTGGGGAGGTTCCGTCTTCTGTCTGCAGCTCCCGAGATCTCCTAGGAGCACTTCGCGTGTCTTCCCAGAGTGTCTGCATTTGCGGGCTGCCGGGGAAAGGCGGGGTTTGGGCTGGAAATGCAGGTAGCATCTAGTGCTTCCCCCTGGACAGGGTAGGCATTTAGCGGACTTCCCCGTGCCAGAGAACACCTTTGACACCACTTAGCTGCGTGGAGGGCGGCCCCGATCCTTCCCCACACAGTTAGCCGTGTTCCGGAATTGTGAGTGTGGGGAGGTTCCGTCTTCTGTCTGCAGCACCCGGGATCACCTAGGAGCCCTTCGCGTGTCTTCCCCGAGTGTCTACGTGTGCGGGCTGCCGGGGAAAGGCGGGGGTTTGGCTGGAAATGCAGGTACTATCTAGTGCCTCCCCCTGGACTTGGGAGGTAATTAGCGGAATTCCCCCTGCCAGGTATCACCTTTGACACCACTTAGCTGCGTGGAGGGCGGCCCAGAACCTCCCCCACACAGTCAGACGTGTTCCGGGATTGTGAGTGTGGGGAGGTTCCGTCTTCGGTCTGCATCACCTGGGATCTCCTAGGAGCCCTTCGCGCGTCTTCCCCGAGTGTCTGCATGTGCGGGCTGCCGGGGAAAGGCGGGGTTTGGCCTGGAAATGCAGGTAGCATCTAGTGCCTCCCCATGGACAGGGTAGGCAATAGCGGACTTCCCCATGCCAGGGAACACCTTTGACACCACTTAGCTGCGTGGAGGGCGGCCCCGAACCTCCCCCACACAGTCAGCCGTTTTCTGGAATTCTGAGTGTGGGGAGGTTCCGTCTTTTGTCTGCAGCACCCGGGATCTCCTAGGAGCCCTTCTCGTGTCTTCCCCGATTTTCTATCTGTGCGGGCTGCTGGGGAAAGGCGGGGTTTGGGCTGGAAATGCAGGTAGCATCTAGTGCCTCCCCCTGGACAGGGTAGGCAATTAGCGGACTTCCCCGTGCCAGGGAACACCTTTGACACCACTTAGCTGCGTGGAGTGCGGCCCCGAACCTCCCCCACACAGTCAGCCGTGTTCCGGATTTGTGAGAGTGGGGAGGTTCCGTCTTCTGTCTGCAGCACCCGGGATCTCCTAGGAGCACTTCGTGTCTTCCCCGAGTGTCTGACTTTGCGGGCTGCCGGGGAAAGGCGGGGGATGTGCTGGAAATGTAGGTAGCATCTAGTGCATCCTCCTGGACAGGGTAGGCAATTAGCGGATTTCCCCATGCCAGGGAACACCTGTGACACCAGTCAGCTTCGTGGACGTCGGCTCCAAACCTCCCAATCATAGTCAGCCGTGTTCCGGAATTCTGAGATTGGGGAGGTTCCGTCATCTGTCTGCAGCACCCGGGATCTCCTAGGAGCACTTCGCGTGTCTTCCCTGAGTGTCTGCATGTGCGGGCTGCCGGGGAAAGGCGGAGTTTTGGCTGGAAATGCAGGTAGCATCTAGTGCCTCCCCCTGGACATGGTAGGCAATTAGCGGATTTACCCATCCCAGGGAATACCTTTGACACCACTTAGCTGCGTGGAGCCGGCCCCGAACCTCCCCCACACAGTCAGCCGTGTTCCGGAATTGTGAGTGTGTGGAGGTTCCGTCTTCTGTCTGCAGCACCCGAGATCTCCTAGGAGCCCTTCGCGTGTCTTCCCCGAGTGTCTAACTTTGCGGGCTGCCGGGGAAAGGCGGGGGTTGGGCTGGAAATGCAGGTAGTATCTAGTGCCTCCCCCTGGACTTGGGAGGTAATTTGCGGAATTCCCCCTGCCAGGGAACACTTGTGACACCAGTCAGCTGCGTGGACGGCGGCCCCAAACCTCCCCCACAAAGTCAGTCGTGTTCCGGAATTCTGAGTGTGGGGAGGTTCCGTCATCTGTCTGCAGCACCCGGGATCTCCTAGGAGCACTTCGCGTGTCTTCCCCGACTGTCTGCATGTGCGGGCTGCCGGGGAAAGCGGGGTTTGGGCTGGAAATGCAGGTAGCATCTAGTGCCCCCCCTGGACAGTGTAGGCAATTAGCGGATTTCCCCGTGCTAGGGAACACCTTTGACACCACTTAGCTGCGTGGAGCCGGCCCCGAACCTCCCACACACAGTCAGCCGTGTTCCGGAATTGTGAGTGTGTGGAGGTTCCGTCTTCTGTCTGCAGCACCCGAGATCTCCTAGGAGCCCTTCGCGTGTCTTCCCCGAGTGTCTAACATTGCGGGCTGCCGGGGAAAGGCGGGTTTTGGGCTGGAAATGCAGGCAGCATCTAGTGCCTCCCCCTGGACAGTGTAGGGAATTAGCGGATTTACCCATGCCAGGGAACACCTTTGAAACCACTTAGCTGCGTGGAAGGGTCCCCGAACCTCCCCCACACAGTCAGCCGTGTTCCGGAATTGTGAGTGTCGGGACGTTCCGTCTTCGGTCTGCAGCACCCGGGATCTCCTAGGAGCCCTTCGCGTGTCTTCCCTGAGTGTCTGCATGTGCGGGCTGCCGGGGAAAGGCGAGGTTTGGGCTGGAAATGCAGGTAGTATCTAGTGCCTCCCCCTGGACTTGGGAGGAAATTAGCGTACTTCCCCCTGCCAGGGAACACCTGTGACACCAGTCAGCTGCGTGGAAGGCGGGCCCAAACCTCCCCCACACAGTCAGCCGTGTTCCGGAATTCTGAGAGTGGGGAGGTTCCGTGTTCATTCTGCAGCACCCGGGATCTGCTAGGAGGCCTTCGCGTGTATTCCCCGAGTGTTTGCTTGTGCGGGCTGCCGGGTAAAGGCGGGGGTTTGGCTGGAAATGCAGGTAGAATCTAGTTCCTCCCCCTGAACAGGGGAGGTAATTTGCGGAATTCCGCCTGCCAGGGAACACCTGTGACACTAGTCAGCTGCGTGGAAGGTGGCCCCATTCTTTCCCCTCACAGTCATCCGTGATCCGGAATTGTGAGTGTATGGAGGATCCGTCTTCTGTCTGCAGCACCCGGGATCACCTAGGAGCCCTTCGCGGGTCTTCCCCGAGTGTCTCCCATTGCGGGCTGCCGGGGAAACCGGGGGTTTGGCTGGAAATGCAGGTAGTATCTAGTGCCTCCCCCTGGACAGGGTAGGCATTTAGCGGATTTACCCATGCCAGGGAACACCTGTGACACCAGTCAGCTGCGTGGACGGCGGCCCCAAACCTTCCCCACACAGTCAGCCGTGTTCTGGAATTCTGAGAGTGGGGAGGTTCCGTCTTCTGTCTGCAGCACCCGGGATCTCCTAGGAGCACTTCGCGTGTCTTCCCCGAGTGTCTGCATGTGCAGGCTGCCGGGGAAAGGCGGGGTTTGGGATGGAAATGCAGGTAGCATCTAGTGCCTCCCCCTGGACAGGGTAGGCAATTAGCGGACTTCCCCGTGCCAGGGAACACGTTTGACACCACTTAGCTGCGTGGAGGGCGGCCCCGAACCTCCCCAACACAGTCAACCGTGTTGCGGAATTCTGAGAGTAGGGAGGTTCCGTCTTCTGTCTGCAGCAACCGAGATCTCCTAGGAGCCCTTCGCGTGTCTTCCCCGAGTGTCTACCTGTGCGGGCTGCCGGGGAAAGGCGGGGGTTTGGCTGGAAATGCAGGTATTATCTAGTGCCTCCTCCTGGACTTGGGAGGTAATTAGCGGACTTCCCCCTGCCAGGGAACACCTGTGACACCAGTCAGCTGCGTGGACGGCGGCCCCAAACTTCCCCCACACAGTCAGCCGTGTTCTGGAATTCTGAGAGTGGGGAGGTTCCGTCTTCTGTCTGCAGCACCCGGGGTCTCCTAGGAGCACTTCGCGTGTCTTCCCCGAGTGTCTGCATGTGCGGGCTGCCGGGGAAAAGCGGGGGTTTTGCTGGAAATGCAGGTAGCATCTAGTGCATCCTCCTGGACAGGGTAGGCAATTAGCGGATTTCCCCATGCAAGGGAACACCTGTGACACCAGTCAGCTGCGTGGACGGCGGCCCCAAACCTCCCCCACACAGTCAGCCGTGTTCCGGAATTCTGAGAGTGGGGATGTTCCGTCTTCTGTCTGCAGCACCCGGGATCTCCTAGGAGCACTTCGCGTGTCTTCCCCGAGTGTCTGCATGTGCGGGCTGCCGGGGAAAGGCGGGGTTTGGGCTGGAAATACAGGTAGCATCTAGTGCCTCCCCCTGGACATGGTAGGCAATTAGCGGATTTACCCATCCCAGGAAATACCTTTGACACCACTTAGCTGCGTGGAGGGCGGCCCCGAACCTCCCCCACACAGTCAGCCTTGTTCCGGAATTGTGAGTGTGGGGAGGTTCCGTCTTCTGTCTGCAGCCCCCGGGATCTCCAAGGAGCCCTTCGCGTGTCTTCCCTGAGTGTCTACCTGTGCGAGCTGCCGGGGAAATGCGGGGGTTGGGCTGGAAATGCAGGTAGTATCTAGTGCCTCCCCCTGGACTTGGGAGGTAATTAGCGGACTTCCCCCTGCCAGGGAACACTTGTGACACCAGTCAGCTGCGTGGACGGCGGCCCCATACCTCCTCCACACAGTCAGCCGTGTTCGGGAATTCTGAGTGTGGGGAGGTTCCGTCTTCTGTCTGAAGCACCCGGGATCTCCTAGGAACATTTCGCGTGTCTTCCCCGATTGTCTGCATATGCGGGCTGCCGGGGAAAGGCGGGGTTTGGGCTGGAAATGCAGGTAGCATCTAGTGCCTCCCCCTGGACAGGGTAGGATATTAGCGGATTTCCCCATGCCAGGGAACACAATTGACACCATTCAGCTGCGTGGACGGCGGCCCCAAACCTCCCCCACAAAGTCAGCCGTGTTCCGGAATTCTGAGAGTGGGGAGGTTCCGTCTTCTGTCTGCAGCACCCGGGATCTCCTAGGAGCTCTTCGCGCGTCTTCCCCGAGTGTCTGCATGTGCGGGCTGCCGGGGAAAGGCGGGGATTTTGCTGGAAATGCAGGTAGCCTCTAGTGCCTCCCCATGGACAGGGTAGGCAATTAGCGGACTTCCCCATGCCAGGGAACACCTTTGACACCACTTAGCTGCGTGGAGGGCGGCCCCGAACCTCCCCCACACAGTCAGCCGTGTTCCAGAATTGTGAGTGTCGGGAGGTTCCGTCTTCTGTCTGCAGCACCCGGGATCTCCTAGGAGCCCTTCGCGTGTCTTCCCCGAGTGTCTAACTCTGCGGGCTGACGGGGAAAGGCGGGGGTTGGGCTGGAAATGCAGGTAGTATCTAGTGTCTCCCCATGGACTTGGGAGGTAATTTGCGGAATTCCCCCTGCCAGGGAACACCTGTGACACCAGTCATCTGCGTGGACGGCGGCCCAAAACCTCCCACACACAGTCAGCCGTGTTCCGGAATTCTGAGTGTGGGGAGGTTCCGTCTTCTGTCTGCATCACCTGGGATCTCCTAGGAGCTTTTCGCGCGTCTTCCCCGAGTGTCTGAATTTGCGGGCTGCCGGGGAAAGGCGGGGTTTGGCCTGGAAATGCAGGTAGCATCTAGTGCCTCCCCATGGACAGGGTAGGCAATAGCGGACTTCCCCATGCCAGGGAACACTTTGACACCACTTAGCTTCGTAGACGGCGGCCCCAAACCTCCCCCACACAGTCAGCCGTTTTCTGGAATTCTGAGTGTGGGGAGATTCCGTCTTTTGTCTGCAGCACCCGGGATCTCCTAGGAGCACTTCGCGTGTCTTCCCCGAGTGTCTGCATGTGCGGGCTGCCGGGGAAAGGCGGGGTTTGGGCTGGAAATGCAGGTAGCATCTAGTGCCTCCCCCTGGACAGGGTAGGCAATTAGCGGACTTCCCCGTGCCAGGGAACACCTTTGACAACACTTAGCTGCGTGGAGGGCGGCCCCGAACCTCCCCCACACAGTCAGCCGTGTTCCGGAATTGTGAGTGTGGGGAGGTTCCGTCTTCTGTCTGCAGCACCCGGGATCTCCTAGGAGCACTTCGCGTGTCTTCCCCGAGTGTCTGCATGTGCGGACTGCCGGGGAAATTCGGGGGTTGGGCTGGAAATGCAGGTAGTATCTAGTGCCTCCCCCTGGACTTGGGAGGTAATTTGCGGAATTCCCCCTGCCAGGGAACACCTGTGACACCAGTCAGCTGCGTGGACGGCGGCCCCAAACCTCCCCCACACAGTCAGCCGTGTTCCGGAATTCTGAGTGTGGGGAGGTTCCGTCTTCTGTCTGCAGCACCCGGGATCTTCTAGGAGCACTTCGCGAGTCTTCCCTGAGTGTCTGCATGTGCGAACTGCCGGGGAAAGGCGGGGTTTTTGCTGGAAATGCAGGTAGCATCTAGTGCCTCCCCATGGACAGGGTAGGCAATTAGCGGACTTCCCCATGCCAGGGAACACCTTTGACACCACTTAGCTGCGTGGAGGGCGGCCCCGAACCTCCCCCACACAGTCAGCCGTGTACCGGAATTGTGAGTGTGGGGAGGTTCCGTCTTCTGTCTGCAGCACCCGGGATCTCCTAGGAACCCTTCGCGTGTCTTCCCCGAGTGTCTAACTGTGCGGGCTGTCGGGGAAAGGCGGGGGTTGGGCTGGAAATGCAGGTAGTATCTAGTGTCTCCCCATGGACTTGGGAGGTAATTTGCGGACTTCCCCCTGCCAGGGAACACCTGTGACACCAGTCATCTGCGTGGATGGCGGCCCAAAACCTCCCACACACAGTCAGCCGTGTTCCGGAATTCTGAGAGTGGGGAGGTTCCGTCTTCAGTCTGCAGCTCCCGAGATCACCTAGGAGCACTTCACGTGTCTTCCCCGAGTGTCTGCATTTGCGGGCTGCCGGGGAAAGGCGGGGTTTGGGCTGGAAATGCAGGTAGCATCTAGTGCTTCCCCCTGGACAGGGTAGGCATTTAGCGGACTTCCCCGTGCCAGAGAACACTTTTGACACCACTTAGCTGCGTGGAGGGCGGCCCCGAACCTCCCCCACACAGTCAGCCGTGTTCCGGAATTGTGAGAGTGGGGAGGTTCCGTCTTCTGTCTGCAGCACCCGGGATCACCTAGGAGCCCTTCGCGTGTCTTCCCCGAGTGTCTACCTGTGCGGGCTGCCGGGGAAAGGCGGGGGTTGGGCTGGAAATGCAGGTACTATCTAGTGCCTCCACCTGGACTTGGGAGGTAATTAGCGGACTTCCCCCTGACAGGTAACACCTTTGACACCACTTAGCTGCGTGAAGGGCGGCCCAGAACATCCCCCACACAGTCAGCCGTGTTCCGGGATTGTGAGAGTGGGGAGGTTCCGTCTTCTGTCTGCATCACCTGGGATCTCCTTGGAGCCCTTCGCGCGTCTTCCCCGAGTGTCTGCATGTGCTGGCTGCCGGGGAAAGGCGGGGTTTGGCCTGGAAATGCAGGTAGCATCTAGTGCCTCCCCATGGACAGGGTAGGCAATAGCGGACTTCCCCATACCAGGGAACACCTTTGACACCACTTAGCTGCGTGGAGGGCGGCCCCGAACCTCCCCCACACAGTCAGCTGTGTTCCGGAATTGTGAGTGTGGGGAGGTTCCGTCTTCTGTCTGCAGCACCCGGGATCTCCTAGGAGCCCTTCGCGTGTCTTCCCCGATTTTCTATCTGTGCGGGCTGCTGGGGAAAGGCGGGGGTTGGGCTGGAAATGCAGGTAGTATCTAGTGCCTCCCCCTGGACTTGGGAGGTAATTAGCGGACTTCCCCCTGCCAGGGAACACTTGTGACACCAGTCAGCTGCGTGGACGGCGGCCCCAAACCTCCCCCACACAGTCAGCCGTTTTCTGGAATTCTGAGTGTGGGGAGGTTCCGTCTTTTGTCTGCAGCACCCGGGATCTCCTAGGAGCACTTCGCGTGTCTTCCCCGAGTGTCTGCATGTGCGGGCTGCCGGGGAAAGTCGGGGTTTGGGCTGGAAATGCAGGTAGCATCTAGTGCCTCCCCCTGGACAGGGTAGGCAATTAGCGGACTTCCCCGTGCCAGGGAACACCTTTGACACCACTTAGCTGCGTGGAGGGCGGCCCCGAACCTCCCCCACACTGTCAGCCTTGTTCTGGAATTGTGAGTGTGGGGAGGTTCCGTCTTCTGTCTGCAGCACCCGGGATCTCCTAGGAGCCCTTCTCGTGTCTTCCCCGATTTTCTATCTGTGCGGGCTGCTGGGGAAAGGCGGGGGTTGGGCTGGAAATGCAGGTAGTATCTAGTGCCTCCCCCTGGACTTGGGAGGTAATTAGCGGACTTCCCCCTGACAGGTAACACCTTTGACACCACTTAGCTGCGTGAAGGGCGGCCCAGAACATCCCCCACACAGTCAGCCGTGTTCCGGGATTGTGAGAGTGGGGAGGTTCCGTCTTCTGTCTGCATCACCTGGGATCTCCTTGGAGCCCTTCGCGCGTCTTCCCCGAGTGTCTGCATGTGCTGGCTGCCGGGGAAAGGCGGGGTTTGGCCTGGAAATGCAGGTAGCATCTAGTGCCTCCCCATGGACAGGGTAGGCAATAGCGGACTTCCCCATACCAGGGAACACCTTTGACACCACTTAGCTGCGTGGAGGGCGGCCCCGAACCTCCCCCACACAGTCAGCCGTGTACTGGAATTGTGACTGTGGGGAGGTTCCGTCTTCTGTCTGCAGCACCCGGGATCTCCTAGGAGCCCTTCTCGTGTCTTCCACGATTTTCTATCTGTGCGGGCTGCTGGGGAAAGGCAGGGGTTTGGCTGGAAATGCAGGTAGTATCTAGTGCCTCCCCCTGGAATTGGGAGGTAATTAGCGGACTTCCCCCTGCCAGGGAACACCTGTGACACCAGTCAGCTTCGTGGACGGCGGCCCCAAACCTCCCCCACACAGTCAGCCGTGTTCTGGAATTCTGAGTGTGGGGAGGTTCCGTCTTCTGTCTGCAGCACCCGGGATCTCCTAGGGGCACTTCGCGTGTCTTCCCCGAGTGTCTGCATGTGCGGGCTCCCGGAGAAAGGCGGGGTTTGGGCTGGAAATGCAGGTAGCATCTAGTGCCTCCCCCTGGACAGGCTAGGCAATTAGCGGATTTCCCCGTGCCAGGGAACACCTTTGACACCACTTAGCTGCGTGGAGGGCGGCCCCGAAGCTCCCCCACACAGTCAGCCGTGTTCCTGAATTCTGAGAGTGGGGAGGTTCCATCTTCTGTCTGCAGCACCCGGGATCTCCTAGGAGCCCTTCGCGTGTCTTCCACGATTTTCTACCTGTGCGGGCTGCTGGGGAAAGGCAGGGGTTGGGCTGGAAATGCAGGTAGTATCTAGTGCCTCCCCCTGGATTTGGGAGGTAATTAGCGGACTTCCCCCTGCCAGGGAACACCTGTGACACCAGTCAACTGCGTGGACGGCGGCCCCAAACCTCCCCCACACAGTCAGCCATGTTCTGGAATTCTGAGTGTGGGGAGGTTCCGTCTTCTGTCTGCAGCACCCGGGATCTCCTAGGGGCACTTCGCGTGTCTTCCCCGAGTGTCTGCATATGCGGGCTGCCGGGGAAAGGCAGGGTTTGGGCTGGAAATGCAGGTAGCATCTAGTGCCTCCCCCTGGACATTGTAGGCAATTAGCGGATTTACCCATGCCAGGGAACACCTTTGACACCACTTAGCTGCGTGGAGGGCGGCCCCGAAGCTCCCCCACACAGTCAGCCGTGTTCCTGAATTCTGAGAGTGGGGAGGTTCCGTCTTCTGTCTGCAGCACCCGGGATCTCCTAGGAGCCCTTCGTGTCTTCCCCGAGTGTCTGCCTTTGCGGGCTGCCGGGGAAAGGCGGGGGTTGTGCTGGAAATGCAGGTAGCATCTAGTGCATCCTCCTGGACAGGGTAGGCAATTAGCGGATTTACCCATGCCAGGGAACACCTTTGACACCACTTAGCTGCGTGGAGGGCGGCCCCGAACCTCCCCCACACAGTCAGCCGTGTTCCGGGATTGTGAGTGTGGGGATGTTCCGTCTTCTGTCTGCAGCACCCGGGATCACCTAGGAGCCCTTCGCGTTTCTTCCCCGAGTGTCTAACTGTGCGGGGTGACGGGGAAAGGCGGGGGTTGGGCTGGAAATGCAGGTAGTATCTAGTGTCTCCCCATGGACTTGGGAGGTAATTTGCGGACTTCCCCCTGCTAGGGAACACCTGTGACACCAGTCATCTGCGTGGACGGCGGCCCCAAACCTCCCCCAGACAGTCAGCCGTGTTCCGGAATTCTGAGAGTGGGGAGGTTCCGTCTTCTGTGTGCAGCTCCCGAGATCTCCTAGGAGCACTTCGCGTGTCTTCCCCGAGTGTCTGCATTTGCGGGTTGCCGGGGAAAGGCGGGGTTTGGGCTGGAAATGCAGGTAGCATCTAGTGCTTCCCCCTGGACAGGGTAGGCATTTAGCGGACCTCCCCGTGCCAGAGAACACCTTTGACACCACTTAGCTGCGTGGAGGGCGGCCCCGAACCTTCCCCACACAGTTAGCCGTGTTCCGGAATTGTGAGTGTGGGGAGGTTCCGTCTTCTGTCTGCAGCACCCGGGATCACCTAGGAGCCCTTCGCGTGTCTTCCCCGAGTGTCTACCTGTGCGGGCTGCCGAGGAAAGGCGGGGGTTGGGCTGGAAATGCAGGTACTATCTAGTGCCTCCCCCTGGACTTGGGAGGTAATTAGCGGACTTCCCCCTGACAGGTAACACCTTTGACACCACTTAGCTGCGTGAAGGGCGGCCCAGAACATCCCCCACACAGTCAGCCGTGTTCCGGGATTGTGAGAGTGGGGAGGTTCCGTCTTCTGTCTGCAGCACCCGGGATCTCCTAGGAGCCCTTCGCGTGTCTTCCCCGATTTTCTATCTGTGCGGGCTGCTGGGGAAAGGCGGGGGTTGGGCTGGAAATGCAGGTAGTATCTAGTGCCTCCCCCTGGACTTGGGAGGTAATTAGCGGACTTCCCCCTGCCAGGGAACACTTGTGACACCAGTCAGCTGCGTGGACGGCGGCCCCAAACCTCCCCCACACAGTCAGCCGTTTTCTGGAATTCTGAGTGTGGGGAGGTTCCGTCTTTTGTCTGCAGCACCCGGGATCTCCTAGGAGCACTTCGCGTGTCTTCCCCGAGTGTCTGCATGTGCGGGCTGCCGGGGAAAGTCGGGGTTTGGGCTGGAAATGCAGGTAGCATCTAGTGCCTCCCCCTGGACAGGGTAGGCAATTAGCGGACTTCCCCGTTCCAGAGAACACCTTTGACACCACTTAGCTGCGTGGAGGGCGGCCCCGAACCTCCCCCACACTGTCAGCCGTGTTCTGGAATTGTGAGTGTGGGGAGGTTCCGTCTTCTGTCTGCAGCACCCGGGATCTCCTAGGAGCCCTTCTCGTGTCTTCCCCGATTTTCTATCTGTGCGGGCTGCTGGGGAAAGGCGGGGGTTGGGCTGGAAATGCAGGTAGTATCTAGTGCCTCCCCCTGGACTTGGCAGGTAATTTGCGGACTTCCCCCTGCCAGGGAACACCTGTGACACCAGTCAGCTTCGTGGACGGCGGCCCCAAACCTCCCCCACACAGTCAGCCGTGTTCTGGAATTCTGAGTGTGGGGAGGTTCCGTCTTCTGTCTGCAGCACCCGGGATCTCCTAGGGGCACTTCGCGTGTCTTCCCCGAGTGTCTGCATGTGCTGGCTGCCGGGGAAAGGCGGGGTTTGGCCTGGAAATGCAGGTAGCATCTAGTGCCTCCCCATGGACAGGGTAGGCAATAGCGGAATTCCCCATACCAGGGAACACCTTTGACACCACTTAGCTGCGTGGAGGGTGGCCCCGAACCTCCCCCACACAGTCAGCCGTGTACTGGAATTGTGACTGTGGGGAGGTTCCGTCTTCTGTCTGCAGCACCCGGGATCTCCTAGGAGCCCTTCTCGTGTCTTCCACGATTTTCTATCTGTGCGGGCTGCTGGGGAAAGGCAGGGGTTGGGCTGGAAATGCAGGTAGTGTCTAGTGCCTCCCCCTGGACTTGGGAGGTAATTAGCGGACTTCCCCCTGCCAGGGAACACCTGTGACACCAGTCAGCTTCGTGGACGGCGGCCCCAAACCTCCCCCACACAGTCAGCCGTGTTCCGGGATTGTGAGAGTGGGGAGGTTCCGTCTTCTGTCTGCATCACCTGGGATCTCCTTGGAGCCCTTCGCGCGTCTTCCCCGAGTGTCTGCATGTGCTGGCTGCCGGGGAAAGGCGGGGTTTGGCCTGGAAATGCAGGTAGCATCTAGTGCTTCCCCCTGGACAGGGTAGGCATTTAGCGGACTTCCCCGTGCCAGAGAACACTTTTGACACCACTTAGCTGCGTGGAGGGCGGCCCCGAACCTCCCCCACACAGTCAGCCGTGTTCCGGAATTGTGAGTGTGGGGAGGTTCCGTCTTCTGTCTGCAGCACCCGGGATCACCTAGGAGCCCTTCGCGTGTCTTCCCCGAGTGTCTACCTGTGCGGGCTGCCGGGGAAAGTAGGGGGTTGGGCTGGAAATGCAGGTACTATCTAGTGCCTCCCCCTGGACTTGGGAGGTAATTAGCGGACTTCCCCCTGACAGGTAACACCTTTGACACCACTTAGCTGCGTGAAGGGCGGCCCAGAACATCCCCCACACAGTCAGCCATGTTCCGGGATTGTGAGAGTGGGGAGGTTCCGTCTTCTGTCTGCATCACCTGGGATCTCCTTGGAGCCCTTCGCGCGTCTTCCCCGAGTGTCTGCATGTGCTGGCTGCCGGGGAAAGGCGGGGTTTGGCCTGGAAATGCAGGTAGCATCTAGTGCCTCCCCATGGACAGGGTAGGCAATAGCGGACTTCCCCATACCAGGGAACACCTTTGACACCACTTAGCTGCGTGGAGGGCGGCCCCGAACCTCCCCCACACAGTCAGCCGTGTACTGGAATTGTGACTGTGGGGAGGTTCCGTCTTCTGTCTGCAGCACCCGGGATCTCCTAGGAGCCCTTCTCGTGTCTTCCACGATTTTCTATCTGTGCGGGCTGCTGGGGAAAGGCAGGGGTTGGGCTGGAAATGCAGGTAGTATCTAGTGCCTCCCCCTGGAATTGGGAGGTAATTAGCGGACTTCCCCCTGCCAGGGAACACCTGTGACACCAGTCAGCTTCGTGGACGGCGGCCCCAAACCTCCCCCACACAGTCAGCCGTGTTCTGGAATTCTGAGTGTGGGGAGGTTCCGTCTTCTGTCTGCAGCACCCGGGATCTCCTAGGGGCACTTCGCGTGTCTTCCCCGAGTGTCTGCATGTGCGGGCTGCCGGGGAAAGGCGGGGTTTGGGCTGGAAATGCAGGTAGCATCTAGTGCCTCCCCCTGGACAGGCTAGGCAATTAGCGGATTTCCCCGTGCCAGGGAACACCTTTGACACCACTTAGCTGCGTGGAGGGCGGCCCCGAAGCTCCCCCACACAGTCAGCCGTGTTCCTGAATTCTGAGAGTGGGGAGGTTCCATCTTCTGTCTGCAGCACCCGGGATCTCCTAGGAGCCCTTCGCGTGTCTTCCACGATTTTCTACCTGTGCGGGCTGCTGGGGAAAGGCAGGGGTTGGGCTGGAAATGCAGGTAGTATCTAGTGCCTCCCCCTGGACTTGGGAGGTAATTAGCGGACTTCCCCCTGCCAGGGAACACCTGTGACACCAGTCAACTGCGTGGACGGCGGCCCCAAACCTCCCCCACACAGTCAGCCGTGTTCTGGAATTCTGAGTGTGGGGAGGTTCCGTCTTCTGTCTGCAGCACCCGGGATCTCCTAGGGGCACTTCGCGGGTCTTCCCCGAGTGTCTGCATATGCGGGCTGCCGGGGAAAGGCAGGGTTTGGGCTGGAAATGCAGGTAGCATCTAGTGCCTCCCCCTGGACATTGTAGGCAATTAGCGGATTTACCCATGCCAGGGAACACCTTTGACACCACTTAGCTGCGTGGAGGGCGGCCCCGAAGCTCCCCCACACAGTCAGCCGTGTTCCTGAATTCTGAGAGTGGGGAGGTTCCGTCTTCTGTCTGCAGCACCCGGGATCTCCTAGGAGCCCTTCGTGTCTTCCCCGAGTGTCTGCCTTTGCGGGCTGCCGGGGAAAGGCGGGGGTTGTGCTGGAAATGCAGGTAGCATCTAGTGCATCCTCCTGGACAGGGTAGGCAATTAGCGGATTTACCCATGCCAGGGAACACCTTTGACACCACTTAGCTGCGTGGAGGGCGGCCCCGAACCTCCCCCACACAGTCAGCCGTGTTCCGGGATTGTGAGTGTGGGGATGTTCCGTCTTCTGTCTGCAGCACCCGGGATCACCTAGGAGCCCTTCGCGTTTCTTCCCCGAGTGTCTAACTGTGCGGGGTGACGGGGAAAGGCGGGGGTTGGGCTGGAAATGCAGGTAGTATCTAGTGTCTCCCCATGGACTTGGGAGGTAATTTGCGGACTTCCCCCTGCCAGGGAACACCTGTGACACCAGTCATCTGCGTGGACGGCGGCCCCAAACCTCCCCCAGACAGTCAGCCGTGTTCCGGAATTCTGAGAGTGGGGAGGTTCCGTCTTCTGTGTGCAGCTCCCGAGATCTCCTAGGAGCACTTCGCGTGTCTTCCCCGAGTGTCTGCATTTGCGGGCTGCCGGGGAAAGGCGGGGTTTGGGCTGGAAATGCAGGTAGCATCTAGTGCTTCCCCCTGGACAGGGTAGGCATTTAGCGGACTTCCCCGTGCCAGAGAACACCTTTGACACCACTTAGCTGCGTGGAGGGCGGCCCCGAACCTTCCCCACACAGTTAGCCGTGTTCCGGAATTGTGAGTGTGGGGAGGTTCCGTCTTCTGTCTGCAGCACCCGGGATCACCTAGGAGCCCTTCGCGTGTCTTCCCCGAGTGTCTACGTGTGCGGGCTGCCGGGGAAAGGCGGGGGTTTGGCTGGAAATGCAGGTAATATCTAGTGCCTCCCCCTGGACTTGGGAGGTAATTAGCGGACTTCCCCCTGCCAGGGAACACTTGTGACACCAGTCAGCTGCGTGGACGGCGGCCCCATACCTCCTCCACACAGTCAGCCGTGTTCGGGAATTCTGAGTGTGGGGAGGTTCCGTCTTCTGTCTGAAGCACCCGGGATCTCCTAGGAACATTTCGCGTGTCTTCCCCGAGTGTCTGCATATGCGGGCTGCCGGGGAAAGGCGGGGTTTGGGCTGGAAATGCAGGTAGCATCTAGTGCCTCCCCCTGGACAGGGTAGGCTATTAGCGGATTTCCCCATGCCAGGGAACACAAGTGACACCATTCAGCTGCGTGGACGGCGGCCCCAAACCTCCCACACAAAGTCAGCCGTGTTCCGGAATTCTGAGAGTGGGGAGGTTCCGTCTTCTGTCTGCAGCACCCGGGATCTCCTAGGAGCTCTTCGCGCGTCTTCCCCGAGTGTCTGCATGTGCGGGCTGCCGGGGAAAGGCGGGGATTTTGCTGGAAATGCAGGTAGCATCTAGTGCCTCCCCATGGACAGGGTAGGCAATTAGCGGACTTCCCCATGCCAGGGAACACCTTTGACACCACTTAGCTGCGTGGAGGGCGGCCCCGAACCTCCCCCACACAGTCAGCCGTGTTCCAGAATTGTGAGTGTCGGGAGGTTCCGTCTTCTGTCTGCAGCACCCGGGATCTCCTAGGAGCCCTTCGAGTGTCTTCCCCGAGTGTCTAACTTTGCGGGATGACGGGGAAAGGCGGGGGTTGGGCTGGAAATGCAGGTAGTATCTAGTGTCTCCCCATGGACTTGGGAGGTAATTTGCGGACTTCCCCCTGCCAGGGAACACCTGTGACACCACTTAGCTGCGTGGAGGGCGGCCCAGAACCTCCCCCACACAGTCAGCCGTGTTCCGGAATTGTGAGTGTGGGGAGGTTCCGTCTTCTGTCTGCATCACCCGGGATCTCCTAGGAGCACTTCGCGTGTCTTCCCCGAGTGTCTGCATGTGCGGACTGCCGGGGAAATGCGGGGGTTGGGCTGGAAATGCAGGTAGTATCTAGTGCCTCCCCCTGGACTTGGGAGGTAATTTGCGGAATTCCCCCTGCCAGGGAACACCTGTGACACCAGTCAGCTGCGTGGACGGCGGCCCCAAACCTCCCCCACACAGTCAGCCGTGTTCCGGAATTCTGAGTGTGGGGAGGTTCCGTCTTCTGTCTGCAGCACCCGGGATCTTCTAGGAGCACTTCGCGAGTCTTCCCCGAGTGTCTGCATGTGCGAACTGCCGGGGAAAGGCGGGGTTTTTGCTGGAAATGCAGGTAGCATCTAGTGCCTCCCCATGGACAGGGTAGGCAATTAGCGGACTTCCCCATGCCAGGGAACACCTTTGACACCACTTAGCTGCGTGGAGGGCGGCCCCGAACCTCCCCCACACAGTCAGCCGTGTACCGGAATTGTGAGTGTGGGGAGGTTCCGTCTTCTGTCTGCAGCACCCAGGATCTCCTAGGAGCCCTTCGCGTGTCTTCCCCGAGTGTCTAACTGTGCGGGCTGTCGGGGAAAGGCGGGGGTTGGGCTGGAAATGCAGGTAGTATCTAGTGTCTCCCCATGGACTTGGGAGGTAATTTGCGGACTTCCCCCTGACAGGGAACACCTGTGACACCAGTCATCTGCGTGGATGGCGGCCCAAAACCTCCCACACACAGTCAGCCGTGTTCCGGAATTCTGAGAGTGGGGAGGTTCCGTCTTCAGTCTGCAGCTCCCGAGATCACCTAGGAGCACTTCGCGTGTCTTCCCCGAGTGTCTGCATTTGCGGGCTGCCGGGGAAAGGCGGGGTTTGGGCTGGAAATGCAGGTAGCATCTAGTGCGTCCCCCTGGACAGGGTAGGCATTTAGCGGACTTCCCCGTGCCAGAGAACACTTTTCACACCACTTAGCTGCGTGGAGGGCGGCCCCGAACCTCCCCCACACAGTCAGCCGTGTTCCGGAATTGTGAGTGTGGGGAGGTTCCGTCTTCTGTCTGCAGCACCCGGGATCACCTAGGAGCCCTTCGCGTGTCTTCCCCGAGTGTCTACCTGTGCGGGCTGCCGGGGAAAGGCGGGGGTTGGGCTGGAAATGCAGGTACTATCTAGTGCCTCCCCCTGGACTTGGGAGGTAATTAGCGGACTTCCCCCTGACAGGTAACACCTTTGACACCACTTATCTGCGTGAACGGCGGCCCAGAACATCCCCCACACAGTCAGCCGTGTTCCGGGATTGTGAGAGTGGGGAGGTTCCGTCTTCTGTCTGCATCACCTGGGATCTCCTTGGAGCCCTTCGCGCGTCTTCCCCGAGTGTCTGCATGTGCTGGCTGCCGGGGAAAGGCGGGGTTTGGCCTGGAAATGCAGGTAGCATCTAGTGCCTCCCCATGGACAGGGTAGGCAATAGCGGACTTCCCCATACCAGGGAACACCTTTGACACCACTTAGCTGCGTGGAGGGCGGCCCCGAACCTCCCCCACACAGTCAGCTGTGTTCCGGAATTGTGAGTGTGGGGAGGTTCCGTCTTCTGTCTGCAGCACCCGGGATCTCCTAGGAGCACTTCGCGTGTCTTCCCCGATTTTCTATCTGTGCGGGCTGCTGGGGAAAGGCGGGGGTTGGGCTGGAAATGCAGGTAGTATCTAGTGCCTCCCCCTGGACTTGGGAGGTAATTAGCGGACTTCCCCCTGCCAGGGAACACTTGTGACACCAGTCAGCTGCGTGGACGGCGGCCCCAAACCTCCCCCACACAGTCAGCCGTTTTCTGGAATTCTGAGTGTGGGGAGGTTCCGTCTTTTGTCTGCAGCACCCGGGATCTCCTAGGAGCACTTCGCGTGTCTTCCCAGAGTGTCTGTATGTGCGGGCTGCCGGGGAAAGTCGGGGTTTGGGCTGGAAATGCAGGTAGCATCTAGTGCCTCCCCCTGGACAGGGTAGGCAATTAGCGGACTTCCCCGTGCCAGGGAACACCTTTGACACCACTTAGCTGCGTGGAGGGAGGCCCCGAACCTCCCCCACACTGTCAGCCGTGTTCTGGAATTGTGAGTGTGGGGAGGTTCCGTCTTCTGTCTGCAGCACCCGGGATCTCCTAGGAGCCCTTCTCGTGTCTTCCCCGATTTTCTATCTGTGCGGGCTGCTGGGGAAAGGCGGGGGTTGGGCTGGAAATGCAGGTAGTATCTAGTGCCTCCCCCTGGACTTGGCAGGTAATTTGCGGACTTCCCCCTGCCAGGGAACACCTGTGACACCAGTCAGCTTCGTGGACGGCGGCCCCAAACCTCCCCCACACAGTCAGCCGTGTTCCAGAATTGTGAGTGTCGGGAGGTTCCGCCTTCTGTCTGCAGCACCCGGGATCTCCTAGGAGCACTTCGCGTGTCTTTCCCGAGTGTCTGCATGTGCGAGCTGCCGGGGAAAGGCGGGTTTTGGGCTGGAAATGCAGGTAGCATCTAGTGCCTCCCCCTGGACAGGGTAGGCAATTAGCGGATTTACACATGCCAGGGAACACCTTTGAAACCACTTAGCTGCGTGGAGGGCGGCCCCGAACCTCCCCCACACAGTCAGCCTTGTTCCAGAATTGTGAGTGTCGGGAGGTTCCGTCTTCTGTCTGCAGCACCCGGGATCTCCTAGGAGCCCTTCGCGTGTCTTCCCCGAGTGTCTATCTGTGCGGGCTGACGGGGAAAGGCGGGGGTTGGGCTGGAAATGCAGGTAGTATCTAGTGTCTCCCCATGGACTTGGGAGGTAATTTGCGGACTTCCCCCTGCCAGGGAACACCTGTGACAACACTTAGCTGCGTGGAGGGCGGCCCAGAACCTCCCCCACACAGTCAGCCGTGTTCCGGGATTGTGAGTGTGGGGAGGTTCCGTCTTCTGTTTGCATCACCTGGGATCTCCTAGGAGCCCTTCGCGTGTCTTCCCCGAGTGTCTGCATTTGCGGGCTGCCGGGGAAAGGCGGGGTTTGTGCTGGAAATGCAGGTAGCATCTAGTGCCTCCCCCTGGACAGGGTAGGCAATTAGCGGACTTCCCCGTGCCAGGGAACACCTTTGACACCACTTAGCTGCGTGGAGGGCGGCCCCGAACCTCCCCCACATAGTCAGCCGTGTTCCGGAATTGTGAATGTGGGGAGGTTCCGTCTTCTGTCTGCAGCACCCGGGATCTCCTATTAGCCCTTCTCGTGTCTTCCCCGATTTTCTATCTGTGCGGGCTGCTGGGGAAAGGCGGGGGTTGGGCTGGAAATGCAGGTAGTATCTAGTGCCTCCCCCTGGACTTGGGAGGTAATTAGCGGACTTCCCCCTGCCAGGGATCACTTGTGACACCAGTCAGCTGCGTGGACGGCGGCCCCAAACCTCCCAAACACAGTCAGCCGTTTTCTGGAATTCTGAGTGTGGGGAGGTTCCGTCTTTTGTCTGCAGCACCCGGGATCTCCTAGGAGCACTTCGCGTGTCTTCCCCGAGTGTCTGCATGTGCGGACTGCCGGGGAAAGGCGGGGTTTGGGCTGGAATTCAGGTAGCATCTAGTGCCTACCCCTGGACAGGGTAGGCAATTAGCGGACTTCCCCGTGCCATGGAACACCTTTGACACCACTTAGCAGCGTGGAGGGCGGCCCCGAACCTCCCCCACACAGTCAGCCGTGTTCCGGAATTGTGAGTGTGGGGAGGTTCCGTCTTATGTCTGCAGCACCCGGGATCCCCTAGGAGCCCTTCGCGTGTCTTCCACGAGTGTCTGCATGTGCGGGCTGCAGGGGAAAGGCGGGTTTGGTCTGGAAAAGCAGGTAGTATCTCGTGCCTCCCCATGGTCAGTGTAGGCAATTAGCGGACTTCCCCGTGCCAGGGAACACCTTTGACACCACTTAGCTGCGTGGAGGGCGGCCCCGAACCTCCCCCACACAGTCAGCCGTGTTCCGGGATTGTGAGTGTGGGGAGGTTCCGTCTTCTGTCTGCAGCACCCGGGATCACTTAGGAGCCCTTCGCGTGTCTTCCCCGAGTGTCTACGTGTGCGGGCTGCCGGGGAAAGGCGGGGGTTTGGCTGGAAATGCAGGTACTATCTAGTGCCTCCCCCTGGACTTGGGAGGTAATTAGCGGAATTCCCCCTGCCAGGTATCACCTTTGACACCACTTAGCTGCGTGGAGGGCGGCCCAGAACCTCCCCCACACAGTCAGCTGTGTTCCGGGATTGTGAGTGTGGGGAGGTTCCGTATTCTGTCTGCATCACTTGGGATCTCCTAGGAGCCCTTCGCGCGTCTTCCCCGAGTGTCTGCATGTGCGGGCTGCTGGGGAAAGGCGGGGTTTGGCCTGGAAATGCAGGTAGCATCTAGTGCCTCCCCCTGGACTTGGGAGGTAATTAGCGGACTTCCCCCTGCCAGGGAACACTTGTGACACCAGTCAGCTGCGTGGACGGCGGCCCCAAACCTCCCCCACACAGTCAGCCGTTTTCTGGAATTCTGAGTGTGGGGAGGTTCCGTCTTCTGTCTGCAGCACCCGGGATCTCCTAGGAGCCCTTCGCGTGTCTTCCCCGAGTGTCTGCATGTGCGGGCTGCCGGGGAAAGGCGGGGTTTGTGCTGGAAATGCAGGTAGCATCTAGTGCCACCCCCTGGACAGTGTAGGCAATTAGCGGACTTTCCCGTGCCAAGGAACACCTTTGACACCACTTAGCTTCGTGGAGGGCGGCCCCGAACCTCCCCCACCCAGTCAGCCGTGTTCCGGGATTGTGAGTGTTGGGAGGTTCCGTCTTCTGTCTGCATCACCTGGGATCTCCTAGGAGCCCTTCGCGCGTCTTCCCCGATTGTCTGCATGTGCGGGCTGCTGGGGAAAGGCGGGGTTTTTGCTGGAAATGCAGGTAGCATCTAGTGCCTCCCCATGGACAGGGTAGGCAATTAGCGGACTTCCCCATGCCAGGGAAAACCTTTGACACCACTTAGCTGCGTGGATGGCGGCCCCGAACCTCCCCCACACAGTCAGCCGTGTTCCAGAATTGTGAGTGTCGGGAGGTTCCGTCTTCTGTCTGCAGCACCCGGGATCTCCTAGGAGCCCTTCGCGTGTCTTCCCCGAGTGTCTAACTGTGCGGGGTGATGGGGAAAGGCGGGGGTTGGGCTGGAAATGCAGGTTGTATCTAGTGTCTCCCCATGGACTTGGGAGGTAATTTGCGGACTTCCCCCTGCCAGGGAACACCTGTGACACCAGTCATCTGCGTGGACGGCGGTCCCAAACCTCCCCCACACAGTCAGCCGTGTTCCGGAATTGTGAGAGTGGGGAGGTTCCGTCTTCTGTCTGCAGCACCCGGGATCTCCTAGGAGCCCTTCTCGTGTCTTCCCCGATTTTCTATCTGTGTGGGCTGCTGGGGAAAGGCGGGGGTTGGGCTGGAAATGCAGGTAGTATCTAGTGCCTCCCCCTGGACTTGGGAGGTAATTAGCGGACTTCCCCCTGCCAGGGAACACTTGTGACACCACTCAGCTGCGTGGACGGCGGCCCCGAACCTCCCCCACACAGTCAGCCGTTTTCTGGAATTCTGAGTGTGGGGAGGTTCCGTCTTTTGTCTGCAGCACCCGGGATCTCCTAGGAGCACTTCGCGTGTCTTCCCCGAGTGTCTGCATATGCGGGCTGCCGGGGAATGGCGGGGTTTGGGCTGGAAATGCAGGTAGCATCTAGTGCCTCCCCCTGGACAGGGTAGGCAATTAGCGGACTTCCCCGTGCCAGGGAACACCTTTGACACCACTTAGCTGCGTGGAGTGCGGCCCCGAACCTCCCTCACACAGTCAGTCGTGTTCCGGAATTGTGAGTGTGGGGAGGTTCCGTCTTCTGTGTGCAGCCCCCGGGATCTCCTAGGAGCCCTTCTCGTGTCTTCCCCGATTTTCTATCTGTGCGGGCTGCTGGGGAAAGGCGGGGGTTGGGCTGGAAATTCAGGTAGTATCTAGTGCCTCCCCCTGGACTTGGGAGGTAATTAGCGGACTTCCCCCTGCCAGGGAACACTTGTGACACCAGTCAGCTGCGTGGACTGCGGCCCCAAACTACCCAAACTCAGTCAGCCGTTTTCAGTAATTCTGAGTGTGGGGAGGTTCCGTCTTTTGTCTGCAGCACCCGGGATCTCCTAGGAGCAATTCACGTGTCTTCCCCGAGTGTCTGCATGTGCGGACTGCCGGGGAAAGGTGGAGTTTGGGCTGGAAATGCAGGTAGCATCTAGTGCCTACCCCTGGACAAGGTAGGCAATTAGCGGACTTCCTCGTGCCTGGGAACACCTTTGACACCACTTAGCTGCGTGGAGGGCGGCCCCGAACCTCCCCACACAGTCAGCCGTGTTCCGGAATTGTGAGTGTGGGGAGGTTCCGTCTTCTGTCTGCAGCACCCGGGATCTCCTAGGAGCCTTTCGCGTGTCTTCCCCGAGTGTCTACCTGTGCGGGCTGCCGGGGAACGGCGGGGTTTGGGCTGGAAATGCAGGTAGCATCTAGTGCCTCCCCCTGGACAGTGTAGGCAATTAGCGGACTTCCCCGTGCCAAGGAACACCTTTGACACCACTTAGCTTCGTGGAGGGCGGCCCCGAACCTCCCCCACACAGTCAGCCGTGTTCCGGGATTGTGAGTGTCGGGAGGTTCCGTCTTCTGTCTGCATCACCTGGGATCTCCTAGGAGCCATTCGCGCGACTTCCCCGAGTGTCTGCATGTGCGGGCTGCCGGGGAAAGGCGGGGATTGGGCTGGAAATGCAGGTAGCATCTAGTGCCTCCCCATGGACAGGGTAGGCAATTAGCGGACTTCCCCATGCCAGGGAACACCTTTGACACCACTTAGCTGCGTGGAGGGCGGCCCCGAACCTCCCCCACACAGTCAGCCGTGTACCGGAATTGTGACTGTGGGGAGGTTCCGTCTTCTGTCTGCAGCACCCGGGATCTCCTAGGAGCCCTTCTCGTGTCTTCCACGATTTTCTACCTGTGCGGGCTGCTGGGGAAATGCAGGGGTTGGGCTGGAAATGCAGGTAGTATCTAGTGCCTCCTCCTGGACTTGGGAGGTAATTAGCGGACTTCCTCCTGCCAGGGAACACCTGTGACACCAGTCAGCTGCGTGGACGGCGGCCCCAAACCTCCCCCACACAGTCAGCCGTGTTCTGGAATTCTGAGTGTGGGGAAGTTCCGTCTTCTGTCTGCAGCACCCGGGATCTCCTAGGGGCACTTCGCGTGTCTTCCCCGAGTGTCTGCATGTGCGGGCTGCCGGGGAAAGGCGGGGTTTGGGCTGGAAATGCAGGTAGCATCTAGTGCCTCCCCCTGGACAGGCTAGGCAATTAGCGGATTTCCCCGTGCCAGGGAACACCTTTGACACCTCTTAGCTGCGTGGAGGGCGGCCCCGAACCTCCCCCACACAGTCAGCCGTTTCCGGAATTGTGAGTGTGGGGAGGTTCCGTCTTCTGTCTGCAGCACCCGGGATCTCCTAGGAGCCCTTCGCGTGTCTTACCCGAGTGTCTGCATGTGCGGGCTGCCGGGGAAATGCGGGGGTTGAGCTGGAAATGCAGGTAGAATCTACTGCCTCCCCCTGGACTTGGGAGGTAATTTGCGGAGTTCCCCCTGCCAGGGAACACCTGTGACACCAATCAGCTGCGTGGACGTCGGCCCCAAACCTCCCCCACACAGTCAGCCGTGTTCCTGAATTCTGAGAGTGGGGAGGTTCCGTCTTCTGTCTGCAGCACCCGGGATCTCCTAGGAGCCCTTCGTGTCTTCCCCGAGTGTCTGCCTTTGCGGGCTGCCGGGGAAAGGCGGTGTTTGGGCTGGAAATGCAGGTAGCATCTAGTGCCTCCCCCTGGACAGGCTAGGCAATTAGCGGATTTCCCCGTGCCAGGGAACACCTTTGACACCACTTAGCTGCGTGGATGGCGGCCCCGAATCTCCCCCACACAGTCAGCCGTGTTCCAGAATTGTGAGTGTCGGGAGGTTCCGTCTTCTGTCTGCAGCACCCGGGATCTCCTAGGAGCCCTTCGCGTGTCTTCCCCGAGTGTCTAACTGTGCGGGGTGACGGGGAAAGGCGGGGATTGGGCTGGAAATGCAGGTAGTATCTAGTGTCTCCCCATGGACTTGGGAGGTAATTTGCGGACTTCCCCCTGCCAGGGAACACCTGTGACACCAGTCATCTGCGTGGACGGCGGCCCCAAACCTCACCCACACAGTCAGCCGTGTTCCGGAATTCTGAGAGTGGGGAGGTTCTGTCTTCTGTCTGCAGCTCCCGAGATCTCCTAGGAGCACTTCGCGTGTCTTCCCCGAGTGTCTGCATTTGCGGGCTGCCGGGGAAAGGCGGGGTTTGGGCTGGAAATGCAGGTAGCATCTAGTGCTTCCCCCTGGACAGGGTAGGCATTTAGCGGACTTCCCCGTGCCAGAGAACACCTTTGACACCACTTAGCTGCGTGGAGGGCGGCCCCGAACCTCCCCCACACAGTCAGCCGTGTTCCGGAATTGTGAGTGTGGGGAGGATCCGTCTTCTGTCTGCAGCACCCGGGATCACCTAGGAGCCCTTCGCGTGTCTTCCCCGAGTGTCTACGTGTGCGGGCTGCCGGGGAAAGGCGGGGGTTTGGCTGGAAATGCAGGTACTATCTAGTGCCTCCCCCTGGACTTGGGAGGTAATTAGCGGAATTCCCCCTGCCAGGTATCACCTTTGACACCACTTAGCTGCATGGAGGGCGGCCCAGAACCTCCCCCACACAGTCAGCCGTGTTCCGGGATTGTGAGTGTGGGGAGGTTCCGTCTTCTGTCTGCATCACCTGGGATCTCCTAGGAGCCCTTCGCGCGTCTTCCCCGAGTGTCTGCATGTGCGGGCTGCCGGGGAAAGGCGGGGATTGGCCTGGAAATTCAGGTAGAATCTAGTGCCTCCCCATGGAAAGGGTAGGCAATAGCGGACTTCCCCATGCCAGGGAACACCTTTGACACCACTTAGCTGCGTGGAGGGCGGCCCCGAACCTCCCCCACACAGTCAGCCGTGTTCCGGAATTGTGAGTGTGGGGAGGTTCCGTCTTCTGTCTGCAGCACCCGGGATCTCCTAGGAGCCCTTCTCGTGTCTTCCCCGATTTTTTATCTGTGCGGGCTGCTGGGGAAAGGCGGGGGTTGGGCTGGAAATGCAGGTAGTATCTAGTGCCTCCCCCTGGACTTGGGAGGTAATTAGCGGACTTCCCCCTGCCAGGGAACACTTGTGACACCAGTCAGCTGCGTGGACGGCGGCCCCAAACCTCCCCCACACAGTCAGCCGTTTTCTGGAATTCTGAGTGTGGGGAGGTTCCGTCTTTTGTCTGCAGCACCCGGGATCTCCTAGGAGCACTTCGCGTGTCTTCCCCGAGTGTCTGCATGTGCGGGCTGCCGGGGAAAGGCGGGGTTTTGGCTGGAAATGCAGTTAGCATCTAGTGCCTCCCCCTGGACAGGGTAGGCAATTAGCGGACTTCCCCGTGCCAGGGAACACCTTTGACACCACTTAGCTGCGTGGAGTGCGGCCCCGAACCTCCCCCACACAGTCAGCCGTGTTCCGGAATTGTGAGTGTGGGGAGGTTCCGTCTTCTGTCTGCAGCACCCGGGATCTCCTAGGAGCCCTTCTCGTGTCTTCCCCGATTTTCTATCTGTGCGGGCTGCTGGGGAAAGGCGGGGGTTGGGCTGGAAATGCAGGTAGTATCTAGTGCCTCACCCTGGACTTGGGAGGTAATTAGCGGACTTCCCCCTGCAAGGGAACACTTGTGACACCAGTCAGCTGCGTGGACGGCGACCCCAAACCTCCCAAACTCAGTCAGCCGTTTTCAGTAATTCTGAGTGTGGGGAGGTTCCGTCTTTTGTCTGCAGCACCCGGGATCTCCTAGGAGCAGTTCGCGTGTCTTCCCCGAGTGTCTGCATGTGCGGACTGCCGGGGAAAGGCGGGGTTTGGGCTGGAAATGCAGGTAGCATCTAGTGCCTACCCCTGGACAGGGTAGGCAATTAGCGGAATTCCCCGTGCCAGGGAACACCTTTGACACCACTTAGCTGCGTGAAGTGCGGCCCCGAACCTCCCCACACAGTCAGACGTGTTCCGGAATTGTGAGTGTGGGGAGGTTCCGTCTTCTGTCTGCAGCACCCGGGATCTCCTAGGAGCCCTTCGCGTGTCTTCCCCGAGTGTCTACCTGTGCGGGCTGCCGGGGAAAGGCGGGGTTTGGGCTGGAAATGCAGGTAGCATCTAGTGCCTCCCCCTGGACAGTGTAGGCAATTAGCGGACTTCCCCGTGCCAAGGAACACCTTTGACACCACTTAGCTTCGTGGAGGGCGGCCCCGAACCTCCCCCACACAGTCAGCCGTGTTCCGGGATTGTGAGTGTCGGGAGGTTCCGTCTTCTGTCTGCATCACCTGGGATCTCCTAGGAGCCATTCGCGCGTCTTCCCCGAGTGTCTGCATGTGCGGGCTGCCGGGGAAAGGCGGGGATTGGGCTGGAAATGCAGGTAGCATCTAGTGCCTCCCCATGGACAGGGTAGGCAATAGCGGAATTCCCCATGCCAGGGAAAAACTTTGACACCACTTAGCTTCGTGGAGGGCGGCCCCGAACCTCCCACACACAGTCAGCCGTGTTCCGGAATTTGAGGGTGGGGAGGTTCCGTCTTATGTCTGCAGCACCCGGGATCTCCTAGGAGCCCTTCGCTTGTCTTCCCCGAGTGTCTGCATGTGCGGGCTGCCGGGGAAAGGAGGGGTTTGGGCTGGAAATGCAGGTAGTATCTCGTGCCTCCCCATGGACAGTGTAGGCAATTAGCGGACTTCCCCGTGCCACGGAACACCTTTGACACCACTTAGCTGCGTGGAGGGCGGCCCCGAACCTCCCCCACACAGTCAGCCGTGTTCCGGGATTGTGAGTGTGGGGAGGTTCCGTCTTCTGTCTGCATCACCTGGGATCTCCTAGGAGCCCTTCGCGCGTCTTCCCCGAGTGTCTGCATGTGCGGGATGCTGGGGAAAGGCGGGGTTTTTGCTGGAAATGCAGGTAGCATCTAGTGCCTCCCCATGGACAGGGTAGGCAATTAGCGGACTTCCCCATGCCAGGGAACACCTTTGACACCACTTAGCTGCGTGGATGGTGGCCCCGAACCTCCCCCACACAGTCAGCCGTGTTCCAGAATTGTGAGTGTCGGGAGGTTCCGTCTTCTGTCTGCAGCACCCGGGATCTCCTAGGAGCCCTTCGCGTGTATTCCCCGAGTGTCTAACTGTGCGGGGTGACGGGGAAAGGCGGGGGTTGGGCTGGAAATGCAGGTAGTATCTAGTGTCTCCCCATGGACTTGGGAGGTAATTTGCGGAGATCCCCCTGCCAGGGAACACCTGTGACACCAGTCATCTGCGTGGACGGCGGCCCCAAACCTCCCCCACACAGTCAGCCGTGTTCCAGAATTGTGAGTGTGGGGAGGTTCCGTCTTCTGTCTGCAGCACCCGGGATCTCCTAGGAGCCCTTCTCGTGTCTTCCCCGATTTTCTATCTGTGCGGGCTGCTGGGGAAAGGCGGGGGTTGGGCTGGAAATGCAGGTAGTATCTAGTGCCTCCCCCTGGACTTGGGAGGTAATTAGCGGACTTCCCCCTGCCAGGGAACACTTGAGACACCAGTCAGCTGCGTGGACGGCAGCCCCGAACCTCCCCCACACAGTCAGCCGTGTTCCAGAATTGTGAGTGTGGGGAGGTTCCGTCTTCTGTCTGCAGCACCCGGGATCTCCTAGGAGCCCTTCTCGTGTCTTCCCCGATTTTCTATCTGTGCGGGCTGCTGGGGAAAGGCGGGGGTTGGGCTGGAAATGCAGGTAGTATCTAGTGCCTCCCCCTGGACTTGGGAGGTAATTAGCGGACTTCCCCCTGCCAGGGAACACTTGAGACACCAGTCAGCTGCGTGGACGGCGGCCCCGAACCTCCCCCACACAGTCAGCCGTTTTCTGGAATTCTGAGTGTGGGGAGGTTCCGTCTTTTGTCTGCAGCACCCGGGATCTCCTAGGAGCACTTCGCGTGTCTTCCCCGAGTGTCTGCATGTGCGGACTGCCGGGGAAAGGCGGGGTTTGGGCTGGAAATGCAGGTAGCATCTAGTGCCTACCCCTGGACAGGGTAGGCAATTAGCGGACTTCCCCGTGCCAGGGAACACTTTTGACACCACTTAGCTGCGTGGAGGGCGGCCCCGAACCTCCCCACACAGTCAGCCGTGTTCCGGAATTGTGAGTGTGGGGAGGTTCCGTCTTCTGTCTGCAGCACCCGGGATCTCCTAGGAGCCCTTCGCGTGTCTTCCCCGAGTGTCTGCATGTGCGTGCTGCCGGGGAAAGGAGGGGTTTGGGCTGGAAATGCAGGTAGTATCTCGTGCCTCCCCATGGACAGTGTAGGCAATTAGCGGACTTCCCCGTGCCACGGAACACCTTTGACACCACTTAGCTGCGTGGAGGGCGGCCCCGAACCTCCCCCACACAGTCAGCCGTGTTCCGGGATTGTGAGTGTGGGGAGGTTCCGTCTTCTGTCTGCATCACCTGGGATCTCCTAGGAGCCCTTCGCGCTTCTTCCCCGAGTGTCTGCATGTGCGGGCTGCTGGGGAAAGGCGGGGTTTTTGCTGGAAATGCAGGTAGCATCTAGTGCCTCCCCATGGACAGGGTAGGCAATTAGCGGACTTCCCCATGCCAGGGAACACCTTTGACACCACTTAGCTGCGTGGATGGTGGCCCCGAACCTCCCCCACACAGTCAGCCGTGTTCCAGAATTGTGAGTGTCGGGAGGTTCCGTCTTCTGTCTGCAGCACCCGGGATCTCCTAGGAGCCCTTCGCGTGTATTCCCCGAGTGTCTAACTGTGCGGGGTGACGGGGAAAGGCGGGGGTTGGGCTGGAAATGCAGGTAGTATCTAGTGTCTCCCCATGGACTTGGGAGGTAATTTGCGGAGATCCCCCTGCCAGGGAACACCTGTGACACCAGTCATCTGCGTGGACGGCGGCCCCAAACCTCCCCCACACAGTCAGCCGTGTTCCAGAATTGTGAGTGTGGGGAGGTTCCGTCTTCTGTCTGCAGCACCCGGGATCTCCTAGGAGCCCTTCTCGTGTCTTCCCCGATTTTCTATCTGTGCGGGCTGCTGGGGAAAGGCGGGGGTTGGGCTGGAAATGCAGGTAGTATCTAGTGCCTCCCCCTGGACTTGGGAGGTAATTAGCGGACTTCCCCCTGCCAGGGAACACTTGAGACACCAGTCAGCTGCGTGGACGGCGGCCCCGAACCTCCCCCACACAGTCAGCCGTGTTCCAGAATTGTGAGTGTGGGGAGGTTCCGTCTTCTGTCTGCAGCTCCCGGGATCTCCTAGGAGCCCTTCTCTTGTCTTCCCCGATTTTCTATCTGTGCGGGCTGCTGGGGAAAGGCGGGGGTTGGGCTGGAAATGCAGGTAGTATCTAGTGCCTCCCCCTGGACTTGGGAGGTAATTAGCGGACTTCCCCCTGCCAGGGAACACTTGAGACACCAGTCAGCTGCGTGGACGGCGGCCCCGAAACTCCCCCACACAGTCAGCCGTTTTCTGGAATTCTGAGTGTGGGGAGGTTCCGTCTTTTGTCTGCAGCACCCGGGATCTCCTAGGAGCACTTCGCGTGTCTTCCCCGAGTGTCTGCATGTGCGGACTGCCGGGGAAAGGCGGGGTTTGGGCTGGAAATGCAGGTAGCATCTAGTGCCTACCCCTGGACAGGGTAGGCAATTAGCGGACTTCCCCGTGCCAGGGAACACCTTTGACACCACTTAGCTGCGTGGAGGGCGGCCCCGAACCTCCCCACACAGTCAGCCGTGTTCCGGAATTGTGAGTGTGGGGAGGTTCCGTCTTCTGTCTGCAGCACCCGGGATCTCCTAGGAGCCCTTCGCGTGTCTTCCCCGAGTGTCTACCTGTGCGGGCTGCCGGGGAAAGGCGGGGTTTGGGCTGGAAATGCAGGTAGCATCTAGTGCCTCCCCCTGGACAGTGTAGGCAATTAGCGGACTTCCCCATGCCAAGGAACACCTTTGACACCACTTAGCTTCGTGGAGGGCGGCCCCGAACCTCCCCCACACAGTCAGCCGTGTTCCGGTATTGTGAGTGTCGGGAGGTTCCGTCTTCTGTCTGCATCACCTGGGATCTCCTAGGAGCCATTCGCGCGTCTTCCCCGAGTGTCTGCATGTGCGGGCTGCCGGGGAAAGGCGGGGATTGGGCTGGAAATGCAGGTAGCATCTAGTGCCTCCCCATGGACAGGGTAGGCAATAGCGGAATTCCCCATGCCAGGGAAAAACTTTGACACCACTTAGCTGCGTGGAGGGCGGCCCCGAACCTCCCACACACAGTCAGCCGTGTTCCGGAATTTGAGGGTGGGGAGGTTCCGTCTTATGTCTGCAGCACCCGGGATCTCCTAGGAGCCCTTCGCGTGTCTTCCCCGAGTGTCTGCATGTGCGGGCTGCCGGGGAAAGGCGGGGTTTGGGCTGGAAATGCAGGTAGAATCTCGTGCCTCCCCATGGACAGTGGAGGCAATTAGCGGATTTCCCCGTGCCAGGGAACACCTTTGACACCACTTAGCTGCGTGGAGGGCGGCCCCGAACCTCCCCCACACAGTCAGCCGTGTTCCGGGATTGTGAGAGTGGGGAGGTTCCGTCTTCTGTATGCATCACCTGGGATCTCCTAGGAGCCCTTCGCGCGTCTTCCCCGAGTGTCTGCATGTGCGGGCTGCTGGGGAAAGGCGGGGTTTTTGCTGGAAATGCAGGTAGCATCTAGTGCCTCCCCATGGACAGGGTAGGCAATTAGCGGACTTCCCCATGCCAGGGAACACCTTTGACACCACTTAGCTGCGTGGATGGCGGCCCCGAACCTCCCCCACACAGTCAGCCGTGTTCCAGAATTGTGAGTGTCGGGAGGTTCCGTCTTCTGTCTGCAGCACCCGGGATCTCCTAGGAGCCCTTCGCGTGTCTTCCCCGAGTGTCTAACTGTGCGGGGTGACGGGGAAATGCGGGGGTTGGGCTGGAAATGCAGGTAGTATCTAGTGTCTCCCCATGGACTTGGGAGGTAATTTGCGGAGATCCCCCTGCCAGGGAACACCTGTGACACCAGTCATCTGCGTGGACGGCGGCCCCAAACCTCCCCCACACAGTCAGCCGTGTTCCGGAATTGTTAGTGTGGGGAGGTTCCGTCTTCTGTCTGCAGCACCCGGGATCTCCTAGGAGCCCTTCTCGTGTCTTCCACTATTTTCTATCTGTGCGGGCTGCTGGGGAAAGGCAGGGGTTGGGCTGGAAATGCAGGTAGTATCTAGTGCCTCCCCCTGGACTTGGGAGGTAATTAGCGGATTCCCCCTGCCAGGGAACACCTGTGACACCAGTCAGCTGCGTGGACGGCGGCCCCAAACCTCCCCCACACAGTCAGCCGTGTTCTGGAATTCTGAGTGTGGGGAGGTTCCGTCTTCTGTCTGCAGCACCCGGGATCTCCTAGGGGCACTTCGCGTGTCTTCCCCGAGTGTCTGCATGTGCGGGCTGCCGGGGAAAGGCGGGGTTTGGGCTGGAAATGCAGGTAGCATCTAGTGCCTCCCCCTGGACAGGCTAGGCAATTAGCGGATTTCCCCGTGCCAGGGAACACCTTTGACACCACTTAGCTGCGTGGAGGGCGGTCCCGAACCTCCCCCACACAGTCAGCCGTGTTCCTGAATTCTGAGAGTGGGGAGGTTCCGTCTTCTGTCTGCAGCACCCGGGATCTCCTAGGAGCCCTTCTCGTGTCTTCCACGATTTTCTACCTGTGCGTGCTGCTGGGGAAAGGCAGGTGTTGGGCTGGAAATGCAGGTAGTATCTAGTGCCTCCCCCTGGACTTGGGAGGTAATTAGCTGACTTCCCCCTGCCAGGGAACACCTGTGACACCAGTCAACTGCGTGGACGGCGGCCCCAAACCTCCCCCACACAGTCAGCCGTGTTCTGGAATTCTGAGTGTGGGGAGGTTCCGTCTTCTGTCTGCAGCACCCGGGATCTCCTAGGGGCACTTCGCGTGTCTTCCCCGAGTGTCTGCATATGCGGGCTGCCGGGGAAAGGCAGGGTTTGGGCTGGAAATGCAGGTAGCATCTAGTGCCTCCCCCTGGACAGGCTAGGCAATTAGCGGATTTCCCCGTGCCAGGGAACACCTTTGACACCACTTAGCTGCGTGGAGGGCGGCCCCGAAACTCCCCCACAAAGTCAGCCGTGTTCCTGAATTCTGAGAGTGGGGAGGTTCCGTCTTCTGTCTGCAGCACCCGGGATCTCCTAGGAGCCCTTCGTGTCTTCCCCGAGTGTCTGCCTTTGCGGGCTGCCGGGGAAAGGCGGGGGTTGTGCTGGAAATGCAGGTAGCATCTAGTGCATCCTCCTGGACAGGGTAGGCAATTAGCGGATTTACCCATGCCAGGGAACACCTTTGACACCACTTAGCTGCGTGGAGGGCGGCCCCGAACCTCCCCCACACAGTCAGCAGTGTTCCGGGATTGTGAGTGTGGGGAGGTTCCGTCTTCTGTCTGCATCACCTGGGATCTCCTAGGAGCCCTTCGCGCGTCTTCCCCGAGTGTCTGCATGTGCGGGCTGCCGGGGAAAGGCGGGGTTTTTTCTGGAAATGCAGGTAGCATCTAGTGCCTCCCCATGGACAGGGTAGGCAATTAGCGGATTTCCCATGCCAGGGAACACCTTTGACACCACTTAGCTGCGTGGAGGGCGGCCCCGAACCTCCCCCACACAGTCAGCCGTGTACCGGAATTGTGACTGTGGGTAGGTTCCGTCTTCTGTCTGCATCACCCGGGATCTCCTAGGAGCCCTTCTCGTGTCTTCCACTATTTTCTATCTGTGCGGGCTGCTGGGGAAAGGCAGGGGTTGGGCTGGAAATGCAGGTAGTATCTAGTGCCTCCCCCTGGACTTGGGAGGTAATAAGCGGATTCCCCCTGCCAGGGAACACCTGTGACACCAGTCAGCTGCGTGGACGGCGGCCCCAAACCTCCCCCACACAGTCAGCCGTGTTCTGGAATTCTGAGTGTGGGGAGGTTCCGTCTTCTGTCTGCAGCACCCGGGATCTCCTAGGGGCACTTCGCGTGTCTTCCCCGAGTGTCTGCATGTGCGGGCTGCCGGGGAAAGGCGGGGTTTGGGCTGGAAATGCAGGTAGCATCTAGTGCCTCCCCCTGGACAGGCTAGGCAATTAGCGGATTTCCCCGTGCCATGGAACACCTTTGACACCACTTAGCTGCGTGGAGGGCGGTCCCGAACCTCCCCCACACAGTCAGCCGTGTTCCTGAATTCTGAGAGTGGGGAGGTTCCGTCTTCTGTCTGCAGCACCCGGGATCTCCTAGGAGCCCTTCTCGTGTCTTCCACGATTTTCTACCTGTGCGGGCTGCTGGGGAAAGGCAGGTGTTGGGCTGGAAATGCAGGTAGTATCTAGTGCCTCCCCCTGGACTTGGGAGGTAATTAGCGGACTTCCCCCTGCCAGGGAACACCTGTGACACCAGTCAACTGCGTGGACGGCGGCCCCAAAACTCCCCCACACAGTCAGCCGTGTTCTGGAATTCTGAGTGTGGGGAGGTTCCGTCTTCTGTCTGCAGCACCCGGGATCTCCTAGGGGCACTTCGCGTGTCTTCCCCGAGTGTCTGCATGTGCGGGCTGCCGGGGAAAGGCGGGGTTTGGGCTGGAAATGCAGGTAGCATCTAGTGCCTCCCCCTGGACAGGCTAGGCAATTAGCGGATTTCCCCGTGCCAGGGAACACCTTTGACACCACTTAGCTGCGTGGAGGGCGGCCCCGAAGCTCCCCCACAAAGTCAGCCGTGTTCCTGAATTCTGAGAGTGGGGAGGTTCCGTCTTCTGTCTGCAGCACCCGGGATCTCCTAGGAGCCCTTCGTGTCTTCCCCGAGTGTCTGCCTTTGCGGGCTGCCGGGGAAAGGCGGGGGTTGTGCTGGAAATGCAGGTAGCATCTAGTGCATCCTCCTGGACAGGGTAGGCAATTAGCGGATTTACCCATGCCAGGGAACACCTTTGACACCACTTAGCTGCGTGGAGGGCGGCCCCGAACCTCCCCCACACAGTCAGCAGTGTTCCGGGATTGTGAGTGTGGGGAGGTTCCGTCTTCTGTCTGCATCACCTGGGATCTCCTAGGAGCCCTTCGCGCGTCTTCCCCGAGTGTCTGCATGTGCGGGCTGCCGGGGAAAGGCGGGGTTTTTTCTGGAAATGCAGGTAGCATCTAGTGCCTCCCCATGGACAGGGTAGGCAATTAGCGGATTTCCCATGCCAGGGAACACCTTTGACACCACTTAGCTGCGTGGAGGGCGGCCCCGAACCTCCCCCACACAGTCAGCCGTGTACCGGAATTGTGACTGTGGGTAGGTTCCGTCTTCTGTCTGCAGCACCCGGGATCTCCTAGGAGCCCTTCTCGTGTCTTCCACTATTTTCTATCTGTGCGGGCTGCTGGGGAAAGGCAGGGGTTGGGCTGGAAATGCAGGTAGTATCTAGTGCCTCCCCCTGGACTTGGGAGGTAATAAGCGGATTCCCCCTGCCAGGGAACACCTGTGACACCAGTCAGCTGCGTGGACGGCGGCCCCAAACCTCCCCCACACAGTCAGCCGTGTTCTGGAATTCTGAGTGTGGGGAGGTTCCGTCTTCTGTCTGCAGCACCCGGGATCTCCTAGGGGCACTTCGCGTGTCTTCCCCGAGTGTCTGCATGTGCGGGCTGCCGGGGAAAGGCGGGGTTTGGGCTGGAAATGCAGGTAGCATCTAGTGCCTCCCCCTGGACAGGCTAGGCAATTAGCGGATTTCCCCGTGCCATGGAACACCTTTGACACCACTTAGCTGCGTGGAGGGCGGTCCCGAACCTCCCCCACACAGTCAGCCGTGTTCCTGAATTCTGAGAGTGGGGAGGTTCCGTCTTCTGTCTGCAGCACCCGGGATCTCCTAGGAGCCCTTCTCGTGTCTTCCACGATTTTCTACCTGTGCGGGCTGCTGGGGAAAGGCAGGTGTTGGGCTGGAAATGCAGGTAGTATCTAGTGCCTCCCCCTGGACTTGGGAGGTAATTAGCGGACTTCCCCCTGCCAGGGAACACCTGTGACACCAGTCAACTGCGTGGACGGCGGCCCCAAAACTCCCCCACACAGTCAGCCGTGTTCTGGAATTCTGAGTGTGGGGAGGTTCCGTCTTCTGTCTGCAGCACCCGGGATCTCCTAGGGGCACTTCGCGTGTCTTCCCCGAGTGTCTGCATGTGCGGGCTGCCGGGGAAAGGCGGGGTTTGGGCTGGAAATGCAGGTAGCATCTAGTGCCTCCCCCTGGACAGGCTAGGCAATTAGCGGATTTCCCCGTGCCAGGGAACACCTTTGACACCACTTAGCTGCGTGGAGGGCGGTCCCGAACCTCCCCCACACAGTCAGCCGTGTTCCTGAATTCTGAGAGTGGGGAGGTTCCGTCTTCTGTCTGCAGCACCCGGGATCTTCTAGGAGCCCTTCTCGTGTCTTCCACGATTTTCTATCTGTGCGTGCTGCTGGGGAAAGGCAGGTGTTGGGCTGGAAATGCAGGTAGTATCTAGTGCCTCCCCCTGGACTTGGGAGGTAATTAGCGGACTTCCTCCTGCCAGGGAACACCTGTGACACCAGTCAACTGCGTGGACGGCGGCCCCAAACCTCCCCCACACAGTCAGCCGTGTTCTGGAATTCTGAGTGTGGGGAGGTTCCGTCTTCTGTCTGCAGCACCCGGGATCTCCTAGGGGCACTTCGCGTGTCTTCCCCGAGTGTCTGCATATGCGGGCTGCCGGGGAAAGGCAGGGTTTGGGCTGGAAATGCAGGTAGCATCTAGTGCCTCCCCCTGGACAGGCTAGGCAATTAGCGGATTTCCCCGTGCCAGGGAACACCTTTGACACCACTTAGCTGCGTGGAGGGCGGCCCCGAAGCTCCCCCACAAAGTCAGCCGTGTTCCTGAATTCTGAGAGTGGGGAGGTTCCGTCTTCTGTCTGCAGCACCCGGGATCTCCTAGGAGCCCTTCGTGTCTTCCCCGAGTGTCTGCCTTTGCGGGCTGCCGGGGAAAGGCGGGGGTTGTGCTGGAAATGCAGGTAGCATCTAGTGCATCCTCCTGGACAGGGTAGGCAATTAGCGGATTTACCCATGCCAGGGAACACCTTTGACACCACTTAGCTGCGTGGAGGGCGGCCCCGAACCTCCCCCACACAGTCAGCAGTGTTCCGGGATTGTGAGTGTGGGGAGGTTCCGTCTTCTGTCTGCATCACCTGGGATCTCCTAGGAGCCCTTCGCGCGTCTTCCCCGAGTGTCTGCATGTGCGGGCTGCCGGGGAAAGGCGGGGTTTTTTCTGGAAATGCAGGTAGCATCTAGTGCCTCCCCATGGACAGGGTAGGCAATTAGCGGATTTCCCATGCCAGGGAACACCTTTGACACCACTTAGCTGCGTGGAGGGCGGCCCCGAACCTCCCCCACACAGTCAGCCGTGTACCGGAATTGTGACTGTGGGTAGGTTCCGTCTTCTGTCTGCAGCACCCGGGATCTCCTAGGAGCCCTTCTCGTGTCTTCCACTATTTTCTATCTGTGCGGGCTGCTGGGGAAAGGCAGGGGTTGGGCTGGAAATGCAGGTAGTATCTAGTGCCTCCCCCTGGACTTGGGAGGTAATAAGCGGATTCCCCCTGCCAGGGAACACCTGTGACACCAGTCAGCTGCGTGGACGGCGGCCCCAAACCTCCCCCACACAGTCAGCCGTGTTCTGGAATTCTGAGTGTGGGGAGGTTCCGTCTTCTGTCTGCAGCACCCGGGATCTCCTAGGGGCACTTCGCGTGTCTTCCCCGAGTGTCTGCATGTGCGGGCTGCCGGGGAAAGGCGGGGTTTGGGCTGGAAATGCAGGTAGCATCTAGTGCCTCCCCCTGGACAGGCTAGGCAATTAGCGGATTTCCCCGTGCCATGGAACACCTTTGACACCACTTAGCTGCGTGGAGGGCGGTCCCGAACCTCCCCCACACAGTCAGCCGTGTTCCTGAATTCTGAGAGTGGGGAGGTTCCGTCTTCTGTCTGCAGCACCCGGGATCTCCTAGGAGCCCTTCTCGTGTCTTCCACGATTTTCTACCTGTGCGGGCTGCTGGGGAAAGGCAGGTGTTGGGCTGGAAATGCAGGTAGTATCTAGTGCCTCCCCCTGGACTTGGGAGGTAATTAGCGGACTTCCCCCTGCCAGGGAACACCTGTGACACCAGTCAACTGCGTGGACGGCGGCCCCAAAACTCCCCCACACAGTCAGCCGTGTTCTGGAATTCTGAGTGTGGGGAGGTTCCGTCTTCTGTCTGCAGCACCCGGGATCTCCTAGGAGCCCTTCGTGTCTTCCCCGAGTGTCTGCCTTTGCGGGCTGCCGGGGAAAGGCGGAGGTAGTGCTGGAAATGCAGGTAGCATCTAGTGCATCCTCCTGGACAGGGTAGGCAATTAGCGGATTTACCCATGCCAGGGAACATCTTTGACACCACTTAGCTGCGTGGAGGGCGGCCCCGAACCTCCCCCACACAGTCAGCCGTGTTCCGGGATTGTGAGTGTGGGGAGGTTCCGTCTTCTGTCTGCATCACCTGGGATCTCCTAGGAGCCCTTCGCGCGTCTTCCCCGAGTGTCTGCATGTGCGGGCTGCCGGGGAAAGGCGGGGTTTTTGCTGGAAATGCAGGTAGCATCTAGTGCCTCCCCATGGACAGGGTAGGCAATTAGCGGACTTCCCCATGCCAGGGAACACCTTTGACACCACTTAGCTGCGTGGAGGGCTGCCCCGAACCTCCCCCACACAGTCAGCCGTGTACCGGAATTGTGACTGTGGGGAGGTTCCGTCTTCTGTCTGCAGCACCCGGGATCTCCTAGGAGCCCTTCTCGTGTCTTCCACGATTTTCTATCTGTGCGGGCTGCTGGGGAAAGGCAGGGGTTGGGCTGGAAATGCAGGTAGTATCTAGTGCCTCCCCCTGGACTTGGGAGGTAATTAGCGGACTTCCCCCTGCCAGGGAACACCTGTGACACCAGTCAGCTGCGTGGACGGCGGCCCCAAAGCTCCCCCACACAGTCAGCCGTGTTCTGGAATTCTGAGTGTGGGGAGGTTCCGTCTTCTGTCTGCAGCACCCGGGATCTTCTAGGGGCACTTCGCGTGTCTTCCCCGAGTGTCTGCATGTGCGGGCTGCCGGGGAAAGGCGGGGTTTGGGCTGGAAATGCAGGTAGCATCTAGTGCCTCCCCCTGGACAGGCTAGGCAATTAGCGGATTTCCCCGTGCCAGGGAACACCTTTGACACCACTTAGCTGCGTGGAGGGCGGCCCCGAAGCTCCCCCACACAGTCAGCCCTGTTCCTGAATTCTGAGAGTGGGGAGGTTCCGTCTTCTGTCTGCAGCACCCGGGATCTCCTAGGAGCCCTTCGCGTGTCTTCCACGATTTTCTACCTGTGCGGGCTGCTGGGGAAAGGCAGGGGTTGGGCTGGAAATGCAGGTAGTATCTAGTGCCTCCCCCTGGACTTGGGAGGTAATTAGCGGACTTCCCCCTGCCAGGGAACACCTGTGACACCAGTCAGCTGCGTGGACGGCGGCCCCAAAGCTCCCCCACACAGTCAGCCGTGTTCTGGAATTCTGAGTGTGGGGAGGTTCCGTCTTCTGTCTGCAGCACCTGGGATCTCCTAGGAGCCCTTCGTGTCTTCCCCGAGTGTCTGCCTTTGCGGGCTGCCGGGGAAAGGCGGGGGTTGTGCTGGAAATGCAGGTAGCATCTAGTGCATCCTCCTGGACAGGGTAGGCAATTAGCGGATTTACCCATACCAGGGAACACCTTTGACACCACTTAGCTGCGTGGAGGGCGGCCCCGAACCTCCCCCACACAGTCAGCCGTGTTCCGGTATTGTGAGTGTGGGGATGTTCCGTCTTCTGTCTGCAGCACCCGGGATCTCCTAGGAGCCCTTCGCGTGTCTTCCCCGAGTGTCTAACTGTGCGGGGTGACGGGGAAAGGCGGGGGTTGGGCTGGAAATGCAGGTAGTATCTAGTGCCTCCCCCTGGACTTGGGAGGTAATAAGCGGATTCCCCCTGCCAGGGAACACCTGTGACACCAGTCAGCTGCGTGGACGGCGGCCCCAAACCTCCCCCACACAGTCAGCCGTGTTCTGGAATTCTGAGTGTGGGGAGGTTCCGTCTTCTGTCTGCAGCACCCGGGATCTCCTAGGGGCACTTCGCGTGTCTTCCCCGAGTGTCTGCATGTGCGGGCTGCCGGGGAAAGGCGGGGTTTGGGCTGGAAATGCAGGTAGCATCTAGTGCCTCCCCCTGGACAGGCTAGGCAATTAGCGGATTTCCCCGTGCCAGGGAACACCTTTGACACCACTTAGCTGCGTGGAGGGCGGTCCCGAACCTCCCCCACACAGTCAGCCGTGTTCCTGAATTCTGAGAGTGGGGAGGTTCCGTCTTCTGTCTGCAGCACCCGGGATCTCCTAGGAGCCCTTCTCGTGTCTTCCACGATTTTCTACCTGTGCGGGCTGCTGGGGAAAGGCAGGTGTTGGGCTGGAAATGCAGGTAGTATCTAGTGCCTCCCCCTGGACTTGGGAGGTAATTAGCGGACTTCCCCCTGCCAGGGAACACCTGTGACACCAGTCAACTGCGTGGACGGCGGCCCCAAACCTCCCCCACACAGTCAGCCGTGTTCTGGAATTCTGAGTGTGGGGAGGTTCCGTCTTCTGTCTGCAGCAACCGGGATCTCCTAGGAGCCCTTCGTGTCTTCCCCGAGTGTCTGCCTTTGCGGGCTGCCGGGGAAAGGCGGGGGTTGTGCTGGAAATGCAGGTAGCATCTAGTGCATCCTCCTGGACAGGGTAGGCAATTAGCGGATTTACCCATGCCAGGGAACATCTTTGACACCACTTAGCTGCGTGGAGGGCGGCCCCGAACCTCCCCCACACAGTCAGCCGTGTTCCGGGATTGTGAGTGTGGGGAGGTTCCGTCTTCTGTCTGCATCACCTGGGATCTCCTAGGAGCCCTTCGCGCGTCTTCCCCGAGTGTCTGCATGTGCGGGCTGCCGGGGAAAGGCGGGGTTTTTGCTGGAAATGCAGGTAGCATCTAGTGCCTCCCCATGGACAGGGTAGGCAATTAGCGGACTTCCCCATGCCAGGGAACACCTTTGACACCACTTAGCTGCGTGGAGGGCGGCCCCGAACCTCCCCCACACAGTCAGCCGTGTACCGGAATTGTGACTGTGGGGAGGTTCCGTCTTCTGTCTGCAGCACCCGGGATCTCCTAGGAGCCCTTCTCGTGTCTTCCACGATTTTCTATCTGTGCGGGCTGCTGGGGAAAGGCAGGGGTTGGGCTGGAAATGCAGGTAGTATCTAGTGCCTCCCCCTGGACTTGGGAGGTAATTAGCGGACTTCCCCCTGCCAGGGAACACCTGTGACACCAGTCAGCTGCGTGGACGGCGGCCCCAAAGCTCCCCCACACAGTCAGCCGTGTTCTGGAATTCTGAGTGTGGGGAGGTTCCGTCTTCTGTCTGCAGCACCCGGGATCTCCTAGGGGCACTTCGCGTGTCTTCCCCGAGTGTCTGCATGTGCGGGCTGCCGGGGAAAGGCGGGGTTTGGGCTGGAAATGCAGGTAGCATCTAGTGCCTCCCCCTGGACAGGCTAGGCAATTAGCGGATTTCCCCGTGCCAGGGAACACCTTTGACACCACTTAGCTGCGTGGAGGGCGGCCCCGAAGCTCCCCCACACAGTCAGCCGTGTTCCTGAATTCTGAGAGTGGGGAGGTTCCGTCTTCTGTCTGCAGCACCCGGGATCTCCTAGGAGCCCTTCGCGTGTCTTCCACGATTTTCTACCTGTGCGGGCTGCTGGGGAAAGGCAGGGGTTGGGCTGGAAATGCAGGTAGTATCTAGTGCCTCCCCCTGGACTTGGGAGGTAATTACCGGACTTCCCCCTGCCAGGGAACACCTGTGACACCAGTCAGCTGCGTGGACGGCGGCCCCAAAGCTCCCCCACACAGTCAGCCGTGTTCTGGAATTCTGAGTGTGGGGAGGTTCCGTCTTCTGTCTGCAGCACCTGGGATCTCCTAGGAGCCCTTCGTGTCTTCCCCGAGTGTCTGCCTTTGCGGGCTGCCGGGGAAAGGCGGGGGTTGTGCTGGAAATGCAGGTAGCATCTAGTGCATCCTCCTGGACAGGGTAGGCAATTAGCGGATTTACCCATACCAGGGAACACCTTTGACACCACTTAGCTGCGTGGAGGGCGGCCCCGAACCTCCCCCACACAGTCAGCCGTGTTCCGGTATTGTGAGTGTGGGGATGTTCCGTCTTCTGTCTGCAGCACCCGGGATCTCCTAGGAGCCCTTCGCGTGTCTTCCCCGATTGTCTAACTGTGCGGGGTGACGGGGAAAGGCGGGGGTTGGGCTGGAAATGCAGGTAGTATCTAGTGTCTCCCCATGGACTTGGGAGGTAATTTGCGGACTTCCCCCTGCCAGGGAACACCTGTGACATCAGTCATCTGCGTGGACGGCGGCCCCAAACCTCCCCCAGACAGTCAGCCGTGTTCCGGATTTCTGAGAGTGGTTAGGTTCCGTCTTCTGTCTGCAGCTCCCGAGATCTCCTAGGAGCACTTCGCGTGTCTTCCCCGAGTGTCTGCATTTGCGGGCTGCCGGGGAAAGGCGGGGTTTGGGCTGGAAATGCAGGTAGCATCTAGTGCTTCCCCCTGGACAGGGTAGGCATTTAGCGGACTTCCCCGTGCCAGAGAACACCTTTGACACGACTTCGCTGCGTGGAGGGCGGACCCGAACCTTCCCCACACAGTTAGCCGTGTTCCGGAATTGTGAGTGTGGGGAGGTTCCGTCTTCTGTCTGCAGCACCCGGGATCACCTAGGAGCCTTCGCGTGTCTTCCCCGAGTGTCTACGTGTGCGGGCTGCCGGGGAAAGGCGGGGGTTTGGCTGGAAATGCAGGTACTATCTAGTGCCTCCCCCTGGACTTGGGAGGTAATTAGCGGAATTCCTCCTGCCAGGTATCACCTTTGACACCACTTAGCTGCGTGGAGGGCGGCCCAGAACCTCCCCCACACAGTCAGCCGTGTTCCGGGATTGTGAGTGTGGGGAGGTTCCGTCTTCGGTCTGCATCACCTGGGATCTCCTAGGAGCCCTTCGCGCGTCTTCCCCGAGTGTCTGCATGTGCGGGCTACCGGGGAAAGGCGGAGTTTGGCCTGGAAATGCAGGTAGCATCTAGTGCCTCCCCATGGACAGGGTAGGCAATAGCGGACTTCCCCATGCCAGGGAACACCTTTGACACCACTTAGCTGCGTGGAGGGCGGCCCCGAACCTCCCCCACACAGTCAGCCGTGTTCCGGAATTGTGAGTGTGGGGAGGTTCCGTCTTCTGACTGCAGCACCCGGGATCTCCTAGGAGCCCTTCTCGTGTCTTCCCCGATTTTCTATCTGTGCGGGCTGCTGGGGAAAGGCGGGGGTTGGGCTGGAAATGCAGGTAGTATCTAGTGCCTCCCCCTGGACTTGGGAGGTAATTAGCGGAATTCCCCCTGCCAGGGAACACCTGTGACAACAGTCAGCTGCGTGGACGGCGGCCCCAAAGCTCCCCCACACAGTCAGCCGTGTTCTGGAATTCTGAGTGTGGGGAGGTTCCGTCTTCTGTCTGCAGCACCTGGGATCTCCTAGGAGCCCTTCGTGTCTTCCCCGAGTGTCTGCCTTTGCGGGCTGCCGGGGAAAGGCGGGGGTTGTGCTGGAAATGCAGGTAGCATCTAGTGCATCCTCCTGGACAGGGTAGGCAATTAGCGGATTTACCCATACCAGGGAACACCTTTGACACCACTTAGCTGCGTGGAGGGCGGCCCCGAACCTCCCCCACACAGTCAGCCGTGTTCCGGTATTGTGAGTGTGGGGATGTTCCGTCTTCTGTCTGCAGCACCCGGGATCTCCTAGGAGCCCTTCGCGTGTCTTCCCCGAGTGTCTAACTGTGCGGGGTGACGGGGAAAGGCGGGGGTTGGGCTGGAAATGCAGGTAGTATCTAGTGCCTCCCCCTGGACTTGGGAGGTAATAAGCGGATTCCCCCTGCCAGGGAACACCTGTGACACCAGTCAGCTGCGTGGACGGCGGCCCCAAACCTCCCCCACACAGTCAGCCGTGTTCTGGAATTCTGAGTGTGGGGAGGTTCCGTCTTCTGTCTGCAGCACCCGGGATCTCCTAGGGGCACTTCGCGTGTCTTCCCCGAGTGTCTGCATGTGCGGGCTGCCGGGGAAAGGCGGGGTTTGGGCTGGAAATGCAGGTAGTATCTAGTGCCTCCCCCTGGACAGGCTAGGCAATTAGCGGATTTCCCCGTGCCAGGGAACACCTTTGACACCACTTAGCTGCGTGGAGGGCGGTCCCGAACCTCCCCCACACAGTCAGCCGTGTTCCTGAATTCTGAGAGTGGGGAGGTTCCGTCTTCTGTCTGCAGCACCCGGGATCTCCTAGGAGCCCTTCTCGTGTCTTCCACGATTTTCTACCTGTGCGGGCTGCTGGGGAAAGGCAGGTGTTGGGCTGGAAATGCAGGTAGTATCTAGTGCCTCCCCCTGGACTTGGGAGGTAATTAGCGGACTTCCCCCTGCCAGGGAACACCTGTGACACCAGTCAACTGCGTGGACGGCGGCCCCAAACCTCCCCCACACAGTCAGCCGTGTTCTGGAATTCTGAGTGTGGGGAGGTTCCGTCTTCTGTCTGCAGCAACCGGGATCTCCTAGGAGCCCTTCGTGTCTTCCCCGAGTGTCTGCCTTTGCGGGCTGCCGGGGAAAGGCGGGGGTTGTGCTGGAAATGCAGGTAGCATCTAGTGCATCCTCCTGGACAGGGTAGGCAATTAGCGGATTTACCCATGCCAGGGAACATCTTTGACACCACTTAGCTGCGTGGAGGGCGGCCCCGAACCTCCCCCACACAGTCAGCCGTGTTCCGGGATTGTGAGTGTGGGGAGGTTCCGTCTTCTGTCTGCATCACCTGGGATCTCCTAGGAGCCCTTCGCGCGTCTTCCCCGAGTGTCTGCATGTGCGGGCTGCCGGGGAAAGGCGGGGTTTTTGCTGGAAATGCAGGTAGCATCTAGTGCCTCCCCATGGACAGGGTAGGCAATTAGCGGACTTCCCCATGCCAGGGAACACCTTTGACACCACTTAGCTGCGTGGAGGGCGGCCCCGAACCTCCCCAACACAGTCAGCCGTGTACCGGAATTGTGACTGTGGGGAGGTTCCGTCTTCTGTCTGCAGCACCCGGGATCTCCTAGGAGCCCTTCTCGTGTCTTCCACGATTTTCTATCTGTGCGGGCTGCTGGGGAAAGGCAGGGGTTGGGCTGGAAATGCAGGTAGTATCTAGTGCCTCCCCCTGGACTTTGGAGGTAATTAGCGGACTTCCCCCTGCCAGGGAACACCTGTGACACCAGTCAGCTGCGTGGACGGCGGCCCCAAAGCTCCCCCACACAGTCAGCCGTGTTCTGGAATTCTGAGTGTGGGGAGGTTCCGTCTTCTGTCTGCAGCACCCGGGATCTCCTAGGGGCACTTCGCGTGTCTTCCCCGAGTGTCTGCATGTGCGGGCTGCCGGGGAAAGGCGGGGTTTGGGCTGGAAATGCAGGTAGCATCTAGTGCCTCCCCCTGGACAGGCTAGGCAATTAGCGGATTTCCCCGTGCCAGGGAACACCTTTGACACCACTTAGCTGCGTGGAGGGCGGCCCCGAAGCTCCCCCACACAGTCAGCCGTGTTCCTGAATTCTGAGAGTGGGGAGGTTCCGTCTTCTGTCTGCAGCACCCGGGATCTCCTAGGAGCCCTTCGCGTTTCTTCCACGATTTTCTACCTGTGCGGGCTGCTGGGGAAAGGCAGGGGTTGGGCTGGAAATGCAGGTAGTATCTAGTGCCTCCCCCTGGACTTGGGAGGTAATTAGCGGACTTCCCCCTGCCAGGGAACACCTGTGACACCAGTCAGCTGCGTGGACGGCGGCCCCAAAGCTCCCCCACACAGTCAGCCGTGTTCTGGAATTCTGAGTGTGGGGAGGTTCCGTCTTCTGTCTGCAGCACCTGGGATCTCCTAGGAGCCCTTCGTGTCTTCCCCGAGTGTCTGCCTTTGCGGGCTGCCGGGGAAAGGCGGGGGTTGTGCTGGAAATGCAGGTAGCATCTAGTGCATCCTCCTGGACAGGGTAGGCAATTAGCGGATTTACCCATACCAGGGAACACCTTTGACACCACTTAGCTGCGTGGAGGGCGGCCCCGAACCTCCCCCACACAGTCAGCCGTGTTCCGGTATTGTGAGTGTGGGGATGTTCCGTCTTCTGTCTGCAGCACCCGGGATCTCCTAGGAGCCCTTCGCGTGTCTTCCCCGATTGTCTAACTGTGCGGGGTGACGGGGAAAGGCGGGGGTTGGGCTGGAAATGCAGGTAGTATCTAGTGTCTCCCCATGGACTTGGGAGGTAATTTGCGGACTTCCCCCTGCCAGGGAACACCTGTGACATCAGTCATCTGCGTGGACGGCGGCCCCAAACCTCCCCCAGACAGTCAGCCGTGTTCCGGATTTCTGAGAGTGGTTAGGTTCCGTCTTCTGTCTGCAGCTCCCGAGATCTCCTAGGAGCACTTCGCGTGTCTTCCCCGAGTGTCTGCATTTGCGGGCTGCCGGGGAAAGGCGGGGTTTGGGCTGGAAATGCAGGTAGCATCTAGTGCTTCCCCCTGGACAGGGTAGGAATTTAGCGGACTTCCCCGTGCCAGAGAACACCTTTGACACGACTTCGCTGCGTGGAGGGCGGACCCGAACCTTCCCCACACAGTTAGCCGTGTTCCGGAATTGTGAGTGTGGGGAGGTTCCGTCTTCTGTCTGCAGCACCCGGGATCACCTAGGAGCCTTCGCGTGTCTTCCCCGAGTGTCTACGTGTGCGGGCTGCCGGGGAAAGGCGGGGGTTTGGCTGGAAATGCAGGTACTATCTAGTGCCTCCCCCTGGACTTGGGAGGTAATTAGCGGAATTCCTCCTGCCAGGTATCACCTTTGACACCACTTAGCTGCGTGGAGGGCGGCCCAGAACCTCCCCCACACAGTCAGCCGTGTTCCGGGATTGTGAGTGTGGGGAGGTTCCGTCTTCGGTCTGCATCACCTGGGATCTCCTAGGAGCCCTTCGCGCGTCTTCCCCGAGTGTCTGCATGTGCGGGCTACCGGGGAAAGGCGGAGTTTGGCCTGGAAATGCAGGTAGCATCTAGTGCCTCCCCATGGACAGGGTAGGCAATAGCGGACTTCCCCATGCCAGGGAACACCTTTGACACCACTTAGCTGCGTGGAGGGCGGCCCCGAACCTCCCCCACACAGTCAGCCGTGTTCCGGAATTGTGAGTGTGGGGAGGTTCCGTCTTCTGACTGCAGCACCCGGGATCTCCTAGGAGCCCTTCTCGTGTCTTCCCCGATTTTCTATCTGTGCGGGCTGCTGGGGAAAGGCGGGGGTTGGGCTGGAAATGCAGGTAGTATCTAGTGCCTCCCCCTGGACTTGGGAGGTAATTAGCGGACTTCCCCCTGCCAGGGAACACCTGTGACAACAGTCAGCTGCGTGGACGGCGGCCCCAAAGCTCCCCCACACAGTCAGCCGTGTTCTGGAATTCTGAGTGTGGGGAGGTTCCGTCTTCTGTCTGCAGCACCCGGGATCTCCTAGGGGCACTTCGCGTGTCTTCCCCGAGTGTCTGCATGTGCGGGCTGCCGGGGAAAGGCGGGGTTTGGGCTGGAAATGCAGGTAGCATCTAGTGCCTCCCCCTGGACAGGCTAGGCAATTAGCGGATTTCCCCGTGCCAGGGAACACCTTTGACACCACTTAGCTGCGTGGAGGGCGGTCCCGAACCTCCCCCACACAGTCAGCCGTGTTCCTGAATTCTGAGAGTGGGGAGGTTCCGTCTTCTGTCTGCAGCACCCGGGATCTCCTAGGAGCCCTTCTCGTGTCTTCCACGATTTTCTACCTGTGCGGGCTGCTGGGGAAAGGCAGGTGTTGGGCTGGAAATGCAGGTAGTATCTAGTGCCTCCCCCTGGACTTGGGAGGTAATTAGCGGACTTCCCCCTGCCAGGGAACACCTGTGACACCAGTCAACTGCGTGGACGGCGGCCCCAAACCTCCCCCACACAGTCAGCCGTGTTCTGGAATTCTGAGTGTGGGGAGGTTCCGTCTTCTGTCTGCAGCACCCGGGATCTCCTAGGAGCCCTTCGTGTCTTCCCCGAGTGTCTGCCTTTGCGGGCTGCCGGGGAAAGGCGGGGGTTGTGCTGGAAATGCAGGTAGCATCTAGTGCATCCTCCTGGACAGGGTAGGCAATTAGCGGATTTACCCATGCCAGGGAACATCTTTGACACCACTTAGCTGCGTGGAGGGCGGCCCCGAACCTCCCCCACACAGTCAGCCGTGTTCCGGGATTGTGAGTGTGGGGAGGTTCCGTCTTCTGTCTGCATCACCTGGGATCTCCTAGGAGCCCTTCGCGCGTCTTCCCCGAGTGTCTGCATGTGCGGGCTGCCGGGGAAAGGCGGGGTTTTTGCTGGAAATGCAGGTAGCATCTAGTGCCTCCCCATGGACAGGGTAGGCAATTAGCGGACTTCCCCATGCCAGGGAACACCTTTGACACCACTTAGCTGCGTGGAGGGCTGCCCCGAACCTCCCCCACACAGTCAGCCGTGTACCGGAATTGTGACTGTGGGGAGGTTCCGTCTTCTGTCTGCAGCACCCGGGATCTCCTAGGAGCCCTTCTCGTGTCTTCCACGATTTTCTATCTGTGCGGGCTGCTGGGGAAAGGCAGGGGTTGGGCTGGAAATGCAGGTAGTATCTAGTGCCTCCCCCTGGACTTGGGAGGTAATTAGCGGACTTCCCCCTGCCAGGGAACACCTGTGACTCCAGTCAGCTGCGTGGACGGCGGCCCCAAAGCTCCCCCACACAGTCAGCCGTGTTCTGGAATTCTGAGTGTGGGGAGGTTCCGTCTTCTGTCTGCAGCACCTGGGATCTCCTAGGAGCCCTTCGTGTCTTCCCCGAGTGTCTGCCTTTGCGGGCTGCCGGGGAAAGGCGGGGGTTGTGCTGGAAATGCAGGTAGCATCTAGTGCATCCTCCTGGACAGGGTAGGCAATTAGCGGATTTACCCATACCAGGGAACACCTTTGACACCACTTAGCTGCGTGGAGGGCGGCCCCGAACCTCCCCCACACAGTCAGCCGTGTTCCGGTTTTGTGAGTGTGGGGATGTTCCGTCTTCTGTCTGCAGCACCCGGGATCTCCTAGGAGCCCTTCGCGTGTCTTCCCCGAGTATCTAACTGTGCGGGGTGACGGGGAAAGGCGGGGGTTGGGCTGGAAATGCAGGTAGTATCTAGTGCCTCCCCCTGGACTTGGGAGGTAATAAGCGGATTCCCCCTGCCAGGGAACACCTGTGACACCAGTCAGCTGCGTGGACGGCGGCCCCAAACCTCCCCCACACAGTCAGCCGTGTTCTGGAATTCTGAGTGTGGGGAGGTTCCGTCTTCTGTCTGCAGCACCCGGGATCTCCTAGGGGCACTTCGCGTGTCTTCCCCGAGTGTCTGCATGTGCGGGCTGCCGGGGAAAGGCGGGGTTTGGGCTGGAAATGCAGGTAGCATCTAGTGCCTCCCCCTGGACAGGCTAGGCAATTAGCGGATTTCCCCGTGCCAGGGAACACCTTTGACACCACTTAGCTGCGTGGAGGGCGGTCCCGAACCTCCCCCACACAGTCAGCCGTGTTCCTGAATTCTGAGAGTGGGGAGGTTCCGTCTTCTGTCTGCAGCACCCGGGATCTCCTAGGAGCCCTTCTCGTGTCTTCCACGATTTTCTACCTGTGCGGGCTGCTGGGGAAAGGCAGGTGTTGGGCTGGAAATGCAGGTAGTATCTAGTGCCTCCCCCTGGACTTGGGAGGTAATTAGCGGACTTCCCCCTGCCAGGGAACACCTGTGACACCAGTCAACTGCGTGGACGGCGGCCCCAAACCTCCCCCACACAGTCAGCCGTTTTCTGGAATTCTGAGTGTGGGGAGGTTCCGTCTTCTGTCTGCAGCAACCGGGATCTCCTTGGAGCCCTTCGTGTCTTCCCCGAGTGTCTGCCTTTGCGGGCTGCCGGGGAAAGGCGGGGGTTGTGCTGGAAATGCAGGTAGCATCTAGTGCATCCTCCTGGACAGGGTAGGCAATTAGCGGATTTACCCATGCCAGGGAACATCTTTGACACCACTTAGCTGCGTGGAGGGCGGCCCCGAACCTCCCCCACACAGTCAGCCGTGTTCCGGGATTGTGAGTGTGGGGAGGTTCCGTCTTCTGTCTGCATCACCTGGGATCTCCTAGGAGCCCTTCGCGCGTCTTCCCCGAGTGTCTGCATGTGCGGGCTGCCGGGGAAAGGCGGGGTTTTTGCTGGAAATGCAGGTAGCATCTAGTGCCTCCCCATGGACAGGGTAGGCAATTAGCGGACTTCCCCATGCCAGGGAACACCTTTGACACCACTTAGCTGCGTGGAGGGCGGCCCCGAACCTCCCCCACACAGTCAGCCGTGTACCGGAATTGTGACTGTGGGGAGGTTCCGTCTTCTGTCTGCAGCACCCGGGATCTCCTAGGAGCCCTTCTCGTGTCTTCCACGATTTTCTATCTGTGCGGGCTGCTGGGGAAAGGCAGGGGTTGGGCTGGAAATGCAGGTAGTATCTAGTGCCTCCCCCTGGACTTGGGAGGTAATTAGCGGACTTCCCCCTGCCAGGGAACACCTGTGACACCAGTCAGCTGCGTGGACGGCGGCCCCAAAGCTCCCCCACACAGTCAGCCGTGTTCTGGAATTCTGAGTGTGGGGAGGTTCCGTCTTCTGTCTGCAGCACCCGGGATCTCCTAGGGGCACTTCGCGTGTCTTCCCCGAGTGTCTGCATGTGCGGGCTGCCGGGGAAAGGCGGGGTTTGGGCTGGAAATGCAGGTAGCATCTAGTGCCTCCCCCTGGACAGGCTAGGCAATTAGCGGATTTCCCCGTGCCAGGGAACACCTTTGACACCACTTAGCTGCGTGGAGGGCGGACCCGAAGCTCCCCCACACAGTCAGCCGTGTTCCTGAATTCTGAGAGTGGGGAGGTTCCGTCTTCTGTCTGCAGCACCCGGGATCTCCTAGGAGCCCTTCGCGTGTCTTCCACGATTTTCTACCTGTGCGGGCTGCTGGGGAAAGGCAGGGGTTGGGCTGGAAATGCAGGTAGTATCTAGTGCCTCCCCCTGGACTTGGGAGGTAATTACCGGACTTCCCCCTGCCAGGGAACACCTGTGACACCAGTCAGCTGCGTGGACGGCGGCCCCAAAGCTCCCCCACACAGTCAGCCGTGTTCTGGATTTCTGAGTGTGGGGAGGTTCCGTCTTCTGTCTGCAGCACCTGGGATCTCCTAGGAGCCCTTCGTGTCTTCCCCGAGTGTCTGCCTTTGCGGGCTGCCGGGGAAAGGCGGGGGTTGTGCTGGAAATGCAGGTAGCATCTAGTGCATCCTCCTGGACAGGGTAGGCAATTAGCGGATTTACCCATACCAGGGAACACCTTTGACACCACTTAGCTGCGTGGAGGGCGGCCCCGAACCTCCCCCACACAGTCAGCCGTGTTCCGGTATTGTGAGTGTGGGGATGTTCCGTCTTCTGTCTGCAGCACCCGGGATCTCCTAGGAGCCCTTCGCGTGTCTTCCCCGAGTGTCTAACTGTGCGGGGTGACGGGGAAAGGCGGGGGTTGGGCTGGAAATGCAGGTAGTATCTAGTGTCTCCCCATGGACTTGGGAGGTAATTTGCGGACTTCCCCCTGCCAGGGAACACCTGTGACATCAGTCATCTGTGTGGACGGCGGCCCCAAACCTCCCCCAGACAGTCAGCCGTGTTCCGGATTTCTGAGAGTGGTTAGGTTCCGTCTTCTGTCTGCAGCTCCCGAGATCTCCTAGGAGCACTTCGCGTGTCTTCCCCGAGTGTCTGCATTTGCGGGCTGCCGGGGAAAGGCGGGGTTTGGGCTGGAAATGCAGGTAGCATCTAGTGCTTCCCCCTGGACAGGGTAGGCATTTAGCGGACTTCCCCGTGCCAGAGAACACCTTTGACACGACTTCGCTGCGTGGAGGGCGGACCCGAACCTTCCCCACACAGTTAGCCGTGTTCCGGAATTGTGAGTGTGGGGAGGTTCCGTCTTCTGTCTGCAGCACCCGGGATCACCTAGGAGCCTTCGCGTGTCTTCCCCGAGTGTCTACGTGTGCGGGCTGCCGGGGAAAGGCGGGGGTTTGGCTGGAAATGCAGGTACTATCTAGTGCCTCCCCCTGGACTTGGGAGGTAATTAGCGGAATTCCTCCTGCCAGGTATCACCTTTGACACCACTTAGCTGCGTGGAGGGCGGCCCAGAACCTCCCCCACACAGTCAGCCGTGTTCCGGGATTGTGAGTGTGGGGAGGTTCCGTCTTCGGTCTGCATCACCTGGGATCTCCTAGGAGCCCTTCGCGCGTCTTCCCCGAGTGTCTGCATGTGCGGGCTACCGGGGAAAGGCGGAGTTTGGCCTGGAAATGCAGGTAGCATCTAGTGCCTCCCCATGGACAGGGTAGGCAATTAGCGGACTTCCCCATGCCAGGGAACACCTTTGACACCACTTAGCTGCGTGGAGGGCTGCCCCGAACCTCCCCCACACAGTCAGCCGTGTACCGGAATTGTGACTGTGGGGAGGTTCCGTCTTCTGTCTGCAGCACCCGGGATCTCCTAGGAGCCCTTCTCGTGTCTTCCACGATTTTCTATCTGTGCGGGCTGCTGGGGAAAGGCAGGGGTTGGGCTGGAAATGCAGGTAGTATCTAGTGCCTCCCCCTGGACTTGGGAGGTAATTAGCGGACTTCCCCCTGCCAGGGAACACCTGTGACTCCAGTCAGCTGCGTGGACGGCGGCCCCAAAGCTCCCCCACACAGTCAGCCGTGTTCTGGAATTCTGAGTGTGGGGAGGTTCCGTCTTCTGTCTGCAGCACCTGGGATCTCCTAGGAGCCCTTCGTGTCTTCCCCGAGTGTCTGCCTTTGCGGGCTGCCGGGGAAAGGCGGGGGTTGTGCTGGAAATGCAGGTAGCATCTAGTGCATCCTCCTGGACAGGGTAGGCAATTAGCGGATTTACCCATACCAGGGAACACCTTTGACACCACTTAGCTGCGTGGAGGGCGGCCCCGAACCTCCCCCACACAGTCAGCCGTGTTCCGGTTTTGTGAGTGTGGGGATGTTCCGTCTTCTGTCTGCAGCACCCGGGATCTCCTAGGAGCCCTTCGCGTGTCTTCCCCGAGTATCTAACTGTGCGGGGTGACGGGGAAAGGCGGGGGTTGGGCTGGAAATGCAGGTAGTATCTAGTGCCTCCCCCTGGACTTGGGAGGTAATAAGCGGATTCCCCCTGCCAGGGAACACCTGTGACACCAGTCAGCTGCGTGGACGGCGGCCCCAAACCTCCCCCACACAGTCAGCCGTGTTCTGGAATTCTGAGTGTGGGGAGGTTCCGTCTTCTGTCTGCAGCACCCGGGATCTCCTAGGGGCACTTCGCGTGTCTTCCCCGAGTGTCTGCATGTGCGGGCTGCCGGGGAAAGGCGGGGTTTGGGCTGGAAATGCAGGTAGCATCTAGTGCCTCCCCCTGGACAGGCTAGGCAATTAGCGGATTTCCCCGTGCCAGGGAACACCTTTGACACCACTTAGCTGCGTGGAGGGCGGTCCCGAACCTCCCCCACACAGTCAGCCGTGTTCCTGAATTCTGAGAGTGGGGAGGTTCCGTCTTCTGTCTGCAGCACCCGGGATCTCCTAGGAGCCCTTCTCGTGTCTTCCACGATTTTCTACCTGTGCGGGCTGCTGGGGAAAGGCAGGTGTTGGGCTGGAAATGCAGGTAGTATCTAGTGCCTCCCCCTGGACTTGGGAGGTAATTAGCGGACTTCCCCCTGCCAGGGAACACCTGTGACACCAGTCAACTGCGTGGACGGCGGCCCCAAACCTCCCCCACACAGTCAGCCGTTTTCTGGAATTCTGAGTGTGGGGAGGTTCCGTCTTCTGTCTGCAGCAACCGGGATCTCCTTGGAGCCCTTCGTGTCTTCCCCGAGTGTCTGCCTTTGCGGGCTGCCGGGGAAAGGCGGGGGTTGTGCTGGAAATGCAGGTAGCATCTAGTGCATCCTCCTGGACAGGGTAGGCAATTAGCGGATTTACCCATGCCAGGGAACATCTTTGACACCACTTAGCTGCGTGGAGGGCGGCCCCGAACCTCCCCCACACAGTCAGCCGTGTTCCGGGATTGTGAGTGTGGGGAGGTTCCGTCTTCTGTCTGCATCACCTGGGATCTCCTAGGAGCCCTTCGCGCGTCTTCCCCGAGTGTCTGCATGTGCGGGCTGCCGGGGAAAGGCGGGGTTTTTGCTGGAAATGCAGGTAGCATCTAGTGCCTCCCCATGGACAGGGTAGGCAATTAGCGGACTTCCCCATGCCAGGGAACACCTTTGACACCACTTAGCTGCGTGGAGGGCGGCCCCGAACCTCCCCCACACAGTCAGCCGTGTACCGGAATTGTGACTGTGGGGAGGTTCCGTCTTCTGTCTGCAGCACCCGGGATCTCCTAGGAGCCCTTCTCGTGTCTTCCACGATTTTCTATCTGTGCGGGCTGCTGGGGAAAGGCAGGGGTTGGGCTGGAAATGCAGGTAGTATCTAGTGCCTCCCCCTGGACTTGGGAGGTAATTAGCGGACTTCCCCCTGCCAGGGAACACCTGTGACACCAGTCAGCTGCGTGGACGGCGGCCCCAAAGCTCCCCCACACAGTCAGCCGTGTTCTGGAATTCTGAGTGTGGGGAGGTTCCGTCTTCTGTCTGCAGCACCCGGGATCTCCTAGGGGCACTTCGCGTGTCTTCCCCGAGTGTCTGCATGTGCGGGCTGCCGGGGAAAGGCGGGGTTTGGGCTGGAAATGCAGGTAGCATCTAGTGCCTCCCCCTGGACAGGCTAGGCAATTAGCGGATTTCCCCGTGCCAGGGAACACCTTTGACACCACTTAGCTGCGTGGAGGGCGGCCCCGAAGCTCCCCCACACAGTCAGCCGTGTTCCTGAATTCTGAGAGTGGGGAGGTTCCGTCTTCTGTCTGCAGCACCCGGGATCTCCTAGGAGCCCTTCGCGTGTCTTCCACGATTTTCTACCTGTGCGGGCTGCTGGGGAAAGGCAGGGGTTGGGCTGGAAATGCAGGTAGTATCTAGTGCCTCCCCCTGGACTTGGGAGGTAATTACCGGACTTCCCCCTGCCAGGGAACACCTGTGACACCAGTCAGCTGCGTGGACGGCGGCCCCAAAGCTCCCCCACACAGTCAGCCGTGTTCTGGATTTCTGAGTGTGGGGAGGTTCCGTCTTCTGTCTGCAGCACCTGGGATCTCCTAGGAGCCCTTCGTGTCTTCCCCGAGTGTCTGCCTTTGCGGGCTGCCGGGGAAAGGCGGGGGTTGTGCTGGAAATGCAGGTAGCATCTAGTGCATCCTCCTGGACAGGGTAGGCAATTAGCGGATTTACCCATACCAGGGAACACCTTTGACACCACTTAGCTGCGTGGAGGGCGGCCCCGAACCTCCCCCACACAGTCAGCCGTGTTCCGGTATTGTGAGTGTGGGGATGTTCCGTCTTCTGTCTGCAGCACCCGGGATCTCCTAGGAGCCCTTCGCGTGTCTTCCCCGAGTGTCTAACTGTGCGGGGTGACGGGGAAAGGCGGGGGTTGGGCTGGAAATGCAGGTAGTATCTAGTGTCTCCCCATGGACTTGGGAGGTAATTTGCGGACTTCCCCCTGCCAGGGAACACCTGTGACATCAGTCATCTGTGTGGACGGCGGCCCCAAACCTCCCCCAGACAGTCAGCCGTGTTCCGGATTTCTGAGAGTGGTTAGGTTCCGTCTTCTGTCTGCAGCTCCCGAGATCTCCTAGGAGCACTTCGCGTGTCTTCCCCGAGTGTCTGCATTTGCGGGCTGCCGGGGAAAGGCGGGGTTTGGGCTGGAAATGCAGGTAGCATCTAGTGCTTCCCCCTGGACAGGGTAGGCATTTAGCGGACTTCCCCGTGCCAGAGAACACCTTTGACACGACTTCGCTGCGTGGAGGGCGGACCCGAACCTTCCCCACACAGTTAGCCGTGTTCCGGAATTGTGAGTGTGGGGAGGTTCCGTCTTCTGTCTGCAGCACCCGGGATCACCTAGGAGCCTTCGCGTGTCTTCCCCGAGTGTCTACGTGTGCGGGCTGCCGGGGAAAGGCGGGGGTTTGGCTGGAAATGCAGGTACTATCTAGTGCCTCCCCCTGGACTTGGGAGGTAATTAGCGGAATTCCTCCTGCCAGGTATCACCTTTGACACCACTTAGCTGCGTGGAGGGCGGCCCAGAACCTCCCCCACACAGTCAGCCGTGTTCCGGGATTGTGAGTGTGGGGAGGTTCCGTCTTCGGTCTGCATCACCTGGGATCTCCTAGGAGCCCTTCGCGCGTCTTCCCCGAGTGTCTGCATGTGCGGGCTACCGGGGAAAGGCGGAGTTTGGCCTGGAAATGCAGGTAGCATCTAGTGCCTCCCCATGGACAGGGTAGGCAATAGCGGACTTCCCCATGCCAGGGAACACCTTTGACACCACTTAGCTGCGTGGAGGGCGGCCCCGAACCTCCCCCACACAGTCAGCCGTGTTCCGGAATTGTGAGTGTGGGGAGGTTCCGTCTTCTGACTGCAGCACCCGGGATCTCCTAGGAGCCCTTCTCGTGTCTTCCCCGATTTTCTATCTGTGCGGGCTGCTGGGGAAAGGCGGGGGTTGGGCTGGAAATGCAGGTAGTATCTAGTGCCTCCCCCTGGACTTGGGAGGTAATTAGCGGACTTCCCCCTGCCAGGGAACACCTGTGACAACAGTCAGCTGCGTGGACGGCGGCCCCAAAGCTCCCCCACACAGTCAGCCGTGTTCTGGAATTCTGAGTGTGGGGAGGTTCCGTCTTCTGTCTGCAGCACCTGGGATCTCCTAGGAGCCCTTCGTGTCTTCCCCGAGTGTCTGCCTTTGCGGGCTGCCGGGGAAAGGCGGGGGTTGTGCTGGAAATGCAGGTAGCATCTAGTGCATCCTCCTGGACAGGGTAGGTAATTAGCGGATTTACCCATACCAGGGAACACCTTTGACACCACTTAGCTGCGTGGAGGGCGGCCCCGAACCTCCCCCACACAGTCAGCCGTGTTCCGGTATTGTGAGTGTGGGGATGTTCCGTCTTCTGTCTGCAGCACCCGGGATCTCCTAGGAGCCCTTCGCGTGTCTTCCCCGAGTGTATAACTGTGCGGGGTGACGGGGAAAGGCGGGGGTTGGGCTGGAAATGCAGGTAGTATCTAGTGCCTCCCCCTGGACTTGGGAGGTAATAAGCGGATTCCCCCTGCCAGGGAACACCTGTGACACCAGTCAGCTGCGTGGACGGCGGCCCCAAAGCTCCCCCACACAGTCAGCCGTGTTCTGGAATTCTGAGTGTGGGGAGGTTCCGTCTTCTGTCTGCAGCACCCGGGATCTCCTAGGGGCACTTCGCGTGTCTTCCCCGAGTGTCTGCATGTGCGGGCTGCCGGGGAAAGGCGGGGTTTGGGCTGGAAATGCAGGTAGCATCTAGTGCCTCCCCCTGGACAGGCTAGGCAATTAGCGGATTTCCCCGTGCCAGGGAACACCTTTGACACCACTTAGCTGCGTGGAGGGCGGCCCCGAAGCTCCCCCACACAGTCAGCCGTGTTCCTGAATTCTGAGAGTGGGGAGGTTCCGTCTTCTGTCTGCAGCACCCGGGATCTCCTAGGAGCCCTTCGCGTGTCTTCCACGATTTTCTACCTGTGCGGGCTGCTGGGGAAAGGCAGGGGTTGGGCTGGAAATGCAGGTAGTATCTAGTGCCTCCCCCTGGACTTGGGAGGTAATTACCGGACTTCCCCCTGCCAGGGAACACCTGTGACACCAGTCAGCTGCGTGGACGGCGGCCCCAAAGCTCCCCCACACAGTCAGCCGTGTTCTGGATTTCTGAGTGTGGGGAGGTTCCGTCTTCTGTCTGCAGCACCTGGGATCTCCTAGGAGCCCTTCGTGTCTTCCCCGAGTGTCTGCCTTTGCGGGCTGCCGGGGAAAGGCGGGGGTTGTGCTGGAAATGCAGGTAGCATCTAGTGCATCCTCCTGGACAGGGTAGGCAATTAGCGGATTTACCCATACCAGGGAACACCTTTGACACCACTTAGCTGCGTGGAGGGCGGCCCCGAACCTCCCCCACACAGTCAGCCGTGTTCCGGTATTGTGAGTGTGGGGATGTTCCGTCTTCTGTCTGCAGCACCCGGGATCTCCTAGGAGCCCTTCGCGTGTCTTCCCCGAGTGTCTAACTGTGCGGGGTGACGGGGAAAGGCGGGGGTTGGGCTGGAAATGCAGGTAGTATCTAGTGTCTCCCCATGGACTTGGGAGGTAATTTGCGGACTTCCCCCTGCCAGGGAACACCTGTGACATCAGTCATCTGTGTGGACGGCGGCCCCAAACCTCCCCCAGACAGTCAGCCGTGTTCCGGATTTCTGAGAGTGGTTAGGTTCCGTCTTCTGTCTGCAGCTCCCGAGATCTCCTAGGAGCACTTCGCGTGTCTTCCCCGAGTGTCTGCATTTGCGGGCTGCCGGGGAAAGGCGGGGTTTGGGCTGGAAATGCAGGTAGCATCTAGTGCTTCCCCCTGGACAGGGTAGGCATTTAGCGGACTTCCCCGTGCCAGAGAACACCTTTGACACGACTTCGCTGCGTGGAGGGCGGACCCGAACCTTCCCCACACAGTTAGCCGTGTTCCGGAATTGTGAGTGTGGGGAGGTTCCGTCTTCTGTCTGCAGCACCCGGGATCACCTAGGAGCCTTCGCGTGTCTTCCCCGAGTGTCTACGTGTGCGGGCTGCCGGGGAAAGGCGGGGGTTTGGCTGGAAATGCAGGTACTATCTAGTGCCTCCCCCTGGACTTGGGAGGTAATTAGCGGAATTCCTCCTGCCAGGTATCACCTTTGACACCACTTAGCTGCGTGGAGGGCGGCCCAGAACCTCCCCCACACAGTCAGCCGTGTTCCGGGATTGTGAGTGTGGGGAGGTTCCGTCTTCGGTCTGCATCACCTGGGATCTCCTAGGAGCCCTTCGCGCGTCTTCCCCGAGTGTCTGCATGTGCGGGCTACCGGGGAAAGGCGGAGTTTGGCCTGGAAATGCAGGTAGCATCTAGTGCCTCCCCATGGACAGGGTAGGCAATAGCGGACTTCCCCATGCCAGGGAACACCTTTGACACCACTTAGCTGCGTGGAGGGCGGCCCCGAACCTCCCCCACACAGTCAGCCGTGTTCCGGAATTGTGAGTGTGGGGAGGTTCCGTCTTCTGACTGCAGCACCCGGGATCTCCTAGGAGCCCTTCTCGTGTCTTCCCCGATTTTCTATCTGTGCGGGCTGCTGGGGAAAGGCGGGGGTTGGGCTGGAAATGCAGGTAGTATCTAGTGCCTCCCCCTGGACTTGGGAGGTAATTAGCGGACTTCCCCCTGCCAGGGAACACCTGTGACAACAGTCAGCTGCGTGGACGGCGGCCCCAAAGCTCCCCCACACAGTCAGCCGTGTTCTGGAATTCTGAGTGTGGGGAGGTTCCGTCTTCTGTCTGCAGCACCTGGGATCTCCTAGGAGCCCTTCGTGTCTTCCCCGAGTGTCTGCCTTTGCGGGCTGCCGGGGAAAGGCGGGGGTTGTGCTGGAAATGCAGGTAGCATCTAGTGCATCCTCCTGGACAGGGTAGGTAATTAGCGGATTTACCCATACCAGGGAACACCTTTGACACCACTTAGCTGCGTGGAGGGCGGCCCCGAACCTCCCCCACACAGTCAGCCGTGTTCCGGTATTGTGAGTGTGGGGATGTTCCGTCTTCTGTCTGCAGCACCCGGGATCTCCTAGGAGCCCTTCGCGTGTCTTCCCCGAGTGTATAACTGTGCGGGGTGACGGGGAAAGGCGGGGGTTGGGCTGGAAATGCAGGTAGTATCTAGTGCCTCCCCCTGGACTTGGGAGGTAATAAGCGGATTCCCCCTGCCAGGGAACACCTGTGACACCAGTCAGCTGCGTGGACGGCGGCCCCAAACCTCCCCCACACAGTCAGCCGTGTTCTGGAATTCTGAGTGTGGGGAGGTTCCGTCTTCTGTCTGCAGCACCCGGGATCTCCTAGGGGCACTTCGCGTGTCTTCCCCGAGTGTCTGCATGTGCGGGCTGCCGGGGAAAGGCGGGGTTTGGGCTGGAAATGCAGGTAGCATCTAGTGCCTCCCCCTGGACAGGCTAGGCAATTAGCGGATTTCCCCGTGCCAGGGAACACCTTTGACACCACTTAGCTGCGTGGAGGGCGGCCCCAAAGCTCCCCCACACAGTCAGCCGTGTTCCTGAATTCTGAGAGTGGGGAGGTTCCGTCTTCTGTCTGCAGCACCCGGGATCTCCTAGGAGCCCTTCGCGTGTCTTCCACGATTTTCTACCTGTGCGGGCTGCTGGGGAAAGGCAGGGGTTGGGCTGGAAATGCAGGTAGTATCTAGTGCCTCCCCCTGGACTTGGGAGGTAATTAGCGGACTTCCCCCTGCCAGGGAACACCTGTGACACCAGTCAGCTGCGTGGACGGCGGCCCCAAAGCTCCCCCACACAGTCAGCCGTGTTCTGGAATTCTGAGTGTGGGGAGGTTCCGTCTTCTGTCTGCAGCACCTGGGATCTCCTAGGAGCCCTTCGTGTCTTCCCCGAGTGTCTGCCTTTGCGGGCTGCCGGGGAAAGGCGGGGGTTGTGCTGGAAATGCAGGTAGCATCTAGTGCATCCTCCTGGACAGGGTAGGCAATTAGCGGATTTACCCATACCAGGGAACACCTTTGACACCACTTAGCTGCGTGGAGGGCGGCCCCGAACCTCCCCCACACAGTCAGCCGTGTTCCGGTATTGTGAGTGTGGGGATGTTCCGTCTTCTGTCTGCAGCACCCGGGATCTCCTAGGAGCCCTTCGCGTGTCTTCCCCGAGTGTCTAACTGTGCGGGGTGACGGGGAAAGGCGGGGGTTGGGCTGGAAATGCAGGTAGTATCTAGTGTCTCCCCATGGACTTGGGAGGTAATTTGCGGACTTCCCCCTGCCAGGGAACACCTGTGACATCAGTCATCTGCGTGGACGGCGGCCCCAAACCTCCCCCAGACAGTCAGCCGTGTTCCGGATTTCTGAGAGTGGTTAGGTTCCGTCTTCTGTCTGCAGCTCCCGAGATCTCCTAGGAGCACTTCGCGTGTCTTCCCCGAGTGTCTGCATTTGCGGGCTGCCGGGGAAAGGCGGGGTTTGGGCTGGAAATGCAGGTAGCATCTAGTGCTTCCCCCTGGACAGGGTAGGCATTTAGCGGACTTCCCCGTGCCAGAGAACACCTTTGACACGACTTCGCTGCGTGGAGGGCGGACCCGAACCTTCCCCACACAGTTAGCCGTGTTCCGGAATTGTGAGTGTGGGGAGGTTCCGTCTTCTGTCTGCAGCACCCGGGATCACCTAGGAGCCTTCGCGTGTCTTCCCCGAGTGTCTACGTGTGCGGGCTGCCGGGGAAAGGCGGGGGTTTGGCTGGAAATGCAGGTACTATCTAGTGCCTCCCCCTGGACTTGGGAGGTAATTAGCGGAATTCCTCCTGCCAGGTATCACCTTTGACACCACTTAGCTGCGTGGAGGGCGGCCCAGAACCTCCCCCACACAGTCAGCCGTGTTCCGGGATTGTGAGTGTGGGGAGGTTCCGTCTTCGGTCTGCATCACCTGGGATCTCCTAGGAGCCCTTCGCGCGTCTTCCCCGAGTGTCTGCATGTGCGGGCTACCGGGGAAAGGCGGAGTTTGGCCTGGAAATGCAGGTAGCATCTAGTGCCTCCCCATGGACAGGGTAGGCAATAGCGGACTTCCCCATGCCAGGGAACACCTTTGACACCACTTCGCTGCGTGGAGGGCGGCCCCGAACCTCCCCCACACAGTCAGCCGTGTTCCGGAATTGTGAGTGTGGGGAGGTTCCGTCTTCTGACTGCAGCACCCGGGATCTCTTAGGAGCCCTTCTCGTGTCTTCCCCGATTTTCTATCTGTGCGGGCTGCTGGGGAAAGGCGGGGGTTGGGCTGGAAATGCAGGTAGTATCTAGTGCCTCCCCCTGGACTTGGGAGGTAATTAGCGGACTTCCCCCTGCCAGGGAACACCTGTGACAACAGTCAGCTGCGTGGACGGCGGCCCCAAAGCTCCCCCACACAGTCAGCCGTGTTCTGGAATTCTGAGTGTGGGGAGGTTCCGTCTTCTGTCTGCAGCACCTGGGATCTCCTAGGAGCCCTTCGTGTCTTCCCCGAGTGTCTGCCTTTGCGGGCTGCCGGGGAAAGGCGGGGGTTGTGCTGGAAATGCAGGTAGCATCTAGTGCATCCTCCTGGACAGGGTAGGCAATTAGAGGATTTACCCATACCAGGGAACACCTTTGACACCACTTAGCTGCGTGGAGGGCGGCCCCGAACCTCCCCCACACAGTCAGCCGTGTTCCGGTATTGTGAGTGTGGGGATGTTCCGTCTTCTGTCTGCAGCACCCGGGATCTCCTAGGAGCCCTTCGCGTGTCTTCCCCGAGTGTCTAACTGTGCGGGGTGACGGGGAAAGGCGGGGGTTGGGCTGGAAATGCAGGTAGTATCTAGTGCCTCCCCCTGGACTTGGGAGGTAATAAGCGGATTCCCCCTGCCAGGGAACACCTGTGACACCAGTCAGCTGCGTGGACGGCGGCCCCAAACCTCCCCCACACAGTCAGACGTGTTCTGGAATTCTGAGTGTGGGGAGGTTCCGTCTTCTGTCTGCAGCACCCGGGATCTCCTAGGGGCACTTCGCGTGTCTTCCCCGAGTGTCTGCATGTGCGGGCTGCCGGGGAAAGGCGGGGTTTGGGCTGGAAATGCAGGTAGCATCTAGTGCCTCCCCCTGGACAGGCTAGGCAATTAGCGGATTTCCCCGTGCCAGGGAACACCTTTGACACCACTTAGCTGCGTGGAGGGCGGTCCCGAACCTCCCCCACACAGTCAGCCGTGTTCCTGAATTCTGAGAGTGGGGAGGTTCCGTCTTCTGTCTGCAGCACCCGGGATCTCCTAGGAGCCCTTCTCGTGTCTTCCACGATTTTCTACCTGTGCGGGCTGCTGGGGAAAAGCAGGTGTTGGGCTGGAAATGCAGGTAGTATCTAGTGCCTCCCCCTGGACTTGGGAGGTAATTAGCGGACTTCCCCCTGCCAGGGAACACCTGTGACACCAGTCAACTGCGTGGACGGCGGCCCCAAACCTCCCCCACACAGTCAGCCGTGTTCTGGAATTCTGAGTGTGGGGAGGTTCCGTCTTCTGTCTGCAGCAACCGGGATCTCCTAGGAGCCCTTCGCGCGTCTTCCCCGAGTGTCTGCATGTGCGGGCTGCCGGGGAAAGGCGGGGTTTTTGCTGGAAATGCAGGTAGCATCTAGTGCCTCCCCATGGACAGGGTAGGCAATTAGCGGACTTCCCCATGCCAGGGAACACCTTTGACACCACTTAGCTGCGTGGAGGGCGGCCCCGAACCTCCCCCACACAGTCAGCCGTGTACCGGAATTGTGACTGTGGGGAGGTTCCGTCTTCTGTCTGCAGCACCCGGGATCTCCTAGGAGCCCTTCTCGTGTCTTCCACGATTTTCTATCTGTGCGGGCTGCTGGGGAAAGGCAGGGGTTGGGCTGGAAATGCAGGTAGTATCTAGTGCCTCCCCCTGGACTTGGGAGGTAATTAGCGGACTTCCCCCTGCCAGGGAACACCTGTGACACCAGTCAGCTGCGTGGACGGCGTCCCCAAAGCTCCCCCACACAGTCAGCCGTGTTCTGGAATTCTGAGTGTGGGGAGGTTCCGTCTTCTGTCTGCAGCACCTGGGATCTCCTAGGAGCCCTTCGTGTCTTCCCCGAGTGTCTGCCTTTGCGGGCTGCCGGGGAAAGGCGGGGGTTGTGCTGGAAATGCAGGTAGCATCTAGTGCATCCTCCTGGACAGGGTAGGCAATTAGCGGATTTACCCATACCAGGGAACACCTTTGACACCACTTAGCTGCGTGGAGGGCGGCCCCGAACCTCCCCCACACAGTCAGCCGTGTTCCGGTATTGTGAGTGTGGGGATGTTCCGTCTTCTGTCTGCAGCACCCGGGATCTCCTAGGAGCCCTTCGCGTGTCTTCCCCGAGTGTCTAACTGTGCGGGGTGACGGGGAAAGGCGGGGGTTGGGCTGGAAATGCAGGTAGTATCTAGTGTCTCCCCATGGACTTGGGAGGTAATTTGCGGACTTCCCCCTGCCAGGGAACACCTGTGACATCAGTCATCTGCGTGGACGGCGGCCCCAAACCTCCCCCAGACAGTCAGCCGTGTTCCGGATTTCTGAGAGTGGTTAGGTTCCGTCTTCTGTCTGCAGCTCCCGAGATCTCCTAGGAGCACTTCGCGTGTCTTCCCCGAGTGTCTGCATTTGCGGGCTGCCGGGGAAAGGCGGGGTTTGGGCTGGAAATGCAGGTAGCATCTAGTGCTTCCCCCTGGACAGGGTAGGAATTTAGCGGACTTCCCCGTGCCAGAGAACACCTTTGACACGACTTCGCTGCGTGGAGGGCGGACCCGAACCTTCCCCACACAGTTAGCCGTGTTCCAGAATTGTGAGTGTGGGGAGGTTCCGTCTTCTGTCTGCAGCACCCGGGATCACCTAGGAGCCTTCGCGTGTCTTCCCCGAGTGTCTACGTGTGCGGGCTGCCGGGGAAAGGCGGGGGTTTGGCTGGAAATGCAGGTACTATCTAGTGCCTCCCCCTGGACTTGGGAGGTAATTAGCGGAATTCCTCCTGCCAGGTATCACCTTTGACACCACTTAGCTGCGTGGAGGGCGGCCCAGAACCTCCCCCACACAGTCAGCCGTGTTCCGGGATTGTGAGTGTGGGGAGGTTCCGTCTTCGGTCTGCATCACCTGGGATCTCCTAGGAGCCCTTCGCGCATCTTCCCCGAGTGTCTGCATGTGCGGGCTACCGGGGAAAGGCGGAGTTTGGCCTGGAAATGCAGGTAGCATCTAGTGCCTCCCCATGGACAGGGTAGGCAATAGCGGACTTCCCCATGCCAGGGAACACCTTTGACACCACTTAGCTGCGTGGAGGGCGGCCCCGAACCTCCCCCACACAGTCAGCCGTGTTCCGGAATTGTGAGTGTGGGGAGGTTCCGTCTTCTGACTGCAGCACCCGGGATCTCCTAGGAGCCCTTCTCGTGTCTTCCCCGATTTTCTATCTGTGCGGGCTGCTGGGGAAAGGCGGGGGTTGGGCTGGAAATGCAGGTAGTATCTAGTGCCTCCCCCTGGAATTGGGAGGTAATTAGCGGACTTCCCCCTGCCAGGGAACACCTGTGACAACAGTCAGCTGCGTGGACGGCGGCCCCAAAGCTCCCCCACACAGTCAGCCGTGTTCTGGAATTCTGAGTGTGGGGAGGTTCCGTCTTCTGTCTGCAGCACCCGGGATCTCCTAGGGGCACTTCGCATGTCTTCCCCGAGTGTCTGCATGTGCGGGCTGCCGGGGAAAGGCGGGGTTTGGGCTGGAAATGCAGGTAGCATCTAGTGCCTCACCCTGGACAGGCTAGGCAATTAGCGGATTTCCCCGTGCCAGGGAACACCTTTGACACCACTTAGCTGCGTGGAGGGCGGCCCCGAAGCTCCCCCACACAGTCAGCCGTGTTCCTGAATTCTGAGAGTGGGGAGGTTCCGTCTTCTGTCTGCAGCACCTGGGATCTCCTAGGAGCCCTTCGCGTGTCTTCCCCGAGTGTCTAACTGTGCGGGGTGACGGGGAAAGGCGGGGGTTGGGCTGGAAATGCAGGTAGTATCTAGTGTCTCCCCATGGACTTGGGAGGTAATTTGCGGACTTCCCCCTGCCAGGGAACACCTGTGACACCAGTCATCTGCGTGAACGGCGGCCCCAAACCTCCCCCAGACAGTCAGCCGTGTTCCGGAATTCTGAGAGTGGGGAGGTTCCATCTTCTGTCTGCAGCTCCCGAGATCTCCTAGGAGCACTTCGCGTGTCTTCCCCGAGTGTCTGCATTTGCGGGCTGCCGGGGAAAGGCGGGGTTTGGGCTGGAAATGCAGGTAGCATCTAGTGCTTCCCCCTGGACTGGGTAGGCATTTAGCGGACTTCCCCGTGCCAGAGAACACCTTTGACACCACTTAGCTGCGTGGAGGGCGGCCCCGAACCTTCCCCACACAGTTAGCCGTGTTCCGGAATTGTGAGTGTGGGGAAGTTCCGTCTTCTGTCTGCAGCACCCGGGATCACCTAGGAGCCCTTCGCGTGTCTTCCCCGAGTGTCTACGTGTGCGGGCTGCCGGGGAAAGGCGGGGGTTTGGCTGGAAATGCAGGTACTATCTAGTGCCTCCCCCTGGACTTGGGAGGTAATTAGCGGAATTCCCCCTGCCAGGTATCACCTTTGACACCACTTAGCTGCGTGGAGGGCGGCCCAGAACCTCCCCCACACAGTCAGCCGTGTTCCGGGATTGTGAGTGTGGGAGGGTTCCGTCTTCGGTCTGCATCACCTGGGATCTCCTAGGAGCCCTTCGCGCGTCTTCCCCGAGTGTCTGCATGTGCGGGCTGCCGGGGAAAGGCGGGGTTTGGCCTGGAAATGCAGGTAGCATCTAGTGCCTCCCCATGGACAGGGTAGGCAATAGCGGACTTCCCCATGCCAGGGAACACCTTTGACACCACTTAGCTGCGTGGAGGGCGGCCCCGAACCTCCCCCACACAGTCAGCCGTGTTCCGGAATTGTGAGTGTGGGGAGGTTCCGTCTTCTGTCTGCAGCACCCGGGATCTCTTAGGAGCCCTTCTCGTGTCTTCCCCGATTTTCTATCTGTGCGGGCTGCTGGGGAAAGGCGGGGGTTGGGCTGGAAATGCAGGTAGTATCTAGTGCCTCCCCCTGGACTTGGGAGGTAATTAGCGGACTTCCCCCTGCCAGGGAACACTTGTGACACCAGTCAGCTTCGTGGACGGCGGCCCCAAACCTCCCCCACACAGTCAGCCGTTTTCTGGAATTCTGAGTGTGGGGAGGTTCCGTCTTTTGTCTGCAGCACCCGGGATCTCCTAGGAGCACTTCGCGGGTCTTCCCCGAGTGTCTGCATGTGCGGGCTGCCGGGGAAAGGCGGGGTTTGGGCTGGAAATGCAGGTAGCATCTAGTGCCTCCCCCTGGACAGGGTAGGCAATTAGCGGACTTCCCCGTGCCAGGGAACACCTTTGACACCACTTAGCTGCGTGGAGTGCGGCCCCGAACCTCCCCCACACAGTCAGCCGTGTTCCGGAATTGTGAGTGTGGGGAGGTTCCGTCTTCTGTCTGCAGCACCCGGGATCACCTAGGAGCCCTTCTCGTGTCTTCCCCGATTTTCTATCTGTGCGGGCTGCTGGGGAAAGGTGGGGGTTGGGCTGGAAATGCAGATAGTATCTAGTGCCTCCCCCTGGACTTGGGAGGTAATTAGCGGACTTCCCCCTGCCAGGGAACACTTGTGACACCATTCAGCTGCGTGGACGGCGGCCCCAAACCTCCCAAACTCAGTCAGCCGTTTTCAGTAATTCTGAGTGTGGGGAGGTTCCGTCTTTTGTCTGCAGCACCCGGGATCTCCTAGGAGCACTTCGCGTGTCTTCCCCGAGTGTCTGCATGTGCGGACTGCCGGGGAAATGCGGGGTTTGGGCTGGAAATTCAGGTAGCATCTAGTGCCTACCCCTGGACAGGGTAGGCAATTAGCGTACTTCCCCGTGCCAGGGAACACCTTTGACACCACTTAGCTGCGTGGAGTGCGGCCCCGAACCTCCCCACACAGTCAGCCGTGTTCCGGAATTGTGAGTGTGGGGAGGTTCCGTCTTCAGTCTGCAGCACCCGGGATCTCCTAGGAGCCCTTCGCGTGTCTTCCCCGAGTGTCTACCTGTGCGGGCTCCCGGGGAAAGGCGGGGTTTGGGCTGGAAATGCAGGTAGCATCTAGTGCCTCCCCCTGGACAGTGTAGGCAATTAGCGGACTTCCCCGTGCCAAGGAACACCTTTGACACCACTTAGCTTCGTGGAGGGCGGCCCCGAACCTCCCCCACACAGTCAGCCGTGTTCCGGGATTGTGAGTGTCGGGAGGTTCCGTCTTCTGTCTGCATCACCTGGGATCTCCTAGGAGCCGTTCGCGCGTCTTCCCTGAGTGTCTGCATGTGCGGGCTGCCGGGGAAAGGCGGGGATTGGGCTGGAAATGCAGGTAGTATCTAGTGCCTCCCCCTGGACTTGGGAGGTATTTAGCGGACTTCCCCCTGCCAGGGAACACCTGTGACACAGGTCAGCTGCGTGGACGGCGGCCCCAAACCTCCCCCACACAGTCAGCCGTGTTCTGGAATTCTGAGTGTGGGGAGGTTCCGTCTTCTGTCTGCAGCACCCGGGATCTCCTAGGGGCACTTCGCGTGTCTTCCCCGAGTGTCTGCATGTGCGGGCTGCCGGGGAAAGGCGGGGTTTGGGCTGGAAATGCAGGTAGCATCTAGTGCCTCCCCCTGGACAGGCTAGGCAATTAGCGGATTTCCCCGTGCCAGGGAACACATTTGACACCACTTAGCTGCGTGGAGGGCGGCCCCGAAGCTCCCACAGACAGTCAGAAGTGTTCCTGAATTCTGAGAGTGGGGAGGTTCCGTCTTCTGTCTGCAGCACCCGGGATCTCCTAGGAGCCCTTCTCGTGTCTTCCACGATTTTCTACCTGTGCGGGCTGCTGGGGAAAGGCAGGGGTTGGGCTGGAAATGCAGGTAGTATCTAGTGCCTCCCCCTGGACTTGGGAGGTAATTAGCGGACTTCCCCCTGCCAGGGAACACCTGTGACACCAGTCAGCTGCGTGGACGGCGGCCCCAAACCTCCCCCACACAGTCAGCCGTGTTCTGGAATTCTGAGTGTGGGGAGGTACCGTCTTCTGTCTGCAGCACCCGGGATCTCCTAGGGGCATTTCGCGTGTCTTCCCCGAGTGTCTGCATGTGCGGGCTGCCGGGGAAAGGTGGGGTTTGGGCTGGAAATGCAGGTAGCATCTAGTTCCTCCCCCTGGACAGGCTAGGCAATTAGCGGATTTCCCCGTGCCAGGGAACACCTTTGACTCCACTTAGCTGCGTGGAGGGCGGCCCCGAAGCTCCCCCACCCAGTCAGCCGTGTTCCTGAATTCTGAGAGTGGGGAGGTTCCGTCTTCTGTCTGCAGCACCCGGGATCTCCTAGGAGCCCTTCTCGTGTCTTCCACGATTTTCTACCTGTGCGGGCTGCTGGGGAAAGGCAGGGGTTGGGCTGGAAATGCAGGTAGTATCTAGTGCCTCCCCCTGGACTTGGGAGGTAATTATCGGACTTCCCCCTGCCAGGGAACACCTGTGACACAGGTCAGCTGCGTGGACGGCGGCCCCAAACCTCCCCCACACAGTCAGCCGTGTTCTGGAATTCTGAGTTTGGGGAGGTTCCGTCTTCTGTCTGCAGATCCCGGGATCTCCTAGGGGCACTTCGCGTGTCTTCCCCGAGTGTCTGCATGTGCGGGCTGCCGGGGAAAGGCGGGGTTTGGGCTGGAAATGCAGGTAGCATCTAGTGCCTCCCCCTGGACAGGCTAGGCAATTAGCGGATTTCCCCGTGCCAGGGAACACCTTTGACACCACTTAGCTGCGTGGAGGGCGGCCCCGAAGCTCCCCCACACAGTCAGCCGTGTTCCTGAATTCTGAGAGTGGGGAGGTTCCGTCTTCTGTCTGCAGCACCCGGGATCTCCTAGGAGCCCTTCTCGTGTCTTCCACGATTTTCTACCTGTGCGGGCTGCTGGGGAAAAGCAGGGGTTGGGCTGGAAATTCAGGTAGTATCTAGTGCCTCCCCCTGGACTTGGGAGGTAATTAGCGGACTTCCCCCTGCCAGGGAACACCTGTGACACCAGTCAGCTGCGTGGACGGCGGCCCCAAACCTCCCCCACACAGTCAGCCGTGTTCTGGAATTCTGAGTGTGGGGAGGTTCCGTCTTCTGTCTGCAGCACCCGGGATCTCCTAGGGGCACTTCGCGTGTCTTCCCCGAGTGTCTGCATGTGCGGGCTCCCGGGAAAGGCGGGGTTTGGGCTGGAAATGCAGGTAGCATCTAGTGCCTCCCCCTGGACAGGCTAGGCAATTAGCGGATTTCCCCGTGCCAGGGAACACCTTTGACACCACTTAGCTGCGTGGAGGGCGGCCCCGAAGCTCCCCCACCCAGTCAGCCGTGTTCCTGAATTCTGAGAGTGGGGAGGTTCCGTCATCAGTCTGCAGCACCCGGGATCTCCTAGGAGCCCTTCGTGTCTTCCCCGAGTGTCTGAATGTGCGGGCTGCCGTGGAAAGGCGGGGTTTGGGCTGGAAATGCAGGTAGCATCTAGTGCCTCCCCCTGGACAGGGTAGGCAATTAGCGGATTTACCCATGCCAGGGAACACCTTTGACACCACTTAGCTGCGTGGAGGGCGGCCCCGAACCTCCCCCACTCAGTCAGCCGTGTTCCGGAATTGTGAGTGTCGGGAGGTTCCGTCTTCTGTCTGCAGCACCCGGGATCTCCTAGGAGCACTTCACGTGTCTTCCCCGAGTGTCTATCTGTGCAGGCTGCCGGTGAAAGGCGGGGGTTGGGCTGGAAATCAGGTAGTATCTAGTGCCTCCACCGGGACTTGGGAGGTAATTTGCGGACTTCCCCCTGCCAGGGAACACCTGTGACACCAGTCAGCTGCGTGGAAGGCGGCCCCAATCCTCCCCCACACAGTCAGCCGTGTTCCGGAATTCTGAGTGTGGGGAGGTTCCGTCTTCTGTCTGCAGTACCCGGGATCTCCTAGGAGCATTTCGCGTGTCTTCCCCGAGTGTCTGCATGTGCGGGCTGACGGGGTAAGGCGGGTTTGGGCTGGAAATGCAGGTAGCATCTAGTGCCTCCCCCTGGACAAGGTAGGCATTTAGCGGATTTACCCATGCCAGGGAACACCTTTGACACCACTTAGCTGCGTGGAGGGCGGCCCCCAACCTCCCCCACACAGTCAGCCATGTTCCAGGATTGTGAGTTTCGGGAGTTTCCGTCTTCTGTCTGCAGCACCCGGGATCTCCTAGGAACACTTCGCGTGTCTTCCCCGAGTGTCTACCTGTGCGGGTTGACGGGGAAAGGCGGGGGTTGTGCTGGAAATGCAGGTAGTATCTAGTGCCTCCCCCTGGAATTGGAAGGTAATTTGCGGACTTCCCCCTGCCAGGGAACACCTGTGACACCAGTCAGCTGCGTGGACGGCGGCCCCAAATCTCACCCACACAGTCAGCCGTGTTCCGGAATTCTGAGAGTGGAGAGGTTCCGTCTTCTGTCTGCAGCACCCGGGATCTCCTAAGAGCACTTCGCTTGTCTTCCCCGAGTGTCTGCCTGTGCGGGCTGCCGGGGAAAGGCGGGGTTTGGGCTGGAAATGCAGGTAGCATCTAGTGCCTCCCCCTGGACAGGGTAGGCATTTAGCGGAATTCCCCGTGCCAGAGAACACCTTTGACACCACTTAGCTGCGTGGAGGGCGGCCCCGAACCTCCCCCACACAGTCAGCCGTGTTCCGGAATTGTGAGTTTGGGGAGGTTCCGTCTTCTGTCTGCAGCACCCGGGATCTCCTAGGAGCCCTTCGCGTATCTTCCCCGAGTGTCTAACTGTGCGGGCTGCCGGGGAAATGTGGGGGTTGGGCTGGAAATGCAGGTAGTATCTAGTGCCTCCCCCTGGACTTGGGAGGTAATTAGCGGACTTCCCCCTGCCAGGGAACACCTGTGACACAGGTCAGCTGCGTGGACGGCGGCCCCAAACCTCCCCCACACAGTCAGCCGTGTTCTGGAATTCTGAGTTTGGGGAGGTTCCGTCTTCTGTCTGCAGATCCCGGGATCTCCTAGGGGCACTTCGCGTGTCTTCCCCGAGTGTCTGCATGTGCGGGCTGCCGGGGAAAGGCGGGGTTTGGGCTGGAAATGCAGGTAGCATCTAGTGCCTCCCCCTGGACAGGCTAGGCAATTAGCGGATTTCCCCGTGCCAGGGAACACCTTTGACACTACTTAGCTGCGTGGAGGGCGGCCCCGAAGCTCCCCCACACAGTCAGCCGTGTTCCTGAATTCTGAGAGTGGGGAGGTTCCGTCTTCTGTCTGCAGCACCCGGGATCTCCTAGGAGCCCTTCTCGTGTCTTCCACGATTTTCTACCTGTGCGGGCTGCTGGGGAAAGGCAGGGGTTAGGCTGGAAATTCAGGTAGTATCTAGTGCCTCCCCCTGGACTTGGGAGGTAATTAGCGGACTTCCCCCTGCCAGGGAACACCTGTGACACCAGTCAGCTGCGTGGACGGCGGCCCCAAACCTCCCCCACACAGTCAGCCGTGTTCTGGAATTCTGAGTGTGGGGAGGTTCCGTCTTCTGTCTGCAGCACCCGGGATCTCCTAGGGGCACTTCGCGTGTCTTCCCCGAGTGTCTGCATGTGCGGGCTCCCGGGAAAGGCGGGGTTAGGGCTGGAAATGCAGGTAGCATCTAGTGCCTCCCCCTGGACAGGCTAGGCAATTAGCGGATTTCCCCGTGCCAGGGAACACCTTTGACACCACTTAGCTGCGTGGAGGGCGGCCCCGAAGCTCCCCCACACAGTCAGCCGTGTTCCTGAATTCTGAGAGTGGGGAGGTTCCGTCATCAGTCTGCAGCACCCGGGATCTCCTAGGAGCCCTTCGTGTCTTCCCCGAGTGTCTGCATGTGCGGGCTGCCGTGGAAAGGCGGGGTTTGGGCTGGAAATGCAGGTAGCATCTAGTGCCTCCCCCTGGACAGGGTAGGCAATTAGCGGATTTACCCATGCCAGGGAACACATTTGACACCACTTAGCTGCGTGGTGGGCGGCCCCGAACCTCCCCCACTCAGTCAGCCGTGTTCCGGAATTGTGAGTGTCGGGAGGTTCCGTCTTCTGTCTGCAGCACCCGGGATCTCCTAGGAGCACTTCACGTGTCTTCCCCGAGTGTCTATCTGTGCAGGCTGCCGGTGAAAGGCGGGGGTTGGGCTGGAAATCAGGTAGTATCTAGTGCCTCCACCGGGACTTGGGAGGTAATTTGCGGACTTCCCCCTGCCAGGGAACACCTGTGACACCAGTCAGCTGCGTGGAAGGCGGCCCCAATCCTCCCCCACACAGTCAGCCGTGTTCCGGAATTCTGAGTGTGGGGAGGTTCCGTCTTCTGTCTGCAGTACCCGGGATCTCCTAGGAGCATTTCGCGTGTCTTCCCCGAGTGTCTGCATGTGCGGGCTGCCGGGGAAAGGCGGGTTTGGGCTGGAAATGCAGGTAGCATCTAGTGCCTCCCCCTGGACAAGGTAGGCAATTAGCGGATTTACCCATGCCAGGGAACACCTTTGACACCACTTAGCTGCGTGGAGGGCGGCCCCCAACCTCCCCCACACAGTCAGCCATGTTCCAGGATTGTGAGTTTCGGGAGTTTCCGTCTTCTGTCTGCAGCACCCGGGATCTCCTAGGAACACTTCGCGTGTCTTCCCCGACTGTCTACCTGTGCGGGTTGACGGGGAAAGGCGGGGGTTGTGCTGGAAATGCAGGTAGTATCTAGTGCCTCCCCCTGGAATTGGAAGGTAATTTGCGGACTTCCCCCTGCCAGGGAACACCTGTGACACCAGTCAGCTGCGTGGACGGCGGCCCCAAATCTCACCCACACAGTCAGCCGTGTTCCGGAATTCTGAGAGTGGAGAGGTTCCGTCTTCTGTCTGCAGCACCCGGGATCTCCTAAGAGCACTTCGCTTGTCTTCCCCGAGTGTCTGCCTGTGCGGGCTGCCGGGGAAAGGCGGGGTTTGGGCTGGAAATGCAGGTAGCATCTAGTGCCTCCCCCTGGACAGGGTAGGCATTTAGCGGAATTCCCCGTGCCAGAGAACACCTTTGACACCACTTAGCTGCGTGGAGGGCGGCCCCGAACCTCCCCCACACAGTCAGCCGTGTTCCGGAATTGTGAGTTTGGGGAGGTTCCGTCTTCTGTCTGCAGCACCCGGGATCTCCTAGGAGCCCTTCGCGTATCTTCCCCGAGTGTCTAACTGTGCGGGCTGCCGGGGAAAGGTGGGGGTTGGGCTGGAAATGCAGGTAGTATCTAGTGCCTCCCCCTGGACTTGGGAGGTAATTAGCGGACTTCCCCCTGCCAGGGAACACCTGTGACACAGGTCAGCTGCGTGGACGGCGGCCCCAAACCTCCCCCACACAGTCAGCCGTGTTCTGGAATTCTGAGTTTGGGGAGGTTCCGTCTTCTGTCTGCAGATCCCGGGATCTCCTAGGGGCACTTCGCGTGACTTCCCCGAGTGTCTGCATGTGCGGGCTGCCGGGGAAAGGCGGGGTTTGGGCTGGAAATGCAGGTAGCATCTAGTGCCTCCCCCTGGACAGGCTAGGCAATTAGCGGATTTCCCCGTGCCAGGGAACACCTTTGACACTACTTAGCTGCGTGGAGGGCGGCCCCGAAGCTCCCCCACACAGTCAGCCGTGTTCCTGAATTCTGAGAGTGGGGAGGTTCCGTCTTCTGTCTGCAGCACCCGGGTTCTCCTAGGAGCCCTTCTCGTGTCTTCCACGATTTTCTACCTGTGCGGGCTGCTGGGGAAAGGCAGGGGTTGGGCTGGAAATTCAGGTAGTATCTAGTGCCTCCCCCTGGACTTGGGAGGTAATTAGCGGACTTCCCCCTGCCAGGGAACACCTGTGACACCAGTCAGCTGCGTGGACGGCGGCCCCAAACCTCCCCCACACAGTCAGCCGTGTTCTGGAATTCTGAGTGTGGGGAGGTTCCGTCTTCTGTCTGCAGCACCCGGGATCTCCTAGGGGCACTTCGCTTGTCTTCCCCGAGTGTCTGCATGTGCGGGCTCCCGGGAAAGGCGGGGTTAGGGCTGGAAATGCAGGTAGCATCTAGTGCCTCCCCCTGGACAGGCTAGGCAATTAGCGGATTTCCCCGTGCCAGGGAACACCTTTGACACCACTTAGCTGCGTGGAGGGCGGCCCCGAAGCTCCCCCACACAGTCAGCCGTGTTCCTGAATTCTGAGAGTGGGGAGGTTCCGTCATCAGTCTGCAGCACCCGGGATCTCCTAGGAGCCCTTCGTGTCTTCCCCGAGTGTCTGCATGTGCGGGCTGCCGTGGAAAGGCGGGGTTTGGGCTGGAAATGCAGGTAGCATCTAGTGCCTCCCCCTGGACAGGGTAGGCAATTAGCGGATTTACCCATGCCAGGGAACACCTTTGACACCACTTAGCTGCGTGGAGGGCGGCCCCGAACCTCCCCCACTCAGTCAGCCGTGTTCCGGAATTGTGAGTGTCGGGAGGTTCCGTCTTCTGTCTGCAGCACCCGGGATCTCCTAGGAGCACTTCACGTGTCTTCCCCGAGTGTCTATCTGTGCAGGCTGCCGGTGAAAGGCGGGGGTTGGGCTGGAAATCAGGTAGTATCTAGTGCCTCCACCGGGACTTGGGAGGTAATTTGCGGACTTCCCCCTGCCAGGGAACACCTGTGACACCAGTCAGCTGCGTGGAAGGCGGCCCCAATCCTCCCCCACACAGTCAGCCGTGTTCCGGAATTCTGAGTGTGGGGAGGTTCCGTCTTCTGTCTGCAGTACCCGGGATCTCCTAGGAGCATTTCGCGTGTCTTCCCCGAGTGTCTGCATGTGCGGGCTGCCGGGGAAATGCGGGTTTGGGCTGGAAATGCAGGTAGCATCTAGTGCCTCCCCCTGGACAGGGTAGGCAATTAGCGGATTTACCCATGCCAGGGAACACCTTTGACACCACTTAGCTGCGTGGAGGGCGGCCCCGAACCTCCCCCACACAGTCAGCCATGTTCCAGGATTGTGAGTTTCGGGAGTTTCCGTCTTCTGTCTGCAGCACCCGGGATCTCCTAGGAACACTTCGCGTGTCTTCCCCGAGTGTCTACCTGTGCGGGTTGACGGGGAAAGGCGGGGGTTGTGCTGGAAATGCAGGTAGTATCTAGTGCCTCCCCCTGGACTTGGAAGGTAATTTGCGGACTTCCCCCTGCCAGGGAACACCTGTGACACCAGTCAGCTGCGTGGACGGCGGCCCCAAATCTCACCCACACAGTCAGCCGTGTTCCGGAATTCTGAGAGTGGAGAGGTTCCGTCTTCTGTCTGCAGCACCCGGGATCTCCTAAGAGCACTTCGCTTGTCTTCCCCGAGTGTCTGCCTGTGCGGGCTGCCGGGGAAAGGCGGGGTTTGGGCTGGAAATGCAGGAAGCATCTAGTGCCTCCCCCTGGACAGGGTAGGCATTTAGCGGAATTCCCCGTGCCAGAGAACACCTTTGACACCACTTAGCTGCGTGGAGGGCGGCCCCGAACCTCCCCCACACAGTCAGCCGTGTTCCGGAATTGTGAGTTTGGGGGGGTTCCGTCTTCTGTCTGCAGCACCCGGGATCTCCTAGGAGCCCTTCGCGTATCTTCCCCGAGTGTCTAACTGTGCGGTCTGCCGGGGAAAGGTGGGGGTTGGGCTGGAAATGCAGGTAGTATCTAGTGCCTCCCCCTGGACTTGGGAGGTAATTAGCGGACTTCCCCCTGCCAGGGAACACCTGTGACACCAGTCAGCTGCGTGGACGGCTGCCCCAAACCTCCCCCACACAGTCAGCCGTGTTCAGGAATTCTGAGTGTGGGGAGGTTCCGTCTTCTGTCTGCAGCACCCGGGATCTCCTAGGAGCCCTTCGCGTGTCTTCCACGATTTTCTACCTGTGCGGGCTGCTGGGGAAAGGCAGGGGTTGGGCTGGAAATGCAGGTAGTATCTAGTGCCTCCCCCTGGAATTGGGAGGTAATTAGCGGACTTCCCCCTGCCAGGGAACACCTGTGACACCAGTCAGCTGCGTGGACGGCGGCCCCAAAGCTCCCCCACACAGTCAGCCGTGTTCTGGAATTCTGAGTGTGGGGAGGTTCCGTCTTCTGTCTGCAGCACCTGGGATCTCCTAGGAGCCCTTCGTGTCTTCCCCGAGTGTCTGCCTTTGCGGGCTGCCGGGGAAAGGCGGGGGTTGTGCTGGAAATGCAGGTAGCATCTAGTGCATCCTCCTGGACAGGGTAGGCAATTAGCGGATTTACCCATACCAGGGAACACCTTTGACACCACTTAGCTGCGTGGAGGGCGGCCCCGAACCTTCCCCACACAGTTAGCCGTGTTCCGGAATTGTGAGTGTGGGGAGGTTCCGTCTTCTGTCTGCAGCACCCGGGATCACCTAGGAGCCTTCGCGTGTCTTCCCCGAGTGTCTACGTGTGCGGGCTGCCGGGGAAAGGCGGGGGTTTGGCTGGAAATGCAGGTACTATCTAGTGCCTCCCCCTGGACTTGGGAGGTAATTAGCGGAATTCCCCCTGCCAGGTATCACCTTTGACACCACTTAGATGCGTGGAGGGCGGCCCAGAACCTCCCCCACACAGTCAGCCGTGTTCCGGGATTGTGAGTGTGGGGAGGTTCCGTCTTCGGTCTGCATCACCTGGGATCTCCTAGGAGCCCTTCGCGCGTCTTCCCCGAGTGTCTGCATGTGCGGGCTACCGGGGAAAGGCGGGGTTTGGCCTGGAAATGCAGGTAGCATCTAGTGCCTCCCCATGGACAGGGTAGGCAATAGCGGACTTCCCCATGCCAGGGAACACCTTTGACACCACTTAGCTGCGTGGAGGGCGGCCCCGAACCTCCCCCACACAGTCAGCCGTGTTCCGGAATTGTGAGTGTGGGGAGGTTCCGTCTTCTGTCTGCAGCACCCGGGATCTCCTAGGAGCCCTTCTCGTGTCTTCCCCGATTTTCTATCTGTGCGGGCTGCTGGGGAAAGGCGGGGGTTGGGCTGGAAATGCAGGTAGTATCTAGTGCCTCCCCCTGGACTTGGGAGGTAATTAGCGGACTTCCCCCTGCCAGGGAACACTTGTGACACCAGTCAGCTGCGTGGACGGCGGCCCCAAACCTCCCCCACACAGTCAGCCGTTTTCTGGAATTCTGAGTGTGGGGAGGTTCCGTCTTTTGTCTGCAGCACCCGGGATCTCCTAGGAGCACTTCGCGGGTCTTCCCCGAGTGTCTGCATGTGCGGGCTGCCGGGGAAAGGCGGGGTTTGGGCTGGAAATGCAGGTAGCATCTAGTGCCTCCCCCTGGACAGGGTAGGCAATTAGCGGACTTCCCCGTGCCAGGGAACACCTTTGACACCACTTAGCTGCGTGGAGTGCGGCCCCGAACCTCCCCCACACAGTCAGCCGTGTTCCGGAATTGTGAGTGTGGGGAGGTTCCGTCTTCTGTCTGCAGCACCCGGGATCACCTAGGAGCCCTTCTCGTGTCTTCCCCGATTTTCTATCTGTGCGGGCTGCTGGGGAAAGGCGGGGGTTGGGCTGGAAATGCAGATAGTATCTAGTGCCTCCCCCTGGACTTGGGAGGTAATTAGCGGACTTCCCCCTGCCAGGGAACACTTGTGACACCATTCAGCTTCGTGGACGGCGGCCCCAAACCTCCCAAACTCAGTCAGCCGTTTTCAGTAATTCTGAGTGTGGGGAGGTTCCGTCTTTTGTCTGCAGCACCCGGGATCTCCTAGGAGCACTGCGCGTGTCTTCCCCGAGTGTCTGCATGTGCGGACTGCCGGGGAAATGCGGGGTTTGGGCTGGAAATGCAGGTAGCATCTAGTGCCTACCCCTGGACAGGGTAGGCAATTAGCGTACTTCCCCGTGCCAGGGAACACCTTTGACACCACTTAGCTGCGTGGAGTGCGGCCCCGAACCTCCCCACACAGTCAGCCGTGTTCCGGAATTGTGAGTGTGGGGAGGTTCCGTCTTCTGTCTGCAGCACCCGGGATCTCCTAGGAGCCCTTCGTGTGTCTTCCCCGAGTGTCTACCTGTGCGGGCTGCCGGGGAAAGGCGGGGTTTGGGCTGGAAATGCAGGTAGCATCTAGTGCCTCCCCCTGGACAGTGTAGGCAATTAGCGGACTTCCCCGTGCCAAGGAACACCTTTGACACCACTTAGCTTCGTGGAGGGCGGCCCCGAACCTCCCCCACACAGTCAGCCGTGTTCCGGTATTGTGAGTGTCGGGAGGTTCCGTCTTCTGTCTGCAGCACCCGGGATCTCCTAGGAGCACTTCACGTGTCTTCCCCGAGTGTCTATCTGTGCAGGCTGCCGGTGAAAGGCGGGGGTTGGGCTGGAAATCAGGTAGTATCTAGTGCCTCCACCGGGACTTGGGAGGTAATTTGCGGACTTCCCCCTGCCAGGGAACACCTGTGACACCAGTCAGCTGCGTGGAAGGCGGCCCCAATCCTCCCCCACACAGTCAGCCGTGTTCCGGAATTCTGAGTGTGGGGAGGTTCCGTCTTCTGTCTGCAGTACCCGGGATCTCCTAGGAGCATTTCGCGTGTCTTCCCCGAGTGTCTGCATGTGCGGGCTGCCGGGGAAAGGCGGGTTTGGGCTGGAAATGCAGGTAGCATCTAGTGCCTCCCCCTGGACAGGGTAGGCAATTAGCGGATTTACCCATGCCAGGGAACACCTTTGACACCACTTAGCTGCGTGGAGGGCGGCCCCGAACCTCCCCCACACAGTCAGCCATGTTCCAGGATTGTGAGTTTCGGGAGTTTCCGTCTTCTGTCTGCAGCACCCGGGATCTCCTAGGAACACTTCGCGTGTCTTCCCCGAGTGTCTACCTGTGCGGGTTGACGGGGAAAGGCGGGGGTTGTGCTGGAAATGCAGGTAGTATCTAGTGCCTCCCCCTGGACTTGGAAGGTAATTTGCGGACTTCCCCCTGCCAGGGAACACCTGTGACACCAGTCAGCTGCGTGGACGGCGGCCACAAATCTCACCCACACAGTCAGCCGTGTTCCGGAATTCTGAGAGTGGAGAGGTTCCGTCTTCTGTCTGCAGCACCCGGGATCTCCTAAGAGCACTTCGCTTGTCTTCCCCGAGTGTCTGCCTGTGCGGGCTGCCGGGGAAAGGCGGGGTTTGTGCTGGAAATGCAGGTAGCATCTAGTGCCTCCCCCTGGACAGGGTAGGCATTTAGCGGAATTCCCCGTGCCAGGGAACACCTTTGACACCACTTAGCTGCGTGGAGTGCGGCCCCGAACCTCCCCACACAGTCAGCCGTGTTCCGGAATTGTGAGTGTGGGGAGGTTCCGTCTTCTGTCTGCAGCACCCGGGATCTCCTAGGAGCCCTTCGTGTGTCTTCCCCGAGTGTCTACCTGTGCGGGCTGCCGGGGAAAGGCGGGGTTTGGGCTGGAAATGCAGGTAGCATCTAGTGCCTCCCCCTGGACAGTGTAGGCAATTAGCGGACTTCCCCGTGCCAAGGAACACCTTTGACACCACTTAGCTTCGTGGAGGGCGGCCCCGAACCTCCCCCACACAGTCAGCCGTGTTCCGGTATTGTGAGTGTCGGGAGGTTCCGTCTTCTGTCTGCAGCACCCGGGATCTCCTAGGAGCCCTTCGTGTGTCTTCCCCGAGTGTCTACCTGTGCGGGCTGCCGGGGAAAGGCGGGGTTTGGGCTGGAAATGCAGGTAGCATCTAGTGCCTCCCCCTGGACAGTGTAGGCAATTAGCGGACTTCCCCGTGCCAAGGAACACCTTTGACACCACTTAGCTTCGTGGAGGGCGGCCCCGAACCTCCCCCACACAGTCAGCCGTGTTCCGGTATTGTGAGTGTCGGGAGGTTCCGTCTTCTGTCTGCAGCACCCGGGATCTCCTAGGAGCACTTCACGTGTCTTCCCCGAGTGTCTATCTGTGCAGGCTGCCGGTGAAAGGCGGGGGTTGGGCTGGAAATCAGGTAGTATCTAGTGCCTCCACCGGGACTTGGGAGGTAATTTGCGGACTTCCCCCTGCCAGGGAACACCTGTGACACCAGTCAGCTGCGTGGAAGGCGGCCCCAATCCTCCCCCACACAGTCAGCCGTGTTCCGGAATTCTGAGTGTGGGGAGGTTCCGTCTTCTGTCTGCAGTACCCGGGATCTCCTAGGAGCATTTCGCGTGTCTTCCCCGAGTGTCTGCATGTGCGGGCTGCCGGGGAAAGGCGGGTTTGGGCTGGAAATGCAGGTAGCATCTAGTGCCTCCCCCTGGACAGGGTAGGCAATTAGCGGATTTACCCATGCCAGGGAACACCTTTGACACCACTTAGCTGCGTGGAGGGCGGCCCCGAACCTCCCCCACACAGTCAGCCATGTTCCAGGATTGTGAGTTTCGGGAGTTTCCGTCTTCTGTCTGCAGCACCCGGGATCTCCTAGGAACACTTCGCGTGTCTTCCCCGAGTGTCTACCTGTGCGGGTTGACGGGGAAAGGCGGGGGTTGTGCTGGAAATGCAGGTAGTATCTAGTGCCTCCCCCTGGACTTGGAAGGTAATTTGCGGACTTCCCCCTGCCAGGGAACACCTGTGACACCAGTCAGCTGCGTGGACGGCGGCCACAAATCTCACCCACACAGTCAGCCGTGTTCCGGAATTCTGAGAGTGGAGAGGTTCCGTCTTCTGTCTGCAGCACCCGGGATCTCCTAAGAGCACTTCGCTTGTCTTCCCCGAGTGTCTGCCTGTGCGGGCTGCCGGGGAAAGGCGGGGTTTGTGCTGGAAATGCAGGTAGCATCTAGTGCCTCCCCCTGGACAGGGTAGGCATTTAGCGGAATTCCCCGTGCCAGGGAACACCTTTGACACCACTTAGCTGCGTGGAGTGCGGCCCCGAACCTCCCCACACAGTCAGCCGTGTTCCGGAATTGTGAGTGTGGGGAGGTTCCGTCTTCTGTCTGCAGCACCCGGGATCTCCTAGGAGCCCTTCGTGTGTCTTCCCCGAGTGTCTACCTGTGCGGGCTGCCGGGGAAAGGCGGGGTTTGGGCTGGAAATGCAGGTAGCATCTAGTGCCTCCCCCTGGACAGTGTAGGCAATTAGCGGACTTCCCCGTGCCAAGGAACACCTTTGACACCACTTAGCTTCGTGGAGGGCGGCCCCGAACCTCCCCCACACAGTCAGCCGTGTTCCGGTATTGTGAGTGTCGGGAGGTTCCGTCTTCTGTCTGCAGCACCCGGGATATCCTAGGAGCACTTCACGTGTCTTCCCCGAGTGTCTATCTGTGCAGGCTGCCGGTGAAAGGCGGGGGTTGGGCTGGAAATCAGGTTGTATCTAGTGCCTCCACCGGGACTTGGGAGGTAATTTGTGGACTTCCCCCTGCCAGGGAACACCTGTGACACCAGTCAGCTGCGTGGAATGCGGCCCCAATCCTCCCCCACACAGTCAGCCGTGTTCTGGAATTCTGAGTGTGGGGAGGTTCCGTCTTCTGTCTGCAGTACCCGGGATCTCCTAGGAGCATTTCGCGTGTCTTCCCCGAGTGTCTGCATGTGCGGGCTTCCGGGGAAAGGCGGGGTTTGGGCTGGAAATGCAGGTAGCATCTAGTGCCACCCCCTGGACAGGGTAGGCATTTAGCGGAATTCCCCGTGCCAGAGAACACCTTTGACACCACTTAGCTGCGTGGAGGGCGGCCCCGAACCTCCCCCACACAGTCAGCCGTGTTCCGGAATTGTGAGTTTGGGGAGGTTCCGTCTTCTGTCTGCAGCACCCGGGATCTCCTAGGAGCCTTTCGCGTATCTTCCCCGAGTGTCTAACTGTGCGGGCTGCCGGGGAAAGGTGGGGGTTGGGCTGGAAATGCAGGTAGTATCTAGTGCCTCCCCCTGGACTTGGGAGGTAATTAGCGGACTTCCCCCTGCAAGGGAACACCTGTGACACCAGTCAGCTGCGTGGACGGCTGCCCCAAACCTCCCCCACACAGTCAGCCGTGTTCAGGAATTCTGAGTGTGGGGAGGTTCCGTCTTCTGTCTGCAGCACCCGGGATCTCCTAGGAGCCCTTCGCGTGTCTTCCACGATTTTCTACCTGTGCGGGCTGCTGGGGAAAGGCAGGGGTTGGGCTGGAAATGCAGGTAGTATCTAGTGCCTCCCCCTGGACTTGGGAGGTAATTAGCGGACTTCCCCCTGCCAGGGAACACCTGTGACACCAGTCAGCTGCGTGGACGGCGGCCCCAAAGCTCCCCCACACAGTCAGCCGTGTTCTGGAATTCTGAGTGTGGGGAGGTTCCGTCTTCTGTCTGCAGCACCTGGGATCTTCTAGGAGCCCTTCGTGTCTTCCCCGAGAGTCTGCCTTTGCGGGCTGCCGGGGAAAGGCGGGGGTTGTGCTGGAAATGCAGGTAGCATCTAGTGCATCCTCCTGGACAGGGTAGGCAATTAGCGGATTTACCCATACCAGGGAACACCTTTGACACCACTTAGCTGCGTGGAGGGCGGCCCCGAACCTTCCCCACACAGTTAGCCGTGTTCCGGAATTGTGAGTGTGGGGAGGTTCCGTCTTCTGTCTGCAGCACCCGGGATCACCTAGGAGCCTTCCCGTGTCTTCCCCGAGTGTCTACGTGTGCGGGCTGCCGGGGAAAGGCGGGGGTTTGGCTGGAAATGCAGGTACTATCTAGTGCCTCCCCCTGGACTTGGGAGGTAATTAGCGGAATTCCCCCTGCCAGGTATCACCTTTGACACCACTTAGCTGCGTGGAGGGCGGCCCAGAACCTCCCCCACACAGTCAGCCGTTTTCTGGAATTCTGAGTGTGGGGAGGTTCCGTCTTTTGTCTGCAGCACCCGGGATCTCCTAGGAGCCCTTCTCGTGTCTTCCCCGATTTTCTATCTGTGCGGGCTGCTGGGGAAAGGCGGGGGTTGGGCTGGAAATGCAGGTAGCATCTAGTGCCACCCCCTGGACAGGGTAGGCATTTAGCGGAATTCCCCGTGCCAGAGAACACCTTTGACACCACTTAGCTGCGTGGAGGGCGGCCCCGAACCTCCCCCACACAGTCAGCCGTGTTCCGGAATTGTGAGTGTGGGGAGGTTCCGTCTTCTGTCTGCAGCACCCGGGATCTCCTAGGAGCCCGTCGCGTGTCTTCCCCGAGTGTCTACCTGTGCGGGCTGCTGGGGAAAGGCGGGGGTTGGGCTGGAAATGCAGATAGTATCTAGTGCCTCCCCCTGGACTTGGGAGGTAATTAGCGGACTTCCCCCTGCCAGGGAACACTTGTGACACCATTCAGCTGCGTGGACGGCGGCCCCAAACCTCCCAAACTCAGTCAGCCGTTTTCAGTAATTCTGAGTGTGGGGAGGTTCCGTCTTTTGTCTGCAGCACCCGGGATCTCCTAGGAGCACTTCGCGTGTCTTCCCCGAGTGTCTGCATGTGCGGACTGCCGGGGAAAGGCGGGGTTTGGGCTGGAAATGCAGGTAGCATCTAGTGCCTACCCCTGGACAGGGTAGGCAATTAGCGTACTTCCCCGTGCCAGGGAACACCTTTGACACCACTTAGCTGCGTGGAGTGCGGCCCCGAACCTCCCCACACAGTCAGCCGTGTTCCGGAATTGTGAGTGTGGGGAGGTTCCGTCTTCTGTCTGCAGCACCCGGGATCTCCTAGGAGCCCGTCGCGTGTCTTCCCCGAGTGTCTACCTGTGCGGGCTGCCGGGGAAAGGCGGGGTTTGGGCTGGAAATGCAGGTAGCATCTAGTGCCTCCCCCTGGACTTGGGAGGTAATTAGCGGACTTCCCCCTGCCAGGGAACACTTGTGACACCAGTCAGCTGCGTGGACGGCGGCCCCAAACCTCCCCCACACAGTCAGCCGTTTTCTGGAATTCTGAGTGTGGGGAGGTTCCGTCTTTTGTCTGCAGCACCCGGGATCTCCTAGGAGCACTTCGCGGGTCTTCCCCGAGTGTCTGCATGTGCGGGCTGCCGGGGAAAGGCGGGGTTTGGGCTGGAAATGCAGGTAGCATCTAGTGCCTCCCCCTGGACAGGGTAGGCAATTAGCGGACTTCCCCGTGCCAGGGAACACCTTTGACACCACTTAGCTGCGTGGAGTGCGGCCCCGAACCTCCCCCACACAGTCAGCCGTGTTCCGGAATTGTGAGTGTGGGGAGGTTCCGTCTTCTGTCTGCAGCACCCGGGATCACCTAGGAGCCCTTCTCGTGTCTTCCCCGATTTTCTATCTGTGCGGGCTGCTGGGGAAAGGCGGGGGTTGGGCTGGAAATGCAGATAGTATCTAGTGCCTCCCCCTGGACTTGGGAGGTAATTAGCGGACTTCCCCCTGCCAGGGAACACTTGTGACACCATTCAGCTGCGTGGACGGCGGCCCCAAACCTCCCAAACTCAGTCAGCCGTTTTCAGTAATTCTGAGTGTGGGGAGGTTCCGTCTTTTGTCTGCAGAACCCGGGATCTCCTAGGAGCACTTCGCGTGTCTTCCCCGAGTGTCTGCATGTGCGGACTGCCTTGGAAAGGCGGGGTTTGGGCTGGAAATGCAGGTAGCATCTAGTGCCTACCCCTGGACAGGGTAGGCAATTAGCGTACTTCCCCGTGCCAGGGAACACCTTTGACACCACTTAGCTGCGTGGAGTGCGGCCCCGAACCTCCCCACACAGTCAGCCGTGTTCCGGAATTGTGAGTGTGGGGAGGTTCCGTCTTCTGTCTGCAGCACCCGGGATCTCCTAGGAGCCCTTCGCGTGTCTTCCCCGAGTGTCTACCTGTGCGGGCTGCCGGGGAAAAGCGGGGTTTGGGCTGGAAATGCAGGTAGCATCTAGTGCCTCCCCCAGGACAGTGTAGGCAATTAGCGGACTTCCCCGTGCCAAGGAACACCTTTGACACCACTTAGCTTCGTGGAGGGCGGCCCCGAACCTCCCCCACACAGTCAGCCGTGTTCCGGGATTGTGAGTGTCGGGAGGTTCCGTCTTCTGTCTGCATCACCTGGGATCTCTTAGGAGCCGTTCGCGCGTCTTCCCCGAGTGTCTGCATGTGCGGGCTGCCGGGGAAAGGCGGGGATTGGGCTGGAAATGCAGGTAGTATCTAGTGCCTCCCCCTGGACTTGGGAGGTAATTAGCGGACTTCCCCCTGCCAGGGAACACCTGTGACACAGGTCAGCTGCGTGGACGGCGGCCCCAAACCTCCCCCACACAGTCAGCCGTATTCTGGAATTCTGAGTGTGGGGAGGTTCCGTCTTCTGTCTGCAGCACCCGGGATCTCCTAGGGGCACTTCGCGTGTCTTCCCCGAGTGTCTGCATGTGCGGGCTGCCGGGGAAAGGCGGGGTTTGGGCTGGAAATGCAGGTAGCATCTAGTGCCTCCCCCTGGACAGGCTATGCAATTAGCGGACTTCCCCGTGCCAGGGAACACCTTTGACACCACTTAGCTGCGTGGAGGGCGGCCCCGAAGCTCCCCCACACAGTCAGAAGTGTTCCTGAATTCTGAGAGTGGGGAGGTTCCGTCTTCTGTCTGCAGCACCCGGGATCTCCTAGGAGCCCTTCTCGTGTCTTCCACGATTTTCTACCTGTGCGGGCTGCTGGGGAAAGGCAGGGGTTGGGCTGGAAATGCAGGTAGTATCTAGTGCCTCCCCCTGGACTTGGGAGGTAATTAGCGGACTTCCCCCTGCCAGGGAACACCTGTGACACAGGTCAGCTGCGTGGACGGCGGCCCCAAACCTCCCCCACACAGTCAGCCGTGTTCTGGAATTCTGAGTTTGGGGAGGTTCCGTCTTCTGTCTGCAGATCCCGGGATCTCCTAGGGGCACTTCGCGTGACTTCCCCGAGTGTCTGCATGTGCGGGCTGCCGGGGAAAGGCGGGGTTTGGGCTGGAAATGCAGGTAGCATCTAGTGCCTCCCCCTGGACAGGCTAGGCAATTAGCGGATTTCCCCGTGCCAGGGAACACCTTTGACACTACTTAGCTGCGTGGAGGGCGGCCCCGAAGCTCCCCCACACAGTCAGCCGTGTTCCTGAATTCTGAGAGTGGGGAGGTTCCGTCTTCTGTCTGCAGCACCCGGGATCTCCTAGGAGCCCTTCTCGTGTCTTCCACGATTTTCTACCTGTGCGGGCTGCTGGGGAAAGGCAGGGGTTGGGCTGGAAATTCAGGTAGTATCTAGTGCCTCCCCCTGGACTTGGGAGGTAATTAGCGGACTTCCCCCTGCCAGGGAACACCTGTGACACCAGTCAGCTGCGTGGACGGCGGCCCCAAACCTCCCCCACACAGTCAGCCGTGTTCTGGAATTCTGAGTGTGGGGAGGTTCCGTCTTCTGTCTGCAGCACCCGGGATCTCCTAGGGGCACTTCGCGTGTCTTCCCCGAGTGTCTGCATGTGCGGGCTCCCGGGAAAGGCGGGGTTAGGGCTGGAAATGCAGGTAGCATCTAGTGCCTCCCCCTGGACAGGCTAGGCAATTAGCGGATTTCCCCGTGCCAGGGAACACCTTTGACACCACTTAGCTGCGTGGAGGGCGGCCCCGAAGCTCCCCCACACAGTCAGCCGTGTTCCTGAATTCTGAGAGTGGGGAGGTTCCGTCATCAGTCTGCAGCACCCGGGATCTCCTAGGAGCCCTTCGTGTCTTCCCCGAGTGTCTGCATGTGCGGGCTGCCGTGGAAAGGCGGGGTATGGGCTGGAAATGCAGGTAGCATCTAGTGCCTCCCCCTGGACAGGGTAGGCAATTAGCGGATTTACCCATGCCAGGGAACACATTTGACACCACTTAGCTGCGTGGAGGGCGGCCCCGAACCTCCCCCACTCAGTCAGCCGTGTTCCGGAATTGTGAGTGTCGGGAGGTTCCGTCTTCTGTCTGCAGCACCCGGGATCTCCTAGGAGCACTTCACGTGTCTTCCCCGAGTGTCTATCTGTGCAGGCTGCCGGTGAAAGGCGGGGGTTGGGCTGGAAATCAGGTAGTATCTAGTGCCTCCACCGGGACTTGGGAGGTAATTTGCGGACTTCCCCCTGCCAGGGAACACCTGTGACACCAGTCAGCTGCGTGGAAGGCGGCCCCAATCCTCCCCCACACAGTCAGCCGTGTTCCGGAATTCTGAGTGTGGGGAGGTTCCGTCTTCTGTCTGCAGTACCCGGGATCTCCTAGGAGCATTTCGCGTGTCTTCCCCGAGTGTCTGCATGTGCGGGCTGCCGGGGAAAGGCGGGTTTGGGCTGGAAATGCAGGTAGCATCTAGTGCCTCCCCCTGGACAAGGTAGGCAATTAGCGGATTTACCCATGCCAGGGAACACCTTTGACACCACTTAGCTGCGTGGAGGGCGGCCCCCAACCTCCCCCACACAGTCAGCCATGTTCCAGGATTGTGAGTTTCGGGAGTTTCCGTCTTCTGTCTGCAGCACCCGGGATCTCCTAGGAACAATTCGCGTGTCTTCCCCGAGTGTCTACCTGTGCGGGTTGACGGGGAAAGGCGGGGGTTGTGCTGGAAATGCAGGTAGTATCTAGTGCCTCCCCCTGGAATTGGAAGGTAATTTGCGGACTTCCCCCTGCCAGGGAACACCTGTGACACCAGTCAGCTGCGTGGACGGCGGCCCCAAATCTCACCCACACAGTCAGCCGTGTTCCGGAATTCTGAGAGTGGAGAGGTTCCGTCTTCTGTCTGCAGCACCCGGGATCTCCTAAGAGCACTTCGCTTGTCTTCCCCGAGTGTCTGCCTGTGCGGGCTGCCGGGGAAAGGCGGGGTTTGGGCTGGAAATGCAGGTAGCATCTAGTGCCTCCCCCTGGACAGGGTAGGCATTTAGCGGAATTCCCCGTGCCAGAGAACACCTTTGACACCACTTAGCTGCGTGGAGGGCGGCCCCGAACCTCCCCCACACAGTCAGCCGTGTTCCGGAATTGTGAGTTTGGGGAGGTTCCGTCTTCTGTCTGCAGCACCCGGGATCTCCTAGGAGCCCTTCGCGTATCTTCCCCGAGTGTCTAACTGTGCGGGCTGCCGGGGAAAGGTGGGGGTTGGGCTGGAAATGCAGGTAGTATCTAGTGCCTCCCCCTGGACTTGGGAGGTAATTAGCGGACTTCCCCCTGCCAGGGAACACCTGTGACACAGGTCAGCTGCGTGGACGGCGGCCCCAAACCTCCCCCACACAGTCAGCCGTGTTCTGGAATTCTGAGTTTGGGGAGGTTCCGTCTTCTGTCTGCAGATCCCGGGATCTCCTAGGGGCACTTCGCGTGACTTCCCCGAGTGTCTGCATGTGCGGGCTGCCGGGGAAAGGCGGGGTTTGGGCTGGAAATGCAGGTAGCATCTAGTGCCTCCCCCTGGACAGGCTAGGCAATTAGCGGATTTCCCCGTGCCAGGGAACACCTTTGACACTACTTAGCTGCGTGGAGGGCGGCCCCGAAGCTCCCCCACACAGTCAGCCGTGTTCCTGAATTCTGAGAGTGGGGAGGTTCCGTCTTCTGTCTGCAGCACCCGGGATCTCCTAGGAGCCCTTCTCGTGTCTTCCACGATTTTCTACCTGTGCGGGCTGCTGGGGAAAGGCAGGGGTTGGGCTGGAAATTCAGGTAGTATCTAGTGCCTCCCCCTGGACTTGGGAGGTAATTAGCGGACTTCCCCCTGCCAGGGAACACCTGTGACACCAGTCAGCTGCGTGGACGGCGGCCCCAAACCTCCCCCACACAGTCAGCCGTGTTCTGGAATTCTGAGTGTGGGGAGGTTCCGTCTTCTGTCTGCAGCACCCGGGATCTCCTAGGGGCACTTCGCTTGTCTTCCCCGAGTGTCTGCATGTGCGGGCTCCCGGGAAAGGCGGGGTTTGGGCTGGAAATGCAGGTAGCATCTAGTGCCTCCCCCTGGACAGGCTAGGCAATTAGCGGATTTCCCCGTGCCAGGGAACACCTTTGACACCACTTAGCTGCGTGGAGGGCGGCCCCGAAGCTCCCCCACACAGTCAGCCGTGTTCCTGAATTCTGAGAGTGGGGAGGTTCCGTCATCAGTCTGCAGCACCCGGGATCTCCTAGGAGCCCTTCGTGTCTTCCCCGAGTGTCTGCATGTGCGGGCTGCCGTGGAAAGGCGGGGTTTGGGCTGGAAATGCAGGTAGCATCTAGTGCCTCCCCCTGGACAGGGTAGGCAATTAGCGGATTTACCCATGCCAGGGAACACCTTTGACACCACTTAGCTGCGTGGAGGGCGGCCCCGAACCTCCCCCACTCAGTCAGCCGTGTTCCGGAATTGTGAGTGTCGGGAGGTTCCGTCTTCTGTCTGCAGCACCCGGGATCTCCTAGGAGCACTTCACGTGTCTTCCCCGAGTGTCTATCTGTGCAGGCTGCCGGGGAAAGGTGGGGGTTGGGCTGGAAATGCAGGTAGTATCTAGTGCCTCCCCCTGGACTTGGGAGGTAATTAGCGGACTTCCCCCTGCCAGGGAACACCTGTGACACAGGTCAGCTGCGTGGACGGCGGCCCCAAACCTCCCCCACACAGTCAGCCGTGTTCTGGAATTCTGAGTTTGGGGAGGTTCCGTCTTCTGTCTGCAGATCCCGGGATCTCCTAGGGGCACTTCGCGTGACTTCCCCGAGTGTCTGCATGTGCGGGCTGCCGGGGAAAGGCGGGGTTTGGGCTGGAAATGCAGGTAGCATCTAGTGCCTCCCCCTGGACAGGCTAGGCAATTAGCGGATTTCCCCGTGCCAGGGAACACCTTTGACACTACTTAGCTGCGTGGAGGGCGGCCCCGAAGCTCCCCCACACAGTCAGCCGTGTTCCTGAATTCTGAGAGTGGGGAGGTTCCGTCTTCTGTCTGCAGCACCCGGGATCTCCTAGGAGCCCTTCTCGTGTCTTCCACGATTTTCTACCTGTGCGGGCTGCTGGGGAAAGGCAGGGGTTGGGCTGGAAATTCAGGTAGTATCTAGTGCCTCCCCCTGGACTTGGGAGGTAATTAGCGGACTTCCCCCTGCCAGGGAACACCTGTGACACCAGTCAGCTGCGTGGACGGCGGCCCCAAACCTCCCCCACACAGTGAGCCGTGTTCTGGAATTCTGAGTGTGGGGAGGTTCCGTCTTCTGTCTGCAGCACCCGGGATCTCCTAGGGGCACTTCGCTTGTCTTCCCCGAGTGTCTGCATGTGCGGGCTCCCGGGAAAGGCGGGGTTTGGGCTGGAAATGCAGGTAGCATCTAGTGCCTCCCCCTGGACAGGCTAGGCAATTAGCGGATTTCCCCGTGCCAGGGAACACCTTTGACACCACTTAGCTGCGTGGAGGGCGGCCCCGAAGCTCCCCCACACAGTCAGCCGTGTTCCTGAATTCTGAGAGTGGGGAGGTTCCGTCATCAGTCTGCAGCACCCGGGATCTCCTAGGAGCCCTTCGTGTCTTCCCCGAGTGTCTGCATGTGCGGGCTGCCGTGGAAAGGCGGGGTTTGGGCTGGAAATGCAGGTAGCATCTAGTGCCTCCCCCTGGACAGGGTAGGCAATTAGCGGATTTACCCATGCCAGGGAACACCTTTGACACCACTTAGCTGCGTGGAGGGCGGCCCCGAACCTCCCCCACTCAGTCAGCCGTGTTCCGGAATTGTGAGTGTCGGGAGGTTCCGTCTTCTGTCTGCAGCACCCGGGATCTCCTAGGAGCACTTCACGTGTCTTCCCCGAGTGTCTATCTGTGCAGGCTGCCGGTGAAAGGCGGGGGTTGGGCTGGAAATCAGGTAGTATCTAGTGCCTCCACCGGGACTTGGGAGGTAATTTGCGGACTTCCCCCTGCCAGGGAACACCTGTGACACCAGTCAGCTGCGTGGAAGGCGGCCCCAATCCTCCCCCACACAGTCAGCCGTGTTCCGGAATTCTGAGTGTGGGGAGGTTCCGTCTTCTGTCTGCAGTACCCGGGATCTCCTAGGAGCATTTCGCGTGTCTTCCCCGAGTGTCTGCATGTGCGGGCTGCCGGGGAAATGCGGGTTTGGGCTGGAAATGCAGGTAGCATCTAGTGCCTCCCCCTGGACAGGGTAGGCAATTAGCGGATTTACCCATGCCAGGGAACACCTTTGACACCACTTAGCTGCGTGGAGGGCGGCCCCGAACCTCCCCCACACAGTCAGCCATGTTCCAGGATTGTGAGTTTCGGGAGTTTCCGTCTTCTGTCTGCAGCACCCGGGATCTCCTAGGAACACTTCGCGTGTCTTCCCCGAGTGTCTACCTGTGCGGGTTGACGGGGAAAGGCGGGGGTTGTGCTGGAAATGCAGGTAGTATCTAGTGACTCCCCCTGGACTTGGAAGGTAATTTGCGGACTTCCCCCTGCCAGGGAACACCTGTGACACCAGTCAGCTGCGTGGACGGCGGCCCCAAATCTCACCCACACAGTCAGCCGTGTTCCGGAATTCTGAGAGTGGAGAGGTTCCGTCTTCTGTCTGCAGCACCCGGGATCTCCTAAGAGCACTTCGCTTGTCTTCCCCGAGTGTCTGCCTGTGCGGGCTGCCGGGGAAAGGCGGGGTTTGGGCTGGAAATGCAGGAAGCATCTAGTGCCTCCCCCTGGACAGGGTAGGCATTTAGCGGAATTCCCCGTGCCAGAGAACACCTTTGACACCACTTAGCTGCGTGGAGGGCGGCCCCGAACCTCCCCCACACAGTCAGCCGTGTTCCGGAATTGTGAGTTTGGGGAGGTTCCGTCTTCTGTCTGCAGCACCCGGGATCTCCTAGGAGCCCTTCGCGTATCTTCCCCGAGTGTCTAACTGTGCGGTCTGCCGGGGAAAGGTGGGGGTTGGGCTGGAAATGCAGGTAGTATCTAGTGCCACCCCCTGGACTTGGGAGGTAATTAGCGGACTTCCCCCTGCCAGGGAACACCTGTGACACCAGTCAGCTGCGTGGACGGCTGCCCCAAACCTCCCCCACACAGTCAGCCGTGTTCAGGAATTCTGAGTGTGGGGAGGTTCCGTCTTCTGTCTGCAGCACCCGGGATCTCCTAGGAGCCCTTCGCGTGTCTTCCACGATTTTCTACCTGTGCGGGCTGCTGGGGAAAGGCAGGGGTTGGGCTGGAAATGCAGGTAGTATCTAGTGCCTCCCCCTGGAATTGGGAGGTAATTAGCGGACTTCCCCCTGCCAGGGAACACCTGTGACACCAGTCAGCTGCGTGGACGGCGGCCCCAAAGCTCCCCCACACAGTCAGCCGTGTTCTGGAATTCTGAGTGTGGGGAGGTTCCGTCTTCTGTCTGCAGCACCTGGGATCTCCTAGGAGCCCTTCGTGTCTTCCCCGAGTGTCTGCCTTTGCGGGCTGCCGGGGAAAGGCGGGGGTTGTGCTGGAAATGCAGGTAGCATCTAGTGCATCCTCCTGGACAGGGTAGGCAATTAGCGGATTTACCCATACCAGGGAACACCTTTGACACCACTTAGCTGCGTGGAGGGCGGCCCCGAACCTTCCCCACACAGTTAGCCGTGTTCCGGAATTGTGAGTGTGGGGAGGTTCCGTCTTCTGTCTGCAGCACCCGGGATCACCTAGGAGCCTTCGCGTGTCTTCCCCGAGTGTCTACGTGTGCGGGCTGCCGGGGAAAGGCGGGGGTTTGGCTGGAAATGCAGGTACTATCTAGTGCCTCCCCCTGGACTTGGGAGGTAATTAGCGGAATTCCCCCTGCCAGGTATCACCTTTGACACCACTTAGCTGCGTGGAGGGCGGCCCAGAACCTCCCCCACACAGTCAGCCGTGTTCCGGGATTGTGAGTGTGGGGAGGTTCCGTCTTCGGTCTGCATCACCTGGGATCTCCTAGGAGCCCTTCGCGCGTCTTCCCCGAGTGTCTGCATGTGCGGGCTACCGGGGAAAGGCGGGGTTTGGCCTGGAAATGCAGGTAGCATCTAGTGCCTCCCCATGGACAGGGTAGGCAATAGCGGACTTCCCCATGCCAGGGAACACCTTTGACACCACTTAGCTGCGTGGAGGGCGGCCCCGAACCTCCCCCACACAGTCAGCCGTGTTCCGGAATTGTGAGTGTGGGGAGGTTCCGTCTTCTGTCTGCAGCACCCGGGATCTCCTAGGAGCCCTTCTCGTGTCTTCCCCGATTTTCTATCTGTGCGGGCTGCTGGGGAAAGGCGGGGGTTGGGCTGGAAATGCAGGTAGTATCTAGTGCCTCCCCCTGGACTTGGGAGGTAATTAGCGGACTTCCCCCTGCCAGGGAACACTTGTGACACCAGTCAGCTGCGTGGACGGCGGCCCCAAACCTCCCCCACACAGTCAGCCGTTTTCTGGAATTCTGAGTGTGGGGAGGTTCCGTCTTTTGTCTGCAGCACCCGGGATCTCCTAGGAGCACTTCGCGGGTCTTCCCCGAGTGTCTGCATGTGCGGGCTGCCGGGGAAAGGCGGGGTTTGGGCTGGAAATGCAGGTAGCATCTAGTGCCTCCCCCTGGACAGGGTAGGCAATTAGCGGACTTCCCCGTGCCAGGGAACACCTTTGACACCACTTAGCTGCGTGGAGTGCGGCCCCGAACCTCCCCCACACAGTCAGCCGTGTTCCGGAATTGTGAGTGTGGGGAGGTTCCGTCTTCTGTCTGCAGCACCCGGGATCACCTAGGAGCCCTTCTCGTGTCTTCCCCGATTTTCTATCTGTGCGGGCTGCTGGGGAAAGGCGGGGGTTGGGCTGGAAATGCAGATAGTATCTAGTGCCTCCCCCTGGACTTGGGAGGTAATTAGCGGACTTCCCCCTGCCAGGGAACACTTGTGACACCATTCAGCTTCGTGGACGGCGGCCCCAAACCTCCCAAACTCAGTCAGCCGTTTTCAGTAATTCTGAGTGTGGGGAGGTTCCGTCTTTTGTCTGCAGCACCCGGGATCTCCTAGGAGCACTGCGCGTGTCTTCCCCGAGTGTCTGCATGTGCGGACTGCCGGGGAAATGCGGGGTTTGGGCTGGAAATGCAGGTAGCATCTAGTGCCTACCCCTGGACAGGGTAGGCAATTAGCGTACTTCCCCGTGCCAGGGAACACCTTTGACACCACTTAGCTGCGTGGAGTGCGGCCACGAACCTCCCCACACAGTCAGCCGTGTTCCGGAATTGTGAGTGTGGGGAGGTTCCGTCTTCTGTCTGCAGCACCCGGGATCTCCTAGGAGCCCTTCGTGTGTCTTCCCCGAGTGTCTACCTGTGCGGGCTGCCGGGGAAAGGCGGGGTTTGGGCTGGAAATGCAGGTAGCATCTAGTGCCTCCCCCTGGACAGTGTAGGCAATTAGCGGACTTCCCCGTGCCAAGGAACACCTTTGACACCACTTAGCTTCGTGGAGGGCGGCCCCGAACCTCCCCCACACAGTCAGCCGTGTTCCGGTATTGTGAGTGTCGGGAGGTTCCGTCTTCTGTCTGCAGCACCCGGGATCTCCTAGGAGCACTTCACGTGTCTTCCCCGAGTGTCTATCTGTGCAGGCTGCCGGTGAAAGGCGGGGGTTGGGCTGGAAATCAGGTAGTATCTAGTGCCTCCACCGGGACTTGGGAGGTAATTTGCGGACTTCCCCCTGCCAGGGAACACCTGTGACACCAGTCAGCTGCGTGGAAGGCGGCCCCAATCCTCCCCCACACAGTCAGCCGTGTTCCGGAATTCTGAGTGTGGGGAGGTTCCGTCTTCTGTCTGCAGTACCCGGGATCTCCTAGGAGCATTTCGCGTGTCTTCCCCGAGTGTCTGCATGTGCGGGCTGCCGGGGAAAGGCGGGTTTGGGCTGGAAATGCAGGTAGCATCTAGTGCCTCCCCCTGGACAGGGTAGGCAATTAGCGGATTTACCCATGCCAGGGAACACCTTTGACACCACTTAGCTGCGTGGAGGGCGGCCCCGAACCTCCCCCACACAGTCAGCCATGTTCCAGGATTGTGAGTTTCGGGAGTTTCCGTCTTCTGTCTGCAGCACCCGGGATCTCCTAGGAACACTTCTCGTGTCTTCCCCGAGTGTCTACCTGTGCGGGTTGACGGGGAAAGGCGGGGGTTGTGCTGGAAATGCAGGTAGTATCTAGTGCCTCCCCCTGGACTTGGAAGGTAATTTGCGGACTTCCCCCTGCCAGGGAACACCTGTGACACCAGTCAGCTGCGTGGACGGCGGCCCCAAATCTCACCCACACAGTCAGCCGTGTTCCGGAATTCTGAGAGTGGAGAGGTTCCGTCTTCTGTCTGCAGCACCCGGGATCTCCTAAGAGCACTTCGCTTGTCTTCCCCGAGTGTCTGCCTGTGCGGGCTGCCGGGGAAAGGCGGTGTTTGTGCTGGAAATGCAGGTAGCATCTAGTGCCTCCCCCTGGACAGGGTAGGCATTTAGCGGAATTCCCCGTGCCAGGGAACACCTTTGACACCACTTAGCTGCGTGGAGTGCGGCCCCGAACCTCCCCACACAGTCAGCCGTGTTCCGGAATTGTGAGTGTGGGGAGGTTCCGTCTTCTGTCTGCAGCACCCGGGATCTCCTAGGAGCCCTTCGTGTGTCTTCCCCGAGTGTCTACCTGTGCGGGCTGCCGGGGAAAGGCGGGGTTTGGGCTGGAAATGCAGGTAGCATCTAGTGCCTCCCCCTGGACAGTGTAGGCAATTAGCGGACTTCCCCGTGCCAAGGAACACCTTTGACACCACTTAGCTTCGTGGAGGGCGGCCCCGAACCTCCCCCACACAGTCAGCCGTGTTCCGGTATTGTGAGTGTCGGGAGGTTCCGTCTTCTGTCTGCAGCACCCGGGATATCCTAGGAGCACTTCACGTGTCTTCCCCGAGTGTCTATCTGTGCAGGCTGCCGGTGAAAGGCGGGGGTTGGGCTGGAAATCAGGTTGTATCTAGTGCCTCCACCGGGACTTGGGAGGTAATTTGTGGACTTCCCCCTGCCAGGGAACACCTGTGACACCAGTCAGCTGCGTGGAATGCGGCCCCAATCCTCCCCCACACAGTCAGCCGTGTTCTGGAATTCTGAGTGTGGGGAGGTTCCGTCTTCTGTCTGCAGTACCCGGGATCTCCTAGGAGCATTTCGCGTGTCTTCCCCGAGTGTCTGCATGTGCGGGCTGCCGGGGAAAGGCGGGGTTTGGGCTGGAAATGCAGGTAGCATCTAGTGCCACCCCCTGGACAGGGTAGGCATTTAGCGGAATTCCCCGTGCCAGAGAACACGTTTGACACCACTTAGCTGCGTGGAGGGCGGCCCCGAACCTCCCCCACACAGTCAGCCGTGTTCCGGAATTGTGAGTTTGGGGAGGTTCCGTGTTCTGTCTGCAGCACCCGGGATCTCCTAGGAGCCTTTCGCGTATCTTCCCCGAGTGTCTAACTGTGCGGGCTGCCGGGGAAAGGTGGGGGTTGGGCTGGAAATGCAGGTAGTATCTAGTGCCTCCCCCTGGACTTGGGAGGTAATTAGCGGACTTCCCCCTGCCAGGGAACACCTGTGACACCAGTCAGCTGCGTGGACGGCTGCCCCAAACCTCCCCCACACAGTCAGCCGTGTTCAGGAATTCTGAGTGTGGGGAGGTTCCGTCTTCTGTCTGCAGCACCCGGGATCTCCTAGGAGCCCTTCGCGTGTCTTCCACGATTTTCTACCTGTGCGGGCTGCTGGGGAAAGGCAGGGGTTGGGCTGGAAATGCAGGTAGTATCTAGTGCCTCCCCCTGGACTTGGGAGGTAATTAGCGGACTTCCCCCTGCCAGGGAACACCTGTGACACCAGTCAGCTGCGTGGACGGCGGCCCCAAAGCTCCCCCACACAGTCAGCCGTGTTCTGGAATTCTGAGTGTGGGGAGGTTCCGTCTTCTGTCTGCAGCACCTGGGATCTCCTAGGAGCCCTTCGTGTCTTCCCCGAGTGTCTGCCTTTGCGGGCTGCAGGGGAAAGGCGGGGGTTGTGCTGGAAATGCAGGTAGCATCTAGTGCATCCTCCTGGACAGGGTAGGCAATTAGCGGATTTACCCATACCAGGGAACACCTTTGACACCACTTAGCTGCGTGGAGGGCGGCCCCGAACCTTCCCCACACAGTTAGCCGTGTTCCGGAATTGTGAGTGTGGGGAGGTTCCGTCTTCTGTCTGCAGCACCCGGGATCACCTAGGAGCCTTCCCGTGTCTTCCCCGAGTGTCTACGTGTGCGGGCTGCCGGGGAAAGGCGGGGGTTTGGCTGGAAATGCAGGTACTATCTAGTGCCTCCCCCTGGACTTGGGAGGTAATTAGCGGAATTCCCCCTGCCAGGTATCACCTTTGACACCACTTAGCTGCGTGGAGGGCGGCCCAGAACCTCCCCCACACAGTCAGCCGTTTTCTGGAATTCTGAGTGTGGGGAGGTTCCGTCTTTTGTCTGCAGCACCCGGGATCTCCTAGGAGCCCTTCTCGTGTCTTCCCCGATTTTCTATATGTGCGGGCTGCTGGGGAAAGGCGGGGGTTGGGCTGGAAATGCAGGTAGCATCTAGTGCCACCCCCTGGACAGGGTAGGCATTTAGCGGAATTCCCCGTGCCAGAGAACACCTTTGACACCACTTAGCTGCGTGGAGGGCGGCCCCGAACCTCCCCCACACAGTCAGCCGTGTTCCGGAATTGTGAGTGTGGGGAGGTTCCGTCTTCTGTCTGCAGCACCCGGGATCTCCTAGGAGCCCGTCGCGTGTCTTCCCCGAGTGTCTACCTGTGCGGGCTGCTGGGGAAAGGCGGGGGTTGGGCTGGAAATGCAGATAGTATCTAGTGCCTCCCCCTGGACTTGGGAGGTAATTAGCGGACTTCCCCCTGCCAGGGAACACTTGTGACACCATTCAGCTGCGTGGACGGCGGCCCCAAACCTCCCAAACTCAGTCAGCCGTTTTCAGTAATTCTGAGTGTGGGGAGGTTCCGTCTTTTGTCTGCAGCACCCGGGATCTCCTAGGAGCACTTCGCGTGTCTTCCCCGAGTGTCTGCATGTGCGGACTGCCGGGGAAAGGCGGGGTTTGGGCTGGAAATGCAGGTAGCATCTAGTGCCTACCCCTGGACAGGGTAGGCAATTAGCGTACTTCCCCGTGCCAGGGAACACCTTTGACACCACTTAGCTGCGTGGAGTGCGGCCCCGAACCTCCCCACACAGTCAGCCGTGTTCCGGAATTGTGAGTGTGGGGAGGTTCCGTCTTCTGTCTGCAGCACCCGGGATCTCCTAGGAGCCCGTCGCGTGTCTTCCCCGAGTGTCTACCTGTGCGGGCTGCCGGGGAAAGGCGGGGTTTGGGCTGGAAATGCAGGTAGCATCTAGTGCCTCCCCCTGGACTTGGGAGGTAATTAGCGGACTTCCCCCTGCCAGGGAACACTTGTGACACCAGTCAGATGCGTGGACGGCGGCCCCAAACCTCCCCCACACAGTCAGCCGTTTTCTGGAATTCTGAGTGTGGGGAGGTTCCGTCTTTTGTCTGCAGCACCCGGGATCTCCTAGGAGCACTTCGCGGGTCTTCCCCGAGTGTCTGCATGTGCGGGCTGCCGGGGAAAGGCGGGGTTTGGGCTGGAAATGCAGGTAGCATCTAGTGCCTCCCCCTGGACAGGGTAGGCAATTAGCGGACTTCCCCGTGCCAGGGAACACCTTTGACACCACTTAGCTGCGTGGAGTGCGGCCCCGAACCTCCCCCACACAGTCAGCCGTGTTCCGGAATTGTGAGTGTGGGGAGGTTCCGTCTTCTGTCTGCAGCACCCGGGATCTCCTAGGAGCCCTTCTCGTGTCTTCCACGATTTTCTACCTGTGCGGGCTACTGGGGAAAGGCGGGGGTTGGGCTGGAAATGCAGATAGTATCTAGTGCCTCCCCCTGGACTTGGGAGGTAATTAGCGGACTTCCCCCTGCCAGGGAACACTTGTGACACCATTCAGCTGCGTGGACGGCGGCCCCAAACCTCCCAAACTCAGTCAGCCGTTTTCAGTAATTCTGAGTGTGGGGAGGTTCCGTCTTTTGTCTGCAGAACCCGGGATCTCCTAGGAGCACTTCGCGTGTCTTCCCCGAGTGTCTGCATGTGCGGACTGCCGGGGAAAGGCGGGGTTTGGGCTGGAAATGCAGGTAGCATCTAGTGCCTACCCCTGGACAGGGTAGGCAATTAGCGTACTTCCCCGTGCCAGGGAACACCTTTGACACCACTTAGCTGCGTGGAGTGCGGCCCCGAACCTCCCCACACAGTCAGCCGTGTTCCGGAATTGTGAGTGTGGGGAGGTTCCGTCTTCTGTCTGCAGCACCCGGGATCTCCTAGGAGCCCTTCGCGTGTCTTCCCCGAGTGTCTACCTGTGCGGGCTGCCGGGGAAAAGCGGGGTTTGGGCTGGAAATGCAGGTAGCATCTAGTGCCTCCCCCAGGACAGTGTAGGCAATTAGCGGAATTCCCCGTGCCAAGGAACACCTTTGACACCACTTAGCTTCGTGGAGGGCGGCCCCGAACCTCCCCCACACAGTCAGCCGTGTTCCGGGATTGTGAGTGTCGGGAGGTTCCGTCTTCTGTCTGCATCACCTGGGATCTCTTAGGAGCCGTTCGCGCGTCTTCCCCGAGTGTCTGCATGTGCGGGCTGCCGGGGAAAGGCGGGGATTGGGCTGGAAATGCAGGTAGTATCTAGTGCCTCCCCCTGGACTTGGGAGGTAATTAGCGGACTTCCCCCTGCCAGGGAACACCTGTGACACAGGTCAGCTGCGTGGACGGCGGCCCCAAACCTCCCCCACACAGTCAGCCGTGTTCTGGAATTCTGAGTGTGGGGAGGTTCCGTCTTCTGTCTGCAGCACCCGGGATCTCCTAGGGGCACTTCGCGTGTCTTCCCCGAGTGTCTGCATGTGCGGGCTGCCGGGGAAAGGCGGGGTTTGGGCTGGAAATGCAGGTAGCATCTAGTGCCTCCCCCTGGACAGGCTATGCAATTAGCGGACTTCCCCGTGCCAGGGAACACCTTTGACACCACTTAGCTGCGTGGAGGGCGGCCCCGAAGCTCCCCCACACAGTCAGAAGTGTTCCTGAATTCTGAGAGTGGGGAGGTTCCGTCTTCTGTCTGCAGCACCCGGGATCTCCTAGGAGCCCGTCGCGTGTCTTCCCCGAGTGTCTACCTGTGCGGGCTGCTGGGGAAAGGCGGGGGTTGGGCTGGAAATGCAGATAGTATCTAGTGCCTCCCCCTGGACTTGGGAGGTAATTAGCGGACTTCCCCCTGCCAGGGAACACTTGTGACACCATTCAGCTGCGTGGACGGCGGCCCCAAACCTCCCAAACTCAGTCAGCCGTTTTCAGTAATTCTGAGTGTGGGGAGGTTCCGTCTTTTGTCTGCAGCACCCGGGATCTCCTAGGAGCACTTCGCGTGTCTTCCCCGAGTGTCTGCATGTGCGGACTGCCGGGGAAAGGCGGGGTTTGGGCTGGAAATGCAGGTAGCATCTAGTGCCTACCCCTGGACAGGGTAGGCAATTAGCGTACTTCCCCGTGCCAGGGAACACCTTTGACACCACTTAGCTGCGTGGAGTGCGGCCCCGAACCTCCCCACACAGTCAGCCGTGTTCCGGAATTGTGAGTGTGGGGAGGTTCCGTCTTCTGTCTGCAGCACCCGGGATCTCCTAGGAGCCCGTCGCGTGTCTTCCCCGAGTGTCTACCTGTGCGGGCTGCCGGGGAAAGGCGGGGTTTGGGCTGGAAATGCAGGTAGCATCTAGTGCCTCCCCCTGGACTTGGGAGGTAATTAGCGGACTTCCCCCTGCCAGGGAACACTTGTGACACCAGTCAGATGCGTGGACGGCGGCCCCAAACCTCCCCCACACAGTCAGCCGTTTTCTGGAATTCTGAGTGTGGGGAGGTTCCGTCTTTTGTCTGCAGCACCCGGGATCTCCTAGGAGCACTTCGCGTGTCTTCCCCGAGTGTCTGCATGTGCGGACTGCCGGGGAAAGGCGGGGTTTGGGCTGGAAATGCAGGTAGCATCTAGTGCCTACCCCTGGACAGGGTAGGCAATTAGCGTACTTCCCCGTGCCAGGGAACACCTTTGACACCACTTAGCTGCGTGGAGTGCGGCCCCGAACCTCCCCACACAGTCAGCCGTGTTCCGGAATTGTGAGTGTGGGGAGGTTCCGTCTTCTGTCTGCAGCACCCGGGATCTCCTAGGAGCCCTTCGCGTGTCTTCCCCGAGTGTCTACCTGTGCGGGCTGCCGGGGAAAAGCGGGGTTTGGGCTGGAAATGCAGGTAGCATCTAGTGCCTCCCCCAGGACAGTGTAGGCAATTAGCGGACTTCCCCGTGCCAAGGAACACCTTTGACACCACTTAGCTTCGTGGAGGGCGGCCCCGAACCTCCCCCACACAGTCAGCCGTGTTCCGGGATTGTGAGTGTCGGGAGGTTCCGTCTTCTGTCTGCATCACCTGGGATCTCTTAGGAGCCGTTCGCGCGTCTTCCCCGAGTGTCTGCATGTGCGGGCTGCCGGGGAAAGGCGGGGATTGGGCTGGAAATGCAGGTAGTATCTAGTGCCTCCCCCTGGACTTGGGAGGTAATTAGAGGACTTCCCCCTGCCAGGGAACACCTGTGACACAGGTCAGCTGCGTGGACGGCGGCCCCAAACCTCCCCCACACAGTCAGCCGTGTTCTGGAATTCTGAGTGTGGGGAGGTTCCGTCTTCTGTCTGCAGCACCCGGGATCTCCTAGGGGCACTTCGCGTGTCTTCCCCGAGTGTCTGCATGTGCGGGCTGCCGGGGAAAGGCGGGGTTTGGGCTGGAAATGCAGGTAGCATCTAGTGCCTCCCCCTGGACAGGCTATGCAATTAGCGGACTTCCCCGTGCCAGGGAACACCTTTGACACCACTTAGCTGCGTGGAGGGCGGCCCCGAAGCTCCCCCACACAGTCAGAAGTGTTCCTGAATTCTGAGAGTGGGGAGGTTCCGTCTTCTGTCTGCAGCACCCGGGATCTCCTAGGAGCCCTTCTCGTGTCTTCCACGATTTTCTACCTGTGCGGGCTGCTGGGGAAAGGCAGGGGTTGGGCTGGAAATGCAGGTAGTATCTAGTGCCTCCCCCTGGACTTGGGAGGTAATTAGCGGACTTCCCCCTGCCAGGGAACACCTGTGACACCAGTCAGCTGCGTGGACGGCGGCCCCAAACCTCCCCCACACAGTCAGCCGTGTTCTGGAATTCTGAGTGTGGGGAGGTACCGTCTTCTGTCTGCAGCACCCGGGATCTCCTAGGGGCATTTCGCGTGTCTTCCCAGAGTGTCTGCATGTGCGGGCTGCCGGGGAAAGGCGGGGTTTGGGCTGGAAATGCAGGTAGCATCTAGTGCCTCCCCCTGGACAGGCTAGGCAATTAGCGGATTTCCCCGTGCCAGGGAACACCTTTGACACCACTTAGCTGCGTGGAGGGCGGCCCCGAAGCTCCCCCACCCAGTCAGCCGTGTTCCTGAATTCTGAGAGTGGGGAGGTTCCGTCTTCTGTCTGCAGCACCCGGGATCTCCTAGGAGCACTTCGCGTGTCTTCCCCGAGTGTCTGCATGTGCGGGCTGCCGGGGAAAGGCGGGGTTTGGGCTGGAAATGCAGGTAGTATCTCGTGCCTCCCCATGGACAGTGTAGGCAATTAGCGGACTTCCCCATGCCAGGGAACACCTTTGACACCACTTAGCTGCGTGGAGGGCGGCCCCGAACCTCCCCCACACAGTCAGCCGTGTACCGGAATTGTGACTGTGGGGAGGTTCCGTCTTCTGTCTGCAGCACCCGGGACCTCCTAGGAGCCCTTCTCGTGTCTTCCACGATTTTCTACCTGTGCGGACTGCTGGGGAAAGGCAGGGGTTGGGCTGGAAATGCAGGTAGTATCTAGTGCCTCCCCCTGGACTTGGGAGGTAATTAGCGGACTTCCCCCTGCCAGGGAACACCTGTGACACAGGTCAGCTGCGTGGACGGCGGCCCCAAACCTCCCCCACACAGTCAGCCGTGTTCTGGAATTCTGAGTTTGGGGAGGTTCCGTCTTCTGTCTGCAGATCCCGGGATCTCCTAGGGGCACTTCGCGTGTCTTCCCCGAGTGTCTGCGTGTGCGGGCTCCCGGGAAAGGCGGGGTTTGGGCTGGAAATGCAGGTAGCATCTAGTGCCTCCCCCTGGACAGGCTAGGCAATTAGCGGATTTCCCCGTGCCAGGGAACACCTTTGACACCACTTAGCTGCGTGGAGGGCGGCCCCGAAGCTCCCCCACACAGTCAGCCGTGTTCCTGAATTCTGAGAGTGGGGAGGTTCCGTCATCAGTCTGCAGCACCCGGGATCTCCTAGGAGCCCTTCGTGTCTTCCCCGAGTGTCTGCATGTGCGGGCTGCCGGGGAAAGGCGGGGTTTGGGCTGGAAATGCAGGTAGCATCTAGTGCCTCCCCCTGGACAGGGTAGGCAATTAGCGGATTTACCCATGCCAAGGAACACCTTTGACACCACTTAGCTGCGTGGAGGGCGGCCCCGAACCTCCCCCACTCAGTCAGCCGTGTTCCGGAATTGTGAGTGTCGGGAGGTTCCGTCTTCTGTCTGCAGCACCCGGGATCTCCTAGGAGCACTTCACGTGTCTTCCCCGAGTGTCTATCTGTGCAGGCTGCCGGTGAAAGGCGGGGGTTGGGCTGGAAATCAGGTAGTATCTAGTGCCTCCACCGGGACTTGGGAGGTAATTTGCGGAATTCCCCCTGCCAGGGAACACCTGTGACACCAGTCAGCTGCGTGGACGGCGGCCCCAAATCTCACCCACACAGTCAGCCGTGTTCCGGAATTCTGAGAGTGGAGAGGTTCCGTCTTCTGTCTGCAGCACCCGGGATCTCCTAAGAGCACTTCGCTTGTCTTCCCCGAGTGTCTGCCTGTGCGGGCTGCAGGGGAAAGGCGGGGTTTGGGCTGGAAATGCAGGTAGCATCTAGTGCCTCCCCCTGGACAGGGTAGGCATTTAGCGGAATTCCCCGTGCCAGAGAACACCTTTGACCCCACTTAGCTGCGTGGAGGGCGGCCCCGAACCTCCCCCACACAGTCAGCCGTGTTCCGGAATTGTGAGTTTGGGGAGGTTCCGTCTTCTGTCTGCAGCACCCGGGATCTCCTAGGAGCCCTTCGCGTATCTTCCCCGATTTTCTAACTGTGCGGGCTGCCGGGGAAAGGTGGGGGTTGGGCTGGAAATGCAGGTAGTATCTAGTGCCTCCCCCTGGACTTGGGAGGTAATTAGCGGACTTCCCCCTGCCAGGGAACACCTGTGACACCAGTCAGCTGCGTGGACGGCTGCCCCAAACCTCCCCCACACAGTCAGCCGTGTTCAGGAATTCTGAGTGTGGGGAGGTTCCGTCTTCTGTCTGCAGCACCCGGGATCTCCTAGGAGCACTTCGCGTGTCTTCCCCGAGTGTCTGCATGTGCGGGCTGCCGGGGAAAGGCGGGTTTGGGCTGGAAATGCAGGTAGCATCTAGTGCCTCCCCATGAACAGGGTAGGAAATTAGCGGACTTCCCCATGCCAGGGAACACCTTTGACACCACTTAGCTGCGTGGAGGTCGGCCCAGAACCTCCCCCACACAGTCAGCCGTGTTCCGGAATTGTGAGTGTGTTGAGGTTCCGTCTTCTGTCTGCAGCAACCGGGATCTCCTAGGAGCCCTTCGCGTGTCTTCCCAGAGTGTCTGCATGTGCGGGCTGCCGGGGAAAGGCGGGGTTTGGGCTGGAAATGCAGGTAGCATCTAGTGCCTCCCCCTGGACAGGCTAGGCAATTAGCGGATTTCCCCGTGCCAGGGAACACCTTTGACACCACTTAGCTGCGTGGAGGGCGGCCCCGAAGCTCCCCCACCCAGTCAGCCGTGTTCCTGAATTCTGAGAGTGGGGAGGTTCCGTCTTCTGTCTGCAGCACCCGGGATCTCCTAGGAGCACTTCGCGTGTCTTCCACGATTTTCTACCTGTGCGGACTGCTGGGGAAAGGCAGGGGTTGGGCTGGAAATGCAGGTAGTATCTAGTGCCTCCCCCTGGACTTGGGAGGTAATTAGCGGACTTCCCCCTGCCAGGGAACACCTGTGACACAGGTCAGCTGCGTGGACGGCGGCCCCAAACCTCCCCAACACAGTCAGCCGTGTTCTGGAATTCTGAGTTTGGGGAGGTTCCGTCTTCTGTCTGCAGATCCCGGGATCTCCTAGGGGCACTTCGCGTGTCTTCCCCGAGTGTCTGCATGTGCGGGCTGCCGGGGAAAGGCGGGGTTTGGGCTGGAAATGCAGATAGCATCTAGTGCCTCCCCCTGGACAGGCTAGGCAATTAGCGGATTTCCCCGTGCCAGGGAACACCTTTGACACTACTTAGCTGCGTGGAGGGCGGCCCCGAAGCTCCCCCACACAGACAGCCGTGTTCCTGAATTCTGAGAGTGGGGAGGTTCCGTCTTCTGTCTGCAGCACCCGGGATCTCCTAGGAGCCCTTCTCGTGTCTTCCACGATTTTCTACCTGTGCGGGCTGCTGGGGAAAGGCAGGGGTTGGGCTGGAAATTCAGGTAGTATCTAGTGCCTCCCCCTGGACTTGGGAGGTAATTAGCGGACTTCCCCCTGCCAGGGAACACCTGTGACACCAGTCAGCTGCGTGGACGGCGGCCCCAAACCTCCCCCACACAGTCAGCCGTGTTCTGGAATTCTGAGTGTGGGGAGGTTCCGTCTTCTGTCTGCAGCACGCGGGATCTCCTAGGGGCACTTCGCGTGTCTTCCCCGAGTGTCTGCATGTGCGGGCTCCCGGGAAAGGCGGGGTTTGGGCTGGAAATGCAGGTAGCATCTAGTGCCTCCCCCTGGACAGGCTAGGCAATTAGCGGATTTCCCCGTGCCAGGGAACACCTTTGACACCACTTAGCTGCGTGGAGGGCGGCCCCAAAGCTCCCCCACACAGTCAGCCGTGTTCCTGAATTCTGAGAGTGGGGAGGTTCCGTCATCAGTCTGCAGCACCCGGGATCTCCTAGGAGCCCTTCGTGTCTTCCCCGAGTGTCTGCATGTGCGGGCTGCCGGGGAAAGGCGGGGTTTGGGCTGGAAATGCAGGTAGCATCTAGTGCCTCCCCCTGGACAGGGTAGGCAATTAGCGGATTTACCCATGCCAAGGAACACCTTTGACACCACTTAGCTGCGTGGAGGGCGGCCCCGAACCACCCCCACTCAGTCAGCCGTGTTCCGGAATTGTGAGTGTCGGGAGGTTCCGTCTTCTGTCTGCAGCACCCGGGATCTCCTAGGAGCACTTCACGTGTCTTCCCCGAGTGTCTATCTGTGCAGGCTGCCGGTGAAAGGCGGGGGTTGGGCTGGAAATCAGGTAGTATCTAGTGCCTCCACCGGGACTTGGGAGGTAATTTGCGGACTTCCCCCTGCCAGGGAACACCTGTGACACCAGTCAGCTGCGTGGAAGGCGGCCCCAATCCTCCCCCACACAGTCAGCCGTGTTCCGGAATTCTGAGTGTGGGGAGGTTCCGTCTTCTGTCTGCAGTACCCGGGATCTCCTAGGAGCATTTCGCGTGTCTTCCCCGAGTGTCTGCATGTGCGGGCTGCCGGGGAAAGGCGGGTTTGGGCTGGAAATGCAGGTAGCATCTAGTGCCTCCCCCTGGACAGGGTAGGCAATTAGCGGATTTACCCATGCCAGGGAACACCTTTGACACCACTTAGCTGCGTGGAGGGCGGCCCCGAACCTCCCCCACACAGTCAGCCATGTTCCAGGATTGTGAGTTTCGGGAGTTTCCGTCTTCTGTCTGCAGCACCCGGGATCTCCTAGGAACACTTCGCGTGTCTTCCCCGAGTGTCTACCTGTGCGGGTTGACGGGGAAAGGCGGGGGTTGTGCTGGAAATGCAGGTAGTATCTAGTGCCTCCCCCTGGACTTGGAAGGTAATTTGCGGACTTCCCCCTGCCAGGGAACACCTGTGACACCAGTCAGCTGCGTGGAAGGCGGCCCCAAATCTCACCCACACAGTCAGCCGTGTTCCGGAATTCTGAGAGTGGAGAGGTTCCGTCTTCTGTCTGCAGCACCCGGGATCTCCTAAGAGCACTTCGCTTGTCTTCCCCGAGTGTCTGCCTGTGCGGGCTGCCGGGGAAAGGCGGGGTTTGGGCTGGAAATGCAGGTAGCATCTAGTGCCTCCCCCTGGACAGGGTAGGCATTTAGCGGAATTCCCCGTGCCAGAGAACACCTTTGACCCCACTTAGCTGCGTGGAGGGCGGCCCCGAACCTCCCCCACACAGTCAGCCGTGTTCCGGAATTGTGAGTTTGGGGAGGTTCCGTCTTCTGTCTGCAGCACCCGGGATCTCCTAGGAGCCCTTCGCGTATCTTCCCCGATTGTCTAACTGTGCGGGCTGCCGGGGAAAGGTGGGGGTTGGGCTGGAAATGCAGGTAGTATCTAGTGCCTCCCCCTGGACTTGGGAGGTAATTAGCGGACTTCCCCCTGCCAGGGAACACCTGTGACACCAGTCAGCTGCGTGGACGGCTGCCCCAAACCTCCCCCACACAGTCAGCCGTGTTCAGGAATTCTGAGTGTGGGGAGGTTCCGTCTTCTATCTGCAGCACCCGGGATCTCCTAGGAGCCCTTCGCGTGTCTTCCCCGAGTGTCTGCATGTGCGGGCTGCCGGGGAAAGGCGGGTTTGGGCTGGAAATGCAGGTAGCATCTAGTGCCTCCCCATGAACAGGGTAGGCAATTAGCGGACTTCCCCATGCCAGGGAACACCTTTGACACCACTTAGCTGCGTGGAGGTCGGCCCATAACCTCCCCCACACAGTCAGCCGTGTTCCGGAATTGTGAGTGTGTTGAGGTTCCGTCTTCTGTCTGCAGCACCCGGGATCTCCTAGGAGCCCTTCGTGTCTTCCCCGAGTGTCTGCATGTGCGGGCTGCCGGGGAAATGCGGGGTTTGGGCTGGAAATGCAGGTAGTATCTAGTGCCTCCCCCTGGACTTGGGAGGTAATTAGCGGACTTCCCCCTGCCAGGGAACACCTGTGACACCACTTAGCTGCGTGGACGGCGGCCCCAAAACTCCCCCACACAGTCAGCAGTGTTCCGGAATTCTGAGAGTGGGGAGGTTCCGTCTTCTGTCTGCAGCTCCCAGGATCTCCTAGGAGCCCTTCGTGTCTTACCCGAGTGTCTGACTTTGCGGGCTGCCGGGGAAAGGCGGAGGTTGTGCTGGAAATGCAGGTAGCATCTAGTGCCTCCCCCTGGACAGGCTAGGCAATTAGCGGATTTCCCCGTGCCAGGGAACACCTTTGACACCACTTAGCTGCGTGGAGGGCGGCCCCGAAGCTCCCCGACACAGTCAGCCGTGTTCCTGAATTCTGAGAGTGGGGAGGTTCCGTCTTCTGTCTGCAGCACCCGGGATCTCCTAGGAGCCCTTCGTGTCTTCCCCGAGTGTCTGCATGTGCGGGCTGCCGGGGAAAGGCGGGGTTTGGGCTGGAAATGCAGGTAGCATCTAGTGCCTCCCCCTGGACAGGATAGGCAATTAGCGGATTTACCCATGCCAGGGAACACCTTTGACACCACTTAGCTGCGTGGAGGGCGGCCCCGAACCTCCCCCACTCACTCAGCCGTGTTCCGGAATTGTGAGTGTCGGGAGGTTCCGTCTTCTGTCTGCAGCACCCGGGATCTCCTAGGAGCACTTCACGTGTCTTCCCCGAGTGTCTATCTGTGCGGGCTGCCGGGGAAAGGCGGGGGTTGTGCTGGAAATGCAGGTAGTATCTAGTGCCTCCCCCTGGAATTGGAAGGTAATTTGCGGACTTCCCCCTGCCAGGGAACACCTGTGACACCAGTCAGCTGCGTGGACGGCGGCCCCAAATCTCACCCACACAGTCAGCCGTGTTCCGGAATTCTGAGAGTGGAGAGGTTCCGTCTTCCGTCTGCAGCACCCGGGATCTCCTAAGAGCACTTCGCTTGTCTTCCCCGAGTGTCTGCCTGTGCGGGCTGCCGGGGAAAGGCGGGGTTTGGGCTGGAAATGCAGGTAGCATCTAGTGCCTCCCCCTGGACAGGGTAGGCAATTAGCGGAATTCCCCGTGCCAGAGAACACCTTTGACACCACTTAGCTGCGTGGAGGGCGGCCCCGAACCTCCCCCACACAGTCAGCCGTGTTCCGGAATTGTGAGTTTGGGGAGGTTCCGTCTTCTGTCTGCAGCACCCGGGATCTCCTAGGAGCCCTTCGCGTATCTTCCCCGAGTGTCTAACTGTGCGGGCTGCCGGGGAAAAGTGGGGGTTGGGCTGGAAATGCAGGTAGTATCTAGTGCCTCCCCCTGGACTTGGGAGGTAATTAGCGGACTTCCCCCTGCCAGGGAACACCTGTGACACCAGTCAGCTGCGTGGACGGCGGCCCCAAACCTCCCCCACACAGTCAGCCGTGTTCAGGAATTCTGAGTGTGGGGAGGTTCCGTCTTCTGTCTGCAGCACCCGGGATCTCCTAGGAGCCCTTCGCTTGTCTTCCCCGAGTGTCTGCATGTGCGGGCTGCCAGGGAAAGGCGGGGTTTGGGCTGGAAATGCAGGTAGCATCTAGTGCCTCCCCATGAACAGGGTAGGCATTTAGCGGACTTCCCCATGCCAGGGAACACCTTTGACACCACTTAGCTGCGTGGAGGGCGGCCCAGAACCTCCCCCACACAGTCAGCCGTGTTCCGGAATTCTGAGATTGGGGAGGTTCCGTCTTCTGTCTGCAGCTCCCAGGATCTCCTAGGAGCCCTTCGTGTCTTACCCGAGTGTCTGACTTTGCGGGCTGCCGGGGAAAGTCAGGGGTTGTGCTGGAAATGCAGGTAGCATCTAGTGCATCCTCCTGGACAGGGTAGGCAATTAGCGGATTTCCCCATGCCAGGGAACACCTGTGACACCAGTCAGCTGCGTGGACGTCGGCCCCATACCCCCCCCACACAGTCAGCCGTGTTCCGGGATTGTGAGTGTGGGGAGGTTCCGTCTTCTGTCTGCAGCAACCGGGATCTCCTAGGAGCACTTCGCGTGTCTTCCACGATTGTCTACCTGTGCGGGCTGACGGGAAAACGCGGGGGTTTGGCTGGAAATGCAGGTAGTATCTAGTGTCTCCCCCTGGACTTGGGAGGTAATTTGCTGAATTCTCCCTGCCAGGGAACACCTGTGACACCAGTCAGCTGCGTGGACGGCGGCCCCAAACCTCCCCCACACAGTCAGCAGTGTTCCGGAATTCTGAGAGTGGGGAGGTTCCGTCTTCTGTCTGCAGCTCCCAGGATCTCCTAGGAGCCCTTCGTGTCTTACCCGAGTGTCTGACATTGCGGGCTGCCGGGGAAAGGAGGGGGTTGTGCTGGAAATGCAGGTAGAATCTAGTGCCTCCCCCTGGACAGGCTAGGCAATTAGCGGATTTCCCCGTTCCAGGGAACACCTTTGACACCACTTAGCTGCGTGGAGGGCGGCCCCGAACCTCCCCCACACAGTCAGGCGTGTTCCGGGATTGTGAGTGTTGGGAGGTTCCGTCTTCGGTCTGCATCACCTTGGATCTCCTAGGAGCCCTTCGCGCGTCTTCCCCGAGTGTCTGCATGTGCGGGCTGCCGGGGAAAGGCGGGGTTTGTGCTGGAAATGCAGGTAGCATTTAGTGCCTCCCCATGGACAGGTTAGACAATTAGCGGACTTCCCCATGCCAGGGAACACCTTTGACACCACTTAGCTGCGTGGAGGGCGGCCCCGAACCTTCCCCACACAGTCAGCCGTGTTCCGGAATTGTGAGTGTGGGGAGGTTCCGTCTTCTGTCTGCAGCACCCGGGATCTCCTAGAAGCCCTTCTCGTGTCTTACCCGATTTTCTACCTGTGCGGCCTGCTGGGGAAAGTCGGGGGTTGGGCTGGAAATGCAGGTAGTATCTAGTGCCTACCCCTGGACTTGGGAGGTAATTAGTTGACATCCCCCTGCCAGGGAACACCTGTGACACCAGTCAGCTGCGTGGACGGCGGCCCCAATCCTCCCCCACACAGTCAGCCGTGTTCTGGAATTCTGAACGTGGGGAGGTTCCGTCTTCTGTCTGCAGCACCCGGGATCTCCTAGGAGCACTTCGCGTGTCTTCCCCGAGTGTCTGGATGTGCGGGCTGCCGGGGAAAGGCGGGGTTTGGGCTGGAAATGCAGGTAGCATCTAGTGCCTCCCCCTTGACAGGGTAGGCAATTAGCGGACTTCCCCGTGCCAGGGAACACCTTTGACACCACTTAGCTGCGTGGAGTGCGGCCCAGAACCTCCCCCACACAGTCAGCCGTTTTTCGGAATTCTGAGAGTGGGGAGGTTCCGTCTTCTGTCTGCAGCACCCGGGATCTCCTAGGAGCCCTTCGTGTCTTACCCGAGTGTCTGCCTTTGCGGGCTGCCGGGGAAAGGCGGGGGTTGTGCTGGAAATGCAGGTAGCTTCTAGCGCATCCTCCTAGACAGGGTAGGCAGTTAGCGGATTTCCCCATGCCAGGGAACACCTGTGACACCACTTAGCTGCGTGGAGGGCGGCCCCGAACCTCCCCCACACAGTCAGCCGTGTTCCGGAATTGTGAGTGTGGGGAGGTTCCGTCTTCTGTCTGCAGCTCCCGGGATCTCCTAGGAGCCCTTCGCGTGTCTTCCCCGAGTGTCTGCATGTGCGGGCTGCCTGGGAAAGGCGGGGTTTGGGCTAGAAATTTAGGTAGTATCTCGGGCCTCCCCATGGACAGTGTAGGAAATTAGCGGAATTCCCCGTGCCAGGGAACACCTTTGACACCACTTAGCTGCGTGGAGGGCGGCCCCGAACCTCCCCCACACAGTCAGCCGTGTTCCGGGATTGTGAGTGTTGGGAGGTTCCGTCTTCTGTCTGCATCACCTGGGATCTCCTAGGAGCCCTTCGCGCGTCTTCCCCGAGTTTCTGCATGTGCGGGCTGCCGGGGAAAGTCGGGGTTTGTGCTGGAAATGCAGGTAGCATCAAGTGCCTCCCCATGGAAAGGTTAGGCAATTAGCGGACTTCCCCATGCCAGGGAACACCTTTGACACCACTTAGCTGCGTGGAGGGCGGCCCCGAACCTCCCCCACACAGTCAGCCGTGTTCCGGAATTGTGAGTGTGGGGAGGTTCCGTCTTCTGTCTGCAGCATCCGGGATCTCCTAGAAGCCCTTCTCGTGTCTTCCCCGATTTTCTACCTGTGCGGGCTGCTGGGGAATGGCGGGGGTTGGGCTGGAAATGCAGGTAGTATCTAGTGCCTCCCCCTGGACTTGGGAGGTAATTAGCGGACATCCCCCTGCCAGGGAACACCTGTGACACCAGTCAGCTGCGTGGAAGGCGGCCCCAATCCTCCCCCACAGAGTGAGCCGTGTTCTGGAATTCTGAGCGTGGGGAGGTTCCGTCTTCTGTCTGCAGCACCCGGGATCTCCTAGGAGCACTTCGCGTGTCTTCCCCGAGTGTCTGCCTGTGCGGGCTGCCGGGGAAAGGCGGGGTTTGGGCTGGAAATGCAGGTAGCATCTAGTGCCTCCCCCTGGACAGGGTAGGCATTTAGCGGAATTCCCCGTGCCAGAGAACACCTTTGACACCACTTAGCTGCGTGGAGGGCGGCCCCGAACCTCCCCCACACAGTCAGCCGTGTTCCGGAATTGTGAGTTTGGGGAGGTTCCGTCTTCTGTCTGCAGCACCCGGGATCTCCTAGGAGCCCTTCGCGTATCTTCCCCGAGTGTCTAACTGTGCGGGCTGCCGGGGAAAGGCGGGGGTTGGGCTGGAAATGCAGGTAGTATCTAGTGCCTCCCCCTGGACTTGGGAGGTAATTAGCGGACTTCCCCCTGCCAGGGAACACCTGTGACACCAGTCAGCTGCGTGGACGGCTGCCCCAAACCTCCCCCACACAGTCAGCCGTGTTCAGGAATTCTGAGTGTGGGGAGGTTCCGTCTTCTGTCTGCAGCACCCGGGATCTCCTAGGAGCCCTTCGCGTGTCTTCCCCGAGTGTCTGCATGTGCGGGCAGCCGGGGAAAGGCGGGGTTTGGGCTGGAAATGCAGGTAGCATCTAGTGCCTCCCCATGAACAGGGTACGCAATTAGCGGACTTCCCCATGCCAGGGAACACCTTGGACACCACTTAGCTGCGTGGAGGGCGGCCCAGAACCTCCCCCACACAGTCAGCCGTGTTCCGGAATTGTGAGTGTGTTGAGGTTCCGTCTTCTGTCTGCAGCAACCGGGATCTCCTAGGAGCCCTTCGCGTGTCTTCCCCGAGTGTCTACCTGTGCGGGCTGCCGGGGAAATGCGGGGGTTGGGCTGGAAATGCAGGTAGTATCTAGTGCCTCCCCCTGGACTTGGGAGGTAATTAGCGGACTTCCCCCTGCCAGGGAACACCTGTGACACCACTTAGCTGCGTGGACGGCGGCCCCAAAACTCCCCCACACAGTCAGCAGTGTTCCGGAATTCTGAGAGTGGGGAGGTTCCGTCTTCTGTCTGCAGCTCCCAGGATCTCCTAGGAGCCCTTCGTGTCTTACCCGAGTGTCTGACATTGCGGGCTGCCGGGGAAAGGAGGGGGTTGTGCTGGAAATGCAGGTAGAATCTAGTGCCTCCCCCTGGACAGGCTAGGCAATTAGCGGATTTCCCCGTTCCAGGGAACACCTTTGACACCACTTAGCTGCGTGGAGGGCGGCCCCGAAGCTCCCCCACACAGTCAGCCGTGTTCCTGAATTCTGAGAGTGGGGAGGTTCCGTCTTCTGTCTGCAGCACCCGGGATCTCCTAGGAGCCCTTCGTGTCTTCCCCGAGTGTCTGCATGTGCGGGCTGCCGGGGAAAGGCGGGGTTTGGGCTGGAAATGCAGATAGCATCTAGTGCCTCCCCCTGGACAGGCTAGGCAATTAGCGGATTTCCCCGTGCCAGGGAACACCTTTGACACTACTTAGCTGCGTGGAGGGCGGCCCCGAAGCTCCCCCACACAGACAGCCGTGTTCCTGAATTCTGAGAGTGGGGAGGTTCCGTCTTCTGTCTGCAGCACCCGGGATCTCCTAGGAGCCCTTCTCGTGTCTTCCACGATTTTCTACCTGTGCGGGCTGCTGGGGAAAGTCAGGGGTTGGGCTGGAAATTCAGGTAGTATCTAGTGCCTCCCCCTGGAATTGGGAGGTAATTAGCGGACTTCCCCCTGCCAGGGAACACCTGTGACACCAGTCAGCTGCGTGGACGGCGGCCCCAAACCTCCCCCACACAGTCAGCCGTGTTCTGGAATTCTGAGTGTGGGGAGGTTCCGTCTTCTGTCTGCAGCACGCGGGATCTCCTAGGGGCACTTCGCGTGTCTTCCCCGAGTGTCTGCATGTGCGGGCTCCCGGGAAAGGCGGGGTTTGGGCTGGAAATGCAGGTAGCATCTAGTGCCTCCCCCTGGACAGGCTAGGCAATTAGCGGATTTCCCCGTGCCAGGGAACACCTTTGACACCACTTAGCTGCGTGGAGGGCGGCCCCGAAGCTCCCCAACACAGTCAGCCGTGTTCCTGAATTCTGAGAGTGGGGAGGTTCCGTCATCAGTCTGCAGCACCCGGGATCTCCTAGGAGCCCTTCGTGTCTTCCCCGAGTGTCTGCATGTGCGGGCTGCCGGGGAAAGGCGGGGTTTGGGCTGGAAATGCAGGTAGCATCTAGTGCCTCCCCCTGGACAGGGTAGGCAATTAGCGGATTTACCCATGCCAAGGAACACCTTTGACACCACTTAGCTGCGTGGAGGGCGGCCCCGAACCTCCCCCACTCAGTCAGCCGTGTTCCGGAATTGTGAGTGTCGGGAGGTTCCGTCTTCTGTCTGCAGCACCCGGGATCTCCTAGGAGCACTTCACGTGTCTTCCCCGAGTGTCTATCTGTGCAGGCTGCCGGTGAAAGGCGGGGGTTGGGCTGGAAATCAGGTAGTATCTAGTGCCTCCACCGGGACTTGGGAGGTAATTTGCGGACTTCCCCCTGCCAGGGAACACCTGTGACACCAGTCAGCTGCGTGGAAGGCGGCCCCAATCCTCCCCCACACAGTCAGCCGTGTTCCGGAATTCTGAGTGTGGGGAGGTTCCGTCTTCTGTCTGCAGTACCCGGGATCTCCTAGGAGCATTTCGCGTGTCTTCCCCGAGTGTCTGCATGTGCGGGCTGCCGGGGAAAGGCGGGTTTGGGCTGGAAATGCAGGTAGCATCTAGTGCCTCCCCCTGGACAGGGTAGGCAATTAGCGGATTTACCCATGCCAGGGAACACCTTTGACACCACTTAGCTGCGTGGAGGGCGGCCCCGAACCTCCCCCACACAGTCAGCCATGTTCCAGGATTGTGAGTTTCGGGAGTTTCCGTCTTCTGTCTGCAGCACCCGGGATCTCCTAGGAACACTTCGCGTGTCTTCCCCGAGTGTCTACCTGTGCGGGTTGACGGGGAAAGGCGGGGGTTGTGCTGGAAATGCAGGTAGTATCTAGTGCCTCCCCCTGGACTTGGAAGGTAATTTGCGGACTTCCCCCTGCCAGGGAACACCTGTGACACCAGTCAGCTGCGTGGACGGCGGCCCCAAATCTCACCCACACAGTCAGCCGTGTTCCGGAATTCTGAGAGTGGAGAGGTTCCGTCTTCTGTCTGCAGCACCCGGGATCTCCTAAGAGCACTTCGCTTGTCTTCCCCGAGTGTCTGCCTGTGCGGGCTGCCGGGGAAAGGCGGGGTTTGGGCTGGAAATGCAGGTAGCATCTAGTGCCTCCCCCTGGACAGGGTAGGCATTTAGCGGAATTCCCCGTGCCAGAGAACACCTTTGACCCCACTTAGCTGCGTGGAGGGCGGCCCCGAACCTCCCCCACACAGTCAGCCGTGTTCCGGAATTGTGAGTTTGGGGAGGTTCCGTCTTCTGTCTGCAGCACCCGGGATCTACTAGGAGCCCTTCGCGTATCTTCCCCGATTGTCTAACTGTGCGGGCTGCCGGGGAAAGGTGGGGGTTGGGCTGGAAATGCAGGTAGTATCTAGTGCCTCCCCCTGGACTTGGGAGGTAATTAGCGGACTTCCCCCTGCCAGGGAACACCTGTGACACCAGTCAGCTGCGTGGACGGCTGCCCCAAACCTCCCCCACACAGTCAGCCGTGTTCAGGAATTCTGAGTGTGGGGAGGTTCCGTCTTCTATCTGCAGCACCCGGGATCTCCTAGGAGCCCTTCGCGTGTCTTCCCCGAGTGTCTGCATGTGCGGGCTGCCGGGGAAAGGCGGGTTTGGGCTGGAAATGCAGGTAGCATCTAGTGCCTCCCCATGAACAGGGTAGGCAATTAGCGGACTTCCCCATGCCAGGGAACACCTTTGACACCACTTAGCTGCGTGGAGGTCGGCCCATAACCTCCCCCACACAGTCAGCCGTGTTCCGGAATTGTGAGTGTGTTGAGGTTCCGTCTTCTGTCTGCAGCAACCGGGATCTCCTAGGAGCCCTTCGCGTGTCTTCCCCGAGTGTCTACCTGTGCGGGCTGCCGGGGAAATGCGGGGGTTGGGCTGGAAATGCAGGTAGTATCTAGTGCCTCCCCCTGGACTTGGGAGGTAATTAGCGGACTTCCCCCTGCCAGGGAACACCTGTGACACCACTTAGCTGCGTGGACGGCGGCCCCAAAACTCCCCCACACAGTCAGCAGTGTTCCGGAATTCTGAGAGTGGGGAGGTTCCGTCTTCTGTCTGCAGCTCCCAGGATCTCCTAGGAGCCCTTCGTGTCTTACCCGAGTGTCTGACTTTGCGGGCTGCCGGGGAAAGGCGGAGGTAGTGCTGGAAATGCAGGTAGCATCTAGTGCCTCCCCCTGGACAGGCTAGGCAATTAGCGGATTTCCCCGTGCCAGGGAACACCTTTGACACCACTTAGCTGCGTGGAGGGCGGCCCCGAAGCTCCCCGACACAGTCAGCCGTGTTCCTGAATTCTGAGAGTGGGGAGGTTCCGTCTTCTGTCTGCAGCACCCGGGATCTCCTAGGAGCCCTTCGTGTCTTCCCCGAGTGTCTGCATGTGCGGGCTGCCGGGGAAAGGCGGGGTTTGGGCTGGAAATGCAGGTAGCATCTAGTGCCTCCCCCTGGACAGGATAGGCAATTAGCGGATTTACCCATGCCAGGGAACACCTTTGACACCACTTAGCTGCGTGGAGGGCGGCCCCGAACCTCCCCCACTCACTCAGCCGTGTTCCGGAATTGTGAGTGTCGGGAGGTTCCGTCTTCTGTCTGCAGCACCCGGGATCTCCTAGGAGCACTTCACGTGTCTTCCCCGAGTGTCTATCTGTGCGGGCTGCCGGGGAAAGGCGGGGGTTGTGCTGGAAATGCAGGTAGTATCTAGTGCCTCCCCCTGGAATTGGAAGGTAATTTGCGGACTTCCCCCTGCCAGGGAACACCTGTGACACCAGTCAGCTGCGTGGACGGCGGCCCCAAATCTCACCCACACAGTCAGCCGTGTTCCGGAATTCTGAGAGTGGAGAGGTTCCGTCTTCGGTCTGCAGCACCCGGGATCTCCTAAGAGCACTTCGCTTGTCTTCCCCGAGTGTCTGCCTGTGCGGGCTGCCGGGGAAAGGCGGGGTTTGGGCTGGAAATGCAGGTAGCATCTAGTGCCTCCCCCTGGACAGGGTAGGCAATTAGCGGAATTCCCCGTGCCAGAGAACACCTTTGACACCACTTAGCTGCGTGGAGGGCGGCCCCGAACCTCCCCCACACAGTCAGCCGTGTTCCGGAATTGTGAGTTTGGGGAGGTTCCGTCTTCTGTCTGCAGCACCCGGGATCTCCTAGGAGCCCTTCGCGTATCTTCCCCGAGTGTCTAACTGTGCGGGCTGCCGGGGAAAAGTGGGGGTTGGGCTGGAAATGCAGGTAGTATCTAGTGCCTCCCCCTGGACTTGGGAGGTAATTAGCGGACTTCCCCCTGCCAGGGAACACCTGTGACACCAGTCAGCTGCGTGGACGGCGGCCCCAAACCTCCCCCACACAGTCAGCCGTGTTCAGGAATTCTGAGTGTGGGGAGGTTCCGTCTTCTGTCTGCAGCACCCGGGATCTCCTAGGAGCCCTTCGCTTGTCTTCCCCGAGTGTCTGCATGTGCGGGCTGCCAGGGAAAGGCGGGGTTTGGGCTGGAAACGCAGGTAGCATCTAGTGCCTCCCCATGAACAGGGTAGGCATTTAGCGGACTTCCCCATGCCAGGGAACACCTTTGACACCACTTAGCTGCGTGGAGGGCGGCCCAGAACCTCCCCCACACAGTCAGCCGTGTTCCGGAATTCTGAGATTGGGGAGGTTCCGTCTTCTGTCTGCAGCTCCCAGGATCTCCTAGGAGCCCTTCGTGTCTTACCCGAGTGTCTGACTTTGCGGGCTGCCGGGGAAAGTCGGGGGTTGTGCTGGAAATGCAGGTAGCATCTAGTGCATCCTCCTGGACAGGGTAGGCAATTAGCGGATTTCCCCATGCCAGGGAACACCTGTGACACCAGTCAGCTGCGTGGACGTCGGCCCCATACCCCCCCCACACAGTCAGCCGTGTTCCGGGATTGTGAGTGTGGGGAGGTTCCGTCTTCTGTCTGCAGCAACCGGGATCTCCTAGGAGCACTTCGCGTGTCTTCCACGATTGTCTACCTGTGCGGGCTGACGGGAAAACGCGGGGGTTTGGCTGGAAATGCAGGTAGTATCTAGTGTCTCCCCCTGGACTTGGGAGGTAATTTGCTGAATTCTCCCTGCCAGGGAACACCTGTGACACCAGTCAGCTGCGTGGACGGCGGCCCCAAACCTCCACCACACAGTCAGCCGTGTTCCGGAATTCTGAGAGTGGGGAGGTTCCGTCTTCTGTCTGCAGCTCCCGGGATCTCCTAGGAGCCCTTCGCTTGTCTTCCCCCGAGTGTCTGCATGTGCGGGCTGCCGGGGAAAGGCGGGGTTTGGGCTAGAAATTTAGGTAGTATCTCGTGCCTACCCATGGACAGTGTAGGAAATTAGCGGAATTCCCCGTGCCAGGGAACACCTTTGACACCACTTAGCTGCGTGGAAGGCGGCCCCGAACCTCCCCCACACAGTCAGGCGTGTTCCGGGATTGTGAGTGTTGGGAGGTTCCGTCTTCGGTCTGCATCACCTTGGATCTCCTAGGAGCCCTTCGCGCGTCTTCCCCGAGTGTCTGCATGTGCGGGCTGCCGGGGAAAGGCGGGGTTTGTGCTGGAAATGCAGGTAGCATTTAGTGCCTCCCCATGGACAGGTTAGACAATTAGCGGACTTCCCCATGCCAGGGAACACCTTTGACACCACTTAGCTGCGTGGAGGGCGGCCCCGAACCTTCCCCACACAGTCAGCCGTGTTCCGGAATTGTGAGTGTGGGGAGGTTCCGTCTTCTGTCTGCAGCACCCGGGATCTCCTAGAAGCCCTTCTCGTGTCTTACCCGATTTTCTACCTGTGCGGCCTGCTGGGGAAAGTCGGGGGTTGGGCTGGAAATGCAGGTAGTATCTAGTGCCTACCCCTGGACTTGGGAGGTAATTAGTTGACATCCCCCTGCCAGGGAACACCTGTGACACCAGTCAGCTGCGTGGACGGCGGCCCCAATCCTCCCCCACACAGTCAGCCGTGTTCTGGAATTCTGAACGTGGGGAGGTTCCGTCTTCTGTCTGCAGCACCCGGGATCTCCTAGGAGCACTTCGCGTGTCTTCCCCGAGTGTCTGGATGTGCGGGCTGCCGGGGAAAGGCGGGGTTTGGGCTGGAAATGCAGGTAGCATCTAGTGCCTCCCCCTTGACAGGGTAGGCAATTAGCGGACTTCCCCGTGCCAGGGAACACCTTTGACACCACTTAGCTGCGTGGAGTGCGGCCCAGAACCTCCCCCACACAGTCAGCCGTTTTTCGGAATTCTGAGAGTGGGGAGGTTCCGTCTTCTGTCTGCAGCACCCGGGATCTCCTAGGAGCCCTTCGTGTCTTACCCGAGTGTCTGCCTTTGCGGGCTGCCGGGGAAAGGCGGGGGTTGTGCTGGAAATGCAGGTAGCTTCTAGCGCATCCTCCTAGACAGGGTAGGCAGTTAGCGGATTTCCCCATGCCAGGGAACACCTGTGACACCACTTAGCTGCGTGGAGGGCGGCCCCGAACCTCCCCCACACAGTCAGCCGTGTTCCGGAATTGTGAGTGTGGGGAGGTTCCGTCTTCTGTCTGCAGCTCCCGGGATCTCCTAGGAGCCCTTCGCGTGTCTTCCCCGAGTGTCTGCATGTGCGGGCTGCCTGGGAAAGGCGGGGTTTGGGCTAGAAATTTAGGTAGTATCTCGGGCCTCCCCATGGACAGTGTAGGAAATTAGCGGAATTCCCCGTGCCAGGGAACACCTTTGACACCACTTAGCTGCGTGGAGGGCGGCCCCGAACCTCCCCCACACAGTCAGCCGTGTTCCGGGATTGTGAGTGTTGGGAGGTTCCGTCTTCTGTCTGCATCACCTGGGATCTCCTAGGAGCCCTTCGCGCGTCTTCCCCGAGTTTCTGCATGTGCGGGCTGCCGGGGAAAGTCGGGGTTTGTGCTGGAAATGCAGGTAGCATCAAGTGCCTCCCCATGGAAAGGTTAGGCAATTAGCGGACTTCCCCATGCCAGGGAACACCTTTGACACCACTTAGCTGCGTGGAGGGCGGCCCCGAACCTCCCCCACACAGTCAGCCGTGTTCCGGAATTGTGAGTGTGGGGAGGTTCCGTCTTCTGTCTGCAGCATCCGGGATCTCCTAGAAGCCCTTCTCGTGTCTTCCCCGATTTTCTACCTGTGCGGGCTGCTGGGGAATGGCGGGGGTTGGGCTGGAAATGCAGGTAGTATCTAGTGCCTCCCCCTGGACTTGGGAGGTAATTAGCGGACATCCCCCTGCCAGGGAACACCTGTGACACCAGTCAGCTGCGTGGAAGGCGGCCCCAATCCTCCCCCACAGAGTGAGCCGTGTTCTGGAATTCTGAGCGTGGGGAGGTTCCGTCTTCTGTCTGCAGCACCCGGGATCTCCTAGGAGCACTTCGCGTGTCTTCCCCGAGTGTCTGCCTGTGCGGGCTGCCGGGGAAAGGCGGGGTTTGGGCTGGAAATGCAGGTAGCATCTAGTGCCTCCCCCTGGACAGGGTAGGCATTTAGCGGAATTCCCCGTGCCAGAGAACACCTTTGACACCACTTAGCTGCGTGGAGGGCGGCCCCGAACCTCCCCCACACAGTCAGCCGTGTTCCGGAATTGTGAGTTTGGGGAGGTTCCGTCTTCTGTCTGCAGCACCCGGGATCTCCTAGGAGCCCTTCGCGTATCTTCCCCGAGTGTCTAACTGTGCGGGCTGCCGGGGAAAGGCGGGGGTTGGGCTGGAAATGCAGGTAGTATCTAGTGCCTCCCCCTGGACTTGGGAGGTAATTAGCGGACTTCCCCCTGCCAGGGAACACCTGTGACACCAGTCAGCTGCGTGGACGGCTGCCCCAAACCTCCCCCACACAGTCAGCCGTGTTCAGGAATTCTGAGTGTGGGGAGGTTCCGTCTTCTGTCTGCAGCACCCGGGATCTCCTAGGAGCCCTTCGCGTGTCTTCCCCGAGTGTCTGCATGTGCGGGCTGCCGGGGAAAGGCGGGGTTTGGGCTGGAAATGCAGGTAGCATCTAGTGCCTCCCCATGAACAGGGTACGCAATTAGCGGACTTCCCCATGCCAGGGAACACCTTGGACACCACTTAGCTGCGTGGAGGGCGGCCCAGAACCTCCCCCACACAGTCAGCCGTGTTCCGGAATTGTGAGTGTGTTGAGGTTCCGTCTTCTGTCTGCAGCAACCGGGATCTCCTAGGAGCCCTTCGCGTGTCTTCCCCGAGTGTCTACCTGTGCGGGCTGCCGGGGAAATGCGGGGGTTGGGCTGGAAATGCAGGTAGTATCTAGTGCCTCCCCCTGGACTTGGGAGGTAATTAGCGGACTTCCCCCTGCCAGGGAACACCTGTGACACCACTTAGCTGCGTGGACGGCGGCCCCAAAACTCCCCCACACAGTCAGCAGTGTTCCGGAATTCTGAGAGTGGGGAGGTTCCGTCTTCTGTCTGCAGCTCCCAGGATCTCCTAGGAGCCCTTCGTGTCTTACCCGAGTGTCTGACATTGCGGGCTGCCGGGGAAAGGAGGGGGTTGGGCTAGAAATTTAGGTAGTATCTCGTGCCTACCCATGGACAGTGTAGGAAATTAGCGGAATTCCCCGTGCCAGGGAACACCTTTGACACCACTTAGCTGCGTGGAAGGCGGCCCCGAACCTCCCCCACACAGTCAGGCGTGTTCCGGGATTGTGAGTGTTGGGAGGTTCCGTCTTCGGTCTGCATCACCTTGGATCTCCTAGGAGCCCTTCGCGCGTCTTCCCCGAGTGTCTGCATGTGCGGGCTGCCGGGGAAAGGCGGGGTTTGTGCTGGAAATGCAGGTAGCATTTAGTGCCTCCCCATGGACAGGTTAGACAATTAGCGGACTTCCCCATGCCAGGGAACACCTTTGACACCACTTAGCTGCGTGGAGGGCGGCCCCGAACCTTCCCCACACAGTCAGCCGTGTTCCGGAATTGTGAGTGTGGGGAGGTTCCGTCTTCTGTCTGCAGCACCCGGGATCTCCTAGAAGCCCTTCTCGTGTCTTACCCGATTTTCTACCTGTGCGGCCTGCTGGGGAAAGTCGGGGGTTGGGCTGGAAATGCAGGTAGTATCTAGTGCCTACCCCTGGACTTGGGAGGTAATTAGTTGACATCCCCCTGCCAGGGAACACCTGTGACACCAGTCAGCTGCGTGGACGGCGGCCCCAATCCTCCCCCACACAGTCAGCCGTGTTCTGGAATTCTGAACGTGGGGAGGTTCCGTCTTCTGTCTGCAGCACCCGGGATCTCCTAGGAGCACTTCGCGTGTCTTCCCCGAGTGTCTGGATGTGCGGGCTGCCGGGGAAAGGCGGGGTTTGGGCTGGAAATGCAGGTAGCATCTAGTGCCTCCCCCTTGACAGGGTAGGCAATTAGCGGACTTCCCCGTGCCAGGGAACACCTTTGACACCACTTAGCTGCGTGGAGTGCGGCCCAGAACCTCCCCCACACAGTCAGCCGTTTTTCGGAATTCTGAAAGTGGGGAGGTTCCGTCTTCTGTCTGCAGCACCCGGGATCTACTAGGAGCCCTTCGTGTCTTACCCGAGTGTCTGCCTTTGCGGGCTGCCGGGGAAAGGCGGGGGTTGTGCTGGAAATGCAGGTAGCTTCTAGCGCATCCTCCTAGACAGGGTAGGCAGTTAGCGGATTTCCCCATGCCAGGGAACACCTGTGACACCACTTAGCTGCGTGGAGGGCGGCCCCGAACCTCCCCCACACAGTCAGAAGTGTTCCGGAATTGTGAGTGTGGGGAGGTTCCGTCTTCTGTCTGCAGCTCCCGGGATCTCCTAGGAGCCCTTCGCGTGTCTTCCCCGAGTGTCTGCATGTGCGGGCTGCCTGGGAAAGGCGGGGTTTGGGCTAGAAATTTAGGTAGTATCTCGGGCCTCCCCATGGACAGTGTAGGAAATTAGCGGAATTCCCCGTGCCAGGGAACACCTTTGACACCACTTAGCTGCGTGGAGGGCGGCCCCGAACCTCCCCCACACAGTCAGCCGTGTTCCGGGATTGTGAGTGTTGGGAGGTTCCGTCTTCTGTCTGCATCACCTGGGATCTCCTAGGAGCCCTTCGCGCGTCTTCCCCGAGTTTCTGCATGTGCGGGCTGCCGGGGAAAGTCGGGGTTTGTGCTGGAAATGCAGGTAGCATCAAGTGCCTCCCCATGGAAAGGTTAGGCAATTAGCGGACTTCCCCATGCCAGGGAACACCTTTGACACCACTTAGCTGCGTGGAGGGCGGCCCCGAACCTCCCCCACACAGTCAGCCGTGTTCCGGAATTGTGAGTGTGGGGAGGTTCCGTCTTCTGTCTGCAGCATCCGGGATCTCCTAGAAGCCCTTCTCGTGTCTTCCCCTATTTTCTACCTGTGCGGGCTGCTGGGGAATGGCGGGGGTTGGGCTGGAAATGCAGGTAGTATCTAGTGCCTCCCCCTGGACTTGGGAGGTAATTAGCGGACATCCCCCTGCCAGGGAACACCTGTGACACCAGTCAGCTGCGTGGAAGGCGGCCCCAATCCTCCCCCACAGAGTGAGCCGTGTTCTGGAATTCTGAGCGTGGGGAGGTTCCGTCTTCTGTCTGCAGCACCCGGGATCTCCTAGGAGCACTTCGCGTGTCTTCCCCGAGTGTCTGCCTGTGCGGGCTGCCGGGGAAAGGCGGGGTTTGGGCTGGAAATGCAGGTAGCATCTAGTGCCTCCCCCTGGACAGGGTAGGCATTTAGCGGAATTCCCCGTGCCAGAGAACACCTTTGACACCACTTAGCTGCGTGGAGGGCGGCCCCGAACCTCCCCCACACAGTCAGCCGTGTTCCGGAATTGTGAGTTTGGGGAGGTTCCGTCTTCTGTCTGCAGCACCCGGGATCTCCTAGGAGCCCTTCGCGTATCTTCCCCGAGTGTCTAACTGTGCGGGCTGCCGGGGAAAGGCGGGGGTTGGGCTGGAAATGCAGGTAGTATCTAGTGCCTCCCCCTGGACTTGGGAGGTAATTAGCGGACTTCCCCCTGCCAGGGAACACCTGTGACACCAGTCAGCTGCGTGGACGGCTGCCCCAAACCTCCCCCACACAGTCAGCCGTGTTCAGGAATTCTGAGTGTGGGGAGGTTCCGTCTTCTGTCTGCAGCACCCGGGATCTCCTAGGAGCCCTTCGCGTGTCTTCCCCGAGTGTCTGCATGTGCGGGCTGCCGGGGAAAGGCGGGGTTTGGGCTGGAAATGCAGGTAGCATCTAGTGCCTCCCCATGAACAGGGTACGCAATTAGCGGACTTCCCCATGCCAGGGAACACCTTGGACACCACTTAGCTGCGTGGAGGGCGGCCCAGAACCTCCCCCACACAGTCAGCCGTGTTCCGGAATTGTGAGTGTGTTGAGGTTCCGTCTTCTGTCTGCAGCAACCGGGATCTCCTAGGAGCCCTTCGCGTGTCTTCCCCGAGTGTCTACCTGTGCGGGCTGCCGGGGAAATGCGGGGGTTGGGCTGGAAATGCAGGTAGTATCTAGTGCCTCCCCCTGGACTTGGGAGGTAATTAGCGGACTTCCCCCTGCCAGGGAACACCTGTGACACCACTTAGCTGCGTGGACGGCGGCCCCAAAATTCCCCCACACAGTCAGCAGTGTTCCGGAATTCTGAGAGTGGGGAGGTTCCGTCTTCTGTCTGCAGCTCCCAGGATCTCCTAGGAGCCCTTCGTGTCTTACCCGAGTGTCTGACATTGCGGGCTGCCGGGGAAAGGAGGGGGTTGTGCTGGAAATGCAGGTAGAATCTAGTGCCTCCCCCTGGACAGGCTAGGCAATTAGCGGATTTCCCCGTTCCAGGGAACACCTTTGACACCACTTAGCTGCGTGGAGGGCGGCCCCGAAGCTCCCCCACACAGTCAGCCGTGTTCCTGAATTCTGAGAGTGGGGAGGTTCCGTCTTCTGTCTGCAGCACCCGGGATCTCCTAGGAGCCCTTCGTGTCTTCCCCGAGTGTCTGCATGTGCGGGCTGCCGGGGAAAGGCGGGGTTTGGGCTGGAAATGCAGGTAGCATCTAGTGCCTCCCCCTGGACAGGGTAGGCAATTAGCGGATTTACCCATGCCAGGGAACACCTTTGACACCACTTAGCTGCGTGGAGGGCGGCCCCGAACCTCCCCCACTCAGTCAGCCGTGTTCCGGAATTGTGAGTGTCGGGAGGTTCCGTCTTCTGTCTGCAGCACCCGGGATCTCCTAGGAGCACTTCACGTGTCTTCCCCGAGTGTCTATCTGTGCGGGCTGCCGGGGAAAGGCGGGGGTTGGGCTGGAAATGCAGGTAGTATCTAGTGCCTCCACCGGGACTTGGGAGGTAATTTGCGGACTTCCCCCTGCCAGGGAACACCTGTGACACCAGTCAACTGCGTGGAAGGCGGCCCCAAACCTCCCCCACACAGTCAGCCGTGTTCCGGAATTCTGAGTGTGGGGAGGTTCCGTCTTCTGTCTGCAGTACCCGGGATCTCCTAGGAGCATTTCGCGTGTCTTCCCCGAGTGTCTGCATGTGCGGGCTGCCGGGGAAAGGCGGGTTTGGGCTGGAAATGCAGGTAGCATCTAGTGCCTCCCCCTGGACAGGGTAGGCAATTAGCGGATTTACCCATGCCAGGGAACACCTTTGACACCACTTAGCTGCGTGGAGGGCGGCCCCGAACCTCCCCCACACAGTCAGCCATGTTCCAGGATTGTGAGTGTCGGGAGTTTCCGTCTTCTGTCTGCAGCACCCTGGGATCTCCTAGGAACACTTCGCGTGTCTTCCCCGAGTGTCTACCTGTGCGGGCTGACGGGGAAAGGCGGGGGTTGTGCTGGAAATGCAGGTAGTATCTAGTGCCTCCCCCTGGACTTGGAAGGTAATTTGCGGACTTCCCCCTGCCAGGGAACACCTGTGACACCAGTCAGCTGCGTGGACGGCGGCCGCAAATCTCACCCACACAGTCAGCCGTGTTCCGGAATTCTGAGAGTGGAGAGGTTCCGTCTTCTGTCTGCAGCACCCGGGATCTCCTAAGAGCACTTCGCTTGTCTTCCCCGAGTGTCTGCCTGTGCGGGCTGCCGGGGAAAGGCGGGGTTTGGGCTGGAAATGCAGGTAGCATCTAGTGCCTCCCCCTGGACAGGGTAGGCATTTAGCGGAATTCCCCGTGCCAGGGAACACCTTTGACACCACTTAGCTGCGTGGAGGGCGGCCCCGATCCTCCCTTACACAGTCAGCCGTGTTGCGGGATTGTGATTGTGGGGAGGTTCCGTCTTCTGTCTGCATCACCTGGGATCTCCTAGGAGCCTTTCGCGCGTCTTCCCCGAGTATCTGCATGTGCGGGCTGCCGGGGAAAGGCGGGGGTTGGGCTGGAAATGCAGGTAGCTTCTAGCGCATCCTCCTAGACAGGGTAGGCAATTAGCGGATTTCCCCATGCCAGGGAACACCTGTGACACCAGTCAGCTGCGTGGACGGCGGCCCCAAACCTCCCCCACAAAGTCAGACGTGTTCCGGAATTATGAGAGTGGGGAGGTTCCGTCTTCTGTCTGCAGCACCCGGGATCTCCTAAGAGCACTTCGCGTGTCTTCCCCGAGTGTCTGCATGTGCTGCTTGCCGGGGAAGGGCGGGGTTTGGGCGGGAAATGCAGGTAGTATCTAGTGCCTCCCCCTGGTCAGGGTAGGCAATTAGCGGATTTACCCATGCCAGGGAACACCTTTGACACCACTTAGCTGCGTGGAGTTCTGCCCCGAACCTCCCCCACACAGACAGCCGTGTTACGGAATTGTGAGTGTGGGGAGGTTCCGTCTTCTGTCTGCAGCACCCGGGATCTCCTAGGAGCCCTTCGCGTGTCTTCCACGAGTGTCTACCTGTGCGGGCTGACGGGGAAAGGCGGGGGTTGGGCTGGAAATGCAGGTAGTATCTAGTGCCTCCACCGGGACTTGGGAGGTAATTTGCGGACTTCCCCCTGCCAGGGAACACCTGTGACACCAGTCAGCTGCGTGGACGGCGGCCCCAAACCTCCCCCACACAGTCAGCCGTGTTCCGGAATTCTGAGTGTGGGGAGGTTCCGTCTTCTGTCTGCAGTACCCGGGATCTCCTAGGAGCATTTCGCGTGTCTTCCCCGAGTGTCTGCATGTGCGGGCTGCCGGGGAATGGCGGGTTTGGGCTGGAAATGCAGGTAGCATCTAGTGCCTCCCCCTGGACAGGGTAGGCAATTAGCGGATTTACCCATGCCAGGGAACACCTTTGACACCACTTAGCTGCGTGGAGGGCGGCCCCGAACCTCCCCCACACAGTCAGCCATGTTCCAGGATTGTGAGTGTCGGGAGTTTCCGTCTTCTGTCTGCAGCACCCTGGGATCTCCTAGGAACACTTCGCGTGTCTTCCCCGAGTGTCTACCTGTGCGGGCTGACGGGGAAAGGCGGGGGTTGTGCTGGAAATGCAGGTAGTATCTAGTGCCTCCCCCTGGACTTGGAAGGTAATTTGCGGACTTCCCCCTGCCAGGGAACACCTGTGACACCAGTCAGCTGCGTGGACGGCGGCCGCAAATCTCACCCACACAGTCAGCCGTGTTCCGGAATTCTGAGAGTGGAGAGGTTCCGTCTTCTGTCTGCAGCACCCGGGATCTCCTAAGAGCACTTCGCTTGTCTTCCCCGAGTGTCTGCCTGTGCGGGCTGCCGGGGAAAGGCGGGGTTTGGGCTGGAAATGCAGGTAGCATCTAGTGCCTCCCCCTGGACAGGCTAGGCAATTAGCGGATTTCCCCGTGCCAGGGAACACATTTGACACCACTTAGCTGCGTGGAGGGCGGCCCCGAACCTCCCCCACACAGTCAGCCGTGTTCCAGAATTGTGAGTTTGGGGAGGTTCCGTCTTCTGTCTGCAGCACCCGGGATCTCCTAGGAGCCGTTCGCGTATCTTCCCCGAGTGTCTAACTGTGCGGGCTGCCGGGGAAAGGCGGGGGTTGGGCTGGAAATGCAGGTAGTATCTAGTGCCTCCCCCTGGACTTGGAAGGTAATTAGCGGACTTCCCCCTGCCAGGGAACACCTGTGACACCAGTCAGCTGCGTGGACGGCTGCCCCAAACCTCCCCCACACTGTCAGCCGTGTTCAGGAATTCTGAGTGTGGGGAGGTTCCGTCTTCTGTCTGCAGCACCCGGGATCTCCTAGGAGCCCTTCGCGTGTCTTCCCCGAGTGTCTGCATGTGCGGGCTGCCGGGGAAAGGCGGGGTTTTTGCGGGAAATGCAGGTAGTATCTCGTGCCTCCCCATGGACAGTGTAGGCAATTAGCGGAATTCCCCGTGCCAGGGAACACCTTTGACACCACTTAGCTGCGTGGAGGGCGGCCCCGATCCTCCCTTACACAGTCAGCCGTGTTGCGGGATTGTGATTGTGGGGAGGTTCCGTCTTCTGTCTGCATCACCTGGGATCTCCTAGGAGCCTTTCGCGCGTCTTCCCCGAGTATCTGCATGTGCGGGCTGCCGGGGAAAGGCGGGGGTTGGGCTGGAAATGCAGGTAGCTTCTAGCGCATCCTCCTAGACAGGGTAGGCAATTAGCGGATTTCCCCATGCCAGGGAACACCTGTGACACCAGTCAGCTGCGTGGACGGCGGCCCCAAAACTCCCCCACAAAGTCAGACGTGTTCCGGAATTATGAGAGTGGGGAGGTTCCGTCTTCTGTCTGCAGGACCCGGGATCTCCTAAGAGCACTTCGCGTGTCTTCCCCGAGTGTCTGCATGTGCTGCTTGCCGGGGAAGGGCGGGGTTTGGGCGGGAAATGCAGGTAGTATCTAGTGCCTCCCCCTGGTCAGGGTAGGCAATTAGCGGATTTACCCATGCCAGGGAACACCTTTGACACCACTTAGCTGCGTGGAGTTCTGCCCCGAACCTCCCCCACACAGTCAGCCGTGTTACGGAATTGTGAGTGTGGGGAGGTTCCGTCTTCTGTCTGCAGCACCCGGGATCTCCTAGGAGCCTTTCGCGTGTCTTCCACGAGTGTCTACCTGTGCGGGCTGACGGGGAAAGGCGGGGGTTGGGCTGGAAATGCAGGTAGTATCTAGTGCCTCCCCCTGGACTTGGGAGGTAATTTGCGGACTTCCCCCTGCCAGGGAACACCTGTGACACCAGTCAGCTGCGTGGACGTCGGCCCCAAACCTCCCCCACACAGTCAGCCGTGTTCCGGAATTCTGAGTGTGGGGAGGTTCCGTCTTCTGTCTGCAGCACACGGGATCTCCTAGGAGCACTTCGCGTGTCTTCCCCGAGTGTCTGCATGTGCGGGCTGCCGGGGAAAGGCGGGTTTTGGGCTGGAAATGCAGGTAGCATCTAGTGCCTCCCCCTGGACAGGGTAGGCAATTAGCGGATTTACCCATGCCAGGGAACACCTTTGACACCACTTAGCTGCGTGGAGGGCGGCCCCGAACCTCCCCCACACAGTCAGCCGTGTTCCGGAATTGTGAGTGTGGGGAGGTTCCGTCTTCTGTCTGCAGCTCCCGGGATCTCCTAGGAGCCCTTCGCGTGTCTTCCCCGAGTGTCTGCATGTGCGGGCTGCCGGGGAAAGGCGGGGTTTGGGCTAGAAATTTAGGTAGTATCTCGTGCCTACCCATGGACAGTGTAGGAAATTAGCGGAATTCCCCGTGCCAGGGAACACCTTTGACACCACTTAGCTTCGTGGAAGGCGGCCCCGAACCTCCACCACACAGTCAGCCGTGTTCCGGAATTCTGAGAGTGGGGAGGTTCCGTCTTCTGTCTGCAGCTCCCGGGATCTCCTAGGAGCCCTTCGCTTGTCTTCCCCGAGTGTCTGCATGTGCGGGCTGCCGGGGAAAGGCGGGGTTTGGGCTAGAAATTTAGGTAGTATCTCGTGCCTACCCATGGACAGTGTAGGAAATTAGCGGAATTCCCCGTGCCAGGGAACACCTTAGACACCACTTAGCTGCGTGGAAGGCGGCCCCGAACCTCCCCCACACAGTCAGGCGTGTTCCGGGATTGTGAGTGTGGGGAGGTTCCGTCTTCGGTCTGCATCACCTTGGATCTCCTAGGAGCCCTTCGCGCGTCTTCCCCGAGTGTCTGCATGTGCGGGCTGCCGGGGAAAGGCGGGGTTTGTGCTGGAAATGCAGGTAGCATTTAGTGCCTCCCCATGGACAGGTTAGGCAATTAGCGGACTTCCCCATGCCAGGGAACACCTTTGACACCACTTAGCTGCGTGGAGGGCGTCCCCGTACCTCCCCCACACAGTCAGCCGTGTTCCGGAATTGTGAGTGTGGGGAGGTTCCGTCTTCTGTCTGCAGCACCCGGGATCTCCTAGAAGCCCTTCTCGTGTCTTACCCGATTTTCTACCTGTGCGGGCTGCTGGGGAAAGTCGGGGGTTGGGCTGGAAATGCATGTAGTATCTAGTGCCAACCCCTGGACTTGGGAGGTAATTAGTTGACATCCCCCTGCCAGGGAACACCTCTGACACCAGTCAGCTGCGTGGACGGCGGCCCCAATCCTCCCCCACACAGTCAGCCGTGTTCTGGAATTCTGAGCGTGGGGAGGTTCCGTCTTCTGTCTGCAGCACCCGGGATCTCCTAGGAGCACTTCACGTGTCTTCCCCGAGTGTCTGGATGTGCGGGCTGCCGGGGAAAGGCGGGGTTTGGGCTGGAAATGCAGGTAGCATCTAGTGCCTCCCCCTGGACAGGGTAGGCAATTAGCGGACTTCCCCGTGCCAGGGAACACCTTTGACACCACTTAGCTGCGTGGAGTGCGGCCCAGAACCTCCCCCACACAGTCAGCCGTTTTTCGGAATTCTGAGAGTGGGGAGGTTCCGTCTTCTGTCTGCAGCACCCGGGATCTCCTAGGAGCCCTTCGTGTCTTACCCGAGTGTCTGCCTTTGCGGGCTGCCGGGGAAAGGCGGGGGTTGTGCTGGAAATGCAGGTAGCTTCTAGCGCATCCTTCTAGACAGGGTAGGCAATTAGCGGATTTCCCCATGCCAGGGAACACCTGTGACACCACTTAGCTGCGTGGAGGGCGGCCCCGAACCTCCCCCACACAGTCAGCCGTGTTCCGGCATTGTGAGTGTGGGGAGGTTCCGTCTTCTGTCTGCAGCACCCGGGATCTCCTAGGAGCCCTTCGCGTGTCTTCCACGAGTGTCTACCTGTGCGGGCTGACGGGGAAAGGCGGGGGTTGGGCTGGAAATGCAGGTAGTATCTAGTGCCTCCCCCTGGACTTGGGAGGTAATTTGCGGACTTCCCCCTGCCAGGGAACACCTGTGACACCAGTCAGCTGCGTGGACGTCGGCCCCAAACCTCCCCCACACAGTCAGCCGTGTTCCGGAATTCTGAGTGTGGGGAGGTTCCGTTTTCTGTCTGCAGCACACGGGATCTCCTAGGAGCACTTCGCGTGTCTTCCCCGAGTGTCTGCATGTGCGGGCTGCCGGGGAAAGGCGGGTTTTGGGCTGGAAATGCAGGTAGCATCAAGTGCCTCCCCATGGAAAGGTTAGGCAATTAGCGGACTTCCCCATGCCAGGGAACACCTTTGACACCACTTAGCTGCGTGGAGGGCGGCCCCGAAACTCCCCCACACAGTCAGCCGTGTTCCGGAATTGTGAGTGTGGGGAGGTTCCGTCTTCTGTCTGCAGCATCCGGGATCTCCTAGAAGCCCTTCTCGTGTCTTCCCCGATTTTCTACCTGTGCGGACTGCTGGGGAATGGCGGGGGTTGGGCTGGAAATGCAGGTAGTATCTAGTGCCTCCCCCTGGACTTGGGAGGTAATTAGCGGACATCCCCCTGCCAGGGAACACCTGTGACACCAGTCAGCTGCGTGGAAGGCGGCCCCAATCCTCCCCCACACAGTGAGCCGTGTTCTGGAATTCTGAGCGTGGGGAGGTTCCGCCTTCTGTCTGCAGCACCCGGGATCTCCTAGGAGCAATTCGCGTCTCATCCCCGAGTGTCTGCATGTGCGGGCTGCCGGGGAAATGCGGGATTTGGGCTGGAAATGCATGTAGCATCTAGTGCCACCCCCTGGACAGGGTAGGCAATTAGCGGACTTCCCCGTGCCAAGGAACACCTTTGACACCACTTAGCTGCGTGGAGTGCGGCCCAGAAACTCCCCCACACAGTCAGCCGTTTTCCGGAATTCTGAGAGTTGGGAGGTTCCGTCTTCTGCCTGCAGCACCCGGGATCTCCTAGGAGCACTTCGCGTGTCTTCCCCGAGTGTCTGCATGTGCGGGCTGCCGGGGAAAGGCGGGGTTTGGGCTGGAAATGCAGGTAGCATCTAGTGCCTCCCCCTGGACAGGGTAGGCAATTAGCGGATTTACCCATGCCAGGGAACACCTTTGACACCACTTCGCTGCGTGGAGGGCGGACCCGAACCTTCACCACACAGTCAGCCTTGTTCCGGAATTGTGAGTGTCGGGAGGTTCCGTCTTCTGTTTGCAGCACCCGGGATCTCCTAGGAGCCCTTCGCGTGTCTTCCCCGAGTGTCTGGTTGTGCGGGCTGCCGGGGAAAGGCGGGGTTTGGGCTGGAAATTCAGGTAGTATCTAGTGCCTCCCCATGGACAGTGTAGGCAATTAGCGGAATTCCCCATGCCAGGGAACACCTTTGACACCACTTAGCTGCGTGGAGGGCGGCCCCGAACCTCCCCCACACAGTCAGCCGTGTTCCGGAATTTTGAGTGTGGGGAGGTTCCGTCTTCTGTCTGCAGCACCCGGGATCTCCTAGGAGCCCTTCGCGTGTCTTCCCCGAGTGTCTGCATGTGCGGGCTGCCGGGGAAAGGCGGGGTTTTTGCGGGAAATGCAGGTAGTATCTCGTGCCTCCCCATGGACAGTGTAGGCAATTAGCGGACTTCCCCGTGCCAGGGAACACCTTTGACACCACTTAGCTGCGTGGAGGGCGGCCCCGAACCTCCCTTACACAGTCAGCCGTGTTGCGGGATTGTGATTGTGGGGAGGTTCCGTCTTCTGTCTGCATCACCTGGGATCTCCTAGGAGCCTTTCGCGCGTCTTCCCCGAGTATCTGCATGTGCGGGCTGCCGGGGAAAGGCGGGGGTTGGGCTGGAAATGCAGGTAGCTTCTAGCGCATCCTCCTAGACAGGGTAGGCAATTAGCGGATTTCCCCATGCCAGGGAACACCTGTGACACCAGTCAGCTGCGTGGACGGCGGCCCCAAACCTCCCCCACAAAGTCAGACGTGTTCCGGAATTATGAGAGTGGGGAGGTTCCGTCTTCTGTCTGCAGCACCCGGGATCTCCTAAGAGCACTTCGCGTGTCTTCCCCGAGTGTCTGCATGTGCTGCTTGCCGGGGAAGGGCGGGGTTTGGGCGGGAAATGCAGGTAGTATCTAGTGCCTCCCCCTGGTCAGGGTAGGCAATTAGCGGATTTACCCATGCCAGGGAACACCTTTGACACCACTTAGCTGCGTGGAGTTCTGCCCCGAACCTCCCCCACACAGTCAGCCGTGTTACGGAATTGTGAGTGTGGGGAGGTTCCGTCTTCTGTCTGCAGCACCCGGGATCTCCTAGGAGCCCTTCGCGTGTCTTCCACTATTGTCTACCTGTGCGGGCTGCCGGGGAAAGGCGGGGGTTGGGCTGGAAATGCAGGTTGTATCTAGTGCCTCCCCCTGGACTTGGGAGGTAATTTGCGGACTTCCCCCTGCCAGGGAACACCTGTGACACCAGTCAGCTTCGTGGACGTCGGCCCCAAAACTCCCCCACACAGTCAGCCGTGTTCCGGAATTCTGAGAGTGGGGAGGTTCCGTCTTCTGTCTGCAGCACCCGGGATCTCCTAGGAGCACTTCGCATATCTTCCCCGAGTGTCTGCATGTGCGGGCTGCCAGGGAAAGGTGGGGTTTGGGCTGGAAATGCAGGTAGCATCTAGTGCCTCCCCCTGGACAGGGTAGGCAATTAGCGGATTTACCCATGCCAGGGAACACCTTTGACACCACTTCGCTGCGTGGAGGGCGGACCCGAACCTTCACCACACAGTCAGACTTGTTCCGGAATTGTGAGTGTCGGGAGGTTCCGTCTTCTGTTTGCAGCACCCGGGATCTCCTAGGAGCCCTTCGCGTGTCTTCCCCGAGTGTCTGCATGTGCGGGCTGCCGGGGAAAGGCGGGGTTTGGGCTGGAAATGCAGGTAGTATCTAGTGCCTCCCCATGGACAGTGTAGGCAATTAGCGGAATTCCCCATGCCAGGGAACACTTTTGACAACACTTAGCTGCTTGGAGGGCGGCCCCGAACCTCCCCCACACAGTCAGCCGTGTTCCGGAATTGTGAGTGTGGGGAGGTTCCGTTTTTTGTCTGCAGCACCCGGGATCTCCTAGGAGCCCTTCGCCTGTCTTCCCCGAGTGTCTGCATGTGCGGGCTGCCGGGGAAAGGCGGGGTTTGGGCGGGAAATGCAGGTAGTATCTCGTGCCTCCCCATGGACAGTGTAGGCAATTAGCGGACTTCCCCGTGCCAGGGAACACCTTTGACACCACTTAGCTGCGTGGAGGGCGGCCCAGAACGTCCCCCACACAGTCAGCCGTGTTCCGGGATTGTGAGTGTGGGGAGGTTCTGTCTTCTGACTGCATCACCTGGGATCTCCTAGGAGCCTTTCGCGCGTCTTCCCCGAGTGTCTGCATGTGCGGGCTGCCGGGGAAAAGCGGGGGTTGTGCTGGAAACGCAGGTAGCATCTAGTGCCTCTCCATGGAATTGGTAGGCAATTAGCGGAATTCCCCATGCCAGGGAAAACCTTTGACACGACTTAGCTGCGTGGAGGGTGGCCCCGAACATCCCCCAAACAGTCAGCCGTGTTCCGGAATTGTGAGTGTGGGGAGGTTATGTCTTCTGTCTGCAGCACCCGGGATCTCCTAGGAGCACTTCGCATATCTTCCCCGAGTGTCTGCATGTGCGGGCTGCCGGGGAATGGTGGGGTTTGGGCTGGAAATGCAGGTAGCATCTAGTGCCTCCCCCTGGACAGGGTAGGCAATTAGCGGATTTACCCATGCCAGGGAACACCTTTGACACCACTTCGCTGCGTGGAGGGCGGACCCGAACCTTCACCACACAGTCAGACTTGTTCCTGAATTGTGAGTGTCGGGAGGTTCCGTCTTCTGTTTGCAGCACCCGGGATCTCCTAGGAGCCCTTCGCGTGTCTTCCCCGAGTGTCTGCATGTGCGGGCTGCCGGGGAAAGGCGGGGTTTGGGCTGGAAATGCAGGTAGTATCTAGTGCCTCCCCATGGACAGTGTAGGCAATTAGCGGACTTCCCCGTGCCAGGGAACACTTTTGACAACACTTAGCTGCTTGGAGGGCGGCCCCGAACCTCCCCCACACAGTCAGCCGTGTTCCGGAATTGTGAGTGTGGGGAGGTTCCGTTTTTTGTCTGCAGCACCCGGGATCTCCTAGGAGCCCTTCGCCTGTCTTCCCCGAGTGTCTGCATGTGCGGGCTGCCGGGGAAAGGCGGGGTTTGGGCGGGAAATGCAGGTAGTATCTCGTGCCTCCCCATGGACAGTGTAGGCAATTAGCGGACTTCCCCGTGCCAGGGAACACCTTTGACACCACTTAGCTGCGTGGAGGGCGGCCCAGAACGTCCCCCACACAGTCAGCCGTGTTCCGGGATTGTGAGTGTGGGGAGGTTCCGTCTTCTGACTGCATCACCTGGGATCTCCTAGGAGCCTTTCGCGCGTCTTCCCCGAGTGTCTGCATGTGCGGGCTGCCGGGGAAAAGCGGGGGTTGTGCTGGAAACGCAGGTAGCATCTAGTGCCTCTCCATGGAATTGGTAGGCAATTAGCGGAATTCCCCATGCCAGGGAAAACCTTTGACACGACTTAGCTGCGTGGAGGGTGGCCCCGAACATCCCCCAAACAGTCAGCCGTGTTCCGGAATTGTGAGTGTGGGGAGGTTATGTCTTCTGTCTGCAGCACCCGGGATCTCCTAGGAGCCCTTCGCGTGTCTTCCCCGAGTGTCTCCATGTGCGGGCTGCCGGGGAAAGGCGTGGTTTGGGCTGGAAATGCAGGTAGTATCTAGTGCCTCCCCCTGGACTTGGGAGGTAATTTGCGAACTTCCCCCTGCCAGGGAACACCTGTGACACCAGTCTGCTTCGTGGACGTCGGCCCCAAAACTCCCCCACACAGTCAGCCGTGTTCCGGAATTCTGAGAGTGGGGAGGTTCCGTCTTCTGTCTGCAGCACCCGGGATCTCCTAAGAGCACTTCGCGTGTCTTCCCCGAGTGTCTGCATGTGCTGCTTTCCGGGGAAGGGCGGGGTTTGGGCGGGAAATGCAGGTAGTATCTAGTGCCTCCCCCTGGTCAGGGTAGGCAATTAGCGGATTTACCCATGCCAGGGAACACCTTTGACACCACTTAGCTGCGTGGAGTTCTGCCCCGAACCTCCCCCACACAGTCAGCCGTGTTACGGAATTGTGGGTGTGGGGAGGTTCCGTCTTCTGTCTGCAGCACCCGGGATCTCCTAGGAGCCCTTCGCGTGTCTTCCACTATTGTCTACCTGTGCGGGCTGCCGGGGAAAGGCGGGGGTTGGGCTGGAAATGCAGGTAGTATCTAGTGCCTCCCCCTGGACTTGGGAGGTAATTTGCGGACTTCCCCCTGCCAGGGAACAACTGTGACACCAGTCAGCTTCGTGGACGTCGGCCCCAAAACTCCCCCACACAGTCAGCCGTGTTCCGGAATTCTGAGAGTGGAGAGGTTCCGTCTTCTGTCTGCAGCACCCGGGATCTCCTAGGAGCACTTCGCATATCTTCCCCGAGTGTCTGCATGTGCGGGCTGCCGGGGAAAGGTGGGGTTTGGGCTGGAAATGCAGGTAGCATCTAGTGCCTCCCCCTGGAAAGGGTAGGCAATTAGCGGATTTACCCATGCCAGGGAACACCTTTGACACCACTTCGCTGCGTGGAGGGCGGACCCGAACCTTCACCACACAGTCAGCCTTGTTCCGGAATTGTGAGTGTCGGGAGGTTCCGTCTTCTGTTTGCAGCACCCGGGATCTCCTAGGAGCCCTTCGCGTGTCTTCCCCGAGTGTCTGCATGTGCGGGCTGCCGGGGAAAGGCGGGGTTTGGGCTGGAAATGCAGGTAGTATCTAGTGCCTCCCCATGGACAGTGTAGGCAATTAGCGGAATTCCCCATGCCAGGGAACACTTTTGACAACACTTAGCTGCGTGGAGGGCGGCCCCGAACCTCCCCCACACAGTCAGCCGTGTTCCGGAATTGTGAGTGTGGGGAGGTTCCGTTTTTTGTCTGCAGCACCCGGGATCTCCTAGGAGCCCTTCGCGTGTCTTCCCCGAGTGTCTGCATGTGCGGGCTGCCGGGGAAAGGCGGGGTTTGGGCGGGAAATGCAGGTAGTATCTCGTGCCTCCCCATGGACAGTGTAGGCAATTAGCGGACTTCCCCGTGCCAGGGAACACCTTTGACACCACTTAGCTGCGTGGAAGGCGGCCCAGAACGTCCCCCACACAGTCAGCTGTGTTCCGGGATTGTGAGTGTGGGGAGGTTCCGTCTTCTGTCTGCATCACCTGGGATCTCCTAGGAGCCTTTCGCGCGTCTTCCCCGAGTGTCTGCATGTGCGGGCTGCCGGGGAAAAGCGGGGGTTGTGCTGGAAATGCAGGTAGCATCTAGTGCCTCTCCATGGAATTGGTAGGCAATTAGCGGAATTCCCCATGCCAGGGAAAACCTTTGACACGACTTAGCTGCGTGGAGGGTGGCCCCGAACTTCCCCCAAACAGTCAGCCGTGTTCCGGAATTGTGAGTGTGGGGAGGTTATGTCTTCGGTCTGCAGCACCCGGGATCTCCTAGGAGCCCTTCGCGTGTCTTCCCCGAGTGTCTCCATATGCGGGCTGCCGGGGAAAGGCGTGGTTTGGGCTGGAAATGCAGGTAGTATCTAGTGCCTACCCCTGGACTTGGGAGGTAATTTGCGAACTTCCCCCTGCCAGGGAACACCTGTGACACCAGTCAGCTTCGTGGACGTCGGCCCCAAAACTCCCCCACACAGTCAGCCGTGTTCCGGAATTCTGAGAGTGGGGAGGTTCAGTCTTCTGTCTGCAGCACCCGGGATCTCCTAGGAGCACTTCGCGTGTCTTCCCCGAGTGTCTGCATGTGCGGACTGCCGGGGAAAGGCGGGGTTTGGGCTGGAAATGCAGGTAGCATCTAGTGCCTCCCCCTGGACAGGGTAGGCAATTAGCGGATTTACCCATGCCAGGGAACACCTTTGACACCACTTCGCTACGTGGAGGGCGGACCCGAACCTTCACCACACAGTAAGCCTTGTTCCGGAATTGTGAGTGTCGGGAGGTTCCGTCTTCTGTTTGCAGCACCCGGGATCTCCTAGGAGCCCTTCGCGTGTCTTCCCCGAGTGTCTGAATGTGCGGGCTGCCGGGGAAAGGCGGGGTTTGGGCTGGAAATGCAGGTAGTATCTAGTGCCTCCCCATGGACAGTGTAGGCAATTAGCGGAATTCCCCATTCCAGGGAACACCTTTGACACCACTTAGCTGCGTGGAGGGCGGCCCAGAACGTCCCCCACACAGTCAGCCGTGTTCCGGGATTGTGAGTGTTGGGAGGTTCCGTCTTCTGTCTGCATCACCTGGGATCTCCTATGAGCCCTTCGCGCGTCTTGCCTGAGTGTCTGCATGTGCGGGCTGCCGGGGAAAGGCGGGGGTTGTGCTGGAAATGCAGGTAGCATCTAGTGCCTCTCCATGGAATTGGTAGGCAATTAGCGGAATTCCCCATGCCAGGGAACACCTTTGACACGACTTAGCTGCGTGGAGGGCGGCCCCGAACCTCCCCCAAACAGTCAGCCGTGTTCCGGAATTGTGAGTGTGGGGAGGTTATGTCTTCTGTCTGCAGCACCCGGGATCTCCTAGGAGCCCTTCGCGTGTCTTCCCCGAGTGTCTCCATGTGCGGGCTGCCGGGGAAAGGCCTGGTTTGGGCTGGAAATGCAGGTAGCATCAAGTGCCTCCCCCTGGACAGGGTAGGCAATTAGCGGACTTCCCCATGCCAGGGAACACCTTTGACACCTCTTAGCTGCGTGGTAGGCGGCCTCGAACCTCCCCCACACAGTCAGCCGTGTTCCGGAATTGTGAGTGTGGGGAGGTTCCGTCTTCTGTCAGCAGCACCCGGGATCTCATAGGAGCCCTTCGTGTCTTCCCCGAGTGTCTGCCTTTGCGGGCTGCCGGCGAAAGGCGGGGGTTGTGCTGGAAATGCAGGTAGCATCTAGTGCATCCTCCTGGACAGGGTAGGAAATTAGCGGATTTCCCCATGCCAGGGAACACCTGTGACACCAGCCACCTGCGTGGACGGCGGCCCCAAACCACCCCCACAAAGTCAGCGTGTTCCGGAATTGTGAGTGTGGGGAGGTTCCTTCTTCTGTCTGCAGCACCCGGGATCTCCTAGGAGCCCTTCGCGTGTCTTCCCCGAGTGTCTACCTGTGCGGGCTGCCGGGGAAAGACGGTGGTTGGGCTGGAAATGCAGGTAGTATCTAGTGCCTCCCCCTGGACTTGGGAGGTAATTAGCGGACATCCCCCTGCCAGTTAACACCTGTGACACCAGTCAGCTGCGTGGACGGCGGCCCGAAACCTCCCCCACCCAGTCAGCCGTGTTCTGGAATTCTGAGTGTGGGGAGGTTCCGTCTTCTGTCTGCAGCACCCGGGATCTCCTAGGAGCACTTCTCGTGTCTTCCCCGAGTGTCTGCATGTGCGGGATGCCGGGGAAAGGTGGGGTTTGGGCTGGAAATGCAGGTAGCATCTAGTGCCTCCCCCTTGACTTGGGAGATAATTAGCGGACTTCCCCCTGCCAGGGAATACTTTTGACACCACTCAGCTGCGTGGAGGGCGGCCCCTATCCTCCACCACACAGTCAGCCGTGTTCCGGAATTGTGAGTGTGGGGAGGATCCGTCTTCGGTCGGCAGCACCTGGGATCTCCTAGGAGCCATTCGCGTGTCTTCCCCGAGTGTCTGCCTTTGCGGGCTGCCGGGGAAATGCGGGGGTTGTGCTGGAAATACAGGTAGCATCTAGTGCATCCTCCTGGACAGGGTAGGCAATTAGCGGAATTCCGCCTGCCAGGGAACACCTGTGACACCATTCAACTGCGTGGAAGTCGGCCCCATTCATCCCCCACACAGTCATCCGTGTTCCGGAATTCTGAGTGTATGGAGGTTCCGTCTTCTGTCTGCAGCACCCGGGATCTCCTAGGAGCACGTCGCGTGTCTTCCCCGAGTGTCTGCATGTGCGGACTGCCTGGGAAAGGCGGGGTTTGGGCTGGAAATGCAGGTAGCATCTATTGCCTCCCCATGGACAGGGTAGGCAATTAGCGGATTCCCCATGCCAGGGAACACCTTTGACAGCACTTAGCTGCGTGGAGGGTGGCCCAGAACCTCCCACACACAGTAAGGCGTGTTCCGGAATTGTGAGTGTGGGGAGGTTCCGTCTTCTGTCTGCAGCACCCGGGATCTCCTAGGAGCCCTTCGCGAGTCTTGCCCGAGTGTCTACCTGTGCGGGCTGCCGGGGAAATGCGGGGATTGGGCTGGCAATGCAGGTAGTATCTAGTGCCTCCCCCTGGACTTGGGAGGTAATTAGCGGACTTCCCCCTGCCAAAGAACAACTGTGACACCAGTCAGCTGCGTGGACGGCGGCCCAAAACCTCACCCACACAGTCAGCCCTGTTCTGGAATTCTGAGTGTGGGGAGGTTATGTCTTCTGTCTGCAGCACCCGGGATCTCCTAGGAGCCCTTCGCGTGTCTTCCCCGAGTGTCTCCATGTGCGGGCTGCCGGGGAAAGGCCTGGTTTGGGCTGGAAATGCAGGTAGCATCAAGTGCCTCCCCCTGGACATGGTAGGCAATTAGCGGACTTCCCCATGCCAGGGAACACCTTTGACACCTCTTAGCTGCGTGGTAGGCGGCCTCGAACCTCCCCCACACAGTCAGCCGTGTTCCGGAATTGTGAGTGTGGGGAGGTTCCGTCTTCTGTCAGCAGCACCCGGGATCTCATAGGAGCCCTTCGTGTCTTCCCCGAGTGTCTGCCTTTGCGGGCTGCCGGCGAAAGGCGGGGGTTGTGCTGGAAATGCAGGTAGCATCTAGTGCATCCTCCTGGACAGGGTAGGAAATTAGCGGATTTCCCCATGCCAGGGAACACCTGTGACACCAGCCACCTGCGTGGACGGCGGCCCCAAACCACCCCCACAAAGTCAGCGTGTTCCGGAATTGTGAGTGTGGGGAGGTTCCTTCTTCTGTCTGCAGCACCCGGGATCTCCTAGGAGCCATTCGCGTGTCTTCCCCGAGTGTCTACCTGTGCGGGCTGCCGGGGAAAGACGGTGGTTGGGCTGGAAATGCAGGTAGTATCTAGTGCCTCCCCCTGGACTTGGGAGGTAATTAGCGGACATCCCCCTGCCAGTTAACACCTGTGACACCAGTCAGCTGCGTGGACGGCGGCCCGAAACCTCCCCCACCCAGTCAGCCGTGTTCTGGAATTCTGAGTGTGGGGAGGTTCCGTCTTCTGTCTGCAGCACCCGGGATCTCCTAGGAGCATTTCTCGTGTCTTCCCCGAGTGTCTGCATGTGCGGGATGCCGGGGAAAGGTGGGGTTTGGGCTGGAAATGCAGGTAGCATCTAGTGCCTCCCCCTTGACTTGGGAGATAATTAGCGGACTTCCCCCTGCCAGGGAATACTTTTGACACCACTCAGCTGCGTGGAGGGCGGCCCCTATCCTCCACCACACAGTCAGCCGTGTTCCGGAATTGTGAGTGTGGGGAGGATCCGTCTTCGGTCGGCAGCACCTGGGATCTCCTAGGAGCCATTCGCGTGTCTTCCCCGAGTGTCTGCCTTTGCGGGCTGCCGGGGAAATGCGGGGGTTGTGCTGGAAATACAGGTAGCATCTAGTGCATCCTCCTGGACAGGGTAGGCAATTAGCGGAATTCCGCCTGCCAGGGAACACCTGTGACACCATTCAGCTGCGTGGAAGTCGGCCCCATTCATCCCCCACTCAGTCATCCGTGTTCCGGAATTCTGAGTGTATGGAGGTTCCGTCTTCTGTCTGCAGCACCCGGGATCTCCTAGGAGCACGTCGCGTGTCTTCCCCGAGTGTCTACCTGTGCGGGCTGCCGGGGAAAGGCGGGGATTGGGCTGGAAATGCAGGTAGCATCTAGTGCCTACCCCTGGATAGGGTAGGCAATTAGCGGAATTTCCCGTGCCAGGGAACATTTTCACACCACTTAGCTGCGTGGAGGGCGGCCCCGAACCTCCCACACACAGTCAGCCGTGTTCCGGAATTGTGAGTGTGGGGAGGTTCCGTCTTCTGTCTGCAGCACCCGGGATCTCCTAGGAGCCCTTCGCGAGTCTTACCCGAGTGTCTGCATGTGCGGACTGCCTGGGAAAGGCGGGGATTGGGCTGGAAATGCAGGTAGCATCTATTGCCTCCCCATGGACAGGGTAGGCAATTAGCGGATTCCCCATGCCAGGGAACACCTTTGACAGCACTTAGCTGCGTGGAGGGTGGCCCAGAACCTCCCACACACAGTAAGGCGTGTTCCGGAATTGTGAGTGTGGGGAGGTTCCGTCTTCTGTCTGCAGCACCCGGGATCTCCTAGGAGCCCTTCGCGAGTCTTGCCCGAGTGTCTACCTGTGCGGGCTGCCGGGGAAATGCGGGGATTGGGCTGGCAATGCAGGTAGTATCTAGTGCCTCCCCCTCGACTTGGGAGGTAATTAGCGGACTTCCCCCTGCCAGGGAACACCTGTGACACCAGTCAGCTGCGTGGACGGCGGCCCAAAACCTCACCCACACAGTCAGCCCTGTTCTGGAATTCTGAGTGTGGGGAGGTTCCGTCTTCTGTCTGCAGCACCCGGGATCTCCTAGGAGCACTTCGCGTGTCTTCCCCGAGTGTCTGCATGTGCGGGCTGCCGGGGAAAGGCGGGGTTTCGGCTCGAAATGCAGGTAGAATCTAGTGCCTCCCCCTGGACAGGGTAGGCAATTAGCGGACTTCCCCGTGCCAGGGAACACCTTTGACACCACTTAGCTTCGTGGAGGGCGGCCCCGAACCTCCCCCACACAGTCAGCCGTGTTCCGGAATTCTGAGAGTGGGGAGTTTCCGTCTTCTGTCTGCAGCACCCGGGATCACCTAGGAGCCCTTCGTGTCTTCCCCGAGTGTCTGCCTTTGCGGGCTGCCGGGGAAAGGCGGGGGTTATGCTGCAAATGCAGGTAACATCTAGTGCATCATCCTGGACAGGGTAGGCAATTAGCGGATTTCCCCATGCCAGGGAACACCTGTGACACCAGTCAGCTGCGTGGACGTCGGCCCCAAACCTCCCCCACAAAGTCAGCCGTGTTACGGAATTCTGAGAGTGGGGAGGTTCCGTCTTCTGTCTGCAGCACCTGGGATCTCCTAGGAGCACTTCGCGTGTCTTCACCGAATGTCTGCATGTGCGGGCTGCCGGGGAAATCGGGGTTTGTGCTGGAAATGCAGGTAGCATCTAGTGCCCCCCCTGGACAGTGTAGGCAATTAGCGGATTTCCCCATGCCAGGGAACACCTGTGACACCACTTAGCTGCGTGGAGGGCGGCCCCGAACCTCCCCCACACAGTCAGCCGTGTTCCGGAATTGTGAGTGTGGGGAGGTTACGTCTTCTGTCAGCAGCACCTGAGATCTCCTAGGAGCCCTTCGCGTGTCTTCCCCGAGTGTCTACCTGTGCGGGATGCCGGGGAAAGCGGGGGTTGGGCTGAAATGCAGGTAGTATCTAGTGCCTCCCCCTGGACTTGGGAGGTAATTAGCGGAGTTCCCCTTACCAGGGAATAATTTTGACACCACTCAGCTACGTGGAGGGCGGCCCCTAACCTCCATCACACAGTCAGACGTGTTCCGGAATTGTGAGTGTGGGGAGGATCCGTCTTCTGTCTGCAGCACCTGGGATCTCCTAGGAGCCATTCGCGTGTCTTCCCCGAGTGTCTGCATGTGCGGGCAGCCGGGGAAAGGCGGGGTTTTGGCTGGAAATGCAGGTAGCATGTTGTGCCTCCCCCTGGAAAGGGTAGGCAATTAGCGGATTTCCCCATGCCAGGGAACACCTTTGACACCACTTAGCTGCGTGGAGGGCGGCCCCGAACCTCCCCCACACAGTCAGCCGTGTTCCGGAATTGTGAGTGTGGGGAAGTTCCGTCTTCTGTCTGCAGCACCCGGGATCTCCTAGGAGCACTTCGCGTGTCTTCCCCGAGTGTCTGCATGTGCGGGATGCCGGGGAAAGGCGGGGTTTGGGCTGGAAATGCAGGTAGCATCTAGTGCCTCCCCCTTGACTTGGGAGATAATTAGCGGACTTCCCCCTGCCAGGGAATACTTTTGACACCACTCAGCTGCGTGGAGGGCGGCCCCTATCCTCCACCACACAGTCAGCCATGTTCCGGAATTGTGAGTGTGGGGAGGATCCGTCTTCGGTCGGCAGCACCTGGGATCTCCTAGGAGCCATTCGCGTGTCTTCCCCGAGTGTCTGCATGTGCGGGCAGCCGGGGAAAGGCGGGGTTTTGGCTGGAAATGCAGGTAGCATGTTGTGCCTCCCCCTGGATAGGGTAGGCAATTAGCGGATTTCCCCATGCCAGGGAACACCTTTGACACCACTTAGCTGCGTGGAGGGCGGCCCCGAACCTCCCCCACAAAGTCAGCCGTGTTCCGGAATTGTGAGTGTGGGGAAGTTCCGTCTTCTGTCTGCAGCACCCGGGATCTCCTAGGAGCCCTTCGCGTGTCTTGCCCGAGTGTCTACCTGTGCGGGCTGCCGGGGAAAGGCGGGGGTTGGGCTGGAAATGCAGGTAGTAACTAGTGCATCCCCCTGGACTTGAGAGGTAATTAGCGGAATTCCCCCTGCAAGGGAACACATTTAACACCTCTTAGCTGCGTGGAGGGCGGCCCCGAACCTCCCCCACACAGTCAGCCGTGTTCCGGAATTCTGAGAGTGGGGAGGTTCCGTCTTCTGTCTGCCGAACCCGGGATCTCCTAGGAGCCCTTCGTGTATTCCCCGAGTGTCTGACTTTGCGGGCTACCGGGGAAAGGCGGGGGTTGTGCTGGAAATGCAGGTAGCATCTAGTGCATCCTCCTGGACAGGGTAGGCAATTAGTGGAATTCCGCCTGCCAGGGAACACCTGTGACACCAGTCAGCTGCGAGGAAGTCGGCCCCATTCATCCCCCACACAGTCATCCGTGTTCCGGAATTGTGAGTGTATGGAGGTTCCGTCTTCTGTCTGCAGCACCCGGGATCACCTAGGAGCCCTTCGGGTGTCTTCCCCGATTGTCTCCCATTGCGGGCTGCCGGGGAAAACGGGGGTTTGGCTGGAAATGCAGGTAGCATCTAGTGCCTCCCCCTGGAAAGGGTAGGCAATTAGCGGATTTCCCCATGCCAGGGAACACCTGTGACACCAGTCAGCTGCGTGGACGGCGGCCCCAAACCTCCCCCACAAAGTCAGCCGTGTTCCGGAATTCTGAGATTGGGGAGGTTCCGTCTTCTGTCTGCAGCACCCGGGATCTCCTAGGAGCCCTTCGCGTGTCTTCCCCGAATGTCTGCATGTGCGGGCTGCCGGGGAAAGGCGGGGTTTGGGCTGGAAATGCAGGTAGTATCTAGTGCCTCCCCCTTGACTTGGGAGGTAATTAGCGGACTTCCCCCTGCCAGGGAATACTTTTGACACCACTCAGCTACGTGGAGGGCGGCCCATATCCTCCACCACACAGACAGTTGTGTTCCGGAATTGTGAGTGTGGGGAGGATCCGTCTTCTGTCTGCAGCACCTGGGATCTCCAAGAGGCCTTTCGCGTGTCTTCCCCGGGTGTCTGCCTTTGCGAGCTGCCGGGGAAATGCGGGGGTTTTGCTGGAAATGCAGGTAGCATCTAGTGCCTCCTCCTGGACAGGGTAGGCAATTAGCGGAATTCCGCCTGCCAGGGAACACCTGTGACACCAGTTATCTGCGTGGAAGGCGGCTCCATTCATCCCCCACACAGTCATCCGTGTTCCGGAATTGTGAGTGTATGTAGGTTCCGTCTTCTGTCTGCAGCACCCGGGATCTCCTAGGAGCACTTCGCGTGTCTTCCCCGAGTGTCTGCATGTGCGGGCTGCCGGGGAAAGGCGGGGTTTGGCTGGAAATGCAGGTAGCATCTAGTGCCTCCCCCTGAACAGGGTAGGCAATTAGCGGAATTTCCCTTGCCAGGGAACACTTTTGACCCCACTTAGCTGCGTGGAGGGTGGCCTCGAACCTCCCACACACAGTCAGCCGTGTTCCGGAATTGTGAGTGTGGGGAAGTTCCGTCTTCTGTCTGCAGCATCCGGGATCTCCTAGGAGCACTTCGCGTGTCTTCCCCGAGTGTCTGCATGTGCGGGCTGCCGGGGAAAGGCGGGGGTCGGGCTGGAAATGCAGGTAGTATCTAGTGCCTCCCCCTTGACTTGGGAGGTAATTAGCGGAGTTCCCCCTACCAGGGAATAATTTTGACACCACTCAGCTACGTGGAGGGCGGCCCCTAACCTCCACCACACAGTCAGCCTTGTTCCGGAATTGTGAGTGTGGGGAGGATCCGTCTTCTGTCTACAGCACCTGGGATCTCCTAGGAGCCATTCGCGTGTCTTCCCCGAGTGTCTGCATGTGCGGGCTGCCGGGGAAAGGCGGGGATTTGGATGGAAATGCAGGTAGCATGTTGTGCCTCCCCCTGGAAAGGGTAGGCAATTAGCGGATTTCCCCATGCCAGGGAAAACCTTTGACACCACTTAGCTGCGTGGAGGGCGGCCCCGAACCTCCCCCACGCAGTCAGCCGTGTTCCGGAATTGTGAGAGTGGGGAGGTTCCGTCTTCTGTCTGCAGCACCCGGGATCTCCTAGGAGCCCTTCGTGTCTTCCCCGAGTGTCTGACTTTGCGGGCTGCCGGGGAAAGGCTTGGGTTGTGCTGGAAATGCAGGTAGCATCTAGTGCATCCTCCTGGACAGGGTAGGCAATTAGTGGAATTCCGCCTGCCAGGGAACACCTGTGACACCAGTCAGCTGCGAGGAAAGTGGCCCCATTCATCCCCCACACAGTCATCCGTGTTCCGGAATTGTGAGTGTATGGTGGTTCCGTCTTCTGCCTGCAGCACCCGGGATCTCCTAGGAGCCCTTTGTGTCTTCCCCGAATGTCTGCCTTTGCGGGCTGCCGGGGAAAGGCGGGGGTTGTGCTGGAAATGCAGGTAGCATCTAGTGCATCCTCCTGGACAGGGTAGGCAATTAGCGGATTTCCCCATGCCAGGGAACACCTGTGACACCATTCAGCTGCGTGGAAGTCGGCCCCATTCATCCCCCACACAGTCATCCGTGTTCCGGAATTTTGAGTCTATGGAGGTTCCGTCTTCGGTCTGCAGCACCCGGGATCTCCTAGGAGCACTTCGCGTGTCTTCCCCGAGTGTCTGCATGTGCGGGATGCCGGGGAAAGGCGGGGTTTGGGCTGGAAATGCAGGTAGCATCTAGTGCCTCCCCCTGGACAGGGTAGGCAATTAGCGGAATTTCCCGTGCCAGGGAACACTTTTGACACCACTTAGCTGCGTGGAGGGCGGCCCCGAACCTCCCACACACAGTCAGCCGTGTTCCGGAATTGTGAGTGTGGGGAGGTTCCGTCTTCTGTCTGCATCACCTGGGATCTCCTAGGAGCCCTTCGCGAGTCTTGCCCGAGTGTCTGCATGTGCGGACTGCCTGGGAAAGGTGGGGTTTGGGCTGGAAATGCAGGTAGCATCTATTGCCTCGCCATGGACAGGGTAGGCAATTAGCGGACTTCCCCATGCCAGGGAACACCTTTGACAGCACTTAGCTGCGTGGAGGGTGGCCCAGAACATCCCACACACAGTAAGGCGTGTTCCGGAATTCTGAGTGTGGGGAGGTTCCGTCTTCTGTCTGCAGCACCCGGGATCTCCTAGGAGCCCTTCGCGAGTCTTGCCCGAGTGTCTACCTGTGCGGGCTGCCGGGGAAAGGCGGGGATTGGGCTGGCAATGCAGGTAGAATCTAGTGCCTCCCCCTGGACTTGGGAGGTAATTAGCGGACTTCCCCGTGCCAGGGAACACCTTTGAAACCACTTAGCTGCGTGGAGGGCGGCCCCGAACCTCCCCCACACAGTCAGCCGTGTTCCGGAATTCTGAGAATGGGGAGTTTCCGTCTTCTGTCTGCAGCACCCGGGATCTCCTAGGAGCCCTTCGTGTCTTCCCCGAGTGTCTACCCTTGCGGGCTGCCGGGGAAAGGCGGTGGTTATGCTGGAAATGCAGGTAACATCTAGTGCATCATCCAGGACAGGGTAGACAATTAGCGGATTTCCCCATGCCAGGGAACACCTGTGACACCAGTCAGCTGCGTGGACGTCGGCCCCAAACCTCCCCCACAAAGTCAGCCGTGTTACGGAATTCTGAGAGTGGGGAGGTTCCGTCTTCTGTCTGCAGCACCCGGGATCTCCTAGGAGCACTTCGCGTGTGTTCACCGAATGTATGCATGTGCGGGCTGCCGGGGAAATCGGGGTATTTGCTGGAAATGCAGGTAGTATCTAATGCCTCCCCCTTGAATTGGGAGGTAATTAGCGGAATTCCCCCTGCCAGGGAATACTTTTGACACCACTCAGCTACGTGGAGGGCGGCCCCTAACCTCCACCACGTAGTCAGCCGTGTTCCAGAATTGTGAGTGTGGGGAGTATCCGTCTTCTGTCTGCAGCACCTGGGATCTCCTATTAGCCATTCGCGTGTCTTCACCGAGTGTGTGCATGTGCGGGCTGCCGGGGAAAGGCGGGGTTTGGGCTGGAAATGCAGGTAGCATGTAGTGCCTCCCCCTGGAAAGGGTAGGAAATTAGCGGATTTCCCCATGCCAGGGAACACCTTTGACACCCCTCAGCTGCGTGGAGGGCGGCCCCTAACCTCCACAACACAGTCAGCCGTGTTCTGGAATTATGAGTGTGGGGAGGTTCCGTCTTCTGTCTGCAGCACCCGGGATCTCCTAGGAGCCCTTCGTGTCTTCCCCGAGTGTCTGCATGTGCGGGCTGCCGGGGAAAGGCGGGGGTTGGGCTGGAAATGCAGGTCGCATTTAGTGCCTCCCCCTGGACTTGGGAGGTAATTAGCGGACTTCCCCATGCCAGGGAACACCTTAGACACCACTCACATGCGTGGAGGGCGGCCCAAAACCTCCCGCACACAGTCAGCCGTTTTCCGGATTTGTGAGTGTGGGGAGGTTCCGTTTTCTGTCTGCAGCACCCGGGATCTCCTAGGAGCCCTTCGCGTGTCTTCCCAGAGTGTCTCCCTTTGCGGGCTGCCGGGGAAAACGGGGGTTGGGCTGGGAATGCAAGTAGCATCTAGTGCCTCCCCCTGGACAGGGTAGGCAATTAGCGGACTTCCCGTGCCAGGGAACACCTTTGACACCACTTAGCTGCGTGGAGGGCGGCCCCGAACCTCCCCCACACAGTCAGCCGTGTTCCAGAATTCTGAGAGTGGGGAGGTTCCGTCTTCTGTCTGCAGCACCCGGGATCTCCTTGGAGCCCTTCGCATGTCTTCCCCGAGTGTCCCCAATTGCAGGCTGCCGGGGAAAGCGGGGGTTGGGCTGGAAATGCAGGTAGTATCTAGTGCCTCCCCCTGTACTTGGGAGGTAATTAGCGGACTTCCCCCTGCCAGGGAACACCTGTGACACCAGTCAGCTGCGTGGACGGCGGCCCCAAACCTCCCCCACAAAGTCAGCCGTGTTCCGGAATTCTGAGTGTGGGGGGATTCCGTCTTCTGTGTGCAGCACCCGGGATCTCCTAGGAGCACTTCGCGTGTCTTCCCCGAGTGTCTGCATTTGCGGGCTGCAGGGGAAAGCGGGGTTTGGGCTGGAAATGCAGGTACTATCTAGTGCCTACCCCTTGACTTGGGAGGTAATTAGCGGACTTCCCCCTGCCAGGGAATACTTTTTACACCACTCAGCTACGTGGATGGCGGCCCCTAACCTCCACCACACAGTCAGCCTTGTTCCAGAATTGTGAGTGTGGGGAGGATCCGTCTTATATCTGCAGCACCTGGGATCTCCTAGGAGCCATTCGCTTGTCTTCCCCGAGTGTCTACCTGTGCGGGCTGCCAGGGAAAGTAGGGGGTTGTGCTGGAAATGCAGGTAGTATCCAGTGCCTCCCCCTGGACTTGGGAGGTAATTTGCGGACTTCCCCCTGCCAGGGAACACCTGAGACACCAGTCAGCTGCGTTAACGGCGGCCCCAAACCTCCCCCAAACAGTCAGCCGTATTCTGGAATTCTGAGTGTGGGGACGTTCCGTCTTCTGTCTGCAGCACCCGGGATCTACTAGGAGCCCTTCGCGTGTCTACCCCAAGTGTCTGCCTGTGCGGGCTGCCGGGGAAAGGCGGGGTTTGGGCTGGTAATGCAGGTAGCATCTAGTGCCTCCACCTGGACAGGGTAGGCAATTAGCAGACTTCCCTGTGCCAGGCAACACCTTTGACATCACTTAGCTGCGTGGAGGGCGGCCCCGAACCTCCCCTACACAGTTAGCCATGTTCCGGAATTGTGAGTGTGGGGAGGTTCCGTGTTCTGTCTGCAGCACCCGGGATCTCCTAGAAGCCCTTCACTTGTCTTCTCCGAGTGTCTGCCTGTGGGGGCTGCCGGGGAAAGGCGGGGGTTGGGCTGGAAATGCAGGTAGCATCTAGTGACTCCCCCTGGAATTGGGAGGTAATTAGCGGACTTCCCCCTGCCAGGGAACACCTGTGACACCAGTCAGCTGCGTGGACGCGGCCCCAAAACTCCCCCACACAGTCAGCCGTGTTCCGGAATTCTGAGAGTGGGGAGGTTCCGTCTTCTGTATGCAGCACCCGAGATCTCCTAGGAGAATTTGGCGTGTCTTCCGCGAGTGTATGCATGTGCGTGCTGCCGGGGAAAGGCGGGGTTTGGATTGGAAATGCAGGTAGCATCTAGTGCCTCCCCCTGGACAGGGTAGGCAATTAGCAGACTTCCCCGTGCCAGGGAGCACCTTTGACACCACTTAGGTGCGTGGATGCGGCCCCGAACCTCCCCCACACATTTAGACGTGTTCCGGAATTGTGAGTGTGGGGAGGTTCCATCTTCTGTCTGCAGCACCCGGGATCCTAGGAGCCCTTCGCGTGTCTTCCCCGAGTGTCTCCCTTTGCGGGCTGCTGGGGAAAACGGGGGTTGGGCTGGGAATGCAAGTAGCATCTAGTGCCTCCCCCTGGACAGGGTAGTCAATTAGCGGACTTCCCGTGCCAGGGAACACCTTTGACACCACTTAGCTGCGTGGAGGGCGGCCCCGAACCTCCCCCACACAGTCAGCCGTGTTCCAGAATTCTGAGAGTGGGGAGGTTCCGTCTTCTGTCTGCAGCACCCGGGATCTCCTTGGAGCCCTTCGCATTTCTTCCCCGAGTGTCTCCAATTGCAGGCTGCCGGGGAAAGCGGGGTTTGGGCTGGAAATGCAGGTAGTATCTAGTGCCTCCCCCTGGACTTGGGAGGTAATTAGCGGACTTCCGCCTGCCAGGGAACACCTGTGACAACAGTCAGCTGCGTGGACGGCGGCCCCAAACCTCCCCCACAAAGTCAGCCGTGTTCCGGAATTCTGAGAGTGGGGGGATTCCGTCTTCTGTGTGCAGCACCCGGGATCTCCTAGGAGCACTTCGCGTGTCTTCCCCGAGTGTCTGCATTTGCGGGCTGCCGGGGAAAGCGGGGTTTGGGCTGGAAATGCAGGTAGTATCTAGTGCCTCCCCCTTGACTTGGGAGGTAATTAGCGGACTTCCCCCTGCCAGGGAATACTTTTTACACCACTCAGCTACGTGGAGGGCGGCCCCTAACCTCCACAACACAGTCAGCCGTGTTCCGGAATTGTGAGTGTGGGGAGGATCCGTCTTATATCTGCAGCACCTGGGATCTCCTAGGAGCCATTCGCTTGTCTTCCCCGAGTGTCTACCTGTGCGGGTTGCCGGGGAAATTAGGGGGTTGTGCTGGAAATGCAGGTAGTATACAGTGCCTCCCCCTGGACTTGGGAGGTAATTTGCGGACTTCCCCCTGCCAGGGAACACCTGTGACACCAGTCAGCTGCGTGGACGGCGGCCCCAAACCTCTCCAACACAGTCAGCCGTATTCTGGAATTCTGAGTGTGGGGAGGTTCCGTCTTCTGTCTGCAGCACCCGGGATCTACTAGGAGCCCTTCGCGTGTCTACCCCGAGTGTCTGCCTGTGCGGGCTGCCGGGGAAAGGCGGGGTTTGCGCTGGTAATGCAGGTAGCATCTAGTGCCTCCACCTGGACAGGGTAGGCAATTAGCGGACTTCCCTGTGCCAGGCAACACCTTTGACACCAGTCAGCTGCGTGGAGGGCGGCCCCGAACCTCCCCTACACAGTTAGCCATGTTCTGGAATTGTGAGTGTGGGGAGGTTCCGTATTCTGTCTGCAGCACCCGGGATCTCCTAGAAGCCCTTCACTTGTCTTCTCCGAGTGTCTGCCTTTGGGGGCTGCCGGGGAAAGGCGGGGGTTGGGCTGGAAATGCAGGTAGCATCTAGTGACTCCCCCTGGAATTGGGAGGTAATTAGCGGACTTCCCCCTGCCAGGGAACACCTGTGACACCAGTCAGCTGCGTGGACGGCGGCCCCAAAACTCCCCCACACAGTCAGCCGTGTTCCGGAATTCTGAGAGTGGGGAGGTTCCGTCTTCTGTATGCAGCACCCGAGATCTCCTAGGAGAATTTGGCGTGTCTTCCGCGAGTGTATGCATGTGCGTGCTGCCGGGGAAAGGCGGGGTTTGGATTGGAAATGCAGGTAGCATCTAGTGCCTCCCCCTGGACAGGGTAGGCAATTAGCAGACTTCCCCGTGCCAGGGAGCACCTTTGACACCACTTAGGTGCGTGGATGCGGCCCCGAACCTCCCCCACACATTTAGACGTGTTCCGGAATTGTGAGTGTGGGGAGGTTCCATCTTCTGTCTGCAGCACCCGGGATCCTAGGAGCCCTTCGCGTGTCTTCCCCGAGTGTCTCCCTTTGCGGGCTGCTGGGGAAAACGGGGGTTGGGCTGGGAATGCAAGTAGCATCTAGTGCCTCCCCCTGGACAGGGTAGTCAATTAGCGGACTTCCCGTGCCAGGGAACACCTTTGACACCACTTAGCTGCGTGGAGGGCGGCCCCGAACCTCCCCCACACAGTCAGCCGTGTTCCAGAATTCTGAGAGTGGGGAGGTTCCGTCTTCTGTCTGCAGCACCCGGGATCTCCTTGGAGCCCTTCGCATTTCTTCCCCGAGTGTCTCCAATTGCAGGCTGCCGGGGAAAGCGGGGGTTGGGCTGGAAATGCAGGTAGTATCTAGTGCCTCCCCCTGGACTTGGGAGGTAATTAGCGGACTTCCGCCTGCCAGGGAACACCTGTGACACCAGTCAGCTGCGTGGACGGCGGCCCCAAACCTCCCCCACAAAGTCAGCCGTGTTCCGGAATTCTGAGAGTGGGGGGATTCCGTCTTCTGTGTGCAGCACCCGGGATCTCCTAGGAGCACTTCGCGTGTCTTCCCCGAGTGTCTGCATTTGCGGGCTGCCGGGGAAAGCGGGGTTTGGGCTGGAAATGCAGGTAGTATCTAGTGCCTCCCCCTTGACTTGGGAGGTAATTAGCGGACTTCCCCCTGCCAGGGAATACTTTTTACACCACTCAGCTACGTGGAGGGCGGCCCCTAACCTCCACCACACAGTCAGCCGTGTTCCGGAATTGTGAGTGTGGGGAGGATCCGTCTTATATCTGCAGCACCTGGGATCTCCTAGGAACCATTCGCTTGTCTTCCCCGAGTGTCTACCTGTGCGGGTTGCCGGGGAAATTAGGGGGTTGTGCTGGAAATGCAGGTAGTATACAGTGCCTCCCCCTGGACTTGGGAGGTAATTTGCGGACTTCCCCCTGCCAGGGAACACCTGTGACACCAGTCAGCTGCGTGGACGGCGGCCCCAAACCTCTCCAACACAGTCAGCCGTATTCTGGAATTCTGAGTGTGGGGAGGTTCCGTCTTCTGTCTGCAGCACCCGGGATCTACTAGGAGCCCTTCGCGTGTCTACCCCGAGTGTCTGCCTGTGCGGGCTGCCGGGGAAAGGCGGGGTTTGCGCTGGTAATGCAGGTAGCATCTAGTGCCTCCACCTGGACAGGGTAGGCAATTAGCGGACTTCCCTGTGCCAGGCAACACCTTTGACACCAGTCAGCTGCGTGGAGGGCGGCCCCGAACCTCCCCTACACAGTTAGCCATGTTCTGGAATTGTGAGTGTGGGGAGGTTCCGTATTCTGTCTGCAGCACCCGGGATCTCCTAGAAGCCCTTCACTTGTCTTCTCCGAGTGTCTGCCTTTGGGGGCTGCCGGGGAAAGGCGGGGGTTGGGCTGGAAATGCAGGTAGCATCTAGTGACTCCCCCTGGAATTGGGAGGTAATTAGCGGACTTCCCCCTGCCAGGGAACACCTGTGACAACAGTCAGCTGCGTGGACGGCGGCCCCAAAACTCCCCCACACAGTCAGCCGTGTTCCGGAATTCTGAGAGTGGGGAGGTTCCGTCTTCTGTATGCAGCACCCGAGATCTCCTAGGAGAATTTGGCGTGTCTTCCGCGAGTGTATGCATGTGCGGGCTGCCGGGGAAAGGCGGGGTTTGGGCTGGAAATGCAGGTAGCATCTAGTGCCTCCCCCTGGACTGGGTAGGCAATTAGTAGACTTCCCCGTGCCAGGGAGCACCTTTGACACCACTTAGGTGCGTGGATGCGGCCCCGAAACTCCCCCACACAGTTAGACGTGTTCCGGAATTGTGAGTGTGGGGAGGTTCCGTCTTCTGTCTGCAGCACCCGGGATCCTAGGAGCCCTTCGCGTGTCTTGCCCGAGTGTCTATCTGTGCGGGCTGCTGGGGAAATGCGGGGGTTGGGCTGGAAATGCAGGTAGTATCTAGTGCCTCCCCCTGGACTTGGGACGTTATTAGCGGAATTCCCCCTGCCAGGGAATACCTTTGACACCACTCAGCTGCGTGGGGACGGCCCTTAAACTCCCCCACACAGTCAGCCGTGTTCCGGAATTGTGAGTGTGGGGAGGTTCCGTCTTCTGTCTGCAGCACCCGGGATCTCCTAGGAGCCCTTCGCGTGTCTTCCCCGAGTGTCTGCCTGTGTGGGCTGCCGGAGAAAGGCGGGGGTTGGGCTGAAAATGCAGGTAGCATCTAGTGCCTCCCCCTGGAATTGGGAGGTAATTAGCGGACTTCCCCCTGCCAGGGAACACCTGTGACACCAGTCAGCTGCGTGGACGTCGGCACCAAAACTCCCCCACACAGTCAGCCGTGTTCCGGAATTCTGAGAGTGGGGAGATTCCGTCTTCTGTCTGCAGCACCCGGGATCTCCTAGGAGCCATTCTCGTGTCTTCCCCGAGTGTCTGCCTGTGCGGGCTGCCGGGGAAAGGCGGGGGTTGGTCTGGAAATGTAGGTAACATCTAGTGCCTCCCCCTGAACAGGGGAGGTAATTAGCGGAATTCCGCCTGCCAGGGAACACCTGTGACACCAGTCAGCTTCATGGACGGCGGCCCCATACCTCCCCCACACAGTCAGCCGTGTTCTGGAATTCTGAGTGTGGGGAGGTTCCGTCTTCTGTCTGCAGCACCCGGGATCTCCTAGGAGCCCTTCGTGTCTTCCCCGAGTGTCTGCCTTTGCGGGCTGCCGGGAAAGTCGGGGGTTGTGCTGGAAATGCAGGTAGCATCTAGTGCATATTCCTGGACAGGGTAGGCAATTAGCGGATTTCCCCATGCCAGGGAACACCTGTGACACCAGTCAGCTGCGTGGACGGCGGTCCCAAACCTCCCCCACAAAGTCAGCCGTGTTCCGGAAATCTGAGTTTGGGGGGGTTCCGTCTTCTGTCTGCAGCACCCGGGATATCCTAGGAGCACTTCGCGTGTCTTCCCCGAGTGTCTTCATGTGCGGGCTGCCGGGGAAAGCGGGGTTTGGGATGGAAATGCAGGTAGCATCTAGTGCCCCCCCTGGAGGGTGTAGGCAATTAGCGGACTTCCCCGTGTCAAGGAACACCTTTGACACCACTTAGCTGCATGGAGGGCAGCCCCGAACCTCCCCCACACAGTCAGCCGTGTTCTGGAATTCTAAGAGTGGGGAGGTTCCGTCTTCTGTCTGCAGCACCCGGGATCTCCTAGGAGCCCTTCGCGTGTCTTCCCCGAGTGTCTACCTGTGCGGGCTGCAGGGGAAAGGCGGGGGTTGGGCTGGAAATGCAGGTAGTATCTAGTGCCTCCCCCTGGACTTGGGAGGTAAATAGCCGACTTCCCCCTGCCAGGGAACACCTGTGACACCAGTCAGCTTCGTGGACGGCGGCCAAAAACCTCCCCCACACAGTCAAACGTGTTCTGGAATTCTGAGTGTGGGGTGGTTCCGTCTTCTGTCTGCAGCACCCGGAATCTCCTAGGAGCACTTCGCGTGTCTTCCCCGAGTCTCTGCATGTGCGGGCTGCCGGGGAAATGCGGGGTTTGGGCTGGAAATTCAGGTAGCATCTAGTGCATCCTCCTGGACAGGGTAGGCAATTAGCGTACTTCCCCGTGCCAGGGAACACCTTTGACACCACTTAGCTGCGTGGAGTGCGGCCCCGAACCTCCCCACACAGTCAGCCGTGTTCCGGAATTGTGAGTGTGGGGAGGTTCCGTCTTCTGTCTGCAGCACCCGGGATCTCCTAGGAGCCCTTCGCGTGTCTTCCCCGAGTGTCTGCCTGTGTGGGCTGCCGGAGAAAGGCGGGGGTTGGGCTGAAAATGCAGGTAGCATCTAGTGCCTCCCCCTGGAATTGGGAGGTAATTAGCGGACTTCCCCCTGCCAGGGAACACCTGTGACACCAGTCAGCTGCGTGGACGGCGGCACCAAAACTCCCCCACACAGTCAGCCGTGTTCCGGAATTCTGAGTGTGGGGAGATTCCGTCTTCTGTCTGCAGCACCCGGGATCTCCTAGGAGCCATTCTCGTGTCTTCCCCGAGTGTCTGCCTGTGCGGGCTGCCGGGGAAAGGCGGGGATTGGGCTGGCAATGCAGGTAGAATCTAGTGCCTCCCCCTGGACTTGGGAGGTAATTAGCGGAATTCCGCCTGCCAGGGAACACCTGTGACACCAGTCAGCTTCATGGACGGCGGCCCCATACCTCCCCCACACAGTCAGCCGTGTTCTGGAATTCTGAGTGTGGGGAGGTTCCGTCTTCTGTCTGCAGCACCCGGGATCTCCTAGGACCCCTTCGTGTCTTCCCCGAGTGTCTGCCTTTGCGGGCTGCCGGGAAAGTCGGGGGTTGTGCTGGAAATGCAGGTAGCATCTAGTGCATATTCCTGGACAGGGTAGGCAATTAGCGGATTTCCCCATGCCAGGGAACACCTGTGACACCAGTCAGCTGCGTGGACGGCGGTCCCAAACCTCCCCCACAAAGTCAGCCGTGTTCCGGAAATCTGAGTTTGGGGGGGTTCCGTCTTCTGTCTGCAGCACCCGGGATATCCTAGGAGCACTTCGCGTGTCTTCCCCGAGTGTCTTCATGTGCGGGCTGCCGGGGAAAGCGGGGTTTGGGATGGAAATGCAGGTAGCATCTAGTGCCCCCCCTGGAGGGTGTAGGCAATTAGCGGACTTCCCCGTGTCAAGGAACACCTTTGACACCACTTAGCTGCATGGAGGGCAGCCCCGAACCTCCCCCACACAGTCAGCCGTGTTCTGGAATTCTAAGAGTGGGGAGGTTCCGTCTTCTGTCTGCAGCACCCGGGATCTCCTAGGAGCCCTTCGCGTGTCTTCCCCGAGTGTCTACCTGTGCGGGCTGCAGGGGAAAGGCGGGGGTTGGGCTGGAAATGCAGGTAGTATCTAGTGCCTCCCCCTGGACTTGGGAGGTAAATAGCCGACTTCCCCCTGCCAGGGAACACCTGTGACACCAGTCAGCTTCGTGGACGGCGGCCAAAAACCTCCCCCACACAGTCAAACGTGTTCTGGAATTCTGAGTGTGGGGTGGTTCCGTCTTCTGTCTGCAGCACCCGGAATCTCCTAGGAGCACTTCGCGTGTCTTCCCCGAGTCTCTGCATGTGCGGGCTGCCGGGGAAATGCGGGGTTTGGGCTGGAAATTCAGGTAGCATCTAGTGCATCCTCCTGGACAGGGTAGGCAATTAGCGTACTTCCCCGTGCCAGGGAACACCTTTGACACCACTTAGCTGCGTGGAGTGCGGCCCCGAACCTCCCCACACAGTCAGCCGTGTTCCGGAATTGTGAGTGTGGGGAGGTTCCGTCTTCTGTCTGCAGCACCCGGGATCTCCTAGGAGCCCTTCGCGTGTCTTCCCCGAGTGTCTGCCTGTGTGGGCTGCCGGAGAAAGGCGGGGGTTGGGCTGAAAATGCAGGTAGCATCTAGTGCCTCCCCCTGGAATTGGGAGGTAATTAGCGGACTTCCCCCTGCCAGGGAACACCTGTGACACCAGTCAGCTGCGTGGACGGCGGCACCAAAACTCCCCCACACAGTCAGCCGTGTTCCGGAATTCTGAGTGTGGGGAGATTCCGTCTTCTGTCTGCAGCACCCGGGATCTCCTAGGAGCCATTCTCGTGTCTTCCCCGAGTGTCTGCCTGTGCGGGCTGCCGGGGAAAGGCGGGGGTTGGTCTGGAAATGTAGGTAACATCTAGTGCCTCCCCCTGAACAGGGGAGGTAATTAGCGGAATTCCGCCTGCCAGGGAACACCTGTGACACCAGTCAGCTTCATGGACGGCGGCCCCATACCTCCCCCACACAGTCAGCCGTGTTCTGGAATTCTGAGTGTGGGGAGGTTCCGTCTTCTGTCTGCAGCACCCGGGATCTCCTAGGAGCCCTTCGTGTCTTCCCCGAGTGTCTGCCTTTGCGGGCTGCCGGGAAAGTCGGGGGTTGTGCTGGAAATGCAGGTAGCATCTAGTGCATATTCCTGGACAGGGTAGGCAATTAGCGGATTTCCCCATGCCAGGGAACACCTGTGACACCAGTCAGCTGCGTGGACGGCGGTCCCAAACCTCCCCCACAAAGTCAGCCGTGTTCCGGAAATCTGAGTTTGGGGGGGTTCCGTCTTCTGTCTGCAGCACCCGGGATATCCTAGGAGCACTTCGCGTGTCTTCCCCGAGTGTCTTCATGTGCGGGCTGCCGGGGAAAGCGGGGTTTGGGATGGAAATGCAGGTAGCATCTAGTGCCCCCCCTGGAGGGTGTAGGCAATTAGCGGACTTCCCCGTGTCAAGGAACACCTTTGACACCACTTAGCTGCATGGAGGGCAGCCCCGAACCTCCCCCACACAGTCAGCCGTGTTCTGGAATTCTAAGAGTGGGGAGGTTCCGTCTTCTGTCTGCAGCACCCGGGATCTCCTAGGAGCCCTTCGCGTGTCTTCCCCGAGTGTCTACCTGTGCGGGCTGCAGGGGAAAGGCGGGGGTTGGGCTGGAAATGCAGGTAGTATCTAGTGCCTCCCCCTGGACTTGGGAGGTAAATAGCCGACTTCCCCCTGCCAGGGAACACCTGTGACACCAGTCAGCTTCGTGGACGGCGGCCAAAACCTCCCCCACACAGTCAAACGTGTTCTGGAATTCTGAGTGTGGGGTGGTTCCGTCTTCTGTCTGCAGCACCCGGAATCTCCTAGGAGCACTTCGCGTGTCTTCCCCGAGTCTCTGCATGTGCGGGCTGCCGGGGAAATGCGGGGTTTGGGCTGGAAATTCAGGTAGCATCTAGTGCATCCTCCTGGACAGGGTAGGCAATTAGCGGATTTCCCCGTGCCAGGGAACACCTTTGACAACACTTAGCTGCGTGGAGGGCGGCCCCGAACCTCCCCCACACAGTCAGCCGTGTTCCGGAATTGTGAGTGTGGGGAGGTTCCGTCTTCTGTCTGCAGCACCCGGGATCTCCTAGGAGCCCTTCGCGTATCTTGCCGAGTGTGTATCTGTGCGGGCTGCCGGGGAAAGACGGGGTTTGGGCTGGAAATGCAGGTAGCATCTAGTGCCTCCCCCTGGACTTGGGAGGTATTTAGCGGACTTCCCCATCCCAGGGAACATCTGTGACAACAGTCAGCTGCGTGGACGGCGGCCCCAAACGTCCCCCACACAGTCATCCGTGTTCCGGAATTGTGAGTGTATGGAGGTTCCGTCTTCTGTCTGCAGCACCCGGGATCTCCTAGGAGCCCTTCACGAGTATTCCCCGAGTGTCTGATTGTGCGGGCTGCCGGGGAAAGGCGGGGGTTGGGCTGGAAATGCAGGTAGCATCTATTGACTCCCCCTGAACAGGGGAGGTAATTAGCGGAATTCAGCCTGCCAGGGAACACCTGTGACACCAGTCAGCTGCGTGGAAGTCGGCCCCATTCTTCCCCCACACAGTCATCCGTGTTCCGGAATTGTGAGTGTATGGAGGTTCCGTCTTCTGTCTGCAGCAACCGGGATCTCCTAGGGGCCCTTCGCGTGTCTTCCCCGAGTGTCTGCATGTGCGGGCTGCCGGGGAAAGGCGGGGATTAGGCTGGAAATGCAGGTAGCATCTAGTGCCTCCCAATGGACAGGGTAGGCAATTAGCGGAATTCCCCGTGCCAGAGAACACCTTTGACACCACTTAGCTGCGTGGAGGGCGGCACCGAATCTCCCCCACACAGTCAGCCGTGTTCCTTAATTCTGAGAGTGGGGAGGTTCCGTCTTCTGCCTGCAGCTCCCGGGATCTCCTAGGAGCCCTTCGTGTCTTCCCCGAGTGTCTGCCTTTGCAGGCTGCCGGGGAAAGGCGGGGGTTGTGCTGGAAATGCAGGTAGCATCTAGTGCATCCTCCTGGACAGGGTAGGCAATTAGCGGATTTCCCCATGCCAGGGAACACCTGTGACACCAGTCAGCTGCGTGGACAGCGGCCCCAAACCTACCACACAAAGTCAGCCGTGTTCCGGAATTCTGAGATTGGGGAGGTTCCGTCTTCTTTCTGCAGCACCCGGGATCTCCTAGGAGCACTTCGCGTGTCTTCCCCGAGTGTCTGCATGTGCGGGCTGCCGGGGAAAGCGGTTTTTGGGCTGGAAATGCAGGTAGTATATAGTGCCTCCCCCTTGACTTGGGAGGTAATTAGCGGACTTCCCCCTGCCAGGGAATACCTTTGACACTACTCAGCTACGTGGAGGGCGGCCCCTAACCTCCACCACACAGTCAGCCGTGTTCTGGAATTGTGAGTGCGGGGAGGATCCGTCTTCTGTCTGCAGCACCTGGGATCTACTAGGAGCCATTCGCGTGTCTTCCCCGAGTGTCTGCATGTGCGGGCTGCCGGGGAAAGGCGGGGTTTTGGCTGGAAATGCAGGTAGCATGTAGTGCCTCCCCCTTCAAAGGGTAGGCAATTAGCGGATTTCCCCAAGCCAGGGAACTCCTTTGACACCACTTAGCTGCGTGGAGGGTGGCCTCGAACCTGTCCCACACAGTCAGCCGTGTTCCGGAATTGTGAGTGTGGGGAGGTTCCGTCTTCTGTCTGCAGCACCCGGGATCTCCTAGGAGCCCTTCGCGTGTCTTCCCCGAGTGTCTGCCTGTGTGGGCTGCCGGGGAAATGCGGGGGTTGGGCTGGAAATGCAGGTAGCTTCTATTGCCTCCCCCTGGACTTGGGAGGTAATTAGCGGAATTCCCCCTGCCAGGGAACACCTGTGACACCAGTCAGCTGCGTGGACGGCGGCCCCAAACCTCCCCCACACAGTCAGTCGTGTTCCGGAATTCTGAGAGTGGGGAGTTTCCGACTTCTGTCTGCAGCACCCGGGATCTCCTAGGAGCCATTCTCGTGTCTTCCGCGAGTGTCTGCCTGTGCGGGCTGCCGGGGAAAGGCGGGGGTTGGGCTGGAAATGTAGGTAACATCTAGTGCCTCCCCCTGAACAGGGGAGGTAATTAGCGGAATTCCGCCTGCCAGGGAACACCTGTGACACCAGTCAGCTTCATGGACGGCGGCCCCATACCTCCCCCACACAGTCAGCCGTGTTCTGGAATTCTGAGTGTGGGGAGGTTCCGTCTTCTGTCTGCAGCACCCGGGATCTCCTAGGAGCCCTTCGTGTCTTCCCCGAGTGTCTGCCTTTGCGGGCTGCCGGGAAAGGCGGGGGTTGTGCTGGAAATGCAGGTAGCATCTAGTGCATCCTCCTGGACAGGGTAGGCAATTAGCGGATTTCCCCATGCCAGGGAACACCTGTGAAACCAGTCAGCTGCGTGGACGGCGGTCCCAAACCTCCCCCACAAAGTCAGCCGTGTTCCGGAATTCTGAGTTTGGGGGGGTTCCGTCTTCTGTCTGCAGCACCCGGGATATCGTAGGAGCACTTCGCGTGTCTTCCCCGAGTGTCTGCATGTGCGGGCTGCCGGGGAAAGCGGGGTTTTGGATGGAAATGCAGGTAGCATCTAGTGCCCCCCCTGGAGAGTGTAGGCAATTAGCGGACTTCCCCGTGTCAGGGAACACCTTTGACACCACTGAGCTCCATGGAGGTCGGCCCCGAACCTCCCCCACACAGTCAGCCGTGTTCCGGAATTGTGAGTGTGGGGAGGTTCCGTCTTCTGTCTGCAGCACCTGAGATCTCCTAGGAGCCCTTCGCGTGTATTCCCCGAGTGTCTACCTGTGCGGGCTGCCGGGGAAATGCGGGGGTAGGGCTGGAAATGCAGGTAGTATCTAGTGCCTCCCCCTTGACTTGGGAGGTAACTAGCGGACTTCCCCCTGCCTGGGAATACTTTTGACACCACTCAGCTACGTGGAGGGCGGACCCTAAACTCCACCACACAGTCAGTCGTGTTCCGGAATTGTGAGTGTGGGGAGGTTCCGTCTTCTGTCTGCAGCACCCGGGATATCCTAGGAGCCCTTCGTGTCTTCCCCGAGTGTCTGCCTTTGCGGGCTGCCGGGAAAGGCGGGGGTTGTGCTGGAAATGCAGGCAGCATCTAGTGCATCCTCCTGGACAGGGTAGGCAATTAGCGGATTTCCCCATGCCAGTGAACACCTGTGAAAGCAGTCAGCTGCGTGGACGGCGGTCCCAAACCTCCCCCACAAAGTCAGACGTGTTCCGGAATTCTGAGATTGGGGGGGTTCCGTCTTCTGTCTGCAGCAACTGGGATATCCTAGGAGCACTTCGCGTGTCTTCCCCGAGTGTCTGCATGTGCGGGCTGCTGGGGAATGCGGGGTTTAGGATGGAAATGCAGGTAGCATCTAGTGCCACCCCTGGAAAGTGTAGGCAATTAGCGGACTTCCCAGTGTCAGGGAACACCTTTGACACCACTTAGCTGCGTGGAGGGCGGCCCCGAATCTCCCCCACACAGTCAGCCGTGTTCCGGAATTGTGAGTGTGGGGAGGTTCCCTCTTCTGTCTGCAGCACCCGAGATCTCCTAGGAGCCCTTCGCGTGTCTTCCTCCAGTGTCTGCATGTGCGGGCTGTCGGGGAAATGCTGGGTTTGGGCTGGAAATGCAGGTAGCATCTAGTGCCTCCCCCTGGACTTGGGAGGTAATTAGCGGAATTCCCCCTGCCAGGGAATACCTTTGACACCCCTCAGCTGCGTGGAGGGCGGCCCCTAACCTCCCACACAAAGTCAGACTTGTTCCGGAATTGTGAGTGTCGGGAGGTTCCGTCTTCTGTCTGCAGCACCTGGGATCTCCTAGGAGCACTTCGGGTGTCTTCCCCGAGTGTCTGCATGTGCGGGCTGCCGGGGAAAGGCGGGGTTTCGGCTGAAAATGCAGGTAGTATCTAGTGCCTCCCCCTGGACAGGGTAGGCAATTAGCGGATTTCCCCATGACAGGGAACACATTTGACACCACTTAGCTGCGTGTAGGGCGGCCCCGAACCTCCCCCACACAGTCAGCCGTGTTTCGGAATTGTGAGTGTGGGGAGGTTCCGTCTTCTGTCTGCAGCACCCGGGATCTCCTAGGAGCCCTTCGCGTGTCTTCCCCGAGTGTCTACCTGTGCGGGCTGCCGGGGAAAGGCGGGGGTTGGGCTGGAAATGCAGGTAGTATCTAGTGCCTCCCCCTGGACTTGGGAGGTAATTAGCGGACTTCCCCCTGCCAGGGAACACCTGTGACACCAGTCAGCTGCTTGGACGGCGGCCCCAAACCTCCCCCACACAGTCATCCGTGTTCTGGAATTCTGAGAGTTGGGAGGTTCCGTCATCTGTCTGCAGCACCCGGGATCTCCTAGGAGCCCTTCGTGTCTTCCCCATGTGTCTGCCTTTGCGGGCTGCCGGGGAAATGCGGGGGGTTGTTCTGGAAATGCAGGTAGCATCTAGTGCATCCTCCTGGACAGGGTAGGCAATTAGAGGATTTCCCCATGCAAGGGAACACCTGTGACGCCAGTCAGCTGCGTGGACGGCGGCCCCAAACCTCCCCCACAAAGTAAGCCGTGTTCCGGAATTCTGAGAGTGGGGAAGTTCCGTCTTCTGTCTGCAGCACCCGGGATCCCTAGGAGCCCTTCGCGTGTCTTCCCCGAGTGTCTACATGTGCGGGCTTCCGGGAAAATGCGGGGGTTGGTCTGGAAATGCAGGTAGTATCTAGTGCCTCCCCCTGGACTTGGGAGGTAATTAGCGGACTTCCCCCTGCCAGGGAACACCTGTGACACCAGTCAGCTGCGCGGACGGCGGCACCAAACCTCCCCCACACAGTCAGCCGTGTTCTGGATTTCTGAGAGTGGGGAGGTTCCGTCTTCTGTCTGCAGCACCCGGGATCTCCTAGGAGCCCTTCTCGTGTCTTCCCCGAGTGTCTGCCTGTGCGGGCTGCTGGGGAAAGGGAGGGGTTGGCCTGGAAATGCAGGTAGCATCTAGTGCCTCCCCCTGAACAGGGGAGGTAATTAGCGGAATTCCGCCTGCCAGGGAACACCTGTGACACCAGTCAGCTTCGTGGACGGCGGCCCCATACCTCCCCCACACAGTCAGCCGTGTTCTGGAATTCTGAGTGTGGGGACGTTCCGTCTTCTGTCTGCAGCACCTGGGATCTCCTAGGAGCCCTTCGCGTGTCTTCCCCGAGTGTCTCCCATTGCGGGCTGCCGGGAAAGTCGGAGGTTGGGCTGGAAATGCAGGTAGCTTCTAGTGCATCGTCCTGGACAGGGTAGGCCATTAGCGGATTTCCCCATGACAGGGAACACCTGTGACACCAGTCAGCTGCGTGGACGGCGGCCCCAAACCTCCCCCACACAGTCAGCCGTGTTCCGGAATTCTGAGAGTGGGGAGGTTCCGTCCTCTGTCTGCAGCACCCGGGATCTCCTAGGAGCACTTCGCCTCTCTTCCCCGATTGTCTGCCTGTGCGGTCTGCCGGGGAAAGCGGGGTTTGGGCTGGAAATGCAGGTAGCATCTAATGCCTCCCCCTTGACTTGGGAGGTAATTAGCGGAATTCCCCCTGCCAGGGAATACTTTTGACACCAGTCAGCTGCGTGGAGGGCGGCCCCTAACCTCCAACACACAGTCAGCTGTGTTCTGGAATTGTGAGTGTGGGGAGGATCCATCTTCTATCTGCAGCACCCGGGATCCCCTATTAGCCCTTCGCGTGTCTTCCCCGAGTGTCTGCCTGTGCGGGCTGCCGGGGAAATGCGGGGGTTGGGCTGGAAATGCAGGTAGTATCTAGTGCCTCCCCCTGGACTTTGGAGGTAATTTGCGGACTTCCCCCTGCCAGGGAACACCTGTGACACCAGTCAGCTGCGTGGACTGCGGCCCCAATCCTCATCCACACAGTCAGCCGTGTTCCGGAATTCTGAGAGTGGGGAGGTTCCGTCTTCTGTCTGCAGCACCCGGGATCTCCTAGGAGCCTTTCGAGTGTCTTCCCCGAGTGTCTGCATGTGCGGGCTGCCGGGGAATGGCGGGGTTTGTGTTGGAAATGCAGGTAGTATCTAGTGCCTCCCCCAGGACAGGGTAGGCAATTAGCGGATTTACCCATGCCAGGGAACACCTTTGACACCACTTAGCTACGTGGAGGTCGGCTCCGAACCTCCACCACACAGTCAGCCGTGTTCCGGAATTGTGAGTGTGGGGAGGTTCCGTCTTCTGTCTGCAGCACCCGGGATCTCCTAGGAGCCATTCGCGTGTCTTCCCCGAGTGTCTGCCTTTGCGGGCTGCCGGGGTAAGGCGGGGGTTGGGCTGGAAATGCAGGTAGCATCTAGTGCCTCCCCCTGGACTTGGGAGGAAATTAGCGGACTTCCCCCTGCCAGGGAACACCTGTGAAACCAGTCAGCTGCGTGGACGGCGGCCCCATTCTTCCCCCACACAGTCATCCGTGTTCCGGAATTGTGAGTGTATGGAGGTTCTGTCTTCTGTCTGCAGCACCCGGGATCTCCTAGGAGCCCTTCGCGTGTCTTCCCCGAGTGTCTGCCTGTGCGGGCTGCCGGTGAAAGGCGGGGGTTGGGCTGGAAATGCAGGTAGTATCTAGTGCCACCCCCTGGACTTGGGAGGTAATTAGCGGACTTCCCCCTGCCAGGGAACACCTGTGACACCAGTCAGCTGCGTGGACGTCGGCCCTAAACCTCCCTCACACAGTCAGTCGTGTTTTGGAATTCTGAGAGTGGGGAGGTTCCGTCTTCTGTCTGCAGCACCCGGGATCTCCTAGGAGCACTTCGCGTGTCTTCCCCGAGTGTCTGCATGTGCGGGCTGCCGGGGAATGGCGGGGTTTGGGCTGGAAATGCAGGTGGCATCTAGTGCCTCCCCCTGGACAGGGTAGGCAATTAGCGGACTTCCCCGTGCCAGGGAACACCTTTGAAACCACTTAGCTGCGTGGAGGGCGTCCCAGAAACTCCCCCACACAGTCAGCCTTGTTCCGGAATTGTGAGTGTGGGGAGGTTCCGTCTTCTGTCTGCAGCACCCGGGATCTCCTAGGAGCTCTTCGCGTGTCTTCCCCAAGTGTCTATCTTTGCGGGCTGCCGGGGAAAGGCGGGGGTTAGGCTGGAAATGCAGGTAGTACCTAGTGCCTCCCCCTGGACTTGGGAGGTAATTAGCGGACTTCCCCCTGCCAGGGAACACCTGTGACACCAGTCAGCTACGTGGACGGCGGCCCCAAAGCTCCACCACACAGTCAGCCGTGTTCTGGATTTCTGAGTGTGGGGAGGTTCCGTCTTCTGTCTGCAGCACCCGGGATCTCCTAGGAGCCCTTCGCGTGTCTTCCCCGAATGTCTACCTGTGCGTACTGCCGGGGAAAGGCGGGGTTTGTGCTGGAAATGCAGGTAGTATCTAGTGCCTCCCCCTGGACTTGGGAGGTAATTAGCGGACTTCCCCCTGCCAGGAAATACCTTTGACACCACTCAGCTGCGTGAAGGTCGGTCCCTTACCTCCCCCACACTGTCAGCCGTGTTCCGGAATTGTGAGTGTGGGGAGGTTCCGTCTTCTGTCTGCAGCACCCGGGATCTCCTAGGAGCCCTTCGTGTCTTCCCCGAGTGTCTGCCTTTGCGGGCTGTCGTGAAAGGCGGGGGTTGTGCTGGAAATGCAGTTAGCATCTAGTGCATCCTCCTGGACAGGGTAGGCAATTAGCGGATTTCCCCATGCCAGGGAACACCTGTGACACCAGTCAGCTGCGTGGACGGCGGCCCCAAACCTCCCCCACAAAGTCAGCAGTGTTCCGGAATTCTGAGAGTGGGGAGGTTCCGTCTTCTGTCTGCAGCACCCGGGATCTCTTAGGAGCCCTTCGCGTGTCTTCCCCGAGTGTCTCCCATTGTGGGCTGCCGGGGAATTCGGGGGTTGGGCTGGAAATGCAGGGAGTATCTAGTGCCTCCCCCTTGACTTGGGAGGTAATTAGCGGAATTCCCCCTGCCAGGGAATACTTTTGACACCAGTCAGCTGCGTGGAGGGCGGCCCCTAACCTCCAACACACAGTCAGCTGTGTTCTGGAATTGTGAGTGTGGGGAGGATCCATCTTCTATCTGCAGCACCCGGGATCCCCTATTAGCCCTTCGCGTGTCTTCCCCGAGTGTCTGCCTGTGCGGGCTGCCGGGGAAATGCGGGGGTTGGGCTGGAAATGCAGGTAGTATCTAGTGCCTCCCCCTGGACTTTGGAGGTAATTTGCGGACTTCCCCCTGCCAGGGAACACCTGTGACACCAGTCAGCTGCGTGGACTGCGGCCCCAATCCTCATCCACACAGTCAGCCGTGTTCCGGAATTCTGAGAGTGGGGAGGTTCCGTCTTCTGTCTGCAGCACCCGGGATCTCCTAGGAGCCTTTCGAGTGTCTTCCCCGAGTGTCTGCATGTGCGGGCTGCCGGGGAATGGCGGGGTTTGTGTTGGAAATGCAGGTAGTATCTAGTGCCTCCCCCAGGACAGGGTAGGCAATTAGCGGATTTACCCATGCCAGGGAACACCTTTGACACCACTTAGCTACGTGGAGGTCGGCTCCGAACCTCCACCACACAGTCAGCCGTGTTCCGGAATTGTGAGTGTGGGGAGGTTCCGTCTTCTGTCTGCAGCACCCGGGATCTCCTAGGAGCCATTCGCGTGTCTTCCCCGAGTGTCTGCCTTTGCGGGCTGCCGGGGTAAGGCGGGGGTTGGGCTGGAAATGCAGGTAGCATCTAGTGCCTCCCCCTGGACTTGGGAGGAAATTAGCGGACTTCCCCCTGCCAGGGAACACCTGTGAAACCAGTCAGCTGCGTGGACGGCGGCCCCAATCCTCCCCCACACAGTCAGCCGTGTTCCGGAATTCTGAGAGTGGGGAGGTTCCGTCTTCTGTCTGCAGCACCCGGGATCTCATAGGAGCCCTTCGCGTGTCTTCCCCGAGTGTCTGCATGTGCGGTCTGCCGGGGAAAGGCGGGGGTTGGCCTGGAAATGCAGGTAGCATCTAGTGCCTCCCCCTGAACAGGGGAGGTAATTAGCGGAATTCCGCCTGCCAGGAAACACCTGTTACACCAGTCAGCTGCGTGGAAGGCGGCCCCATTCTTCCCCCACACAGTCATCCGTGTTCCGGAATTGTGAGTGTATGGAGGTTCTGTCTTCTGTCTGCAGCACCCGGGATCTCCTAGGAGCCCTTCGCGTGTCTTCCCCGAGTGTCTGCCTGTGCGGGCTGCCGGTGAAAGGCGGGGGTTGGGCTGGAAATGCAGGTAGTATCTAGTGCCACCCCCTGGACTTGGGAGGTAATTAGCGGACTTCCCCCTGCCAGGGAACACCTGTGACACCAGTCAGCTGCGTGGACGTCGGCCCTAAACCTCCCTCACACAGTCAGTCGTGTTTTGGAATTCTGAGAGTGGGGAGGTTCCGTCTTCTGTCTGCAGCACCCGGGATCTCCTAGGAGCACTTCGCGTGTCTTCCCCGAGTGTCTGCATGTGCGGGCTGCCGGGGAATGGCGGGGTTTGGGCTGGAAATGCAGGTGGCATCTAGTGCCTCCCCCTGGACAGGGTAGGCAATTAGCGGACTTCCCCGTGCCAGGGAACACCTTTGAAACCACTTAGCTGCGTGGAGGGCGTCCCAGAAACTCCCCCACACAGTCAGCCTTGTTCCGGAATTGTGAGTGTGGGGAGGTTCCGTCTTCTGTCTGCAGCACCCGGGATCTCCTAGGAGCTCTTCGCGTGTCTTCCCCAAGTGTCTATCTTTGCGGGCTGCCGGGGAAAGGCGGGGGTTAGGCTGGAAATGCAGGTAGTACCTAGTGCCTCCCCCTGGACTTGGGAGGTAATTAGCGGACTTCCCCCTGCCAGGGAACACCTGTGACACCAGTCAGCTACGTGGACGGCGGCCCCAAAGCTCCACCACACAGTCAGCCGTGTTCTGGATTTCTGAGTGTGGGGAGGTTCCGTCTTCTGTCTGCAGCACCCGGGATCTCCTAGGAGCCCTTCGCGTGTCTTCCCCGAATGTCTACCTGTGCGTACTGCCGGGGAAAGGCGGGGTTTGTGCTGGAAATGCAGGTAGTATCTAGTGCCTCCCCCTGGACTTGGGAGGTAATTAGCGGACTTCCCCCTGCCAGGAAATACCTTTGACACCACTCAGCTGCGTGAAGGTCGGTCCCTTACCTCCCCCACACTGTCAGCCGTGTTCCGGAATTGTGAGTGTGGGGAGGTTCCGTCTTCTGTCTGCAGCACCCGGGATCTCCTAGGAGCCCTTCGTGTCTTCCCCGAGTGTCTGCCTTTGCGGGCTGTCGTGAAAGGCGGGGGTTGTGCTGGAAATGCAGTTAGCATCTAGTGCATCCTCCTGGACAGGGTAGGCAATTAGCGGATTTCCCCATGCCAGGGAACACCTGTGACACCAGTCAGCTGCGTGGACGGCGGCCCCAAACCTCCCCCACAAAGTCAGCAGTGTTCCGGAATTCTGAGAGTGGGGAGGTTCCGTCTTCTGTCTGCAGCACCCGGGATCTCTTAGGAGCCCTTCGCGTGTCTTCCCCGAGTGTCTCCCATTGTGGGCTGCCGGGGAATTCGGGGGTTGGGCTGGAAATGCAGGGAGTATCTAGTGCCTCCCCCTGGAATTGGGAGGTAATTTGCGGACTTCCCCCTGCCAGGGAACACCTGTGACACCAGTCAGCTGCGTGGACGGCGGCCCCAAACCTCCCCCAAACAGTCAGACGTGTTCCGGAATTCTGAGAGTGGGGAGGTTCCGTCTTGTCTCTGCAGCACCCGTGATCACCTAGGAGCACTTCGCGTGTCTTCCCCTAGTGTCTGCATGTGCGGACTGCCGGGGAAAGGCGGGTTTTGGGCTGGAAATGCAGGTAGCATCTAGTGCCTCCCCCTGGACAGGGTAGGCAATTAGCGGAGTTCCCCGTGCCAGGGAACACCTTTGACACCAATTAGCTGCGTGGAGGGCGGCCCCGAACCTCCCCCACACAGTCAGCCGTATTCCGGAATGGTGAGTGTGGGGAGGTTCCGTCTTCTGTCTGCAGCACCCGGGATCTCCTAGGAGCCCTTCGCGTGTCTTCCCCGAGTGTCTGCCTGTGCGGGCTGCCGGGGAAATGCGGGGGTTGGGCTGGAAATGCAGGTAGCATCTAGTTCCTCCCCGTGGACTTGGGAGGTAATTAACGGACTTCCCCCTGCCAGGGAACACCTGTGACACCAGTCAGCTACTTGGAGGGCGGCCCCTAACCTCCACGAAACAGTCAGTCTTGTTCCGGAATTGTGAGTGTGGGAAGGATCCGTCTTCTCTCTGCAGCACTTGGGATCTCCTAGGAGCCATTCGCGTGTCTTCCCCGAGTGTCTGCATGTGCGGGCTGCCAGGGAAAGGCGGGGTTTGGGCTGGAAATGCAGGTAGCATGTAGTGCCCCCCCTGGAAATGGTAGCTAATTAGCGGATTTCCCCATGCCAGGGAACAACTTTGACACCACTTAGCTGCGTGGAGGGCGGCCCCGAAACTCACCCACACAGTCAGACGTGTTCCGGAATTGTGAGTGTGGGGAAGTTCCGTCTTCTGTCTGCAGCACCCGAGATCTCCTAGGAGCCCTTCGCGTGTCTTCCCCGAATGTCTACCTGTGCGTACTGCCGGGGAAAGGCGGGGTTTGTGCTGGAAATGCAGGTAGTATCTAGTGCCTCCCCCTGGACTTGGGACGTAATTAGCGGACTTCCCCATGCCAGGGAACACCTGTGACACCAGTCAGCTGCGTGGACGGCGGCCCCAAACCTCCCCCACACAGTCAGACTTGTTCCGGAATTTTGAGAGTTGGGAGGTTCCGTCTTCTGTCTGCAGCACCCGGGATCTCCTAGGAGCACTTCGCGTGTCTTCCCCGAGTGTCTGCATGTGCGGGCTGCCGGGGAAATGCGGGGTTTGGGCTGGAAGTGCAGGTAGCATCTAGTGCCTCCCCCTGGACAGGGTAGGCAATTAGCCGACTTCCCGTTGCCAGGGAACACTTTTGACACCACTTAGGTGCGTGGAGGGTGGCCCCGAACCTCCCCCACACAGTCAGCCGTGTTCCGGAATGTGAGTGTGGGGAAGTTCCGTCTTTTGTCTGCAGCACCCGGGATCTCCTAGGAGCCCTTCGCGTGTCTTGCCCGACTGTCTACCTTTGCGGGCTGCCGGAGAAATGCGGGGGTTGGGCTGGAAATGCAGGTAGTATCTAGTGCCTCCCCCAGGACTTGGGACGTAATTAGCGGACTTCCCCCTGCCAGGGAATACCTTTGACACCACTCAGCTGCGTGGAGGGCGGCCCCTAACCTCCCCCACACAGTCAGCCGTGTTCCGGAATTGTGATTGTGGGGAGGATCGGTCTTCTGTCTGCAGCACCAGGGATCTCCTAGGAGCCCTTCGCGTGTCTTCCCCGAGTGTCTACCTGTGCGGGCTGACGGGGAAAGGCGGGGGTTGGGTTGGAAATGCAGGTAGTATCTAGTGCCTTCCCCTGGACATGGGAGGTATTTTGCGTAATTCCCCCTGCCAGGGAACACCTGTGACACCAGTCAGCTGCGTGGACGGCGGCCCCAAACCTCCCCCACACAGTCAGCCGTGTTCCGGAATTCTGAGAGTGGGGAGGTTCCGTCTTCTGTCTGCAGCACCCGGGATCTCCTAGGAGCACTTCGCGTGTCTTCCCCGAGTGTCTGCATGTGCGGGCTGCCGGAGAAATGCGGGGTTTGGGCTGGAAATGCAGGTAGCATCTAGTGCCTCCCCCTGGACAGGGTAGGCAATTAGCGGATTTCCCCGTGCCAGGGAACACATTTGACACCACATAGCTGCGTGGAGGGCGGCCCCGAAACTCCCCCACACAGTCAGCCGTGTTCCGGAATTGTGAGTGTGGGAAGGTTCCGTCTTCTGTCTGCAGCACCCGGGATCTCCTAGGAGCACTTCGCGTGTCTTCCCCGAGTGTCTGCATGTGCGGGCTGCCGGGGAAAGGCGGGGGTTGGGCTGGAAATATAATTAGTATCTAGTGCCTCCCCCTGGACTTGGGAGGTAATTAGCGGAATTCCCCCTGTCAGGGAACACCTGTGACACCAGTCAGCTGCATGGACGGTGGCCCCAAACCTCCCCCACACAGTCAGACGTGTTCCGGAATTCTGAGAGTAGGGAGGTTGCGTCTTCTGTCTTCAGCACCCGGGATATCCTAGGAGCCCTTCGCGTGTATTCCCCGATTGTCTGCTTGTGCGGGCTGACGGGGAAATTCGGGGGTTGGGCTGGAAATGCAGGTAGCATCTAGTGCATCCCCCTGAACAGGGGAGGTAATTAGCGGAATTCCCCGTGCCAAGGAACACCTTTGACACCACTTAGCTGCGTGGAGGGCGGCCCCGAACCTCTCTCACACAGTAAGCCGTGTTCCGGAATTGTGAGTGTGGGGAGGTTCCGTCTTCTGTCTGCAGCACCCGGGATCTCCTAGGAGCACTTCGCGTGTCTACCCCGAGTGTCTGCATGTGCGGGCTGCCGGGGAAAGGCGGGGTTTGGGCTGGAAATGCAGGTAGCATCTAGTGCCTCCCCCTTGACAGGGTAGGCAATTAGCGGACTTCCCCGTGCCAGGGAACACGTTTGACACCACATAGCTGCGTGGAGGGCGGCCCCGAAACTCCCCCACACAGTCAGCCTTGTTCCGGAATTGTGAGTGTGGGGAGGTTCCGTCTTCTGTCTGTAGCACCCGGGATCTCCTAGGAGCCATTCGCGTGTCTTCCCCGAGTGTCTGCATGTGCGGGCTTCCGGGGAAAGGCGGGGTTTGGGCTGGAAATACAGGTAGTATCTAGTGCCTCCCCCTGAACTTGGGAGGTAATTAGCTGAATTCCCCCTGCCAGGGAACACCTGTGACACCAGTCAGCTGCGTGGACGGCGGCCCCAAACCTCCCCCACACAGTCAGCCGTATTCCGGAATTCTGAGATTAGGGAGGTTGCGTCTTCTGTCTTCAGCACCCGGGATCTCCTATGAGCCCTTCGCGTGTATTCCCCTAGTGTCTGCTTGTGCGGGCTGATGGTTAAAGGCGGGGGTTGGGCTGGAAATGCAGGTAGCATCTAGTGCATCCCCCTGAACAGGGGAGGTAATTAGCGGAATTCCGCCTGCCAGGGAACACCTGTGACAGCAGTCAGCTGCGTGGACGGCGGCCCCAAACCTCCCCCACACAGTCAGCCGTGTTCCGGAATTCTGAGAATGGGGAGGTTCCGTCTTCTGTCTGCAGCAACCGGGATCTCCTAGGAGCACTTCGCGTGTCTTCCCCGAGTGTCTGCATGTGCGGGATGCCGGGGAAAGGCGGGGTTTGGGCTGGAAATGCAGGTAGCATCTAGTGCCTCCCCCTGGACAGGGTAGGCAATTAGCGGGCTTCCCCGTGCCAGGGAAAACCTTTGACACCACTTAGCTGCGTGGAGGGCGGCCCCGAACCTCCCCCACACAGTCAGCCGTGTTCCGGAATTGTGAGTGTGGGGAGGTTCCGTCTTCTGTCTGCCGCAACCGGGATCTCCTAGGAGCCCTTCGCGTGTCTTCCCCGAGTGTCTGCATGTGCGGGCTGGCGGGGAAAGCGGGGGTTGTGCTGGAAATGCAGGTCGCTTTTAGTGCCTCCCCCTGGACTTGGGAGGTAATTAGCGGATTTCCCCATGCCAGGGAACACCTTTGAGACCACTCACCTGCGTGGAGGGCGGCCCCAAACCTCCCCCACACAGTCAGCCGTGTTCCGGAATTGTTTGTGTGGGGAGGATCCGTCTTCTGTCTGCAGCACTTGGGATCTCCTAGGAGCCCTTTCCGTGTCTTCCCCTAGTGTCTGCATGTGCGGGCTGCCGGGGAAAGGCGGGGTTTGGGCCGGAAATGCAGGTAGCATCTAGTGCCTCCCCCCCCATAGGGTAGGAAATTAGCGGATTTACCCATGCCAGGGAACACCTTTGACAACACTTAGCTGCGTGGAGGTCGGCCCCGAACCTCCCCCACACAGTCAGCCGTGTTCCGGAATTGTGAGTGCGGGGAGGTTCCGTCTTCTGTCTGCAGCACCCGGGATCTCCTAGGAGCACTTCGCGTGTCTTCCCCGAGTGTCTGCATGTGCGGGCTGCCGGGGAAAGGCGGGGGTTTGGCTGGAAATGTAGGTAGCACCTAGTGCCTCCCCCTGGACTTGGTAGGTAATTAGCGGACTTCCCCTTCCAGGGAACACCTGTAACACCAGTCAGCTGCGTGGACGGCGGCCCCAAATTTCCCCCAGACAGTCAGCAGTGTTCCGGAATTCTGAGAGTGGGGAGGTTCCGTCTTCTGTCTGCAGAACCCGGGATCTCCTAGGAGCCCTTCGCGTGTATTCTCCGAGTGTCTGCTTGTGCGGGCTGCCGGGGAAAGGCGGGTGTTGGGCTGGAAATGCAGGTAGTATCTAGTGCCTCCCCCTTGACTTGGGAGGTAATTAGCGGATTTCCCCATGCCAGGGAACACATTTGACCCCACTTCGTTGCGGGGAGGGCGGCCCCGAACCTCCCCCACACAGTCAGCCGTGTTCCGGAATTGTGAGTGTGGGGAGGTTCCGTCTTCTGTCTGCAGCACCCGGGATCTCCTAGGAGCCATTCGCGTGTCTTCCCCGAGTGTCTGCATGTGCGGGCTGCCGGGGAAAGGCGGGGTTTGGGCTGGAAATGCAGGTAGCTTCTAGTGCCTCCCCCTTGACAGGGTAGGCAATTAGCGGACTTCCCCGTGCCAGGGAACACGTTTGACACCACATAGCTGCGTGGAGGGCGGCCCCGAAACTCCCCCACACAGTCAGCCGTGTTCCGGAATTGTGAGTGTGGGGAGGTTCCGTCTTCTGTCTGCAGCACCCGGGATCTCCTAGGAGCCATTCGCGTGTCTTCCCCGAGTGTCTGCATGTGCGGGCTGCCGGGGAAAGGCGGGGGTTGGGCTGGAAATACAGGTAGTATCTAGTGCCTCCCCCTGAACTTGGGAGGTAATTAGCTGAATTTCCCCTGCCAGGGAACACCTGTGACACCAGTCAGCTGCGTGGACGGCGGCCCCAAACCTCCCCCACACAGTCAGCCGTATTCCGGAATTCTGAGATTAAGGAGGTTGCGTCTTCTGTCTTCAGCACCCGGGATCTCCTATGAGCCCTTCGCGTGTCTTCCCCGAGTGTCTACATGTGCGGGCTGACGGGGAAAGGCGGAGGTTGGGTTGGAAATGCAGGTAGTATCTAGTGCCTTCCCCTGGACTTGGGAGGTATTTTGCGGAATTCCCCCTGCCAGGGAACACCTGTGACACCAGTCAGCTGCGTGGACGGCGGCCACAAACCTCCCCCACACAGTCAGCCGTGTTCCGGAATTCTGAGAGTGGGGAGGTTCTGTCTTCTGTCTGCAGCACCCGGGATCTCCTAGGAGCACTTCGCGTGTCTTCCCCGAGTGTCTGCATTTGCGGGCTGCCGGGGAAAGGCGGGGTTTGGGCTGGAAATGCAGGGAGCATCTAGTGCCTCCCCCTGGACAGGGTAGGCAATTAGCGGACTTCCCCGTGCCAGGGAACACATTTGACACCACATAGCTGCGTGGAGGGCGGCCCCGAAACTCCCCCACACAGTCAGCCGTGTTCCGGAATTGTGAGTGTGGGGAGGTTCCGTCTTCTGTCTGCAGCACCCGGGATCTCCTAGGAGCACTTCGCGTGTCTTCCCCGAGTGTCTGCATGTGCGGGCTGCCGGGGAAAGGCGGGGTTTGGGCTGGAAATGCAGGTAGCTTCTAGTGCCTCCCCCTTGACAGGGTAGGCAATTAGCGGAATTCCCCGTGCCAGGGAACACGTTTGACACCACATAGCTGCGTGGAGGGCGGCCCAGAAACTCCCCCACACAGTCAGCCGTGTTCCGGAATTGTGAGTGTGGGGAGGTTCCGTCTTCTGTCTGCAGCACCCGGGATCTCCTAGGAGCCATTCGCGTGTCTTCCCCGAGTGTCTGCATGTGCGGGCTGCCGGGGAAAGGCGGGGGTTGGGCTGGAAATACAGGTAGTATCTAGTGCCTCCCCCTGAACTTGGGAGGTAATTAGCTGAATTCCCCCTGCCAGGGAACACCTGTGACACCAGTCAGCTGCGTGGACGGCGGCCCCAAACCTCCCCCACACAGTCAGCCGTATTCCGGTATTCTGAGATTAAGGAGGTTGCGTCTTCTGTCTTCAGCACCCGGGATCTCTTATGAGCCTTTCGCGTGTATTCCCCGAGTGTCTGCTTGTGCGGGCTGATGGGGAAAGGCGGGGGTTGGGCTGGAAATGCAGGTAGCATCTAGTGCATCCCCCTGAACAGGGGAGGTAATTAGCGGAATTCCGCCTGCCAGGGAACACCTGTGACAGCAGTCAGCTGCGTGAAAGACGGCCCCGAACCTCCCCCACACAGTTAGCCGTGTTCCGGAATTGTGAGTGTGGGGAGGTTCCGTCTTCTGTCTGCCGCAACCGGGATCTCCTAGGAGCCCTTCGCGTGTCTTCCCCGAGTGTCTGCATGTGCGGGCTGCCGGGGAAAGCGGGGGTTGTGCTGGAAATGCAGGTCGCTTTTAGTGCCTCCCCCTGGACTTGGGAGGTAATTAGCGGACTTCCCCATGCCAGGGAACACCTTTGAGACCACTCACCTGCGTGGAGGGCGGCCCCAAACCTCCCCCACACAGTCAGCCGTGTTCCGGAATTGTGAGTGTGGGGAGGTTCCGTCTTCTGTCTGCAGCACCCGGGATCACCTAGAAGCCCTTCACGTGTCTTCCCCGAGTGTCTAACTGTGCGGGCTGCCGGGGATAGGCGGGGTTTGGGCTGGAAATGCAGGTAGCATCAAGTGCCTCCCCCTGGACTGGGTAGGCAATTAGCGGACATCCCCGTGCCAGGGAACACCTTTGACACCACTTAGCTGCGTGGAGGGCGGCCCCGAACCTCCCAAACACAGTCAGCCGTGTTCCGGAATTCTGAGAGTGGGGAGGTTCCGTCTTTTGTCTGCAGCACCCGGGATCTCCTAGGAGCCCTTCGCGTGTCTTCCCCGAGTGTCTGCCTTTGCGGGCTGCCGGGGAAAGGCGGGGGTTGGGCTGGAAATGCAGGTAGTATCTAGTGCCACCCCCTGGACTTGGGAGGTAATTAGCGGACTTCCCCCTGCCAGGGAATACCTTTGACACCAATCACCTGCGTGGAGGGCGGCCCCTAACCTCCCACACACAGTCAGTCGTGTTTCGGAATTGTGAGTGTGGGGAGGATCCGTCTTCTGTCTGCAGCACCTAGGATCTCCTTGGAGCCCTTCGCGTGTCTTCCCCAAGTGTCTGCATATGCGGGCTGCCGGGGAAAGGCGGGGTTTTGATTGGAAATGCAGGTAGCATCTAGTGCCTCCCCTTGGACAGGGTAGGCAATTAGCGGATTTACCCATGCCAGGGATCACTTTTGACACCACTTATTTGCGTGGAGGGCGGCCCCGAACCTCCCCCACACAGTCAGCCGTGTTCCGGTATTGTGAGTGCGGGGAGGTTCCGTCTTCTGTCTGCAGCACCCGGGATCTCCTAGGAGCACTTCGCGTGTCTTCCCCGAGTGTCTGCCTGTGCGGGCTGCCGGGGAAAGGCGGGGTTTGGGCTGGAAATGCAGGTAGCATCTAGTGCCTCCCCCTGGACAGGGTAGGCAATTAGCGGACTTCCCCGTGCCAGGGAACACCTTTGACACCACTTAGCTGCGTGGAGGGCGGCACCGAACCTCACCCACTCAGTCAGCCGTGTTCCGGAATTGTGAGTGTGGGGAGGTTCCGTCTTCTGTATGCAGCACCCGGGATCTCCTAGGAGCCCTTCGCGTGTCTTCCCCGAGTTTCTGCCTGTGCGTGCTGCCGGGGAAAGGCGGGGGTTGGGCTGGAAATGTAGGTAGCATCTAGTGCCTCCCCCTGGATTTGGTAGGTAATTAGCGGACTTCCCCTTCCAGGGAACACCTGTAACACCAGTCAGCTGCGTGGACGGCGGCCCCAAACTTCCCCCAGACAGTCAGCCGAGTTCCGGAATTCTGAGAGTGGCGAGGTTCCGTCTTCTGTCTGCAGCACACGGGATCTCCTAGGAGCCCTTCGAGTGTATTCTCCGAGTGTCTGCTTGTGCGGGCTGCCGGGGAAAGGCGGGTGTTGGGCTGGAAATGCAGGTAGCATCTAGTGCCTCCTGCTGATCAGGGGAGGTATTTAGCGGAATTCGGCCTGCCAGGGAACACCTGTGACACCAGTCAGCTGCGTGGAAGGCGGCCCAATTCTTCCCCCACACAGTCAGCCGTGTTCTGGAATTGTGAGTGTATTTATGTTCCGTCTTCTGTCTGCAGCACCCGGGATCTCCTAGGAGCCATTCGCGTGTCTTCCCCGATTGTCTCCCATTGCGGGCTGCCGGGGAAAGCGGGGGTTTGGCTGGAAATACAGGTAGCATTTAGTGACTCCCCCTGGATTTGGGATGTAATTAGCGGAATTCCCCCTGCCAGGGAACACCTTTGACACCACTTAGCTGCGTGGAGGGCGGCCCCGAACCTCCCCCACACAGTCAGCCGTGTTCCGGAATTCTGAGAGTGGGGAGGTTCCGTCTTCTGTCTGCAGCACCCGGGATCTCCTAGGAGCCCTTCGTGTCTTCCCCGAGTGTCTGCATGTTCGGGCTGCCGGGGAAAGACGGGGGTTGTGCTGGAAAAGCAGGTAGCATCTAGTGCATCCTCCTGGACAGGGTAGGAAATTAGCGGATTTCCCCATGCCAGGGAACACCTGTGACACCATTAAGCTGCGTGGACGGCGTCCCCAAACCTCCCCAACATAGTCAGGCGTGTTCCGGAATTCTGAGAGTGGGGAGGTTCCGTCTTCTGTCTGCAGCACCCGGGATTTCCTAGGAGCACTTCGCGTGTCTTCCCCGAGTGTCTGCATATGCGGGCTGCCGGGGAAAGCGGGGTTTGGGCTGGAAATGCAGGTAGTATCTAGTGCCTCCCCCTTGACTTGGGAGGAAATTAGCGGATTTCCCCATGCCAGGGAACACATTTGACCCCACTTCGCTGCGTGGAGGGCGGCCCCGAACCTCCCCCACACAGTCAGCAATGTTCCGGAATTGTGAGTTTGTGGAAGTTCCGTCTTCTGTCTGCAGCACTCGGGATCTCCTAAGAGCCTTTCGCGTTTCTTGCCCGAGTGTCTACCTGTGAGGGTTGCCGGGGAAAGGCGGGGGTTGGGCTGGAAATGCAGGTAGTATCTAGTGCCTCCCCCTGGACTTGGGAGGTAATTAGCGGACTTCCGCCTGCCAGGGAACACCTGTGACCCCAGTCAGCTGCGTGGATGGCGGCCCCATTCTTCCCCCACACTGTCATCCGTGTTCCGGAATTGTGAGTGTATGGAGGTTCCGTCTTCTGTCTGCAGCACCCGAGATCTCCTAGGAGCCCTTCGCGTGTATTCCCCGAGTGTCTACCTGTGCGGGCTGCCGGGGAAAGGCGGGGGTTGGGCTGGAAATGCAGGTAGCATGTAGTGCCTCCCCCTGGAAAGGGTAGGCATTTAGCGGAATTCCCCCTGCCAGGAAATACCTTTGACACCACTCAGCTTCGTGGAGGGCGGCCCCTAACCTCCCCCACACAGTCAGTCGTGTTCCGGAATTGTGAGTGTGGGGAGGATCCGTCTTCTGTCTGCAGCAACTAGGATCTCCTTGGAGCCCTTCGCGTGTCTTCCCCGAATGTCTGCATGTGCGGGCTGCCGGGGAAAGACGTGGGTTCTGCTGGAAAAGCAGGTAGCATCTAGTGCATCCTCCTGGACAGGGTAGGCAATTAGCGGATTTCCCCATGCCAGGGAACACCTGTGACACCATTAAGCTGCGTGGACGGCGTCCCCAAACCTCCCCAACATAGTCAGGCGTGTTCCGGAATTCTGAGAGTGGGGAGGTTCCGTCTTCTGTCTGCAGCACCCGGGATCTCCTAGGAGCACTTCGCGTTTCTTGCCCGAGTGTCTACCTGTGCGGGCTGCCGGGGAAAGGCGGGGGTTGGGCTGGAAATGCAGGTAGTATCTAGTGCCTCCCCCTGGACTTGGGAGGTAATTAGCGGACTTCCCCCTGCCAGGGAACACCTGTGACCCCAGTCAGCTGCGTGGACGGCGGCCCCATTCTTCCCCCACACTGTCATCCGTGTTCCGGAATTGTGAGTGTATGGAGGTTCCGTCTTCTGTCTGCAGCACCCGAGATCTCCTAGGAGCCCTTCGCGTGTCTTCCCCGAGTGTCTACCTGTGCGGGCTGCCGGGGAAAGGCGGGGGTTGGGCTGGAAATGCAGGTAGCATGTAGTGCCTCCCCCTGGAAAGGGTAGGCATTTAGCGGAATTCCCCATGCCAGGGAACACCTTTGAAACCACTTATCTGCTTGGAGGGCGGCCCCGAACCTCCCCCACACAGTCAGTCGTGTTCCGGAATTGTGAGTGTGGGGAGGATCCGTCTTCTGTCTGCAGCACCTAGGATCACCTTGCAGCCCTTCGCGTGTCTTCCCCGAATGTCTGCATGTGCGGGCTGCCGGGGAAAGGCGGGGTTTGGACTGGAAATGCAGGTAGCATCTAGTGCCTCCCCCTGGACTTGGGAGGTAATTTGCGGACTTCCCCCTGCCAGGGAACACCTGTGATACCAGTCAGCTGCGTGGACGGCGGCCCCAAACCTCCCCCACACAGTCAGCCGTGTTCTGGAATTCTGAGTGTGGGGAGGTTCCGTCTTCTGCCTGCAGCACCCGGGATCTCCTAGGAGCACTTCTCGTGTCTTCCCCGAGTGTCTGCATGTGCGGGCTCCCGGGGAAAGGCGGGGTTTGGGCTGGAAATGCAGGTAGCATCTAGTGCCTCCCCCTGGACAGGGTAGGCAATTAGCGGACTTCCCCGTGCCAGGGAACACCTTTGACCAAACTTAGGTGCGTGGAGGGCGGCCCCGAAACTCCCCCACACAGTCAGCCGTGTTCCGGAATTCTGAGAGTGGGGAGGTTCCGTCTTCTGTCTGCAGCACCCGGGATCTCCTAGGAGCCCTTCGTGTCTTCCTGAGTGTCTGCCTTTGCGGGCTGCCGTGGAAAGGCGGGGGTTGTGCTGGAAATGCAGGTAGCATCTAGTGCAACCTCCTGGACAGGGTAGGCAATTAGCGGATTTCCCCATGCCAGGGAACACCTGTGACACCAGTCAGCTGCGTGGACGCCAGCCCCAAACCTCCCCCACAAAGTCAGCCGTGTTCCGGAATTCTGAGAGCGGGGAGGTTCCGTCTTCTGTCTGCAGCATCCGGGATCTCCTAGGAGCACTTCGCGTGTCTTCCCCGAGTGTCTGCATGTGCGGGCTGCCGGGGAAAGCGGGGTTTGGCCTGGAAATGCAGGTAGCATCTAGTGCCCCCCTTGGACAGTGTAGGCAATTAGCGGAATTCCCCGTGCTAGGGAACACCTTTGACACCACTTAGCTGCGTGGAGGGCGGCCCCGAACCTCCCCCACACAGTCACCCGTGTTCCGGAATTGTGAGTGTTGTGAGGTTCCGTCTTCTGTCTGCAGCAACCGAGATCTCCTAGGAGCCCTTCGCGTGTCTTCCCCGAGTGCTACCTGTGCGGGCTGCCGGGGAAAGGCGGGGGTTGGGCTGGAAATGCAGGTAGTATCTAGTGCCTCCCCCTGGACTTGGGAGTTAATTAGCGGACTTCCCCCTGCCAGGGAACACCTGTGACACCAGTCAGCTGCGTGGACGGCGGCCCCAAACTTCCCCACACAGTCAGCCGTGTTCTGGAATTCTGAGTGTGGGGAGGTTCCGTCTTCTGTCTGCAGCACCCGGGATCTCCGAGGAGCACTTCGCGTGTCTTCCCCGAGTGCCTGCATGTGCGGGATGCCGGGGAAAGGTGGGGATTGGGCTGGAAATGAAGGTAGCATCTAGTGCCTCCCCCTGGACAGGGTAGGCAATTAGCGGACTTCCCCGTGCCAGGGAACACCTTTGACACCACTTAGCTGCGTGGAGGGCGGCCCCGAACCTCCCCCACACAGTCAAACGTGTTGCGGAATTCTGAGAGTGTGGAGGTTCCGTCTTCTGTCTGCAGCACCCGGGATCTCCTAGGAGCCCTTCGCATGTCTTCCCCGAGAGTCTAACTGTGCGGGCTGCCGGGGAAAGACGGAGGTTGGGCTGGAAATGCAGGTAGTATCTAGTGCCTCCCCGTGGACTTGGGAGGTAATTAGCGGAATTCCCCCTGCCAGGGAACACCTGTGACACCAGTCTGCTGCGTGGAAGGCGGCCCCAAACCTCCCCCACACAGTCAGCCGTGTTCCGGAATTCTGAGAGTGGGGAGGTTCCGTCTTCTGTCTGCATCACCTGGGATCTCCTAGGAGCCCTTCGTGTCTTCCCCGAGCGTCTGCCTTTGCGGGCTGCCAGGGAAAGGCGGGGGTTGTGCTGGAAATGCAGGTAGCATCTAGTGCATCCTCCAGGACAGGGTAGGCAATTAGCGGATTTCCCCATGCCAGGGAACACCTGTGACACCAGTCAGCTGCGTGGACGGCGGCCCCAAACCTCCCCCACACAGTCAGCCGTGTTCTGGAATTCTGAGTGTGGGGAGGTTCCGTCTTCTGTCTGCAGCACCCGGGATCTCCTAGGAGCACTTCGCATGTCTTCCCCGAGTGTCTGCATGTGCGGGCTGCCGGGGAAATGCGGGGTTTCGGCTGGAAATGCAGGTAGCATCTAGTGCCTCCCCCTGGACAGTGTAGGCAATTAGCGCACTTCCCCGTGCCAGGGAACACTTTTGACACCACTTAGCTGCGTGGAGGGCGGCCCCGAACCTCCCCCACACAGTCAGCCGTGTTCCGGATTCTGAGAGTGGGGAGGTTCCGTCTTCTGTCTGCAGCACCCGGGATCTCCTAGGAGCCCTTCGCGTGTCTTCCTCGAGTGTCTACCAGTGCGGGATTACGGGGAAAGGCGCGGTTTGGGCTGGAAATGCAGGTAGTATCTAGTGCCTCCCCCTGGACTTGGGAGGAAATTAGCGGATTCCCCCTGCCAGGGAACACCTGTGACACCAGTCAGCTGCTTGGAAGGCGGGCCCAAACCTCCCCCACACAGTAGGCCGTGTTCCGGAATTCTGAGAGTGGGGAGGTTCCGTCTTCATTCTGCAGCACCCGGGATCTCCTAGGAGGCCTTCGCGTGTATTCCCCGAGTGTTTGCTTGTGCGGGCTGCCGGGGAAATGCGGAGGTTGGGCTGGAAATGCAGGTAGCATCTAGTGCCTCCCCCTGGACTTGGGAGGTAATTTGCGGACTTCCCCCTGCCAGGGAACACCTGTGACACCAGTCAGCTGCGTGGACGGCGGCCCCAAACCTCCCCCACACAGTCAGCCGTGTTCCGGAATTCTGAGAGTGGGGAGGTTCCGTCTTCTGTCTGCAGCACCCGGGATCTCCTAGATGAACTTCGCGTGTATTCCCCGAGTGTGTGCTTTTGCGGGCTGCCGGGGAAAGGCGGGTTTTTCGCTGGAAATGCAGGTAGAATCTTGTTTCTCCCCCTGAACAGGGGAGGTAATTAGCGGAATTCCGCCTGCCAGGGAACAACTGTGACGCCAGTCAGGTGCGTGGAAGGCGGCCCCATTCTTCCCCCACACAGTCATCCGTGTTCCGGAATTGTGAGTGTATGGAGGTTCCGTCTTCTGTCTGCAGCACCCGGGATCTCCTAGGAGCCCTTCGCGTGTCTTCCCCGAGTGTCTCCCATTGTGGGCTGCCGGGGAAAGCGGGGGTTTGGCTGGAAATTCAGGTAGTATCTAGTGCCTCCCCCTGGACATGGTAGGCAATTAGCGGATTTACCCATGCCAGGGAACACTTTGACACCACTTAGCTGCGTGGAGTGCGGCCCCGAACCTCCCCCACACAGTCAGCCGTGTTCCGGAATTCTGAGAGTGGGGAGGTTCCGTCTTCTGTCTGCAGCACCCGGGATTTCCTAGGAGCCCTTCGTGTCTTCCCCGAGTGTCTGCCTTTGCGGGCTGCCGGGGAAAGGCGGGGGTTGTGCTGGAAATGCAGGTAGCATCTAGTGCATCCTCCTGGACAGGGTAGGCAATTAGCGGATTTCCCCATGCCAGGGAACACCTGTGACACCAGTCAGCTGCGTGGTCGGCGGCCCCAAACCTCCCCCACACAGTCAGCCGTGTTCTGGAATTCTGAGTTTGGGGAGGTTCGGTCTTCTGTCTGCAGCACCCGGGATCTCCTAGGAGCACTTCGCATGTCTTCCCCGAGTGTCTGCATGTGCGGGCTGCAGGGGAAAGGCGGGGTATCGGCTGGAAATGCAGGTAGCATCTAGTGCCTCCCCCTGGACAGGGTAGGCAATTAGCGCACTTCCCCGTGCCAGGGAACACCTTTGACACCACTTAGCTGCGTGGAGGGCGGCCCCGAACCTCCCCCACACAGTCAGCCGTGTTGCGGGATTGTGAGTGTGGGGAGGTTCCGTCTTCTGTCTGCATCACCTGGGATTTCCTAGGAGCCATTCGCGCGTCTTCCCCGAGTGTCTGCATGTGCGGGCTGCCGGGGAAAGGCGGGGTTTGGGCTGGAAATGCAGGTAGCATCTAGTGCCTTTCCATGGACAGGGTAGGCAATTAGCGGACTTCCCCATGCCAGGGAAAACCTTTGACACGACTTAGCTGCGTGGAGGGCGGCCCCGAACCTCCCCCACACAGTCAGCCGTGTTCCGGAATTGTGAGTGTGGGGAGGTTCCGTCTTCTGTCTGCAGCACCCGGGATCTCCTAGGAGCCCTTCGCGTGTCTTCCCCGAGTGTCTACCTGTGCGGGCTGCCGGGGAAAGGCGGGGGTTGGGCTGGAAATGCAGGTAGCATCTAGTGCCTCCCCCTGGACTTGGGAGGTAATTTGCGGACTTCCCCCTGCCAGGGAACACCTGTGACACCAGTCAGCTGCTTGGAAGGCGGGCCCAAACCTCCCCCACACAGTAGGCCGTGTTCCGGAATTCTGAGAGTGGGGAGGTTCCGTCTTCATTCTGCAGCACCCGGGATCTCCTAGGAGGCATTCGCGTGTATTCCCCGAGTGTTTGCTTGTGCGGGCTGCCGGGGAAAGGCGGAGGTTGGGCTGGAAATGCAGGTAGCATCTAGTGCCTCCCCCTGGACTTGGGAGGTAATTTGCGGACTTCCCCCTGCCAGGGAACACCTGTGACACCAGTCAGCTGCGTGGACGGCTGCCCCAAACCTCCCCCACACAGTCAGCCGTGTTCCGGAATTCTGAGAGTGGGGAGGTTCCGTCTTCTCTCTGCAGCACCCGGGATCTCCTAGAAGAACTTCGCGTGTATTCCCCGAGTGTGTGCTTTTGCGGGCTGCCGGGGAAAGGCGGGGGTTTCGCTGGAAATGCAGGTAGAATCTTGTTTCTCCCCCTGAACAGGGGAGGTAATTAGCGGAATTCCGCCTGCCAGGGAAAACCTGTGACGCCAGTCAGGTGCGTGGAAGGCGGCCCCATTCTTCCCCCACACAGTCATCCGTGTTCCGGAATTGTGAGTATATGGAGGTTCCGTCTTCTGTCTGCAGCACCCGGGATCTCCTAGGAGCCCTTCGCGTGTCTTCCCCGAGTGTCTCCCATTGTGGGCTGCCGGGGAAAGCGGGGGTTTGGCTGGAAATTCAGGTAGTATCTAGTGCCTACCCCTGGACAGGGTAGGCAATTAGCGGATTTACCCATGCCAGGGAACACTTTGACACCACTTAGCTGCGTGGAGTGCGGCCCCGAACCTCCCCCACACAGTCAGCCGTGTTCCGGAATTCTGAGAGTGGGGAGGTTCCGTCTTCTGTCTGCAGCACCCGGGATCTCCTAGGAGCCCTTCGTGTCTTCCCCGAGTGTCTGCCTTTGCGGGCTGCCGGGGAAAGGCGGGGGTTGTGCTGGAAATGCAGGTAGCATCTAGTGCATCCTCCTGGACAGGGTAGGCAATTAGCGGATTTCCCCATGCCAGGGAACACCTGTGACACCAGTCAGCTGCGTGGTCGGCGGCCCCAAACCTCCCCCACACAGTCAGCCGTGTTCTGGAATTCTGAGTTTGGGGAGGTTCGGTCTTCTGTCTGCAGCACCCGGGATCTCCTAGGAGCACTTCGCATGTCTTCCCCGAGTGTCTGCATGTGCGGGCTGCAGGGGAAAGGCGGGGTATCGGCTGGAAATGCAGGTAGCATCTAGTGCCTTTCCATGGACAGGGTAGGCAATTAGCGGACTTCCCCATGCCAGGGAAAACCTTTGACACGACTTAGCTGCGTGGAGGGCGGCCCCGAACCTCCCCCACACAGTCAGCTGTGTTCCGGAATTGTGAGTGTTGGGAGGTTCCGTCTTCTGTCTGCAGCACCCGGGATCTCCTAGGAGCCCTTCGCGTGTCTTCCCCGAGTGTCTACCTGTGCGGGCTGCCGGGGAAAGGCGGGGGTTGGGCTGGAAATGCAGGTAGCATCTAGTGCCTCCCCCTGGACTTGGGAGGTAATTTGCGGACTTCCCCCTGCCAGGGAACACCTGTGACACCAGTCAGCTCCTTGGAAGGCGGGCCCAAACCTCCCCCACACAGTAGGCCGTGTTCCGGAATTCTGAGAGTGGGGAGGTTCCGTCTTCATTCTGCAGCACCCGGGATCTCCTAGGAAGCCTTCGCGTGTATTCCCCGAGTGTTTGCTTGTGCGGGCTGCCGGGGAAAGGCGGAGGTTGGGCTGGAAATGCAGGTAGCATCTAGTGCCTCCCCCTGGACTTGGGAGGTAATTTGCGGACTTCCCCCTGCCAGGGAACACCTGTGACACCAGTCAGCTGCGTGGACGGCTGCCCCAAACCTCCCCCACACAGTCAGCCGTGTTCCGGAATTCTGAGAGTGGGGAGGTTCCGTCTTCTGTCTGCAGCACCCGGGATCTCCTAGAAGAACTTCGCGTGTATTCCCCGAGTGTGTGCTTTTGCGGGCTGCCGGGGAAAGGCGGGGGTATCGCTGGAAATGCAGGTAGAATCTTGTTTCTCCCCCTGAACAGGGGAGGTAATTAGCGGAATTCCGCCTGCCAGGGAACACCTGTGACGCCAGTCAGGTGCGTGGAAGGCGGCCCCATTCTTCCCCCACACAGTCATCCGTGTTCCGGAATTGTGAGTGTATGGAGGTTCCGTCTTCTGTCTGCAGCACCCGGGATCTCCTAGGAGCCCTTCGCGTGTCTTCCCCGAGTGTCTCCCATTGTGGGCTGCCGGGGAAAGCGGGGGTTTGGCTGGAAATTCAGGTAGTATCTAGTGCCTCCCCCTGGACAGTGTAGGCAATTAGCGGATTTACCCATGCCAGGGAACACTTTGACACCACTTAGCTCCGTGGAGTGCGGCCCCGAACCTCCCCCACACAGTCAGCCGTGTTCCGGAATTCTGAGAGTGGGGAGGTTCCGTCTTCTGTCTGCAGCACCCGGGATCTCCTAGGAGCCCTTCGTGTCTTCCCCGAGTGTCTGCCTTTGCGGGCTGCCGGGGAAAGGCGGGGGTTGTGCTGGAAATGCAGGTAGCATCTAGTGCATTCTCCTGGACAGGGTAGGCAATTAGCGGATTTCCCCATGCCAGGGAACACCTGTGACACCAGTCAGCTGCGTGGTCGGCGGCCCCAAACCTCCCCCACACAGTCAGCCGTGTTCTGGAATTCTGAGTTTTGGGAGGTTCCGTCTTCTGTCTGCAGCACCCGGGATCTCCTAGGAGCACTTCGCATGTCTTCCCCGAGTGTCTGCATGTGCGGGCTGCAGGGGAAAGGCGGGGTATCGGCTGGAAATGCAGGTAGCATCTAGTGCCTCCCCCTGGACAGGGTAGGCAATTAGCGCACTTCCCCGTGCCAGGGAACACCTTTGACACCACTTAGCTGCGTGGAGGGCGGCCCCGAACCTCCCCCACACAGTCAGCCGTGTTGCGGGATTGTGAGTGTGGGGAGGTTCCGTCTTCTGTCTGCATCACCTGGGATTTCCTAGGAGCCATTCGCGCGTCTTCCCCGAGTTTCTGCATGTGCGGGCTGCCGGGGAAAGGCGGGGTTTGGGCTGGAAATGCAGGTAGCATCTAGTGCCTTCCCATGGACAGGGTAGGCAATTAGCGGAATTCCCCATGCCAGGGAAAACCTTTGACACGACTTAGCTGCGTGGAGGGCGGCCCCGAACCTCCCCCACACAGTCAGCCGTGTTCCGGAATTGTGAGTGTGGGGAGGTTCCGTCTTCTGTCTGCAGCACCCGGGATCTCCTAGGAGCCTTTCGCGTGTCTTCCCCGAGTGTCTACCTGTGCGGGCTGCTGGGGAAAGGCGGGGGTTGGGCTGGAAATGCAGGTAGTATCTAGTGCCTCCCCCTGGACTTGGGAGTTAATTAGCGGACTTCCCCCTGCCAGGGAACACCTGTGACACCAGTCAGCTGCGTGGACGGCGGCCCCAAACCTCCCCCACACAGTCAGCCGTGTTCTGGAATTCTGAGTGTGGGGAGGTTCCGTCTTCTGTCTGCTGCAACCGGGATCTCCTCGGAGCCCTTCGCGTGTCTTCCCCGAGTGTCTACCTGTGCGGGCTGACGGGGAAAGGCAGGTGTTTGCTGGAAATGCAGGTAGTATCTAGTGTCTCCCCCTGGACTTGGGAGGTAATTTGCGGAATTCCCCCTGCCAGGGAACACCTGTGACACCAGTCATCTGCGTGGAGGGCGGCCCCGAACATCCCCCACACAGTCAGCCATGTTCCGGAATTCTGAGAGTGGGGAGGTTCCGTCTTCTGTCTGCAGCACCCGGGATCTCCTAGGAGCACTTCGCGTGTCTTCCCCGAGTGTCTGCATGTGCGGGCTGCCGGGGAAAGGCGGGGTTTGGGCTGGAAATGCAGGTAGCATCTAGTGCCTCCCCCTGGACAGGGTAGGCATTTAGCGGAATTCCCCGTGCCAGAGAAAACCTTTGACACCACTTAGCTGCGTGGAGGGCGGCCCCGAACCTCCCCCACACAGTCAGCAGTGTTCCGGAATTGTGAGTGTGGGGAGGTTCCGTCTTCTGTCTGCAGCACCCGGGATATCCTAGGAGCCCTTCGCGTGTCTTCCCCGAGTGTCTGCATGTGCGGGCTGCCGGGGAAAGGCGGGGTTTGGGCGGGAAATGCAGGTAGTATCTCGTGCCTCCGCATGGACAGTGTAGGCAATTAGCGGAATTCCCCGTGCCAGGGAACAACTTTGACACCACTTAGCTGCGTGGAGGGCGGCCCCGAACCTCCCCCACACAGTCAGCCGTGTTCCGGGATTGTGAGTGTGGGGAGGATCCGTCTTCTGTCTGCATCACCTGGGATCTCCTAGGAGCCGTTCGCGTGTCTTCCCCGAGTGTCTGCATGTGCGGGCTGCCGGTGAAAGGCGGGGTTTTGGCTGGAAATGCAGGTAGCATCTAGTGCCCCCCCATGGACAGGGTAGGCAATTAGCGGACTTCCCCATGCCAGGGAACAACTTTGACACCACTTAGCTGCGTGGAGGGCGGCCCCGAACCTCCCCCACACAGTCGGCCGTGTTCCGGGATTCTGAGAGTGGGGAGGTTCCGTCATCTGTCTGCAGCACCCGGGATCTCCTAGGAGCCCTTCGTGTCTTACCCGAGTGTCTGACTTTGCGGGCTGCCGGGGAATGGCGGTGGTTGTGCTGGAAATGCAGGTAGAATCTAGCGCATTCTCCTGGACAGGGTAGGCAATTAGCGGATTTCCCCATGCCAGGGAACACCTGTGACACCAGTCAGCTGCGTGGACGGCGGACCCAAACCTCCCCCACAAAGTCAGCCGTGTTCCGGAATTATGAGAGTTGGGAGGTTCCGTCTTCTGTCTGCAGCACCCGGGATCTCCTAAGAGCACTTCGCGTGTCTTCCCCGAGTGTCTGCATGTGCGGGCTGCCGGGGAAAGGCTGGGTTTGGGCTGGAAATGCAGGTAGCATCTAGTGCCTCCCCCTGGACAGGGTAGGCAATTAGCGGATTTACCCATGCCCGGGAACACCTTTGACACCACTTAGCTGCATGGAGTTCGGCTCCGAACCTCCCCCACACAGTCAGCCGTGTTCCGGAATTGTGAGTGTGGGGAGGTTCCGTCTTCTGTCTGCAGCACCCGGGATCTCCTAGGAGCACTTCGCGTGTCTTCCCCGAGTGTCTAACTGTGCGGGCTGCCGGGGAAATGCGGGGGTTGGGCTGGTAATGCAGGTAGTATCTAGTGCCTCCCCCTGGACTTGGGAGGTAATTTGCGGAATTCCCCCTGCCAGGGAACACCTGTGACACCAGTCAGCTGCGTGGACGTCGGCCACAAAATTCCCCCACACAGTCAGCCGTGTTCCGGAATTCTGAGAGTGGGGAAGTTCCGTCTTCTGTCTGCAGCACCCGGGATAACCTAGGAGCAGTTCACGTGTCTTCCCCGAGTGTCTGCATGTGCGGGCTGCCGGGGAAAGACGGGGTTTGGGCTGGAAATGCAGGTAGCATCTAGTGCCTCCCCCTGGACAGGGTAGGCAATTAGCGGAATTCCCCGAGCCAGGGAACACCTTTGACATCACTTAGCTGCGTGGAGGGCGGCCCCGAACCTCCCCCACACAGTCAGCCGTGTTCCGGAATTCTGAGAGTGGGGAGGTTCCGTCTTCTGTCTGCAGCACCCGGGATCTCCTAGGAGCCCTTCGTGTCTTACCCGAGTGTCTGCCTTTGCATGCTGCCGGGGAAAGGCGGGGGTTGTGCTGGAAATGCAGGTAGCATCTAGCGCATCCTCCTGGACAGGGTAGGCAATTAGCGGATTTCCCCATGCCAGGGAACACCTGTGACACCAGTCAGCTGCGTGGACGGCGGCCCCAAACCTCCCCCACAAAGTCAGCCGTGTTCCGGAATTATGAGAGTGGGGAGGTTCCGTCTTCTGTCTGCGGCACCCGGGATCTCCTAAGAGCACTTCGCGTGTCTTCCCCGAGTGTCTGCATGTGCGGGCTGCCGGTGAAAGGCGGGGGTTGTGCTGGAAATGCAGGTAGAATCTAGCGCATCCTCCTGGACTGGGTAGGCAATTAGCGGATTTCCCCATGCCAGGGAACACCTGTGACACCAGTCAGATGCGTGGAGGGCGGCCCCGTACCTCCCCCACACAGTCAGCCGTGTTCCGGGATTGTGAGTGTGGGGAGGTTCCGTCTTCTGTCTGCATCACCTGGGATCTCCTAGGAGCCCTTCGCGCGTCTTCCCCGAGTGTCTGCATGTGCGGGCTGCCGGGGAAAGGCGGGGTTTGGGCTGGATATGCAGGTAGCATCTAGTGCCCCCCCATGGACAGGGTAGGCAATTAGCGGTCTTCCCCATGACAGGGAACAACTTTGACACCACTTAGCTGCGTGGAGGGCGGCCCCGAACCTCCCCCACACAGTCAGCCGTGTTCCGGGATTCTGAGAGTGGGGAGGTTCCGTCTTCTGTCTGCAGCACCCGGGATCTCCTAGGAGCCCTTCGTGTCTTACCCGAGTGTCTGCCTTTGCGGGCTGCCGGGGAATGGCGGGGGTTGTGCTGGAAATGCAGGTAGACTCTAGCGCATCCTCCTGGACAGGGTAGGCAATTAGCGCATTTCCCCATGCCAGGGAACACCTGTGACACCAGTCAGCTGCGTGGACGGCGGCCCCAAACCTCCCTCACAAAGCCAGCCGTGTTCCGGAATTATGAGAGTTGGGAGGTTCCGTCTTCTGTCTGCAGCACCCGGGATCTCCTAAGAGCACTTCGCGTGTCTTCCCCGAGTGTCTGCATGTGCGGGCTGCCGGGGAAAGGCGGGGTTTGGGCTGGAAATGCAGGTAGCATCTAGTGCCTCCCCCTGGACAGGGTAGGCAATTAGCGGAATTCCCCGAGCCAGGGAACACCTTTGACATCACTTAGCTGCGTGGAGGGTGGCCCCGAACCTTCCCCACACAGTCAGCCGTGTTCCGGAATTCTGAGAGTGGGGAGGTTCCGTCTTCTGTCTGCAGCACCCGGGATCTCCTAGGAGCCCTTCGTGTCTTACCCGAGTTTCTGCCTTTGCATGCTGCCGGGGAAAGTCGGGGGTTGTGCTGGAAATGCAGGTAGCATCTAGCGCATCCTCCTGGACAGGGTAGGCAATTAGCGGATTTCCCCATGCCAGGGAACACCTGTGACACCAGTCAGCTGCGTGGACGGCGGCCCCAAACCTCCCCCACAAAGTCAGCCGTGTTCCGGAATTATGAGAGTGGGGAGGTTCCGTCTTCTGTCTGCGGCACCCGGGATCTCCTAAGAGCACTTCGCGTGTCTTCCCCGAGTGTCTGCATGTGCGGGCTGCCGGTGAAAGGCGGGGGTTGTGCTGGAAATGCAGGTAGCATCTAGCGCATCCTCCTGGACTGGGTAGGCAATTAGCGGATTTCCCCATGCCAGGGAACACCTGTGACACCAGTCAGATGCGTGGAGGGCGGCCCCGTACCTCCCCCACACAGTCAGCCGTGTTCCGGGATTGTGAGTGTGGGGAGGTTCCATCTTCTGTCTGCATCACCTGGGATCTCCTAGGAGCCCTTCGCGCGTCTTCCCCGAGTGTCTGCATGTGCGGGCTGCCGGGGAAAGGCGGGGTTTGGGCTGGATATGCAGGTAGCATCTAGTGCCTCCCCCTGGACAGGGTAGGCAATTAGCGGATTTACCCATGCCAGGGAACACCTTTTACACCACTTGGCTGCATGGTGTTCGGCTCCGAACCTTCCCCACACAGTCAGCCGTGTTCCGGAATTGTGAGTGTGGGGAGGTTCCGTCTTCTGTCTGCAGCACCCGGGATCTCCTAGGGGCACTTCGCGTGTCTTCCCCGAGTGTCTAACTGTGCGGGCTGCCGGGGAAATGCGGGGGTTGGGCTGGAAATGCAGGTAGTATCTAGTGCCTCCCCCTGGACTTGGGAGGTAATTTGCGGAATTCCCCCTGCCAGGGAACACCTGTGACACCAGTCAGCTGCGTGGACGTCGGCCACAAAACTCCCCCACACAGTCAGCCGTGTTCCGGAATTCTGAGAGTGGGGAGGTTCCGTCTTCTGTCTGCAGCACCCGGGATCTCCTAGGAGCACTTCGCGTGTCTTCCCCGAGTGTCTGCATGTGCGGTCTGCCGGGGAAAGGCGGGGTTTTGGCGGGAAATGCAGGTAGTATCTCGTGCCTCCCCATGGACACTGTAGGCAATTAGCGGAATTCCCCGTGCCAGGGAACAACTTTGACACCACTTAGCTGCGTGGAAGGCGGCCCCGAACCTCCCCCACACAGTCAGCCGTGTTCCGGGATTGTGAGTGTGGGGAGGTTCCGTCTTCTGTCTGCATCACCTGGGATCTCCTAGGAGCCCTTCGCGCGTCTTCCCCGAGTGTCTGAATGTGCGGGCTGCCGGGGAAATGCGGGGTTTGGGCTGGAAATGCAGGTAGCATCTAGTGCCCCCCGATGGACAGGGTAGGCAATTAGCGGACTTCCCCATGCCAGGGAACAACTTTGACACCACTTAGCTGCGTGGAGGGCGGCCCCGAAACTCCCCCACACAGTCGGACGTGTTCCGGGATTCTGAGAGTGGGGAGGTTCCGTCTTCTGTCTGCAGCACCCAGGATCTCCTAGGAGCCCTTCGTGTCTTACCCGAGTGTCTGCCTTTGCGGGCTGCCGGGGAATGGCGGGGGTTGTGCTGGAAATGCAGGTAGAATCTAGCGCATCCTCCTGGACAGGGTAGGCAATTAGCGGATTTCCCCATGCCAGGGAACACCTGTGACACCAGTCAGCTGCGTGGACGGCGGCCCCAAACCTCCCCCACAAAGTCAGCCGTGTTCCGGAATTATGAGAGTTGGGAGGTTCCGTCTTCTGTCTGCAGCACCCGGGATCTCCTAAGAGCACTTCGCGTGTCTTCCCCGAGTGTCTGCATGTGCGGGCTGCCGGGGAAAGGCGGGGTTTGGGCTAGAAATGCAGGTAGCATCTAGTGCCTCCCCCTGGACAGGGTAGGCAATTAGCGGATTTACCCATGCCAGGGAACACCTTTGACACCACTTAGCTGCATGGAGTTCGGCTCCGAACCTCCCCCACACAGTCAGCCGTGTTCCGGAATTGTGAGTGTGGGGAGGTTCCGTCTTCTGTCTGCAGCACCCGGGATCTCCTAGGAGCACTTCGCGTGTCTTCCCCGAGTGTCTACCTGTGCGGGCTGCCGGGGAAAGGCGGGGGTTGGGCTGGAAATGCAGGTAGTATCTAGTGCCTCCCTCTGGACTTGGGAGGTAATTTGCGGACTTCCCCCTGCCAGGGAACACCTGTGACACCAGTCAGCTGCGTGGATGGCGGCCCCAAACCTCCCCCACACAGTCAGCCGTGTTCTGGAATTCTGAGTGTGGGGAGGTTCCGTCTTCTGTCTGCAGCACCCGGGATCTCCTAGGAGCACTTCGCGTGTCTTCCCCAAGTGTCTGCATGTGCGGGCTGCCGGGGAAAGACGGGGTTTGGGCTGGAAATGCAGGTAGCATCTAGTGCCTCCCCCTGGACAGGGTAGGCAATTAGCGGACTTCCCCGTGCCAGGGAACACCTTTGACAACACTTAGCTTCGTGGAGGGCGGCCCCGAACCTCCCCCACACAGTCAGCCGTGTTCCGGAATTCTGAGAGTGGGGAGGTTCCGTCTTCTGTCTGCAGCACCCGGGATCTCCTAGGAGCCCTTCGTGTCTTACCCGAGTGTCTGACTTTGCGGGCTGCCAGGGAAAGGCGGGGGTTGTGCTGGAAATGCAGGTAGCATCTAGCGCATCCTCCTGGACAGGGTAGGCAATTAGCGGATTTCCCCATGCCAGGGAACACCTGTGACACCAGTCAGCTGCGTGGACGGCGGCCCCAAATCTCCCCGACAAAGTCAGCCGTGTTCCGGAATTATGAGTGTGGGGAGTTTCCGTCTTCTGTCTGCAGCACCCGGGATCTCCTAAGAGCACTTCGCGTGTCTTCCCCGAGTGTCTGCATGTGCGGGCTGCCGGGGAAAGGCGGGGGTTGTGCTGGAAATGCAGGTAGCATCTAGCGCATCCTCCTGGACAGGGTAGGCAATTAGCGGATTTCCCCATGCCAGGGAACACCTGTGACACCAGTCAGCTGCGTGGAGGGCGGCCCCAAACCTCCTCCACACAGTCAGCCGTGTTCCGGGATTGTGAGTGTGGGGAGGTTCCGTCTTCTGTCTGCATCACCTGGGATCTCCTTGGAGCCCTTCGCGCGTCTTCCCCGAGTGTCTGCATGTGCGGGCTGCCGGGGAAAGGCGGGGTTTGGGCTGGAAATGCAGGTAGCATCTAGTGCCCCCCCATGGACAGGGTAGGCAATTAGCGGACTTCCCCATGCCAGGGAACAACTTTGACACCACTTAGCTGCGTGGATGGCGGCCCCGAACCTCCCCCACACAGTCAGCCGTGTTCCGGGATTCTGAGCGTGGGGAGGTTCCGTCTTCTGTCTGCAGCACCCGGGATCTCCTAGGAGCCCTTCGTGTCTTACCCGAGTGTCTGCCTTTGCGGGCTGCCGGGGAATGGCGGGGGTTGTGCTGGAAATGCAGGTAGAATCTAGCGCATCCTCCTGGACAGGGTAGGCAATTAGCGGATTTCCCCATGCCAGGGAACACCTGTGACACCAGTCAGCTGCGTGGACGGCGGCCCCAAACCTCCCCCACAAAGTCAGCCGTGTTCCGGAATTATGAGAGTTGGGAGGTTCCGTCTTCTGTCTGCAGCACCCGGGATCTCCTAAGAGCACTTCGCGTGTCTTCCCCGAGTGTCTGCATGTGCGGGCTGCTGGGGAAAGGCGGGGTTTGGGCTGGAAATGCAGGTAGCATCTAGTGCCTCCCCCTGGACAGGGTAGGCAATTAGCGGATTTACCCATGCCAGGGAACACCTTTGACACCACTTAGCTGCATGGAGTTCGGCTCCGAACCTCCCCCACACAGTCAGCCGTGTTCCGGAATTGTGAGTGTGGGGAGGTTCCGTCTTCTGTCTGCAGCACCCGGGATCTCCTAGGAGCACTTCGCGTGTCTTCCCCGAGTGTCTGCATGTGCGGGCTGTTGGGGAAAGGCGGGGATTGGGCTGGAAATGCAGGTAGCATCTAGTGCCTCCCCCTGGACAGGGTAGGCAATTAGCGGAATTCCCCGTGCCAGGGAACACCTTTGACATCACTTAGCTGCGTGGAGGGTGGCCCCGAACCTTCCCCACACAGTCAGCCGTGTTCCGGAATTCTGAGAGTGGGGAGGTTCCGTCTTCTGTCTGCAGCACCCGGGATCTCCTAGGAGCCCTTCGTGTCTTACCCGAGTTTCTGCCTTTGCATGCTGCCGGGGAAAGTCGGGGGTTGTGCTGGAAATGCAGGTAGCATCTAGCGCATCCTCCTGGACAGGGTAGGCAATTAGCGGATTTCCCCATGCCAGGGAACACCTGTGACACCAGTCAGCTGCGTGGACGGCGGCCCCAAACCTCCCCCACAAAGTCAGCCGTGTTCCGGAATTATGAGAGTGGGGAGGTTCCGTCTTCTGTCTGCGGCACCCGGGATCTCCTAAGAGCACTTCGCGTGTCTTCCCCGAGTGTCTGCATGTGCGGGCTGCCGGTGAAAGGCGGGGGTTGTGCTGGAAATGCAGGTAGCATCTAGCGCATCCTCCTGGACTGGGTAGGCAATTAGCGGATTTCCCCATGCCAGGGAACACCTGTGACACCAGTCAGATGCGTGGAGGGCGGCCCCGTACCTCCCCCACACAGTCAGCCGTGTTCCGGGATTGTGAGTGTGGGGAGGTTCCATCTTCTGTCTGCATCACCTGGGATCTCCTAGGAGCCCTTCGCGCGTCTTCCCCGAGTGTCTGCATGTGCGGGCTGCCGGGGAAAGGCGGGGTTTGGGCTGGATATGCAGGTAGCATCTAGTGCCCCCCCATGGACAGGGTAGGCAATTAGCGGTCTTCCCCATGACAGGGAACAACTTTGACACCACTTAGCTGCGTGGAGGGCGGCCCCAAACCTCCCCCACACAGTCAGCCGTGTTCCGGGATTCTGAGAGAGGGGAGGTTCCGTCTTCTGTCTGCAGCACCCGGGATCTCCTAGGAGCCCTTCGTGTCTTACCCGAGTGTCTGCCTTTGCGGGCTGCCGGGGAATGGCGGGGGTTGTGCTGGAAATGCAGGTAGAATCTAGCGCATCCTCCTGGACAGGGTAGGCAATTAGCGGATTTCCCCATGCCAGGGAACACCTGTGACACCAGTCAGCTGCGTGGACGGCGGCCCCAAACCTCCCTCACAAAGCCAGCCGTGTTCCGGAATTATGAGAGTTGGGAGGTTCCGTCTTCTGTCTGCAGCACCCGGGATCTCCTAAGAGCACTTCGCGTGTCTTCCCCGAGTGTCTGCATGTGCGGGCTGCCGGGGAAAGGCGGGGTTTGGGCTGGAAATGCAGGTAGCATCTAGTGCCTCCCCCTGGACAGGGTAGGCAATTAGCGGATTTACCCATGCCAGGGAACACCTTTTACACCACTTGGCTGCATGGTGTTCGGCTCCGAACCTTCCCCACACAGTCAGCCGTGTTCCGGAATTGTGAGTGTGGGGAGGTTCCGTCTTCTGTCTGCAGCACCCGGGATCTCCTAGGGGCACTTCGCGTGTCTTCCCCGAGTGTCTAACTGTGCGGGCTGCCGGGGAAATGCGGGGGTTGGGCTGGAAATGCAGGTAGTATCTAGTGCCTCCCCCTGGACTTGGGAGGTAATTTGCGGAATTCCCCCTGCCAGGGAACACCTGTGACACCAGTCAGCTGCGTGGACGTCGGCCACAAAACTCCCCCACACAGTCAGCCGTGTTCCGGAATTCTGAGAGTGGGGAGGTTCCGTCTTCTGTCTGCAGCACCCGGGATCTCCTAGGAGCACTTCGCGTGTCTTCCCCGAGTGTCTGCATGTGCGGTCTGCCGGGGAAAGGCGGGGTTTTGGCGGGAAATGCAGGTAGTATCTCGTGCCTCCCCATGGACACTGTAGGCAATTAGCGGAATTCCCCGTGCCAGGGAACAACTTTGACACCACTTAGCTGCGTGGAAGGCGGCCCCGAACCTCCCCCACACAGTCAGCCGTGTTCCGGGATTGTGAGTGTGGGGAGGTTCCGTCTTCTGTCTGCATCACCTGGGATCTCCTAGGAGCCCTTCGCGCGTCTTCCCCGAGTGTCTGAATGTGCGGGCTGCCGGGGAAATGCGGGGTTTGGGCTGGAAATGCAGGTAGCATCTAGTGCCCCCCGATGGACAGGGTAGGCAATTAGCGGACTTCCCCATGCCAGGGAACAACTTTGACACCACTTAGCTGCGTGGAGGGCGGCCCCGAAACTCCCCCACACAGTCGGACGTGTTCCGGGATTCTGAGAGTGGGGAGGTTCCGTCTTCTGTCTGCAGCACCCGGGATCTCCTAGGAGCCCTTCGTGTCTTACCCGAGTGTCTGCCTTTGCGGGCTGCCGGGGAATGGCGGGGGTTGTGCTGGAAATGCAGGTAGAATCTAGCGCATCCTCCTGGACAGGGTAGGCAATTAGCGGATTTCCCCATGCCAGGGAACACCTGTGACACCAGTCAGCTGCGTGGACGGCGGCCCCAAACCTCCCCCACAAAGTCAGCCGTGTTCCGGAATTATGAGAGTTGGGAGGTTCCGTCTTCTGTCTGCAGCACCCGGGATCTCCTAAGAGCACTTCGCGTGTCTTCCCCGAGTGTCTGCATGTGCGGGCTGCCGGGGAAAGGCGGGGTTTGGGCTAGAAATGCAGGTAGCATCTAGTGCCTCCCCCTGGACAGGGTAGGCAATTAGCGGATTTACCCATGCCAGGGAACACCTTTGACACCACTTAGCTGCATGGAGTTCGGCTCCGAACCTCCCCCACACAGTCAGCCGTGTTCCGGAATTGTGAGTGTGGGGAGGTTCCGTCTTCTGTCTGCAGCACCCGGGATCTCCTAGGAGCACTTCGCGTGTCTTCCCCGAGTGTCTACCTGTGCGGGCTGCCGGGGAAAGGCGGGGGTTGGGCTGGAAAAGCAGGTAGTATCTAGTGCCTCCCTCTGGACTTGGGAGGTAATTTGCGGACTTCCCCCTGCCAGGGAACACCTGTGACACCAGTCAGCTGCGTGGACGGCGGCCCCAAACCTCCCCCACACAGTCAGCCGTGTTCTGGAATTCTGAGTGTGGGGAGGTTCCGTCTTCTGTCTGCAGCACCCGGGATCTCCTAGGAGCACTTCGCGTGTCTTCCCCAAGTGTCTGCATGTGCGGGCTGCCGGGGAAAGACGGGGTTTGGGCTGGAAATGCAGGTAGCATCTAGTGCCTCCCCCTGGACAGGGTAGGCAATTAGCGGACTTCCCCGTGCCAGGGAACACCTTTGACAACACTTAGCTTCGTGGAGGGCGGCCCCGAACCTCCCCCACACAGTCAGCCGTGTTCCGGAATTCTGAGAGTGGGGAGGTTCCGTCTTCTGTCTGCAGCACCCGGGATCTCCTAGGAGCCCTTCGTGTCTTACCCGAGTGTCTGACTTTGCGGGCTGCCAGGGAAAGGCGGGGGTTGTGCTGGAAATGCAGGTAGCATCTAGCGCATCCTCCTGGACAGGGTAGGCAATTAGCGGATTTCCCCATGCCAGGGAACACCTGTGACACCAGTCAGCTGCGTGGACGGCGGCCCCAAATCTCCCCGACAAAGTCAGCCGTGTTCCGGAATTATGAGTGTGGGGAGTTTCCGTCTTCTGTCTGCAGCACCCGGGATCTCCTAAGAGCACTTCGCGTGTCTTCCCCGAGTGTCTGCATGTGCGGGCTGCCGGGGAAAGGCGGGGGTTGTGCTGGAAATGCAGGTAGCATCTAGCGCATCCTCCTGGACAGGGTAGGCAATTAGCGGATTTCCCCATGCCAGGGAACACCTGTGACACCAGTCAGCTGCGTGGAGGGCGGCCCCAAACCTCCTCCACACAGTCAGCCGTGTTCCGGGATTGTGAGTGTGGGGAGGTTCCGTCTTCTGTCTGCATCACCTGGGATCTCCTTGGAGCCCTTCGCGCGTCTTCCCCGAGTGTCTGCATGTGCGGGCTGCCGGGGAAAGGCGGGGTTTGGGCTGGAAATGCAGGTAGCATCTAGTGCCCCCCCATGGACAGGGTAGGCAATTAGCGGACTTCCCCATGCCAGGGAACAACTTTGACACCACTTAGCTGCGTGGATGGCGGCCCCGAACCTCCCCCACACAGTCAGCCGTGTTCCGGGATTCTGAGCGTGGGGAGGTTCCGTCTTCTGTCTGCAGCACCCGGGATCTCCTAGGAGCCCTTCGTGTCTTACCCGAGTGTCTGCCTTTGCGGGCTGCCGGGGAATGGCGGGGGTTGTGCTGGAAATGCAGGTAGAATCTAGCGCATCCTCCTGGACAGGGTAGGCAATTAGCGGATTTCCCCATGCCAGGGAACACCTGTGACACCAGTCAGCTGCGTGGACGGCGGCCCCAAACCTCCCCCACAAAGTCAGCCGTGTTCCGGAATTATGAGAGTTGGGAGGTTCCGTCTTCTGTCTGCAGCACCCGGGATCTCCTAAGAGCACTTCGCGTGTCTTCCCCGAGTGTCTGCATGTGCGGGCTGCTGGGGAAAGGCGGGGTTTGGGCTGGAAATGCAGGTAGCATCTAGTGCCTCCCCCTGGACAGGGTAGGCAATTAGCGGATTTACCCATGCCAGGGAACACCTTTGACACCACTTAGCTGCATGGAGTTCGGCTCCGAACCTCCCCCACACAGTCAGCCGTGTTCCGGAATTGTGAGTGTGGGGAGGTTCCGTCTTCTGTCTGCAGCACCCGGGATCCCCTAGGAGCACTTCGCGTGTCTTCCCCGAGTGTCTGCATTTGCGGGCTGTTGGGGAAAGGCGGGGATTGGGCTGGAAATGCAGGTAGCATCTAGTGCCTCCCCATTGCCAGGATAGGCAATTAGCGGACTTCCCCGTGCCAGGGAACAACTTTGACACCACTTAGCTGCGTGGAGGGCGGCCCCGAACTTCCCCCACACAGTCAGCCGTGTTCCGGAATTGTGAGTGTGGGGAGGTTCCGTCTTCTGTCTGCATCACCCGGGATCTCCTAAGAGCACTTCGCGTGTCTTACCCGAGTGTCTGCATGTTCGGGCTGCCGGGGAAAGGCGGGGTTTGGGCTGGAAATGCAGGTAGAATCTAGTGCCTCCCCCTGGACAGGGTAGGCAATTAGCGGATTTACCCATGCCAGGGAACACCTTTGACACCACTTAGCTGCATGGAGTTCGGCTCCGAACCTTCCCCACACAGTCAGCCGTGTTCCGGAATTGTGAGTGTGGGGAGGTTCCGTCTTCTGTCTGCAGCACCCGGGACCTCCTAGGAGCACTTCGCGTGTCTTCCCCAAGTGTCTAACTGTGCGGGCTGCCGGGGAAAAGCGGGGGTTGGGCTGGAAATGCAGGTAGTATCTAGTGCCTCCCCCTGGATTTGGGAGGTAATTTGCGGACTTCCCCCTGCCAGGGAACACCTGTGACACCAGTCAGCTGCGTGGACGTCGGCCACAAAACTCCCCCACACAGTCAGCCGTGTTCCGGAATTCTGAGAGTGGGGAGGTTCCGTCTTCTGTCTGCAGCACCCGGGATCTCCTAGGAGCAATTCGCGTGTCTTCCCCGAGTGTCTGCATGTGCGGGCTGTCGGGGAAAGGAGGGGTTTTGGCTGGAAATGCAGGTAGCATCTAGTGCCTCCCCCTGGACAGGGTAGGCAATTAGCGGACTTCCCCGTGCCAGGGAACAACTTTGACACCACTTAGCTGCGTGGAGGGCGGCCCCGAACCTCCCCCACACAGTCAGCCGTGTTCTGGAATTCTGAGTGTGGGGAGGTTCCGTCTTCTGTCTGCAGCACCCGGGATCTCCTAGGAGCACTTCGCGTGTCTTCCCCGAGTGTCTACCTGTGCGGGCTGCCGGGGAAAATGCGGTGGTTGGGCTGGAAATGCAGGTAGTATCTAGTGCCTCCCCCTGGACTTGGGAGGTAATTTGCGGAATTCCCCCTGCCAGGGAACACCTGTGACAACAGTCAGCTGCGTGGACGGCGGCCCCAAACCTCCCCCACACAGTCAGCCGTGTTCCGGAATTCTGAGAGTGGGGAGGATCCGTCTTCTGTCTGCAGCACCCGGGATCTCCTAGGAGCACTTCGCGTGTCTTCCCCGAGTGTCTGCATGTGCGGGCTGCCGGGGAAAGGCGGGGTTTTGGCTGGAAATGCAGGTAGCATCTAGTGCCTCCCCCTGGACAGGGTAGGCTATTAGCGGATTTCCCCATGCCAGGGAACACCTGTGACACCAGTCAGCTGCGTGGACGGCGGCCCCAAACCTCCCCCACATAGTCAGCCGTGTTCCGGAATTGTGAGTGTGGGGAGGTTCCGTCTTCTGTCTGCAGCACCCGGGATCTCCTAGGGGCACTTCGCGTGTCTTCCCCGAGTGTCTAACTGTGCGGGCTGCCGGGGAAATGCGGGGGTTGGGCTGGAAATGCAGGTAGTATCTAGTGCCTCCCCCTGGACTTGGGAGGTAATTTGCGGAATTCCCCCTGCCAGGGAACACCTGTGACACCAGTCAGCTGCGTGGACGTCGGCCACAAAACTCCCCCACACAGTCAGCCGTGTTCCGGAATTCTGAGAGTGGGGAGGTTCCGTGTTCTGTCTGCAGCACCCGGGATCTCCTAGGAGCAGTTCGCGTGTCTTCCCCGAGTGTCTGCATGTGCGGTCTGCCGGGGAAAGGCGGGGTTTTGGCGGGAAATGCAGGTAGTATCTCGTGCCTCCCCATGGACACTGTAGGCAATTAGCGGAATTCCCCGTGCCAGGGAACAACTTTGACACCACTTAGCTGCGTGGAAGGCGGCCCCGAACCTCCCCCACACAGTCAGCCGTGTTCCGGGATTGTGAGTGTGGGGAGGTTCCGTCTTCTGTCTGCATCACCTGGGATCTCCTAGGAGCCCTTCGCGCGTCTTCCCCGAGTGTCTGAATGTGCGGGCTGCCGGGGAAATGCGGGGTTTGGGCTGGAAATGCAGGTAGCATCTAGTGCCCCCCGATGGACAGGGTAGGCAATTAGCGGACTTCCCCATGCCAGGGAACAACTTTGACACCACTTAGCTGCGTGGAGGGCGGCCCCGAAACTCCCCCACACAGTCGGACGTGTTCCGGGATTCTGAGAGTGGGGAGGTTCCGTCTTCTGTCTGCAGCACCCGGGATCTCCTAGGAGCCCTTCGTGTCTTACCCGAGTGTCTGCCTTTGCGGGCTGCCGGGGAATGGCGGGGGTTGTGCTGGAAATGCAGGTAGAATCTAGCGCATCCTCCTGGACAGGGTAGGCAATTAGCGGATTTCCCCATGCCAGGGAACACCTGTGACACCAGTCAGCTGCGTGGACGGCGGCCCCAAACCTCCCCCACAAAGTCAGCCGTGTTCCGGTATTATGAGAGTTGGGAGGTTCCGTCTTCTGTCTGCAGCACCCGGGATCTCCTAAGAGCACTTCGCGTGTCTTCCCCGAGTGTCTGCATGTGCGGGCTGCCGGGGAAAGGCGGGGTTTGGGCTAGAAATGCAGGTAGCATCTAGTGCCTCCCCCTGGACAGGGTAGGCAATTAGCGGATTTACCCATGCCAGGGAACACCTTTGACACCACTTAGCTGCATGGAGTTCGGCTCCGAACCTCCCCCACACAGTCAGCCGTGTTCCGGAATTGTGAGTGTGGGGAGGTTCCGTCTTCTGTCTGCAGCACCCGGGATCTCCTAGGAGCACTTCGCGTGTCTTCCCCGAGTGTCTACCTGTGCGGGCTGCCGGGGAAAGGCGGGGGTTGGGCTGGAAATGCAGGTAGTATCTAGTGCCTCCCCCTGGACTTGGGAGGTAATTTGCGGACTTCCCCCTGCCAGGGAACACCTGTGACACCAGTCAGCTGCGTGGAAGGTGGCCCCGAACCTCCCCCACACAGTCAGCCGTGTTCTGGAATTCTGAGTGTGGGGAGGTTCCGTCTTCTGTCTGCAGCACCCGGGATCTCCTAGGAGCACTTCGCGTGTCTTCCCCAAGTGTCTGCATGTGCGGGCTGCCGGGGAAAGACGGGGTTTGGGCTGGAAATGCAGGTAGCATCTAGTGCCTCCCCCTGGACAGGGTAGGCAATTAGCGGACTTCCCCGTGCCAGGGAACACCTTTGACATCACTTAGCTTCGTGGAGGGCGGCCCCGAACCTCCCCCACACAGTCAGCCGTGTTCCGGAATTCTGAGAGTGGGGACGTTCCGTCTTCTGTCTGCAGCACCCGGGATCTCCTAGGAGCCCTTCGTGTCTTACCCGAGTGTCTGACTTTGCGGGCTGCCAGGGAAAGGCGGGGGTTGTGCTGGAAATGCAGGTAGCATCTAGCGCATCCTCCTGGACAGGTAGGCAATTAGCGGATTTCCCCATGCCAGGGAACACCTGTGACACCAGTCAGCTGCGTGGACGGCGGCCCCAAATCTCCCCGACAAAGTCAGCCGTGTTCCGGAATTATGAGTGTGGGGAGTTTCCGTCTTCTGTCTGCAGCACCCGGGATCTCCTAAGAGCACTTCGCGTGTCTTCCCCGAGTGTCTGCATGTGCGGGCTGCCGGGGAAAGGCGGGGGTTGTGCTGGAAATGCAGGTAGCATCTAGCGCATCCTCCTGGACAGGGTAGGCAATTAGCGGATTTCCCCATGCCAGGGAACACCTGTGACACCAGTCAGCTGCGTGGAGGGCGGCCCCAAACCTCCCCCACACAGTCAGCCGTGTTCCGGGATTGTGAGTGTGGGGAGGTTCCGTCTTCTGTCTGCATCACCTGGGATCTCCTTGGAGCCCTTCGCGCGTCTTCCCCGAGTGTCTGCATGTGCGGGCTGCCGGGGAAAGGCGGGGTTTGGGCTGGAAATGCAGGTAGCATCTAGTGCCCCCCCATGGACAGGGTAGGCAATTAGCGGACTTCCCCATGCCAGGGAACAACTTTGACACCACTTAGCTGCGTGGATGGCGGCCCCGAACCTCCCCCACACAGTCAGCCGTGTTCCGGGATTCTGAGCGTGGGGAGGTTCCCTCTTCTGTCTGCAGCACCCGGGATCTCCTAGGAGCCCTTCGTGTCTTACCCGAGTGTCTGCCTTTGCGGGCTGCCGGGGAATGGCGGGGGTTGTTCTGGAAATGCAGGTAGAATCTAGCGCATCCTCCTGGACAGGGTAGGCAATTAGCGGATTTCCCCATGCCAGGGAACACCTGTGACACCAGTCAGCTGCGTGGACGGCGGCCCCAAACCTCCCCCACAAAGTCAGCCGTGTTCCGGAATTATGAGAGTTGGGAGGTTCCGTCTTCTGTCTGCAGCACCCGGGATCTCCTAAGAGCACTTCGCGTGTCTTCCCCGAGTGTCTGCATGTGCGGGCTGCTGGGGAAAGGCGGGGTTTGGGCTGGAAATGCAGGTAGCATCTAGTGCCTCCCCCTGGACAGGGTAGGCAATTAGCGGATTTACCCATGCCAGGGAACACCTTTGACACCACTTAGCTGCATGGAGTTCGGCTCCGAACCTCCCCCACACAGTCAGCCGTGTTCCGGAATTGTGAGTGTGGGGAGGTTCCGTCTTCTGTCTGCAGCACCCGGGATCTCCTAGGAGCACTTCGCGTGTCTTCCCCGAGTGTCTGCATGTGCGGGCTGTTGGGGAAAGGCGGGGATTGGGCTGGAAATGCAGGTAGCATCTAGTGCCTCCCCATTGCCAGGATAGGCAATTAGCGGACTTCCCCGTGCCAGGGAACAACTTTGACACCACTTAGCTGCGTGGAGGGCGGCCCCGAACTTCCCCCACACAGTCAGCCGTGTTCCGGAATTGTGAGTGTGGGGAGGTTCCGTCTTCTGTCTGCATCACCCGGGATCTCCTAAGAGCACTTCGCGTGTCTTACCCGAGTGTCTGCATGTGCGGGCTGCCGGGGAAAGGCGGGGTTTGGGCTGGAAATGCAGGTAGTATCTAGTGCCTCCCCCTGGACAGGGTAGGCAATTAGCGGATTTACCCATGCCAGGGAACACCTTTGACACCACTTAGCTGCATGGAGTTCGGCTCCGAACCTTCCCCACACAGTCAGCCGTGTTCCGGAATTGTGAGTGTGGGGAGGTTCCGTCTTCTGTCTGCAGCACCCGGGATCTCCTAGGAGCACTTCGCGTGTCTTCCCCAAGTGTCTAACTGTGCGGGCTGCCGGGGAAAAGCGGGGGTTGGGCTGGAAATGCAGGTAGTATCTAGTGCCTCCCCCTGGATTTGGGAGGTAATTTGCGGACTTCCCCCTGCCAGGGAACACCTGTGACACCAGTCAGCTGCGTGGACGTCGGCCACAAAACTCCCCCACACAGTCAGCCGTGTTCCGGAATTCTGAGAGTGGGGAGGTTCCGTCTTCTGTCTGCAGCACCCGGGATCTCCTAGGAGCAATTCGCGTGTCTTCCCCGAGTGTCTGCATGTGCGGGCTGTCGGGGAAAGGAGGGGTTTTGGCTGGAAATGCAGGTAGCATCTAGTGCCTCCCCCTGGACAGGGTAGGCAATTAGCGGAATTCCCCGTGCCAGGGAACAACTTTGACACCACTTAGCTGCGTGGAGGGCGGCCCCGAACCTCCCCCACACAGTCAGCCGTGTTCTGGAATTCTGAGTGTGGGGAGGTTCCGTCTTCTGTCTGCAGCACCCGGGATCTCCTAGGAGCACTTCGCGTGTCTTCCCCGAGTGTCTACCTGTGCGGGCTGCCGGGGAAAATGCGGTGGTTGGGCTGGAAATGCAGGTAGTATCTAGTGCCTCCCCCTGGACTTGGGAGGTAATTTGCGGACTTCCCCCTGCCAGGGAACACCTGTGACACCAGTCAGCTGCGTGGACGGCGGCCCCAAACCTCCCCCACACAGTCAGCCGTGTTCCGGAATTCTGAGAGTGGGGAGGATCCGTCTTCTGTCTGCAGCACCCGGGATCTCCTAGGAGCACTTCGCGTGTCTTCCCCGAGTGTCTGCATGTGCGGGCTGCCGGGGAAAGGCGGGGTTTTGGCTGGAAATGCAGGTAGCATCTAGTGCCTCCCCCTGGACAGGGTAGGCTATTAGCGGATTTCCCCATGCCAGGGAACACCTTTGACACCACTTAGCTGCGTGGAGGGCGGCCCAGAACCTCCCCCACACAGTCAGCCGTGTTCCAGAATTGTGAGTGTCGGGAGGTTCCGTCTTCTGTCTGCAGCACCCGGGATCTCCTAGGAGCATTTAGCGTGTCTTACCCGAGTGTCTAACTGTGCGGGCTGACGGGGAAAAGCGGGGGTTGGGCTGGAAATGCAGGTAGTATCTAGTGTCTCCCCCTGGACTTGGGAGGTAATTTGCGGACTTCCCCCTGCCAGGGAACACCTGTGACACCAGTCAACTGCGTGGACGGCGGCCCCAAACCTCCCCCACACAGTCAGCCGTGTTCCGGAATTCTGAGAGTGGGGAGGTTCCGTCTTCTATCTGCAGATCCCGAGATCTCCTAGGAGCACTTCGCGTGTCTTCCCCGAGTGTCTGCATGTGCGGGCTGCCGGGGAAAGGCGGGGTTTGGGCTGGAAATGCAGGTAGCAACTAGTGCTTCCCCCTGGACAGGGTAGGCATTTAGCGGACTTCCCCGTGCCAGAGAACACCTTTGGCACCACTTAGCTGCGTGGAGGGCGGCCCCGAACCTCCCCCACACAGTCAGCCGTGTTCCGGAATTGTGAGTGTGGGGAGGTTCCGTCTTCTGTCTGCAGCACCCGGGATCTCCTAGGAGCACTTCGCGTGTCTTCCCCGATTGTCTGCATATACGGGCTGCCGGGGAAAGGCGGGGTTTTGGCTGGAAATGCAGGTAGCATCTAGTGCCTCCCCCTGGACAGGGTAGGCTATTAGCGGATTTCCCCATGCCAGGGAACACCTGTGACACCAGTCAGCTGCGTGGACGGCGGCCCCAAACCTCCCCCACACAGTCAGCCGTGTTCCGGAATTCTGAGATTGGGGAGGTTCCGTCTTCTGTCTGCAGCACCCGGGAACTCCTAGGAGCTATTCGCGTGTCTTCCCCGAGTGTCTGCATGTGCGGGCTGCCGGGGAAATGTGGGGGTTGGGCTGGAAATGCAGGTAGTATCTAGTGCCTCCCCCTGGACTTGGGAGGTAATTTGCGGACTTCCCCCTGCCAGGGAACACCTGTGACACCAGTCAGCTGCGTGGACGGCGACCCCAAACCTCCCCCACACAGTCAGCCGTGTTCCGGAATTGTGAGTGTGGGGAGGTTCCGTCTTCTGTCTGCTGCACCCGGGATCTCCTAGGAGCCCTTCGCGTGTCTTCCCCGAGTGTCTACCTGTGCGGGCTGACGGGGAAAGGCAGGGGTTGGCTGGAAATGCAGGTAGTATCTAGTGCCTCCCCCTGGACTTGGGAGGTAATTTGCGGACGTCCCCCTGCCAGGGAACACCTGTGACACCAGTCATCTGCGTGGAGGGCGGCCCCGAACCTCCCCCACACAGTCAGCCATGTTCCGGAATTCTGAGAGTGGGGAGGTTCCGTCTTCTGTCTGCAGCACCCGGGATCTCCTAGGAGCACTTCGCGTGTCTTCCCCGAGTGTCTGCATGTGCGGGCTGCCGGGGAAAGGCGGGGTTTGGGCTGGAAATGCAGGTAGCATCTAGTGCCTCCCCCTGGACAGGGTAGGCATTTAGCGGACTTCCCCGTGCCAGAGAACACCTTTGACACCACTTAGCTGCGTGGAGTGCGGCCCCGAACCTCCCCCACACAGTCAGCCGTGTTCCAGAATTGTGAGTGTCGGGAGGTTCCGTCTTCTGTCTGCAGCACCCGGGATCTCCTAGGAGCCCTTCGCGTGTCTTCCCCGAGTGTCTACCAGTGCGGGCTGACGGGGAAAAGCGGGGGTTGGGCTGGAAATGCAGGTAGTATCTAGTGTCTCTCCCTGGACTTGGGAGGTAATTTGCGGACTTCCCCCTGCCAGGGAACACCTGTGACACCAGTCAACTGCGTGGACGGCGGCCCCAAACCTCCCGCACACAGTCAGTCGTGTTCCGGAATTCTGAGAGTGGGGAGGTTCCGTCTTCTGTCTGCAGCTCCCGAGATCTCCTAGGAGCACTTCGCGTGTCTTCCCCGAGTGTCTGCATGTGCGGGCTGCCGGGGAAAGGCGGGGTTTGGGCTGGAAATGCAGGTAGCATCTAGTGCTTCCCCCTGGACAGGGTAGGCATTTAGCGGACTTCCCCGTGCCAGAGAACACCTTTGACACCACTTAGCTGCGTGGAGGGCGGCCCCGAAACTCCCCCACACAGTCAGCCGTGTTCCAGAATTGTGAGTGTCGGGAGGTTCCGTCTTCTGTCTGCAGCACCCGGGATCTCCTAGGAGCCCTTCGCGTGTCTTCCCCGAGTGTCTACCTGTGCGGGCTGACGGGGAAAAGCGGGGGTTGGGCTGGAAATGCAGGTAGTATCTAGTGTCTCCCCCTGGACTTGGGAGGTAATTTGCGGACTTCCCCCTGCCAGGGAACACCTGTGACACCAGTCAACTGCGTGGACGGCGGCCCCAAACCTCCCGCACACAGTCAGTCGTGTTCCGGAATTCTGAGAGTGGGGAGGTTCCGTCTTCTGTCTGCAGCTCCCGAGATCTCCTAGGAGCACTTCGCGTGTCTTCCCCGAGTGTCTGCATGTGCGGGCTGCCGGGGAAAGGCGGGGTTTGGGCTGGAAATGCAGGTAGCATCTAGTACCTCCCCCTGGACAGGGTAGGCAATTAGCGGAGTTCCCCGTACCAGGGAACACCTTTGACACCACTTAGCTGCGTGGATGGCGGCCCCGAACCTCCCCCACACAGTCAGCCGTGTTCCGGGATTGTGAGTGTGGGGAGGTTCCGTGTTCTGTCTGCATCACCCGGGATCTCCTAAGAGCACTTCGCGTGTCTTACCCGAGTGTCTGCATGTGCGGGCTGCCGGGGAAAGGCGGGGTTTGGGCTGGAAATGCAGGTAGCATCTAGTGCCTCCCCCTGGACAGGGTAGGCAATTAGCGGATTTACCCATGCCAGGGAACACCTTTGACACCACTTAGCTGCATGGAGTTCGGCTCCGAACCTTCCCCACACAGTCAGCCGTGTTCCGCAATTGTGAGTGTGGGGAGGTTCCGTCTTCTGTCTGCAGCACCCGGGATCTCCTAGGAGCACTTCGCTTGTCTTCCCCAAGTGTCTAACTGTGCGGGCTGCCGGGGAAATGCGGGGGTTGGGCTGGAAATGCAGGTAGTATCTAGTGCCTCCCCCTGGATTTGGGAGGTATTTTGCGGACTTCCCCCTGCCAGGGAACACCTGTGACACCAGTCAGCTGCGTGGACGTCGGCCACAAAACTCCCCCACACAGTCAGTCGTGTTCCGGAATTCTGAGAGTGGGGAGGTTCCGTCTTCTGTCTGCAGCTCCCGAGATCTCCTAGGAGCACTTCGCGTGTCTTCCCCGAGTGTCTGCATGTGCGGGCTGCCGGGGAAAGGAGGGGTTTGGGCTGGAAATGCAGGTAGCATCTAGTACCTCCCCCTGGACAGGGTAGGCAATTAGCGGACTTCCCCGTGCCAGGGAACACCTTTGACACCACTTAGCTGCGTGGAGGGCGGCCCCGAAACTCCCCCACACAGTCAGCCGTGTTCCGGAATTGTGAGTGTGGGGAGGTTCCGTCTTCTGTCTGCTGCACCCGGGATCTCCTAGGAGCCCTTCGCGTGTCTTCCCCGAGTGTCTACCTGTGCGGGCTGACGGGGAAATGCAGGGGTTGGCTGGAAATGCAGGTAGTATCTAGTGCCTCCCCCTGGACTTGGGAGGTAATTTGCGGAATTCCCCCTGCCAGGGAACACCTGTGACACCAGTCATCTGCGTGGAGGGCGGCCCCGAACCTCCCCCACACAGTCAGCCATGTTCCGGAATTCTGAGAGTGGGGAGGTTCCGTCTTCTGTCTGCAGCACCCGGGATCTCCTAGGAGCACTTCGCGTGTCTTCCCCGAGTGTCTGCATGTGCGGGCTGCCGGGGAAAGGCGGGGTTTGGGCTGGAATTGCAGGTAGCATCTAGTGCCTCCCCCTGGACAGGGTAGGCATTTAGCGGACTTCCCCGTGCCAGAGAACACCTTTGACACCACTTAGCTGCGTGGAGGGCGGCCCCGAACCTCCCCCACACAGTCAGCCGTGTTCCAGAATTGTGAGTGTCGGGAGGTTCCGTCTTCTGTCTGCAGCACCCGGGATCTCCTAGGAGCCCTTCGCGTGTCTTCCCCGAGTGTCTACCTGTGCGGGCTGACGGGGAAAAGCGGGGGTTGGGCTGGAAATGCAGGTAGTATCTAGTGTCTCCCCCTGGACTTGGGAGGTAATTTGCGGACTTCCCCCTGCCAGGGAACACCTGTGACACCAGTCAACTGCGTGGACGGCGGCCCCAAACCTCCCGCACACAGTCAGTCGTGTTCCGGAATTCTGAGAGTGGGGAGTTTCCGTCTTCTGTCTGCAGCTCCCGAGATCTCCTAGGAGCACTTCGCGTGTCTTCCCCGAGTGTCTGCATGTGCGGGCTGCCGGGGAAAGGCGGGGTTTGGGCTGGAAATGCAGGTAGCATCTAGTGCTTCCCCCTGGACAGGGTAGGCATTTAGCGGACTTCCCCATGCCAGAGAACACCTTTGACACCACTTAGCTGCGTGGAGGGCGGCCCCGAACCTCCCCCACACGGTCAGCCGTGTTTCGGAATTGTGAGTGTGGGGAGGTTCCGTCTTCTGTCTGCAGCACCCGGGATCTCCTAGGAGCACTTCGCGTGTCTTCCCCGAGTGTCTGCATGTGCGGGCTGCCGGGGAAAGGCGGGGTTTGGGCTGGAAATGCAGGTAGCATCTAGTACCTCCCCCTGGACAGGGTAGGCAATTAGCGGAGTTCCCCGTGCCAGGGAACACCTTTGACAACACTTAGCTGCGTGGATGGCGGCCCCGAACCTCCCCCACACAGTCAGCCGTGTTCCGGGATTGTGAGTGTGGGGAGGTTCCGTCTTCTGTCTGCATCACCCGGGATCTCCTAAGAGCACTTCGCGTGTCTTACCCGAGTGTCTGCATGTGCGGGCTGCCGGGGAAAGGCGGGGTTTGGGCTGGAAATGCAGGTAGCATCTAGTGCCTCCCCCTGGACAGGGTAGGCAATTAGCGGATTTACCCATGCCAGGGAACACCTTTGACACCACTTAGCTGCATGGAGTTCGGCCCCGAACCTCCCCCACACAGTCAGCCGTGTTCCGGAATTGTGAGTGTGGGGAGGTTCCGTCTTCTGTCTGCAGCACCCGGGATCTCCTTGGAGCACTTCGCGTGTCTTCCCCGAGTGTCTACCTGTGCGGGCTGCCGGGGAAAATGCGGTGGTTGGGCTGGAAATGCAGGTAGTATCTAGTGCCTCCCCCTGGACTTGGGAGGTAATTTGCGGAATTCCCCCTGCCAGGGAACACCTGTGACACCAGTCAGCTGCGTGGACGGCGGCCCCAAACCTCCCCCACACAGTCAGCCGTGTTCCGGAATTCTGAGAGTGGGGAGGATCCGTCTTCTGTCTGCAGCACCCGGGATCTCCTAGGAGCACTTCGCGTGTCTTCCCCGAGTGTCTGCATGTGCGGGCTGCCGGGGAAAGGCGGGGTTTTGGCTGGAAATGCAGGTAGCATCTAGTGCCTCCCCCTGGACAGGGTAGGCTATTAGCGGATTTCCCCATGCCAGGGAACACCTGTGACACCAGTCAGCTGCGTGGACGGCGGCCCCAAACCTCCCCCACATAGTCAGCCGTGTTCCGGAATTCTGAGATTGGGGAGGTTCCGTCTTCTGTCTGCAGCACCCGGGAACTCCTAGGAGCACTTCGCGTGTCTTTCCCGAGTGTCTGCATGTGCGGGCTTCCGGGGAAATGCGGGGGTTGGGCTGGAAATGCAGGTAGTATCTAGTGCCTCCCCCTGGACTTGGGAGGTAATTTGCGGACTTCCCCCTGCCAGGGAACACCTGTGACACCAGTCAGCTGCGTGGACGGCGGCCCCAAACCTCCCCAACACAGTCAGCCGTGTTCCGGAATTGTGAGTGTGGGGAGATTCCGTCTTCTGTCTGCTGCACCCGGGATCTCCTAGGAGCCCTTCGCGTGTCTTCCCCGAGTGTCTACCTGTGCGGACTGACGGGGAAAGGCAGGGGTTGGCTGGTAATGCAGGTAGTATCTAGTGTCTCCCCCTGGACTTGGGAGGTAATTTGCGAACTTCCCCCTGCCAGGGAACACCTGTGACACTAGTCGTCTGCGTGGAGGGCGGCCAAGAACCTCCCCCACACAGTCAGCCATGTTCCGGAATTCTGAGAGTGGGGAGGATCCGTCTTCTGTCTGCAGCACCCGGGATCTCCTAGGAGCACTTCGCGTGTCTTCCCCGAGTGTCTGCATGTGCGGGCTGCCGGGGAAAGGCGGGGTTTGGGCTGGAAATGCAGGTAGCATCTAGTGCCTCCCCCTGGACAGGGTAGGCATTTAGCGGACTTCCCCGTGCCAGAGAACACCTTTGACACCACTTAGCTGCGTGGAGGGCGGCCCCGAACCTCCCCCACACAGTCAGCAGTGTTCCGGAATTGTGAGTGTGGGGAGGTTCCGTCTTCTGTCTGCAGCACCCGGGATCACCTAGGAGCCCTTCGCGTGTCTTCCCCAAGTGTCTACCTGTGCGGGCTGCCGGGGAAATGCGGGGGTTGGGCTGGAAATGCAGGTAGTATCTAGTGCCTCCCCCTGGACTTGGGAGGTAATTAGCTGACTTCCCCCTGCCAGGGAACACCTGTGACACCAGTCAGCTGCGTGGACGGCGGCCCCAAACCTCCCCCACACAGTCAGCCGTGTTCTGGAATTCTGAGTGTGGGGAGGTTCCGTCTTCTGTCTGCAGCAACCGGGATCTCCTAGGAGCACTTCGCGTGTCTTCCCCGAGTGTCTGCATGTGCGGGCTGCCGGGGAAGGCGGGTTTTGGGCTGGAAATGCAGGTAGAATCTAGTGCCTCACCCTGGACAGGGTAGGCAATTAGCGGATTTACCCATGCCAGGGAACACCTTTGAAACCACTTAGCTGCGTGGAGGGCGGCCCCGAACCTCCCCCACACAGTCAGCCGTGTTCCAGAATTGTGAGTGTCGGGAGGTTCCGTCTTCTGTCTGCAGCACCCGGGATCTCCTAGGAGCCCTTCGCGTGTCTTCCCCGAGTGTCTAACTGTGCGGGCTGACGGGGAAAATCGGGGGTTGGGCTGGAAATGCAGGTAGTATCTAGTGTCTCCCCCTGGACTTGGGAGGTAATTTGCGGACTTCCCCCTGCCAGGGAACACCTGTGACACCAGTCAACTGCGTGGACGGCGGCCCCAAACCTCCCCCACACAGTCAGCCGTGTTCCGGAATTCTGAGAGTGGGGAGGTTCCGTCTTCTATCTGCAGATCCCGAGATCTCCTAGGAGCACTTCGAGTGTCTTCCCCGAGTGTCTGCATGTGCGGGCTGCCGGGGAAAGGCGGGGTTTGGGCTGGAAATGCAGGTAGCAACTAGTGCTTCCCCCTGGACAGGGTAGGCATTTAGCGGACTTCCCCGTGCCAGAGAACACCTTTGACACCACTTAGCTGCGTGGAGGGCGGCCCCGAACCTCCCCCACACAGTCAGCCGTGTTCCGGAATTGTGAGTGTGGGGAGGTTCCGTCTTCTGTCTGCAGCACCCGGGATCTCCTAGGAGCACTTCGCGTGTCTTCCCCGATTGTCTGCATATACGGGCTGCCGGGGAAAGGCGGGGTTTTGGCTGGAAATGCAGGTAGCATCTAGTGCCTCCCCCTGGACAGGGTAGGCAATTAGCGGAATTCCCCGTGCCAGAGAACACCTTTGACACCACTTAGCTGCGTGGAGGGCGGCCCCGAACCTCCCCCACACAGTCAGCCGTGTTCCGGAATTCTGAGATTGGGGAGGTTCCGTCTTCTGTCTGCAGCACCCGGGATCTCCTAGGAGCACTTCGCGTGTCTTCCCCGAGTGTCTGCATGTGCGGGCTGCCGGGGAAATGCGGGGGTTGGGCTGGAAATGCAGGTAGTATCTAGTGCCTCCCCCTGGACTTGGGAGGTAATTTGCGGACTTCCCCCTGCCAGGGAACACCTGTGACACCAGTCAGCTGCGTGGACGGCGACCCCAAACCTCCCCCACACAGTCAGCCGTGTTCCGGAATTGTGAGTGTGGGGAGGTTCCGTCTTCTGTCTGCTGCACCCGGGATCACCTAGGAGCCCTTCGCGTGTCTTCCCCGAGTGTCTACGTGTGCGGGCTGACGGGGAAAGGCAGGGGTTGGCTGGAAATGCAGGTAGTATCTAGTGTCTCCCCCTGGACTTTGGAGGTAATTTGCGGACTTCCCCCTGCCAGGGAACACCTGTGACAACAGTCATCTGCGTGGAGGGCGGCCCCGAACCTCCCCCACACAGTCAGCCATGTTCCGGAATTCTGAGAGTGGGGAGGTTCCGTCTTCTGTCTGCAGCACCCGGGATCTCCTAGGAGCACTTCGCGTGTCTTCCCCGAGTGTCTGCATGTGAGGGCTGCCGGGGAAAGGCGGGGTTTGGGCTGGAAATGCAGGTAGCATCTAGTGCCTCCCCCTGGACAGGGTAGGCATTTAGCGGACTTCCCCGTGCCAGAGAACACCTTTGACACCACTTAGCTGCGTGGAGGGCGGCCCCGAACCTCCCCCACACAGTCAGCAGTGTTCCGGAATTGTGAGTGTGGGGAGGTTCCGTCTTCTGTCTGCAGCACCCGGGATCACCTAGGAGCCCTTCGCGTGTCTTCCCCGAGTGTCTACCTGTGCGGGGTGCCGGGGAAAGGCGGGGGTTGGGCTGGAAATGCAGGTAGTATCTAGTGCCTCCCCCTGGACTTGGGAGGTAATTAGCTGACTTCCCCCTGCCAGGGAACACCTGTGACACCAGTCAGCTGCGTGGACGGCGGCCCCAAACCTCCCCCACACAGTCAGCCGTGTTCTGGAATTCTGAGTGTGGGGAGGTTCCGTCTTCTGTCTGCAGCACCCGGGATCTCCTAGGAGCACTTCGCGTGTCTTCCCCGAGTGTCTGCATGTGCGGGCTGCCGGGGAAGGCGGGTTTTGGGCTGGAAATGCAGGTAGAATCTAGTGCCTCACCCTGGACAGGGTAGGCAATTAGCGGATATACCCATGCCAGGGAACACCTTTGAAACCACTTAGCTGCGTGGAGGGCGGCCCCGAACCTCCCCCACACAGTCAGCCGTGTTCCAGAATTGTGAGTGTCGGGAGGTTCCGTCTTCTGTCTGCAGCACCCGGGATCTCCTAGGAGCCCTTCGCGTGTCTTCCCCGAGTGTCTACCTGTGCGGGCTGACGGGGAAAAGCGGGGGTTGGGCTGGAAATGCAGGTAGTATCTAGTGTCTCCCCCTGGACTTGGGAGGTAATTTGCGGACTACCCCCTGCCAGGGAACACCTGTGACACCAGTCAACTGCGTGGACGGCGGCCCCAAACCTCCCCCACACAGTCAGTCGTGTTCCGGAATTCTGAGAGTGGGGAGGTTCCGTCTTCTGTCTGCAGCTCCCGAGATCTCCTAGGAGCACTTCGCGTGTCTTCCCCGAGTGTCTGCATGTGCGGGCTGCCGGGGAAAGGCGGGGTTTGGGCTGGAAATGCAGGTAGCATCTAGTGCTTCCCCCTGGACAGGGTAGGCATTTAGCGGACTTCCCCATGCCAGAGAACACCTTTGACACCACTTAGCTGCGTGGAGGGCGGCCCCGAACCTCCCCCACACGGTCAGCCGTGTTCCGGAATTGTGAGTGTGGGGAGGTTCCGTCTTCTGTCTGCAGCACCCGGGATCTCCTAGGAGCACTTCGCGTGTCTTCCCCGAGTGTCTGCATGTGCGGGCTGCCGGGGAAAGGCGGGGTTTTGGCTGGAAATGCAGGTAGCATCTAGTGCCTCCCCCTGGACAGGGTAGGCTATTAGCGGATTTCCCCATGCCAGGGAACACCTGTGACACCAGTCAGCTGCGTGGACGGCGGCCCCAAACCTCCCCCACACGGTCAGCCGTGTTCCGGAATTGTGAGTGTGGGGAGGTTCCGTCTTCTGTCTGCAGCACCCGGGATCTCCTTGGAGCACTTCGCGTGTCTTACCCGAGTGTCTGCATGTGCGGGCTGCCGGGGAAAGGCGGGGTTTGGGCTGGAAATGCAGGTAGCATCTAGTGCCTCCCCCTGGACAGGGTAGGCAATTAGCGGATTTACCCATGCCAGGGAACACCTTTGACACCACTTAGCTGCATGGAGTTCGGCCCCGAACCTCCCCCACACAGTCAGCCGTGTTCCGGAATTGTGAGTGTGGGGAGGTTCCGTCTTCTGTCTGCAGCACCCGGGATCTCCTTGGAGCACTTCGCGTGTCTTCCCCGAGTGTCTACCTGTGCGGGCTGCCGGGGAAAATGCGGTGGTTGGGCTGGAAATGCAGGTAGTATCTAGTGCCTCCCCCTGGACTTGGGAGGTAATTTGCGGAATTCCCCCTGCCAGGGAACACCTGTGACACCAGTCAGCTGCGTGGACGGCGGCCCCAAACCTCCCCCACACAGTCAGCCGTGTTCCGGAATTCTGAGAGTGGGGAGGATCCGTCTTCTGTCTGCAGCACCCGGGATCTCCTAGGAGCACTTCGCGTGTCTTCCCCGAGTGTCTGCATGTGCGGGCTGCCGGGGAAAGGCGGGGTTTTGGCTGGAAATGCAGGTAGCATCTAGTGCCTCCCCCTGGACAGGGTAGGCTATTAGCGGATTTCCCCATGCCAGGGAACACCTGTGACACCAGTCAGCTGCGTGGACGGCGGCCCCAAACCTCCCCCACATAGTCAGCCGTGTTCCGGAATTCTGAGATTGGGGAGGTTCCGTCTTCTGTCTGCAGCACCCGGGAACTCCTAGGAGCACTTCGCGTGTCTTTCCCGAGTGTCTGCATGTGCGGGCTTCCGGGGAAATGCGGGGGTTGGGCTGGAAATGCAGGTAGTATCTAGTGCCTCCCCCTGGACTTGGGAGGTAATTTGCGGACTTCCCCCTGCCAGGGAACACCTGTGACACCAGTCAGCTGCGTGGACGGCGGTCCCAAACCTCCCCAACACAGTCAGCCGTGTTCCGGAATTGTGAGTGTGGGGAGATTCCGTCTTCTGTCTGCTGCACCCGGGATCTCCTAGGAGCCCTTCGCGTGTCTTCCCCGAGTGTCTACCTGTGCGGACTGACGGGGAAAGGCAGGGGTTGGCTGGTAATGCAGGTAGTATCTAGTGTCTCCCCCTGGACTTGGGAGGTAATTTGCGAACTTCCCCCTGCCAGGGAACACCTGTGACACTAGTCGTCTGCGTGGAGGGCGGCCAAGAACCTCCCCCACACAGTCAGCCATGTTCCGGAATTCTGAGAGTGGGGAGGATCCGTCTTCTGTCTGCAGCACCCGGGATCTCCTAGGAGCACTTCGCGTGTCTTCCCCGAGTGTCTGCATGTGCGGGCTGCCGGGGAAAGGCGGGGTTTGGGCTGGAAATGCAGGTAGCATCTAGTGCCTCCCCCTGGACAGGGTAGGCATTTAGCGGACTTCCCCGTGCCAGAGAACACCTTTGACACCACTTAGCTGCGTGGAGGGCGGCCCCGAACCTCCCCCACACAGTCAGCAGTGTTCCGGAATTGTGAGTGTGGGGAGGTTCCGTCTTCTGTCTGCAGCACCCGGGATCACCTAGGAGCCCTTCGCGTGTCTTCCCCAAGTGTCTACCTGTGCGGGCTGCCGGGGAAATGCGGGGGTTGGGCTGGAAATGCAGGTAGTATCTAGTGCCTCCCCCTGGACTTGGGAGGTAATTAGCTGACTTCCCCCTGCCAGGGAACACCTGTGACACCAGTCAGCTGCGTGGACGGCGGCCCCAAACCTCCCCCACACAGTCAGCCGTGTTCTGGAATTCTGAGTGTGGGGAGGTTCCGTCTTCTGTCTGCAGCAACCGGGATCTCCTAGGAGCACTTCGCGTGTCTTCCCCGAGTGTCTGCATGTGCGGGCTGCCGGGGAAGGCGGGTTTTGGGCTGGAAATGCAGGTAGAATCTAGTGCCTCACCCTGGACAGGGTAGGCAATTAGCGGATTTACCCATGCCAGGGAACACCTTTGAAACCACTTAGCTGCGTGGAGGGCGGCCCCGAACCTCCCCCACACAGTCAGCCGTGTTCCAGAATTGTGAGTGTCGGGAGGTTCCGTCTTCTGTCTGCAGCACCCGGGATCTCCTAGGAGCCCTTCGCGTGTCTTCCCCGAGTGTCTAACTGTGCGGGCTGACGGGGAAAATCGGGGGTTGGGCTGGAAATGCAGGTAGTATCTAGTGTCTCCCCCTGGACTTGGGAGGTAATTTGCGGACTTCCCCCTGCCAGGGAACACCTGTGACACCAGTCAACTGCGTGGACGGCGGCCCCAAACCTCCCCCACACAGTCAGCCGTGTTCCGGAATTCTGAGAGTGGGGAGGTTCCGTCTTCTATCTGCAGATCCCGAGATCTCCTAGGAGCACTTCGAGTGTCTTCCCCGAGTGTCTGCATGTGCGGGCTGCCGGGGAAAGGCGGGGTTTGGGCTGGAAATGCAGGTAGCAACTAGTGCTTCCCCCTGGACAGGGTAGGCATTTAGCGGACTTCCCCGTGCCAGAGAACACCTTTGACACCACTTAGCTGCGTGGAGGGCGGCCCCGAACCTCCCCCACACAGTCAGCCGTGTTCCGGAATTGTGAGTGTGGGGAGGTTCCGTCTTCTGTCTGCAGCACCCGGGATCTCCTAGGAGCACTTCGCGTGTCTTCCCCGATTGTCTGCATATACGGGCTGCCGGGGAAAGGCGGGGTTTTGGCTGGAAATGCAGGTAGCATCTAGTGCCTCCCCCTGGACAGGGTAGGCAATTAGCGGAATTCCCCGTGCCAGAGAACACCTTTGACACCACTTAGCTGCGTGGAGGGCGGCCCCGAACCTCCCCCACACAGTCAGCCGTGTTCCGGAATTCTGAGATTGGGGAGGTTCCGTCTTCTGTCTGCAGCACCCGGGATCTCCTAGGAGCACTTCGCGTGTCTTCCCCGAGTGTCTGCATGTGCGGGCTGCCGGGGAAATGCGGGGGTTGGGCTGGAAATGCAGGTAGTATCTAGTGCCTCCCCCTGGACTTGGGAGGTAATTTGCGGACTTCCCCCTGCCAGGGAACACCTGTGACACCAGTCAGCTGCGTGGACGGCGACCCCAAACCTCCCCCACACAGTCAGCCGTGTTCCGGAATTGTGAGTGTGGGGAGGTTCCGTCTTCTGTCTGCTGCACCCGGGATCACCTAGGAGCCCTTCGCGTGTCTTCCCCGAGTGTCTACGTGTGCGGGCTGACGGGGAAAGGCAGGGGTTGGCTGGAAATGCAGGTAGTATCTAGTGTCTCCCCCTGGACTTTGGAGGTAATTTGCGGACTTCCCCCTGCCAGGGAACACCTGTGACAACAGTCATCTGCGTGGAGGGCGGCCCCGAACCTCCCCCACACAGTCAGCCATGTTCCGGAATTCTGAGAGTGGGGAGGTTCCGTCTTCTGTCTGCAGCACCCGGGATCTCCTAGGAGCACTTCGCGTGTCTTCCCCGAGTGTCTGCATGTGAGGGCTGCCGGGGAAAGGCGGGGTTTGGGCTGGAAATGCAGGTAGCATCTAGTGCCTCCCCCTGGACAGGGTAGGCATTTAGCGGACTTCCCCGTGCCAGAGAACACCTTTGACACCACTTAGCTGCGTGGAGGGCGGCCCCGAACCTCCCCCACACAGTCAGCAGTGTTCCGGAATTGTGAGTGTGGGGAGGTTCCGTCTTCTGTCTGCAGCACCCGGGATCACCTAGGAGCCCTTCGCGTGTCTTCCCCGAGTGTCTACCTGTGCGGGGTGCCGGGGAAAGGCGGGGGTTGGGCTGGAAATGCAGGTAGTATCTAGTGCCTCCCCCTGGACTTGGGAGGTAATTAGCTGACTTCCCCCTGCCAGGGAACACCTGTGACACCAGTCAGCTGCGTGGACGGCGGCCCCAAACCTCCCCCACACAGTCAGCCGTGTTCTGGAATTCTGAGTGTGGGGAGGTTCCGTCTTCTGTCTGCAGCACCCGGGATCTCCTAGGAGCACTTCGCGTGTCTTCCCCGAGTGTCTGCATGTGCGGGCTGCCGGGGAAGGCGGGTTTTGGGCTGGAAATGCAGGTAGAATCTAGTGCCTCACCCTGGACAGGGTAGGCAATTAGCGGATATACCCATGCCAGGGAACACCTTTGAAACCACTTAGCTGCGTGGAGGGCGGCCCCGAACCTCCCCCACACAGTCAGCCGTGTTCCAGAATTGTGAGTGTCGGGAGGTTCCGTCTTCTGTCTGCAGCACCCGGGATCTCCTAGGAGCCCTTCGCGTGTCTTCCCCGAGTGTCTACCTGTGCGGGCTGACGGGGAAAAGCGGGGGTTGGGCTGGAAATGCAGGTAGTATCTAGTGTCTCCCCCTGGACTTGGGAGGTAATTTGCGGACTACCCCCTGCCAGGGAACACCTGTGACACCAGTCAACTGCGTGGACGGCGGCCCCAAACCTCCCCCACACAGTCAGTCGTGTTCCGGAATTCTGAGAGTGGGGAGGTTCCGTCTTCTGTCTGCAGCTCCCGAGATCTCCTAGGAGCACTTCGCGTGTCTTCCCCGAGTGTCTGCATGTGCGGGCTGCCGGGGAAAGGCGGGGTTTGGGCTGGAAATGCAGGTAGCATCTAGTGCTTCCCCCTGGACAGGGTAGGCATTTAGCGGACTTCCCCATGCCAGAGAACACCTTTGACACCACTTAGCTGCGTGGAGGGCGGCCCCGAACCTCCCCCACACGGTCAGCCGTGTTCCGGAATTGTGAGTGTGGGGAGGTTCCGTCTTCTGTCTGCAGCACCCGGGATCTCCTAGGAGCACTTCGCGTGTCTTCCCCGAGTGTCTGCATGTGCGGGCTGCCGGGGAAAGGCGGGGTTTTGGCTGGAAATGCAGGTAGCATCTAGTGCCTCCCCCTGGACAGGGTAGGCTATTAGCGGATTTCCCCATGCCAGGGAACACCTGTGACACCAGTCAGCTGCGTGGACGGCGGCCCCAAACCTCCCCCACACGGTCAGCCGTGTTCCGGAATTGTGAGTGTGGGGAGGTTCCGTCTTCTGTCTGCAGCACCCGGGAACTCCTAGGAGCTATTCGCGTGTCTTCCCCGAGTGTCTGCATGTGCGGGCTGCCGGGGAAATGCGGGGGTTGGGCTGGAAATGCAGGTAGTATCTAGTGCCTCCCCCTGGACTTGGGAGGTAATTTGCGGACTTCCCCCTGCCAGGGAACACCTGTGACACCAGTCAGCTGCGTGGACGGCGACCCCAAACCTCCCCCACACAGTCAGCCTTGTTCCGGAATTGTGAGTGTGGGGAGGTTCCGTCTTCTGTCTGCTGCACCCGGGATCTCCTAGGAGCCCTTCGCGTGTCTTCCCCGAGTGTCTACCTGTGCGGGCTGACGGGGAAAGGCAGGGGTTGGCTGGAAATGCAGGTAGTATCTAGTGCCTCCCCCTGGACTTGGGAGGTAATTTGCGGACTTCCCCCTGCCAGGGAACACCTGTGACACCATTCATCTGCGTGGAGGGCGGCCCCGAACCTCCCCCACACAGTCAGCCATGTTCCGGAATTCTGAGAGTGGGGAGGTTCCGTCTTCTGTCTGCAGCACCCGGGATCTCCTAGGAGCACTTCGCGTGTCTTCCCCGAGTGTCTGCATGTGCGGGCTGCCGGGGAAAGGCGGGGTTTGGGCTGGAAATGCAGGTAGCATCTAGTGCCTCCCCCTGGACAGGGTAGGCATTTAGCGGACTTCCCCGTGCCAGAGAACACCTTTGACACCACTTAGCTGCGTGGAGGGCGGCCCCGAACCTCCCCCACACAGTCAGCCGTGTTCCAGAATTGTGAGTGTCGGGAGGTTCCGTCTTCTGTCTGCAGCACCCGGGATCTCCTAGGAGCCCTTCGCGTGTCTTCCCCGAGTGTCTACCTGTGCGGGCTGACGGGGAAATGCGGGGGTTGGGCTGGAAATTCAGGTAGTATCTAGTGTCTCCCCCTGGACTTGGGAGGTAATTTGCGGACTTCCCCCTGCCAGGGAACACCTGTGACACCAGTCAACTGCGTGGACGGCGGCCCCAAACCTCCCCCACACAGTCAGTCGTGTTCCGGAATTCTGAGAGTGGGGAGGTTCCGTCTTCTGTCTGCAGCTCCCGAGATCTCCTAGGAGCACTTCGCGTGTCTTCCCCGAGTGTCTGCATGTGCGGGCTGCCGGGGAAAGGCGGGGTTTGGGCTGGAAATGCAGGTAGCATCTAGTGCTTCCCCCTGGACAGGGTAGGCATTTAGCGGACTTCCCCATGCCAGAGAACACCTTTGACACCACTTAGCTGCGTGGAGGGCGGCCCCGAACCTCCCCCACACGGTCAGCCGTGTTTCGGAATTGTGAGTGTGGGGAGGTTCCGTCTTCTGTCTGCAGCACCCGGGATCTCCTAGGAGCACTTCGCGTGTCTTCCCCGAGTGTCTGCATGTGCGGGCTGCCGGGGAAAGGCGGGGTTTGGGCTGGAAATGCAGGTAGCATCTAGTACCTCCCCCTGGACAGGGTAGGCAATTAGCGGAGTTCCCCGTGCCAGGGAACACCTTTGACACCACTTAGCTGCGTGGATGGCGGCCCCGAACCTCCCCCACACAGTCAGCCGTGTTCTGGAATTCTGAGTGTGGGGAGGTTCCGTCTTCTGTCTGCAGCACCCGGGATCTCCTAGGAGCCCTTCTCGTGTCTTCCCCGATTTTCTACCTGTGCGGGCTGCTGGGGAAAGGCGGGGGTTGGGCTGGAAATGCAGGTAGAATCTTGTGCCTCCCCCTGGACTTGGGAGGAAATTAGCGGACTTCCCCCTGCCAGGGAACACTTGTGACACCAGTCAGCTGCGTGGACGGCGGCCCCAAACCTCCCCCACACAGTCAGCCGTGTTCTGGAATTCTGAGGGTGGGGAGGTTCCGTCTTCTGTTTGCAGCACCCGGGATCCCCTAGGAGCACTTCGCGTGTCTTCCCCGAGTGTCTGCATGTGCGGGCTGCCGGGGAAAGGCGGAGGTTGGGCTGGAAATGCAGGTAGCATCTTGTGCCTACCCCTGGACAGGGTAGGCAATTAGCGGACTTCCCCGTGCCAAGGAACACCTTTGACACCACTTAGCTGCGTGGAGAGCGGCCCCGAACCTCCCCCACACAGTCAGCCGTGTTCCGGAATTGTGAGGTTGGGGAGGTTCCGTCTTCTGTCTGCAGAACCCGGGATCTCCTAGGAGGCCTTCGCGTGTCTTCCCCGAGTGTCTACCTGTGCGGGCTGCCGGGGAAAGGCGGGGGTTGGGCTGGAAATGCAGGTAGTATCTAGTGCCTCCCCCTGGACTTGGGAGGTAATTTGCGGACTTCCCCCTGCCAGGGAACACCTGTGACACCAGTCAGCTGCGTGGACGGCGACCCCAAACCTCCCCCACACAGTCAGCCGTGTTCCGGAATTGTGAGTGTGGGGAGGTTCCGTCTTCTGTCTGCTGCACCCGGGATCTCCTAGGAGCCCTTCGCGTGTCTTCCCCGAGTGTCTACCTGTGCGGGCTGACGGGGAAAGGCAGGGGTTGGCTGGAAATGCAGGTAGTATCTAGTGTCTCCCCCTGGACTTGGGAGGTAATTTGTGGAATTCCCCCTGCCAGGGAACACCTGTGACACCAGTCATCTGCGTGGAGGGCGGCCCCGAACCTCCCCCACACAGTCAGCCATGTTCCGGAATCTGAGAGTTGGGAGGTTCCGTCTTCTGTCTGCAGCACCCGGGATCTCCTAGGAGCACTTCGCGTGTCTTCCCCGAGTGTCTGCATGTGCGGGCTGCCGGGGAAAGGCGGGGTTTGGGCTGGAAATGCAGGTAGCATCTAGTGCCTCCCCCTGGACAGGGTAGGCATTTAGCGGACTTCCCCGTGCCAGAGAACACCTTTGACACCACTTAGCTGCGTGGAGGGCGGCCCCGAACCTCCCCCACACAGTCAGACGTGTTCCGGAATTGTGAGTGTGGGGAGGTTCCGTCTTCTGTCTGCAGCACCCGGGATCACCTAGGAGCCCTTCGCGTGTCTTCCCCGAGTGTCTACCTGTGCGGGCTGACGGGGAAAAGCGGGGGTTGGGCTGGAAATGCAGGTAGTATCTAGTGTCTCCCCCTGGACTTGGGAGGTAATTTGCGGACTTCCCCCTGCCAGGGAACACCTGTGACACCAGTCAACTGCGTGGACGGCGGCCCCAAACCTCCCGCACACAGTCAGTCGTGTTCCGGAATTCTGAGAGTGGGGAGGTTCCGTCTTCTGTCTGCAGCTCCCGAGATCTCCTAGGAGCACTTCGCGTGTCTTCCCCGAGTGTCTGCATGTGCGGGCTGCCGGGGAAAGGCGGGGTTTGGGCTGGAAATGCAGGTAGCATCTAGTGCTTCCCCCTGGACAGGGTAGGCATTTAGCGGAATTCCCCATGCCAGAGAACACCTTTGACACCACTTAGCTGCGTGGAGGGCGGCCCCGAACCTCCCCCACACGGTCAGCCGTGTTTCGGAATTGTGAGTGTGGGGAGGTTCCGTCTTCTCTCTGCAGCACCCGGGATCTCCTAGGAGCACTTCGCGTGTCTTCCCCGAGTGTCTGCATGTGCGGGCTGCCGGGGAAAGGCGGGGTTTGGGCTGGAAATGCAGGTAGCATCTAGTACCTCCCCCTGGACAGGGTAGGCAATTAGCGGAGTTCCCCGTGCCAGGGAACACCTTTGACACCACTTAGCTGCGTGGATGGCGGCCCCGAACCTCCCCCACACAGTCAGCCGTGTTCCGGGATTGTGAGTGTGGGGAGGTTCCGTCTTCTGTCTGCAGCACCCGGGATCTCCTAGGAGCCCTTCTCGTGTCTTCCCCGATTTTCTACCTGTGCGGGCTGCTGGGGAAAGGCGGGGGTTGGGCTGGAAATGCAGGTAGAATCTTGTGCCTCCCCCTGGACTTGGGAGGAAATTAGCGGACTTCCCCCTGCCAGGGAACACTTGTGACACCAGTCAGCTGCGTGGACGGCGGCCCCAAACCTCCCCCACACAGTCAGCCGTGTTCTGGAATTCTGAGGGTGGGGAGGATCCGTCTTCTGTTTGCAGCACCCGGGATCCCCTAGGAGCAATTCGCGTGTCTTCCCCGAGTGTCTGCATGTGCGGGCTGCCGGGGAAAGGCGGAGGTTGGGCTGGAAATGCAGGTAGCATCTTGTGCCTACCCCTGGACAGGGTAGGCAATTAGCGGACTTCCCCGTGCCAAGGAACACCTTTGACACCACTTAGCTGCGTGGAGAGCGGTCCCGAACCTCCCCCACACAGTCAGCCGTGTTCCGGAATTGTGAGGTTGGGGAGGTTCCGTCTTCTGTCTGCAGCACCCGGGATCTCCTAGGAGCCCTTCGCGTGTCTTCCCCGAGTGTCTACCTGTGCGGGCTGCCGGGGAAAGGCGGGGGTTGGGCTGGAAATGCAGGTAGTATCTAGTGCCTCCCCCTGGACTTGGGAGGTAATTTGCGGACTTCCCCCTGCCAGGGAACACCTGTGACACCAGTCAGCTGCGTGGACGGCGACCCCAAACCTCCCCCACACAGTCAGCCGTGTTCCGGAATTGTGAGTGTGGGGAGGTTCCGTCTTCTGTCTGCTGCACCCGGGATCTCCTAGGAGCCCTTCGCGTGTCTTCCCCGAGTGTCTACCTGTGCGGGCTGACGGGGAAATGCAGGGGTTGGCTGGAAATGCAGGTAGTATCTAGTGTCTCCCCCTGGACTTGGGAGGTAATTTGTGGAATTCCCCCTGCCAGGGAACACCTGTGACACCAGTCATCTGCGTGGAGGGCGGCCCCGAACCTCCCCCACACAGTCAGCCATGTTCCGGAATTCTGAGAGTTGGGAGGTTCCGTCTTCTGTCTGCAGCACCCGGGATCTCCTAGGAGCACTTCGCGTGTCTTCCACGAGTGTCTGCATGTGCGGGCTGCCGGGGAAAGGCGGGGTTTGGGCTGGAAATGCAGGTAGCATCTAGTGCCTCCCCCTGGACAGGGTAGGCATTTAGCGGACTTCCCCGTGCCAGAGAACACCTTTGACACCACTTAGCTGCTTGGAGGGCGGCCCCGAACCTCCCCCACACAGTCAGACGTGTTCCGGAATTGTGAGTGTGGGGAGGTTCCGTCTTCTGTCTGCAGGACCCGGGATCACGTAGGAGCCCTTCGCGTGTCTTCCCCGAGTGTCTACCTGTGCGGGCTGCCGGGGAAAGGCGGGGGTTGGGCTGGAAATGCAGGTAGTATCTAGTGCCTCCCCCTGGACTTGGGAGGTAATTAGCTGACTTCCCCCTGCCAGGGAACACCTGTGACACCAGTCAGCTGCGTGGACGGCGGCCCCAAACCTCCCCCACACAGTCAGCCGTGTTCCGGAATTCTGAGTGTGGGGAGGTTCCGTCTTCTGTCTGCAGCACCCGGGATCTCCTAGGAGCACTTCGCGTGTCTTCCCCGAGTGTCTGCATGTGCGGGCTGCCGGGGAAGGCTGGTTTTGGGCTGGAAATGCAGGTAGAATCTAGTGCCTCCCCCTGGACAGGGTAGGCAATTAGCGGATTTACCCATGCCAGGGAACACCTTTGAAACCACTTAGCTGCGTGGAGGGCGGCCCCGAACCTCCCCCACACAGTCAGCCGTGTTCCAGAATTGTGAGTGTCGGGAGGTTCCGTCTTCTGTCTGCAGCACCCGGGATCTCCTAGGAGCCCTTCGCGTGTCTTCCCCGAGTGTCTACCTGTGCGGGCTGACGGGGAAAAGCGGGGGTTGGGCTGGAAATGCAGGTAGTATCTAGTGTCTCCCCCTGGACTTGGGAGGTAATTTGCGGACTTTCCCCTACCAGGGAACACCTGTGACACCAGTCAACTGCGTGGACGGCGGCCCCAAACCTCCCCCACACAGTCAGCCGTGTTCCGGAATTCTGAGAGTGGGGAGGTTCCGTCTTCTGTCTGCAGCTCCCGAGATCTCCTAGTAGCACTTCGCGTGTCTTCCCCGAGTGTCTGCATGTGCGGGCTGCCGGGGAAAGGCGGGGTTTGGGCTGGAAATGCAGGTAGCATCTAGTGCTTCCCCCTGGAGAGGGTAGGCATTTAGCGGACTTCCCCATGCCAGAGAACACCTTTGACACCACTTAGCTGCGTGGAGGGCGGCCCCGAACCTCCCCCACACGGTCAGCCGTGTTCCGGAATTGTGAGTGTGGGGAGGTTCCGTCTTCTGTCTGCAGCACCCGGGATCTCCTAGGAGCCCTTCGCGTGTCTTCCCCGAGTGTCTGCATGTGCGGGCTGCCGGGGAAAGGCGGGGTTTGGGCTGGAAATGCAGGTAGCATCTAGTACCTCCCCCTGGACAGGGTAGGCAATTAGCGGAGTTCCCCGTGCCAGGGAACACCTTTGACACCACTTAGCTGCGTGGATGGCGGCCCCGAACCTCCCCCACACAGTCAGCCGTGTTCCGGGATTGTGAGTGTGGGGAGGTTCCGTCTTCTGTCTGCAGCACCCGGGATCTCCTAGGAGCCCTTCTCGTGTCCTCCCCGATTTTCTACCTGTGCGGGCTGCTGGGGAAAGGAGGGGGTTGGGCTGGAAATCCAGGTAGAATCTAGTGCCTCCCCCTGGACTTGGGAGGAAATTAGCGGACTTCCCCCTGCCAGGGAACACTTGTGACACCAGTCAGCTGCGTGGACGGCGGCCCCAATCCTCCCCCACACAGTCAGCCGTGTTCAGGAATTCTGAGATTGGGGAGGTTCCGTCTTCTGTCTGCAGCACCCGGGAACTCCTAGGAGCTATTCGCGTGTCTTCCCCGAGTGTCTGCATGTGCGGGCTGCCGGGGAAATGCGGGGGTTGGGCTGGAAATGCAGGTAGTATCTAGTGCCTCCCCCTGGACTTGGGAGGTAATTTGCGGACTTCCCCCTGCCAGGGAACACCTGTGACACCAGTCAACTGCGTGGACGGCGACCCCAAACCTCCCCCACACAGTCAGCCGTGTTCCGGAATTGTGAGTGTTGGGAGGTTCCGTCTTCTGTCTGCTGCACCCGGGATCTCCTAGGAGCCCTTCGCGTGTCTTCCCCGAGTGTCTACCTGTGCGGGCTGACGGGGAAAGGCAGGGGTTGGCTGGAAATGCAGGTAGTATCTAGTGCCTCCCCCTGGACTTGGGAGGTAATTTGCGGACGTCCCCCTGCCAGGGAACACCTGTGACACCAGTCATCTGCGTGGAGGGCGGCCCCGAACCTCCCCCACACAGTCAGCCATGTTCCGGAATTCTGAGAGTGGGGAGGTTCCGTCTTCTGTCTGCAGCACCCGGGATCTCCTAGGAGCACTTCGCGTGTCTTCCCCGAGTGTCTGCATGTGCGGGCTGCCGGGGAAAGGCGGGGTTTGGGCTGGAAATGCAGGTAGCATCTAGTGCCTCCCCCTGGACAGGGTAGGCATTTAGCGGACTTCCCCGTGCCAGAGAACAACTTTGACACCACTTAGCTGCGTGGAGGGCGGCCCCGAACCTCCCCCACACGGTCAGCCGTGTTTCGGAATTGTGAGTGTGGGGAGGTTCCGTCTTCTGTCTGCAGCACCCGGGATCTCCTAGGAGCACTTCGCGTGTCTTCCCCGAGTGTCTGCATGTGCGGGCTGCCGGGGAAAGGCGGGGTTTGGGCTGGAAATGCTGGTAGCATCTAGTACCTCCCCCTGGACAGGGTAGGCAATTAGCGGAGTTCCCCGTGCCATGGAACACCTTTGACACCACTTAGCTGCGTGGATGGCGGCCCCGAACCTCCCCCACACAGTCAGCCGTGTTCCGGGATTGTGAGTGTGGGGAGGTTCCGTCTTCTGTCTGCAGCACCCGGGATCTCCTAGGAGCCCTTCTCGTGTCTTCCCCGATTTTCTACCTGTGCGGGCTGCTGGGGAAAGGCGGGGGTTGGGCTGGAAATGCAGGTAGAATCTTGTGCCTCCCCCTGGACTTGGGAGGAAATTAGCGGACTTCCCCCTGCCAGGGAACACTTGTGACACCAGTCAGCTGCGTGGACGGCGGCCCCAAACCTCCCCCACACAGTCAGCCGTGTTCTGGAATTCTGAGTGTGGGGAGGTTCCGTCTTCTGTTTGCAGCACCCGGGATCTCCTAGGAGCACTTCGCGTGTCTTCCCCGAGTGTCTGCATGTGCGGGCTGCCGGGGAAAGGCGGAGGTTGGGCTGGAAATGCAGGTAGCATCTTGTGCCTACCCCTGGACAGGGTAGGCAATTAGCGGACTTCCCCGTGCCAAGGAACACCTTTGACACCACTTAGCTGCGTGGAGGGCGGTCCCGAACCTCCCCAACACAGTCAGCCGTGTTCCGGAATTGTGAGGTTGGGGAGGTTCCGTCTTCTGTCTGCAGCACCCGGGATCTCCTAGGAGCCCTTCGCGTGTCTTCCCCGAGTGTCTACCTGTGCGGGCTGCCGGGGAAAGGCGGGGGTTGGGCTGGAAATGCAGGTAGTATCTAGTGCCTCCCCCTGGACTTGGGAGGTAATTTGCGGACTTCCCCCTGCCAGGGAACACCTGTGACACCAGTCAGCTGCGTGGACGGCGACCCCAAACCTCCCCCACACAGTCAGCCGTGTTCCGGAATTGTGAGTGTGGGGAGGTTCCGTCTTCTGTCTGCTGCACCCGGGATCTCCTAGGAGCCCTTCGCGTGTCTTCCCCGAGTGTCTACCTGTGCTGGTGACGGGGAAAGGCAGGGGTTGGCTGGAAATGCAGGTAGTATATAGTGTCTCCCCCTGGACTTGGGAGGTAATTTGTGGAATTCCCCCTGCCAGGGAACACCTGTGACACCAGTCATCTGCGTGGAGGGCGGCCCCGAACCTCCCCCACACAGTCAGCCATGTTCCGGAATTCTGAGAGTGGGGAGGTTCCGTCTTCTGTCTGCAGCACCCGGGATCTCCTAGGAGCACTTCGCGTGTCTTCCCCGAGTGTCTGCATGTGCGGGCTGCCGGGGAAAGGCGGGGTTTGGGCTGGAAATGCAGGTAGCATCTAGTGCCTCCCCCTGGACAGGGTAGGCTTTTAGCGGACTTCCCCGTGCCAGAGAACACCTTTGACACCAATTAGCTGCGTGGAGGGCGGCCCCGAACCTCCCCCACACAGTCAGACGTGTTCCGGAATTGTGAGTGTGGGGAGGTTCCGTCTTCTGTCTGCAGCACCCGGGATCACCTAGGAGCCCTTCGCGTGTCTTCCCCGAGTGTCTACCTGTGCGGGCTGCCGGGGAAAGGCGGGGGTTGGGCTGGAAATGCAGGTAGTATCTAGTGCCTCCCCCTGGATTTGGGAGGTAATTAGCTGACTTCCCCCTGCCAGGGAACACCTGTGACAACAGTCAGCTGCGTGGACGGCGGCCCCAAACCTCCCCCACACAGTCAGCCGTGTTCCGGAATTCTGAGTGTGGGGAGATTCCGTCTTCTGTCTGCAGCACCCGGGATCTCCTAGGAGCACTTCGCGTGTCTTCCCCGAGTGTCTGCATGTGCGGGCTGCCGGGGAAGGCGGGTTTTGGGCTGGAAATGCAGGTAGAATCTAGTGCCTCCCCCTGGACAGGGTAGGCAATTAGCGGATTTACCCATGCCAGGGAACACCTTTGAAACCACTTAGCTGCGTGGAGGGCGGCCCCGAACCTCCCCCACACAGTCAGCCGTGTTCCAGAATTGTGAGTGTCGGGAGGTTCCGTCTTCTGTCTGCAGCACCCGGGATCTCCTAGGAGCCCTTCGCGTTTCTTCCCCGAGTGTCTACCTGTGCGGGCTGACGGGGAAAACGGGGGTTGGGCTGGAAATGCAGGTAGTATCTAGTGTCTCCCCCTGGACTTGGGAGGTAATTTGCGGACTTCCCCCTGCCAGGGAACACCTGTGATACCAGTCAACCTCGTGGACGGCGGCCCCAAACCTCCCCCACACAGTCAGCCGTGTTCCGGAATTCTGAGAGTGGGGAGGTTCCGTCTTCTGTCTGCAGCTCCCGAGATCTCCTAGGAGCACTTCGCGTGTCTTCCCCGAGTGTCTGCATGTGCGGGCTGCCGGGGAAAGGCGGGGTTTGGGCTGGAAATGCAGGTAGCATCTAGTGCTTCCCCCTGGAGAGGGTAGGCATTTAGCGGACTTCCCCATGCCAGAGAACACCTTTGACACCACTTAGCTGCGTGGAGGGCGGCCCCGAACCTCCCCCACACGGTCAGCCGTGTTCCGGAATTGTGAGTGTGGGGAGGTTCCGTCTTCTGTCTGCAGCACCCGGGATCTCCTAGGAGCCCTTCGCGTGTCTTCCCCGAGTGTCTGCATGTGCGGGCTGCCGGGGAAAGGCGGGGTTTGGGCTGGAAATGCAGGTAGCATCTAGTACCTCCCCCTGGACAGGGTAGGCAATTAGCGGAGTTCCCCGTGCCAGGGAACACTTTTGACACCACTTAGCTGCGTGGATGGCGGCCCCGAACATCCCCCACACAGTCAGCCGTGTTCCGGGATTGTGAGTGTGGGGAGGTTCCGTCTTCTGTCTGCAGCACCCGGGATCTCCTAGGAGCCCTTCTCGTGTCTTCCCCGATTTTCTACCTGTGCGGGCTGCTGGGGAAAGGAGGGGGTTGGGCTGGAAATCCAGGTAGAATCTAGTGCCTCCCCCTGGACTTGGGAGGAAATTAGCGGACTTCCCCCTGCCAGGGAACACTTGTGACACCAGTCAGCTGCGTGGACGTCGGCCCCAAACCTCCCCCACACAGTCAGCCGTGTTCTGGAATTCTGAGTGTGGGGAGGTTCCGTCTTCTGTCTGCAGCACCCGGGATCTCCTAGGAGCACTTCGCGTGTCTTCCCCGAGTGTCTGCATTTGCGGGCTTCCGGGGAAAGGCGGAGGTTGGGCTGGAAATGCAGGTAGCATCTTGTGCCTACCCCTGGACAGGGTAGGCAATTAGCGGACTTCCCCGTGCCAAGGAACACCTTTGATACCACTTAGCTGCGTGGAGGGCGGTCCCGAACCTCCCCCACACAGTCAGCCGTGTTCCGGAATTGTGAGGGTGGGGAGGTTCCGTCTTCTGTCTGCAGCACCCGGGATCTCCTAGGAGCCCTTCGCGTGTCTTCCCCGAGTGTCTACCTGTGCGGGCTGACGGGGAAAAGCGGGGGTTGGGCTGGAAATGCAGGTAGTATCTAGTGTCTCCCCCTGGACTTGGGAGGTAATTTGCGGACTTCCCCCTGCCAGGGAACACCTGTGACACCAGTCAACTGCGTGGACGGCGGCCCCAAACCTCCCGCACACAGTCAGTCGTGTTCCGGAATTCTGAGAGTGGGGAGGTTCCGTCTTCTGTCTGCAGCTCCCGAGATCTCCTAGGAGCACTTCGCGTGTCTTCCCCGAGTGTCTGCATGTGCGGGCTGCCGGGGAAAGGCGGGGTTTGGGCTGGAAATGCAGGTAGCATCTAGTGCTTCCCCCTGGACAGGGTAGGCATTTAGCGGACTTCCCCATGCCAGAGAACACCTTTGACACCACTTAGCTGCGTGGAGGGCGGCCCCGAACCTCCCCCACACGGTCAGCCGTGTTTCGGAATTGTGAGTGTGGGGAGGTTCCGTCTTCTGTCTGCAGCACCCGGGATCTCCTAGGAGCACTTCGCGTGTCTTCCCCGAGTGTCTGCATGTGCGGGCTGCCGGGGAAAGGCGGGGTTTGGGCTGGAAATGCTGGTAGCATCTAGTACCTCCCCCTGGACAGGGTAGGCAATTAGCGGAGTTCCCCGTGCCATGGAACACCTTTGACACCACTTAGCTGCGTGGATGGCGGCCCCGAACCTCCCCCACACAGTCAGCCGTGTTCCGGGATTGTGAGTGTGGGGAGGTTCCGTCTTCTGTCTGCAGCACCCGGGATCTCCTAGGAGCCCTTCTCGTGTCTTCCCCGATTTTCTACCTGTGCGGGCTGCTGGGGAAAGGCGGGGGTTGGGCTGGAAATGCAGGTAGAATCTTGTGCCTCCCCCTGGACTTGGGAGGAAATTAGCGGACTTCCCCCTGCCAGGGAACACTTGTGACACCAGTCAGCTGCGTGGACGGCGGCCCCAAACCTCCCCCACACAGTCAGCCGTGTTCTGGAATTCTGAGTGTGGGGAGGTTCCGTCTTCTGTTTGCAGCACCCGGGATCTCCTAGGAGCACTTCGCGTGTCTTCCCCGAGTGTCTGCATGTGCGGGCTGCCGGGGAAAGGCGGAGGTTGGGCTGGAAATGCAGGTAGCATCTTGTGCCTACCCCTGGACAGGGTAGGCAATTAGCGGACTTCCCCGTGCCAAGGAACACCTTTGACACCACTTAGCTGCGTGGAGGGCGGTCCCGAACCTCCCCAACACAGTCAGCAGTGTTCCGGAATTGTGAGGTTGGGGAGGTTCCGTCTTCTGTCTGCAGCACCCGGGATCTCCTAGGAGCCCTTCGCGTGTCTTCCCCGAGTGTCTACCTGTGCGGGCTGCCGGGGAAAGGCGGGGGTTGGGCTGGAAATGCAGGTAGTATCTAGTGCCTCCCCCTGGACTTGGGAGGTAATTTGCGGACTTCCCCCTGCCAGGGAACACCTGTGACACCAGTCAGCTGCGTGGACGGCGACCCCAAACCTCCCCCACACAGTCAGCCGTGTTCCGGAATTGTGAGTGTGGGGAGGTTCCGTCTTCTGTCTGCTGCACCCGGGATCTCCTAGGAGCCCTTCGCGTGTCTTCCCCGAGTGTCTACCTGTGCTGGTGACGGGGAAAGGCAGGGGTTGGCTGGAAATGCAGGTAGTATATAGTGTCTCCCCCTGGACTTGGGAGGTAATTTGTGGAATTCCCCCTGCCAGGGAACACCTGTGACACCAGTCATCTGCGTGGAGGGCGGCCCCGAACCTCCCCCACACAGTCAGCCATGTTCCGGAATTCTGAGAGTGGGGAGGTTCCGTCTTCTGTCTGCAGCACCCGGGATCTCCTAGGAGCACTTCGCGTGTCTTCCCCGAGTGTCTGCATGTGCGGGCTGCCGGGGAAAGGCGGGGTTTGGGCTGGAAATGCAGGTAGCATCTAGTGCCTCCCCCTGGACAGGGTAGGCATTTAGCGGACTTCCCCGTGCCAGAGAACACCTTTGACACCACTTAGCTGCGTGGAGGGCGGCCCCGAACCTCCCCCACACAGTCAGACGTGTTCCGGAATTGTGAGTGTGGGGAGGTTCCGTCTTCTGTCTGCAGCACCCGGGATCATCTAGGAGCCCTTCGCGTGTCTTCCCCGAGTGTCTACCTGTGCGGGCTGCCGGGGAAAGGCGGGGGTTGGGCTGGAAATGCAGGTAGTATCTAGTGCCTCCCCCTGGACTTGGGAGGTAATTAGCTGACTTCCCCCTGCCAGGGAACACCTGTGACACCAGTCAGCTGCGTGGACGGCGGCCCCAAACCTCCCCCACACAGTCAGCCGTGTTCCGGAATTCTGAGTGTGGGGAGATTCCGTCTTCTGTCTGCAGCACCCGGGATCTCCTAGGAGCACTTCGCGTGTCTTCCCCGAGTGTCTGCATGTGCGGGCTGCCGGGGAAGGCGGGTTTTGGGCTGGAAATGCAGGTAGAATCTAGTGCCTCCCCCTGGACAGGGTAGGCAATTAGCGGATTTACCCATGCCAGGGAACACCTTTGAAACCACTTAGCTGCGTGGAGGGCGGCCCCGAACCTCCCCCACACAGTCAGCCGTGTTCCAGAATTGTGAGTGTCGGGAGGTTCCGTCTTCTGTCTGCAGCACCCGGGATCTCCTAGGAGCCCTTCGCGTGTCTTCCCCGAGTGTCTACCTGTGCGGGCTGACGGGGAAAACGGGGGTTGGGCTGGAAATGCAGGTAGTATCTAGTGTCTCCCCCTGGACTTGGGAGGTAATTTGCGGACTTCCCCCTGCCAGGGAACACCTGTGATACCAGTCAACCTCGTGGACGGCGGCCCCAAACCTCCCCCACACAGTCAGCCGTGTTCCGGAATTCTGAGAGTGGGGAGGTTCCGTCTTCTGTCTGCAGCTCCCGAGATCTCCTAGGAGCACTTCGCGTGTCTTCCCCGTTTTTCTACCTGTGCGGGCTGCTGGGGAAAGGAGGGGGTTGGGCTGGAAATCCAGGTAGAATCTAGTGCCTCCCCCTGGACTTGGGAGGAAATTAGCGGACTTCCCCCTGCCAGGGAACACTTGTGACACCAGTCAGCTGCGTGGACGGCGGCCCCAAACCTCCCCCACACAGTCAGCCGTGTTCTGGAATTATGAGTGTGGGGAGGTTCCGTCTTCTGTCTGCAGCACCCGGGATCTCCTAGGAGCACTTCGCGTGTCTTCCCCGAGTGTCTGCATTTGCGGGCTTCCGGGGAAATGCGGAGGTTGGGCTGGAAATGCAGGTAGCATCTTGTGCCTACCCCTGGACAGGGTAGGCAATTAGCGGACTTCCCCGTGCCAAGGAACACCTTTGATACCACTTAGCTGCGTGGAGGGCGGTCCCGAACCTCCCCCACACAGTCAGCCGTGTTCCGGAATTGTGAGGGTGGGGAGGTTCCGTCTTCTGTCTGCAGCACCCGGGATCTCCTAGGAGCCCTTCGCGTGTCTTCCCCGAGTGTCTACCTGTGCGGGCTGCCGGGGAAAGCCGGGGGTTGGGCTGGAAATGCAGGTAGTATCTAGTGCCTCCCCCTGGACTTGGGAGGTAATTAGCGGACTTCCCCCTGCCAGGGAACACCTGTGACACCAGTCAGCTGCGTGGACGGCGGCCCCTAACCTCCTCCACACAGTCAGCCGTGTTCTGGAATTCTGAGTGTGTGGAGGTTCCGTCTTCTGTCTGCAGCACCCGGAATCTCCTAGGAGCACTTCGCGTGTCTTCCACGAGTGTCTGCCTGTGCGGGCTGCCGGGGAAAGGCGGGGTTTGGGCTGGAAATGCAGGTGGCATCTAGTGCCTCCCCCTGGACAGGGTAGGCAATTAGCGGACTTCCCCGTGACAGGGAACACCTTTGACACCACTTAGCTGCGTGGAGGGCGGCCCCAAACCTCCCCCACACAGTCAGCCGTGTTCCGGAATTCTGATAGTGCGGAGGTTCCGTCTTCTGTCTGCAGCACCCGGGATCTCCTAGGAGCCCTTCGTGTCTTCCCCGTGTGTCTGCCTTTGCTGGCTTCCGGGGAAAGGCGGGGGTTGTGCTGGAAATGCAGGTAGCATCTAGTGCATCCTCCTGGACATGGTAGGCAATTAGCGGATTTCCCCATGCAGGGGAACACCTGTGACACCAGTCAGCTGCGTGGACGGCGGCCGAAAACCTCCCCCACATAGTCAGCCGTGTTCCGGAATTCTGAGACTGGGGAGGTTATGTCTTCTGTCTGCAGCTCCCGGGATCTCCTAGGAGCACTTCGCGTGTCTTCCCCGAGTGTCTGCATGTGCGGCCTGCCGGGGAAAGGCGGAGTTTCGGCTGGAAATGCATGTAGCATCTAGTGCCTCCCCCTGGACAGGGTAGGAAATTAGCGGATTTACCCATCACAGGGAACACCTTTGACAGCACTTAGCTGCGTGGATGGCGGCCCCGAACCTCCCCCACACAGTCAGCCGTGTTCCGGGATTGTGAGTGTGGGGAGGTTCCGTCTTCTGTCTGCAGCACCCGGGATCTCCTAGGAGCCCTTCGCGTGTCTTCCACGAGTGTCTACCTGTGCGGGCTGACGGGGAAATGCGGGGGTTGTGCTGGAAATGCAGGTAGTATCTAGTGCCTCCCCCTGGACTTGGGAGGTAATTTGCGGACTTCCCCCTGCCAGGGAACACCTGTGACACCAGTCAGCTACGTGGACGGCGGCCCCAAACCTCCCCCACACAGTCAGCCGTGTTCCGGAATTCTGAGTGTGGGGAGGTTCCGTCTTCTGTCTGCAGCACCCGGGATCTCCTAGGAGCACTTCGCGTGTCTTCCCCGAGTGTCTGCATGTGCGGGCTGCCGGGGAAAGGCGGGGTTTGGGCTGGAAATGCAGGTAGCATCTAGTGCCTCCCCCTGGACAGGGTAGGCAATTAGCGGACTTCCCCGTGCCAAGGAACACCTTTGACACCCCTTAGCTGCATGGAGTTCGGCTCCGAACCTCCCCCACACAGTCAGCCGTGTTCCGGAATTGTGAGTGTGGGGAGGTTCCGTCTTCTGTCTGCAGCACCCGGGATCTCCTAGGAGCACTTCGCATGTCTTCCCCGAGTGTCTACCTGTGCGGGCTGCCGGGGAAATACGGGGGTTGGGCTGGTAATGCAGGTAGTATCTAGTGCCTCCCCCTGGACTTGGGAGGTAATTTGCGGACTTCCCCCTGCCAGGGAACACCTGTGACACCAGTCAGCTTCGTGGAGGTCGGCCACAAAATTCCCCCACACAGTCAGCCGTGTTCCGGAATTCTGAGAGTGGGGAGGTTCCGTCTTCTGTCTGCAGCACCCGGGATCTCCTAGGAGCACTTCGCGTGTCTTCCCCGAGTGTCTGCATGTGCGGGCTGTCGGGGAAAGGCGGGGTTTGGGCTGGAAATGCAGGTAACATCTAGTGCCTCCCCCTGGACAGGGTAGGCAATTAGCGGACTTCCCCGTGCCAGGGAATAACTTTGACACCACTTAGCTGCGTGGAGGGCGGCCCCGAATTTCCCCCACACAGTCAGCCGTGTTCCGGAATTGTGAGTGTGGGGAGGTTCCGTCTTCTGTCTGCAGCACCCGGGATCTCCTAGGAGCCCTTCGCGTGTCTTCCCCGAGTGTCTACCTGAGCGGGCTGCCGGGGAAAGGCGGGGGTTGGGCTGGAAATGCAGGTAGTATCTAGTGCCTCCCCCTGGACTTGGGAGGTAATTTGCGGACTTCCCCCTGCCAGGGAACACCTGTGACACCAGTCAGCTGCGTGGACGGCGGCCCCAAACCTCCCCCACACAGTCAGCCGTGTTCTGGAATTCTGAGTGTGGGGAGGTTCCGTCTTCTGTCTGCAGCACCCGGGATCTCCTAGGAGCTCTTCGCGTGTCTTCCCCGAGTGTCTGCATGTGCGGGCTGCCGGGGAAAGGCGGGGTTTGGGCTGGAAATGCAGGTAGCATCTAGTACCTCCCCCTGGACAGGGTAGGCAATTAGCGGAGTTCCCCGTGCCAGGGAACACCTTTGACACCACTTAGCTGCGTGGAGGGCGGCCCTGAACCTCCCCCACACAGTCAGCCGTGTTCCGGAATTCTGAGAGTGGGGAGGTTCCGTCTTCTGTCTGCAGCACCCGGGATCTCCTAGGAGCCCTTCGTGTCTTACCCGAGTGTCTGCCTTTGCGGGCTGCCGGGGAAAGGCGGGGGTTGTGCTGGAAATGCAGGTAGCATCTAGCGCATCCTCCTGGACAGGATAGGCAATTAGCGGATTTCACCATGCCAGGGAACACCTGTGACACCAGTCAGCTGCGTGGAAGGCGGCCCCAAACCTCCCCCACAAAGTCAGCCGTGTTCCGGAATTATGAGAGTGGGGAGTTTCCGTCTTCTGTCTGCAGCACCAGGGATCTCCTAAGAGCACTTCGCGTGTCTTCCCCGAGTGTCTGCATGTGCGGGCTGCCGGGGAAAGGCGGGGTTTGGGCTGGAAATGCAGGTAGCATCTAGTGCCTCCCCCTGGACAGGGTAGGCAATTAGCGGATTTACCCATGCCAGGGAACACCTTTGACACCACTTAGCTGCATGGAGTTCGGCCCCGAACCTCCCCCACACAGTCAGCCGTGTTCCGGGATTGTGAGTGTGGGGAGGTTCCGTCTTCTGTCTGCATCACCTGGGATCTCCTAGGAGCCTTTCGCGCGTCTTCCCCGACTCTCTGCATGTGCGGGCTGCCGGGGAAAGGCGGGGTTTCGGCTGGAAATACAGGTAGCATTTAGTGCCTCCCCATGGACAGGTTAGGCAATTAGAGGACTTCCCCATGCCAGGAAAAACCTTTGACACCACTTAGCTGCGTGGAGGGCGGCCACGAACCTCACCCACACAGTCAGCCGTGTTCCGGAATTGTGAGTGTTGGGAGGTTCCGTCTTCTGTCTGCAGCACCCGGGATCTCCTAGAAGCCCTTCTCGTGTCTTCCCCGATTTTCTACCTGTGCGGGCTGCTGGGGAAAGGAAGGAGTTGGGCTGGAAATGCAGGTAGTATCTAGTGCCTCCCCCTGGACTTGGGAGGTAATTAGCGGACTTCACCCTGCCAGGGAACACCTGTGACAACACTTAGCTGCGTGGAGGGCGGCCCCGAAACTCCATCACACAGTTAGCCGTGTTCTGGAATTCTGAGAGTGGGGAGGTTCCGTTTTCTGTCTGCAGCACCCGGGATCTCCTAGGAGCACTTCGCGTGTATTCCCAAAGTGTCTGCATGTGCGTGCTGCCGGGGAAAGACGGGGTTTGGGCTGGAAATGCAGGTAGCATCTAGTGCCTCCCCCTGGACAGGGTAGGCAATTAGCGGACTTCCCCGTGCCAGGGAACACCTTTGACATCACTTAGCTGCGTGGAGGGCGGCCCCGAACCTCCCCCACACAGTCAGCCGTGTTCCGGAATTCTGAGAGTGGGGAGGTTCCGTCTTCTGTCTGCAGCACCCGGGATCTCCTAGGAGCCCTTCGTTTCTTACCCGAGTGTCTGCCTTTGCGGGCTGCCGGGGAAAGGCGGGGGTTGTGCTGGAAATGCAGGTAGCATCTAGCGCATCCTCCTGGACAGGGTAGGCAATTAGCGGATTTCCCCATGCCAGGGAACACCTGTGACACCAGTCAGCTGCGTGGACGGCGGCCCCAAACCTCCCCGACAAAGTCAGCCGTGTTCCGGAATTATGAGAGTGGGGAGGTTCCGTCTTCTGTCTGCAGCACCCGGGATCTCCTAAGAGCACTCCGCGTGTCTTCCCCGAGTGTCTGCATGTGCGGACTGCCGGGGAAAGGCGGGGGTTGTGCTGGAAATGCAGGTAGCATCTAGCGCATCCTGCTGGACAGGGTAGGCAATTAGCGGACTTCCCCGTGCCAGGGAACAACTTTGACACCACTTAGCTGCGTGGAGGGCGGCCCCGAACCTCCCCCACACAGTCAGCCGTGTTCCGGAATTGTGAGTGTGGGGAGGTTCCGTCTTCTGTCTGCAGCACCCGGGATCTCCTAGGAGCCCTTCGCGTGTCTTCCCCGAGTGTCTACCTTTGCGGGCTGCCGGGGAAAGGCGGTGGTTGGGCTGGAAATGCAGGTAGTATCTAGTGCCTCCCCCTGGACTTGGGAGGTAATTTGCGGAATTCCCCCTGCCAGGGAACACCTGTGACACCAGTCAGCTGCGTGGACGGCGGCCCCAAACCTCCCCCACACAGTCAGCCGTGTTCCGGAATTCTGAGAGTGGGGAGGTTCCGTCTTCTGTCTGCAGCACCCGGGATCTCCTAGGAGCCCTTCGCGTGTCTTCCCCGAGTGTCTACCTTTGCGGGCTAACGGGAAAGTCGGGGGTTGGGCTGGAAATGCAGGTAGTATCTAGTGCCTCCCCCTGGACTTGGGAGGAAATTTGCGGACTTCCCCCTCCCAGGGAACACCTGTGACAACAGTCAGCTGCGTGGACGGCGGCCCCAAACCTCTCCCACACAGTCAGCCGTGTTCTGGAATTCACAGTGTGGGGAGGTTCCGTCTTCTGTCTGCAGCACCCGGGATCTCCTAGGAGCACTTCACGTGTCTTCCCCGATTGTCTGAATGTACGGGCTGCCGGGGAAATGCGGGGTTTGGGCTTGAAATGCAGGTAGCATCTAATGCCTCCCCCTGGACAGGGTAGGCAATTAGCGGAATTCCCCGTGCCAGAGAACACCTTTGACACCACTTAGCTGCGTGGAGGGCGGCCCCGAACCTCCCCCACACAGTCAGCCGTGTTCCGGAATTCTGAGATTGGGGAGGTTCCGTCTTCTGTCTGCAGCACCCGGGATCTCCTAGGAGCACTTCGCGTGTCTTCCCCGAGTGTCTGCATGTGCGGGCTGCCGGGGAAAGGCGGGGTTTTGGCTGGAAATGCAGGTAGCATCTAGTGCCTCCCCCTGGACAGGGTAGGATATTAGCGGATTTCCCCATGCCAGGGAACACCTGTGACACCAGTCAGCTGCGTGGACGGCGGCCCCAAACCTCCCCCACATAGTCAGCCGTGTTCCGGAATTCTGAGATTGGGGAGGTTCCGTCTTCAGTCTGCAGCACCCGGGAACTCCTAGGAGCACTTCGCGTGTCTTCCCCGAGTGTCTGCATGTGCGGGCTGCCGGGGAAATGCGGGGGTTTGGCTGGAAATGCAGGTAGTATCTAGTGCCTCCCCCTGGACTTGGGAGGTAATTTGCGGACTTCCCCCTGCCAGGGAACACCTGTGACAACAGTCAGCTGCGTGGACGGCGGCCCCAAACCTCTCCCACACAGTCAGCCGTGTTCTGGAATTCAGAGTGTGGGGAGGTTCCGTCTTCTGTCTGCAGCACCCGGGATCTCCTAGGAGCACTTCACGTGTCTTCCCCGATTGTCTGCATGTACGGGCTGCCGGGGAAATGCGGGGTTTGGGCTGGAAATGCAGGTAGCATCTAGTGCCTCCCCCTGGACAGGGTAGGCAATTAGCGGAATTCCCCGTGCCAGAGAACACCTTTGACACCACTTAGCTGCGTGGAGGGCGGCCCCGAACCTCCCCCACACAGTCAGCCGTGTTCCGGAATTCTGAGATTGGGGAGTTTCCGTCTTCTGTCTGCTGCACCCGGGATCTCCTAGGAGCCCTTCGCGTGTCTTCCCCGAGTGTCTACCTGTGCGGGCTGACGGGGAAATTCAGGGGTTGGCTGGAAATGCAGGTAGTATCTAGTGTCTCCCCCTGGACTTGGGAGGTAATTTGCGGACTTCCCCCTGCCAGGGAACACCTGTGACACCAGTCATCTGCGTGGAGGGCGGCCCCGAACCTCCCCCACACAGTCAGCCATGTTCCGGAATTCTGAGAGTGGAGAGGTTCCGTCTTCTGTCTGCAGCACCCGGGACCTCCTAGGAGCACTTCGCGTGTCTTCCCCGAGTGTCTGCATGTGCGGGCTGCCGGGGAAAGGCGGGGTTTGGGCTGGAAATGCAGGTAGCATCTAGTGCCTCCCCCTTGACAGGGTAGGCATTTAGCGGACTTCCCCGTGCCAGAGAACACCTTTGACAACACTTACCTGCGTGGAGGGCGGCCCCGAACCTCCCCCACACAGTCAGCAGTGTTCCGGAATTGTGAGTGTGGGGAGGTTCCGTCTTCTGTCTGCAGCACCCGGGATCTCCTAGGAGCACTTCGCGTGTCTTCCCCGAGTGTCTAACTGTGCGGGCTGCCGGGGAAATGCGGGGGTTGGGCTGGAAATGCAGGTAGTATCTAGTGCCTCCCCCTGGACTTGGGAGGTAATTTGCGGAATTCCCCCTGCCAGGGAACACCTGTGACACCAGTCAGCTGCGTGGACGTCGGCCACAAAACTCCCCCACACAGTCAGCCTTGTTCCGGAATTCTGAGAGTGGGGAGGTTCCGTCTTCTGTCTGCAGCACCCGGGATCTCCTAGGAGCACTTCGCGTGTCTTCCCCGAGTGTCTGCATGTGCGGGCTGTTGGGGAAAGGCGGGTTTGGGCTGGAAATGCAGGTAGCCTCTAGTGCCTCCCCATTGCCAGGGTAGGCAATTAGCGGACTTCCCCGTGCCAGGGAACAACTTTGACACCACTTAGCTGCGTGGAGGGCGGCCCCGAACTTCCCCCACACAGTCAGCCGTGTTCCGGAATTGTGAGTGTGGGGAGGTTCCGTCTTCTGTCTGCAGCACCCGGGATCTCCTAGGAGCCCTTCGCGTGTCTTCCCCGAGTGTCTACCTGTGCGGGCTGCCGGGGAAAGGCGGGGGTTGGGCTGGAAATGCAGGTAGTATCTAGTGCCACCCCCTGGATTTGGGAGGTAATTTGCGGACTTCCCCCTGCCAGGGAACACCTGTGACACCAGTCAGCTGCGTGGACGGCGGCCCCAAACCTCCCCCACACAGTCAGCCGTGTTCTGGAATTCTGAGTGTGGGGAGGTTCCGTCTTCTGTCTGCAGCACCCGGGATCTCCTAGGAGCACTTCGCGTGTCTTCCCCAAGTGTCTGCATGTGCGGGTTGCCGGGGAAAGACGGGGTTTGGGCTGGAAATGCAGGTAGCATCTAGTGACTCCCACTGGACAGGGTAGGCATTTAGCGAACTTCCCCGTGCCAGAGAACACCTTTGACACCACTTAGCTGCGTGGAGGGCGGCCCCGAACCTCCCCCACACAGTCAGCAGTGTTCCGGAATTGTGAGTGTGGGGAGGTTCCGTCTTCTGTCTGCAGCACCCGGGATCACCTAGGAGCCCTTTGCGTGTCTTCCCCGAGTGTCTACCTGTGCGGGCTGCCGGGGAAAGGCGGGGGTTGGGCTGGAAATGCAGGTAGTATCTAGTGCCTCCCCCTGGACTTAGGAGGTAATTTGCGGAATTCCCCCTGCCAGGGAACACCTGTGACACCAGTCAGCTGCGTGGACGTCGGCCACAAAACTCCCCCACACAGTCAGCCGTGTTCCGGAATTCTGAGAGTAGGGAGGTTCCGTCTTCTGTCTGCAGATCCCGAGATCTCCTAGGAGCACTTCGCGTGTCTTCCCCGAGTGTCTGCATGTGCGGGCTGCCGGGGAAAGGCGGGGTTTGGGCTGGAAATGCAGGTAGCATCTAGTGCTTCCCCCTGGACTGGGTAGGCATTTAGCGGACTTCCCCGTGCCAGAGAACACCTTTGACACCACTTAGCTGCGTGGAGGGCGGCCCCGAACATCCCCCACACAGTCAGCCGTGTTCCGGAATTGTGAGTGTGGGGAGGTTCCGTCTTCTGTCTGCAGCACCCGGGATCTCCTAGGAGCACTTCGCGTGTCTTCCCCGATTGTCTGCATGTACGTGCTGCTGGGGAAAGGCGGGGTTTGGGCTGGAAATGCAGGTAGCATCTAGTGCCTCCCCCTGGACAGGGTAGGCAATTAGCGGAATTCCCCTGCCAGAGAACACCTTTGACACCACTTAGCTGCGTGGAGGGCGGCCCCGAACCTCCCCCACACAGTCAGCCGTGTTCCGGAATTCTGAGATTGGGGAGGTTCCGTCTTCTGTCTGCAGCACCCGGGATCTCCTAGGAGCACTTCGCGTGTCTTCCCCGAGTGTCTGCATGTGCGGGCTGCCGGGGAAGGCGGGTTTTGGGCTGGAAATGCAGGTAGAATCTAGTGCCTCCCCCTGGACAGGGTAGGCAATTAGCGGACTTCCCCGTGACAGGGAACACCTTTGACATCACTTAGCTGCGTGGAGGGCGGCCCCAAACCTCCCCCACACAGTCAGCCGTGTTCCAGAATTCTGATAGTGGGGAGGTTCCGTCTTCTGTCTGCAGCACCCGGGATCTCCTAGGAGCCCTTCGTGTCTTCCCCGTGTGTCTGCCTTTGCTGGCTTCCGGGGAAAGGCGGGGGTTGTGCTGGAAATGCAGGTAGCATCTAGTGCATCCTCCTGGACAGGGTATGCAATTAGCGGATTTCCCCATGCAGGGGAACACCTGTGACACCAGTCAGCTGCGTGGACGGCGGCCCAAAACCTCCCCCACATAGTCAGCCGTGTTCCGGAATTCTGAGACTGGGGAGGTTATGTCTTCTGTCTGCAGCTCCCGGGATCTCCTAGGAGCACTTCGCTTGTCTTCCCCGAGTGTCTGCATGTGCGGGCTGCCGGGGAAAGGCGGAGTTTTGGCTGGAAATGCATGTAGCATCTAGTGCCTCCCCCTGGACAGGGTAAGAAATTAGCGGATTTACCCATCCCAGGGAACACCTTTGACACCACTTAGCTGCGTGGATGGCGGCCCCGAACCTCCCCCACACAGTCAGCCGTGTTCCGGGATTGTGAGTGTGGGGAGGTTCCGTCTTCTGTCTGCAGCACCCGGGATCTCCTAGGAGCCCTTCGCGTGTCTTCCACGAGTGTCTACCTGTGCGGGCTGACGGGGAAATGCGGGGGTTGTGCTGGAAATGCAGGTAGTATCTAGTGCCTCCCCCTGGACTTGGGAGGTAATTTGCGGACTTCCCCCTGCCAGGGAACACCTGTGACACCAGTCAGCTACGTGGACGGCGGCCCCAAACCTCCCCCACACAGTCAGCCGTGTTCCGGAATTCTGAGTGTGGGGAGGTTCCGTCTTCTGTCTGCAGCACCCGGGATCTCCTAGGAGCACTTCGCGTGTCTTCCCCGAGTGTCTGCATGTGCGGGCTGCCGGGGAAAAGCGGGGTTTGGGCTGGAAATGCAGGTAGCATCTAGTGCCTCCCCCTGGACAGGGTAGGCAATTAGCGGACTTCCCCGTGCCAAGGAACACCTTTGACACCCCTTAGCTGCATGGAGTTCGGCTCCGAAACTCCCCCACACAGTCAGCCGTGTTAAGGAATTGTGAGTGTGGGGAGGTTCCGTCTTCTGTCTGCAGCACCCGGGATCTCCTAGGAGCACTTCGCGTGTCTTCCCCGAGTGTCTACCTGTGCGGGCTGCCGGGGAAATACGGGGGTTGGGCTGGTAATGCAGGTAGTATCTAGTGCCTCCCCCTGGACTTGGGAGGTAATTTGCGGACTTCCCCCTGCCAGGGAACACCTGTGACACCAGTCAGCTTCGTGGAGGTCGGCCACAAAATTCCCCCACACAGTCAGCCGTGTTCCGGAATTCTGAGAGTGGGGAGGTTCCGTCTTCTGTCTGCAGCACCCGGGATCTCCTAGGAGCACTTCGCGTGTCTTCCCCGAGTGTCTGCATGTGCGGGCTGTCGGGGAAAGGCGGGGTTTGGGCTGGAAATGCAGGTAACATCTAGTGCCTCCCCCTGGACAGGGTAGGCAATTAGCGGACTTCCCCGTGCCAGGGAATAACTTTGACATCACTTAGCTGCGTGGAGGGCGGCCCCGAACTTCCCCCACACAGTCAGCCGTGTTCCGGAATTGTGAGTGTGGGGAGGTTCCGTCTTCTGTCTGCAGCACCCGGGATATCCTAGGAGCCCTTCGCGTGTCTTCCCCGAGTGTCTACCTGAGCGGGCTGCCGGGGAAAGGCGGGGGTTGGGCTGGAAATGCAGGTAGTATCTAGTGCCTCCCCCTGGACTTGGGAGGTAATTTGCGGACTTCCCCCTGCCAGGGAACACCTGTGACACAAGTCAGCTGCGTGGACGGCGGCCCCAAACCTCCCCCACACAGTCAGCCGTGTTCTGGAATTCTGAGTGTGGGGAGGTTCCGTCTTCTGTCTGCAGCACCCGGGATCTCCTACGAGAACTTCGCGTGTCTTCCCCGAGTGTCTGCATGTGCGGGCTGCCGGGGAAAGGCGGGGTTTGGGCTGGAAATGCAGGTAGCATCTAGTACCTCCCCCTGGACAGGGTAGGCAATTAGCGGAGTTCCCCGTGCCAGGGAACACCTTTGACACCACTTAGCTGCGTGGAGGGCGGCCCCAAACCTCCCCCACACAGTCAGCCGTGTTCCGGAATTCTGAGAGTGGGGAGGTTCCGTCTTCTGTCTGCAGCACCCGGGATCTCCTAGGAGCCCATCGTGTCTTACCCGAGTGTCTGCCTTTGCGGGCTGCCGGGGAAAGGCGGGGGTTGTGCTGGAAATGCAGGTAGCATCTAGCATATCCTCCTGGACAGGATAGGCAATTAGCGGATTTCCCCATGCCAGGGAACACCTGTGACACCAGTCAGCTGCGTGGAAGGCGGCCCCAAACCTCCCCCACAAAGTCAGCCGTGTTCCGGAATTATGAGAGTGGGGAGTTTCCGTCTTCTGTCTGCAGCACCAGGGATCTCCTAAGAGCATTTCGCGTGTCTTCCCCGAGTGTCTGCATGTGCGGGCTGCCGGGGAAAGGCGGGGTTTGGGCTGGAAATGCAGGTAGCATCTAGTGCCTCCCCCTGGACAGGGTAGGGAATTAGCGGATTTACCCATGCCAGGGAACACCTTTGACACCACTTAGCTGCATGGAGTTCGGCCCCGAACCTCCCCCACACAGTCAGCCATGTTCCGGGATTGTGAGTGTGGGGAGGTTCCGTCTTCTGTCTGCATCACCTGGGATCTCCTAGGAGCCTTTCGCGCGTCTTCCCCGACTCTCTGCATGTGCGGGCTGCCGGGGAAAGGCGGGGTTTCGGCTGGAAATACAGGTAGCATTTAGTGCCTCCCCATGGACAGGTTAGGCAATTAGAGGACTTCCCCATGCCAGGAAAAACCTTTGACACCACTTAGCTGCGTGGATGGCGGCCCCGAACCTCACCCACACAGTCAGCCGTGTTCCGGAATTGTGAGTGTGGGGAGGTTCCGTCTTCTGTCTGCAGCACCCGGGATCTCCTAGAAGCCCTTCTCGTGTCTTCCCCGATTTTCTACCTGTGCGGGCTGCTGGGGAAAGGAAGGAGTTGGGCTGGAAATGCAGGTAGTATCTAGTGCCTCCCCCTGGACTTGGGAGGTAATTAGCGGACTTCACCCTACCAGGGAACACCTGTGACACCACTTAGCTGCATGGTGTTCGGCTCCAAACCTTCCCCACACAGTCAGCCGTGTTCCGGAATTGTGAGTGTGGGGAGGTTCCGTCTTCTGTCTGCAGCACCCGGGATCTCCTAGGAGCACTTCGCTTGTCTTCCCCGAGTGTCTAACTGTGCGGGCTGCCGGGGAAATGCGGGGGTTGGGCTGGAAATGCAGGTAGTATCTAGTGCCTCCCCCTGGACTTGGGAGGTAATTTGCGGACTTCCCCCTGCCAGGGAACACCTGTGACACCAGTCAGCTGCGTGGACGTCGGCCACAAAACTCCCCCACACAGTCAGCCGTGTTCCGGAATTCTGAGAGTGGGGAGGTTCCGTCTTCTGTCTGCAGCACCCGGGATCTCCTAGGAGCACTTCGCGTGTCTTCCCCGAGTGTCTGCATGTGCGGGCTGTGGGGGAAAGGCGGGGTTTTGGCTGGAAATGCAGGTAGCATCTAGTGCCTCCCCCTGGACAGGGTAGGGAATTAGCGGACTTCCCCGTGCCAGGGAACAACTTTGACACCACTTAGCTGCGTGGAGGGCGGCCCCGAACCTCCCCCACACAGTCAGCCGTGTTCCGGAATTGTGAGTGTGGGGAGGTTCCGTCTTCTGTCTGCAGCACCCGGGATCTCCTAGGAGCCCTTCGCGTGTCTTCCCCGAGTGTCTGCATGTGCGGGCTGCCGGGGAAAGGCGGGGTTTGGGCGGGAAATGCAGGTAGTATCTCGTGCATCCCCATGGACAGTGTAGGCAATTAGCGGACTTCCCCGTGCCAGGGAACAAATTTGACACCACTTAGCTGCGTGGAGGGCGGCCCCGAACCTCCCCCACACAGTCAGCCGTGTTACGGGATTGTGAGTGTGGGGAGGTTCCGTCTTCTGTCTGCATCACCTGGGATCTCCTAGGAGCCCTTCGCGCGTCTTTCCCGAGTGTCTGCATGTGCGGGCTGCCGGGGAAAGGCGGGGTTTGGGCTGGAAATGCAGGTAGCATCTAGTGCCCCCCCATGGACAGGGTAGGCAATTAGCGGACTTCCCCATGCCAGGGAACAACTTTGACACCACTAAGCTGCGTGGAGGGCGGCCCCGAACATCCCCCACACAGTCGGCCGTGTTCCGGGATTCTGAGAGTGGGGAGGTTCCGTCTTCTGTCTGCAGCACCCGGGATCTCCTAGGAGCCCTTCGTGTCTTACCCGAGTGTCTGCCTTTGCGGGCTGCCGGGGAATGGCGGGGGTTGTGCTGGAAATGCAGGTAAAATCTAGCGCATCCTCCTGGACATGGTAGGCAATTAGCGGATTTCCCCATGCCAGGGAACACCTGTGACACCAGTCAGTTGCGTGGACGGGGGCCCCAAACCTCCCCCACAAAGTCAGCCGTGTTCCGGAATTATGAGTGTTGGGAGGTTCCGTCTTCTGTCTGCAGCACCCGGGATCTCCTAAGAGCACTTCGCGTGTATTCCCCGAGTGTCTGCATGTGCGGGCTGCCGGGGAAAGGCGGGGTTTGGGCTGGAAATGCAGGTAGCATCTAGTGCCTCCCCCTGGACAGGGTAGGCAATTAGCGGATTTACCCATGCCAGGGAACAACTTTGACACCACTTAGCTGCATGGAGTTCGGCTCCGAACCTCCCCCACACAGTCAGCCGTGTTCCGGAATTGTGAGTGTGGGGAGGTTCCGTCTTCTGTCTGCAGCACCCGGGATCTCCTAGGAGCACTTCGCGTGTCTTCCCCGAGTGTCTAACTGTGCGGGCTGCCGGGGAAATGCGGGGGTTGGGCTGGTAATGCAGGTAGTATCTAGTGCCTCCCCCTGGACTTGGGAGGTAATTTGCGGACTTCCCCCTGCCAGGGAACACCTGTGACACCAGTCAGCTGCGTGGACGTCGGCCACAAAATTCCCCCACACTGTCAGCCGTGTTCCGGAATTCTGAGAGTGGGGAAGTTCCGTCTTCTGTCTGCAGCACCCGGGATCTCCTAGGAGCACTTCACGTGTCTTCCCCGAGTGTCTGCATTTGCGGGCTGCCGGGGAAAGACGGGGTATGGGCTGGAAATGCAGGTAGCATCTAGTGCCTCCCCCTGGACAGGGTAGGCAATTAGCGGATTTACCCATGCCTGGGAACACCTTTGACACCACTTAGCTGCATGGTGTTCGGCTCCGAACCTTCCCCACACAGTCAGCCGTGTTCCGGAATTGTGAGTGTGGGGAGGTTCCGTCTTCTGTCTGCAGCACCCGGGATATCCTTGGAGCACTTCGCGTGTCTTCCCCGAGTGTCAAACTGTGCGGGCTGCCGGGGAAATGCGGGGGTTGGGCTGGAAATGCAGGTAGTATCTAGTGCCTCCCCCTGGACTTGGGAGGTAATTTGCGGAATTCCCCCTGCCAGGGAACACCTGTGACACCAGTCAGCTGCGTGGACGTCGGCCACAAAACTCCCCCACACAGTCAGCCGTGTTCCGGAATTCTGAGAGTGGGGAGGTTCCGTCTTCTGTCTGCAGCACCCGGGATCTCCTAGGAGCACTTCGCGTGTCTTCCCCGAGTGTCTGCATGTGCGGGCTGTCGGGGAAAGCGGGGTTTGGGCTGGAAATGCAGGTAGCTTCTAGTGTCTCCCCATTGCCAGGGTAGGCAATTAGCGGACTTCCCCGTGCCAGGGAACAACTTTGACACCACTTAGCTGCGTGGAGGGCGGCCCCGAACTTCCCCCACACAGTCAGCCGTGTTCCGGAATTGTGAGTGTGGGGAGGTTCCGTCTTCTGTCTGCAGCACCCGGGATCTCCTAGGAGCCCTTCGCGTGTCTTCCCCGAGTGTCTACCTGTGCGGGCTGCCGGGGAAAGGCGGGGGTTGGGCTGGAAATGCACGTAGTATCTAGTGCCACCCCCTGGACTTGGGAGGTAATTTGCGGACTTCCCCCTGCCAGGGAACACCTGTGACACCAGTCAGCTGCGTGGACGGCGGCCCCAAAACTCCCCCACACAGTCAGCCGTGTTCTGGAATTCTGAGTTTTGGGAGGTTCCGTCTTCTGTCTGCAGCACCCGGGATCTCCTAGGAGCACTTCGCGTGTCTTCCCCAAGTGTCTGCATGTGCGGGCTGCCGGGGAAAGACGGGGTTTGGGCTGGAAATGCATGTAGCATCTAGTGCCTCCCCCTGGACAGGGTAGGCAATTAGCGAACTTCCCCGTGCCAGGGAACACCTTTGACATCACTTAGCTGCGTGGAGGGCGGCCCCGAACCTCCCCCACACAGTCAGCCGTGTTCCGGAATTCTGAGAGTGGGGAGGTTCCGTCTTCTGTCTGCAGCACCCGGGATCTCCTAGGAGCCCTTCGTGTCTTACCCGAGTGTGTGCCTTTGCGGGCTGCCGGGGAAAGGCGGGGGTTGTGCTGGAAATGCAGGTAGCATCTAGCGCATCCTCCTGGACAGGGTAGTCAATTAGCGGATTTCCCCATGCCAGGGAACACCTGTGACTCCAGTCAGCTGCGTGGACGGCGGCCCCAAACCTCCCCCACAAAGTCAGCCGTGTTCCGGAATTATGAGAGTGGGGAGGTTCCGTCTTCTGTCTGCAGCACCCGGGATCTCCTAAGAGCACTTCGCGTGTCTTCCCCGAGTGTCTGCATGTGCGGACTGCCGGGGAAAGGCGGGGGTTGTGCTGGAAGTGCAGGTAGCATCTAGCGCATCCTGCTGGACAGGGTAGGCAATTAGCGGACTTCCCCGTGCCAGGGAACAACTTTGACACCACTTAGCTGCGTGGAGGGCGGCCCCGAACCTTCCCCACACAGTCAGCCGTGTTCCGGAATTGTGAGTGTGGGGAGGTTCCGTCTTCTGTCTGCAGCACCCGGGATCTCCTAGGAGCCCTTCGCGTGTCTTCCCCGAGTGTCTACCTGTGCGGGCTGCCGGGGAAAGGCGGTGGTTTGGCTGGGAATGCAGGTAGTATCTAGTGCCTCCCCCTGGACTTGGGAGGAAATTTGCGGACTTCCCCCTCCCAGGGAACACCTGTGACAACAGTCAGCTGCGTGGACGGCGGCCCCAAACCTCTCCCACACAGTCAGCCGTGTTCTGGAATTCAGAGTGTGGGGAGGTTCCGTCTTCTGTCTGCAGCACCCGGGATCTCCAAGGAGCACTTCACGTGTCTTCCCCGATTGTCTGCATGTACGGGCTGCCGGGGAAAGGCGGGGTTTGGGCTGGAAATGCAGGTAGCATCTAGTGCCTCCCCCTGGAAAGGGTAGGCAATTAGCGGAATTCCCCGTGCCAGAGAACACCTTTGACACCACTTAGCTGCGTGGAGGGCGGCCCCGAACCTCCCCCACACAGTCAGCCGTGTTCCGGAATTCTGAGATTGGGGAGGTTCCGTCTTCTGTCTGCAGCACCCGGGATCTCCTAGGAGCACTTCGCGTGTCTTCCCCGAGTGTCTGCATGTGCGGGCTGCCGGGGAAATACGGGGGTTGGGCTGGAAATGCAGGTAGTATCTAGTGCCTCCCCCTGGACTTGGGAGGTAATTTGCGGACTTCCCCCTGCCAGGGAACACCTGTGACAACAGTCAGCTGCGTGGACGGCGGCCCCAAACCTCCCCCACACAGTCAGCCGTGTTCCGGAATTGTGAGTGTGGGGAGGTTCCGTCTTCTGTCTGCTGCACCCGGGATCTCCTAGGAGCCCTTCGCGTGTCTTCCCCGAGTGTCTACCTGTGCGGGCTGACGGGGAAAGTCAGGGGTTGCCTGGAAATGCAGGTAGTATCTAGTGTCTCCCCCTGGACTTGGGAGGTAATTTGCGGACTTCCCCCTGCCAGGGAACACCTGTGACACCAGTCATCTGCGTGGAGGGCGGCCCCGAACCTCCCCGACACAGTCAGCCATGTTCCGGAATTCTGAGAGTGGAGAGGTTCCGTCTTCTGTCTGCAGCACCCGGGATCTCCTAGGAGCACTTCGCGTGTCTTCCCCGAGTGTCTGCATGTGCGGGCTGCCGGGGAAAGGCGGGGTTTGGGCTGGAAATGCAGGTAGCCTCTAGTGCCTCCCCCTTGACACGGTAGGCATTTAGCGGACTTCCCCGTGCCAGAGAACACCTTTGACACCACTTAGCTGCGTGGAGGGCGGCCCCGTACCTCCCCCACACAGTCAGCAGTGTTCCGGAATTGTGAGTGTGGGGAGGTTCCGTCTTCTGTCTGCAGCACCCGGGATCTCCTAGGAGCCCTTCGCGTGTCTTCCCCGAGTGTCTACCTTTGCGGGCTGCCGGGGAAAGGCGGGGGTTGGGCTGGAAATGCAGGTAGTATCTAGTGCCTCCCCCTGGACTTGGGAGGTAATTAGCTGAATTCCCCCTGCCAGGGAACACCTGTGACACCAGTCAGCTGCGTGGACGGCGGCCCCAAACCTCCCCCACACAGTCAGCCGTGTTCTGGAATTCTGAGTGTGGGGAGGTTCCGTCTTCTGTCTGCAGCACCCGGGATCTCCTAGGAGCACTTCGCGTGTCTTCCCCGAGTGTCTGCATGTGCGGGCTGCCGGGGAAAGGCGGGGTTTGGGTTGGAAATGCAGGTAGCATCTAGTGCCTCCCCCTGGACAGGGTAGGCATTTAGCGGATTTACCCATGCCAGGGAACACCTTTGACACCACTTAGCTGCATGGTGTTCGGCTCCGAACCTTCCCCACACAGTCAGCCGTGTTCCGGAATTGTGAGTGTGGGGAGGTTCCGTCTTCTGTCTGCAGCACCCGGGATCTCCTAGGAGTACTTCGCGTGTCTTCCCCGAGTGTCTAACTGTGCGGGCTGCCGGGGAAATGCGGGGGTTGGGCTGGAAATGCAGGTAGTATCTAGTGCCTCCCCCTGGACTTGGGAGGTAATTTGCGGAATTCCCCCTGCCAGGGAACACCTGTGACACCAGTCAGATGCGTGGACGTCGGCCACAAAACTCCCCCACACAGTCAGCCTTGTTCCGGAATTCTGAGAGTGGGGAGGTTCCGTCTTCTGTCTGCAGCACCCGGGATCTCCTAGGAGCACTTCGCGTGTCTTCCCCGAGTTTCTGCATGTGCGGGCTGTCGGGGAAAGGCGGGGTTTGGGCTGGAAATGCAGGTAGCCTCTAGTGCCTCCCCATTGCCAGGGTAGGCAATTAGCGGACTTCCCCGTGCCAGGGAACAACTTTGACACCACTTAGCTGCGTGGAGGGCGGCCCCGAACTTCCCCCACACAGTCAGCCGTGTTCCGGAATTGTGAGTGTGGGGAGGTTCCGTCTTCTGTCTGCAGCACCCGGGATCTCCTAGGAGCCCTTCGCGTGTCTTCCCCGAGTGTCTACCTGTGCGGGCTGCCGGGGAAAGGCGGGGGTTGGGCTGGAAATTCAGGTAGTATCTAGTGCCTCACCCTGGACTTGGGAGGTAATTAGCTGACTTCCCCCTGCCAGGGAACACCTGTGACACCAGTCAGCTGCGTGGACGGCGGCCCCAAACCTCCCCCACACAGTCAGCCGTGTTCTGGAATTCTGAGTGTGGGGAGGTTCCGTCTTCTGTCTGCAGCACCCGGGATCTCCTAGGAGCACTTCGCGTGTCTTCCCCGAGTGTCTGCATGTGCGGGCTGCCGGGGAAAGCGGGTTTTTGGCTGGAAATGCAGGTAGAATCTAGTGCCTCCCCCTGGACAGGGTAGGCAATTAGCGGATTTACCCATGCCAGGGAACACCTTTGAAACCACTTAGCTGCGTGGAAGGCGGCCCCGAACCTCCCCCACACAGTCAGCCGTGTTCCGGAATTGTGAGTGTGGGGAGGTTCCGTCTTCTGTCTGCAGCACCCGGGATCTCCTAGGAGCCCTTCTCGTGTCTTCCCCGATTTTCTACCTGTGCGGGCTGCTGGGGAAAGGCGGGGGTTGGGCTGGAAATGCAGGTAGAATCTAGTGCCTCCCCCTGGACTTGGGAGGTAATTAGCGGAATTCTCCCTGCCAGGGAAAACTTGTGACACCAGTCAGCTGCGTGGACGGCGGCCCCAAAACTCCCCCACACAGTCAGCCTTGTTCTGGAATTCTGAGTGTGTGGAGGTTCCGTCTTCTGTCTGCAGCACCCGGGATCTCCTAGGAGCACTTCGCGTGTCTTTCCCGAGTGTCTGCATGTGCGGGCTGCCGGGGAAAGGCGGAGGTTGGGCTGGAAATGCAGGTAGCATCTTGTGCCTACCCCTGGACAGGGTAGGCAATTAGCGGACTTCCCCGTGCCAAGGAACACCTTTGACACCACTTAGCTGCGTGGAGGGCGGTCCCGAACCTCCCCCACACAGTCAGCCGTGTTCCGGAATTCTGATAGTGGGGAGGTTCCGTCTTCTGTCTGCAGCACCCGGGATCTCCTAGGAGCCCTTCGTGTCTTCCCCGTGTGTCTGCCTTTGCTAGCTTCCGGGGAAAGGCGGGGGTTGTGCTGGAAATGCAGGTAGCATCTAGTGCATCCTCCTGGACAGGGTAGGCAATTAGCGGATTTCCCCATGCAGGGGAACACCTGTGACACCAGTCAGCTGCGTGGACGGCGGCCCAAAACCTCCCCCACATAGTCAGCCGTGTTCCGGAATTCTGAGACTGGGGAGGTTCTGTCTTCTGTCTGCAGCACCCGGGATCTCCTAGGAGCACTTCGCGTGTCTTCCCCGAGTGTCTGCATGTGCGGGCTGCCGGGGAAAGGCGGAGTTTTGGCTGGAAATGCATGTAGCATCTAGTGCCTCCCCCTGGACAGGGTAGGAAATTAGCGGATTTACCCATCCCAGGGAACACCTTTGACACCACTTAGCTGCGTGGATGGCGGCCCCGAACCTCCCCCACACAGTCAGCCGTGTTCCGGGATTGTGAGTGTGGGGAGGTTCCGTCTTCTGTCTGCAGCACCCGGGATCTCCTAGGAGCCCTTCGCGTGTCTTCCACGAGTGTCTACCTGTGCGGGCTGACGGGGAATGGCGGGGGATGTGCTGGAAATGCAGGTAGTATCTAGTGCCTCCTCCTGGACTTGGGAGGTAATTTGCGGACTTCCCCCTGCCAGGGAACACCTGTGACACCAGTCAGCTACGTGGACGGCGGCCCCAAACATCCCCCACACAGTCAGCCGTGTTCCGGAATTCTGAGTGTGGGGAGGTTCCGTCTTCTGTCTGCAGCACCCGGGATCTCCTAGGAGCACTTCGCATGTCTTCCCCGAGTGTCTACCTGTGCGGGCTGCCGGGGAAATACGGGGGTTGGGCTGGAAATGCAGGTAACATCTAGTGCCTCCCCCTGGACAGGGTAGGCAATTAGCGGACTTCCCCGTGCCAAGGAATAACTTTGACACCACTTAGCTGCGTGGAGGGCGGCCCCGAACTTCCCCCACACAGTCAGCCGTGTTCCGGAATTGTGAGTGTGGGGAGGTTCCGTCTTCTGTCTGCAGCACCCGGGATCTCCTAGGAGCCCTTCGCGTGTCTTCCCCGAGTGTCTACGTGAGCGGGCTGCCGGGGAAAGGCGGGGGTTGGGCTGGAAATGCAGGTAGTATCTAGTGCCTCCCCCTGGACTTGGGAGGTAATTTGCGGACTTCCCCCTGCCAGGGAACACCTGTGACACCAGTCAGCTGCGTGGACGGCGGCCCCAAACCTCCCCCACACAGTCAGCCGTTTTCTGGAATTCTGAGTGTGGGAAGGTTCCGTCTTCTGTCTGCAGCACCCGGGATCTCCTACGAGCACTTCGCGTGTCTTCCCCGAGTGTCTGCATGTGCGGGCTGCCGGGGAAAGGCGGGGTTTGGGCTGGATATGCAGGTAGCATCTAGTACCCCCCCTGGAAAGGGTAGGCAATTAGCGGAGTTCCCCGTGCCAGGGAACACCTTTGACACCACTTAGCTGCATGGTGTTCGGCTCCGAACCTTCCCCACACTGTCAGCCGTGTTCCGGAATTGTGAGTGTGGGGAGGTTCCGTCTTCTGTCTGCAGCACCCGGGATCTCCTAGGAGCACTTCGCGTGTCTTCCCCGAGTGTCTAACTGTGCGGGCTGCCGGGGAAATGCGGGGGTTGGGCTGGAAATGCAGGTAGTATCTAGTGCCTCCCCCTGGACTTGGGAGGTAATTTGCGGAATTCCCCCTGCCAGGGAACACCTGTGACACCAGTCAGCTGCGTGGACGGCGGCCCCAAACCTCCCCGACACAGTCAGCCGTGTTCTGGAATTCTGAGTGTGGGGAGGTTCCGTCTTCTGTCTGCAGCACCCGGGATCTCCTAGGAGCACTTCGCGTGTCTTCCCCAAGTGTCTGCATGTGCGGGCTGCCGGGGAAAGACGGGGTTTGGGCTGGAAATGCATGTAGCATCTAGTGCCTCCCCCTGGACAGGGTAGGCAATTAGCGAACTTCCCCGTGCCAGGGAACACCTTTGACATCACTTAGCTGCGTGGAGGGCGGCCCCGAACCTCCCCCACACAGTCAGCCGTGTTCCGGAATTCTGAGAGTGGGGAGGTTCCGTCTTCTGTCTGCAGCACCCGGGATCTCCTAGGAGCCCTTCGTGTCTTACCCGAGTGTGTGCCTTTGCGGGCTGCCGGGGAAAGGCGGGGGTTGTGCTGGAAATGCAGGTAGCATCTAGCGCATCCTCCTGGACAGGGTAGGCAATTAGCGGATTTCCCCATGCCAGGGAACACCTGTGACTCCAGTCAGCTGCGTGGACGGCGGCCCCAAACCTCCCCGACAAAGTCAGCCGTGTTCCGGAATTATGAGAGTGGGGAGGTTCCGTCTTCTGTCTGCAGCACCCGGGATCTCCTAAGAGCACTTCGCGTGTCTTCCCCGAGTGTCTGCATGTGCGGACTGCCGGGGAAAGGCGGGGGTTGTGCTGGAAGTGCAGGTAGCATCTAGCGCATCCTGCTGGACAGGGTAGGCAATTAGCGGACTTCCCCGTGCCAGGGAACAACTTTGACACCACTTAGCTGCGTGGAGGGCGGCCCCGAACCTCCCCCACACAGTCAGCCGTGTTCCGGAATTGTGAGTGTGGGGAGGTTCCGTCTTCTGTCTGCAGCACCCGGGATCTCCTAGGAGCCCTTCGCGTGTCTTCCCCGAGTGTCTACCTGTGGGGGCTGCCGGGGAAAGGCGGGGTTTGGGCTGGAAATGCAGGTAGCATCTAGTGCCTCCCCCTGGACAGGGTAGGCAATTAGCGGAATTCCCCGTGCTAGAGAACAACTTTGACACCACTTAGCTGCGTGGAGGGCGGCCCCGAACCTCCCCCACACAGTCAGCCGTGTTCCGGAATTGTGAGTGTGGGGAGGTTCCGTCTTCTGTCTGCAGCACCCGGGATCTCCTAGGAGCCCTTCGCGTGTCTTCCCCGAGTGTCTACCTGTGGGGGCTGCCGGGGAAAAGCGGTGGTTGGGCTGGAAATGCAGGTAGAATCTAGTGCCTCCCCCTGGACTTGGGAGGAAATTTGCGGACTTCCCCCTCCCAGGGAACACCTGTGACAACAGTCAGCTGCGTGGACGGCGGCCCCAAACCTCTCCCACACAGTCAGCCGTGTTCTGGAATTCAGAGTGTGGGGAGGTTCCGTCTTCTCTCTGCAGCACCCGGGATCTCCTAGGAGCACTTCACGTGTCTTCCCCGATTGTCTGCATGTACGGGCTGCCGGGGAAAGGCGGGGTTTGGGCTGGAAATGCAGGTAGCATCTAGTGCCTCCCCCTGGACAGGGTAGGAAATTAGCGGAATTCCCCGTGCCAGAGAACACCTTTGACACCACTTAGCTGCGTGGAGGGCGGCCCCGAACCTCCCCCACACAGTCAGCCGTGTTCCGTAATTCTGAGATTGGGGAGGTTCCGTCTTCTGTCTGCAGCACCCGGGATCTCCTAGGAGCACTTCGCGTGTCTTCCCCGAGTGTCTGCATGTGCGGGCTGCCGGGGAAAGGCGGGGTTTTGGCTGGAAATGCAGGTAGCATCTAGTGCCTCCCCCTGGACAGGGTAGGCTATTAGCGGATTTCCCCATGCCAGGGAACACCTGTGACACCAGTCAGCTGCGTGGACGGCGGCCCCAAACCTCCCCCACATAGTCAGCCGTGTTCCGGAATTCTGAGAGTGGGGAGGTTCCGTCTTCTGTCTGCAGCACCCGGGAACACCTAGGAGCACTTCGCGTGTCTTCCCCGAGTGTCTGCATGTGCGGGCTGCCGGGGAAATACGGGGGTTGGGCTGGAAATGCAGGTAGTATCTAGTGCCTCCCCCTGGACTTGGGAGGTAATTTGCGGACTTCCCCCTGCCAGGGAACACCTGTGACAACAGTCAGCTGCGTGGACGGCGGCCCCAAACCTCCCCACACAGTCAGCCGTGTTCCGGAATTGTGAGTGTGGGGAGGTTCCGTCTTCTGTCTGCTGCACCCGGGATCTCCTAGGAGCCCTTCGCGTGTCTTCCCCGAGTGTCTACCTGTGCGGGCTGACGGGGAAAGTCAGGGGTTGGCTGGAAATGCAGGTAGTATCTAGTGTCTCCCCCTGGACTTGGGAGATAATTTGCGGACTTCCCCCTGCCAGGGAACACCTGTGACACCAGTCATCTGCGTGGAGGGCGGCCCCGAACCTCCCCGACACAGTCAGCCATGTTCCGGAATTCTGAGAGTGGAGAGGTTCCGTCTTCTGTCTGCAGCACCCGGGATCTCCTAGGAGCACTTCGCGTGTCTTCCCCGAGTGTCTGCATGTGCGGGCTGCCGGGGAAAGGCGGGGTTTGGGCTGGAAATGCAGGTAGCCTCTAGTGCCTCCCCCTTGACAGGGTAGGCATTTAGCGGACTTCCCCGTGCCAGAGAACACCTTTGACACCACTTAGCTGCGTGGAGGGCGGCCCCGTACCTCCCCCACACAGTCAGCAGTGTTCCGGAATTGTGAGTGTGGGGAGGTTCCGTCTTCTGTCTGCAGCACCCGGGATCTCCTAGGAGCCCTTCGCGTGTCTTCCCCGAGTGTCTACCTTTGCGGGCTGCCGGGGAAAGGCGGGGGTTGGGCTGGAAATGCAGGTCGTATCTAGTGCCTCCCCCTGGACTTGGGAGGTAATTAGCTGAATTCCCCCTGCCAGGGAACACCTGTGACACCAGTCAGCTGCGTGGACGGCGGCCCCAAACCTCCCCCACACAGTCAGCCGTGTTCTGGAATTCTGAGTGTGGGGAGGTTCCGTCTTCTGTCTGCAGCACCCGGGATCTCCTAGGAGCACTTCGCGTGTCTTCCCCGAGTGTCTGCATGTGCGGGCTGCCGGGGAAAGGCGGGGTTTGGGCTGGAAATGCAGGTAGCATCTAGTGCCTCCCCCTGCACAGGGTAGGCATTTAGCGGATTTACCCATGCCAGGGAACACCTTTGACACCACTTAGCTGCATGGTGTTCGGCTCCGAACCTTCCCCACACAGTCAGCCGTGTTCCGGAATTGTGAGTGTGGGGAGGTTCCGTCTTCTGTCTGCAGCACCCGGGATCTCCTAGGAGCACTTCGCGTGTCTTCCCCGAGTGTCTAACTGTGCGGGCTGCCGGGGAAATGCGGGGGTTAGGCTGGAAATGCAGGTAGTATCTAGTGCCTCCCCCTGGACTTGGGAGGTAATTTGCGGAATTCCTCCTGCCAGGGAACACCTGTGACACCAGTCAGATGCGTGGACGTCGGCCACAAAACTCCCCCACACAGTCAGCCTTGTTCCGGAATTCTGAGAGTGGGGAGGTTCCGTCTTCTGTCTGCAGCACCCGGGATCTCCTAGGAGCACTTCGCGTGTCTTCCCCGAGTTTCTGCATGTGCGGGCTGTCGGGGAAAGGCGGGGTTTGGGCTGGAAATGCAGGTAGCCTCTAGTGCCTCCCCATTGTCAGGGTAGGCAATTAGCGGACTTCCCCGTGCCAGGGAACAACTTTGACACCACTTAGCTGCGTGGAGGGCGGCCCCGAACTTCCCCCACACAGTCAGCCGTGTTCCGGAATTGTGAGTGTGGGGAGGTTCCGTCTTCTGTCTGCAGCACCCGGGATCTCCTAGGAGCCCTTCGCGTGTCTTCCCCGAGTGTCTACCTGTGCGGGCTGCCAGGGAGTGGCGGGGGTTGGGCTGGAAATGCAGGTAGTATCTAGTGCCACCCCCTGGACTTGGGAGGTAATTTGCGGACTTCCCCCTGCCAGGGAACACCTGTGACACCAGTCAGCTGCGTGGACGGCGGCCCCAAACCTCCCCCACACAGTCAGCCGTGTTCTGGAATTCTGAGTGTGGGGAGGTTTCGTCTTCTGTCTGCAGCACCCGGGATCTCCTAGGAGCACTTCGCGTGTCTTCCCCAATTGTCTGCATGTGCGGGCTGCCGGGGAAAGACGGGGTTTGGGCTGGAAATGCAGGTAGCATCTAGTGCCTCCCACTGGACAGGGTAGGCATTTAGCGGACTTCCCCGTGCCAGAGAACACCTTTGACACCACTTAGCTGCGTGGAGGGCGGCCCCGAACCTCCCCCACACAGTCAGACGTGTTCCGGAATTGTGAGTGTGGGGAGGTTCCGTCTTCTGTCTGCAGCACCCGGGATCACCTAGGAGCCCTTCGCGTGTCTTCCCCGAGTGTCTACCTCTGCGGGCTGCCGGGGAAAGGCGGGGGTTTGGCTGGAAATGCAGGTAGTATCTAGTGCCTCCCCCTGGGCTTGGGAGGTAATTAGCTGACTTCCCCCTGCCAGGGAACACCTGTGACACCAGTCAGCTGCGTGGACGGCGGCCCCAAACCTCCCCCACACAGTCAGCCGTGTTCTGGAATTCTGAGTGTGGGGAGGGTCCGTCTTCTGTCTGCAGCACCCGGGATCTCCTAGGAGCACTTCGCGTGTCTTCCCCGAGTGTCTGCATGTGCGGGCTGCCGGGGAAAGCGGGTTTTGGGCTGGAAATGCAGGTAGAATCTAGTGCCTCCCCCTGGACAGGGTAGGCAATTAGCGGATTTACCCATGCCAGGGAACACCTTTGAAACCACTTAGCTGCGTGGAGGGCGGCCCCGAACCTCCCCCACACAGTCAGCCGTGTTCCGGAATTGTGAGTGTGGGGAGGTTCCGTCTTCTGTCTGCAGCACCCGGGATCTCCTAGGAGCCCTTCTCGTGTCTTCCCCGATTTTCTACCTGTGCGGGCTGCTGGGGAAAGGCGGGGGTTGGGCTGGAAATGCAGGTAGAATCTAGTGCCTCCCCCTGGACTTGGGAGGTAATTAGCGGAATTCCCCCTGCCAGGGAAAACTTGTGACACCCGTCAGCTGCGTGGACGGCGGCCCCAAACCTCCCCCACACAGTCAGCCTTGTTCTGGAATTCTGAGTGTGTGGAGGTTCCGTCTTCTGTCTGCAGCACCCGGGATCTCCTAGGAGCACTTCGCGTGTCTTCCCCGAGTGTCTGCATGTGCGGGCTGCCGGGGAAAGGCGGAGGTTGGGCTGGAAATGCAGGTAGCATCTTGTGCCTACCCCTGGACAGGGTAGGCAATTAGCGGACTTCCCCGTGCCAAGGAACACCTTTGACACCACTTAGCTGCGTGGAGGGCGGTCCCGAACCTCCCCCACACAGTCAGCCGTGTTCCGGAATTCTGATAGTGGGGAGGTTCCGTCTTCTGTCTGCAGCACCCGGGATCTCCTAGGAGCCCTTCGTGTCTTCCCCGTGTGTCTGCCTTTGCTAGCTTCCGGGGAAAGGCGGGGGTTGTGCTGGAAATGCAGGTAGCATCTAGTGCATCCTCCTGGACAGGGTAGGCAATTAGCGGATTTCCCCATGCAGGGGAACACCTGTGACACCAGTCAGCTGCGTGGACGGCGGCCCAAAACCTACCCCACATAGTCAGCCGTGTTCCGGAATTCTGAGACTGGGGAGGTTCTGTCTTCTGTCTGCAGCACCCGGGATCTCCTAGGAGCATTTCGCGTGTCTTCCCCGAGTGTCTGCATGTGCGGGCTGCCGGGGAAAGGCGGAGTTTTGGCTGGAAATGCATGTAGCATCTAGTGCCTCCCCCTGGACAGGGTAGGAAATTAGCGGATATACCCATCCCAGGGAACACCTTTGACACCACTTAGCTGCGTGGAAGGCGGCCCCGAACCTCCCCCACACAGTCAGCCGTGTTCCGGGATTGTGAGTGTGGGGAGGTTCCGTCTTCTGTCTGCAGCACCCGGGATCTCCTAGGAGCCCTTCGCGTGTCTTCCACGAGTGTCTACCTGTGCGGGCTGACGGGGAATGGCGGGGGATGTGCTGGAAATGCAGGTAGTATCTAGTGCCTCCCCCTGGACTTGGGAGGTAATTTGCGGACTTCCCCCTGCCAGGGAACACGTGTGACACCAGTCAGCTACGTGGACGGCGGCCCCAAACATCCCCCACACAGTCAGCCGTGTTCCGGAATTCTGAGTGTGGGGAGGTTCCGTCTTCTGTCTGCAGCACCCGGGATCTCCTAGGAGCACTTCACGTGTCTTCCCCGAGTGTCTGCATGTGCGGGCTGCCGGGGAATGACGGGGTTTGGGCTGGAAATGCAGGTAGCATCTAGTGCCTCCCCCTGGACAGGGTAGGCAATTAGCGGAATTCCCCGTGCCAGGGAACACCTTTGACATCACTTAGCTGCGTGGAGGGCGGCCCCGAACCTCCCCCACACAGTCAGCCGTGTTCCGGAATTCTGAGAGTGGGGAGGTTCCGTCTTCTGTCTGCAGCACCCGGGATCTCCTAGGAGCCCTTCGTGTCTTACCCGAGTGTCTGCCTTTGCATGCTGCCGGGGAAAGGCGGGGGTTGTGCTGGAAATGCAGGTAGCATCTAGCGCATCCTCCTGGACAGGGTAGGCAATTAGCGGATTTCCCCATGCCAGGGAACACCTGTGACACCAGTCAGCTGCGTGGACGGCGGCCCCAAACCTCCCCCACAAAGTCAGCCGTGTTCCGGAATTATGAGAGTGGGGAGGTTCCGTCTTCTGTCTGCAGCACCCGGGATCTCCTAAGAGCACTTCGCGTGTCTTCCCCGAGTGTCTGCATTTGCGGGCTGCCGGGGAAAGGCGGGGGTTGTGCTGGAAATGCAGGTAGCATCTAGCGCATCCTCCTGGACAGGGTAGGCAATTAGCGGATTTCCCCATGCCAGGGAACACCTGTGACACCAGTCAGCTGCGTGGAGGGCGGCCCCGAACCTCCCCCACACAGTCAGCCGTGTTCCGGGATTGTGAGTGTGGGGAGGTTCCGTCTTCTGTCTGCATCACCTGGGATCTCCTTGGAGCCTTTCGCGCGTCTTCCCCGACTCTCTGCATGTGCGGGCTGCCGGGGAAAGGCGGGGTTTCGGCTGGAAATGCAGGTAGCATTTAGTGCCTCCCCATGGACAGGTTAGGCAATTAGAGGACTTCCCCATGCCAGGAAAAACCTTTGACACCACTTAGCTGCGTGGATGGCAGCCCCGAACCTCACCCACACAGTCAGCCGTGTTCCGGAATTGTGAGTGTGGGGAGGTTCCGTCTTCTGTCTGCAGCACCCGGGATCTCCTAGAAGCCCTTTTCGTGTCTTCCCCGATTTTCTACCTGTGCGGGCTGCTGGGGAAAGGAAGGAGATGGGCTGGAAATGCAGGTAGTATCTAGTGCCTCCCCCTGGACTTGGGAGGTAATTAGCGGACTTCACCCTGCCAGGGAACACCTGTGACACCACTTAGCTGCGTGGAGGGCGGCCCCGAAACTCCCCCACACAGTTAGCCGTGTTCCGGAATTCTGAGAGTGGGGAGGTTCCGTTTTCTGTCTGCAGCACCCGGGATCTCCTAGGAGCCCTTCGTGTCTTACCCGAGTGTCTGCCTTTGAGGGCTGCCGGGGAATGGCAGGGGTTGTGCTGGAAATGCAGGTAGCATCTAGCGCATCCTCCTGGACAGGGTAGGCAATTAGCGGATTTCCCCATGCCAGGGAACACCTGTGACACCAGTCAGCTGCGTGGACGGCGGCCCCAAACCTCCCCCACAAAGTCAGCCGTGTTCCGGAATTCTGAGATTGGGGAGGTTCCGTCTTCAGTCTGCAGCAACCGGGATCTCCTAAGAGCACTTCGCGTGTCTTCCCCGAGTGTCTGCATGTGCGGGCTGCCGGGGAAAGGCGGGGTTTGGGCTCGAAATGCAGGTAGCATCTAGTGAATCCCCCTGGACAGGGTAGGCAATTAGCGGATTTACCCATGCCAGGGAACACCTTTGACACCACTAAGCTGCATGGTGTTCGGCTCCGAATCTTCCCCCACAGTCAGCCGTGTTCCGGAATTGTGAGTGTGGGGAGGTTCCGTCTTCTGTCTGCAGCACCCGGGATCTCCTAGGAGCACTTCGCGTGTCTTCCCCGAGTGTCTAACTGTGCGGGCTGCCGGGGAAAGGCGGGGTATGGGCGGGAAATGCAGGTAGTATCTCGTGCCTCCCCATGGACAGTGTAGGCAATTAGCGGAATTCCCCGTGCCAGGGAACAAATTTGACACCACTTAGCTGCGTGGAGGGCGGCCCCGAACCTCCCCCACACAGTCAGCCGTGTTCCGGGATTGTGAGTGTGGGGAGGTTCCGTCTTCTGTCTGCATCACCTGGGATCTCCTAGGAGCCCTTCGCGCGTCTTCCCCGAGTGTCTGCATGTGCGGGCTGCCGGGGAAAGGCGGGGTTTGGGCTGGAAATGCAGGTAGCATCTAGTGCCCCCCCATGGACAGGGTAGGCAATTAGCGGACTTCCCCATGCCAGGGAACAACTTTGACACCACTTAGCTGCGTGGAGGGCGGCCCCGAACCTCCCCCACACAGTCGGCCGTGTTCCGGGATTCTGAGAGTGGGGAGGTTCCGTCTTCTGTCTGAAGCACCCGGGATCTCCTAGGAGCCCTTCGTGTCTTACCCGAGTGTCTGCCTTTGCGGGCTGCCGGGGAATGGCGGGGGTTGTGCTGGAAATGCAGGTAGAATCTAGCGCATCCTCCTGGACAGGGTAGGCAATTAGCGGATTTCCCCATGCCAGGGAACACCTGTGACACCAGTCAGCTGCGTGGACGGCGGCCCCAAACCTCCCCCACAAAGTCAGCCGTGTTCCGGAATTATGAGAGTTGGGAGGTTCCGTCTTCTGTCTGCAGCACCCGGGATCTCCTAAGAGCACTTCGCGTGTCTTCCCCGAGTGTCTGCATGTGCGGGCTGCCGGGGAAAGGCGGGGTTTGGGCTGGAAATGCAGGTAGCATCTATTGCCTCCCCCTGGACAGGGTAGGCAATTAGCGGATTTACCCATGCCAGGGAACACCTTTGACACCACTTAGCTGCATGGAGTTCGGCTCCGAACCTCCCCCACACAGTAAGCCGTGTTCCGGAATTGTGAGTGTGGGGAGGTTCCGTCTTCTGTCTGCAGCACCCGGGATCTCCTAGGAGCACTTCGCGTGTCTTCCCCGAGTGTCTAACTATGCGGGCTGCCGGGGAAATGCGGGGGTTGGTCTGGTAATTCAGGTAGTATCTAGTGCCTCCCCCTGGACTTGGGAGGTAATTTGCGGACTTCCCCCTGCCAGGGAACACCTGTGACACCAGTCAGCTGCGTGGACGTCGGCCACAAAATTCCCCCACTCAGTCAGCCGTGTTCCGGAATTCTGAGAGTGGGGAAGTTCCGTCTTCTGTCTGCAGCACCCGGGATCTCCTAGGAGCACTTCACGTGTCTTCCCCGAGTGTCTGCATGTGCGGGCTGCCGGGGAAAGACGAGGTTTGGGCTGGAAATGCAGGTAGCATCTAGCGCATCCTCCTGGACAGGGTAGGCAATTAGCGGATTTCCCCATGCCAGGGAACACCTGTGACACCAGTCAGCTGCGTGGACGGCGGCCCCAAACCTCCCCCACAAAGTCAGCCGTGTTCCGGAATTATGAGAGTGGGGAGGTTCCGTCTTCTGTCTGCAGCACCCGGGATCTCCTAGGAGCCCTTCGTGTCTTACCCGAGTGTCTGACTTTGCATGCTGCCGGGGAAAGGCGGGGGTTGTGCTGGAAATGCAGGTAGCATCTAGCGCATCCTCCTGGACAGGGTAGGCAATTAGCGGATTTCCCCATGCCAGGGAACACCTGTGACACCAGTCAGCTGCGTGGACGGCGGCCCCAAACCTCCCCCACAAAGTCAGCCGTGTTCCGGAATTATGAGAGTGGGGAGGTTCCGTCTTCTGTCTGCAGCACCCGGGATCTCCTAAGAGCACTTCGCGTGTCTTCCCCGAGTGTCTGCATTTGCGGGCTGCCGGGGAAAGGCGGGGGTTGTGCTGGAAATGCAGGTAGCATCTAGCGCATCCTCCTGGACAGGGTAGGCAATTAGCGGATTTCCCCATGCCAGGGAACACCTGTGACACCAGTCAGCTGCGTGGAGGGCGGCCCCGAACCTCCCCCACACAGTCAGCCGTGTTCCGGGATTGTGAGTGTGGGGAGGTTCCGTCTTCTGTCTGCATCACCTGGGATCTCCTAGGAGCCCTTCGCGCGTCTTCCCCGAGTGTCTGCATGTGCGGGCTGCCGGGGAAAGGCGGGGTTTGGGCTGGATATGCAGGTAGCATCTAGTGCCCCCCCATGGACAGGGTAGGCAATTAGCGGACTTCCCCATGCCAGGGAACAACTTTGACACCACTTAGCTGCGTGGAGGGCGGCCCCGAACCTCCCCCACACAGTCAGCCGTGTTCCGGGATTCTGAGAGTGTGGAGGTTCCGTCTTCTGTCTGCAGCACCTGGGATCTCCTAAGAGCACTTCGCTTGTCTTCCCCGAGTGTCTGCATGTGCGGGCTGCCGAGGAAAGGCGGGGTTTGGGCTGGAAATGCAGGTAGCATCTAGTGCCTCCCCCTGGACAGGGTAGGCAATTAGCGGATTTACCCATTCCAGGGAACACCTTTGACACCACTTAGCTGCATGGTGTTCGGCTCCGAACCTTCCCCACACAGTCAGCCGTGTTCCGGAATTGTGAGTGTGGGGAGGTTCCGTCTTCTGTCTGCAGCACCCGGGATCTCCTAGGAGCACTTCGCGTGTCTTCCCCGATTGTCTAACTGTGCGGGCTGCCGGGGAAATGCGGGGGTTGGGCTGGAAATGCAGGTAGTATCTAGTGCCTCCCCCTGGACTTGGGAGGTAATTTGCGGAATTCCCCCTGCCAGGGAACACCTGTGACACCAGTCAGCTGCGTGGACGTCGGCCACAAAACTCCCCCACACAGTCAGCCGTGTTCCGGAATTCTGAGAGTGGGGAGGTTCCGTCTTCTGTCTGCAGCACCCGGGATCTCCTAGGAGCACTTCGCGTGTCTTCCCCGAGTGTCTGCATGTGCGGGCTGTCGGGGAAAGGCGGGGTTTGGGCTGGAAATGCAGGTAGCATCTAGTGTCTCCCCCTGGACAGGGTAGGCAATTAGCGGACTTCCCCGTGCCAGGGAACAACTTTGACACCACTTAGCTGCGTGGAGGGCGGCGCCGAACCTCCCCCACACAGTCAGACGTGTTCCGGAATTGTGAGTGTGGGGAGGTTCCGTCTTCTGTCTGCATCACCTGGGATCTCCTAGGAGCCCTTCGCGCGTCTTCCCCGAGTGTCTGCATGTGCGGGCTGCCGGGGAAAGGCGGGGTTTGGGCTGGAAAAGCAGGTAGCATCTAGTGCCCCCCCATGGACAGGGTAGGCAATTAGCGGAATTCCCCATGCCGAGGAACAACTTAGACACCACTTAGCTGCGTGGATGGCGGCCCCGAAACTCCCCCACACAGTCGGCCGTGTTCCGGGATTCTGAGAGTGGGGAGGTTCCGTCTTCTGTCTGCAGCACCCGGGATCTCCTAGGAGCCCTTCGTGTCTTACCAGAGTGTCTGCCTTTGCGGGCTGCCGGAGAATGGCGGGGGTTGTGCTGGAAATGCAGGTAGAATCTAGCGCATCCTCCTGGACAGGGTAGGCAATTAGCGGATTTCCCCATGCCAGGGAACACCTGTGACACCAGTCAGCTGCGTGGACGGCGGCCCCAAACCTCCCCGACAAAGTCAGCCGTGTTCCGGAATTATGAGAGTTGGGAGGTTCCGTCTTCTGTCTGCAGCACCCGGGATCTCCTAAGAGCACTTCGCGTGTCTTCCCCGAGTGTCTGCATGTGCGGGCTGCCGGGGAAAGGCGGGGTTTGGGCTGGAAATGCAGGTAGCATCTAGTGCCTCGCCCTGGACAGGGTAGGCAATTAGCGGATTTACCCATGCCAGGGAACACCTTTGACACCACTTAGCTGCGTGGAGGGCGGCCCCGAACTTCCCCCAAACAGTCAGACGTGTTCCGGAATTGTGAGTGTGGGGAGGTTCCGTCTTCTGTCTGCAGCACCCGGGATCTCCTAGGAGCCCTTCGCGTGTCTTCCCCGAGTTTCTAACTGTGCGGGCTCCCGGGGAAAGGCGGGGGTTGGGCTGGAAATGCAGGTAGTATCTAGTGCCTCCCCCTGGACTTGGGAGGTAATTTGCGGACTTCCCCCTGCCAGGGAACACCTGTGACACCAGTCAGCTGCGTGGAAGGCGGCCCCAAACCTCCCCCACACAGTCAGCCGTGTTCTGGAATTCTGAGTGTGGGGAGGTTCCGTCTTCTGTCTGCAGCACCCGGGATCTCCTAGGAGCACTTCGCGTGTCTTCCCCAAGTGTCTGCATGTGCGGGCTGCCGGGGAAAGACGGGGTTTGGGCTGGAAATGCAGGTAACATCTAGTGCCTCCCCCTGGACAGGGTAGGCAATTAGCGGACTTCCCCGTGCCAGGGAACACCTTTGACATCACTTAGCTGCGTGGAGGGCGGCCCCGAACCTCCCCCACACAGTCAGCCGTGTTCCGGAATTCTGAGAGTGGGGAGGTTCCGTCTTCTGTCTGCAGCACCCGGGATCTCCTAGGAGCCCTTCGTGTCTTACCCGAGTGTCTGCCTTTGCGGGCTGCCGGGGAAAGGCGGGGGTTGTGCTGGAAATGCAGGTAGCATCTAGCGCATCCTCCTGGACAGGGTAGGCAATTAGCGGATTTCCCCATGCCAGGGAACACCTGTGACACCAGTCAGCTGCGTGGACGGCGGCACCAAACCTCCCCCACACAGTCAGCCGTGTTCCGGGATTGTGAGTGTGGGGAGGTTCCGTCTTCTGTCTGCAGCACCCGGGATCTCCTAAGAGCACTTCGCGTGTCTTTCCCGAGTGTCTGCATGTGCGGGCTGCCGGGGAAAGGCGGGGGTTGTGCTGGAAATGCAGGTAGCATCTAGCGCATCCTCCTGGACAGGGTAGGCAATTAGCGGATTTCCCCATGCCAGGGAACACCTGTGAAACCAGTCAGCTGCGTGGAGGGCGGCCCCAAACCTCCCCCACACAGTCAGCCGTGTTCCGGGATTGTGAGGGTGGTGAGGTTCCGTCTTCTGTCTGCATCACCTGGGATCTCCTAGGAGCCCTTCACGCGTCTTCCCCGAGTGTCTGCATGTGCGGGCTGCCGGGGAAAGGCGGGGTTTGGGCTGGAAATGCAGGTAGCATCTATTGCCCCCCCATGGAATGGGTAAGCAATTAGCGGACTTCCCCATGCCAGGGAACAACTTTGACACCACTTAGCTGCGTGGAGGGCGGCCCCGAACTTCCCCAACACAGTCAGCCGTGTTCCGGGATTCTGAGAGTGGGGAGGTTCCGTCTTCTGTCTGCAGCACCCGGGATCTTCTAGGAGCCCTTCGTGTCTTACCCGAGTGTCTGCCTTTGTGGGCTGCTGGGGAATGGCGGGGGTTGTGCTGGAAATGCAGGTAGAATCTAGCGCATCCTCCTGGACAGGGTAGGGAATTAGCGGATTTCCCCATGCCAGGGAACACCTGTGACACCAGTCAGCTGCGTGGACGGCGGCCCCAAACCTCCCCCACAAAGTCAGCCGTGTTCCGGAATTATGAGAGTTGGGAGGTTCCGTCTTCTGTCTGCAGCACCCGGGATCTCCTAAGAGCACTTCGCGTGTCTTCCCCGAGTGTCTGCATGTGCGGGCTGCCGGGGAAAGGCGGGGTTTGGGCTGGAAATGCAGGTAGCATCTAGTGCCTCCCCCTGGACAGGGTAGGCAATTAGCGGATTTACCCATGCCAGGGAACACCTTTGACACCACTTAGCTGCATGGAGTTCGGCTCCGAACCTCCCCCACACAGTCAGCCGTGTTCCGGAATTGTGAGTTTGGGGAGGTTCCGTCTTCTGTCTGCAGCACCCGGGATCTCCTAGGAGCACTTCGCGTGTCTTCCCCGAGTGTCTGCATGTGCGGGCTGTTGGGGAAAGGCGGGGTTTGGGCTGGAAATTCAGGTAGCCACTAGTGCCTCCCCATTGCCAGGATAGGCAATTAGCGGACTTCCCCGTGCCAGGGAACAACTTTGACACCACTTAGCTGCGTGGAGGGCGGCCCCGAACTTCCCCCACACAGTCAGCCGTGTTCCGGAATTGTGAGTGTGGGGAGGTTCCGTCTTCTGTCTGCAGCACCCGGGATCTCCTAAGAGCACTTCGCGTGTCTTCCCCGAGTGTCTGCATGTGCGGGCTGCCGGGGAAATGCGGGGTTTGGGCTGGAAATGCAGGTAGCATGTAGTGCCTCCCCCTGGACAGGGTAGGCAATTAGCGGACTTCCCCATGCCAGGGAACAACTTTGACACCACTTAGCTGCGTGGAGGGCGGCCCCGAACCTCCCCAACACAGTCAGCCGTGTTCCGGAATTGTGAGTGTGGGGAGGTTCCGTCTTCTGTCTGCAGCACCCGGGATCTCCTAGGAGCCCTTCGCGTGTCTTCCCCGAGTGTCTACGTGAGCGGGCTGCCGGGGAAAGGCGGGGGTTGGGCTGGAAATGCAGGTAGTATCTAGTGCCTCCCCCTGGACTTGGGAGGTAATTTGCGGAATTCCCCCTGCCAGGGAACACCTGTGACACCAGTCAGATGCGTGGACGTCGGCCACAAAACTCCCCCACACAGTCAGCCTTGTTCCGGAATTCTGAGAGTGGGGAGGTTCCGTCTTCTGTCTGCAGCACCCGGGATCTCCTAGGAGCACTTCGCGTGTCTTCCCCGAGTTTCTGCATGTGCGGGCTGTCGGGGAAAGGCGGGGTTTGGGCTGGAAATGCAGGTAGCCTCTAGTGCCTCCCCATTGCCAGGGTAGGCAATTAGCGGACTTCCCCGTGCCAGGGAACAACTTTGACACCACTTAGCTGCGTGGAGGGCGGCCCCGAACTTCCCCCACACAGTCATCCGTGTTCCGGAATTGTGAGTGTGGGGAGGTTCCGTCTTCTGTCTGCAGCACCCGGGATCTCCTAGGAGCCCTTCGCGTGTCCTCCCCGAGTGTCTACCTGTGCGGGCTGCCGGGGAAAGGCGGGGGTTGGGCTGGAAATGCAGGTAGTATCTAGTGCCACCCCCTGGACTTGGGAGGTAATTTGCGGACTTCCCCCTGCCAGGGAACACTTGTGACACCAGTCAGCTGCGTGGACGGCGGCCCCAAACCTCCCCCACACAGTCAGCCGTGTTCTGGAATTCTGAGTGTGGGGAGGATTCGTCTTCTTTCTGCAGCACCCGGGATCTCCTAGGAGCACTTCGCGTGTCTTCCCCAAGTGTCTGCATGTGCGGGCTGCCGGGGAAATACGGGGTTTGGGCTGGAAATGCAGGTAGCATCTAGTGCCTCCCACTGGACAGGGTAGGCATTTAGCGGACTTCCCCGTGCCAGAGAACACCTTTGACACCACTTAGCTGCGTGGAGGGCGGCCCCGAACCTCCCCCACACAGTCAGCCGTGTTCCGGAATTGTGAGTGTGGGGAGGTTCCGTCTTCTGTCTGCAGCACCCGGGATCTCCTAGGAGCCCTTCTCATGTCTTCCCCGATTTTCTACCTGTGCGGGCTGCTGGGGAAAGGCGGGGGTTGGGCTGGAAATGCAGGTAGAATCTAGTGCCTCCCCCTGGACTTGGGAGGTAATTAGCGGAATTCCCCCTGCCAGGGAAAACTTGTGACACCAGTCAGCTGCGTGGACGGCGGCCCCAAACCTCCCCCACACAGTCAGCCGTGTTCTGGAATTCTGAGTGTGTGGAGGTTCCGTCTTCTGTCTGCAGCACCCGGGATCTCCTAGGAGCACTTCGCGTGTCTTCCCCGAGTGTCTGCATGTGCGGGCTGCCGGGGAAAGGCGGAGGTTGGGCTGGAAATGCAGGTAGCATCTTGTGCCTACCCCTGGACAGGGTAGGCAATTAGCGGACTTCCCCGTGCCAAGGAACACCTTTGACACCACTTAGCTGCGTGGAGGGCGGTCCCGAACCTCCCCGACACAGTCAGCCGTGTTCCGGAATTGTGAGGGTGGGGAGGTTCCGTCTTCTGTCTGCAGCACCCGGGATCTCCTAGGAGCCCTTCGCGTGTCTTCCCCGAGTGTCTACCTGTGCGGGCTGCCGGGGAAAGGCGGGGGTTGGGCTGGAAATGCAGGTAGTATCTAGTGCCTCCCCCTGGACTTGGGAGGTAATTAGCGGACTTCCCCCTGCCAGGGAACACCTGTGACACCAGTCAGCTGCGTGGACGGCGGCCCCTAACCTCCTCCACACAGTCAGCCGTGTTCTGGAATTCTGAGTGTGGGGAGGTTCCGTCTTCTGTCTGCAGCACCCGGGATCTCCTAGGAGCACTTCGCGTGTCTTCCCCGAGTGTCTGCATGTGCGGGCTGCCGGGGAAATGCGGGGTTTGGGCTGGAAATGCAGGTAGCATCTAGTGCCTCCCCCTGGACAGGGTATGCAATTAGCGGACTTCCCCATGCCAGGGAACACCTTTGACACCACTTAGCTGCGTGGAGGGCGGCCCCAAACCTCCCCCACACAGTCAGCCGTGTTCCGGAATTCTGATAGTGGGGAGGTTCCGTCTTCTGTCTGCAGCACCCGGGATCTCCTAGGAGCCCTTCGTGTCTTCCCCGTGTGTCTGCCTTTGCTAGCTTCCGGGGAAAGGCGGGGGTTGTGCTGGAAATGCATAGCATCTAGTGCATCCTCCTGGACAGGGTAGGCAATTAGCGGATTTCCCCATGCAGGGGAACACCTGTGACACCAGTCAGCTGCGTGGACGGCGGCCCAAAACCTCCCCCACATAGTCAGCCGTGTTCCGGAATTCTGAGACTGGGGAGGTTCTGTCTTCTGTCTGCAGCACCCGGGATCTCCTAGGAGCACTTCGCGTGTCTTCCCCGAGTGTCTGCATGTGCGGGCTGCCGGGGAAAGGCGGAGTTTTGGCTGGAAATGCATGTAGCATCTAGTGCCTCCCCCTGGACAGGGTAGGAAATTAGCGGATTTACCCATCCCAGGGAACACCTTTGACACCAATTAGCTGCGTGGATGGCGGCCCCGAACCTCCCCCACACAGTCAGCCGTGTTCCGGGATTGTGAGTGTGGGGAGGTTCCGTCTTCTGTCTGCAGCACCCGGGATCTCCTAGGAGCCCTTCGCGTGTCTTCCACGAGTGTCTACCTGTGCGGGCTGACGGGGAATGGCGGGGGATGTGCTGGAAATGCAGGTAGTATCTAGTGCCTCCCCCTGGACTTGGGAGGTAATTTGCGGACTTCCCCCTGCCAGGGAACACCTGTGACACCAGTCAGCTGCGTGGACGGCGGCCCCAAACCTCCCCCACACAGTCAGCCGTGTTCTGGAATTCTGAGTGTGGGGAGGTTCCGTCTTCTGTCTGCAGCACCCGGGATCTCCTAGGAGCACTTCGCGTGTCTTCCCCGAGTGTCTGCATGTGCGGGCTGCCGGGGAAAGCGGGTTTTGGGCTGGAAATGCAGGTAGAATCTAGTGCCTCCCCCTGGACAGGGTAGGCAATTAGCGGATTTACCCATGCCAGGGAAAACCTTTGAAACCACTTAGCTGCGTGGAGGGCGGCCCCGAACCTCCCCCACACAGTCAGCCGTGTTCCGGAATTGTGAGTGTGGGGAGGTTCCGTCTTCTGTCTGCAGCACCCGGGATCTCCTAGGAGCCCTTCTCGTGTCTTCCCCGATTTTCTACCTGTGCGGGCTGCTGGGGAAAGGCGGGGGTTGGGCTGGAAATGCAGGTAGAATCTAGTGCCTCCCCCTGGACTTGGGAGGTAATTAGCGGAATTCTCCCTGCCAGGGAAAACTTGTGACACCAGTCAGCTGCGTGGACGGCGGCCCCAAACCTCCCCCACACAGTCAGCCGTGTTCTGGAATTCTGAGTGTGTGGAGGTTCCGTCTTCTGTCTGCAGCACCCGGGATCTCCTAGGAGCACTTCGCGTGTCTTCCCCGAGTGTCTGCATGTGCGGGCTGCCGGGGAAAGGCGGAGGTTGGGCTGGAAATGCAGGTAGCATCTTGTGCCTACCCCTGGACAGGGTAGGCAATTAGCGGACTTCCCCATGCCAGGGAACACCTTTGACACCACTTAGCTGCGTGGAGGGCGGCCCCAAACCTCCCCCACACAGTCAGCCGTGTTCCGGAATTCTGATAGTGGGGAGGTTCCGTCTTCTGTCTGCAGCACCCGGGATCTCCTAGGAGCCCTTCGTGTCTTCCCCGTGTGTCTGCCTTTGCTAGCTTCCGGGGAAAGGCGGGGGTTGTGCTGGAAATGCAGGTAGCATCTAGTGCATCCTCCTGGACAGGGTAGGCAATTAGCGGACTTCCCCATGCCAGGGAACACCTTTGACACCACTTAGCTGCGTGGAGGGCGGCCCCAAACCTCCCCCACACAGTCAGCCGTGTTCCGGAATTCTGATAGTGGGGAGGTTCCGTCTTCTGTCTGCAGCACCCGGGATCTCCTAGGAGCCCTTCGTGTCTTCCCCGTGTGTCTGCCTTTGCTAGCTTCCGGGGAAAGGCGGGGGTTGTTCTGGAAATGCAGGTAGCATCTAGTGCATCCTCCTGGACAGGTTAGGCAATTAGCGGATTTCCCCATGCAGGGGAACACCTGTGACACCAGTCAGCTGCGTGGACGGCGGCCCAAAACCTCCCCCACATAGTCAGCCGTGTTCCGGAATTCTGAGACTGGGGAGGTTCTGTCTTCTGTCTGCAGCACCCGGGATCTCCTAGGAGCACTTCGCGTGTCTTCCCCGAGTGTCTGCATGTGCGGGCTGCCGGGGAAAGGCGGAGTTTTGGCTGGAAATGCATGTAGCATCTAGTGCCTCCCCCTGGACAGGGTAGGAAATTAGCGGATTTACCCATCCCAGGGAACACCTTTGACACCAATTAGCTGCGTGGATGGCGGCCCCGAACCTCCCCCACACAGTCAGCCGTGTTCCGGGATTGTGAGTGTGGGGAGGTTCCGTCTTCTGTCTGCAGCACCCGGGATATCCTAGGAGCCCTTCGCGTGTCTTCCACGAGTGTCTACCTGTGCGGGCTGACGGGGAATGGCGGGGGATGTGCTGGAAATGCAGGTAGTATCTAGTGCCTCCCCCTGGACTTGGGAGGTAATTTGCGGACTTCCCCCTGCCAGGGAACACCTGTGACACCAGTCAGCTACGTGGGCGGCGGCCCCAAACCTCCCCCACACAGTCAGCCGTGTTCTGGAATTCTGAGTGTGGGGAGGTTCCGTCTTCTGTCTGCAGCACCCGGGATCTCCTAGGAGCACTTCGCATGTCTTCCCCGAGTGTCTACCTGTGCGGGCTGCCGGGGAAATACGGGGGTTGGGCTGGAAATGCAGGTAACTTCTAGTGCCTCCCCCTGGACAGGGTAGGCAATTAGCGGACTTCCCCGTGCCAGGGAATAACTTTGACACCACTTAGCTGCGTGGAGGGCGGCCCCGAACTTCCCCCACACAGTCAGCCGTGTTCCGGAATTGTGAGTGTGGAGAGGTTCCGTCTTCTGTCTGCAGCACCCGGGATCTCCTAGGAGCCCTTCGCGTGTCTTCCCCGAGTGTCTACGTGAGCGGGCTGCCGGGGAAAGGCGGGGGTTGGGCTGGAAATGCAGGAAGTATCTAGTGCCTCCCCCTGGACTTGGGAGGTAATTTGCGGACTTCCCCCTGCCAGGGAACACCTGTGACACCAGTCAGCTGCGTGGACGGCGGCCCCAAACCTCCCCCACACAGTCAGCCGTTTTCTGGAATTCTGAGTGTGGGAAGGTTCCGTCTTCTGTCTGCAGCACCCGGGATCTCCTACGAGCACTTCGCGTGTCTTACCCGAGTGTCTGCCTTTGCATGCTGCCGGGGAAAGGCGGGGGTTGTGCTGGAAATGCAGGTAGCATCAACGCATCCTCCTGGACAGGGTAGGCAATTAGCGGATTTCCCCATGCCAGGGAACACCTGTGACACCTGTCAGCTGCGTGGACGGCGGCCCCAAACCTCCCCCACAAAGTCAGCCGTGTTCCGGAATTATGAGAGTGGGGAGGTTCCGTCTTCTGTCTGCAGCACCCGGGATCTCCTAAGAGCACTTCGCGTGTCTTCCCCGAGTGTCTGCATTTGCGGGCTGCCGGGGAAAGGCGGGGGTTGTGCTGGAAATGCAGGTAGCATCTAGCGCATCCTCCTGGACAGGGTAGGCAATTAGCGGATTTCCCCATGCCAGGGAACACCTGTGACACCAGTCAGCTGCGTGGAGGGCGGCCCCGAACCTCCCCCACACAGTCAGCCGTGTTCCGGGATTGTGAGTGTGGGGAGGTTCCGTCTTCTGTCTGCATCACCTGGGATCTCCTAGGAGCCTTTCGCGCGTCTTCCCCGACTCTCTGCATGTGCGGGCTGCCGGGGAAAGGCGGGGTTTCGGCTGGAAATGCAGGTAGCATTTAGTGCCTCCCCATGGACAGGTTAGGCAATTAGAGGACTTCCCCATGCCAGGAAAAACCTTTGACACCACTTAGCTGCGTGGATGGCAGCCCCGAACCTCACCCACACAGTCAGCCGTGTTCCGGAATTGTGAGTGTGGGGAGGTTCCGTCTTCTGTCTGCAGCACCCGGGATCTCCTAGAAGCCCTTCTCGTGTCTTCCCCGATTTTCTACCTGTGCGGGCTGCTGGGGAAAGGAAGGAGTTGGGCTGGAAATGCAGGTAGTATCTAGTGCCTCCCCCTGGACTTGGGAGGTAATTAGCGGACTTCACCCTGCCACGGAACACCTGTGACACCACTTAGCTGCGTGGAGGGCGGCCCCGAATCTCCCCCACACAGTTAGCCGTGTTCCGGAATTCTGAGAGTGGGGAGGTTCCGTTTTCTGTCTGCAGCACCCGGGATCTCCTAGGAGCCCTTCGTGTCATACCCGAGTGTCTGCCTTTGAGGGCTGCCGGGGAATGGCAGGGGTTGTGCTGGAAATGCAGGTAGCATCTAGCGCATCCTCCTGGACAGGGTAGGCAATTAGCGGATTTCCCCATGCCAGGGAACACCTGTGACACCAGTCAGCTGCGTGGACGGCGGCCCCAAACCTCCCCCACAAAGTCAGCCGTGTTCCGGAATTCTGAGATTGGGGAGGTTCCGTCTTCAGTCTGCAGCACCCGGGATCTCCTAAGAGCACTTCGCGTGTCTTCCCCGAGTGTCTGCATGTGCGGGCTGCCGGGGAAAGGCGGGGTTTGGGCTCGAAATGCAGGTAGCATCTAGTGAATCCCCCTGGACAGGGTAGGCAATTAGCGGATTTACCCATGCCAGGGAACACCTTTGACACCACTAAGCTGCATGGTGTTCGGCTCCGAACCTTCCCCACACAGTCAGCCGTGTTCCGGAATTGTGAGTTTGGGGAGGTTCCGTCTTCTGTCTGCAGCACCCGGGATCTCCTAGGAGCACTTCGCGTGTCTTCCCCGAGTGTCTAACTGTGCGGGCTGCCGGGGAAAGGCGGGGTTTGGGCGGGAAATGCAGGTAGTATCTCGTGCCTCCCCATGGACAGTGTAGGCAATTAGCGGAATTCCCCGTGCCAGGGAACAAATTTGACACCACTTAGCTGCGTGGAGGGCGGCCCCGAACCTCCCCCACACAGTCAGCCGTGTTCCGGGATTGTGAGTGTGGGGAGGTTCCGTCTTCTGTCTGCATCACCTGGGATCTCCTAGGAGCCCTTCGCGCGTCTTCCCCGAGTGTCTGCATGTGCGGGCTGCCGGGGAAAGGCGGGGTTTGGGCTGGAAATGCAGGTAGCATCTAGTGCCCCCCCATGGACAGGGTAGGCAATTAGCGGACTTCCCCATGCCAGGGAACAACTTTGACACCACTTAGCTGCGTGGAGGGCGGCCCCGAACCTCCCCCACACAGTCGGCCGTGTTCCGGGATTCTGAGAGTGGGGAGGTTCCGTCTTCTGTCTGAAGCACCCGGGATCTCCTAGGAGCCCTTCGTGTCTTACCCGAGTGTCTGCCTTTGCGGTCTGCCGGGGAATGGCGGGGGTTGTGCTGGAAATGCAGGTAGCATCTAGCGCATCCTCCTGGACAGGGTAGGCAATTAGCGGATTTCCCCATGCCAGGGAACACCTGTGACACCAGTCAGCTGCGTGGACGGCGGCCCCTAACCTCCTCCACACAGTCAGCCGTGTTCTGGAATTCTGAGTGTGGGGAGGTTCCGTCTTCTGTCTGCAGCAACCGGGATCTCCTAGGAGCACTTCGCGTGTCTTCCCCGAGTGTCTGCATGTGCGGGCTGCCGGGGAAAGGCGGGGTTTGGGCTGGAAATGCAGGTAGCATCTAGTGCCTCCCCCTGGACAGGGTATGCAATTAGCGGACTTCCCCATGCCAGGGAACACCTTTGACACCACTTAGCTGCGTGGAGGGCGGCCCCAAACCTCCCCCACACAGTCAGCCGTGTTCCGGAATTCTGATAGTGGGGAGGTTCCGTCTTCTGTCTGCAGCACCCGGGATCTCCTAGGAGCCCTTCGTGTCTTCCCCGTGTGTCTGCCTTTGCTAGCTTCCGGGGAAAGGCGGGGGTTGTTCTGGAAATGCAGGTCGCATCTAGTGCATCCTCCTGGACAGGGTAGGCAATTAGCGGATTTCCCCATGCAGGGGAACACCTGTGACACCAGTCAGCTGCGTGGACGGCGGCCCAAAACCTCCCCCACATAGTCAGCCGTGTTCCGGAATTCTGAGACTGGGGAGGTTCTGTCTTCTGTCTGCAGCACCCGGGATCTCCTAGGAGCACTTCGCGTGTCTTCCCCGAGTGTCTGCATGTGCGGGCTGCCGGGGAAAGGCGGAGTTTTGGCTGGAAATGCATGTAGCATCTAGTGCCTCCCCCTGGACAGGGTAGGAAATTAGCGGATTTACCCATCCCAGGGAACACCTTTGACACCAATTAGCTGCGTGGATGGCGGCCCCGAACCTCCCCCACACAGTCAGCCGTGTTCCGGGATTGTGAGTGTGGGGAGGTTCCGTCTTCTGTCTGCAGCACCCGGGATATCCTAGGAGCCCTTCGCGTGTCTTCCACGAGTGTCTACCTGTGCGGGCTGACGGGGAATGGCGGGGGATGTGCTGGAAATGCAGGTAGTATCTAGTGCCTCCCCCTGGACTTGGGAGGTAATTTGCGGACTTCCCCCTGCCAGGGAACACCTGTGACACCAGTCAGCTACGTGGACGGCGGCCCCAAACCTCCCCCACACAGTCAGCCGTGTTCTGGAATTCTGAGTGTGGGGAGGTTCCGTCTTCTGTCTGCAGCACCCGGGATCTCCTAGGAGCACTTCGCATGTCTTCCCCGAGTGTCTACCTGTGCGGGCTGCCGGGGAAATACGGGGGTTGGGCTGGAAATGCAGGTAACATCTAGTGCCTCCCCCTGGACAGGGTAGGCAATTAGCGGACTTCCCCGTGCCAGGGAATAACTTTGACACCACTTAGCTGCGTGGAGGGCGGCCCCGAACTTCCCCCACACAGTCAGCCGTGTTCCGGAATTGTGAGTGTGGGGAGGTTCCGTCTTCTGTCTGCAGCACCCGGGATCTCCTAGGAGCCCTTCGCGTGTCTTCCCCGAGTGTCTACGTGAGCGGGCTGCCGGGGAAAGGCGGGGGTTGGGCTGGAAATGCAGGTAGTATCAAGTGCCTCCCCCTGGACTTGGGAGGTTATTTGCGGACTTCCCCCTGCCAGGGAACACCTGTGACACCAGTCAGCTGCGTGGACGGCGGCCCCAAACCTCCCCCACACAGTCAGCCGTTTTCTGGAATTCTGAGTGTGGGAAGGTTCCGTCTTCTGTCTGCAGCACCCGGGATCTCCTACGAGCACTTCGCGTGTCTTCCCCGAGTGTCTACCTTTGCGGGCTGCCTGGGAAAGGCGGGGGTTGTGCTGGAAATGCAGGTAGCATCTAGCGCATCCTCCTGGACAGGATAGGCAATTAGCGGATTTCCCCATGCCAGGGAACACCTGTGACACCAGTCAGCTGCGTGGAAGGCGGCCCCAAACCTCCCCCACAAAGTCAGCCGTGTTCCGGAATTATGAGAGTGGGGAGTTTCCGTCTTCTGTCTGCAGCACCAGGGATCTCCTAAGAGAACTTCGCGTGTCTTCCCCGAGTGTCTGCATGTGCGATCTGCCGGGGAAAGGCGGGGTTTGAGCTGGAAATGCAGGTAGCATCTAGTGCCTCCCCCTGGACAGGGTAGGCAATTAGCGGATTTACCCATGCCAGGGAACACCTTTGACACCACTTAGCTGCATGGAGTTCGGCCCCGAACCTCCCCCACAGTCAGACGTGTTCCGGGATTGTGAGTGTGGGGAGGTTCCGTCTTCTGTCTGCATCACCTGGGATCTCCTAGGAGCCTTTCGCGCGTCTTCCCCGACTCTCTGCATGTGCGGGCTGCCGGGGAAAGGCGGGGTTTCGGCTGGAAATGCAGGTAGCATTTAGTGCCTCCCCATGGACAGGTTAGGCAATTAGAGGACTTCCCCATGCCAGGAAAAACCTTTGACACCACTTAGCTGCGTGGATGGCAGCCCCGAACCTCACCCACACAGTCAGCCGTGTTCCGGAATTGTGAGTGTGGGGAGGTTCCGTCTTCTGTCTGCATCACCTGGGATCTCCTAGGAGCCTTTCGCGCGTCTTCCCCGACTCTCTGCATGTGCGGGCTGCCGGGGAAAGGCGGGGTTTCGGCTGGAAATGCAGGTAGTATCTAGTGCCTCCCCCTGGACTTGGGAGGTAATTAGCGGACTTCACCCTGCCACGGAACACCTGTGACACCACTTAGCTGCGTGGATGGCGGCCCCGAAACTCCCCCACACAGTTAGCCGTGTTCCGGAATTCTGAGAGTGGGGAGGTTCCGTTTTCTGTCTGCAGCACCCGGGATCTCCTAGGAGCCCTTCGTGTTTTACCCGAGTGTCTGCCTTTGAGGGCTGCCGGGGAATGGCAGGGGTTGTGCTGGAAATGCAGGTAGCATATAGCGCATCCTCCTGGACAGGGTAGGCAATTAGCGGATTTCCCCATGCCAGGGAACACCTGTGACACCAGTCAGCTGCGTGGACGGCGGCCCCAAACCTCCCCCACAAAGTCAGCCGTGTTCCGGAATTCTGAGATTGGGGAGGTTCCGTCTTCAGTCTGCAGCACCCGGGATCTCCTAAGAGCAATTCGCGTGTCTTCCCCGAGTGTCTGCATGTGCGGGCTGCCGGGGAAAGGCGGGGCTTGGGCTGGAAATGCAGGTAGCATCTAGTGCCTCCCCCTGGACAGGGTAGGCAATTAGCGGATTTACCCATGCCAGGGAACACCTTTGACACCACTTAGCTGCATGGAGTTCGGCTCCGAACCTCCCCCACACAGTCAGCCGTGTTCCGGAATTGTGAGTGTGGGGAGGTTCCGTCTTCTGTCTGCAGCACCCGGGATCTCCTAGGAGCACTTCGCGTGTCTTCCCCGAGTGTCTAACTGTGCGGGCTGCCGGGGAAATGCGGGGGTTGGGCTGGTAATGCAGGTAGTATCTAGTGCCTCCCCCTGGACTTGGGAGGTAATTTGCGGACTTCCCCCTGCCAGGGAACACCTGTGACACCAGTCAGCTGCGTGGACGTCGGCCACAAAATTCCCCCACACAGTCAGCCGTGTTCCGGAATTCTGAGAGTGGGGAAGTTCCGTCTTCTGTCTGCAGCACCCGGGATCTCCTAGGAGCACTTCACGTGTCTTACCCGAGTGTCTGCCTTTGCATGCTGCCGGGGAAAGGCGGGGGTTGTGCTGGAAATGCAGGTAGCATCAACGCATCCTCCTGGACAGGGTAGGCAATTAGCGGATTTCCCCATGCCAGGGAACACCTGTGAAACCTGTCAGCTGCGTGGACGGCGGCCCCAAACCTCCCCCACAAAGTCAGCCGTGTTCTGGAATTATGAGAGTGGGGAGGTTCCGTCTTCTGTCTGCAGCACCCGGGATCTCCTAAGAGCACTTCGCGTGTCTTCCCCGAGTGTCTGCATTTGCGGGCTGCCGGGGAAAGGCGGGGGTTGTGCTGGAAATGCAGGTAGCATCTAGCGCATCCTCCTGGACAGGGTAGGCAATTAGCGGATTTCCCCATGCCAGGGAACACCTGTGACACCAGTCAGCTGCGTGGAGGGCGGCCCCGAACCTCCCCCACACAGTCAGCCGTGTTCCGGGATTGTGAGTGTGGGGAGGTTCCGTCTTCTGTCTGCATCACCTGGGATCTCCTAGGAGCCTTTCGCGCGTCTTCCCCGACTCTCTGCATGTGCGGGCTGCCGGGGAAAGGCGGGGTTTCGGCTGGAAATGCAGGTAGCATTTAGTGCCTCCCCATGGACAGGTTAGGCAATTAGAGGACTTCCCCATGCCAGGAAAAACCTTTGACACCACTTAGCTGCGTGGATGGCAGCCCCGAACCTCACCCACACAGTCAGCCGTGTTCCGGAATTGTGAGTGTGGGGAGGTTCCGTCTTCTGTCTGCAGCACCCGGGATCTCCTAGAAGCCCTTCTCGTGTCTTCCCCGATTTTCTACCTGTGCGGGCTGCTGGGGAAAGGAAGGAGTTGGGCTGGAAATGCAGGTAGTATCTAGTGCCTCCCCCTGGACTTGGGAGGTAATTAGCGGACTTCACCCTGCCACGGAACACCTGTGACACCACTTAGCTGCGTGGAGGGCGGCCCCGAAACTCCCCCACACAGTTAGCCGTGTTCCGGAATTCTGAGAGTGGGGAGGTTCCGTTTTCTGTCTGCAGCACCCGGGATCTCCTAGGAGCCCTTCGTGTCATACCCGAGTGTCTGCCTTTGAGGGCTGCCGGGGAATGGCAGGGGTTGTGCTGGAAATGCAGGTAGCATCTAGCGCATCCTCCTGGACAGGGTAGGCAATTAGCGGATTTCCCCATGCCAGGGAACACCTGTGACACCAGTCAGCTGCGTGGACGGCGGCCCCAAACCTCCCCCACAAAGTCAGCCGTGTTCCGGAATTCTGAGATTGGGGAGGTTCCGTCTTCAGTCTGCAGCACCCGGGATCTCCTAAGAGCACTTCGCGTGTCTTCCCCGAGTGTCTGCATGTGCGGGCTGCCGGGGAAAGGCGGGGTTTGGGCTCGAAATGCAGGTAGCATCTAGTGAATCCCCCTGGACAGGGTAGGCAATTAGCGGATTTACCCATGCCAGGGAACACCTTTGACACCACTAAGCTGCATGGTGTTCGGCTCCGAACCTTCCCCACACAGTCAGCCGTGTTCCGGAATTGTGAGTTTGGGGAGGTTCCGTCTTCTGTCTGCAGCACCCGGGATCTCCTAGGAGCACTTCGCGTGTCTTCCCCGAGTGTCTAACTGTGCGGGCTGCCGGGGAAAGGCGGGGTTTGGGCGGGAAATGCAGGTAGTATCTCGTGCCTCCCCATGGACAGTGTAGGCAATTAGCGGAATTCCCCGTGCCAGGGAACAAATTTGACACCACTTAGCTGCGTGGAGGGCGGCCCCGAACCTCCCCCACACAGTCAGCCGTGTTCCGGGATTGTGAGTGTGGGGAGGTTCCGTCTTCTGTCTGCATCACCTGGGATCTCCTAGGAGCCCTTCGCGCGTCTTCCCCGAGTGTCTGCATGTGCGGGCTGCCGGGGAAAGGCGGGGTTTGGGCTGGAAATGCAGGTAGCATGTAGTGCCCCCCCATGGACAGGGTAGGCAATTAGCGGACTTCCCCATGCCATGGAACAACTTTGACACCACTTAGCTGCGTGGAGGGCGGCCCCGAACCTCCCCCACACAGTCGGCCGTGTTCCGGGATTCTGAGAGTGGGGAGGTTCCGTCTTCTGTCTGAAGCACCCGGGATCTCCTAGGAGCCCTTCGTGTCTTACCCGAGTGTCTGCCTTTGCGGGCTGCCGGGGAATGGCGGGGGTTGTGCTGGAAATGCAGGTAGCATCTAGCGCATCCTCCTGGACAGGGTAGGCAATTAGCGGATTTCCCCATGCCAGGGAACACCTGTGACACCAGTCAGCTGCGTGGACGGCGGCCCCAAACCTCCCCCACAAAGTCAGCCGTGTTCCGGAATTCTGAGATTGGGGAGGTTCCGTCTTCAGTCTGCAGCACTGGGATCTCCTAAGAGCACTTCGCGTGTCTTCCCCGAGTGTCTACATGTGCGGGCTGCCGGGGAAAGGCGGGGTTTGGGCTCGAATTGCAGGTAGCATCTAGTGCCTCCCCCTGGACAGGGTAGGCAATTAGCGGATTTACCCATGCCAGGGAACACCTTTGACACCACTTAGCTGCATGGAGTTCGGCTCCGAACCTCCCCCACACAGTCAGCCGTGTTCCGGAATTGTGAGTGTGGGGAGGTTCCGTCTTCTGTCTGCAGCACCCGGGATCTCCTAGGAGCACTTCGCGTGTCTTCCCCGAGTGTCTGCATGTGCGGGCTGCCGGGGAAATGCGGGGGTAGGGCTGGTAATGCAGGTAGCATCTAGTGCCTCCCCCTGGACAGGGTAGGCAATTAGCGGAATTCCCCGTGCCAGGGAACACCTTTGACATCACTTAGCTGCGTGGATTGCGGCCCCGAACCTCCCCCACACAGTCGGCCGTGTTCCGGAATTCTGAGAGTGGGGAGGTTCCGTCTTCTGTCTGCAGCACCCGGGATCTCCTAGGAGCCCTTCGTGTCTTACCCGAGTGTCTGACTTTGCATGCTGCCGGGGAAAGGCGGGGGTTGTGCTGGAAATGCAGGTAGCATCTAGCGCATCCTCCTGGACAGGGTAGGCAATTAGCGGATTTCCCCATGCCAGGGAACACCTGTGACACCAGTCAGCTGCGTGGACGGCGGCCCCAAACTTCCCCCACAAAGTCAGCCGTGTTCCGGAATTATGAGAGTGGGGAGGTTCCGTCTTCTGTCTGCAGCACCCGGGATCTCCTAAGAGCACTTCGCGTGTCTTCCCCGAGTGTCTGCATTTGCGGGCTGCCGGGGAAAGGCGGGGGTTGTGCTGGAAATGCAGGTAGCATCTAGCGCATCCTCCTGGACAGGGTAGGCAATTAGCGGATTTCCCCATGCCAGGGAACACCTGTGACACCAGTCAGGTGCGTGGAGGGCGGCCCCGAACCTCCCCCACACAGTCAGCCGTGTTCCGGGATTGTGATTGTGGGGAGGTTCCGTCTTCTGTCTGCATCACCCGGGATCTCCTAGGAGCCCTTCGCGCGTCTTCCCCGAGTGTCTGCATGTGCGGGCTGCCGGGGAAAGGCGGGGTTTGGGCTGGATATGCAGGTAGCATCTAGTGCCCCCCCATGGACAGGGTAGGCAATTAGCGGACTTCCCCATTCCAGGGAACAACTTTGACACCACTTAGCTGCGTGGAGGGCGGCCCCGAACCTCCCCCACACAGTCAGCCGTGTTCCGGGATTCTGAGAGTGGGGAGGTTCCGTCTTCTGACTGCAGCACCCGGGATCTCCTAAGAGCACTTCGCGTGTCTTCCCCGAGTGTCTGCATGTGCGGGCTGCCGAGGAAAGGCGGGGTTTGGGCTGGAAATGCAGGTAGCATCTAGTGCCTCCCCCTGGAAAGGGTAGGCAATTAGCGGATTTACCCATGCCAGGGAACACCTTTGACACCACTTAGCTGCATGGTGTTCGGCTCCGAAACTTCCCCACACAGTCAGCCGTGTTCCGGAATTGTGAGTGTGGGGAGGTTCCGTCTTATGTCTGCAGCACCCGGGATCTCCTAGGAGCACTTCGCGTGTCTTCCCCGAGTGTCTAACTGTGCGGGCTGCCGGGGAAATGCGGGGGTTGGGCTGGAAATGCAGGTAGTATCTAGTGCCTCCCCCTGGACTTGGGAGGTAATTTGCGGAATTCCCCCTGCCAGGGAACACCTGTGACACCAGTCAGCTGCGTGGACGTCGGCCACAAAACTCCCCCACACAGTCAGCCGTGTTCCGGAATTCTGAGAGTGGGGAGGTTCCGTCTTCTGTCTGCAGCACCCGGGATCTCCTAGGAGCACTTCGCGTGTCTTCCCCGAGTGTCTGCATGTGCGGGCTGTCGGCGAAAGGCGGGGTTTTGGCTGGAAATGCAGGTAGCATCTAGTGCCTCCCCCTGGACAGGGTAGGCAATTAGCGGACTTCCCCGTGCCAGGGAACAACTTTGACACCACTTAGCTGCGTGGAGGGCGGCGCCGAACCTCCCCCACAGTCAGACGTGTTCCGGAATTGTGAGTGTGGGGAGGTTCCGTCTTCTGTCTGCATCACCTGGGATCTCCTAGGAGCCCTTCGCGCGACTTCCCCGAGTGTCTTCATGTGCGGGCTGCCGGGGAAAGGCGGGGTTTGGGCTGGAAAAGCAGGTAGCATCTAGTGCCCCCCCATGGACAGGGTAGGCAATTAGCGGAATTCCCCATGCCGAGGAACAACTTTGACACCACTTAGCTGCGTGGAGGGCGGCCCCGAAACTCCCCCACACAGTCGGCCGTGTTCCGGGATTCTGAGAGTGGGGAGGTTCCGTCTTCTGTCTGCAGCACCCGGGATCTCCTAGGAGCCCTTCGTGTCTTACCCGAGTGTCTGCCTTTGCGGGCTGCCGGGGAATGGCGGGGGTTGTGCTGGAAATGCAGGTAGAATCTAGCGCATCCTCCTGGACAGGGTAGGCAATTAGCGGATTTCCCCATGCCAGGGAACACCTGTGACACCAGTCAGCTGCGTGGACGGCGGCCCCAAACCTCCCCCACAAAGTCAGCCGTGTTCCGGAATTATGAGAGTGGGGAGGTTCCGTCTTCTGTCTGCAGCACCCTGGATCTCCTAAGAGCATTTCGCGTGTCTTCCCCGAGTGTCTGCATGTGCGGGCTGCCGGGGAAAGGCGGGGTTTGGGCTGGAAATGCAGGTAGCATCTAGTGCCTCGCCCTGGACATGGTAGGCAATTAGCGGATTTACCCATGCCAGGGAACACCTTTGACACCACTTAGCTGCGTGGAGGGCGGCCCCGAACTTCCCCCACACAGTCAGCCGTGTTCCGGAATTGTGAGTGTGGGGAGGTTCCGTCTTCTGTCTGCAGCACCCGGGATCTCCTAGGAGTCCTTCGCGTGTCTTCCCCGAGTTTCTAACTGTGCGGGCTGCCGGGGAAAGGCGGGGGTTGGGCTGGAAATGCAGGTAGTATCTAGTGCCTCCCCCTGGACTTGGGAGGTAATTTGCGGAATTCCCCCTGCCAGGGAACACCTGTGACACCAGTCAGCTGCGTGGAAGGCGGCCCCAAACCTCCCCCACACAGTCAGCCGTGTTCGGAATTCTGAGTGTGGGGAGGTTCCGTCTTCTGTCTGCAGCACCCGGGATCTCCTAGGAGCCCTTCGTGTCTTCCCCGTGTGTCTGCCTTTGCTAGCTTCCGGGGAAAGGCGGGGGTTGTTCTGGAAATGCAGGTAGCATCTAGTGCATCCTCCTGGACAGGGTAGGCAATTAGCGGATTTCCCCATGCAGGGGAACACCTGTGACACCAGTCAGCTGCGTGGACGGCGGCCCAAAACCTCCCCCACATAGTCAGCCGTGTTCCGGAATTCTGAGACTGGGGAGGTTCTGTCTTCTGTCTGCAGCACCCGGGATCTCCTAGGAGCACTTCGCGTGTCTTCCCCGAGTGTCTGCCTTTGCGGGCTGCCGGGGAAAGGCGGAGTTTTGGCTGGAAATGCATGTAGCATCTAGTGCCTCCCCCTGGACAGGGTAGGAAATTAGCGGATTTACCCATCCCAGGGAACACCTTTGACACCAATTAGCTGCGTGGATGGCGGCCCCGAACTTCCCCCACACAGTCAGCCGTGTTCCGGGATTGTGAGTGTGGGGAGGTTCCGTCTTCTGTCTGCAGCACCCGGGATATCCTAGGAGCCCTTCGCGTGTCTTCCACGAGTGTCTACCTGTGCAGGCTGACGGGGAATGGCGGGGGATGTGCTGGAAATGCAGGTAGTATCTAGTGCCTCCCCCTGGACTTGGGAGGTAATTTGCGGACTTCCCCCTGCCAGGGAACACCTGTGACACCAGTCAGCTACGTGGACGGCGGCCCCAAACCTCCCCCACACAGTCAGCCGTGTTCTGGAATTCTGAGTGTGGGGAGGTTCCGTCTTCTGTCTGCAGCACCCGGGATCTCCTAGGAGCACTTCGCATGTCTTCCCCGAGTGTCTACCTGTGCGGGCTGCCGGGGAAATACGGGGGTTGGGCTGGAAATGCAGGTAACATCTAGTGCCTCCCCCTGGACAGGGTAGGCAATTAGCGGACTTCCCCGTGCCAGGGAATAACTTTGACACCACTTAGCTGCGTGGAGGGCGGCCCCGAACTTCCCCCACACAGTCAGCCGTGTTCCGGAATTGTGAGTGTGGGGAGGTTCCGTCTTCTGTCTGCAGCACCCGGGATCTCCTAGGAGCCCTTCGCGTGTCTTCCCCGAGTGTCTACGTGAGCGGGCTGCCGGGGAAAGGCGGGGGTTGGGCTGGAAATGCAGGTAGTATCTAGTGCCTCCCCCTGGACTTGGGAGGTAATTTGCGGACTTCCCCCTGCCAGGGAACACCTGTGACACCAGTCAGCTGCGTGGACGGCGGCCCCAAACCTCCCCCACACAGTCAGCCGTTTTCTGGAATTCTGAGTGTGGGAAGGTTCCGTCTTCTGTCTGCAGCACCCGGGATCTCCTACGAGCACTTCGCGTGTCTTCCCCGAGTGTCTGCCTTTGCGGGCTGCCGGGGAAAGGCGGGGGTTGTGCTGGAAATGCAGGTAGCATCTAGCGCATCCTCCTGGACAGGATAGGCAATTAGCGGATTTCCCCATGCCAGGGAACACCTGTGACACCAGTCAGCTGCGTGGAAGGCGGCCCCAAACCTCCCCCACAAAGTCAGCCGTGTTCCGGAATTATGAGAGTGGGGAGTTTCCGTCTTCTGTCTGCAGCACCAGGGATCTCTTAAGAGCACTTCGCGTGTCTTCCCCGAGTGTCTGCATGTGCGATCTGCCGGGGAAAGGCGGGGTTTGAGCTGGAAATGCAGGTAGCATCTAGTGCCTCCCCCTGGACAGGGTAGGCAATTAGCGGATTTACCCATGCCAGGGAACACCTTTGACACCACTTAGCTGCATGGAGTTCGGCCCCGAACCTCCCCCACACAGTCAGACGTGTTCCGGGATTGTGAGTGTGGGGAGGTTCCGTCTTCTGTCTGCATCACCTGGGATCTCCTAGGAGCCTTTCGCGCGTCTTCCCCGACTCTCTGCATGTGCGGGCTGCCGGGGAAAGGCGGGGTTTCGGCTGGAAATGCAGGTAGCATTTAGTGCCTCCCCATGGACAGGTTAGGCAATTAGAGGACTTCCCCATGCCAGGAAAAACCTTTGACACCACTTAGCTGCGTGGATGGCAGCCCCGAACCTCACCCACACAGTCAGCCGTGTTCCGGAATTGTGAGTGTGGGGAGGTTCCGTCTTCTGTCTGCAGCACCCGGGATCTCCTAGAAGCCCTTCTCGTGTCTTCCCCGATTTTCTACCTGTGCGGGCTGCTGGGGAAAGGAAGGAGTTGGGCTGGAAATGCAGGTAGTATCTAGTGCCTCCCCCTGGACTTGGGAGGTAATTAGCGGACTTCACCCTGCCACGGAACACCTGTGACACCACTTAGCTGCGTGGATGGCGGCCCCGAAACTCCCCCACACAGTTAGCCGTGTTCCGGAATTCTGAGATTGGGGAGGTTCCGTCTTCAGTCTGCAGCACCCGGGATCTCCTAAGAGCAATTCGCGTGTCTTCCCCGAGTGTCTGCATGTGCGGGCTGCCGTGGAAAGGCGGGGCTTGGGCTGGAAATGCAGGTAGCATCTAGTGCCTCCCCCTGGACAGGGTAGGCAATTAGCGGATTTACCCATGCCAGGGAACACCTTTGACACCACTTAGCTGCATGGAGTTCGGCTCCGAACCTCCCCCACACAGTCAGCCGTGTTCCGGAATTGTGAGTGTGGGGAGGTTCCGTCTTCTGTCTGCAGCACCCGGGATCTCCTAGGAGCACTTCGCGTGTCTTCCCCGAGTGTCTAACTGTGCGGGCTGCCGGGGAAATGCGGGGGTTGGGCTGGTAATGCAGGTAGTATCTAGTGCCTCCCCCTGGACTTGGGAGGTAATTTGCGGACTTCCCCCTGCCAGGGAACACCTGTGACACCAGTCAGCTGCGTGGACGTCGGCCACAAAATTCCCCCACACAGTCAGCCGTGTTCCGGAATTCTGAGAGTGGGGAAGTTCCGTCTTCTGTCTGCAGCACCCGGGATCTCCTAGGAGCACTTCACGTGTCTTACCCGAGTGTCTGCCTTTGCATGCTGCCGGGGAAAGGCGGGGGTTGTGCTGGAAATGCAGGTAGCATCAACGCATTCTCCTGGACAGGGTAGGCAATTAGCGGATTTCCCCATGCCAGGGAACACCTGTGACACCTGTCAGCTGCGTGGACGGCGGCCCCAAACCTCCCCCACAAAGTCAGCCGTGTTCCGGAATTATGAGAGTGGGGAGGTTCCGTCTTCTGTCTGCAGCACCCGGGATCTCCTAAGAGCACTTCGCGTGTCTTCCCCGAGTGTCTGCATTTGCGGGCTGCCGGGGAAAGGCGGGGGTTGTGCTGGAAATGCAGGTAGCATCTAGCGCATCCTCCTGGACAGGGTAGGCAATTAGCGGATTTCCCCATGCCAGGGAACACCTGTGACACCAGTCAGCTGCGTGGAGGGCGGCCCCGAACCTCCCCCACACAGTCAGCCGTGTTCCGGGATTGTGAGTGTGGGGAGGTTCCGTCTTCTGTCTGCATCACCTGGGATCTCCTAGGAGCCTTTCGCGCGTCTTCCCCGACTCTCTGCATGTGCGGGCTGCCGGGGAAAGGCGGGGTTTCGGCTGGAAATGCAGGTAGCATTTAGTGCCTCCCCATGGACAGGTTAGGCAATTAGAGGACTTCCCCATGCCAGGAAAAACATTTGACACCACTTAGCTGCGTGGATGGCAGCCCCGAACCTCACCCACACAGTCAGCCGTGTTCCGGAATTGTGAGTGTGGGGAGGTTCCGTCTTCTGTCTGCAGCACCCGGGATCTCCTAGAAGCCCTTCTCGTGTCTTCCCCGATTTTCTACCTGTGCGGGCTGCTGGGGAAAGGAAGGAGTTGGGCTGGAAATGCAGGTAGTATCTAGTGCCTCCCCCTGGACTTGGGAGGTAATTAGCGGACTTCACCCTGCCACGGAACACCTGTGACACCACTTAGCTGCGTGGAGGGCGGCCCCGAAACTCCCCCACACAGTTAGCCGTGTTCCGGAATTCTGAGAGTGGGGAGGTTCCGTTTTCTGTCTGCAGCACCCGGGATCTCCTAGGAGCCCTTCGTGTCATACCCGAGTGTCTGCCTTTGAGGGCTGCCGGGGAATGGCAGGGGTTGTGCTGGAAATGCAGGTAGCATCTAGCGCATCCTCCTGGACAGGGTAGGCAATTAGCGGATTTCCCCATGCCAGGGAACACCTGTGACACCAGTCAGCTGCGTGGACGGCGGCCCCAAACCTCCCCCACAAAGTCAGCCGTGTTCCGGAATTCTGAGATTGGGGAGGTTCCGTCTTCAGTCTGCAGCACCCGGGATCTCCTAGGAGCACTTCGCGTGTCTTCCCCGAGTGTCTAACTGTGCGGGCTGCCGGGGAAAGGCGGGGTTTGGGCGGGAAATGCAGGTAGTATCTCGTGCCTCCCCATGGACAGTGTAGGCAATTAGCGGAATTCCCCGTGCCAGGGAACAAATTTGACACCACTTAGCTGCGTGGAGGGCGGCCCCGAACCTCCCCCACACAGTCAGCCGTGTTCCGGGATTGTGAGTGTGGGGAGGTTCCGTCTTCTGTCTGCATCACCTGGGATCTCCTAGGAGCCCTTCGCGCGTCTTCCCCGAGTGTCTGCATGTGCGGGGTGCCGGGGAAAGGCGGGGTTTGGGCTGGAAATGCAGGTAGCATCTAGTGCCCCCCCATGGACAGGGTAGGCAATTAGCGGACTTCCCCATGCCAGGGAACAACTTTGACACCACTTAGCTGCGTGGAGGGCGGCCCCGAACCTCCCCCACACAGTCGGCCGTGTTCCGGGATTCTGAGAGTGGGGAGGTTCCGTCTTCTGTCTGAAGCACCCGGGATCTCCTAGGAGCCCTTCGTGTCTTACCCGAGTGTCTGCCTTTGCGGGCTGCCGGGGAATGGCGGGGGTTGTGCTGGAAATGCAGGTAGCATCTAGCGCATCCTCCTGGACAGGGTAGGCAATTAGCGGATTTCCCCATGCCAGGGAACACCTGTGACACCAGTCAGCTGCGTGGACGGCGGCCCCAAACCTCCCCCACAAAGTCAGCCGTGTTCCGGAATTCTGAGATTGGGGAGGTTCCGTCTTCAGTCTGCAGCACTGGGATCTCCTAAGAGCACTTCGCGTGTCTTCCCCGAGTGTCTGCATGTGCGGGCTGCCGGGGAAAGGCGGGGTTTGGGCTCGAATTGCAGGTAGCATCTAGTGCCTCCCCCTGGACAGGGTAGGCAATTAGCGGATTTACCCATGCCAGGGAACACCTTTGACACCACTTAGCTGCATGGAGTTCGGCTCCGAACCTCCCCCACACAGTCAGCCGTGTTCCGGAATTGTGAGTGTGGGGAGGTTCCGTCTTCTGTCTGCAGCACCCGGGATCTCCTAGGAGCACTTCGCGTGTCTTCCCCGAGTGTCTAACTGTGCGGGCTGCCGGGGAAATGCGGGGGTAGGGCTGGTAATGCAGGTAGTATCTAGTGCCTCCCCCTGGACTTGGGAGGTAATTTGCGGACTTCCCCCTGCCAGGGAACACCTGTGACACCAGTCAGCTGCGTGGACGTCGGCCACAAAATTCCCCCACACAGTCAGCCGTGTTCCGGAATTCTGAGAGTGGGGAAGTTCCGTCATTTGTCTGCAGCACCCGGGATCTCCTAGGAGCACTTCACGTGTCTTCCCCGAGTGTCTGCATGTGCGGGCTGCCGGGGAAAGACGGGGTTTGGGCTGGAAATGCAGGTAGCATCTAGTGCCTCCCCCTGGACAGGGTAGGCAATTAGCGGAATTCCCCGTGCCAGGGAACACCTTTGACATCACTTAGCTGCGTGGAGTGCGGCCCCGAACCTCCCCCACACAGTCAGCCGTGTTCCGGAATTCTGAGAGTGGGGAGGTTCCGTCTTCTGTCTGCAGCACCCGGGATCTCCTAGGAGCCCTTCGTGTCTTACCCGAGTGTCTGACTTTGCATGCTGCCGGGGAAAGGCGGGGGTTGTGCTGGAAATGCAGGTAGCATCTAGCGCATCCTCCTGGACAGGGTAGGCAATTAGCGGATTTCCCCATGCCAGGGAACACCTGTGACACCAGTCAGCTGCGTGGACGGCGGCCCCAAAAATCCCCCACAAAGTCAGCCGTGTTCCGGAATTATGAGAGTGGGGAGGTTCCGTCTTCTGTCTGCAGCACCCGGGATCTCCTAAGAGCACTTCGCGTGTCTTCCCCGAGTGTCTGCATTTGCGGGCTGCCGGGGAAAGGCGGGGGTTGTGCTGGAAATGCAGGTAGCATCTAGCGCATCCTCCTGGACAGGGTAGGCAATTAGCGGATTTCCCCATGCCAGGGAACACCTGTGACACCAGTCAGCTGCGTGGAGGGCGGCCCCGAACCTCCCCCACACAGTCAGCCGTGTTCCGGGATTGTGATTGTGGGGAGGTTCCGTCTTCTGTCTGCATCACCCGGGATCTCCTAGGAGCCCTTCGCGCGTCTTCCCCGAGTGTCTGCATGTGCGGGCTGCCGGGGAAAGGCGGGGTTTGGGCTGGATATGCAGGTAGCATCTAGTGCCCCCCCATGGACAGGGTAGGCAATTAGCGGACTTCCACATGCCAGGGAACAACTTTGACACCACTTAGCTGCGTGGAGGGCGGCCCCGAACCTCCCCCACACAGTCAGCCGTGTTCCGGGATTCTGAGAGTGGGGAGGTTCCGTCTTCTGTCTGCAGCACCCGGGATCTCCTAAGAGCACTTCGCGTGTCTTCCCCGAGTGTCTGCATGTGCGGGCTGCCGAGGAAAGGCGGGGTTTGGGCTGGAAATGCAGGTAGCATCTAGTGCCTCCCCCTGGACAGGGTAGGCAATTAGCGGATTTACCCATTCCAGGGAACACCTTTGACACCACTTAGCTGCATGGTGTTCGGCTCCGAACCTTCCCCACACAGTCAGCCGTGTTCCGGAATTGTGAGTGTGGGGAGGTTCCGTCTTCTGTCTGCAGCACCCGGGATCTCCTAGGAGCACTTCGCGTGTCTTCCCCGATTGTCTAAATGTGCGGGCTGCCGGGGAAATGCGGGGGTTGGGCTGGAAATGCAGGTAGTATCTAGTGCCTCCCCCTGGACTTGGGAGGTAATTTGCGGAATTCCCCCTGCCAGGGAACACCTGTGACACCAGTCAGCTGCGTGGACGTCGGCCACAAAACTCCCCCACACAGTCAGCCGTGTTCCGGAATTCTGAGAGGGGGGAGGTTCCGTCTTCTGTCTGCAGCACCCGGGATCTCCTAGGAGCACTTCGCGTGTCTTCCCCGAGTGTCTGCATGTGCGGGCTGTCGGCGAAAGGCGGGGTTTTAGCTGGAAATGCAGGTAGCATCTAGTGCCTCCCCCTGGACAGGGTAGGCAATTAGCGGACTTCCCCGTGCCAGGGAACAACTTTGACACCACTTAGCTGCGTGGAGGGCGGCGCCGAACCTCCCCCACAGTCAGACGTGTTCCGGAATTGTGAGTGTGGGGAGGTTCCGTCTTCTGTCTGCATCACCTGGGATCTCCTAGGAGCCCTTCGCGCGCCTTCCCCGAGTGTCTTCATGTGCGGGCTGCCGGGGAAAGGCGGGGTTTGGGCTGGAAAAGCAGGTAGAATCTAGTGCCCCCCCATGGACAGGGTAGGCAATTAGCGGAATTCCCCATGCCGAGGAACAACTTTGACACCACTTACCTGCGTGGAGGGCGGCCCCGAAACTCCCCCACACAGTCGGCCTTGTTCCGGGATTCTGAGAGTGGGGAGGTTCCGTCTTCTGTCTGCAGCACCCGGGATCTCCTAGGAGCCCTTCGTGTCTTACCCGAGTGTCTGCCTTTGCGGGCTGCCGGGGAATGGCGGGGGTTGTGCTGGAAATGCAGGTAGAATCTAGCGCATCCTCCTGGACAGGGTAGGCAATTAGCGGATTTCCCCATGCCAGGGAACACCTGTGACACCTGTCAGCTGCGTGGACGGCGGCCCCAAACCTCCCCCACAAAGTCAGCCGTGTTCCGGAATTATGAGAGTGGGGAGGTTCCGTCTTCTGTCTGCAGCACCCGGGATCTCCTAAGAGCATTTCGCGTGTCTTCCCCGAGTGTCTGCATGTGCGGGCTGCCGGGGAAAGGCGGGGTTTGGGCTGGAAATGCAGGTAGCATCTAGTGCCTCGCCCTGGACATGGTAGGCAATTAGCGGATTTACCCATGCCAGGGAACACCTTTGACACCACTTAGCTGCGTGGAGGGCGGCCCCGAACTTCCCCCACACAGTCAGCCGTGTTCCGGAATTGTGAGTGTGGGGAGGTTCCGTCTTCTGTCTGCAGCACCCGGGATCTCCTAGGAGCCCTTCGCGTGTCTTCCCCGAGTTTCTAACTGTGCGGGCTGCCGGGGAAAGGCGGGGGTTGGGCTGGAAATGCAGGTAGTATCTAGTGCCTCCCCCTGGACTTGGGAGGTAATTTGCGGACTTCCCCCTGCCAGGGAACACCTGTGACACCAGTCAGCTGCGTGGAAGGCGGCCCCAAACCTCCCCCACACAGTCAGCCGTGTTCTGGAATTCTGAGTGTGGGGAGGTTCCGTCTTCTGTCTGCAGCACCCGGGATCTCCTAGGAGCACTTCGCGTGTCTTCCCCAAGTGTCTGCATGTGCGGGCTGCCGGGGAAAGACGGGGTTTGGGCTGGAAATGCAGGTAACATCTAGTGCCTCCCCCTGGACAGGGTAGGCAATTAGCGGACTTCCCCGTGCCAGGGAACACCTTTGACATCACTTAGCTGCGTGGAGGGCGGCCCCGAACCTCCCCCACACAGTCAGCCGTGTTCCGGAATTCTGAGAGTGGGGAGGTTCCGTCTTCTGTCTGCAGCACCCGGGATCTCCTAGGAGCCCTTCGTGTCTTACCCGAGTGTCTGCCTTTGCGGGCTGCCGGGGAAAGGCGGGGGTTGTGCTGGAAATGCAGGTAGCATCTAGCGCATCCTCCTGGACAGGGTAGGCAATTAGCGGATTTCCCCATGCCAGTGAACACCTGTGACACCAGTCAGCTGCGTGGAGGGCGGCCCCGAACTTCCCCCAAACAGTCAACCGTGTTCCGGAATTGTGAGTGTGGGGAGGTTCCGTCTTCTGTCTGCAGCACCCGGGATCTCCTAGGAGCACTTCGCGTGTCTTCCCCGAGTGTCTGCATGTGCGGGCTGTTGGGGAAAGGCGGGGTTTGGGCTGGAAATGCAGGTAGCCTCTAGTGCCTCCCCATTGCCAGGATAGGCAATTAGCGGACTTCCCCGTGCCAGGGAACAACTTTGACACCACTTAGCTGCGTGGAGGGCGGCCCCGAACTTCCCCCAAACAGTCAACCGTGTTCCGGAATTGTGAGTGTGGGGAGGTTCCGTCTTCTGTCTGCAGCACCCGGGATCTCCTAAGAGCACTTCGCGTGTTTTCCCCGAGTGTCTGCATGTGCGGGCTGCCGGGGAAAGGCGGGATTTGGGCTGGAAATGCAGGTAGCATCTAGTGCCTCCCCCTGGACAGGGTAGGCAATTAGCGGACTTCCCCATGCCAGGGAACAACTTTGACACCACTTAGCTGCGTGGAGGGCGGCCCCGAACCTCCCCGACACAGTCAGCCGTGTTCCGGAATTGTGAGTGTGGGGAGGTTCCGTCTTCTGTCTGCAGCACCCGGGATCTCCTAGGAGCCCTTCGCGTGTCTTCCCCGAGTGTCTACGTGAGCGGGCTCCCGGGGAAAGGCGGGGGTTGGGCTGGAAATGCAGGTAGTATCTAGTGCCTCCCCCTGGACTTGGGAGGTAATTTGCGGAATTCCCCCTGCCAGGGAACACCTGTGACACCAGTCAGATGCGTGGACGTCGGCCACAAAACTCCCCCACACAGTCAGCCTTGTTCCGGAATTCTGAGAGTGGGGAGGTTCCGTCATCTGTCTGCAGCACCCGGGATCTCCTAGGAGCACTTCGCGTGTCTTCCCCGAGTTTCTGCATGTGCGGGCTGTCGGGGAAAGGCGGGGTTTGGGCTGGAAATGCAGGTAGCCTCTAGTGCCTCCCCATTGCCAGGGTAGGCAATTAGCGGACTTCCCCGTGCCAGGGAACAACTTTGACACCACTTAGCTGCGTGGAGGTCGGCCCCGAACTTCCCCCACACAGTCATCCGTGTTCCGGAATTGTGAGTGTGGGGAGGTTCCGTCTTCTGTCTGCAGCACCCGGGATCTCCTAGGAGCCCTTCGCGTGTCTTCCCCGAGTGTCTACCTTTGCGGGCTGCCGGGGAAAGGCGGGGGTTGGGCTGGAAATGCAGGTAGTATCTAGTGCCACCCCCTGGACTTGGGAGGTAATTTGCGGACTTCCCCCTGCCAGGGAACACCTGTGACACCAGTCAGCTGCGTGGACGGCGGCCCCAAACCTCCCCCACACAGTCAGCCGTGTTCTGGAATTCTGAGTGTGGGGAGGTTTCGTCTTCTGTCTGCAGCACACGGGATCTCCTAGGAGCACTTCGCGTGTCTTCCCCAAGTGTCTGCATGTGCGGGCTGCCGGGGAAAGACGGGGTTTGGGCTGGAAATGCAGGTAGCATCTAGTGCCTCCCACTGGACAGGGTAGGCATTTAGCGGACTTCCCCGTGCCAGAGAACACCTTTGACACCACTTAGCTGCGTGGAGGGCGGCCCCGAACCTCCCCCACACAGTCAGCAGTGTTCCGGAATTGTGAGTGTGGGGAGGTTCCGTCTTCTGTCTGCAGCACCCGGGATCACCTAGGAGCCCTTCGCGTGTCTTCCCCGAGTGTCTACCTGTGCGGGCTGCCGGGGAAAGGCGGGGGTTTGGCTGGAAATGCAGGTAGTATCTAGTGCCTCCCCCTGGACTTGGGAGGTAATTAGCTGACTTCCCCCTGCCAGGGAACACCTGTGACACCAGTCAGCTGCGTGGACGGCGGCCCCAAACCTCCCCCACACAGTCAGCCGTGTTCTGGAATTCTGAGTGTGGGGAGGTTCCGTCTTCTGTCTGCAGCACCCGGGATCTCCTAGGAGCACTTCGCGTGTCTTCCCCGAGTGTCTGCATGTGCGGGCTGCCGGGGAAAGCGGGTTTTGGGCTGGAAATGCAGGTAGAATCTAGTGCCTCCCCCTGGACAGGGTAGGCAATTAGCGGATTTACCCATGCCAGGGAACACCTTTGAAACCACTTAGCTGCGTGGAGGGCGGCCCCGAACCTCCCCCACACAGTCAGCCGTGTTCCGGAATTGTGAGTGTGGGGAGGTTCCGTCTTCTGTCTGCAGCACCCGGGATCTCCTAGGAGCCCTTCTCGTGTCTTCCCCGATTTTCTACCTGTGCGGGCTGCTGGGGAAAGGCGGGGGTTGGGCTGGAAATGCAGGTAGAATCTAGTGCCTCCCCCTGGACTTGGGAGGTAATTAGCGGAATTCCCCCTGCCAGGGAAAACTTGTGACATCAGTCAGCTGCGTGGACGGCGGCCCCAAACCTCCCCCACACAGTCAGCCGTGTTCTGGAATTCTGAGTGTGTGGAGGTTCCGTCTTCTGTCTGCAGCACCCGGGATCTCCTAGGAGCACTTCGCGTGTCTTCCCCGAGTGTCTGCATGTGCGGGCTGCCGGGGAAAGGCGGAGGTTGGGCTGGAAATGCAGGTAGCATCTTGTGCCTACCCCTGGACAGGGTAGGCAATTAGCGGACTTCCCCGTGCCAAGGAACACCTTTGACACCACTTAGCTGCGTGGAGGGCGGTCCCGAACCTCCCCCACACAGTCAGCCGTGTTCCGGAATTGTGAGGGTGGGGAGGTTCCGTCTTCTGTCTGCAGCACCCGGGATCTCCTAGGAGCCCTTCGCGTGTCTTCCCCGAGTGTCTACCTGTGCGGGCTGCCGGGGAAAGGCGGGGGTTGGGCTGGAAATGCAGGTAGTATCTAGTGCCTCCCCCTGGACTTGGGAGGTAATTAGCGGACTTCACCCTGCCACGGAACACCTGTGACACCACTTAGCTGCGTGGAGGGCGGCCCCGAAACTCCCCCACACAGTTAGCCGTGTTCCGGAATTCTGAGAGTGGGGAGGTTCCGTTTTCTGTCTGCAGCACCCGGGATCTCCTAGGAGCCCTTCGTGTCATACCCGAGTGTCTGCCTTTGAGGGCTGCCGGGGAATGGCAGGGGTTGTGCTGGAAATGCAGGTAGCATCTAGCGCATCCTCCTGGACAGGGTAGGCAATTAGCGGATTTCCCCATGCCAGGGAACACCTGTGACACCAGTCAGCTGCGTGGACGGCGGCCCCTAACCTCCTCCACACAGTCAGCCGTGTTCTGGAATTCTGAGTGTGGGGAGGTTCCGTCTTCTGTCTGCAGCACCCGGGATCTCCTAGGAGCACTTCGCGTGTCTTCCCCGAGTGTCTGCATGTGCGGGCTGCCGGGGAAATGCGGGGTTTGGGCTGGAAATGCAGGTAGCATCTAGTGCCTCCCCCTGGACAGGGTATGCAATTAGCGGACTTCCCCATGCCAGGGAACACCTTTGACACCACTTAGCTGCGTGGAGGGCGGCCCCAAACCTCCCCCACACAGTCAGCCGTGTTCCGGAATTCTGATAGTGGGGAGGTTCCGTCTTCTGTCTGCAGCACCCGGGATCTCCTAGGAGCCCTTCGTGTCTTCCCCGTGTGTCTGCCTTTGCTAGCTTCCGGGGAAAGGCGGTGGTTGTGCTGGAAATGCAGGTAGCATCTAGTGCATCCTCCTGGACAGGGTAGGCAATTAGCGGATTTCCCCATGCAGGGGAACACCTGTGACACCAGTCAGCTGCGTGGACGGCGGCCCAAAACCTCCCCCACATAGTCAGCCGTGTTCCGGAATTCTGAGACTGGGGAGGTTCTGTCTTCTGTCTGCAGCACCCGGGATCTCCTTGGAGCACTTCGCGTGTCTTCCCCGAGTGTCTGCATGTGCAGGCTGCCGGGGAAAGGCGGAGTTTTGGCTGGAAATGCATGTAGCATCTAGTGCCTCCCCCTGGACAGGGTAGGAAATTAGCGGATTTACCCATCCCAGGGAACACCTTTGACACCAATTAGCTGCGTGGATGGCGGCCCCGAACCTCCCCCACACAGTCAGCCGTGTTCCGGGATTGTGAGTGTGGGGAGGTTCCGTCTTCTGTCTGCAGCACCCGGGATCTCCTAGGAGCCCTTCGCGTATCTTCCACGAGTGTCTACCTGTGCGGGCTGACGGGGAATGGCGGGGGATGTGCTGGAAATGCAGGTAGTATCTAGTGCCTCCCCCTGGACTTGGGAGGTAATTTGCGGACTTCCCCCTGCCAGGGAACACCTGTGACACCAGTCAGCTGCGTGGACGGCGGCCCCAAACCTCCCCCACACAGTCAGCCGTTTTCTGGAATTCTGAGTGTGGGAAGGTTCCGTCTTCTGTCTGCAGCACCCGGGATCTCCTACGAGCACTTCGCGTGTCTTCCCCGAGTGTCTGCATGTGCGGGCTGCCGGGGAAAGGCGGGGTTTGGGCTGGATATGCAGGTAGCATCTAGTACCCCCCTGGACAGGGTAGGCAATTAGCGGAGTTCCCCGTACCAGGGAACACCTTTGACACCACTTAGCTGCGTGGAGGGCGGCCCCAAACCTCCCCCACACAGTCAGCCGTGTTCCGGAATTCTGAGAGTGGGGAGGATCCGTCTTCTGTCTGCAGCACCCGGGATCTCCTAGGAGCCCTTCGTGTCTTACCCGAGTGTCTGCATGTGCGGGCTGCCGGGGAAAGGCGGGGGTTGTGCTGGAAATGCAGGTAGCATCTAGCGCATCCTCCTGGACAGGGTAGGCAATTAGCGGATTTCCCCATGCCAGGGAACACCTGTGACACCAGTCAGCTGCGTGGAAGGCGGCCCCAAACCTCCCCCACAAAGTCAGCCGTGTTCCGGAATTATGAGAGTGGGGAGTTTCCGTCTTCTGTCTGCAGCACCAGGGATCTCCTAAGAGCACTTCGCGTGTCTTCCCCGAGTGTCTGCATGTGCGGGCTGCCGGGGAAAGGCGGGGTTTGGGCTGGAAATGCAGGTAGCATCTAGTGCCTCCCCCTGGACAGGGTAGGCAATTAGCGGATTTACCCATGCCAGGGAACACCTTTGACACCACTTAGCTGCATGGAGTTCGGCCCCGAACCTCCCCCACACAGTCAGACGTGTTCCGGGATTGTGAGTGTGGGGAGGTTCCGTCTTCTGTCTGCATCACCTGGGATCTCCTAGGAGCCTTTCGCGCGTCTTCCCCGACTCTCTGCATGTGCGGGCTGCCGGGGAAAGGCGGGGTTTCGGCTGGAAATGCAGGTAGCATTTAGTGCCTCCCCATGGACAGGTTAGGCAATTAGAGGACTTCCCCATGCCAGGAAAAACCTTTGACACCACTTAGCTGCGTGGATGGCAGCCCCGAACCTCACCCACACAGTCAGCCGTGTTCCGGAATTGTGAGTGTGGGGAGGTTCCGTCTTCTGTCTGCAGCACCCGGGATCTCCTAGAAGCCCTTCTCGTGTCTTCCCCGATTTTCTACCTGTGCGGGCTGCTGGGGAAAGGAAGGAGTTGGGCTGGAAATGCAGGTAGTATCTAGTGCCTCCCCCTGGACTTGGGAGGTAATTAGCGGACTTCACCCTGCCACGGAACACCTGTGACACCACTTAGCTGCGTGGAGGGCGGCCCCGAAACTCCCCCACACAGTTAGCCGTGTTCCGGAATTCTGAGAGTGGGGAGGTTCCGTTTTCTGTCTGCAGCACCCGGGATCTCCTAGGAGCCCTTCGTGTCTTACCCGAGTGTCTGCCTTTGTGGGCTGCCGGGGAATGGCAGGGGTTGTGCTGGAAATGCAGGTAGCATCTAGCGCATCCTCCTGGACAGGGTAGGCAATTAGCGGATTTCCCCATGCCAGGGAACACCTGTGACACCAGTCAGCTGCGTGGACGGCGGCCCCAAACCTCCCCCACAAAGTCAGCCGTGTTCCGGAATTCTGAGATTGGGGAGGTTCCGTCTTCAGTCTGCAGCACCCGGGATCTCCTAGGAGCCCTTCGTGTCTTACCCGAGTGTCTGCCTTTGCATGCTGCCGGGGAAAGTCGGGGGTTGTGCTGGAAATGCAGGTAGCATCTAGCGCATCCTCCTGGACAGGGTAGGCAATTAGCGGATTTCCCCATGCCAGGGAACACCTGTGACACCAGTCAGCTGCGTGGACGGCGGCCCCAAACCTCCCCCACAAAGTCAGCCGTGTTCCGGAATTATGAGAGTGGGGAGGTTCCATCTTCTGTCTGCAGCAACCGGGATCTCCTAAGAGCACTTCGCGTGTCTTCCCCGAGTGTCTGCATTTGCGGGCTGCCGGGGAAAGGCGGGGGTTGTGCTGGAAATGCAGGTAGCATCTAGCGCATCCTCCTGGACAGGGTAGGTAATTAGCGGATTTCCCCATGCCAGGGAACACCTGTGACACCAGTCAGCTGCGTGGAGGGCGGCCACGAACCTCCCCCAAACAGTCAGCCGTGTTCCGGGATTGTGAGTGTGGGGAGGTTCCGTCTTCTGTCTGCATCACCTGGGATCTCCTAGGAGCCTTTCGCGCGTCTTCCCCGACTCTCTGCATGTGCGGGCTGCCGGGGAAAGGCGGGGTTTCGGCTGGAAATGCAGGTAGCATTTAGTGCCACCCCATGGACAGGTTAGGCAATTAGAGGACTTCCCCATGCCAGGAAAAACCTTTGACACCACTTAGCTGCGTGGATGGCAGCCCCGAACCTCACCCACACAGTCAGCCGTGTTCCGGAATTGTGAGTGTGGGGAGGTTCCGTCTTCTGTCTGCAGCACCCGGGATCTCCTAGAAGCCCTTCTCGTGTCTCCCCCGATTTTCTACCTGTGCGGGCTGCTGGGGAAAGGAAGGAGTTGGGCTGGAAATGCAGGTAGTATCTAGTGCCTCCCCCTGGACTTGGGAGGTAATTAGCGGACTTCACCCTGCCAGGGAACACCTGTGACACCACTTAGCTGCGTGGAGGACGGCCCCGAAACTCCCCCACACAGTTAGCCGTGTTCCGGAATTCTGAGAGTGGGGAGGTTCCGTTTTCTGTCTGCAGCACCCGGGATCTCCTAGGAGCCCTTCGTGTCTTACCCGAGTGTCTGCCTTTGAGGGCTGCCGGGGAATGGCAGGGGTTGTGCTGGAAATGCAGGTAGCATCTAGCGCATCCTCCTGGACAGGGTAGGCAATTAGCGGATTTCCCCATGCCAGGGAACACCTGTGACACCAGTCAGCTGCGTGGACGGCGGCCCCAAACCTCCCCCACAAAGTCAGCCGTGTTCCGGAATTCTGAGATTGGGGAGGTTCCGTCTTCAGTCTGCAGCACCCGGGATCTCCTAAGAGCAATTCGCGTGTCTTCCCCGAGTGTCTGCATGTGCGGGCTGCCGGGGAAAGGCGGGGTTTGGGCTCGAAATGCAGGTAGCATCTAGTGAATCCCCCTGGACAGGGTAGGCAATTAGCGGATTTACCCATGCCAGGGAACACCTTTGACACCACTAAGCTGCATGGTGTTCGGCTCCGAACCTTCCCCACACAGTCAGCCGTGTTCCGGAATTGTGAGTGTGGGGAGGTTCCGTCTTCTGTCTGCAGCACCCGGGATCTCCTAGGAGCACTTCGCGTGTCTTCCCCGAGTGTCTAACTGTGCGGGCTGCCGGGGAAATGCGGGGTTTGGCGGGAAATGCAGGTAGTATCTCGTGCCTCCCCATGGACAGTGTAGGCAATTAGCGGAATTCCCCGTGCCAGGGAACAAATTTGACACCACTTAGCTGCGTGGAGGGCGGCCCCGAACCTCCCCCACACAGTCAGCCGTGTTCCGGGATTGTGAGTGTGGGGAGGTTCCGTCTTCTGTCTGCATCACCCGGGATCTCCTAGGAGCACTTCGCGTGTCTTCCCCGAGTGTCTGCATGTGCGGGCTGCCGGGAAAATGCGGGGGTTGGGCTGGTAATTCAGGTAGTATCTAGTGCCTCCCCCTGGACTTGGGAGGTAATTTGCGGACTTCCCCCTGCCAGGGAACACCTGTGACACCAGTCAGCTGCGTGGACGTCGGCCACAAAATTCCCCCACACAGTCAGCCGTGTTCCGGAATTCTGAGAGTGGGGAAGTTCCGTCTTCTGTCTGCAGCACCCGGGATCTCCTAGGAGCACTTCACGTGTCTTCCCCGAGTGTCTGCATGTGCGGGCTGCCGGGGAAAGACGGGGTTTGGGCTGGAAATGCAGGTAGCATCTAGTGCCTCCCCCTGGACAGGGTAGGCAATTAGTGGAATTCCCCGTGCCAGGGAACACCTTTGACATCACTTAGCTGCGTGGAGGGCGGCCCCGAACCTCCCCCACACAGTCAGCCGTGTTCCGGAATTCTGAGAGTGGGGAGGTTCCGTCTTCTGTCTGCAGCACCCGGGATCTCCTAGGAGCCCTTCGTGTCTTACCCGAGTGTCTGACTTTGCATGCTGCCGGGGAAAGGCGGGGGTTGTGCTGGAAATGCAGGTAGCATCTAGCGCATCCTCCTGGACAGGGTAGGCAATTAGCGGATTTCCCCATGCCAGGGAACACCTGTGACACCAGTCAGCTGCGTGGACGGTGGCCCCAAACCTCCCCCACAAAGTCAGCCGTGTTCCGGAATTATGAGAGTGGGGAGGTTCCGTCTTCTGTCTGCAGCACCCGGGATCTCCTAAGAGCACTTCGCATGTCTTCCCCGAGTGTCTGCATTTGCGGGCTGCCGGGGAAAGGCGGGGGTTGTGCTGGAAATGCAGGTAGCATCTAGCGCATCCTCCTGGACAGGGTAGGCAATTTGCGGATTTCCCCATGCCAGGGAACACCTGTGACACCAGTCAGCTGCGTGGAGGGCGGCCCCGAACCTCCCCCACACAGTCAGCCGTGTTCCGGGATTGTGAGTGTGGGGAGGTTCCGTCTTCTGTCTGCATCACCTGGGATCTCCTAGGAGCCATTCGCGCGTCTTCCCCGAGTGTCTGCATGTGCGGGCTGCCGGGGAAAGGCGGGGTTTGGGCTGGATATGCAGGTAGCATCTAGTGCCCCCCCATGGACAGGGTAGGCAATTAGCGGACTTCCCCATGCCAGGGAACAACTTTGACACCACTTAGTTGCGTGGAGGGCGGCCCCGAACCTCCCCCACACAGTCAGCCGTGTTCCGGGATTCTGAGAGTGGGGAGGTTCCGTCTTCTGTCTGCAGCACCCGGGATCTCCTAGGAGCCCTTCGTGTCTTACCCGAGTGTCTGACTTTGCGGGCTCTCGGGGAATGGCGGGGGTTGTGCTGGAAATGCAGGTAGAATCTAGCGCATCCTCCTGGACAGGGTAGGCAATTAGCGGATTTCCCCATGCCAGGGAACACCTGTGACACCAGTCAGCTGCGTGGACGGCGGCCCCAAACCTCCTTCACAAAGTCAGCCGTGTTCCGGAATTATGAGTGTTGGGAGGTTCCGTCTTCTGTCTGCAGCACCCGGGATCTCCTAAGAGCACTTCGCGTGTCTTCCCCGAGTGTCTGCATGTGCGGGCTGCCGAGGAAAGGCGGGGTTTGGGCTGGAAATGCAGGTAGCATCTAGTGCCTCCCCCTGGACAGGGTAGGCAATTAGCGGATTTACCCATGCCAGGGAACACCTTTGACACCACTTAGCTGCATGGTGTTCGGCTCCGAACCTTCCCCACACAGTCAGCCGTGTTCCGGAATTGTGAGTGTGGGGAGGTTCCGTCTTATGTCTGCAGCACCCGGGATCTCCTAGGAGCACTTCGCGTGTCTTCCCCGAGTGTCTAACTGTGCGGGCTGCCGGGGAAATGCGGGGGTTGGGCTGGAAATGCAGGTAGTATCTAGTGCCTCCCCCTGGACTTGGGAGGTAATTTGCGGAATTCCCCCTGCCAGGGAACACCTGTGACACCAGTCAGCTGCGTGGACGTCGGCCACAAAACTCCCCCACACAGTCAGCCGTGTTCCGGAATTCTGAGAGTGGGGAGGTTCCGTCTTCTGTCTGCAGCACCCGGGATCTCCTAGGAGCACTTCGCGTGTCTTCCCCGAGTGTCTGCATTTGCGGGCTGTCGGGGAAAGGCGGGGTTTTGGCTGGAAATGCAGGTAGCATCTAGTGCCTCCCCCTGGACAGGGTAGGCAATTAGCGGACTTCCCCGTGCCAGGGAACAACTTTGACACCACTTAGCTGCGTGGAGGGCGGCGCCGAACCTCCCCCACACAGTCAGACGTGTTCCGGAATTGTGAGTGTGGGGAGGTTCCGTCTTCTGTCTGCATCACCTGGGATCTCCTAGGAGCCCTTCGCGCGTCTTCCCCGAGTGTCTGCATGTGCGGGCTGCCGGGGAAAGGCGGGGTTTGGTCTGGAAAAGCAGGTAGCATCTAGTGCCCCCCCATGGACAGGGTAGGCAATTAGCGGAATTCCCCATGCCGAGGAACAACTTTGACACCACTTAGCTGCGTGGAGGGCGGCCCCGAAACTCCCCCACACAGTCGGCCGTGTTCCGGGATTCTGAGAGTGGGGAGGTTCCGTCTTCTATCTGCAGCACCCGGGATCTCCTAGGAGCCCTTCGTGTCTTACCCGAGTGTCTGCCTTTGCGGGCTGCCGGGGAATGGCGGGGGTTGTGCTGGAAATGCAGGTAGAATCTAGCGCATCCTCCTGGACAGGGTAGGCAATTAGCAGATTTCCCCATGCCAGGGAACACCTGTGACACCAGTCAGCTGCGTGGACGGCGGCCCCAAACCTCCCCCACTAAGTCAGCCGTGTTCCGGAATTATGAGAGTTGGGAGGTTCCGTCTTCTGTCTGCAGCACCCGGGATCTCCTAAGAGCACTTCGCGTGTCTTCCCCGAGTGTCTGCATGTGCGGGCTGCCGGGGAAAGGCGGGGTTTGGGCTGGAAATGCAGGTAGCATCTAGTGACTCGCCCTGGACAGGGTAGGCAATTAGAGGATTTACCCATGCCAGGGAACACCTTTGACACCACTTAGCTGCGTGGAGGGCGGCCCCGAACTTCCCCCACACAGTCAGCCGTGTTCCGGAATTGTGAGTGTGGGGAGGTTCCGTCTTCTGTCTGCAGCACCCGGGATCTCCTAGGAGCCCTTCGCGTTTCTTCCCCGAGTTTCTAACTGTGCGGGCTGCCGGGGAAAGGCGGGGGTTGGGCTGGAAATGCAGGTAGTATCTAGTGCCTCCCCCTGGACTTGGGAGGTAATTTGCGGACTTCCCCCTGCCAGGGAACACCTGTGACACCAGTCAGCTGCGTGGAAGGCGGCCCCAAACCTCCCCCACACAGTCAGCCGTGTTCTGGAATTCTGAGTGTGGGGAGGTTCCGTCTTCTGTCTGCAGCACCCGGGATCTCCTAGGAGCACTTCGCGTGTCTTCCCCAAGTGTCTGCATGTGCGGGCTGCCGGGGAAAGACGGGGTTTGTGCTGGAAATGCAGGTAGCATCTAGTGCCTCCCCCTGGACAGGGTAGGCAATTAGCGGACTTCCCCGTGCCAGGGAACACCTTTGACATCACTTAGCTGCGTGGAGGGCGGCCCCGAACCTCCCCCACACAGTCAGCCGTGTTCCGGAATTCTGAGAGTGGGGAGGTTCCGTCTTCTGTCTGCAGCACCCGGGATCTCCTAGGAGCCCTTCGTGTCTTACCCGAGTGTCTGCCTTTGCGGGCTGCCGGGGAAAGGCGGGGGTTGTGCTGGAAATGCAGGTAGCATCTAGCGCATCCTCCTGGACAGGGTAGGCAATTAGCGGATTTCCCCATGCCAGGGAACACCTGTGACACCAGTCAGCTGCGTGGACGGCGGCACCAAACCTCCCCCACACAGTCAGCCGTGTTCCGGGATTGTGAGTGTGGGGAGGTTCCGTCTTCTGTCTGCAGCACCCGGGATCTCCTAAGAGCACTTCGCGTGTCTTCCCCGAGTGTCTGCATGTGCGGGCTGCCGGGGAAAGGCGGGGGTTGTGCTGGAAATGCAGGTAGCATCTAGCGCATCCTCCTGGACAGGGTAGGCAATTAGCGGATTTCCCCATGCCAGGGAACACCTGTGACACCAGTCAGCTGCGTGGAGGGCGGCCCCAAACCTCCCCCACACAGTCAGCCGTGTTCCGGGATTGTGAGTGTGGGGAGGTTCCGTCTTCTGTCTGCATCACCTGGGATCTCCTAGGAGCCGTTCGCGCGTCTTCCCCGAGTGTCTGCATGTGCGGGCTGCCGGGGAAAGGCGGGGTTTGGGCTGGAAATGCAGGTAGCATCTATTGCCCCCCCATGGAATAGGTAAGCAATTAGCGGACTTCCCCATGCCAGGGAACAACTTTGACACCACTTAGCTGCGTGGAGGGCGGCCCCGAACCTCCCCCACACAGTCAGCCGTGTTCCGGGATTCTGAGAGTGGGGAGGTTCCGTCTTCTGTCTGCAGCACCCGGGATTTTCTAGGAGCCCTTCGTGTCTTACCCGAGTGTCTGCCTTTGTGGGCTGCTGGGGAATGGCGGGGGTTGTGCTGGAAATGCAGGTAGAATCTAGCGCATCCTCCTGGACAGGGTAGGCAATTAGCGGATTTCCCCATGCCAGGGAACACCTGTGACACCAGTCAGCTGCGTGGACGGCGGCCCCAAACCTCCCCCACAAAGTCAGCCGTGTTCCGGAATTATGAGAGTTGGGAGGTTCCGTCTTCTGTCTGCAGCACCCGGGATCTCCTAAGAGCACTTCGCGTGTCTTCCCCGAGTGTCTGCATGTGCGGGCTGCCGGGGAAAGGCGGGGTTTGGGCTGGAAATGCAGGTAGAATCTAGTGCCTCCCCCTGGACAGGGTAGGCAATTAGAGGATTTACCCATGCCAGGGAACACCTTTGACACCACTTAGCTGCATGGTGTTCGGCTCCGAACCTCCCCCACACAGTCAGCCGTGTTCCGGAATTGTGAGTTTGGGGAGGTTCCGTCTTCTGTCTGCAGCACCCGGGATCTCCTAGGAGCACTTCGCGTGTCTTCCCCGAGTGTCTGCATGTGCGGGCTGTTGGGGAAAGGCGGGGTTTGTGCTGGAAATTCAGGTAGCCTCTAGTGCCTCCCCATTGCCAGGATAGGCAATTAGCGGACTTCCCCATGCCAGGGAACAACTTTGACACCACTTAGCTGCGTGGAGGGCGGCCCCGAACCTCCCCGACACAGTCAGCCGTGTTCCGGAATTGTGAGTGTGGGGAGGTTCCGTCTTCTGTCTGCAGCACCCGGGATCTCCTAGGAGCCCTTCGCGTGTCTTCCCCGAGTGTCTGCATGTGCGGGCTGCCGGGGAAAGGCGGGGTTTGGGCTGGAAATGCAGGTAGCATCTAGTGCCTCCCCCTGGACAGGGTAGGCAATTAGCGGATTTACCCATGCCAGGGAACACCTTTGACACCACTTAGCTGCATGGAGTTCGGCTCCGAACCTTCCCCACACAGTCAGCCGTGTTCCGGAATTGTGAGTGTGGGGAGGTTCCGTCTTCTGTCTGCAGCACCCGGGATCTCCTAGGAGCACTTCGCGTGTCTTCCCCAAATGTCTAACTGTGCGGGCTGCCGGGGAAATGCGGGGGTTGGGCTGGAAATGCAGGTAGTATCTAGTGCCTCCCCCTGGACTTGGGAGGTAATTTGCGGACTTCCCCCTGCAAGGGAACACCTGTGACATAAGTCAGCTGCGTGGACGTCGGCCACAAAACTCCCCCACACAGTCAGCCGTGTTCCGGAATTCTGAGAGTGGGGAGGTTCCGTCTTCTGTCTGCAGCACCCGGGATCTCCTAGGAGCTCTTCACGTGTCTTCCCCGAGTGTCTGCATGTGCGGGCTGCCGGGGAAAGGCGTGGGTTGTGCTGGAAATGCAGGTAGCATCTAGCGCATCCTCCTGGACAGGGTAGGCAATTAGCGCATTTCCCCATGACAGGGAACACCTGTGACACCAGTCAGCTGCGTGGAGGGCGGCCCCGAACCTCCCCCACACAGTCAGCCGTGTTCCGGGATTGTGAGTGTGGGGAGGTTCCGTCTTCTGTCTGCATCACCTGGGATCTCCTAGGAGCCCTTCGCGCGTCTTCCCCGAGTGTCTGCATGTGCGGGATGCCGGGGAAAGGCGGGGTTTGGGCTGGATATGTAGGTAGCATCTAGTGCCCCCCCATGGACAGGGTAGGCAATTAGCGGACTTCCCCATGCCAGGGAACAACTTTGACACCACTTAGCTGCGTGGAGGGCGGCCCCGAACCTCCCCCACACTGTCAGCCGTGTTCCGGGATTCTGAGAGTGGGGAGGTTCCGTCTTCTGTCTGCAGCACCCGGGATCTCCTAGGAGCCCTTCGTGTCTTACCCGAGTGTCTGCCTTTGCGGGCTGCCGGGGAATGGCGGGGGTTGTGCTGGAAATTCAGGTAGAATCTAGCGCATCCTCCTGGACAGGGTAGGCAATTAGCGGATTTCCCCATGCCAGGGAACACCTGTGACACCAGTCAGCTGCGTGGACGGCGGCCCCAAACCTCCCTCACAAAGTCAGCCGTGTTCCGGAATTATGAGAGTTGGGAGGTTCCGTCTTCTGTCTGCAGCACCCGGGATCTCCTAAGAGCACTTCGCGTGTCTTCCCCGAGTGTCTGCATGTGCGGGCTGCCGGGGAAAGGCGGGGTTTGGGCTGGAAATGCAGGTAGCATCTAGTGCCTCCCCCTGGACAGGGTAGGCAATTAGCGGATTTACCCATGCCAGGGAACACCTTTGACACCACTTAGCTGCATGGTGTTCGGCTCCGAACCTTCCCCACACAGTCAGCCGTGTTCCGGAATTGTGAGTGTGGGGAGGTTCCGTCTTCTGTCTGCAGCACCCGGGATCTCCTAGGAGCACTTCGCGTGTCTTCCCCGAGTGTCTAACTGTGCGGGCTGCCGGGGAAATGCGGGGGTTGGGCTGGAAATGCAGGTAGTATCTAGTGCCTCCCCCTGGACTTGGGAGGTAATTTGCGGAATTCCCCCTGCCAGGGAACACCTGTGACACCAGTCAGCTGCGTGGACGTCGGCCACAAAACTCCCCCACACAGTCAGCCGTGTTCCGGAATTCTGAGAGTGGGGAGGTTCCGTCTTCTGTCTGCAGCACCCGGGATCTCCTAAGAGCATTTCGCGTGTCTTCCCCGAGTGTCTGCATGTGCGGGCTGCCGGGGAAAGGCGGGGGTTGTGCTGGAAATGCAGGTAGCATCTAGCGCATCCTCCTGGACAGGGTAGGCAATTAGCGGATTTCCCCATGCCAGGGAACACCTGTGACACCAGTCAGCTGCGTGGAGGGCGGCCCCAAACCTCCCCCACACAGTCAGCCGTGTTCCGGGATTGTGAGTGTGGGGAGGTACCGTCTTCTGTCTGCAGCACCCGGGATCTCCTAGGAGCACTTCGCGTGTCTTCCCCGAGTGTCTGCATGTGCGGGCTGTTGGGGAAAGGCGGGGTTTGGGCTGGAAATGCAGGTAGCCTCTAGTGCCTCCCCATTGCCAAGATAGGCAATTAGCGGACTTCCCCGTGCCAGGGAACAACTTTGACACCACTTAGCTGCGTGGAGGGCGGCCCCGAACTTCCCCCACACAGTCAGCCGTGTTCCGGAATTGTGAGTGTGGGGAGGTTCCGTCTTCTGTCTGCAGCACCCGGGATCTCCTAAGAGCACTTCGCGTGTCTTCCCCGAGTGTCTGCATGTGCGGGCTGCCGGGGAAAGGCGGGGTTTGGGCTGGAAATGCAGGTAGCATCTAGTGCCTCCCCCTGGACAGGGTAGGCAATTAGCGGATTTACCCATGCCAGGGAACACCTTTGACACCAATTAGCTGCATGGAGTTCGGCTCCGAACCTTCCCCACACAGTCAGCCGTGTTCCAGAATTGTGAGTGTGGGGAGGTTCCGTCTTCTGTCTGCAGCACCCGGGATCTCCTAGGAGCACTTCGCGTGTCTTCCCCAAGTGTCTAACTGTGCGGGCTGCCGGGGAAATGCGGGGGTTGGGCTGGAAATTCAGGTAGTATCTAGTGCCTCCCCCTGGACTTGGGAGGTAATTTGCGGACTTCCCCCTGCCAGGGAACACCTGTGACACCAGTCAGCTGCGTGGACGTCGGCCACAAAACTCCCCCACACAGTCAGCCGTGTTCCGGAATTGTGAGTGTGGGGAGGTTCCGTCTTCTGTCTGCAGCATCCGGGATCTCCTAGGAGCAATTCGCGTGTCTTCCCCGAGTGTCTGCATGTGCGGGCTGCCGGGGAAAGACGGGGTTTGGGCTGGAAATGCAGGTAGCATCTAGTGCCTCCCCCTGGACAGGGTAGGCAATTAGCGGACTTCCCCGTGCCAGGGAACACCTTTGACATCACTTAGCTGCGTGGAGGGCGGCCCCGAACCTCCCCCACACAGTCAGCCGTGTTCCGGAATTCTGAGAGTGGGGAGGTTCCGTCTTCTGTCTGCAGCACCCGGGATCTCCTAGGAGCCCTTCGTGTCTTACCCGAGTGTCTTACTTTGCGGGCTGCCGGGGAAAGGCGGGGGTTGTGCTGGAAATGCAGGTAGCATCTAGCGCATCCTCCTGGACAGGGTAGGCAATTAGCGGATTTCCCCATGCCAGGGAACACCTGTGACACCAGTCAGCTGCGTGGACGGCGGCCCCGAACCTCCCCCACACAGTCAGCCGTGTTCCGGAATTGTGAGTGTGGGGAGGTTCCGTCTTCTGTCTGCAGCACCCGGGATCTCCTAGGAGACCTTCGCGTGTCTTCCCCGAGTGTCTGCATGTGCGGGCTGCCGGGGAAAGGCGGGGTTTGAGCGGGAAATGCAGGTAGTATCTCGTGCCTCCCCATGGACAGTGTAGGCAATTAGCGGACTTCCCCGTGCCAGGGAACAACTTTGACACCACTTAGCTGCGTGGAGGGCGGCCCCGAACATCCCCCACACAGTCAGCCGTGTTCCGGGATTGTGAGTGTGGGGAGGTCCGTCTTCTGTCTGCATCACCTGGGATCTCCTAGGAGCCCTTCGCGCGTCTTCCCCGAGTGTCTGCATTTGCGGGCTGCCGGGGAAAGGCGGGGTTTGGGCTGGATATGCAGGTAGCATCTAGTGCCCCCCCATGGACAGGGTAGGCAATTAGCGGACTTCCCCATGCCAGGGAACAACACTGACACCACTTAGCTGCGTGGAGGGCGGCCCCGAACCTCCCCCACACAGTCGGCCGTGTTCCGGGATTCTGAGAGTGGGGAGGTTCCGTCTTCTGTCTGCAGCACCCGGGATCTCCTAGGAGCCCTTCGTGTCTTACCCGAGTGTCTGCCTTTGCGGGCTGCCGGGGAATGGCGGGGGTTGTGCTGGAAATGCAGGTAGAATCTAGCGCATCCTCCTGGACAGGGTAGGCAATTAGCGGATTTCCCCATGCCAGGGAACACCTGTGACACGAGTCAGCTGCGTGGACGGCGGCCCAAAAACCTCCCCCACAAAATCAGCCGTGTTCCGGAATTATGAGATTTGGGAGGTTCCGTCATCTGTCTGCAGCACCCGGGATCTCCTAAGAGCACTTCGCGTGTCTTCCCCGAGTGTCTGCATGTGCGGGCTGCCGGGGAAAGGCGGGGTTTGGGCTGGAAATGCAGGTAGCATCTAGTGCCTCCCCCTGGACAGGGTAGGCAATTAGCGGATTTACCCATGCCAGGGAACACCTTTGACACCACTTAGCTGCATGGAGTTCGGCTCCGAAACTCCCCCACACAGTCAGCCGTGTTCCGGAATTGTGAGTGTGGGGAGGTTCCGTCTTCTGTCTGCAGCACCCGGGATCTCCTAGGAGCACTTCTCGTGTCTTCCCCGAGTGTCTAACTGTGCGGGCTGCCGGGGAAATGCGGGGGTTGGGCTGGTAATGCAGGTAGTATCTAGTGTCTCCCCCTGGACTTGGGAGGTAATTTGCGGACTTCCCCCTGCCAGGGAACACCTGTGACACCAGTCAGCTGCGTGGTCGTCGGCCACAAAATTCCCCCACACAGTCAGCCGTGTTCCGGAATTCTGAGAGTTGGGAGGTTCCGTCTTCTGTCTGCAGCACCCGGGATCTCCTAGGAGCACTTCGCGTGTCTTCCCCGAGTGTCTGCATGTGCGGGCTGTCGGGGAAAGGCGGGGTTTGGGCTGGAAATGCAGGTAGCATCTAGTGCCTCCCCATTGCCAGGGTAGGCAATTAGCGGACTTCCCCGTGCCAGGGAACAACTTTGACACCACTTAGCTGCGTGGAGGGCGGCCCCGAACTTCCCCCACACAGTCAGCCGTGTTCCGGATTTGTGAGTGTGGGGAGGTTCCGTCTTCTGTCTGCAGCACCCGGGATCTCCTAGGAGCCCTTCGCGTGTCTTCCCCGAGTGTCTACCTGTGCGGGCTGCCGGGGAAAGGCGGGGGTAGGGCTGGAAATGCAGGTAGTATCTAGTGCCTCCCGCTGGACTTGGGAGGTAATTTGCGGACTGCCCCCTGCCAGGGAACACCTGTGACACCAGTCAGCTGCGTGGAAGGCGGCCCCAAACCTCCCCCACACAGTCAGCCGTGTTCTGGAATTCTGAGTGTGGGGAGGTTCCGTCTTCTGTATGCAGCACCCGGGATCTCCTAGGAGCACTTCGCGTGTCTTCCCCAAGTGTCTGCATGTGCGGGCTGCCGGGGAAAGACGGGGTTTGGGCTGGAAATGCAGGTAGCATCTAGTGCCTCCCCCTGGACAGGGTAGGCAATTAGCGGACTTCCCCGTGCCAGGGAACACCTTTGACATCACTTAGCTGCGTGGAGGGCGGCCCCGAACCTCCCCCACACAGTCAGCCGTGTTCCGGAATTCTGAGAGTTGGGAGGTTCCGTCTTCTGTCTGCAGCACCCGGGATCTCCTAGGAGCCCTTCGTGTCTTACCCGAGTGTCTTACTTTGCGGGCTGCCGGGGAAAGGCGGGGGTTGTGCTGGAAATGCAGGTAGCATCTAGCGCATCCTCCTGGACAGGGTAGGCAATTAGCGGAATTCCCCATGCCAGGGAACACCTGTGACACCAGTCAGCTGCGTGGACGGCGGCCCCAAACCTCCCCCACAAAGTCAGCCGTGATCCGGAATTATGAGAGTGGGGAGGTACCGTCTTCTGTCTGCAGCACCCGGGATCTCCTAAGAGCACTTCGCGTGTCTTCCCCGAGTGTCTGCATGTGCGGGCTGCCGGGGAAAGGCGGGGGTTGTGCTGGAAATGCAGGTAGCATCTAGCGCATCCTCCTGGACAGGGTAGGTAATTAGCGGATTTCCCCATGCCAGGGAACACCTGTGACACCAGTCAGCTGCGTGGAGGGCGGCCCCAAACCTCCCCCACACAGTCAGCCGTGTTCCGGGATTGTGAGTGTGGGGAGGTTCCGTCTTCTGTCTGCATCACCTGGGATCTCCTAGGAGCACTTCGCGCGTCTTCCCCGAGTGTCTGCATGTGCGGGCTGCCGGGGAAAGGCGGGGTTTGGGCTGGAAATGCAGGTAGCATCTAGTGCCCTCCCATGGACAGGGTAGGCAATTAGCGGACTTCCCCATGCCAGGGAACAACTTTGACACCACTTAGCTGCGTGGAGGGCGGCCCCGAACCTCCCCCACACAGTCAGCCGTGTTCCGGGATTCTGAGAGTGGGGAGGTTCCGTCTTCTGTCTGCAGAACCCGGGATCTCCTAGGAGCCCTTCGTGTCTTACCCGAGTGTCTGCCTTTGCGGGCTGCCGGGGAATGGCGGGGGTTGTGCGGGAAATGCAGGTAGAATCTAGCGCATCCTCCTGCACAGGGTAGGCAATTAGCGGATTTCCCCATGCCAGGGAACACCTGTGACACCAGTCAGATGCGTGGACGGCGGCCCCAAACCTCCCCCACAAAGTCAGCCGTGTTCCGGAATTATGAAAGTTGGGAGGTTCCGTCTTCTGTCTGCAGCACCCGGGATCTCCTAAGAGCACTTCGCGTGTCTTCCCCGAGTGTCTGCATGTGCGGGCTGCCGGGGAATGGCGGGGTTTGGGCTGGAAATGCAGGTAGCATCTAGTGCCTCCCCCTGGACAGGGTAGGCAATTAGCGGATTTACCCATGCCAGGGAACACCTTTGACACCACTTAGCTGCATGGAGTTCAGCTCCGAACCTCCCCCACACAGTCAGCCGTGTTCCGGAATTGTGAGTGTGGGGAGGTTCCGTCTTCTGTCTGCAGCACCCGGGATCTCCTAGGAGCACTTCGCGTGTCTTCCCCAAGTGTCTAACTGTGCGGGCAGCCGGGGAAATGCGGGGGTTGGGCTGGAAATGCAGGTAGTATCTAGTGCCTCCCCCTGGACTTGGGAGGTAATTTGCGGACTTCCCCCTGCCAGGGAACACCTGTGACATAAGTCAGCTGCGTGGACGTCGGCCACAAAACTCCCCCACACAGTCAGCCGTGTTCCGGAATTCTGAGAGTGGGGAGGTTCCGGCTTCTGTCTGCAGCACCCGGGATCTCCTAGGAGCACTTCGCGTGTCTTCCCCGAGTGTCTGCATGTGCGGGCTGACGGGGAAAGGCGTGGGTTGTGCTGGAAATGCAGGTAGCATCTAGCGCATCCTCCTGTACAGGGTAGGCAATTAGCGGATTTCCCCATGACAGGGAACACCTGTGACACCAGTCAGCTGCGTGGAGGGCGGCCCCGAACCTCCCCCACACAGTCAGCCGTGTTCCGGGATTATGAGTGTGGGGAGGTTCCGTCTTCTGTCTGCATCACCTGGGATCTCCTAGGAGCCCTTCGCGCGTCTTCCCCGAGTGTCTGCATGTGCGGGCTGCCGGGGAAAGGCGGGGTTTGGGCTGGATATGCAGGTAGCATCTAGTGCCCCCCCATGGACAGGGTAGGCAATTAGCGGACTTCCCCATGCCAGGGAAAAACTTTGACACCACTTAGCTGCGTGGAGGGCGGCCCCGAACCTCCCCCACACAGTCAGCCGTGTTCCGGGATTCTGAGAGTGGGGAGGTTCCGTCTTCTGTCTGCAGCACCCGGGATCTCCTAGGAGCCCTTCGTGTCTTACCCGAGTGTCTGCCTTTGCGGGCTGCCGGGGAATGGCGGGGGTTGTGCTGGAAATTCAGGTAGAATCTAGCGCATCCTCCTGGACAGGGTAGGCAATTAGCGGATTTCCCCATGCCAGGGAACACCTGTGACACCAGTCAGCTGCGTGGACGGCGGCCCCAAACCTCCCTCACAAAGTCAGCCGTGTTCCGGAATTATGAGAGTTGGGAGGTTCCGTCTTCTGTCTGCAGCACCCGGGATCTCCTAAGAGCACTTCGCGTGTCTTCCCCGAGTGTCTGCATGTGCGGGCTGCCGGGGAAAGGCGGGGTTTGGGCTGGAAATGCAGGTAGCATCTAGTGCCTCCCCCTGGACAGGGTATGCAATTAGCGGATTTACCCATGCCAGGGAACACCTTTGACACCACTTAGCTGCATGGTGTTCGGCTCCGAACCTTCCCCACACAGTCAGCCGTGTTCCGGATTTGTGAGTGTGGGGACGTTCCGTCTTCTGTCTGCAGCACCCGGGATCTCCTAGGAGCCCTTCGCGTGTCTTCCCCGAGTGTCTGCATGTGCGGGCTGCCGGGGAAAGGCGGGGTTTTGGCGGGAAATGCAGGTAGTATCTCGTGCCTCCCCATGGACAGTGTAGGCAATTAGCGGACTTCCCCGTGCCAGGGAACAACTTTGACACCACTTAGCTGCGTGGAGGGCGGCCCCGAACTTCCCCCACACAGTCAGCCGTGTTCCGGAATTGTGAGTGTGGGGAGGTTCCGTCTTCTGTCTGCAGCACCCGGGATCTCCTAGGAGCCCTTCGCGTGTCTTCCCCGAGTGTCTACCTGTGCGGGCTGTCGGGGAAAGGCGGGGGTTGGGCTGGAAATGCAGGTAGTATCTAGTGCCTCCCCCTGGACTTGGGAGGTAATTTGCGGACTTCCCCCTGCCAGGGAACACCTGTGACACCAGTCAGCTGCGTGGAAGGCGGCCCCAAACCTCCCCCACACAGTCAGCCGTGTTCTGGAATTCTGAGTGTGGGGAGGTTCCGTCTTCTGTCTGCAGCACCCGGGATCTCCTAGGAGCACTTCGCGTGTCTTCCCCAAGTGTCTGCATGTGCGGGCTGCCGGGGAAAGTCGGGGTTTGGGCTGGAAATGCAGGTAGCATCTAGTGCCTCCCCCTGGACAGGGTAGGCAATTAGCGGACTTCCCCTTGCCAGGGAACACCTTTGACATCACTTAGCTGCGTGGAGGGCGACCCCGAACCTCCCCCACACAGTCAGCCGTGTTCCGGAATTCTGAGAGTGGGGAGGTTCCGTCTTCTGTCTGCAGCACCCGGGATCTCCTAGGAGCCCTTCGTGTCTTACCCGAGTGTCTGACTTTGCGGGCTGCCGGAGAAAGGCGGGGGTTGTGCTGGAAATGCAGGTAGCATCTAGCGCATCCTCCTGGACACGGTAGGCAATTAGCGGATTTCCCCATGCCAGGGAACACCTGTGACACCAGTCAGCTGCGTGGAGGGCGGCCCCAAACCTCCCCCACACAGTCAGCCGTGTTCCGGGATTGTGAGTGTGGGGAGGTTCCGTCTTCTGTCTGCAGCACCCGGGATCTCCTAGGAGCACTTCGCGTGTCTTCCCCGAGTGTCTGCATGTGCGGGCTGTTGGGGAAAGGCGGGGTTTGGGCTGGAAATGCAGGTAGCATCTAGTGCCTCCCCATTGCCAGGATAGGCAATTAGCGGACTTCCCCGTGCCAGGGAACAACTTTGACACCACTTAGCTGCGTGGAGGGCGGCCCCGAACTTCCCCCACACAGTCAGCCGTGTTCCGGAATTGTGAGTGTGGGGAGGTTCCGTCTTCTGTCTGCAGCACCCGGGATCTCCTAAGAGCACTTCGCGTGTCTTCCCCGAGTGTCTGCATGTGCGGGCTGCCGGGGAAAGGCGGGGTTTGGGCTGGAAATGCAGGTAGAATCTAGTGCCTCCCCCTGGACAGGGTATGCAATTAGCGGATTTACCCATGCCAGGGAACACCTTTGATACCACTTAGCTGCATGGAGTTCGGCTCCGAACCTTCCCCACACAGTCAGCCGTGTTCCAGAATAGTGAGTGTGGGGAGGTTCCGTCTTCTGTCTGCAGCACCCGGGATCTCCTAGGAGCACTTCGCGTGTCTTCCCCAAGTGTCTAATTGTGCGGGCTGCCGGGGAAATGCGGGGGTTGGGCTGGAAATGCAGGTAGCATCTAGTGCCTCCCCCTGGACTTGGGAGGTAATTTGCGGACTTCCCCCTGCCAGGGAACACCTGTGACACCAGTCAGCTGCGTGGACGTCGGCCACAAAACTCCCCCACACAGTCAGCCGTGTTCCGGAATTCTGAGAGTGGGGAGGTTCCGTCTTCGGTCTGCAGCACCTGGGATCTCCTAGGAGCACTTCGCGTGTCTTCCCCGAGTGTCTGCATGTGCGGGCTGCCGGGGAAAGGCGGGGTTTGTGCTGGAAATGCAGGTAGCATCTAGTGCCTCCCCATGGACAGGGTAGGCAATTAGCGGAATTCCCCATGCCAGGGAACACCTTTGACACCACTTAGCTGCGTGGAGGGCGGCCCCGAACCTCCCCCACACAGTCAGCCGTGTTCCGGAATTGTGAGTGTGGGGAGGTTCCGTCTTCTGTCTGCAGCACCCGGGATCTCCTAGGAGACCTTCGCGTGTCTTCCCCGAGTGTCTGCATGTGCGGGCTGCCGGGGAAAGGCGGGGTTTGGGCGGGAAATGCAGGTAGTATCTCGTGCCTCCCCATGGACAGTGTAGGCAATTAGCGGACTTCCCCGTGCCAGGGAACAACTTTGACACCACTTAGCTGCGTGGAGGGCGGCCCCGAATCTCCCCCACACAGTCAGCCGTGTTCCGGGATTGTGAGTGTGGGGAGGTTCCGTCTTCTGTCTGCATCACCTGGGATCTCCTAGGAGCCCTTCGCGCGTCTTCCCCGAGTGTCTGCATTTGCGGGCTGCCGGGGAAAGGCGGGGTTTGGGCTGGAAATGCAGGTAGCATCTAGTGCCCCCCCATGGACAGGGTAGGCAATTAGCGGAATTCCCCATGCCAGGGAACAACTTTGACACCACTTAGCTGCGTGGAGGGCGGCCCCGAACCTCCCCCACACAGTCGGCCGTGTTCCGGGATTCTGAGAGTGGGGAGGTTCCGTCTTCTGTCTGCAGCACCCGGGATCTCCTAGGAGCCCTTCGTGTCTTACCCGAGTGTCTGCCTTTGCGGGCTGCAGGGGAATGGCGGGGGTTGTGCTGGAAATGCAGGTAGAATCTAGCGCATCCTCCTGGACAGGGTAGGCAATTAGCGGATTTCCCCATGCCAGGGAACACCTGTGACACCAGTCAGCTGCGTGGACGGCGGCCCCAAACCTCCCCCACAAAGTCAGCCGTGTTCCGGAATTATGAGAGTTGGGAGGTTCCGTCTTCTGTCTGCAGCACCCGGGATCTCCTAAGAGCACTTCGCGTGTCTTCCCCGAGTGTCTGCATGTGCGGGCTGCCGGGGAAAGGCGGGGTTTGGGCTGGAAATGCAGGTAGCATCTAGTGCCTCCCCCTGGACAGGGTAGGCAATTAGCGGATTTACCCATGCCAGGGAACATCTTTGACACCACTTAGCTGCATGGAGTTCGGCTCCGAACCTCCCCCACACAGTCCGCCGTGTTCCGGAATTGTGAGTGTGGGGAGGTTCCGTCTTCTGTCTGCAGCACCCGGGATCTCCTAGGAGCACTTCGCGTGTCTTCCCCGAGTGTCTAACTGTGCGGGTTGCAGGGGAAATGCGGGGGTTGGGCTGGTAATGCAGGTAGTATCTAGTGCCTCCCCCTGGACTTGGGAGGTAATTTGCGGACTTCCCCCTGCCAGGGAACACCTGTGACACCAGTCAGCTGCGTGGACGTCGGCCACAAAATTCCCCCACACAGTCAGCCGTGTTCCGGAATTCTGAGAGTGGGGAAGTTCCGTCTTCTGTCTGCAGCACCCGGGATCTCCTAGGAGCACTTCGCGTGTCTTCCCCGAGTGTCTGCATGTGCGGGCTGTCGGGGAAAGGCGGGGTTTGGGCTGGAAATGCAGGTAGCCTCTAGTGCCTACCCATTGCCAGGGTAGGCAATTAGCGGACTTCCCCGTGCCAGGGAACATCTTTGACACCACTTAGCTGCGTGGAGGGCGGCCCCGAACTTCCCCCACACAGTCAGCCGTGTTCCGGATTTGTGAGTGTGGGGAGGTTCCGTCTTCTGTCTGCAGCAGCGGGATCTCCTAGGAGCCCTTCGCGTGTCTTCCCCGAGTGTCTACCTGTGAGGGATGCCGGGGAAAGGCGGGGGTTGGGCTGGAAATGCAGGTAGTATCTAGTGCCTCCCCCTGGACTTGGGAGGTAATTTGCGGACTTCCCCCTGCCAGGGAACACCTGTGACACCAGTCAGCTGCGTGGACGGCGGCCCCAAACCTCCCCCACACAGTCAGCCGTGTTCTGGAATTCTGTGTGTGGGGAGGTTCCGTCTTCTGTCTGCAGCACCCGGGATCTCCTAGGAGCACTTCGCGTGTCTTCCCCAAGTGTCTGCATGTGCGGGCTGCCGGGGAAAGGCGGGGTTTGGGCTGGAAATGCAGGTAGCATCTAGTGCCTCCCCATTGCCAGGGTAGGCAATTAGCGGACTTCCCCGTGCCAGGGATCAACTTTGACACCACTTAGCTGCGTGGAGGGCGGCCCCGAACTTCCCCCACACAGTCAGCCGTGTTCCGGAATTGTGAGTGTGGGGAGGTTCCGTCTTCTGTCTGCAGCACCCGGGATCTCCTAGGAGTCCTTCGCGTGTCTTCCCCGAGTGTCTACCTGTGCGGGCTGCCGGGAAAGGCGGGGGTTGGGCTGGAAATGCAGGTAGTATCTAGTGCCTCCCCCTGGACTTGGGAGGTAATTTGCGGACTTCCCCCTGCCAGGGAACACCTGTGACACCAGTCAGCTGCGTGGACGGCGGCCCCAAACCTCCCCCACACAGTCAGCCGTGTTCTGGAATTCTGAGTGTGGGGAGGTTCCGTCTTCTGTCTGCAGCACCCGGGATCTCCTAGGAGCACTTCGCGTGTCTTCCCCGAGTGTCTGCATGTGCGGGCTGCCGGGGAAAGGCGGGGTTTGGGCTGGAAATGCAGGTAGCGTCTAGTGCCTCCCCCTGGACAGGGTAGGCAATTAGCGGATTTACCCATGCCAGGGAACACCTTTGACACCACTTAGCTGCATGGAGTTCGGCTCCGAACCTCCCCCACACAGTCAGCCGTGTTCCGGAATTGTGAGTGTGGGGAGGTTCCGGCTTCTGTCTGCAGCACCCGGGATCTCCTAGGAGCACTTCGCGTGTCTTCCCCGAGTGTCTATCTGTGCGGGCTGCCCGAGAAATGCGGGGGTTGGGCTGGAAATGCAGGTAGTATCTAGTGCCTCCCCCTGGACTTGGGAGGTAATTTGCGGACTTCCCCCTGCCAGGGAACACCTGTGACACCAGTCAGCTGCGTGGAAGTCGGCCACAAAACTCCCCCACACAGTCAGCCGTGTTCCGGAATTGTGAGTGTGGGGAGGTTCCGTCTTCTGTCTGCAGCACCTGGGATCTCCTAGGAGACCTTCGCGTGTCTTCCCCGAGTGTCTGCATGTGCGGGCTGCCGGGGAAAGGCGGGGTTTGGGCGGGAAATGCAGGTAGTATCTCGTGCCTCCCCATGGACAGTGTAGGCAATTAGCGGAATTCCCCGTGCCAGGGAACAACTTTGACACCACTTAGCTGCTTGGAGGGCGGCCTCGAACCTTCCCAACACAGTCAGCCGTGTTCCGGGATTGTGAGTGTGGGGAGGTTCCGTCTTCTGTCTGCATCACCTGGGATCTCCTAGGAGCCCTTCGCGCGTCTTCCCCGAGTGTCTGCATGTGCGGGCTGCCGGGGAAAGGCGGGGTTTGGGCTGGAAATGCAGGTAGCATCTAGTGCCCCCCCATGGACAGGGAGGCAATTAGCGGACTTCCCCATGCCAGGGAACAACTTTGACACCACTAAACTGCGTGGAGTGCGGCCCCGAAACTCCCCCACACAGTCAGCCGTGTTCCGGGATTCTGAGAGTGGGGAGGTTCCGTCTTCTGTCTGCAGCACCCGGGATCTCCTAGGAGCCCTTCGTGTCTTACCCGAGTGTCTGCCTTTGCGGGCTGCCGGGGAATGGCGGGGGTTGTGCTGGAAATGCAGGTAGAATCTAGCGCATCCTCCTGGACAGGGTAGGCAATTAGCGGATTTACCCATGCCAGGGAACAACTTTGACACCACTTAGCTGCATGGAGTTCGGCTCCGAACCTCCCCCACACAGTCAGCCGTGTTCCGGAATTGTGAGTGTGGGGAGGTTACGTCTTCTGTCTGCAGCACCCGGGATCTAGTAGGAGCACTTCGCGTGTCTTCCCCGAGTGTCTAACTGTGCGGGCTGCCGGGGAAATGCGGGGGTTGGGCTGGTAATGCAGGTAGTATCTAGTGCCTCCCCCTGGACTTGGGAGGTAATTTGCGGACTTCACCCTGCCAGGGAACACCTGTGACACCAGTCAGCTGCGTGGACGTCGGCAACAAAATTCCCCCACACAGTCAGCCGTGTTCCGGAATTCTGAGAGTGGGGAAGTTCCGTCTTCTGTCTGCAGCACCCGGGATCTCCTAGGAGCACTTCTCGTGTCTTCCCCGAGTGTCTGCATGTGCGGGCTGTCGGGGAAAGTCGGGGTTTGGGCTGGAAAAGCAGATAGCTTCTAGTGCCTCCCCATTGCCAGGGTAGGCAATTAGCGGACTTCCCCGTGCCAGGGAACAACTTTGACACCACTTAGCTGCGTGAAGGGCGGCCCCGAACTTCCCCCACACAGTCAGCCGTGTTCCCGAATTGTGAGTGTGGGGAGGTTCCGTCTTCTGTCTGCAGCACCCGGGATCTCCTAGGAGCCCTTCGCGTGTCTTCCCCGAGTATCTACCTGTGCGGGCTGCCGGGGAAATTCGGGGGTTGGGCTGGAAATGCAGGTAGTATCTAGTGCCTCCCCCTGGACTTGGGAGGTAATTTGCGGACTTCCCCCTGCCAGGGAACACCTGTGACACCAGTCAGCTGCGTGGACGGCGGCCCCAAACCTCCCCCACAAAGTCAGCCGTGTTCCGGAATTATGAGAGTGGGGAGGTTCCGTCTTCTGTCTGCAGCACCCGGGATCTCCTAAGAGCACTTCGCGTGTCTTCCCCGAGTGTCTGCATGTGCGGGCTGCCGGGGAAAGGCGGGGTTTGGGCTGGAAATGCAGGTAGCATCTAGTGCCTCCCCCTGGAGAGGGTAGGCAATTAGCGGACTTCCCCGTGCCAGGGAACAACTTTGACACCACTTAGCTGCGTGGAGTGCGGCCCCGAACTTCCCCCACACAGTCAGCCGTGTTCCGGAATTGTGAGTGCGGGGAGGTTCCGTCTTCTGTCTGCAGCACCCGGGATCTCCTAGGAGCACTTCGCGTGTCTTCCCCGAGTGTCTGCATGTGCGGGCTGCCGGGGAAAGGCGGGGTTTAGGCTGGAAATGCAGGTAGCATCTAGTGCCTCCCCATGGACAGGGTAGGCAATAGCGGACTTCCCCGTGCCAGGGAACACCTTTGACACCACTTAGCTGCGTGGAGGGCGGCCCCGAACCTCCCCCACACAGTCAGCCGTGTTCCGGAATTGTGAGGGTGGGGAGGTTCCGTCTTCTGTCTGCAGCACCCGGGATCTCCTAGGAGCACTTCGCGTGTCTTCCCCGAGTGTCTGCATTTGCGGGCTGCCGGGGAAAGGCGGGGTTTGGGCTGGAAATGCAGGTAGTATCTCGTGCCTCCCCATGAACAGTGTAGGCAATTAGCGGAATTCCCCGTGCCATGGAACAACTTTGACACCACTTAGCTGCGTGGAGGGCGGCCCCGAACCTCCCCCACACAGTCAGCCGTGTTACGATATGTGAGTATGGGGAGGTTCCGTCTTCCGTCTGCATTACCTGGGATCTCCTAGGAGCCCTTCGCGCGTCTTCCCCGACTGTCTGCATGTGCGGGCTGCCGGGGAATTGCGGGGTTTGGGCTGGAAATGCAGGTAGCATTTAGTGCCTCCCCATGGACAGGTTAGGCAATTAGCGGACTTCCCCATGCCAGGGAACACCTGTGACACCACTTAGCTGCGTGGAGGGCGGCCCCGAACCTCACCCACACAGTCAGCCGTGTTCCGGAATTGTGAGTGTGGGGAGGTTCCGTCTTCTGTCTGCAGCACCCGGGATCTCCTAGAAGCCCTTCTCGTGTCTTCCCCGATTTTCTACCTGTGCGGGCTGCTGGGGAAAGGCAGGGGTTGGGCTGGAAATGCAGGTAGTATCTAGTGCCTCCCCCTGGACTTGGGAGGAATTTAGCGGACTTCACCCTGCCAGGGAACACCTGTGACACCAGTCAGCTCCGTGGACGGCTGCCCCAAACCTCCCCCACAAAGTCAGCAGTGTTCCGGAATTATGAGAGTGGGGAGGTTCCGTCTTCTGTCTGCAGCACCCGGGATCTCCTAAGAGCACTTCGCGTGTCTTCCCCGAGTGTCTGCATGTGCGGGCTGCCGGGGAAAGGCGGGGTTTGGGCTGGAAATGCAGGTAGCATCTAGTGCCTCCCCCTGGAGAGGGTAGGCAATTAGCGGACTTCCCCGTGCCAGGGAACAACTTTGACACCACTTAGCTGCGTGGAGTGCGGCCCCGAACTTCCCCCACACAGTCAGCCGTGTTCCGGAATTGTGAGTGCGGGGAGGTTCCGTCTTCTGTCTGCAGCACCCGGGATCTCCTAGGAGCACTTCGCGTGTCTTCCCCGAGTGTCTGCATGTGCGGGCTGCCGGGGAAAGGCGGGGTTTAGGCTGGAAATGCAGGTAGCATCTAGTGCCTCCCCATGGACAGGGTAGGCAATAGCGGACTTCCCCGTGCCAGGGAACACCTTTGACACCACTTAGCTGCGTGGAGGGCGGCCCCGAACCTCCCCCACACAGTCAGCCGTGTTCCGGAATTGTGAGGGTGGGGAGGTTCCGTCTTCTGTCTGCAGCACCCGGGATCTCCTAGGAGCACTTCGCGTGTCTTCCCCGAGTGTCTGCATTTGCGGGCTGCCGGGGAAAGGCGGGGTTTGGGCTGGAAATGCAGGTAGTATCTCGTGCCTCCCCATGAACAGTGTAGGCAATTAGCGGAATTCCCCGTGCCATGGAACAACTTTGACACCACTTAGCTGCGTGGAGGGCGGCCCCGAACCTCCCCCACACAGTCAGCCGTGTTACGATATGTGAGTATGGGGAGGTTCCGTCTTCCGTCTGCATTACCTGGGATCTCCTAGGAGCCCTTCGCGCGTCTTCCCCGACTGTCTGCATGTGCGGGCTGCCGGGGAATTGCGGGGTTTGGGCTGGAAATGCAGGTAGCATTTAGTGCCTCCCCATGGACAGGTTAGGCAATTAGCGGACTTCCCCATGCCAGGGAACACCTGTGACACCACTTAGCTGCGTGGAGGGCGGCCCCGAACCTCACCCACACAGTCAGCCGTGTTCCGGAATTGTGAGTGTGGGGAGGTTCCGTCTTCTGTCTGCAGCACCCGGGATCTCCTAGAAGCCCTTCTCGTGTCTTCCCCGATTTTCTACCTGTGCGGGCTGCTGGGGAAAGGCAGGGGTTGGGCTGGAAATGCAGGTAGTATCTAGTGCCTCCCCCTGGACTTGGGAGGAATTTAGCGGACTTCACCCTGCCAGGGAACACCTGTGACACCAGTCAGCTCCGTGGACGGCTGCCCCAAACCTCCCCCACAAAGTCAGCAGTGTTCCGGAATTATGAGAGTGGGGAGGTTCCGTCTTCTGTCTGCAGCACCCGGGATCTCCTAAGAGCACTTCGCGTGTCTTCCCCGAGTGTCTGCATGTGCGGGCTGCCGGGGAAAGGCGGGGTTTGGGCTGGAAATGCAGGTAGCATCTAGTGCCTCCCCCTGGACAGGGTAGGCAATTAGCGGATTTACCCATGCCAGGGAACACCTTTGACACCACTTAGCTGCATGGAGTTCGGCTCCGAACCTCCCCCACACAGTCAGCCGTGTTCCGGTATTGTGAGTGTGGGGAGGTTCCGTCTTCTGTCTGCAGCACCCGGGATGCCCTAGGAGCACTTCGCGTGTCTTCCCCGAGTGTCTGCATTTGCGGACTGTCGGGGAAAGGCGGGGTTTGGGCTGGAAATGCAGGTAGCATCTAGTGCCTCCCCCTGGACAGGGTAGGCAATTAGCGGACTTCCCCGTGCCAGGGAACACCTGTGACACCAGTCAGCTGCGTGGACGGCGGCCCCAAACCTCCCCCACACAGTCAGCCGTGTTCCGGAATTCTGAGGGTGGGGAGGTTCCGTCTTCTGTCTGAAGCACCCGGGATCTCCTAGGAGCCCTTCGCGTGTCTTCCCCGAGTGTCTGCATGTGCGGGCTGCAGGGGAAAGGCGGGGTTTGGGCTGGAAATGCAGGTAGTATCTCGTGCCTCCCCATGGACAGTGTAGGCAATTAGCGGACTTCCCCGTGCCAGGGAACAACTTTGACAGCACTTAGCTGCGTGGAGGGCGGCCCCGAACCTCCCCCACACAGTCAGCCGTGTTCCGGGATTGTGAGTGTGGGGAGGTTCCGTCTTCTGTCTGCATCACCTGGGATCTCCTAGGAGCCCTTCGCACGTCTTCCCCGAGTGTCTGCATGTGCGGGCTGCCGGGGAAAGGCGGGGTTTGGGCTGGAAATACAGGTAGCATCTAGTGCCCCCCCATGGACAAGGTAGGAAATTAGCGGACTTCCCCATGCCATGGAACAATTTTGACACCACTTAGCTGCTTGGAGGGCGGCCTCGAACCTTCCCAACACAGTCAGCCGTGTTCCGGGATTGTGAGTGTGGGGAGGTTCCGTCTTCTGTCTGCATCACCTGGGATCTCCTAGGAGCCCTTCGCGCGTCTTCCCCGAGTGTCTGCATGTGCGGGCTGCCGGGGAAAGGCGGGGTTTGGGCTGGAAATGCAGGTAGCGTCTAGTGCCTCCCCCTGGACAGGGTAGGCAATTAGCGGATTTACCCATGCCAGGGAACACCTTTGACACCACTTAGCTGCATGGAGTTCGGCTCCGAACCTCCCCCACACAGTCAGCCGTGTTCCGGAATTGTGAGTGTGGGGAGGTTCCGGCTTCTGTCTGCAGCACCCGGGATCTCCTAGGAGCACTTCGCGTGTCTTCCCCGAGTGTCTATCTGTGCGGGCTGCCCGAGAAATGCGGGGGTTGGGCTGGAAATGCAGGTAGTATCTAGTGCCTCCCCCTGGACTTGGGAGGTAATTTGCGGACTTCCCCCTGCCAGGGAACACCTGTGACACCAGTCAGCTGCGTGGAAGTCGGCCACAAAACTCCCCCACACAGTCAGCCGTGTTCCGGAATTGTGAGTGTGGGGAGGTTCCGTCTTCTGTCTGCAGCACCTGGGATCTCCTAGGAGACCTTCGCGTGTCTTCCCCGAGTGTCTGCATGTGCGGGCTGCCGGGGAAAGGCGGGGTTTGGGCGGGAAATGCAGGTAGTATCTCGTGCCTCCCCATGGACAGTGTAGGCAATTAGCGGAATTCCCCGTGCCAGGGAACAACTTTGACACCACTTAGCTGCTTGGAGGGCGGCCTCGAACCTTCCCAACACAGTCAGCCGTGTTCCGGGATTGTGAGTGTGGGGAGGTTCCGTCTTCTGTCTGCATCACCTGGGATCTCCTAGGAGCCCTTCGCGCGTCTTCCCCGAGTGTCTGCATGTGCGGGCTGCCGGGGAAAGGCGGGGTTTGGGCTGGAAATGCAGGTAGCATCTAGTGCCCCCCCATGGACAGGGAGGCAATTAGCGGACTTCCCCATGCCAGGGAACAACTTTGACACCACTAAACTGCGTGGAGTGCGGCCCCGAAACTCCCCCACACAGTCAGCCGTGTTCCGGGATTCTGAGAGTGGGGAGGTTCCGTCTTCTGTCTGCAGCACCCGGGATCTCCTAGGAGCCCTTCGTGTCTTACCCGAGTGTCTGCCTTTGCGGGCTGCCGGGGAATGGCGGGGGTTGTGCTGGAAATGCAGGTAGAATCTAGCGCATCCTCCTGGACAGGGTAGGCAATTAGCGGATTTACCCATGCCAGGGAACAACTTTGACACCACTTAGCTGCATGGAGTTCGGCTCCGAACCTCCCCCACACAGTCAGCCGTGTTCCGGAATTGTGAGTGTGGGGAGGTTACGTCTTCTGTCTGCAGCACCCGGGATCTAGTAGGAGCACTTCGCGTGTCTTCCCCGAGTGTCTAACTGTGCGGGCTGCCGGGGAAATGCGGGGGTTGGGCTGGTAATGCAGGTAGTATCTAGTGCCTCCCCCTGGACTTGGGAGGTAATTTGCGGACTTCACCCTGCCAGGGAACACCTGTGACACCAGTCAGCTGCGTGGACGTCGGCAACAAAATTCCCCCACACAGTCAGCCGTGTTCCGGAATTCTGAGAGTGGGGAAGTTCCGTCTTCTGTCTGCAGCACCCGGGATCTCCTAGGAGCACTTCGCGTGTCTTCCCCGAGTGTCTGCATGTGCGGGCTGTCGGGGAAAGTCGGGGTTTGGGCTGGAAAAGCAGATAGCTTCTAGTGCCTCCCCATTGCCAGGGTAGGCAATTAGCGGACTTCCCCGTGCCAGGGAACAACTTTGACACCACTTAGCTGCGTGAAGGGCGGCCCCGAACTTCCCCCACACAGTCAGCCGTGTTCCCGAATTGTGAGTGTGGGGAGGTTCCGTCTTCTGTCTGCAGCACCCGGGATCTCCTAGGAGCCCTTCGCGTGTCTTCCCCGAGTATCTACCTGTGCGGGCTGCCGGGGAAATTCGGGCGTTGGGCTGGAAATGCAGGTAGTATCTAGTGCCTCCCCCTGGACTTGGGAGGTAATTTGCGGACTTCCCCCTGCCAGGGAACACCTGTGACACCAGTCAGCTGCGTGGACGGCGGCCCCAAACCTCCCCCACAAAGTCAGCCGTGTTCCGGAATTATGAGAGTGGGGAGGTTCCGTCTTCTGTCTGCAGCACCCGGGATCTCCTAAGAGCACTTCGCGTGTCTTCCCCGAGTGTCTGCATGTGCGGGCTGCCGGGGAAAGGCGGGGTTTGGGCTGGAAATGCAGGTAGCATCTAGTGCCTCCCCCTGGAGAGGGTAGGCAATTAGCGGACTTCCCCGTGCCAGGGAACAACTTTGACACCACTTAGCTGCGTGGAGTGCGGCCCCGAACTTCCCCCACACAGTCAGCCGTGTTCCGGAATTGTGAGTGCGGGGAGGTTCCGTCTTCTGTCTGCAGCACCCGGGATCTCCTAGGAGCACTTCGCGTGTCTTCCCCGAGTGTCTACCTGTGCGGGCTGCCGGGGAAACGCGGGGGTTGGGCTGGAAATGCAGGTAGAATCTAGTGCCTCCCCCTGGACTTGGGAGGTAATTTGCGGACTTCCCCCTGCCAGGGAACACCTGTGACACCAGTCAGCTTCGTGGACGGCGGCCCCAAACCTCCCCCACACAGTCAGCCGTGTTCCGGAATTCTGAGTGTGGGGAGGTTCCGTCTTCGGTCTGCAGCACCCGGGATCTCCTAGGAGCACTTCGCGTGTCTTCCCCGAGTGTCTGCATGTGCGGGCTGCCGGGGAAAGGCGGGGTTTAGGCTGGAAATGCAGGTAGCATCTAGTGCCTCCCCATGGACAGGGTAGGCAATAGCGGACTTCCCCGTGCCAGGGAACACCTTTGACACCACTTAGCTGCGTGGAGGGCGGCCCCGAACCTCCCCCACACAGTCAGCCGTGTTCCGGAATTGTGAGGGTGGGGAGGTTCCGTCTTCTGTCTGCAGCACCCGGGATCTCCTAGGAGCACTTCGCGTGTCTTCCCCGAGTGTCTGCATTTGCGGGCTGCCGGGGAAAGGCGGGGTTTGGGCTGGAAATGCAGGTAGTATCTCGTGCCTCCCCATGAACAGTGTAGGCAATTAGCGGAATTCCCCGTGCCATGGAACAACTTTGACACCACTTAGCTGCGTGGAGGGCGGCCCCGAACCTCCCCCACACAGTCAGCCGTGTTACGATATGTGAGTATGGGGAGGTTCCGTCTTCCGTCTGCATTACCTGGGATCTCCTAGGAGCCCTTCGCGCGTCTTCCCCGACTGTCTGCATGTGCGGGCTGCCGGGGAATTGCGGGGTTTGGGCTGGAAATGCAGGTAGCATTTAGTGCCTCCCCATGGACAGGTTAGGCAATTAGCGGACTTCCCCATGCCAGGGAACACCTGTGACACCACTTAGCTGCGTGGAGGGCGGCCCCGAACCTCACCCACACAGTCAGCCGTGTTCCGGAATTGTGAGTGCGGGGAGGTTCCGTCTTCTGTCTGCAGCACCCGGGATCTCCTAGGAGCACTTCGCGTGTCTTCCCCGAGTGTCTGCATGTGCGGGCTGCCGGGGAAAGGCGGGGTTTAGGCTGGAAATGCAGGTAGCATCTAGTGCCTCCCCATGGACAGGGTAGGCAATAGCGGACTTCCCCGTGCCAGGGAACACCTTTGACACCACTTAGCTGCGTGGAGGGCGGCCCCGAACCTCCCCCACACAGTCAGCCGTGTTCCGGAATTGTGAGGGTGGGGAGGTTCCGTCTTCTGTCTGCAGCACCCGGGATCTCCTAGGAGCACTTCGCGTGTCTTCCCCGAGTGTCTGCATTTGCGGGCTGCCGGGGAAAGGCGGGGTTTGGGCTGGAAATGCAGGTAGTATCTCGTGCCTCCATATGAACAGTGTAGGCAATTAGCGGAATTCCCCGTGCCATGGAACAACTTTGACACCACTTAGCTGCGTGGAGGGCGGCCCCGAACCTCCCCCACACAGTCAGCCGTGTTACGATATGTGAGTATGGGGAGGTTCCGTCTTCCGTCTGCATTACCTGGGATCTCCTAGGAGCCCTTCGCGCGTCTTCCCCGACTGTCTGCATGTGCGGGCTGCCGGGGAATTGCGGGGTTTGGGCTGGAAATGCAGGTAGCATTTAGTGCCTCCCCATGGACAGGTTAGGCAATTAGCGGACTTCCCCATGCCAGGGAACACCTGTGACACCACTTAGCTGCGTGGAGGGCGGCCCCGAACCTCACCCACACAGTCAGCCGTGTTCCGGAATTGTGAGTGTGGGGAGGTTCCGTCTTCTGTCTGCAGCACCCGGGATCTCCTAGAAGCCCTTCTCGTGTCTTCCCCGATTTTCTACCTGTGCGGGCTGCTGGGGAAAGGCAGGGGTTGGGCTGGAAATGCAGGTAGTATCTAGTGCCTCCCCCTGGACTTGGGAGGAATTTAGCGGACTTCACCCTGCCAGGGAACACCTGTGACACCAGTCAGCTCCGTGGACGGCTGCCCCAAACCTCCCCCACAAAGTCAGCAGTGTTCCGGAATTATGAGAGTGGGGAGGTTCCGTCTTCTGTCTGCAGCACCCGGGATCTCCTAAGAGCACTTCGCGTGTCTTCCCCGAGTGTCTGCATGTGCGGGCTGCCGGGGAAAGGCGGGGTTTGGGCTGGAAATGCAGGTAGCATCTAGTGCCTCCCCCTGGAGAGGGTAGGCAATTAGCGGACTTCCCCGTGCCAGGGAACAACTTTGACACCACTTAGCTGCGTGGAGTGCGGCCCCGAACTTCCCCCACACAGTCAGCCGTGTTCCGGAATTGTGAGTGCGGGGAGGTTCCGTCTTCTGTCTGCAGCACCCGGGATCTCCTAGGAGCACTTCGCGTGTCTTCCCCGAGTGTCTGCATGTGCGGGCTGCCGGGGAAAGGCGGGGTTTAGGCTGGAAATGCAGGTAGCATCTAGTGCCTCCCCATGGACAGGGTAGGCAATAGCGGACTTCCCCGTGCCAGGGAACACCTTTGACACCACTTAGCTGCGTGGAGGGCGGCCCCGAACCTCCCCCACACAGTCAGCCGTGTTCCGGAATTGTGAGGGTGGGGAGGTTCCGTCTTCTGTCTGCAGCACCCGGGATCTCCTAGGAGCACTTCGCGTGTCTTCCCCGAGTGTCTGCATTTGCGGGCTGCCGGGGAAAGGCGGGGTTTGGGCTCGAAATGCAGGTAGTATCTCGTGCCTCCCCATGAACAGTGTAGGCAATTAGCGGAATTCCCCGTGCCATGGAACAACTTTGACACCACTTAGCTGCGTGGAGGGCGGCCCCGAACCTCCCCCACACAGTCAGCCGTGTTACGATATGTGAGTATGGGGAGGTTCCGTCTTCCGTCTGCATTACCTGGGATCTCCTAGGAGCCCTTCGCGCGTCTTCCCCGACTGTCTGCATGTGCGGGCTGCCGGGGAATTGCGGGGTTTGGGCTGGAAATGCAGGTAGCATTTAGTGCCTCCCCATGGACAGGTTAGGCAATTAGCGGACTTCCCCATGCCAGGGAACACCTGTGACACCACTTAGCTGCGTGGAGGGCGGCCCCGAACCTCACCCACACAGTCAGCCGTGTTCCGGAATTGTGAGTGTGGGGAGGTTCCGTCTTCTGTCTGCAGCACCCGGGATCTCCTAGAAGCCCTTCTCGTGTCTTCCCCGATTTTCTACCTGTGCGGGCTGCTGGGGAAAGGCAGGGGTTGGGCTGGAAATGCAGGTAGTATCTAGTGCCTCCCCCTGGACTTGGGAGGAATTTAGCGGACTTCACCCTGCCAGGGAACACCTGTGACACCAGTCAGCTCCGTGGACGGCTGCCCCAAACCTCCCCCACAAAGTCAGCAGTGTTCCGGAATTATGAGAGTGGGGAGGTTCCGTCTTCTGTCTGCAGCACCCGGGATCTCCTAAGAGCACTTCGCGTGTCTTCCCCGAGTGTCTGCATGTGCGGGCTGCCGGGGAAAGGCGGGGTTTGGGCTGGAAATGCAGGTAGCATCTAGTGCCTCCCCCTGGACAGGGTAGGCAATTAGCGGATTTACCCATGCCAGGGAACACCTTTGACACCACTTAGCTGCATGGAGTTCGGCTCCGAACCTCCCCCACACAGTCAGCCGTGTTCCGGTATTGTGAGTGTGGGGAGGTTCCGTCTTCTGTCTGCAGCACCCGGGATGCCCTAGGAGCACTTCGCGTGTCTTCCCCGAGTGTCTGCATTTGCGGACTGTCGGGGAAAGGCGGGGTTTGGGCTGGAAATGCAGGTAGCATCTAGTGCCTCCCCCTGGACAGGGTAGGCAATTAGCGGACTTCCCCGTGCCAGGGAACACCTGTGACACCAGTCAGCTGCGTGGACGGCGGCCCCAAACCTCCCCCACACAGTCAGCCGTGTTCCGGAATTCTGAGGGTGGGGAGGTTCCGTCTTCTGTCTGAAGCACCCGGGATCTCCTAGGAGCCCTTCGCGTGTCTTCCCCGAGTGTCTGCATGTGCGGGCTGCAGGGGAAAGGCGGGGTTTGGGCTGGAAATGCAGGTAGTATCTCGTGCCTCCCCATGGACAGTGTAGGCAATTAGCGGACTTCCCCGTGCCAGGGAACAACTTTGACAGCACTTAGCTGCGTGGAGGGCGGCCCCGAACCTCCCCCACACAGTCAGCCGTGTTCCGGGATTGTGAGTGTGGGGAGGTTCCGTCTTCTGTCTGCATCACCTGGGATCTCCTAGGAGCCCTTCGCACGTCTTCCCCGAGTGTCTGCATGTGCGGGCTGCCGGGGAAAGGCGGGGTTTGGGCTGGAAATACAGGTAGCATCTAGTGCCCCCCCATGGACAAGGTAGGAAATTAGCGGACTTCCCCATGCCATGGAACAATTTTGACACCACTTAGCTGCTTGGAGGGCGGCCTCGAACCTTCCCAACACAGTCAGCCGTGTTCCGGGATTGTGAGTGTGGGGAGGTTCCGTCTTCTGTCTGCATCACCTGGGATCTCCTAGGAGCCCTTCGCGCGTCTTCCCCGAGTGTCTGCATGTGCGGGCTGCCGGGGAAAGGCGGGGTTTGGGCTGGAAATGCAGGTAGCGTCTAGTGCCTCCCCCTGGACAGGGTAGGCAATTAGCGGATTTACCCATGCCAGGGAACACCTTTGACACCACTTAGCTGCATGGAGTTCGGCTCCGAACCTCCCCCACACAGTCAGCCGTGTTCCGGAATTGTGAGTGTGGGGAGGTTCCGGCTTCTGTCTGCAGCACCCGGGATCTCCTAGGAGCACTTCGCGTGTCTTCCCCGAGTGTCTATCTGTGCGGGCTGCCCGAGAAATGCGGGGGTTGGGCTGGAAATGCAGGTAGTATCTAGTGCCTCCCCCTGGACTTGGGAGGTAATTTGCGGACTTCCCCCTGCCAGGGAACACCTGTGACACCAGTCAGCTGCGTGGAAGTCGGCCACAAAACTCCCCCACACAGTCAGCCGTGTTCCGGAATTGTGAGTGTGGGGAGGTTCCGTCTTCTGTCTGCAGCACCTGGGATCTCCTAGGAGACCTTCGCGTGTCTTCCCCGAGTGTCTGCATGTGCGGGCTGCCGGGGAAAGGCGGGGTTTGGGCGGGAAATGCAGGTAGTATCTCGTGCCTCCCCATGGACAGTGTAGGCAATTAGCGGAATTCCCCGTGCCAGGGAACAACTTTGACACCACTTAGCTGCTTGGAGGGCGGCCTCGAACCTTCCCAACACAGTCAGCCGTGTTCCGGGATTGTGAGTGTGGGGAGGTTCCGTCTTCTGTCTGCATCACCTGGGATCTCCTAGGAGCCCTTCGCGCGTCTTCCCCGAGTGTCTGCATGTGCGGGCTGCCGGGGAAAGGCGGGGTTTGGGCTGGAAATGCAGGTAGCATCTAGTGCCCCCCCATGGACAGGGAGGCAATTAGCGGACTTCCCCATGCCAGGGAACAACTTTGACACCACTAAACTGCGTGGAGTGCGGCCCCGAAACTCCCCCACACAGTCAGCCGTGTTCCGGGATTCTGAGAGTGGGGAGGTTCCGTCTTCTGTCTGCAGCACCCGGGATCTCCTAGGAGCCCTTCGTGTCTTACCCGAGTGTCTGCCTTTGCGGGCTGCCGGGGAATGGCGGGGGTTGTGCTGGAAATGCAGGTAGAATCTAGCGCATCCTCCTGGACAGGGTAGGCAATTAGCGGATTTACCCATGCCAGGGAACAACTTTGACACCACTTAGCTGCATGGAGTTCGGCTCCGAACCTCCCCCACACAGTCAGCCGTGTTCCGGAATTGTGAGTGTGGGGAGGTTACGTCTTCTGTCTGCAGCACCCGGGATCTAGTAGGAGCACTTCGCGTGTCTTCCCCGAGTGTCTAACTGTGCGGGCTGCCGGGGAAATGCGGGGGTTGGGCTGGTAATGCAGGTAGTATCTAGTGCCTCCCCCTGGACTTGGGAGGTAATTTGCGGACTTCACCCTGCCAGGGAACACCTGTGACACCAGTCAGCTGCGTGGACGTCGGCAACAAAATTCCCCCACACAGTCAGCCGTGTTCCGGAATTCTGAGAGTGGGGAAGTTCCGTCTTCTGTCTGCAGCACCCGGGATCTCCTAGGAGCACTTCGCGTGTCTTCCCCGAGTGTCTGCATGTGCGGGCTGTCGGGGAAAGTCGGGGTTTGGGCTGGAAAAGCAGATAGCTTCTAGTGCCTCCCCATTGCCAGGGTAGGCAATTAGCGGACTTCCCCGTGCCAGGGAACAACTTTGACACCACTTAGCTGCGTGAAGGGCGGCCCCGAACTTCCCCCACACAGTCAGCCGTGTTCCCGAATTGTGAGTGTGGGGAGGTTCCGTCTTCTGTCTGCAGCACCCGGGATCTCCTAGGAGCCCTTCGCGTGTCTTCCCCGAGTATCTACCTGTGCGGGCTGCCGGGGAAATTCGGGCGTTGGGCTGGAAATGCAGGTAGTATCTAGTGCCTCCCCCTGGACTTGGGAGGTAATTTGCGGACTTCCCCCTGCCAGGGAACACCTGTGACACCAGTCAGCTGCGTGGACGGCGGCCCCAAACCTCCCCCACAAAGTCAGCCGTGTTCCGGAATTATGAGAGTGGGGAGGTTCCGTCTTCTGTCTGCAGCACCCGGGATCTCCTAAGAGCACTTCGCGTGTCTTCCCCGAGTGTCTGCATGTGCGGGCTGCCGGGGAAAGGCGGGGTTTGGGCTGGAAATGCAGGTAGCATCTAGTGCCTCCCCCTGGAGAGGGTAGGCAATTAGCGGACTTCCCCGTGCCAGGGAACAACTTTGACACCACTTAGCTGCGTGGAGTGCGGCCCCGAACTTCCCCCACACAGTCAGCCGTGTTCCGGAATTGTGAGTGCGGGGAGGTTCCGTCTTCTGTCTGCAGCACCCGGGATCTCCTAGGAGCACTTCGCGTGTCTTCCCCGAGTGTCTACCTGTGCGGGCTGCCGGGGAAACGCGGGGGTTGGGCTGGAAATGCAGGTAGAATCTAGTGCCTCCCCCTGGACTTGGGAGGTAATTTGCGGACTTCCCCCTGCCAGGGAACACCTGTGACACCAGTCAGCTTCGTGGACGGCGGCCCCAAACCTCCCCCACACAGTCAGCCGTGTTCCGGAATTCTGAGTGTGGGGAGGTTCCGTCTTCGGTCTGCAGCACCCGGGATCTCCTAGGAGCACTTCGCGTGTCTTCCCCGAGTGTCTGCATGTGCGGGCTGCCGGGGAAAGGCGGGGTTTAGGCTGGAAATGCAGGTAGCATCTAGTGCCTCCCCATGGACAGGGTAGGCAATAGCGGACTTCCCCGTGCCAGGGAACACCTTTGACACCACTTAGCTGCGTGGAGGGCGGCCCCGAACCTCCCCCACACAGTCAGCCGTGTTCCGGAATTGTGAGGGTGGGGAGGTTCCGTCTTCTGTCTGCAGCACCCGGGATCTCCTAGGAGCACTTCGCGTGTCTTCCCCGAGTGTCTGCATTTGCGGGCTGCCGGGGAAAGGCGGGGTTTGGGCTGGAAATGCAGGTAGTATCTCGTGCCTCCCCATGAACAGTGTAGGCAATTAGCGGAATTCCCCGTGCCATGGAACAACTTTGACACCACTTAGCTGCGTGGAGGGCGGCCCCGAACCTCCCCCACACAGTCAGCCGTGTTACGATATGTGAGTATGGGGAGGTTCCGTCTTCCGTCTGCATTACCTGGGATCTCCTAGGAGCCCTTCGCGCGTCTTCCCCGACTGTCTGCATGTGCGGGCTGCCGGGGAATTGCGGGGTTTGGGCTGGAAATGCAGGTAGCATTTAGTGCCTCCCCATGGACAGGTTAGGCAATTAGCGGACTTCCCCATGCCAGGGAACACCTGTGACACCACTTAGCTGCGTGGAGGGCGGCCCCGAACCTCACCCACACAGTCAGCCGTGTTCCGGAATTCTGAGGGTGGGGAGGTTCCGTCTTCTGTCTGAAGCACCCGGGATCTCCTAGGAGCCCTTCGCGTGTCTTCCCCGAGTGTCTGCATGTGCGGGCTGCAGGGGAAAGGCGGGGTTTGGGCTGGAAATGCAGGTAGTATCTCGTGCCTCCCCATGGACAGTGTAGGCAATTAGCGGACTTCCCCGTGCCAGGGAACAACTTTGACAGCACTTAGCTGCGTGGAGGGCGGCCCCGAACCTCCCCCACACAGTCAGCCGTGTTCCGGGATTGTGAGTGTGGGGAGGTTCCGTCTTCTGTCTGCATCACCTGGGATCTCCTAGGAGCCCTTCGCACGTCTTCCCCGAGTGTCTGCATGTGCGGGCTGCCGGGGAAAGGCGGGGTTTGGGCTGGAAATACAGGTAGCATCTAGTGCCCCCCCATGGACAAGGTAGGAAATTAGCGGACTTCCCCATGCCATGGAACAATTTTGACACCACTTAACTGCGTGGAGGGCGGCCCCGAACCTCCCCCACACAGTCAGACGTGTTCCGGGATTGTGAGTGTGGGGAGGTTCCGTATTCTGTCTGCAGCACCCGGGATCTACTAGGAGCCCTTCTCGTGTCTTCCCCGAGTTTCTACCTGTGCGGGCTGCTGGGGAAAGGCAGGGGTTGGGCTGGAAATGCAGGTAGTATCTAGGGCCTCCCCCTGGACTTGGGAGGAAATTAGCGGAATTCACCCTGCCAGGGAACACCTATGACAACACTTAGCTGCGTGGAGGGCGGCCCCGAACTTCCCCACACAGTCAGCCGTGTTCCGGAATTCTGAGAGTGGGGAGGTTCCGTCTTCTGTCTGCAGCACCCGGGATCTCCTAGGAGCCCTTCGTGTCTTGCCCGAGTGTCTGCCTTTGCGGGCTGCCGGGAAATGGCGGGGGTTGTGCTGGAAATACAGGTAGCATCTAGCGCATCCTCCTGGACAGGGTAGGCAATTAGCGGATTTCCCCATGCCAGGGAACACCTGTGACACCAGTCAGCTGCGTGGACGGCGGCCCCAAACCTCCCCCACACAGTCAGCCGTGTTCCGGAATTCTGAGGGTGGGGAGGTTCCGTCTTCGGTCTGCATCACCCGGGATCTACTAGGAGCACTTCACGTGTCTTCCCCGAGTGTCTGCATGTGCGGGCTGCCGGGGAAAGGCGGGGTTTGGGCTGGAAATGCAGTTAGCATCTAGTGCCTCCCCCTGGACATGGTAGACAATTAGCGGAATTACCCATGCCAGGGAACACCTTTGACACCACTTAGCTGCGTGGAGGGCGGCCCCGAACCTCCCCCACACAGTCAGCCGTGTTCCAGGATTGTGAGTGAGGGGAAGTTCGGTCTTCTGTCTGCATTACCTGGGATCTCCTAGGAGCCCTTCGCGCGTCTTCCCCGAGTGTCTGCTTGTGCGGGCTGCCGGGGAAAGGCGGGGTTTGTGCTGGAAATGCAGGTAGCATCTAGTGCCTCCACATGGACAGGGTAGGCAATTAGCGGAATTCCCCATGCCAGGGAACACCTTTGACACCACTTAGCTGCGTGAAGGGCGGCCCCGAACCTCCCCCACACAGTCAGCCGTGTTCCGGAATTGTGAGTGTGGGGAGGTTCCGTCTTCTGTCTGCAGCACCCAGGATCTCCTAGGAGCCCTTCGCGTGTCTTCCCCGAGTGTCTGCATGTGCGGGCTGCCGGGGAAAGGCGGGGCTTGGGCTGGAAATGCAGGTAGTATCTCGTGCCTCCCCATGGAAAGTGTAGGCAATTAGCGGACTTCCCCGTGCCAGGGAACAACTTTGACAGCACTTAGCTGCGTGGAGGGCGGCCCCGAAACTCCCCCACACAGTCAGCCGTGTTCCGGAATTGTGAGAGTTGGGAGGTTCCGTCTTCTGTCTGCATCACCTGGGATCTCCTAGGAGCCCTTCGCGCGTCTTCCCCGAGTGTCTGCATGTGCGGGCTGCCGGGGAAAGGCGGGGTTTGGGCTGGAAATGCAGGTAGCATCTAGTGCCACCCCATGGACAGGGTAGGCAATTAGCGGACTTCCCCATGCCAGGGATCAACTTTGACAGCACTTAGCTGCGTGGAGGGCGTCCCCGAACCTCCCCCACAAAGTCAGCCGTGTTCCGGAATTATGAGAGTGGGGAGGTTCCGTCTTCTGTCTGCAGCACCTGGGATCTCCTAAGAGCACTTCGCGTGTATTCCCCGAGTGTCTGCATGTGCGGGCTGCCGGGGAAAGGCGGGGTTTGGGCTGGAAATGCAGGTAGCATCTAGTGCCTCCCCCTGGACAGGGTAGGCAATTAGCGGATTTTCCCATGCCAGGGAACACCTTTGACACCACTTAGCTGCATGGAGTTCGGCTCCGAACCTCCCCCACACAGTCAGCCGTGTTCCGGAATTGTGAGTGTGGGGAGGTTCCGTCTTCTGTCTGCAGCACCCGGGATCTCCTAGGAGCACTTCGCGTGTCTTCCCCGAGTGTCTAACTGTGAGGGCTGCCGGGGAAATGCGGGGGTTGGGCTGGAAATGCAGGTAGTATCTAGTGCCTCCCCCTGGACTTGGGAGGTAATTTGCGGACTTCCCCCTGCCAGGGAACACCTGTGACACCAGTCAGCTGCGTGGACGTCGGCCACAAATATCCCCCACACAGTCAGCCGTGTTCCGGAATTCTGAGAGTGGGGAGGTTCCGTCTTCTGTCTGCAGCACCTGGGATCTTCTAGGAGCACTTCGCGTGTCTTCCCCGAGTGTCTGCATGTGCGGGCTGTCGGGGAAAGGCGGGGTTTGGGCTGGAAATGCAGGTAGAATCTAGTGCCTGCCCCTGGACAGGGTAGGCAATTAGCGGACTTCCCCGTGCCAGGGAACAACTTTGACACCACTTAGCTGCGTGGAGGGCGGCCCCGAACTTCCCCCACACAGTCAGCCGTGTTCCGGAATTGTGAGTGTGGGGAGGTTCCGTCTTCTGTCTGCAGCACCCGGGATCTCCTAGGAGCCCTTCGCGTGTCTTCCCCGAGTGTCTACCTGTGCGGGCTGCCGGGGAAAGGCGGGGGTTGGGCTGGAAATGCAGGTAAAATGTAGTGCCTCCCCCTGGACTTGGGAGGTAATTTGCGTACTTCCCCCTGCCAGGGATCACCTGTGACACCAGTCAGCTACGTGGACGGTGGTCCCAAACCTCCCCCACAAAGTCAGCCGTGTTCCGGAATTCTGAGGGTGGGGAGGTTCCGTCTTCGGTCTGCAGCACCCGGGATCTACTAGGAGCACTTCACGTGTCTTCCCCGAGTGTCTGCATGTGCGGGCTGCCGGGGAAAGCGGGGTTTGGGCTGGAAATGCAGGTAGCATCTAGTGCCTCCCCCTGGACATGGTAGACAATTAGCGGAATTACCCAAGCCAGGGAACACTTTTGACACCACTTAGCTGCGTGGAGGGCGGCCCCGAACCTCCCCCACACAGTCAGCCGTGTTCCAGAATTGTGAGTGAGGGGAGGTTCCGTCTTCTGTCTGCATTACCTGGGATCTCCTAGGAGCCCTTCGAGCGTCTTCCCCGAGTGTCTGCATGTGCGGGCTGCCGGGGAAAGGCGGGGTTTGTGCTGGAAATGCAGGTAGCATCTAGTGCCTCCCCATGGACAGGGTAGGCAATTAGCGGAATTCCCCATGCCAGGGAACAACTTTGACACCACTTAGCTGCGTGGAGGGCGGCCCCGAACCTCCCCCACACAGTCAGCCGTGTTCCGGGATTGTGAGTGTGGGGAGGTTCCGTCTTCTGTCTGCATCACCTGGGATCTCCTAGGAGCACTTCACATGTCTTCCCCGAGTGTCTGCATGTGCGGGCTGCCGGGGAAAGGCGTGGTTTGGGCTGGAAATGCAGGAAGCATCTAGTGCCTCCCCCTGGACAGGGTAGGCAATTAGCGGAATTCCCCGTGCAAGAGAACACCTTTGACACCACTTAGCTGCGTGGAGGACGGCCCCGAACCTCCCCCACACAGTCAGCCGTGTTCCGGAATTGTGAGTGTGGGGAGGTTCCGTCTTCTGTCTGCAGCACCCGGGATCTCCTAGGAGCCCTTCGCGTGTCTTCCCCGAGTTTCTACCTGTGCGGGCTGCCGGGGAAAGGCGGGGGTTGGGCTGGAAATGAAGATAGTATCTAGTGCCTCCCCCTGGACTTGGGAGGAAATTTGCGGACTTCCCCCTGCCAGGGAACACCTGTGACACCAGTCAGCTGCGTGGACGGCGGCCCCAAACCTCCCCCACACAGTCAGCCGTGTTCCGGAATTCTGAGTGTGGGGAGGTTCCGTCTTCGGTCTGCAGCACCCGGGATCTCCTAGGAGCACTTCGCGAGTCTTCCCCGAGTTTCTGCATGTGCGGGCTGTCGAGGAAAGGCGGGGTTTGGGCTGGAAATGCAGGTAGCATCTAGTGCCTCCCCATGGACAGGGTAGGCAATAGCGGACTTCCCCATGCAAGGGAACACCTTTGACACCACTTAGCTGAGTGGAGGGCGGACCCGAACCTCCCCCACACATTCAGCCATGTTCCGGAATTCTGAGGGTGGGGAGGTTCCGTCTTCTGTCTGCAGCACCCGGGATCTACTAGGAGCACTTCACGTGTCTTCCCCGATTGTCTACCTGTGCGGGCTGCCGGGGAAAGGCGGGGGTTGGGCTGGAAATGCAGGTAAAATGTACTGCCTCCCCCTGGACTTGGGAGGTAATTTGCGGACTTCCCCCTGCCAGGGAACACCTGTGACACCAGTCAGCTGCGTGGACGGCGGCCCCAAACGTCCCCCACACAGTCAGCCGTTTTCCGGAATTCTGAGGGTGGGGAGGTTCCGTCTTCTGTCTGCAGCACCCGGGATCTACTAGGAGCACTTCACGTGTCTTCCCCGAGTGTCTGCATGTGCGGGCTGCCGGGGAAAGCGGGGTTTGGGCTGGAAATGCAGGTAGCATCTAGTGCCTCCCCCTGGACATGGTAGACAATTAGCGGAATTACCCATGCCAGGGAACACTTTTGACACCACTTAGCTGCGTGGAGGGCGGCCACGAACCTCCACCACACAGTCAGCCGTGTTCCAGGATTGTGAGTGAGGGGAGGTTCCGTCTTCTGTCTGCATTACCTGGGATCTCCTAGGAGCCCTTCGCGCGTCTTCCCCGAGTGTCTGCATGTGCGGGCTGCCGGGGAAAGGCCGGTTTTGGGCTGGAAATGCAAGTAGTATCTCGTGCCTCCCCATGGACAGTGTAGGCAATTAGCGGAATTCCCCGTGCCAGGGAACAACTTTGACAGCACTTAGCTGCGTGGAGGGCGGCCCCGAACCTCCCCCACACAGTCAGCCGTGTTCCGGGATTGTGAGTGTGGGGAGGTTCCGTCTTCTGTCTGCATCACCTGGGATCTCCTAGGAGCCCTTCGCGCGTCTTCCCCGAGTGTCTGCATGTGCGGGCTGCCGGGGAAAGGCGTTGTTTGGGCTGGAAATGCAGGTAGCATCTAGTGACCCCCATGGACAGGGTAGGCAATTAGCGGACTTCCCCATGCCAGGGAACAACTTTGACACCACTTAGCTGCGTGGAGGGCGGCCCCGAACCTCCCCCACACAGTCAGACGTGTTCCGGGATTGTGAGTGTGGGGAGGTTCCGTATTCTGTCTGCAGCACCCGGGATCTCCTAGGAGCCCTTCTCGTGTCTTCCCCGAGTTTCTACCTGTGCGGTCTGCTGGGGAAAGCGGGGGTTGGGCTGGAAATGCAGGTAGTATCTAGTGCCTCCCCCTGGACTTGGGAGGAAATTAGCGGATTTCCCCATGCCAGGGAACAGCTGTGACACCAGTCAGCTGCGTGGACGGCGGCCCCAAACCTCCCCCACACAGTCAGCCGTGTTCTGGAATTCTGAGTGTGGGGAGGTTCCGTCTTCTGTCTGCAGCACCCGGGATCTCCTAGGAGCTCTTCGCGTGTCTTCCCCGAGTGTCTGCATGTGCGGGCTGCCGGGGAAAGGCGGGGTTTGGGCTGGAAATGCAGGTAGCATCTAGTGCCTCCCCCTGGACAGGGTAGGCAATTAGCGGATTTACCCATGCCAGGGAACACCTTTGACACCACTTAGCTGCATGGAGTTCGGCTCCGAACCTCCCCCACACAGTCAGCCGTGTTCCGGAATTGTGAGTGTGGGGAGGTTCCGTCTTCTGTCTGCAGCACCCGGGATCTCCTAGGAGCACTTCGCGTGTCTTCCCCGAGTGTCTGCATGTGCGGGCTGCCGGGGAAATGCGGGGGTTGGGCTGGAAATGCAGGTAGTATCTAGTGCCTCCCCCTGGACTTGGGAGGTAATTTGCGGAATTCCCCCTGCCAGGGAACACCTGTGACACCAGTCAGCTGCGTGGACGTCGGCCACAAAACTCCCCCACACAGTCAGCCGTGTTCCGGAATTCTGAGAGTGGGGAGGTTCCGTCTTCTGTCTGCAGCACCCGGGATCTCCTAGGAGCACTTCGCGTGTCTTCCCCGAGTGTCTGCATATGCGGGCTGTCGGGGAAAGGCGGGGTTTGGGCTGGAAATGCAGGTAGCATCTAGTGCCTCCCCCTGGACATGGTAGGCAATTAGCGGACTTCCCCGTGCCAGGGAACAACTTTGACACCACTTAGCTGCGTGGAGGGCGGCCACGAACGTCCCCCACACAGTCAGCCGTGTTCCGGAATTGTGAGTGTGGGGAGGTTCCGTCTTCTGTCTGCAGCACCCGGGATCTCCTAGGAGCCCTTCGCGTGTCTTCCCCGAGTGTCTACCTGTGCGGGCTGCCGGGGAAAGTCGGGGGTTGGGCTGGAAATGCAGGTAGTATCTAGTGCCTCCCCCTGGACTTGGGAGGTAATTTGCGGACTTCCCCCTGCCAGGGAACACCTGTGACACCAGTCAGCTGCGTGGACGGCGGCCCCAAACCTCCCCCACACAGTCAGCCGTGTTCCAGGATTGTGAGTGAGGGGAGGTTCCATCTTCTGTCTGCATTACCTGGGATCTCCTAGGAGCCCTTCGCGCGTCTTCCCCGAGTGTCTGCATGTGCGGGCTGCCGGGGAAAGGCGGGGTTTGTGCTGGAAATGCAGGTAGCATCTAGTGCCTCCCCCTGGACAGGGTAGGCAATTAGCGGAATTCCCCATGCTAGGGAACACTTTTGACACCACTTATCTGCGTGGAGGGCGGTCCCTAATCTCCCCCACACAGTCAGCCGTGTTCTGGAATTCTGAGAGTGGGGAGGTTCCGTCTTCTGTCTGCAGCACCCGGGATCTCCTAGGAGCCCTTCGTGTCTTCCCCTAGTGTCTGCCTTTGCGGGCTGCCGGGGAAAGGCGGGTGTTGTGCTGGAAATGCAGGTAGCATCTAGTGCCTCCCCCTGGACTTGGGAGGTAATTTGCGGACTTCCCCATGCCAGAGAACACCTGTGACACCAGTCAGCTGCGTGGACGGCGGCCCCAAACCTCCCCCACACAGTCAGCCGTGTTCCAGAATTCTGAGAGTGGGGAGGTTCCGTCTTCTGTCTGCAGCTCCCGGGATCTCCTAGGAGCACTTCACGTGTCTTCCCCGAGTGTCTGCATGTGCGGGCTGCCGGGGAAAGGCGTGGTTTGGGCTGGAAATGCAGGTAGCATCTAGTGCCTCCCCCTGGACAGGGTAGGCAATTAGCGGACTTCCCCGTGCAAGAGAACACCTTTGACACCACTTAGCTGCGTGGAGGGCGGCCCCGAACCTCCCCCACACAGTCAGCCGTGTTCCGGAATTGTGAGTGTGGGGAGGTTCCGTCTTCTGTCTGCAGCACCCGGGATCTCCTGGGAGCCCTTCGCGAGTCTTCCCCGAGTTTCTACCTGTGCGGGCTGCCGGGGAAAGGCGGGGGTTGGGTTGGAAATGCAGATAGTATCTAGTGCCTCCCCCTGGACTTGGGAGGTAATTTGCGGACTTCCCCCTGCCAGGGAACACCTGTGACACCATTCAGCTGCGTGGACGTCGGCCCCAAACCTCCCCCACACAGTCAGCCGTGTTCCGGAATTGTGAGGGTGGGGAGGTTCCGTCTTCTGTCTGCAGCACCCGGGATCTCCTAGGAGCCCTTCGCGTGTCTTCCCCGAGTGTCTGCATTTGCGGGCTGCCGGGGAAAGGCGGGGTTTTGGCTGGAAATGCAGGTAGTATCTCGTGCCTCCCCATGGACGGTGTAGGCAATTAGCGGAATTCACCGTGCCAGGGAACACCTTTGACACCTCTTAACTGCGTGGAGGGCGGCCCCGAACCTCCCCCACACAGTCAGCCGTATTCCGGGATTGTGATTGTGGGGAGGTTCCGTCTTCTGTCTGCATCACCTGGGATCTCCTAGGAGCCCTTCGCGCGTCTTCCCCGAGTGTCTGCATGTGCGGGCTGCCGGGGAAAGGCGGGGTTTGGGCTGCAAATGCAGGTAGCATTTAGTGCCTCCCCATGGACAAGTTAGGCAATTAGCGGACTTCCCCATGCCAGGGAACACCTTTGACCCCACTTAGCTGCGTGGAGGGCGGCCCCGAACCTCACCCACACAGTCAGCCGTGTTCCGGAATTGTGAGTGTGGGGAGGTTCCGTCTTCTGTCTGCAGCACCCGGGATCTAATAGAAGCCCTTCTCGTGTCTTCCCCGATTTTCTACCTGTGCGGGCTGCTGGGGAAAGGCGGGGGTTGGGCTGGAAATGCAGGTAGTATCTAGTGTCTCCCCCTGGACTTGGGAGGTAATTAGCGGACTTCCCCCTGCCAGGGAACACCTGTGACACCAGTCAGCTGCGTGGTCGGCGGCCCCAAACCTCCCCCACACAGTCAGCCGTGTTCTGGAATTCTGAGTGTGGGGAGGTTCCGTCTTCTGTCTGCAGCACCCGGGATCTCCTAGGAGCACTTCGCGTGTCTTCCCCGAGTGTCTGCATGTGCGGGCTGCCGGGGAAAGGCGGGGTTTGGGCTGGAAATGCAGGTAGCATCTAGTGCCTCCCCCTGGACAGGGTAGGCAATTAGCGGACTTCCCCGTGCCAGGGAACACCTTTGACACCACTTAGGTGCGTGGAGGGCGGACCCGAACCTCCGCCACACAGTCAGCCGTGTTCCGGAATTCTGAGAGTGGGGAGGTTCCGTCTTCTGTCTGCAGCACCCGGGATCTCCTAGGAGCCCTTCGTGTCTTACCCGAGTGTCTGCCTTTGCGGGCTGCCGGGGAATGGCGAGGGTTGTGCTGGAAATGCAGGTAGCATCTAGTGCATCCTCCTGGACAGGGTAGGCAATTAGCGGATTTCCCCATGCCAGGGAACACCTTTGACACCAGTCAGCTGCGTGGACGGCGGCCCCAAACCTCCCCCACAAAGTCAGCCGTGTTCCGGAATTCTGAGTGTGGGGAGGTTCCGTCTTCGGTCTGCAGCACCCGGGATCTCCTAGGAGCACTTCGCGAGTCTTCCCCGAGTTTCTGCATGTGCGGGCTGTCGAGGAAAGGCGGGGTTTGGGCTGGAAATGCAGGTAGCATCTAGTGCCTCCCCATGGACAGGGTAGGCAATAGCGGACTTCCCCATGCAAGGGAACACCTTTGACACCACTTAGCTGAGTGGAGGGCGGACCCGAACCTCCCCCACACATTCAGCCATGTTCTGGAATTCTGAGGGTGGGGAGGTTCCGTCTTCTGTCTGCAGCACCCGGGATCTACTAGGAGCACTTCACGTGTCTTCCCCGATTGTCTACCTGTGCGGGCTGCCGGGGAAAGGCGGGGGTTGGGCTGGAAATGCAGGTAAAATGTACTGCCTCCCCCTGGACTTGGGAGGTAATTTGCGGACTTCCCCCTGCCAGGGAACACCTGTGACACCAGTCAGCTGCGTGGACGGCGGCCCCAAACGTCCCCCACACAGTCAGCCGTTTTCCGGAATTCTGAGGGTGGGGAGGTTCCGTCTTCTGTCTGCAGCACCCGGGATCTACTAGGAGCACTTCACGTGTCTTCCCCGAGTGTCTGCATGTGCGGGCTGCCGGGGAAAGCGGGGTTTGGGCTGGAAATGCAGGTAGCATCTAGTGCCTCCCCATGGACATGGTAGACAATTAGCGGAATTACCCATGCCAGGGAACACTTTTGACCCCACTTAGCTGCGTGGAGGGCGGCCACGAACCTCCACCACACAGTCAGCCGTGTTCCAGGATTGTGAGTGAGGGGAGGTTCCGTCTTCTGTCTGCATTACCTGGGATCTCCTAGGAGCCCTTCGCGCGTCTTCCCCGAGTGTCTGCATGTGCGGGCTGCCGGGGAAAGGCGGGTTTTGGGCTGGAAATGCAAGTAGTATCTCGTGCCTCCCCATGGACAGTGTAGGCAATTAGCGGAATTCCCCGTGCCAGGGAACAACTTTGACAGCACTTAGCTGCGTGGAGGTCGGCCCCGAACCTCCCCCGCACAGTCAGCCGTGTTCCGGGATTGTGAGTGTGGGGAGGTTCCGTCTTCTGTCTGCATCACCTGGGATCACCTAGGAGCCCTTTGCGCGTCTTCCCCGAGTGTCGGCATGTGCGGGCTGCCGGGGAAAGGCGGGGTTTGTGCTGGAAATGCAGGTAGAATCTAGTGTCTCCCCATGGAATTGGTAGGCAATTAGCGGACTTCCCCATGCAAGGGAACACTTTGACACAACTTAGCTGCGTGGAGGGCGGCCCAGAACCTCACCCACACAGTCAGCCGTGTTCCGGGATTGTGAGTGTGGGGAGGTTCCGTCTTCTGTCTGCAGCACCCGGGATCTACTAGAAGCCCTTCTCGTGTCTTCCCCGATATCTACCTCTGCGGGCTGCTGGGGAAAGGCGGGGGTTGGGCTGGAAATGCAGGTAGTATCTAGTGCCTCCCCCTGGACAGGGTAGGCAATTAGCGGACTTCGCCTGCCAGGGAACACCTGTGACAACAGTCAGCTGCGTGGACGGCGGCCCCAAACCTCCCACACACAGTCAACCGTGTTCCGGAATTGTGAGTGTGGGGAGGTTTCGTCTTCTGTCTGCAGCACCCGGGATCTCCTAGGAGCACTTCGCGTGTCTTCCCCGAGTGTCTGCATGTGCGGGCTGCCGGGGAAAGGCAGGGTTTGGGCTGGAAATGCAGGTAGCATCTAGTGCCTCCCCCTGGACAGGGTAGGCAATTAGCGGACTTCCCCGAGCCAGGGAACACCTTTGACACCACTTAGCTGCGTGGAGGGCGGCCCCGAAACTCCGCCACACAGTCAGCCGTGTTCCGGAATTCTGAGAGTGGGGAGGTTCCGTCTTCTGTCTGCAGCACCCGGGATCTCCTAGGAGCCCTTCGTGTCTTCCCCGAGTGTCTGCCTTTGCGGGCTGCCGGGGAATGGCGAGGGTTGTGCTGGAAATGCAGGTAGCATCTAGCGCATCCTCCTGGACAGGGTAGGCAATTAGCGGATTTCCCCATGCCAGGGAACACCTTTGACACCAGTCAGCTGCGTGGACTCGGCCCCAAACCTCCCCCACAAAGTCAGCCGTGTTCCGGAATTATGAGAGTGGGGAGGTTCCGTCTTCTGTCTGCATCACCTGGGATCTCCTAGGAGCCCTTCGCGCGTCTTCCCCGAGTGTCTGCATGTGCGGGCTGCCGGGGAAAGGCGGGGTTTGTGCTGGAAATGCAGGTAGCATCTAGTGCCTCCCCATGGACAGGGTAGGCAATTAGCGGAATTCCCCATGCCAGGGAACACCTTTGACACCACTTAGCTGCGTGGAGGGCGGCCCCAAACCTCCCCCACACAGTCAGCCGTGTTCCGGAATTCTGAGTGTGGGGAGGTTCCGTCTTCGGTCTGCAGCACCCGGGATCTCCTAGGAGCACTTCGCGAGTCTTCCCCGAGTTTCTGCATGTGCGGGCTGTCGAGGAAAGGCGGGGTTTGGGCTGGAAATGCAGGTAGCATCTAGTGCCTCCCCATGGACAGGGTAGGCAATAGCGGACTTCCCCATGCAAGGGAACACCTTTGACACCACTTAGCTGAGTGGAGGGCGGACCCGAACCTCCCCCACACATTCAGCCATGTTCCGGAATTCTGAGGGTGGGGAGGTTCCGTCTTCTGTCTGCAGCACCCGGGATCTACTAGGAGCACTTCACGTGTCTTCCCCGATTGTCTACCTGTGCGGGCTGCCGGGGAAAGGCGGGGGTTGGGCTGGAAATGCAGGTAAAATGTACTGCCTCCCCCTGGACTTGGGAGGTAATTTGCGGACTTCCCCCTGCCAGGGAACACCTGTGACACCAGTCAGCTGCGTGGACGGCGGCCCCAAACGTCCCCCACACAGTCAGCCGTTTTCCGGAATTCTGAGGGTGGGGAGGTTCCGTCTTCTGTCTGCAGCACCCGGGATCTACTAGGAGCACTTCACGTGTCTTCCCCGAGTGTCTGCATGTGCGGGCTGCCGGGGAAAGCGGGGTTTGGGCTGGAAATGCAGGTAGCATCTAGTGCCTCCCCCTGGACATGGTAGACAATTAGCGGAATTACCCATGCCAGGGAACACTTTTGACCCCACTTAGCTGCGTGGAGGGCGGCCACGAACCTCCACCACACAGTCAGCCGTGTTCCAGGATTGTGAGTGAGGGGAGGTTCCGTCTTCTGTCTGCATTACCTGGGATCTCCTAGGAGCCCTTCGCGCGTCTTCCCCGAGTGTCTGCATGTGCGGGCTGCCGGGGAAAGGCGGGTTTTGGGCTGGAAATGCAAGTAGTATCTCGTGCCTCCCCATGGACAGTGTAGGCAATTAGCGGAATTCCCCGTGCCAGGGAACAACTTTGACAGCACTTAGCTGCGTGGAGGTCGGCCCCGAACCTCCCCCACACAGTCAGCCGTGTTCCGGGATTGTGAGTGTGGGGAGGTTCCGTCTTCTGTCTGCATCACCTGGGATCTCCTAGGAGCCCTTCGCGCGTCTTCCCCGAGTGTCTGCATGTGCGGGCTGCCGGGGAAAGGCGTTGTTTGGGCTGGAAATGCAGGTAGCATCTAGTGACCCCCATGGACAGGGTAGGCAATTAGCGGACTTCCCCATGCCAGGGAACAACTTTGACACCACTTAGCTGCGTGGAGGGCGGCCCCGAACCTCCCCCACACAGTCAGACGTGTTCCGGGATTGTGAGTGTGGGGAGGATCCGTATTCTGTCTGCAGCACCCGGGATCTCCTAGGAGCCCTTCTCGTGTCTTCCCCGAGTTTCTACCTGTGCGGGCTGCTGGGGAAAGGCGGGGGTTGGGCTGGAAATGCAGGTAATATCTAGTGCCTCCCCCTGGACTTGGGAGGAAATTAGCGGATTTCCCCATGCCAGGGAACAGCTGTGACACCAGTCAGCTGCGTGGACGGCGGCCCCAAACCTCCCCCACACAGTCAGCCGTGTTCTGGAATTCTGAGTGTGGGGAGGTTCCGTCTTCTGTCTGCAGCACCCGGGATCTCCTAGGAGCTCTTCGCGTGTCTTCCCCGAGTGTCTGCATGTGCGGGCTGCCGGGGAAATGCGGGGTTTGGGCTGGAAATGCAGGTAGCATCTATTGCCTCCCCCTGGACAGGGTAGGCAATTAGCGGATTTACCCATGCCAGGGAACACCTTTGACACCACTTAGCTGCATGGAGTTCGGCTCCGAACCTCCCCCACACAGTCAGCCGTGTTCCGGAATTGTGAGTGTGGGGAGGTTCCGTCTTCTGTCTGCAGCACCCGGGATCTCCTAGGAGCATTTCGCGTGTCTTCCCCGAGTGTCTGCATGTGCGGGCTGCCGGGGAAATGCGGGGGTTGGGCTGGAAATGCAGGTAGTATCTAGTGCCTCCCCCTGGACTTGGGAGGTAATTTGCGGAATTCCCCCTGCCAGGGAACACCTGTGACACCAGTCAGCTGCGTGGACGTCGGCCACAAAACTCCCCCACACAGTCAGCCGTGTTCCGGAATTCTGAGAGTGGGGAGGTTCCGTCTTCTGTCTGCAGCACCCGGGATCTCCTAGGAGCACTTCGCGTGTCTTCCCCGAGTGTCTGCATATGCGGGCTGTCGGGGAAAGGCGGGGTTTGGGCTGGAAATGCAGGTAGCATCTAGTGCCTCCCCCTGGACATGGTAGGCAATTAGCGGACTTCCCCGTGCCAGGGAACAACTTTGACACCACTTAGCTGCGTGGAGGGCGGCCACGAACGTCCCCCACACAGTCAGCCGTGTTCCGGAATTGTGAGTGTGGGGAGGTTCCGTCTTCTGTCTGCAGCACCCGGGATCTCCTAGGAGCCCTTCGCGTGTCTTCCCCGAGTGTCTACCTGTTCGGGCTGCCGGGGAAAGTCGGGGGTTGGGCTGGAAATGCAGGTAGTATCTAGTGCCTCCCCCTGGACTTGGGAGGTAATTTGCGGACTTCCCCCTGCCAGGGAACACCTGTGACACCAGTCAGCTGCGTGGACGGCGGCCCCAAACCTCCCCCACACAGTCAGCCGTGTTCCAGGATTGTGAGTGAGGGGAGGTTCCGTCTTCTGTCTGCATTACCTGGGATCTCCTAGGAGCCCTTCGCGCGTCTTCCCCGAGTGTCTGCATGTGCGGGCTGCCGGGGAAAGGCGGGGTATGTGCTGGAAATGCAGGTAGCATCTAGTGCCTCCCCATGGACAGGGTAGGCAATTAGCGGAATTCCCCATGCCAGGGAACACCTTTGACACCACTTAGCTGCGTGGAGGGCGGCCCCGAACCTCCCCCACACAGTCAGCCGTGTTCCGGAATTGTGAGTGTGGGGAGGTTCCGTCTTCTGTCTGCAGCACCCGGGATCTCCTAGGAGCCTTTCGCGTGTCTTCCCCGAGTGTCTGCATGTGCGGGCTGCCGGGGAAAGGCGGGGTTTGTGCTGGAAATGCAGGTAGCATCTAGTGCCTCCCCCTGGACAGGGTAGGCAATTAGCGGAATTCCCCATGCTAGGGAACACTTTTGACACCACTTATCTGCGTGGAGGGCGGTCCCTAATCTCCCCCACACAGTCAGCCGTGTTCTGGAATTCTGAGAGTGGGGAGGTTCCGTCTTCTGTCTGCAGCACCCGGGATCTCCTAGGAGCCCTTCGTGTCTTCCCCGAGTGTCTGCCTTTGCGGGCTGCCGGGGAAAGGCGGGTGTTGTGCTGGAAATGCAGGTAGCATCTAGTGCCTCCCCCTGGACTTGGGAGGTAATTTGCGGACTTCCCCATGCCAGAGAACACCTGTGACACCAGTCAGCTGCGTGGACGGCGGCCCCAAACCTCCCCCACACAGTCAGCCGTGTTCCAGAATTCTGAGAGTGGGGAGGTTCCGTCTTCTGTCTGCAGCTCCCGGGATCTCCTAGGAGCACTTCACGTGTCTTCCCCGAGTGTCTGCATGTGCGGGCTGCCGGGGAAAGGCGTGGTTTGGGCTGGAAATGCAGGTAGCATCTAGTGCCTCCCCCTGGACAGGGTAGGCAATTAGCGGACTTCCCCGTGCAAGAGAACACCTTTGACACCACTTAGCTGCGTGGAGGGCGGCCTCGAACCTCCCCCACACAGTCAGCCGTGTTCCGGAATTGTGAGTGTGGGGAGGTTCCGTCTTCTGTCTGCAGCACCCGGGATCTCCTGGGAGCCCTTCGCGAGTCTTCCCCGAGTTTCTACCTGTGCGGGCTGCCGGGGAAAGGCGGGGGTTGGGTTGGAAATGCAGATAGTATCTAGTGCCTCCCCCTGGACTTGGGAGGTAATTTGCGGACTTCCCCCTGCCAGGGAACACCTGTGACACCAGTCAGCTGCGTGGACGTCGGCCCCAAACCTCCCCCACACAGTCAGCCGTGTTCCGGAATTGTGAGGGTGGGGAGGTTCCGTCTTCTGTCTGCAGCACCCGGGATCTCCTAGGAGCCCTTCGCGTGTCTTCCCCGAGTGTCTGCATTTGCGGGCTGCCGGGGAAAGGCGGGGTTTTGGCTGGAAATGCAGGTAGTATCTCGTGCCTCCCCATGGACGGTGTAGGCAATTAGCGGAATTCACCGTGCCAGAGAACACCTTTGACACCTCTTAACTGCGTGGAGGGCGGCCCCGAACCTCCCCCACACAGTCAGCCGTATTCCGGGATAGTGATTGTGGGGAGGTTCCGTCTTCTGTCTGCATCACCTGGGATCTCCTAGGAGCCCTTCGCGCGTCTTCCCCGAGTGTCTGCATGTGCGGGCTGCCGGGGAAAGGCGGGGTTTGGGCTGCAAATGCAGGTAGCATTTAGTGCCTCCCCATGGACAAGTTAGGCAATTAGCGGACTTCCCCATGCCAGGGAACACCTTTGACCCCACTTAGCTGCGTGGAGGGCGGCCCCGAACCTCACCCACACAGTCAGCCGTGTTCCGGAATTGTGAGTGTGGGGAGGTTCCGTCTTCTGTCTGCAGCACCCGGGATCTAATAGAAGCCCTTCTCGTGTCTTCCCCGATTTTCTACCTGTGCGGGCTGCTGGGGAAAGGCGGGGGTTGGGCTGGAAATGCAGGTAGTATCTAGTGTCTCCCCCTGGACTTGGGAGGTAATTAGCGGACTTCCCCCTGCCAGGGAACACCTGTGACACCAGTCAGCTGCGTGGTCGGCGGCCCCAAACCTCCCCCACACAGTCAGCCGTGTTCTGGAATTCTGAGGGTGGGGAGGTTCCGTCTTCTGTCTGCAGCACCCGGGATCTCCTAGGAGCACTTCGCGTGTCTTCCCCGAGTGTCTGCATGTGCGGGCTGCCGGGGAAAGGCGGGGTTTGGGCTGGAAATGCAGGTAGCATCTAGTGCCTCCCCCTGGACAGGGTAGGCAATTAGCGGACTTCCCCGTGCCAGGGAACACCTTTGACACCACTTAGGTGCGTGGAGGGCGGACCCGAACCTCCGCCACACAGTCAGCCGTGTTCCGGAATTCTGAGAGTGGGGAGGTTCCGTCTTCTGTCTGCAGCACCCGGGATCTCCTAGGAGCCCTTCGTGTCTTACCCGAGTGTCTGCCTTTGCGGGCTGCCGGGGAATGGCGAGGGTTGTGCTGGAAATGCAGGTAGCATCTAGTGCATCCTCCTGGACAGGGTAGGCAATTAGCGGATTTCCCCATGCCAGGGAACACCTTTGACACCAGTCAGCTGCGTGGACGGCGGCCCCAAACCTCCCCCACAAAGTCAGCCGTGTTCCGGAATTATGAGAGTGGGGAGGTTCCGTCTTCTGTCTGCATCACCTGGGATCTCCTAGGAGCCCTTCGCGCGTCTTCCCCAAGTGTCTGCATTTGCGGGCTGCCGGGGAAAGGCGGGGTTTGTGCTGGAAATGCAGGTAGCATCTAGTGCCTCCCCATGGACAGGGTAGGCAGTTAGCGGAATTCCCCATGCCAGGGAACACCTTTGACACCACTTAGCTGCGTGGAGGGCGGCCCCGAACCTCCCCCACACAGTCAGCCGTGTTCCGGGATTGTGAGTGTGGGGAGGTTCCGTCTTCTGTCTGCATCACCTGGGATCTCCTAGGAGCCCTTCGCGCGTATTCCACGAGTGTCTGCATGTGCGGGCTGCCGGGGAAAGGCGGGGTTTGTGCTGGAAATGCAGGTAGCATCTAGTGCCTCCCCATGGACATGGTAGGCATTTAGCGGAATTCCCCATGCCAGGGAACACTTTTGACACCACTTAGCTGCGTGGACGGCGGCCCCGAACCTCCCCAACACAGTCAGCCGTGTTCCGGAATTGTGAGGGTGGGGAGGTTCCGTCTTTTGTCTGCAGCACCCGGGATCTCCTAGGAGCCCTTCGCGTGTCTTCCCCGAGTGTCTGCATTTGCGGGCTGCCGGGGAAAGGCGGGGTTTGGGCGGGAAATGCAGGTAGTATCTCGTGCCTCCCCATGGACAGTGTAGGCAATTAGCGGACTTCCCCGTGCCAGGGAACACCTTTGACACCACTTAGCTGCGTGGAGGGCGGCCCCGAACCTCCCCCGCACAGTCAGCCGTGTTCCGGGATTGTGAGTGTGGGGAGGTTCCGTCTTCTGTCTGCATCACCTGGGATCACCTAGGAGCCCTTTGCGCGTCTTCCCCGAGTGTCTGCATGTGCGGGCTGCCGGGGAAAGGCGGGGTTTGTGCTGGAAATGCAGGTAGAATCTAGTGTCTCCCCATGGAATTGGTAGGCAATTAGCGGACTTCCCCATGCAAGGGAACACTTTGACACAACTTAGCTGCGTGGAGGGCGGCCCAGAACCTCACCCACACAGTCAGCCGTGTTCCGGGATTGTGAGTGTGGGGAGGTTCCGTCTTCTGTCTGCAGCACCCGGGATCTACTAGAAGCCCTTCTCGTGTCTTCCCCGATATCTACCTCTGCGGGCTGCTGGGGAAAGGCGGGGGTTGGGCTGGAAATGCAGGTAGTATCTAGTGCCTCCCCCTGGACAGGGTAGGCAATTAGCGGACTTCGCCTGCCAGGGAACACCTGTGACAACAGTCAGCTGCGTGGACGGCGGCCCCAAACCTCCCCCACACAGTCAACCGTGTTCCGGAATTGTGAGTGTGGGGAGGTTCCGTCTTCTGTCTGCAGCACCCGGGATCTCCTAGGAGCACTTCGCGTGTCTTCCCCGAGTGTCTGCATGTGCGGGCTGCCGGGGAAAGGCGTGGTTTGGGCTGGAAATGCAGGTAGCATCTAGTGCCTCCCCCTGGACAGGGTAGGCAATTAGCGGACTTCCCCGTGCAAGAGAACACCTTTGACACCACTTAGCTGCGTGGAGGGCGGCCTCGAACCTCCCCCACACAGTCAGCCGTGTTCCGGAATTGTGAGTGTGGGGAGGTTCCGTCTTCTGTCTGCAGCACCCGGGATATCCTGGGAGCCCTTCGCGAGTCTTCCCCGAGTTTCTACCTGTGCGGGCTGCCGGGGAAAGGCGGGGGTTGGGTTGGAAATGCAGATAGTATCTAGTGCCTCCCCCTGGACTTGGGAGGTAATTTGCGGACTTCCCCCTGCCAGGGAACACCTGTGACACCAGTCAGCTGCGTGGACGTCGGCCCCAAACCTCCCCCACACAGTCAGCCGTGTTCCGGAATTGTGAGGGTGGGGAGGTTCCGTCTTCTGTCTGCAGCACCCGGGATCTCCTAGGAGCCCTTCGCGTGTCTTCCCCGAGTGTCTGCATTTGCGGGCTGCCGGGGAAAGGCGGGGTTTTGGCTGGAAATGCAGGTAGTATCTCGTGCCTCCCCATGGACGGTGTAGGCAATTAGCGGAATTCACCGTGCCAGAGAACACCTTTGACACCTCTTAACTGCGTGGAGGGCGGCCCCGAACCTCCCCCACACAGTCAGCCGTATTCCGGGATAGTGATTGTGGGGAGGTTCCGTCTTCTGTCTGCATCACCTGGGATCTCCTAGGAGCCCTTCGCGCGTCTTCCCCGAGTGTCTGCATGTGCGGGCTGCCGGGGAAAGGCGGGGTTTGGGCTGCAAATGCAGGTAGCATTTAGTGCCTCCCCATGGACAAGTTAGGCAATTAGCGGACTTCCCCATGCCAGGGAACACCTTTGACCCCACTTAGCTGCGTGGAGGGCGGCCCCGAACCTCACCCACACAGTCAGCCGTGTTCCGGAATTGTGAGTGTGGGGAGGTTCCGTCTTCTGTCTGCAGCACCCGGGATCTAATAGAAGCCCTTCTCGTGTCTTCCCCGATTTTCTACCTGTGCGGGCTGCTGGGGAAAGGCGGGGGTTGGGCTGGAAATGCAGGTAGTATCTAGTGTCTCCCCCTGGACTTGGGAGGTAATTAGCGGACTTCCCCCTGCCAGGGAACACCTGTGACACCAGTCAGCTGCGTGGTCGGCGGCCCCAAACCTCCCCCACACAGTCAGCCGTGTTCTGGAATTCTGAGGGTGGGGAAGTTCCGTCTTCTGTCTGCAGCACCCGGGATCTCCTAGGAGCACTTCGCGTGTCTTCCCCGAGTGTCTGCATGTGCGGGCTGCCGGGGAAAGGCGGGGTTTGGGCTGGAAATGCAGGTAGCATCTAGTGCCTCCCCCTGGACAGGGTAGGCAATTAGCGGACTTCCCCGTGCCAGGGAACACCTTTGACACCACTTAGGTGCGTGGAGGGCGGACCCGAACCTCCGCCACACAGTCAGCCGTGTTCCGGAATTCTGAGAGTGGGGAGGTTCCGTCTTCTGTCTGCAGCACCCGGGATCTCCTAGGAGCCCTTCGTGTCTTACCCGAGTGTCTGCCTTTGCGGGCTGCCGGGGAATGGCGAGGGTTGTGCTGGAAATGCAGGTAGCATCTAGTGCATCCTCCTGGACAGGGTAGGCAATTAGCGGATTTCCCCATGCCAGGGAACACCTTTGACACCAGTCAGCTGCGTGGACGGCGGCCCCAAACCTCCCCCACAAAGTCAGCCGTGTTCCGGAATTATGAGAGTGGGGAGGTTCCGTCTTCTGTCTGCATCACCTGGGATCTCCTAGGAGCCCTTCGCGCGTCTTCCCCAAGTGTCTGCATTTGCGGGCTGCCGGGGAAAGGCGGGGTTTGTGCTGGAAATGCAGGTAGCATCTAGTGCCTCCCCATGGACAGGGTAGGCAGTTAGCGGAATTCCCCATGCCAGGGAACACCTTTGACACCACTTAGCTGCGTGGAGGGCGGCCCCGAACCTCCCCCACACAGTCAGCCGTGTTCCGGGATTGTGAGTGTGGGGAGGTTCCGTCTTCTGTCTGCATCACCTGGGATCTCCTAGGAGCCCTTCGCGCGTATTCCACGAGTGTCTGCATGTGCGGGCTGCCGGGGAAAGGCGGGGTTTGTGCTGGAAATGCAGGTAGCATCTAGTGCCTCCCCATGGACATGGTAGGCATTTAGCGGAATTCCCCATGCCAGGGAACACTTTTGACACCACTTAGCTGCGTGGACGGCGGCCCCGAACCTCCCCAACACAGTCAGCCGTGTTCCGGAATTGTGAGGGTGGGGAGGTTCCGTCTTTTGTCTGCAGCACCCGGGATCTCCTAGGAGCCCTTCGCGTGTCTTCCCCGAGTGTCTGCATTTGCGGGCTGCCGGGGAAAGGCGGGGTTTGGGCGGGAAATGCAGGTAGTATCTCGTGCCTCCCCATGGACAGTGTAGGCAATTAGCGGACTTCCCCGTGCCAGGGAACACCTTTGACACCACTTAGCTGCGTGGAGGGCGGCCCCGAACCTCCCCCGCACAGTCAGCCGTGTTCCGGGATTGTGAGTGTGGGGAGGTTCCGTCTTCTGTCTGCATCACCTGGGATCACCTAGGAGCCCTTTGCGCGTCTTCCCCGAGTGTCTGCATGTGCGGGCTGCCGGGGAAAGGCGGGGTTTGTGCTGGAAATGCAGGTAGAATCTAGTGTCTCCCCATGGAATTGATAGGCAATTAGCGGACTTCCCCATGCAAGGGAACACTTTGACACAACTTAGCTGCGTGGAGGGCGGCCCAGAACCTCACCCACACAGTCAGCCGTGTTCCGGGATTGTGAGTGTGGGGAGGTTCCGTCTTCTGTCTGCAGCACCCGGGATCTACTAGAAGCCCTTCTCGTGTCTTCCCCGATATCTAACTCTGCGGGCTGCTGGGGAAAGGCGGGGGTTGGGCTGGAAATGCAGGTAGTATCTAGTGCCTCCCCCTGGACAGGGTAGGCAATTAGCGGACTTCGCCTGCCAGGGAACACCTGTGACAACAGTCAGCTGCGTGGACGGCGGCCCCAAACCTCCCCCACACAGTCAACCGTGTTCCGGAATTGTGAGTGTGGGGAGGTTCCGTCTTCTGACTGCAGCACCCGGGATCTCCTAGGAGCACTTCGCGTGTCTTCCCCGAGTGTCTGCATGTGCGGGCTGCCGGGGAAAGGCGGGGTTTGGGCTGGAAATGCAGGTAGCATCTAGTGCCTCCCCCTGGACAGGGTAGGCAATTAGCGGACTTCCCCGAGCCAGGGAACACCTTTGACACCACTTAGCTGCGTGGAGGGCGGCCCCGAAACTCCGCCACACAGTCAGCCGTGTTCCGGAATTCTGAGAGTGGGGAGGTTCCGTCTTCTGTCTGCAGCACCCGGGATCTCCTAGGAGCACTTCGCGTGTCTTCCCCGAGTGTCTGCATGTGCGGGCAGTCGAGGAAAGGCGGGGTTTGGGCTGGAAATGCAGGTAGCATCTAGTGCCTCCCCATGGACAGGGTAGGCAATTAGCCGAATTCCCCGTGCCAGGGAACACCTTTGACACCTCTTAGCTGCGTGGAGGGCGGCCCCGAACTTCCCCCACATAGTCAGCCGTGTTCCGGAATTGTGAGTGTGGGGAGGTTCCGTCTTCTGTCTGCAGCACCCGGGATTTCCTAGGAGCCCTACGCGTGTCTTCCCCGAGTGTCTACTTTTGCGGGCTGCCGGGGAAAGGCGGGGGTTGGGCTGGAAATGCAGGTAGTATCTAGTGCCTCCCCCTGGACTTGGGAGGAAATTAGCAGAGTTCCCCCTGCCAGGGAACACCTGTGACACTAGTCAGCTGCGTGGAAGTTGGCCCCAAACCTCCCCCACACAGTCAGCCGTGTTCTGGAATTCTGAGTGTGGGGAGGTTCCGTCTTCTGTCTGCAGCACCCGGGATCTCCTACGAGCACTTCGCGTGTCTTCCCCGAGTGTCTGCATGTGCGGGGTGTCGGGGAAAGGCGGGGTTTGGGCTGGAAATGCAGGTAGCATCTATTGCCTCCCCCTGGACAGGGTAGGCAATAGCGGACTTCCCCATGCCAGGGAACACCTTTGACACCACTTAGCTGCGTGGAGGGCGGACCCGAACCTCCCCCACACAGTCAGCCGTGTTCCGGAATTGTGAGGGTGGGGAGGTTCCGTCTTCTGTCTGCAGCACCCGGGATCTCCTAGGAGCACTTCGGTTGTCTTCCCCGAGTGTCTACCTGTGCGGGCTGCCGGGGAAATGCGGGGGTTGGGCTGGAAATGCAGGTAGTATCTAGTGCCTCCCCCTGGACTTGGGAGGTAATTTGCGGACTTCCCCCTGCCAGGGAACACCTGTGACACCAGTCAGTGCGTGTACGTCGGCCCCAAACCTCCCCCACACAGTCAGCCATGTTCCGGAATTCTGAGTGTGGGGAGGTTCCGTCTTCGGTCTGCAGCACCCGGGATCTCCTAGGAGCACTTCGCGTGTCTTCCCCGAGTGTCTTCATGTGCGGGCTCCCGGGGAAAGGCGGGGTTTGGGCTGGAAATGCAGGTAGTATCTAGTGCCTCCCCATGGACAGGGTAGGCAATAGCGGACTTCCCCATGCCAGGGAACACTTTTGACACCACTTAGCTGCGTGGTGGGCGGACCTGAACCTCCCCCACACAGTCAGCCGTGTTCCGGAATTGTGAGTGTGGGGAGGTTCCGTCTTCTGTCTGCAGCACCCGGGATCTCCTAGGAGCCCTTCGCGTGTATTCCCCGAGTGTCTGCATTTGCGGGCTGCCGGGGAAAGGCGGGGTTTGGGCTGGAAATGCAGGTAGTATCTCGTGCCTCCCCATGGACAGTGTAGGCAATTAGCGGAATTCCCCGTGCCAGGGAACACCTTTGACACCACTTAGCTGCGTGGTGGGCGGACCCGAACCTCCCCCACACAGTCAGCCGTGTTATGGGATTGTGAGTGTGGGGAGGTTCCGTCTTCTGTCTGCATCACCTGGGATCACCTTGGAGCCCTTCGAGCGTCTTCCCCTAGTGTGTGCATGTGCGGGCTGCCGGGGAAAGGCGGGGTTTGGGATGGAAATGCAGGTAGCATTTAGTGCCTCCCCATGGACATGTTAGGCAATTAGCAGACTTCCCCATGCCAGGGAACACCTTTGACACCACTTAGCTGCGTGGAGGGCGGCCCCGAACCTCACCCACACAGTCAGCCGTGTTCCGGAATTGTGAGTGTGGGGAGGTTCCGTCTTCTGTCTGCAGCACCCGGGATCTCCTAGGAGCCCTTATCGTGTCTTCCCCGATTTTCTACCTGTGCGGGCTGCCGCGGAAAGGCGGGGGTTGGGCTGGAAATGCAGGTAGTATCTAGTGCCTCCCCCTGGAATTGGGAGGTAATTTGCGGACTTCCCCCTGTCAGGGAACACCTGTGACACCAGTCAGCTACGTGGACGGCGGCCCCAAACCTCCCCCACACAGTCAGCCGTGTTCCGGAATTCTGAGATTTGGGAGGTTCCGTCTTCTGTCTGCAGCACCCGGGATCTCCTAGGAGCACTTCGCGTGTCTTCCCCGAGTGTCTGCATGTGCGGGCTGCCGGGGAAAGGCGGGGTTTGGGCTGGAAATGCAGGTAGCATCTAGTGCCTCCCCATGGACAGGGTAGGCAATAGCGGACTTCCCCTTGCCAGGGAACACCTTTGACACCACTTAGATGCGTGGAGGGCGGACCCGAACCTCCCCCACACAGTCAGCCGTGTTCCAGAATTGTGAGTGTGGGGAGGTTCCGTCTTCTGTCTGCAGCACCCGGGATCTCCTAGGAGCCCTTCGCGTGTATTCCCCGAGTGTCTGCATTTGCGGGCTGCCGGGGAAAGGCGGGGTTTGGGCTGGAAATGCAGGTAGTATCTCGTGCCTCCCCATGGACAGTGTAGGCAATTAGCGGAATTCCCCGTGCCAGAGAACACCTTTGACATCACTTAGCTGCGTGGAGGGCGGCCCCGAACCTCCCCCACACAGTCAGCCGTGTTCCGGGATTGTGAGTGTGGGGAGGTTCCGTCTTCTGTCTGCATCACCTGGGATCTCCTAGTAGCCCTTCGCGCGTCTTCCCCGAGTGTCTGCATGTGCGGGCTGCCGGGGAAAGGCGGGGTTTGGGCTGGAAATGCAGGTAGCATTTAGTGCCTCCCCATGGACAGGTTAGGCAATTAGCGGACTTCCCCATGCCAGGGAACACCTGTGACACCAGTCAGTTGCGGGGACGGCGGCCCCAAACCTCCCCCACAAAGTAAGCCGTGTTCCGGAATTATGAGTGTGGGGAGGTTCCGTCTTCCCTCTGCATCACCTGGGATCTCTTAGGAGCCCTTCGCGCGTCTTCCCCGAGTGTCTGCATGTGCGGGCTGCCGGGGAAAGGCGGGGTTTGGGCTGGAAATGCAGGTAGCATCTAGTGTCTCCCCCTGGACTTGGGAGGTAATTTGCGGACTTCCCCCTGCCAGGGAACACCTGTGACACCAGTCAGCTGCGTGGACTGCGTCCCCAAACCTCCCCCACACAGTCAGCCGTGTTCCGGACTTCTGAGTGTGGGGAGGTTCCGTCTTCTGTCTGCATCACGTGGGATCTCCTAGGAGCCCTTCGCGCGTCTTCCCCGAGTGTCTGCATGTGCGGGCTGCCGGGGAAAGGCGGGGTTTGTGCTGGAAATGCAGGTAGCATCTAGTGCCTCCCCATGGACAGGGTAGGCAATTAGCGGAATTCCCCATGCCAGGGAACACCTTTGACACCACTTAGCTGCGTGGAGGGCGGCCCCGAACCTCCCCCACACAGTCAGCCGTGTTCCGGAATTGTGAGTGTGGGGAGGTTCCGTCTTCTGTCTGCAGCACCCGGGATCTCCTAGGAGCCCTTCGCGTCTCTTCCCCGAGTGTCTGCAAGTGCGGGCTGCCGCGGAATGGCGGGGTTTGGGCTGGAAATGCAGGTAGCATCTAGTGCCTCCCCCATGGACAGGGTAGGCAATAGCGGACTTCCCCATGCCAGGGAACACCTTTGACACCACTTAGCTGCGTGGAGGGCGGCCCCGAACCTCCCCCACACAGTCAGCCGTGTTCCGGTATTGTGAGGGTGGGGAGGTTCCGTCTTCTGTCTGCAGCACCCGGGATCTCCTAGGAGCACTTCGGTTGTCTTCCCCGAGTGTCTACCTGTGCGGGCTGCCGGGGAAAGGCGGGGGTTGGGCTGGAAATGCAGGTAGTATCTAGTGCCTCCCCCTGGACTTGGGAGGTAATTTGCGGACTTCCCCCTGCCAGGGAACACCTGTGACACCAGTCAGCTGCGTGTACGTCGGCCCCAAACCTCCCCCACACAGTCAGCCATGTTCCGGAATTCTGAGTGTGGGGAGGTTCCGTCTTCGGTCTGCAGCACCCGGGATCTCCTAGGAGCACTTCGCGTGTCTTCCCCGAGTGTCTTCATGTGCGGGCTCCCGGGGAAAGGCGGGGTTTGGGCTGGAAATGCAGGTAGCATCTAGTGCCTCACCATGGACAGGGTAGGCAATAGCGGACTTCCCCATGCCAGGGAACACTTTTGACACCACTTAGCTGCGTGGTGGGCGGACCCGAACCTCCCCCACACAGTCAGCCGTGTTCCGGAATTGTGAGTGTGGGGAGGTTCCGTCTTCTGTCTGCAGCACCCGGGATCTCCTAGGAGCCCTTCGCGTGTATTCCCCGAGTGTCTGCATTTGCGGGCTGCCGGGGAAAGGCGGGGTTTGGGCTGGAAATGCAGGTAGTATCTCGTGCCTCCCCATGGACAGTGTAGGCAATTAGCGGAATTCCCCTTGCCAGGGAACACCTTTGACACCACTTAGCTGCGTGGTGGGCGGACCCGAACCTCCCCCACACAGTCAGCCGTTTTATGGGATTGTGAGTGTGGGGAGGTTCCGTCTTCTGTCTGCATCACCTGGGATCACCTTGGAGCCCTTCGAGCGTCTTCCCCTAGTGTGTGCATGTGCGGGCTGCCGGGGAAAGGCGGGGTTTGGGATGGAAATGCAGGTAGCATTTAGTGCCTCCCCATGGACATGTTAGGCAATTAGCAGACTTCCCCATGCCAGGGAACACCTTTGACACCACTTAGCTGCGTGGAGGGCGGCCCCGAACCTCACACACACAGTCAGCCGTGTTCCGGAATTGTGAGTGTGGGGAGGTTCCGTCTTCTGTCTGCAGCACCCGGGATCTCCTAGGAGCCCTTATCGTGTCTTCCCCGATTTTCTACCTGTGCGGGCTGCCGCAGAAAGGCGGGGGTTGGGCTGGAAATGCAGGTAGTATCTAGTGCCTCCCCCTGGAATTGGGAGGTAATTTGCGGACTTCCCCCTGTCAGGGAACACCTGTGACACCAGTCAGCTACGTGGACGGCGGCCCCAAACCTCCCCCACACAGTCAGCCGTGTTCCGGAATTCTGAGATTTGGGAGGTTCCGTCTTCTGTCTGCAGCACCCGGGATCTCCTAGGAGCACTTCGCGTGTCTTCCCCGAGTGTCTGCATGTGCGGGCTGCCGGGGAAAGGCGGGGTTTGGGCTGGAAATGCAGGTAGCATCTAGTGCCTCCCCATGGACAGGGTAGGCAATAGCGGACTTCCCCTTGCCAGGGAACACCTTTGACACCACTTAGATGCGTGGAGGGCGGACCCGAACCTCCCCCACACAGTCAGCCGTGTTCCGGAATTGTGAGGGTGGGGAGGTTCCGTCTTCTGTCTGCAGCACCCGGGATCTCCTAGGAGCCCTTCGCGTGTATTCCCCGAGTGTCTGCATTTGCGGGCTGCCGGTAAAAGGCGGGGTTTGGGCTGGAAATGCAGGTAGTATCTCGTGCCTCCCCATGGACAGTGTAGGAAATTAGCGGAATTCCCCGTGCCAGGGAACACCTTTGACACCACTTAGCTGCGTGGAGGGCGGCCCCGAACCTCCCCCACACAGTCAGCCGTGTTCCGGGATTGTGAGTGTGGGGAGGTTCCGTCTTCTGTCTGCATCACCTGGGATCTCCTAGGAGCCCTTCGCGCGTCTTCCCCGAGTGTCTGCATGTGCGGGCTGCCGGGGAAAGGCGGGGTTTGGGCTGGAAATGCAGGTAGCATTTAGTGCCTCCCCATGGACAGGTTAGGCAATTAGCGGACTTCCCCATGCCAGGGAACACCTGTGACACCAGTCAGTTGCGGGGACGGCGGCCCCAAACCTCCCCCACAAAGTCAGCCGTGTTCCGGAATTATGAGTGTGGGGAGGTTCCGTCTTCTCTCTGCATCACCTGGGATCTCTTAGGAGCCCTTCGCGCGTCTTCCCCGAGTGTCTGCATGTGCGGGCTGCCGGGGAAAGGCGGGGTTTGGGCTGGAAATGCAGGTAGCATCTAGTGCCTCCCCATGGACAGTGTAGGCAATTAGCGGACTTCCCCGTGCCAGGGAACACCTTTGACACCACTTAGCTGCGTGGAGGGCGGCCCCGAACCTCCCCCACACAGTCAGAAATGTTCCGGGATTGTGAGTGTGGGGAGGTTCCGTCTTCTGTCTGCATCACCTGGGATCTCCTAGGAGCCCTTCGCGTGTCTTCCCCGAGTGTCTGCATTTGCGGGCTGCCGGGGAATGGCGGGGTTTGGGCTGGAAATGCAGGTAGCATCTAGTGCCTCCCCCTGGACAGGGTAGGCAATTAGCGGACTTCCCCGTGCCAGGGAACAACTTTGACACCACTTAGCTGCGAGGAGTGCGGCCCCGAACTTCCCCCACACAGTCAGCCGTGTTCCGGAATTGTGAGTGTGGGGAGGTTCCGTCTTCTGTCTGCAGCACCCGGGATCTCCTAGGAGCACTTCGGGTGTCTTCCCCGAGTGTCTAACTTTGCGGGCTGCCGGGGAAAGGCGAGGGTTGGCCTGGAAATGCAGGTAGTATCTAGTGCCTCCCCCTGGATTTGGCAGGTAATTTGCGGACTTCCCCCTGCCAGGGAACACCTGTGACACCAGTCAGCTGCGTGGACTGCGGCCCCAAACCTCCCCCACACAGTCAGCCGTGTTCCGGACTTCTGAGTGTGGGGAGGTTCCGTCTTCTGTCTGCATCACGGGGGATCTCCTAGGAGCCCTTCTCGCGTCTTCCCCGAGTGTCTGCATGTGCGGGCTGCCGGGGAAAGGCGGGGTTTGTGCTGGAAATGCAGGTAGCATCTAGTGCCTCCCCATGGACAGGGTAGGCAATTAGCGGAATTCCCCATGCCAGGGAACACCTTTGACACCACTTAGCTGCGTGGAGGGCGGCCCCGAACCTCCCCCACACAGTCAGCCGTGTTCCGGAATTGTGAGTGTGGGGAGGTTCCGTCTTCTGTCTGCAGCACCCGGGATCTCCTAGGAGCCCTTCGCGTGTCTTCCCCGAGTGTCTGCAGGTGCGGGCTGCCGCGGAATGGCGGGGTTTGGGCTGGAAATGCAGGTAGCATCTAGTGCCTCCCCCTGGACAGGGTAGGCAATTAGCGGACTTCCCCGTGCCAGGGAACAACTTTGACACCACTTAGCTGCGAGGAATGCGGCCCCGAACTTCCCCCACACAGTCAGCCGTGTTCCGGAATTGTGAGTGTGGGGAGGTTCCGTCTTCTGTCTGCAGCACCCGGGATCTCCTAGGAGCACTTCGGGTGTCTTCCCCGAGTGTCTGCATTTGCGGGCTGCCGGGGAAAGGCGGGGGTTGGGCTGGAAATGCAGGTAGTATCTAGTGCCTCCCCCTGGAATTGGGAGGTAATTTGCGGACTCCCCCCTGCCAGGGAACACCTGTGACACCAGTCAGCTGCGTGGACGTCGGCCCCAAACCTCCCCCACACAGTCAGCCGTGTTCCGGAATTCTGAGTGTGGGGAGGTTCCGTCTTCGGTCTGCAGCACCCGGGATCTCCTAGGAGCACTTCGCGTGTCTTCCCCGAGTGTCTGCATGTGCGGGCTGCCGGGGAAAGGCGGGGTTTGGGCTGGAAATGCAGGTAGTATCTAGTGCCTCCCCATGGACAGGGTAGGCAATAGCGGACTTCCCCATGCCAGGGAACACCTTTGACACCACTTAGCTGCGTGGAGGGCGGCCCCGAACCTCCCCCACACAGTCAGCCGTGTTCCGGTATTGTGAGGGTGGGGAGGTTCCGTCTTATGTCTGCAGCACCCGGGATCTCCTAGGAGCACTTCGGTTGTCTTCCCCGAGTGTCTACCTGTGCGGGCTGCCGGGGAAAGGCGGGGGTTGGGCTGGAAATGCAGGTAGTATCTAGTGCCTCCCCCTGGACTTGGGAGGTAATTAGCTGACTTCCCCCTGCCAGGGAACACCTGTGACACCAGTCAGCTGCGTGGACGTCGGCCCCAAACCTCCCCCACACAGTCAGCCATGTTCCGGAATTCTGAGTGATGGGAGGTTCCGTCTTAGGTCTGCAGCACCCGGGATCTCCTAGGAGCACTTCGCGTGTCTTCCCCGAGTGTCTGCATGTGCGGGCTGCCGGGGAAAGGCGGGGTTTGGGCTGGAAATGCAGGTAGCATCTAGTGCCTCCCCATGGACAGGGTAGGCAATAGCGGACTTCCCCATGCCAGGGAACACTTTTGACACCACTTAGCTGCGTGGTGGGCGGTCCCGAACCTCCCCCACACAGTCAGCCATGTTCCGGAATTGTGAGGGTGGGGAGGTTCCGTCTTCTGTCTGCAGCACCCGGGATCTCCTAGGAGCCCTTCGCGTGTATTCCCCGAGTGTCTGCATTTGCGGGCTGCCGGGGAAAGGCGGGGTTTGGGCTGGAAATGCAGGTAGTATCTCGTGCCTCCCCATGGACAGTGTAGGCAATTAGCGGAATTCCCCGTGCCAGGGAACACCTTTGACACCACTTAGCTGCGTGAAGGGCGGCCCCGAACCTCCCCCACACAGTCAGCCGTGTTATGGGATTGTGAGTGTGGGGAGGTTCCGTCTTCTGTCTGCATCACCTGGGATCACCTAGGAGCCCTTCGAGCGTCTTCCCCTAGTGTGTGCATGTGCGGGCTGCCGGGGAAAGGCGGGGTTTGGGCTGGAAATGCAGGTAGCATTTATTGCCTCCCCATGGACAGGTTAGGCAATTAGCAGAATTCCCCATGCCAGGGAACACCTTTGACACCACTTAGCTTCGTGGAGGGCGGCCCCGAACCTCACCCACACAGTCAGCCGTGTTTCGGAATTGTGAGTGTGGGGAGGTTCCGTCTTCTGTCTGCAGCACCCGGGATCTCCTAGGAGCCCTTATCGTGTCTTCCCCGATTTTCTACCTGTGCGGGCTGCCGGGGAAAGGCGGGGTTTGGGCTGGAAATGCAGGTAGCATCTAGTGCCTCCCCATGGACAGGGTAGGCAATAGCGGACTTCCCCTTGCCAGGGAACACCTTTGACACCACTTAGCTGCGTGGAGGGCGGACCCGAACCTCCCCCACACAGTCAGACGTGTTCCGGAATTGTGAGGGTGGGGAGGTTCCCTCTTCTGTCTGCAGCACCCTGGATCTCCTAGGAGCCTTTCGCGTGTATTCCCCGAGTGTCAGCCTTTGCGGGCTGCCGGGGAATGGCGGGGGTTGTGCTGGAAATGCAGGTAGCATCTAGCGCATCCTCCTGGACAGGGTAGGAAATTAGCGGATTTCCCCATGCCAGGGAACACCTGTGACACCAGTCAGTTGCGTGGACGGCGGCCCCAAATCTCCCCCACAAAGTCAGCCGTGTTCCGGAATTATGAGTGTGGGGAGGTTCCGTCTTCTCTCTGCATCACCTGGGATCTCCTAGGAGCCCTTCGCGCGTCTTCCCCGAGTGTCTGCATGTGCGGGCTGCAGGGGAAAGGCGGGGTTTGGGCTGGAAATGCAGGTAGCATCTAGTGCCTCCCCCTGGACAGTGTAGGCAATTAGCGGACTTCCCCGTGCCAGGGAACACCTTTGACACCACTTAGCTGCGTGGAGGGCGGCCCCGAACCTCCCCCACACAGTCAGAAGTGTTCCGGGATTGTGAGTGTGGGGAGGTTCCGTCTTCTGTCTGCATCACCTGGGATCTCCTAGGAGCCCTTCGCGCGTCTTCCCCGAGTGTCTGCATGTGCGGGCTGCCGGGGAAAGGCGGGGTTTGTGCTGGAAATGCAGGTAGCATCTAGTGCCTCCCCATGGACAGGGTAGGCAATTAGCGGAATTCCCCATGCCAGGGAACACCTTTGACACCACTTAGCTGCGTGGAGTTTGGCCCCAAACCTCCCCCACACAGTGAGACGTGTTCCGGGATTGTGAGTGTGGGGAGGTTCCGTCTTCTGTCTCCATCACCTGGGATCTCCTAGGAGCCCTTCGCGCGTCTTCCCCGAGTGTCTGCATGTGCGGGCTGCCGGGGAAATGCGGGGTTTGGGCTGGAAATGCAGGTAGCATTTAGTGCCTCCCCATGGACAGGTTAGGCAATTAGCGGACTTCCCCATGCCAGGGAACACCTTTGACACCACTTAGCTGCGTGGAGGGCGGCCCCGAACCTCACCCACACAGTGAGCCGTGTTCCGGAATTGTGAGTGTGGGGAGGTTCCGTCTTCTGTCTGCAGCACCCGGGATCTCCTAGGAGCCCTTCGTGTCTTACCCGAGTGTCAGCCTTTGCGGGCTGCCGGGGAATGGCGGGGGTTGTGCTGGAAATGCAGGTAGCATCTAGCGCATCCTCCTGGACAGGGTAGGAAATTAGCGGATTTCCCCATGCCAGGGAACACCTGTGACACCAGTCAGTTGCGTGGACGGCGGCCCCAAACCTCCCTCACATAGTCAGCCGTGTTCCGGAATTATGAGTGTGGGGAGGTTCCGTTTTCTCTCTGCATCACCTGGGATCTCCTAGGAGCCCTTCGCGCGTCTTCCCCGAGTGTCTGCATGTGCGGGCTGCCGGGGAAAGGCGGGGTTTGGGCTGGAAATGCAGGTAGCATCTAGTGCCTCCACCTGGACAGTGTAGGCATTTAGCGGACTTCCCCGTGCTAGGGAACACCTTTGACACCACTTAGCTGTGTGGAGGGCGGCCCCCAACCTCCCCCACACAGACAGAAGTGTTCCGGGATTGTGAGTGTGGGGAGGTTCCGTCTTCTGTCTGCATCACCTGGGATCTCCTAGGAGCCCTTCGCGCGTCTTCCCCGAGTGTCTGCATGTACGGGCTGCCGGGGAAAGGCGGGGTTTGTGCTGGAAATGCAGGTAGCATCTAGTGCCTCCCCATGGACAGGGTAGGCAATTAGCGGAATTCCCCATGCCAGGGAACACCTTTGACACCACTTAGCTGCGTGGAGGGCGGCCCCGAACCTCCCCCACACAGTCAGCCGTGTTCCGGAATTGTGAGTGTGGGGAGGTTCCGTCTTCTGTCTGCAGCACCCGGGATCTCCTAGGAGCCCTTCGGGGTCTTCCCCGAGTGTCTGCATGTGCGGGCTGCCGGGGAATGGCGGGGTTTGGGCTGGAAATGCAGGTAGCATCTAGTGCCTCCCCATGGACAGGGTAGGCAATAGCGGACTTCCCCATGCCAGGGAACACCTTTGACACCACTTAGCTGCGTGGAGGGCGGCCCCGAACCTCCCCCACACAGTCAGCCGTGTTCCGGAATTGTGAGTGTGGGGAGGTTCCGTCTTCTGTCTGCAGCACCCGGGATCTCCTAGGAGCCCTTCGCGTGTCTTCCCCGAGTGTCTGCATTTGCGGGCTGCCGGGGAAAGGCGGGGTTTGGGCTGGAAATGCAGGTAGTATCTCGTGCCTCCCCATGGACAGTGTAGGCAATTAGCTGAATTCCCCGTGCCAGGGAACACATTTGACACGACTTAGCTGCGTGGAGGGCGGCCCCGAAACTCCCCCACACAGTCAGCCGTGTTCCGGGATTGTGAGTGTGGGGAGGTTCCGTCTTCTGTCTGCATCACCTGGGATCTCCTAGGAGCCCTTCGCGCGTCTTCCCCGAGTGTCTGCATGTGCGGGCTGCCGGGGAAAGGCGGAGTTTGGGCTGGAAATGCAGGTAGCATCTAGTGCCACCCCCTGGACAGGGTAGGCAATTAGCGGACTTCCCCATGCCAGGGAACACCTTTGACACCACTTAGCTGCGTGGAGGGCGGCCCCGAACCTCCCCCACACAGTCAACCGTGTTCCGGAATTGTGAGTGTGGGGAGGTTCCGTCTTCTGTCTGCAGCTCCCGGGATCTCCTAGGAGCCCTTCGCGTGTCTTCCAAGAGTGTCTACCTGTGCGGGCTGCCGGGGAAAGGCGGGGGTTGGGCTGGAAATGCAGGTAGTATCTAGTGCCTCCCCCTGGACTTGGGAGGTAATTAGCGGAGTTCCCCCTGCAAGGGAACACCTGTGACACCAGTCAGCTGCGTGGAGTTTGGCCCCAAACCTCCCCCACACAGTCAGCCGTGTTCTGGATTTCTGCGGGTGGGGAGGTTCCGTCTTCTGTCTGCAGCACCCGGGATCTCCTAGGAGCACTTCGCGTGTCTTCCCCGAGTGTCTGCATGTGCGGGCTGCCGGGGAAAGGCGGGTTTGGGCTGGAAATGCAGGTAGCATCTAGTGCCTCCCCCTGGACTGGGTAGGCAATTAGCGGACTTCCCCGTGCCAGGGAACACCTTTGACAACACTTAGCTGCGTGGAGGGCGGCCCCGAAACTCCCCCACACAGTCAGCCGTGTTCCGGGATTGTGAGTGTGGGGAGGTTCCGTCTTCTGTCTGCATCACCTGGGATCTCCTAGGAGCACTTCGCGTGTCTTCCCCGAGTGTCTGCATGTGCGGGCTGCCGGGGAAAGGCGGAGTTTGGGCTGGAAATGCAGGTAGCATCTAGTGCCACCCCCTGGACAGGGTAGGCAATTAGCGGATTTACCCTTGCCAGGGAACACCTTTGACACCACTTAGCTGCGTGGAGGGCGGCCCCGAACCTCCCCCACACAGTCAACCGTGTTCCGGAATTGTGAGTGTGGGGAGGTTCCGTCTTCTGTCTGCAGCACCCGGGATCTCCTAGGAGCCCTTCGCGTGTCTTCCACGAGTGTCTACCTGTGCGGGCTGCCGGGGAAAGGCGGGGGTTGGGCTGGAAATGCAGGTAGTATCTAGTGCCTCCCCCTGGACTTGGGAGGTAATTAACGGAGTTCCCCCTGCAAGGGAACACCTGTGACACCAGTCAGCTGCGTGGAGTTTGGCCCCAAACCTTCCCCACACAGTCAGCCGTGTTCTGGAATTCTGAGGGTGGGGAGGTTCCGTCTTCTGTCTGCAGCACCCGGGATCTCCTACGAGCACTTCGCGTGTCTTCTCCGAGTGTCTGCATGTGCGGTCTGCCGGGGAAATGCGGGGTTTGTGCTGGAAATGCAGGTAGCATCTAGTGCCTCCCCCTGGACAGTGTAGGCAATTAGCGGACTTCCCCGTGCCAGGGAACACCTTTGACACCACTTAGCTGCGTGGAGGGCGGCCCCGAACCTCCCCCACACAGTCAGAAGTGTTCCGGGATTGTGAGTGTGGGGAGGTTCCGTCTTCTGTCTGCATCACCTGGGATCTCCTAGGAGCCCTTCGCGCGTCTTCCCCGAGTGTCTGCATGTGCGGGCTGCCGGGGAAAGGCGGGGTTTGTGCTGGAAATGCAGGTAGCATCTAGTGCCTCCCCATGGACAGGGTAGGCAATTAGCGGAATTCCCCATACCAGGGAACACCTTTGACACCACTTAGCTGCGTGGAGTTTGGCCCCAAACCTCCCCCACACAGTGAGACGTGTTCCGGGATTGTGAGTGTGGGGAGGTTCCGTCTTCTGTCTCCATCACCTGGGATCTCCTAGGAGCCCTTCGCGCGTCTTCCCCGAGTGTCTGCATGTGCGGGCTGCCGGGGAAATGCGGGGTTTGGGCTGGAAATGCAGGTAGCATTTAGTGCCTCCCCATGGACAGGTTAGGCAATTAGCGGACTTCCCCATGCCAGGGAACACCTTTGACACCACTTAGCTGCGTGGAGGGCGGCCCCGAACCTCACCCACACAGTGAGCCGTGTTCCGGAATTGTGAGTGTGGGGAGGTTCCGTCTTCTGTCTGCAGCACCCGGGATCTCCTAGGAGCCCTTCGTGTCTTACCCGAGTGTCAGCCTTTGCGGGCTGCCGGGGAATGGCGGGGGTTGTGCTGGAAATGCAGGTAGCATCTAGCGCATCCTACCGGACAGGGTAGGAAATTAGCGGATTTCCCCATGCCAGGGAACACCTGTGACACCAGTCAGTTGCGTGGAAGGCGGCCCCAAACCTCCCTCACATAGTCAGCCGTGTTCCGGAATTATGAGTGTGGGGAGGTTCCGTTTTCTCTCTGCATCACCTGGGATCTCCTAGGAGCCCTTCGCGCTTCTTCCCCGAGTGTCTGCATGTGCGGGCTGCCGGGGAAAGGCGGGGTTTGGGCTGGAAATGCAGGTAGCATCTAGTGCCTCCCCCTGGACAGTGTAGGCAATTAGCGGACTTCCCCGTGCTAGGGAACACCTTTGACACCACTTAGCTGTGTGGAGGGCGGCCCCGAACCTCCCCCACACAGTCAGAAGTGTTCCGGGATTGTGAGTGTGGGGAGGTTCCGTCTTCTGTCTGCATCACCTGGGATCTCCTAGGAGCCCTTCGCGCGTCTTCCCCGAGTGTCTGCATGTACGGGCTGCCGGGGAAAGGCGGGGTTTGTGCTGGAAATGCAGGTAGCATCTAGTGCCTCCCCATGGACAGGGTAGGCAATTAGCGGAATTCCCCATGCCAGGGAACACCATTGACACCACTTAGCTGCGTGGAGGGCGGCCCCGAACCTCCCCCACACAGTCAGCCGTGTTCCGGAATTGTGAGTGTGGGGAGGTTCCGTCTTCTGTCTGCAGCACCCGGGATCTCCTAGGAGCCCTTCGGGGTCTTCCCCGAGTGTCTGCATGTGCGGGCTGCCGGGGAATGGCGGGGTTTGGGCTGGAAATGCAGGTAGCATCTAGTGCCTCCCCATGGACAGGGTAGGCAATAGCGGACTTCCCCATGCCAGGGAACACCTTTGACACCACTTAGCTGCGTGGAGGGCGGCCCCGAACCTCCCCCACACAGTCAGCCGTGTTCCGGAATTGTGAGTGTGGGGAGGTTCCGTCTTCTGTCTGCAGCACCCGGGATCTCCTAGGAGCCCTTCGCGTGTCTTCCCCGAGTGTCTGCATTTGCGGGCTGCCGGGGAAAGGCGGGGTTTGGGCTGGAAATGCAGGTAGTATCTCGTGCCTCCCCATGGACAGTGTAGGCAATTAGCTGAATTCCCCGTGCCAGGGAACACATTTGACACGACTTAGCTGCGTGGAGGGCGGCCCCGAAACTCCCCCACACAGTCAGCCGTGTTCCGGGATTGTGAGTGTGGGGAGGTTCCGTCTTCTGTCTGCATCACCTGGGATCTCCTAGGAGCACTTCGCGCGTCTTCCCCGAGTGTCTGCATGTGCGGGCTGCCGGGGAAAGGCGGAGTTTGGGCTGGAAATGCAGGTAGCATCTAGTGCCAACCCCTGGACAGGGTAGGCAATTAGCGGACTTCCCCATGCCAGGGAACACCTTTGACACCACTTAGCTGCGTGGAGGGCGGCCCCGAACCTCCCCCACACAGTCAACCGTGTTCCGGAATTGTGAGTGTGGGGAGGTTCCGTCTTCTGTCTGCAGCTCCCGGGATCTCCTAGGAGCCCTTCGCGTGTCTTCCAAGAGTGTCTACCTGTGCGGGCTGCCGGGGAAAGGCGGGGGTTGGGCTGGAAATGCAGGTAGTATCTAGTGCCTCCCCCTGGACTTGGGAGGTAATTAGCGGAGTTCCCCCTGCAAGGGAACACCTGTGACACCAGTCAGCTGCGTGGAGTTTGGCCCCAAACCTCCCCCACACAGTCAGCCGTGTTCTGGATTTCTGAGGGTGGGGAGGTTCCGTCTTCTGTCTGCAGCACCCGGGATCTCCTAGGAGCACTTCGCGTGTCTTCCCCGAGTGTCTGCATGTGCGGGCTGCCGGGGAAAGGCGGGGTTTGGGCTGGAAATGCAGGTAGCATCTAGTGCCTCCCCCTGGACTGGGTAGGCAATTAGCGGACTTCCCCGTGCCAGGGAACACCTTTGACAACACTTAGCTGCGTGGAGGGCGGCCCCGAAACTCCCCCACACAGTCAGCCGTGTTCCGGGATTGTGAGTGTGGGGAGGTTCCGTCTTCTGTCTGCATCACCTGGGATCTCCTAGGAGCACTTCGCGTGTCTTCCCCGAGTGTCTGCATGTGCGGGCTGCCGGGGAAAGGCGGAGTTTGGGCTGGAAATGCAGGTAGCATCTAGTGCCACCCCCTGGACAGGGTAGGCAATTAGCGGATTTACCCTTGCCAGGGAACACCTTTGACACCACTTAGCTGCGTGGAGGGCGGCCCCGAACCTCCCCCACACAGTCAACCGTGTTCCGGAATTGTGAGTGTGGGGAGGTTCCGTCTTCTGTCTGCAGCACCCGGGATCTCCTAGGAGCCCTTCGCGTGTCTTCCACGAGTGTCTACCTGTGCGGGCTGCCGGGGAAAGGCGGGGGTTGGGCTGGAAATGCAGGTAGTATCTAGTGCCTCCCCCTGGACTTGGGAGGTAATTAGCGGAGTTCCCCCTGCAAGGGAACACCTGTGACACCAGTCAGCTGCGTGGAGTTTGGCCCCAAACCTTCCCCACACAGTCAGCCGTGTTCTGGAATTCTGAGGGTGGGGAGGTTCCGTCTTCTGTCTGCAGCACCCGGGATCTCCTACGAGCACTTCGCGTGTCTTCTCCGAGTGTCTGCATGTGCGGTCTGCCGGGGAAATGCGGGGTTTGTGCTGGAAATGCAGGTAGCATCTAGTGCCTCCCCCTGGACAGTGTAGGCAATTAGCGGACTTCCCCGTGCCAGGGAACACCTTTGACACCACTTAGCTGCGTGGAGGGCGGCCCCGAACCTCCCCCACACAGTGAGACGTGTTCCGGGATTGTGAGTGTGGGGAGGATCCGTCTTCTGTCTGCATCACCTGGGATCTCCTAGGAGCCCTTCGCGCGTCTTCCCCGAGTGTCTGCATGTGCGGGCTGCCGGGGAAAGGCGGGGTTTGTGCTGGAAATACAGGTAGCATCTAGTGCCTCCCCATGGACAGGGTAGGCAATTAGAGGACTTCCCCGTGCCAGAGAACACCTTTGACACCACTTAGCTGCGTGGAGGGCGGCCCCGAACCTCCCCCAAACAGTCAGCCGTGTTCCGGAATTGTGAGTGTGGGGAGGCTCCGTCTTCTGTCTGCAGCACCCGGGATCTCCTAGGAGCCCTTCGCGTGTCTTCCCCGAGTTTCTACCTGTGCGGGGTGCCGGGGAAAGTCGGGGGTTGGGCTGGAAATGCAGGTAGTATCTAGTGCCTCCCCCCTGACTTGGGAGGTAATTAGCTGACTTCCCCCTGCCAGGGAACACCTGTGACACCAGTCAGCTGCGTGGACGGCGGCCCCAAACCTCCCCCACACAGTCAGCCGTGTTCCGGAATTGTGAGTGTGGGGAGGTTCCGTCTTCTGTCTGCAGCACCCGGGATCTCGTAGGAGCACTTCGGGTGTCTTCCCCGAGTTTCTAACTGTGCGGGCTGCCGGGGAAAGGCGGGGGTTGGGCTGGAAATGCAGGTAGTATCTAGTGCCTCCCCCTGGATTTGGGAGGTAATTTGCGGACTTCCCCCTGCCAGGGAACACCTGTGACACCAGTCAGCTGCGTGGACTGCGGCCCCAAACCTCCCCCACACAGTCAGCCGTGTTCCGGACTTCTGAGTGTGGGGAGGTTCCGTCTTCTGTCTGCATCACGTGGGATCTCCTAGGAGCCCTTCGCGCGTCTTCCCCGAGTGTCTGCATGTGCGGGCTGCCGGGGAAAGGCGGGGTTTGTGCTGGAAATGCAGGTAGCATCTAGTGCCTCCCCATGGACAGGGTAGGCAATTAGCGGAATTCCCCATGCCAGGGAACACCTTTGAAACCACTTAGCTGCGTGGAGGGCGGCCCCGAACCTCCCCCACACAGTCAGCCGTGTTCCGGTATTGTGAGTGTGGGGAGGTTCTGTCTTCTGTCTGCAGCACCCGGGATCTCCTAGGAGCCCTTCGCGTGTCTTCCACGAGTGTCTACCTGTGCGGGCTGCCGGGGAAAGGCGGGGGTTGGGCTGGAAATGCAGGTAGTATCTAGTGCCTCCCCCTGGATTTGGGAGGTAATTTGCGGACTTCCCCCTGCCAGGGAACACCTGTGACACCAGTCAGCTGCGTGGACTGCGGCCCCAAACCTCCCCCACACAGTCAGCCGTGTTCCGGACTTCTGAGTGTGGGGAGGTTCCGTCTTCTGTCTGCATCACGTGGGATCTCCTAGGAGCCCTTCGCGCGTCTTCCCCGAGTGTCTGCATGTGCGGGCTGCCGGGGAAAGGCGGGGTTTGTGCTGGAAATGCAGGTAGCATCTAGTGCCTCCCCATGGACAGGGTAGGCAATTAGCGGAATTCCCCATGCCAGGGAACACCTTTGAAACCACTTAGCTGCGTGGAGGGCGGCCCCGAACCTCCCCCACACAGTCAGCCGTGTTCCGGAATTGTGAGTGTGGGGAGGTTCCGTCTTCTGTCTGCAGCACCCGGGATCTCCTAGGAGCACTTCGGGTGTCTTCCCCGAGTGTCTGCATTTGCGGGCTGCCAGGGAAAGGCGGGGGTTGGGCTGGAAATGCAGGTAGTATCTAGTGCCTCCCCCTGGAATTGGGAGGTAATTTGCGGACTTCCCCCTGCCAGGGAACACCTGTGACACCAGTCAGCTGCGTGGACGGCGGCCCCAAACCTCCCCCACACAGTCAGCCGTGTTCCGGAATTCTGAGTGTGGGGAGTTTCCGTCTTCGGTCTGCAGCACCCGGGATCTCCTAGGAGCACTTCGCGTGTCTTCCCCGAGTGTCTGCATGTGCGGGCTGCCGGGGAAAGGCGGGGTTTGGGCTGGAAATGCAGGTAGTATCTAGTGCCTCCCCATGGACAGGGTAGGCAATAGCGGAATTCCCCATGCCAGGGAACACCTTTGACACCACTTAGCTGCGTGGAGGGCGGCCCCGAACCTCCCCCACACAGTCAGCCGTGTTATGGGATTGTGAGTGTGGGGAGGTTCCGTCTTCTGTCTGCATCACCTGGGATCTCCTAGGAGCACTTCGCGCGTCTTCCCCTAGTGTGTGCATGTGCGGGCTGCCGGGGAAAGGCGGGGTTTGGGCTGGAAATGCAGGTAGCATTTAGTGCCTCCCCATGGACAGGTTAGGCAATTAGCAGACTTCCCCATGCCAGGGAACACCTTTGACACCACTTAGCTGCGTGGAGGGCGGCCCCGATCCTCACCCACACAGTCAGCCGTGTTCCGGAATTGTGAGTTTAGGGAGGTTCCGTCTTCTGTCTGCAGCACCCGGGATCTCCTAGGAGCCCTTATCGTGTCTTCCCCGATTTTCTACCTGTGCGGGCTGCCGGGGAAAGGCGGGGGTTGGGCTGGAAATGCAGGTAGCATCTAGAGCCTCCCCCTGGACTTGGGATGTAATTTGCGGACTTCCCCCTGCCAGGGAACACCTGTGACACCAGTCAGCTGCGTAGACTGCGGCCCCAAACCTCCCCCACACAGTCAGCCGTGTTCCGGACTTCTGAGTGTGGCGAGGTTCCGTCTTCTGTCTGCATCACCTGGGATCACCTAGGAGCCCTTCGCGCGTCTTCCCCGAGTGTCTGCATGTGCGGGCTGTCGGGGAAAGGCGGGGTTTGTGCTGGAAATGCAGGTAGCATCTAGTACCTCCCCATGGACAGAGTAGGCAATTAGCGGACTTCCCCGTGCCAGGGAACAACTTTGACACCACTTAGCTGCGAGGAGTGCGGCCCCGAACTTCCCCCACACAGTCAGCCGTGTTCCGGAATTGTGAGGGTGGGGAGGTTCCGTCTTCTGTCTGCAGCACCCGGGATCTCCTAGGAGCACTTCGGGGGTCTTCCCCGAGTGTCTACCTGTGCGGGCTGCCGGGGAAAGGCGGGGGTTGGGCTGGAAATGCAGGTAGTATCTAGTGCCTCCCCCTGGATTTGGGAGGTAATTTGCGGACTTCCCCCTGTCAGGGAACACCTGTGACACCAGTCAGCTGCGTGGACGGCGGCCCCAAACCTCCCCCACACAGTCAGCCGTGTTCCGGAATTCTGAGTGTGGGGAGGTTCCGTCTTCGGTCTGCAGCACCCGGGATCTCCTAGGAGCACTTCGCGTGTCTTCCCCGAGTGTCTGCATGTGCGGGCTGCTGGGGAAAGGCGGGGTTTGGGCTGGAAATGCAGGTAGCATCTAGTGCCTCCCCATGGACAGGGTAGGCAATAGCGGACTTCCCCTTGCCAGGGAACACCTTTGACACCACTTAGCTGCGTGGAGGGCGGCCCCGAACCTCCCCCACACAGTCAGCCGTGTTCCGGGATTGTGAGTGTGGGGAGGTTCCGTCTTCTGTCTGCATCACCTGGGATCTCCTAGGAGCCCTTCGCGCGTCTTCCCCGAGTGTCTGCATGTGCGGGCTTCCGGGGAAAGGCGGGGTTTGGGCTGGAAATGCAGGTAGCATTTAGTGCCTCCCCATGGACAGGTTAGGCAATTAGCGGACTTCCCCATGCCAGGGAACACCTTTGACACCACTTAGATGCGTGGAGGGCGGCCCCGAACCTCACCCACACAGTCAGCCGTGTTCCGGAATTGTGAGTGTGGGGAGGTTCCGTCTTCTGTCTGCAGCACCCTGGATCTCCTAGGAGCCCTTCATATCTTACCCGAGTGTCAGCCTTTGCGGGCTGCCGGGGAATGGCGGGGGTTGTGCTGGAAATGCAGGTAGCATCTAGCGCATCCTCCTGGACAGGGTAGGAAATTAGCGGATTTCCCCATGCCAGGGAACACCTGTGACACCAGTCAGTTGCGTGGACGGCGGCCCCAAACCTCCCCCACAAAGTCAGCCGTGTTCCGGAATTATGAGTGTGGGGAGGTTCCGTCTTCTCTCTGCATCACCTGGGATCTCCTACGAGCACTTCGCGCGTCTTCCCCGAGTGTCTGCATGTGCGGGCTGCCGGGGAAAGGCGGGGTTTGGGCTGGAAATGCAGGTAGCATCTAGTGCCTCCCCCTGGACAGTGTAGGCAATTAGCGGACTTCCCCGTGCCAGGGAACACCTTTGACACCACCTAGCTGCGTGGAGGGCGGCCCCGAACCTCCCCCACACAGTCAGCCGTGTTCCGGAATTGTGAGGGTGGGGAGGTTCCGTCTTCTGTCTGCAGCACCCGGGATCTCCTAGAAGCCCTTCGCGTGTCTTCCCCGAGTGTCTGCATTTGCGGGCTGCCGGGGAAAGGCGGGGTTTGGGCTGGAAATGCAGGTAGTATCTCGTGCCTCCCCATGGACAGTGTAGGCAATTAGCGGAATTCCCCGTGCCAGGGAACACATTTGACACCACTTAGCTGCGTGGAGGGCGGCCCCGAACCTCCCCCACACAGTCAGCCGTGTTCCGGGATTGTGAGTGTGGGGAGGTTCCGTCTTCTGTCTGCATCACCTGGGATGTCCTAGGAGCCCTTAGCGCGTCTTCCCCGAGTGTCTGCATGTGCGGGCTGCCGGGGAAAGGCGGAGTTTGGGCTGGAAATGCAGGTAGCATCTAGTGCCACCCCCTGGACAGGGTAGGCAATTAGCGGACTTCCCCATGCCAGGGAACACCTTTGACACCACTTAGCTGCGTGGAGGGCGGCCCCGAACCTCCCCCACACAGTCAACCGTGTTCCGGAGTTGTGAGTGTGTGGAGGTTCCGTCTTCTGTCTGCAGCACCCGGGATCTCCTAGGAGCCCTTCGCGTGTCTTCCACGAGTGTCTACCTGTGCGGGCTGCCGGGGAAAGGCGGGGGTTGGGCTGGAAATGCAGGTAGTATCTAGTGCCTCCCCCTGGACTTGGGAGGTAATTAGCGGAGTTCCCCCTGCAAGGGAACACCTGTGACACCAGTCAGCTGCGTGGAGTTTGGCCCCAAACCTCCCCCACACAGTCAGCCGTGTTCTGGATTTCTGAGGGTGGGGAGGTTCCGTCTTCTGTCTGCAGCACCCGGGATCCCCTAGGAGCACTTCGCGTGTCTTCCCCGAGTGTCTGCATGTGCGGGCTGCCGGGGAAAGGCGGGGTTTGGGCTGGAAATGCAGGTAGCATCTAGTGCCTCCCCCTGGACAGGGTAGGCAATTAGCGGACTTCCCCGTGCCAGGGAACACCTTTGACAAAACTTAGCTGCGTGGAGGGCGGCCCCGAAACTCCCCCACACAGACAGCCGTGTTCCGGGATTGTGAGTGTGGGGAGGTTCCGTCTTCTGTCTGCATCACCTGGGATCTCCTAGGAGCACTTCGCGTGTCTTCCCCGAGTGTCTGCATGTGCGGGCTGCCGGGGAAAGGCGGAGTTTGGGCTGGAAATGCAGGTAGCATCTAGTGCCACCCCCTGGACAGGGTAGGCAATTAGCGGATTTACCCTTGCCAGGGAACACCTTTGACACCACTTAGCTGCGTGGAGGGCGGCCCCGAACCTCCCCCACACAGTCAGCCGTGTTCCGGGATTGTGAGTGTGGGGAGGTTCCGTCTTCTGTCTGCATCACCTGGGATCTCCTAGGAGCCCTTAGCGCGTCTTCCCCGAGTGTCTGCATGTGCGGGCCGCCGGGGAAAGGCGGAGTTTGGGCTGGAAATGCAGGTAGCATCTAGTGCCACCCCCTGGACAGGGTAGGCAATTAGCGGACTTCCCCATGCCAGGGAACACCTTTGACACCACTTAGCTGCGTGGAGGGCGGCCCCGAACCTCCCCCACACAGTCAACCGTGTTCCGGAGTTGTGAGTGTGTGGAGGTTCCGTCTTCTGTCTGCAGCACCCGGGATCTCCTAGGAGCCCTTCGCGTGTCTTCCACGAGTGTCTACCTGTGCGGGCTGCCGGGGAAAGGCGGGGGTTGGGCTGGAAATGCAGGTAGTATCTAGTGCCTCCCCCTGGACTTGGGAGGTAATTAGCGGAGTTCCCCCTGCAAGGGAACACCTGTGACACCAGTCAGCTGCGTGGAGTTTGGCCCCAAACCTCCCCCACACAGTCAGCCGTGTTCTGGATTTCTCAGGGTGGGGAGGTTCCGTCTTCTGTCTGCAGCACCCGGGATCCCCTAGGAGCACTTCGCGTGTCTTCCCCGAGTGTCTGCATGTGCGGGCTGCCGGGGAAAGGCGGGGTTTGGGCTGGAAATGCAGGTAGCATCTAGTGCCTCCCCCTGGACAGGGTAGGCAATTAGCGGACTTCCCCGTGCCAGGGAACACCTTTGACAAAACTTAGCTGCGTGGAGGGCGGCCCCGAAACTCCCCCACACAGACAGCCGTGTTCCGGGATTGTGAGTGTGGGGAGGTTCCGTCTTCTGTCTGCATCACCTGGGATCTCCTAGGAGCACTTCGCGTGTCTTCCCCGAGTGTCTGCATGTGCGGGCTGCCGGGGAAAGGCGGAGTTTGGGCTGGAAATGCAGGTAGCATCTAGTGCCAACCCCTGGACAAGGTAGGCAATTAGCGGATTTACCCTTGCCAGGGAACACCTTTGACACCACTTAGCTGCGTGGAGGGCGGCCCCGAACCTCCCCCACACAGTCAACCGTGTTCCGGAATTGTGAGTTTGGGGAGGTTCCGTCTTCTGTCTGCAGCACCCGGGATCTCCTAGGAGCCCTTCGCGTGTCTTCCACGAGTGTCTAACTGTGCGGGCTGCCGGGGAAATGCGGGGGTTGGGCTGGAAATGCAGGTAGTATCTAGTGCCTCCCCCTGGACTTGGGAGGTAATTAGCGGAGTTCCCCCTGCAAGGGAACACCTGTGACACCAGTCAGCTGCGTGGAGTTTGGCCCCAAACCTCCCCCACACAGTCAGCCGTGTTCTGGAATTCTGAGTGTGGGGAGGTTCCGTCTTCTGTCTGCAGCACCCGGGATCTCCTACGAGCACTTCGCGTGTCTTCTCCGAGTGTCTGCATGTGCGGGCTGCCGGGGAAATGCGGGGTTTGTGCTGGAAATGCAGGTTGCATCTAGTGCCTCCCCCTGGACAGTGTAGGCAATTAGCGGACTTCCCCGTGCCAGGGAACACCTTTAACACCACTTAGCTGCGTGGAGGGCGGCCCCGAACCTCCCCCACACAGTGAGACGTGTTCCGGGATTGTGAGTGTGGGGAGGTTCCGTCTTCTGTCTGCATCACCTGGGATCTCCTAGGAGCCCTTCGCGCGTCTTCCCCGAGTGTCTGAATGTGCGGGCTGCCGGGGAAAGGCGGGGTTTGTGCTGGAAATGCAGGTAGCATCTATTGCCTCCCCATGGACAGGGTAGGCAATTAGAGGACTTCCCCGTGCCAGAGAACAACTTTGACACCACTTAGCTGCGTGGAGGGCGGCCCCGAACCTCCCCCACACAGTCAGCCTTGTTCCGGAATTGTGAGTGTGGGGAGGTTCCGTCTTCTGTCTGCAGCACCCGGGATCTCCTAGGAGCCCTTCGCGTGTCTTCCCCGAGTTTCTACCTGTGCGGGGTGCCGGGGAAAGTCGGGGGTTGGGCTGGAAATGCAGGTAGTATCTAGTGCCTCCCCCCTGACTTGGGAGGTAATTAGCTGACTTCCCCCTGCCAGGGAACACCTGTGACACCAGTCAGCTGCGTGGACGGCGGCCCCAAACCTCCCCCACACAGTCAGCCGTGTTCTGGAATTCTGAGTGTGGGGAGGTTCCGTCTTCAGTCTGCAGCACCCGGGATCTCCTAGGAGCACTTCGCGTGTCTTCCCCGAGTGTCTGCATGTGCGGGCTGCCGTGGAAAGGCGGGGTTTGGGCTGGAAATGCAGGTAGCATCTAGTGCCTCCCCCTGGACAGGGTAGGCAATTAGCGGACTTCCCCGTGCCAAGGAACACCTTTGACACCACTTAGCTGCGTGGAGGGCGGCCCCGAACCTCCTCCACACAGTCAGCCGTGTTCCGGAATTGTGAGGGTGGGGAGGTTCCGTCTTCTGTCTGCAGCACCCGGGATCTCCTAGAAGCCCTTCGCGTGTCTTCCCCGAGTGTCTGCATGTGCGGTCTGCCGGGGAAAGGCGGGGTTTGGGCTGGAAATGCAGGTAGTATCTCGTGCATCAACATGGACAGTGTAGGCAATTAGCGGAATTCCCCGTGCCAGGGAACACCTTTGACACCACTTAGCTGCGTGGAGGGCGGCCCCGAAACTCCCCCACACAGTCAGCCGTGTTCCGGGATTGTGAGTGTGGGGAGGTTCCGTCTTCTTTCTGCAGCACCCGGGATCGCCTAGGAGCCCATCGTGTCTTCCCCGAGTGTCTGCCTTTGCGGGCTGCCGGGGAAAGGCGGGGGTTGTGCTGGAAATGCAGGTAGCATCTAGTGCCTCCCCATGGAATTGGTAGGCAATCAGCGGACTTCCCCATGCCAGGGAACACCTTTGACACCACTTAGCTGCGTGGAGGGCGGCCCCGAACCTCCCCCACACAGTGAGACGTGTTCCGGAATTCTGAGAGTGGGGAGATTCCGTCTTCTGTCTGCAGCACCCGGGATCTCCTAGGAGCACTTCGCGTGTCTTCCCCGAGTGTCTGCATGTGCGGGCTGCCGGGGAAAGTCGGGGTTTGGGCTGGAAAAGCAGGTAGTATCTTGTGCCTCCCCATGGACAGTATAGGCAATTAGCGGACTTCCCCGTGCCAGGGAACACCTTTGACACCACTTAGCTGCGTGGAGGGCGGCCCCGAAACTCCCCCACACAGTCAGCCGTGTTCTGGAATTCTGAGTGTGGGGAGGTTCCGTCTTCTGTCTGCAGCACCCGGGATCACCTAGGAGCACTTCGCGTGTCTTCCCCGAGTGTCTGCATGTGCGGGCTGCCGGGGAAAGGCGGGGTTTGGGCTCGAAATGCAGGTAGCATCTAGTGCCTACCCCTGGACAGGGTAGGCAATTAGCGGACTTCCCCGTGCCAAGGAACACCTTTGACACCACTTAGCTGCGTGGAGGGCGGCCCCGAAACTCCCCCACACAGTCAGCCGTGTTCCGGAATTCTGAGAGTGGGGAGGTTCCGTCTTCTTTCTGCAGCACCCGGGATCTCCTAGGAGCCCATCGTGTCTTCCCCGAGTGTCTGCCTTTGCGGGCTGCCGGGGAAAGGCGGGGGTTGTGCTGGAAATGCAGGTAGCATCTAGTGCATCCTCCTGGACTGGGTAGGCAATTAGCGGATTTCCCCATGCCAGGGAACACCTGTGACACCAGTAAGCTGCGAGGACGGTGGCCGCAAACCTGCCCCACAAAGTCAGCCGTGTTCCGGAATTCTGAGAGTGGGGAGGTTCCGTCTTCTGTCTGCAGCACCCGGGATCCCCTAGGAGCACTTCGCGAGTCTTCCCCGAGTGTCTGCATGTGCGGGCTGCCGGGGAAAGGCGGGATTTGGACTGGAAATGCAGGTAGTATCTAGTGCCTCCCCATGAACAGTGTAGGCAATTAGCGGACTTCCCCGTGCCAGGGAACACCTTTGACACCACTTAGCTGCGTGGAGGGCGGCCCCGAAACTCCCCCACACAGTCAGCCGTGTTCCGGGATTGTGAGAGTGGGGAGGTTCCGTCTTCTGTCTGCATCACCTGGGATCTCCTAGGAGCACTTCGCGTGTCTTCCCCGAGTGTCTGCATGTGCGGGCTGCCGGGGAAAGGCGGGGTTTGGGCCGGAAATGCAGGTAGCATCTAGTGCCACGCCCTGGACAGGGTAGGCAATTAGCGGATTTACCCATGCCAGGGAACACCTTTGACACCACTTAGCTGCGTGGAGGGCGGCCCCAAACCTCCCCCACACAGTCAACCGTGTTCTGGAATTCTGAGTGTGGGGAGGTTCCGTCTTCTGTCTGCAGCAACCGGGATCCCCTAGGAGCACTTCGCGAGTCTTCCCCGAGTGTCTGCATGTGCGGGCTGCCGGGGAAAGGCGGGATTTGGACTGGAAAAGCAGGTAGTATCTAGTGCCTCCCCATGAACAGTGTAGGCAATTAGCGGACTTCCCCGTGCCAGGGAACACCTTTGACACCACTTAGCTGCGTGGAGGGCGGCCCCGAAACTCCCCCACACAGTCAGCCGTGTTCCGGGATTGTGAGAGTGGGGAGGTTCCGTCTTCTGTCTGCATCACCTGGGATCTCCTAGGAGCACTTCGCGTGTCTTCCCCGAGTGTCTGCATGTGCGGGCTGCCGGGGAAAGGCGGGGTTTGGGCCGGAAATGCAGGTAGCATCTAGTGCCACCCCCTGGACAGGGTAGGCAATTAGCGGATTTACCCATGCCAGGGAACACCTTTGACACCACTTAGCTGCGTGGAGGGCGGCCCCAAACCTCCCCCACACAGTCAACCGTGTTCTGGAATTCTGAGTGTGGGGAGGTTCCGTCTTCTGTCTGCAGCACCCGGGATATCCTACGAGCACTTCGCGTGTCTTCCCCGAGTGTCTGCATGTGCGGGCTGCCGGGGAAATGCGGGGTTTGGGCTGGAAATGCAGGTAGCATCTAGTGCCTCCCCATGGAATTGGTAGGCAATCAGCGGACTTCCCCATGCCAGGGAACACCTTTGACACCACTTAGCTGCGTGGAGGGCGGCCCCAAACCTCCCCCACACAGTTAGCCGTGTTCTGGAATTCTGAGTGTGGGGAGGTTCCGTCTTCTGTCTGCAGCACCCGGGATCTCCTACGAGCACTTCGCGTGTCTTCCCCGAGTGTCTGCATGTGCGGGCTGCCGGGGAAATGCGGGGTTTGTGCTGGAAATGCAGGTAGCATCTAGTGCCTCCCCCTGGACAGTGTAGGGAATTAGCGGACTTCCCCGTGCCAGGGAACACCTTTGACACCACTTAGCTGCGTGGAGGGCGGCCCCGAACCTCCCCCACACAGTCAGACGTGTTCCGGGATTGTGAGTGTGGGGAGGTTCGGTATTCTGTCTGCAGCACCCGGGATCTCCTAGGAGCCCTTCTCGTGTCTTCCCCGAATTTCTACCTGTGCGGGCTGCTGGGGAAAGGCGGGGGTTGGGCTGGAAATGGAGGTAGTATCTATTGCCTCCCCCTGGTTTTGGGAGGAAATTAGCGGACTTCCCCATGCTATGGAACAGCTGTGACACCAGTCAGCTGCGTGGACGGCGGCCCCAAACCTCCCCCACACAGTCAGCCGTGTTCCGGAATTGTGAGTGTGGGGAGGTTCCGTCTTCTGTCTGCAGCACCCGGGATCTCCTAGGAGCCATTCGCGTGTCTTCCACGAGTGTCTACATGTGCGGGCTGCCGGGGAAAGGCGGGGGTTGGGCTGGAAATGCAGGTTGTATCTAGTGCCTCCCCCTGGACTTGGGAGGTAATTAGCGGAGTTCCCCCTGCAAGGGAACACCTTTGACACCACTTAGCTGCGTGGAGGGCGGCCCCAAACCTCCCCCACACAGTCAGCCGTGTTCTGGAATTCTGAGTGTGGGGAGGTTCCGTCTTCTGTCTGCAGCACCCGGGATCTCCTACGAGCACTTCGCATTTCTTCCCCGAGTGTCTGCATGTGCGGGCTGCCGGGGAAAGGCGGGGTTTCTGCTGGAAATGCAGGTAGCATCTAGTGCCTCCCCATGGACAGGGTAGGCAATTAGCGGAATTCCCCGTGCCAGAGAACACCTTTGACACCACTTAGCTGCGTGGAGGGCGGCCCCGAATATCCCCCACACAGTCAGCCGTTTTCCGGGATTGTGAGTGTGGGGAGGTTCTGTCTTCTGTCTGCATCACCCGGGATCTCCTAGGAGCCCTTCGCGCGTCTTCCCCGAGTGTCTGAATGTGCGGGCTGCCGGGGAAAGGCGGGGTTTGGGCTGGAAATGCTGGTAGTATCTCGTGCCTCCCCATGGACAGGTTAGGCAATTAGCGGAATTCCCCGTGCCAGGGAACACCTTTGACACCACGTAGCTGCGTGGAGGGCGGCCCCGAACCTCCCCCACACAGTCAGCCGTGTTCCGGAATTGTGAGTGTGGGGAGGTTCCGTCTTCTGTCTGCAGCACCCGGGATCTCCTAGAAGCCCTTCTCGTGTCTTCCCCGATTTTCTACCAGTGCGGGCTGCTGGGGAAAGGCGGGGGTTGGGCTGGAAATGCAGGTAGTATCTAGTGCCTCCCCCTGGACTTGGGAGGTAATTAGCGGACTTCCCCCTGCCAGGGAACACCTGTGACACCAGTCAGCTGCGTGGACGGCGGCCCCAAACCTCCCCCACACAGTCAGCCTTGTTCCGGAATTGTGAGTGTGGGGAGGTTCCGTCTTCTGTCTGCAGCAACCGGGATCTCCTAGAAGCCCTTCTCGTGTCTTCCCCGATTTTCTACCAGTGCGGGCTGCTGGGGAAAGGCGGGGGTTGGGCTGGAAATGCAGGTAGTGTCTAGTGCATCCCCCTGGACTTGGGAGGTAATTAGCGGACTTCCCCCTGCCAGGGAACACCTGTGACATCAGTCAGCTGCGTGGACGGCGGCCCCAAACCTCCCCCACACAGTCAGCCGTGTTCTGGAATTCTGAGTGTGGGGAGGTTCCATCTTCTGTCTGCAGCACCCGGGATCTCCTAGGAGCACTTCGCGTGTCTTCCCCGAGTGTCTGCATGTGCGGGCTGCCGGGGAAAGGCGGGGTTTGGGCTGGAAATGCAGGTAGCATCTAGTGCCTCCCCCTGGACAGGGTAGGCAATTAGCGGACTTCCCCGTGCCAGGGAACACCTTTGACACCACTTAGCTGCGTGGAGGGCGGCCCCGAAACTCCCCCACACAGACAGCCGTGTTCCGGAATTCTGAGAGTGGGGAGGTTCCGTCTTCTGTCTGCAGCACCCGGGATCTCCTAGGAGCCCTTCGTGTCTTACCCGAGTGTCTGCCTTTGCGGGCTGCCGGGGAAAGTGGGGGTTGTACTGGAAATGCAGGTAGCATCTAGCGCATCCTCCTGGACAGGGTAGGCAATTAGCGGATTTCCCCATGCCAGGGAACACCTTTGACACCAGTCAGCTGCGTGGACGTCGGCCCCAAAACTCCCCCACACAGTCAGCCGTGTTCCGGAATTCTGAGAGTGGGGAGGTTCCGTCTTCTGTCTGCAGCACCCGGGATCTCCTAGGAGCCCTTCGCGTGTCTTCCCCGAGTGTCTACCTGTGCGGGCTGCCGGGGAAAGGCGGGGGTTTGGCTGGAAATGCAGGTAGTATCTAGTGCCTCCCCCTGGACTTGGGAGGTAATTAGCGGACTTCCCCCTGCCAGGGAACACCTGTGACACCACTTAGCTGCGTGGAGGGCAGCCCAGAACCTCCCCAAACAGTCAGCCGTGTTCCGGGATTGTGAGTGTGTGGAGGTTCCGTCTTCTGTCTGCATCACCTGGGATCCCCTAGGAGCCCTTCGCGCGTCTTCCCCGAGTGTCTGCATGTGCGGGCTGCCGGGGAAAGGCGGGGTTTGGGCTGGAAATGCAGGTAGCATCTAGTGCCTCCCCATGGAAAGGGTAGGCAATTAGCGGAATTCCCCATGCCAGGGAACACTTTTGACACCACTTAGCTGCGTGGAGGGCGACCCCGAACCTCCCCCAAACAGTCAGCCGTGTTCCGGAATTGTGAGTGTGGGGAGGTTCCGTCTTCTGTCTGCAGCACCCGGGATCTCCTAGGAGCACTTATCGTGTCTTCCCCGAGTTTCTACCTGTGCGGGCTGCTGGGGAAAGGCGGGGGTTGGGCTGGAAATGGAGGTAGTATCTAGTGCCTCCCCCTGGACTTGGGAGGAAATTAGCGGACTTCCCCATGCCAGGGAACAGCTGTGACACCAGTCAGCTGCGTGGACGGCGGCCCCAAACCTCCCCCACACAGTCAGCCGTGTTCCGGAATTCTGAGTGTGGGGAGGTTCCGTCTTCTGTCTGCAGCACCCGGGATCTCCTAGGAGCACTTCGCGTGTCTTCCCCGAGTGTCTACATGTGCGGGCTGCCGGGGAAAGGCGGGGTTTGGGCTGGAAATGCAGATAGCATCTAGTGCCTCCCCATGGACAGGGTAGGCAATTAGCGGAATTCCCCGTGCCAGGGAACACCTTTGACACCACTTAGCTGCGTGGAGGGCGGCCCAGAACCTCCCCCACACAGTCAGCCGTGTTCCGGAATTCTGAGAGTGGGGAGGTTCCATCTTCTGTCTGCAGCACCCGGGATCTCCTAGGAGCCCTTCGTGTCTTCCCCGAGTGTCTGCCTTTGCGGGCTGCCGGGGAAAGGCGGGGGTTGTGCTGGAAATGCAGGTAGCATCTAGTGCATCCTCCTGGACTGGGTAGGCAATTAGCGGATTTCCCCATGCCAGGGAACACCTGTGACACCAGTAAGCTGCGAGGACGGCGGCCGCAAACCTCCCCCACAAAGTCAGCCGTGTTCCGGAATTATGAGAGTGGGGAGGTTCCGTCTTCGGTCTGCAGCACCCGGGATCTCCTAGGAGCACTTCGCGTGTCTTCCCCGAGTGTCTGCATGTGCGGGCTGCCGGGGAAAGCCGCGGTTTGGGCTGGAAAAGCAGGTAATATCTAGTGCCTCCCCATGCACAGTGTAGGCAATTAGCGGACTTCCCCGTGCCAGGGAACACCTTTGACACCACTTAGCTGCGTGGAGGGCGGCCCCGAAACTCCCCCACACAGTCAGCCGTGTTCCGGGATTGTGAGTGTGGGGAGGTTCCGTCTTCTGTCTGCATCACCCGGGATCTCCTAGGAGCACTTCGCGTGTCTTCCCCGAGTGTCTGCATGTGCGGGCTGCCGGGGAAAGGCGGGGTTTGGGCTGGAAATGCAGGTAGCATCTAGTGCCACCCCCTGGACTGGGTAGGCAATTAGCGGATTTACCCATGCCAGGGAACACCTTTGACACCACTTAGCTGCGTGGAGGGCGGCCCCGAACCTCCCCCACACAGTCAACCGTGTTCCGGAATTGTGAGTGTGGGGAGGTTCCGTCTTCTGTCTGCAGCACCCGGGATCTCCTAGGAGCCCTTCGCGTTTCTTCCACGAGTGTCTACCTGTGCGGGCTGCCGGGGAAATGCGGGGTTTGGGCTGGAAATGCAGGTAGTATCTAGTGCCTCCCCCTGGACTTGGGAGGTAATTAGCGGAGTTCCCCCTGCATGGAACACCTGTGACACCAGTCAGCTTCGTGGAGGTTGGCCCCAAAGCTCCCCCACACAGTCAGCCGTGTTCTGGAATTCTGAGTGTGGGGAGGTTCCGTCTTCTGTCTGCAGCACCCGGGATCTCCTACGAGCACTTCGCGTGTCTTCCCCGAGTGTCTGCATGTGCGGGCTGCCGGGGAAATGCGGGGTTTGTGCTGGAAATGCAGGTAGCATCTACTGCCTCCCCCTGGACAGTGTAAGCAATTAGCGGACTTCCCCGTGCCAGGGAACACCTTTGACACCACTTAGCTGCGTGGAGGGCGGCCCCGAACCTCCCCCACACAGTCAGACGTGTTCCGGGATTGTGAGTGTGGGGAGGTTCCGTCTTCTGTCTGCATCACCTGGGATCTCCTAGGAGCCCTTCGCGCGTCTTCCCCGAGTGTCTGCATGTGCGGGCTGCCGGGGAAAGGCGGGGTTTGTTCTGGAAATGCAGGTAGCATCTAGTGCCTCCCCATGGAATTGGTAGGCAATTAGCGGAATTCCCCATGCCAGGGAACACCTTTGACACCACTTAGCTGCGTGGAGGGCGGCCCCGAACCTCCCCCACACAGTCAGCCGTGTTCCGGGATTGTGAGTGTGGGGAGGTTCGGTATTCTGTCTGCAGCACCCGGGATCACCTAGGAGCCCTTCTCGTGTCTTCCCCGAATTTCTATCTGTGCGGGCTGCTGGGGAAAGGCGGGGGTTGGGCTGGAAATGGAGGTAGTATCTAGTGCCTCCCCCTGGACTTGGGAGGAAATTAGCGGACGTCCCCATGCCAGGGAACAGCTGTGACACCACTCAGCTGCGTGGACGGCGGCCCCAAACCTCCCCCACACAGTCAGCCGTGTTCTGGAATTCTGAGTGTGGGGAGGTTCCGTCTTCTGTCTGCAGCACCCGGGATCTCCTACGAGCACTTCGCGTGTCTTCCCCGAGTGTCTGCATGTGCGGGCTGCCGGGGAAATGCGGGGTTTGTGCTGGAAATGCAGGTAGCATCTACTGCCTCCCCCTGGACAGTGTAAGCAATTAGCGGACTTCCCCGTGCCAGGGAACACCTTTGACACCACTTAGCTGCGTGGAGGGCGGCCCCGAACCTCCCCCACACAGTCAGACGTGTTCCGGGATTGTGAGTGTGGGGAGGTTCCGTCTTCTGTCTGCATCAACTGGGATCTCCTAGGAGCCCTTCGCGAGTCTTCCCCGAGTGTCTGCATGTGCGGGCTGCCGGGGAAAGGCGGGGTTTGGGCTGGAAATGCAGGTAGCATCTAGTGCCACCCCCTGGACTGGGTAGGCAATTAGCGGATTTACCCATGCCAGGGAACACCTTTGACACCACTTAGCTGCGTGGAGGGCGGCCCCGAACCTCCCCCACACAGTCAACCGTGTTCCGGAATTGTGAGTGTGGGGAGGTTCCGTCTTCTGTCTGCAGCACCCGGGATCTCCTAGGAGCCCTTCGCGTGTCTTCCACGAGTGTCTACCTGTGCGGGCTGCCGGGGAAATGCGGGGTTTGGGCTGGAAATGCAGGTAGTATCTAGTGCCTCCCCCTGGACTTGGGAGGTAATTAGCGGAGTTCCCCCTGCATGGAACACCTGTGACACCAGTCAGCTGCGTGGAGGGCGGCCCCGAACCTCCCCCACACAGTCAGCCGTGTTCCGGGATTGTGAGTGTGGGGAGGTTCGGTATTCTGTCTGCAGCACCCGGGATCACCTAGGAGCCCTTCTCGTGTCTTCCCCGAATTTCTATCTGTGCGGGCTGCTGGGGAAAGGCGGGGGTTGGGCTGGAAATGGAGGTAGTATCTACTGCCTCCCCCTGGACTTGGGAGGAAATTAGCGGACGTCCCCATGCCAGGGAACAGCTGTGACACCAGTCAGCTGCGTGGAAGGCGGCCCCAAACCTCCCCCACACAGTCAGCCGTGTTCTGGAATTCTGAGTGTGGGGAGGTTCCGTCTTCTGTCTGCAGCACCCGGGATCTCCTACGAGCACTTCGCGTGTCTTCCCCGAGTGTCTGCATGTGCGGGCTGCCGGGGAAATGCGGGGTTTGTGCTGGAAATGCAGGTAGCATCTACTGCCTCCCCCTGGACAGTGTAAGCAATTAGCGGACTTCCCCGTGCCAGGGAACACCTTTGACACCACTTAGCTGCGTGGAGGGCGGCCCCGAACCTCCCCCACACAGTCAGACGTGTTCCGGGATTGTGAGTGTGGGGAGGTTCCGTCTTCTGTCTGCATCACCTGGGATCTCCTAGGAGCCCTTCGCGAGTCTTCCCCGAGTGTCTGCATGTGCGGGCTGCCGGGGAAAGGCGGGGTTTGGGCTGGAAATGCAGGTAGCATCTAGTGCCACCCCCTGGACTGGGTAGGCAATTAGCGGATTTACCCATGCCAGGGAACACCTTTGACACCACTTAGCTGCGTGGAGGGCGGCCCCGAACCTCCCCCACACAGTCAGACGTGTTCCGGGATTGTGAGTGTGGGTAGGTTCCGTCTTCTGTCTGCAGCACCCGGGATCTCCTAGGAGCCCTTCGCGTGTCTTCCACGAGTGTCTACCTGTGCGGGCTGCCGGGGAAATGCGGGGTTTGGGCTGGAAATGCAGGTAGTATCTAGTGCCTCCCCCTGGACTTGGGAGGTAATTAGCGGAGTTCCCCCTGCATGGAACACCTGTGACACCAGTCAGCTGCGTGGAGGGCGGCCCCGAACCTCCCCCACACAGTCAGCCGTGTTCCGGGATTGTGAGTGTGGGGAGGTTCGGTATTCTGTCTGCAGCACCCGGGATCACCTAGGAGCCCTTCTCGTGTCTTCCCCGAATTTCTATCTGTGCGGGCTGCTGGGGAAAGGCGGGGGTTGGGCTGCAAATGGAGGTAGTATCTAGTGCCTCCCCCTGGACTTGGGAGGAAATTAGCGGACGTCCCCATGCCAGGGAACAGCTGTGACACCAGTCAGCTGCGTGGACGGCGGCCCCAAACCTCCCCCACACAGTCAGCCGTGTTCTGGAATTCTGAGTGTGGGGAGGTTCCGTCTTCTGTCTGCAGCACCCGGGATCTCCTACGAGCACTTCGCGTGTCTTCCCCGAGTGTCTGCATGTGCGGGCTGCCGGGGAAATGCGGGGTTTGTGCTGGAAATGCAGGTAGCATCTACTGCCTCCCCCTGGACAGTGTAAGCAATTAGCGGAATTCCCCGTGACAGGGAACACCTTTGACACCACTTAGCTGCGTGGAGGGCGGCCCCGAACCTCCCCCACACAGTCAGACGTGTTCCGGGATTGTGAGTGTGGGGAGGTTCCGTCTTCTGTCTGCATCACCTGGGATCTCCTAGGAGCCCTTCGCGAGTCTTCCCCGAGTGTCTGCATGTGCGGGCTGCCGGGGAAAGGCGGGGTTTGGGCTGGAAATGCAGGTAGCATCTAGTGCCACCCCCTGGAATGGGTAGGCAATTAGCGGATTTACCCATGCCAGGGAACACCTTTGACACCACTTAGCTGCGTGGAGGGCGGCCCCGAACCTCCCCCACACAGTCAACCGTGTTCCGGAATTGTGAGTGTGGGGAGGTTCCGTCTTCTGTCTGCAGCACCCGGGATCTCCTAGGAGCCCTTCGCGTGTCTTCCACGAGTGTCTACCTGTGCGGGCTGCCGGGGAAATGCGGGGTTTGGGCTGGAAATGCAGGTAGTATCTAGTGCCTCCCCCTGGACTTGGGAGGTAATTAGCGGAGTTCCCCCTGCATGGAACACCTGTGACACCAGTCAGCTGCGTGGAGGTTGGCCCCAAACCTCCCCCACACAGTCAGCCGTGTTCTGGAATTCTGAGTGTGGGGAGGTTCCGTCTACTGTCTGCAGCACCCGGGATCTCCTACGAGCACTTCGCGTGTCTTCCCCGAGTGTCTGCATGTGCGGGCTGCCGGGGAAATGCGGGGTTTGTGCTGGAAATGCAGGTAGCATCTACTGCCTCCCCCTGGACAGTGTAAGCAATTAGCGGACTTCCCCGTGACAGGGAACACCTTTGACACCACTTAGCTGCGTGGAGGGCGGCCCCGAACCTCCCCCACACAGTCAGACGTGTTCCGGGATTGTGAGTGTGGGGAGGTTCCGTCTTCTGTCTGCATCACCTGGGATCTCCTAGGAGCCCTTCGCGCGTCTTCCCCGAGTGTCTGCATGTGCGGGCTGCCGGGGAAAGGCGGGGTTTGGGCTGGAAATGCAGGTAGCATCTAGTGCCTCCCCATGGAATTGGTAGGCAATTAGCGGACTTCCCCATGCCAGGGAACACCTTTGACACCACTTAGCTGCGTGGAGGGCGGCCCCGAACCTCCCCCACACAGTCAGCCGTGTTCCGGTATTGTGAGTGTGGGGAGGTTCGGTATTCTGTCTGCAGAACCCGGGATCACCTAGGAGCCCTTCTCGTGTCTTCCCCGAATTTCTATCTGTGCGGGCTGCTGGGGAAAGGCGGGGGTTGGGCTGGAAATGGAGGTAGTATCTAGTGCCTCCCCCTGGACTTGGGAGGAAATTAGCGGACGTCCCCATGCCAGGGAACAGCTGTGACACCAGTCAGCTGCGTGGAAGGCGGCCCCAAACCTCCCCCACTCAGTCAGCCGTGTTCTGGAATTCTGAGTGTGGGGAGGTTCCGTCTTCTGTCTGCAGCACCCGGGATCTCCTACGAGCACTTCGCGTGTCTTCCCCGAGTGTCTGCATGTGCGGGCTGCCGGGGAAAGGCGGGGTTTGTGCTGGAAATGCAGGTAGCATCTAGTGCCTCCCCATGGAATTGGTAGGCAATTAGCGGACTTCCCCGTGCCAGGGAACACCTTTGACACCACTTAGCTGCGTGGAGGGCGGCCCCGAACTTCCCCACACAGTCAGCCGTGTTCCGGGATTGTGAGTGTGGGGAGGTTCCGTCTTCTGTCTGCATCACCTGGGATCTCCTAGGAGCCCTTCGCGCGTCTTCCCCGAGTGTCTGCATGTGCGGGCTGCCGGGGAAAGGCGGGGTTTGGGCTGGAAATGCAGGTAGCATCTAGTGCCTCCCCATGGACAGGGTAGGCAATAGCGGAATTCCCCATGCCAGGGAACACCTTTGACACCACTTAGCTGCGTGGACGGCGGCCCCGAACCTCCCCCACACAGTCAGCCGTGTTCCGGAATTGTGAGGGTGGGGAGGTTCCGTCTTCAGTCTGCAGCACCCGGGATCACCTAGGAGCCCTTCGCGTGTCTTCCACGAGTGTCTGCATGTGCGGGCTGCAGGGGAAAGGCGGGGTTTGGGCTGGAAATGCAGGTAGTATCTCGTGCCTCCCCATGGACAGTGTAGGCAATTAGCGGAATTCCGTGTGCCAGGGAACACCTTTGACACCACTTAGCTGCGTGGAGGGCGGCCCCGAACTTCCCCCACACAGTCAGCCGTGTTCCGGGATTGTGAGTGTGGGGAGGTTCCGTCTTCTGTCTGCATCACCTGGGATCTCCTAGGAGCCCTTCGCGCGTCTTTCCCGAGTGTCTGACTTTGCGGGCTGCCGGGGAAAGGCGGGGTATGGGCTGGAAATGCAGGTAGCATCTAGTGCCTCCCCATGGACATGGTAGGCAATTAGCGGAATTCCCCATGCTAGGGAACACCTTTGACACCACTTAGCTGCGTGGAGGGCGTTCCCGAACCTCCCCCACACAGTCAGCCGTGTTCCGGAATTGTGAGTGTGGGGAGGTTCCGTCTTATGTCTGCAGCACCCGGGATCTCCTAGGAGCCCTTCGCGTGTCTTCCCCGAGTGTCTACCTGTGAGGGCTGCCGGGGAAAAGCGGGGGTTGGGCTGGAAATGCAGGTAGTATCTAGTGCCTCCCCCTGGACTTGGGAGGTAATTAGCGGACTTCCCCCTGCAAGGGAACACCAGTGACACCAGTCAGCTGCGTGGACGGCGGCCCCAAACCTCCCCCACACAGTCAGCCGTGTTCTGGAATTCTGAGAGTGGGGAGGTTCCGTCTTCTGTTTGCAGCACCCGGGTCTCCTAGGAGCACTTCGCGTGTCTTCCCCGAGTGTCTCCATGTGCGGGCTGCCGGGGAAATGCGGGGTTTGGGCTGGAAATGCAGGTAGCATCTAGTGCCTCCCCCTGGACAGGGTAGGCAATTAGCGGACTTCCCCATGCTAGGGAACACCTTTGACAACTCTTAGCTGCGTGGTAGGCGGCCCCGAACCTCCCCCACACAGTCAGCCGTGTTCCGGGATTGTGAGTGTGGGGAGGTTCCGTCTTCTGTCTGCAGCACCCGGGATCTCCTAGAAGCCCTTCTCGTGTCTTCCCCGATTTTCTAACAGTGCGGGCTGCTGGGGAAAGGCGGGGGTTGGGCTGGAAATGCAGGTAGTATCTAGTGCCTCCCCCTGGACTTGGGAGGTAATTAGCGGACTTCCCCCTGCCAGGGAACACCTGTGACACCAGTCAGCTGCGTGGACGGCGGCCCCAAACCTCCCCCACACAGTCAGCCGTGTTCTGGAATTCTGAGTGTGGGGAGGTTCCGTCTTCTGTCTGCAGCACCCGGGATCTCCTAGGAGCACTTCGCGTGTCTTCCCCGAGTGTCTGCATGTGCGGGCTGCCGGGGAATGGCGGGGTTTGGGCTGGAAATGCAGGTAGCATCTAGTGCCTCCCCCTGGACAGGGTAGGCAATTAGCGGACTTCCCCGTGCCAGGGAACACCTTTGACACCACTTAGCTGCGAGGAGGGCGGCCCCGAACCTCCCCCACACAGACAGCAGTGTTCCGGAATTCTGAGAGTGGGGAGGTTCCGTCTTCTGTCTGCAGCACCCGGGATCTCCTAGGAGCCCTTCGTGTCTTACCCGAGTGTCTGCCTTTGCGGGCTGCCGGGGAAAGGCGGGGGTTGTGCTGGAAATGCAGGTAGCATCTAGCGCATCCTCCTGGACAGGGTAGGCAATTAGCGGATTTCCCCATGCCAGGGAACACCTGTGACACCAGTCAGCTGCGTGGACGTCGGCCCCAAAACTCCCCCACACAGTCAGCCGTGTTCCGGAATTCTGAGAGTGGGGAGGTTCTGTCTTCTGTCTGCAGCACCCGGTATCTCCTAGGAGCACTTCGCGTGTCTTCCCCGAGTGTCTGCATGTGCGGGCTGCCGGGGAAAGGCGGGGTTTGGGCTGGAAATGCAGGTAGCATCTAGTGCCTCCCCCTGTACAGGGGAAGCAATTAGCGGATTTAACCATGCCAGGGAACACTTTTGACACCGCTTCGCTGCGTGGAGGGCGGACCCGAACCTTCCCCACACAGTCAGCCTTGTTCGGGGATTGTGAGTGTCGGGAGGTTCCGTCTTCTGTTTGCAGCACCCGGGATCTCCTAGGAGCCCTTCGCGTGTCTTCCCCGAGTGTCTCCATGTGCGGGCTGCCGGGGAAATGCGGGGTTTGGGCTGGAAATGCAGGTAGCATCTAGTGCCTCCCCCTGGACAGGGTAGGCAATTAGCGGATTTCCCCATGCCAGGGAACACCTGTGACACCAGTCAGCTGCGTGGACGGCGGCCCCAAACCTCCCCCACACACTCAGCCGTGTTCCGGAATTCTGAGAGTGGGGAGGTTCCGTCTTCTGTCTGCAGCACCCGGGATCTCCTAGGAGCACTTCGCGTGTCTTCCCCGAGTGTCTGCATGTGCGGGCTGCCGGGGAAATCGGGGTTTGGGCTGGAAATGCAGGTAGTATCTAGGGCCTTCCCCTTGTCTTGGGAGGTAATTAGCGGACTTCCCCCTGCCAGGGAATACTTTTGACACCACTCAGCTACGTGGAGGGCGGTCCCTAACCTCCACCACACAGTCAGCCGTGTTCCGGAATTGTGAGTGTGTGGAGGATCCGTCTTCTGTCTGCAGCACCTGGGATCCCCTAGGAGCCATTCGCGTGTTTTCCCCGAGTGTCTGCATGTGCGGGCTGCCGGGGAAAGGCGGGGTTTGAGCTGGAAATGCAGGTAGCATGTAGTGCCTCCCCCTGGAAAGGGTAGGCAATTAGCCGATTTCCTCATGCCAGGGGACACCTTTGACACCACTTAGCTGCGTGGAGGGCGGCCCCGAACCTCCCCCACACAGTCAGCCGTATTCCGGAATTGTGAGTGTGGGGAAGTTCCGTCTTCTGTCTGCAGCACCCGGGATCTCCTAGGAGCACTTCGCGTGTCTTGCCCGAGAGTCTGCATGTGCGGGCTGCCGGGGAAAGGCGGATTTTGGGCTGGAAATGCAGGTAGCATCTAGTGCCTCCCCCTGGAAAGGGTAGGCAATTAGCGGATTTCCCCATGCCAGGGAACACCTGTGACACCAGTCAGCTGCGTGGACGGCGGCCCCAAACCTCCCCCACAAAGTCAGCCGTGTTCCGGAATTCTGAGAGTGGGGAGGTTCCGTCTTCTTTCTGCAGCACCCGGGATCTCCTAGAAGCCCTTCTCGTGTCTTCCCCGATTTTCTACCAGTGCGGGCTGCTGGGGAAAGGCGGGGGTTGGGCTGGAAATGCAGGTAGTATCTAGTGCCTCCCCCTGGACTTGGGAGGTAATTAGCGGACTTCCCCCTGCCAGGGAACACCTGTGACACCAGTCAGCTGCGTGGACGGCGGCCCCAAACCTCCCCCACACAGTCAGCCGTGTTCTGGAATTCTGAGTGTGGGGAGGTTCCGTCTTCTGTCTGCAGCACCCGGGATCTCCTAGGAGCACTTCGCGTGTCTTCCCCGAGTGTCTGCATGTGCGGGCTGCCGGGGAATGGTGGGGTTTGGGCTGGAAATGCAGGTAGCATCTAGTGTCTCCCCCTGGACAGGGTAGGCAATTAGCGGACTTCCCCGTGCCAGGGAAAACCTTTGACACCACTTAGCTGCGTGGAGGGCGGCCCCGAACCTCCCCCACACAGACAGCCGTGTTCCGGAATTCTGAGAGTGGGGAGGTTCTGTCTTCTCTCTGCAGCACCCGGGATCTCCTAGGAGCCCTTCGTGTCTTACCCGAGTGTCTGCCTTTGCGGGCTGCCGGGGAAAGGCGGGGGTTGTGCTGGAAATGCAGGTAGCATCTAGCGCATCCTCCTGGACAGGGTAGGCAATTAGCGGATTTCCCCATGCCAGGGAACACCTGTGACACCAGTCAGCTGCGTGGACGTCGGCCCCAAAACTCCCCCACACAGTCAGCCGTGTTCCGGAATTCTGAGAGTGGGGAGGTTCCGTCTTCTGTCTGCAGCACCCGGGATCTCCTAGGAGCACTTCGCGTGTCTTCCCCGAGTGTCTGCATGTGCGGGCTACCGGGGAAAGGCGGGGTTTCGGCTGGAAATGCAGGTAGCATCTAGTGCCTCCCCCTGGACAGGGTAGGCAATTAGCGGATTTCCCCATGCCAGGGAACACCTGTGACACCAGTCAGCTGCGTGGACGGCGGCCCCAAAACTCCCCCACACACTCAGCCGTGTTCCGGAATTCTGAGAGTGGGGAGGTTCCGTCTTCTGTCTGCAGCACCCGGGATCTCCTAGGAGCACTTCGCGTGTCTTCCCCGAGTGTCTGCATGTGCGGGCTGCCGGGGAAAGGCGGGGTTTGGGCTGGAAATGCAGGTAGCATCTAGTGCCTCCCCCTGGAAAGGGTAGGCATTTAGCGGACTTCCCCGTGCCAGGGAACACCTTTGACACCACTTAGCTGCGTGGAGGGCGGCCCCGAACATCCCCCACACAGTCAGCCGTGTTCCGGAATTCTGAGAGTGGGGAGGTTCCGTCTTCTGTCTGCAGCACCCGTGATCTCCTAGGAGCCCTTCGTGTCTTCCCCGAGTGTCTGCCTTTGCGGGCTGCCGGGGAAAGCGGGGTTTGGGCTGGAAATGCAGGTAGTATCTAGGGCCTTCCCCTTGTCTTGGGAGGTAATTAGCGGACTTCCCCCTGCCAGGGAATACTTTTGACACCACTCAGCTACGTGGAGGGCGGCCCCTAACCTCCACCACACAGTCAGCCGTGTTCCGGAATTGTGAGTGTGTGGAGGATCCGTCTTCTGTCTGCAGCACCTGGGATCCCCTAGGAGCCATTCGCGTGATTTCCCCGAGTGTCTGCATGTGCGGGCTGCCGGGGAAAGGCGGGGTTTGAGCTGGAAATGCAGGTAGCATGTAGTGCCTCCCCCTGGAAAGGGTAGGAAATTAGCGGATTTCCTCATGCCAGGGGACACCTTTGACACCACTTAGCTTCGTGGAGGGCGGCCCCGAACCTCCCCCACACAGTCAGCCGTATTCCGGAATTGTGAGTGTGGGGAAGTTCCGTCTTCTGTCTGCAGCACCCGGGATCTCCTAGGAGAACTTCGCGTGTCTTCCCCGAGTGTCTGCATGTGCGGGCTGCCGGGGAAAGGCGGATTTTGGGCTGGAAATGCAGGTAGCATCTAGTGCCTACCCCTGGACAGGGTAGGAAATTAGCGGATTTCCCCATGCCAAGGAACACCTGTGACACCAGTCAGCTGCGTGGACGGCGGCCCCAAACCTCCCCAACGAAGTCAGCCGTGTTCCGGAATTCTGAGAGTGGGGAGGTTCCGTCTTCTTTCTGCAGCACCCGGGATCTCCTAGGAGCCCTTCGTGTCTTCCCCGAGTGTCTGCCTTTGCGGGCTGCCGGGGAAAGGCGGGGGTTGTGCTGGAAATGCAGGTAGCATCTAGTGCATCCTCCTGGACAGGGTAGGCAATTAGCGGATTTCCCCATGCCAGGGAGCACCTGTGACACCAGTCAGCTGCGTGGACGGCGGCCCCAAACCTCCCCCACAAAGTCAGCCGTGTTCCGGAATTCTGAGGGTGGGGAGGTTCCGTCTTCTGTCTGCAGCACCCGGGATCTCCTAGGAGCACTTCGCATGTCTTCCCCGAGTGTCTGCTTGTGCGGGCTGCCGGGGAAAGCGGGGTTTGGGCTGGAAATGCAGGTAGTATCTAGTGCCTCCCCCTTTACTTGGGAGGTTATTAGCGGACTTCCCCCTGCCAGGGAATAATTTTGACACCACTAAGCTACGTGGAGGGCGGCCCCTAACTTCCACCACACAGTCAGCCATGTTCCGGAATTGTGAGTGTGGGGAGGATCCGTCATCTGTCTGCAGCACTCGGGATCCCCTAGGAACATTTCGCATGTCTTCCCCGAGTGTCTGCATGTGCGGGCTGCCGGGGAAAGGCGGGGTTTGGGCTGGAAATGCAGGTAGCATCTAGTGCCTCCCCCTGGACAGGGTAGGCAATTAGCGGATTTCCCCATGCCAGGGAACACCTGTGACACCAGTCAGCTTCGTGTACGGCAGCCCCAAACCTCCCCCACACAGTCAGCCGTGTTCCGGAATTCTGAGAGTTGGGAGGTTGCGTCTTCTGTCTGCAGCACCCGGGATCTCCTAGGAGCACTTCGCGTGTCTTCCCCGAGTGTCTGCATGTGCGGGCTGCCGGGGAAAGGCGGGGTTTGTTCTGGAAATGCAGGTAGCATCTAGTGCCTCCCCCTGGACAGGGTAGGCAATTAGCGGATTTCCCCATGCCAGGGAACACCTGTGATACCAGTCAGCTGCGTGGACGGCGGCCCCAAACCTCCCCAACAAAGTCAGACGTGTTCCGGAATTATGAGAGTGGGGAGGTTCCGTCTTAGGTCTGCAGCACCCGGGATCTCCAAGGAGCACTTCGCGTGTCTTCCCCGAGTGTCTGCATGTGCGGGCTGCCGGGGAAAGGCGGGGTTTGGGCTGGAAAAGCAGGTAGTATCTAGTGCCTCCCCATGCACAGTGTAGGCAATTAGCGGACTTCACCGTGCCAGGGAACACCTTTGACACCACTTAGATGCGTGGAGGGCGGCCCCGAACCTCCCCCACACAGTCAACCGTGTTCCGGAATTGTGAGTGTGGGGAGGTTCCGTCTTCTGTCTGCAGCACCCGGGATCTCCTAGGAGCCCTTCGCGTGTCTTCCACGAGTGTCTACCTGTGCGGGCTGCCGGGGAAAGGCGGGGGTTGGGCTGGAAATGGAGGTAGTATCTAGTGCCTCCCCCTGGACTTGGGAGGAAATTAGCGGACTTCCCCATGCCAGGGAACAGCTGTGACACCAGTCAGCTGCGTGGAAGGCGGCCCCAAACCTCCCCCACACAGTCAGCCGTGTTCTGGAATTCTGAGTGTGGGGAGGTTCCGTCTTCTGTCTGCAGCACCCGGGATCTCCTACGAGCACTTCGCGTGTCTTCCCCGAGTGTCTGCATGTGCGGGCTGCCGGGGTAAGGCGGGGTTTGTGCTGGAAATGCAGGTAGCATCTAGTGCCTCCCCCTGGACAGTGTAGGGAATTAGCGGACTTCCCCGTGCCAGGGAACACCTTTGACACCACTTAGCTGCGTGGAGGGCGGCGCCGAACCTCCCCCACACAGTCAGCCGTGTTCCGGGATTGTGAGTGTGGGGAGGTTCCGTCTTCTGTCTGCATCACCTGGGATCACCTAGGAGCCCTTCGCGCGTCTTCCCCGAGTGTCTGCATGTGCGGGCTGCGGGGGAAATGTGGGGTTTGGGCTGGAAATGCAGGTAGCATCTAGTGCCTCCCCATGGAATTGGTAGGCAATTAGCGGACTTCCCCATGCCAGGGAAAACCTTTGACACCACTTAGCTGCGTGGAGGGCGGCCCCGAACCTCCCCCACACAGTCAGCCGTGTTCCGGGATTGTGAGTGTGGGGAGTTTCCGTCTACTGTCTGCATCACCTGGGATCTCCTAGGAGCACTTCGCGTGCCTTCCCCGAGTGTCTGCATGTGCGGGCTGCCGGGAAAAGGCGGGGTTTGGGCTGGAAATGCAGGTAGCATCTAGTGCCACCCCCTGGACCGGGTAGGCAATTAGCGGATTTACCCATGCCAGTGAACACCTTTGACACGACTTAGCTGCGTGGAGGGCGGCCCCGAACCTCCCCCACACAGTCAGCCGTGTTCCGGAATTGTGAGTGTGGGGAGGTTCCGTCTTCTGTCTGCAGCACCCGGGATCTCCTAGGAGCACTTCGCGTATCTTCCCCGAGTGTCTATCTGTGCGGGCTGACGGGGAAAGGCGGGGGTTTGGCTGGAAATGCAGGTAGTATCTAGTGTCTCCCCCTGGACTTGGGAGGTAATTTGTGGAATTCCCACTGCTAGGGAACACCTGTGACACCAGTCAGCTGCGTGGACGGCGGCCCCAAAACTCCCCCACACAGTCAGCGGTGTTCCAGAATTCTGAGAGTGGGGAGTTTCCGTCTTCTGTCTGCAGCACCCGGGATCTCCTAGGAGCACTTCGCGTGTCTTCCCCGAGTGTCTGCATATGCGGGCTGTCGGGGAAAGGCGGGGTTTGGGCTGGAAATGCAGGTAGCATCTAGTGCCTCCCCCTGGACAGGGTAGGCAATTAGCGGACTTCCCCGTGCCAGGGAACAACTTTGACACCACTTAGCTGCGTAGAGGGCGGCCCCGAACTTCCCCCACACAGTCAGCCGTGTTCCGGAATTGTGAGTGTGGGGAGGTTCCGTCTTCTGTCTGCAGCACCCGGGATCTCCTAGGAGCCCTTCGCGTGTCTTCCCCGAGTGTCTACCTGTGCGGACTGCCGGGGAAAGGCGGGGGTTGGGCTGGAAATGCAGGTAGCATCTAGTGCCTCCCCCTGGACTTGGGAGGTAATTTGCGGACTTCCCCCTGCCAGGGAACACCTGTGACACCAGTCAGCTGCGTGGACGGCGGCCCCAAACCTCCCCCACACAGTCAGCCGTGTTCCGGACTTCTGAGTGTGGGGAGGTTCCGTCTTCTGTCTGCATCACCTGGGATCTCCTAGGAGCCCTTCACGCGTCTTCCCCGAGTGTCTGCATGTGCGGGCTGCCGGGGAAAGGCGGGGTTTGTGCTGGAAATGCAGGTAGCATCTAGTGCCTCCCCATGGACAGGGTAGGCAATTAGCGGAATTCCCCATGCCAGGGAACACCTTTGAACCACTTAGCTGCGTGGATGGCGGCCCCGAACCTCCCCCACACAGTCAACCGTGTTCCGGAATTGTGAGTGTGGGGAGGTTCCGTCTTCTGTCTGCAGCACCCGGGATCTCCTAGGAGAACTTCGCGTGTCTTCCACGAGTGTCTACCTGTGCGGGCTTCCGGGGAAAGGCGGGGGTTGGGCTGGAAATGCAGGTAGTATCTAGTGCCTCCCCCTGGAATTGGGAGGTAATTAGCGGACTTCCCCCTGCCAGGGAACACCTTTGACACCAGTCAGCTGCGTGTAGGTTGGCCCCAAACCTCCCCCACACAGTCAGACGTGTTCCGGGATTGTGAGTGTGGGGAGGTTCCGTCTTCTGTCTGCATCATCTGGGATCTCCTAGGAGACCTTCGCGGGTCTTCCCCGAGTTTCTGCATGTGCGGGCTGCCGGGGAAAGGCGGGGTTTGTGCTGGAAATGCAGGTAGCATCTAGTGCCTCCCCCTGGACAGGGTAGGCAATTAGCGGAATTCCCCATGCTAGGGAACACCTTTGACACCACTTAGCTGCGTGGAGGGCGGCCCCGAACTTCCCCCACACAGTCAGCCGTGTTCCGGAATTGTGAGTGTGGGGAGGATCCGTCTTCTGTCTGCAGCACCCGGGATCTCCTAGGAGCCCTTCGCGTGTCTTCCCCGAGTGTCTACCTGTGCGGGCTGCCGGGGAAAGGCGGGGGTTGGGCTGGAAATGCAGGTAGTATCTAGTGCCTCCCCCTGGACTTGGGAGGTAATTAGCGGACTTCCCCCTGCAAGGGAACACCTGTGACACCAGTCAGCTGCGTGGACGGCGTCCCTAAACCTCCCCCACACAGTCAGATGTGTTCTGGAATTCTGAGTGCGGGGAGGTTCCGTCTTCTGTCTGCAGCACCCGGGTCTCCTAGGAGCACTTCGCGTGTCTTCCCCGAGTGTCTCCATGTGCGGGATGCCGGGAAAAGGCGGGGTTTGGGCTGGAAATGCAGGTAGTATCTAGTGCCTCCCCCTTGTCTTGGGAGGTAATTAGCGGACTTCCCCCTGCCAGGGAATAATTTTGACAACACTCAGCTACGTGGATGGCGGACCCTAACCTCCACCACACAGTCAGCCGTGTTCCGGAATTGTGAGTGTGTGGAGGATCCGTCTTCTGTCTGCAGCACCTGGGATCTCCTAGGAGCCATTCACGTGTCTTCCCCGAGTGTCTGCATGTGCGGGCTGCCGGGGAAAGGAGGGGTTTGGGCTGGAAATGCAGGTAGCATGTAGTGCCTCCCCCTGGAAAGGGTAGGCAATTAGCGGATTTCCCCATGCCAGGGAACACCTTTGACACCACTTAGCTGCGTGGAGGGCGGCCCCGAACCTCCCCCACACAATCAGCCGTGTTCCGGAATTGTGAGTTTTGGGAAGTTCCGTCTTCTGTCTGGAGCACCCGGGATCTCCTAGGAGCCCTTCGCTTGTCTTGCCCGAGTGTCTACCTGTGCGGGCTGCCGGGGAAAGGCGGGGGTTGGGCTGGAAATGCAGGTAGTATCTAGTGCCTCTCCCTGGAATTGGGAGGTAATTAGCGGACTTCCCCCTGCCAGGGAACACCTGTGACACCAGTCAGCTGCGTGGACGGCGGCCCCAAACCTCCCCCACACAGTCAGCCCTGTTCTGGAATTCTGAGTGTGGGGAGGTTCCGTCTTCTGTCTGCAGCACCCAGGATCTACTAGGAGCATTTCGCGTGTCTTCCCCGAGTGTCTGCTTGTGCGGGCTGCCGGGGAAAGGCGGGGTTTGGGCTGGAAATGCAGGTAGCATCTAGTGCCTCCCCCTGGACAGGGTAGGCAATTAGCGGATTTCCCCATGCCAGGGAACACCTGTGACACCAGTCAGCTTCGTGGACGGCAGCCCCAAACCTCCCCCACACAGTCAGCCGTGTTCCGGAATTCTGAGAGTTGGGAGGTTGCGTCTTCTGTCTGCAGCACCCGGGATCTCCTAGGAGCACTTCGCGTGTCTTCCCCGAGTGTCTGCATGTGCGGGCTGCCGGGGAAAGGCGGGGTTTGTTCTGGAAATGCAGGTAGCATCTAGTGCCTCCCCCTGGACAGGGTAGGCAATTAGCGGATTTCCCCATGCCAGGGAACACCTGTGATACCAGTCAGCTGCGTGGACGGCGGCCCCAAACCTCCCCCACAAAGTCAGACGTGTTCCGGAATTATGAGAGTGGGGAGGTTCCGTCTTAGGTCTGCAGCACCCGGGATCTCCAAGGAGCACTTCGCGTGTCTTCCCCGAGTGTCTGCATGTGCGGGCTGCCGGGGAAAGGCGGGGTTTGGGCTGGAAAAGCAGGTAGTATCTAGTGCCTCCCCATGCACAGTGTAGGCAATTAGCGGACTTCCCCGTGCCAGGGAACACCTTTGACACCACTTAGATGCGTGGAGGGCGGCCCCGAACCTCCCCCACACAGTCAACCGTGTTCCGGAATTGTGAGTGTGGGGAGGTTCCGTCTTCTGTCTGCAGCACCCGGGATCTCCTAGGAGCCCTTCGCGTGTCTTCCACGAGTGTCTACCTGTGCGGGCTGCCGGGGAAAGGCGGGGGTTGGGCTGGAAATGGAGGTAGTATCTAGTGCCTCCCCCTGGACTTGGGAGGAAATTAGCGGACTTCCCCATGCCAGGGAACAGCTGTGACACCATTCAGCTGCGTGGAAGGCGGCCCCAAACCTCCCCCACACAGTCAGCCGTGTTCTGGAATTCTGAGTGTGGGGAGGTTCCGTCTTCTGTCTGCAGCACCCGGGATCTCCTACGAGCACTTCGCGTGTCTTCCCCGAGTGTCTGCATGTGCGGGCTGCCGGGGAAATGTGGGGTTTGGGCTGGAAATGCAGGTAGCATCTAGTGCCTCCCCATGGAATTGGTAGGCAATTAGCGGACTTCCCCATGCCAGGGAAAACCTTTGACACCACTTAGCTGCGTGGAGGGCGGCCCCGAACCTCCCCCACACAGTCAGCCGTGTTCTTGAATTCTGAGTGTGGGGAGGTTCCGTCTTCTGTCTACAGCACCCGGGATCTCCTAGGAGCACTTCGCGTGTCTTCCCCGAGTGTCTGCATGTGCGGGCTGCCGGGGAAAGCGGCGTTTGGGCTGGAAATGCAGGTAGCATCTAGTGCCTCCCCCTGGACAGGGCAGGCAATTAGCGGATTTACCCATGCCAGGGAACACTTTTGACACCACTTCGCTGCGTGGAGTGCGGACCCGAACTTTCCCCACACAGTCAGCCTTGTTCCGGGATTGTGAGTGTCGGGAGGTTCCGTCTTCTGTTTGCAGCACCCGGGATCTCCTAGGAGCCCTTCGCGTGTCTTCCCCGAGTGTCTGCATGTGCGGGCTGCCGGGGAAAGGCGGGGTTTTGGCTGGAAATGCAGGTAGTATCTAGTGCCTCCCCATGGACTGTGTAGGCAATTAGCGGACTTCCCCGTGCCAGGGAACACCTTTGACACCACTTAGCTGCGTGGAGGGCGGCCCCGAACCTCCCCCACACAGTCAGCCGTGTTCCGGGATTGTGAGTGTGGGGAGGTTCCGTCTACTGTCTGCATCACCTGGGATCTCCTAGGAGCACTTCGCGTGCCTTCCCCGAGTGTCTGCATGTGCGGGCTGCCGGGAAAAGGCGGGGTTTGGGCTGGAAATGCAGGTAGCATCTAGTGCCACCCCCTGGACCGGGTAGGCAATTAGCGGATTTACCCATGCCAGTGAACACCTTTGACACGACTTAGCTGCGTGGAGGGCGGCCCCGAACCTCCCCCACACAGTCAGCCGTGTTCCGGAATTGTGAGTGTGGGGAGGTTCCGTCTTCTGTCTGCAGCACCCGGGATCTCCTAGGAGCACTTCGCGTATCTTCCCCGAGTGTCTATCTGTGCGGGCTGACGGGGAAAGGCGGGGGTTTGGCTGGAAATGCAGGTAGTATCTAGTGTCTCCCCCTGGACTTGGGAGGTAATTTGTGGAATTCCCACTGCTAGGGAACACCTGTGACACCAGTCAGCTGCGTGGACGGCGGCCCCAAATCTCCCCCACACAGTCAGCGGTGTTCCAGAATTCTGAGAGTGGGGAGTTTCCGTCTTCTGTCTGCAGCACCCGGGATCTCCTAGGAGCACTTCGCGTGTCTTCCCCGAGTGTCTGCATATGCGGGCTGTCGGGGAAAGGCGGGGTTTGGGCTGGAAATGCAGGTAGCATCTAGTGCCTCCCCCTGGACAGGGTAGGCAATTAGCGGACTTCCCCGTGCCAGGGAACAACTTTGACACCACTTAGCTGCGTAGAGGGCGGCCCCGAACTTCCCCCACACAGTCAGCCGTGTTCCGGAATTGTGAGTGTGGGGAGGTTCCGTCTTCTGTCTGCAGCACCCGGGATCTCCTAGGAGCCCTTCGCGTGTCTTCCCCGAGTGTCTACCTGTGCGGACTGCCGGGGAAAGGCGGGGGTTGGGCTGGAAATGCAGGTAGCATCTAGTGCCTCACCCTGGACTTGGGAGGTATTTTGCGGACTTCCCCCTGCCAGGGAACACCTGTGACACCAGTCAGCTGCGTGGACGGCGGCCCCAAACCTCCCCCACACAGTCAGCCGTGTTCCGGACTTCTGAGTGTGGGGAGGTACCGTCTTCTGTCTGCATCACCTGGGATCTCCCAGGAGCCCTTCACGCGTCTTCCCCGAGTGTCTGCATGTGCGGGCTGCCGGGGAAAGGCGGGGTTTGTGCTGGAAATGCAGGTAGCATCTAGTGCCTCCCCATGGACAGGGTAGGCAATTAGCGGAATTCCCCATGCCAGGGAACACCTTTGAACCACTTAGCTGCGTGGATGGCGGCCCCGAACCTCCCCCACACAGTCAACCGTGTTCCGGAATTGTGAGTGTGGGGAGGTTCCGTCTTCTGTCTGCAGCACCCGGGATCACCTAGGAGCCCTTCGCGTGTCTTCCACGAGTGTCTACCTGTGCGGGCTGCCGGGGAAAGGCGGGGGTTGGGCTGGAAATGCAGGTAGTATCTAGTGCCTCCCCCTGGAATTGGGAGGTAATTAGCGGACTTCCCCCTGCCAGGGAACACCTGTGACACCAGTCAGCTGCGTGTAGGTTGGCCCCAAACCTCCCCCACACAGTCAGATGTGTTCTGGAATTCTGAGTGCGGGGAGGTTCCGTCTTCTGTCTGCAGCACCCGGGTCTCCTAGGAGCACTTCGCGTGTCTTCCCCGAGTGTCTCCATGTGCGGGATGCCGGGAAAAGGCGGGGTTTGGGCTGGAAATGCAGGTAGTATCTAGTGCCTCCCCCTTGTCTTGGGAGGTAATTAGCGGACTTCCCCCTGCCAGGGAATAATTTTGACAACACTCAGCTACGTGGATGGCGGACCCTAACCTCCACCACACAGTCAGCCGTGTTCCGGAATTGTGAGTGTGTGGAGGATCCGTCTTCTGTCTGCAGCACCTGGGATCTCCTAGGAGCCATTCACGTGTCTTCCCCGAGTGTCTGCATGTGCGGGCTGCCGGGGAAAGGAGGGGTTTGGGCTGGAAATGCAGGTAGCATGTAGTGCCTCACCCTGGAAAGGGTAGGCAATTAGCGGATTTCCCCATGCCAGGGAACACCTTTGACACCACTTAGCTGCGTGGAGGGCGGCCCCGAACCTCCCCCACACAATCAGCCGTGTTCCGGAATTGTGAGTTTTGGGAAGTTCCGTCTTCTGTCTGGAGCACCCGGGATCTCCTAGGAGCCCTTCGCGTGTCTTGCCCGAGTGTCTACCTGTGCGGGCTGCCGGGGAAAGGCGGGGGTTGGGCTGGAAATGCAGGTAGTATCTAGTGCCTCTCCCTGGAATTGGGAGGTAATTAGCGGACTTCCCCCTGCCAGGGAACACCTGTGACACCAGTCAGCTGCGTGGACGGCGGCCCCAAACCTCCCCCACACAGTCAGCCCTGTTCTGGAATTCTGAGTGTGGGGAGGTTCCGTCTTCTGTCTGCAGCACCCAGGATCTACTAGGAGCATTTCGCGTGTCTTCCCCGAGTGTCTGCTTGTGCGGGATGACGGGGAAAGGCGGGGTTTGGGCTGGAAATGCAGGTAACATCTAGTGCCTCCCCCTGGACAGGGTAGGCAATTAGCGGACTTCCCCGTGCCAGGGAACACCTTTGACACCACTTAGATGCGTGGAGGGCGGCCCCGAACCTCCCCCACACAGTCAACCGTGTTCCGGAATTGTGAGTGTGGGGAGGTTCCGTCTTCTGTCTGCAGCACCCGGGATCTCCTAGGAGCCCTTCGCGTGTCTTCCACGAGTGTCTACCTGTGCGGGCTGCCGGGGAAAGGCGGGGGTTGGGCTGGAAATGGAGGTAGTATCTAGTGCCTCCCCCTGGACTTGGGAGGAAATTAGCGGACTTCCCCATGCCAGGGAACAGCTGTGACACCAGTCAGCTGCGTGGAGGGCGGCCCCAAACCTCCCCCACACAGTCAGCCGTGTTCTGGAATTCTGAGTGTGGGGAGGTTCCGTCTTCTGTCTGCAGCACCCGGGATCTCCTACGAGCACTTCGCGTGTCTTCCCCGAGTGTCTGCATGTGCGGGCTGCCGGGGAAATGTGGGGTTTGGGCTGGAAATGCAGGTAGCATCTAGTGCCTCCCCATGGAATTGATAGGCAATTAGCGGACTTCCCCATGCCAGGGAAAACCTTTGACACCACTTAGCTGCGTGGAGGGCGGCCCCGAACCTCCCCCACACAGTCAGCCGTGTTCTTGAATTCTGAGTGTGGGGAGGTTCCGTCTTCTGTCTGCAGCACCCGGGATCTCCTAGGAGCACTTCGCGTGTCTTCCCCGAGTGTCTGCATGTGCGGGCTGCCGGGGAAAGCGGCGTTTGGGCTGGAAATGCAGGTAGCATCTAGTGCCTCCCCCTGGACAGGGCAGGCAATTAGCGGATTTACCCATGCCAGGGAACACTTTTGACACCACTTCGCTGCGTGGAGGGCGGACCCGAACTTTCCCCACACAGTCAGCCTTGTTCCGGGATTGTGAGTGTCGGGAGGTTCCGTCTTCTGTTTGCAGCACCCGGGATCTCCTAGGAGCCCTTCGCGTGTCTTCCCCGAGTGTCTGCATGTGCGGGCTGCCGGGGAAAGGCGGGGTTTTGGCTGGAAATGCAGGTAGTATCTAGTGCCTCCCCATGGACTGTGTAGGCAATTAGCGGACTTCCCCGTGCCAGGGAACACCTTTGACACCACTTAGCTGCGTGGAGGGCGGCCCCGAACCTCCCCCACACAGTCAGCCGTGTTCCGGGATTGTGAGTGTGGGGAGGTTCCGTCTACTGTCTGCATCACCTGGGATCTCCTAGGAGCACTTCGCGTGCCTTCCCCGAGTGTCTGCATGTGCGGGCTGCCGGGAAAAGGCGGGGTTTGGGCTGGAAATGCAGGTAGCATCTAGTGCCACCCCCTGGACCGGGTAGGCAATTAGCGGATTTACCCATGCCAGTGAACACCTTTGACACGACTTAGCTGCGTGGAGGGCGGCCCCGAACCTCCCCCACACAGTCAGCCGTGTTCCGGAATTGTGAGTGTGGGGAGGTTCCGTCTTCTGTCTGCAGCACCCGGGATCTCCTAGGAGCACTTCGCGTATCTTCCCCGAGTGTCTATCTGTGCGGGCTGACGGGGAAAGGCGGGGGTTTGGCTGGAAATGCAGGTAGTATCTAGTGTCTCCCCCTGGACTTGGGAGGTAATTTGTGGAATTCCCACTGCTAGGGAACACCTGTGACACCAGTCAGCTGCGTGGACGGCGGCCCCAAATCTCCCCCACACAGTCAGCGGTGTTCCAGAATTCTGAGAGTGGGGAGTTTCCGTCTTCTGTCTGCAGCACCCGGGATCTCCTAGGAGCACTTCGCGTGTCTTCCCCGAGTGTCTGCATATGCGGGCTGTCGGGGAAAGGCGGGGTTTGGGCTGGAAATGCAGGTAGCATCTAGTGCCTCCCCCTGGACAGGGTAGGCAATTAGCGGACTTCCCCGTGCCAGGGAACAACTTTGACACCACTTAGCTGCGTAGAGGGCGGCCCCGAACTTCCCCCACACAGTCAGCCGTGTTCCGGAATTGTGAGTGTGGGGAGGTTCCGTCTTCTGTCTGCAGCACCCGGGATCTCCTAGGAGCCCTTCGCGTGTCTTCCCCGAGTGTCTACCTGTGCGGACTGCCGGGGAAAGGCGGGGGTTGGGCTGGAAATGCAGGTAGAATCTAGTGCCTCACCCTGGACTTGGGAGGTAATTTGCGGACTTCCCCCTGCCAGGGAACACCTGTGACACCAGTCAGCTGCGTGGACGGCGGCCCCAAACCTCCCCCACACAGTCAGCCGTGTTCCGGACTTCTGAGTGTGGGGAGGTACCGTCTTCTGTCTGCATCACCTGGGATCTCCCAGGAGCCCTTCACGCGTCTTCCCCGAGTGTCTGCATGTGCGGGCTGCCGGGGAAAGGCGGGGTTTGTGCTGGAAATGCAGGTAGTATCTAGTGCCTCCCCCTTGTCTTGGGAGGTAATTAGCGGACTTCCCCCTGCCAGGGAATAATTTTGACAACACTCAGCTACGTGGATGGCGGACCCTAACCTCCACCACACAGTCAGCCGTGTTCCGGAATTGTGAGTGTGTGGAGGATCCGTCTTCTGTCTGCAGCACCTGGGATCTCCTAGGAGCCATTCACGTGTCTTCCCCGAGTGTCTGCATGTGCGGGCTGCCGGGGAAAGGAGGGGTTTGGGCTGGAAATGCAGGTAGCATGTAGTGCCTCACCCTGGAAAGGGTAGGCAATTAGCGGATTTCCCCATGCCAGGGAACACCTTTGACACCACTTAGCTGCGTGGAGGGCGGCCCCGAACCTCCCCCACACAATCAGCCGTGTTCCGGAATTGTGAGTTTTGGGAAGTTCCGTCTTCTGTCTGGAGCACCCGGGATCTCCTAGGAGCCCTTCGCGTGTCTTGCCCGAGTGTCTACCTGTGCGGGCTGCCGGGGAAAGGCGGGGGTTGGGCTGGAAATGCAGGTAGTATCTAGTGCCTCTCCCTGGAATTGGGAGGTAATTAGCGGACTTCCCCCTGCCAGGGAACACCTGTGACACCAGTCAGCTGCGTGGACGGCGGCCCCAAACCTCCCCCACACAGTCAGCCCTGTTCTGGAATTCTGAGTGTGGGGAGGTTCCGTCTTCTGTCTGCAGCACCCAGGATCTACTAGGAGCATTTCGCGTGTCTTCCCCGAGTGTCTGCTTGTGCGGGCTGATGGGGAAATGCGGGGTTTGGGCTGGAAATGCAGGTAACATCTAGTGCCTCCCCCTGGACAGGGTAGGCAATTAGCGGACTTCCCCGTGCCAGGGAACACCTTTGACACCACTTAGCTGCGTGGAGGGCGGCCCCGAACCTCCCCCACACAGACAGCCGTGTTCCGGAATTCTGAGAGTGGGGAGGTTCCGTCTTCTGTCTGCAGCACACGGGATCTCCTAGGAGCCCTTCGTGTCTTACCCGAGTGTCTAACTTTGCGGGCTGCCGGGGAAAGGCGGGTGTTGTGCTGGAAATGCAGGTAGCATTTAGAGCATCCTCCTGGACAGTGTAGGCAATTAGCGGACTTCCCCGTGCCAGGGAACACCTTTGACACCACTTAGATGCGTGGAGGGCGGCCCCGAACCTCCCCAACACAGTCAGCCGTGTTCCGGGATTGTGAGTGTGGGGAGGTTCCGTCTTCTGTCTGCATCACCCGGGATCTCCTAGGAGCACTTCGCGTGTCTTCCCCGAGTGTCTGCATGTGCGGGCTGCCGGGGAAAGGCGGGGTTTGGGCTGGAAATGCAGGTAGCATCTAGTGCCACCCCCTGGACAGGGTAGGCAATTAGCGGATTTACCCATGCCAGGGAACACCTTTGACACCACTTAGCTGCGTGGAGGGCGGCCCCGAACCTCCCCCACACAGTCAACCGTGTTCCGGAATTGTGAGTGTGGGGAGGTTCCGTCTTCTGTCTGCAGCACCCGGGATCTCCTAGGAGCCCTTCGCGTGTCTTCCACGAGTGTTACCTGTGCGGGCTGCCGGGGAAAGGCGGGGGTTTGGCTGGAAATGCAGGTAGCATCTAGTGCCTCCCCCTGGACAGTGTAGGGAATTAGCGGACTTCCCCGTGCCAGGGAACACCTTTGACACCACTTAGCTGCGTGGAAGGCGGCCCCGAACCTCCCCCACACAGTCAGCCGTTTTCCGGGATTGTGAGTGTGGGGAGGTTCCGTCTTCTGTCTGCATCACCTGGGATCACCTAGGAGCCCTTCGCGCGTCTTCCCCGAGTGTCTGCATGTGCGGGCTGCCGGGGAATGTTGGGATTTGGGCTGGAAATGCAGGTAGCATCTAGTGCCTCCCCATGGAATTGGTAGGCAATTAGCGGACTTCCCCATGCCAGGGAACAGCTGTGACACCAGTCAGCTGCGTGGAAGGCGGCCCCAAACCTCCCCCACACAGTCAGCCGTGTTCTGGAATTCTGAGTGTGGGGAGGTTCCGTCTTCTGTCTGCAGCACCCGGGATCTCCTACGAGCACTTCGCGTGTCTTCCCCGAGTGTCTGCATGTGCGGGCTGCCGGGGAAAGACGGGGTTTGTGCTGGAAATGCAGGTAGCATCTAGTGCCTCCCCCTGGACAGTGTAGGGAATTAGCGGACTTCCCCGTGCCAGGGAACACCTTTGACACCACTTAGCTGCGTGGAGGGCGGCCCCGAACCTCCCCCACACAGTCAGCCGTGTTCCGGGATTGTGATTGTGGGGAGGTTCCGTCTTCTGTCTGCATCACCTGGGATCACCTAGAAGCCCTTCGCGCGTCTTCCCCGAGTGTCTGCATGTGCGGGCTGCCGGGGAAATGTGGGGTTTGGGCTGGAAATGCAGGTAGCATCTAGTGCCTCCCCATGGAATTGGTAGGCAATTAGCGGAATTCCCCATGCCAGGGAAAACCTTTGACACCACTTAGCTGCGTGGAGGGCGGCCCCGAACCTCCCCCACACAGTCAGCCGTGTTCTTGAATTCTGAGTGTGGGGAGGTTCCGTCTTCTGTCTGCAGCACCCGGGATCTCCTAGGAGCACTTCGCGTGTCTTCCCCGAGAGTCTGCATGTGCGGGCTGCCGGGGAAAGGCGGCGTTTGGGCTGGAAATGCAGGTAGCATTTAGAGCATCCTCCTGGACAGCGTAGGCAATTAGCGGACTTCCCCGTGCCAGGGAACACCTTTGACACCACTTAGCTGCGTGGAGGGCGGCCCCGAACCTCCCCCACACAGTCAGCTGTGTTCCGGGATTGTGATTGTTGGGAGGTTCCGTCTTCTGTCTGCATCACCTGGGATCTCCTAGGAGCACTTCGCGTGCCTTCCCCGAGTGTCTGCATGTGCGGGCTGCCGGGGAAAGGCGGGGTTTGGGCTGGAAAAGCAGGTAGTATCTAGTGCCTCCCCATGCACAGTGTAGGCAATTAGCGGACTTCCCCGTGCCAGGGAACACCTTTGACAGCACTTAGCTGCGTGGAGGGCGGCCCCGAACCTCCCCAACACAGTCAGCCGTGTTCCGGGATTGTGAGTGTGGGGAGGTTCCGTCTTCTGTCTGCATCACCCGGGATCTCCTAGGAGCACTTCGCGTGTCTTCCCCGAGTGTCTGCATGTGCGGGCTGCCGGGGAAAGGCGGGGTTTGGGCTGGAAATGCAGGTAGCATCTAGTGCCACCTCCTGGACAGGGTAGGCAATTAGCGGATTTACCCATGCCAGGGAACACCTTTGACACCACTTAGCTGCGTGGAGGGCGGCCCCGAACCTCCCCCACACAGTCAACCGTGTTCCGGAATTGTGAGTGTGGGGAGGTTCCGTCTTCTGTCTGCAGCACCCAGGATCTCCTAGGAGCCCTTCGCGTGTCTTCCACGAGTGTCTACCTGTGCGGGCTGCCGGGGAAAGGCGGGGGTTGGGCTGGAAATGCAGGTAGTATCTAGTGCCTCCCCCTGGACTTGGGAGGTAATTAGCGGAGTTCCCCCTGCAAGGGAACACCTGTGACACCAGTCAGCTGCGTGGAGTTTGGCCCCAAACCTCCCCCACACAGTCAGCCGTGTTCTGGAATTCTGAGTGTGGGGAGGTTCCGTCTTCTGTCTGCAGCACCCGGGATCTCCTACGAGCACTTCGCGTGTCTTCCCCGAGTGTCTGCATGTGCGGGCTGCCGGGGAAATGCGGGGTTTTTGCTGGAAATGCAGGTAGCATCTAGTGCCTCCCCCTGGACAGTGTAGGGAATTAGCGGACTTCCCCGTGCCAGGGAACACCTTTGACACCACTTAGCTGCGTGGAGGGCGGCCCCGAACCTCCCCCACACAGTCAGCCGTTTTCCGGGATTGTGAGTGTGGGGAGGTTCCGTCTTCTGTCTGCAGCACCTGGGATCACCTAGGAGCCCTTCGCGCGTCTTCCCCGAGTGTCTGCATGTGCGGGCTGCCGGGGAATGTTGGGATTTGGGCTGGAAATGCAGGTAGCATCTAGTGCCTCCCCATGGAATTGGTAGGCAATTAGCGGACTTCCCCATGCCAGGGAACACCTTTGACACCACTTAGCTGCGTGGAGGGCGGCCCCGAACCTCCCCCACACAGTCAGCCGTGTTCCGGGATTGTGAGTTTGGGGAGGTTCGGTATTCTGTCTGCAGCACCCGGGATCTCCTAGGAGCCCTTCTCGTGTCTTCCCCGAATTTCTACCTGTGCGGGCTGCTGGGGAAAGGCGGGGGTTGGGCTGGAAATGGAGGTAGTATCTAGTGCCTCCCCCTGGACTTGGGAGGAAATTAGCGGACTTCCCCATGCCAGGGAACAGCTGTGACACCAGTCAGCTGCGTGGAAGGCGGCCCCAAACCTCCCCCACACAGTCAGCCGTGTTCCGGGATTGTGATTGTGGGGAGGTTCCGTCTTCTGTCTGCATCACCTGGGATCACCTAGGAGCCCTTCGCGCGTCTTCCCCGAGTGTCTGCATGTGCGGGCTGACGGGGAAATGTGGGGTTTGGGCTGGAAATGCAGGTAGCATCTAGTGCCTCCCCATGGAATTGGTAGGCAATTAGCGGACTTCCCCATGCCAGGGAAAACCTTTGACACCACTTAGCTGCGTGGAGGGCGGCCCCGAACCTCCCCCACACAGTCAGCCGTGTTCTTGAATTCTGAGTGTGGGGAGGTTCCGTCTTCTGTCTGCAGCACCCGGGATCTCCTAGGAGCACTTCGCGTGTCTTCCCCGAGTGTCTGCATGTGCGGGCTGCCGGGGAAAGGCGGCGTTTGTGCTGGAAATGCAGGTAGCATCTAGTGCCTCCCCCTGGACAGGGCAGGCAATTAGCGGATTTACCCATGCCAGGGAACACTTTTGACACCACTTCGCTGCGTGGAGGGCGGACCCGAACTTCCCCACACAGTCAGCCTTGTTCCGGGATTGTGAGTGTCGGGAGGTTCCGTCTTCTGTTTGCAGCACCCGGGATCTCCTAGGAGCCCTTCGCGTGTCTTCCCCGAGTGTCTGCATGTGCGGGCTGCCGGGGAAAGGCGGGGTTTTGGCTGGAAATGCAGGTAGTATCTAGTGCCTCCCCATGGACTGTGTAGGCAATTAGCGGACTTCCCCGTGCCAGGGAACACCTTTGACACCACTTAGCTGCGTGGAGGGCGGCCCCGAACCTCCCCCACACAGTCAGCCGTGTTCCGGGATTGTGAGTGTGGGGAGGTTCCGTCTTCTGTCTGCATCACCTGGGATCTCCTAGGAGCACTTCGCGTGCCTTCCCCGAGTGTCTGCATGTGCGGGCTGCCGGGAAAAGGCGGGGTTTGGGCTGGAAATGCAGGTAGCATCTAGTGCCACCCCCTGGACCGGGTAGGCAATTAGCGGATTTACCCATGCCAGTGAACACCTTTGACACGTCTTAGCTGCGTGGAGGGCGGCCCCGAACCTCCCCCACACAGTCAGCCGTGTTCCGGAATTGTGAGTGTGGGGAGGTTCCGTCTTCTGTCTGCAGCACCCGGGATCTCCTAGGAGCAATTTGCGTATCTTCCCCGAGTGTCTATCTGTGCGGGCTGACGGGGAAAGGCGGGGGTTTGGCTGGAAATGCAGGTAGTATCTAGTGTCTCCCCCTGGAATTGGGAGGTAATTTGTGGAATTCCCACTGCTAGGGAACACCTGTGACACCAGTCAGCTGCGTGGACGGCGGCCCCAAAACTCCCCCACACAGTCAGCGGTGTTCCAGAATTCTGAGAGTGGGGAGGTTCCGTCTTCTGTCTGCAGCACCCGGGATCTCCTAGGAGCACTTCGCGTGTCTTCCCCGAGTGTCTGCATATGCGGGCTGTCGGGGAAAGGCGGGGTTTGGGCTGGAAAAGCAGGTAGCATCTAGTGCCTCCCCCTGGACTGGGTAGGCAATTAGCGGACTTCCCCGTGCCAGGGAACAACTTTGACACCACTTAGCTGCGTAGAGGGCGGCCCCGAACTTCCCCCACACAGTCAGCCGTGTTCCGGAATTGTGAGTGTGGGGAGGTTCCGTCTTCTGTCTGCAGCACCCGGGATCTCCTAGGAGCCCTTCGCGTGTCTTCCCCGAGTGTCTACCTGTGCGGACTGCCGGGGAAAGGCGGGGGTTCGGCTGGAAATGCAGGTAGCATCTAGTGCCTCCCCCTGGACTTGGGAGGTAATTTGCGGACTTCCCCCTGCCAGGGAACACCTGTGACACCAGTCAGCTGCTTGGACGGCGGCCCCAAACCTCCCCCACACAGTCAGACGTGTTCCGGGATTGTGAGTGTGGGGAGGTTCCGTCTTCTGTCTGCATCATCTGGGATCTCCTAGGAGCCCTTCGCGGGTCTTCCCCGAGTTTCTGCATGTGCGGGCTGCCGGGGAAAGGCGGGGTTTGTGCTGGAAATGCAGGTAGCATCTAGTGCCTCCCCCTGGACAGGGTAGGCAATTAGCGGAATTCCCCATGCTAGGGAACACCTTTGACACCACTTAGCTGCGTGGAGGGCGGCCCCGAACCTCCCCCACACAGTCAGCCGTGTTCCGGACTTCTGAGTGTGGGGAGGTTCCGTCTTCTGTCTGCATCACCTGGGATCTCCTAGGAGCCCTTCACGCGTCTTCCCCGAGTGTCTGCATGTGCGGGCTGCCGGGGAAAGGCGGGGTTTGGGCTGGAAATGCAGGTAGCATCTAGTGCCTCCCCATGGACAGGGTAGGCAATTAGCGGAATTCCCCATGCCAGGGAACACCTTTGAACCACTTAGCTGCGTGGATGGCGGCCCCGAACCTCCCCCACACAGTCAACCGTGTTCCGGAATTGTGAGTGTGGGGAGGTTCCGTCTTCTGTCTGCAGCACCCGGGATCTATTAGGAGCCCTTCGCTTGTCTTCCACGAGTGTCTACCTGTGCGGGCTGCCGGGGAAAGGCGGGGGTTGGGCTGGAAATGCAGGTAGTATCTAGTGCCTCCCCCTGGAATTGGGAGGTAATTAGCGGACTTCCCCCTGCCAGGGAACACCTGTGACACCAGTCAGCTGCGTGTAGGTTGGCCCCAAACCTCCCCCACACAGTCAGACGTGTTCCGGGATTGTGAGTGTGGGGAGGTTCTGTCTTCTGTCTGCATCATCTGGGATCTCCTAGGAGCCCTTCGCGGGTCTTCCCCGAGTTTCTGCATGTGCGGGCTGCCGGGGAAAGGCGGGGTTTGTGCTGGAAATGCAGGTAGCATCTAGTGCCTCCCCCTGGACAGGGTAGGCAATTAGCGGAATTCCCCATGCTAGGGAACACCTTTGACACCACTTAGCTGCGTGGAGGGCGGCCCCGAACCTCCCCCACACAGTCAGCCGTGTTCCGGAATTGTGAGTGTGGGGAGGATCCGTCTTCTGTCTGCAGCACCCGGGATCTCCTAGGAGCCCTTCGCGTGTCTTCCCCGAGTGTCTACCTGTGCGGGCTGCCGGGGAAAGGCGGGGGTTGGGCTGGAAATGCAGGTAGTATCTAGTGCCTCCCGCTGGACTTGGGAGGTAATTAGCGGACTTCCGCCTGCAAGGGAACACCTGTGACACCAGTCAGCTGCGTGGACGGCGGCCCTAAACCTCCCCCACACAGTCAGATGTGTTCTGGAATTCTGAGTGCGGGGAGGTTCCGTCTTCTGTCTGCAGCACCCGGGTCTCCTAGGAGCACTTCGCGTGTCTTCCCCGAGTGTCTCCATGTGCGGGATGCCGGGAAAAGGCGGGGTTTGGGCTGGAAATGCAGGTAGTATCTAGTGCCTCCCCCTTGTCTTGGGAGGTAATTAGCGGACTTCCCCCTGCCAGGGAATAATTTTGACAACACTCAGCTACGTGGATGGCGGACCCTAACCTCCACCACACAGTCTGCCGTGTTCCGGAATTGTGAGTGTGTGGAGGATCCGTCTTCTGTCTGCAGCACCTGGGATCTCCTAGGAGCCATTCACGTGTCTTCCCCGAGTGTCTGCATGTGCGGGCTGCCGGGGAAAGGAGGGGTTTGCGCTGGAAATGCAGGTAGCATGTAGTGCCTCCCCCTGGAAAGGGTAGGCAATTAGCGGATTTCCCCATGCCAGGGAACACCTTTGACACCACTTAGCTGCGTGGAGGGCGGCCCCGAACCTCCCCCACACAATCAGCCGTGTTCCGGAATTGTGAGTTTTGGGAAGTTCCGTCTTCTGTCTGGAGCACCCGGGATCTCCTAGGAGCCCTTCGCGTGTCTTGCCCGAGTGTCTACCTGTGCGGGCTGCCGGGGAAAGGCGGGGGTTGGGCTGGAAATGCAGGTAGTATCTAGTGCCTCCCCCTGGAATTGGGAGGTAATTAGCGGACTTCCCCCTGCCAGGGAACACCTGTGACACCAGTCAGCTGCGTGGACGGCGGCCCCAAACCTCCCCCACACAGTCAGCCCTGTTCTGGAATTCTGAGTGTGGGGAGGATCCGTCTTCTGTCTGCAGCACCCGGGATCTCCTAGGAGCCCTTCGCGTGTCTTCCCCGAGTGTCTACCTGTGCGGGCTGCCGGGGAAAGGCGGGGGTTGGGCTGGAAATGCAGGTAGTATCTAGTGCCTCCCCCTGGACTTGGGAGGTAATTAGCGGACTTCCCCCTGCAAGGGAACACCTGTGACACCAGTCAGCTGCGTGGACGGCGGCCCTAAACCTCCCCCACACAGTCAGATGTGTTCTGTAATTCTGAGTGCGGGGAGGTTCCGTCTTCTGTCTGCAGCACCCGGGTCTCCTAGGAGCACTTCGCGTGTCTTCCCCGAGTGTCTCCATGTGCGGGATGCCGGGAAAAGGCGGGGTTTGGGCTGGAAATGCAGGTAGTATCTAGTGCCTCCCCCTTGTCTTGGGAGGTAATTAGCGGACTTCCCCCTGCCAGGGAATAATTTTGACAACACTCAGCTACGTGGATGGCGGACCCTTACCTCCACCACACAGTCAGCCGTGTTCCGGAATTGTGAGTGTGTGGAGGATCCGTCTTCTGTCTGCAGCACCTGGGATCTCCTAGGAGCCATTCACGTGTCTTCCCCGAGTGTCTGCATGTGCGGGCTGCCGGGGAAAGGAGGGGTTTGGGCTGGAAATGCAGGTAGCATGTAGTGCCTCCCCCTGGAAAGGGTAGGCAATTAGCGGATTTCCCCATGCCAGGGAACACCTTTGACACCACTTAGCTGCGTGGAGGGCGGCCCCGAACCTCCCCCACACAATCAGCCGTGTTCCGGAATTGTGAGTTTTGGGAAGTTCCGTCTTCTGTCTGGAGCACCCGGGATCTCCTAGGAGCCCTTCGCGTGTCTTGCCCGAGTGTCTACCTGTGCGGGCTGCCGGGGAAAGGCGGGGGTTGGGCTGGAAATGCAGGTAGTATCTAGTGCCTCCCCCTGGAATTGGGAGGTAATTAGCGGACTTCCCCCTGCCAGGGAACACCTGTGACACCAGTCAGCTGCGTGGACGGCGGCCCCAAACCTCCCCCACACAGTCAGCCCTGTTCTGGAATTCTGAGTGTGGGGAGGTTCCGTCTTCTGTCTGCAGCACCCGGGATCTACTAGGAGCACTTCGCGTGTCTTCCCCGAGTGTCTGCTTGTGCGGGCTGACGGGGAAAGTCGGGGTTTGGGCTGGAAATGCAGGTAACATCTAGTGCCTCCCCCTGGACAGGGTATGCAATTAGCGGACTTCCCCGTGCCAGGGAACACCTTTGACACCACTTAGCTGCGTGGAGGGCGGCCCCGAACCTCCCCCACACAGACAGCCGTGTTCCGGAATTCTGAGAGTGGGGAGGTTCCGTCTTCTGTCTGCAGCACACGGGATCTCCTAGGAGCCCTTCGTGTCTTACCCGAGTGTCTAACTTTGCGGGCTGCCGGGGAAAGGCGGGGTTTGGGCTGGAAAAGCAGGTAGTATCTAGTGCCTCCCCATGCACAGTGTAGGAAATTAGCGGACTTCCCCGTGCCACGGAACACCTTTGACACCACTTAGCTGCGTGGAGGGCGGCCCCGAACCTCCCCAACACAGTCAGCCGTGTTCCGGGATTGTGAGTGTGGGGAGGTTCCGTCTTCTGTCTGCATCACCCGGGATCTCCTAGGAGCACTTCGCGTGTCTTCCCCGAGTGTCTGCATGTGCGGGCTGCCGGGGAAAGGCGGGGTTTGGGCTGGAAATGCAGGTAGCATCTAGTGCCACCCCCTGGACAGGGTAGGCAATTAGCGGATTTACCCATGCCAGTGAACACCTTTGACACGACTTAGCTGCGTGGAGGGCGGCCCCGAACCTCCCCCACACAGTCAGCCGTGTTCCGGAATTGTGAGTGTGGGGAGGTTCCGTCTTCTGTCTGCAGCACCCGGGATCTCCTAGGAGCACTTCGCGTATCTTCCCCGAGTGTCTATCTGTGCGGGCTGACGGGGAAAGGCGGGGGTTTGGCTGGAAATGCAGGTAGTATCTAGTGTCTCCCCCTGGACTTGGGAGGTAATTTGCGGACTTCGCACTGCCAGGGAACACCTGTGACACCAGTCAGCTGCGTGGACGGCGGCCCCAAACCTCCCCCACTCAGTCAACCGTGTTCCAGAATTCTGAGAGTGGGGAGGTTCCGTCTTCTGTCTGCAGCACCCGGGATCTCCTAGGAGCACTTCGCGTGTCTTCCCCGAGTGTCTGCATGTGCGGGCTGCCGGGGAAAGGCGGGGTTTGGGCTGGAAATGCAGGTAGCATCTAGTGCCTCCTCCTGGACAGGGTAGGCATTTAGCGGACTTCCCCGTGCCAGGGAACACCTTTGACACCACTTAGCTGCGTGGAGGGCGGCCCCGAACATCCCCCACACAGTCAGCCGTGTTCCGGAATTATGAGAGTGGGGAGGTTCCGTCTTCTGTCTGCAGCACCCGGGATCTCCTAGGAGCACTTCGCGTGTCTTCCCCGAGTGTCTGCATGTGCGGGCTGCCGGGGAAAGGCGGGGTTTTGGCTGGAAATGCAGGTAGCATCTAGTGCCTCCCCCTGGACAGGGTAGGCATTTAGCGGACTTCCCCGTGCCAGGGAACACCTTTGACACCACTTAGCTGCGTGGAGGGCGGCACCGTACATCCCCCACACAGTCAGCCGTGTTCCGGAATTCTGAGAGTGGGGAGGTTCCGTCTTCTGTCTGCAGCACCCGGGATCTCCTAGGAGCACTTCGCGTGTCTTCCCCGAGTGTCTGCATGTGCGGGCTGCCAGGGAAAGGCGGGGTTTAGGCGGGAAATGCAGGTAGTATCTCGTGCCTCCCCATGGACTGTGTAGGCAATTAGCGGATTTCCCCGTGCCAGGGAACACCTTTGACACCACTTAGCTGCGTGGAGGGCGGCCCCGAACCTCCCCCACACAGTCAGCCGTGTTCCGGGATTGTGAGTGTGGGGAGGTTCCGTATTCTGTCTGCAGCACCCGGGATCTCCTAGGAGCCCTTCTCGTGACTTCCCCGAGTTTCTACATGTGCGGGCTGCTGGGGAAAGGCGGGGGTTGGGCTGGAAATACAGGTAGTATCTACTGCCTCCCCCTGGACTTGGGAGGAAATTAGCGGACTTCCCCATGCCAGGGAACAGCTGTGACACCACTTAGCTGCGTGGAGGGCGGCCCCGAACCTCCCCCACACAGTCAACCGTGTTCCGGGATTCTGAGAGTCGGGAGGTTCCGTCTTCTGTCTGCAGCACCCGGGATCTCCTAGGAGCCCTTCGTGTCTTCCCCGAGTGTCTGCCTTTGCGGGCTGCCGGGGAAAGGCGGGGGTTGTGCTGGAAATGCAGGTAGCATCTAGTGCCACCCCCTGGACAGGGTAGGCAATTAGCGGATTTAACCATGCCAGGGAACACCTTTGACACCACTTAGCTGCGTGGAGGGCGTCCCCGAACCTCCCCTACACAGTCAACCGTGTTCCGGAATTGTGAGTGTGGGGAGGGTCCGTCTTCTGTCTGCAGCACCCGGGATCCCCTAGGAGCCCTTCGCGTGTCTTCCACGAGTGTCTACCTGTGCGGGCTGCCGGGGAAAGGCGGGGGTTGGGCTGGAAATGCATGTAGTATCTAGTGCCTCCCCCTGGACTTGGGAGGTAATTAGCGGACTTCCCCCTGCCAGGGAACACCTGTGACACCAGTCAGCTGCGTGTAGGTTGGCCCCAAACCTCCCCCACACAGTCAGCCGTGTTCTGGAATTCTGAGTGTGGGGAGGTTCCGTCTTCTGTCTGCAGCACCCGGAATCTCCTAGGAGCACTTCGCGTGTCTTCCCCGAGTGTCTGCATGTGCGGGCTGCCGGGGAAATGCGGGGTTTGTGCTGGAAATGCAGGTAGCATCTAGTGCCTCCCCCTGGACTGTGTAGGCAATTAGCGGAGTTCCCCGTGCAAGGGAACACCTTTGACACCACTTAGCTGCGTGGAGGGCGGCCCCGAACCTCCCCCACACAGTCAGACGAATTCCGGGATTGTGAGTGTGGGCAGGTTCCGTCTTCTGTCTGCAGCACCCGGGATCTTCTAGGAGCCCTTCGCGTGTCTTCCCCGAGTGTCTACATGTGCGGGCTGCCGGGGAAAGGCGGGGGTTGGGCTGGAAATGCAGGTAGTATCTAGTGCCTCCCCCTGGACTTGGGAGGTAATTAGCGGACTTCCCCCTGCAAGGGAACACCTGTGACACCAGTCAGCTGCGTGGACGGCGGCCCCAAACCTCCCCCACACAGTCAGCCGTGTTCTGGAATTCTGAGTGTGGGGAGGTTCCGTCTTCTGTCTGCAGCACCCGGGTCTCCTAGGAGCACTTCGCGTGTCTTCCCCGAGTGTCTGCATGTGCGGGCTGCCGGGGAAAGGCGGGGTTTGGGCTGGAAATGCAGGTAGCATCTAGTGCCTCCCCCTGGACAGGGTAGGCAATTAGCGGACTTCCCCGTGCCAGGGAACACCTGTGACAGCAGTCAGCTGCGTGGACGGCGGCCCCAAACCTCCCCCACAAAGTCGGCCGTGTTCCGGAATTCTGAGAGTGGGGAGGTTCCGTCTTCTGTCTGCAGCACCCGGGATCTCCTAGGAGCACTTCGCGTGTCTTCCCCGAGTGTCTACCTGTGCGGGCTGCCGGGGACAGGCGGGGGTTGCGCTGGAAATGCAGGTAGTATCTAGTGCCTCCCCCTGGACTTGGGAAGTAATTAGCGGAATTCCCCCTGCCAGGGAATACCTTTGACACCACTCAGCTGCGTGGAGGTAGGCCCCTAACCTCCCCCACACAGTCAGCCGTGTTCCGGAATTGTGAGTGTAGGGAGGATCCGTCTTCTGTCTGCAGCACCTGGGATCTCCTAGGAGCAATTCGCGTGTCTTCCCCGAGTGTCTGCATGTGCGGGCTGCCGGGGAAAGGCGGGGTTTGGGTTGGAAATGCAGGCAGCATCTAGTGCCTCCCCCTGGACAGGGTAGGCAATTAGCGGAGTTCCCCGTGCCAGGGAACACCTAACACCACTTAGCTGCGTGAAGGTCGGCCCGGATCCTCCCACACACAGTCAGCCGTGTTCCGGAATTCTGAGAGTGGGGAGGTTCCGTCTTCTGTCTGCAGCACCCGGGATCTCCTAGGAGCACTTCGCGTGTCTTCCCCGAGTGTCTGCATTTGCGGGCTGCCGGGGAAAGACGGGGTTTGGGCTGGAAATGCAGGTAGCATCTAGTGCCTCCCCCTGGACAGGGTAGGCAATTAGCGGACTTCCCCGTGCCAGGGAACACCTTTGACACCACTTAGCTGCGTGGAGGGCGGCTCCGAACCTCCCCCACACAGTCAGCCGTGTTCCTGAATTCTGAGAGTGGGGAGGTTCCGTCTTCTGTCTGCAGCTCAAGGGATCTCTTAGGAGCCCTTCGTGTCTTCCCCGAGTGTCTGCCTTTGCGGACTGCCGGGGAAAGCCGGAGGGTGTGCTGGAAATGCAGGTAGCTTCTAGTGCATCCTCCTGGACAGGGTAGGCAATTAGCGGATTTCCCCATGCCAGGGAACACCTGTGACACCAGTTAGCTGCGTGGAGTGTGGCCCCAAACCTCCCCCACAAAGTCGGCCGTGTTCCGGAATTCTGAGAGTGGGGAGGTTCCGTCTTCTGTCTGCAGCACCCGGGATCTCCTAGGAGCACATCTCTTGTCTTCCCCGAGTGTCTGCATGTGCGGGCTGCCGGGGAAAGCGGGGTTTGGTCTGGAAATGCAGGTAGTATCTAGTGCCTCCCCCTTTACTTTGGAGGTTATTATCGGAATTTCCCCTGCCAGGGAATAATTTTGACACCACTCAGCTACGTGGAAGGCGGCCCCTAACTTCCACCACACAGTCAGCCATGTTCCGGAATTGTGAGTGTGGGGAGGATCCGTCTTCTGTCTGCAGCACCCGGGATCTCCTAGGAGCACTTCGCATGTCTTCCCCGAGTGTATGCATGTGCGGACTGCCGGGGAAAGGCGGGTTTTGGGCTGGAAATGCAGATAGCATGTAGTGCCTCCCCCTGGAAAGGGTAGGCAATTAGCGGATTTCCCCATGCAAGGGAACACCTTTGACACCACTTAATTGCGTGGAGGGCGGCCCAGAACCTCCCGCACACAGTCAGCCCTGTTCCGGAATTGTGATGTGAGGAAGTTCCGTCTTCAGTCTGCAGCACCCGGGATCTCCTAGGAGCCCTTCGCATCTCTTGCCCGAGTGTATATCTGTGCGGGCTGCCGGGGAAAGGCGGGGGTTGGGCTGGAAATGCAGGTAGTATCTAGTGCCTCCCCCTTGACTTGGGAGGTAATTAGCGGAATTCCCCCTGCCAGGGAATACTTTTGACACCACTCAGCTACGTGGAGGGGGGCCCCTAACCTCCACCACACAGTCAGCCGTGTTCCCGAATTGTGAGTGTGGGGAGGTTCCGTCTTCTGTCTGCAGCACCCGGGATCTCCTAGGAGCCCTTCGCGTGTCTTCCCCGAGTGTCTACCTTTGCGGGCTGCCGGGGAAAGGCGTGGGTTGGTCTGGAAATGCAGGTAGTATCTAGTGCCTCCCACTGGACTTGGGAGGTAATTAGCGGACTTCCCCCTGCCAGGGAACACCTGTGACACCAGTCAGCTGCGTGGACGGCGGCACCAAACCTCCCCCACACAGTCAGCCGTGTTCTGGAATTCTGAGTGTGGGGAGGTTCCGTCTTCTGTCTGCAGCACCCGGGATCTCCTAGGAGCCCTTCGGTGTCTTCCCCGAGTGTCTACCTTTGCGGGCTGCCGGAGAAAGGCGGGGGATGGTCTGGAAATGAAGGTAGCATCTAGTGCCTCCCCCTGGACAGGGTAGGCAATTAGCGGATTTCCCCATGCCAGGGAACACCTGTGAAAGCAGTCAGCTGCGTGGACGGCGGCCCCAAACTTCCCCCACAAAGTCAGCCGTGTTCCGGAATTCTGAGAGTGGGGAGGTTCCGTCTTCTGTCTGCAGCACCCGGGATCTCCTAGGAGCACTTCGCATGTCTTCCCCGAGTGTCTGCATGTGAGGGCTGCTGGGGAAAGCGGGGTTTGGGCTGGAAATGAAGGTAGTATCTAGTGCCTCCCCCTTTACTTGGGAGGTTATAAGCGGACTTCCCCCTGCCAGGGAATAATTTTGACACCACTCAGCTACGTGGAGGGCGGCCCCTAACTTCCACCAACAGTCAGCCATGTTCCGGAATTGTGAGTGTGGGGAGGATCCGTCATCAGTCTGCAGCACCCGGGATCTCCTAGGAACACTTCGCATGTCTTCCCCGAGTGTCTGCATGTGCGGGCTGCCGGGGAAAGGCGGGGTTTGGGCTGGAAATGCAGGTAGTATCTAGGGCCTCCCCCTTGTATTGGGAGGTAATTAGCGGACTTCCCCCTGCCAGGGAATACTTTTGACAACACTCAGCTACGTGGAGGACGGCCCCTAACCTCCACCACACAGTCAGCCGTGTTCCGGAATTGTGAGTGTGTGGAGGATCCGTCTTCTGTCTGCAGCACCTGGGATCTCCTAGGAGCCATTCGCGTGTCTTCCCCGAGTGTCTGCATGTGCGAGCTGCCGGGGAAAGGCGGGGTATGGGCTGGAAATGCAGGTAGCATCTAGTGCCTCCCCCTGGACAGTGTAGGGAATTAGCGGACTTCCCCGTGCCAGGGAACACCTTTGACACCACTTAGCTGCGTGGAGGGCGGCCCCGAACCTCCCCCACACAGTCAACCGTGTTCCGGAATTGTGAGTGTGTGGAGGGTCCGTCTTCTGTCTGCAGCACCCGGGATCCCCTAGGAGCCCTTCGCGTGTCTTCCACGAGTGTCTACCTGTGCGGGCTGCCAGGGAAAGGCGGGGGTTGGGCTGGAAATGCATGTAGTATCTAGTGCCTCCCCCTGGACTTGGGAGGTAATTAGCGGACTTCCCCCTGCCAGGGAACACCTGTGACACCAGTCAGCTGCGTGTAGGTTGGCCCCAAACCTCCCCCACACAGTCAGCCGTGTTCTGGAATTCTGAGTGTGGGTAGGTTCCGTCTTCTGTCTGCAGCACCCGGGATCTCCTAGGAGCACTTCGCGTGTCTTCCCCGAGTGTCTGCATGTGCGGGCTGCCGGGGAAATGCGGGGTTTGTGCTGGAAATGCAGGTAGCATCTAGTGCCTCCCCCTGGACTGTGTAGGCAATTAGCGGAGTTCCCCGTGCAAGGGAACACCTTTGACACCACTTAGCTGCGTGGAGGGCGGCCCCGAACCTCCCCCACACAGTCAGACGTGTTCCGGGATTGTGAGTGTGCGGAGGTTCCGTCTTCTGTCTGCAGCACCCGGGATCTTCTATGAGCCCTTCGCGTGTCTTCCCCGAGTGTCTACATGTGCGGGCTGCCGTGGAAAGGCGGGGGTTGGGCTGGAAATGCAGGTAGTATCTAGTGCCTCCCCCTGGACTTGGGAGGTAATTAGCGGACTTCCCCCTGCAAGGGAACACCTGTGACACCAGTCAGCTGCGTGGACGGCGGCCCCAAACCTCCCCCACACAGTCAGCCGTGTTCTGGAATTCTGAGTGTGGGGAGGTTCCGTCTTCTGTCTGCAGCACCCGGGTCTCCTAGGAGCACTTCGCGTGTCTTCCCCGAGTGTCTGCATGTGCGGGCTGCCGGGGAAAGGCGGGGTTTGGGCTGGAAATGCAGGTAGCATCTAGTGCCTCCCCCTGGACAGGGTAGGCAATTAGCGGACTTCCCCGTGCCAGGGAACACCTTTGACACCTCTTAGCTGTGTGGTAGGCGGCCCCGAACCTCCCCCACACAGTCAGCCGTGTTCCGGAATTCTGAGTGTGGGGAGGTTCCGTCTTCTGTCTGCAGCACCTGGGATCTCATAGGAGCCCTTCGTGTCTTCCCCGAGTGTCTGCCTTTGCGGGCTGCCGGGGAAAGGCGGGGGTTGTGCTGGAAATGCAGGTAGCATCTAGTGCATCCTACTGGACAGGGTAGGCAATTAGCGGATTTCCCCATGCCAGGGAACACCTGTGACAGCAGTCAGCTGCGTGGACGGCGGCCCCAAACCTCCCCCACAAAGTCGGCCGTGTTCCGGAATTCTGAGAGTGGGGAGGTTCCGTCTTCTGTCTGCAGCACCCGGGATCTCCTAGGAGCACTTCGCGTGTCTTCCCCGAGTGTCTACCTGTGCGGGCTGCCGGGGACAGGCGGGGGTTGCGCTGGAAATGCAGGTAGTATCTAGTGCCTCCCCCTGGACTTGGGAAGTAATTAGCGGAATTACCCCTGCCAGGGAATACCTTTGACACCACTCAGCTGCGTGGAGGTAGGCCCCTAACCTCCCCCACACAGTCAGCCGTGTTCCGGAATTGTGAGTGTAGGGAGGATCCGTCTTCTGTCTGCAGCACCTGGGATCTCCTAGGAGCAATTCGCGTGTCTTCCCCGAGTGTCTGCATGTGCGGGCTGCCGGGGAAAGGCGGGGTTTTGGTTGGAATTGCAGGCAGCATCTAGTGCCTCCCCCTGGACAGGGTAGGCAATTAGCGGAGTTCCCCGTGCCAGGGAACACCTAACACCACTTAGCTGCGTGAAGGTCGGCCCGGAACCTCCCACACACAGTCAGCCGTGTTCCGGAATTCTGAGAGTGGGGAGGTTCCGTCTTCTGTCTGCAGCACCCGGGATCTCCTAGGAGCACTTCGCGTGTCTTCCCCGAGTGTCTGCATTTGCGGGCTGCCGGGGAAAGACGGGGTTTGGGCTGGAAATGCAGGTAGCATCTAGTGCCTCCCCCTGGACAGGGTAGGCAATTAGCGGACTTCCCCGTGCCAGGGAACACCTTTGACACCACATAGGTGCGTGGAGGGCGGCCCCGAACCTCCCCCACACAGTCAGCGGTGTTCCTGAATTCTGAGAGTGGGGAGGTTCCGTCTTCTGTCTGCAGCTCAAGGGATCTCTTAGGAGCCCTTCGTGTCTTCCCCGAGTGTCTGCCTTTGCGGACTGCCGGGGAAAGCCGGAGGGTGTGCTGGAAATGCATGTAGCTTCTAGTGCATCCTCCTGGACAGGGTAGGCAATTAGCGGATTTCCCCATGCCAGGGAACACCTGTGAAACCAGTTAGCTGCGTGGACTGTGGCCCCAAACCTCCCACACAAAGTCAGCCGTGTTCCGGAATTCTGAGAGTGGGGAGGTTCCGTCTTCTGTCTGCAGCACCCGGGATCTCCTAGGAGCACATCTCGTGTCTTCCCCGAGTGTCTGCTTGTGCGGGCTGCCGGGGAAAGCGGGGTTTGGTCTGGAAATGCAGGTAGTATCTAGTGCCTCCCCCTTTACTTTGGAGGTTATTAGCGGAATTTCCCCTGCCAGGGAATAATTTTGACACCACTCAGCTACGTGGAAGGTGGCCCCTAACTTCCACCACACAGTCAGCCATGTTCCGGAATTGTGAGTGTGGGGAGGATCCGTCTTCTGTCTGCAGCACCCGGGATCACCTAGGAGCACTTCGCATGTCTTCCCCGAGTGTATGCATGTGCGGACTGCCGGGGAAAGGCGGGTTTTGGGCTGGAAATGCAGGTAGCATGTAGTGCCTCCCCCTGGAAAGGGTAGGCAATTAGCGGATTTCCCCATGCAAGGGAACACCTTTGACACCACTTAGTTGCGTGGAGGGCGGCCCAGAACCTCCCGCACACAGTCAGCCGTGTTCTGGAATTCTGAGTGTGGGGAGGTTCCGTCTTCTGTCTGCAGCACCCGGGATCTCCTAGGAGCACTTCGCATGTCTTCCCCGAGTGTCTGCATGTGAGGGCTGCTGGGGAAAGCGGGGTTTGGGCTGGAAATGAAGGTAGTATCTAGTGCCTCCCCCTTTACTTGGGAGGTTATAAGCGGACTTCCCCCTGCCAGGGAATAATTTTGACACCACTCAGCTACGTGGAGGGCGGCCCCTAACTTCCACCAACAGTCAGCCATGTTCCGGAATTGTGAGTGTGGGGAGGATCCGTCATCAGTCTGCAGCACCCGGGATCTCCTAGGAACACTTCGCATGTCTTCCCCGAGTGTCTGCATGTGCGGGCTGCCGGGGAAAGGCGGGGTTTGGGCTGGAAATGCAGGTAGTATCTAGGGCCTCCCCCTTGTATTGGGAGGTAATTAGCGGACTTCCCCCTACCAGGGAATACTTTTGACACCACTCAGCTACGTGGAGGACGGCCCCTAACCTCCACCACACAGTCAGCCGTGTTCCGGAATTGTGAGTGTGTGGAGGATCCGTCTTCTATCTGCAGCACCTGGGATCTCCTAGGAGCCATTCGCGTGTCTTCCCCGAGTGTCTGCATGTGCGGGCTGCGGGGGAAAGGCGGGGTATGGGCTGGAAATGCAGGTAGATTCTAGTGCCTCCCCCGGGACTTGGGAGTTAATTTGCGGTCTTCCCTCTGCCAGGGAACACCTGTGACACCAGTCAGCTGCGTGGACGGCGGCCCCAAACCTCCCACACACAGTCAGCCGTGTTCCGGAATTCTGAGAGTGGGGAGGTTCCGTCTCCTGTCTGCAGCACCCGGGATCTCCTAGGAGCACTTCGCGTGTCTTCCCCGAGTGTCTGTATGTGCGGGCTGCCGGGGAAAGGCGGGGTTTCGGCTGGAAATGCAGGTAGCATCCAGTGCCTCCCCCTGGACAGGGTAGGCAATTAGCGGATTTCCCCCTGCCAGGGAATACCTTTGACACCACTCAGCTGCGTGGAGGGCAGCCCCTAACCTCTCCCACACAATCAGACGTGTTCCGGAATTGTGAGTGTGGGGAGGTTCCGTCTTCTGTCTGCAGTACCCGGGATCTCCTAGGAGCCCTTCGCGTGTCTTCCCCGATTGTCTGCCTGTGCGGGCTGCCGGGGAAAGGCGGGGGTTGGGCTGGAAATGCAGGTAGCATCTAGTGCCTCCCCCTGGAATTGGGAGGTAATTAGCGGACTTCCCCGTGCCAGGGAACACCTTTGACACCACTTAGCTGCTTGGATGGCGGCCCCGAACCTCCCCCACACAGTCAGCCGTGTTCCGGAATTGTGAGTGTGGGGAGGTTCCGTCTTCTGTCTGCAGTACCCGGGATCTCCTAGGAGCCCTTCGCGTGTCTTCCCCGATTGTCTGCCTGTGCGGGCTGCCGGGGAAAGGCGGGGGTTGGGCTGGAAATGCAGGTAGCATCTAGTGCCTCCCCCTGGACTTGGGAGGTAATTAGCGGACTTCCCCCTGCCAGGGAACACCTGTGACACCAGACAGCTGCGTGGACGGCGGCCCCAAACCTCCCCTACACAGTCAGCCTTGTTCCGGTATTCTGAGAGTGGGGAGGTTCCGTCTTCTGTCTGCAGCACCCGGGATCTCCTAGGAGCACTTCGCGTGTCTTCCCTGAGTGTCTGCATGTACGGTCTGCCGGGGAAAGCCGGGGTTGGGCTGGAAATGCAGGTAGCATCTAGTGCCTCCCCCTGGACAGGGTAGGCAATTAGCGGATTTCCCCGTGCCAGGGAACACTTTTGACACCACTTAGCTGCGTGGAGAGCGGCCCCGAACCTCTCCCACAGAGTCAGCCGTGTTCCGGAATTGTGAGTGTGGGGAGGTTCCGTCTTCTGTCTGCAGCACCCGGGATCTCCTAGGAGCCCTTCGCGTGTCTTCCCCGAGTGTCTCCCATTGCGGGCTGCCGGGGAAAGCGGTGTTTCGGCTGGAAATGCAGGTAGAATCTAGTGCCTCTCCCTGGACAGGGTAGGCAATTAGCGGACTTCCCCCTGTCAGGGAACACCTGTGACAACATTCAGCTGCGTGGAAGGCGGCCCCATTCTTCCCCCACACAGTCAGCCGTGTTCCGGAATTGTGAGTATATGGAGGTTCCGTCTTCTGTCTGCAGCACCCGGGATCTCCTAGGAGCACTTCGCATGTCTTCCCCGAGTGTATCCCATTGCGGGCTGCCGGGGAAAGCGGGGGTTTGGCTGGAAATGCAGGTAGCATCTAATGCCTCCCCCTGGACAGGGTAGGCAATTACCGGACTTCCCCCTGCCAGGGAATACCTTTGAAACCACTCAGCTGCGTGGAGGGCGGCCCCTAACCTCCCCCACACAGTCAGCCGTGTTCCGGAATTGTGAGTGTGCGGAGGTTCCGGCTTCTGTCTGCAGCACCCGGGATCGCCTAGGAGCCTTACGCGTGTTTTCCCCGAGAGTCTGCATGTGCGGGCTGCCGGGGAAAGGCGGGGGTAGTGCTGGAAATGCAGGTAGCTTCTAGTGCCTCCCCCTGGACAGGGTAGGCAATTAGCGGACTTCCCCCTGCCTGGGAACATCTTTGACACCACTCAGCTGTGTGGAGAGCGGCCCCTAACCTCCCCCACACAGTCAGCCGTGTTCCGGAATTGTGAGTGTGGGGAGGTTCCGTCTTCTGTCTGTAGCACCCGGGATCTCCTAGGAGCCATTCGCCTGTCTTCCCCGAGTGTCTAACTGTGCGGTCTGCCGGGGAAATGCGGGGGTTGGGCTGGAAATTCAGATAGTATCTAGTGCCTCCCCCTGGACTTGGGAGGTAATTTGCGGACGTCCCCCTGCCAGGGAACACCTGTGACACCTGTCAGCCTCGTGGACGTCGGCCCCAAACCTCCCCCACACAGTCAGCCATGTTCCGGAATTCTGAGAGTGGGGAGGTTCCGTATTCTGTCTCCAGCACCCGGGATCTCCTAGGAGCACTTCGCGTGTCTTCCCCGAGTGTCTGCATGTGCGGGCTGCCGGGGAAAGGCGGGGTTTGGGCTGGAAATGCAGGTAGCATCTAGTGCCTCCCCCTGGACAGGGTAGGCAATTAGCGGACTTCCCCGTGCAAGGGAACACCTTTGACACCACTTAGCTTCGTGGAGGGCGGCCCCGAACCTCCCACACACAGTCATCCGTGTTCCGAAATTGTGAGTGTGGGGAGGTTCCGTCTTCTGTCTGCAGCACCCGGGATCTCCTAGGAGCCCTTCGCGTGTCTTCCCCGAGTGTCTACATGTGCGGGCTGCTGGGGAAAAGCGGGGGTTTGGGTGGAAATTCAGGTAGTATCTAGTGCCTCACCCTGGACTTGGGAGGTAATTTGCGGACTTCCCCCTGCCAGGGATCACCTGTGACACCAGTCAGCTGCGTGGACGGCGGTACCCATCCTCCCCTACACAGTCAGCCGTGTTCCGGAATTCTGAGAGTTGGGAGGTTCCATCTTCTGTCTGCAGCACCCGGGATCTCCTAGGAGTACTTCGCAAGTCTTCCCCGTGTGTCTGCATGGGCGGGTTGCCGGGGAAAGGCGGGGTTTGGGCTGGAAAAGCAGGTAGCATCTAGTGCCTCCCCCTGGACCGGGTAGGCAATTAGCGGACTTCCCCGTGCCAGGGAACACCTTTGAATCCACTTAGCTGCGTGGAGGGCGGTCCCGAACCTCCCACACACAGTCAGCCGTGTTACGGAATTGTGAGTGTGGGGAGGTTCCGTCTTCTGTCTGCAGTACCCGGGATCTCCTAGGAGCCCTTCGCGTGTCTTCCCCGATTGTCTGCCTGTGCGGGCTGCCGGGGAAAGGCGGGGGTTGGGCTGGAAATGCAGGTAGCATCTAGTGCCTCCCCCTGGACTTGTGAGGTAATTAGCGGACTTCCCCCTGCCAGGGAACACCTGTGACACCAGACAGCTGCGTGGACGGCGGCCCCAAACCTCCCCTACACAGTCAGCCTTGTTCCGGTATTCTGAGAGTGGGGAGGTTCCGTCTTCTGTCTGCAGCACCCGGGATCTCCTAGGAGCACTTCGCGTGTCTTCCCTGAGTGTCTGCATGTACGGTCTGCCGGGGAATGCCGGGGTTGGGCTGGAAATGCAGGTAGCATCTAGTGCCTCCCCCTGGACAGGGTAGGCAATTAGCGGATTTCCCCGTGCCAGGGAACACTTTTGACACCACTTAGCTGCGTGGAGAGCGGCCCCGAACCTCTCCCACAGAGTCAGCCGTGTTCCGGAATTGTGAGTGTGGGGAGGTTCCGTCTTCTGTCTGCAGCACCCGGGATCTCCTAGGAGCCCTTCGCGTGTCTTCCCCGAGTGTCTCCCATTGCGGGCTGCCGGGGAAAGCGGTGTTTCGGCTGGAAATGCAGGTAGAATCTAGTGCCTCTCCCTGGACAGGGTAGGAAATTAGCGGACTTCCCCCTGTCAGGGAACACCTGTGACACCAGTCAGCTGCGTGGAAGGCGGCCCCATTCTTCCCCCACACAGTCAGCCGTGTTCCGGAATTGTGAGTATATGGAGGTTCCGTCTTCTGTCTGCAGCACCAGGGATCTCCTAGGAGCACTTCGCATGTCTTCCCCGAGTGTATCCCATTGCGGGCTGCCGGGGAAAGCAGGGGTTTGGCTGGAAATGCAGGTAGCATCTAATGCCTCCCCCTGGACAGGGTAGGCAATTACCGGACTTCCCCATGCCAGGGAATACCTTTGAAACCACTCAGCTGTGTGGAGGGCGGCCCCTAACCTCCCCCACACAGTCAGCCGTGTTCCGGAATTGTGAGTGTGCGGAGGTTCCGGCTTCTGTCTGCAGCACCCGGGATCGCCTAGGAGCCTTACGCGTGTTTTCCCCGAGAGTCTGCATGTGCGGGGTGCCAGGGAAAGGCGGGGTTTGGGCTGGAAATGCAGGTAGCATCTAGTGCCACCCCCTGGACAGGGTAGGCAATTAGCGGACTTCCCCGTGCCAGGGAACACCTTTGACACCACTTAGCTGCTTCGAGGGCGGCCCCGAACCTCCCACACACAGTTAGCCGTGTTCCGGAATTGTGACTGTGGGAATGTTCCGTCTTCTGTCTGCAGTACCCGGATCTCCTAGGAGCTCTTCGCGTGTCTTCCCCGAGTGTCTGCCTGTGCGGGCTGCCGGTGAAAGTCGGGGGTTGGGCTGGAAATGCAGGTAGCATCTAGTGCCTCCCCCAGGACAGGGTAGGCAATTAGCGGACTTCCCCGTGCCAGGGAACACCTTTGACAACACTCAGCTGCGTGGAGGGCGGCCCCGAACCTCCCGCACACAGTCAGGCGTGTTCCGGAATTGTGAGTGTGTGGAGGTTCCGTCTTCTGTCTGCAGCACCCGGGATCTCCTAGGAGCCCTTCGCGTGTCTTCCCCGAGTGTCTGCATGTGCGTGCTGCCGGGGAAAGTCGGGGTTTTGGCTGGAAATGCAGGTAGCATCTAGTGCCTCATCCTGGACAGGGTAGGCAATTTTCGGATTTCCCCATGCCAGGGAACACCTTTCACACCACTTAGCTGCGTGGAGGGCGGACCCGAACCTCCCCCACACAGTTAGACGTGTTCCGGAATTGTGATTGTGGGGAGGTTCTGTCTTCTGTCTGCAGCACCCGGGATCTCCTAGGAGCCCTTCGCGTGTCTTCCCCAAGTGTCTACATGTGCGGGCTGCTGGGGAAAAGCGGGGGTTTGGGTGGAAATTCAGGTAGTATCTAGTGCCTCACCCTGGACTTGGGAGGTAATTTGCGGACTTCCCCCTGCCAGGGATCACCTGTGACACCAGTCAGCTGCGTGGACGGCGGTACCCATCCTCCCCTACACAGTCAGCCGTGTTCCGGAATTCTGAGAGTTGGGAGGTTCCATCTTCTGTCTGCAGCACCCGGGATCTCCTAGGAGTACTTCGCGTGTCTTCCCCGTGTGTCTGCATGGGCGGGTTGCCGGGGAAAGGCGGGGTTTGGGCTGGAAAAGCAGGTAGCATCTAGTGCCTCCCCCTGGACCGGGTAGGCAATTAGCGGACTTCCCCGTGCCAGGGAACACCTTTGAATCCACTTAGCTGCGTGGAGGGCGGTCCCGAACCTCCCACACACAGTCAGCCGTGTTCCGGGATCGTGAGTGTGGGGAGGTTCCGTCTTCTGTCTGCAGCACCCGGGATCTCCTAGGAGCCCTTCGCTTGTCTTCCCCGAGTGTCTGCTTGTGCGGGCTGCCGGGGAAAGGAGGCGGGTTGGGCTGGAAATGCAGGTAGCATCTAGTGCCTCCCCCTGGACCGGGTAGGAAATTAGCGGACTTCCACCTGCCACGGAACACCTGTGACACCAGTCAGCTACGTGGAAGGCTGCCCCATTCTTCCCCGACACAGTCAGCCGTATTCCGGAATTGTGAGTGTATGGAGGTTCCGTCTTCTGTCTGCAGCACCCGGGATCTCCTAGGAGTCCTTCACGTGTCTTCCCCGAGTGTATCCCATTGCGGGCTGCCAGGGAAATTGGGGGTTTAGCTGGAAATGTAGGTAGCATCTAGTGCCTCCCCCTGGACAGGGTAGGCAATTAGTGGACTTCCCCCTGCCAGGGAATACCTTTGACACCACACAGCAGCGTGGAGGGCGTCTCCTAACCTCCCCCACACAGTCAGCCGTGTTCCGGAATTCTGAGTGTTGGGAGGTTCCGTCTTCTGTCTGCAGCACCCGGGATCTCCTAGGAGCACTTCGCGTGTTTTCCCCGAGTGTCTGCATGTGCGGGCTGCCGGGGAAAGGCGGGGTTTGTCTGGAAATGCAGGTAGCATCTAGTGCCTCCCCCTGGACAGGGTAGGCAATTAGCGGACTTCCCCGTGCCAGGGAACACCTTTGACACCACTTAGCTGCTTGGAGGGCGGCCCCGAACCTCCCCCACACAGTTAGCCGTGTTCCGGAATTGTGAGTGTGCGGAGGTTCCGTCTTCTGTCTGCAGTACCCGGGATCTCCTAGGAGCCCTTCACGTGTCTTCCCCGAGTGTCTGCCTGTGCGGGCTGCCGGGGAAAGGCGGGGTTTGGGCTGGAAATGCAGGTAGCATCTAGTGCCTCCCCCTGGAGAGGTTAGGCAATTAGCGGATCTCCCCGTGCCAGGGAACATCTTTGACACTACTCAGCTGCGTGGAGGTCGGCCCCGAACCTCCCCCACACAGTCAGGCGTGTTCCGGAATTGTGAGTGTGGGGAGGTTCCGTCTTCTGTCTGCAGCACCCGGGATCTCCCAGGAGCCCTTCACGTGTCTTCCCCAAGTGTCTGCATGTGCGGGCTGCTGCGGAAAGTCGGGGTTTGGGCTGGAAATGCAGGTAGCATCTAGTGCCTCCTCCTGGACAGGGTAGGCAATTTGTGGATTTCCCCATGCCAGGGAACACCATTGACACCACTTAACTGCGTGGAGGGCGGCCCCGAACCTCCCCCACACAGTCAGCCGTGTTCCGGAATTGTGAGTGTGGGGAGGTTCCGTCTTCAGTCTGCAGCACCCGGAATCTCCTAGGAGCCCTTCGCGTGTATTCCCCGAGTGTCTGCCTGTGCGGGCTGCCGGGGAAAGGCGGGGGTTGGGCTGGAAATGCAGGTAGCATCTAGTGCCTCCCCCTGGACTTGGGAGGTAATTAGCGGATTCCCCCTGCCAGGGAACATCTGTGACACAAGTCAGCTGCGTTGACAGCGGCCCCAAACCTCCCCCACACAGTCAGCCGTGTTCCGGAATTCTGAGAGTGGGGAGGTTCCGTCTTCTGTCTGCAGCACCCGGGATCTGCTAGGAGCCCTTCGCGTGTATTCCCCGTGTGTCTGCTTGTGCGGGCTGACGGGGAAAGGCGTGGGTTGGGCTCGAAATGCAGGTAGTATCTAGTGCCTCCCCCTGGACTTGGGAGGTAATTAGCGGACTTCCCCCTGCCAGGGAACACCTGTGACACCAGTAAGCTGCGTGGACGGCGGCCCCAATCCTCTCCCACAAAGTCAGGCGTGTTCCGGAATTGTGAGTGTGGGGAGGTTCCGTCTTCTGTCTGCAGAACCCGGGATCTCCTAGGAGCCCTTCGCGTGTCTTCCCCGAGTGTCTACCTGTGCGGGCTGCCGGGGAAAGGCGGGGGTTGTTCTGGAAATGAAGGTAGCATCTAGTGCCTCCCCCTGGACAGGGTAGGCATTTAGCGGATTTCCCCATGCCAGGGAACACCTGTGACAGCAGTCAGCTGCGTGGACGGCGGCCCCATACCTCCCCCACAATGTCAGCCGTGTTCCGGAATTCTGAGAGTGGGGAGGTTCCGTCTTCTGTCTGCAGCACCCGGGATCTCCTAGGAGCACTTCGCGTGTCTTCCCCGAGTGTCTGCATGTGCGGGCTGCCGGGGAAAGGCGGGGTTTGGGCTGGAAATGCAGGTAGCATCTAGTGCCTCACCCTGGACAGGGTAGGCATTTAGCGGAATTCCCCGTGCCAGGGAACACCTTTGACACCACTTAGCTGCGTGGAGGGCGGCCCCGAACATCCCCCACACAGTCAGCCGTGTTCCGGAATTCTGAGAGTGGGGAGGTTCCGTCTTCTGTCTGCAGCACCCGGGATCTCCTAGGAGCACTTCGCGTGTCTTCCCCGAGTGTCTGCATGTGCGGGTTGCCGGGGAAACCTTGGTTTGGGCTGGAAATGCAGGTAGTATCTAGGGCCTCCCCCTTGTCTTGGGAGGTAATTAGCGGACTTCCCCCTGCCAGGGAATACTTTTGACACCACTCAGCTACGTGGAGGGCGGCCCCTAACCTCCCACACACAGTCAGCCGTGTTCCGGAATTCTGAGATTGGGGAGGTTCCGTCTCCTGTCTGCAGCACCCGGGATATCCTAGGAGCACTTCGCGTGTCTTCCCCGAGTGTCTGCATGTGCGGGATGCCGGGGAAAGGCGGGGTTTCGGCTGCAAATGCAGGTAGCATCCAGTGCCTCCCCCTGGACAGGGTAGGCAATTAGCGGATTACCCCCTGCCAGGGAATACCTTTCACACCACTCAGCTGCGTGGAGGGCAGCCCCTAACCTCTTCCACACAGACAGCCGTGTTCCGGAATTGTGAGTGTGGGGAGGTTCCGGCTTCTGTCTGCAGCACCCGGGATCTCCTAGTAGCCCTTCACGTGTTTTCCCCGAGAGTCTGCATGTGCGGGCTGCGGGAGAAAGGCGGGGTTTGGGCTGGAAATGCAGGTAGCATCTAGTGCCACCCCCTGGACAGGGTAGGCAATTAGCGGAATTCCCCGTGCCAGGGAACACTTTGACCCCACTTAGCTGCTTGGAGGGCGGCCCCGAACATCCCCCACACAGTCAGCCGTGTTCCGGAATTGTGAGTGTGGTGAGGTTCCGTCTTCTGTCTGCAGCAACCGGGATCTCCTAGGAGCCCTTCGCGTGTCTTCCCCGATTGTCTGCCTTTGCGGGCTGTCGGGGAAAGGCGGGGGTTGTGCTGGAAATGCAGGTAGCATCTAGTGCATCCTCCTGGACAGGGTAGGCAATTAGCGGATTTCCCCATGCCAGGAAACACCTGTGACACCAGTCAGCTGCGTGGACTGTGGCCCCAAACCTCCCCCACAAAGTCAGCCGTGTTCCAATATTCTGAGTGTGGGGAGGTTCAGTCTTCTGTCTGCAGCACCCGGGATCTCCCAGGAGCACTTCGCGTGTCTTCCCCGAGTGTCTGCATGTGCGGGCTGCCGGGGAAACCTTGGTTTGGGCTGGAAATGCAGGTAGTATCTAGGGCCTCCCCCTTGTCTTGGGAGGTAATTAGCGGACTTCCCCCTGCCAGGGAATACTTTTGACACCACTCAGCTACGTGGAGGGCGGCCCCTAACCTCCCACACACAGTGAGCCGTGTTCCGGAATTCTGAGAGTGGGGAGGTTCCGTCTCCTGTCTGCAGCACCCGGGATATCCTAGGAGCACTTCGCGTGTCTTCCCCGAGTGTCTGCATGTGCGGGCTGCCGGGGAAACCTTGGTTTGGGCTGGAAATGCAGGTAGTATCTAGGGCCTCCCCCTTGTCTTGGGAGGTAATTAGCGGACTTCCCACTGCCAGGGAATACTTTTGACACCACTCAGCTACGTGGAGGGCGGCCCCTAACCTCCCACACACAGTCAGCCGTGTTCCGGAATTCTGAGAGTGGGGAGGTTCCGTCTCCTGTCTGCAGCACCCGGGATATCCTAGGAGCACTTCGCGTGTCTTCCCCGAGTGTCTGCCTTTGCGGGCTGCCGGGGAAAGGCGGGGGTTGTGCTGGAAATGCAGGTAGCATCTAGTGCATCCTCCTGGACAGGGTAGGCAATTAGCGGATTTCCCCATGCCAGGGAACACCTGTGACACCAGTCAGCTGCGTGGACTGTGGCCCCAAACCTCCCCCACAAAGTCAGCCGTGTTCCGGAATTCTGAGTGTGGGGAGGTTCAGTCTTCTGTCTGCAGCACCCGGGATCTCCTAGGAGCACTTCGCGTGTCTTCCCCGAATGTCTCCCATTGCGGGCTTCCGGGTAAAGGCGGGGTTTGGGCTGGAAATGCAGGTAGCATCTAGTGCCTCCCCCTGGACAGGGTAGGCAATTAGCGGACTTCCCCGTGCCAGGGAACACCTTTGACACCACTTAGCTGCTTAGAGGGCGGCCCCGAACCTCCCCCACACAGTTAGCCGTGTTCTGGAATTGTGAGTGTGCGGAGGTTCCGTCTTCTGTCTGTAGCACCCGGGATCTCCTAGGAGCCATTCGCCTGTCTTCCCCGAGTGTCTACCTGTGCGGTCTGCCGGGGAAAGGCGGGGGTTGGGCTGGAAATTCAGATAGTATCTAGTGCCTCCCCCTGGACTTGCGAGGTAATTTGCGGACGTCCCCCTGCCAGGGAACACCTGTGACACCTGTCAGCCTCGTGGACGTCGGCCCCAAACCTCCCCCACACAGTCAGCCATGTTCCGGAATTCTGAGAGTGGGGAGGTTCCGTCCTCTGTCTCCAGCACCCGGGATCTCCTAGGAGCACTTCGCGTGTCTTCCCCGAGTGTCTGCATGTGCGGGCTGCCGGGGAAAGGCGGGGTTTGGGCTGGAAATGCAGGTAGCATCTAGTGCCTCCCCCTGGACAGGGTAGGCAATTAGCGGACTTCCCCGTGCAAGGGAACACCTTTGACACCACTTAGCTTCGTGGAGGGCGGCCCCGAACCTCCCCCACACAGTCAGCCGTGTTCCGGAATTGTGAGTGTGGGGAGGTTCCGTCTTCTGTCTGCAGCACCCGGGATCTCCTAGGAGCCCTTCGCGTGTCTTCCCCGAGTGTCTACATGTGCGGGCTGCTGGGGAAAAGCGGGGGTTTGGGTGGAAATTCAGGTAGTATCTAGTGCCTCACCCTGGACTTGGGAGGTAATTTGCGGACTTCCCCCTGCCAGGGATCACCTGTGACACCAGTCAGCTGCGTGGACGGCGTTACCCATCCTCCCCTACACAGTCAGCCGTGTTCCGGAATTCTGAGAGTTGGGAGGTTCCATCTTCTGTCTGCAGCACCCAGGATCTCCTAGGAGTACTTCGCGTGTCTTCCCCGTGTGTCTGCATGGGCGGGTTGCCGGGGAAAGGCGGGGTTTGGGCTGGAAAAGCAGGTAGCATCTAGTGCCTCCCCCTGGACCGGGTAGGCAATTAGCGGACTTCCCCGTGCCAGGGAACACCTTTGAATCCACTTAGCTGCGTGGAGGGCGGTCCCGAACCTCCCACACAGTCAGCCGTGTTCCGGGATCGTGAGTGTGGGGAGGTTCCGTCTTCTGTCTGCAGCACCCGGGATCTCCTAGGAGCCCTTCGCTTGTCTTCCCCGAGTGTCTGCTTGTGCGGGCTGCCGGGGAAAGGAGGGGGGTTGGGCTGGAAATGCAGGTAGCATCTAGTGCCTCCCCCTGGACCGGGTAGGAAATTAGCGGACTTCCCCCTGCCAGGGAACACCTGTGACACCAGTCAGCTACGTGGAAGACTGCCCCATCCTTCCCCGACACAGTCAGCCGTATTCCGGAATTGTGAGTGTATGGAGGTTCCGTCTTCTGTCTGCAGCACCCGGGATCTCCTAGGAGCCCTTCGCGTGTCTTCCCCGAGTGTATCCCATTGCGGGCTGCCAGGGAAATTGGGGGTTTAGCTGGAAATGTAGGTAGCATCTAGTGCCTCCCCCTGGACAGGGTAGGCAATTAGTGGACTTCCCCCTGCCAGGGAATACCTTTGACACCACACAGCAGCGTGGAGGGCGTCTCCTAACCTCCCCCACACAGTCAGCCGTATTCCGGAATTCTGAGTGTTGGGAGGTTCCGTCTTCTGTCTGCAGCACCCGGGATCTCCTAGGAGCACTTCGCGTGTTTTCCCCGAGTGTCTGCATGTGCGGGCTGCCGGGGAAAGGCGGGGTTTGTCTGGAAATGCAGGTAGTATCTAGTGCCTCCCCCTGGACAGGGTAGGCAATTAGCGGACTTCCCCGTGCCAGGGAACACCTTTGACACCACTTAGCTGCTTGGAGGGCGGCCCCGAACCTCCCCCACACAGTTAGCCGTGTTCCGGAATTGTGAGTGTGCGGAGGTTCCGTCTTCTGTCTGCAGTACCCGGGATCTCCTAGGAGCCCTTCGCGTGTCTTCCCCGAGTGTCTGCCTGTGCGGGCTGCCGGGGAAAGGCGGGGTTTGGGCTGGAAATGCAGGTAGCATCTAGTGCCTCCCCCTGGACAGGTTAGGCAATTAGCGGATCTCCCCGTGCCAGGGAACATCTTTGACACTACTCAGCTGCGTGGAGGTCGGCCCCGAACCTCCCCCACACAGTCAGGCGTGTTCCGGAATTGTGAGTGTGGGGAGGTTCCGTCTTCTGTCTGCAGCACCCGGGATCTCCTAGGAGCCCTTCACGTGTCTTCCCCAAGTGTCTGCATGTGCGGGCTGCTGCGGAAAGTCGGGGTTTGGGCTGGAAATGCAGGTAGCATCTAGTGCCTCCTCCTGGACAGGGTAGGCAATTTGTGGATTTCCCCATGCCAGGGAACACCATTGACACCACTTAACTGCGTGGAGGGCGGCCCCGAACCTCCCCCACACAGTCAGCCGTGTTCCGGAATTGTGAGTGTGGGGAGGTTCCGTCTTCAGTCTGCAGCACCCGGAATCTCCTAGGAGCCCTTCGCGTGTATTCCCCGAGTGTCTGCCTGTGCGGGCTGCCGGGGAAAGGCGGGGGTTGGGCTGGAAATGCAGGTAGAATCTAGTGCCTCCCCCTGGACTTGGGAGGTAATTAGCGGATTCCCCCTGCCAGGGAACATCTGTGACACAAGTCAGCTGCGTTGACAGCGGCCCCAAACCTCCCCCACACAGTCAGCCGTGTTCCGGAATTCTGAGATTGGGGAGGTTCCGTCTTCTGTCTGCAGCACCCGGGATCTGCTAGGAGCCCTTCGCGTGTATTCCCCGTGTGTCTGCTTGTGCGGGCTGACGGGGAAAGGCGTGGGTTGGGCTCGAAATGCAGGTAGTATCTAGTGCCTCCCCCTGGACTTGGGAGGTAATTAGCGGACTTCCCCCTGCCAGGGAACACCTGTGACACCAGTAAGCTGCGTGGACGGCGGCCCCAATCCTCCCCCGCAAAGTCAGGCGTGTTCCGGAATTGTGAGTGTGGGGAGGTTCCGTCTTCAGTCTGCAGCACCCGGGATCTCCTAGGAGCCCTTCGCGTGTCTTCCCCGAGTGTCTACCTGTGCGGGATGCCGGGGAAAGGCGGGGGTTGTTCTGGAAATGAAGGTAGCATCTAGTGCCTCCCCCTGGACAGGGTAGGCATTTAGCGGATTTCCCCATGCCAGGGAACACCTGTGACAGCAGTCAGCTGCGTGGACGGCGGCCCCAAACCTCCCCCACAATGTCAGCCGTGTTCCGGAATTCTGAGAGTGGGGAGGTTCCGTCTTCTGTCTGCAGCACCCGGGATCTCCTAGGAGCACTTCGCGTGTCTTCCCCGAGTGTCTGCATGTGCGGGCTGCCGGGGAAAGGCGGGGTTTGGGCTGGAAATGCAGGTAGCATCTAGTGCCTCCCCCTGGACAGGGTAGGCATTTAGCGGACTTCCCCGTGCCAGGGAACACCTTTGACACCACTTAGCTGCGTGGAGGGCGGCCCCGAACATCCCCCACACAGTCAGCCGTGTTCCGGAATTCTGAGAGTGGGGAGGTTCCGTCTCCTGTCTGCAGCACCCGGGATATCCTAGGAGCACTTCGTGTCTTCCCCGAGTGTCTGCCTTTGCGGGCTGCCGGGGAAAGGCGGGGTTTGTGCTGGAAATGCAGGTAGTATCTAGGGCCTCCCCCTTGTCTTGGGAGGTAATTAGCGGACTTCCCCCTGCCAGGGAATACTTTTGACACCACTCAGCTTCGTGGAGGGCGGCCCCTAACCTCCCACACACAGTCAGCCGTGTTCCGGAATTCTGAGAGTGGGGAGGTTCCGTCTCCTGTCTGCAGCACCCGGGATATCCTAGGAGCACTTCGCGTGTCTTCCCCGAGTGTCTGCATGTGCGGGATGCCGGGGAAAGGCGGGGTTTCGGCTGGAAATGCAGGTAGCATCCAGTGCCTCCCCCTGGACAGGGTAGGCAATTAGCGGATTTCCCCCTGCCAGGGAATACCTTTCACACCACTCAGCTGCGTGGAGGGCAGCCCCTAACCTCTTCCACACAGACAGCCGTGTTCCGGAATTGTGAGTGTGGGGAGGTTCCGGCTTCTGTCTGCAGCACCCGGGATCTCCTAGTAGCCCTTCACGTGTTTTCCCCGAGAGTCTGCATGTGCGGGCTGCGGGGGAAAGGCGGGGTTTGGGCTGGAAATGCAGGTAGCATCTAGTGCCACCCCCTGGACAGGGTAGGCAATTAGCGGAATTCCCCGTGCCAGGGAACACCTTTGACCCCACTTAGCTGCTTGGAGGGCGGCCCCGAACATCCCCCACACAGTCAGCCGTGTTCCGGTATTGTGAGTGTGGTGAGGTTCCGTCTTCTGTCTGCAGCAACCGGGATCTCCTAGGAGCCCTTCGCGTGTCTTCCCCGATTGTCTGCCTTTGCGGGCTGCCGGGGAAAGGCGGGGGTTGTGCTGGAAATGCAGGTAGCATCTAGTGCATCCTCCTGGACAGGGTAGGCAATTAGCGGATTTCCCCATGCCAGGGAACACCTGTGACACCAGTCAGCTGCGTGGACTGTGGCCCCAAACCTCCCCCACAAAGTCAGCCGTGTTCCGGAATTCTGAGTGTGGGGAGGTTCAGTCTTCTGTCTGCAGCACCCGGGATCTCCTAGGAGCACTTCGCGTGTCTTCCCCGAGTGTCTCCCATTGCGGGCTTCCGGGTAAAGGCGGGGTTTGGGCTGGAAATGCAGGTAGCATCTAGTGCCTCCCCCTGGACAGGGTAGGCAATTAGCGGAATTCCCCGTGCCAGGGAACACCTTTGACACCACTTAGCTGCTTAGAGGGCGGTCCCGAACCTCCCACACACAGTCAGCCGTGTTCCGGGATCGTGAGTGTGGGGAGGTTCCGTCTTCTGTCTGCAGCACCCGGGATCTCCTAGGAGCCCTTCGCTTGTCTTCCCCGAGTGTCTGCTTGTGCGGGCTGCCGGGGAAAGGAGGGGGGTTGGGCTGGAAATGCAGGTAGCATCTAGTGCCTCCCCCTGGACCGGGTAGGAAATTAGCGGACTTCCCCCTGCCAGGGAACACCTGTGAAACCAGTCAGCTACGTGGGAGGCTGCCCCATTCTTCCCCGACACAGTCAGCCGTATTCCGGAATTGTGAGTGTATGGAGGTTCCGTCTTCTGTCTGCAGCACCCGGGATCTCCTAGGAGCCCTTCGCGTGTCTTCCCCGAGTGTATCCCATTGCGGGCTGCCAGGAAAATTGGGGGTTTAGCTGGAAATGTAGGTAGCATCTAGTGCCTCGCCCTGGACAGGGTAGGCAATTAGCGGAGTTCCCCCTGCCAGGGAATACCTTTGACACCACACAGCAGCGTGGAGGGCGTCTCCTAACCTCCCCCACACAGTCAGCCGTGTTCCGGAATTCTGAGTGTTGGGAGGTTCCGTCTTCTGTCTGCAGCACCCGGGATCTCCTAGGAGCACTTCGCGTGTTTTCCCCGAGTGTCTGCATGTGCGGGCTGCCGGGGAAAGGCGGGGTTTGTCTGGAAATGCAGGTAGCATCTAGTGCCTCCCCCTGGACAGGGTAGGCAATTAGCGGACTTCCCCGTGCCAGGGAACACCTTTGACACCACTTAGCTGCTTGGAGGGCGGCCCCGAACCTCCCCCACACAGTTAGCCGTGTTCCGGAATTGTGAGTGTGCGGAGGTTCCGTCTTCTGTCTGCAGTACCCGGGATCTCCTAGGAGCCCTTCGCGTGTCTTCCCCGAGTGTCTGCCTGTGCGGGCTGCCGGGGAAAGGCGGGGTTTGGGCTGGAAATGCAGGTAGCATCTAGTGCCTCCCCCTGGACAGGTTAGGCAATTAGCGGATCTCCCCGTGCCAGGGAACATCTTTGACACTACTCAGCTGCGTGGAGGTCCGCCCCGAACCTCCCCCACACAGTCAGGCGTGTTCCGGAATTGTGAGTGTGGGGAGGTTCCGTCTTCTGTCTGCAGCACCCGGGATCTCCTAGGAGCCCTTCACGTGTCTTCCCCAAGTGTCTGCATGTGCGGGCTGCGGCGGAAAGTCGGAGTTTGGGCTGGAAATGCAGGTAGCATCTAGTGCCTCCTCCTGGACAGGGTAGGCATTTTGTGGATTTCCCCATGCCAGGGAACACCATTGACACCACTTAACTGCGTGGAGGGCGGCCACGAACATCCCCCACACAGTCAGCCGTGTTCCGGAATTGTGAGTGTGGTGAGGTTCCGTCTTCTGTCTGCAGCAACCGGGATCTCCTAGGAGCCCTTCGCGTGTCTTCCCCGATTGTCTGCCTTTGCGGGCTGCCGGGGAAAGGCGGGGGTTGTGCTGGAAATGCAGGTAGCATCTAGTGCATCCTCCTGGACAGGGTAGGCAATTAGCGGATTTCCCCATGCCAGGGAACACCTGTGACACCAGTCAGCTGCGTGGACTGTGGCCCCAAACCTCCCCCACAAAGTCAGCCGTGTTCCGGAATTCTGAGTGTGGGGAGGTTCAGTCTTCTGTCTGCAGCACCCGGGATCTCCTAGGAGCACTTCGCGTGTCTTCCCCGAGTGTCTGCATGTGCGGGCTGCCGGGGAAACCTTGGTTTGGGCTGGAAATGCAGGTAGTATCTAGAGCCTCCCCCTTGTCTTGGGAGGTAATTAGCGGACTTCCCCCTGCCAGGGAATACTTTTGACACCACTCAGCTACGTGGAGGGCGGCCCCTAACCTCCCACACACAGTGAGCCGTGTTCCGGAATTCTGAGAGTGGGGAGGTTCCGTCTTCTGTCTGCAGCACCCGGGATATCCTAGGAGCACTTCGCGTGTCTTCCCCGAGTGTCTGCATGTGCGGGCTGCCGGGGAAACCTTGGTTTGGGCTGGAAATGCAGGTAGTATCTAGGGCCTCCCCCTTGTCTTGGGAGGTAATTAGCGGACTTCCCCCTGCCAGGGAATACTTTTGACACCACTCAGCTACGTGGAGGGCGGCCCCTAAACTCCCACACACAGTCAGCCGTGTTCCGGAATTCTGAGAGTGGGGAGGTTCCGTCTTCTGTCTGCAGCACCCGGGATCACCTAGGAGCACTTCGTGTCTTCCCCGAGTGTCTGCCTTTGCGGGCTGCCGGGGAAAGGCGGGGGTTGTGCTGGAAATGCAGGTAGCATCTAGTGCATCCTCCTGGACAGGGTAGGCAATTAGCGGATTTCCCCATGCCAGGGAACACCTGTGACACCAGTCAGCTGCGTGGACTGTGGCCCCAAACCTCCCCCACAAAGTCAGCCGTGTTCAGGAATTCTGAGTGTGGGGAGGTTCAGTCTTCTGTCTGCAGCACCCGGGATCTCCTAGGAGCACTTCGCGTGTCTTCCCCGAGTGTCTCCCATTGCGGGCTTCCGGGTAAAGGCGGGGTTTGGGCTGGAAATGCAGGTAGCATCTAGTGCCTCCCCCTGGACAGGGTAGGCAATTAGCGGACTTCCCCGTGCCAGGGAACACCTTTGACACCACTTAGCTGCTTAGAGGGCGGCCCCGAACCTCCCCCACACAGTTAGCCGTGTTCCGGAATTGTGAGTGTGCGGAGGTTTCGTCTTCTGTCTGCAGTACCCGGGATCTCCTAGGAGCCCTTCGCGTGTCTTCCCCGAGTGTCTGCCTGTGCGGGCTGCCGGGGAAAGGCGGGGTTTGGGCTGGAAATGCAGGTAGCATCTAGTGCCTCCTCCTGGACAGGGTAGGCAATTTGTGGATTTCCCCATGCCAGGGAACACCATTGACACCACTTAACTGCGTGGAGGGCGGCCCCGAACCTCCCCCACACAGTCAGACGTGTTCCGGAATTGTGAGTGTGGGGAGGTTCCGTCTTCAGTCTGCAGCACCCGGGATCTCCTAGGAGCCCTTCGCGTGTATTCCCCGAGTGTCTGCCTGTGCGGGCTGCCGGGGAAAGGCGGGGGTTGGGCTGGAAATGCAGGTAGCATCTAGTGCCTCCCCCTGGACTTGGGAGGTAATTAGCGGATTCCCCCTGCCAGGGAACATCTGTGACACAAGTCAGCTGCGTTGACAGCGGCCCCAAACCTCCCCCACACAGTCAGCCGTGTTCCGGAATTCTGAGAGTGGGGAGGTTCCGTCTTCTGTCTGCAGCACCCGGGATCTGCTAGGAGCCCTTCGCGTGTATTCCCCGTGTGTCTGCTTGTGCGGGCTGACGGGGAAAGGCGTGGGTTGGGCTCGAAATGCAGGTAGTATCTAGTGCCTCCCCCTGGACTTGGGAGGTAATTAGCGGACTTCCCCCTGCCAGGGAACACCTGTGACACCAGTAAGCTGCGTGGACGGCGGCCCCAATCCTCCCCCACACAGTCAGGCGTGTTCCGGAATTGTGAGTGTGGGGAGGTTCCGTCTTCTGTCTGCAGCACCCGGGATCTCCTAGGAGCCCTTCGCGTGTCTTCCCCGAGTGTCTAATTGTGCGGGCTGCCGGGGAAAGGCGGGGGTTGGTCTGGAAATGAAGGTAGCATCTAGTGCCTCCCCCTGAACATAGTAGGCATTTAGCGGATTTCCCCATGCCAGGGAACACCTGTGACAGCAGTCAGCTGCGTGGACGGCGGCCCCAAACCTCCCCCACAATGTCAGACGTGTTCCGGAATTCTGAGAGTGGGGAGGTTCCGTCTTCTGTCTGCAGCACCCTGGATCTCCTAGGAGCACTTCGCGTGTCTTCCCCGAGTGTCTGCATGTGCGGGCTGCCGGGGATAGGCGGGGTTTGGGCTGGAAATGCAGGTAGCATCTAGTGCCTCCCCCTGGACAGGGTAGGCATTTAGCGGACTTCCCCGTGCAAGCGAACACCTTTGACACCACTTAGCTGCGTGGAGGGCGGCCCCGAACATCCCCCACACAGTCAGCCGTGTTCCGGAATTCTGAGAGTGGGGAGGTTCCGTCTTCTGTCTGCAGCACCCGGGATCTCCTAGGAGCACTTCGTGTCTTCCCCGAGTGTCTGCCTTTGCGGGCTGCCGGGGAAAGGCGGGGGTTGTGCTGGAAATGCAGGTAGCATCTAGTGCATCCTCCTGGACAGGGTAGGCAATTAGCGGATTTCCCCATGCCAGGGAACACCTGTGACACCAGTCAGCTGCGTGGACTGTGGCCCCAAACCTCCCCCACAAAGTCAGCCGTGTTCCAATATTCTGAGTGTGGGGAGGTTCAGTCTTCTGTCTGCAGCACCCGGGATCTCCTAGGAGCACTTCGTGTGTCTTCCCCGAGTGTCTGCATGTGCGGGCTGCCGGGGAAACCTTGGTTTGGGCTGGAAATGCAGGTAGTATCTAGGGCCTCCCCCTTGTCTTGGGAGGTAATTAGCGGACTTCCCCCTGCCAGGGAATACTTTTGACACCACTCAGCTACGTGGAGGGCGGCCCCTAACCTCCCACACACAGTCAGCCGTGTTCCGGAATTCTGAGAGTGGGGAGGTTCCGTCTCCTGTCTGCAGCACCCGGGATATCCTAGGAGCACTTCGCGTGTCTTCCCCGAGTGTCTGCATGTGCGGGATGCCGGGGAAAGGCGGGGTTTCGGCTGGAAATGCAGGTAGCATCCAGTGCCTCCCCCTGGACAGGGTAGGCAATTAGCGGATTTCCCCCTGCCAGGGAATACCTTTCACACCACTCAGCTGCGTGGAGGGCAGCCCCTAACCTCTTCCACACAGACAGCCGTGTTCCGGAATTTTGAGTGTGGGGAGGTTCCGGCTTCTGTCTGCAGCACCCGGGATCTCCTAGTAGCCCTTCACGTGTTTTCCCCGAGAGTCTGCATGTGCGGGCTGCGGGGGAAAGGCGGGGTTTGGGCTGGAAATGCAGGTAGCATCTAGTGCCACCCCCTGGACAGGGTAGGCAATTAGCGGAATTCCCCGTGCCAGGGAACACCTTTGACCCCACTTAGCTGCTTGGAGGGCGGCCCCGAACATACCCCACACAGTCAGCCGTGTTCTGGAATTGTGAGTGTGGTGAGGTTCCGTCTTCTGTCTGCAGCAACCGGGATCTCCTAGGAGCCCTTCGCGTGTCTTCCCCGATTGTCTGCCTTTGCGGGCTGCCGGGGAAAGGCGGGGGTTGTGCTGGAAATGCAGGTAGCATCTAGTGCATCCTCCTGGACAGGGTAGGCAATTAGCGGATTTCCCCATGCCAGGGAACACCTGTGACACCAGTCAGCTGCGTGGACTGTGGCCCCAAACCTCCCCCACAAAGTCAGCCGTGTTCCGGAATTCTGAGTGTGGGGAGGTTCAGTCTTCTGTCTGCAGCACCCGGGATCTCCTAGGAGCACTTCGCGTGTATTCCCCGAGTGTCTGCATGTGCGGGCTGCCGGGGAAACCTTGGTTTGGGCTGGAAATGCAGGTAGTATCTAGGGCCTCCCCCTTGTCTTGGGAGGTAATTAGCGGACTTCCCCCTGCCAGGGAATACTTTTGACACCACTCAGCTACGTGGAGGGCGGCCCCTAACCTCCCACACACAGTCAGCCTTGTTCCGGAATTCTGAGAGTGGGGAGGTTCCGTCTCCTGTCTGCAGCACCCGATATCCTAGGAGCACTTCGCGTGTCTTCCCCGAGTGTCTGCATGTGCGGGCTGCCGGGGAAACCTTGGTTTGGGCTGGAAATGCAGGTAGTATCTAGGGCCTCCCCCTTGTCTTGGGAGGTAATTAGCGGACTTCCCCCTGCCAGGGAATACTTTTGACACCACTCAGCTACGTGGAGGGCGGCCCCTAAACTCCCACACACAGTCAGCCGTGTTCCGGAATTCTGAGAGTGGGGAGGTTCCGTCTTCTGTCTGCAGCACCCGGGATCTCCTAGGAGCCCTTCGTGTCTTCCCCGAGTGTCTGCCTTTGCGGGCTGCCGGGGAAAGGCGGGGGTTGTGCTGGAAATGCAGGTAGCATCTAGTGCATCCTCCTGGACAGGGTAGGCAATTAGCGGATTTCCCCATGCCAGGGAACACCTGTGACACCAGTCAGCTGCGTGGACTGTGGCCCCAAACCTCCCCCACAAAGTCAGCCGTGTTCCGGAATTCTGAGTTTGGGGAGGTTCAGTCTTCTGTCTGCAGCACCCGGGATCTCCTAGGAGCACTTCGTGTCTTCCCCGAGTGTCTGCCTTTGCGGGCTGCCGGGGAAAGGCGGGGGTTGTGCTGGAAATGCAGGTAGCATCTAGTGCATCCTCCTGGACAGGGTAGGCAATTAGCGGATTTCCCCATGCCAGGGAACACCTGTGACACCAGTCAGCTGCGTGGACTGTGGCCCCAAACCTCCCCCACAAAGTCAGCCGTGTTCCAATATTCTGAGTGTGGGGAGGTTCAGTCTTCTGTCTGCAGCACCCGGGATCTCCTAGGAGCACTTCGCGTGTCTTCCCCGAGTGTCTGCATGTGCGGGCTGCCGGGGAAACCTTGGTTTGGGCTGGAAATGCAGGTAGTATCTAGGGCCTCCCCCTTGTCTTGGGAGGTAATTAGCGGACTTCCCCCTGCCAGGGAATACTTTTGACACCACTCAGCTACGTGGAGGGCGGCCCCTAACCTCCCACACACAGTCAGCCGTGTTCCGGAATTCTGAGAGTGGGGAGGTTCCGTCTCCTGTCTGCAGCACCCGGGATATCCTAGGAGCACTTCGCGTGTCTTCCCCGAGTGTCTGCATGTGCGGGATGCCGGGGAAAGGCGGGGTTTCGGCTGGAAATGCAGGTAGCATCCAGTGCCTCCCCCTGGACAGGGTAGGCAATTAGCGGATTTCCCCCTGCCAGGGAATACCTTTCACACCACTCAGCTGCGTGGAGGGCAGCCCCTAACCTCTTCCACACAGACAGCCGTGTTCCGGAATTTTGAGTGTGGGGAGGTTCCGGCTTCTGTCTGCAGCACCCGGGATCTCCTAGTAGCCCTTCACGTGTTTTCCCCGAGAGTCTGCATGTGCGGGCTGCGGGGGAAAGGCGGGGTTTGGGCTGGAAATGCAGGTAGCATCTAGTGCCACCCCCTGGACAGGGTAGGCAATTAGCGGAATTCCCCGTGCCAGGGAACACCTTTGACCCCACTTAGCTGCTTGGAGGGCGGCCCCGAACATACCCCACACAGTCAGCCGTGTTCCGGAATTGTGAGTGTGGTGAGGTTCCGTCTTCTGTCTGCAGCAACCGGGATCTCCTAGGAGCCCTTCGCGTGTCTTCCCCGATTGTCTGCCTTTGCGGGCTGCCGGGGAAAGGCGGGGGTTGTGCTGGAAATGCAGGTAGCATCTAGTGCATCCTCCTGGACAGGGTAGGCAATTAGCGGATTTCCCCATGCCAGGGAACACCTGTGACACCAGTCAGCTGCGTGGACTGTGGCCCCAAACCTCCCCCACAAAGTCAGCCGTGTTCCGGAATTCTGAGTGTGGGGAGGTTCAGTCTTCTGTCTGCAGCACCCGGGATCTCCTAGGAGCACTTCGCGTGTATTCCCCGAGTGTCTGCATGTGCGGGCTGCCGGGGAAACCTTGGTTTGGGCTGGAAATGCAGGTAGTATCTAGGGCCTCCCCCTTGTCTTGGGAGGTAATTAGCGGACTTCCCCCTGCCAGGGAATACTTTTGACACCACTCAGCTACGTGGAGGGCGGCCCCTAACCTCCCACACACAGTCAGCCTTGTTCCGGAATTCTGAGAGTGGGGAGGTTCCGTCTCCTGTCTGCAGCACCCGATATCCTAGGAGCACTTCGCGTGTCTTCCCCGAGTGTCTGCATGTGCGGGCTGCCGGGGAAACCTTGGTTTGGGCTGGAAATGCAGGTAGTATCTAGGGCCTCCCCCTTGTCTTGGGAGGTAATTAGCGGACTTCCCCCTGCCAGGGAATACTTTTGACACCACTCAGCTACGTGGAGGGCGGCCCCTAAACTCCCACACACAGTCAGCCGTGTTCCGGAATTCTGAGAGTGGGGAGGTTCCGTCTTCTGTCTGCAGCACCCGGGATCTCCTAGGAGCCCTTCGTGTCTTCCCCGAGTGTCTGCCTTTGCGGGCTGCCGGGGAAAGGCGGGGGTTGTGCTGGAAATGCAGGTAGCATCTAGTGCATCCTCCTGGACAGGGTAGGCAATTAGCGGATTTCCCCATGCCAGGGAACACCTGTGACACCAGTCAGCTGCGTGGACTGTGGCCCCAAACCTCCCCCACAAAGTCAGCCGTGTTCCGGAATTCTGAGTTTGGGGAGGTTCAGTCTTCTGTCTGCAGCACCCGGGATCTCCAAGGAGCACTTCGCGTGTCTTCCCCGAGTGTCTCCCATTGCGGGCTTCCGGGTAAAGGCGGGGTTTGGGCTGGAAATGCAGGTAGCATCTAGTGCCACCCCCTGGACAGGGTAGGCAATTAGCGGACTTCCCCCTGCCAGGGAACACCTGTGACATCAGACAGTTTCGTGGACGGCGGCCCCAAACCTCCCCCACACAGTCAGCCGTGTTCCGGAATTCTAAGAGTGGGGAGGTTCCGTCTTCTGTCTGCAGCACCGGGGATCTCCTAGGAGCATTTCGCGTGTCTTCCCCTAGTGTCTGCATGTGCGGTCTGCCGGGGGAAGCGGGGTTTGGGCTGGAAATATAGGTAGCATCTAGTGCTCCTCCTGGACAGGGTAGGCAATTAGCGGATTTCCTCGTGCCAGGGAACACCTATGACACCACTTAGCTGCGTGGAGGGCGGCCCCGAACCTCCCCCACACAGTCAGGCGTGTTCCGGAATTGTGAGTGTGGGGAGGTTCCGTCTTCTGTCTGCAGCACCCGGGATCTCCTAGGAGCCCTTCGTGTCTTCCGCGAGTGTCTGCCTTTGCGAGCTGCCGGGGAAAGGCGGGGGTTGTGCTGGAAATGCAGGTAGCATCTAGTGCCTCCCAGTGGAATTGGGAGGTAATTAGCGGATTCCCCCTGCCAGGGAACACCTGTGACATCAGACAGTTTCGAGGACGGCGGCCCCAAACCTCCCCCACACAGTCAGCCGTGTTCCGGAATTCTAAGAGTGGGGAGGTTCCGTCTTCTGTCTGTAGCACCGGGGATCTCCTAGGAGCATTTCGCGTGTCTTCCCCTAGTGTCTGCATGTGCGGTCTGCCGGGGGAAGCGGGGTTTGGGCTGGAAATATAGGTAGCATCTAGTGCTCCTCCTGGACAGGGTAGGCAATTAGCGGATTTCCTCGTGCCAGGGAACACCTATGACACCACTTAGCTGCGTGGAGGGCGGCCCCGAACCTCCCCCACACAGTCAGGCGTGTTCCGGAATTGTGAGTGTGGGGAGGTTCCGTCTTCTGTCTGCAGCACCCGGGATCTCCTAGGAGCCCTTCGCGTGTCTTCCACGAGTGTCTAACTGTGCGGGCTGCCGGGGAAATGCGGGGGTTGGGCTGGAAATGCAGGTAGTATCTAGTGCCTCCCCCTGGACTTGGGAGGTAATTAGCGGAGTTCCCCCTGCAAGGGAACACCTGTGACAAAAGTCAGCAGCGTTGACGGCGGCCCCAAACCTCCCCCACACAGTCAGCCGTGTTCCGGAATTCTGAGAGTGGGGAGGTTCCGTCTTCTGTCTGCAGCAACCGGGATCTCCTAGGAGCCCTTCGCGTGTATTCACCGAGTGTCTGCTTGTGCGGGCTGCCGGGGAAAGGCGGGGGTTGGGCTGGAAATGCAGGCAGCATCTTGCCTCCACTTGAACTGGGGAGGTAATTAGCGGAATTCCGCCTGCCAGGGAACACCTGTGACACCAGTCAGCTGCGTGGAATGCGGCCCCATTCTTCCCCCACACAGTAAGCCGTGTTCCGGAATTGTGAGTGTATGGAGGTTCCGTCTTCTGTCTGCAGCACCCGGGATCTCCTAGGAGACGTTTGCGTGTCTTCCCCGAGTGTATCCCATTGCGGGCTGCCAGGGAAAGCGGGGGTTTGGCTGGAAATGCAGGTAGCATCTAATGCCTCCCCCTGGACAGGGTAGGCAATTAGCGGACTTCCCCCTGCCAGGGAATACCTTTGACACCACTCAGCTGCGTGGAGGGCGGCCCCTAACCTCCCCCACACAGTCAGCCGTGTTCCGGAATTGTGAGTGTGGGGAGGTTCCGTCTTCTGTCTGCAGCACCCGGGATCTCCTAGGAGCCTTACGCGTGTTTTCCCCGAGAGTCTGCATGTGCGGGCTGCCGGGGAAAGGCGGGGTTTGGGCTGGAAATGCAGGTAGTTTCTAGTGCCACCCCCTGGACAGGGTAGGCAATTAGCGGACTTCCCCGTGCCAGGGAATACCTTTGACACCACTTAGCTGCGTGGAGGGCGGACCCGAACCTCCCCCACACAGTTCGACGTGTTCCGGAATTGTGATTGTGGGGAGGTTCTGTCTTCTGTCTGCAGCACCCGGGATCTCCTAGGAGCCCTTCGCGTGTCTTCCCCGAGTTTCTACATGGGCGGGCTGCCGGGGAAAGGAGGGGGGTTGGGCTGGAAATGCAGGTAGCATCTAGTGCCTCCCCCTGGAATTGGGAGGTAATTAGCGGACTTCCCCCTGCCAGGGAACACCTGTGACACCAGTCAGCTGCGTGGAAGGCTGCCCCATTCTTCCCCCACACAGTCAGCCGTGTTCCGGAATTGTGAGTGTATGGAGGTTCCGTCTTCTGTCTGCAGCACCCGGTATCTCCTAGGAGCCCTTCGCGTGTCTTCCCCGAGTGTCTCCCATTGCGGGCTGCTGGGGAAATTGGTGGTTTAGCTGGAAATGCAGGTAGCATCTAGTGCCTCCCCCTGGACAGGGTAGGCATTTAGCGGAATTCCCCCTACCAGGGAATACCTTTGACACCACACAGCAGCGTGGAGGGCGTCTCCTAACCTCCCCCACACAGTCAGCCGTGTTCCGGAATTCTGAGTGTGCGGAGGTTCCGTCTTCTGTCTGCAGCACCCGGGATCTCCTAGGAGCCCTTCGCGTGTCTTCCCTGAGTGTCTGCCTGTGCGGGCTGCCGGGGAAAGGCGGGGGTTGGGCTGGAAATGCAGGTAGCATCTAGTGCCTCCCCCTGGACAGGTTAGGAAATTCGCGGACTTTCATGTGCCAGGGAACATCTTTGACACTACTCAGCTGCGTGGAGGTCGGCCCCGAACCTCCCCCACACAGTCAGGCGTGTTCCGGAATTGTGAGTGTGGGGAGGTTCCGTCTTCTGTCTGCAGCACCCGGGATCTCCTAGGAGCCCTTCACGTGTCTTCCCCAAGTGTCTGCATGTGCGGGCTGCTGCGGAAATTCGGGGTTTGGGCTGGAAATGCAGGTAGCATCTACTGCCTCCTCCTGGACAGTGTAGGCAATTTGTGGATTTCCCCATGCCTGGGAACACCTTTGACACCACTTAACTGCGTGGAGGGCGGCCCCGAACCTCCCCCACACAGTCAGCCGTGTTCCGGAATTGTGAGTGTGGGGAGGTTCCGTCTTCTGTCTGCAGCACCCGGGATCTCCTAGGAGCCGTTCGCGTGTCTTCCGCGAGTGTCTGCCTTTGCGAGCTGCCGGGGAAAGGCGGGGGTTGTGCTGGAAATCAGGTAGCATCTAGTGCCTCCCCCTGAACTTGGGAGGTAATTAGCGGAATTCCCCGTGCCAGGGAACACATTTGACACCACTCACCTGCGTGGAGAGCGGCCCCAAATCTCCCACACACAGTCAGCCATGTTCTGGAATTGTGCGTGTGCGGAGGTTCCGTTTTCTGTCTGCAGCACCCGGGATCTCCTAGGAGCCCTTCGCGTGTATTCCCCGAGTGTCTGCCTGTGCGGGCTGCCGGGGAAAGGCGGGGGTTGGGCTGGAACTGCAGGTAGCATCTAGTGCCTCCCCCTGGACTTGGGAGGTAATTAGCAGATTCCCCCTGCCAGGGAACACCTGTGACACAAGTCAGCTGCGTTGACAGCGGCCCCGAACCTCCCCCACACAGTCAGCCGTGTTCCGGAATTCTGAGAGTGGGGAGGTTCCGTCTTTTGTCTGCAGCACCCGGGATCTCCTAGGAGCCCTTCGCGTGTCTTCCCCGAGTGTCTGCCTCTGCGGGCTGCCGGGGAAAGGCGGGGGTTGGGCTGGAAATGCAGGTAGCATCTAGTGCCTCCCCCTGGACAGGTTAGGCAATTTGTGGATTTCCCCATGCCTGGGAACACCTTTGACACAACTTAACTGCGTGGAGAGCGGCCCCAAATCTCCCACACACAGTCAGCCATGTTCTGGAATTGTGCGTGTGCGGAGGTTCCGTTTTCTGTCTGCAGCACCCGGGATCTCCTAGGAGCCCTTCGCGTGTATTCCCCGAGTGTCTGCCTGTGCGGGCTGCCGGGGAAAGGCGGGGGTTGGGCTGGAAATCAGGTAGCATCTAGTGCCTCCCCCTGAACTTGGGAGGTAATTAGCGGAATTCCCCATGCCAGGGAACACATTTGACACCACTCACCTGCGTGGAGAGCGGCCCCAAATCTCCCACACACAGTCAGCCATGTTCTGGAATTGTGCGTGTGCGGAGGTTCCGTTTTCTGTCTGCAGCACCCGGGATCTCCTAGGAGCCCTTCGCGTGTATTCCCCGAGTGTCTGCCTGTGCGGGCTGCCGGGGAAAGGCGGGGGTTGGGCTGGAAATGCAGGTAGCATCTAGTGCCTCCCCCTGGACTTGGGAGGTAATTAGCAGATTCCCCCTGCCAGGGAACACCTGTGACACAAGTCAGCTGCGTTGACAGCGGCCCCGAACCTCCCCCACACAGTCAGCCGTGTTCCGGAATTCTGAGAGTGGGGAGGTTCCGTCTTCTGTCTGCAGCACCCGGGATCTCCTAGGAGCCCTTCGCGTGTATTCCCCGAGTGTCTGCTTGTGCGGGCTGCCGGGGAAAGGCGTGGGTTGGGCTGGAAATGCAGGTAGTATCTAGTGCCTCCCCCTGGACTTGGGAGGTAATTAGCGGACTTCCCCCTGCCAGGGAACACCTGTGACACCAGTAAGCTGCGTGGACGGCGGCACCAAACCTCCCCCACACAGTCAGGCGTGTTCCGGAATTGTGAGTGTGGGGAGGTTCCGTCTTCTGTCTGCAGCACCCGGGATCTCCTAGGAGCCCTTCGCGTGTCTTCCCCGAGACTCTGCATGTGCGGGCTGCCGAGTAAAGGCGGGGTTTGGGCTGGAAATGCAGGTAGCATCTAGTGCCACCCCCTGGACAGGGTAGGCCATTAGCGGAATTCCCCCTGCCAGGGAACACCTTTGACACCACTTAGCTGCTTGGTGGGCGGCCCTGAACCTCCCCCACACAGTTAGCCTTGTTCCGGAATTGTGAGTGTGGGGAGGTTCCGTCTTCTGTCTGCAGCACCCGGGATCTCCTAGGAGCCCTTCGTGTCTTCCGCGAGTGTCTGCCTTTGCGAGCTGCCGGGGAAAGGCGGGGGTTGGGCTGGAAATGCGGGTAGTATCTAGTGCCTCCCCCTGGAATTGGGAGGTAATTAGCGGATTCCCCCTGCCAGGGAACACCTGTGACACCACTTAGCTGCGTGGAGGGCGGACCCGAACCTCCCCCACACAGTTCGACGTGTTCCGGAATTGTGATTGTGGGGAGGTTCTGTCTTCTGTCTGCAGCACCCGGGATCTCCTAGGAGCCCTTCGCGTGTCTTCCCCGAGTGTCTACATGCGCGGGCTGCCGGGGAAAGGAGGGGGGTTGGGTTGGAAATGCAGGTAGCATCTAGTGCCTCCCCCTGGAATTGGGAGGTAATTAGCGGACTTCCACCTGCCAGGGAACACCTGTGACACCAGTCAGCTGCGTGGAAGGCTGCCCCATTCTTCCCCCACACAGTCAGCCGTGTTCCGGAATTGTGAGTGTATGGAGGTTCCGTCTTCTGTCTGCAGCACCCGGGATCTCCTAGGAGCCCTTCGCGTGTCTTCCCCGATTGTCTCCCATTGCGGGCTGCCGGGGAAATTGGGGGTTTAGCTGGAAATGCAGGTAGCATCTAGTGCCTCCCCCTGGACAGGGTAGGCAATTAGCGGACTTCCCCCTACCAGGGAATACCTTTGACACCACACAGCAGCGTGGAGGGCGTCTCCTAACCTCCCCCACACAGTCAGCCGTGTTCCGGAATTCTGAGTGTGCGGAGGTTCCGTCTTCTGTCTGCAGCACCCGGGATCTTCTAGGAGCCCTTCGCGTGTCTTCCCCGAGTGTCTGCCTGTGCGGGCTGCCGGGGAAAGGCGGGGGTTGGGCTGGAAATGCAGGTAGCATCTAGTGCCTCCCCCTGGACAGGTTAGGCAATTAGCGGACTTCCCCGTGCCAGGGAACATCTTTGACACTACTCAGCTGCGTGGAGGTCGGCCCCGAACCTCCCCCACACAGTCAGGCGTGTTCCGGAATTGTGAGTGTGGGGAGGTTCCGTCTTCTGTCTGCAGCACCCGGGATCTCCTAGGAGCCCTTCACGTGTCTTCCCCAAGTGTCTGCATGTGCGGGCTGCTGCGGAAAGTCGGGGTTTGGGCTGGAAATGCAGGTAGCATCTAGTGCCTCCTCCTGGACAGGGTAGGCAATTTGTGGATTTCCCCATGCCTGGGAACACCTATGACACCACTTAACTGCGTGGAGGGCGGCCCCGAACCTCCCCCACACAGTAAGCCTTGTTCCGGAATTGTGAGTGTGGGGAGGTTCCGTCTTCTGTCTGCAGCACCCGGGATCTCCTAGGAGCCGTTCGCGTGTCTTCCCCGAGTGTCTCCCATTGCGGGCTGCCGGGGAAAGGCGGGGTTTGGGCTGGAAATGCAGGTACCATCTAGTGCCACCCCCTGGACAGGGTAGGCAATTAGCGGACTTCCCCGTGCCAGGGAACACCTTTGACACCACTTAGCTGCTTGGAGGGCGGCCCCGAACCTCCCCCACACAGTTAGCCGTGTTCCGGAATTGTGAGTGTGGGGAGGTTCCGTCTTCTGTCTGCAGCACCCGGGATCTCCTAGGAGCCCTTCGTGTCTTCCGCGAGTGTCTGCCTTTGCGAGCTGCCGGGGAAAGTTGGGGGTTGTGCTGGAAAAGCAGGTAGCATCTAGTGCCTCCCCCTGGACTTGGGAGGTAATTAGCGGACTTCCCCATGCCAGGGAACACATTTGACACCACTCACCTGCGTGGAGAGCGGCCCCAAATCTCCCACACACAGTCAGCCATGTTCTGGAATTGTGCGTGTGCGGAGGTTCCGTTTTCTGTCTGCAGCACCCGGGATCTCCTAGGAGCCCTTCGCGTGTATTCCCCGAGTGTCTGCCTGTGCGGGCTGCCGGGGAAAGGCGGGGGTTCGGCTGGAAATGCAGGTAGCATCTAGTGCCTCCCCCTGGACTTAGGACGTAATTAGCAGATTCCCCCTGCCAGGGAACACCTGTGACACAAGTCAGCTGCGTTGACAGCGGCCCCGAACCTCCCCCACACAGTCAGCCGTGTTCCGGAATTCTGAGAGTGGGGAGGTTCCGTCTTCTGTCTGCAGCACCCGGGATCTCCTAGGAGCACTTCGCGTGTATTCCCCGAGTGTCTGCTTCTGCGGGCTGCCGGGGAAAGGCGTGGGTTGGGCTGGAAATGCAGGTAGTATCTAGTGCCTCCCCCTGGACTTGGGAGGTAATTAGCGGACTTCCCCCTGCCAGGGAACACCTGTGACACCAGTAAGCTGCGTGGACGGCGGCCCCAAACCTCCCCCACAAAGTCAGCCGTGTTCCGGAATTCTGAGAGTGGGGAGGTTCCGTCTTCTGTCTGCAGCACCCGGGATCTCCTAGGAGCACTTCGCGTGTCTTCCCCGAGTGTCTGCATGTGCGGGCTGCCGGGGAAAGTCGGGGTTTGGGATGGAAATGCAGGTAGCATTTAGTGCCTCCTCCTGGACAGGGTAGGCAATTAGCGGATTTCCCCATGCCAGGGAACACCTTTGACACCACTTAGCTGCGTGGAGGGCGGACCCGAACCTCCCCCACACAGTCAGGCGTGTTCCGGAATTGTGAGTGTGGGGAGGTTCCGTCTTCTGTCTGCAGCACCCGGGATCTCCTAGGAGCCGTTCGCGTGTCTTCCCCGAGTGTCTCCCATTGCGGGCTGCCGGGGAAAGGCGGGGTTTGGGCTGGAAATGCAGGTAGCATCTAGTGCCACCCCCTGGACAGGGTAGGCAATTAGCGGACTTCCCCGTGCCAGGGAACACCTTTGACACCACTTAGCTGCTTCGAGGGCGGCCCCGAAACTCCCCCACACAGTTAGCCGTGTTCCGGAATTGTGAGTGTGGGGAGGTTCCGTCTTCTGTCTGCAGCACCCGGGATCTCCTAGGAGCCCTTCGTGTCTTCCGCGAGTGTCTGCCTTTGCGAGCTGCCGGGGAAAGGCGGGGGTTGTGCTGGAAAAGCAGGTAGCATCTAGTGCCTCCCCCTGTACTTGGGAGGTAATTAGCGGACTTCCCCATGCCAGGGAACACATTTGACACCACTCACCTGCGTGGAGAGCGGCCCCAAATCTCCCAAACACAGTCAGCCATGTTCTGGAATTGTGCGTGTGCGGAGGTTCCGTTTTTTGTCTGCAGCACCCGGGATCTCCTAGGAGCCCTTCGCGTGTATTCCCCGAGTGTCTGCTTGTGCGGGCTGCGGGGAAAGGCGTGGGTTGGGCTGGAAATGCAGGTAGTATCTAGTGCCTCCCCCTGGACTTGGGAGGTAATTAGCGGACTTCCCCCTGCCAGGGAACACCTGTGACACCAGTAAGCTGCGTGGACGGCGGCCCCAAACCTCCCCCACACAGTCAGGCGTGTTCCGGAATTGTGAGTGTGGGGAGGTTCCGTCTTCTGTCTGCAGCACCCGGGATCTCCTAGGAGCCCTTCGCGTGTCTTCCCCGAGTGTCTACCTGTGCGGGCTGCCGGGGAAAGGCGGGGGATGGTCTGCAAATGAAGGTAGCATCTAGTGCCTCCCCCTGGACAGGGTAGGCAATTAGCGGATTTCCCCATGCCAGGGAACACCTGTGACAGCAGTCAGCTGCGTGGACGGCGGCCCCAAACCTCCCCCACAAAGTCAGCCGTGTTCCGGAATTCTGAGAGTGGGGAGGTTCCGTCTTCTGTCTGCAGCACCCGAGATCTCCTAGGAGCACTTCGCGTGTCTTCCCCGAGTGTCCGCATGTGCGGGCTGCGGGGGAAAGGCGGGGTTTGGGCTGGAAATGCAGGTAGCATCTAGTGCCTCCCCCTGGACAGGGTAGGCATTTAGCGGACTTCCCCGTGCCAGGGAACACCTTTGACACCACTTAGCTGCGTGGAGGGCGGCCCCGAACATCCCCCACACAGTCAGCCGTGTTCCGGAATTCTGAGAGTGGGGAGGTTCCGTCTTCTGTCTGCAGCACCCGGGATCTCCTAGGAGCCCTTCGTGTCTTCCCCGAGTGTCTGCATTTGCGGGCTGCCTGGGAAAGGCGGGGGTTGTGCTGGAAATTCAGGTAGCATCTAGTGCATCCTCCTGGACAGGGTAGGCAATTAGCGGATTTCCCCATGCCAGGGAACATCTGTTACACCAGTCACCTGCGTGGACTGCGGCCCCAAACCTCCCCCACAAAGTCAGCCGTGTTCCGGAATTCTGAGAGTGGGGAGGTTCCGTCTTCTGTCTGCAGCACACGGGATCTCCTAGGAGCCCTTCGTGTCTTCCGCGAGTGTCTGCCTTTGCGAGCTGCCGGGGAAAGGCGGGGGTTGTGCTGGAAAAGCAGGTAGCATCTAGTGCCTCCCCCTGGACTTGGGAGGTAATTAACGGACTTCCCCATGCCAGGGAACACATTTGACACCACTCACCTGCGTGGAGAGCGGCCCCAAATCTCCCAAACACAGTCAGCCATGTTCTGGAATTGTGCGTGTGCGGAGGTTCCGTCTCCTGTCTGCAGCACCCGGGATCTCCTAGGAGCCCTTCGCGTGTATTCCCCGAGTGTCTGCCTGTGCGGGCTGCCGGGGAAAGGCGGGGGTTGGGCTGGAAATTCAGGTAGCATCTAGTGCCTCCCCCTGGACTTGGGAGGTAATTAGCAGATTCCCCCTTCCAGGGAACACCTGTGACACAAGTCAGCTGCGTTGACAGCGGCCCCGAACCTCCCCCACACAGTCAGCCGTGTTCCGGAATTCTGAGAGTGGGGAGGTTCCGTCTTCTGTCTGCAGCACCCGGGATCTCCTAGGAGCACTTCGCGTGTATTCCCCGAGTGTCTGCTTGTGCGGGCTGCCGGGGAAAGGCGGGGTTTGGGCTGGAAATGCAGGTAGCATCTAGTGCCTCCCCCTGGACAGGGTAGGCATTTAGCGGTCTTCCCCGTGCCAGGGAACACCTTTGACACCACTTAGCTGCGTGGAGGGCGGCACCGAACATCCCCCACACAGTCAGCCGTGTTCCGGAATTCTGAGAGTGGGGAGGTTCCGTCTTCTGTCTGCAGCACCCGGGATCTCCTAGGAGCACTTCGTGTCTTCCCCGAGTGTCTGCCTTTGCGGGCTGCCGGGGAAAGGCGGGGGTTGTGCTGGAAATTCAGGTAGCATCTAGTGCATCCTCCTGGACAGGGTAGGCAATTAGCGGATTTCCCCATGCCAGGGAACAACTGTGACACCAGTCAGCTGCGTGGACTGCGGCCCCAAACCTCCCCCACAAAGTCAGCCGTGTTCCGGAATTCTGAGAGTGGGGAGGTTCCGTCTTCTGTCTGCAGCACCCGGGATCTCCTAGGAGCACTTCGCGTGTCTTCCCCGAGTGTCTGCATGTGCGGGCTGCCTGGGAAAGCGGGGTTTGGGCTGGAAATGCAGGTAGTATCTAGGGCCTCCCCCTTGTCTTGGGAGGTAATTAGCGGACTTCCCCCTGCCAGGGAATACTTTTGACAACACTCAGCTACGTGGAGGGCGGCCCCTAACCTCCACACCACAGTCAGCCGTGTTCCGGAATTGTGAGTGTGTGGAGGATCCGTCTTCTGTCTGCAGCACCTGGGATCTCCTAGGAGCCATTCGCGTGTCTTCCCCGAGTGTCTGCATGTGCGGGCTGCCGGGGAAAGGCGGGGTATGTGCTGGAAATGCAGGTAGTATCTAGTGCCTCCCCCTGGACTTGGGAGGTAATTTGCGGTCTTCCCCCTGCAAGGGAACCCCTGTGACACCAGTCAGCTGCGTGGACGGCGGCCCCAAACCTCCCACACACAGTCAGCCGTGTTCCGGAATTCTGAGATTGGGGAGGTTCCGTCTCCTGTCTGCAGCACCCGGGATAACCTAGGAGCACTTCGCGTGTCTTCCCCGAGTGTCTGCATGTGCGGGCTGCCGGGGAAAGGCGGGGTTTCGCCTGGAAATGCAGGTAGCATCCAGTGCCTCCCCCTGGACAGGGTAGGCAATTAGCGGATTTCCCCCTGCCAGGGAATATCTTTCACACCACTCAGCTGCGTGGAGGGCAGCCCCTAACCTCCCCCACACAGTCAGCCGTGTTCCGGAATTGTGAGTGTGGGGAGGTTCCGGCTTCTGTCTGCAGCACCCGGGATCTCCTAGTAGCACTTCACGTGTTTTCCCTGAGAGCCTGCATGTGCGGGATGCCGGGGAAAGGCGGGGTTTGGGCTGGAAATGCAGGTAGAATCTAGTGCCACCCCCTGGACAGGGTAGGCAATTAGCGGAATTCCCCGTGCCAGGGACACCTTTGACACCACTTAGCTGCTTGGAGGGCGGCCCCGAACATCCCCCACACAGTCAGCCGTGTTCCGGTATTGTGAGTGTGGGGAGGTTCCGTCTTCTGTCTGCAGCAACCGGGATCTCCTAGGAGCCCTTCGCGTGTCTTCCCCGATTGTCTGCCTGTGCGGGCTGCTGGGGAAAGGCGGGGGTTGGGCTGGAAATGCAGGTAGCATCTAGTGCCTCTCCCTGGACAGGGTAGGCAATTAGCGGACTTCCCCCTGCCAGGGAACACCTGTGACACCAGACAGTTTCGTGGACGGCGGCCCCAAACCTCCCCCACACAGTCAGCCGTGTTCCGGAATTCTGAGAGTGGGGAGGTTCCGTCTTCTGTCTGCAGCACCCGGGATCTCCTAGGAGCATTTCGCGTGTCTTCCCCGAGTGTCTGTATGTGCGGTCTGCCGGGGGAAGCGGGGTTTGGGCTGGAAATGTAGGTAGCATCTAGTGCTCCTCCTGGACAGGGTAGGCAATTAGCGGATTTCCTCGTGCCAGGGAACACCTATGACACCACTTAGCTGCGTGGAGGGCGGCCCCGAACCTCCCCCACACAGTCAGCCGTGTTTCGGAATTGTGAGTGTATGGAGGTTCCGTCTTCTGTCTGCAGCACCCAGGATCACCTAGGAGCCGTTCACGTGTCTTCCCCGAGTGTCTCCCATTGCGGGCTGCCGGGTAAAGGCGGGGTTTGTGCTGGAAATGCAGGTAGCATCTAGTGCCACCCCCTGGACAGGGTAGGCAATTAGCGGACTTCCCCGTGCCAGGGAACACCTTTGACACCACTTAGCTGCTTGGAGGGCGGCCCCGAACCTCCCCCACACAGTTAGCCGTGTTCCGGAATTGTGAGTGTGGGGAGGTTCCGTCTTCTGTCTGCAGCACCCGGGATCTCCTAGGAGCCCTTCGTGTCTTCCGCGAGTGTCTGCCTTTGCGAGCTGCCATGGAAAGGCGGGGGTAGGGCTGGAAATTCAGGTAGCATCTAGTGCCTCCCCCTGGAATTGGGAGGTAATTAGCGGATTCCCCCTGCCAGGGAACACCTGTGACACAAGTCAGCTGCGTTGACGGCGGCCCCAAACCTCCCCCACACAGTCAGCCGTGTTCCGGAATTCTGAGAGTGGGGAGGTTCCGTCTTCTGTCTGCAGCAACCGGGATCTCCTAGGAGCCCTTCGCGTGTATTCCCCGAGTGTCTGCTTGTGCGGGCTGCCGGGGAAAGGCGGGGGTTGGGCTGGAAATGCAGGTAGCATCTTGCCTCCCCTTGAACTGGGGAGGTAATTAGCGGAATTCCGCCTGCCAGGGATCACCTGTGACACCAGTCAGCTGCGTGGACGGCGGTCCCAATCCTCCCCTACACAGTCAGCCGTGTTCCGGAATTCTGAGAGTTGGGAGGTTCCATCTTCTGTCTGCAGCACCCGGGATCTCCTAGGAGTACTTCGCGTGTCTTCCCTGTGTGTCTGCATGTGCAGGTTGCCGGGGAAAGGCGGGGGTTGGGCTGGAAATGCAGGTAGCATCTAGTGCCTCCCCCTGGACAGGTTAGGCAATTAGCGGACTTCCCTGTGCCAGGGAACATCTTTGACAATACTCAGCTGCGTGGAGGTCGGCCCCGAACCTCCCCCACACAGTCAGGCGTGTTCCGGAATTGTGAGTGTGGGGAGGTTCCGTCTTCTGTCTGCAGCACCCAGGATCTATTAGGAGCCCTTCGCGTGTCTTCCCCAAGTGTCTGCATGTGCTGGCTCTGCGGAAAGTCGGGGTTTGGGCTGGAAATGCAGGTAGCATCTAGTGCCTCCTCCTGGACAGGGTAGGCAATTTGCGGATTTCCCCATGCCAGGGAACACCTTTGACACCACTTAACTGCGTGGAGGGCGGCCCCGAACCTCCCCCACACAGTCAGCCGTGTTCCGGAATTGTGAGAGTTGGGAGGTTCCGTCTTCTGTCTGCAGCACCCGGGATCTCCTAGGAGTACTTCGCGTGTCTTCCCCGTGTGTCTGCATGTGCGGGTTGCCGGGGAAAGTCGGGGTTTTGGCTGGAAATGCAGGTAGAATCTAGTGCCTCCCCCTGGACCGTGTAGGCAATTAGCGGACTTCCCCGTGCCAGGGAACACCTTTGACACCACTTAGCTGCGTGGAGGGCGGCCCCGAACCTCCCCCACACAGTCAGCCGTGTTCCGGGATTGTGAGTGTGGGGAGGTTCCGTCTTCTGTCTGCAGCAACCGGGATCTCCTAGGAGCCCTTCGAGTGTCTTCCCCGAGTGTCTGCCTGTGTGGGCTGCCGGGGAAAGGAGGGGGGTTGGGCTGGAAATGCAGGTAGCATCTAGTGCCTCACCCTGGTATTGGGAGGTAATTAGCGGACTTCCCCCTGCCAGGGAACACCTGTGAAACCAGTCAGCTGCGTGGAAGGCTGCCCCATTCTTCTCCCACACAGTCAGCCGTGTTCCGGAATTGTGAGTGTATGGAGGATCCGTCTTCTGTCTGCAGCACCCGGGATCTCCTAGGAGCCCTTCGCGTGTCTTCCCCGAGTGTCTCCCATTGCGGGCTGCCGGGGAATTTGGGGGTTTAGCTGGAAATGCAGGTAGCATCTAGTGCCTCCCCCTGGACTGGGTAGGCAATTAGCGGACTTCCCCCTGCCAGGGAATACCTTTGACACCACACAGCAGCGTGGAGGGCCGCCCCTATCCTCCCCCACACAGTCAGCCGTCTTCCGGAATTGTGAGTGAGGGAAGGTTCCGTCTTCTGTCTGCAGCACCCGGGATCTCCTAGGAGCCCTTCGCGTGTCTTCCCCGAGTGTCTGCCTGTGCGGGCTGCCGGGGAAAGGCGGGGGTTGGGCTGGAAATGCAGGTAGCATCTAGTGCCTCCCCCAGGACAGGGTAGGCAATTAGCGGAATTCCCCGTGCCAGGGAACACCTTTGACAACACTCAGCTGCGTGGAGGGCGGCCCCGAACCTCCCCCACACAGTCAGGCGTGTTCCGGAATTGTGAGTTTGGGGAGGTTCCGTCTTCTGTCTGCAGCACCCGGGATCTCCTAGGAGCCCTTCGGGTGTCTTCCCCGAGTGTCTACCTGTGCGGGCTGCCGGGGAAAGGCGGGGGTTGGGCTGGAAATGCAGGTAGTATCTAGTGCCTCCCCCTGGACTTGGGAGGCAATTAGCGGACTTCCCCATGCCAGGGAACACCTGTGACACTAGTCAGCTGGGTGGACGGCGGCCCGAAACCTCCCTCACACAGTCATCCGTGTTACGGAATTCTGAGAGTGGGGAGGTTCCGTCTTCTGTCTGCAGCATCCGGGAACTCCTAAGAGCCCTTCGCGTGTATTCCCCGAGTGTCTGCCAGTGCGGGCTGCCGGGGAAAGGCGGGGGTTGTGCTGGAAATGCAGGTAGCATCTAGTGCCTCCCCCTGAACAGGGGAGGTAATTAGCGGAATTCCCCCTGCCAGGGAACACCTGTGACACCAGTCAGCTGCGTGGAAGGCGGCCCCATTCTTCCCCCACACAGTCAGCCGTGTTCCGGAATTGTGATTGTGGGGAGGTTCCGTCTTCTGTCTGCAGCACCCGGGATCTCCTAGTAGCCCTTCGCATGTCTTCCCTGAGTGTCTACCTTTTCGGGCTGCCGGGGAAAGCGGGGGTTGGGCTGGGAATGCAGGTAGTATCTAGTGCCTCTCCCTGGACCGGGTAGGCAATTAGCGGATTTCCCCGTGCCAGGGAACACCTTTGACACCACTTAGCTGCGTGGAGTGCGGCCCCGAACCTCCCCCACACAGTTAGCCGTGTTCCGGAATTGTGAGTGTGGGGAGGTTCCGTCTTCTGTCTGCAGCACCCGGGATCTCCTAGGAGCCCTTCGCGTGTCTTCCCCGAGTGTCTGCCTGTGCGGGCTACCGGGGAAAGGCGGGGATTGTGCTGGAAATGCAGGTAGCACCTAGTGCCTACCCCTGGACACGGTAGGCAATTAGCGGACTTCCCCCTGCCTGGGAACATATTTGACATCACTCAGCTGTGTGGAAAGCGGCCCCTAACCTACCCCACACAGTCAGCCGTGTTCCGGAATTCTGAGAGTGGGGAGGTTCCGTCCTCTGTCTCCAGCACCCGGGATCTCCTAGGAGCAATTCGCGTGTCTTCCCCGAGTGTCTGCATGTGCGGGCTGCCGGGGAAATGCGGGGTTTGGGCTGGAAAAGCAGGTAGCATCTAGTGCCTCCCCCTGGACAGGGTAGGCAATTAGCGGACTTCCCCGTGCAAAGGAACACCTTTGACACCACTTAGCTACGGGGAGGGCGGCCCCGAACCTCCCCCACACAGTCAGCCGTGTTCCGGAATTGTGAGTGTGGGGAGGTTCCGTTTTCTGTCTGCAGCACCAGGGATCTCCTAGGAGCCCTTCGCGTGTCTTCCCCGAGTGTCTACCTGTGCGGGCTCCTGGGGAAAGGCGGGGGTTGGGGTGGAAATGCAGGTAGTATCTAGTGCCTCCCCCTGGACTTGGGAGGAAATTTCCGGACTTCCCCCTGCCAGGGAACACCTGTGACACCAGTCAGCTGCGTGGACGGCGGTCCCAAACCTCCCCCACACAGTCAGCCTTGTTCCGGAATTCTGAGAGTTGGGAGGTTGCATCTTCTGTCTGCAGCACCCGGGATCTCCTAGGAGCCCTTCGCGTGTTTTCCCCGAGTGTCTGCCTGTGCGGGCTGTCGGGGAAAGGCGGGGGTTGGGCTGGAAATGCAGGTAGCATCTAGTGCCTCCCCCTGGACAGGTTAGGCAATTAGCGGACTTCCCCGTGCCATGGAACAACTTTGACACTACTCAGCTGCGTGGAGGTCGGCCCCGAACCTCCCCCACACAGTCAGGTGTGTTCCGGAATTGTGAGAGTGGGGAGGTTCCGTCTTCTGTCTGCAGCACCCGGGATCTCCTAGGAGCCCTTCGCGTGTCTTCCCCAAGTGTCTGCATGTGCGGGCTGCTGGGGAAAGTCGGGGTTTGGGCTGGAAAGGCAGGTAGCATCTAGTGCCTCACCCTGGACAGGGTAGGCAATTTGCGGATTTCCCCATGCCAGGGAACACCTTTGACACCACTTTACTGCGTGGAGGGCGGCCCCGAACCTCCCCCACACAGTCAGCCGTGTTCCGGAATTGTGATTGTGGGGAGGTTCCGTCTTCTCTCTGCAGAACCCGGGATCACCTAGGAGCCCTTCGCGTGTCTTCCCCGAGTGTCTCCCATTGCGGTCTGCCGGGGAAAGGCGGGGGTAGTGCTGGAAATGCAGGTAGCATCTAGTGCCTCCCCCTGGACAGGGTAGGCAATTAGCGGACTTCCCCCTGCCAGGGAACATTTTTGACACCACTCAGCTGCGTGGAGGGCGGCCCCTATCCTCCCCCACACAGTCAGCCGTGTTCCGGAATTGTGAGTGTGGGGAGGTTCCGTCTTCTGTCTGCAGCAACTGGGATCTCCTAGGAGTCATTCGCGTGTCTTCCCCGAGTGTCTGCATGTGCGGGCTGCCGGGGAAATGCGGGGGTTGTGCTGGAAATGCAGGTAGCATCTAGTGCCTCCTCCTGGACAGGGTAGGCAATTAGCGGACTTCCCCTGCCAGGGAACACCTGTGACACTAGTCAGCTGCGTGGAAGGCGGCCCGAAACCTCCCCCACACAGTCATCCGTGTTCCGGAATTCTGAGTGTGGGGAGGTTCCGTCTTCTGTCTGCAGCACCCGGGATCTCCTAAGAGCCCTTCGCGTGTATTTCCCGAGTGTCTGGATGTGCGGGTTGCCGGGGAAATGCGGATGTTGTGCTGGAAATGCAGGTAGCATCTAGTGCCTCCCCCTGAACAGGGGAGGTAATTAGCGGACTACCCCCTGCCAGGGAATACCTTTGACACCACTCAGCTGCGTGGAGGGCGGCCCCTAACCTCCCCCACACAGTCAGCCGTGTTCCGGAATTGTGAGTGTGGGGAGGTTCCGTCTTCTGTCTGCAGCACCCGGGCTCTCCTAGGAGCCCTTCGCGTGTCTTCCCCGAGTGTCTCCCATTGCGGGCTGCCGGGGAAAGCGGGGGTTTGGCTGGAAATGCAGGTAGCATCTAGTGCCTCCCCCTGGACAGGGTAGGCAATTAGCGGACTACCCCCTGCCAGGGAATACCTTTGACACCACTCAGCTGCGTGGAGGGCGGCCCCTAACCTCCCCCACACAGTCAGCCGTGTTCCGGAATTGTGAGTGTGGGGAGGTTCCGTCTTCTGTCTGCAGCACCCGGGATCTCCTAGGAGCCCTTCGCGTGTCTTCCCCGAGTGTCTGCCTGTGCGGGCTGCCAGGGAAAGGCGGGGTTGGGCTGGAAATGCAGGTAGCATCTAGTGCCTCCCCCTTGACAGGTTAGGCAATTAGCGGACTTCCCCGTGCCAGGGAACACCTTTGACACTACTCAGCTGCGTGGAGGGCGGCCCCGAACCTCCCCGACACAGTCAGGCGTGTTCCGGAATTGTGAGTGTTGGGAGGTTCCGTCTTCTGTCTGCAGCACCCGGGATCTCCTAGGAGCCCTTCGCGTGTCTTCTCCGAGTGTCTGCATGTGCGGGCTGCCGGGGAAAGTCGGGGGTTGGGCTGGAAATGCAGGTAGCATCTAGTGCCTCCTCCTGGACAGGGAAGGCTATTTGCGGATTTCCCCATGCCAGGGAACACCTTTGACACCACTTAACTGCGTGGAGGGCGGCCCCGAACCTCCCCCACACAGTCAGCCTTGTTCTGGAATTGTGATTTTGGGGAGGTTCCGTCTTCTGTCTGCAGCACCCGGGATCTCCTAGGAGCACTTCGCGTGTCTTCCCCGAGTGTCTCCCAATGCGGTCTGCCGGGGAAAGGCGGGGGTAGTGCTGGAAATGCAGGTAGCATCTAGTGCCTCCCCCTGGACAGGGTAGGCAATTAGCGGACTTCCCCGTGCCAGGGAACACCTTTGACACCTCTCAGCTGCGTGGAGGGCGGCCCCTAACCTCCCCCACACAGTCAGCCGTGTTCCGGAATTCTGAGAGTGGGGAGGTTCCGTCTTCTGTCTCCAGCACCCGGGATCTCCTAGGAGCACTTCGCGTGTCTTCCCCGAGTGTCTACCTGTGCGGGTTGCCGGGGAAAGGCGGGGTTTGGGCTGGAAATGCAGGTAGCTTCTAGTGCCTCCCCCTGCACCGGGTAGGCAATTAGCGGATTTCCCCGTGCCAGGGATCACCTTTGACACTACTCAGCTGCGTGGAGGGCGGCCCCGAACCTCCCCCACACAGTCAGCCGTGTTCCGGAATTGTGAGTGTGGGGAGGTTCCGTCTTCTGTCAGCAGCACCCGGGATCACCTAGGAGCCCTTCGAGTGTCTTCCCCGATTGTCTGCCTGTGCGGGCTGCCGGGGAAAGGAGGGGGGTTGGGCTGGAAATGCAGGTAGCATCTAGTGCCTCCCCCTGGAATTGGGAGGTAATTAGCGGACTTCCCCTGCCAGGGAACACCTGTGACACTAGTCAGCTGCGTGGACGGCGGCCCGAAACCTCCCCCACACAGTCATCCGTGTTACGGAATTCTGAGAGTGGGGAGGTTCCTTCTTCTGTCTGCAGCACCCGGGATTTCCTAAGAGCCCTTCGCGTGTATTCCCCGAGTGTCTGCCTGTGCGGGCTGCCGGGTAAAGGCGGGGGTTGTGCTGGAAATGCAGGTAGCATCTAGTGCCTCCCCCTGAACAGGGGAGGTAATTATCGGAATTCCCCCTGCCAGGGAACACCTGTGACACCAGTCAGCTGCGTGGAAGGCGGCCCCATTCTTCCCCCACACAGTCATACGTGTTCCGGAATTGTGAGTGTGGGGAGGTTCCGTCCTCTGTCTCCAGCACCCGGGATCTCCTAGGAGCACTTCGCGTGTCTTCCCCGAGTGTCTGCATGTGCGGGCTGCCGGGGAAAGGCGGGGTTTGGGCTGGAAATGCAGGTAGCATCTAGTGCCTCCCCCTGGACAGGGTAGGCAATTAGCGGACTTCCCCGTGCAAGGGAACACCTTTGACACCACTTAGCTTCGTGGAGGGCGGCCCCGAACCTCCCCCACACAGTCAGCCGTGTTCCGGAATTGTGAGTGTGGGGAGGTTCCGTCTTCTGTCTGCAGCACCCGGGATCTCCTAGGAGCCATTCGCGTGTCTTCCCCGAGTGTCTACATGTGCGGGCTGCTGGGGAAAAGCGGGGGTTTGGGTGGAAATTCAGGTAGTATCTAGTGCCTCACCCTGGACTTGGGAGGTAATTTGCGGACTTCCCCCTGCCAGGGATCACCTGTGACACCAGTCAGCTGCGTGGACGGCGGTACCCATCCTCCCCTACACAGTCAGCCGTGTTCCGGAATTCTGAGAGTTGGGAGGTTCCATCTTCTGTCTGCAGCACCCGGGATCTCCTAGGAGTACTTCGCGTGTCTTCCCCGTGTGTCTGCATGGGCGGGTTGCCGGGGAAAGGCGGGGTTTGGGCTGGAAAAGCAGGTAGCATCTAGTGCCTCCCCCTGGACCGGGTAGGCAATTAGCGGACTTCCCCGTGCCAGGGAACACCTTTGAATCCACTTAGCTGCGTGGAGGGCGGTCCCGAACCTCCCACACACAGTCAGCCGTGTTCCGGGATCGTGAGTGTGGGGAGGTTCCGTCTTCTGTCTGCAGCACCCGGGATCTCCTAGGAGCCCTTCGCTTGTCTTCCCCGAGTGTCTGCTTGTGCGGGCTGCCGGGGAAAGGAGGCGGGTTGGGCTGAAAATGCAGGTAGCATCTAGTGCCTCCCCCTGGACCGGGTAGGAAATTAGCGGACTTCCCCCTGCCAGGGAACACCTGTGACACCAGTCAGCTACGTGGAAGGCTGCCCCATTCTTCCCCGACACAGTCAGCCGTATTCCGGAATTGTGAGTGTATGGAGGTTCCGTCTTCTGTCTGCAGCACCCGGGATCTCCTAGGAGCCCTTCACGTGTCTTCCCCGAGTGTATCCCATTGCGGGCTGCCAGGGAAATTGGGGGTTTAGCTGGAAATGTAGGTAGCATCTAGTGCCTCCCCCTGGACAGGGTAGGCAATTAGTGGACTTCCCCCTGCCAGGGAATACCTTTGACACCACACAGCAGCGTGGAGGGCGTCTCCTAACCTCCCCCACACAGTCAGCCGTGTTCCGGAATTCTGAGTGTTGGGAGGTTCCGTCTTCTGTCTGCAGCACCCGGGATCTCCTAGGAGCACTTCGCGTGTTTTCCCCGAGTGTCTGCATGTGCGGGCTGCCGGGGAAAGGCGGGGTTTGTCTGGAAATGCAGGTAGCATCTAGTGCCTCCCCCTGGACAGGGTAGGCAATTAGCGGACTTCCCCGTGCCAGGGAACACCTTTGACACCACTTAGCTGCTTGGAGGGCGGCCCCGAACCTCCCGCACACAGTTAGCCGTGTTCCGGAATTGTGAGTGTGCGGAGGTTCCGTCTTCTGTCTGCAGTACCCGGGATCTCCTAGGAGCCCTTCGCGTGTCTTCCCCGAGTGTCTGCCTGTGCGGGCTGCCGGGGAAAGGCGGGGTTTGGGCTGGAAATGCAGGTAGCATCTAGTGCCTCCCCCTGGACAGGTTAGGCAATTAGCGGATCTCCCCGTGCCAGGGAATATCTTTGACACTACTCAGCTGCGTGGAGGTCGGCCCCGAACCTCCCCCACACAGTCAGGCGTGTTCCGGAATTGTGAGTGTGGGGAGGTTCCGTCTTCTGTCTGCAGCACCCGGGATCTCCTAGGAGCCCTTCACGTGTCTTCCCCAAGTGTCTGCATGTGCGGGCTGCTGCGGAAAGTCGGGGTTTGGGCTGGAAATGCAGGTAGCATCTAGTGCCTCCTCCTGGACAGGGTAGGCAATTTGTGGATTTCCCCATGCCAGGGAACACAATTGACACCACTTAACTGCGTGGAGGGCGGCCCCGAACCTCCCCCACACAGTCAGCCGTGTTCCGGAATTGTGAGTGTGGGGAGGTTCCGTCTTCAGTCTGCAGCACCCGAAATCTCCTAGGAGCCCTTCGCGTGTATTCCCCGAGTGTCTGCCTGTGCGGGCTGCCGGGGAAAGGCGGGGGTTGGGCTGGAAATGCAGGTAGCATCTAGTGCCTCCCCCTGGACTTGGGAGGTAATTAGCGGATTCCCCCTGCCAGGGAACATCTGTGACACAAGTCAGCTGCGTTGACAGCGGCCCCAAACCTCCCCCACACAGTCAGCCGTGTTCCGGAATTCTGAGAGTGGGGAGGTTCCGTCTTCTGTCTGCAGCACCCGGGATCTGCTAGGAGCCCTTCGCGTGTATTCCCCGTGTGTCTGCTTGTGCGGGCTGACGGGGAAAGGCGTGGGTTGGGCTCGAAATGCAGGTAGTATCTAGTGCCTCCCCCTGGACTTGGGAGGTAATTAGCGGACTTCCCCCTGCCAGGGAACACCTGTGACACCAGTAAGCTGCGTGGACGGCGGCCCCAATCCTCCCCCACAAAGTCAGGCGTGTTCCGGAATTGTGAGTGTGGGGAGGTTCCGTCTTCTGTCTGCAGCACCCGGGATCTCCTAGGAGCCCTTCGCCTGTCTTCCCCGAGTGTCTACCTGTGCGGGCTGCCGGGGAAAGGCGGGGGTTGTTCTGGAAATGAAGGTAGCATCTAGTGCCTCCCCCTGGACAGGGTAGGCATTTAGCGGATTTCCCCATGCCAGGGAACACCTGTGACAGCAGTCAGCTGCGTTGACGGCGGCCCCATACCTCCCCCACAATGTCAGCCGTGTTCCGGAATTCTGAGAGTGGGGAGGTTCCGTCTTCTGTCTGCAGCACCCGGGATCTCCTAGGAGCACTTCGCGTGTCTTCCCCGAGTGTCTGCATGTGCGGGCTGCCGGGGAAAGGCGGGGTTTGGGCTGGAAATGCAGGTAGCATCTAGTGCCTCCCCCTGGACAGGGTAGGCATTTAGCGGACTTCCCCGTGCCAGGGAACACCTTTGACACCACTTAGCTGCGTGGAGGGCGGCCCCGAACATCCCCCACACAGTCAGCCGTGTTCCGGAATTCTGAGAGTGGGGAGGTTCCGTCTTCTGTCTGCAGCACCCGGGATCTCCTAGGAGCACTTCGTGTCTTCCCCGAGTGTCTGCCTTTGCGGGCTGCCGGGGAAAGGCGGGGGTTGTGCTGGAAATGCAGGTAGCATCTAGTGCATCCTCCTGGACAGGGTAGGCAATTAGCGGATTTCCCCATGCCAGGGAACACCTGTGACACCAGTCAGCTGCGTGGACTGTGGCCCCAAACCTCCCCCACAAAGTCAGCCGTGTTCCAATATTCTGAGTGTGGGGAGGTTCAGTCTTCTGTCTGCAGCACCCGGGATCTCCTAGGAGCACTTCGCGTGTCTTCCCCGAGTGTCTGCATGTGCGGGCTGCCGGGGAAACCTTGGTTTGCGCTGGAAATGCAGGTAGTATCTAGGGCCTCCCCCTTGTCTTGGGAGGTAATTAGCGGACTTCCCCCTGCCAGGGAATACTTTTGACACCACTCAGCTACGTGGAGGGCGGCCCCTAACCTCCCACACACAGTCAGCCGTGTTCCGGAATTCTGAGAGTGGGGAGGTTCCGTCTCCTGTCTGCAGCACCCGGGATATCCTAGGAGCACTTCGCGTGTCTTCCCCGAGTGTCTGCATGTGCGGGATGCCGGGGAAAGGCGGGGTTTCGGCTGCAAATGCAGGTAGCATCCAGTGCCTCCCCCTGGACAGGGTAGGCAATTAGCGGATTTCCCCATGCCAGGGAACACCTGTGACACCAGTCAGCTGCGTGGACTGTGGCCCCAAACCTCCCTCACAAAGTCAGCCGTGTTCCGGAATTCTGAGTGTGGGGAGGTTCAGTCTTCTGTCTGCAGCACCCGGGATCTCCCAGGAGCACTTCGCGTGTCTTCCCCGAGTGTCTGCATGTGCGGGCTGCCGGGGAAACCTTGGTTTGGTCTGGAAATGCAGGTAGTATCTAGGGCCTCCCCCTTGTCTTGGGAGGTAATTAGCGGACTTCCCCCTGCCAGGGAATACTTTTGACACCACTCAGCTACGTGGAGGGCGGCCCCTAACCTCCCACACACAGTGAGCCGTGTTCCGGAATTCTGAGAGTGGGGAGGTTCCGTCTCCTGTCTGCAGCAACCGGGATATCCTAGGAGCACTTCGCGTGTCTTCCCCGAGTGTCTGCATGTGCGGGCTGCCGGGGAAACCTTGGTTTGGGCTGGAAATGCAGGTAGTATCTAGGGCCTCCCCCTTGTCTTGGGAGGTAATTAGCGGACTTCCCACTGCCAGGGAATACTTTTGACACCACTCAGCTACGTGGAGGGCGGCCCCTAACCTCCCACACACAGTCAGCCGTGTTCCGGAATTCTGAGAGTGGGGAGGTTCCGTCTCCTGTCTGCAGCACCCGGGATATCCTAGGAGCACTTCGCGTGTCTTCCCCGAGTGTCTGCCTTTGCGGGCTGCCGGGGAAAGGCGGGGGTTGTGCTGGAAATGCAGGTAGCATCTAGTGCATCCTCCTGGACAGGGTAGGCAATTAGCGGATTTCCCCATGCCAGGGAACACCTGTGACACCAGTCAGCTGCGTGGACTGTGGCCCCAAACCTCCCCCACAAAGTCAGCCGTGTTCCGGAATTCTGAGTGTGGGGAGGTTCAGTCTTCTGTCTGCAGCACCCGGGATCTCCTAGGAGCACTTCGCGTGTCTTCCCCGAGTGTCTCCCATTGCGGGCTTCCGGGTAAAGGCGGGGTTTGGGCTGGAAATGCAGGTAGCATCTAGTGCCTCCCCCTGGACAGGGTAGGCAATTAGCGGAATTCCCCGTGCCAGGGAACACCTTTGACACCACTTAGCTGCTTAGAGGGCGGCCCCGAACCTCCCCCACACAGTTAGCCGTGTTCCGGAATTGTGAGTGTGCGGAGGTTCCGTCTTCTGTCTGTAGCACCCGGGATCTCCTAGGAGCCATTCGCCTGTCTTCCCCGAGTGTCTAAATGTGCGGTCTGCCGGGGAAAGGCGGGGGTTGGGCTGGAAATTCAGATAGTATCTAGTGCCTCCCCCTGGACTTGGGAGGTAATTTGCGGACTTCCCCCTGCCAGGGATCACCTGTGACACCAGTCAGCTGCGTGGACGGCGTTACCCATCCTCCCCTACACAGTCAGCCGTGTTCCGGAATTCTGAGAGTTGGGAGGTTCCATCTTCTGTCTGCAGCACCCAGGATCTCCTAGGAGTACTTCGCGTGTCTTCCCCGTGTGTCTGCATGGGCGGGTTGCCGGGGAAAGGCGGGGTTTGGGCTGGAAAAGCAGGTAGCATCTAGTGCCTCCCCCTGGACCGGGTAGGCAATTAGCGGACTTCCCCGTGCCAGGGAACACCTTTGAATCCACTTAGCTGCGTGGAGGGCGGTCCCGAACCTCCCACACACAGTCAGCCGTGTTCCGGGATCGTGAGTGTGGGGAGGTTCCGTCTTCTGTCTGCAGCACCCGGGATCTCCTAGGAGCCCTTCGCTTGTCTTCCCCGAGTGTCTGCTTGTGCGGGCTGCCGGGGAAAGGAGGGGGGTTGGGCTGGAAATGCAGGTAGCATCTAGTGCCTCCCCCTGGACCGGGTAGGAAATTAGCGGACTTCCCCCTGCCAGGGAACACCTGTGACACCAGTCAGCTACGTGGAAGGCTGCCCCATTCTTCCCCGACACAGTCAGCCGTATTCCGGAATTGTGAGTGTATGGAGGTTCCGTCTTCTGTCTGCAGCACCCGGGATCTCCTAGGAGCCCTTCGCGTGTCTTCCCCGAGTGTATCCCATTGCGGGCTGCCAGGGAAATTGGGGGTTTAGCTGGAAATGTAGGTAGCATCTAGTGCCTCCCCCTGGACAGGGTAGGCAATTAGTGGACTTCCCCCTGCCAGGGAATACCTTTGACACCACACAGCAGCGTGGAGGGCGTCTCCTAACCTCCCCCACACAGTCAGCCGTGTTCCGGAATTCTGAGTGTTGGGAGGTTCCGTCTTCTGTCTGCAGCACCCGGGATCTCCTAGGAGCACTTCGCGTGTTTTCCAAGAGTGTCTGCATGTGCAGGCTGCCGGGGAAAGGCGGGGTTTGTCTGGAAATGCAGGTAGCATCTAGTGCCTCCCCCTGGACAGGGTAGGCAATTAGCGGACTTCCCCGTGCCAGGGAACACCTTTGACACCACTTAGCTGCTTGGAGGGCGGCCCCGAACCTCCCCCACACAGTTAGACGTGTTCCGGAATTGTGAGTGTGCGGAGGTTCCGTCTTCTGTCTGCAGTACCCGGGATCTCCTAGGAGCCCTTCGCGTGTCTTCCCCGAGTGTCTGCCTGTGCGGGCTGCCGGGGAAAGGCGGGGTTTGGGCTGGAAATGCAGGTAGCATCTAGTGCCTCCCCCTGGACAGGTTAGGCAATTAGCGGATCTCCCCGTGCCAGGGAACATCTTTGACACTACTCAGCTGCGTGGAGGTCGGCCCCGAACCTCCCACACACAGTCAGGCGTGTTCCGGAATTGTGAGTGTGGGGAGGTTCCGTCTTCTGTCTGCAGCACCCGGGATCTCCTAGGAGCCCTTCACGTGTCTTCCACAAGTGTCTGCATGTGCGGGCTGCTGCGGAAAGTCGGGGTTTGGGCTGGAAATGCAGGTAGCATCTAGTGCCTCCTCCTGGACAGGGTAGGCAATTTGTGGATTTCCCCATGCCAGGGAACACCATTGACACCACTTAACTGCGTGGAGGGCGGCCCCGAACCTCCCCCACACAGTCAGCCGTGTTCCGGAATTGTGAGTGTGGGGAGGTTCCGTCTTCAGTCTGCAGCACCCGGAATCTCCTAGGAGCCCTTCGCGTGTATTCCCCGAGTGTCTGTCTGTGCGGGCTGCCGGGGAAAGGCGGGGGTTGGGCTGGAAATGCAGGTAGCATCTAGTGCCTCCCCCTGGACTTGGGAGGTAATTAGCGGACTTCCCCCTGCCAGGGAACACCTGTGACACCAGTAAGCTGCGTGGACGGCGGCCCCAATCCTCCCCCGCAAAGTCAGGCGTGTTCCGGAATTGTGAGTGTGGGGAGGTTCCGTCTTCTGTCTGCAGCACCCGGGATCTCCTAGGAGCCCTTCGCGTGTCTTCCCCGAGTGTCTACCTGTGCGGGCTGCCGGGGAAATTCGGGGGTTGTTCTGGAAATGAAGGTAGCATCTAGTGCCTCCCCCTGGACAGGGTAGGCATTTAGCGGATTTCCCCATGCCAGGGAACACCTGTGACAGCAGTCAGCTGCGTGGACGGCGGCCCCAAACCTCCCCCACAATGTCAGCCGTGTTCCGGAATTCTGAGAGTGGGGAGGTTCCGTCTTCTGTCTGCAGCACCCGGGATCTCCTAGGAGCACTTCGCGTGTCTTCCCCGAGTGTCTGCATGTGCGGGCTGCCGGGGAAAGGCGGGGTTTGGGCTGGAAATGCAGGTAGCATCTAGTGCCTCCCCCTGGACAGGGTAGGCATTTAGCGGACTTCCCCGTGCCAGGGAACACCTTTGACACCACTTAGCTGCGTGGAGGGCGGCCCCGAACATCCCCCACACAGTCAGCCGTGTTCCGGAATTCTGAGAGTGGGGAGATTCCGTCTTCTGTCTGCAGCACCCGGGATCTCCTAGGAGCACTTCGTGTCTTCCCCGAGTGTCTGCCTTTGCGGGCTGCCGGGGAAAGGCGGGGGTTGTGCTGGAAATGCAGGTAGTATCTAGGGCCTCCCCCTTGTCTTGGGAGGTAATTAGCGGACTTCCCCCTGCCAGGGAATACTTTTGACACCACTCAGCTACGTGGAGGGCGGCCCCTAACCTCCCACACACAGTCAGCCGTGTTCCGGAATTCTGAGAGTGGGGAGGTTCCGTCTCCTGTCTGCAGCACCCGGGATATCCTAGTAGCCCTTCACGTGTTTTCCCCGAGAGTCTGCATGTGCGGGCTGCGGGGGAAAGGCGGGGTTTGGGCTGGAAATGCAGGTAGCATCTAGTGCCACCCCCTGGACAGGGTAGGCAATTAGCGGAATTCCCCGTGCCAGGGAACACCTTTGACCCCACTTAGCTGCTTGGAGGGCGGCCCCGAACATCCCCCACACAGTCAGCCGTGTTCCGGAATTGTGAGTGTGGTGAGGTTCCGTCTTCTGTCTGCAGCAACCGGGATCTCCTAGGAGCCCTTCGCGTGTCTTCCCCGATTGTCTGCCTTTGCGGGCTGCCGGGGAAAGGCGGGGGTTGTGCTGGAAATGCAGGTAGCATCTAGTGCATCCTCCTGGACAGGGTAGGCAATTAGCGGATTTCCCCATGCCAGGGAACACCTGTGACACCAGTCAGCTGCGTGGACTGTGGCCCCAAACCTCCCCCACAAAGTCAGCCGTGTTCCGGAATTCTGAGTGTGGGGAGGTTCAGTCTTCTGTCTTCAGCACCCGGGATCTCCTAGGAGCACTTCGCGTGTCTTCCCCGAGTGTCTGCATGTGCGGGCTGCCGGGGAAACCTTGGTTTGGGCTGGAAATACAGGTAGTATCTAGGGCCTCCCCCTTGTCTTGGGAGGTAATTAGCGGACTTCCCCCTGCCAGGGAATACTTTTGACACCACTCAGCTACGTGGAGGGCGGCCCCTAACCTCCCACACACAGTGAGCCGTGTTCCGGAATTCTGAGAGTGGGGAGGTTCCGTCTCCTGTCTGCAGCACCCGGGATATCCTAGGAGCACTTCGCGTGTCTTCCCCGAGTGTCTGCATGTGCGGGCTGCCGGGGAAACCTTGGTTTGTGCTGGAAATGCAGGTAGTATCTAGGGCCTCCCCCTTGTATTGGGAGGTAATTAGCGGACTTCCCCCTGCCAGGGAATACTTTTGACACCACTCAGCTACGTGGAGGGCGGCCCCTAACCTCCCACACACAGTCAGCCGTGTTCCGGAATTCTGAGAGTGGGGAGGTTCCGTCTCCTGTCTGCAGCACCCGGGATATCCTAGGAGCACTTCGCGTGTCTTCCCCGAGTGTCTGCATGTGCGGGCTGCCGGGGAAAGGCGGGGTTTGGGCTGGAAATGCAGGTAGCATCTAGTGCCTCCCCCTGGACAGGGTAGGCATTTAGCGGACTTCCCCGTGCCAGGGAACACCTTTGACACCACTTAGCTGCGTGGAGGGCGGCCCCGAACATCCCCCACACAGTCAGCCGTGTTCCGGAATTCTGAGAGTGGGGAGATTCCGTCTTCTGTCTGCAGCACCCGGGATCTCCTAGGAGCACTTCGTGTCTTCCCCGAGTGTCTGCCTTTGCGGGCTGCCGGGGAAAGGCGGGGGTTGTGCTGGAAATGCAGGTAGTATCTAGGGCCTCCCCCTTGTCTTGGGAGGTAATTAGCGGACTTCCCCCTGCCAGGGAATACTTTTGACACCACTCAGCTACGTGGAGGGCGGCCCCTAACCTCCCACACACAGTCAGCCGTGTTCCGGAATTCTGAGAGTGGGGAGGTTCCGTCTCCTGTCTGCAGCACCCGGGATATCCTAGTAGCCCTTCACGTGTTTTCCCCGAGAGTCTGCATGTGCGGGCTGCGGGGGAAAGGCGGGGTTTGGGCTGGAAATGCAGGTAGCATCTAGTGCCACCCCCTGGACAGGGTAGGCAATTAGCGGAATTCCCCGTGCCAGGGAACACCTTTGACCCCACTTAGCTGCTTGGAGGGCGGCCCCGAACATCCCCCACACAGTCAGCCGTGTTCCGGAATTGTGAGTGTGGTGAGGTTCCGTCTTCTGTCTGCAGCAACCGGGATCTCCTAGGAGCCCTTCGCGTGTCTTCCCCGATTGTCTGCCTTTGCGGGCTGCCGGGGAAAGGCGGGGGTTGTGCTGGAAATGCAGGTAGCATCTAGTGCATCCTCCTGGACAGGGTAGGCAATTAGCGGATTTCCCCATGCCAGGGAACACCTGTGACACCAGTCAGCTGCGTGGACTGTGGCCCCAAACCTCCCCCACAAAGTCAGCCGTGTTCCGGAATTCTGAGTGTGGGGAGGTTCAGTCTTCTGTCTTCAGCACCCGGGATCTCCTAGGAGCACTTCGCGTGTCTTCCCCGAGTGTCTGCATGTGCGGGCTGCCGGGGAAACCTTGGTTTGGGCTGGAAATACAGGTAGTATCTAGGGCCTCCCCCTTGTCTTGGGAGGTAATTAGCGGACTTCCCCCTGCCAGGGAATACTTTTGACACCACTCAGCTACGTGGAGGGCGGCCCCTAACCTCCCACACACAGTGAGCCGTGTTCCGGAATTCTGAGAGTGGGGAGGTTCCGTCTCCTGTCTGCAGCACCCGGGATATCCTAGGAGCACTTCGCGTGTCTTCCCCGAGTGTCTGCATGTGCGGGCTGCCGGGGAAACCTTGGTTTGTGCTGGAAATGCAGGTAGTATCTAGGGCCTCCCCCTTGTATTGGGAGGTAATTAGCGGACTTCCCCCTGCCAGGGAATACTTTTGACACCACTCAGCTACGTGGAGGGCGGCCCCTAACCTCCCACACACAGTCAGCCGTGTTCCGGAATTCTGAGAGTGGGGAGGTTCCGTCTCCTGTCTGCAGCACCCGGGATATCCTAGGAGCACTTCGCGTGTCTTCCCCGAGTGTCTGCCTTTGCGGGCTGCCGGGGAAAGGCGGGGGTTGTGCTGGAAATGCAGGTACCATCTAGTGCATCCTCCTGGACAGGGTAGGCAATTAGCGGATTTCCCCATGCCAGGGAACACCTGTGACACCAGTCAGCTGCGTGGACTTTGGCCCCAAACCTACCCCACAAAGTCAGCCGTGTTCCGGAATTCTGAGTGTGGGGAGGTTCAGTCTTCTGTCTGCAGCACCCGGGATCTCCTAGGAGCACTTCGCGTGTCTTCCCCGAGTGTCTCCCATTGCGGGCTTCCGGGTAAAGGCGGGGTTTGGGCTGGAAATGCAGGTAGCATCTAGTGCCTCCCCCTGGACAGGGTAGGCAATTAGCGGACTTCCCCGTGCCAGGGAACACCTTTGACACCACTTAGCTGCTTAGAGGGCGGTCCCGAACCTCCCACACACAGTCAGCCGTGTTCCGGGATCGTGAGTGTGGGGAGGTTCCGTCTTCTGTCTGCAGCACCCGGGATCTCCTAGGAGCCCTTCGCTTGTCTTCCCCGAGTGTCTGCTTGTGCGGGCTGCCGGGGAAAGGAGGGGGGTTGGGCTGGAAATGCAGGTAGCATCTAGTGCCTCCCCCTGGACTTGGGAGGTAATTTGCGGACGTCCCCCTGCCAGGGAACACCTGTGACACCTGTCAGCCTCGTGGACGTCGGCCCCAAACCTCCCCCACACAGTCAGCCATGTTCCGGAATTCTGAGAGTGGGGAGGTTCCGTCCTCTGTCTCCAGCACCCGGGATCTCCTAGGAGCACTTCGCGTGTCTTCCCCGAGTGTCTGCATGTGCGGGCTGCCGGGGAAAGGCGGGGTTTGGGCTGGAAATGCAGGTAGCATCTAGTGCCTCCCCCTGGACAGGGTAGGCAATTAGCGGACTTCCCCGTGCAAGGGAACACCTTTGACACCACTTAGCTTCGTGGAGGGCGGCCCCGAACCTCCCCCACACAGTCAGCCGTGTTCCGGAATTGTGAGTGTGGGGAGGTTCCGTCTTCTGTCTGCAGCACCCGGGATCTCCTAGGAGCCCTTCGCGTGTCTTCCCCGAGTGTCTACATGTGCGGGCTGCTGGGGAAAAGCGGGGGTTTGGGTGGAAATTCAGGTAGTATCTAGTGCCTCACCCTGGACTTGGGAGGTAATTTGCGGACTTCCCCCTGCCAGGGATCACCTGTGACACCAGTCAGCTGCGTGGACGGCGTTACCCATCCTCCCCTACACAGTCAGCCGTGTTCCGGAATTCTGAGAGTTGGGAGGTTCCATCTTCTGTCTGCAGCACCCAGGATCTCCTAGGAGTACTTCGCGTGTCTTCCCCGTGTGTCTGCATGGGCGGGTTGCCGGGGAAAGGCGGGGTTTGGGCTGGAAAAGCAGGTAGCATCTAGTGCCTCCCCCTGGACCGGGTAGGCAATTAGCGGACTTCCCCGTGCCAGGGAACACCTTTGAATCCACTTAGCTGCGTGGAGGGCGGTCCCGAACCTCCCACACACAGTCAGCCGTGTTCCGGGATCGTGAGTGTGGGGAGGTTCCGTCTTCTGTCTGCAGCACCCGGGATCTCCTAGGAGCCCTTCGCTTGTCTTCCCCGAGTGTCTGCTTGTGCGGGCTGCCGGGGAAAGGAGGGGGGTTGGGCTGGAAATGCAGGTAGCATCTAGTGCCTCCCCCTGGACCGGGTAGGAAATTAGCGGACTTCCCCCTGCCAGGGAACACCTGTGACACCAGTCAGCTACGTGGAAGGCTGCCCCATTCTTCCCCGACACAGTCAGCCGTATTCCGGAATTGTGAGTGTATGGAGGTTCCGTCTTCTGTCTGCAGCACCCGGGATCTCCTAGGAGCCCTTCGCGTGTCTTCCCCGAGTGTATCCCATTGCGGGCTGCCAGGGAAATTGGGGGTTTAGCTGGAAATGTAGGTAGCATCTAGTGCCTCCCCCTGGACAGGGTAGGCAATTAGTGGACTTCCCCCTGCCAGGGAATACCTTTGACACCACACAGCAGCGTGGAGGGCGTCTCCTAACCTCCCCCACACAGTCAGCCGTGTTCCGGAATTCTGAGTGTTGGGAGGTTCCGTCTTCTGTCTGCAGCACCCGGGATCTCCTAGGAGCACTTCGCGTGTTTTCCCCGAGTGTCTGCATGTGCGGGCTGCCGGGGAAAGGCGGGGTTTGTCTGGAAATGCAGGTAGCATCTAGTGCCTCCCCCTGGACAGGGTAGGCAATTAGCGGACTTCCCCGTGCCAGGGAACACCTTTGACACCACTTAGCTGCTTGGAGGGCGGCCCCGAACCTCCCCCACACAGTTAGACGTGTTCCGGAATTGTGAGTGTGCGGAGGTTCCGTCTTCTGTCTGCAGTACCCGGGATCTCCTAGGAGCCCTTCGCGTGTCTTCCCCGAGTGTCTGCCTGTGCGGGCTGCCGGGGAAAGGCGGGGTTTGGGCTGGAAATGCAGGTAGCATCTAGTGCCTCCCCCTGGACAGGTTAGGCAATTAGCGGATCTCCCCGTGCCAGGGAACATCTTTGACACTACTCAGCTGCGTGGAGGTCGGCCCCGAACCTCCCCCACACAGTCAGGCGTGTTCCGGAATTGTGAGTGTGGGGAGGTTCCGTCTTCTGTCTGCAGCACCCGGGATCTCCTAGGAGCCCTTCACGTGTCTTCCCCAAGTGTCTGCATGTGCGGGCTGCTGCGGAAAGTCGGGGTTTGGGCTGGAAATGCAGGTAGCATCTAGTGCCTCCTCCTGGACAGGGTAGGCAATTTGTGGATTTCCCCATGCCAGGGAACACCATTGACACCACTTAACTGCGTGGAGGGCGGCACCGAACCTCCCCCACACAGTCAGCCGTGTTCCGGAATTGTGAGTGTGGGGAGGTTCCGTCTTCAGTCTGCAGCACCCGGAATCTCCTAGGAGCCCTTCGCGTGTATTCCCCGAGTGTCTGCCTGTGCGGGCTGCCGGGGAAAGGCGGGGGTTGGGCTGGAAATGCAGGTAGCATCTAGTGCCTCCCCCTGGACTTGGGAGGTAATTAGCGGACTTCCCCCTGCCAGGGAACACCTGTGACACCAGTAAGCTGCGTGGACGGCGGCCCCAATCCTCCCCCGCAAAGTCAGGCGTGTTCCGGAATTGTGAGTGTGGGGAGGTTCCGTCTTCTGTCTGCAGCACCCGGGATCTCCTAGGAGCCCTTCGCGTGTCTTCCCCGAGTGTCTACCTGTGCGGGCTGCCGGGGAAAGGCGGGGGTTGTTCTGGAAATGAAGGTAGCATCTAGTGCCTCCCCCTGGACAGGGTAGGCATTTAGCGGATTTCCCCATGCCAGGGAACACCTGTGACAGCAGTCAGCTGCGTGGACGGCGGCCCCAAACCTCCCCCACAATGTCAGCCGTGTTCCGGAATTCTGAGAGTGGGGAGGTTCCGTCTTCTGTCTGCAGCACCCGGGATCTCCTAGGAGCACTTCGCGTGTCTTCCCCGAGTGTCTGCATGTGCGGGCTGCCGGGGAAAGGCGGGGTTTGGGCTGGAAATGCAGGTAGCATCTAGTGCCTCCCCCTGGACAGGGTAGGCATTTAGCGGACTTCCCCGTGCCAGGGAACACCTTTGACACCACTTAGCTGCGTGGAGGGCGGCCCCGAACATCCCCCACACAGTCAGCCGTGTTCCGGAATTCTGAGAGTGGGGAGATTCCGTCTTCTGTCTGCAGCACCCGGGATCTCCTAGGAGCACTTCGTGTCTTCCCCGAGTGTCTGCCTTTGCGGGCTGCCGGGGAAAGGCGGGGGTTGTGCTGGAAATGCAGGTAGTATCTAGGGCCTCCCCCTTGTCTTGGGAGGTAATTAGCGGACTTCCCCCTGCCAGGGAATACTTTTGACACCACTCAGCTACGTGGAGGGCGGCCCCTAACCTCCCACACACAGTCAGCCGTGTTCCGGAATTCTGAGAGTGGGGAGGTTCCGTCTCCTGTCTGCAGCACCCGGGATATCCTAGGAGCACTTCGCGTGTCTTCCCCGAGTGTCTGCATGTGCGGGATGCCGGGGAAAGGCGGGGTTTCGGCTGGAAATGCAGGTAGCATCCAGTGCCTCCCCCTGGACAGGGTAGGCAATTAGCGGATTTCCCCCTGCCAGGGAATACCTTTCACACCACTCAGCTGCGTGGAGGGCAGCCCCTAACCTCTTCCACACAGACAGCCGTGTTCCGGAATTGTGAGTGTGGGGAGGTTCCGGCTTCTGTCTGCAGCACCCGGGATCTCCTAGTAGCCCTTCACGTGTTTTCCCCGAGAGTCTGCATGTGCAGGCTGCGGGGGAAAGGCGGGGTTTGGGCTGGAAATGCAGGTAGCATCTAGTGCCACCCCCTGGACAGGGTAGGCAATTAGCGGAATTCCCCGTGCCAGGGAACACCTTTGACCCCACTTAGCTGCTTGGAGGGCGGCCCCGAACATTCCCCACACAGTCAGCCGTGTTCCGGAATTGTGAGTGTGGTGAGGTTCCGTCTTCTGTCTGCAGCAACCGGGATCTCCTAGGAGCCCTTCGCGTGTCTTCCCCGATTGTCTGCCTTTGCGGGCTGCCGGGGAAAGGCGGGGGTTGTGCTGGAAATGCAGGTAGCATCTAGTGCATCCTCCTGGACAGGGTAGGCAATTAGCGGATTTCCCCATGCCAGGGAACACCTGTGACACCAGTCAGCTGCGTGGACTGTGGCCCCAAACCTCCCCCACAAAGTCAGCCGTGTTCCGGAATTCTGAGTGTGGGGAGGTTCAGTCTTCTGTCTACAGCACCCGGGATCTCCTAGGAGCACTTCACGTGTCTTCCCCGAGTGTCTGCATGTGCGGGCTGCCGGGGAAACCTTGGTTTGGGCTGGAAATGCAGGTAGTATCTAGGGCCTCCCCCTTGTCTTGGGAGGTAATTAGCGGACTTCCCCCTGCCAGGGAATACTTTTGACACCACTCAGCTACGTGGAGGGCGGCCCCTAACCTCCCACACACAGTGAGCCTTGTTCCGGAATTCTGAGAGTGGGGAGGTTCCGTCTCCTGTCTGCAGCACCCGGGATATCCTAGGAGCACTTCGCGTGTCTTCCCCGAGTGTCTGCATGTGCGGGCTGCCGGGGAAACCTTGGTTTGTGCTGGAAATGCAGGTAGTATCTAGGGCCTCCCCCTTGTCTTGGGAGGTAATTAGCGGACTTCCCCCTGCCAGGGAATACTTTTGACACCACTCAGCTACGTGGAGGGCGGCCCCTAACCTCCCACACACAGTCAGCCGTGTTCCGGAATTCTGAGAGTGGGGAGGTTCCGTCTCCTGTCTGCAGCACCCGGGATATCCTAGGAGCACTTCGCGTGTCTTCCCCGAGTGTCTGCCTTTGCGGGCTGCCGGGGAAAGGCGGGGGTTGTGCTGGAAATGCAGGTAGCATCTAGTGCATCCTCCTGGACAGGGTAGGCAATTAGCGGATTTCCCCATGCCAGGGAACACCTGTGACACCAGTCAGCTGCGTGGACTTTGGCCCCAAACCTACCCCACAAAGTCAGCCGTGTTCCGGAATTCTGAGTGTGGGGAGGTTCAGTCTTCTGTCTGCAGCACCCGGGATCTCCTAGGAGCACTTCGCGTGTCTTCCCCGAGTGTCTCCCATTGCGGGCTTCCGGGTAAAGGCGGGGTTTGGGCTGGAAATGCAGGTAGCATCTAGTGCCTCCCCCTGGACAGGGTAGGCAATTAGCGGACTTCCCCGTGCCAGGGAACACCTTTGACACCACTTAGCTGCTTAGAGGGCGGTCCCGAACCTCCCACACACAGTCAGCCGTGTTCCGGGATCGTGAGTGTGGGGAGGTTCCGTCTTCTGTCTGCAGCACCCGGGATCTCCTAGGAGCCCTTCGCTTGTCTTCCCCGAGTGTCTGCTTGTGCGGGCTGCCGGGGAAAGGAGGGGGGTTGGGCTGGAAATGCAGGTAGCATCTAGTGCCTCCCCCTGGACCGGGTAGGAAATTACCGGACTTCCCCCTGCCAGGGAACACCTGTGAAACCAGTCAGCTACGTGGAAGGCTGCCCCATTCTTCCCCGACACAGTCAGCCGTATTCCGGAATTGTGAGTGTATGGAGGTTCCGTCTTCTGTCTGCAGCACCCGGGATCTCCTAGGAGCCCTTCGCGTGTCTTCCCCGAGTGTATCCCATTGCGGGCTGCCAGGGAAATTGGGGGTTTAGCTGGAAATGTAGGTAGCATCTAGTGCCTCCCCCTGGACAGGGTAGGCAATTAGCGGACTTCCCCCTGCCAGGGAATACCTTTGACATCACACAGCAGCGTGGAGGGCGTCTCCTAACCTCCCCCACACAGTCAGCCGTGTTCCGGAATTCTGAGTGTTGGGAGGTTCCGTCTTCTGTCTGCAGCACCCGGGATCTCCTAGGAGCACTTCGCGTGTTTTCCCCGAGTGTCTGCATGTGCGGGCTGCCGGGGAAAGGCGGGGTTTGTCTGGAAATGCAGGTAGCATCTAGTGCCTCCCCCTGGACAGGGTAGGCAATTAGCGGACTTCCCCGTGCCAGGGAACACCTTTGACACCACTTAGCTGCTTGGAGGGCGGCCCCGAACCTCCCCCACACAGTTAGCCGTGTTCCGGAATTGTGAGTGTGCGGAGGTTCCGTCTTCTGTCTGCAGTACCCGGGATCTCCTAGGAGCCCTTCGCGTGTCTTCCCCGAGTGTCTGCCTGTGCGGGCTGCCGGGGAAAGGCGGGGGTTGGGCTGGAAATGCAGGTAGCATCTAGTGCCTCCCCCTGGACTTGGGAGGTAATTAGCGGATTCCCCCTGCCAGGGAACATCTGTGACACAAGTCAGCTGCGTTGACAGCGGCCCCAAACCTCCCCCACACAGTCAGCCGTGTTCCGGAATTCTGAGAGTGGGGAGGTTCCGTCTTCTGTCTGCAGCACCCGGGATCTGCTAGGAGCCCTTCGCGTGTATTCCCCGTGTGTTTGCTTGTGCGGGCTGACGGGGAAAGGCGTGGGTTGGGCTCGAAATGCAGGTAGTATCTAGTGCCTCCCCCTGGACTTGGGAGGTAATTAGCGGACTTCCCCCTGCCAGGGAACACCTGTGACACCAGTAAGCTGCGTGGACGGCGGCCCCAATCCTCCCCCACAAAGTCAGGCGTGTTCCGGAATTGTGAGTGTGGGGAGGTTCCGTCTTCTGTCTGCAGCACCCGGGATCTCCTAGGAGCCCTTCGCGTGTCTTCCCCGAGTGTCTACCTGTGCGGGCTGCCGGGGAAAGGCGGGGGTTGGTCTGGAAATGAAGGTAGCATCTAGTGCCTCCCCCTGGACAGGGTAGGCATTTAGCGGATTTCCCCATGCCAGGGAACACCTGTGACAGCAGTCAGCTGCGTGGACGGCGGCCCCAAACCTCCCCCACAATGTCAGCCGTGTTCCGGAATTCTGAGAGTGGGGAGGTTCCGTCTTCTGTCTGCAGCACCCGGGATCTCCTAGGAGCACTTCGCGTGTCTTCCCCGAGTGTCTGCATGTGCGGGCTGCCGGGGAAAGGCGGGGTTTGGGCTGGAAATGCAGGTAGCATCTAGTGCCTCCCCCTGGACAGGGTAGGCATTTAGCGGACTTCCCCGTGCCAGGGAACACCTTTGACACCACTTAGCTGCGTGGAGGGCGGCCCCGAACATCTCCCACACAGTCAACCGTGTTCCGGAATTCTGAGAGTGGGGAGGTTCCGTCTTCTGTCTGCAGCACCCGGGATCTCCTAGGAGCACTTCGTGTCTTCCGCGAGTGTCTGCCTTTGCGGGCTGCCGGGGAAAGGCGGGGGTTGTGCTGGAAATGCAGGTAGCATCTAGTGCATCCTCCTGGACAGGGTAGGCAATTAGCGGATTTCCCCATGCCAGGGAACACCTGTGACACCAGTCAGCTGCGTGGACTGTGGCCCCAAACCTCCCCCACAAAGTCAGCCGTGTTCCAATATTCTGAGTGTGGGGAGATTCAGTCTTCTGTCTGCAGCACCCGGGATCTCCTAGGAGCACTTCGCGTGTCTTCCCCGAGTGTCTGCATGTGCGGGCTGCCGGGGAAACCTTGGTTTGGGCTGGAAATGCAGGTAGTATCTAGGGCCTCCCCCTTGTCTTGGGAGGTAATTAGCGGACTTCCCCCTGCCAGGGAATACTTTTGACACCACTCAGCTACGTGGAGGGCGGCCCCTAACCTCCCACACACAGTCAGCCGTGTTCCGGAATTCTGAGAGTGGGGAGGTTTCGTCTCCTGTCTGCAGCACCCGGGATATCCTAGGAGCACTTCGCGTGTCTTCCCCGAGTGTCTGCATGTGCGGGATGCCGGGGAAAGGCGGGGTTTCGGCTGGAAATGCAGGTAGCATCCAGTGCCTCCCCCTGAACAGGGTAGGCAATTAGCGGATTTCCCCCTGCCAGGGAATACCTTTCACACCACTCAGCTGCGTGGAGGGCAGCCCCTAACCTCTTCCACACAGACAGCCGTGTTCCGGAATTGTGAGTGTGGGGAGGTTCCGGCTTCTGTCTGCAGCACCCGGGATCTCCTAGTAGCCCTTCACGTGTTTTCCCCGAGAGTCTGCATGTGCGGGCTGCGGGGGAAAGGCGGGGTTTGGGCTGGAAATGCAGGTAGCATCTAGTGCCACCCCCTGGACAGGGTAGGCAATTAGCGGAATTCCCCGTGCCAGGGAACACCTTTGACCCCACTTAGCTGCTTGGAGGGCGGCCCCGAACATCCCCCACACAGTCAGCCGTGTTCCGGAATTGTGAGTGTGGTGAGGTTCCGTCTTCTGTCTGCAGCAACCGGGATCTCCTAGGAGCTCTTCGCGTGTCTTCATCGATTGTCTGCCTTTGCGGGCTGCCGGGGAAAGGCGGGGGTTGTGCTGGAAATGCAGGTAGCATCTAGTGAATCCTCCTGGACAGGGTAGGCAATTAGCGGATTTCCCCATGCCAGGGAACACCTGTGACACCAGTCAGCTGCGTGGACTGTTGCCCCAAACCTCCCCCACAAAGTCAGCCGTGTTCCGGAATTCTGAGTGTGGGGAGGTTCAGTCTTCTGTCTGCAGCACCCGGGATCTCCTAGGAGCACTTCGCGTGTCTTCCCCGAGTGTCTGCATGTGCGGGCTGCCGGGGAAACCTTGGTTTGGGCTGGAAATGCAGGTAGTATCTAGGGCCTCCCCCTTGTCTTGGGAGGTAATTAGCGGACTTCCCCCTGCCAGGGAATACTTTTGACACCACTCAGCTACGTGGAGGGCGGCCCCTAACCTCCCACACACAGTGAGCCGTGTTCCGGAATTCTGAGAGTGGGGAGGATCCGTCTCCTGTCTGCAGCACCCGGGATCTCCTAGGAGCACTTCGCGTGTCTTCCCCGAGTGTCTCCCATTGCGGGCTTCCGGGTAAAGGCGGGGTTTGGGCTGGAAATGCAGGTAGCATCTAGTGCCTCCCCCTGGACAGGGTAGGCAATTAGCGGACTTCCCCGTGCCAGGGAACACCTTTGACACCACTTAGCTGCTTAGAGGGCGGCCCCGAACCTCCCCCACACAGTTAGCCGTGTTCCGGAATTGTGAGTGTGCGGAGGTTCCGTCTTCTGTCTGCAGTACCCGGGATCTCCTAGGAGCCCTTCGCGTGTCTTCCCCGAGTGTCTGCCTGTGCGGGCTGCCGGGGAAAGGCGGGGTTTGGGCTGGAAATGCAGGTAGCATCTAGTGCCTCCCCCTGGACAGGTTAGGCAATTAGCGGATCTCCCCGTGCCAGGGAACATCTTTGACACTACTCAGCTGCGTGGAGGTCGGCCCCGAACCTCCCCCACACAGTCAGGCGTGTTCCGGAATTGTGAGTGTGGGGAGGTTCCGTCTTCTGTCTGCAGCACCCGGGATCTCCTAGGAGCCGTTCACGTGTCTTCCCCAAGTGTCTGCATGTGCGGGCTGCTGCGGAAAGTCGGGGTTTGGGCTGGAAATGCAGGTAGCATCTAGTGCCTCCTCCTGGACAGGGTAGGCAATTTGTGGATTTCCCCATGCCAGGGAACACCATTGACACCACTTAACTGCGAAGAGGGCGGCCCCGAACCTCCCCCACACAGTCAGCCGTGTTCCGGAATTGTGAGTGTGGGGAGGTTCCGTCTTCAGTCTGCAGCACCCGGGATCTCCTAGGAGCCCTTCGCGTGTATTCCCCGAGTGTCTGCCTGTGCGGGCTGCCGGGGAAAGGCGGGGGTTGGGCTGGAAATGCAGGTAGCATCTAGTGCCTCCCCCTGGACTTGGGAGGTAATTAGCGGATTCCCCCTGCCAGGGAACATCTGTGACACAAGTCAGCTGCGTTGACAGCGGCCCCAAACCTCCCCCACACAGTCAGCCGTGTTCCGGAATTCTGAGAGTGTGGAGGTTCCGTCTTCTGTCTGCAGCACCCGGGATCTGCTAGGAGCCCTTCGCGTGTATTCCCCGTGTGTCTGCTTGTGCGGGCTGACGGGGAAAGGCGTGGGTTGGGCTCGAAATGCAGGTAGTATCTAGTGCCTCCCCCTGGACTTGGGAGGTAATTAGCGGACTTCCCCCTGCCAGGGAACACCTGTGACACCAGTAAGCTGCGTGGACGGCGGCCCCAATCCTCCCCCACACAGTCAGGCGTGTTCCGGAATTGTGAGTGTGGGGAGGTTCCGTCTTCTGTCTGCAGCACCCGGGATCTCCTAGGAGCCCTTCGCGTGTCTTCCCCGAGTGTCTACCTGTGCGGGCTGCCGGGGAAAGGCGGGGGTTGGTCTGGAAATGAAGGTAGCATCTAGTGCCTCCCCCTGAACATAGTAGGCACTTAGCGGATTTCCCCATGCCAGGGAACACCTGTGACAGCAGTCAGCTGCGTGGACGGCGGCCCCAAACCTCCCCCACAATGTCAGACGTGTTCCGGAATTCTGAGAGTGGGGAGGTTCCGTCTTCTGTCTGCAGCACCCTGGATCTCCTAGGAGCACTTCGCGTGTCTTCCCCGAGTGTCTGCATGTGCGGGCTGCCGGGGATAGGCGGGGTTTGGGCTGGAAATGCAGGTAGCATCTAGTGCCTCCCCCTGGACAGGGTAGGCATTTAGCGGACTTCCCCGTGCCAGGGAACACCTTTGACACCACTCAGCTACGTGGAGGGCGGCCCCTAACCTCCCACACACAGTCAGCCGTGTTCCGGAATTCTGAGAGTGGGGAGGTTCCGTCTCCTGTCTGCAGCACCCGGGATATACTAGGAGCACTTCGCGTGTCTTCCCCGAGTGTCTGCATGTGCGGGATGCCGGGGAAAGGCGGGGTTTCGGCTGCAAATGCAGGTAGCATCCAGTGCCTCCCCCTGGACAGGGTAGGCAATTAGCGGAATTCCCCGTGCCAGGGAACACCTTTGACCCCACTTAGCTGCTTGGAGGGCGGCCCCGAACATCCCCCACACAGTCAGCCGTGTTCCGGAATTGTGAGTGTGGTGAGGTTCCGTCTTCTGTCTGCAGCAACCGGGATCTCCTAGGAGCCCTTCGCGTGTCTTCCCCGATTGTCTGCCTTTGCGGGCTGCCGGGGAAAGGCGGGGGTTGTGCTGGAAATGCAGGTAGCATCTAGTGCATCCTCCTGGACAGGGTAGGCAATTAGCGGATTTCCCCATGCCAGGGAACACCTGTGACACCAGTCAGCTGCGTGGACTGTGGCCCCAAACCTCCCCCACAAAGTCAGCCGTGTTCCGGAATTCTGAGTGTGGGGAGGTTCAGTCTTCTGTCTGCAGCACCCGGGATCTCCTAGGAGCACTTCGCGTGTATTCCCCGAGTGTCTGCATGTGCGGGCTGCCGGGGAAACCTTGGTTTGGGCTGGAAATGCAGGTAGTATCTAGGGCCTCCCCCTTGTCTTGGGAGGAAATTAGCGGACTTCCCCCTGCCAGGGAATACTTTTGACACCACTCAGCTACGTGGAGGGCGGCCCCTAACCTCCCACACACAGTCAGCCTTGTTCCGGAATTCTGAGAGTGGGGAGGTTCCGTCTCCTGTCTGCAGCACCCGATATCCTAGGAGCACTATGCGTGTCTTCCCCGAGTGTCTGCATGTGCGGGCTGCCGGGGAAACCTTGGTTTGGGCTGGAAATGCAGGTAGTATCTAGGGCCTCCCCCTTGTCTTGGGAGGTAATTAGCGGACTTCCCCCTGCCAGGGAATACTTTTGACACCACTCAGCTACGTGGAGGGCGGCCCCTAAACTCCCACACACAGTCAGCCGTGTTCCGGAATTCTGAGAGTGGGGAGGTTCCGTCTTCTGTCTGCAGCACCCGGGATCTCCTAGGAGCCCTTCGTGTCTTCCCCGAGTGTCTGCCTTTGCGGGCTGCCGGGGAAAGGCGGGGGTTGTGCTGGAAATGCAGGTAGCATCTAGTGCATCCTCCTGGACAGGGTAGGCAATTAGCGGATTTCCCCATGCCAGGGAACACCTGTGACACCAGTCAGCTGCGTGGACTGTGGCCCCAAACCTCCCCCACAAAGTCAGCCGTGTTCCGGAATTCTGAGTTTGGGGAGGTTCAGTCTTCTGTCTGCAGCACCCGGGATCTCCAAGGAGCACTTCGCGTGTCTTCCCCGAGTGTCTCCCATTGCGGGCTTCCGGGTAAAGGCGGGGTTTGGGCTGGAAATGCAGGTAGCATCTAGTGCCACCCCCTGGACAGGGTAGGCAATTAGCGGACTTCCCCCTGCCAGGGAACACCTGTGACATCAGACAGTTTCGTGGACGGCGGCCCCAAACCTCCCCCACACAGTCAGCCGTGTTCCGGAATTCTAAGAGTGGGGAGGTTCCGTCTTCTGTCTGCAGCACCGGGGATCTCCTAGGAGCATTTCGCGTGTCTTCCCCTAGTGTCTGCATGTGCGGTCTGCCGGGGGAAGCGGGGTTTGGGCTGGAAATATAGGTAGCATCTAGTGCTCCTCCTGGACAGGGTAGGCAATTAGCGGATTTCCTCGTGCCAGGGAACACCTATGACACCACTTAGCTGCGTGGAGGGCGGCCCCGAACCTCCCCCACACAGTCAGGCGTGTTCCGGAATTGTGAGTGTGGGGAGGTTCCGTCTTCTGTCTGCAGCACCCGGGATCTCCTAGGAGCCCTTCGTGTCTTCCGCGAGTGTCTGCCTTTGCGAGCTGCCGGGGAAAGGCGGGGGTTGGGCTGGAAATGCAGGTAGCATCTAGTGCCTCCCAGTGGAATTGGGAGGTAATTAGCGGATTCCCCCTGCCAGGGAACATCTGTGACAAATGTCAGCAGCGTTGACGGCGGCCCCAAACCTCCCCCACACAGTCAGCCGTGTTCCGGAATTCTGAGAGTGGGGAGGTTCCGTCTTCTGTCTGCAGCAACCGGGATCTCCTAGGAGCCCTTCGCGTGTATTCACCGAGTGTCTGCTTGTGCGGGCTGCCGGGGAAAGGCGGGGGTTGGGCTGGAAATGCAGGCAGCATCTTGCCTCCACTTGAACTGGGGAGGTAATTAGCGGAATTCCGCCTGCCAGGGAACACCTGTGACACCAGTCAGCTGCGTGGAAGGCGGCCCAATTCTTCCCCCACACAGTAAGCCGTGTTCCGGAATTGTGAGTGTATGGAGGTTCCGTCTTCTGTCTGCAGCACCCGGGATCTCCTAGGAGACGTTTGCGTGTCTTCCCCGAGTGTATCCCATTGCGGGCTGCCGGGGAAAGCGGGGGTTTGGCTGGAAATGCAGGTAGCATCTAATGCCTCCCCCTGGACAGGGTAGGCAATTAGCGGACTTCCCCCTGCCAGGGAATACCTTTGACACCACTCAGCTGCGTGGAGGGCGGCCCCTAACCTCCCCCACACAGTCAGCCGTGTTCCGGAATTGTGAGTGTTGGGAGGTTCCGTCTTCTGTCTGCAGCACCCGGGATCTCCTAGGAGCCTTACGCGTGTTTTCCCCGAGAGTCTGCATGTGCGGGCTGCCGGGGAAAGGCGGGGTTTGGGCTGGAAATGCAGGTAGTTTCTAGTGCCACCCCCTGGACAGGGTAGGCAATTAGCGGACTTCCACGTGCCAGGGAATACCTTTGACACCACTTAGCTGCGTGGAGGGCGGACCCGAACCTCCCCCACACAGTTCGACGTGTTCCGGAATTGTGATTGTGGGGAGGTTCTGTCTTCTGTCTGCAGCACCCGGGATCTCCTAGGAGCCCTTCGCGTGTCTTCCCCGAGTTTCTACATGGGCGGGCTGCCGGGGAAAGGAGGGGGGTTGGGCTGGAAATGCAGGTAGCATCTAGTGCCTCCCCCTGGAATTGGGAGGTAATTAGCGGACTTCCCCCTGCCAGGGAACACCTGTGACACCAGTCAGCTGCGTGGAAGGCTGCCCCATTCTTCCCCCACACAGTCAGCCGTGTTCCGGAATTGTGAGTGTATGGAGGTTCCGTCTTCTGTCTGCAGCACCCGGTATCTCCTAGGAGCCCTTCGCGTGTCTTCCCCGAGTGTCTCCCATTGCGGGCTGCTGGGGAAATTGGTGGTTTAGCTGGAAATGCAGGTAGCATCTAGTGCCTCCCCCTGGACAGGGTAGGCATTTAGCGGAATTCCCCCTACCAGGGAATACCTTTGACACCACACAGCAGCGTGGAGGGCGTCTCCTAACCTCCCCCACACAGTCAGCCGTGTTCCGGAATTCTGAGTGTGCGGAGGTTCCGTCTTCTGTCTGCAGCACCCGGGATCTCCTAGGAGCCCTTCGCGTGTCTTCCCTGAGTGTCTGCCTGTGCGGGCTGCCGGGGAAAGGCGGGGGTTGGGCTGGAAATGCAGGTAGCATCTAGTGCCTCCCCCTGGACAGGTTAGGCAATTAGCGGACTTCCCCGTGCCAGGGAACATCTTTGACACTACTCAGCTGCGTGGAGGTCGGCCCCGAACCTCCCCCACACAGTCAGGCGTGTTCCGGAATTGTGAGTGTGGGGAGGTTCCGTCTTCTGTCTGCAGCACCCGGGATCTCCTAGGAGCCCTTCACGTGTCTTCCCCAAGTGTCTGCATGTGCGGGCTGCTGCGGAAAGTCGGGGTTTGGGCTGGAAATGCAGGTAGCATCTAGTGCCTCCTCCTGGACAGTGTAGGCAATTTGTGGATTTCCCCATGCCTGGGAACACCTTTGACACCACTTAACTGCGTGGAGGGCGGCCCCGAACCTCCCCCACACAGTCAGCCGTGTTCCGGAATTGTGAGTGTGGGGAGGTTCCGTCTTCTGTCTGCAGCACCCGGGATCTCCTAGGAGCCGTTCGCGTGTCTTCCCCGAGTGTCTCCCATTGCGGGCTGCCGGGGAAAGGCGGGGTTTGGGCTGGAAATGCAGGTAGCATCTAGTGCCACCCCCTGGACAGGGTAGGCAATTAGCGGACTTCCCCGTGCCAGGGAACACCTTTGACACCACTTAGCTGCTTGGAGGGCGGCCCCGAACCTCCCCCACACAGTTAGCCGTGTTCCGGAATTGTGAGTGTGGGGAGGTTCCGTCTTCTGTCTGCAGCACCCGGGATCTCCTAGGAGCCCTTCGTGTCTTCCGCGAGTGTCTGCCTTTGCGAGCTGCCGGGGAAAGGCGGGGGTTGTGCTGGAAATCAGGTAGCATCTAGTGCCTCCCCCTGAACTTGGGAGGTAATTAGCGGAATTCCCCATGCCAGGGAACACATTTGACACCACTCACCTGCGTGGAGAGCCGCCCCAAATCTCCCACACACAGTCAGCCATGTTCTGGAATTGTGCGTGTGCGGAGGTTCCGTTTTCTGTCTGCAGCACCCGGGATCTCCTAGGAGCCCTTCGCGTGTATTCCCCGAGTGTCTGCCTGTGCGGGCTGCCGGGGAAAGGCGGGGGTTGGGCTGGAAATGCAGGTAGCATCTAGTGCCTCCCCCTGGACTTGGGAGGTAATTAGCAGATTCCCCCTGCCAGGGAACACCTGTGACACAAGTCAGCTGCGTTGACAGCGGCCCCGAACCTCCCCCACACAGTCAGCCGTGTTCCGGAATTCTGAGAGTGGGGAGGTTCCGTCTTCTGTCTGCAGCACCCGGGATCTCCTAGGAGCCCTTCGCGTGTATTCCCCGAGTGTCTGCTTGTGCGGGCTGCCGGGGAAAGGCGTGGGTTGGGCTGGAAATGCAGGTAGTATCTAGTGCCTCCCCCTGGACTTGGGAGGTAATTAGCGGACTTCCCCCTGCCAGGGAACACCTGTGACACCAGTAAGCTGCGTGGACGGCGGCACCAAACCTCCCCCACACAGTCAGGCGTGTTCCGGAATTGTGAGTGTGGGGAGGTTCCGTCTTCTGTCTGCAGCACCCGGGATCTCCTAGGAGCCCTTCGCGTGTCTTCCCCGAGACTCTGCATGTGCGGGCTGCCGGGTAAAGGCGGGGTTTGGGCTGGAAATGCAGGTAGCATCTAGTGCCACCCCCTAGACAGGGTAGGCCATTAGCGGACTTCCCCGTGCCAGGGAACACCTTTGACACCACTTAGCTGCTTGGAGGGCGGCCCCGAACCTCCCCCACACAGTTAGCCGTGTTCCGGAATTGTGAGTGTGGGGAGGTTCCGTCTTCTGTCTGCAGCACCCGGGATCTCCTAGGAGCCCTTCGTGTCTTCCGCGAGTGTCTGCCTTTGCGAGCTGCCGGGGAAAGGCGGGGGTTGGGCTGGAAATGCAGGTAGTATCTAGTGCCTCCCCCTGGAATTGGGAGGTAATTAGCGGATTCCCCCTGCCAGGGAACACCTGTGACACCACTTAGCTGCGTGGAGGGCGGACCCGAACCTCCCCCACACAGTTCGACGTGTTCCGGAATTGTGATTGTGGGGAGGTTCTGTCTTCTGTCTGCAGCACCCGGGATCTCCTAGGAGCCCTTCGCGTGTCTTCCCCGAGTGTCTACATGGGCGGGCTGCCGGGGAAAGGAGGGGGGTTGGGCAGGAAATGCAGGTAGCATCTAGTGCCTCCCCCTGGAATTGGGAGGTAATTAGCGGACTTCCCCCTGCCAGGGAACACCTGTGACACCAGTCAGCTGCGTGGAAGGCTGCCCCATTCTTCCCCCACACAGTCAGCCGTGTTCCGGAATTGTGAGTGTATGGAGGTTCCGTCTTATGTCTGCAGCACCCGGGATCTCCTAGGAGCCCTTCGCGTGTCTTCCCCGATTGTCTCCCATTGCGGGCTGCCGGGGAAATTGGGGGTTTAGCTGGAAATGCAGGCAGCATCTAGTGCCTCCCCCTGGACAGGGTAGGCAATTAGCGGACTTCCCCCTACCAGGGAATACCTTTGACACCACACAGCAGCGTGGAGGGCGTCTCCTAACCTCCCCCACACAGTCAGCCGTGTTCCGGAATTCTGAGTGTGCGGAGGTTCCGTCTTCTGTCTGCAGCACCCGGGATCTTCTAGGAGCCCTTCGCGTGTCTTCCCCGAGTGTCTGCCTGTGCGGGCTGCCGGGGAAAGGCGGGGGTTGGGCTGGAAATGCAGGTAGCATCTAGTGCCTCCCCCTGGACAGGTTAGGCAATTAGCGGACTTCCCCGTGCCAGGGAACATCTTTGACACTACTCAGCTGCGTGGAGTTCGGCCCCGAACCTCCCCCACACAGTCAGGCGTGTTCCGGAATTGTGAGTGTGGGGAGGTTCAGTCTTCTGTCTGCAGCACCCGGGATCTCCTAGGAGCCCTTCACGTGTCTTCCCCAAGTGTCTGCATGTGCGGGCTGCTGCGGAAAGTCGGGGTTTGGTCTGGAAATGCAGGTAGCATCTAGTGCCTCCTCCTGGACAGGGTAGGCAATTTGTGGATTTCCCCATGCCTGGGAACACCTATGACACCACTTAGCTGCGTGGAGGGCGGCCCCGAACATCCCCCACACAGTAAGCCGTGTTCCGGAATTGTGAGTGTGGGGAGGTTCCGTCTTCTGTCTGCAGCACCCGGGATCTCCTAGGAGCCGTTCGCGTGTCTTCCCCGAGTGTCTCCCATTGCGGGCTGCCGGGGAAAGGCGGGGTTTGGGCTGGAAATGCAGGTAGCATCTAGTGCCACCCCCTGGACAGGGTAGGCAATTAGCGGACTTCCCCGTGCCATGGAACACCTTTGACACCACTTAGCTGCTTGGAGGGCGGCCCCGAACCTCCCCCACACAGTTAGCCGTGTTCCGGAATTGTGAGTGTGGGGAGGTTCCGTCTTCTGTCTGCAGCACCCGGGATCTCCTAGGAGCCCTTCGTGTCTTCCGCGAGTGTCTGCCTTTGCGAGCTGCCGGGGAAAGTCGGGGGTTGTGCTGGAAAAGCAGGTAGCATCTAGTGCCTCCCCCTGGACTTGGGAGGTAATTAGCGGACTTCCCCATGCCAGGGAACACATTTGACACCACTCACCTGCGTGGAGAGCGGCCCCAAATCTCCCACACACAGTCAGCCATGTTCTGGAATTGTGCGTGTGCGGAGGTTCCGTTTTCTGTCTGCAGCACCCGGGATCTCCTAGGAGCCCTTCGCGTGTATTCCCCGAGTGTCTGCCTGTGCGGGCTGCCGGGGAAAGGCGGGGGTTGGGCTGGAAATGCAGGTAGCATCTAGTGCCTCCCCCTGGACTTAGGAGGTAATTAGCAGATTCCCCCTGCCAGGGAACACCTGTGACAGAAGTCAGCTGCGTTGACAGCGGCCCCGAACCTCCCCAACACAGTCAGCCGTGTTCCGGAATTCTGAGAGTGGGGAGGTTCCGTCTTCTGTCTGCAGCACCCGGGATCTCCTAGGAGCCCTTCGCGTGTATTCCCCGAGTGTCTGCTTCTGCGGGCTGCCGGGGAAAGGCGTGGGTTGGGCTGGAAATGCAGGTAGTATCTAGTGCCTCCCCCTGGACTTGGGAGGTAATTAGCGGACTTCCCCCTGCCAGGGAACACCTGTGACACCAGTAAGCTGCGTGGACGGCGGCCCCAAACCTCCCCCACAAAGTCAGCCGTGTTCCGGAATTCTGAGTGTGGGGAGGTTCCGTCTTCTGTCTGCAGCACCCGGGATCTCCTAGGAGCACTTCGCGTGTCTTCCCCGAGTGTCTGCATGTGCGGGCTGCCGGGGAAAGTCGGGGTTTGGGATGGAAATGCAGGTAGCATTTAGTGCCTCCTCCTGGACAGGGTAGGCAATTTGCGGATTTCCCCATGCCAGGGAACACCTTTGACACCACTTAGCTGCGTGGAGGGCGGACCCGATCCTCCCCCACACAGTCAGGCGTGTTCCGGAATTGTGATTGTGGGGAGGTTCTGTCTTCTGTCTGCAGCACCCGGGATCTCCTAGGAGCCCTTCGCGTGTCTTCCCCGAGTTTCTACATGGGCGGGCTGCCGGGGAAAGGAGGGGGGTTGGGCTGGAAATGCAGGTAGCATCTAGTGCCTCCCCCTGGAATTGGGAGGTAATTAGCGGACTTCCCCCTGCCAGGGAACACCTGTGACACCAGTCAGCTGCGTGGAAGGCTGCCCCATTCTTCCCCCACACAGTCAGCCGTGTTCCGGAATTGTGAGTGTATGGAGGTTCCGTCTTCTGTCTGCAGCACCCGGTATCTCCTAGGAGCCCTTCGCGTGTCTTCCCCGAGTGTCTCCCATTGCGGGCTGCTGGGGAAATTGGTGGTTTAGCTGGAAATGCAGGTAGCATCTAGTGCCTCCCCCTGGACAGGGTAGGCATTTAGCGGAATTCCCCCTACCAGGGAATACCTTTGACACCACACAGCAGCGTGGAGGGCGTCTCTTAACCTCCCCCACACAGTCAGCCGTGTTCCGGAATTCTGAGTGTGCGGAGGTTCCGTCTTCTGTCTGCAGCACCCGGGATCTCCTAGGAGCCCTTCGCGTGTCTTCCCTGAGTGTCTGCCTGTGCGGGCTGCCGGGGAAAGGCGGGGGTTGGGCTGGAAATGCAGGTAGCATCTAGTGCCTCCCCCTGGACAGGTTAGGCAATTAGCGGACTTCCCCGTGCCAGGGAACATCTTTGACACTACTCAGCTGCGTGGAGGTCGGCCCCGAACCTCCCCCACACAGTCAGGCGTGTTCCGGAATTGTGAGTGTGGGGAGGTTCCGTCTTCTGTCTGCAGCACCCGGGATCTCCTAGGAGCCCTTCACGTGTCTTCCCCAAGTGTCTGCATGTGCGGGCTGCTGCGGAAAGTCGGGGTTTGGGCTGGAAATGCAGGTAGCATCTAGTGCCTCCTCCTGGACAGTGTAGGCAATTTGTGGATTTCCCCATGCCTGGGAACACCTTTGACACCACTTAACTGCGTGGAGGGCGGCCCCGAACCTCCCCCACACAGTCAGCCGTGTTCCGGAAATGTGAGTGTGGGGAGGTTCCGTCTTCTGTCTGCAGCACCCGGGATCTCCTAGGAGCCGTTCGCGTGTCTTCCCCGAGTGTCTCCCATTGCGGGCTGCCGGGGAAAGGCGGGGTTTGGGCTGGAAACGCAGGTAGCATCTAGTGCCACCCCCTGGACAGGGTAGGCAATTAGCGGACTTCCCCGTGCCAGGGAACACCTTTGACACCACTTAGCTGCTTGGAGGGCGGCCCCGAACCTCCCCCACACAGTTAGCCGTGTTCCGGAATTGTGAGTGTGGGGAGGTTCCGTCTTCTGTCTGCAGCACCCGGGATCTCCTAGGAGCCCTTCGTGTCTTCCGCGAGTGTCTGCCTTTGCGAGCTGCCGGGGAAAGGCGGGGGTTGTGCTGGAAATCAGGTAGCATCTAGTGCCTCCCCCTGAACTTGGGAGGTAATTAGCGGAATTCCCCATGCCAGGGAACACATTTGACACCACTCACCTGCGTGGAGAGCGGCCCCAAATCTCCCACACACAGTCAGCCATGTTCTGGAATTGTGCGTGTGCGGAGGTTCCGTTTTCTGTCTGCAGCACCCGGGATCTCCTAGGAGCCCTTCGCGTGTATTCCCCGAGTGTCTGCCTGTGCGGGCTGCCGGGGAAAGGCGGGGGTTGGGCTGGAAATGCAGGTAGCATCTAGTGCCTCCCCCTGGACTTGGGAGGTAATTAGCAGATTCCCCCTGCCAGGGAACACCTGTGACACAAGTCAGCTGCGTTGACAGCGGCCCCGAACCTCCCCCACACAGTCAGCCGTGTTCCGGAATTCTGAGAGTGGGGAGGTTCCGTCTTCTGTCTGCAGCACCCGGGATCTCCTAGGAGCCCTTCGCGTGTATTCCCCGAGTGTCTGCTTGTGCGGGCTGCCGGGGAAAGGCGTGGGTTGGGCTGGAAATGCAGGTAGTATCTAGTGCCTCCCCCTGGACTTGGGAGGTAATTAGCGGACTTCCCCCTGCCAGGGAACACCTGTGACACCAGTAAGCTGCGTGGACGGCGGCACCAAACCTCCCCCACACAGTCAGGCGTGTTCCGGAATTGTGAGTGTGGGGAGGTTCCGTCTTCTGTCTGCAGCACCCGGGATCTCCTAGGAGCCCTTCGCGTGTCTTCCCCGAGACTCTGCATGTGCGGGCTGCCGGGTAAAGGCGGGGTTTGGGCTGGAAATGCAGGTAGCATCTAGTGCCACCCCCTGGACAGGGTAGGCCATTAGCGGACTTCCCCGTGCCAGGGAACACCTTTGACACCACTTAGCATGTTGGAGGGCGGCCCCGAACCTCCCCCACACAGTTAGCCGTGTTCCGGAATTGTGAGTGTGGGGAGGTTCCGTCTTCTGTCTGCAGCACCCGGGATCTCCTAGGAGCCCTTCGTGTCTTCCGCGAGTGTCTGCCTTTGCGAGCTGCCGGGGAAAGGCGGGGGTTGGGCTGGAAATGCAGGTAGTATCTAGTGCCTCCCCCTGGAATTGGGAGGTAATTAGCGGATTCCCCCTGCCAGGGAACACCTGTGACACCACTTAGCTGCGTGGAGGGCGGACCCGAACCTCCCCCACACAGTTCGACGTGTTCCGGAATTGTGATTGTGGGGAGGTTCTGTCTTCTGTCTGCAGCACCCGGGATCTCCTAGGAGCCCTTCGCGTGTCTTCCCCGAGTGTCTACATGGGCGGGCTGCCGGGGAAAGGAGGGGGGTTGGGCAGGAAATGCAGGTAGCATCTAGTGCCTCCCCCTGGAATTGGGAGGTAATTAGCGGACTTCCCCCTGCCAGGGAACACCTGTGACACCAGTCAGCTGCGTGGAAGGCTGCCCCATTCTTCCCCCACACAGTCAGCCGTGTTCCGGAATTGTGAGTGTATGGAGGTTCCGTCTTATGTCTGCAGCACCCGGGATCTCCTAGGAGCCCTTCGCGTGTCTTCCCCGATTGTCTCCCATTGCGGGCTGCCGGGGAAATTGGGGGTTTAGCTGGAAATGCAGGTAGCATCTAGTGCCTCCCCCTGGACAGGGTAGGCAATTAGCGGACTTCCCCCTACCAGGGAATACCTTTGACACCACACAGCAGCGTGGAGGGCGTCTCCTAACCTCCCCCACACAGTCAGCCGTGTTCCGGAATTCTGAGTGTGCGGAGGTTCCGTCTTCTGTCTGCAGCACCCGGGATCTTCTAGGAGCCCTTCGCGTGTCTTCCCCGAGTGTCTGCCTGTGCGGGCTGCCGGGGAAAGGCGGGGGTTGGGCTGGAAATGCAGGTAGCATCTAGTGCCTCCCCCTGGACAGGTTAGGCAATTAGCGGACTTCCCCGTGCCAGGGAACATCTTTGACACTACTCAGCTGCGTGGAGGTCGGCCCCGAACCTCCCCCACACAGTCAGGCGTGTTCCGGAATTGTGAGTGTGGGGAGGTTCAGTCTTCTGTCTGCAGCACCCGGGATCTCCTAGGAGCCCTTCACGTGTCTTCCCCAAGTGTCTGCATGTGCGGGCTGCTGCGGAAAGTCGGGGTTTGGGCTGGAAATGCAGGTAGCATCTAGTGCCTCCTCCTGGACAGGGTAGGCAATTTGTGGATTTCCCCATGCCTGGGAACACCTATGACACCACTTAGCTGCGTGGAGGGCGGCCCCGAACATCCCCCACACAGTAAGCCGTGTTCCGGAATTGTGAGTGTGGGGAGGTTCCGTCTTCTGTCTGCAGCACCCGGGATCTCCTAGGAGCCGTTCGCGTGTCTTCCCCGAGTGTCTCCCATTGCGGGCTGCCGGGGAAAGGCGGGGTTTGGGCTGGAAATGCAGGTAGCATCTAGTGCCACCCCCTGGACAGGGTAGGCAATTAGCGGACTTCCCCGTGCCATGGAACACCTTTGACACCACTTAGCTGCTTGGAGGGCGGCCCCGAACCTCCCCCACACAGTTACCCGTGTTCCGGAATTGTGAGTGTGGGGAGGTTCCGTTTTCTGTCTGCAGCACCCGGGATCTCCTAGGAGCCCTTCGTGTCTTCCGCGAGTGTCTGCCTTTGCGAGCTGCCGGGGAAAGTCGGGGGTTGTGCTGGAAAAGCAGGTAGCATCTAGTGCCTCCCCCTGGACTTGGGAGGTAATTAGCGGACTTCCCCATGCCAGGGAACACATTTGACACCACTCACCTGCGTGGAGAGCGGCCCCAAATCTCCCACACACAGTCAGCCATGTTCTGGAATTGTGCGTGTGCGGAGGTTCCGTTTTCTGTCTGCAGCACCCGGGATCTCCTAGGAGCCCTTCGCGTGTATTCCCCGAGTGTCTGCCTGTGCGGGCTGCCGGGGAAAGGCGGGGGTTGGGCTGGAAATGCAGGTAGCATCTAGTGCCTCCCCCTGGACTTAGGAGGTAATTAGCAGATTCCCCCTGCCAGGGAACACCTGTGACAGAAGTCAGCTGCGTTGACAGCGGCCCCGAACCTCCCCAACACAGTCAGCCGTGTTCCGGAATTCTGAGAGTGGGGAGGTTCCGTCTTCTGTCTGCAGCACCCGGGATCTCCTAGGAGCCCTTCGCGTGTATTCCCCGAGTGTCTGCTTCTGCGGGCTGCCGGGGAAAGGCGTGGGTTGGGCTGGAAATGCAGGTAGTATCTAGTGCCTCCCCCTGGACTTGGGAGGTAATTAGCGGACTTCCCCCTGCCAGGGAACACCTGTGACACCAGTAAGCTGCGTGGACGGCGGCCCCAAACCTCCCCCACAAAGTCAGCCGTGTTCCGGAATTCTGAGTGTGGGGAGGTTCCGTCTTCTGTCTGCAGCACCCGGGATCTCCTAGGAGCACTTCGCGTGTCTTCCCCGAGTGTCTGCATGTGCGGGCTGCCGGGGAAAGTCGGGGTTTGGGATGGAAATGCAGGTAGCATTTAGTGCCTCCTCCTGGACAGGGTAGGCAATTTGCGGATTTCCCCATGCCAGGGAACACCTTTGACACCACTTAGCTGCGTGGAGGGCGGACCCGAACCTCCCCCACACAGTCAGGCGTGTTCCGGAATTGTGATTGTGGGGAGGTTCTGTCTTCTGTCTGCAGCACCCGGGATCTCCTAGGAGCCCTTCGCGTGTCTTCCCCGAGTTTCTACATGGGCGGGCTGCCGGGGAAAGGAGGGGGGTTGGGCTGGAAATGCAGGTAGCATTTAGTGCCTCCCCCTGGAATTGGGAGGTAATTAGCGGATTCCCCCTGCCAGGGAACACCTGTGACACCAGTCAGCTGCGTGGAAGGCTGCCCCATTCTTCCCCCACACAGTCAGCCGTGTTCCGGAATTGTGAGTGTATGGAGGTTCCGTCTTCTGTCTGCAGCACCCGGTATCTCTTAGGAGCCCTTCGCGTGTCTTCCCCGAGTGTCTCCCATTGCGGGCTGCTGGGGAAATTGGTGGTTTAGCTGGAAATGCAGGTAGCATCTAGTGCCTACCCCTGGACAGGGTAGGCATTTAGCGGAATTCCCCCTACCAGGGAATACCTTTGACACCACACAGCAGCGTGGAGGGCGTCTCCTAACCTCCCCCACACAGTCAGCCGTGTTCCGGAATTCTGAGTGTGCGGAGGTTCCGTCTTCTGTCTGCAGCACCCGGGATCTCCTAGGAGCCCTTCGCGTGTCTTCCCTGAGTGTCTGCCTGTGCGGGCTGCCGGGGAAAGGCGGGGGTTGGGCTGGAAATGCAGGTAGCATCTAGTGCCTCCCCCTGGACAGGGTAGGCCATTAGCGGACTTCCCCGTGCCAGGGAACACCTTTGACACCACTTAGCTGCTTGGAGGGCGGCCCCGAACCTCCCCCACACAGTTAGCCGTGTTCCGGAATTGTGAGTGTGGGGAGGTTCCGTCTTCTGTCTGCAGCACCCGGGATCTCCTAGGAGCCCTTCGTGTCTTCCGCGAGTGTCTGCCTTTGCGAGCTGCCGGGGAAAGGCGGGGGTTGGGCTGGAAATGCAGGTAGTATCTAGTGCCTCCCCCTGGAATTGGGAGGTAATTAGCGGATTCCCCCTGCCAGGGAACACCTGTGACACCACTTAGCTGCGTGGAGGGCGGACCCGAACCTCCCCCACACAGTTCGACGTGTTCCGGAATTGTGATTGTGGGGAGGTTCTGTCTTCTGTCTTCAGCACCCGGGATCTCCTAGGAGCCCTTCGCGTGTCTTCCCCGAGTGTCTACATGGGCGGGCTGCCGGGGAAAGGAGGGGGGTTGGGCAGGAAATGCAGGTAGCATCTAGTGCCTCCCCCTGGAATTGGGAGGTAATTAGCGGACTTCCCCCTGCCAGGGAACACCTGTGACACCAGTCAGCTGCGTGGAAGGCTGCCCCATTCTTCCCCCACACAGTCAGCCGTGTTCCGGAATTGTGAGTGTATGGAGGTTCCGTCTTCTCTCTGCAGCACCCGGGATCTCCTAGGAGCCCTTCGCGTGTCTTCCCCGATTGTCTCCCATTGCGGGCTGCCGGGGAAATTGGGGGTTTAGCTGGAAATGCAGGTAGCATCTAGTGCCTCCCCCTGGACAGGGTAGGCAATTAGCGGACTTCCCCCTACCAGGGAATACCTTTGACACCACACAGCAGCGTGGAGGGCGTCTCCTAACCTCCCCCACACAGTCAGCCGTGTTCCGGAATTCTGAGTGTGCGGAGGTTCCGTCTTCTGTCTGCAGCACCCGGGATCTTCTAGGAGCCCTTCGCGTGTCTTCCCCGAGTGTCTGCCTGTGCGGGCTGCCGGGGAAAGGCGGGGGTTGGGCTGGAAATGCAGGTAGCATCTAGTGCCTCCCCCTGTACAGGTTAGGCAATTAGCGGACTTCCCCGTGCCAGGGAACATCTTTGACACTACTCAGCTGCGTGGAGGTCGGCCCCGAACCTCCCCCACACAGTCAGGCGTGTTCCGGAATTGTGAGTGTGGGGACGTTCAGTCTTCTGTCTGCAGCACCCGGGATCTCCTAGGAGCCCTTCACGTGTCTTCCCCAAGTGTCTGCATGTGCGGGCTGCTGCGGAAAGTCGGGGTTTGGGCTGGAAATGCAGGTAGCATCTAGTGCCTCCTCCTGGACAGGGTAGGCAATTTGTGGATTTCCCCATGCCTGGGAACACCTATGACACCACTTAGCTGCGTGGAGGGCGGCCCCGAACATCCCCCACACAGTAAGCCGTGTTCCGGAATTGTGAGTGTGGGGAGGTTCCGTCTTCTGTCTGCAGCACCCGGGATCTCCTAGGAGCCGTTCGCGTGTCTTCCCCGAGTGTCTCCCATTGCGGGCTGCCGGGGAAAGGCGGGGTTTGGGCTGGAAATGCAGGTAGCATCTAGTGCCACCCCCTGGACAGGGTAGGCAATTAGCGGACTTCCCCGTGCCATGGAACACCTTTGACACCACTTAGCTGCTTGGAGGGCGGCCCCGAACCTCCCCCACACAGTTAGCCGTGTTCCGGAATTGTGAGTGTGGGGAGGTTCCGTCTTCTGTCTGCAGCACCCGGGATCTCCTAGGAGCCCTTCGTGTCTTCCGCGAGTGTCTGCCTTTGCGAGCTGCCGGGGAAAGTCGGGGGTTGTGCTGGAAAAGCAGGTAGCATCTAGTGCCTCCCCCTGGACTTGGGAGGTAATTAGCGGACTTCCCCATGCCAGGGAACACATTTGACACCACTCACCTGCGTGGAGAGCGGCCCCAAATCTCCCACACACAGTCAGCCATGTTCTGGAATTGTGCGTGTGCGGAGGTTCCGTTTTCTGTCTGCAGCACCCGGGATCTCCTAGGAGCCCTTCGCGTGTATTCCCCGAGTGTCTGCCTGTGCGGGCTGCCGGGGAAAGGCGGGGGTTGGGCTGGAAATGCAGGTAGCATCTAGTGCCTCCCCCTGGACTTAGGAGGTAATTAGCAGATTCCCCCTGCCAGGGAACACCTGTGACACAAGTCAGCTGCGTTGACAGCGGCCCCGAACCTCCCCCACACAGTCAGCCGTGTTCCGGAATTCTGAGAGTGGGGAGGTTCCGTCTTCTGTCTGCAGCACCCGGGATCTCCTAGGAGCCCTTCGCGTGTATTCCCCGAGTGTCTGCTTCTGCGGGCTGCCGGGGAAAGGCGTGGGTTGGGCTGGAAATGCAGGTAGTATCTAGTGCCTCCCCCTGGACTTGGGAGGTAATTAGCGGACTTCCCCCTGCCAGGGAACACCTGTGACACCAGTAAGCTGCGTGGACGGCGGCCCCAAACCTCCCCCACAAAGTCAGCCGTGTTCCGGAATTCTGAGAGTGGGGAGGTTCCGTCTTCTGTCTGCAGCACCCGGGATCTCCTAGGAGCACTTCGCGTGTCTTCCCCGAGTGTCTGCATGTGCGGGCTGCCGGGGAAAGTCGGGGTTTGGGATGGAAATGCAGGTAGCATTTAGTGCCTCCTCCTGGACAGGGTAGGCAATTTGCGGATTTCCCCATGCCAGGGAACACCTTTGACACCACTTAGCTGCGTGGAGGGCGGACCCGAACCTCCCCCACACAGTCAGGCGTGTTCCGGAATTGCGAGTGTGGGGAGGTTCCGTCTTCTGTCTGCAGCACCCGGGATCTCCTAGGAGCCGTTCGCGTGTCTTCCCCGAGTGTCTCCCATTGCGGGCTGCCGGGGAAAGGCGGGGTTTGGGCTGGAAATGCAGGTAGCATCTAGTGCCACCCCCTGGACAGGGTAGGCAATTAGCGGACTTCCCCGTGCCAGGGAACACCTTTGACACCACTTAGCTGCTTGGAGGGCGGCCCCGAACCTCCCCCACACAGTTAGCCGTGTTCCGGAATTGTGAGTGTGGGGAGGTTCCGTCTTCTGTCTGCAGCACCCGGGATCTCCTAGGAGCCCTTCGTGTCTTCCGCGAGTGTCTGCCTTTGCGAGCTGCCGGGGAAAGTCGGGGGTTGTGCTGGAAAAGCAGGTAGCATCTAGTGCCTCCCCCTGTACTTGGGAGGTAATTAGCGGACTTCCCCATGCCAGGGAACACATTTGACACCACTCACCTGCGTGGAGAGCGGCCCCAAATCTCCCAAACACAGTCAGCCATGTTCTGGAATTGTGCGTGTGCGGAGGTTCCGTTTTTTGTCTGCAGCACCCGGGATCTCCTAGGAGCCCTTCGCGTGTATTCCCCGAGTGTCTGCTTGTGCGGGCTGCCGGGGAAAGGCGTGGGTTGGGCTGGAAATGCAGGTAGTATCTAGTGCCTCCCCCTGGACTTGGGAGGTAATTAGCGGAATTCCCCCTGCCAGGGAACACCTGTGACACCAGTAAGCTGCGTGGACGGCGGCCCCAAACCTCCCCCACACAGTCAGGCGTGTTCCGGAATTGTGAGTGTGGGGAGGTTCCGTCTTCTGTCTGCAGCACCCGGGATCTCCTAGGAGCCTTTCGCGTGTCTTCCCCGAGTGTCTAACTGTGCGGGCTGCCGGGGAAAGGCGGGGGTTGGTCTGGAAATGAAGGTAGCATCTAGTGCCTCCCCCTGGACAGGGTAGGCAATTAGCGGATTTCCCCATGCCAGGGAACACCTGTGACAGCAGTCAGCTGCGTGGACGGCGGCCCCAAACCTCCCCCACAAAGTCAGCCGTGTTCCGGAATTCTGAGAGTGGGGAGGTTCCGTCTTCTGTCTGCAGCACCCGAGATCTCCTAGGAGCACTTCGCGTGTCTTCCCCGAGTGTCTGCATGTGCGGGCTGCGGGGGAAAGGCGGGGTTTGGGCTGGAAATGCAGGTAGCATCTAGTGCCTCCCCCTGGACAGGGTAGGCATTTAGCGGACTTCCCCGTGCCAGAGAACACCTTTGACACCACTTAGCTGCGTGGAGGGCGGCCCCGAACATCCCCCACACAGTCAGCCGTGTTCCGGAATTCTGAGAGTGGGGAGGTTCCGTCTTCTGTCTGCAGCACCCGGGATCTCCTAGGAGCCCTTCGTGTCTTCCCCGAGTGTCTGCCTTTGCGGGCTGCCTGGGAAAGGCGGGGGTTGTGCTGGAAATTCAGGTAGCATCTAGTGCATCCTCCTGGACAGGGTAGGCAATTAGCGGATTTCCCCATGCCAGGGAACATCTGTGACTACAGTCACCTGCGTGGACTGCGGCCCCAAACCTCCCCCACAAAGTCAGCCGTGTTCCGGAATTCTGAGAGTGGGGAGGTTCCGTCTTCTGTCTGCAGCACCCGGGATCTCCTAGGAGCCCTTCGTGTCTTCCGCGAGTGTCTGCCTTTGCGAGCTGCCGGGGAAAGGCGGGGGTTGTGCTGGAAAAGCAGGTAGCATCTAGTGCCTCCCCCTGGACTTGGGAGGTAATTAGCGGACTTCCCCATGCCAGGGAACACATTTGACACCACTCACCTGCGTGGAGATCGGCCCCAAATCTCCCAAACACAGTCAGCCATGTTCTGGAATTGTGCGTGTGCGGAGGTTCCGTCTCCTGTCTGCAGCACCCGGGATCTCCTAGGAGCCCTTCGCGTGTATTCCCCGAGTGTCTGCCTGTGCGGGCTGCCGGGGAAAGGCGGGGGTTGGGCTGGAAATGCAGGTAGCATCTAGTGCCTCCCCCTGGACTTGGGAGGTAATTAGCAGATTCCCCCTTCCAGGGAACACCTGTGACACAAGTCAGCTGCGTTGACAGCGGCCCCGAACCTCCCCCACACAGTCAGCCGTGTTCCGGAATTCTGAGAGTGGGGAGGTTCCGTCTTCTGTCTGCAGCACCCGGGATCTCCTAGGAGCCCTTCGCGTGTATTCCCCAAGTGTCTGCATGTGCGGGCTGCCGGGGAAACCTTGGTTTGGGCTGGAAATGCAGGTAGTATCTAGGGCCTCCCCCTTGTCTTGGGAGGTAATTAGCGGACTTCCCCCTGCCAGGGAATACTTTTGACAACACTCAGCTACGTGGAGGGCGGCCCCTAACCTCCACACCACAGTCAGCCGTGTTCCGGAATTGTGAGTGTGTGGAGGATCCGTCTTCTGTCTGCAGCACCTGGGATCTCCTAGGAGCCATTCGCGTGTCTTCCCCGAGTGTCTGCATGTGCGGGCTGCCGGGGAAAGGCGGGGTATGGGCTGAAAATGCAGGTAGTATCTAGTGCCTCCCCCTGGACTTGGGAGGTATTTTGCGGTCTTCCCCCTGCAAGGGAACCCCTGTGACACCAGTCAGCTGCGTGGACGTCGGCCCCAAACCTCCCACACACAGTCAGCCGTGTTCCGGAATTCTGAGATTGGGGAGGTTCCGTCTCCTGTCTGCAGCACCCGGGATATCCTAGGAGCACTTCGCGTGTCTTCCCCGAGTGTCTGCATGTGCGGGCTGCCGGGGAAAGGCGGGGTTTCGCCTGGAAATGCAGGTAGCATCCAGTGCCTCCCCCTGGACAGGGTAGGCAATTAGCGGATTTCCCCCTGCCAGGGAATATCTTTCACACCACTCAGCTGCGTGGAGGGCAGCCCCTAACCTCCCCCACACAGTCAGCCGTGTTCCGGAATTGTGAGTGTGGGGAGGTTCCGGCTTCTGTCTGCAGCACCCGGGATCTCCTAGTAGCCCTTCACGTGTTTTCCCTGAGAGCCTGCATGTGCGGGATGCCGGGGAAAGGCGGGGTTTGGGCTGGAAATGCAGGTAGAATCTAGTGCCACCCCCTGGACAGGGTAGGCAATTAGCGGACTTCCCCGTGCCAGGGAACACCTTTGACACCACTTAGCTGCTTGGAGGGCGGCCCCGAACATCCCCCACACAGTCAGCCGTGTTCCGGTATTGTGAGTGTGGGGAGGTTCCGTCTTCTGTCTGCAGCAACCGGGATCTCCTAGGAGCCCTTCGCGTGTCTTCCCCGATTGTCTGCCTGTGCGGGCTGCTGGGGAAAGGCGGGGGTTGGGCTGGAAATGCAGGTAGCATCTAGTGCCTCTCCCTGGACAGGGTAGGCAATTAGCGGACTTCCCCCTGCCAGGGAACACCTGTGACACCAGACAGTTTCGTGGACGGCGGCCCCAAACCTCCCCCACACAGTCAGCCGTGTTCCGGAATTCTGAGAGTGGGGAGGTTCCGTCTTCTCTCTGCAGCACCCAGGATCTCCTAGGAGCCGTTCACGTGTCTTCCCCGAGTGTCTCCCATTGCGGCCTGCCGGGTAAAGGCGGGGTTTGTGCTGGAAATGCAGGTAGCATCTAGTGCCACCCCCTGGACAGGGTAGGCAATTAGCGGACTTCCCCGTGCCAGGGAACACCATTGACACCACTTAGCTGCTTGGAGGGCGGCCCCGAACCTCCCCCACACAGTTAGCCGTGTTCCGGAATTGTGAGTGTGGGGAGGTTCCGTCTTCTGTCTGCAGCACCCGGGATCTCCTAGGAGCCCTTCGTGTCTTCCGCGAGTGTCTGCCTTTGCGAGCTGCCGGGGAAAGGCGGGGGTAGGGCTGGAAATGCAGGTAGCATCTAGTGCCTCCCCCTGGAATTGGGAGGTAATTAGCGGATTCCCCCTGCCAGGGAACACCTGTGACACAAGTCAGCTGCGTTGACGGCGGCCCCAAACCTCCCCCACACAGTCAGCCGTGTTCCGGAATTCTGAGAGTGGGGAGGTTCCGTCTTCTGTCTGCAGCAACCGGGATCTCCTAGGAGCCCTTCGCGTGTATTCCCCGAGTGTCTGCTTGTGCGGGCTGCCGGGGAAAGGCGGGGGTTGGGCTGGAAATGCAGGTAGCATCTTGCCTCCCCTTGAACTGGGGAGGTAATTAGCGGAATTCCGCCTGCCAGGGATCACCTGTGACACCAGTCAGCTGCGTGGACCGCGGTCCCAATCCTCCCCTACACAGTCAGCCGTGTTCCGGAATTCTGAGAGTTGGGAGGTTCCATCTTCTGTCTGCAGCACCCGGGATCTCCTAGGAGTACTTCGCGTGTCTTCCCTGTGTGTCTGCATGTGCGGGTTGCCGGGGAAAGGCGGGGGTTGGGCTGGAAATGCAGGTAGCATCTAGTGCCTCCCCCTGGACAGGTTAGGCAATTAGCGGACTTCCCCGTGCCAGGGAACATCTTTGACAATACTCAGCTGCGTGGAGGTCGGCCCCGAACCTCCCCCACACAGTCAGGCGTGTTCCGGAATTGTGAGTGTGGGGAGGTTCCGTCTTCTGTCTGCAGCACCCAGGATCTATTAGGAGCCCTTCGCGTGTCTTCCCCAAGTGTCTGCATGTGCTGGCTCTGCGGAAAGTCGGGGTTTGGGCTGGAAATGCAGGTAGCATCTAGTGCCTCCTCCTGGACAGGGTAGGCAATTTGCGGATTTCCCCATGCCAGGGAACACCTTTGACACCACTTAACTGCGTGGAGGGCGGCCCCGAACCTCCCCCACACAGTCAGCCGTGTTCCGGAATTGTGAGAGTTGGGAGGTTCCGTCTTCTGTCTGCAGCACCCGGGATCTCCTAGGAGTACTTCGCGTGTCTTCCCCGTGTGTCTGCATGTGCGGGTTGCCGGGGAAAGTCGGGGTTTTGGCTGGAAATGCAGGTAGCATCTAGTGCCTCCCCCTGGACCGTGTAGGCAATTAGCGGACTTCCCCGTGCCAGGGAACACCTTTGACACCACTTAGCTGCGTGGAGGGCGGCCCCGAACCTCCCCCACACTGTCAGCCGTGTTCCGGGATTGTGAGTGTGGGGAGGTTCCGTCTTCTGTCTGCAGCAACCGGGATCTCCTAGGAGCCCTTCGAGTGTCTTCCCCGAGTGTCTGCCTGTGCGGGCTGCCGGGGAAAGGAGGGGGGTTGGGCTGGAAATGCAGGTAGCATCTAGTGCCTCCCCCTGGTATTGGGAGGTAATTAGCGGACTTCCCCCTGCCAGGGAACACCTGTGAAACCAGTCAGCTGCGTGGAAGGCTGCCCCATTCTTCTCCCACACAGTCAGCCGTGTTCCGGAATTGTGAGTGTATGGAGGATCCGTCTTCTGTCTGCAGCACCCGGGATCTCCTAGGAGCCCTTCGCGTGTCTTCCCCGCGTGTCTCCCATTGCGGGCTGCCGGGGAATTTGGGGGTTTAGCTGGAAATGCAGGTAGCATCTAGTGCCTCCCCCTGGACTGGGTAGGCAATTAGCGGACTTCCCCCTGCCAGGGAATACCTTTGACACCACACAGCAGCGTGGAGGGCCGCCCCTATCCTCCCCCACACAGTCAGCCGTCTTCCGGAATTGTGAGTGTGGGGAGGTTCCGTCTTCGGTCTGCAGCAACTAGGATCTCCTAGGAGCCATTCGCGTGTCTTCCCCGAGTGTCTGCATGTGCGGGCTGCCGGGGAAAGGCGGGGGTTGTGCTGGAAATGCAGGTAGCATCTAGTGCCTCCTCCTGGACAGGGTAGGCAATTAGCGGACTTCCCCTGCCAGGGAACACCTGTTACACTAGTCAGCTGCGTGGACGGCGGCCCGAAACCTCCCCCACACAGTCATCCGTGTTCCGGAATTCTGAGAGTGGGGAGGTTCCGTCTTCTGTCTGCAGCACCCGGGATCTCCTAAGAGCCCTTCGCGTGTATTTCCCGAGTGTCTGCTTGTGCGGGCTGCCGGGGAAATGCGGGGGTTGTGCTGGAAATGCAGGTAGCATCTAGTGCCTCCCCCTGAACAGGGGAGGTAATTAGCGGAATTCCCCCTGCCAGGGAACACCTGTGACACCAGTCAGCTGCGTGGAAAGCGGCCCCATTCTTCCCCCACACAGTCGGCCGTGTTCCGGAATTGTGAGTGTGGTGAGGTTCCGTCTTCTGTCTGCAGCACCCGGGCTCTCCTAGGAGCCCTTCGCGTGTCTTCCCCGAGTGTCTCCCATTGCGGGCTGCCGGGGAAAGCGGGGGTTTGGCTGGAAATGCAGGTAGCATCTAATGCCTCCCCCTGGACAGGGTAGGCAATTAGCGGAATTCCACCTGCCAGGAAATACCTTTGACACCACTCAGCTGCGTGGAGGGCGGACCCTAACCTCCCCCACACAGTCAGCCGTGTTCCGGAATTGTGAGTGTGGGGAGGTTCCGGCTTCTGTCTGCAGCACCCGGGATCTCCTAGGAGCATTACGCGAGTTTTTTTCGAGAGTCTGCATGTGCGGGCTGCCGGGGAAAGCCAGGGTTTGGGCTGGAAAAGCAGGTAGCATCTAGTGCCACCCCCTGGACAGGGTAGGCAATTAGCGGAATTCCCCGTGCCAGGGAACACATTTGACACCACTTAGCTGCTTGGAGGGCGGCCCCGAACCTCCCCCACACAGTTAGCCGTGTTCCGGAATTGTGAGTGAGGGAAGGTTCCGTCTTCTGTCTGCAGCACCCGGGATCTCCTAGGAGCCCTTCGCGTGTCTTCCCCGAGTGTCTGCCTGTGCGGGCTGCCGGGGAAAGGCGGGGGTTGGGCTGGAAATGCAGGTAGCATCTAGTGCCTCCCCCAGGACAGGGTAGGCAATTAGCGGAATTCCCCGTGCCAGGGAACACCTTTGACAACACTCAGCTGCGTGGAGGGCGGCCCCGAACCTCCCCCACACAGTCAGGCGTGTTCCGGAATTGTGAGTTTGGGGAGGTTCCGTCTTCTGTCTGCAGCACCCGGGATCTCCTAGGAGCCCTTCGAGTGTCTTCCCCGAGTGTCTGCCTGTGCGGGCTGCCGGGGAAAGGAGGGGGGTTGGGCTGGAAATGCAGGTAGCATCTAGTGCCTCCCCCTGGTATTGGGAGGTAATTAGCGGACTTCCCCCTGCCAGGGAACACCTGTGAAACCAGTCAGCTGCGTGGAAGGCTGCCCCATTCTTCTCCCACACAGTCAGCCGTGTTCCGGAATTGTGAGTGTATGGAGGATCCGTCTTCTGTCTGCAGCACCCGGGATCTCCTAGGAGCCCTTCGCGTGTCTTCCCCGCGTGTCTCCCATTGCGGGCTGCCGGGGAATTTGGGGGTTTAGCTGGAAATGCAGGTAGCATCTAGTGCCTCCCCCTGGACTGGGTAGGCAATTAGCGGACTTCCCCCTGCCAGGGAATACCTTTGACACCACACAGCAGCGTGGAGGGCCGCCCCTATCCTCCCCCACACAGTCAGCCGTCTTCCGGAATTGTGAGTGTGGGGAGGTTCCGTCTTCGGTCTGCAGCAACTAGGATCTCCTAGGAGCCATTCGCGTGTCTTCCCCGAGTGTCTGCATGTGCGGGCTGCCGGGGAAAGGCGGGGGTTGTGCTGGAAATGCAGGTAGCATCTAGTGCCTCCTCCTGGACAGGGTAGGCAATTAGCGGACTTCCCCTGCCAGGGAACACCTGTTACACTAGTCAGCTGCGTGGACGGCGGCCCGAAACCTCCCCCACACAGTCATCCGTGTTCCGGAATTCTGAGAGTGGGGAGGTTCCGTCTTCTGTCTGCAGCACCCGGGATCTCCTAAGAGCCCTTCGCGTGTATTTCCCGAGTGTCTGCTTGTGCGGGCTGCCGGGGAAATGCGGGGGTTGTGCTGGAAATGCAGGTAGCATCTAGTGCCTCCCCCTGAACAGGGGAGGTAATTAGCGGAATTCCCCCTGCCAGGGAACACCTGTGACACCAGTCAGCTGCGTGGAAAGCGGCCCCATTCTTCCCCCACACAGTCGGCCGTGTTCCGGAATTGTGAGTGTGGTGAGGTTCCGTCTTCTGTCTGCAGCACCCGGGCTCTCCTAGGAGCCCTTCGCGTGTCTTCCCCGAGTGTCTCCCATTGCGGGCTGCCGGGGAAAGCGGGGGTTTGGCTGGAAATGCAGGTAGCATCTAATGCCTCCCCCTGGACAGGGTAGGCAATTAGCGGAATTCCACCTGCCAGGAAATACCTTTGACACCACTCAGCTGCGTGGAGGGCGGACCCTAACCTCCCCCACACAGTCAGCCGTGTTCCGGAATTGTGAGTGTGGGGAGGTTCCGGCTTCTGTCTGCAGCACCCGGGATCTCCTAGGAGCATTACGCGAGTTTTTTTCGAGAGTCTGCATGTGCGGGCTGCCGGGGAAAGCCAGGGTTTGGGCTGGAAAAGCAGGTAGCATCTAGTGCCACCCCCTGGACAGGGTAGGCAATTAGCGGAATTCCCCGTGCCAGGGAACACATTTGACACCACTTAGCTGCTTGGAGGGCGGCCCCGAACCTCCCCCACACAGTTAGCCGTGTTCCGGAATTGTGAGTGAGGGAAGGTTCCGTCTTCTGTCTGCAGCACCCGGGATCTCCTAGGAGCCCTTCGCGTGTCTTCCCCGAGTGTCTGCCTGTGCGGGCTGCCGGGGAAAGGCGGGGGTTGGGCTGGAAATGCAGGTAGCATCTAGTGCCTCCCCCAGGACAGGGTAGGCAATTAGCGGAATTCCCCGTGCCAGGGAACACCTTTGACAACACTCAGCTGCGTGGAGGGCGGCCCCGAACCTCCCCCACACAGTCAGGCGTGTTCCGGAATTGTGAGTTTGGGGAGGTTCCGTCTTCTGTCTGCAGCACCCGGGATCTCCTAGGAGCCCTTCGCGTGTCTTCCCCGAGTGTCTACCTGTGCGGGCTGCCGGGGAAAGGCGGGGGTTGGGCTGGAAATGCAGGTAGTATCTAGTGCCTCCCCCTGGACTTGGGAGGCAATTAGCGGACTTCCCCATGCCAGGGAACACCTGTGACACTAGTCAGCTGGGTGGACGGCGGCCCGAAACCTCCCTCACACAGTCATCCGTGTTACGGAATTCTGAGAGTGGGGAGGTTCCGTCTTCTGTCTGCAGCACCCGGGAACTCCTAAGAGCCCTTCGCGTGTATTCCCCGAGTGTCTGCCAGTGCGGGCTGCCGGGGAAAGGCGGGGGTTGTGCTGGAAATGCAGGTAGCATCTAGTGCCTCCCCCTGAACACGGGAGGTAATTAGCGGAATTCCCCCTGCCAGGGAACACCTGTGACACCAGTCAGCTGCGTGGAAGGCGGCCCCATTCTTCCCCCACACAGTCAGCCGTGTTCCGGAATTGTGATTGTGGGGAGGTTCCGTCTTCTGTCTGCAGCACCCGGGATCTCCTAGTAGCCCTTCGCATGTCTTCCCTGAGTGTCTACCTTTTCGGGCTGCCGGGGAAAGCGGGGGTTGGGCTGGGAATGCAGGTAGTATCTAGTGCCTCTCCCTGGACCGGGTAGGCAATTAGCGGATTTCCCCGTGCCAGGGAACACCTTTGACACCACTTAGCTGCGTGGAGTGCGGCCCCGAACCTCCCCCACACAGTTAGCCGTGTTCCGGAATTGTGAGTGTGGGGAGGTTCCGTCTTCTGTCTGCAGCACCCGGGATCTCCTAGGAGCCCTTCGCGTGTCTTCCCCGAGTGTCTGCCTGTGCGGGCTACCGGGGAAAGGCGGGGGTTGTGCTGGAAATGCAGGTAGCACCTAGTGCCTACCCCTGGACACGGTAGGCAATTAGCGGACTTCCCCCTGCCTGGGAACATATTTGACATCACTCAGCTGTGTGGAAAGCGGCCCCTAACCTACCCCACACAGTCAGCCGTGTTCCGGAATTATGAGAGTGGGGAGGTTCCGTCCTCTGTCTCCAGCACCCGGGATCTCCTAGGAGCAATTCGCGTGTCTTCCCCGAGTGTCTGCATGTGCGGGCTGCCGGGGAAATGCGGGGTTTGGGCTGGAAATGCAGGTAGCATCTAGTGCCTCCCCCTGGACAGGGTAGGCAATTAGCGGACTTCCCCGTGCAAAGGAACACCTTTGACACCACTTAGCTACGGGGAGGGCGGCCCCGAACCTCCCCCACACAGTCAGCCGTGTTCCGGAATTGTGAGTGTGGGGAGGTTCCGTTTTCTGTCTGCAGCACCAGGGATCTCCTAGGAGCCCTTCGCGTGTCTTCCCCGAGTGTCTACCTGTGCGGGCTCCTGGGGAAAGGCGGGGGTTGGGGTGGAAATGCAGGTAGTATCTAGTGCCTCCCCCTGGACTTGGGAGGAAATTTCCGGACTTCCCCCTGCCAGGGAACACCTGTGACACCAGTCAGCTGCGTGGACGGCGGTCCCAAACCTCCCCCACACAGTCAGCCTTGTTCCGGAATTCTGAGAGTTGGGAGGTTGCATCTTCTGTCTGCAGCACCCGGGATCTCCTAGGAGCCCTTCGCGTGTTTTCCCCGAGTGTCTGCCTGTGCGGGCTGTCGGGGAAAGGCGGGGGTTGGGCTGGAAATGCAGGTAGCATCTAGTGCCTCCCCCTGGACAGGTTAGGCAATTAGCGGACTTCCCCGTGCCATGGAACAACTTTGACACTACTCAGCTGCGTGGAGGTCGGCCCCGAACCTCCCCCACACAGTCAGGTGTGTTCCGGAATTGTGAGAGTGGGGAGGTTCCGTCTTCTGTCTGCAGCACCCGGGATCTCCTAGGAGCCCTTCGCGTGTCTTCCCCAAGTGTCTGCATGTGCGGGCTGCTGGGGAAAGTCGGGGTTTGGGCTGGAAATGCAGGTAGCATCTAGTGCCTCACCCTGGACAGGGTAGGCAATTTGCGGATTTCCCCATGCCAGGGAACACCTTTGACACCACTTTACTGCGTGGAGGGCGGCTCCGAACCTCCCCCACACAGTCAGGCGTGTTCCGGAATTGTGAGTTTGGGGAGGTTCCGTCTTCTGTCTGCAGCACCCGGGATCTCCTAGGAGCCCTTCGCGTGTCTTCCCCGAGTGTCTACCTGTGCGGGCTGCCGGGGAAAGGCGGGGGTTGGGCTGGAAATGCAGGTAGTATCTAGTGCCTCCCCCTGGACTTGGGAGGCAATTAGCGGACTTCCCCATGCCAGGGAACACCTGTGACACTAGTCAGCTGGGTGGACGGCGGCCCGAAACCTCCCTCACACAGTCATCCGTGTTACGGAATTCTGAGAGTGGGGAGGTTCCGTCTTCTGTCTGCAGCACCCGGGAACTCCTAAGAGCCCTTCGCGTGTATTCCCCGAGTGTCTGCCAGTGCGGGCTGCCGGGGAAAGGCGGGGGTTGTGCTGGAAATGCAGGTAGCATCTAGTGCCTCCCCCTGAACACGGGAGGTAATTAGCGGAATTCCCCCTGCCAGGGAACACCTGTGACACCAGTCAGCTGCGTGGAAGGCGGCCCCATTCTTCCCCCACACAGTCAGCCGTGTTCCGGAATTGTGATTGTGGGGAGGTTCCGTCTTCTGTCTGCAGCACCCGGGATCTCCTAGTAGCCCTTCGCATGTCTTCCCTGAGTGTCTACCTTTTCGGGCTGCCGGGGAAAGCGGGGGTTGGGCTGGGAATGCAGGTAGTATCTAGTGCCTCTCCCTGGACCGGGTAGGCAATTAGCGGATTTCCCCGTGCCAGGGAACACCTTTGACACCACTTAGCTGCGTGGAGTGCGGCCCCGAACCTCCCCCACACAGTTAGCCGTGTTCCGGAATTGTGAGTGTGGGGAGGTTCCGTCTTCTGTCTGCAGCACCCGGGATCTCCTAGGAGCCCTTCGCGTGTCTTCCCCGAGTGTCTGCCTGTGCGGGCTACCGGGGAAAGGCGGGGGTTGTGCTGGAAATGCAGGTAGCACCTAGTGCCTACCCCTGGACACGGTAGGCAATTAGCGGACTTCCCCCTGCCTGGGAACATATTTGACATCACTCAGCTGTGTGGAAAGCGGCCCCTAACCTACCCCACACAGTCAGCCGTGTTCCGGAATTATGAGAGTGGGGAGGTTCCGTCCTCTGTCTCCAGCACCCGGGATCTCCTAGGAGCAATTCGCGTGTCTTCCCCGAGTGTCTGCATGTGCGGGCTGCCGGGGAAATGCGGGGTTTGGGCTGGAAATGCAGGTAGCATCTAGTGCCTCCCCCTGGACAGGGTAGGCAATTAGCGGACTTCCCCGTGCAAAGGAACACCTTTGACACCACTTAGCTACGGGGAGGGCGGCCCCGAACCTCCCCCACACAGTCAGCCGTGTTCCGGAATTGTGAGTGTGGGGAGGTTCCGTTTTCTGTCTGCAGCACCAGGGATCTCCTAGGAGCCCTTCGCGTGTCTTCCCCGAGTGTCTACCTGTGCGGGCTCCTGGGGAAAGGCGGGGGTTGGGGTGGAAATGCAGGTAGTATCTAGTGCCTCCCCCTGGACTTGGGAGGAAATTTCCGGACTTCCCCCTGCCAGGGAACACCTGTGACACCAGTCAGCTGCGTGGACGGCGGTCCCAAACCTCCCCCACACAGTCAGCCTTGTTCCGGAATTCTGAGAGTTGGGAGGTTGCATCTTCTGTCTGCAGCACCCGGGATCTCCTAGGAGCCCTTCGCGTGTTTTCCCCGAGTGTCTGCCTGTGCGGGCTGTCGGGGAAAGGCGGGGGTTGGGCTGGAAATGCAGGTAGCATCTAGTGCCTCCCCCTGGACAGGTTAGGCAATTAGCGGACTTCCCCGTGCCATGGAACAACTTTGACACTACTCAGCTGCGTGGAGGTCGGCCCCGAACCTCCCCCACACAGTCAGGTGTGTTCCGGAATTGTGAGAGTGGGGAGGTTCCGTCTTCTGTCTGCAGCACCCGGGATCTCCTAGGAGCCCTTCGCGTGTCTTCCCCAAGTGTCTGCATGTGCGGGCTGCTGGGGAAAGTCGGGGTTTGGGCTGGAAATGCAGGTAGCATCTAGTGCCTCACCCTGGACAGGGTAGGCAATTTGCGGATTTCCCCATGCCAGGGAACACCTTTGACACCACTTTACTGCGTGGAGGGCGGCCCCGAAACTCCCCCACACAGTCAGGCGTGTTCCGGAATTGTGAGTTTGGGGAGGTTCCGTCTTCTGTCTGCAGCACCCGGGATCACCTAGGAGCCCTTCGCGTGTCTTCCCCGAGTGTCTCCCATTGCGGTCTGCCGGGGAAAGGCGGGGGTAGTGCTGGAAATGCAGGTAGCATCTAGTGCCTCCCCCTGGACAGGGTAGGCAATTAGCGGACTTCCCCCTGCCAGGGAACATTTTTGACACCACTCAGCTGCGTGGAGGGCGGCCCCTATCCTCCCCCACACAGTCAGCCGTGTTCCGGAATTGTGAGTGTGGGGAGGTTCCGTCTTCTGTCTGCAGCACCCGGGATCTCCTAAGAGCCCTTCGCGTGTATTTCCCGAGTGTCTGGATGTGCGGGCTGCCGGGGAAATGCGGATGTTGTGCTGGAAATGCAGGTAGCATCTAGTGCCTCCCCCTGAACAGGGGAGGTAATTAGCGGACTACCCCCTGCCAGGGAATACCTTTGACACCACTCAGCTGCGTGGAGGGCGGCCCCTAACCTCCCCCACACAGTCAGCCGTGTTCCGGAATTGTGAGTGTGGGGAGGTTCCGTCTTCTGTCTGCAGCACCCGGGCTCTCCTAGGAGCCCTTCGCGTGTCTTCCCCGAGTGTCTCCCATTGCGGGCTGCCGGGGAAAGCGGGGGTTTGGCTGGAAATGCAGGTAACATCTAGTGCCTCCCCCTGGACAGGGTAGGCAATTAGCGGACTACCCCCTGCCAGGGAATACCTTTGACACCACTCAGCTGCGTGGAGGGCGGCCCCTAACCTCCCCCACACAGTCAGCCGTGTTCCGGAATTGTGAGTGTGGGGAGGTTCCGTCTTCTGTCTGCAGCACCCGGGATCTCCTAGGAGCCCTTCGCGTGTCTTCCCCGAGTGTCTGCCTGTGCGGGCTGCCAGGGAAAGGCGGGGTTGGGCTGGAAATGCAGGTAGCATCTAGTGCCTCCCCCTTGACAGGTTAGGCAATTAGCGGACTTCCCCGTGCCAGGGAACACCTTTGACACTACTCAGCTGCGTGGAGGGCGGCCCCGAACCTCCCCGACACAGTCAGGCGTGTTCCGGAATTGTGAGTGTTGGGAGGTTCCGTCTTCTGTCTGCAGCACCCGGGATCTCCTAGGAGCCCTTCGCGTGTCTTCTCCGAGTGTCTGCATGTGCGGGCTGCCGGGGAAAGTCGGGGGTTGGGCTGGAAATGCAGGTAGCATCTAGTGCCTCCTCCTGGACAGGGAAGGCAATTTGCGCATTTCCCCATGCCAGGGAACACCTTTGACACCACTTAACTGCGTGGAGGGCGGCCCCGAACCTCCCCCACACAGTCAGCCTTGTTCTGGAATTGTGATTTTGGGGAGGTTCCGTCTTCTGTCTGCAGCACCCGGGATCTCTTAGGAGCACTTCGCGTGTCTTCCCCGAGTTTCTCCCATTGCGGTCTGCCGGGGAAAGGCGGGGGTAGTGCTGGAAATGCAGGTAGCATCTAGTGCCTCCCCCTGGACAGGGTAGGCAATTAGCGGACTTCCCCGTGCCAGGGAACACCTTTGACACCTCTCAGCTGCGTGGAGGGCGGCCCCTAACCTCCCCCACACAGTCAGCCGTGTTCCGGAATTCTGAGAGTGGGGAGGTTCCGTCTTCTGTCTCCAGCACCCGGGATCTCCTAGGAGCACTTCGCGTGTCTTCCCCGAGTGTCTACCTGTGCGGGTTGCCGGGGAAATGCGGGGTTTGGGCTGGAAATGCAGGTAGCTTCTAGTGCCTCCCCCTGGACCGGGTAGGCAATTAGCGGATTTCCCCGTGCCAGGGATCACCTTTGACACTACTCAGCTGCGTGGAGGGCGGCCCCGAACCTCCCCCACACAGTCAGCCGTGTTCCGGAATTGTGAGTGTGGGGAGGTTCCGTCTTCTGTCTGCAGCACCCGGGATTTCCTAAGAGCCCTTCGCGTGTATTCCCCGAGTGTCTGCCTGTGCGGGCTGCCGGGTAAAGGCGGGGGTTGTGCTGGAAATGCAGGTAGCATCTAGTGCCTCCCCCTGAACAGGGGAGGTAATTATCGGAATTCCCCCTGCCAGGGAACACCTGTGACACCAGTCAGCTGCGTGGAAGGCGGCCCCATTCTTCCCCCACACAGTCATACGTGTTCCGGAATTGTGAGTGTGGGGAGGTTCCGTCTTCTGTCTGCTGCACCCGGGATCTCCTAGGAGCCCTTCGCGTGTCTTCCCCGAGTGTCTGCCTGTGCGGGCTGCCGGGGAAAGGCGGGGGTTGGGCTGGAAATGCAGGTAGCATCTAATGCCTCCCCCTGGACAGGGTAGGCAATTAGCGGACTTCCCCGTGCCAGGGAACACCTTTGACACCACTTAACTGCGTGGAGGGCGGCCCCGAACCTCCCCCACACAGTCAACCGTATTCCGGAATTGTGATTGTGGGGAGATTCCGTCTTCTGTCTGCAGCACCCGGGATCTCCTAGGAGCCCTTCGCGTGTCTTCCCCGAGTGTCACCCATTGCTTTCTGCCGGGGAAAGGCGGGGGTAGTGCTGGAAATGCAGGTAGCATCTAGTGCATCCTCCTGGACAGGTTAGGCATTTAGCGGACTTCCCCTGTCAGGGAACACCTGTGACACTAGTCAGCTGCGTGGACGGCGGCCCGAAAACTCCCCCACACAGTCATCCGTGTTCCGGAATTCTGAGAGTGGGGAGGATCCTTCTTCTGTCTGCAGCTCCCGGGATCTCCTAAGAGCCCTTCGCGTGTATTCCCCGAGTGTCTGCCTGTGTGGGCTGCCGGGGAAAGGCGGGTGTTGTGCTGGAAATGCAGGTAGCATCTAGTGCCTCCCCCTGAACAGGGGAGGTAATTAGCGGAATTCCCCCTGCCAGGGAACACCAGTGACACCAGTCAGCTGCGTGGACGGCGGCCCCAAACCTCCCCCACACAGTCAGGCGTGTTCCGGAATTGTGAGTGTGGGGAGGTTCCGTCTTCTGTCTGCAGCAACTGGGATCTCCTAGGAGCCATTCGCGTGTCTTCCCCGAGTGTCTGCCTTTGCGGGCTGCCGGGGAAAGGCGGGGGTTGTGCTGGAAATGCAGGTAGCATCTAGTGCATCCTCCTGGACAGGTTAGGCATTTAGCGGACTTCCCCTGCCAGGGAACACCTGTGACACTAGTCAGCTGCGTGGACGGCGGCCCGAAAACTCCCCCACACAGTCATCCGTGTTCCGGAATTCTGAGAGTGGGGAGGTTCCGTCTTCTGTCTTCAGCTCCCGGGATCTCCTAAGAGCCCTTCGCGTGTATTCCCCGAGTGTCTGCCTGTGCGGGCTGCCGGGGAAAGGCGGGTGTTGTGCTGGAAATGCAGGTAGCATCTAGTGCCTCCCCCTGAACAGGGGAGGTATTTAGCGGAATTCCCCCTGCCAGGGAACACCAGTGACACCAGTCAGCTGCGTGGACGGCGAGCCCAAACCTCCCCCACACAGTCAGCCGTGTTCCGGAATTCTGAGAGTTGGGTGGTTCCGTCTTCTGTCTGCAGCACCCAGGATCCCCTAGGAGCATTTCGCGTGTCTTCCGCGAGTGTCTGCATATGCGGGCTGCCGGGGA